>NC_066865.1:19720908-25235908 GCF_025177605.1 Cucumis melo
ATGTTTGAAATATAAGGAAGGAAAAGTGTAATGTTATAGTAGGAAAAGTTCAACAAAGTACCTTTTGTCGTTGAAGAGAAAAATGGACTGAGAGAAAAATAGAATTGAAAATCTTTGAGATGAAATGCTGAGTGATCAGTGCGTTTGTGTATTGTGAAGTGACGAAAAAAGAAGAAGGCGGAACGTATATATTGGTTGTTTATACCAAAGGGACAATATTGTAAATTCGCGTACTTTTTTTAAAATGTTGAATTGCATTGTTTACTGTTTAATATATATATAAACGATCGTGTAATTAAGTCAAAACGATCTTTTAAAAAATGTAATTGATCGCGTTGTTAAACGATTGGAAAAGCATATAATATTAAACGATGATGTTGTACAACTAAACGATTGTGTAGGATATCATTTATAAGATGTAGTTAAACGATGATGTTGTACAATTTACGCGATTGTGTAGTATATTATTTAAGTGAATATGTATATATGCAATTAAACGATGATATTGTTGAATATAAACGATCGTGGTAATAAATGTAATTGATCCCTTTATACGTTTTACAAGATAGTGTAGGACATAAAGAGTGAAATGGAATACAGATTTCTCAAGTATAAAGAAATTTTCGAAAGTTAAATTTAAAGATTTGAAGCTTTACAAACATTATAAATCATTTCTAAAATATTGAGAAATTTGTAGGTCGAAGGATGGAGCAATATCAATGTATTCTTGAGTTGACATTCTTCTTTCGTTTCTCTTGTTGCTTTCTCCTTGTGTTGAGACTTTTGTCTTTTTTTGCTCACTAACATTATTTTCCTTTTGCATTTCTTTAGTTTCTCTCTTGTTTCCTTTTGTTTCAACTTCTTCTGGTTCTTGGTTGCTATCAGTGTCAATTTATTCTTGTAGTTCTTGACTGCTATTAGTGTCAATTTCTTCTTCAGTTTTAGTTTCGTTATTATCAAACTCGTTTTCATCAATCAACTTTTGTTTTCCTTTTGTTGTATCTTTTATATTTTCTCCCCCTTGTTTTTCTATTTTTTTTCTTCAACGGATACAATATTTTCCAATTGAATCTCGCTTCGTTTTGTTTTGTCTTCTTGGCTCTTATTTCCAACTTTTTCTTCTTTTTCTTCATATTTAAATTCAATTATCTGAATATAAAAAGAGAATGCGCTGTCAAAATGATTATGCAACAAAATGTAGACAGTCGTGAAATATAAAGATCGTTTAAATATGTATATACGATCATGAAAGCAGTTGAGTAGCAAAGAATTAAAAAATATATAAATTAAAGAATTACAAACTAAATGAACAGTCGTGTGAAATATATAAACGATCGTTTAATACAATGAAACGATCTTTTAGTTATTTTAAATGATCGTTTAGTTACGTTAAACGATTGTTTATCAAAGTTACACGATCGTTTAGTTATATTTAAACGATCGTGAAATCAGTTGTATATTAAACAAATTAAAACCTGTGCCAATACGTGGGTATTTGGTGTTCCTAAATGAATAAGCAGTTGTTATTTTTGTCTTCTTCATCTATCTGCAAGCACATAAAGTAAGAATGTTTAGAGACATCATGAAGAAAACACATCCAGATAGATAAATTATATGTGTCTATACAAGTTATTTTTATTGTTTGGAAAAGAGTAAACTTGAGGCAATATTTGTGTTTTGGGTGTTTCTAATTTTGTAGTTTCTACTGTTTCCAAACTACATTGTGTTTCCAAAACAGCAGTTTCCTGTAAAGAAAAAGAAACAACATAATCGTGATTTATTTTATTTGGAAATTGAGGAACATTAAACAAAACAAAGGAGTGCAAAATGAATAAGACACTAACCATAGGGCAATTTGTTGTTGCATACTTCACCATTGTATTAACTTGTTCATCATCATCAAGAAGATCAAGGCTACAAGTAGGTGGTCTATTTTTGTCCACGACTTTTGTATATGCAACTTCTTTCTCATTTTGTTATTGTTGAAGTTTGGCTGATGGTGGTGGAACATTCAAGCTTGTCATAACCATTGTCAACATGTATTTTATTTCTTTTATTCCTTGTCTTATTAATATTTGTTCTGTTTCTGTTTTTTAATTTTTTTTATTTCACTTATTTCATTTAAGATTTTACTTGTTTCATTGTTTTTTCATTTCTTTCTCTTTTTTTTCCTGTTGCTCTGCCTTTTCTTTTCTTTCCTGCTTCTCAATATTTTTGAAATATCTCAAAATTGTTTGAGACTCTTCTTCTGTTGAGTCTAGAGGTGTCATGGAGAACTACAAATAAATTGATATTAGATTATTAGTGAAAAATTGTTAGTAAAGGTATTGATAAACAGTGATAGATTTATATCACCATCTATTCAAGATAGAGATGGATAGAAAATCTTTCATTGTCTATCTGGATAGACATATATATAAGCATGTTCTAAGTTTACTTACATTCTCAGATTCAAAAATGTCGATGTTTAGAGTCCTCCAGTCACTTGTTTCCAAACATTCCCATATTACAATTTGTGGCCTTTTCGTTGTAAACTTTCTTCCAAACCCAACATCTAAATTGAAAAGTCTTGGTATTTTCTCAAAAGCCGAATAGACTAAAGCTAGGGGAAACCCTTGAAAGTATACAACATCCTTGTCATTGTATGATGCTTTTTTCAAGAATTGATATGTTAGGATGTATGATAACCTCCCTCATGAATAGCCTTTGAAGATTTCTTCATTATCCAATATGTCTAGATGTAGGAGATTTATGTGGTTGTGTTGTTGTTTGGGAATTAAAAATGCTTCTAAGATATAGAGGTTAACTAGTTTTTCTTTCAATGAGTATTCCTTGTTGCACAACGCTTTGAAAGTTCTTTCTATATTACTTCTTGTTATAAAGTCATCATGACGGAAAAACGCATTTTTCAGACTATTTTTTTTTCTTTCTCCTAGATTTAACTCAGGAAATTTGTGACCTTTTAGTCCAGTCACAAAACAAATGTCTTTCAGCTCAAATTCTGCTACATGTCCATTGAAGTTGAAAGCAAGGACATTAGTTTTTTTTTTATGCCATTGTTTCCTTAATAGAAAATTCAGGAATTGTGTTGGTATTTTGGCCATTTTAATGTTAAGGAACTGGCCAAAAGGACTGTTTGTCAAAACTCGAGAGAGAATCCTTTTGTCTATTTTTGACTTTATCTGATTCAATGTTTTTAAGCTGTAGTATACAGTAATTCTAAGGTTTTTTTGTTCATCTTCCATAATAATGTCATTTGGATAGTGTTTCACCTGTTGAATGACATAATAAATAGTATGTTTTAAACAAGGGTAAGTTTAAACACATTTAGAAATGCAGAGCGCTATAAAGAAAAAGATACACAAATATACAACGTTATACAGACAGATATTCACTTTCTAGTTTGTTACCTTTATTCCTTTTTTTTTCTTTCTTCTGTCTTTGCTTTACACCTTATTGATTTGCTACACGATGCTTGTTTATTTTTGTTCACCATCTGTTTGTAAAAAAGAAGACTAATTAAGTAATATTCAATGAAATATATACAAACAATATATAAACAGACATGTTTGTATGTGGCATAGATCGCGATAGATATAGATTGATCGAAATGAATATAGATTAAGGCCTTTTTGTATGCGATATAGATGTGTTAGATAGATGTGGATGGTGGAGATAGATAGAAATTAATATAGACTCAGACTTTTTTGATTCTTGCTCACCATTTAGTTGTAAAATAGAAGATTAATATAAATTATATTCAATGAAATGTATACAATCATTATAGAAACAGACATGTTTGTATGTGGCATAGATCGCAATAGATATAGATTGATCGAAATGAATATAGATTAAGACCTTTTTGTATGCGATATAGATGGTGTTAGATATCTGTGGATGATGGAGATAGATCGAAATGAATATAGATTCAAACCTTTATGTATGCAAGTCAGATCGTCGATCGCAACAATTCTATTGAAGTAGTTACCAAGATGTAAACCATTGACGACGAAGACGATGAAAGAAAAAGTCTGAGCAAGTTCCTTCACCTTTTTATAGCCCTTTTATTTGGATGACATTTTTGTAATTATGATTTATTGGAGTTTCTATAAATTTTCGTTTATAAAGGATCGTTGAAATTTCTCTACACGATCGTGTATACTTAAACTTTTTCGTCATCTTTGACTATTTATTACCTTATCATTTATATATATGATTATCGTTTATATAATGTACAGAATCGTGTTTGATTATCGTTTATATTTACAAACGTGATCAGATGCACAATCGTTGAAGTATATTGTTATCGTTTAGTGTTTATTGTTATCGTTTAGTGTTTATTGTTGATCGTTTATGTATTTGGTAATTTACAAGATCGTGTATCAATTGTATATTATTCTACACGATGCTGTCTAATAATCGTTTATTAACATTAGTCGCACGCGCGCGGACTATTAATTACGCGTTTCTTGAGGTATTTTTGGTATTTTGCATTGTGGGCCTATGAGCTTTTTCCGTTTTTAAAATTCTTATATAGAGTGTAAATAACTTGCCGCTTTATTATATTATTAAAAAGACCCCTAGGTAGTTAGATGTATATTTTAAGTAATAAATGAAAAAATAGTTTAAAATGGTTAGATAATCACTCATATTTTGGGAACAAAATGTTTGGTGTTAGATAGTCATTGTCTTAATTTTATTAAGGAAAACAATATGATAGGAAAGTGATTAGAATTTATCCATTTTGCTATTTCTCGACTTTCAATTACTATTTGATCCATTATATGAGGAAGAAAATATTAATTTTGATTTGAAATTTCGTTTCCTTTATCTTTTAATTAAATGATGGAAGAATGGTTATAAGACAGTTGCATAATCATCAAATACGTTCAAACGAGAGTCGAAAAATGTTAAGTACAACAAATAAAGATGAGAAGAATTTGAACTTCAAAACGAAATAACTATATGTTAATATTGATTAAGGAAGAATAGTTATATCATGTTTATGTGATCTCTCAATTCTCAGTACAATTCAACTATTGAATAATATTTAATTGTGAGTTCTCTCACCAACATATCACTAATGAGAGACTAATTTAATAAATGAGCTAATTAAGTAGCTATATTGTCAATGAGCCTTCTGTATTCATTTTCTCTACAAAGATCCTAATATAGGAAAGATTCTCCTAATTGGACTTACCTTTAACGTGACAAATAAATATCTTTAGAACGACTTTTATTATAAATGTATTTCGACTAATTATTGACATCTCTAAAATATCTTAATTTTTTTTGTTATTTCAATTTATAAGTCTTATTAAACTATTTGACTTAGAATATGTTTGAATAACCTTTTAAAGTATTTAAATTTTTTTAAAAAATTTGAGGTGTTTGGTAACTTTTCAAAATGCATTTTTAAAAAATGAGATTAAAAAATAATCAATTTTAAAGAAAAACTCGTGACCAAATTTTGAAAATATCAAATTTTAAACAAAATATGTATATAAACACTTAGAAAATATCTAACCAAACATGTAAGTATATAAATTTTAAATTCATTTTAAAAAGTGTTTAAAAGAAAATGTATTCATTGAAAATATCTTTTTTCATAGATAATTCAAATGCATTCTTATTTTTGCTTTCAAACATTATTATTATTAGAAATAATGTAGGTATCGTAGCTAGCTATTATATCAAAGTCAAATGGGATTAATTTGCCATGGTATTCCATTCTCCTACATTGTTTCCTATGACATGATATGTACTTAAAATAAAGACTAGTTTTGTTACTCCATTATTTATGCCGTTGTTTAATATTTTTTAATTAAAAATTTTTATTTTGGGACAAGTATGTTTTAGTTTTCGGGGGACATTTAAGTAGTTGTCATAATAATTAATCGATGATAATATGAAAGGTGAAGTTCCATTAGTTAGTTCACCAACATTTTGTAATAGCAATGGAACGACGAGCCCTACCACAAAATTCACAATATCGATCCTTAATCTCATTCGGATTATAGAACAACGCCAAAATTTGATTATTGTGTGAGATCCATTCCCTTTTCTTGTGTTGAACTCTTCAGATACTGAAAACATGAATAAATTAAGTACAACGTTAGATGGTCATCAAATATTTCGACAACAAGCGTCATCCATATCGTTCAATTACCGTCTATACAGTTTTTATTGTATTTAAAATCAATATGGATATTCATATATAGATGGCCCTCAGTATGATGGAAAAGGATATGGATATCAATGATACTGATATTGATCCTAATCCATGATCGATATCGATGCACTTTCTATTATTTTTTATCATGTAATACCATTTTTTTCTTGATCACATATCAATATTGATACCTAAATTGAATACTAATATCAATATTTCGTACATTTTTATCTATATTGCACAATATAGACTATGTAATTAGTATATCCAATGTTGATTATGATCGATGTCTAACTGCATATAACATTTAATTACGAATTTGTAACATCAATTATTGGGTGTTAGCTCAAAGATTGTTGGAACTAAAATTGAATTATTGGGTTAAGATAATTCATATTGAAATTTATAAAAAGAGAAACTTACATACATGTAACAAAATACCAAACTATTTACAGTCCGTGTAACAAAACACATAAAGTTAGCCATTTTTTAAATATTCCAGGTTTGCCCTTCCATCTTTTTCTCTTCCTGGCGATGAAATCGTCTTCTTCCTTCTTTCATATTCTTCTTCCTGCGATTTCTTTCATATTCTTCTTCTTTTCCTCTTTTTTTTTTTCTTCTGGAATTTCTTTCCATAATCTTTCTTATTTTTCAATTCTTTTTTTACGTCGTTAAATCTTTCCATCGTCTTTCTTCTTTTCTGATTTTGCGATTTCTTTTAATGTCTTTTCTTCTTTTTTGATTCTTTTTTACATCGTTTAATATTTTCTTCGTCTTTCTTCTTTTCTGATTCTTTCTTACGTTGTTTAATCTTTCAATCGTCTTTCTTCTCTTTTTTTTTTCTCGCTGTGATTTCTTTCCATTATCTTTCTTCTTTTTCTCTTCTTTTTTTACGTCGTTTGAATTTGGATAACCAAATCTAAACGACCGCATAAAAAAAAAGCAAATCTAAAAAGTCGTGTATAAAAAATCTTGAAAAAAATTATTCAGATTGAAGTAGCAAAATGTAAACCATTGTGTAAAAAAAATAAATCATCTGTAGACAAATCTAAACGATCGTGTAGACAAATCCAAATGATCGTGTAGACAAATCCAAACGATCGTATAAAAAAAATAAACAATCGTGTAGCAAAAGAATTTTAAAAAATCGTTTAGCCAAATCTAAACGATCGTGTAAACAAATCTAAACGATCATGTAGACAAATCTAAACGATCGTATAAAAAATAAACGATTGTGTAGTAAAAGAATTTAAAAAAATCGATTAGCCAAATCTACGATCGTGTACCAAGTTTTGAAAAAAAAAATCGTTTAGATTTGGGCCCTCAAATCTAAATGATTAAATCTAAACGATCGTGTAACCAAATTTAAACATAACCAAATTAAATGATCGTGTAACAAAATTAAACGATAGAATTGAAAAATTAAATTGTAGCCATATCTAAATGATCGTGTACCAAACAATAGCATAGTCCAAATCTAAACGATCGTGTAACCAAATTTAAACGACTAAATTAAACGATCGTTTAATACAATTAAACGATAGAATTGAAAAATAAATTGTAGCCATATCTAAACGATCGTGTACCAAACAATAGCAAAATCTAAATGATCGCAAATTTATTATACACTTGTTGTTGGCGGCAAGTTGACATGACATTTTTGGTATTTTACACGGTGGGCCTCCGAGCTTTTTCTATTTTCGAAATTGTTCTATACAGTGTAAATACTTTGCCATTTTTTTTTAATTTTCGAAAAGACCCCTTATAAAAATATAAAATAACTGATTAATTGAAGAAAGATTTGGTTTAGTATATTCTCAAAGTTTCAACAAACATAATGTCAAGATGCATGATTTAATCATGATCAAGATTTAAACCTACTTGTGTTGCATATTAATTGCGAACAAAATGGATCACTATAAAAACATTTTTTAAAATGAAATTTAGACAATTTCTTTTAATAAAAATTGTTGGATAAGATTTGTAGATAAATTTAATTAGTTGAACGTGAACTTTGTATTTGTTTTAGTTTAAGAATAACGGGTATAATATCCAATATTTGATTCTTTGATTCTTTCTTTCAAAAAGTAAAGTTTGTCTTAAGAGCTTGTAGTTTACTCTCAAACATTGAATCATCTTGAGGGCCTTGTAACCTATTCTTGATATTGATTAGTCTTGCAACTTACTCTTGAATGTTGATTTACCTTAAGAATCTTCCAACTTATTGTCGTTGTTGATCAATCCTGAGGGCTTTCCAATTTGTTCTCAAGAGTTTGGAGAGTATAATGATCTTTTGGAATACTTCTAAACTTTAGTCTTTAGATCTTAGGAGATCAAAAACTAATATTTTTGAAACTTAGGTCTTCAGATATTCAGAAGAATTACACTTTAATAAATAAAAGCTTCCAAAGTTTTAGATTTGTGTTTTATTAGATATTTAGAGCCTCGTAACATTTGTATCTTCAAAGATTTGGAAATTCAAAGTTTAAAGTTTCCAAACTTTTGCGTTTTGTTCTTCCAACCGTAAACCTTAATACCCTAATGAACAAATAAGACCGTAGGTTTTAATAAAAGGATAATGAGTAACAATTTTTGGAGTAATAATTAAATTATATAGCAACATTTTAAAAGAAATACAAATATAACAAAATTTGTAAAAGTCGATTAATAATATCAATAATAGAAGCCTATCACTGATAAACCATGTTGCAAATATTGATATATCACTCTATATCATCAATAGATTTTGCTCTATTTGCAATTTTTTTAAAAATATTTATGTACATTTAATTATTTTGAATCTAATTGTTATATTTGCAAATATGTCTCCATCATTACATTAGTTTGAGCCGTGGACCTTAAAATTGAGTGTGGACTTAGAGTTTAGTATCTTTCATGACTTCGCAACCATAGCAAAAGATAATAATTCATCTGTAAGGAACAAGTTTGTCATGTAAAAATACCCCATTTTGGTATGTTCAAACTTTCGAGTTCTCAAGCTTCTCCAAATATCGTCATCATTTTCGATGCCATTTATTGTGATTGATTATGAAGGTCCTCATTTATTTTACTGTAATTTCATTTCATCATTTCTATTTCTATTTCTATTTCCATGAGGTTTTGGATTAAAGATAGATGAAATTCCTATTTTCATTTGTGTTTGTGTCGAAGAAGTAGTTTTCTCAATTCATTTCGTTTTCCTTTTCTTCAATGCTATATTTGTAATCGATCCATTAGTTCTCTCAAACCAATATCTGTTTATGCTTTGAATTCATTTCCACTTTCCAGTCTTCCATATCCCGCGTGCTTCATTCCATGCAGATTTTCATGAGAATAAAAAGATTATAGTTCCCCTACTTAAAGAAGACTAGGTAATTCTACTCATCATCTACTCTACTTAAAAATTATGTTCAGTTTCTTTAGTTGTCCTATCTTGTTCCTAATTGATGAAAGATGAACGTTGATTTTTTATTAGTTCATTTTCAGGCGGTTTCCTGTTATTTGATTCTATGTATGCACTCAATTACTATTACTTCATTACTGTTTAATATAATATCGTCTACATGTCAGATAACATATATAATGATCAAATTTGACGGGAGAGTGCTAAGATAATGAATATATTTAAAAAGTTTAGTGACCTTGTGTAATCAGGATCCATTCTATTGGTTGTATCACTTTCATTTGGGTTCTAAAAATGTGTTAAAAGATTTATATACTAGTTGAAGTTGAACACTCTGGGATGGGTTAGTGATCTCCCTTTTCCATGGGGAAATTAGGTTAGGTGTTTCATAGTTGTGAGGTGTAGTGATTTTGTCTTTATTTATCTTTCTCCCTATCTCTCTCTCTTTTTGTAGGAATTTTTTTGATTTGAATCTTCCAGTCTCCAGATGCCTTTTTTGTTGGTTATCAACTTTTGGCATCAAGTAGTAGAGAATTTTTCTCAATGCAAGGACTTTTTTCTTTGTACAATCCTTAATGCTCTCTCAGAATTATATTTGCTGCGCACAATGGAATTATTAGTTGATGAAATTATCTTTGGGTGGGTATGATGTGTAAAGCATCTTATTTAAGTGATTAGAAGGTGGTGGATGCTTGACGAACTAATAGGAAGGTCATGATCTTTTTGTACTAACCTACAATTTGAAATTACTTGAAAACATGTAAAGGAAGTATTTGGAATTATCATACATGTTTTTGCTAACTCATGGTTTACACAGTTCGACTTGACTAGGTTGCAGTCGCAGCGTTATTCTTTGGCATGAACAGTGGTAACAAAATGGAAAAGGAATCAAAGGGCTCTTGTGTAAGAGAGTTCATCAGGAAAAAAGTCCCAAACTGGGATGACGAAGTGGTGGCTACAGCTCGGTTTAAGGCATTTAGTAGGCAGAAATCTTATTGGGAACCCAAGTACTTATTTTGGAGGGATTTGATACTCATAGTTGCCCATCAATTCAAATTCCTTATTATAAAACCTGATGAAATAAAGAATCAATGATTTTCTCGAGGAGGGTTGACTCTATTATGCCTTGATCATGTTTTGGTATTTCTTTCAACTAAGATGATTGTCTTCTATTTTTAATTTATTGCACTTAGTTATTGTTCTGTCTGATAATAGTTCACCATTTCATTCAGCATCTAATATATAAGCATCTAATGTATACTGGGGCGATATCATAAGACGTAGTGACATGCTGGATCCAAGGAGTGACCAACTCTCCTACATGTTAAAAGAACCAAGCAATTTGATGGGTATATCTAAAAAGAATCCTTATAGTTTTGCTTCATGATGATTATATAGTTCTTGCCCGTGTATTCTAGGTATATGCTTTAATTCTTCTCTCCTTTTCTTTTTAAAATCCTTTTTAGGTTTTTTACTTTTTCTAAACTTGAATTGTTAAATTATGCTTTGGAATTTACTTTAAAATTTGTCTTATTTTTTCATCACTTTTGGTTCTTACTCATATAATATGAAGTATTTCCGTACCAAGGATAGAGCAACTGAAGTTATCAAGTGTTTATCTCTTAGTAATTGGACCTCGTCTTATATTATTGCAATGGTGAAGTTCTAAAACATCTGTGGAGGACATGATGAAGCAACTGTTATCTTGAGTTATTTGATTGAGTGTGGTAAAGCAAAATTTCTCTCTAAACGAAAAACGAAACTTCTAGAGGTATGCCATTATGTCATTTTCCATATTTCATTTTTCATATAAGCACATTCTTGGATTATTTCTATAATTTATAAAGATAAAATTTTAAGCTGCTCTGATGTTTTAGTAAGGTTGTCCAACCTGCCTGAGGACTTGACTTTACTGGAAAAGTGGTTGTAAGATAAAAAATAAATTAGTTATACTCTAATGAATTCTAAAGGATGTAAATAATGTACCATGATAGGATCCTTAGATGCTATCAATCTTAAATTTCTATTGACTTTTTTAGTTTTTCAATGAGTTACCACCTTTTGAGCTCTTTTTTTTCTCTTTTCCCTCCTTATAATAACTAGGGTGTAAAGTTCTCTCTTTCAGCAACGACAGTTCATGGAATCACAACTCTCGATTATGATATTTTGCACTTAGTTGGACTGCAGAAAAGCTTCAATAACAACTTGATGTGATTGACCAGGGCTATGATGTGTAACTATTTATGGCTCTCAACACTCTCCCTATAAATTGTACTAAATCCTTTGAGTAATGGCTACATACATATTGAATCCCATCATTAACTTGATAAGAAGTCTCTGAGTTGTTCACGATAAGATGGGGGTGAAACACTTAAGCTTCTGTATCAAGAGTGTTCAGTTTTATCATCGACTAAAAATGCTCCCTTGGAATGTACCACACATCAACTTCTGGTTGTTAAAAAGAAGGCATAATGGAACTTTTCGATATTTGTGACTAGGATGGGTGTAATGACTGTAAATATATATAACACAGAACACATCTTTCAACAAGCTCGTAAAGTTTGACTTTCTAGATAGCTCACTATCTTTACAAGATTGAACTAATTTTTCGTTGTAGGTCGAAATAATCCGCATTAGTTTCTTTGAAGTCTAAAAACAAAAAAACTGCATTGAAACATGCAAGAGAGTTGAAGATCACCACAAAAACTCGGGAAAAGCTGCATCTCTCTTCAACAGAGTGGAGGAAGTCCTATGCTATTGCATATGCCGAATCAACAAATACAGTGGGTTACCATCTTCAACTTTGATAAGTGGAATGTGTTTTGCCCGTACCTTTGCCTATCTAAAAACAGAATTGAAAAACTCTTAGCTTGAAACCATTTAAAAACAAATACAAATTTTGAGCCACTAATACAACTTGTTTTAGTTTGTAGTCTAAGATTTACTAATACTTAATATCATACTTTATTGGCAGGTTTCTGAGGCTATTCAAATTGGTGCTTGAGTAATGAAAAAACACGAGGTTAATTGGGATCAACTCCAGCATAGTTTGCAGGAACGAGAAACAAGCATTTATATACGAAAGCAAGTTGCAAAAGCTATATGTGCATGTGTTTTTTTTTTGCCCAGTTTCTCATCTTTAAATGATCTCTTAAAACTTAAAAGTTGTTCATTCTGATCGAACATGGCTCTGGGTATCATAGATTCAGTTCCATCTGCGTCAACTTCGAACGATGAAGATATTAAGGAGGTGTTTAAGAAGCTTGAGTTGGAATTAACAGCAGGCCAAATCATTGACACATCGACATTAGAATCTACGGTTAATATTGCAATTGGTGAAACAGTGGCTTAGTTTGTGATGATTCATTAAGCTCTGCGTTATCAAATCTAAAGCTAGTTGAAGAAGTAGAAAAGGAGAATGCGAACCAGAAATCGAATTCTATGAGGAATTAAAAATCATGGAGCTTGGGATTTCTTAGGTGCATTCTCATGTAGTAGTTTAGAATGGTAATGCTAGCCTAATGTAACCTTCTTCTTTTGGTTGCCCTCTGTACTTCAACATTAAAGGTTAGTGAAATTGATTTACGAATTTGTTACTGCAAAGTTACTGCTCTTTATTACTGAGTTAGCTATTGTATAACTGTTATTGGTGCTAATTTGAAGATGAAAATGTATCAATTGAATATGATTTTAAGATATTTAGATTGTTGTATGAACTTCAAAGCGTGATTGGTTTGAAACCTCCCTTTCGAAAACAAAATCTAGGTTGAATTACTAAGTTCAAAGTGGTTTTCATATAAGTTTGTTCTAAAATTTTAGTTTTGTCGGCATCGAACTAGTTCTTCTTCCTGCAGATGATCCTCTTCTTGTGTCTGTTGACGAAGTAGCCATCTAAGAGGTTCTTGTCGTTGAGTCAAGCTATTTATGAGAAATGTAGATATGTTATGAAATCAAGGCTTTTCTGGAACGATAGCTCTTCATACTACACTGATATGGGAATCTGCCTCGACTGAGTAAGCTCAATTGGAAGAAGGGTGCTCCATCAGTCTCGGATAGGAAGAGTCAATCCCAGGTTCGGAAGAGAAGTCACTTAAATGAGGCACTCGCTCGCTCTTAGGTATGAAGTAAGGAGAGCTCGAACCTTTGTCTATTCTCAGAAGCAAGGTAATTCTCTCTTCTTCGATGTTGAGAAAGAAACTAGCTCATCCATCTCATAGGAAGGAAGGGCAGTTTCAGTGAGGAATATGTTTGGGATAGAAGATACCATACCAACCGATAGGGTGCATGTGCGAAGAAGATGTAGCTTATAAGGAGCTAGACTCTTACTATTCTAATCAGTTCATGAGACCTCCAGCTAGAATTAGAAGGTGGACCCACGTAGCGGTGCTCAGCAGCGAGAGAGGTTAGAATGGGTATAACGAATAGGATCGAGCTAAAGAAAGAGGTTAGAAGAAGCAGCTCTGGAAGAGGGATAAGCATATTTTTTCTGATCCTTTTCTACTTTAAGTGGATAGTCGGCATAAAAAAGAATATGATCTTTCTCCTAAGCTTTCGATAGGCTTTCCATTTATGGAACTGAAACTTTGATGTTCTTGGTTTTTTTTAGATGCATCAAAATAGAATCTCCTTTAAGTTGATCTCTTTCTTCAGAAAGAAATGATTTATAGCCTTTGTTCATTGATTGCCGTAGGCTTTCTTCTTCTTCGCTAGGCTTTCTCTTTCTTCCTTTTTTTTCTTCTTCCTTTAAGTAGGTTTCACTAACCGAAGATGAACTTGGTCTTCTTCCAGATTGGGACTGAAAACCACAATGTCATCAAGATAAACCACCATAAACTGATCGAGATACTTGTTCAAGACTTTTGGTTCATCAAGGCTCCATAGGAGTTGAGGGGCCTTTGTCAAGCCGAAGGGCATTACGAGAAACTCTCAGGTCCCATATCTTCTGACACAAGTAGTCTTCACTTCATCCCCCTATGCTATTCGAATTTGGTAGTAGTCTGACCAATCAAAATTCAATTCTTCTTCTTTGTATCGAGTGGTCAAAGAAATTGGTTATGAGGGCAGTTTTGAACCCTCACTTTCTTTAAGGCTCTGTAGTCAATACACAATTGGAGTGTCCTCTCTTTCTTCTTCTAGAACAACACAAGGGCCCCATAGGACGCTTTCGTTGGTCGGATTCATCCGACAATCAAGAACTCTACCAACTCTTTCTTAAGTGAAGCTAACTCAGATGGAGCCATTCGGTAGGCATTTTGAGTTGGGGGTTTGGCTCCTGGGACAAGTTCAATCTCATGATCAATCCTACGTCGAGGGGGCAAGGTCTTCGACAGCTTTGGCAGCATTATATCAACGTACTCATTCAAAACTTCCTGGATCTCTATTGGGACAGACCGACCCAGCTTCAATTTGCTCATCCAAGAAGGGGATAGCCATAAAGGTGGGCTCTTCTTTATTGAGCCATTTCTTTAGTTGCAGGGCTTTTCTCATTCTCACCCCACTCTTCCGTGCTTGAACCACTGTCGAATTACTCCTCCTTACTACCAGAGACTGAGCTAATGGCATGGGGATGACTTTATGTTCCAAGAGGAACTCCATCCCAAGTACGAGGTCTCAGTCATCCATATGAACCAGGACTCAATCAAGATCTCCTATCCATTCGCCTAATTTGATGGATAGCCTTTTCGATATCCCGACAATTGGCAATCCTTTGGAATTCAGAGTTTGAATCTTGCCTTTCAGAATATTAACCTACTCAAACATCAAACAAAAGAAGACTTTTTCATCTTCTTCAATTCAATTATGAGTTGGACCTGTCCGGAGGACTTGTGAATTCCACTGATTGTAGCCTTTTGTAGGTCTGGAGTTGATGACTGCATCGACAAAGATCAGTTCCTTTTCAAAAGCATCCTTTTAGTGAGAGGCTTTCTTCTGAATTGCTGACAAGAATTTCTCTCAAATTCGTCAATATTCTTTCTCAATTTAGAAAGGGTCCATCTTAAGACTCTTAACTACGACTCCTCTCCTGTAAGTCGAGCTGCTCTCTCTCCTCTTGACTATCCATATTAACCTGTGGAAAGTCCTCCTCTTCTTTTTTACTGGACCCCTCCTTTTAAGCATCTTATTCCACCCTTAGCTGACAACGATGGGAGAAGTTGTTAATACCCTTCTATAATATAATAACCTCTCCACTTGATCCTTTGAAGGTGGAGCTACTTCATTCCTCTCCTCCTTAAGAGTCAAATTATTTCCTCTCCAAGTGCCATTCATTCTTTTGCTTTCCTTGAAACG
Organism: Cucumis melo; assembly: GCF_025177605.1. Lineage (NCBI taxonomy): Eukaryota > Viridiplantae > Streptophyta > Magnoliopsida > Cucurbitales > Cucurbitaceae > Cucumis > Cucumis melo. Next base: position 19,736,772 of record NC_066865.1, read on the forward strand.
AAAAGGGATGCTAAAGAAGAAAAAGAGGACAGATTCCTTACATCCATGACCTCATCTTGCCTGAACTTACAATATCGATGAAGAAGACTAATCCGTACAATCAGGTAGATGTCCTCAAGAAAAAGAAAGCTTCAGATGAGTTGAAGCTGCTCGACTAGAAAGGTTATGGTCATTACATCGCCCAATCGCGAAACTCATATTTCTATGGATGCCCTAAACTCAGACCTTACCAACAAGAGGTGAAGGCAAAGAGCTTGATTCTGCCGAATCTCTCCCAGGTATATATCGCCCAAAAGAGTACCAAAGACGAGACCTGTCCGGAAGACCTTTTTTTATCCACAGGTTCATATTCCATTTCATGACTCCTTCTACAGGAGGATAGGCTTTTCATTCCACAGGCAATTATTAAGGAGCAAAGAATTTGCGAAGGAGTCTAAAGGACGGGTTAGTGGAATTTCTCAAATTCTTTGAGCCTTTGAAGAATAATGATAAGTCCTTATTCAATGAGCTTCTCAAATTCTTTGATCCTCTCCTTCTTAGTCGAGTTGCTTCGCACCTTGAAGATGAATATGGATTTCTGACTCGTCCGTAGGTGGTATATTGTTCTGATAATCTAAGGGCTCCTTCACAGTCGTTTCGCTTCGCGCCGAAGGATAGGTAAAAAGCATGAAAAATGGACATTCTCCCTCCCCGTGGTTCATTGAAAAAGAAGAAGATTCCAAAGGGTCGTTGGGTTGAGGTGGAGTCCGTAGTGGAGGTTGCCATTGAAGTTGGTTGGGGAAGTTTTAGTTGTTAGTAGATCGATCGATCGGATCACTAGTAAGGCTTTATTTCTTTATGTACTTCCCTAAAGTTTGACTCTTATTCGACTATTCGACCTTTATTTGATTGTGAAAAGACCTTCAAATCTATTAGTTCCATCTTTGACTTAGCCTTTATCAATGAGACAGGTCCGAAGTGGAATATGAATATGTCCTTATCAATGAGACCATTAATATTAGATGAAGGACTTGTTTATTCTACCATATTCATCTTGTTGCGGGACTTGTTTATATCCATATGAACTTCGTTTTAGTAGGTTTTAGAACCCACATTTTGAAAATTTATGTTAGGTTCTTAGTAGCAGTCTCAGACTTTTTCTTCTTTTACTTCACATAGCTTTTCGTCTCCTTGATAGCTGGAAGTTTCCTAAAGGTATGAAAAGCCGGAGGACTTTGTACCATCCATTCCAGTGTGGTTGAATTATGTTCAAGAGCCCAAGGACTTGGAGCACATCTTTTCTAATTTCCACTACTTGAAGTGATTGTGACGACCACAAAGAAACGACGAATCCCAACTAGGGATATATAAGAGCCAAAATTGCTAAGGGCATTCTATCCAGCGTAAGCATCTGGATAATCAGGAGAAAAGTGGATATTTCCTCCAAATACTACCTTATAAGACTCTACATCTTGTAGATGTTTATTAGTGACTCAAATCATTAAACTACCACGGACCGATAGTCGATTCTTCATAGCGAAACCAATGGTACCATCAGCACCAAAGAATCTTACAAACCAATTTGATTGAGCATCTAGTGTAATAGGTAGAATGAGAGGGATATCCAGTACTTGACAGACACGATGTAGTTGAAGTAGTTGTGCTGAATCTCGAATATGACCATTAATACAATGAATTAGTTTCATCATACCAAGTTGATTATGTAGTCGATAACGATAAGCTTTAGCACCTGATCGCATTTTCATACATCCACCATGCATATCTTGGATATATCGTAGTAGTGGTAGATCTTCAAGTCCCCTAGTAATTTCAAGAGAAGTCTCTCCTTGTTTACTCACTTTCATACTTCCATCACCGTTAATAATTCCAACTAGCCACTCACAGAAGGATTTAGGATAAGTTGTTGCGCATGTAGTCTCTGAGGTTCCTACTAGACTACTAGTATGTCGTTGGTTACCGACTGATTGTGTCTTAGATACTCCATTTTGACTAGATCGGGGTTTGACTAAAAAACCATTGGTGAACATAGTAGGAATACCATTAAGTAGACAGTCCCAGTATATAGCGCAATACGTATTCAGATTTGCATCTGAAAAGGGCCATTGAAAACCGAAGAACCAAAAGAGATGCTGGTATAATATGGGGTCTCCCCCTCCAATAGGATCAGAAAAGGTTGTATTAAAGTTTCGATCGGTTAATAACATGGTAATAACCGCTGCTAGTACCGAAAGTGATAATAAAAGTGGGAATGCTATCACTAGAACGGACCACACAAAGATGGGTGATCTATGCATAGTCATTCTAGGTCCACGCATGTTGGAAATGCTCGTGATAAAATTGATAGAACCTAAAATGGATGAAATACCAGATAGATGAAGACTAGAAATTGCTGAATCAACTGCTCCTCCAGAATGGCTGGTAATACCACTTAAGGGCGGATAGACCGTCCACACAGTGCCGCTACCCACTTCTACAAAGGCTGAGCTTAATAGGAGCAAGAGACTTGGTGGCAACAACCAGAATGAAATATTATTTAATCGTGGAAATGCCATGTCAGGTGCACCTATCAGAATCGGAACAGACCAATTACCAGATCCACCTATCATCGCCAGTATAACCAGAAAAAAGATCATTAAAAAAGCGTGAGCCGTTATTAAAATATTATAAAGTTGATGATTCCCACTAAGAATTTGATCACCGGGTCGTGTTAATTCCATACAAATTAGAACTGAGAAGCATGTGCCCATCACTCCAGCAATGGCATCGAAGATGAAATAAACAATCCATATATCCTCGTGGTTAGTGAAGAACAGCCATTGGACCAGATTGATCATCAAATTCTTCTTCTTTCCTTTCCTTCCTTATTAGAGAGGGGCCCTCGTACTAGTGGAATTGAACGAATATGAGACTAATTAAGCTACTCCAGATGAGTCATGAAATGGAATATGAACCTCTTCCATTCTGAGTTGCACTCCCATAAAGAAGAGATAAGGACCTTCTCCACAAATTCTTTCCGCCTCGCTCTCCTTTCGCAAATTCTTTGCTCCTCGCAAATTCTTTGCTCCGCGCAAATTCTTTGCTCCTCGCAAATTCTTTCCGCCTCTCCTTCTTAGTCGAGCTCTTTCGCACCTTTCAGTTTCACGCTCCTTTCAGTCGACCCTTCGAACCGCTCCCTTAGAAGTCATGAAATTCCATATAAACCTTGAAAAAGGGGGAATGAGAGGGGAAGACAGAATGAAAAGAGGGGTGGGGAAAGTCCGAAAAGCCCTCAAGGGAATATTTTCTCCTCCTCTAGGTTCTGGTTCAGGAAAGGGTCAACACAAGGATCTGACTTCGAAGCAATCTCTGGAGTTTTCCCTTATCCGAACGGGTCTTGCAAGAAAATAGGATGGAATATTGAGCTCCAAATATACGCTATTGGGATAGGATGGCTTCTACTAGCTCTCCCCCCATCAGAATCGCACGTGCGAGTTCCCCCGCATACGGCTCAAGTGGCTCAAGCCTTTCCTTCGCGCTTGGTAAGCCCTTCGCTTTAGCCAAGATCTAAGCTAGCCTATCTAAGTAAGCCAAGCTTCGATCGTGCTCCTCCCTTCTGGCCGCCTTATTTCCTCACCCGAGATCCAAGTCAGCACCGGTAAAGATCTCTTTCTTCCACGCGACCAACTTGGAAGTAAGCTACCTCTCGCCTATCTCACCCTTTTTTTTTCTTATTAGTCAGATAGGTTGCCCTCGTCTGTTGTCTCTGTTATCTTTATGCCTAGGCTTTCTTCTTTCTGACTCCTTTGATCTTTGAAGGGTGAGCCTTCGCTTTTTGGATCGTCTTCTGCCCAATGCGGTACCCTCCCGTTTTTGCTTCCCATTGAGTTTACCTTGTTTACAGGTCAACCCCATGGAATTAAGAAAAGGCGATCTTGTGCTATACTCCGGTGATCTCTTTCCTACCGGGGCACGCAAACTCCTATCGTATCCCAAATCACATTCCGTGAAGAGAAAGGGGAAGCCTACTCATCCATCAGCTCCTCTCCGTCATCAGTGCGATTTTACGAAGCGTCTAAGCATAGTTCACTCCCGTTGATCAATCAAGAGCTTTACCGCCAGTCCTGACTTAAGGTTACCTCTTGTATCATACAGTTCTTGCATTCTTTTCCACGCTTCATACCCCCCTCAAATTAAACTACCACAAATTGGTAAAGGGACAGGCATGGTGGGGTAGGAGCATTCTGTCTCAATTTGGTTTGCTCAATCAGTCTGATGTCCTCTAAGTCGCACGACGTTTTAATCGGAAGAACTTCTTGCGCAATTCATGTCTTTCTGTTTTTATGACCATAGGCTTGATCTTTCAAATTGTTCTCTGGACTTTTTATCAATATGAGGTGATCGTAACACAGTATAGTGGACTCGTGATTCAGGCAATCCAATCTTCCGTGTGTAAGGCAAAAGCCCCAAAAAATGGTTTCCAAAAAATGAGTGATCAAAAGATCAAATCCCTATGCGTATCTTGATGGTCGTGACTTTTGGTGGTCTTTATTTTTTGGCTTACTCCTCTTCCTCTTCTATTGATCAGAATCATCCAGCAGCCCCACGCCGGTTTATAATTTGATGGGAAGGGCCTCTATCAATTTCATTCCCTATAATTTATGTTATGGATTTATTTCCTCCTTGCTCTCGATGCCTTTTCTACCTCTATGCTACTACCTTTAAAGAATATTACAAAGAAATAGAGATCTTATTCCCCTCTATTCAAGAACTGGGTCTTTCTCTGAGAAAGTTGGAGTTTTTCCCATTTCTTTTCAGATCCTTGTGGAGTACATCCAAGAAAGCGAGTTCTTTTCCGACCGTGACTTGCCCGAAGGACTTGTTTTTATCCATATTCAGATCATATGAGAACCTGAAGCTCTGTCTCGCATCTGAGAACCTTCTGGATGTCTCGCTTGATCTTAGCTCCGGGTTGCTGTACTTCAAGCTTTTCCTTCAAGCATCAGTCTTCTTTCCGAAACCTCAGTACCTTTTTTGAAAGCCTCTTTTCGAAGAGCTAGTTACCTTTTGACAGTGGAGGTTAGAATAGCTTTCCTTCCTAAGGCCGAGGCTCTAAGAAGCTCAGAATCCCCAGGGCTATTCCTAAGGGTTTCTGGGGTGGATAAAAGGACTAAGGCGCAAAGAATGAAAAAAAGAAAGAAAGGTCCAGATTTGCTTAATTAGTCGGGGACGCTTTCCACTGATTTAGTAGGCGAAGGGCTTGTGAATTTCATTGATGGACTTCTCTTTCACAAATTCTTTGCTCCTTCGATAATTCTTTGATCCTTACAGATGAATATGGATTAAATTAAGGGTCCGTCCGTAGGAAAAACTCGACTCCCACGGGGCGGTTCGAAGAAAGTCGACTAAGAAGGAGTCAATGAACAAGGGCGACTGAAAAGGTTCTGTGAAGGAGCGAAGGAGCTTGGTTTGTTTGGAGAATCGAAGAAAGTCGACTGATAAGGAGAGAAGAGGAGCCCTTTTCCTTTATTGTTTGAAATAACTCGACTCCAAAATCAAAGGAGAGGCTTCGTTAGGAGTTTCAAGTGAAGTCTTGATCCCTGAACTATTTTCAGGAGTGCATTATTCAATAACTCGACTAAAAATAATGAGCGATTCAAAGAATTTTTAAGCTCATTTCTTATCAAAGAATTTGAGAAAACCATATTCAAATTAATGCCACTCAAACTTTCTTTCCCAAAATATGAGAGGAATGCACCACCCATTCATCGTTCGAGTATCGTTGGCGGCTCCTTATCGATCTCGAGCCTGGATCTTATTCATTCATGAAAGCGAGACAGATTATTATGCCTTTGAACCTGTCTTCCTACCTGCTTATCAATCTGGTCAATTTGGGGCTTCTGACTCAGACTCTTCTGCTGAGACTACTTCTACTTCGTGGTTCTTCCTCTCCTTCACTGTTGAGCCTCCCTAACCTCACTGTGTAATAATTCCTCTTTTGAAAGAGAAAGATCTAATTCACTCAGCTGAAAGGGTTCCTCTTCCCTTCTCCAGTTTCTTCCTGGGCCTACTCATTCTGGTTGAGTTGCCGAAAGAAGACCTCTTGCTTCCGCTATATAAAAAAAAGAAAGAGCTATGTATCTTGGATGGATATCATTCCGAGTTACTCTAAAGAAGATAAGTATTAGGTAGGGATGATCTTGTACCCAAAACAAAGGCGCTACCAAGCTGTGCTACATCCCTTGAAATTGGTCTACAGTCTCATTGTAGAGAATCCCTGTATTATGAGATTGATTATTGGTATACACTATCTTGCCATTTCTTCTTTTTTGTCTAATATCCTTAGAATGAGAATGAAAAGACTTTGTTACGTATTCAATAATCAATGATTGAGGTTCAAAGAATTTGAGAAGAAACTTGAGATGCCTCCGAAGTCCTAGTCTTTTAGTGGAATGAATGAGTCCTTCGGACCATTAAACCTAAGAGAAATTCAAGAGTGCAAGTACGGAGGATAGGTTTTCCATTAATTCCACTGATTATAGTAGGTTGCTTGCTTGATTGTAAAGACTCTAACTTTGATTAGCATGCGAAGGGAAGGGCTAGAAGGGTGCGAAGGAGCTCGACTAAGAATGAGTGGGGTGCAAGTCAGAACCCTTAATAGTCTGTGAAGGAGGGGTCTTACACACAGCTTCATGGAGATCCTTTGGTCTCACTCGCCGATACCGGTCCGTGGTAGCTTAATTAGGCTCTTTCTCTCTCGTTCGTAAACTCATTTTGCCTCTGGTGGAGATCTTGGGAGTTTGTCCTATATGAGCTGGTATTGCACACGACCCGCGTAGTGGGATCGACCAGGTACGCAACAGGGAATCTCATCAGTCAGAGAATGGTTGGAGTGAGCGGAAGGAGAGTTTTTCGTCAGAGGAAGTAGAAGAAGTAGTTCAAGATCTCTATGCCCTAGTGGCAGGATCACTTGAGTCAGAAAGGGAACACCATTCATCTTCTTTAGTATGCATCGGGGAAGGTAGAATACAACTCTGATCTTGGGAGACTGAGAGTGAGTATGAGATCTTCTTCGTAGTACTCTGAGTTTGCGTAGAACTATCGATGAATATTGTGTTATCATCACTCTCTTCTATTAGAAAAAGTGGAAAAGTATGTAGGAATAACTATTCTTATTTTGTAACCGAGAACTACTGCTACGTGGGCCCTTTCTGTTAGTCTGTTAGTATGAGCGATTCGTTGCTAGCGTGGAAGATTCTCCTTCTTCATTGACTTCTAGCCATCCACCCATAAGTGGTTGGTGCAGTGTCGGGAATGAGCTCTTTACCAAGTGGTCGAAAGACATCAAACAAAGCATTATTGGCCTCTTTTTCTTTTTCATGTTAATGATTTGACGTCCTTTCATTTAATCCGTCTGTTGCGCTAATTCAATAGAATAGGGAGCTAGCTGAGGTCTGGGATCTGGAGAGCTATTAGCCTTTATTAGATTAGGGGGAATTCTGTTTCGTCAGTGGCAGTCCTTGTATTTCTTGAAGTTGTCTTAACGAATCAATGAATAAGGGAGGGAATGAGATATGAGTTCATTCAAAGGCTAAAGGACCATTTCAAAGCCCCCATGAAAAGAGAAGAAGGGAGCATGGGTCCAATTAATTTCCATGACATTCTTTCAAGACGGTTTAGTGAACCGCAAAGGAGAAGGTTTCCCCATTGCAAGCTATCTTGATTGGTTAGAGAACGAAAGGAAGGCAGACCTAGATAGGTGGGAATTCTCCGTTTAGGAAAATCAGCCTTGCCTTGGGCTAATGACATGCACAAACTAGTCTCTTCACTGTCAAATCAATTGGTCTCGCTCTTCAACCCAATCGACCATAGACCAATTCCTCTCTAAACCTCGAGTTATTTCATCTCGCATTGGAGGGACTCGTTCACGCAGTCTTTCCTTTGTTAGCTTCATAGCTGAACCTAATAATGCAATTCACGAAAGGGTACTACTTTCTTTTTGCCGGTCTAAGGAACTCATGCCTCTCTGACTCCTCGCTCTTCGTGTGCCAACTCTTTCCGTAAAAAGATTGATGAATGAAAAAGGCTTAACGAGTCTTCCATCACAGAAGACTCCCAGAAAGTGAATATGGATAAATCAGTCCCATAACAAGATTGAGTTCCATAAGTCATCCTTTGTCTACAACTTTGAGTGGAATGAAAATAGAAAGCTAATATGTTTGAAAAGGCAATATTCTTTGCGCCTGATGAGGGAGCGGGAAGAAGAAGATCAGACTGCTCCTACTCAGCCTCCGTAGTGGAATCTCCCTTTACTTTTTTCAATTCTTTTGGTTGAATCCTGATCAGATCTATTAATTCTTCATCAAGGATGAACTCGAGATCGAGAGAGAGGGACCCGCTAAGGTAGAGGAAGAAGTTTTGGCAAAGTCTGAGAGCAGGAGGAAGAGAAGAGGAATTCTCCCTTCATTTCATAGAAAGTGGGTAACCCATCCTTCGAGACCGATTCGAGGTTCTTACTAGAATAGAAATGATGTATTTCAGACTTTCATTCATTCAAGTCATACTTAGTAGGGATCAGAATCAGTCACTGAAATCAGAAGATTTTTTTCCTCGTATCATGATCCCTTCTTGACTCTTCTCCTTTACTCATAGTACTCTTTCCGGAAGCTAGGTAAGAGGCAGTGGCAGGGACCTCACTATCCAAAATGAGTGGGGTCCTCAGATTATTAGGATAGGGAAAGGCCCAATCTCTGAGCGGTTCCATTACATCAAGAGTCAGAAGTCTAGATGGGTGGAATATGCCTTTTACTAATTAAGCTACCACGGACAGGTCTTGATTGAGTTCTTCTCTCACGCATCCGATAAAGCGATAGGTTAGGTGAGGGGGGATCGGTTCTTTCATTCAATAGGTGAAGGATGAAGAATTAAGCCATCCGCATCGAACCCTTTATTTAGGTTCTCTCCCTTCGTTCTCCTACTTTGGATAACGGACATTAGGAAGGGGTATGAATGAGGCTTAGGCAAAGAGCAGCTATAGAAACTAATTAAGCTACCACGGACCGGTTTCCGCAAGATCTCTTGCTCAAGGATGAGGGATGAGGCTTCATATTGACCTTGCTCTTTATACTGATGCTCGGTGCACTTCTCCTAAACAAATAATACAAGTCTTGAAAACAAAGCCAAGGAGGATTTGACTCCCCTTTTGAAGTCGGGTTTGAGAATGGTGCAAGAAAAGAAATATTTGAACCAATCCCGGCTCTGTTTGGATGAAAGTTTGAACCTCTTTTCTCTCTCCCATAGAGTTGAGTCAAAAAAAGCGTATCTTGATTTTGAGTAACTCACTTCAAAACCGTGGGAAGGATAGAGACTTAGTCGAGATGGGTCTGGTCGAGTAGCTTCTCTCCTCTTACGAAAGAGGATAGATTGATTCCCTTTCGTCCACATTCAGTTAGATGGCTACTATCCAAAATCAGAAGCTTTATGGGACACAACTACTTTCGAGTACCCTTCCCCACTCTCTCTCTTTCAGTATTGGGATAGAGATAACCGGTTCGTGGTAGTTTAATTTCTTTTCTTAGCAACGAAACCTATGAAAAGAGTTCTGAGCTCAAGACCAAGTGGAATTTGAAGATTTATGAAAATCATCGAAAGGAAAGAAATAATCAGATATAAAGAAAGCTCTTCTTCTTTTTCTTCTTTCCTAGTTCTGGCTAGTTCACTCCTCATGGGTAAAGTGGTTACCTTCCCCTAACTCATCGGGAAAGCGGTTAAACTCCTAAATCGAGGAAACTCTGTAAAGTAGTTCCACTCTTCTCCTTCGTGAATTCAGTCTCGTCTTTGTCCTAGTGTATTTCCACTCCACTCCTATCTTTCACTCGAGTAGGTTCCGATCCAACTAGGGTCAGTCAAGCCTCTTTTGATTATCGAGCAAGAGCAATTCACTGATTCGCGGGTCAACTAAAGGGTTAATCCAATTCGGTCGAGATAGCTGCCTTTGCCTCTCAGAATTGAATCGAGTCGGACGAGAAGAGTCTTCTACTAACAAGGAAAACATCTATTTATCCTACGTTGAAAACCTATTCTTCGCTACGGGGCCTATATTCATACCTTTACAGGATAGATTGAGATACCCAGCATAGGAGAGCTTATCCTTTTGGTCTCGTCTATTAGATAACCTCTTTAGTCGAGCTAGTCCCACTCTCTACGGCAAGAGATAAGGAAAGAACCCTTGCACTCCTCCTTACTGTCCCACTCCGAGAACTATGTTTGGAGTCTACTCTCCCCTCGAAAAGAGCCCACGTAGCGGTCTCCACCCTTCCACTCCACTCCTAATTACTCTGACCTCTCGAAGTATGATAACCTTCCCTTCAGAAAGTCTGAAAAGATGGATGACTCCTACTGGTCAATATCTGATCTGGTCGTCTGGCTTCCCCATTCTCAGCCTTAGCAAGTGAAAGGGAAAGCGAGAATTTCATAGAGAAGACTAAATCAGGTTCAATGGGAGCGAAGGCCGAGGCTAATCTCCTTCACTATCTCGAATTGGAGAGGTCCTATTCTTTCCTAATAGTACATCACATGCCTTTCCAGATGATAGATGAGAAAATCCTAAACTCCTGACTAGTCTCGCTTCTGATCCCAAGGATGGATAATATTCCACCTGAGAAAAGTCATCCACGGGGCGGTGAATTAGTCGTCTTTTAGCTTCTTGCTTTAACCTAAGATGGGAAAGAAAGCTCTTCTTCTTCATGGTTTGAGGTGGGATTGATGGGACGGAAAGAGCACAAGGAGGCAAGATTGATCATCAATAAAGAACTCAAGGTCTACAGTCTTTAACAGATGCCGCTCCTCTCTTGCCTTTGCCTAGGCCTCTGTTAAATCGCTCCTCTTTTAACTCCCCTTTGCTTTTGGTCTGGGATTTGAGAAGAAGACTTGCGAGATAGTGAGATTAAATGCTGGGTAGTCCCCATTTTCACCCTTTGCCTGGGCCTAGGCGCCTATTGAAGTGAGCCTTTACTCATAGGAACCGCTACTGATTCCATTCCGTCTGTCTTACCAGAAAGCCTATGTCAAGGAATGCAAAATGAAAAAGAATGAAGGCATATTCACCCGTACTCTCCAACTGCTATGGCGCCAACCATTCATTCAAGCCCGATTCCTTTTCGCTTCTCAATTTATCTTCGCTAGTTCTTTTGAAATCCATGCAAAGACTAGTTTACTAGTGGTATTTCTACGAAATGGATGTTCGGATAAGAGAAAACTCCGCTGAGATGAGAGAAATCCCCTTGCCTCTAAACTAGAGTCAAAGGCATAAATCAAGACGAAAGATATACTATTATAAGGCTAAGGAAAAGTCAAAATTGACGAGATCAGGCTCAACCTCCGTGCTCAAAGGAGTACGTACTGATTCCCCACCTCGCCCTAGAGGAAAAGAAGAATTACGGAAAGATAAAAAGCAAATATTCTTTTCTTCCATTCCACAGTCTTTTCAATATGAGTGGAAAAATTCTCGTATTTGATGAAATTCCTTTTTTGGATTGATTTGTTCCTTCATTATGATAAGGCATTCAAGGTGCGTGCAGATGGGAGGCCCCTAGTGCAGAAGTGGAAGGGAAATGTTAGAAAGAGAGAAAAGCTAATTCTTCTTATTTGAAAAGAGATGGGAAGAATCTGATCTGATTTCTTCTTCTTCATATCTTCTTATAAATTGAGAAGGGCTTGGTAAGCCACTCGGTGGTTAGAACAACCAGTGTAGGAGGAGGAAGCCTCATCCGCCTTTCATGAGGCAGATTCTAAAGCGAGGATACCATCCTGCAAACTCATACTTACGGGAATAGGAGCAAGACCAAACCTTGAGAAGTGCTTTCAATTTATGGAGAAGTTCTTATCATAAGTAAGCATGCCCCTCATCAAAGACTTTTGGGATATACCGAGAGGAGGGAAAGATGGATAAAGGTTTAATTAAACTATCACAGACCGGGAGAGATCGTCCGCTCTTGGCTACCGAATTCCATGCTTTGCCTTCTTTTTTCCTTTTAGTGGTCCTACGTCCCTCTTCTATGGTCGAGCTACTTCTGTCCCTCATCTAGAGCTTGATTTTTCTTATTCATTGAGGACCTTTTAAATTCACCAGTGAGGACTAGCCTTTATTCATTGATTCAGTCGAGACCTGTGGTCTCATTGATAAGTAAGGAAGAAATCATTTAAGCAAAAAGTCAATGAACAAAGCTCAATGTAATATGAGAGAGGCGCAAAGAATTTGCGAGTTCAATGAAAAAAATTGGATAAGCTACATAGGACGAGTCAGAAATCCATATTCATCTGATAAGGAGAAGCTCAATGTAATATGAGAGTTGAATGAGACAAGTCTTCGTTGACGTAGGATAAACTTCAGGAAGAAGAAAGAAAGCAAGCTACTTTGACGCCGTCCTTTTGACTCTTTCTTCTATATGAACTTCCAAAAATTGAAAGAACGGATTCACCGACAAAGTTCAAGATCAGAGAATCAGAGCTGAAAGTCGATACCCTGAAGAACCTATTCTATGACAAAGCAACTTAATAAACCGAGACAGGTGTTAGCGGTGCAAGAGATAAGTCTGAGATTTCTTCCTGTCCGGACTAACAAGGGAGATGAGCATTTTTCCTTCCTCTTTTTGTGCTCTCTCCCTGCTCAACTGCTCAAGAATTTTCTCTCATAAGATATAAGTCAATAAGAAAGCTAATAATAGAATTAGAGCTTCAACCAATTCGCCGTGAAAGGAATGGCCTAGAAATAGAAAGAACTCAAACTCCTCCCTTAAATAACCTATTAGCCGACAAAGGGTTCTTACTTAGTTTGACCCCTAAAAAAGGTATTTGAGTCAGTAATAGGATAGAACTACTTTCGTTAGTTTCGTTTACTTCAAAAGGGTTGTGATTCTTTCTACTAATTAGTAGGGCTGCAAATCATATATGGGTAAATCACTTTAAGGGAAGCTCGAAGCCGATCCCTCGGTCCGAGAAGATGAAGAAATCCAATCCCCGAACCGATTTGCTGACCCCTTATAGAAAGGTTCCCTCGGAACCATACCAAGAGGAAATCTCTGAGCCCCATAGAAACTTTCTTTTCTTGTTACTGGGATTGTCATGAAGTGAAGAGACTCCTTTGTATAAAGAATGTTTCGACTCTTAAGGATCAAAGCTCATTGATAAAGGCTTAAAGAAAAGTTCATATGTCCTTATCAATGAGACTAATCGATGTTCTTGGAACAAGGCTCCGTAAGGAGTTTACTCCTAACCTCTTCTTTATGGGGAGCTGAGTCAATATTCTAAACCTTCTACATTATTCGATCGGAATTTCTTGTGTTTCGATTCAATAGCTCGACGCTTTAGGCCCATCCCCATGGGGGCTAGGTGGGTGCCCTAGAGATGATAGGCGAAAGGCCAGGCCCGTGGATTATGACTCTCTTTCTTTAGTTCTTGCATCCGTTGTCGCTTTAGTTCTTGAAAAGTAGTAGATAAGCTAGCAAATATCGTGAATGATATCAGATTCCCACCAAAGTCAATAATTTCAGGGACTCAGTTTCTCGACTTTGATGATAGGCTTTCATCTTTTTAGTAGGTTCTGACGCTCGGCTGTAAGGAGTCCAAGATTCGAGCATAGCCTACAACCATTAATAAGGAATCCTTGAGTCCTCCAGACCACTACGCGGTGCGGATTGAGGAGTTGATGATGCCGTGAAGCATTAGAGAAATAGAAGTACGAAGCCTCTTTTCAAGTCAGAGAGAAAGACGTATCGATGGTGTTGCTAACCAGACTTTCATAGTATGAGAATGAGTTTACTAAAGCAGTAGAGGCAAAGGTGAGAGGCTCAAGGCTCAAAGAATTTGAGGTCCTAGTCCCAATAGTTTCTTTCTTTTTTAGGAGTTTCAGAGGAAGCGCAGCAGCTTTCCCTACCCCTTAAGAAAAGTCAATGAACAAGGCTAGGGATCATTTCATGAGAGCTGGTCACTCTGATGGAGAGGGGAAAGGTAGGTAAATCAGTAAGCCACTATGCGGTTGAGGCAGTTCGCCCAACAGTCTCAACAGTTTCTCTTTCAACAAGCTATTTTTTCGAAATATGTGATATGCAGAAGGATGAAAGTAGGATGAAATACGTGCGAAGCGACTCGACCCGAGAGGGATTAATTCAATCATAAAGAAGTCAGCCACGTAGTGGTACATGGCTCGTGCACAGGGAAAAACTCCCCAACAGAGGAAAGTAAAGACTGAAAAAGTCAACTCCACGACACGCTTGACATTGAATATGGTAGATTAAAGAGTCCTCTTGACGGGTGAAAGAGAGGTTACTGAGTTGGTGGAGAAGGAGTCTCAAGTAGTCCAGTAGGACACACGCGATCACTCTTAGTGGTTCGAGGGGAATCAAATAAATGGAAGCAAAATAGGACACACCAATGGATGAAGGAGAGGTTCGATTATGCTATCAAGAGAAAACGGATCTCCGAAGGTTCGAAGAGGGATGAAATAGCTCAACTAGTGGCTCTCTCAAATTCTTTAACCCGTCCTCCGTTATGCTGCCGAGGAAAGCAAGAACTGAAAGAAGAAGTCAAGACCGGCTAATCATTCTCAAAGAGGATCCCGCGAACGAAGAGTTCTTGTTATGGCGGCTTTTTCGAGGATAGAATATCTAGACAGAAAGGGACAAGCTACATGAGTGAGTAAGTGGGAGAGAGGTATGATCGGTGTGAATATGCTTTCTCAGTCTTTTCGTTGAATGCATTGGCAGTTTCATAGGACTAGCCAAAAGTTATAACGAATCCTAAGAACAATTGGAATGCTTTCCATGGCCTAAAAGAGGTTGTCCTATATCAGAATATTGTGTGGTCTACCACAAGCATAGGGTGCAAGAAGTCGAGACCATTTTGTATGGCTTTATACCAGAAAGAGTGTAGCGTATTGCTAATGGCCTTTGTTTAATTTCCAATAGCAAAGCACCACCTTCAAAGTCCCATTTCTCGCTACGAGTCGATAAAGAAAGAAGTTCGCCTTCTATCCCTTCCCCATTATTCTTTTCCTTTAGAACTCGGACGTAGAAGGTCTTGTCCATCCTAGGCCTTTCAGCCTTTCTTAAAGTGAGTGAATAGGCTCAAAGAATTTGAGTTTCCGTTCTTTCAGAAGAAAAGAAAGTCACGAGACTGAGCACGACCGGATTGAGATCTTTCTTTAGTTGATCTTCTTCTTGAGGCTGTCGTTGGGGAAGTTTCAACATTTCTCCTTCTTTCTTTGCTATATTATTTCTGAGAAAAGTCGGTTCCCTGAACTCACTAAAATTCAAAGACAGACTGAGGATCAATGAAATATGACATCTCTTGCCCAAGCCTTCTTGCAATACCTACGTACCCTTATTAGCTAATAATCGGGTGACCCTCTTTCAGAGTCAAGGAAGTGAAAGTGGAATTCCCACGTAGCGGGAAAGCCTATCTAAGAAATCTAAGAAACTGATTGAAGAAAGGCATAAGAATTCAATTCCACTCAAACTTATGCTCTGCTCCTTCATAGTCTTCCTTTACCTTTCATTCTTCTTCTCTCTTTATTCAATGAGCTTTGCTCATTAAAAGGCGAACTTTCAGTCGCTTCGCTTCGTGCCTCTTGACTTGTTTTTATCCATATTCATTTTGAGTAGTTTGACTTTGAAAGGTGGATAAGTAGAAGAAAACGTATGCTTAAGACTTGAGGTTGGACAAGAGAGAATACCTTCTCCCCGCTTCTTACCGAGAAAAGAAGGAGAACAAAGGCACGAGTTTACAAGGTGCGATAAGCTACTCGACCTAAAGGGTGCTGTAGAAGAAGGAAGCTGCTAACCCATCCTCCAAACAGAAGTTTGAGTGGTCCTCCATCAAATATTAGTGGAATTTCTCAAATTCTTTGAGCCTTCAAATTGAAAGGATAAGAACAAAATTCTTCTCAACTCATATAGAGCTTTCTTTTATCCTTCTTAGTCAAGCTGCTTTGCACCGCCCGTGGGAGTCTCAACTCCTAACCGCTCCTTTGATTTTTCAAATGAATATGGATTAAATAAGGGTCCGTCCGAAGGACTCAGAAATCCATATTAAAACCGGGTTAGTGGAATTTTTGAGTTTCACCCCTAGTAAGGGATAATTCCTTATTCAATAAGCTGAGATAATTCTTTGATCCTTACAGATGAATATGGATTTCTGACTCGTCCGGAGGTGAATATGGAATTGACTGAGTTCCACTCTTAATAAGGGATAATGACTTTCGCTTTCAAATTCTGAGATAATTCTCCTTATTGTTTTAAGTCGAGTTATTTCATAATGCACTCCTGAATTTATTATAATTCAGTCGTTTCGCCTTCTTATTCAATGAGCCTTTGTTCATTGACTCCTTATCAGTCGAGTTTCTTCGAACTGCCATGTGGGAGTCGAGTTATTTCATAACCTCCGAAGGAGTCATTCAATGGAATATGAACCCGTCCTCTAGACCTCTTTTATCCTAACTACGGGCTCAAAGAATGTCCAAAGGAATTGAGTGGTCTCATTGATAAGGACATATTCATCTGTGGATCAAAGAAAGCCTAGGCTTTGAGCCTTTGTTCTGAAATGTTCTTTTCACCCTTTATTCTGAGTTGCACTCCTTCAAGGCTTTGAATACGGATCAGTCTTTCTCTCCTTTCAGTTGAGCCCTTATTCATTGATTAAGATGAATATGGATTTCTTAAATAAGGGTCCGGACTAGCTTAATTACCCTAAACTCCTCTTAACTCCTACGGAGCCTCAGTCGTCATTTAATATTCTCTTTTCTTTATTTGTAAATTCTTTGCGCCTTTGTTTTTGCTTACCAGACCCATCCTACAGTCGTCTGAAATCTACCAAATGAACTTTTTAGTAGGTTTGGAAGTCCGACTATCGGTCAAATTTCTAATGAAGCGAAGGTCCCCTCTTTTCTTATGGTGAAGATGAAAGCTTGATAAAGCTCTAAAAGGGTTGGTTACTATTGACTGACAACCATAGCTGTTACAGTCACTCAATGGAAATCTTCGCCTTTGGAATTCAGATGGATGAGCAGGCACTTGAACCTGGAACTGATGAAATTCTGGGGGTTAGTGAATATGGAATTGAATGACTCCTAACGGAGCGGTCCGGAGGATAGGCTTGATTTTCACAATGTAGATGTATCAAATATGAAACTCAAATAGCGAGACATGACCGCGACTGAAGATGAAAGTACCATTGAAAAGACCGAAGGAAGGGAGGGATACCTGTAATAAAGCACAGGCTAATATGAGCCAACCAGAAGAAGCAAGGCCTAGATTACCAGATCTTGGACATACCTCTTTTCTAAGTTTTTTCTGCTTCAAACTTCTATACCAATTCATTGCCCTGATTTGAGAAAGAATGGGATTCTTAGCTAGAAGAAAGGTTCTGTAACATGGACGCCCTACCCAACTAACTCGGTCGGTTGGCCCACCTAACAGGTGATGAGATTCTCAATCGATTTGATCTTCTTTTCCCTTTTCTTTCTTACTATTCATTCTATGAGAGATAAGGGGGAGCTTTCGATCTAGATGTTCTCGCCTCCCCTCTTCAGGCTCTCGTTCGAATCTCCACCTTTATGCCTTGGTAGGCTTTCTTTCTGATATACCTCGCCAATCGAAGAGAAAGTTTGAGCATGGGCTTATCATCTGATGCAGAACAGATTGAATAAGCACCATCAATCACCAATCACATTCCACATCCCGCTAAAAACAAAGATATTCCTCGGGGGAACTCCTCTATTCTATTTCGAGAAAGGCAGTCCAGCAACATGAAAGTGGAATAGAGAGGTCTGACGACTTTGAGTGGTTGAATATGAAAATCAAGCCTATCCCCGGACGGATGAAAGTATAGGAAGGAGTTTGACTACTGGGATGGGATCAGATCCATCCTACTTGAAGCACTCCACCACTACAGATTTTGCCTAGGGTTGGATATGCAATAGAGATAGAAACTCCTCTCTGTAGGGGTTTCCTGCTCCTGGCCGAGCTTTTCGATCAACCAATCCCCTAATTTTAGGGGCATCTCTATCCCACGTAGCGGTAGGGCCAGGGATCACTAATTAGTCGAATGAGCCTATCCCTCTGGCCTATCATTGTTGGGTCAATTTGGCTGGCGGCTCCTACATCCCCTACGTGTCCATGGGGGCCCTTCATACAAGTTTCTTGTTAGGAGTCCCTCTGATCTCATCTCTCATCAATGGAAGTTTATTGACTGACCTAGCTATGAACTACTGCTCCCTCTTAGTTTCAGATGCCCATGCTTTGATTTGAAAGCCCTAGCCCTCTTCCTCAGTCAGATCGGAGTATGGAATTCCTCCTCCTTTTGGTCCTCAATTATTTTTTGGTCCGAAGGACTTGTTTATATCCATATTCATTTGTGGATCAAAGAGGAAAGCTAATATGGAATCAGACTAGTCCTCCCTACCATATTAGTGGAATGAACTTTGTTGCACTCTTTTTTTTTTTTGAAGAATAGGGAAGTCTTTAATTAAGTCTGAGATCAGTCTTTGACTTGATTTTAGAGTCGAGTTATTTCATAATGCACTCCTTCACAGTCCTTTCGCTTCGCGTCGGAGGACAGGTTCATATGGATTTCTGATTCCTTCTACATAAATTCTTTGCGCCTTTTTTTTTGCTTCTACGTCTGAGGGAAAAAAGAAGAAAGCCTAGGATCTTGATCAACTTCTCACAACCGAGGCAAGGCCGATCTCACTGGGATGGATTGATTCATTCCCTTTTTTAGAATGAGTATGAGGATAGGCTTTCTTTTTCATAATAGCGGAAAGATCTTCCTAGATTCAACTATGAAGGACGAGGGGTCTTGCTTCAACGGATGAAACTTCATCAACCTAGGACCCAACTCCTAATTTAGGTCAATCTGCCTTGGTCCTTCCTCTACCTGAACCAGTCCAAGGGGTCGTCCTACCCCAGTCCGTAGTAGTTTCATTTCATTTCTGATTCAGTCGATGACGAGAAATTCCTTATTATACAAACAAATAAGGTACTCATAAAAAGGAATGAATAAGAGAAAAGCTAGCTTGATGGGCCGGTAAGCTTAGTTTGTTTACTCGATCCTTCGAACCAACCCTTTTCAGAACTTTTGATCCCTTAAAGACTGATTTGTATTAGTATGTGGTAGTTTAATCTGGAAGTCTCGCATAGATGAGTTAGGCGCCTCTAAACTCCTACTCTGCCTCCCTCGTTCGAGGTCTTTCTCAAACCTCTACTTTCATGGATAATGTGTCTAAGCCAGCGTAATCAACCGATTTACGTACTTCAAAATAGATCATTCTTCGATGTGGTTTATGGTCCTTTCTTTGTCCCCTAACCCTCATTCTTAGCCCGGTTAGCTTGACCCGGAGAAAGATTTCATAAGTCTGAAAACCTCTTATCTTTGGTCCCCACGGAGCGGTTCAGAGGTCGGAGTGGAATTTGAGTTTAAGGGTAGGGGAATTCAGTACGAAAGAAAATCAAGAGAATCGGGCAAGCTTTTCGGCATATTGGGAGAATCCTGCCCTACCTCCTTCTGACGAAAAGGAAGGACTTGTCAACAGGAATGAAATCGCCAATAGCAGCTGCTAGCTCAACTTTCATAGTCAGAGTATGAATAGGCTAGACCAAAGTCCGTAATAGGAAAAATTAGTTGAGGTGAAAGAAAGCCTATCATGTTCTCGATCCCACGTAGCGGAAGGTTTGCAGGGAGACAAGACTACAGTTCCCGCTCCGTCTTCTGCCTTTTTTGAATGTATAGGTCAAAACTGTCTAAAGGCTCGATTGAAAGGAAGCCAAGATTCAAGCTTCATCAATGAATTATCGAAGAATGATCGAAGCGACTGGAAAGGTGCGAAGCAACTCGACTAAGAAGGAAAGGCGAAAAGAGTTTGCGAGGAGAGGCAACGATCGAAGAGGAAATATTCTCTTGTGAGAACTTCTGGTGGTCTCCTCACTCTCTTTTCAGTCGAGCCTTTATCAATGATCTTTAAGCCTTTGTTTTTGCAATCCCTATTTTGATTTTGAGAACTGAATCGCATCAAAATAGAATATGATCTTTCCACTAGGCTGCTTAAACTGGACAAGAACATCGATCAGTGTGCTCGACTAGAATCATAATATGTGGAATCTGAGGATGAAATGCCTCGACTTTTGCAGAATCCGTAGTCCAAGTAGTTTCAGTTGTTTTCGTTGCGAATGCGTCATCCCTTG
Source organism: Cucumis melo (assembly GCF_025177605.1). NCBI lineage: Eukaryota > Viridiplantae > Streptophyta > Magnoliopsida > Cucurbitales > Cucurbitaceae > Cucumis > Cucumis melo. The sequence goes on from NC_066865.1 coordinate 19,756,982, forward strand.
CCGCAAATAAAGTGGGTTTTTTTCTACTCAAACATCTCATGTTTTAGTATCGTTTCGACTATTGGGAGTCAATCCATAAGTCATCCTATTTTCCTGCCTAAATGGTCCCTCTCTTTGAACCGCTACGTGGGCCGCCTTTGGTGTCAGTTTTGACCTCCTTATTTCTTGACGAAGCAGCTAGCTATCCCAACTAAGTTCGAGGCTATAACCATTATTCTAACCTCTTGATCTGGATGTGCCCTCACCCGATCCCTATCTCTCCTTCTTCATCAGTGACTCATGAAATTAGACTTCCAACCACCGAAGCTGACTACCATTTCCCAATGAAAGAAAAGGGAATGGTTTCGCGGTAGGGGTATTTCATATGTTTTCTGATCGGCATCTGAAAATGAAAAGGAGTCAATTGCTTTTATCGAAAAGAGCTCGACCCCTAGTGGATAGTCAGACCTCTGAATTCCACTAACCCTCGCAGGGGGAATGGACTATTCCTAAGACCCAAAGAGGATCAGAAGCAAGAACTCTTGTGACATCTTGAATTAGCATGAATTAATGAAAGAAGGTTCAAGATAAAGTCATTGAACAAGGCTCAAAGAATATTGAGAGCCTTATTCTCTTAATTACGGAGGTAGAATCAGATCTCGAAGGAGAATCAAGACAAAGACAAGATCAGTCAGAAGACTGAGTACGCTGAGTCAGGGAAGGGGATTATTAAGCTGCTCCTCTTAATCAAAGACAAGAAGACATCAAAGGCTAGACAAAGAAGCAGAGCGGAAGGAAAGCCTATGCTAGGGAAAGCTAGTGGAATTGTCCGCAGGGGATGAATAGGTTATGTGAGTATGAGATCTTTCGTCAGTCACTGAAATCGGAAAAAGAGCGAAGCATAATTGAAATCGACAGACTGAGTCGCAGTTTCCGCTGATAGGGATAGGGGCAAACTCCTGGCCGAGTCTATTCTCTCTTCTTTCATGAGTTCCATTAAGAAAGATAAGCCAGCAAGGTAACTGAAGTAGTAGGGTCTGATCAGTTAAAAGCCGTTGACTTTTTTTTCCAATTATACGACTTCTCTTTCCAAATCTTTCCGAGCAATATGATACCCTGAGTGACATTCTTTATGATAAAGCGATACCAATAGGGTCTGGAGTTCTTCTATTTCGTCATTGTGACAAGTGCAGTTCTCAGATCTCTTGATACATTGTTATATGAGTCCTTCGGACCCATAAAAAAAGAATATGATCCTTCCGTTCTCCAGACTGACGGCTTTCCTTGACCTCTGATTATAGGACTGATTTATGGAATATAGCCTTGTTATGGAAGGTTTAGAATATTGACTCAACCTCAATGAACAAAGGGACTCCTACGGCTCCTACAGAGTAGTCTTGTCTTCTTCTTCTTCCTATGCCTTGAAACTGATTCTGACTTGACCTTCTCTGAAATTGATACCGCCCCGTGGGAATATTGATGTGAGATTCAAGCCTATTTTCCTTGCCTGGCTTTCTCTTCATTCTTGCTTGAGCTTTCTGACTCAACTGGGACCTCTTCAAAGAAGTGAGAGATCCTATCCATGAATTTTAGGCGGGAAGTGCTTAATGCGAGTGTGATTCTAGCGTATGCTCATTGCCCCCTTTTACTTACTGGATTCCTTGTATTCCTCATAAACTGAGAATTCTGATGGAGGCGTGCGTCTTTGAACTCATTCCCCGAAGAACCCGGCTAGACCCGACCATAGGTCCCTGTTTCGGCCCCTTGTCCCCAGTGGGAGAGGTTGAGGATCTTGGTGCACGGATCTTGTCTTTCTTAAGTGGCTTTTCTTTCAGCAGTTATGAAATTCAACTACCACGGACTGGTAATGAAGGAAGTCGAGCTTAGAGGCTTCTGAGCTCTTCCTCTTGTGGTTTTTGTCTCTTTTACCCTTTATCAAGAGAGTTTTGATATGCTGCCTTGTTCTCCTTAGGATGTCCCCCGCTCCGTGGGTGTCCCCTAAGACCTCTTCTGTCCCCTCCTCTCCCTGAATCTTCCCCTAAGACCCTCTATCGTTCGGTAAAGGCAAGCTTTGATTCTTGCATCAGTTCTTGTCCCTGTAGTGGTAGTTGTTCTGTCCCGAGTTGGGTGCCCCTTTCTTATTCTCTTTGATTTGTTCTTTGTCTCTTTCATTCTATCTTTCCGTTAAGAAGTTGACTTAGTTCGGTTATTATTCCTTCTTTTGGTATCCCGTCAAGGGAAGGGCGATATCAAAATGGAAGAGTTAAGGAAGAAGATGTAGTTAGGTCCTTCTTGTAGGGAATCGATCCATGTAGCGGGAAGGTGTTGATGAAGAGTCAGCTCTTGAGGTTAGAAGGAGAGACCTCGGTCTCGGAGTTAAGGGGAAGGAGTGGGATCGGCATGATCTATTTAGTTTGAGTCCGCTCTTGTGGAGTCTTTTTTTGGGGGTAATTTAATCACTGAAAGAGAAAGAAGACTCGGAGGCCTATTTCGTTGCTTAATTCCTTGCTTAAGAGTTCTGGTTCTTTCAGAAAGAGAAGTTGAGAAAGAAGGTTAGCCTCATCCTATCTCGGCTCGGGGAATGAGATCTTAGCCAAATTGGCTTTGAACGAGAAAGCCTTGGACCATTGTTCATTGATTTGACTGATTTTCTTCCACCATTCAATAAATCCAACTAATAGCAGATGTTCAGGTTATTTCTTTCCTTTAAGAAAATGGAGATTTGACCGCTTCGTTGGTGGGTCGGTAGTTGGGGAAGTTTAAGAACTAGCTTCTTTCGCTTAGTTTTGCCAGAGTCATTGACTAACGTCACCTTGGTGATGATTTAGCATGAATTCGCCCGAATAAGAATGCGTAAAGGAGTTCCAGAATGATCGAAATCAGTGGAAGTTTTGGTATGAATACGGGTCAGCTTTCCCACGTATTGCCCGTTGTCTAGCATTGGATAAAGAGCGCGAGAGGTCTTTCTGCTCTTCGAACATAGTCTCAGACGTATGCTCGAGTGCGTGAACGGGTCCTCTTGTCCACTTTCGTGAGATTTAGCATGGGGAATTTAAATTAGGATCCATTTCATTATCTTATTTCCCTGAAATCTTATTTCCTACTCTTTCTTTGTCTCGCACCTCTGCTCCTGGGACGACCTTTCTCTCATCCTTTCTATTCCACAACATAGTATGTACTTAGTTTAGGGGAGCTCCAGCCTTTGATGCATGTGACCGTAGGCTTTCCTCTTCCTTTAACTACCTTCTTTATTCCTGGCTTTTCATGCATGTGCTCATTGGGACTCTCTTGACGATGAATAATGGACTGACTCATCTTTAGAAGAGAGATTTGAACCTCCTCCCTTTGACCGCTTGCCAGGAGTGGGATCATCCGCTTGGGCTAGGAGTCTTGCTGCAGACGTTCTTGAGGAATTAGATGAATGGGATGCTCACGCTTTTCTTTCAGTTTAAGGACGAGAAGTCAGTCTTCCTCTTTTAGAACTAGCAGCTTTTTAGGGGTTGATTTTGAAGTCAAGAAAAGCTGATGTATCAACTTGCACTCCTTTCAAATTCTTCTCCATAAATTCTTTCTGCCTCATCTTCTTAGTCGAGCTGCTTCGCACCTTTTAGTCTTACTCTCCTTTCAGTCGAGCTTGACTCCGCCTTTGCTTTATTGAGGGCTTTTATTCATTGAGGCTCCTTCGTTGAACCTTTCCAGTCGCTTCTCTTTGTTCATTGATTCAGTCGAGTTATTTCATAACCTCAAGACCTATGGAATGACAAATATGAATTTAGCCTTTGGACGGGTTCTCTAGACCTCAAAGATCCTAACAGAGCAGTCGAGCTAGTAATATCTTCTAAACCTCAAATAAATAAGAAAGCCTATCCTTCACAGATCGAGCTACTAAATCTGAGCAAGGAGAGTGATTTCATGCCTCAAGCGAAGGTTCTAAAGTGCTTGAATGTGTATCACGCTTTTTCCTGGTTCTATGAATAAGTAAGAAGAAATGGATGAAATAGCGAGAGATTCTATTACTACAATGAAGGTCGTAGAGTCAATTATGAGTTCTTGTCTCACTTTAAGGGAGATGTTATGGTAATTTCATGAAAGATCCGATTCAAGAGATCAGGCTACCAGCAACTGGGACTGAGGATGAGGATAGAGCCTCTTCAGCGGCTGCTTAAGCTTCCTCTTCCTTTGCTGTTGAAACTAAGACAAAGAGATAGTCAAATCCATTATTTCTCACATTTCTTCCTCTCCCGCGTAGTGGGCAACTGCTCATTCAACCTATCTTTTCGAAACTCCTTTCCCTGCGGGAACAACCTTCCTCGTCTCGATTCGTCTCCTTACAACATTCCTCTTCCTATTTCGATTCTTGTCGCCCTTCCAGGTGGTGGGGTTCTATCATTCCTCTTCGAGTCGATCTACAACATTCCTCTTAGTGAGCATGATAGAGTCCTTCACTCATAAATCAGTCGTATATGAGAAAGGGAGTAGATTGAAGAAACACTTTTGCTATCTCCGTTCGGGAGAGGTGGGAAGCCGCAGTCTCAGTGAGTCTAGAGTCAGACTGAGGTCTGATTTCGTGGAATCGAGACGAGGTGAACTAAGATCAGTTCAGGTAAGACCTCACCCAGACTCTCTCAATTGAAGCTGAAATGGACTCAAGGAAACTGAAAAACCATTACTCTTGAATCATCATAAGAAGGATAAAGAGATCAAGGGCCTCACAAACAATGATTTGCGCAGATCGGCTATTAGGCCAGAATCAGTCTTTTCTCGTCGTAGAGAAGGAGAAAAGGAGACATTCTGGATTGAGGTAAATTCATTCTCAGTCGCGGAGGGCAGCTAGGTAGGGGCACCCACAAGATCTGAATCTGACCTTTGAGAGGAGGTTATCATATCGAGACCACATACTAAGAAAGAGATGCTCGACCTTAAATATCTAGTTAAAAAGAGCAGATTCATCAGTTGAAGAAGTGTCTGTCCTTGCTTTTCTACTTCTTTCAGTAGCAGTGTCTGCCGTTGAAGAATTTATCAAAAGGAAAAAGAGGCAAAGAAGGGTGCGAGCGCTATTTCACGATTCTTGTACCCGTACCCTAGTTCTTTAACAATGAAAAAAGTGATTTGACCTCACAAATCACACATTCAGACAAGAAGAATCAGAGCTTTCTCAAAATGAATCTTTATATTGTCTTTGAAGAAAGGAGAGATCAGACTCCTTCTCTCCGGACTCCAAAGGAGGAGTGCAAGTGCAGGAAAACTACATCTTTGAATGGACCATAGGAATCCTCTCTCATTTGCTGAACGCATGTGGATTTGAGAAAGAAGCACTACATGGGCCGATACCCGCTGACGAAGAAGGTTCTTTATAATTTGGAGATTCGTCTCATCTCATTCCTCTGGATCGATCCTTTCCATGCTAGGACGAGAACCAAAACATCCTATCTTATACTAGTTATTAGAATCAAGGTCTTGAATACGGGATCATTAAAGCGAAAGCGGACCAACTTCCTCTTTGACTTAGAAGACCTATCAAATCCCTGAATATCTCTATCTAACCCATTTTCTTTCATTGATTCAAGATCTCTTTTTTCCCATAAAAGAAATAGAAGAAGGAGAGCGGGAGAAAAACTCCCGGTGGGCTATGAATTTACGGAATCCAACTATTTCATCCTTTTCAAATGACTACAACCACGCTAATTAAGATAAGACAATTAAGAAAATAAAGAAAAACCTTCTTTTCTCACCAGTGAATGAATGAAGTTTTCCCCTTTTCTTCTAATTGTTCGTAAATCTATACTATATAGAGAAATAATAGAACTAGGAAAGACAAGCCAAATCCATTGATTGGACATTCAATCTTGGAGAAAGGCTCGATGAAATTGAGGCTCCTAAGAAAGGTCAGTCTGAAATGAAAGAAGAAAGCCTACGCCCAAGATCAGACTCCTTTGTCTGCTAGGAAAGAAAAAGAAAAAACAAGAGGCTCGATTGAAAGGAGAGGGAGGACTATCCATATTCTTAAAGGAACCTACTATTTGGAAGAAAGCCTAGCGAAGGGAAAACCTACTTAAAGGATTAATGAAGAAAGGATAGGGGCAAAGAATTTGCGCCAGACTTCTTCGTTTGCAATAATCAGCGCTGGGTCCGTGGAGTGGGTTTGTGCTCATTTTGCCTAAGGAAGTGGGAGGTTCCAACTTCCATCCACCGCATAGGGGGTTACATAAACCACCCATGCTCGAAGAGAAAGTCCCACCGTAATAGCCAAAACTGTGGGATCTTAAAGAGGTGAGAACTTCCATCCTTCACTAGGCTCTTTCTGATGACATCTTTCCTGCATGAAAACCGGGAAAATGGCTGATTTTCACTCTTGATTTAGTCGGCGCATTCAGAGATCTTTGGAAAGAATGAGAGAAGGAGTAGCCCTTTCTTTCGGTTGTGGGGGAGTCTACAGTGACTGAAGAAGTTGATCAAGATCAGCCTGTTGAGGGGAATGAATTTACGGCAGTCGCTCTTGCTGTGGCAGTAGTTGTGGAAGCTGTCCTTGCTTTAGTTCTTGTTGGAGAAGTTTTAGTAGCAGATTGCTACAGGAAAGATCGATTGGGAAGCTCTTTCATTCGCCGTGAAAGGCCCCAAATTTCTCTTTTTTATCTATCATACATATGTCCCAATATCTTTCTTAGTCGAATCTTTGTGAAATCCACGTTCAAACTTCCTCCCCTTCTACTTGAAACCAAGGCATCCTTATCTTGGGTTCAGTCCTGGGGCATGAAAAGGAGGTAAATCAGTCTCTACATCAAAACTCCTCCCTGAAATCCCAGTCAGCAAGGAATCAGTCTCTTTCTTTAGAGGATGCTGACTACCTCAGATTGGATCTTTCCTTTCAGTTGTTGAGGATGAAATGTGAGACGCAGGAGAGGAAGTAGAAGCTGTAGCCCTTTCTGCTCTTCCTCTTATTGCTGAGGATGTTGATCGATAGGTAAATCTCAAAGCCAAGGCCTCTATCTAGCCTTAAAACTCCCAGAAAGAAAAAGCCTATGGTCGAAAGGTAGTTCTGACAACAATTTGACTCTCTTTGAATGAGATGTCCCCGAGGGGAAGCAATGAGTCAGCTCGACAGACACAGACTCATTAGTAGAGAGATCGGGAATCATTCTATTCAATGAAGAATGAAATGAGGTTTAGGAAGAAATGCTAGACCAAAGGGGAAGAGGATCAAGACTGGCTCAAGATGAAATAGTCTCGGTTTTGTAAGGCGGCTTGGCTGTCTTCACTCTTTTTCTTCAAGAAAGGATAGAAGGCAACGGAGTTGACTATGTTTACGCAGGAGAGTTGAGATCTGAAGCTCTTCTTATTTCTTTCTCGGTGTTTATCAGTCTGATCCCTTTTGATCACTTTCTCTCATTAGTTAGGTTTCGACAGTTCGACCATGTACCCCTTTCAAGGGCAGTAGTTCTTTTAGTTCTCCTTGATGCAGGGAGTTGCTTTTCTTTATTCAAAGTTATTCTTTAATAGAATGAATGAACAAGCAATGACTAATTTTTTCATATGGATTTCGATCATTCTTTGATAAGGAATTCGCTTTGACCCTCTCCTTCCTAACCCTTTATTCAATGAGCTTTGACCCTCTCCTTCCTAACCCCTTATTCAATGAGCTTTGACCCTCGACTGTCTTTCTTGAGGGCTCTCATAAATTTGGTCAGTCCTTATTCATACAAGATCCCTGCCTTTGTTTTGTTGCCTCTCCTTTTTGTTTTGAGTCAAGTTATTGAATAATGCACACCTTCGTCGAACCTTTTCAGTCGCCCTTGTTCATTGGCTTTTTCTTAGTTGTCTTTCTTCGAACCGCTCCGGTCCATGGTAGCTTAATTAGTCGAGTTATTTCTAAATATAAGGGATCCTTCTTATATTAGAATTCAATCCTTTCGCCTCAAATTCTTTGATCATTCTTCGAACCGCCCCTTATCATTTAGAGTCGAATTCTTCCCTCTCCTTACAGTCGAGTTATTTCATAACCTACGGACGAACCCTTATTTATTCTTCTTCCATATTAGCGTTCCATTTGATCCACAGGTGCAAAGAATTTGCGTAGAAGGAGTCTGAAATCCATATGAACCTGAAAGGATCAAAGATCATTGAACAAGGACCATGAAATTAGTAGGTCGATGTTATACTCATAGGGATAGTGGAATCTTTTCTATTCAAATCAGTTCCATTAACAAATCCTTTGGACTAATTAAGCTAGTCCTCACTGGTTTAATTTAAACAAAGGCACAAAGAATTTGCGGGGGGAACCTGGAATATATATTAGCTTTCCTCATTGATAAGGTAAAAAGATGGAACTAGAAGAATTTGAGTCCATTTTCACTTTCTTCTCTTTCCTAATGGAAGACAACTCCTTCTCCGGCGTAGCGCTTTCTTTGTTTTTGAAAACCACTGAAACTTCCAATATCCTCTGACATTCCCCAATGGATAGTCGGACTTCTTCATTCTCCAAAGATTCCACTAAAGAATTCCACTTTATATTTCTTCTTCTCTTTTCTTGAAGGAACTTTTCTATCTATTCATACCTTGGTAAACTCGGTCGATCTGACGCTATTGCCTTTCTCCTCTCTCAGATCTAAATAGGAAGTTGCCTACTTCTTAGCTTTCTTCTGCCCTCCTTGTGAGGGTCAAGCTTGAGGAGGGTGTGGAACGACCTTCCCTAGTTGGAGTCATTAGTCTCAGTTTCATGAATCAGATTTCTCTTACATCGCCTCAGCTTCAGACAGGTTATGGTCTTGAGAAATTACCCAACGTAAATCGAACAACTATTAAGGTATCGCTTCCTAAGAACTTGAGTGACTGACAGAAAGACCTTACCCGCACGCAGCTTTCTTATGCTCTAAAAGCCACTTCGTCATTGTTCCTCTAGTTCCATCTTTGATACATCTACATTATGAAAATCAAGCTAAGGCTTTTATGGAATTGAATGAGTCCTTCGGACTACTCCTCTCTTTATCAATGACCTCCTCTCCTTATCAGTCGAGCCTCTATCTGAATTTTTGACTTTATTCATTGATTCAGTCGAGCCCTCCACTAGGAACAAAGAATTTGCGACTAAGAGCGTAGGCTTGTATTTGTATTTAGTTAGTCTTTGGTTTTAGTTCTTGGTCCGACTCTTGTTTTCCCCTTTCCCTTTTCCACTTGTACTTTGACTTTCTTCCTTTTCGCAAATTCTTTGCTCCTCCTTCTAGCAATTCTTGTTAATGAGTGAAATGGAATTCTTAGCCGAGCTTCAAGTTCAGTTTCCCATTCAATTGCCAAGAACATCGATCAGTCGCTTCGCTTCTTTTTCTCTATCTCCGTTCCTATGGCTATTTTTTAGAATGAAAGAGTCAAATTCTTCTCCACAAATTCTTTGGGCTTCAGTAGCTTAATTATGATCCTAACGGAGCGGTCTCGCTATTTCTTCCCAATCGCTTCGCTTCGCTAGGCTGAAAACAAAGAAAGCACTATGTGCTGAATTAAACTACCACGGATCAGGGAAGGTTTGCCTATCCTTCAGATCATATTCTTTTTTGATGCCTTTGTTCACAAATTCTTTGTGCCTTTTCTCACTTGAAGTAGGTTCAGACTTTGTCTCGATTCAATTGAGTTGAGTAGCTATCAGACTCTTTTATGGGCTAGCAGGAAGGGGATTGACGCTGACACTAGTGGAGAATGTAAACTCGCTGGGTTGGGTTGCTTCTTTCATCCTATTTTTTTGAGTTTAGTGGAGCATGAGAGCTCTATGTAGGGATTCTAGCACATCTGCGATCGAAGCACTATTTGCTATTTACCAAGTAGGTTAGTCATAGCTTAAGGATCTGTGTCTTCACATATGGTAGAATCCCATCCTCATGGCTAGATAGGAAAGGAAGATATTGTAGATTGAATTAAGCCCATGGTTGAGCCTCCTCATCCCTTTGTTCAAACGAGAAGCAAGAGTAGCTACCATTCTTCCTTCTATTGGCTGTCTTCGGCATCTGTACTACCACTGCTTTCTCAATGGCTCTTTTTCTGAAAGTATGAGCGCACACAGTCTAGCTTTTTCATGACATAAATAGGGAATTCCTAAAGGCTGTTCGCTTTCAGTCAGAGCTTTCTCATGGGTCAGCTTACAGCTGTCAAAAGAATATAGTTTGAATTTGTGTATTTCAATGTAATCTACTTTCTCACTTATTTACATCGCTAAAAAGTAGACTCTACACTCTGAACTTCTGTGCCTTGCGTCAATCTATCACTTAGCAATTGGGGGTCCTTAATGTCAAGGGGATTCTCTACCTATCACGAGAGAGGGACTTGAGATCGAAGGAACTTTGGATCATGTTTGGAGAAGTACGAGAGTTTTCTCTGTCCTATGAAGGTTTTTTTCTATGTTGGAGGGCATAGGGCCCTTGACCGAGAAATCCAACCTGACCCAAAGATCATCAGGAAAAGGGAGTATGCCTCTAGACTGCTAAAGAATTCTCAAGCTTCCCACTCATCTTCCATAGTTGAATCTTAACTTAAGAGTTAATTCAGACCTATATGAAATTTAAAGAAAACGAAACTAGGATCTTAGGATCAAGATAATGAGTGGTCAAATATTATTGACTCTTTTTCTCAACAAAAGCCTAGTTCTGAAAGCCTAGGAGATTCAAGTTCAAAGAAGAGGTTAAAGAAGAGGAAGGTTATACTAGAGGAAGGAAGAAAAAAATGGAAGTCCTCTGCTCCGTCTTCCACTCCTTTCCGCTGACGTTGAATATGAAATTCATCAAATCTTTTCTATAGTCAATGCCCACTACGTGGGGAAAGCAGGGAGATAAGACTAGTCTGCTACTTTCATCTTCTATATTCCCATGGGGTGGTCAGGCTCATTCATGGAACTCAAACTTATAGCCTCCGTAGTCGCTCCCTCCTTTACTTTCTCCTCTAAGGGAAAGCCTACTCCAAACCTAAAATAAGTACGAATTGAATTTTGATGTCTCTCTTCTTATGAGAGTGAGACTGATCAACGTTCTTGGGAGAAAGCCTATGCTTCTAAACCTACTAAAAATAGAAGCTTTCTTTTCTTGTTAGCCTTTATTCTTCCTCTTCCTTTACCCTAGGCTTTCTATTCCATATTAAGGATAGGTCGGATCATGAATTCCACTAGAACTAGTGGATAGTCGTTCAACTCCTTCTCAACTGCTCTTCATAATCTAAGGGCTCCTTTTCAAAATAAGGATAAGGAATTTGCTTTCATTCCACAAATTCTTCTTAATATTCTTTGATCCTCTCCTTTTCAGTCGAGCTGCTTCGCACCTTTCAGTCTCGCTGATCATTCTTTGAGCGTCATACGTAGCTTAATATAAGCTTGCTTTTCTTGTTAGTAGGTTTACTAGGTTCTAACTTGGGTAACTTCAAGACTCGGTTCTAACTTGGGTAACTTCAAGACTCATTCTCATATCTTTCACAAACCAAATCCCAAGTTCTTCCTCGAAGAGAAACAAGGGAGAGGCTATTCAAGAAAGGCGAAGCCGAAGAGCAAGCTCAGAAGTTGGTTGATATCGGGCTAAGACAACTCGATCTACGGCCGATGGGGCCCATTGCCAATGGTGCCAATCTATGGTGCCTCCCTATCCTTCCTCTTATTTCCTCAGTTATACGCCGCTTTGAAAGGATATGAAAGACTGATTCCTAAATTTCTAGGTCTCGCTCTACCCTATCGCAGCTTAAGAAGAATTATTGGAAGAATTGAATTTTGATGGGTCTTGAAGCGAACAAGGAAAGGGGGAACTTCTATCCTCCTGATTCAGTTACTTACCACCTACCACCGGTCTCGGCCGGTCTACGAAGAGATTTGTATAGTGAGAGAGCCACACCCGCGCGAGTTAGTGGAATTTCATGAGTCTAGAGGATGGGCGAAGTGTGCTCTCTAAAGGGCATTAGTTATCAGAAAGGAGACGAAGTGAACGAAGTCGAGAAATAAGGGCGAGACAGTGGTTACAAGAAAGATAAAGAAAGGTAACTTCAAGACTAAAGTCAAGAGTGCTCTTTCAGTTTCATTCTCTCTTTTCTGCTCTTCTTATTTCTTCTTTCGGTCTGAATATCTCTTCTTTGATGTTGAGAAAGAAAGCCTACAAAGAATATTGACCACTCTTGACTTATAGGGGTCTTGTTCTTCTTCTTCGGGTAGGGAAGGGGCACCGATGCATGCATTGGCCTCTAGCCCTTGTTCAATGCATATTGGGCCTTATTTCTCAAATTGTGAGATTCAAGTAAGAGAGAAAGAATGACTGCAAGGGCATACTTCGCAAACTCCGCCCGTTGAGGCATGAAGAGGAGAACCAAGGGTTCCAGAATCTAGAGCGAAGGTTGCTTTTCCAAGTTTTCAAAGGCGAGATGGCTAAGACTCCAAAGGAAGGCTCAAAATCAAGAGAAAGCCTATCATCACTTTCCAAAGATTCTTAGATAGTTAGCTCTTTGTCTTCCTTGTTCCAGGGTGACTGAAACTACCTCTCTTTCTTTCTTTCGGGTATAAGGCGACTAGGCAATCCTTAGTTCCAATCTTCTTTTTATTGCTAAACTGTACTTTAATCTTTCCCTTCTATCATTCGCTCATTACTCTACTCTGGCTAAGAGTAGCGCCATTTAAATGCGTCGCTTAAGGGGCTAAGCTCATTGCTTTTTCAGAAGTTGGCAGCGGCATGAAATTCAAATGTTTTTTTTGGGAGAGATGCTTGAATCGACTTTTTCTAGGCAAGAGTCGCTCGAAGCGAAGTCAAGGTGAGGTTTGGAGCCCACATTGATCTATCCTTTTTCTTTGCTAGGCGTAGAAAGTAGTCGCTGAGCTAAACACATGATAGTGACTTACAGAATCTTAAATCTCTCTGGCCGTATGCGCATATTTTTCACCTTTTTTGCTTCGTGAGATCTTAGTCATGGAATCCGTGCCGAGAATAAGCAAGGTCACCCCGGTCTATTCGCTAGCGCCTTTCACAGGCACTCCTGGTAATAAATTGTGGGTTGGGCAAAGGCTGAAGCCACTTCTTTGCTCGGTTAATAGATCTTATCCGCTCTTGTTGACTCTGAACGAATGCTGAATTCAGTTTGAATTTGATTGCGTTTGTCCTTTGTTCTAAGTTGGTACGAGCACCGGTCTGTTAGCAGTAACCATCCCACCATTCATTAGTCCTATCATATCAGTCGTATCTCTCTTTTTGATTTTGCCTCTGACCTCTTACTGGATATTGCATTTTCTTGAAGAGCGTATAGCTGAAAGCGATAGACCGACCCTACCAAGAAGATCAAAGCAGATAAAAAAAGAGCAGCTAAAACTGCTACTTAACAGACGAAGAAGCCACGACTGGCATGGTAAGCCCTGGAAAGACAGAATGAAAGACTTTGAGGAGTGGTTTTTGGGGAGTAGAGATTGCTCCACTGTCAGCACTGGCACCAGAGAAAGTTTTTACTTTTTCATTTCCATTAATGGCATCGGTGCTTGTTGCTTTTCTACGCTCTACAAATCTGCTCCCCGCCAGACGTGCCCCATCTACTTCTCCTTCGTCCCGAGCTCAAATACTGAACTTTGTCTAGAAAAGTTTGTGATTTTGGAATAAAGAATTAAGAAAGGAATGAAATCACATAAAGAAAGAAGACAAGCAACGAATAAAAAGGCTAAGGTTTTTAGACTACGACTGAGGATGGACGGAAGTAGCTTGACCATAGGAAGAGGGAGCGGGATAATCAAGAAGAAAGCTCCTAACCTCTGATTTATGGGGAGCCGAGCAATATGAACTGACTAGTAATCCTTCAGTTTCTCTTTTCTTGGACTGAGATTGAAAGTCAAAAGAAAGTATATAGCAGTTGCCTTATTTCTCATAGTAGGGAGATCCGATCGAAGAAGACTCACTTCTCCTTCAAGCTACTGTAGAAAGACTTGTTCTTCAAGAATGCAGAAACTTCTCTTTCCAGAAGCGATCATCTACTGCCTCAGAAAAAAGAGGTAGGTAGGGTAGCGTGCCCCTTCTTCTGTTGGTTACCCATCCGGAGTCCTTTTACTAGAAATTCATTATTTTGAGAGCCTTGTTCATTTCTTCCTATTGAATAGAATGTCTCAACAATAACAACGACTGCCTCAAGAAAGAGGTCTGAAACATCCTCTTTATCTCGATCGGAGTGGGCTTCTGGTATGGCTTCTAAATAGAGTAAACTCTTCTAAGAGTCCAACTCGGTCCCTATTTGGGAGCGTGCCTTTATCCTCGTCTTTTCTCTGTTCTAGGAGAAAGAAGAGTGGTAAGCCCCGCTTTCTTCATGCCTTTTGATAGAGGTTCTTTCAACAATTCTCTCTCTTTCTACAACTCTTAAGACTCAATTACATCGAGCCTTGAAAGTCCAAAAACATTCAACATTGTGTAAATCCAAGTGAAAAGAGAAATATGCCACTTAATTTGGCTTATCATTCAAGAAATAATGAAAAAGATCTAGCTGACCGGTCCGTGCTAGCTTAATTAGTCGATAACAACCCCAGAGTCAAGTGAATAAGAGTTTCTACAGTCACTGAAAAACCGGTCCGAAGTAGCTTAATTCAATGATGAAGGTAAAAAAGGAGGGAGTGGACTCCTCCGAAGCAAAGAAAGGGAGCAGAGTCTCAACCCAGCCTCTGGCTTCTTATTGCATTAGAACTCCTTTGATCATTCTTTGAGCCTCCACTGGTTGGATCTTCTTGGAGCGATAGCTACCCTGTAGCGTAACGACTGATTCATACATATAGTTTGAGAGCCCGCAAATTACGCCTTGCTACGCTGAAAGTGGTTGTTTCACCGCGTAGTGGATTACTGAAAGAATCTTCTCATGAACCTCAAATTCAACCAAAAAAAATCAAAGAATGATCGAAGCGACTGAAAGTTAAAGAATTATCCCTCATTAGGATTCTGGAGCCCTTGATTTTTTGAAATAACTCGACTCAAAATGATAAAGAGAGGTGAAAGGTTCATTGAACTCGACTGGGGTTAGGAAGGAGAGGGTGAAAGCCTCAATAAAAAAGGATTTATCCCTTATTAGGAGTGCAACTTGTCTACCATATGAATCTTTTTGAAGTCCAACCCTTCTACTGCAAGGTGAGGCTCTGTCTGCCCTTCCCTTCTCCTAGAATCCACTCCAAAATGAGGCGGAGGACGAGCTACTAGTCCAACTTCTTAAGCAACCAAGATATTGAAGAAAGACGATTTGATGGAATTATTGATACTAGGTCCT
Source organism: Cucumis melo (assembly GCF_025177605.1). Taxonomy (NCBI): domain Eukaryota; kingdom Viridiplantae; phylum Streptophyta; class Magnoliopsida; order Cucurbitales; family Cucurbitaceae; genus Cucumis; species Cucumis melo. The sequence goes on from NC_066865.1 coordinate 19,772,183, forward strand.
TCTATTCAAGTTGTTTATGTATCGCCTCAATAAACAAGGGGTCGATTTGACTCGAAGCCTGGACCGCCTCAATGAACAAAGGCTTTCATCCTACATCGATTAATGATGCGATGGGAGAAGTTTCTCTTTTCTCATTTTTTCATCAATGCTGGCCCAGTCGAGGCTCGTCCATGCCCAATCCCAATGGACAAACCTGAGATCCGATCTCTGCCCTTAGCTTTATAATCCACCCGTCTTCCCTAGTCCCATCAAGCCCTCCTAGGCCTAGCCCTCTTTCTAAAAAAGAGTGAAGTGAAGTGGCTTTCATCGTTGACGAAGTCCAGCGCTAATAAGACAAAGTAGTGGGGGCCTTCCTTTCATGAATCAGTCAGAACTCATTAGTAGAATGAGGGATCCAGAGACGGATAGGGTGGGAATGGCCTATCAATCATTGGTGGACCTTTCCTTGAATCGGTCACAAAACTCGACATTAAATTACCACGTACCGGTTCTTCCATTCCATCTGACGTTGGGGGAAAGAAGGTTAGAAAATGTATGTGGTGCGTGTTCATCTCTCTTGACTTATGAAGGTGAAAGGGAAGGCGAGGGGACCTAGACTTGAGATCTCTTCTCTATGGTAGGAGGTTGATTTCGTCTCGACGAGTGTGTTAGGGGGCCAGAGAGAGGGAGTCCCTATGCCTCTGAATCTCTAAGATGACCATTCTAAGTAGTCGTAGGCGAAGGAGACAAGGGCAAGGCACCTTTGATAGAGGAGACTGAACCTTCATCCCGCTCAGTGGGTAGTAATCTCAATCTGTTTTTCCTTTGATAGTTATACGCACTAAAATCGAGAAGCCCCCCTTTCTTTTTATTAGGTTGATTGGTTTGGAACCCTAGGGTTGCTTGCTGCTCTAACCTCTTTCTAAGGGGGCTTGATGCACTCTACTCATTAGCACTAAAGGACGAAGACAAGAGCGGAAGGAGGGATTTAAACCCTCAACCTCAACCTTGGCAAGGCTATGCTCTACCATTAAGCTACTTTCGCCAGCTACGGTAGTGGCAAAGCACTAGTGAGTAATTCACGTATCACTAAGAGAAGGACGACTGATCCTTTTTCGTCAGACTATACTCTTGACCGTACATCGAGCTACGAGCACGAGTAGGTAGGCGACTAGAGGGGAGGTGTGGCTGGGCTGCCTTTGAAATCAATCATAGGCCTAACCCTAATTACTAGACCAACCTGGTGCGAGTTGTAAGGAGTCTTGGTCTCGAGTCGAGCTAGGGCCTCATTTCATTCTCATAATGGGAGTGAGTGCACCGCAAGACCAGACATTGCCTCCAAGCAGCGGTCTTGAAAGTTTAGTCATTTCCTAAGCTGAGAAAGACAAATCCTCTTTTTTGACGATAATCCAAGCAGCAGCTCCATGAGTTCACTCGGAATCGATTCCTGAGCCATTCCTTCTCCCCTCTCGATTGGCCTTTGCCAGCAACTAGAGCAAAATAGAACAATCAATGAATGAACAAGACCCTGATTTTGATCGGATTGTAGACCTTTGTGTTTGGCTATGCATATGGATGTGCATAAAGAAGGGACTGGACATCTCTCTCCTTTTTTTTTGGAAAGAAAAATCAAGCTCCAGATGAGTTGAAGCGACACCTCACGAACTTCTGACTGAGGCAGTACCATCATATAGGCAGGCATTTTCGAGTCTTTGGATTCACGTCTTTTCTTCATATTTCTGCGCTTTTAAGAGACAAATTGTCCCCAAGGCCACCGCCTACTCAGTTCCATTCTGAGTTGCACTCCTTTTAAGAATAATGATAAGTCTTTATTCAATGAGCTTCTCGTCTTTCAGTCGAGCCTCTCCTTCGCAAATTCTTTGCCCCTAACCGCTCCTTTTATTTTAAGGTGAATATGGATGAAATTTAGGCGCGAAGCGAAGCGACTAGAAGGTACGAAGGAGCTCGGTTCAATTTCAGGTTCAAAGAAAGTCGACTGATAAGGTTCGAAGAAACTCGACTGATAAGGAGAAGAGAGAAGAGGAAAGGAGCTCTTGTATTTAGAAATAACTCGACTGAAAACAAATCAATGAACAAGGTGAAAATCAGATTGAGTAAGGGGTGAGAAATCCATATTAAATGAAATTAAGACCTCCACGGAAGAGAAAAAAATACCTTGTTCATTGAGGCCAATTTTCTCTCTGATGTTTGAGAATTAAATGCTGTGGAGCGGTGGAATCAAGTTCATGGAAGAAGTTTGCCTAAGGAAAGAACCCCTTTTTCACTCATTTCGTGGATCAAGAAATTCTACACTGGAGTGCAGGGTTTCCTCTTTGAGTTAGAGCCCCAGCGGAAGGGTCAACTAAGAAAAAGAGTGAACAATTAGAATTAACTAAAGAAGCTAAAGGAGTCGGAGATTCAGAGTCAATTAAATGAAGGTGAACGAGTTTGTCCACTTGCTAATCAGCTTGTGATCAAGGAGGGCGATTCTTCGAGTAGGTCCTATCGGCTTGACCTCTTTTTGTCTGTAAATCGTCACTCTTTCTACTCATCCGTATACCACCGGGAGTGGTCGAAGTGCTTCCTGAAACAAGGATGAAGAAAGGGTTAGGAAATAACGAGTCTTTCTTAGTTCAGTGATTGAATCTACCATATGAACTTTGAACCTTCCATCCATCCTATATCTAACCTTTTCTCGGTAAACTACTTCCTCATCTAAGATAAGAAATAGGTAGGGTCCTTGTTCCAATTCTCCCTTGAATGGATCACCAGCGCCTAGCAGCATAAGGAAGACTGAGTCTTCAACCTGTTATCTGGATGGGGAAATAGGTTAAATAGTCCTCCGAAACAATAGTACTTTGTCTTTGTCGAATTGAGTAGGTCAAAGGACTTGTTTATCCATTGAATTTATAGAACTGATTAATGGTCCCAAGGATTGATTAATGGTCCCAAGGACTGATTAATGGAACTAAAAAATTCAGTCGCTTCGATCATTCTTTGAGCCTCTTTGAGCCTCGTCTTCTTTTCCTTTTTAGCCGTCTGACGCAGGTAGGAAGGAATAGAGTCAAAGGGCTACTCTTACCCTGCCAAGCCAATCCTTATGTCTTTAGCATAAGACAAGCTAAGCCCCTTCCTTGGTACCTGTCTTCCATACAAAATCTAATCAAGCACTGGTTACCGAATTCCGCGTAAGAAAAGATGAATGAACAAGGGGCGAGATGGAAGGAGAGGACAAAGGTAAGACCCTGTTTAGGAGAAATAGTCAGATTAGGCACATCATCAGACTGAGAGTTTCATTCGATCTTACTCTTTCATTCTCTCTTTAGTTGAGGAAGTATACATCTTTATTTCAAGTATACGGGAGGGTCTCTCGTTTGGAGCTTTTTCTTTCTCCATATTAACCTGTGGAATGAATGAGTCCTTTTTCTTCTTAATAAGAATTTGAGTTGAATATAGTATCAGATACTCCTATCCTAATTAAGCTACGTAGAACCAAAAACAAAGGTCCAGGTGACTATTCCATATATCCTTTTGTTGAATTTCATACGGGAGTCCTTCGAAGCTTTTCTGAATTTTCTTTATCTTTATGACTTCCACTCTTCCTTATATCTTAATAGTAGACTTTCTATGGAATATTCATGCCGTAGGTTCTCGCTTCGCCTCTCTCTTCTATCTCGTTCTAGAACTCAATCTTCTGCTTATCTTATGATCTCGCCTCTGAAGTCTCTCTTCTTCTCGCCTAATGGCTCCTACAGAGATTTCGTGCCTCCAGTGCCTTGCCGTAGGTGATCTTCTTCAATCTCTCATGCTTCAAAAAGAGGCCGCCCGTATAGAAGCGCCAAAGCCTATGGGCGCTTGTGCGTGTACAAGAGGCTCAGAGGTTCTTTTTGTTCGAATTCCCAAAACCCTCACTCTAATCCTTTCATAGTTGAGGAGATTCCTCTTTCTCGGCATGAGAAGAAGAAATCACTATTTTTTGAGGAATTTAGTCGCTCAGAGGAGTTAGGTGAGACCAAAGGTTGAGGGACAAAGTAGCTTGCCCAAAGTCAAGAAGAAACTGCTGAAAGGGCAGTTGCTAGCCCTCGTCTTCTTGTCAGTAGATCGAAAGATCGGAAGACATTCTCTCCCTTTTATATAATTCAAGAACTAAATATTCCAGATATATAATCCCACTGGAATGGTGCTAAGCATCTGATTCCATAATTTCCTTCAAAACAAGAAAAAGAACGAAAGATAACTACTTTAAGGGTTCCAAAATCTCCATAATAAAGAAAAGGGCTCCCTCGCGCAATCGACCAGAGGGCAGAGTCGAAAGTGCTTTCCCAACAGGCCTCATACGAGAAATTGGCAGTTTCATTCTCATTATTAGTTGACTAGCCGTTTTCCAAAGACTTGATTATTCGTACACCTTCGTGTACTTTATTCGTGCAGATTTGGTACGAGAGCCTATGCTGCTTTCTTTGTTTAGTAAGGGCGGGCAACCCTTGCACCCGATTGACAAAAAAGCAGATTTATCGCTCTGTGGGGGTCGGCCAAGTTCATCAGAATAGGTTGAGCCCTTGAAGCGTCCTTTCAGTCATTCTGTTTTGAAACTATGAGTTCAAAGACTTTGAAATAGAGAACCTCGCCTTACGATCTCATCTTTCCGAGCGAAGAACTGAACCTGCTTTTTCTTCAGCTTCTTCAATCGCAACAACAAGAAAAGCAAGAGCTTCTCCTATAACCACTGCCTTTACCTTGGCTCCTGCCTATTTATTTGAGTGACTCTGGGCTTCTGGAAAGACTAGGGTCAGCCACTTCTTCCTCCTCAACGGATGAAGCCGACCCAATGAATGAAAGTCGGTGTATTAGTTTGCTCCTCTCCTATTAAGTTCAGTTCAACCTCCTCTATACACGATTTAGTCAGCCTTTATCAGACAGCATTCCAAAGGTTGTTATTCCAATGATTATGTTCTAAATTTCTTTGACCCTTCTAGTTCCATCTTTGACTTAGTGGAAAGCTAATATGGAAACTCCTCCGGACGGGTTCTTCAGACCTCTTTGATCCTAATGGGGCAGTCTCGTCTGAACTTTTTCTTTTGAAGGAGTTGATTTGAAGATTCCAAAGAATTTAGAACTTTATGCTAATCATAATATCTCAATATTCATAGAATTTCTTTAGTTGTCAATAAGTCAAATGTGATGTGGGGATTTAAAACTTTGAGAGAAAAAGGGTGATCAAATGATTTCGAAATTAAACAAGCAAAAATAAAATATGTTGTGATAACTAGAGCACAATCTATCTAAATAAGAATCATCAGTTTCACAACATAATAAAATACATAGATATTAGGTATCACTTCATTAGAGAAGAAATTGAGATAAGAGAAATCGAAGTTGTCAAGATCCATACCTCGGGCAATGCTTCAACATGCTAACCAAGTCGTTAGGGAAAAAAAATTCATGCCTTGATGTAATCGAATTTGAACTACTTGACAAATAAACCATAGTAGCGATTTCCATGTTACTTGTAAAGGTGGAGTACGAAAACAAATAAAAACAAAATACCTATTTCTGATGTAACCATCAGGCTCATTGTCGAAGCATATCCTTTATATTTCTACATACAAAAGAAGTCAAGAGTGAGGTCGAGAGAGCTTTATTTTGTAAAATTCATCACAGACTGAAAAGCAACAAAGAAGATAATCCTAGCTAGACCAATTAACCTTTATAGTTCTTTCTTCTTTCCCAAACCTTTCTTCTTATCATCTTCTTCTACTTATTAATCATTCTACCTTTAAACATCTTCCATCCCTGAAAGAGAAAGAGAGAAATTTCTCTTCTTTGGATGCCTGAAACAAAAGAGAAATTTTTTTATAGTTTCGAGGTTTGCATGACTATAAGGGAGAGAGTAACTCAAGCTGAGTCCTTTGAATTTCAAGATAGAGCGCCTGTATGGTAAATGAAAAATTAACGTGGAATAATACTCTTATACAAGAAGATTTCACTTTGTGTATGGACATTTGGGTTTTAGATCCAATACAAAGAATAGTTGATAATCAACCAAGAAACAATCAAGAAGTTCTTGCGATAAACCAAGCATGGGAGCAATAAAAAAAAACCTCAAGATTTTCAACAATGGCATTAAAACAAACAACAAAACCTATTAAGAAAGCAAGAATTACCTCAGAGTATTTTAGAATTTTCACCGAGAATTAGAGAACTTACATGATTAGCTCAGACGATTGGAAACAGAGAAGAAGACCTTTATATAGATTCAGATTCTTCTAAGGAGGAATTAATCCTAAATCCTCATCCCAACATTCTTCCAAGATTTCAGCCCCCAACTTTGTTTCAAACTCATTCAACATTACAAAAACATGAATCAAGAAAATTTTCAATATTCAAAAGAAGAATTTGACTCAAACAAAAGAGAAATGCAATTTCATCAAAAAATTCAAGTAAAAAAGACAGTTATTTGCATACCCAATCTCAAATTCAGCAAACATAGTTTTTTTTTCAGAACAATCCACAAGAATTGCATGCAAAAAAAACCAAGATCAGATATTATATTTGTATCTCTACCGGACCAACATTAAATTAGGGACTCTATCAAACTTATTTTCATGAAGTACTCAAAACCGCTCAACTTAAACAGATTAACATTACCTGTCAAGATCGACATTAATATCGATTGCAAAAGTTTCACAAATGGGAGACATGGAGTCTCTCTCCCATTTCTCCACGAATTCAGTGCTCTTCTTGTTATAGTTCTTCCTTTTCATGTTAACTCACCACCTTTTCCAACCTACATCTTTTAGAAATCGAACTCAATCGTGCAATTGGAACGAACAAAATTGAAATTCAATTGAGTCAGTTCATTCTTGAAAATTTGATAAAATTGATAGGAAAATTTGATAAAATCTTTCGTGGGCTCTAAAGGAATTTCTTGCTTTAATCAAACCTCTTTCTCTTTACCGATTACGGATGATTATTCGGAAGCGAAAACTTTTTTGCTTGTACCACCTTTCACAATATGAAAAAAGCTTGAATAAAGCAGTACTGAGCTACGAGCTTCTCCCTCACTTCTTCTTATACCGTTTTTGTCCAGGTAAGGAGCAAAGAATTTGCGAAGAACTTCCTTAGCTTGAACTTTCAAGATAGTGGGTTCTTCCCTGCGGGGCTCTTAGACGTCTTCCCTCTAGGGGAGAAGCAGCACTTTTGTCGACTCTCTGGTTTTGCTTTCAGTGAGTTCAGATGCATAGAATCTTGGGTAAGACATGCCATGTGCAGAAGAGTAAGCACTTTCAGTCGAATCTGGAATAATCTAAGATATAAGCGGGAAAGCACTAAGCTAGGGAAATTCCTGATTGATTGAAATCCTCTCTGAAAGCATTACTGGCGAAGAGAACAAAACTTCTCAGTAGAAGGATTGGATGAGAGCAATTCAAGTCAAGCTAGACAAGTTCTCTTAGATCTTCTCTTTTGCTTACTCTCCTACGGGAAGAAAGGCGTTCATTTAGACTTTCTTCAGAATAGAGTGAATAAATCAAGATTCGGCCTGAGAAAAGTAGAATGCCAAAGATCGACGGCTGAGATGCTGAAAAGACCCCTTGACCGTGCGGTATTATATCTTTCTAAGCTAAGTTGCTTTGAATTTTGCTGATCGACTCGAATGAATTAGTCGATCCACATTATATAGAAATCTGACTCATGCAGAAGCGTAGGGAACGAATGGAGCGCAGATATGCGAAGTGATAACTAGCAATGCACGACGTTGGGAATTTTGACCTTTTATGGGAACAACCAAAGGAAAGAAGGCGAGGGCGGACTCGGTTAGGACCCTTGATCCAGAAGGTATGACAATACCCGAAATCTTTCATGTCAAAACATAAGGGAAGTTTGAACCCAGTTGTAGGCTGATTATCTAACTCCGTACTTCTCCTTTTCCGTCTGATTCCATGCCGGTCTGAAGTAGCTTAATTAAAGAGAGAAAGAAGAAAGACAAGTCCATCTATGCAACACAACCAGAGGCAAGGAATGAACGAGTCAAAAGGACCGGGGGGGAAGCGCATGTAATTTAGAGACAAAGAAAGGAGTGCAAGTCCAGAGGACTGAAGAAAGCTTACTATGCAGAAGAAAAGCCTAGCTCAAAACCTAAAAAAGACAGAAGAAAGCCTATCAAAAGGATAAGAGAAGAGAACAAAGAATCAGAATCGCTTGATGATTCCTTATATCTTATTCTCTTTTTGAAACTAGGGTAATAAACCAAGACTTAAGGAAGAAAGCTAGGGATAGAGAAAGGGAATATCGAATCTTCAGTCCAAAAAGTCACTTACTATATTGGAAGGAAAGCCTATCCAAATTCTGCAATAATCAACCTGATTAAGGGGCGAAGAAGCGAAAAAGAAAATGAGGCAGCCTCTGAAGTTGATCGGTAAGCTCTTTCATGCCTTATTCCTCATTCAAGGTTGATTTATAGATTGAGTCCCAACCCTTATATAGAGAAGAAGATTTTGAAGACGTTCGGTCTTTACGGATGCTTTCCCCACTACGTAGGATTTTTTGAGCCTCCATTATCGCAGGAAAAACAAGGGTCTCCGCAAGCTTCTAGGTAGGCCCATAGATTTGGAGAAGGGTGAGACAGTGTAAGGCCAGGAGGGGATAAAACCGCTCTTAGATAAGAGGAGAGGGGAAAAGTAGCTTGACTTATCGGGACAGGAAAAGAAAGCTCCAGATGAGTTGAATTGATAAATCTCTTACCGAGTGGTATTTGTTAGAAACTCCCATGTAAAGCAAATTCAGACTTGTCCTTATGCAAGGTTCAAACTGTCCTCTTTTCCGTCAGGCTCTTTTTGTACGTACCATTTAAACTCAATAAAAGATTCTATATAGAAATCTCATTTCATGATTTGACTGTCCTTTTCTATTCTATTGATTTGACATTCAAACTTGAAAAAAACAAAGGCTCAATTCAATTGAGGCTTAGGAGGAGAGGGCTCTTTCTTATTCATTCTTCATTTGACCTGGGAAAAGATGTCAGGGATTTGACGTTCAAAGATTGAGAGAAACCCTGTATCATGCAAACTCAGGAATCGGCAAGTAGCAGAGATCAGACGTCATAATCTGTCCCAGTCCCGAAAGAGGTTAGAATATAAAGACCAATAGGAAGCGGATAAAAATAAAGCTCCAGATGAGTTGACCTAGCGGTTATAAGGAAGAGGAATGCATTAGGAACAAGAGAGGGGAATTCGGTTTTAGCAGTTGTAGTGGAAGAGGCTCTTTATTAATTTGCCACTTCGGCCCACTCCGCGGTGGGCACCTTTTGCCCTGAACTCATGCGTCAAGCAAATGAGAATTGTTCCGACTAATGGGCTATTTGCCATCCATTTCTAATCTTTATGCAAATTCTACTATCTTTAGTAATGGACAATTGACGTCTTTTCTTGCTTTCCCTTACTAAAAAAGGGATTTGACTCCTTTTAGCCCATGGGCTAAAAGTGACTCTTTCTTGCTCCGTGGGACTGATGTCTTTTAGGTTCCAACTTCAGGAGAATTCTCATTCTTTTGAGTCCAAGTGCTTCTTTCTTTGGGTCAGACAGACATCAGCTAGGAACCCAGTTTTGGTTGAAGCACTTCTTTATTAAGTTGCTGGTTCAGTTGCTTTTATGTGCGCTCGAGAATGACCAAAATGCCTTTTTCTGCATTTCATTGAGTTGTGTCAATCCTTCTTTTAGCCTTTAAAAGGCGGTTATTTGACGTGTACTTCCACATTTGCATATGAAAAGGATGAAAGCCTAATTCAGTTTGTTCATGCATTCTAGTACGAGACAGAGGTGAGAGTATAAGGCACAAATAAGGCAGTGTCCAGGTCAAATTATCTCAATCGTCAAGCAAGTATCCCAAATGAGTCAGATTATGAATCATTTAATGAATAAGCACTCCAGGTCGAAGATGGATCAGAGCTAAGCTTCTTCTTATAGGAATCTGACCTTTTGGATCGCTACTTTCCTTCCTGGATTCTGTCTCGTGCACGAGTCCTTTGACTTCCTCTTGATTGTAGGATGATTGAATCAATTCGTATAATGTTCTTGGACAACCTTCCATAAGCAGAGGATCAAAAGGCTCTACCAAATAGAGGGATCCGCTGTCTCGGCAAAACGGGGAAGAAGGATAAGTCCCCCGAGGAGGGTTAAGCCGAATTCAATAACCCCACCACTTGGAAGGAAATATGAAGTAGTACTGGTGGGAGCATTAGAATGGATAAATCGAGGTTGCAACATACTCAAAAGTTTTGTGGAATGAATCAATCCTTATCAATGAGACAGGTCTAAAGTGGAATATGAATATGTCCTTATCAATGAGACCACTAATATTACACGAATGACTTATTTATTCTACCATATTCATCTTGTTTCGGGACTTGTTTATATCCATATGAACTTCGTTTTAGTAGGTTTTAGAACCCACATTTTGAAAAGTTCTGTTAGGGTCTTAGTAGCAGAATCAGACTTTTTCTTCTTTTACTTCACATAGCTTTTCGTCTCCTTGATAGCTGGAAGTTTCCCAAAGGTATGAAAAGCAGGAGGACTTTGTACCATCCATTCCAGTGTGGTTGAATTCTGTTCAAGAGCCCAAGGACTTGGAGCACATCTTTTCTAATTTCTACTGCTTGAAGTGATTGTGACGACCACGAAGAAACGACGAATGCCAACTATGGATATATAAGATCCAAAACTGCTAAGGGCATTCCATCCAACGTAAGCATCTGGATAATTAGGAATGCGACGTGGCATACCCAAAAGCCCTAAGAAATGCATGGGAAAGAGGGTCGGATTAACCCCAAAAAAGGTGATCCAAAAATGGATTTGACCTAAAGTTTCAAGGTATGTCCAAGATTTTACCCATCCAATAGTGAAATCCTACAAATAAAGCAAAAACGGCTCCCATAGAAAGTACATAATGGAAATGTGCATTCAAATAATAAGTATCATGTAGAGCAATGTCTAGCCCTGAATTTGCCGGGACTATTCCAGTGAGTCCTCCTATGGTGAACAAAAAGATGAACCCTACAGCAAATAACATGAGTGTTTTGTATTGTATCGAACCCCCCACATGGTAGCGATCGAACTAAAGATTTTGATTCCAGTAGGGACTGCTATGATCATGGTAGCAGCGGTGAAGTAGGCACGGGTATTAACGTCTAAGCCCACAGTAAACATATGATGAGCCTAAACAAGAAATCCAAGAGCACCTATACTGATCATGGCATAAACCATGCCTAAATACCAAAAAATCAGTTTTCCTGAAATGTAGAAACGATATGACTGATGATACCAAATCCAGGCAGAATGAGGATGTAAACTTCAGGGTGCTTCTCTCTTTTACTAATAGAAGCGGATGAATAGAAGAAAGGTGGACTATATCATCAACTTCTTCCATTTGTCTAGGAAAGCTAGCCATGCTTTATGGTTCATACTCTTAAGGTGAAATGCTTTGAGATCGTAAAGACTGTAATATTCCTTAATAAGGAAGAATTGTCGTGATTTATGACTTTGGAAAGTACTTGATTGAAAGTAAGATAGTAGAATGAGAACATCTTTTCGACTTTGTACAAACCATTGATAGTAACCATTTTGACTACTAGAAAAGTGGATATTTCCTCCAAATACTACCTTATAAGACTCTACATCTTGCAGATGTTTATTACTGACTCGAATCATTAAACTACCACGGACCGGTAGTCAATTCTTCATAGCAAAACCAATGGTACCATCAGCGTTAATGAATCCTACAAACCAATTTGATTGAGCATCTAGTGTAATAGGTAGAATGAGAGGCATATCCAATACTTGACAGACACGATGTAGTTGAAGTAGTTGTGTTGAATCTCGAATATGACCATTAGTACAATGAATTAGTTTCATCATACCAAGTTGATTATGTAGTCGATAACGATAAGCTTTAACACTTGGTCGCATTTTCATACTCCACCAAGAATATCTTCGATATATCGTAGTAGTGGTAGATCTTCAAGTCCCATAGTAATTTCAAGAGAAGTCTCTCCTTGTTTGCTCACATTCATACTTCCATCAAATTCGATAATTTCAGCTAGCCACTCATAGAAGAATTTAGGATTAGTTGTTGCGCATGTAGTCTCTGAGGTTCCTACTAGACTATTAGTATGTCGTTGGTTACCTGCTGATTGTGTCTTAGATACTCCAGTTTGACTAGATCGGGGTTTGACTAGAAAACCACTGATGAACATAGTAGGAGTACCATTAAGCAGACAGTCCTAGCATATAGCGCAATGCGTATTCAGATTTGCATCTGAAAAGGGCCATTGAAAACCGAAGAACCAAAAGAGATGCTGGTATAATATGGGGTCTCCCCCTCCAGTAGGATCAGAAAAGGTTGTATTAAAGTTTTGATCGATTAATAACATGGTAATAGCCCCTGCCAGTACCAGAAGTGATAATAAAAGTGGGAATGTTGTCACTAGAACGGACCACGCAAAGAGGGGTGATCTATGCATAGTCATTCCAGGTCCACACATGTTGGAAATGGTCGTGATAAAATTGATAGAACCTAAAATGGATGAAATACCAGATAGATGAAGACTATAAATTGTTGAATCAACTGCTCCTCCAAAATGCCTAGTAATACCACTTAAGGGTGGATTGACCATCCACCTAGTGCCGCTACCCACTTCTACTAAGGCTGAGCTTAATAGGACCTAGAGACTTGGTGGCAACAACCAGAATGAAATATTATTTAATCGTGGAGATGCCATGTCAGGTGCACCTATCAGAATCGAAACAGACCAATTACCAGATCCACCTATCATCGCCGACATAACCATAAAAAAGATCATTAAAAAAGCATGAGCCGTTATTAAAACACTATAAAGTTAATGATTCCCACCAAGATTTTGATCGTTGTGTCGTGCTAACACCATACGAATCAGTACTGAGAAGCATGTGCCCATCACGCCAACAATGGCATCGAAGATGAAATAGATAGTCCCTATATCCTTGTGGATAGTGGAGAACAACCATCAGACCAGATTGATCGTCAAATTCTTCTTCTTTCCTTTCCTTCCTTATCATAGAGGGGCCCTGGTACTAGTGGAATTGAACGAATATAAGACTAATTAAGCTACTCCAGATGAGTCATGAAATGGAATATGAACCTCTTCCATTATGAGTTGCACTCCCATAAAGAAGAGATAAAGACCTTCTCCACAAATTTATTCCGCCTCGCTCTGCTTTCGCAAATTCTTTGCTCCTCGCAAATTCTTTCCGCCTCTCCTTCTTAGTCGAACTCCTTCACACCTTTCAGTCGAGCCTCCGGAGCGCTCCCTTAGGAGTCATGAAATTCCATATAAACAAAATGGAAAGGGGGTGGGGAAAGTACGAAAAGCCCTTAAGGGACATTTTTCTCCTCCTCTCGGTTTTGGTTCAAGAAAGGGTCAACACAAGGATCTGACTTCGAAGCAATCTCTTGAGTTTTCCCATATCCGAACGGATCTTGCAAGAAAATAGGATGGAATATTGAGCTCGAAATATACGCTATTGGGATAGGATGGCTCCTACTAGCTCTCCCCCCATCAGAACTGCACGTGCAAGTTCCCCCACATACGGCTCAAGTGGCTCAGGCTCTTTCCTTCGCACCTGGTAAGCCCTTCGCTTTAGCCAAGCTTTGAGCTACCCTATCTAAGTTAGCCAAGCTTCGATCGTGCTCCTCCCTTCTGGCCGCCTTATTCCCTCACCCGAGATCCAAGTCAGCACCGACAAAGATCTCTTTCTTCCACGCAGCCGGCTTGGAAGCAAGCTACCTCTTGCCTATCTCACCCCTTTTTTTTTCTTATTAGTTAGATAGGTTGCCCTTGTCTGCTGTCTCTGCTATCTTTATGCCTAGGCTTTCTTCTTTCTGACTCATTTGATCTTTGAAGGGTGAGCCTTCGCTTTTTTGATCGTCTTCTGCCCAATGCGGTACCCTCTCGTTTTTTGCTTCCCATTGGGTTTACCTTGTTTACAGGTCGACCCCATGGCATTAAGAAAAGGCGATCTTGTGCTATACTCCGGTGATCTCTTTCCTATCGAGGTACACAAACTCCCATCGTGTCTCAAATTACATTCCGTGAAGAGAAAGGGGAAGCCTACTCATCCATCAGCTCCTCTCCGTCATCGGTGCGGTTTTACGAAGTGTCTAAGCATAGTTCACTCGCGTTGATCAATCAAGAGCTTTGTCGCCATTCCTGACTTAAGGTTACCTCTTGTATCATACACTTCTTGCATTCTTTTCCATGCTTCATAGCCCCCTTAAATTAAACTACGACGAACCGATAAAGGGACAGGCATGGTAGGTAGTAGCATTCTGTCTCAATTTGGTTTGCCCAATTAGTTTGATGTCCTTCGAGTCACACGATGTTTTAACCGAAAGAACTTCTTGTGCAATTCATGCCTTTCTGTTTTTATGACCATAGGCTTGATCTTTCTTTCCATTTCAAATTGTTCTCTGGACTTTTTATCAATATGAGGTGATCGTAACACAGTATAGTGGAGTGATTCAAGCAATCCAATCTTTCGTGTGTAAGGCGGAAGCCCTAAAAAATGGTTTGTAAAAATGGGTATCAAAAGATCAAATCACTGTGCGTATCTTGGTGGTCGTGACTTTTGGTGGTCTTTCTTTTTGGCTTACTCCTCTTCCTCTTCTATTGATCAGAAGCATCCAGTAGCCCCACGCCGATTTATAATTTGATGAGAAGGGCGTCTATCAATTTCATTCCCTATAATTTATGTTATGGATTTCTTTCCTCCCTACCCTCGATGCCTTTTCTACCTCTATGCTCCTACCTTCAGAGACTATTACAAAGAAATAGAGATCTTATTCTCCTCTATTCAAGAATTGAGTCTTTCTCAGAGAAGGCGGAGTTTTTCCCATTTCTTTTCAGATCCTTGTGTTGTGGAGTACATCCAAGAAAGCGAGTTCTTTTTCGACTGTGACCTGTTCGAAGGACTTGTTTTTATCCATATTCAAGTCGTATGAGAACCTGAAGCTCTGTCTCGCGTCATAGAACCCTCTGGATGTCTCGCTTGATCTTAACTCTGGGTTGCTGTACTTCAAGCTTTTCCTTTAAGCATTAGTCTTATTTCCGAAGCCTCAGTACCTTTTTTGAAAAGCCTCTTTCCGAAAAGCTAGTTGCGTTTTGACAGTAGAGGTTAGAATAGCTTTCCTTCCTAAGGCTGACGCTCTAAGAAGCTTAGAATCCCCAGGGCTTTTTCTAAGGGTTTATGGGGTGGATAAAAGGACTAAGACACAAAGAATGAAAAAAAGAAAGAAAGGTCCAGATTAGCTTAATTAGTCGGGGACGCTTTCCACTGATTATAGTAGGTGAAGGACTTGTGAATTTCATTGATGGACTTCTCTTTTGCAAATTCTTTGCCCCTTCAATAATTCTTTGATCCTTACAGATGAATATGGATTAAATTAAGGGTTCGTCCGTAGGGAAGAATTTGACTCCCACGGGGCGGTTCGAAGAAAGTCGACTAAGAAGGAGTCAATGAACAAGGGCGACTAAAAAGGTTATGTGAAGGAGCGAAGGAGCTCAGTTTGTTTGGAGGTTCAAAGAAAGTCGACTGATAAGGATAGGAGAGGATCCCTTTCCCTTGATTGTTTGAAATAACTAGACATCAAAATCAAAGGAGAGGCTCCGGTAGGAGTTTCAAGCGAAGTCCTGATCCCTGAACTATTTTCAAGAGTGCATTATTCAATAACTCGACTCAAAATGATGAGCGATTCAAAGAATTTTTAAGCTCATCCTTATCAAAGAATTTGAGAAATCCATATTCAAATTAATGCCATTCAAACTTTCTTTCTCAAAATATTAGAGGAATGCACCACCCATTCATCTTTTGAGTATCGTTGGCGGCTCCTTACCGATCTCGAGTCTGGATCTTATTCAGTCATGAAAGCAAGATAGATTATTCTACCTTTGAACTTGTCTTCCTACCTGCTTATCAATCTGGTCAATCTGGGGCTTCTGACTCAGACTCTTTTGTCGAGACTACTTCTGCTTCGTGGTTCTTCCTCTCCTTCACTGTCGAGCCTCTCTAACCTCACTGTGTAACAATTCCTCTTTTGAAAGAGAAAGATCTAATTCGCTCAGCTGGAAGGGTTCCTTTTCCCTTCTCCAGTTTCTTCCTGGGCCTACTCATTCTGGTCGAGCTGCCGAAAGAAGACCTCTTGCTTCCGCTATATCAAAAAAAGAAAGAGATATGTATCTTCGGATGGATATCATTCTAAGTTACTCCCAAGAAGATAAGTATTAGGTAGGGATGATCTTGTACCCAAAACAAAGGCGGTTTTACCAAGCTGCGCTACATCCCTTGAAATTGGTATACAGTCTCATTGTAGAGAATCCCTGTATTCTGAGATTGATTATTGGTATACACTATCTTGCCATTTCTTCTTTTTTGTCTAATATCCTTAGAATGAGAATGAAAAGACTTTGGTACATATTCAACAATCAATATTCAATCCGCCGTAAAGAATATTAGGGGCTGAAAGTGAGATATTTCTTTTCATCAAAAAGGGAATGCCCACCCCGTCAAAACTATCAAGTCAGATGGAATTAGGAATTCCGCGGACAATAGAAGCGCGGTTATTCGCTATATATACATTTTCTGGTATGTAATACCATGGCATCCTTATCTTGCTTCTGCTCTAAAAAGCTACTTCTGGTAGGAGGGTTTGAAATGTGAGGTCTAAACTGAAAAGATATCTATCCATGGGACCGATAGTCAGTACTATATCAGGGCTTTAGCCAGTCTATTAAGAGAGATCAATCCTTTATTCCCTAATGCATCTATGTATTCATTCCCTTTTCATTCCAGTTATTGTAAGGGGAAGAACTAGGGTTGAATCTCCCTTCTTTTTTTCTTCATTTTGGATCGGAGGAAGAGTTGCGTGAATAAAAAATCCAAGGGAGGTTCATGGCCAATGGTAAAGATGCCTGAGTCAGAGTGATTTTGGAATGTACTCTCGTTGTCTTCAAAAAGTAGGCTTTCTTCTTCTTGTCTTTTCTCCAGATTCAATGGCTGGATTTCCAGATAGATTACTCAAGAAAATCGATACGCCTAGTCGATTGGAATTGAGAAAATTCTATCCCCCGAAGAATGGGGAATAGATCGAAGCAATCGGCTTTGTCTCACCCCAAGGAAGACGAAAGAAAAGATATCTTATCAGACATATTTGAGATTGAAAACAAAGCAAATCCTTAAAAAACAAGGGTTAGGACCATGATTGATTTGTCATATCAGGCCTTGGGATTTCTAGGGATAAGCAATAAAGAAAGCATGGATAAAGCGACTTTCAATCCAAACCTTATGTGGGCCTTTGCCTCGAATAGGGAAAAGGAGTGGATAGGAGCACAATCAATGAACAAGGGGAAAGTGGAATAAATGAAAGCAGGAACATAAAAGAAACTGAAGGATGAAAGATGAATATGGTTTTTCGTAAATTCTTTGCTCGGGTAGAGATGACCTCCTACGGAGTATATAGCTCGTGAATCTGCCCTTATCAATGAGGCTGGTCACCTGGACCCTTGTTTATCCATTAGAAGGCGAGACTGATAAAAAAATTTCAGACGAGACCTGTCCGAAGGATAGGCTTTCCATTTGACACACTAATAGATTTGTCGAAGGACCTCTTTGATCCCGCAAAGTCTTTGACTTTATTCTCAATGAGACAGACTCATTTCATGAAAGAGGTTCATATTCCATTTCATGACGACTATAGGACGGAGGACGGGAAGAAGAAGATCGACTGTGAATATGGATATAAACAAGGATTAAATAAGTGTCTGTCCATAGGTTATTCAATAACTCGACTCCCAGTTCGAAGAAAGTCGACTGATAAGGAGTCAATGATGATAATAAGGGTTGAATCAGGTGAAAGTACTGAACTATAATAAAAGAAGGAGCCCTTGATTTTTAGAAGTTCACAAAATCAAGAGCGCTTGAAAGAATTTGAAAGCGAAATTCCTTCCTTATTCCTTATTAGGAGTAGGGGTGCAACAAAAGAAATCCATATTGACCCGTCCTCCAAACCTCTTTGATCCTAACTACGGCTCAAAGAAAAGTTCATATGTCTTTATCAATGAGACTAATCGATGTTCTTTGGAGAAAGCATAGGAGACAAGCACTGCTTGAATACGAGCGAGCTGGCCTTTTTTTGAGAAACTACCTTTGTTCATTGAGGCGGAAAGAGCTTCAAAGATTGAAAACGAACTTGTTGCCCTAGAACCATCGAGCCTAGCCTGCCCGATCCATAGCCCTTGGGAACTCCCTTGTAGAAGGACGAAAACTTCCATTTCAACTTCCACTGCTATTGGAGCCCTACCCCATTTCAACTCCAACTGGCTCGAAAGGAGAAAGAAAGACTACTGTCGTGCAAAGTTGACTTTTTTTTTTTCCTGAAATTAGAGGATAGGGCATACCTTACCATTTAGACTCCATGGGCTTAGCAATGGAAGGCGATGAGCTTACTTTGAACATGGATTGCCCTTTCTTAACCGGTGCGTGGTAGTTTAATTGCTCCAATCTGGAATTCATTTGCGTATTTCAATGTATGAAATAACTCGAATCTGCTATCCAATAGACTGAGCTTTAGCTGAATCTACTACTTGCTAGCATTATGCAGAAGGTTTCAGAGGTAATTCATGGCTTTTCCTTGTCCATTGACTGACTCCATGGACGGAACCAACCTTTCCTAATTCATGCGATTAATGTCCAACCCTATCCATGAATTTCTCAATTCAGGCGAAAGTAATTCCTATTTCATTCTATTAGATGCAGTACCTTGATCCAATCCCAAGGAAGGCTTGAAAAGAGAACTCGACCGCTTTGCTTCGTGCACGCTTTCATCTCACCCTTCTTTCTCCATTCCCAAAAGGTTCAGAGAGGGATTAGAGGAGCTATCAGACCTAGCAAGTTGCGATTCCTTACTTTTTTCAGCCTTCCTCTTTATTTTCGGACTAGCTATCTATTGGGAAGGCAATGGTGATTTAAAATAATGATTGAATATCGTTGGATAGTCTGTAATAGGTTATGGTCCAACCGAGGTAGAATGCTTTTGAGGAGTGTTCGCAGGTTCCAACTGAGATGTGGGCTCAGTATGGTAAAAAAGGAAATAGTCGCATGCCACCTTTGTCTCGAGAGGACAGGGTTCAAAGTGAGATGCCAAGAAGTCTGATTTTTGTCTTGGGTTTTTGAGGTTGTTCCACGCCCAAAAGGGTTTTGACTTTGGGTTTAGAATGAAAGTCGATGACTTGGGGTGCTGGGTGAGAAAGTTAGCGAATTCTCTTATCTGAGCTTGGCATACCTCCCTCTCTTCCTATGAATTTGGTAGGTGGTACTAGTAAGGGTACGTGGAGTTCACTTTCTTTCATACTTTGGTGGGGTGCGGATCACTCAATTCTAAAAGATCTCTCTTGCTTACCTGAAATCAAAAGATCTCTCTTGCTTACCTGAAATCAAACATTTTCTTTCTATTCAAAGAGCTCTCTATTGCGAAATTGGGTTAAGCAGTGCCTTGGCTACAGTACTGTCGATGGTACCCACTATGCGGTACGACTTTGCCCCGCAAGAAAGGGCTTTTTTTCTTTCCTTGACCAATGCAACTCGAATTCTTTGACCCTTTACCTTTAGATTTCTTTCGCATCAGGATTTGGTCATTTGGAAACTTTGTTGAAGCCCAAGATAAGGATGCCTTGGAAGAAAGAAAGTTCAGTCAGGACATCTTTTTACCTTATCAATGAGGAAAGCCTATCCTAATATTCATATTCCAGAAGACTACTCCTCCTCCGGAGCGGTTTGAACGTCAAATAAGAGAAGAGTTCACTTTCTAGTTAGGAGTCAAGAAATCCATAAATACGCCTTTTGTTAGGCCAATGCATATAGATCTCTCTCATTCCCAATCGATCGAAGAAGCCTCTGCTTCAAGAGCTGAAACTGAGACATAGGCTTTCTCTTTTTGGGAGTTTTGAGGCCTTAATAGCAGCCAATTCCGTAAGAACCGGAACAAGAGCATCGACTTCTTTCCCAGCTGCTCTATCTACATCGCCCCTATCGAAAGAGAGAATGAAAGGGGTTCGTAATGGAGCGAGCATGAAGAAAGTGAATCGCTCGACCAATCGATCACTATGAGAAGAAGAAAGAAATCGGAACTCAAGCGACTTATCGTCGGAAGTTTCTAGGAAGGCCCAGAACTTGAGGCATTTGCTCTGTCGGTTTCAGAAGTAGCCCTTGTACTTGCTGCTGAGGCAGTTGCTTCTTGCATATTATGAATAATATAGTTCACTCATAGAATTGATTCTAATCTCCATCTCTCACGAAAAGAAGAAGACTGAGTTAGGTCGGAGCAACCCCACCTCTCCTTCTTGCTGAGTCAGCAGGACAAATAAAGAAATTCAGTCAACTGGCTCTTCCTGAACTTGCTGAGGAGAAAGGTGAGACCAGAGTGCATCCCTTTTTCATCTAAAGATGCTTTTCTTCGATCTCGATATTCTCTTTCACGATCTCCTTCCCGAAGGCAAATAGCCTACTTTCACTCCCCCTTATCTTTTAGAGCGGTTCAAGAAAAATGGTGAGAGGATTTCATTTGTCCTATAAAAAAGAAAAGATAAGGATCAAAGAATTTGAGAAGACGGAAAGCAACTGCTGCTTATTCAACTGGAACAAGAAAAGCAAGGGAAACTCCCACCTCCACTGCTACCGGACCTTGAGCCTCTAGCCTTTCTTATACTCCTTAACAGTCGTCAATATTCTTTCTTAAATTCTTTAACTTTATTCAATGAGACTAATTAAGCTACTCCAGATGAGTCATGAAATGGAATATTCACCTGTCCTCCCTCTCATTGATAAGGAAGGAATTGGAAAAGAATTTTAGAATTCTTTGAGCCTTTGAGCCTTTTAAGGATAAGTCCTTATTCAATTTTCTTCTCAACTCCTCGCCTTTCACTCGAGCCTCTCACAAAAGGAAAAGGCTTTCCTTGAAAAGGGATCATCCGTCTTGACTTCCTTTCATTTTCTTAAGATAGGGTGAGAAAGACCATTGCCTCATCCTCCGAGCTACCGATTTCAGTGAACATCCTGGTTCACACCTTTACCCCTACGTGGGCTTGCAACTGAAAAGCCTTGATATGCTAACCTCTTCGGGTGAGCTGACTCTAGAAGAAGGAATTACCGCTACGTGGGGAGGAAGAAGAAAGACCTATGAAAAAGTATAGACCTCACTGATTCTTTGAGTTACTCTTTTTACCATTCTATCTATAAAAGAGAATAAAGAAATAAGGTCGAGTCGAGATCTGGATCCTACCTTGCTTCGTCTACAGGAGAGGGATGAGTCTCATCCCACGTCTGAAATACCTCATATCATGAAAATATGGGGGTCATTGAATAATGGCATCCAAAAATGAAGCTTTGAAGCAAAGAGAAAAGACCGCTTTGAAAAAAGACCATCTCGGGAGATCGACTCTGTCCCCTCTTGGTCTAGCTTGTCGTCAACTCAACTTAGCGTGGTAGGCATTCTCTTCAATACTCGAAAACTCTTATGAAAGAGAATTCTTCTAGACCGACCAAGCAGGTCCTATCTTTGAGTGAAGAAAAAGCTAATAGGTCAAGTGCGGGCGCCCCCACTGAATCATTCTTGACGCTTGGAATCCTTCTACTTCTTCTCTTTCGAGATAGAGAAGATCATTATCTATTATATATATATATATATATATATATATATATATATATATGAGTGAATATACTATATAAGCTTTTTAGAAAAGAAATAAGAACTTCTGCTACGAAAACGGTAGCTTGAGTAGACTCAGTCTGGCGACCCGGCTAAAGAGAGTTTTTCAGCCCAAAATATAGAAGACTCCTACCTAGGCTTTGACTTGAATGTGAAAATGACTCTCCTTCTACGCAGCAAGGAATCTTCGAAGGAGGCAAGCCTTGGGTCTGGCAGAGTCTCAACCGATGGTTAAGAAGGTTAGACTTTCCATGAACTATCTATACAGTACTATCACGTGGAATATAGACTTTGATTCCTCGAGCTAGCGAGAAAGAGAGAACTCAATCTTGAAGTCAGGTTTCCCCGAGTGCTAAATGAAAACTCTAAAAAGGAATCGATCAGACAAGAATTTTCCTAAGGGAAGAAAGTCGAAAGAGTCATTCATTCTCAGGCTCGATTCCCCCTTCTTCTGTAAGAAGATGATAGCGAAAATCACCTAGCCTTTCGTATTCTCTTTCCCGATATTCCCGACTCCCTAGCCTCAAATCCTTTGAGCCTCCACTAGGAGCAAAGAATTTGCAAAAAACCATATTCACGAGCCCATGTTCGATTCCAATTCCCTTTTAGTGGAAACTTGAACCCTACTTTTGGATAGCCGTGGTTATAGGCCTATTACTTTTCTCAAATGAATTTCCTTGATCAAAGATATCCTTCTCGTACCTGGCGAGCTTCTGATCTTAACTTCTACAACTCTTCTGTAGGTCGAGTTCCTTCCAAATTATCGTGGAGTGGGTTTAGAGGTCTTCATCTACTTCTGAAACTTGAACTACTTCAAGCTTCCGCTTCACTTCCTTCCGCCAGCGCCTAACCCAAAGAAAGTATACTCAGAAATGGAATTCTGATCTCGTCGAGACTGCCCTGGGCTACGCCTATATCTCCAAGGGCCAAGCTAGTAGCCCCTATTCTTATAAAAAAAGGCAGGTGAGGACCGAGACTCTACCTCCGTTCTTCTTGGTCGGAATCTCATTTCCTAGAGCCATCGATTTGAATTGCATAAAGGAGTCTGAGTCTTCTTTCTTTTTATTCTTTCGCTAGGCTTTCTGCACCTGGATGATTGAGCCTAATTCAGATAAGAAGCCATGAAAGTCTGCATGGCTCAAAATATTGTATATAATCTCAGGATTTTCTTCCTTCTCTACAATAATCAGCTAGAAGACTCCTACGGAGGGGTCCCAGATATGTCAAATCTTCGATTACACCTATTCCTAATCCTAAATGGAATGAGGTAGGGATCCATATGTAAAGATAGTCTGAAATAAAGCTCTTTTCTTATCTTGAATAAATCTCTATCTTCTTCTCTGCAAATGAAATAATCTAATAGACGAATTTTCATAGATCTCTATCTGATCTTATTATAGAATCCTAATATTAATGAATTCCACCTTGCTCACCTTTCTCTAGATATTCATATATTAAAGTGCTCAAGCTCTTCTCTTTCATACTCTTATTTGCCTATGATTCTACCTTAAGTAAATTGGATGAAAGGAAAATGAAAGAAGAGGAAAAGACTTGATTAGTTCGAGATGATAGAGACCCTCGATCAGCGGAAGAGTACGGGTTCATATGCTTTCATTCTTTTTCATTCCGCCAATAGGATGTTCCAACCAGATGGAATGGAATCAGAGTGGAGGATTTGAACCTCTAAGTGGCCTTACCAAAGACTAAGATTTTGAATAGTACTTCTCTCCCTTAGTGGACAAAGTCATCCCCTCTCTAAATTTCATCCAACCCACTACACGGGAAAAAAAATCTCGCTCCCTTTACAATCTTCCTATCTGTTCTATTATTCAATGGCCCTCCCAACTCAATTAGACTATGGTCAAATTCTTCTTATCATGGGATAGGGAGCCAAGCACTCAAGGAATCAAGATGCTATCCCATCGATCTGGTTCAAGACCAATCCTGACTCTCCCTTCTCTCCGTGACTTCTTCTTTGAGTAATGATTCGTATCTGGATTCCTTCTTTCTTTTGAAGACCTTCACAGTCGTTTTCGAGAAAATTCTTACCCAATGAGAAAATAGATAGAGGCCCGAGCAAGCCCACACCTCTTTGCCCTTCTTTTCCCTCTCATTGAAGATAATATCTAAAAAGAGGGCTAGCCAAACTCAAGCCTGATCTCATAGGTCGGCATAAGAAGAATTTGAGTGAGTATGATCAAGGAGGGGAAAGGTTCGGTAGATCCCTTTCTACTATTTTGAGTATATAAGAAGAAAGGGGTCGGCGAGATGTACTCGGATCAAGAGGTGTCTCGGAAGTGGGAATCAAGGGAAATGAGTCCACTAGACCGATAAGTATCAGTTGATGGCTTTCTTTGCCTCTGCACGCGTACCCTTCCTTTTGTAATTAAGCTACTTCTCCCTCAATGCTAGCATTTCTCTGTGGGAATATAATATTCTTCATATAGGAGATAATGGGGAATGTATTGGGATTATGCCCTAGTTTATATATGTGTTTATTGTACTCATGTATATATACTTTTCTCTCAATATAAAATTCTAACTTACTTGGAGTTTTAGTCCAAGTGGGAGTTTGTTGGAATTTGTGTCCTAAAACTCGTACTTTGTTGTTTGATTCAATAAAATTTATTATTGAATGCTATAATCTCAAAACCAATAAATTTAGGTCCCGAGGCTATTTTACTGAGTTTGTCAAATACACTTGAACTTTATGTATAGACATAAAAATGGATTAAATTCGACTTAATAGCCCAAATAGTCTATAGTGTATGAATAAGGTTGGGTGCCTTATTCTAGATAAACACTATGGATGCGTCCCGTTCCGTAGTTAGTACAAGCGAAGTAATCCTGAATCGTTCATGTAGAGACATGGGAGTGGGGGCATCCTATGTAAATGGTTTGCATAAGACTGAAACCACGAAGTAGTCACTTTTAGTTATAACACCGTAAACTATAAATTGACTATTTCAATTATGATGACCTAAGTAACTTGATCTTAATCCTGAGCTAACTATGAACTTCTATTCATTCAGTAGTATCCTTAGATCTGTCTTAACTGAGGAATGTCCTCAAACCCCTGCCTCAAATGCGTACTAAGCTAGTCGCGAAGCATATTATCGATGGATAAAAGCAAATGAGAAAGACCGTGCCTACATCCTTGCTAGCATGTCAGATGTTTCAGCAAAGAAACATGAATCCTTAGCCACGACTAAAAAGATTATGGATTCATTAAAAGGAATGTTTGGGCAACGAGAATGGTCCCTATGACACGAGGCAATCAAAGACATTTACACAAAGCGTATGAAAGAGGGGACCTCTGTTAGAGAACATGTCCTGAACATGATGATGCACTTCAATATTGCTGAAGTAAATGGAGGTGCCTTCGATGAGGCTAATCAAGTTAGCTTTATCTTAGAGTCTCTTTCGAAGAGCTTTATACCATTCCAAATGAATGTGTCCTTGAATAATATAGAATTTAACCTGACAACCCTTCTGAATGAGCTCCAGCAATTCCAGAATCTTACCGAGGGTAAAGGAAAAGAAGTAGAAGCAAATGTTGCTACTACAAAAGAAAAATTCAAAAGAGGATCGTCATTTAGATCTAAATCTGGACCATCAAAACCCAATCGAAAGATTGGAAAGAAGGAAAAGGGGAAGACTCCCAAGCAAAAAAAGGTAAAGAAGACTACAGAAAAAGGTAAATGTTACCACTGTGGTGAAAATGGGCACTGGCTGAGAAACTGTCCAAAATACCTTGCTCAGAAAAAGGCAGAGAAAGAAGCATAAGGTAAATATGATTTACTTGTTCTTGAAACATGTTTAGTGAAAAATGAAAATTCTACTTGGATATTAGATTCATAAACCACTAATCATATTTGTTTCTCATTTCAGGAAACTAGTTCTTGGAAAAGGCTTTTCTGAGGGCGAGATCACTCTCAAAGTTGGAACTGGAGAAATGGTCTCAGCTAAAGCAGTGGGAGATCTAAAGTTGTTTTTTAATGATAGATATATTCTACTCAAGAATGTCTTGTATGCACCTCAAATGAAGAGGAATTTGATATCTATCTCTTGTTTAATAGAACATATGTATAAAATATCTTTTGAAATTAATGAAGCGTTAATTTTAAGAAAAGGTATTCACATTTGTTCTGCTATACTTGAAAACAACTTATATAAGTTAAGACCAACACGAACAAATTTTGTCTTAAATACTGAGATGTTTAGAACAGTTGAAACTCAGAATAAAAAACAAAAGATTTCTTCTAATGCCTTTTTATTGCACTTAAGACTTGGTCACATAAATCTCAATAGGATTGGGAAATTGGTTAAGAGTGGACTTCTAAATCAGTTAGAAGATAATTCTTTACCTTCTTGTGACTCCTGTCTTACAGGAAAAATGACCAAAAGATCTTTTACTGGAAAAGGTCTTAGAGCCAAAACCCCTTTAGAGCACGTACATTCGGACCTTTGTGGACCAATGAATGCCAAGGCTCGACGAGGATACAAATATTTCATTAGTTTTATTGATGATTATTCGAGGTACAGTCATGTTTACCTAATTCATAATAAGTCTGATTCTTTTGAAAAGTTCAAAGAATATAAGACTGAAGTTGAAAATGAATAAGGTAAAACAATAAAACACTTTGATCAGATCAAGGTGGAGAATATATGGATTTGCGATTCCAAGACTATTTGATAGAACATGGAATCCAATCACAACTCTCTGCACTTAATACGCCTCAGTAGAACGGTGTATCAGAAAGAAGAAACCGAACTTTGTTAGACATGGTTCGCTCTATGATGAGTTTTGCTCAGTTGCCAAATTCTTTTTAGGGATATGTTTTAGAAACAGCTATCTATATTTTGAACAACGTTCCCTCTAAAAGTGTTTCTGAAACACCTTATGAGCTATGGAAAGGGCGTAAAGGAAGTTTACGTCACTTTAGGATTTGGGGATGTCCAGCACATGTGTTGGTACAGAATCCTAAAAAGCTGGAACATCGTTCAAAATTATGCCTATTTGTAGGTTATTCAAAAGAATTAAAATGTGGTTTATTTTATGACCCTCAAGAAAATAAAGAATTTGTATCGACAAATGCTACGTTCTTAGAGGAAGACCACATAAGAAATCATCAGACTCGCAGTAAACTAGTATTAGAAGAAATTTCCAAGAGTACTACAGATAGACCTAGTTCATCCACTAAAGTAGTTGATAAAACTAGAAATATTGGTCAAACACATCCTTCTCAAGAGTTGAGAGAACTTTGTCGTAGTGGGAGGGTTGTACGTCAGCCTGATCGCTATTTGGGTTTAAGTGAAGCTTAAATCATCATACCTGATGATGGGATAGAGGATCCATTGACCTATAAACAAGCAATGAATGATGTGGACTGTGACCAATGGATCAAATCCATGGATCTCGAAATGGAATCTATGTATTCCAATTCTGTCTGGACCCTAGTAGATCAACCAAATGAGGTAAGACCTATTGGTTGTAAATGGATCTACAAGAGAAAACGAGACTAAGCTGGTAAAGTACAGACTTTCAAAGCTCGACTAGTGGCAAAAGGTTACACACAAAAGGAGGGAATAGATTATGAAGAAACTTTCTCTCATGTTGCAATGATAAAGTCAATTAGAATGCTCTTATCCATCGCCACTTTTTATGATTATGAAATTTAGCAGATGGATGTCAAGACAACCTTTTTGAATGGTAATCTTGAAGAGAGTATTTATATGGTCCAATTAGAGAGGTTTATACAAAAGGGTCAAGAAAAAAAGGTTTGTAAGCTTCAAAAATCAATTTGTGGATTAAAACAAGCTTCTAGATCCTGAAATATAAGGTTTGATACTGCGATCAAATCTTATGGTTTTGAACAAAATGTTGATGAACCTTGTGTTTACAAAAGGATTATCAAAACTACTGTAGCATTCTTAGTTCTGTATGTAGATGACATTCTACTCATTGGGAATGATATAGGTCATCTAACTGTTATTAAGGAATGGCTAGCTACGCAATTCTAAATGAAAGATTTGGGAAATGCACAATATGTTCTTGGTATCCAAATAGTTCGGAACCGAAAGAACAAGACACTAGCCATGTCTCAAACATCTTATATAGACAAAATGTTGTCAAGATATAAGATGCAAAATTCCAAAAAGGGTCTACTACCGTACAAATATGGAATTCATTTATCAGAAGAACAATGTCCAAAGACACCTCAAGAAGTTAAGGATATGAGTAACATTCCCTATGTTCTTGCTGTTGGGACCTAATGTATGCAATGTTATGTACTAGACCTGACATTTGCTATTCAGTGGGGATAGTTAGCAGATATCGGTCCAATCCTGGACGTGATCATTGGACAGCCGTTAAGAATATTCTAAAATATCTTAGAAGAACAAAAGACTACATGCTTGTGTATAGTTCTAAGGATCTGATCCTTACTAGATACATTGATTCTGATTTTCAAACTGATAAAGATGCTAGAAAGTCTACATCAGGATCAGTTTTCACTTTGAACGGAGGAGCAGTAGTATGGAAAAGCATAAAACAATCCTGTATTGCCGACTCCACTATGAAAGCAGAATATGTAGCTGCCTATGAAGCAGCGAAAGAAGCAGTATGGCTTAAAAAGTTCTTAACAGATTTGGAAGTTGTTCCAAATATGCCCAATCACCTTATACTGTGACAATAATGTTGCAGTTCCAAATTCACGATAACCTAGAAGTCATAAACGAGGAAAGCACATTGAATGAAAGTACCATCTGATCAGAGAAATCGTACATCGAGGAGATGTTATAGTAACAAAAATCTCCTCCGAGTAAAACATGGCTGATGCGTTTACAAAAACTCTAACGGCTAAAGTATTTGAGAGTTATCTACATGGTTTAGGTCTACGTGGTTTGTAAACTAGGACAAGTGGAAGACTTATTGGGATTATGCCTTAATTTATATATGTGTTTATTGTACTCATGTATCTATACTTTTCTCTCATTATAAAATTCTAACTTACTTGGAGTTTTAGTCCAAGTGGGAGTTTGTTGGAATTTGTGTCCTAAAACTCGTACTTTGTTGTTTGATTCAATAAAATTTATTATTATATGCTATAATCTAAAAACCAATAAATTTAGGTCTCGAGTCTATTTTATTGAGTTTGTCAAATACACTTGAACTTTATGTATAGACATAAAAATGGATTAAGTTCGAGTTAATAGGCCAAATAGTCTATAGTGTACGAATAAGGTTGAGCGCCTTATTCTGGATAAACAATATGGATGCGACCCGCTCCATAGTTAGTACAAACGAAGTAATCCTGAATCGTTCATATAGAGACATGGGAGTGGGGGCATCCTATGTAAATGGTTTGCATAAGACTGGAACCACGAAGTAGTCACTTTTAGTTATAACATCGTAAACTATAAACTGACTATTTCAATTATGATGACCTAGGTAACTTGATCTTAATCATGAGTTAACTATGAACTTCTGTACATTCGGTAGTATCCTTAGATCTGCATAGGTGAGGGCAGCTCAAGATCGATGGCCCAATAAGTCTTCTATTTAAGGGGTAAGACAGAGTGGATAGCTAGGAACATAGGGTGCAAGATGAAATTCTCTCCTACCCACTTTTGGGATAGTAGATAGGCTGTTTCCATAAGGACTGAATCCAAGTCTTGAACAAGGGGCCCCACCTTCTCATTGGTTCGAGAAGGATTCTGGTTTATAGGTTGGACCTTAAACCAATTGTTCAATAGTGGATCGGTGGATCTTAAGGAACAAGATGTAATCTCGGGGGTAAAATGGTATTTTTGACCTAGCCAAGATTACAAACAACTTACCCATCATAGTTATATCAAGTGGATAGAAATATACCTATAGTGAGGGGAGTGCAACTAAGAGTCTTTAGTGGAATGACTCTTTAGTTAACGAATGTTGATTAACTTTGATCTAAAAGAGTTTAGCCAGTTAATCTCGAATCATTGGAGCCCATGATCTATCTATAGCTCATATGGGTTCAACTAAGAACAAGTATGTTGAAGTAATTCGAATTGTTCGAATAAAGATAAGAGAGAGAAACCGACAAATATATAAGATATAAGTCGATAGAAATAAACTTTAAGTTTTGTGTTTAAATATGATTTAAATAAATATGAATATAGATTCATATTTAAAAACTTGAAAACTTTTGAGACAGTTAAAGTTGTAAAAGTCAACTTTGATTTTTAACTTCGAGAAACAAAACTTTGACCGGATTTATATTCAAATATGATTTGAATTTTAGAAAAATGAATACGGATTCATACTCGGGAGGTTAGAATTAGTAAAGATGGGAAAATTAGTAAAAAACCAAAAAGTTGACTTTTGACTAAGAAAAGTCAAAGTTTGACATTGACTTAATTGGTCAAATGACAAAAATGCCCCTTTTGACTAATTATTCTATTAATTAATGGTTAATGGGAAATGACAAAAATGTGGCAATTAATTGTGAATTTGAAGCCACTAATTCCATTGATAATTAATGGATTAATGAGGTGTTGAACTTATATGAAATCTCCATGCAAATTACATGCATGATTATTTCATATAAAACATTTCTCATTACAGAATGAGAAGTTAGATGTTCTTTTGGAAAAACACCTAAACGATACGCTCCCTATCTCTCTCTATATTTCACTTAACAAAAATCGAGTCCCACAACTCCGTTCTTGGTCCTGAGCATAGCAGGTCAGTTTGGTGGTTGTCCTTGTTCATGATATTCAGGCAAAGAAGCGTTGGATTAAAGAAGAAGTTCAAAACCACAAAGGTAAGAACATCGTTTACCTTTTAGCCTTTCGTTTAAGTCCATCGCTTAGTAGATGCATGTTAACTTCTAAATCATTTAGATGCATATAGAGTAAAGCATGATCCCTTAAATTCCGCTGCTGCATGTCTCTAGTGCTTTGTTATTTTCCTTAATGTGGTATCAGAGCATGAATAGCTTCACTCATATGCATATGGTGGGTTCTTACAATTTATGTGATAAATGGATATGGTTGAACTAAAATAGATTAGTTTTGGTTTTGGTTCTAAATTAAGTTGTTTATTTGCTTTAATTTTGGTAATTAGCCCTATTGGTGGCTTAATTTAATTTTGCAAAGAGTCTATAATTTATTGGAGTCATTAGAGTTGAGTATAGGTTGTAATTCGTTCATGCAGGAAGAAGATGATGTTGTTTAAAAAGCTCAGAAGGAGATGAATCAAGTCTATCATTCACTCTCTCAACGATCGCATATGGTATGCGTATTGCTTGGTCCAGTGAACATCGCGCTTACCAGCTAAACGACCGCGTATGGTACACATATCGTTTTAAGAAGACTCTATCGTTTATATGCTAAACGATCGCGTAAGGTACGCGTATCGTTTGCGTAAGAAACAATCGATACCCATTAGGCGATCGTGTAAGGTACGTGTTGTGCTAACGCTAAACGATCGTTTACCTCTGAAGTGATCGTATATTCGCTAAGCGATCGCGTAAGGTACGCGTAATGCTAAGCGCTTAAACGAAATTTTGCCTTTGATTTCAGTAGGTTAAGGCCTCCGACTTCTTCTTTTGAGTCTGATTCCTTTAAGTAGGTGGTCGCTTCTAGCCTCTCCTTATTTATATCCTTTTAGTAGGTTTTGACCTTCTTGCATTCAAACTCATCAATTTCAGCCTTTTATGAATGAGGGTTCACGCTCGACTATATATGTCCTCAGGAATTTATCTTCAATCTATTTGACAGAGTCTTTTCTAACTGAACCTGTAACTGAAAGACAAAAGTAAGTCGACTTCTTTACCCTTTCCTCCTTACTGTAGCAAGCAGCCAAAGACCTTGAATTGCTCGCTTCACTTCCTCTTCCTTTGGTCGAGCAGCTTTTGCTTCCCCGTAGTAGGAGTCTTATGTAGTGTCGTAGGTCGTCTTTGAAAATTATCAAGACTGCAAAGGAGTTGTCTTTCTTCTTTCTACATTATATAACCTCTTGACTCCTTCATTCCCTCAATATTCTTTGAGCCTCAATCATTGATTGTAATAGTCTTACCTATGGCAAAGAATCTCCTACGGAGCCTCTTGTGGAGTCGACTTGTTTATCCATATTAACAGCTTCTCTTCTTTGGTTCATTCCATAATTCTTCTGATATTCTTTTTCGTAGTCAAGTCAATCATCAAAACGTCTTTTCTTCTGAACTTATATAAATGCGCTTAGCTTCTATTCTAACCTTGGTCTAGGTGCCTTACCTACGGTGCCTTCTCGTAGGTGCCTTGTCATAAGTGGTCGCTTCCTTTCGCATGCGTCCGTCAACTCCTTACTCTGCCTTACCACGTAGTCAAATAAAGCTCCAGATAAGTTGTTCTCCCTTGTTCATTGACTCCTCTTCTCTCCTCTGAAATAATAGTCTTTGAACTGCTCCGGTCCCTGGTCCGGTCCGTAGTGGAATATGAATATGTCCTTATTAATGAGGATACAAAGGTTAGGACTCTGAAAGCGAAGGACTCATTCATGGAAGAGGTTCATATATATGTCCTTATCAATGAGAGTTCAAACTAGCTTAATTCCATTAAAAGCCTGTTCATTTCAGAATTCTGTAGTGTCGCGTAGAAGGCTCCTTTTGAGCGACTTCTCTTCAAAGTAATAGTCAAGTCAATCATCAAAACGTCTGAACCTGTGTCATTGAAGTCTTTTCAAATCTTTTTCATAGTCTTGACTATCATCAAAACCTCGTACGGAGCATCTTTATCCCCTTTATACAAAAAAAGGCCCCACTTTGAAAGAGAAATCCCGTGATTTCCACTCTTGAACTCATCTTCTCCAATAAGAAGGAAGGTTCTCTCATTGGGGACTTTCTTCCATATTCTATTTCGCGATTGAAGGAGGCGCAGTAGGCATTGGCACTGTGCCTTTAGGTTTGCGCTCTTGCTTTTGTTCTTTCTCTTTAAGAAGTTGTAGTTCTCATTGACGTAGTGGATGTCAGAACTAGCGCTTATTTATAAGCAATTATGCAAAATATGGTATATGAACAATCAATGAATAAGGGGGCTGGATTCCATAGCAAGATTCAGGTTTCACTTCCAAGAACAGGGAGCTCTCCAACCGACCAGGACCAACCTGAACCTTAAGAGGAAGAAGCAGAGCGGGATCCTTCCTCTCATTTCGAAAGAGAAATCCCGGAACCATTCACGGCACGGGAGGTTAGCATACAAGAATTTCAAGAAAACTTCCTCGCATGAGAAAGATCTCATTAAACAAATCTAACTTCAAGACCGAACTCAAAGATATTGACGTCTTTGCTGTGTCTAACCTTCCTCAACGAAGAATGAAAGAGAGTAGGGGGTATAATTTCGTTCGCTAAGACTGAGAAGAATGACCTATTCAGACCTTGATTATCGGTCGAGCTTTTTTGACCTTTAGCCGCACCTTTTAGACCTTGTATTCTCTCTTTCTGGAGGTCGGATAAGAGGTGTCTTCTCTCTCATTCCACTACTGATTTGATGATGCAGGCAACGTCCGACCCAATGTGTAGGCCTTCTTCTTGACATCAGAAAGATCTAATACACGAGGTTATGAATCAGTCTCGCAATCTTAATCTACTTCAGTCCTATTCTATGAAGGAGAGAATTTTTCTAGGTTTCCTCAGCCTCTTCCGGAACCTATGAAATTGGTAACAAGGTTGCTTTTTCTCCTTTGAGTTCCATCTTTTCTACATCTACATTGTAAAAAGAAAGCTAATGGAAAAGGCAAGATTCTTAGAGCCTTCGAAGGGGAAGAAGAAGATCAGACTGCTCCTACGGAGCCGAAGCGATCGATCTATCTCTTTCGGCAGAGGTTGCGGATGAGATTACCTAGCCCCTCAAGCAGAAGATAGATGAATAGGATCTTAAGATTAGGACCAGATCCAGGCATCAGAAGTACTTTTTCTTTCATCATAGTCTCAAATGAATAAAGAAGTAGGCAACCCATATAACTACTTATTCTATGGGAAAAGGCAGATCAGTAGGGTATAAGCTCTAAGGTGGCCCGAGGTGATGTGTGCTAGGATCAGAGTTGTTATGGTATGATCAATTCCCCAGACTGAGTCTGCTCGAGCTACCCGCTGAGGAGATTCTTTCTCTCCTTCTTGATAAGAACTGGTGGGATAGCAAGAAGAATCCCGAACGAGACCAGAGCCCTTGAGTTGAAGTCCACTAGAGGGTAAGCATATAGGATTCGGACGTGGAGCCTTTAGACCGTGAGAAATCGGATCAGGGTGAGGAGAAATCTGGGAAAGGGAATGAGAGAATGAGCACAAGAAGTAGCCAAGGTTACGGATATTGCCTGGTATTAAAGTAGGGTCAGTGGCTAGAACCCTTGGTCTCGCTTTTCTGAAAGATTCTCAATATTCTATGAAGGAGTAGGATGAGGTCACAGATTCAAGCCATAGCAGAACCTAGTTTGGATGCAAGAAAAGAAGAAGGCCACCTCCCCACCCCCCACGAATACTAAGAATCTATAGCAATTCTCAAGAATGAAGATAGATATCATTCTCGTAAAGATGATAGGAGAGAGAGGGCTGGGGATAGAAGAAAGAAAATCAGAATCCGAAGAATCAGATCTCAAAGGCCTGAACCTCATAAATAGATATAAGATCAAACCCCTGTGAGCCTTTCATTCATCAGACTTTGAGGTTTAGAAGTTCGTTCAACTTATAAATCAGTCTTCAAGATCGAGACTGAGGAGGCCTCATCTGGTGGGCCTCAAAATTGGCTTTATAGATGTTTCAAGTCCAGGGAGGGTAGCCAAAGCAACCCAGCTAAGGAATTGATCTTTACTGAGTTGATGAGGTTAGCCCTAGCCTCAAGAGGGAACTCATAGGGGTCCATCTTTCGTATATTCGTCAGAATAGAATAAGAAGAAATAGGTCGATCTTTCTCAGTCTCAGTGGGAACTCAACCCCTTTTGTAATAGTCTTAGAAATCATAAAAATGTGGGGAGTGATTAATCAGAATTTTTGAATATCGTCAGAGAGTTCCCACCTTTTTTGATCAAAGAAAGTGGACGCCTAGCTCTCCACCAATAGTGGACTGCGGTCTCGGAGATGCAGCCTCCTATCAACTGATCTCAAAATCGCTTCGTCAAAGTATGGTGTAGACGACTGACTGAACTATTGAATATGTATCGAAAGTTCTCATTCTTAATTCAGTCAGAATTCCTAGTCAGATTGATAATAGAATTTCCTTATCATCAAAATGGGGTGATTTCATGGGGGTACTGATTTTTTTCTTGGTAGAAGTTCTTCTCCTATCCTCATCCTCAGTCCCCAGGTTAAAAGAAAGGTGATGAGTTCACTGGTCCTAGAAAATTCAGACTGTGATTTGACTCGATTTGAGACTGAGGTGCAAAATTCACATTCCATTCTTTCATGAATGAAGGTCAGACATCAATTATGCTTCCGATTCTTGTTATGCTTACTCTCTGGAACTCTGGCTATTCTTCTTCCTCTCCCTCAATTAGGGAAAGAGCTTTTTTTCTTGTTCAAGAGGCGCGTATGATAACCTTTTACTCAACTGGGAATTCCTTGCCCTCTACTACCGCTCCTTGGTCTTCCTCGGAATTTCAGTCAAAGCCTTTCGGTCCTTCTCTCCCAAATTTGACTCTGGATGGAACTCATTCCACTTTAATTCTCAGAAGAGAGGCATTTCTTCCAATCATAGATAGATAGTTCGGGCTTTGCTCCATATCATCCTCGTATGCCTAATCTTCTGATTCAATACCAGTTCCTCTCGGTGACACTTCCTTTTCTGTCATCAGTCTCAAAAAGACATATATATAAGGAATTTGACAACAACATCGATCATCGATCAGTCTCATTGATAAGGACATATGAACTTTTCTTCTCTCTTTCTTTTTTCTCAAATTCTTCTTAGTCCGAAGGACTTGTTTTCTCTTCTTATCTTCTCAACTCCTAACCGCTCCTTTGATTTTAAGTCCAGTTGCTTCGGACCTTTCAGTCTCGCCTCAACCTTTGTAATAGATTTCATAGTCCGGAGGACGCCTCGACCTTTGTTCTCAGTCCAAAGGAGTCAGAAACACTAGACATATGTGGTTACATTAATCAAAATATATATGATTCATAGTCCGGAGGATGCCTCAACCTTTGTTCATTAATTTAGTCTTTCACGATATCCCTTTCTCTTATGGAGCCTTGTTCATTGATTGTTCAAAGAGTGGAATCATTGATTTGTTCTTAGATATCTATCTCCTAATCCTCTCGAAATTGCAGTCATTTTGATTCAACTTCGGTCGATCCCATTCTATCATAGGGAAAGCAACTCCTCGATCATTCTTTGACCCTTCGCTCTGACGATTTGATGAATGAAATTCAAGAAGAACGAAAGACAGACCCAACCTCAATGAATGTCTTTTTCATCTGAAAATGGATCAGGTTTCGCTACGAGGCTAGATGCCACTAAATTCTGATCACAAGTGGAGGCAAGCCGAGACCAAAGGTTGGGAACCCCACCGAAGCCCACCCCGTACCGCTCCGTCGGTAGATTCTTTCGTTTATGATAAATGAGGGAAATGCGAGAAAGGAAAAGTTATTTCTTCTTTCCACTGAAATGTAAATTTCTCAGTAGTAACGAGGTAAGAGGCAGCAACGTCATCGCTTTCACGAGACCGAGTTGCCGTAGTGAGATGGGCCATTGGGTTAGGAGTAGGATTCTTCAAAAAGAAGGGTTAAAGAACAGTTAGCCCCAGAGAAGCAGAAGCCTCAGTCAGAGTCTATGGCTGTGGCAGTAGTAGTTCCTGAAAAGGTTTCAAAAGTTTGTTGTAAGAGCTTTAGTTGCTTTAGTAATTGCAGCTGTCAACTCCTCAAATTCGCAAATTCTTTGCGCCTTTATTCATTGATAAGAGTCGATCTTCTTCTTCACGTCCGGAGGAGAGGCTCCGTAGGAGTTGAAAAGCCTATCCAAGAAGATTGAAGTTGACATAATATCTAAGATTCGAGCAATCCGAATGGAATCAAATCCAAGTACAAAGAGTGAAAGGATCAATGAAATATGATTGATCTCAAAAGTAATAATCTAAGTAGATAAGACGCGATCATTCTTTGAACCTAGGCACCTCTTTTGTCCATAGATTAATATGGATATAAACAAGTCCTTCGGACCAAAGAAAAGAATAGGCATATTGACAAAGTAATAGGTTGAATAGTCCTTCGGCTCATGAATATGGATAAAGAAGTCCTCCTAAAGAAATAGGATGTATAGTCCTTCGAACGAATAGAGGAATGAGACTCGTCCTCCGCCGTCGTGAATATGGATGAATGAGTCCTTCGGACGGGGGTACAGTCCTTCCCCAAAACAAAGTCAAAGAAGATTGAGAAGGTTCCATAAGACAGAAATCAAGCTTTAGATGAGTTGAAAAAGAAGATTTCAAAAGAATGATCGAGGACTTGTTTACAATTCAATAAAAGAAGTGGCCAGAAAGCAAGGCATAGAAAGGGAAAGGAAACTTGCTAACTCTTTTGAGTTTGGAGACTTGTCTCTTATTTTTTCCCATAGGGTTCCTCTTGTGGAAAAGCTCAAGGCCATCAAGAATTTTCTTTGTCAAATAGTTTGCTCGTATCAAAGCGATTTTCACGGAGAAATAGGCAGAAGTGTGGGGAGGGCATGTACACTTTGGACTTTTTCGTGAGAAAGAGAAGTTTCATCGGGGAGATTCCAAATTCTATAGGCGAAAGGATTCTTTCCTACCTTCAAAAGCATAACTTCCCAGGCTATGTTATATCTGTGACTTCGTACCAGTTAGACTGAGTACTGAATTATTTAAAGCAATGAGTCCCATCAAAATGAAACTCTTTTTCTTTTAGTAGATTTAATGTTTGGTCTTGCTATTTAGTACTACCAGCTTGCATTCGATGCCATCGTCTGTACTTAGCATGCCTCCTTCAATCCTAATAAGGAGGAAAGGCAGAAATGCCACAGCTTCCTTTCAAGATTCCAATCGTGACATTGGTAATCCCGCATCTGAGAATCCTTGCTTTCGATCTGGAGAGTGAAGTAAATAAGAAGGTTCCCCTCGCTATCTTGTTTACAAATTTCTTTTTTTTTTTTCTCTCTTTTCATGATGTCAAAAATACTAACTTTTCCGCGTGGTGCCCGACGCATCATCTACTTTAGTTCTCACTTTTGAGGCTGCTACCACAGCTTTTGCCTCCGTTTTTCACGCTTTTGTTCGAGGAAGGCCGCTGGAACTTGCTGATTGAGCAGATTTAGTTGCTTCAGCTTCAAAGCCTGAGATTTCCCTTGATGCAGCTTTTTAGCCATCCCTTCCCATCCGAAATAGTCCCAAAGACAAGATCTTAGATAGCAAGAGGAGATTATCAAAGGAAGAAGAATGAAATCCTCTTATGTTCAAAATCTCTAAGAATCAGAATAAGTCTTATTCTTTGTCGGTCCGAAGGACAGGTTAATATGGATTTCACAAATTCTTTGATCCTTTAAGCCTTTTTTAAGGATCAGTTTTTATTTAATGAGCTTCTCGCAAATTCTTTCCGCCTCTCCTTCTTAGTCGACTTTCTTCGCATCGACCCTTATCATTTTGAGTCGAGTTATTTCTAACTATAAGAGCTCCTTCTTATATTATCATTCAGTCCTTTCGCCTCAAATTCTTCGATCATTCTTCTCACCTCTATTTTGAGTCGAGTTATTTCATAATGCACTCCTTCTTTTATTGTCATTCAGTCCTTTCGCCTCAAATTCTTCGATCCTTCTTCTCACCTTTTATTTTGAGTCGAGTTATTTCATAATGCACTCCTTTGAATTTGAGGATAAGGACTTCACTTCGCCCCTCTCCTTCCTAACCTCAGTCGAGTGGCTTCGCCCCTCTCCTCTATTTTCAGTCGAGTTATTTTATAACCTCCTCCGCCTTGAATTTAGTGAAAGGTTAGGTCGATGGCCTTTCATTCATTCCCGATCGGTCTATAATTCAGCATCCGACACAGCAAGAACAATAGATATCCATCTTTCATATTCAAATCAGTGGAATTCACAAGTCCGACGTAAGTCCTTATCAATGAGAGGCTCAAAGAATTTGAGAAGCGATTGAAAGGAGTCCAAGATTCAAGCCGCTCCTCTTTATTATTTCATAATCAGATAGAATATAGAAGAATAATATAATCAGTCCTTTATGAATCTTGGCTCGCTGCGAACGAAAGAGGATAAGATTTCAAGGCTTTATCAAGCTGAGCTTAGGCGTACTAAGCTTTATAGTCTTTATCGTCTATGCTTAGGCCTTGAAATACTAATAGGATTTCCTCATCATTGCTCTTCATTCTTAATGAAATATAAGAAGTTATAAAGCTCTTCAAGCTCTGATATTCAATTCATTAAAGATGCTCCGCACTTGCACTCCTATTCCCGATCTGTGGTAGTTTAATTTCGCATAGGATAGAGTAGTCTTGATAAAAGAGAAAAAGAGCATGAAAATCTTGAATTCAGCCTTGCACTCCCACGAAAGTCAGAATTCCTTTCATAAAGGGGTGCAAATATCTTTCTATAATAAGTAGTCGATAAGAGCGGCCAATCATCAAGAGCTAGAGTATGATGTTAAGACTTTTCTCAGTCTTCTTTCCTCTTCTCAATCCCTTGTAAATAGTCTCTTTCATCCACGCTTTTGAATGATAAACTATTAATTACTCAACGTTTTTTAATAATGAAACTATTAATCACTTGACTATGCGAAGTCTTATGATCGGTCTTTAGGTTAGTGAATTCAACCATCACTCTTTTCGGGAGTAGGGCGAGGCCAAGGGCAGTGAATCAGAACTTTTCTTATCGATACGAGGATAGCCTGGAAACATCACTCTCTCATGCTAGATTTTCGGACCTTGCCAGGCAAGGCTTCTCATAGGCTCATCCCTAAAAATGGGAGATCGCGCATCAGTCACGGGGTTCACACCCCACCCTTCCAGCTATTTCCTTTAATTAGGGTCTTGGTTCAGTGTAGTCTTCTTCGCCTTTCAGTCTAATAGTACGCCCCCTCTTTCAGAAATTCCTACCCCTAAGTCTGATGGTGGATCGGGCCATTGTAGTGCGGAAGAAGAAGTAGAATGAAGCGTGAACCTTTACTGATAGGCTCTAGATCCTCGACCGATCTCTTTCATCCGTGGGTAGGAAGACAAGGAATTAGAGGTTGAAGAAGATGAGATCTCCACCCCTAGGATCCACCATCAAGGTAGTCTTTCCAGAAGCCAGGTCATTTCACAAAGGTCATTCTCAGTTGCGGATCCCAACTACACGGGAGAGGAATGACTCGACGGAGAGGAGTGGAGTGCTTTCAGTCAGAAATAAGGCCTTGAGTTTCGAACTCATCCACGTAAATTGCGATATGGCTAGGGCCCTGGCTTCTCACTGATTTTCCTTGGATTTCTATGTCTTGACCTAAAGGTTAGGCTTTTTTCCTTGGAGATCTCCTTATCTCATTCATTCAAGAACCAGGCTAGATTTGAATGAAGAACGAGGACCCATAGCCCTTTCTTATGATTATAAGGATAAGAACGGCTCAAAGTACCTAATATCTACGACTGTGGACGATGGACGATCCCATGGCCAGACCTCTTCCATTTAGGCTTTAGTGCGATGTAAAATGAGTGATAGGCTGAATGAAAGAAATGAATACAAAGAGAAGATGATTGCACCCTCTCATCACACAATTCCCCATTTAGTCGGAATTCGAAATTCACTCTATGATCGACCGGGATGGGGTATTTGCCTTAACTCTCTATAGGCCGCTTGCACAAAAATATGAGACTTTTCCACTTCATTCTTGACCTTTATGACGAATACAAGTGCCCCTTCCCTCCTTTGAATCTGGAAGTGACCTCTCGGTCTCAGATCTTCCTTCTTCATACAGCAACACACAGAAAAAAGAGAGAAGGAAGCGCCTTATCCAGCTACTTCACTAGGGAAAGACTACTAGATGAAGAGAGAGTTCGCTCTTGGTCCCGATTCTGGTCCTATTCGAGTGATGCCTCCTTTCTCTGGACAACTTCTACTGATTTTTTCGTATCCATTTCCCCTCCTTATTTAGAAAAGATAGAATATACACTTGAAGAAAGAAGGACATCGTCTGGTCGATTAGCCTAAACCTCTTGGCCAAGCAGAGGGGTTCTTTATTGACTGCTTTCATAAAGAAAGGAATTACTACACCTTTTAGAAAACTTCCCCATTTTTGGGGTCGGATGGTACGCTGACTGGTAGAATTGGATCGAAGAGCTCACTATCAAAGTTAGGCCTAGTGATAGGTTTGAATTTCTTTTTTTCTTCTCATATTCCTTTTAGAGAAGCCCACTACGCGGGCTCGGAGGGAAGCCTACCCGATTTAACCGGCCACAGAGAGGGAGAAGAAAGGAATGGGGCCTCGTGATAAGTAGAAGGTGATCATCCTTCCAAATGCCCACGTAGCGGTAATACATAAAAAAAATGTCTTAATGCTCATAAGAACTTCTCCACCATGAATGAATGATGTAAACCCACCCGTTTCAAAATGGAAGGAAAAAGCCCATCTACTTTGATTACAAATGAGTGAACTA
Source organism: Cucumis melo (assembly GCF_025177605.1). Taxonomy (NCBI): domain Eukaryota; kingdom Viridiplantae; phylum Streptophyta; class Magnoliopsida; order Cucurbitales; family Cucurbitaceae; genus Cucumis; species Cucumis melo. The sequence goes on from NC_066865.1 coordinate 19,813,540, forward strand.
CATATATTTCTTTCTTGCCTTCCATATAGGCCCAAACCATGCATTTTCTTCATTTTCTCTCCTTTCAGTTGAGACCTTGTTCATTGATTCAGTCGAGACTCGTTCAAAGACGGGGAATGAGTCCAGTCGAACTGGACCCCGGAAGATTATCCTTCAGCCTTGGATCAATCAACCGCGAGACCAGAAGTTCAGGCTTCTAGGGAATCAAGGTCGGTCAGCCCCCCCGGATAGAGACTTTATCGAACTTGTATAAGATGAGCAATCTGGCCTCCTTGTGGTTGCTCCCAACGCCTAATTCAAGGCTGAATTATGAGAATACGACCACCAGCGCAGATAGGAAGGGACTGATTCATATTTATGGAACAAGCTGACTGAATTCCCTACAAATCAGAAGAGATCGTCTTTTTGCTAAGCTTGGGGGACAGAGGAGAGTCGTCCTCGGTCGGATCGATCGATCTTCGCCCAGAGACCGTTGCGGCCCACGTAGGGCTTAGAGATCTTTCATTATTCAGTAATGGAATACATGGAAAGAGAATGCAACATGATTTCTTCTTTAAACCTTTGGACGTGAGTGCACTCCTATAAAGTAGCTTAAGGCTTCGTAGGCCTCCTTTTTTTTTTAGTCTGAACCTCTCCTTGCAAATTCTTTGCCCCAAACCACTCCTTTGATTTTGAAGGCCTGACTTCTAAATGAAAAGGAGTCAAGGGTCGAAGAACTATCCCATCTCGACTAAGCCGCTATCCTCTCTTATCTAATCACTATTCAATAGATAGGATATGGGTTCGATGAAGAGTATGAGGAACAGGCATCCGTCTCCGTTGAGGATCAAGGTAAGACGAATTAGTAGCTCGATAGCATCTCTATCTCCGGTCATCACCTATGGAATCAGAATTAAACTACCATGGACCAGAAGAGAAAAAAGCCTATCCTTGAAAGAAAAAATATACTCAAATCAAATAAAAGGAATAAAGAGAAAGCCTAGGGGTCAAACTACCCCAGTATTGGTCAGCGCGACTCCTGATTAAGCTAAGGAGGACCAGTCTTCATAGCTCTCCTTGTGGCCTTATATTCAAAAGACTCTCTCATCTCATTTATGGAAATTCCCTTTCTGCTCAACCCCTTTTTTCTCTTTATCAAGACTAGAACAGTCATGTGTATTTGGGTGAGGAGTATGCTTCCGTCTACAATAAGGCCTTTGCTTTCATCCACGTAAATTGCGATAATCGGCTAAAATCCCTTTCTTTTTTATTGAGCCCTTGTTCAACTCCTTCTAATTGGATAAGGAAGGAATGAGCTTGAAACTCCTACTCCGCCTCTCCTTCCTAACACCTGATTCAACCCTTATTATCCTCATTGACTCCTTCTTAGTCGACTTTCTTCGAATTGGTTCGTGGTAGCTTAATTGTTAATTCATAACCTACGGACGAACCCTTAATTTAATCAATATTCATCTGTAAGGATCGAAGAATTATCTCAGAATTTGAAAGCGAAGTCCTTATCCTTATTTATTTTAGAGCCTCAATGAACAAGGAAGGAGTTGAGAAGTTTGAAAGGAAAAGAGGATCTCTGAGAATTTTCTTAACACATGAATTCCGTCGTTATCAATGAGACCAAAAAATAGCTGAAAGCCCTATACATGATTTTCAAGCGGAAGGAAAGCCTATGTTTCAGGAGATAGATCTTGTTATCAATCGTAAGCTCTTTATCAAATCAAGGGGAATTAGGATAGTTAGCCCAGGAGAGAGGTGAGGTGGAAATCATCCTTCAAGATAGCTTTCCCTATTTTTTCTCAGTTCCCTAATAATTATGGAGTGATGTAATAGACTGAGTAGTAGCAGTTTCTGAAGAGTCAAAGGCCCAGGAAAGCGACCCTGTTGAGTAAAAGAGTTTTTTCGTAGCTCGACAGCTAAAAGGGATAAGTATTAGATCTTGGAGTTTCAGCCTCATATCTATCCTTTCAAGGTTATCGTATGCTTTTGCTTGACTTTGTTTACGATTGGAAAGGATCAGAATTAGAGCTGCTGCTTCGGACCGAGTTGGGTAGGCCGGCAGAGTCCTTGGGTGCGACTGGGCTCTTCTTCCATTTCATCAGTCTTCTTTCTAAAGGAGCTCTCCTCTTATTCCATTACTGAATAACTGTTCTCAAGAGACAGGGAATGAGATGTTGCCGAAGCAACAGTTAGAGGTTATCATACGACTCGACTTATAAAAGCACCAATAGGAAGCAAAAATCGAGTTGACTCTGATCGGAACTATGGCACTCAGATAGGAAGAACAAACAAAAATCGTAGTTTGTTCTAGTTTGGAGAGGTTGAGGAAGAAAGCCTAGGGTAAGGATCCCAATACAGAAGGCATAGGTTTTCCCTAGTAGGCGAGGATAGGTTATGCAATAGCTCTGAAGATAAATTGACTCAGTTTCTCCGTGGAAGAACAAGAGAGAGCTTGGTTTCTCGCTTGAGTATGAAAGGTCACATCCAGAACTCATAGGGGGCGAAGCGAGCTATTGATGCACAGGGTCCTGAGTCTCTTTTGTCAAATAAGTAATCTATCCCAATTGCGAACTCTTAGCCTTAAGCCTTAGGAGTCGACTTCCCGAGTCAGAAAGGAGAGTGAGGCGGCTTTTCCTAGTAGGACCGATAGGACGAAATATTGATCTTGAGTCAGATGTTAGATTATGCTTTACTGAGTCACTGAAATAGGAATCAGTGTTGTTATAGTGAGTATTCTCATCTCATATAATAACTCATCCCAATATTCTTTATATTCAATAGAATGAATAATCTAGTAGAAAATATTAGATTGCACTTATTATCATCATTGACTCCTTATTAGTCGAGTTTCTTCGAATCGCCCCGTAGGAGTCGAGTTATTTCATAACCTCCGAACCTATGGAATGATGAATATGAATTCAGCCTCCGGACCACTCAAAGCCATCGCTAAGAAAAAATGGGGAGGAAAAAAGAATTTGAGTCCTTATAGAAGAATAGAGGAAGACGTAGCGGGAAGACAGAAAAATCTCTTAACCTCTAATTTATGAGGAGCGTTCTTTACTAAAGTTTATAGCATTGGAATGATGTAATTAATAGAGGAAGGATGTAGCTCGACCTAAACTAAACGTTTAGGCCAAGAAGAGGAAGAGTCAGAAGCAGGCGATATGGATGCGGCTTTCTTGGGTGCGGAAGTCCAAGAATGAAATCAAAGTAGCTGGAGGTGTAGAGGAAGAGGGACAAGGGCTTAAGAAAGATCAGTTCCAGCAGGTTAGGAGGCGCAGCAAAGGGATCTCTGTTACCTGTGTTGAGGTTTTCTTCTTTCATTCTTGTTTTCATTTCTATTTTCTTGTCCGTTTAAGCGAGTGGTTTTAGTCACTCTTCTACTAATTAAGCTACCATAGATCGGGCCAAAGTTGTGAGACGAGAGGATAGGTTCCTTCATATATTCCATAATAACTTCAGTGATTATCGAGGATCCCACGGAGCGGTTGCCAATAGGGCTCGGTCTAATTCCGCTATCGAAAGAGGGAGATATGCTTTCCTTCTTTAAGAAGAGAGAAGAAAAAAAGTGGAGATCAGAAGCGAGACGCATCAAAATTTAATTATCCCAATAACATCGATCAGAGAAGAAGGAAAGATTAGCTTTTCAACTTCTCTCAACTCCTCTCAAAGTCTTTGAATTTATTCTTATTGATAAATCAACTTCTTATTTCTTGAGAGGTGCGAAGAAATGCTTTCTCAAGTGGTTCGTAAGAAAGAGCCCCATAAAAAAGGGGATAATAGGTATCAGCCTCAGAGGTGACCTGCGCGACCTCTCTCGTTAACCTCTCTTTCCTTCTCAAATTCTTTGAGCCTTCTTCGTCTTCGTCTTGCAGAATTGTCCCAGACCAGTCGCCTGGACCCTTGTATATTAGATCTTTTAGTTGCTGGATTTCTTGCTTGGTTTCGGGAATCTCGATATCCTTTTTTGATTCAAGATCTAAAGCATATTTATGAGACAATAATAGAAAATAGAAAGGATTTCTCAACTAAGGACTTATCGATCAATGGACGAGGCGACTTCTCTTTCTATGGCTACAACAGAAAAAGAAAGGAGGGATGTGGTCGAGCTTGAACTTTCGAGCAGGTAAGGGAAAGAACTCCCCGCGCTAGTTCGATTTGCATGCGTGGATCGTGTGGCAATGCCAAAAGGTCCATGGTTGTGAGGCCTCTTCAGACTAAGTATCTTTGAATCTGGTTGAAGCACGTGGAAAGTGTGCCCCGGAACTCTCAAATCGAGTTTGAATGGGGTTGAGAGAGTTCAGTAATCTGCTAAGCCTTTTTTTTTCTTAATTGAATTGAAGCCCGAAGGAAAGCTGAGATCGAAGAATTCTTCCTTAAGCTTAGGAGGCATTAAAATGCAATTCGTACTTATTTTAGGTTAACCTAGGTTGTCGTAGGGTTTTTAGGGTTCGAGAGCATTTTTGATTGAGTTTAGAAGGTTCTGCTTCTGATTATCAGAACTAATAATAATAAGGTTCTGCTTCTCTTTTTGACTCTATAACTCTTATCATATTAGCTTTCTCTCCAAGACATGAGAGATGGGATCTTTTTCTTAGTTATTCATGACGAGATCCGATCTCATAACTTCTCTAGCTGAATTTGGAGTCACGACGAATGAAAGAGGGATAGCTAAATCAACCTATTTATTATCAAATAAGAAAAGAATTTCTCCTTCAAAGGCCTTAATAGCGAAGAGCTTACCGTTTCAACAAGATAAGCTACAACATTCTCAAAAGAAGAAAGCGAAGCCAAAGTGACTCCATACGCGAGTATGTGAAGGCCATCTCCTTGGACATTTTGGATATGAGGGTCTCGCTACCTCTGAGCGAGCGAATGCCTCATTTAAGAGAGTTTAACTTCCGAGACTGGGGTCTCATATCTATCCTGGTCTTAAAGAGTAAACTTGGAGAGAATTCTCACTTCTTTCAGTTACCTTTCGTACTCCAACTCATCTGCATAGCGCCCTCTGTGGGAAATTCCTTTCTTCTCCTTTTCTTCTATGAATCAAATACCTTTCCATTCAAATAGTGAGATGATAGTAAGCCGTTAAGATCCAACTCTCTTTCTGTCGAGCCTAATCTCCTTCGTAACCTATTAACATGAAATCAAAGGATATATGGAATAGTCACCTGGACCTTTGTTTTTGGTTCTACGTAGCTTAATTTCCTCCATATTCACCTTTTTGACTGATTTAACTCAAAAAATGAAGAAAGCGGCTCAATTCGGAAAAAGAGAAAAAAGAGAGATTTCTCAATTCAAGTGAGCGATTCCTCTCCTACTACTTCTACCTTTGGGTCGAGCAGCCGACGCCCTATGAGTGATTTTTTCTCTCCGTCTGCGATGATTGATTCTCTTCCTTTTTGCTTTGGTACCGCTCCACTGCCTCAATGAACAAGGGCTCGACTGAAAGGAGAGAAGGAGTCCTCTCTAACTCTGAATCTTGATCTTGAAGCCTTCTTGCTTTAATGGACTGGGATACTCTTATTCAAGGTCTTGATCTCTTTCCGTAGCGACTTGAGCTAGCTCATCCAATACGGCTAGGGCACTGACTGAGAAAGAAGGATACCAAGGGTAGAGGTCTGATTCCGTAAAGCTTCTACAATAAAGTCAATGAACAAGTTATAAGGACTCAATGACTAATTAAGCTAACCTGGACCATTATTTTTGAACGAAGAGAAAGAAGAAAGAAGTACTATAAATGATTGATGATAGTAGTTAGAGTGAATTAAACTACCACAGACCGGGCCCACTATGCGGTTGGGGAAGAGTGGGTAGCAAGGTAACTCAAATCGACGGACTAGCCCTATCCTCAAGCTCTAAAAAGGGTTGGGATACAAAGGTTAGGACTCTTAAGTACTGGAGGCTGAATGAATATGAGTTCCTTCGTCATTCTAAAAAATAGCCATAGGAGAGGCTCAAAGAATGATTGAAGTATCGCTTTCCAATCTTGAACCTGAGGCCCACTACGCGGTTTGAATAGCGAGACAACTAAGACTTTCCAACTTCAGAGGCACAAACGTAGCAAGACAACAAGAAGTCGAGTAAAAAAGGAGAAGGCTATTAAGTTTTCCCTGATTGAGATGTTTCGATCGAGGATCTTGAAGGAGAAATGGGATCGGGGCCTTAAGCGGAATCATCCGTGGGTTAAACCTCAAGCCTCATCTGTGCTAGGGCATTGCTCTTTCATTCATTCTACCTACTAAGGCCTTTGGCTTATTTCTCTTCATTGATTTACTCCCCCTCTCGATTTGACTTTTAGTCACATTACTTGGAATCAGTCTTTTTGGAAAAAGGAATGTGACGCTCGAAGGGAATCATAGTTAGGCGAGGTTAGAACGAGCGGCAGAGGAAGCCAGAAAGGTTATCTATCCCGGAAGAGAAGCTTCACCTTCATAAGTAGGTTGTTGAGTGGTGGAACAAACTTGCTCGACTTGAGAGTGGCATGGCTGTGGGATCGATAGTTAGAAGCTTTACTAATTGGGGAGCAAGGTCACATCATTTAGTAGTTGAAATGAGGTAAAGAATATGCTTGAAAGAAAAGAGTCTTTTTTAATGAGTCAACACAAAAGGAACTGAAATCGTAAGCGAGTGAGGTTCTTCTATTTCATAAGAAAGATTCCCCAATTATTAGATAGAATCCCAACAGGGAGAGTACATGTGCCATTATCAGAAGAAAGAGGTCCCTTTGACGGAGTTCCCACAGCAGCTAGGTAAGATAGAGTGAGACAGCCAGGGTTCACGGGTCGCTTAAATAGAGTAGGGTCGACTGCTAACCCCTTGACTGATTTTGAATGTCACAACAATTGAAAATTCTTTGAACCTACGTCAAAACCTTGCAAATTGTCCCCCTAATAAGCAAATTCAAATCAGTTTCATTAACTAGTCCTTCGGACCGCAGGAGTTGAGAGAGGAGTGAATGTTTTGTTCATTTTAGCTAACAAATATGGGTTTAGAACATTCCACCTGGGGTCCTGGGCTCGTCTTGCTTCAGTTCTTTTGATCTGAACTTTGTTCATGCATTAAAAGACAATGATCACACTTTCAAACTGGTATCGGGTAAATCTCGTCTTGCTTCTTCAACTTTGAATGCTACAGATCCAAGAGCCACAACCTACCGACGAAAGCAAAGGGGTTGTGAGAGATGCGAGGGAAGATGCATCCCTTTCATCTGTACGTACAAGACCAGAAGGGAGCTCGCTTTATCTTTTTATGTTGAGGCGCAAAGGATATTGCGAGACAGGGATATTCTTGAGTTTCATTAGTTGAAGAAGAGGATGTACCTCCCGTTCTTTCCATTCTGAGATCAATCGGCCTTGTTCATTGACTGTCCCAAGGCTAAGGGATTCTTTCTCTTTTGATTTGACATCTTGTCCCACTTTTATTTGCCTCTGATTCTACGAATTGAACCTCGTTCTCGGTCTTCCTCGCATGAAAGGGCAGAAAAGGGAAGCCAGACCAGCCCAGATTTCGAATTTATGGGGCCGGATCGGGGAAGTGGTTCCGTTGAAGGAGTTGCAGCATCAATCTTTCAGCTCTTCTTCTTAAAGGTAATGAAAGAATCGTATCCTTACCCAAGTCTCATTCGGGAAGAGAAAGTCGAGGCAGAGAATACCCTTATTAGTTAGAAGGCAAAGGACTTCCAAAGAGGTTTCCTCCGACCTTTAGATCAAGGCTATGGGCTCAGCTGCTTTACTACAAGAAGAATGTTAGAATATACTTTACCTAGTTGAAGCTGAAAATCTCTCACGAGACACAAATGTTCTTTCCCGTTCCATGGGAGTCAATATTACCTTCTGATGTGATTTACCTCGTATTCTCAGTTTCAGAAGCAATAAAGACTTATAAGAAGAAGACAAGTCCCCACTAATTTCATTTTAGTCACGCCGCTTCGCGCCTTCTATGGCGTAGTGGGATTTTCAAGAACTGAAACTGTAAGAAGATTGAAGAGCTTTCTGATCAGATTGAGATAAGAAAGAGGTTAAGTTATCTATATAATAAGATCAAATCAGAAATCAAGGATGAAATTGAGAAGGGTTAAAGAATGATGGACGAGTGCACTGATATTCCGATAGTCTGAAAGAGAAAAAAAGAGAATATCATCAAGAAGATTGAAGAGCTTTCTGATCTCCATTTTCTTTTCTTATTATAGATTATTTTTTCATGAGCAGTTTCATTCTCTCTTTATGATCTCTTTACGAAGGAGAGGATCAGAGAGGCAGGGAGGTGCAGGAACTCCACTCTCATCTAAGCAAGGGTCATAGCAGGCACTCTTGCAATAGGAAAAAGATGCTTTTCATTTATCTGACTATAGACAACTACTATCGATTCAGTTGAGCCTGCCTTATGAGGGGCCTCAGTGCGCTAGGTGGTAGTTCAACTCTCAATGTCAACCAGTCGGAAGGAGAACTCATAGCAACAGGGGAGGAAGCAATTTCAAGGGACTTTGTATTTGTATAGTTTCTTATTCATTTGGTGAAGTAGAGTAGAGATCGGGACTACTCCAAGGGGTTCACTGCCTTATAAAAGAGAAGGGGCCCGCAAATTCTTTCCTCCTCTCTTTTAAGTCAATTGGATACCTACTTTCAAGCTATACTCTCTCATTCACTCTCACCTCTGTTAGCAGGTCCGACTCAAGCCCCTACATGAGTGAAGCTTCAGAAAGACTACTCTAGCTTACAGCTGCAAGCCCCTACATGAGTGGAGCCCTTGATTTTTTGAAATAAATTGACACAAAATGATAAGGATAGGTGAAAGGCTCATTGAACTCGACTGAGGTTAGGAAGGAGAGGGCCAAAGCCCTCAATAAAAAAGGACTTATCCCTTATTAGGAGTGCAACTTGTCTACCATATCAATCTTTTTGAAGTCAAACCCTCCTACTTCAAGGTGAGGCTCTGCTTGCCCTTCCCTTCTTCTAGAATCCACTCTAAAATGAGGTGGAGGACGAGCTACTAGTCCAACTTCTTGAGCAGCCAAGATATTGAAGAACGAAGATTTGATGGAATTACTGATACGAGGTCCTTCTATTCAAGCTGTTTATGTATCGCTTCAATGAACAAGGGGTCGATTTGACTCGAAGCCTGAACTGCCTCAATGAACAAAGGCTTTCATCCTACATCGGTTAATGATGCGATGGGCAAAGTTTCTCTTTTCTCATTTTTTTCATGAATGCTGGCCCAGTCGAGGCTCGTCCATGCCCAATCCCAATGGACAAACCTGAGATCCAATCTATGCCCCTAGCTTGGTAATCCACCCATCTTCCCTAGTCCCATCAAGCCCTCCTGGGCCTATCCCCTTTTCTAAAAAAGAGTCTGAAGTGAAGGGGCTTGCATCGTTGACGAAGACCAGTGCTAATAAGACAAAGAAGTGGGGGCCTTCCTTTCATGAATCAGTCAGAAATCATTAGTGGAATGAGGGATCAAGAGACGAATAGGGTGGGAATGGCCTATTAATCATTGGTGGACCTTACCTTAAACCGGTCACGAAACTCGCAATTAAACTACCACGTACCGATTCTTCCATTCCAGCTGACGTTGGGGGGAAAGAAGGTTAAAAAATGTATGTGTTGCGGGTTTATCTCTCTCTACCTATGAAGGTTGATTGGGAAGGCGAGGGGACCAAGACTTGAGATCTCTTCTCTATGGCGGGAGGTCGATTTCGTCTCGACGAGTGTGTTGGGGGGCCAAAGAGAGAGAGTACCTATGCCTCTGAATCTCTAGGATGACCATTCTAAGCAGTCATAGGTGAAGGAGACAAGGGCGAGCACCTTTGATAGAGGAGACTGAACCTCCATCCTGCTCCGTGGGTAGTAATCTCAATCCACTTTTCCTTTGATAATTATACGCGCTAAAACCGGGAAGCCCCCCTTTCTTCTTATTAGGTTGATTCGTTTGGAACCCTAGGGCTACTTGCTGCTCTAACCTCTTTCTAAGGGGGGCTTCATGCACTCTACTCGTTAGCACTACAGGACGTAGACAAGAGCAGAAGGAGGGACTTGAACCTTCAACCTCAGCCTTGGCAAGGCTATGCTTTACCATTAAGCTATTTTTCGCCAGCTACGGTAGGGGCGAAGCACTACTGAGCAATTCATGTATCACTAAAAGAATGACGACCGATCCTTTTTCATCGGACCACACTCTTGATCGTAGATCGAGCTACGAGCACGAGTAGGTAAGCAGCTAGAGGGGAGGGGCGGCTGGCTGCCTTTAAAATTAATCATAGGCCTAACCCTAATTACTAGACCAACCTGGTGCGAGTTCTAAGGAGTCTTAGTCTTGAGTCGAGTTGGTGCCTCATTTCATTCTCGTAACAAGAGTGAGTGCACCGCAAGACCAGACATTGCCTCCCAGAGGCGGTCTTGAAAGTTCAGTCATTTCCTATGCTAAGAAAGACAAATCCTCTTTTTTGACGATAATCCAAGCAGCAGCTCCATGAGTCCGCTCGGAACCAATCCATTCCTAAGCCATTCCTTCTCCCTTCTCGGTTGGCCTTTGCCAACCACTAGAGCAAAATAGAACAATCAGTGAATGAACAAGAACCCCTGATTTTGACCGGATTGTAGACCTTTATGTCTGGCTATGTATATGGATGTGCATAAAGAAAGGGACGAAACATCTCTCTCCTTTTTTTTTGGGAAGAAAAATCAAGCTCCAGATGAGTTGAAGCGGCACCTCACGAACTTCTAACTGAGGCAGGCATTTTCGAGTCTTTGGATGCACATCTTTTCTTTATATTCCTATGCTGTTAAGAGGCAAATTGTCCCCAAGGACACCGCCTACTCAATTCCATTATGAGTTGCACTCCTTTTAAGAATAATGATAAGTCTTTATTCAATTAGCTTCTCGCCTTTCAGTCGAACCTCTCCTTCACAAATTCTTTGCCCCTAACCGCTCCTTTGATTTTGAGATGAATATGAATGAAATTGAGATGCGAAGTGAAGCGACTGAAAGGTGGGAATGAGCTCGGTATAATTTCAGGTTCGAAGAAAGTCGACTGATAGGGTTCAAAGAAAGTCGACTGATAAGGTTCGAAGAAACTCGACTGATAAGGAGAGAAGAGGAGCCCTTATATTTAGAAATAACTCGACTGAAAACAAATTAATGAACACAGTGAAAATCAGATTGAATAAGGGGTGAGAAATCCATATTAAATAAAATTAAGACCTTCACGGAAGAGACAAAAGTACCTTGTTCATTGAGGCCAACTTTCTCTCTGATGTTTGAGAACTGAATGCTGTGGAGCGGTGGAATCAAGTTCATGGAAGAACTTTGCCTAGGGAAAGAACCCATTTTTCACTTATTTCGTGGATCAAGAAATTCTACACTGGAGCGCAGGGCTTTCTCTTTGAGTTAGAGCCCAGCGGAAGGGTCAACTAAGAAAAAGAGTGAACAATTAGAATTGACTAAAGAAGCTAAAGGGGTCGGAGATTCAAAGTCAATTAAATGAAGGTGAACCAGTTTGTCCACTTGCTAATCAGCTTGTGATCAAAGAGGGCGATTCTTCGAGTAGGTCCTATCGGCTTGACCTCTTTTCGTCTGTAAATCATCACTCTTTCTCCTCATCCATATACCACCGGGAGTGGTCGAAGTGCTTCCTGAAACAAGGATGAGGAAAGGGTTAGGAAATAACAAGTCTCAGGATTGAGGCGAAGCGAAGGAGCTCGACCAAGATAAAAAAGAATAGGATGGGAGATCTTCTTCTTTCTTGAGAGGAGTGGCTCGACTTTCTATTAATCAGAGGGAGCGAGAGCGTACACCGGTAGCTCGATAAGAGGGAGGCACAAAGGTAGGGGAGGCACCGACAGGCACCTAAGAGGCAGGCAGATTAGGCTTGACCTTCATAAGTAGAATGAATGTTCACCCTTGCAGCCGTTCTTCCTTCTCTTGTTCTTTCTTTGCTATGACCAAAGATGAACCAGGAACATGATAAGTGGAATAAAGAGGTCCGACTATCCATGGTCGAATTGAAAAAAGGTTCAAAGAATTTGAGGTACGAGGCGTCGAACTCAAGCTAGATCTCAGGCAAATAGGACCTTGCTTACCACTAGACTCCCCATTACTTACATGACTTTGACTGCTTACGCCTAAAATCAGTACGAAAGCCTATGAGCGGAAGAAAAAAGTCTATTTTCTCATTCTCTCTTAAGAAAGGGAAGACCAACCCCTTGTTCATTGAGGCGATAAAGAGGTCTAAGAAAATCTAGTGGAACTTTAAGTGGAATGAAAATAGAAAGCTAATATGACGGAAAAGGCAATATTCTTTGCGCCTGATGAGGGAGCGAGAAGAAGAAGATCAGACTGCTCCTACTCAGCCTCCGTAATTGAATCTTTTTTTTTTAATTCTCTTGGTTGAATCTCGATCAGCTCTATTAATTCTTCATCAAGGATGAACTCGGGATCGAGAGAGAGGGACCCGCTAAGGTAGAGGAAGAAGTTTTGGCAGAGTCCAGAAGCAAGAGGAAGAGAAGAGGAATTCTCCCTTCCTTTCATAGGAAATGGCTAACCCGTCCTCCGAGACTGATTCGAGGTTCTTGCTAGAATAGAAATGATGTATTTCAGACTTTCGTTCATTCAAGTCATACTTAGGGATCGAAATCAGTCACTGAAATCGAAAGAATATTTTCCCTGTATCATGATCCCTTCTTGACTCTTCTTCTTTACTCATAGTACTCTTTCCAGAAGCCAGGTAAGAGGCAGTGGCAGGGACCTCACTATCCAAAATGAGTGGGGTCCTCAGATTATTAGGATAGGGAAAGGCCCAATCTCGGAGCGGTTCCATTAGATCAAGAGTCAAAAGTCTAGATGGGTGGAATATGCCTTTTACTAATTAAGCTACCACGGATCGGTCTTGATTGAGTTCTTCTCTCACGCGCCCGATAAAGCGATAGGTTAGGTGAGGGGGGATCAATTCTTTCATTCAATAAGTGAAGGAGGAAGAGTTCAGCCATCCGCGTCGAACCCTTTATTCCTTTGTTCTCCTACTTTGAATGACAGACATCAGGGGAGGGGGTATGAATGAGGCTTAGGCAAAGAGCAGCTATAGAAACTAATTAAGCTACCACGGACCGGTTTTCGCAAAATCTCTTGCTCAAGGACGAGGGATGAGGCTTCCTATTGACCTTGCTCTTTATACTGATGCTCGACGCACTTCTCCTAAACAAATAATACAAGTCTTGAAGACGAAGCCAAGGAGGATTTGACACCCTTTTTGAAGTCGGGTTTGAGACCGGTGCAAGAAAAGAAGTATTTGAATCAATCTCGGCTCTGTTTGGATGAAAGTTTGAACCTCCTTTCTCTCTCCCACAGAGTTAGGTCAAAAAAAGCGTATCCTGATTTTGAGTAACTCACTTCAAAACCGTGGGAAGGATAGCGGCTTAGTCGAGATGTTGAAAGAACAGATTCATCGAAAAAGTTCAAGATCAGAGAATCAGAGCTGAAAGCCGATACCCTAAAGAACCTATTCTAAGACAAAGCAACTTAATAAACTGAAATAGATGTTGGCGGTGTAAGAGATAAGTCTGAAATTTCTTCCTGTCCGGACTAACAAGGGAGAGGAGCATTTTTCCTTCCTCTTTCTGTGCTCTCTCCCTGCTCAACTGCTCAAGAATTTTCTCTCATCAGATATAAGTCGATAAGAAAGCTAATAATAGAATCAAAGCTTCAACCGATTCTCCGTGAAAGGAATGGCTCAGAAATAGGAAGAACTCAAACTCCTCCCTTGAATAACCTATTAGCTGACAAAGGGTTCTTACTTAGTTCGACCCCTAAAAAAGGTATTTGAGCCAGTAATAGGATAGAACTACTTTCGTTAGTTCCATCTACTTTAAAAAGGGTTGTGATTCTTTCTACTAATTAGGAGGGCAGCAAATCATATATGGGTAAATCACTTTAAGGGAAGCTCGAAGCCAATCATTCAGTCCGAGAAGATGAAGAAATCTGATCCCCGAACCGATTCATCGACCCCTTATAGAAAGGTTCCTTGGAACCATACCAAGAGGAAATCTCCGAGCCTCAGAGGGAAAGTCGATACTGATCCCCTCCATCTCAAGGAAGGAAGTTAATCATTCACACTTTCTATTATTATTTGGTTGGGAAGCCTCATTCAGAGTCTGCTCTAGCTCTTTCTTTAGTTGTTCCAGCGGAAGATGATGCTCAGTCTCTTCCTCTTGATAAGCTTTTATTATTCATCTCGTTATTTACAATCTCATTGATGATAAAAGATAACAAAGTTCAATCTCTCACTCAGTTTCCATACTCAGTAAGAAAGTCATCAGACAAGAGGTCTCGACTGAAATGAGAGAAAGCCTCATATCTTGAATGATAAGGCTTTCAACTGGCTGGACTCTCAATTTCTTACTTGATTTCATTTTCACGGTTTGGATGACAACTTCTTCCCGAACATTGCTCAAACTGTCCATTTGACCTCGTAAATGACTGAAAATGGGTGATTTGACGTTCTTTCTTGGCCAATAATCGGGATTTAGGCTGATTTTGAGTCCATTTTAAACCACATGAAAAAAGGATGAAAGACGTTCAAGTGATCGATCACTTACACGACCAGAGTACGGAGAGGATGCGCCATCCGTTCTTGTAGCTAAAGAAGCTTTAATTGAAGTTGAAGCTTCTTTTTTAGCTAGGGAACATAAGAATCAAGAAAATACCAGGATTGGATCAGGATGCTCCACCAGTTGAGGCAGAAGCAGTAAGGTGACATCCTGAGTTAGATTGAGTCGAGTCTCTCACTATTCATTCAGATAGTGTGGACATAGATTTTTGACAATATGACTATATGACTCGGAAGAAAGGCTGGCCGGCCAAAGCCAAAGAAAGCACCTTTGACCGACCCTTCTTCCATTACATTAGAGTCAAAAAATCAAGTTCCAGATGAGTTGAGGAGAGTGTAAAGAGAGGGAATCAGGAGCAGTTGAGGGATCCGTTGCGGAATCAAGGGAATTCCCACTTTAGGCTTTGGTATGATCCATTAGCCCGGGCCCTTTCCTTTGTTGCTTTACTGAGTAGGGTCGCCCGAGTTAGAGAGGTCTGAATAGGATTGACTGGATTGGATTGACCGGATGGGGTGCAGGGCTTAGTTCTTCCCTCTTTCCTTCTTCCATGGAATAAGAATCATCTGTCTCGGAAGCTAGGGACTCAAGGTAAGACCTAGATCAAGAGGGGCCAGCTAACCCGGATTTCCCAGATTGAGTAGGAAGAAGTTAGTATGAGAAAAAGGAGTTTCAAAGGTCGGAACCCTTGGTTGCTGCTTATTGTATTCCTCATATGGGATAGGAAGAAAGTAAGCTCCCGGCTAAGAGTATTCTCTGAGTATTAGTTGAGGGAAGAGAACTATTTCAAAAAGGGAATGATTAGAATAAGTACGAAAAGCTAGGGTGAAAGGGCTTACCCCAAATCATGTCCCACGGGTTGCTCACATCATCGGAGTAAGCATCCCATATGACGCTGGAATCGAGGCAATTCCCCTGAATTAATAGGTCATCTCAGTCGAGAGGTAAAGGCTCTTGTTTAAGTTTTCGCAGAAGTATAAGTTGCTTGCTGCAGATCTTGCTATTTCCCTAAGGCACAAATAAAGACTTTGAACGAGTAGAAAGATTCGACCCTACCTTCCGTCTTCCCTTTCTCCCGAGAAAATGAACTTCTTTGTAGATAAGAAGAAAACACAAACTCAGCGACTTCAGCGTCTGGAAGAGAAAGAACAAAAGCTAGTTTTGAAACAAAAAAAAAAGAGCCTCTACCTAGCCTACGCATGCACTCTGTTAGTAGAGCAGCCCTCCTAACCCTGTCGTAAGCTGATTATTGCAGACGAAGTCATCTCGCTATCTAAGGGCTCCTTTTAAGTCGCCCTTGTTCATTGACTCCTTCTTAGTCGAGTTGCTTCGTACCGGTCCGTCGTAGCTTAATTAGTCAATCTCTTTATTCCTTGAGGCTCCTAAAAATAGTTCAGGGATCAAGACTTCACTTTCAACTCCTAACGGAGCCTTACAGTCTCGTCTCAAATTCTTTGAGCCTCCGGACCAATAAAAGATCTTTTTTGACTCTATTTTTCATTGAGGGCTTTGACCCTCTCGCTTCTCAATTGAATCGAGCCTTGACCAGACTACCAAAGACTCGATCGATCCTACTGGTCCTAGTCCCAAGCTTTTGACTTTTTTTATGCTACCTTTTCAACGGATTTCGATCTCTCCTTATCAGCAGTCTGCACTTTTCCCTTTCTTCCCCTTTTCTGCTACATTTTTCTATCTTGCGCGAACATTCTTTCTAATAGTTGAATAAAGTATAAAAAGAGAAAGTGCTCAAAACTCTTGAATAAGAAGATATTTAGATAATTGCCTTGATCAAGCGATTCTGATATTCTCTATATCTTCCTTCAGAAAGGGATAGCTAAAGAGTCATACCCAGATCCGGTGCTTGGGAAGGTTGTGTCTCATCTAAGAGTGAAGTAACTCATTCCAAAGTCAATCTTATTCCTATCTTCATTATTGCTTGAGGCCCCCGGGGGGGGGGGGGGTAATGTCCTACCTACAAACAAGAACATCCCCAACCTCTGCCAAAAGATCTTCTTCTGCCGGCCCAAGACCCTTCTGGGAAAGAAAGCTGATAAGGCTACTTGATCGTGACAGATACTTCTGAAGTGACTCATTCAAGAGATAAGACTGACGATCAGAATGACATCAATCTTGGTGGGATATCAAGGACTCGGATTGGTGGGATCTTAAGAGTCTGTCGTTGTGGCAGCTGTTGAAGCATAGGTTTTACCTGTTCTGATTCTTCTTGTTGCAGGTTTAGTTCCTTATTAAAGGTAAGTGAAACCACATAATGAATTGGATGGCGACCTCTACCCTCAGATTGATCTTTGGATAACCTATAGGGGAGTTTCTTCCTGACCCTACATCGAGCCTAATAACAAAAGTTCTCTTGGCGGGGCAAGCTTACTCATTTCTCCACCCACTCCTAGGTCAAATAATGCACAATGGACTAGGCCTTGGGCGAGAAGGAAGTTTGGTGTTTAAAATGGACTCGATTTATTACGTCTTTTCTCTTTTACATCACATTGCTTATTTCGTACTTTGGGTTGAAGGACTCAAGTGCAGGTTCCCGCTTGATACCGGGGAAAGACCAAGTCTTCTTTATTTCCTGTACTCCGTGTGACTACTTCTTTCTCATAGTATGGATGCTAACAAAGAAAGATACTTCCGACCAGTCTCACTAAGCGCTTAGCCGGCTACTATACTAGATTTTCTCATTCTCTTTATGATCCAAGAATCTGAACAGCCACAAAGCAGAAGTTCAACTGTCTCAACTACAATAAGGGATGGTGCGTCCTCTCTACGATATGCCCCAAAGAAAGAGCGAGATTTAGGTCTTGTTTTAGTCGCTTTTTGGTTATTCAATCGGTCCGGTCCGAAGGTAAAGATTATAAGGGGTCCAGATGCTCAATGCAATATACGTTGTCGTAGGTTCGTAGGTAAGCTGTCGTAGGTTCCACTACAAAGGCTTTTTTCTTCATTCTTTTACTCCCACTACGCGGTTGGAAAGGGAAGGGATTACCCATTCAGTTAAGGCAGAAGGAGCAAGGGCACATCCATTATCATCCGTCTCAAACCGATCGACATCAATTTCAGTTGTTGTTTAAGAAGTGCCTGAGTTTCGATCAACTTTTTTGCGAATAGCATGATTTATTAATTACTTGGATTTCAATCGCCTAGTTTCGACAGTGAAAAGTTAGGCTTTTAGCTTTGGGAATGGGAAAGAAATGAGGCTCATTCAAGAGTAGAACTAAACTCAGAAAGTTATGAAAGAACGGAGTCAGCAGACTCAACAGCAAGATCTAATTCAAGGGATCTTTCTTCCACTAGGTCGATTCCTATTCTCTTACTTAAATGAGGAAGAAAACAAAAGAACCAACCAATAAACAAAACTAGAACAAGAAAATAAAACATAAATAAAACAAAATATATAAAAAAACACGTAGTTTATTTGAGTTTTTTGGAATTTGAGTTTGATTGTATTTTAGTTTTTTGGAATTTTATTGTATAGTTTGATTGTATTTTAGTTTTTTGGAGTTTTATTGTATAGTTTTGATTGTAGGATGTTTGGAGTGGATTGGAGAGGTTTCTAGAGACCGATGAGTGGATTTCTGCAGAGATAGTGTCAAGACTGAGGAAAAAGGCACCTAGTTCAGCTCTTTTTTCGTAAAATAAAAGCGCCATTGGGCAGTGAACACTGAAGCAGCTTCTCGCCCGGTCTGTGGTAGCTTAATTATTCTCGAAAACCTCTTTTTTCAGTCCTTCTCCTTCTAACTAATAAGGGTGTTATCTATCTCGACTTTCTTTCTCTTCCCTTTCAGATCCTGCTTCTTCTTATGTCGACCCTACTTATGAATGGAGGGAAATGGGAAGCGACTATGCTGGGATTTCTTCTTTGAGTTATCGATCCGACTCGAACCATATATTTCATGTCGAAAGATGAGTCATTCTTTATTAATATAACAGTGGTCATTCAAATTCTTTGAACCTTTTTGCACTCCTTTCCAGTCGCTTCTCAAACCTTTGTTCATTGACTCCTTCTTAGTCGAGCTCCTTCGCACCCTGAAGGTGAATATGGATTTCTGACTCGTCCTACGTAGCTTAATTAGGATTGATCAAAGGATCTATAATGACGCATCCTAAACTTTCTCAACCAGAAGGCAAGGCATCCTTAATTCGAGACTTGCCTAAAAGCTTAGTAAGCTAATCCCTTTTCCCGCGGGAAGAGAACCTCGTCTCCTTCGAGAGCCTAAGACCTGTCGGCCTAAGTGGCAGTTTAAGCTCTAGCTTTAGCAGTTGAAGTAGAAAGAAGCTTTCTGAAAAGCTAAGATTTAGAAAGAGTGATATGAGAAAAGATTCCGAATTTAGAGGGAAGTCGACACGACGCGTCATCTCAGGTGCAAATAGCCTACTTGAAGCTGGATTTATCCCTCCGTTTGTGACAAGACAGAGATTTCACTCTCTCAACTCAAAGCGTAAAAGTCTGAAAAGGAACCTACTAAAATAATAAAGAAGAAAGGCCTATTTGTCTCATTGCTAAGGACATATTAACCAGAGAGCCTACTATTTATTTGGAAGCTAAAGTAAAATAAAGCTTCAGATGAGTTGAAGAAAAGCCTAGGCTCAAAGCTCATTGAATAAAGAGAGAGGCTCGACTGCAAAATGAAAGACGTTCGGACAGAGGTCGATGTAATTGAGCTTTTCTGAAAAGCACCCACGTAGCGGTAAGCGAGTCCGAGATGGTGGAGTGGGCTTATTAAATTACCTCATAACATAACTCCAACTAAGCTACAACAAGGCCCCAATAATGCCTAGCCCACGTAAGAGCTACTACGAATTCGAGCCAACTCGGTCAACAGCTACTTCCGAGCTTCTTCTAACCTATCTTGCTCTGTAGGTTCAAAGGGTTTTCAGTCCAATGGTAAAGCCTCAACCTATTCTGAGAATTCTGATTGATGTCTCTCATGTTACATTGAGCCTGCTCCTATTCTACAACTGAGAATGAAAGAGATCTAGTCAAGACTCTGATGAGAATTCCTATCCCTCCTCTTCAGGGATAGCTTCCAATTCGGTCAATCAGTTTCACTGGACTCTAGAGCTTATTCTGGGACAGATTCCTCTAGCTTCTTCTCATACGACCAGGAAGTCTTGATCATCTTGCTTACTCTTCCCCCTTTCTGATCCTCTAGTGGGGTTCCTTACTCCCTGAGTGCCATAGGAGACTCCTCTGACTCTTTCAGACGCTTCTGTAGCCAGGCTACCGTCCGATATTATAACCTCTTCCTCCCCGCCAGATACTACTGTAATTCATAGTTAGCGCTTCGCTCCATATCTGGCCCTACTAATTCTTCTTCCTCCCCCTGTCCTTCTTGGTTCTGTCTTAAGAGAAAGGGAATAAGTCAAGAGCTGAGCTTCCGATCTAGCTCCGGATCTTGCTCCTCTCCTATTGAGTTTGTGCTTCCTCTGATCCTTCTCATTCTACTTTGATAAAGAGATCCGATTCCTATTAGTTCGGTTACCTCAAGAGAAGACTTTCTTCTTTCTACGAAAAAAGTGAGAAAAGATAAGTTATTCCGGACGACTCATGAAATTCCACTAACCCCCTTTGAATATGGATTTCTTTCGTTTCACTCCTTTGAAGGATAAGGACTTTCACTTGAAAATTCTTTGAACCTCTCATCATTTTGAGTCGAGTTATTGAATAATGCACTCCTTTGAATTTGAGGATAAGGACTGAGCCTGTAAATTCTTTTCACCACTCCCTGGATTTTTTTAGTCGAGTTATTGAATAATGCACTCCTTATTTTATGATAATTCAGTCGTTTTGCCTCAAATTCTTTGACCCTCTCCTTACAATCGAGTTATTTCATAACCTTCGGACGGACCTTATTTAAGGACCATCCATATTCAAAACCCTTGTTTTTGGTTCTACGTAGCTTAATTAGTCCTCTCCTTTCAGTCGAGACCTCCGCTAGGAGCAACGAATTTGCGAAAAGTAGGTCATCTTGATAAAGAGAAAAAGGGAGTCTCACCTTTCTCGCAGAAGTTGCAGATGGGTCAAAAGTACACACTATTATCATCTGAAAAGGCATGTTCACTCTATCGGGAAAAGATAGGACCCAGTAGCTCCCCATACCCACTCCAAAATTATGAATGAGACTGAGTGAAGGATCTTGAGGCTGGACGAAATTGAGCCCACTACGCAGGGAGTTCTTTTCTCGGAGAGAGAGAGAAAAGGAACGAGGGAAGACTAAGATTACTCGAAAGCTATCACTTTCAGTCTCCCGCCCAATAAAGGAAGAGGACCACTCTCAAGATCTAGATCAGTCTCAGTTGCTGCATTCTAAGAGGCGAACCTCTCGATTGACCCATTTCAATGGGTGAAGGAGAAGGCTTTCTCGATTCCTGAGGCTTTAGTAATTGAGGAGTCGCGACTAGTCGTCTTCTAGTTCCAATTCCTTATTCCAAGTTCTCTTTATTAACGAGGAATTTGCTTGGTCATCGATCGACTGGTGATCGTATAGGCTATCCCTGAGACTCAAATTTTCGAGTAAAAGAACTCTTTCTCAAATTCTTTGAACCGCTTCGCTGCATTCTAATGGATCAAAACAAGTCCGAAGGACTGGTCCAAAGTCCTAGTCTTTGAGTTCTCCTTTCTAACGAGACATGAAAAGGCAAACTTTCAGTCGCTTTTCACATTCTTTGAGCGTCTCATTGATTAAGAGAACTGATTGTAGTTTGAGAACTCCACTTTATTCAATAAGCTTCGATCCTTGACGGGAAAGCAGCTCTAGCAGGAAATCCAGCTTATTTCGGTGTGTCAACCACTTAGAAACTGGGTGGTTAAGGAGCGAGTCAGGAGTTCGCATGATCGATCAGTTGGGGTAGATAGCTGTATGAGCTAACCCCCGATGCTTTCCTGTATAGGATAGAAAGAGCGTACTACTTTCTACTTTCAGGAGCATTCTCCTCCCCTTATTAGGCTCGACCAGTTGAGGAATTCAGGAGAGAGACCGAGTTTACCGAGGCCTGGTGACGGGACGAAGTAAGTTGACCTACGAGAGTTTAAGATTCAATCAAAGGAGAGAGAGAGTTGTAGAGGGAGAGGGAAAGGATCAACCCACTCACCTCAGAGGCAGTACCTCTTTCAAGGGCTGTAGTGGAAAGATAGCGAAGATGAAAAGCCATTATTCATAGATTGAATGAACGAGGATAAAAAATGGAAGGAAGGGATGAAGTATAGATGGGAAAAACTCCCAAGATTAGGCTCGTATCGTAGACGAGAAAGTCCCCAAGAGTCAGCTTGCCCAGAGGAGGGAAAGGAGTGGGGAACAAGGAAGTTAATAGGGTCCCCTTCAGACAGGGAGTCAGTCTCTTTTCTCTTTATCAAAGAAAGAGGCTCGGCTCGAGATCTTCTCTTTCATGTTGGGGGCACAGGAGAGGTTATCAACTTGACTCCGACAAGTTCTTTGAGTCCCCTGAAGGATTAGAGGGAGGTCAGGAGAGTTGGAGCGTAAAGCTAGAACAACGAAGCAAGAACTCTGAATTATAGGGTGGTTAGGGTCTTCGTAGACTGTATCGGAAGAGGGGGAACTGAGAGTTGAATTCGTCTAAGTTAGAGTCTCCCTGCCCATGTAGCGGCACGCGGACGCAGACAGGTAACTCTTCTCGTCAGATCAAAAGGAAAGACTAAGAGGCGCTAGAGGAAGAGTTCGAAAGTAGAAAGATCGAGCGAAGACGACCGATCGATCAGCAGGCTTGACTTGAAAGTGGGGTTATCGAGGATCGGAGAAGGAGAAATTCTAGACCTGAAAGGTCGAATTCTGTCCGGAGGACCTCTTTTATCCACAGATGAAGGCAAAAAAAGACGGACGACTGATCCTTTTTCGTCGGACCACACTATTGACCGTAGATCGAGCTACGAGCACGAGTAGGTAGGCGGCTAGAGGAGAGGGGCGGCTGGGCTGCCTTTGAAACCAATCATAGGCCTAACCATAATTACTAGACCAACCTGGTGCGAATTGTAAGGAATCTTGGTCTCGAGTCGAGCTGGGGCCTCATTTCATTCTCGTAACGGGAGTGAGTGCACCGCAAGACCAGACATTTCCTCCCAGCGGCGGTCTTGAAAGTTCAGTCATTTCCTAAGCTAAGAAAGACAAATCCTCTTTTTTTACGATAGTCCAAGCAGCGGCTCCATGAGTTCGCTCGAAACCAATCGATTCCTGAGCCATTCCTTCTCCTCTTTCGGTTGGCCTTTGCCAGCCACTAGAGCAAAATAGAACAATCAGTGAATGAACAAGAAGAACCCCTGATTTTGACCAGATTGTAGACCTTTCTGTCTGGCTATGTATATGGATGTGCATAAAGAAGGGACGGGACATCTCTCTCCTCTTTTTTGAGAAGAAAAATCAAGCTCCAGATGAGTTGAAGCGGCATCTCACGAACCTCTGATTGAGGCAGTACCATCCTATAGGCAGGCATTTTCGAGTCTTTGGATGCACGTCTTTTCTTCATATTCCTGCGTTGTTAAGAGGATAAGAGCCCTTATATTTAGAAATAACTCGACTCAAAACAAATCAATGAACAAGGTGAAAATTAGATTGAATAAGGGGTGAGAAATCCATATTAAATGAAATTAAGACCTTCGCGGAAGAGACAAAAGTACCTTGTTCCTTGAGGCCAACTTTCTCTCCGATGTTTGAGAACTGAATGCTATGGAGCGGTGGAATCAAGTTCATGGAAGAAGTTTGCCTAGGGAAAGAACCCCTTCTTCACTCATTTCGTGGATCAAGAAATTCTACACTAAAGCACAGGGCTTCCTCTTTGAGTTAGAGCCCAAGCGGAAAGGTCAACTAAGAAAAAAAGTGAACAATTAGAATTGACTAAAAAAGCTAAAGGAGTCAGAGATTCAGAGTCAATTAAATGAAGGCGAACGAGTTTGTCCACTTGCAAATTAGCTTGTGATCAAGAAGGGTGATTCTTCGAGTAGGTCCTATCGGCTTGACCTCTTTTCATCTGTAAATCATCACTCTTTCTCCTCATACATATACCACCAGGAGTGGTCGAAGTGCTTCCTAAAACAAGGACGAAGAAAGGGTTAGGAAATAACGAGTCTCAGGATCGGGGCAAAATGAAGGAGCTCGACCAAGATAAAAAAGAATAGGATAGAGATCTTCTTCTTTCTTGAGAGAAGTGTCTCGACTTTCTATTAATCAGAGGGAGCAAGAGCGTACACCGGTAGCTCGACAAGAGGGAGGCACAAAGGTAGAGGAGGCACCGACAGGCACCTAAGAGGCAGGCAGATTAGGCTCGACCTTCATAAGTAGAACGAATGTTCACCCTTGCAGCCGTTCTTCCTTCTCTTATTCTTTCTTTGCTATGATCAAAGATGAATCAGGAACATGATAAGTGGAATAAAGAGGTCCGACTATCCATGGTCGAATTGAAAAGAGGTTCAAAGAATTTGAGACACGAGGCGTCAAACTCAAGCTTAATCTCAGGGAAATAGGACCTTGCTTACAACTGGACTCCCCATTACTTACATGACTTTGACCGCTTACGCCTAAAATCAGTACGAAAGCCTAGGAGCGGAAGAAAAAAGTCTATTTTCTCATTCTCTCTTAAGAAAGGAAAAACCAACCCCTTGTTCATTAAGGCGATAAAGAGGTCTAAGAAAATCTTGTAGAACCGGACCGCTCCGTTAGGAGTCATGAAATTCCATATGAACCTAGAAGGATGAAAGTACGGACAGAAGTTTTGGAATGAATGAGTCACCTGAACCTTTCTTTTTGGTACTACGTAGCTTAATTAGTCCTCTCCTTTCAGTCGAGTCCTCTTCCATTATTTCTACATCTACATTGTTCAAAGAAAGCCTATCAACAGGACCAGTCTCGCTATTTCATCCCTCTCCTTCGCGCCCGAGCGATCACCAACTAACCTATCCTGGTCTGAAGATAGGAGTCTTCCGAAGCAGACCATCCAATTGCATAATTTACGATCTCGATAAGAATACACTACTCTTTTGACTCGTGAACTCAGCAATACTCAAAATCGGGTTAGCATGCGGATTAGTCTTGATATGACCTACTCCCCTACTCCTACTCTTGGATTCTGACTGAATGCAAGCGGCTAGGGCTATTCTCCTTCCTGTCTGTCGAAAGATCTCATTCATACTCTCTCTTATTCTATCATACTGGTTCTTGATTCGTAATCCGACCCGTCCTTGGACTTGTTTATCCATATTCACCTTTGCATTTATGGTATTTGACTCCAACTGAAATTGGAAGAAATGCTTTGTACCGGACTAGAATTTCCCCAGGTTCCAGCAAGTTCTCACCACGTAGTGGGATCTCTCTCCGATCTCCACGGAGTAAACTACCTCTCTTTCTATCTTTTCTCTTTCTCCAACTCAGTCTTCTCAATTCCATCGAGGACTCTGAACAAAAAGAAATGTGCGGTAGAACCCTAAACTAAATACTAAATAGAAGAAGACTCCTCTTGCCCTTCTTTCCTTCTGCCTTCTAATGCATTCCACTGCCCCGGACGATGCGGTGAGCTTGCTGCTTATCCAGGTAGAGATTCAGATTCTTTACGGAGTCTTTTTCCTTGAAGTAATTTACTCGCCGGTATTTGACTGGAATAGACGTGGAATCATCATTTCGAGTCAGAATCGGGGTACCTCTTACTATTCTTTCTATTTCTCAGCACAAGTCCTCACGCGCATTCAAGGTCAAGGTCAAGTTGATCTACCCGAGAGAGACTACTAAAGGAGATGGGAAAGCCAGCCATCCGATCTCAGAACTCAAGCAAGGACAAGAAATCTTCTGAAAGAGCTGCGACAGACCTCGTCCGCCTGAGCCCAAAAGTCTAGAGCTGAAACTAGGGATGTGGTCTGAAAGCCTAAGCCAGCGGTTCGCACCTTCTTCTTCAGCTTTCATATTATTTTGAGAGAGAAAGGGCTCGGTCTAATTCCCGACCATATAAATGTAGTAAATCAACAAAGGTTGAATATACCCTTGCCACATGGGTTCCTGTGACTGGTAAAAAGAGCTTTTCGCTCTGATGGTAATCGATTTACTATATCAATTTCAGGTGATAGCAGGAAGATTGAATCGTAAAATCAGTCTTGCTGATGTATTTCGCAAGAGTGAGAGAATACGGAGGTTTTCTGATGAAAAATATTATTCATATGCCAGAGACCTACGTTATTTCATTTGTATTCTTTCGTGTTATTATCTATGCACGATTATGCTCACCCCCCTTTCCATTCTTTCATTGAGAAAACCTACCACGAAAGGACTTCGAAGAAGAAGAAATGGGTAAGGCTAAGATAAGGGCCTGTTCATAATCCCTATGATAATTACTTGCTTGCTGATTAAGAGAGTTTGAACAGGAGAAGCAGTCATAAATTGGGAGTTATCAGGTAGAAAGTTTCTTTCTCATGGCCTGCTAGTAGAGCACAGAGAATCAGGATTTTTGAAGAGGGAGGTTTGATTCATTTTCAACGTAGGGAAGGATAGAAAGGGGTCCTCCTACGTCCACGGGGTGATAGGCTAAGAGAAAGTCAATGAACAAGGGCTCGACCTTTCCTATACCAAGACGAATTTCAGAGCCGAAGGAAAAGACTAAAGAGAGACCAAGGTTTTCTAATCATTCCATTGATAAGGCGGGCAGTGAATAGGGTCAGTCTGCCAGTTCTGAGGATCTGGCATCTGCTTGCTTTTCTTCTTTATTCGCTGAGTATGCCTCAGGAAAGATTGATCATAAGATGGCCTTCAATGGCTTATGCCTTTCTTTGAAGGAGAAATCCTTTATATATTGAGCCCTATTTCAGTAAATGAAGAAAGAAGAAAGGCCTCATCATTCCCGAATGAGGCATCCTTAGACAGAGCAAAAAGAAGGGATAATTCAAGATCGAGCGGATCTCACCACTGATCTTTTCCCAGCTTTTATTGACTCCTATCTTCTATCTCTCGATGAAGTAGCTAAGAAGTCAATGAACAAGGGGGAGAATGAAGAGAATTCAATCTGAGGAAGAGTTGGAGCAGCCGAGACCGAATCTGAGGAAGAGTCCTACCTTCCATCATCATAAAGAGGAATGATAAAGAATTCTCTCTTTCCGTCGGTCTGTCTCCATGAGACTCTGATAGGGTAGGGAATGAGTTGTAATTCTCTCAGTTTAGTTAGCTTTCTTACTTAGAAGGTAGAATATGACATAAAGCCGCTATCCTAGTTCGAGGCTAAGCTGTGCAAGAGCTGCTGAGTTGGAGTTTGACAGGTAACTAAAATCGAACGAAAGGGAAGAGAAGGCGGAGTAAGGCGCAAAGCGAAACGACTGTTCAGTAATGCATTATGAAATAACTCAACTCAAAAATCAAAGGTTCGAAAAAGCACGACTGATAAGGAGTCAATGAATCTTTACTCATTGAATAAGAAGGCGAAACGACTTCATTATAATATAAAGGAGTGCATTATGAAATAACTCAACTCAAAAATCAAAGGAGAGGAGCGAAGCAAAGCTCTTTAACAGGAGTGCAAGTTGACGTTGTGCATAGCGGGAAACCATAGCTTCGCTGGAGAAAACAAAGGGATAAGCCACCGACCGAGCTGGGAACAAAGGGCGAAGGCACCGCTCTGCTACGCTAGGCTGAAAAAAGGAAAAATCAAGGGCGAAGCCACCGATCGAGTCGGGCCTGTCCAAAGCAGCCTGGCCAAATCCTATACTTAGAAGCCATCGCTACGCGGATCATTGGCTTCTACCTTAATAAAAGAAGGGTAGCATAGAAATCAACCGAAAATCTTCTTTGAACCTTTGTATTCGCCCTTTGAAGGGTAGCTACGCGTAGCGGTTCTACCTTTGATTTGAATCTGGAACTACTGGATATTTATCCCTACGCGTAGCGGAAAAGTCTGTCAACCGGAGTGATAGCGACCCTTACGCATAGCGACTTAATCAGTTGTTTTAGTAGTAGTTCCTTCCTTTTCCAGCATGAGGAGTCTGGGTGGTCTTGGTGAAGAGCGAAAGCTTAAAGAACAAGAGGAGGAGGTGGAGGCGCAAAGATTTTGAGGGGGAGAGCCTGAAGGAGATGGAGATAGCGTTAACATGATGCGCACGCGAAGCCACCACTCCGTGGGGGTTATGGTTCCTAATGGTTATAGAACGTTCTTGCAATCTAGAAAGAAACCGAAGGAAAAGCCCAAACTTCGGCTGACTTCTAACAAAACCTCAGCTCCCTTCAAGGAGCTGAGTCAGTATACCCCTACGCCACAAAAGGCAAAAGTCTGAAGGCGAAAAAAGAAGGCAGTCGGATCGGTATCCCTGATAGATGGAAAAGCCAGACTACAGGCCAGACCTATTAGCGAGGAAAAGGAAAATAGGCAGGGGCTTTGGGTCTTTATATGTTGAGGCTCGTCAAAGTGCGAAAAACATACTTTTCAAAGGGAAAAGCCGGACTACAGGCCGGACCTATTTATTAGTTAGTTAGTGAGTTAGCGAGAATCGGACCTATTAGTTAGCAACGAGAAAAAATGGAAGAAAAAGCCGAACTACAGGTCGAACCTCCCACGTAGCGGTAGGAAAAGGACGAAAGGAAGGGGTGAAGCAGCTTTACCGAGTTGACGAGGGGAAGGGCTTTAGTGTCTTTATATGTTGAGGCTCCTAAAAGTGCAAAATTAATAGTACGTTCGAGCAAGATAAAGGGAAATCGAAGGAAAAGTCAGACTACAAGCCGGACCTATTAGTTAGGTAGGAAAAGGACGAAAGGAAAGGGCGAAGCAGCTTTACCGAGTTAATGAGGGGATGGGGCGACGTGTCTTTTTTAGACTCATAAAATAACGAAAAACTGACGTGAAAAAGGCATAGGCATCCGTGACGGCTAGGGAGTATAAAGGGCGGAGCCTGACAACAAGAAGTTGAAAAAGAGAAAGTATAAGGGGTAGAGTCCAAGAGCAAGAACAAAGGAATATGTCCCTAGAGGCTAGACCGCGTAGTGGGTTCTTTCCCGAGTTGACAAGAAAAGAAATTGAAGGATTAGAGGAGCAAAGAATTTTTCGTTGAATGGATCGACGAGTATGACTGATTTTTAAGAATAGAGGTGTGAACAGAAGCAAGAATGAATAATATAGGATTGACAGAGCTTTCCCAACAAGTAGGGATCAATAGGGACGAATACGACTGAAGCAAGAAGCAGCAAGAGGTGTCAGGGCTGAGGAATCAGAATCAGCAGTACCTCTTTCTGGGAGTTTGAAAGGTAGAAAACAACATATCGAAGAAATTCAATCTTCTTTGAACCACTCCGTGGGTTGTAACAAAGGTCAATATGGGAGATTTCATACTAGTCCTTCGAAATATTAGTGGAATGGAAGACAATCAAACCCTGAATTTCATGATTTAACCCTGGCTTATTTGTGCAAGATCGGCTGATTTCACTCCATAATCGAATGAGAAGATAGAATTATCGCATAGTGGAGTAATCCTACTAGGGGCGATCGAGTCAACTCATCTGGAGCTTGATTTTTTGTCAGCGGGAATCTTTAAATAATTTCTTTTTTTTCTTTCTCAGGAGCTCCAGCGTAGCGAACAGTTGTCAACTACTTTGACTTGCTCCTGTCTTTCTCAGGGCAATATTCTTTGCGCCTGTCTTTCTCAGGATCTTTCTTAGGAGCGGAAGCCTATCTCCGCGTAGCGGACAGCCTGAAAGCACTTGAGATTTCTTTCTCCTACGCGGAAACTTTTTCTTTCTCCTTTATTTATCTGGAACTATTAGTAGGAACTAGATTCAATCGCTCTACTACAGGTTAGCTCTCGCTCCAAGCACATCCAAGGAAACTAGATTCAGTCGCTCCGCTACAAGCTAGCTCTCACTCCAAGCAGATCCAAGCAAGCATATTCAGGCAGATCCAAGCAACGGAGGCTCAAAGAATGAGAAGAAAGTCAAGTATGAATAGCCTAGACCGAAGTTCGTAGTAGGAAAAATCAGTTAAGGCAGAAGAAAGTCGATCATGTTCTCAGCCCCACGTAGCGGAAGGTTCGCAAGGAGAAGACTACAGTTCCCGCTCCGCCTTCCGCCTTTTTTTAATGTATAGGTCAAAACCATCCAAAGGCTCGACTGAAAGGAGCCCAACATTCAAGCTTCATCAATGAATTATCGAAGAATGATCGAAGCGACTGGAAAGGTGTGAAGCAGCTCGACTAAGAAGGAGAGCAGAAAGAATTTGCGAGGAGAGGCGACAATCGGAGGGGAAAGATTCTCTTGTGAGAACTTCTGGTGGAAACTTTTTCTTTCTCCTTTATTTATCTGGAACTATTAGTAGAATCTAGATTGAATCACTCTGCTATAGGTTAGCTCCCGCTCCAAGCAGATCCAAGGGAACTAGATTCAGTCGCTTCGCTACAGGCTAGCTCTCGGTCCAAGCAGATCCGAGCAAGCAGATTCAGGCAGATCCAAGCGGCGAAGGCTCAAAGAATGAGAAGAAAGTCAAATACTTTGCGTGACTTTCTCCTTTCTTTCTCTAACTACTTTGATATTTATCCGGAACTATAACAATTATCCAGAACTACTTGATATTTACCTGAAACTATTAGTAGGAACAACTACTTGTAGTAGTAGCGGAGGCATAGCCGTAGCGGTTAACCCACTTTCTTGAAGCGTAGCAAACAGCCATCAACTACTTTCATTCTCTCCTATCCTGTATCTGGAGCGTAGTGGTGAAACCACTTTCTTGAATAGGATTTGGCCAGGTTGAATAGGACCGGCCGGTTGGTGGCTTCTCCCTTTTATGGTGGCTTCGCCCTTTGTTTGATCCAGGAGAACTACGTTTTCCTGCTACGCGTAGCGGTCGGTGGTTTCGCCCTTTTATAGGCCAGATAAAATCAAAGGCCTCTTTTCCAAGAATAAGGATCGAAAGGGACCGCTCCGTTAGGAGTCATGAAATTCCACTAACCCACTTTGAATATGGATTTCTTTCATTGCACTCCTAATCCTAATAAGGAATAAGGAAGGACTTTCGCTTTCTCTTTATTCAATGAGTCTTGATTTTTGTATTGAGTAGAGTTATTGAATAATGCACTCCTTCTTTATATTATAATTTAGTCGTTTCGCCTTAAATTCTTTGATCCTATCCTCTATTTGGAGTCGAGTTATTGAATAATGCACTCCTTCTTTATATTATAATTCAATCGTTTCGCCTCAAATTCTTTGACCTTCTCCTTACAGTCGAGTTACTTCATAACCTCCGGACCACTCAAAATATATAGGAGTTTGGTATAAAGACTGTTTTTAACTTCCATTCCAACAAGAAAAGGGAATGTTATGGAAAGAATAGTGTGAGAATATGAGTCCCAAAGGGTACTTTGAACTTCATCGGTCAGAGTGGAACAGCCGATGGAGCCTCCACTGGCCGAATCTCATGAATCAAGATCTTTCGGAAGCTACTGGAGTTTAGTGAGATATTTCAGAAGAAAAGCAAATCAATAGAATAGAAGCTTTTCAACAAAGCTAGTTCCGACACTGATTTTTCTGGGGAGGATACAAGAACTCAATCTACTCCAACGTCTACTTAAGAAAGAGATTGTACGGGGGTGGAATCCTTGATTTTCAGAAAGATGCCTTAGTGGAGGCGAGAGGGGAAGGAACCCAACCAGTGGACCGGGGGATAGGAACCATCTCAAGGTAAATAAATGACAAAGAGGTGTTTAGCCTGAATCTCAGACATCCGACATAGGAAGCACTAAAGCAAAGCTACAACTTTTGAATCTACCACTAAACCGCTACCACTGAAAGGGATGAAACTGGTCTCAGAGTGGAAGGAGACTCAAAGAATTTGAGAAAGGAGATGCGAGCCAGGAAGTGCCCAGCGCACCTTTTTCAAGGGTTTACCCTATAGTTAGAAGCAAAGAATTTGCGAATGCGAAGGACTAGAAATCCATTATTTTAAGCCCGTAGAAGGCTGAGATATCTTTTTTGTAAGATAAGAAAAAGAGAAGCGAAGCGACTAAATCTAATAGGAGGAGTGCCGGTCTGAATCCTTGTGGTGCATTAAGAGGATAGGCCAAAGGTTGATTATTTGACTTCGGAGCTTTTTCTCAAATTCTTTGAGCCTCCTCAATTTCTAAGAGCCTTGTTTATGGGAAAGCTGATAACCTACCTATGTAAACTAGGGGAAAACCCTATCTAAAGCCGGCTAGTCGAGCTAGAAATTCTGAAATGATGGTATTACTTCTTTCTTTCGTACCGCAAAGTGGGAATACTTTTTTTCTTTCAAACCGACGATCCGAGATGATGAGCAAAATCTCATAATTTCTCCTAACCCCGATCAGGCCATGAAACTAAAATAATGAGGGGTGCCCTGACTACTACTCAGAGTGATAGCTTGAGACATATTCAGGACCTAAACATCTTGTTCGGAAACTGAGCCTTAGTATCCTATGAAGACGGCTTAGTCTTCTTTTTATTCATGTTTGGGAACAGAAAGAGAGAATGAAGACAAATTTTCTCTCTTTGTGGAGGAAACGAGCTGATCCTACTGTATTAGCTGCCACTAGTCTCAACCGAGGAGGATTCCTCGAGCTATTCAAACCGCGTAATGGGCCACAGAGTGGGGTCTTTCCTGAACCCTCATGAACTCAAAAAGCTGCTGAGCTTATTTATCTGATTATTGCTTTTGAGATTTGAGAACCTTCCCTTCCTCTTTCAGACTGAAGATCTGAAACACGGTAGCGTCTGTCTCCTCAATGGTCTCGTCTCTGCCTTCAGGTTCTTCCTAGGGTCTGCCCCTGCGCTCTACTCTCAGAAGTGCCTTTCAGGACCTCGAAAGGTTTGGATTGAAAGTTGCTTGATCCATGCTTTCTTAAGACTCCCTATAAATATAAATCAGATATCGAATCCTTCATTCGTGACAAAGAAAGTGCACGAGCATTGACTGAGTTTATCCCATAAGTTCAAAGGCTTGTTGGTTAGCGTACGAGTAGATTGGCGGATTTCTCATCCTACCACAAGTGGACATGCCCTAGAAATGAAGCTAAACCTTCGCTTCGATAATTCTTTGAGCAAGGCATCCTTAATCTTAGTCAGACACCCTTGAATCCCACTCCGCGGTAAAGATAGCTCTTTCCTTCCGCCCGAAGGAGGCTTTCCTTCCTATAAACAAGTCAAAAGGTCTCATTCAAAGTCTAATCTTTCTTTTTTGCACTCCCGTAGTTAGGGACCAAGAATTTGCGAATGACTCGTTTTCTCTTCTTAGATAAATGCGCTTCGCTTGGGGCCTTCATAGCTTAATATGGTAAAGTCCACTTTGAAAGACTAATTAAACTACCACAGACCGAGAAGAACTGGATATTGTTTGCGTGAGTTGCATGAGAAAGAATTTGAGAAAAAGGGAGAGAAGCGGATAAGCCGATCTTACACAAATAAGCGAACCAGCTTTTACCCCGACAAAAACTAGTACACTAGTACCAGGGTTCTTAAAAGAGCTTTTTCCTTGCCCCGGGTTCTCTCTAGATTAGGAGAAGGTTCTATAACCATTCAAAGAGGAGACATTGATTTTCTTTCCCATGCCTTCTACGGTGGCTTCGCCCTGAATATTTGCTGACTTCTTTTCCACAAATTTTTTGCGTCTCATACTGACTTGTTCTTTCTGACTTGCCTCTTCTGTAGGGCTTCGCCCCCTTATACTTCCTCTTCCTTAGACTTTCTTACCTCTTCTCAAATTCTTTGCCCCTCACACTTGTAGTTTCTTTCCTGCCTCTTTTGTAGGGCTTCGCCCCTCACACTTTTCGTTTCTTTCCTGACTGACTAGTACTCTGAACTCTAACCTGTACTCTAGGGCTTCGCCCCCTTATACCGACTGACTTCCTCTTCCTTATCTCTTCCTTAGACTGACGGAGTTCCTTATGTTCTTGGTGTTGGGGTGTCGTCAAATTCTTTGCCCCCTTCCTTATACTAACTGACTTCCTTATATTGACTTAGACTGATCTCTTCATTATACTTCCTTAGACTAATTGCTCCCAAAGTATGCTCAGGCTAGCTTCTACAAAGCACAAGAGTCTCTTCCTCAAAGATTCCCCACATTCCTCAGTGAATTCATTAAGTGAGAAGTTCTGTCTATGTATTATCGCTCTTGCAACTTCCTTCCCTTGACTCGTGAAACCTATTCTTTCATTCTTGTAAAAAGAAAAAAGAAAGGCTCAAAGAATATTAAGGTACAGACGAATCTTGCAAAAAGAAAGGGATAAGATGGATGTACCGAATCGCTAGATCCTAAGATAAAGAAAATGAGCCCGCTAAACCCAGAGAATGAAAGAATCCACAGGTTAATATCTTTCCTTATCAATGATCTTTGCTTCGAAGGAGGAGCATAGCAGACAGCCTGAAAGCATTTTCTCCTGTCTTTCTCAGGGCAATATTCTTTGCGCCTATCTTTCTCACTTAGGAGCGGAAGCGTAGTTACGCGTATCGGACAACCGTCAACTACTTTCATTTTATCCTATCCTTTCTTTCTTTTACTTAATCCACAGGACTTCCCAAGAACTGAAACAAGGTCTCCTTCCACACTTCAGCTTCAAATTCACTAATCTAATGAATCAAGATGGATGTCTATGCTTTCACCATTTGGCTTGGAAAATCCAGTAAGCAAGTGGATGACTTGGGAATTTCATTTTCAACGAAGCAACATTTGCATTGTGCGCTGCCACGGGACATTCTGGTAAGTCGGGTGCTGGTAGCATTAAAATGTAAAGGAACATAGATTTGTGGGTATACCCTTTCTAGCTAGAAGGTTAGCTTTGGTTTAGCTTCCAAGCTCAGGGAGTTCCCAGGATTGAGTGAAGGATCTCATAGCCCCATATCCCACTGCTTATTTATATCAATGTCTACGATACCGAAGCCTTCTGGGGTTCTTACACACAAATCTATATATCCTCCTCTCTTCATCAAAATCATATATCTCTCCGATTCTGGATTCAAAAAAGATAGCAAAATCCACTTGATCAAGCCAAGGTGTCGAAGCAAGGTTCAATCCAATAAAGGGATTGGTCAGCTGATGTTCTGACTTTTCTAGTTCCTCACAAATGGGAGACCGGCGATCACGAGGGTAGTCTCTTTTATAACCTATCCGGATAAAGAGACCACGGTCAATCCGCCAGCTCCGCACCCTAGGAAGAGAGATAGGACTATCAGAAAGCGAAGCACGGAGAAAGGGTTGGATTAGGAGCTCCCGAAAATGAGATGAGGGATTTTGAGTCATAAAGGTCAGAAGAAAGAGTAAGATAGGGTATAAGTCTCGACCGAGTAGTAGTCCGAAGAGGCATTCGTCTCAAGTCCCGTCAGTCTCAATCTGCGTCAGAAAGTAGCCTAGCTCTCCCCTTGTTCCATCAAGAGTCGTCAGTCTTCTTTCCTTCTTTCCCTTCTGGTAGATATGATATAGGACGGAGAGGTGAGTCGGTTGGAATATCCTTGACCCGGGGTTAGGAGTCGGATTCGAAGGCGAGAACGATCTTCGTAGAACTAGCCAAAAAGAATAAGATAGTGGTGTCAGGATTATATCTTAAGGAAAAGTATGGGACCGGCAAGGGTAGAAGCCAGTCGAATGGGAATGATCAGTTTCTCGAACCTAGGCAAGAGGTAGACAGAGTCAACTACACCGGCTGAGTTGGAGAGAGATTACCTAGCCTCAAGCAAGAAGTCATCAGACTTTTGAGGAGTTTCTTATGATTTACTCAAGAAAGTATAAAGATAGGTTGATAAAAGTCAAAGAGCAAGAGGAAGAAGAGGTTGAGAAAGAGATGAGGCTCAGCAAGGATAACTTCTCCAACAAGGAGAAGAACAATTAAGCTACCACAGACCAGTATGAGGCATCCTCCTCTTCCTTAGGTCTTTCCTTTCTCCTTCAATTCGCTTTCAAGAGCTATCAGATTGGTCTCTTTCGAACCTGGGCTGGTTTATTAGTTTGCTCCTTTTTCTCTGACCCCTCTCGTCTTCTTCGGTTTTCGAGATCTCCTCTGGCTTTGCAGACTTCTACCGCTACGTGGGCTTCCTTGCGCTTGGATTCAAAGGTTGAAGGATTAGACAAAATGTCCAAATAGACGGACTGATATCTTTATTGGCTACCGGGTAGTTTTGAGCGTGGAAGTAGCTTCTCGAGCTCTCTCGCACACATGGAAGAGGGTGTAGACTCTTCCCAGAAGAGAATCCTTCTTCAATGATCTATGAGAGCGAGGATAAAGAGAATCAAGGCCAAGATCCGAGATTCAGAGATAGAAGTGAGTTTAAGGATGCGAGGGGAACCAAACCCCGAATCAAGGATGTCTTCTTCCAAGCAAGTTCAAGATCTCGAAACCCAAAGCCTTCAATGGGAACAGCGATCCTACTTTCAAATTGCATTTTGGATATGGAAGAATACTTTCAAGCCAATGGAACCACGCCACAGAGCGATGAGATTAGCCTCCATGCATTTGTCTGATGAAGCAAAGGTGGAGGTCGAAAGAGAAGGAGATCAAAAATGGGCAATGTACCATTGAGACTTGGGAAGACCAATTATAAGGAAAAGGGAGTGGGCTCAGTTCTTCCATCTCGAATTTCTTGCAAAAACTGCTCGAACTTAGACACAAGGAAAGCGGACTAGGTTAAAGAGTTCATCTTGGACATTCGAGAGATGTCGAAAAAGGATCAAGTATTCTACTTTGTAGAGGGGTCGTGGGCCAAGACTAAATTATACTCAGAGAATGTGAAAGATCTTGCCTCTGCTCTTGCTGCCACAGAGAGAGTCAGCGACGTCAGAGAATGTGAAAGATCTTCCATACATCCTATATCTAACCTTCCCTCGATAAACTACTTCCTCATCTAAGATAAGAAATAGGTAGGGTCCTTGTTCCGATTCTCCCTTGAATGGATCACCAGCGCCTAGCCGCATAAGGAAGACTGAGTCTTCGACCTATCCTCCGGAAGGGGAAATAGGTTGAATAGTCCTCTGGAATAATAGTACTTTGTCTTTGTCGAATTGAGTAGGCCGAAGGACTTGTTTATCCATTGAATTTATAGAACTGATTAATGGTCCGAAGGACTGATTAATGGAACTCAAAAATGTAGTCGCTTCAATCATTCTTTGAACCTCTTTGAGCCTCGTTTTCTTTTCTTTTTAAGTCGTCTGACGCAGGTAGGAAGGAATACAGTCAAGGGCTGCTCTTACCCTGCCAAGCCAATCCTTATGTCTTTAGCATAAGACAAGCTAAGCCCCTTCCTTGGTACCTATCTTCCATAGAAAATCCAATCAAGCACTGGTTACCGAATTCCGCCTAAGAAAAGATCAATCAACAAGGGGCTAGATGGAAGGAGAGGACAAAGGTGAGACCCTGTTTAGGAGAAATAGTTAGATTAGGCACATCATCAGACTGAGAGTTTCATTCGATCTTACTCTTTCATTCTCTCTTTAGTTGAGGAAGTATACATCTTTATTTCAAGTATAAGGGAAGGTCCCTCGTCTGGAGCTTTTTCTTTCTCCATATTAACCTGTGGAATGAATGAGTCCTTTTTCTTCTTAATAAGAATTTGAGTTGAATATAGTATCAGATACTCCTATCCTAATTAAGCTACGTAGAACCAAAAACAAAGGTCCAGGTGACTATTCCATATATCCTTTTGTTGAATTTCATACGAGAGTCCTTCGGAGCTTTTCTGACTTTCCTTTATCTTTATGACTTCCACTCTTCCTTATATCTTAATAGTAGGCTTTCTATGGAATATTCACGCCATAGGTTCTCGCTTCGCCTCTCTCTTCTATCTCGTTCTAGAACTCAATCTTCCGCTTATCTTATGATCTCGCCTCTGAAGTCTCTCTTCTTCTCACCCTATGGCTCCTACAAAGATTTCGTGCCTCCAGTGCCTTACCGTAGGTGATCTTCTTCAATCTCTCATGCTTCGAAAAGAGGCCGCCCGTATAGAAGCGCCAAAGCCTATGGGCGTTTGTCCGTGTACAGGAGGCTCAGAGGTTCTTTGTGTCCGAATTCCCAAAAGCCTCACTCTAATCAATTCATACTTGAAGTGATTCCTCTTTCTCTGCATGAGAAGAAGAAAGCACTCTTTTTTTAGGAACTTAGTTGCTTAGAGGAGTTAGGTGAGACCAAAGGTTGAGGGACAAAGTAGCTCGCCCAAAGTCAAGAGGAAACCACTGAAAGGGCAGTTGCTGGCCCTCCTCTTTTTGTCAGTAGATCGAAAGATCGGAAGACGTTCTCTCCCTTTTATATAATTCAGAAAGAACTAAATATTCCAGATATATAATCCCACTGGAACGATGCTAGGCCTCTGATTCCATAATTTCCTTCAAAACAAGAAAAAGAACGAAAGGTAACTACTTTAAGGGTTCCAGAATCTCCATAATAAAGAAAAGGGCTCCCTCGCGCGATCGACCAGAGGGCAAAGTCGAAAGATCTTTCCCAACAGGCCTCATACGAGAAATCGACTGTTTCATTCTCACTATTAGTTGACTAGTCGTTTTCCAAAGACTTGATTATTCGTATAGCTTCGTGTACTTTATTCGTGCAAATTTAGTAAGAGAGCCTATGCTGCTTTCTTTATTTAGGAAGGGTGGGCAACCCTTGCACCCGATTGACGAAAAAGCGAATTTACCACTCCGTGGGGGGTCGGCCTAACTCCGACAGAATAGGTTGAGCCCTTGAAGCGCCCTTTCAGTCATTCTGCTTTGAAACTATGGGTTCAAAGACTTTGAAATAGAGAACCCCACCTTACGATCTCATCTTACCGAGCAAAGAACTGAACCTGCTTTTTCTTCAACTTCTTCATCCGCAACAGCAAGAAAACCAAGAGCTTCTCCTGCAACCACAACCTTTACCTCGGCACCTACCTATTTATTTGAGTGACTCTGGGCTTCCGGAAAGACTAGGGTCAACCGCTTCTCCCTCCTCAACGGATGAAGCCGACCCAATGAATGAAAGTCGATCTATTAGTTTGCTCCTCTCCTATTAAGTTCAGTTCAGCCTCCTCTGTACGCGGCTTAGTTAGCCTTTACCAGACAGTATTCCAAAGGTTGTTATTCCAATGATTATGTTCTAAATTTCTTTGACCCTTCTACTTCCATCTTTGACTTAGTGGAAAGCTAATATGAAAACTCCTCCAGATGGGTCATCCAGACCTCTTTGATCCTAACGAAGCAGTCTCTTCTGAACTTTTTCTTTTGAAGGAGTTCATTTGAAGATTCCAAAGAATTTAGAACTTTCTACTAATCCTAATATCTCGATCAATATTCATGGAATTTCTTTAGTTGTCAATAAGTCAAATGTGATGTGGGGATTTAAAACTTTGAGAGAAAAAGGGTGATCAAATGATTTAAAAATTAAACAAGCAAAAATAAAAATATGTTGTGATAACTAGAGCACAATCTATCTAACTAAGAATCATCAGTTTCACAACATAATAAAATACATAGATATTAGGTATCACTTCATTAGAGAAGAAATTGAGATAATAGAAATCGAAGTTGTCAAGATCCATACCTCGGGCAATGCTTCAACATGCTAACCAAGTTGTTAGAGAAAACAAAATTCATGCCTTGATGTAATCGAATTTGAACTGCTTGGCAAATAGACCAAAGTAGCGATTTCCATGTTACTTGCAAAGGTGGAGGACGAAAAGAAATAAAAACAAAATACCTATTTTCTGATGTAACCATCAGGCTTGTTGTCGAAACATATCCTTTAAATTTCTACATACAAAAGAAGTCAGGAGTGAGGTTGAGAGATTTATTTTGTAAAATTCATCACAAATTGAAAAGCAACAAAGAAGATAATCCTAGCTAGACCAATTAACCTCTATAGTTCTTTCTTCTTTCCCAAACCTTTCTTCTTATCATCTTCTTCTACTTATTAATCATTCTACCTTCAAAAAAAACTGAGAAAACAGAAACCTATGTTGTCAAGATCCATACCTCTAGCAATGCTTCGACATGCTAACCAAGTTGGTTAGACAAAAAGAAATCAAAACAAAATACATATTTTCTGATGTGACCATTAGGCTCGTTGTTGAAGCACATCCTTTAAATTTCTATATGCAAAAGAAGTCATAAATGAAGTTGAGAGAGTTCATTTAGTAAAATTCTTCACACAGATTGAAAAGCAATAAAGAAGATAAACATAACAGAACCAATTAACATTTGTGTTCTTTCTTCTTTCACTAACCTTTCTCTTCATCTTCTTCTACTTGTTGATTGTTCTACCTTCAGAAATCTTCTATTTCTTCTCTTGTGTACAATTGAAACAAAAGAGGAAAACTTTTTAGAGATCTGAGATTTGCATGACTGTAAGGTGGAGAGTGACTTAAGTTAGTCATTTGCATTTCAAGATAGAGCACCTGTGTAGTAATTAGAAAATTAACGTAGAAGAATCTCTTAATTATACAAAAAGATTTCACTTTAGGTTTCAGATCCAATTGGAATAATAATTGATAATCAACCAAGAAACAATCAACAATGGCATGAAAACAAGCAAAAAAACCTATTAAGAAAGCAAAAATTACCTCAGAGTATCTTAGAATTTTCATCGAAAATTAAAGAACCTATAAGATTACCACAAATGATTGGGAACAGAGAAAAAGACCTTTATATAGATTCAGATTCTTCAAAGAAAGAGGAATTAATTCCTAAATCCTCATCCCAACGTTTCTCCAAGATTTCAGACCCTAACATTGTTTCACTCATTCAACATTACAAAAACATGAAGTAAGAACATTTTCAAGAGTCAAAATAAGAATTTGACTCAAATAAAAAAGAAATGCAATTTCATAACAATTTAAAGGGAAAACAGACATTTATTTCCATATACAATCTCAAACTCAGCAAACTTTAATTTTCTATAAGAACATTCCACTAGAATTGCATGCATTCTACTTGACCTAACCGACTAAACTCTAAGGGCAAGGCAGAATCAGTTTTGGTTAGGCCAAAAGTGAAAAGTCCTAATCAGTTGAACTCTAAGGGCAAGACAGGTCTGGTTTTGATTAGGCCAACGGTGAAGAGTTCCCCACACAAGTTCTGATACTGAGGGAGCCCAACGCATTCTACTTGACCTAACCGGCTGAACTCTAAGGACGAGGCGGGTTTGGTTTTAGTTAGGTCAAAAGTGAAGAGTTCCCCACACAAGTTCTGATACTGAGGGAGCCCAACGCATTCTACTCGACCTAACCGGCTGAACTCTAAGGGCGAGGCAGGCTGGTTTTGGTTAGGCCAAAAGTGAAGAGTTCCCCACACAAACTCTGATACTGAGGGAGCCCAACGCATTCTACTTGACCTAACCGGCTGAACTCTAAAAGCGAGGCGGGTCTGGTTTTAGTTAGGTCAAAAGTGAAGAGTTCCCCACACAAGTTCTGATACTGAGGGAGCTCAACGCATTCTACTTGACCTAACCGGCTCAACTCTAAGGGCAAGGGGGCGAGGCAGGTCTGGTTTTGATTAGGCCAAAAGTGAAGAGTTCCCCACACAAGCTCTGATACTGAGGGAGCCCAACGCATTCTACTTGACCTAACCGGCTGAACTGTAAGGGCAAGGTGGGTCTGGTTTTAGTTAGGCCAAAAGTGAAGAGTTCCCCACACAAGTTCTGATACTGAGGGAGCCCAACGCATTCTACTTGACCTAACCGGCTGAACTCTAAGGACGAGGCGGGTTTGGTTTTAGTTAGGTCAAAAGTGAAGAGTTCCCCACACAAGTTCTGATACTGAGGGAGCCCAACGCATTCTACTCGACCTAACCGGCTGAACTCTAAGGGCGAGGTAGGGCTGGTTTTGGTTAGGCCAAAAGTGAAGAGTTCCCCACACAAGCTCTGATACTGAGGGAGCCCAACGCATTCTACTTGACCTAACCGGCTGAACTCTAAAAGCGAGGCGGGTCTGGTTTTAGTTAGGTCAAAAGTGAAGAGTTCCCCACACAAGTTCTGATACTGAGGGAGCTCAACGCATTCTACTTGACCTAACCGGCTCAACTCTAAGGGCGAGGGGGCGAGGCAGGTCTGGTTTTGATTAGGCCAAAAGTGAAGAGTTCCCCACACAAGCTCTGATACTGAGGGAGCCCAACGCATTCTACTTGACCTAACCGGCTGAACTGTAAGGGCAAGGTGGGTCTGGTTTTAGTTAGGCCAAAAGTGAAGAGTTCCCCACACAAGTTCTGATACTGAGGGAGCCCAACGCATTCTACTTGACCTAACCGGCTCAACTCTAAAGGCGAGGCGGGTTTGGTTTTAGTTAGGTCAAAAGTGAAGAGTTCCCCACACAAGTTCTGATACTGAGGGAGCCCAACGCATTCTACTCGACCTAACCAGCTGAACTCTAAGGGCGAGGCGGGTCTGGTTTTGGTCAGGCCAAAAGTGAAGAGTTCCCCACACAAGCTCTGATACTGAGGGAGCCCAACGCATTCTACTTGACCTAACCGGCTGAACTCTAAAAGCGAGGCGGGTCTGGTTTTAGTTAGGTCAAAAGTGAAGAGTTCCC
This sequence comes from Cucumis melo, assembly GCF_025177605.1. Taxonomy (NCBI): domain Eukaryota; kingdom Viridiplantae; phylum Streptophyta; class Magnoliopsida; order Cucurbitales; family Cucurbitaceae; genus Cucumis; species Cucumis melo. The sequence continues at coordinate 19,855,592 of NC_066865.1, forward strand.
CACACAAGTTCTGATACTGAGGGAGCTCAACGCATTCTACTTGACCTAACCGGCTCAACTCTAAGGGCGAGGGGGCGAGGCAGGTCTGGTTTTGATTAGGCCAAAAGTGAAGAGTTCCCCACACAAGCTCTGATACTGAGGGAGCCCAACGCATTCTACTTGACCTAACCGGCTGAACTGTAAGGGCAAGGTGGGTCTGGTTTTAGTTAGGCCAAAAGTGAAGAGTTCCCCACACAAGTTCTGATACTGAGGGAGCCCAACGCATTCTACTTGACCTAACCGGCTGAACTGTAAGGGCAAGGTGGGTCTGGTTTTAGTTAGGTCAAAAGTGAAGAGTTCCCCACACAAGTTCTGATACTGAGGGAGCTCAACGCATTCTACTTGACCTAACCGGCTCAACTTTAAGGGCGAGGGGGCGAGGCAGGTCTGGTTTTGATTAGGCCAAAAGTGAAGAGTTCCCCACACAAGCTCTGATACTGAGGGAGCCCAACGCATTCTACTTGACCTAACCGGCTGAACTGTAAGGGCAAGGTGGGTCTGGTTTTAGTTAGGCCAAAAGTGAAGAGTTCCCCACACAAGCTCTGATACTGAGGGAGCCCAACGCATTCTACTTGACCTAACCGACAGAACTCTAAGGGCGAGGCAGGTCTGGTTTTCGTTAGGCCAAGAGTGAAGAGTTCCCCACACAAGTTCTGATACTGAGGGAGCCCAACGCATTCTACTTGACCTAACCGGCTGAACTCTAAGAGCGAGGCAAGTCTAGTTTTGGTTAGGCCAAAAGTGAAGAGTTCCCCACACAAGTTCTGATACTGAGGGAGCTCAACGCATTCTACTTGACCTAACTGGCTAAACTCGAAGGGCTAGGCAAGTCTGGTTTTGGTTAGGTCATGTTTTCAGTAACACATTATTAAGCATATTCAGTAATCACAATATTCAGAAAATGGATAACATGTCTTCTACTCATTTCTAAGTTATCAAAGTATGTAGTTTAAACATATTTAAGATATTCAAATAACAAACACAATCACAAACCCGAGCTTCATGCTCAAAGGTTAGGCAGACATGATTTTCTAAGCTAAAAAACAAAGTAGGCATGGTATTTATTCTAAGAATAAAGAATTTTAAAATTTGGGCATTTTTGCCAAAATGAAATTTTCCATACGACATGGAACATGCAAGGCTATAACTCCACCCCCCACTTAGAATTTTGCTTTGTCTTCAAAGAATTTTAACCAAGATTCTAAAGATGGAAAAAAAAAAGAACAGAAAACCTTCCCTTGCTTGCAAAGGTTCCATGTTTGGTTATACGTCATTCCCCTTTATTCCTACGTAAAGAAAACAAGAATTTCTATCAAATTTTATTAAAGAGGTTAAACTAAAAATTTTAAAAAAATATATATACATAATTTAAAAGAAAGTCGTAAAATTTTGCACTGTTTAAGATCGATCATGCGACCGTACTTTCCCTAATTCAACCCGAATCCATGACCAAGGGTTTCTCAAATGCTTTTAAACCTCAACTAGAAAACCTTCAAAACTTTTATTCCATAAATCTTATATTTCTCCTTATTCAAGCATTGTCCTTACTCCAAGAACAAAATTAACCATTCAAACATGTCACTTATAAAAGTTTTATTTGTTTTGGTCTCGATATATTCAATTCGAATATAGTCTAGTAAAAAAGGGTATTATTTGTGAAAGATGGAGAACTTTTGGTGCTATTTCCAATCATTACCCAATTTAATTCTATCTAAAATGTAATGAAGCCTAGCATCAAAGACAATTTATGATTTAAGGAAGTGGGAAATAGATAAGTTTTAAAATACTATCTTACATAACTTGAAAAAAAAAGAACAAAAAACTCTTCTATTTTCAATTAAAGAAAAACACTTGCCTCTTATCACACTCTTCCTTCACTCAACAACACCACCATGCTTTTGGTCTGTCCTCAAGGAACAATCCTGAAATTGCGAAAAAGAAAGTGAAATTCAAAAGTAAGATCACAGCTGAAATGAAAAAAATTAATCGTAGAGATACAAATTTAAGCATCTTCTAATAGTACAAAAGCTGTGAAAGAGCTCTTTTCAACCTGTACAATAACCGATTGAATGCTGACCTTTGTACAAATGTGCATATAATGGACATCAAAATTCTACCCAAGAATGGTTTCTAGTGGCCTCGCATCGATGTCAAATGGAACAGGTTTCAAGAGGTCCCATTTTGGAGGGTCAGTCCTCTTCTCTAAAACAAATTTGTCTGCAAGATGTCGACGAGAGGTAAGGATGACATGATATGAAGTAATGCAAATGTTTTGAAGCGGTTTAAAGACTTGAGGTAAAGTGAAGAATCGTGACTTTGGAACATATAATGTATACTAGTTAAATAGGTTGTAAGTTATAAACTTTGTCAAAACCCAATACTTTAATCTCTAGTCTACAGTCCCGTGAGATTTAAACACGCATTTTCTAATTGCCCACCTAAACATGTTTGTTGCATCACATCCAAACCATTGATGAAACAACAAATACTCTATCCATCCACAATCGATTCCAATAACTAACATCTGAGGTCCACAAGCTGAGGCAGTTGACTCCTCAACCTGACCTATTTCAAGATTTTGGAGTTCAGGAGCAACCGTAGCAGGTTCTTTGACAGTTCCAATTACAAGTATATGTTAGAGTGATAGGAGGAGGGGGAGAAAATGAAGATCCCGTTTATAACAATTGATAACCCTAGCAGGATTTTAGAATGTTTCCCTTCTCTTTTTACTTTAAATAGTATCAAAGAAACTTTTTAGTTCTTTTTGTAGGGGAGAAACTTACCTAAAGAGACTCAACAGAGTAACAAAAGAATGCAGCACTAAATGGTGGTTATAACGGAAAGCATGCAGCATTTTCTTTGGCCATAACAGCCTCCACTTTTAGAGATATTCCTTTGTTTTACTGGTAACTTTATCCTTTCTCGACAAGGGTTTGTGTTTTCCTTCTACTTCCCTTTAATGGGCCCTTTTCTAGTCCTTTTAGTGCACTCATGACCTCACGTTAAATGTTCGTTTTCTCCAAATGAAAGTTGTTCCTTCATTAATCCATTAATGAAAAAGTAATGGAAATACCTTATACTACATAAAGCTTAGGTTTAAAAACTGTGTTTCTATCTCATACACACACAAATTACCTCAGCACATATTCTACTAACGGTTGAAACGGTTTCTACTGGATGTAATCCATGCAATGTCTCAGCCCCAAGAATAATTGCATCACTTCCTGCACACTCATGAGAAGACAGGTTATAAAAAACGTCATACAATCATACCCCCAGTCAGGAATGGAACTAAGAACCCTGATTTATACTAAATATAATGATACAATTGAACATAAAATAGATAAATTGAAAAAAGTTCAACCCAATCTTTAGCATCAGTTATTATGAGATCTGTGGCTTTAGAAGGTAGAGAGGGATTTAAAAGAACCATGACTTAAAAAATCCCTACATCTTCAGTCTTTAAACAATAGGAGATTTAAAAATTGAATAACTCACCATCAAGTACAGCATTGGCAACATCAGTAGCTACTGCACGTGTAGGTCTCAAGTTGTTAGTCATGCTGTAACAATGTAGAAAACAGAAATAATCAATCCCAAGGTAACCATGGCAAAGAATACGAGTAAAAAGTGAGCTAACAATGACTTGCCTCTACACTTTCAATCTTTGCAAATATTTGAGTTTGGTTAAGGTCACCTAGCTTAGAAAGAAATTGTCGAGCCTACATAAAAATTTAATTTAGCAATCAATATCCTCTATTGTAATGATCAACATAGTCAAATCACCCACAGCCGATCATTTGTTTAAAGTGAAGACTCAATGCAAGGAAATAATACTTCTCGAACATCTTCCACATATCTAGCATGTGACAGAGAGAGGAAGTCAATCTTGTTTTTTACTATCATGTAGCTATGATCTAAAGTCATCAGTCAGCATCAAAAAATACTATGAGCTACCAATCATGTTAAGGTTGTATAAGCTAATTGCAAGCAATCAATTAGAGAGACTTAACAGGCATAACAAACAAGAAACCAAAGAATGTTACTCTTTGTCTTTCTCAGTAAGTGTTGGAAGATCAATGTGAATTTCAGCAGCATGCAAAGTGTACATTGTACCAACCAACGTGGCAGAGTTCTTTACCACACAACCAACCTCATCTCCTTTCACTTCAAAAACATGATAAATCCCCAACAAACATAACTCAGCATAACATCATTTACCACGATTCCTTACAGTGAAAAAAAAATTGAAGATCACTACCAATATGCTCCATTACCTCCAACCAGACAGATGTTTCACTTCCAGTAAAGAGGTACTGACCAAGAAAAAGGGTGTCTCCTTTCTTAAGGACCTATATAAGAAAATTTCAAGTTTAGTAATATGAAGGAGATTACTATATAATCAATGCAGTGAAGGAAAGGACGACTATCTTTTATAAAGTTTGACTTTGCATGTCTTCATACGATGCAATTTTGACTGAGAGTAAATTGCATCAGACAACAGACACGATGTAGACAAGTAATTAGATCATTAGTATAGTCAGTTAACATTGATTTAGTTTATGATTTTAGATTAAATAGTAGTTTGGATTTATTTATTTGTTTGTTTTATTTTCTTGTATAACAACGAATAGCCACTTCTAGAAATATACGAGGGGCTTTTGAATATCAATTTAAAATAAAACTTTAATTCATAGAAAGTTTTTCCTGAACTTCAGGGCTACAGATTTTCCTTGTTTGGCTGTGGATTTGGCCTAATCTAAAATGTTCCACAAGTAGATGAAGTTTTATAGTATTTCCCAACCTTTGAAAGTCCACCATAATTTATAGGTAGCAGCTCTGAAAATGCCTCTAGTTCTTGATTGGGTGTTAGAACAACAAACCCATCTTCCTAAAGAGAGATAGATTTCTCACTTTAGTTACAACCAACATCTCAGGACCCGCTGTATCCAGCATAACCTGAAAAAAGCAGAAGAATTATCTTACTTATTCTTTGGCCAAGTTACTAAGAAAATGGTAGGAAAGTTCAAATGATAAAATATACACTGAAACATATTAAAAACGAACATACAGCACAAAGTTTCTTGGTGCTTTTAACAGCCATCTTCAAATTTTCCAAAGTCTCTTGATGGTAATACGGACTACCCCATGAAAAGTCAAATTGAGCAACTAGCAGCCACCAAAGAAAGAATAGAAAAACAAAAGTTCCCTACTTTAACAAAAGGAGAGTTGCTAAGGAAGCCAACCATACCCGACATTCCAGCCGTCAAACAAGCAGAAATAACTTGTACAGATCGAGGGTTAGGACCCAGAGTACCAACAATCTTAGTCGTAGGAAAGAAGCTCTGGAAAACAGGAGGGCAACAATCAACAAAATTTCAAGGGGCCTCAAATACAAGAAAAAAAATGCAACTTTGGAAACTAGTAGTGCACAGAAAGAAAGTAAGAGAAGTCAGTTCTGGCTTAAAAAATCCCTTTTGACTCCTTCCCAACTTCAAAGATGCAATTGAACCCCTTCAAAATGAATATGATGTGAGTGATTGTTACTAAAGGAAAAAAATAGTTTACTGATGATGAATTTAAGTAGCCTTTCCTTTGTAATTGAATGATTTAAAGAGTGATCTAATGAATGTTATTAAAACTAAATGAGGGGAGAGAAACTCGACCATGGAGAGAAAATGGACAGTGAATGAAGTACCAAAAAAAACAAACTAGCGAATACAGTCATAGTTAAAATAAAACCATCTTCAAAAGTAGTCATAACTCAACCAAATGGCACTATATTTTCTATAAACCCAACTTCTTTTCACTTTTGAAATGTTCAATTTGTGTTAGTTCCTACACACAAAAAGGTCTCAAACTCCTAAAATGGATAGAACTACGGGGCTATAGGTTATAGTATTTTTGTGAACCTAAAGCAGTTATGAAGCATAACCAAGTAGCAAACACAAACACAAACACTTGATGAAACTTCTAACAGTCACAAAAACTTTGGAAGTTAGTAGTGCAGAGAAAGAAAGTGAAAGAAGTCAGTTATGGCGTAAAAATCCCTTTTGACTCCTTCCCAACTTCCCAGATGCAATTGAACCCCTTGAAAATGACCATAACTGACTCAAATTACAGTAAAAAATCAAATTGAGTGAACATATGGGAAGTGGGTTCAATTCCTTTTACCACAGAAAACTATAATACAAGTTCTTTCACTACTTAAAACCCAAATTCCACAACCACAGTTACACAAGAAGAAGAATAACAACAAAAATGCCTCTTAAACTCCAACAAGAAGTACAGAAGAACTTGAATTCCAAAAGGGAACTTAACTTACCTCCGTTCTTCCATGGCTGAATAGAGTGAGCTAGAAATTAGAAAACACAAAGAATGAAGCTAATTTTGAGGTGCATCTGGAAGGCAATTTAAAGCTTTTGGCAGTAGCTATGTAACAGAAATTTCCAAAGTGAGCCGCCATAATCGACTAAAAAAAGAAATCAAAATGAACGAGTAATCAAAGTAATATTCAGTATATCTGAAAAACAAACATAATTATTCTGATAAACCCTGCATAATTATTCTGAGATTATAAAGATGGTGTTTAAAATTGTATTCAATTCATTTTAAAAGGTTAACCATGAAAAGGAAGAACAGTGGAGACCATGAACTACTAAAGGCATGCAATTTTTCACAGTATCATGATAAGAGACTTCATGCTTTAAGAAGTCTATGACACAAATCAAGACTATAAAGTGTCAAACATTTTTTAATCTTTATTAAAGTTTATCTTTTTTATATGCTTTAGTAATAGAACTAATTTCACTTAACAAGGTCCAAAACTTGATGATTAATCTTGAGTTTATGATTTCAACCGCATACGGAAGTCAGTTCCACCGATCTACAAAATTACAATATTCAAAATATAAAGGATGGCATACAAATTATATATAGACATTTTGGACAACTGCAACAACTTTTTTACACGGTTGCAGGGATAGGGGTGCACTTAGGTGGCAAATTAGCACGAGGAAGATAAAAACCTTCATTAGAAGCCGAGTAACATCTGCCATTGTGGATACACACACCTCTGTTAAATTTCCTACACCAGATTTTACATCTTCTCTAATCTGTGAGATGATTCAGCATAAGACCAAATTAATTTTTCATATTACAGGAAAATGTCATTTCGCCACCAAAATTAAGACAAAAATATACCAAAAACCCCATAATTACACCAGATAAATTACCTTCGCAATAGAATCAGACAACCCAGGGATGGAATTCTCAAGAACGGTCTCCATACTGAGCTTCCGCTTAAGTGGGTCGGAAGAGGGAGCAGGCTCTTCACCTTAGTCGGCGAGGGTTTGGAATCGGGAACCGTGGAATTGGGATCGGACGGTGAAGCATTTTCTTTGGAAGACGACGTAGGTTTCCGAGGGGTCTCCCGCCCTTGATTCCGGCGCCGTTAGCGCTAGGAATAGAAGATGGCAGTGGATCGGCGACATGGGTATATAGCAAAATAGGGTTTCTTGGGTGCATGCTTCGTTTTAGAGAATGGAAATTGAGAGATAGGAAGAGTGAAGATGAGGAAGACGAAGGAGACAAGAGAGCGAGAGAGAAGGGGAGGAGGAGAGAGAGATTTGCAGTTGAGAAGAAAGACGAAGGAATTAGAAATGAGAGAGAAGCTGTGAAGGGAGGGTTTTCGAAGAAGAGAAAATAAAGTTCTTTTTGAAATTTGAAGAAGAGAAAATGAAGTTCTTTTTGAAATTTGAAATAGTGTAATATGACTTGTAACGTATAAAAAATAAAACATTTATTTATAAACATAAATAAATTTAAATGATTTGTGATTTTTTTTTAACATCTCGTCCAAATTACACATTCTTTATTTTAGTTCAGTATTTATTGGAGCAAAAATAGAACTAATTTAGAATAAATAATTCTAAATAAATAAATTTAAATGTTTTGTGATTTTTTTTTTGTTTAACATCTCGTCCAAATTACACATTTTTTATTTTAATTCAGTATTTATTGGAGCAAAAATAGAACTAATTTAGAATAAATAATTCTAAATAAATAAATTTAAATGTTTTGTGATTTTTTTGTTTAACATCTCGTCCAAATTACACATTTTTTATTTTAATTCAGTATTTATTGGAGCAAAAATAGAACTAATTTAGAATAAATAATTCTAAATGTACTTAAACTTTTAAAAGATTCAAAAACACTTTTTATCGTTACTTTTAGATTGAAACCGTTGAAGTTTTATTTTAAAAATACCCTTGAACTTAAAAAAGTTCAAGAATATTCTTATTAATCTAAATTTTATATCAATTTTATTACAAACTAAAATAAAAAATTAAATTTTAAGTTAAGATCATAGTCTTAATTTTATTTAACTATTAACATACCATGATTGATCGAAATCCAACTAATGTTTATAATTATTGTTGTTATTAACATAGTTAATTAATTGTCAAATAAAAAATATATTTGACTATTAACACTTTTTTTTGTTTGACTAATTATAGTATGTTTTAAGGTAAAATTTTCAGTTTGGAAATTTACTCTGATTCTATATGAATAAGAAATATTTTTCTAAAAATTATTGACTATATAGTATCGAAGCCATTCGTAGTGGGTGGTTTTCTTTTCCATTAAGGCTTAAGTTTAGGTCATCATTGAGTAGTCGTTTGTCGACACTGTCGAACTCAAAATTATGTTAAAACTGCTAAAAATATTTACAAAATAGAAGTCTATTCGATAGTTTCGAGATTCCACTTTCATGGAAATATTAATTTCTATGGAAATTTCAAAAAAAAAAGTGATGTAAGTTGTTATAATTAATTAATGAAACTTCTATTGTGACTTAATTAGACTATATATGATTGTCATTTATAATATGTACGACAACATTTAGATGTCCATTGTAAATGGATGTGTAAAAATTGATACAAAGACATAATTTAAAACAAATGGAAAACTAATTATACTACCAAATAATATAAAGTTTAGAAATATTTGAAAGTGCAATAATGAGAAAATTTCGTGAAAAAAGTTTGAATAATGTTCAAAACAAATATAGGCTTTTTCTATATCTGGTTATTTTCAAAATAAATTATTTTATAAATTAAAATTTTGGGTAAAAAATAAAGCTAAAATTTAAAAAAAAAAACATAACTCTTAAAAAAAATTAATCATAGAATTTTAAATATGTATCAGAACTATAAATTAAAAAAAAAAATTGATATAAACTAATATAGTTAGTCATGAAAATTGAATTTTTGTTGATATGCATAAATTTCTTGAAATTTTGAAATTTCATTTTAATGGAGAGAAATAGAGTATCTCAAAATATTCTCGAAAATTTGAAGTTTCATCAAAATTGGAGAAAAAAAATGTCTCCCAACTAAAATTTTGAGCCCTTTAAAATCTCAAAATTTTGAGATTTTGATGGAAATTTTAGACCATAGTTTGGATTGGGTACTACAAGACCCGTTGGGATATGTTCATCTTACTGGCTTGAAGTTTTTTTTCTCGTTGTAAGAAAGTAAAGATTCTTGGAAGCAATGACAATATGCTATAAGATGGTGAGTACTCCTTCTCCTAAGATCTCAAAAATGAAGGTTAATTTCGATTGTTTTGGAGGTTGTAAATTTGCTAAATGATATGATTTCGTCAACAATACAAAAATGTTTTTCTTTTGACGACCAATCAGAAGTTGTTGCTCTCTTTCATGTCACTCAAAATAAGGTGACTCACACTTTGTTATATATAAAACTCGATCAAAAATCTAAATAAATAAATAATAGATGTGTCCTCACCATCAATTTTGTCTCTTTTTAACTTTCCAAATTCTTGATGCCAACAAAGTTTGTATGCCCCTTCAACCTTCTCCATGGCCTTCCATACCAAGAAAAAGCATCCAAAACCCAAAACCAGATGAAGACTCCTTTCTTGGGATCCTATCTTAGATTTGTTGGGTTATTCCATTTTTATTGATGTGTTTTAAAATAAAATTATAAATACTATTGTTTTTTTCAAATTTTATTTACTAAAGATTTAAAAGACAACGTTCAGACTTGAAAACTAACAAAAAAAAATGTAACTTTTAAAATTTTGGTTTTTTTTGTCTTTTGCAATTTACCTAAAAATTCAACCATTTTGTTTAAAAATTTGCACATCAATTATAAGAAATGAGAAGTAAATAGACTTAATTTTCATAATAAAAAATGGTTAACAAATAGAACCTTCAAGATTATAACAATAGCTACATATGATTGATCTCCTAATTTTTGAGTTGAATTTGATTATGATGTTTGGTAGAGTTTGTTAAGTTTGTTGCTTCCATTCTTTTTATTTATTTATTTCAATCAGTTTCGTTTATATATTCTTCGATTGTCCTATGTATGTTATGTTGGTTTGTTTGGATTTGTCACCTCTTTTGGTGGGTTGATGGAAACATAAACAAAATAAATAAATATGTTATGCATGTCAAAACAATTATTCAAGTTTGAGCTTAAAATTGATGCAATTATTCAAGTTTTAGGGTTAAAAATTGGTATAACCGACAAAGATTATTGCAAAAAATGATTTTCTTCCTTTTTTATAGCATCTAATTTGATTTTCTTTTGACATTAAAAAAAAAAATTACAACCTAATTGGATGACATTAGAAAAAATGTTTTTCAAACATGATTTTCATTTTCTAATGTTCTTGTCCACATTTTCTAAAAATTACTTTTTTTATATACAAGTGTGTGTCCGATTTGCTAGATACTTAAAAGAGTTTTATTTATGTGAATTATAATGTTGTAGACGGATGGAGTTATTGGAAACATCGTAGGGAGAGAGTTAACCAACTCAACTTCATCAACATTTCAAATGGGTAGACCAACCATTATTGAAGATAGTTAGCCAAACACCACTTAAGTTTTTGAAATGTAATATTTCTAGTGGTAAATTAAACAAAAGTTCAAAAGGATATTGAAAAGTTGATTAATTTAAGATTTTAAATATATTATTTTGATGGGGATATGAATTATTTTTGTTATGTTTGCGTTTTTTTTGTATTATGAAAACTACATTTTTTTATTAAACTTACTAATATTTTTTGAATTTATTCGTATTATTAATTTTAAATCTTTTTTTTAAATTTGTGTTTGTATTTCTTAATTTATTAATTTATATTGAATTTGTTTTAATTTAATCAAAAACGTCGAAAAAATATTTGAACAATCTAAATGTCGTTGTGAATGTTTGAGCAAAATATTTTAGGGAAAAAAATTAGAAATTAAATATTTTAAAAATATATATATAAAAAGGAATTCCCGATGTCGTGTCATGCGTTGGCATAAAGCCCGTCGAGAGAGGAACACTTGATGCCACTTTGGCCGATGCATGTCACGTCGTCGGGAATGTCCCTCCCGACTCATTTCTCCCAACGATATTTCTGACGCCGTGAAAAACGTTGGCATATCCTTTTTTGACGTTTTTTTCACTTTCCTGCATCAGGAGTACCTCCGTCTCGTGTAGTGCAACCTGGAAGTAATATTGTTTGCATCGGCCATTATAATTACTCTACAACTCTTGAGAACTTCAAGTCTTGGAGACAACTCAAGAGTCAAGAATATAGTTACCCCAATTTGAAAATAGTGAAGGAATATATGTTTTGCTCTTTACACATTGCCATTTATATATTGAGAGAAAATTCATTCCTGTAGTAAAAAATGACAACCTTTTAAAAATCGACTTGGTCATGGTACATCACCTTGTCCTTAACCCATGATTATTGAGAAGGAAGAAAAATCACGATATTTTTCTTCTTATTATTCTATCGAATACAATAGATACAATGAGGGATGGAGGATACAATAAGGAGTAAAAAAAGAAAAGATTTAGGAAGTAGGAAAAATCTTCCATATACTTTCCAAAAATACTCTAAGGGCCAAGTCCACTAATTCTAACGATATATATTATTTGTTCCTAATCGAATGATGATAGGTATTGCAAATTTATGTAATTTTTAATTTTGACAAAGAATGTTACAAATTTTCTAAACCTTTGGGACAATACTAATTGGTGTCTCTCTTCATTGCATAAGTTAATTTAATTTTGGGTAATTACACTTATATATCCAAATGGTTTAAGAATCGATAAATTTTGGCTCTTATTTTATTTTGGCTCTTATTTTATTTTGACTCTTTTTGGGACATTTTACAAAAATGAATCGGTCAATTTTGGCTCTTAAGTTTTATTTCGAGTCTTTTTAAATAAGATAGATGTTATGTTAAGTTGCCCAAGATGCACATAAATACTTTTCTCGATTGTGGGGGGGGGGGGGGGGGGAGTGTGGTTAGAAGTTGAGAAAACTTAATAGATTAACATAATCTCCAACTTGGATCTTTAAGTCTAATTTTCTTCTCCTATTTGCTCAGACTACGTTTAGATGATGAAGACCAACACATACATAAGAAAAAAAATAAAACAAGATCATTGAACTTGTAAAGTCAAACGGCCATTTGATCTAGTTCTAAGTTGAGTTAAAGTCTATTATCCTCATATAAATCATAAACTCACACCAATAGTTGATAATTAAGGTAATAGTTATTTAAAATGACAATCAAAATCTTTGCTAGTACTATTAAAGGCCTTTGATGTCGGTTTAAAAACGACATTAAAGACCTCTTTAATGTTGATTTTCAACCGACATCTTTGATAGTGTTATTGAAGTCTTTTAATGTCGGTCAAGCTTTAATGTCAGTTTAAAACCGACATTAAAGCCTTGTTTTTTGGTCCACTAATTTATATTTATTTAATTGTTGCATTGTTTTCCATTTTTTATAAACCATAGATAAATATTTTTCTCACGGCAACAAATCAATAAAATTAATATTATTTTAGAAACTATAATATTTGTTTTTTACATTTGTATACACAAAATGAAATCTTAATATTGTGTTTATATATATACATTCTACAACAATACATGAAAAAAGATCCTAATACAAGACTTAAATAAGAAATCCTGAACACCTTCTCAATCTTCAACCTTCAACGGCCGCCTGACTATATATCTACACATCGCTTAGCTTTCAATCTATATGACTCTAATCATTCTACAAATAATACATTACAGGAAAAAAGGTCTATGATAGCTCACTAAAAACACTATTGTAGACATTTTATAGCGTTTTACCGAAAGTCGTGATAGCCCACATTATTAAGAGTCTAGATTTTTAATAGAGTTTTATAAAAGCTACAAAAAGTATGCATTTTGATAGCGTTTTGGAAATGTTATAAAAACATCTTTTTAATAGCGTATTATTCTATTTATGTGATTTATGATAGCGTTTGTTTAATGCTGTGAAAAACGTTTTATAGCAAGTTTAAAAAGTTGTTGATTGTTTATAATAACATTTTTTAACAAATATAAAAGTTTAATCATACATTAAAATGAAAGCTATAATAACGTAGTATTTTCACATATTTTATCTATAATATACTTTTTTAAATATCACTATTCAATTCTCAACATCAACATATAATATCCATGCCGGTTATGTGAATGAAATCCATTTAAAAGGCAATTGTTCATATCTCATACATTGTTAGCTAATAAAATGTCAAATAACAAAAAATGATCCTTATAATATAGAAAGAGTCGTACCATCAAAATGTTATTTATGTTATTTTCATAAAAGATTCGTATTGCCCTATACAAAATGTTATTTATGCGATTAAGTATTCTCACAAAAGATAGTCACTAATATCATTCAACCCAACACAATGATCAACCTACCATCCGTTGTTACAAAATTTGTTAGAATAATCTAAATAATTAAAGCTTGTTGTGTCTTGATCAGATGACATTCTTAGGCTTTGTACAATTGCTCTTTTATCAACCTACAAAAAAATTTATGAGCAAAAACTAAATGAATAATTAAGTTTTATACACAAAGATTTTAGTTGAAAAAGCTAGCTAGAAGTTAACAGTTAAAGAATGTACATACTAAGTTGCAACTTCCTAAACTTTTTTGATAATACACAACTCATACATTTCTAAAGGCAACACAACAACTAATGAAAACATCTTTAAATGTTTCCTTTACCACAACCCCTCCAAATCATAAAGTAACACATACTCAACAAATTCTAGTTCAAGAAACACAAACTTACTTAAAGAAGCTAGAAACTCAATGACTTGGATGAACTTGGCTTCAAATACAAACTTAGATTCCACAACCTAAACCAAAATACAAAAATGTCAAGTTAAAATGGGTTCGATTCACATAGCAACATTTTATCAAATAGCTCTAAGCAATACATATACAGTTGTGAAAATTGAACCTCAATAACACATAAGCATGTCCTGTGCCACTCACATTTAACTTGAATATGCAATATTTGTTCTTGCCAATCAAGAATAATAAATCAAATTTTTAATCTCTCTATCTAAATTGTTCCACTCTAGAACAATCTACAAACATCGTAAGGATTTACGAGATGGGTAACTTTTAATTCCTCATCACAGACCAAATGCTTAAGGTACAAGTCTATGAGCAACGGTATAACAAGAAGCGTCTCCATTTTAAAACACCATCTAGAGATGCAACCCATACCTTGAAAATCAAATAGGGTAAAAGATAATTAAAGCAAGCCAGTATTCGAATTGGAAGAGAGTTTTTCCATCCTAACCAACATCATTTTCATTCGTCGGTATTATAAAAAAATCCATGCAAGTAGGATGAGTAGAGCCATTGCTATGCTATATCTGTGCAAAGACAACCATCCATTGACAGTCAAATATATTGAAAGAGGCCCAATTGGTATAAATATGAGTTAGGTTGTGTTTATAATTACAAAAAAAAAAAAAAAAGAATGAAAGGGAATATCATGTAGAAGCAAAAAGACTAACCAAGTCCCAAAAGCAAAAACATCCCTGTAAGTTATGATCACGGAATAATAACCAACCAGAACAAGCCAATGTTATAACCAAATGGGGAAAGCCTAAATTCATATGTAAGAGACACGGAATTACAATCAAATGGGGAAAGTTGTGGGAAATCTTTCAACACAAATTAATTTAACTTGTTGGGCTAATTCACTCTCCATTTCTCTGTAATAATGATTATAAAATGACAAATTACAAAATTAATCATTAGACAAGAATGAATTAAAATGAACAGCATAAAGAGGTGATAGCAAATGGTAACCATTAAATATTCGTTAACCTTTTCTTCAACACAACGGTAGTGAACGGAGAGACAAAACTTGTTATTCTCCACCTTAGCTCTTGGAGTTGATTTGGTTTTTTCAACCAGCTCTTTGTAAACTTGACAAATTATTATTATTATTATTATTATTATGAGCTGATTAAATAGTTTGTCTGTCTGTATTAAATAAAGAACTGGATGATATAAAACATTGGCCAAACATTCTTCCCCAAACAAAAAGAAGACAATAGAGATAATCCAACACCATTGGCATCCCGACGACTCACGACGACTCTAGTAAAATTCCCAGAATCCACAAACGACGAAAACAAAGCAACTCCGATACAAAACAACATGGAGGATCGTACAGGGGGCGATGGAATGAAGGAAACTTCGATAGAAAGGCTTAAAGTTCCATAATAAACCAGAGAAGAAGACCCAGAAACCCTATTAACCAACGATCTCTTAACGAATAAACTAGTAGCAGAAGAACAACATTTCCTCCACATGATCACGTTTGTCAAGAGCTAAAAAATAAGAAACAAAAATTGAAAGCTCAAGCTTTGGCAAAACTAATTCACAAAGGTTTACTTGGGAGAATGGAGACATTTAGCAACTAATTATGTACTAACGAGAGACTTACAGGATCTAATCTCCAACAACTATGACCAATACAGTGAGTGAAGGAGCAAAGGAGCGCTAAGTCCAAATTCTTGAAGAAGAAGAAGAAGCACAACTGATCAGTTCGTCGAATTGAGGAAGAAGGCGCAGAGACTATGTTCCAATCGACGCTTGTGGAGAGGGTTTTTGGGCTTTGTGGGTTTTTTTAGATTTCCCCCGTGTATTGATTTTCCCTTTAATCTTACAAATATTCCCTATTTTCAATTTCCCATTGTTTTTGCTGCCCAAATTTTAGGGGTTTTAATAACTTTTTTTCTAAGGGCTATCCTATGAAGCAATAATAGGGGAAGTTTGTTGTAGTGATATCAAAATAAACCATTTAATCTTTAGAATCCTAACAAGCACTACAAGAACATACAACATTTAGTAGCTAAAACGTCACTAGGACTGTAGCTGTATCTGCATAGCTAAAACATCACTTGCACTTCTCTGCAGTTCCAACACCTCTGATATTTTGAGAGTAAAGTTTTAACACTACTAACAAGCAAAGAGGTACGAAAGAATATTTACCAAGTGTGGGTTAAGGAACTCAGTAGCAAGAAAAGCTCAGGCATAGTCATTTCATCGATTACTGAAATATCACATTTCCATTTTTTCCCTTTATAGCTCATATGGAATTCCTCCCCACCCACCCAAAAAAATAAAAATAAAAATAAAAGAAAATTCCCTTGGTCTCTTCAGTACCCATTTCTTGTTTTCTAATTCAAAATAAATTTAAGAAATAAAACTTCTTCCTCAAAGTTATTGGAAGAAAATTTGACTCAATATGGCCTACTCTTTCAGGTAGGCATGGGGCTTCCAAAGAGAGAAAACTAAATATCATTTGGCAAACTGTCAACTAGAAATGTTCTCCAATTAACAACCCTTTGAAAGTTGTATCTATTTCCTTTTCTCTTTCACCTGGGCATTAAGCTGTTGGGTGTAGTGAACTTATTGGCTTCAAAGTTATAGTTTAAGGGAGGGAGGAGTAGAAATGGAAATGTAAGTTGTAACATCTAAGAGCTAGCATAGGCTATAAGTATTTGTAGCATGTGTGTGTGATTTTTTTGCTTTTTGAGTAAAAGAAACATTTGATTGATAATATATAACGGGTGTGAGATTTTTCGGTAAAAGAAACATTTGATTGATACTTCATAGAAATTTGGTATAGACAAACAAATATAAAGGCAAATGAGCAACCAAACAACAAGCTGTGCAACAATTGCACATTTCTTAAACACCTTCATTCTTCTGAAAACTTTTGTATTTTTAGTTGTGATTTATTAACAGCACAGTAACAAAAATGCAGTCACCTAGCTTTATGGTGTGAAGATAACAAACATTTTCCCTAGCGCAACAAAAGATTACATGATTCTATAATTGACCCGTTCAACAATGAAGTTTTAGAAATAGACAATTTCTAACAATCAGTTAGAGCTCCTGACTTCCTTCAATTACATCATGTAAATTCCACATGTACACTGAAAGGCATCAAACATGCTACTTTTGGTAAAGGAAAAATACGATGATTAAGATTAAGAATACAGTAGGCCATAGATTATGTTAGGGGTTTCTACTATTTGTAGACAAAAGAAATGCAGCCAAAATACCTAAACTAAATTTCGGGGATGCAATGCAATGCCATCAAAGCTTTTATCGACTTTGAACCAATCTACTGCTATGAGCTTGATAAGAGGATCTCCTAAAACCGACCACATGAACCAATCTACAGCGAAAGATAACATATAGTTTCACTTGATCATATAACATTTTATAGCAATTCACAAGTTTTACCTGAAACCACCCACATGTAAAATTCATAGATAAACACTTGCATTTTCCATTCTAAGTGAACCATTTGCATTTGAAACCCAATTCAAACTCTCAATAATCTAGCCCAGAGAAACTTAAAATATAACATAAAGTTTTACATGATCATACAACATTCCATAGCAATTCAAAATTCAGGCCTCCATGCATAATCAACAATTTGGCAATTATTGTCGAGCGTCAAACTAACAAGTAAAAATAACAAAATTTAGGATTCATAAGTTCATTACCCAAAACCGAAACTTAAACTATTATTACCTTTGTCTTTGGACTTTAGGCTCAGATACTCGATGGGTAAAGACTATTCCCCGATGTACAAAAGATCTCATCGAGCTGGGATTATCAAACATCATCAAAGCAGAAAGACCAGCCATCAAAACCAATTAATTAGTGAAAAAAGAAAAAAAAGGCATTAATAAAACTGCTACCGATTTAAAACAGATTTGAAAAGCGTAATCTAGAGAGAAGTGGAAAACAATGTAAAGAAAATCTAAAACTGGACTTTAGGCTCAGATATTTAATGGGTAAAGACTATTCCCTAACCTACAAAAGGTCTCATCGAGTTGGGATTATCAAACATTCTTAAAGCATAAAGAAAATCCATCAAAACGAATTAGTTAAAGAAAAAGGAAAAAAAATTAGGCATTTATAAGCTGCTGCTAATTTAAAACGAATTTGGCAAGCAAAATGCAGGGAGAAGTGGAAAATAATCCCAAAAAGACTCAAAATCTGGACTTTAGGCTAAGATATTTTATGGGCAAAGACTATTCCCCGATCTACAAAAGGTCTTTTAGGACAAAAACACAGAGAGAAGTGAAAAACACTAGCAAAGTAATCTGCAAGTTGCACATAGTAATTATAGAAGTAGATTGGTGTTAAGTTCCAATAAAAGCTCTAAACAATAGCCACACAAAAAGCATTCAAAACAGTTTATAAAAGAAACAAAAATATTAATACAACACACAGTTGGATGAATGCATTAGAATTGTTTGCGTTTGAAAGAAGGAGATGCAACAACTTACATACTCTCTTTCTCCATGGTGTTCGAAGCACTTTGTGAGGATTTATGAGCAACAAATTTGCAGTTAACGTCAGAAATCCACAAACACTCCAAAGAGTGATATTGTTCCAATATAAAATAACAAAGTGGTCAAGAATTAAGGAGTTATATAACTAAGTCTTAGCCATACCTAGGCAAGAACTTGGAGTCTTTGACTTGATTAAAGTCTCAAGTTTCAATATTCAGGAAGCTTAATACAAAAAATTCTTGATGTTGTGGTCAAATTTTGTGATGGGTGCAGGTGTCTCGAAGAGCTTGGAATCAATTACTAAACACTACTCACCATCGCTTCATTTATAATCTATTAAGATATAGTAGCAAACAAGTTTGCTCCTGTGACTAAGTGATCTCCAAGAGGATACTAACATTAACAATAATATAGACTAGTCATTTCATCAACTTGATGGGGAGAAAGAAGAAACGTTCTTACTAGACTTTATGGATGAATTTTACAAATCTCCCACCAAGGTTCAGAGATGAGTTTCAATTAAAAAAACAAGGGTACTTCACCTGAAAGATTCTCTAGATAACCTAATAGAACAACCTAATTTTTTCTTTGGCAAATACCAAATTCATTCTTCATCTGGATTACAATGAACTGGAGAAGATCGTGCCATGCTCCTCAAACATGGATCAGAAAGCTAGACTTTTAATTCGTAAAGAATTTCCCATATCCTTCTTACAATCTACGCTGATTGGACATTAATATTCATAAAATGAGAAGGCATCCTGCACTTTTACTTCATAAGAGGAAACTATTTTACATCATATTGAAACAATATGTCATGAAAAGATACAATAGTAGAAGCAGAGTGAACTTGTTTGTACGCAAAAAAAAAAAAAAAAAAAAAAGCAACGAGAAAAAGACAGTTATGAGTATACAACTAATGGAAAAATGGATAAATGGGAAAATGGAAATACCTAGCTTTGGCCAAGGAAAAATAGAAAAAACAACTATAGCAGCAACCAACCTAATCAATAAACCTACAAACAACAACCACTTCCATTAAGATGTTAAAACACACCATTTTCCATGAAAACAAATATACATACCTCAAAGAATCATCATTATCTCTAGCTTTCGATTTCTTCTTGCCAACTGACTCTACAAGATGAAGTATAAGAAGAAAAGGGTAACTAACATTTTATTCAAAGAAAATGACTTGCCCGGCGGTGGTGTCGAGCACAATGGTGGTCAAAGAAGAACTATTTGACGACGACAAGGTACAGGCTGGGCACGAGCGACGACAGTGGTGGGTTATACGGTGACTGGGCACGAGAGATTGCTTCTAACGATGGTGGCAGTGGCAGCTGTGGGAAGTCTCGACAAGTATTTTGAGCAACCTAGATGGTAGATTCATTGGCACTTTCTAGTTAGAATAATTTACCTTATTGGGGACAAGTCTGAATATATCCTCAAGCTACCATCTCCAGACCGATGATCAGATCTAGCAATTCAGCTGTATTCTTAAAGAATATCTGCATCATTTTGTGGACACAAGACTAAAAGAATTGGGTTCAGCTGCTGGATGTGACCCAATTCTGTTTCAATGCTCAGACGTGTTTATCAACCGGGAGAAACCTGTTTGAGATTGTTTGTAGTAGGCAACTTGTATTACCATACCTTGGTGATCATCCATGTTTGGGGAAGAACCCCAAACTCACAACTTTATTAAGGAATGGAAACAGATGACAGACGTCGCTCAAGAGCACTTAGCGAAAGCCTCGAGGCGGATGAAGAAGTGGACAGATAAAGTGTCGCCCCCTTGAGTTTTGGGCATGAGATTAGGTCCTCATTAAATTGTGACCAAAACAGATTCGATTTCAAGGACAAAGACCAGCGGCTTGTCAGAAAATTTGAGGGACCAGTGGAAGTGCTTAAAAGGGCGAGGAATACATCTTATAGAGTGGCGTTGCCCACATGGATGACAATCCATCCAGTAATTCATGTGAGTAACTTAAAGCCCTTCCATCAAGATCCCAAAGACATGTAGCGCAATGTCATAGTTCGACCAACCATCGATCTCAGTCATAAAGAAGACAAAGATGTTGAAGAAATCTTAGTCGAGGGAGTAAAAAATGGCTAAAGACCCACAAGAAGGAGCCATAAGTACCTGTTAAAGTGGAAGAACCTTCACATGGAAGAAACCAGTTGAGAATGAGTCGAAGACCTAGAAGCCTAAATGTAGAAGATTGAAGAGTTCAAGCTTTGCTAGTCAATAGGGACGTTAACTATTTAAGTGGGAGAAAATGTCACGAGCATGCTTGTTTAGAACATTGTTTTCCTATAAGTCGCATGCCCAGATACCCCTAAAATCACCATATCTTTATGTTTTGTACTTAGTTTAGTCTGTTGCTTTCCTTTTTATGTCGTCGACCTAGGGTGTGATGTTTCAACATTTTCATATGCAAGTCTGTCAAAGCTAAAAATGTTCAAAATGTACTATAGGGGAGATATAATAGTTAAATCCCTGACCAAGCCTTGTCGTACTCTTTGCAATCATAGCTTTCTTTGCAATTGATAGCCTTCAAAGCTTTCTTTAGTGACGTTTTCAATGAATTTCTTTCTCTTACAATTTATAAAATAATTTTCTCAAGAATGTGAAGGGAGGCTACATCTTACCGTGAGTTTGTCCGCGATTTTTGGATTTTGCACGACTGACCTATTGATTAAGTAAAATACGTGTTGTATAATCACCCGTCTTGTGTTTAAAAGGTCGTGATTGTGACACAACGTAATGCCATGTGTCACAAGCATGCTTGTCCAAGGCGTTATTTGCGCATGACCGCATGTCCGAACATCCTCAAACCACCTTATCTTTATGTTTTGTACTTAGTTTAGCCTATTGCTTTCATTTTGTTGTCGCCAACATAGGATGTGACATTTCAACATTTTCATATTCAAGCCTTATTGTACTATTTGCAATCTAAGCTTTATTTGCAACTGACAGTCTTCAATGCTTTCATTAACGATGTTTTCAATGCTTTCATTAACGATGTTTTCAATGCTTTCTTTAACGATGTTTTCAATGCTTTCTTTAACGATGTTTTCAATGCTTTCTTTAACGATGTTTTCAATGCTTTCTTTAACAATATTTTCAATGCTTTTCTTTCTCTCTCACGTTTTATAAAACCATCTCTCTCAAAATGTGAAGGGAGGCTACATAGTACCGCGAGTTTGTCCTCAACTTCTAGATTTTAGACGACTGACTTGTTCACTGAGTTAGACCAAGTGTCGCACAATCACCCGTTCTATGTTTGAAAAGTTGTGATTGTGAAAAATGGTATCAGAGCTTTGTTAGCTCCTTGGCTAAGCGAGACGCAAGTATGTCGATTTTTAAACAACTGTCGAAGTTGCAATCTGAACGGAATGATCAGAGCCATACCGAGGCTAGCTGACAACTTTTCAAGCCTCCTTGCAGTGATCTAACGATTCGGAGGGAGAAACAAAAGCAAAAAGAGAAGATGAGGGGGATACCCCTCGAATGGGTGCATTAAAACTCATATCGACAATCCAAAAGAAGGCATCTCACCAAAATGATGCTTTTGAAAATGGACTCATGTTTGTCGACGCAATCATAAACTCTAAAACCATAAAGAGCACCATGGTGGATTAAGGTGCAACTCATAACTTCATTTCTGAACAAGAAGCACGTTGGTTAGAGTTGAAAATCATGGACACAGACAAGATGAAAGGTTTGAACTTCGAAGCCTTGCAAATTTTTTGGGTATAAAAAGGGTATCTCTAGAATTAGGCGAACAAAAAAGAGACGTTGATTTAGTCGTCATCCGTATGGATGACTTTGACGTAATACTTGACATGAAATTTCTCTTACAACATAAAGCCATTCCCATGACACTAGCTTAGTGTATGGTACTAACGACCCATAACACGACAGTGATCCAAGCTAAGATCAAATAAGTGAGTGGGGTGAGAATGATTTTAGCCCTAAAACTAAAAAAAGTCCTCAGTAGAGAAGAAACAACCTTCATGATAATCCCGTTGGTGGTTGAGCAAATAGAAACTTGGACTGTCCTAGTAGAGATCCAGAAAGTTCTAAATGATTATGTTGATATCAAGCCGCCTAAGCTGTTCGAGTCTTTTTTAGTGGTTCGAAGGACTCAGAAATTCAAATTCATATTTCACTTCGGACCCCTCCGAAGAAGTCAGACTGATCTTATCTAACGATAAAAGATGAAAAATGACTGATTTTGAATGATTCCTTGGAGAATTTTAAATTAAAAATATTTTAAAATATTGAAAATTTTAACTAGAAAGAGTTGAAAATTTTAAATAGAAAACAAAATGAGGCTTAATAAGAAATTTTAGATAAGTTGAAACAAGAGTACAGAAGCATCATAACAAATATGCAAACATAAAATAACATATTTAGATTTTAGTAAAAACATATTGGAGACCGATCAGGTTAAGGGAAGTAGAGGATGTAGAGGTTAGAGATTTAGATAAAGAAGAGAGAATGTGAAGATGTAAAAATTTCTAGGTTTTTTATGTGGCCTTGTTTTTTTCATGGATGAAGAATGGATTATTTATAGCCAAAAATGCTTCTTCAAATGGCTAAAAATTCAAAATGACTAGTGTCACATCCCCTCCCGGACTACCTGCTAACTTAGACCGAAAAATGGCGTGAATCCGACGAACAACGCTTTTCTTTACCTGTATCTGTCGACTCTGCTTAAAACTTTAATGTGATGAATTTGCTAATCTAGTATATAAACTATTATACATGCAACAAAACACAGCGGATCCTAGGCTAGTCAAACACATATATGAAGTGTACCTCGGAATTAACTGATTTCACGAGTAAACCTAAAGACACCTTAATCAAAATATAACCAACAAAATTTACACAACTGCAGCTCTTAAAGCTTATACAAACTGTGGAGTATCTATAACATACAAGGGTGTATATACATCATAACACAACAAACTCTATGTCCAACTCAAAACACGTACTTACAATCGATAACGGAGCTTCAGCAGACTAAGGCAGTCTATCAGGCAGCGGGAACTCGATTTCTACCTGGAAAATGGGTAAAACATTTTGGAAAGGGTGAGCTGTAAAGCTCAGTGAGTGACTCAATTTAAAATTATAAATTTAAAGATAAGAGCACGTGAAAATTTTACACATATAAATCTATTTATACAAGTCGTAAATGTAAACGTGTAGTAGTAAGAATAGCTTTCTCAAATACTCAGCATGTTCGTCATTGAAATCTAGCAAGGCATATGAAGTATATTGAAGCATTTTAACTAACATGACAAATCTACATTGTGTAGAGTACACCCAGTACAACAACGTTTACAAGCTGTACGATGTAGTGGAGCCCGCCCAGCACTCTCATCGTCTTTGTCGTAGTGGGGCCATTGAAATCTAGCAAGGCATATCAAGTATATCAAAGCATTTTAACTAACATGACAAATCTACGTTGTGTAGGGTACACCCAGTACAACAACGTTTACAAGCTCTACGATGTAGTGGAGCTCGCCCAGCACTCCCATCGTCTTTGTCGTAGTGAGGCTCGCCCAGCACTCACGACAGTATCGTTGTTATGGAGTACACTCAACGTCAACAATGGAATCTAACCAGTGTGCACACGGTAATCTCTAGCCTCAGGCTCAAGATCTCAGTCATGTAGTTAATTGAAAATTTAATAAATATTCTAAAAATACTAAAACATGCTTGCTTATAAATCTTACACAGAGCTCAAAGTTTACTCGGCTCTTTCGTGGAAAACTGTAGTTCTTAAAACAAAACTTCTTACTAATTCATGCTTTGCTTAAAACATGGTGGTTTAAATATTTTCCAAACATTTAATATCCACGTGCTAGCATAAATTTCATTAAGAAATCTAGTTTCCAAACGTATTCTTGAAAATAGTCATGAAATTCAAATACCTTTCATGGCTTCGGAAATAAACATTCATCGCATTCAATCATAAATAACAGTTATGGAAAATATTTCAAAATTGGTTTTGTCACTGACAGTCTTGGGCTAGATCCTTGGTCTATAAGCTCGATTTAATTCTTCTTGGCCTGCCAACAACCCAACCGAGTATTAGAACTCTTAACATTCTGGTTTTCTAAAGATATATATAACATGTCGCACTAAAGATGACGCTCACGAAAACAAAACTTAAGAAATAAAATCCTATTTCAACAACTCTCTGAAATTTCCAGATTTCTAATATAAACTTCAAATGACTATAACTTCCTCGATACTTAACCAAAATGAGTGTTCTTTATATAAAAATCTTCATTTTGAGGTCCTCTAAAACTTACCTAAAGATATGTAACTTTGATTCCCTGTGAATAAACTCAGATAACCCTCGAAACAGAACAACTTCAAGAATCGTACGCATAAGACCTCTTTAACTTGTCCCTACAATTTAACTTATTTTTAGTCGTTTTTGGTTCACGATTTCTTCATAAAAGTTGTAGAAAATTGAATAAGATTTCCAATCATACTAAATAGAGATCCTAACTCTACCGGTACACTCTGAAATACAAGAAAAACCAGAGACCTCCTGATTTTGCGTGAAAACCAACTGCCCTATTTTCTTTATCAAGAAGCACCCAATGAATATCAGAATTTGCTCCAACTTTCTTCATAAAATTTGTTTGAAAATGAGTTAAATTTCAATAAATGTAAGCCTCACCTCTTAATTCCTTTTGAAGAGTTCAAACCGAATTAAAAACCAATGATGTGCAGAATGAACCAAGATTCAGCCAAGGATACACTTTGCTTGAGTTCTCCTTCTCTTGTTCAACCTCAAAATTCTAGTAAAATTCCTCTTCTTCTTCCTTTCAAACTCTCTCTTAAATGTTCTCTGTAAATTGAAGAAGGAAAAATGGAAGATGGATGAGAACTTTTTCTTCAAAAAGTTTGGCGGTGAAGGGAAGAGAAGAAGAAGAAAAGAAAAAAAAAAGAAATTTTCTTCTCTTTTTTTTCCTTTTATCCTTTCTTTTCTTTATTTTACTTAATAAAACCATTAAATATATAAATATATATATATTTACACTTAGTATCCTTTTTCTTTTTTTTTCTTTTTTTTTCCACATTTAAAGAAATTAAACAAGAAAATATCGGGTTTACAACTTACCTTCCCCTTAGAAAATTTCGTCCTCGAAATTTAGAATGTCCTTAACTAAAAAGTATCGGGTATCTCTTCTTCATCTGATCTTCTGGTTCCCAAGTTGCCTCCTCCACTCCATTAAGTTTTCACAAAACCTTTATGAGTGGAATTGTTTTGTTTCTCAAAACTTGTTCCTTTCTGTCCAGAATCTGAACTGGTTCTTCAACATAACTCAAATCTTTTTTTAATTCAACTGGTTGCTCTTGCAACTTATGTGATGGATCTGGTATATATTTTCTTAACATGGATACATGGAAAACATCATGTATTCGTGCAAGTTCTATTGGCAGCTCAAGTCTATACGCTGCTGGTCCCACTCGTTCCGTTATCTGATATGGCCCAATACTAGGACTTAACTTACCTTTTCTTTCGAAACGAATAATTTCAAGAAAACTTGATCTCCAACTTGGAATTCTAGGTTTCTTTGTCGCTTATCCGCATAACTTTTCTACAGATCTTGGGCTATCCTCAGATTTTCTCTGATCAACTTAATATTATTTGTCGTAATTTGAACCAACTAACTTCCGCTCTCCCACTTCATTCCAACCCATAGGAGTTCTGCATGGTCTCTTATATAAGGCCTCATAAGGTGCCATACTGATACTAGACTGATATCTATTATTATAAGAAAACTCCATAAGTGGCAAGTGAGTATCCCAACTTCCTTTAAGTTGAATGACACATGCTCTCAACATGTCCCTTAAAGTTTGGATGGTCCTCTCGGACTAGCCATCTGTTTGGGGCAAAAGGATGTACTAAACTTTAGCCCTGTTCCCATTGCTTTCTGTAAACTAGGCCAAAATTTAGAAGTAAACCTCGGATCCCTATCTGAAACTATGGACACTGGTACTCCATACTGACTCACAATCTTATCGACATATAATCTAGCTAGTTGGTCTAACATAGATGTCGCTTTAACCAGTATAAATCATGTCGTCTTGGTGAGTCTGTCGACTATTACCCATATACCATCATGTCCACTGGATGTACGAGGTAATCCAAACAGACAATCCATAGTAATATGCTCCCATTTCCACTCTGGCACTGGCAAAGGATTAAGAAATCCTCATGGCCTCTGTCTTACTGGTTTAACCTGTTGACAAATCAAACATCTATCAACATATTCAGCTATCTCTTGCTTCATTCTAGGCCACCAATAAGTCTTCTTTAAAGTTCTGTAATCTTGGTGCTACCTAGATGCATAGCGGAAGCTGAACTGTGAGCTTCTTCTAGAATAGCATTCTTAAGCTCACTGATATTCAGAACACATAATCTTCCCTGTTTAACAATGGCTCTATCTATTCTCAGCTCAAACTCCACCTTTAAGCCTTTCTTGGATTTCCCAAGCTTCTTCTGTAAATTACTATGCTCTGACTATCTTCTTACAATCTCAATTACTAGAGAAGACCGAACCTGAAATTGAGCTAAGAGACTTCCTGAATCCTTTGTAGTTACTACTGCCTTGGAACCTCTTAACTCATTCAACAAAGCTACTCGAATACCACACAAGGCACTTTTCGGAAGTCTTGACTTCCTACTTAATGCATCTGCTACTACGTTAGCTTACCTGGATGATACTCTATAGTACAATCATAATCTTTAATCAGTTCTAACCATCGCCTTTGTCTCAGATTTAGCTCTTTCTGATCAAAAATATACTTCAGCCTCTTATGATCTGTGAAAATATGGCACTTTTCCCCGAACAAATAGTGTCTCCAGATTTTTAATGCTAAAACAACTGCTGCTAGCTCAAGATCATGGGTAGGGTAATTACACTCATGCTCCTTCAACTGCCTTAAAGCATAAGCTATTACATTCCCATCTTGCATAAGCACACAACCTAATCCTAGCCTTGAAGCGTCACAATAAATCACATAGTCCTTCCCTGTTACAAGAAGTGCCAGAATAGGTGTTATGACTAGTCTTTTCTTCAATTCCTGAAAACTTTGCTCGCATTTATCTGACCACTCAAAATTAGCATTCTTCCTTGTCAAAGCGGTCAAAGGCAATGCCAATTGTGAGAAATCCTCAATAAAACGCCTATAGTATCCTGCCTAACCCAGGAAACTACGTACTTCTGTCGCACTAGTTGGTCTTTCCCAATTGACAACCGCTTCCACTTTTTGTGGATCGACACTAACTCCTTTTGCTGAAACTACATACTCTAAAAATACTACATGTTCCAACCAAAACTCACATTTGCTGAACTTAGCGTACAACTGTTTATCACGTAGAGTCTGTAGAACAATCCTCAGATGTTCCTCATGGGATTCTCTGTCAATCGAGTAAACTAATATATCATCAACGAACACGGTCATAAAATGATCTAAATACTGATGGAAGATCCTGTTCATGAGATCCATGAAAACTGCTGGCGCATTCGTTAAACCGAATGGCATAACTCGAAACTCATAATGCTCATACCTCGTTCTGAATGTTGTCTTAGCAATATCTGATTCTCTAACCTTCAACTGGTGGTATCCTGACCTTAAGTCAATCTTAGAGAACAATGCTGCTCCCCTTAGTTGATCAAATAAGTCATCGATGCGTGGTAAAGGATACTTGTTACGTATTGTAACCTTGTTTAACAATCTATAGTCAATACATAATCTGAGGGTACCATTTTTCTTTTTTCATAAATAGCACTGGTGCTCCCCAAGATGATACACTAGGCCTGATGTATCCCTTGTCAACTAGTTCTTGTAACTGATTCTTCAATTCTTTAAGCTCGCTTGGAGCCATTCTATACGGTGTCTGTGAAATAGGTGTTGTTCCTGGTAATAATTCAATGGTGAACTCAATCTCTCTATCTGGTGGCAAACCTGACAAATCATCTGGAAATACATCAAGAAACTCTTTCACCACATGAACATCTTCTGGCTTCAACTTTTCTCTTTGCACTACTATGATGTGTGCAAGAAACCCTGTGCAACCCTTCTTCAGCAATTTCTCAGCTTTCAAAACTGAGATTAAACTTCTAGAAACGACATTCCTCATACCTCTAAAAACCACTTCAGCAAAGCCTGATTTTCTGAAAACCACTTCCTTCCTATGGCAATCCATAGATGCATAGTGAGCAAATAAGAAATCCATTCCCAAAATTACATCTAACCTCTGCAACTCTAGTGGTAGCAAGTCCACTAGTAGACTGATACCTTCTACTAAAATTTCACAATTACGCAACACCTTATTAACAAGTAAAACGTCACCAACTGGAGTGTATATAGCTAACCCCTAAACAAAGGTTCTAGCATCCTATTCAGCTTAGTCAGAAATATACTAGAAACAAAGGAATGCGTAGCACCTGGATCAAATAAAACATCTGTAGGTACATTACAAATAAGAATCGTACCAGTAATAATGTCTGGTGCATCCTTCGTTTCTTGTTGAGTCATAGCATAGACTTTTCCCTGTTGCCTAGGTCTTCCAACAACTCCCTTTTGCCTTGGACCACTGGTGCCCTCTGTTGGAACCACTGAAACTCTCGATTGTTCAACTATCTGGGACCCAACTCCCTGATCTCTCTGAACTGTCATATTCAACTATGGACAATCTTTCTTGAAATGTCCTGGCTGTCCGCACTGGTAACATACACTGGCACCCACCAAACACTGACCTCGATGGTTCCTGCCACAACTCATGCATGGTGTTCGCTGACTATAATAGCAACGGACTCCTAACCTGGTTGTGATTTTACTGTTGATCTAGTGGGTTGACTAAGTATTTTCTAGCTCTATCTCTGAAAACACTACCATAACTCACGTTCCTCGATGCTTGGCCTCTAGACCGATTCTTAAAGTCTTGATGGCTTGAAATATTTATCCCAGGCGTGAACCTCCGCTGCTTACGACCTCTAAATCCACTAGCTGTTGATGTCCCATGACTAAACTCCACTACTGATTTCTCTTCTGTTATACTCTGCTCTACACGAAGGGTAGTCTCCACTAACTGAGAAAAATTTGTCCACTTAGCAATGGTTGTAATTGGGGTACGTATTTTAAAACGCAACCCTCTTTCAAACCTTCGACACCTGTCACTCTCAAAAGCCACAATAACGTCAGCATACCGTGAAAGCTTGGTATACTTCCTCTTATACTCAGCCACTGAAAGTGATCCTTGTTTCAGCCCCAGAAATTCATCCCTCTTGGCTTCACAGTATGTGTTGGGATAATACTTATCTTCGAATATGCCTCTAAAAGTCTGCCAATCTAAAGCACGTGCATCACTGCGCCTAGCTAATATAGATTTCCACCATCCTTCAGCCTCTTTTTGCAACAAAAATGTGGCCAATCTAACCTTTCGTTCCTCAGGAAAATTCATCACATCAAAACACTTATCAAGCATATTCAACCAGTTCTCTGCATCAGGTGGATATGTGAAACCCTCAAACACTGTAGCCCTTAACTTCTTCAGCTGTTCAATTCCGTATGCCTTTTCTGGATCACTAGGGTCTACTCTCTCTGGCCTTCCTATCTCCTGTGAAGTTCTCGCAAACTGCTCATTTTCTGCCCCACCTCGAACTCTTAGGGTACTAGATTCCCCTACAGATGGACCTTGGGTAGAACCTTGCATCCCGTCCTGATTCTGCCGGCGTCGTCTGCCAGTACGTGGTGGCATGACTCCTATAATATGTCAACACATTAGACATAATATAGATACTTAACTCAAATGCATGATACTAAATGTCTACACATATTAATAATAATTGGACTTACTTCTACCCTTACCTAAACCATACTCCACTAGTTCCCTTTAAGCTATCTTGACTTTCAATTATTTACTTTCCAATTTCTTCTTAGAGCTAACCGCTCTACCTTAATTCCCATGTAGCAAACTGCTCTCATACCAAGTTGTCACACCCCCTCCTGGACTACCTGCTAGCTTAGATCGAAAGATGGCGTGAAGCCGACGAACAACGCTTTTCTGTACCTGTATCTATCGACTCTGCTTAAAACTTTAATGTGATGAATTTGCCAATATAGTATATAAACTATTATACATGCAACAAAACACAGTGGATCCTAGGCTAGTCAAACACATACATGAAGTGTACCTCGGAATTAACTGACTTCACGAGTAAACCTAAAGACACCTTAATCAAAATATAACCAACAAAATTTACACAACTGCAGCTCCTAAAGCTTATACAAATTGTGGAGTATCTATAACATACAAGGGTGTATATACATCATAACACAACATACTCTATGCCCAACTCAAAACGCATACTTACAATCGATAATGGAGCTTCAGCAGACTAAGGCAGTCTAACAGGCAACGGGAACTCGATCTCTACCTGGAAAATGGGTAAAACATTTTGGAAAGGGTGAGCTGTAAAGCTCAGTGAGTGACTCAGTTTAAAATTAGTAATGTCGAGCAGCTTTTGCTTCCCCGTAATAAGAGTCTTATGTAGTGTCGTAGGTCGTCTTTGAAAATTATCAAGACTGCGTAGAAGGAGTTGTCTTTCTTCTTTCTATATTATATAACCTCTTGACTCGTTCATTCCCTCAATATTCTTTGAGCCTCAATCATTGATTGTAATAGTCTTACCTACGGCAAAGAATTCCTATGGAGCCTCCTGTGGAGTCGACTTGTTTATCCATATTAACAGCTTCTCTTCTTTGGTTCATTCCATAATTCTTCTGATATTATTTTTCATAGTCAAGTCAATCATCAAAACGTCTTTTCTTCTGAACTTATATAAATGCGCTTGGCTTCTATTCTAACCTTGGTCTAGGTGCCTTGCCATAAGTGGTCGCTTCCTTTCGCATGCGTCTGTCAACTCTTTACTCTGCCTTACCGCGTAGTCAAATAAAGCTCTAGATGAGTTGTTCTCCCTTGTTCATTGACTCCTCTTCTCTCATCTGAAATAATAGTCTTTGAACTGCTCCGGTCCCTGGTCCGGTCCGTAGTGGAATATGAATATGTCCTTATTAATGAGGATACAAAGGTTAGGACTCTGAAAGCGAAGGACTCATTCATGGAAGAGGTTCATATATATGTCCTTATCAATGAGAGTTCGAACTAGCTTAATTCCACTAAAAGCCTGTTCATTCCAGAATTCTGTAGTGCCGCGTAGAAGGCTCCTTTTGAGCAACTTCTCTTCAAAGTAATAGTCAAGTCAATCATCAAAACGTCTGAACCTGTGTCATTGAAGTCTTTTCAAATCTTTTTCATAATCTTGACTACCATCAAAACCTCCTACGGAGCATCTTTATCCCGTTTATACAAAAAAAGGCTCCACTTTGAAAGAGAAATCCCATGATTTCTACTCTTGAACTCCTCTTCTCCAATAAGAAGGAAGGTTCTCTTGCTAGGGACTTTCTTCCATATTCTATTCCGCGATTGAAGGAGGCGCAGTAGGCACTGGCACTGTGCCTTTAGGTTTGCGCTCTTGCTTTAGTTCTTTCTCTTTAAGAAGTTGTAGTTCTTGTTGATGTAGTGGATGTCAGAACTAGCGCTTATTTATAAGCAATTATGCAAAATATGGTATATGAACAATCAATGAATAAGGGGGCTGGATTCCATAGCAGGATTCAGGTTTCACTTCCAAGAACAGAGAGCTCCCCAACCGACCATGACCAACATGAACCTTAAGAGGAGGAAGCAGAGCGGGATCCTTCCTCTCATTTCGAAAGAGAAATCCCGGAACCATTCACGACACGGGAGGTTAGCATACAAGAATTTCAAGAAAACTTCCTTGCATGAGAAAGATCTCATTAAAAGGATCTAACTTCAAGACCGAACTCAAAGATATTGACGTCTTTGCTGTGTCTAACCTTCCTCAACGAAGAATGAAAGAGAGTAGGGGGTATAGTTCCGTTCGCTAACACTGAGAAGAATTACCTATTCAGACCTTGATTATCGGTCAAGCTTTTTTGACTTTTAGTCGCACCTTTTAGACCTCGTATTCTCTCTTTCTAGAGGTCGGATAGGAGGCATCTTCTCTCTCATTCCCCTACTTATTTGATGATGCAGGCGACGTCCGACCCAATGTATAGGCCTTCTTACTGACATCGAAAAGATCTAATACACAAGGTTATGAATCGGTCTCGCAGTCTTAATCTACTTCAGTCCTATTCTACGAAGGAGTGAATTCTTCTAGATTTCCTTAGCCTCTTCCGGAACCTATGAAACTGGTAAGAAGGTTGCTTTTTCTCCTTTGAGTTCCATCTTTTCTACATCTACATTATAAAAAGAAAGCTAACGGAAAAGGCAAGATTCTTTGCGCCTTCGGAGGGGAAGAAGAAAATCAGACTGCTCCTACGGAGCTCAAGCGGTCGATCTATCTCTTTTGGAAGAGGTTACAGATGAGATTACCTAGCCCCTCAAGCAGAAGATAGATGAATAGGATCGAAAGATTAGGACCAGATCCAGGCATCAGAAGTACTTTTTCTTTCATTATAGTCTCAAATGAATAAAGAAGTAGGCAACCCATACAACTACTTATTCTATAGGAAAAGGCAGATCAGTAGGGTATCAGCTCTAAGGTGGCCCGAGGTGATGTGTGCTAGGATCAGAGCTGTTATGGTATGATATATCCGAGAATCAGTCTAAGACTGTATTCTACGAAGAAAGATTCCCAATCAATGGAAGTTGGAGAACTAACTACTCATCCCACGGAGCGAAATGGACCCAATTTAGAGGACCAAAGATCTCAGGCTAAGGCCCTGGGGACATGTCCCCATCCTCTGGATTAATAGACTTCATTCCCATTTTTGAAAATCGACAATCTCTTTCATTCTTGAAGTCCCCAGACTGAGTCCGCTCGAGCTACCCGCTGAGGAGATTCTTTCTCTCCTTCTTGATAAGAACTGGTGGGATAGCAAGAAGAATCCTGAATGAGACGAGAGCCCTTGAGTTGAAGTCCACTAGAGGGTAAGCATATAGGATTCAGACGTGGAGCCTTGAGATCGTGAGAAATCGGATCAGGGTGAGGAGAAATCTGGGAAAGGGAATGAGAGAATGAGCACAGGAAGTAGCCAAGGTTGCGGATATTGCCTGGTATTGAAGTAGGGTCAGTGGCCAGAACCCTTGGTCTCGCTTTTCTGAAAAGATTCTCAATATTCTATGAAGGAGTAGGATGGGGTCATGGATTCAAGCCATAGCAGAACCTAGTTCGGATGCAAGAAAAGAAGGACGCAACCTCGCCACCCCCCATGAATACTAAGAATCTATAGCAATTCTCAAGAATGAAGATAGATATCATTCCCGTAAAGATGATAGGAGAGAGAGGACTGAGGATAGAAGAAAGAAGATCAGAATCCGAAGAATCAGATTTCAAAGGCCTGAACCTCATAAATAGATATGAGATCAAACCTCATGAGCCTTTCATTCATCAGACTTGGAGGTTTAGGAGTTCGTTCAACTTATAAATCAGTCTTTAGGATCGAGACTGAGGAGGCCTCAACCGATGGGCCTTGGAATTGGCTTGATAGAGGTTTCAGGTTCAGGGAGGGTAGCCAAAGCAACCTAGCTGGGGAATTGATCTTTACTGAGTTGACGAGGTTAGCCCTAGCCTCAAGAGCGAACTCATAGGGGTCCGTCTTTCGTATATTCATCATAATAGAATAAGAAGAAATAGGTCGATCTTTCTCAGTCCCAGTGGGAACTCGACCCCTTTTGTAATAGTCTTAGAAATCATAAAAATGTGGGGAGTGATTAATCAGAATTTTTGAATATCGTCAGAGAGTTCCCACCTTCTTTGATCAAAGAAAGTGGACGCCTAGCTCTCCACCAATAGTGGACTGCGGTCCCGGAGATGCAGCCTCCTATCAACTGATCTCAAAATCGCTTCGTCAAAGTATGGTGTAGACGACTGACTGAACTATTGAATATGTATCGAAAGTTCTCATTCTTAATTCAGTCAGAATTCCTAGTCAGATTGATAATAGAATTTCCTTATCATCAAAATGGGGTGATTTCATGGGGGTAATGAATTTTTTCTTGGTAGAAGTTCTTCTCCTATCC
This sequence comes from Cucumis melo, assembly GCF_025177605.1. NCBI lineage: Eukaryota > Viridiplantae > Streptophyta > Magnoliopsida > Cucurbitales > Cucurbitaceae > Cucumis > Cucumis melo. Next base: position 19,890,508 of record NC_066865.1, read on the forward strand.
TCATCCTCAGTCCCCAGGTTAAAAGAAAGGTGATGAGTTCACTGGTCCTAGAAAATTCAGACTGTGATTTGACTCGATTTGAGACTGAGGTGCAAAATTCACATTCCATTCTTTCATGAATGAAGGTCAGACATCAATTATGCTTCCGATTCTTGTTATGCTTACTCTCTGGAACTCTGCTATTCTTCTTCCTCTCCCTCAATTAGGGAAAGAGCTTTTTTTCTTGTTCAAGAGGCGCGTATGATAACCTCTTACTCAACTGGGAATTCCTTGGCCCTCTACTACCGCTCCTTGGTCTTCCTCGGAATTTCAGTCAAAGCCTTTCGGTCCTTCTCTCCCAAATTTGACTCTGGATGGAACTCATTCCACTTTAATTCTCAGAAGAGAGGCATTTCTTCCAATCATAGATAGATAGTTCGGGCTTTGCTCCATATCATCCTCGTATGCCTAATCTTCTGATTCAATACCAGTTCCTCTCGGTGACACTTCCTTTTCTGTCATCAGTCTCAAAAAGACATATATATAAGGAATTTGACAACAACATCGATCATCGATCAGTCTCATTGATAAGGACATATGAACTTTTCTTCTCTCTTTCTTTTTTCTCAAATTCTTCTTAGTCCGAAGGACTTGTTTTCTCTTCTTATCTTCTCAACTCCTAACCGCTCCTTTGATTTTAAGTCAAGTTGCTTCGGACCTTTCAGTCTCGCCTCAACCTTTGTAATAGATTTCATAGTCCGGAGGACGCCTCGACCTTTGTTCTCAGTCCAAAGGAGTCAGAAACATTAGACATATGTGGTTACATTAATCAAAATATATATGATTCATAGTCCGGAGGATGCCTCAACCTTTGTTCATTAATTTAGTCTTTCACGATATCCCTTTCTCTTATGGAGCCTTGTTCATTGATTGTTCAAAGAGTGGAATCATTGATTTGTTCTTAGATATCTATCTCCTAATCCTTTCGAAATTGCAGTCATTTTGATTCAACTTCGGTCGATCCCATTCTATCATAGGGAAAGCAACTCCTCGATCATTCTTTGACCCTTCGCTCTGACGATTTGATGAATGAAATTCAAGAAGAACGAAAGACAGACCCAACCTGAATGAATGTCTTTTTCATCTGAAAATGGATCAGGTTTCGCTACGGGGCTAGATGCCACTAAATTCTGATCACAAGCGGAGGCAAGCCGAGACCAAAGGTTGGGAACCCCACCGAAGCCCACCCCGTACCGCTCCGTGGGTAGATTCTTTCGTTTATGATAAATGAGGGAAATGCGAGAAAGGAAAAGCTATTTCTTCTTTCCACTGAAATGTAAATTTCTCAGTAGTAACGAGGTAAGAGGCAGCAGCGTCATCGCTTTCACGAGACCGAGTTGCCGTAGTGAGATGGGCCATTGGGTTAGGAGTAGGATTCTTCAAAAAGAAGGGTTAAAGAACAGTTAGCCCCAGAGAAGCGGAAGCCTCAGTCAGAGTCTATGGCTGTGGCAGTAGTAGTTCCTGAAAAGGTTTCAAAAGTTTGTTGTAAGAGCTTTAGTTGCTTTAGTAATTGCAGCTGTCAACCCCTCAAATTCGCAAATTCTTTGCGCCTTTATTCATTGATAAGAGTCGATCTTCTTCTTCACGTCCGGAGGAGAGGCTCCGTAGGAGTTGAAAAGCCTATCCAAGAAGATTGAAGTTGACATAATATCTAAGATTCGAGCAATCCGAATGGAATCAAATCCAAGTACAAAGAGTGAAAGGATCAATGAAATATGATTGATCTCAAAAGTAATAATCTAAGTAGATAAGACGCGATCATTCTTTGAACCTAGGCACCTCTTTTATCCATAGATTAATATGGATATAAACAAGTCCTTCGGACCAAAGAAAAGAATAGGCATATTGACAAAGTAATAGGTTGAATAGTCCTTCGGCTCATGAATATGGATAAAGAAGTCCTCCTAAAGAAATAGGATGTATAGTCCTTCGAACGAATTGTGGAATGAGACTCGTCCTCCGCCGTCGTGAATATGGATGAATGAGTCCTTCGGACGGGGGTACAGTCCTTCCCCAAAACAAAGTCAAAGAAGATTGAGAAGGTTCCATAAGATAGAAATCAAGCTTTAGATGAGTTGAAAAAGAAGATTTCAAAAGAATGATCGAGGACTTGTTTACAATTCAATAAAAGAAGTGGCCAGAAAGCAAGGCATAGAAAGGGAAAGGAAACTTGCTAACTCTTTTGAGTTTGGAGACTTGTCTCTTATTTTTCCCCATAGGGTTCCTCTTGTGGAAAAGCTCAAGGCCATCAAGAATTTTCTTTGTCAAATAGTTTGCTCGTATCAAAGCGATTTTCACGGAGAAATAGGCAGAAGTGTGGGGAGGGCATATACCACTTTGGACTTTTTCGTGAGAAAGAGAAGTTTCATCGGGGAGATTCCAAATTCTATAGGCGAAAGGATTCTTTCCTACCTTCAAAAGCATAACTTCCCAGGCTATGTTATATCTGTGACTTCGTACCAGTTAGACTGAGTACTGAATTATCTAAAGCAATGAGTCCCATCAAAATGAAACTCTTTTTCTTTTAGTAGGTTTAATGTTTGGTCTTGCTATTTAGTACTACCAGCTTGCATTCGATGCCATCGTCTGTACTTAGCATGCCTCCTTCAATCCTAATAAGGAGGAAAGGCAGAAATGCCACAGCTTCCTTTCAAGATTCCAATCGTGACATTGGTAATCCCGCATCTCAGAATCCTTGCTTTCGATCTGGAGAGTGAAGTAAATAAGAAGGTTCCCCTCGCTATCTTGTTTACAAATTTCTTTTTTTTTCTCTCTTTTCATGATGTCAAAAATACTAACTTTTCCGCGTGGTGCCCGACGCATCATCTACTTTAGTTCTCACTTTTGAGGCTGCTACCACAGCTTTTGCCTCCGTTTTTCACGCTTTTGTTCGAGGAAGGCCGCTGGAACTTGCTGATTGAGCAGATTTAGTTGCTTCAGCTTCAAAGCCTGAGATTTCCCTTGATGCAGCTTTTTAGCCATCCCTTCCCATCCGAAATAGTCCCAAAGACAAGATCTTAGATAGCAAGAGGAGATTATCAAAGGAAGAAGAATGAAATCCTCTTATGTTCAAAATCTCTAAGAATCAGAATAAGTCTTATTCTTTGTCGGTCCGAAGGACAAGTTAATATGGATTTCACAAATTCTTTGATCCTTTAAGCCTTTTTTAAGGATCAGTTTTTATTTAATGAGCTTCTCGCAAATTCTTTCCGCCTCTCCTTCTTAGTCGACTTTCTTCGCATCGACCCTTATCATTTTGAGTCGAGTTATTTCTAACTATAAGAGCTCCTTCTCATATTATCATTCAGTCCTTTCGCCTCAAATTCTTCGATCATTCTTCTCACCTCTATTTTGAGTCGAGTTATTTCATAATGCACTCCTTCTTTTATTGTCATTCAGTCCTTTCGCCTCAAATTCTTCGATCCTTCTTCTCACCTTTTATTTTGAGTCGAGTTATTTCATAATTCACTCCTTTGAATTTGAGGATAAGGACTTCACTTCGCCCCTCTCCTTCCTAACCTCAGTCGAGTGGCTTCGCCCCTCTCCTCTATTTTCAGTCGAGTTATTTTATAACCTCCTCCGCCTTGAATTTAGTGAAAGGTTAGGTCGACGGCCTTTCATTCATTCCCGATCGGTCTATAATTCAGCATCCGACACAGCAAGAACAATAGATATCCATCTTTCATATTCAAATCAGTGGAATTCACAAGTCCGACGTAAGTCCTTATCAATGAGAGGCTCAAAGAATTTGAGAAGCGATTGAAAGGAGTCCAAGATTCAAGCCGCTCCTCTTTATTATTTCATAATCAGATAGAATATAGAAGAATAATATAATCAGTCCTTTATGAATCTTGGCTCGCTGCGAACGAAAGAGGATAAGATTTCAAGGCTTTATCAAGCTGAGCTTAGGCGTACTAAGCTTTATAGTCTTTATCGTCTATGCTTAGGCCTTGAAATACTAATAGGATTTCCTCATCGTTGCTCTTCATTCTTAATGAAATATAAGAAGTTATAAAGCTCTTCAAGCTCTGATATTCAATTCATTAAAGATGCTCCGCACTTGCACTCCTATTCCCGATCTGTGGTAGTTTAATTTCGCATAGGATAGAGTAGTCTTGATAAAAGAGAAAAAGAGCATGAAAATCTTGAATTCAGCCTTGCACTCCCACGAAAGTCAGAATTCCTTTCATAAAGGGGTGCAAATATCTTTCTATAATAAGTAGTTGATAAGAGCGGCCAATCATCAAGAGCTGGAGTATGATGTTAAGACTTTTCTCAGTCTTCTTTCCTCTTCTCAATCCCTTGTAAATAGTCTCTTTCATCCATGCTTTTGAATGATAAACTATTAATTACTCAACGTTTTTTAATAATGAAACTATTAATCACTTGACTATGCAAAGTCTTATGATCGGTCTTTAGGTTAGTGAATTCAATCATCACTCTTTTCGGGAGTAGGGCGAGGCCAAGGGCAGTGAATCAGAACTTTTCTTATCCATACGAGGATAGCCTGGAAACATCACTCTCTCATGCTAGATTTTCGGACCTTGCCAGGCAAGGCTTCTCATAGGCTCATCCCTAAAAATGGGAGATCGCGCATCAGTCACGGGGTTCACACCCCACCCTTCCAGCTATTTCCTTTAATTAGGGTCTTGGTTCAGTGTAGTCTTCTTCGTCTTTCAGTCTAATAGTACGCCCCCTCTTTCAGAAATTCCTACCCCTAAGTCTGATGGTGGATCGGGCCATTGTAGTGCGGAAGAAGAAGTAGAATGAAGCGTGAACCTTTACTGATAGGCTCTAGATCCTCGACCGATCTCTTTCATCCGTGGGTAGGAAGACAAGGAATTAGAGGTTGAAGAAGATGAGATCTCCACCCCTAGGATCCACCATCAAGGTAATCTTTCCAGAAGCCAGGTCATTTCACAAAGGTCATTCTCAGTTGCGGATCCCCACTACACGGGAGAGGAATGACTCGACGGAGAGGAGTGGAGTGCTTTCAGTCAGAAATAAGGCCTTGAGTTTCGAACTCATCCACGTAAATTGCGATATGGCTAGGGCCCTGGCTTCTCACTGATTTTCCTTGGATTTCTATGTCTTGACCTAAAGGTTAGGCTTTTTTCCTTGGAGATCTCCTTATCTCATTCATTCAAGAACCAGGCTAGATTTGAATGAAGAACGAGGACCCATAGCCCTTTCTTATGATTATAAGGATAAGAACGGCTCAAAGTACCTAATATCTACGACTGTGGACGATGGACGATCCCATGGCCGGACCTCTTCCATTTAGGCTTTAGTGCGATGTGAAATGAGTGATAGGCTGAATGAAAGAAATGAATACAAAGAGAAGATGATTGCACCCTCTCATCACACAATTCCCCATTTAGTCGGAATTCGAAATTCACTCTATGATCGACCGGGATGGGGTATTTGCCTTAACTCTCTATAGGCCGCTTGCACAAAAATATGAGACTTTTCCACTTCATTCTTGACCTTTATGACGAATACAAGTGCCCCTTCCCTCCTTTGAATCTGGAAGTGACCTCTCGGTCTCAGATCTTCCTTCTTCATACAGCAACACACAGAAAAAAGAGAGAAGGAAGCGCCTTATCCAGCTACTTCACTAGGGAAAGACTACTAGATGAAGAGAGAGTTCGCTCTTGGTCCCGATTCTGGTCCTATTCGAGTGATGCCTCCTTTCTCTGGACAACTTCTACTGATTTTTTCGTATCCATTTCCCCTCCTTATTTAGAAAAGATAGAATATACACTTGAAGAAAGAAGGACATCGTCTGGTCGATTAGCCTAAACCTCTTGGCCAAGCAGAGGGGTTCTTTATTGACTGCTTTCATAAAGAAAGGAATTACTACACCTTTTAGAAAACTTCCCCATTTTTGGGGTCGGATGGTACGCTGACTGGTAGAATTGGATCGAAGAGCTCACTATCAAAGTTAGGCCTAGTGATAGGTTTGAATTTCTTTTTTTCTTCTCATATTCCTTTTAGAGAAGCCCACTACGCGGGCTCGGAGGGAAGCCTACCCGATTTAACCGGCCACAGAGAGGGAGAAGAAAGGAATGGGGCCTCGTGATAAGTAGAAGGTGATCATCCTTCCAAATGCCCACGTAGCGGTAATACATAAAAAAAATGTCTTAATGCTCATAAGAACTTCTCCACCATGAATGAATGATGTAAACCCACCCGTTTCAAAATGGAAGGAAAAAGCCCATCTACTTTGATTACAAATGAGTGAACTACATATATTTCTTTCTTGCCTTCCATATAGGCCCAAACCATGCATTTTCTTCATTTTCTCTCCTTTCAGTTGAGACCTTGTTCATTGATTCAGTCGAGACTCGTTCAAAGACGGGGAATGAGTCCAGTCGAACTGGACCCCGGAAGATTATCCTTCAGCCTTGGATCAATCAACCGCGAGACCAGAAGTTCAGGCTTCTAGGGAATCAAGGTCGGTCAGCCCCCCCGGATAGAGACTTTATCGAACTTGTATAAGATGAGCAATCTGGCCTCCTTGTGGTTGCTCCCAACGCCTAATTCAAGGCTGAATTATGAGAATACGACCACCAGCGCAGATAGGAAGGGACTGATTCATATTTATGGAACAAGCTGACTGAATTCCCTACAAATCAGAAGAGATCGTCTTTTTGCTAAGCTTGGGGGACAGAGGAGAGTCGTCCTCGGTCGGATCGATCGATCTTCGCCCAGAGACCGTTGCGGCCCACGTAGGGCTTAGAGATCTTTCATTATTCAGTAATGGAATACATGGAAAGAGAATGCAACATGATTTCTTCTTTAAACCTTTGGACGTGAGTGCACTCCTATAAAGTAGCTTAAGGCTTCGTAGGCCTCCTTTTTTTTTTAGTCTGAACCTCTCCTTGCAAATTCTTTGCCCCAAACCACTCCTTTGATTTTGAAGGCCTGACTTCTAAATGAAAAGGAGTCAAGGGTCGAAGAACTATCCCATCTCGACTAAGCCGCTATCCTCTCTTATCTAATCACTATTCAATAGATAGGATATGGGTTCGATGAAGAGTATGAGGAACAGGCATCCGTCTCCGTTGAGGATCAAGGTAAGACGAATTAGTAGCTCGATAGCATCTCTATCTCCGGTCATCACCTATGGAATCAGAATTAAACTACCATGGACCAGAAGAGAAAAAAGCCTATCCTTGAAAGAAAAAATATACTCAAATCAAATAAAAGGAATAAAGAGAAAGCCTAGGGGTCAAACTACCCCAGTATTGGTCAGCGCGACTCCTGATTAAGCTAAGGAGGACCAGTCTTCATAGCTCTCCTTGTGGCCTTATATTCAAAAGACTCTCTCATCTCATTTATGGAAATTCCCTTTCTGCTCAACCCCTTTTTTCTCTTTATCAAGACTAGAACAGTCATGTGTATTTGGGTGAGGAGTATGCTTCCGTCTACAATAAGGCCTTTGCTTTCATCCACGTAAATTGCGATAATCGGCTAAAATCCCTTTCTTTTTTATTGAGCCCTTGTTCAACTCCTTCTAATTGGATAAGGAAGGAATGAGCTTGAAACTCCTACTCCGCCTCTCCTTCCTAACCCCTGATTCAACCCTTATTATCCTCATTGACTCCTTCTTAGTCGACTTTCTTCGAATTGGTTCGTGGTAGCTTAATTGTTAATTCATAACCTACGGACGAACCCTTAATTTAATCAATATTCATCTGTAAGGATCGAAGAATTATCTCAGAATTTGAAAGCGAAGTCCTTATCCTTATTTATTTTAGAGCCTCAATGAACAAGGAAGGAGTTGAGAAGTTTGAAAGGAAAAGAGGATCTCTGAGAATTTTCTTAACACATGAATTTCGTCGTTATCAATGAGACCAAAAAATAGCTGAAAGCCCTATACATGATTTTCAAGCGGAAGGAAAGCCTATGTTTCAGGAGATAGATCTTGTTATCAATCGTAAGCTCTTTATCAAATCAAGGGGAATTAGGATAGTTAGCCCAGGAGAGAGGTGAGGTGGAAATCATCCTTCAAGATAGCTTTCCCTATTTTTTCTCAGTTCCCTAATAATTATGGAGTGATGTAATAGACTGAGTAGTAGCAGTTTCTGAAGAGTCAAAGGCCCAGGAAAGCGACCCTGTTGAGTAAAAGAGTTTTTTCGTAGCTCGACAGCTAAAAGGGATAAGTATTAGATCTTGGAGTTTCAGCCTCATATCTATCCTTTCAAGGTTATCGTATGCTTTTGCTTGACTTTGTTTACGATTGGAAAGGATCAGAATTAGAGCTGCTGCTTCGGACCGAGTTGGGTAGGCCGACAGAGTCCTTGGGTGCGACTGGGCTCTTCTTCCATTCATCAGTCTTCTTTCTAAAGGAGCTCTCCTCTTATTCCATTACTGAATAACTGTTCTCAAGAGACAGGGAATGAGATGTTGCCGAAGCAAGAGTTAGAGGTTATCATACGACTCGACTTATAAAAGCACCAATAGGAAGCAAAAATCGAGTTGACTCTGATCGGAACTATGGCACTCAGATAGGAAGAACAAACAAAAATCGTAGTTTGTTCTAGTTTGGAGAGGTTGAGGAAGAAAGCCTAGGGTAAGGATCCCAATACAGAAGGCATAGGTTTTCCCTAGTAGGCGAGGATAGGTTATGCAATAGCTCTGAAGATAAATTGACTCAGTTTCTCCGTGGAAGAACAAGAGAGAGCTTGGTTTCTCGCTTGAGTATGAAAGGTCATATCCAGAACTCATAGGGGGCGAAGCGAGCTATTGATGCACAGGGTCCTGAGTCTCTTTTGTCAAATAAGTAATCTATCCCAATTGCGAACTCTTAGCCTTAAGCCTTAGGAGTCGACTTCCCGAGTCAGAAAGGAGAGTGAGGCGGCTTTTCCTAGTAGGACCGATAGGACGAAATATTGATCTTGAGTCAGATGTTAGATTATGCTTTACTGAGTCACTGAAATAGGAATCAGTGTTGTTATAGTGAGTATTCTCATCTCATATAATAACTCATCCCAATATTCTTTATATTCAATAGAATGAATAATCTAGTAGGCAATATTAGATTACACTTATTATCATCATTGACTCCTTATCAGTCGAGTTTCTTCGAATCGCCCCGTAGGAGTCGAGTTATTTCATAACCTCCGAACCTATGGAATGATGAATATGAATTCAGCCTCCGGACCACTCAAAGCCATCGCTAAGAAAAAATGGGGAGGAAAAAAGAATTTGAGTCCTTATAGAAGAACAGAGGAAGACGTAGCGGGAAGACAGAAAAATCTCTTAACCTCTAATTTATGAGGAGCGTTCTTTACTAAAGTTTATAGCATTGGAATGATGTAATTAATAGAGGAAGGATGTAGCTCGACCTAAACTAAACGTTTAGGCCAAGAAGAGGAAGAGTCAGAAGCAGGCGATATGGATGCGGCTTTCTTGGGTGCGGAAGTCCAAGAATGAAATCAAAGTAGCTGGAGGTGTAGAGGAAGAGGGACAAGGGCTTAAGAAAGATCAGTTCCAGCAGGTTAGGAGGCGCAGCAAAGGGATCTCTGTTACCTGTGTTGAGGTTTTCTTCTTTCATTCTTGTTTTCATTTCTATTTTCTTGTCCGTTTAAGCGAGTGGTTTTAGTCACTCTTCGACTAATTAAGCTACCACAGATCGGGCCAAAGTTGTGAGACGAGAGGATAGGTTCCTTCATATATTCCATAATAACTTCAGTGATTATCGAGGATCCCACGGAGCGGTTGCCAATAGGGCTCGGTCTAATTCCGCTATCGAAAGAGGGAGATATGCTTTCCTTCTTTAAGAAGAGAGAAGAAGAAAAGTGGAGATCAGAAGCGAGACGCATCAAAATTTAATTATCCCAATAACATCGATCAGAGAAGAAGGAAAGATTAGCTTTTCAACTTCTCTCAACTCCTCTCAAAGTCTTTGACTTTATTCTTATTGATAAATCAACTTCTTATTTCTTGAGAGGTGCGAAGAAATGCTTTCTCAAGTGGTTCGTAAGAAAGAGCCCCATAAAAAAGGGGATAATAGGTATCAGCCTCAGAGGTGACCTGCGCGACCTCTCTCGTTAACCTCTCTTTCCTTCTCAAATTCTTTGAGCCTTCTTCGTCTTCGTCTTGCAGAATTGTCCCAGACCAGTCGCCTGGACCCTTGTATATTAGATCTTTTAGTCGCTGGATTTCTTGCTTGGTTTCGGGAATCTCGATATCCTTTTTTGATTCAAGATCTAAAGCATATTTATGAGACAATAATAGAAAATAGAAAGGATTTCTCAACTAAGGACTTATCGATCAATGGACGAGGCGACTTCTCTTTCTATGGCTACAACAGAAAAAGAAAGGAGGGATGTGGTCGAGCTTGAACTTTCGAGCAGGTAAGGGAAAGAACTCCCCGCGCTAGTTCGATTTGCATGCGTGGATCGTGTGGCAATGCCAAAAGGTCCATGGTTGTGAGGCCTCTTCAGACTAAGTATCTTTGAATCTGGTTGAAGCACGTGGAAAGTGTGCCCCGGAACTCTCAAATCGAGTTTGAATGGGGTTGAGAGAGTTCAGTAATCTGCTAAGCCTTTTTTTTTCTTAATTGAATTGAAGCCCGAAAGAAAGCTGAGATCGAAGAATTCTTCCTTAAGCTTAGGAGGCATTAAAATGCAATTCGTACTTATTTTAGGTTAACCTAGGTTGTCGTAGGGTTTTTAGGGTTCGAGAGCATTTTTGATTGAGTTTAGAAGGTTCTGCTTCTGATTATCAGAACTAATAATAATAAGGTTCTGCTTCTCTTTCTGACTCTATAACTCTTATCATATTAGCTTTCTCTCCAAGACATGAGAGATGGGATCTTTTTCTTAGTTATTCATGACGAGATCCGATCTCATAACTTCTCTAGCTGAATCTGGAGTCACGACGAATGAAAGAGGGATAGCTAAATCAACCTATTTATTATCAAATAAGAAAAGAATTTCTCCTTCAAAGGCCTTAATAGCGAAGAGCTTACCGTTTCAACAAGATAAGCTACAACATTCTCAAAAGAAGAAAGCGAAGCCAAAGTGACTCCATACGCGAGTATGTGAAGGCCATCTCCTTGGACATTTTGGATATGAGGGTCTCGCTACCTCTGAGCGAGCGAATGCCTCATTTAAGAGAGTTTAACTTCCGAGACTGGGGTCTCATATCTATCCTGGTCTTAAAGAGTAAACTTGGAGAGAATTCTCACTTCTTTCAGTTACCTTTCGTACTCCAACTCATCTGCATAGTGCTCTCTGTGGGAAATTCCTTTCTTCTCCTTTTCTTCTATGAATCAAATACCTTTCCATTCAAATAGTGAGATGATAGTAAGCCGTTAAGATCCAACTCTCTTTCTGTCGAGCCCAATCTCCTTCGTAACCTATTAACATGAAATCAAAGGATATATGGAATAGTCACCTGGACCTTTGTTTTTGGTTCTACGTAGCTTAATTTCCTCCATATTCACCTTTTTGACTGATTTAACTCAAAAAATGAAGAAAGCGGCTCAATTCGGAAAAAGAGAAAAAAGAGAGATTTCTCAATTCAAGTGAGCGATTCCTCTCCTACTACTTCTACCTTTGGGTCGAGCAGCCGACGCCCTATGAGTGATTTTTTCTCTCCGTCTGCGATGATTGATTCTCTTCCTTTTTGCTTTGGTACCGCTCCACTGCCTCAATGAACAAGGGCTCGACTGAAAGGAGAGAAGGAGTCCTCTCTAACTCTGAATCTTGATCTTGAAGCCTTCTTGCTTTAATGGACTGGGATACTCTTATTCAAGGTCTTGATCTCTTTCCGTAGCGACTTGAGCTAGCTCATCCAATACGGCTAGGGCACTGACTGAGAAAGAAGGATACCAAGGGTAGAGGTCTGATTCCGTAAAGCTTCTACAATAAAGTCAATGAACAAGTTATAAGGACTCAATGACTAATTAAGCTAACCTGGACCATTATTTTTGAACGAAGAGAAAGAAGAAAGAAGTACTATAAATGATTGATGATAGTAGTTAGAGTGAATTAAACTACCACAGACCGGGCCCACTATGCGGTTGGGGAAGAGTGGGTAGCAAGGTAACTCAAATCGACGGACTAGCCCTATCCTCAAGCTCTAAAAAGGGTTGGGATACAAAGGTTAGGACTCTTAAGTACTGGAGGCTGAATGAATATGAGTTCCTTCGTCATTCTAAAAAATAGCCATAGGAGAGGCTCAAAGAATGATTGAAGTATCGCTTTCCAATCTTGAACCTGAGGCCCACTACGCGGTTTGAATAGCGAGACAACTAAGACTTTCCAACTTCAGAGGCACAAACGTAGCAAGACAACAAGAAGTCGAGTAAAAAAGGAGAAGGCTATTAAGTTTTCCCTGATTGAGATGTTTCGATCGAGGATCTTGAAGGAGAAATGGGATCGGGGCCTTAAGCGGAATCATCCGTGGGTTAAACCTCAAGCCTCATCTGTGCTAGGGCATTGCTCTTTCATTCATTCTACCTACTAAGGCCTTTGGCTTATTTCTCTTCATTGATTTACTCCCCCTCTCGATTTGACTTTTAGTCACATTACTTGGAATCAGTCTTTTTGGAAAAAGGAATGTGACGCTCGAAGGGAATCATAGTTAGGCGAGGTTAGAACGAGCGGCAGAGGAAGCCAGAAAGGTTATCTATCCCGGAAGAGAAGCTTCACCTTCATAAGTAGGTTGTTGAGTGGTGGAACAAACTTGCTCGACTTGAGAGTGGCATGGCTGTGGGATCGATAGTTAGAAGCTTTACTAATTGGGGAGCAAGGTCACATCATTTAGTAGTTGAAATGAGGTAAAGAATATGCTTGAAAGAAAAGAGTCTTTTTTAATGAGTCAACACAAAAGGAACTGAAATCGTAAGCGAGTGAGGTTCTTTTATTTCATAAGAAAGATTCCCCAATTATTAGATAGAATCCCAACAGGGAGAGTACCTGTGCCATTATCAGAAGAAAGAGGTCCCTTTGACGGAGTTCCCACAGCAGCTAGGTAAGATAGAGTGAGACAGCCAGGGTTCACGGGTCGCTTAAATAGAGTAGGGTCGACTGCTAACCCCTTGACTGATTTTGAATGTCACAACAATTGAAAATTCTTTGAACCTACGTCAAAACCTTGCAAATTGTCCCCCTAATAAGCAAATTCAAATCAGTTTCATTAACTAGTCCTTCGGACCGCAGGAGTTGAGAGAGGAGTGAATGTTTTGTTCATTTTAGCTAACAAATATGGGTTTAGAACATTCCACCTGGGGTCCTGGGCTCGTCTTGCTTCAGTTCTTTTGATCTGAACTTTGTTCATGCATTAAAAGACAATGATCACACTTTCAAACTGGTATCGGGTAAATCTCGTCTTGCTTCTTCAACTTTGAATGCTACAGATCCAAGAGCCACAACCTACCGACGAAAGCAAAGGGGTTGTGAGAGATGCGAGGGAAGATGCATCCCTTTCATCCGTACGTACAAGACCAGAAGGGAGCTCGCTTTATCTTTTTATGTTGAGGCGCAAAGGATATTGCGAGACAGGGATATTCTTGAGTTTCATTAGTTGAAGAAGAGGATGTACCCCCCGTTCTTTCCATTCTGAGATCAATCGGCCTTGTTCATTGACTGTCCCAAGGCTAAGGGATTCTTTCTCTTTTGATTTGACATCTTGTCCCACTTTTATTTGCCTCTGATTCTACGAATTGAACCTCGTTCTCGGTCTTCCTCGCATGAAAGGGCAGAAAAGGGAAGCCAGACCAGCCCAGATTTCGAATTTATGGGGCCGGATCGGGGAAGTGGTTCCGTTGAAGGAGTTGCAGCATCAATCTTTCAGCTCTTCTTCTTAAAGGTAATGAAAGAATCGTATCCTTACCCAAGTCTCATTCGGGAAGAGAAAGTCGAGGCAGAGAATACCCTTATTAGTTAGAAGGCAAAGGACTTCCAAAGAGGTTTCCTCCGACCTTTAGATCAAGGCTATGGGCTCAGCTGCTTTACTACAAGAAGAAGGTTAGAATATACTTTACCTAGTTGAAGCTGAAAATCTCTCACGAGACACAAACGTTCTTTCCCGTTCCATGGGAGTCAATATTACCTTCTGATGTGATTTACCTCGTATTCTCAGTTTCAGAAGCAATAAAGACTTATAAGAAGAAGACAAGTCCCCACTAATTTCATTTTAGTCACGCCGCTTCGCGCCTTCTCCGGCGTAGTGGGATTTTCAAGAACTGAAACTGTAAGAAGATTGAAGAGCTTTCTGATCAGATTGAGATAAGAAAGAGGTTAAGTTATCTATATAATAAGATCAAATCAGAAATCAAGGATGAAATTGAGAAGGGTTAAAGAATGATGGACGAGTGCACTGATATTCCGATAGTCTGAAAGAGAAAAAAAGAGAATATCATCAAGAAGATTGAAGAGCTTTCTGATCTCCATTTTCTTTTCTTATTATAGATTATTTTTTCATGAGCAGTTTCATTCTCTCTTTATGATCTCTTTACGAAGGAGAGGATCAGAGAGGCAGGGAGGTGCAGGAACTCCACTCTCATCTAAGCAAGGGTCATAGCAGGCACTCTTGCAATAGGAAAAAGATGCTTTTCATTTATCTGACTATAGACAACTACTATCGATTCAGTTGAGCCTGCCTTATGAGGGGCCTCAGTGCGCTAGGTGGTAGTTCAACTCTCAATGTCAACCAGTCGGAAGGAGAACTCATAGCAACAGGGGAGGAAGCAATTTCAAGGGACTTTGTATTTGTATAGTTTCTTATTCATTTGGTGAAGTAGAGTAGAGATCGGGACTACTCCAAGGGGTTCACTGCCTTATAAAAGAGAAGGGGCCCGCAAATTCTTTCCTCCTCTCTTTTAAGTCAATTGGATACCTACTTTCAAGCTATACTCTCTCATTCACTCTCACCTCTGTTAGCAGGTCCGACTCAAGCCCCTACATGAGTGAAGCTTCAGAAAGACTACTCTAGCTTACAGCTGCAAGCCCCTACATGAGTGGAGCCCTTGATTTTTTGAAATAAATTGACACAAAATGATAAGGATAGGTGAAAGGCTCATTGAACTCGACTGAGGTTAGGAAGGAGAGGGCCAAAGCCCTCAATAAAAAAGGACTTATCCCTTATTAGGAGTGCAACTTGTCTACCATATCAATCTTTTTGAAGTCAAACCCTCCTACTTCAAGGTGAGGCTCTGCTTGCCCTTCCCTTCTTCTAGAATCCACTCTAAAATGAGGTGGAGGACGAGCTACTAGTCCAACTTCTTGAGCAGCCGAGATATTGAAGAACGAAGATTTGATGGAATTACTGATACGAGGTCCTTCTATTCAAGCTGTTTATGTATCGCTTCAATGAACAAGGGGTCGATTTGACTCGAAGCCTGAACTGCCTCAATGAACAAAGGCTTTCATCCTACATCGGTTAATGATGCGATGGGCAAAGTTTCTCTTTTCTCATTTTTTTCATGAATGCTGGCCCAGTCGAGGCTCGTCCATGCCCAATCCCAATGGACAAACCTGAGATCCAATCTATGCCCCTAGCTTGGTAATCCACCCATCTTCCCTAGTCCCATCAAGCCCTCCTGGGCCTATCCCCTTTTCTAAAAAAGAGTCTGAAGTGAAGGGGCTTGCATCGTTGACGAAGACCAGTGCTAATAAGACAAAGAAGTGGGGGCCTTCCTTTCATGAATCAGTCAGAAATCATTAGTGGAATGAGGGATCAAGAGACGAATAGGGTGGGAATGGCCTATTAATCATTGGTGGACCTTACCTTAAACCGGTCACGAAACTCGCAATTAAACTACCACGTACCGATTCTTCCATTCCAGCTGACGTTGGGGGGAAAGAAGGTTAAAAAATGTATGTGTTGCGGGTTTATCTCTCTCTACCTATGAAGGTTGATTGGGAAGGCGAGGGGACCAAGACTTGAGATCTCTTCTCTATGGCGGGAGGTCGATTTCGTCTCGACGAGTGTGTTGGGGGGCCAAAGAGAGAGAGTACCTATGCCTCTGAATCTCTAGGATGACCATTCTAAGCAGTCATAGGTGAAGGAGACAAGGGCGAGCACCTTTGATAGAGGAGACTGAACCTCCATCCTGCTCCGTGGGTAGTAATCTCAATCCACTTTTCCTTTGATAATTATACGCGCTAAAACCGGGAAGCCCCCCTTTCTTCTTATTAGGTTGATTCGTTTGGAACCCTAGGGCTACTTGCTGCTCTAACCTCTTTCTAAGGGGGGCTTCATGCACTCTACTCGTTAGCACTACAGGACGTAGACAAGAGCAGAAGGAGGGACTTGAACCTTCAACCTCAGCCTTGGCAAGGCTATGCTCTACCATTAAGCTATTTTTCGCCAGCTACGGTAGGGGCGAAGCACTACTGAGCAATTCATGTATCACTAAAAGAATGACGACCGATCCTTTTTCATCGGACCACACTCTTGATCGTAGATCGAGCTACGAGCACGAGTAGGTAAGCAGCTAGAGGGGAGGGGCGGCTGGCTGCCTTTAAAATTAATCATAGGCCTAACCCTAATTACTAGACCAACCTGGTGCGAGTTCTAAGGAGTCTTAGTCTTGAGTCGAGTTGGTGCCTCATTTCATTCTCGTAACAAGAGTGAGTGCACCGCAAGACCAGACATTGCCTCCCAGAGGCGGTCTTGAAAGTTCAGTCATTTCCTATGCTAAGAAAGACAAATCCTCTTTTTTGACGATAATCCAAGCAGCAGCTCCATGAGTCCGCTCGGAACCAATCCATTCCTAAGCCATTCCTTCTCCCTTCTCGGTTGGCCTTTGCCAACCACTAGAGCAAAATAGAACAATCAGTGAATGAACAAGAAGAACCCCTGATTTTGACCGGATTGTAGACCTTTATGTCTGGCTATGTATATGGATGTGCATAAAGAAAGGGACGAAACATCTCTCTCCTTTTTTTTTGGGAAGAAAAATCAAGCTCCAGATGAGTTGAAGCGACACCTCACGAACTTCTAACTGAGGCAGGCATTTTCGAGTCTTTGGATGCACATCTTTTCTTTATATTCCTATGCTGTTAAGAGGCAAATTGTCCCCAAGGACACCGCCTACTCAATTCCATTATGAGTTGCACTCCTTTTAAGAATAATGATAAGTCTTTATTCAATTAGCTTCTCGCCTTTCAGTCGAACCTCTCCTTCACAAATTCTTTGCCCCTAACCGCTCCTTTGATTTTGAGATGAATATGAATGAAATTGAGATGCGAAGTGAAGCGACTTGAAGGTGGGAATGAGCTCGGTATAATTTCAGGTTCGAAGAAAGTCGACTGATAGGGTTCAAAGAAAGTCGACTGATAAGGTTCGAAGAAACTCGACTGATAAGGAGAGAAGAGGAGCCCTTATATTTAGAAATAACTCGACTGAAAACAAATTAATGAACACAGTGAAAATCAGATTGAATAAGGGGTGAGAAATCCATATTAAATAAAATTAAGACCTTCACGGAAGAGACAAAAGTACCTTGTTCATTGAGGCCAACTTTCTCTCTGATGTTTGAGAACTGAATGCTGTGGAGCGGTGGAATCAAGTTCATGGAAGAACTTTGCCTAGGGAAAGAACCCATTTTTCACTTATTTCGTGGATCAAGAAATTCTACACTGGAGCGCAGGGCTTTCTCTTTGAGTTAGAGCCCAGCGGAAGGGTCAACTAAGAAAAAGAGTGAACAATTAGAATTGACTAAAGAAGCTAAAGGGGTCGGAGATTCAAAGTCAATTAAATGAAGGTGAACCAGTTTGTCCACTTGCTAATCAGCTTGTGATCAAAGAGGGCGATTCTTCGAGTAGGTCCTATCGGCTTGACCTCTTTTCGTCTGTAAATCATCACTCTTTCTCCTCATCCATATACCACCGGGAGTGGTCGAAGTGCTTCCTGAAACAAGGATGAGGAAAGGGTTAGGAAATAACAAGTCTCAGGATCGAGGCGAAGCGAAGGAGCTCGACCAAGATAAAAAAGAATAGGATGGGAGATCTTCTTCTTTCTTGAGAGGAGTGGCTCGACTTTCTATTAATCAGAGGGAGCGAGAGCGTACACCGGTAGCTCGATAAGAGGGAGGCACAAAGGTAGGGGAGGCACCGACAGGCACCTAAGAGGCAGGCAGATTAGGCTTGACCTTCATAAGTAGAATGAATGTTCACCCTTGCAGCCGTTCTTCCTTCTCTTGTTCTTTCTTTGCTATGACCAAAGATGAACCAGGAACATGATAAGTGGAATAAAGAGGTCCGACTATCCATGGTCGAATTGAAAAAAGGTTCAAAGAATTTGAGGTACGAGGCGTCGAACTCAAGCTAGATCTCAGGCAAATAGGACCTTGCTTACAACTAGACTCCCCATTACTTACATGACTTTGACTGCTTACGCCTAAAATCAGTACGAAAGCCTATGAGCGGAAGAAAAAAGTCTATTTTCTCATTCTCTCTTAAGAAAGGGAAGACCAACCCCTTGTTCATTGAGGCGATAAAGAGGTCTAAGAAAATCTAGTGGAACTTTAAGTGGAATGAAAATAGAAAGCTAATATGACGGAAAAGGCAATATTCTTTGCGCCTGATGAGGGAGCGAGAAGAAGAAGATCAGACTGCTCCTACTCAGCCTCCGTAATTGAATCTTTTTTTTTTAATTCTCTTGGTTGAATCTCGATCAGCTCTATTAATTCTTCATCAAGGATGAACTCGGGATCGAGAGAGAGGGACCCGCTAAGGTAGAGGAAGAAGTTTTGGCAGAGTCCAGAAGCAAGAGGAAGAGAAGAGGAATTCTCCCTTCCTTTCATAGGAAATGGCTAACCCGTCCTCCGAGACTGATTCGAGGTTCTTGCTAGAATAGAAATGATGTATTTCAGACTTTCATTCATTCAAGTCATACTTAGGGATCGAAATCAGTCACTGAAATCGAAAGAATTTTTTCCCTGTATCATGATCCCTTCTTGACTCTTCTTCTTTACTCATAGTACTCTTTCCAGAAGCCAGGTAAGAGGCAGTGGCAGGGACCTCACTATCCAAAATGAGTGGGGTCCTCAGATTATTAGGATAGGGAAAGGCCTAATCTCGGAGCGGTTCCATTAGATCAAGAGTCAAAAGTCTAGATGGGTGGAATATGCCTTTTACTAATTAAGCTACCACGGATCGGTCTTGATTGAGTTCTTCTCTCACGCGCCCGATAAAGCGATAGGTTAGGTGAGGGGGGATCAATTCTTTCATTCAATAAGTGAAGGAGGAAGAGTTCAGCCATCCGCGTCGAACCCTTTATTCCTTTGTTGTCCTACTTTGAATGACAGACATCAGGGGAGGGGGTATGAATGAGGCTTAGGCAAAGAGCAGCTATAGAAACTAATTAAGCTACCACGGACCGGTTTCTGCAAAATCTCTTGCTCAAGGACGAGGGATGAGGCTTCCTATTGACCTTGCTCTTTATACTGATGCTCGACGCACTTCTCCTAAACAAATAATACAAGTCTTGAAGACGAAGCCAAGGAGGATTTGACACCCCTTTTGAAGTAGGGTTTGAGACCGGTGCAAGAAAAGAAGTATTTGAATCAATCTCGGCTCTGTTTGGATGAAAGTTTGAACCTCCTTTCTCTCTCCCACAGAGTTAGGTCAAAAAAAGCGTATCCTGATTTTGAGTAACTCACTTCAAAACCGTGGGAAGGATAGCGGCTTAGTCGAGATGTTGAAAGAACAGATTCATCGAAAAAGTTCAAGATCAGAGAATCAAAGCTGAAAGCCGATACCCTAAAGAACCTATTCTAAGACAAAGCAACTTAATAAACTGAAATAGATGTTGGCGGTGCAAGAGATAAGTCTGAAATTTCTTCCTGTCCGGACTAACAAGGGAGAGGAGCATTTTTCCTTCCTCTTTCTGTGCTCTCTCCCTACTCAACTGCTCAAGAATTTTCTCTCATCAGATATAAGTCGATAAGAAAGCTAATAATAGAATCAAAGCTTCAACCGATTCGCCGTGAAAGGAATGGCCCAGAAATAGGAAGAACTCAAACTCCTCCCTTGAATAACCTATTAGCTGACAAAGGGTTCTTACTTAGTTCGACCCCTAAAAAAGGTATTTGAGCCAGTAATAGGATAGAACTACTTTCGTTAGTTCCATCTACTTTAAAAAGGGTTGTGATTCTTTCTACTAATTAGGAGGGCAGCAAATCATATATGGGTAAATCACTTTAAGGGAAGCTCGAAGCCAATCATTCAGTCCGAGAAGATGAAGAAATCTGATCCCCGAACCGATTCATCGACCCCTTATAGAAAGGTTCCCTCGGAACCATACCAAGAGGAAATCTCCGAGCCCCAGAGGGAAAGTCGATACTGATCCCCTCCATCTCAAGGAAGGAAGCTAATCATTCACACTTTCTATTATTATTTGGTTGGGAAGCCTCATTCAGAGTCTGCTCTAGCTCTTTCTTTAGTTGTTCCAGCGGAAGATGATGCTCAGTCTCTTCCTCTTGATAAGCTTTTATTATTCATCTCGTTATTTACAGTCTCATTGATGATAAAAGATAACAAAGTTCAATCTCTCACTCAGTTTCCATACTCAGTAAGTAAGTCATCAGACAAGAGGTCTCGACTGAAATGAGAGAAAGCCTCATATCTTGAATGATAAGGCTTTCAACTGGCTGGACTCTCAATTTCTTACTTGATTTCATTTTCACGGTTTGGATGACAACTTCTTCCCGAACATTGCTCAAACTGTCCATTTGACCTCGTAAATGACTGAAAATGGGTGATTTGACGTTCTTTCTTGGCCAATAATCGGGATTTAGGCTGATTTTGAGTCCATTTTAAACCACATGAAAAAAGGATGAAAGAGGTTCAAGTGATCGATCACTTACACGACCAGAGTACGGAGAGGATGCGCCATCCGTTCTTGTAGCTAAAGAAGCTTTAATTGAAGTTGAAACTTCTTTTTTAGCTAGGGAACATAAGAATCAAGAAAATACCAGGATTGGATCAGGATGCTCCACCAGTTGAGGCAGAAGCAGCAAGGTGACATCCTGAGTTAGATTGAGTCGAGTCTCTCACTATTCATTCAGATAGTGTGGACATAGATTTTTGACAATATGACTATATGACTCGGAAGAAAGGCTGGCCGGCCAAAGCCAAAGAAAGCACCTTTGACCGACCCTTCTTCCATTACATTAGAGTAAAAAAATCAAGTTCCAGATGAGTTGAGGAGAGTGTAAAGAGAGGGAATCAGGAGCAGTTGAGGGATCCGTTGCGGAATCAAGGGAATTCCCACTTTAGGCTTTGGTATGATCCATTAGCCTGGGCCCTTTCCTTTGTTGCTTTACTGAGTAGGGTCGCCCGAGTAAGAGAGGTCTGAATAGGATTGACTGGATTGGATTGACCGGATGGGGTGCAGGGCTTAGTTCTTCCCTCTTTCCTTCTTCCATGGAATAAGAATCATCTGTCTCGGAAGCTAGGGACTCAAGGTAAGACCTAGATCAAGAGGGGCCAGCTAACCCGGATTTCCCAGATTGAGTAGGAAGAAGTTAGTATGAGAAAAAGGAGTTTCAAAGGTCGGAACCCTTGGTTGCTGCTTATTGTATTCCTCATATGGGATAGGAAGAAAGTAAGCTCCCGGCTAAGAGTATTCTCTGAGTATTAGTTGAGGGAAGAGAACTATTTCTAAAAGGGAATGATTAGAATAAGTACGAAAAGCTAGGGTGAAAGGGCTTACCCCAAATCATGTCCCACGGGTTGCTCACATCATCGGAGTAAGCATCCCATATGACGCTGGAATCGAGGCAATTCCCCTGAATTAATAGGTCATCTTAGTCGAGAGGTAAAGGCTCTTGTTAGAGTTTTCGCAGAAGTATAAGTTGCTTGCTGCAGATCTTGCTATTTCCCTAAGGCACAAATAAAGACTTTGAACGAGTAGAAAGATTCGACCCTACCTTCCGTCTTCCCTTTCTCCCGAGAAAATGAACTTCTTTGTAGATAAGAAGAAAACACAGACTCAGCGACTTCAGCGTCTGGAAGAGAAAGAACAAAAGCTAGTTTTGAAACAAAAAAAAAGAGCCTCTACCTAGCCTACGCATGCACTCTGTTAGTAGAGCAGCCCTCCTAACCCTGTCGTAAGCTGATTATTGCAGACGAAGTCATCTCGCTATCTAAGGGCTCCTTTTAAGTCGCCCTTGTTCATTGACTCCTTCTTAGTCGAGTTGCTTCGTACCGGTCCGTGGTAGCTTAATTAGTCAATCTCTTTATTCCTTGAGGCTCCTAAAAATAGTTCAGGGATCAAGACTTCACTTTCAACTCCTAACGGAGCCTTACAGTCTCGTCTCAAATTCTTTGAGCCTCCGGACCAATAAAAGATCTTTTTTGACTCTATTTTTCATTGAGGGCTTTGACCCTCTCG
Source organism: Cucumis melo (assembly GCF_025177605.1). Classification (NCBI taxonomy): domain Eukaryota; kingdom Viridiplantae; phylum Streptophyta; class Magnoliopsida; order Cucurbitales; family Cucurbitaceae; genus Cucumis; species Cucumis melo. The sequence continues at coordinate 19,912,909 of NC_066865.1, forward strand.
CTTTTCAATTGAATCGAGCCTTGACCAGACTACCAAAGACCCGATCGATCCTACTGGTCCTAGTCCCAAGCTTTTGACTTTTTTTATGCTACCTTTTCAACGGATTTCGATCTCTCCTTATCAGCAGTCTGCACTTTTCCCTTTCTTCCCCTTTTCTGCTACATTTTTCTATCTTGCGCGAACATTCTTTCTAATAGTTGAATAAAGTATAAAAAGAGAAAGTGCTCAAAACTCTTGAATAAGAAGATATTTAGATAATTGCCTTGATCAAGCGATTCTGATATTCTCTATATCTTCCTTCAGAAAGGGATAGCTAAAGAGTCATACCCAGATCCGGTGCTTGGGAAGGTTGTGTCTCATCTAAGAGTGAAGTAACTCATTCCAAAGTCAATCTTATTCCTATCTTCATTATTGCTTGAGGCCCCCGGGGGGGGGGGGGGGGGGGTAATGTCCTACCTACAAACAAGAACATCCCCAACCTCTGCCAAAAGATCTTCTTCTGCCGGCCCAAGACCCTTCTGGGAAAGAAAGCTGATAAGGCTACTTGATCGTGACAGATACTTCTGAAGTGACTCATTCAAGAGATAAGACTGACGATCAGAATGACATCAATCTTGGTGGGATATCAAGGACTCGGATAGTCGCTTCAATCATTCTTTGAACCTCTTTGAGCCTCGTTTTCTTTTCTTTTTAAGTCGTCTGACGCAGGTAGGAAGGAATAGAGTCAAGGGCTGCTCTTACCCTGCCAAGCCAATCCTTATGTCTTTAGCATAAGACAAGCTAAGCCCCTTCCTTGGTACCTATCTTCCATAGAAAATCCAATCAAGCACTGGTTACCGAATTCCGCCTAAGAAAAGATCAATCAACAAGGGGCTAGATGGAAGGAGAGGACAAAGGTGAGACCCTGTTTAGGAGAAATACTTAGATTAGGCACATCATCAGACTGAGAGTTTCATTCGATCTTACTCTTTCATTCTCTCTTTAGTTGAGGAAGTATACATCTTTATTTCAAGTATAAGGGAAGGTCCCTCGTCTGGAGCTTTTTCTTTCTCCATATTAACCTGTGGAATGAATGAGTCCTTTTTCTTCTTAATAAGAATTTGAGTTGAATATAGTATCAGATACTCCTATCCTAATTAAGCTACGTAGAACCAAAAACAAAGGTCCAGGTGACTATTCCATATATCCTTTTGTTGAATTTCATACGGGAGTCCTTCGGAGCTTTTCTGACTTTCCTTTATCTTTATGACTTCCACTCTTCCTTATATCTTAATAGTAGGCTTTCTATGGAATATTCACGCCATAGGTTCTCGCTTCGCCTCTCTCTTCTATCTCGTTCTAGAACTCAATCTTCCGCTTATCTTATGATCTCGCCTCTGAAGTCTCTCTTCTTCTCACCCTATGGCTCCTACAAAGATTTCGTGCCTCCAGTGCCTTACCGTAGGTGATCTTCTTCAATCTCTCATGCTTCGAAAAGAGGCCGCCCGTATAGAAGCGCCAAAGCCTATGGGCGTTTGTCCGTGTACAAGAGGCTCAGAGGTTCTTTGTGTCCGAATTCCCAAAAGCCTCACTCTAATCAATTCATACTTGAAGTGATTCCTCTTTCTCTGCATGAGAAGAAGAAAGCACTCTTTTTTTAGGAACTTAGTTGCTTAGAGGAGTTAGGTGAGACCAAAGGTTGAGGGACAAAGTAGCTCGCCCAAAGTCAAGAAGAAACCACTGAAAGGGCAGTTGCTGGCCCTCCTCTTCTTGTCAGTAGATCGAAAGATCGGAAGACGTTCTCTCCCTTTTATATAATTCAGAAAGAACTAAATATTCCAGATATATAATCCCACTGGAACGATGCTAGGCCTCTGATTCCATAATTTCCTTCAAAACAAGAAAAAGAACGAAAGGTAACTACTTTAAGGGTTCCAGAATCTCCATAATAAAGAAAAGGGCTCCCTCGCGCGATCGACCAGAGGGCAAAGTCGAAAGATCTTTCCCAACAGGCCTCATACGAGAAATCGACTGTTTCATTCTCACTATTAGTTGACTAGTCGTTTTCCAAAGACTTGATTATTCGTATAGCTTCGTGTACTTTATTCGTGCAAATTTAGTAAGAGAGCCTATGCTGCTTTCTTTATTTAGGAAGGGTGGGCAACCCTTGCACCCGATTGACGAAAAAGCGAATTTACCACTCCGTGGGGGGTCGGCCTAATTCCGACAGAATAGGTTGAGCCCTTGAAGCGCCCTTTCAGTCATTCTGCTTTGAAACTATGGGTTCAAAGACTTTGAAATAGAGAACCCCACCTTACGATCTCATCTTACCGAGCAAAGAACTGAACCTGCTTTTTCTTCAACTTCTTCATCCGCAACAGCAAGAAAACCAAGAGCTTCTCCTGCAACCACAACCTTTACCTCGGCACCTACCTATTTATTTGAGTGACTTTGGGCTTCCGGAAAGACTAGGGTCAACCGCTTCTCCCTCCTCAACGGATGAAGTGGACCCAATGAATGAAAGTCGATCTATTAGTTTGCTCCTCTCCTATTAAGTTCAGTTCAGCCTCCTCTGTACGCGGCTTAGTTAGCCTTTACCAGACAGTATTCCAAAGGTTGTTATTCCAATGATTATGTTCTAAATTTCTTTGACCCTTCTACTTCCATCTTTGACTTAGTGGAAAGCTAATATGAAAACTCCTCCAGATGGGTCCTCCAGACCTCTTTGATCCTAACGAAGCAGTCTCTTCTGAACTTTTTCTTTTGAAGGAGTTCATTTGAAGATTCCAAAGAATTTAGAACTTTCTACTAATCCTAATATCTCGATCAATATTCATGGAATTTCTTTAGTTGTCAATAAGTCAAATGTGATGTGGGGATTTAAAACTTTGAGAGAAAAAGGGTGATCAAATGATTTAAAAATTAAACAAGCAAAAATAAAAATATGTTGTGATAACTAGAGCACAATCTATCTAACTAAGAATCATCAGTTTCACAACATAATAAAATACATAGATATTAGGTATCACTTCATTAGAGAAGAAATTGAGATAATAGAAATCGAAGTTGTCAAGATCCATACCTCGGGCAATGCTTCAACATGCTAACCAAGTTGTTAGAGAAAACAAAATTCATGCCTTGATGTAATCGAATTTGAACTGCTTGGCAAATAGACCAAAGTAGCGATTTCCATGTTACTTGCAAAGGTGGAGGACGAAAAGAAATAAAAACAAAATACCTATTTTCTGATGTAACCATCAGGCTTGTTGTCGAAACATATCCTTTAAATTTCTACATACAAAAGAAGTCAGGAGTGAGGTTGAGAGATTTATTTTGTAAAATTCATCACAAATTGAAAAGCAACAAAGAAGATAATCCTAGCTAGACCAATTAACCTCTATAGTTCTTTCTTCTTTCCCAAACCTTTCTTCTTATCATCTTCTTCTACTTATTAATCATTCTACCTTCAAAAAAAACTGAGAAAACAGAAACCTATGTTGTCAAGATCCATACCTCTAGCAATGCTTCGACATGCTAACCAAGTTGGTTAGACAAAAAGAAATCAAAACAAAATACATATTTTCTGATGTGACCATTAGGCTCGTTGTTGAAGCACATCCTTTAAATTTCTATATGCAAAAGAAGTCATAAATGAAGTTGAGAGAGTTCATTTAGTAAAATTCTTCACACAGATTGAAAAGCAATAAAGAAGATAAACCTAACAGAACCAATTAACATTTGTGTTCTTTCTTCTTTCACTAACCTTTCTCTTCATCTTCTTCTACTTGTTGATTGTTCTACCTTCAGAAATCTTCTATTTCTTCTCTTATGTACAATTGAAACAAAAGAGGAAAACTTTTTAGAGATCTGAGATTTGCATGACTGTAAGGTGGAGAGTGACTTAAGTTAGTCATTTGCATTTCAATATAGAGCACCTGTGTAGTAATTAGAAAATTAATGTAGAAGAATCTCTTAATTATACAAAAAGATTTCACTTTAGGTTTCAGATCCAATTGGAATAATAATTGATAATCAACCAAGAAACAATCAACAATGGCATGAAAACAAGCAAAAAAACCTATTAAGAAAGCAAAAATTACCTCAGAGTATCTTAGAATTTTCATCGAAAATTAAATAACCTATAAGATTACCACAAATGATTGGGAACAGAGAAGAAGACCTTTATATAGATTCAGATTCTTCAAAGAAAGAGGAATTAATTCCTAAATCCTCATCCCAACGTTTCTCCAAGATTTCAGACCCTAACATTGTTTCACTCATTCAACATTACAAAAACATGAAGTAAGAACATTTTCAAGAGTCAAAATAAGAATTTGACTCAAATAAAAAAGAAATGCAATTTCATAACAATTTAAAGGGAAAACAGACATTTATTTCCATATACAATCTCAAACTCAGCAAACTTTAATTTTCTATAAGAACATTCCACTAGAATTGCATGCATTCTACTTGACCTAACCGACTAAACTCTAAGGGCAAGGCAGAATCAGTTTTGGTTAGGCCAAAAGTGAAAAGTCCTAATCAAGTGAACTCTAAGGGCAAGACAGGTCTGGTTTTGATTAGGCCAACGGTGAAGAGTTCCCCACACAAGTTCTGATACTGAGGGAGCCCAACGCATTCTACTTGACCTAACCGGCTGAACTCTAAGGACGAGGCGGGTTTGGTTTTAGTTAGGTCAAAAGTGAAGAGTTCCCTACACAAGTTCTGATACTGAGGGAGCCCAACGCATTCTACTCGACCTAACCGGCTGAACTCTAAGGGCGAGGCAGGTCTGGTTTTGGTTAGGCCAAAAGTGAAGAGTTCCCCACACAAGCTCTGATACTGAGGGAGCCCAACGCATTCTACTTGACCTAACCGGCTGAACTCTAAAAGCGAGGCGGGTCTGGTTTTAGTTAGGTCAAAAGTGAAGAGTTCCCCACACAAGTTCTGATACTGAGGGAGCTCAACGCATTCTACTTGACCTAACCGGCTCAACTCTAAGGGCAAGGGGGCGAGGCAGGTCTGGTTTTGATTAGGCCAAAAGTGAAGAGTTCCCCACACAAGCTCTGATACTGAGGGAGCCCAACGCATTCTACTTAACCTAACCGGCTGAACTGTAAGGGCAAGGTGGGTCTGGTTTTAGTTAGGCCAAAAGTGAAGAGTTCCCCACACAAGTTCTGATACTGAGGGATCCCAACGCATTCTACTTGACCTAACCGGCTGAACTCTAAGGACGAGGCGGGTTTGGTTTTAGTTAGGTCAAAAGTGAAGAGTTCCCCACACAAGTTCTGATACTGAGGGAGCCCAACGCATTCTACTCGACCTAACCGGCTGAACTCTAAGGGCGAGGTAGGGCTGGTTTTGGTTAGGCCAAAAGTGAAGAGTTCCCCACACAAGCTCTGATACTGAGGGAGCCCAACGCATTCTACTTGACCTAACCGGCTGAACTCTAAAAGCGAGGCGGGTCTGGTTTTAGTTAAGTCAAAAGTGAAGAGTTCCCCACACAAGTTCTGATACTGAGGGAGCTCAACGCATTCTACTTGACCTAACCGGCTCAACTCTAAGGGCGAGGGGGCGAGGCAGGTCTGGTTTTGATTAGGCCAAAAGTGAAGAGTTCCCCACACAAGCTCTGATACTGAGGGAGCCCAACGCATTCTACTTGACCTAACCGGCTGAACTGTAAGGGCAAGGTGGGTCTGGTTTTAGTTAGGCCAAAAGTGAAGAGTTCCCCACACAAGTTCTGATACTGAGGGAGCCCAACGCATTCTACTTGACCTAACCGGCTCAACTCTAAAGGCGAGGCGGGTTTGGTTTTAGTTAGGTCAAAAGTGAAGAGTTCCCCACACAAGTTCTGATACTAAGGGAGCCCAACGCATTCTACTCGACCTAACCGGCTGAACTCTAAGGGCGAGGCAGGTCTGGTTTTGGTTAGGCCAAAAGTGAAGAGTTCCCCACACAAGCTCTGATACTGAGGGAGCCCAACGCATTCTACTTGACCTAACCGGCTGAACTCTAAAAGCGAGGCGGGTCTGGTTTTAGTTAGGTCAAAAGTGAAGAGTTCCCCACACAAGTTCTGATACTGAGGGAGCTCAACGCATTCTACTTGACCTAACCGGCTCAACTCTAAGGGCGAGGGGGCGAGGCAGGTTTGGTTTTGATTAGGCCAAAAGTGAAGAGTTCCGCACACAAGCTCTGATACTGAGGGAGCCCAACGCATTCTACTTGACCTAACCGGCTGAACTGTAAGGGCAAGGTGGGTCTGGTTTTAGTTAGGCCAAAAGTGAAGAGTTCCCCACACAAGTTCTGATACTGAGGGAGCCCAACGCATTCTACTTGACCTAACCGGCTGAACTCTAAGGACGAGGCGGGTTTGGTTTTAGTTAGGTCAAAAGTGAAGAGTTCCCCACACAAGTTCTGATACTGAGGGAGCCCAACGCATTCTACTCGACCTAACCGGCTGAACTCTAAAGGCGAGGCAGGGCTGGTTTTGGTTAGGCCAAAAGTGAAGAGTTCCCCACACAAGCTCTGATACTGAGGGAGCCCAACGCATTCTACTTGACCTAACCGGCTGAACTCTAAAAGCGAGGCGGGTCTGGTTTTAGTTAGGTCAAAAGTGAAGAGTTCCCCACACAAGTTCTGATACTGACGGAGCTCAACGCATTCTACTTGACCTAACCGGCTCAACTCTAAGGGCGAGGGGGCGAGGCAGGTCTGGTTTTGATTAGGCCAAAAGTGAAGAGTTCCCCACACAAGCTCTGATACTGAGGGAGCCCAACGCATTCTACTTGACCTAACCGGCTGAACTGTAAGGGCAAGGTGGGTCTGGTTTTAGTTAGGCCAAAAGTGAAGAGTTCCCCACACAAGTTCTGATACTGAGGGAGCCCAACGCATTCTACTTGACCTAACCGGCTGAACTCTAAGGACGAGGCGGGTTTGGTTTTAGTTAGGTCAAAAGTGAAGAGTTCCCCACACAAGTTCTGATACTGAGGTAGCCCAACGCATTCTACTCGACCTAACCGGCTGAACTCTAAGGGCGAGGCAGGGCTGGTTTTGGTTAGGCCAAAAGTGAAGAGTTCCCCACACAAGCTCTGATACTGAGGGAGCCCAACGCATTCTACTTGACCTAACCGGCTGAACTCTAAAAGCGAGGCGGGTCTGGTTTTAGTTAGGTCAAAAGTGAAGAGTTCCCCACACAAGTTCTGATACTGACGGAGCTCAACGCATTCTACTTGACCTAACCGGCTCAACTCTAAGGGCGAGGGGGCGAGGCAGGTCTGGTTTTGATTAGGCCAAAAGTGAAGAGTTCCCCACACAAGCTCTGATACTGAGGGAGCCCAACGCATTCTACTTGACCTAACCGGCTGAACTCTAAGGGCGAGGCATGTCTGGTTTGGGATAGGCCAAAAGTGAAGAGTTCCCCACACAAGCTCTGATACTGAGGGAGCCCAACGCATTCTACTTGACCTAACCGACAGAACTCTAAGGGCGAGGCAGGTCTGGTTTTCGTTAGGCCAAGAGTGAAGAGTTCCCCACACAAGTTCTGATACTGAGGGAGCCCAACGCATTCTACTTGACCTAACCGGCTGAACTCTAAGAGCGAGGCAAGTCTAGTTTTGGTTAGGCCAAAAGTGAAGAGTTCCCCACACAAGTTCTGATACTGAGGGAGCTCAACGCATTCTACTTGACCTAACTGGCTAAACTCGAAGGGCTAGGCAAGTCTGGTTTTGGTTAGGTCATGTTTTCAGTAACACATTATTAAGCATATTCAGTAATCACAATATTCAGAAAATGGATAACATGTCTTCTACTCATTTCTAAGTTATCAAAGTATGCAGTTTAAACATATTTAAGATATTCAAATAACAAACACAATCACAAACCCGAGCTTCATGCTCAAAGGTTAGGCAGACATGATTTTCTAAGCTAAAAAACAAAGTAGGCATGGTATTTATTCTAAGAATAAAGAATTTTAAAATTTGGGCATTTTTGCCAAAATGAAATTTTCCATACGACATGGAACATGCAAGGCTATAACTCCACCCCCCACTTAGAATTTTGCTTTGTCTTCAAAGAATTTTAACCAAGATTCTAAAGATGGAAAAAAAAAAGAACAGAAAACCTTCCCTTGCTTGCAAAGGTTCCATGTTTGGTTATACGTCATTCCCCTTTATTCCTACGTAAAGAAAACAAGAATTTCTATCAAATTTTATTAAAGAGGTTAAACTAAAAATTTTAAAAAAATATATATACATAATTTAAAAGAAAGTCGTAAAATTTTGCATTGTTTAAGATCGATCATGCGACCGTACTTTCCCTAATTCAACCCGAATCCATGACCAAGGGTTTCTCAAATGCTTTTAAACCTCAACTAGAAAACCTTCAAAACTTTTATTCCATAAATCTTATATTTCTCCTTATTCAAGCATTGTCCTTACTCCAATAACAAAATTAACCATTCAAACATGTCACTTTTAAAAGTTTTATTTGTTTTGGTCTCGATATATTCAATTCGAATATAGTCTAGTAAAAAAGGGTATTATTTGTGAAAGATGGAGAACTTTTGGTGCTATTTCCAATCATTACCCAATTTAATTCTATCTAAAATGTAATGAAGCCTAGCATCAAAGACAATTTATGATTTAAGGAAGTGGGAAATAGATAAGTTTTAAAATACTATCATCTTACATAACTTGAAAAAAAAAGAACAAAAAACTCTTCTATTTTCAATTAAAGAAAAACACTTGCCTCTTATCACACTCTTCCTTCACTCAACAACACCACCATGCTTTTGGTCTGTCCTCAAGGAACAATCCTGAAATTGCGAAAAAGAAAGTGAAATTCAAAAGTAAGATCACAGCTGAAATGAAAAAAATTAATCGTAGAGATACAAATTTAAGCATCTTCTAATAGTACAAAAGCTGTGAAAGAGCTCTTTTCAACATGTACAATAACCGATTGAATGCTGACCTTTGTACAAATGTGCATATAATGGACATCAAAATTCTACCCAAGAATGGTTTCTAGTGGCCTCGCATCGATGTCAAATGGAACAGGTTTCAAGAGGTCCCATTTTGGAGGGTCAGTCCTCTTCTCTAAAACAAATTTGTCTGCAAGATGTCGACGAGAGGTAAGGATGACACATGATATGAAGTAATGCAAATGTTTTGAAGCGGTTTAAAGACTTGAGGTAAAGTGAAGAATCGTGACTTTGGAACATATAATGTATACTAGTTAAATAGGTTGTAAGTTATAAACTTTGTCAAAACCCAATACTTTAATCTCTAGTCTACAGTCCCGTGAGATTTAAACACGCATTTTCTAATTGCCCACCTAAACATGTTTGTTGCATCACATCCAAACCATTGATGAAACAACAAATACTCTATCCATCCACAATCGATTCCAATAACTAACATCTGAGGTCCACAAGCCGAGGCAGTTGACTCCTCAACCTGACCTATTTCAAGATTTTGGAGTTCAGGAGCAACCGTAGCAGGTTCTTTGACAGTTCCAATTACAAGTATATGTTAGAGTGATAGGAGGAGGGGGAGAAAATGAAGATCCCGTTTATAACCATTGATAACCCTAGCAGGATTTTAGAATGTTTCCCTTCTCTTTTTACTTTAAATAGTATCAAAGAAACTTTTTAGTTCTTTTTGTAGGGGAGAAACTTACCTAAAGAGACTCAACAGAGTAACAAAAGAATGCAGCACTAAATGGTGGTTATAACGGAAAGCATGCAGCATTTTCTTTGGCCATAACAGCCTCCACTTTTAGAGATATTCCTTTGTTTTACTGGTAACTTTATCCTTTCTCGACAAGGGTTTGTGTTTTCCTTCTACTTCCCTTTAATGGGCCCTTTTCTAGTCCTTTTAGTGCACTCATGACCTCACGTTAAATGTTCGTTTTCTCCAAATGAAAGTTGTTCCTTCATTAATCCATTAATGAAAAAGTAATGGAAATACCTTATACTACATAAAGCTTAGGTTTAAAAACTGTGTTTCTATCTCATACACACACAAATTACCTCAGCACATATTCTACTAACGGTTGAAACGGTTTCTACTGGATGTAATCCATGCAATGTCTCAGCCCCAAGAATAATTGCATCACTTCCTGCACACTCATGAGAAGACAGGTTATAAAAAACGTCATACAATCATACCCCCAGTCAGGAATGGAACTAAGAACCCTGATTTATACTAAATATAATGATACAATTGAACATAAAATAGATAAATTGAAAAAAGTTCAACCCAATCTTTAGCATCAGTTATTATGAGATCTGTGGCTTTAGAAGGTAGAGAGGGATTTAAAAGAACCATGACTTAAAAAATCCCTACATCTTCAGTCTTTAAACAATAGGAGATTTAAAAATTGAATAACTCACCATCAAGTACAGCATTGGCAACATCAGTAGCTACTGCACGTGTAGGTCTCAAGTTGTTAGTCATGCTGTAACAATGTAGAAAACAGAAATAATCAATCCCAAGGTAACCATGGCAAAGAATACGAGTAAAAAGTGAGCTAACAATGACTTGCCTCTACACTTTCAATCTTTGCAAATATTTGAGTTTGGTTAAGGTCACCTAGCTTAGAAAGAAATTGTCGAGCCTACATAAAAATTTAATTTAGCAATCAATATCCTCTATTGTAATGATCAACATAGTCAAATCACCCACAGCCGATCATTTGTTTAAAGTGAAGACTCAATGCAAGGAAATAATACTTCTCGAACATCTTCCACATATCTAGCATGTGACAGAGAGAGGAAGTCAATCTTGTTTTTTACTATCATGTAGCTATGATCTAAAGTCATCAGTCAGCATCAAAAAATACAATGAGCTACCAATCATGTTAAGGTTGTATAAGCTAATTGCAAGCAATCAATTAGAGAGACTTAACAGGCATAACAAACAAGAAACCAAAGAATGTTACTCTTTGTCTTTCTCAGTAAGTGTTGGAAGATCAATGTGAATTTCAGCAGCATGCAAAGTGTACATTGTACCAACCAACGTGGCAGAGTTCTTTACCACACAACCAACCTCATCTCCTTTCACTTCAAAAACATGATAAATCCCCAACAAACATAACTCAGCATAACATCATTTACCACGATTCCTTACAGTGAAAAAAAAATTGAAGATCACTACCAATATGCTCCATTACCTCCAACCAGACAGATGTTTCACTTCCAGTAAAGAGGTACTGACCAAGAAAAAGGGTGTCTCCTTTCTTAAGGACCTATATAAGAAAATTTCAAGTTTAGTAATATGAAGGAGATTACTATATAATCAATGCAGTGAAGGAAAGGACGACTATCTTTTATAAAGTTTGACTTTGCATGTCTTCATACGATGCAATTTTGACTGAGAGTAAATTGCATCAGACAACAGACACGATGTAGACAAGTAATTAGATCATTAGTATAGTCAGTTAACATTGATTTAGTTTATGATTTTAGATTAAATAGTAGTTTGGATTTATTTATTTGTTTGTTTTATTTTCTTGTATAACAACGAATAGCCACTTCTAGAAATATACGAGGGGCTTTTGAATATCAATTTAAAATAAAACTTTAATTCATAGAAAGTTTTTCCTGAACTTCAGGGCTACAGATTTTCCTTGTTTGGCTGTGGATTTGGCCTAATCTAAAATGTTCCACAAGTAGATGAAGTTTTATAGTATTTCCCAACCTTTGAAAGTCCACCATAATTTATAGGTAGCAGCTCTGAAAATGCCTCTAGTTCTTGATTGGGTGTTAGAACAACAAACCCATCTTCCTAAAGAGAGATAGATTTCTCACTTTAGTTACAACCAACATCTCAGGACCCGCTGTATCCAGCATAACCTGAAAAAAGCAGAAGAATTATCTTACTTATTCTTTGGCCAAGTTACTAAGAAAATGGTAGGAAAGTTCAAATGATAAAATATACACTGAAACATATTAAAAACGAACATACAGCACAAAGTTTCTTGGTGCTTTTAACAGCCATCTTCAAATTTTCCAAAGTCTCTTGATGGTAATACGGACTACCCCATGAAAAGTCAAATTGAGCAACTAGCAGCCACCAAAGAAAGAATAGAAAAACAAAAGTTCCCTACTTTAACAAAAGGAGAGTTGCTAAGGAAGCCAACCATACCCGACATTCCAGCCGTCAAACAAGCAGAAATAACTTGTACAGATCGAGGGTTAGGACCCAGAGTACCAACAATCTTAGTCGTAGGAAAGAAGCTCTGGAAAACAGGAGGGCAACAATCAACAAAATTTCAAGGGGCCTCAAATACAAGAAAAGAAATGCAACTTTGGAAACTAGTAGTGCACAGAAAGAAAGTAAGAGAAGTCAGTTCTGGCTTAAAAAATCCCTTTTGACTCCTTCCCAACTTCAAAGATGCAATTGAACCCCTTCAAAATGAATATGATGTGAGTGATTGTTACTAAAGGAAAAAAATAGTTTACTGATGATGAATTTAAGTAGCCTTTCCTTTGTAATTGAATGATTTAAAGAGTGATCTAATGAATGTTATTAAAACTAAATGAGGGGAGAGAAACTCGACCATGGAGAGAAAATGGACAGTGAATGAAGTACCAAAAAAAACAAACTAGCGAATACAGTCATAGTTAAAATAAAACCATCTTCAAAAGTAGTCATAACTCAACCAAATGGCACTATATTTTCTATAAACCCAACTTCTTTTCACTTTTGAAATGTTCAATTTGTGTTAGTTCCTACACACAAAAAGGTCTCAAACTCCTAAAATGGATAGAACTACGGGGCTATAGGTTATAGTATTTTTGTGAACCTAAAGCAGTTATGAAGCATAACCAAGTAGCAAACACAAACACAAACGCTTGATGAAACTTCTAACAGTCACAAAAACTTTGGAAGTTAGTTGTGCAGAGAAAGAAAGTGAAAGAAGTCAGTTATGGCGTAAAAATCCCTTTTGACTCCTTCCCAACTTCCCAGATGCAATTGAACCCCTTGAAAATGACCATAACTGACTCAAATTACAGTAAAAAATCAAATTGAGTGAACATATGGGAAGTGGATTCAATTCCTTTTACCACAGAAAACTATAATACAAGTTCTTTCACTACTTAAAACCCAAATTCCACAACCACAGTTACACAAGAAGAAGAATAACAACAAAAATGCCTCTTAAACTCCAACAAGAAGTACAGAAGAACTTGAATTCCAAAAGGGAACTTAACTTACCTCCGTTCTTCCATGGCTGAATAGAGTGAGCTAGAAATTAGAAAACACAAAGAATGAAGCTAATTTTGAGGTGCATCTGGAAGGCAATTTAAAGCTTTTGGCAGTAGCTATGTAACAGAAATTTCCAAAGTGAGCCGCCATAATCGACTAAAAAAAGAAATCAAAATGAACGAGTAATCAAAGTAATATTCAGTATATCTGAAAAACAAACATAATTATTCTGATAAACCCTGCATAATTATTCTGAGATTATAAAGATGGTGTTTAAAATTGTATTCAATTCATTTTAAAAGGTTAACCATGAAAAGGAAGAACAGTGGAGACCATGAACTACTAAAGGCATGCAATTTTTCACAGTATCATGATAAGAGACTTCATGCTTTAAGAAGTCTATGACACAAATCAAGACTATAAAGTGTCAAACATTTTTTAATCTTTATTAAAGTTTATCTTTTTTATATGCTTTAGTAATAGAACTAATTTCACTTAACAAGGTCCAAAACTTGATGATTAATCTTGAGTTTATGATTTCAACCGCATACGGAAGTCAGTTCCACCGATCTACAAAATTACAATATTCAAAATATAAAGGATGGCATACAAATTATATATAGACATTTTGGACAACTGCAACAACTTTTTTACACGGTTGCAGGGATAGGGGTGCACTTAGGTGGCAAATTAGCACGAGGAAGATAAAAACCTTCATTAGAAGCCGAGTAACATCTGCCATTGTGGATACACACACCTCTGTTAAATTTCCTACACCAGATTTTACATCTTCTCTAATCTGTGAGATGATTCAGCATAAGACCAAATTAATTTTTCATATTACAGGAAAATGTCATTTCGCCACCCAAATTAAGACAAAAATATACCAAAAACCCCATAATTACACCAGATAAATTACCTTCGCAATAGAATCAGACAACCCAGGGATGGAATTCTCAAGAACGGTCTCCATACTGAGCTTCCGCTTAAGTGGGTCGGAAGAGGGAGCAGGCTCTTCACCTTAGTCGGCGAGGGTTTGGAATCGGGAACCGTGGAATTGGGATCGGACGGTGAAGCATTTTCTTTGGAAGACGACGTAGGTTTCCGAGGGGTCTCCCGCCCTTGATTCCGGCGCCGTTAGCGCTAGGAATAGAAGATGGCAGTGGATCGGCGACATGGGTATATAGCAAAATAGGGTTTCTTGGGTGCATGCTTCGTTTTAGAGAATGGAAATTGAGAGATAGGAAGAGTGAAGATGAGGAAGACGAAGGAGACAAGAGAGCGAGAGAGAAGGGGAGGAGGAGAGAGAGATTTGCAGTTGAGAAGAAAGACGAAGGAATTAGAAATGAGAGAGAAGCTGTGAAGGGAGGGTTTTCGAAGAAGAGAAAATAAAGTTCTTTTTGAAATTTGAAGAAGAGAAAATGAAGTTCTTTTTGAAATTTGAAATAGTGTAATATGACTTGTAACGTATAAAAAATAAAACATTTATTTATAAACATAAATAAATTTAAATGATTTGTGATTTTTTTTTTAACATCTCGTCCAAATTACACATTCTTTATTTTAATTCAGTATTTATTGGAGCAAAAATAGAACTAATTTAGAATAAATAATTCTAAATAAATAAATTTAAATGTTTTGTGATTTTTTTTTGTTTAACATCTCGTCCAAATTACACATTTTTTATTTTAATTCAGTATTTATTGGAGCAAAAATAGAACTAATTTAGAATAAATAATTCTAAATAAATAAATTTAAATCTTTTGTGATTTTTTTGTTTAACATCTCGTCCAAATTACACATTTTTTATTTTAATTCAGTATTTATTGGAGCAAAAATAGAACTAATTTAGAATAAATAATTCTAAATGTACTTAAACTTTTAAAAGATTCAAAAACATGTTTTATCGTTACTTTTAGATTGAAACCGTTGAAGTTTTATTTTAAAAATACCCTTGAACTTAAAAAAGTTCAAGAATATTCTTATTAATCTAAATTTTATATCAATTTTATTACAAACTAAAATAAAAAATTAAATTTTAAGTTAAGATCATAGTCTTAATTTTATTTAACTATTAACATACCATGATTGATCGAAATCCAACTAATTTTTATAATTATTGTTGTTATTAACATAGTTAATTAATTGTCAAATAAAAAATATATTTGACTATTAACACTTTTTTTTGTTTGACTAATTATAGTATGTTTTAAGGTAAAATTTTCAGTTTGGAGATTTACTCTGATTCTATATGAATAAGAAATATTTTTCTAAAAATTATTGACTATATAGTATCGAAGCCATTCGTAGTGGGTGGTTTTCTTTTCCATTAAGGCTTAAGTTTAGGTCATCATTGAGTAGCCGTTTGTCGACACTGTCGAACTCAAAATTATGTTAAAACTGCTAAAAATATTTACAAAATAGAAGTCTATTCGATAGTTTCGAGATTCCACTTTCATGGAAATATTAATTTCTATGGAAATTTCAAAAAAAAAAAAGTGATGTAAGTTGTTATAATTAATTAATGAAACTTCTATTGTGACTTAATTAGACTATATATGATTGTCATTTATAATATGTACGACAACATTTAGATGTCCATTGTAAATGGATGTGTAAAAATTGATACAAAGACATAATTTAAAACAAATGGAAAACTAATTATACTACCAAATAATATAAAGTTTAGAAATATTTGAAGGTGCAATAATGAGAAAATTTCGTGAAAAAAGTCAAAACAAATATAGGCTTTTTCTATATCTGGTTATTTTCAAAATAAATTATTTAATTTATAAATTAAAATTTTGGGTAAAAAATAAAGCTAAAATTTAAAAAAAAAAAACATAACTCTTAAAAAAAATTAATCATAGAATTTTAAATATGTATCAGAACTATAAATTAAAAAAAAAATTGATATGAACTAATATAGTTAGTCATAAAAATTGAATTTTTGTTGATATGCATAAATTTCTTGAAATTTTGAAATTTCATTTTAATGGAGAGAAATAGAGTATCTCAAAATATTCTCGAAAATTTGAAGTTTCATCAAAATTGGAGAAAAAAAATGTCTCCCAACTAAAATTTTGAGCCCTTTAAAATCTCAAAATTTTGAGATTTTGATGGAAATTTTAGACCATAGTTTGGATTGGGTACTACAAGACCCGTTGGGATATGTTCATCTTACTGGCTTGAAGTTTTTTTTCTCGTTGTAAGAAAGTAAAGATTCTTGGAAGCAATGACAATATGCTATAAGATGGTGAGTACTCCTTCTCCTAAGATCTCAAAAATGAAGGTTAATTTCGATTGTTTTGGAGGTTGTAAATTTGCTAAATGATATGATTTCGTCAACAATACAAAAATGTTTTTCTTTTGACGACCAATCAGAAGTTGTTGCTCTCTTTCATGTCACTCAAAATAAGGTGACTCACACTTTGTTATATATAAAACTCGATCAAAAATCTAAATAAATAAATAATAGATGTGTCCTCACCATCAATTTTGTCTCTTTTTAACTTTCCAAATTCTTGATGCCAACAAAGTTTGTATGCCCCTTCAACCTTCTCCATGGCCTTCCATACCAAGAAAAAGCATCCAAAACCCAAAACCAGATGAAGACTCCTTTCTTGGGATCCTATCTTAGATTTGTTGGGTTATTCCATTTTTATTGATGTGTTTTAAAATAAAATTATAAATACTATTGTTTTTTTCAAATTTTATTTACTAAAGATTTAAAAGACAACGTTCAGACTTGAAAACTAACAAAAAAAAATGTAACTTTTAAAATTTTGGTTTTTTTTGTCTTTTGCAATTTACCTAAAAATTCAACCATTTTGTTTAAAAATTTGCACATCAATTATAAGAAATGAGAAGTAAATAGACTTAATTTTCATAATAAAAAATGGTTAACAAATAGAACCTTCAAGATTATAACAATAGCTACATATGATTGATCTCCTAATTTTTGAGTTGAATTTGATTATGATGTTTGGTAGAGTTTGTTAAGTTTGTTGCTTCCATTCTTTTTATTTATTTATTTCAATCAGTTTCGTTTATATATTCTTCGATTGTCCTATGTATGTTATGTTGGTTTGTTTGGATTTGTCACCTCTTTTGGTGGGTTGATGGAAACATAAACAAAATAAATAAATATGTTATGCATGTCAAAACAATTATTCAAGTTTGAGCTTAAAATTGATGCAATTATTCAAGTTTTAGGGTTAAAAATTGGTATAACCGACAAAGATTATTGCAAAAAATGATTTTCTTCCTTTTTTATAGCATCTAATTTGATTTTCTTTTGACATTAAAAAAAAAAATTACAACCTAATTGGATGACATTAGAAAAAATGTTTTTCAAACATGATTTTCATTTTCTAATGTTCTTGTCCACATTTTCTAAAAATTACTTTTTTTATATACAAGTGTGTGTCCGATTTGCTAGATACTTAAAAGAGTTTTATTTATGTGAATTATAATGTTGTAGACGGATGGAGTTATTGGAAACATCGTAGGGAGAGAGTTAACCAACTCAACTTCATCAACATTTCAAATGGGTAGACCAACCATTATTGAAGATAGTTAGCCAAACACCACTTAAGTTTTTGAAATGTAATATTTCTAGTGGTAAATTAAACAAAAGTTCAAAAGGATATTGAAAAGTTGATTAATTTAAGATTTTAAATATATTATTTTGATGGGGATATGAATTATTTTTGTTATGTTTGCGTTTTTTTTGTATTATGAAAACTACATTTTTTTATTAAACTTACTAATATTTTTTGAATTTATTCGTATTATTAATTTTAAATCTTTTTTTTTAATTTGTGTTTGTATTTCTTAATTTATTAATTTATATTGAATTTGTTTTAATTTAATCAAAAACGTCGAAAAAATATTTGAACAATCTAAATGTCGTTGTGAATGTTTGAGCAAAATATTTTAGGGAAAAAAATTAGAAATTAAATATTTTAAAAATATATATATAAAAAGGAATTCCCGATGTCCTGTCATGCGTTGGCATAAAGCCCGTCGAGAGAGGAACACTTGATGCCACTTTGGCCGATGCATGTCACGTCGTCGGGAATGCCTCTCCCGACTCATTTCTCCCAACGATATTTCTGACGCCGTGAAAAACGTTGGCATATCCTTTTTTGACGTTTTTTTTCACTTTCCTGCATCAGGAGTACCTCCGTCTCGTGTAGTGCAACCTGGAAGTAATATTGTTTGCATCGGCCATTATAATTACTCTACAACTCTTGAGAACTTCAAGTCTTGGAGACAACTCAAGAGTCAAGAATATAGTTACCCCAATTTGAAAATAGTGAAGGAATATATGTTTTGCTCTTTACACATTGCCATTTATATATTGAGAGAAAATTCATTCCTGTAGTAAAAAATGACAACCTTTTAAAAATCGACTTGGTCATGGTACATCATCTTGTCCTTAACCCATGATTATTGAGAAGGAAGAAAAATCACGATATTTTTCTTCTTATTATTCTATCGAATACAATAGATACAATGAGGGATGGAGGATACAATAAGGAGTAAAAAAAGAAAAGATTTAGGAAGTAGGAAAAATCTTCCATATACTTTCCAAAAATACTCTAAGGGCCAAGTCCACTAATTCTAACGATATATATTATTTGTTCCTAATCGAATGATGATAGGTATTGCAAATTTATGTAATTTTTAATTTTGACAAAGAATGTTACAAATTTTCTAAACCTTTGGGACAATACTAATTGGTGTCTCTCTTCATTGCATAAGTTAATTTAATTTTGGGTAATTACACTTATATATCCAAATGGTTTAAGAATCGATAAATTTTGGCTCTTATTTTATTTTGGCTCTTATTTTATTTTGACTCTTTTTGGGACATTTTACAAAAACGAATCGGTCAATTTTGGCTCTTAAGTTTTATTTCGAGTCTTTTTAAATAAGATAGATGTTATGTTAAGTTGCCCAAGATGCACATAAATACTTTTCTCGATTGTGGGGGGGGGGGGGGGGAGTGTGGTTAGAAGTTGAGAAAACTTAATAGATTAACATAATCTCCAACTTGGATCTTTAAGTCTAATTTTCTTCTCCTATTTGCTCAGACTACGTTTAGATGATGAAGACCAACACATACATAAGAAAAAAATGAAACAAGATCATTGAACTTGTAAAGTCAAACGGCCATTTGATCTAGTTCTAAGTTGAGTTAAAGTCTATTATCCTCATATAAATCATAAACTCACACCAATAGTTGATAATTAAGGTAATAGTTATTTAAAATGACAATCAAAATCTTTGCTAGTACTATTAAAGGCCTTTGATGTCGGTTTAAAAACGACATTAAAGACCTCTTTAATGTTGATTTTCAACCGACATCTTTGATAGTGTTATTGAAGTCTTTTAATGTCGGTCAAGCTTTAATGTCAGTTTAAAACCGACATTAAAGCCTTGTTTTTTGGTCCACTAATTTATATTTATTTAATTGTTGCATTGTTTTCCATTTTTTATAAACCATAGATAAATATTTTTCTCACGGCAACAAATCAATAAAATTAATATTATTTTAGAAACTATAATATTTGTTTTTTACATTTGTATACACAAAATGAAATCTTAATATTGTGTTTATATATATACATTCTACAACAATACATGAAAAAAGATCCTAATACAAGACTTAAATAAGAAATCCTGAACACCTTCTCAATCTTCAACCTTCAACGGCCGCCTGACTATATATCTACACATCGCTTAGCTTTCAATCTATATGACTCTAATCATTCTACAAATAATACATTACAGGAAAAAAGGTCTATGATAGCTCACTAAAAACACTATTGTAGACATTTTATAGCGTTTTACCGAAAGTCGTGATAGCCCACATTATTAAGAGTCTAGATTTTTAATAGAGTTTTATAAAAGCTACAAAAAGTATGCATTTTGATAGCGTTTTGGAAATGTTATAAAAACATCTTTTTAATAGCGTATTATTCTATTTATGTGATTTATGATAGCGTTTGTTTAATGCTGTGAAAAACGTTTTATAGCAAGTTTAAAAAGTTGTTGATTGTTTATAATAACATTTTTTAACAAATATAAAAGTTTAATCATACATTAAAATGAAAGCTATAATAATGTAGTATTTTCACATATTTTATCTATAATATACTTTTTTAAATATCACTATTCAATTCTCAACATCAACATATAATATCCATGCCGGTTATGTGAATGAAATCCATTTAAAAGGCAATTGTTCATATCTCATACATTGTTAGCTAATAAAATGTCAAATAACAAAAAATGATCCTTATAATATAGAAAGAGTCGTACCATCAAAATGTTATTTATGTTATTTTCATAAAAGATTCGTATTGCCCTATACAAAATGTTATTTATGCGATTAAGTATTCTCACAAAAGATAGTCACTAATATCATTCAACCCAACACAATGATCAACCTACCATCCGTTGTTACAAAATTTGTTAGAATAATCTAAATAATTCAAGCTTGTTGTGTCTTGATCAGATGACATTCTTAGGCTTTGTACAATTGCTCTTTTATCAACCTACAAAAAGATTTATGAGCAAAAACTAAATGAATAATTAAGTTTTATACACAAAGATTTTAGTTGAAAAAGCTAGCTAGAAGTTAACAGTTAAAGAATGTACATACTAAGTTGCAACTTCCTAAACTTTTTTGATAATACACAACTCATACATTTCTAAAGGCAACACAACAACTAATGAAAACATCTTTAAATGTTTCCTTTACCACAACCCCTCCAAATCATAAAGTAACACATACTCAACAAATTCTAGTTCAAGAAACACAAACTTACTTAAAGAAGCTAGAAACTCAATGACTTGGATGAACTTGGCTTCAAATACAAACTTAGATTCCACAACCTAAACCAAAATACAAAAATGTCAAGTTAAAATGGGTTCGATTCACATAGCAACATTTTATCAAATAGCTCTAAGCAATACATATACAGTTGTGAAAATTGAACCTCAATAACACATAAGCATGTCCTGTGCCACTCACATTTAACTTGAATATGCAATATTTGTTCTTGCCAATCAAGAATAATAAATCAAATTTTTAATCTCTCTATCTAAATTGTTCCACTCTAGAACAATCTACAAACATCGTAAGGATTTACGAGATGGGTAACTTTTAATTCCTCATCACAGACCAAATGCTTAAGGTACAAGTCTATGAGCAACGGTATAACAAGAAGCGTCTCCATTTTAAAACACCATCTAGAGATGCAACCCATACCTTGAAAATCAAATAGGGTAAAAGATAATTAAAGCAAGCCAGTATTCGAATTGGAAGAGAGTTTTTCCATCCTAACCAACATCATTTTCATTCGTCGGTATTATAAAAAAATCCATGCAAGTAGGATGAGTAGAGCCATTGCTATGCTATATCTGTGCAAAGACAACCATCCATTGACAGTCAAATATATTGAAAGAGGCCCAATTGGTATAAATATGAGTTAGGTTGTGTTTATAATTACAAAAAAAAAAAAAAAAGAATGAAAGGGAATATCATGTAGAAGCAAAAAGACTAACCAAGTCCCAAAAGCAAAAACATCCCTGTAAGTTATGATCACGGAATAATAACCAACCAGAACAAGCCAATGTTATAACCAAATGGGGAAAGCCTAAATTCATATGTAAGAGACACGGAATTACAATCAAATGGGGAAAGTTGTGGGAAATCTTTCAACACAAATTAATTTAACTTGTTGGGCTAATTCACTCTCCATTTCTCTGTAATAATGATTATAAAATGACAAATTACAAAATTAATCATTAGACAAGAATGAATTAAAATGAACAGCATAAAGAGGTGATAGCAAATGGTAACCATTAAATATTCGTTAACCTTTTCTTCAACACAACGGTAGTGAACGGAGAGACAAAACTTGTTGTTCTCCACCTTAGCTCTTGGAGTTGATTTGGTTTTTTCAACCAGCTCTTTGTAAACTTGACAAATTATTATTATTATTATTATTATTATTATGAGCTGATTAAATAGTTTGTCTGTCTGTATTAAATAAAGAACTGGATGATATAAAACATTGGCCAAACATTCTTCCCCAAACAAAAAGAAGACAATAGAGATAATCCAACACCATTGGCATCCCAAATGTTTGTATAACCCAAAGAACTGATTCCCAAATGGCAAGAATTAAACCAAAAATTCAAGAAAGGAATCAATCATTTTTAAACAAAGGGTCGACAATTGAAATATTAAGGCTCCGACCAACACCTTGTTTGTCTCAATTACAAAAGTTACGGATTATTACTCATTATGACATTAAAATAAACTCGTTTCTCCAACTTCAAATCAAACTAGTTATGAAAGTTGAAGAAAAATCTAAAAATCTTATCAAGTATTTTCAGCTAACTACCCAAAGTGGATTTGAGCCACAATAGAAAATAGAGCATATCATCCAGCATATTGGAAACTTTAGAAGCAAGGTAGAGAATGGCCATAGTAAACTTTTGTCACTGTAAAATAAACTTGAAAACCAATTCTAATGGTTCTAATTAAAAAAGAAATGATATGTGATCAGATCTGACAAACCAACATTTCTCCACAAACATGATTTTGATGAAATTTGAATTTCGTTTTCAACCTATCACGATATCAATAATTAGATAAACAGAATAAGTTAGCACAGGGGTAGCAGAAGTAGTTCTAGTGTAGATCTAGAAGATAAATAACTCGCATACCTCTTCAAACTTCTCAAAATTTTGAGTATTCAATTCATCATTGACCTTAGGAATAAATGCAGCTTTCATTTGATACAACTTATGCCACTCAATGCCCTTGAATAATGATAAGATTTAATTGTCCATCTATTTTAGGAACTCAATATGTTAATAATGATAAGAAATTAGAACAGAACACAACACACAACACCTTTATTTTCACCTTTAGAGAGCAACATAAATCCAATCCTAAACAATTCAAAGATAACCCTAAAAACCATTAGATTTCATGTTGCACATTGATATCAACTACAATTAAGCAAATAAAAAACCCCAAATGCAAAAACCAATTACAAATAAGAACAAGCCTCTCAAATTAGATTCTTCAATGATGGATTCCGATTAGGGTCTCTGAAATACAACCCTTATTTCAGTTCGAACGACCGGCCAATTTTTGTTATTGGTTAGAGTTACAATATTTTCTATGTCCCCCCACCATATAAGCATCATCATTTGTGAAAACGATTCAATGAAAAAATAAAATAGAAACATATTTTCTAACTCATCAGGATCTTATATTTGAAGTGGTTGTTTCACATAAACTATTTGTGTTTGAAACATACCTGTTGCACCTCGTGGCATTAATCACCCACGATAACCAGAAAGTAAAAAGAGTCTACATGCATCATATAATTTTATGACAACAAAATTAAAAAAAGAAATAATGAGTGATATAAACATTTCAAAGTGTCTGCCTATATGCGTCTTTGAGAACCGACACTCATTCTTTCTCCCATCCGTTCCTGCAACTTTCTTCCTTGATTTTATTTCTTAAGTTTTCTATTAAAAATCACAAGTTCTGTTCTGTTCAATAATTGTATCAACTCCTTCACTATGAATATCAAATCACCTCATTCCCATTAGTCCCCAATTTCATCTTCAATGCCTCAACAGTAACCAATCTCATCAACCTCTTTGCTTCCTCAAACGAAATCGCCTCTCCCCCAATTCCATTACCAGATTCTTCATTCATAGACCTAATACCAGAGCCACCACCACTCTCACTTTTATCCACATCACGACGACTCTAGTAAAATTCCCAGAATCCACAAACGACGAAAACAAAGCAACTCCGATACAAAACAACATGGAGGATCGTACAGGGGGCGATGGAATGAAGGAAACTTCGATAGAAAGGCTTAAAGTTCCATAATAAACCAGAGAAGAAGACCCAGAAACCCCATTAACCAACGATCTCTTAACGAATAAACTAGTAGCAGAAGAACAACATTTCCTCCACATGATCACGTTTGTCAAGAGCTAAAAAATAAGAAACAAAAATTGAAAGCTCAAGCTTTGGCAAAACTAATTCACAAAGGTTTACTTGGGAGAATGGAGACATTTAGCAACTAATTATGTACTAACGAGAGACTTACAGGATCTAATCTCCAACAACTATGACCAATACAGTGAGTGAAGGAGCAAAGGAGCGCTAAGTCCAAATTCTTGAAGAAGAAGAAGAAGCACAACTGATCAGTTCGTCGAATTGAGGAAGAAGGCGCAGAGACTATGTTCCAATCGACGCTTGTGGAGAGGGTTTTTGGGCTTTGTGGGTTTTTTTAGATTTCCCCCGTGTATTGATTTTCCCTTTAATCTTACAAATATTCCCTATTTTCAATTTCCCATTGTTTTTGCTGCCCAAATTTTAGGGGTTTTAATAACTTTTTTTCTAAGGGCTATCCTATGAAGCAATAATAGGGGAAGTTTGTTGTAGTGATATCAAAATAAACCATTTAATCTTTAGAATCCTAACAAGCACTACAAGAACATACAACATTTAGTAGCTAAAACGTCACTAGGACTGTAGCTGTATCTGCATAGCTAAAACATCACTTGCACTTCTCTGCAGTTCCAACACCTCTGATATTTTGAGAGTAAAGTTTTAACACTACTAACAAGCAAAGAGGTACGAAAGAATATTTACCAAGTGTGGGTTAAGGAACTCAGTAGCAAGAAAAGCTCAGGCATAGTCATTTCATCGATTACTGAAATATCACATTTCCATTTTTTCCCTTTATAGCTCATATGGAATTCCTCCCCACCCACCCAAAAAAATAAAAATAAAAATAAAAGAAAATTCCCTTGGTCTCTTCAGTACCCATTTCTTGTTTTCTAATTCAAAATAAATTTAAGAAATAAAACTTCTTCCTCAAAGTTATTGGAAGAAAATTTGACTCAATATGGCCTACTCTTTCAGGTAGGCATGGGGCTTCCAAAGAGAGAAAACTAAATATCATTTGGCAAACTGTCAACTAGAAATGTTCTCCAATTAACAACCCTTTGAAAGTTGTATCTATTTCCTTTTCTCTTTCACCTGGGCATTAAGCTGTTGGGTGTAGTGAACTTATTGGCTTCAAAGTTATAGTTTAAGGGAGGGAGGAGTAGAAATGGAAATGTAAGTTGTAACATCTAAGAGCTAGCATAGGCTATAAGTATTTGTAGCATGTGTGTGTGATTTTTTTGCTTTTTGAGTAAAAGAAACATTTGATTGATAATATATAACGGGTGTGAGATTTTTCGGTAAAAGAAACATTTGATTGATACTTCATAGAAATTTGGTATAGACAAACAAATATAAAGGCAAATGAGCAACCAAACAACAAGCTGTGCAACGATTGCACATTTCTTAAACACCTTCATTCTTCTGAAAACTTTTGTATTTTTAGTTGTGATTTATTAACAGCACAGTAACAAAAATGCAGTCACCTAGCTTTATGGTGTGAAGATAACAAACATTTTCCCTAGCGCAACAAAAGATTACATGATTCTATAATTGACCCGTTCAACAATGAAGTTTTAGAAATAGACAATTTCTAACAATCAGTTAGAGCTCCTGACTTCCTTCAATTACATCATGTAAATTCCACATGTACACTGAAAGGCATCAAACATGCTACTTTTGGTAAAGGAAAAATACGATGATTAAGATTAAGAATACAGTAGGCCATAGATTATGTTAGGGGTTTCTACTATTTGTAGACAAAAGAAATGCAGCCAAAATACCTAAACTAAATTTCGGGGATGCAATGCAATGCCATCAAAGCTTTTATCGACTTTGAACCAATCTACTGCTATGAGCTTGATAAGAGGATCTCCTAAAACCGACCACATGAACCAATCTACAGCGAAAGATAACATATAGTTTCACTTGATCATATAACATTTTATAGCAATTCACAAGTTTTTCCTGAAACCACCCACATGTAAAATTCATAGATAAACACTTGCATTTTCCATTCTAAGTGAACCATTTGCATTTGAAACCCAATTCAAACTCTCAATAATCTAGCCCAGAGAAACTTAAAATATAACATAAAGTTTTACATGATCATACAACATTCCATAGCAATTCAAAATTCAGGCCTCCATGCATAATCAACAATTTGGCAATTATTGTCGAGCGTCAAACTAACAAGTAAAAATAACAAAATTTAGGATTCATAAGTTCATTACCCAAAACCGAAACTTAAACTATTATTACCTTTGTCTTTGGACTTTAGGCTCAGATACTCGATGGGTAAAGACTATTCCCCGATGTACAAAAGATCTCATCGAGCTGGGATTATCAAACATCATCAAAGCAGAAAGACCAGCCATCAAAACCAATTAATTAGTGAAAAAAGAAAAAAAAGGCATTAATAAAACTGCTACCGATTTAAAACAGATTTGAAAAGCGTAATCTAGAGAGAAGTGGAAAACAATGTAAAGAAAATCTAAAACTGGACTTTAGGCTCAGATATTTAATGGGTAAAGACTATTCCCTAACCTACAAAAGGTCTCATCGAGTTGGGATTATCAAACATTCTTAAAGCATAAAGAAAATCCATCAAAACGAATTAGTTAAAGAAAAAGGAAAAAAATTAGGCATTTATAAGCTGCTGCTAATTTAAAACGAATTTGGCAAGCAAAATGCAGGGAGAAGTGGAAAATAATCCCAAAAAGACTCAAAATCTGGACTTTAGGCTAAGATATTTTATGGGCAAAGACTATTCCCCGATCTACAAAAGGTCTTTTAGGACAAAAACACAGAGAGAAGTGAAAAACACTAGCAAAGTAATCTGCAAGTTGCACATAGTAATTATAGAAGTAGATTGGTGTTAAGTTCCAATAAAAGCTCTAAACAATAGCCACACAAAAAGCATTCAAAACAGTTTATAAAAGAAACAAAAATATTAATACAACACACAGTTGGATGAATGCATTAGAATTGTTTGCGTTTGAAAGAAGGAGATGCAACAACTTACATACTCTCTTTCTCCATGGTGTTCGAAGCACTTTGTGAGGATTTATGAGCAACAAATTTGCAGTTAACGTCAGAAATCCACAAACACTCCAAAGAGTGATATTGTTCCAATATAAAATAACAAAGTGGTCAAGAATTAAGGAGTTATATAACCAAGTCTTAGCCATACCTAGGCAAGAACTTGGAGTCTTTGACTTGATTAAAGTCTCAAGTTTCAATATTCAGGAAGCTTAATACAAAAAATTCTTGATGTTGTGGTCAAATTTTGTGATGGGTGCAGGTGTCTCGAAGAGCTTGGAATCAATTACTAAACACTACTCACCATCGCTTCATTTATAATCTATTAAGATATAGTAGCAAACAAGTTTGCTCCTGTGACTAAGTGATCTCCAAGAGGATACTAACATTAACAAAAATATAGACTAGTCATTTCATCAACTTGATGGGGAGAAAGAAGAAACGTTCTTACTAGACTTTATGGATGAATTTTACAAATCTCCCACCAAGGTTCAGAGATGAGTTTCAATTAAAAAAACAAGGGTACTTCACCTGAAAGATTCTCTAGATAACCTAATAGAACAACCTAATTTTTTCTTTGGCAAATACCAAATTCATTCTTCATCTGGATTACAATGAACTGGAGAAGATCGTGCCATGCTCCTCAAACATGGATCAGAAAGCTAGACTTTTAATTCGTAAAGAATTTCCCATATCCTTCTTACAATCTACGCTGATTGGACATTAATATTCATAAAATGAGAAGGCATCCTGCACTTTTACTTCATAAGAGGAAACTATTTTACATCATATTGAAACAATATGTCATGAAAAGATACAATAGTAGAAGCAGAGTGAACTTGTTTGTACGCAAAAAAAAAAAAAAAAAAAAAAGCAACGAGAAAAAGACAGTTATGAGTATACAACTAATGGAAAAATGGATAAATGGGAAAATGGAAATACCTAGCTTTGGCCAAGGAAAAATAGAAAAAACAACTATAGCAGCAACCAACCTAATCAATAAACCTACAAACAACAACCACTTCCATTAAGATGTTAAAACACACCATTTTCCATGAAAACAAATATACATACCTCAAAGAATCATCATTATCTCTAGCTTTCGATTTCTTCTTGCCAACTGACTCTACAAGATGAAGTATAAGAAGAAAAGGGTAACTAACATTTTATTCAAAGAAAATGACTTGCCCGGCGGTGGTGTCGAGCACAATGGTGGTCAAAGAAGAACTATTTGACGACGACAAGGTACAGGCTGGGCACGAGCGACGACAGTGGTGGGTTATACGGTGACTGGGCACGAGAGATTGCTTCTAAGGATGGTGGCAGTGGCAGCTGTGGGAAGTCTCGACAAGTATTTTGAGCAACCTATATGGTAGATTCATTGGCACTTTCTAGTTAGAATAATTTACCTTATTGGGGACAAGTCTGAATATATCCTCAAGCTACCATCTCCAGACCGATGATCAGATCTAGCAATTCAGCTGTATTCTTAAAGAATATCTGCATCATTTTGTGGACGCAAGACTAAAAGAATTGGGTTCAGCTGCTGGATGTGACCCAATTCTGTTTCAATGCTCAGACGTGTTTATCAACCGGGAGAAACCTGTTTGAGATTGTTTGTAGCAGGCAACTTGTATTACCATACCTCGGTGATCATCCATGTTTGGGGAAGAACCCCAAACTCACAACTTTATTAAGGAATGGAAACAGATGACAGACATCGCTCAAGAGCACTTAGCGAAAGCCTCGAGGTGGATGAAGAAGTGGACAGATAAAGTCTCGCCCCCTTGAGTTTTGGGCATGAGATTAGGTCCTCATTAAATTGTGACCAAAACATATTCGATTTCAAGGACAAAGACCAGCGGCTTGTCAGAAAATTTGAGGGACCAGTGGAAGTGCTTAAAAGGGCGAGGAATACATCTTATAGAGTGGCGTTGCCCACATGGATGACAATCCATCCAGTAATTCATGTGAGTAACTTAAAGCCCTTCCATCAAGATCCCAAAGACATGTAGCGCAATGTCATAGTTCGACCAACCATCGATCTCAGTCATAAAGAAGACAAAGATGTTGAAGAAATCTTAGTCGAGGGAGTAAAAAATGGCTAAAGACCCACAAGAAGGAGCCATAAGTACCTATTAAAGTGGAAGAACCTTCACATGGAAGAAACCAGTTGAGAATGAGTCGAAGACCTAGAAGCCTAAATGTAGAAGATTGAAGAGTTCAAGCTTTGTTAGTCAATAGGGACGTTAACTATTTAAGTGGGAGAAAATGTCACGAGCATGCTTGTTTAGAACATTGTTTTCCTATAAGTCGCATGCCCAGATACCCCTAAAATCACCATATCTTTATGTTTTGTACTTAGTTTAGTCTGTTGCTTTCCTTTTTATGTCGTCGACCTAGGGTGTGATGTTTCAACATTTTCATATGCAAGTCTGTCAAAGCTAAAAATGTTCAAAATGTACTATAGGGGAGATATAATAGTTAAATCCCTGACCAAGCCTTGTCGTACTCTTTGCAATCATAGCTTTCTTTGCAATTGATAGCCTTCAAAGCTTTCTTTAGTGACGTTTTCAATGAATTTCTTTCTCTTACAATTTATAAAATAATTTTCTCAAGAATGTGAAGGGAGGCTACATCTTACCGTGAGTTTGTCCGCGATTTTTGGATTTTGCACGACTGACCTATTGATTAAGTAAAATACGTGTTGTATAATCACCCGTCTTGTGTTTAAAAGGTCGTGATTGTGACACAACGTAATGCCATGTGTCACAAGCATGCTTGTCCAAGGCGTTATTTGCGCATGACCGCATGTCCGAACATCCTCAAACCACCTTATCTTTATGTTTTGTACTTAGTTTAGCCTATTGCTTTCATTTTGTTGTCGCCAACATAGGATGTGACATTTCAACATTTTCATATTCAAGCCTTATTGTACTATTTGCAATCTAAGCTTTATTTGCAACTGACAGTCTTCAATGCTTTCATTAACGATGTTTTCAATGCTTTCATTAACGATGTTTTCAATGCTTTCTTTAACGATGTTTTCAATGCTTTCTTTAACGATGTTTTCAATGCTTTCTTTAATGATGTTTTCAATGCTTTCTTTAACAATATTTTCAATGCTTTTCTTTCTCTCTCACGTTTTATAAAACCATCTCTCTCAAAATGTGAAGGGAGGCTACATAGTACCGCGAGTTTGTCCTCAACTTCTAGATTTTAGACGACTGACTTGTTCACTGAGTTAGACCAAGTGTCGCACAATCACCCGTTCTATGTTTGAAAAGTTGTGATTGTGAAAAATGGTATCAGAGCTTTGTTAGCTCCTTGGCTAAGCGAGACGCAAGTATGTCGATTTTTAAACAACTGTCGAAGTTGCAATCTGAACGGAATGATCAGAGCCATACCGAGGCTAGCTGACAACTTTTCAAGCCTCCTTGCAGTGATCTAACGATTCGGAGGGAGAAACAAAAGCAAAAAGAGAAGATGAGGGGGATACCCCTCGAATGGGTGCATTAAAACTCATATCGACAATCCAAAAGAAGGCATCTCACCAAAATGATGCTTTTGAAAATGGACTCATGTTTGTCGACGCAATCATAAACTCTAAAACCATAAAGAGCACCATGGTGGATTAAGGTGCAACTCATAACTTCATTTCTGAACAAGAAGCACGTTGGTTAGAGTTGAAAATCATGGACACAGACAAGATGAAAGGTTTGAACTTCGAAGCCTTGCAAATTTTTTGGGTATAAAAAGGGTATCTCTATAATTAGGCGAACAAAAAAGAGACGTTGATTTAGTCGTCATCCGTATGGATGACTTTGACGTAATACTTGACATGAAATTTCTCTTACAACATAAAGCCATTCCCATGACACTAGCTTAGTGTATGGTACTAACGACCCATAACACGACAGTGATCCAAGCTAAGATCAAATAAGTGAGTGGGGTGAGAATGATTTTAGCCCTAAAACTAAAAAAAGTCCTCAGTAGAGAAGAAACAACCTTCATGATAATCCCGTTGGTGGTTGAGCAAATAGAAACTTGGACTGTCCTAGTAGAGATCCAGAAAGTTCTAAATGATTATGTTGATATCAAGCCGCCTAAGCTGTTTGAGTCTTTTTTAGTGGTTCGAAGGACTCAGAAATTCAAATTCATATTTCACTTCGGACCCCTCCGAAGAAGTCAGACTGATCTTATCTAACGATAAAAGATGAAAAATGACTGATTTTGAATGATTCCTTGGAGAATTTTAAATTAAAAATATTTTAAAATATTGAAAATTTTAACTAGAAAGAGTTGAAAATTTTAAATAGAAAACAAAATGAGGCTTAATAAGAAATTTTAGATAAGTTGAAACAAGAGTACAGAAGCATCATAACAAATATGCAAACATAAAATAACATATTTAGATTTTAGTAAAAACATATTGGAGACCGATCAGGTTAAGGGAAGTAGAGGATGTAGAGGTTAGAGATTTAGATAAAGAAGAGAGAATGTGAAGATGTAAAAATTTCTAGGTTTTTTATGTGGCCTTGTTTTTTTCATGGATGAAGAATGGATTATTTATAGCCAAAAATGCTTCTTCAAATGGCTAAAAATTCAAAATGACTAGTGTCACATCCCCTCCCGGACTACCTGCTAACTTAGACCGAAAAATGGCGTGAATCCGACGAACAACGCTTTTCTTTACCTGTATCTGTCGACTCTGCTTAAAACTTTAATGTGATGAATTTGCTAATCTAGTATATAAACTATTATACATGCAACAAAACACAGCGGATCCTAGGCTAGTCAAACACATATATGAAGTGTACCTCGGAATTAACTGATTTCACGAGTAAACCTAAAGACACCTTAATCAAAATATAACCAACAAAATTTACACAACTGCAGCTCTTAAAGCTTATACAAACTGTGGAGTATCTATAACATACAAGGGTGTATATACATCATAACACAACAAACTCTATGTCCAACTCAAAACACGTACTTACAATCGATAACGGAGCTTCAGCAGACTAAGGCAGTCTATCAGGCAGCGGGAACTCGATTTCTACCTGGAAAATGGGTAAAACATTTTGGAAAGGGTGAGCTGTAAAGCTCAGTGAGTGACTCAATTTAAAATTATAAATTTAAAGATAAGAGCACGTGAAAATTTTACACATATAAATCTATTTATACAAGTCGTAAATGTAAACATGTAGTAGTAAGAATAGCTTTCTCAAATACTCAGCATGTTCGTCATTGAAATCTAGCAAGACATATGAAGTATATTGAAGCATTTTAACTAACATGACAAATCTACATTGTGTAGAGTACACCCAGTACAACAACGTTTACAAGCTGTACGATGTAGTGGAGCCCGCCCAGCACTCTCATCGTCTTTGTCGTAGTGGGGCCATTGAAATCTAGCAAGGCATATCAAGTATATCAAAGCATTTTAACTAACATGACAAATCTACGTTGTGTAGGGTACACCCAGTACAACAACGTTTACAAGCTCTACGATGTAGTGGAGCTCGCCCAGCACTCCCATCGTCTTTGTCGTAGTGAGGCTCGCCCAGCACTCACGACAGCATCGTTGTTATGGAGTACACTCAACGTCAACAATGGAATCTAACCAGTGTGCACACGGTAATCTCTAGCCTCAGGCTCAAGATCTCAGTCATGTAGTTAATTGAAAATTTAATAAATATTCTAAAAATATTAAAACATGCTTGCTTATAAATCTTACACAGAGCTCAAAGTTTACTCGGCTCTTTCGTGGAAAACTGTAGTTCTTAAAACAAAACTTCTTACTAATTCATGCTTTGCTTAAAACATGGTGGTTTAAATATTTTCCAAACATTTAATATCCACGTGCTAGCATAAATTTCATTAAGAAATCTAGTTTCCAAACGTATTCTTGAAAATAGTCATGAAATTCAAATACCTTTCATGGCTTCGGAAATAAACATTCATCGCATTCAATCATAAATAACAGTTATGGAAAATATTTCAAAATTGGTTTTGTCACTGACAGTCTTGGGCTAGATCCTTGGTCTATAAGCTCGATTTAATTCTTCTTGGCCTGCCAACAACCCAACCGAGTATTAGAACTCTTAACATTCTGGTTTTCTAAAGATATATATAACATGTCGCACTAAAGATGACGCTCACGAAAACAAAACTTAAGAAATAAAATCCTATTTCAACAACTCTCTGAAATTTCCAGATTTCTAATATAAACTTCAAATGACTATAACTTCCTCGATACTTAACCAAAATGAGTGTTCTTTATATAAAAATCTTCATTTTGAGGTCCTCTAAAACTTACCTAAAGATATGTAACTTTGATTCCCTGTGAATAAACTCAGATAACCCTCGAAACAGAACAACTTCAAGAATCGTACGCATAAGACCTCTTTAACTTGTCCCTACAATTTAACTTATTTTTAGTCGTTTTTGGTTCACGATTTCTTCATAAAAGTTGTAGAAAATTGAATAAGATTTCCAATCATACTAAATAGAGATCCTAACTCTACCGGTACACTCTGAAATACAAGAAAAACCAGAGACCTCCTGATTTTGCGTGAAAACCAACTGCCCTATTTTCTTTATCAAGAAGCACCCAATGAATATCAGAATTTGCTCCAACTTTCTTCATAAAATTTGTTTGAAAATGAGTTAAATTTCAATAAATGTAAGCCTCACCTCTTAATTCCTTTTGAAGAGTTCAAACCGAATTAAAAACCAATGATGTGCAGAATGAACCAAGATTCAGCCATGGATACACTTTGCTTGAGTTCTCCTTCTCTTGTTCAACCTCAAAATTCTAGTAAAATTCCTCTTCTTCTTCCTTTCAAACTCTCTCTTAAATGTTCTCTGTAAATTGAAGAAGGAAAAATGGAAGATGGATGAGAACTTTTTCTTCAAAAAGTTTGGCGGTGAAGGGAAGAGAAGAAGAAGAAAAGAAAAAAAAAAAGAAATTTTCTTCTCTTTTTGTTCCTTTTATCCTTTCTTTTCTTTATTTTACTTAATAAAACCATTAAATATATAAATATATATATATTTACACTTAGTATCCTTTTTCTTTTTTTTTTCTTTTTTTTTTCCACATTTAAAGAAATTAAACAAGAAAATATCGGGTTTACAACTTACCTTCCCCTTAGAAAATTTCGTCCTCGAAATTTAGAATGTCCTTAACTAAAAAGTATCGGGTATCTCTTCTTCATCTGATCTTCTGGTTCCCAAGTTGCCTCCTCCACTCCATTAAGTTTTCACAAAACCTTTATGAGTGGAATTGTTTTGTTTCTCAAAACTTGTTCCTTTCTGTCCAGAATCTGAACTGGTTCTTCAACATAACTCAAATCTTTTTTTAATTCAACTGGTTGCTCTTGCAACACATGTGATGGATCTGGTATATATTTTCTTAACATGGATACATGGAAAACATCATGTATTCGTGCAAGTTCTATTGGCAGCTCAAGTCTATACGCTGCTGGTCCCACTCGTTCCGTTATCTGATATGGCCCAATACTAGGACTTAACTTACCTTTTCTTTCGAAACGAATAATTTCAAGAAAACTTGATCTCCAACTTGGAATTCTAGGTTTCTTTGTCGCTTATCCGCATAACTTTTCTACAGATCTTGGGCTATCCTCAGATTTTCTCTGATCAACTTAATATTATTTGTCGTAATTTGAACCAACTAACTTCCGCTCTCCCACTTCATTCCAACCCATAGGAGTTCTGCATGGTCTCTTATATAAGGCCTCATATGGTGCCATACTGATACTAGACTGATATCTATTATTATAAGAAAACTCCATAAGTGGCAAGTGAGTATCCCAACTTCCTTTAAGTTGAATGACACATGCTCTCAACATGTCCCTTAAAGTTTGGATGGTCCTCTCGGACTAGCCATCTGTTTGGGGCAAAAGGATGTACTAAACTTTAGCCCTGTTCCCATTGCTTTCTGTAAACTAGGCCAAAATTTAGAAGTAAACCTCGGATCCCTATCTGAAACTATGGACACTGGTACTCCATACTGACTCACAATCTTATCGACATATAATCTAGCTAGTTGGTCTAACATAGATGTCGCTTTAACCAGTATAAATCGTGTCGTCTTGGTGAGTCTGTCGACTATTACCCATATACCATCATGTCCACTGGATGTACGAGGTAATCCAAACAGACAATCCATAGTAATATGCTCCCATTTCCACTCTGGCACTGGCAAAGGATTAAGAAATCCTCATGGCCTCTGTCTTACTGGTTTAACCTGTTGACAAATCAAACATCTATCAACATATTCAGCTATCTCTTGCTTCATTCTAGGCCACCAATAAGTCTTCTTTAAAGTTCTGTAATCTTGGTGCTACCTAGATGCATAGCGGAAGCTGAACTGTGAGCTTCTTCTAGAATAGCATTCTTAAGCTCACTGATATTCGGAACACATAATCTTCCCTGTTTAACAATGGCTCTATCTATTCTCAGCTCAAACTCCACCTTTAAGCCTTTCTTGGATTTCCCAAGCTTCTTCTGTAAATTACTATGCTCTGACTATCTTCTTACAATCTCAATTACTAGAGAAGACCGAACCTGAAATTGAGCTAAGAGACTTCCTGAATCCTTTGTAGTTACTACTGCCTTGGAACCTCTTAACTCATTCAACAAAGCTACTCGAATACCACACAAGGCACTTTTCGGAAGTCTTGACTTCCTACTTAATGCATCTGCTACTACGTTAGCTTACCTGGATGATACTCTATAGTACAATCATAATCTTTAATCAGTTCTAACCATCGCCTTTGTCTCAGATTTAGCTCTTTCTGATCAAAAATATACTTCAGCCTCTTATGATCTGTGAAAATATGGCACTTTTCCCCGAACAAATAGTGTCTCCAGATTTTTAATGCTAAAACAACTGCTGCTAGCTCAAGATCATGGGTAGGGTAATTACACTCATGCTCCTTCAACTGCCTTAAAGCATAAGCTATTACATTCCCATCTTGCATAAGCACACAACCTAATCCTAGCCTTGAAGCGTCACAATAAATCACATAGTCCTTCCCTGTTACAAGAAGTGCCAGAATAGGTGTTATGACTAGTCTTTTCTTCAATTCCTGAAAACTTTGCTCGCATTTATCTGACCACTCAAAATTAGCATTCTTCCTTGTCAAAGCGGTCAAAGGCAATGCCAATTGTGAGAAATCCTCAATAAAACGCCTATAGTATCCTGCCTAACCCAGGAAACTACGTACTTCTGTCGCACTAGTTGGTCTTTCCCAATTGACAACCGCTTCCACTTTTTGTGGATCGACACTAACTCCTTTTGCTGAAACTACATACTCTAAAAATACTACATGTTCCAACCAAAACTCACATTTGCTGAACTTAGCGTACAATTGTTTATCACGTAGAGTCTGTAGAACAATCCTCAGATGTTCCTCACGGGATTCTCTGTCAATCGAGTAAACTAATATATCATCAACGAACACGGTCATAAAATGATCTAAATACTGATGGAAGATCCTGTTCATGAGATCCATGAAAACTGCTGGCGCATTCGTTAAACCGAATGGCATAACTCGAAACTCATAATGCTCATACCTCGTTCTGAATGCTGTCTTAGCAATATCTGATTCTCTAACCTTCAACTGGTGGTATCCTGACCTTAAGTCAATCTTAGAGAACAATGCTGCTCCCCTTAGTTGATCAAATAAGTCATCTATGCGTGGTAAAGGATACTTGTTACGTATTGTAACCTTGTTTAACAATCTATAGTCAATACATAATCTGAGGGTACCATTTTTCTTTTTTCATAAATAGCACTGGTGCTCCCCAAGATGATACACTAGGCCTGATGTATCCCTTGTCAACTAGTTCTTGTAACTGATTCTTCAATTCTTTAAGCTCGCTTGGAGCCATTCTATACGGTGTCTGTGAAATAGGTGTTGTTCCTGGTAATAATTCAATGGTGAACTCAATCTCTCTATCTGGTGGCAAACCTGACAAATCATCTGGAAATACATCAAGAAACTCTTTCACCACATGAACATCTTCTGGCTTCAACTTTTCTCTTTGCACTACTATGATGTGTGCAAGAAACCCTGTGCAACCCTTTTTCAGCAATTTCTCAGCTTTCAAAACTGAGATTAAACTTCTAGAAACGACATTCCTCATACCTCTAAAAACCACTTCAGCAAAGCCTGATTTTCTGAAAACCACTTCCTTCCTATGGCAATCCATAGATGCATAGTGAGCAAATAAGAAATCCATTCCCAAAATTACATCTAACCTCTGCAACTCTAGTGGTAGCAAGTCCACTAGTAGACTGATACCTTCTACTAAAATTTCACAATTACGCAACACCTTATTAACAAGTAAAACGTCACCAACTGGAGTGTATATAGCTAACCCCTAAACAAAGGTTCTAGCATCCTATTCAGCTTAGTCAGAAATATACTAGAAACAAAGGAATGCGTAGCACCTGGATCAAATAAAACATCTGTAGGTACATTACAAATAAGAATCGTACCAGTAATAATGTCTGGTGCATCCTTCGTTTCTTGTTGAGTCATAGCATAGACTTTTCCCTGTTGCCTAGGTCTTCCAACAACTCCCTTTTGCCTTGGACCACTGGTGCCCTCTGTTGGAACCACTGAAACTCTCGATTGTTCAACTATCTGGGACCCAACTCCCTGATCTCTCTGAACTGTCATATTCAACTATGGACAATCTTTCTTGAAATGTCCTGGCTGTCCGCACTGGTAACATACACTGGCACCCACCAAACACTGACCTCGATGGTTCCTGCCACAACTCATGCATGGTGTTCGCTGACTATAATAGCAACGGACTCCTAACCTGGTTGTGATTTTACTGTTGATCTAGTGGGTTGACTAAGTATTTTCTAGCTCTATCTCTGAAAACACTACCATAACTCACGTTCCTCGATGCTTGGCCTCTAGACCGATTCTTAAAGTCTTGATGGCTTGAAATATTTATCCCAGGCGTGAACCTCCGCTGCTTACGACCTCTAAATCCACTAGCTGTTGATGTCCCATGACTAAACTCCACTACTGATTTCTCTTCTGTTATACTCTGCTCTACACGAAGGGTAGTCTCCACTAACTGAGAAAAATTTGTCCACTTAGCAATGGTTGTAATTGGGGTACGTATTTTAAAACGCAACCCTCTTTCAAACCTTCGGCACCTGTCACTCTCAAAAGCCACAATAACGTCAGCATACCGTGAAAGCTTGGTATACTTCCTCTCATACTCAGCCACTGAAAGTGATCCTTGTTTCAGCCCCAGAAATTCATCCCTCTTGGCTTCACAGTATGTGTTGGGATAATACTTATCTTCGAATATGCCTCTAAAAGTCTGCCAATCTAAAGCACGTGCATCACTGCGCCTAGCTAATATAGATTTCCACCATCCTTCAGCCTCTTTTTGCAACAAAAATGTGGCCAATCTAACCTTTCGTTCCTCAGGAAAATTCATCACATCAAAACACTTATCAAGCATATTCAACCAGTTCTCTGCATCAGGTGGATATGTGAAACCCTCAAACACTGTAGCCCTTAACTTCTTCAGCTGTTCAATTCCGTATGCCTTTTCTGGATCACTAGGCTCTACTCTCTCTGGCCTTCCTATCTCCTGTGCAGTTCTCGCAAACTGCTCATTTTCTGCCCCACCTCGAACTCTTAGGGTACTAGATTCCCCTACAGATGGACCTTGGGTAGAACCTTGCATCCCGTCCTGATTCTGCCGGCGTCGTCTGCCAGTACGTGGTGGCATGACTCCTATAATATGTCAACACATTAGACATAATATAGATACTTAACTCAAATGCATGATACTAAATGTCTACACACATATTAATAATAATTGGACTTACTTCTACCCTTACCTAAACCATACTCCACTAGTTCCCTTTAAGCTATCTTGACTTTCAATTATTTACTTTCCAATTTCTTCTTAGAGCTAACCGCTCTACCTTAATTCCCATGTAGCAAACTGCTCTCATACCAAGTTGTCACACCCCCTCCTGGACTACCTGCTAGCTTAGATCGAAAGATGGCGTGAAGCCGATGAACAACGCTTTTCTGTACCTGTATCTATCGACTCTGCTTAAAACTTTAATGTGATGAATTTGCCAATATAGTATATAAACTATTATACATGCAACAAAACACAGTGGATCCTAGGCTAGTCAAACACATACATGAAGTGTACCTCGGAATTAACTGACTTCACGAGTAAACCTAAAGACACCTTAATTAAAATATAACCAACAAAATTTACACAACTGCAGCTCCTAAAGCTTATACAAATTGTGGAGTATCTATAACATACAAGGGTGTATATACATCATAACACAACATACTCTATGCCCAACTCAAAACGCATACTTACAATCGATAATGGAGCTTCAGCAGACTAAGGCAGTCTATCAGGCAACGGGAACTCGATCTCTACCTGGAAAATGGGTAAAACATTTTGGAAAGGGTGAGCTGTAAAGCTCAGTGAGTGACTCAGTTTAAAATTAGTAATGTCGAGCAGCTTTTGCTTCCCCGTAATAAGAGTCTTATGTAGTGTCGTAGGTCGTCTTTGAAAATTATCAAGACTGCGTAGAAGGAGTTGTCTTTCTTCTTTCTATATTATATAACCTCTTGACTCGTTCATTCCCTCAATATTCTTTGAGCCTCAATCATTGATTGTAATAGTCTTACCTACGGCAAAGAATCTCCTATGGAGCCTCCTGTGGAGTCGACTTGTTTATCCATATTAACAGCTTCTCTTCTTTGGTTCATTCCATAATTCTTCTGATATTATTTTTCATAGTCAAGTCAATCATCAAAACGTCTTTTCTTCTGAACTTATATAAATGCGCTTGGCTTCTATTCTAACCTTGGTCTAGGTGCCTTGCCATAAGTGGTCGCTTCCTTTCGCATGCGTCTGTCAACTCTTTACTCTGCCTTACCGCGTAGTCAAATAAAGCTCTAGATGAGTTGTTCTCCCTTGTTCATTGACTCCTCTTCTCTCATCTGAAATAATAGTCTTTGAACTGCTCCGGTCCCTGGTCCGGTCCGTAGTGGAATATGAATATGTCCTTATTAATGAGGATACAAAGGTTAGGACTCTGAAAGCGAAGGACTCATTCATGGAAGAGGTTCATATATATGTCCTTATCAATGAGAGTTCGAACTAGCTTAATTCCACTAAAAGCCTGTTCATTCCAGAATTCTGTAGTGCCGCGTAGAAGGCTCCTTTTGAGCAACTTCTCTTCAAAGTAATAGTCAAGTCAATCATCAAAACGTCTGAACCTGTGTCATTGAAGTCTTTTCAAATCTTTTTCATAATCTTGACTACCATCAAAACCTCCTACGGAGCATCTTTATCCCGTTTATACAAAAAAAGGCTCCACTTTGAAAGAGAAATCCCATGATTTCTACTCTTGAACTCCTCTTCTCCAATAAGAAGGAAGGTTCTCTTGCTAGGGGCTTTCTTCCATATTCTATTCCGCGATTGAAGGAGGCGCAGTAGGCACTGGCACTGTGCCTTTAGGTTTGCGCTCTTGCTTTAGTTCTTTCTCTTTAAGAAGTTGTAGTTCTTGTTGATGTAGTGGATGTCAGAACTAGCGCTTATTTATAAGCAATTATGCAAAATATGGTATATGAACAATCAATGAATAAGGGGGCTGGATTCCATACCAGGATTCAGGTTTCACTTCCAAGAACAGAGAGCTCCCCAACCGACCATGACCAACACGAACCTTAAGAGGAGGAAGCAGAGCAGGATCCTTCCTCTCATTTCGAAAGAGAAATCCCAGAACCATTCACGACACGGGAGGTTAGCATACAAGAATTTCAAGAAAACTTCCTTGCATGAGAAAGATCTCATTAAACGGATCTAACTTCAAGACCGAACTCAAAGATATTGACGTCTTTGCTGTGTCTAACCTTCCTCAACGAAGAATGAAAGAGAGTAGGGGGTATAGTTCCGTTCGCTAACACTGAGAAGAATTACCTATTCAGACCTTGATTATCGGTCAAGCTTTTTTGACCTTTAGTCGCACCTTTTAGACCTCGTATTCTCTCTTTCTAGAGGTCGGATAGGAGGCATCTTCTCTCTCATTCCCCTACTTATTTGATGATGCAGGCGACGTCCGACCCAATGTATAGGCCTTCTTACTGACATCGAAAAGATCTAATACACAAGGTTATGAATCAGTCTCGCAGTCTTAATCTACTTCAGTCCTATTCTACGAAGGAGAGAATTCTTCTAGATTTCCTTAGCCTCTTCCGGAACCTATGAAACTGGTAAGAAGGTTGCTTTTTCTCCTTTGAGTTCCATCTTTTCTACATCTACATTATAAAAAGAAAGCTAACGGAAAAGGCAAGATTCTTTGCGCCTTCGGAGGGGAAGAAGAAAATCAGACTGCTCCTACGGAGCTCAAGCGGTCGATCTATCTCTTTCGGAAGAGGTTACAGATGAGATTACCTAGCCCCTCAAGCAGAAGATAGATGAATAGGATCGAAAGATTAGGACCAGATCCAGGCATCAGAAGTACTTTTTCTTTCATTATAGTCTCAAATGAATAAAGAAGTAGGCAACCCATACAACTACTTATTCTATAGGAAAAGGCAGATCAGTAGGGTATCAGCTCTAAGGTGGCCCGAGGTGATGTGTGCTAGGATCAGAGCTGTTATGGTATGATATATCCGAGAATCAGTCTAAGACTGTATTCTACGAAGAAAGATTCCCAATCAATGGAAGTTGGAGAACTAACTACTCATCCCACGGAGCGAAATGGACCCAATTTAGAGGACCAAAGATCTCAGGCTAAGGCCCTGGGGACATGTCCCCATCCTCTGGATTAATAGACTTCATTCCCATTTTTGAAAATCGACAATCTCTTTCATTCTTGAAGTCCCCAGACTGAGTCCGCTCGAGCTACCCGCTGAGGAGATTCTTTCTCTCCTTCTTGATAAGAACTGGTGGGATAGCAAGAAGAATCCTGAATGAGACGAGAGCCCTTGAGTTGAAGTCCACTAGAGGGTAAGCATATAGGATTCGGACGTGGAGCCTTGAGATCGTGAGAAATCGGATCAGGGTGAGGAGAAATCTGGGAAAGGGAATGAGAGAATGAGCACAGGAAGTAGCCAAGGTTGCGGATATTGCCTGGTATTGAAGTAGGGTCAGTGGCCAGAACCCTTGGTCTCGCTTTTCTGAAAAGATTCTCAATATTCTATGAAGGAGTAGGATGGGGTCATGGATTCAAGCCATAGCAGAACCTAGTTCGGATGCAAGAAAAGAAGGACGCAACCTCGCCACCCCCCATGAATACTAAGAATCTATAGCAATTCTCAAGAATGAAGATAGATATCATTCCCGTAAAGATGATAGGAGAGAGAGGACTGAGGATAGAAGAAAGAAGATCAGAATTCGAAGAATCAGATTTCAAAGGCCTGAACCTCATAAATAGATATGAGATCAAACCTCATGAGCCTTTCATTCATCAGACTTGGAGGTTTAGGAGTTCGTTCAACTTATAAATCAGTCTTCAGGATCGAGACTGAGGAGGCCTCAACCGATGGGCCTTGGAATTGGCTTGATAGAGGTTTCAGGTTCAGGGAGGGTAGCCAAAGCAACCTAGCTGGGGAATTGATCTTTACTGAGTTGACGAGGTTAGCCCTAGCCTCAAGAGCGAACTCATAGGGGTCCGTCTTTCGTATATTCATCATAATAGAATAAGAAGAAATAGGTCGATCTTTCTCAGTCCCAGTGGGAACTCGACCCCTTTTGTAATAGTCTTAGAAATCATAAAAATATGGGGAGTGATTAATCAGAATTTTTGAATATCGTCAGAGAGTTCCCACCTTCTTTGATCAAAGAAAGTGGACGCCTAGCTCTCCACCAATAGTGGACTGCGGTCCCGGAGATGCAGCCTCCTATCAACTGATCTCAAAATCGCTTCGTCAAAGTATGGTGTAGACGACTGACTGAACTATTGAATATGTATCGAAAGTTCTCATTCTTAATTCAGTCAGAATTCCTAGTCAGATTGATAATAGAATTTCCTTATCATCAAAATGGGGTGATTTCATGGGGGTAATGAATTTTTTCTTGGTAGAAGTTCTTCTCCTATCCTCATCCTCAGTCCCCAGGTTAAAAGAAAGGTGATGAGTTCACTGGTCCTAGAAAATTCAGACTGTGATTTGACTCGATTTGAGACTGAGGTGCAAAATTCACATTCCATTCTTTCATGAATGAAGGTCAGACATCAATTATGCTTCCGATTCTTGTTATGCTTACTCTCTGGAACTCTGCTATTCTTCTTCCTCTCCCTCAATTAGGGAAAGAGCTTTTTTTCTTGTTCAAGAGGCGCGTATGATAACCTCTTACTCAACTGGGAATTCCTTGGCCCTCTACTACCGCTCCTTGGTCTTCCTCGGAATTTCAGTCAAAGCCTTTCGGTCCTTCTCTCCCAAATTTGACTCTGGATGGAACTCATTCCACTTTAATTCTCAGAAGAGAGGCATTTCTTCCAATCATAGATAGATAGTTCGGGCTTTGCTCCATATCATCCTCGTATGCCTAATCTTCTGATTCAATACCAGTTCCTCTCGGTGACACTTCCTTTTCTGTCATCAGTCTCAAAAAGACATATATATAAGGAATTTGACAACAACATCGATCATCGATCAGTCTCATTGATAAGGACATATGAACTTTTCTTCTCTCTTTCTTTTTTCTCAAATTCTTCTTAGTCCGAAGGACTTGTTTTCTCTTCTTATCTTCTCAACTCCTAACCGCTCCTTTGATTTTAAGTCAAGTTGCTTCGGACCTTTCAGTCTCGCCTCAACCTTTGTAATAGATTTCATAGTCCGGAGGACGCCTCGACCTTTGTTCTCAGTCCAAAGGAGTCAGAAACATTAGACATATGTGGTTACATTAATCAAAATATATATGATTCATAGTCCGGAGGATGCCTCAACCTTTGTTCATTAATTTAGTCTTTCACGATACCCCTTTCTCTTATGGAGCCTTGTTCATTGATTGTTCAAAGAGTGGAATCATTGATTTGTTCTTAGATATCTATCTCCTAATCCTCTCGAAATTGCAGTCATTTTGATTCAACTTCGGTCGATCCCAT
Organism: Cucumis melo; assembly: GCF_025177605.1. Lineage (NCBI taxonomy): Eukaryota > Viridiplantae > Streptophyta > Magnoliopsida > Cucurbitales > Cucurbitaceae > Cucumis > Cucumis melo. Next base: position 19,957,304 of record NC_066865.1, read on the forward strand.
TCTATCATAGGGAAAGCAACTCCTCGATCATTCTTTGACCCTTCGCTCTGACGATTTGATGAATGAAATTCAAGAAGAACGAAAGACAGACCCAACCTGAATGAATGTCTTTTTCATCTGAAAATGGATCAGGTTTCGCTACGGGGCTAGATGCCACTAAATTCTGATCACAAGCGGAGGCAAGCCGAGACCAAAGGTTGGGAACCCCACCGAAGCCCACCCCGTACCGCTCCGTGGGTAGATTCTTTCGTTTATGATAAATGAGGGAAATGCGAGAAAGGAAAAGCTATTTCTTCTTTCTACTGAAATGTAAATTTCTCAGTAGTAACGAGGTAAGAGGCAGCAGCGTCATCGCTTTCACGAGACCGAGTTGCCGTAGTGAGATGGGCCATTGGGTTAGGAGTAGGATTCTTCAAAAAGAAGGGTTAAAGAACAGTTAGCCCCAGAGAAGCGGAAGCCTCAGTCAGAGTCTATGGCTGTGGAAGTAGTAGTTCCTGAAAAGGTTTCAAAAGTTTGTTGTAAGAGCTTTAGTTGCTTTAGTAATTGCAGCTGTCAACCCCTCAAATTCGCAAATTCTTTGCGCCTTTATTCATTGATAAGAGTCGATCTTCTTCTTCACGTCCGGAGGAGAGGCTCCGTAGGAGTTGAAAACCCTATCCAAGAAGATTGAAGTTGACATAATATCTAAGATTCGAGCAATCCGAATGGAATCAAATCCAAGTACAAAGAGTGAAAGGATCAATGAAATATGATTGATCTCAAAAGTAATAATCTAAGTAGATAAGACGCGATCATTCTTTGAACCTAGGCACCTCTTTTATCCATAGATTAATATGGATATAAACAAGTCCTTCAGACCAAAGAAAAGAATAGGCATATTGACAAAGTAATAGGTTGAATAGTCCTTCGGCTCATGAATATGGATAAAGAAGTCCTCCTAAAGAAATAGGATGTATAGTCCTTCGAACGAATAGTGGAATGAGACTCGTCCTCCGCCGTCGTGAATATGGATGAATGAGTCCTTCGGACGGGGGTACAGTCCTTCCCCAAAACAAAGTCAAAGAAGATTGAGAAGGTTCCATAAGACAGAAATCAAGCTTTAGATGAGTTGAAAAAGAAGATTTCAAAAGAATGATCGAGGACTTGTTTACAATTCAATAAAAGAAGTGGCCAGAAAGCAAGGCATAGAAAGGGAAAGGAAACTTGCTAACTCTTTTGAGTTTGGAGACTTGTCTCTTATTTTTTCCCATAGGGTTCCTCTTGTGGAAAAGCTCAAGGCCATCAAGAATTTTCTTTGTCAAATAGTTTGCTCGTATCAAAGCGATTTTCACGGAGAAATAGGCAGAAGTGTGGGGAGGGCATATACCACTTTGGACTTTTTCGTGAGAAAGAGAAGTTTCATCGGGGAGATTCCAAATTCTATAGGCGAAAGGATTCTTTCCTACCTTCAAAAGCATAACTTCCCAGGCTATGTTATATCTGTGACTTCGTACCAGTTAGACTGAGTACTGAATTATCTAAAGCAATGAGTCCCATCAAAATGAAACTCTTTTTCTTTTAGTAGGTTTAATGTTTGGTCTTGCTATTTAGTACTACCAGCTTGCATTCGATGCCATCGTCTGTACTTAGCATGCCTCCTTCAATCCTAATAAGGAGGAAAGGCAGAAATGCCACAGCTTCCTTTCAAGATTCCAATCGTGACATTGGTAATCCCGCATCTCAGAATCCTTGCTTTCGATCTGGAGAGTGAAGTAAATAAGAAGGTTCCCCTCGCTATCTTGTTTACAAATTTCTTTTTTTTTTCTCTCTTTTCATGATGTCAAAAATACTAACTTTTCCGTGTGGTGCCCGACGCATCATCTACTTTAGTTCTCACTTTTGAGGCTGCTACCACAGCTTTTGCCTCCGTTTTTCACGCTTTTGTTCGAGGAAGGCCGCTGGAACTTGCTGATTGAGCAGATTTAGTTGCTTCAGCTTCAAAGCCTGAGATTTCCCTTGATGCAGCTTTTTAGCCATCCCTTCCCATCCGAAATAGTCCCAAAGACAAGATCTTAGATAGCAAGAGGAGATTATCAAAGGAAGAAGAATGAAATCCTCTTATGTTCAAAATCTCTAAGAATCAGAATAAGTCTTATTCTTTGTCGGTCCGAAGGACAAGTTAATATGGATTTCACAAATTCTTTGATCCTTTAAGCCTTTTTTAAGGATCAGTTTTTATTTAATGAGCTTCTCGCAAATTCTTTCCACCTCTCCTTCTTAGTCGACTTTCTTCGCATCGACCCTTATCATTTTGAGTCGAGTTATTTCTAACTATAAGAGCTCCTTCTTATATTATCATTCAGTCCTTTCGCCTCAAATTCTTCGATCATTCTTCTCACCTCTATTTTGAGTCGAGTTATTTCATAATGCACTCCTTCTTTTATTTTCATTCAGTCCTTTCGCCTCAAATTCTTCGATCCTTCTTCTCACCTTTTATTTTGAGTCGAGTTATTTCATAATTCACTCCTTTGAATTTGAGGATAAGGACTTCACTTCGCCCCTCTCCTTCCTAACCTCAGTCGAGTGGCTTCGCCCCTCTCCTCTATTTTCAGTCGAGTTATTTTATAACCTCCTCCGCCTTGAATTTAGTGAAAGGTTAGGTCGACGGCCTTTCATTCATTCCCGATCGGTCTATAATTCAGCATCCGACACAGCAAGAACAATAGATATCCATCTTTCATATTCAAATCAGTGGAATTCACAAGTCCGACGTAAGTCCTTATCAATGAGAGGCTCAAAGAATTTGAGAAGCGATTGAAAGGAGTCCAAGATTCAAGCCGCTCCTCTTTATTATTTCATAATCAGATAGAATATAGAAGAATAATATAATCAGTCCTTTATGAATCTTGGCTCGCTGCGAACGAAAGAGGATAAGATTTCAAGGCTTTATCAAGCTGAGCTTAGGCGTACTAAGCTTTATAGTCTTTATCGTCTATGCTTAGGCCTTGAAATACTAATAGGATTTCCTCATCGTTGCTCTTCATTCTTAATGAAATATAAGAAGTTATAAAGCTCTTCAAGCTCTGATATTCAATTCATTAAAGATGCTCCGCACTTGCACTCCTATTCCCGATCTGTGGTAGTTTAATTTCGCATAGGATAGAGTAGTCTTGATAAAAGAGAAAAAGAGCATGAAAATCTTGAATTCAGCCTTGCACTCCCACGAAAGTCAGAATTCCTTTCATAAAGGGGTGCAAATATCTTTCTATAATAAGTAGTTGATAAGAGCGGCCAATCATCAAGAGCTGGAGTATGATGTTAAGACTTTTCTCAGTCTTCTTTCCTCTTCTCAATCCCTTGTAAATAGTCTCTTTCATCCACGCTTTTGAATGATAAACTATTAATTACTCAACGTTTTTTAATAATGAAACTATTAATCACTTGACTATGCAAAGTCTTATGATCGGTCTTTAGGTTAGTGAATTCAATCATCACTCTTTTCGGGAGTAGGGCGAGGCCAAGGGCAGTGAATCAGAACTTTTCTTATCCATACGAGGATAGCCTGGAAACATCACTCTCTCATGCTAGATTTTCGGACCTTGCCAGGCAAGGCTTCTCATAGGCTCATCCCTAAAAATGGGAGATCGCGCATCAGTCACGGGGTTCACACCCCACCCTTCCAGCTATTTCCTTTAATTAGGGTCTTGGTTCAGTGTAGTCTTCTTCGCCTTTCAGTCTAATAGTACGCCCCCTCTTTCAGAAATTCCTACCCCTAAGTCTGATGGTGGATCGGGCCATTGTAGTGCGGAAGAAGAAGTAGAATGAAGCGTGAACCTTTACTGATAGGCTCTAGATCCTCGACCGATCTCTTTCATCCGTGGGTAGGAAGACAAGGAATTAGAGGTTGAAGAAGATGAGATCTCCACCCCTAGGATCCACCATCAAGGTAATCTTTCCAGAAGCCAGGTCATTTCACAAAGGTCATTCTCAGTTGCGGATCCCCACTACACGGGAGAGGAATGACTCGACGGAGAGGAGTGGAGTGCTTTCAGTCAGAAATAAGGCCTTGAGTTTCGAACTCATCCACGTAAATTGCGATATGGCTAGGGCCCTGGCTTCTCACTGATTTTCCTTGGATTTCTATGTCTTGACCTAAAGGTTAGGCTTTTTTCCTTGGAGATCTCCTTATCTCATTCATTCAAGAACCAGGCTAGATTTGAATGAAGAACGAGGACCCATAGCCCTTTCTTATGATTATAAGGATAAGAACGGCTCAAAGTACCTAATATCTACGACTGTGGACGATGGACGATCCCATGGCCGGACCTCTTCCATTTAGGCTTTAGTGCGATGTGAAATGAGTGATAGGCTGAATGAAAGAAATGAATACAAAGAGAAGATGATTGCACCCTCTCATCACACAATTCCCCATTTAGTCGGAATTCGAAATTCACTCTATGATCGACCGGGATGGGGTATTTGCCTTAACTCTCTATAGGCCGCTTGCACAAAAATATGAGACTTTTCCACTTCATTCTTGACCTTTATGACGAATACAAGTGCCCCTTCCCTCCTTTGAATCTGGAAGTGACCTCTCGGTCTCAGATCTTCCTTCTTCATACAGCAACACACAGAAAAAAGAGAGAAGGAAGCGCCTTATCCAGCTATTTCACTAGGGAAAGACTACTAGATGAAGAGAGAGTTCGCTCTTGGTCCCGATTCTGGTCCTATTCGAGTGATGCCTCCTTTCTCTGGACAACTTCTACTGATTTTTTCGTATCCATTTCCCCTCCTTATTTAGAAAAGATAGAATATACACTTGAAGAAAGAAGGACATCGTCTGGTCGATTAGCCTAAACCTCTTGGCCAAGCAGAGGGGTTCTTTATTGACTGCTTTCATAAAGAAAGGAATTACTACACCTTTTAGAAAACATCCCCATTTTTGGGGTCGGATGGTACGCTGACTGGTAGAATTGGATCGAAGAGCTCACTATCAAAGTTAGGCCTAGTGATAGGTTTGAATTTCTTTTTTTCTTCTCATATTCCTTTTAGAGAAGCCCACTACGCGGGCTCGGAGGGAAGCCTACCCGATTTAACCGGCCACAGAGAGGGAGAAGAAAGGAATGGGGCCTCGTGATAAGTAGAAGGTGATCATCCTTCCAAATGCCCACGTAGCGGTAATACATAAAAAAAATGTCTTAATGCTCATAAGAACTTCTCCACCATGAATGAATGATGTAAACCCACCCGTTTCAAAATGGAAGGAAAAAGCCTATCTACTCTGATTACAAATGAGTGAACTACATATATTTCTTTCTTGCCTTCCATATAGGCCCAAACCATGCATTTTCTTCATTTTCTCTCCTTTCAGTTGAGACCTTGTTCATTGATTCAGTCGAGACTCGTTCAAAGACGGGGAATGAGTCCAGTCGAACTGGACCCCGGAAGATTATCCTTCAGCCTTGGATCAATCAACCGCGAGACCAGAAGTTCAGGCTTCTAGGGAATCAAGGTCGGTCAGCCCCCCCGGATAGAGACTTTATCGAACTTGTATAAGATGAGCAATCTGGCCTCCTTGTGGTTGCTCCCAACGCCTAATTCAAGGCTGAATTATGAGAATACGACCACCAGCGCAGATAGGAAGGGACTGATTCATATTTATGGAACAAGCTGACTGAATTCCCTACAAATCAGAAGAGATCGTCTTTTTGTTAAGCTTGGGGGACAGAGGAGAGTCGTCCTCGGTCGGATCGATCGATCTTCGCCCAGAGACCGTTGCGGCCCACGTAGGGCTTAGAGATCTTTCATTATTCAGTAATGGAATACATGGAAAGAGAATGCAACATGATTTCTTCTTTAAACCTTTAGACGTGAGTGCACTCCTATAAAGTAGCTTAAGGCTTCGTAGGCCTCCTTTTTTTTTTAGTCTGAACCTCTCCTTGCAAATTCTTTGCCCCTAACCGCTCCTTTGATTTTGAAGGCCTGACTTCTAAATGAAAAGGAGTCAAGGGTCGAAGAACTATCCCATCTCGACTAAGCCGCTATCCTCTCTTATCTAATCACTATTCAATAAATAGGATATGGGTTCGATGAAGAGTATGAGGAACAGGCATCCGTCTCCGTTGAGGATCAAGGTAAGACGAATTAGTAGCTCGATAGCATCTCTATCTCCGGTCATCACCTATGGAATCAGAATTAAACTACCATGGACCAGAAGAGAAAAAAGCCTATCCTTGAAAGAAAAAATATACTCAAATCAAATAAAAGGAATAAAGAGAAAGCCTAGGGGTCAAACTACCCCAGTATTGGTCAGCGCGACTCCTGATTAAGCTAAGGAGGACCAGTCTTCATAGCTCTCCTTGTGGCCTTATATTCAAAAGACTCTCTCATCTCATTTATGGAAATTCCCTTTCTGCTCAACCCCTTTTTTCTCTTTATCAAGACTAGAACAGTCATGTGTATTTGGGTGAGGAGTATGCTTCCGTCTACAATAAGGCCTTTGCTTTCATCCACGTAAATTGCGATAATCGGCTAAAATCCCTTTCTTTTTTATTGAGCCCTTGTTCAACTCCTTCTAATTGGATAAGGAAGGAATGAGCTTGAAACTCCTACTCCGCCTCTCCTTCCTAACCCCTGATTCAACCCTTATTATCCTCATTGACTCCTTCTTAGTCGACTTTCTTCGAATTGGTTCGTGGTAGCTTAATTGTTAATTCATATCCTACGGACGAACCCTTAATTTAATCAATATTCATCTGTAAGGATCGAAGAATTATCTCAGAATTTGAAAGCGAAGTCCTTATCCTTATTTATTTTAGAGCCTCAATGAACAAGGAAGGAGTTGAGAAGTTTGAAAGGAAAAGAGGATCTCGACTCAAGGTTATCGTATGCTTTTGCTTGACTTTGTTTACGATTGGAAAGGATCAGAATTAGAGCTGCTGCTTCGGACCGAGTTGGGTAGGCCAGCAGAGTCCTTGGGTGCGACTGGGCTTTTCTTCCATTTCATCAGTCTTCTTTCTAAAGGAGCTCTCCTCTTATTCCATTACTGAATAACTGTTCTCAAGAGACAAGGAATGAGATGTTGCCGAAGCAAGAGTTAGAGGTTATCATACGACTCGACTTATAAAAGCACCAATAGGAAGCAAAAATCGAGTTGACTCTGATCGGAACTATGGCACTCAGATAGGAAGAACAAACAAAAATCGTAGTTTGTTCTAGTTTGGAGAGGTTGAGGAAGAAAGCCTAGGGTAAGGATCCCAATACAGAAGGCATAGGTTTTCCCTAGTAGGCGAGGATAGGTTATGCAATAGCTCTGAAGATAAATTGACTCAGTTTCTCCGTGGAAGAACAAGAGAGAGCTTGGTTTCTCGCTTGAGTATGAAAGGTCACATCCAGAACTCATAGGGGGCGAAGCGAGCTATTGATGCACAGGGTCCTGAGTCTCTTTTGTCAAATAAGTAATCTATCCCAATTGCGAACTCTTAGCCTTAAGCCTTAGGAGTCGACTTCCTGAGTCAGAAAGGAGAGTGAGGCGGCTTTTCCTAGTAGGACCGATAAGACGAAATATTGATCTTGAGTCAGATGTTAGATTATGCTTTACTGAGTCACTGAAATAGGAATCAGTGTTGTTATAGTGAGTATTCTCATCTCATATAATAACTCATCCCAATATTCTTTATATTCAATAGAATGAATAATCTAGTAGGCAATATTAGATTGCACTTATTATCATCATTGACTCCTTATCAGTCGAGTTTCTTCGAATCGCCCCGTAGGAGTCGAGTTATTTCATAACCTCCGAACCTATGGAATGATGAATATGAATTCAGCCTCCGGACCACTCAAAGCCATCGCTAAGAAAAAATGGGGAGGAAAAAAGAATTTGAGTCCTTATAGAAGAACAGAGGAAGACGTAGCGGGAAGACAGAAAAATCTCTTAACCTCTAATTTATGAGGAGCGTTCTTTACTAAAGTTTATAGCATTGGAATGATGTAATTAATAGAGGAAGGATGTAGCTCGACCTAAACTAAACGTTTAGGCCAAGAAGAGGAAGAGTCAGAAGCAGGCGATATGGATGCGGCTTTCTTGGGTGCGGAAGTCCAAGAATGAAATCAAAGTAGCTGGAGGTGTAGAGGAAGAGGGACAAGGGCTTAAGAAAGATCAGTTCCAGCAGGTTAGGAGGCGCAGCAAAGGGATCTCTGTTACCTGTGTTGAGGTTTTCTTCTTTCATTCTTGTTTTCATTTCTATTTTCTTGTCCGTTTAAGCGAGTGGTTTTAGTCACTCTTCGACTAATTAAGCTACCACAGATCGGGCCAAAGTTGTGAGACGAGAGGATAGGTTCCTTCATATATTCCATAATAACTTCAGTGATTATCGAGGATCCCACGGAGCGGTTGCCAATAGGGCTCGGTCTAATTCCGCTATCGAAAGAGGGAGATATGCTTTCCTTCTTTAAGAAGAGAGAAGAAAAAAAGTGGAGATCAGAAGCGAGACGCATCAAAATTTAATTATCCCAATAACATCGATCAGAGAAGAAGGAAAGATTAGCTTTTCAACTTCTCTCAACTCCTCTCAAAGTCTTTGACTTTATTCTTATTGATAAATCAACTTCTTATTTCTTGAGAGGTGCGAAGAAATGCTTTCTCAAGTGGTTCGTAAGAAAGAGCCCCATAAAAAAGGGGATAATAGGTATCAGCCTAAGAGGTGACCTGCGCGACCTCTCTCGTTAACCTCTCTTTCCTTCTCAAATTCTTTGAGCCTTCTTCGTCTTCGTCTTGCAGAATTGTCCCAGACCAGTCGCCTGGACCCTTGTATATTAGATCTTTTAGTTGCTGGATTTCTTGCTTGGTTTCGGGAATCTCGATATCCTTTTTTGATTCAAGATCTAAAGCATATTTATGAGACAATAATAGAAAATAGAAAGGATTTCTCAACTAAGGACTTATCGATCAATGGACGAGGCGACTTCTCTTTCTATGGCTACAACAGAAAAAGAAAGGAGGGATGTGGTCGAGCTTGAACTTTCGAGCAGGTAAGGGAAAGAACTCCCCGCGCTAGTTCGATTTGCATGCGTGGATCGTGTGGCAATGCCAAAAGGTCCATGGTTGTGAGGCCTCTTCAGACTAAGTATCTTTGAATCTGGTTGAAGCACGTGGAAAGTGTGCCCCGGAACTCTCAAATTGAGTTTGAATTGGGTTGAGAGAGTTCAGTAATCTGCTAAGCCTTTTTTTTTCTTAATTGAATTGAAGCCCGAAGGAAAGCTGAGATCGAAGAATTCTTCCTTAAGCTTAGGAGGCATTAAAATGCAATTCGTACTTATTTTAGGTTAACCTAGGTTGTCGTAGGGTTTTTAGGGTTCAAGAGCATTTTTGATTGAGTTTAGAAGGTTCTGCTTCTGATTATCAGAACTAATAATAATAAGGTTCTGCTTCTCTTTCTGACTCTATAACTCTTATCATATTAGCTTTCTCTCCAAGACATGAGAGATGGGATCTTTTTCTTAGTTATTCATGACGAGATCCGATCTCATAACTTCTCTAGCTGAATCTGGAGTCACGACGAATGAAAGAGGGATAGCTAAATCAACCTATTTATTATCAAATAAGAAAAGAATTTCTCCTTCAAAGGCCTTAATAGCGAAGAGCTTACCGTTTCAACAAGATAAGCTACAACATTCTCAAAAGAAGAAAGCGAAGCCAAAGTGACTCCATACGCGAGTATGTGAAGGCCATCTCCTTGGACATTTTGGATATGAGGGTCTCGCTACCTCTGAGCGAGCGAATGCCTCATTTAAGAGAGTTTAACTTCCGAGACTGGGGTCTCATATCTATCCTGGTCTTAAAGAGTAAACTTGGAGAGAATTCTCACTTCTTTCAGTTACCTTTCGTACTCCAACTCATCTGCATAGCGCCCTCTGTGGGAAATTCCTTTCTTCTCCTTTTCTTCTATGAATCAAATACCTTTCCATTCAAATAGTGAGATGATAGTAAGCCGTTAAGATCCAACTCTCTTTCTGTCGAGCCTAATCTCCTTCGTAACCTATTAACATGAAATCAAAGGATATATGGAATAGTCACCTGGACCTTTGTTTTTGGTTCTACGTAGCTTAATTTCCTCCATATTCACCTTTTTGACTGATTTAACTCAAAAAATGAAGAAAGCGGCTCAATTCGGAAAAAGAGAAAAAAGAGAGATTTCTCAATTCAAGTGAGCGATTCCTCTCCTACTACTTCTACCTTTGGGTCGAGCAGCCGACGCCCTATGAGTGATTTTTTCTCTCCGTCTGCGATGATTGATTCTCTTCCTTTTTGCTTTGGTACCGCTCCACTGCCTCAATGAACAAGGGCTCGACTGAAAGGAGAGAAGGAGTCCTCTCTAACTCTGAATCTTGATCTTGAAGCCTTCTTGCTTTAATGGACTGGGATACTCTTATTCAAGGTCTTGATCTCTTTCCGTAGCGACTTGAGCTAGCTCATCCAATACGGCTAGGGCACTGACTGAGAAAGAAGGATACCAAGGGTAGAGGTCTGATTCCGTAAAGCTTCTACAATAAAGTCAATGAACAAGTTATAAGGACTCAATGACTAATTAAGCTAACCTGGACCATTATTTTTGAACGAAGAGAAAGAAGAAAGAAGTACTATAAATGATTGATGATAGTAGTTAGAGTGAATTAAACTACCACAGACCGGGCCCACTATGCGGTTGGGGAAGAGTGGGTAGCAAGGTAACTCAAATCGACGGACTAGCCCTATCCTCAAGCTCTAAAAAGGGTTGGGATACAAAGGTTAGGACTCTTAAGTACTGGAGGCTGAATGAATATGAGTTCCTTCGTCATTCTAAAAAATAGCCATAGGAGAGGCTCAAAGAATGATTGAAGTATCGCTTTCCAATCTTGAACCTGAGGCCCACTACGCGGTTTGAATAGCGAGACAACTAAGACTTTCCAACTTCAGAGGCACAAACGTAGCAAGACAACAAGAAGTCGAGTAAAAAAGGAGAAGGCTATTAAGTTTTCCCTGATTGAGATGTTTCGATCGAGGATCTTGAAGGAGAAATGGGATCGGGGCCTTAAGCGGAATCATCCGTGGGTTAAACCTCAAGCCTCATCTGTGCTAGGGCATTGCTCTTTCATTCATTCTACCTACTAAGGCCTTTGGCTTATTTCTCTTCATTGATTTACTCCCCCTCTCGATTTGACTTTTAGTCACATTACTTGGAATCAGTCTTTTTGGAAAAAGGAATGTGACGCTCGAAGGGAATCATAGTTAGGCGAGGTTAGAACGAGCGGCAGAGGAAGCCAGAAAGGTTATCTATCCCGGAAGAGAAGCTTCACCTTCATAAGTAGGTTGTTGAGTGGTGGAACAAACTTGCTCGACTTGAGAGTGGCATGGCTGTGGGATCGATAGTTAGAAGCTTTACTAATTGGGGAGCAAGGTCACATCATTTAGTAGTTGAAATGAGGTAAAGAATATGCTTGAAAGAAAAGAGTCTTTTTTAATGAGTCAACACAAAAGGAACTGAAATCGTAAGCGAGTGAGGTTCTTCTATTTCATAAGAAAGATTCCCCAATTATTAGATAGAATCCCAACAGGGAGAGTACCTGTGCCATTATCAGAAGAAAGAGGTCCCTTTGACGGAGTTCCCACAGCAGCTAGGTAAGATAGAGTGAGACAGCCAGGGTTCACGGGTCGCTTAAATAGAGTAGGGTCGACTGCTAACCCCTTGACTGATTTTGAATGTCACAACAATTGAAAATTCTTTGAACCTACGTCAAAACCTTGCAAATTGTCCCCCTAATAAGCAAATTCAAATCAGTTTCATTAACTAGTCCTTCGGACCACAGGAGTTGAGAGAGGAGTGAATGTTTTGTTCATTTTAGCTAACAAATATGGGTTTAGAACATTCCACCTGGGGTCCTGGGCTCGTCTTGCTTCAGTTCTTTTGATCTGAACTTTGTTCATGCATTAAAAGACAATGATCACACTTTCAAACTGGTATCGGGTAAATCTCGTCTTGCTTCTTCAACTTTGAATGCTACAGATCCAAGAGCCACAACCTACCGACGAAAGCAAAGGGGTTGTGAGAGATGCGAGGGAAGATGCATCCCTTTCATCCGTACGTACAAGACCAGAAGGGAGCTCGCTTTATCTTTTTATGTTGAGGCGCAAAGGATATTGCGAGACAGGGATATTCTTGAGTTTCATTAGTTGAAGAAGAGGATGTACCCCCCGTTCTTTCCATTCTGAGATCAATCGGCCTTGTTCATTGACTGTCCCAAGGCTAAGGGATTCTTTCTCTTTTGATTTGACATCTTGTCCCACTTTTATTTGCCTCTGATTCTACGAATTGAACCTCGTTCTCGGTCTTCCTCGCATGAAAGGGCAGAAAAGGGAAGCCAGACCAGCCCAGATTTCGAATTTATGGGGCCGGATCGGGGAAGTGGTTCCGTTGAAGGAGTTGCAGCATCAATCTTTCAGCTCTTCTTCTTAAAGGTAATGAAAGAATCGTATCCTTACCCAAGTCTCATTCGGGAAGAGAAAGTCGAGGCAGAGAATACCCTTATTAGTTAGAAGGCAAAGGACTTCCAAAGAGGTTTCCTCCGACTTTTAGATCAAGGCTATGGGCTCAGCTGCTTTACTACAAGAAGAAGGTTAGAATATACTTTACCTAGTTGAAGCTGAAAATCTCTCACGAGGCACAAACGTTCTTTCCCGTTCCATGGGAGTCAATATTACCTTCTGATGTGATTTACCTCGTATTCTCAGTTTCAGAAGCAATAAAGACTTATAAGAAGAAGACAAGTCCCCACTAATTTCATTTTAGTCACGCCGCTTCGCGCCTTCTCCGGCGTAGTGGGATTTTCAAGAACTGAAACTGTAAGAAGATTGAAGAGCTTTCTGATCAGATTGAGATAAGAAAGAGGTTAAGTTATCTATATAATAAGATCAAATCAGAAATCAAGGATGAAATTGAGAAGGGTTAAAGAATGATGGACGAGTGCACTGATATTCCGATAGTCTGAAAGAGAAAAAAAGAGAATATCATCAAGAAGATTGAAGAGCTTTCTGATCTCCATTTTCTTTTCTTATTATAGATTATTTTTTCATGAGCAGTTTCATTCTCTCTTTATGATCTCTTTACGAAGGAGAGGATCAGAGAGGCAGGGAGGTGCAGGAACTCCACTCTCATCTAAGCAAGGGTCATAGCAGGCACTCTTGCAATAGGAAAAAGATGCTTTTCATTTATCTGACTATAGACAACTACTATCGATTCAGTTGAGCCTGCCTTATGAGGGGCCTTAGTGCGCTAGGTGGTAGTTCAACTCTCAATGTCAACCAGTCGGAAGGAGAACTCATAGCAACAGGGGAGGAAGCAATTTCAAGGGACTTTGTATTTGTATAGTTTCTTATTCATTTGGTGAAGTAGAGTAGAGATCGGGACTACTCCAAGGGGTTCACTGCCTTATAAAAGAGAAGGGGCCCGCAAATTCTTTCCTCCTCTCTTTTAAGTCAATTGGATACCTACTTTCAAGCTATACTCTCTCATTCACTCTCACCTCTGTTAGCAGGTCCGACTCAAGCCCCTACATGAGTGAAGCTTCAGAAAGACTACTCTAGCTTACAGCTGCAAGCCCCTACATGAGTGGAGCCCTTGATTTTTTGAAATAAATTGACACAAAATGATAAGGATAGGTGAAAGGCTCATTGAACTCGACTGAGGTTAGGAAGGAGAGGGCCAAAGCCCTCAATAAAAAAGGACTTATCCCTTATTAGGAGTGCAACTTGTCTACCATATCAATCTTTTTGAAGTCAAACCCTCCTACTTCAAGGTGAGGCTCTGCTTGCCCTTCCCTTCTTCTAGAATCCACTCTAAAATGAGGTGGAGGACGAGCTACTAGTCCAACTTCTTGAGCAGCCGAGATATTGAAGAACGAAGATTTGATGGAATTACTGATACGAGGTCCTTCTATTCAAGCTGTTTATGTATCGCTTCAATGAACAAGGGGTCGATTTGACTCGAAGCCTGAACTGCCTCAATGAACAAAGGCTTTCATCCTACATCGGTTAATGATGCGATGGGCAAAGTTTCTCTTTTCTCATTTTTTTCATGAATGTTGGCCCAGTCGAGGCTCGTCCATGCCCAATCCCAATGGACAAACCTGAGATCCAATCTATGCCCCTAGCTTGGTAATCCACCCATCTTCCCTAGTCCCATCAAGCCCTCCTGGGCCTATCCCCTTTTCTAAAAAAGAGTCTGAAGTGAAGGGGCTTGCATCGTTGACGAAGACCAGTGCTAATAAGACAAAGAAGTGGGGGCCTTCCTTTCATGAATCAGTCAGAAATCATTAGTGGAATGAGGGATCAAGAGACGAATAGGGTGGGAATGGCCTATTAATCATTGGTGGACCTTACCTTAAACCGGTCACGAAACTCGCAATTAAACTACCACGTACCGATTCTTCCATTCCAGCTGACGTTGGGGGGAAAGAAGGTTAAAAAATGTATGTGTTGCGGGTTTATCTCTCTCTACCTATGAAGGTTGATTGGGAAGGCGAGGGGACCAAGACTTGAGATCTCTTCTCTATGGCGGGAGGTTGATTTCGTCTCGACGAGTGTGTTGGGGGGCCAAAGAGAGAGAGTACCTATGCCTCTGAATCTCTAGGATGACCATTCTAAGCAGTCATAGGTGAAGGAGACAAGGGCGAGCACCTTTGATAGAGGAGACTGAACCTCCATCCTGCTCCGTGGGTAGTAATCTCAATCCACTTTTCCTTTGATAATTATACGCGCTAAAACCGGGAAGCCCCCCTTTCTTCTTATTAGGTTGATTCGTTTGGAACCCTAGGGCTACTTGCTGCTCTAACCTCTTTCTAAGGGGGGCTTCATGCACTCTACTCGTTAGCACTACAGGACGTAGACAAGAGCAGAAGGAGGGACTTGAACCTTCAACCTCAGCCTTGGCAAGGCTATGCTCTACCATTAAGCTATTTTTCGCCAGCTACGGTAGGGGCGAAGCACTACTGAGCAATTCATGTATCACTAAAAGAATGACGACCGATCCTTTTTCATCGAACCACATTCTTGATCGTAGATCGAGCTACGAGCACGAGTAGGTAAGCAGCTAGAGGGGAGGGGCGGCTGGCTGCCTTTAAAATTAATCATAGGCCTAACCCTAATTACTAGACCAACCTGGTGCGAGTTCTAAGGAGTCTTAGTCTTGAGTCGAGTTGGTGCCTCATTTCATTCTCGTAACAAGAGTGAGTGCACCGCAAGACCAGACATTGCCTCCCAGAGGCGGTCTTGAAAGTTCAGTCATTTCCTATGCTAAGAAAGACAAATCCTCTTTTTTGACGATAATCCAAGCAGCAGCTCCATGAGTCCGCTCGGAACCAATCCATTCCTAAGCCATTCCTTCTCCCTTCTCGGTTGGCCTTTGCCAACCACTAGAGCAAAATAGAACAATCAGTGAATGAACAAGAAGAACCCCTGATTTTGACCGGATTGTAGATTTTTATGTCTGGCTATGTATATGGATGTGCATAAAGAAAAGGACGAAACATCTCTCTCCTTTTTTTTTGGGAAGAAAAATCAAGCTCCAGATGAGTTGAAGCGGCACCTCACGAACTTCTAACTGAGGCAGGCATTTTCGAGTCTTTGGATGCACATCTTTTCTTTATATTCCTATGCTGTTAAGAGGCAAATTGTCCCCAAGGACACCGCCTACTCAATTCCATTATGAGTTGCACTCCTTTTAAGAATAATGATAAGTCTTTATTCAATTAGCTTCTCGCCTTTCAGCCGAACCTCTCCTTCACAAATTCTTTGCCCCTAACCGCTCCTTTGATTTTGAGATGAATATGAATGAAATTGAGATGCGAAGTGAAGCGACTTGAAGGTGGGAATGAGCTCGGTATAATTTCAGGTTCGAAGAAAGTCGACTGATAGGGTTCAAAGAAAGTCGACTGATAAGGTTCGAAGAAACTCGACTGATGAGGAGAGAAGAGGAGCCCTTATATTTAGAAATAACTCGACTGAAAACAAATTAATGAACACAGTGAAAATCAGATTGAATAAGGGGTGAGAAATCCATATTAAATAAAATTAAGACCTTCACGGAAGAGACAAAAGTACCTTGTTCATTGAGGCCAACTTTCTCTCTGATGTTTGAGAACTGAATGCTGTGGAGCGGTGGAATCAAGTTCATGGAAGAACTTTGCCTAGGGAAAGAACCCATTTTTCACTTATTTCGTGGATCAAGAAATTCTACACTGGAGCGCAGGGCTTTCTCTTTGAGTTAGAGCCCAGCGGAAGGGTCAACTAAGAAAAAGAGTGAACAATTAGAATTGACTAAAGAAGCTAAAGGGGTCGGAGATTCAAAGTCAATTAAATGAAGGTGAACCAGTTTGTCCACTTGCTAATCAGCTTGTGATCAAAGAGGGCGATTCTTCGAGTAGGTCCTATCGGCTTGACCTCTTTTCGTCTGTAAATCATCACTCTTTCTCCTCATCCATATACCACCGGGAGTGGTCGAAGTGCTTCCTGAAACAAGGATGAGGAAAGGGTTAGGAAATAACAAGTCTCAGGATCGAGGCGAAGCGAAGGAGCTCGACCAAGATAAAAAAGAATAGGATGGGAGATCTTCTTCTTTCTTGAGAGGAGTGGCTCGACTTTCTATTAATCAGAGGGAGCGAGAGCGTACACCGGTAGCTCGATAAGAGGGAGGCACAAAGGTAGGGGAGGCACCGACAGGCACCTAAGAGGCAGGCAGATTAGGCTTGACCTTCATAAGTAGAATGAATGTTCACCCTTGCAGCCGTTCTTCCTTCTCTTGTTCTTTCTTTGCTATGACCAAAGATGAACCAGGAACATGATAAGTGGAATAAAGAGGTCCGACTATCCATGGTCGAATTGAAAAAAGGTTCAAAGAATTTGAGGTACGAGGCGTCGAACTCAAGCTAGATCTCAGGCAAATAGGACCTTGCTTACAACTAGACTCCCCATTACTTACATGACTTTGACTGCTTACGCCTAAAATCAGTACGAAAGCCTATGAGCGGAAGAAAAAAGTCTATTTTCTCATTCTCTCTTAAGAAAGGGAAGACCAACCCCTTGTTCATTGAGGCGATAAAGAGGTCTAAGAAAATCTAGTGGAACTTTAAGTGGAATGAAAATAGAAAGCTAATATGACGGAAAAGGCAATATTCTTTGCGCCTGATGAGGGAGCGAGAAGAAGAAGATCAGACTGCTCCTACTCAGCCTCCGTAATTGAATCTTTTTTTTTTAATTCTCTTGGTTGAATCTCGATCAGCTCTATTAATTCTTCATCAAGGATGAACTCGGGATCAAGAGAGAGGGACCCGCTAAGGTAGAGGAAGAAGTTTTGGCAGAGTCCAGAAGCAAGAGGAAGAGAAGAGGAATTCTCCCTTCCTTTCATAGGAAATGGCTAACCCGTCCTCCGAGACTGATTCGAGGTTCTTGCTAGAATAGAAATGATGTATTTCAGACTTTCATTCATTCAAGTCATACTTAGGGATCGAAATCAGTCACTGAAATCGAAAGAATTTTTTCCCTGTATCATGATCCCTTCTTGACTCTTCTTCTTTACTCATAGTACTCTTTCCAGAAGCCAGGTAAGAGGCAGTGGCAGGGACCTCACTATCCAAAATGAGTGGGGTCCTCAGATTATTAGGATAGGGAAAGGCCCAATCTCGGAGCGGTTCCATTAGATCAAGAGTCAAAAGTCTAGATGGGTGGAATATGCCTTTTACTAATTAAGCTACCACGGATCGGTCTTGATTGAGTTCTTCTCTCACGCGCCCGATAAAGCGATAGGTTAGGTGAGGGGGGATCAATTCTTTCATTCAATAAGTGAAGGAGGAAGAGTTCAGCCATCCGCGTCGAACCCTTTATTCCTTTGTTCTCCTACTTTGAATGACAGACATCAGGGGAGGGGGTATGAATGAGGCTTAGGCAAAGAGCAGCTATAGAAACTAATTAAGCTACCACTGACCGGTTTCCGCAAAATCTCTTGCTCAAGGACGAGGGATGAGGCTTCCTATTGACCTTGCTCTTTATACTGATGCTCGACGCACTTCTCCTAAACAAATAATACAAGTCTTGAAGACGAAGCCAAGGAGGATTTGACACCCCTTTTGAAGTCGGGTTTGAGACCGGTGCAAGAAAAGAAGTATTTGAATCAATCTCGGCTCTGTTTGGATGAAAGTTTGAACCTCCTTTCTCTCTCCCACAGAGTTAGGTCAAAAAAAGCGTATCCTGATTTTGAGTAACTCACTTCAAAACCGTGGGAAGGATAGCGGCTTAGTCGAGATGTTGAAAGAACAGATTCATCGAAAAAGTTCAAGATCAGAGAATCAGAGCTGAAAGCCGATACCCTAAAGAACCTATTCTAAGACAAAGCAACTTAATAAACTGAAATAGATGTTGGCGGTGCAAGAGATAAGTCTGAAATTTCTTCCTGTCCGGACTAACAAGGGAGAGGAGCATTTTTCCTTCCTCTTTCTGTGCTCTCTCCCTGCTCAACTGCTCAAGAATTTTCTCTCATCAGATATAAGTCGATAAGAAAGCTAATAATAGAATCAAAGCTTCAACCGATTCGCCGTGAAAGGAATGGCCCAGAAATAGGAAGAACTCAAACTCCTCCCTTGAATAACCTATTAGCTGACAAAGGGTTCTTACTTAGTTCGACCCCTAAAAAAGGTATTTGAGCCAGTAATAGGATAGAACTACTTTCGTTAGTTCCATCTACTTTAAAAAGGGTTGTGATTCTTTCTACTAATTAGGAGGGCAGCAAATCATATATGGGTAAATCACTTTAAGGGAAGCTCGAAGCCAATCATTCAGTCCGAGAAGATGAAGAAATCTGATCCCCGAACCGATTCATCGACCCCTTATAGAAAGGTTCCCTCGGAACCATACCAAGAGGAAATCTCCGAGCCCCAGAGGGAAAGTCGATACTGATCCCCTCCATCTCAAGGAAGGAAGCTAATCATTCACACTTTCTATTATTATTTGGTTGGGAAGCCTCATTCAGAGTCTGCTCTAGCTCTTTCTTTAGTTGTTCTAGCGGAAGATGATGCTCAGTCTCTTCCTCTTGATAAGCTTTTATTATTCATCTCGTTATTTAAAATCTCATTGATGATAAAAGATAACAAAGTTCAATCTCTCACTCAGTTTCCATACTCAGTAAGAAAGTCATCAGACAAGAGGTCTCGACTGAAATGAGAGAAAGCCTCATATCTTGAATGATAAGGCTTTCAACTGGCTGGACTCTCAATTTCTTACTTGATTTCATTTTCACGGTTTGGATGACAACTTCTTCCCGAACATTGCTCAAACTGTCCATTTGACCTCGTAAATGACTGAAAATGGGTGATTTGACGTTCTTTCTTGGCCAATAATCGGGATTTAGGCTGATTTTGAGTCCATTTTAAACCACATGAAAAAAGGATGAAAGAGGTTCAAGTGATCGATCACTTACACGACCAGAGTACGGAGAGGATGCGCCATCCGTTCTTGTAGCTAAAGAAGCTTTAATTGAAGTTGAAGCTTCTTTTTTAGCTAGGGAACATAAGAATCAAGAAAATACTAGGATTGGATCAGGATGCTCCACCAGTTGAGGCAGAAGCAGCAAGGTGACATCCTGAGTTAGATTGAGTCGAGTCTCTCACTATTCATTCAGATAGTGTGGACATAGATTTTTGACAATATGACTATATGACTCGGAAGAAAGGCTGGCCGGCCAAAGCCAAAGAAAGCACCTTTGACCGACCCTTCTTCCATTACATTAGAGTCAAAAAATCAAGTTCCAGATGAGTTGAGGAGAGTGTAAAGAGAGGGAATCAGGAGCAGTTGAGGGATCCGTTGCGGAATCAAGGGAATTCCCACTTTAGGCTTTGGTATGATCCATTAGCCCGGGCCCTTTCCTTTGTTGCTTTACTGAGTAGGGTCGCTCGAGTTAGAGAGGTCTGAATAGGATTGACTGGATTGGATTGACCGGATGGGGTGCAGGGCTTAGTTCTTCCCTCTTTCCTTCTTCCATGGAATAAGAATCATCTGTCTCGGAAGCTAGGGACTCAAGGTAAGACCTAGATCAAGAGGGGCCAGCTAACCCGGATTTCCCAGATTGAGTAGGAAGAAGTTAGTATGAGAAAAAGGAGTTTCAAAGGTCGGAACCCTTGGTTGCTGCTTATTGTATTCCTCATATGGGATAGGAAGAAAGTAAGCTCCCGGCTAAGAGTATTCTCTGAGTATTAGTTGAGGGAAGAGAACTATTTCAAAAAGGGAATGATTAGAATAAGTACGAAAAGCTAGGGTGAAAGGGCTTACCCCAAATCATGTCCCACGGATTGCTCACATCATCGGAGTAAGCATCCCATATGACGCTGGAATCGAGGCAATTCCCCTGAATTAATAGGTCATCTCAGTCGAGAGGTAAAGGCTCTTGTTTAAGTTTTCGCAGAAGTATAAGTTGCTTGCTGCAGATCTTGCTATTTCCCTAAGGCACAAATAAAGACTTTGAACGAGTAGAAAGATTCGACCCTACCTTCCGTCTTCCCTTTCTCCCGAGAAAATGAACTTCTTTGTAGATAAGAAGAAAACACAGACTCAGCGACTTCAGCGTCTGGAAGAGAAAGAACAAAAGCTAGTTTTGAAACAAAAAAAAGAGCCTCTACCTAGCCTACGCATGCACTCTGTTAGTAGAGCAGCCCTCCTAACCCTGTCGTAAGCTGATTATTGCAGACGAAGTCATCTCGCTATCTAAGGGCTCCTTTTAAGTCGCCCTTGTTCATTGACTCCTTCTTAGTCGAGTTGCTTCGTACCGGTCCGTGGTAGCTTAATTAGTCAATCTCTTTATTCCTTGAGGCTCCTAAAAATAGTTCAGGGATCAAGACTTCACTTTCAACTCCTAACGGAGCCTTACAGTCTCGTCTCAAATTCTTTGAGCCTCCGGACCAATAAAAGATCTTTTTTGACTCTATTTTTCATTGAGGGCTTTGACCCTCTCGCTTCTCAATTGAATCGAGCCTTGACCAGACTACCAAAGACCCGATCGATCCTACTGGTCCTAGTCCCAAGCTTTTGACTTTTTTTATGCTACCTTTTCAACGGATTTCGATCTCTCCTTATCAGCAGTCTGCATTTTTCCCTTTCTTCCCCTTTTCTGCTACATTTTTCTATCTTGCGCGAACATTCTTTCTAATAGTTGAATAAAGTATAAAAAGAGAAAGTGCTCAAAACTCTTGAATAAGAAGATATTTAGATAATTGCCTTGATCAAGCGATTCTGATATTCTCTATATCTTCCTTCAGAAAGGGATAGCTAAAGAGTCATACCCAGATCCGGTGCTTGGGAAGGTTGTGTCTCATCTAAGAGTGAAGTAACTCATTCCAAAGTCAATCTTATTCCTATCTTCATTATTGCTTGAGGCCCCCGGGGGGGTAATGTCCTACCTACAAACAAGAACATCCCCAACCTCTGCCAAAAGATCTTCTTCTGCCGGCCCAAGACCCTTCTGGGAAAGAAAGCTGATAAGGCTACTTGATCGTGACAGATACTTCTGAAGTGACTCATTCAAGAGATAAGACTGACGATCAGAATGACATCAATCTTGGTGGGATATCAAGGACTCGGATTGGTGGGATCTTAAGAGTCTGTCGTTGTGGCAGTTGTTGAAGCATAGGTTTTACCTGTTCTGATTCTTCTCGTTGCAAGTTTAGTTCCTTATTAAAGGTAAGTGAAACCACATAATGAATTGGATGGCGACCTCTACCCTCAGATTGATCTTTGGATAACCTATAGGGGAGTTTCTTCCTGACCCTACATCGAGCCTAATAACAAAAGTTCTCTTGGCGGGGCAAGCTTACTCATTTCTCCGCCCACTCCTAGGTCAAATAATGCACAATGGACTAGGCCTTGGGCGAGAAGGAAGTTTGGTGTTTAAAATGGACTTGATTTATTACATCTTTTCTCTTTTACATCACATTTCTTATTTCGTACTTTGGGTTGAAGGACTCAAGTGCAGGTTCCCGCTTGATACCGGGGAAAGACCAAGTCTTCTTTATTTCCTGTACTCCGTGTGACTACTTCTTTCTCATAGTATGGATGCTAACAAAGAAAGATACTTCCGACCAGTCTCACTAAGCGCTTAGCCGGCTACTATACTAGATTTTCTCATTCTCTTTATGATCCAAGAATCTGAACAGCCACAAAGAAGAAGTTCAACTGTCTCAACTACAATAAGGGATGGTGCGTCCTCTCTACGATATGCCCCAAAGAAAGAGCGAGATTTAGGTCTTGTTTTAGTCGCTTTTTGGTTATTCAATCGGTCCGGTCCGAAGGTAAAGATTATAAGGGGTCCAGATGCTCAATGCAATATACGTTGTCGTAGGTTCGTAGGTAAGCTGTCGTAGGTTCCACTACAAAGGCTTTTTTCTTCATTCTTTTACTCCCACTACGCGGTTGGAAAGGGAAGGGCTTACCCATTCAGTTAAGGCAGAAGGAGCAAGGGCACATCCATTATCATCCGTCTCAAACCGATCGACATCAATTTCAGTTGTTGTTTAAGAAGTGCCTGAGTTTCGATCAACTTTTTTGCGAATGGCATGATTTATTAATTACTTGGATTTCAATCGCCTAGTTTCGACAGTGAAAGGTTAGGCTTTTAGCTTTGGGAATGGGAAAGAGATGAGGCTCATTCAAGAGTAGAACTAAACTCAGAAAGTTATGAAAGAACGGAGTCAGCAGACTCAACAGCAAGATCTAATTCAAGGGATCTTTCTTCCACTAGGTCGATTCCTATTCTCTTACTTAAATGAGGAAGAAAACAAAAGAACCAACCAATAAACAAAACTAGAACAAGAAAATAAAACATAAATAAAACAAAATATATAAAAAAAACACGTAGTTTATTTGAGTTTTTTGGAATTTGAGTTTGATTGTATTTTAGTTTTTTGGAATTTTATTGTATAGTTTGATTGTATTTTAGTTTTTTGGAGTTTTATTGTATAGTTTTGATTGTAGGATGTTTGGAGTGGATTGGAGAGGTTTCTAGAGACCGATGAGTGGATTTCTGCAGAGATAGTGTCAAGACTGAGGAAAAAGGCACCTAGTTCAGCTCTTTTTTCGTAAAATAAAAGCGCCATTGGGCAGTGAACACTGAAGCAGCTTCTCGCCCGGTCTGTGGTAGCTTAATTATTCTCGAAAACCTCTTTTTTCAGTCCTTCTCCTTCTAACTAATAAGGGTGTTATCTATCTCGACTTTCTTTCTCTTCCCTTTCAGATCCTGCTTCTTCTTATGTCGACCCTACTTATGAATGGAGGGAAATGGGAAGCGACTATGCTGGGATTTCTTCTTTGAGTTATCGATCCGACTCAAACCATATATTTCATGTCGAAAGATGAGTCATTCTTTATTAATATAACAGTGGTCATTCAAATTCTTTGAACCTTTTTGCACTCCTTTCCAGTCGTTTCTCAAACCTTTGTTCATTGACTCCTTCTTAGTCGAGCTCCTTCGCACCTTGAAGGTGAATATGGATTTCTAACTCGTCCTACGTAGCTTAATTAGGATTGATCAAAGGATCTATAATGACGCATCCTAAACTTTCTCAACCAGAAGGCAAGGCATCTTAATTCGAGACTTGCCTAAAAGCTTAGTAAGCTAATCCCTTTTCCCGCGGGAAGAGAACCTCGTCTCCTTCGAGAGCCTAAGACCTGTCGGCCTAAGTGGCAGTTTAAGCTCTAGCTTTAGCAGTTGAAGTAGAAAGAAGCTTTCTGAAAAGCTAAGATTTAGAAAGAGTGATATGAGAAAAGATTCCGAATTTAGAGGGAAGTCGACACGACGCGTCATCTCAGGTGCAAATAGCCTACTTGAAGCTGGATTTATCCCTCCGTTTGTGACAAGACAGAGATTTCACTCTCTCAACTCAAAGCGTAAAAGTCTGAAAAGGAACCTACTAAAATAATAAAGAAGAAAGGCCTATTTGTCTCATTGCTAAGGACATATTAACCAGAGAGCCTACTATTTATTTGGAAGCTAAAGTAAAATAAAGCTTCAGATGAGTTGAAGAAAAGCCTAGGCTCAAAGCTCATTGAATAAAGAGAGAGGCTCGACTGCAAAATGAAAGACGTTCGGACAGAGGTCGATGTAATTGAGCTTTTCTGAAAAGCACCCACGTAGCGGTAAGCGAGTCCGAGATGGTGGAGTGGGCTTATTAAATTACCTCATAACATAACTCCAACTAAGCTACAACAAGGCCCCAATAATGCCTAGCCCACGTAAGAGCTACTACGAATTCGAGCCAACTCGGTCAACAGCTACTTCCGAGCTTCTTCTAACCTATCTTGCTCTGTAGGTTCAAAGGGTTTTCAGTCCAATGGTAAAGCCTCAACCTATTCTGAGAATTCTGATTGATGTCTCTCATGTTACATTGAGCCTGCTCCTATTCTACAACTGAGAATGAAAGAGATCTAGTCAAGACTCTGATGAGAATTCCTATCCCTCCTCTTCAGGGATAGCTTCTAATTCGGTCAATCAGTTTCGCTGGACTCTGGAGCTTATTCTGGGACAGATTCCTCTAGCTTCTTCTCATACGACCAGGAAGTCTTGATCATCTTGCTTACTCTTCCCCCTTTCTGATCCTCTAGTGGGGTTCCTTACTCCCTGAGTGCCATAGGAGACTCCTCTGACTCTTTCAGACGCTTCTGTAGCCAGGCTACCGTCCGATATTATAACCTCTTCCTCCCTGCCAGATACTACTATAATTCATAGTTAGCGCTTCGCTCCATATCTGGCCCTACTAATTCTTCTTCCTCCCCCTGTCCTTCTTGGTTCTGTCTTAAGAGAAAGGGAATAAGTCAAGAGCTGAGCTTCCGATCTAGCTCCGGATCTTGCTCCTCTCCTATTGAGTTTGTGCTTCCTCTGATCCTTCTCATTCTACTTTGATAAAGAGATCCGATTCCTATTAGTTCGGTTACCTCAAGAGAAGACTTTCTTCTTTCTACGAAAAAAGTGAGAAAAGATAAGTTATTCCGGACGACTCATGAAATTCCACTAACCCCCTTTGAATATGGATTTCTTTCGTTTCACTCCTTTGAAGGATAAGGACTTTCACTTGAAAATTCTTTGAACCTCTCTTCATTTTGAGTCGAGTTATTGAATAATGCACTCCTTTGAATTTGAGGATAAGGACTGAGCCTGAAAATTCTTTTCACCACTCCGTGGATTTTTTTAGTCGAGTTATTGAATAATGCACTCCTTATTTTATGATAATTCAGTCGTTTTGCCTCAAATTCTTTGACCCTCTCCTTACAGTCGAGTTATTTCATAACCTTCGGACGGACCTTATTTAAGGACCATCCATATTCAAAACCATTGTTTTTGGTTCTACGTAGCTTAATTAGTCCTCTCCTTTCAGTCGAGACCTCCGCTAGGAGCAACGAATTTGCGAAAAGTAGGTCATCTTGATAAAGAGAAAAAGGGAGTCTCACCTTTCTCGCAGAAGTTGCAGATGGGTCAAAAGTACACACTATTATCATCTGAAAAGGCATGTTCACTTTATCGAGAAAAGATAGGACCCAGTAGCTCCCCATACCCACTCCAAAATTATGAATGAGACTGAGTGAAGGATCTTGAGGCTGGACGAAATTGAGCCCACTACGCAGGGAGTTCTTTTCTCGGAGAGAGAGAGAAAAGGAACGAGGGAAGACTAAGATTACTCGAAAGCTATCACTTTCAGTCTCCCGCCCAATAAAGGAAGAGGACCACTCTCAAGATCTAGATCAGTCTCAGTTGCTGCATTCTAAGAGGCGAACCTCTCGATTGACCCATTTCAATGGGTGAAGGAGAAGGCTTTCTCGATTCCTGAGGCTTTAGTAATTGAGGAGTCGCGACTAGTCGTCTTCTAGTTCCAATTCCTTATTCCAAGTTCTCTTTATTAACGAGGAATTTGCTTGGTCATCGATCGACTGGTGATCGTATAGGCTATCCCTGAGACTCAAATTTTCGAGTAAAAGAACTCTTTCTCAAATTCTTTGAACCGCTTCGCTGCATTCTAATGGATCAAAACAAGTCCGAAGGACTGGTCCAAAGTCCTAGTCTTTGAGTTCTCCTTTCTAACGAGACATGAAAAGGCAAACTTTCAGTCGCTTTTCACATTCTTTGAGCGTCTCATTGATTAAGAGAACTGATTGTAGTTTGAGAACTCCACTTTATTCAATAAGCTTCGATCCTTGACGGGAAAGCAGCTCTAGCAGGAAATCCAGCTTATTTCGGTGTGTCAACCACTTAGAAACTGGGTGGTTAAGGAGCGAGTCAGGAGTTCGCATGATCGATCAGTTGGGGTAGATAGCTGTATGAGCTAACCCCCGATGCTTTCTGTATAGGATAGAAAGAGCGTACTACTTTCTACTTTCAGGAGCATTCTCCTCCCCTTATTAGGCTCGACCAGTTGAGGAATTCAGGAGAGAGACCGAGTTTACCGAGGCCTGGTGACGGGACGAAGTAAGTTGACCTACGAGAGTTTAAGATTCAATCAAAGGAGAGAGAGAGTTGTAGAGGGAGAGGGAAAGGATCAACCCACTCACCTCAGAGGCAGTACCTCTTTCAAGGGCTGTAGTGGAAAGATAGCGAAGATGAAAAGCCATTATTCATAGATTGAATGAACGAGGATAAAAAATGGAAGGAAGGGATGAAGTATAGATGGGAAAAACTCCCAAGATTAGGCTCGTATCGTAGACGAGAAAGTCCCCAAGAGTCAGCTTGCCCAGAGGAGGGAAAGGAGTGGGGAACAAGGAAGTTAATAGGGTCCCCTTCAGACAGGGAGTCAGTCTCTTTTCTCTTTATCAAAGAAAGAGGCTCGGCTCGGGATCTTCTCTTTCATGTTGGGGGCACAAGAGAGGTTATCAACTTGACTCCGACAAGTTCTTTGAGTCCCCTGAAGGATCAGAGGGAGGTCAGGAGAGTTGGAGCGTAAAGCTAGAACAACGAAGCAAGAACTCTGAATTATAGGGTGGTTAGGGTCTTCGTAGACTGTATCGGAAGAGGGGGAACTGAGAGTTGAATTCGTCTAAGTTAGAGTCTCCCTGCCCATGTAGCGGCACGCGGACGCAGACAGGTAACTCTTCTCGTCAGATCAAAAGGAAAGACTAAGAGGCGCTAGAGGAAGAGTTCGAAAGTAGAAAGATCGAGCGAAGACGACCGATCGATCAGCAGGCTTGACTTGAAAGTGGGGTTATCGAGGATCGGAGAAGGAGAAATTCTAGACCTGAAAGGTCGAATTCTGTCCGGAGGACCTCTTTTATCCACAGATGAAGGCGAAAAAAGACGGACGACTGATCCTTTTTCGTCGGACCACACTATTGACCGTAGATCGAGCTACGAGCACGAGTAGGTAGGCGGCTAGAGGAGAGGGGCAGCTGGGCTGCCTTTGAAATCAATCATAGGCCTAACCCTAATTACTAGACCAACCTGGTGCGAATTGTAAGGAATCTTGGTCTCGAGTCGAGCTGGGGCCTCATTTCATTCTCGTAACGGGAGTGAATGCACCGCAAGACCAGACATTTCCTCCCAGCGGCGGTCTTAAAAGTTCAGTCATTTCCTAAGCTAAGAAAGACAAATCCTCTTTTTTTACGATAGTCCAAGCAGCGCCTCCATGAGTTCGCTCGAAACCAATCGATTCCTGAGCCATTCCTTCTCCTCTTTCGGTTGGCCTTTGCCAGCCACTAGAGCAAAATAGAACAATCAGTGAATGAACAAGAAGAACCCCTGATTTTGACCAGATTGTAGACCTTTCTGTCTGGCTATGTATATGGATGTGCATAAAGAAGGGACGGGACATCTCTCTCCTCTTTTTTGAGAAGAAAAATCAAGCTCCAGATGAGTTGAAGCGGCATCTCACGAACCTCTGATTGAGGCAGTACCATCCTATAGGCAGGCATTTTCGAGTCTTTGGATGCACGTCTTTTCTTCATATTCCTGCGCTGTTAGAGGATAAGAGCCCTTATATTTAGAAATAACTCGACTCAAAACAAATCAATGAACAAGGTGAATGGGAATGATCAGTTTCTCGAACCTAGGCAAGAGGTAGACAGAGTCAACTACACCGGCTGAGTTGGAGAGAGATTACCTAGCCTCAAGCAAGAAGTCATCAGACTTTTGAGGAGTTTCTTATGATTTACTCAAGAAAGTATAAAGATAGGTTGATAAAAGTCAAAGAGCAAGAGGAAGAAGAGGTTGAGAAAGAGATGAGGCTCAGCAAGGATAACTTCTCCAACAAGGAGAAGAACAATTAAGCTACCACAGACCAGTATGAGGCATCCTCCTCTTCCTTAGGTCTTTCCTTTCTCCTTCAATTCGCTTTCAAGAGCTATCAGATTGGTCTCTTTCGAACCTGGGTTGGTTTATTAGTTTGCTCCTTTTTCTCTGACCCCTCTCGTCTTCTTCGGTTTTCGAGATCTCCTCTGGCTTTGCAGACTTCTACCGCTACGTGGGCTTCCTTGCGCTTGGATTCAAAGGTTGAAGGATTAGACAAAATGTCCGAATAGACGGACTGATATCTTTATTGGCTACCGGGTAGTTTTGAGCGTGGAAGTAGCTTCTCGAGCTCTCTCGCACACATGGAAGAGGGTGTAGACTCTTCCCAGAAGAGAATCCTTCTTCAATGATCTATGAGAGCGAGGATAAAGAGAATCAAGGCCAAGATCCGAGATTCAGAGATAGAAGTGAGTTTAAGGATGCGAGGGGAACCAAACCCCGAATCAAGGATGTCTTCTTCCAAGCAAGTTCAAGATCTCGAAACCCAAAGCCTTCAATGGGAACAGCGATCCTACTTTCAAATTGCATTTTGGATATGGAAGAATACTTTCAAGCCAATGGAACCACGCCACGTAGCGATGAGATTAGCCTCCATGCATTTGTCTGATGAAGCAAAGGTGGAGGTCGAAAGAGAAGGAGATCAAAAATGGGCAATGTACCATTGAGACTTGGGAAGACCAATTATAAGGAAAAGGGAGTGGGCTCAGTTCTTCCATCTCAAATTTCTTGCAAAAACTGCTCGAACTTAGACACAAGGAAAGCGGACTAGGTTAAAGAGTTCATCTTGGACATTCGAGAGATGTCGAAAAAGGATCAAGTATTCTACTTTGTAGAGGGGTCGTGGGCCAAGACTAAATTATACTCAGAGAATGTGAAAGATCTTGCCTCTGCTCTTGCTGCCACAGAGAGAGTCAGCGACGTCAGAGAATGTGAAAGATCTTCCATACATCCTATATCTAACCTTCCCTCGATAAACTACTTCCTCATCTAAGATAAGAAATAGGTAGGGTCCTTGTTCCGATTCTCCCTTGAATGGATCACCAGCGCCTAGCCGCATAAGGAAGACTGAGTCTTCGACCTATCCTCCGGAAGGGGAAATAGGTTGAATAGTCCTCTGGAATAATAGTACTTTGTCTTTGTCGAATTGAGTAGGCCGAAGGACTTGTTTATCCATTGAATTTATAGAACTGATTAATGGTCCGAAGGACTGATTAATGGAACTCCAAAATGTAGTCGCTTCAATCATTCTTTGAACCTCTTTGAGCCTCGTTTTCTTTTCTTTTTAAGTCGTCTGATGCAGGTAGGAAGGAATAGAGTCAAGGGTTGCTCTTACCCTGCCAAGCCAATCCTTATGTCTTTAGCATAAGACAAGCCAAGCCCCTTCCTTGGTACCTATCTCCCATAGAAAATCCAATCAAGCACTGGTCACCGAATTCCGCCTAAGAAAAGATCAATGAACAAGGGGCTAGATGGAAGGAGAGGACAAAGGTGAGACCCTGTTTAGGAGAAATACTTAGATTAGGCACATCATCAGACTGAGAGTTTCATTCGATCTTACTCTTTCATTCTCTCTTTAGTTGAGGAAGTATACATCTTTATTTCAAGTATAAGGGAAGGTCCCTCGTCTGGAGCTTTTTCTTTCTCCATATTAACCTGTGGAATGAATGAGTCCTTTTTCTTCTTAATAAGAATTTGAGTTGAATATAGTATCAGATACTCCTATCCTAATTAAGCTACGTAGAACCAAAAACAAAGGTCCAGGTGACTATTCCATATATCCTTTTGTTGAATTTCATACGGGAGTCCTTCGGAGCTTTTCTGACTTTCCTTTATCTTTATGACTTCCACTCTTCCTTATATCTTAATAGTAGGCTTTCTATGGAATATTCACGCCATAGGTTCTCGCTTCGCCTCTCTCTTCTATCTCGTTCTAGAACTCAATCTTCCGCTTATCTTATGATCTCGCCTCTGAAGTCTCTCTTCTTCTCACCCTATGGCTCCTACAAAGATTTCGTGCCTCCAGTGCCTTACCGTAGGTGATCTTCTTCAATCTCTCATGCTTCGAAAAGAGGCCGCCCGTATAGAAGCGCCAAAGCCTATGGGCGTTTGTCCGTGTACAGGAGGCTCAGAGGTTCTTTGTGTCCGAATTCCCAAAAGCCTCACTCTAATCAATTCATACTTGAAGTGATTCCTCTTTCTCTGCATGAGAAGAAGAAAGCACTCTTTTTTTAGGAACTTAGTTGCTTAGAGGAGTTAGGTGAGACCAAAGGTTGAGGGACAAAGTAGCTCGCCCAAAGTCAAGAAGAAACCACTGAAAGGGCAGTTGCTGGCCCTCCTCTTCTTGTCAGTAGATCGAAAGATCGGAAGACGTTCTCTCCCTTTTATATAATTCAGAAAGAACTAAATATTCCAGATATATAATCCCACTGGAACGATGCTAGGCCTCTGATTCCATAATTTCCTTCAAAACAAGAAAAAGACCGAAAGGTAACTACTTTAAGGGTTCCAGAATCTCCATAATAAAGAAAAGGGCTCCCTCGCGCGATCGACCAGAGGGCAAAGTCGAAAGATCTTTCCCAACAGGCCTCATACGAGAAATCGACTGTTTCATTCTCACTATTAGTTGACTAGTCGTTTTCCAAAGACTTGATTATTCGTATAGCTTCGTGTACTTTATTCGTGCAAATTTAGTAAGAGAGCCTATGCTGCTTTCTTTATTTAGGAAGGGTGGGCAACCCTTGCACCCGATTGACGAAAAAGCGAATTTACCACTCCGTGGGGGGTCGGCCTAATTCCGACAGAATAGGTTGAGCCCTTGAAGCGCCCTTTCAGTCATTCTGCTTTGAAACTATGGGTTCAAAGACTTTGAAATAGAGAACCCCACCTTACGATCTCATCTTACCGAGCAAAGAACTGAACCTGCTTTTTCTTCAACTTCTTCATCCGCAACAGCAAGAAAACCAAGAGCTTCTCCTGCAACCACAACCTTTACCTCGGCACCTACCTATTTATTTGAGTGACTCTGGGCTTCCGGAAAGACTAGGGTCAACCGCTTCTCCCTCCTCAACGGATGAAGCCGACCCAATGAATGAAAGTCGATCTATTAGTTTGCTCCTCTCCTATTAAGTTCAGTTCAGCCTCCTCTGTACGCGGCTTAGTTAGCCTTTACCAGACAGTATTCCAAAGGTTGTTATTCCAATGATTATGTTCTAAATTTCTTTGACCCTTCTACTTCCATCTTTGACTTAGTGGAAAGCTAATATGAAAACTCCTCCAGATGGGTCCTCCAGACCTCTTTGATCCTAACGAAGCAGTCTCTTCTGAACTTTTTCTTTTGAAGGAGTTCATTTGAAGATTCCAAAGAATTTAGAACTTTCTACTAATCCTAATATCTCGATCAATATTCATGGAATTTCTTTAGTTGTCAATAAGTCAAATGTGATGTGGGGATTTAAAACTTTGAGAGAAAAAGGGTGATCAAATGATTTAAAAATTAAACAAGCAAAAATAAAAATATGTTGTGATAACTAGAGCACAATCTATCTAACTAAGAATCATCAGTTTCACAACATAATAAAATACATAGATATTAGGTATCACTTCATTAGAGAAGAAATTGAGATAATAGAAATTGAAGTTGTCAAGATCCATACCTCGAGCAATGCTTCAACATGCTAACCAAGTTGTTAGAGAAAACAAAATTCATGCCTTGATGTAATCGAATTTGAACTGCTTGGCAAATAGACCAAAGTAGCGATTTCCATGTTACTTGCAAAGGTGGAGGACGAAAAGAAATAAAAACAAAATACCTATTTTCTGATGTAACCATCAGGCTTGTTGTCGAAACATATCCTTTAAATTTCTACATACAAAAGAAGTCAGGAGTGAGGTTGAGAGATTTGTTTTGTAAAATTCATCACAAATTGAAAAGCAACAAAGAAGATAATCCTAGCTAGACCAATTAACCTCTATAGTTCTTTCTTCTTTCCCAAACCTTTCTTCTTATCATCTTCTTCTACTTATTAATCATTCTACCTTCAAAAGAAACTGAGAAAACAGAAACCTATGTTGTCAAGATCCATACCTCTAGCAATGCTTCGACATGCTAACCAAGTTGGTTAGACAAAAAGAAATCAAAACAAAATACATATTTTCTGATGTGACCATTAGGCTCGTTGTTGAAGCACATCCTTTAAATTTCTATATGCAAAAGAAGTCATAAATGAAGTTGAAAGAGTTCATTTAGTAAAATTCTTCACACAGATTGAAAAGCAATAAAGAAGATAAACCTAACATAACCAATTAACATTTGTGTTCTTTCTTCTTTCACTAACCTTTTTCTTCATCTTCTTCTACTTGTTGATTGTTCTACCTTCAGAAATCTTCTATTTCTTCTCTTATGTACAATTGAAACAAAAGAGGAAAACTTTTTAGAGATCTGAGATTTGCATGACTGTAAGGTGGAGAGTAACTTAAGTTAGTCATTTGCATTTCAAGATAGAGCACCTGTGTAGTAATTAGAAAATTAACGTAGAAGAATCTCTTAATTATACAAAAAGATTTCACTTTGGGTTTCAGATCCAATTGGAATAATAATTGATAATCAACCAAGAAACAATCAACAATGGCATGAAAACAAGCAAAAAAACCTATTAAGAAAGCAAAAATTACCTCAGAGTATCTTAGAATTTTCATCGAAAATTAAAGAACCTATAAGATTACCACAAATGATTGGAAACAGAGAAGAAGACCTTTATATAGATTCAGATTCTTCAAAGAAAGAGGAATTAATTCCTAAATCCTCATCCCAACGTTTCTCCAAGATTTCAGACCCTAACATTGTTTCACTCATTCAACATTACAAAAACATGAAGTAAGAACATTTTCAAGAGTCAAAATAAGAATTTGACTCAAGTAAAAAAGAAATGCAATTTCATAACAATTTAAAGGGAAAACAGACATTTATTTCCATATACAATCTCAAACTCAGCAAACTTTAATTTTCTATAAGAACATTCCACTAGAATTGCATGCATTCTACTTGACCTAACCGACTAAACTCGAAGGGCAAGGCAGAATCGGTTTTGGTTAGGCCAAAAGTGAAAAGTCCTAATCAGTTGAACTCTAAGGGCAAGACAGGTCTGGTTTTGATTAGGCCAACGGTGAAGAGTTCCCCACACAAGTTCTGATACTGAGGGAGCCCAACGCATTCTACTTGACCTAACCGGCTGAACTCTAAGGACGAGGCGGGTTTGGTTTTAGTTAGGTCAAAAGTGAAGAGTTCCCCACACAAGTTCTGATACTGAGGGAGCCCAACGCATTCTACTCGACCTAACCGGCTGAACTCTAAGGGCGAGGCAGGTCTGGTTTTGGTTAGGCCAAAAGTGAAGAGTTCCCCACACAAGCTCTGATACTGAGGGAGCCCAACGCATTCTACTTGACCTAACCGGCTGAACTCTAAAAGCGAGGCGGGTCTGGTTTTAGTTAGGTCAAAAGTGAAGAGTTCCCTACACAAGTTCTGATACTGAGGGAGCTCAACACATTCTACTTGACCTAACCGGCTCAACTCTAAGGGCGAGGGGGCGAGGCAGGTCTGGTTTTGCTTAGGCCAAAAGTGAAGAGTTCCCCACACAAGCTCTGATACTGAGGGAGCCCAACGCATTCTACTTGACCTAACCAGCTGAACTGTAAGGGCAAGGTGGGTCTGGTTTTAGTTAGGCCAAAAGTGAAGAGTTCCCCACACAAGTTCTGATACTGAGGGAGCCCAACGCATTCTACTTGACCTAACCGGCTGAACTCTAAGGACGAGGCGGGTTTGGTTTTAGTTAGGTCAAAAGTGAAGAGTTCCCCACACAAGTTCTGATACTGAGGGAGCCCAACGCATTCTACTCGACCTAACCGGCTGAACTCTAAGGGCGAGGCAGGGCTGGTTTTGGTTAGGCCAAAAGTGAAGAGTTCCCCACACAAGCTCTGATACTGAGGGAGCCCAACGCATTCTACTTGACCTAACCGGCTGAACTCTAAGGACGAGGCGGGTTTGGTTTTAGTTAGGTCAAAAGTGAAGAGTTCCCCACACAAGTTCTGATACTGAGGGAGCCCAACGCATTCTACTCGACCTAACCGGCTGAACTCTAAGGGCGAGGCAGGGCTGGTTTTGGTTAGGCCAAAAGTGAAGAGTTCCCCACACAAGCTCTGATACTGAGGGAGCCCAACGCATTCTACTTGACCTAACCGGCTGAACTCTAAGGACGAGGCGGGTTTGGTTTTAGTTAGGTCAAAAGTGAAGAGTTCCCCACACAAGTTCTGATACTGAGGGAGCCCAACGCATTCTACTCGACCTAACCGGCTGAACTCTAAGGGCGAGGCAGGGCTGGTTTTGGTTAGGCCAAAAGTGAAGAGTTCCCCACACAAGCTCTGATACTGAGGGAGCCCAACGCATTCTACTTGACCTAACCGGCTGAACTGTAAGGGCAAGGTGGGTCTGGTTTTAGTTAGGCCAAAAGTGAAGAGTTCCCCACACAAGTTCTGATACTGAGGGAGCCCAACGCATTCTACTTGACCTAACCGGCAGAACTATAAGGGCGAGGCAGGTCTGGTTTTGGTTAGGCCAAAAGTGAAGAGTTCCCCACACAAGCTCTGATACTGAGGGAGCCCAACGCATTCTACTTGACCTAACCGGCTGAACTCTAAGGGCGAGGCATGTCTGGTTTGGGATAGGCCAAAAGTGAAGAGTTCCCCACACAAGCTCTGATACTGAGGGAGCCCAACGCATTCTACTTGACCTAACCGACAGAACTCTAAGGGCGAGGCAGGTCTGGTTTTCGTTAGGCCAAGAGTGAAGAGTTCCCCACACAAGTTCTGATACTGAGGGAGCCCAACGCATTCTACTTGACCTAACCGGCTGAACTCTAAGGGCGAGGCAAGTCTAGTTTTGGTTAGGCCAAAAGTGAAGAGTTCCCCACACAAGTTCTGATACTGAGGGAGCTCAACGCATTCTACTTGACCTAACTGGCTAAACTCGAAGGGCTAGGCAAGTCTGGTTTTGGTTAGGTCATGTTTTCAGTAACACATTATTAAGCATATTCAGTAATCACAATATTCAGAAAATGGATAACATGTCTTCTACTCATTTCTAAGTTATCAAAGTATGCAGTTTAAACATATTTAAGATATTCAAATAACAAACACAATCACAAACCCGAGCTTCATGCTCAAAGGTTAGGCAGACATGATTTTCTAAGCTTAAAAACAAAGTAGGCATGGTATTTATTCTAAGAATAAAGAATTTTAAAATTTGGGCATTTTTGCCAAAATGAAATTTTCCAAACGACATGGAACATGCAAGGCTATAACTCCACCCCCACTTAGAATTTTGCTTTGTCTTCAAAGAATTTTAACCAAGATTCTAAAGATGGAAAAAAAAAAAAAAAAGAACAGAAAACCTTCCCTTGCTTGCAAAGGTTCCATGTTTGGTTATACGTCATTCCCCTTTATTCCTACGTAAAGAAAACAAGAATTTCTATCAAATTTTATTAAAGAGGTTAAACTAAAAATTTTAAAAATATATATATACATAATTTAAAAGAAAGTCGTAAAATTTTGCACTGTTTAAGATCGATCATGCGACCGTACTTTCCCTAATTCAACCCGAATCCATGACCAAGGGTTTCTCAAATGCTTTTAAACCTCAACTAGAAAACCTTCAAAACTTTTATTCCATAAGTCTTATATTTCTCCTTATTCAAGCATTGTCCTTACTCCAAGAACAAAATTAACCATTCAAACATGTCACTTTTAAAAGTTTTATTTGTTTTGGTCTCGATATATTCAATTCGAATATAGTCTAGTAAAAAAGGGTATTATTTGTGAAAGATGGAGAACTTTTGGTGCTATTTTCAATCATCACCCAATTTAATTCTATCTAAAATGTAATGAAGCCTAGCATCAAAGACAATTTATGATTTAAGGAGGTGGGAAATAGATAAGTTTTAAAATACTATCATCTTACATAACTTGAAAAAAAAAGAACAAAAAACTCTTCTATTTTCAATTAAAGAAAAACACTTGCCTCTTATCACACTCTTCCTTCACTCAACAACACCACCATGCTTTTGGTCTGTCCTCAAGGAACAATCCTGAAATTGCGAAAAAGAAAGTGAAATTCAAATGTAAGATCACAGCTGAAATGAAAAAAATTAATCGTAGAGATACAAATTTAAGCATCTTCTAATAGTACAAAAGCTGTGAAAGAGCTCTTTTCAACCTGTACAATAACCGATTGAATGCTGACCTTTGTACAAATGTGCATATAATGGACATCAAAATTCTACCCAAGAATGGTTTCTAGTGGCCTCGCATCGATGTCAAATGGAACAGGTTTCAAGAGGTCCCATTTTGGAGGGTCAGTCCTCTTCTCTAAAACAAATTTGTCTGCAAGATGTCGACGAGAGGTAAGGATGACATGATATGAAGTAATGCAAATGTTTTGAAGCGGTTTAAAGACTTGAGGTAAAGTGAAGAATCGTGACTTTGGAACATATAATGTATACTAGTTAAATAGGTTGTAAGTTATAAACTTTGTCAAAACCCAATACTTTAATCTCTAGTCTACAGTCCCGTGAGATTTAAACACGCATTTTCTAATTGCCCACCTAAACATGTTTGTTGCATCACATCCAAACCATTGATGAAACAACAAATACTCTATCCATCCACAATCGATTCCAATAACTAACATCTGAGGTCCACAAGCTGAGGCAGTTGACTCCTCAACTGACCTATTTCAAGATTTTGGAGTTCAGGAGCAACCGTAGCAGGTTCTTTGACAGTTCCAATTACAAGTATATGTTAGAGTGATAGGAGGAGGGGGAGAAAATGAAGATCCCGTTGATAACCATTGATAACCCTAGCAGGATTTTAGAATGTTTCCCTTCTCTTTTTACTTTAAATAGTATCAAAGAAACTTTTTAGTTCTTTTTGTAGGGGAGAAACTTACCTAAAGAGACTCAACAGAGTAACAAAAGAATGCAGCACTAAACGGTGGTTATAACGGAAAGCATGCAGCATTTTCTTTGGCCATAACAGCCTCCACTTTTAGAGATATTCCTTTGTTTTACTGGTAACTTTATCCTTTCTCGACAAGGGTTTGTGTTTTCCTTCTACTTCCCTTTAATGGGCCCTTTTCTAGTCCTTTTAGTGCACTCATGACCTCACGTTAAATGTTCGTTTTCTCCAAATGAAAGTTGTTCCTTCATTAATCCATTAATGAAAAAGTAATGGAAATACCTTATACTACATAAAGCTTAGGTTTAAAAACTGTGTTTCTATCTCATACACACACAAATTACCTCAGCACATATTCTACTAACGGTTGAAACGGTTTCTACTGGATGTAATCCATGCAATGTCTCAGCCCCAAGAATAATTGCATCACTTCCTGCACACTCATGAGAAGATATAAAAAACGTCATACAATCATACCCCCAGTCAGGAATGGAACTAAGAACCCTGATTTATACTGAATATAATGATACAATTGAACATAAAATAGATAAATTGAAAAAAGTTCAACCCAATCTTTAGCATCAGTTATTATGAGATCTGTGGCTTTAGAAGGTAGAGAGGGATTTAAAAGAACCATGACTTAAAAAATCCCTACATCTTCAGTCTTTAAACAATAGGAGATTTAAAAATTGAATAACTCACCATCAAGTACAGCATTGGCAACATCAGTAGCTACTGCACGTGTAGGTCTCAAGTTGTTAGTCATGCTGTCTACCACACGAGTTAAAACAGTAGGCTTTCCAGCCATATTACATCTATAAAGGGCAGTTTTCTGAAACAAAAACACCTGTAACAATGTAGAAAACAGAAATAATCAATCCCAAGGTAACCATGGCAAAGAATACGAGTAAAAAGTGAGCTAACAATGACTTGCCTCTACACTTTCAATCTTTGCAAATATTTGTGTTTGGTTAAGATCACCTAGCTTAGAAAGAAATTGTCGAGCCTACATAAAAATTTAATTTAGCAATCAATATCCTCTATTGTAATAATCAACATAGTCAAATCACCCACAGCCGATCATTTGTTTAAAGTGAAGACTCAATGCAAGGAAATAATACTTCTCGAACATCTTCCACATATCTAGCATGTGACAGAGAGAGGAAGTCAATCTTGTTTTTTACTATCATGTAGCTATGATCTAAAGTCATCAGTCAGCATCAAAAAATACTATGAGCTACCAATCATGTTAAGGTTGTATAAGCTAATTGCAAAGGCATAACAAACAAGAAACCAAAGAATGTTACTCTTTGTCTTTCTCAGTAAGTGTTGGAAGATCAATGTGAATTTCAGCAGCATGCAAAGTGTACATTGTACCAACCAACGTGGCAGAGTTCTTTACCACACAACCAACCTCATCTCCTTTCACTTCAAAAACATGATAAATCCCCAACAAACATAACTCAGCATAACATCATTTACCACGATTCCTTACAGTGAAAAAAAAATTGAAGATCACTACCAATATGCTCCATTACCTCCAACCAGACAGATGTTTCACTTCCAGTAAAGAGGTACTGACCAAGAAAAAGGGTGTCTCCTTTCTTAAGGACCTATATAAGAAAATTTCAAGTTTAGTAATATGAAGGAGATTACTATATAATCAATGCAGTGAAGGAAAGGACGACTATCTTTTATAAAGTTTGACTTTGCATGTCTTCATACGATGCAATTTTGACTGAGAGTAAATTGCATCAGACAACAGACACGATGTAGACAAGTAATTAGATCATTAGTATAGTCAGTTAACATTGATTTAGTTTATGATTTTAGATTAAATAGTAGTTTGGATTTATTTATTTGTTTGTTTTATTTTCTTGTATAACAACGAATAGCCACTTCTAGAAATATACGAGGGGCTTTTGAATATCAATTTAAAATAAAACTTTAATTCATAGAAAGTTTTTCCTGAACTTCAGGGCTACAGATTTTCCTTGTTTGGCTGTGGATTTGGCCTAATCTAAAATGTTCCACAAGTAGATGAAGTTTTATAGTATTTCCCAACCTTTGAAAGTCCACCATAATTTATAGGTAGCAGCTCTGAAAATGCCTCTAGTTCTTGATTGGGTGTTAGAACAACAAACCCATCTTCCTAAAGAGAGATAGATTTCTCACTTTAGTTACAACCAACATCTCAGGACCCGCTGTATCCAGCATAACCTGAAAAAAGCAGAAGAATTATCTTACTTATTCTTTGGCCAAGTTACTAAGAAAATGGTAGGAAAGTTCAAATGATAAAATATACACTGAAACATATTAAAAACGAACATACAGCACAAAGTTTCTTGGTGCTTTTAACAGCCATCTTCAAATTTTTCAAAGTCTCTTGATGGTAATACGGACTACCCCATGAAAAGTCAAATTGAGCAACTAGCAGCCACCAAAGAAAGAATAGAAAAACAAAAGTTCCCTACTTTAACAAAAGGAGAGTTGCTAAGGAAGCCAACCATACCCGACATTCCAGCCGTCAAACAAGCAGAAATAACTTGTACAGATCGAGGGTTAGGACCCAGAGTACCAACAATCTTAGTCGTAGGAAAGAAGCTCTGGAAAACAGGAGGGCAACAATCAACAAAATTTCAAGGGGCCTCAAATACAAGAAAAAAAATGCAACTTTGGAAACTAGTAGTGCACAGAAAGAAAGTAAGAGAAGTCAGTTCTGGCTTAAAAAATCCCTTTTGACTCCTTCCCAACTTCAAAGATGCAATTGAACCCCTTCAAAATGAATATGATGTGAGTGATTGTTACTAAAGGAAAAAAATAGTTTACTGATGATGAATTTAAGTAGCCTTTCCTTTGTAATTGAATGATTTAAAGAGTGATCTAATGAATGTTATTAAAACTAAATGAGGGGAGAGAAACTCGACCATGGAGAGAAAATGGACAGTGAATGAAGTACCAAAAAAAACAAACTAGCGAATACAGTCATAGTTAAAATAAAACCATCTTCAAAAGTAGTCATAACTCAACCAAATGGCACTATATTTTCTATAAACCCAACTTCTTTTCACTTTTGAAATGTTCAATTTGTGTTAGTTCCTACACACAAAAAGGTCTCAAACTCCTAAAATGGATAGAACTACGGGGCTATAGGTTATAGTATTTTTGTGAACCTAAAGCAGTTATGAAGCATAACCAAGTAGCAAACACAAACACAAACGCTTGATGAAACTTCTAACAGTCACAAAAACTTTGGAAGTTAGTTGTGCAGAGAAAGAAAGTGAAAGAAGTCAGTTATGGCGTAAAAATCCCTTTTGACTCCTTCCCAACTTCCCAGATGCAATTGAACCCCTTGAAAATGACCATAACTGACTCAAATTACAGTAAAAAATCAAATTGAGTGAACATATGGGAAGTGGATTCAATTCCTTTTACCACAGAAAACTATAATACAAGTTCTTTCACTACTTAAAACCCAAATTCCACAACCACAGTTACACAAGAAGAAGAATAACAACAAAAATGCCTCTTAAACTCCAACAAGAAGTACAGAAGAACTTGAATTCCAAAAGGGAACTTAACTTACCTCCGTTCTTCCATGGCTGAATAGAGTGAGCTAGAAATTAGAAAACACAAAGAATGAAGCTAATTTTGAGGTGCATCTGGAAGGCAATTTAAAGCTTTTGGCAGTAGCTATGTAACAGAAATTTCCAAAGTGAGCCGCCATAATCGACTAAAAAAAGAAATCAAAATGAACGAGTAATCAAAGTAATATTCAGTATATCTGAAAAACAAACATAATTATTCTGATAAACCCTGCATAATTATTCTGAGATTATAAAGATGGTGTTTAAAATTGTATTCAATTCATTTTAAAAGGTTAACCATGAAAAGGAAGAACAGTGGAGACCATGAACTACTAAAGGCATGCAATTTTTCACAGTATCATGATAAGAGACTTCATGCTTTAAGAAGTCTATGACACAAATCAAGACTATAAAGTGTCAAACATTTTTTAATCTTTATTAAAGTTTATCTTTTTTATATGCTTTAGTAATAGAACTAATTTCACTTAACAAGGTCCAAAACTTGATGATTAATCTTGAGTTTATGATTTCAACCGCATACGGAAGTCAGTTCCACCGATCTACAAAATTACAATATTCAAAATATAAAGGATGGCATACAAATTATATATAGACATTTTGGACAACTGCAACAACTTTTTTTTAGTACACGGTTGCAGGGGTAGGGGTGCACTTAGGTGGCAAATTAGCACGAGGAAGATAAAAACCTTCATTAGAAGCCGAGTAACATCTGCCATTGTGGATACACACACCTCTGTTAAATTTCCTACACCAGATTTTACATCTTCTCTAATCTGTGAGATGATTCAGCATAAGACCAAATTAATTTTTCATATTACAGGAAAATGTCATTTCGCCACCCAAATTAAGACAAAAATATACCAAAAACCCCATAATTACACCAGATAAATTACCTTCGCAATAGAATCAGACAACCCAGGGATGGAATTCTCAAGAACGGTCTCCATACTGAGCTTCCGCTTAAGTGGGTCGGAAGAGGGAGCAGGCTCTTCACCTTAGTCGGCGAGGGTTTGGAATCGGGAACCGTGGAATTGGGATCGGACGGTGAAGCATTTTCTTTGGAAGACGACGTAGGTTTCCGAGGGGTCTCCCGCCCTTGATTCCGGCGCCGTTAGCGCTAGGAATAGAAGATGGCAGTGGATCGGCGACATGGGTATATAGCAAAATAGGGTTTCTTGGGTGCATGCTTCGTTTTAGAGAATGGAAATTGAGAGATAGGAAGAGTGAAGATGAGGAAGACGAAGGAGACAAGAGAGCGAGAGAGAAGGGGAGGAGGAGAGAGAGATTTGCAGTTGAGAAGAAAGACGAAGGAATTAGAAATGAGAGAGAAGCTGTGAAGGGAGGGTTTTCGAAGAAGAGAAAATAAAGTTCTTTTTGAAATTTGAAGAAGAGAAAATGAAGTTCTTTTTGAAATTTGAAATAGTGTAATATGACTTGTAACGTATAAAAAATAAAACATTTATTTATAAACATAAATAAATTTAAATGATTTGTGATTTTTTTTTTAACATCTCGTCCAAATTACACATTCTTTATTTTAATTCAGTATTTATTGGAGCAAAAATAGAACTAATTTAGAATAAATAATTCTAAATAAATAAATTTAAATGTTTTGTGATTTTTTTTTGTTTAACATCTCGTCCAAATTACACATTTTTTATTTTAATTCAGTATTTATTGGAGCAAAAATAGAACTAATTTAGAATAAATAATTCTAAATGTACTTAAACTTTTAAAAGATTCAAAAACATGTTTTATCGTTACTTTTAGATTGAAACCGTTGAAGTTTTATTTTAAAAATACCCTTGAACTTAAAAAAGTTCAAGAATATTCTTATTAATCTAAATTTTATATCAATTTTATTACAAACTAAAATAAAAAATTAAATTTTAAGTTAAGATCATAGTCTTAATTTTATTTAACTATTAACATACCATGATTGATCGAAATCCAACTAATTTTTATAATTATTGTTGTTATTAACATAGTTAATTAATTATCAAATAAAAAATATATTTGACTATTAACACTTTTTTTTGTTTGACTAATTATAGTATGTTTTAAGGTAAAATTTTCAGTTTGGAGATTTACTCTGATTCTATATGAATAAGAAATATTTTTCTAAAAATTATTGACTATATAGTATCGAAGCCATTCGTAGTGGGTGGTTTTCTTTTCCATTAAGGCTTAAGTTTAGGTCATCATTGAGTAGCCGTTTGTCGACACTGTCGAACTCAAAATTATGTTAAAACTGCTAAAAATATTTACAAAATAGAAGTCTATTCGATAGTTTCGAGATTCCACTTTCATGGAAATATTAATTTCTATGGAAATTTCAAAAAAAAAAAGTGATGTAAGTTGTTATAATTAATTAATGAAACTTCTATTGTGACTTAATTAGACTATATATGATTGTCATTTATAATATGTACGACAACATTTAGATGTCCATTGTAAATGGATGTGTAAAAATTGATACAAAGACATAATTTAAAACAAATGGAAAACTAATTATACTACCAAATAATATAAAGTTTAGAAATATTTGAAGGTGCAATAATGAGAAAATTTCGTGAAAAAAGTTTGAATAATGTTCAAAACAAATATAGGCTTTTTCTATATCTGGTTATTTTCAAAATAAATTATTTTATAAATTAAAATTTTGGGTAAAAAATAAAGCTAAAATTTAAAAAAAAAACATAACTCTTAAAAAAAATTAATCATAGAATTTTAAATATGTATCAGAACTATAAATTAAAAAAAAAATTGATATGAACTAATATAGTTAGTCATAAAAATCGAATTTTTGTTGATATGCATAAATTTCTTGAAATTTTGAAATTTCATTTTAATGGAGAGAAATAGAGTATCTCAAAATATTCTCAAAAATTTGAAGTTTCATCAAAATTGGAGAAAAAAAATGTCTCCCAACTAAAATTTTGAGCCCTTTAAAATCTCAAAATTTTGAGATTTTGATGGAAATTTTAGACCATAGTTTGGATTGGGTACTACAAGACCCGTTGGGATATGTTCATCTTACTGGCTTGAAGTTTTTTTTCTCGTTGTAAGAAAGTGAAGATTCTTGGAAGCAATGACAATATGCTATAAGATGGTGAGTACTCCTTCTCCTAAGATCTCAAAAATGAAGGTTAATTTCGATTGTTTTGGAGGTTGTAAATTTGCTAAATGATATGATTTCGTCAACCATACAAAAATCTTTTTCTTTTGACGACCAATCAGAAGTTGTTGCTCTCTTTCATGTCACTCAAAATAAGGTGACTCACACTCGATCAAAAATCTAAATAAATAAATAATAGATATTGTGTCCTCACCATCAATTTTGTCTCTTTTTAACTTTCCAAATTCTTGATGCCAACAAAGTTTGTA
The DNA here is from genome assembly GCF_025177605.1 of Cucumis melo. NCBI lineage: Eukaryota > Viridiplantae > Streptophyta > Magnoliopsida > Cucurbitales > Cucurbitaceae > Cucumis > Cucumis melo. The sequence continues at coordinate 20,001,618 of NC_066865.1, forward strand.
TGCCCCTTCGACCTTCTCCATGGCCTTCCATACCAAGAAAAAGCATCCAAAACCCAAAACCAAATGAAGACTCCTTTCTTGGGATCTTATCTTAGATTTGTTGGGTTATTTCATTTTTATTGATGTGTTTTAAAATAAAATTATAAATACTAGTGTTTTTTTTCAAATTTTATTTACTAAAGATTTAAAAGACAACGTTCAGACTTGAAAACTAACAAAAAAAAAATGTAACTTTTAAAATTTTGGTTTTTTTTTTTTATCTTTTTCAATTTACCTAAAAATTCAACCATTTTGTTTAAAAATTTGCACATCAATTATAAGAAATGAGAAGTAAATAGACTTAATTTTCATAATAAAAAATGATTAACAAATAGAACCTTCAAAATTATAAAAATAGCTACATGTGATTGATCTCCTAATTTTTGAGTTGAATTTGATTATGATGTTTGGTAGAGTTTGTTAAGTTTGTTGCTTCCATTTTTTTTATTTATTTATTTCAATGAGTTTCGTTTATATATTCTTTCGATTGTCCTATGTATGTTAGTTGGTTTGTTTGGATTTGTCGCCTCTTTTGGTGGGTTGATGGAAACATAAACAAAATAAATAAATATGTTATGTCAAAACAATTATTCAAGTTTGAGCTTAAAATTGATGCAATTATTCAAGTTTTAGGATTAAAAATCGGTATAACCGACAAAGATTATTGCAAAAAATGATTTTCTTCCTTTTTTATAGCATCTAATATGATTTTCTTTTGACATTAAAAAAAAAAAAGATTACAACCTATTTGGATGACATTGGAAAAAATGTTTTTCAAACATGATTTTCATTTTCTAATGTTCTTGTCCACATTTTCTAAAAATTACTTTTTTATACACAAGTGTGTGTCCAATTTGCTAAATACTTGAAAGAGTTTTATTTATGTGAATTATGATGTTGTAGACGGATGGAGTTATTGGAAACACGTAGGGAGAGAGTTAACCAACTCAACTTCATCAACATTTCAAATGGGTAGACCAACCATTATTGAAGATAGTTAGCCAAACACCACTTAAGTTTTTGAAATGTAATGTTTCTAGTGGTAAATTAAACAAAAGTTCAAAAGGATATTGAAAAGTTGATTAATTTAAGATTTTAAATATATTATTTTGATGGGGATATGAATTATTTTTGTTATGTTTGCGTTTTTTTGTATTATGAGAACTACATTTTTTATTAAACTTACTAATATTTTTTGAATTTATTCATATTATTAATTTTAAATCTTTTTTTTTAATTTGTGTTTGTATTTTTTAATTTATTAATTTATATTGACTTTGTTTTAATTTAATCAAAAACGTCGAACAAATTTTTGAACAATCTAAATGTCGTTGGGAATGTTTGAGCAAAATATTTTAGGAAAAAAAATTAGAAATTAAATATTTTAAAAATATATATATATAAAAAAAAAGGAATTCCCGGTGTCGTGTCATGCGTTGGCATAAAGCCCGTCGGGAGAGAAACACTCGATGCCACTTTGGCCAATGCATGTCACGTCGTCGGGAATGCCTCTCCCGATTCATTTCGCCCGACGATATTCCCGATGTCGTGAAAAACGTTGGCATATCCTTTTCCAACGTTTTTTTCACTTTCCTCGTGTAGTGCAACCTGGAAGTAATATTGTTTGCATCGGCCATTATATTTACTCTACAACTCTTGAGAACTTCAAGTCTTGGAGACAACTCAGGAGTCAAGAATATAGTTACCCCCAATTTGAAAATAGTGAAGGAATATATATGTTTTGCTCTTTACACATTGCCATTTATATATTGAGAGAAAATCCATCCCTGTAGTAAAAAATGACAACCTTTTAAAAATTGACTTGGTCATGGTACATCACCTTGTCCTTAACCCATGATTATTGAGAAGGGAGAAAAATCACGATATTTTTCTTCTTATTATTCTATCGAATACAATAGATACAATGAGGGATGGAGGATACAATAAGGAGTAAAAAAAGAAAAGATTTAGGAAGTAGGAAAAATCTTCCGTATACTTTCCAAAAATACTCTAAGGGCCAAGTCCACTAATTCTAACGACATATATTATTTGTTCCTAATCGAATGATGATAGGTATTGCAAATTTATGTAATTTTTAATTTTGACTAAGAATGTTACAAATCTTCTAAACCTTTGGGACAATACTAAATGGTGTCTCTCTTCATTGCATAAGTTAATTTAATTTTGGGTAATTACACTTGTATATCCAAATGGTTTAAGAATCGGTAAATTTTGGCTCTTAAGTTTTATTTTGACTCTTTTTGGGACATTTTACAAAAACGAATCGGTCAATTTTGGCTCTTAAGTTTTATTTCGAGTCTTTTTAAATAAGATAGATGTTATGTTAAGTTGCCCAAGATGCACATAAATACTTTTCTCGATTGGGGAGGGGGGGGGAGTGTGGTTAGAAGTTGAGAGAACTTAATAGATTAACATAATCTCCAACTTGGATCTTTAAGTCTAATTTTCTTCTCCTATTTGCTCAGACTACGTTTAGATGATGAAGACCAACACATACATAAGAAAAAAATGAAACAAGATCATTGAACTTGTAAAGTCAAACGGTCATTTGATCTAGTTCTAAGTTGAGTTAAAGTCTATTATCCTCGTATAAATCATAAACTCACACCAATAGTTGATAATTAAGGTAATAGTTATTTAAGATGACAATCGACATCTTTGCTAGTACTATTAAAGGCCTTTGATGTCGGTTTAAAAACGACATTAAAGACCTCTTTAATGTTGATTTTCAACCGACATCTTTGATAGTGTTATCGAAGTCTTTTAATGTCGGTCAAGCTTTAATGTCAGTTTAAAACCGACATTAAAGCCTTGTTTTTTGGTCCACTAATTTATATTTATTTAATTGTTGCATTGTTGTCCATTTTTTATAAACCATAGATAAATATTTTTTCTCACGGCAACAAATCAATAAAATTAATATTATTTTAGAAACTATAATATTTGTTTTTTACATTTACACAAAATGAAATCTTAATATTGTGTTTATATATATACATTCTACAACAATACATGAAAAAAGACCCTAATACAAGACTTAAATAAGAAATCCTAAACACCTTCTCAATCCTCAACCTCTAACGGCCGCCTGACTATATATCTACACATCACTTAGCTTTCAATCTATATGACTCTAATCATTCTACAAATAATACATTACAGGAAAAAAGGTCTATGATAGCTCATTAAAAACACTATTGTAGACATTTTATAGCGTTTTACCGAAAGTCGTGATAGCCCACATTATTAGATTTCTTTCCATCGCCTTTCTTCTTTTCTTTTTTTTTACGCGTTTACATCCAAATCTAAACGACTATGTATAAGACTATGTACAACAAAATAACAAAATCTAAAAGATCATGTATAAAGAATTTTGAAAAAAAATCATTTAGGTTGAAGTAGCAAATGTAAAAAATTGTTTAAAAAAAAAGTAAACAATCATGTATAAAAAAATCTTGAAAGAAAATCATTTGGATTGGAGTGTAAAGGATCTAATAAATAAATCTAAACGTAAACGATCGTTGCAGCCTTATCTAAACTATCGTTGTAGCCATATCTAAATGATTGACTATAAATTTTTGGTGCAGCATTTTTTGTATTTTACACAATGGACTTCTGGACATTTTTTGTTTTTAGAATTGTTCTATAAACGGTAAATATTTTGCAGCTCTTTTATATTTTTGAAAAAATCCATTTATATATTATGATTAAAGACTATTAGAAGATCGTTAAGACTTAAACCACACTAATCTTAAATAAGAATTTATTCACTTATTTATTTCAACATGCAGCGAAGTTAAGATATCGGAATCCTCGTTTAAATAAACTGTATTTAAAAAATAATAATTTACATTATATTATTATTATTATTATTATTATTATTATTATTATTATTATTATTATTATTATTATTATTGTTATTATATAGTTTATAATTATAATCGGTAGATTTAATTTATAAATGGTTTGGTTCCATTATTATTATTATTATTATTGACTAACATGCTTTGCATGACCTTACATTAAAACTTTCATGTGCTGATGCTCCATCTCCATTTTAACCCAAAGAAAATTCTAATCCCCTTTATCCCTCTAAATTTGGAGGAAAAAAAAAACAAATTCCATGGAATTTCAATCTGTTACAATCTCCAATTCCTTCTCCGATTCTGTTTCTTCCAAATCCCCCAAATCCCCCTCCTTATATATCTCTAATTCCTCCCCTATTCCTTGTCTCTAATCCATCAATTTTCCCCCTCTTTTTCGATTTAGTATATTCAATCAATCTCTTCTCATTATGGGTTTCAAATCTCTCTTCTCCCGTAAGAAGAAATCCCATCCCTCCACCGATTCTCCCCTTGGATCTACCACCCTTCCCATTTTCGGATCCCGTACCCAAATCGCCGAACTCGAGCAAGTTTTCAACAAATTCGATGTCAATGGCGACGGTAAGATCTGTTCCTCTGAACTCGGATCTATTATGGGTAGCCTAGGTCAGCCCGCCACCGAGGAAGAGCTTCACAACATGATTAAGGAGGTCGATGCCGACGGCGATGGCTACATTGATCTTGATGAGTTCATCGAACTCAACACTAAGGGCGTTGATTCCAATGAGGTGCTTGAGAATCTGAAAGACGCCTTCTCTGTTTACGATATTGACGGAAACGGATCCATCACTGCCGAGGAATTGCACGAGGTTTTGAAAAGCTTGGGCGATGATTGCTCCTTGGCGGATTGCCGGAAGATGATTACCGGCGTTGATAAGAACGGCGACGGTATGATTAGTTTCGATGAATTTAAAGTGATGATGATGAGCGGTTCTCGATCGCACGGGTTTAATGGTTAATTATATTAAATTAATCCTAATTGATGATTTTATGAGTAATTAGCTTATTTTGCTAACATTTACTGTTTCTTTATCCTATAATTAGGAATTATTTGTTTGTAATTTATTTTTAATTATAATTCAAAGCAAAATTGAGTAGAAAATGCTTTTTATAAAAAAAAAATAAAAAAAAGTACAATTAATTAATTGGGTTGTTTGGAAGGTAAGACTTATCATCACCTCTGTTTACATTCCCTATTTTGGTTTTTATTTCATAATTATTGATTAATTGGGGCATTTGTTACTCCAAGTAGAAAGAAGGAAAAAAAAAGCATCAAAATGATTCCTCGAAATTTAATACAAATTAATTGATAAAATAATTAAAAGTTATTTATGTAATGATTCAAATTAGAATAAGGTGGACCAAATTATTATTTTGTGAAAAGAGAGAAAAATCAATTGAATTTGAACCATACAAAATACTCGCATGGGGAACGTTTTATAGTTTCATATAAGTTTGAATTCCAAAGATATAAATGTATATATTTTTGAAAACTCCAAGACATAATTGAATTTGTTTGTCAAATTTAGTCAAATAAATTAATGAGCCGAATTTTCTTATCTTTATTCATTTATTATGGTGTTATTTTGTCCATTGATTGATAAAAATGGTATCACTAAATCTTTTTTTATTATTTATATATTTATTTTCAAATTTTGACATATGGTTAATGATGATATATTAATTTATTTTGAGACCACTGTTTTGCTTTAATAAAATAATGGAAGAGTTTAGGTGGCGTGTATTGGTTCATTCTTTAAATACATTCAAACTTATTTCTTTTTCTTTATGGTATGGCTAATTCCATAATTTTCTATTATGTTAGGATGATAATATTCTACTACATAAAATTGGTTGGAAATTGTGTAGAATATTGGTGTATTGAGATGATATTAAGAATCGAATACCTTAACAAACTAATTGCTCCTCATCTAGATATAAAATAAAATTTAGCTAAATAGTAAACGAATTGAAATAACTAAGAACCTCAAAATATTTTTGGGATGTTAATAGACAAATCTTAAGGAAGTATACATAAAAAATTGAAACATTTGTCAAATTTAACTAAATTGAATTGTTGCTCGACCAAAATCAAATACAACTCATTTAAAGTAAAGAAACTACAAATTTAGCTTTCATATATGTTTCAAATTTGTTAATTCACATTTCAACTAGTACATAATTAAATGAAATTTGTCAAGTTTCAATTCAATTATATGTTTGTCCTTGGATATCTTTTACATGATTGATAACATTTATTAAAAAAATTTAAAATACATTAATTACGATTAGTTAATAAAATCTAATTTAGTGGATTCTTGTTGGATTGTTATATTATTTTTTAAAGTTAATTTGCGAAGAAAATCAAATCACAAAAATCAACCACCATGGATGATTCAATGACTTTCTTTTAGCTAAATAGATTTTAGTGCAAGATAAATTTTTAGTTTGCCAAAACTCATCTCAATTAACACTTGTATTACAATATCCGAGATTTGGAGAAAATAGATATTTTTAGTCATTGACGAATAAATATAGGGACCAAATAAGTCCAAACTTTAGAGATGAGTGTATTTTGATTGGATTTTATTAAAAAAACTAATTAAATTTATTTTCCATATGTGTTTTTGTATGATTGATAAATTGGTGTTAATGACAAAATTACGTAACACCATGAAATGGGTGGATGGTTGGTGTTAATTACATATACCTCTAACAAACTCAAATACAAAAACTCTATTTGAATAATAATAATAAGATGGATATAAAATCATATTAATTTACCACTGTATAAGAAAATTCATATTATGACTTAATTACCTAAAAGAAAAATAATATTATAACTTACCTAAAAGAAAATTCATATTAAGCTAGAACTAATTAAGGACCAAAAAACGTAATTTTTGCTAAATAAATTCCTTTAAAGAAAGAAGATGAATTTATAACAATAATATATATCTTTTTCAATTTCATTTTCTAATTATGCATTTTCAAATTTCCTTACTCAAAATCTAAAAAATATAATACAAGTAGGGGAGAGAATCACATTTTTTTTTATCAGATTTTAAATTTTTTTTAAATGAACTCAATCTACAGAGTTTAAATTTCAATTTGATTTTAAATGTTGAAGCCTAAGTTTTACTAATTTTCACACCTTTATAATTATTTTAAATAATTTTTAGGACAAATTAGAGTTGGGGATTTGAACCCAAGACCTTAATACATACATACATATGTCGATTGACTTAAGCTCTTGTTGGCTATTTTAAATAAAGGTTTAAATCCTATTTTGGTTCCTAAATTTTGTGTTTTTATTCTATTTTGGTTTTTGATTTAGTCTCTGAACTTCTAAAAAGAACATATTTTGGTCATTGAAGTTAAATTAACGTAACTCTTTAATGTAATTATGAGTGACTTCTATATTTCGATGACTAGACTATCAAATAAGATATTTCTCTTAGTAATATAAGGTTTTAATTTTCAGTTGAAGGCTAGATGGTAAGTTGACCGAAAAACTTATTTTCTTTTCAAGATTTTGATCGTCATCATCACCATTTTAATGCATTGTTATTCTAATTCACTTTACCAATTCATATGCCATATGCAATTCATCATCATACAAATTTTTTAGTATATCAAGTTTGAGATATTTTGTGATTCATTGAAGTGTTTTTTTTTCTCTTCATCTAAATTTATTTTCTTCATTTTCTTGGGGTTTTGTAACTCATTGTGAGAATATTTATTTACAATTTCGTAAAGTTTATTTTATACATGTGTTATTACCTATTTTATTTTTCTAGTTTATTTTACTTTATCGTGTTAACACCAATATATTAGTTTTATTTTATTGCTTTTGTTCTACTCAATGTCATCCTTTTGATTTACTTCAAGATTTTAATTTGAAAAATAATAAATAAAGGGCGAGAGGGAGGGGAGATTTAAGTTTATTTTAGAGCAAAAAAAACAAAAAATAGTTTTTAATTTGGGTTTATTAGATTCAAGTGTGGTGTTAACATAGAAGATTTATAAAATAAATTAGTAGATTTTTTTATTCTTTTATCGATTTAATTAATATGATGAATATAGAATTTAATCATCTAAGTATAAAAGCTATATCAATATTCGTTAAAAATTTAACGAAATTCTAATGATAGGGAACAAAGTAAATTTTTTTCTTTAAAAAATTTGAGGATCAAAATAAACATTTTTCAAAGTGAAGAACCAAAATAGAATAAGATACCTAAAAAGATGATGATAAGAAATGAATAATTAAGGGAAAAGATGAGTTATTAAGTATAAACATTAAAAAGTAAGAACCAAATTGAAATATAACTCAAATCTCAACGATAAAATTGTAACATTCTAAGAATTAAAATTCAAAATTTATGGATGAAATGCGTAACATTTTGAACTCTATCAACAAAATGAAAACCACACACATAACCTCTGAAGAAAATTGTATTTTTCTCATAAAAGTTTACTTGAATGGTTAAAAAAATAATATCCACTTAATCTAATTAAATCTTAAAACTTTAGCAGTTCATCGGATGGATGACCAAAAAAATTGGAGAAAAATGTCTATTGACCCGTTGCTTTTGAAAAGATGTTGAGCAACCTTTTGGTGATGTCAAATTCGAGTGAAATTACCAAAATGCACTCACATGCACATGGAAAAGTAGTCTCGTCTTGCCCGTCTTTCTCTCTCTTGTCTTGCTATATCTCTCTTAGTCTCGTATGATTGAGTTTTTCTCATTCAGTCTTGCTTGACCTGTCAGTTACATGGTTGGTGTCACTTTCACCCTTCTATGGTTGGTGTTACTCTCGCCCATCTCGATTGGGTCACTTGGTATTGGAGAAGAAGTTGAAAAGAAGAAGAAAGAGAAGATAATGTCCGAGAAAAAGAAACCCGTTCGGGATGAGAAAAATGTGTGGTTGGAAGAAAGATAAAAAAAACCCTAAATTAATAAAAGAGGATAATTCCATAATTTCCTAGAATGATGAAATCATCAAATCAAATGGACATTTGACTTTTTTTTTTTTTTTTTTTTTTGAGTTTGGATCTATTAAGATTTTGAGCTTTAAAATGGAACAATTGTAATTGGTGTTGATTTTAGGAAAAATAATTAAGTATATAACATCATTATTAAAAAAGTGCAAATAAAGCAAAATTTATTTACGATAGATTTTTATCGGATATGTCAACGATAAATTTCTATCATTATAGACTATGACAGATTTTACCATATTTACAAATTTTTTAAATATTATAATATCCTTAATTATTTTGAATTTAGTTGGTAAAAGGGTTGTTTCAAACAATTAAAGAAAACTTTAGTTAGACACTAAAAAAAATCAAGAAGTAAAATAGGCACACTAAGAAGCATTGGGATTTAAACCTAAAAATTACAACAAATATCCCAATTGAGAAGAGACTGAAAATTTAAAATTTCTTCATAAAGGAAAAATCCCCAAAAATTCAGTTCACAAAGAGGAGAGTGTAAGCATTGTTGAGAGCAACAATGGCTGCTTCCAAGATAGCAGTGGCCACTCTATCCTTAACCCATTTCCGGCCATTTTCCTCCGCCTCCATGCCCTCTCTTTCTCCTTCTTTCTCCTCCAGGTTGGTTCCTCATCCGCCGGACCTTATCAAGTGGGTCCGTAGAGAAGGCGGATTTGTCCACCACGCTCTCAACATAGCTCCCTCTCCCGATGCCCATACTGGCCTTGGACTCCTCGCTTCCGACCACATTCCCAAAGGTTCTGAACTTATTATCCTTCCTCACAATCTTCCCTTGCGCTTTGAGTCCCCCGAAGCCGGCGATTCTGATGAGGCCGACTCCGTTCTTATCAATTTGGCTCGCCAAGTTCCTGGTATTGTTTGTCTTTTGTCTGAAATGCCTCAATTGAGCTGCGTTTGTTGTTTTGTTTGTAGGAGAGTTGTTTATCTGAGATGAATTGCTGTTTCATGTGCTGACCTTGCAATTTACTATACTTCGCTTCATTTTTAGTTAAAAATTGAGGATGCTTGAATCTGGTAATTTAATACGATGACTTATTTCTAGTTCATATCCATGGCAACGCCGCAGGGGATTGAAATTTCATTTGTAGGTTTGATTGGAAAACTAGTGAGATAGGATGACAAGCTCAAATAATATCCCTTCACCCCAGACATAGAAGAAGAATTGACATTCATCAGAATTGCTATAGTGACGGAATTCTTTAATAATTAATACTCAAGGACACAGTTTTACAAACGAATCTTGTTCAAGCAAGGCGCTTATAATGAGAGAGTTCTGATAGGAAGTCTTTTTTGTTCAGCAATGGTATGGATGGGTATTGAATAATAGACTTCTGAGATGATATTTTTAATCACCCTTCATTAAACTAACTCTTATCTAATATCAAATATGTCCTAATATCCACATAAAAATCATTCAAGAGGATAGTTTTCGGGCAGACCATTTTGAAACTGGAACTCAGCACCTTCTAATTTCATGAACTTTAAACAGAACTTTTGTCGTTCTCATTAGGTTAATTAATGCGTGTGTGTGTGTGTGTTTCTATTGATGCTTGAACGTAAGGTTTTCATTGAATATGATTGAACATGACAGTTGTATTCTGGTGAAGAAAGAAACTAAGACAAGCTCGTAAGATTCTTGTTTCCTGTTCCATTTATGAAGTACTGAAAAGAGAGTAAAATTTATAATTCTAGTAAGTTTTAAGCTTTGTGTAATATGATAAACCAAAGTTGAATTTCATTATTTATTTCTTTGATGTTCAGTCATAGTAAAATCATTTTGTGGGAGCTAGAATCAGAACATTTTGCACTCTGATAGCTAATGGCCAATATTTACTCCTATTCAATAAAGAACAGTGTAACAAAAAACTTGCTTGATATTTCCCTCCTTTAATTCAAATATCTTCCGATCCAAATATTTCTTCTGTGTCTATCACCTGACAAATGGAAAGCTTGATGTATTTTATTTTTGATAGCAAAATCAATCTAGCAGAAAACTCCTATACTTGATAGAGGTTGATAACCTCATCTTTTTCACGTTAGGTTTTATGTACTCTTAATCTGAATTCAAATAAATTGGACACTGGAAGTATTTGGCAGAGGAACTGTGGTCCATGAAATTGGGTTTGAAACTTCTGAAAGAAAGGGCAAAAGTTGGATCCTTCTGGTGGGCGTATATTGGCAACCTCCCCGAAGTTTTCACTGTTCCCATATTTTTTTCTGGAGATGATATCAAGAACTTGCAGTATGCTCCTCTTCTTTACCAGGTCAGTTATTTGTTAGATTGAAAGCCATTGTGTGATGCCATAATCAACCAAGGATAAAGATATAGTTCGGGTTATTTGTTTTGTTGTCTGAGAAAAGATAAATCCCTTCAGATGTCTGTTTGTCTCATACTTCCATCTCACTTTTCATTGATACCATTTGAAGTCTGTTCATGCTGAATGTTAAGGTGCTAACCAGGTAAACAAAAGGTGTCGCTTCCTCCTTGATTTTGAGAAAGAAGTCAAACGTACTCTTGATAGTATAAAGCCTGAAAATCACCCTTTTGGTGGCCAAACCGTAGATGCATCATCCCTTGGATGGGCAATGGCAGCAGTCTCATCAAGGGCATTTCGTTTATATAGTAAAAATCTCACTGATGGTACTCCAACCAGTGTCCCCATGATGCTCCCTCTCATTGATATGTGCAATCATAGCTTTAATTCAAATGCACGTATCATCCAAGAACAAGATGCCTCCATGAAGTTGAAGGTGAAGGTGTAGATTTCTGTTTCCCTGACCATTGATATTCGTATGCTTGAGGACGCTGAAAAGCAAACTGCCCCTTGCCAAGTTAATCCCGTTCTCTGTCTTAACACTCACCTTTTTTTTGCTTCAAATCCAGGTTGTAGCAGAGACTGAAATTGAAGGAAACGCTCCTTTAACACTAAATTATGGCTGTCTGGACAATGATCTTTTCCTGCTTGATTATGGATTTGTGTTACCATCAAATCAATATGATTACATTGAGCTAAAATATGATGAAGCTCTCTTAGAAGCTGCTAGCATTGTTGCAGGGATTTCTTCAGAAAATTTTTCTTCTCCTGCTCCATGGCAAAAATTTATATTAACAAAGTTAAATCTACATGGAGAAGCTGCTCTTCTCAAGGTTTTGCCGCCACTTTATTTTAGTTCTCTACCTCTAATTAATGTTTTCATGAGGAAACAGCCGTCCACTGGAGCGACATTTTATTGTCTCTAAAATCAGTATCAACTAGATTAGCTTTACTTTATTTTCCCTGATCCTTAGTTCTCTAGACTATGCTACCTGACCCTTTTGGTTTTGCAAATGAGAAATATCCAATGGTTTTTATTTCAAAACGAGCATCTCATGAAGGGGAAAGGAGAAAAGTTGTTCAACCTTCTCATGATTAGAAGCTAACTTCCTTTCATAGAAAGAACTGGAAAATCCAATACATACTTTTGACATATTTAGCGTTAAATGATAAATTATCTTTGTTTCTTGTCTAACTTATCCTAGGAAGTTGATTTTAAATTATATGCTGCACCTGTAAGTGAATTATAAATTGGCTTTTACATCATGCCCATGGTTGCCTGGATAGATAAACAATTGAGTAGGGCGAGAGGTTTATGGTCTTTTTTTCTTCAATTAGTTTCTATTTTCCTTATAGGTGAGTATCGGTGGTTCAGAAGTAGTTGACGGTCGCTTATTGGCTGCATTAAGAGTATTGCTTTCAGTTGATGAGGAAATGGTACAGAAGCATGACTTGAGCGTTCTCAAATCTTTATCAGCTGAAGCACCTCTTGGTATTGCAAATGAAGTAGCTGCATTACGTACGGTAATTGCTTTATGTGTGATTGCATTGGGACACTTCCCGACAAAGATAATGGAGGACGAAACCCTTTTGAAAAAGTGTGAAAGCGAAACATCTAAATTGGCAATCCAGTTCAGACTTCAAAAGAAATCAGTTATCATAGATGCGATGAGCAACCTCACAAGAAGGGTGAAGTTACTTTCATCCAAAGCGGTCTCTCAGGGTTAAAAATGATGGTATAGTGACATACTATCTCCACCTTACTCTCAATTGTGTCATTATGAAAATAGTTATCTTTCCCTCTATCGTCTTTTCGAATGTGAGGTATGGAGATTTGGATGGATTCTACTGCTTGAACATCTTTTCTTTCAGTATTGCATTGTTTTGCCCCCCTATAGTTCGTCTATGTTCATGCTAGTGACAATAAAATTTTGGGTAAGTATCAAAAACTATCTCGAAACAGTCTACATGAGAATTCACAAGACGCTTGAGGAATTCTATTCCCATTGTTACAAACATACAATTCATGATAGACTATAACTGCTACAATTTCTAAAATTTAAGCTATTTGACATCACTTATTTCTCTTTTGTAAGCTTTTCACATAGTGTCTCTTTATAGGACACCCCGATAATATCATCCCTGGATCATAAACTTTATATGCTTTGTCTATTTCCGCCAACCTCTTTATGTTTCTTTTTACCTAGGCAAATCCATACCGAAAGGACCTTGATGGTGAACAAGTCTTTTAAGCCAGTTGATTGGAGTGGAAGCTATAACAATATGTTCTCGTCTCAGAATTTCTACGCCCGAGGCAACGTTAGTGGGAAGACTGATACACAGTTTGCAGAGACCCATTTTAAAAAAGTTGATGCAACTGGGAGCACTTCCTAGTTACCACCTTAGATTCGTGAAGGTGTGTTGATTGAAACTTACACGCTTTGACATAATAGAATATGTGAAACTTACACGTTTGACATAAAAGAATATATAACCATTTTTCATGTTTCTTCTATGTTGATGGTTTCGCTTATTACATATCAACTTTCACCCCTCTTTCTCTCTCTAGACACATGCCATAAGGAATAACTTTGAATTCCAAGAGGCGTGGGATTTGCAATTTGATTAAAACTTGCATGCTTTGTTATAACAAAATATTTAACCATTTCCCTCTTTCTTTCTCTAGACAAGACACATGACATAAGGCACAAGGAATAAGTTAGAAACTTATAACAAAGCCAAGTAGATGCTTATGGAATTGTCTCTGGAGAACACTTTATGGTATTCCAAGAGCACTAGTTGATTAAAAGATTCCTGGAAAAAATATGTTTAGTGGGTATTTGGGGAACGTATGTGGGTATGATTCTGAGAATATGGACAAGTTGGGTTTAGCCCTTCGGTCTGCTTCTATTTTCCTTTTAGAAATATTCAAAGTGGCCTTCTCTTCTCTTCTCTTTAGGAGAATACCCATATTGTTTAGTGGAAATATTCTCTGTGTAGATCTAAGCAAATGAGGACCCAATATCTTTTGGATAAAAGTGTTGGGGTGATGCCATCATTAGCTTATGAGTGACGATTAGGGATTAAGTGACATCTACAATTTGGGTGGGTGAAAATAAAAGATATTGGGTGCATTTGTTTATCTTTCGTATGATGATGGGAAAAGTACAGATTTGACTGAGTTTCATTTTTGGTCCCTAATGCTTTATTTATATATTATATATTGAGAACTTGTGAGTGTTCATTTCATTCCTGCTTTTCTTAGCAATTATGTAGTCAAAGATTTAAGTTAAACCTCCCGTGTAACTTGTTTATATTCTTTATCCCTTTTAAAATGATTCAAGGCACTTGAGGCTTAATTATTTAAGACATTCTATATTTGTTTTCAAAATTAGATATTCAAATCTTCACAAAAGAAGTTTGAATCAATTTGCCTTGTGTTTTTGTTTTGATCTTCGCCAAGATTATAAATGTTGGTTTAGTCCATGTGGGAATCATTTGAAAAATTGGTTTAATTCTTGTGGGCATCATTTGAAAATTGGTTTAGTCCTTGTGACCATCATTGTGTTGTTTACAAATATTTAAGTTAAACTTCATAAACTAAAATAACGTTTAACTCTTTTATGTTCTTTATCAATTTAAAATCATTTAAGGAATTTGAACCTTTGGGGAAAAAATCTCAAAATGAATTTGATTTTTATTTTTCTTTGGGCTCGTTTGAATTGATTTGAAGAAAAAATGTATTTCCAAAAACTCATTTTTATTTAACATTTTTTACTAAAAAAATAAAATAAACACACTTTTAATAGTTATCTTTTAGGAGTTTCCAAACACTTCGACTTTTTACAAAATGACATTTTTAAAATTAAACACTTGATAAATGTATTCTCAAACACTATTATTAATTTACAAAGAGACTAACACATAATACAACCAAATTCTTTTAAAAAAAAATTAAATGTAAGCGAATTTCTATTTAGGTCTATTGTGGAGGGTCGAAGCATCCCACCACTAATTAGTAATTACTATTTTGATAAATAAAATGGTTTTGTAAATCCGCAGTCCAATACTCTCGAAGTTAGAATTTTAAATTCTCACACTCCACATTTTAGAATTTTAAATTCTCACACTCCACATTTGTTGTACTAGAAAATTAATTAGAAAGTATCGACATTCGTTATATTTATTCATTAATTTTTTATAAAAATAAAACAAAGTTGTCATATTTATCCATTAATTTTTTATAAAAATAAAACAAAGTAAACTTGTCTCAAATAAGCATAGAAGAACTTTTTGTAACACAATGCATATATTCTTTGCTAAATATTATTCTGTCCTAACATTTAATATTGTAACATTCTTAGAGATAATCACTCTAAACAAATATATCTTATTATTAAAAGTTAGATATTGTTGTAAATTTGACAAAAGCAAACATAGATAATGTTTAATTTGACATCTTCTTTTAATTGAAACTGAATTTTTCAATAATTTAAATTTATTACAACAATAATTTCTCCTCCTTATTAAGGAATGACTTAAAATTGAAAACAGCTTATATATTTGGCAATCAAAATCATATAAAATTTAAGAAAATCATGTGAAATATAGAAACTAATTAAGTATCAAATTCTCTCAAAAAAAGGAAAGAAAAAGTAAAGTATCGAATTAAAAAACATATGTGTAGTTGAAATTTTATTTCTATTTTGGTTTATTTTTACACATAAATTGAAGACGCAAGTTTTGAAATTGGCAATATTGGATCAATAGATATTCAAATTAAAAAAGTCCTCTTAGGTTTAAGTCTCACGTTTCTTCAAGCCACTAAACTCACACTCTTAAAACTATATATATATATATATATATATAAATATTGGAATTATATTATAACTTTACCAAATTCATAATTTAACCTAAACTTTAGGAAACCAAAAATTGTCTTTTGGAACTTCCAACATTTTCAATTAATTAATTACCTTTATGAACGGTGCTAAAAATAAACATTATTTTGACAAGTTATTTAATCAACTATGTTAATATATTGATATATACATAAATTAAGATATTTAATATTAATATTAAACAGTATTATTTCATATTTACAAAATATTTATTTATAATGTATCATTGTATTTATATATATGATAATGATAGTTTATCTTGATATATAACGTTAAATAGATTAAAAAAATATTTCCCTAATACAATATCTGTTATGGATTTTGTAAATATTATATATATATATATAAATCCATCATCAATCCATAAACAAAGAAGAAAAAGACTATTTTAAATAATTGAAATTGGATTATAATTAACTTGAAGATGGAAAAATAAGAAGAAAATTGAAAGGAGAGAAGAAGAGTAGAATTAGTTTGATAGACAGAAGAAGAAGAAGAAATTCCGGCATGATATTGAATTCATAAATTATGTCGGAAAGCCTAAAACAAAAAGTATGTACTTGTAGATGGATGGATGAAGAATGAGTCTTTGGTTTACAAAGGGAGAGATAGAGATAGAGATAGAGATAGATAGAGAGAGAGAGAGAGAGAGAGAGAGATTAGTTGCCGACGGAAATAGGGGTGTCGGAGGGAAGGCCTAAGGGGGAGCGAGACCGTGGCTTGGAAATGGAGATCCCGCGAAGAAGAAGGTGAGTGTTCATGTCGGATTGCTGAAGAGAGGGATGCTTGATCTTCTCAATCTCCTTCTTGATCTTCTCAACCTGGCTGTGAATCGGAACCTGAGAAACCTCGGAATCGGAATCAAGGGCCGCCGTGGAGTAGTCCATTTTTTGGGGGAAAAGAAAAAGAAAAGAAAACAGAGGAAGAATGAGAAAGGGGGAATGGAATATATATATATATTGAAAAAAAAGAAGAAGAAGAAAGGAGAGAGAGAAAGAAGATATGATAGGAAGGTAATGAATTTTCTTGATTCGCTAACCATAATTGTATGCCCATTCTCACACTCTCTTTGTATCCTCTCTTATCGTCTTCTTCATTACCATTTACCCCTCCACTTCCTTTTCTTCTCTTTTTCCCTTTTTTTTTTCTTTAAAAAAAATTCTTCGTATATAAACTATAAAGATCCTTTGATGAAAATATATCATATCATAAAGTATAAAGAAGTCAACTTAGGAAATAATATGTTCATTATTTCTTGTCATGAAATTTAACTTTTTTTAATCATGTTTTTTCTTTTGGTATATATATTGGATATCTCAAATACTTCAATCAATATTATTTTCGTGTATTACAATCATACACTACAAAAGAAATTTAAATTATTTCCAAAAAGAAAACAAAAAAATTTTAAATTTATTTAAAAAAAAACAAATAGATAAGAAAGAAGAGTTTTACATGTAGAAAACGTTTGTTGCATATATGTATTTTTCTCCTTTAAGTTTCAAATACTTATTTTAATATTGATTAAAATAAGTATTTTTGGTCTTCAAATTTTAATAGATGTAACAATGTAGTGTATTGTTATGGATAGTTTTGATTAGAAGGGTATAACGGAGATTAGTGCAAATACAAATGGGTGTAACAATCTAATGTATTAATTATTATGGATGATTTTAAATTGAAAAGTATAGTTAACATCTAGTGCATACTAGAATGACAAAAGTGAAGAAGAAACATTATACAAATATATGTCGAAAGTGGCAACTAAGGACCAAAACGAAAAAAGGTGTCCATATTGATCTATATTGTGTTTTTGCAAGAAACATTGCGGCAGCTTCAAAACCATCTTATACAGAATTGTTTAATCTCTAAAGATATATGGGATAATTAATTATAATAATCGATATTGATGTTATTTGGAATTATAGAGATTTCTTGAGTTACTAAGACTGTTGGAATTGGATTTTAATCAAGCATGTGGCTTCTGCACATGGAGATTGATAAGATCGTGATTTTGGTGTGGCAACTTTAGGAAGCTCGGAACAAAATTGTATTTTTAGACAACAATTGTGTTGGTATTTTTGTCAAAAAAAGAATTAACGAGATTCTTTTTTTTATTATTAGTTTTAAATTAAAAAAGATAAAAGATATTCCATATTTTTAGTAATTTTTTACTAATATCTTTTTGAGATCTTGTGAAGGAATATATATTTTCGAAGCTGAGGCTTTTGGCTCTTCAATAAAACTGATTAATTCTCCTCAGTCGAGATAAGCTGCTGAACTATGTGCAAAAGAAGGTAGCGTGATTATTTGACTACAACTTCCGCATGTTGATCACTAATGAAGCTAGTGATAAGTAATATGAATGAAGACTTGATTATTGAGAATAGACATTGAACTGAGGGGGTGCTTGAATTTATCTTTAAGAAGATTTATCCTTAAATTCAGGGGGAACCTGAATCTTTAAGTTATATTTTACTTAAAGATGGCCAGTTACATAAGAAGAAAATTCCTTATTGTATTGATTTGTGTTGACATCTTTGATTCTTAATAATATTACTTATCTGAGCTGAGAAAGCTCCCCGAACGTCGGTGACATTCATCGAATTGGGTTATCAAAGCTCGCTTCCTGTGTTATTTATTTCTGCTGATCATCTAGCTATTCCATTAGTTATTTACTTTAGGATTAGCTAAAGGATATTATGATTATCTCACACCTTTTTTAAATTGGATGTTGTGTCATTTTGTGGGGGCAATAGTCAAACATATTCTAGAGTCGTTTTCTTGATGGGAAAAACAACAGAGAACATGCAGCAGCGGAAGAAAAAGATCATGCTTTACTCTATATGCATCTAAACGATTTAGAAATTAACATGCAACTACTAAACAATAGATCTAAACGAAGAATGTAGAAGGTAAACGATGAGCTTACCTTTATAGTTATAAACTTCTTCTTTGCTCCAAAGCTTCTTCTCTGCCTTAAGATCACGAGCAAAGAACAACCACTATGTTGACCTACTAATCTCAGGACCAAGAACCGAGTTGTGGGACTCATTTTTATGAAGGATATCTTAGAGAGATGGAAGTAAGAAGGTATATCGTTTAGACATTTTTATTAGAAACATCATCCTCCTCTCATTCTGAAATGAGAAGTTCATGCAATTTTATTTCAGATAATCTCAACACCTAATTAATCTATTAACTATTAATGGAATTAGTGGCTTCTAATTCTAATTCATTATAAGCTGCCACATTTTCCACTAACATTTAGTTAAAAAAAAAAAATTTAAATTAGTCAAAGGGCAATTTGGTCATTTGACCAATTAAGTCAAAGTCAAACTTTGACTTTTCTTAGTCAAAAGTCAACTTTTTGACTTTTTGCTATTTTACCCGTCTTGACTAATTCTAACCTCCTGAGTATGAATCTGCATTCATTTTTCTAAAATTCAAATCATATTTGAATATAAATTTCGGTCAAAGTTTTGTTTTTCAAAGTTAAAAGTCAACAATTGACTTTTACAACTTTGACCGTTTCAAAACTTTCTAAGCTTCTAAATATGAATCTATATTCATATTTATTTAAATCATATTAAAACATAAAACTTGAAGTTTATATTTTACCGACTTATATCTTATATATTTGTCGGTTTCTCTCTCTTTTCCTAATTCGAACAATTCGAGTTACTTCAACATATTGTTCTTGGTTGAATCCATATGAGCTAATAGGGGAACCTAATGGACCTATAGATCATGGGCTCCAACGATTCGAGATTAACTGGTTAAACTCTTTTAGACCAAACTTAATCAACATTCGTTAACTAAAAAGTTATTCCACTAAAGACTTTTAGTTGCACTCCCTTCACTATAGATATATTTCTGTCCACCTGATATAACCATGATGAGTAAGTTGATCCTTCACAGGTTGTTCGTAATCTTGGCTGGGTCAAAATACCGTTTTACCCCCGAGATTACATCTTGCTCCTTAAGGTCCACTAATCCACTATTGAACAATTGGTTTAAGGTCCAACCTATAAACCTGAGTCCTTTTCGGACCAGTGAGAAGGTGGGGCCCCTTGTTCAAGACTTGGATTCAGTCCTTAAGGGAACAACCTATCTACTATTCCAGAAGTGGGTAGGAGTGAATTCCATCTTGCACCTTATGTCCTTAGCTATCCACTCGGTCTTATCCCTGAAATGGGAGGCTTACTGGGCCAGCGATGATGAGCTGCCCTTACCTATGTAGATCTAAGGATACTACCGAATGAACAGAAGTTCATAGTTAACTCAGGATTAAGATCAAGTTACCTAGGTTATCATAATTGAAATAGTTAGTTTATAGTTTACGGTGTTATAACTAAAAGTGACTATTTCAGGGTTACAGTCTAATGCAAACCATTTACATAGGATGCCCCCACTCCCATGTCTCTATATGAACGACTTAGGATTATATCGTTTGTATTAACTACGGAGCAGAGCGCATCTATAGCGTTTTTCCAGAATAAGGTGCCCAACCTTATTCATACATTATAGACTATTTGAGCTATTAACTCGAACTTAATCCATATAGACTATTTGGGCTATTAACTTGAACTTATTCAAGTGTATTGACAAACTTAGTAAAATAGCTTCGGGACCTTAATTTATTGGTTTTAAAATTATAGCATTCAATAATAAACTTTATTGAATCAAATAACAAAATATGAGTTTTAGGACACAAATTCCAACAGTTCTAGCTATGATCAGGATGATAGGAAAGGAAAGGGGTAGATTTCTCCTCTTAATGTCCCATAAAAAATTATAGCATCCCTCATGCATTGTCTTATTGGAAATTGAACACCGACTCCACTTGGTGCTCCACATCCACATTAAGAGGGGTTGGGTGCCTCGAGATTGCTTGAGTTTGAAGTTTGTTCCCAAGTGCCAGAATGTGAAGTTTCTTGAAGCCTTGACGATTTACTTTGGGTTGGAGATTGTGTCTTCTTCCATCTGCATGTTGAATACCTTGGTGGAGTCTAATTGCTTGGAGGTCATCAATCTGTTGAACGAGGCTAGTGTCGATTTTTCTAAAGTTTCCTCTTTTCTTTTTTTTTTTTTTTAATTGAGCAGGCTAAAGATTGAGATGGGGAGATAAATGTTGTCTTGTTTACTCATACTCGTCACATGCTGGCACATTGTATTGCATGAAAGACTTTGGAGAATTAGGTGGTGTCTTCTATTCTTTCTTCTTCTTACCATGAATGGTTTACCGCGAATATATTTGTGTAGTTGTCTGGTTTCATGGTTTGCTAAAAAAAAGAGCTTAGAAAAATGAGCAATGGGCTTAGGAAAGGGAAATTTGTACAAAAGAGCCTAAATCAAAAGTAACCCCAAGTTTCAAAACCAATAAAATTTGGTCTTATGCTAATGTCATTACCATGTGAAATTACTACTTTGACCCTTCTTTCTTCATCCTTTTCTCTCTTGCAGCCTTTCTTCTTCTTCTTCTTCTTTTCATTTTTTTTTTTACATTTCTCAGCCATCTTCTTCCTCTTCCTTCTCCTCCTCTTTTTTACCTTCTCTTTTTTTTTCTTTTACATTCTTCTTTGTTCCAAAAGATCAAAATCAAAATCAAGAAGAAAGAACCTAAAGGAAGAAGCAAGATAAAATCTTGAAAAGCGAAAGGAAAAATTTTGTACTCATGTTGATATGATAAGGAGCAAAAGAAGGAACATAGATCAAGAAAGTCGAGGAAGAAAAAAGAGAAAACAACAAAAATTAAGAAGAATTAAAACATGTCTAGTAAGAAAGAAGAAGAAGCGAGAGTAAGGAGTGACGGAGCAAGAGGAAGGAGCGGGAGAAAAATATACATTCTCACGTTTTGGGGCCAAATAAATACTTTCACATGAACTACATTCTGAGTGTTTTTTAATCTTTGGGATAAAAATCATGTAAGCTCTCGAAAAGTGATCCCTTAGAAATGGGATGTAACAATAGTAACTATTTCCATTTATACCTCTCTTTTTTTTAAATTGCATTTGCTTTCTCACGATATCTGTTAAAAATGAGAATATATATAAATGTGATCAGCCCAAGCAGAAGAGAATGAGCATTTGAAAGAACAACATATCCATGATTACACCCTGTTGGAGTTGGAATAAAGCCCCCTTCCAAACAAATCTTGTTTGGATTTAGATAACACATACAAAGATATCTAAAGCCATAAATTAATAATAATTATCAATACCCAATACTACTTCAAATTTTGTTTCATAACTGAAACAAGGATAACACCAAACTTTTCTAAAACATAAAATTAACAAAATCTCATTAATATTAATAATATTTCACCAACTATTTTTTTTAAATAGGAAAATATCTTTTCTTAATAAGACCAACATATTCTTTAACCTTAATAGTTAGGGAGTTGTTTCCATTTTTATTTAAATTTTTCATTCTATTAAATATATACGCCTTTCCACAAAAAAAAAAAAAAAAAAAAAATGCTACAATTCTATTTGGTTCTCAATTTTTTTAAAGGAGAAGCTATTTTTAGAAGTTGAAAAAAACTATTTACATTTAATGAATTATAAAATATATTTTTAGTATGCATAACAATTTAGACTAAATTGTTTTTGTTAAATTGTTGCGTAATTTTATTTTTTACATTACTATTATTATCATTATTTTAAATTAGTAGTAAAAGAAATTGTAACACTTATCTATGGTATACAGTAGCAGATACATATAATAAATTTAGGCATAAAATTTCATTTGTATTTAACTTGATATTGAGAGGTTTTATTTTAGTTTTATTAAACCTTACTTTTTAGGGATTCTTGCACATTGGTCATAATAGATTTCCTTAAATTAGTTGTATAATATACAACTTTTTGCTCTGCAAAAATATCCAAATTCGAGCTTATCCTATATTTGAACATGAAAAATTGCAAAACTATTGTCACGTTGTGCTTGTAGACTTGATTAGTTTCGGTATACTTGACGTATTATAAATATATTTATTATATTTTATTGGTAAACTCAATGTGATACACTTAGTAAATTTGATATATCGTTGATAAATTTATTATGATTCGTTAAAATGTTCAACGATTTAATATATTTGATATATTTGATGTAACTACACTTTTTATTCGTTACGCTCAATTGATTCATTAATACAATCTCCCACGTAAAAGATATCCGCCCTCGGATCTCATATGTAGCATTTTTCGGTTATCCTCCTCTTTCCCTTCCCATGCTACTCCATTTCATTAATGGGTGCAAGGCACCGACATGGGTCATCCATGGGCTCAGCAACCAAACTCCGACCACCGCCGTTCACATTCTCCATTTCCCAACCAACGCTCTTCTGTAACCTCTCCCTCTTTTCTTTTGTCATTTCGTACATACTTCCCAAATTTCAACTTCACTAATGTTTTATCTTTTTCAAACACGCATGGCCAAGATCATAAGAAATAGAAAAGAAGGCCAAATTCTAGAAGATCCAACATGGCTAACCCGTGGCCATTAGGTCCCCTTCCTCCCAAATTTCACCTCTATTTTTATTATGTTTCGATTTCTTTTCTTTTCTTTCTTTTTTTTTTTTTTTTTTGCTCTTCAATTTTGAAAAGTCAAATAAGTGAATGAGAGGGATACAACACAGAGAAAGAAGAAGAAGAGGAGGAGTAGGGAAAAGACGCAGTGGATGGAGAGGAAGCAGGAGAGGGAGAGGCAGTTTGGTAATAATAAAAATAATTAAATAGAAAATATCTCCAACATATTTCAAACGTATAATTTTAATTTAGTGGTTATTGAAATTTGTCATATTTACAGAATTCAAAAATTGGTACTACAATTGCCAACTCCATTTTCATATTTTATTCAATACAATATCCCTATTTGGTAAATACATTAAATTGGAGTAATTATCAAAATGGGGAGAAAAAGAAAATAATGAAATGGTATTTATGTTGTATGAACATCAGTCCTGTGCACTTAGTGCCATTCCAAATGTGGGTTATTGCATTGTGAGGAAATTTTTAATACCCAAATTCTTTTATAATAATACTTTCAGTTAAACATCTATTAAGAGTTGTGTAGACTCTGCCTAATTAATTAAATTACTTAATCATTTAACGAAGCATTGGAGGTGTCATAAAGCTTTATCCCATTTGGTGGTTTTTATTTTGATCTTTGGGGAATAATGTGGCTTTTCAGTTTTTTCTTTTTCTTTTTCTTTTTCTTTTTCCTTTTCTTTCTATGATATTATAAAAATAGGCTGCTAAGTTAAGTTGTTCAGTAACTACCCTCATTTTTTTAATTAAACTTATTTTCTATAATTTTCTTATAAAATAGGAGTTAAATTTTAAGCTAGAAACTATTTTTTTATATATGCTTTTAAGAAGTTGGTATGAAGTAAATAATAAAACAAAAAGTTTTAGAAGTAAAATTAGTGTTTATAAAATAATTTTTTAAAAACAAAAAGAGATAAAAAAAATTAAAGTCCCATTTGCTAATCGTTTAGTTTATATTTTTCTTTACTTAGAAGTAGCTTGCAAACAAAACTTTCACTTCTAAATATATTGTTTATCTATCTATTTTTTATATTTGTTTCAGCTTGATTTTGAAAACTAAAAAATTATATATTTTAAAAATAAGTTTTTGTTTTTTGAAATTGACCGATAATTAAACTCTTGTACTCAAAAGAAGATGCAAACTACGTACAAGAGAAAATAGACTTAAAATTTTTTATTATCAAATACATTCTAAATAGTTTATAAATAGGGATGTTTTCAAAAATATAAAAAAATGACAAAATATTTACACTCTATAAAACAATTTCAAAAACGGAAAAAGCCCAAAAGCCCACCGTATAAAATACCAAAAATGCTCGTCAAACACGCCGTCAACAACGCACACATAATATATTTGCGATCGTTTAGATTTGATTATTGTTTGATACGCGATTGTTTAGATATGTCTACAATTTATACGCGATCGTTTAGTATGATTTTTTTTTCAAAATTTGGAACACAATCGTTTAG
Source organism: Cucumis melo (assembly GCF_025177605.1). Classification (NCBI taxonomy): domain Eukaryota; kingdom Viridiplantae; phylum Streptophyta; class Magnoliopsida; order Cucurbitales; family Cucurbitaceae; genus Cucumis; species Cucumis melo. Next base: position 20,026,821 of record NC_066865.1, read on the forward strand.
ATTTCTTTATACGATCGTTTACTTTTTTATGTTTAGATTTGACTACTCCAATCCAAATGATTTTTTTAAAGATTCTTTATACGATATTTTATTTTTTTTACACGATCTATCATTTACATTGGCTACTCCAATCTAAATGATTTTTTTTCAAGATTCTTTATACACAATTTTTTATTTTTTTTACACGATCGTTTATTTTTTACACAATCGTTCACATTTGGTACTTCAATCTAAATGATTTTTTTTCAAAATTCTTTATACCCGATTGTTTACTTTTTTTATACGATAGTTTACATTTGGCTACTCCAATCTAAATGATTTTTTTCAAGATTAGACCTTTTAGATTTTGTTATTTTTTGTACACGACGTAAAAAAAAAAGACAATGAAAAAGCGAAAAAAAAAGGAAAAGAAGAAAAACATTGAAAAGATTAAACGACATAAATAAAAAATTAAAAAATAAGAAAGATTATGAAAAGAAATTGCAGGAAAAAAAAGGAAAGAAGAAAGACGAAATCGCACGAGTTAGACAATGAAAGAAACAGTAAGAGGAAGACGAATTGCGTAGAAGAAAAGAAAGATGGAATCGCAAATTTGAATATTTAAAAAATCACTAGCTTTATGAGTTTTGTTATACGGACCGTAAATAGTTTGGTGTTTTGTTATATTTAAAAGAGTTTTACTTATAAATAAAATAAAAAATATTAGGTTTAAATACATGTTTAGATGGTATTAGTGAGTAATAAAAAATGTGATAATCTACTATATAATCCTTTGAAAAAAAGAGTTATCGATATTGTGACTAACAAAATAGAAAATTGTAGCCACAACCTTCTTCACTCCAAGGAAAGCCAATTATGAGAGAAAGCATCAATCCCAATACAACATGAAGAGGAACCAATGGTAGGGTTAGGGACAGCATTGGGCAAGTTATGGGCCACTCCTATAACAACTTTTGGGAAACAAAATTTAAAGTCCACAATTCTCAATCTCACATCATCAAAGCATAGCCTACACATATTGTTGCACTCATCAACCAAACCAAGAATCGGCAAATTTTTTTAGAGAGATAACATGTACTATAAGAAAAATATATACGATGTATATTTACATTTTTTTAATACATTTGTAAATATTTACATTTTTCAATATATTACTAATAAGTTGGACATACAATATTTTTAACAAAGAGATAGCTCAATTTTATTTTCAACTATGAATATAATAATAATAAAAAGAGAAAAAAAAAAAAGCAAACAAACAAAGCCTTTTAAAAGTGAGGGAATCATAGATTTATTAAATTATTCAGAAAGGAATATCATCCAAAATTAATAAATAACAAAGAAAAGTCAGAATTTCGAATTTGATGTCAATAAAAAAGAATTAAATATTTAGAAATATTATTGTCTAAGGATTGTCATGTGATATTTTTTTATATAAAAAAGTACTTATACAATTAATAATAAAATCAGAAATGATATATTTTTTTAATTTTAAAATATTAGAAAACTAAATGATGAAATAGAATCTATCGAAAGGTTAAAAATGTCCACAATATCGATGAAATCTATTTATAAAATATTTTTGAAAATTTTATCCAAAAGGCTAAGAGTAAAAAATTTTGAAAAAGACAGTTACCATCGATAGTAATTGTAGAAATAATAAGTAAATATATAACAATATTTAAAAAGATTTATATTTTTATTCGTCACAAGAATCAGATTCTTATGGTTTACCCCGATATTTGCAATATAACTTATTAGTGATAGGCTTTTATCATTAATAAATTTTGATAGATTTTGCTATATTTACAATTTTTTTAAAAAATGTTATTATAAATTTTGTTATTTTGTAAATTTATCCATGGGCAAATATAAGAATGGAAATTGTCAAAATAGCAAACTGTTATTTTTTTCATTTATGGCAAAACTAACTGCCCGAATAATTCTTAACTTTTTTCGACCGAAAATGCCCCTCAACGGATGAGAACCGTCCATAATCAAATACAGTATATTTAAGGAACCCGGGAAATCAAACAAAACATCACATAGCCGATTATAGTGTATCTGTAAACACACTCACTTATGATAATTATTAACCAAATCAAATAATTATTATATTATTTCAAAGATCCTTAACCATATTCAATTGATTTCAATATCCCCTAATTATTCTCATTTTTTCCTTCAATAATTATATATTCAAACGTTAGCTACCGACTTTTTCCTTCAATAGCTATAAACGCAATGAATAGGTTCTAAAATTTTAATGCAATGAATTCTTCCTTCCTAAAATAATGATCAACATGATGCAATAATTAACCATATACAAAAACATTAAAAAAGTAACGGAAAAGCATTTAAAACATTCAAAATTCAAATATCTAAAATTCAAATTTAAATTCCAACCATTCCCTAAGATTATGGCAAATATAATGGAAATACTTAAGTTTAGATTCAAATCCCAACTATCCCTAAAATCATGCCAAATAAATTGTGATCTATCTTTAATGTTGCCAACAAACCGGAATTAATGGAAACCAAAACACAAGATTCATCGAAAGACAATCTCAAATTTGAATATATTACGAAAATACAAAATTCACCAGAACGTTCATGGCCATTAAAACATAAATTTCAACGAAGAACGAAGCAAAGCATATTCTTTTTGAAATTTTAACATCTTTATATTCTAAACTATTTTAGAAAAATAACTAATATTGTCTTCCCAACATTATATTCATAAGATTATGCTATATACATTTTATTTCTTTGTCCTTGTCTACCATATTTTCGTAATATCCGACCATTACATCAAATTAAAACGTGATCCCTACAAATGAAATAGGTACCCGTATAATATATGAAACAATAATTTAATTTAATATTCATCCCTCCTATATACAATCTACCAGCGAATACTTTATTCGATAAACGTGTTCCCTTTGAATTTTTTCCATGGCTTTACAACGAGTGAAGATCGTATTTGATGGTAGATGGATTGAGTCCTGCCGATATATTGACTATCGCCTCCTTGATGTATATGTTCCAGTTTCATCCTCATTTCAAGAATTTGCAAATGAGCGGTGCAAACCGATTAAAAAACGAAGGGCGTGCAGACGGCGGAAAAACGATGGTGGAAGACGAATCGACTGTGGAAAAACTAAAGAGGAAGCTACGGTCGAAAAACGAAGGACGTGCAGACGACTGAAAAGCGACGGTGGAAGACAAACAATGAGGAAGCTACGGTGGAAAAACGGGAGAGGACGCGAGGGTGGAAATGCGCCGAGAAGCCTTTAAAAAGCGGAAGTTCCTGGAAAGCTTTTAAGAAGTAAAAGGGAAGGAAAAACTAGGATTTTATTTGAGATGTGGAGTGGTTGCATGCAGAAGATGTGATGTCTTGCAGAAGATAGTTTATTTATTTGGGAGGGAAAATAGAAATTTGAAGGCAGTGTGTATTAAGTACATGGTATTTGCGATTCTATTTACTATTGTATTTAAGAGTCTATATTGTAAATTAGGTAGGGACATTTAAGACATGGTTGTCTCATTTATTATGTAAAAATTAATTGTTTTGCTATTTTGACAATTAAAAAAGAATTACCATTTATCCAAAGTAAACGTTATATTTTGTTATTCTTCTTGTTGCCCCTAAATTTAATTACTATATTTTAAAACTCAATATCCCAAGTTTGGGCTTTTAGAATTGTACTGATACATGGGCCAGTAAAAGTCCAGCCCATTAGGAATTTTAGGGCATTTCTCTTGTGAATATTAGTATAAGAAGTGATCAAATGATTTTATTGTGAATATAATTCAATAAATTACTCTAAATATCTGATTCAATTATTTTCTTTACTTTATTATATAATTGCTTAAAACTCCAAAAGGGTAGCTTCTCCATGCTACCCCTTTACTCTCTTATATATTATTCTTTTTAAACTTGTCCTTATAATTTAGTAGTTTTAATTGATACATTATATGCAAAATGTAATTAATACCATAAATAACTGATTTTTTTCTTCCCAATTAATTTATTTTTTAATCTAATTTTATTTAACAATTTAAAAATAAAGCACTCTTTTTTAGGTTGAAAATAGCAATTAGTTAGAGTTTTTTTTTCAAAAGTATTGAATTTATAATAAAGTGAAGAAGACTTTACAACTAATGTCAAGACATAACCAAAACAAACCAACAAGAAAAAAATGCATACCCACTTTAAAGAAAAAGATCCCAAAAAGAAAAACCTACCTTCACAATCTTTAATAGAAGTCTCAAATCATTGAAAACAATAAAGAACGACCTCAAACTACACCATCCTAACTAAAGACCGTAAACACAAGAATTATATTCACATCAAGTATGATAGACGATAGAACACGATACCCCTATTAATTAATAAGATAAACAAATACAGTTTCATCCTATATTTTTTAAAACATTTTTTCATGAGTAAACATAATAACAAAATTGAGTTAGGTATACAGAATTGAACTATGTAATATATAAATTAGTGAATAAGTGTCAGCATATGAACATGGGGAATTTTGGTACATTCAATTTTAATGAAAAATAATGTAAAAAGGTTAATATACATATAGTTGAATATGAACATGAAGTTGTGTAGGCTCTCCATTTTTCTTTGGGCAATTGAAAGAAGATTCTATTAAGTGTTTACACAAAATAACGGCATGAAAACTGCCAAGTGTTTAAATACAAATGGACCGTTTTATTCTAAACGTTTTCACATGATCACTTCCTAGAAGTTAAAGACTTAGGTGTGACATCTACATTATTATTTCTAATATGCTAATGGAAATTTTTCTTTTGTTTTTTCTCGCCCATCATTTCTAGATACATCCAAGTTTGGTTGACTTGACTCTTAAGTAATATCATATTATCATTTTGGAGAGATAAAATTTGTTAAGAGACGTGGCTACAAAATTATCCAAAATGAATACTTCTTGTTATGTAAAAGGTATCAAAACCTTGTGTTTAGTGGTTTAAAAAGTGCTGTTAAAAGTTGTGGTTGAGAAATAAATTTATATTATTATTAGGTTGAATTAATAATCTATAGTTAACTAAGTATATATCGTTGATTTTGTATGTGACATGAAAATCATGAGTAATATTGATTTTTCTTACTGGGATGCCTACACAAACTAATACCTATACAATTTTTTTTTTTTTTTAGAAAAAGAAAAGAATGCTGTAAAAGAATAAATTTTTTAGAAATACTTTGAAATTATCATTTATATTAGTGGATTGTTCACGTTTCACTCTTCATAATTTTTATTTTTAGAAAATACGTCACAACATCGAAATAGTAAATTTAATAGATATTTGACAATTCTAATAATATAAATTTAAAATATGTCATACCAACTTTGTAGAGTTTCTCTTGAAAAAAAACCATTTTAATTTCTTCTAGAAACCTTAATTATATATTATTTGAGAATGTGGGATATATATGCACTTTTAATTATGAATCTAACTATCTTTTTGAAAATTTGAGAATGCAATGGTAAAGGAAACAAATGTATATTTGTTGAAAGATTTTGGATTTTACTTTTTAGTACTTTCTAGAAAAGAGTTTTGCTTTAGAATTTTTGTATAGTTATATGAAAGTTCCATTAAATTTCTTGTGTTAGAACTTTTGTTGGAAAAGTTTGGTTTTTATGTTTTACATTATCAAGAACATGCATTTGTTTGTCTTTTAATGTTTATTATTACTAGAAATTATGAAAACAATTCAAAAGAAAGTTATTTGATAGGTCGTTCAGTCTAGATTTATATTCTTCTCGATCAGTTTTTATTATATCTTTCAATTTATAGCTATTTAGTTAGGTACAACTATCTTGAATCTATTATTAGGGGAAGGGTTATAGAGCGATTATGATAAGATGTGTTTAGGAGAGGGTTATGCAAACAGTGTTTTGAAATTTACTTTTTTTATATATTTTTTAAAAATTCGTATTTTAAATTCAATACACAAATTTCGTATTTTAATTTACCAAATTGTCATATTTCTGTAAAAAAAATTTCAAAAATTTCTTTAAATGTGACTTCACTTTAACATTTTTTATGTGATTGTTACATGCGAATAAATTATTGATTTTTTAAAATTCATATTTTAACATTAATACACAAATTTTGTATATTTAAGTTACGAAATCATCCTAGTCTTTGTAAAACAATTTGTCAAATATTTTCTTAAGTAATGTGAGAATAATTCTTTTTTAAAAAATTATATTTTAAATCCAGTACATGAATTTCATATATTTAATTTAACAAATCGTCCTAGTTTTCATAAAATAATTTAATTTAATTTTTTTAAATACAATCTGAAATTTTCAACTTTTTTGTCGTCATTATTATGGTTCAATAGATTATTGTTTTTCCTTTTAAAATAAAAATTACAATGAATTAATGAAGGTATAAAAATAAGAAAAAAGAAAAAAAAAAGTACAAACATAATTTGATAAAAATTTTAGATTCAAAATTTAATTGAAACAAATCATAAATCAAATCTCGCCATTAAACTGAATTTTTTTAAAAGAAATTTCTTACAAATTTAAAGTTTAAATAATTTTAAAATATTTATATAAATTTGTTTTGGGTTATTTACGGATTCAAAAATTATTTTAATGTTAAACCATCATTTTGTTTTGATTTTTTTATAAATTTAATAAAATTCATTTTCTTTTAGAAATTCATTAACTTAAATTTATAAAAACAGTCTAAATATAGATAGATTAGTTTTAAAATAAAATATTTAAGATAAAAAATAAAAATAAATAAAAGACATGAAATAATAAAATTGAAAAAAAAAGTTAAATACGAAAACTAAACAACGTAAACTAATCAAAACTAATATTTAACTAAAATTAATTTCATAATAAAAATAAATTAAAGAATATTATTTTTAAGATCATTAAATTAATTAAAAAAATGACATTTATAAATAAAAGAGTAAAATCTAAAAATTAAATAAAATAATAAAATTATTAGAAGTCGAAGATGGAGTGTTATGTGGAATCGAGGAGGATTTAAAAAGAATGAATGAAGATGAAGAAGTGTTATGATAATCTTAATACAAGGGTTAACTCTATCTTAAAAAAGGATTAGGTTATCCTAATCTAGCCTAATAGCGATAACCTTTGAGTCAAACGATCTATAATAATTAGTATCTTCGTAATAAACCTGACATATCGTCACTTAGCATAATAGATTTTAATGAGCACATATTTTTTATTATGATATTTAATATATAAGATTGTGGAAAATTTTGAAACTTTGTATTATTATATTTTCATACGAGGGACCCACATCTTTCATCAATTTACTGTAATTTCTAGAGAACTTTATTTTAAAATAAATAAATAAATAATAATAATAAATGACTAAAATAAAAAGGGAAAAAGTCTTTTTTATCTTTTAAATAGCGTAAATCAATGTTAATTTAATTTTTTGTGGCATTTTATTCCAACTGTTTGATTCATTTTTGTCATCTTATTGTCTGCCTACCTTTTGAAGAAATTAGAAGGAAAGGAAAGATTAAATACTTCCTTTTCTCCTAAATTTTATGTTTCTTTGTTCATCTATTTTGCATTTTTCTAATAATAATAATTATTTAAAATTTTTAATTTTGAATAGTTCATTCAAATACGTTTGATGGTGAACTAGTCAATAAGATACAATCCTAACTTTTACACGATAAGAATAAATAAATTATGATTCTACATCTATGGTAAGTAAGGACATCGTCATATTTATTAGTCTATGATTTTTTGGAATCAAAATTAAAAGTAAAATTATGAAAATGTAGGTCTAAAATAGATAATATTATATTATTGAAAATATATTTGGGAAAGATTGAAGGCATTATAGTATTCTGAACTTTCTAAAGCTAAAATAGATTTCTATATCTTTGGAACTCCTTTTTTCCCTTGAGTTTTCTTTAAGCTGGCCGAAGTATTTATGAAAAACAGATTTAGCCAAAATTTACACAATTTAAAAGTAATTACAAAATTTATCTTTTATATATATATATATATATATATATATATATATATATATATATATATATATATATATATATATATATATATATATATACATACTTTTTTCTTTCTAGGAATTCAGAAGTGTATTTTAAATACTACTAATTTGTGAATTATTAAAAAGTCTAACTGAAAAAGAATAACTTAAGAAAACATTAGGGAAAGCTACATGTAAGTAAGATATGTCAAGGATATGTAAGTAAAACCAAATATCTTTATAGAGTGCCACTAAAAGTAAAATTAGATTGTTTATATTCGAATTGGACAATATCATTTTAAGATAAAAATATTATCCTAAAATTCTGATGTCTTTATTAAAAAACATGAATAACATAAGACTTTCATATTAAAATTCTAGAATAAATTATATAAAAACAATCGTATACTCAAGAAGAAGTATATAGTATTATATTTGCTATTCTATTATTGAAAGTTTAGATCACATTTTACCCATTATTATTTCATGTCAAATATATAGTAGAAAAACTATTCATATCTACAGTCTAATTTGCACATCAATTGAATTTACATTAATCACATCATATTCAATTTATGCAATAACACATTGTTTTCAATTTTTACACCATCCCTTGCCTTAATTTTCATCTTCTTTTTAACACTGGAAGACTCTTTTGTCTAATTTAATCTTAAAAGAAACTAAAAGAAAATAATTTAGAAATAGAAAAGAATGGATTTTGCATGGAACTAAAAAAATCCAAAATTAAATTAGGTTAAAGTGTTATGCCACGTGAGACAATTGGAAATACAAATATAATTAAAAAATTAAATAGTGTAAAAAAGTTCCAATAATTTCCTCCTCATTATCTAATCATCTGACCCAAGATGGAAAGCAACCACAAATTTATCTTCAAGTTCAATTATTTTAAACACACAAATTTCGTCACTTGTATTTAGCTTTTTCTTCAGAGCCCAAATTGTCAATAATTCTAATTAAATTAGGTTTTTCTATCTAATTTAATTAAATGTATATTAATTATAAAGTTTTAAGTCTAATCCAAATAAAGCTTATATATTCAAATTTTTATGCAAACATGAAGTTGATAGGCGTTGTAAATTATTGTTTTGATCATACTAACCCATATAATTAAGGACACTGAATAGAATATTAAATTTTAATTGAAAGTCAATTTATTATACTTTATTTTCCTATATAATACTAATCATATCAATATTTAAAATCTTAAGTCTTTTTCATTCCACACAAATTGCAAATTTAATTTTATAAACTTAAATTATAGCTTTCGTCCTTCATGTGATGTGTCTTTGTCTATTTTTCTTTTATTTTTTCTTTTTGTCAATTATCATCCACGTAATTTAGTTTATCAATCCCAATACTCACTATCCTTATGTGGTTTTGAAGAATGCCACGTTGATGTTTTCTTTGTAATCAATTTTATGAAAACGTAAAAATAAATTTTATAAGTCGTTTTATAGAAAGTTATCAAAAAAAAAATTAATAAAATATTTATACTTCATATAAAAATAATTTGTAGTGAATTTTATTATTTTTGCAATTTTTTTGTTTTCATTTTGTTTTCTTTGTGTTTTTGAGAAAACCCTTTTAATATTCCATAAGAAAGTTGAAAAAATAAATATTTTTTTCAAACTATTTGATTTGATCACGTATAATTATTTTAAGGTGACGGATGTTAAATTTAAAAAGGTTAAATTTAAATTACCGTTTTTTCTCGAGGAACACAACATATTTTTTTATAGGTTTTATTCTTCTTTGGGAAAGGCAAATTAAAAATTTTAAAAGTAGAAAAACGAAATTGATAAATACAATACGTATGCATGCTTACTTTATATATAGGTGTGTATGAAGAGATGAAAACTCCATCGTGAAATTTCATCCATCTCTTTTGTTCTTCTCCGCCGCAAAATTGGAAATTTTGTGTCAATTTCATATCCTTCTTTTATTTCACCAATATATTTCCTCTTTTTATTATTATTATTTTGGTAAACCTCTCTTTTCTGATATTCACAACCAACTCTATCCATTTGTTTTATTTTATTTCTAGAATTAATATGCTAGCTAACTTTTTCCGATACCCTACTTTTATCAAACTCTCATCTCACATGCTATTGTTTTTGTTGGGTGGTTGAGAGCCGGATAGATTCATTATACTTAACTTTATCTACACTGTTGTAATAATTAAAAAAAACTCTAAAATTTATACATGATGTGACGACAAAATTTGAACAATAAATAGTACATATAAAGTTCAACGATAATGAAAAATCAATTGATATAAATTATAGATGAATGGCGACTTCTAAATGATGTTTGTCCATTAACAGAAGCGAGCATAGTTGTTGAGATGTAGGAGAAGACCAACCACATAGCAAAGTTTCAAATTAACTTGTCTGGAGGTGAGTTCTCAGCTACTCCATTAATTTGGTTTTGAATGAAGAGTCTTTTACAAGTCAATTCTATTTTGGTATTTAAATAAATAAGAAAAACCCCAAATAAAATAACAATAACAATAAATAGTTTATAATGATAAAATGTTCTGAAAAAGTGGGCGGGTCCATAATTAATTATGTGTGGGTTAATTATTATTATTTATGATTATTATATGGATATATATATAATTTCAAATTACAAAGCATGTGGCACGTGGGGAAGAGCATGCGACCAAGTCAAAGGTTTTCAAATGAAAACACTATTGCTTAGTCTTCCTTTGAGTGCGACAACCTCAATTGTCTTCTTTCTTTTTTTATATATATATAATTCTTCTTTTAATGATTTTACTCATTTTCCTGCATTGAAAATGTGATTGCTTCTTGCTTTATTTTTATTTGGATTCGGAATTAATTATTTCATAACATAAGTTTTACACCCTTTTATATCTTAAACGAACTATTTAATATAATTTTATTAGGTATTTTATGTTTATCATGCATCACTATTTAATTTAAAGATTGTGATGACACTGCAGTTTCATAGATAAGTGAAGATTTGGCATGGCATACTAATTAGTGGTATAAGAGAGTAGATTTACTAGACTAGCAAACTAACATAGAGAAATCAAGGCAAAGTAAATAAGAGCAATGGGCAAAATCTACCAATTGAGGGTGGTTTTGAAGCCACACAGCATAATATCATATATGACTAAACATGAGCGAGTTACATTGATGAGTTGCATAAAGGATAGAGTCATTCATTTAATTCTCTCCCAAATTGCATCAACACAACTTCGGTTTAGAAATATATTCCTCTTTCTGTTTTTTTTTTTTTTTTTTTTTTTTATTGTGCTAAATGATTGTTCATTTCAATATATGTTGTTTCAATATTTAAGTAATAAAAAGGATATTGACACTGGGGTTTCAAATATTTTAGAGGAATATTATTAAAAAATATGAGGTTTCCAATACATCTTAATACTAATTAACCGTGGGGAAGTTTAACTAGCTCAATCATATACGTATCTTATAAAAAGTTTGACATGTTTTTCGTTTTCTAAATGTTGGATTTTCAACTTGTTTTTAAGATGGTGCCTTTTTTGGGTTCATTATTGTTGATAAAAAAAAATATCAATTTCTTTTTAATTTAATGGAACCAATACTTGTTTAGAATGATCATGAGCTCTGATATCACATATTAAATAATATGATATTTTATCTCAAAACCAATTGATAATGAGAATAATAACACATCTATATATCTTTAAAAGGTGTGAGGTCCCTTGATCTTCCCCTATAAGATTATCAATAAATATTGAAAATTGTTAATGATTAAGACTTAAATAGACACAACAAATATCATAAATATATATATACATCCGAGAGCATAGTTTGAATATGGATAAAACACCTACTAGTTAAAAGTTTAATTTTGACCCTCACATTTGCTAAACTAAAAAATAATAATAGAAAAAAATTGATGTTGGAGACCGTAAACCTCTAAATATTTCTACAATGATGTGATACTATCTATTTCATACATAAACCTTCGTGATTATGTAATAATTAGTTATTTCATATCCAAATTTTCATATGATCATTTGAGCATAAGTGTGTTGGGTATGAATTCATTCTCTCTCTCATATATATATATATATATGAATTCTCTCTCTCTCTCTTTTGCCGTGTTTGATTTTTTAAAAAAAAAACCCTTTAAAAAAGAAAAAGAAAAAGAAAAAGGAAATCGAGTTTAGAAATAAGTAAAAAAAAAGTAAAACTTTATTTAAATTTAAAAAGGGAAAATGAAGGATTGTTGTTTAAATGAGTTCCAAATTAGAACGTGGAACAAAACCAGTTTGAATTAGAATAAAATAGTGTTATTGTTTGAGTTTGAAGCAATAATGTCAAAAGGATAAGTATAATAAAACAGTAATTAGTGGTTTAGGAAAACTGTGGATGTGGTTCGTCTTTCTTAAGACTATTGAAAATTAAACCCTAATAATAATAATAATAATAATAATAATAATAATAATAATAATAATAATAATAATAATAATAATAATAATAATAATAATAATAATAATAATAATAATAATAATAATAATAATAATAATAATAATAATAATAATAATAATAATAATAATAATAATAATAATAATAATAATAATAATAATAATAAAAGGGTGTTATTTAATTTTTGGATGACTATTCCTTTTATACGAAGGTGAAAAGTCTTGCATATTATTGCTTTTTTTTCCTTTTTGGAAACAATTGTTTCTTCTTTCTTACAAGATGCATGCATGTTTTACTCTAAATAAATAAATAGATGCATGCATGTTTATTAGTCTAATTTTCAAATAAACATATATACCAAGTGTTGAGGTAAAATCCTACTTCGTTCCTTTTTCACATTTATTTCTTTATACTTCAAATTTTGCAAATGGTAATTTCCTTTACTTTATAAATTTTGCATATTTTGAATTTCTATTTTCGATATTTTTAGCCCTTAAATTCTCGCATTTCACTAAATTGGACGTAAAATTTACACAACATTCCCATATTTTTTTTCTACTCTTAATATTAAATCATCTCTATTGTGCGTTAGCTGTTGGATGTCAGACCAAATCAACATCATTTGAAATTTTAATTGCTACTAATATGTTTACTGTATTAAATAGACCAAAGCATGGAGAATTTTTATATTTCTTTTTCTTTTTCTTTTATTCTTTATTCTTTTCAAATGACTACTTTCTCATTCCATTCTTAGAGCATGCCTTTTCAATGGGTGTTTGTGTTAAAACAAATATATATATATATATATATATATATATATATATATATATATGTATGTATGTATGTATGTCTTTTTAGCTTATATAATACTTTAACATTTTCCTCATTCAACAAGGATGGTTGGTAAGATATGTACACAACAAAGAATGACAACAAATGGAAACAAAATTTGTTTTGAAGAAGATATCTGACTAGAATAAAATGAAGCACATGCAAAATTAAGATAGCGTAGCATGCATGTGATTGAGATCGTATAATAGCGTAGCATGCACAATTTCTTTTGATATTGAGTTCACTTTAGAGCAAATCAAAAAATTGTGTCAAATCCAAGTACTTTTAGTTTGTAGTTGTACTTGTATTAGTTGTAGTATATATGTCTGTGGAGACAAAATCACTAGAGTTTGCTTGCGGCTAATGAATAATTTTCTTCTCCGGACAATGATTAGGTGTGTTTTGATTACTTTTTGAATTTCAAAAAATCTTTTGAGTTGTTTTAATTTAGTTTTACGATTGAAAAGCATTATCATACGATATGGTTTGCTTTTGAATGGCATACGATTTGTGTATTGTATCCTAGTTGAGATGTAATCAGTTTACTAGTATATTTAGTTATTTAAAACCCAACAAAGTTAAAGATGCGATGCTAATATTTGACATTATACATAAATGTTTCAAAATTATTTTTGAAGTAGAAATTATATTCGAAGTTATTGCCATTCATCATTTCGTTCTCCGATTTGTGTTCAAAATATTTAATAGCTGTAAAAGATTTACGAAAAGTAAGTATAAATTACTTTTTGACTGCTTAAAAGACTTTTGAAATAAAAGATTAACATTATGAGTATTTAAAAAAACAAATAAAAAATGTAAAAATGAACGTAATTCGATTAAAAGGTATCTTGTTTCATGTATTTTGAAGTCAAATTGTTAGATTCCTACTTGAATACAATTTAAAAAATGGCTATTTTCAAATGTTGAAAAGCTGTAATTCTATTTTTGTAATTAAGCACGGATACTTATTAATGAATTATTTACATTTTTTACTCTAAAGTTTAGAAAAGTGCAATGTATAAACTCTCTGACCTAATGATACCATATTGTATTATGAAAATTTTTCTCTAATAAAATTGTTTTTCCTTTGCCTTGTGGACGTAGCTAAAATATTGTTAGTGAATCACGTATATCTCTGTCAATTTCTATACGTTTTTGTATTGTTTAATTGTTGATTTCATAACATCAAATATATAAAAATGGACCAAAATATAGTAAAATATCAAAGTCTTGATGAAGTATAATAGATCAATGAGATATATTATCATCATTGTCAATCTATTTTATGATAGATACAAATAGTAGTCTAACTTGGTTTATCAATAAATACGTGGTTATATAATTTTTATTATATTAGTAGATATTTCTAAAAGAGGTTTAGTTATTTTAATTAATGTTTTAAAAGAAAAACAAATGAAAAAAGCCACACAAAAAAGGACACCGACGTGGGACAACTAAAAAAAATATTATCTTGAGACACATATTAATTAATATAAAATAATAACATAAATGTCATTTTCAAACACTTGCAAATCATAAAATTGCTCAAGGTTTGTTTTATTTGACTTTGGCATTAAATGGGGACATCATCATTATTGTTTTTATGTGTTGACTCATTTTTACCCTAAAACTCTACATTCACTTTTCATTTTACAAACATTATTAAACTTTCATTATATCTAATTAGTCTTCCCAACTTATTCACTGTTACAGTAATTTGGACATATTCATTATTTTCACGCGGAATTAGGAGTTGACAATAACATCTCTTTTTATTACAAAAAGTATTTTAATATTTTTATCGTTTTATATATACACATATCTAACCACGATTTGTCAGGTGGTTGTCATAATTTTTAATTCTTTTAAAAAAATTTGATTAGTTTGTGAAAAGATAAGTGCAATTTTATTAGCAGTTTGGTATGGTTTTATTGCATCACTCTTCTTACTGAATTATATTATAATTTTGGTTCTTGTAATTTGAATTATTTTCATTTTAGACTCAATAACTTCAAGCCTCATATATGAATCGGTTTCAATAAATTGTTCACATATGGTCGATGTCTTTTTTTATGTTGGGTATGTGATATGTTTTCTAGTATTTACATTAGCTTTTAGAAATGAGGTGAAGTTGTGGTTTAGTGTAATTCGTAAGTCTCCTTAATTTCTATCTATCTTATTCAACAAGGTCACACCGACCAACATGTCGGTGACGATCTAGAATATTAAAATATAATATTTAAAAATAAAAAATGCATTTATTACATCCCAAATCCCAAAAAAAGAAAGAGAGATTTGAGGTGAAATGAAAAATGGGCAAGGCAAGGGGTCTAGAAATCCCAAAATAGTCAACGTGTGTCATAAAAACAAAGGAGTTGGCTAATCTAATAGGATGAGGATGGGATTCGCATTTCATGAGCTAGGATTCGTTGTTGAAACCCAAGGAAGCGGCATGGAAACTCAATACAAGGAAAGGGTTGATTGCGATGTCACCACTTGGGAGCGTGGGCTCATTTGGGTTTGTGGGCTGTACGCTGTCTCCACGCTCATCGCACGCACTCAAAGACCTTTCTCCAATTTTCCGCCCCCCTTTTTACGCGTACTTTTGGCCCCCGCGGTTATCCCTTCCAATTTCCATCACCAACCACCATTTTCTATATATACCTCTCTTCTTTCACCTCCTTTTCAATCCTAATAACTGATATTCTTGGATAGTTTCGATCTACATCTCTCTCTCTGCTTTCTGGGGTTTGTTTCAAGATTCTATTTCGTTTCAGAAAAAATTATGGCTTGCTTGGTTTCTCGTACCGGAAGAGAATTGCAGAGATATAATCATATGGGTTTTCGTCAAGTTGTGGGGTGGGTGTTGTTTTGTTTCTTTTATTTTGTTGTTGTTCTTTTAGTGGGATTTCATTGATTGACATGGGAAAATGTTGGATTCTTGCAGTTGTATACCTTACAGATTTAAATATAATGAAGATGGGATGAAGATTTGTAATGAATATGAGGTGCTTGTGATAAGTTCTCAAAAGGGTCAAGGCCTGATGTTCCCTAAGGTACTTCAAATTAAACAATTTCACATGAATAATTTCTTATTTTTATCAATTGGGTTGTTGATTTTGATCCATTTGGTTTTATAGGGTGGTTGGGAACTTGATGAATCCTTGGAACAAGCTGCTTCTAGAGAGTCACTTGAAGAAGCTGGGGTTCTTGGCAAAGTTGAGGTAGGTTGTTTGGTTTTGCAAATCTTTTTCAATTGTATATCTGTTTTGGATGAACAACACTGTTTCTGAATCTATGGAAAGAAAAATGTCAATGTTGATGTCTGTTATCATGTAACTTTCTTCAAGCTGAGTTTTGAATTGGATTTGGTTCTTTGTTTATTTTACAGTCTCAACTTGGAAAATGGAGATTCATCAGTAAAAGCCAAGGCACATATTATGAAGGCTATATGTTCCCTTTATTTGTTGAAGAACAACTTGACCTCTGGCCAGAAAAACATGTTAGAGAAAGAATATGGGTATGTCTTAAAGCTCATATACACATAAACCTCATTAGATTTCATCATAAACACAAGAATTGAGATCACTAGTCTTGTACAATAACTTGGCTTGCTGATCCCATCCAAATTCTCAATTCTTAAACAAAAAATCAACTGATTTGTAATTCAAAAAGTATAATCAGTACTAATATATAGTTTGAACTATTTTCTTTTAATCAGATGCCTGTAGCTGAAGCTAGAGAAGTGTGTAGACACTGGTGGATGAAGGAAGCTTTAGACATCTTAGTTAAAAGACTAACCATTGGAGAGCAAAATGATAATGATCTTCTAGCAACTGATGATCTGTGATTGAAAGCTCAGTCTTGTTTTTTCTCCTTGTAAATATGGAGAGAAAAAATGATTCTGCAGGGTGGGGGAGTCATGTGAATAAAAGTTAATGGTTTGGTTGGATCTTTCCTTTTCTGAAATCTGATGTGCCATCAACTCATAGAAAGAAGGAAGCCATGTTCATGATATCACCGAAAACTTGATCTGGCACAAGCTGTTAGAAAATAAAAGAAGACAGAGACATGGGAAAGAAAAGTGAAAGGGAAAGGACAATGGGATAAAGGGAAAAACTATAGCAGAAAATCAACTTGTACATGGTTGGGGCTGTTCATGACTAATTGTGCCATAGTTTCTTTTTCTTTTTGTTTTATGTATCATCAATTTTGAAAGAAAATACAAAATAGATATTATTGAAAGATATCATCTGATCTAATCCACTTGCAACTTTTTGGTAATTGTCTGAGTTCTTATCAAATCAATACTTTCACTTTTCCCATACACTTCTTTCTTGCCTAAAATCAGACTTCCCATTCCTTTTTAAAGACCTTTCTTGCCATAAATTGAAGTTATCCAAACCCTATGATTGTTTGCCATAACTTATTTGATTAATTGTGTGACTCGTCAAATTCGTTCCAATCTAAAGCAGAGTGTAACATGCTTCGAAGGAACAATTTGAAAATTTGTGTTTATCCATAAGTAATTAAACGAGTCCATGTATAGTATAAGATTATTGTGAATTAAAAAGAATTGAACATTTGAATTATTGGTCCAAGATATATGTCTAAACCAATTGACAACTTATTAACTTCAAAATTCTATTTAACAAGCTTCATATAGGAAACCGTTCTATGAACTCTTAAAAACATAAAAGACCTACCTACGTACATCGAATTTCATGCTATAAATTTTGGTAAAAGGATGGATAAATAACTATGCTTATTTTGAGAAATTGAGAAATACTAAGAGGAAGTATTATAAATAAAGTATCAATCACTTGGATGCAAATTATTGTGGAGGGAGTTTAGTTAGCTGTGGAGTAGTTATCTTCTATAATTCACAAAGTAATTGTTTGTAGTGCTATATATAGTTGTTTCCATTGAGTAACAATAAATTAAGTCGGTTAAGTTTGTTTTAGTTAAGCTTTCTCTATTTAGTCCTAAACCCGGGCTAATGATGTATTATAGATTTGAAAACATAGTTTGTTGTTTGTTAAATTTCCGAAGCATTTCAGGGATATTATTTTTAAGAAAGAGGGAATAGGTCATTATTAAACAAAACCCTTTCTCCTTTTCTCTCTCTTGGAAATTATAAAAAAGCAATAACAAAGGTAAAATGAAAAAGACCTTCACAATTGTCATTACGTGTTTATATTTGTTTCTTACTCTTTCTAATTCATTATATATTATATTAAACATTTGGAAGATCAAACCTTTATAAAATTTATGTTAGTCTTTTTTATTTTTTAAAAAAACAAATTTATCTATCTTATTTGAGCTATAATATTTAGATTGACATTTTAGCTACAATATTAGTCATAAATATCAAAAGATGATATTTGTATTTATTTTTCTGTAATATGGATGAATAAAAAACTAAATAGTTGAGTCTGAGTGCATCTCAGTATCAAAAGAAGAAAAAGATTGGTAGATTACCAAAAGGAAGATTTGTTGGTAAGAAAATTTGATTGAATAATTGAAACTCCATTTCGTAAACATCTTCTTTTTTTTTTTTTTTTTTTTTTTTAATATTCTTTTTAAAATTAAATTTCTAGATACTACTTTCACTCCAACTTTTTTCCTTTATTATCTGTATTCTATGATGATTTTAAAAGCAGGCCAAATTTTAAAAACTAAAAAAAAAAGTAACTTTCGAAAAGTTGTTTTTGTTTTTGGAACTCGATTAAGAATTTAATAATTGTATTTAAGAAAGATTCAAATCAATGTAAAACATAGAGAAGAAATAAGACTTAATTTTCAAAAACAAAAACAAAGAAAATGAAATTCATATATATAAATTTAAATGTTTTCAAGAAATAGTTGGTAAAATAGATGCAACTGAAGATGTACCTATTGTTTGTCGATACAAAATGGGCCAAAAGGTCAAAAGAAAAAAAAGGAAGGAAGCATAGAAGTGGGTCCCAAAAGACATTTCTGCCCTTACCTAATATGTGTAGTGTAGGGCAATTTGAAAGACAACCATTGGTGAGGGTGAGGAGAAGCTTAGGAGATGGGCTTCCCAAGTTGTTTGATATTTTTCCTTTTTGTTTAATCTTTGGAAGAGGAAGAGGAAGAGGAAGAGGAAGAGGAAGAGGAAGAGGAGGAGGAGGAGGAGGATGCCCTAAAGGTTGTTGGCTTTGGTTTTTGTTGGTCAAAAATAGAATGTGGGGAATAATATGTTTGCTTCCTTTGCCCTACTATTGCTTACTTTTAATTATCATATTTCTTTTAGTTTTGCCAAAGTTGGCAACTATATCTTCCCTATACAGATTAAAAAAGAGATATTGAAAAGTTTGGAGAGTTGTATATAATTGTTTTCTTGGGAAGTTAGTTCAATTGAAATAGTTATGGGTTAGATTTTTATTACAAGCTGAGTCACATTTGTTTGAAAGAAATTAAATGAGAATCATTCTCTTCATTTTCTTTGTTGTTTACTTAATTAATTCTATCCAATATTGATGAAAGGATGGATTTTCGTTTAGAGACTACTTTTTTATTTGTTTTATTTTTTAGACAGAAGCGTAGATAATGTCTTTCTTTCTCACATTTATGAGTATTATGTTTTCCTTTCTCTTTCTTTAACTTGATTATTGTGTTGTTATTCACATTTAACAAATTTAAATTGTATTAAATTATTTACGACTCTATTTCAACCTCTCTGATATTTGTTATATACTTCTATCTCTTTTAAAGTAAATTTGTCTCGAGGGCTTTGTTTCTTATTATTGACATAGATTTGTCTCAAGCATGTGTATGTTTTATTGGTTGGAAAAAGCACACGTTTCTCGAAATTTGTTGTAACGCCTGAGTTTAGGAAGAAGACATGAATAAACTAATATCATATCTAAATGAAAGGGATCTGAGGACATGAAAATTAAAGTTAAGGAAGACTTAAAAAAATTTAAAAGTTACTACTTATACCAACAAGGTGACATTCCTTTTCGGTGGTTTGATTATAAACTCCAAAGTTAAGTGTGCTTGGCTTGGACTAATTCTATGTTGGGTGACCTCCTGTATTTTTTCCGAATGATGTTGACAAGTCACGGTAGAATGTCGGCCTTTATAATTAGTAGTACTATAGGTTGTGCAAAAGACGTATCAATCTACCGTTGAAAGAAGATAGTTGTGAATACAAACTATGTGATTGTATAAAAGACATCAGACAATACTATGATATAACTGCAAGTTAAAAAGCATAGAGTGTGGTTGAATATGTAAAATAACAGTGGTGTTTTTCTTTTCCAAGTATCCAAACATTCGAAACTCGGGGCAGGAATAAGGTATTGGTGTTACCAAACACGCCTGTAAATTCACACTAAAAATTGTTTGTAATCGTTTTTCCAGATCGACAGTTAGAACCTTTGAAGTTCCCCGCCAAAATTCCAAAGGGTTCTTCGCAAATCTCGAATTTCAAATGGAAAAAATCTTCCGGATTATGAATATCAATATTTCAACTCACAAATTAATCAATTTCACTCTCAGAACTCCTAAACTTCTCACTCCGTTTGTACTCTTTCATGGTTCTGACAAAAATCTGGCCTCAGATTCGGAGCTGGAACTCGATTCCGACAAGCTCGGTTATCGGCCACCCAGATCTCGAAGACGCTGGATTTCTGAAGAACAGGTTGATATTAGAGAGGTTTCAAAAGCAAGGGAGTTTAAAGTTCAGATAGACCCATGGCCGGAATGGGTGGACTTCATGGAATGTTTGTCAAAGAAAGGGTACTTTGAAGGAGACAGGATCCCGTTTCTGAATGCCGAATTGGGTGCAAAAGATTTCAACCATATTCGGACTGCGTCTCTTGATTTCGCGAGGGATCGGTCTGACCTGATACGGTAATATGGTATTTTGAATAATGCACTCTATCTGTTTGATAAATTGCCTGAGAGTCCAACGCTATTGTCAAAATCATGTTTTTTGAACAAAAAAAAAAGGGTGTTATATCTCGTTTCTTTTTGGGCTCCAAATATGTCTACGAACTCCTTGGTTTTGAAGAGTGTCGTTAATCAAACAGGTTTATTGCTGCAATGCCAAGTTAGAGACTAACCCGAACTTTGAATGTTACCGTGACTTTCTTTACTGTTCTTTCTTCTTATTGCATCTTTTTATTTTCATAAAAAATGCTATATCCATGATCTCTTGTCTTGCTAGAATGTTTGTGCAATATTAGTACTCTCTGAAGTAAAGCTTACCATTCTTTTAAAAAGAATTGAGTTCTTTTTTGGTATCATCTTTCCTGATGTGTAAAAACAGCCTACTAAGTTGGGTTTAAGTACCAAGAAGAATAAGTATCTATTTAATTTCTCATCTTTTGTTGCAGTTTCCTTTTGTCACATGTCTGAGAAAGTGCAATATCTTTTCTTCCAGGTGCTTGTCCAGGAAAGACTTACAGGTGATTGCAGGATGTGGATGCCCAAGCACAGATAGGAAAGTTGTGAACTCAGGAAAGCGTCTCAGAGCACATTTGGGCATTGATGAGGGAAATGTATGTATTGAATTTCCTACCGTTTATGCCACATGCAATTACTACCTTTAACGTTGAGTACTACTATTTTGTTACTGTCTGCAAATCTATCACCTATCTATAAAATCACAACTTAGCCAACATTAGTGTAATGGATATGCCATATAAACATTCTGTTTAGGGATTGAAGACTAAATGGATCCAATGCTTAACATAAGGGATTATATTTATAATTTCTCCCTTACGCTGGAATATGAATAAAATAGTTTTCGTTGTATTTATGAACTCCAATTCATCTTTCTTCAAGCACAACAGTTTTTACGATTTCTGGAACTTTATATCATCTTTAATATGATTAGGCTTCTTAGTAGGTCTGCAGTTATTGTGACCTGCAAAGAGAATGTGAGAGGGCATATGCAAAGGCATGTGGAGATGAAGGAGGTCGGACCTTGGATGTCATGCGCGTTTTGTTATTTTATGGGCTTGATCACATCTCTGCTATAGTGGAGAACAGACCATGTCTGGACAAAAAGGCCAATGACTCTGTTAGAAAGCTGTTGAAAGATATTGTTGAACATAGTACAGGAGAACGTGAATCTGATCTTCTAAAGTCTAAGGAGGCTACTTCAGCAGAAAATCATGACACAAGTGCTCCGGTGACACGAGGCGACTGGCATTGTCCAAAGTATACATAACTAACTATTTGTCATAAGTTACATTCATCCACTTCATATGTCTCAAATGTGCATAATGGATTTTCTTTCCATTCTTCGTTTGGTAGATGCAACTTTTTCAACTTTTCTAGAAACGTCAAGTGCTTACGCTGTGGCTATATATTCCTCGAGAGACTTCGGAAACTTAATGAGGATCAAGTCAATCTTCCATTGAAGAAGGGCGACTGGATTTGTGAGACGTAATAAACTCCACGTGGATTTCCTTAAGATTTTGAAGTGTGATTCTTTTTCTTATAGAGACAACATATCTGCAGGTGTAATTTCTTGAACTTTGCTAAGAATTCTACATGTTTGCAATGCAAAGAGAAGCCTTTGAACCGACGGCTGAATCAAGGGGAATGGGAATGCGAATCGTGAGTCCTTTTCTCACTTTCACGACCTATCTATGGTATCCTTGAATGTTTGAATCAAACTTTAGTTACCTAACTTCATAGGTGCAATTATATCAATTTTCGAAAGAACACGCAATGCTTGAGGTGTGATCACCAACGGCGGAAAGCACTAAATACGCAAAGCGTTTCTGCTGGACCTGCAGCTGAGAATGAAAACTACAGTTTCAGTAAGCCTAAACTCTCTTTTGGCGAAGTTGGAAATAATGCAGGTAGAAAAAATGATGGTTGGATGTGGAGATTTGGTGAAAATGAGAGTGAAGATGATTCTGGATTTCTAGATTTTCCTATCGCTCGCTCTTCTGGTAGTTCAGAAAGACAAGAAAGAAGGAAAGTGGAGATGTTAGAGAAGAGAAAAATCATGGAAAATGCAGTAGAGAAAGAAGAAGATCTAATCTTGAGATCTAACAATATTGAAAGAAGATTTGAGTTTGTTGAATCTTCTGATGATGAAGACATAATGGAATGGTTTGGACACAAGCCAGAATCAAGCAAATAGGTTGCATACTCGTGGACCAGAAGTTCATCCAAATCAATTTTCTCTTTGCTGAATAGAAAACCATCATATTCCTTTTAGCTGTGTGAGAGATTGTTGAAGTTGTGATTTTAGAAAAGGATATTTAAGTATCCTTATTTTTTGTATAATTGGTTTATTTATGTTCGATTCTAAACTTTTAAAATGATTTTCATATATTTAGAAGTGATTGTGAATAATTATGGTTGGTTTCAAAAGTGACAGGTAGAATTTCTTTTCTATTTTGAGAATTATTTAACTACATAATTATGATAAATATCTGTTTTTATTGTTAAATTTATATGCATGGTTGATTTTTTTTTTTAGAAAAAATGATGTATTATAAGTATGAAAAGAAAATTCAAAATATGATCCATTATCATCTTTTAGTCAAAGATTAAAAAGATATTTTCACAAATAACTTAACGACAATATTTAACAAAACTTAATTAGATAACTATTACTCAACTCTATACCAATTAATCCTTTCGAAATCAATTTACAGTGATTTTAAATTTAACTAAAATCAATTTTAAATTATTTTAAATTTGTATAAAATCAATTTTAACTTATGCTAAACATCATCGCTTTATACAGGCAAAACAATAATAATAATAACAACAATTCATCACGAAATCACCCTATCTGTCTTTTTCTTTCCTTCTGTGATGTTGCGATCCTTATTTTGTTTTTAGTTGGAAAATTTAAAATGCAACATTGCAACTTACACATTATTTATTATTATTATTCTAAAAAAAAATGATTTAATTATATAATCAAATTGGGGACCGTTTTGTTGAATAATTTTTAATTTTAATTTAT
Source organism: Cucumis melo (assembly GCF_025177605.1). Lineage (NCBI taxonomy): Eukaryota > Viridiplantae > Streptophyta > Magnoliopsida > Cucurbitales > Cucurbitaceae > Cucumis > Cucumis melo. The sequence continues at coordinate 20,051,121 of NC_066865.1, forward strand.
CATTCAACTTGGAAGCCTTCCAATAAAAAAATAAAATAAGATAAAATGGAAAACAATCTTGATCCTAAATCACTATTAATATTTTTTAAAAATTATAGTAAATGATAAAATTGTTGAAAATATTTATAAATATCACAAAATTTTATAATATATCAATGATAAATATTGATAGAAGTATATCATTGAACGTTTGATAAACAATTATATAAAATTGATAAGGAGTTTTTAAAATTTTACTATATTTTATAAATATTTTGATTCATTTTATTATAGTTGAAAACAATTTAATATTTTAACCAATTTTCTTCTCGTTTTAACTTTTAGTTTATTCAATGGAGTATACTAATTTTTAATTAAAGTAATTCATCTTTTAATTATAAATGGTATTTAAACCGTGGTCTAGTATCTTAACTTTCTTATTTATTTAAAGTCTTTTAACCTAAGCTTCATATGCTATTCTAAATCATCTATTGATCCATTTGTCTTTTGATCATGATCCTTATTATTTAGAAAAAGAAGCAGATTAAATTAATGCTAAAAAAAGAAAAGAATGCATTTAAACTAAATCAATCAATTACATACATACAGACAAAATAAAATAATGGTTCTTTTTATTAAAAATAATAATAATAATAAGCTTTAAAAACGAGATTAAAGTCAAAATCGAATTTAATATATTTTTTAAAAATATAAAAAAATGAATTTAATTTATGACTTTACGGAATTATGAATGAAAGGCTACGATCAAATCCGCGCCACCGCTTCAGCCACAGTCAATGGTTAAGATCAATTGAACGGCTGTGATCTACAGGCGAAAGAAACTATCATAGGCTGCAAAGCACGTGATTGATTATTACTCAACTTTTTGGCCTCTTTTCTCCAACCTTTTGCTTATGAACAGCGGTTGACTGTTTTATCTCTCCCATCTATCTTTTATGACACGCTTTCTCTCTCTACACTTGCTTCTTTAACTTTCGGAACCCTAACTCAGTACCCCGAGCTTCAAAAAATGGGTGATGAAGCCGCGAAAGTTGTTGGTAAGTCTTTCAAACGCTTCTAATTTCAATTGCACAATCCCACATTTTCTCTCTTGTTAGGTTTTTTTTTGTTTTTTTAATGTCAATTGTGCTTCTGACAATTATTTCTTCTTCTTCTCCGGGATGTTGGACTTATTTTTCTGTTTGGTAATCATTAATCAACTTCTATTTTGGTTTTTCCTCCTATAAGTAAGTGTGATGGAAGTGGAAACTACGTTCGTTAGTTCAGATTTTGTTTTATTTAGCTGGGTTGCTAATGTTGTGGTTAGGAATGTTTGGGTATATCTTTGTTTGGTGGTTTACTCCGAATTGAAGATAGTGTGGTGATTTTGGTTCTGTAGGTTGGGGTATACTCACTGTTTTCTTAATCCTTGACGTTTTACTTTTTGCTTTGTATTATGTTGTATGGGTTATAACTTATAATAGATAGATAATTTGAAGGAGCATCTGATTGTTTAATTTCCTTTACTATCTTATTCCTGGTTTCTCATTAAAAATTGATATTTAATGTTTTTTTTTTTGACAATCTGTAATTTATTGACAAGATGCCAATTACCCTATGAAAGATTGTCATGGTTGGAGGACAGTAAATGAAGGTGTATATGAGGATTGCTGTTTGAGCAGCAGAGACTTGTGGAATTATATGTGACATTGGACTTCTGCTTATGGGTTTAATCGTATAGCTTTACTTCTTCGAGTGATTGTATTCAACTATAGTTACAATGTATGAAATTCCTTGGGTTCATTCACTTGCTGGAGTTTTTCACTGACTCTTACGATTTTTTTTCAATCTAATTTTGTTATGGATTTCTTACTTGTTAGATAAGATGTAGTTTCTGAAGTAGTCTCATTAGAAGCCGGATGGAGGGTATATGTCGTTATATTAATAAGTTAGATTCATTTAGCAGAGTGGCTTGGTTTGATCTGTCAGGAAATAATTAAATCAAGAGGGTGTTAATATATTTTACTTTTTTTTATAATCAAATCAAGTGGGTGTCAATATATTATACTTTTTGTTATAACGGCCTTGTTGTTGACTATAATCACAAAATGAAACTGCCTGTATTTATTATTCTGATGATGCTGGCATGTGAAGCATATAGAAAATGCTTGCCTTTTCCACTTTAAGCTCAGAAGTAAGGGCTTAAACAATTATTTGTGAATTATGAGCCCTTTATCCTCTTTGTTTTCAGAAGTTTATCCTCTTTCTTTCCGGACTTGGTTTTATGTTTAAGAACACTACTCAAAATGTTGTTTTCTTATGTTCCAAAAATAAATCAATAAAATAGAATAGAATAAAATAAAATAAGACTCAGACAAACCATGACTTACTCTTTAGTTATTGACTTATTGGTACTATCTTAATGAAAAGTTTGTACTTGTTGCACTATGAACTCTAAATATAACACCCTTTGTATTCTTTTATTTTATCTCAATGAAAGTTGTTTCTAAAAAAACTCCAATGTTAACAATATTTTCATTTTGTGCAGTTCCTCGAAACTTCAGATTACTGGAAGAACTTGAAAGAGGTGAAAAAGGAATTGGAGATGGAACTGTGAGTTATGGAATGGATGATGCTGATGATATCTATATGGCGTCTTGGACAGGAACTATTATTGGGCCACCTAACGTAATTTCATTTTTCATCCCTTTTACTTCTTTTTTTTTGGTCTCATATGGCATTTGAATCAGCCTTTATATACGTTGATATGGATAGTGACAAACAATGATGGAAATATGAACATCTTCACAGCTTCAAGTAGCATTTCACAGAAATGTTCACAAAAATTTTGAAAAATGAAAAATGCTGGTTGTTTTTAAAATATTTTTCCCTTTTTAGTTCCCTTTTCTAATTTTCTTGTGTTTTTTTTGTTTTCTGTTGTTCTTTTAGTTCCCTTTGGTTGAGGACTTCTTTTTCTTTATGTCACTTTTTGTTTTTCCCTGTATTCTTTTATTTGTTAGAGCATAAGCAAACTGTGAGTTAATCTTGGTTATGTGTGACTGGACCACTGGAGGTCTGCAGATTAAGAAAAGCTTCATGCCATTCTTAACATTTTAAATTTTAAATAGGATTATTAATTCACCACAGGAAGGTTTTAGCATGTAGTTAGCCTGCATTCTTGCTATTACCATGCTGAAGGAGTAAAATTTTGGAGTTGAGTATACGGGATCTCATCTGACCTTATATATGTCCCTGGGATTTTTAAACGATCTGAATTGATTTTCTTCTGAGTACATTATTCTCTGGTCTTTGTGTTTCCTCTGTTCTTTTACTGGGTAAATTCTATCTTCAGTTTCTACCTCCTAAAACTCCCAAAAAGTGCTCAGTTTTGATTAGTAATGTAGTTACGTTATTAATATCCTGACTGTCTTTACCTAAAAATTCACAATTAAAGGAAACTGGTGTTTCTGATTTCTGCTCTCTTGTTGATAAAACAGTCGTCTTCAGCATCACAGTGCCATTGCAACGGTGGAAATTGATGTATTCTTCTTTATTGTTATTATTGGGAGGGGATGAAAGAAATTTGTAAGACCCCTAGTGATAGAAATAGTAGAGTTATTAGGAGAATATTACTGTGGTTGTTAGTTGGGGCATATTAGTAAATAGATAGGAAGTAGGTTAGGTTATTTTGCTGTAAATAGGAGGTGAGGGGATTAGGGAAAGGTGTGAAGTATTTTATAGTAGAATTTCGTTGTATGGGGATTCGGGAGAGTCTATCCCTCTCGAAAGGGTAGAGTTACTTGTTACTTGTTCTTGTGATATTATAGAATATATTTCAATATATTTCCATATTTGATTTTTCTTGGATTGTTACTTGTTACTTGTTCTTGTGATATTATAGAATATATTTCAATATATTTCCATATTTGATTTTTCTTGGGTTGTTTGTGTGTTGTTGAGTATCTCTTGTTAGGTTACATTCTAACAAAATTGTAAATTGAAGCACTGCCTTCTTACTTTGCAGACTGTTCATGAAGGACGCATCTATCAACTCAAGTTATTCTGCGGACAGGATTATCCCGATAATCCTCCAAATGTTAGATTTCAAACACGGGTTAATATGACCTGTGTCAATCCAGAAACTGGGGTGGTATGTGATAATTTTGTGAAGCACTTTTTTTATGATGTGACTGAAGATAAATTGATGGCCCATCTGTATGACTAGGTGGAACCAAGCCTTTTCCCCATGCTTGCTAATTGGCAAAGGGAGCATACAATGGAGGACATATTAATGCAATTGAAGAAAGAAATGACTTCTCCCCAGAACAGGAGACTAAGTCAGCCTTCTGAAGGTGAGTTATTCACCTCTCATCATGGAGAGCACATCCCTCTCTTTCGAATATAAAGCATATTTAATATAATTATTATTTGCATGCTTCTTTAATTATCATAAAAAAAAAAACTGTATTTGAGGAAAGATGGATATACTATGTCCAGTCAAGAAGATTACAACCAATAAGGCTATCCAGTCAAGGAGGTTCCAAGATGACTCTTCAATTGTTTAAAACAAAAAAGATCTGTATGCAAAAATGATTGGAGCCAGTACTCCAATTTGGTTCTAGAAATCTAGGTATATCCCAAAACATCTAGGTTCCTGCATATTGTCCTCAAAACTGTTTGACTATTTTTTGCTCGCATCTCCTACACGATCAAATTCATGGCATTAATCTTTTAACCATCAGCTTAATCATTGAAAGTATGGCTTCAAAGGAGTTGGCAAACAGCTTGTTTGCTATCTTGAGGAAACACAATTTCAAATCCAGAGCTATTGAGCAGTCTACTGGAGTAGGATGAATTGGAAGTGAAAGAAAATGAATTATGGTCTTGGTCTTCAAAACGATATGCATAATGCATCAGTTAAGATATAAAGCAAAGCTTGGGAACTCCATCCTTATTCTGTTTCTAGTGTAAATATGCCCGGGCACCTGAGTGCAAAGGAAAAACTCAACTTTTTTGGGGGTTTGCCATTTGGTTTGCAATTGAGAGGGTCGGGTTCATCTATATTGCCAGGTACAAATGTAAAAGCTGATTGGAAAGACGTACGAGTGAATTGGATTGACATGTCCAAGGTTCAACTCCACATAACTGGTGTTGGGTTAAGTTATAAAGAGTGGCCCATCCATGGGCCTGTGCTTCAAAGAGAAAGGGGTTCTTTTGAAATTGAACTTCTGGTAACCCTCATCACAAGCTATCCTGTTGGCATATGAATCGTTCTTTGGGTTATGTGAAACCATGGAGTCCAGGGAAAATAATTGGATATAGTTCTTCCAACAATAAGCTTCCCAAAACTTAATTCTATCTTCTCTGACCATTTTAAGCACAAGCCTACTTCCAGAATGCATATGGAAATATACACCCAATTACTTGGGGCATTATAGGAACTTACAGTTTCCAGCCACTTCATCAACCCCTATATACTAATAAAAATCTAACCCGTAAGGGTTACATTGCCTTTGAATCTGACCGTCATCTCCATCTCGATTACAAAAGCAATTCTGTGCTTCAGGCCACCTCTACCAAGACCAGCTTTAAAAAATAATGATCTCCCATCCAACCTGACGATAACCTTTTTCACTGCCGTCTCTTTTCAGAAGATGTCTTCTTTTTCTTCTTTTTTTTTTTCATCAACTCGTAACAAGTTGCCAAGGCATATTGAATCTAGATAGGAGGTATGGGATGTTCTTGCAAGACCGAGATTTCAACAGTAATATGCTGCCTTGAAGCATAGCACTCGTGCATCAGTCTTTCTTCTGAAAATTTATGGATTCTCCAGGCTCCCAGTAGCACACCCAAGTAAAGACAGAGGACTTCTAAGTTCTAATTATCGAAAGGGAACTAGTGCATGTGAGAGGAATGTTCAAAGTTGGCATATTTTATGCATGATAATCCTGCTTAATTAATTTCCTTCCTATTTAATTTGTGTAATAGAGAATTATTCGCCCTTGGGAGCTCTGGCGTATAGGCTTGGAGCTATGAGTGGCAGCCTAGTCCAAAATCCAGATTTTCTAAGCGTCTAGATGAAATGTTATTAAGAAAATGCTTCCATTATCTCCTGCTTGAGCTGCCATGACATCGAGAGGCCTTGTTATTATTATTTTTCTTTGGAGTGGTGGGATGGGACCGGATACCACACTGCATTATAAATTTATAACAACCTCGAGAATCGAACTGACAAATTGGTTTAGTGCTGCAATACAATATAAAACTGAATGCCTATATTAAAATTGAAAATTGAAACAGCTTGGTTACCCAAACCGAAGAAAAGGCTGGATAAAAAAGAAGGATTAATGTAATAGATGGAAAAAAACCAAATGCCTCATGAAACCTTGCTGAACCATCTGGTTAGTCCTTGATTATTGGTTTTCCATTTTTTTCACACCCTTACTATCTCCTCTTGATCCACATCAGCCATCTCTACCGATATCTAAAACATTTATTGCATTAACAAGTGTAAGATATGTTCATACAGTTTTGAACACATATACGCTAACCAAACTTAAAACTCCAAACTTCTTACCAAAAACTGTTTAAATTAGAGGATATTTATGGGGCTTTTAGTGGTGCTGCCGTGCTGGCATATCAGGGGTGACACTGGTGACACTTCAGTGTCATCCATCAGGTGGGTTCATGAGATGCTCTCCTGTGGTTCCGTATCTGGAAGGATAAAGGATTCTTACAATCTCATCAACCATTTGTCCTTGACGGAGCTTCATCTGTTGATGGTGACATCATGTGGTTGAATTTGAGAGAAATGTCCCCACAGTTGTTACTTTTGGAGTTAGTGGTTCGCTTGGGCCAGTTAGTAAAACATCTCTTTCGGGCCATGTCCTTTAATAAATTCAAGTAGGAGTTGTACTTTTCACCCATACTTACCGTGCAGATCAAAGAAGAAATTGCTCCATTGAGCCATGCCCCTTCTATGTTCCTCAAACCTTTCCTTTTTATTCTTTCCAATTTTGATCCATCATCTCTGCAACTGCAAATTACAAGAAAACATAAGTTGCTTTCCCGTGCTGAAGTCTGAAGCCATAACTAACTATCCCAGAAACCTAGTTGGTTAGAGATCATACGGAAATTCTTGAAGAAACATTGCCCCTCCTCACTTGCTGATAGATATGGTTTCCTTTTGTAGGCAAGCTAGATGGTTGTGCTAATAAGTTGTTCATGATTCTCAAATATTTTTAAAGGCCCTTTCAGTTGCTTGTCTTTTTGCTTTCTTTCGGTAAGAGGGTAGGGAATTGAAGTTTGAAAGGACATACTTGTTGCAGGTAATGAAGATGGAAGAATGGACCAAAAGGGGTTAGTGTTGAAATGTTGCATTCTTTAAGGTAAAAAGGCCAAATATGATAATGTAAATAAACACAGACATTTGATGTTACTATTTAAGCAACATGCTTATGTCTACACGCATATGAATGAAGTTGAGTTGTTTTCCATTAAAGTGACGTGTTTGTTTGTCAGAATGTCAATTTTCTTCTATGCTATTTGCCTAGCCCTTCCCTTTTCCAACAGCTCATCTTTGATGAGATGTGTTCCTTTCAGCTGTTCTAATAAAATGATCAGCAAAAGAGATAAAAGTGAAACAAGACAAATACAAGTTATGTTAAATAGAAGTCAATCAAAATCTTTGTAGATTCTGTTCCCCACTAACCCTTCCTCTATTTGACTGACAGTTGTGAACAAAATTGAGAACTTTCTACCTTTGTTTATTCTATCATTGCCATTGTTATCTTGAGATTGCAGATTGTTGTATCTAGCTACGTAGAATTCAAAATCACTTCTCTTTGAACTTTTTAGTTTTCTTTGGCCTTCAAATTTTCAAGTGATTTGTTTTAATTGTTTCCTTTTGAAATCGTTTTTAAGTTTCAAAGTTTTGCATTGAAGTATATTTTAGTTATTATGGGGGTTTTTCGTTTTTTCCCCTCGTTAAACCATAATACTAATCCATTTGGAAATTTGCAATCTACCTTATTCTATGTGGTTTCAGTAGCTTTTCATTTAGATATCTATTTTTGGGTGGTGAATTAACAAGATTAAAGATGGGGTTATGTCAAACTTTTGATTTAAAAATGTGCGTGTGTATATATGTTTAAAGTTCAAAAGTTGAAATGAAATATTTAAAAATTGAACTCAAAAAAATGGAATATGAATGGAAATTCTGATTTTGTTTTGTGTTTTTAGAAGTGCAAGTTCTAAATAAAAACAATATTTTATTTTATTTTATTTTTATCCAAAATTTGAATTTATAATTTAAAATGCAAAATTATATTAAACAAAAAATATACTATACCTATAAATCTAATTCAAAATTTTAAGAAACAAGTAAACAACGTGCCCTCACAAACACAAAAATTATAGTTTTATCTCAACTTTATAAAATTGAAACTGTCATTTTAATATTTTTTATATTTACATTGAAATACGTGAAAATTTGAATAGTAAATTTAGAAATATTATAATATACTATTAAAACATATATTTTAAATTGTACTTTTTAATGCAAATGTGAACAATTTTAATCATATGGGCATGCATTGTTACTGTCAAAAGAAATGATTTAATAAAATAAATATCATAATCATATTATAATTCTTTTGCTAAGAAATGTAATCAGGTAAATTATTAATTAGTACTTGAACAACTTAATCCTTGTCATATCATAATTTTTTTTAATGATTTTGTAGGTAAAAACTAAAGAAAAGATTTTAATATTTTCTTGCTTTACACATTTTATTATCTTTATGTATACTTAATAAGTTCCAACAATATTTATATTATTTAAACAAAATCAAAATACAAGTCACTCAACTATTTTATTAATAAAATAGTTTTAATAAAAAAAATTAAACGAGAAAGAAAAACATGAGCAAAATTTCCATAGTTACATTAAAAAAAGATTATCAATATTACATAATTTAAACAAAGCATAAATATAAATATATATATATATGTTAAAAGTTGGTGGTTTAAGTCTCTCCAACTTTAGTTGTGTACTAAAAAGAAATTCATGAATAAAGGAATATACACAAGCATATTTCTATATAAAAAAAATACAAATCAAAATTAAAAAAAAAATTAGAAGAGAATAGGAAAACATGATTTGTTTTTTTCTTCATCTTTAGCATTTTGTTGTAAGTTGTGAACATGAATGAAAAAAAAATGAGATATTTATACTTAAAGATTTGAAAAAGAAGAATTTAAAAGGTTGCAAGAGATACAAAAGAATTAATATAAGAGAATGGAAATGTGAATAGTTGTGAGATTGGAGATTAAGGGAGAGAGGAATATGAATGGATTTGGATAAATTTAAATGACATAATTAATTAGAGAGAAAATTTTTAAATTTTAAGAAAAGTTATAATAAGATGGAAAGTTAAAAAAAACATTTCCACTGAAACAAACATTAAAAATTATAATAAAAATGACTACAAACATTAAATCTATGTGATTGATAAAATTGTCGCTAAAACAAGATTAAAAGAAAGTTACAATAAAAAGGGTAAAATGAGGCTCAATTACATTCTTTTATATATATTATAGATTAAAATGTATTATATATTATATAATAAACTAGGTTAAACTTTTAAGTTTTGCACTATGATTTAGACAAAGTTAAAACTTAAAGGTTAATTTCATATCTTGGTTTGCTAAATCCTCATAGATATCCCCTACCCTACCACCGCGACTGTTTACTATGAAACTTTTATCAATTTATATTGGTTAATTTTAATTATAAACCATAAAATTTAAGTTTTAACGAGTGATCAAAATTCAACTTTTTCTATCCATTATATAATATTGTAAAACAATAATCATGATTTTTAACACAAATATGTTCATAAATAAAATAACTATAATTTATTATAAAGTACTACTTACTAATAACTATAATTAGTTTGCAACTGTTAACTATCGTTGGTTGACCTAATTGTAGAAAGAGAGATAGTTTTAATAATTAAACTAGAGGTCGTAAGTTTAATTTATGGTGGTCACCTATTTAGGTTATTTTATGAGATTAGTTAAAATATCCATACGATTAAAAATATCTAAAAACATGAAATATAATTATGTTTTTATTTCATCTTTTATTTATTTTGTTTTTTTTTTTTTAAATTCTTTATCAAACAGACCATTAAAGAGAAAAGTTAGGATGGTTAAGAACCATGTAATGATACATTTTGAAAATATGTATTATTATTTGTGTTGGGTAGAAGAACAATGTTGGTAGGAGTTTGAACCTTCAATCTGAAAGAGATGGATTAGCATGGAGTTTAGTTTGTTGAAAATAGATACTATTATTTGTTGTCATTGTTGTCCAAAAGTGAGGTTTAAACAAATGACAAAATAAATCGTTTTTAACTCTTCAATTATTTGATTCTCTTTTGACAGAAATATCATGCAACTTTTTTTTATTTGAAGAGAACTTTCTAAAAATTCTAGTGGTGACCCCACATGGAAGAATGTATCAAAAAGATAAATTATCTTTAAATTCATTACCTTAACACAAGCTGGGTATAGAAATGATTTAACATCCTCCAAAATAATCCTCTTTATTTTATCTAATAGTTTATTTGCACTTCATTTAATAAGAATGTAATTATTTTTTAAAAGCATAGTCTCTTTCAATCAATATATATATATATATATATATATATATATATATATATATATTTATATATTTATATATTTATTTGGTGAAAAAAGTAGATGCCTTTAGACAAATGTTAGATAACCATGTCACATGGGATCTATACATATAGATTTAGGCATCCCCCATGTAATGGTTCATTGCTACCCAAGAATTTATTACATTGATTTCTAAGACATACAAATCTTATCTTCACTAAATGACATATAGGTTTTTGGTCTTTGGTCTCAAGAAACCCAAAGGATAAGCAATAATAATGAACCTCAACAATTATTGACATCACCTATTCCAATTTTAGTACTTCAAAATCAAAATTAACTGTGTTTTCTTATAAATTCGGTTGACGTAGATGTTTAAATTATGATTGTTTCTTTTGCTTTCTCTTTATGATTAATGTAGTTGTTTAAATTATTATGGTCTCATTTGTCCTTTAAAATCTTTAAGTTATTGTTTTAAACCCTAAACCTATTCCAATTAGGTTTTTTTTTTATAAAAATTAATTTACTTTGACCTTAATTGACCTATGCAAGTGAAATTGTTGAATTTGAATTTGAAAATGATATTCTTCTTATCAAATAGAGAGCAGGTAGCAATAATATAAAGTTTGAATCCACACCTCACAAATTTGAAAGCTTATTTATTTTAGTAAGAAATGGTCAAATTTTTGGTATAATTTAGTTATTTAACCCATTTGATACTGCCAATAGGTTTAGTATAATATATGTCATTTTAAGTTGACTACGTCTTCAATCAATCAATTTCCAACTACATTTACAAATATTATTAAAAAAAAATAGTTTATATATATAAATGTCTGAAAAGGACTAGAATTGGTTTTAAATTGTCAACTTAGTGTGTAAATTTTGTCTTTTGGTCAAGATGGGTTCCTTATTGACTCTTCTCACTAATTATAAGTCAATAAGCTAAAAAAAAGTAATTAAATAAAAAATCTACTTATTCACATTATTTTCATTCATGCTATGCTATCCACAAAATTTAAAAAAAAAAAAAATGTTTATGATTTCCTTATAAATAGATTTAAACCCTATCTATTTTAAAAGTTAGAAAATTTTATATGCGTCAAACAATTTATTGGAAACGTTAGATATAAAATGAATTTTTCATTAAAATTTTCAAGAATAACGTATTTAAAATAGATTTTAGTAAAATTTTTTTTTTTTTTGTTAAAAATAGAAATTTTGACTACCTTAAAATTATCAATTTCATTAAAATTTGTTAATAAACTTATAAAAGTGTAGCAATTATAATTGTATGATTTAGAAGTGTTTGCAATTTCAACCTTCACACCAATTGAAGACCCAACTGTTGTATGCACAATTAAGACCAACAATAATCAGTGTTCACTTTTAAGAAAAATCTACTCCTTTGGATTTAATGAATTATAAAACATGTAAATTAATAAATTGGCATCTTTTCTTTTCCATTGTAGTTTATAAAGTTTCCAAAGGTTTCAATGGTTAATTTGTACTTTGGTTAAACGTGTTTTTATGAAAAACTTTATTTCATTGAAATCATTGAGTTTTAGTTTATTTTATTTGTTAAAATTAATAGGTAAACTAGCAAAAATTGATCGAAATTTAAGTCGCAACAATATAACTTTGAGGTTTAAAGTTAATGAAATTATAAAAAGTTCATAGTCCAAATCAATAGGATCAACTTCACATTTAGGATTAAATTTGATATTTTTACATATTTTTTCGATATATATATCAAAGATAAAGATAAATATTGGAGCCTTAACTTGATGGAAAAATTTAGTAAGATGTATTTTTTGTTTGTTTTTTTTTTTTTTAATTTATGTATATTTAAATTGAATAGAAAGACTTGTTTCAACTATATAACAAATCAATTGCATGTAAAATATATTGAAATAGAATTGATAGCCTACTTTTCAATTTTATACTTTGGTACTCATTTGATTTGATGTACTTTTGTATTTGTTTTGAATGTAGAGAAAAGTAATTTTAGAAATTGCTCTGAAATTAAACAACCCAAAAATAATAATTGAATAATATATATATAATTTAGATAAAAAAAAAAAAAAAAAAAAAAAGATAGTAAATGGAAGCAGGTGAAGATGGGCATGCTTTGTCCAAACATCACCAAAATAAGAAATATTGATTATTAAACCCCATGCCCTTTTGCTCTCAATTATTTCTCTCTCTATCATTTTTTTTAGAATACTTTCTTTTTAAAATAAATAAATTAGGGTGTGAGATTACTCTAAATGAATTTTCCCCAAAAGTTTTAAAAAATAAGGAATCTTCATAATTGTTGCATTTGAAAATAAATATAAAGACATTGAACTTTTAGTTATATGATAAAATCAATCTCAATTCAAAATCATGTCAAAGAATGAGAATGAAAAAAGATATATCTGCCCTTGTAATGGTGTGGTGTGATATAAAGCAAACTAATCTTAATTAATTAAGAAAAGGAAGCTCTGCTTTTAATTTCCTTTCCTTTTATTTTATTTTATTTACTTTTTCCTTTTCCAACAAATGGGAAAGGGAAAGGGAAAGGAAAAGGGAAAGTGCATGGAAAGGTGTGTATATATTAATTATTAATGACAAATTAGTTAAGATGAAACAAGTAATTTTACCGATCCATTTCATAAATATTTCCAAACTATATATGACTTCGCAAATTATGAGTGTACCCAGGAATGGGTTGGATTGATTTTAGGGTATTTTTTTGGATTATTAAAAAATTCGAGTAGGTTGTTTTGAGATAATTCTCCTATCCAACTCTAACTTATTTCATACAAAGTTTAAACAAAATAAAAATTTTGAAGAAAAGCATTCAATATCGATAAATTAATCAATAAAAGTAAACAACCTTTGTGCATAAAAAATAGACAAATTAGTCCATATATATAATATGAATTTCAACCTCCTTCGGAAGCATTCCATTTCTAGTGAAATTAATCAATCAAGAGGCTCGATAAGACAGGTATATTGTAGGTCCAAGTGACTTGTTTATCCATATTCAGTAAATAGGAGCATGTAGAAGGAGACTGAATTCATATTTGTTTCAAAAAGCGGAAGACTGACTAATGGAACCAATTAAGTTAGGGAGGACCAAAGATCATTGATAAGATAAAATATTAACTTGTGGAGCAGATAGTTCACGGTGCTTATTCTATAGATTAGATACTTGTAAACTCATGTTTTCACTCCATTTTCATTACAAAGATGTATCACGTCAGGTTCTCTTGCTCAAATCGAAGAATCACACCAAGGTTATGGAAGTTTCTGGATTGTGTAAAATAAGGTAGTACGAAAGGCACCTTATTATTTCATAAGAAAAAAAATGGAAAATTGGCTATAGAGATTCCGTGCGGTCAACATTTCATACAAATTAATATATATATAATTTGGATTGAGTTTGGTCAACCAACCTATAGTGAAATTTGACTCTACAAAAATAGATAATGTTTCCCAACCCAACTCAACAACAAAACTAACTTGACTCAACCCTAATGCTTTGAATGGATAATTGATAACCTAAGATTGGTTTGAGGTTCAAAGTATATGTAACTTGACATCATGCTAGTGCTTAATTTATTTTATCTTAACTTGAACTATTTTTTCCCAAACTACAAATTTAGAGTATATACTTTCTTTTCGTACCAAATACATTTTATCCGTTTCTCTCGTATTTTTTATTATTTGTTTTTTCAGTTTAATCTAATAATTTATTAGTTTGAACCAAAGGCAAGAGACATTCACGTGGGCACAAAACCATTAAGTTTTTATCAAAGTAGATTGACAAGTCGTTTTGGAGCCTAACTGATGTATCACATATTCAATTATATTATTCTATATATATTTGTTTTATATTAAAAAATTTCACTTTAGTGTAGTATTATTTTTACTTTAGTGCTCTTTTACTGAGGCACCTCAATAGAAATAATATCTATATTAAAATCATTGTTGTTGTTTATATTATAGAAAATAAGTTATAAATTATTATTTTAAGCTATATATACCGATAAAGAAATAAAAACATGAAATAACAACCAACAATTTGAAACGCCGCCGTCTGTGGGGATCGAACCCACGACCACGTGGTTAAAAGCCACGCGCTCTACCACTGAGCTAAGACGGCATTATATCTATTTTAATAACTATGAAAGCATTCAAACACCAATCCAGCTAATAAATTTATATTTAATAAAATTTCAACATCCTGATACAACTAACAATCAAACAAACTTTTAGATAAGTTTTTTGTTTAATTTTCAGAGCTTCAAGAATTTAAAGTTGTGTAAATAGAATGTATTTAGATTGTAAATGTATTGTAATCTATGGGTTTATAAAAGTACTAGTACAAATTTATAAACGATGTTTCATATATAAATATATGAATACAATTTACCAACCAGTTATTATCTATTCAAATTAACTAAGAAAAAAATTACTAGGTAAAAAAGTAATGATGTTTAAAATGACTTATTTTCAAATTTTAACAATATTAATTAAAAAGTAAAAACTAAAACACACTCTAAAGACCTTTAAATTAAACTTAATTTCTCATCACCCACCATTCAGTTCATAAAGTAAGAAAAATTCTTAATATGTTACAATTTGTGTTGTTTATATTAAAAGCACATATATATAGGTTAAAGAAATTGGGGTGATGTTTTAGGATTAGAACCATATGTGATTACAATTATTAGGGTTTGTGACCACTTAACTAACCATCCCTTTAAAGTTATCAAATTTGGAGTTTGTAATTTGTCCCTTTTTCCAATTATTCTCTTTTTGGTTTTCAACTCACCCTAACATATATTCTTATACAACCCTCCAACACCTATCAAATATATCACTATTTAATTTAATTTAATTTCTTCCCAACATTTCATTCTAATTAAATAATAACAAACCTACCTATAAATTTTGCTTCTTTATTTTTTTTTTTAAGCCTGACATGGACAAATATTAAGGACACATTTATCGGACTATAAAAAAATTACTCATCGTAGTGGATTTTTTTTTTATTGATTAATTGTAACCAGTTAAATCATAAAAGTATTAGATTTTTTTAATCGAATTTACTAAAAACCTATAGATTTTGTCAAATTTATTATCTCTATTTTTACTTCTAAGAGCAATGGTAACAATAAATATGTCAAAATTAGTAATTTTTTTAACTATACTATAAAAATTACTATAACAATAAAGTTAATGCTATGATGTAGCTCTTGGACATGTGTGTTTTTTCATTATAGAATTGTGTGCAACGAGTTAGAAAAAATGAAAAATAGAGATAAATAGCACGCAAATTCAAATGGAGTCCACTTTTCTTTGCTTCTATTGATTTATTACGTTTTCACTAAGGTAAATGTGACGATAAATTAGGATTATTATACAACACTGATGACTTACCTATAATGGATATTTGTATCATGCAATCTTAAACTTTTCAAAATATAATTTAATTTTTATTATGTTAAAGTGAAGAAAAGAATTTAATTAGATAGAATTGTAAGATAATGATGGATGTGGCCAAATGAGTAAAATAGTAATTAAGCAACAAGGGAATCTATGTCATTTCTGTTTCAATAATAGGGTTAATTCTAGAACCAAACCATTTCTCTTTTGTTATCTTCTATGCTGACCTGGATAACCACTTTTGGACCCTAAATTTGACCCTTTTGCCCCCAGAATAATGTTCACACATTATTATCTATTTTCTTTTACATAAAAAAATATATGTAATTATATCAAGATTCCACCTTAGGACAAATATAATACTTAAATCAAAAAAAAAAAAAAATTACTAGTTATAAATAATGCTTTAATTATGATAACAACTTTAAGTTTCAAAACTTTATAGCAATTTAACTATTGGTTTAGTTCAAGAGTTGGTCACATTCAAGAGTATATTGTGAATTAAATAGCAAACAAATAAGTTGGTAAGTATATGATCATGATTATCTTTTAATTTTCTTTTGGAAAATTTGATTACATGCATACATGTGTTGATATGTAATTTCCTTAATTGATTATTTTAATATAGTACTACGTAAAATAATAGACGACTTTAATGAAATGTGAAGCATACATTATATTAAATTCAAGTGGGTGATGCACATAATTTCAAATATGTATATATTTTTTTATTGCAACCAACACGAAGTAATGGGGATTTGTGTTGGAACTAATTTAATTGTTAGTTTAAATGTTGGATTATCTAATTGATATACCATGTGATCATAATTTTTGACATGAGAACTTGATCGTGCATAATAGAAGCCAATCTATTAATCAGAATACTTTCAAAATCAACTTATATATCGATACAAAATTATAGTACCAAAGATAGTCAAATACTATGCCTTTATATAGTCTCATATCGACCTCTTTATAAGTTATTAATAATTTAAGTTCTACGTAATTCTAGCTATCACCTCATAGATCGTGGTTCACATCGTATCCATGTGTAGATCTTTTATTTTGATTATTATGTATAGTGAATTAGGATAATCATGAAATTGAGTTTTATGAACTTTTCCAAGAATTTGTACGTTTGTCAGTAAAAAACACTTTCCTGATTAATGTATGGAAAGCATAGAATAAAGAAGTCAATATTTAAATGTCTTAACCTCACATGTTGTTAAATTTATTATTTGAAGTAAAAATTAAAGATTTGGTGGATGGCTAAAATGTTATAATTTGTTGAATTATACTCTATTAGAAAAGTTAAAAACAAAGCTTTTAACAACTCTCTAAATTATTATAAAAATTCATTACATATAATGTTGTAACTTATTCGGTAATTAATTGAAGATCAGTTACTTTTAGTAATTAGATTATTTTAAATTATTGAAGCTTAATGAACACCATTAGTTGGTAGATTAAATCTAATATATATTTTTCTAAAAAAGGATCAAAATTTTAGATTGTATCACAGGTTAGTTACTTTGATAATTAGAATATTTTAAACCATTGAAGCTAATGAACACCATTTTAAAACTTGGGAAATAAATCTAATATATATTTTTGTAAAAAAAAAAAAAAAAAAAAGGAAAATATCAGATTGTATCACTTTGAATTTCATCAAATTTGAAATATTGTGCTAATTTTTCCACTAATTTCAACAAACAAGAAAAGTGTATAATTAAGAATCTACCTACACCCTCTAGTAAGTTTGACTAATAATGTACAAATTAAAAATAGAATAAATTTGCAAATTTCCTAAACTTAACCAAAAAGATAGGAACGTTGTCTATTCTTTTTCCCTCTGAATAAAATCAATTTGTATAATCCATATCATTTATAAATCATTTGATTGTACGGTAGATCTTCTTCTTCTTCTTTTTTTTTTTTACTTTGGAGCACGTTAAAATTTTTGTAATACTCAAAAACTTAAAATAATTGCAAACTTTATATAAACAAAATAACATCGATCAAATGATTCTTTTTACGTAGATAAATGATTCAATTGTCAAAATTAACGAGTTCGTTTTCTCTATATTTGTCTAATAGTACTACTCATTGTGTGGCCTTATCTGATGTCGGTTTAGCAAATGGTGTATAGTTTTGTACTTCTTCCATTACGAAACATATTGGTTGGGGTTAGACTCTCGACTTTCTCCATTAGGTTTTTAATTTTGAGTGACTTGCTAGTAGGTGGGCTTAAAAGAAAAAGAAAAAGAAAATGAAAAATTCAGACGTATAAGAGGGGTCAACATTGATCTTTTTTCTTCTTATATATATAATATAATTTCGTTTTTTTTTTTTTTTTTTGCTTTTTACGTAAACTTTATAATATGATATAATATAATCATTATATATATTTGTAAAGTTAGTGTCTAACTCGGCTTGGGAAAGTAAATTAATTACCAATCTTCTTTTCCCGATCATCGTCTTCTCCACCTAAATTCTCTCTGCAAAATCCCTTCTCTCTCATTCGACATGTCGGCAACTGAAAGACGATTTTCTTTCTCTTCATTTCTGACATTTCTGTACGGAGCCATCGTAATTCTGACACCTCCTTCGTCCTCCGCTTCCTTAGACACCTTCGTCTTCGTCGGCTGCACAATCCAAAAATACATTCCCAATTCCCCTTACGATTCCAATCTCAACTTACTCCTCACCCGCCTCGTCGCCTCCGCTGCTTCCGCCACTTACGGCAACTTCACCGTCCTCGGCTCCGCCTCACAAAACACCATCTACGGCCTCTACCAATGCCGGGGCGACCTCAACTCCGGGGACTGCTCTCAGTGCGTCGCTGGAGCGGTCAGCCGTCTCGGAACCATCTGTAGCGACGCGTGCGGCGGCGCGTTGCAACTGGAGGGGTGTTTCGTGAAGTACGACAACAAAAGCTTCTTTGGAGTAGAGGACAAGACGGTTGTGGTGAAGAAATGTGGGGCGTCGATTGGGTCTGACGTGGACGCGTTGACTGGGGTTGATGCCGCGCTGGAGTATTTGGTTAGCAGTGGTGGGACCTACAAAACAGGTGGATCCGGGGATGTACGGAGCGTGGCGCAGTGCGTTGGGGATTTGAGTGCGAGCGAGTGTCAGGATTGTGTTTCTGATGCCATCGGACGGCTGAAATCTGCTTGTGGCCCTTACTCTTGGGGTGATTTGTTCTTGGCTAAATGCTACGCGCGCTTTACTAGAGGTGCTGATCACGCCCAAGATAATGGAAATGGCTTTGGTTATGCAAATGCAAATGCTAATGGAAATAGTAAGTCAATTTTTTAAAATCTAATTACAAATTACTCTATTTCATTGTTCAAAACTTTAAATTTTATTCTTATAATTCCTTCAAATTTTCTAGGAACTTTTTTCCATGTCTATTATTGAACTATAAAGATTCTTTTTTAATTATTTTAAAATAAATTATTTATTTTAATTTTTTAACTCATAAATTTACTAATTACAAAAGTTTTCATTTTATAATTGTGAAAAATTTTAGTGTCTATTAAATATTAAAGATGAAAATAAGTTTTCGAATTTCCGTAGCGTTTATCTAAAATAAATTAAAAGATCTTTAATGTAAAAAATTAAATGGGCAATATTTTCTTTCTTGAAAATTTTGTTTTTATATTTGATTTATACTATTCTTTTATTGAAGAGCTTCGTGGTTGATTTTTTTTTGTTTTTTTTTTTTTAAATTTATAGTCTTTTATGGATAACTACCAACAATTTAATAATAAAACAATAAAAACGAAGTCTCTTCTTGTAAATGAGGTAGGATTGTCTTAAAATTTAACTAATAAGAAAAGATAATGCATTTAAATCAAGAGACTTATATATTTGTCTTCCAACCCATCTCTTACTTCAACCACATTTTGGAAACTCTTTCCCAATACATGTACTTTTTTTTAAAAAAAAAAAAAAAAAACTATTATTCCACATTTAAAAATAATTAATAGTTATTATCTAATTGGCCCTTATTTTATTAGAGGAAAATTTAGTTGAAATGTACTTGGTGTTTTGGACAACTTGTTTTTATTTATTTGTAATAAAACAAATTACGAATATTAAAAAAAAGAAGAAGAAGAAAATATTCGGTTGCCATGGATGAAAATAATATAATTGTTCATTAGAAAAAGAAGAAAAAGAAAGTGATTAGTTGGAGTAATATATTGGATTGGCAGAAGAGTCAAAAGGCAATGACAATGAGACGAACAAGACATTAGCAATAATTATTGGACTCATTGCAGCGGTTGCCTTGCTCATCTTATTCATCACTTACCTCAACAAAAAATGTGAGAAGGGAAAAGGTAAATTTAACTCTCTCTCTTTTCTAAATTTATTTATCTTCTACTTTATTTATTTATTGTGAAAATAGTTTTCTTCTCAAATATTTATAATGTGTAACAAAATTTTATATTAATTTCATTTATGAAATACTTATAGACTTTTATCGTGTATGTTAATATCTATTATTAATAGAATATAAAATTTTGTTATATTTTGTAAATACTTTGAATTATTTTGCAATGAAAATGTTTAATGTTTTGATAGATTATGATTCTACTTTTGTGTTTTGAGTTAAGTTTGCTAGTGGCCCTATATATTTCAAATCAATTTTCCTATTTTATGCTTTTTTTTCCCTTTTATTTACTTTAAATTAAGAACAAGGTTTTATGAGTTAAAATTATATACTAAATACCATTATCTATCTATGTTTATTGGTTTTGTTTTTCCCACTAAATTTTTTAAAATTTCCAAATTCGTTCATAAATTCTTAATTTTTTACTAACGAAAACAGTTTGTTTATACTCCTAGTTTCTATTATACATTTCAAAGCATTGGAAACAAAATTCAAACAAAATTATATACGTATATAAATGACCTAATATGATACACACTTCATTTAAATTTTATAAAAAAGAAGGTTGATTTTATTATTTGAACCTTAGTTTTTTTAGTTCTGCTCAATAAGTATTTAGTCTTTAATCTTTTTAAAATCAAACTCAACATTATTTTAAAGGTATAATAGAAAGAAACAAACAAAATGGTCATTCCTTATTTTATTTGTCAGGTATTTGAATGAAAGATTGCTCTGAAAATAATTAAAATTTATAAACTTTTTTAGTCATTTTGTTTATATATTGTTTAATTTTGTTAGAATTAAAACCCAATTTTATATAATGCAGGTTGTAAGTAATTAATTAGGTAAAGATAGTTTGTATGGGCAAAGCTGTAATTTTCAGAACTTTTGTGGGTCTCGAAAGAATAAAAAGAGTTTAATTATGCAACAAGAAGAAGCAAGGGGACTCAACAGAGAAGCAAAGAGAAGAGAAGATTCAACACTGAATTACAATAAGAAAGAAAGAAGAAAAAAAGCTACAAACATTTTCCCACTTTTGATATTTTCAGCCTCTATTTTCTATATCTGTTTTTCTGTTATGTAATATTAATGTTGTATATATATACTATATATATATATATATACATATATAACTTAGGTCTTCGACAAAAATTCTTACAAATTAAAAAAATGTGCATTTTATGAGGTCGAAAAATGTTTAATTATTTATAAGAGTGAAATTTTTTTATTTTATTTTTATCCATTTGAAAGAATATGGTCATCGAGAGAACGCTTTAGTTTCTATATATATATATATATATTTTTTTAATTTTTAACTGAAATTTGTCTCTAATACAAAATTGTAAGTTTATATTTTCATTGAATATAAAACTTATATTTATATATTTAACAAATCATTGGTTTAGTGAAAAGATGTTTGATCATGTATTAGTACAACCGATGTTAAATGATTGAAAGTTTTTTTTAAATATAAATTATTTAATTCAACTTTTTGAAATAAGGGTTATTAATAAATAATAAAAATACTAGTGATTATCGAAAATCATTTCAGAGGGTTTGATAAATCCTTTTTAAGTTATTACTTCATAGAAAATTAGATTTTGTTTATAGGAAAAGAAAAACATTTTTTTCATGAGTTATTCCAATTTTAATTTAAAAGGAAAAAGAAAAAGAAAAAGAAAAAGAAAAGAAAAAAGGGTAAATAAAAGTAGGAATAATTGGTCTATCACATCTGCCAACCTATGAATTGACCAAAGATGTCTTTTACTTAATCCATAACCAAAAAAAGTGGGTTTGGTAATTGCTCTTGAAAAGGGTTGTATTGAAAAAGATACCCTATTCTATTCACTTACCAATTTTGCCCAACAATTCAATGCCTATACTACTTCTTATCTTATCATCTTTTTCTTAATTTCTTGTAACAACCGATCTTTTCATCTTCTATCCATCTATATCTTATATAAACACAATGGATATATGATAGTAAAGTATGTTAAAATGTTGAGATAAAGTAGGTAGATTACCTCCTTCCTTACAAATTATGAACTAAGGCAATAAAATTAGAATAAATAAAAAATAAAAAATAAAAAGTGTCATTATCTCTCTTATCACTATCATGACAATGATAAAAATAGTGGTAGGGAAGTAATTATGTGAGAACCATACAAATTAAATTATAATCTCATCTCATATCTCTCTCTCTCATCTATTATTATTCATATATATATATACATGTGTGCGTGTGTGTGTGTTTAGGTTTTGCTTTTTAAAACTTAGAAAAACTGTCACTTTTTGGCTATCCTTTCCTTTCTGTCCCAATCTTTGAAAAGGATTCTCAAACTTGGGAGATAGATGATACATCAACTATTTTATTTCCCATGATTTTATTAGTGTTGTGACCCAATTTCTCTAATCATTTACAACCATATTATAAAACTCACTTTTTAAAAAAACAAAAAAAAATTATAAACTCAACTTATATTTCAAGTTCAAGATAATATAATCTAATTATCAAGAGTTTCTTTATTCCTACATGACATGAAAATAAAAATTTGAATACTAAGAAAAAAAAAGAACCAACGAAAAAAAATGTTGTATTTGTATTTCATATATGTGTTAAGTACTAATTTATGGGTATTTTTTTATTTTTTTTCTAAAGTATGAAGTCAGGATTGAAACTATTGAAAATTTTTAAAGATATTTTGAAAACAAAATACTAATTAATAGTTTTAAGTGTATTTTAGAAGTTTTTTTTTTTTTTAAGCTTAAAGTTACTATTGAAACTTTTAAAAATTCGAAAATATTTTTGACAAACTATAATAATTGTATGTCGAATATGTATTTGCTAAACTCAATGACAACATTTTTCAAAAGACAAAAGACCATGATATTTTTGTAAAATTTTTATTTAAATCTATTATCACTTCAAAGTTTCAATTTTAATCTATTAATTGCTAAACTTTTGTCATAGCAGACATAGTTAAACTTATCTCTCAACCATCATCCTATGTTAGTTAAATTATAATCATTTGAAAGTTTTTTAAAATTACATTGATTTTTAACCACATATTTACTAACACATAAGCTTTTCAAGGGTTTCAAGGATATTACAATTTTTTTTTTTTTTTTGTTAATATTATGTTCAAATGATGTTTATGCATGTTTCTCAATTAGTGGTGAAATGCCTGATGTCATATATAATATTGAAGATGATAAATACTATCAAAAGTCAAACTTGGTTTTATTTTTCCCTCATTGTTTTGACAAATAATAGAAACAATAAGAAAAATAATATAATACTCTTTTATTTTTTTGAGTAAAAAATATGGAGCATATCATTCAAACTTGCAATTGTAACCTTTTTTTTCTAAAAGAAAAAAAAAATTGTACCCCTTGAGTTTTTATTTTATGCCATACGCTCAACAAGAAAAAGTATAGCTATTGAGTGATCATACTATCATTATTAAAGCTTCAATTTACCTAAATAATTAAAATTTACTATCATTATTAAAGCTTCAATTTACCTAAATAATTAAAATTTCACCTAGTAAAGTTGTTGCATATTTATAATAATAAAAATTTGAAATATAAAAAATAAACTAAAATATTTACGACATATAGCAAAGTTTTAGATTCTAAATGATAGACATCGAAAGAATTTTATTACTGTCTATCAATATGATATTTGATAAAAGCATATCAATGTTTATCATTAATAGGATCTGAAATTTTGCAGTATATTGCAAATATTTTGTCAAATTTGTCATTCTCAACAATTCTCGTAAAAAAAAAATTAATTATGTGAATTAAATTCATACCTAGAAATCTTCAAGTTGGATTGAAACTTAAAATTAGATGACGTTGTATTTACAAATTTTGACATATATGAAAGTTAAATTTGTAGTTTCTAGCAACTAAATTTAATTTAGTTAATTTTAACTAATGTTTTAATTTTTACAGTAATTTGATTTTATTTTGTATTTAGAAGAAATACTAAGTTACTAAGCTATAAATTGGAATTTGTTTCATTCATTTGTAACACAGAAATATTGTACTCAACCATGAGATGTTTGACATCAAATGCAACATTATTTCCATGATGTTGTCGGAGATGGCATGGCATTCCCGACCGAGCACAACATGATTTCCATGTGGTCTTGGGCTGAGGCCGGATAGTCCTCAATACAGACCCACCAATTGAGAGCCCAATTGAAAGTTTGTAGTTTAATTGTGGATTTGCGTTTGCATAATCTCCACAACCTTCTTTTAATTTGCCTACTAGGCCCATAAGCCCAATAAATTTAGCCTAAATTTTGTTCTCAGGCTGATTAGCCCATAAGTAACTGTAGCCCATAGTGTTTTTTTTTGGATAAATAACAATTTTATTTTTAAATTGACAAAATAGCAAAACATAAAATTTTTAAATAATAAATAGGAGAACAATGCCTTAAATGCCCCTACCTAATTGATAGATGTGATTTCTAAATACATTTGTAACAGAATCCACAAATATCCTATAATTAATAGGAACTATGCACCCACATCCACAAATACCCTATAATTGACTGCTCGAGGATGGAGGCTTCTTCAAATGCGAGGAGAGCACGCCCTGATGCAGTAGCGTGCTACAGAGAAAGATGGATGGTGCAATAAGCTTCATGCGAATGGGAGATTGTGACGGCGACTGGGTTCGTGGATATGCGACAACGGCGGTCGGAGCTTCGTGGACAAATATCGATTGAAGCAAACACAATCCACTCACTTCAGATTCGGATGTCGCAACGCAGAGGAGATGACTGACGGAAAGGGAAGTAGCTCGAGATGTGGCGGCTTGGGCTAACGACGAACAGAAGCTTGACGGCGAACTAAGGTGACGGTGGCGACTTTGACGGACGGAGGGAGATTGTCGCCAGAGATCTCAATGGAGAGAAGAGAGGCGGGGGCGGCGGTGTGATTTAGAAGAAGAAGATGAGAGTGGGGGGGCTGTGGCTGAGATGAAGAAGATGATGATGAATTTAGGGTTTTAAAAAAAATATAATAATAATAATAATATAATTCTTATTATATATATTACATTATATTATAATATTATAAAATTTATATCTTTTTTTTTTCTTTTCCTTTCCAAACTTAAATAAACAGACAACAAAATAAATTATCTAAAATTAATGGATTCTACATTATCTTTGGCATAATTTTAGGAATTCAACTTAAGAATCTAAAATTAATACAGTATATTTTGTACCCTAATAATTAGGGAATGTTACAACCAATGACATATATTTAGGGATTGTTCAAACAATATAATATTTTTTTTATTTAGTTAAGAATTATTGTTTACAAATACACTGTATTTGTGATATGTGATATTTTGTTTGATTTTTTTTATCTTAACAAATACACGGACATGGTAGAATCTTAGGAATCTAATGTTAGCGATGCAAAATTAATGATTTTTTCATAAATAATTTAGAAAAAAGATGTTAAAATTAAGAGAATGTAAACTTAATTTATTATGTGTGTTTTTTTGGTAAATAATTTAGAAAATAAAAAATGATGAGAGTGAGAGGTTGAATTTTGGTATAATTTTAGGGAGTGGTTGAATTTTGAATTTAAACTTAACTAATTTACCAAAGATAATTATTTGCATTATATTTGTCATGATTTTAGGTAAGAATTGGTATGTGGTGCGTAAAAAATTGAATCTTTTAAATTCTTTTTCGTTAATTTTTTAATATTTTTGTTAATAATTAATTGTTGTATTATTTTTGCAAGATTTTAAGGAGGGATTCACTTTTGAATGTATAATTCCAAAAAGGAAAAAATGAATATTTGAAACTCTTTTTCGTTAATTTCTTATTTTTTATCATAATAATTAATTATTGCATTATATAATTTTGAATCTATAATACTTTGGATAAAATATTAAATACTTGAAGTTATTTTTGATTAATTTGAAGGTAAAAATTGGGATAATTAGGGGATATTGAAACCAATTGAATATGTGTAGGGATCTCTCAAAGAATATAATAATTTTTTTGATTTAGTTAATAATTATCATAAGTGGGTGTGTTTACAAATACAGTAATATTTTATTTGATTTTTCGATCTCACAAAATACACTGTATTTGTATATGGACAATTGTTATCCGTGGATGGATAATTTCGGGCCAAAAAAGTAGAAAAATAGTTAAGACAGTTAGTTTTGCCATAAATCAAATTAAAATAACAATTTTCTATTTTTCTATTTTCTATTCTTATATTTGCCATTTCCACGAATTCTCTCTCTCTCTTTTTTTTTCTTTTGTTATTATATAAGGAATGTTCTTTTGATGTAACAACTAACAAAATGCACTAAAAATTTCTTTATTTTAACTCTGAGTCTTTTCTATCTTCATCTTTGACTTTTGAGTATTTATTAAAAACAAAAGAAAAAAAAGAAGCCTCACACAACAATTTTAGATTAGCAGAAAAGTGAATTTGAAGATATAGAAATGGAAAAAAGTAAATTTGATTTTTGGAAAAATTAGATTATTGAATATTAAAAGCATATGAGAGCTTGAGAAATCAATATTAGGGACTTAAATCTCATTGAGTGGGCGTGTCGGAGTGGTTATCGGGCATGACTAGAACTCACGTGGGCTCTGCCCGCGCAGGGTTCGAATCCTGTCGCTTACGTTTCTTTTCTCTATTCCTTTTTCTATGCCTCGGCTTAAATTCACTGATTTATTTATTACTTTCTAAAAATATTTATTATCATTACGTTCACTGATTTATTTGAACAAAAATTAAGCTTTGCATCCCACGAAATTAACTTTTAATATAGAAAGAAAATAAAGGGTGGAATTTAAGTTAGAAAAAAGATATAACAAAATTAGTTTTTAATTTGAGTTATTTAATTGAAGGGTGTTGATTATTATTATTATTATTATTATTATTTTGTTTACATAAAAGATTTACAATATAAAATTTAGGGCCAAAATAATATTTAGAACATAATTTATCTAATACAATAAGTATATGTTCCCCTAATTCACTTAAATCCAAACATTTCCAATTTATTATTTCAATATATTTGATCTTTGGTTATACCTGCACCGCACAAAACGTCCACCAAATCTTAAAAAGCTCTTAACAAAATAATAGTCTCAAATTTCCTTTTTTTCCTTCTTTTTTTCTAAAAAATCTCTTTCCTAAGCATATTGTCAAACTTTCTTCTCTTCAATTTTGGTTGTGTAAAAATTCTCTTTTGCAAAATATTTTCTCAAACCATTTTCTTTCTCAAAATATTTTCTCAAATGTTTTGTTTTTCAATTTATTTACTTTTTCATGAAATTTTCAAAAAAGAAAATTCCAAATACATTTTCTATCGAAATTTTCTTACCTTGTGTCGTTCTAGTTTTATTTGGCTGGGTTCTTCTATTAGTTATTTGTTGTTTATAATATATTATTATTTTCTTTGGTTCTGTTCCTATTATTATTATTATTATTATTATTATTATTATTATATATTAATTTGTTAGTCGTGTATAGATATTATTATATATTCAAAATATTTTCTTAAAAAATATTTTGTGTTCTCTTCTTCTCTTCTCTTGTAAAGATTTATTTTTGTCTGTTTCCTTATGGCTTTTAGAGTCATTTTTGTTCGTCTCTTAACAATTGTGAATTGTATTTTGTGCATATGGTGCATTGTTTTTTTTTTCTCTCTTTGTTATCGGAATCTTCTTCGTACATTTTTCTTTTGTTAATTACTTTTTTTTTTAAGTAGATTTTTTTATTCATCTATCGAGATCATATCAAGTTTATGTTTTTTTCACCTTTTGCTTTTTATTGTCGCTCTCTTTTATTTGACTTTCTTTTGGCACTTCTTGTTTATTTCATTTTTTAGACATCCAATGTGTAATTTATTTTTCTTAGATAGTTCAAATTTTTTTCACCCTTTCTCTATGTATTCTTCTTAAATTTTGTTTGGTATAAAATATTAACACATTTCTTCTTGAAGAATACTCCCTTCGTGTTTGGTGGTATATGTTTGTTCTTTTTTTTTTTTTTTTTTTTTTTGTTGATTCTTCATTTTATTTTCTAATTTTTTTAAAGATTTACTTTTCTTTGTTTCATTATTGCCTTTAGAGTACTGCCTTTTTTTGTTTTGTCTCCTCTTTTATTTAACATTTAGGGTGTGTTTGGGCCTCGGGTATGGGGGAAAAGGAAAAGAAATTTGAGCCAAACCTTGTTTGGCCCAAGTATTATGCCAAAATGGGATTAGGAAAACCCTAATCCCCATATCCCCTATTTTATCCTACACTTCAGCCGCCGACTGCCTCTTTTAACCCTACTCTTTTCCGACCGATTTCCTTCGATTTTCCTGTGTTTTCCGTTCCCTTTTCGTCGCATTATCTTCGATTATCTCCATTTTACGTATCTCTTCTCCCTTCCTCTTCAAGTTGATTTACATTTTGTTCATATTTATACTATTTCACCGATCTGTTTGTGACCTCCGAAACGCCTTTGATCCTCTCATCCTCTCCCCGAAATGATCTGTTCGTGTTCCATTATTTTGCCCTAATCTCCCCGAAACGCCTCTCACCCTCTCTATTTTGCGTTTCGTTGATCGGTTGCGACGAACGTCCGTGACCTCCGAAACGCTTCTCATCCTCTCTATTTTCCATTTCGTTGATCGGTTGCCACGAAAGTGCGTGACCTCCGAAACGCTTCTCATCCTCTCTCCATTTTTTCATACCATTTCGTCCATTGAACAACCCTTGCCGCTCCCTACTTTTGCCGATCGTATAACCAGTTTACTGCACTTTTTTTGTTTAACCGAACGGGTATGTTGTCATTGATTCTACACTAAATCGAAGAAAGGAACTCGAGTAGGGGCATGAGAGCATGGCAGGGGTTATCGGTGTGCACCAAAGGTATGACGTGCCTATGATGAGGATTGTGGTGGTGGTTCTGATTTGATCTTTTCATGTTTGTTCTTATTTTCGGTCAATTATGCATTCCTTTGTTCTTCATATTGCCAGTGATGAGTTCAATTATATATTACTGATTCTGTTCATTTTGTTTTAAATCTTCGTTTGTCAACTTCGTTAACCATCATCCGACTTTTGTTGTTGATGTTCATATGTGATCAATTGTGGATTTCTTTGTTGTTGATCTTTGTGATCAATTGTGTTCTTGATGTTCAAATGTGATCAATTGTGGAACATCCCTCTTTGTTCTTCATATTTGTTTCTGAACTTGTTTAATGATCATGAATCTCTATTCTTGACATCCATATGTGATCAAATTTTCTTTTTCCTTCCTCTGTCATCATTTATGTTGGAACTCTGGATTTCTTTTACAACTTGTTAAATTTCATTTGTTCCATTCAATTTCAATTTTGTTGTCTGTGTACTTGTGTTGAAAAAAATGTCTGCCTACTGTGTATAGGGTTTGACTGCTTTTCTCAAATCCCCTATTTTATGGGATTCTTGTTGGACTAAATTAACTGTTGTTGACCTATTTATTAGTATATATTTGGATGTTCTCACAGCATTACATGCCCCATTCTCTTCCCGTTTTCTTATACTTGCAGTCCCCTTTGGTATGTTCATAACATTTGTTTGCTCTAATTTCTTTTCATTACATTTGCCACTTTAGCCAGACTGTTTTATGAACATGTTGATCTCTATTTTATGTCTCTTGTTAGTTGCTTGTGTTTTACATGTGATGTTATCAAGTCCACCGCACTAAATTATACCGCAAATGCGTTCTCTTGAACGTCTTTGATGGTATTTATTAACTCTGAGGCAACTTCCTTTCCCATACATTATGTACTAACACATTTATTTTTTGGTACGGTCCCATGGATTTGTAAGCTTTCGTTTTTTTTTTAAGGTATGTTTCATATGCGTTTTTTCGTTTATTTTTTACAATACATAATCTTTACGGCCACGCATATGTAATGACAATGTCGTTTGTTGTGTAAATCTTCAGGTTGTCGTACTTAAAGAATTCGTAATTGAGGTACAACGGCTTTAAACCTCATTCATTTATGAAGTTTATGTATATGTCGTGTACTTAATTATTTTTGTAATGAATTCTTTTCTTTCTTTATTATTCATTTCTGTTTCTTGTATCAAACGCTTCGCATTATATGTTATAAATCGTATTTTTCTTAGTATGTTAAGTGATATTATTCTTTATTCATTTCTTTCCATACTATATTTGCCACCGCCCGTAGGTATGTTAGCTACTGTTTTGAAATTAAGAAAAGTTGCCACTGCCCGTATGTATGAATTTTTCTTAGTATGGATGAATTTGATATTCATTACATCAAACTTAATTAACATTATTATTTAAGAAAAGTTGATTTTATATGTAGATGAATAATAATAACACAGTGAGCTATACATAATAAAATTGACATTATTATTTCAACAATATTATTAAGATATTGATGTATGTAATTTGGGTGGTATTAAGTAATGTTAAATGGAAATAGAATTCATAATAATATTTTTTAACTAACTTTATTTTATGTAAGATGTAATGGGTTAGAAAATTACTAGCTTCCCTAGTTAATTTACAAACATTTTACTTTACAAAAAATTAATTTAGAAACTCCTTCAATTACTTTAGAACAAATTAATGGCAAATATATTTTACAAACTCCTCCAAAAATTTTAGAAACAAATTCCATTTATAAACCAATTTTACAAACTCTCTCAATTAATTTATAAAATATTTGTATTTCTAAACATATTTTTTAAACTCCCATAATTAATGTAAAAAAAATGTATATTTATAAACATAATTTTACAAACTATTCCAATTAATTTGAAATTAAATAAATTTTCAAAACATATTTTCGCATTTGTGTCGCTTCTAAATGCGTTTCTAATGGACGAACACGTAATTAGTTTAAAAAAATGTGTTTCCAAATATACGTAATGAAGTTTGCACGGACGTATTTTCAAAAAAGTAGTACAAGTCAATTACTTAATTTGTAAACATATTAACTTAGTTTATCTTTGAAGATATTTCCAAAATTTCAAAACCTAGATTGGTAGTAGGTGATTACGTTAACAACATTCGAAATTAACACGTTCTTAGGATTATTTTCCAACAGGGTGTGAATCTATAATTTATAATGGATGAACATGAGTTGGCGTCTATTGTAAATGCGTTCATAGCATCCCAACGACAGTTGTTACTAATGTTGGAGCTCTTGAAGAACGATACGAAGAGGATAACGCACATCCCGTATGAAACTAGGCATAGGATTAGACAGTTAGCTTACTTTCGCATGATTCATGGCTCAGACCTTGTCTGTCGCCAAAGTACGAGAATGGACCGAAGATGTTTCACCATTTTGTGTCACCTACTGAGGACCATTGCTGGACTAACGTCGACGGAAGTCGTCGATGTTGAGGAGATGGTAGCAATGTTCCTCCACATTCTTGCGCACGACGTGAAAAATCGTGTCATTCAACGAGAGTTCATGCGGTCGGGTGAGACAATTTCCCGCCATTTCAACATGGTCTTGTTGGCCGTCATTCGACTTCATCAGGAGCTTTTGAAAAAACCACAACCAGTGCCTAATGATTGCACAGATCAAAGATGGAGGTGGTTTGAGGTACACATTTATCTCGAACTACGTACTTCCAACACAACGACGTTAGTTCTTCTCAATAATTTTGAGTTATGCGTTGCAGAATTGCCTAGGTGCATTAGATGGAACGTACATAAAAGTGAACTTTCCAGCAAGTGACCGGGCTAGGTGTAGAACACACAAGGGGGAGGTGGCCACAAATGTACTTGGCGTGTGTGACACGAAAGGAGATTTCGTTTACGTACTTGCCAGTTGGGAAGGATCAGCTGCGGACTCATGCATCCTCCGTGATGCCCTTTCAAGACCTAATGGGCTGAAGGTGCCCAAGGGTAAGTAACAACGACATTGTACCTATGAATGCAATTTTGCAAGCAACAGTTGCGACATTTTAATCGTGCATTGTGGTCACAGGGTATTACTACCTGGTTGATGTCGGGTACCCAAATGCGGAGGGTTTCCTGGCACCATACAGAGGCCAACGCTATCACTTGCAAGAATGGCGTGGCCCTGAAAATGCACCTTCAACGTCGAAAGAGTTCTTCAATATGAAGCATTCGTCTGCTTGTAATGTAATCGAAAGAGCATTTGGTGTCTTGAAGGGTCGATGAGCGATACTGCAGGGAAAGTCATACTACCTTGTAGGAGTTCAATGTCGCACAATACTCGCATGTTGTCTCCTCCACAACCTTATCAATAGGGAGATGTCAAACTTTGATATAGAAGACAACATAGATGAAGTTGATTTCACCCACGCGACTATTGCCGCCGATGACATACATTACATAGAAACGTCGAATGAGTGGAGTCAATGGAGGGACGACCTTGCAGAAGAAATGTTTACTAATGGGAGTTGCGTAACCAATAGAAAAATTAAACGTTCCCCGTTCATTTTCATACTTAAGTAGTGATTGCAATAGGTCCTATTTTTTCATAGTTTTTGGAATATGATTATTTTGAATGTATTGGTGACGGAAGTAACTTACTGCCAAACTGTTTTTCAGTAGGAGTTCACTGTACTATGAAACTAATCGTATGTATCTAATCTAATCATACGAAACTTAATGAAACTAATATGTTTGCGTTTGACTTCTAGCATGACAAGTTCATCGAGACTACCTAAACATACTTGGACTAAAGAGGAAGAGGCAAGCCTTGTGGAGTTGGTCAATGCTGGTGGGTGGAGGTCCGACAATGGGACCTTTCGCCCCGGGTACTTAAATTAGCTGGCGAGAATGATGGCCTTCAAGATCCTAGGTTGTAATATCCATGCTTCAACCATCAATAGCCGAATCAAATTGATGAAGAGAATGTTCCATGCACTTGCGGAGATGCGTGGCCCAAACTGTAGTGGTTTTGGGTGGAATGATGAAAAACAATGCATCGTCGCTGAGAAACAAGTCTTTGACGATTGGGTAAAGGTGCGTTAGTAGTCATTTGAACACTTGTACTATTATTTCAATACATGGACTAATAATTTATTATTGCACTTATACAGAGTCATCCGGCGGCGAAAGGCCTCCTTAATAAGTCGTTTGTCCACTATGACGAACTGTCTTACGTGTTTGGCAAAGATCGTGCAACAGGAGGCCGGGCTGAGAGTTTTGCGGACATTGGGTCAAACGATCTTGCTGGGTATGACCATTTGCTGCTGACGCTGCGGCAGATACGAACTTCTCCCAATGTACAGTCCGGGATTGAACATGTCGCCTGATGATTTGATGGAAACCAGAACCGCTAGGGTCAGTGAACGTAGGAATGTTTCAAGCGGGTCTAAGCGGAAACGTATAGGACATGCCACAGATAGTGGGGACATAGTTTGTACTGCCATCGAGTACGGAAATGAACAACTTCATCGCATTGCTGAATGGCCTATCCTACAACGTCAAGACGCAACCCAAACACGTCAAGAGATTGTTCGACAGTTGGAGGCCATCCCTGAGCTCACATTGATGGATAGGTGTCGCTTAATGCGTATACTTATGCGTAACGTCGATGACATAAAAGCTTTCCTTGAAGTTCCCGACAACATAAAGTACCCGTACTGCAGCATCATTCTTCAAGAAAACCGATGACTAGTTTGTTTGTTGTATTTGTATTAATGAAACTTTTCTTACTTGGACTATATGTTCTTCTTCTAACTTGTTATGTCTTATATATAACGAACTTGAAATTCTGTTGAAGTTAATTAGTTTGTATTTTCATTTCGCTTTCAAATATAATGGTATCAATTGTTTATTTTATCCTATTAATGTAGTGTTTTCGTTGAAGTTTTTTTTTTACAATATTTATAAGTTGCGTATACGTGGAAATAATTTGGTTTAAATGCGCTAATCATTTTACGAATTTACGAATTAATTTTGCACGACATAACATAAGAGAAGAAACAAAATTATTAAATGTGACTCAATATAATTATTTTATAAAATGCATATTTGTTACTCACAGGGTACGTAAATTTTTTTTTTGAAAACCTATTTACATAATTATGTTTAGGTTATTCCAATTACATAATTGAATATTGATCATGAATAAAAAAAAAATTATATATTTTTATTCTTATATTAACATTCCTTATTAAAAAAAAAACCTAAATCTAATTAACCTAATATTTGCCCCAAACAAGTTTTATAATAATACTACACTCATAACTCTTCCTCCAAACACATTTTATAATAATACTATAATAATAATCTTTCTCCCAAACACATATTATAATAATACTACAATAACAATTCTTCTTCCAAACACATATTATTATAACACTACTATAATAATTTCTTTCCCAAACACGTACTATTATAACACTGCATTTCATATTTCTTCTCCCAAATACATATTATAATAACACTACTAATAATAACTCTGTATTAGTACGCTTTTCCTTAATTTTCTCCTTTGTTTTGTCTCCTCTTTTTATTTAACATTTCTTGTTTTTCAAACTTTAGTACACTCAAATGAACTATTTTTTTTCCTTTCTGTTGTTCTACTGCTATTGCTAAAATTTTCACTGTTATTTATGCATTTGTTGTTATATTATTTTTCGAAAATTTGGATCATATATTCCATTTTTTTGAGATTGGATGTGTAATTTATTTTTGGGTGGTTTTAAATATTTTCACCATTTTCTCTTTTGTGTTGTCTATGTTTTAATTTAGTTAAAATATTATTCTGGCAATTTTGTGTTAGATGAGTTTTGTTTGTTTCACATTTTTTTTTTAATATTATGATCATCTTTTGTGTGTTTTTGGTATATTCATTGTTCCATTTTCCTCCTCTTTTTTTCCTATTGTGTGTTTATATGTTTTTTTAGTTTCACTTCTGTTGTATTATATTATCAAATGTTTGTTTTTACCTATGTTGTTACTTTTGTATCTTGAAGTTCTACTAATTCTCTAATTAACTATTTATTATAACACTGATTCATATGATATTAACTTTTAATTATAATGCTATTCAACAACAAAATATAGTAAATAACTATCAAAATGCATTATTACTTAAAATAATACTCCTGCTAAATATATTGAAATACAAGCTACCACTTGAACTTTTTTACCCATACAACAATCGATACTAGACGACTCCAAATTATAATCGCAGAAAAATTGGTAGTTTGAGCTTCTATCTATAAATTAAGGCACATGCTTAATCTAAATTTAGGTTGACTGTCAATGTCTTTTAATTGGTAGTTTGTCAATATATAATTTAAGTTTCAAGAAATATGATTAAAACGTTTTTACTATTTTCCACCGTCTTGAGTCAGTGATCTAAACTTCTAATGTTAGTCAAATATTATCATTTAAAACTTTTAACCTTTCAATATTGATTTTTAACAATTTAGCTCTTACGGTTTTTAACAATTGAGTTATGGAAATGTTAGTGTTATGATAAACCTAGTTTTATCATAACCCTTATTTGAGGGAAAAATTTAGAAATGTAGTTTTAAGATAAATAGGTGATTGGGGGAAGGGTTATGTGGGTAGGGTTAATTATTATTTTTTTTGTCCAATTCACATTGTACATGTAAACAAAAAAAATTTATTGCATATTGTTTTATTACAAAAACGTCAAAAATTTGTTGTAATAATTTGACTTACTTTCTCCAACAGCGACGTCCATCTCCAATTTTATTAAATTAGTAAATACACTTGACCAATTTCCAAATAATTTCTTTACAAATTCTACTAATTTTATTCCAAGTCATTTTGAACAAATAAAAACTAGTTATTGTGTATTTGTAATTATCGATCGTGTCCTACATTTGTTTTTAACATATTTGATTACGTGCTCTAACACATATGCCCATATTTATATTGGTGCATTCAATTACTTATTACATAGCACTTAAACGTCATATTTTTAGAATTGTTACACATACACAGTACAAATTACCTTAATTCAACCAACACTTCTCAAACTGAATTTCGATACTAGAACATTTAAAAAAACAGGTGCATACAAAGAAATCATATACACATCGAACTATCGTACATACGAAAAAAGTTTGATAAAATAAAATTACGAACAACAGTACAAATCATAGTCAAAGTGAAGTAAGAAAACATCAAGTAAGCCAGGCTAGGAAGTACATAAAATATCTCGAGGCGTCTTGTAGGAGGATTATACAGTAGTTCTTCCTCTCTTCGTTAGTCATCTCTACGAAACCACGCATGTTGTCCATACTGCGCATGAGTAGCCTTTGGCACACTGCCCTATCTAAGCTGCTTAGGTCGGGCATCTCACATAATAAGCGTAATAATTATTGGCAAACAAATGTGTCATTGGCAAGAGCACAGACAGGCCACTCGACAATGGTCTTGAGTTGGTCATTCGCACGCTCCAGGGCCATATGTATCATCTCAATCTTACCCTCGCGCTAGCTTCCCTTCTTTCACTTGGATCCGCTCGATCAGAACTATCGTCTGATGCGTGAGTAGGTTGTGATGTGCATACATCATCTTGAAACATGTCAATCTCTTGGTTGTACATGGATGGAAACTCCATATCATTTTCACCCGACATGTCAAACCCCTCATATCCGGTGGGCTCATTAGACCCGACGTCGGGTGAACATGTCTGCAAAGCGACCCCTCGCCCTATCCCTCCTGACCACATATGTAACTTTGTCATAATAGGAAAAAGGTTTGTTAAGGAGACCCTTCGCTGCAGGATGTGACTGCATAAAAAATAAGAGCACTTCAAACTATCGTTACAAAAAATCATCAATCAAAGTACACTACGAAATTATTGTCACGTTTTTATCAGTTTCCTTACCCTAAACCAGTTGTCGAACAGTTCCTTCTCGACAATGATGCACTTTACCTCATTGTTCCATCTGAACCTGTTGCATGCTGGCCCACGCATTTCTGCGACAGCCTGAAAGGTCCGCTTTAGTGTCTTAATTCTGCAGTTTATTACAATGGTGGCTCGGACATGACATTCATGCATCATGCGAACAAGTTAGACCAAACAACCTGGTCGGAACGTACCATTGTCCAACTTCCATCCGTCGACGAATACCAACTCCACTAAACACTCAACTACAGTGCCATCCTTCTTCTTCGTCCATACATGTTTGGGGGCACGAAACGAGGGTGTCATACTGACAATGACAAATAATAACAAATACATGAAATACGTTAGCAATTTCGAATTTCCACATTGAAGAGACAATAAATGCCAAAAAATATTATGACATATCATTATAATTTCTATTTTCCCATTGTTGTAAAACATACACACATACTTTCGATATTCAAATTAAAGAGTATAGGTAATTTAAATTGCCATACAACTCAAGGGTTCTAATTTAAAATGGTTTTAGCTATGTGTTACGCAACTGCCATTCTATGAACATCACTTCAGCTAATTCATCCCGCCATTGAGACCATTTGTTCGTGGTCTCAATGTACTGAATGTCGTCTTCTGCGGTGGTCATCGCGTACGCGGAGTCTCCCTTGTCAACGTCATCTATGTCTTCGCAATTTGTCATTTATCTGCTAATCAAATTGTGCAGTAGGCAACATGCTATGATAGTGCGACACTGCACTTAGAGGGGATAGTACGACTTCCCACGAAGTATTGCCTATCGACCCTTTAGCAGATTGAACACACGCTTAATGACATTTCTTTCGGATGAGTGTTTCATGTTGAAGTATTCCTTTCCAGTGGT
Organism: Cucumis melo; assembly: GCF_025177605.1. Lineage (NCBI taxonomy): Eukaryota > Viridiplantae > Streptophyta > Magnoliopsida > Cucurbitales > Cucurbitaceae > Cucumis > Cucumis melo. The sequence goes on from NC_066865.1 coordinate 20,089,395, forward strand.
TAGTGCATTTCGAGTGTCACGCCACTCTTGCAAGTGGTACCTCTGACCTCTGTATGGGGTGAGAAATCCCTCCGCATTTGGATAACCCGAATCACGCAGATAGTAATATCCTGTTACATAAACCAATGGTTTATGCATATTCAATTTGGAATTTCAAAATTGCGTTGTGGGATTAAAAATTGTAAATACCCATTGACACTTGCAATCCGTTTGGTCGTGCAAGCACATCCTAGAGAATGCACGAGTCCACTGTGGATCCTTCCCAACTGGCCAATACGTATACGAAATTCCCTTTTGTGTCATAGACGACGAGTACATTAGTGGCAATTTTCCCCTTAAGCGTTCTAAACGTAGGGCGATTGGTTGTGGACACGTTCGCATTTATGTATGTCCCGTCCGCCTTTATGTATGCCTCGTCCAACATCGCAAGATAATTTTGTAGGTTTAAACAAATGGGCATACATTAGTGGGATGTACTTATATATGACATACAGATGACTTCGACTAGGCGCACCTCGAAAAGCTTCCACTGTGGATCCGTACAGTTGTTTGTTATTGGAACCAGTTTCTTTATTAACTTGTTGTACAGTCATACCACAGCCAACAAGACGAGGTTGAAATGTCGCAATACAGTCTCACTAGATCGTATAAATTTCCTTTGAATAATGCGGTTCTTCACATCATGGGCAAGGACATGCAAGAACATGACAACCATTTCTTTAACATCAACAATCTCTGTCGACGAAAGGCCAGTGACAGTCCATAGTAAATGACATAGAATAGTAAATGTTCGTCTATCCATTCACGTGCTTTGTCGACACACTAGATCAGACTTGTGTATCATGCGAAAGTATGCAAGCTATCTAATTCTATGCCTAGTATTATACGATGATTATGGGAGTCGCTTATTGCCGTTCATAAGTGCCTCCAACATTAGCAACATCTGACGTTGGGACACTGTGAATGCAGTTACGACTCCAAACAAGGGTTTGTGGATCAATTTCAAAGTATGAAAATTTCCTAAAAAATGATTAGGTAATTGTGTTATTACAATATCCATATGCAGGGTGAAAAAAACCCTGTTCAACATAAAGTTATATATGGAAGCTACCTACAACTATTTAATTTCTTTTTAAAAAACGATGCCCACTTGTGTTACATGTCATGAAAAATCGGAGAGACATTTTTAAATGTGATGAAATGAAATGTGAAGAAACATAATTTTTTTTCTTGTGAAAAATGTTTACTTTTAGTGAGTAATTATCGAAATTAAAATTTGTAAAAACAAATGAAAACGGTTTACTTTTAGTTAGTAATTTTTTTTAACATAAGATAAAAAGTTATACTAAAACTTGTTTTAAAAGGGTTTAGTGGTGAAATTTAAAAAAATGTTACTATAGTTGTACAAGTATGTGTCATAATGAATGAAATATTTTAAAAATAGAATGTGGTACAATTACAACTTTAGTATGTTTCTAATCGTCAAAGTTCGATTTTGTTCACAACTTAGGACCCTGAGTTAAACAATTTTTAGAATGCGGTGAAATTGAAGGTATAGTACGTCTTAAATGTTGTTAATTTAATTTTTTGGACAACTTAGGGACATCTTTTAAAAACGGCATTTGAATTTTTTTTAACTTTTTAAAAAAATGTGAAGTTCTAATATCTACTCCGTTTCAATTAACGAAATTCACGTTTGACGCCTATGATTGGTATGATAAGGTATCAGGGAATTTTTTTGAAAAAATTTATAGTCAAATATATTTGTTACACTAATGTGAGTCGTACTAGTGAAATTCTTTACATTGGGATGATAATTTTTGAAAGAAAATGTAAGGCCCGTGCATGTAAAAAAAACAAAAATTTCAAACTTTGTAAGCATAGAATAAAAAAAAATAATACAAACTTTATTAAATGGGTCAAATGTCCATAGAAAACAAAAAATTACAAAATTACAAAACCGAAAGTTTGTCCCCTATAAATAAAATAAAATTACATAGTTTTAATTCTAATTGAACAAAAGCACTACAAATCGAACTTTGAATCTACAAACGACTAATCCATAGTACCTTTTAGAAGGATGGGATGGCTGTAGACGTTCTGCATAAAAATAAAAAAGTTAGGAAATGACAAACGTTGAAAACACGAGAAGTATTTTAAATGCAGTCGAAATGAAGAAATAAAAAACAGAAAAAGAACGATTACATACCTTGTACGTATATGAAAGGACCAAAAATGAAGATTTCAAAATGTAAGACATTAAAAAAACAACATTCAAACGTAAAAAGGATTTTTCGAAAAACATGTTAAGGAGTCTTAGAGTAATGAAATTGGTTCAATAAGTTGAACCAGATTTTATTGTAGTGGAAACATCAATTAGGAGGTAAAAAAACAAACAACAAAGCAAATGAAGAGACAAAATAGAAGGTACAGAAGACATGCAAAACAACAAAGAAAATGAATCACAGAAAGTAAAGTTATCTAACAACATTAACACGAGATTCATAGTGGTCGAAACATCATTGAAAATATTTCAAAATAGGTAAGGTACACTAATATGGAAAGAAACATACATAAGAAGAGAAGGAAAGAAAAAAATTACATAAGATAGAAGAAAATAGGTAAGGTACACTAATATGGAAAGAAACGTACATTAGATCAAGAGAAGGAAAGAAAAAAATTACATAAGACAGAAGAATCGTATAAGGAAAGATGGACATGTATTTTTGGAAAAGTGGTGTAATGTGAAGAAATGGAGTACAACATACGTGACTGCCAAAAAGGAAATATGGAATGTACTTAGAAAACAAGGCAAAAACAAACAACTATTGAGAAAACACCAAAACAAAGTAAGAAGGCAACCAATCACAAATGCAAGTGCTAAATGAAAAGAGGAAATGAGGTTTATATAGGAAAGATGGGGGAGTAAATAATGACTTTAATGACCACACCAAAAAAGCAGAGGGAATCTCTGCCTCTCTGTAATACCAGGATAAACGAAGAGATAAGTCTAAGCATAGTCTATTGGAAGCTACATAAAAAGTACAGTAAGAAAAGATAACCAAATATCTTAAAGGGACAAAACAATCTGCACATATGAAATGGTTTTTTCCCAATGAGATCAGTGAGTAAAGAAAACTTGGAAACAAATTTTTGTATGACAGTGGAGCATGTACAAGCAGCCAGGACAATTCAAGCCAATCAATTTTGAGAGCAAACAAAGTAGTTCTACAAGGGACCGAATCACCCAACAGAAACATTACAAACAAATTATTAAAGGAAGTGCATAAAGAAAAGATCAATGATAACAAGAAATACCCAAACTACCGAAATCATTAGACCAAAATACAAAAGAAATCAGTCAATGGAAAACTATCGAAATCAGTAAACCAAACTAGAAAAGAAATTAGTCAATGGAAGACATCTAAAATTAGTAGACCAAACTACAAAATAAATCAATGAATCGAAAACAACTAAAATCAGTTAATGGAAAACAACAAAAAAATTACATATATTTAACAAAATGATTCAAATGTAATAGAAAACAAAGAAATTATGTACTCATCATCGACTTGTGTTTGAAAAAAAATAGGATTCAAATAGAAGAATACCTTCCTACGATGCTCAGTTTGGACCCATTGCCAGACAAGGTTGTGAAGTTTCTGTTCTACATCATTGAAGGCAACCTGAAATGGCAACTTTAACACTGAGCGACAAGGGAGTTTTATCGAATGGCAAGGAAACCATTCTAGGGGAAAAACGAACATGCATGTTCATGGAGAACACCCAAAAAAGAGAAAATTGAAAGGAGTTTGGAGGCAACGTCGTTGGAGGGCCGCCTTCAACAAACTCACATTCGGTTTTCGGGGAGTGAGAGAGACGAATGAGAGAAATGTAGGTCGACGTTAGGCATCACTATAGGAAACCCCTTTTCCATGAAAATGGGGGAATGAATTTTTCGATACAAAAATCGTCAACGGCTGAACCTTACACACGAATGGACGCAAAATGAAAATGGAAGAGAATAGGGAGAAGAAGAACCACTGAAATGGAAAGTGGAAGAAGACGGATCGAAAAATGGAAACACAGACTGAGGCCAGGAAGAGTTGAACACAGGTTGAAGGAAAAGAAATGAGAGAGAAATTCGACAGAGTGGGAATGAAGGATTAGGGTTAAAATGTGTATTATGGAAACACTAAAACTAAGTGTTTCCATAACTCTTGTTTCAAATAGAGTTAGAGTTGGGATAACCTAACCCCACAATGATTATCCTACACCCAAATAACTTATAATAATTTAATTTTTTTTTATCTTTTAACATGTAATAATTCAGTGCACTTTTAGATTTGTAACAACACTAGTTGGTAAATCTTTTTTTTATCAAACTTAATTGTCACATTTTGTGAAAAATATGTATATATATAACATGTTCAAAAAAAAGTAGAAGCATATGAGTCCAATTTAAGGACAATATTGTAATTTATCCTTTAATCATCAAAGAATGTGTCACACATGAGGACGTGACCGTCATCTTTCCTTGGAAGGCAATTAATTAAGAAAGAAAGTGAGAAAGAGTTGGATGGGAAAATGCGAGTCGTAAGCCTTGAGAAACCGCGTTGGGAGACGAAGAACAACATCAACCGCCAATAACAGCCTTCTTTCTTTCTGTGAACTTTTGGGATCTCCAGAGGAGAATCAAGTCCGTAAAGTCAAATCTTTTGCGGATAAGTCTGTTCTTAATGACCGAGAGGAAAATTTTAGCTAATTTCCTGTAAACTGTATTCTTCTTCTTGCTTGATTGTTAGAGCTCTTTGTTGTTGATTGTATTGCTTATCATGGGAGACGTGAAGGACAAGGTCAAGGGATTCATGAAAAGGTTTAATAACACGTTGTCCTCATCTTCTTCTACGAGTTTCAAGGGACAGGGAAGAGTTTTAGGTTCGTCTTCTTCTGGGTCGACTAGTTCTTTGCCTACCCGCCCATCGGAGAATCCCATTTCAAAGCCGAAGCTTGTTAGTCCACCTTCAAATTCCTCTGCCAATTCTAATCCCCCGGTTGCGAATTCGATTGCCACTGGTCAAAACAGGTCGGACCCGTCGAATAAATCGAATCCAGATCGTAAACGGGCCGATGGATTTGACCCATTTGACTCGTTTATAACGTCTGGGAAAAGATCTGGAAATGGGTATTCCTTAAACGTGTTTGAATGTCCGATTTGTGGCCGGAGTTACAGGTCTGAAGAAGAGGTTTCGGTGCACGTAGATAGCTGTGTCAACGTTAGTACAGCCAAGGGACCGGAAGATCCGCCTACGAGTGATGCAGAATCTAGGAGTGAATTGGAGGCTTGTATTGGTACTTTCTTAGCAGGGAAGCCATCACAAGGTTCATTGGATATTGTTCTGAAGCTTTTGAGGAACATAGTTCGGGAACCAGAGAATTCGAAGTTTAGGAAGATTCGTCTGAGTAATCCCAAAATTAAGGAGGCAATTGGTGAGGCTGTTGGGGGAGTGGAATTGTTGGAGTTCGTGGGTTTTAAATTGCAAGAGGAAGATGGTGAAATGTGGGCAACCATGGAGGTTCCAACGGAGGAACAAATTCACCTATTAAATAAGGTAATTGATTCGATTGACCGGCCAAAGCTTGAAGAACAGCAAGAGAAAGCCAGCACCGCACCTGAGCTGATTGAACCAAAGAAGGTGGACGGACAGGTTTGGTTATCATTTCATACTTCGCACTGGTTTTATATTTTGTGTCAATTTCTCTTTTCTTGGAAAGGTTCCATTATGCTTTGATGGTCACACTTACAGTGATGCACGCTACTTGATAACAGGGTTGCTATGACTTATCAGCAAAAGATGAAGCTCTTGATTTGTCTCTGTTGTGAATATAGTTTTCAAAAGAACACAAATGGAATGTTAACTAACATTGTGATTACTGGTTATGATGTAAATTTTGCCAAAGGACCATTTAGAGACTTTTCATGGCTAGATAAGAGAATTCTGCTCATGACTTGGCTTGAAGTAATTTGTTTAAAATGTTTAGTTTGGTGACTATAAGTAACATTATGAGGTCTATATTTTAGTTCAAGACATCAGTCACCAGTATAGATTTTATGGATACTTTCCTCAAATTGCTTCTCTCTCTTGCTGATTCTGTTAGTCTATTACTCCCATGATTTCCCATTTAATTGGAACCTTGAGTTTTGTCCCGTCTCCTGTCACCCTTTGTAGCTTTTCCAAGCCAGTGCAAATTTGGCCCTATTGTGAAACAACGATGGTTGTTCTATAAGAAACTGAAAGCCGAGAAGAGTCCAAAAGAGTCCAAAAGAAGTTTCTGTGGAATACATCTAGGTGTATAATTTGATTGTTGCCTCCTACATCTTATATATGTATATATGTATGTATATACACACACATACACACATACATAATATACGAGTCCAAAAGAAGTTTCTGTGGAATACATCTAGGTGTATAATTTGATTGTTGCCTCCTACATCTTATATATGTATATATGTGTGTATGTACACACACATACACACATACATAATATGTAAGACCTTTCATTGATGTGAATAAAATATCAAAAAGGGGGCCCCGACTGAAAGGAAGTTACATAAAGCCTTCCAAGGTCATTCAGACTTGTCAAAGGAGAGATATCACTTACGACTACTCCATGCCAGAGCAATAATAAAAACAACTTGAGAAATCTTTCAGGAGAGGGTGTGCTAGGCCTCCGATCATTCAAGTTTACAAGAGAAGGGGTAAAAAGGGGAATTCCACCCAGACAGCTTGGTAGTTAGGATGGCCAGTGGTCCTCATGACACATGGCAGCAGGAGCACAAGAATATTAGGACTATATATAGGAGCTTTTGTATTAGAGTTGAGGTATCTTGATCATTAGGCATTTTGGAGTGAACATAGTTCATGGTGGAGAGTACAGCCCTCTTATTTGGCTGAGTATCTTGTTGGTTTTTTGTTACTCTTTTGTGGCTGGTGAACTATTATCCATATATCAATATAACTACAGCTTACTCTCCTGTTATATAAATTTCTCTGTGAATTCTGCTGGAGTATTAGTGTACTGTGTGTGCTGTTTGGTTAATATTGTTGTAGGAAGAAAGGAGTCCTAACATTGGTATCAGAGCCATTCGACATCCTGGGGAGGTGGAAGAAGATGACGCAAAAATTAATCGAAGAACGATTGGATGCGTCGGAAAAGGAGATTGAAGCCATCAAAAAAGAGGTTCAACGCATACCTGTCCTAGAGAAGACGATGGAGAAAATGCACGCCATGTTAACCGAAATGTACGAGGATCGCCAAAGACAGCCTGGCAGTTCGGAACTGACCGGAGTGAGTACGGGTAAACGGAAAATGCGAACGGAAGATGTGGTCGACGGAGACGAGGAAGGGGAAACCTCTCTGAGTTTAGAACCGGGGGCAGGGCAAGATCGCATAAAGTTTAAAAAACTGGAGATGCCAGTTTTTAATGGAGAAGACCCGGATGGATGGATTTATAGGGCAGAGCACTATTTTCAGATGCATCTTCTGAATGAGCAGGAGAAGTTAAAGATAGCGATAGTCAGCATGGAAGGAAAAGGATTGTGCTGGTTCCGTTGGGCGGAGAATAGGAAACGCTTTCGATCGTGGAAAGAGTTAAAAGAGAGAATATACAACCGTTTTCGTAACAGAGAATATGGAACGGGTTGCGCGCGATTCTTGGCTATAAAACAGGAGGGATCGGTGGGAGAATACTTGCAGCGCTTTGAAGAGCTATCGGCGCCGTTACCGGAAATGACGGAGGACGTCCTGGTAGGGGCATTCACGAATGGGTTGGACCCGGTTATTAGAACTGAAGTATTTGCAATGCGGGCCGTGGGCTTGGAGGACATGATGGATGCGGCCCGATTAGCTGAAGAGAAATTAGAGATAGCTAGGGCTTCGCATGGCCCATATGCTAAGGATTTTAAATCAGCCCAGAAACACGCGCCAAAAAATGTTGAAACCCCTTCGACGAAAATGGTGACTTTAGTCGAGAGAATCCCTGCGAGTCTGAACCAAGCAAACAACTCACAGAACGGTGCGACAGGGATGGGCGGACGACGGGATACCGGTTTTCGAAGGTGGACGGATTCTGAACTGCAAGCACGACGTGACAAGGGGCTGTGTTATCGATGCGACGAACCATTTAGCAAAGGCCATCGCTGCAAAAACAAAGAACTTCGCCTCTGTGTGGTCGCGGACGATTTGGAAGATGTTGAAATGGTGGATAGTGCGTACGAGGGAGAGATGGTGGAAGTTAGTCCGGTGGTAGAGTTGTCCCTGAATTCCGTTGTTGGGTTGACAGCACCGGGTACGTTCAAGCTAAAAGGAATGGTGGAAAACCAAGAAATAGTGATCATGGTGGATTGTGGGGCGACCCATAATTTCATCTCCCTGAAGCTGGTCGAGAATCTAAAATTACCTATGGCGGAAACAACGAATTACGGAGTTATTATGGGGTCCGGGAAGGCGGTGCAAGGCCGCGGAATATGTAAAGGTATCACAGTGGGTCTGCCAGTGATATCCATAGTAGAGGACTTCTTGCCGCTGGAACTGGGTAACATCGATATGGTGCTGGGGATGCAGTGGCTGCAGAAACAGGGAGCAATGACAGTGGATTGGAAAGCCCTCACCATGACCTTTGTGGTCGGAGATACTAAGGTAATCCTAAAAGGGGATCCTTCGCTGACCCGAATGGAGATATCCTTGAAAGTGTTAGTTAAAACGTGGCAACCGGATGATCAGGGATTTCTAGTTAACTTCAGAGCCATGGGGATTCCCAAGGCAGATCGGGAATTAGTAGTGACAGATGCTGTGGAGGACTATCAATCAGAATTTGCACAGCTACAGCAGGAATTCAGCGATGTATTTGAAATGCCCGACGGACTGCCCCCGATACGACGAATCGACCATAGGATCCAGTTGAAAGAAGGTACGGATCCCATTAACGTGAGACCATACCGCTACCCACATGCCCAGAAAAACGAGATTGAAAGATTGGTGAATGATATGCTGGCTTCAGGAATCATACGACTGAGCACCAGCCCGTTTTCCAGCCCGGTTATCTTGGTAAAAAAGAAGGATGGGGGATGGCGGTTCTGCGTCGACTATCGCGCTTTAAACCGAGCAACGGTACCGGATAAGTTCCCTATTCCCATGATTGATGAGCTGTTGGACGAGTTAAGTGGAGCGAGTATTTTCTCTAAAATAGACTTGAAATCCGGGTACCATCAAATCCGGGTACGGGATGAAGATATAAGCAAGACAGCTTTCAGAACGCACGAAGGTCATTACGAGTTCTTAGTCATGCCCTTCGGACTCACCAATGCGCCTGCAACATTCCAAGCATTGATGAATCAGGTTTTTCGGCCTTATTTACGCAAGTTTTTGCTGGTATTCTTTGACGACATTCTTGTGTACAGCAGGGACGTGGAAACACATCTAGAACATCTGACTATGGTGTTTCAGCTATTGAGACAGCATTGCCTCTTTGCTAACCGGCAGAAATGTCATTTTGCGAATGACCGAATCGAGTACTTAGGCCATTGGGTGTCGGCCAAGGGAGTGGAAGCTGATCAGGAGAAGATTAAGGCCATGATAGAGTGGCCAATACCGAAGAATATACGGGAGCTTCGAGGGTTCTTAGGGCTGACCGGGTATTACCGTCGGTTTGTGGCAAATTATGGCGCCATTGCTACACCACTCACGAAACTAACCAAGAAGAATAATTTTCGTTGGTCGGAAGAGGCAACGAAAGCATTTGAACAACTTAAAAGAGCCATGGTCACACTCCCCGTGCTAGCATTACCTGACTTTCGCTGCCCTTTGAAGTGGAAACCGACGCATCAGGTATCGGGTTAGGGGCTGTGTTAACGCAGAACAAAAGGCCCATCGCTTATTTCAGCCAAAAACTATCAGAAACGGCCCGAGAAAAATCTGTTTACGAGAGGGAGTTGATGGCCATAGTATTGGCTGTGGAAAAATGGCGGCATTACCTTTTGGGGCATCGATTCGTGGTATATACTGATCAGAAAGCATTGAGACCTATTCTGGAGCAAAGGGAAATAGTACCCGGTGTGCAAAAGTGGCTGATGAAGCTGATCGGATTTGACTTTGAAATACGCTATAGAGCTGGACCCGAAAACAAAGCTGCGGACGCCTTGTCCCGTATGCCATTTGAGGCTGAGTTAAATGCCATTACTGTCCCTTCCTTGCTGGACATTACAGTGATCGAAAAAGAGGTACAAGCGGATGAAAAATTGAAGGCCATCTTTGATAGAATTGTGGCGGATCCGGACTGTGTTCCCCGATATACGATTCGCCAAGGTAAGCTGTTTTATAAGGGCAGATTAGTTATTTCGAGAACTTCGAGCTTCATCCCGACCATATTACACACTTTCCATGATTCGGTCCTTGGGGGACATTCCGGAGAGCTACGCACTTACAAAAGGATAGCAGCAGAATTGTTTTGGGACGGGATGAAAAAGGACATCAAACAGTATGTGGATCACTGCCATGTTTGCCAGCAAAACAAGATCCAAGCGTTATCTCCGGCCGGACTGTTACAACCTCTCCCTATTCCTAACCGTATTTGGGAAGATATTTCCATGGACTTTGTGGAGGGCCTCCCACGTTCCAAGGGATTTGACACGATATTGGTGGTAGTTGATCGCCTAAGCAAATACGCCCACTTTATCACCTTGGGTCACCCATTTTCGGCTAAAGTAGTGGCTTTGGTGTTCATCAAAGAGGTAGTGCGCCTCCATGGATATCCTCGCTCGATAGTATCCGACCGTGACCGAGTCTTTTTAAGCCACTTTTGGCAAGAGTTATTCCGCCTACAAGGGACTCAACTTAAGCGGAGCACGGCATACCATCCCCAAACCGATGGACAAACGGAAGTAGTGAACAAATGCTTGGAACTCTATTTAAGATGTTTGTGCCAAGAAAAGCAAAAGTCATGGAGTGATAAGGTGGCATGGGCTGAATATTGGTACAATACAAATTACCAATCGTCCATCAAAAATACTCCTTATGCGGTAGTTTATGGTCAGCCTCCTCCTCCCATCATTTCGTATGGTCAAACCGGGACAACGCTGAATGATTCAGTGGAGCAACAGTTGCAATCTCGAGATGAGATGTTGAAAGTGTTGAAGCGACATTTGCAGCACGCCCAAGAACGAATGAAGAAATTTGCCAATATCCATCGTCGGGATGTGGTGTTTGACATTGGGGACAGGGTATACTTAAAATTACAGCCTTATAGACAGCAGTCAGTAGCGAAAAAACGCTGTGAGAAACTATCACCAAGGTATTTTGGACCTTATACTGTGTTGGGTCGAGTAGGAGAGGTCGCCTATCTGCTGGACCTTCCGGAAACTGCTAAAATACATCCCGTCTTCCATGTATCGCAACTTAAGAAAGCAATAGGAGACAAACATCCAGTTTATCCGGACGTCACAATGATAAATGACCAAATGGAGTTAGTGTTGGAACCAGAAAACTTGCTCCAACGCCGCTGGAACGAGGCTGAACGTGATTGGGAATATTTGGTGCAATGGAAAGACCAACCGAGCCATGAGGCAACGTGGGAGTCATACGCGATGCTTCGACATCAATTTCCTAATTTCCACCTTGAGGACAAGGTGGCTCTTCTCCGTGGGGGTATTGCTAGGCCTCCGATCATTCAAGTTTACAAGAGAAGGGGTAAAAAGGGGAATTCCACCCAGACAGCTTGGTAGTTAGGATGGCCAGTGGTCCTCATGACACATGGCAGCAGGAGCACAAGAATATTAGGACTATATATAGGAGCTTTTGTATTAGGGTTGAGGTATCTTGATCATTAGGCATTTTGGAGTGAACATAGTTCATGGTGGAGAGTACAGCCCTCTTATTTGGCTGAGTATCTTGTTGGTTTTTTGTTACTCTTTTGTGGCTGGTGAACTATTATCCATATATCAATATAACTACAGCTTACTCTCCTGTTATATAAATTTCTCTGTGAATTCTGCTGGAGTATTAGTGTACTGTGTGTGCTGTTTGGTTAATATTGTTGTAGGAAGAAAGGAGTCCTAACAGGGTGTTGTTATTGAATGTAGGGTTGTTGCTCTCATTCCAAAGAGAACAATGAATCTCTTCTTTTGATATTTGAAAGCTGGGTTGTTTAGTTGCTTGGGTTAACATCGATCTACACTTGCTTTTGTTGTGTTGTTTTTATTGGGGAGGAGGCCTGGGTAAGGGTCCAGTAGGGATGCATCGTTGCTTGTGTTTGATTTGAAGTATTTATAAGGAACTGATTTTCATTTTATTTAGAAAGGAGTATTCTTTTTTTATTTTCTTTTTTAAAACCAAGATTATTTTGAACTTCAAAATCCATAAATGCCAATAATTAGATAAACTTTTCCTTTTTGCTAATGCAAAAGACAGAATAGGAATTTTAAAATTGTAGCTCCATGATCCATGGACAACGATTTGAATCTTAGAAAAGGGCACCTTCTGTTGATGAGAAGTTTGATCTCTATTTATTGGGGAAGTGGCATGGCTGAGTTGTCTATTTAATATGCCTCAATCATGTTAACTGGCTGAAGTCACAATTTGTGATTTCTCAAAAAATGTTCTGGAAATCAATTTGTACTAAGATGATCTGTTAGAATACTGTGGTGAACTGAATGAACACTTCTGAAATATACTGTACTTAGTTTTTGTTGTTCACAACTCCCATAGCTGATGTTTTGGATAATTTATTATTTCCAGATTCGGGTATTCTTTGCTGTCCCTGAAAACATTGCAGCCAATATTGAACTACCAGACTCCTTTTACACACTCTCTGTTGAAGAGGTCAAAAGAGAAGCTATAATGAGGAAGAAAAAGATTGCTGAGTCTCAGCTTTTGGTTCCGAAATCATACAAGGAAAAACAAGCAAAAGCTGCTAGGAGGAAGTACACAAGAACGGTTATCAGAATTCAATTTCCGGATGGCGTGGTTCTTCAAGGTGTTTTTTCTCCTTGGGAACCAACAAGTGCTCTATATGAGGTTAGCTTTATTCTTAACTTAGACCCTTGAACTTTGGTCATGTTTGGGAGTGATTCTGAAATGGTTAAAATCTTTAGTGTCATTTCCAAAATACTCTAAAACATGTTTTGAATCATTCAATATCAGTTTTGATGATATAAATATTACATTAAGTTAATTTTGAGTGGTTTAAAGTCGGTTTCAGAGCAATTAGGAAGTATTCTAGCAACTTTAGAATTACTCCCTGACATGGACTCTGTGTGAAACAACGAAATGTGATGTACCTTCTCCCTCGCTTGCCAAGTGGCAGCAACCGTTTTTGTCTCGATTGTTTGTTCTGTGTTATAGATATAATACCAATTAATCTTATTTAAAATTTGACGTATTTGTCTTAAAACTCCCTTGCTGCATACTGAAGGAATGTCTGTTTTTGGCAGTTTGTGAGCACAGCACTGAAAGAACCCTGTTTGGAATTTGAGTTGATACATCCTGTCGGTGTTAAAAGACGTACAATCGCTCATTTTCCCGCAGAAGAAGATAAATCTAAAACACTAGATGATGAGGAGTTAGTCCCCTCAGCTCTGGTCAAGTTTAGACCAATTGAAACAGATTCAGTTGTCTTCACAGGTTTGCGTAACGAATTGCTCGAGATAATCGAACCACTTGTAAGTGGTTCAGCCGTGGCTCCTCCTACACAAGTTTAAATATATTTGATACAATGGGTGAATGTACATTTTGATGTTTTTGCTGTTCTGGGTTGATGTGATTGTTTCAGTAAGAAGTCCCCATTTACACCCTTGTTCAGTTGCCTTCATTGTAATCTATTTTTTCTTAGAGGTGAAAAGCAATTGCACAATGAAGAGCTTTAACACTTTTAATACCGTTTTATGGGTAGTGGACAAAGCATTTTTAGTATTGAATTATCATGATAATATTCTGTATCTTTAGTTAGATATCTATAAAAAAAAAAAGTTGGAGCTGGAGGTGTAGCTTTAAATATTATTATCTTTATTAGGAAAAAGGTTTGAAACCCATTTTATAATCAGTGAAGACTAGATGAAATGCTGTTGATGTTGTTCATTATCTTCAAGGAATGGAATATTGCGGGACTCTTTGCAATTGCCATAAGGAATGGCTTACTGATGCAATTGATGCATACCGAAAATTATCGGAGTGTTTTTAAAAAATTTCAATTAAAAAACGGTAATGAGAGTAGTTTCAATTCAAACCTTAAATTTTTACGAGTCTTTCAATTTGGATTCTGTATTTTGTTTTGTTTCGATTAACTAACCTGGGAGACTCACAATTTTAAATAAATAATAATTCGAATAAATTAACACATTAATCTTTAAAAAAGAAAATAAAATTAAACAAAAAAGGAATTAAAAACAGAGCATTTATGGCAAACAAACAAAACTTCAAACAACATTGTTCCGATCAATATTTTCCTAAATTAAAATTTAAAGTAATTATAATGGGTAGCAATTTTTAGAATAATTATTAAGTATGTGTCAATATTTTTAAAAAGTTGCAAATATAGCAAAGTCTATCACCGCTTTTTTCATTGATAGATTTTGACAAATTTTACTATATTTGTAATTTTTTTAAAATATTTTAAATACAGCTAAAATGGACAACAAAGTGAGATTAAAACTTGATTTGGGAGATCATCTGAAGATTGAAAGTCAAAATAGGAGTTAAACCTTATTAAATAAAACCCCATCGTTCTATCTCTCGTGTCTCTGTCCAAATTTCTCTACGCACTGAAAGTGAAACCAAATCTCTGTATTACGAAACAATGGAAATGGAGTTTGGTTTTCCTGACTTAAACCAAATTTACATTCCTCGGAGAAGAAGGGTTTCTTCCGGTGCCGAAATGAAACAAAAATCTTCTTTAACTGAAACTTCCAAAACCCAAATATCCATGATCGAGGTTGCCGCTGTTCTTATGGCTATTGCACACTCTGTTTCCGACATTTAAAGTTTCTGCAATCACGAACTCCAAAAGTATCGCAAAGCCCACAAGAGAGAGAACCCTCCAACTACCGCCGTTAACAACAAACGACGGAGGAAGAAAAGGGCAAAACAGATGGATCTTTCGTTGGTTTCTGAGATACCGACGGCTATGAGAGAGCGAATAGTGGAGATGGGCGGGTACGAAATTAATCTGGTGATTCAGAAACAGCTTCAAGATACTGATCTGAACAAGAATGAAGGGCGTTTGTCACTCCCAGCAAAGAAACTGTTGTACGATTTTACAACGGAGGAGGAAAGGAGGTTGCTTAGCTAACAAGAAAACAAGAGCAAAAGAGGGATGAACGTAATGATGATAGATGATGTTGAAAAAAGAACGATATGTTTGAAGAAGTGGAAGATTGGGAGCGGGGATGTGTACTGTTTGATGACACATTGGAATTCATATGTGGAAGAACGGAGATTGAAAAGTGGAGATCATATTCAAATATGGAGCTTCAGAAAAGATGATGAAGCTGAGGGTGATCATCGACTCTGTTTTGCAATGGTAAAGCTAACCTAATTCATTATGCCTCAATTAGCAACTCGCTGACATTGTAGTGTTTCTTTTTTTTTGCCTTTTGTTATTATGTAAGGAATGTTATTCTGACCCAACAAACTAATAAAAATACATTAAAAATTTCTTCATCTTTGTCTACTCTTTCTACAAAATCTTTTATGTTTCCATTTCAATCTTTGACTTTTGAGTATTTTTTTTAAAAAAAAGTTTGATACAACAATTTTAAAATGAGGAGAAAAGTAAATTTGAATATATACAAATGGGAAATTTGACTTTTGGAAAAATTAGGTAATTGGAAAGATGAATATATTAAAACCACTTGAAACAAATATTAACAACTTATATAAATCTCAATGAGTGGGCGTGCCGGAGTGGTTATCGGGCATGACTAGAAATCACGTTTTCAAAGGACACAATTTTGGTGCACTTTTGGAAAATTTTCACATTTGCCAATGTGAAATCTAAATCCATTAATCCATTTCTTTACATCAAAAGGGCCCAATGGGTCTTTAAATTTCATTCTCCAAAATCTCTAAAACCCCACGTGTCATTTTCTTACTAAGTTTGCATTTTTAACAATAAAAAAAAAAAAGAAAGAAACACAATTTTCCATCTTCTTCCTTCCTCGTACCTCAACTCAGAAGCCCTATTTCTTTAGCCAATTCCATCCCTCAATCCAAAATTAGTCACTTTTATGTTGTTAGATCACATAAAGGTACTAAGTTTGATTAGCAAGTTCCTAATTTAACCAACGCGAAGCAAAGACGATGAGCTTCATATTCATCATCTTTTCTGAAGCTCCATAATTGAATCTCTTCTCCACTTTTGAATCCCCTTTTTTCAACCATCAAATTCCATTTTGTCATCAAACAGTAAACTTCTCCACTTCCAATTTTCCACTTCTTCAAACAAAGCATTCTTTCTTCAAGAACATCGTCCAATATCATTACGTTTATCCCCTTCTTGTTCTTATTTTCTTGTTCGCTCAGTAACTTACCCTCTTCCTCTGTTGCAAAATCGAACGACAGTTGTTTCTTGTTCATCGACAGACGGCCATGGATTTTGTTTAAATCCGTATCAGTAAGTTGTTTTTGAATTACAAGTCTTATTTCATACCCACCCATCTCTAGAATCCGATCTCTCATAGTCACCGGCATCGACGGAATCTCACTCTGGTCTACATTCTTCTTCCTCTGTTTCTCAGTCTTACTCGTTGATGCCTCCGTCGGAATCGGAGGGTTTTTTCTCTTGTGGGTTTTGTTTAATTTTTGTCGTTGAACATCAGGAACAGAGTTTGCCAGTTGTATTAGCATAGACGCAGCCTCCGCCATAGACAAGGGGAGTTCGGTTTCAGTAATGGATTGCTCTTTCTTGCCGGTGCCGGAGGAAGATCGACGTCTTTTCCGAGGTATGTAAATATTGTTTAAATCAGGAAGATGATGACAGATTCTTAAGCGCCCATGAACTGTTGTCTCCATCACCATTATTTGCTAAACACAGAAAGTGAATGTGAAATTGGAAATTGAAACGGAGTATAGAGAATTGAATGAAGTGATGATTTGTGAGTAATTTGTTTATGGGAGTGAAAAGAAGATGTCAATAGGAATTTAATTCCTTTTATGAATCTGTTGGTGACCGTTGGGGTAGGAAAATTAAATGGAAAATTTGGAACAGTAAAGGAAAATATTTGGAAAATGTGGATGGAAATCTCAAATCTTACGTTCTTCAAATTGGGTCAAACTTAGTCAAAGTGTGTTAGTGCCATAATTGCATTTATTTGATATTCCACAAATCCGACTGGCGGAGTAATTACTTTGTAAAATTTCTCAACACCTTTGCACATTTGTTCCCTTCTAATTAATGATTAATTATATATTGAAATTTGTTTAAGCCAAAGCCAAAGTTTGGAGTTTTATTTATTAAATCAAATAGTTTTATGAATTTTCCATTTATTTATTCTGTTCCATTGAGGTTATGTTCTCAAGATTCATATATATAGTTCAGTTGTGTTCTCAAATGAGGTCATAAATGTTTATTTTTACATAAAACGTCAACTAGGAAGTTAGAACTTAGATGTGTTCAAACCTTAGCTACAAATGTGTATGTTTAAATAAATTTTGTAATATTTTCTAAATTACATCTCATCCTAACAGTGACAAATAGAATCGAAAGAGAAATTTATTGGAGGAGTAAAAAGGTATAAATGACTTTCTTATTTTATTTATGGTGTATTCAATGGTATTTATATACATATGAAAAAGAGAAATAATTAGTTACAATAGGGGCAGTTATCAAACTGATTAACAAGATAAAAACAGAAACAGTTTAATACTCCCCCTCAAGGTGGGGCAAATATGTCTTGAACGCCATCTTGCCTATCAATCGAAACAAGATGCTTACTGAAAGAGGCTATGTAAACATGTCTGCAAGCTGATTGGAAGACCGAATTGGTAACAGTTTGATGGATCCATCTATTATTCTGTCTCGAACAAAATGACAATCTAGCTCGATATGTTTGGTTCTTTCATGAAACATGGGATTATTTACAATGTAGATAGTAGCTTGATTGTCACAAAAAAGGAGAGCTGAAGATAGAGCTTTAATTTGTAGTTCATTGAAAAGGCTGTGAAGCCATATGACTTTACAAGTAGTGACAGCTAGAGCCCGATATTCAGCTTCTGTAGATGATCTTGCTACTGTTTGTTGCTTCTTTGATTTCCAAGAAACAAGAGAGTTTCCAAGGAAAACACAAAATCCTGTGACTGAGCAACGGGTGTTTAGGCAGAAGCCCCAATCTACATCAGCGAAAGCATTTATTGAGAAATCTTGAACTTTAGGTAGCATGATGCCTTTTCCCGGGGACCCTTTGAGATATTTGATCAGGTGGTTAGTTGCATTCATGTGATTTATGGTTGGTTTAGCCATAAATTGGCTTTGTTTGTGTATTGAAAATGTTATGTCAAGTCGTGATATAGTTAAGTAAAGCAGTCGACCAATAAGACGTTTGTATGGAGTGGCATCATAGAGAATGTCTTTATTAGAAGCATTCAATTTTGTTGTTGGATCCATAAGGACGGACGTTGGTTTTGCACCAAGAAGGCCTGCATCTTCAATAAGTTGTAGAGTATAATGTCTCTGTGAGAGCTGAAAAGGACCGGATGAGTTTCTTGCCAATTCAAGGCCAAAAAATTTTTTTAAGGGCCCTAGGTCTTTCAAGATGAACTTTTGGTTAAGTGCTCTTTTTAATTCTTGTATGTGAAGTGCATTTGCACCGACGATGATATCATCTACATAAATAAGAAGATCTATGAATGAGTCATTTTCACCTTTGATGAATAGAGAGTAGTCAACTTTTGACTGTTGAAACCCCAGAGAAACTAGAAAAGTTGATAACTTTGTAAACCATTGCCTTGAGGCTTGTTTTAATCCATAGATGGATTGGTGGAGTTTGCATATTAGTTTCTCCCCCTGAATTTCATATTGTGGCTTATAGCCTAATGGTAGGTCCATATAGACCTCTTCAAACAGTTCTCCATGTAAGAAGGCGTTGTTTACATCAAGTTGGAATAATGACCATTCTTTTGAGACAGCTATGGTTAGCAAGGTTTTAACAGTGATCATCTTGGCAACAAGTGAGAAGGTTTCAAAGTAATCAAGACCTTCTTGTTGAGTATATCCTTTTGCCACAAGACGTGCTTTATATCTTTTAATGGATCCATCAACTTTATGTTTGATCTTGTAGACCCAACGACAACCAATGGAGTTTTTGTCTTTAGGTAAGGGAACAATGCTCCATGTTTAGTTTGATTCCATAGCTTCCAATTCTGCTTTCATGGTCTCACGCCATTCTTGGGATATTACTGCTTCATGGTAAAAACTTGGTTCTTTTTGGGTGGAGGCTTGAAGGATAGATATATGTGGGGGATAAGGCTTGGTATGACAAATATTGGTTTATGGGATATTTGGTGGATTTTTGGGTAGGTGGGGATTGTGTGGTAAGTAGACTGCAACGATATGCTAGTAAGTAGAAGGGGGTTTGGTTATTCGTGTAGATTTTCTGATGATGGTTTCTTCATTGGCATTGGGTTGTCTATCTTGTTGAGATATAGTAGTTTCATTGATGTTACTGTTTCCAGCCATATTTTCATCGTTCATCGACTGTTGATTTTCAGAATCATTAGATTAAGTATTACTATTACTAGGGTTTTCATCTTTTGCAGGTGTGGTATTGGTTTGTAGGGTTGAGGTTGGGATTAATGTGGTATGTGAATGTAAGTTACATTCATGGAAAGGTTTGGGTAGTGAGAAGCCTGGTAGGGGATCAACAGATATTTGGTTTTTGGGGATGTTATGAAAGGGAAAAGTGGTTTCATGGAAGATTACATCTCTAGAGATGAAGACCTTTTTGTGTTCGATGTCATATAATTTGTAGGCTTTCATGCCTTGGGGATAGCCAATGAAGATAAAAGGAATAGCTCTGGGTTGGAATTTAGAACGATTGTGGGGTAGTGATGATGCATATCATAGGGAGCCAAAAACTTTCAATGAGTTGTAGTCAAGGGTGGTGTTGTTTAATTTCTGGAATAGGGATTTCCATTATAGTAACCTGGATGGAGTTCTGTTAATCAAGTAAATAGTAGTGAGGATGCAGTCTCCCCAAAAATCAGGGGAACTTGAGACTGAAAGTAGAGAGCACGGGCTATATTTAAAATATGTTGATGTTTTCTTTCAACAACAGAGTTTTGTTGTGGGCATTGAACACATGAGTATTGATGTATCACTCCTTTTTGTTCAAAAAAGGTGGTGAATTTGAGTTCAGGAGCATTGTCAGATCTCACTTGCTCGATTGTTTTTACATATTGGGTCTCTATGAGTTTGAAGAATTGTGGTATGATGGAGATGACATCGGATTTGAGTTTGAGCATGAAGACCCAAGTCTAACGAGTGGCATCATCAACAATGGTGAGAAAATAAGAATATTCAGAATATGTTTCTATTGAGAAAGGTCCTCAAATATCTACATGAATTAGATCAAAAGCATTTGAAGAAAAATGATTATTAGAAGTAAAAGAAAACTTTCTTTGTTTTGCCAGAGGACAAATAGTACAATGAGACATTTTATCTACTGTAGATGGTTTTAAAAATAAAGGAATTTGTAAAGAGTTTAAGGTCTTAGTAGAAGGGTGACCCATTCGTTGGTGCCATAAGGATGCTTTATTTGCAGTGACAGCACAGATGGATGGAAAACATGTAGGTTGGTCAAGGATATATAGTCCTTGAAAGAGTTTAGCACTGCCAATCTTCTTCGAAGTGTACTTGTCCTGAATGATACAAATGTCAGTGAAGAATTGAACAGAGAGTGAAGGTTCCTTTGTAATTGCACTTATAGAAAGTAAGTTGAAGGTGAAGTCAGACATATAAAGAACATCTTTTTAAAATAAGTGTATCAGGCAGCTTTGCAGTACCAATATTCTTGACTTGATAAGTATTTTTATTTGGCAGGCTAATAGAAGTAGAGCATGGTTGAATGTCAGTGAGAAATTCTTTAGAACAACATATGTGAGTGGATGCTTCAAAATCAATAATCTAGTATGAATTAAAGAGGGTACCTGCTATGTGATTGGTGGATTATTTGATGGAGCTGTAAGTTGAGAGTGAAGTTGGTTGAGAAGATTTTGGCACTGTAATAAGGCTTCTGTTAGATTTGTGATGCTGTTCAAGTTTGTAGAAGCGTTATTGGTATGCGATGTGACTGAACTTGTGTTATTGCTCAATACAGATCCGAAGTTACTATTGCTGGTTCTCTGTTGTTTTGTTTTATATCCAAGGGGATATCCATGTACTTTATAGCATCTGTCAACAGTGTGCCCTGGGATATTACAGTGAGTACAAATAGGTTTGTCCTTGCGCTGCTTGTGTGCAGAATTATTTCTGGGGTTATTTGAGGATACAACAAGGGTAATGGCTAGAGTATTGATAGTAGGGGAGAAAAAACCGATAGCTCGTTGTTGTTCTTCTTGAAGTAGAAGGGAAAAGGCTTGAGAGATAGATGGAATGAGTTTCATAAGGAGTGGTTGGGTGCGGGTTTGAGCATAAGAATCATTTAGTCCATGAGGATACCTATGAGATATTCGATTTGAAGAAAATTTGCTACTTCTTGATTTCCTCCACAACGACAATTTCCACAGGTGCAAACAGGTTCGTATGAGTTTAATTCATCAATCAAGGTTTTAAACTTGGTGAAATACATGCTTACCGATTCTTGATTCTGAGAAAGGGTTGCAAGTGATCTCTTTAGGTGAAAAATTTGAGGGGCATTCTTCCGTTGGAAACGTTCCTTGAGGTCAAGCCAAATACTTTTTGCTGAATCTGCAAAGAAAATATTGTCTGATATTGGTTTGGATACTGAGTTCAAGATCCAAGAGATGAAAATGTTGTTTTTGATCCACGAAGGGAGGAGATTTTCATTTGGTCGGGGAAGGGTACCATCAATAAAGCCGAGTTTAGTTTTTACTGATAATCTGATGATCATCGCGCGGCTCCAAGAAACGTAATTTTCTTCTGTTAATGGCTCGGTAACTAGTATTAAACTAGTGTTTTTGTTATGGTGTAGGTAATAAGGATTGATGTATCCTTGATTTGGGTTTTGATGGTCATCAGAAGTTGGAGAAGGGTTTTCTTGGGTCTAAGATGCGGTGGATGGATTCGAATTGGGAGTTTGGGAGTTTTGGTTGGCCATGAATGTGTAGTAGGGGAAAGTGGTTGGGAGATGGAATGGGTTGGGGAAGAAGAAGAGGAAATTAATGGGAGAATTATTTGAAGGCGGGAAAAAAAGGAAAAAGAAGGGAGGGGTTAAATCTCATGTGATACCATATTGGAAGAGTAAAAAGGTATAAATGACTTTCTCATTTTATTTATGGTGTATTCAATGATATTTATACACATATGAGAAAGAGAAATAATTAGTTAGAATAGGGGTAGTTATCAAACTGATTAACAAGATAAAAACAGAATGTAACTGTTTAATAAAATTAAATTTCTATTAGGTTTTACTTTTCTTACTCACATGAATAAACACTCACAAATCATCTTTAACCTCACTTCCATTCAATTCATTCTACACTATATTTCGATTTCGAACTTAACTTTCATTGTTTAATAAATAATAAGGAAAATTGAAATAGAAGTTCGTGGTGGCTTCAAAATGGGTCTTGATCTCCCCGATTTAAATAAAACATACATACCTTGAAGAAGAGGGGGATCTTTGGGCGCTAGTTAGAAAAAACAACGACCCAAAACCGAAATCGAACTCCAACCAATAATGTCGGTGGTGGAGGATACTCTAATAGCTTTGTTCTTGATTTTGAACCCAAAAAATTAAGCAAACACCACACAAGAAAAGACCCTCAAACGACGCCGATAGGGTCATCGAGAGTAGGATTAAGAAACCAAGGAAGAAGAAGGTAAAATAGAGCGAGTACCTACCAACGTCGAGGCTTTGAGAGATCAAATTTAAGAGATGTGTGAGTAAGAAATTAAACTAATGATTCAAAAATAACTTACGGACACAAATTTAAACAAAAATCATGGCCGTTTGTCCATTACCACAAATCAACTGTTGTTTGATTTTGATTTTGCAAGAGGAAGAGAGTAAATTTCTGAGCAAATAACAAGATGGTGTTCTTGGATAAAGAATTAGTGGAAAATTGGGAGTAGAGATATTTACTCCTTGATGATACAATAGGATTCGATGGTTGAAAAAAGAGGATTCAAAAGTGGAGAAGAGATTCGAATTTTTGGAGCTTTAGAAAAGATGGTGAATATGAAGTTCATCACCTTTCGTGTTCGTTAAATTAGCAACTTCTAATTAAATTACTAATTAGTACCTTTGTTAAGATATCCTTGAACTCTTAATTTTAGCTTGATTAACTTTGTTAAAATATATTTTGCCTAAAAGGATAATTTTTAGTTTTTTTTTTTAAATTTTATAAAACAATTAGGTTCTCAGCTTTAATAAGTATCCATTCGCTAATTGTAATTTGGAATTTGTACCGACTTAGTTTCTAGTTTCTAGTGTAGAAAAATTAAGATCATTTAATGAAAATTTGTACCAATGTATAGGTTGATAAATTAACTAAAGGTTGATATTGTTTATGAATTACAAATTTTAATTTGTTACACAATAAAATAAAAATGGCAATTAAGTTTGATAAGATTTTTTTACAAAAGGAGGAAATAAATTGTTACAAATTTAAAATTATAGGACTAGATTATTGTATTCTATTTTGGTCCCTAAATGTTAGCTTTTCATTAACTTTTTAATCGTAATGATGAGGTGACTTCTATATTTGAATGAATAAGCTCTAAATTTATTATATCAATTAATTGTTAAAAATGACAAATTTGACCAGATATTTACAAAATATAACAAAATTTCGAATTCTATCATGATAAACATCAATAGATATTGATATGCAATAATAGAATTTTATTAGTATCTATCATTGATAGAATCTAAAACTTTATTATGTTTTATAAATATTTTAATTTATTTTACTATATTTAAAAATGTCTCTAAATGTTACGTTAATTTAAAACTCAACTCTCTCACGATCCCTCCGACTCCCCCACCCTTTATTTTTACTTTTTAAAATTGGAGTTTGAAGAAAAACGTTGAGTAGAAAAAAAAAAAAGAATTGAAGGGTTAACACACATGACAACGTGTAAATAAACTAAAAAAAGTAAAATAAGAACAACCCATTTATTAAATAAATTCTAGAAAATGGCATATAAACATTCTTATAATAAATCAATTTAATTAATATGATAAACCTAGAATATTTAGTCATCTATATATAGAAGTCAGTTATCGAAATCCCAACGACAATGATCAAAGTAAGTTCTTTTTAAAAGTTTATAGACTAAAATATACATTTATAAAAGTTTAAGGACCAAAATATGATTTAAATTTTATTATATACGAAAAAATATCCAAAATTAAATTATCATAAATTTAAAATTACAAGAACTAAATGGTTAAAAGATAAATGTTCATGATTAAGACTCGTTAGATGTTAATCTTGAAGAAACAATTTTTTTTAAAAATTAATGCTATAAATAAATAAAGTGTATATATTAAAATGTAACCATAGTTTAATTAGTTGAGTATATCTCGATTAAAGATATTCTAAGTTTAAATCGCTTACATAGTGGAAAATAAAGATAATCATAGTGTTTCTGTACGTAACAACAATCAAAATGTTTTAATCATGTTACTTAAAACCTAAATTGTATATTGTTAATTTTCAATAAATAAAAATGGATAATTGTTCTAAATTACAAGATTATTGAAAAATATTTTCAAATATAACAAAATAGCGATAGATATTTACAACCTACTCCCATCTATCACTGTAGAGTAGATTATAACATTTTTTTTATTTATATTTATAAATATTTTGATTAATTTAATAATATTTAAAATCATTTAAATAGAAATTATGATAGCCAACCTAATTTATATTAGTCTTGTTTTTGGTTTTGTAGTAAAAGGCTCAAACTATTTTTGTATTATATTCCGAAATTTATAATAGGTAGGTGACATCTTATTTTATTAGTAAAATTTATTCCATTGTTTCACGTTTTCTAACTGATAACGAATAATGTTTACTACCTATACGCACAAATCACCGAAAATCATTATCTTTAGTTTTGATCTAAAACCAATATTTAATGAAAATTAAAAATTACCTTTAGAAGTCAAGATGTGGGCGTGCCGGAGTGGTTATCGGGCATGACTAGAAATCATGTGGGCTTTGCCCGCGCAGGTTCGAATCCTGCCGCTCACGTTTCTTTCTTTTTTTTAAAATTTTTTACCTCTCGTCTTAAATTCATTTTTTATTTTTATTTATTTATTATTATTATTATTTAAAAATATTTTAGAAACGTATTTGGATAAAAATTAAGCTGAAATAGAGAGGAAGAATCTTTGACGATCACATGGATAAACTTAAGTTTTTTATCAAATTATTAAGTACAATTTTCTCATTGTTTTCCATCAGAAAATAATATTCATATTAAAGATAAATTAAAAAAAAAAAACTCATTTTATCTAAAAGATAAATAATGGATTTTTTTATAAAAAATTCATAGAATCTAAAAAAAAATCTCCTATTTCTTTTTAGCATTTACGTTGAAATAAAATAGATTTGAAAATTTTATACCTATCGATCTACATTAGTAATGGGAAAAACTTTTGAAATTTATAAAAAGAAAAAAATATTTCATATTACCTACGATTCAGGCCAAAATAAAATTTTACTTTTTTACATAGCAAAATCATTTAAGTTAAAAAGGAGGTAAAACAAAATAAATTTTCAAAAGAAAAGAAAACTTATAAAGAGTGGATCACAATAAACTATACCATCTAAAACAGAAGCAAGAAACTAATAAATAATTTTCCTTTTTTTACCTCTTTAGTTGATTGGCTGATGATTACTAGAGATGTATTATGTGATTTGAATAAGAAATATTTTTCTTTTTCAAATTTAAAATCAGTATGAAATCTATAAAACAATTACATGGTTTTTTCTTGAATTTTCTTAGAACTATCGATCAAGCTAGAATCACTTTTACTTTTCCAAATTTAAAACTTTTTTGTTTTTTTAAAAAAATATTCATATAATAACAATTTAAGAAACTTTCATAAATATAATAAATTACTAAAATATTAGTCGATGCAATAAAACTTGTTAGCCATTTTTTTTAAAATATTTTACTATTGTCCTTCCATCTTTATTGCCTCTCTCCCATTTTTTTTTATTGTCTTCTTTCTTTACTTTCAGTGCGATTTCTTTCCATCTTTCTTTGTTTTTCTCTCTTTTTTATGTGGTTTAGATTTGGTAGATTTGAATAACCAAATATGCTAGATTAGGGTAACCAAATCTAAAAGATTGTATATAAAGTATCTAAAATAATTATTTAGCCAAATCATGTACCAAATTTTGGAAAAAAAAAAGTATGTTTAGATTTAATAGTCAAATCTAGTCAAATTTAAACGTATAGTCAAATCTAAACGATCATAAAAGAATGAGGGTAGTCAAATTAAACGATCGTCGTCTAACCAAATTAAACGATCGTCTACCAAATATATTACGTACATCGTTGACGAAGCATTTTTTATATTTTGTATGGCAGGTCTATGGATTTTTTCCATTTTTAGAATTATTTTATACAATGTAATTTGATGTTTTTGAAAAGAACTTAATAATTAAGTATTAGACTATAATTAATATGATATTCCTTATTAAAGAGATATTTTCAAATATAATAAAAAATATAATAAAACTATTTATAAAATATATAAAAAAGTCCATCAAATTCTTCGTAGCTATGTTATATTTTATTGATAGTTTCAATTTTTTCTTTTTATGGATAAGAATTTCTTTTGGTTAAAATGTATTAATTGGTTAATTTTATTTATAAATTATTCCATTTAAAAATGTTTATAATTAAAAACATTAATGGTTCCTAATTAATTAATCTTTATCCGTATATTTGGATGATATTTATTGTTTAATAAGTTAATCAATATACTTAATTTCATAAATTAAATACAAACATAATCTGTGTTTATAAGATTATGATACCATTTTGTTAAGCACAGCAAAATATAATCATCCTTGATTTCTAAATATTCTATTCATAAAACAACCATGTACAACTATCATTGAGAAATAACTACATACCTTTATTCAACGAAATAAAAGAATAATACAAAAAACTTCAAATCATACTCAAACTACACAAAATTGAACATGTGCTTTCTAAAAGCAAAACATTTAAAACATTTCATTTTAAATCTATACAAAACACACTTTCAAAGACCCTTCTTTCAGGAAAGTTATCGAAACATAACATACTTTCTAATACGTTTTATTTTTATAATCCTTTTAGAATATATCTAACGTCGATATTTAATATTAAATTGAAACATCTAAACTTTTTTTAGTATATGTTTATTAATTTTTTTTAATCTTCACCAATACGTGTATAAACGTTGGTATAATGAAAAAAAAAGTTGAATTTTGTCCAATCATCTCTAAGATTATCAAATTTTAGCTCAGCATGTACGATGGGATAATAATAGGTTTTAAAGTATGACTATGGCTCTTTTAAAATCCAAAAATTAAAACAATTCTGAAAAAAAAATCAATGAGATAATTTATATTAGTTTGTATTTTATTTTCCATTTTACTATAGATAAACTTTAAGTGATGTGTTAGTTTATTGTTATTTTATGAGAAATATTTTAAACTTTGAGTTCTGAGGAGAAAGATTATTATTTTAGTGTTGTTAAATAAGTCGTACTCTTGATAATTTCAATTTTAATAGAATTAATTACTTATATTTTGTTATTATATAGTTAATTAAAAGTTTATTCATATGAATTCTAAATGTAATATTACAACTTTATTTTTAGTTATAGTTATGGGGGAAAGAAATCCACAAGTACAACATACAATTTTTGCTGTTACATTAAAGCTATAACAAAAGTAATACACGATCATTATATATTCTGCCTATCATGCTATTAAATTTCCATTTCATTAATTAATAAATATTTTAATTTGTTTCAAAAGTGTACAATATTTCTTTATTAAAGCGAGCAGGAGATGACAACCTATCTATTTTGGAAATGTTGTGTGACTAAAGTATTTTTAACTTAATTTCTTATAGGTTAATGTTTTGTCGTTTATGAGAACATGTGGACAACATTGGAATACGTAATTTGGGTGGATACAGAAACATGATAGACCGGATGATTTGGTGGGTTTTCTTGTGGGTTGTTGTGACACATTTGGAATTTTTGCAATTGTGTAACTAAAAGTTATTTGATATCATTTCTTCTCGGTTGATGTTGTGTCATTTTTATGTGATGAGAACAAATGAGTACGTAGTGTGTTGAATCGCTTTGAGTTGATGTATGAGCATAAAAAGCTAGATGAATTGGTGGTTTTTTCTTTTGGTGTTGCGGCTCATTTAGAAATTGAGCAATCATGTGATCTTTTATAGGAGAGATAGTTTTTGTGGGACCTTGTTTGATTCAATTTAGGGGTCCTTTTTGGTGTTTGAACATATGATAGAAACTAAGTCAAAGTCAAAACTCTAAAATTTATCACATCAATTAGGATAGTTAAATTACAACCTCCTTTACCAACATCATAGAACTCAAGGATACAAACACATCAAACGTTTTGATCATCTCATCATAATCTCTTGTAAGCACATAAAACTTATTAAAAAAGCTTCATAAAATACAATATTAACACATATTATATCTCACAACCTAAAACGATAGAGATGATCATAATGCAAAATATAACTTGGCCTCCAAAATTGAAGTTATTACAAATTCACTCCAAAATTGTGTAATAGTGATGACATTGGGGATGAATTCCTCAACGACATCTTCTCTCTTTTGATTTCAATAAGTTTGTCAGCAACACACCATGGAAAACTCAAAAAATGCTTACCTTCATTGTAACAACCCCAATAATCTGGGTGATATGTGACACAGTACCACGCAGATGCTCTTGCATATTCGTCTTTGATGTCATCGTATCTAGACTTATTTTCATTCTCATTGAACCAAGACCTAACCTCCTTTCTTAGAGACTTCATAGCAAATGTAATTTGTTCCAAGTCATTCCTTTTGTCAAAAGACTTTGCCATTTTCAAGATGTTGCCACTAACTAATTCAGGTTCTGTTTTAATACCATAATAATCCATAAGGTTCCCCAATTTGAAGTCATACTTAGTTTTGTAATGAAAAGCTTCTCTCAAATACTTCTCAAAACCATCTACTTCCATGTCTGGATCGTAGCACCTGGTAGCAACTTCCCTAGTAAAAATTTCAAAGGAGTTGACATCCGATGAAACATCTTTCACTCCTCTAAAAAGCTTTCCGAGAACTCCATTTGATACATAAGTTGGTTTATCGGGCTTGTCCATGAAATCAGGATACTCATGGACACGAAGGTTACGTGGCAAGTTTGCTGGCACACCGGTCTTCGGAAAGTCAACAGCAATGGAAAACAATTTTGCAAGTTTAATACATTCAGCACTCATTGCCTTCTTAGGGTTCTTATCTGCAAAGACAGTGTGAGCATTTGCAATGGCTCCAAGACCATCATTCACCATGTAATTGGCAAAATATTTCTGAACTTCCTGTATCAAAATAATCGTATTTAATTCAACTTATTGTAGGATAAAAACTTTCTTGTAAACTTTTAAATTTGAAACAAATGGCATTTATTACTTATATAAAAAGAAAAAAAAAAGATGCACACATTTGAAATAGGAATAAATACGTCCTAAAAACCAGACCTCAATTGTGACATCATGATCCAATTGTATAGTTGGTGCAGGCTTGTAGCTCATAGGTTTAACTTGTTTAATACAAGTTAGCTCTGAATCCCAACAAACAAAGTATAAGTCACCATCCAAATCACTCCCAGAACACTCGTTTGGGTGAGGCCTAATATTAACATAGTAAAATATTATTTAAGGACAATTATAAAAAAAAATATTGCTACAAAAAATAAACTAGTTAATAAATATATGCATGTATCTTAATACAAATCTTTAGGAAATGAGCTACATACAAGCATGAAATAAATGAATTTGCAACAAATATGAATATGTGATAAACGCTCAATAGATAAGTAATTCATACACAATAAGCTTTCCTACCTTTTTCCGTTCTGTGGAAAAACAACACAATCCACCATGTGATGTAGAGCTTTCACATCAATAGCATCCAACAAACGCACGTCCCCCGGATGTAAACATGGATTTTTAGCAACAACTACTTTACCCTTAACTACAAAATTACCCTCGCTTGATCTTCCTGGGACAGAGCAATGAACAAATACCTGTCCATATTCTAGTGTTCGAGTTTCATCCAGGCAACCCATCATTGTCCTTCCCTTTGGAACAAATATCCTTGACTTGGTCTTCAAATCTAACAATTTATTTGCTCGAAATGTTCGTAGCATCATATTTAGAAAAGGTTCTTCATTTGGCATGTAAAACGAAAGCAAGTCCTTCAAAATACTAGTCATTTCTCCTGGGGACATCAACTCCAACACCTCTAATGCCCTTGATTGATCTTCTAGAATAGAATCTAGTTGGTCTATAGCCTCCTTTTGTTTTCTCACAAAAACGTTGTCCCCAATTCCAATAGTTGATAGAAGGCTTATCACTTGACGATTAAGAAAACAAGGTTGATACTTGCTCCACAACAAAACATCAAGTTGTGTATCGAGCGACATATACTTCAACATACTCTTTCGTAATGACAATTTCTTTTCTGATGTAGGGTCAATAGCTACAACACCTTTGTATCCAGCATATCGAATCTGGAAGGCAGATGGTGTATGACTGATCAAACCACATTTTTCAGCTACTTTCTTAGCTAATGTTTTAGATATTTTTCCAATCCCATCAGAGAAACAATACATAACGTTCTTCCTTTCAACTTCTACATCAGGAATAACTTCAATTTCATGTTCTTCAACGCACAAAGTTTTTCTAGATGAACCAAAAGATTGACCAAGTCGAGCAGCATATTTTGCCACATTCCTTATCTGACGAAAGTCACCCATCCACTCTCTGATATCTGCTGCACTTAGCCCCTCCCTCGAAGCAAACATCCAAAAAGAATTTTCCCTTAGTTGACTAGCCGAGAAAGCCAAAAACTCAAACTTTTTATCACCAATGACTATACCATTTTTTAACACAGATACTACTCTATCATATACTCTAGTTCTTTTAGTACTATTTTCAGGAGATGATGAACGTGGAGCTAAATCAATAGAATGAAGTTTATCCAATTCCTCATCAACAAAAGACACACGAAGAAAATTATCTATATCACCAATAAAACGACGAACTACTCTATTGGAAAGATTGGCCTCCGGACCACAGAAGTACACTTTCAAAGGTGTAATTTGAACTCTATGCACATACACTAGGCCATCATCTAGAGAAATATTAGGTTTCCATGGAAGCTGATTAGAGACGTAGAATGAAAGATATTGGTCTTTGAGCCACTTTTGTGGTTTATAACAACATTCCTTCAAATTAAAGAGTTTTTCTAAGGCATGCTCTATGTAGTCAGGATGAAATCTACTCGAATCAACAAGTCGAAAGAATTCATCATCTAGCGTCGGTCCAGAAAGATAACCACGTTGAAGTAGGGCATTGATTTTGAACAAAATTTTATAAGAGATATCAAAGGCTTGGGGTGGAGTAATGATAGGAACCAAATTTGAATTTGAGACGAAAGAAGAACCTTTACGGAGAATGAACGGAGCATAGGTCACTTTGTAGCCGACCAATGTTTGGAAGAAAGGAGGAAGGTGATGTGAAGGAGAAAATTGCAAACATAGAGTAAAAGATTGTCCAATGCAGGAAGATGGAGTGAAATCCACATCCCTAATCCAACGAAAACTGTTGGATTTGTTGGAATATAATGGGGAGGAGGAAGATGATGGAGTTTTCCTGAAAATTCGTGGAGCACCTTGCATCTGCACACAATTCAAACAAAATTCAATATAATATAACAAACCTAATAATACTCGCATTAACATGCATGGAGATCATGCATATATGTATATATATATATTTTATTTTTTAGTTGAATAAGTTATTATAAATTAAATATTTTTCACTGGTTAATTTCAATTCTTTTTTCAAACTAATTAAATATTGATATTCCTAAACAAGTAATATATATGTTCATTTACGACATTGTAATTTGAGTAATGAAAAAAAAGAAAGAAAGAAAGAAAAGAAAGAAAGAAAGAAAGAAAGAAAGAAAGAAAGAAGAAACCTGAATGAGAAAAAACTTGGAAGGTTGATTGAGAGGGCAGCGAAACTCAACACTCAAAATATTCTCAAAGCAAAGCTCCATTTTGTAGTCATCAACTTCATAACTCAAATAAAACCATAATTTCCTAACTCCATTTCCAAATTCCACATTCCATTTCTCTCCTTCCCAAATTACCCTCATTTTGTCCTTTGAAATCATGCTTCCCAACTGCCCCTTCACGTCTTCCATTCTCTCCATTTCGGGGCCACCACTCGTTGCCTTCTTCTCCACTTCTCTGGCTTTCAGATATGAACTTTCGAACCACAGTTTCTTCTCCTCCGTTGTCGCCTTCGCCACTATGTACTCAGCTGCTAGTTTGCTCTTGAACCGGACCGTCACAGATGTGAACTGGGCTTTCTCGTCTTTGGGTTTTGAAATCCTCACCGTCGATACGGTTCCATCTCCTGTGTGATTCTCGAGAAATTCCTTCACCTCGTCGACGGTCACCTCTGGTCGGAATCCGTAAATTTCGATCGTCCTTCCCATGTCGTTTATTGTAGCAATTTGCTTTTCAACTGCATTGTTTTTTAAGAGCATACGGATGCAAGAAATTGAGTAATGTTACGTTCATCAAAACTATCTCGAGAGCTCATATTCACTAGAGTAACTCGGGAATAAAATTGTCATTTCATCTATCCATTTAATAAACATTAAAAAAATTGCTCCACCCTTCTCGTCTACTGATCTAACGTAACTATACAACAAAACTATTTAAAAAATATTTAAGAAAAAAGTTCACTAATGAGACAAAACTATAACCGGACAATAAAGTAAATAAATCTAAAAAATATTAAAAAAAATTAACCAGCTAAAATATAGTATGATATGTCTTAAAATATTGATCGACACACTTATCACCGTTCATACGTACTATTGATGTGTATGGCGTCAAAAAAAAAAATGGGGGAGGGAGTTATGTATACATATGATATGCCGATGAAAAATAATTATATTGAACATTTTAATCCTTGCAATACAATTTTAATGTATATGTTGTTATTGTCAATTTCAAAATAGCTCTTTCAATAGATTAGGATGATAGTTAAAATAAGCATAATTCAATTTATATAAAATTTACATTATCAACATTAATCGAGTTAAAAAGATATTTAATATTTCTCGGCCTATCTCTCACATATCAAAAGAAAATAAAAGAAAAGAAAAAACTAATTAATTACGACATGTTTTCAAATGTGTGTTGAATGTTGGATGACAAATCTTTTTGTACAAAATCAAAACAATACAACAATGCAAATAGAAAGAGAGAAAGTTTAGGTTAAGAGAGAGAGAGAGAACGATCGAACCTGAAGAATATTGGAAGCACTGTGAAACAAAAGCAAATTAATCACTGAAAGCTGTTTGGGAAAATATGAGTCCAAAAATATGGAATTTATAGAGAATAATTAAAGAAAGAGGAGACTATACTTTTTAGTCAAAGTCCTCAAGAGTCACTTAGGTCATCCAACTTCTAAACCAAGTTTATTTTATGCCCTTCTCTCTCCTCACTAATCTCACTTTCATTACAAATAATATGTTAATCTATTTTTTCTTTTTTTTCTTATTACATAATTCAACAACTCACTTTTATAATATTAAAATTCTAATTTCCAATTTTTTAACTCTTAAATCAAACTTGTATTATTATTATATAACTAGGGTCTTAATTACAAGGTGAAAGATTGGATTTTTAACCTTGAAAAATGAAGACTATATTAATAGTCGTTGAGCTAAGCTTACTTTAATCTTATTATAACTAATTTTTTTTTTGATATTTTTAATAAAATTATTATTCTTTCGTATTTAGCTTTAATTTAACTTTTCCATAGAAATTATTGAACACTTGAATCCTTGATTAGTTGTATTTTCTCTCCAAACTTTTTTCTAAATGGGTCCCAAATAGAGAGATAGAGAGGGGGCTCCACACGTTTAAGATGGAAGAAAGTGGTACACTTAGTTTCGTTTAATATTTTCACCACATTACATAGGAATGTGATTGGAAACTTACACAAAATTAACTTCTACAATCAATATAATATACTGCTCCGATCCTATACTCTTTTTCTTTCTCTTTTAATTATTTTCGATTGCAAAATGTCATGACCAATTGTTTTCTATTGTATGGACCGTTTCGATTGTTCTTTCTTCTTTCATTTCTCTTACTTCAAATCATATAAAATTTAACAAAACTTATATATGCTTTATAATTTTGTTTTTCTTTTCTTAATTGAAAAGTTCAGAATGTTATTCAATTTACATGTTTTATATTATATATTATTTGTTATTTTATATTTAGCTAAACATCAACTTTTACATTCTAGTGACAATGAGCATATATAGTGTAATTGTTGGAACGAAATTGAATTTCTTTAAAGTTATGGAATTAAATGGATATTATATCTAAACTATACTTCATAACTAAATTTATAGTTACATTTTCTAGTACAATAGTAGATCTATAGAAGGATTCATACTATAAAACTAGTCCAATTGAAGTATATATACACGCTTTAATAATTATATTTGTAGTTTAATTAGAATTTATTGCATATAATATAAACTTAAAATAACTACATCTACGCATAGAGACTAATTAGTTTTTTTTATTAAATAAAAAAATTGAAATCATTAATTTGCATACGAACGTAATTGCATTTATTTAGTTTTTAACATTTTGATATTATTGAAATTAGATGATTTTATTAAGATTTTTACCATACTCTTTTTTAAGAAAAAATAATGGACGAATTATTGGGAATTGGAAAGAGAGTAAAAAGAAAAGAAAGGAAAATTTAACTCAGAATGTTGTTGAATTTGATTGAATTGAAAATTTAAGATGAAATCATACAAGTTGTTGGCACGGGAAACTCGCACTTAGCCCTTGGGGTGCGCTGTTGGACGACTCCCCTAGTCCAACTTCCTTGTTCAAGCTTACCTATATTGTTGTGGTGGTGAGTCAAACACATTTTGATACCTATCATAATATTTCAGTTAAGCATGAAAAAGAAATATTGTTGTGGGCCATCTAGTGAGCTATTTATAATGTCTCTATTCTGACACACGCTTGAGGTCACGTGTAACGTCGACAATGTCAAGGTGGTTCCCTCAAACTTGTAGAGTGCCAATGCCGAGCTATGTTGAATGATATAAGACATTAAATTTACCTTTACCCATTACCTTAACTTTTGGGTTAATCGATAATTTAAGATGTTACCAAAGTAGGTGGCCTAGAGAAATTTTGTGTTCAAACCTTGCAATGTCCCACAAATGTGGAGATAACTAAAACAACTTGTCTGACCTTATAACATTTGAATATCAAGGAATCTCTAATAATATTAAATCCTATATAAGTAACAATCATTGACTAAACTTGTTTCCTCTTAGCCTTTTATTAAACTCATATCATTTACTTACCGATAAGCCTTAAACGATCTTAGGTAGATCGCTAAAGGTGTGTTTGGTTTAACTTTATAAGTGTTTGCCTTTTCCACCGGTGTAACCAAATATTTATAATTATTTTTATTTTAAACAATTTCTATTTAAAAAAATCACAAAAATGAGTTTTAAAAACACAATTTTTTTCTTTTGTCAATCTAAGAATAATGGCTAACTATAAAAAGCAACCCTAAACTTAAAAGTTTTAAATGAATGATAGTGAAATATGTTGTTAATTGGGTTTTTAATTTGGTAATTAAAGAAAGCAAAAGTGTAGAGGAAGTAAAGAATTAAACTTAGGCCACAAGTTTCCAAATAAGAAGGTAATTGGAATGGAAGACATAGAATTTTGGTTCTGTTAATGAATATTGGTCTCTTTCCAAGTACCAAAAAGTTGGAAATTGAAAAGAAAGAGGGCAAGATGGAAGAGACTCGTTGCAATCACAAGAAAAAATAGTTTTATTTGCAAAAGTAATCAAAGTTTATTCAAAATAGAGGAGCTATCAAGTAGAAGTCGATTCCAAAAACTTTAATGTTATATTTCACTACAAGAAGTGGAGAGATTCTCAACGCACAAAAACGTCGGCAGAAATGGAAAAGACGTCGGGACAAATTCCCGACACGGAAAGGAACATCGAAAAGACCGTTAGAAGAAACGCGTTGGGAGACTTTTTCTCGACGTGTCACCAACAAGGAGTCGGGAATAACCTTTTCCCGACGTTTTCTTCACCGACATTCTTGATGCGTTGGGAGTAAGTAATCCCCAACGTCAACATTTTCGACGTCATTGGTGCGTCAGGAATAACTACTCCCGACGTGTATATATCCGACATCGTCCATGCATCAGTAAAAACTATCCCCGACGCGACGTTTTTCAACATATTCCTGACGTTTGTAGTGCATTGGGAAATATTTTTAATATGTATTTTATATATATTAAATATGTAATTTTTATTTTTTTCTAATATTTTATTGTAATGTTTTTCAATCGAGTCTCTATTTCCTAAAATAATCACATTCGTTTTCGATTAAATTAAAGAAAATTCAAAATAAATTAGTAAATTACGAAATACAAACACAAATTCAACAAAAAAAAATTCACAATACAAAGAAGTTAGTGTTCATAATAAAGAACTTTAATGTTCATAATACAAAAAAACACAAAGAAAACTGTACGTCTCCTAACGAGCCTCTTACACCATTCTATACTGCGAGTCCTACAATGATACAAAAGTGGCTAAGTTTAGTACATATATATGCATATCATCACTGTATACTGTAATTTCAAAAACTTAAGAATAATGAAAACATATATATGTACTGCAAAAGGTAGGGATTATCATGTAGTGGTCCTTGTTGTGCTCAAGTCATGTCTTCTATCAGCTTCTACATTCGTTCCACTTCTGAAACCAACGCTTCATGATTTCTTGTATGCTCTTCAATCCGTTGCATAACTTGATCAAACTTAGCCTGTAATTGAAGCTATATTGTGGATTGCGGACATGACGTCGTAGAACTGCTCACACTCGTCGTCTTGCAAGCCTTTGACTTGGGTCCCCAACCAAGGTCTTTTGAGTAGTCCGGTCATCTACCCAACACCGTCTCGCATATCTCATCTCAGAAAGTAGCTGACTATCCTCTAGGGTAGGCTGGAACGGGAGTTCTAGCATTTGATGCTGCAACAAATTTAGAAACTATCTTAGTAAGTAAAAAAATATATTATATATTAAAAGAGGACAAATGAAAGCAGAAGTGTTGGTTGGATAACTTACATGTGCATCCTCTTCAGCTTGGGACACGAACGTCTCGTCTCGAACATATGTTTGTCGAAATAACTCCACACGATCAACCGACTCCTATGTTTGCTCAGAGAGCTCGTGCTATCGTTGTAGAAACGACTTTGACCCACTACTATGATTATAAGGTTGTTTCTGTCTAGCAACCTTGTTCGTCCGTGATTGCTCCTGCAGAAAACAATTATATTGTTTATTTCTTATACATATTAAAAGTTGAAATCATAATTAACCATGACAAAAAGTTCAGTTGCTCACCTGGAATGCACGGCTCATGTAGTGGCAATAGAGGAAGTGTCAATCTTCATCACGTCCCACTAATAGGTTTGATGGGTTGGCACGAGCCTCCTCGGGATCGCTATACTTTTTGAAGTGTCTATGACAGTCATCCCGAAACTCTTTAAAGGTGGTGAGCATCTGATACTCAACGAATTTATTCATTGCTTGATCATTGAAATCAAGCACAAAAAATCGCCACACATTACAAAAATAACACATTAGTTTGGTTAACTTAAATGTGTAGTGGACTTACTTGGAGGTTGCCCTTGACAACCTCAATGAATTCTCTGCCTACGTCCGTTCACTTAAGGTAGCGGATGAGAATTATCTTTCACACACACAAGCCTATCGTCTGGCTGAAGCAAACGACGTGTAGGGAAATAGGCTTCTCCGCGCCACAAACACGATCATCATCGGAATCCACCCATTGGCTGCAACGTAGCGCTCCAACTCTAAGAGTTGAGACTACGCACGTCTCCTAGGAGTCGGAGTCGCAGATGGTTAAGAAGACGACCCTGCTTAATAAATTATAAGAACATATAATGTTAGAAAAAACCTTGAAATAATCCTAAGTTAAAATACTATTATTAGACTCACCCAAATTGTCGCCCACGGAGGATGACCCTCTCGCAAGTTTATCTAAATCGTCTGCAAACTTGAGAAACATAGCATTCGTCTCGAGGAAATTAGTGCGTGGGAATGATATAGTGTTTATGGACATAGAAAACAAACATTCAATAAGCAAATACGAACACATAGCTAGAATCACTACTACAAATTTAGGTTTTAACGACACAAGTTTTGCGTCATAAAGACTTTCAACGACACAATTTTTGCGTCATTGAAGCAACTGTCAAGAAAGGTTATTTAACGACACTTTGGAAAACGTGTCATTAAATATGCTTAGATGACACCAAAATTGTGTCATTAATACCTTTACCTTGACGCAATAAATATGTCATTGTTATCTATAACTCGACACCAATATATTGTCATCAATACCCTTATATTGACGCAATTCACGTTTTACCGTTATCTATATCTTGACACTAATATATTGTCATTAATACTCTTAGATTGAAGCTTTAAATGTGTCACCGTTATCTATTACTCGACACGAATTTATTGTCATTAATAATCTTATATTGACGCTTTAAATATGTAATTGTTATTTATATCTTGACACGGATATATTGTCATTAATACCCTTACATTGACACTTTAAATGTGTCACTGTAACTTATCACTCGACCCGAATATATTGTCACTAATACAGTTACATAGACAATTTAAACGTGTCATCGCTATCTATCACTCGACACAAATATATTGTCATTAATACTCTTATAACGACGCTTTAAGTGTGTCATGTTTCAATATAACTCGACACTAATATCTTATCATTGTAAATGTTCCGTTACACAATTGTTGTCAAGAAATGTGCTTTGACGACACTATTTCTATTTAATAAAGGCTTATATGTTGACACGTGTTTGATGTCGTTATTCTTCATTTTTGCAATACATATTTTTCTGTCATATATTTCTTCTTTCAAAAGAATTAAATACTAAATTTCAATATTACTCACATATGTTTGAAAAGATATTTATATTGATAATAAAAAATATAAATTACATTGTCGGTAAAGGTTTTACAATAATCCAAAAGATAAATTAACTGTAATGTTACATGTATGTGTGACCTAATCTAATCAAATTGACGCATAAATGAACTTGATTGATACCATAGTCCATGGATTCTTCAACTATCTGCAAATTAAAAAAAATGAACCTTAGCCAAAAATCATTACGGAAAATGCATAAGCATAAGCATAAACATTGAGTACATGCTAAACAGAAATCACCTTCTTAATAAGCAGACTAATAAACTTTTCAAAATAAGCACTCAAAGTTCATACAACCAAGGTTTTTAATAAAAGACCTATAAGAAACACAAAAGATTAAAAAAAAAAACCATCGACTACATAAGCATAGGCATAATATATAAATGTTGCAAATGTAAGTTTCAATTCAATTTTTAGATTCCAAGCAATGTTCTAGTTTGCATCAAGTTGAAACTCAGCATAAATTTACCCTTAGGCCCCCTTCCTCCAAAGCCATTACAAAACAACATGATTCCTATAACATATGTTTAAGCGGATCGAACTAAATAACTTTTCAATGACTACAATAACTGCACGATAGTCAACGTAACAAAGTACCAAGTTCCTAAGTACATGTCAACACGATTCCTAAAACATATGTCTAAGTGGATTGCACAAAATAGCTTTTCAATGGCTACCATTGTAAGATAATCAAAGCAACATTCCTAAGTATACGTCAACATGATTCCTAAAACAAAATAGTTAAGTTATGGTTGTAAAACATAAAGCACGCTTACTAAATCCCCACTCCATATCTTGATTACCCTCCACAAAGGCTTCTGATAAATTAAGTTAATATCATTATCAAAGTTATTCCAAGAACAAAAGTTGCAACCAATGTTATGAGAAAAAAACAAACAATGTAACAAATAACAAACACTCTAAAAATTTACATCAGAAAGTGACTCAAAAAATCCAAATAATATATAAAATGCAGTTACAAAATAAGTATGTTTCAAAACTTTCTTACCATGAGGATTGAGAAGTGTTGTTATCAAAGATCTCTTGTAGTTCCTCTTCTATCAAATTCAACCCAAAAAATTGAGTAGACAATAAATTGATCCAAATAATCATTGTTTTTCCCTGGGAACCATAGCCCAAGAAAACATCATAATTGACATACAACACATAAGCAAAGCTTGGTGGTAAGTGGTGGTAAGTTAGGATGTCAGGCCCAAGGGAATGATTGATAATAAAAATTCTTGAAACCAAAGCTTGAGAGGAAAGTGGTTAGTAGAAAAAGGAAAAAATAAAAGAATATGTAGAGAATATCAAGAGAATTTGTAACAAGAATCAAAACAAGTTGTTTTTTAGATGCAAATTTAATTCGCAAACAAAAAGTAGAAAAAAAAGGGAAGAATCTCTCAAACAAATTGAATACTAGTATTCATTGCCCTCTTACCTCTTAGAAGATTACCTTTCCATTGGATAAAAAAAGATTGCTGGAGTTTTTGGGAGAAAATGGCAGAATGGAGAGACAGGAGTAAAGAAGATTACTAGAATTTTTGGGAGAAAATGGTAAAATGGAGAGGGAAGAGTTCTGACAAAATGAAATTTAGAGAGAATTTTGGTGAAAATTGGAGTTGGATTGATAATTTTAAAAGGAAAGTGGTTAGTAGAAAAAAGAAAACATAAAATAATAAGTAGGGAATATCAAGAGAATTTGTAACAAGAATCAAAACAAGTTGTTTTTTATATGCGAATTTAATTCCAAACAAAAAGTATAAATAAATGAAAGAAACTCTTAAACAAATTGAATACTCATTGCCTTATTACCTCTGTCATGACGTGGAGTGACCACGTCACGACCAACATCCTCGATTATTTAATCTTAATAAATAGTAGATTCTGAGTCACCACCAACCATATTAAGGTGTGGTTGGTCACAAAAAAAATATTGGTCAAATTCAGATTTACAGTTCGGATGTCAGTTGTGTGTAAGGAAGGTGTTAGCACCCTACCACACCCATAAAAATGGTTACCAAAATTTATCTTTTAAACTAAATTACAGATATTCACAAAACAAGATTTTTTATTTGATTTTTTTAAATGTCTCATGATTATCAATTCACATCTAAGAAAAAAGATGAACATGAATTGATAATTAGATGGGTGGCATGAGAGCCCTTAGAATAATGGAATTTATTTTTTTGTTTCAAAAGATTATTTTTTTTACTCACCTCAAGAATACTAAATTATCAAACTTTGATATTATGATCTCCATCATAGACGTTTAGTGAGACATTTCATATATCTAAAGAATTAATAAATTAAAAAAAACACTATTCAGTCTCATTTTAAAATATAAAATTGTTGATATATTTTGTTTTTAAACAATTTATTAATTAATTTTTCAAAATGAGAAATTTCATGTATTTATGGAATTTAAATGTTATAAAATCCATAAATAAACGTCACTTCTTTTTCATCTCAAATTTTTATATCCATATGACAAAAAAAAACAAATGAATTTTTCATATATTTTATAATTATAAAAATTAAAAATAAATATTAATAATAATAATATTAGCAAAACAATGTGAAATATGACAAATACAGGTTAAAAAATAATACAAGTTGACATATAAAACAGTTGGTAAATGATTTGGCAAATAATATATTAAACAATACATTTGACAAATAATACAGATTGGAAATAATGTAAATGGTTGGAAAATAATATATTTTTTAAAATAATATATTGGAAATAATATATATAGGTTGAGAATAAATATATTGAAAACAATATAAAATAATATATTGTAAATAATATAAAATAATATATTGGAAATAATATAAAATAATATATTGGAAATAATATAAAATAATATATTGAAAATAATATAGAATAATATATTGGAAATAATATAGAATAATATATTGGAAATAATATACAATAATATATTTGAAATTATATAAGAAAATAAATTGAAAATAATATAAAATAATATATTGGAAATAATATAAAATAATATATTGGAAATAAAATGTTGAAAGGGTAATTATAATAGGTAGCAATTTTTAGAATAATTATTAAGTATGTAGCAATATTTTAAAAAAATTGCAAATATAGCAAAATCTATCAGTGATAGACTTCTATCGTTGATAGACTCTTATGGTTTATCAATGATAAACCAACATTTGCTACATGGTCTATCACTGATAGACTTCTATCATTGATAGATTTTGACAGATTTTTCTATATTCGCAATTTTCTTAAAATGTTGTTATATACTTAATTATTTTGAATATAATTGCTACATTTGCAACTATCCCGAAAATAATATAAAATAATATATTGGAAATAATATACCTGTTGAGAAAATAATACAGATTTGGAAAATAAATACAAAATGTAATATACAGGTTGTGAAATAAATATCAGACCTAACAAACTATCCTATCTTTCATAACTCTAATCAATTAATTTCAAACATGCAATATATTTAATAAACAATAAAAAATAATAATAATAATAATAATAATAATAATAATAATAATAATAACAATCAAATTAAACCCTAAATCTAACAAATTTATATCAATTGGCTTAAAAATATTTAAAGAATAGCATAATAAACTCAAATGACCTAAATCTAACAAATTTGAAGAACATTGAAATCAATTGATCTAAATCTTTTAAGCAACACTACAAGAAATGGGGCTTTTATAGCCTACAACACTATAACACTACAACATTTCTAAGCTATCAAAGTATGCATTTTCAACATATTTAAAATATTCAAATAACAAACACAATCACAAACCCGAGCTCTATGCTCAAAGGTTAGACAGACATGATTTTCGAAGCTAAAAAGAAAAGTAGACATGGTATTTATTCTATGAATAAAGAATTTAAAATTTTTTTAAATTTAGGCATTTTTTGCAAAATGAAAATTTCCCAAAGGACAGGGAACATGCAAGGCTACAACCCCATCACCCACTTAAAATTTTGCTTTGTCCTTAAAGAATTTTAAGCAAGATTCTAAGGATAAAAAAAAAAGAAGAAGAAGGGTGAACAGAAAACCTCCCATTGCTTGCAAAGGTTCCAAATTCGATTATACTTCACTTCCTTTTATTCCTACGGAAAGAAAACAAGAATTTCTATCAAATTTTATTAGAGGTTAATCTAATTTTTTTTATAAAAAAAATCTACATAATTTAAAAGAAAGCAATAAAATTTTGCATTGTTTAAGATCGATCGTGCAACCGTACTTTCCCTAATTTAACCCATCAATCTTAGAGTGTAGTGTAATCCATCCAAATGTGAAGAACTCGAAAAGTACTTATGAAATGCAATCATCCATATTCATTAGGTGAGTTTCCAAGTTCTAACTTGTAAAGTTCTTTCATTTTCGGACAAGAATCTTTTATCCATGATAAATCAATAAACTTCATCTGTCTTTTCTTTTAGAAGCACAAAAACTACTCTTAAAGAAAAATGTCATGGAGTTCTCCTATAAGCTCTAGAATTGATGTCAAGTGAGAAAAAGGGATAAATGTGAAATGATAACTTAACTCAGTCAAACAACGTCTTTATCTTGCTAAAAAAATATGCATTACTAGGGTAAGTACTTTCTTGTTTCTCACATAACAAGAATGCCAAAGAAGCACAAGTACAATTTTATAATAGACAATGAGCTAAACTGGTAAAAGTGAATACAAAAAAATGAATCAGAGGGTAAAGAATCTTTTAAGACAAACCTCAATTTCTGCAGACCCCACCAAAACAGAGAGACGGTTACTTCACAATATTTCTTGATCCCACAATACAAAGAGCGTCTTTGAATATTCCAAAATCAAAAGAATTGGAAGCATTTTCAGCTTTTGGAGAGCAAAAGGTGTCGACACTCAAATTGGCACTCAAGTTGCCTATGTAAT
Source organism: Cucumis melo (assembly GCF_025177605.1). NCBI lineage: Eukaryota > Viridiplantae > Streptophyta > Magnoliopsida > Cucurbitales > Cucurbitaceae > Cucumis > Cucumis melo. The sequence continues at coordinate 20,133,965 of NC_066865.1, forward strand.
TGCAGTTTAGAGGCCAATTTGCATAGCTTTCTTCCCAGCAAGTTGTTTCTCTCTGCAGTGAATAAATACCAAAACGCTCCAATAACCTAAAAGCCCTGCCTTTAAGATCCCAAAGACATGCAGCGCAATGTCATAGTTCGACCAACCATCGACCTCAGTCAGAAAGAAGACAAAGATGTTGAAGAAATTCTGACCGAAGGAGTAAAAAATGGCTGAAGACCCACAAGAAGGATCCATAAGTACCTATTAAAGTGGAAGAACCTTCTCGTGGAAGAAACCAGTTGAGAACAAGTCGAAGACTTAAAAGCCTAGATGCAAAAGATCAAAGAGTTCAAGCTTCGCCAGTCAATAGGGACGTCAAGTATTTAAGTGAGAGAAAATGTCACGAGCATGCTTGTCCTGGACATTGTTTGAGTGTTGGATTGTTCACCCACCAATAGGGAACGTGAGCTAGGTTTAGATCATTGTGAGACAGGCTAGTTTTACTTTACTGATGAAAGTGTCGCAATAGTAATTTTCAACCTAGTACGAGAGGAACAGTACAATTGGTCATTGTGCTTGGTTGAAAAGCCGTGGTGCAAAGCTACAATACGCTGGATTATGACTGAATGCCTCTAAGTCAGAATTTGGGCTAGAAGCGATGCATCGCCTATCGCTCGATTGCTGACCAATAGTAGGGGCCTTCCGACCCCAAAGGCACGTGTCGTGACGAATGAGTCGCGGGGGCTGTCTTGTAACATAATTTACGACAGGGTATTGTAAGTGGCATTGTGGCCTTACTGCCACGATCCATTGAGATTCACCCCTTCGTCACTCTGATTCAACCCTCTCCACACACAACTCATTTATTTCTTCTAATGGCCATGGAGGTTATGTCTTATGTAAAAGTACGAAAACATAAGTGTTAGTTAGGGGTTAGCCTAAGACTAGAAAACAAGTTGAAGCAAACCATCTTCAAATGCTCAAGTACATGATACGGTGCTCGTGTGTAAGATAAGGCCCATGGCCGTGGCTTACACACGAACGCCTATAGAGCATGGAAAAATAACTTAGAGGTTATTGACACTCTCTCGTGCCCACCATCATGCATGCCCCTATGCCCACTTAGCATGCACCATGCGCGCCGCATGCACAACAATGCAGCACGACCATATGTCTGCATAGGGCGTGCGAGTCGTATACCCATGCATCTACAAGGGGTGTGCGCATAGGGTTTCACGCGCCCATATGTTTGCAGGCATGTTTGGGGCGCGCGCGCCATGCGTCTGCGAACGTGTGAGGGCCACGCGCCCCATACCTATACGTCATCGTGGGGCGTGCACACAAGATGTTGCATGTGCCATGCTTGTGTGAGTGTGGGCATCCATTTGAGGGACACACGTGCTTGGCTTGCCATTTGACGATGCACATTCCATTACCCAACGTCTACCATGGATGGGAAAAACCTCTATAAAGGTTATTAATACTCTCTCGTGCCCCTACCATGCACGCCCTCATGCCCACCAGTATGCACCATGCGCGCCCCCTAAATTTTGAAAAAAAAATCGTTTATTCCAAATTTTGAAAAAAAAAATCGTTTTTGGCTACCCCAAATCTAAACGGTCGTGTAGCCAAATCTAAACAATCATATACTAAATTTTGAAAAAAAATCGTTTAGATTTGGAACCATAAATCTAAACGATCGTATCAGTAAAACCATTGAAAAGAATTTGAAGGATTGGGGCATTGAGAGGGTAATGACTTTGACGGTTGATAATGCAAGTTCGAATGACACTACTGTTGCTTATCTTTTAACGAGATTCAATAAAGGATTATTGTTTGGTGGGGAATTTCTGCATGTTCGTTGTTGTGCCCATATATTGAATCTTATAGTAACTGATGCTTTTAAGGAACATAATGATTGTATTGATAGGATTCGATATGCGGTGCGATTTATAAGGTCTTCTCCTGCTCGTTTTTTGAAATTTAAAAAGTGCATTGAACTTGAAAAAATTGCTTGTAAGAGTTATGCGCGTCTTGATGTTCCTACAAGATGGAACTCCACATATATGATGCTTGAAGCTGCTGTTAAGTTTGAAAAAGCTTTTGATAGATTAGAAGATGAAGATACCTCGTATAGACATGATATGTCACCGAATAAGGAAGATTGGACAAATGCTAGGATGTTAATACGATTTTTAAAAGTATTTTATGATGTCATATTAAAGACTTCGGGTTCTTTGTATACTACTTCGAACTTGGTTTTCCATCAGATTACAGTGGTTTAGAATTGTATACGTTTGAATGCGAGTAGTGCAAATGCATTGTTAGTTGGAATGGCTAATAACATGAAGGCAAATTTTGAGAAATACTGGGGAAACAATGAAAAGAATAATTTGTTGTTGTATGTTGTTATTGTGTTGGATCCTCGAAAGAAATTAAGATTTGTATCTTTTTGTTTGAAAAATGTTTTTGGTCCTGAGGTTGTTGAATCCTTGGGAAATGTAGTGGAACAATGTTGTAGACGTCTCTTTCATGAGTATAGTACTACTCGAAGTGGGAGTAGACAAGGATGTAGTAGTATTAGTACAACTAGTACACAAACTGTTTCAGGCTTGGATGTTAATATTGATTTTGATTCAAATGAAAATGTGGGTGAAGATTTTGTCTACGACACGATTGTTGAGGAATTTGAAGATGATTCTACTACACCTTTCGAACAGGGATCATCGGAGATTGATATCTATTTGTTGGAGGCCAATGTTAGGACCGAAGGTGATTTTGACATACTAGAGTGGTGGAAGATGAACAGTGATCGATTTGAGGTTCTTGGTCATATGGCTAGAGCTATTTTGGCTATTCCAGTTTCTACTGTAGCGTCTGAGTCGACTTTTAGTACTAGAAGACGTGTTGTTGACTCATCACGCTGCTCATTGGCTCCTAAAACAGCGGAGGCTCTCATATGTACTCAAAATTGGTTAAATTCTGATCCAATACATCTTCAATTTCAGCATGAATTGGAAGAGGCTTCAAAATTTGAAGAAGGTATTTTCAAATCTTTACATGATATATTTTGTAGTTGTAATGTGTAACTTTAGTGAAATCTTAAATTATTTAGTAAATTCTTCATATTGATATGTAGGATTCCTGGTGGTTATGGAGAATGAAAAGGAGCTTGAAGACCTTCCAGATTTTGATAAGTTGTCAATTACCGATTAAGCGATTATTAACTAATTTTGATCCAAGACTTGTAATATTTCTATTGACTAGATTATCATAGTGTTTTTGTTTCATACTTTAGTTGTATTTATGACTCTTAATAGTAATGTGGTGAAGTAAATTGAACTTGGATGTTTCTAACCCTATAATATTTGATATATATTTCATTTTGGTAGTATGTTTATATTCTTATTTTTATGTTGTTTATTTTATTAATTTGTGTAATACCTATGAACTAAGCATTAAAATTAATAGAACTTGATTTTATTTTTTAATCACAATTATATGATTTTAAGACAATATAGAATATATATCGTAGACTTTTCCATTGAAATTAAAAAGTGAAATAAAATAACGTCATTCTTAGTTTTTAAAATCGTTTGTTTATAAAAAAGAAAGCAAGAAACATAAAAAAGGAAGGAGGAGGAGAAGAAACAGGAAAGAAAGAAGGAGAGGGAGAAAAAAAAAAAAGAAGAGTAGGAAAACCGACCGACCCGACCGTTGGTTGGACAGGCCGGTTTTGTTAGAACCGGCGGTCGAGGCCGATTTTCCAACTTCCGTGCCGACTTGTAGTCCGTTCAGGGCGGTTTGGTCGGAAAACCGACCCCGACCGCCCGATGCTCACCCCTAATATTAACTATCAGACCTAGCTGCCGATAATGAAAGTATCTTTTGAACCAGATAGAAAAGCTTGTACTATCTTCACAGTTAAGGAGGTGCAACTGAACCAAGAACAGTATTCATGCTAACCTGATAACATTTAACGTTAATTATAATTTACCAATGAAATTGAATAAAAGGCTCTTTAATATGCTGAAAAAGGGAAGCAAAAGCAATCCTTTGTGCATATGTTAATATGAAGACTTAATATGTAAAGGATGTTAATAACTCTAGATAACCAACACAACCCATCTTTGACAGGCAGTAAACTCAAAAGACAGAGGAATGCACAACATCAACCAGAAGACAACTTATGTGTGTTTGTGTACATGTTGAATAAACTATAAAACTACAAAACTACAAAACTCAACTTCAAGAAACAATGACTTTCTCATCCAAGGGCGCTCAAGCTCACTAACAATAAGACTGGGAGTAAGTTTAGGCTTCTCTTAGCTTCCAATTGGTGTACCCTCTGTTAAGTCTCAACTCTTCAATAATCATAGCTTGCTTTCATTAAAACCAGTTGGTGCAGGTTTCTTTCCTATATGTATATATAAATAAAGTTACTTACGTTCTATTGATAGTTCATCTAGAGCACACTAACATCATCTAGGCTAACTATTCTATATATGTACTTCTCATATTATCAATGAAAAGTTTCTTTTTTTTTTAATAAAACAAATGGCTCACAGATGGAAACACACTTAAGTTTCAAGTTAAGTGAACAAAAAACGTCACTAAATGAAAAAGAAAAATTAAAACAAGTAGAAGTCCCTAAACTTTAAGATATATAACAATTTAGTTTCTAAACTTTAGTATGTAACCATTCAATGTACTTTAAATTTTGTAACAATTTTGTCGTACACATTTGTTTCCAATTGGTTTATTATAAGTAAAAACTCATTAAATCTAAATAATATTTTATGATAAGTCCAAATTCTGAAGTAATTAAACAGACTAAATTATTACAAACTAACATTTAGAAACTTAATTGTTACAAAATTAAAAGTTACAAGCTAAAGTTCAAGACTAAATTGTTAATTCCAAAAAAAATTCAGGAACTAAAACTAACTGATACCAAATTTATAAAATTAAGTTAAACTGTTAAGGTCATGCCATTGCTCAGGCCCTCGAATGTAAGTTTCCACACTTGACACTAGATATGCAGCAATCAAGATTTATTCTACAAATATATTGCAACCTCTGTTGCTTTTCTGGTCATGTAGCTAGAATTTATTTATCAAATAATGTACCTCAGAACCATCCACACTTAAAAGTAAGTCAAGCATAAAAGTTGATTGTTCTGTAGTCATATGCTTGCTCCCTAGAGCATAAAATATGTAATGGATTTACTAAATATGCAATAACGTGGGAAACACTGTATGATAGCACACCATTCTAAAAAGGAAAATGACATTTATTTACCTGTTTTACATAGATACTTTTACCAGAATAATTTGGGCCAATAATGATATTAACTCTTCCTGAAAAGATATGAACTAAAAAATTATTAGAAACAGATGTGTATTCTAGCTAGATCGAAGTTGAATACATATATGCAATACACCAACAATTTACAAGATCCAGTAATGCCCTCAGGAACCATTTTCTAAATGAAAACAACAATTATCTAAGTTTTTGGTAAATTAGAAATATATAGAGGAATGGTGGGTTTGTAAGTTCCTAGCAGAAAATGCATACCTCAAGAGTCGTCTACCAATAGGTGTCACACACTGGAATGAAAAAATTGTATCAATAACTCATGTATATGTGCTTCAAATTATAAAATAAATCAATACATTCAAACCTTATCCATCATGCCAAATACAGAAAACCTGCAATAAGAAATATTATTGGTTTAGTTTCCTTCAGAGCAATACTGATGTATAAGTTCTCAAATCGCCCTTCTTTTTGCTCTTTCATTGCCCATATTGCAAATGATGTTAGCTAATGATTCAAACAACATAACAAATTCTCTCCTTTAGTAAGAGAGTCAACTTACAAAACAAATTCTCTCCTTGATGTTTAATCCATCACCCATTCCTGTTACTCGTAGGTATATATACCAGTCTGTGTAGCAAGAGATTAAGGGTAAACTAATAAATGAACTACTTTAGTAAGAGAGTCAAAGAGAAGGGATCCAAGTAGTCTAGCTGTTTATAAGTAAAAGTTTTTCCTCATCCTAAAGAATGAAGATTGCAATATTCAAATATTTCCATAGTTAATGAAAATCAAACAATAATTTTGTGCTTGATATAATACCTGTGCCAAGCCTGTCCAAAGTTGGAAATCAAACAACATTCAAATATTTTGTTATATAATTCACATTGATATATAAGTATATAATACCAAAAATCAAATAGCAATCACAACGTAAGTACTACTTAATCTCTAGCCAAAATATAAACCAAGAAAACTCAAATTCAAACTCTTGTGGATAAATCTCTACACTCCTCGATATCTTCAAATTCCAACAAAATCACCTCATGAGCTAAAGATAATAGAATCAAATCCCATATTTAATTTTCAAGCACAAACAAATATAAATATTATGTAATCCTACTGATGGAATGTGATAGCATATAATCTAATAAACTGATAAAAACTTCATTACCAAAATCATATTTGTCATTGCAATCTTATGCTTCTTTTTAATATATAAATGTAATTAAGTGTTGTAATTATAAGGTAATGTAGAACCAATGAAGCATAAAGCAATAACAATTTAATTACTTCCCTATGGTGTAGAACTTAACAACAAAACCTCGGGGATCTCTAAGCGTTTCAGGGCTTCTAAAGATTTTTATGGTATGAGATGATTTTGATTTAAGATATGCATAAGAGTTATTTTAAATATCACAAATCTAAATATTCCTGCACATAGAAAGACCCAACAATCTAAGAAACAGAGGAATGAAGGCAAAACGAACCGGACGAACAAAGGAGGAGAAGCATCGGACAGCTTACAAATCTTCCTCTTAAGATCGAAATTTGGTGAGCTCTTTTTCTTCTTGAAGACTGAAATCTAGTTGGCGCACCGGACGGCTTGCAAATAAACTCTAGACAACGAACGAAGATATTTGGTGAAGAGGAAGAGACGGCGAACGGAGATGACGTGCCCTGCAAAGAGACGGTGACGGCTGGAGGTTGACAACGACGACGTGAGAAATATCTGTGGCGTTTGGTGAGCTCCTTCAAATGACGGCCGGAGAGCTTTTGAGAGAGGGGAAACTTGTAATGAGCATTTGCAAGAAAGAGGGAAACGTCATCGAAGAGCGTTTGTAAGAGAGAAAGACTGCTATGGTGTGGGATGAAGTAAGGGATTTTTCGATCGTCGTTAGCGAGAGGGATGAAAGAGTCTCATTAATTTAAAAAAAAATCAAAAAGCTTACGAATTAAGAAAAATATTGATTTTTTATTAGGATAATTTTTTAGCGACACAAAAAATATGTTGTTAATCAAGGACGTGAAAATTGTGTCAAGAAAACCCAATTTGTGTCACGAAAAATTCAGCATTTTTATTTTTAACGTTACAATGTTTTGATTAGTAGTGGCGGTAAAACCCAAATTTCTTTCCTTGTTCTGTTTGGAAGTCTTCCCCTTTTCCTTTTGTTTTATTTAAGCATTAGGTTTTGAGTTGGGTCTAACTTTGATTTTAGAGGACGATCCTCTTGAAAACTTTCTTTTTGTGGTAGCATATTTGCTTCCACTTGCTTTCCCTTACCCATGGTAAGGTTATGGAATTGCTGAAGCTCGTTCAGAATGATTGTCAGATTAAACTTTATCTTGTTCAGAGATGCATTCGTCTGAAATGGTATGAAGCTCTTTAAAAGTGTTTTAGGTAAAAAATTGTTTGATTTGTAATAGAGTAATAAATAAATAAATATATATAGAGAGAGAGACAAAAATAAAGTTAACCAATAAAAGTTGACAAAAATAAGCTAACAAGGGTCACAGAAAAATGACCAACAAAAATTGATAGGCAACCACCACGAAAAACGATGAAAGAAAGTTGACAGATGACAGAGATGGTTGTCGAATGTCGGTTGGCGAGGATAGTTGAAGGTGTTGGTCAAATTGTTTCATACAAATCAAGGAGATTAACCATTAAACACACAAAATTTATTTTTTTTAAAGTTGGTTTTAGGTATTTATCCTAAACCACATTATTTTATAAATTCATTTTTTCAATATTTTATGTGGTTACCAAACACATGACCTTTTTTTTTTTTTTTAGTTTTCTCTTCAGGTTACAAGGCCAAAGTAAGAAAAGGGTGAGGGGCTTGCTAGGCAAGAAGAGGATGCCAAGGCATTTTAACTTAAGTTAACGTGTTATGAATTTTTGCTAAGTGTTGTAAAGTATTGTAAACGTTGGACTTGAGTAATAAAAGTTTGAGTTTGGTTACTTTCTTGTGTTAAGTTGTTTATCGTTTTAAGTTTGTGTTTTAAGTTGAAGGGTAAAATACTAGGCGATTAAGCAAAATTTAAGGACCTCAAGTTGAGTTTATTTTGCATTTAACGCGTCAAAGATACTTAAAATCACACCATCTCGTATGACGAGTTTGGATGCATGCGAAGTAAGGTGTGACACAAAATGGGTAAAAAAACAATCTTTATTGGAGTGCATCACTTCAACGTACACACTCCATTTTCTTTTTCGTTTATAATTTTTTTACTTTTCCTTTTAAGATTTGACCTATAATCGGTTAAAAGTTTGACTTTGTATGTTTTTTTTTAAACTTAATGTTTTTTCTCTTCACGTTAAATCGTTTTTTTTTCTCATTATTTGTTATGTTTTTTCTCAACCAAATATTTCGTAATGTTAAAGTTTGATTTAATATTAATGCTTTTGTCATTCTCGAAGGTTTTGAGCTTCACAAAAATTGTAATTTTTTTATTTTAATTTTCTTTTAACTTCATTCTTGTATTAGGTGATAATCTTTTTTATTTTAGAGTTGGATTAGTACTAACTTTAATTTAGTTTTTCATGCATTAATAGTAAATCTAACTATAATTAAGACTTGAAATAATCGATATAGATGGAAATATCAATGTTTATGAAAATTTCAAAAAAATTTATGAAAATGAATGACGATGGTTATAACTAGTTAATAAAATTTGATTGTGTTCATTCTATTAGAACCAAGTAATACACAGATAAAGATAATAGGGATTCACATATTATTCAAGAATCAGAATATTCGTAGAGAGATTTAGAGGATTGATCGTCGACGAGTCGTTTGAAGTTTCTGGTGGGATTAAATCATTAGGGTTTGAGTTTTCGTTTTTGGACATTAGTAAATGAGGGAAGCGAGAAACTCTAAAAAGTGAAAATTATATTACAATGATACCATGTCTCTCTTTAAGTAAATAAATCTAACTTGATCTTTTATTAATAACGAGCTTATATATATATATATATATGTATAGATAATGAGTACTAGGGATGCAAGAACAACCTGGGTAACTAGAAAACCCACACTATCCAACCATATTATATGGGTGGGGGTTAGGTTGGTTTAAAATATGCCTTTGGTTTTAAAATATGGATTGGATTGATTTAAAATATGGATTGAATTGGGTTGAAAAAATTGAATTTTTATATATATAAATATTATATATTATATTATTTTTTTGAATAAAATATAAAGTTAAAAACATAAAATCCTAGATTAAACTAAAGAGAAAAAGACATGCCCAGCCGCCCCACCCACGCGATGCCGTCTTCCTTCGTCGTTTTTCACTTTCAAGTTTCAGCCTTCCTTCGTCTCTCTTCGTCTCTCTTCGTCTCTCTGTAGTTCGATTTCTATCTACAGCCCACACGCCCCTGTTCAATTTCATCTTCTCATTCTCACCGCCGGTCTCATCCTCGCCGTGAAGATCCTTCGTCTTCCGCCTTGAAGATCCGCCGGCCTTCAAGTTCCTTCGTCTTTAGTTACAAAATGTTAGAGCAATTAGATTTTGTAAAAAATATTAAAGTCTGAAAATCTTGAATTGGAGAATGGTTCAGAAGAGACCCAAGACTTTGGTCACAACATCAAAATTAGTCAGAAATGAGGACTCACCAGAACTTCTTCGATCTGAGAAACCCAAATCTAAAAGATATGACCTTTTCTTTTCGATGAACAAGGTCCTTCTGTTTTGCTTGGCATTTCGATTCGCAAATGCATTTTTGTTGCAGACTTATTTTAACCCAGATGAACACTGGCAAGCTCTTGAAGTTGCCCACTACATCACCTTCGGGTAACATTTATAATGACCCTTCCACTTCTAATTTTTCTGATTTCTGGGATTTAATTTCTTGATGAGTTATCTTTAAGAAGCTTCAGAATGCTTCAGGTAATTTAGTGATGGGTTTCGTTTAGCAGGTATGGTCATCTGACATGGGAGTGGAAGAGGGGAATCCGTAGCTACTTGCATCCTCTGTTGTTTGCTTTTCTTTACAAAGTTCTTGCTTTACTCGGCGTTGATACTCCATTGCTTATGGTAAAATATTCTATAACCTAGTGGAACTGTTTGATTGGCTGTGGCAAATTGAATTGTGAAATTCTGCTGGCCATGCTTTATAGATAAAAGCTCCGAGGCTGTTGCAATCTATATTCTCAGCTGTTGGTGATTTTTACTTGTACAGACTCTCCCGTGCCCTCTTTGGTGAATATGTTGCAAAATGGGCTGTATCCTTGAGTTGATGATTGACATATATGATATATTCAATGTTCAGTATATTTGAACTCTCATCCAACCATATTTTTTTTGAATGAAAAAGGAGAAATGTATTATTCTGTTAGATCACTAATTATATTTCAATATGAACATAGGTGTAAAACGGAAAAGGAGATGGTTACTAGGAAGGAAGAAATGTCCAAGAGAGGTAGGCCCACAGTTAGTTAGAGAAGGGGAGGTTAATATGAAGCAGGAGGGTAGTGTAATGAGGTTTTATCTTGTTTTTCATGTTGGACTTTGCTTCTTCCCTTGAGGATTGGAGGAAGAAAAGTCTGTAATTGCCTTAGGGGTTTCCTTGATTTCAATAAGAGGAAGTCTTCTCTCGATTCCTATCATATTAATTTAGTCTTAATATACTTAACTCTACTTCAGCTATTTTCCCAACTTACAAACTGGTTTATGTTCTTCTGCTTCAACCGAACACTATCAAACAGCTTAGAGACCGTTCTAACACTTGCCAGCTTGTATTATTGGCCATGTATAAGTGTTGTTCCCACCAGAATTTCCAAGGTTTCAAGGAAGTTGGCTTTGTTTATGGCAGCTTTATCATGCGGTATTCGACCAACGAGTGCGATTACGTGGCTGTATGTTGGTCTGCTTGAGCTGTTTTCAGCAAATGACCGACTAAGATTTATTTTTCTAGAGGCTGCTCCTATTGGGTATGTACTATATAACATATTTAACTTCTTGTTTTTGGTTCATAAATAGGTTTTACATTTTCCCCTCCTTTATGATAGTTTTCTTTGAACTTCAGTTTTAAAATTAGCGAGGTAAAAACCAAGTTGAGAAGTTTATCGTTGGTCGTTGTGGACAAAGTTGTTATCAGCCGTTTGGGTGTTATCTTTTCTTTCTTTCTTTATTTATTTTTTTTATTTTTTATTTTTTATTTTTTTGTGGGTGTGGGGGAGGATGTGAAATTAATCAAGGAAAAACCTGTGGACGTGTAGGAAAGGTGACCAAGTTAGGATATATGTGGATAAAAGCCAAACTTTTGTTTTCCTTCTATGGCTTATCATTGGAAGTTAGAAAGGAAAAGAGAGTTATTTCTTTCTGCTTCTTCTTACACTTTCAATTTTGAAGGATGCACATTCCACTTTATGGAAGTTTTACGAAGTCTTTTTCTTTATGGTGTCTATTTATTATTCATCAAGGGTAATTTCCATAGCTCAGTTTATCGAAATTATTATCTTTGAAGTTTGATAATCTCATAACTTAGAAGAAACTGAATCCTGTTTATCACTTTCAGCTCTTGAATAATTTGAAAACTGGAGTAAATTAAAAATCTACAAAGTTAGCTGGGAATGGTAGTAATAAGTTATAACCAATCTAGGACCAATCTTATACTTTTGCCATTTTATTTACTCATGCAGTTTTCTTTTGACCTTCTCCCATCTATGGATCTAATACTAACGACGATTAAGAAAAGTTCATTGGGAGAAGGTTGAGTGTTGCATAGTTCATTGGCTCCCTTCGAGTATTTATTTTTTTTAAAACACAAACTGGATAGCTTTTTTGTTATTGAACTGATGAACAAAATTTAGACAAACTAATTGTTTACCTCATTTTTTCCCACCTCTCGGAAAACATCATGGAAAAAGTAAAAACAAACACAAATTCAATAATGCAAGTCAAACCACAGTTTGAACCATGCACAATTGTGTCTCTTTCTAATATCTTGTCTCCGAATATCCATGGTCATTCTGTTTTCGGGCACGGCGGCCCTGGTTGTAAAGCAGTTCTCACCTTCACCCCGTCTCCAACAACATTTTTGTTGATGTTATCATTTTCCCTTCGAGTATTTATTGATGCAGATTTTGTGATTTTCCTTTTAAAATTGACAACAGTTGAAGCTCTGTTTTAATTCTTGTCAGCCCCCCTTCTATTGGGTTTGGCCTACGTTTAGGTACGTTTTTCTTTTAATGAAAGTGGGTTTCTTAATATTCAGATTCTCAGTTCAACTATTACTACTGCTATTTCTGCCATTTTTTGCTTACGTTTCTTCTCCAAAGGAAACAAAATTCTAAATCCATGTAAACTCTCGATTGTGGTTCATTGTAGTTATTGGGAGATATTTAGTTCACAAGCTTTTTAAGTGTCAGTTTCTAATTTATTGTGAATGATGTTGGTGCGAATGATGGATGATGTAGGTTCTTATCGGTTGCAACCTTTGTTTGTCGCTTTCCTGAAATGATAAAATGATTGCTCTCCTCATTTATTTTCTTGGTCAAATAATTTGCGTGCCACTCCGTCAACTATTTAAGAGTTTCTTGCACTTGTTGACTTAAACTTTCTTAATATTTTAGAGTAATTACATCTCTTCTTATCCCTATAATTTTTCATATCAGGTCTTTGGTGCTTGGGATTACGTTTTTGTTAGATAGAGTAATGTACGGCTCTTGGACATTAGTCCCCCTTAATTTTCTGAGATTCAACGTTTTTTCCTCTGGAGGAGACTTTTATGGAACTCACAAATGGCACTGGTACTTCACTCAGGGGTTTAGTGCCATGCTCTTCAGTTTCATTCCATTTTCCATTTCTGGCATCGTCGCTTCAAGAAAATGGAAACTCTCTGGTCTTCTCGTTTGGGTTCTAGGGATTCACAGTCTACTTGGTCACAAAGAGTTCAGGTACTTATTTTTGTTTCACTATTGAAATTTGAAAACACCTTACCTAAATAATGTTGCATTGGTTTGAAGTATGTGTTTGTTTGTTTACTTTGTCACAGATTCGTCCTGCCCATTCTTCCGATAGCATTGATGTTCTCTGGCTATTCATTGGCCGCTCTTAGATATCAAACTTCTCCAAATAGTAAAAGGGAAAAGTCAAGAAACTTGCACACTAAACGCCCTATGAAAATGAGTTTGGCCACAATATTTTTGCTAGCTACAAATATCCCAATGGGTTTATACATGAGTTTGGTTCATCAGGTATTTATCTATATTGACCAACGAGTATAAAGAAATATATAAAGCTGGTTGTCTTTTTTGGTTTTTCTGCTCTCTTATTTAAACAGAAGGCCTATTGCACAGAGAGGAACGGAGGACGTAATGAATCATCTGGCAAGAGAAGCTGCGAATGGGAAAGTTAAAAGGATCCTTTTTTTGATGCCATGTCATTCGACCCCTTACTATTCCACTCTGCACCAAAACTTACCAATGCAGTTTCTAGACTGCACACCGAGGTCGATAAAACCATTTTTTTCGTTTTCTTTTTCTTTGCTTTTTCTGATAGGAAACTGAAATCATTCATGATATGATGAAATGAAATACGAAAGAAGTTCATATCGAATAATAATAATTACACACATCCATTGGTTATGAGGTAGATAAACTAATTACAATAAGAGAACTGCATTTTCGTGATATAGGTTCTCTTTAACTCTTATATGCATGCATTGCTTTTCGATCAAAGGTTTCAACAAAATTCTTATCCATGATTTGATTATGTCCAAAGTATCCTTTTATCTTTTTCTAGTGTGACCTAAAGGTAGCAGAGAGATTAAAGAGTAAAGATGTCACCGGGTCTTGAAAATTTCCATCCAAAGGTGGTGTCTTTGTATAAAAAAATCTTGAGACATAAGCACAACTACTGAAAAGGTGGATTTGTGATTCTTCACTGTTTAAGCACATGAGATTATTGAAAAAAATAAACACGAAACCAAGGCTTACGTAGAAGCCTAAGAACTAGGAGAAAAACCACGATATTTTAATTTTTTTGTTTTTCTAATGTATGAATACAGTAGGTACAAAGAGAGAGAATAACTAGAATACAATAAGAAGTAAAAAGGGAAAATCTTCCACATTCTTTCCAAAAATACTCTAAGGGCCAAACCCACTAATTCTAACACTCTCTCTCAAGTTGGGACGTAAATATCAATGAGGCCTAACTTGCTAAAGCAAAAGTTGAAGTTTTGTCTGAGAAGCCCTTTGGTGAGAATATCATCAACCTGTTGGTTCAAAGCAATGTACGGAATGCATATGTTCCCACTATCAAATCTTTCTTTGATGAACTTCCGATCAATTATTAGAAATACTTATAGCGGCTTTATTATCACAAAAAAGCTTCAATGGTGTCTCACATTTCTGATGAAAATTTGATCGGAATTTCTGGAGCCAAATTTCCTCACATATTCCCAAACTCATAGCTTTGTATTCAACCTCAGCGCTACTCCTGACCACAACACTTTGCTTCTTACTCCTCCAAGTTACAAGATTGCCCCAAACAAAGGTAAAATAATCAGAGGTAAACTTTCTCATTCAACAACAAATTCCATCCAATCTGAGTCAATATATGCCTCAATGGTCTTTTTGTCTATCTTTCTAATCATCAGTCCTTTACCAGATGTTTTTGTTTTCAAGTATCTTAGAATTCTGTTGACAACTTCCATGTGTACCTCATAGGGAGTCTGCATAAACTGACTGACAACACTTACAGCAAAGGAAATATCAGGACGGGTATGGGAAAAGTAAATCAATTTACCCACGAGGTGTTGATATTGTTCTTTATCAACTGGAACTTGATTATCAAAGTTTCCTAGTTTACAGTTGAATTCAATGAGTGTCAGCAGGACGAAATCCCAACATGCCTATCTCGGTTAGCAAATCAAGGGTGTATTTTCTCTGTGACACGAAGATACTTCAAATTTCCCAAATCCTTGATTTCAAATTCATCACTCATTCTTTGCCTCAGTTGATTGATTTCTGCCTGATCATCTCCAGTCAAAACAATGTCATCCACACAAACTATTAGAACAACAATCTTCTCTATCTTAGAAACCTTTGTAAATAAAGTGTGATCAGAGTGCCCCTGACTATACCATCGGGACTTAACAAAGGTAGTGAATCTGTCAAACCATGCTCTGGGAGATTGTTTCAGACCATATAGGGATGTCTGAAGTTCACACACCTGCTGACCAAACTGAGCTTCAAATCCAGGCAGGGGGCTCATGTAGACTTCCTCCACAAGGTCTCCATCTAGGAAAGAAGTCTTAAAATTCAGCTGGTATAGAGGCCAATCTTTGTTCACGACAACAGATAGCAAGAGTCTAATAGTATTCAATTTAGCAACTGGAGAAAAAGTTTCTAAATAGTCAATACCATAGGTTTGAGTAAATTCCTTTGCAATTAACTTTGCCTTGTGTCTGTCAAGAGTACCATCTGCTTTGTATTTGAGAGTGAACACCCATTTGCATCCCTTCAGTTTTGTACACCTTGGGTAGAGCACAAATCTACCAAATTCTATTCTTTTCTAGAGCCTTCATCTCTTCCATGATAGCATTCTTCCATTCAGAATACTCTAAAGCAGTGTGGATATTTTTCGGTATTATGGTAGAGTTAAGGTTTGCTGTAAAAACCCTAAACCATGGAGAGAGATTATCATAGGAAACATAGTTGCAAATGGGATGTTTAGTACAAGACCTAGTACCTTTTCTCAGAGTAATGAGAATGTCAAGAGAGGGATCATATTCATCAAGTTTCCCTATATGACCCTGTTTAGCTTCATTATTATTGGTTTTTGTTCTGACATTAGTCTTATCACCACTGTTCTTTTCTTCCACGTTTTTACGAACAACAACATTAGACCTGTCATTCTCACTTATCGTATTATTATTACAAGGTTCAATAGGATTTTCCATACCTTGATCTCGAGTAGGTTTCAGAGTCTCTAACTGGAGCCGGTGGCTGATTAGTAAGGAACCCGACTTCCTTTCTGAGATTCCTCATGTAATACGTTTTCCAGGAAACTTGGTTTGTAGGTAGGACTATGGGATGAAGATCAATGTCAAACACTGTACTAGGAGTAGGTTCGATAAATTCAAAGGTGCTATTAGAACTCTTCACTCACACTCTCCCTTGAAGATGGCTAATGGAAAAGTAGGCTCGGTCTTCACAGAAAGTAACATCCATAGGGACGAAGTATTTCCTAGATGGCAAGTGAAAACATTTATAACTGCATTGGTGAAGGAGGATACCCAACAAACACACAAGCTTAAGTCCGAGGGGTAAATTTGGTCTGATTAGGATAGAAGAACTTCAGAAACAAAACGAGTAGAGGGGTAGGACTCCTTAAGACAATCTAAGGGAGTTTGAAGGTGGAGGATACAAGAAGACATTTTATTGATTAAATGAGTTATTGTAAGAATAACATCTCCCCACAGGTATGAAGGAAAGGAATTTGATAGCATAAGGGAACGGGCTACTCCCAGAAGGTGATAGTTTTTTTGCTCGGCCTCTCCATTTTGTTGGGGAGTGTAGGCCCATGAGTTTTGGTGAACAATGCCCTTGAAGGCTAGAAATTCACTAAGGTTATGGTTTTTGAATTCCTGACCATTATCACTTTGATGAATAACAATTTTTTTTTTATGGAATAGTGTTTCATTAGTGTGATAGAAGTTTTGGAAAATAGAGGAAACCTCAAATTTATCGGTGATAAGGTAGACCCAGGTAAGACGAGTATGATCATCAATGAAAGTTACAAACCACCAATTCCCAAGTAAGGTGATGACCTTGGAGGGACCCCAAAAGTCACTATGGATAAGGGTAAACAGTTGTGTGGGTTTATATGGTTGTGAGGGAAAAGAAACTCGATGTTGTTTTGCCCGAATGCACGCATCACAAGATAACGAGGAGACATCAATTTTAGAAAGAAGATAGGGAAACAAATATTTCATACAAGTATTCGGGTGACCTAGCCGAAATGGCCACAACATAAAGTCATGTTCAGAAGTGCTAAAATAGGAAGACAATAAACTAGTCCTAGATATACTACTACCAAAGGTATCATCATCAAAGATGTAATGTTCTTGCTATGTCGGGCAGTGCTAATCGTCCTCCCTGAACTCAACTTCTGAAAGCAAACAGATTCAGGTAAGAAAGTAGCTTTACAGTGCAGCTCATCGGTGTTTCTACTGATCGATAACAAAGTCTAAAAAAGCTTAGACACATGCAAAACATTCTGGAGAGAAAAACCATAAAAGAGAACTATTTGTACTTTGCCAGCAATCAAGGCTAAAGAACCATCGACTATTCGGATTTTCTCATTACCGGCACAGGGGGTATTAGAGACAAAGTGCTTCGAAAAACCTGTCAAGTAATTTGTGGCTCCCAAGTCCAAGATCAAAGGATTCTTCCCATCAACACTAATAAGGCCCAAGGGACTGAGGCTAACTTGACTGAGCAATGACGTCAAGAGTTGGAGAGCTGATCTGGCTAGCAGTAGGGCTAATTGGCTGAGAGGTGCTGGCAGTCTCTCTAACATCGGTACGCCCTAAGTTTTGTTGCTCGTTGGAGGAATGTTTGTTACCTCTTAGAGACTGACCGTGGAGTTTCCAACACTAATCCTTGGGATACCATTGTTTCTTGTAGTGCTCACAAATGAGAATTGGTTTCCCACTATTCTTATCATTATCATGGGTTAAGGATCGAGCACTAAAGGCAGGAGAGTTAGTTATATAATTTGAAGGCACGTTAGAAAGCGAAATTATCAGGTTCTTGGAATACATCGGCAACTCAAATGGTTTGGAGTGCGTCGAAGACTCGCCCACTTCAACCCCCGATCTGTTATGAATACCATCAGTCCCGTTAAAGGGGTTGCTCCAAAAGATCGATAGACAACGACACGCCAACGGATATATTTGACAATTTCTGTGGTGGTTGTCCATAATCAGAGGGCATGAGCGGCGCGTAGGGTTGCGGATGACCAAAAGGGCATGACCGTTGGATAGCTGACAACGAGTAGAAGAGATTGGGATGGGCGGTGAGACAAAATGGCGGAGGCGCATGGGCCCACGTGTAGAGGCGGCACGTGAGAAAGATTTCGGTTGAAGGGTTGCGTAGACGACGGGGAGGGTGGTCCCACTGTGTAGATTGGTAGTTTTTGAAGCATTTCGAATAATTTCCATGATGGCGGCCGGGTTGGTCTAGGTTCTTGTTAATTTTTTTCTAGGGTTTTGTTGTTGCTTTACTTTGATACCATATTGAAAGCAATAAACACGAAACCAAAGTTTACATGAAAACTCGAGAACTAGGTGAAAAACTACGATGTTTTTAGTTTTATTGTTTTTCTAATGAATGAATACAATAGGTACAAACAGGGAGAATAAATAGAATACAATAAGAAGTAAAAAAGGAAAAGATTTAGGAAAAAGGAAAAATCTTCCATATTCTTTCCAAAAATACTCTAAGGGTCAAGCCCACTAATTCTAGTAGAAATATTATAATCAAAGGTGTTGTTGGTTGATACAAGAATGACCCGAACCACCAAGAAAGCTTGTGATACTCGACAACTAACTTTTAGTTATTGTTGTTCATTTGTGATGCTTGATATGTGCCCATGTATCTTGCAGCGTAGAGAAAGGAAGCCTAGTTGAGTCGGAGCGTTTCTTGATGAATCCACTTGATTTTTCAATAGAATTTGCTAAAAATTGGACAGTCCCAAGTCACATTGTATTGTTTGATTCAGAGGAGAGACTACTGAAGGACTTTCTGATATCGCATTCTTTCAAGGAGGTTAGATTTGTTGTATTATTGTATTTGCTATTCATTAATCAATAAATCACAACTCCTAAGCTAATTGTGCCATACTTGTGTTTTGTCAAATGAAGGATAAAAGGTTCTTCCATGCTCACTTCAAGGTAGATCGTGATCTTCAATCTTCGGTGGTTTTATATGTCATAACTGTTTAATCTCAATAACTTGCCATTTCTTTTCTCAATGAGATCAGTTTTCAATAGATGTTTTTTCTTTTTTCGTTGACAAATTTTGTGAGAATATTTAGTTGTTTCGAGTTGTACATTTTTCCGCTACCTAATAATATTTTTATACAAATTAATGTACTTTTAACCTTTTATAAGTCATAAGTGTTTCAAAATTATTCTAAATGTTTGGAAGAAAATCAAGAAGTGAAACAGAGTTGTTGACTCGAAACAAATGTTGGAATTTGAACACTATAATGCTTCTCTAGCTTATTGCTATATTCATTTTATGTTGCAATTTTCATTCAAAGTTTAAAATAGTTTCTGGGGTAGTTTTGGTGACTTGAAACAAAAATTGGAACACTATGACATTATTCTAGTTCATGGTCGGACTCGTTTTGTATGTAATTTTGAAATATTTTTGTATGTAATTTTGAAATATTTACTAAAATGTTGAGTGATAGTGCTATTATATAGAAAAATATAGGTACTTAACAGGCTCATCTCAAGATGGGTCTTCTAATTCTTTTCAAAAATGAAACCTTAAAAGTATTTTATAACAAAGACAAAATTGGAAAACATTAAAGTTTATGGTGTCGAAATTTAGGGTGTTATACGACTGTTTCTTCTCCCTCCCGACTATGCAACTCTATAATAATGATATGTTTTGAAAAGTATCATTTTCCGAACTTTCTTTGGAGTAAAATCGTCCATCAACTTTTATTATAGTCAACACTACATAATACTCAATAGCTATCAATGCCACTTCAACTTCACATACAATTTATTTTTAGGGTAACTATAATAGGTAGCAATTTTTAGAATAATTATTAAGTATGTAGTAATATTTTAAAAAAATTGCAAATATAGTAAAGTCTATCAGTGATAGAGTCTATCGTTGATAGATTTTTATGGTTTATCAGTGATAAACCAACATTTGTTATATGGTCTATCAGTGCTATCATTAATAGATTTTGATAGATTTTGCTATATTTGCAATTTTTTTTAAAATGTTGCCATATACTTAATTATTTTGAATATAATTGCTACATTTGTAACTATCCCTTACTTTTACCAATGCCTAATTTTCTATTATTTTAAGAGCATACTCAAAATAAGCATAATGAGAAAACAAACTTGCACTTGTGAGAATAAACAAAACACAAAATTTTTCATACTCTTGGCATTGTGCAAATCTCTTGTTAAAAGAAACAAGTTGATCAACAACGTATAAGAAATAATTCTCTAAAGAATTTCTTTTGAGGTTGTGGAAATAAGTTAGTGTTGGAATGTCTTAAATTCGGTATGTGACGCTACTAACAATCCAATATGGGGATCTTGTTACCATATATAACATCTCAGATCTAGGATTTTGGACCATGGTTCAGAATTCGAATTCGGCAACTGATGGCCTAGGCATTTCCTTGCGTCTCCTGTAACCTGACAATGTTATCCTTACTTATCTTAAATGCTTATTAGAGAGAAAGTTGTCTTCATAAAACAAATATGTGTCCTTCCAAAATGGTTCGTTCTCACTTACATGCATCCTAGGGTAATTCCCAAGAGATTACTCAACATAGAATTGTTCCAAGCTAAGCATGTTCAACTTTGGATTTCCTATGACAACCGAACTTTTCAACTTCAAGTAAAGATAAAAATTTAAAACTCAAAGTCATGCAAAACTTAGATTCTTATATTAAAAAAAGAAATAATAATTAAAAATTCATGTAGAAAATCAAAGTATATCGTGGAGTTAGAGGGGAGTAAAACAGTGCGCTCAATGTCACAATCGTAACTTTCAAACACGATTGTGCGGCACTTGTTCTGCTCGGTCAACAAGTCAGCCGTTCAATATTCGAAACCCGCGGACAAACTCGCGGTATGATGTAGCCTCCCTACACGTTCTCGGGAAAATATTTTTATAAAACAGGATAGAGAAAGTAAATAATTGAAAACATGATAAAAGGAAGCATTGAAGACTGTCAATTGCAAAGAAAATAGCTTAGCTTTCAAAGAGTGCGACAAGGCTTGGGCGGGGTCGGACTACTCATGTACCCCCTATAGTACATATTGAGATTTTTGGCATTGGCAGGCTTGCATATGAAAAGTCGAAATGTCACACTGTGGCTCGGCGACACGAAAACGAAAGAATTAACCTAGACTACTTTCAAGACATAAAGATAAAGCGATTTAGGGGTATTCGGACATACGACCATAGGTAAATAATACCTTGGACAAGTATGCCCTTGACATTCTCCCCCACTTAAACGGTTGACATCCTCGTTAACTGGCGAAGCTGGAGCTCTTCGATCTTCTGCGTCCACGCTTCAAGGTCTTCGACATGTTCTCCGCTTGTTACCTCCACGAGGGCTTCTTCCACTTCACCAGGAATTTATGTATCTCTCTCATGGGCCTTCTACCAGTCCTTACTCTGTCAGCAAGGACTTCCTTGACTTCTCTGTCTTCCTCCAGTTCCAGGTTGACAGATAATTGTACGACGTTGTTGCACTGTTGATTGGAAGCTTGATCATCCACTCGAACTCAAGAGGGCATCGCTTTTAATCTACTCTCTCCTCCATCGGCCTTGAAGCTTCTTCTAGGCACACTCGAGCGATGTTGGCCATCTGTTCCCATTCCTCTTCAACTCTATGAGCTTGAGGGCTGTCTTCTATATAAGGGTCATTAGCGAGCAGCGGCAATACAAAATGCCTATTACCCTTAATCTCAAATTGAATTCTTCTGATTAACGAATCTGTCTGGGTGTTGTGACCGAACTGGGCTACATTCAGCAGTTGAGCCCAATTCCCTTGTCTGCCATCAATAAAATGATGCAGATATTCTTCGAACATACAGTTGAATTTCTCAGGTTCAACTTTGGGAGGCTTGGTCGCATCGACGACCCCAAGACTTGGTCCCTCAATCATGGCTTGCTTCAAATCATTGAAGGCGGCCTGACACTCGAGGTTCCCACTCCACTGAGTGTCTTCTTCTCTCAACAACCCACTTTGGTGACACTTCACCACATGATCCTACACGTTTATCTGGCTCTGTACAGAACAACACTTTCCTCCCTTGACATCGGTATGACTAAATGGCACCACGGGGAACTCGTATGCTCCATGTCCAGTGACACAAGTTGTCTCGAGTCCCTTTGCCTTCGTTGTTCTTACTCGATAGTACCTTGATCGGATGTCTGACTTCGGGAAATACTCCACCCCACATGGGCGGTCAAACAGCCTAGTGAGTGCGGGGAGTGGATATTTACGACGAACTATGAGCTTACTCTGGATATGACGGTCAATACATTGTTGTGGGTTTCTGTCCTTTTTCTTCAAGGAAAGGACTGGGGCTTCCCATGGAGCTTGTATGGGTCTACTAACTCCTGAACTCGATAATTTCTTCGACTGTTTCCGAAGTACAGCTAACTTCGATGGCATCATGCGATAAGCCTTCTTCGCATGCGCTTTTGCCTCTGACAGTGACTCTATCCCATGGTCGATCCTCCTTTGCATCGACAAGGACTTGAGCCAACTATTTGGCATCACACCATGGCACTTCTCTGGAACACACAGAGTGTCTTTGGGGACTGTTTCCTTCATTTTTCCCGACGCCCCAAGCGGGATCTCCACAGATGGTAGTTCCTCTTAGGCGCGATTCTTATCTAGTTGCATGGTCGATATCATTTTAAATCTGTTAGGCTGATGAATATCTGCTTGCACTACTGTGGGAAAAGATCCAGTAATCACTAGGCATTTGGCTGAGGGCATTGGTATGACTGGAGGAGGAACTCCATTCCCAACTCTACATCAAAGTCGTCAATCTTTACAACCACAAAGTCCACCGGGCCTTTCCATTTTCCCAACTTTATCATCGTTTGTTTCACTAGTCCGATGATAGGTAGGGCAATGGAATTCACGGCCTTCATTCTTCCTGAATCCTTCTCCCAACGAAGTTTTAGACGTCGGACCTCTGCCTCTGTTATAAAGTTATGAGTCGCACCGGAATCAACCATAGTACTCTTAGTTCGTTTTTGGTTAATCCAGGTATCAACATACAATAAGCCCCCTTTTGTTGGTACGTGTCTCTCCCATGACTTCTTCTGGAGAGACGACATGTATTTTATGGCCCCTATTCGAGTCTTCTCGCCCCCATCTATCTGGCCCACTTCACCCTCAGCTTGATTCGACTTATCATCTGAATCTGCGATTAATGAGGCCTGAAACGCATGGAAGTCGACTTTATTCGGGCATTCTCTTGCCCGATGTGGTCCCCCACATATGAAACAACTGAGGGGACGCTTGGGTGGGCTTCGACTATTTGGGCTTCACCATGTGTTCTCTGTGGTTGACGGGTAAGGTCTGTGGTCTTTACCAGAACATTTGTCTCCCCTGACAGCTTTGGGAGAACTCGGGCAACTATTCTTATTCCTTCTAGGTGAGGAACTTTGGTGACGTCTTACATCTTGAAAGTCACCGATCAGATCAAACAACCGTTCGGCTGCTGCATACGCTGACGTGAGGTCTTGGACCCTTTGTTCATATAACTTGGTCTTGGCCCACGGTCTCAGCCCTTTGACAAAACAGAAAACTTTGTCTTTTTCTGACATATCCCGAATGTCTAACATGAAGCCCGCAAACTGCTTCACGTACTCCCGAATACTACCGGTGTGTTTTAGCTCACGCAACTTTCGTCGAGCCAAAATCTCAACATTTTCGAGGAAGAACTGTGAGCGGAGTTCTCTCTTCAAAGCGTCCCAAGTATCTATTGTACAACGTCCTTCTTGCATGTCAACATACCGGGACCTCCACCATAGTTTGGCATCTTCAGACAGGTGCATCTTGCCAATGTAACTTTGACTTCTTCGATAACCATGTTTGTGGCACTGAAGTACTGCTCAAGGTCAAAAATATAGTTTTCCAAGGCCTTTGCATCTCTTGCCCACAAAAGGGCTTTGGTTCTAGAATCTTCACTCTAATAACCAGAATTGCTCCTCCAGCTGGAGCTTGGTTTGCGATTGCTCGCATTGTGATGTTCAATCTCGCATTCACATCTGCGATTTCATTCCTAACAACATCAAGGGTGGCTCGAAAATCCTCTGACATGTTGTTTATCATCTCTAAGAGTGTCTTCTGGGAGCTATCTAGCTCATTGATACGTTCTTCCATGTGGGCAACAAAGCCCGATGAACTATCCCCATATTCGTAGCTAACAGTTCTTCTAATGTTTCCTTCTAAAGTGTTTACTCTTGCCAACAACTCTTGTATTGGTAATCCTTCGACACGACCAGCTACCACATCGATTGTGTCAGTTTTCTCAGTAATCTCTTCGAGACGGGACTCCAAGAAGCGAATGGAGTCGGGAACTTCAGCTAGGTAGAGCATCTGCTCCTCAAGCTCTACCAGTCGGTCTCTCTGGGCCTTGTCGGATGGATTCGCCGATGACATATTTTGGTCTTATTACCAACTAGTCGATTTGGCTCTAATACCACTTGTCACAATCGTAACTCAAACACGATTGTGCGACACTTGTTCTGCTCGGTCAACAAGTCAGCCGTTTAATATTCGAAACCCGCGGACAAACTCGCGGTATGATATAGCCTCCATCCACATTCTCGGGAAAATGTTTTTATAAAATGGGAGAGAGAAAGTAAATAGTTGAAAACATCAACAAAGAAAGCATTGAAGACTGTCAATTGCAAAGAAAATAGCTTAGCTTGCAAAGAGTGCGACAAGGCTTGGACGGGGTTAGACTACTCATGTACCCCCTATAGTACATATTGAGATTTTTGGCCTTGGCAGACTTGCATATGAAAAAGCCGAAAGTCACACTGTGGCTCGGCGACACGAAAATGAAAGAATTAACCTAGACTACTTTCAAGACATAAAGATAAAGCGATTTAGGGGTATTCGGACATACGGCCATAGGTAAATAATACCTTGGACAAGTATGCCCTTGACACTCAACAGTACGTCGTGGAGTTGGAAGTGAGTGAAACGGTGTGCCATAGAGTTTGGAGAGGTGTGCCAGGTGTGAAACAGTGGTCGTACAGTTTGGAGGGTAGTGAAACAGTGATGATAACCCTAATCCCCAGATTAAATCCAATCCTCGGGTCAAATGTTAGCTCACTCCATTCCATGGGCCAAACAGGTCTTAAGAATAAACATAAATAGCGGAAGCATCAATCTAAATAGTGGTTCTTTTTGTTACTCGTCGACTTTCCTTTAAATTTGCCCGAAAAAAGAAAAACATGGAAAATGTGAGTATATAAAATACTCAGTAAGGGGCCTACTATTATTTTGCTTTTAAGCATAGTATAATAATGTTCCATAACAATAATCTTGTGGTCCCATTAGAGCACACATCAATCATCAAACAGTCGTAACTGGTGATGCATAGGACACCGTACATATGGGATATAATAACCTAATAGTTAAAGATAACAGTCATCTTCAGTCCAAAACAATTTGTTTTAGCCAAATCTAGTCCAATTCAGCCGAATACATAACATATAAAATTAAATCCACATTCTCATTCTAAACATACAATCATCATACTCCAAGAATTTCCATGATAACTCAAAGTTTAAAGTAGTTATATTGTCAATACAGTTATTCCAACTCAATACATAATTAATCTTATTCATGTCGAGGATCCGACAGTAAAGCCCTTATCTCAAAATTACAGTCTAAGCAACAAACTCATTGGCTTGAATTTAATTCCCAAACAAATCATAAACATAACAAAATAAATTAATAGTTTTATCCATCAAAATCATCAATTAATTAACCAACTTAATCCTCTAGTAATTTACCCCATTATCGTCTGAAAGCCAATCCCAATTGTATTGGATAGTCTACAAATTAATCCAAATTTCTAAAGCAAAGTCCCAAACAACCTTCAATAATAAAGAGTCAAATTCCAAATTAATTTCTATTGGACACCCAAAAATCGTTAAGAAAATATCAAGAAAACCACACCAAAACTAACCCTTCTTAATAGATTCGATAAGATGCATCGAAATGAAGTAGATTTGGGTAGATTTACGTAAAATGGAGTAGATAGGTGCTACTTGCAAATGAAATGGCTCATGGATCTACTTGCGGTGCGGACAACAGATAACAAGAATGGCCGATCAATCCTCATCCTATAGACCTACCTACAAACCAAGTTCCCTAGAAAACGTATTACAGGAGGAATCTCAAAAAGGAAGTGGGGTCTCTTACTAGTCAGCCGTTGGCTCCAGTTCAAGACTCTGAACCTACTCAAGATCAAGGTACGAAAAATCCTACTGAACTTTGTACTAATAATACGATAAGTGAGAATGACAGGTCCAATGTTGCTGTTCCTAAAAATGTGGAAGAAAAAACAGTGGTGATAAGACTAACGTTAGAACAGAAACCAATAATAATGAAGCTGAATAGGGTCATACCGGAAAACTTGATGAATATGATCTCTCTCTTGACATTCCCATTGCTCTAAGGAAAGGTACTAGGTCTTGCACTAAACATCTCATTTGCAACTATGTTTCCTATGATAATCTCTCTCCACGGTTTAGGGCTTTTACAGCAAACCTTGACTCTACCACAATACCGAAAAATATTCCACACTACTTTAGAGTGTTTTGAATGGAAGAATGCTATCATGGAAGAGATAAAGGCTCTTGAAAAGAATAGAACTTGGTAGATTTGTGCTCTACCCAAGGGACACAAAACTGTAGGATGCAAATTGGTGTTCACTCTCAAATACAAAGCAGATGGTACTCTTGACAGACACAAGGCAAAGTTAGTTGCAAAAGAATTTACTCAAACGTATGGTATTGACTATTCATAAACTTTTTCTCCAGTGGCTAAGTTGAATACTATTAGAGTCTTACTATATGTTGTCGTGAACAAAGATCGACCTCTATACCAGCTGGATGTTAATATTGCTTTTCTGGATGAAGACCTTGTGGAGGAAGTCTACATGAGCCTCCCACTTGGATTTGAAACTCAGTTTGGTCAGCATGTGTGTAAACTTCAGACATCCCTATATGGTCCGAAACAGTCTCCCAGAGCATGGTTTGACAGATTCACTACCTTTTTCAAGTCCCAACGGTATAGTCAGGGGCACTTTGATCATACTTTATTTACAAAGGTTTCCAAGACAGAGAAGATTGTTGTTCTAATAGTTTATATGGATGACATTGTTTTGACTGAAGATTATCAGACAAAAATCAATCAACTAAAGCATAGAATGAGTGATGTTCTCACCAAAGGGCTTCTCAGACCAACTTCAACTTATATCTTAGCAAGTTGGTCTCATTGATATTTATGTTCCAACTTAAGGGGAGTGTTAGAATTAGTGGGCATGACCCTTAGAGTATTTTTAGAAAGAATGTGGAAGATTTTTCCTTTTTCCTATTTTTTTTTTCCTTTTTTACTTCTAGTATTCTATTTATTCTTCTTCTTTATACCTATTGTATTCATTCATTAGAAAAACAATCTCTAGAAAAAGATAAAAGGATACTTTGGACATAATCATGGATAAACATTTTGTTGGAACCTTTGATGTGAAAGCAACATATGCATATAAATAAGAGTTAAAGAGAACCTATTTCATGAAAATTCACCTCTCTTATTGTAATTATAATTTATCTACCTCATAACCACTGGAGGTGTGTAATTATTATTATTCGATATGGACTTCTTTCGTATTTCATTTCATCATATCATGAATGATTTCAGTTTCCTATCAGAAAAGCAAAAAAAAAAAAAGAAAAAAAGAAAAAAAGGCGAAAAAATGGTTTTATAGACCTCAGTGTGCAGTCTAGAAACTGCATTGTGGTAAGTTTTGGTGTAGAGTGGAATGGTAAGGGGTTGAATGATTTCACTTTTATTTTTCTTTTCTCTTTTACAAAATCAACTCTTTTCTTTCTTGTTACAATCGAATAACATAGCATCCAACAAAATAAAATCTTAATAACTTAGGATAATAATGTTGAGAAAAATTACCTCGAACTTTTGGGGCGTTACAATTTTTAAAGAGGCATGGGTTTTCCACAAAGATGCCAAAAGACTCGAGAAAGAATGCAGACTACTTATTTTAGATTTTTGAATTGAAAGCAAATGAGATTGCTTTCAAGATTCGTAATTGTAGGCCTTCAAATTTGGCCCAAATTTTCTCAATAAGGCGTCCAATGACAATGCAGGGCATATTCGCATTGACAATCTACCCCACCAGACAATTCTCTCAAACAATTACTTCTTGAGCAACAAGCTCCTTTAGCGGGACAACGACAAACCTTGAACCCACTATAATAGGGAGCGTAAGAGGAAGCGATTTCTCGAAAACCGAACCATGTAGATTGATTTGGTAATAGGTCCTCACAAGCGTCCTTATTCGCAAAACTATTATGCACATTTTGTGAATTTTAGATTTGATAGCATTAAAGCCACCCATTAAACTATTTTACACATTTTGTATGAGAATTGTTGAAGCTTGATTTCTAAAACTTGTCATTTTATTTCTTTGAAATATTTGCATAATTAGCATATGTTATCATTCATATTGCATTAATAAACAATTCATCCCGTTTACACATCTAGAGTCAAATAATATTTTTGAATCTGTTTATGCTTCATCCTCCACGACATCGATTGATTGTAGAGCAACCTCTATCGTAGGAGTTTGCCTCGTCCACTACTTCATGTTTAGAACAAGTTGGAGGTGGAGAAGGTTGATTGCAAGGATCGAGAAATTTAAGATGTTTTGTCTTTGCTGCTACTTCTTGGCCCACGACCAACATATCAACCACGGTTTCATGTTTTTCTCTGTTGTTACGAGATCTTACGGTTGCTTTGTATTGTCGTTTGATGATTCCCCTATTTTTTTTCTTTTGCATTTATAAGTTTCATTATGATTGAGGAACTTAGAATGATGCCGGAAAGTGGGAACCTATAATAGGCAAATTGTTAGGTAGGTATTTTGTACACTCCTTTGACGTCGAAATGTTGTACGACTTCATGTTAGAATGATACTGGAAAGAGGTGACCTATAATAAGAAGATGGTTAGGTATGTACTTTTGCACGGTGTCTTGATGTCAAAATGTAATATAAAAAAATGAACCAAACAATCATAATTAAGTCTTTAATTAATATAAATTTTAAAAAGGTACATTTTAAATTTTGTAAGAAGAAAGAAATTTGTAAAAGAGTGGATCTCATCTAATGTAATGAAAAGTTATTAAATTATTAAAACTTTGTATTAAACTATAATGTAAAAATCAGTAACTACAAGATCGTGAAATACTATCTATGTCCATTTCATTTTTATGAAAAATTAAAACTAATCGATACATTAAGATTTTGAACTTTGACAAAAAATCTACTGATAATATTTCAATATACAAAAGGGGTACTTATTGTGCTAGAGTCGAAGAGTAAGTGATAAGCGCATAAAATGTGCCTATTTTTACTTCCTATTTAGATTTTATTGTATTAGATTTAATGTTTTGCTAGCGTTTCTCGGCAAAATGTAGTTAATTTTATCAATTTGGAGCAAAAAAGTTAAAATCGAGGAAAATAAGGTCATTTTGGAAGGATAAAGACATTATATAGCCTTGTAAAGATTCTATCATAATTAATTAAAATACCAAAATGTGAAAACAAAACATTAACTAAGCTTTCTATCTTCCAACAACTTCTTTCCAACCACCATCTTTTATACTAAGCTCTTAGTGGTAGTTACCCTAACTTGTCAGAAGAGAGATATTTGGGAAGAACATAAATATAAAAACAAAAATCTACGGCCCCAAATTTGTGGGGTTGAGATAGTAATATAGAAAAAACATTGAGAATAAAATGTAATTTGATTAAAACGTTGAATGCAATAAGAGGAAAATCTGAGCATTTTGACCGGAGTTGAACTCTGTTGAAACTTGAAAAAGAGCATTTATGAACAACCTTCAGCCAGCTTCTTCTGCAGGAAGAAAAACTTAATGAAAAGGATGGTTAGTTCATCACCAAATTTCAAGATAATTGAAATTTGGCACTTTCATGAAACAAAAATGTACACTTAGAAGACCAAGTGTCTTGACCAAACGGTGAGGAAAATTTTCTGGTTGTTTTCGAGTGCTACCGACTGAAGATGATACATTTAAGTGTGTATAAAGATAAAAAGAAAATGTGAAACAACTTAACTTCATATAAAAACCTTGCCACGCTCTAATGCTATGAAAACCATAAATGGGTGTTATTTCCACTAATTCCAGAATAATTTACATCTCAACCTATTTTTACCTATGTTCCGCTGCTAAAATAACCTCTTATTTACAACTAATAACAAGCCTTTTGTCTTTTAGCCTTATGGTCAAGCTGGATTTTGAACCAGTTTGGGATGTGTTGCTGCATAGATAGAAGAAGTAGTGTCAGGCTTCAAGTGGGAAAGGAGGTGTTGCACATCTGGGCGGAGATTTTCTAAAGCTCTACCGATAATGGCCAGAACTTCTTGTCGAGGCTTGCTGCTAGCTACAACAGGCCCTCCTTGCCCTTCATAATGGACAACGTGATGGCTGAAAAGCAAAATGACCGCATGTATATGAGTATCTTCGAGCATACATATGGAACAAAATATTTGAGTAAACTCTTTTCATTGTCACTTACAGAAAGTCAATGAGATCTGCTATTTCTGCGGCTTCGACTGGTATTGATGTTTGTGAGTTCTTCCCAAATACATCCACCATTACACTCAAAAGTGAGGAGAGAGTCTGGAGAACAATAGACCATAATTAGCTACACAATAACTAACCTCCTACTCAATGTATCATTAACCAAGAAATTTGGGTTACGGTAAAGCTCCTTTATAGCCACAAATAACTTCTACCCCGACAGCCAACGGAGAAGATAAAAAAGTTTATAAAAAAATAACAAGTGTGACAAGTTTTTTCCAATATCTCATACGAACAATTCAACTGTATAACCTTGAAAACTGTGACAAAATTTAAGATCCTTGAAAAGAGGAGATAATGCCTATTGAATGGATTTCCAAACATCCCTTCTGATTAGTGCTACCTTCAGTGTGGCTGATATATTTGAATACTCGAGGTAGAGTTATTTTTGAAGTGGGAGAAATCTAATATAGAGGCTTATTAGTCGTATCCTATTCTGGTACTATTGGGCATTTAAAAGCTAGTTATTTGTATTTTCCTTTATCCAAGCTAATTGGATAGCTTGTTAGAGTAGAAACAAACAACTTTTAATCCGAGTCAATTGAACAGGTCCTTCTTAGTTAGTTAATAATCTAATTTAGTTGGTTAGGTTGGTTATTTATTAGAAGTTATGATATTATTATACCAGAATAAGACAACTCCTTACTCATTCTAAACCTTAGAGTTTAATATATATGCTTACAAGGAATCCCTAAACTAAGAATAGTAAAATTATAATGAAGGACAAAAGACTAGTATGCTCCTATATTTACCTTTATACTATAACAAGTTAAAGTACTTGAAAGTTATGGCAGCCAATAAATAGTTTGTATTTGAGAATTGTGTATCATAACTTTCATCTAATAAAGACTTGAAGCTATGAAAACTTGCATCATATAGCATTTCTTCTTTTTGGCGTGTGTAGAGAAAGTTTAGTAAAATAACTCACAATAACTTTATGCTAAACTGAACGTAAATTTCCTTTTTCTGATAACCAATGATAATTAACCTACCTTACAAAATAAGCTATGAGCATTGGCAAGTTTGGGGAGCAGTGGACCAATAATACGGAAAACTATTCTCAGCATTGCTACCGATGTGACAGGTCTGAGATGTTTGATAATCACATGGGCCCCTTCTAGCCATTCCTGTGGGAGATTACTGAATAAAGAGTGCAGAAGCGCAACCGTGTTACCTAAAAAATGCATCAACTTGTGAGCAGAAATGAAGATTTATGTTGTCAAGGGAATAAGGTTAATTAGTAAATAACATATAGCAGACCAATAGCCGTTGAGGTATTGTCTTGTGCTGCCCATGTTGGATCCATCAACGAATAACCAACAGCAGAATTTAGTTCTCCCAAGGATCTTGTTGCATCAGACAACCACCAAGTTTCTTTTATAATGCGTGATGCCTCTAGATACAGTTGTCCATGAAATTCTTGAGGAAGCTGTGCTAGTAGTAGGCCACATGCTTGGATCATTAGGCTAGAAAGTTGTTGGCATGTATACCCACTTCGTGAAACAAAGTTCGGAGTATTTATTCCAGATACTGAGGTATTTGATCTTCCGGCATTCAAGGAGTCTGTGCTTCCTCCAGATGGAGATGTAGGTAATGCTGATCCCTGACCCATACTGCTCGGAGCTACATGCAAATTGTTGCTCGATTGAATTAGAGTAGGTTGTATGTTGACAACGATTTGAACCAGCGATGACACAATCTGACCAGCTGAGACAGGGAGAGAGAGTAATTCTATAACTGCTGTTTCAAGAACAAGTTGAGCATATGTGCCAGGGTCCTGAATTTGATAAAATGCTTTTTGGCTCTCAGGAGCACTTGTTGCCACCGGTGGATTTGTCCCAGGGGCTTTGTTATGCGATGGACGCATTGAACTACTTGAAGCATCACCTGCCGTTCCAGATTTTGATGTCTGTAAGGAAGGTATGACATTATTGACTAGCCCCAACAAGAGGGTAGCAAAGTAATCCATTGGTGGGCACATGACAGGACCAGCGGAACTAATGTGCTGTGGGAATGACTCAGAAAATGGAATCTGTAACAAATTAGTTGTCCGTAAGCAACAAGAATAACATATAAACAAATACATGAACACACATCATAAGTGAATAAGTGAAAATGAAACCGATAGAAATTTACCTTGCTGATATCAAGTACATACAAAATTCGAACGATGAGCTTGTTAGGAAGATGACTGTAGAAGTATGCAAGTATATCACGAACAAATGTAAATCTAAGAGGGTGGTAGGCCAAAAATGGAGAATACATGGCCAGCACTCTATCAGCTTGATCTACAGCATCATTTTCTATGAGCCTATAAACTATCAATGGAATGACTGGAAGTAATCGAGCTGCAATATCGTCAAAAAATACAGGATACCTGTGACATCAACATAACTCTTCTGATTAAAATCCTGGTACTTCACGAAGAAGAATAGGTGGAAAAATTGTATGCAAAATCAAGTTATTAAATTCCTCATATGCAAACTCATCTAATTTGTTAGAGGCAGATTAAGAAATTGGATTCTAACTTAAAAAAAAGTTCAAATGTGTTTGATACTATAATTAGTCTACTTATCCACTAAGATTTAGTTGACAATAAGCTATTATTAATTTATATATAAATATAGTTTATGTTTAAAAAAATGGTTAAATTGCAAATTTAGTCCCTATAGTTTGGAAAAAGTAGGGTTTGGTATCTATAGTTTGATAAAATCTCGTATCTGGTCATTGGTTTAAAAAACCTAGATAAAAAGTCCCAACAAGACTCTTTTCTATAATTTTATCAAATCAAATGGATTAAATTCAAATTATAAATCATAAGACTATATTCTATCTTTTTAAAACCAAGACCAAATTTGTAATTTAACCTAAAAATTTTATATGATTACTATTTTGCAATATTATATTATTCATAATACATTACATAATACATAGTATATTAAAAATTAATTGAGTTTATAACCTAACATATTGTATTTATAAATGTTTTTATATTGTATTTAATATAATCCTGCATTTTAAAATGTAAAATTCAAATTCAGGACACAATGAAAACATAAAAATGTTTTCAAAATTTCACTATTTGGATCACAAAATTCGAAAATAGTTCTAAAAAATAGAGTATGGGTTGTCTACCAAATGCATATATGTTGAACTCGGTGAATTTAAAAACATAAAACAAAATTTGGGCCCTAAATAATCTAAAACAAAATATTCGACTATATTTCAATTTCCACATTACTTACACTAAAATAGTGTAAATAAATCTAAGACCTCAAAATGGGGGCAATTCCGACGAATATTAAGAACGACAATGATAAAGAAGATCGATAGGACAGAATGTAGGGAAGTAGACAACGACAACAATGACATAAAATGATATTGGAGAAAGAAGGGTGACAAGAAAAAAAGCTAGAACCCAAACAAAAACACAACAAATGGAAACAAAAGAAACTCATGAAGATAGCAATGACAACCAACAACGACAATGACTACACTGACAATTGAAAGACGGTTAACAATGGCAGCCTCAACATCAGACAACAACGAGAACATGAAAGGATGTTAGATCTAGGGGATTTCCATCGAGAGCGAAAGGTCCTTGGACTTCAAAGAGTGTTAGTTGAGACATCATCCTATTAAACACCGAAACTCCTAAAATGACCAAGTGCAGTGTCGGAAACATGTCGAACGCTGACCCACTCCAACAAGCCTGCTTTGAAATGTTCAATCTATTCATCAACAGGAAAATGTTGTTTGTCTTAACTCATTTAGTGCAAAGAGACTACCATCTTACTAGTTTACTTGTGATGCTTTTTTAAAGGGAAATGAATCTCTTTTACAATGAGACAAAAGCTCAAAGTACAAGAGAATTATACAATGAGCAAAAGAGCCTAGGGACTTCTTTTGTTATGAAACTGGATGTTATGAATCAGATGTTGATTAAAATTTCTATAGATATATACTTTTCTTCATTAAAATTTCTATAGAAAAAGATATTTTAAAAAAGGTTAACTGTTAAAGTCCCAGCCAGCTTAGTCACCTGTCCTTCCATGAAAGATGATTCCCAAGAGCCTTTTGTAATTCATTTCTTTTGAATACTACGGAGTGAAGCCAGTGCTCCGGTGAACCCCGGCTGATACAATATAGTTTGACTCGTTGTTGAAGCTCTTGCCTATCAAGTAGACTAATCTGCAGTGTATAACATGTAGGAAGAGTATTAGCTAATCAAATTGAAATTCTGTTAGCCATGCATGAAGGTATGAATCTGATATCTAATGATAAAACCTCAAAGAAATATTTTCTTTAAACAGTGATTACAATGATCAATTTTGTGAATGCGTCATTGTGAACAAATGCACAAGGAAAGACGAGCAATCAGAAATTTGAGCCATATAGTGAAGTCATCAATTTACAACAAATAAAAACAAAATATTGAACAGTGAAGTTGTCAATTTGGTTCTAGATGTTAGTGATATATATTAAACCACCCATTCACCTAAAAGCTTAAACTGGTGGTTGAATGCAAATTTAATCATATATCACTAACATTCCTCCTCACTTGTGGGCTTGAAATATTTGAAAGACCAACAAGTAGAAATCAATTTTAATTGGGGAGGAAACGATAATGCAGGGGCTTGAACACAAGACCTTCTTGGACCAACTGCTCTGATACCATATTAAACCACCAATTCACCCAAAAGCTTAAGCTGGTGGTTGAAGGCAAATTTAATTATATATCACTAAAAATATATAATTAAATTTGCATTTGAACAATACTAGCTATGAGATCAATAAATGCACCTGAACATCTCAACTAGATTGAGACACCCCATAGCACTCTCATCACATCCCGACTTTGATCGAGAAGAAAAACCAAACCCATGTGAATACAATTCGAACCATACATCTAAAAGCAAAATACACACCAACGACAACAAACTACCAAATGACAACACAACAATCTTAACGAGTTTGATAATACAACAAAATCCAAGAACTACAAACTAAAAAACGACCACCCAATGCTTGCCCAGTTAAGGCTAATGTCTTGAATTGAGTATGCTTCAAACGCTTTAGCTAAGGAGCACCATGAGAAAGCATTGATTCTAGCAATCTCCAGACGATTCATCCAATTGGATTCTTTATTGTGAAGTATTCATTGATTTCGCTCAAACCAAATTTCTGAAAGTAGTGCCTTCATAGCATTTATCCATAGCAATCTCGATTTCTCTTTTAGATTAGTGCCAATTAGAAGCTGCAAAACTTTCTTCTTAAAGTCGGAATCAAAGACCCAATTGATCTTGAAGGATCCGAATAGGTCAAACCAACATTTTTCTGCAAAGGGACACCTGAAAAACAGGTGCTGTAAATCTTCAGAATGCTGCAAACATAAAGAGCAAACACTTGGAGATAAAATGTGAGATGGAAGTTTTGACTGCATGACCGAAAGCACAATTCAATAGCCCATTCAGCATTATCCAAATTGTGATGTTAACTCTTCTTGGTCTTTTGGTCTTCCAAATAGCCGAGTATAGATGCTTTCAGATAAGGGAAGCAAAAGATAGATGTTTAACCAACGATTAAACTGAGAATTTTCCATTAGACTCTAACTTCCAAACTCTTTTACCCGAACTTGCCGTGATTCGACTTTTGAGATAATTCCGTTAAGAGCTTGGAAATCATCAATTTCTTCCTCCTTTAATTGCCTTCTGAGATTTAAGGACCAAGATGCTGTTAAAGAATCCCAAAAATCATGAACTGGCCCATTCGGACTCATAGAGTCTAAACAGCCTTGGAAAAGAGTCTTTGAGTGGAATCAAGTCAGCCCAAGGATTGTACCAAAAGGCTATTCACGTGCCACTGCCGAGGTTAAACATGGCCAGCGAATCCACTTTATTCCAGCTCCTTGAAATGCTAGTCCACGGACTGCAAAGGCTACAAACATTGCTTCCTTTGGTGTGCCAACTGAATTGACTTTCTCCGCGTACGCTCTTTTTATGACTTGCACCCAAAGGGAGTTTTTTTCATTAAAAAATCTCCATCCGCATTTGGCTAGAAGAGCAAGATTTTTGTTTTCTAAGCCTCCTGAACCAAGCCCCCCATCCTCTTGCATTTGGGACACCATGTTCCACTTAACTAGATGATTCAATTTTCCTCCCAAGTGCCTTTTCCAAAAGAAGTTTCTTAATAAACGGTCCATTGTCGAAGACACCTTTGCCGACATTAAAAAGATTGACACATAACATGTGGGAATATGGGAAAGAACTAACTTACATAAAGTGGCACAACCTCCTCTGATTGTATCTTCTCCATTTCTCCAATTTTGCTCGAATTTTGTCAATTACCGGCTGTCAAAAAACAGCTTGCTTAGGATAACCACCCCAAGGCAGCCCTAGTTAAGAGAGTGGAAGATGAGAGGCTCTACAGTTCAGCTTTGAGGCCTCTTCAAACAGCTCATTTTCTTCTATGTTTAAACCACAGCGCAAACTTTTCCCGATTAATCTTCTGTCCGGAGCTCCATATGTGCGCTGTGAAAGGCACAAAGTCGTGTGCCTTCGCTGGAAGAAGAAAAACAGTGTGCCGAGCCTCCTTGCCATTGAAGAAAGAAAAATACACCAGACAGAATTTTGTTCCAGCATGTTAAGTATGGTATTAATGAATTGGGTTAAGGGTTTCTCTTATTTTATTTCAAGTTACTCAGTTGAGGTACTTGAGTTCAAACGGTTATTGTTGGGCTATTTAAGGAGAGTTTTGCAAGCACATATTTGATGGTTCTTTGCAACTTCCATCATAGTAGAATCTGCAGTTACAGAAGATTAGACGTAGTACCGAGTTTGAGGTGAACCAGTATATTTTTTTGTGTTGGTTTTTTCCTTTACTCTTTATTATTTGTTACTTTTTGACCGATTCCTTACTTGGTTCTAACCAATGAAGTGGGAGTTTGAGGTATACTTCAGTTTATTCTGCATTTATTTATATCTAGCATAAATTGCCAAAACACAGGACCTCCCAATATTTGAAATTTCGAATGACATTCTCTCTTTTTTTACTAAAGGAAACAAGTCTCTTTATTCATATAGATATAAATAAAAGAGACTAATACTCTAAGTACATGAGGGTTATACAAAGAGCATAAAGCAGAAAGAAAATGAGACTAATGATCTATGATACTCTCTTGTTGAGTATGTCGTTAGCAAATAATGCCTTGAACATGCCATAGAGAAACACCACTCTTCTACATGATTGAAATACCTCTAGATTTCCCAAGAGCCTTTTGAAAACTGCAAATGGTCCTTGAAAATAGTGGCAGAATCAACAAAATGGCACGGAGGTGGAGACATTTGGAGTTAAGGCAATATTTATGAGCAAGTATTCGATTATATATATATATACTGAACAAAAAAAGTTTTGATGTGTTTCTATTGCTTTTGAAAATGATGTATTGTTTGTGTCCATTAGGCCTAAGAGATCATTAATGGGAATAGAATTTAATAGAGTTTAAGCAGGATGAGAAACATACATATTAGAAACAACTGGCTAAAAATCAGTGATATACCATACACAGAATGATATTTCCCAAGTATAGTAGCACTAGCATATCATTCTCTATCGCCAAAAAGTAGAAGGAAAAAAGGAAGAAGAAGAAGAGGGGAAGAAAAAAAAGGAGTTTAGAGAGCATACCACTATGCGTAGAGCATTGGGATCATCATCACGGTCAATGAAAGCTAGGAGCAGAATATCAAGAGGAAGTAATTCTTGAGTCCATACAAAAAATGAAAGATTGGCACAAACTTTAAGCAAAATATCCTGAAACAAAAATGAGAAAGCCTTTGTAAGACAGAATAGCTTCTTTTCATTGTTTGTAAACATAATAGCTTCTGTTCACTCTTTTTCCTTCGTAAATTTTTCATTACATTCTCTTTTTCTTTTTCACATTTTTTGGCAGAATAACGTAGAACTCCACTTCCTCCTAGTTTCTGTCAACTATTAAATAGAAATGGATATGCTTTTAAGGTCATTGGCGTATGTTCCAGTGACAATCTATTAATGAGATTGGGTCCCAGAAGTTCCTAACCATATATATTAAACAGTTGGGAGGTAGTCCTCCATCCAATTTGTATAAAGTGCATATGAGCTAAGCTAGAGTGTATAAACCTGTGTGGAATGTCCATGCTGAGGTTCGATCTGAATGTGATGAAGCAGCACATCTACCATTGTGTAAATATTAGCTGTTACTTCTTCAGGTGAAAATTCTCTCAATACCCGTGCCTTAATTGGAAAATAGAAAAAATCATAACATTGATGCATTGTCAAAAAATTAAAATCATCAAAATAGACAAAGGTACTGATGTAGTGATGTGTATATAAAGAATGAGAAGAAAATTCATACCAAGGTCGTGCAGTTAATACTTTCAGGATGCCCTTGCATAAGTATCCATGCACCAGCACATAAATATTGTTTATGCTGCGGAAAACTATGACTGATGTAGGTCATCACATATGTCGGATCAGCTGATGGGGAAAGAAGTTGGTTGCATTGGTTGATCACAGTGGTTTCTGCCTGCAAATGATGGCTATAAATATCAACTCACAATTTTTCATTTTTTGTCTTAGGAGAGGGTTACATAAAGTCCCAGCATATTCGAAGTAACACAACCCAAACATTTAGGGGGTGTTTTGCCCATCAACTTGAATTGAGAAGAGTTGGTTCTTTGTTTGCCGCACATATTTCAAAACAAAATGTTAAATAACTCTACTTCACCCACCCCAACATGGTTTACTATATACCAAAGAACTCGGATTCCCCCCGCCCTCCAAAATGCTTTCAATATCTCCGAATCACAGGAAATAATATTATTACTATTAAAAAAATATACTTTCATTTATTTATTTATTTTATAAGAAACAATGAAATTTATGAATAAATAATCTAAAGAGATACGAAATGAGGGCCCTTTGCCAACAAGAGCTTAGCTCCATTGGCACCTCTTTGTACCCGTGGACAAGAGGTCATGGGTTCAAATCTTTCCATCCATGCATTTAATTACAATACATTTCCAAAAGAAAAAAAAAGATGGCCCTTTCAAAGGGATACAAAAGGAGAATTCAAAGTGCAGCCTAGAGATAAACGGAGCACTTTGATGTTTTAAGGGATTAATTGATATCTTCTCAATCCAAACAATCCTTTTTTTTCTCTTAAAAAAACAAAAAAAAAATCTAAACAAACTTACTAATTTGAAATCCTTATCAAATTAGGATTTTTTATTCAAAGTATAATCTACAAATTAGTAGAATTTAAATCAAAAGAGAGATAACAGTCAAATTTGATTCAAATTGAATAAATTGAATTTGGGCATATAATCAAATTTTCACCACGATTCAAATTCTACTAACTCTATCTTAGAATTCCATCTCAGATCTAAGCCAAATTTTGGATAGACCCTAATATTTAGTTTGTATTAAATTTGGACTTTTTTTAAACAAAAACAAGCTTCTTAATTAATGATAATAAATGAGACTTAAACTCAAAGTAAAAGAGTATAATACTAAGAGCAAAAGAACTAGGGGAGAATAAAGTTTAAAATTAAAACTTAGGCAACAAACAGAAAAGTAACGAGCAAAACAAACCTTTGCCGAGACCAAACATCCGAAGAAAGCTATACAAAGCAAAACTTAAGAACTCTCTCAAGAGGAGCCCATTCCAATATAAAAACCGGAAAAACTAACAAATGAGAGGAGAAAGAGAAGCACCAAGGAGAAGCAACCGGCTGCCTAAAAATTGTCTTGTCAATGCCATCCAAAACCCAGAGGAACTCAAATAAATCTTCCAAAACCAACAGAATATGATTCCAAAAGAACTCCCCAGAAAATACTCCCCTTTGGCAAGCCAGAAAAACGGAGACCAAAACACAAAAAC
The DNA here is from genome assembly GCF_025177605.1 of Cucumis melo. Taxonomy (NCBI): domain Eukaryota; kingdom Viridiplantae; phylum Streptophyta; class Magnoliopsida; order Cucurbitales; family Cucurbitaceae; genus Cucumis; species Cucumis melo. The sequence goes on from NC_066865.1 coordinate 20,174,862, forward strand.
AATATCAAGCAAGCCACCACAAACAGCAAGGCTTTAGTCATTCACCCACGCAAGAGAAATCAGGGAAAGATAGAATTGGTCCAACAACTGGAGGGACTTACAACGATCGTCCGAAGAATCATACTAGAATAAGTCTGCAACCAGCGACTAATAAACTTTAGATGATCTAATATTTCGCAAGGCTGGGAAAATGGCGAGTAGTGTCATGAGAATGTTTGTCCAAGGCATTGTTTGCCTACGGCCGCATGCCCAAACATCCTCAAATCACCTTATGTTTATGTTTTTGTACTTAGCTTAGCTTGTTTCCTTTACTTTATATGTCACTTGCTTGTAATTTCGCACTTTTCATATGCAAGCCTATCATATCTAAAAATGTTTGAGATGTATAATAGAGGAAACCCACTAGTCAATTCCCTAACTAAGCCTTGTTGTACTCTTTACAAACCAAGTTTTCTTGCAATTGTCAGTCTTCAATGCTTTATTTAATGATGTTTTCAACACTTTCTTTTCTCTCTCAAGTTCTGTAAAATATTCTCTCAAAACGTGAAGGGAGGCTACATCATACTGTGAGATTGTTTGCGACTTTCAGATTTCATGCGGCTAACTTGTTCACCAAGTTAGAACAAGTGTTGCACAATCGCCCGCCCCGTATTCGAAAGGTTGCGATTGTGACAAGTAGCAGAGGCAGTTTTTCAAAAATTGGATCTTCCTCGCAAAGGAATAGGGCATTAAGATTTGTTTTTAAAGGCTCAAAACGTCTCTACCCCTGAAGCTCGGTTGACTTATCAAATTGCTCCATTTCCTCACTACTAACGTTGAAAGGAGAGTTGAAAGAGGACTCGCCCTTCTTTCTAAAGGGATGGAGATAGGTTTTGCTTGGAGCCCCTAAAAAATTTCACCTTCAAGTTGGGCAAAGAAAACTCGTAATACGTAAATTGCATAGGATGAGAGTTAGAAACTGGCTTTGTAGAACGGGTTGGAGCTTGCAATTGGGTACAACTAACTTCCAATAAATTTGGATTAGTCTCTAAAAACTCCATGGAACTACTGGAATGAACTGGGGGATGAGCAAAGACGTGATTTTCCTCTAACAAATCTAGAGCTTGATCTTCAAGAATTTGGGCTCTTAAGGATTGCTTAACCGAGATCTTCTTTAATCTTTTTCCTTCAAATGAAATACTTCAGAAAGGGCTTGAGACAATGTGGGAAGACCTTTGAAGATTTCTTTATGTTCGATTTTAATCTTGACCTTGATGTAGCCAAGGAGTGGAGAGTAGATAAGGAGAAAGAGCCTGAAGATGAAGAGTTGATGGGAACTTGGCCAGAGGAAACTTTGAAGGGCTTTGGAACACCCGCTGGGAGGGAAAAAGCTCTCTAATTGGCCAGAAGGTAGCTGTCGATAATTCAAAGATGTTTAAGCACCAGACTTGTGACTTTTTGCCTTTTGGCCTTCCTTTAATGAGGTATCGATCAAATTAATCTTGCTGGAATTTAAATGAATGTTTAATGGAAAAGTGGCTTTTCGATTCTCATTAGGCAAAGAAAAAGTCTTGGCCGCAATTTTCTCTCCTTATTGATTGCAACTCTTCATCTTCTCCAGACAAGTTCCCTCCAGAATTGAATCTCTTTCAATTTTAATGTGGCAAGATGAGGATTAAGGCAGGATGAGGAAGGATCCTCAATCGAAAAAGCTTGCACAAAGTTGCTAATGAGGCTAGCAAATGGATTTCTTGAGAAGCTTGGCTTTGAAATAGACGAAGTGAGAAAATCCAATTCCAGATTTAAGACATTCAAAACTAAGCCTTCATCTTTCAAAACTCTATTTTTTTCTTAAAAGGAAACAACCTCTTTATTAATATATTAATAATGAGACAAAAGCTTATAGTACAAGAAAATTATACAATGTGCATAGGAGGTCCATCTGGACATCTGAACTAGGTTAACACTCCATAGCACTTCATCATATCCAACCGCTAAAAACCAAAAGCAAAGGTGTAATGTCCAAAAGCAAAACAAAACCCAAAAGAAGTACAAAAGAATACAAATAAAAAGACTAAACATCCATCTGAAGAAAAGGCAAGCAATTAGGCTTATGTCTCGCACTAAGTCAAACTCGAAGTCTTTGGAAAGAGAACACCACGAGGAGGCTAAAATTTTGTTGACTCCAACGAGGTCTTACGCTGAGAAGCTTGCTCTGAAAAATTCTCTAGATTCTTCCGAAACAAAATTCTGACAACAATGCCAACAAGTTGAGAATGAGCAATCAAAAACAGATACCGTGAAAAGTCGCTAGTGGCAGTGCACATGGTGCAAATTGAGGGAGACAAACAGTGATTATACATCTTCCTTTTAAAAACCCTAAACTCCAAAAACCATTTTCCAAATTAGATTATCAGTTAGACATGAACTTTTGTATTCACATAGTGAATTTTTCAGCTTGCTAAGTCAATCAGATTCAAGAAATCCTCGATGAAGAGGGAATTTTGAACTACTGTAGGTTCTTCAATAACTTCAATATCACCAAAATTAAGATAGAAATTTCCACAAGGTTCATCCTTCAATTTTGGTTTTCGACACATTATTCATATTCAATGTGCCTAAGGATATGCTCTCGAGTCTGCCGAAGTAATTTCCAATTGCAAGAAAGACATCCTTTTTCCAATAATCAAGTGGTAGTTATTGATGGATAACCACCCTCCAAAACCTCGAATAACTTCTGGTCTTCCATGTTTAACCTTGTTCCACTTTTCAACTAGAATATGAAAGTGCCCAAAAACGCTGCCATTTACCGGGAGTCTCAATCAAATTTTCCAAATTCCTTTGTGGAAGATGGATTAAGGCCTTATCTACAAATACAGGGTTGATGCAGATTTTGGCTTGGAAGTGTTCCTCCAAAGTTTTAATGATATCCTTCCAATCAATAAAAACAAGAGCCTGGAAATGATCCGTAGACTTGTTGAAATTTTGCACAAAAACCTCATTATTCTTGTGAACCCAGTAAGAAGAGCTTTGATTACTCAAATGATGGAAGTTCTGAGGCCCTGAGAATGTGCTCTGTTTTGCTGCTGTCCAAACAGAGGCCCGACAAAACTGCTTTTCTAGCTTCAAAACAGGGGAGGCCTGAAGAACTTCATTCTCTCCCTGACACTGGAACCCTTTATTCTGATCAGGAAAAGTAAAACCAAAAGATGTAACTTTATCTGCGTAAGATGAACTTTGAATCTGTGAAGGATGTTTGGCTGGAAGACAATGGCTCGAAAACCATTTCTTATATTCCAAATTTGATAAGAATCTTTCCAACAACTGGAGAAAGGACTGCCACCCTTCTTCGTCATCCCCTGAAAAGACCCATCCATTTTCGGATCTGAACTGTGAGAGCATCGTTCTTCCAAAATCTAGCTCCCCAAATTTCAGAAAGAAGCGATCTTCAGGGGCCCTAACTAACTCTACAATCTCTGCGAGGAAGCAATTCAGATGGGTTTCTGAGATAACTAAAGAACGTTGAGCTTCCACATCTTCCACATGAAAGCGGTCATTATTCAACCAAACACAAAAATGTGAATGAAGAATTTTACAGCTTACTACTTCCATTGAAATGAAGATAGTCCAAGAGGACTCCGAAGAAAAACGAGAGGTGAAGCTGGAGAAAAGAAGAGGAAAGGAAAAACGCCAGAAAAATCGTCGAAAAGGTGCGGAAGTTCAAAGGAGAAGATGGTGGAAGAATGAGAGAGACGTGAGGAGAGAGGAGAGAGCATGCTTACCTTTTTTTCTCACTCATGGACATATTCCAAACATTATTTCAAATATTTTTACAAGTTTCCAAATCCAAATTCAAAATCATCGAGATCTCAGATTAAGAAGTTTTGTTACATTCATGTTCAACCCCATATCAAATTTGAGTGAAATTGAAAATTAAAAGTTACGGTAAATAATGAAGGAATATTTAAAATAAAATTTGTTATTATTGAAAATTTTATTGAAACATAGCTCTTTGTATAGAACGGAAAAGAAAAAGTAGCAGAAAAAAAGGTTAGTAAGTAAACTTCAGATGACAAACCTGCTGCCATGCTTGAATAGCTACACCTCTTTTATCAATTCTTCCAATCAACACTTCACGAAGAACTGGTGGGAAGTATCGGAGAGTTTTTTCTGACCAAGTATGCTGACTTGTGGCCATCGTCTGCTCTAGCATTGTTTGAAGATAAAGCAAGTGATCAGCATCAGCTATGCCCCGCGTTTTAATGAGGATAGCAAGAGTGACCACGGCTAATCGATTTAGTGTCTCCGTAAATTCAGTTGGACCCTTTCAGAACAGAGAAAGTTCAGTTTCAGTGAAATATGCAGAAGAAAAACATAATATAACTTATATTCTGCATTGATATCATTCAACTCACCCACCTTCCCTTCCCTTTTCACAAAGAAAAAATCTCTTAATGAAAAAATAAGATTCATGCACAAGTTTTCAGCCAATCTAAATACTCGATGGTCTCCACGCTTTCCTTTAAGTGCAGAGATTATTTTTGTCACATCATACATCAAAGCCTTACTCTTGCCTTGGTACCTAGAAAGCAATAGATCAAAACATCTAATAGTACCCCAAATAACAAGGAAAGAACACCGAATTAAGTTCTACCAGCAACAAAACAGAACAATACATCAAAACAAAACATTGAAAAACACTACAATAACCGATGCTACAAGAAAATTCAAATGTGCAAGAGAAAATAATGTTCCGGTCAGAAAGTGAATTGGAACAAATCGGCCTTGTGTAGGGTTATAAAGTGGATGATAGTGAGTTGCTGTCCACAGCTGCCAACTTGGGTTGCAAGTCAGAAGACCTCCTATTTAGTTTTGTTAGCTATAGGAGTTTAATAGTTGTGGGTCTTTTTTGAACTGTTTTATTTTCTAGTGTTCTTTCTTTAATTTCTGTTTTGTATTTGCTTTCTGTTAGATACCTAGATTAGTATAGGGTAGGGGTGTAAAGGTAGTTAGATATACGGCAGTTAGATGATTATAAATAGGAAGTTGGGGAGAGAAGAGAAGGCATGAAGATTTTAGTGAAGGCAAGGGACTGCTATACTCCTTGAGAGAGAGGGGAAGCAGAAGGTAAGGTGCTTTTGTTCCAGTTATTTCATATTGTAGTTTCTGTTTAGATATCAATAAAGTAGAAATATTATACCAGTGTTCTATCACTTTCCTTTGCTGTTTGTTTTATGGTTTATTTGGTAGTTATATGTTCTTTTAGATGTTTTTATGGGATATGATGATGACACTAAGGGGGTGTCAATCTAGTTGAGATGTCCAGCTGGGCCTCTTGATCCCTTCTTTTCAGGCTTCTCCATTATTCCCATTATATAATTCTCTTGTACCTTGAGTTTTATATTAACAAAGAAGTTTGTCTCTGTTTCAAAAAATATATATATAACAGAGATAACCCATAGGTTGTTAAAATCTTCCTTAAAGACTTAAGAATTTTTTCAAACCCAAAAGAATTCCATGCTCTGTTTTCCCATTACCAAAACAGAGGACTGTGGCTGCGTAATATCCTTCGCAGCGTTCACATAACTTTTTCTCTTATCTCTTGACTTAGAAGGCTCTGAAATGTTCTTAATTGCCAGCAAAGGAATCAATGAGGAATGTTGATGGATCTGCTGAAATAGTATCTCTCTTTTCTTCAAGAATCCAGAGAGCACTCCCAAAAAAGAATGCCAGCCTTGAATTGAAACTCCCATTGGAACATGAATGTATCGTCGACCTCCTGAAATAGGCCAGACAATAGATTTCAGAATTCAACCAAAATTTTGATATCCTCATAGCACCTGAGCCGTCGAGACTGTTTCTGAAGAGAATACGTTTGAATGGACCATGAAGAAGCTCCGAGATAGAATCCATGCACCAAAGTAACTGCGAACTAGATAAAATAATAACTTTACTAAACTCTATATCTTCCCATGAAGAACAACCCGGAATCGCACCAGATCCAAAAGAAGGAATCATTAATTTTACAGCTTTCAACTTCCGTTTTAACACAATGGCGATAGAGATGGGTAAGTAAGAGAAGGCAAATGTGAACGGAGCAAAAGATGATGGCGGCCAGAAAGAGAAGCTAAAGGCAGGAGAGAGAGTGTGCGTGTACGTGTGTTGGGGGGGGGGGGGGGGGGGGTGGTTTGTATGGGAGCAACTGCAAGGGTTGAGAAATTATACCTGTATAGAGGAAGCAACCGATAGTTCAAAATTTCAAGCACTAGAAGCGTAACTCCTGGTCTGCTCAATAGGGATGGGTTTCTTTGTGCTAAATGCTGCAGTAAAGAGTGAGTTAACTGTAAGTAAAAGTACAAAAAATAAGACTTGAACTTTATGAGCGTAAAAGCAAGAAAGGTAATTAAAACATAAAGGGTGGTGAGAAATTCCATTGTGAGCAAGAGATGTCAACACATAATAAAAATATCAAACATAAGAAAGCAATAAAAATCAGACATCTCATATATTGATGATTTCATTCATTGCAATAGATTTGTAAAGATTTGAATGCAAACCTAAATGAGAATATTATTTAGATCTCATAATTCACAAATAGTTTTCAACAATATATCTGTCAAACAGATATTGACATAATCCATTTGACTCTATGATGATCACCTTTTCTATCATGGTTCACTTTCAAGGAAAATGTGATGGGACTTTTTCTCTTCTATTTTTCCCTTTATCGTGTTCATTTTAGATTATTCCAACTCACTGATAAACGTACCAAGCAACATTTGTACTATTAATACTGCAAAGATCATTATTAAGGATCCAAATCTCAAGATTTCTCTCCTCAGTTGGGTGATAATGTTCCTCTGGCAGCTCCATGTTTGAGGTCTTTTAAGTCATAGTGTTCTATTTGCCAAAGATTTTTCAAACTCTATTGACCAAACACATTATTTAATTTTATGTATTCTTCTTTTTAGTACAAATTGTTATTCAAACTCTCTATTGATTTGGGCAGAATTAGACAAGTTATGTAAAATAAAGATTTTACTTTGGGTGATGATGATCTACTGTCAGAATCAAATTCTAAATAATATGTTTGACAATTAGGGGCCAAGCTCAAACAATCCTTTGTTGCAAGATGATAACTCTTTGTTGGTCATTGGAGTTGAAGCAAATGATCATTTTGGTTCTGAAGAAGCTCAACCAGCTAGGGTTGATCATACTCTCTCTCCTTAATCTAATGAGAATTCTAAATCCAAGACTATGGAAGCACAATCTTCTCTCGAGGCAAATGAACAAATTTTAGATCTTCTGGGATTTCTTCCGACTTCTCCTGAGATTATACCCAAAGAATTGTTAATCATTCTTCTTCCAAGTCTTTAGAAGATAATTCTAACTCCTTAGAGAAGAAGTATGTACGAAATCGAGTTCCTATAGTGTCCGAAGAAAATTGTGATAGTACACAAAATTATATATTCAAATTTTTGGCAAAAATAACCAAGGGAGTTCAAGATCTCCCCCCTTCTCCACAATGCTAAGAGAGCTACAAAACCACATTTGTAAAAGATGATAAACAAAATAATCCCTCTCGGTAACCTATAAAGGAAAATAAACCCCTAAATAACTGAATCCCAAAGGCCCCACAACATTAGAGGTAATCACACCCACGTAACAAACTTTATTCTATGCCATTTACATACTGTTGCCCATTTTTCCCCACCCTTTTCTCTCTTCTATGTCTTCATTATACATTTTAGTGAATCCAAATTGTCCTCGCAACTTTTCAAGGAGTCGTCGTTCTTCACAAGCTTTTAGTCATTCGACTCTTTTCCTCCTAGGTTCTAAAATTCAAGAGCTCAAAGTTATTATTTATATTTCTTTAGTAATTTAGAAGTAGTTTTATTGTTTCCAATTTTATCCTCAAATAAGGATATTTTTGTCATTTTCCTAAGATATATGATGTGGCACCCATTAGGGTTTTGGAAGCTATCTAAAGTAAAGGTGTTCATGCTTCAATTTGGTCCAAATTTGGCTCAAACCAGAGACTAAACCGAACCCTTCAGTTGGTCTTACAGCTGAACAGAGAAAATGGATCTCCATAGATTTTGGTACAAATAAAACAAGTACAAATTTCGGTCAAATGATTCAATTTCTATTTTAACTGAACTTCACTAAACATTCGAGACAAAGGTGGGGTATAGAAGAAAGATTGACAAAGATGGATGATAATACCTTAAAATAAGGTGTGAGATGGTGCTTGAAAAAGAAAGAAACCAACTACATGACTGAGAGATATTTGAGAGGGTTGTAGTTGTAGGTGAGAGAGAAAAAAAAAACAAGGGAAAGGGGAGGAAGTAGATGGCATACATTGATTAAGATGAAAGAGATGAGAGATAATTGATATCTAGGGTTTATATCTTTTTTATTTTCCTTATTTTTGTTCTTTTTTTGTTAGTTTTTTTTTTTTTTTAAATTCTATGTGGGCTAAAACTTACTTAAAACAAATGGGTTTCATGGGATGGTAGCTGGTTTATTTAAAAAGAATTGGCTGGGAAGGCAAGGAGCTTTAATTATTTTTTACTAGATTCGGTTCAGTTCAATTTTATTAGAATTATAAAATGTTGAAATAACAACGGAACAGAACCCCTCATTTATAAAAGGAATAAACCGAGAAAACCAGAATTTTCACTTCAACTTAACCAAACCAGTCGGTTTGGTTCGATTCCTCGGTTTGGGTTGATTTTTTAACACCCCTAATCTAAAGCCTAGCCATTAGGTTGTACCTTACAGTTTTAGGATTCTGAATTTTGGGAATGAGATTTCTCCTAAATTTTGATGAATCTTCATCACAATCCTTTGCAATTCTTGAGCAAGGGTTGCATCTTTGCGCATTCAGGTAAGATTGAACAACTTGCATGGAGAATGTTCAAACCTTGGGTAGAAAAATAGTTGTCCTTACCTCATGGTTTTTTATCACAAACTAACCTTAAGCTAACCTTCCTTGGAGTTGTGCTTATTGATTTTGGGGGGTTTAGTGTTTGTTAATTAGAGGTCAAAATAATCCAAGGGTTCCTAATTCTCATAGGGTTTTCATATCATTCAGTTTATTAGAGTGTTGCTTGTCATTCTTCCTCCAATGATATCTCTTGCCCCTATAATTTTAACGAGGACTCAGTTGTTAGCATGAGTAGTGAAGAATCTGATTTCATCATCTGGGCCCAGTTCCTGAGGATCCATTTTTCAGTAGAACATGTCGAAGAAACTTTTGATATTTTGTTTCAAAGGGAGGTAGTGTGTTCAAGTTACAAAGTTCAGTGCTTCTCTTTTGTCTCCTTCTCATATACCATCCAATTCTTTTTCAATCGTTGAAGGTCTTAAATTGAGTAAAGTGGATTGAGGTCTTTCAGAATGCTCCTTTCCTCACTGTTTCAATTGTAGTCCTTTAGGTTGAAGCTACATTTCAAGGAATATCGCTTCAGAGGACAGCTGAACGTTGTTGTTGTATTCTTTGAGTTCTTCTTTCTCCAGCTTCCTACCCTCTTCTTTTGGTTGATTACATAGTCTTGCAACATCTCTGTTTTGTGTGTATGTGCTTTAAGTTATTCTGTTAAAGATTTGGTTCGAAAAAGTTCAGCAGTTTATACTGGTTAAGTCTCTTCCTTGTATTGCAGGTTTTGCTTCACTCAAGCCTCTTCAGGTTTGATCTTTGATTTTATTTCTCCTTTAGAGTCCTTTTTCCTTTCTTTGTATTCGTTTTAGTATGGTCACTTCTCATTTTATCAATGAAAAGCTCTCGCCTTTTCGAAGAAAAAAAGGTCACCAAACCTATTGGGTTTTTAACCCATGGGTTAACAAGAGTCGACCCATACCTCAAACTATCCATGAGAGTTTCCTCTCCTGTATTGTTGAATTTTTTATATATCAACAACAAAATTAATCAATGATCAAAGTGAAAAATAAAATTAAAGTAATAAGTTTTATTAGATTGAGAAAATTACATTAAAATGTGAGCGAAACAATGAGTGCGGTGCAAGGAGAAGCAACCTAGTATATGTTTCAGCCAATGCAATACTGGGAACAGCCTACACAGAACAATAATAGAGGAAACGTTAGAGATAAGTTTGAATATTCATCTAAATAACAAAATCTAATTGCATTACTTCACCCGTTAGAGACAAGGGTGCATAAAAGCTCAAGTAGCCATGCATAATATGTACAGCATCCTGAGCTTCTTAAGATAAATTGTATGCACTCAGGAGAGAGAACACTAGATGATGAAAACAAAATAAATTATAACACAAAAGTAAGAATTATTTTTTTTAGAAGGAAACAGGTCTCTTTATTCGTATAGATGTAAAATGAAAGAGACTAATGCTCTAAGTACACGAGGGTTACACAAAGAGCATAAAGAGACCTATTTCCATCTAGAAAAAAGAATAAATGTTCCAGCTCTACGTTTAACCGGCTAACACATGACTGATGTAGGGGTTCTTCCTTTCTCTTCCTTTTCTTCTTCAGCGAGAACCCAAACCCTACCACCCACACACACATACATACATATGTACATACACACACAAACGCACACATGCACAAACACATATACACATATATACATACATACCAATGTACTCCAGTTTAGCACCAGAATTTAGCCACTGAACTTGCAATAAATCTTAAAATTAGTTCTTATGGTTAGTTTGGAGTTGGATTTTTTTCACCCAAAATTTATCAAATAATAATAATTTTCAATATTTGGATGTAGAAACATCCTTGACTTGGCTAAAAACTGTAGAAGGTTCTTTTAGAGTACGTTACATACCCAAAGATAAGAAAGTTAAGCATGTAGTCTTCCAACATAAAATGGGGTATTGGCTTGGTGGGATCAACTTCAAACTTCAATAAATGATGCTACAAGAAACAAGCTATCGAGAAGTGGCCCAAGATGTTAACTCAAAGGCTTATCTCGTCTTTGCACTGGAGCATGGTCTTTAGGAGGAGATTTCAATGTCATTCAGTGGACAAGGAAAATTGAATTACAGAAGGCCTACTGGAGATCCAACTGTTTAATGAATCACTGATCCTTGCTCTGAATCCAGATCATGATCCTTTCTAATTTGTATTAAGAATCATCCCTTACAATGGCTGAATCAACAGTCCCACAGTATAAATTTTAATTTAAAACAGATGATCTTTCTTTTTAATGTTTTAATTTGAATTATTCAAATCCTCCTAACATAAATGAGACTCCTCTTCTCTCTCCCGAGAACACATGTAAAGCACTGACACTCAAGCACACTTCCAGGACATCTCCATCACGCTATTTTGTGTGATGCCAAGTTAGGAAGATTTTATTGCATATATGGTTACTGCCTTACTGGTCACACCTATAAAGTTGTGACCATAGATAGCTTTCAGTGAGGTAAACCATAGACTAATAAAAGTATTTATACCTGTCCAGAAAATAAAGATTCCTCCATTTGATATGCCAGCTTCGAGCACAAGTTCATTGAAAAACCTGATAACAAAGACATCGGCAGTGGGCTCACTTCTCGCATAACCATTATCCTCTCATTGGTCTGTAAATTTTGTGCTGATGATAATTCTGGAGCTCCTGCAGAAGTTAACCAATTCATCACAGTTTCACATGCTGGTTGTGCCATCGTGTATGAGACAACCCAAAACATCCCAATTGATTTGTCATCCATGTTCATATAATCCACCATCCGATCACCTGGAGATAAATACGTGAAATGTGTCAGAAAATGCAAGGAGTTTGTTACATAAACAAGATTTCACAGAAAGAATATAGTATGCATCTTCTCCTTTATTGTTTCCTAAGTCTTGTGGAAGTCAATAAGCCCCTGGCAGGTTAATATCCTAGTTTGGATTATGATTTTTGGGAAGCTCAACTGCTCATCAGTCATGCAGAAGAAGCTTCTGTCTCATTACGTGTCTCCATCTATTTGCCCTCTTTGTTAAAAGAAAGGGGAAGATCTACAGCATCTCTTTTTTTAATGTTTTTATGCAGGTCATAGCTGGTGGAATTTATTTTCAACCTTCGAAGTTGCTTAGGTTTTCGGAAGAGACTTTGGTAATAATATACAGCAGCTTCTAATTGGTGCTATCTTAAAAAAGGGTCCTCGGTTGCTTTGGTGTAATGCTATTAAAGTCTTGCAAGCTGGGTTATAGTTTGAAAAGAACCAAAGATTTTTCCATGATAAGAAACTTGTGTGGAAGGATCGAAGTGAAGTGGCTCGTTTAAATGCCTCCTCTTGGTGCATCTTCTCCAAGGATTTTGAAGGCTATCCATACAAGATTTAAATTGGCATATTGTTATATTCACAATGATCATTGTTTTAGTTTTTTAATGTTTGTGTTGTATTGTTCTGGTTGTTTCTTTTATCTCCCTTCTCATCTTTCCTTCTTTAGTTCCATGTAATTTTGAATATTTGGATTTTGTATGGATATGACGAAGGTGCTAAGGGATTATCAACCTAGTTGAGATATCTGGGTACACCTCCTAATTCAATGGTTTAGTTTGTTTTTGTGTCCTACCTTGAGATTTTGTCTCTTTCCATTTTTTTTCAAACCAAACCGATGAAGCGACTTTGTCTTTTTTCATCAATTCAATGAAAATTGTGTTTCCTTTTCAAAAAAAAAGAAAAATATAGTGTTGAAAAAAAGGACAAAATCCCACAATATTGCAAAAGATTGGTAAAAAGTTAAAAGTGTTGGTACAAACTAATGACTTAATGATATGTAATTTTTTAATCCAACTTAGTTTTCTTTTATAAAACTTTACCCACCTCCTCACGTCAATTCCACAAGCCTCTTATCCATTCTCATTCGATCACGGCAGGGGAGCAAGTCAAAATAGAAAAACTCACATTGGGTTTAGGGATAATCTGGCTCGAACTGATGACTTCCGCCACGTCAAGGCAACACTCTACCGTTGAGTTATATCCCTTCCCTTGCCCCCATCGAGAAATAGAACTGACTAATCCTAAGGCAAAGGGTCGAGAAACTCAACGCTGTGGACATCGAGGTTCCACAAGCGGTACTTACACCAAAGGATGTGATAAAAAACGAATTGTCCTTAAAAAGATAGAAACATCACGATGGAGAGATTAAAATGATAAATAGGAGCCTTCCCCTCTTGTAGTTAAGTAATATTCTAGGTTAATTCCCTTTTTACCCCACTTTTTTCTTTTCTTGAAACGTAAACGAAAACGGATCTCTTTATCATTGGGAAAAAAGAGACACAAACTCAAAGTAATAGAGGGTTGTACAAGAGCTGTCAAAAGTACTAGGAATCAGCAGTTGCACTCGAACATCTCAACTAGGTTGGCACCCTCTAAGCAACCTCATCCTATCCAGAATAACAAAAGAAAATAGGAAAACAAACTCAATACTAAGCCATGATAATAGATCTTCACTAGGCCATGACTAATAAAGAGTTTAGTACAATGAAAAGAGAAGAAAGTAAAAACAGAATAGTAGCAACATAAACAGAAATCAGGCTGGTAAAATAAAAGCTCTCCAATTTAAGTTGAAAAGTTTGAATGTTGTAGATTCTGAAAAGTTATGAGAGCGTGCACCAAGAGGAGGCATTTCCGAGTGCTATTTTGAAACAATCAAAGCAGCCCATTGATTTATCATGGAAGACTCTTTGGTTCCATTCAAACCAAATTTCAGCAAGATAGCTTTCACCGCATTTTCCCAAAGTAGTGTAGCTTCTTTATTCAACCTGAGACCTCTTAACAAAATCCTCACATTTTCTCTAAAATCTTCTCCAAATACCCAAGACAACAACTCTTTAAACAGTTTTTCCCAACACTTAGCCGAATACTACAGAAGATGAATAATTGCTGGGAGTCTACTTTATTTCGTCAACACAGCAGACAAATGGAGGGAAAGAGACAGCTATTAGGCAGTTTATGTTGCATAACTGAGGATATATTGAAAATTCCCACCATCATGACACAAATGATGATATTCACCCTTCTCAGACTGCTAGACTTCCGAATGGCTTTATAGGTGATTTGTCCAAAGGGGAGGAAGTGGATAAGTGATGAGTAAGGGACTTCACAGTAAACTTCCTACTGCCATTTAAAGACCAAACCCGGCTATCATGATCTTTGGAAAGACTGTCATCTGCAATTTCACCAAGAAGTGATTGGAATTCTATAGTTTCCTCATCCTTTAGCAATCCACGAAAAACAATTGACCATGAGGCAAATGAAAAGTCCCTTTTTACCCCTCCTGTAATAAAATTCTATAAATAGGAGCTTCCACCTCCGGTATGAAACACCTTTATCATTCGAATAAAAGATCCACAATCCAGGTTCTTGGAGGATCACTCCTTGAGGCTTAGGCTAAATCGTTTACATGTTGATATGGATATGCACTTGCCAAAGATGCATGAAATTCTTGTGGGAAGTATTTTGCAATGAAAAAATAGATGGCGAATCATATTCTACTGTATATTCCAATGAAAAAATTTGCATTGTCAATGGTAGTTTCACCTCTACTGCAGGAAAAGGAACTATTACTTTGACAACAAAACTCACATTGCATTATGTCCTTCAAGTTCCAAAATTAGCCTGCAATTTGTTATCTTTTAGTAAAATCTCTAAGGATGCTAATTGTCGTGTTGTTTTTTGTGAATCTCATTCTACTTTTCAGAATAAGGACTTGGGGGAGACAATTGGACGTGCTAAGATGATTGGTGATCTCTATTACTTTGACGAAGTTTCAATTACTCATAAAATAGCTCAGGGCTTGAGTAATGTTTGTTCTTATTCTGTTAAAGAAACTATAACGTTTTGGCATCGTAGATTAGGGCATCCAAATTTCTTTTAGTTGAAGTATTGTTTCCAAATTTATTTAAAGATCTTGATTGTTCAACTTTACAATGTGAAAGTTGCATTTTTGCTAACTTCATCTATCCTGAAACCTTACAAGGCTTCCTCACCATTTTACTTAATTCATACTAATGTCTAGGGTCCGTCTAAAGTTTTGACTCATAGTGATACCCGTTATATTTGTTACCTTTATAGATGACCACACTCGTGTAACTTGGTTTTATCTTTTAACAAAAAACTTGGAGGTAAAGGAGGTTTTTGTTCAGTTTCAGAATATGATCGAGACCCAGTTTCAAACTAATATCTTCTTCAATATGATAATGGTACTGAATAATTTAACAAACAATAAACCAATATTTTGCAAGATAAGGGTACTTTTCATCAAGCTATGTGTCGAGATACTCCCCACCAAAATGGCATTGTTGAGTGAAAAAATAGACATTTACTTGAAGTTGCTTGTGCCCTTATGTCTTCTTTGCATGCACAAAAAAATTTTTAGGGTGATGCGATCCTTACCACTTCAATCTTAAAACTCCTCTAAATCACTTCAAAGAGTTTTTTCCTACAATTAGGTTGTTTTCAGGCTTACCAATAGAAGTAGTTGAGTGTATTATTAATATTCATACTCCTAACCCTACACTAACTAAACTTGATCTTAGAGTTCGGTTTGAATGTTTTGAAAAAGCAGTCACGAGCTATAGATTTAGTCAAAGCCAAGCCGATCATAGTATGTTCTATAAACATAGAGAAAATTATAAGGTTATGGTTTTGATAGATTACATTGATGATATCATTCTTATAGGCAATGATGAGACAAGTCTGACTTTTGTGAAGAAAAAGTTAGCTGATGATTTCCATCTCAAAGACCTAGGAACTTCAAAATATTTCCTAGTTATGGAGTTTGCCGGGCCCAAAAATTGCATCGTTGTCAATCAAAGGAAGTATATTTTTGATCTACTGAAAAAAGGAAAGGACAGGTTTAATTGACTACAGAGTAGCTAAAACTCTCATTGAGCAGAATTTGAAATTAGAAGCTACTACTGAAACAAGAAACAAAAGAAAAAGAGAAGTATCAAAGACTTGTGGGCAGTGTTTCCAAAGCGCAAGGCGCTCCTTAAGGCGACAAGTCTCCTCATCATCTCAAGGCGAGAGGCGACAAAAAGGCTTCGCCTGAGTGAAGAAAGGCACAATGAATAAAATAATGAATTAATATTATTAAACAACCTATTATAGGTAAAAGGAAAAAAAAATATTTAACTCTTAGAATATAACTATTGAAAAGAATGACAAAAGAGTGACACATAGATTTACGTGGAAACCCTAGTACTAGGAGAAAAACGACGGCATTGTTTTCTTATTATTTTCTAGTAATCACAAAAGATACAAAAGGGAAAGATAAAGAGGCAACAAGAGCCAAAATAAAAAAGGAAAGAAAAATTAGCCCAAGCCCACAAATTCTAACAATAACAATATCATCTAGGGTATTTAATATTTAAGAAAAAATAGACTTAAACAGAAGGCCAGTAGACTTTTATTCTTCAACCACCAGATGAGAAATAGAGGCCATCTTCCTCCTCTTATTTTCATTCAGACTTCTCATCTTCTACTTCTTCCCCTTAATCTTTCCCTGGCTTTTCACATTTTTCTTCATTCTATTCTTTTTCACTTTTCTTCCTTTTTTCTTTTACTTCTCTTTCGTATCTTCTTTCTTATTCATCACCATTTTCTTAATTTTCCTAGTCTTCTTTTCTTCATATCATCATTTCCTTCTCCCAACTCCTCCATTTTTTAGTTGTTATGAAAAAAAGAAGATAGAACACGAACAAAAAAAGGGAGGCCCCACCTGCACAAACCATGAAGAGCAACAGCGGAAATAAAATGTGATGCTAGGTTGGTTGAAGGAGCTCGCCGTGGCTGCCATCAAGGTGCAATGACCCAAGGTCGCCTCACCTCTCACCTGAGGCGTACGATTTGGGTCGCCTTGAAAACACTGCTTGTGGGTAAACTTATATATTTGATGTAAGAAGACTAACGGTTAACTGGGTAATTAGAAAATATTCTAGTTTAATTCCCTTTTTACCCCACTTGTAATAGAACTCTATAAATAGCAGTCTTCTCCTCTTGTAGGAAACACATTATTCATTCTTATAAAAGATCCATAATCTTGGCTCTTAAAGGATTTCTCCTTGAGGTTACTTAGGCTACATCTATTTGCTATCAGAGCAACTGCCTGGGCTACGTTGATTGTCACCGGTGGAAGACCGGAAAACTCTTGTTGACGCCAATCACGAGAGGGAGCTTTGAGTGTTGTGCTTGTTACCAAACAACACACATCTAATTAGGGGGAAGCCTTAAAATTCGAAGAAAGAAAGAAAACACCAAAGATTTATCAAGATTTTGCAAGAATGGACTACTATTGATCAAAGAAGATGTCTAAGAAAAAAACCAATAGTTGGTATAAACAAGAAAATTAATTTTACTTCCATAGACAATGCTGGAGTTCTTATTCAAGTGATTCAGAAGAAGAATTTCAACATTCTAATTTTGGCCATGCTCAATTTTCTCAAAGAACCTATTGTTATCCAAATTGGAAATTTGACTCTAATGATTCCAGTGACTTCGATGATGTTTCTAAGGCAGTTTGGGACAGAATAAGAAGGCGACAATATCGAAAAATGACCCAACGATCCAATCAAACCCATTTTTCAAGAAATCAATGTAAAGATTGGAAGTTGAATGAACTAAAGAATCGTCAAGAACGGATTTTTACCATCTAAGAACGTTCAAGACTCAAAATTACTCTTTTGGTAATGAAACACGATCAAGAAAGATTGATTCAAGAAAATCATTGGATGAGTCTTATACCCACTATGAAATTGAAACATATTCAAGTATCCAACAAAATGACAACTTAGATCCCATAGCATTGGAGGAAATAAAGAAAGCAACAAGTGAAATTCAACGTTCATTGGAGGAAATGACTCAACATATCGAGCATCTATCAATTTACTTGCGAGAGTTCAAGAATGGATTGGTTTCATATATTGAAGAAAAAACAAAGGAATCATTGTTGGAAAATTTTCAAATAGAAAATTTTGAAGATAAAATTGAAGAACAAAAATTTGAAAATGATTTGGAAATGGTCACAAGTGAAGAAAAATCCAATGAAGAAGATGAAAAAGAAGTATCGAACACCAAGCAAAAATCAAACGAGAACGACACATTGGTTGTGGTGGAAATGAATCTTCAAACCATCGAAGAACTTGAAGCAAATGATAAAGAAAATGTGACTGAAGGATTTTCTTCGAAAGCTAATTCTTTTGAAATGTATTCTTTAAATACGGTTTTGAGTGAGATTGAAGGAAACATCTTTTTCGGGTTTACGGCCGATGGAGAGGTTCATCTTTTAGTGGCCATATTTGATTTTTGTCTCGATTTTAGTACTTTTGTTCAAAATGTAGGAGGTTGGTTTGGTCATACTCCATTGAACAAGTTTATTTCATTCTTTTTTGTTTTTGCTTCATAAATTTTTTCTTTTTAAAATTTGTGACAAGTTTTCTTTTTGGAGGGGTAGAGAATGGTGTAAGAAGACTAAGGGTTAATTGGGTAATTAGGTAATATTCTAGGTTAATTCCCTTTTTACCCCCCACTTGTAATAGAACTCTATAAATAGGAGTCTTCTCCTCTTGTATGAAACACATTATTCATTCTAATAAAAGATCCACAATCTTGGTTCTCGTAGGATTTTTCCTTGAGGTTACTTAGGCTACATCAACCTCTCTCACACATTTTGACATTGCTTCCGCAAATAGTATAGTAAGTCAGTTCATGCATGCTCCTAGACTAGCTCACTTTGATGTTGTTTATAGAATCCTAAGATACTTAAAAGGTACTCCACGAAAAGGCATATTGTTTAAAAAACATGACCACCAAAATGTCAAAGTGTACACTAATGCTGATTGGGCAAGTACCACAACTGATAGAAAATCCACTTTTGGTTATTGCTCCTTTGTTGGAGGAAATCTAGTTACTTGGCGAAATAAAAACAGAGTGGTTGCAAGAAGTATTGTAGAAGCAAAATTTAGGACATTAGCACATGGTATTTGTGAGGGCATATGGATAAGAAGACTATTGGAAGAATTGAGATTCTCTCAAACAATGTCTATTCGCATTTATTGTGATAAAAAGGCAACAATTTTCATTGCCCACAATCCAGTCCTTCGTGTTTGGACAAAACATATTGAAGTTGATGAGCACCTCATAAAGGAGAAGATTGTTCAAGGTATAATATGCATCCTAATCTTCCAACAACAGAACAAATCGCACTTGTGTTAACTAAAGGTCTTCAGAAGTGGCAATTCAATAACTTAACTGACAAGCTGGCTATGGATGATATCTTCAAACCAGCTTGAGGGGGAGTGTTGATTATTTCCTTTATTGTTAATATTTCCATTGTATTTAAGATATATTTGGGTATTTATTTTTTCTTTATTTGTATTTTACTCGTATTTTTTCTATTTAAGAAAACCCTTTTCTTTCTAAGAGAGAAAAGAGAAAATACATTTTACACAAGTTATTCTAATTTTTGATCTTAAAGAGTAAATCAGTGCTATGATGTGTGAACTCAACAAAATAAAACAAAACAGACGTATGATGTGTAGCATGACCCTAACAATTTTACATGCCTTATGCAACATGTACCTTTACTTGCTTGTCTCCACCATTCATCAATTTGTTTTCCTTTCTGTAGCTGCTCACTATTCAAATATTCTCTTGTTGTTGTATTTAGTGACCAAATACGCAAGTTCTGACAACTGCTAATAAAATCAAGCAGGATGCTTTGAGGATTATTTGGATCAGCATTTTTATCTTCTCTATGAAATGATATTATTTTTCTTGTAGTCTCCACCTAGAAAGATATTTGAAACATTAGCGCATCAAAGAAAAAAACCTACTCAAATTTCCATACATAATTTGCGTTTCCATGCGACACATGTAACATTTTTTTATTTATAAAAAAAGTGTTTGTACCAACTTTTGCACGCTCGGCTAACCTCACGAGACAACCCGCCTAATCCTACAACATTTGGGTGTCAAGGAAACTCATAAGAAATTAATTCCTAGTTAGTTGCCCACAAGAGACTGAACTCATGACCTCTTAATCATTCGTTGAGATTATGTCTTCTTTTTTACCACTGGGCCAACTCATGATGGTTTGCAACATATGTAACATGAAATTAACTTTTCCAATTTTGAGGAAATCAGACTTCGATTCCACAACAGTGCTAATGCAGAATAACATATGCTTGTGTAATGACAAATATACTAAGATAATTTTATAAAGCTAAATTTTTCAGCTGCAACATCTAGTTATACTCCAGAGTACTTCTCAAAATATTTAGGTGTCAATTACATTCACTCTTCAGTTAGTAGATCTTAGATAGAAGCAATGAGGAGAAAATGCATGACCACATGGGTACTATCAAGGGCAGTGAATTCGTCATTCAGTAAGTTCTCTCCCATCTCCCCTCTCTCCTCTCCCCTCCTTTCCTTCAAGTCATCGGCAAATCCATTTCTCCCGGATTTATCCCTGCTGACTGTATTTTTCAGATTCAATATGAAAGTGGTCAGTTGCAGAGTTCTACAGTCGCATTATTATTGCATCTGGAAAGCGAGTGATCGAGTTCATGTTGAAGATGCGGAAGCTCGCAGATTCTTGTCGGTTTTTGAAATTAACTAGTATGGTTTTCGGATGCCGTCTCAGAATTATTAAGAGGTCCAAAGGATAGATACTATCAAAAGCTTGGAGATTTCGATAGAGGATGATAGAAGGTGTCGAAGTTCAAAGAAAAGTTTGGTTGGGTGTTAAGCTGCGATTTTGGGTCTAAATCAGGAGGTCATTCAACCTTAAAGGATGGAGGAAAACAAACAGGGATGGAGGTCTTTTCACAACATGTTGGAAAAATTCTTATCTAAGGAGGAATATGTTAAATGGTTTTCGTGTAATCACTCCAAGGCTATCATTTCAGCACAGACCAACAATCCTAGTTATGCAAACAAGGTCAAAACAAAAGAAACCAAGGATTTTGTTAAAAAGAAAGAAAAACAGTCAATGGATGATTAAGAACACTGAAGTTATTCGAGCAAAATTCGAACATCTTTGGATTGTTACTGGACTCTTTGCATTCAATGATTGGAGAGAGATCCGGAATATGCTGGAAATTTATTTCAAGCAAATATCATTATCAATTCTTTGTTCGAAGAGAATGCTCTCGTAAGTGTAGACGAAGGCTCGATCAAGGACTTCATCATTGAAGAAGGGAAATGGTAGGAGATGGGGTCTTTTCATCTCAAATTTGAAAAATGGGATAAATTCAAACATGGTCAGCTGCTTGTTACAAAAGGATTTGGAGGATGGATAAAAATCAAAAACCTTCCTTTAGATTATTGGTGTAGGAAAACGTTTGAGGTTATTGGTGATCATTTTGGGGGACTGGAGAACATTGCTACAGAATCACTAAATCTCACAAACTGCAGTGACACGAGGATTCAAGTTAAACAAAATTTATGCGGTTTTATACCTTCAACTATCGAAATTACAGACTTTATTTGAGGTAACATCTTTTTGAATTTTGGTGACATTGGGTGTTTGAATCCCCTCTATTCTACTAAAGGTATTCTTATGGTTAAATATTTTGAAAATCCCATTGATCAATTGAGAGTTAGGGAGGCCTCGCAAGACAAAGAGGTTGACGTTCCTCTTTACCCCGATTTAGATATTCTCAAATCCACCTTTGCAACTCTCCCCCTAGCAAGAAACCCGTTCGAAGCTCTGAATCATTTCTATGATCCCTCACCGGCATTGGTGAAGATGACCGAGACAAAAAGGTTGGACGAAACAGCATTTAATGCTCCAGCACATGAAGAGTCAAATTCAAAGGGTTTTGTTGAACCCGTTGAAACCAGTGATACGAATAAATTAGTGGGCCCCAAGCCATCTGTCCTGTTTTTAGAAAACTGGTATACGAAGAGTCGGAAAGAAGGAAAGAGAACTCAAATGGTCATTGCGCAAGATGTTAACTCAAAGGTCATCATGAACTCTCAGCTGGAATCTAAAAAGGTGCAATTAAAGAAGAGAGGAAATCCGAAAAGGTTACATTATCAAAAAAGGATGGGGTCTTGGCTTAGGTGGCATTGAAGTACATAACGCCGCTCTGCTTGCTAAGTGGGACGAGATATTTTCAAAGGACTCAAAGAAGTATCCATGGCAAAGAGGTATTCGACTTGTTTACAATGGGAAAGTCAGGTAATAGCTTAAGGAGCCCATGGGTAAGCATTTCAAGAGTGTGGAGGTCGGTGGAATAACTAGCTTTATTTAAGCTTGGGAAAGGTTGTAGAATCGGGTTTTGGACAGACTCTTTGGTTGGTGTCATCCCTCTCAAGGATCAATTTTCCAAGCTTCATAGAATTGCTCTGCTGCACAACGGCTCGGTTGCAGCACATTGGGGCAATGAAACTTTGTCTTGGTCTTTGTCTTTTAGAAGATGTTTAAAAGAAGAAGAAATTGCAGAATTTCAATCCCTACTATACCTCCTCTCGTCTGAAAAGGTGATAGGTTCAAAAGATTATAGATATTGGAGGCCATAGTTAAGTCCCTCTCGGTTCACTAACATACAGCCTCCCCGATGGATAAAGGCATCTTTAAAGCCCTTTGGAAATCAAGCAGCCCCCGGAGAATCAATATTCTGATTTGGATAAAGGCTTTTGGGCTCCTTAACTGTTTCGAAACCTTGCAAAGGAAATCCCCTAAAAAGTGCCATCTTCCTTCGGTTTGTCTCGAGGATCTACTTCATCTTTTTATGGCCTGTCCTTTTTCATCCTACTGCAGGGGTAGTATATTCTCTAATCTCTATCTTTAAAATTAACTAGGTTTTTTATGGGTCCTTCAGTTCAAATGTGCTTCAGCTTTTGGCTCGCCCAATTCTATCAAAGAAACTACGTTTAATATGGGAGAACGTGTCTAAAGCTCTCCTTGCAGAAATATGGCACGAGCGTAACCAACAGATTTTTCATGATAAGGAAAGACCAAGGACATAGATTGTATGCTCTGCAGCACATGATGTTGCAGTTGGTGTTCTCTAAATAAGGAGTTTGAGAATTACTCCATTCAAGACATATGCCTCAACTGGGATGTTTTTCTCTCTCAACCAGCATTACAGTCCTGGGTTCCGACTGCAAAATTCAGATTGCAAGTTCTTTCAGCAGGCTTTTTTTTTAACTCAGAAGTTTTGATGGATTGTTTTATTTTATTTTATCTTATTTTAGACATAGGATTTTCACGTTTTGGTCTTCACAGGTGTTACCTTTAGTTTCTGGTTTGTAATGTTTGCATGTTTGACAGTTTCTTTCTCTCGGCCCTCTTGTAATAAGCTGGACATTGAGTAACAACCTAGTATGGTTTTGTTTGTATGGGAAATGATGTTGGCACTATGGGAGTGTCAACCTAGTTGAGATGTCCGGGTGCACCTCCTGATCCCCCAAGTTCTTTCTAGGCTTCTTTATTACTCTCATTGTATGATTCTCTTGTACTCTAAGTTTAATTATTGATAAAGAAGTTTGTCTCCGTTTAAAAAAAAACAAAAGAGAGAAAGTTATCAACAATCCTTTCATTTTTGGAGGGAACACTAAAGCGGAAGAAAAGGGGTGTTTTTAAAGAGGAAAGAGAGTTCTTCGACAGCTCCCTCCTTATCGCCCAACGAAACCCAAGAGTCTTTCAGCCAAACTCCTGTATTTTAGTCCAATCGGCTAATTGTTAGAATTCTGCTGCTCCGAATTTTGTCGTTAGAAGGTCTCTCTCTCCTGTTTCTTCAGCATTGGCTGTCCCTTTTGCAAAGGCTGAGTCAGTACCCATCACAACTCCTTCTAAAAAAGCCTCAAGCCTCTCCTCTTCATTTGCATTTTTACCTTCTTCATCTCAAGTATCTTTGGCCAGTTCCGATCCAAGTGGTACCTCCAAAAAGCATAAAAAATCAAAGAAGCCCCCCCCCCCCCTTCCCTTTAAGACGTTTCCTAAGCATTTTGTTAGAAGAAGGAAGTCGAAGGAGGTCTTTTTAAAAAAAAAATGGAAACTAGGCTGAAGGAGCTCTTAAAAAAGACTCTTGTAAAGACAACGATCTTGTCAACCAAAATTCACCAAAATTATAAATTTTTAAAGGTAAAAGACACTCAAGGCAAAGCCTCTCCATCTTCAAATAGGGAAGACATCCTGAATTCAAAAAAAGTTCCTTAAGGGTAGATTTGATTTTAGATCAAAACCCTGATTCTTTGGAGGTTAATTGTACACGAATTAAAGCTCCTTCTCTTTCAACCGGATCAGCCTCTCTGAGATCCAACCTTCCACATTTTAAATATTCTAATTTTTCCCTGCCTTCCTCAAAAATGAAAATTTTTAGAGGCTCCCCTTTCCAAACTCTGGACCCTCCTAAAAAGAAATGTGGTTTAGATTTTGACTCTCCTTTTAGTGTGAGCAATGTCAAAGATGATCATTTGGGGAAGCTAAATGAGTTGAAGGACCATTCTTTGAAGGACCCTTTAGAAACTAATCTCAACGATTTGTTTCAAAATGATGAAAAATTGAATGTTGGAAATCAGACCTCTAGAAACCCCTCTCAGTCTAAACATAGTGAAATTCCAGCCCATTTAAAGTCGATAGTAGAAAAATGCAAACTAGTTTTCGACTGAGATCTGATTCCAGCCTTTTTTTGGTCCATTAACCATGTACTTTATGAGGTTTGAAGGTTACAGATGAAAAGATTGGGATTCAAGTCTCTTGAACACTTGTTTCAAAACTAGTACTCTCCTTAGATTGAAGAAAAAAGCAAAATCTTCTAATTGATGTTGTTAGCCTAAAAGTTAACTTTTTGGATGTTTTGTCTTCTGTCATCATGATTCTCAGTGGAGGGCAAAGATCTTTGGGCAAGATTTTTTGGGTTGGATAGTTTTGAAGCAATTGTTTGCCTCTTCTTGGTGTTCCCTTCTCCTTTCAAACTGAAGCATGTGAATACAAAATTTTAGTTTGAAGTGGGCACTTTTCGGTAAAGTGTTTATACTTTCTTTGTATTAACCTCGCTACTAATGTGTCAATTCTTTGGTGCTTTGGTTCTTTTGTTGTTTCTCCTTTGTGATCGTTTGTCGGTCGTTTTTCCTTCTGTATTGCCCGAGTTCATCTTTGTTTAGTTTGTTTGGATGATATTGTTTTTTTCTTATTTGCTCTTAGAATAATATTTTTGTAGTTTGAGCATTAGCCTCATTTATTTATTAATAAAGAGGTTTATCTCAATTTCAAAAAAATGAATTTTTCATTCAAAACCAACCTTCCTTGCATCTGAATTCAAAGCACTCATCACAAGTTCAACCCGGATGATTTGTGCAAACAACCAAGTGACATGATTTGTCCTTAAAACATGTTGACCTCCCTCTGTAACGCGAGAGAACAGCTTAGCCACAAAGTCCGCAAAATCGATACATCCACTTTTCATCAGAAAAAAGAATATATCCGAGAAAACAAGCCACTCTTGCCAGCAATGTATCTCTGCAAACAAAAGTTACAAGAAGTTGGTTATCAACATGGTAACAAAAAAATTTAAAATGGTAACTACAAAAAGAAAAACAAAACAAAATAAAACATACAATATGTAAACAGCAGAGAACGACAATATAACCTATTTCTTTGGAAAAGGAAAAAAAAAAGTTCATCACTTTTCTTTTTTGTTAAATCCTTGATTGACCCAAAAGCTTAAGCTTACAGGTAAAGGCAAATTTAATATCCTTCGGTCGTGGAATTGAAATATATAGAAAACTCAACAAGCGGAAATCAATATTAATTGGAGAGGAAATAACATTGCAGGGTTTTAAACATAAAACCTCCTAGATAGACTACTTGTTCTGATACCATGTTAGATTATTGATTAACCAAGTTTAAGTTTATAGGTGAACGTCAATTTACTATTATCTCATCTAACATTTTTCTTTACAAGAAACTAACTTTCATAAAGGATATAAGGACTAAGCCGCTGGATAAAAAGTAGAATAACAAAGAAATTGTAGTTGCCTGAATTCGTCAACTTCAAAAGCTCAAATATTCTATCAATTGTCGCCTCACATATCATCTCGGATGTAAAAACTGCACCAGGACTGAGTCCTTGTGCAGAAGACCTATAGCCAGGAGCCACAAGAAGCACACGCTTCCACCAGTCCGGTGATGGAGTTGTGCGAAGAGCATGCCTTATACAACGCATAGCTCTTTCCCAATCTCGAGTTCCTCTCTGAATAGCAGATGCAATATCCTAAACCAGATAAACAAAACCAATTTAACAGCCTTTATAGAATGTCAATCAAATGAATAAATGAGAAACGGGAATTGTATCAGTCACTGTATGAAAGCTACAAGTATTTAGAAGCCATACAGTATATTTGAGAAGAGAAAAACAAGGTATATAATTCAAGTTGGATTTCTATAATTGAAATCACATAAAATGCAAAATACATGTATGTATGTATGTATGTACGTATGTATATTAAAAAAAACTCAATCAAATTGAGAGAATTAGGAAGGCGATGATATGGCAATATCACAATGATACAGGGACAAGAAGTATTAGAGATGATAAAGCAGATCACAAAAGATCTAAAATCACAGTTGATGAATGTTTTACCGCGCAGATATTTGGCAATTCATAAAGAAGACTTCATAACAGGCTCCCATTGGTTCCATTTTTCCATAATGAAGCTAAAGAGTAGCAGACTCTATTACATATAGATAACTGCAATATCTTTTCAACCTATAACATACACCTAAAATGTTTCAAAATTTAACCTCACCTACAGGGGGAAGAAATTGTCAATTAGCGTGGAGAGATATGATTGCATTGCATGTTTTCCTTTCATTTTCTTTTATTTATACGTCACTCAAATAGCTAGACAAGATACAATTTTGGTTTTCCTCTTTTCTACTCAGACTCTGACATTAAATAGAAACCCTCTTTGAGCTCAAGATTAAGTTATTCACCTCGCCATGAAGAGGTTCACCAAGAACACTTGGGTATGTGATTGGTGAATAGCGCAAGCTTGCTACTGCTTCACCAGATATGTTCTGCATTGTTTGAGAAAAAATCCGTTGAGTGCCAAATGTAGGGCTGTGAAGGTGTTGATCCAACATCTGCATGTGCATTGCCATCATATCTCGCCTCCTATGGATCTCCAAGATGAGTGTAAATAAGGCTTCATCATCAGGAATGTTATCTATGAATTGCAAACCACTGCGTAGTAATTCATAGAAGGGCACCCGACATTTATTCTCCTCAACCAAAAGCCAGACTACATCCAAACAGCTATGTAGCCATTCAATGAGAGCCTTGTCAGGCCTCCAGGATTTCATATTCTCAGATTCCTCCATCCCCTGTTGCCGTTGGTCCCAATTAACCATCCAATTGAGCATGTGGGAAAAGATATCAGCATGAGTCACTGGTTTCAAATCAAATTTAAGACCACTTACGATAATCTTGCAACAAAGCTGACGAAGACTGCTTATTGCATTATTTCTCAAAAACGAATTGACCCTAACTGCAGATGGTAATCCAGTCCCAGAAAGATCAGAGGATTTGATTGGTGACAATGCTGTGCAAGAAGATGGATCAATACTAGACTGAGCAGGTGAACTGATTCCATGAACCGATGGTAATGGAGAGGCAGGATTGGAAGACTGAAAGGTAGAACTATTAGGCACTGGGTTTGAGGATGGAAGCACCCCAGACTGTGATAAATTTGTTGTTGAGACAGTAGGCGCAGCTTGACTTCCCTGACCCATGGAAACTTCTGCAGATGAGATTGAAGAAAGAAGGGATGGCAGAAAAGTGTCCCAATTGATGTAACCTATACTGCATAAACTTCGTAAAGCAAAGAGAAGAAATTCTGCCCTTGGTACATGACCACTGCACTGCACAACTAGGGAGATGAGAACTGACTCAGTCACAGCACGCAACTGATCATGGTCCTGAAAGCCGATAGGTTGCCCCGTTTTTAGACAGTGTTCAATATTGTTGGATGAAATGGAAGAAAATAAAAACGTTCAAACGCTTCATGATATGAAATTTTGAATTAAGTTCTGTAACTCACTGAAAATTGATTCTGAATTTGCTCAAAATCTAAAAGGAACTGCTCATTTCGAGGAGGAAGCTCTCTGTTAATAGCTAGTACACGCTTTTGAGCCTTGTTCCTGAAGAAGTGTAACAAAAATCAAGATTAGAGAAGTTCCACATAAAGAATTTATCCATGCAATATTTGATTTTTTTTTCTTCTAGTTGATTTAGCATTTAATTTTGGGAAATTATTGTAATATTTAATTTTTTTCTCTTTCTTTTGCTCATTGTATAAGCCTCTTGTACTATGAGCTTTTGTCTCTTTATTTAATTATTAATAATAGGGGCTCGTTTCCTCTTCAAAAAAAATTTAGAAAATTATTGTAAATGGTAAAATTTGTGAAAATATTTACAAAATATAGCAAAGTTTTAGATTCTATCGGTGTCATTGATAGAATCTAAAATTTTGCTATGTTTAATAAATATTTTGGTTCATTTTGCTATATTTGAAAATGTTCCTTTTATTTTTATGTATTTACTTCAATTATTGTTTACCAAGGCAAGAAAACGTTATTTCATCATCACAAAAATTACTGAATTTATGAATGTAACAGCCAATTGTCCAGAGCCACGCAATAACTTCATACTTTAAACCTACTTTGCAACTCAACAGCACCCAGCATTGTATCTTCATTCAGTTGTTCACTTTCGGAAAATTTTAAAAACCAATGAAGTATATGAGTTGTTACCATCATACCCTCAAATTTTCCATTTGAGCAATCACGCAACAAACTGGAACACATTGTGCCAATTTGATGATCCTCCCATAAAAGCATATGGCTCTCATTGTCAATAGGAAATTTAATAGAACAATCAAGGAAAGACAAATATTGAGAAATTAACTTTCAGGGACTTTAAAATGAGTGTTGAAAAACTAGATCGAATCCACCAATTGATAAAATGAAAACAAAGTCACCTATCACAACTCAATTCAACAAACTCGCTACAGGAAAGCACAATATCAACTAAGAATAAGATAAAATAAATCGAAGATGAGAAACCTGCAACTCAGCGTGCACATCAGATCACTTGGATAACAATAACATATTTTGTTTTTCTTGGAGAAAGTGAAGAATCTTTTCTATAGCACAAAAAAACAGAAAGGTAAAGCCTTTTTTAAACAAGAAACCAAGAAAAATATATTCCAAAAAATAAAAGAGCAATGACAGCCACAATTATAGCCATCGTTGAGTTTTCAGTCAATGGATTGGGGATTAGATCGTGCAAAATGCATAGAGCATGCAAATCACACACTGAACCATAAGTTTTTGCACATATTTACCCACAGAAGAACAGGAACAGACATTGTTGCTTTGTACCTTAGTTTACTTTAAAAGAGACATATACGTAAAAGAACAATTAAAAAAATAATCTCCACATAATCTTAGAACTCAAAGACACACTTGTTCATTGGCTCAAAAAAATGTCATGGTTGTGCAACCTACAGCACAAATCCTGTTCAATTAATGTTGTAAAAGAATCTCCAAGTTGAAACAAAAATGAAAAATAAAAAAACAGAAATTGGTCGTTTATGTAATAACTAGATGTAGCTAGCTCATTTCATAGTTCCTGTTTAGGCTGGTTAGTCTTAAAAACAGGCTATATGGTGTATCTGCTTCAAATCTCTTAAAAAGGGTAGGCTATGTTATGATTGAAAGAAAAAATGGATATTCGTGAGTGTGGAGGCCCATTGCATGCTCCTGACTATTCTCAGGGGACAACCATCTCACTCTACTTTATTTAATTTTCAATAAACCTAATACGATATTAGAACCTAAGTAGATGACCACTATGATATGTTATGGTATAAATTCTGATTCATAATTGCAGAAACACCAAAAAATACACTAAAAATATTTCCAAGAGAGAATTAGATCATGGACCATGTCAAAAGAGGAATGTGGAATTAATTGGAATTTAGTGAGACAAATGTTAGCCGCTCCAACAGAACAATGTGATTCGCCTAGTTTTTAAACTATCCAGATTCAGTTTAAAGGAACTAATGTCAGACTCATATAAGAAGAAAGATTGCAAAATAACACCAACAAAACCACAAACACGTTTTTTGGACAAACGTAAACCAAGAAAGCAACAAAGACATAAACAATAGAATAAAGGAAAAAACTCACGGAGGTTCTCTAGCTGAATCTTCATGCTTTAGACGATTACTCCTCTGCCCAAAAATAAAAATAAATTGCAAACAGATAAGCACAGTGGACGCTGTTTGTAAAATAAAGATGGAAACTTAAAATGAGAGAGAAATAAGGTGAGGACAAAGGAAATTAAGTTATTACTCCTAAGTAGAGGTCGAAAAGATTGACAATGGCAGCTCGAGCTGGATGGAACTGGTAAGCACGGGAAGTGGAGACTGCCGTTAGTGATGAGGATCGTTGTGATTGATCCATCTTCTCATTCCCAGTTCCAACAGCTCAAGCCCTTGGAATTTCAAGAAGAATCACAGGACTTGAAACCGTAATCAACGAACTGAAGAACCAGAATTTGGCAGCGTTCGTATTTTTGAGTCGTAGTTTTTTCATTTGGTTCCAACTTTCTGAAATTTTTGCGGGTAATCGGGTTTGGATTCCATGAGACAGTAATGGGCCGAGCAGTTTCTATTGGTCGTATTAAGCCGGCCCAGCAAACTTGTTCGATTGAGCAAAATGTGTATGGTTCCTTCATGTTTTTTCATTTGATTTAGTTAGTTAGATATTAGTTTTTCTTAGGGTTAATTTATAGGGATATGTTAACGCGCGGGTAACGGGCTTAATATATTTGGGACATGATCCTTTAGATTTGTTTTATCGTTTAATTTGGTTAATTAATTGGTTTACACGATCGTTTAAATTTGGTTACACGATTTTGTTACCATGATTTTTTTTTCAAAATTTGGTATGCGTTTAGATTTAGCTAGCGATTTTTTTCAAAATTCTTTATACACAATCTTTTAGTATTTAAATGGCTAAACGATTTTTTTCAATATTCTTTATACATCATCTTTTAGATTTTGTTAACTAATTTAAACAACGTAAAAAAAGAAAGAAGAAAGACGATACAATGCATGCAATGAACGAAAAAAATAAATAAATTTGGTTACCAAAATCTAAAAACCAAATATAAACGACATAAAAAAAATGGAAGAAATTGCAGCTAAAAAAAGAAAGAGTAAAGGAGGAAGACGATAAAAAAATGCATCAAAAAAAGATGGAAGGGGAACATAGAATATTTAAAAAAATAGCTAACTTTATGGGTTTCATTATAGGGTGGTCAATATTTTAGTAGTTTGTTATATTTAAGAAAATTTTCCTAATTTATATAAAACAAAAAAACCCATTAAGCTACGGATTTACCCTTCTTCATCCTCACGGGCCATATTCCTCACCTGTGACGGGTTGCATCAAGGGCGATCACGGGCTTTTGGAGCTAAATTTACATTTGTCAACAAGTGCAATTTTACAGTTTGGCCAGGAATTCTCTACGATGTCGGCAGCTTGAAGTTTGACACCACCCGTTTCGAGCTTCGAAAGGGAAGTTTGAGATCTTTTCAAGAGCCGGTAGCTTATACTGAATCGCTACAACTTTGATGGCTCTGGTCGTGGCGTTTGTATATAAAGAATTGTGGGTCTGGAAAAATTGAGTGCAACAGTGCTACGACAGCTCTAGTTTGTTTTTATGGTTTACGGGTGTGTATCTCGAATAGACACATATAACATCCTATCTATGTCTATTCTAGATAGACACAAATAGTTCTTCTATTTCAACTCTCTTGAACTTAACCTTTTTGTTTGTAAGCATATAATGAAAAGTAGGGGTGTAAGAATAAACCGACAATCAAAATAACCTAGACTACTCAACCACTCGTATTATAAGTGTTGGGTTGGGTTATTTTTCTTTGTTTTTTTCAGGTTAGGTTGGGTCTTGAGTTGAGGTTTGAAAATTTTGGTTCAACCCACCCCGACAAAATTAATGGTATTAAATATATTTATATTAAGTTTTATAATATGATGCTTGGAATGTTTTTTATTTTAAAAGTCTGGTTCATATTTGACCCTCCTTAAGTAATAGTAGATGTTTTAGAATTTGTTAAGTATTATTGTATTAATGTTGTACTTTATGGATGCTTTTGTTTATATGGATTCTATGGATATGATGTCATATGTCTTTTAAATTTAAAAAATATCAGAAATAAGAAAAAAAAATTATATTACCCGACAGCCAACCTAACCCATATTTTAGGGTTGGGTTGAGAATGCTTCTTGAGTCATTCGGGTTGCCAATCCAACCAACCTGAAATTTCGATTTGGTCCTAGAATACTCTTAGTCCAACTCATTTACACCCTAATGAAAATTAAGAATTTTTAAAAATTTATACAGTAGTTTGGGATATATAGTGGTTTATCTATGTATATCCTAGATAGACAAAAATAGATGATTATCGTCGTTCATCCTAGACAGAGGTAGACCGCTATCTATCCCAAATAGATACCGATAGATATATAGTTTGAAAAATATCCAAACCTTAACCAACAATTGTGTTTTGGTATTCTAAATTTTTTGTTCCAAATGTTTCTAAATATTCTTCATCGTCTTCTTCTTCAACTTCATCGATCTGCAAGCATATAATAGAAAGTAAGAAGATTTTGTTGTGAGTAAATAGAGTTTAGGAGAATTGTCAAAATAACTAATTTGACAAAATATTTATACCACATATCAAAATCAGGTTCAATAAATGATAGACAATGATATATTTTTATCAGTAATATTGATATGCAATAATAAAATTCCATCGGTGTCTATAATTGATAGAATTCAAAATTTTGTTATATATTTTAAATATTTTACTATATTTAAAAATATCCTTGTATTTTATTAAATTCTTTGTTTTAGATAATTAGAATACATTTGATTTTAAAAGAGAAATTCCCACAAGTGGGAGTATAATAATTTAGTACTCTCTTTAAATAAGTTTTAATCTTCTTATTTCTTATTTTTGTCAAGAAGAAATTATTTAGTCGTTGTTCAAAAAATGTTAATTTGTTTGTCATTTCTCTAGTTCCAAAGCATGGTATAAATGGGCCAACCGTTTTTAGCTTGACCGGAGTTAGAGATTTCACATCCACTCCATTCATGTTTTTACATGAATAATTTTGAAATGGTTAAAATCACTTTTTATATTCAAAATTATCTTAAAATACATTTTTAATTATTCAAAATTGATGTAATATTTAACTTTACATTTTTAAAATGTATTTTCATAGCGCCAAAACTGAATTTGAATAATTAAAAGAGTGAACCTCGTTGGAAAATGTAGTAAATACAATTAATAGTAATAATGTAAATATCATACTTGTCTTATTTTTATTTGTTGATTACTTTTTAATGTGACCTAAGAGCTAGAGATATCCATTTAACATGTGGGATCAGAAACTTGCCCCGAATTAATGAGCCAAAGAATCCCCTATTAGATGGAGAATGGGAGAGACAACAGGGAGATTTTTTTATGGCTAAGTGGGGAAGGGGACTATATTCCTTATTCCCGCCCCGATCGCTGCAGACATCTCTACTAAGAGCAACATAACTGGTTAATTCTTCCATATGCTTAATTTATTTTATACAATGTTGTTATATTTAACACGAAAAACATTAACATAAGTACGAATTTTAAGAACAAGCTTTAAATTCAGAGTGCAATAACGCTTTTGCTCCTTAAAACTTTATTGTTTTTTTTTTCTTCTACCTCGTTCTACTTGTCATTGTCCTTACTTTTCTCTTTAAAAAAAAAAGAGAGAGATTTTTTTTTCTCTTTTTCTTTTTTTAAAAAATCAATAAATCTCACTAATAAGAAAAATTCAAATCAAAAGATGATCTTATCAGAATCGTCGTTAGGGGCAAAATGACAAAAAGGAAGGAATGAAGTAGAGACAGAGTAAGGGACTATAGTAAAAGAAAATGGTGAAAAAATTATATTAAAGGGTAATCTCATTTTAAAGATTGAACTACTATTTAATTAATCGAAGAGTAAATCAAATATTTTTCAATCACCAAATGATCAAAAAAGCTAAAACTAATAAATCACAGTAAATTACAAATTATGTCAACACTTAAACAAATACTATGGTCTGCTACAAAGATTAACACTTCTAAACACATGTTACACAAATTTAGACGTTCAAATATTGGATCTAAGATGTTCACTAAGCACACAAATTGTATAAACTTATGTTATGTAAATACAATCTTCGAAATCTCAACTATCAATCAAACACTGCTATTCTTATATAACCATAGCACAAACCAAACACTAGGCATGCCACACTCCACATTGCCTTTTACACAAACTTTTAGAAGGAAATCTAAACTATGATATCATAGTCATGGTTAATGTGAGATAATGATTCTGTTTAAGATCCAAAGAAACAGGACAATTAAGTTTGTAAAGAAGTTTGCATACAACTCCGAAGAATTACTACTAAAATTTGCACATTTGTCAAGAAAGTGCATCTTTTGCTTTTTTTTTTTCTTTCTATTTTGTACATTTATCAAAAACTCAATCTTACAACTCTAGACACCAAATACAAACTTTATAATATGCACAGATAAACTTCAAATTTACTAACTCAACCCTACTGCCTCAACATTTCCCATTATACTTACAATCCGTTCAAACAAAGCATATCTTGTTGCAGCTCTGCCTTGGAACGTTCATTTGCAAGATACAAAAAAAAGCAAACAAGGGCTTCCAATTTTAATCTAAATTCATGTGGCAACTCAACCATATTAAGTTTCAAGACAAATTTCACAAACAAACCCAGCAGTAGAGCTACTTACATTATCGCGGTGTCGCTTGCAAAATGGCCTATTACAATGGTTGCACTTGGGAAGTTGAAGCCAGCAACTTGAACACACGATACCTGGACATATAGCCTCTTCTATTTCATCAACATCCACGCATCCACCGCATTCTTCACACCTTGGCATACAACTAATGCAACCCCGGCAATCTGCCAGCAAATTCTCCCCTTGCTTTATCTTGCATCTCTCCCTTGAACAATCATAGACATTCCTTATGTCATAGCATTTTGGGCAGATTTGAACATCAATCAGTGGCAGGAAATCGTTACTCAACAAATTCGGCCGGTCAACGTGCTCATGGTACAGATGGTGTACCTGTCGCCACTCCTGCTGCTTGTTCTGTGATCGGTTTTCAAGAAGATGGGATCTGAGGACTTCAAGGTGATGGTTCTCTATATTGTAAATGCCACCAATCATTAGATTCTTCAAATTGTGAGAATGTTGAGACGAAGTCTTCACTGCCCTAACCACTCCCGCAGGAGTCAAACTAGTGCATCCAGGTACATAAAGCTGAATCAAGAAGGAAAATGCTCAACATGTTCTGTTTCCAAAAGTAAAATGGTCGTTCTTTGAATTTTATGGGATAATTTTTCATATAACTAACTTTCCTGTGAGTGTATACCCATTTCGACTGAACTTATAGGACATACCGTCTTACATTACGACCCATGACTCCCATTCATTATTAGACTAACATGATTGAACACATTCCTTAAGTCCTTTATTAAATTCCGATCATTGCAGTATAAATCTCAAAAAAGTAGAAACAAGCCAAATTGACATTCTCAACAGATAATTAAGACAGTTCGAGTAAATATCAAGACTACAAATGAAGAAATTATTGATAAGATTAACCAATCAACAACTCAGCAGAAGCTGTGAATACCTTGGTGAGAAGAGGATTGTTCTCAACAACTTCGTGAAGCCCAGAATCTGAAATCTTGAAACAATCGATCAAAGCCAAAGTTCTAAGGCGGCCACCCGCCTTCCGGGCGATTCTCCCCAGAGTGTAATCAGATAACCGGGAGCTCAATCGCCCATCCACGACGATGTGAAGCCACGGCAACACATCATGTTCCACTGCGTCTCTCAGCGATACACAGACTGCGCTCATGGAAAGAAGCTCAAAGAGAGAAAGATAACTCACAACATGAAACAAGGCCTCATGCGGTGGCCCTGCTTCAGCCACAGCCGCCGGATTAGGCGGTTCCTGATTCTCAGACATGGAAGTAAGTTCTTCGTCTTTCTTCTCTGCCGCCGATGTGCGGGAAATACCCAATTCCTTAGCTACGGACGATTCTGGTCCGGTCATGGCGGTAATGAAATTGATAACTGAGAATTTTGAGAGAATCAATTATGAATGGTGGATCTTTTATCTAAGAAAATTATCAATAATGGATTTTTGTGAGAATTGTTTAGCTTAACTTGCACGTATTTCTTTTTAATATTCGAAGATAAAA
This sequence comes from Cucumis melo, assembly GCF_025177605.1. Lineage (NCBI taxonomy): Eukaryota > Viridiplantae > Streptophyta > Magnoliopsida > Cucurbitales > Cucurbitaceae > Cucumis > Cucumis melo. Next base: position 20,211,204 of record NC_066865.1, read on the forward strand.
TTTTTGATTTAAATACTGTCTTCCTATTTTTGTATTGGATTCATGTCTTACAAACTTTTTGAAAGCATATTTTTTTAGCTTTTACATTTTGACTTGATTTTCCGATCCATTTTAATTTGGCAACTTTCTTAAAAGTTGGAGGCGAAAATGTAGAGTAATATTTATTGGCTCGGTTTTAAAAAATAAAATGGTTATTGAACCAGGCTTTGTAATTTGGCACCTCTCGTTAAATATTAATTTCATCGTGAACCTAATTCAACTAGTTATATATTTTTTGACTTGATTAATAAATCAAAACTTTGAAATTACAAATAAAATCAAGTTAAGAAAAGGAAAATTTTCATAAAGTGTAAAATATTTATGCAACCATTTTTAAATATTTTAATTTTGTCCTTTTTTTCTCAACGTCAATTTGATTTTTTTTTCTCTTTCCAATTTTTTCCTCCTCTTTTTACAAGCTGTTATTTAGTTCTCGTATATCAAAGATATATTTTTTGGACTATCGTCTAACTAAATTAAACGATCATATAACCAAATTAATCATAAAAAAAAAACTTTGTAAATATGTTATATATTTTTTAAAACTGAATTGCATCACGTAATATAGGTATTAAATATTATTAAAACTCAATTACACAACATAATATAGAAATCTACCATAGACGGAGGCGCTTCACTTGATAAGCACACTTGACAAATTTTTTACATCGCAAACTGTCGAGAAGTGGAATTTGAACAAGTAACTATTCACCAATTTTGCTATACTAAGATGTCAAGTTTGAAAATTCAATTTTTGTATGATTTGGGGGACATGGATCCGAAGGTGTTAGAGAATTTTAATGCATGTTTGAGAGTAATTTTGAAACGGTTTAAAACACTTTTTTTAGTTTAAAATCACTTTAAAACAATCCGTTTAATCTTTAATTATACGCAATTTGTATAAATTAAAATGATTTTAAAAATAACAAATATGAATTTAACAATTTTGAAATCTCTCTCAAACGTACTAGTAGACTTTGATTCAAAACAGTTTAGGTAAATCCTTTGAGTTATTTATTTTAAATCAAATTATTTGATAAATTATTTTAACATTTGCTAAAGTGAGACATAATATTCCTCACTAGAAGTTGGAGTTCGATCTCCCATCCTACAAAAATCAATCAATGTATTACCATACAACTTTTTATTTACTCCCTCGAACCAAAACAAAGCATGAAATATAAGATAACATCACAAATCCCTGGGGTTGGACTGCACACAACAAAATTTTCATAATCCACTAGTAAAATTAATGCACAAGACAACTCACATCACTTTAACAAGGTAAAGTCAATGATACAACCAAAAAGAATAATATGGCTGAACCTGGTTGTTCTTGCTCATGACTTAAAATCTGATACCTGTTCCACGAATATAATAGAGAAACTCAATCTTTCAAGGATGCTCCACGAGATAGAGGCTCCACTGCCGTTTTGAAGAGAAGGATATAAACTTTATCTATTGAAAAATACAAGAACCCACCAAGGGAATGTGTTACATAGGACCCAAAGCTAGTTCCCACGATGCAATGCCAGGCTGGACCATAGGAGGAATCAAATTCCTGAAAAAACCATTACAAACTCACTACCATCAAACTTAACTTCATTCAATTAGAGAGTGTTTTCAAGTGATTACGTATAGGTATCTCCGCTAATACTATGACAAGAATGTTGTTAAAGGGTATATTAGCAACTAGTTGGAGTAATTGTTAGGGTATATAAATTAAAAGGGTGAGGATGGGAGAAGTTAGACATTAATTCAGTTGGGTTAGGGCCTGACTCGTTTTACAAAAAAAAGGGTCAAAGTTTCTCAAATTACTTGGTTTAACTCATAAGTACTCCACCTTTTACATTACAATACATTGTGATTATGTTTTGACGTACTCCTATCATACTACGACCAACCACTTGATGCTACAACATATAAAGTTATTCGTAGAGTTCCTTTTTTGAACTTGTTACACTTCTCTGGTAGGACAACAAAAATGCTTTAATAAGAGTGGATTTTGTCACATAGCAAATAAGGTCTCAACTTTAACGACTGGATTTTGTCCTAAGCACAATGACATGCAGCTTGATGGTTTCAGACTTAATTATTTTGTTGTCAAGAACACTATAATGATTATGTTTTTGTATGGTATGTTTTCCACAAGAATGGTGTGAGAGCATTGGATCTTCACACAAAAAAAAAAAAAAAAAAAAAAAAAAAAAAAAAAAAAAATCAGTTATAGTCCTTGCCTATCAAGTACACAAAAGAGGTTTAAAAAGAAAAAAAGAAAGTTTTTTTAGGTATGCTATCACAAGTAACCTATTTATCACCAAAATAAAGGTCCTTCCTCGTTTCAATCTTCTGAAATTTTAAGTAATAGTTACTATATACACAACAATATTAACTTTTACAATCAATCCATCACAATTTTCAAACCAAAAACCTATTTTGGAAACAGATTTTCAGACAGCTCTTTTTTCTTATAGCTAGAAAGAGAGGGTAGAGAAGGAGGACCAGCCATTATAGATAAAGCTGATACTTTGAAGGACTACAAAGAAACACATGGTACATAGACATAACTACATACGAAGTAGAAAATGGCAAATTCAGGGAAAATTTCAACTTAGAATAAAGTAGCCTCTTAAATCTAGAGTTTAGTTGTAACATCACGCATTTGACAATGACACCAATCTCCTAATTCCGACAAGTTTTCTAGAGAACCAGAGAAAAATCAAGGAAACTGGCAAGTGTCAGTAGTGGATGGCCATAAGCTATGATCATTAATGGTGGGCAGCAAATTCCCACTGGAATTGTCGTGTCCACAACTTTTTTCATGTCATCCCCTCTCTACCGAACTACAAGTCTAGGGAGGACCGTGGAGCAATAAAGAACATTTAATTTGCTACTTACGATTATAATGCAAAAGCTAATCCTAAAGTTTGAAAGTGCTCAAATCAGGAAAAACATGAACAGTTTACAGAGCTAGTTAATTAATTCAGAGACCCTTTCAACTGCAGAGTACTTTCATGATACAGAAACCGACTTTTGTAAGAACCCAAAACAGAAACAATTGCAATGAGTTCTCTACAAAAATTTATAGAGATCCCAGAAATTCCAGACTTGAAATCCCAAAAAAAAAAAAGTTCAGTTCAAACCAAAAGAGGCACTTCATCAAACACAGTCCAGATAATACTCAAAGCAGTCAAATAACCATACCAAAAAAACACTTTCACTAACTCGAAATCCAAAACGAAAACTGGGCAACGAAGCTGCAGTTCATAGAAAATCGCAACCACGAAGATTCATTTCAGAACCAAAAGTTAGTTCAAGGTTAGATTTTTTTCTTTCCATCTTCTAACCTTTTTAAGGGCAAGAGCAAGACGTTTGCTATCGAGCTTCCCAGGCATCGAATCGAGCAGTTCACGAGCGCAACTAAAAGCGCGATTCTGCAGAGGAAAGGCCATATCGGAGGCTCTAACGCGAACATTGAGACGATCGCGCTGCTCTTGCTGCTCCCCTGCCTTCTTCTTCAAAATAAGCCCATTCAGAAACTTACTCCGTCGCTCAAGCTCCATTTCCGCTCCATCCATGACCCACAAACGCTACAATCTCATGAAATTGGGGGAAAAAATCTACAAAAGAACAACCCCACCTTCTTCTTCTTCTTCTACAGAAGTTCAGAATCAGAGGAAATAATACACGATGCCCGTAACGTGTATGACAAAATGTCTGGCAGAAGAAAGAAGAAGACAAGGGGAAGGGGAGGAAAAAGAGAAACAATGGCGCAAGGAGAGGAAGACAATGCCAAGAAAGAGTTGGAATTGCGAGACAAAAATCAAAATTTTTGAATTTTATTGGGTTGGTGTTTGTGGGATTCTGTCTTTGAACCACGGCATCGGTCAAAGACGAAATCCAATGAAATAATTCCCATTTCTTCATTGGTAATCTGTGCTTAGATACCCACCAAACCCCAACTTTTTTTCTTTTCACTTTCTTCTTCTTTTCCTTTTTAGTTTTATAATCATTTCTTAAACTTTTCAATTTATACCCTTTGGCAATACCAATTTAAATCCCAAATTAATAACGTATTAATTTAAATCTTCTGTTTAAGTTTATCGATTTACTTTCTTCTTTAAATTTAGTCTACATATAATTTTTTAGAGATTGTTTGGACAAAAGATTAGGTTATGGAGGGTTAATATTATTGTAAACCAAATTTGATCGTAACATATATTTATGTTTGAGGGAAGAGTTTAAAAAGGTAGTATTATAAAAATATGTGTTTGGAATAAATGTTATGTAGGTAGTGTTATGAAGTTCATTTGTTTATACATTTTTTTAATTTGTATTTTAAATTCAATACACAAGTTTTATATATTTAATTTACAAAATTTTCCTATTTTCGTAAATCAATTTTCAATCATTTATTTACAATTTATTTACATGTGACATCTATTTTCAACATTTTTTTATAACATTACGTACGAATAAATTTTTAAAATTTGTATTCTAAATTCAATACATAAATTTCGTATATTTAATTTTCCAAAATATCCTACAGTAATTTTTTTACAAGATCTTTTAAAAAATATAACAAAACTACAAAATATTCACACTAAACAATTTCAAGATTCATTGGTACTGGATTATTTAGAATTCGATCGTTTAGATTTGTGTACACTATCATTTATTTAATGATTTTTTTCAAGATTCTTTATACTCGATTTTTTAGAATTTGCTATTTTTTTTTTACACAATTGTTTATATTTGGTTACCCAATTTTAAACGACATAAAGAAAGAAGAAAAACGATGGAAAGAAATCGCAACGAAAAAAACAGGAAAAGAATAAAGACGATGGAAAGAAATCACAGTGAAAAAAATAAAAAAAAGAAATACGATGAAAAGAAATCACAATGAAAAAAAAAATGAAGAAAAGAAGAAAGAAATCGCATAGAAAAAAAAATACTACAAAGGAGAAGAAAGAGAAAAAACATATATAAAGAATGGCTAATTTCATTGGCTTAGGCTTCGGTAGTTTGTTATATTTATGAAAATTAACCTTTCTTTTAATACCACTTCATTTTCAATATTTTTTAAGTAATTGTTACGTGCGAATAAATTATCAATTTTTTTAAAATCCATATTCTAATTCCAATACACAGATTTTGTATATTTGATTTACGAAATCTTCTTAGTTTTCATAAAACAATTTGTCAAATCTTTTTTAAGTAATTGTTACATGAGAATAATTTTTAAAAAAATTCATATTCTAAATCCAATACACAAATTTCGTATATTTAATTTAACAAATCGTCATAGTTTTTGTAAAACAATTTGCCTTAATTTCTTTAAATACGATCTAAAGTTTTCTATTTTTTAAGAAATTTTTATGGTAAATAAATTAACATTTTTCTTTTTAAAATAAAAATTATAATGAATTAATGAAGATATAAAAATAAGGAAGAAAAAAAAAAGACTACATTATAGAAAAGTATAGATATAATTTGGTAAAAATTTAGATTCAAATTCAATTAAAATAAATTTTAAATCAAGTATCAGCATTAAATTAAATTTTTTTTTTAAGAAAAGTATTATACTTTTAAAGTTTAAATACTTTAACGATATTTGTTATTCATTTTTTTAGTTACGTAAGGATTCAGAAGTTATTTAATTTAATATTAAACTATCTGATTTAATTTTGTTTTGATTTTTTAAAAAAATTCATTTAACTTAAATTTATAAATAGTTTAGATATATATAGATTATTTTTAAAATAAAATATTTGAAAAGAAGAAAAACAAATAAAAGACATAAAATAAAAAAATAAAAAAAAATTTAAACACGAAGGCCAAACACGTATACTAATTACAATTAATATTTAAAATTAAAATTAATTTCGTAAATAAAATAAATTAAAAAACAATATTCTTTTTAAGATCATTAAATTAATTAAAAACAAATGACAAAGGATAACTAGAAGAGTAAAATTTTAAATTTAAATGAAATAGTAAAACTATGAGAGAGTTGAAGAGGTTTAGGGTTATGGGGAGTTGAGGAGGGTTTAAAAATAAATAGAGAGAGAAGAGGGATTATGATAATCTTAAAATTAGGGTTAGGATAACACTTCCCTAAAAAATGGGTTAAGTTACCATAATTCAATCCAATAATGATGACCCTCGGGTCAAATGGTCCCTTACCGTTAAACTTATAAATAGTTCAATTTAAAACATTTATTAAGACTATATTTAAAAATTGTCGATGCATCAATTTTATGTATAGATTTTTTCAAATGTCGATTTAAGAAAATAGACGATTATAATTTAAATTGACAATTTTAAAAGAAATCTTAATTTAAAATCTAAATTGATTCATCTATCTAAATTTGGAGATTTAATGGATAAACTTATAAGCCTCGCACAATGTTTATCAAATTAAAGCATAATAAAGAATTTGAATCAATACACTGGTGAAAATATGTGGTTTAGATTGATACAGCTAATAATTTATGATTTAGGTTGATGCAACCACGTAAAGTTGAGAGAAAATTTATATTTACACTATTATTTTTTTCTTCATCCATTTTCTCAATGGGATAAATTTCATCAATAGTTGTTTTTACTATAATAAAAATCTCACTTCTAAGATGGAAAGTCACCACGTAGTTAACTATTAATACAAGAGAAATATGAATTAAATTTAAAAACATATATGAGACGTTTCCAAATGATTTAATAAGGTAAAGTGCCTTTTTGGTCCAAACAATTTTTTACGGTACTTATGAACTCTACAATTTATTGACATCAATTTCATAATTTATTAATTCTTTACCATCCAAGTTCAACTAAACAGCTTTTATAACTAATAACTACTAATAAAAAGCAAATAAGAAAAAAAGTTACATAGAAATACAAGGTAGAAGAATTGGTTGATTTATTGCTTTTAGCGGTATAATAGTTGGTTAGGCCAAATAATACGTCATTTTAGATATGTGCACAAAATCATATTTGATGATAAAAGTTAATTAGTTTAACTATTTAAGTGCTCAATTTTAAAAACGAATAATTTTGGAGAGAAAAATGAAATATTTACAAATAATTAAAGAAAAATTTTGAAGAGAAAAATGAAATATCTACAAATAATTAAAGAAAAACTTTTTAAACATTTCAAAAGTAGATTTTCAATAGTAATATCTGTTATAGAATACAAGAGAAAAATCTAGTTATTGAAATACATTAAAATTAAACAATTACTTAATATATTTAAATCGAATAGAAAGAAAATAAAACATGATTGAATTTGTAGTGTTTAATTAAGCTTTGTAGTACATTTTCACTTTCACAAAAGTTTTTCTTTATCTTTTTCATTTTTCTTCATTGTTTTGGATTCAAAGCAAAAGGAGTGTGCTGTGCTGGTCAAAGTGTAGACAAAGGTCTCGAAGGCTTTTGGTCAACCAACCGACAATTACGGCAATTGTGTTACTTTTTTTTGTGATTACTTGAGAATATTTTGATAATTATGTTTCTTTTTGGTAACATTTCTATTTAGAAATATTCTAAGTTTACATAGTTTTCCACAATCTGTTTACAACTATTTATTAACATGGAGGATTACATTGTCGCCGATCAAAATAAAATTATTATAAATAGTTTTGATATTTTATTATTTTTTGAAAATGATTATTATTAATAAATAATTATTGTAAATGACAAAACTGCTATAAAAATTGTAAATATAACAAAATTTAAGAATTATATTTTATCAATGATAGATATTTATCAAATATTATATTAATTTTTTTTCATCCATGAGCTTGGGTTGAATTGGGGATTTAACATAATATTAGATCATGCAGTTCATAAGATGAATTTGTTATATTTGTAAAAATATTTGGTTAATTTTTTTTCTACTTGAGAACAACTATTTATTAATTTGATATAATTTTATCATTTTTTATTTTCTTTTGAAATTATTTTTATCAACAACATAATATTTATCAATAAGTTTTTTTTCTTAAAAAGAAATATTTAAGAGCAACAAAACAACAGATAGAAGAAAGTTGAAAAGGTTGACGATGACGATGGAATTCATGGATAAAAATTGGGAATAAAAAGGTTTTATTTATACTTACTTTCTCATTTTATTTAACTACATTTGTACCAAGGAATATAGTAAGTTAATTAGGGCCCGTTTGGTAACGTTTTTATTATCTGTTTCTTGTTTCTTGTTTCTTGTTCCTTGTTTCTTCTTTCTTTAGAACAAAAAACAAAAATGAGTTTGATAATTGTTTCTATTTCTTGTTTCTTGGAAAAAAGAAACAAAAACGAAAAATGTGTTTGATAACTATTTCTTGTTTCATGATTTTCTTCTAAATTTATTTTTTATTTTTCACATATACTTCAATTAAACATTAAACAAAAATATAGGTCATCCATCAAACATAAAAAAAAAAATTATCAAAAGTTTATTCATTTAATACAAAGAAGTATCGATGCACGAATAAAAATAATAAGATAAACATAAAATTATATCTATCCTTCAAATGTTGCCAATTTTGATTAGCAATATCATCTCTCACTCGAGTCATTTCTCTTAGATGATGTCGACTCACTTCTTAATCCATCAATTTTAACAACCCATTGATATTTTGTGGCATCCAGAATGTAATATTAATTTTAAAATATTATATCTTCAATATTCAGAATTGAAAGAAACAAAACAGAATTTAACCTTTAAATTCTGCTACTTATGATGCTTTAGAGAAAAAACCTAATACGGAAACCCAGAACCATGGAAAGAGGAAGATGAAAACTATGGATACGACGAAAAGGAAAAATCAGACGAAAACTATGGATTAGATGAAGAGAAACAGTATAGCGAAGAGGAAGAGTTCGGGTTGTAGAGGAAGACGATGAGAGGCAAAGAGGAAGACAGTGTGTAGAGGGAGAGGATGATTATTTGGGGAAAGGGATGGAGATAAGAGGAAAAGGAAACCAACAAAAATAGTTAAGAAAAAGGAAAAAGGAAACAAATAATAATAATTGAGAAAAATGAAAAGAAAACCAATAAAAAATAATTGAAAAAAAAAGAAAAGGAACCAATAAAAATAATTGAGAAAAGAAAACCAATAAAATAATTAAGAAATAGGAAAATAAAACGAATAAAAATAACTGAGAAAAATGAAAATGAAACGAATAAAAAAATCGAGAAAAAGGAAAAGGAAACAAATAGAAATAAATTGAGAAAAAGGAAACCAATATAAATAAATGAGAAATGAAACAGAAGAAACTACTTTTTTTTTCCAATAATTCTTTATAAAATGAGAAACGTTTCTATTTTTTTTTTAAAACGAGAAACAAAAAACGTTACCAAACACCTTTGTTTCTTAAAAAATGAAAACAGAAAAATGAAACAGGGAACGAGAACGTTACCAAATGAATCCTTATTGTTTAGTGGAAAAAAAGTCATATTTTATTCAAATAAAAATAGATTTAATTATAAAGTTTCAAAACAAAAATAATCATTGTAATAAATGAGTATTTAAAAATTTTAAAGTGCGCACAAAAAACTACAACTGATATATAGACTCAACTAAATATGAACCGGAAACAGAACATATGAAGTTAGATAATCTAACTCTACACTCCAACCACAATGTGATCTATGTATAAAATTATAAATTTGAAGTTGATATTTGTTTGTTTGTTTTTTTTTTTCCTTTTATTAATGATTAAGATAATTGAAACAACCACTTATAATTCACATCTTATAAATACATGAAAATATTTTAAAATAACAATAGAAAAATAAAATTTATTATAAAAAATAGTAAAATTGGCTAAATATTTATACTTTAATGGTTTTTTGTTTGATTTTTGTTATTAAATGTGAATATTTTGTTCTATTATTATTCTAAAAATACTCATGTCCAATCCTTTATAATACTTTTATAAATTGAGCCAAAGTTTATCAAATTTTTAAATTTCAACAACTAATTCGGTTATATGATCACTATTTATCTTTTGATTCAAGTCTTGAGTGTACAGTGTTAATTGGATGATGGATGATTTGGACGTTTTTTTTTTTTATTATTTCCTTAAAATGTTCAATTTGGTTCTCTATTGTGAATCAAATTACACAAATCTTTGTCTCATTCAAAGATGCTGCTATATTGAATATGTGACATATTTTCTATTTGCATGGAGTAAAAAGTAGAGGAAAAGGGAGGGTAGAAATATGGTTTGTACATAATTTTCAAGGTTAAATCAAATCACAATGAATAAATAGAAATTTGTACTTTGAAAAAATGAAAAAATATAAATTGTTTGTTTGTTTATTTTTCAATTAAAACATTTTTTTTTACATTTTAAAACTCAATATTAAATAAACCCTAAAAACATAAAGACAAAATTAAAATTAAGTCTTGAACTTTATGTATCGAGGTAATAATTGATCTATATTTCTAGATATCTAAGCTCTTCCTCATCCACAATAAAATAGAGAGAAAAAAATAAATTGCCCCATCAATGGTCGTGAGAGAAAAGAAAGAAATAACACTGAATTAAAAGAGAACACAAATCATAATAAAAAGAAAATATAAGGAGTTTATATGTACTAGTTAGTAATACGTGTATTTCACGTGAAATTTGTCATTTTATTTTATTTTTATATAAAAAAGTGAAATTTATATAAATAGAATAGTATGAATTTGTATATTCAAATATAGTAAAATCTCATGTGTGATCTCGTATTATTAGAATTATATATAATTTCTATGAACATTAAAGTAAGCATACACAAGATAATATTAACCACCAAACTTTATATTCTCGCATGTACATTTTAACTATTAGATGACTTTATTGTTCAAGTTAATAATTAAAAGAAACATATATAACAACCAAACTAATATAATATGGTTAATTTAGAAATGTGTAAATTAAAATCATGCACTATATAGAAATGTGTAAATTAAAATCATGCACTATATTTCACATCTCAAAGATGAATAATTTCATCGTAACAAACTTTCAGCAACAACCAAATTAAAATTTTGACTTGATTCGCTCGTTTCAGAGCTTAATTAACATTAGAATTTCCTTATTTATTGCTTACTAACTCTTACAAGCTCATCATTTTTTATAACCTCATAAGATATATTTCTTCAAATTTGGCACCATCGAACTGTTCATAATTTGTCATAATCGATCACTTCTTGATCTTAAACCCTTCTCCACTTCTCTCTAGCCAGAATTGAAAAACATAAATTAACAAAATATCATTTTAATGTTTACTTTCTTCACAATGAAAGAGAAAAAAGTTAGCTAATAAGAGAGTATATCTGATAAACTTCCCTTTGGCATCACTTCCATGCTTGTATTTAATTTTCCTTTGCAGTTTTCTACCAATTAGAAGGTGTCAAGCTAATAAGACACTAAAAAAAGAAGAAATCTTAAAAAGAACGCTCTAGTGTGAATTCTTCCACAATTCCATGCATGTGTATACCTAATTGTTAAACGTTGTTTTATGTTATTTGATTTATGAATCTAATAATCTATTTATAGATGTGATTTGATCAATGTTGGAATTTGATTAGGTTATTGTTTTACTTGTAATAAGAATAAATAATTTTGTAACTTCATTATTGAGTAAGTAATTTAATCATTAATTTGCTTTACTTAAATGCAATAATGAATTGTTATAACATTAATTATCAATTAAATTTAAGAGTCATTACAATTACTTTAAAAATCCAGAAAACTACATTAAATTATTTTATTAATTGTTTAGAAATAAAAATTATGGAGAAACCTTTTCACATACTTATTATTGAATAACAAAATTACCACCAAGTGAACTATGAGAAGACTTAAAAAAAATTTTTTTGAATAAAAAGATGACATAGTTATAGCCAGAAATTGTATTGAAAATGTTATAGCGAGAGGGTTAAAAGATTACGAAATATTTTATTATTGGTGCAAGACCATTATATAAAATAACTTGAAAATATTTATGGAAGTCGAAATGATGGAAATAGTTTGACAATATTTGTCAAAGCATATATACATCTTTTATTAATGCAAAAATATTGATATGCATTCTTAAAAAAATTGAGAGAATGAATTGAGAAAAAAATAGACAATAAACAAATTAAGGAAAATGAATTAAAATTTTTGAAAAAAATAGTAGAAAATAGCTCTTTATATAGATAAGAGTGGAAAGAATTGTATGACTCTTGAAATTTAGTTATTAAATATAATTCAATGTAAAATCATTAATTATATAATTAATATTTGGAAATTCAAACCAACAAAACTTTTTAAATTATAGTATTTCATCCTCTAACCTATCTACTTCTTTTTATCTTTTTCTATTAACTTTATACCACTTATTTTAAATATTAATCATCCATGGAAATGTTGTATTATTTGAAAATCTAATTACATATAATTTACTTATTAAACAAATAAATATTATCATTTTCTTAAAATAAAAATTTTAAGGTATACATTTGCACGTTTTTTTATTTTTAAGAATCCATTTATGTAAATTCATAATAAATAAATAATAACAAGCTGGAATGTTGGTTGTTTTCATTGTTATTTTCATAGAAATAGTAAAAAAAAGAAATTGCTGCTTAGTTTATGAAAAAAAAAATCCTTGAAAAAAAGATAAAAGCAATTATCTATTAATTATTTGTTGGATATTGAGAAAGATAATATTTAATATTCAATTTTTGGTTAAAAACAATAATTAATTATAAATATTATAAAATGAAATGACAATTATAATAAAGCTAAAGTTGTACCTAAGTAAATTTCAACATTTAAAAATAACAATATGGAAAAAGCAACTGAGTTACGAAAGAAACCTAATAAATTTATCAAATAATAAATTTTTTATTAAAATTTATCAAAATAAATGATAAAAAATAATACAAACTAAATGACTTTACCATTATTGATAGATTAATCAGTAGATTTTTTGCATTGTCTTCTATTATTCTATGTACATAGAGATAATTGTTTCTTATATATATAGGCAAAGAGGGAGGAAGTTGAAACCAATTTGGAAAAGGAAAAAATCATGTTTTAATTCATTCTCAACGTAAAATTCTCAAATTTAAAATAAAAAACATTATTGTTTTCAATGTAAAAGAAATTTTCAATATCAAATCCATAATTGATATTTAATACCTATTATTCATTAAATGCCTATTATTTTATATTTAATACCAATTATTTATTAAAAGCCTATTATTTTATTATAAAAATAAAATACAAAGTTTAAAGATAGAATTACTATAAAACCCATAGCAACCTAGATAACGTATTAAGAAAATACACATAATAGAGATACAAAAATTTGTTCACATAGAAGAAGCTTTTATATATATAGTATAGATAATATAACCAAAGTAATATTACAATAATAATAATAATAATAAAAGCGTTTTTTCTTTTAATCGCTTAATCAAGAAAGATATTAGAAATCTTTGAAAATAATGGTAGGGTGACCTTTGCGCACCACTACACTACAATCTCCCGTACGACTAACTTTTCCTTTTCCTTTTCCTTTTCCTTTTCCTTTTTCTTTTCTTTTCTTCTTTTGCCTCCCCAAACTCAACGATGGGCCGAAAAGTACGCAAGCAGGCCCACTAAAGGCGCATTGATATACGTAGTGGGCTCGGACTCTTGAAAAAACGGCCTCGAATCCGGAAACGCATCCGTCACATTGGGCCCACCCACTACCGCACCAACCAATACATTAGGGTTCGGGTTTGGACTCAGGAAGTACCTCGAACCGGCTTTGCACCCAATCCGAGCCGGGTGGGCTTGAACCGACGGTAACGAACTGGCTCGGTGATGGATCCTTAACGGGTAGCGCGCACCGTATCCAACCATGTATGACATCCGCAGTGGATTATCGCCAAGAATATAGTCCACCTAGTGGGACCCAACGACAGAAACAAAACCCAAAAAATGGATAAAAAAAAAAAAAAAAAAACATAAGAAATCGGGAAAAAGGTAACTTTTATGTTCCCGATTGGTCAAAAGTAGTGTGGGGTAAAGTGAAGATGTAACTTTGTGGGGCCTACGAAATCATAGCCGTTAATTTTGTATTCATCTAACGTATAAAAATACTGTTTTTGGGTTATTGTTGTTCACAGACAAAACAAGACAAACACAACAGCTAAACCTAAGACGAGAAGGAGACAAAATTATAGCCGTTGATTACTTTATTTAATTCATCCGACCTAGATTTTGGTCCCTACAGAGTTACTATTGGTTCGAAAAACTCTAACAATTTTTTTAATAGTAATTAATTGTGAAGTGTAATTTTACTTATTAAAGAAATTGAGGCCATAAGCATGAGTGATAGTGGGTGTGCCCTATAGTTGCTATTGAAAGAAAGGGAGGATCATTATGATTAAAATAATATCAAATCAAATGATGATGTGAAAAGGACTTTGGCTATGGCTAAAGTGTATTCTTTAACATGCACTTTTTTTTCTTTTTTTAAAGAGAATAGAGTGATTTAGTAAGTAATAAACAAAAACATAAATTATGATTGGGGAATTGGTAAATCATGCTACTCATTATCAAAGATTTGGTTAACAACCTAAAAAGGGTTATGTATTGGATTTTAAACAGAAAAACCTAACACTTTTTGTATATATTATATTTTAAAGAAACATAACTATGTGTGAAAACCATGGTTATTTATAAGTGACGCCAAAGATAGGAAATAAACTAGATAAATTAATTTTTGTAAGAAATATCCTTAGGGGCAAAGTTCCACCGTAAATGTTATATTACGACTTTTTTAAATGTGTTCTTTTTGTAACTGAATGGTGTATGCATGGTTATAAGTGCAACCTAAACCATACGAAGTACTATTCTTTTTAATTTGTGTTGATATATTATTGAAATTTTCACGTACCTGACGTTTGGCGAGTTGTCGGAGCATGGACGGAGATGCAGAAAAGCCTCCACATGGCACATTTCTATTGGCATGACTAAGGTAATTGGAATAAGTCAGCAATAGGAAAGACAGCGAGGTAACATGCTGCATGTTACTTCCTCCAGCTTTGAAAATCAACCCACCTTTTCGATCCAATACAAAACCAATGTTAAATGACATAATAAACATTTAGTAACTAAATAAAAATCAACAAAGAAAAAAAAATACCAGGAGAGTATTGAACTTGAGGATGAGAAATTCCAGGCAAAATTGAACAAATAAACTCATCAGCATTTTGCCTAAAAGATGAGAAATATTCAGCTCTACCCATCAACACTTCCTGCAATAATTTCCCCAATAAATTATTCAAGAAGAAGGTCACAATCAAACTGAAGAAAAGTGAAATTATCTAAGAAAAAATAATGGAAGAAGAGGGAAACCACATGTGAAGGAACTATAACTTCACAGACTTTAGGCACATGAATCCACGAGTCATCCACTGATCTAAAGACCCCACACCACCATTAGAAAGTGAAAAGACAATCTTACCCCATACCTTACAAACTTAAATTTTCAGAGAGTCAAGACTGGAAGACAGTGGCATTAATGACTTTTCAGACCCAACTTTCTGACTTCGTAAAGGGGTTTATCCCTAATGGGGATGGGGCAGAGGATAAAATGGTTCCTCCCCACATTTCAAAGTCCTTGAATTCTATACCCATATCATTATCATCATCAGATGCAATTATTTATAAAAGAGGAATATTTATATAGATATACAATAAAAAACTTTATCCAATAATAAAAGACTACAGCAATTATTTAATTTTCCTTTGTTGTTATGTGTACTTGGAATAATTCCTTCTTTGATTGCACTCTAGTTTCTTGCTATTCAGCCAACTAACATTCCTTTTCTTCTAAACAGACAACTACTTCCCTTGCCCTTCATGTTCTCACATGCATCTCCCTCCTCTCCTCATCACCATATTCTAACAATAATTATAATATATCAATCTATAATCTATATACATAAATGATTAGCAAAAGTTGATACGGACCAACTCATCTATTCTAATCTTAAAAATGAAGTAAAGTATGAATGAAATAAAAAGTTATCAAAGTTGATGGGCGTCATATCAAAACATCACAACTCATATATGTATGGATATAATAAAAACCCAATAAGAATTGGTTTTGCAACTATTTGTTTTTGTGTTTTTAAAAGTTTATATTCTTTTTATCATTTCTCATAATATTTGCAGATTTCTTAAGCAACTAAATACAGAATTTTTTTTTGATAATGGCTGTTCTTTTTTTTTTCTCAAAATTTGAGTTGACTTTAAAATTTTTGTAAAATATAGATGACAAAACAAGAAAATTTGGGTGGAAAGTAAATTTTCAATATTAAAAAAACCAAATGATTACCAAACAAAACAATCATCTACATTATTTGTAGATCTATGTAATAAATAAAATTTCAACCTTATATTTTGCCTCTAATACTCATTTGAATCATTATTAAACTTGCAGAGGACAAAAATAATTTGAATGTGGGTTCAATAGATTCAAAGTTTCTTTTTAGTTACTGGATTTTAATATTTAAGTGTATCGGAAACATGCACCAATCTTCATGCCTCTTTCAATTACATAAAAAGTAAATTTAAAAATCTTTACAATGAGAAAAGTTGACACGTAATGAGTGTTATTGTGGCTGAATATATCATCATTGGTGATTTTACAGTATCGGAATAAGGGAATTGCTTTCTCCCCTAAAAAAGTTAGTAGGAAGATGGGGGTGATCAAACCCCTGAAAGCCACGTGGCAGTAGAGACAACCACGTCAACACAAAGAATCAAACGAACCGGAATAGGTTGAAACGACAGAGCGAAAGAGGAATACGACACAGGAAAAGAAGAAAACGACAACAAAGAATATCGAATTACGTAACGCTCAAGAATAATAGTGTGGAAAAAAAAAAGGAAAAGGGAAGAGTTACACTTTCCTAAGAGAAAAAAAAAAAGAACAGTAATAAACGGCGGGAATTACGTGAGGAATGATGATGATAAAGGGTAGAAGAGTAAAAACAAACCTTGGAAATGAGGACGTTAATTCCCGCGTGCTTGTTATCCCAACCAAACTCGTTAATAGTATCCCCAGCTCTAAGCACCACCTCGTTCCTAAATATGTATTCTCTGTACTCGCGCCTTCTCGATGCTTTGTGCAACCACGCCGCTCCCCAAAGCAACTCATCCTGATCCAACGTCCCACATTCAATCATCTAATTTCACACGGTCTCATTGGAGACGGTAAAAAAAAAAAATAGTTACATTACCTGATAACCGTTGACATCGCAGTAAAACGGACACACCGCCTTTCTCAAACTCCCGCTGTACGCTCCTCTGTGTCTGTCAGCAAACTCAAATACCTAAACCCAAAAAACACGGTTAATTCACTTTTTTTACTGCCGACGGTAACTTTACTTTTATCTTAATTGTTAGGAAAAGGTAAAATAAGGGGTTGGGATTGGGTGTGAAAGCGACGTACCGAAACGGCTCGATTGAGGAGCAATCTGGAATAAGAAGGGTCACGTGATCTGAAGACAATGGAAGCAGCGGCTAAGGCAGCGGCGGTTTCGCCAGCCACGTCAGACCCAGGGTGGGACCTATCGATTTTGTAAACAGTACGAAGTGTATCCATGTCCTCGGGTCTTTCCCAGCAATTGTGATCGGAGTAAGGATCGCCCACTTGGACGAATACCACGCCAGGAACTGCCGTTGCCTTTAGTAAATAGTCCGTCCCCCATTTCACCGCCTTTAGTGCATTCCCAAGTTCCGGTCCCATATTCCGGCCGAAGTCTATAATGCTCCACGAAAGCAGCGTCGTCGTGAATGCCATCGGAAATCCGAACTTTATGTTGTCTCCGGCGTCGTAGTACCCGCCGCTCAAATCTCTCTGTAGTAAAACCAGAAAGAAATCAGAATACCAGAATGTAGGAGACTAGAGAGAAGATAGAGAAAGAAAATAAGCTTACTCCGACAGTGGCGCCGTCATGAATGGCGGAGTCTCGGCGCCATCTGAGGCGTTGATCGGGGGGGAGCCTGCCGGAGCGCTGGCCTTCGAAGAAGAGAATGCATTTGCGAAGGGCATCGTGGTAGTCATGTTGAGCGGTGGCCGGAGCAGAGAGGAGGATGAGGTAGAGAATGGCGGCGGGAAGGAATGAAGAGACAGGGGAGGCCATATTTGAGTGTTGAGGGAGTAGAGAAGCTCACAGCACATGCAAAGCACATTGGTTCATGCTTCTTATTTATATGGAAAAACAAAGGCGTCATTGGATTCCAGAGGCTTGGCCAAAGGGAGAATGCCACGTGGGTAGGTATGATAGGATGTTGTACGGGTCCCAATGTAAGACATTCTTGACCGGGTTTGACCTTCATTCGGGTCGGGTACTCACTTTGTTTCTTTTCACAAATAATTTCTCTGCTCGGTTGTATAATCATATTTTATAAAATGTATTGAAAATGCAAAAAAAAAAAAAAAAAAGCCATTATCGAAATTGTAACCAATCAGACTACTACTCTCCCCCGCCCCTATCACTTCGTACTTCCCCAATTATCTTTCACATCTATAAAGATACACAAAATATTATAATATTAGTTGATTATATTTCGTTTGTATATCGTCTTATTCCTCCTGCATAGCATATATGCGGTTGAGAGTGTGATTGACAAAAAATTCAAACCAACCAATCAAAATTCGAATGTAATCTGTTCGAAATAAGGACGAGTTTATTGATCGGTGTTGGGTTTGAACAAAATGTAAACTAACCATCTGTTTGATTGAAAAACCCAACTGCAACTTACTAAAGTTCACTCCTACTTATAGTATACACACATGACCAAATTGATTAATTAAAAAGTTTAAGTGGATTAATTAGGAATAAAATAACATTTAAAAAAAAATTAATACAGTATCAAATTACTAATAATCCTAAAATATAGAGTGAAGAAACAAAGGAAATTAAATATTATATTAAATTAAGTTAACAAAATATTTCTATCGTTTCTCAACCAATACTATTGTAGTAGGAAGGATATAAGTGAGTGTAATAATAGTTAAGGTAGAGATAGATGTGGGGGTAGGGGTTAAAATTGTATTGTATCGGAGGGTAACATTAATGTTGAAATAATTAAAAACATTATGGGAGAATATAGTTATTAAAAGAAGGAGATAAGAAAAAGATTTGTTGTTTGGTTATAGCAATTTATATAATAAATTTATGTTTTCAAAAAAAAAAAAAAAAAAAAAAGAAAGAAAAAGAAAGAAAAGAAAAGAAAAGAAAAGAGGATAAGCGTGAGATGGCGGTGAGGTGGGAGAATGTGAATGGGAGTATAGGGCATTGTGGCGTTTGTATTGTAGTTGTAGGCACGGGGGAAGGGGAAAAGGTAAATGTGGCAGAGAGAGGTGCTGCACCGACGTATTAATGGACGACACGTGTAAGTTATTGGCATTTCACGTTAACTACAATCTCACCAAAACAAAAACAAAAACCCAATCTTTTGCTTTGCTCCACGTTGGCTACTCAAAAGGTTGAAGATGGAATTTACGTCTACAGAAAGCTGTAAAAACGGAGAGTTTTTGTGATTTGGTTCGCATAAAAACTAGATACGTGAAAATAAAATGCATAAAAAGTAAAGGATAGAAACACAATTAACAAGACAGTCTTGGGTTAGAGGAATGGAGTCCTCCATTGAAATTTAGATCATCTTATCAAATCGAGTCAAAATGTCTATAAATATAATAAAAATTTACTTATTATCGATCATAGACACGAAATCTATTACAGTAAAATTTTATTATATTTATAAATATTTTCAAACAATTTTATTATCTAAAATCATTTGTTTACCTCACTAATAGTAAATTATGTTAATTAAGTATATATTATTTAATAATATATTTCATAGTTAAAAAAAAAATAAAAGAGATACATACTATAGTGATTGTACTGTGTCTTATCTTTGTGTGTCATATTTGGATTACGAATTATTTGAAAACGGGTGGATGTATGTAGGAGTTGGAGGCACAGGTCTCCCCATATCTTATAATACAAAATTTAAGTATGAAGGTGGTGCATGGGTGTGGGGCACGTGGTGATTGGGTTGATTTGTGGCCGTGGGTTCAACTTCATCCCTATAGCTATAGTTGTTTGTTGCTTATGGGTGTCTAACAAAGGAATTTAGTTTTTTTTTTTTTTTTTTAATTAAAAAAAACAAACAAACAAACAAAGAAAAACCCTTTTAACTTACGTTTTTCTTGAAATTTTAAAAGGAAAATAAATAAAATGGTAACAATTTGTTTCGGCAATAGATACTTTTTCAATCTAAATGTCCGATCTAAAGTCTCAACAACATTCTATTGAAAAACATATTGTTTGTTTTCTTACGATTATCAGGTTTACATTACAAAGTATATATTTATTTTGATTAATTTTAGAGTTCACGATAGAAGATTTTAGACTACACATATTATAACATTCAAAATTAAGTTTCAGATTCTTTTTAATCTTTTTTGTTTCCATACTTTTAAATCTATGTAATAAATTGCAATATTTTTACGGTTAATAATTTTGTAGAGAACTCTGTATCAATATGGAAGGATATTTTATATACAAAAAACAATCAAGAGATTTAGTCATCATCTTTAAAAAAGAAATCTATCTCTGATTCCGATAGATTTTATACATAAATCATTTGATGAGAACTACCGGCAAATCCTTGTTAAAAATTAAAATTTATGCATAATAGTTATAATACTCAAGATCAAGTTCATATAACATATTTACAAAAAGGTCATTCTTAACCTAAAAAATCATACTTTTCTATTCAAGAATCTTAACGCAAAGCGGAGACAATTTTATCTAATTTATTTAAAGAATATTCTAATTGATTATAATAAAGCATTTCAAAGATTGCTACATCTTGTTCATGTTACTATTTGTTCACACAATAGAAATTCATCGATGTCTATCATTAATAAATTACAAAATTTTTTATATTTGTTAAGTATTTTGATTCATTTTGTCATATTTAGAATTAATGCATTGATAATTGATATTAGTTTAACCCTTTACTCTTTTTGTTTTTATTGAAAATTAAACTTTTACTAAAACAAATATGTCACATATTCTTTCTAATGGTAAGTTTTGAGCCTTAAATACTTTCAGACGTTAAGCTAGGTCTCATAGACTTATCATACTTCATATGTACTCAAGAACATCTGGAATTCTTGAATATTAATTTTTTGGGTAATTAGAATGGATAGCAATTGTTAGAATAATTATTAACTATCTAGCAACATTTTAAAAAAATTGCAAATATAGCAAAATCTATCGGTGGTAGACTTCTATCGTTGATAGACTCCTATGGTTTATCAGTGATAGACCAACATTTGCTACATGGTTTATCGGTGATAGACTCCTATCGTTGATAGATTTTGACAAATTTTGCTATATTTGCAATTTTTTTAAAATGTTGCTATATACTTAATTATTTTGAATATAATTGCTACATTTGCAACTATCCCTAATTTTTTTCTTTACATATTTACATGATAAGTTTGAGCATGAGTGAATAAAATTAGTAATTGTTTGTCCTTTTATTTAACATTTTGATTTTTTTGCTCTCCTATATTTACTCTCAATCATTTTTCTTGGTTATATGCATATATATATATATATATACACGCATCTACAAGTTAATGAGAAAAACAAGTCTTATAGAAGGATAGTTTTGTCACAAGAAATCAAACAAAGTCCCCTTAAGACATTTTTGAAGGGTAATTATCATGGATAGCAATTTTAGGAATAACTATTAAAGTATATAGAAACGTGTTTTTAAAAAATTACAAATATAACAAAATTTATAAGCGATACAAGTCCTATCGCTGACTCTTATTGTTATTAGTAATAAACCAATATTTGTTGCATGATTTATTATTAATAGATTTGACATATTTTGCTATATTTATAATTTTAAAAAATGTTATTATGTTGTTAATTATTTTAAATCTAATGGCTATATTTTTATCCTTTTTATCTCTTTGTTTTAAATATTATATGAAGACAACTATTTAAAATTTGCTATTTTTGTGCTTTCAAGGTAGCCCAATCCTAATCCCAAGCCCAAGCCCAAGTGTAATTCGAGGAGTAATAGTCCGACAAATTCCGTGCTGGAAGGCCTTAAGATATATGGGCCAGGCCCAATAAAATACGTCAACAAATGGGACTTTGTAGAATCTCCAATTCAATTAAATGATAAAACAATTCAATTTTTCTTTTAAGAAAAAAAGAAAAAAAGAAGAAGAAGAAGAAGAAGAAGAAGAAATAATCTTTCCGTTTGTTATTTTTAGTTTTCGAAAAGAATTAATAATTTTAAAAATGACAAAAATATTTTAATCATTTTAAAATCACTACATGTCATAATGTTATAGCTCATCTTACCGTGAAAAAGAGTCCCTAACACATGCATTTTGTCTAAAGAAAAGGTTAATAAATCTTTTTATTTTAATCTATCTACTTTCAACATTGTCTTAAGAAAATAAAAGTTCTTGGTGTATAGTTTATTTCTTTTACACAATATATATATTATAAACATATTCACTCTGTTTATAAGTTTACTAATATATTTACAAAGTGTTTTTTACAGGAAAATTATTGTTGTTGTCTTAAAACTATTTTTAACTTACAGTAACTTTTAAAAACTCCCAAAATATATCTATTTGTGTATATTAGTTAGAAAAAGAAAAAGTTGAGTATCCATGGTTAGGCCACACGTAATCATTATTATTTTTCTTCCTAGTATATTCTACCGTATATATTGGAACAAATAAATTCGAGGTTGAAATTATATAACTTTCAACTCCACCCATTCTGTTTAACTTAAAAAATGGAATCAAATCGTATTATCCACCGAAGCAAGAGGAAGACCATAAAAAAAAACAAAGAAAGAAATTCAAGTGGAATGGTGAAATTCAACATGTTTAATGAAGACATAACAACCCAAAACATGCCTTTTTTTGACCTAAGTTTGAGAGTGTTGATTGCCAAGAACATGGACAGCATTCACAATCAAACTTAGAATCTAATCCTATATGTTTTTTGTTGTTTGAAATTATTTTTCCAAAAAGCAAAAGAAAAATATATTAAAGTCAAAATATGGATTATTGCATATTCTTTTCCCTCATTCACGGAGTTCAGTTAGGGGTTTTTACATCTCTTTTCCGACAATCATGTGTTTACAATTACATTACTATATATTTTTCCAACATAACAACCTTTTATCATTTTAATGCTTTTTAGTCTTTATTATTGTCATTTTTATTAATCCTAATTAATATAATCTTTCTTCTCCAATATTAATATTATTTGTCCAATAACAATTATAATTCCATGTGTGTTCTTTTATTTTTGGCTTTTTTTTTTAGATGAGAATTTATTATTGCAATATAATCTTCTATCTCGAGAAAATGGAAAAACCATTTGATTGAGTAGTGAAATTATAACTTCCAAATAATATTGATAATGAAATTTGTGGTTATTGGTAAAAACATCTTTCTAGTTGAAGGATATTATTTGTGTGAGTATAATTTTGATTTTTTATCTCTAAGTTCGAGTATTTTTCATATTTGGTTAACTTTTTGACTTGATTATTTCAATTGTTTATATGTGGTTTAGAAAGTTTGTATAGAAATATTATTAATCGGTACTATTGTAATATAATTATCCTCGAGTTATAATTTGAAACTAAAGTTATTTTTAAATATATCAAAATGAAAATAAATATTTATAAAATATTACAATGGACTTGACTACTACAATAGTCTATCTTATTTTATTATATTTTCTAAACATTTTTTTAAAAATTTTATCATTTAAAATATTTTTTTTGGTTGAAACTATTTGTCCCTTATAATTCTACATCTAAGGACATTGAATCATAAGCTACAATATCTCAATTTATGGTTTCCATATGAAATCAAAAGTTTGAAAGTATAAACACTCTTTTTTTACACATTGACTCATTTGTTTTCACATCTATTTTTGAAATGTTGAAAAATTAGTTTACATTTATATAATTCAACTAAAAATTCAAATATTTTTACATGAGAAAAATGATCAAAACCTTAGTAACACAAACTTTGGACAAAACAAAATAATACGTAAACTTTTAAATCTAAATCTAGAAAACCAAATGACCATAATCAAAAGGAGGCAAAATTCTAATTATTTCATGAGTTTGAAGTTTAGGTATATGAAAGCAATATTTATTAGTTTTCCCCACCGAATCTAATGTTTATCATTCATTAAGCAACTCAAAATGAACAAAAGGGTGTGTGTACATATATAATTACTAACCCTAAATATGATGTTGTTTGTTTGAGCAAGATTAACTTTGGAGCTAAAGGGAGACAATAGTTTCCCATGAAACAAACTCATTCAAACCTTCTTTAATTACAAAGTAACCATATGATGTAACATTACTTAATCTTGTCTTTAATTTAATTTTTGACCTAATCTTTAATGTTAATTTGAGTCAATTACGCCGCTATGTTTGTCCATTAACTATGGATAATATGCATTCTTCATTTCTTTATCTACTGACTTTGTTTTTTTTTTTTTTTCCTTTTATTATTATATACATAAGAGAAAAGTTTTCAAATAATTAAAAAACATGTTTTTTCCGTTAAGGGTTTGATATGTTGGTTTCACCTCCAAATCCAATCACATGTTTCTATCCTACAAAAAAGTTTAGTTTGTCTCAATCCCATTTCACATAAAAGTAGCATTCGAAGTGTAATTTTCCAATTTCCAAAATCTTTGTTGGTTAACTAAGATTATTAATTTGGGTTTGTACATTATTTTGAAATTGTCTAATCAATCGAGAGTATAAAGTTTCAATAATGCTTTTATTTAATCTCTATTATTATTAATGCGACAACACAATCAAAGTTTATTTAAGTCACAATCGAGGATATCTCTTGGTCTACAAACGTGCCAATAATTGTGTGGTTTGTGGTTCAAAAAGTCCTTATTTCTAATTGTACCAAAAACTAAAGTTTATCTTATAGACATGTTTCATTGCTATTGTTTTTATATATTTATTTTGAGTTCAATAACATGTCAAAAGTAATAACTTGACATTCAGATCTAAAAAAACATATATGTAAACTAGTTCAACCGTGTTAATTAAGGTTAATTAACATTATCACCAATATATAGCAACATGACATAGATGATAAAAAACATCACCATAATAGAAAGTTAAAAGTAATGTGATGTTATCTTTTATTGCAAGGATTATGAACAAAAAAAAAAAATAATAATAATAAATGAAACCCAAACAATAAAATAAAATCAATATTAAAATTCTTAAAAATTTCATATATATCCAATAATATAACTTTGAGTAATCTTTGAAACTTCCAATTAAGCAAGCCTTCTAGCTATACCATGAACAATGAACAATATAGCTTTGTTTGTAAGAGTTAAGAAGTTCCATTTTCTAGACTTAATTAGTCTACATTCATAGAAAGTCAATTAAAAAAAGAATTAAAGTAAATGAAAAGTATATATACTTGAAGTGGGCCGATAATATATAATATTTATAATGTATTAACATAATTGATTAGAGAATCAGGATAACCTTAATAGAGGGGCTAACTTAGGCTTTAATTTTGGTTTAGTTCATTGTTCTCATTATTTCTACATTCAAATCAAAAAGATTGACGTACCAATTATTTAATTTCTTTAATTAAAAGAAATAATGAGTTACATTGGATTAACATTTGTACGTAAAGTATATTCAATTATTAAAATATTCATTATTTTCCACGTATGTCTTTTTTTAAGCCAACTTTTTTCTATAATTATATTTTTGGATGCATTGAACTAAATATAAACTAATACAGTCTTTGGACGTCTAAATTAACTTAGTTTAATTGCATAAGATAATCAACTTAATTGACTTAATTTGATTACAAATGACGATATTATCATCTGTTTATTAATACAAAATATAATTAATCTTTATCCATATTGAAGAGTTTTCTCTCTCTTAATAATAGGACTATATATATATATATATATATATATATATATATATATATATATATTAACTCCCTTACTTATTCATTATTTTCCACGTAAACAGATAATGTTTACGAACTTCTATGAATGTTATGATATTTACTCTTACTTTGTTTATATTGGTTTTATTCTTTTTTTTTTTTTTTAAATAGAAGTTCAAGTCTGGTACAAGTACATTTATTTTATTAACAAATAAATAAATTAGTAGATTTAATAGTCTATTTTGGGTTAAATTACTGGAAATGAATCTTTAGTTAAAAATCTTCGACCAATTCTTATGATTTGGTTGAATCTCACAAATCAATCCTCAAACAAAGATTTTTTTATCATTTTTTCAAACCTTCATAGGGATAGTTCTTTAACTGATAATTTTTTTGTGACAAAAATTAATATAATAAGGACTAATAATAACATCAATAATTAGGATATTTGATTACACCTAAGACCAAACCCAAAAACTATAGTTTAAAATTGAAACTAAAACCTAAACCCACGAGACTTAATTTAATAATAGTAATTATTACTATTAATTTATAATTGAAAACAAAAAATTTAAAAAAAAAAAAAAAAAAAAAAAAAAGGAAAATGTGAATGCATTTAATTGGTGGGACCCAACACGTGCGAAAAGGTATGATGCAAAAAGTAGCACGCTTCAAAGCAGTGGACAATAGATGGAAATTGATCATGCTTTAAAGAGAGTCAAAGAAGTCCCCCCCCCCGTTTTCTCCACCCTCCGATTTGCTTACTTTTATCAAAGATCCAACTTAAGTGGAGCGTCCACGAGCATGGTTGATGGTGTAGCTTAAATCGCAGCCGTCCACGGCCTTCCTGCCACTTGCCACGCTGGAGCCGCAATTTAAAAAAGCAGTGGCAATCTGCGATAATGGGCTGCCTCCCTCCCCTTTTTAGTCCCCAACCTAACATTTCTTTTAATTCTACAATCCCTTTTCTTGTTTTTTCTCTTTCTAATTATTTTGCCCATCTAATTCTTCCATATCACCAAACTACCACACGCATAATAACCTAAATTATACAAAATAATTGAATGCACTAGAGAATAATCAATTACCAACGTATATAGAGAAATAGAAGAGGTCATAGAATATATGACAATGACGAGAAGGAAAGTATAAATGATCTTCAAAAATTATATAGAGAAGTAGAAGAGGTCATAGATTGATGCAAGGAAGATAGAAGTAAAAATTGGAGATCGTTTGATAGAAAGTAAAATCAATTTTATTTTTATCTTTTAAATTAAAAATAAAAAAATACTAATGCACATTTGAAATGATTTTAATTATTTTTCTATTCATCTATTAGCAATAAGAGCTTTAAACTTTTGGAAATTTTATATAATATGTTTTTTTAAATGATAGGCGTGTTAACTAAACAAGTTTGTATATATATATATATATATATATATAATACAACCTTTTCTTAGAAAATAAATTGTCTCTTCTTCATATGTTGTCGGGATGATTTTGAAGTTTTTATACATATTCGAGCAGACATATGGCAACGAAGAAGGGACTTCTTGTTCTGTCCTTACCTTAATTTCCATACACACACATATACATTTTTATTTATTTATTTTACATAATATTATTCGTCTCATTATTATTATTATTATTATATATTCTCTTTTTCTTTTTCAAAAAGAAAAACAAATCTTATCACTTTCTTTTCTTAAAAGTTCTGTTGTATTCTTTTCATCCATATATATTTTCTTTATGTATATTATTAAATTTTTAGCCTGTCCTCCAATATAATTTTGTGATAAAAAACCACTCGGACATATTTTATTTTTCTGTTCATAAAATTCTGGAAATTGTTTCCTTGTTTTTTCCTCGAAAAAAACTCACATATATGTTAAAATATTATGTTATTCTGTATTTAGAAAATTTGATCAACTTTAACAATTCATTTACAGTTAGGACAGTCATTTTAATTATATATTGCTTAGAAAATGATTTGTGAAAATAAACTCAATCATTTTTAATTATATATTGCTTCTCGTACAATTGTTTGATTAATTCTTCAATAGAAAAAACCCCAAAAGACACGAATGAAGGTTTTTGGGAACAAAGAACAAGCTTAAAAAAAGGACAATTTTATTCTTATTATTATTATTATTATTATTACTTTTTAAAAAGAACAATATATTTTTTTTTCTGCCATTCAATCCTCCTTGCTAATGAGTTATGACCCACCAAATATATATATATATATATTCCCGATTCCCTTTAACAAAATTATAAATTAAAATATATATTTATTAAACTTATTTTAGTAGTTTAATTTTATGTTTATTTTCTTTTAATATTTTCTTCAAATATTCATTTTCTATTTAATTTTTCATAACAGATCATTTTAGTGTTTGTTCTTTCTTTCTTTTTTTTTTTTTAATTCTTTTTTCTAACATAAGCATAAGAAAGCAATCATTGAAAAATTAAATTGGATAAGAACTAAACAGGTTATTATATTCTAAAGTTTTTTAATTTAAAATAAAGATATCTTGGTCATGTTTAGTAATTAATTGATTTTCACTTAATTTTTCTTAAAATTAAATCAATCTTCTTTGAAATTCTTTTAGAACTTTCATCTATGAAGTATAGAAGTTGAATTTTATTTCAAATTTTAAAAAAAGATCTTTTAGTTTACAAAAATTGGCTTCCTTTTGAAGATATTATTAAAAAAGTGGATAATAAATCAAAAAAATATTTATGAAATTAAAAAAAAAACTAAAATATATATGAAATTCAAGGATCCACTATATATGATTTTAAGAGAAAACTCTTTCTCTTAAATGTTTTATACGATTATTAATTTTTTTTTTGTGGATAAAACAGACTAATGATGATCATTTACGAGTCACATCAAATCTTTTCTTTTCTTTTTTCTTTTCCTTTTCCTTTTTTATCGTCTTTAGTTGGGTTTTCTTTAATTTGTTTGAAGAAATTTTAGAGAATCAAAATTTGAAAGTCTTTTTGTGTTATTAAATTTAAATAAGGAAAACTTGTACTCTAAAGTCTAATATACCAAACTCTTTTTGCAATTTTTCGTAATTATTATTTTTATATTAATTTACATTCTTTTTATTTTTCTTCAAACTTTCTACTCTAAATTAAATTTGCTAATATATTAAAAAAATGTTGGTTTTGGTCTTCCAAAATGTTAACTCAATTTTTTAATACAATAGAAACCATTCGGTACAGTTTTGATATGGCTTCATCCAAAAATAATAGTGGGTTTCAAAAGAAAGGAAAAAAAAAAAAAATGAAGAATGTGTCATGCAAAACATTTTAATTTAAGAAAGTGAATAAAAATAAAGGGACTAAAACGATTACTTTAAAAAGTATATAATTAAAATGTTTCAAACGTTTCATTACCTACATTCGTTTGTATCTAAATTCTCGTGACCTAGATTTTAGAAATAAATTGTCTTAGGTTGACATTAAACAAAAAATAAATAAAATTGAAGAACAAAACACAAAATACAAAAATAATTACAGTTGAGAGAGTGAGAGTTTGATTTTTTAATTTACCCTATTTCCATTCTTGAATTTATTGTTTTTTTTTATTAATTTTCAACCGATGTTTTCAAAAATGATAAATATTAATAATTAAATAGTTTTATTAATATATATTATATAAAGACAATAAAGTTGATGGTGTGTTGGAGCTCCTAAATCTATACTAAATCCGTCGGAAAATATAAGAATATCAGTGCATGTTGTCATTAACTATTTTCTTTAACTCTCGTCAATATATTTTCTAGATTCGTCATTGCTTATATTTCAAACATTATTTAATTACGTAATTATCTTATACTAAAATAAAATCAACCCTTTTGTTTTACCTAACGTCGTTATTTATTTATTCTCGTAGAACTATATATTTTTTATTCAATTTTAAAATGTTAATTAGCTTCTCTTTTTAAACTTTTGGTCACTCATTTGATTTATTATGTGTATCAATCAAAACTAAAATACTTGAAAATGAAAATTATAGATACGATTTTTTTTTTTTTTAAATTTAGTATTGAAAATCTAGTAATAAACTATATTACTCGTAGAAATTAAATCTATTGACGAAAGAGATTATCAGTAATATATTTTTTATATTTACATTTTTTTTATAAATATTGTTTTACATCTATTATTCCTAAAATGTTATTTTTTTTAATGTAGATAATTAGAATCTTTGATGCTCAAAATTATAGATATAATATATGATATTTATCATGTTTATTTTTATAGGAATACTTTGATTACTGTATTTGTTTAATAGAATTTTTATTAAAAGAATATCCTAAGTTTATATATTTTCAAAGTGTCATTACGACGGATTATTAATTTATAGTTAATTTAATATAGTTCGAATGTATATATAGATTTGAATATATATATTATTAATTTGAATTTTATTTTAAACTAATACAATTTACACTATTTTAAATGCTATTTTTTTAAAAAATGGACAAACTATTTATTGTTCATGACACAACAACACTAAAAACAAAAACTCACTATACTTAATTTTGCAAATGTAAATATTTTGTCCATTTTATTATTTTTTACAATTTTTTTATTTTAAATTTTAATTTGAATACCTTCCTAAAAAATAATAAGAATTACTATATAAAAAAGAAAGAAAAAGAAAAAAAAAAACAAATGTTGGACAATATTTGTTTTTAAAATTATATAATTAAAAAAGTCCTTATAAATTGAGAATTTACGCAAAGAGTACAACACACGTGGAGATTTAGGTACAATTGCAAATGACTCAAAATAAAAATTAAATTAAACTACATTGATGGAACAATCATTTTTTCTGTTTATAATAAATACAAACGCATATGAAGGAGAGAATTGAAATTGGTCTCTAGCATTAAAACAAGACTTAATATAGCCTCACAATTAAATTTTGTTTAGGTCAATAATTTCGTACTTCATAAAAAGACATAGGTTACTTTTTAATTATCTCTAATCACATGCGCGCACACACACACACACATAATAACTGTTTAATTAGTATAACCATATAATGCCCCCTATGAATGATAGATATATTTTTTACAACTTAGACTCAGTGTTTATGTTTAATTAAGATGTCAGATACATAATTAAAGTGCATTAAAAAAAATAAAACTTAGATTCATATTTATATATAGCTTTTCTTATATGATAACTTTTTAAACTTTTTGAAAATTAACACTATTTATCCTTATAAATTTCTATATTTTGGTTATTTACTTTATTGATGCTGTTTTTTTATATAAAAATGAGCCAAAATTTTAAAACTAGAGACATAGATTTTAAAAACATGTTTTGATTAAATGCTCGAGTATTTCTCAAAAGAAGAAAAAGAAAAATAAAAGAAAAGAGATTTGGTGTTTGTTATATTTTTCATATTGTCGTTTGAAATGTTAAACATTTTGTTCCCTGTTGTCATATTTTACGGTATGTCTTTTGAAATGTAGTTTTGGTATGAATATATATTTTTTTTCATTTCTTTGAAATTTTAAGCGTTTATTTTCAAGGATTGTTTACTAAAGAAGACGACCAATGTCAATTCTTGAGATTGTGAAGTGTCTATTATTCTAAATTCTAAATGTATCTTCAAATAATGTTAAAAATAGATTATCTTCCTTAAAAGGATCAGAATGTTCTTCATTTAAAAATGGAAAGATAAAAGTTATAATAGAAATTTTCGTACTTACAAAAGATCTAAGTTTTGTTTATTTAAATTAAGCCAATTGTGTGTCCGAGTAATAATTGTCATATATATTACGATTTTGAATGATTGAAAATATATTTGTTAGGAGATTTTGTGTATTTTGTTAGCATGTGTGGGGGATAATCCATATTATTTCAAAAATGAAGACAAATAATAGTATAAAATTTAGTAAAAAGAACAAACAAAAGAAATGGTTATTAAATCAACATCGAATCCGATTTAAAGAAGAAATTGAGAAAAGAGGAAGGGCAAATCCGTAATATTGAGGAAGGATGATGGATAATATGGTAAATTCGGCTGTAGTCGACTGCCTACATAAAGCCCTCCCGTGAACTGAGCTCTGGCACGCAAAACACTAAGCCAAATTCCGTTGTGAGCAATTTGACCAATTAATTCTTTTTTAATCCAAAAAACAATGAAACCTCAACGGCCTCTTATCCTCTCTCTCCTCTTCGCAGCCACTCTCTTCCACCTCCGCCCCGTTTTCGCCAATGAAGATACCCGAAACTCCTCCAACGCCACCGCCAATTGTATCGAGTTCATCCGCACTAGCTGCGGCATTACTCTCTATCCCGACGTCTGTTACACTTCGCTTTCTCGTTACGCCAACGACATTCAGCAGGACCCGGCCTCCCTCACTCGCATCGCCATTACCATCAGCCTCGCCAACTCCCGTAGAATGGCCGCTTACGTCTCCAATTTATCTCACGCCGGCGACTACGGCGCCGACCGTAGAGCCGCTTCCGCACTCCATGACTGTTTCACAAACTTCGACGACGCCGTGGACGAGATTCGTGGCTCGCTCAAGCAGATGCGGCAGATCAACGACGTCGATGCACCTTCGTTTAGGTTCCAGATGAGCAACGTGCAGACGTGGATGAGCGCAGCGTTAACGGATCAAGAAACGTGTACGGATGGATTTGAGGATGTGGCGGATGGACCGATGAAGGAGGATGTATGTGCAAAAGCGGAGAAGGTGAAGAAGCACACCAGTAATGCCTTAGCGCTGGTGAACAGCTTCGTGGAGAAAAGGATTCCGTGATCGAATCGGTAGGTTTTCTGAATCAAAATTCTGAAAAATATAGTTGAAAAATCTCTGGAAATTATATGAAATAGTTTGGTTCTGTATTTAATGAACAGTTTGTGAGAGATAGAGATGTAAATTTGTTACTAGACAGAGAAACTGAAAATTTCTTTTGGTTTTGGTTTTGGTAATATTTGTGTGTGGCTCTACTTTGAACTGCTCTGCTCTGTTCTGTTCTGTTCGTCGCTGTTCTGCTGGTTCCTTCTTTCATAGTTTCAGAATGAAAGAAAGAGAAGGAAGCAATTCCACTTTTGTGTTATTAAATATTAGTTTTATAGTGTTCCAAGGCATTTCTTCTTCTTCTGAATTCAATGATTCTTCATCTTTTGCTGTAGTGATCCACAGTTCATAATTTTCTCAGTTTCATTCTTCTCATACATTCAATAAGGATCTTTCTATTTGATGATTCTAACTAATTCTGGTTATAGTTTAATGTTCTCATTACCAAATTGATTCCAAATTCTAAACAGCTTTATTCAGAGGAGCATATATAGATTTGCGCTTTTCTACTTTTGCTTTTTGAGTGGTTGGTTGGTTCAGATAAATTAATTAAGGAGCAGTATAAACTTAAATTGAAATAAAATAAAAATTCATTTAAAGAATAAGAAAGAAAAAATTTGTGGTTAAACAATTAGTTACATTAAGCAGTACAACGTGAAGTTTTTTCATTTTTAAAATAATTATTAAGCATGTAACAATATTTTTAAGAAATGGTAAATACAGTAAAGTTTATTAGTGATTTCTATCACTAACCATTCTTGTAGTTTATCAATGATAGGCAAACATTTGCTACATTGTCTATCACCATCGATAAATTTTGACATATTTTACTATATTTATAATTTATTTAAAGTATTACTCTATACATAATTATTTTAAATATAATTGCTATATTTGCAACTATCTTTTTTTATTCTTTGTCTTCCCAAACTTCTAATTTCAAATATTAATAATTGATATATTATAATATATTACAAAATTAAATTTATATCTATTTTAATACATCCATGAATTTATGTCCAATACTTAATAGCCTATTACACAAACAATTGATATTTAAACTATTTATTATGCATAAAACTAAAACATTTTATTTCTATTTGTTCTAACGATGGAGGAGCCATTCATTTGATTTGATATTACAAAATACAAACTTATGTTAATAGAGTTATGTTCACTTTTTCAAAGATCAATACTTCATGGAGACAAATTAAAAGTAAATGTGTTGTCATCGTCAGTACGAGAAAATAATAATAATAATAATTATTATTATTAATAATAATAATAATTATTATTAATAATATTATTATTATTAATTATTATTAATTATTATTATTATTATTATTATTATTAAAAAAAGAGTCACATGCAAAAAAGATTTGAATTGATCTAAGGTGATATCCAATGATTTTGTTATACACTTAAACAATAATGTATATTTAAAAGGAGTTTGAGCTCGGATCGATAATTATAGTATGGATAATATTTTTATAGATAATAATTAAACTTATACCATCTTTTTTTTTTTTTGTTAAATCTCCTTATTTATTATATTATTATTCCTATCAACCTAAGTTATATATAATATTCAAGTGATCTTGTTTTGTTTTTGCTTATCATTGTTTCTCATTCTTAATTGACATTGGAATTTTTCTTCTCAAATCTTATCACTTTCTAAATTTCATTTTCACTCCAATTTTATACACAATATTCCATTCGTAGTCATATATGATTTTCATTGATTTTCTGCTCTTTACACGTTTCTTTCCCTCTCTTACTATTTTGTTGGTATTTATCATAATGATCATGATAAATGAATTTTTGAGTTTTTTTTCGATACAAAGTTTATATTTTAGGCTTGTTGAATGTTATGTTTACGTTGGATTCTATTATAATGAATTTTTTTTAGTTAGAATCCTATTACTTACTTTTAATTCACAACGTAAATCTATGAACGATAAGTTATTATGATATATAGATCTCAATCACAATGCATAACTTACCTATATTCTATTTCTTTCATTTTTGATAAATTTTTCAAACAAATATTTTTATTTTCTTTCTCCGTTTTCCAAATTTCTTCCTCCAATTTTGTTTTCTCCATCTTTTTCATTAAGAACGAACAAAATATTTAAAGTAATTTAATGCAATTTATTTTTCAAAGCAACTAAATTGCAAAAAAACTATTTATGATTGAAGATTAAACGTATGTAATAAAAGCCTATATGTAGTTTTCTATTTAAAGGATACATTTCTATATGCTATATGTAATCTCTCATTGTCTTTTGTTGATATAGGTTTCTAAGTAATATAAGCCTATAAGTTATGGACAACGATAGTTCAGATAATTGATAGAGTCTATCTATGGTAGAGCATTAGTGATAGACTTCATCGTTTATATCCATTCTATCCAACAACATATGTTTTTATCGGAATAAATTTTGCTTTCGCTGATAAAAAATCAATCATTAATACAAACTTATTAACGATAAAAGTCTATTACTATCGATCACAAAATTTACCAAAGTTAGATTTCCATTATTGATAGGCTTCAAGAGTTTGGACTAAATTTTGTTATATTTGCCCATTCTTAGCATTTGATTATTATACTTAAACCACTCCCAATTTTGAACTCCAAGAAATTAGACAGTTTACTTCAAAATGAACTCACATATTTTTTATTTATATATATTTACTTTTCAAATGGTCTAATTTTAATTTTGATAAACATAAATTCAGTTAATGCAGTTGGTATTTTTTATTGAATTTTTCCCCAAATGAATTTCATAATTCTTGTATAAATTGTGAAAATATATGTAACCTTCTATTATATTATAATTCATCTACCCAACTTTATTTTCCCACAAAATATATCATAATTTGAAAAGATTTCCAATAAAAATTACCTTTTAGATACATCAAATCAAATAATTAAAAAATAAAGGAAAAAAACATACATTTAAAGATTAAAGTAAAAAAAAAAAAAAAAGAATAAAGAGAATTCATCAAAAAAAAAAAAAAAAAAAAAAAAAAACAACCAAGAGAAATTTAATGAAATTAAAATGTTAGAAGCAGTAGCCTCTTGCCATAATGTGATTTTTGAGACCCCACAAAAGTGATTTCAAATTATCATCATAAAAAATCAAATCAAAACTTTCCTCCAAAAGCCTAGACATACATAAATATATTCTCTTTTAATTTTGTTTTCATGATTATTATTTTCACTATACTATGCCTTTTTCCACTTCATTCAATTATAATGTTCCCTTTTACCTCTTCCCTTAATCCCTTAGAATCATAGCAATGGCTCTAAGTATATAGTTGCTTTAACTTTTATTATTATTATTGCTTTTTTTTCCTCATGATTTTGTTTATTTGTCAAGATTATCATCAAACATAATCCTATCATTACTACACTTTATTTCCATTATATGTTATGCTAATGTCTTATCATATTGTTACAAAAGAGTACCCCTAATTTTGCGCATATAAAATGATTGGAGGTATATTTGTATGTTTTAATTTTTAGATGTCATTGATTGAGCTTTCATTTTTTTTCTATATTAACATTTATGTTTTTTGGTACTTTGTCTTGCCAAAATTTGGTCATTTTCAACTAATGGCTATGTGGAACACTCGTATGACAAGCAATACACGTTCACAAAACAATTTTAGGGTATGTAGCTAAGGTAACATGATGCGGTGGAGACATTGCTTGCCTTAGAAGATTGCTCATGTTTGAGCCAAGCACATTAATCAATTGACCATATGTGGTTAATTCGTGACACAAATTTTAAAAGATATGATACATGAGTTACAAGCCACGTCTATGATAAAGTACATGTTCACGTATGTTTTAAAATAATTAAAATTACTTTTGTCATATTTAATACGTTTTATCAACTAAAATCAATTCGAAATATTTTATAATTTAAAATTTAATAACATTTTTCGTTCTATTAAAAATTGACTTTAAGGATTGGATTTCAAAGTGGTCCTTAGCGGCCAAACACTCCTTCCGATTTGTAGTTTGTGTGTCTCTTTATGCATTAGGGTTCGACCTTCTCTCAAATTATAAAATAAAAAGGCTTAAAGAACTCTCCAAAGATCAATGCAATTCTCGGATGGACAAACAAAAACCGATGCTTTAAATGCTGAAAATCAGATAGAAAATCCAAAAAATCAGTGAGATCCATCCATTTACATGCAAACCCAAAAGTTTTATCTATAACGACTAATTTCACAACGAAATCAAAGAGGGTAGCTATGGCCATTGTTTCTTAAACCGCCCTTTAATCTATTAAAAGAGATAAATATTATGAAATGAAGAAATATATAGTTAGAGGGGAAAGGAGTGGTTGGGTGATTTGGAATGGAATTAGAAGAGAAAAGAAAAGAGTTTTGAAAGTAAAAGCAATCACATGTTGGAGTTTGTTCACTCACTATTGGACTGCCAAAAAAACAAAACAACAACACTTTTTCATTAACTGTTGCTGATCTGTCCGGACCCTTCATAGTTTGTCACCTTACTCTTCCTTCCACTATTTTCTTTTTTCTTTTTAATTTTACATCTTAAATTTATTTAACAACAACTCAACCATCATTTTTATTTTCTTCTTCTATCTATTTCACTCCAAGTAATTTAAAACTCTCACATTTGTGATCAATTCTCAAACTTCTACCAGTATTTCCTTTTACCAAATTATTTTATATTTTGAAGAAAAAAAAAATAGACAAAATCCGTCTCGTAGTAACATAGTTTTGGATCTAATTTTCATTTGGATTTTAGTTCCAAAACTATATGTATATTTGAATTTAGTTAATTTAGTTCCTATCATACAATTCAAAATGTTACGAATTCCATTTATGAAGTTGGAGTGTAATTTCATATTTTTAGTTCCGAGGTTTCAAATTTTTACATTTTTAACATTTAACGTCAATGTCTATTAATTAATTTAAAATAATTATAGAATAAAATTTTAAAATTAATTTTAGTGCATAAAACCCGAAACAAAATATTTACCAGTATAACAAATTTCATAATCTATCAATGATAGATAATAACATACATTGATAAAGTTCTCTCGGTGTCTATATCATTGTCTTTCAATATTGATAGATACCAATATAAATCTATCAATATCTATTATTGACATATTCTAAAATTTTGTTATATCTATAAATATTTTCAAAAGTTTTGTCATTTGAAACAGTTTACCTAAATTAATTAATCTATATTAACAATAATAATAATAAAAAAAAAAGAGTATTTAGTAAAATCTAAAGAAAATTGAAAAGACGAAACCAAATTCAAATAAAACTTCAATCTCAAAGGTAAAAATATAACACAATGAAAGTTAGAGATTAAATTGAAACCAAACATAAAACTTAAAAGAAAAATGTATAATATTTTGAAATTTACGGATCAAAATGGAAACTAGACCTAAAATTTTGGGACCAAAATGTACTTTTTTTCCTTATATTTTAGGGATTTCTTTTCAAAAAAAAAAAAAAAAAAAAAACCAAATGTATACTTATTCTTAGTAGAAAAAACCACTAAAAGAATATAATTTATTAGTAAATAGTTTTTTTTTACAATATCTCTATATTTTATGACATGTTTTATTTTAATTTCTAAATTAGTTTACATATCTATCTATAGTGTGTCGATTCTATTAATAATCGTTGGTAGAGTACAAACATGACATACTAGATATTAAATTTACCTTCATCTATGTGTTTAAGTTTTTGGATCAATCAATGATGATATTAAAGCATATTGTTTATATTCTTATTTTCTCCACAATTAAATATTCATTTTTACTTGATAGTGAATTTAAGATTGTCCAATTTTAAAATTGAGTTTTGTGAGGTAATATGATAGGATAATTAGTTGGACAGATTTAGGAGATTGGATTGGGAAGGAAATTTCATTCTTATATATTCTACCTACCAATCCAAAGAAATATTTATTGTAAGAATTATATACACAAATCTCTTCACGTTTAAGATTCTTGTTGTATGATTTGAAGAGAACCAAATAAATTTCAAATGCGAAAACTTAATATACACATTTCTCGTGAATCCAACTTATACCAGAAAAAATATACACATTATATATCAAAAGTCATGATCCATTGTTAAAAGGTTTTCTTTTACAAAGTATATATATATATATGTATGTAATGTATACCTTTTTACAAATTACAAATGGTTAGTACTCCTTTCAAGATTAAGATAAAGTGAAATCATACATTAAATGGCTTCTTACGTGTCTATTAAATAAGTTTAATAAATTAAACTTATAACACAACTTATATACACTTGATAATGCACCTGATACATATTTGATACATCTTGAGACACCATTGATACATATTTGATATATTGCCAATATATATTTGATACATTGTCGATATCCATTTCTTTAATACACTTGATACAATTGTGATATACAATTGATACCATTTTAGTAGACAAACTTGATACTCGCCATACACACTCGATATATATTTGGTAGACATTTTACACACTTGATATACAAAATATTTAGATTTATGATAAAAGATTTTGATTTTTTTAAGGATTAGAAAAAGAAAAACATATATATTTATTATAAAAATATAAACCAAAGACATATACTATTATAAACCAAATTAAAATAATCTACACCAAACGCAGAAACTATTGTAACTGAACTATAATAACCCATCATTATATAATAACTCACTTCTTGTCCCAAATGCCTCTTAAAAAAGTATTTCATGTTTTTTTTTTGCTCTAAAGTTAACAAATATCAACTTCTTTACAAAAATGTCACATTGTTTTATCTACCTAAATGTCATTAAACATGTCTACTTAATTGCCATTAAATTAAAAACAATTTTTTTTGTCATTTTCAACATTTGTATATATAAACACGTGTACCAAATGTATCAGGTGTATTATGTGTATATTGAGTGTATCACTTGGGTTAGATCTTTTTTTCCTATAACTGCAAAATGGAAAAAGTAGTGAACGATAAGCTTACAAATCTCTAAACTTAAATTGTCATCAAGTATAATTTTCCTCTCATAATAATACGACAAATTTAAGATTGATTTGAACTCGAAACATGACTATCATTAGAATGTTTTAGGGTTGAAAATGAAATTATTGAGAAAGTAATAGAATATTAATATAAATATAATATGAAAGATAATCAAAAGAATATAATATTTTCCAGTGAATCAATCTAGACAATACGTGTTACACATTGATTGTTAAAAAGGAAAGATATGATATGGACAGGAAACAATGCTTGGTGAGAAAGTGATACATTGTCTTCCAAAATTTAGGGATTTTTCTTCTTACATAAATATTATATTTTTAAAATTTTTTGTCTTTAAACATAAAATAGTCTAGAAAAACTTTAAAGAGGTATTTCATATTTGTTTTGAGACCCTCACTTCCTTTCTAAATCCATAATCGTAAGTTTAACGATATCACCACTTAAACATTCTCTTTATTTTAGAGATTTAGAAATGTATACAATATCTATTCAAACGTTAAACTATCTCAATCAAACATTACGTAATTTCATTGATTACGATGAATTTAATTATGAAGTCAAATTTGGTTGGTTCTAGAATGATTTAAAATATTATTTGCAAAAGGAGGATATTGAAACTAAAATTAAGGTTAATTAAAAGAACAAAAACATAAGAAAATAATAATAAGGTATCAAAACCAAAGCTTGCATGTGAATTGATAGGACCTGAAGCCTTCCTCTTTGTTTCTACTACACTTTTGATAACGACTTTGAATTAATATATATATTGAAAACCAAAGGCTTTAGAGTTCTTAGTAGGTCCGGTTGGAGGCTTCACGGGCTGATCAAAGTACAATACATAACCCATCTCCCATAAATAAACAAACCAATTTTATTCTTTTTCAAATGAAAACAAAACTATTTTGTTTTATGTTTTAATTTTAATATTTAATTATTTTGGATCTTTCTTTTTTTTTTTTTTTTGTTTCGTAGCTCAATTGTCATCGGACCTCTTCTTAATCCCTACTATTTACGACAACCATTTTGAGTTTCTCTCGACGATTATTAAATTATAGAACAACGAAATAAATTATTATTATTATTATATACTTTATTACGATAGAAGTGAAGATTCGACTCACAAATCTCTTTCTCGTTTAAATTTAATAATCTTTGATATTAAGTATGTTTAAAATTAGATTTGTAGTCATGAATGAATATTGTTTAATGACTAACCTCCGAAGATGTGGCGAACCCTAGATGGTTTGGTAAACGAGTGGCTGGAATTTGTTGGCATTTTTCACTTATTTATTATTCTTTTTAATATTGGGGTTGTCTTATTAGATGAGCAATTTTTTTTGTTTTTTTGTTTTATTAAAGAAGTAAAACTATTTAATTATGATGTTTTTTTTTTCTTCATTTATAAATTAAAATTTGGAAAAGAAAAATATAGGGAAAGAATTGAAGGAGATGTGGGAATGGGAAGCACATGCAAAATCCAGCCATTCAATAAGAGAAGTCTTTTTCTCCCCCATGGGGTTTCTTTGTTTTATGTTCTGTTTAATAAATTAATTAAAAATAAAATAATATAAATTTATATATAGGTTAGGACCACATTTTGTTCTTTTTGGCTTTTCATAATTTCTTATTTATGATCCTTCTTACTGTAATTAATTAATTATAATGTTTTTAAAAAATAGATGGTTGCAAATATAGTAGTAATTAAGTAAGCTTAAAGTAATATGAAAAAAAATAAAAAACAATACAAAAGCATTTACAAATTGAGTAAGGAGTGAGAGGTAGAGAACAAAGATTGAAATTTTAATAATTAGAAGAGCAACTAGAGAAAAGGAAGGAGAAACGAAAAGGGAGGAGGATTTTAACTTAGGTGCACAATGATATAATTAATGTCATTTTTAGCTACTGAGTTTTCAAAAATGAGATTAAAAAATATCTTAACTAATAAATTTATTAAATTTAAATATAAAATTGATCAAATAGGTGATGTGGGGAAGATGAGTACTTGGCGTGACTTGGCATGCACGTGCGAGTGCACCCACACACACACAAATCCTCTCTTTTTTCTCCTCTTCTCACGCATGCACGGCACATACAAATCTTGGCCAACTCTCTCTTCTTTCTCATGTTCTTGGTCTCCACCCTTCCTTTTAAATTTGAATCTACCATCTAATCGCGCGTCAATATTTCTCTACATCTCGTGTGATTTGTTTACATCATCCTTACTTGTCTTGATTGCTTCTAGGAGCGAAGTTATCTCTACATACCAACATGAGTTATTTCAGCATGTTTTGTCCTAACTCATAAGCATCTTAGGAAAATTCCTAAAAGGCCACCCAATAAAAGGTTGCTCCAAGCTAACCAAGCTAAGTTTGTTTAACTTTGGAGCTCTTATAATTGAATCACAAAAAAGGAAGGTGTACCTTTATCGGTATATGTAGTAACTTCCAATTCTTTTAGGTATTTCTTAATAATGCTTTCATGTCCTTAGGATCTCTCTCATTCGAATGTGATATCAGTTCATTCATGTTTCTCTTGTAAACTCGAGTCATTATTACATGCACAGAGCTTCTAATCTGAATCCTAGACTTGGAGGGTTAAATTTCCAAGCCCAAACAAAGGCATCGGTCTCTTAATATATAATAACCTCCCAACTATATTTGTTGGAATGCGACCAATGTCCCGTAATGATGAGATATATAAAGAGATGATCTGGGTATATGAGTGAATACTACTATCAGAGAAACAAAAAAACAAAATCAGGAGGAGTTTACGCCTAAAGTGAATAATAACATACCATTATGGAAATATCAAATGTCTGATTCTTGCTTGCTTTCGACAGACATTTTAGTTTTTCAAATCTCATTATTGTGGTTAATTAGTATAAATCTAAAAATTTTCAATTTTGTATCTAATAAATCACAAATGCCTAACACATCCACAAGCTTTAGATTTTGTATACAATGGATTTTAGACATATTAAAATATTTTACTTTCTTACAACCTACATTACTATACTCAAATAACCCAATCCAAATTCTATTATTATTTTTTGAATTACTACAATTATAACCCTTCCCCCAAACACACATTACTATAATACTAGTATCATAATCTCTCTCCAAAAAACATACTATCATAACACTACCTTTTATATTCTTTCCCTCAAATACATATTACCATAACACTACCAATAATAACATTTCCCTCAAACACATATTATCATAACACTAGGATTATCATAATCCTTTTCCTCTGTAACTCTTTCTTCCCCCATAAAGTTTACATGATCATATATCGAAACAGATTTTGAAGTTCAATAGATAATTAAACTTAAAATCTAATACGAAAGTTTGCTTCTAATAAAAAATTCTAGATCCCCACTTGCTAGCTAGGTTGTCCTATTTATCCTTTGTTTCCATATGATAAGAAAATAAGTGACAATAATAGAAGAGAGAGCTAAAAGTTCTTA
Organism: Cucumis melo; assembly: GCF_025177605.1. NCBI lineage: Eukaryota > Viridiplantae > Streptophyta > Magnoliopsida > Cucurbitales > Cucurbitaceae > Cucumis > Cucumis melo. The sequence continues at coordinate 20,254,679 of NC_066865.1, forward strand.
AATATGTTACCATTAATTTCCGTCATTCTCCTATATGATTTAAAAGTCATTCGAGCCAACTATATGAGATTAGTTTTTCAATCATTTTAAACACAGTTAGGAATACGTAGTTTCGAACTACTACATACTTCATGATTAATAACACATTTATCTACCAATTGGACACGATTAGATTGTATTTGTGTTTTTGAACCCAAATTCCAACTTTTTATTTCACAATTTCTATAAAACTTTTTAATACGTTTTTTTTTTCTTTTCTGAAATATAAATTTATGGTTATATTTTCGGGTTTTCAAAGAATTTGACGTCACCATATATTAGTTAGATATTTTGAAAAGAGTACTATATACCTCCCCTTAATAACCTCAATCAAATGGAATGAAAATCCATGAAAGAGGAACGGAGGTTTTTACAGGAAGGCCCATAAACCCAACTATCATTTTACCCAAAGAGAACCAGAAACTGATGGGCCTTAGTTTCTCAAGGCATGGGGCTCAAAGTTAGGTCTACCAGTGGATAAATATAACAAATATAGGCTCTATGTATTACCATTACAGATATAATTTATTTCTGAGATCAAACTTTCGATTTAAAGAATAAATCTATGTCGCTAAATTTAGTGTGATAATTATAAATAACTTAACTAATTCAAATATAAAGTAAAATGTTTGATCTCCCTATGCCCATGATTGTTTGTATTAAACAATAGTAATCTAGTTAGCTATAACAATTATATACAGTACAACCCATTTGACTTTCCCTAAGACCATACCCACATTTGAGCTTTTCACGTAGGGAAGAGAAAAAGTGTCATAAGTTAATAAAAATGTGTTTTGTCTTAAAAAAAATTCATAAACTTCGGATGATTGTACTTTTAATATTGTTCAAATTGGACTTATGGGTGGTTGAATGAAGTTATTTATAAGTCTTATCATTCGACACACAACTATACAATTATATTTGATTAGAATGGTGTCATAGACATTTTTGGCTCTTGGGTTACAAGATTTCAATATGAATCTCACTCATTGGTATATATTTGTTGACTCAGAATGCGGTCGACTGAAACCTCAAGGAATTGACTATTATTTTTCTAGTACGCGTATTTCCACATGCCTTCTTGTAATACCCTATAGAGTCGGCGCGCTTTGGATTTTGTCTTGAACATCTCCCTAACTTCATTTTTTTGTATGCTCACGAAAGTCTTCGATACACATTTATGACATTTATTCATAGTAATTAAAATAAAAATAATATTGTAAAATAAGACATTGTCGATGAGAAAATATAATATAATATATAAATAAAAGAAAATAAATAATAAATTAAGAAATTAAGAAAATAGAAATTTCTCTAAAAAAAGTTCACTATCTACCATTTGTGAGGAAATATCACCAATATGTGTGTCTTACAAAACTCATAAAATGTTATTATTTATAGGTAATTTGACAAGCATAATCAGTACATTATATAGCCGCTAAAAATTAGTATCTTTAAGACACATGGTAATTAGGTAAAGGAGTTTGATTTGAAAGGAAGTGACACATGACAATGAAATGGACATCTATTATAATATTTATGATAAATAAGTTTTTTTTTTTAAGAAAATAAAAGAAATGTCAATAGAAAAATTATAGAAATTTCTTTATAAAATAAAACCCTCCAAAAACCCATTCTTGTATCTTCTAAACTTTTTATTTCCTTAACATTTTGGGAAGAAAAATGCATTTGGAAAGACAAACAAAAAAGAAAAATTAAATGTTTTTGATGTTTTTTGAGCAGTTAGATTTTAGATGTGATATATAATAGTTTAGGAGTTTCAATATGTTGTAAAGTTTTTTCTCCTAACACTCTTTTTTATATGAATTTTGGTTTGGAAAGCAAATGGTCATTATTATACTTGAAAAGTGATATCAATTACACCAAATATTTGGTATCCAAATTATAAAGTACTTGAAGTAATTAATTGCATATTCATTTTAGGCAAAATATTTATTTACAACTAAAAAGCTACTTTAATTGCCTGTGTCGTCACTTCATATTTCTATTCAAATGTAACTTTTTTTCTTATCCATTATAATTTTCTAAGTTAAATTGAATCTCACATTTTGAAAAGAATGGGATTAACACAAAAGAATGTCACATTTATTAGAGTTTGTAAATTATATACTATCTTAAATTAAAAAAAAAAAAAAAATCCTATTTCCAATTTTTATTTTATTTTAAAAAATCAATATCTAAAAAAAATCTATTAACAAAATAATTACGAACAGTACTAAATAAACACGAGGCTTTCATTTCAAAACTAGTTAATAACATCTCTTTTATAAAGAGTGTGAGTGATTTTTTAGTTATTAGAAAATGTCATATGATGAAAAAAAATTTGATATAAAATAATTGTTTACATTTATCTCAAATGTTAAGTAATGTAAGAAACTTAAATGTCGAGTTTATGTAAATCACTACGTCACCTATAATTAGTTACCAAGATTTTGATTTTAGTGTTTACACCTAAGTGAGTATATTTGCATGGACATAAATGAAAGATGATGAACCTTTATAGAACTTTTCCCTAATTAATTTGAAGAGATAATACCTTTGTAAGCATTAATTAAATTAAAGAAGGTTTGAAAACTATATAGTACTACTGATTCACCCTTATCATGAGATGGATAGAACACATATATACATATACACCAAACAACAAATTCAAAAATCAAATGTAGGTCGAAAGGTAATATCATGGCACGTGTCCTTCAAGTTTCTGAAGTACTATCCAATGATGCCACGTGGGTATTGTTACAAGTGGACATGAAGGTAAGAAAAGATAAATTATTTGAACAAATTACTTAAAACTAAACACATTTCATAGTCAAAGCTCGAGCTTCATGTGTATTTGAAAACAATGTCCAACTATTACTTAATTAATAATTATATTCATTTGTGAATTACAATTATATCTAACTATAATTTGTAGGGAGAAAACTAAGACACTTAATTGTATAGGTCTAAATTTTCATTTATTACTAAATCTCTATGTATTTAGTTCTTTTAAGTCTTTGGATTTGGTTTCAATTACATCTATCTCACAAATTTTAATTTATATTGTGAAAATTATCTTGATATTTGAAACGAAATTAATGTTACGAAATCAATAAGTAAGAAATAAAAGAAACGTAAAGAAAAATCGATATATAAAAATATGTGGTTTGTTAATAGTGATGTCAACTATACCTACAAGGTAAGAGAACAAACTATATCATCTGGGATTGGAGATAGTTTATTATAATTGTATGTCTCTACAATTCTTAAATTATCATGATAAATAATTACAAATATTGTGAATAATAATTACAGAGTGAAGTTATGTATTTAGTTTGTTGGATGCGTGAGATAATGAATTCAAAGCATTTCAACTATTTAGTTTGAAAATATTATATCACTTTTTCAAAATCTAAACTATGTTTGCTCCCTCATCTTCTTTTCCTATAAAATCCTTCTATTCCCCTTATTTATTGAAACTAAAACAACACACGCACTTGTTCATAGAGAAATAAACTCCATTTCTTAGTAAAAATAATTAGTCATTGCTATGAAATTCTTGTATTGTTTTCTTCTCTTTTCATTACTAGTCATCATCCATGGCAGAAGCTTCAATAATTTCATGTCTTGCTCCCAAACCCCATATCCAGACCTCTGCTTTCATTACATAAACCCAAACGACAACATACCAACTGCCGATATTGATGAAACCTATCTAAACACCCGTTTTCGAAACTCAGCTGTTCAAGCCACTTTGAACCAAGCCAGGAAGGTACACGACCATCTTCGCTCTATCATGGATCTTGGTTCATTTGATGATGACAATAGAAATAAAGTCGCTTTAATCGACTGTTTGGAATTCTATGAGGACTCGATTGCAAAGCTCAATCGTTCGGCGTTCAGTTCCACGATTGTTAACTCGATCGACCATTTGACGATGCTAAGTGCTTCATTAGCAAACCATCAAACATGTCTAGACGGATTTCGAGATTTCGATAATTCAAATAATTTCTTTCTTCCAATTCAAATTATGAGTAACTTCTCAAAATTGGTTAGCAATTCTCTTGCCATCACGAAGGCTGCGGTGGCACCCGCCAGTAGTTCCTCCACCTCCTGTGGCCAGCCGTTACTAGATGGCTTGTGTCCCGAGTGGGTTTACGATGATGATAAGACGCTTCTCCGGGATATGGTCGGAAAGGGCGCGGATATGGTGGTGGCCCAAGATGGAAGTGGTGATTTTAGGACGATATCGGAGGCAGTGGCCGCGGCGGAGGAGGCGAGGAAGGGAAGTGGAAGTGAAAGGTTTGTTATATATGTTAAAGGTGGGATTTACAAAGAGAATGTTGTGATTAAGAAGAGCATGAAGAATGTAATGATGATTGGAGATGGAATGGATAGAACGATCATCACAGCCATGAAGAACGTACAAGATGGATCAACAACTTTCCAATCAGCCACTTTTGGTTTGTACATATTTACATTTTGATCCAAACTTTTTGTTATATTGCTTCACTGTCATGCATGCATTTGAATTCCATTAGTTATAGCTTCAAATAGTTTTGAATTTAAAAAGCTTCAATTTGGCTTTGATCTTGTTTTCTAAGTTTTTTTATAAAGAATTTTAATTATTTGATTCTATATTAAGTTTCAAATTATTTTATTAGTATTTTTAGTGTACGGTATAGTAAAAATTTGTAAGTTGATTTAAACTAATAAGAAAAATTAGGTTAAAACATATATGTTTTTTTAGGAATATTTCCAAATATGTATATTAACGATGACAATAATAGAAGCTAATAGAACTTCATCCATATTTATTAGTGGGTATTATTTATAAAATTTGAAATTTTTTTATAATTATAAATAAGAAAATTGTAAAAAAATAATAAATTTGACAAAATATTCACAAAATATAGCAAAATTTTATATTCTATCAATAATAGACATTGATAGAAGACATTGATAGAGATTGCTTCTATCAAATAGACAGTGATAAAAGTATATAAGTGTTTATCATCGATAAAATCTAAAATATTATTACATAAGGTAAATATTTTAGTTTAGCCGTAAATCACAACATAAAACTAAGAACATTATAAACCTTTCACATTTCTTTAGAAAAAAAAAAGTTGTAACTTTGTGTATAAGAGAATTTTTTTTTGTTGATGCAATATTGCTCGTCAGCAAAGATTAGTTTTGATTGGTGTTTTTAGGATTTGGTCATTCTATTTGAATAAAAACATATAAATCAAAACTGCCCAAAAAAAAGAAGATTTTAACTCATGTTGATTGAAATACTGACTAAATTACTAATTCTAGCGGTGGCCGGCGAAGGATTCATCGCGAAAGATATGACATTCGAGAACACAGCGGGACCGGAGAAACACCAAGCCGTGGCACTCCGTTCTAATGCCGATCGCTCAATTTTTTACCGATGCAGCTTTAAGGGCTACCAAGACACTCTATACGCCCACTCAAACCGCCAATTTTACCGTGAATGTCACATTTATGGAACCGTCGACTTCATTTTCGGCGACGGCGCCGTGGTTTTTCAAAACTGCAACATCTTCGTGAGAAAGCCGATGATGAACCAAAAAAACACCATCACGGCCCAGGGGAGATCCGACCCGAATGAGAATACCGGGTTCGTGATCCACAATTCGGTCATCAAAGCGGCGCCGGATTTGAAGCCGGTACAAGGTTTGTACGGAACTTATTTGGGGCGGCCATGGAAAGCATATTCGAGGACGGTGATAATGAAGAGTTATTTGGACGGTTTGATTGAACCGGCCGGGTGGCTCCCTTGGGCCGGAGATTTCGGTCTAAGGACGATTTATTATGGGGAGTTTATGAACATTGGTGGTGGGGCTAATACAAAAGGGAGGGTGCGGTGGCCGGGATACCATGTGATGACGAGTGCGACGGAGGCAGAGGGGTTTACAGTGGAGAGTTTCTTGGGAGGAAGAGGTTGGATTCCTACCACCGGAGTGCCATTTGTAAATGGGGTATGATAATGATATCCCAAGTCTTTTATTGGAACTTAAATGTGGTGGAGATGGGAAAAATAAAATTGTAAAAATACACCTCCAGAGTTGTATGCATAATATATCGATGCTGGTGAAAGTTCCCAAAAAAAACATATGAAAATTGATTGCTAAGTTTATAATTAGTTAATAAAACTTTAATTCTATCTTAATTAGATTATATAAATATATAATAGATTATTTTAAAGACAACGGCTGAAAGTTACAAAAGAAATGAAAAAATAACTATCCTAAGAAAACAGCCCAAAAAGGCCTATTTGGAAGAGAAATGAAGTGGGAGAAAATGTTGGGTAGAACTTGTTGGAGGAGAAAAAGGGTCAGGTAGCTAGCTTATTATAGTTCAAAGAGTTCTATACTTTGATAATACTAGTAAATAATAACAATAAAAATAAATAAATCCATTTTTCAGTTCAATCAATGTGGGTGGGGTTTGGACATGGAAATAGTTATGAAGATTAATTAGCAAATTTGGCACATAAGGTAAGACCAGATTGATATGAAGTGTATATATATATATATTTATATTCTGTAACTTAGTCGAGCTTCACAAAGAAGCATCAAGATTATTAACACAAACACCAAAATTTATGTAGGCTAAAGTTTTCCCGCCAAACAAACAAACACTCTGGAAGCACTTACAGTGATGTTTTAAGATTATATCTTGCGCCACCGCAAGCTAAGCAACAATTATTTCTTCAAAAATCAAGGTTGTGTATAAACTCCATTTATGTAATGACGGTGGGTGCGGATCTCCCGGTGAACTCTTGCATTTTTGAGAGCTTAAGAGCAACTTCCACCTGAAACCAGATATAATAATCGAGTCGATATAAATCGGATACTTAGCAAAAATGGATTTTTACTTCTTCTTTAAATTGGAGCAAGAGATCTAACCAGGGGAGCAAGGGCTTCCTGAGAATCTCTCCCGGTTTTTGATGGATCTTTCTCATATTGCTCGATGTAGAGCCGAATTGTTGCACCTTCAGAGCCAGTTCCAGATAGGCGGAAGACCTGCAACCATGTAAAGGTTGAGAATATATAACCAACTCTTCATTTTTACTAAAATTTTTGTTCACACAATTTAGTAAAAGTCCTGATTAGTGTGTGTGTGTGTGTGTGTAAATTCCTATAGGGAGCTGGAAAGCCGGCTCAAAATAACCAACTTACCAGTCGTGAACCATCCTCAAACAAATATCGAATACCCTGGTGCTTGGAGATGGAACCATCAACCGGATCTTTATACTCAAATTCATCACCATGGACAACCTTTGCCACATCTGAACGGATTCCCTTGACAATTCTGTATAGAATGCCAGTGTTTATCCATTAAAGAGTATAAATTGAAACCAAAATATAACATACGAAAATTTTGAGTTCCGAACTCTTTCATAACAACACACAAGATAAAATACATAAAGACAATTTTCAAATTCAAACAAATAACAAACTGAAACTATTAGCAATTAAACTTATCAGACGATTTTCAAATTTAAACAAATAACAAACTGAAAGTATTAGCAATTACACTCATCAAACGAGAACACTCAGAAAATGCAACACGGCTCAGTTTTGACTGAACTAAGCTGTTTCTCAATGTTGAACACTAATCTTCTTTGTGGAACTAATCCTTGGTGTTTTTCATCCTAAACAAAGTTCGTTGTAAATAAATACCTTCAGAGAGTCGAACGCTCACTACCTAGGGGCTTACCACTTATAAACGATAAAGAAAGCCAGAAGACCAAAGAGTTGTCAATCCGTACTCAAAAATAAAAAATAAAAACTATATCTGGGCAAGACTTAGATGAATGCGAAGTTGCGAACTGCAACTGACTAGATAACATGTTCAATTTCAAGTGGGGGAATAAACACCAAAAAAAAAAAAAAAAAAAAAAAAGAAAAGAAAAGAAAAGCATACCCATTCACTTCGTCAAGTGAAGATTGCAGTTTCACCAGATTTGCCATCAGTTCCTTTGCTGCTCCAGCGTCAACATTCTAAAGAAATAAATAAAGAAACCATCCATAAAAATAAGAAATTTCAAATCCATTTATGATAACATCTGGCATCTTAAAAAATTTAAATAAACAAAATGAATACCTCGTAATCATATCTAGTATAATAATGACGACCATAGGTGGCCCAATGTTGGCGAACTATGTCTTCGACTGAAACGAGCTTCCCACCATCAAGGTTTCCCTTGTTTTTATAAGCAAGAATGGATAACCAAGCCAAAACTGCCCAAATTCCATCTTTTTCACGAATATGGTCAGATCCTGCTCAAGAAGTTGGTAAAGAAAAAAAATCAGTTAAGTACAGAATCTATCAGTTCTGGAGCGACCAGAAATCTAAATAAATTAGAAAACCCAGAGGCTGACCAGTTCCAAAACTTTCTTCCCCGCAGACTGAGCACATTCCTGCATCCATTAAATTACCAAAAAATTTCCAACCAGTAGGAACCTGGAGAAAATATATGGCAATATCAAAATTAGTCGTCAGTACACAAGATGCAAACAACATGTGAAGTTCAAGATAAAAGAATTAAGTCTTGAATTGACCTCAAAAAATTTCAACTTCAAGTTTTTGGCAACCACGTCTAGTGCAGCAGAGGTTGGCATGCTCCTAGAAATATTAGGGTTAGAACATCAAATAAGTTCAATGACTTTTCTCAAAGAGTTTTAAATGTTCGAAGAAGTCTAAAGAACAAAGGCATTTCTTAATGAACATGCAAAAGGCCCAATAGATGTCCGACATCTACAAACTTGTTGAGTTCTTCCACAGTAAATTTAAAACAGATGGTTCATTCACCATGAACTCATTCCATTTTCATATGATTTAAACCCTACCCAACGAAATACATTATGCAGCAACTCAAAAACTACCATGCCTAATTTATCAAAATTATATCTTTATATAATCAGATCAAATCCTAAAGGTTTAGTTTTATATTCATTAGTTCATTTAACAACAAACTCAAGACTTGAAGTACTTCCAAACTTTAACAACTGTGCAAATTGAACTGTGGATTGAATACAAACTAGAAAGTAATGCAATTTTATAGTCTTGATGAGTCCAAGTGGTCATATCTTAGCAGCGCAAATCATGAAGAATGGAGGTCTTCATGCGACCAAGAATGATAAAATATTCGATCGGGAGTATATTTTTCATATTTGTTAAAAAAGAACACTTGAATTCTTAGCTAAATTTTAGGGGAAAAGAATCTAAAGAAACTACTTTTAATTTTCAAATTTTGGTTGAGATATTGAAAATGTTTTTAAAAAAGATACCAAAACAAATAAATAGAGGGTGGAAACAGTGTTCTTTATTTTTTTTATTTTTTGATATCCGTGGGTTGTCCAGCCAGCTTACGCGCACCTCGACTAATCTCACGGGACAACCCGCCTAACCCTACAAGATTTGGGTGTTAAGGAAATTCGTAGAAAATTAATTCCTAGGTAGATGGCCACCATGGATTGAATCCTTGACCTCTTACTTAGTTATTGAGACTATGTCTCCCCTTTTAACGCTAGGCCGGGAAGTAGTGTTTAAAGAGTGCTCATCGGAAAAAGAAAAGAAAAACCACAGAAATACAACATAAAGAAGGTGTCTCCACAAGGAGGGGCACCAAAAAATAGGCAGAGTAGAACAGGAGACTTGGAAAAGTGACAAAAGTTAAGCAACAGAAACTAACACCTGGCAACACCCTTCAAACCAGCAGAGAAGTATGGAATAGCTTCAACAGCATTAGCAGCAATAATGGCAACAGAGTCCGAAGGAGTGACAAAAAACCTGAAAAAGTACAATAGAACATATAAAAAACAATTGAAAAGGAAATGTTATTACATATCAGTACCATTGGTTAGGCAATACTATACTACCTTTTACCAAGGACCATATTACGATCAGCATCACCATCAGCAGCAGCACCAAATTCTGGAGGTTCTCCAGAGCTTGATTTACCCAATCCCATACGATCAACTAATTCCTTGGCATAAGTCAAATTGGGGTCAGGATGACCTCCTCCAAAGTCCTCCTGTTATACCAGTCACGAGTAATAAGGAAAAGTGAAAATTGGGAAATAAGTAAAAATCATATAAGAAAAGCCAAAGCATGTTCAGAAGGGCCACAACCTTAGGTACGCAGTTCAGTAATGAGCTTTCTTGTGCACCAAGCTCTTCCACGAAAATACGTTTTGCATATGCTCCAGCAACACCATGTAGAGCATCATAACTTTAAAAGAAACATGGTGATCTTAGTATTTAAGGTCATAACATAAAGAATTACAAATGAAGAGGATAATGTTCCACTGGAAATGGTTCCACCAGAGAATCTACATACCAGAACGAAAATTTGGGAGAGGTTAGAAGCTTGCGGATAGATTCAAAATCAAATATTGACCTGTTAATTTAAGAGAAACAGCATCAAAAACTGAAACAATGAACGCAAAAGATAATCACGAGATGATGACTCTCTATTCAGCTACCAAACATCAACAGTATAGAAACATCACACTACGAGACACTTTCTAAAGCATACCTTCTAAACAGGACGAGGAAATTGATCTCATCACTCCTTATACAAGAAGTTTTCAAGGGGATAAACATTTAAAAAGACCATTTAATTGCGAAAACAAAGTACATATTTTGCATACGAGAAAATAAGAATGCACCATCACAGGTTTGACAAGGGAAGCAATGATAATAATTGACTAATTACACTGGTTCAATATGAATTTAAACTGACGGTATCTGACAATGAGTAATCACAAAAAATCTCATCAAGAAATAAAGGAAGACACAGTAACAAAGGAAACAAATGGAGGGAGAAATAGCAATAATAATGATATGGCATGTCATGATGATAATGATATTGATCAACAAAGCTTACTTCATCAACTTCACGTAGTCACTAGCTGAATCAAAAACCTCAACATCAAATTGTCCTTCAGGTCCACCAAAGCTAGAAACACCTATTGCGGAAATATCCACCTAAGACAAACAACATGGCTTAATAAACAAGAATTAAGTGATGAGTATGTAGAAATTTTAATGTGAGAGTGGGAAAGTACGTTAGGTAGATCTTCAGCAATTAGGTACTCCTTTATGGTTTTTGTGTTTTCATAGATCTTATCAGTAATTCCCTCTGGTGCAGGGCCGCCATTTTCCATGTTGTATTTAATCCCAAAATCCTGCAAAGGTTTTCTTCCCCATAATAAATAAAGTATAACAAATAATGCGGTAATTTAGATCAAAGTAATAATTTGATGTCCTCTAGATGTGCCAATACTCTTTTAGTGCATCTCAACTATTCATGCACTTCTTTGAGAAACCAAATGCATTGAAGCAGAAAGTACAGCAAACGTAGGAATGCAATCCTTTAGTTCTAAAATCCTTCACAAGGAGAGTCCCGGTTATGATGACCAAAAAGAATACAACCAACTTCTAGGCAATTGAATATTTATTACAATTCCTATCAAATAAACAAGAAAGAAAGCCACTCTTTACAGGCATTGTCAGTCTTTTTGTTTTTGTACTTTTTCTTTTTCCCCTAAAGGAAAAATGTATTAAAAAGATGGAAGATATTCCCAGACATAACTGAATTAATTTAGGAACGTCATTCAGCACAGAGAGGAAAAGTAGCAAATAAATGATAACTACCTCATGAGGACCTCCTGGATTGTGACTTGCAGTCAAAATAAATGCTCCTGATGCTCGGGATCCCTGATATCAAAAGTTACTTTCATGGCTAATATAATGAAAGACTTGAAAATATTGTCATCTTGCTGGAATTGTAGCAAATGTATAAAAGTAATTCCACTTACATCAACACCAACTCTTTCACGTATGACAGCAGACACAGCAGGGGTTGAAAGCAAACCATTTTGACCAACCCAAATACGGCGTACCCCATTTGCCGCAGCCATCTTAATTATTATCTGTAATTAAAACATAAAAATATAAAATATGGGTTACATGACATCAATTTAATAGGAAATTTGCATAAATGGAGAAACCAAAAATAGTTCTGAACAGAAATCCAGAAAATGGGCTTCCATTAATCAGATGTAAAAATTTGCAGGTTCACATTGGAAGCTGAGTTTTTTAACATAAAATGGAAGCCTATTAGCAATATTCCCTACCATGCCATTTAGGTGTCGGGAATGTAAGAGAGGACGAATAAATTGTTCTTACACATTTCTACCATTACTAAGTCTTAAATCATCAATTGACCCCAAAGCTTAAACTAATGGGTCTCACCCTCACTTATAGCCTTGAAATATGTAGAAGACCCAACAAGTGGAAATGAATATTAATTGGGGAGAAAATAACATTGCAAGAGTTGGAAGTTTTGATCAAAAGACCTCCTGGACCACGTAGTCTAGTTCCATTTCAAATCATTGATTGACCCAAAAGCTTAAATTAATGGGTGAAGTAAATTTTAATATTACATCATCTAACACTAAGTTGCAAAAAAAGGATTTCCTTAAAAAAAAAATAAGAATGTCATGCATATTTCTATGACCAAGTCACCTTTGCTTATTTTTTCAACATAGTGATATCACTCATAGGTTCCAAAGGGAGAACAATACAATTTGGTTACTCAAAATTCAGAAAGTATAGTGTATATTGTGTGTACGTTCAGCAAACCAAAAGAAATAGCTTGTTGGTGTCTTCCTCAGATAAAGAAAACCAAAGAAATAAGAAAGCCGTAGAATACAGATTGTATAATTAAAAGGGTAAAAGGTTGTTACTTAACTAAATAACTCGGAAAAAATAAGAAACAATATAAATTGATCAAGCCCATGTCAAAAGGAATATTGCAGTAAACTACCTTCAAATCTAACAATAATATTTTTTTAAGAGAAACCAAGCTTCATTGAGAAGAAATGGAAGAATAGAAAAAAAAACATGTTGGTTGGATACAAAAAGACAGCCAAAACCATAGGAGCTAACCAACTAACCATATGGAAAATGGCTCCAATCCCTAATACTAAGTCCCAACAGATAGTTACAAAAATCCTTTAAGGTCGCACCCATATGTGTTAAACCTCACTAACAACCAAACCTCCTCCTAAATGCTAAACGCTCTATTATTTCTTCCAAGCCACAAACCTCACAAGGTGGCAGATAATCTAACCTGCCATAAAATCTAACCCTTATCATTAAAGAACTGATGCAAAAACCAAGAGGATCACCTCCATCATAGTACTGCAGATTGCAGTCCTTGCTCCTCACAAGGCTAACACCAAATAGCTAAAAATATATATACTAGATAGAGTAAGCTAACCGACAATAACTGAGGAAATGACACATACACTTAAAAGTCTGCACCATTGAGAGCCTTAGACTAAAGAAGAATGTCTCAAAACCCAATCCATAGAGTTCACCCTGAGAAACAAGACCCTCCGACCAAAGAATTTCGTCTTCTCTGGAATTTGAACTTTCCCAATGAGAAGAAAAGGGGACAAACTCAAGAGAGAGGAATCTCCAAAATACAAAATACAAAAAAAAAAAAAAAAAAAAAAAAACCCTATGTACAAGGTAAACACAAACAGCCTCGAAAGAGGCTTCACAACATTTTTTATTTCTCTATCAAACAATGAATGTCAAAATTCCAAGGAGAAGAAAGAAGAACGTGAAGGAGAAATAATGGATTCCTCAACCATGATCTTCATTCGTGGTCAAATTCACCAATTTTCTATAAATGTCTTACTTGCTTGGCTCGCATGCAAATTTGAGAGGATTTGGAATCACACTCTTCAAAGATTCATAATAATTACAATAAATACTTTTTTTTTTTTGTCTAGCTAGTCTTACATTGAGGTCATAGTGGTGCATTGTTGCAAGAAGGCATCAGACAATTTGAATTACATTCTTCGAAGACACAAGATTGCTAGATTGTTTGGGGAACCTTTTTAGAAACAGTGAGTATGAGTATGGTTCATGGTAGAGATTGTCATTATAACGCCCTAACTTTAGAAAGGAACATGAATGAATCGAGATCATATCCAAATGAGAAGGATCGTGAGGACATGAAAGGTTAAGAAAATCTTAAAAGAATTGAAAGTTACTACCTATATCGATAAGGTGCACTTTCCTTTTTGGTAGCTCAATCATAGGAACTCCAATGTTAAGCGTGCTTAGCTTAGAACAATTTTATGTTGGGTGATCTCCTACAAATTTTCCTAAAACTCATGTGAGTAAGGACAAAGCATCCTGAATGGACTCATGTTGGTTTGTGGGGACAACATTCACTTTAATAAGCCTTTAAGACAAGCAAGGATGATGTTGCCATGTTGCAAGGGATGCAAGGGAATGTCAGCGCCATCAGTTGCCAAAATCAAATTCCAAATCTCGGGTCTAGGACATTACATTCATCTTATGTTGGAGGAGATCTTATTCCACCAGCACTTTTGTGATAAAGGTTGTACTATTTGGCAAGCAAATATTTGGCTAGAAAGGAATGAGAGAACTTGAAGGGGATTAGAAAAAATAGGATGAGGGCTCTGACCAAATTTATTGCCCGCGTGGGTGTCTAAAGCTTTTTGTAACTATCCTCTACAAGCCTTTTTTTTCTTTATCATGGTAGGTCTTCAATTGTGGTGGCTCTTCCATTGTAGGCATTGATTTGAAAGCAAAAATGGAGCTTTGAAAGCCATATTGGGCATTGTTGTTGCATTCCCTTGTATTTTTTTTCTCAATGAAAGCTTGGTTTCTATAATAATAATAATAAATCAATCAATTGAAAAGATAATTACAGACAACAGTAAGTACGATATTAAAAGTTATTTCATTTTTCACTGATTTTACTTGAATTTCCCTTGGGGGGGTGGACTTGTGATAATACCTGAATAGCATCCTTTGAATAATAGCGTCCATCTCCGGATACAACAAGTGTAGCCCCTTTATACAAAAAACAAAATTGTTAAAGGAAAATCCATAAGACTAATGCCCTGGTGGAAAACAAAAATTAGCCACATAAGAATGGCGGTTTAAGGCCAACAAATGAGTCATCATTACAAAGTGAATTCCATGTCCAGTCAGAAGAACAAATGTTAAAAAGTGAGATCCTTGCATAATGAATTAGTCAAGAGGGAGGAGTCAAAGGCTCCATGCAAAAAGCAAGCATAAGTAACAGGAACATAGAGCACTATAAAGACTGGTAGTAGGCAAATATAATATTGACACCTAATGCCTTTGTCAAGCAAGGGACAAGCGCTACCATCAACGATGAACACCTAAAATTAGGATTTAGTAATGATGAACTGATAGAATCCATCAGAACAAATTAACAAGTAGAAAAGAGGCAGGTCTGAGAAATACTGGTCATCAACTGACGGTGAAGAATTTTTGTCTCCTTATCTAAAGGATGTATTCCCCTACACGTTTATCTTCAAGTAACTCCCTTGGCTCTAGCTTTATGCTTCTTTTGTATATTTCATACATCAACGAAATTTGTTTCTTAACTAAAACAAATCATTTATCTTCATATATTAAGGTAGTAAATCAAACATGATTAAGCATACTGACTTGCTTTCTAGTTTCCACACAATGCTGACGGTAGGGGAATTTTCCTTTATTTCCAGGATCGTAAAAGATAAATCTATATAGTCACTAGAGTGTCTTATTGTACCCCTTTCTAACAGTTATTTGATAGAACGATAACTAACAGGAAGTTGTATTTTCAAATGAAACAACCACTACCTCTGACTTTTTCAGTAGTCAATGCATTAAATGTTGATTGAACAAAATTCTCCAAGTAGTTCGGTTGAATGAATACTTTTACCTAGAAAAGATCCAGCCACAAAAAAACAAAAACAAAAAAAACAAAAAAAATCAGTCCAGTGTGGAAACAGAAAGGAAGGAACATCGCATTGCAACAATATACAATCGTACCGTGTAAAGATCAACTAGCATATGAAATAATCGTACTCTCCAAATAGAATATTTAACAAATAAAAGATTAAATCCGTTTGAAATAGAGAGTAGAATATTTGAGAAATGAGAATAAAGATAGGAAGGTCCTTGTTTTCCATAACAATCGTAAGAGAGTTAGTTAAGTAAGGCACCAGATCTAGTGCACTGTTCCAATCCAACATAATCGAATATCTAATAAGAAGATCAAACGATCATGCATCACTCAGAAATGAGGGAATCAAATTAAGGAACACAGAAACGCATCCATCGCTAAAACCTACAAATTGCGAAAAGAAATACTACGAGAGATCACGTATCAATAAGAAACTCAGAATCCTTCTCCCACTATACTGATCAACAGAAGATCTAACAGAATGAAAAATCACAATAAAAAAAATGAGACGGATCCAGACAGATGATAAAGAACGCAAAGAAGAAATTGAAGTGAAAATGAAATAGAGGAAGATGGTGAAGGAACCTTCTTGCGGAGGCCGGAAGTACCGGGTTTCTGGCCATCGATGGGGGATGTGAGCTTCTTGGTGACATTGAAGCGAGCCATGGGTTGATGAGAAGAAAAGTGGAGGGAATTGAAGGGAGATAGGGGGAAATGGGGGAGAAGGGAGATTAATATAGAGAGGAAGCAGTGGGCGATGAGTGCGGGGGGGGGATGGGTTTGCTTGATTCTGCGGTTTTGTATTTGTACAAATAAGGGAAGCGAAACGGAAGTGAGAAATGTTGAGTTATAACGACACGTAGAGAGGGAACAATATTATCTCTATGTTTATAGATGAGAATTAGACGATGCAACTTTTCCCCTTTTTCTTTTTCCGTTCGCAGGACCCGCTCCCTTTTAACGATGCCGATTCTCTTTTGTATTTTGTATGCAAACTCTACAAATTAAATTACAACGACACACACACTTAATTGATAAAGCTACCATTGGTCTTGTAATTTTCTCTACTTTTTCTTTTTAATAATTTACTTTTGTTTTGTAATTCTCTACATTTTAATTCCTTCGTTTTCATTTTTTAAAACAACTAAAATGTCTGTTTTTGTAATAGTTTAAAAATGAAAGTTATGTTTGCTAATAACTTAACGGTAATTTTAAAAATGACCTATTGATTACGTTTGTTGTTATTTATGTGTGCTTTTGTGATGTAGTTGGGTCTTGGCTCCAATTTTTAATCAAACTGCACTATTTGATTGAGGAATAGAAGTTGCTCAATACGATCGCGTTTAAAAATTAGTGGACTTAGTAGCTTAATTGTTGTTGTTACAATAACAATATAAAAATTATTGAGTTTGTTGTATTTATTGTTATAATGTAAATCTATAATGGTAAATCAATAATAAATGTAAAAAAATTGTAATGGTTATATTTGCGATGGAGGTTCCTTAGTGATTATATTTTGTAATTGTGTATCTAATAATAAGTTCTTTACCCATTTGACATCTTTCAAGATTTAACAAAAATTAAAATTTAGAGTTCTATACAAAAAGTTATCTTTTAAATCAATTAGGCTAAGGAAGTGTTTAAATTTAGAAGAAAAGAATGTTCTTTCGCATAGTTATTTTCATTTAAACATTATATATAAAAAAAAAAATTCAAGTGTGACAATTCTTTCTCAAAAGTGTTTATATGCAAATTTAATTTATTTGGTTTTTTATGCATTAAAAATGTTTCTATTAATATCAAATTACTATAAATGACGATTATAAAATACTATGAACTAAGAACTTAAAATAATGGTCTGTCGCAATTGATCGTCTAGGATGGTTTCCACCAGAAGTTGGTGGTGGTTATCAAAGGCGGTCATCAAATTTGGCGCTGGATGTAGTGTGCTAGAGGAATGAAAAGTTGGTTGAAAAACTATGCTCAATGACTCAATGTCGCTCGGAGTTGGTCGACATCAATTGGTCAATGGTGAATGGAGGTAGCTGAAGACAATGGCCGGAATTGGACAGCAAAAATTATATAATTCGAAAGTGATTAGTTATTAAACACTTAAAATCATCTTTTAAAAAAGTTTATTTCAAGTGCATATCATAAATAAATTTATTTTACAAACTCATTTTTCTCAAAATTATAAAGAAAAAATATATTTTTTTTGAGTTGTTATCAAAATACTCTAATATTTTTTAAAATGATTTTTTCAAAATTAAACAATTAGAAAATTAAATCAAATTGACAAACACAACCTAATTTTGATAATGATATATTAAACATAAAATAAAATATCAAAGACTATTAGATATTGTTATCGTTTAATAACAAAGTTAAAATTTGGATACACATTAGATACCTTTTAAGAGTAAATAAATTTATTTTACAAAAACCTTGAACGTTAACGACTCCCTGTTCCTCAAGAAGCTTCGTGCTTAGGTCGATACATAGGATCTTAGAGTTTTTGCTATTTTTTGTTTAAAAAATTGTCCTTCTTGATAGAATTCTACCACCCATTCTCTTTTTCTTCTCTTTCAAGGAGATTCCTACAATTTCAGCAAGGAAAAACCCGTGGTAAGGATATTCAACCTAACGGAGTTGGAGCCCATAGAGATAGACCCGTCAACACATTCTTTTTCGAGGTATGTAAAGTTATAACCCTTTGTTATTTTTGTTTATTTATAAATGATATCAAAATAGATCCAATGTTTCCTCTCCATAATGAAGTGTTCATTTCTTTTAGTGAGAACTTGATTAAGAAAAGTTTTCTCACATGTTTGTTCCCTTCACGAACAATCAAAAGAAAAATGCTTCTAAAATATCACTCAACTGTACATCAATGTGGTGTGATGCTCACTAATGACTCGATCATACTAAAGCTTTTGTGTTAACAATAATTAAAGCTAAGTAACAAAAGGTTTTGGTCTTTCCTGTCATTACTATATATCGGCACAAGTCTTTGTATTAAGATATTTAGGTTGAATTTGATCGATTCTCTTGACCTAGTAAGGGGTTGACCTCTTTAGCTCGGTTCTTAGCAATCACCAAGGTGCAATCTCTGCTCATGAGTGGTTGACCTAGGTAAATGAGGCCTGATGCGTGATCCACCTAGGGTAAGAAGAAAGTCAACAAATCTCACAATCTTCTACACTGGAGAGAATGTTGAGCAGAAAAATTAAAAGAACAATATACTTAACAGTAGAGTGGACACCAACTCATCAATGCATGTGCAAGAGCAAACAAGGTATCAACCACATTTTTTGTTTTTAAATATCGATAGACACATCGTTGAAGAGCACATACGATAGACACTTGTTAATCTTTAGAAATTTATTCTTTTAAATATTGGCCTTCACTTTGCATATTCTTCTAAACTTTATCCACTTTTGCACTTTGTATTTTAGTACAATTTGAAGTTCTTTTTCCTTCCAAGAATAGGGCTGCAGGTCCAATTTTGATTCTTTCAAGTATCTATTGGTTTGGCTTTTCATGTCAATTATACACATTATTCAATCAAAATAAATATTCCCTCTCTCTTCATCTCTCCCTCCACTTGTGTCTATATGTTCAATACATTTTCATTTTTGTTTTCATAATTAATTTGTTTCAACTACTTGAACTCTACATCTAGGATGAGCTTGAAAGTGTATCTAATACTCCAATACTTCAATATCTCTTATCTATGAATTGATTTTAGTTTTTTGTTTTTTAAAAAGTTTGTTAATTTACCTATTTGATTTAACATTTTAATTTTAACCATCAAATTAAATTCCTTTAATTAACCTTTAAATAATTACCTCTTTCCAAAAAAAAAAAGGAAAATTTTACACATTTTAAATTTCTTAAAATGTAACATATTGTGAAATTTCAAAACTAGTTTTAGCATATGAAAAGATCATTTATTTTTTAATTAACTAGTTGAGTCAATTTGAGTTGGTAGGTTAATCCTAAGTGACAACATCATTAATCTCATAAAGGTAACATACAGACGAAACTTATGAGGTCAATAATTTGGAGAAGATTTAATTGTATGACTTTGTCATGATATGGTCAACTCGTGTGGGCTTGTCAATCCTTTCGATTTGTTAGACAAACTCACAAGTTTTAACATTAGTACTCAAAACATATTTCTTAATACCCAAATTACAAATGTTTCTTATAGTCGAGCTTTCTAAGCCCCCCCACCCCCCACCCTTGTCTAATATACTCACATCTAAAATATTGAAATTGGTTCCAAACACTTTTCGAAACTATTTTTGATGAGATGATTGATTTTAGGATGAGTTGGACTCCTTAAGTCCACCCCTTGTTAGAGGTAATAAGATGTGTTACACCCGACTTGGAAGCTTCAATAGTGTAGTAATAGTTCCAAATAAGATGTGTTACACAATATTTTTAACTTCTAGATTTTCTATAATAAGGTAACAAAAGTATCTATGTTGATCATACACGTTTGGAAATGGATCAAATAATAAATTCTTCTTTCTTAATGCATTCAAAAAACAAGTTTCACTCCCATTAAAATTTTAATATTTAAATTTCAAAATTTAAGATTTGTGTTTGGTTATAAATTTGAAAATACAACGGTACATCTCATATTCCTAATTTTTTAAAATAAATAAATAATGGCAATTTATTGTTTTTGAATATGAGTTATTTCGAAGGTCGGTTTAATTGAAAATCGTTTTTATAAAACAAAGTATACTAGACAATTTTTTAATTGTTTTTCTTATACTTTTGGTTTTTAAAATCTTGATCCAAATAAGATCTTACTTTTCAACTAATATTATATTTCTCGTGCACACCAATATTTACCACCTAACACACATTAACCATAACATACCTAATATATATATAATCAAACATACATCTTTTGAGGGATTGATTATAAACTCATTTAAATTTGAGATGTAACTTTATCTTCTTTCTTTCATTTAAAATATATGCATTATTTTGCTTCCAATGTCTTTGGACTTACGAATATTTATCTTTATATATATTTTAACTAGTTGCATTTCATAATATACACTATTATTTTTTCTAATTATATTTTTAATATATACTACTAAGACAACATTTTAATCAACTTTACTTGTATAGCTGAATTTCACAATACTATATGAAATTTCAGTGTTTCAGTATTTAACTACAGATTTATATTTAATCAAATACTCCATGATTCATAACATAATGAGTTTGACTTGGGCTTGAGTAATTAAGGTTAATCATATTCATAAATTGATTGTTATAACCTTTACAAGAACACTTTAATTTTTTTAAAAAAAAAAAAATTGTAGTTAAATTTGTAAGGACCAAAATTCAAAATTAAAAAATTTGAGAGATGTAGAATGAGTTTTTGGGAAGAAAATTAAATGATTGGGTAAATTAATTAAATGTGTTGTTATAACTTTAGTTCTTAATTAAGATTTTTTTTTTTTTTTTTGATTTAATCCCAATTAATTATTGTCCTTTCATAACTATAGAAACTTAGGATCTATTTTTTTGAACTCAATATCACCCATGAAAGTTACCTTGTTCTCATTCAATGATTTCATGATATTTTGTTATATCTTCCTCATTCTACCAAAGCACATATACCCATGAATTCCCAACTTTGTGTTTTTTTCTCTTCTTTTAGGTAACTTTTGTTTTCTTCTTCAAATTTAACCAAAAATATTCTTTGCTCTTCTCTTTTTGCATCTCTACCTCCTCTTTCAACCTAACACTTTCCTCAATTCTAAAACTTATTTTCAAATTTTTAGACATAAAATTGAAAATTTATGAAAAAGTAAAATTTGATTTAAATGTTGAGAGTGGATTGTAAAAGCGATTTCAGTAGATTTAATATATATAATCATATTCTTTCCAATGTTTTTAAGGAATTCTCGATTTAGTTGTGATTAATAAAATAGTTAATAGAGTGTTTGGTAGTGATTTTGAGATAGCTAAAGTTGTCTTTTTTTTCTTATCAAAATTATTTTTTCTTTGACATAAACTAAAATTAATTTTAGAAAAATATAAAATCATTTCAAATTAATTTTAGAGAATCAAGGTGATATCTGATCATTTTAAAATGGTTATCTAATTTTGTTTTTAGTTAAAAATATTGTTTGTTAGTCTTTTGTAAATACTTTATAATTCTAAATATTGTAACAAAAATGAGACATTGTATATCATTAAATTGTTAATAAAACAAACAATTATATATGTTTGGGGTTTTTTTTCAATATTTATATATATATCAACCTTTGCATATAAGAATTTAACAAAAATAAATAAATAAATAGAAAAATAAATACTATTATTAATTAGAATAATTCAAAATAAATAATTTGATTATTTAAAAATCAAATTTACTAAGTCAATTTTGTTAAAACAACTATCCAACTATCATTCAACACACATTCTAAATCTAGCTACAATGTATTGAAAATTCTCAATTGGATCCTTTTAAGAAATCTTAAAAGATGTTAACAAAAAGTTTTGAATGTCGTAAAATTACTGTGATATGTTAAAATATTTAGACACCTGAGTGTATTTAATTGTTAGTATAAAATTAATAAGAAGATCCTTTTTTCTTTTAAATTAGTAAATTTACTGAATTTTTTTACTTGTTATATCTATGAATAAGTTGATCCTGAAAATATTTTAAAGAACAATAATTATGATTAGAATGGATAAGTGTAAAAGATAAAATATTTGACAAAATATTTATATTTAATTTTAAAATATAATATTAAGTTAAAATATTTTTAATTTTTAATTTTGTATTAGATATTAGAAAAAATATATATATAAAAAAAAAGTGTAGGTGTATTTAGTATTTGGTTTTTGTTTTCTCCATTTCTTTTAATTTTATTAAAAATAAAAACCATACATATTTGTTAAGGAATATAAAAATAAGTTGTTGTAAGAATAAAAATATAAATTAATTACTAAACACATCCATTTTTTTTTAAACTAAAAAACCAAAAAAGAAAATAAACAAGTTATAAAATAGGATATAAATTTATTTTAATGAGAATTAAAAATCAAAACCATTAAAAAAAATTAAAATAGAATTTAAGTAGGGAAGAAGAGAAATACAATAATAATAATAATAAGAAGAAGAAGAAGAAGAAAGGAATACTTTTTGTTTTGTTTGATAGTGTGCATTAAAAGGCAATAATAGAAAGTGTGTAGAGAAATGGAAAATTAGAAAAAGGAAAAAAGGGAAAATAGAAAATAGAAGAAAGGAAATGTGAAAAAGAAAAAGAGAGTAATTGGGAGAAGCGTGCAGCCAAAAAGTTATTTTGCTGACACTTAACAGTACAACATTATCTGTAAAGATATTTCCTTTCTTCTTCTTCTTTTTTTTTTTTTTTAATTATTATTTTCAATTAACAAATGTATAAATAAATTTAAATCTAACCATCTACATTTCTTACAACTTTTCCATTTTCTTTTCACTTTTTTAATTCTCGTTTTTACTTTTTCATTCCCTACCAAATTTATCCAATTTAATATCACGTGAAAATGGATCTTTTCAAAAATATAATAAATTAATAAAATATTTTCACTGTATAAAACAATTTTAAAAATAAAAAAAGCTCACAAGTTCGTCATAGAAAATATAAAAATTTTCCCGTCAACAATACACATAATATATTTGATAATGCACATAATTTATTCGGTACATGATCATTCAAATTTGTTTTCTTCAATTCTATTGTTTAATTTGGTTACATGATCGTAACAATTTTTTTTCAAAATTTGGTATTTATATTTAGGTAAACGATTTTTTTTTTTTTGCGATAATATATTTTTAAAAAATCTAACATTGTTTTAGGTCACCAAAACTTGAATTTCACTAGAAAGAATTAAAGAATTTCTATTTAATTTGTGCATCTCGAACTATTTATAAAAAAATTTAAGATTAAAATCGTAACTTTTGAAATAAGTTATACATTTTTAAAACAAATAACAAAGTTTTGACATTTTTTAATAATAGTTAAATTAGTGTATCCGCTTATCATTTTTAAATAATAGTAATAAATATTGTGAAGGAAGTCATGTATGGAATACACAACTTTCTTTAGTATAGTCACCAATCTTCAGTCACGTAGGCTTTAACTGGTGACTGGAAGTCAAGTATCTGGTGCACAATTTCCTTCAAACCCTTTTTTTTACTATTCCTAAAAAAAACGTTATTGTTTAAATTTGTCCCATCTTAAATTGATATATTTCAAGAGAGTACTAAACTACTCTACTAATAATTGAAAAAACAAAATCAGTACATCTATATTTCAAGATCTTTAATTTTAACTTAAAATTCTTTTGAATTAATAGTATTAGCACCAAAGACGAAAAGTCATATTTAACGAAAAAATTAATGTTAAAAAATATAAATATGCAAAGAACAGATGGGAATAAAATTCAATTCTTAATGTTTTTTTTTTCTTATAAAAAGAAATAAAATTTTTGAGTTTGAAGTAGGTATGGTTTCATTAATATAATTTGTTTTTGTGTTGGATACCACTAAATATAAAATCAATGATTCTATTTTGTTTAGCTCAACCAAAGGGTAATTTGATCTTTATATTAATTTTGTGTCGGATACCACTAAATAAATAATCAATGCTTTTCTTTTTCTTTTTAGCTAAACCAAAGGGTAAATTCATATCTATTTTCCTTTTAATGATTTTATTTTTTATTTCCCTTGTCTTTAGTTAACAAAACTAAGGTTCTATTTGGAATTCCAACAAACAAAAAAACCCTCGAAAAATAGAAGAACATATGTGTTTGACAACTTTTTCTACTAAAAATTTAAAAGTTTGTTTTATTTGTTATAAAATAAAAGTGTTTTTATCACTTTAGTATTAAAAAATTCATCCATCGAAATGGTAGTCGAAGTTGCCTATAATCTTTGAAAATAGTGGTCAGAGGATGACCAACGATGATTGTAGGAGGTAATAGCTCGAGTTTCTCATATCCAAATTTTGAAAAGAACTTAAAATTGGTTTAAATGTTTATCCAAAACTCATTTTTCATTTTAGGTGGTTATTAAAACTGACTTATTTTATAAACCCATTTTTTTAATATTTATTTTAGGTGGTTAATCAAACACATTATTTTTCTTTTTCAAAATAATTTATTATTTAATTCACTTAAAAATAAAATACAGTCAAAATGTTTATCGCTAGTTCTATTTCGAAATGCAATATTGATTGGTTTTAATTATGTAGCTTCTTTTAAATCTTATCCACAAATAATGATTATGTTAAATGTTTACTATTTTTTTTAACTAGTCATAACAATAACAATATTGTAATTTTTGTATAAAAATTATGGAGATGGAACTTCTGACATCAAGATAAAAAAATTATGTTATAATTACCGTTCAACTAAGTTCATTCGAATGATTTTTGATGGTTATCTCTTCATACCTTGAATTAATTGAATTTCTAACTCTAGCAGTTACTTAATTATCATGATTATCGCTAATGATGTGAGGTAAAAGGTCTTTCACATTTATCTAACATAAACTAAAAAATGATCCCAATTATAAAAAAGAAATATGTGGGATATCTCAACCAAAATTTGGTAGGATGCTATAAATCAAAGAGTTAATCATGACAAAATAAGTGTAAATATAAGAAACACCTACAAAAGTGAGGTACAACATTTTTCCACTTTCTTCTATACCCTAATGTTCATCTTCTTCCATTTCTTGGTTTAGACTATATAAGTACGGAGAATAATAAAATCATCGAGAGATCTTAAGGACTAAATGTTTCAACAAATGTCTATGTTAATCGTTAAAATGTGATATAATTCTTTTGGATTTGATACACAAAAAAGAAATAAGTTGAGAATTTAGATCATAACTTTAAGGACGATCTGCATGATTTTAAAAATATTGTGAATTACCAAATCTGTAACTTTACTTATTCTTTTTACCGTTCAACTTAGATTTTTGTTGTACCAATTAAGAAGGTTCTCCGTAACATATTGTTCTATTCGATATCGATATGATGGGAGAATCATCATTTTATCTTTAAACAATAGACGAAATAATATATAACAATATTTTAATGTAGATTTTTTAATTAGCACATCCCAACCAAGTAGTAAGAAAGGGGAAAAGGCAGTTGCAAATATATAGTAATCAGATCCAAATATATTAACAAGTATAGTCAAATGCCAAAAGAATTTATAAATATATCAAAATCTAAATTAGTTCTTAGAGTTTATTAGTGATATATTATGTAGCTAATAGAAGTATTTTTCTATTAGAAGTCTGTCACTCATAAATTTCTTTACATTTGCAATTTTTAAAAAACATGTTGTTCTACATTTATTAATTAGTACCGAAAATAGTACCCATTGTAATTAAAAAAAGTGGAGAAATGGGTGAGATTCAAAATTATGTATTTTAAATAAAAAGATTAAAATTAACAACACTCATAAGTATAGAAATTATAAATGAGAAAAAAATAAATTAAATAGTATTTAAACTTAAATGGATTAATTATAAACAAGGCAAGGTTAAGGAAGGATTGAGAAAGGATCGAGAGGGTTGAGAAAGGTAACCCTTCCCCCAAACAAGGAAATGGTTTCTTCCGTTTTCCTTTTCCTCTCCCAAACACATCCTAAATATTTTAGTCGATAAAATATCAACAACATATCAATAATTTGAACTTATATTAATATGGAGAAAATTAATTTTATTAAAAAAAATGAAATCCTTATTCATTTATGTAAATAATTTTTTATTTATCTACGAATTGAACTAATTTTTATGTAAATATCACTTAACTGAACTAATTTTTTTATCATATCTACAAATTGAAAAAAAAATATATGACAAGCATGCAAATCTCTAAACTCAAATTTGCGACTCGCTCCAAATTAAATACTATATCCAATCCAACAATAGCAATATTGAAATAATTGCTAGTTAATAAAGTGGCGTACAAGGTTTCATCAAAATAGTACAAATTTTAGTTTCTTATATATATATATATTTATTAACATTAAATTAAAAAAAAAATCATAATGTACCTTTGAAGAAAAAATAAATAATAAAAGATCTCTTTCATAATATAGGGATATGATTAGGGCATGTACATCCTATTTTATTCTTTTTGAAATTCATTGGCGTCTTTGTTGGAGTGACTATGAATTTGATTTCCAAATATTATTACAAATTCTAAAACAATAATACTTTTACATTTTCATCATATACAAATTGTATAATATAGTATTTCAATTTTATTAACTCAATTCCTTTGTGTTAAATCCAAATACGTATACTCTAGCTTTGTTATAATCAAACACATTCCAACGTTTTCTTTTTTCTTGTTGACACATACTCAAACCTTCATTTAGAAATAAATCCATATTGATTACAAAGTTGCTCGGGTCTAACATACAATTAGACATCAATCGAGAAGAAAAATTACTAATTTAAAAAAAGTATAATTTAGTAAAACGTGGTCGAATCTTTCATCCTATTCCAAGAATGATAGACATTACATAAATGGATAGGAAATGCATGATATCCGGTAAACAAGAAACAATTTTAATCATAGCCACCAAGAAAAAAGAACCAAACAAAACTGTGACAGTTAAATTTGAAAAGAAAAAAAAAACAAGTTTATGGTTTATTTATATATTGTATCAAATGCATCTAAAACAGTCATTGAAAACATTACTTAGAAGAATCATATCCTGAATTTGGAGAGTTAACTAGAAGTTCAAAATGGATTATTTTGAAACTAGAAAATAATTTTAAAACAATAATAAACTTTTAGATTAAAATTTCACTTTAATCACTTTTCTTATTACTATTAAAGTTCAATTTTGTGATCTTACTTTAAATTTGTTCAATTTTAGTCTCAAATTTAATCATAGTATTTTTAATAAATTTTAAATTAAATTCCTCAAAGTTAATTTTTATTAAACTTAATTAAATAATCAAAATAATTCTAAGAAATGTGAATATATATTTATAATTTAGAGTTTAAATGGCAATAAAAAATATTAAAACAAATCTATAATAAACTAATAATGTATATTAAAATCTAAATTTATTGAAAATTTAAGAACTAAATTTTGAAAGTACAAAAATTAAAATTAAAATTGATCAAATTCAAAAATATAAAGAAACACAATGATATTTTATGTTTAATTTTCTTATAAGTAGGATAAATTAATGAAATATATGTGTGTATCAATTGCTATCAACTCATACTTCATTTAAGAGTTCTTTTAAAACAAACTCATTTTGAGTAATGTTGTAGCAATTTTGTTTTATAATAAATTCAATCCATATTTAAAATTTATTTAGTCATTTACATTTAAATATGTTAATAAATCAAAGAGAAATCTTAAAAACCAAAATTAATTTGTAAAACATGGTGTCAAATCGTAGTAAAAAAATTGAAAAATAAATAGACAATAAACTTAACTTAAATTATGTATCTAACCAAACAAATCAAGGCTACAAACAACTTTAAAATAATAATTCATACTTACCAACCATGGCTAAAAGTATTTATCTTTGTATAAAATAGGTGGAAAATACAATGGTAAAAAAAATGAAATTAAGATGGCTCCAAAAATTGAAAAATATATTTTGAATCCCAATCCCAAGTGGGTATAACATACATAAACAATAAAAATAAAAACAAAAATAGGAAAGAAACATACGTAAATTATTTCATAAAATGTCGTAAATAAAAATCCAAAAACAGTAAACCCTATAAAACTCAAAATGCATCAACCAAAGCCTATAATCATCATTTTAATTGATATTTTTTTATATAAAAAAAAATTGTTATTCTTAAATTGATTAAGAATTCGAAGCCTAATATAAAGGAATCATGTTCCATATTTAGAATTAAAATAATTAAAGCAATTTCTACCCATTGCACGAGAAGGTTATGCAATTTGATATTAAAGTAAAATAAAATAAAATAACTAAAAGATTTGAAGTCCCTTAAAGTGGCCGCATAAATTAAAACTAAAATTTCTTCTTCTTCTTCTTCTTCTTCTTTTAATAATGGAGAGATTAAGGGAAGGGAAAAAAGAAAAAGAAAAAGGAAAAAGGGCCTAACAACCAGTAAAATAACTTACATGCAATTACAATCTCCTAACCCCCACCCAGAATTACAGCCCTACCATAACCCGCCACGTAATACACATTAATAATAATAATTATAATTATAATTAAAAAAACAAAAAAAAAACAAAAAAAAAGGAAGTAAAATTAAAATTTTTTTAAAATTAGAAGAAAGAAGGGGAAAAAAAATGAAAAACAGAGCAATTCCCGGAGAGCTCTCAGCAGCTAAACACAACCTAAACAATTATCATCTTCTTTCTCTCTCTCTCTCTAATTTCTATTTCTCTCTCTCTCATCCTCTGTTTTTAGTTTCGTTCCGTTCAACAACCAACAGGGGCCACGGCTGGCTTTACCTTCGGTGGCCGTCCTCTGCCTCTGGGAGGACCGGCGACGGGAGGAGCAGAGGTGGGGGCCGGTTTGGGGTATTTCGGAGGGCGGCCACGTGGCCTTCCACTTCCCGAGGTAGTTTTCTTCTTGGGTTGTGAAATGGGAGCGAATGGATCTTTGGGTTTAGGAGGACGGCCACGTGGGCGTGGGGGAGAGACGACGGTGCCTGGTGGGAGAGGGACTTTGGGCTTGGGTGGACGCCCTCTGCCACGCTTAGGTGGGGCGTTGGGATCGGGCTTCATGTAGTTGTTTTTGACGAAGAGGAGTTGCCCGGTTTGCTTCATGACGTCTAAGTGGTGAGTGAGAAGGGTAGTGAAAGCAGGGGGTAGATCGCCGTATGTGGACTCGATTTGCTTTGTAATCGCCGATTTGCTTACTCCGTTTTTGTCGTTTAGAGAATCGATTGCTGCCATAATCATCTGTGGAAAGAAATTTCACGGAAATTAAAGTTAAAAAGAAAATTAAAGAAATGGCAGAGAGCGAGAAATAGAAAGAAAGAGAAATTGAAGTACCTCGGGGTAGTGAGGGAGAGAGGGAGCAGGGGGAGGTGGTTGAGGTGGGTTGTTGAGTTGGTCGTCGGTAGCCATGGTGGCAGAGGAGATGGCTTAGATGATGTGATTCTAGAAAGAGAGAGAGGGAGGGAGGGAGAGAGAGAGAGAGAAGCACTGTAGGTTTGGTGGGAAGAAGACGATTGAAGAAGGGGAAAGGGAAGGATTTAAAAAGGGGAAATAGGGAGAGGAAGGGATCGGGAGGAAGGGCAGGGGAGATCGGACGGTTGGGGATAGAGAGCTAAGGGTGAGGATCCCAGGGCTGGAATTTGAGTTTTGTGTTTGACGACACGGATCGTTGACGTGGAGAGTGGGACCTACATTCCACGGCCTCCTTACTTATTTTCTCTTTTCCCTTTTGTTTTGTTTTTAAATTTCGTATAATGTTTAGTAGGGAAAAGTAGTTTTGAAGTTGGGAGTTTGAGATAAGCAGGACTCGCTCTCGGTATTCCGTGCTGTTGCTGTTCCCTTTCTACGACGATCTTTTCTTTTTCTTTTTAATTTTCCTTCATTTCAATCACATCATCTATCTATCTATCTCTTTATCTATCTATCTATTATTTATTTTCATTTCTTTTCTTTCCTATTAACATTCAAATTTTTATTAATTATATTACAAACTCTAATTTAACAACTTGAAACTTCTTTCTTTAATACTTAACCATCTATTACATGTTTCAATTTTACTTTCTCCTTTTATAAAAGGCACCTCTTCAAATATAACCAAAAAAAAACACTCTAATTATAGGATTCTCATTTTCTAATAATTATCTTATATATCTAATCACTTCTCATATTTATTAGGGCTAAAAGCATACAAAGATTTTAATTTTCTTAATAAAAATATTTGGGGTATAACTTTTTTCTATGATAAAAAGATTTGTTAGGGATTGAATATGGTTATAATAAATTTTCTTAAATTTACCTTTTGGAGTTTTGATTGGGGTAAACATTTGATTATGCCCAAATTCTAGTTTGGTTTAAATTTAATCATATTAATAATTTGACAACTTAAAGGGCTCAAATTTAATAAGATTTTCAATTTGTTCAAATATTTAGAATAATAAAAAATTTTTAACAAATGTATAAACTTCAACAATAAAGATCGTTAAAATTTGTGGGACGAAATTATTTAACATAAAGTTGTGAAGTGTGTACAAACGTCGAGGTCCTTATTTTAATCGACTTAAATATCTAAAATTTGATAAAAACACAACTTTTTAGCACTTATTGTTTTTAATATACATACATTGTTTTATCTATTAAAAAAAGTATATTACTTTTAATGTCTCAAATATCCAACTTCTAGATAATTAACTAAATGAAACTCATAATTTTAAAGGTAAAAATCATCTACAACTGTGAGTCAAATCCTCTCATTTCTTTTATACTCTAAATAAACCTATGGTGTTAGTGATAAGTCGACACCAAATTTTTCATGTCACACTAATCTATTAGTTTATTGACATCGTTGGAAAAATACCATACAAAAGAAACATAGTTTGGGCAAATACACACAAATGCATTATATAAAACATATATATATATATATATATATATATATATATATATATATATATATATATATATATATATATGGCAAATATATTAACCCTAACATAGTGAAAGTATAGAATAACTTAATTAAGTAACATTTAAAAGTTGTTAGGTGCGGCATAACAAGTAACTTCAACGGAAACAATTCAAGATTGGCAACTTTTTTGGAAATTTGCTTAAAAAGCGTATTTGCTCGTGTTTTATGCCACATTGCAAAAATATGCATCAGAGAATATAAAAGAACGGTTAAAGTGTTTATTTTTAAATTTATAGTTTTTATAACGTTATAATTTTAACACTAAAATCCAAATTTCCCTTTTTTTCAGTTCAACACAACACATTGAACAGTTTGAATCATTATATTGACCTTTTAGTCGAGTATATGTCTCAAATAGGTTTTTCTCTATTTAGTTTGTTATTTGCACTAAATACTTTCCTTTGAAGGCCACAACTAAGTTATGCATTTCGGTACTTGTAATCTCATTCATATGGAGATGTTTTAAACCTCCTTTTATCTTATAAAGAATTATTGAGTGAATTTATATATATCGAAGGAAATATCAAATTTATACCTTACAATTAACTCTGAGATTGTATTAGTTATTTTAACCAATAATTGTATTAATTTAAACGTGAGACTGAAGTATATCAATTTATACCTTCAACTATGTTTCATTTGGACAAACATTGCATGAAAGTTATAACTTTATTTTATTAATTAAAGTTCGAACTTTTACAAATATAAACTTTCAATTAAAATTTTCTTTCAAAATTTTTTATTGCATTTAGTTCTAATGTCGATCTATTTATTATTCGGACGTTCGAAGAAGTCTAATATAAAAACAAATGATATGAATAGACAAAATTTTCAATAACAATATTATTAACTTTAGTAAATTTGATTTTTTTGTGATAATTTAAGAGCTTTGTTGATTCAATTACAGTCCTACATTATAATTTTCAAATAAAAATGGTGAACTAATAAACCTACAAAAGTTTAAAGATTTAAATTAAAACAAACCTTAATAATTTAATTTTTAAATTCATACCACTCTTATAAAGTTTGAAGTGTTTAATTAAAATCTAATTCTTTCTAGGATATTAGATTTTATCTTTAATTTTTGAGTTTTGTTTTATTTTCGTTCCAAAGTTTCAAGATTTGCATTTTGGTGTCCTTGAAGTTTCATTAAATATTCTCCTTCCATCTTTTACATTAATGTTTGTTATTTGATTTAACAATTAAAAGGATTATAATTGATTATTTGTTCATCACTTTAAAACTAATATTAATTTTTATTTCATAATTATTTAAAACTAATTCATAAAAAATGTTAATATACGTGAACAACTGAATTAACTATTTAGTGAAAATTCATGGTTAAAATCATAAAACTTTGAAACATTAAGTTCAAATCGAAACAAAATTCAAATCTTAAAAATAAAATTGTAACATATTTTGAAACCTAATTATTAGATTAAAATCAAACTTAAAACTTAAAAGACTAAAAGTATATTTTGAACATACAAAAGAAAAGAAAGTATTTTTCTCAAAAGAAAACTTTAATTCAAATTAAGTATATGGACTTCTTCTTTTTCACCTTTAAAATGTAAATATGAATGCATAGTTCAAATATTATTTACATGCACTCTTTTAGAAAGTGTACATCTAAGAATATTTAATTTAAAAAGACAACTATAATCTATCAAGTCTATATTATATGGGCAAATTAAAGCTTTGTATTTTGATTGGCATTCACCAATTCACCAATTAGGGAGTTTATGTTAGGAATAATAATCTTGAATTATTATAGGAAAATATAAAAAAGAGGCATTTTTCAATATTACCTAATATTGCAAAATTTCATATTATGTTAATGATATGTATTGATCGAATTTTATTGTGTCTATTAATTTTTATCAATGATAAAATATGAAATTTTATTATATTTTGCAAGTGTAATCAATCGTTTTATAATTTACGATTAATTTTCGTATAAAAAACTTTGTAATCAACCGGTGAAAAAGAAAAAGATATCATTTTCCTTTAAACAGAAAATGTTTAAAACAAAAACGCTCAGAAGAGATGTACATTTTTTAAAAGTTTTCTATTATTTTTTTTACTATATGCATTGGTTTAACTTTTCAAATTTTTAATTTGAAAAATAAGGCATTTTAGAAATTTGAAATGTTTTATGTCCAGCTGTTAAAAAAAACTTTAAAATATTTTTAAAGTTTATTTTAAACGGGCGTGAAATAAATATATTTTTTAAAACTCATTTTTTATATAAGTTCAATCTAAATTATTAATATCAAAATTACTATAAAAGACAACTATGAAATACTATGAACTAATAATATAAAAACACTTTTATTAGTTGGGAAGGGGCCATGGGAGTTGATCTTCGATTGTGGCTATTAGAAGTATTTTTTCATGATCGCTAGAAAGGTTGTTGTCAAAGGTAGCCACCCAAATTAGGTTAGTCGTTGGTGGTCATCCAAGATGGCAAGGGGATGAAAATGGTAACCAATGACAACCAACGATGAAAATGAGTTTGCAATAATTTTTTTCAAATTTGCCAAGTTGTACATTGCACCAAGATGGTAAATTCTCTAAACTTTTAAAAGTTCATAGCAATAATTTCTCAAAATAATAAACTCTAACTTAACTTTCACGTTGGAAATATATTATGAGGCGCTTAACATAACAATAATTGAAATGATCTTTCTTTCTACTAAAAAAAGAAATAAACTTAGAAGTTAATATAGTTTCACAATAATTTGACTATATTATGGTCCATTAGTGGAATCTACATATACAAGTATAATATATACAAAATAAAAATATAATTGTGTTTGTCTATATTTTCTTAAATGTGTTTTTATACACAAGTTTGTTTAGTTTAACTATATGCTCAAAGTATAATTCTATTAATGTTAAATTACTATATAATATGACTATTAACACCGATAGAGTAAGTCGTTAGAGATGATCAATGAAGTCAGAACACCAAAGTTGATATTGGAAGTTGGCAACCAAGTTGGTCTTTGTATCAAAGGTATATAATTTTCAAAGCTTGAGTCATTGTAGGTAGTTGCCAAAGCAAGTGACCAGAGTGAGAGCGATAGTAGTAGTTGCTGATGATGGTAGTTGTCAAAGTTGGGACGATAAACATATGGTTATCGGAGTTAGCCATTACCAAAGCATGTCATCAATAATGATTGTCAATGGAATTTGCCATCAGCAATGAACAATGAGTAGAGTACTTATTAGAAACGTTTGTGGGAGGAAGAGAGGAAAATGAAGTTCCTCAACACCATTAAAATTGGTGGAGTTGAATTATTTAATACAGATTAACTTGTGCATTCGGTGAATCAAACATTAAACTGGGCTTTTAAATTTGAACCAACCTGAGTCATAAACACCCCTATCACTTTTTCAATTCCATGGAATGAATAAACACAAATACTATACATTTGAAAATTAAATGTATGATTTAGTAGGAAAGATTAGGGTTTAGGTAGCATAATTTTTTTTTTTTTTTTTTAAATTAAGCTATGGTTGATGAACCTTGTACGAAATTATTCGGAAATAGAAAGAGAATATTGATTGAAGAGGGAGGAATCCACTTCAGCGTTGACTAGATCTTGAAAACAGTCCACGTCAGTCCCAAAGCCCAAATAGAGCTACTACTCATAAGTCGTGTGTCGCCTACGCCTAATTGTCCCACGAATTTGACTTTGACTTTCATCATTAGGGTACTTTCGTAACTTCCATAACGCCTTTTGGGTGTTTTTGGTAATTAACTCAGTGTCTTGTCGTTTGTGGTGAGCTTTTATTATTAGTTTTACTTTGTGGGTCCTATTTCCTCTTGTGCATTTCTAAAATAATCTTTTTCTTATGCATAAATATAATATATATTTGTTATCATATCAACAATGCAACTATGTCTCAATGAAATAATAATAATAATAATAATGAAACTATACATTATATTATTCTTTTCAAAATAAATAAATAATGGTGTCCATCCATTCAAAGAAAGACATTACATGTTATTTGGTGAGTTAAGTTGGTTATTATAATCGATAGTTATAACAATTTGTAAATTACGTTTCCCTATGTTTTATAGGGATATTTATAGATTGAGTTTAAAGACTTTTTTAGACCCAACCCAATTACTTAGAATTACTTAAGTCATTTATTTAAATTTTTATTATAAAATAAAGCAAGATATTTATACGTATAATAATTTTGTATAATTAAAATTTTCTTTTCAAAATAGTTAGAAAAAATGGTATTTTTAGGAGTTGTTGAAAAATAGATTATTCAAATACAATAAAATTGAATAAATGTACGTGTATATATAAGTGTACCGTAGTTTAAAAAAAATGTATATATTCTAAGGTAATAATATGTTTGAGTTAGTTTTAAAACTCATGAGTTAAACTTAACCTAATACTACCCAAATGATCGAGTTGATGAATCAATCTAAACCTTGCGAGTTGGGTTTGGTTGATTGATTTTTTTCAATTTTTCAATTCCCTAATTTAGGATGCAATTACAATAATACGTGTTTCATGGGTAAATTATTTTAGTTTCATAATAATAATCTATATCTATTATTTTATAGTTTAGATTTAAGTTTTTTCCCTACTATTTTTTATTTTTATAAATATATTTTTATACTTTAATTAAGAAAATAATTTGATTTCATTTTTTTACGTTTCATTTCTTATAAACATGCTAAAATTAAAAAAAAATGCCAAATTTAAAACATTTTCAGTTTTATTTTGTAACTATAGTTTTTATAATTTAATTAAAGAAAGGAATTTAATTACAACTATTTTATACTTCATTATTTTTTTCTAACTATACTAAAGTTACAAATACAAGATCAAAGTTGAATTTTTTGTTCAATATTTTTATACTTGAATTTAAAAGAGGAATTTGATCACATTTTATTCATTTTTGAAATTATTTTTTCAATAGTTTAATTAAGTTTTTATTTTTTAACAAAGGATTTTTTTTTTAACATCTAACGAATATATATTATTTTATATTCAAGTGAAAATAAAGAAGCTATCAACAATTATGTGAATATATTTCTATGTATTTAAAAATATGAATATCAAACAAAAATTATACAAGTATCCATTATAGAAAAAATAAATTATGTGTTCATTGTATTATTTGTGGATTTGTTATAACTAAAGACAGTATATCTAAATAGTATTTATTGTAGTTTTAAGTAGAGGTGAGCATGACGGGCCGAAAAACCAAAATAAACGATCGAAATCGAACGAACCGAGGTCGGACGGTCAGAATAGTACAATCAACAGTCTGATTTCGGTTCTAGAAACTCAAAGACCGAGTTGTCGGTCCGTCGGTTTGAACCATATGGTCGGTTGGCCGGTTCAATTTTTTAAATAATATATATAATATATTATATAATTATAAGTTT
This sequence comes from Cucumis melo, assembly GCF_025177605.1. NCBI lineage: Eukaryota > Viridiplantae > Streptophyta > Magnoliopsida > Cucurbitales > Cucurbitaceae > Cucumis > Cucumis melo. Next base: position 20,291,677 of record NC_066865.1, read on the forward strand.
AGGTTTTAAAAGAGAAATAAAACAAAATAATGCAATTGTTAATTTTTAAAATTGTCTATCAAAGAAAATTTTGCTCCAACCATAAACCACAATCCATAATATTTGTAAGAAGAAATTCAAAGGTCAAAGAAAAAAAGAAATTGAATCTATATATTTCACATTTCAGAAAATAAAGGAAAAAAAGGAAAAGAAAAAGGAAAAAGAAAGGGAGGAAAAGAAAAGAAAGTAAGAAACATAGAAAAGAAAAAAGGAAGAAGGAGGGAAAAAAAACCCAACCATAACCGACATTACAAGAAATCGGGGTTCTCCCGACACTAAGAAAGACGTCGGCAGAAAAATCATCGGGTATAGCTCACTCTTTTGATGCCAAGCGTAAGACGTCGGGAGAAAAAACTTTTCCCTACGCATTATGCTTGGTGTCGGGAATAAGAAGCATTCCCGATGCTATTATGTGTGTCGACAAAACCTTGTCGTAAATTAGGGTGAATTAATTATAGCGGGCATGTATCCCCGACGCTATGCTTTATGCGTCGGGGACGACATCAGGAGTAAGGACCATTCCCGACGTTGCCGTGTTGCGTCGAGAAAGCCCCGTCGTAAATTAGGGAAAATTAATTATGGTGAGCATGTATCCTCGACGTTATGCTTTATGCGTTGGGGCCGACATCAAAAATAATGACCATTCCCGACATTATTATGGTGCGTCAGAAAAGGGTGTGAATCCCCGACGCCGTAAGTGGAATCTCCTGACGTTTTTGTGATGTGTCGGTAGATCTCCTATAAATTTATTTCAGTTCTGTGAATCACATAACCGAAATGAAAGAGTAAGAAAGGGAGAGAAACGAAAGACGAATCGTTCCCCCGCCGTGCTCTGTCGTCGTTGCCCTCACCGTCATTCATCCTTGCGGCCATACATTAAGGTAAGTTTTAAATCCTTAATTTTTAGGTTTAGGGTTTTTTTTTAAAAAAAATTATTTTAGGTATTTTTATATTGAATGTGTGTTGAATTAAAAGTTTCAATTAATGTTTTTGAATTGAAATTTGAGGGGGGGGGGTATGGTTCAATTGAATTTTGAATGTTTGTTTTCTATGTCCACATGCATTATGTCATACCAACGTAATAATTTTCTGGAGATGGACGCTATATTCCTCGAGTTTGAGGACGATTTAGATAACTTTGTAGGAGGGTCGTCATCCGTGGGCGACAATACGGGTGAGTCTAAGAATTTTCTTCATTTTAACTTATGATTATTTCATGTTTTTTTTTCTCTAACATTATATGTTATTATAATTTATTGAGCAAGGTCATCTTCTCAACCATCTGCGACTCCGACTTCTAGGAGACGTGCACAGTCTCGACTCTTAGAGTTGGAGCGCCACGTTGCAGTCAATGGACGCATTCCGATGACGATCGCCCCTGGAGCGGAGAAGCCTATTTCCCAACACGTCATTCGCTTTAGCCAGGCGATAGCGTGTGCTTACGAAAGACATTTTCCGTCCGCTGCCTCGAGTGGGCAGATGCTGGTAGATAATACATTGAGGTCGTTAAGGGCGACCTCCAGTTAATTAAGTCAACTACACATTTATGATTTCATTTGAAATATATCTAAGTTAACCAATCTAATGTGTTATTTTCGTAATGTGTAGCTGTTTTTTATGTTTGATTTCAATGATCAAGCAATGAATAGGTTGTTGAGCATCAGATGATCACCACATTTAAAGAGTTTCAGGCTGACTGTCACAAACACTTCAAAAAGTACAGCGACCCCGATGAGGCTCGTGCCAACCCACCAAATGTATTGGTTGGATGTCATGAGGATTGACACTTCCTCTACGACCACTACATGAGTCGTGCATTCTAGATATTTGTTATGCTTAATTATGATTTCAACTTTTAATATGTATAAGAAATAAACAATATAATCGTATTCATGAGCAATCACGGACGAACAAGGTTGCTAGACAGAAGCATCCTTACAATCAGAGCAGCGGGTCAAAGTCGTTTATGCAATGACAGCATGAGCTTGCTGAGAAAAAAGAAAAGTCGGTTGATTGTGTGGAGTTATTTCGAGAAACACACGTTCGAGCTGGGATGTTCGTGTCGTAGGCCGCAGAGGATGCACATGTAAGTTATCGAACAAACACTTATGTCCTTATTAATTATCCTTTTTCATTATATATTTTTGCGTTACCTAACTTCGTTTTTAAATTTGTTACATAATCAAATGCTGGAACTTCAATCCTAACCTACCCCGGAGGGTAGTCAGCTACTCTCTGGGGATGCGATATGCGATCAGGTGTTGAGTAGACGACCAGGCTACTTAAAAGGCCTTGGTTGGAGACCCAAGTTGAAGGCCTCCAAGACGACGAGTGCGAGCAGTTTCACGACGTCATGTTCTCAATCGGCCACAGAAAGAGAGATTCAAATACAAGCTAAACTTGATTAAACTTTGAAACGGATTAAATTGCAAGATAGAAATTACCAAGTGTTAGCTTCAGAAATGGAACAAATGCGAAAGCTGATACAATACATGACTCGAGCACAATAAGGACCACTTCATGATTCTTAGATTTGCGGTACGTATATATGTTCCCATTATTTTTAAGTTTTTGCAATGATAGTATATAGTGATGCTATGGATATATGTTAACTTAGCTACGTTTGTATCATTGTAGGACCCGCGATGTAAAATGGTGCGTACGAGGCTTGTTAGAAGACGTACGACTTTGTTTGCGCTTTTTTGTATTATGAATACTAGATTTTTGTATTATTAACATTATTATGTTTTTTTGAATTATGAATATTACGAATATCAAATCTTTTCTTTTTGAATTTGTGTTTGTATTTCGTAATTTATTAATTTATATTGATTTTGTTTTAATTTAATCTAAAATGAATGTCATTATTTCACAAAAATAGATAACTTGTTTGAGCAAAATATTTTAAGAAAAAAAATTAAAATTACATATTTTAAAAAATGCATATAAAAAGAAATTCCCGACGCAACATAACGTCGGAAATAGGATGTACACGACACGTCGATGATAGTTCTCTCGACGTATGTCCGACGTCGGATAAGGAAACGTCAGGAGATGTAATTCCCGACGCAATGAAATGTGTCGGCATAAGAGACGTCAGGAGAGGTATTCCCGACGCCTTGTTGGTCATGCGTCGGGAATTCTTCTACCGACGCGGTAAACGACGTCGGGATAACGTTTTCCGACATTTTTTTCGCTTCTTCTGACGTCGTTGTGCGTCAAGAGTCCCCCGTCTCTTGTAGTGCAACCGATCGACCGACTGTCGGACTGGTCGGTTTGTTGGAAGCAGCGGTTGAAGCCGATTTTGCAACATATGTATCGACTTGTTGTCGGTTTGATCGAAAAATCGACCCCGACCACCTATTGCTTACCCCTAATTTTAAGAGGATTTCTAAACGGTCTTCGAGTTAATTATGGATTAAAACACAACAGCTATTATATTATATATATTTTTTCATTTAAGCCATTTTAACTTTGAACTTGAAATTTATTTAATTGAGATTTAGATGAAATTAGAAATTTGAAGTTAAAATTTGAGAAATTGAGTCCAGCTCCTTTTTTTTTTTTTTTTTTTTTTTTAAATGAAGGAAAAACTCGAACTTTAATTTATTGAATCAAGTGTGATTAGATGGCAAGCATGGGTTACTTGAAAGAATTTAATAGTTGAAAGGATTCTCTCCTTGTTGGCTACTAAAAGGAAAAGCACTTATGTAATTGATTATTCTTAATTTAACTTGTCCTCTAAAATTTCCAATCATTTAAAATTTTAGTTAGATGCTACCTAACGATTAATTAATTAATTATTAGTTAATATAATATCTTACTCTCTTTCTCAAATATTTTCTTCTCATTTACGTATCTTTAATTTATTACATATATATATTTATTTAATTAATTAATTACCATAACTTCGATCTATACATCTAAAAAAAAAAAACTTCCATTTTTAACATAAAAGCTCATTTATTTAGTTAATATTTTCAAAGTTTAACACAGAAATGGAATCAAGAGATTCATTTAAATTTAAATTGTTATTAGATATGTACGTGTGCATTTATTCTCTTTTTAATTTTGTTATAATAATTAGGATTATTTTCATATATTTATAAATAATTTCAAATTTTTTGTCATATAAAATAATGTTCCTAATAATTATTGTTAGATTACTATAATTTGATTTGCAATTATTTTATGCAAGACAAAAGACAGAGACATAAATATAGGATTTATTCGATAGAGAACCTAAAACATAAATTTGAAAATAAACAATCCAATAGAATAAAGTTATATTTAATGTCACGAGTTTTAAAGTTATATTTCATGTATTGAGATTTGTGTTTAATAGCATACTTAGAAATTGGATTATAATTTAAATAATTATTTAAAATATATTTGACACTATATCTATAAATCATAAAACTAGTTATAATCACTCACTAAATATTAATTCACAATAAATCATTATTAAACTATCTTTGTCCTCAATTTGTCGGTTACATATTTTATGTGAGAACTGTTTATAGAATTGTTAATTTGTAACATTAACTTATTTGTAAGAACTTTTGGATAACTTTCTAATGATAATTTAAACTTTCGGAAGAAATATATTGATATCAACCACTATGGATATAAATTATTTTGTTAGTATAACTAGAGATGAAATGATACCAACTACATACCTCGTGATCATTAACTACAATTATAGATACGAACGAACAAAATAAAAACAGAATTACCAGAGGGTGTGGGTTTATTATATGGAATCTCCCCTTTGTTGGGTTGCATTTGTAATATTTAAAAGGGGAGGTCCTAAGCCCAAGTCCAAAAGATAATTCCATTGGTTGGGAACTAAGAGAGGCCTCTAGACTTCAATTATTGGACAAATCAGCTCACAAATACTAATTGCTTATTATATATATAAAATAATATGTTCCATTCCTCCCAGAAAAAAAAAAAAAGTAATTATGTACAATTAAATTTATAATTCAAATGTATGAAAAGAAATGTTAAGAACATACTTAACAAGATAATATGTTGATGTGTGACGAATGTAACACATTTGCTCGATGGAATTATAGGTCGTCGTCTCGTTTTCTTAGTTTCTAAACTTTTCCCATTAGTTAATTTCTTTTCGTGAATAATCAATATGATCTATGTAAAAACTTTTCCCATGTTGGTTTTAATTTTGATGAATTCTGTCATGTTAAAATAATAATAATAATAATAATAATATGCTCTATAATTAAATCCAATGATATTTTATAAGAGTGAATATGAGGGTTAATATTATTATTTATCAAAGGAATAAATTGACTTTTGTTTATTTATTTAGAGAGATATATGCTATATCTTTTTCTTTTTTGAGTTCAGGCCTTGGTCTTTATAGTTTATCATAAAATAAAATGGCACTATTTTTCAAGGGAATATGCTCAAAAGAGATGTAATGGAAGATTATATTTTTAATTAGACGTCTATTAGATTAAACCGCTATGTAATTGACATGTACTTTTTTTCTTTTATAAAAAAAAAGATTGGAGTTCGATCAACCACCTCTACAATTATTAAACTCTAAAAACTGTTTGATATATTTTATCACTATTATTAATATTATTATTATTATAAATAAATAATAAATATCACTCAGACTGATTCCCGTTTGATAACGTTTCTATTTCCTATTTAACATTCACCGTTTCTTATTTTTCTTAAAATAAGAAATGAGACTATCTTTAATAATTTTTCTCGTTTTTTGTTGCTTGAAAAAAATAGAAATAGAAATTTGTTTGATAATCATTTCTTGATTCTCTTTTCTTTTGTTATTTTTCCTAATATTTTCACTTATTTTTAGTTTAATTATAATTTAATTATGTAAAAAGAAAAAATATATAAATTTTATATTTAAAAAAATTATTATAAAACACTAACATTATCAAATACACATAAATCTCATCGTAAAATTAATAACTATAATACAATAGTTTTTTTATATGCTCTTAATATTTGATTCAAAATATTTTTCATTCAATTCATTTCTCTTAAATACGTTAGATTCGGATTTAACTCAATTATATTATTATGTAAATGTCGTGGTTGTAAAATATTAAATAAAAACCTAAATGATTATTTAGTAATGTATATATATATATAACGTAAAATTTTAACTAATTTCAATGATACTAAAAATAAAAAACATATCCATGGAACATCAAAATAATATATAAATTTAAATATTTAATAGTTTAAATTTAAAATTAAATTAGACATACAAATATAAAAAAAATCAACAAATATAAAATGTAACCATATTAATTGGAAGAATAAATTTTAAAATTAGATTAAAATTCTAAAATCAAATCCTACTTTAGTCTAAATATTGAAAATTTAAAATTCAAAATTAAATAAACATATAGTTATGAAAAATTAAGAGAAGAAAAAAAGCAAATTAAAAAATATTAAACATATATAAGAAAGATTAATAAAGAAAGGAAAAAAGTAAAATTAGGAAATATTAAACAAAAAATAAAACAAGTTAAAGAAATATAATAAGGAAAGGAAGATTGGAAGTGAATAATGGCAAGTTCTTTCATCAATGAGCCAACAAAAGATTTTACGATATATAATCGTATAAAATAGAAATAGACTTGAGATAAACTATTTTCCATGGTTTTTCTATTTTTGTTCGAGTTTTAATAAACGTTTCTTAAATCTTGAGAATGAGAAACGAAAATGGTTATCAAACACATCTATTTCTTAAAAAATGAGAAACAGAAACATGAACATTATCAAATGAGTCTTTAATTTTTTTTCCAAAATATTCCAATCGATTTGACCTTATGCTTTATTTATAACGATAAATTATGGTTTTTTTTTTAAAAAAATATTTGGATTTTTGAGATTTGGCTAATAATTAAGATACATATTTAAGAGAGAAAAAATAGGGACGTTTGCAAAAATAGCAAAAAAATTTATAATAATATGACTCATGCCACTACATTTTTTAAATTTCAAAAATAGCAAATTTAAAAGCCGGCAACTCTACGATATATTTAATTACTTGCCATATTTACAATATGAAAAAAAAAACTATAGACTGTTTTTTTTTTTTCAGAAAAAAATTGCATCTAATGCAATTTCTCAAAAAAAAAAAAATGATAAAGAAATTGTACCATTTTAACAAAATTATGGGAAAGCAAACATGTTTTTGAAAAATCAAAAGCTAAAAGTGTCAAATGCTATATTATACATATTCCTAAACATACAAATTACATTTAAACTTTGTATTTTGTGTCAAAATATAATTAAATTTTTAAAAGTTTTTAAAATGCACTTAAACGTTCATAAATAAGTTCAAGCATACTTTTATCTTTCGTTAAAACCATTAATGCTTTGGATAAAAGATATTCAATAACTTTTAAAATTTTAAAAGTATCCGAAAACATTAAAATAAAGAAAGTTCAAATTTTTGATCTTATTGTTATATGAGCATAAGTTGTTGATATCTTTCCCACTTCTCTATTTTCTTCTTCTTTTTTTTTTCCTCCCTCTATTCTTCAATACAAAAGTAAATAATTAAATAAAATCCCACAACTCAGTAAAGCATATGTATTATACTAAGAATAAATAAAATAATAGAACCACTTAACAATTTCATTTAACAAATTTGTAAGTTAGTGTCTGAGAATATATTTATATTTTAAGGATTTTTTTTTAAACTTTGTGAGATTTTGTAAAATATTATGCTTTAACTTAACATTTTTTTTTATTGTTGGAAAAAGTTGATGTAAGAATTGAAAAAATAAGAAGTAAAAAAAGGGACTATCCTACATCTATATAACATTCTTTTAAAAAAGGATTGATTCTAAAAAAGAAGAAGAATAATTGATTTATCATGATACTAACAATAGAATCATTTAATTTTTTTTTAATTTAAAGTTATTTTTGCAATGAGGTATTAACAATTTCAAACCATTTAATGATAATAAGAGTATTTTAATTTTTTTTAAAACAAAATTATAACATTTTTTATACTCTTGAACCATTTTTTATAGTTTAAAGGAGTTTTTGAATTTTTGTTTTCAAAGTTTTAAGATTATTTCTGACCTAAGTATAAAGTTTAAAGACAGTAATTTAGCCTTAGAATACTTCCAAAAACGAAGATAGTGAGGAATTGTTTAAGGAGAAAATAACTAAGATTAAACGGTGAGAAAAAATTCAAATTAAAAGATTATTTACACAAAAAACAAGAAATACCCATAATTAATAATTAAATGTGATAGCTTCTTAAAATCTATTAATAATAAATCATTATCACATATACATTTTACTATATTTAGCAATTCATTTAAAATGTTACTATATATATCAATACTATCTTATTGCGTTATAATTAGAATTGTCCCGTATTTTTAAAGTCGTATACCACAAGTCAAATATCATATTTATGCTTAACTTATGAATAATAAAAAAAATAAAATTAACGTTAAATAATTAGAAAATACAGACAAAACCAAAGCATTAAGACCAATATAGATTTAGTATAAACTCAAATTTCTAATTACATTTACCAAAGTTTAACCAACGAGAACAGTCACAAACCTAAGCATTTGTAAAAGCAAAGAATCAAAACCTAATTATTTGAAGTTGATAGTACAAACAATATATTATAACTAAGTTCATTACGACGTCGTTAAACTTAACTTAGTAAACCAAGTACAAAGACAAAAAAATCCACAATAATGAGTAGATTTTTTGAAAATTTAGATAAAATGTTCGACATACGTATTCATAAGTGTTAGAGAAATAAAAAATTTAAGACGTTCATTCCACCAAACAAGAATAGGATGAAAAATTTCGTATATAGATTGGAGGCTAAAACTATGAAATAAAAATTGTTGAAGTGACTAATTAGTGATGTATCATCAAGAGAATTTATGATAAATAGTATAGAGTTGTAGATGAATAAGGTAAAAAAAAAAAATAAATGTGAAAGAAGCCCTCATCCATAAATAGCAAAAATATTGAATGCATCAACATAACTACAAACCAAACATCAATAATTGAAAATCTTATGGAAGTATTCAAACACTTAAAGTTCATTATTTTAATTTCCATCTTCTAACCAATTAATTCATTAATGTATATTATGTATATAGTTTGCAAGTTTGCTTCCACAATGATATTTGGCCTCTTTCTGTCCCCACCCAACCACTTTGTTTTATTTCAAAATAGCCCCTTTATTTTTATTTTTAGGTGATTTGTGCTTATTTAGAACTTGTTTTGTACTTGAAGCAAAATGCATTGCCAAAGCAAACTTTGAAACTTTGCTTTTTTATATTATATTATTTCACTTTATAAAGTTTCTACAACTATATCCCCCCACCCCCCAAATAATCCTTCACTATGAATATCATGAAAAGCTTTCTTCATTGTTTCTAATCAACAAGCAAAACGAGCATAGCCTGATATTCTAAAAAAGGGAGTTGTTTCTATTAAACATCAACTACTTCGAATGAGATTAGTTTTGGTGAGAAAGGACGAGAATTTTGTGAACAATGCAGAGTTGATATGGAATGTGAAAGTAAACCAACAAAAAAAGGAAGAAGAAGTTGTTAGACAAAGCACTCAACTTTTATATACTTTACAAATGAAAAGATGTAGTGTACAAGGAACTCAATTTTTTGGCCTTCAAATAGTAAGAAAAACAAACCCCATTTGATGAAATGATGCAAATGATGGAGAAAGGATAGAAAGATGGGTTATTTACCCAAAATCCTTCCCCTTTCCCAGAAAAAAATAAAAGAAAAAAAGAAATGAAAGAAAGATTGTCCTTAAAATCTAAAACTGCCTAAACAAAACTAAAAGCTATATGTACCTGGCACTGGAATCTTTGCCTTTGATCTCTCCAGCTTTGCAAGCCAGGCTCTTTCCTCACAAAGAAAAAAACATAAAAACAAATGACAGATTGGCTACAGCTCACTGTCCTACACACAAATTCAACTTCATTCACCTTCCCTCTAAGGTGATGATGATCATGGACACAACCCACAAAAAAATTTGGGTCAACTAAGACGGGAGGGGTGGACTTTAGTTTGCTTAGTCCAACATTTTCTACATCAGGTGGCTCCACCATATGGAAGCTTTCTGATTTGGTCGATGACGATGACAACACTGCAGGGAAACGGGTTTTGGGTTTTGGTATCTTTGGTTGTTGCATCAGTTAAAAACTCCAAAGGACTGACATTATGTATTTACCAAGGACTGGAAACAAGTGAACCAAGTTCATTCAGTTTTGTTTTTTTTTTCCGACAGAGATTACGATGCATCTTCGGAGTTTAAAACGAAATAAGGCGAATGGATGCGTAAGGCTTTTTAATTACCTGATGTTTTGTTGTTTGGAGATTTTTGATTGTGGGATAGATTGCGATCACGCTATGGCACTGTCTCCCATGTTCTTCAACTGAAGATCAACGTTCCTTAGATCACGGAGATGCTGTAAGATTTCTTGGAGAAGTTCTAAGCCTTTGTCTCCTTTTCTTAGGGAGCCAATGCAATGCTTTAGAAATTCTCTATCTGCTTCGAGTGCTTGTAATCTCTCGTAGACATGATCAACCTCTTCCTCAACAGCAACCCTCCTGAATTCTGTGTCGAATTTGTTGTCTAAAGACTTTTGCATAGAAATGGAGTCGAACCCTTGTTCATCTCCGTTTGTTACATCTTCAACAACATCTGCATCGACTACATCGTCGAAAAGTGGGAGAAGTCTTTTGGCTTTCGTGCTCATTGCTCTCCTTTCTGGATAATGTTTTCCATTCATTTCCTTCGCATTATGACCATTTTCAAATCCATTTGTTCCCGTAGAATAATCCGAGTTCTTATGGTAGCCATTCCCATTTCGTTCACAATAATGGTCAATGTCTTCAAATTGTTGTTCTTCATCACTCAAGGTGAAGAGCTTCTCTTCCAACATCTTCAGTTCCTCTAGAATGGACAGCCTTTCTTCCTCAAAGTTCGCCAAAGTTTCCTCCAAATAAAGGACTGCCTCAGCTGGGGTGTTTTGATTCTCTGTTTCTTGGTTTGAAAAGAAATCTTCATCTTTCTTTGCCTCAGCGTTCAAATCGATAGATAGTCCATCACTATCGTCGGCATTGCTACAAGAAACTGAAGAATTTCTACTCCGGATGCTCCCTTCTTTTCTGTTCCTCAACAATGCAATCTTCTCTTTAGCTTCATAATCCTGAAGCTTTTTTCGGTAAATTTCAATTTCTTTCTCGAGCTCTTGCTTTTCCTTTTCCCTCTTTACTACGAGCTCATTCAAAAGCTGCAAAGCTTCCTGATCGTACTCAGATTGCTCCTCCATCATTCTCTGATACTGCAAAGCTTCCATTTGCATACTTGCTTTCTCCTCTTGAAGCCTATTTATCATTGCCATTGTTTGGTTGGCTGCTATGGCCGAAGCACTTCTCTCTTCTTCTAGCTCTGCATATAGCGCATTTAAAGCCTTTCTTTCGGTTCTCAACGCTGACTTCAATTTCTCAAGAGTCAACACACCATCCCCACCTTCGGTCTCGCTTATGACGCTTCCATCCAAAGACTCTTCGGTTCCAGATTCTTTTCTGTCTAGTAATAGCAGCTTCTTGTGTAGCTGGTGGAGACTATCCATTGAAGTGGGTGTATCGGGAACTTTATCTTCTTCCTCATTCTCATTGACCTCCGAACTCGACGGTTTGTGATTGTCTGAAGGATGAGAACATGTTTCCACGGACAAGAGCTTGAACTCTTCCACTTCTGTACCAGGAACTTTATCTTCTTCCTCATCCTCATTAACCTCAGAACTTGACGGTTTGTGATAGTCTGAAGGTTGAGAACTCGTTTCCACAGAAAAGATCTTGAACTCTTCCTCTTCCTTAACTTCCACGGTTTCCTCGACTATGTTAGAATCAAAATGTGGAATGCAGCAAAAGACAAATGATCAGATTTAGCTAAAATCTCGATATGGATAGGGGGAAATCAAGCAAAGAATGCTACCTTGCATACTGTCAACATCCAATGATGAACTTGGGGAAGGTTCTTCTTGTAAGTCAGGATGCGGAGGAAGGTCAATTTGAGTTTGAATCTCATCAATCGGTTCGTGGTCGGGAATATCAGTGCCAATTGAAATCTCTACTTCAAGTTCATCATTCCACATGTGAAAATCTACTTATTTATTGAAAGAAAGAATCAACAACACAAACAAACACAAAGAGTACTCAGCTATTTTCACATTTCATCTTCAAAGAAAACATAAAATCATACACTACAATTTAGAGTTCTAGTCCAGAATAATACCTTCATGAAGATCTGAATCCGGTTGTCTTGTTGCTACCACCAACTCTTCGAGTTCTTCTTTAAGAGCATCACTGGCTGGAGCTTGACTTGCTTCATCAATGGAAGCGTCAGCTTCTTTTTCTTCTTCTTTTCCTACTCCCATTAATGGATCTTCCTCCACATCCATGGCTTCCACCTCTTCAACTCGCTGCTTGTTCTCATGAAGAGAAACAGAGAGAAACTCTGCCAGTCTCTCTCCTGAAATAACTTCCCAATCTTCATTCACACCATGCCTTTGATTCTCAAAATTAGAACCAAAATCCAAAACAACATCTTCATTCCCACAATCCTCTTGTTCTTGTTCCTCATCTTTCACTTGGCTTAAGATGTTGCTAGTGTTATTATCGTCATCAGGGGCCGAAAAATCGATCAAATCAACTGGGATCAACCGCCGATCATCACCCCGATCAATGTAGAACTCGAGATGATTAGGAACAGTCTCGGGCAACTCATCCTCTTTCTCACAACCAACTTCAACTGTTTTCTGATTACAAATGGTCAGATCTTCAGCCAGCTCAAGAAAATCCCCATCTTTTTCAGCACTAATATCAGCTCTATCATCGTCATCATCCTCGTGAACCGCTGAATCTTTACAACCACAGCCACAAACAGAGCAAGTGGAGTTTTTCTCTCCCTCTTCCCCACCGGAAACAATGGAGATTCCTCTGTTTCCGCTGACATCTTCCGATTGAGAAACGTGAATTTCATCAGTTTCTGTCTCAGAAATAAAATTCCCTTTCTGGGTATAATCCAAATCCCCCCAATTCGGTTTAATCAAAATACAAGGGGAAAACAATCGACTCTTCAAAGTTTCCCCACAGCAAGAACAGCTCTTGAAATCCTCCTTCTCATCATCAAAAAACGGAAAGCTCTTAGAAATCTGATAGAACTCATTAGACTTAGAAGAGGACGAGCAATCCTCGCATAAATCTCGAAACTCCGACAGTTTCCGATGATTCGAACAGTAACCCAGATTAGAAATCTCCATAGCATGACCTTCACAAAGAAGATCTCTATAAGAATGCTTTCTCTCAGGCTCGAAAACATGGTCTACTCTAGAACACCATAAACAGGGTCGCTTAAGCCCAAACCACTCTGCAAATTTAACGATCAGGTAAGAGAAAAGACCATGAAGAAGAAGAAGAAAGATGAGAACCCATTCAAGAAGAGCGTAAACTAAAATAAGGGTGATTTTGTTGGAGTTTCTGTGCAAGATGGTGGCAAATTTGTTGGCGGCCATGGATGATGGAGTTTTGTGTTTGTTGTGAGGTGGGTATGTACAGAGGAGGCAAAAAGTTGGGGGGGTTTTTGGTGAAGGGGAAGATTAAAAATTTGATCTTTCTTGCAGAAACTTGAAAGAGAGAGAGAGAGAGAGAGAGAGAGAGAGAGAGAGAGAGAGAGAGAGAGAGAGAGAGAGAGAGAGAGAGAGAGAGACAAGAAGAAGAAGATGAAGGAGAAGAAGAAGTGGGAAAACAGAGAGAAAGGGAAGAGAAAGGGTAATGGGGAAGTTGTTTTTATTTGGACTAAACAGCCAAATAAGACTTCTACACTTTGTGTTGGGAATTTTCAGCTCTCTCTATGTTAAAAAATGAAAATAATTAATTAGTAATTGTAATTAAAATATATATATATATGTATAGATAGATATTTGCAATGTGAAGCAATTTATATTCTTTAATAATATTAAGCAAAAGATGGTTTGTGTTTATTGAATTGGTATCTTACAAAATTTATTTAGTAATTAGAAGATATATTTGATAATTACTATGGTTTTATGATATATGTTTAGGATGAGTATTTAAATTATGTGATAATTTTTATATTTGTTTTACTTAAGGTTTTAAATGAAAAAAGAACTCACCAATTCATAGCCTTCTCTATAAGTTATCGATCATATATGTTTTACAATTTTGATAAATAAATTCACGTGCTACAAAATTATCTTTCTAATTAACAATGAAAATCAAGTCTACTCTGATCGTCTAAATATTTTTTGTTTTTCTTTAACATCAGGTTTTTTCGTTTATAAGTTAAGTATAAATATAGGGTTTGATTTGTTGTATAAATAAATTTAATAGACATCTTCTCGTCCTATATATATATTAATAAGAGACATTTCACATTACAATACTAAATAATTAATGAGATTTTAAAAAAATGACCAGAATAAAATGTGACTAAATTATAGTATTTGTACATTTTAAATAATTGACTGCACTCATCTAATATTATATCACTCTAACATTTTCCTACTTTAAATTTTGAAATGATAAAACTAAAAAACATTTCATCATTTTGCTATAGTTAAAATATTTTTAAATGTTGCATAATAACCTAACTTATTTATAAATATAAATATATATATTAAATGTTGATTTAAAAAAATTAGGAAGAGAATTCTTCAAAGATGCGTTTGTATTTAAGAAAAAAAAGATTATTGTAGAAATTGAATTTACCCATTGTTAATATTAATATTAATGTCCAAAAGTAAATGGTGTTATGAGGTTAATGATAACGGCTCCACAAAGCTTTATTTTATTTGCTTCCCTTAAATATTAATAAATATAAAACAAAAGAGAAAGAAAAAAAGAAAAATTGCTTTGGACAAAAAGGGTGGCCCACCAACCAATACCCATGAGTTGGTGGGGCCTTTTGTCGAGCTAATTTATGGGGCCCTCTTCAAGTATGCCGGACGCTCACTTCATTTATGCCATCTTTTTCTTCTTCTTTCAAATACTATTCATAATAATAACAATACTTTCTTTTCTTTTTTATATTTTTTGTTTATGGTACCAAAATATTCCATCTTTTGAATTATTTCTCTCTTTTCTCTTTCCAATGAATCTCTCTCTTTAACAATGCTACTCTTCAATTACTACAATCTTTCTTTCTTTCGTTCTTTCTTGTGAGTGTGCCTGTGAAAGTGTAGTTAACAAATTTTACAGAAAAAAGAGTAGAGATATTTGCGTCATACAAGAGAGAGTACTTTTCCTCTGTTTTAAAATTGCTGTATTTCAATTTTCAATCTACTTGTATTGTTTCTTTTTAAAAAATTATGAATAATAAAACTGTTAAAAATATTTACAAAATATATTAAAATTACAGAACTATTATAGGTAGTCATTGACCTTTTTACTACGATAAACTTTAATTTTAAGTTGACGAGGTCACTTGATGTAGTTCATCTCAATATTCTTCTAAAATTGGTTCTATCAATTCATTTTCAATAGTTAGTTTAACTACCTACTAAATCATACTAAAAAACCTAAATACTAAATCAAACCTTATCTTTTTCATCAATCTATTACAAGCACTATAAAATACAATCATCTAAACATAACAATATAAAATGTCATTTTAAAATGGATGATTTAATTTCTACTCTCATAACTAAACAAACAAATAAAAAAAATCAATTTAAATGATTTGATTTTTAGTTTAAAAGACCTTAAGATACCTAATCCAACTACAAAATGAAGGCTCCAAGTAAAATAAAATGTATTTAGATGTTGTTTAGAATAAAATGATTAATTGAGGTGGTGCCAAAAAAGAGAAAGAGAAAAAGAAAAAGAAAAAGAAAAGGAAAAATTAGAGAAAAAGCTCTTAGTGTAAACAATAGAACCGACCAATCTTTGCAGCGTTCTGCCAAACCGGCTAAAAAGGTAAGGGGTAGGTTCAAGGCTGCGCCACCCCCTGGCCTTACCCACACATTCTTTCCTCTCTTTTTTCTTTATAACGTTTATTCTTTATTTAATAATCTTTCTATAATCAAATTTAATTTACATTTTAAATACATCATAAATTTTTATCTCAGAATTTTAACTTTGAATTTAGTATTTTTCAATATGTTCGTCGTAACTCTAACATATTAATTATAGATTTTCGTAATTCCATCGAGTGCCTTTTCAAATATTTAAAAGTATATCTTCTCGATTAATTTTTAGAAATATTTAAAATTTTATTCAAAAGTGTTATATTTTGATGTTTGGGTTAGTTATTGTAGCTCTAAACAGTTATTTTGATTTATTAATTTCAATAAAGTTTAATTTTATTTGATCTAATTTGCCTATTTCTAATAAATTTTTTTTTTGAAATCCTATAAGGAAATCATTGATTTAAATTCTATTATGGAACTTTAAATTTGCATTTTTATTTACTTTTAGTTTTAAAACTTTTGAACTTTTTCTAAAACCTATATATTTTTTAAGAAAAAACATGTCAATATCTTTTTAAAAACTAAATCTTAGCATTCCTGAAAACATATTTAGGTTGTTGAATGTTCAATAAAAATTTAAGAGAAAATAACAAAAATAATTTCTATATGAGCTAATAAATAAATAAATGAGACATTTTTAAATGTAAGAAAATGAACTGAAATATTTATAGGATATAACATGTTTATGTAAATGATAGATTGATAAAAGCCTATTAGTGTTTATCTATGCCTATTCTAGATAGAATATGAAATTTTGTTATGTTTTGTAAATATTTTGATCAATTTTTACAATTTCTCTAAATAAATTGATTGAAAATAACATTATTAAAAAAGAGAGCATTAAAATTTAAAATAACATTTTGAAAAATTTGGAATCAAAATTAGATGAAATCCAAGATCGTTATATGCAATCTTGTATTTACATAAACACAACATACATTTTCAATATGTTATGAAATATTATTGTATTTATAGTTAGAATTAAAACCTCATATCTTAGTATTTTGATGTATAAAGTTGAATCTATATATGTGCCAATAAATAAATAGAAAAGTAAATTAGGGTTGGGAGTTCCATTCAAACGAAATGTATTTTTTATTGATTAAATTTATTTATTCTAATCAAGTAATACACATGATCAACTTGATTTCGTTGATTGTTTTATTTTTTATTATTTTTTCTAAGATTCCATTATTTTATTTCTTAAAACTTACGTCACAATAGTTTAAATTGTGATTAATATACGTCCAAGTGAATTTTGTTGAAGATTAGATTTAATTTTGAAATATTATTTTAAATAGTAAAATTGTTGAAAGTACTTACGAATATAGCAAAATTTTCTAGTTTATGATCAATGATTTGATAGGTAATAGTTGTCTACGGTGTTCATCAACATCAAAATTTGTTATATTTATATATATTTTGGTTTATTTTTGGTAACATCAAATTTTTTAATTAATATTAAAAAAAAAAGGTAGGAAGTTAATTTGATTTAATCAAAGTCCGTTGGAGTGGACAAATTCTTTCATTGAAAAAGAAAGAAAGAAAGAAAGAAAAACCTCCCTTCTAGAGTTACAAAATCAAAACCTTTATTTTATTTATAAAAAAGTGATTGACCAAAGTTTAGTGAAAAAGAGTAATACCATTTCAAAAATAAATAATAATAATAATAGACAAACAAATAATAGTAATAAAAAAATTAAGAAAATCCACGGATAGCCAATATATCGTTTATTTTAGTTTTTAAAATAGTAGGAGTTGTCATCAATCGGTCGGAGTCAGTTTTTTGACAAAATTGACCCCAATCGATTTGGAAAATACTCAAACCGACTTTGACATTGGATGAGTAAGGGGTTGGTCAGTCGAGTCGAGTTGGTTTAACACTTATAAATATTTTTTTGTAAATTCTCGATTTAAAATTTTCTGAAATCGACATCGATCGACTCCTTTTGTTTTCCAACCGATCGACTTTAGTTTGGTCAATTGACTTGGTTTTTCGATCTATCATACTCACTCCTATCTATTTGCACTCTTAATGAAGGAGGAGCATGAGAGAGTGAGGAGGAGCATGAGAGGGAGGGTGGAAGAACTCTATCGTATTGACAAAGTACAAGCTCGAGATGAGGAAAGTTCGAAAGAGGGAGGAAAAACCACAGCGGTGTGACCATAACAGTACTATTATATAAATTATAACTTCAATTTCATTCTCATTAAAAATTGTGAGAAACGATCATTAACATGATCTTAGTGTGTACATACCATGACAAAGGGTCAACAACTTATGCACCTAAAATTTAGGTCATTCCTAAAATAAAACTAAAAAACAAAAGTCCAAACATATTGATATAAGTTTTTAATATTTAACGCAATATATATAGTCTCAATATCAACATTTGACATTAACATATTTCTGCATTCACATCATAAAATATATATATATATAGTAATTTAAGTCATATTTAATTTTGATGAAAATTTTGAGTTTAGTTTATAACATTTTAAATTGTAGCTCTCAATAATATATATTTATTATCTTTCACATTTTTAATAAGACTTTTAAATTCCTAGCCGATTGTTGTTTTGTTAAAAAAAATGATTAGAATAATGAAAGTACAATTAAAGAAGTGAATTAGAGCAATAGGAATTTTAAGTAAATAGGTTAGAATATATATCATTTTGGTTTCATTAGTTTGAAGTTTGTTATTTTAATTTGTGTACTTTTAATAAATCTTAAATTTAGACCTTTGATGTTAATTTTTATTGAAAATTGATTAAATAATCATACTAATTTTTATATAAATTAGGAAAAAAATTGCATTGATATTTTAGGGTTTGGTAATATTTGGAAGGGAAGCATTAAAGTGAAAGGGTGTGGTATGTGTTTATTAAAGTTGGAAGCAAATGTCTGTTTCCCTCCAAAACTTTTATTTCTTTTACTCTCTTTGACAAAATTAAAGAGAGAGTATGAATCAATAATAATAATTGAGCAAGATATTTAATTTGAAAAGAAAAGAAAATATATTAATTCTGAAGATATAATGTAATTTCCAGATTACAACTTGCTATTACATTCCCAATTCGATGGGCATGTTTTTATTTCTTTCTTTCTTTTGGAAGAAGTTGAAAACACATTGTTTTACTTTCCTAAATTAGGTTTATCATACTATATTATAATGTAGATTTGTTTTAGAAACTACAATACAAAACTGATGGAAGACCTATGAATCAATATTGCATATATGTGAAAGCTTGTTAGATTATAGTATTTATACATTTTTGTTAAAGAGGAATTATTGTAAATAATTAGTATCACATTGATGTAGAATAGTCTAGATTTTTCACTTAAAAATTAAATAATAGAACATGGTCGGCACAAAACATTAAAAAAAAAAAGAAATTGTACTTATATTTAATTAAAATTAGGATATATATAGTTGAAAAAAAAAATTGGGCCACCTTTATTTTCTATTTTATTTTTATTTTTTGGATTTTGAATGGTCCAATATTATGTGCTCACAATGCATCTTTTTGGATGATAATATTCAAATTTGGTGACTTACAAAATGAGATATTGAAAATTTTAATTTAATTAAGTGGCAACGGCACAATTAATTGGATTGATTTTGGGACCCCATTTTTATTATTTATTTATTTATTTGGGTTTGCTTGGTTGCAAAGATATGAATATCATACAATTTAATAATTAGTAACATAATTAATTATAATTATTTACCAAAGTATATTGCTTAATTTTTGCACAAAAATCATTATACGTACAAATGCAATTAAACTACTTTCTCTCTTCCCTCTCTAAGCTAATAAATATTAAGGCAATTTGTTTCTGTCTTTTTAATTTTTTTTTTTTAAAAAAAGATTGATATTAATTTAACAAGATTGTAATTTCCATGAGTGTTGTATTTAAAAAAAATTAAAGGAAAGTCATTGATATTTATGGTAAAGTTCACCGACTTATATTAGCTACGTTCTTTTAAAGATTTTTCGAATTTTAGTAGTTAATTTGTATAAAAGAGTTAAAAAGAAAAATATTGTTGGTCATATATTATATGTATAATCAATGTTTCTACTATATATATATATAAAAATTAAATGTTCTTAGTCGATGGTCTAAGGCTACTAGTTGAATTCTAAGCTCATAATTGGTAATATCAAATTTAATTTTTATTTATGAAAAAAAACCATAAAAATTGATAGGTTGATGAAATATTTATTTGATGAAATACCATATTAAATAAATAATTAATTTGAAGTTGAACTTCTTAAAAGATAAGTAATAATAATAAATTAAGCTTATGCTATTATATCTAATTAAGTATTTTTATATAATTTCTAGTAGTTTTTCTTTTTTAGATTTGTTGTACAAGATTTGGATGGAGAATCATTATGAATAGATTTTACTCTATTTTATAAATAGTTTTAATATTTTATTAAATTTGAAAATAATTTTATAAATTGATTCAATATTTTGTCAATTTTAAAAATGTTTTGATTTGAAATTGAGATGAAATACTTATCGTTGATGTTTAAGTAAAAAATATTATTCTAAAAAAAGAAATAAAATTCAATTAAAGATTTAAAAAAAAAAAACCTTAATTTCATGAAATGTTTATCAATACTCAAACTAGAAGGAAAAAAAAAAAAACTTTGGATGTTTTTAGGCTTTCAGAAAATTGACAAATTATCTAAAAATGTTTAATTATCAATGAATTCCCTCCATTTTGACTTCTATTGAAATAACACACCGAAAAATTTAAATAAAATTAAATAGTTGAACCATCTTAATCATATTTATTTTTCAACACAAACAAGTAATTAATATTAATAATCAACTATCCTAAAAGAATATATATGAAATAACAAAAAAAAAAAAAAAAAATCCTAAAGTATATGGTTAAAATACAATCAGAGACCACAATTTTCAACTACAATATATATCTAATAAGCTTTTACACTATTAATTTTATGTTATTGCAATTTGAAATTCTTTTAAAAAATGATTAATAGATATTTAAACTTTTAATTTTATATTCGATTTTTATTTCTTTTCTTTTCAAGAAAAAATTGCCTTTTAAATTTTAAAAAATTCACATATCTACAACTTAATAGTCTCGTTACACATAAAAATTAATTTTATATCTAAATTTAAATATATTCTTTCACGAATAAGTTTTTGTCCTTCAAAACAATCTTCAAAATCAAATTTAGCACAACTCATTGTCATAACGAAAGTATATTATCAACCTCGAGATCACCCACATCCCACACAATAATATGCAACATATTTGTAAAAAGAATTAACTTTATTTTAATCAAAAAAATTCACATATCTACTAATTAGAGTCTTAGATATTATACATAAATTTAATTTTATATTTAAATAATATATTCACGAATAACATTTTCTCAAATACTTTTTAACTCAATGACAATTATAGTGTTAGTATTATCAACCTCAAGAATAGAGAGGTTCGATTCTTGTCTTCCATCTTATAAAACATATTTAAGTTAAATTAGCATGGCACCCATAATAAGCTCCTCACCAACGGATAGTAGCAAGCTTCTTGCTTTTTTTCCCCTTTCTCCTCACATCGTTAAAAAAAAATTGAATATATATATGTGTGTGTAAAATGATTATGGAAACATGCCAATTTGAAGAGTGGACGATTGTGTGATGATGATGATGATGATGATGCACACACCCATTTGAATATGCCCCACATGAGTTTCCCAAACTAATAATACTTATTGAAACAAACTCTTGATTCATGCCTATGAACTATACAACAATGTTTTTCTTTTCTTTTTTGGATTTTGTAATAAAATTATTTCATATTTAATTACCTATGTATCTCATTTTAAATTATTAGTTAATTATAAGTTTAGTTTTTAAACTACAAAATTTGTGTCGATGTGATTTTAAACTTTTGAAAAGTACATACTACAATATTTTTCTATCTCTATGTAAATTTTGAAAAATTAAGGAAATTTGAAATTAAATCTAATAAAACTTTAATATCTATGAATTCATTTTTCTTAAAAAAAATTAAAGGACTAAATCAATAAATCCAAAATTTAAAATTTAGATATTAAAGAACTCACAATTTAACATAAATTATATCACATTTCCATTAAAAAATATGAAAATTTGAATGTTTAAGTTATTGTAATTTAAAGAAAAAATAATTATGTTGGAAGACTATAAATAGTTTAGGTGAGAATAGGAGAATTACTTTATAAAAAGAAGAAGAAGAGTAGAATATATTTAGTTACTGCTTTTGGGTTTAATTTGTATCCATTTTTTTAATTATCTATTTTTAAAACTCATATTGTAATATATATATATATATAAAAAAAAAAAAAAAACTTATTGAAGCTTTTAATTATTAATTATTATTATTTTGGTTTTAAAACTAATTGAATTGGCTACGTAGTTATTGTGATATAAATAAGTTACATATCCACAATATGATGTTAGGGTAGGTCTCTCTTTCATGCAAATTCTAATTATATTTAATACCATTTATTAACAATATCAAATTTGATACATTGTGGTATATAAATATATACAACTACTTTTCTAATGAAAATTTAATTTTATATTTGGACTCCAATTATTAAAATTAAAATTTAAAAAAAAAAAAAAAAAAAAAAAACATTACACGAGCTTGAAGAATATATTGTGGTAGAGATTTAC
Source organism: Cucumis melo (assembly GCF_025177605.1). Lineage (NCBI taxonomy): Eukaryota > Viridiplantae > Streptophyta > Magnoliopsida > Cucurbitales > Cucurbitaceae > Cucumis > Cucumis melo. The sequence continues at coordinate 20,314,506 of NC_066865.1, forward strand.
ATGTCACATGTTCTTTCATGTGCTATAATTCTAATTATTGTATATATATTTACTCACACTTGGATTATTCCCCCATACCTACAAATCCATTTATAATACAATACCAAAATCTTATATGTCAATTCCAACATATATAACCCAATGGACATCACACTTATTAATCTTTTTAATGGTCTATGGTAATTATCGATTTTTGTTTTTTAAAAAATATTAATATATCTTTTGGATTGCAAATATATTGTTTTATTGGTATCGATAGTACTAAATGTGGATTTGAGTGTTTAGATTTTAAATGTTTGAAGTAATTAATGTCTGTGTTTGAATATACAAGATAATTAATGTTTGATAGTTAAGAGAATGTATTTGATTTACTAATTTATATATAGAACCAAAAACTAAATAAATTATAATTATTTAATGAAATAGAAGAGAATAAGTAATATAGTCATCAAATTGGATGTTATTAATTAAATTATTTTATTTAATAAAAAAATAATTTAATTAAAATCGATTATACAATCTTATATTAAATAGTTTTATATAGCTAAGATATAATATATTTATATTTAGTAATGAATTAAAAATAACAATAACGATTAATTTATATTAATTTATTAATTAATCGAGCTTCATTCATTTTCTAGATATAAATATCCCACCGGTTTGGAGCATGTTAGGTGGATTCTAATGTTTCTTGAAAAAATAATATCTTTAGTTTTAAAATCTGAAAGCCCGTAAAACAAACAAGAATAATTAATGTCTGAAATGTCATGACAATTCCTCAGACAAACCAGTCCTAAATTGTTTAATATCATTTGCATTTCTAGTTTCTAATACATTTCATAATAATTTTTTTAGATCAATTTCTAATTTTTATTTTTTTTACAATTCATTTAATTTGTCAACATGAAATTAAAAAAAAAAAAAAAAAACAACAACAACAACAAACAACAAATGGAAAAAAAAAAATCGAATATAGCTTTAATTCATTCTAACACATATATCTAAATCAGAAAAATTATTTTAAATTACAAAATTATTGAAAATATTTAGACTTACTAAGCTAAAACTTTACTATATTTATAAATTTTTTGCTATATTTGAAAACAATCTCGAAACTATGTAGCTTCTGTATATCATTGACTAAAAAACCCTTATCGTAAATTAACACTACTACTACTACTTCATTTTTTCCAATGGGTGATTGTTGAACAGGAAATTTTGACCAATTAAATCACGCCACGTCATCACAGCAAAATTGAGATAATTATAATTTGATTGGATTTAGGTAGTCAAGTTTTCTCATACCCAACCTAGTTCAAGGCCTTAAAAAAAATTGGGCCAAAGAAATAATGGACCCGAGCTTGCGCAAATAAGTGGGTCGAGTTCGAGCCCACCAAGCAAATGGATCCAAGCCCAAACCGATCGAGCAAATGGGTCCGAGCCTAAGCCTGTCAAGAAAACAGGTCCAAGCTCAAGCCCAACAAGCAGATGGGTCCAAGCCCAAACCCAACAAGCAGATGGGCCCAGGCCTAAGCCCGCCCAACAAGCAAATGGGCCCAAGCCCACCTAAAGCCCATCGAGATTCTCTATAAATAGAGACCTTCTCATTCATCTTGAGGGGACCTTTGATTGAAGAGAAGAATCGAAGCTCTGAAGAATTGAAGACAAAAACTTCTGAAGACTCTCAAGACGTGCAAGTTATCATCAACCTCAAAAATCAACCTTCTGAAAGATCGAAGACTTGGAAGATCAAACTTTCCTTGAATTCCAGAAGATTGAAGCTTGAATTGACTTGTAGTTACAACTTCTTGAAGATCAAAGACCACGAAGTTTTAAATTTTACTTTTTGTATTCGAGAGAAAGAATCAAAGGAGTAAATATTAGAGATTGTATCCACAATACATAAATCAATACAAAGTTCGATTCCACGAATTAAATTTCTTCTGAAATCTCGTGTGACCAGTGATATATTAACAATATTCCATCTTTAAATTGGGAAGAAAATAATAGTGGAAAATTATTATAAATAATTTGATGGGTAGGTGGAAGAACATTGCTTTTAATTTGTTATTAATGTTTCATATTATTTTCACATTAAAAGTCGGTTAACCATATTTTTCATGCTCTCTTTTATAGACTTTGCTCCCTTCTTCTTAAATGTTTTTCTTATAACACTATACAAATAGTTACCAATGAATATATATTATGAAAATTTTTCAATCCATCCTAGTACTAGAAATATTCCCTATCTTATTCATTATATTGACGAATTATATACTGACCTATGACATTTGTTTTTTATAATTATTATATAATTTAACTATTTTAATTATAATATCACTTATAACTCAAACTAGAATACTATAATTGTCATTTCCCTATGATTTTTACTAAATGTATGTAAGACATTATTTAAATGCAATCAATTAACATAAATATGAAATGGAAATACTCTTAATTTGTTATTCAAGTTTCATTATTTTATTCTTTAATTTGTTGTCTCCCTTTATTAATCCACATAGGTTTAGATTAAAACAAATATTGGTTTTAAGATTTGAAACGATCCTTTTGACTAATTTTTGTTTTTGTAAAGAATAAAAAATGGAATTGGGGTTTCTAGTGTTCCTATGACCAATTTTTAGTATAACTAAAAAAGTATGAAAAACTTGGTTTTGTTTGGAAACATATGGTTTAAGACTTAAGATATATATCATAAATACATTGACAAATAATAAAAAAAGAGAGGTGGAAATGTTTATTAAGTAGACATATTTATTTATTTGAATTAGAAAATATGAATTTAGGTTAATCAACTTTTTATTCTAAAATTGGGGGCAAGTTGTTAACCTCTCACATTTGAACTTTGATCACACAATTAATTTGACAGAACTTCAAATTCAAATTCTACCTTAAAGTTCGGTGGGAATGGATGAACTAAATAGAGAATGATATTGTGATATAATGACAAATATTAATACCTTTAAGTTGCTTTCATATTTTGAGGGGTAGTTATTATTTTCAAAGCTTAATAGTAAGATATTGATCAAAACTAATTCATGGAGATGAAATGTATTGTTGTTAACGCCATATTCACATTTTATGATTTTGTAATATATATCTCAAGTCTAGGATTTGAAATTCAAATTTGATATCCATTGGCTTCGATATTCTCCTGCATATGTTACAATCTAGTAACGATAGCTACTTGTTCTTTGCTTGTCTTGAATAATTATACTTCGAAGAGTGAAAGTTATCATCACAAATTAACATGTATAGGTCCTTTCAACTTGTTTTATTTTCTTACATGCACCTTAAGAAAATTTTCCTAGAACATCCTACGTAAGAGTTATTGAAAAGGAATGTACATTTTATTGGTAAAAATATTAACTTTAAGTTCTTTTAAGTTTTTTTTAGTCATATTTTCTCATCTTTGTTCATTCCTACTCCTAAACTTGGGGGTGTAACTATTTTTTTTTTAAGGGAGAGGAAAATAATTGGACTTATTTAAAAAATTACCATAAGAAAGCATGGGTATAAAATACAAAAGAGTAATCAATCATAGTGTACAGTAGGATAATGATATTTCAAGTAAATATCCTAAACCTATGAGTACATGTGATGCTTACTAGCTTTCTTGAATAAAGTCATGGACGAACTTTGGCTTATAAGGACAATTCCCTAGTTTATGTTATCGGGTCATAACGATTTTATAATAGTTACTGTCTATATATCAATAAAGTTCACGTTCTTTTTCAGTGGTTTCGTCGTAAATAATTCATAGGAATTTTGAGGAGAAGTGTACTTTTGCTTCAAGCATCTTATGATTTTATAGTTTATACTAGTCACTATCAAAAGTTTAGGAACCGTTTCAATTTAAATTTGTAACTAAAATTCTTGAGAGGGTTTTCAGAGATAGTTTGAGGGTAAGATTCACTGTGACAGATGTTTTTATATCAATTTAAACCCTTATTAAATTTATCATTGTACCAATTTAAACGTTGAACTTTTGTTTGCATATCAATTTATAGACTCCATTTACATTCTCTTTAGAAAAAACTCATATGGAACTTTTAATGATATCAACTTAACCCCAAAACTTTCATAATTCAATCAATTTCAACTCTTAGTTAGAATTTTTGTGAGAATCGTCCATTTTGTATATAATCAAAATTTGAACAAAACCACGCACATTTGACAATTAATTAATCTATAATTTATTTGAAAGGTGATTATAGTAGGAAAGATTTAAATTGATTGAGTAATAAAATTGTTTCCTATGTTATTGGTATAAAGGAAGGTAATTGTAGCAAATTTCATTTTTTTTTTGAAGGAATTGCAATGATTACATGCAATTTGAGGGCATTTCAAAGAAAGGGGACAATGCCCTCTCTTTGGTCCCCTTTTCCTTTATTTTTGTTTACTTTTCCCACTCTCTTTGCTTTCACTTTTGCTTTTCTATTCTCCTTTTGAATGAATTTGCATTGACTTCCAATATCCCCCCTCTCATTTAATTCTAAATATGGAACAAATCATCATTTTGAGAAATTCATATATCTAAAACAAATTCAAAATCAAACATTAACCAAAGTATATCAACATAAATTAATATCTTTTATTTACACTAATTAACCACAACCTTTTTCCCCCTCCTTAATTCTACAAGTAATCTTTATTCAAAATGTGCCTTACACTAGCTAGTGCATGCTTTTATTTTTAAAACCCATCTCTTCTTCTAATTTTTTATTTCTCAACTTTTAGATTTTGTTTGCACCCCATACCCATCTTTTTCTCTTAAAAAGACTATTCATCTAGTCTTTCTCCATTCCTTCATCTATTATCCATTTTCATTTCTTTAGGTCCCTTCAAATCAACTCCTCCTACAATAATTCATACATACATATATATATAAGTTTGGTCGGAAAAAATTTGCTTTAAAAAATTCAGATTTATGAACTTTTAAATTTATATTTTATAATTCTCTGATTATTTGTTCTTAAACTTTTAAATTAGTATCCAATAATAGATTTTTGAATTTTCAATTTTGTATCTTAATTAGACATAAAATTGATAGGGAACCTATCTACCACAAACTTAAAAGTTTAACGCTTTTTTTTTTTATTTATTTAATTCTCTTTACACAGTTATCATACATTACTCATATGTCAAGACTTAAATTAATAATCTCATTCTTCTCCCTTTGATAAAATGACATGGTTTGGTTTCGATATAGTATTATATTTACTTCAATTTCTAATTATCTATCTAAGTAATGCTTAGAGAAGTATTGATTATCATTAAAAAGGTCAATACCACCATTCAACTTTCTCGTTGCATAGAAAAAAGTTACAAACATTTCTCATTAGTATAGCTAAGTAAAAAAAACTTAGTTTTTAGAACAAATTACAAAAATTACTTAAGAAGTATTATAATAATAAAAACTTATATTTAACTTTCATATATAAAAACTAAACCCTCAAACTTATATGAGTGATAAAGTTGGATCTTCAAATTTAGAATAATTATAGAAATCGGACCTCAAATGATAAAAACTTATTTAAGGGTTCAATTTTTATTAGTTGAGCTCTAATTTTTTAAAGTTCAATTTTAATATTTGTATATAAAATTGAGAGTTAATTTTTATCCTTTGACAACTTGAGTGTTTGATTGCAACTATCACCGTACTTTTGAATCTGGCTTTATTTATTATTATCTTTTTGGTTTGTTTTTTTAGTCCTATCTCTTTTATTAATTTTAAGTAAACTCAACACTTTATAATAGAAAAAATTTAAGTTTTTTTTTTAAAACTAAAATAGGAATTTAAAGTAAAAATCTTACAGAAAAGTCACATCTCATAGAAAAGAAAAAGCTCAAAAAAGGGGAACAAATTTTTTTTTAAAGAAATCACCAAACTATCACCTTAGAAGAGTTGAATTTATGTCCAGCGATTTATGGAACACTCAAATTTCTTTATGTTGATGGATAATAAAAAAAACCCACAAATATGGTTTGAATTAATGATTTGTATGTCACAAATTATTGTTATATAGTATTTATTTATATTTCTTGTTCTAAAAAGAAAAAAGAAAAAAGAAAAAAGAAAACTAATCTGTAATATGGCGACATCTTACCAAATAATTTTAATTATATATTTGTAATATATGGTTGATGGTTATATAAAGACTTTGAGAAAGGGATTTTGTCCCTTACATCTCTATACTTCAACTCTTTACATTATTATATAATAACTATGAATATAAATTATCATTTATACTCTTTATATATATATATTTTTTATTTATTTTCACTAGATTTTAAAGGGATTTTTTTAAATGAAAAGGGAAAAAATGGTTGTCCCATTTCATCATCATCTTAGACTAAAAAAAAAAGGAGAGAAAAATTTATCTGAGTATCGACGTTAATTCTTCAATGTTGTTTTTTTTTTCATGATATTTTTCTATTTCAAGAATAATATGATCAATGTTTGAATGTTTTAAACTTTAAAATCACATTACAATGTTATCGTTAAGCTAGAAAGTGATAGTTACAAATATAATAATAAAATTAAAAAAGAAAGTGATAGTTACAAATATAATAATAAAATTAAAAAAATTTACATATATAGTAACATTTTTAAAAAATTATAAATATAGCAAGTTGAAAGTATTGGTCTATCATTAAGCAATAGTAGTTTACAATGATAAACTTTGTTATATTTTTAAAATATTATTATATATTTTATTATTTTTAAATTAGTTACCTATTATAACTAGCCAAAATAAAAAAGAGTCACGAATTTTAACTCAACTGTCATAAAATTCATATTTTTACATTAAAATCATAAAATGAGAATCAATATTAGCAACTATTTACTTTGATATTTGTTTTTAAAAAAATTATAAATATAGAAACGTTTAATATAAAAGAGATTATGAAAATGTATTCAAATTTCAAAGTTTGGCAATCTAGCCCATAATATAATATAATATAATATAATATAATAGAATGAACAAAATATTCATAAATTATAGTAAAATTTTAGATTTTATCATTGTATAAATCTTTATTATCAATAATAGAATCTAAAACTTTGGCATATTTTGTAATTATTTTTAACACTTTTTCATTTACAATAATTAAAAATTAAGTAAATCGAAAGAGGTGTAAATGACTTAATTATTAGCACTAGATACTGTAAATGTAAAAGGGAGGAGGTTGGTTTTTATAAAACTTGATTTCAAATGCGAGTGAAAATTTAGATCTCTAGCCTTTTGATTGAAATTAATATATAATTAATTTATGTTGATAGGTTTAAGTTGTAGACTAATTTCAATCACATAGCATCATAGCTAATAAAAATAAATTTATGTTATGGGAATGATCTCTCCCTCTTGTTTGTTTACCAAAGAGTGAAAAAATATATAATTAAACTAGGATTAACAAAAAGATCAAAAATAAATTAATAGAAAGAAAACATGCGTTTAATTGACAATTCATATTATCATTATCTTATCATTTTCAATCGAGTTCAACTAATATAATTTTATATTTACAGTATATATTTGGACTTTAAAAATAAACATTAGTATTTCAACTAATAAACTTTTATATTTTTGTTTTATAACATATTGTAAATTACATGACACTACACGATAATAATTATAAAAAATTTGTAATATAAACCAAGGTCATAAATTAATAATAGTTTTCGATCTAAGTTTACTTTGGGTTTGTTTTGATTATCATTTAACATTTTGTTTTCTTAGAAACTATACCTTAAAAAACAAGTTCATATATAATATATTTTTTTCATTGTTTGTTGCGATAGAGTTTAGAAACTTAATTGATTTTTTAGTTACATTTTAAGAACGAAGACAAAGTTTTCAGTAATCTATGGACTCTTCCGTAATATTTAAGTTTTGGTTTTTAGTTTTTAAAAGTTAAGTATGTAAATATCATTTTTAGTTTTCACCTCTAAATTACTTACTTTCTTATCTACATTTTACATATGAAAATCAAACAAAAAAAAAAGTAGTTTTAAAAAATTTATTTTTTATTTAAAATTTAGCTAAAAATTCAACTATTTTAATAAAAAAAATGTAATCAAATTACTATAGAAAAATGCAAAAAATTAAGTTTAATTTTAAAGATAAAAAACAAAATAGTCATCGCCTATATTTTTCTTAATCTTCAAAACTTAATTAACTTATATTTTGAAAACATTGTAAAAAAGTAAATACCAAAAGAAAGAACCATGGATAAAGCCACCAAGTAATGCTTATAAAATCATTTTTAAAAAACCAAATATTATTACACAAACCCTTATTTCTTCTTTCCTAGCCATCTCAAATTAGGGCATGTTTGGGTGATTATCAAAATAGTTAAAATAACTTGTTGTTTTCAAATTAATCCACAGAATAATATCGGTCAACAAAAATTTAGCTTAAATGGCTTAAATGTTAAGGAAGATGATATCTATGATTGAAATCCTTTATACTCGATTGACACTAAAAACGAAGAAAAAGAATAACACTATCAAACAAACCCATCTTTCTCCGAGAAATTATATGGGTCAACAAATACTACACTACTCAACTCAGCAGAGGAGGGTAGAATCTTTCTCAAAACAAAAAAAGGAAAAGAAAAAGAAAAAAGTAAAAATCTACCATTTCATCCATCTCTTTAAGACAAGATAAGTAAACCCTACAAAATCTTAGTTTTGAGGCAGATTCCACTATTTTTAAACCTTTTTTTTTTTTTTTTTGTTTATCCATCTCCTTATTCAACAACAAAGGAAAAGATAATACCTCAAAAGAGAAGATTGGAATTTTATTTTCTTTTTCTTGATTTCACAAATTTATAACCAAATCAAACACCTAAAGAATGCCCCTAATGAATAACAGCTAGGTAGGTTTATGTTTGACCCAACATAAAAGTCACATTGAAATTAGCAAAAGAAAACTAATTTAAAAATTACAAAAAAACCCTAATGTTTATTATACTTATATATATATATATATATTGTTTATAGGTAATTGCAATAATGGGAATTTTGAAAGGATGGGACACCAACCATTTGATCTTCTTTATCTAATTTTCCAAATAAATTTGCCTATTCTCTCTTTAGTCTTTAGTCCTTTTGGTTTTCTTTTTTTTAAACTTTTGACCTATCAATCCTTCACTTCTGCCCTTCTCTTCTTCCATTCTCTTCTCTAACTTTTCAATGGGGTGTGATGTGTGGGACAATGATTCCCCTAATTCTTCATAAAGTGAATATATATTCGTTTTCTTCCCATAACCATTTTGTTATTTTTTTTTATCTATTCATTTTAGGAGCGTCTACAAAATTAGCTTTTAACTTTTCAAGTAAATAATAAAATTCAGTGAAGACATATTTGGATTATTGTATTGTAGATGTTAATTGTACTTTTAGGAATAATAACTAAGTCTATTTATCAATATATCAAAATATATTAACAATAGAATCGTACAAGCGAACCGATGAACTTTGAGAGCTAGATTTAAATTTTGTTATGTCTGCAAGTTCTTTTACTTTTGTGTTATATTTGCATGTACTTATTTAACTATTTGTTCTTATTTTAATGCATTTTCTCCCATTTTTTAAGAATGGGTGAGACTGTTTTCCATTCAAAGTAGTAGTTTCGTTAGAGATGCTAATCTTTGCTTTTATTATTAAATCATCCAAATTTGTTTTAAAAGAAAACCAAGATAATTGTTTTTAAGAATTTATGTGGGCATTAGAAGTATAATGAAAAAAATTCATAGAAACCAAAATTCTATTTTAACCGTATCTTAATCATTTGAGTTCTTAACCTCTCTCAAGTTGGCATGTAGAATCTACTAGATGAACTATATGTTCATATATCTAAGTCTCCTTTTCATGTAATGATTTTGTTTTTCGAACACTTTATTTTATTGAAAAAAATAAATAAGGTTAAAATATGATTTTGGCTTGAGAATGCTAATAAATAATAAAAAAAACTTTCGGAGGAACTAACTCCACGGTAAAGTGAAACCAAGTGATCGACTAGTAAGAATTAAATTTAAGATTTATTGAAAGCACAAAAATTAAAATAGAGCATTTGAAAGTAGATCATCTAGAACGAAGCGAGTCCTAAGATATCGAAACAGACGTAATATTTTAATTGAGAAATAATCATTAACCTAAAAAGCATAATAATAAAAATAGTGATGATGATGATGAAAGGAGCCCTCAATAATCTAATGTACAAATTTAAAGAAATGAAAAGAAACAACTTTTCCTCTTCCCCTCTCTCAAACATTTTGCAGAAAGTGAAAGAAGAAATGGGGGGTGAAGAAATTAAAGGGTGAGTTTGCATTTGTTCACATAATTGAAGCCTACAAAGTAATGAACACTTAGAATAAAAAATAAAGAAACAAAAGCTAATTCAGAGATGCAATTGTGTGAGCATTATTATCACCAATCTTTATGCAGAAAAATGAATCTTATATATATAAATCAATATGAATGAAGGTTGAATGCTTCCTTTTCATTGAAATGATGATGATGAAAGGAGAGATTTACATTTTTTAAAAGCTATTTTAGTTGGGAGAATGATTAAGACCACCTCTTCTTCCACCCAAAATTAACTATATATCGATGTATCAATAAATTAAAGAATTTAACATCAATATTATAACATTCTAGGCGCAGGATTCAGGATTCAGATTCAACAATTTGATAGCCCCAACACTCCCTTGTGTCCTTAGTGATCTTGGTAACGCCACTCTTGCTTGTCTTGAGACTTCTAAGAGTGAATTACTATCCCTACAAAACAATATGAGTATTTTCAAAATGTTTTATTCTCACTTACAAACACTCTAGGAAAATTTTTAGGAGGTCATCTAACAAAAAATTATTCTGAGCTAAGCGTTTTCGATTTGGCAGTTCCTATATGATTGAGCCACTAAAAAGTAAGATGCAATTTGTTGGTATAAGTCATAACTTTCAATTCTTTTAAGATTTTCCCAACTATATTTTCATGTTCTTAAGATATTTCTCATTCAAATGTAATATTGATTCATTTATGTTGCCTTTCTAAATTTGTATTGTTACATTAATTGATATCTCTAATATTTCTATATCTTCACCGACTAAAGTCATTTAGTAACACTTTCATTTTTCTTTTTTGAAAAATTAAGCATATTTTCTATTATTTTCTTTCAATGATTTATATCTTTTTTAAGTACACAAGTTAAAATCTTAGCTCAAATTGAAAAACAAAAACAAATTCTTAAAAATGACATTTTTTAAGTTTTAAAAACTTGGTTTTTAAAAACATTGATAAAAATTAAATCATAAACTAAGAAATTTAAAGATGAAATGAGTATTTATAAAAGAATTTTTAGAAGTTAAAAACGAAAAACTAAATACTTATCGAATAGAACTTAAGTTATGTTTAGAACCTATGTTATGTAAAATACTCTCTACATTGATAATGAGTAGTGTGTTAAAAAAAAATCAATTAACTTAACCCGTACGGTTATCAACTCATTTGAGTTGAACCTGAATTCAAATAAACGAAAAATTTGATAGATTAAGTTGGTTCACAAATTTATCTAAAATAACCAAAACCAATTCAAAACTTATTACTAATTTTAAATATATACGTATTTTTAAACTCCTGATAAGATTATACATGTACTTAATCTTATAATTTTATTTGGGATAATATGCTCTCCAAACAACTAAAAACAATACTTTTAGTAGTTTAAAAGGAAAATAAATATGATATAAATTAAAATGGGTTGCTTATATGAAAATAATTAAATAAACTATTTAGATATAACATATTAATCTTTTTAGAAAAACAATTTAAATAAATGACGAATAATCTAAACCAATCTAACTCAAATGTTTTTGGATCGGATTTGCTATTTAGTAAATTTAAGATAAATTTACTAACTCAATCAATTAGATTGAATCTAAAATATACTTCAATCCAGTCCAACATAACCTCAAATGCTCGCACCTCCGAATAAGCAAACCTCTCAAAATACTCGTATACTTATAACAGTAACGAATTTCTGCTACGAAGATGATTACTCTCCAAGTGTGTCAAATCCCAGAACCATCAATGCCTTGAGATAGTGAAAAATATATGGTAACCTTAGAAGATATTATAAAGAACTGAGAAGATGCATAATGAGGGCAACCCTATTACCTAATTCCAGAATTTTCTGGATAAACATGAACAATTCAGATCAAATAAGAAATGTCATGTTGTACAACATTCTAAAGCTCACTGCTCTATTCAGTTTCACATTGTTTAAGTTGAAGTGACTGATATTGGTACAAAAACTACAAAAATTTGAATTATCCACTATAATTCTGTTCCGTATGCTTCTTTTTGCGTACCTTTTTTCATGTTGGCAACGTCCTCAACAAATAAAGAGCTTGTCGCCACTGCACACGTTGTGATAGAACAATTCTCCTCAATGCTGGCACAGCTCCAGCAGCTATGATTGCTGGATGATTTTCACTGTCCATGCTCAGATTATAAAGTATAGCTAAGGCTGCTTCTATTGCCCTCTCACTTCCTTCATCGATCAGCTTTACTAATGGAAAGATACCGCCTTTCAAAGCAACAGCTCGGGTAGCATCGACCACTCCTTCTGAGACTATTCTATTCAGCTCCACGACAGCAGATTCCTGAACTTCCAATGAGAAGGAGCTTTTAATCTGTTCAATAAGTCTTGGTATTGTTTCGTATAGAGTGACCTCCATGTTGATAGGATCTCCGGAATCTGGGTTCAGCGTCGAGATGGAGCTGACTCTGATTAGGCAAGCAGCAATCCAATCTTTGTGGTTGATGGGAATGTCCGACTTAAGGATTCTACGAAGCAATTTAGTGAAATGGGTGGAGTTTATTTTGTTGCTGAACTTTTCAGAGTCTAGAAGCTTTGTTAATAGTCGGGAGGCTGCTGAAATTGCAAGACCAGCTTCTTCAACTTCAAGGGCATATCTTTCTGGCTGCCAAACTTCAGCATCAGAATCTGTGTAAACAAAATTCAGACTTCAATATCACATGCTCAAAAACTATCAAGTAAATTATTACAAATCAGTATTGGAGTTTCAGTTTGAAGCCTAGTTACCAACATTCAACCATTTCAATGTGATTTGATAATATGCTATCACACACGTGCACAAATTTAAAAATAGAAAGGCCAATTCTTTTTGCTTTCACCAGTCATCTTTTCTTTCCTTTCTTTCCCTTCTAAGCTTCCAAGTTCCATAGGGAAAAAATCTAAAACTTCTAAAGCAACCAATCTTCAGTCTGGTGTACAAATTCCAAAAGAATGAGGACTCCAGTTCCAATCTTATCTTCTTTAACAAGGCGGATGTTACTGACAAATGCAAATGAAAAATTCAGGCAACAAATACCGTTTGCCTCTTCAAGTATTGGCTAAGGGCTAGGTTGTGGAAAGTGCTTAAATCCTCCTACATCCTTTAATTTCACATTTTTGCCTCCATCTTTAGTCATCCTTAAATATCATAGTGACCATTTATTTTCCTCAAACGGCCCCTGGAAGGAGATGTCCAAAAACAGGCAACTCCATCACAACATATTAATTTTTTGGTGTGTAATGGTAAAGATTGTTTAGAATTTGGTAAGCTCTGTGGAGATTGAGCCCCTTCTGCAGCTTTTTTTTCAAGAATGTACCTTAGATCCATTAAATCACCACTACACTTGAAAGTTTAAAATGAAGAGCAGGGAAATAATTGATCTTTTTGCGAGATTTTTTAACATATATCACTTGTGAGGTCCAAAACTAGCAAAAGATCAAATATATGGGCTACCAATGTTGATCGGAAAAAAAAATGATACAAAAGACTTTTGAACTTGGGACATCTACTCCACTCAACTAGAAAATTTAAATGGATAGATTACGGTGAGCATTTATAACAAGTTTACGGTAACTTCTCTGACTAATTAATAGTATATCCTTACTGGCCAAATAATATTCCTAATTCATTCACAATAGCATCTGTATCACAACAGCATCATGCACTCATACAATTATCGAAAACAGTTGGATCCAATTGCCGTTTATTAAAATGATGTGCATACCTATTGAAACTCCAAGCTGGAAAACAGCCGACAATCCCAACTCTATCTCCACAGGATCGATTAATTCCATGCTTGGGTCCATGATAGAAACAAATTCCAGGATAGAAGCGGCTTTCCGTTTCAAGTTTGGGGATGAGGTGTTCAAAATCTCAACAAGGCGAGAAACAACACCAGCATCCAGCGCATCTTTCCTATAAGATGTTAAAAGAGGTTTCACATTAGTATCTAACTAATCAAAGAGAATGATTGACCAGCAAGATTCTACTCAACCTGATAGAAGCTTCAAAATTTCCTTCTGAATGTTGTACCCCTTGAGATCCGTTTACCGGTCCACTGTAAAACTGGAATGTATGGACACTTCAGCGATTCAATTTCAAAATTCAAAGTCTCACAACTTGATACATGAAACATAAAACGAAACCTTTGACTTCATTTCTTTACTAGGGTCCAAGAACCGAGAAAGTATATTGAGGGTCTACAAGGCAAAGATGTCTTGAGTCAGCACCAAACCAAACTACTTTGTTGTTCACAAATATAAAGTATCCGTAATTACCTTCTCCATCACATTTTCGGGGATACTTGAGAGCTTCAAAATACTGAGCAAAGGACCAAGTGCACCTTCATTTTCAATTGCCTGGCAAACCACATTACTGTGCCAACACCAGCAAAATGTGAGACAGAAAGCATCCAAATCTATATAGACAGAAAACAGTCACTTTGTGACCACAATTCAACACGACATTCTGCTTTTTAAGTTCAAAGACATATCCATTACTTCAACTCTTTGAAAGAGTTAAAAAAAATACTGATTTAAATCTAATAAAAAATTTGGAATGGCATAACTCGAGTTTTACCTAATTGACAGTCTCTCTAGAGCTTGAACTGCAGCCCATTTGACAGAATCATTCATATAATCTAAAAACTTTACTAAATGTTTGATCGCTCCAGCTTCCTTGAATGAAATACGCATGTGTTCATTGATAGATGCGTCAGTGATTGACTCAGCAGCTCTCACTACAGCATTATCGTCCTCAAGTTCAAGGATCAAAACTAGTCGAGCAACACCATCTATCCAAGGTAAGAGTGTAAGATGGTTACTGGAAGATGATTCAGATTGAGAATCCTTCATATCTTCAGATTCTATGGCACCAATTCGAGCCAGAAACTGTTGCTGAGTCCGGCCAACGATTGCATTTATCTTGCCTTCTTCTATGTTTGCATTATTATCAACATTTAACCCAAGGAGTAATTCAGAGGCACCAAATCTTGAAGGTTCTTTGGAAGATTGTTCAATTTCTGTGCCATCGGGCAAACTGGGCCATGAATGCAGGCCTGGTCTGAAGGATTTATAAGCAGCAGGACCAAGAATTGGTACTGGAACCAGTCCTTCCTCTATGACAAGAATTCTATAATATTCATCTTTACAAAGTTCAAGCAATGCATTTCTTGCTTCCTTTCTCAGAATTTTTGAGCTGTCTGCCTCAGCTTTCAACTGATACGCCTGCAGCAACAGACCAAAAGTCAATACTTGGTTTACTTCTAATCGGCCACTTTATTTGTTGACTGTCTAGATTCAAACAAGCTCTTCCACCTGATTGAAGCACAGACTAGTGGTAAGAATGCACAGATTATTAAACATAATTGAGCGGTTGATATGGAAGGGAATAGATAAAATCAACACAAATTGTTATAATTACTATGTTAGGTGAATTCCATAAAATTTTGTTTGATCTGCTTCAGTTTCATTTAATTGGATTTTCAAAATTAGCAAGAATTGGAGATTGAATAAGTTTTCAAATTATATAGAATTACGCTCCAGTTCCTCTCTCTGTCCTTTTTTCTTTTTTTTTTTAAGAAAAAAAAAAGGATTAGAATTTCTAGTTGTGTAGCTTCAGTTTCCTCGCCTCTCCAATTTATCTATCTCACTAATTCTATACTTCCAAATTCCTTGTACGGTAACGGCACCTACTATCACACAATTATAAACAAAACTTTTTCTCCTTTTAATCAATAACATTATCTACCAAACATAATATTCCAAAATTCATCATCTGCTTGGAATGCAATTTTAACCTTTCCACAAACCAAAAAATAAGGAGGAAAAGAAGTCTTACCAGTTTAGGAATTAAGCCTGATTCGACAATAACCCCGTGGTTACAAGCGCTCAAAGCCAGATTTGCTAAAACCCCTCCAGCTGCTTCCTTCACCTTCATGTCCTCATCATCAAGATTCTTACTAAGCAATGGCAGAATATCAGTGTTCGCAATCTTAATTCTGAGTTTTTCATCTACTGACAAATTCCACAAGACACAGATGCTTTGCTCCTTCACCTGCAGAGCTACAGCTACAGTCAGATATAACTCAACTACATGCTACAGCAAAACACACACACACACACACCTCGGGAGTCAAGGACGGTTGACAAAGCAAGCCAGTTATCTCTTCAATTGCTCCACTTTCTGCAACTGATTCTCGGTATAAGTTCACCAGAGAAATTGACCGTAGAAGGCCAGCAGCTGCTTCACGCGTAGAGACTGACTCTGACCTAAGAAGATTTACTGCTAGATTTATGCATCCAGGAAACTGCATGATGGCATCTATGTGTTTCTTCCCTCCAAGAGAATATTTCCATAAAGCTATGATTGCTTGTTCTCTATCAAGAGGATCATTATCTAAGCCGAGCATCCTCACAAATAATGCCACATAACTGTCTCCAATACTAGAAGAATCATTCTGTACATCTTTGATGCCCTGAGAGTACAATAAGCAAAGCACGAGAGAATGAGGGGAAAATCAGTGCAGATTTTTCCAATTTAACATTTTGGTCAAAGATCTATGGCTTTCATGCTAATAACAACATACAACCCAAATGCCGTACACAGCTTGCATACTCATTACTGATATCATTCACACGGTACAAGGCCATTTCAAAGAACAAGAAAAGTTAAGATATAAGCAATCAGAATTGCAAGTACTTTTAGTGTGGATAACAAATTTAAAAAACAAACAAAGGAAGTAGACATAAAACTATATCCTGCCAAAATAATAATAATAACAACAACAATAAAGTTTAGAAGTTACAGAATGCTCATTGATTAGGTATGGAATACATTCTCATAGAGTGTTTGGCAACCACTTAAAATAGCTTTTGAGATGTATTTTAAACAATTTTTATCAGAGTTTAAATAAAAATGAGATTCTTTAGAAAACATTTTTTTCTTAAGTCAATCCAAACATAACCTACATCTATTTAATCCCTGGAATTTATAAAGTTCCTGAGCTTTCAATTTTCGTTTATTAACTTTCTGCTGCTAACATTGCTAAGAAATGACAATTGATTATAACATTTCCATGGCGGCAAGTAAGTAGGTCTACTAGGTTAAGTGAATTAAGCGGGCAGAACCCTTTTGGCTTAAAAGTTAAAACTACACTCAGTCAGCCAACGCCCATGTGCCAGATTATACCTTATTTGTCTAATCAACACACTACATTAAAATCTACTTATAATCGGAACCAAAGTTCATGGTGAAACTTCTTAATTTTTGGGATTAAATAAGCATACAATGAAATGAAGTGAAGTACTAAATTTGCAATTTAACCACAATTCAAATGGAAAAAGAGAGACGACTCAAATTCTAAAACAAACAGAGGACAACCGGAGATGAACAAAACCCAGATAGGATTAAGATATGAAGAAGCAGAAACCTACAGGAGTTGCCGATTGGTGCTGTGAAGAATCAACAGCACCACCACCACCATCACTGCTAACCCTCCCGAAAATAAGGCGTTTCGAGAGAGAATCTGAGGTGAAACGAAGACGATAGAGGAAGAGCGATGGGTGTGTGGGTTTAGGCGGAATTCCCATAGCGCCAACAACAGGGAAAAGCTTCGTGGGAGTGATTGAGAGTGTGGGCTGAAATTGGAGAGGCCAACATTTTGGGCAAGAAAACATGGGAAGAAGAAGAAAGATCGAAGGCAAACGAAGAATGACGGAGAGAAAAATAAATGGAATTAACTAGAAATGTAGTGTAGTGTGGAGTATAAAACTGTTATCTTGTTAATGGAATTATCCGCTTTTGAACCCCTTACTTTTATAAACGTTTAAATCTTATTTTGTTGAGTAGTATTTTACCATACTTTGATTCATAAACTTTCTAAAATCACTCTTTATTTTAATAATTAATATCTAGACTCGACGTATTAACTAAATTGATCAATTATATGAATATTTATCGTGCTGTTCTTGCATGATTTCAAAGACATTTTTCTATCTTTCACATACCAATATGCAAGTAAGCAAATGTAAATGTTCTTTCATGCACTAAATAATAGAATTGCTCGACAAATAAGCATCCGCCTTATCACAACAAAATTGAATACTTATTCAACCCTAACAGATTGGAATGAGACTCATTTGACATGATAACCCTTAATTCTCAATTGCTAAAGCCTCTTAGTAAATATTGCTAAAGCCTCTTAGTAAATATGGATTTCAATCTTAAAGGAGTTAAAATTGGCTTAAGGTCAAATATTTTAGACAAAAACAAATTTTTTACCCGAGATTCGAATACTCCACCTGGTATGCAAATTAAAAAAAAATCTCTGGAAATTTGAAAACAAGAACAAATGCTAAAACTTTAGTTGTAAAAAAATGATTAAAACATCCTATCAGGCTTTAATAGCCTTCCAATAAAAACTCTAATGCATTGAAAATGCTAAATTAACCTTACTTCAATGTCATTAAAAATGATAAAATTGAAAATTAATAAAATTACATCAAAATTATTAAATACAATTTCATCAATAATTTTACACCTCAACCGTTCACATCACTTCCTCAGACCAACAAGTTCAACTAAGATTGCTGCTAGGATTCACTTATCAAAGCTTTCAACTCATTTCGAAATGTGGGAACTTTGCTTGCTTCAACGGCCATTACTATTCCCATTAACTCGTAATCTTCTACCTGTTAAGAAAACCAACAGTTATGAAAAAACAGAATCACAAATTAATTACAAAGCCTTGAACATAATAAATTATGTAATCGTTACAAGGGAAGACAGGATTCTAGTTCTGGGGCCAGACACCGTAACAGTATTAGTATCACTTAGCAATCTCATCTTGAAAACCAACTTTTGTTGGGACTGACAAAGAGCAAGCTACAAAAAGGGGCCAGGAATTTTGAATTTAACCAAAGCATCATTTTAGTTCTTTAGTTGGTCTATTGGGTCTAGTATTGTTTAAAACTCTAATGTGGTTAAAAGCGAGTAGAAGTAGAAGAGAACAATTTTATTGTTTTAGTAACATTGTAACACAAAAAACATACCCTCAGAGAGCATTGCAAAAGCCAAGAATTGTAAAAAAAAAAATTACAAATGAGTTAAATGTCTACAACAGAATAGAAGTACACAAAAAGAAGAAAACACATCAGCTAATCATTTTTATAATCGAGCACAATACAAGCATGCAACAATAGTAAAACTATCTGGATTAGTCTTGTAAGTTTAATACTTGCCTTGCTAGCTGTCTGGGTGTGCAAGGGAAAGCAGAAGGACCATAAACACAACTGAAATAAGTTTTTGGATAAAGAAAAAAAAACTGTTATAAACAGTTTGAAGAGAGTTTAAGAAGCAACTATGGTAGAGGAATGCTGTATCAAAATACCTTGTGAAATATTTCATCTTCTGCCTTAACATAGATAAATGACTCTTGGATTGGTTTTTTCTTACGATTTGTTTTCTTACCATTTGTAGTCTTGAGCTGTAGTTCGTGACGAATGACCACAGCAGCACACAAGAAAAAGAAATATTAGTACAATACACAACTATCGTAGAACAAAAGAAAATAATTGTCAGAAAGGGTACAGAACATGCTACACAGGCATACCTTATAAATTTTACTGATTAGAATATACAATTTGAAGCGGAAGGAATCCTGGAGCTCTTTGGTTGGCTTAAAAAGAAACAAAAAACATATTGTATTGTAAGTACGTCAACATATCCATGTGGATAATTGAGAAGAAGAATGTCCAAATGTTACTCTATCTAACCTCATCCTCAGTAGCCCAAGAGATTTCATCAAAAAGGGCATCATAAAGTGGTGGCAGAAGTTGAGGAGGAAGATTCACAAGTCTCTGAGAGACAATGAGACCTACACTGGATGTTTGCTCCTCCAGAAGTTTCTTCAAGTCATTCTCTCTTTCATTGTCCTTGCAAACTTTCAAGAGATATTGCTTGAGGTCCATTATAGATCTACTGTCCTAGAAAGACAAAATTTCCACAACAGTTTACTGATAAATAAAAGTAAAAGGTTATATGACATCTGTTTCCTGCACAAAGTTGTAAGATTAGACATTGGAATCCTACCCGGCTACCCCCAACCAACGTGAATAATGCAAGTCAAATGGTTGTTTGTGTTGAATATTTCTATTTGTGTTCATGTTACAGTATACGTGAGAATTATCAAGATGTGCTGCAAATTGCTCAAGTTTCCTTCCCCAAACCTAATTTCATCCCACAATACTGCTACGCACATATTTACTTTGAAAGACTAGTTTGAAATGCCATGCTGCAAAAACCAACAACCAAAATACTACAAGCAGAGAGAATTTAATATTGGATCAAACTTCTACATTGCTTACCTTATATCTTTCCAAGTTAAGGGCTGTGATAAAACCGAATACTCCACTATCTTCATCCCCCTCTATTTTGACAACACTACCAACTGTGGTTTGTCCCAATATTAAATCAGAAAATCCAATATCATCCCAACGTGTCTTATCTAGGTAGTTTTGCAGCAATGTCTTCACCCCATGAAAATCATCAGGTTTTGGATCAAAAAACGCAAAATCTGCTTGAATTTCCTACAACAGATCAACACTGTTCATATTACAAAAATACACTGGATGAATAAGAAAAAGTTAATAAATAAAACATTATTGTAAAAAAAATAAAGAATTAAGATAGATATAGTCTTACTTCCAACTCTTCACCACTTGAAGAAGAGTCGGATGATTCACTCTGTGGCTCGGGACTCTTCCTAATAAAACCATTACCTACAATTAGAACAATCCAATGATGATATTCACTAAAAACTCTGCAGAATCGATACCATGCACAAAGAAAAACTACTTGATCTACATGCTTACCTTCGTGTTTAGAGTGAGATTTCATTACTTTCGTCTTCAAAATATGATTCCTCGCCATACAAGAAGTTCGAGCAAATGGGGAAAAAGTTAAAGGTCTATTTCCCAGAATCTGGCGCCGCTTTGTTGGCCTTCGAGGCATCTTTAACGCTATCGAATTAGGAAATACTATCTAAGATACACATTTCAGATTTAAGAAACAGCAACCAGATTAAACTAAGGGCTTGGTGATATAAGAAGCTATAAGTTCTTCATTCAAGCATGAAGATACTAGAATGCAACATAGAAATTACCTAAAGAGATTTAAAAAAAAAAAAATCTAATTCAGCAAGTTGGAGAGAGTAGAAAACGATTACTAGAGAGAGAAATCGTCCCTGACTGTTTAAAAGGTTGAAGGTTCAGAAGTACAACCCACATTTGATATATAATATTCTAAACTAAACTATATGGTACATAAAGTAATAGATGGGGAATGGGAGTATACCAGTAGAAAATCAGTGCAAAGTAGGACTGAGTACGGAGGCGTGGGCGGCGGGAATGAGCTGCTGAACGGAGAAGACGGGGGGGAAGAAGAATGAGCACGTGAGAACGGGAGGACGATGAAAGAAAAGGCACTTAGGGCTTCCTAATTATAATTTTTATTGCACTTTCTAATTTTAATTTAATGGCCCAAATTATAATAATAACTCAAATCCACTATTTTCTTTTAAGATGAAATAATACTCATTAAATCATAACTTCAAGATATATCGTATTGATTACTAATTTGATTTTTAAATTTTTTATTAATATTAAATGGTAAGAATTTTGAGATTTTCATAAGAGAAAGAATGAGCATTAAGGTTAAATTTGTCCAAATATTAGGTCAAAGTGTAAGTATGGAATGCATTTTAATTTTATGATGTTTGTGACATACTGTAGTTCATACTAAATATCTCCAACTTTCAAATTTTTTTTTTTTTATCTTTTTAAAATTTTTTTTAAAATTTTTAAAAGAAATTTTAATTGATAGTAATTTTAAGAATAATAATTAAATATATAGTAACAATTTTTTTAAAGGTTACAAATATAGCAAAGTTTATCGGTGATAAACTATATCGTTAAGAGACTCTTATAATTTATCATTGATAAATCAATATTTATAAAATAGCATGCCGATAGACGTGTTTGGTTATGATTTTTTTTTTTAATGTTACTTTATATTTTTATTTTCAATCTAAAACATGTACGGCTTTTGTTTTTGTTATTTTGATAAAATGGGCTGGACTGAGTTAATGGACTCTAGTCAATAGACTGGGCTGAATGAATGGGTTAGTGACAGTAGCTTGGGCTGAGTTTTCCTTTTTCTTTTAAGACTTTTCTAATTAGTAATATTTTAATTGGAAATTATTTTTAGGAAAAAAATTATATTTTTACCTCTAAACTTGTAAAATTGAATCGATGTTGATTTAAAATTATTTTCAATAAAAAGAAATAAGGAAATCACCCTATAACTTCAATTTCTTCAAAATGAACCATAAACTTAGATAAATGTGGTTGTTTTATTCTTGTATTCTTTTTGTGTTTGATAAAACTTGTGATTCAATGAAGGTTTTTCTTAATGAGAAAAATTACAAATCTACCAGAAATGATTAAGAATATTTAAACTCCATTAACGTAGAACTTAATTTTAAAATAAATGAATAAAATTGGTTGCTTTTTTTTTTTTTTTTAATTTTGAGCATGTCAAGTGACCTATTAGACACAAAATTGAATTTTCGAAATATACGTTTTCTCTTTGATTTTAGATACTTCTTTTACAACAAACTTTGAAGTCAACAAGAATGAACTTATAATTTAACCATGGAAGAAAGAAAACAAAATCGAAACACTCACTTTTTTAGTTTAAACTTTTTACCCACGTAACCTAAATAAAATAGATCTAATCCCACGATTTTGTCTAAACATTCTTATCTTTTATATTTAATAACTTGATCTAATATTATTTTACACAAAAATCTAACTCAATTTATTTTTTAAATTTTCCTTACCATTCACTTCTATAATAATAATTAACAAAGTAATTAGTTTTCTTTTCCAAACCTAACTACAAAAAATCCAATAAATGTTGTACTCTTGTAAATGAAAACAAGAATCAACCATAAGCTTTGAATGAGAAAACAAGATATTTGATGTATATATATCATCTTGTATACCGAAAAATATAAAAAATATATGTGATGTTTTTATTAACTTTTCTAATATATTTCTAAACACAATAAAAAGATTAAACTATGATGCATGTATAGATGTATATTCATATCTGCTAGCATATTAATTATCATATGTATTCAACACATAATGTAGTGAGCAATCAAAGAAACAAGACTGATATATTTTCTTGGATGATGTGGATTATACAAGATTACAACAAAGTATATATTAATTTTCATTCATGAATTTGAAGGAAAAAGGTTGAGCCTTTGGAAGAGGAATTTTTGCAGACGACGGTTACCAATCATAATCTTCAGGCTTAGCAAATGGGTATTTCAAGTATGCATTTTTTATCTGAGATGGGTCTTGAGGTGTTGACCATGGATACTTCATTGATGGATCTCGTGGAAACTTTCTGAAGTTCAAAAATGGCGCCCATAATAGAATTCTGCAAATTAAACAAACGTCAACTTTCAATTTACGAGCAGGTTTGGAAGTGATTTTGACAGTCACAAATATGTCTTAAATTGTTGGAGACCAGTCTATGTTAGGAGTGAAAACTCGATCAGTTGAGGTGTCTGAGAGATAATATGTCTACTTGAGTGCCACTCTAAAGACCGACTATTGGAAAGGATGAGATAAAATGAGATATGATTAACCATAAAGACATAAAATCTCATGGAGGTTGACCCTAGGAGCTAGTTTGAGCCAGCCCATAAGGTTGGCCACAATGCTCTACACGCCTGCGTGGGACGTTGTGACGACAGAGAGGGACTGAGCCAACCCTTGAAACTTCCATATGTGGCGAAGACCGACCTTTGTGGAAGCTGACTGATAGGCCGGTCGGTAGTAAAAAGTGGTTCATGTCTCTTGGATCAGTTGTGTGTACTTAGATTTGTAAATAAGATTATCTTGACAACTTTGACATGCAACGATAACATAGCTAGCAACTGATAACAATTACGAAACAATATTTCCTAAAAATCAAAATATACATTCTTTGAGCTCTTTATACTGTTTTAGTTCTCTAGAATTATTTGATGGCTAAAAAACTCACGCAAATGTTAGAACTTTCTGTATTTTCTTCCTAATCTTAAACATTCATGACTCAACTTGGCTAATTTTTGAACGCTTAACTGGTATATGAGAAAAATGATTTGTAATACCTATAGATGTAAGAACTTAATAGTTACTTACCCAGGGAAGAAGAGGAAGACACACATGAATTGGATATACATTTCCAACAAGTTTCTTCTATACCATCTTATCCTCAGCCAATTCATGATGATCGGCTGCAATAACAAATACATGATTAATTAAAATTAAATTTAAAACGTTCACTTTTGAAGTTAACTTAATTAATTCATAAGTAATTTAGAGAAAGAATATGGGAAAATTAATTAAATTCTATACTTACAGGAAAGACAAGGAAGTAAAAGAATCCAACAAAGCCTAATTGTGCCAAAACCCATGTTAAAGGAACTTCATGGTTGTTGTCTCCTGTTACTGCACTTGCTGGCTCCCCAACCTGTTATTTCAAACAACATATATTACCCCCCAAAACTATATACATATATTAATTAGATAATCCAACAATAGTTAGTTAATTCAGCATATTGAGGTTTTTAAAAATGGGGGAAGAAAGTTGGCTTACAGTGGCTAAAAAGGCAGCAAGTTGAAGAGCTAAACTTGTTTTCTTTTTATCAAGATACCCAATGGGATCTTCTTCTTTGATACTTCCGACTATCTCAAACTACACCCATTAGCAAAAAAGAAAAAACAATGTTCAGAGAGAGAAACAGAGAGTTAGAGAGAGAGAGAGAGATATATATATATATATACATTTTTGGGGTTTGAATTGGAAGGCAAAATATTCAAATTGTGAAGCTTAAAGGGAGAAGAGAGAGAAGGGAAAAGAGTTTTGGAAGAGGAGAGAGAAGGCAAGGCCTTGGGGATGTGAAGAAGGCCAATGCTGCAGCAGTTCATGTTCATCAAAAGCTCTGTTCAGTACTCTTTCAATAACTAAATCATAATTCATACGATAATTTTTCTTCTCTCTCTTTCTCTCTTATCTTTCTTCCTTATCTTTGTCTATGGCCACACACAAAGGATACAAGGCGAAAGTATTTCGCTTAGGAGGACATGTGTGCAAATTACTTGGAGTTGCCACGTGTCAAGAAGCAAAAATTAGAAATTAACAAAAAAAAAACCAACCTTCATATCAGAAAATTTATAGTACTATGATATTACATAGCCAAATAATTTTTAGTGCCCTGCTACAAAGAATATTTGGGTGGATCTCCAATCGTCTCTACTTTTTATGCATTTCAATCAAGTCGACCAATTGTTATTTCTTACTGTAGAATCGTTTTTTCGATAAAGTGTTTAATTTTTTGTTTGTGTATGTATGATGATAGCAAAATTCACAAAAATGAGTGTAAAGTGGAATAACTAATTAGTCACCATATACTTTTTTACTCGGAGTTGTATGTCATTAAATCATTATCTCTTTTTTCCTTCTAATATAAACAAATTTTTTTCTCAAACACATTTTCAAATGTAAAAACTACTTTATCTAGCTTCTATTTAGAAACTATTTTCTCTAGAAATGAGGATGGACCGAATGATTGCGAAATATGCCATCCATTGTATCATGACGATCGAGAACAAGTGTCATACAATTGCTCTAACCTATTCATTTTAGCATGATAATTTTAGATTCATAGGGATGATTTTACAAGTGATGGCTCCTAGAATGAACCCATCTTGTTGACGTCCATTTAAATTGGTTGACTTGTTTAAGGACGAGAACAAGTGTCCCACAATCGCCTTTCAACCATTTTGAAAGTCTAAGATTGTGACACATATTAAGTGCATTGAAGCTAAGTATTGTTCTTTCATTTATGTTACTAGATTTAACTCTATTTCTAAAAGTATATGTTAATGAGGTACACAATAAACAAAGGAAACAAAAATGGACAATTACAAATACAACAATCACAACTAAAATATTAACAAATATAGTACAATATAAAAGATTTTATAAATATAACAAAAAATTTATATTTATCTGTCGAAATCTATTAGAGATGGACTATATTATATCGCCGGTAAGAGACTACGATAATTAGCGAAAAAATCTATTAGCTATAAAGTTTATAAATATTATTATACTTTATAATCTTTTTAAAATGTTGTTATAAACCTAATTATTAATTATAAAATGATACACTTAATTAATTATTATTTCTAAATTGATATCTGTTACACATTTTTTCTTTAAATTACATCCATGTTCTTCTGAAAAAGAAAAATTACAACATGCTAACAAGGCTTGATATGGGCTGATGATTGAAGCCCATTATGATGATGGGAACGGCCCAATGGATTCTCGATGGGCCGGACCTTAAAAAAAATCATTGTATATGCTTTGGGACAGAAAACAAATAGCTTTCCTCTTTCTATTTTGATTTTAAAGCTAGAAAAAAAAATTAAATGTTAATGGTTAACATAATTCATAAGAATATTATAAAATATTAACTAAAAATAATTTTATCATGACTTCGAAATAATTAAATCAACACGATTGTTTAATTGTTTTTTTAGCATAAAAAATCATTGTATATGTTTAGTTGTTGACGTGATGATTTATTTTTTGGTTCACTATGAATCTATTATTATTTATTCAGGTAAATCAACAACATCTTTATAAAAACAAATTGATTATTATTATCAAAGTTAATCGGTATTGTATTTATGATTAATGTTATAAAAATACATACAATATTTTGAAACGATGAAGTTGTACAATCGACCACTAAAAGTACATAGCTCAAGCATTCCTACCTTTTACTGTAATCAAAGATTACCCAAATAAGCTAGTTATTTATTATTCGATTCTAACTTTTTATGCATTAATGTTTTATTGTCATTTCCCTAATGAACTTTGACAAAATGATACAAATTACGATATATTATTTTATTCAACATAACTATATAATTTATGGATGCTTGCTTGGAAAACATACGCACGTTGATAACCTCTTATTTCTTCTCCTATCCTTGAACTCTTCTTGAATTGAGGAATTCAAGCTCAACTAAGGTTGTTTCTCTTCAAAATTTTAAAAATAGATGAAATAGGTCATCATAAACGTAACTCAATTGACGAAAATTTATATTATCAATATCGAAGTTAAAGGTTGTTGAATCCCTCTACTTTTATATATTATTTAAAAAGTTTTGGACAAAAATGGATGCACTAATGTGAGTTTTTGTTTTTAATTATATTTTATTTAATTTGTAAGAGGAAGTACATAACATAAATTCGTAAAAGCAAAACCATTACTACTCTATGATGTGTCAATACTATAATTATATGTTTCTTCCCATTAGATATTGAGGGGGACTCCCAATGATTTTGTTTCTCTTATTCAACCTCTCTTGATCACTTGTCACTTTCCATCTTTATGTTGTATTCCAATTCAATTTTGTAGACACACACCATAATTTCTTTTTATGCTTGGAGACTTCAAAATAAACTAATTAATTAGATGAAACATTCGTTCTCTAGTTACAAAAAGAAGTATCATGTTCGGACTCAAAAAGCAATCACTCAGAAAAATTATAATTCCAACTCTTTCTTATCTTTTTCATTTTTCTGAAGCAAAATTAGTCAAAACATGGACTACTTTATTGCAATCACAAGAAATTGCGCACACACCTATAAAAATGTCATTTTATCATATTTATATTGGCTCCAAAAAATTAATTAAGTTTTTATTACATTCATCAAATAAATGACATCCCTTTTATTAAAGTTGCTGGTTGGATTCAAGCGAATATCGTTTTGAAATCGCGATTTTTTTAGTATATACAAAGTGGAGATTTGAATGTCTAATAATATTGTGTTAAAGAGAGATATAGATATCTTGATTGTTGAGCTAAAATCATTTTGATAATTAAATAGTTTGATGTATAAATTAATAACTAAATTTCTTTCCCAACAAGTGAACAAATGTGGTTTCTTTGATCACAATCGAATTAAAGGAAAACCTTCTTTAGGAAATATAAAGTTTTCAAAAGACTAATCTTGAGTCATCCGTGGACAAGTACTTATGCAATTTGAAGGTGTTTGCTGTACTATTACATTATTCCATAATCTTTTTTACGATGAATGGCTCAATTATCGTTAAACTAAACTAAAAATTAATATTTATAAATTTTTCATTGTAATCATAATTTTCTACCATCTAATTTTAGGACATTTTTTAGACTATTCTAAAAGCTATTTCATTTTTCTATTTTCATCCCTAAAAAATGAAAGAAATAAGTAAATATTAAGTATGAAAACATTTTAAGTTTTCTATATAATTGGGATTTTAGAAAATTTTTGGGAGTTAAAAACTTCAAAATGGAATAAATAGAAACCCCACTTGAGAATGAAACATCGTTTTGCAAAATTTCAAAGAAAATGAAAGGAATTTGATTGGGTTGATTTTTGATGATACATTCAATTTGAAATTGGCAACCTTTTTATATTTTGGGTAATGCAATCACTACTTTTCCAATAAATAAATGGCAATGGGGATTGGCCTATTTTTCCACAACTATTATGTGTTTCTGTGCCACTACTTCTCCATGGTTGAGTTTGCTATATTATTCATTAACTTTAGCTTAAATTACTATTTTAATTTCTTCACTTTTGTTGTTGTGTGTTTAACCAAATTTTAAACCTTTAAATGTATCTATTAACTTATAAACTAAGTCTTAGGTTCTTAATATTTTTATTTTTTAAAACACTAAATTGTCATTTAACCTTATACTTTTTCCAATTAATTATTGTTGAATGGCCGTTTTATAATACATTTCTTTTATTGCCACGAGGATGATAATTGAGAAAATGATTGGGGAGTAAATATTTGTTCAATTTTTGTTCCAACAACTTCTATTAATTTATATTATTATTTTTTATAATTTTTATTTGGGTTTGATATGGCTTCACACAAAGTGGTGTTTTTTTTTTTTGTTATGAATGTCTATGATCTACGTAGTTTTGAAACATTATGATCTAACAGTGAAGATATGTTTAAAATCCTTTAAAAAAACCTTTAAAAATAAAATTTAATTTAAAAATAAAATTTAATTTAAATAAAACCTTTAAATCTTGTGTAAATATTTTGTTAAATATTCTATTACTTTTACAATTTCCCTTAAAAAAATCTTTAAAATTTTTTTTTCTAAAAAATAGAAAAAAATTGACAAACTATTTACACTCTATAGAACAGAAACCCCTAAAAAACAAAATTCATTACAATAAATATTTCATCGAATGTTCTATTTTTTCTAGAATTTTTTTTAAATATATTAACATAATTTAGAAAATATTAATTTTTGAAAATGAAATTATTATTGGTGAAATTTAAAAGAGAGATAAAAAAGGGAAAAAAAACAGATCACATCATTGGACGAGACAGAGAAAAAAAAATGATATGAAATTGGAATGTAATTGAGCGACAAGGGTTTGACCCACAGTTTGGAAAAGCACATTCACAGCACAAACCCATTTCCTTAAAAATTCACTATCAAACCAAACTTACTTCTCTTTGATTAATTAAATTAATTAATCATATCAATCAATAATGCTTCTTTATTTGACCATCTTTATTCATTTTCTTTGTGTTAAATAATCAACATCCACTCAACTTTTATTTTTCTTAACATTCACGTCGGCACTAAATTAAATTACTACAATGTCAACCAACTATTTCATTAAATGATGGATAATCCAAAAATCCATATTCATAAATTTAACTTTTTTCTTTCTTCTAACAACAAGGAAAAAGAAAAAAGAAAAAAGAAAAAGAAAACACAAGGACAAGCAAATAAAGCAATCATTACACTCTCAAATATTGACGGTTTCATCTTCTATTGATTATAAAAGTCTAGAAGTAGCTAGATGCTAGAAGTGTGCGTGACGGTTGTGGAATCTGACCAATAAATTAAGTACGAATTTTATACCTAATTGTGCTTATATTGATAAGTTGTGTGTGTGAAGTTGAAAATTTAATTCGATAAAATAACATACTTTTTTATTTCATAGATGTCATAATGTTAGAATATTTTAGTCTTTTAATTTTTGAACTGTTTGGGAGAGAAAAAAGAAAGAACTAAAATAGTCATTTCCATGTTTGAGGCAAACAATAAAAGAGAAGGAATAGGTTTAATCCCCTTTATTCCTTTTTAATCATTCTCTTTTTTCCTCTCAATCTTCTTCAAGTGTGTCATTATTATTATTATTATTATTTTAATACTATATTTCAAAATAGAGTTGTTCAATGAAATGAAGCTCATCTATTGTAGGGTTATTATGTGCCATAATTTGTGGTTGCCTGTCTGATTAAACCGTATGACCCGTTTTTGTTTTGGTTTTCATTGTTTTTTTTTATTTTTATTTTTTATTTTGCATTATCTTGATGTACGATATAATTGACGTTCACCGTTTAATTGCATTCGAAAAAAAAACATTTGTTTAATGTTCATTTCGTTTCAATGCTATTATGTTGGTTATCGTTTTTTGTAAATCGATTGTTAACGATACACAAATTTTCGGTTTTGTACTTACAACATTAATTTAAAGAAAATAGATGTAATGTCTTTTGCACGTATCACATTAATTAATTTTTTGGCACGAAAAGCTTGTGTATAGAACGTTCAAAATTGACATTGTATTTATGAAAGCTAATGAAACATGTTTTTTTTTTTCCATAAAAATTCCAAATTTTAATAAATAAAATACGAATATTTATGTATTAGATTTACAATACTAATTAAAAAAAATACATTTATACGAAATAAAAAAAAATAATATTTTTTTTTGTCATAATCCTTCCCCAAACAAGGATTATCATAATCCTTTCTTTTTCATAATCTTTCATCTTTTATAATCATTTTCTCTCTTATTCCTTTTCTTTGCCCAATCGACCCTGTTCTATATTTCAAAATGTTATAATTAATTTTACCTTTGAGAATCGAGATTTGTTTCAATTTGATTTGCAGGTTTCTAGATTTACACTATTAAATTAAATTCTTCTTCTTCTTCTAATATTCACTTTCAACGGTTGATGTTTATTAATTAATTCGAAATAATTGTGGAGTAAAATTTTGAATTTTAATAGTAATAGTTTTTTCTTCAAAATCTATTATTATCATTCTTTTAATTTGTTATAAATTAATAGTGACATAATAAACACAAATAGTCGTAATTTCTATAGATAATAATATTTTATTATATTTAAAATAGAACAAACAAGAATCTAGTTAAAAAAAACCAATTCAAACTGTTGAATTGAATTAAGAAGGAACATTATCGTTATTGAAGCCATGAGTATTAATTCAAAAAAAATCACTCACAGATTTAAATTATACTTCAATTACATATTTATTATTGTTTAAAAAAGTTTCACTTTCAAATAAATGTAATTAAAATATGAAGTACTTCATTTTTCTTTAACAATAAGAAGATAATTTAAAGAGAGATTTACACGATCAATTTAAAAAATAGAACAGAAATAAAACTTCGTACAATATAGGAGTATATATAATTTAAAATAAACTAAAAAATTTAGTGAAATATTGAATAATAATTTAACCTTAACTTGGGATATAAATGTAAATACACATTTCTTTTTTGTTGGAAGAGGGCCAATTTTACTTTTTAGTTAATTTTAGAAAAGAAACAAATATACGTATATATATATGTAAGTGGTTGGCTAATTGTTAACCATAAAATTGCATAGTTTGTATTTTTGTTGTATAATAATGTTACAAGTGTGTGGCTCCAATCATGTGAACCTAATCTTACAACTTTCACAAAAACGTGCTATATATACATTAGAAGGATCCAATTTTTCCTTTTTCTTTTTCTTTTTTAAAAATTAGATTGTTTACTTACCAATCAAAATATTTTCGATTCATTATTTTTATTGATTTTTTTAAATAATTATGAGTATATATATTTTTAAGTCTATTATTTCTTGTCTCTAAAAAATGAATTAGTTATTAAACATATTTATTTTTTAAATTAATTTTTGAAAATAGAAAACATAAATAAATTGATCACCAAACAGATTCTGAATAGTTACTAAACTTACGATGAATTCTTCTTTGGTTTGCAACGGTGATTATTATTATTATCATCTTTTTTGGCAAGGTTAGTTGATGTAACTCTCCAACTTATTTCTCAAATTTGGTATTTTTCTTTTTCCCAAAAAAAAAAAAGAAAAAAGAAAAAGAAATACTCATTTCTTAATTTTTTTTAACATTCGAAAGTCACGATGTTTTGACATTTCAACTAACGTAAATGTTTTACTTATTATATTTAATTGATCTAATTTGCATTGACCCAATTGCAACGAGGTTTCTCTCAAATAGAGTCGTTTGGTTGGAATTAACTTAAAACACTGTCCATAGTTTAAAAAAAAAAAAAATCGTCCCACTCTACAGTCAACACTACATAACGTAATTAACATATAACATAGCTTTAACTTATATGAAGTAGCCTCTTGATTTGGGCAATGTTTCCTTTCATGTTCGTCGTTGGAATAAGGTTTCGGTGCCTTTGTTGGTTGGGGTCCTCTAAGGCTTTGTATTGAGTGAGCTTCCTCAGTACTCATTTTTTCTTCTTACCCATTGTGATTGGAGTCTTTTGTATGTTCCTTCTGATATAAATCTTTAGTAATTCTGATGTTTGTCTTCTAAAAAAAATTGCACAAAATTTTACTGTTACATTGAAACACTGCTTATATATTATATTTCTATAAAATACATCCAGCCATATATAAATTTTACACATATTTTCTGTCCTTGCTTAATTATAGATGCATATGTTAAACACAAACATGTATTATTACAAAATAAATTATAAACAAACATAATTTTAATATGAAGATTAAGTTCTATTGAAAATTTAAAAGAATATGCATGAATTCAACGTGTCAACACACGGGTTACTTTAAATAAGACAATTATATATGACACAACTTGAATTTCAAGCATCAAACATATAAATACAAAAAACACAACTCAATTTGTCAAGATGACGTGTTTTTAAAAGTTAAAAATCAAAGGTTTTATTCTCCCATATCCAAAATAAGTAAATAAATTATTAGAACTTAGAACATATATGATGTCTAAGAATATTACTTTCGAAGAAATTTTAAGTGAAATGTAAATATTTATCTATGACTAAAATTTTTGATAAGTTAGTTTTTCGGCTTTTACCTTTGTTTTTGTCAACATCACCATCATTTCAACCAAAGTATCTTTGTGTCATTTCCACAAATACGTACAACACTCCATCAAAGTTACATGAAATAATTCACATCTATTTATCATGAAACGATTGACAATGTATTTTCGAATTCTATAGATAGCCATGACAAACTTTTTCTTTTCTTCTCTTGAATAGGAGAGATTCCAATACAAATACACCTCACTTTCATTAAAGAATAATGTGAAGAATTATTTGAAATGTGGACCACCTCCACATCGTTTATTTACATTCTTTGCGCACATTTGTGGTTGACATGTTTTGTTTTGTACGTTCGTAATATAATATAAAAAATGCTCGATACTATCTCATTTTAGCTTTAGCCATAAACAAACATATATGTTTAAGAATAAAAATATAATATATCGTCTAAAAATATGTCAAATCTTGTACAAGAGTGATGCTCTAAAACGAAAAAAACATAAGAAAAAGAGATCTGTTGAACCTAAACATATATTTGACCTTTAACTTAATTGATAAGCTGAAGTTTAACTTTACTTTTATTTAGTTCAAGAAGTTCATGGCTTCTTAACTCATTGTACTATTGACCTAAACAACTTCTTAAATTTAATCCGATCCATTTTCCTATTTACTCCGAATGGTCCGTAAAAGTTCTCTTATTCCTTTCTTTTTCCTTACATGACATTTGATTTGACACCATTTTCTTCCTACTTTGCCACCAGACAAGAGAAAGAGTTCTTTCATCAACCCACCAAAGTGAGAGAGCAAGATCTGGGTTATTGTCTAAAATTTTTAACTTTCAAACCTTACATTTACAAATTTAATAATGTTTAAGTTCAAATCTATTATTCATAATACACCTTCTTAAATTTTACGAATTAATAGATATTAAATTAAATTTTTATGTCCAGTAAAATCTTATTTTTTAATATTATGAACGATAACTTTTTGATCTATTAGATATACAAAATTATTTAAAATTAATGAATCAATTAACTAATAAGACATGTAATTATTTGTTTAGAAGAGAATTAGATCTGAAAATAATCATTTTATATATAAAGTGAAGAAAGTTAACCATCTTTACGGATACGAAATCCTTTTAAATGATTATGAAAACAAAGCTACAAGAGTTTATATATAAAGTGAACAACATCGTATTATTTTATAGATACATAAAGGTATTAATGTTAATTTTTATAATAATTTCATTTTGAAATCTTCCTCTCTCAATAATGTTAAAAGGTATGAATCTCAAAGGTTAAAGTAGGATAGAAAGAAGATTAATCATTCCACATACTTACCAAACTGCTTTTAGTTATATATATATATATATATATATATATATATATATATATATATATATATATATATCAAAATAACTATGTATATAAATGTTTGTTGTTCTTATCATGTTGGGAATTCAAACACATATATCCAAATTATTCAATGCTGAAACATCTCCATCATTGCTCTTCTTGCCCTTCCTCATAATTATCCATTTCCTTTAATGTTTCTTTTGATAAAAGTTGGATAAAAACTACAAGTATAAGCTAAGCAATATTTTTCATTAAAATCTTTTGGAAATTTTAAAATTACTTCCATAATTTGTGAGACTAATTTTTAATAATTTTATTATCTTATATCGTTTAATTAATTAATATTTCTTCTTGTCCACTGCTTTTTTAAAAGTAGATATTATTATTACATTATGAATTAAATAATATTCGAATGTAATATTTCAAAATGCACTCATTTTTATACATTCATTTTCACTACACAAATTGAAAAATTATTAAAATGTATCTTTAATCATACACAAGTTATGCTTAGACAATTATGATAGAGTACACATATAAATTACAAATGTTGTTGATCGATAGAAATGCATCTAAATATTTTTCTATTATTTTTATTATTATTTTGAAAAAGAAACCTACATGAGATTCATTAAAGTCAACCTTTGTAGCATTAAGAGGGAGAAAGAAAAACTTGATATTCTCCTTTTTTTTTTTTTTTTTTTTTTTTTGTTTCTATGGTACTAAAGTGGGATAAGGTCTATTAAAGACCATCGTCACATACCTACGATCTTCTTTTTCTCTATGGCATATCCAAATCCATCCAAGAATTACTAAGATTCTTCTAGAGAGAGTGTGTGTGTCAAAGAAGGCTTATTAGACTTTTAATTACTTTTCTCAACTAGTTTCTTAATCTAATAATTGAGGAGTCCCAAAAATTATTATATCTTATATTTGATGATCATAAGCTATATACTTAGAGAAATGTCTATTCTATTTAAATGATTACTTAATATATATTGACATATAAATGAACTTATTTTAAAAACTCAAATTCATATATCATGCATCATATTTACTCTCTAAAACTCTTAGATGGGAAGCATCGTTAAATTGGGTTAAAATACTTTTGGTATCTACATTTTAACAAAAGCAAAAATTTAGGACGGTCAGAAAAATAATTTAATTGCTCTGTTTTTAAATTTTAACATTTTAATCTAACAATTTAAAGTAAATCTATTTCATTATTTGTAACGATTTAGTTTTTATTATGAAAAATATTTTAGAAAAGCTAAAATCTAAAAGCTTTATCAAATAGTTTTAGCAAGTTGGAGGAATGTATAAATTCAAATATATTTAATAAATAAATTACTTTTAAGATTGTAAAACAATTATTTCAAATGAAACCTAAATCATTGGTTATTAAAAGCTAAAATCTAAAAACTCTATCATTGCAAGACATGAAGATCTGACATCTAAATAATTACAAATCACACAGTAAATTATTAGTAACTAAAGTGGGAGAATTTGGAGGAGGAAAATATTTTTGAACTAACAAATTTTAGGTTTGTGTAATTATAATTCTAAAGTGTGTTTTGACTTTTTGTTTTTGGTTCCGTCCTAGAGAGAGAGAGAGGGGGGGGGGGGGGGGGGGGAAGTTAGTATAAAATGTGGATTAATATTATAAAAAAGTTGTAGGGTTTGGGGATGGTGACTGCAATTGAACTTCTGTCTCAATAATAATATAGCCGGCCATTGGACAAAGTTACAAACTACTAATAACATGCACGGCGGCGCTGGCGGCGGTCTTTGACTTAAATCTCCACCCTCCCATCCTTCTATTTCATTTAATGCTTCACTCACTTTTATTTTCTTCACATTTAACAACTTGTATATGTATCATTTTACATTTGCATTTCCATTAATTAATTTATTGTTCTCTATGAATTAAGCTTCCACTTTCTCAATTTCTGTTTTCTTCCTTTCTTTTTTCTTTTAGTTTCTTCGATAAATTTATGATACTGATTAAGGTTTATTTATTAAGATTCTGCTATCAATAAATTCTCTCCAAAATTCCTCGTTTGGTATATATATATATATATATATATATTATTTTTTTTACAAATCAAGTATAGTTTTGAAAATACATATGTGTGTGTGTTTTTTTTAATTATTTAACAATTTTTTTTTTTTTTTTTTTTTACTTTAGGAAGGAAGAAAGTCATTCTAGAAAATGTAGAGAAAATATACTTAATATTTAAGAATTTGGAATCTAGCTATCATTTAATAAGTCTATATTTTAAAAATGGAAAAAACCTAATAATAACATTATTTTTAGAAGAAATATTTTTAAATATAACAAAATTTTAGGTTTTACGGATGATCTATCCATATCTATTAGTGAAATTGATAGTAAGCTATATTGTCTATATCATTAATGAAATATGAAGTTTTGTTCTATTTTGTAAATATTTTTAACAATTTTACCATTTACAGTTTTTTTTTTTTTTATATTAGAACTCAACTAACAATTCAATAATCTTATTTGAAAAAGATGAAAATTAGTCATAATAAAAAAAGAGAAAATATTTTCAATTTAAATAATAATAATATAATTAAAATAATGAAAATTACAATTTAAAAAATTCGAAACTGTTGACGTAAGATAAAGGTTTAATACTAAACATTTAAGTCTTTATCAAAACAAATAAATATTTAGGTTTATTTCTAATTTATTAAAAAAAAAACCCTAAAATTTGAAGTTAGCCGGCTGCCATAAAAAATTAATCTATGTAGCGATTATATATATTAAAGTAGACACGATGAGCTACATATAATCTCTAATTAATATAATTGACAAACCATCTAGTCCTAAACTAGAAAGTTTTTACAATAAAATTAGAATTTATTATAATATACACCAAAAATATATTAAATACATAGAGAGAAAAATGAGGAAGGATTTAAAAAACAATAAGGAATATTTGATATAAATTATTCATTATAAAGACCATATTTATGGGGTTTGAACATGTTGATTGTGACACATCAACTCAAATTGAGCTGGGTTTAACTACTAATCCATTAAGATCAATATATTGTTGAAAAGATATTACACAACTTTAATAATGTAATCTCTTATTATAAATATAATCTAACAACTTTATAAGACATATTAATATATATTAATAATCGAAACCAATCACTTTTATTTTTATAAAGCATGGTTTTGTGTTCTGTCACGCAATAAAAGGTAATTAGAAAAACTCATAATTTAAATTAAATGCAATTAAAAAGATATTATAGAAAGTTGGAGAAAATTTGGACATTTTTAATTCATCAAATTCATTGATTAGCATGTACCGTTGAGTGACACCGTGGCTTCCACGTAATGTCCTATTTATGTTTTGGGCAAATAGAATTTCGAGCTCTATCTTTTAAATAATTACAAATTACATTCCTATGTTTTGTAGATATTAGGTCATGTTTACTTCGGTCTAATTGAAATAAATTAATGATAATCTAACTATGTGATTATGTTATTGTTTACTTGTGTTCTATGATTATGTTTGTTGTTGTTTACTTGTGTTCTGTATTCTAATTGACTCACAGGACTTAACGTCCAAATATGTTACCAAAAACCGTAATTTGATTGACAAGCGAAGGATCACCCAATCTGACTTTGTCCAAAAATTATGTCTTATCGTTACCCTTATGGACCTATATGGTTTGAGTTATGATTACCATTATTGTTACTCTTCATAAGAAAAACTGTGAACTTTGGCACATTTATTGTTAGTAGCATTACGGTTTAGAGATAAAGGTAATCGTAGCAATACAATAAATTTAACACATCCATTATTATGTTTGGTCATAAGAGGTGAAAGTAACCATAATGGTAATAGTAAATTTGATAAAATTCATAGTTTTAGATAAATGTAACAAAAACAATCTAATCACATTATTTGTGAGTTCGGCTTCTTAGGATTGATCTATCAATAAAATTTAATTATGATTAAACCAATTTTCATTACAAATGATATAGTTGATATTATATTCCCACTAAACAATGTTTTTGAAAAAACAACGAACGGATGAATAGTTATAATGGAAGATAATTCAGTACTCTTAACACAGTAGGAACAACAACTAGAATGTATAGAAAAGACAGTAGAGACAATAGACGTTTGGTAACTCAATTCGATGACAATGCATCTACGTTTGGAGGGTACTTGACCCTATAGAGGAGATTTTATTAATAGCAATGCAAATCACAAAATATCTCTTGTGATATTTTGTACATAAAATTAGGAACATCTCTATAAAAGAATATGCTAGACAGAATAATACATAGACATTCAGTCTAGTAGGTCTATGTTTGACTCTATCTAATCAAACCTCCCCCTTAATCACTACTTGTATGAATATGAAGATCTCCCCCTTAATCTATTTTCTCATCAATCATCCGATCCAAGGTTCTGTAGGAGTTTGAGTTATACACGATCTTTATTCGGATGGAGTGTTGCTACACAGTACACTTATGCACATTTGCATAACTTTTGAGAAGAATATCTACTGATGTAAACTTACATGCAAGCACTACAAGAAAATGGAAGTCTCCCGACGTACAAAAGCATCGGGTGATATATGAAAAGCGTCAGAAAAGGATTTTTCGACGCATAAATCCGCATCGAGAACGGCGTCGGGAGAGGCTCTCCTGACGCTATATTTGTGCGTCGAGAGACCACTATTTTTTTTAATGGAAGGTTTTTTTTTTGCACAACCGAGAATGAGATTTAAACAAACGAGTGAAAAATTTAGCAATCTACATTATTGATACATAGTTTAAACTTAAATAACAATAAAAACAATAACAAAAATAACAAAAAGTTTACACAGGAAGGAAGGATTGAGAACATAAAGAACAATAACAAAAAATCAACACAATAAGAACAAAATTTACACAATCAATAACAAAACCACAACAAAATGAACATAGTTTAAACATTATTGATACAAATCCACAAAACAATCACAAGTTTAATTATATTTCTAATACCTAAACCAAAATAAAGAAGAAAAAAAAGGGATTGACTTACCGACGACGAGGGACAGCGGGCAAATGTGAAGATCGGAAGTCGAAGATTGACGGCGAAGACCGCATGGTGGATGGCGCTTCTTCCTCTTTTGGAACCTTGAAATCTCTCTCTTTCTCATTTTTCGGTTTCCTTTCAGATCTGTCAAACTGGAAAATGGGTTTTAAAGGAGAACTCCTGACGCCATTATGTACGGGGAGAAGTCAAATATATTTAAAAAATTATAAACTTTTTCCGACGCCGTTATGTACGGTGTTGGAAAAAGTCAAATATATTTACAAATTATAAACTTTTCCGACTGATAGTTCCCAACGCATGCGGGGGCGTCAGGATAAGTTATTATTCCCGATGCTATATATTCACCCATACGTCGGAGATGTTGTCATCTTTCCCGACGATTCTATCACGGCGTCGGGAAAAGTTCCTTTACCCAAGGTGCAAAAAGTGTCATCGGGATAAGACGTATTTTCCGAAGCGTTTTATTTCTTGTAGTGATGGTTGGTTTTGATGATGAAACAATTCTTCACCTGCAAGAATCAATATTCGCTGCAGCAACCAAATAACATTTAACTTCTCTATATAAATACTTCCCGTTCGCATGGGCATATTTGATCATACCCATCATACCTCCACAAAACACTAAATAATCCACTTATTTTATTCTTATTCTCATAGCAAACTGTTTGAGTAACAAATACGACGGGCCCACGATATCTTAACAGTTTGGATGGATAAATCATTAAGTTTAATTAGTATGTATTTTGGTTGCAATTTTGATATAGTAATAAACTTTTGAAAAATTGCTAAAAGAATATTCTAATTAATTAATATATTGGTCAATACGATTACAAAATACATAGCAAAGTACAAAATTGATAAATCTTTAAAGACAATTTATTTCGTTATTGATTTTGTGTGTTGGTGGGTCTTAATTAATTTTACGTTTGAGATTTGACTTCCACTAAAATTAATTAGCCTTCGTTGATTTATCTTAGAAAGGATCATGGAATATTTTTCTTTTCCAAAAGTTAAGCTATTTTTAATAATCTACATTTTATTAATAAGTTTTGAAAAAAAAAATCAACATGATATGATACCAACTACTATAAAAGAAATAAAAAAAAAATTAATTTTAAACTTAACAATAAAAACAATTTTTCTAAATTTAGGCATTTGGATGTACATTCACTACAATAGAATGAAACATAAAATACATAAATCATAGAATGATATTTGATTTTAATTACTTATTTGGTTGAATTTTCTTAATTGGTTAGGGGTAAATTTTCAAAACTAAGTATGCATTTGTTGATTATATAAATTTAGCTTAATTCGGTGTGAGGAAATCATCGATGGCCTCATTGTCACTTCATATCCAAACTTTTCAAAATCTAGTTGAATTTATAAAAGTAAGTATGCCATGTGCATTAGCTAACCCAAATCAATTTTATATGATTAGCTTGGCCAAATGGTCAACTTCATAAATCAAATAAATTAATCTGAAAAGTCATAGTTTTCGTACCCACTCTAACTTCACATCCAATCATTCTTACCTTGTTGCTTGATTAACTAATTAATGTAACGCCTTATGTCTAAGGTTTGGAATTCAGAGATTTGACACCTGATGGTCCTAATTAACATTCTCGCAACACCATTCTTTTTTGGCTTGAATTGCTTCTTTTAAGAGTGAAATATTCTCTTGACTACATCAAAAGCTTCTTTAAGCAACGTTTTGTTCTAATTCACATAATTTCTTGAAAAATGTTTATGAGATTACCCAAATGCAGGATTGCTCCAGGCTAGTTTATGTGGTCATCGAAAAGAAAAGTGCATATTGTAGTATAGATAGTAGTTATCAATTCATTTTAAGTATTTTAACTACGGTTTCATACGTTCAAGAATTCCTCTCACATTTAGTTATAAATATCTTAATTCATTCATGGATCACTTATGAACTTGAACTTTCTACCTAATATGTGTAAATTAAGAAAACTTGTTAGGCAATAGTTAGGAAGATCGAATTGCTTCAATTCTTTGAAACATATCAAACACATGCCAATCAATAACTTGAATTATGAAAAGGGTTAGGTTGAGAGGGTTTACTTGATATGGGTTATTCTCAATTTGGTAATTACATGTGCCATTTATAAGTTGGTATAACATAGAGCCAATTTGTGGTAACAATGAATGCAAGAAGATCATAGTCATCATCTCAACTCCAAATATTGTCCAACTAATAAAAAAAATCATCACACCCTTCAATAGTTTCTTATTTATTTTTTTTTTGCTTAATAATGACGTCTTTTTATTTAGATAGGATAAATTTATAATCATAAAAATAAAAATATTTAAAAATTAACAAAATATTGATAGATTCGATATTTTGTTATATTTGTAAATATATTCAATGATTTCTTTTTTTTTTTCTAATATATATACAACAATTAATCTATTTTTGTAAAAATAAATCTTGTAATATTTACTTTTCAAATGTTAAAATTATCATTTTGTTTAATCAATTATTATATTAGAAAAAACAATCTTTATTTACTTTAATATTTTAAAATTAGTTTGAAAGCAATATTACACCACCAAATTCCAATCTTATCAAATACTTCATCAACTTAAATTGACAATGATATTTTCTTATACACAAAATATAAAAAAAAAAAAAAAAGAATTTAAAAAAGGCTATACAACGCCTACAAATTAAAATATTAACTTCATACCTTTTCGTTTAATGGCATGACAATGACATTAAATAAAGTAATAAATTCTAAATTTTTTGTGTATCAAATTATAGGTCTTAGAATATCGATCATGGAAATGTTACATCATAATGAAAAAAAAAAAGAAAGAATTCAAAATCCTAGATTAAAAAAAATGGTTGCTTTTAAAATTTGAAAAGGTAGATGAATATTATATTTATCATTAAATTGATTAACAAATGAATTGTAAAAGTTTTAATTTAAAAAAACACACACACACATAAAAATAAAAATAAAATAAAAAAGTGGAGAAAATCTTAATTAAGAAGAGGCCGGCGAAAGCGACCGGAAAAA
This sequence comes from Cucumis melo, assembly GCF_025177605.1. Lineage (NCBI taxonomy): Eukaryota > Viridiplantae > Streptophyta > Magnoliopsida > Cucurbitales > Cucurbitaceae > Cucumis > Cucumis melo. The sequence continues at coordinate 20,357,701 of NC_066865.1, forward strand.
GGAAGGGGAAGAATATGCTGTTGACAATAATGGTGGAGAGAAGACGAGAGGAAGGCCTCTTTCATACCCAATGAAATATTTATATTCTAATTACCATAATCATAATTTTTTAAATAAATTTTTAATCCATGATAACCTATTGGCACCAAATTGAGGATTTATATTCATAGGAATTTAATTAACTTTTTTTATTTTAATTATGGAGGAAAAAAGAAGGCTAAATTATTTCAAAAGTGTTATGCTTCATCATTCAAAAATACTCTATTAATAAAAAAAACATTTGATCTCTTTAAAAAAATATTTTTACCATTATGTACTGACCTAATGCTAAAAAAAGAAATTAAAAGGTCAAAAGTTCAATAATCGGTAAACTATATACTTTGATTTAATTTATTTAACACTCAAATGAAGAAAAGAAGAATTAATTTTATATGAGTCTCGTAAATTATAAATAATTAAAAACTAATGAATGACAAGGGATTATAATTTTTTTTTCTTGAAGTTCTTTTTTAATTGAAACAAAGTACATGTTTAAGTGCATTTTTTATAATTTATTAAAAAATATTATCCCTTTTCTTACCGAGTCATATAAGTTTTTACTCTAAAATTTTTAATTAACTTTGAATTAATTCAAATCTTGTTCAGTTTTGTATTTTTTATAAAAATTGTTGCATATTAATTCTCGTAAGTTTTCTTTGGAAAAATTGTTCATTGAATTATATAATAGATTTACATTGTAAATAAAATTGACAAACTTTCAAAACAAAGCTAACATTAGAGCTAGATTTTTGTTGCGTTAGGGAATTTTGACAAAATTATTTGAGGGTTAATTTGTGTCTTAATTAAACTTCATTATGTTTCTTATTAATTTTTATTTTTAAACAATTGTCTATTGTTCTTTATTTCAAATATTTCTACTCAAATAGTGATAAAGAGTTAAATTTAGCTTAACGATGATTAGAATGAATATGTACCCTCTCTTAGAACTAATGATCTACAACCTACCAATCTTTTTATAATTATTGTATTAAATAACATAATTCTACAAAAATGCTTTTACCCATTCCTAAATACACTTTTAAAAAAAAAATATTCAACTAACTAGCAACACAGTCATACTCAACAAGGTTGAGAGGGAGCCAATCCAGGATCGAAACAGAGACAGAGTACCCCCACCTTCATCAACATAGTTAGAAGGAGAGGGGACAAATTAAAGCAATTCATCTTATTGACATGCACTAAGAAAGTTCTAGCCAAATAATGAGCCAACTCGTTTGCAAATCAAGGGCACCATATGAAACAAAGAACACAATCAAATAAAGCTAAGGTCAAAATATACTCCACAAAACTTGAAAACTCCGTAAAATCCACAAACACATGGATAAAGAATCAATCAACTAAGTAATAGTCAGGAAGGGAACACCTCACAAAAAGAGTCAATGAGGGCATGCAAACCATGAAGCATGGTGAGAGCTTCAAAATGTTGATAGGCCACACCTATGGAGAGAACTTTCTCACATTCGGCAAGAATGAGAGATCCCAAAAAGTCACAAACTACCCAGCTGAATCTACCAACCTGATCAGGATCACTCAAAGAGGGATCAAAGTTGAGGTAAATACACCCGAATACAGTAACAAACTAAAAAACTAAAAAAAGATATTTAATATTTGTTAAGGTAAATAAATATATAATGTAGCATATGTCAAGTTGATAATTATTTAAAATTACAAAATGATCGAAAATATTTACAAATATAATAAAATTAATTATTTATACAAATATTGAGACAAATATAATATGCTTAAAAGTTATGAATTAAAAATAAAACCGACCAACCAACATATTCAAGAGTTGTTTTATAATAATTAAAATCAAGCTTTTTCTACTTTTAAATTTACCGTAAAAAATGTTTTTAATCCTCAAGTTAATTTTGATAATATAAATATTTAAATATTTAAATTGTATTTATTTAGGTTTGAAACTTTTTCAAAATAGTATTTGTTATTAGTTTATTATTAACTTTTTAATACAATTTGTTCTTCTTCTTTTTTTTTTTCTCTCTATTTGAAGATAAAAAGAATTGACTTTTAATTAACCTTCGAATTAAAAAGTTTTGGTAAGATATTTACTATTTACCTAAAGTGTTCTTTCTTATTTTTCTATTATTTAACCATTTTTATACAAAATTAACTTCAAAAACTCATAATGATAAGTAATTTTAGATTAAAATAGAATGTTACTTAACATATGAAATATAATAGTCTACTTGGGTTTGAAAATTTGAGACACAATTTTATTAATCGAATGATTTTGAGTGTCCTAAAATTTAAAATTTATTATCTTATTTTGATTATAAGTGTATGTCTTAATTAGTTGAGGCTGAAGTATACACAAAATAGAAAAATAAGATCAGCTTATTTATATGGTTGATAAATTATGATATTTAAGATACGATTACTTTTAGAATAAAAATTAATAGAAAAAACCTAAACTCGAATTATGTAGTCTTCACCTCATACAAACATACTATTATAATTTATAAACTATAATAACTGTAAATTTTAATAACTAATCTAACTCCTCGAACAAAGACTAAATTATTTTTATTAAAAAAAAAAACAATAATAAAGAAGGGTTTTTTAGTTGAAGTACCATTGGGTTTAATTTTCATTTAGTTCATAAGTTCTAAAGAAGTTATACTTTTACTTTGTAAATTTTGGGATCGATATCAAAGAAGTTACTAGGTTTCAAAATGTTTCAATTTTAGCAACGATAACCTCAGAATTTCAATATTTACATTTTTAACCTCAAATTTATATATAAAAAGGAGAGTCATTTCAATTTTTGACATTAATGTCTAATACTTATTTAAAATAAAAATGAAATGAAATTTAAAAACTAGTTTTATAATAGTAAAACTCAAATAGTTAACATTAGTTCTCCTAAATCTATAAACCAAAATTGAAACAAATTAAAGCATTTGAAATTCAAAACACCCTCAAAACTTAAACATCAAACAACCACGTCAAATTGAAGTATAAAAAGAAGAAAAAACCAAACAAATTTGACAAGGTGGCTCGTGTTTGCCCACTTGAGTTAGAAACTTAGAACTCAAATTAGAAAGTAATAAAATCTATAAAACATGTAGGTATTTATATATTTAAAACTTTTTTGATAGGATAGTCAATTCACATGAGCTCTAAATCGAATTAGGGGTATAGATAGACAGATACATAGGTGTCAACTTTTAGAGATATAGAGAGACCAATACTTGTAAAGAGGGCAAGAAGAGGATTGGTATGAAAAAAAAAAGAAAAAAGGAATCTTATTTGTGGAGATTGGTGCATCCCCACTTTATAGATATCAGTATTCTAAGCATATATATGGTTGTAATTTTGAGGTATGATTCCATAAATATTAAATGGAACTTTGCTCTTGGACAAGGAACCAAATTAAAAACCTCACCATTTATTTTTATTAAAATAAAAATTGATGTATAGTATATTCGAGCATATACCACTTGTATTGTATTTTATTGCACATATATAACTTAAAATCTTTCTCACTTGTGAGTTTGAAACATATAGAAGACCTAATAAGTAGAAATTCAATAACATTACAGGATGTTGTAACATTGATATGAGTATTAGAATCATTGATTCAAAGTTAAATGTTTGGTTATAGGGATAGGGTGAAAATGAAGATAAGAAAATGGGGAAGAGTAAAAGTTGGGAAGTTAGAAGAAAGGAAAGTGAGGAGGAGGGGGGCCCACGGGATAGAGTAGTAACACGTGTAATAATCAGAAGGGGGAGACTGGAATCCAGTACAGGTTGTACTACCGTAACTTTAAAGAAGAAAAAAAAAAAAAAACGGCTTTTCAAGGTATGGTAACGGTGTGGGGGCATCCCCGTAGTGCGCTGTGTCAGCTCAGTTGGGCCTCTTTCGTCAGAATACAAGTGGGCCCTCGGCCCATTCATCTTCATCCATTTTAAACCCTTCCAAAATAAATAAATAAATAATATATAATTTACTTCAAACCATAAAATGATAAGATCTTCTCTAACAGAATTATCTCAAGTTATTTTCTCGTTATTTTTAAGTGAACTTAGGACGAAGGTGTTTGATTCTCTCAATGTACTTGAAATAATAAAACTTCTACGTCATGTTTATAAATTTAATAGAAGATCTTATCCAAGTAGTCTAGAAATTGAAAAATAAAATGACTTGAGGTTGAATGGTATTATTTTTTCATTCCCCCCTCCCCCGAAATTTAGGAATAATTTAATTATTTAAAAAAAGAAAGAAAGAAAGAAAGAAAAAGAAAGAGTTGGGCGAGGATTGCAAGGCTAAACGGCGTGTGTTAACGGCGTCGAATGGACGGCTGGTTTAAGTGAGGGGTGGTTCTTATAAATTTAACGGACGTTAGAAATGACGTTGACGGGGGGAAGGGACTGTTTGGGTCAATTGGTCTCCTTCTTGTTATGTAGGGCAGAACAGGCCGGGAGAAGGTGATTCAATCATTTCAGAAGATGCCGGTTCACACCATTTTTCATTTTCTAAGTTTTTGATTCTCTTTCCCTTTCTCTTGTTCATCCCAGTTTTCTACCCACTCTCTACCGCCTTAGACAACCCAATTTTCTTTTCCGCCGTTGTTGTGAATCAAGATGAAGAGGGAGCATCACCATCTTCATCCACGTCCGGAGCCCCCTTCCATGGCTGCCGTCCCTAATGGGGAGAGTTTTTTGAACACCGGTAAGGCTAAGCTCTGGGAAGAGGAAGCCCAGCTCGATGGAGGAATGGATGAGCTTCTTGCTGTTTTGGGTTATAAGGTTAAGTCCTCGGACATGGCGGATGTTGCTCAGAAGCTTGAACAACTTGAAGAAGCTATGTGTCAAGTTCAGGATACTGGTCTTTCTCATCTTGCTTTTGATACTGTTCATTATAATCCCTCTGATCTGTCTACTTGGCTTGAAAGTATGCTCACGGAGCTTCATCCGATGCCTAATTTTGCGACGCCGCCACCTCCTTCGCAGCTGGATGATTCTTCCTTTTTAGCTCCGGCGGAATCCTCCACCATCACTTCCATTGATTACGACCCTCAACGGCAAACTAGCAGCCGGATTTTCGAGGAATCTTCGAGTTCTGATTACGACCTTAAAGCTATCACGAGCAGTGCGATTTATTCACCGAGAGAGAATAAACGTTTGAAATCTTCCGAGTCGGACTCAGATGTGTTCTCTACCTCGGCGATTGGGGCTTCTGATTCTGTAACTCGTCCTGTCGTCCTCGTCGATTCGCAGGAGAACGGAATTCAACTGGTTCATGCGTTGATGGCTTGCGCCGAAGCCGTACAGCAGAACAATCTGAATATAGCGGAGGCTCTGGTGAAGAGAATCGGTTACTTGGCGGTTTCTCAAGCAGGAGCGATGAGGAAGGTCGCCACGTTCTTCGCTGAAGCGTTGGCACGCCGAATCTACAGGCTCTGCCCTGAGAATCCCCTTGATCATTCAGTGTCCGATAGGCTTCAGATGCATTTCTACGAGAGTTGTCCCTATCTGAAATTCGCGCATTTCACCGCGAATCAAGCGATTCTCGAAGCCTTCGAGGGGAAGAAACGTGTTCACGTAATCGATTTCTCCATGAACCGAGGGATGCAATGGCCAGCTCTGATTCAAGCCCTAGCTCTACGGCCGAACGGTCCTCCAGCCTTTCGTCTCACCGGAATTGGTCCTCCGGCGCCGGATAACTCAGATTACCTCCAAGAAGTAGGCTGGAAACTGGCTGAATTAGCCGAAGCTATCCATGTGGACTTCGAGTACAGAGGATTTGTGGCGAATAGTTTAGCAGATCTAGATGCGTCGATGCTGGAGCTCCGACCGAGCGAGGTTGAATCGGTGGTAGTGAACTCAGTATTCGAGTTACATAAGCTCCTGGCTCGGCCTGGCGCCCTTGAAAAGGTTCTGTCGGTGGTGAAGCAGATGAAGCCGGAGATCATGACGGTGGTGGAGCAAGAAGCGAATCACAACGGTCCGGTTTTCGTGGACCGGTTCACTGAGTCACTCCATTACTACTCAACGCTTTTTGACTCGTTGGAAGGCTCCCCCAACAACCAGGACAAAATCATGTCCGAAATGTACCTCGGAAAGCAAATTTGCAACGTCGTGGCTTGTGAAGGTGCCGACCGTGTCGAACGCCACGAGACCTTAACCCAGTGGCAAACTCGGTTATCCTCCGCAGGGTTCGAACCCATCCATCTCGGCTCAAACGCATTCAAACAAGCTAGCATGCTCCTCGCCCTATTCGGCAGTGGAGAAGGCTACCGTGTGGAAGAGAACAACGGATCACTAATGCTAGGATGGCACACTCGCCCCCTCATAGCCACCTCCGCTTGGAAACTCGGCAACAACTCGGTGGTCGCTCACTGAGTCAAAACACCACCAGGACGATCCGGGTCAACTCAGTGAACTGAGGTCGAGTCAAAATTCCCCTCATTTTTACCTCACCCGAATGAAACAGTGAATGGCAATAACAAAGGAGAAACCTTATCTCACTGTCTGTCACCTTGACAAGGGTGACCCACCACTAGCAAATGTGCCTTTCACCCTCACCTTTCACTTTTGCCTGTCAGTCTTTTTTTTTTTTTTTTCTTTCCTTTTTTTGGTGGATATCCCAGGGCTCTTTTGTAATTTTCAATGGTAAATTTCCAAAAAAAAAAAAAAGAAAGAAAGAAATTATGTATTTATTTATGTTTATTCAACAGTACTATATATATGTTATTATTATGTGGAATTTTATTAGATTATTAGTAGTAATAAAAGGCAAAAGGGTAAGGTAAAAAAAAAAAAAAAGTTGAGAAATTTGGAGCGGCAAAGAGGGCATTTGTGTTTGAATGATGTAAAAGGAAGGCAGAGAAGAGGTTGTGTTCAACAATCTCAGCTTTTTCTTTATTTATTATTACAAACACTCAGTTTCTTTCTACTTTTGGCTTTGAATTTCCCATTCTGTTTCCCTCTTGCACTGAAATTTTACTAACACCTGCAGACTACACTCATGTACTTTCTTTATTATTCATTTTTTAACACCAATTCTCTATACATGTCATTAACTGGTTTCTAATTTTTACTTAATTCATTTATTGGCCTTTAAAACTTCACCTTTCTATTCAAATTTACTTCATTTTCTTCTTAATTCATCCTTAATATACACCTCAAATCATCTATCAACATGTGTTTGGTTATTGTTAGTGTGATAATCATCGTTACGTTTCGGCATCAATTCATTGTCATAATAATTGCATCAATTTGTAGCAAACCTATAAAACCTAAGCAAATCTTATTCCTCGTGTGATCCTATTGAAATGGAAGCTTAATATAGTTGATACACAGATATAAATTTATGACCAAACATTATAAATAACTGTCGTAATTTTGACAAGAGTTTTAATTATTTACTAGAGTTCAATTTTCTCGCAACAATTTGATAAAAGAAAAGTAGGAACACACAAGAAAGGAAAAGAGATTTTTTTAGAAAGAAAAAGTGTTGAATTATTTGATTAGTCGCTTTCTAACTTAGGATCTAGAGCCATTAAATTCAATGGAAGATCAAAAGTTTTGAAAAAGAGAGAAACCAAACTGATTAATTAAACGCTTTCTTTAATCATTCAATTAAATATAATATAATGAAAATATAACCCTTCTTTACTTTCCTGTACTTTAAACCATAATAACCGATCTCAACTTTCCATCTTTTGACTTTCCAAATTGTATAATTATACAAGCAAATATTTAACTTTAGCTGATGCATTTACTTAATTTTGGCTCTTATTGTTTTTATTATACCTTTACTTTTTTACCCATCAACCATTAAAAGCAAAGAATTCTTTGTTAGAATTCTTTTTTTTTTTCCTTTGGAGTATCACAATTCACGGTTGGAATTGGGGAATTCAAATCATAAACATTATAATTACTAGTACACTCAAATGTTGTTTGAGCTTGAGCTAAATTTTGTTGACCTTTTTTTAGAACTTTTCAAAAGGTGAATTTAGACAAAATGAAATATGATTTTAAGATAGATAATCATTGAGTCATTATTTGGGTAAGACAAAAGCTAATACTAAAAAGAAATGATAAATTTCATCTTATTCTTCTTATAAATGCATAATCGTGTGGAACTTGAACTTTCAGGTTTCTTCTCCTTTTCTAACAATTACATTAGAGCATTTTTTGTTGTTTTGAATAACTCTTCTCTCTAAACTATAAATTTATTGTTGTTAACACGTGAAAATAAGGACCTAATTTTTAACATAAATGTAATTGAATTTAATATATATATATATATATAGAGAGAGAGAGAGAGAAAAAAAGAAGGAATTATAATTGATGAATATTTAAAGAATTTCGAGAAAGGAAGAAATAAAAAATAAATTTGTTTGAAGGGATTTGTCCAGACAGGAGGAGGCACCCAAATCAATATGCATCAACTCATATAAATTTCAAAATGAAACTCATATTGGTATTCGCACATGCTTTCCATACATTTTTTAATCATATAATTCAAGAAGCTTCACAATGAATCTCATCAACAACTTTACTTTTTACTTTTGTTTTCAGTAATTAATTAAATGCCAGAATTTGAATCTTTGACTGCTTTTTATACCAATCAATTTTAATTAACTCCACTGCTACCATATCAAAACATGTTGGTTTAGGTGATCTTGTGTGTCTATTGAGTGTGAGAGGATCCACTACTTCATTATTTATAGAGAACCAAGCCAGCTTTAAATGGACTTGGTGTACATCATGCTAGAGGCCACGATAAATTATTGAAGAAAAAAAATTAGGAACTATAAATTTTATAATTACACAAAAATCTTCCATTGGAGTGCTCAAAATATTACACTACTCATACCACTGAGTTAATATAAGTTTTAACTGTTTCAATTTGGAATCATTTGAAATTAAATGTATAGCTAAAACTCCTTTTTTTTTTCCCCAAGAACATAACAACTTTTACCCATAACCCATAGAAGGATTAAACTTATAAGCAACTAAATAAGATATGTTTTGCAAAATTTCAATTGTTTACTAAATATTCCCCAGGGAGTCTGGTGATTATAATTAAAATTTTCTCACCAAGTTAATTTTATATTAAAAAAATTGATTTGAAAAGTGGTAAATGATTTCAATTGATAAGTTATATGAGTATAAGAGCATCTTAATCACAACTATCAACATATAATATATTCAAATACAACTTGGATTATATTAAGGCAACATTAAACCCTCTCCATTATTTGATTTAAAATATGATTTTGGATCTAAACTCAGAGAATACTTAAATCAAACTATAAGTATTTTAATATTTTAGGGAACCCAATTGCATCTTTTATTTATTTATTATCATTAGTAATTTTTTACTCTTCCCCAATAAAGGTTTTTTTTTTTTATATATATATATACTGTAATTAACAAGATTTCTTTTGAATTTCAAAGTACTTTCAACTAAATCTCAAGAAGTTGATTTAAATTTGAATACATCCAATCTAAACAAAATGTCAGAGAAGATATATGCAAAATACAGAAATTTATAATTTTAGTCTTTCAAGATTTGTGGAACTGATTGATGTCTATCCTAATATATGTTGAGAGGTGGATGTAAGAGGAACTCTTTGATCATCACACAAATCTTTGATCCGCTACCTAAAAATTAAATCCACACGACCCTCGCAAAGTAAGAACCCAAATGATTCAAGTCATCCTTCGTTAACCTTTGTAATAAATTAATAAAGAAAAAAGAGTAAAATAGTCATTGTAATATCTACATTACAAGAAATTGAGGCTTTCCCGACGCCAAAAAGGACGTCGACACAAAGAACATCGGGAATAAGGGTATTCCCGACGTCAGACATACGCGTCGTGAAAGCCGCATCGGAGAAAACCTATTCCTGATGCCACGCACAATGTGTCGGGAGTGGCATCGGGAAAAAGGGTATTCCCGACACGTCAAACACGCGTCGGCCAAACGACATCGCGAATAAGGCCAAATTAAATTTAAAATACACCTTATTCCCGACGCCATGCACAGTGCGTCGGGAATAAGGGGTTTTCCCGACGCACTATTGCGCGTCGGGAAAACTTTTTAATACGCGTCGGGAATACCCTTATTCCCGATGCCATAAAGGGGATCCCTCGACGTTTTCGTGCTGCGTCGGAAGATCCTATTTATAAACGTTTCAGTTCTGTTTTACACAAAACTTAAAACGAAAGGGAAAGGGAGAAGAGAGAAACAAAGATTCGTTGTCGTTCGTAGCTCGCCGCCGTCCATTCCGTAGTCGTTGTCGTCCCCGCCGCCGTCCCTCACCGTTCTGCCGCCGTCTGCCACCTTAGGTAAGTTTAAATATAAATTTTGTTTAGTTTAAATGTAAGTTTTAGGGTTTTTTTTTTAAGAAAATTGTTTTAGGATTTTGTTATGGAATAGATTTTTGTTTGTTAAATGTATTTTTGTATAGAATGTGTGTAATTTGTTGTTGAATTGAAATTTAAAGGGTTTAGGGTTTAGGATTTATAGTTAAATTGAAAATTGAATTGGAGGGAGAGGTTTAGTTTGTTGGTGCAGGTTCAACATACTGATGATTGTAGATTAAATTATGAATGATATTGAGTTTGTTGTGGTATTGGAACATCAAGTTTTTCTGCTTAAACCTTTACCCCAAGTCTATTGAGACTATACATAACGATTCTTTCTTGAGTCATTAGAAAAGTTGTTGTATTATGGATGCAATATACACTTCTCTTGTATATTTGGAACATTTTGTAATTATTGTTAACTATTACATAATTGAGTTCTATGATTGACAAACCTAGGATGTAGGATTTGATCTTGACCCCTTACCATTCCCTGCTAAGCACCACTTACCTTATCAAACTCATAAGCAACACACATGATCTAATTAAAGCCATGAAAATTGGAGCAAATGAAGTTGTTCTTTTAGTGTTCTACCTTCAGTTTGTTAATTCCCCAACATTGAAGAATTTTTTTTCCCAAGTTTTCTTAGATCTCGAATTTATGGATTTCATCTGTTTTTAGCTTGCTGTGGAGTTACGTGTGAGGTTCTCATTTTTTTCTCTTCTACTGTAATGAACAAGTTGCTAACTCATCGATGGATTCAATTAAGACATTGACTGCATTTCCATAGGGGATGGTAAAATATAATACTAATTGCTATTATTTATTTGCTCTATATGGTTAGACATCCTATTTGTTATTGTTAGGGTGTTGATATAATATTAACTTTACCTTCACTTCTAACTCAAGCTTTTGGGTCAATAACGTCGTTTACTTTCCATTTAACATTAAGTTCTGCTTATTGGGTTTTTCTTTCAAATTTCAAGCACACAAGTGAGAGGCAAGTGCTAGAGTATTGATCCATCATTTTAAGCTTTTGTGTCAATCGATAATTTAAGAGTTACAATAAGTCTCTTTGCAAAACTAACTGCAATTTGTTCCTATAGGAAATCATCATCCCATCAAATAAAACAGAAGCAACACACCTAGAGACTGTAGCTTCGATATGTTCATCTCTGGTATTGTAGCGGGTACTATGACTTTGCGATATTTATAACACTTGATACTTGCTGAACTATTGTTCTTAAGAAATTCCTCCAATGTCCAATCATGTTCTTTTTTGCTATAGTTTATGTTTATTCATTGTTTCTTTTTAGCATCATTACTTAGAAGAAGAGTCCCCCATCTTGTAGTTTACTTGATAGTAACTTGTGCTGATTGGGATTAAAATTTCTCATGGAAGAGTTCGAGTCATGGCATTGGTAGTGAAGCTATTTTCAGTTTCTAGCTCTGTGGCATCGGCAGTATACAATGCAAATTTACTAAGCCTACTAAAAAGTGAAATCAATAACCTGCAGCCGTTACTAAGCGTTTTTTTTTTTTTTTGTATTATGAGAATTACATTTTTTGTATTAAACTTACTAATATTTTTTGAACTTATTCGTATTATTAATTTTAAACTTTTTTTATTTGGGTTTGTATTTCTTAATTTCTTAATTTATATTAATTTTTTTAATTTAATCCAAAATATCGGGAAAAATATTTGAGCAATCCGAATGTCGTTGTGAATGTTCGAGCAAAATATTTTAGGGAAAAAAAATTAGAAATTATATATTTTAAAAAAATATATAAAAAGAAATTTCCGACGTAATGAAGCTTCGGGACTAGGATGCATAAGACACGTTGGGGAAGGGTTTTCCAACGCACAAAAGACGTATGGAAAAAACATCGGAAGAGACATTCCCGATGCCGCGTCATGTGTTGGCATAAGGTCCGTCGGGAGAGGAACTCCCGACGTCACTTTGGCTGACGCATGTCATGGCATTGGGAGAGGTATTTCCGACGTCGTGTTGGTACGACGTCGAGAATGCCTCTCCCGATTCATTTCTCTCGACGTCGTGAAAAACGTCGGCATATCCTTTTTCGACGTTTTTTTCACTTTCCCCGACGTTTTTGTGCGTCGGAAGTACCCCCGTCTCTTATAGTGTTATTCACCCGTTTTGTAATTTATAATAAATTTTTGTAATTTAAAAATATATTAATTCAAATTAAAAAGTATATCATATTTGGATAGAAATATTTTTAAACATAATCTTTTCATTACATAATCTTCGTCAAATTTTCAACAAATCAAAGTCATTATAAATCGATAACATTCTTCAAATTAGATAAAACAATAAAAACAACCAAATCACAACTAAGCATTGTTTTACCAATCTTTGTTGATTGTTAACTAAAATTGAAATGAAGAAAAATTAAGGAGCAACTAGAAGAATAGCAATTTTAAAATTGTCATTTTGAAAAATAGCAAACCCATTTTTTTTAAAATGACAAAATGAAAAAAAAAACAATAAATAAGAATTTGCAAAACCCCAAAGTACCCTTATACACATAAAACATAAGCTACTTTCTTAAGCTAAAATAAAATAAATACACTTTAATAAATGTTTAAACATAATTACAGCTGTTCACACGAGATTTCAGGAGAAATTTAATTCGTGGAATCGAACTTTGTATTGATTTATGTATTGTGGATACAATCTCTAATATTTACTCCTTTGATTCTTTCTCTCGAATACAAAAAGTAAAATTTAGAACTTCGTAGTCTTCGATCTTCAAGAAGTTGTAACTACAAGTCAATTCGAGCTTCAATCTTCTGGAATTCAAGGAAAGTTTAATCTTCCAAGTCTTCGATCTTTCAGAAGGATGATTTCGAGGTTGATGATAACTTGCACGTCTTGAGAGTCTTCAGAAGTTTTAGTCTTCAGAAGTTTTTGTCTTCAATTCTTCAGAACTTCGATTCTTCTCTTCAATCAAAAGGTCCCCTAAAATGAATGAGAAGGTCTCTATTTATAGAGAATCTCAATGGGCTTTAGGTGGGCTTGAGCCCATTTGCTTGTTGGGCGGGCTTAGGCCTGGGCCCATCTGTTTGTTGGGTTTGGGCTTGGGCCCATCTACTTATTGGGCTTGAGCTTGGACCTGTTTTCTTGACAGGCTTGGGCTCGGACCCATTTGCTCGATAGGTTTGGGCTTGGATCCATTTGCTTGGTGAGCTCGAACTCGGCCCACTTATTTGCGCAAGCTCGGGTCCATTATTTCTTTGGCCCAATTTTTTTTAGGGGTTTGAACTAGGTTGGATATGAGAAAACTTGACTACCAAATCCAATCAAATTATAATTATCTCAATTTTGCTGTGATGACATGGCGTGATTTAATTGGTCAAAATTTTCTGTTCAACAAGTGCCTCCTTTTCGAGATTTGTACACGTGTATGGGTGGATGAATCTCGAAAATGATAAGCTGAAACAAAAAATACAAGTGATCTTGTTCTTGACTTTTGCTCCAGTTAATATGTCGAATTAATCAAACTATGCGTTTGGACATAAGTTTGATTAAAATGAAGTTTTGATACAACCCAATATCAAATTTGTAGTGAATTTTGATTTTAATTCACAATTTATTTATTTATTTAATTTGGAATATAGCCAAAAATAAACTTGAATGAAATTGAACTTTTTCTTTTTTTTACCAATGAATTTAATGGAAGAATTGAGACTTAACATTTATAAAATTGGAATATTGCCAATTCATCGAAATATGAATTTAAGTCAAAGTTTTTTTTTTTTTTTTGCATATTCTCTTAATTTGAATTTTTTTAGCGAATTGGGATAAAATTTGAAAAGTTTGCCATTTTTTTTTACTTCATTTCAAATCCATTTATGATTTGGGATAAAATTTAAACATTTTTTTAATAGATGAGAAAAGAAAATCGGGGAATTTTTTTTTCCAAGACTTGAGGTGTTTTTTTTTTTTTTTTTTAAGGTTTAATTATGAGGAGGATATGGGAGGGATAAGACTTGAAATTTTTTTTTAACGCTTTTAAAAAAAAATGTCATTATTATTTTTTTTTCTTAATTAATCTTTAAAAAAAACAATAGAGGAGTTTTTTTTTTTAATAAAGAAACAGAATAAAGGAGGCTAGGAATTCTCTCCTATAATCTCACCTAATCTAACTATTTGTTAAGAATATTTTTATTTAGTTTGTTGAGAAAAGATTTGATTTGCTACCTTCCATCCTTTATAAATAGGGAAGAAGCTTGCAAACAAAATCCACCCAAATTCATCTTCTCTAACTTTTTTTTTCATTGCATATGTGTTTGATCCTCCAATTCTTTTTCTTTCTTTGGGAGGAAAAAAAAAATCCGATGTGCTTTATTTTTTTTTTCTTCGTGATTTGGGAGAAGAGGTGATAGATGAAAAAAACAGATTTGTTTTTTCATTCAATTGGTAAGGAAGACCACAGAGGGAGAAGAGAAAGGGACGGTGGGCTGAAGAAGTGAAAAAAAAAACCTTTTTTTTTTTTTAATTTTGGAAAGATTTCTTTTCTTTTCTTTTATTTTTCTTTTCTTATTTCTTTTTGTTCTTTTTTTTCTTTTCTATATATATATATATTGTTTTTCTTTTCTTTTTCATTTTCGTTTTTTTTCTTACTTCTTTTCTTTTTTTTTTCAATTACCTTTCCCCCCTCTTTTTTCACGTTTTCGTCTTTTTTTTTTCAATATACATAATATTTTTTTTTTTACATTTTCACTTCTTTTAGTTTAGTTTTTTTTCTTTGTTTACTTTTATTTCATTTTCATTTTTTTCTTTCCGTCCTTTTTTTAACTCTTTTTTTTTTTCGTTTTTTTCTTTTCTTTACTTCTTTTTTTTTTCAATGATTTTGTTTTTTTTAATAATTTTGTTTTTTTTTTTACTTACACACATTTGTTTTAGTTTCCTATTTTTAGAAAAAGTTTTCTTTTCTCATTTTTTTTAAACTGTTTTGTTCTAACATTTTTTTTCAAGTTTTTTTTAATTACTTTCTTTTTATAACTTTTTTTTTCTTTTCTTGTTTTTTTTTCACTCTTATTTTTAGATTCGCACCAACTTGAAGTTATACCAAAGTTGATTTTTTTTTTGCAGTCTCATGCAAGTATATATGAAGTTTCCTTGATGTCCTGCTTCTTTAATGACGACCTCGACGCCTAGGGTTTGTTCATGGTAGACGATGCAACTCTATCATGACGCCCTGCTGCTTCATCGACGCCTGGGGTTTGTTCATGATAGACGATGCAACTCTATCATGACGCCCTGCTGCTTCATCGACGCCTGGGGTTTGTTCATGATAGACGATGCAACTCTATCATGACGCCCTGCTGCTTTACCAACGTCTGGGGTTTGTTCATGATAGAGGATGCAACTCTATCATGACGCTCTGCTGCTTTACCAACGCCTGGGGTTTGTTCATGATAAACGATGCAACTCTATCATGACGCCCTGCTGCTTAATCGACGCCTGGGGTTTGTTCATGATAGACGATGCAACTCTATCATGACGCCCTGCTGCTTTACCAACGTCTGGGGTTTGTTCATGATAGAGGATGCAACTCTATCATGACGCTCTGCTGCTTTACCAACGCCTGGGGTTTGTTCATGATAGACGATGCAACTCTATCATGACGCCCTGCTGCTTTACCGACGCCTAGGGTTTGTTCATGATAGACGATGCAACTCTATCATGACGCCCTGCTGTTTTATCAACGTCTGGGGTTTGTTCATGATAGACGATGCAACTCTATCATGACGCCCTACTTCTTCATCGATGCCTAGGGTTTGTTCATGGTAGACGATGCAACTCTATCATGACGCCCTGCTGCTTCATCGACGCCTGGGGTTTGTTCATGATAGACGATGCAACTCTATCATGACGCCCTGCTGCTTCATCGATGCCTAGGGTTTGTTCATGATAGACGATGCAACTCTATCATGACGCCCTACTGCTTTACCGACGCCTAGGGTTTGTTCATGATAGACGATGCAACTCTATCATGACGCCCTACTTCTTCATCGATGCCTAGGGTTTGTTCATGATAGACGATGCAACTCTATCATGACTCCCTACTGCTTTACCGACGTCTGGGGTTTGTTCATGATAGACGATGCAACTCTATCCTGACGCCCTACTGCTTTACCGACGTCTGGGGTTTGTTCATGGTAGACGATGCAACTCTATCATGACGCCCTGCTGCTTCATCGACGCCTGGGGTTTGTTCATGATAGACGATGCAACTCTATCATGACGCCCTGCTGCTTTACCAACGTCTGGGGTTTGTTCATGATAGAGGATGCAACTCTATCATGACGCTCTGCTGCTTTACCAACGCCTGGGGTTTGTTCATGATAAACGATGCAACTCTATCATGACGCCCTGCTGCTTAATCGACGCCTGGGGTTTGTTCATGATAGACGATGCAACTCTATCATGACGCCCTACTTCTTCATCGACGCCTAGGGTTTGTTCATGATAGACGATGCAACTCTATCATGACGCCCTACTGCTTTACCGACGCCTAGGGTTTGTTCATGATAGACGATGCAACTCTATCATGACGCCCTGCTGCTTTACCGACGCCTAGGGTTTGTTCATGATAGACGATGCAACTCTATCATGACGCCCTGCTGTTTTACCAACGTCTGGAGTTTGTTCATGATAGACGATGCAACTCTATCATGACGCCCTGCTGTTTTACCAACGTCTGGGGTTTGTTCATGATAGACGATGCAACTCTATCATGACGCCCTACTTCTTCATCGATGCCTAGGGTTTGTTCATGATAGACGATGCAACTCTATCATGACGCCCTACTGCTTTACCGACGCCTAGGGTTTGTTCATGATAGACGATGCAACTCTATCATGACGCCCTACTTCTTCATCGATGCCTAGGGTTTGTTCATGATAGACGATGCAACTCTATCATGACTCCCTACTGCTTTACCGACGTCTGGGGTTTGTTCATGATAGACGATGCAACTCTATCCTGACGCCCTACTGCTTTACCGACGTCTGGGGTTTGTTCATGGTAGACGATGCAACTCTATCATGACGCCCTGCTGCTTCATCGACGCCTGGGGTTTGTTCATGATAGACGATGCAACTCTATCATGACGCCCTGCTGCTTTACCAACGTCTGGGGTTTGTTCATGATAGACGATGCAACTCTATCATGACGCTCTGCTGCTTTACCAACGTCTGGGGTTTGTTCATGATAGACGATGCAACTCTATCATGACGCCCTGCTGCTTCATCGACGTTTGGGGTTTGTTCATGATAGACGATGCAACTCTATCATGACGCCCTGCTGCTTCATCGATGCCTAGGGTTTGTTCATGATAGACGATGCAACTCTATCATGACGCCCTACTTCTTCCTCGACGCCATTCTCCGTCTACTTTGCTTTTATATATTCTTTGCTCCAAGATGATGTCATTAGCGCTAACTTGCTTCTGGCGAACTTCATTTGCAGAACGATGGTTTACTTCACAGAAGGATGATTGTCTGAAGTTTGACACCTTATAGTTCTGATAGAAATCAACCAAGAGGAGATGGACTCGACTGTGTCGCATTGAAGATGAAGATCGACTACGCCGCATTAAAGATGATCATCGTGTGTGTCGCATTGAAGAGAATGATCGTCTGTGCCACATTGAAGATGATGACCGCCTTTGTTTCGTCGTATTAAAGATGAAGATGATGATCATTTCTACTGTGTCACGTTGAAGATAAGGATGATGACCACATTTAAGATGAAGATGAAGATGGTTATCATTTCTGTTGAAGATAGAGATGATGGTCCATGAAGATGATGATCGTTTCTACTATACCGCATTAAAGATGAAGATGATGATTGTCTGCGCCGCGCCACATTGAAGATGAAGATGAGGAATGCCTCGGCCACGCTACATTAAAAATGAAGATGAAGATGAAGATCTTCTAAGGTGCAACATGTGTGAGAAAATGAAGATGAAGATCCTCTCGGCTGCAACACATGTGAGAAGATGAAGATGATGATCTCCTCGATTACAACACATGTGAGAAGATGAAGATGATGATCTCCTCGATTACAACACATGTGAGAAGATGAAGATGATGATCTCCTCGATTACAACACATGTGAGAAGATGAAGATGATGATCCTCTCGGCTGTAACACATTAGAGACGATGATTTTCTTAGCTGTAACATATTTGAGACAACGATCTTTTTTGCTGCAACATATTTGAAACGATGACATTTTCGGCTGCTACACATATTTGAGACGACGGTCTTCTTGGTTGTAACATATTTGAGATGACGACATTCTCGATTACAACATATTTGAGACGACGACCTTCTCGACTGCAACATATTTGAGACGATGACATTTTCGGTTACAACATATATGAGACGGCGACATTCTTAGCTACAACATATTTGATACGATGATCTTCTCTGCTGCAACATATTTAAGAACGACGAACTTCTTAGCTGCAACATATTTGAGGGGACGACCTTCTCGGCGGCGACATATTAGAGACGACGACATCCTCGGCTGCAACATATATGAGACGATGACTTTCTCGGCTACAATATACTTGAGACAAAAATCTTTTTAGCTGCAACATATTTGAGACGACGATCTTCTCGGTTGTAACATATTTGAGGCGATGATCTTCTCTGCTGCAACATATTTAAGAACGACAATCTTCTCAGCTGCAACATATTTGAAGGGATGAGCTTCTCGACGGCAACATATTTGAGACGACGACATCCTCGGCTGCAATATATATGAGACGACGACTTTCTCGGCTACAATATACTTGAGACAAAAATCTTTTTGGCTGCAACATATTTGAGACGACGATCTTCTCGGTTGTAACATATTTGAGACGATGATCTTCTCTGCTGCAACATATTTAAGAACGACAATCTTCTGAGCTGCAACATATTTTAGGGGACGACCTTCTAGACGATAATATATTTGAGACGACGACATCCTCGGCTGCAACATATATGAGACAACGACCTTTTTGGCTGCAACGTATTTGAGACGATGATCTTCTCGGTTGTAATATATTTGAGACGATGATCTTCTCTGGTACAACATATTTAAGAACGATAATCTTCTCAGCTGCAACATATTTTAGGGGACGACCTTCTCGATGACAATATATTTGAGACAACGACAATTTCGGTTACAACATATATCATTCTTGGCTACAACATATTTGAGACAATGATCTTCTCTTCTGCCACACATTTAAGAACGACGATCTTCTTAGCTGCAACATATTTGAGGGGACGACCTTCTCGGCGGCAACATATTAGAGACGATGACATCCTCAGCTGCAACATATATGAGACGACGACTTTCTCGGCTACAATATACTTGAGATAAAAATATTTTTGGCTGCAACATATTTGAGACAATGATCTTCTCGGTTGTAACATATTTGAGACGATGATCTTCTCTGCTGTAACATATTTAAGAACGACAATCTTCTCAGCTGCAACATATTTGAGGAGACGACCTTCTCGACGGCAACATATTTGAGACGACGACATCCTCGGCTGCAATATATATGAGACGACGACTTTCTCGACTACAATATACTTGAGACAAAAATCTTTTTGGTGCAACATATTTGAGACGACAATCTTCTCGGTTGTAACATATTTGAGACGATGATCTTCTCTGCTGCAACATATTTAAGAACGGCAATCTTTTCAGCTACAATATATTTGAGGGGACGACCTTCTCGGCGGCAACATATTTGAGACGATGTGGTTCTCGGCTGCAATACATGTAAGAAGATGAAGATGATAAATCTCTCAGCTGCAATACATGTGAGAAGATGAAGATGAAGATCCTCTTGGCCGCAACGAATGGAAAGATCCTTGTCTGCAACATATCAAAGAGGAGTAGAGTTCGCTGGTCAATATTTTGGAGAAGAGGCGAAACCGCACCTTACGAAGGTAGACAATTAAACATCTCTGTTGTCACCAAAGAAGCCACCGAGGCGCTAGCTACGGTTCAAAAGAGCCTGGACGCTGCACGCGAAGAATTTAAGAACTTCAAGTAGAGGCTTTAACTTTGCCCCCTTTGCCCCCATTCTTTTTTTTCTTTAGTTGTATTCTTGTAAATACAAGAATTTGTTGAATGGTGATGAGAATGCTCTTATTCTGGTGTGACTGCTCCTGAATTTCATTTTATACTAATTACGCATCATTTACTATGTGCCTACATCATCACAATGAAGAATAATATTTTTTTTACGTGCGATTGAACTTAAAATGAACTTTAAGCTGCCTACATACCCTTTTTATAACATAGGAATCAAGTCATAACGTAGTTCAACTTTTTTTTTTTTTTGCCATTCACCTTTTAATCTCTTATGGGCTAGGAGCACCATGCAGTTTAGGCTCTTGCAATAAGGAGCTTTGCATATTTAACAGCTTTTATTTTCAACAAGAATTTGTTCATCTCCTTCGTTTGTAGGATTGGTGAAGATAATAAATCTTGGTTTCACAGTCAAGGAACCTTCTGTATTTATGTCAACAGACAACTTCCTCTTCATGCGTGACGGGACACAACTGTGAATCTTATCGTCATCATTTTCTTCACGAAATGGTTTTGCCTTCGAAGATTTCATCTCTCTTTGTTGTTGATCATTTGTCATCTTTAGACGATCAAAAGCAGATGTTGAAGGTCGATCTTTCTTCGATGTGGAGATACTCAGCCTTTTGAAAGTTGAAATTCGAGTGTAAATAAACGTTGGACATTGGTTTTCCTCTTCTTTTGTGGCCATACTCAATCTTTGAAAGACTGAAGATCGAGTAGTTGAAGGCTTGATACGATCAAAGACAGAGGTCCTTTGATTAATTTCATTTGAATTGTTGACTTCTTTAGAAGATCCATAATTGTTGCCGACTTCTACTATGCTGGCAGCATGACATGCAGTGACTTCAAGTATTTCTTCTGGATGATCCTCAAGGAAACTTCTTGGAAGGAATTATGCCAAAGTTATCGATCGTCGAAGTTGGAAGAAGTCCTCATCTTTTCCTTTTATGGGCTTAGGATTTCACATCTTCTTGTTCCTTCTTCCTTTCTTTTTATAGGAGATGCTTCCTTTTGCATACTTTTGATGGAATCGCGACTCCTTTTGAATGGAATTTGGTTGTCTCCCTTTTCAACGAGTGACTGTTATCCATCCTTCGCCATCATCTTTACCATTCGCTTCTTTATTTTGGGAGTTTATCGTCATGATCCTTTGTTGGAATAGAACAAGTATAGGTGCAGAAGTCCCAAATTGAATCAAGCTTTTTCTTTGATCATCAAGTTGTGTTAATGGCGGAACATTTGAGGTCATCTCGATCGCAACATGATTCGTCTGAGCTACTTCATCAATATCTAGCTCGATCTTCTTTTCACGAGCCAACTTTAGAATTAGCTCTTTCAACACGAAACACTTTTCAACAGGGTGACTAATGACCCGATGATACTTGCAATAGTTAGGATCATCTACTTTTCCTGCTTGTTCTGGTCGTTTGCATTCTGGCAGCTGAATAAGTTGGCTCTCTAGCAACTGCTCTAACATGTCTACAACATCAGAGTCAGGAAATGGATAAACTTTTTCCTGTCTTTCTTTAAGAGTTGACTATCGCTTTTCATCGCCATCATGTTTTCTTTCAATTTTTGTTTCTTTTCTTTTAGAGAAAGATTTCAAAGGAGTTGCATGAACAACCAATTGACTCTTTTATGACACTATTTGCAATCTTTTTAGTGTCATCAAGTTCATTCTTGTCACTCTTCGATTTTGGAATCAAGAAATCTTTTGCTCCTCTATTGGCGATACTCAATTCCATATCATGGGCACGAGTCGCCAACTCTTTGAACGTGCGAGATTTTATTCCCTGTAAAATATAAAGAAGTCCCCAATGCATGCCTTGGGTGCACATCTCCACTGCAGACAGTTCGGTGAGTCGATCCTTACAGTCAAGACTCAGAGCTCTCCATCGGTTGATGTAGTCGATGACTAGTTCTCCCTTTTGTTGTCTTGTGTTTGTCAACTCCATCATGCTGACGATACGTCGGGTGCTATAGAAACGGTTGAGAAAGTCCCTCTCAAGTTGCTCCCAATTATCAATGGATTCAGGCTCCAGATCGATGTACCAGTCGAAGGCATTTCCTTTGAGAGTTCGAACGAACTGTTTGACCAATAAATCTCCTCGCGTACCAGCAGTTTCACATGTTTCGATGAAGTGAGCAACATGTTGTTTTGGGTTGCCTTTTCCATCAAACTGTTGGAACTTGGGAGGTTGGTATCCATTCGGCATTCTGAGATTGTCGATCCTCTTCGTATATGGTTTGGAGTACAAGGAGAAAGTTTGAGCAGGTCCACCATATTGCGTTTTGATGGAGTTTGCAATCATCTCCTGTAATTGTTGAACAGACAACGATGCAATTGAGGTCGAATTTTGTGGTTGATTTTCTTGCATAACTGTCTTCCCTTTGTCAGTATTCTTGACAGTATGTTTATGACTTGATTCAGCAGCATCACGACTTTCAATGTGATTCTTTAAAAATGCAATCTCATAATCCCTTTCTTCCACCACCTTCATGAGCATGTTCACCTTCTTTTCAAGCTTTGCCATTCTATTTTCACTTGTATCCACGTTAGTTACCATAACCGACATTATATTTGGGTGAGGCATTTCCTCACTTGAGGGTTGAGAGGACGAGTAGTGTTCGTCAATCGCAGGATTTTCTTTGATTACAATTCCACCTTTTGGTGGCTTGGAGATTTGCTCCCAAATATTCTTTGCAACTTCAAAAGGAGGCGTATCTTCAAATGATTGAATCTCCCTTGAGCGGCTATGAGTGTTTGGTCGCTTGCCGATGTCGCTGAGAGCTTTGGAAGTGTTGCCTTGAGATGTCATGATTTTCTTGGGATGTTCTTCAAAAAGAGAAAGAGATGAAAGGTAGAGACGATCCCACCGGGCGTGCCAAATTGTTCACACGAGATTTCAGAAGAAATTTAATTCGTGGAATCAAACTTTGTATTGATTTATGTATTGTGGATACAATCTCTAATATTTACTCCTTTGATTCTTTCTCTCGAATACAAAAAGTAAAATTTAGAACTTCGTAGTCTTCGATCTTCAAGAAGTTGTAACTACAAGTCAATTCGAGCTTCAATCTTCTGGAATTCAAGGAAAGTTTGATCTTCCAAGTCTTCGATCTTTCAGAAGGATGATTTCGAGGTTGATGATAACTTGCACGTCTTGAGAGTCTTCAGAAGTTTTTGTCTTCAATTCTTCAGAACTTTGATTCTTCTCTTCAATCAAAAGGTCCCCTAAAATGAATGAGAAGGTCTCTATTTATAGAGAATCTCAATGGGCTTTAGGTGGGCTTGGGCCCATTTGCTTGTTGGGCGGGCTTAGGCCTGGGCCCATCTGCTTGTTGGGCTTGAGCTTGGACCTGTTTTCTTGACAGGCTTGGGCTCGGACCCATTTGCTCGATGGGTTTGGGCTTGGATCCATTTGCTTGGTGGGCTCGAACTCGGCCCACTTATTTGCGCAAGCTCGGGTCCATTAACTTTGGCCCAATTTTTTTTAGGGGTTTGAACTAGGTTGGATATGAGAAAACTTGACTACCCAAATCCAATCAAATTATAATTATCTCAATTTTGCTGTGATGACGTGGCGTGATTTAATTGGTCAAAATTTTCTGTTCAACAACAGCTACTTACTTGTCCAATGAAAATTAGAACCCTTCATCTTCATTTTGATTTTTCGATTCTCCATCTTCCATTTTGCGATTCTTCTTCTCTATTTTTCATTTTTCTTTTTTGATCTCATCTTCTTCAAACAAATGTCCACCCTCATCTTCTTCTTCCATCTTCAAACGCCAATCTTATCTTCTTCAAGCAAGCAAACCCTAATCTTTCCACCTTTGTATTTTCAAGAAGAAGAATATAAACATTTGAAGCACGTAAATACTATCTTCACTTTCCTCTTCCATCTTTTATTTTTTAGTCTACAACCTGCAATCACGCTTGGGGTGGAAAAACACAAACCTTCATTCGGAAGAACAAAACCCTAAACTCAAAGAAGATACAAATGTTGCATCTTCTTTGTCTCTTAGGGGAAATTTTATCTAATTTTTTTTAAAAAAGTATTTATATTATTTAATTAATAAAATGTAGATGGAATTTGGAAGATTTTATTTAAAAACAGAATATCTTAGAATACTTTGTTGGAAAAAAAAATTAAAATTTTAAAAATGAATTAAGATCTTAATATGAAAACTAATTCTAATTTCAAAATAAAAATTTAAATTTTAAAAGTAAATTAAAATCTAATACAAAAGCTAATTTTAATTTTTAAATTATTAAAGTTGAAATATTTAAGGTTATTTTGAAATTAAAAAAAAAAGTAAAGATTTAGCCAATAAAAATTAATAATATGGTTATTTTGAAATAAAAAAATGAATAAAGTTGTTAAAATCTTCAACAAAATTGTTAAATCCCCAGATATTAGGAAGAGGTTACAATAGGGGTTATATGAAATACTATGCATGTGTGACACTCCCGAAATCATTTTTTTAATATTTGGGAGATTTTATCTAAAAACAAAATATCTTAGACTATTCTGTTCGAAAAGAATTAATAATTTTAAAAATAAATTAAGATCTAATACAAAAGTTAATTTTATTTTCAAATTATTAAGGGTCAAAAAATTCAAAGTTATTTTGAAATAAAAAGTGTGAAGATTTAGCAAATAAAAATTAATAATATGATTATTTTGAAATAAAAAAACGAAGAAAGTTGTTAAAATCTTCAATAAAATTGTTAAATCCCAAGATATTAGGAAGAAGTTACGATGGTATACATTATTAATATGTCGAAATTAATTACGAACTCATAAATGCATATCACAAATTAATTACACTAAATAGACTTTTAATAGAAATAATTACAGTTTGCGAACGTGAGTGTTTTTGTATTGTATGAAATACCATGCATGTGTGGCACTCCCAAAATTGTGGTAGTTGGTACTTATTTCTTCAATCACATGAACATCCAATTATAGACGTCAAATCAATATTTATAGAAATTATAATTTAATTAATGTTATTTAGTCAAGTGAACATGTTTTGGTTTAAAAGTTTTTCTAAACACAATTGATTATATATTATATACAATGCTATATCTTTAGAATGAATTAATTTGAATTTAATAAGAAATATTGAGAAACAAATAAGCAAGTTCTCACTTAAACAAAAATGCATGAAAAATAATTGATAAAAGAAATAATAATTTTGTTATCTTGGAATTAGCAAGATTGAATAAAGTCCTAAGATATTTAGGAAGAATGCTGTGATATGGGTTGTTATATCTTTATCACGTCGAAAAATAATTAAATGCTCATAAATACATAACATAGATTAATTATACTATATAGACGAAATAATTGTAGTTTGAAAATATGGATATTTCGATATTTATCGTACACAAAATGTCATTCGCCGTAAATTAAAAGAAAAAGTAGTTTTGTCATTTTCCAGGATGAGTTTGACTATATCCCTTGTTATTCCAAAAATTAAGGATATTTTGGGCTCGAAATTTTCCCCATTTGGCTAAATTGAAAAGCCCAATTTTTTTGGGGATTTGGGTTTACACTTTCATACGAGGGAAATTGGACCATATACCCTTGAAGAATGGCTAAATGTAGTTGCACTTGCACAACAATTATACAAAGTTTTACATTTACTCTCATGATCATACCAATTTTCTTTGTCCTCAAATGTTTTTCTTTTCAAACATATTCTATTAAAGTGAGAGGAGGGAGATCCAAATCTCGAGCTTTGAAGTCGATAGTAAACACTCTTTATCTCAATGAAGCTACGTTTATATTGGTCGTCCTTAAATGTTATATACATACGCATTGATCTTGTAAATATGTTCAATCCTATAAATTTGAATCTAATCATTTTCTTAATCTGAATAAAATATGATATACAACTGCATTCCTTTGCTAATTTAGTTTAAATATAAAATTGCCTTTAACTTCTTAATGAACGAAATTTCATCCAAACCCAACTCTAAAAACCATAATTCATACCTTTTATTGTGTCAAAGTTCAAAACATTTCTCTAAATATTGTGTCACAATATAAAATATAGTGTATGTTAAAATATCTTAAATATATTATTTGATGTTCTGATCGACCAAAGATTTTTGCTATATAATTATTTACAATACTTTTATGATTATAAACCAAGAGTTTAAACAAATACACCATATTAAACTCTCTAACTCCAAAGAAAGAAAGGTGTTTTGTAACATCAATTAATAGTACACTTTGACTCCTTAATACATAAAACATTATAATATTTCTAATACCCTAATAATGGATAAGTACGATGTTATCCAACTTCTTTTTTTCTTTTTCTTTTTTAATATTCTTCTTTTTATGAAATTTGCAAAACCAAATCTTATTTTATGGCTAACCTTCTTGACCACTCTCAAGTTGGAATGCTTTACACGAAAATTTCTTTTCAAATGATGTCAACTTCTTTTTTTTATTTATTTCATGCAAATATCAAAAATACACCCCTCTACCTAAATGATAATCATTTAAATATTTGAGCGAATAATTATATCATTTTAATTTTAAACTCTACATTTTCATAAATATATCGATCGTAAAATTTTTTTTATGTCAAACTCATATTTATATCAATTAAATTCTTACACATTTTAAACGTGAATTGGTTTAAATTTTTTAAATAGTTTTCTTTAAGAATCGTCCATATTTTTACTCTAATAATTTTTTTTGAAAAAAATTAATAATGAAAGAAATCTACATACATTCAAGAATTTCTTGAATAAAATATGATTTTGAAAGATAATTATAAAGGAAGATCTAAATTATCGAATTAGAAGTATAAATAAATTTAAGTGGGATGTAAATTGATCCTCTTACTAAATTCAAGTTTTAATTAATATAACTTCCAGAAATTTAGAAAGATAAGTTAAAAATATATATTTTAAATAGTTTTGAAGCCATTAATAAACCAGACTCTACATAGTTCATTATCATTCTTCTCAGGGAAATTAAAATTTTATTATTAGATATGAAAGATGTAGTGGATCTTTCAATTAAAATTAAAATCCACATTCCACAATTATCTTTCAATTTACTTTTGATGCATTATTACTTTTTAA
Organism: Cucumis melo; assembly: GCF_025177605.1. Taxonomy (NCBI): domain Eukaryota; kingdom Viridiplantae; phylum Streptophyta; class Magnoliopsida; order Cucurbitales; family Cucurbitaceae; genus Cucumis; species Cucumis melo. Next base: position 20,385,352 of record NC_066865.1, read on the forward strand.
AAAAAAAAAAGTACAAAAATAAAGTTTTTTTTTTAAAAAAAACTAATATTGGTAAGACGAAAGAGATTCAAATTACAGATTTCTTCTAATGTACCGACACCACTCATTTAAATATTTAACTTTGTCAAGTTACAAGAATTGGTAATCAAAGTTGGGTTCAATGATAGTTTCTTTTAATTCATTAACGCTCTAATTAAAAGAAAAAATGGTAGACATTCACAATAATGTTTTAACTATTCCCTACAATAGTTTCACTTCACATGTATTTTTCTCTACCCCTCTCGAAATAACTGCCAACATACAACCATAGTAATATTTATAAACATATGTATGATTACATATAGCAGTTTCACTTTAATAAGGGAAAACCCAGCCCCATCCTCTCCACCCAATTCATAGTTATATTCACACTACAAACTCACAAGTCAAATATCTTTATTTCATTTCACATAATCTACAACTTTTATGGAACTGGGAAATTTATTACTATTACCTGATGCCATCAGTTAAGGAATCAGAAGTCACTCGTACTTCCAACTGGCAAACCCTTAGCACCAGGAACGTCGATCCATTCGAGCTGAATTGCCACCTCACCACACTCTACGTTCTTCAACCTCAAGATCATGTTCTGTACAATTTTCCCATTGTGCCAAACACATTGGCTTTCATCAGCTAAATAGTTTGTTCTGCTTGGATATAATCTCCTAACCACACAACCATCTGGGAGGCTCTGTAGTCCCATCTTCAAACATTCGATGTATGGTTCGATGTCGATCTCAGCATCTCCCATTTTGTCATGGTCTGTTAGTGTGTCTTTGTCATATACTGACTATAAAAAAGGAAAAACAAGAGCACGTAAAGCACCAAGTTACATGTTATGCTCATTTTCTTCATTATAAATAGAATATCTCCTTTGCTCGTATTACAAATTAATCAACGAGAAATATAACTTACTATACCAATCGGAGTCCTGAGATCTGCAACTGAAAGAGTCAACTCATCATTCCATTCAGGATTGCAATTATTTTTCACCACGCGAGTCTTCAACTTCTGCTCCAATTTAAGCTATGTCAGAAGGAAGGAATACTAAAACAGTAGTTTGAGATTCAAAAGAGAGGGCTCAAGAGTATCAGTAACTGGGCTTTGGATCATTATTATGAAAGCTTGAGTTTGTATAGTTAATTAGTAAGCCTAGAACTATGTGTTTAGAGATGAGCATTAGAAACTTAATTCTGGGTGTCATATGGCTGGTTTATAAGTTTCTCTGAGTAATAAGCCTTAGAGATTAATCTTAAGGCATGATAACATTATCATGTCAACAGATCAGCTAATCGTCAAGCTCTAAGATAAAGCAATCCAATGTTCTGATTTTAGGCATAATGTCCTTACCCTCGCACAAATCAAAACTCTAAACCACAAATCTAATCTTCATTAAGGTAGACCAAAAGTAACTTGGATCAACTGATCTTACAATACATTTACCTGTTAGCCTTGAGGAAAAAAAAAAAAAAAAGAAAAGAAAAGAAAGAAAATGATGGCACAAAGAACAATCAAGTAAATTCCAAAGTCACATAATTCAAGAAAACCAAAAAAATAAAAATAAGTTAGGCTACACAATTCCATTTGATATTTTGCTTCTTCCGATGTTTCTTGTTATTATAAACTAACAAGCATTCACAAAACACCATCTTTCCAAAACCAGAAGCAAACTTTTCATAAAAAGTTAATCAAGTATTCAAAAACTTCCTACAGTCGTATAGCGATCCCCAAAATTGAAAAATAACAAATAAATACAAAAATAAAAGCCTCCATTTTAGACAAATATCAAATCAGCAACAAACCCAACTAAAAACCAGAAAATTTGTTTCCAAAAATAACAAGAAAGCCTCCAATTACCACAATAAAAGTCATCCACAAACTCAAAATTAAAGGGATATCAATCAAATCAGTTATTTTAATCCCTTTTTCTCAAAACTATTCAAACATCTTCTGTAAGTCTGAATTTAAAAGGAATCAATCTAGGTCAAGGAGATAGACGGTTACACACAGTACAGGGGAATAATGAAAATAAACCTAAAAATAGCTAAATTAATATGCAATGATTCAAGAAACGAAAGGAGAAAACACAGTTCAATCTCATAAATAAGAGGGGAAATTGAGTAAGAAATGAAATCGAGATAACCTGATTGCCCATGGTGACGACGACATAGGGATCGCTGCTGCGGGTATCACGAATGGCGAGATTAACACCGCGCAGCACCCGAATTCGGAGAAGACCTAAGAAGTGTTCCATGGTAGAGGAAAATAGAGGTGGATGGAGAAGATAAAATGAGATGTAAATAATGGGAGTGGGAAATTAAGAGAAAAATTGAGTTAAAGGGAGTGGGAAATTAGAGTTTCAAAACCCTAACGATTGAGTTAAAGAAGAAAGAAATAGAGAAATGAAGAAGAAGAAGATTGAAGAAATGGATGGTTCAGAACTCTGGAATTTCTTTGTGGCCGACCGTCGTTGTCGCCGCGGTAAACTGTAGTTTCGCCGGTCAACTCCATTCAATTTAAGCATTATTTTTGTTCTTCTTTGCAATAAAGGTAATTTCTATTAAACAAAATATTGAAACTATTTTTAAATCAAATTTTCTCATTTAATTTTTTCAAATAGTTTCAAAAAAAAATTACTAAAGAATTACTCATATAAATATATTAAATTTAGATGACCAAACACAATAAATAAATACACACACATATTTAGTTAAAATAACATTTTGCTACATTGGAGTGGCCTCTGCCAAAATCACTTTAGCTCAAATGGAATAGATTTTGTAATATCGATCCCGAGATCCAAAGATCTATTCCAGTCTTTCAATAATTGAAAGGAGATTAAAATAAAATGAACATTATAATATATATAGACTAATATAGTGTTTTAGTTTTTCTTTTCTATAAATTATTTACATGGAATCAAGTAACCAACTTACAAGTTAAAATTATATTTTAATTTGATGAGTATTGTTGACCCCTAGACTAGCACGACCCAACTAGTAACACTCACCCCAACCACAAATCCTGTGATTTGACTATCAAAAACGTGTGCCGATAGTTTCATGATTTTCATTTGACCTGCAATGTTCACCGTCCTCATTTTCTTCCTCCATAGCAATCAAGTTATTTCAACTATTTCTGTTTTAGAATATAAGGTTCCAAATGTGAGGATGAAATAGAAACCTTTTACCAAAAATACAGATAACCAATGCTTTGGCCAATTAAACTATGTTCTCATTCACCAAGAATTAAGTAATAGTATTAGAAATTAAGCTCAATAAAATATTATTATGATGACAACCATCAACTTCAAGAGCAAATGTGCAAAACACATTTGGTAGTTTAGGTCCATGTTAGGTTTTGAAATAGATTGATAATACTTGTTAAACCAATAACAAAGAATGATGGGAGCTTTTGGGTTCCAACTTACTGACTCGTCTTGGATTGCTTAAGCTATTAAAGATATTCACAAGGCAAGAAGGAAAGACTTCCTTGTCTCCACCCCTATTTTATCACTTTATTCACACAAAATTTCATGTTTACTATTACAAAGAACGAGACAGAGATTAGATTTCTCCCAAGAAAAATTTCCCATTTATTTTTTCATAATTTATTTATTGTTGAACACACTTCAAAATGTATTCTGAACCATATAAATTTTGAGAGTTTTTAATATATAAACCTTTCAAAAATAATTTTTTTTTTAAAAAAAAACATTTCAAAATTAGATATATATTGAAAGGTTTAATTAGTTGACAATAATATCAGTCCAACGAGGAAAACAACTTCCTCATACCTTATCTAACCGTAGGTTTTCCACTTCATTCGGGTGGGTCTCCGCAACACCAAATACACATTTCTTTGGATTATTGTATCCTACTCAAATGTTTGAATTTTCTATTCTAACAGTCAACGATTCTAATTATTATGACTCACTTCTAAATCCAAGCTAAAATGGCTTACACCCCAAACACTAACTATAATAACAAATCCAAGGCTTTAAAATAATTTTAAATAATTAAAATATAATTTTGATGCAAAGTTCAAGGATGAATACAAAAAATTTCAAACCGAAAGACTGGAACACAATATTCAAAAGTAAGAATCAAATCCAAACAAAATATCAAAGTGAGTAAACTAGAAGGGAATATAGACCATGTTCTCTGTTTTGTTTTGTGTGTACGTGGGTCAAGAGATCACAACAAATCACCTATATTAGATGCGAGAAGACGAAAAGTGAGGAGGGGTGAGAGCAGAGGGCTCAGGATATTGCCGAATTCATGTGCCATAAAAGGAAGAGAGAATCACGCAAATGCCAAACAAATAAAAAGTAGAAACGGCCAATTATTCAGGCTTTTGGGTCCTTAATTTTCTACCTCTTGTTGGCCAGTAGTGCCCCCCTCAATAAACCATCCAAAACAGAAATGTACTCTAAATAATGAGTCCACAAAGGCCAGGAATGGTTGGTGGACAAAGCACCACCAACATTATCTGATACTCAAATCCCCCCTTCTTTCTTCACCTTTATTTGCTCCACTTTTTCCATACAATATATTTTAGAATGGTGATTAGTTTCTGTTAGACCAAGGCTTTTATCATAAGAGCTGGGTAAATTACCCTTTTTATCTATTTAGATCCACCAAATCTGGTATTTGAACTTTTATGGAACAGGGTCCTATGGAACAAAGAAACTCAAAAGACCAAATTAAACTATTTCTCAAAGCTAAGTTGAACCATACTTTCTAGAGATAAATACAATGGAAAAAACTCAAGGAATGAAAGATTTTTTGAAGTTTTAACTAAGATATTTGTATGGGCTACTGAAACTTTTTGAACGATCAATTTGTTTTCTATCAAACAGTTCTTTAGGACGGAATTATCACCGTGCTTAAAAGGAAAATTTTAAGTTGTTCACGTAATGCTGTTACAATAGTGCTGAATTCAAGAATCATGTCGTTCTTGCTGCTTTTATAAAATATATTCACCTTAAATAGACTTTCAATATGAAACGCTTAAAACATCATTCTAAAAAGAATGCATTTCTTCTTTCTTCTAGATGAATCATCCTAGAACGCCAAAAGAAAAGTAAATGAATATATAATTTAAAATATCTAACGGGTGCGAACTGATTTATAAAAGAGGTTGCTTAACAACTGAAAAATTCCCTTTGAATATGGAACCTACTTTCTAAACCTGGGGCTGAAAATGGTTCATTTCTAGGCAGGAGAATGGCTAAGGTAAGGCTGGCAATGGAATGAGATGCTGATGGCAACGGCCATGATGCGGCCACACTCTTAAACGGGCTCTAATTTCAAAATAGTAGGTATCCATCACAGCACATCATATATTCTCCCCCCCACTTTTTCATTCACTAATGTGCATAAAGGGGCTAAATTAACCTTCACAGAATCAAGTTACAGTTATGTGTACGTAGTTTGAATCTGGTTTGTAGGGTACTAATTTAGAATTCATAGTTTGGTCATATCTCTTAAAACATCCCCATTATTGCTAGATAAAACAATTCTCCACTACAATAAATTTTCTTTATATGTGATAGAGAGAAGATGAATTGAAAGGTTTAATTAGTTGACAATAATATCAGTCGAAATGTATTCCAGTCCACCCATCTGTCTATTTTTTACACAATTCACACTCTAGTCTACTCTAGTAAAGTTGATCTAATACACAATAAATCACTTTAGCCTTTGTCCATCATTTTACACCATTCAAACACTACTCTAATCAAGCTGATCTCATACACGTTACAACCCCTTTAGCTCATCTCTTATATACCACATCCATAAAACTTGTCACATAAGAAAATTATTTGCATGAAACCAAACTACCAACACTAAATGCCATTAAAAATTTTAAATCAAGACAGAACCACAGAAATAGCAACATTAACAGCAGAAAGTCAACAAAATTCTCAAAGCTTATCTAAACTGACCCACATCCACAACACCAGCTGGCCAAGGCTTGGACAAGTGAGGCGTATAACTTAGAGGAATTTAAACAAACAGATGGTGCGCATGCAACTGAAAGCAAGAAAAGAAAAGAAAATATCTCAAGGGCAGAGAGGAAAGTGAGAGAGAAATTTGAATTGAACACAGACAGATGAAATCGATATCATCAGGGGAAAAGGAAGGGGGCCACCAGATTGAAAAAGGGATTACCAAAAGCAGATGGGATTTGAATTTGGATTAAAAATGTGAAATTGGGATTTGGGGGGGAGACTTACAGCGCTGGCAATGGAATCCGATAGGAATCTCCATTATCGAGAGCGGATTGTTTTGACCCGCCGAATGTGTGGCTCCTCCACGTGGTCTCTCTCTCCCTCTCTGCCATCGAAGAAGAAGAAGAAGTGAAGAAGAGTGGATTTTTGCTTTTCGTACATGGAATGGAATTGAATAATAATAATAATAATAATAATAATAATAACCATAACAATAATTTAAATTTTCTATTTTATCACTTCACATTTTCACATGGCCTCCTCACTTTCCCCTTTCTTTTTCCAATAAATTCTGCAGGAAAATAAATGTCATTCTCCTTATTAATGACTTTCAATTTTCTACACGTTTATTATTATATTTTTTTCCATTCTTGAAATTATTTTCATTTTTAAATTACAAATATCTTTTTTTTTTCTTCAAATTTTAGTAAATTATCTTTGTACTAATTTAACTTAACTCGAAGGAAAAAGGAAATCATACCCAAAAAAAAAAAAAAAAAAAAAAAACAAAAAACAAAACTTTGTAGAATTTTATTATACAAAACTTTATTATATTAATAATTATTTTGAACAATTTTATTATTTAAAGCAGATTCTCCAATTTTAAGTTTAGAGGTTAGTTTTGTTACTCAATAAAAGAAATCAAATTTAAATTTGAATGTTTTGAAACTAAATTATAAGTTGAATTTAGTTTTCTTAAATAACTAGAAATACTAATTAGTTTCCATAGTTTTTTAAAAGAAAACAATTTCAACAATTTGAACAATAAAATCATAACGAAAATTGGAAGCTCTTAAATAATTTAGAAGTTTGTCACATATTTAAAACATGGTCTAATATTTATTAATTATTATTATTGAATAAAAAAGACATTTTCCTGTTTTCTTTCTTTTTTGAAAAATGGGACATATTGCTAACTAAATGGTATCTCAAATTTAAATGAAAAATAAAAATCTCAAACAAAGATCACACTTCTAAGTCAAGGCCTTGGACTTTGATAAGGATGTGGGGGTGGGGGTCCTAAAAATATATATTTATTATGACAAACGTTTTAAATCTATATAAATAATTATATTATAATTATATATTTTTATGAATAATAAGGGGAATAGTAATAAAAATCAGTAGAATATTCCTTTTTCTAGATATAAAACATCTATCAACTAGATTTTATTTTATTCATTAGTTAAAAAGATTAGATTAGATTAGATTTTATTTTCTTCAATAATGGTAAAGTAGGAAATCCAACAATCAAATTTTAAATAATAATTTGTATTTTACCTATCAAGTTAAAATTTATGTCACCTAGCTACTATATTTAATATTTTTTTCCATGACTTTATTAAAAAGATTACTTGCTATTTTTCTTTACTATATTTTATAAATAGTTTTATCTTTTAGATAAAAATTTCTCATTTATTTTCATGTGTTTTCAAAACAATGGTGTTTTGATTAAAAAAACCTCAAAATTTCGTTTTTAAGGTTTTTTTTATAAAAAAAAATAACAAACTATTTGTACCAAAAAGAAAAAATGTAAAATAAACATGTGGGAGATTTCCAGAATAACAAGTCGGCGAGAAGTAGAGGATTTCGAATCCTTCAACGACACGGAAATAAGAAAAAGAAAAAAGAGTAATTATTTAAAAACATATTTTCGTTGTTTGTTTCACAGCCCCAAACCAAACCCTAACCCTAACTTTTCCTTCTTCCTCAATTCCATTTAAATACCCCCCACCACCCTTCTTCTTCCTCATTCGTTCCCCATTCTCAATTTTCAATTTTCAATTTTCGTCCATTGTTTTCTTCTAAAAAGTTTGATCTTTATTCAATCACCCCCCCGTTCTTTTCCCCTTTCCCTCTCTTTGATTTTAGAGACCCCCTGCAATTTGAGAACGACCCTTCTTCGGTTCTTTCTTTTACTCTGTGATCGTTTTTTCTCTTCATCCGCCGCAATAGATCGGAGAATTTTTGAAAGATTTGTGAATGGTGGAAGAAAATTCTAGTAGTAGTAATTACATGCGCTCCCTTTTGGATTCAAGGGCGAGCGCTCGTCTTCCTCTTTCTGCTGCTTCTTCTTTCGCTTTTGGTTCTTGCAAGGAAGGCTGGTACTACCGCTGCCTTGGAGTTGACCCTTGAGAGATTTACTTGTTTCTCCTCAACCCCATTACAAGGAATTTTTTATTTTTTGTTCTAAACAACCTTTTGCGATTTCTCTGTTTTGAATTTTTTTTTATCGCGGCGCTAGCTTCGGTAAATTTTGTCGAGGCTCTCGTCGATTGCTGACTGATTCTCTGTTTGGGATATAATCTGAAGGAAAAAGAAAGAGAAGGGATTGGGATTTTGGATTTGATATTTTAGTTTACGAAAATGTTACTGTATAAGCAGAAGAAGAATCAGAATGTTAAGGGCAACAGGCTCTTGATCAGTATTAATGTCCTAGGCAGTGCTGGTCCGATTCGATTTATTGTTAACGAGGAGCAACTTGTTGCTGCTGTTATTGATACCGCGTTGAAATCATATGCGCGTGAGGGCCGATTGCCGATTCTTGGGTCCGATCTTAGAGATTTTCAGCTTTACTGCCCAAATACTGGACCAGATGGTAATTCAATTGATTTTTCTCTCTTTTGATAATTCAATTATCATCTTCTGTTACAATTTTCATTCACAATCATACTGCATGTGTCTAATCTGAAATAGCTGGAAAGATTGTGATTTTATTCATAAATTTTTTTTTCTTTATGTTAATTTCGTTTATTGGTATTGTGATGGGGATCCCTGTTCTGGGATTTGTTTTGTGGTGGGATATCTATTTCATGTCTTGAGAATCCTCTGATCACAATGGGATAAAACAATCTGGTGCTCCTTATTCTTATGTTGTTTGTAAATTTTTCTGCAGCCTTGAGTCCATGGGACACAATTGGATCGCACGGAGCTCGAAACTTCATGCTATGCAAGAAGCCACAGCCAGAAAAAGTGTCAGAAGAAGGAAAATCCCCACCAGGGCCAACCATCCCACGCAAAAGCGCCGGGAGCTGGAAGTCGTGGATCAACAAGTCTCTGAATTTGAAGATCTATTCCCATTGAATCCGCACGGCCACGACGATGTGGCGACAACAGCGGGTGATTGCTATCAATTAGGTTGGTTTTAGTTATTTGGGTGAGGTTGTTGTGGACCTTGGCAATTTGGTTTTTTTTTTGCTCTTGTTTTAGTCATTGTCGGACCCATATTACAACTTTCAAAAGGTTGGGTGGGTTCCCCTTTCTCTTCTTGAAATTGAAATAAACAGCGTGTACTTAGACTTTATCCCTTTCAAATAAATTACATCCTAGCTGGGTAAAAAGTTTCTGGAAAGTAGATTACAAAAGGCTTTATGCTTTTATGCTCTATCCTTTAATATTCTCTTTATGTGGTTGATTATGGTTTTGGCTAAATTCATGATTTTATCATCAATCTGATTGGTGTGGTTTGGATTATAGTTTATTGAATATTATATTGTTCAACTGTTGCGGTGATTGAAGGTTGTGTTGAATCAAAATGGGAGTTGGCGCACATCAAGGAATTGTATGATTGAAAAGCTGCTGGTGGTGGTTGTGGGCTAACTTTGATTTGATTTGACTTTGAAATTTGAAACTCCGTACCACGTTCTTATGGAATTTGATTATGTCATCGGTTTGCGAGTCATTTTCAAATCCTTCCTTTTGAATAGTGCGTGTGGATGGGTGTGGTCAGGGTCACTAACCCTATACTTTATCTGTTCAACTCTGCTTGATTTTTTACACCAAGTTTACTTTTTGTTGGCAATCGAATTGATGTTGTTGGATATTTTATGATATTTATTTTTCGTACCGAATTTCTTGGATAGTGAAAGGATACGAACCATATGATAAAAATGATAGGAAGTTCCTAAAGAAGAGTTTACTAAAATTTGTTTAAAGAATCACAATTGATGAGATGTGAAACTATTGCATCTTGTCATGTTTCAACCCATGGAAATTGTTGGCACTTGGATTTGGATGGGTTTGTTGCCATTATGTTGATTCGTGTGTAAGAGATCACAATACCAGTGATACTACACTCTACAGAAGTACAAAAGAAGTAAGGTTAAGTTTGTATAATCCTCTCTTGTTTCGGTGATTTTTCTCTTGAGCTTTTTGTGCTGGATTTTGGGTTTTGTCAATGATAACTCTCAACAATTATTTTTAGATTTCCATGTGCATTACGGTAATTACTCTTCAAAGATAGGTGGCTAGACTCTTTAACCCGTTGATTACCAATCTAATGAGACTTTGTTGGAGGTGATTACTAGTTGTTGCAGTATGTCGATTTGGATGTTGGGTGATACAGTTTATGATGGATCAGTAAATGTGACAATATAGGTGGTTATGTTTTAATTTTCCAAAAGAACGAGTCTCCCCTGCTCTTCTAATTCTTAATTCAAATTTCATGTTTGGACACATTAATTGATGGAATGTTTTAAGCATGATTTGTACAATGACAATCTTTTGTTCTTGTGTTTAAGCAGATCCTCTTGTTGGAACTAATATTTTTAATTCCATGAAGATCTTGCACTAGTGGGAGCTTAGGTAACTGTAATAATCTCTTCCATTTTTGGAGTAGAAAGGCGCACTTTCATTGTCATAGTTGTAGTATCAGGAAAAAAAAAGTTTCAACATGTCCCTTATTAGAAAAAAAAGAAAAACAAGAGCTCATGTCCTTAGTACGAAGGCTCTTTGGTAACGAGTAAGCTTTGGTAGGAAAAATGTTGCGAAGAGTTATTAACGAAGAATGTGTTCTCTGAAGTTTAATGAAGAATTATTTTAAAAAAAATAAGAAAAAAAGAAGAAAGATAATTTATAAAAGGTTTTTAACTTTATTATAAGACAAATATTTGAATAATTTGTATGTTTAAGTTTCTCAACTTTTTGAAAGAAACAATGTATTTGATTTAAATTTCCAAGTATTTAATTTTAGATACTATATATATATATATATATATAAATTTTTGGAAAAGGTTTTTCTTTCTCTAAGGGTTCCTACATCTCAGTGTGAATCACCTCTTTACTTTGGTTCAATGTGTTTCCTAGACCTTCTTCTTTCATGCCAATCAAGTCTATCCTACCACTACCAAATACCCATCTCTCATCTTGTTTCCAATACATGCTTGTTAATATGTCACTGCACATTCAAACTTGCATCTATATCGGTTTGTTAAACAAATAAAAACAAGGCTAAAAAATTAACAAAAAAAAGTTAATATTTGTTTTGTGTCATGACAATGGAATGTTGAGTTATGGCCATGCTTCACTTGCCTATAGACGAATAATATTGGTTCTTTAACATTTGCTACTTATAATGTATTTATAATGTATTTTGTAATTGTAATAAAAGGTGGAGTTATGTGATTGAGGGTGCTCGCTCATTTAGACTGGATTTAAAGTTTATAGTAACAATAAATATGATAGACAATGTTTAGAATTATGTATACATATAAAGTTGTAGTTGTTATTGTAATATATATAATCAATATTAAAATGTCAAGATCTCAATTATACTTAAAGATATAAAATAAAAAATGAAAAATAATATTTAAATTGATAGATAATACTATATGCAATTTAAACCTTTTGACATTATCAAAATATTTGTTATTTGTATTATATTTACATTGGTAACGTTATGCAGTTTGTTTAACGATTTGTAAAGGGTAGATGGCGGGGGGATTGATGTGATTGTGAGTGTGACTATAATATTTGAAGCTTCGTACACCAAATTCTCTTGTTCATAATTATATGTTTTGAATTGGATAGCAAGTCGTTTTCAAAAAGGAATATCACCTTCAAATGTATGATCAAGTGGTGGGTCACTATATAATATATGATCTCTATACCAACCAAATTCTAATCCATCTTCTTTTCCTTTTGTTTTCTTTTCCATCAAGTAATGAAAAATAATGCGATTAAGTTTCAATTTTGTCTTCTTTTCATTTTTGTTTATTATCGAATTCTAAATTATATCTTCATTTTTTTCTCTTTTAACTTGAGGACTTTCGATTATGTTTATGAATTTTTTAATTTTAATTCATGTTGTGTGTTAATTATGTTATATGATATAGCAACTAGCATCTAAAATATATGTCAGTTGAGTTAATTTTGAGTGCTAGAAGAAACGAAATAGATGAATTTTTTATACGTCCATAATTGAATTTAGGTGTCTTATTAAATAACTAATATATAGTATAGTAACGTAATGATACAAATCCAAAGAAAGAGAAAAATGTCTTTTTCTTTATTATTTTTAGTATAGTTTCTATTTGGTTTTTAGAGTTTAAAATGTTGTATATTTAATTCTTAGATTTTGGGTTTGGTTTCAATCTAGTCTCGGGTTTCAAAAAGTTTCAATTTTATTTTGGAGATTTGAGTTTTTTCCTCTACATTCTGTTTACTAAAGTTTCGAAGCCTTAAAGAGTGTAATTCATTCGAAGATTTGAAGACTAAAGCTTGAAAGCTCTAAAACTATAAAGATCTATAGGTTAAAGTACAAACTCCCCCATGGTTTTGATGAGCTCGAAGACCAAAGCTCCAAAAATCAACTTTTATCCTTCTAAAAACCTAAAAATTGAAGCTTAAATGACCTTCGAAGGATTATTAGATTCTTTAAACTCTTGAAAAAACTCTGAGAAAGATCCAAAGCAGAAGTGTGAAGCAAACAAGTGTTTAGGGTCATCTCCAAAGAAGAGACAACGCTCTGGAGAACACAAGGTTTATATTCAAATGGTAATCATTAATTTTACGACCCTAAATCATCTAACTAATAGATTCTAATTAATCATTAATATTAATCTAAATTGAGAACTAATCTAAATATTAGCTAAACCATACTAAATAATCATCTTCTAATTCTCCTAATGAACAAGTCAAAACTCCAATCAAAATTGTAGCACACAACACTCCTCAAACAGTTGATAATCAAACACATCCTTGCAAAAACCACAACTTTAAGAACAAGTTGAAAATCGTTCGAGATAAACCCACATCCCAAAATAAAGTTACGACAAAGTCTCAAAACATGCCAATATTGAGAATAAGTAGCAAAAACTCTCGATATAAATTTACTATGGGAGAAAAAACATCAAAGAATCAAATATTGACGTGGATTTAAACGAAGATTTAAATCATATAATACTAAACAAATTTAACATCTTGAAATCAAAATCATTTTGAATTAAAAAGTTCCAATAGGTATGAATATTAGAAAAGCAATGTGTTTGGATGGTGATAATAAATTAGAAAAAGTAAACGTTACTTTTGCCATGCTTATTATCTAGAGGCTTAGAGCAAACAAATTTAAGGACATTCATTGGATATAATTAGACCAAACATTATTTCACATCAAACCAACTTCCAATTCGGAATCCACTTACCAAATTAATTTCTTAGTTTTAGATTTTATAAAAAAATTAAATAAAATAGACTACTGTTTTCATCTATAGTTTGTCACGATCTAGATCGCTGATAGAAAGTAAATACATGCTATATTTATTAATGTTTTTGTTCATTTTACTATATTAAGGATGAGAGTTTTTTTTTTAAGACAGAAAAATTTGACAAACTATTTACACTTTATAGAACAAAACGACAAAATTTATTATACTTGATACGATTTTTTTATAATAATAATAATAAAAAAAATATTATTAGAGTCGTGCTCTTAACTTAGTCGTGGAAGTGCACCCGACATAGTACACTTTTATTATTTGAAATATTATCGAAATATTTTCCTAGAGATAAAATAAAATAATCATCTCTTAGTTTCATAGGTCGACCTTCTCCACCACCATGAAAGTTGATCTCTGATTTTTTTTCTTTTCCTTCGTTATCTCATTATCTCTTTCACCTTTCTACATTTCCATTCAATAATTTTATACATCAAATAGGTTTAGTGTTATTATTTAATTTAGTAAAGCTTGTGAGGTTAATTATTTGATTTTTTTTTCTTTTTTGTGAAAAATTTTACTAATGTTGGGTTAAATGTTAACATCATTTGTAATTTATGGTCATATTCTTCTATATATCTTTTAATTAAACCTTTCCCTAAGTAATGGCATTCAGTTTGTGTAAGTTATTTTCTATTTGGGAAGTCACTTTTCAAATCTTTCTTTTAATGAGAATGCAATGAAATTTGGAGTTTTGTCTCCAATTTGGTTTTTGAATTTTACTTACAAGTGAAGCTTTGATTATTCATTGATGTAACATTAGTTCATTTACGAAAACATGATATGATATCCATGAATTAGCATTTTTTTTTATTATTGGAGATTATAATCATAGATTTTTATGGAGTAGATATCGAGATTACCATTTTTGTTTTGCAGTGTTGTAAGATGCCCCAACATCTGGAGAGTTTTGAATAATCTTTTGTAACATTGGCTTTCAAATTCTCAACATCCTTATTTTACACTTTGTTCTTATTTTTTATTTTGTATTTTACATATGTACATTAATTTTTATTTGCATATATAATTAAATAAATAGTCAATCATATATATATCATTTTTTATAGCGTAATCTTATTGTTGTTCAAGTACTTTGTTAAACTGAATATTAAATGCCAAGAACAAGAACCATAGTAAAGAAATTGCAAGCTACTATATATATATATATATATATATATATATATATATATATATATATATATATATATATAGTAAGAATGTCAATGAGTATTTCTTAGCCCAATAGGCCAATTTTAAGTTTAGGCAAGTTGTTATAAATTAAAATTCACTAATTTATAATGTAGCAAAACTAAAAAAACAAATCATAAAATATATATTTTTTTATTTTGACATATATGATGATTTTTATTCGGTACAACAATTCTCGACCAACACATTAAACTTTCAACTTCTGAGGTCATATCAATCACCATTGAAGTAAGGTCACGTTTTACAAACCGCGCATGTGGTGACAAGATTATGCTATCACCACTAATATATTTATATCCCAATTATATTTTTATGGTATCTATTCTCACTCATCTCTTTTAAAACTATTGGGATAAGGAAAGTCAACTTTACGTATGAGCTTAGGCCCACATGTCATTTTTAACAA
This sequence comes from Cucumis melo, assembly GCF_025177605.1. Lineage (NCBI taxonomy): Eukaryota > Viridiplantae > Streptophyta > Magnoliopsida > Cucurbitales > Cucurbitaceae > Cucumis > Cucumis melo. The sequence goes on from NC_066865.1 coordinate 20,400,734, forward strand.
TTATATTATTTTGTTACAAATTTGGATGTTGAGTTAATACAAATACAGAATACAAGGAACCAACATCAAAAGTAATCAAATGAAATCTATTTTTCTTTTTCTTTTCTATTGATCTTTTAAAGAGAGCAAGTGTGACCGAGTTCTCTAAAAATACAAAATTAAAAAAAGAAAGAAAAGAAGTAAAAAGGCAGATTTAAAGCAAAGCAAAACCAACCCATTATCATCGATCAATACACAAAGAAAACCAAAGCAAAACACACATCGAAGAAAGTGGGAAATTAAATGAAAATGTGATATTCATCATTGAGAAAAAAGAGCTTTGATGGCATTGATCAGGAGGTGAAACGTTGTCGTTCCATTTCTCCATTGTCAAAAACTCCATTTGACAATATTATCTCTTTGTTTTTCTTGTCGTTGATTATTGTTTGGTAAATTTGAATAATGGTGACTTTGATGTGTTTGTATTGCTTTCTCATAACTTCTCCTTCCACCACTCTCAATATTACCAATCTCTTTATTTCATCTATTTCTCCCACCTTTTCTCAGTGTTAGCGCTTCTCCATCACTCAATTTTTTTTATATCTATAAGTGATCGATCAGCTCAATTTACGTACTTTTTGATTAACTAACTTAACATAACAATTCACCTGACTTTATATCATTTTGATACAAAAAGCTCATAGAATATTAAATTATAGGTAAGTGATTATTGTGAATTGGACCGATTCCTTCTAAGCTATGTTCCACATTGATTGACTATTAGGTCAATCAACGGTGGTTCGATAGAAATAGTATTTATAAGTTTAATTTTAAAAAAATAAAGTTTCTATCAAAGAACTTACTTTTTTTTTTTTTAATTTCTTTAATTTTCAAAACTTGGTTTTTGCAAATATTAGTAAGAACTAAAGAACGAAAAAAAAAACAAGGTTATCACTATTATTATGAGACGAGATAGCTTTAAATATAGTAATATGACATAATTAACAAACATAGTATAATACAAAATAATTTGCATATATAACAAAATTTATATCTTTATAAGTTTATGAATGATAGATTATATTGTTAATATAGATTTTGTTAAATTAAATTTTTTTCAAATGTCATTACATGCTTGATTATGTGTAGAAGTGTTATCCTTTGCAATTATACATGTAAATACACTATATAATATAATATAATATAATAAAAGGTGGACCGTATAGTAAAACTTGAGAAAAAGCCTGTTAGGTGTCGGCCCATTAGTCTATTGCCATAAAGCCCATGTCTTCCAAAATGGGCTTACTATAAAGCCCATTCATACATTTAATGGTCTAAATTCCTTATGTTCCAAAATTAGAGATGGTTTAATCACTTTGATCATACGTATACCCTAAATTTTCAACCATGTTTTTAACATCAAATACTTCAATAAATTATCAAAAGTAAAGGTTAGTTCTTCCAAACTATTTTTTTGTAGAATTTGAATAAATTTTAAATTAATTATCTTTCTCATATAAGTAAGCAATATTATCTCATACTTTCGACATAGATTTTGTAATTAATTATAAATACCTTTTGGATTCGGATGATATTTTTACTTAGCATTGGAATTTTACTAAGAGTTCATTCAATGATCGATTTTTTAAGTTTAATAATTACGAAGAGGAGGGGTTCGGTGGCAGATCCCGAAAAAGCTTCTTGTAATCTAGAAAAAGAATTGTTAAAAAAGTTTTCATATCTTCATAGATCAAATAATTTTATGCATATTATGGTTTTCATGTTTTGAAACATATCCATATTAGTTTTGTTATTTAATTTATTCAATAAATCTTTCTCAATATATATTGTAACATAAAAATTTTAAATAGGAATCATTCTCTCTATAATAGTTGTTGCACTATGTAAAATCAACGTCAAAGTGCAATTGATAACTAAGGGATATACTTTATCTCTATTCGTTGTGACCATTTTTACTGCAAGATCACATATGCTTTTTTAGCTCAACGATGTACATATCAATATTGTAACTTTGAAGTTGATCAATTCTTAAGTATGGAGAATTCAATAGTTGTAAAATCTATTGGATAAGATTGATAAAACTAAACAGGAAAGTAACAAATGAAATAGTCAAATTCAAACATACCATGTAAAGAAGCAATTCAATAATTATTCAACATTTGGAGTTGCAAATCGATGACATTATTAAAAAACTCCAACATAATAATTACGTGAGTTTGTAATTGGTTCAATTTTTTTCGGTTTTGTCTGACTTCAAATCCGAGTAGAAATCAGAAATTGCTTCCAACAATGAATCTCAACTTGACTTTCTCGTTAATTGCAATCTTTCACTACAAAATCAAATTTAACTAAATTCATTGCATTTTAAATATCTAGGTTTTTTCTTTGTAATGCTTGAGACAAGTCTTTGTAATGTATATAAAAAACAAAGTATAATGAAAAGATCATATTTATTAGAATCTCCCGTTGTTCTAAAATTGATCCACCTTTGCACCATTGTTTCATGTACACCGACCACTAAAAAGGACGTTGTAATAAAATTGATCATTAGAGACCTGTAATATGATACCTATCGAGTGTCATCAAGTCATTTAATCATCATCTATTGATACTTAATCCTCAACCACTTCATATTTCACTATTATTTAAAGCTTAAAAAAGTTTCATGTTATGTTTCCTTGTATAATACCTTGATGTTTTGTTAATGCTCTTATAACATTCACCACATTTGTAACAATTAAAAAAAAAAAAAGACCAACAATCTTTACATGAATTTTTACGGGAAATTGTCAAACATAACAAATTTGATAAAATATTTACAACATATATCAAAATTTCAGATTCTATCAATAATAGATATGCTTTTATCAATGATATTGATACACAGTGATAGAAGTCCATCAATTTCTATTATCGATAGAATTCAAAATTTTGCTATAGCTTGTAAATATTTTAATTTATTTTGCTATATTTTAATTTATTTTTATTTTTCTGTTTAATTTTTATTAAATGTTAGTTTGAATTGAATGGTAGATTATTATAAATAAAATAAAATAAAATGGATGAAATATGTGATGGATGGAAGGTGTATGAAAAGTATATGCATTAATTTATCATTAATGAGGTGTTCGGATGTGATGGATTCTTCATTCTTCCTTTCCATTAATTATTTAATTGCTTTAACTAATATAAACTTCTTCTTTTTTTTTTTTTTTTTTCTTTAATCTATTCTCATTTCCATTTTCACTGAAATTATAACGGTGTGATTATTCAATCATCAAAACTTTAAAACAAATAAATAAATAAATATTTTCTCTCTCTTGATCGATCATTCACCATCTTCTCTTTTTTTTTTTTTTTCCACAAAAATAGTAGATTTCTATCTTAATTAATTACAAACCACTAAAAACAGTAAGAAAATACAAAAAAAAAAAAGTATTAAAAACACTGTTAGCATAACTCATTAATAACAAGATGACAGTAAACTATGTATTAAATTGTTTAGAGGTTAAAGAATTCAAGATTTCGTACTTTTGTCCCTCATTCATGAATATACATCATTTTGTTGCATCAAATACTAAAACAAAACTCTCAGTTCTAAGTATATGTGAATATACATCATTCATGAATATACATCATTTTTTCTCCATCTTTATCTTTAATTTATATTTTATTTTTTCTGTAAACAAACAGGTCTTGGTAAATAAAAATAGCAGATTCACAAGTTGATTTTTTATTCATGGATGGGTAAGATTTATGTTTTCTACAAGTTGGACTTCAAATGTTAATACCTATGAGTTTGGATATTGTGTTAATAAATCAATAGTTTAATTTCTTTTATATTAATACTTACTACTTAAGGATTTAATATTCTAAGTTGATTTCTTTTAACATATCCAAATGTTGTAAACACGAGTGAATTGTCTCACGAGATTAATTAGTTAAGATGATACACACAAGTTGCGTCGAATACTTACAAATGTCTAAATAAATTGAAGTTTCATTCGCTATTGAAGAAAGTTTTAGAAAACATGCAATCGACTAGAATATAGTTTAACGATATTCTACATGCACCCAGCTCGGTATTTATTAGTGTAAAAGAGAGAAGGAAGATTGTTTGAAGATTAAAAAGGGGAATAGATAGAAAGGGTGTGTTTATTGTTTTATGAAAGAAAATGAAAAAGGGGGAGTGTGAGAGAAAAGAGAGGGTGTGGTGGGTGGAAGTAATAAACAAAACAAAGGGTTTAATTTATTGAGAGATTAAGGAAGAAAGAGAGAGAGTGAGTGAGGGTAGTTGCAATCTCATCAATTTCCTTCCTCTTTTTAATGGCTTCTGTTTTCAAAACCCAACCAAACATTCATTTGTTCATACCCTAAAATTAATGTCTTTTTTCTTTCACTTTCCTCTCTTTCTGCTTAATTATATTGGCTAATACTACTACTATTATTATTATTATTAAATATAATAACTCATCTCATTAATAATAAACAACATTTGTTTCGTCATTCATTCCAATGAAGCTTCCATACTATTTCTTTAATGGTGGATCTCTTCTCGAGAGCTTGAACCCTATTTTGTCCACCACATAAACAAACACACCAATTGCTCTATTAGTTGTCACTAACTTTTCTTTTTAAATTATTATTGTTGGTTATATCTGTAACTAATGAAATCATTGTTTGTATATAGTATATTGTATCTGTACTAACACTTGTAGAAATGCCACTTTTGAATTACATATCTTAAACAGTCATAAATATTCTAAATTATATAAAAATGTATCTAAACTTTGTATCATATGAAGTTTCAAATATATATTTATCCTTAGTTTTAAATCAAAATTGTTACAATAGTTCAAGAAATTTGAAATAACCTTAAAATTTAAAAAAAAATGTTAAAAAATACCCTTAATTAGTATATGTTTTAAATTGTTAATACTTCATTGCGAAGAAAAAAAAGAAAAGAAAAAAACTGTAATTCCAAGAACATATAAAAGAGAGAGAGAGATTTTGTTAATTTCTTTTCGTATATTATTACTCTCTTTTTTTTTTTCTTATCAAATTATTATACCAAATATGGTACTATCCAAAATAAAAATTAAGATTTGAAGTTAAAACATAAAAAACTACTAAATTTCAATATCAAAATCTCTCCTGAAAATATACCAAAACAAGAATAGTCAATTGAAAAAAAATATACAGCTATTTAACACATACATTCAACTACTGACGTATAACTTCATTAAAATTTTGAAGTCCTATGATCCATTTAATGTTTCTATTTTTATTTATTTTTGTTACAATCTATTTTACCTTAGTTGAAGTGAACATTTTTTTAAATAAACAAATGTCAAAGAGAAAAATATAGGAAAAATAAAGAAGTAGGAAGGACATGCTTTTAACAGTTTATGTTATTTTAGGGTTCGTTTGGATTGCTTTTTGAAAAAATATTTGTGTAAGATTACATTTTTTTCAAACTTTTTTTTTAAAAATGAGTTTAACATCTAAACATTTGCATGTTTGGTTTGACTTCTTTATAAATGTTTATATGAAAAATTCTGTTTGATTTGTCTTATACTAACCATGTTTATGTTTAGGTCAAATTACCATACAAGACTAGTAAATGTTATGAATTAATTTCATAAAGAAATACACGTTTTGAATCTTTTTTTCAGAAATATATTTTAAAATTAACCGCATGTTATCTTGAAATTATTAATTTTTTAGTTACTTGAAACTAAACATTAATTTTATTTTTTTTTGTATTGATTTTTTTAGACAATTCAATTTTAAAAACATAAATATCTTGAAACGTAAATACATAACCATAAAGAAAAATAATTGATTTCCAACAACAAAATATAAATAAGATGAATAAGTTTTTTAAAAATTATTATAAATTATAAATAAGATAAATAAACATTTATTATAAAATTTATCTTAAAATAAATTATTTTAAAAATTAAAAAACTTTACAAATTAATTTAAACTCACTCTTAATTAACTGTTCTAATAGTGAGTTATTAACTGCTCTACTAGTGAGTTATTTTTAAAATTTATTTTTGTGATAAGTACAACCATTTAATGTAACTGATTCAAATCTTTTAACCATACATTGAAATGTAGATCAACTTGTAGACTATATAATAATTAGTTAAAATAATGGTAATAATATGAATTTTAGATTTTATTTTATCAAGTAGGACTCATCGAAAGAATAAATCAATTAAATAAGATTACAACATCACATTTTGGTGTGGATTGTCATATTGATCTTCATATACTACTAATAATTTTGCTAACCGTAACATTTGATGAAGTAGTATATGGTTTAGAATATTGATTCTTTTAATTGGTACAATTAACTACAATTTGGTTTAAAGAAGAAAATTGAAATTGAGTTTAAAGAGTAATAAAAGAGGAAAAGAAAAAGAAGTAGAATCAGGTGGGAGGAGGTGTAAGGGATTGAAATAGAGGTGGAATGAGGAAGGTACACGTGGAAGAAGAAGGGGACGTGAAATCTGGCATGCAGAGATCTTGAGATAATTCTCCGACGAAGGGCTAGGATTGCATTGGGTAATCTGGTGCGGTTTGGCAGATACAAAAAAAGCGTGTGCATTAATTGTGTGTTGCTCAGTGGGGTTTCTCTTTTAAACCCTTCCATCTCACTTAATCAAGAAAACAACAACTCATTCTCTTTTAAATACTCACATCCTCTACTTCCCTCTACCTCTCTCTCTCTCTCTCTCTCTCTCTCTCTCTCTCTCACATCCTCTTAATATAAATAGTAATCTCTATGTTTCGATATTTTATTTTTCTTTTTCCTATCAAATAATATATATTATTATAGTTTCTTGTATGGATAATTATTTAATTATGCCACGGTAATTAGCTGCAGTAAATGTTATTACTATTGTTTTCTTAACGGAATAATTTTTTTTTAATACAATTTGACTTCACTAAATGACAAAACTGATCATCTGATTAGATCAATCATAATTTACCTTTTCTGAAATATGAAAAACAATAATCCATTTTTAAATTATTTTTAACGATCCTTCGATTAAAATTAACAAATGATTCCCACAATTACACACTTCATCCTCTTCAAACAAACACAAACTACGCATATCAAACATTAATATAATATATGGTAATATTCAAACTTATTATATGACCCCTATTTATTATTTTTCCTATAATATTTTAATCCAATATCATTACGTATAAATTTCTACATTGCCCTACTTAACAAGTAATTGCATACGACAGTTCAGAAAATGTATCTTAAAATCATTTGTTAAATAGTCAATAACAAGGAAAGCAAAAGTTTATCAACGTTTTTTTTTTAAATTTAATATAAAGTATTAATTCATAGTAATGAAAACAGATTACTATGAATGCTACATATACCATATTTATTATTAGTAGTATTATTTTTGGAATAAATTCTCTGATACAGTGTTTTTGCAGTGGTTAAGGAGAATAAAGAAGAAAGAAGAAAGAAGAAAGAAGAAGAAGAAGAATTAATTAATACACAGAAAATTAAATTCAAAGACAATTTAATTTTTGTTACAAAACGTACAAAAAAAGAAAAAAAGAACAGTACATTAGTAGTAGATAGAAAGAAACAAGAGCATCAAATAATTAGCTTTCAAAATTAATTAATTTCTCTATGAACGCTAATTTTTTAATGCTCTAATTCTTCTCCACAAAAAAGAAGAAAAAAAAAAGTTGTTCAACACACAGATCTTAATCTACCCATTTTCTAAAATATTCAAAACCAAAAAAAAAAAAAACAAAAAAACAAAAAAACAAAAAAACAAAAATTGATGGACTTAGTTGTGAAGAGGATTCGGACCCGTATGAATTAACCTCTTGTCTTCGCGGTACGCGGAGGCGGGCTGACGGCGGTCGAGAAGCTCAGCTGGGGAAGTTGTAGTTGTAGGTGGTGCATGGCGAAAGGACGCCGTGGAGAACCGGGCTAATTTCCTTGACGGCGGGGGCGGCGGGGGAAGGTGAAGACATAGGGTAGTCGGAGCTAAAATGAGAAGGACCCAGAAAAAGAGGAGAAGGGCGGTGGTGGGTCTGGCGCGGTGGCGACTGGAGGTTCCAGTTTGTGGTGTCATTCCGCCGCCGTGAAACGGAGGCGGGCTTTTAAGGGTGGCGGAGGGGCTGAGTAGGCGTTTGTTTCCCGAGAAAAAAAACAAGGGAAGGAGAGAAAATGAAAGAAAGTGGGAAAAAGAAAAAAAGGAAAAAAGAAAAACATAGAGAAGATTTTGGTGCGTGTCTTATGGGTTTAACCACATGATCTTAAAATTTAAGCCTAATGTTTGAAAATCCTTCTAACAAAATTTCAACTCTTTTTTTTTTTTATAGACATTCTTGGTCTCTGTTTTTTTTTTTTTCTTTTCAAAAAAAGAGAAATTAAATGTGAGGACTGTCAAGTATTAATAACCGATGTCTCCGGGAAAAAAAACAATTAAAAAAGAATAGAAGGACTAAAAACAATATACAAAGAAGAGAGAGCTACATTGGGAAATAAAAATAAGGGGTATCCGTACGGATTTCATGGAAAAAGGTAGGGTTTTGAAGTTAATGCAAAAGGAAAAAAATAGAGAAAAATCAGATTTGAGAAGAAAGTGCTTTTCAATTCTCTAAGATTTGGTTGTATTTGTTGTGTGTTGGGTTTTCCCATTTTCATGTTGGTTTTTTTTTTTTTTTTTTTTAAAAAAAAGAAGGGTTTGACTAGAGAAGAAGAATTGCAGGTCATTTTCTTCTCTACTAACTTTCTTGTTTTGGCTTTTTCTTTTATGTTTGTTTATGTTTTCTAATGTCAGAATTTGAGTAGAAGTTAGGTTGACTTTAAGTAGCAACTTTTAAACTAAATCTTCTGTTGAAAGAAAGAAATCTATCCTACTTCATGTTATTTTGAGGTTGATTGAGATTTCAAGAAATTCATAATAGTAATCCAAGAATAATAAACCCGACTTAACCGTGTATTTAGGTCAAGTGGGGATGATTTTGCATGAAAATCAACCTTAGTTTGGATGAGGACATTTAAGGTAAGAGAATTTTAGTCAAGGGCAAATTGGGGTTTGGAGTTAAATGGATTGACATAATCATGAATTGTATCATCTCAGCTAGCTGCTCAACTATGATCAATAGTCAACCAACTATCTCTTTATCTTTTGAGCTGAGGAACTGTCAACATTTTTTACTTTGAAAAAATCTCTATCTACCTATAAATTAGGGTCTTAAAGTTGTAGGAATTGATATTGGACGGTACAGCGAAGCAACAATAATTAGGTGTTTGTATTTTGGACACCTCACTACAAGAAAAGGGGATCTCCCAACACACCAATTTGTTGGGAGATATACGTGCGAAAAAGCGTCGAAAAATGATCTTTTGACACATAAATGCATGTCGGGATCGTGTTCAGGCGAAATGTGTTGGGAGAGGCCTAGTTAGACTAAACGTCTAGACTTGTGTGGTCATCTGGTTGGTGGTCACCTAGTTAGAACGCCTAGGCCTAAACTTGTAAGATAAAAACAAAAACTTGTAAGATAAAGGCTAAGTCACATAACACACTCTTGTTAAGATGTTTTGCGGCTCTGCTCGGAGTGCAAACAATTCTTAGTATTGTCACGTCACCCTCAATAACAAAAAAGAAAAACACTCGATCGGAGCTACATTAGAATCATTCGAAATATCAAACATTCGTGAATGACTTGGCTCAAAAACTAAAATGAGAGAAGAATTGAGAGAATTTTGTAATAGATAAATTTTCTGATGATCCAAAAAGAGATGAGGAGATGGACTATATAGTAGTAGGTTTCATAACGCCTTATCAGTCATAAGAGCATTAATGCCTTAACGGTCATGTAAAAGACAAAATGCTTCAATGGTCATGTCAAAGCGTAATGCTTCAACGGTCGACACATTAGGCGATTACAGTGCCTCGGCCTTCAACGTGTTACAAGGTCTCAACGCTTTACCTTTCAATGCGTTCAAGGTTTCACCTCAAAGAAAAAACTTTTGAAACTGAAAAATAAAATATTATTATTCCTCACCTCACCCGTTTTGTAGCGTGGGCATGTAGAGATATCAACAAATCCACATTTGTCCATCTTCTCATCTTCTTTTAACCGAGTTAATCAACATTTCGTTAACTAATCAGGACTATCCACTATAGCATGTAGCTGTACTCTTTTCAGTGTAGATACTCATGGTGGTTGCTTAGTTAGAATGCCTAGATTTGTGGACATATGAATTGAATGCATAAGTGCAAAACAAAAACTTGTTAGATAAAGGTTGAGTCACGTAACACGGTCTCTTTAAGATGTTTCGCAGCTCTGCTTGGAGTGTAAAAAATTCTTAGTATTATCACATCTCCCTCAAGATAAAACAACCGAAAACACTTAATAGGAGTTGCACTTGGAATTGATTGAAATATCAAACACTTTTGAATGGTTTTGCTCGAAAACTAAAATGAAAGATGTTTTGAGAGAATTTTGTAATAGACAAATTTTCTGATGATCCGAAATGAGACGATCGAGGAGATGGACTATATAGTAGTAGGTTTCATGATGCCTTATTGGTCGATATAAGAGCATTAACACCTTAACGGTCCTGTAAAAAATGTAATGCTACAATGGTCCATGGCAAAGTGTAATGCTTCAATGATTGATGCACTAAGCGGTCAGAGTGCCTCGCCCTTCAACGTGGTACAAGATCTCAACGCTTGACATTTCAACCTGCGATCAAGATTTCAATGCCTCAAAGAAAAAACTTTTGAAACTGAAAAATAAAATATTATTATTCCTCACCTCACTCATTTGGTAGAGTGGACATGTAGAGATATCATCAAATCTACATTTATCCATCTTTTGATCACTTCTTTTACCCGAGTTAATCAACATTTGTTAACTAATTGAGACTATTATCCACTATAGCTCGTAGATGTACTCTTTTTCCTGTAGATATATTCTTTTTCACTTGATATAATCATAAGTAATAAATCAACCGTACCCTTCACATGTTGTTTGTAATCTCGAATAAGTCAATTTAATGTTTTACCATATAAATTAAATTTCTTGTTTCTTAAGCCTTAATTAGTTGATCAATTCTCTGATGAATAATTTGTTTAAGGTCCAACCTATAAACTATGTCCCCTCTCGGAAAAATAAAAGGTCGAGGCCTTTTGTTCAAGACCTGAAGTCAACACTTAAGGGAATAATCTATCTACTAACCCTAAAAACGGGCATGAGTGAATTCCATCTTGCACCTTAGGTCTCCAACTATCCACCTAGTCCTACCCCTAAAATAGGAGGTTTATTGGGCCAAAGCTGATGAAATGACCTCATGTATGTAGATATTAAGATAATCTCGTGCGAACAGAAGTACATGGTTAGCTCAAGATTAAGGTCGAGTTACCTAGGTCATCAATATTGAAATAGTAAGTTTTTATCATTTAACGATGTTATAACGTAAAAGTGACTATTTTGTGGTTCAATTTTATACCAATCTCATTGTCTAGGATTTCCTAATTAATATGTCTTTACATGAGCGTCTTGTGATCACACTGTTTGTATTAACTACAATTGAGTTGCATTCATAGTGTCCCCAGAATAAAGCGTCCAACCTTTATTCCTATATTATCAACCATTTAGACTATTACTCGAACTTGATCCACATTTATTTCTATACATAAAGTTCAAGTACTCATAGTCATTTGAAACCTTGTTTATTGAATTTCGAGTTTTATCATAAGTAAATCTCTTTATTCAATAACAATTTATATATTGAACATACTTAAACAACAACTTTAATGAGTAATATAATATTTTAACATTTACAAATTACGAATTTTATGATATAAAGTCTAACCATTCAAGCTAAAGCCTAAAGCTAAAGAGTTCAATAAACTCTTAGGTTGCTAGTTTTTTTTTCAAATTTTGGGCAGGTGCGAATGTCATCCTAAGAGATCATAAAGTAGGGAAGGCTCTCTAAACTTGGAAACATAAATTATTTTCTCGAGGGGATAAATAAACTCTCATAAAGTCCATCATTCAAGGCATACTTAATTATACCATGAGCTGCTTCAGATAGTCTTTAGAGAATTGTTTATGATATCGATCTTTTTAATTGTTAGTTGAAAAAAGCTTAGTACGAGTAAACATTGATCTTTTAAACTACGTACTCATGGATTGTGGGAAATGACAAAGTCTATCACAATTGATAATTACGACTCACATGGATTGTGAGAAAGAGTAGTCTTATTCCTCTTATAATGAAAGAGTAAATAATGTTGGAAAAATAGGAGGGTTATTGCGCAGCTCATTGGGAAAGAAACGACGATTGAAAAGAGGCACTTGGCTCATTCAAGAACAGTTCATCCCACTCGACACAAAGGACATGTTGAGTACTCCTTTGGGGATCTAGTTTTCTCAAGACGCTATAGTCTGAAATATGGTCAAATAAAAGCTTATTTTCTGTTAACACTGAATACACTTTTGAGTAACATTCACTGGTATATATCTCACTGTGGCACATAAGAATCATTAATTAAGTTATCTATATGGTATTGATTTAATCAACTATCTATAAATATAAAAAGATTCTCCTTCATTTGACGATTCATAAATTTTACACTCCAAGGAACCTAAAGAGAATTCTCCCTACAATCAAAAAACTCTATAAGCTTTTGTACATTGAATAACACTTCAAGACTTAAGTCCTTTGAAGATATAAACATTCTTCTAAGACTTCAACTTTAAGAACATCAATGTGTTATACTTAATTCCTTAAATCAAGTGTATGCAACAAGTTCAAACGAGAAAAAATCAATGATCAAGTACTAGGAGTCGGAACCACGTACATCCCCACAAATCAACGTAAACACAACTTCAACTCCACGACATACATGCATGTTTCTTTGAAACCTCATGCAAACAACGTGCTCCACCTACTGTGAATTTTGTCGATGTACCATGTTTTATTACTTTGAAAACGTATGCCTGGTACGTTTGTGCGTGCTCGCTTTATGCACGTAGTCAATTATATGCTAGTTAGATGTGCACGAGTAGGTTGAATTTCTTACTAAAGAAAAGGTAATTCACATATTTCATTAAACCAATAGGGAAAAATTAAGAGATGGAAAAATGAGATTATTGCATGGTTATTTATCATTTAGACTCTTAAATGTGTTTTTAGAATAAAACCTAAACAGGTGGTAAATTCGTTTCATTCCTTGAAGGTAAATTACAATAGGGTTTGAGGGAACAATTGCATCTATCTTGGATCTAGAGTTGAGTAGTTGTTTCACTCATGTCAACTTGTCGACCCCAACCATTGCAAGGGAGCTAGAGTCAAGTAAGTCAAGTTTGTGATGATTTTCTTGTCTAGATAAATGAAAGGTGAATGTTGATGTTTTCTTGAAATTATAAGAAATATTGCGACAATGTGGGAGGGGGGGGGGGGGTTCGTGACTAGAGACATTTATGCTCTCGTGTTTGCAATCAAACATTTCATTATTTCATTATGTTGTCGTTTTGTTGTTGGTTTTTTTAGCTTTTTTGCCCATTTCTCTTTACCTATTTGGAAGATTTGGGAGATCTTTGATCTCTAATTTTTGTAGATGAATAGGTGATGTAATTAAAATTGATTTATTTTTTCATGTCACCCTCCCTAAATAATAATAATAACAATGTTTTATAGAAAAATTGTCAATTTAAATGAAAATATTCTCCCAACTCAAATGATCGATAATTTTACAAAGACAACAAATATATATGGAAAAATTTCGCAATAAACTAGCCACTTTATCTAACTTTAAAATTTATCAAAAGTATACAAACTGAAATCAAATATTTTAAAATATAGAGACCAAAATGATTAATTAAAGCTATTAAAAATATACTAATCGAGGAAAGGAGCTAACTACCCTAAAAAAAAATTAGGTTTCTACCATGTTATTACAACACAATTTTCTTCATATTTATTCTGTAGTAACTACAACACAAATTTTGATACTTGAGAGTCCTAATTTAGCACAAAATTAAAATTAAACTAGACAGGTTCGTGTTGGTTAGGATGTTAATTAAATAGATTAACCTCTTTCTAATCTCACACTTCTCTCATTAAAATGATCTGTCAACATATCTATCTATTTATAGTTCAAATAAACTTAACCATCAAACTACACAATCCAAAGATCAAATGGCCACAACTTTTTGTTGGCCTCCAAATCCAATTCATTGAAGCAAGCTTGCTAATTAAATAATATCATGATCGTAATTCAACTAAAATATCTCTTAATCTCCTTCCAAGTTTTGTCATCCCATTCGATGTGAAAAAGAAATAAACCCTCCATAGCTTTCGCGCGGGCCCTGATGAAACCGTAATGAAATTTCTCCTATTTTCCAGCGATTCTGTTTTAAGTTTTTTGCCTGCGGGATACTTAGATTCGGGAATACGAATATGCGCGCCGTCCATAGGGAAGATTCCTTTCAGTAATTCGCATCTCCTTTTCTTTATGCCCTTCTCCTTAATTTTCCAGCATCCAAAACTCCCCTGAATCTTGCACCTTAGCTTAATCCCGCCGCCGCGGCATCTCAATACTTCAGGTTTTCTCTTCTTTCTATCATGATTAGGTCCAGGTTGTGTGTTCATGAATGAAGTTTTAATTTTTCCTCATTTCGATGTTGAATTCCTTCTGGGTTTTCGTCGTTCTTCTGCTTTGGTTCCTCAAAATGTCGAATTTTTTAGACCCCACTTGAATTTCTATGATCTTAATTGGATGTTTGGTAATGCAGACATGATGTTTGATAATAATCATTGTATGTGTATTGTGTATTCATTCATCTTGCTTCCGAGTTAACTTTGTAATCGTAAAATTAGATTAAATAATGAACATGAGTACATGCTTTGATTCTGAATTTTTTATTTGTGGGGTGCTTGGTGTTTGGTGATTTGTATAAGGTATTAACTGTTGTGTACACAAGCACTGAGATGCACAGCTGTTTATGCTGCTGCTACCAACTAAACTAACATGAAAAACCAATCCTGCTGTTTGTAAGGATAATTTTTTTTTCTTCTAATTTTCTCTCTTTGAAAAGATCTCTAACTCCCCCCCTTCCCCCTCATTAACAAGGTTATTGAATTGAGTTGTCCTTGATTAAACAATGATTCGCTAAAAGAAGTAAGGTCCCATAGGCAGTGGAAAAAGTAGGCCTATCAAGTTTCTTTTCTATTAACCAAAATTCCAAAGAAGTATACAAGTGTTAATGTGGGGTTCCTTTTTGTGTTTGTTTATTTTTCTTGGAATGTTTATTTCTTTAATCGAAGTTTTGATTCAGAAATAAGTTATTTTGTTAGTATATGTAGCAACTGTAAATGAAAGTATTGTGGTTTTTACCTGTGCAGTTCAACATAGGAGTTTGCACTGGACAGAGTTATTTTGTTCGATGCCGGCAGATTCTTGCTGGCATTGAGAATGATTCAGCTTATTACTGAAACTCTGATGGGTATCCAGAATAAATCAAACTCTAGTAGAGCCCTTGAAGGTCTCCATGGAGTTACCATCGTGGCTGAGTCACAATTTGCGGTGGAAAAGACTACACAAGATGGGGAGTTTTCTCAAAGTAGTTGTGGAAATTCAGCTATAAGTGTGAATCAGCCATTTCTAAAGCAGTAAGTAACATAAAAACTGCTAGAAGTTACTCTAATTACCAAAAGTGTAATCTCCTTAACATTTTCCCTCTCCCTATACTCCTACCCTCTCGCACCCTTATGTTACATTACATGGTCACAAGTTTGAGCCTGCCAAAGGTAACTATCAATCTAAGTTCCACAGCCCCCATCACTTATATTATGGAAACCACTAAATCATATAATGATGAGGCAATCGTTGTAATTTATCCTAGTGCACAGTCTGATTTCCACAAGCTTTAGTAAGTCTACATGATATAGTGAATAACGGTTTTTTACATGATCCTCAGATGGGTATGGGAGCAAAGACCATCCTGTCTGAGACCTGTCGGGGGTTGTATACAAGGTATAGTCTTGAAATCGCTTCACCTTTGTAGTGCTGAATTGAGATTTTTTCTCCAAGATCATCTCAAAGGCAGCTCCAACAGACAAAAGTTAAATAAGTTTTCTATGAGGCTTGAATCTAGGAATTGGAGAGTATCTTTAAACATCTCAAGGCCTTAGCACAAAGATACCCTTGAGATCCGTTCTTTAGCATTATTTATAAATGGTTCCTCAATATTTGTCCCTCTTTTATTTTGTTGGTAGGTGATCGAAATTTGGCAGAGAGGGTGGCTAATGTGCTTACCTCACTTCCTTTTATTGCTCTTGGAATCCAGGCACCTAGGTAATTGCTGCTGAACTTTTTCTTGCAGTGATACATATTTGTCTAGGTGCTTGTCTGATTATTTGCCTATTACTTTGGGGCCAGGAGGAATTTCTCAATGAAGCTATATGCTAATTCATTGATTGGAGTCGGAGTTGCCTCGAGTTTATATCATTCTTCTAGAGGAAAAGTGAGACAATACCTAAGATGGGCCGACTACACAATGATAGCTGCAGCCACAGTGGTAAGTTAAAAAATGGATTAGTTTGTTGAAATAAAACAAAAGGGCGATTACCAACTCACATAAAGAGCCATCAAGAGCTTATCTTAACTGACACTTATATGTACCTAAGGACCAAGAGGTCTCGATTTCAAATCTACACCCCTTGTTTGTACTTTAAAAAAAATTCGGGAAAAGAAAACTCACAAAAGACATAAAACTTGTTGATGTGGGATATGAAGAATTACTTTGATTGGGTGATGTGTGATTAGGTGATTTACGTTGAGTTCCTTTTCTGCGCATGTTTGAGGTTTATGATGTTCAGAACAATGCTTGATGTACTGATCGTCATCCTACGATATCCCTGAACACTGGTGCTACTGAATAAAAAGATATTTAGCTTCTACATGTGAAATTTAAGTTTCATTGGTTTTCTCTGTCTTCCCTTAATTTAAAGTTGCAAAAGTCGTTTGGTAATCTCATTTATATTACTGATATGTACTGATTTTCAACCTGAGATGCTTGGATTTTCTCATGTCTCAGTTGATGATTCAGTAGTAGTTTCTAGAGTCAAATTTCAATGTTTGAAATAACGAATCAATAATTACTGAACTATAAGATAAATCAAATGTTGGAGGTATTTGGACCCTCCCTCTCTCAAAGCTCGTTTGAGGTATTTAGACCCTCCCTCTCTTGAAGCTCCTTTCAGTCCCTAAATCATTCACCAAATATTGTGTTCCTCTTCGGATCTCACTCACTATATTTATAATCAAACTTCTCCAACATTCTTACCTCTATCTTAATATCCCAAATTCTATCCTAATAGCATTCTTACCTCTATCTTGTAGTGTCTTACAGGAGCTCTGAAAAACGACAACCCAAAGTTGTTGATGGCTGCATCTGCACTTCTATTGCCTTTGAGGCCCTTTACGGTTTCTGCTCTTCACACTGGGATGATGGAGGTAACATTCTAGTGTCGCTTTTACTTACAGTTCATTCCTTTACTCGTTGGTCGATATGGGTTGGTTCTGTGTCTTACTGAAGTCAAATGGCAGCATTCTATATGAAGCTGGATTTGCTCAACTGTTTTCTTATACGGTTTTAGATGTCAATGGATTCGATCATTGCTGTACCTAGTTTTTCAATTTACAAAGTTGCCATGTTTCCTCAAATTTTAGTCTCTTCACTGCTGTGAAATAAGAAAATTTTATTTTCTGTCACGAGTAGAATATTAGTTAATAAATGCTAATGGTTTGCTAATGTATAGTTTCATTTTTAAAATTCAGGTAATATTTGCAAAAAGAGCTTTGAAGGATCCAGATTTAAGGATGGCTCACAACGTGCACAAAATGTCAACATTGTTAGGTGGTGTTTTTTTTATTGCTGATGATGCTTTGCCCCAAACTCCATTCATTCATGCAGCTTGGCATCTTGCTGCTGCTGTTGGTGTCGGAACCTGCAATAAACTTCTCGAGTAATTTTTCTCGAGACAAATAGAAATTCGTCGACGTTATGGTCTTGCTTTCTTGGAGAACAGCATTGTACATCAAGGAAGATTCTCAGTTGATCGTTATGTATCTATTAGATTAGTCTCTTGCTCAAATTCTTGAGCCCTTGGATCTTCAACTAATTCAGGAGTAAACAAGAATAGATCTGTGAAATAGTTGATGTTGAAAAGGGATGATATTATCGCCATTGTTTATGATTAATGAAGAAATAGAACAGAAGAATTTTTCTTAGTTTGATTAGAGGTGGATTATTTATTGGATTCTCATGAGCTTGTTCCAAATAAAACTAAAGGTCAAATTGCAAGTTTTGACGCTAAAATTTAATAGATCCAACAACTAATTCATAGAATTAACTCATTTTAGGATAATGGTGAACTGATTTGGAGTAAATCTAGACATCTGGTGGCATTAATGTTATACTAATAAAGTTGATATTGGAAATATTAGAAAATTAATAAATCAAGAACACCTAATCGAAAATTTTGACTAAATTGTACAAGATGTTTTATATAATTTTGTTGTATTTTTTTTAGTCAAAAGAGGTTGATTTGTATTGGTGACCGACTTTTGTTTTAATATGTTGTTTTCACACCATTTCAACAAAAACCTCGTCTCCTAAATTTGTTTTCCCTTTAATCAGGATACCATTTGTTTTAAATGGGATTAAAACACTTCAATTATTTATTTATTTTGTATATATATTAGCTAACTATGCCTGCATGGAGCTTCCATATTTTAACTCCTCACATGGAAAGCAGCTATGAAGTGGTTGTCTTAAGACAGCTGTAAACGCTGAGATGGATTGAAATAAAAAATTTTGGCTGATAAGTGTCTCAAACTTAATAAAAAGTTATCAAAATGAGTTTAGCTTGATAGCAATGGATATGTTCTTTATAGAGATCCAAGGTTTAATCCTTATTTTCAAAATTGTAATTATTATTGTATTAAAGAAACAACTTTCTATCACTTATGACTTTAATACTATCATACAAAGCAATCACTACGTCGTTTTTCATCTTAAAAGTCGAAGAAATAACTATTAATACAAAGCAATCACTACGTCGTTTTTCATCTTAAAAGTTGAAGAAATAACTATTTTAAAACATTAAGTTTAAAGTTTAATGGTAAAAAAACTAAAACTTTTGCAAGTATAGGAGGATTATCAAAATCAATTGGACGTTGAGCTTAAGATATCCTTAGTTAGCAATGTGTGTGCCATAAAAAGATAATGTGTCCCAAGTTCTGTATCAACGATAAAAATCTATCATAAAATTAAAAAAGAAAGGGCTGTGAAAAATATTTGAGAATGATTGGTGGTTAGAACTGTTCAAATGTTTGAAAACAAAACATAAGTCAACTCGAGGATGCTGCAATTCAAAACCAAGATGAATACTTTCGTAACTCCTCGCATTCGGTTGTCAAGACAGTATTTCAGAAGACTAAGAACATCAATAAGCAAATGAAACATGGAAGGGTCTTTTACACCTTTACATGGTTTATTGTTACAACTTATAACAACAGACATGAAAAACATGAAAGAAAAAGGGAAAATGGAATGATACTAAATGGAAATAATAGTAAAAAGAAAAGAATATGATTGATATCTAACAAAACTACACTCACACTTCTACGGTATTCATCTGCACTCTATCTAAAAACCTATCACAAAAAATTTGAAAAACAAATTGAACAAAAGTGTTTTCCCTACAGCTTGGTAGATACAGCAGCTGCAGTTTCAAAATGTAGTAAAACAAAAGCAATATGCCTAAATGCTCTCAACCAATATAAAACTGTGGTCATCCCAAATCTTAGGTGCATCCAAATACCAAAAAGATGCAACTTCTTACACAATCCTATTTTTTTGTTTTTTTGTTTTTTTTTTTTTTCCTTTCCCAGAAAGATCCAGATCAATGTGACCCCCTACTACAAATCCTTGAAGATCCCAGATCAGGTGTGCCCTCTCAGTGTGTCGAAAGGGAAAAAATGAAAGAATTACAAAAGAAAATGGAGGGTTAGCAGCAATCTGTGTTGGCAAGATTACATTTTCAAGGGTATACAGCCATCAAGTCTCCCATTCTGAAAATCAAGGGGCTAATGACGATTTCGTATCATTTGATTTGTTGGTAAAGCACATGCAATCTGGACAAGGGAAGGTGTATATCGAATCGTTCGGCCTTTTCAGCTCAAACCCCTTGGAATCACTATGACTTCGCATGTTCAACATGTGTCTCTTGAAATTTTTCCATCTGGGAAAGAAAAAAAGAGGAAAAGAAGGTAAGGCAGATGTACCTGAAAATACCATTTGGAAAGTGGCAAGTAATGCATCATGTTTATGGTTTAAAATATCAAGAAGTTAGCTCTCTTCAAGAATGACAGCTCTCCCTCCCTCTATCTCTATCTCTCATTCATATTTCAGAAAAGAGGAATATAATTCATTTCCTTTGTAATCGTAATGAACTCTAAATCCAAGGGCTATTGTTAACAAGAAAGATTCAGAACACTATTTTTTTTGTAGCCCAAACACTAGGTGAACTAAAGACAAACAGAATTAAACAATTATTTGATCATCAACTTGATCCAAAGAAAGCATACAATGAAATTGACTTTGTCAAGATGAAAATAGATTAGGTTGCAAATGAAGATCTTGGAAAGTATCACGCATCTAGTAACTCTCACGTTCAGTTTCGTATTCAAAAGGATGAAGAGAGGATTGTGCATGTAACCGGGGAGTGAGTGATTGACATAAGTAGGACAAGCATATGCATGAGCACTATGAGTGAGTTCAAAAGAATAAGCTGGAATAAAGAGAGCATACTTGTAGAGCGACTCTTTTTTATGACTTCATTTCAAATTCTAGAGTATTGTTACCTTCAACTTCTAATAAGATGTTTTCAATGGAAAACCTACAGGAAGATTGCAGCCTATCAAACTATTTAATAAAAAACTAAATAATGCCCATTCTCATTCATTTCAACAGCTAATTATCATTAGACTAGTGGCCCGAGGAAAGAATCCTAAACCTCGTCTAAACGGTTTTCAGACTTGACATACTCAACATACTTGCAACTCAAATATTATAGCACAAGTGTTTCTTCTGAAATTCGGATGAGGAAGATCAAACTATTAATGCAGCTTCTGGACAAGAAAACATAATGACTATGGTTCAGCACCTCATGGGTAGAGTTTTTCCAATTTATTCCCTAATGTTTAAAAAGTTTCAAGTTAATCTTCTTACATTTTAACATTTTCCATACCCTGTTCACTGATAAATGTTAAAATTTAAATGGCATGATATGTATGATTGGGAAAAAAAAACTAGATAAAGAAAGGGCACCAAAGAGAGAAAAAATAGAAATTTCTGCCAAGTTCTTAAAAAATGTAGAGGCATTAGAAACTTTCTTCTTCTTGATAGCCTAAAGTTTCCGCCCACTCAATGGAGTATCATGCTATGTAAGTTTATGAT
Organism: Cucumis melo; assembly: GCF_025177605.1. NCBI lineage: Eukaryota > Viridiplantae > Streptophyta > Magnoliopsida > Cucurbitales > Cucurbitaceae > Cucumis > Cucumis melo. Next base: position 20,422,283 of record NC_066865.1, read on the forward strand.
CTATCAGTTTTAACATCCAATAAGAGAAAGAGTATTAATGCAAAATGTTAGTGTTAGAAACTAAATTGGAATTAATCCACCATTTAGTACTGTAGTACATATTTTGACAAAAATAATATCTAAACATTGTGGGAGTCAGAACGGTGGCAGGGGTTATGCAATGTGTGAAAGGGAAGTGACATCTTAAATAGTTGGATTAACCTCCTGGAGATGCCCAAATGTAACCTCTTGATGGAGAACTTGTGGATAGAGAGCTGTGGACGCTTGTTGGTCCTCTTAATTGAAGCAGAAGACACTTGTATTATATGGCATTATATCATATGCTGTCAACACTCCAAACTCCTTTCCTTGCCTAAAAGAACTAGAACTAAGGGAATTCTAGAGACAAGAATTTAGCAAAAAGGAACTCATCTTTGCTGATAGTTGTTGTTCCTATAACATCAGAAGGCGTCCTAGGTAATCACTGTTAAAAGAACGTAGCTGGTAAATGAAAAAAGAAAAAAAATCCTCCGAGTAAATTCCATGTGAACCTAAAATTATTGCAGTAGTAGCATCAATTGGCAGGATTGAAGCACCAAGTTGAATCCAAGTTCATATAACATTGTCTCAGAACATCTTTTTCCCAAGGAAAGTACCACTGGAATGGAAGAGACAAAATCTATCTCGGGAGCACTTTTGGAAGAAAACTCAGATGTTGCATCATCTGGCTTAAGAAGATGCTGAATGATAGGAAAATTTCTGAAGGAGCTCTACTCCCTTTTAATTATTACTACCTCCGACCATTTATCCTTTAAGACACGAAACAAGAACCTGGTTGCACTTGGTTTTAAGGAATATTCATGTAGGTATTCCCTCTACCGATAGTCAAGGCACCCCTACCTTAATCCAAATCCTCGTATGTGCATGTGTGTGTGCACCAAGGATGGGGGAGTGAACATTCTTTGTACAATAGCTAGATTACTAGTAGTGTATGAGAATCCTCTTATTCTCTGCCGGAAGGCTGAGGATGATCTAGGTCAGATTTTGTGGAGATGCAATTTTTGAGGTCATAGTTCTTTATGAGCTTCAATTTCAAAGATCTTTTGTAATTATTCTATTGGCACCATTTTGTACAATTACAACTTCTTTCTCTAGTTGGGTTGTCTTTTGTTGGTTTGGTTTTTTGTACGCTCGTGTATTCTTTCATCTTTTCTTATTGAAAGTTCAAAGTTGAAAATCTTCTTATTCTTTCAATGGACTATAGCGCACACATTGTTCATAGTTCACAGAACAACCAAAGTACTTCCTGAAAGTCCCAGGCAATCTTTGCCTTATTTAGACAATTTTGAAATGAAATGAACAGAGAGTTTTAACCGAGTAGTTTTGGGATATTTGCAATACAGAAACTCCTCTTGAATCCTCCTCTCAAGATAAGGGCAAAGTCTTTTAACATGCTTGCATTTTTGTGGCTATTCTGCTATCTCGCTTGAGAGAAATTGTAGAACTTTAAGAGACTTTCAAAGATCTTGGGAGGAAAGTGATCTTTTGGATTGGGATCTGCAGTTGAGGGTAGAGATCCATTCTTTGGAGCTGGTTGTTTCTCATCAAACAAAATATATATGCACTCACAAACCAAAGGAGTTTTTGAGACCCCATGATTTATCCAACTGAAAGATTTTATTAAGTACTTGAGCACCCACACCCCAAAAGTCACCTATAGAGATGGGAGAGCCAAGCCACTCAAGTACCATATTGGTCATTCCATTCTAACCAACATGGGACAAAGCCAACCATACTACCTTGGTTACTACCCAGATTTTTCTAAAACCTCAATTGTAGGCTAGATCTAATATGTTTTCCAGGCCTCTTGCTATTTTGCAACTTAGTCTTAGTTTAGTTCAGCATATTATATGATGCCTCGGATTAAAGAACTTGGACTACTGAGATGGAGTGAGCACATACCCAATCGTAGGGTTATCAAAAAGTAATGCTAACTTCCGCTTGTCTGGCCTGATAGTTTTGGAGTGTCCACCGTACAAGTATCTTCTATGACCCATCAGGAAATGAGGGAAGTTGCCACCCTGTGTTGTCACGAACACCTCACTATGGAGACAAACAGTATAGTCTATAGCAGCCATCCTGGAAGAAAAATTCTGAAAACGAAACTACAGTCAATAAAAGACAGATAAAGTAGATCTCCAATCGAATTTACAAATATAAAAGGAATAGCTGAAAATTCAAAATCCCAAAACCTTGAATGGAGAAAGTTCTTCAGGTGATGCCAGCATTTCCTTTGTAAGCAGATTTGGAAACATCTCCAAAAGCGGAGCCATATTTCTCTCAGCATCATATATCTTTCCTGATGCCAAATAAATGAAAGTGCTGTTGTCAAATCCCATCCCCCTAAGCATCAAACCAACCTGTTCAATACAAGTATTAGGTCCATAAACAAAACTCCTGATCTAACAATTAAAAGATTATCCAATTGAAAGTGCGATCGAAGCATCGTGAAGTATAGCTTGTACAATGCAAAAGCAGAAACAGCAAGCACCTCTAAAGGAGTCATCGGGCATTTTCCGTTAACCCTTATGGCACCAGGACGTATAACTCTGCCCGGTTTTGTGAATTTCCCTTTCCATCCCTTTTCTCTGGCTGCTTTCATGTCTTCCAACTCTTTATGTCCACCATCAAAAATACAACACGAGAATGCAACCATATCCTGGCATTTCAAGTTAACAAAGTTTGAAACCAGGAAGATGTCCCCAAACCAAAATACTCAGGTTTTCATTAACTCGTTTATAAGGATTTAAACAGATTCAACTTTTTTTAGAAGGTACCTCCTCAAAGCGAAGATGTACAGAAATATACTTGCCACCATTACTGGCACTGCGTTCTCTCATTCTAGAAACCAAAATCTCTCCCAAGGATAATATGGGATTAGAGAATCTCAACGCTTTATAATTTGCTAAGCATCGAAGACGTTGAACAGCAGGAGGAGCGTCAAATGACAATCGATTTGCAAAAGGTGAAATTCTTATAACCCTGTAGTGAATAAACACCAAATTATTCAATAACGAAGGTCAAACTATTCAGACCATGAGTAACAAGCAGATTAAAACCCCATTAGATAAGCATTTGGTTTTTGGTTTTTGATCTTTTGAAAATTAACTAAATAAGCACACAACACTACATCCACCAATGCATTTCTGTGCTTTGTTGTCTACTTTCTAGGGGGCATTTCCAAAATCCAAAACAAGTTTTTCCCATTCGAATGATATTCTCTTGTTTTCCCATTGAAAACTATATATGATATATATATATATATATATATATATATATATATATATATATTAAAGTTTTGTTTGTGTTTTTTAAATTTGGCTATGGACTTGAATGATTCCTTAAGAAAAATGAAAATCAGTGAGAAAACAAGTACAATTTAAAAAAACAAAATGCTTATCAAACGCCTAAAATTTAGTTTATCCATAGTAGATACGCAATACCCTATATATACACTCCAGGGATAATCCACGGAACCACATTGGAAGAGAAGATTGTGCTGTACCTCAAGTTTTTGGAAATGGTAAAATAATAATACTAATATTAATAATTCATATTGATTAAGTAGAGAAGAAACATGTATATTGAATAGGAGGGAGAATGAGACTTGTTTTCATAAAAAAATGTATATTGAATAGGAGGGAGAAAGGTAAAGAAGCAAAGTTGTTCACAACTCACTGTCAAAGCAAAGGAATGGTTGAAAAGTTCTCTAATTAGCGAAATTCTATGGGAAAAAGAATGAAACCCTTTATTTGTAGAGTACCATAAGGATAAAATTAAACCTATACACTCTTGGACATGTTCACAAGCTCGAAATCATTGTCTTGGCCATATCCACAACTTTTGAGCTTTTAGCCATAATCCATTTGCAAGGGATCGTAATGACTCAACATCAATTGTATCAGTATGTACATCAAGCGTAAAGAGGTTTTAAATTTTATTTCAAAAGAAGTTCTCACTCTTGGTTACATAAAACTTATTTGGGGGTTCAAGATTCCAGAGAAGATGAGACTTTTTTTTGCTTGTTTACAGAAACCTCTACACTCATCAGAGACTCCAAAGGAACTTGCACCATCCCCATCCTTGTTGCTTATGTTAGCTTATGTTAGCTTATGTAGGAGGAATCAATCAAAGAACTTTCGAAGTGAAATCACACATTTGACTGTTTTTTCTTTTCTTGCAATAGCATACAACAAACTTCTTCCTGGTAGTTTCCAATCAATTATTAGTCTTCTAATGCTTATTTGAAATTTTAAGGCTCTTCCAACTTTGGTTTCTCCCTTGCTATGATGCATTGTAGCTTTTGGGCAGGGGTCCCCTTGTCTCCAAGTTCACGGGTTGTTCCTTTGTTAAGCCCTTCTAACACTTCTCTTACATTATTGGTGCACCTATTACTACAATTGACGACCATCTTCTTTATTGTTTTGAAGCAACTCAAAGGATCTCTTTTTCAAGTTAATTGCTACTTTAAGAACTCAACTTAAAGCGTAGAAAGATCATACAGAAAATGTGTTGGTGGAACCTTCCACAAACATTTAACCATGCAAGTCTATGATTGTCAATAAACCATAAGCTAATAGTTAGAACAGGAAACACTCACAGTTCTTCAAGTAATCTTGGAAGCACCGTATCCTTGTAATATTGAATGGACGACCATGCCTTTATTCTGAAGTTGTAGACATTAGTCATGTTGTGGTCAAATCGTTCCATAATGTATTCCGGAATCTTGTTTACAATGCGTACATCATTCTCTAAGGTCTTGATAAAATACTCCTCATCATATATTTCGCTGAACTTGCTGAACAAAAAAATCCAACATAAAATAAATTAGCAATGAAAAAAGGATCCACTGGGCAGAATGCACTGCAAGCCTGTTCTCGGAAAGCCAAAATTAGCAATGACAAAAATATTCCGTATAACCACTTTGTCTCTTCAAATTATCCTTGAAAGTAGGTTTTTACTTAGCCAAATGGTTATGCCTTCTTATTTTAGATTTAACCATAAAGAAGAAAGCTGCTAATTTATTTATAAATTATACAGTAACAAACAAGTAGCTTTCTCTGATTCCATGATTGAAGACTAGCCATGACCAAAAAAAAAAAACTTGCAACTGAATAGAAGTATTACTAGCCCCACCGCTAGTAATATATGAAATCAATTAACTAGGAATCTAACACAAAGCAAATGAAATAGACAATAATAGATAATGCCACATAAAACCTGTGAAATTCATATTGTTTGTACTATGCAAAAGAACATCAATTGCAACCAAAATGCATACTTATCAACATTTCTTCCTCTCTTCCTAAAGAATATAATGAAATAAAATATAAAATATGGCTAAAGAAACCTTGATGTAATCCAAAAAGAAAAAAGCATTACAAAAATTATTGCATAAAGAGAACCACAGCCAGTATGAATGAAAGAAAGAAAAGATGCGCAAAAAAGTTTCAAACATCGTCTGCATAGAAGTGCTTGTTTTAACACCTAACGTAAATAGGTAGGTACATAACGCAGGAGACTAATTGTTTCACCAGAGTTGAAGCGTAAACTTCAAAAGTACTTTATTGATTAGCAACAAAGTTCTTATATCCAAACGATCCATCTATGTGTTATTGACATAAGTCAGCTTGACAGAAAGAAAAGGTTGAGTGAATTCTAGCGTTTCTTTAGCACCTTAACATCAACCATCAACAAAAGTGTTGATTTGCAGTATAAAGTATATGCGGACAAACCTAGGATCTCTCCAAATGCTGTGGAAATGAAAATTCGGGATTACAAGTGTTGCATTAAGATAGCCAGCCACAGCAACCGCATTGCATATCTACAATATATAGATAACAGTAAGTAACAACATAGAATGAGAAAAAACATGATTACAGAGAAAGTTATTTCCTAGAGAACAGTTTCTTTCACAGGGTTGAGTGGTAGGTGATTTAAAGAACAGGCAAAAAATTCAAAAAGAGGAAAAAGAAACCAACTGATGTTCTCTGCTGATTTAGACCTCCATTTGCCTCAACATAAATATACCCATTTGACTCAGGTAGGCCTATAAAAATAAGAGAAATTCAGACGTGAGATTGTAAAGAATAAATGAAACAGAAATTTGAGTTTAAAAAAAAGTGGGCAAGTAAAAACTTTATTTAAAAGAAAATGCAACAAGTCTGACTAAGAACAACACAAGAGCAATAACACATATCCAACAAGTAGTTCGGTTAAACAGAGTTAAAAAAACTATTCAGTGTTTTAAACAAGCATCTCATCTGAATAATAAACAATCTTTCATCTAAAATTATCTCCAATGATCAATTGAAGACAAAGTACAGTAGTCATAATAAAAAATCACAGTGGATGGTAAAAGGACAAAGTTCAAGCAGGGCCATGAACAGAAAATGCATCACCACTGCAATAGCTGAGTAACTTCGTAACGTTCTAACAGTGATATCAACTATCTATGGAAGGAAGAGGAACACAGAATGGCTTCAGAGATGCTGCCGCCTCTCAAAGTGGCTTTGGGGCTAACCTCAAGGTAAAAACTGAGTGGCATAAAGTGATTTCCAGAATTAAAATGGAACAGAAAATGGGATTTTCTCAAAATGCAATAAAATCATTGAAAGGTCTCCCATTTCTTGAAGTGTGTTATATTTTAGGAAATAAACATGTGCAAGAAACATAAATGGACAGAAAACTCGATTTCCAGAATTAACAATATTAACTTGTCCTTTACCTCCTGAAGAATTGTTGATACAGGGTTTCCACTGACCACCTTTATATGAGTGTTTCCATATTGTTGATATCTGCAGTTATTTTGAATATTTAATGTTAACAAGAAATGCAGAAAATACATTTGACATATAAAATTCATTTCATAACATCTTAATAGAGAAAAGGCATTGATTCTAGAATCGACCAAAATTTCAAGGAAGAAATAAAGAAGACATAGATTTTCAGGTAACACTTTTCAGAAGAATCAAAAGTGCAACTGCATGCAGATGAAAGGAATTAAAGAATTTCTTTAATTGCACGCCAACCATAGGTGATGAGACCTACACAAAAGCCAAGTTTGCACACTTCCAAAGTAACTCTCTTTTTGAATTTTTGAACCCTTTCCAAAAAGTATCCATAGTTCAATAGATTTCAAACCAATAACCAATTCTCTTGCCGGACTTTTACTAATAGAAGATAGACTTTATGCTTCTGTTCATCTATGTTGAAGAAAACAGCTCAGTCCCAGGTTGCCATATCCGTAAGACTGAACAGAAGCCTATTTTCCTTTTCCCCACTCAAAGATCATAAACTTCAAAACTCAACCTAATCTCTCGACAAAGTGATGCAGTCATTTCAAACTTTTCTATCAATCCATTACAGCATAAAATAGACTCATGAAAAGATAGTCGACTGAAATCAAAAACCCAACCGGCTTAATTTAAATACCAGGAATAGAAATATGTAGCAAATGAGAGTTACTCATCTATCTCACATCAACAAATCCCCTCCCCCAGAAAGAAGATGAGACAATCTCAACATAGAACGAATTTCTTTTCCATAAAAAGAAAGAGAACGAAACAAAAGAATTCAAATCTTGAGCATTACTCATTTCAATTGGCAAGTGCAAATTACCAATTCGTCAGTATGCAATACCCAACAAAAGACCAACTAAAAAAATTCTGAACTACGAAGAGTAGATCAAGAAACGTTGCCAAATCCATTGAAGCAGAAACTCACGGGAGACAAATCAACAAATCCAAAGAAACCAATCAAATTCAAATCTAAAATGTCACGAAATTCCTTAACACAACTACTAAGAAAAGAAAAGAAAAGAAGCAACAAGAAAACAAGACACCTACGTTGCGTTTCCGATTAATTCAATAAAAACTAAGCAAAAACAAATCAACCCCACATCAAGAAACCCAACAAGAGAATCAAATACGAACCGCATCAGTAGAAGTGTTGTCAGAATCCATCTCATGACGAAGCTTGGCAAGGAGTTGCGGACTTCGATAAACAGAGCCAGGAGCAGGACGATGCTTGATGACTGGAACGACATCAAAAGAGACAGTACCCATATAAAGAAGCATACCGGAGATGTAGATTAAAGGGGCAAAAAGGAAGATCCCTTGGCGACGAAGTAAAACGGAAAGGATTAACCAGGCAAGTCGCTGGGGAAAGGTCCGGCCAGGTTGCTGAGCTTGAGTGAAGCGGGCGCCCTTGGACCGAGAGTGTCTCAGCCGAGGGGAGCGTAGAGGCGACGGGGGCGGTGACGGAGTTGAGTGGCCACTGCTCGGCAGCCGATTATATGGGTGCATTTGGTTCCACCCCCAAATTCCACTAATCTACATCACATTGATCAAAAAGGAAGTGTGGTATATCTAGGAATGGGGCATAAATTCAAGAATTTCTGAAGCAAAAACTTGAAATTGAAGAGACCCTTTTGAAATTGAATAGAGAAAAAGGAAGAAGAGATGGATTATGGGTTGTGGAGGTGAAACGAGACAATGAGGGAAATGAAAGAGCTTCGTATTCTCAGAAAGAAGAGGTATTTTGGCTTTTTGGGAGAGAAGAATTTGGTTTTTGGTTCCAATTTGCAAACAGAATTACTTGTCGAGTAAATCTCCTTTTGCTTTCTGTTTCTTGCTGCTGTTTTTCTCATTTAAAAATCATTCCTTTTTCTCATTTTTTTTCAATCTTCATTATCATCATTCATTTTTTCCTAACCTACTTTCTTAAGAGACTTTCTTCTCTTTAACTCTTTTTTTTTTTTCTTTTTTTCTCCTTGGAAAAACCTTTGCTTATGTGTTCATCATCTAATGATACCATTCTTTTTCTTTAAAAAAATTATATCATCTCATGTTGCTTATTCTTTTGGGACTTTTGTTATTTTTTTAATGTATTTAACATAATTTCAAAAAGTATTGTACAAAATAGATTATTAAAAAATGTTCCTTTTTTTATCTAAAAATTGTAAACCTTTTCTTTTAATTACAATGTAAGTGTTCAAATAGATCATTACAAAATCGTCATTTCACATCCTTGTTATACTTCAAAAAGAAAGAACTGAAATTATCAAACAAATATTTTAGTTCTCTAGTCCCATATATAATCCAACAATTCTACTTGCTTTCTTTCTCAAAATTATCCATTTTATCCTAGAAAAATATTGTAAAAATGTATGTTAAATTAAACTAAAATCTTGTTCCTCCAATTGCAAAAAAGAAACAATTACATATTAAACTTTCCAATTTTCTTTATTATTAACTTATAGTTATAAAAGGTCATTAGTCAAACATCAATCAATGAAATAGAAACTAATATCTTTATCTATAACATTCATTTTTTTTTTTTATGATTATGATTATTATTTATTATTTTGTTAATATTTTGTTTTTAGCACTTAGATCTATTGCTTGGACTAAATACAACTACTAAGTTTTAAAAGACTTTAGAAAGGGTGTAGAACAAGATGCCATATTGGTGTATTAAAAAGTTTAGACTGTATATGTATAAAATTAAAACCATAGATTAGGGTAAAATGAAAGGAACAAATTAAAATGTCTTCCAATAATAAGTCCAAAATTGATTTTATTAATTTAGTTAGAATTTAGGGGGAGGGCAGCACGGGGGACATCTGCCTTAATGGAAGGGCGTAGGGTACCCGTGGCCATTCCCATTAAAAGATTCTTTTTTGTTTGGATATGTCTCTCTATGAACTTATTAATTGCTTTTCTTTCTCTTCTTCTTTCTTTCTTTCTTTATTAAGCTTCATTTCTAACTTGTTATTGTTGTTTTTATGGATAACTTTGATCAAGATGAAAATGAACAAAAGTTTAAATGTGATGGATTTTGAGGTTAATGTGTCCACATTGATATACGATAGACTTGATTCGTTGTTTCTCTTAATCTAATTGGTGAAAAAAAAAAAAGTAAGAAGATGAGAGTTTAATTTTGTATTAAGTATAAGCATGTATGTCATTAGTAGACCAAAAAGTAGGTACGTTTAGATCTATCTTGAAAACTAGTAATGCGAGCAATATATTTTTTGGAGTAATCCACGATAAAAAAATAATGTGAACATGCCAAAAGGGAATAGATAAAAAAAAATGGTGGCAGAAGAAAAATAATTAATAACATAAACAAACCTTTAAAGTAACAAATTGATAATACTCATTAACCAAAAGAAAAAATTAATGTGTAATGTAAGCATGGGTCATAATGAGTAAGCATGAAAACCTATTGATCCGATCTTTTTGAAAAAAGGCATTAATAAACTTTTCTATAAACCTAATGATGGATTATATTCGGTCTCATTTCTTAAATTTCTATGAACAAATCCAATTATCTAGAAAATACACGAGTTTATTTCTTTTCACATAAATTAATCATCTTAATTTGATGTTTTAAATAGTTATTACCCATATATTTCAATTAACTAAGTGAAAATAATTTTATTAAAAAACAATTAAGAATAAAGTCGGTTGTTATTATATGTATATTATTTTATATATTGTTGAAGTTAAGCAACAATTTAATTTTCACATTTGCCGACCTTTTTAAACTTTAGTAGTCATGGCAAAAAAGAGTAGAATTCATAGGACGAAAGAGACATTCTATATCATATTATGATGAAACTAATGAAATACAAGAAATTATCTAAAAGAAACAACGGTATATTTAATTTACTATTTGTCTATGATGATTCATAACATTATATATAGAGAGAGTTTTTTTCTTTTCTTTTTTTTTAATGAAACAACTTTAAATAACCGATTTCTTATAATAATAATAATAATAATAATAATAATAATAATAATAATAATAATAATAATAATAATAATAATAATAATAATAATAATAATAATAATAATAAAGGCAAGAAGGTGGAGCGCAGGCGACGTGTATGGCAGATGTAGATGGACGTCATTGGCAGGTAAGTGGTGTGAGCGGCCGGATTTGGTTTTATATCCCAACAAGTAGAAGATCTATAGATTAGTGTTTACTTAAGCATCCAAATATTAAATTTAGAATCTAATCATTATTATAGTATGAAAAAAATGAGAGTAAAGGGCACGTGTAAGATGGGTGAGTTGGAGGTCCCAAACTTAGAAAAATGAGTCCCACACAACACACCACAATTGTTGCGGACTCCACGTGAATATTTGTTCACCTCCTCCACCTGTTTTCTAAATTCTTATATTCTTAAATCTCAAAAAAAAAAAAAAATATTACAAATTCTTAAAACATTTACACTATCTAAAAAATTTAACGAAAAAGACACGTATGTTCATAATAAAATATTAAAATAGTCTCAATTTTTCTCCTTTTAAGCTATCTCATAAGATATGATATACAATCGTGCATCAATATACAACGGTTTTTGTTCAAAATCTTTTATATCTTCTGCACAATTTTGTTGATTGAAACAAATATCAAGATTTCAAAATTAATATAAAAGAAAATCTGCAAAAGAATAGTAAAAGAAAAATTACAGAAGGAAAAAGGAGAAGATGAAAATGAAGAAAGAAGTTCAAAGTGGTTGGGACAAATCTATAGTATTCTTTAACTTAATGAGTTTTTTTTTTATTTTGTTACATAGATAATAAATATTTTAGTATTTTGTTATATTTATGAAAATTAACCGTTTTTTTTTTCTTTACATTATTATTAATATTATTATTTTTGTATTCTTCACTCAATTTTAAATTAATTACTAGCTATTGCTTGATACATTAATTTCAATCATTATTATTTAACATTTTTGTGTTGTGTATGCATTCAAATATGTTTCTCTTTTCCATATGAGGATTTGTCACAACAACATTCTCATTTTCCAACGATTAGAGTGGCAGGGAAAAACATCGTTTCTTATTTACTTCTTTCTAATTATGTTATTCAATATAAGATGATAGCATCACTTGATATAATTTTTTAGTTTTGTTGTTTCATTTTCTTCCCTTGAAAAAATCTTCAACAAAAATATTGTTTAACCGAAGTGACATGAGGTTTGTATATGTTTGGCTTATGATTCTTCGATAATGATTAAAAAGATTAAAGGCAATTGGCTAGCAACTCCCATTCATCATTTTAAAAGATTAAATGCTTTAACCTTTTATAACATAATCATATCTGTCAACTCTAATTAGACATTGAAAGCTTGTTTTTATATAGTTTAGCTCTTCTTTCAATATCATGATATTTATTATTGATAAAAGTTCAATTCATGAATCACAAGTATAATCAATGTCAACCACACTTTCTCCAACCTTAATAATATATATATATATATATATATATAATCATATCTAAATCAAGAATAAAAAAGAAAGTAAATATTAAAGCAAGATTTATTTCCAAATGTAGTTTTCTTTTACTACCATTACAATAAAAGTGATTTTCGAAACATTATATAATATCTCACAAGTCGTTATTTATCCTCATTTTTTGTATATAAAAAAGAATGGTATATTTTTGTGTATTGAATACTTTACTTGAGAGTAACTATACCATTATTATTATTATTATTATGAAAGAACCATCATTGTTATCTATGTATAATTGTATCATTCTTTTTCATTGGTGGGAGGAAATTTATATCATATCTCATCAAAATGGACAACCGTTCTTTCTCCTTTTAAGTTGGTGTTGCATCATGGTGTGTTGTGTTGGAACTTTGGTGGAAATCTTCACATTTTCACGGTGTTTCATATTAATAGATAACATTTTTATTGCATTCGGATACTTTTCATAATAAGCAATAAAATTTTTAGACTGAAATCGATCAATATCATCTATAATAGCTTTGATGTCTATCAATGATAGATCAACATTCTACTATATTTTATAAATCTTTTGGTTTCTAGATTTAATTTTACATGTACCTAAACAGGAAAAAAATTAAATATGAAATTTGAAAATTAAATAATATAAATCTAAATGTTAAGAAATTTAAAGTTCAAACTTAAATTAAACATATAAATTTTGAAAATAATAAAGAAAATGGAGAAAAATAAAACCGATGAAGAAATATTAAACATATATAAAAAATTTAGTAATGAAAAGCAAAAAATAAAATAAATTAAGAAATACTAAATATATGAAAGATAATAACGAAAAATTAATAAATAAAAAAAAGAGAAAAAAATACAGCCAACTAGAAATTTGAAAAACAGTAGGAGTGAAATCAAATCTAACGAAAACAAAAATAGGAGAAATTACTTTTCTTAAAATTTGGAAACGAACATTAAAAAATAAAAATAGAAACTAATCAATCGGTCCCAAAATGACATTAATGGTTCATTAATAAATATTTAACATTCCATTCCCACGTTACATCAAGTAATTGCTATACACGTGTTCCTGCACAATCGATGGTGATGTAGGTTTGGCGACATATGACTTTCTATATTAAAATCATTATGCTTCTTATATTACCCAACATTATCTTTGTCTACAACTTTTCATCTAACACAAACCACTTAATTTTTATCACACATATCTATTCCTTTCATATTTGTATGTTTGTTTTCATAACAAGGCACATTATTCATACCAGAAAAAAAAAATGGTCAATGTACAGAAGCATCAATTAGAAGCGCAAGGCGAAAAACTGAGAATTAAAAGAACTATTCAAGCTAACCAAAACTAATATCTCTATTTAATCTATAATTGGCTTAAGTTAACATTTACGATTTCAATATTGAAAAAAACCAAAAAAAAAAGAAGAAAAAACTCAACTAATTTCAAATTTGATAAAAACCATACCAAGTATACCCAAAACCGGCCAAAAGAGTTCATATTAAAGTTTAAGATACAATCTCAAGTCCTCCCTATCTTTACCAGAACAAGGGATCAGTTTAGTCATTTTTTTCCTACCCAACGACATTCCTTGCCCACCTTCCAGCTGTTGACTAGTCAAACATTGCATAAATCTGATTAACTAGTAAAATGTAAAACAATACAGCTTGAATCAATAGTGAGCAGTTCAATTTTGTGAGCGAGCTTCGATTCATAGTATTTGTGTGATATTATAATTGATTCGGTTCGAGGGCTAAAACTGATAGAACCCAACCAATTACACCCCTAGCTACACCATCCATGTCCTAAATGATATAAAGGTAAACCTTCATAAAATACACTTGGGTAGATTTCATTTATACATGGAGTGTGTGTTGAAATAAAAAAATTATTAGGATATAAACAACTGTACATCATAATTTGTCCAACAGGTTCTCATACCATGTGATACCTACATAGCCTCACAATGGTTTAATCATCTATAACATCATAATTATGTTAAACAATTGACATCCTTACAATCAAAGCACAAACACTGAACATGATCACCAAAACAATACACAACTCAGATTTGATATTTCAATTGATTATTTGAGAAGAAAACTAATTCATATTTTCATAACTGTCCATTCTTATTCTCTATGCATTCCTTTGTGTTTAATATTCTAGTAGATAAGCTAATTCCCTTGCATAATTTGAATCGCATTTAGCCTGTTCAAAGCATATTAGTGGAATAGCAAAGTACACACAACATAAATAGGATATCAAAGTTGTAAGTTTAACATTAGTGTTGCCAATCCAACTAGATAAACATTACCCCACATAAAATATATATATATATATATATATATTATCCAGTTTTAAAGTCTCAGTGACCTCATCCATTTAACCCTCCTACGTACAAAACTAGCGAATAATCTGTACTTGAGTTCAATATTTTACTTTAGGGGGAAAAATGAAGTGAAAGGAAATTTATGTTGGTGCTTGTACCATAAAATTAATAGAAGAAAGATTCTTATTTCATCTTTACGTTATGGGTTTGATTGAAATGTTACCATTTTACTTAAAATATCAATATTAAATTAATATTAATTTTTCACTGAATATTATAACTATTGATTAATTTGAAAGAACTCTGTTTTTATCACTGATGAAGCTGGTTTCAAAATTATACTCTCGTTATTATTCTAAATGGATTAATATATATTAAAAAACATATATATTTTGAATGAATCAATAGACATTTAAAAACATGGACTAAAAATGAATACTTGGTAAAAAAATTGTAGATAAAAGTTCAAAAATTTGAAATTTCCAGACGAAATTCAAACAAAACACAAAACTCACTAACACCCGGAACTAATTAAAATTAAAATCTAACTCAAACTCAATGAGAATCCATGTTACGTTTTGAAATCTACCAATAGACACAGAACTTGAAGACTATAGTAGTTCCCACTCCTCCAGACCATCAAGACAAAGATGCTGAATAGAGATTAAGGATAAAAGTGACAATGAGGAACTGAAAATAGTTTCCAGTAAGGTTTAACTAAATGGAAAACCAATCATTGATTGATCACGTTCTTCATTCTAGTTCTAGCATTCAATAAGCTACAACATGAAAGAAAACTAAATCAAAAATACCAGAATGAAGCTTTAACAAAGGCACAAACAGTTCACTGTTGAATTAGATTGATAATCAACCGTGTAAAGTTCCCAAAATGTCTTCATCTCTAAACAAATGAAACCTGCAGATAAACCCCACCAAAGAAAAATCAAACCAAAATCATGAAATCGAATAGGAAATCAATATTTACATTCTACTTTAGTCTTCTTAGACTAATATGAATTCGGCAAAGAATCAACGAATACTTGAGAAGAAACAGCAATTTCTAATAAGATTGATATCTCAAACTCACACATAGTCCTGAATATTCCAATCTCGTTCTAAAATTATAAAATTGTTCAATTTGAGATAATGACAATGAACTAAGGAGGCAAATACAGTAGGCATACGCAGGAAGATTTAAATCGAAGACCATCATTTCTACAAACAGAGCAAGAAAAGTAGAAGCATACTCTTTCTCCCCGAGCTTCACTGACGTGCCTCCATATTCAGGCAAAAGAACGGTATCACCTTCTTTGACACAGACCGGAACCAGATTCCCGTTAATATCCCGTGCACCAGGACCCACCGCAATCACCTTGCCGGAGTTCAACTAAGGGTGCAAACCCCAATAGAAATGAAATCAAAGCGAAGAAACAGAAACCGAAATGGAATGAAAGAGATAATGAAAGGTACATTGGAGATACCTTGGAGGAGCTCTCAGGTAGAAGAATGCCGGCAGAGGTTTTGGAAGGAGGAACGATTTTCTCGATCAAGACACGATTGAGAGATGGAATTAAGCGCTTCGCCATAAGTGTGTGGTGGAAGAATTAGGGTTCTTGATTTCAGGTGCGAGGAAGAAGGTGGAGAGTGGGGGTTGCTTTAACGGAAGAAATAGAAAGGCGTAGAAGGTTCTAGGACAGGAGGGTTTAGAGATTTCGATGTTGTAGGGTTTTAGAGCTTTTTGAGGAATGCGATTAGGGGCCCATTGGGCCAATTTGGTAATTGTGAAAATGGACCGGTATGTGTTTAGGTAGTTGAATTAGAATGCCCATCATCACCACCTAGGTTCGGTATCATATCCCATAATTATTGTAAAAATATATTTTGATAAGAACATGAGATAGTATTTAAAAAGTTATTTTATTTAAAAATATAGTAATCATATATAATTTGATAATTTATTTAATAAATAGGAAATAGGAAAAAAAAAAAAAGAAGAAAAAGAAAATAGGAAACACTTTTATTTAATAATTTACATGTAAAATTATCTTACGTCGTGAAATGAAATAATAAAAAGGAGGATGGAAAAGTCATCCACAGCCCCGTGCCTGATTCTTTTTAGATCAACAACGTAACTCTAATCTCTCTTGGTTGTGGATACAAAATGTAATATAGAGAAATATTAGGGTCTAAAATCTAATTTCACTAAAAAATAAATACAAGTATGACAGTAAGACACTTTGACTAAGTTTGACCCAATTTTCAAATATGGAAATTTTTTTGAAGAACATAGATTTCCATCAAGATTTTCCAAATATTTTCCTTAACGGTAACAAATTTTCCATTTAACTAAATCACGAACAGACTCATAAAAGGAATTAAATTCCTATTAAGATTTTATTTCACTCCCATAAACAAATTACTCACAAATCATCACTTTATTCAATTCTCTCTACTCTGTTTCAATCTCAAATTTCACATTCACTTTCTGTGTTTAAGAAACAATGGTAATGGAGACATCGGTTCACGGCGGCTTAAGAATCTGTCTTCAACTTCCTGATTTAAACGATATTTACATACCTCGGAAAAGACGTGGGTCTTCCTCCGGCGCCGGCAAGAAAGAGCGATCCATGACTGAAACCGAACTCCCCTTGTCTATGGCGGAGGCTGCGTCTATTCTAATACAACTGGCAAACTCTGTTCCTGATGTTCAACGGCAAAAATTAAACAAAACCCACAAGAGAAAAAACCCTCCGACGCTGACGGAGGCATCGACGAGTAGGACTAAGAAACAGAGGAACCCTCCGACGCTGACGGAGGCATCGACGAGTAGAACTAAGAAACAGAGGAAGAAGTACGTAAAACAAATTGAGCATCCGTCGATGCCGGTGGCGATGAGAGATCGGATTTTAGAGATGGGTGGGTATGAAATACGACTGGTGATTCAAAAACAACTTACTGATACGGATTTAAACAAAAACCATGGTCGCCTGTCGATGAACACAAAACAACTGTCGTTCGATTTTGCTACAGAGGAAGAGACTAAGTTACTGAGCGAACAGGAAAATAAGAACAAGAGGGGGATAAACGTAATGATGTTGGACGATGTTCTTGAAGAAAGAATGCTGTGTTTGAAGAAGTGGAAAATTGGGAGTGGAGAAGTTTATTGTTTGATGACACGATGGAATTTGATGGTTGAAGAAAGAGGATTCAAAGGTGGAGAAGAGATTCAAGTTTGGAGCTTCAGAAAAGATGATGAATATGAAGCTCATCGTCTTTGCTTTGCATTGGTTAAATTAGCAACTTGCTAATTAAATTCAGTACCGTTCTTTGATCTTAACAACAAAACAATGACTAATTTTGGATTGAGGGATGGAATGGGCTGAAGAATTAGGGTTTCTGAGTTCAGGTGCGAGGAAGAAGAAGATGAAAAATTGTGTTACTTTAATTTTTCTTTTTCTTTTTATATAAGAAAATGCAAATTTAGTAAGAAAATAACACTTGGGTTGTAGAGATTTAGGAGGATGAAAAATTGCACATTATGCTTCTACTTTTCTGATATGTTGTATGTGTCACATGTAAATTAAACTTAACCATGGTTCAATTTGGTGGACTATGAGATAATTGAAGACATTAAAAAAGTTCAAATCATTCCCTTGATACAGTAAATTTTTTTGATCATATTCTTGAAACTTAATTTATATATGGATAAACTACTAATAAATAGAAATTGATGGTCGGCCTACATTTAGATTAAACTTGTGCCTTTTGTTTTATAGGTAGAAGCTCAAACTACTTTTGTATTATTCCAAATTCTGCTATAGATCTAAATTTAAGTCATGTAGTACCTTATTTTATGAGTAAAATATCATTATTCTAATTTTACTATCTATGATTATAATTTAGAATGATCTAATTGTATGGGTAGATTAAAAAAAAAAAACACAAGTGGTAGCTTCTATTTCAAAATATTTAGTACGATTATTATTATTCGAAATAATAATGCATTTGAGGGTCAATTACTATATTTTGTAATTATATAGCATTCTGATTAGAAGTTGATATATATGAACCATCCAGGTAATAAATCGTTAATCACAAAATTAGTGGAACTTCAAGATACAGAGATAATTACATCGGTAAAACAAACATTTGACATTGTTTAATTAAGAAAATATCATAAAGGATTAACTTTTATATATATATATATATAGTGATTATATTTGTGAGCAATTATGGATCTACAATTGTCTCATTATTAAAGAATAAATGTTAAATAATATATATATATATATATATATATATATATATATATATATATTAAATATTTTAATTCAGTTTGCTATATTTGAAATCATCTAAATTGAAATTGACATCCGATTTTAGATTAATCCTGATTTTAGTTTTATGGGTAAAAAGTACAAATTATTTTTATATTTTATTCTAAACTTTACTATTGTAATTTTAAGCGAGATGACATCTAATTTTATTAGTAAAATTTATTACATTATTTCACATTTATTACCTTATAATAAACAATGTTTACTAACCTATAATTTAGAACGATCAAAGTGGGTTTGGCTCACTAGTACTAACATAGATCTAAAAAGAAATGAAGTGATAGCTGAATTTCATTACAATTGGCATGAATGTTATGTTCAGGTAGTAATCGTAACGAAATTTCTTCTTCTATTTAATTAGTTATTGTTGTATTGTGTTTTAACAATAAATTTTTATTTTAGAATGCTTCAGATTTTATAAAATTTTATGATTTGAGTTTCATCTGGTGGGCGTGCCGGAGTGGTTATCGGGCATGACTAGAAATCATGTGGGCTCTGCCCGCGCAGGTTCGAATCCTGCCGCTCACGTTTTTTTTTTTCTATTATTTTTTCTGAATTTAAGGCTTCGTTATATATCTTCATGAGCAGATCTGCATTATGCATTTCTAAATTTGCACTTTTTTCGTTATTCATTTTTCATTATTGGTCAACAAGTTTTAAATTTGAACAAACATATAACATCTTTTAATTCTCTATCTTGATTCTTGCTCAACAAGTTTTAAATTTGAACAAACACATAACATCTTGCCGCTCACTATACGCGAAAGTCAAAATTGAGAATGTGTAATGAAACTAGAGTGAAAATAAGAATCAAGGTGTTGGAAGAGATAATAAGAATAAGAAAGAATAAATAGCAAAATTTGAATAAACTCCAAATAATTGTTTATGGTTATTTCACAATGTGATAAAATAAGGAGAAGACTAAAATTTGTAGGTCCTATTAATATTTTCGAAATCGTTTACTTTTAAGTTTTAAAAAATTATGTATATAAACATTACTTCCAAGAAGCATGGACATGAATATGATACGACATGGACACGAAGATTACCATATTTTAAAAATCTAGAATACGACATGACAATGACATGTTTATTAAAATATTCATTTTTAAAATATATATATCATTTTTATAGTAAAAGAAAATTTATAGTAAATGAATTGATGCATTTATATACTTAAAAGACTTAGCTTGATGTTTTCCATGTTTAAAAGTTATATTATTGTCATATATGTGTCTTTTTAGTCTACTCAATAAGTGTCTATACATGTCTAATACATTTGTTAGACTAGCAGGCGTCTAATAGGTGTCTACCAAATACCAGAATGTTCAAATGTCGAATATGTTATACAAACTAAAGTGTTTGTGCTTCTTAGTTTCACTTCTGTATCTCTTACTTTGTTACCTATATTGAACTAATGTTTTAAAAAACTAGCTAAGTTTGAAAAACCTAAAAGAAAATTTGTAAAAGCTTCTATATAGTTTTGAAATTAGCTAATAATTGATAAAAAGAAACATTATAAAAGGATAAGATAAACTATGGGTAATTCAAACAAAAAGCTTTAGACTTACAAAAATGGGATATTTACGAAATTCCTTAAAAGGGAAAAAAAATATAAAATACTATATTTGCAATTTTACCATTTTATAAATTATCTTTTTTCTATTTTATAAATATATAACGAAACATAGTTGCCATAATTAATAATATACATAAAGGAAAGAAATTTCTTTTAAATGATGTGTTTTTTCTCAAAATAATGTCAAAAGTAGGGAGACTTACCAATCTCAATCTATGTTAATATTTTTCCTCCTATCTTATTTTTGATATTACTCGTAAAAATATTTTATTTAAAAGAGATTTCAAAAGGAAATTAAAGACCATATAATAAATATTCTTAAAAAAAAAAAAAAAGAAAAATAAAAAAACCATATAATGCATAATGCCCTCTCTAACGGCGATGCATCACCGCCGATATGGAGATTTCCCCATCCCAACTCTCTTCCATTCGTCCGCCGCCGGAAAATCTCTCGTCTCCCTCCTCTAATGCACCGCATTCCGATCACCGTCATTCACTCATAGCGGGGAGGCTCAGAGACGCCCTCTTCTCCGCCGTCGCTGCCAAATATTCGACCAATGGCACCGCCCACTCTTTGCCCTTCCTCTCCGACCAGTTCAAGTCTGTTATCGACTGCCGCCTTCGTGAGAATTTCCCCTCTTTTCAAACTCCTACACATCTTCCTTATGCCTCGGTAACTTTCTTTCTTATTGCTTGTCTTTTCTGTTGATTAAGATTTTTAAGTTTATTTGTGCTTTATGCTTTTGTTTTTATGAATTTGACATTGGGAGAAAATTTTTTTGTTCGTTATGGTTGGAATTGAAGCAATGGTTGTTGATGAATTGATATTTTTGGGAATGTAGATGATACAGAGAGCAATAGCTGAAGTTGGAGAGGAAGATGGGTTGAGTGAGGAGTCGATATCAGAGTTCATCGTGAATGAGTATGAGGACTTGCCATGGGCACACTCAGCGTATTTGCGTCGCCATTTGGGGAAGCTCTGTGAAAATGGGGAGCTAGTGAAATTGAAATGTGGGAGGTATAACTTTAAGGTGGAGGATAAGGGAGTAAAGAGGAAGAAACGGAGGAGGAAGACGGGAGGAAGGAGTCGGTATCGAGAAGTGGAGAGTGCCGATGAGATAGAAGAGGGTTTTGATAGGAAAAAACGATCAAAGAAATTGAAGGTCATAGGACCCCGTGTGGAGGAGGTGGTCACAAGTAAAGGGAGTGAAGAACAAAGTGATTTTTCTAGAGAGGTGACTGTTGGAGTTGAAAATGTAGATCACGTTGGAGAAGGGCAAGTTGTGGTGAATGAAAAAAAAAAAGTTGAAGTAGATGAAATGGTTGACAAACAGCATGGAGAGAAAAGCAAGCATATATATGGGGCTAAAGTTTTTAACCGGAAAAATCAATCTCGAAATCTGGTGATCCTAGGTCTTCATGCGCCATTAGCTAATAAGGAGATGGAAAAACAAAGTGGTTCATTTGGGGAAGAAGTTTGTGAAGTTGAAGAAGGAGATCACGCGAAAGGAGGCCAAATTCAAGTGCGTGGTGAAGTTAATGAAGTTCAAGCAGATGTCATGATTCACCAACCTTGTGAAAAGGAAGTCAAGAGTAGAGATGGTTTTCAAGATTTTGATGACAAAAAGCAATCACAGAATGTAGCAGCTGGAAATCTCGGTGCACAGGAAGCACTAACAATGACATGGAATGAAGAAAAACGTGGTTCACCGAGAGAAGAAATTTGTGGAGCTAAAGAAAGAGGTTATGACCAAGACAGGCAAGCAATAATGATATATGAACTTAAAGAAGTTAATGGTAGTGATGAGGTTGAAGATTTTGGTGGGAGAAAACAATCACAGGATCTAATGGTTGTTGGACTTCATGCAAAAGAGGCACTAATGACTAAAGGGACTGAAGACGAATGTAGTTCGTTTAGAAAAAATGTTGGCGACGGGGTTGAAGGAAAACATGCACAAGCTGGCCAAACTGAAGTGCTAGATAAATTCAAAGAAGTTCAAGTTGAAATGATTGACGAGCACCCTGAGGAGGAAAAACAAGGAGAAAGGATGGAAGAACCAAAAGAGGTACTACATATGTCTCCATCTGATGCTTCCTTGCATGCTATTTACTATCTATTTTGTTTCTTGCTTGTAGAATAGGCATACAGTAAAAAAAATATCATATGGATAGAATATCATTCAAGTGAAAAAGAAATGTCAAAAGATCATATAATAAAATAAATCTTATTGTTGGCATGCCTCATTGTGTTAATATCAAAGCGAGCGCAGAGAATATGATAATCTTGCAAGAAGCTAAATTATCAATCAACGTAAAATCTTAAGTTGATGGATTGTAGTAAGTATTAATTATATCAATACTTAAAACTCTTCTCTTATGGAAATGAATATTAAGCTGATGAATTGTGATAAATTTAAAATATTTCAACAAAAGGAGATTATGTTACATAATCAGAATTTTTTTCCTATTCAATATAACTAGCTAAAATTATACATTTTCACCCCTTAACTTATTTAGCCCCTTTCTTCCTCACTCACTGCTGGTGGAGGTGGCGTCCTGCTGTCATTGTCAGCTGGCTCTGAAAGAAAGACAGACATAGGATTTCATCTTGTGCTTGTTGGGAGGTGAAGCAGAAGAATCCTTCTCCTTTATGTTATAGTGTGAGGGTTTGGTGATGATTAGAAGTATAGATTTGCTGATGATATTTTGTCAAGGAGAGAAGTTTTGATATTTCAAATATTTAAGTGTGGTTGGATGAAACTAATATTGAGTTAACTTTGATCTGTGTTTTACGTTTCATTTCCATCACAGAGAAAGACCCTTTGAGTTTCACTTTCAACTTCAGAAGGTGTTATTTACATGTTTACATCACCTTCTCTATAGATGTACATATTTTTCCTCCAAGAATTGTTTTGTTTGGAGTTTACTTTTATTATATTTTTAAACAAAATTTTCCATTTTAGTCATGTTAATCAAATTTATGATTATAATGTAGAGAGCATCCTTGGGATCAATCAGAGAACCTGTTGAAGAAGCCACTTTGGAGTTCTTTGATGCTATGTCGTACCATAGCAATGCTGAAGAAAATGGAGTGATTGATGATGCTGAAGGTTGCAAGAAGTTACTAGAGGAAAATGAAAATTTTGAATTCTTTGACGCGAAGTCTGACCATGGCTACGATGGGGTGAATGAAATAATTGGTGCTCAATCTTCTAAGAAGACGGTACTAGGTGAAGTTAGCAATAAACAAAATAGACTGGAAGAACAACGACCATCCAAGTTTAGTGATGATCAAACTGAAATAAGGAACGGTTGCGAGGCCGAGGACCTTCAACTAACCAAGGAGCATTCCCAAGTTAGATGGCCATCTGAAATAACTGGAACTCTAGCGAAGCATTCAAAACAAGAGATGTCTAGAACTTCTGAGGCAGACAAAAATGAGAAGTCCGAGGCATTATCGCCTGAAGATATTATTTGTAGTCCAAGTCAACCTTGGGGGCATCGTGGTCAAGGGAGGCCTCGGAAGTTGAAAGTTCAAGAAATTTTGGCAACTTCATTATCCTCATTTGCTCGAGATGGTGACCAGCGATATCTGGCATCAAATGTTGTAGACGGAGAGGCATTTGACTCAAATACAAGTTATGGCACTCATCATATTGATCAGCAAGGACTCAACCTGCCAAGAGGTCGGGGGAGAGGCCGAGGAAGGCATCGAGTAGTTAGACAAGACCAGAATTCAAGGTCACAGACATGCTCACCTTCCAAGCATTTGAATCATCGGCAATCTCCTGGAAAGATACGTGGGAGGCCTCTGAAACAAAATTTTGATGAAGATATTGTATCAAAGGATATCTCGACTTCTTTAGAAAATAAACACCAAGAAGATAAAGGTCTTCTTGGCCGTGGCCATGGCATTGGAAGTTCTTCAAGTGGAAGGATGAAAGAAAGGGGATCATTTGATAATCAGTAATCACTAGATGTTCAAGTGCTAACTATATTAATTAGTACTTAATAAAATTTAACATCTGATTTTGTTGTATGCTTCACTTAGTTTGCCTGTTTCCTTTTATCATCACACCTTAATAAAATTTCCACTTTTTAACTCTTGAAGCTAGTTGTGTTTCAAGTTATGCAATTACAGGTATTATACGAGGAATAAGAGCAAAAAGTTGCTAGAAGTGATGGTTACTCTCGAATACCCTCATGATCTCTTTCCTGCTTCACTCGCAGCTTCTCCATCCAATCGCACATCTATCCTTGTGATCAGCGACTCCATCCTTCATACTGGAGACAAATAATTTCACTTAAAGAACAGTAACCTATCAGGCAGAATTTTTAACTTTTCGTGGACTAAGTTTCTTCATGACCCAACTGGTAGGCTCTCACCATACCAATGCCAGCACAATAATTGAATTCATTTAATCTCTCTACTTTTAGTAACAGTTGTGTTAACTGCAGGTCTATCCATGCTCTTTTGTCGTCAGAATACGGCATAAAAGGTTGGTGGAATATTAGATTCTTTTGTGTTCCTTAATGACCAAGTGCTGTAGGATTAATTTCACTTAATTGATTATATTGTTAGATCAGTGAAGATATAGATAAAGCTAGTTTAGATTTCCTTTGGGTTAGGAAATATACCTTCATGGCTTTTACAAAAACTAACCACCCATGTCGATGGATCAAAGCCTTAACCAACTGTTGGTTGATTGACATGCATACCTTTGCCCTCTCAAAACTACTCTTCTCCCCTCCAACCAACGAAACGAAAGTACTCTTTTCCTGTATACCATCCACCACCAACCAAAAATCAATGTCAACTCAAATAGTTATAAAAAAATTTGATTTTGCTTTTGAAATTTCGGTTAAAATTCAAATGTGTTTATAAACTGGGCAAGAATTTTACCCAAAAAATTAGAATGAAACAAATAATATTTTCATAAACGAAAAATTAAAAAGAGAAAAGAAAGAAAGAAAAAAGTTTATTATTGAATGAAAAAAATGTGAATGTGATTACCAACCTCATTTAAGTTGAATATACAGCAGTAAACACTCTAGATCAAATATGAATAACAATTGATAGATGCAATTTATTATAATTGATATTATTTTAATTTATTCTTTAATTTGGGGCTAAAAGTTTATTAGATACTATAAACTCTTTACGGTCTTTTTATATTTATTTTAATACATGTTCCATTATTATTGTATTATATCTCTCTTCAAATTTGAAAGACTAAAAAGATGAGACAAAACACATATGCACTTATAGTTTTTGTAACGTCCCAAGTTTAAAAGGGGATACAAATATATCAATATCACGTTTGAATGAAGGAGATTGTAAGAATATGAAACTATGGTTAATTAAAAACACTTAAAAGAATTGAAAATGATCACTTATACCTACAAGGTGGACCTTCTATTTTAGTGACTCAATAATGAGAATTTGAAATCAGCCCTATATTAGATGATTTCTTAGAAATTTTACTCTTAGAAACCTCTAAAAACAAGAGAGGATGAGAGGATGACATAACCGAATCTCATGGAATTATAGTTTTTATAGGTATGAACTGCACAGATAAAGAAAGTAATGGTTGCTCCTCCTCTATCTCTTCATGAATGTTTTAATTTCCATTTTAATGTTTCAGCTAGATTGTATATTTTATATATATATATATATATATATATATATATATATATATATATATATATATATATATTTATCCTATATCTTTACCTAAATATTGCGTAATTTAAACATTGAAAGCCGTAAAATAGTGTGTAGAAGCTTTTATATCCCTTGATTATAAAATAAAGAAAGACTTAGATTGTAACCAACGCCAAGGACATGATATTGAGTTAAGACTTGGAATGTAAATGATAATTATTTCTTGGTTGGAGAGTTATATTACCAAAACTCCTCTCTTAATTAGGTTAAAAGAAGTACAAAAGTTAGGTTTAAGATAGTGAATTTGTGATTATTATTGAGCAATCCAATGGCTATAATTATTAAAAGGACAACATTCAACAACAACAACAATAATAAAAACAAAAACATATGAAAACAAGACAAAATCTTAAGATTCTCCAAACTAGAAAAAATGAGAATTTTTAAAAGAGTTCACTTTACAGTTACGCCACGCCGTCAATTTTAATGTGTTAGGTTGAGAAAATGTTTTCATTTTCCAACATTACTCACTATCACAAAAGTTAATGCTATTAGGACTTTGATGGTAGAATTGATCTCTCATTATTTGATTTTGGTGACTCTACATTAGTCTAGTCTGGGGCATTCCTAATTAAAACAAATTCTATGAGGAAAAAGACTAAACAAACAAAAATTGTGGGTAATTGTTTAAATGCCAAAGTCCACACCGGTGTACATCAGTTTGGTCGAGATGGATTGGGTTATCGCTATCGTGTTATTTATTCTTATTTTTTTCTTTTTTAAGTATTCTTTTATTAACTTAAAATACTTTAATTTTTTTTTTGTCTAGAACACATTAATAATTAAAATTTCGTAAAACTCAAATGTTAAATACCAAAATTTAATATATTTATTACAAGTTTCAAACAAATATTATAATAATATATAGAAATAATTTTTAACGGATTATAATATATATAATAAATAATATTAGAAATTCATGTTAAATTAGGTTAACTCAACATTTTTTAAAATGTAATCTAAACTCAACCCAACTCAATCGAACCCAAAAATTAAACCAACCTAACTCAATTTGTAGCAATAATAAACACCCTTAGCAAAATGTTATTTTGTAGCAATAATAGACATATATGTCGAGTCTATCAGTGAAAGATGATAGTACGTAGTTTGTCGATTAATAACTATAGATACCAAAATTCTACCATATTTATAAATATATTTTCTTTTATTTGATGGATTTGAAAACAAAAGCGAAGAAAATTTAAAAGAGAATTGTTAATAAATAAGGAATGAAGAGAATGGTAGAAATAGAAAACAAGAGTTTAGAAAGAAAGAGAATTGACAAAAGTTGACTGAGTTTATGTCCACAAAAAACAATGGAGAATAAAAGTCAAACAAACTAAAACTAAAACCTACCAAATTCCTAGAAATTTCCAAACATGTGATTTTTTTTTATTATTATTTATTATAATTATGTTTCTATTTCATATATTATTAATTGGGGGTTTCCTAATCTGATTTGGAGACATTACTATTAAATTTGCCAAACTCATTAAATTAACTTTGCGCTCTCAACGCCGGTATTTGGACAATAAATTAACTTTACCTAATCCAAACACATCATCACTCCCACTCCCAAACAAATTAAGTTTTCTAAATCACAAACTAATCATAAACTATGGTTCCCAACTTTTGTGCATCTATTTTTCTTAACCTATTTGTTTAATAAGTTATTAGAACACCTTCTTAAATTTTTCAAGTCACAAATTTTGAGGATTAATGTTTTTGGTTGAGTCTTTATTTAGTTATAAACCCTAGAGAGGTTTAATTTATAGTACTATTGAAGTTTGTGCTAAGGTTTGGTTAAATTATAAGTTTTAAGCGGTTGAGAATTATCTTGAGATATATTCTATTTCGATAACAATCTTGTTTTTAGATGGTTTTTTAAAGTTGAATTTTGATGTTTAAAAATGTTATGGGTATAGATTTAAAAATGTTAGTATTAGGAGCTCTTTCTCGAGAAATGTGTGCTGGATCAACCATTTTTCTAGAACGATTTTCTAATGATAATTAACTATCATTTTCGTTGGAATGATATATGAAAGTTAGCAATATTCTTTTGTGTATCATTATGATGATGACCTATACTTAGAAATCACCAACTCCTAAATATACGTTTATTTATAATATTGTAGTGTTAAGAAATTCGATGCTTTTGTTCACCCCCAAATATCAAAATTTCTTATTTTTGTACCAATTGTATGACTTTTAAAACTTAATATCACATATTTGGTGCATGTTGAATAGTATTAGTACGCATCCCTAAAATGATCTATGGATAAAGAATAATGTAACTTAAAATCAAACACATTTTAAGAAGATGGTGGAGTAAGTCTTGTCTATTTACATTTTAAAAAATGACACTTGAGGTACTAGATGCATAATATAATAATAATAATAATAATAATAATAATAATAATAATAATAATAATAATAATAATAATAATAATAATAATAATAATAATAATAACAATAATAACAAAACAGAATACAATTTAAAATCGTGAATTCATACTTAAAAATCCCCTGCCAATCAAACCAACGATTTAAACACATAAATCTTTAATTCAAACTAAAATAATTTGTACTCAAACATAAACTTAAAGACTAAAATAGTTTATGCCCAAAACATATATGAAATAATATGATCGTACGTCATGGTAATACTATTTAACTTCACATACTACTATAATTTCACTAATTACATTTATAACATACTTTAGGGGTTATTATAATCTAATATGCATTCAAACAACTCTTAAAATCGGACGGCGGAAGTTAACCGATTACCATTTTTTTTCCTAAACTAAGAATCAATTTTATAAATGAATAATTTAAAAGAATTACTAGATAATTTGAATGTTTTTTTTAACAATATAGAGTAATACTTCAAATTTGAAGATTATACTACAAGTTTGATGTCAATTTGAGATTTGTTCATATTGAATATACGTACACATGTCTTAAATAAGTTGATTATATATGTTGTGACTTATATTGTCTTCTAAACCCTACTTTAAGTGTTACATACCACTATCAAAACGAGTATCTTTCAAATGACATAGTGTGTATAATATCAACCTCGAAATTAGATATTGGATTCTCTTATTCTACATAGCTAATAATCTATAATACCTTAAAAAAAAAGTTCCACACCACCTTTTCACAATCACATATATTCTAAATCCACCGATAAAATACGAGTGGCGTATAAACATCACTAACTTATAGAATATAAAAATTTTGTCTCCATTTTTTCGTAAAATTAAACTAAAAGAAAAAAGAATTAGACACATTTTCTAGTTAATTAAAAATATTTAAGAGTCGTATAAAACTTAAAATAACTTTTAGGACAACAATAGTAAAAATGAAGTATTGAACCTCTCTCACTTATAAAATAAAAAATCATATTTGAGCTAATTAAGTTAGCTTATCTTTAAATAATCAATATATTATATAATATAATTACTTGTCCAGTTTAATGACACAGTAATGTTAGAAATATGTTTGAATATATATAGTCTTTTTTATATTCGTGAGTGTCCGGACCAGTTTATGCGAGACTAATCTTGAAACAATTATTTTGGATGTCAAGAGAACTCATAGAAAATTAATTACTAGGTAGGTGATCTTTTATCATTTAAAATTTCATTACTTTTTATTTTGAATCCTCCTCGGATAATTACAACTGCCTATTTAGGTTTTCATAAATTATAACTATTTTTCATTTTAAATAAGTTAGCACTAATAAAACGTTAGAAGCTCTTCTCTTAAGAAATTGCTAAATATTTTTTAAAAGAGTACTTTAACCCAACAAAAAAAAAACTCATAGAAGCATTTTTTTTAATATCAGTAATCTTAAACTTGAAAAATTGTGAAATTAATATTTTTGAAAAACTAACTAAAACATTGAAATAAATCCCTCCCAAATTCAAATGATAACCGATAAAGATACACAAATATAGTAATAAAATCAAGAAGAAAAAAAAAAAGGAAAACAAAACAAACTCACTAACTAAATACCCATAAATGTAGGTGGATAAACAAATCTATAATATATTTCATAGATTCAGTATCCAAAAAATTAATACAAAAAAAAAAAAAAGTGGATTTGAATTTGAAATGTATGCAATAATTGAATCACATGATTGACAAAAACTAATTTCCTTTTAATTCTAAAACTTAAAAAAAAAAACATGAATATCAATGGTAGTAAAAAGGATTAAATGGAATTATTTAATAAGAAGGAAAGAGAAAAAAAAACATTATTTCTATTCTTAAGTTTTAAAAGAGTTGTGAATTTTGAAATTTGAAAAATAAATTTAATAAATAATAGAGAAAAGAAATAGTGAAAGTGTAATTAATAAATGAATGTAAAGAAAATAATTAGAAGAAAACTGAAATAAAGAATAAAAATAATTTATAAATTAAGGAGAAAATAGAAATTAAAGGCAAAATGGGATAAAAAAAAATTAGAGTGTAATTTAGATATATAAATAAAGTAAATTAGAAGAAAATGGAATATTTTGAAACTTTTGAAAAGTAAAAGTAAAATAGAAAAAAATGGTTTTAGTAGAAGAAATAAATATATTAGGAAGACGGCGGTGTATGGAGGGGGGGGAGTGGTGGTTTCGTATGGACGTGGCTGTTCTCTTCCGTTATGGTCCCACACGCAATTACAGCTTCACACTAAATCAAACCTTTTTCTTTCTTTCTCCCACACCTCACGCGCTCTTCATTTTAACACCTATTCCTTCCCTTCCTTCCCCTTTCTTCTTTCTTCTTCTCTTTTCACTCCCCTCTTTCTATTTCCCTAACTCTTTTTTACTTTCTATTTCCCTATCATTTTATTTTTTCACCACAAACTTTATGTTAATTAATCTGAAGCCAAGTCCTAAAAGGGATGAAATCTTATATATATGGCAAGAATATTGGTCGGCCAACCTCGACCCAAGTAAGACACAACATAGTCTAGGTATGCAAGGATGTTGGATCGATCGATCGACCGACCTTCTCCCAAAGAAGATTCATATGCAATTTTGTCCAATGTAGAACCCTAGTAAGATAATAAGTGAGAAATCGTTGATAAAAATTTGTAAGGAAAAAGGGTTAATGGAAGTTTGAGCCAAAATAATCCTCGACCTCAAATGGTACGAGTAGAAAGCCCAAACCAACCACTCGTCCTCGACATCGACCAATGATATGAGCAAGCTAAGGGTGTGAGCTTGAGATATAACCTAATGTATTATCTCCGACTAGGAAACTAAGTTTCCTAGTTGGACAAATTCATTAACCCTATATCAAATGCTCAATAATTCTCTAACCGACTTAGACATCGTAGTCTAAATTTTTCTTTGTTTTACATGTCCTCCCCACATGCATTTTTCCTCGACCAAAATTTGGCATCAACACCATATACCCGTTTACTTTCTAAGTTTTCTAGAATAGGTACAATTGGTCTTTGTATTTTCAAAATGCTACTATTTGATCCTTAGCTTTCAAGAAGTTGTCGTTTAAAAGATCTATCAACTTAATTATTATTATGATTATTATTATTATTATTATTAATGTATGTAGCAATATTACATTTTGAATTAAAAAATGTTTAAAAGATAAGTTTAGAGAGAATAAGTAATCTTAAAATTAATTTTCTAATTTAAAATAATCTCTTATATCAAAATTGAGATAATATTGGTATTTTTTTATAATTGTAATCCCACAATCCAACCAAGCTGTAATATTTTATAAGTGAGAGTATGATATCAAATCTTGTAATCCCTTCTTAATTTAGCCTTTCAATGTATCAATTTTTTTAATTGAGCTATTTTCTATATATATTCCTAAATAAAAAGAAAAAGTTCAATGCATCATTAAATGATGAAAAACAATGTATCCATCAAATAAAAATCTATTCCTCATCCTAAAAATTCATTACCTTCCTTTTTCTTAATAAATAAAAAATTGAAAACTTAAAATATAAAATTGACAATTATATTTTCTTTAAAAAAATGTAGCTAGAAAAATACTAACAAAAAAATTCAAAAAATAAAACTACAATTTTATGTATTTTATTATTTATTTTCTTAAAAAGAGATATATATATATATATATATATATTTATTTTACCACAAAATGAAGTAAATGATTTTCATGTGGAAATACAAAGTATAGAAAATTTAATTGCTAAGATAAATAATTTACGGGTGGCGTTACTATATAAATCCTCTCTCTTTCTCTCCAACCAAAACTTGAATCCATTTCTCTCTCTCTCTTTTTCTTTCTCCCTATTTCTTCCCTCAACATTCATCATCATCGTCGTCATCATCTCATGGGGAATTACATTTCTTGCGCCTTAGCAACGCCCTTGATCAAGAATTCCAAGGCCGTCAGGGTCGTTCTTCCCGGCGGCGAGGTCCGGCAGTTCCGGGACTCGGTGAAGGCGGCGGAGCTCATGCTCGAATCTCCCAGTCACTTTCTCGCAAACGCCCAATCTCTCCACATCGGTCGCCGATTCTCCGCCCTCGCCGCCGACGAGGAGTTGGAATTCGGAAACGTCTACCTAATGTTTCCGATGAAGAGAGTTAACTCCGTTGTCACAGCGGCGGATTTAGCCACGTTCTTCATGGCAGCCAACTCTGCAGCCAGACGGATTTCGAGCGCTAAGATAAGGGTTTTACATGAGAATCGGAATCTTCAAGAATCGGAAGCGATGCCGAGAATTAGCGATGGAAATGAAGGACCGAGGTTGAGTTTGGAAGGAGTTGAGGGATTTCCGATGCATCGATTATCGGTTTGCCGGTCAAGAAAGCCATTGTTGGAGACTATTAAAGAAGAACAGATTAGGTCAAGATAGGTAGGGAAATTTCAATAGATTGTAATGAAATTCCAACTTCAATTTCTCTGATCTGATTTGATATGATATGATCTCGATATCTATTTTTTTTTTTTTTAAAGAAGATGATGAATTCTTCGATGGGGGATTGAAATTTCATATGAGCTGAAGTTATTTAATGGCGAAACGACGCCGTTTTCGCGCTTCTCCTCTATTCCCATTTTTTTTCACCATTAGCCTCAAATTAAAACTAAATTACCAATTTATTGTGATTGTAAAAGAAAAATATGTACATATACACACACACACACACATATATATAAAATATGCCGATCGTACAACAATAACCAATTCTTTTTTGAGTTTTGCATTTTCAACCTATATATATATATATATATATATATATATATATATATAATGAAATAGAAATGAAGGAGTTACAATGATAATTAAAACTGATAATTAAAATCAAGTAAGAAATGTAACTAATGGATTATATTAATGAATATGTAAAAAAAAAATGCATTTTTATTTAAGAGTAGAGAAGTTATATTTCAATGGATGTTATAATGTCTCACAATTACATCTACAAACGTATAACATGCATTGAGACGTGGTTGAGATTTGAGATTACAATTACTTTTCCTCTCCCTATCTCTTTCTTGGTTTAATTGTGTTGTGTACTTTTTAATCAAAAGAAAGAGCCACGAGAAATGGGAAAGTATGATTAAATTTGTGTTTGTGACTTGAAAATCAAAGCAAGGAAAAAAAGGAGATTGGTTTGGAGCTTAAGTTTGTTGGATCTAAATAACAAAAATTTCATCTATGATAGTGATTTTGGACCTTAATTTCAAAAAGAAAAAAAGAATCCTAAGGAAAAGTGCAATCTCAACTGACAAAGTTGTTCTAATCAATTTTTTACATTTTACTTTACACACACACACACACACACATATATATATATTGTTAAAACTTTTGCCTTTTCTTTTACCTACAATCTCATCTTTGTAATGGCATTCCTTTCCCTCTTTTTTTTTTTTCTTTAATTTTGTAAACATTGATTATTTTCTTTTTAATAATCTTTTCTTCTTGTTTTGTTTTGCATGTGATCTTGTTTTTGTATTGATTTATGTAGAATATAATGAAAAATATAAATTTAAAATATTCAATTACGTGTCAGTTTAAATCTTATATATATAGATATGTATATAAATAAAAAATAAAGAGGTGGATATTGTAGAAGGGCA
The DNA here is from genome assembly GCF_025177605.1 of Cucumis melo. Classification (NCBI taxonomy): domain Eukaryota; kingdom Viridiplantae; phylum Streptophyta; class Magnoliopsida; order Cucurbitales; family Cucurbitaceae; genus Cucumis; species Cucumis melo. The sequence goes on from NC_066865.1 coordinate 20,456,662, forward strand.
TAACAGTCTTATGTGATGATGAAAAAGTCAATTGACACCAACGACCGTACTTGTCGTTGTGACCTCCTCAAATTATTATTATTATTATTATTATTATTATTATTGTTTGTTGTTTTTGGCATGCTGTTATCTTCTTCGAATTAGGTATTATATATTACCATGTGTACATTTTGAAAGCTTCATATTTATAAGATTTTTAAAAGACAATTGCATTATGAAGAAATTATTATTATTAGATATTCTGAGTTCTAGAACCTTAGACTTATTTTTGTTGGGAATGCAATGGTACAAGGTTTTTTTCGGTGGAAACCGAAATCACTAACAACTGATGTAGAATCATTCTTCTAATTTAGTAATGTGGCTAAATTAAATCTTCATGTGTGAACAAAGATGAGAACTTTAAGTCACAAAGATTTATACAAAAAATGGACAATGTTAGCATGACAAGATGTAGGCTAGATAATGTTTGGTTCGATCCTAACCATCTAAGGGTTTGATCTATTTCACAATATTTTAAATTCAACTTGCCATTTGATACGAGTAAGTAGACATGACAAGATAGATTTAATACGTACTTATAAAAAATGAGAATGATTGTTTAAAGGGCTTTAAGGGCCCAAATGAAAAATAGTTCTAAGTTAAAAAATAAATGTGGTTTGATCTTTTGCTGATGTCATCATCCTATGAAATTACACTTTTGGCGACACTTTAACATTTTCTTTCTTCTTTCTTTTTGTTTCCTTCCTTTTTTGTCGTCGTCTTCTTCTTTTTTTATGTTTACTTTCTTCTCCTCTATTCTCCAAATTTTTCTTCGTTGTGTAGGAGATAGAAAGAGAAAGAAGATTCTAAACAAAGAAAAAACAACAAAGAGAAACAAGAAATAGGTACTTGGAACGAGAAAGAGAAACAAAAAAGTGAAATGAGAAATTATTCACGAGCGAGAAAATGTATTTAGGCACAAGAATCTCAAACGACAAATAGGTGCTTTGAATGAAAAAGAGAAAAGAGAAGTTGTTCATGAGTGAGAAAAAGGTACGTGGTGGAAATTTTGAATATTGTGTTTGACAAGAACAAGTAACAAAGGATAAGAATAAGAAAGCTAGAAATAGAAACAAAAAAAGTTCGTAACAAATTGACCTCACGTACAAATGAAATTGTTTTGGTAGATTCCTGATGTCATCATAAGACCATTACACATTAGAAATTAAATTGTCGGTTAGATTTCATTTAGGCCTCCAACCATCTATATAAAGAACTCCTAAAGGATGAAAGTCATTCTTTCCTTTAACTTGACTGACACCCATTCAAAATTAATACTAACTTAAACTATGAAAGGTTAAAATGAATTATATTTAGACCCCAATTATTATTGCTCCAATAATCCAAACATTGTTAATAAACCAAACGAAACCAAGCCAATCCCATTACAAATAATTAGCTTTTATATACTATTATTTTGGCGGGTGAGAAACTAACAAGAACACTACATTTTTAAAAACTAAACTAACAAGAACACTACATTTTTAAAAACTAAAATATGCAGTCAATTTAGACATACCGAAGTTAAAACATAAGCCAACGAAATATAATTTAATCGACATAAAACATAGACCCAGCCAAGAGATCATAAGTTCGGATAAACACCCAGTATTTTGTTTTAACTTTTTCTAAAAAAGAATAACGAGTTGAAGCATGACACAATTAGCCCAATAATACACATAGGGCTACAATATATATACACATATCTTTTCTTTTGTATTTTCCTTTTCTGTACAGAGAATTTCTAACACAAGCAGTCATTCTAATCAACTGCATAACAACTTCAAACATCTAACCCTTCCTTTTTTCTCTTTTGAGAAATTCCTTTCTTTTCTAACCTTTACAATCGGTCTTTCCACCATGTTTATTGAAGCTGACAAGGATACAGCCATGAAACTTTCTGCATCTAGATATCCCCATAGCTACACCATCTTTCAGCCTCGAAATTAAATTTCTTCTAGCTGGTATAAAACTTACCGAACACGAATAATGTAAGGCTGAGGTTGGGGTGATTGGGATGTCGAACTCCGAGCAATACTGGATGAACTAATGAGTGAACTATGAGACGTAGCCAGCTGATCATAGACACCCAAAACAAAAAAAACCATGAACATACTAGAATTATCACTGAGGATATTACGAACATGTCTGTTAATTGAAGGGGAATGATTCATTATATTGTTTCAGGTGCTTACGAGAAGTCGGCGGCGATGAACTGCAAAGACTACTTTGAACATAACATATACTGGTAGAAAGATCCCAAAAGTTCGCAGGCATATCGTCTGTCGTTAATGAGGAATAATTGAACTTTAGGAAGAAAGATTGGTTTTGCATTTGTTTGAAAACTAAACTAAGATAGAATGTAAGATTTCTTACCAGAAGCAGAGGGAAAGAGTAACCGCCGCTTTCATTGAATATGAGGGGAAGAGAGTGCCTCAAAACCAGAAGAACCATGAACTAGAAAAAGAGAATGAAGTGTTCAGATTTTGTGAATTTCCTAAAAACGAATTTAAGATTCCAAACACAAGTTATTTTGGATGACATCCATTAAATTAATTGTGATTTTGGAAAGAACTTTGTGTATAAAGGGATAGAAAAATTACAATGATAGCAACTGAATGGCAGCATAGCACGCTGGTTGCAGCAGATGCTGAGAACTCATCATAGCCAGGATCAGCAACGTTACGGTTTGACGAAACCATTGCTATATAGCTCGGACTATCCAAGTTCCTTCTAGAAATCTCCCAGTTCCCCCTGCAATGAAAAAGAGGTCAATCAAAGGACTTCAGAAATTTCTCAAGTTCAAGGAGAAAAAACATTACGTTGGATGAATTGTTGCAAGAGCATTACCTGAAGTTCATTGGGATGCGACCCATTTCGAATAATGGAGGAGGAGCTGTGTAACCTGGTTCATATTGCTGCAAAACACAGTTCCACATTTCAGTTTCATTATACAAACTCCACCAAACAAACTGATATGCTTGAGGCGAAAAGCGATGCTGCTTAAGATTGCAATTTTACATAGATGAATTGCTTGAAAAAGTAACAAAACTAGGGAGAAAGAACAAAAAAACACTGCACTCTACCTTGCGGCATATTTCACAAATTGTGTCTCCTTTCTCGTTACACCACTTCTGTATGCATCTTCTATGTGCATACTGCAAAATTCAATGGAACATGTCAAAAAAACTTGCATATCTGGGGAAAATCTAAAGAAAATATCAGCAGTCCTCGGAATTCGGACACTATTATGAAAATGATAAAACTATTTGAGGCACAATATATAGTTACGGAAGAGAAAATTTTCATATATGGAGAAATATAATTGATATAGAAAATTTAAAAGCAGCACAGTTTGGAAACGTGAGTTTTGTTTGAGGTGTAAACTTCATAGTAAAGGTGCATTAGAATGATGCATCCGTGTTGCTAAAGTGAACTATAATGACAACTATCATACATCAATGTGCTTGCTTTTCAAAAATGTAAAGAAAATTGTCATTAGGCTCCATATATAAATCAAATGCAAGCCAACAAGAAAATCAGCTATATTTGTTATGTAATGACTTTATATGGAAAATTTGGCAATTTCATTCAATGATCAGCAATGAGTTCATGAACACACCTTAAGGCTGCCACAGCACGAGCAGGGTGTTTCCATGTTCGAGTCTTCATCCTCATCTTGGCATATTCTACATTCCACAATCTTCTTTGGAGATGGTATGTTTTCAAATCCCATATCTGGGGAAGACCTGTCCCTCTTCAGACCATCCATGGCAGAGGAGGTTGCTTCCGTCGATGGCTTTCGGCTCTCAATCGCTGCTTCTAATGTCGACTCCGTCAACAACCGATCAACCAGCAAAACAAAGTGATCCCCCATACTCAAAAACTCCAATATCAGGAAAAAATGATTTCACAATCTTTGAACTGACCAAATACCATAGAGATATAAGAAACAAAGCCTTGCTTCTTTCCAATGAATGGACTAAGTTCTAGAACATAAGACTAAGGATTAAATAAAACACGAGAGGCAACGACAAAACTAGACAAATAGGAAATACCGGCTACAACAAACAAAAGACCATAGGATACCCATGTCCTCGACAGAGCTCTATGTTAATTTAAAACTCCACCATCCACCAATAACCTTCCTAACGGAAACCCAGAAAAGAAGTACAGGAAAAAGTAGAGGCAAAAGTTTAGAACAAGAAAAAGGTTGAACGGAGGAAAGTAAACACCCAGAACAGAAAAGGCAGGATGAAAGACAAAAGAATCAAACAGAGGACACGGGAATATAACAAAAGGGAAACCAATAAAGAAAGGAAAGAAAGGAGGAAGAAACTTACAAGAAGGGGATGGAATCTTGTTGAAGCAAAGAAAACTGGTATGCCCCCTTTTGCCCCCCTCCGATGTTTCTGAAGGAAATTAGCCAGAGTTTTCGGAAATAAGATAAATGGGTGGGTGTGACACATGGATGAATGTATTCCAAGCTTTGTGGCATCAAGAGAACCAAGAAATAGAAGCTATGAAAATGGGTTTCTGCCCATAATTCTCAGCTTGGCATTTCATCAAACAGTTCGGGTGCGTGTTATATATTGATAGAAAATTTCCCACTTATGTTAATCGGCAAATCTTATAGAGAGAGAGAGAGGAAGAGGGGGCCGCCATGATGGCTCTCTCTCATTTTGCGGTTTTAAGCCGCATCATTGCATGAGCTAATCAAATGGGGTCAAAAAAAAAAATGCTTCTTTCTTTGGTCTTTGGTGATGAAAAACATCAAGAAATTGTGAGATTCAGTTTGGTTATATTGTGAATTAATTGCATGAGATAAAATGGATAACAAAAAGAAACAGCAGAATGATGTGCCTCCTAAATTTAAGAGATTTTTGTACAAAAATTTAATTTTCAACATTAGAAACACCTCTTAATTTTAATTGTTATTCAAAGTGCAATTAAACAGATGTTAATGATTTGGGACTAATTAATTTTTATTAATGGCAAGAAATTGAATGAAATACCTTCAACAGATGTTAATGCAAATAAATATTTCAAAAATTCCAAACCAAATAGAAAATTATAGGCTCTCTCTCACTTGAGTTTTTAGTTCAATTCTAAAAAAGAAAAAAAAAATCTATTTTATAAAGTTTTTGAATGAATAACATTTTATGGACAATGCCCATTATAAGTTTAATTTTTTAAAAACTAAAAAGCCCCATTAATCATTTGAACTTTTTTATTTTTGGTTTTTAAATATTAAGTCAACAACAACCTTTTAGACTACAAGTTTTTTTTTTCTTCCCTTTTTGTTATCCACTTTTACCAATATTTTCTTTTAAGAAATAAAGTCAAAATTTGAAAATTTTAAAGAATTAACATTTAAAAATCCATATTTTGTGTTGAGATTTTGGTTAATGTTTTTGTATCCAAGATGAAAAATGAAGCATTTAGTTAATCACTAAATGACAGAAAAAATTAAGTTTCCATTGATTGATTTTTTTTTTTAATTATTATTTTATTTATGAAACTTGATATTCTTTTTTCTTTTAAAGTTGACATCTTGGTTTAACAAATACAAAACCAAAAACACATTCCAACCCCATAATTTTGAAACAAGAAAAAGGTCAATTTTACTAATTCTTTTTTATTTTTATCAAAATAGATTCAAACCACAAACTAATTGTCTAATTTTCATTTCTTAATTTCTAAAACTTGAACAAATCAATAAAAAAAAAAGAGAAACATTTAACATTTTGTCGATTTTCTTGATTAGTTTCATCACGTAAATGCACAAAAGAGGAGGATACAAGTCATAGTATAAATGAGTTGCATAGGGTATTTGTTATATTATTGTAGCCACTCTTTATGGGAATTTGTTTAGGCATGAAAAAGAAATTAGGTTTTTAGGAATAATACCTAAACCATATAAATTATATTCTAGCTATGATCAAAGAGGTGTAGTTGAACCAACATATTTCATTATTGCCTCTTGGCAAAGAGACTTTATTCCTTATTCCACCAATCATTGGTTCAATAAAAGTTTCAATTATTTACATCTTACTATATTATAATGTTTATACACTTGTCCAATAAGTAGCCATTGCATGACTCATTAATTATTAATTGTTTATTTATTCTCTTTCTAAATATAAAAAGGTTCCAAATCCTCAACCACGAAATCAGTATTAAGAGTCTCGAACAACTTTATATATACATGTTAATTCTGTTTTTCTAACGTAAACTTTTTTGTTAGATTATTGTTTTAGTAACATACTGGTGCTTGTACTTAATATAATGACAACATACTTAAAGATGCTTCACAAATGTTTATAAATGTGTGCATGCATGACACTCCAATACCACACTCGAAGAAAATGAGTCTTTAGTTTTGAAGGTGTGAATCATCTATACAACAATTTAGTTCAACATCCAATATGAGATATTTAGTTCAACAATGATTGAAATGATTGTTGATGTCTTATCTACTTAACTATATTTAAATTAACTATAGATCCAAAATAGTTTAATAAAACAAATTATCATTTGATGGTAGATGAACAAAAAAAAATTTATAGTGAAGTAAACCTACTAAACTAAAGCATTTCTAAACATTAATGGGTGAATTTGAGAATTACCAATTGTAAATTTATCATTCATTCAACATGAAGTTTGAAAGGAGAAATAATAAGAGTTAAAATATATCATCCTTATTGGTCCATGATTTTGTTTCTTTTACATTCCTCTCCTTGTGAAGAACAATTCTTTAGGAAGGAAAAAAACCACATGGCAAAATCATTTAAGCGAATTTAAATATTTTTAAATATAGGATGATGAATCAAAATATTTACAAAAACATTGTAAAATTTCAGATTTTATCCATGTTTGCAAGTTAATTGATAGATATTGATAGCAGTGTATAAGTGCATATGATGGATAGAATATGAGATTTTTCTATATTTTATAAATATTTTTCAGTAGATGATAATTTGTAGTGTTAGTATATACTTTTATCTCAAAGTAATAAATTAGACAACAGGTGAGAAATTTGATTATTGTTATAGGGAAGTATATAGATAGGGAGGAAAGGATGATTAGAAGCCTAAGGATGGGGAAATGGAAGAAGCAATACTAATTAATAAAGTTGAAGCCATAGATGAACTAAATCACAAGAGAAGAATATTATGAATTAATGTCTAAGTTTACTCTTTCTATCTAACTCTTATTTCTCACTCTATCTCACTTAGTTTTCTTCCAAGATTTCCAAATTTAAACCCATGGTTTAAACATAAGCATAATAATTATAATTATTATTACCATTTTAACAGCAGATGAATTATCATTAATCATTGGGGAAAAAAAAAAGGTTTGAATTGGGGTTGGTAAATGGAACAAGTTGGAAGATCATGGGCCTCTCATAAGAAAGAAAAGGCATACTAATGGGCTTACATAATGGGCCTTGCTTTTTTTTGTTGCACGTGTGTTGCACGTGCAATTTTTAGTTTATTTTAGTTTACAGATAATTTTTTTTTTTAAAGATTACAATATATATCAACTTTGTTTTTTTTACTAAAATAGTTGTAATCAGAAAACACAATTGAAATTTATGAGATTTTAATAAGACAAAATTCCAACATCCATAGTTTATATCACATTCATACGTGATATATACTACCTAATTGTCACAAGTGGAAAGGACGTGATTATTAATTCAAACATATCTACACCTTTAGATCATAGTCTAATTTACACTCATATACGGAAAAAAATATATCACATTGGCTCAAATACTTGTCTATACAAACATATCTCGTTTATAGAAGAAATCAATTTTAATGTTGTGGTAGTATATATTACATATCGTTAACTGATTTATTATTTTATTAAATATTTGTTAAGTGGATTCAATATAATTCTTACTTACTATCATACCATGTCACAGTGGTGCCCATTGCTTGTCTATTCAATAATAAATTGAATTCATTAAAATGGAGGTGTAGGAAACGGTGAGAATCTTACATCCAAAAAGATGAAATCTCATATCTAATTAATGTTTATTTAATGTGTGTGTAACATCATATCTCCCCTCAGTATGATTGATAACCCTTTTAATTTTTTTAAAAGAAGAAATCCTAGATAACGAGATTTAAAATGTAGAACCAATTAAGTGTTAAAAGCAACTAAACACCCAACAACTCATTCAAAAATTGATTATCATATTTATTTTATAACTATTCTATCATTCTTTGGTCTAAAAGGAATGATAAAATATGAATTAATAATTATGAGTGGTCCGACACCACTATAAAAATCTTGTATTTTACTTTTAAATCTCAAAATAATATTATTTGTAGTTGTGTAAGGTTTTCACTTACTTCAAACAAAAATTGGTCATTTTGATTCCTATACTGTAAGCTCGTTTTTCTATTGAAAATTTTAGAATGACATTTGATTTGTCATATTATTTAAAATATATCTATTAGAAGACTTTGGTTCTAAACTTAGATCAAAAATTGGTTATAGATATGGAAATAGTGGCTATTCTTTTAGAGTTCAACCTGAGTTAGGCGAGATTTGTTTGATCAAGTAAACACACTTTATGCAAATAAAACCAACATCAAAATTATATTGACCAATTATAAACCTTCGAGAAGGTAAGGAAACTAAAACGAAATAAAACTAGAACTATGTCAATGAGAGCACAAGACACCTATATTATTAGTTCTGATTTGATCCCTACCCTATAAAAATGCCTTAAATGTTGAACCCACCTGCTGATTCCTTGTATATGTCCTGTAATCATAGTCAAAGTTCAAATTTCCTAACCCCCACCCAAATTGGGTATTTGAAGTGCATACCAAAACTCCCAAAATCTGAATATCTCATACAGAAAAAAAAAAAAGGAAGAAAGTGCAACAGAACAGAGAATAATGGGGCTGATTTTTATAAGTTATTACTATTTGAAATCTAATATGACATGACAATCTTCAAATATTGGATTGGATAGGATTGGACTGCCCCTCTTCCTTTCTATATTAAATAACTCACCTCAGACTAATCTAACTAAACTAAACATATTGTAAACTCAAAGACAGTCACAATCACAACCACAGTAACCCTCTTTGATTCTCACTTTCTTTTTCGTGTTTATATAATCAAAGGGTTTGATTTTATGAAACCAAACTCTTTCTTCTTCATCTCCGGAACCAAAATTTTATAATATCTAGATTGAATCTAAGCTCATCCCATTAATGGGTTATTGTTCTAATTCCTTATTCTTTATTGTCATCCCTGACTCTCCTGCAATAATAACTGTAGTAGCCATATCAAGAAACATACCGTGTTCAACAACTCCGGCTAGCCGTAAAATTCTATCACTGGCGATCTTCAAATCGCCAATATCTTTCTTGAAATACAAATCCACTATGTAATTCTCATTATCCGTGACATAAGGCTCCTCCCCATCTTTTCCACCTACTGTCCGAAGCTTGGCGATGCAACCGGATTCTTCGAAAAGGTTCTGAAGACGAACGGCAGTGAATTTCCAGCAATACGGCACAACCTCAACAGGCATAGCAAGGCCACTAGCGCCAATGAACTCCACAAGCTTAGATTCATCAACAATGACAATGAACTTTTTACAAACACATTCAACCATCTTCTCACGGAGGAGAGAACCGCCTCTACCCTTCACTAAATTGAGATGAGGATCGACCTCATCGGCGCCATCGATAGCGAGATCGATGACAGGGTGTGAATCGAGATCGGACAAAGGGATACCCAAGGAAACAGCTTGGTCGTGGGTTTTTTTGGAAGTGGGTATTCCAACGATGTCCTTAAGCTTCCCCAGACGGAGAAGTTCGGCGATCCGGTCGACGGCGTGTTTGGCAGTGGAGCCGGTTCCGAGGCCGAGAACCATACCGGAGTGAACGAATTCGACAGCCTTGTAAGCAGCGGCCTTCTTGAAATCGTCTTGTGTGAAAATGGGGGGAGAGAGAGGGAGGGAAGAAGGAGGGAGAAGAGGGATGGAGGAATTATCGGACCCCATAAATTTGGGGAAATAAGGAATGGCCATGGTTGTAGAGGGAAGAGGAACAAAAACAGAGAGAAGGAGGTTAGGTAAACTGGGGATTCATGGAGGAGAAAGGAAAATGGGGAAATGGGGGGAGAAGGGTTGATGGAAGAGAATTGGGATTGGGATTGGGATTGGGAATGTGTGGCGGAGAGAAATGGAAGGGAAGCGATAGAGAGAAGAAGAGAGAAAGATAGGGTTTAAGTTTAAAGAAGAAGGAGAGATTTGTGTTTGGTTCTGGAGAAAGAGAGGGAAAATGGGGAATTTATAAGGCTGGAAACAAACCTACTGGTCCTCCCAAGTTCAAAAAGAATCAAAATTCCTAAATTAAAATTATAAATAAAATAATATTTCTTCTCTCTTTTTCTTAAAAAATAATAATTAATAAATCCTTGCTTTTGGCGTAGTTTTAGCAAAAGCCTGGGATACTAATTTCTTTTGTTTTTATCTTTCTCTTCTTTTCTTTTTTCTTTTTTCTTTTTAATTCCAAAATTAATACAAATATTTACAAAACATCAACTGTATGGCTCTCTAACTTTATAACTCCTTAGTAGATATAAATTTTATGTTTACTTGACTTTAAATTCTGTACACAATAATAGTATACTTTTTAAGAATAGTTGAATTAGACTAATGATATATTCATGTAAAATTGAAAGTCTCTAATATAGTTATGAGGTATAGAGGTGTTATATACATTGTTGATGTCAAAATTTTAATATTGTAATAATGAAGAACTTAATCTTTTTTAGCAACAACCAAGTCTAGTTTAAATTCAGGAAAAAATGTGATTTGTACAAACAAAGAGGATCATTACACATATGGAGGGGTGCTTGTCGCACAAGTCTAAGATGCTTAACTTATTAAGGAAAAGTCCATAACAAGTATGCAAATTTAGTCGGTTAGAAGACTTACTTTCCTCAGGGTTTTACCCCTTATTTATAGTACACTAAACTAATCTATATCTTTTTCTTCTAGAATTTCAAAGTATATCAAGTTTTCGTAATCTAATTTTGAGCTAGAACCTTCCTTAGGATCTAATTCTCATCGTGCTTCTCGTGGAGTCTAACCCACAGCTTGTGGTATGAACCTAACTCGTGCCATACTTTCTTTCTAAACTTTGTTTATTTTCGAATGTCATTGTTTTAACCTAATTAAAACACGTTAGTTTATAAAAAGATAGTAGTACCCTTCAATCTAACACTAACCTAGGTCATAACATGCATAAACTAACCTAAAAGTTTGTCATTTTTTAATGAGAAAAAATAATTTTTACATTTAAACTTTTTTACTTACATTAATTTTAACACTAAACTTAAAATGGATCGATTTGAACATTTTATTTCTTATAAAAATTATCCTTAGAAAAGTTTAAACTTAAATAAAAGTTTATGGCCAAATAACATCCCCTTCCCAAATCAAACTTCTATCATATATCTTCACTTCTTGAATGTATGGAATTTAGAATTTCTTTTTTCCCTATAATATTAATTAAGATGTGATATGGAAAAAGAGAAAGGAAAGAAAGAAAAGAAGGGATGCATGTGGATGAGTGTTAGAGAGAGTTTTGTTCATCCACGGCTCCAAAATAAAGACTTGGAATTTGGTTTTTAGTTTTTACACCTTCCAATAAGCATTAAAAAAAAAAAAAAAAACAACGAAATTGTACCAAATATTCCTTCAACTTTTGGATAAGTTTTTAATGGATGCTCTACACTTTGAAATATTCATATATTACCATTGACCTTTCAAATTTGTTTTAAAAAGTACTTTTGAATTTATTCTAAAAATCAGTGAAAATTGTCTATACAAATTTAAATTTGAATGATATATATATATAAAAGATTGTGTATAAAGATTAATGTTATTGTTGTTCATGGTCAATAATCTAAAAGATATAACATCGATGAATTACTAAAGTCAAAGTTGTAATTTTTTTTCAAAAGTAAACTCTAGCTGCAGTCTATTTTAACTATGTTCCATGTAAGTTGTTCTATTTACTGCAAATAAAACCTATATTTTGAATTCATTCAAGGGCATGATTATACAATTAGAAAGAAAAAACTATCAAAATGGTGACAATTATTGTAGTTAATGATGGCAAAATCCTTATGGTACACTTTGTAATATTTATCTAAGTTCTTTATCAAAAATTTTGATGTCTAACATAAATTTCTTTTATATATATATATATATATTTGCATGAACTTTGACTAGTCTACGAGATAATCCACCTAGCATCGAAACATTTATCTATACCTCACTTCCACAATATTGTTATAACTGCCACTGTCTTTCATCTATATACTTCAATGAACCACCACCCATGATGACCAACTTCTCGTGAACTCCTCCGACTACTACTATCAATAGCCAACTCTAACAACCACCACCATATATTCTAACACCTATTTATTTTAATTTATTTGTTCATTTTTTGTAGTGGTTTACTTATAGCAATTTGACATTAATAAATATATATATATATATATTTTTATCATCATGAACTCAACTCAATTCACATTTGTATGTATTCAAGAATAAGAAGTATCGAGTTCAAATCCTCTTTATCTATCTAGTTGTATTATTGCAATAATCGAGAAAAAAGAGATATACTTTTAATATATAATAAATAAAAAAAAATATTTGAATGTAAAAATATAAGAGAGAGTTATAAACACAGAAATTCTTTCCTTTGAAATAGTTTATACCAAATGAAAATGACTTTTTTTAATTGTTTTTCATTGTCTTTGGGTAGTCAATTGAAACATTCCAATTTGAAGAGATGGGTAGTAGATTAGAGAGAGAACTTGTTCCCCATGAAGTGTTCCATCCCTATTTTCTTACTTTTTCCATAAAGTTCAATCCCTATTTCCTAGAAATAATTAATAAGTATGGGGTCTTGACTTTGAATTAAATGTATGGTAGAAAATGGTGGTCCAATTTAATTCTCATACAGAAAAAAGGCTTCTTGGAAAGCTATTGGTGAGGTTTTTTGGCAAAAAGATTTTGGAAATGAAGGAGGAAGGAGGGCATGAGCATAATTAATTTGCCTTTTCTACACACACTCATATATATATATATTGATTATTATTGTTCTTATTTTAATTAAATCTTGAAAAGGATTGACCAAATATCTAAAATTTCATTTTGATATCCTTTTCTTTCATGAGCATATTCCCAAATCAATGGTTGACATTACTAAGCACATTGTTATCTTCACTTTTTCCTTTTATTTTTCTTCATTGATATTATTTGATCCATTTAGCATTGTGTTCCACTAAGGTACTTTTATAAAATCCCTCTATATTATATATATAAGCGAATAGAATAACCTTTGATGGCATAAGGATTTATATATAAGTGATACTAAAAGGCTTATGCCTAAAGCATACAATATGATCATAACAATGTAGAAATATGTGGAGATTCGTTCTCATTACCAAAATGCTGTCAAACTCATGCCCTCGACTTAACCCTAACCCATGTTGGTTGAATCTTAAGTGTTTAATAAAAAAGTAATGAGCCTTGGAGGATATAGTTATAGTTGAGATCTATGATTGAGTTTTATCTTTACTAGCTGTTTGCAAGAAGAAAAAAGGTTGGCTTGAACAAGAGCTAGACAAATGAACAACTATTTGAACAAAGACTCAATGATCCTTCGTTATTTAAGGAAAAGTTTATTGAAAATGAGATTTAAGTTTCCTATTGATGAGATAAGATGAAGATTATGGGTACGCAAATAAGGAGCAACATTTTCATTGGTATGATGCCTTCTAGATGGTTTATTTCTTGAAAAAGGGTTATCTAATAAAGCATGCAACAATATACCCAGTAAAATTTCAAGAACATAAAAAATTAACACAAGAAAATCAAGTTCGGCGCAACACCACCTATGTTTGGGGTTAGTTTGCAAGTGGAAAACAACAACAATAATCTCTTTGAAAAAGTAAAATAGATTAAATTTTCAAAAAGTTGTTACCAAAGCTAAAAGCAAGGTTGATAACTAAAGGAACAGGAAGAGGAGAGAAATTTAACACAACTTTGATAACCTAGTTCGTTGAAAATCACCTACACCTAGGGAGCTTCTATGCTCAGATGAAGAAGAGATTGATTTTTTAAGATTCAAATGAGTACAAGTTCCGAAGAATGCTAATATCAATCTGATACGAAACATAATATTATAAATAATTCTAGTTCTTCACACGATGCTCCCCATAGATTGATATTCCTAGTAACATTTATACTACTAGATATCAAGCTCCCCTTGACATTAATATAATCAAATCTTCAAATCGACTAAATCTTCCTTAATCTTTTGTCTTTCTTCATATTCATGGATCAATAACTTTTACTGGACTGAAGTGTTCAACACTACATATGCGAAATATTTTTCAATTGAAGGTAAAAGGCTTACCTTGCAATTGAATATCTTGATCAATAAGGTACAACTACATAACTTTTTATTTTTTCTCAATACAAACCTCAAGGTAGTCGAGGAGATATTTAAAGAAAAGGTTTGTAGCAATCCAAACATGATGCGATGATTATCCCCAAAGAAACTGGCTAAAGAATCTGAGAATGACTTGATGATAAAGATTGCAATATAATATCTTTTTGCTGTATATCAGGCCATCAACTAGAGAGTCATCAATTCCCTAATAATCTGAGATAATATAATTTCTTTGACGTCAAGAATTGCAATATAATTTCTCTAACGATCCAGAAGAGATTTAAAAATAAACAAAAGATATTATCAAAAAAATATAATAACACTCTCCAACTTTAAATGAAACCACTTCACTTGAAATACTTAGACTTTCTCTAAGTGAGAAAATCCATTTTCAAGATGCGATATTCAATATTATCAAAAGAACACTTCACGGTCGTCAGCAAGAAACACTTATTACAATCTCGCATATCGACATTCTAATAAAATTCGACGCTCTCAACAACCTCACAAGGCCACAGTATATTCTTTAAATGCTAGGGTTAGGTATGAGATTTTTCAAGTGAGAAGATAGACAAACATCTCATAGTACAATCGCCACAGCAACCTTCAAAAATTAAACTAATATAGCAGTCCATACCAAGTCAGCTCTAACTCTAGAAGTAAAATTAATATATAAATGCCTGGAGAGCGAGTTTAATATTTTTTCTTCGGACTTTTTTACTTTTTAGAGAAATTAAAAGTGGAAGATAAAAGGGAAAGAATAAAAAAACTAGTGGTGCTCTTCATTCGTAATTTTGATTGGAAAATATTCTTTCATTCAAATATGCAATACTTTGGATAATATAGTTTCATTCGAGTAATATATATTTTTCAATTTTTTCTAAAAGACAACGCCATACAGTTTAAAATGTCAAACTATATTCTACTTTTTGGAATACTCTTCTTTTCCTATTTTTCTTCTCGTACAAAATTTCAACTTCCCATATTATAAAGATAATAGATGTTATTATCGTTGAGTTATGCTAACATTGGCTTTTCTGATATTTGATATAATTGACAAAACAAAATTAGGAATTTAATTTTCATACGAGATCGTATAATTCCCTAACATGTAACCTTTTAACCTAAGTGAAGCGCTTTTTTAAAATGCATGGTCAACGTAAAATAATATTGATTAAATTATAAGTTTATATAATTCATTAATTTTTATAGTCCATTTCTAACTTTTAAATTTTCTATTAACTTAAAATTCCATATTTAATAAAATTTATAACTTGTTAAACGTTTTTTTTTTCTTTTTTAAAAACTATACTTGAAGTTTGTGTTTGTTTTTGTTTAGTTTAACATGTGGATGAATATTTGATTTTTTTTTTAAAAAAAAACTTGTTAGAGATTAATAGATATTAGTATGAGAGTTTTAAAACCGACAACATGCAATTTAACTTTTCAGAAGAAAAAAACATGCAATTTAGTGAACTCATATATAATATTTTAGAGAAAATAATTAAGAGTGAGAAGTGAAACTATGAATGGATGAGTATGAAGTTGGGCAATTTGGATGGCCAACACTCTCTTGGCGTTTGAGCCAATAAGTAAAGACTTTAACTAAAATAGATTGGAATGTCAATGAGTGTGTGTACTATATGTGCCATCTTTTGTGAAGTAATACATTTCTTTCTTTTTCTTTCTTTTTTTGCTAGAGATTCCATGAACCATCTCCATCAAACTTTTAAATATCATTTCTAAATATTTTTGGGAGTTTGTGTGATTTAGAATAGATTTTCTAGAATTTATTAAGATTAAATTAATAAAATATAGATCTTTAAAAAGCACCATTAATTAAATTAGAATGAATCTCCAAATATATATAATATTTTAACTTTATTTTTTTCAATATTATAATTGATATGATTAGAATCTAAATTTAACTCCATTATTATTAGTTTCTATTTCAAATTAGATAAGCATTTTCGTTTCTATTTCATTTCCTATTTTAATTTCTTTTAATTCGATAAATGTGACTTACGTTTAGGTTTTGACTTAAACTACTTTCATTTATTAGAAAGGAGCTAAGTCGTTTCGTATTAGATAAATGAACATGTTTATTAAGAACATGCATTAAAAGTATATAGTAATAGATATGAATATATCAGCTCCAATGAAAATGTAATAAATTTAATGATCAAAGAATGCAGCGATTGCTCTTTAAAGTAAGGATTTGAAATTTTGGGACTTTGGACAAATATAAGAAGAAATTAATGAAGATGACAATAACAAATTGAATACACTTAGCCATCAATATGTCACTTTCCTATTTGATTTTTTATGAAAAAAACCAAGATTTAGAAACTTACGAAGTTTTGAGTTATTGTAATGCTAAAAAGAAATAAGTTATTTTCTTTTCTTTTTTCCTTTTTCATGAAAGAACTGCAGAAATTGTAGTTTTCATTGGAAAATGACATACAAGTTAAAGCCTCAAATTTTGAAAAAAAAATAAACATCCGATTATGCAACCAATTTTGTGTTTGGTTTAACTTTTGAAAGTGTTTGATTTCGAAGATTAGTTATATCTTGAAAAAAAGTTGAAAGGCTTGACAACTACTCAAAGTAGCTTCTGAAACTAAACACATTTTTTTTAGAAAAAATTATTTCATTCCAAACCTCTCTGTCTTGATCTTGGACAAAATTGTTGTGAGAAACTTGATATGCATTAAATCAGTCCAAAAAAGGTAACTGGAGCCCAAAACAACACACTGTAAGACCCAAGACTAGGCCCAATGAAAGAGAAAGGAATGGGCCATAACCGATTCTAAGTTCCTCAGCCTCGAAAGCATCTAGGTCCAAATAAGATTTGACTCAACTTTTGAAAGTTGTAAGTTTATTGTTCAATTCGACTGTACATACACAACAGAAATTTGAAGGCCATAGACATTTTCTCACTTCACTTATGTGAGAAACACGTAGAGCGCAACAAGAAAAGTTTTAAGAGGATAATTGAAATGAAAAAATTGTATCCGTTTGATCTATTATTTATTGGGAATATTGAGTTTTAGTTGTTTTTTAGAACACTGTTGTCTTCTAAATATGTTTAAACGTTTTGAAACTCATCGATTAAGGCTTTTATTGATAAATTCATACATGAAAAAGTTAGTGCATGCTTAGATGTTGCTCAAGCGAACAAATCTAAAACATATACAAGAAGAGGTTTGAGTCGGTAAAAAAATCATAAACAAAAAAAGTAAAAGTTGGGGTTACAAGGATGAAGGAGGAAGACAATTGGTATGGTTCACCTATTAGTCGATGTATGTGTTTAGATTTGTTCGCATGACTAGATACGAAGTTTACGTACATAAATCTCTAATGAGAAAAATTTAACAAGGATTGTTTTAAGGGTTAAAACACAAAACTTAAAGTTCAAGAATAATTGGAAGCAATCCATTATCATCCTCAATGCTGGATTGAGAAAGGACACAAAACATCGTCTCTAATCTCGAATTCTTAATCTGACAACTTAGTTCTAAACCCATACCCATAAGAGAGCTTTAAGAATGCAATTAGCTCACTGTTCAAGAAATTTATATCATATAACCTAAAAAGTGAGTTATAAAAACTCAATTCATGCTGCATTTTGAAGCTTATATCAAGCAAATTCACATACCTACAAGCAACCTGTAAGCTGAGCATGATTCAACAGAGAAGGAAGAGAATTATTTCCTTAGAATATGAAGAGGCTTGGTAAAAGAATGAAACAGGTTGTAGCAAAATCATCCTTATATCACAACCTTAAAGTACACAAAAACATAAAGAGAGAGGGAGAGAAGGGCAAAAATATGTTCCCAGAACAGTAGAGCTGAGGCCTCCTTCACTGCATATCCCCTCAAGCTGGCAAGTGCTCCTAACAAAATTGCAGTTGGTGTTGTGTATTGCAATAGAAGCACAAATTTGTACATAGGATCACCATTAACTAGAAAGTTAAGCTTATCGGCAGCTATGACAATCCCAATTCCTAGTACAGGTAGGACCAAGAGTCTTGCAACACATATGCCGATTGTAGTACGTTGGCCGAGTGTAGATGACTCGTTAGGCCCCTCGGCAAGCATACCACCCAAGATTAGCATTACGAAAGGCACCATTGCACCAGCAAAAATTTCTAAACTATTTGATATGAATAATAGCGGAGCATCGGCACCAAAGAGGACTGCTTTGATTTGAGGTACTAACCCAACAATGATGGCTAACAAAGACGCAATGGTTGGGGGCTGCAGAATGTGCTGTATAGGAGTTTGTTCAGCCACAATTCTTATTTTCCTCACAACTCTAGGTTCAGCTAAACACCTGATTGATTCGGGGTATGCAGAGGCAGAAGTACTACCATCTCTAGGGTGATCAAGATCAGGAAATGTAGATTGAGATACGTTTGAAATGCTATTGAAAACCCTAGCAATGAAGGGCGCCTTACAATGCTCAGTTTCTTTTTCCTCAATCCCGGGCCATTCAGCTTCCATCAGGAGCGGCTTACTTACATCATTATCATCACTTTCAACCAATTCTTCAATCTCAGTGCCTTCCTCAACAATCTCATAAAATTCCAATGGAGGCTCCATCATATGATATACAAAAGTATAAGCAATAATAACAGAAACCCATTGGCAAAAGGAAACATAAGAAACCCCTTTTGTGTGACAATTTTTTCCAAAGGGGTTATCGTCAGTATGACAGACAGAACTAACAATGGCAAGAGGAAGATTCCCGGTGTTACCGAATGCAGTCGAGATGATGGTAAATCGAACCAACTGAGGAGGGGGACGACATATAATCACCACTAAGAACCCGAGAAGACATCCAATTCCAGTACTAATCAAAACATTTACAGGGACAAACCACCATTTAGCAATATTCTCAAGCGTAATGTTCTCACCCAGATGGGTGAAGATTAAACAGGGCAAGAACAGGGCAAAAACAAGTTTACTTAGAAGCCTTAGGGTTGCTCTTGGGATCATTTGGATTTTTGGGTGGGAAAGTAATAAACCTATTGCTGTGAGGGAGAGAAGCTTCATTAGTGGCACAATCGCGCTAAGAAGATCTCCACTAGTCGACCTCACTTCATTTGGATCTACTACGACACTAAGGTAATCATCCATCTCGATTTTGGGTAATTATTAGAACAACCAATAGTTTGTTTCTGCGACGAATCAAAGAGAAATTGAAAGATTTATAATAAAAATCTGAAAGCTATAACATCCAGAAGACAAGAACAGGTTATGGTAGTGGATTTCAGAGCTAATCAGCTAAAGAAAGTTAGAAATTTCGTTGAAAGATTAAATGGGGTTTCCTAAAATTATCAGAAAAATTGAAAGCAACTGAACTAACCAAAAACTTTTCAATTAAAATAGAGAAGAAAGCAAAGATAAGAGAGAGTTACTTACCGAAAAAGAAGAATCCCAGAAGCTTCAATCGGGTTGAAGATGGAACGAGGGAAAATTAACAAAAGAAAAGAAAATTCATACAAAAAATCAAAAGATGAGAGTTCAGGCAAGCTTATGAAGAGGATATCACAATGATTGAGGTTTTTTTTTTTTCTTTTTCTTGATTTAGATAAGAATTATTGAGGATTCAAGAAAAGCAATGTTACTATAAAATTGTAATCACCTCATTTTCAAATAAATAATTGAATAGTAAAATTAGCTAAAACAATAATAGGAATAATAAATTAGAAAATTATAATCCCTTGTAAGAAAATTTTATTTTAATTTGCTTAATATAACAAGAAATTTTATTATATCTAAGATATAATAAATGATTAAGGTTCTTCCTTCTCGCTTGTAGAACTTTTTTCTAAAAAAATATACATTAGGTGGAGTTAATTAATTTAGCAAAGGTACAATCTTGCACAAAAAGAAATGGTTAAGTAATTAATAATATTAAATACATATAATTTGGAGAAGTTAAACTAAATTTTGTCTTATAAATTTTTTTAGTAGAACAAACAAACAAAAAGAAAGGTAGATTATTAGTATTTGTTTATTAGATGCAAAGCTAAAGATCCTTTTAGGATACTTGCAAGTTGCAAACACTCACCAAGAAAGCTGCTTAGACCAAATGTAGAATTTTTTATGATCATTCTTAGATCTTAAAAAAATTAAATAGTTCGATCAAGACTAATCCAATAAATTGATTTTTAACATCAAATCTAAAGCAAAATTTGAAAAAAGATAATACCAAAAGTGTTGAATAAGCACAAACTTTTAAATCTTCATATTGGAGTGGAAGCCCAATAGAATAGTCATCCAAATGCATTTAAATGCTAATAAATAAAAAGAATACATGTATGGGGTGGAAGTCTAATAGTCACCCAAATAGACTTGAATGTCGTTTAAGAAAACAAAACCTAGGAACTTAAAATAAGATTACATGCTAAATTAAATGTCAAATTGAAATAAAAAACCTAGAAAGTCTTCACAATGACTTAAATAACTCTTCTAGAACTTTTTCCGTGTCATCTTTAATTCATTCTCATATTGACTCATTGAACTAATATTGTATATAATTTCAAACTCGAAATTATTTGTCGCTTCATGTAAATTTGCTAGGTGTAGCATAAAAGTCTCTTAAATCTTTTTTGGTTACTTTTTTGTAATTGATCTTAGGACATGCAAAGGTTTTATAGTTAAATTCACGTTAATATGTCTATAAAATGTGGCCTTTCACATTAATATGTCTATAAAATGTGGCCCGTAAGACCCATAATAAAATGTCAATATGTATAGACACATGAAAGCTAAACCATAGAAACATCTCGATCTTAACGGTGTAGACTAGATTCTAACTGAGTTGAGAAGCCAAGAATTCCAAATTTTATGTGAATCTCCGAATATGAATAGATTCTATTTTATTGGGCCAGGCCTTGGCCCAAAACATCAGCCCAACCTTACAACTTTTGCTCATTGTATGTCCACATCATCTTAAACACACCTTCAAGTTTTATTATTAACGATTAAAAGGGAATTTAGATCCATTTTGATTTTAAACTAATAATTGCATAAATTTAAATTTTGGATCTTCAGATTTGGATAAATTTAAACCTCAAATTAACAATTTTATTAATTTAAATCCTATCTTTCATAAATATATCAATTTCAAAACCCTCAACCTTCATAATTGTATCCAAATAAAAATAAACGAGAGTTTAAATAGATACAATCATGTAAGTTCAACGTTTAAATTGACTAACTTATAAAAATTTAGGATATAATCGGTACAATTATTAGTTTGAGGTTGAAATTGATACAACTACCGCCATTCAACTCCATAGTTTAGTGTATAAATTGATAATTTTAATTTTATCTAAATTGTTTTTACATTTTTAAACGTCAGCATACATATTAATCGTCAATACAAACACAACTCAATGATTATAAAACATGTAGTATAAACATAGCTCAATACTGACTTGGATGTTTAAGGTTTGATTTTTCCCCTTCCATACTCTATATAGTAAAAGAGAAATTGTAAATATCTATAAATGCTATAGTTCATTTACTCCTTTTACTAGTTAAAAAAGAAAAAGAAAAAGAATAAATGCAACGATTAGAATAATATTAATTGGAGAAGAAATAACAACATTGAAGTTCGAACATAGAATCTCTCAAGACCATTCATACTAGTACCATCTAAAAGTTAAGATAACGAATAAAAGAAAATCTAATTATACATCATTAACAACTTAAACTTATGTTAGAAGATAAATTTAGTATAATATTTAAACATGAAAATAGTAGAGAGTGAACATAGCTAGCGGTGGAAGTGCTTGTACGAACATAACAATTGATCGTCTACGTTGGATGATCTAACAGATGAAAATCCTTTAAAAATAAAAGTAACGAATAGTACTCTTTAAATAATTGTACTGAAAAAGTTAGTGAGTGTTGAAATTAATAGAACTTATTCAAAGAAAATATGGGGAAAAAAACAAATCTGAAAATAAGGGCATAATAATTGAAAAAAAAACAGTGATCTTAT
The DNA here is from genome assembly GCF_025177605.1 of Cucumis melo. Taxonomy (NCBI): domain Eukaryota; kingdom Viridiplantae; phylum Streptophyta; class Magnoliopsida; order Cucurbitales; family Cucurbitaceae; genus Cucumis; species Cucumis melo. The sequence continues at coordinate 20,479,236 of NC_066865.1, forward strand.
CTTTATTTTAAATATATAAATAAATAAATAAACTTATTGATATTTTGTTCGATCCATAATTGAGTTCATGTGAAGTGTAGGAACCCACTTGTACTAAAATATCAAAATGACTATAACTCAATCGATATAGTACCTATGTTATTGACCTTATTTTAAACTATCTAAAAAGATTTCGAAACGTTTTAAGATAAGAATATTTATATATGTTATTTAAGAAACACGTAAGATTTGATAGATAGTTACACTGAACAATGGTTAAGAAGTGTTCAAACACAAACATTAGCCAACACACAAATAAAATAAATTAAAGTAATTTCCTTAATTCCATTTTATGATTGATAATAATAGGTGGGGGTGCAATTTGGAGACAAGATGAAATCATCCTCCACAAACTATACCATTTAGTATCTATTATTCTTTTAGTTGAACACAAATTTCCATTTCACATGCATTTTCTTTCTCTTGTTGGGTTCAAACAAATAGGATAAAGATATTGTTTATGGTTATATCAATAGCAGCTTTGCCAAGCATCCACTAGACATCTAAATATTTTAGAGATACCCTTTCATAAAGTGAAATGCAAATTTGTGGGTGTGCTTGCATTTCATTTCTTCTTTCTTTCTTTTCCCTCAAATCCATCATTACTTTTCTTTTTCTTCCCTAATATGGGGCCCTTTTGCTTTCTCATTTATACATAATTAATTGTCCTTTTAGGGAAAACCCATATGATTAAATTGGTGTTTAGATATCTATAGCATTCATATGTGTGTGAGGGACATGTGATTTGTTTAATGTAATTTGTATTGAAACTGTGTTAGGGATGAGTTTTAATCAACATACCTTTAGATTAATTTTGTGTGTGTATTTGGTTGGTAAGGTTATCGTTTTTAGGGAAAAATTATCAATTTTCTTCCATTAAACTTAGTGGGATGAGTCGATTAAAATCTCAATTAATAATTTTATGTATAGAAGACCTAAATGAGCTTTAGGTTTCAAGATAGTTTCTTTGAGTTTTGATATTGGAATCTGTCTAGACTTAAAAAGAATTCGATCCCAATCTACAATATGGAATTGAGTATGTGAACTCTCACAACATGGATATACCATTAGTGGCATGCCAAGAACAACTTAATGATAGTCTTCCCCATTAACATATATATACTATATAAATACCTAAATTAAGTGTTGGATTCGATAAAAAATATTAAAAAGAAGTTAGTTCCAACATTTGAAAGTTTATGAGCATTGAATCACTATATACCAAAAATCTATAACTTTGGTTTTCAAGTTGTTCCGATCAAAAATATTTCAAGTTTATGACTATGTTATCTCTAGTTAAACGATGTCCCTTCTATATTCTTGTTTGATAGTAGGCCTTCAAAGATTTGTGAGTAATATAAAATTTTTAATTTGGAAGAATACAGTTTTAATTGGAATTAAAGATAGAGTACTATTTTGTGTGATTTTAGCATTTTTTTTTACCTATACTAAATTTCATTCATTATGATTGGTCTTTGGTTTTTCATTAAGTTTGGAGTTTTCATGTAAATTCATGTGTTTCTTATTTGTATTGTTTTATTTTACCATTATTTTTTTTTTTACTCATTCATGTGATAGTAATAGAACCAAAAGTCTTTTTCCAACAATTATATCATTTCGAAGTTCTAGTCTTATGCAAGATCCAAGCTCATGAGCCAAAAAAAAACTGAAAAATAACATAGGATATGTGCTTCCCAAAAGAGAAAAGTCAGAATCTCGAGTTACAAATAACTACAAGTGTGTCAAAGGAAGAGCATTATAAATAACCCCATTCGACAATTCCAAAGGGGACTGTTAAGTAATCTTCCAAGAGAGTCCCGACGTTACTTTTTTGTGAAGTTGAACTATACGCTTCATATAGGCGTTGAAATGTGGATCAAAGGTTTTCCTTTATGGGCATCAAAATGTGGTAGATTTGACACTACATTAGTGTGACGGACTCTCACACAGGCTAGCTCCAAGAGCGAGATCAAACTAAGAGAAGTGTGCACTAACACTCTAAGTTCACAAGAAGTTTGAAACAATGGTGAACACACACTATATAATTATCTTCATTTATACACTCATGGTCCTTCTCATATCTAGATAATATCAAAATTTTATCATATTCCCGACAAAATCTATAAAATCTTCACAAAATAATGAAAAACAAAAGCAAAAGATATCAAAACCTAATTAAACATCGACATTTTGAGGAATTGATTGACACACAAACAAAAATTGTCAAAATAATAATTTTGACATTATTTTTATTTTGTTTTTTTTTTTTTTTTTTTTTTTTGTGAGAGAAGAAAAAGAAAGTGACACAATGAAATAACATTTACTTTAGAGCTATATTGAGCTAATTTGTGGTAAGATGATAACTATAGGGTATAGTGTGACAAAAGATGATAAAATAATTTAGAAAATTTTCAAACATTTGCACAAAACTTTATCAAATTCAAATCCAATTATAGATCTTCATGTCTCTCTCCCTTCCAACCCTATTTAAATAAGCTTCTCTCTCCCACACCACTCTCCTCTTCCTCTATACTCCACACCTCTTTCTTTATTCCTCTCTGTCTTCTTCCTTTTAAATTCTTTATACAAAATTAAATTTCTCAAAGGCAAAAGAAAGGGTTTATATGGATTAAGAATTTCTTCTTGAGTTTGGATAAAACTAACTTACTTTATGTAGGAGCTCTCTTCGGTTCATCTCGAGACAGGTGGAAGGTCGAAACGTTGCTGCTCATTCGTTAGTTCAATAGCTCACTATCCATCAAATCTCCATAATTTTTATATCAAAGTTGTGTGATGTGCTCCTGATCTAACGATGTAGGAGCAATCTTTGATCATCGTTGTCATGTATTGGACTGAAGGGAGCTCCTTCACTTTTACTTAAGCTTTTTAGTTGATCAGTGATTTAACGTAGTTATACCAAAGTTTATAGGTACGCAAATAAGCTTTCTACCTATTTCCAAATTTTCAAGGTTTTCATTAGATTGATCGTGAGATGAACATATCTCTCTTATGTGGATATATTTATGGTAGGGATATAAAATGAATTTTCATCGTAAATTATATGAAAATGTTGGTCTTATTTACCTAAAGTTTCAAAACGGTTCCTTTAGTCAAGAATATTCATGAATTAAATTTGATTCGAATAGTTAATCTTTTACAATTTGTGTTTTTACAAAAATAAGTGGTATATAGATTATAGTTAGTCTCGTTATTTTTTCTATATTGATTAAATATTTTACTTTTGATTCATTGAAATTATGTTGTTAGTGATTGGATCTGTGTTGAGATAATTATTATAGTTTGTTAACCTAACTTGTTCAAAGTGAATAATTAACAATTAAGTTATTGAATTTTTTAGAACAAGGTGTGTCTCGATTATTCTATTGAAACATTTCTTTTGTAGTTGTTTTAGATTCGAACTCATTTGACATTATTATTGTTGCCACAATCGTCATCTATATCCATTTTCCAGACTTCTTTTTCTCTTGAATCTCATCTAGCTAATTAGGATCTTCTTTGTAATTTTTATTATATATATACCAATTAAGTCTTTAGTTGTATTTATCTATAATTGTTTGTAGTCAATTATGTACAACTTCGTTTCCTAGTGCTATATATACCCAATTTCTATATATTCAATGTATTCCCTTGATTTCAATGCTGAAATTGTTCAATATACTAATGGCAGCAAACTTCCCCACTAATGTTATTGCTTAGACTATGATTGAATTGAGACCATCATTTTGTCTATTCACCATAACTTCAACATATTTTCGTTATAATGATGTATTGTAGATAAATTGACAAATTTGAAAATAATATTTTACACTATTAGAATTGGGTTGGAGACTATTTGAGTTGCAGCCAACCCCATGCACCAACCTAACATTGTACAATATACATTTCTCTCATTAGAATGTAAAATACAAATAAAACTCCACATTAGCTAGGGAATGGAGGTTCGACCGATGCATGGTATGTAATAAAATATTAAAGGACAATACCTTTATTGATTATGATACTTTTTTGTAGATTCAAATTCCAAAAGCGAAGTCCATGAAGTCTTATTGCTAAAAAATGAATAATATCACATCGTTGTGTTGTGAAAGATATGTTATTATAAACATTTGGTATCAAAGTCGGTGTAAAAACCTAACTATATATGTCGGTGAGATTCGTATTTTGAATAGAATTAATGAACTTTATAATAGTAATAAGATGAAACCCATCTGAAATTGAAGTTGACAAGCAAGCAAGTATTGAAGCTATTATTCAAAGTTATTATTTAAAATACTATTTATGACCTTTAGAATTTTGATAATATTTTATAACAAGAAGAGTTGAGTAGTTAAGATGTGTAAGTAAATCACCTTGAATTAAGGAGGATTATTTTTTTAAAAAAAAAAAAACTAATTAATTAGAAAGGACTTTTCTTTTGGCCATGTGGAGATGATCTCATTGGCAGCAAAGTTGGCCAAAACTCCATTTGGAAAAATTTTAAAACTTTTGCTCCTTTTTCAATATAACATACCACTAATTATTAACCCAATCAATCAGTATTAGTGATATCATTTAAAATTAAAAATCCTTAATAATGCCCAAAAAGGGACCAAGTGTTGAGCTAAAGAGCTAAAAATTAAGATTTATTTAATCTCTTTTATGCTAAAAGTTAAGAGAAATATTTTAATTAATTAATAAGCTAAACATTATAATAGCATACTACACTTGGTGTTATATTATTTTTAAATAAGAAAAATTACCTTCTGGCCCCTAAAATTTTGACTTAAATTGCATTTGAGTCCTCTCTTTTTTTTTTTTTTTATTCTTTTCACCCACTCCTCTATCTTTCTTCCCCATCTGATTTAAATATTTTCTAATAAAATATTTGTTTTAGGTAGGAGATACAAAATAAATGCTAATTTTTATTACATAATGATGTAGACTTCAGAACTTGAAGACATATTTTGAAGTCTCTAATAAGTTGATCGTGCAAGAAATTTTATTAAATACTAATAATAATTTATTTTATAAATTATAAATTATAATAACTAAATTGTTACGTACTAAAAGATATTAGACTAAAAATAAATAATTTTATTATTTTTCTTGTTTATTTATTAGTTTAACTGAAATGAAATGGAATATATAAAGTTTTAATGTAGCCTAAAATAGACCAAAGTATTGATAAGGATGAAAGAGAAAGGTAATTGAAGAGGTTCTAGAAATAAATAACTTTTCTATATAAAAGAAAAAAAAAAGTTGTAGAAATAGTTAAGGCAAGTCAACGATAATCTTTTTTTAGTCAATATTTGAGAGATTCTAGAAGTAAATGAAAAGCCCAAGAAATTTGAGATAATGTCATATGTAGAATGGGTAGAGGGAAAAATATATTACACTAAGTCAAAAAGAAATATTTTTTTGCTTTCCAAAATTTTAGTTTAATTTGTATAAGTTTTTAAATTTTACATTAAATACGTATTTTTAGTTTTAGTGTTAATATTTATTAAATTAATTCTAAAAAATATTTACAAATATAACACTACCTTATAACTTAATAAAATTACTTTTAAATATCATAACTTTTAAAAAATATTCATAAATATATAATAAAATTTCAAAATCTATATATGATAAATGACGATACATAAAAGATATATTATTATTTATATCGATTGCGATACATATAGGATTAAATAGTTTATCTTGATCCATGCCACCAATATAGATAAAAATGATATTTTGTTGTATTTTATATAAAAAATTGCTATAAACTAGTTTTTATTTTCTTTTATTTTTTGTTTTTTGAGAAATAAAATATCCCAACTAACAAAATCTAATTGATTTAGAAAGAAGTGAATAAAATAGTGAATGCACCAATTACTATTGTAGAAACAAAGACATAAAACCTTGATGGCACAAAATCAAAATGTAGAACAAAACACATAACAAGAAAAAAAAAAAAAGTCAAATATTCATGAACATAGAAACATCATCGAACCGAACACGACACTCCCATAAATATTAACATAAAATAATAATAATAATAATAATTATTATTATTATTATTATTATTATTATTATAATAAAAGAAGAAAAAAAGAAAGTGAAGGGGCAGTTGAGTTGACTTTGGAGACTGTGTCAACTTTTCTGCCCTAATAATTGGACGAACCAACCCATCCCATCCCTAATTTATTTCTTCATATTTAATGCATCTCTGTTTTCCATCCATATATATTTCTTTTTTTCTTTTCTTTTTTAATAAACATGGAAAAACACTAGACGTTTTTTTGTTTGAAATTATCATTTTTTATGTTCTTTTTCTTTCTTATATATATTAGAAGATGACAATATTTTTGCTTTTCCAACTTTGGAAAGTAGTAAAAAATATATTATAACTTTCACCAACATTAAAATAAACTTTATTTGATTGGGCACATGTTTAATAACAACGTTTCCTTTCCATAACTTTTATTTTATATGTATTGTCGCAACGATTAGATATAGTTATATAAAAATAATTGTCAATACAAGTAATGTCACATCGTTTTTTTAGAAAATTGTTCACATCATCATTTAACAATCTTGACCCAAATTCTTTGATGAAATAGTGATTAGAATATTGAAGCCAAAATAAGTCATTTTTTTAAACTTCTAGATTTGAGTTTGACTATTACTTTAGTTTTTATTTCTTTTGGTTTTAGTTCATTTTAGAATTTAGGTTTTATATTTTTAAAATGTTCACTGTTTCAAATTTAGTTTGATTCTCCTACTTTAGTTAATCTTAGTTCTTAAACTTTTAAAAAAATTATTCTAAACCCTTCAAAATAAAATAAAAATGAATAAAATTAAAAATACATAAATCAAAATAAACATTTTAAAAATATAAATATGGATAAACCAAAACAAAACAAACAAAAAAATTCAACTTAATCGATTATATTTATAATTAATTTATATGTATATTATTTGAAATTTGTCTTTTCAAGACTTGAACTTGCTATCTCCTTTTCAGTGTGAATTCAATATATTAAATTAAAACAACAGTTGTTTTTTATTTTAATATAAAGTAATTAGGGGTAAGATCGCTTGCCTAAAACATTGTTTGTATTTGTACTTTTTGTTTTTTTGCTTTTGTTTGTATATATAAATATAAAGTTATGTTTACTACCAAATCATTAAAATAATAATATATAAAAGACAGAAAGATTTGAACTTTGAAAGAACTTAAATTGTTTTTTGTTTTTACAAATACAACCAAAAATAAAGAGACACACATTCAAACATACAATTGATCATATGCTTCTTATAAATAGAGCATATATATATATATATAGTTAGATGTATATATTACAGTTGTGTAGCAAAGTAATTGAACCTTTAAAGTAAAGTTAGTTCTTCCATAGCTTAAAATATTAAAATATATATTCATAAAATATAATAGAGGAATCTTCCATTCATTGTCATCCACCATTACTATACGTACATCAAATGATCCAAAACCCTTTAATTATAGATGAATTATTATTTCCCTTTTGACTTTCTTCTCATTTTTAATGATCTCTTATTTTTTAAGATAACATTGACATAGACTATATAAGTGTTATATCTTTCTTTTTTAGGAAGAAGGGAAATTCCTTTAATTACATGTAATTAAAGCTCAAATTCGTGTTTGTATTGGGAATTTTAGATCGATTGCTATTACCAAATTCATTTTTTTTTTTATTATAGCTTTTATCTCAATTTTCTTTTCCATCCTTTTTAATCTTTATGATCTCGTTCTCCGTTCTCCATTCACTTCGATGCGTTTCATATTTTTAATAATTTTAATAACATTCTAGCAATGATAGGTTTTACATTAATTTATTTTGAACTAACAACTTAGTTTTAAAAAGATATTTAAAAAAAAATAGAAGGGAAGGAATTAATTTTAAGAAAAACATAAAAGAGGAAATATCAATAATAAATGAAGAATACATTTATTAAATCGTTAAATTATTTAAAATATTTACAAAAATATTATATTTCATATTTTATCGAGACTTATAAATATTTTATTAATGTCTATTTAAATTATAGATATTTTTTTATTTTGTTATATTTAAAAATGTTACACAGAAAAATGAAAAGAAAAAAAAAACAAATGAAAAACTTGACCGTTTACATAAAATAACAGAAAGCGAAACAGACAATGAGATGTAAGCTGTACAAAGACCAAAAAGTCCTTATAAAAACAAAAAGAAAAAGTTACAATAAAGAAAACGACGGCGTAGCGGATCAATCACGTAACTAAACTGTGGTGGTCCGGTATCAAGAAGCTGGAGAGAAACCGGCGAGAAGAGCGACGGCGATGTGGAAGAATCGGTGAAGAAGAAGAGCAGAGGAGAGCGGAACGCTAACAATAATAAGCAGAAGCATTCCCAAAGCCACACTAGGCCGAGTATTCATCAAATGAGATTGAAGATACCCTAAAGCTTCACAGATATGGGAATCGTAGTCGGAATAATACCGTTTCTCCCAATCCAGCCAATCCGCCGGCGGTTCTTGCCTCTGCTCCGCCATCTTGATCTCATGAATCCGTTTCCGGAGCACGATCATACTCTCGTCGACTACTTTCCCACCCGCGTAGTAATCGTTGTAATTATTGTTATTGTTATTGTTGTTGTCAGCAGCTTGTTCTCGCGACGCTCTTACGGTAACGGCGGGGAGTGGTTTACGGCGACCGTGGGGGTGGGGGGCGGGGGAGAAGAGGGAGGAGGGGGTTGAGAAGGAGAGGGAATTAATGGATTTCATTTTTGAATTTGGGGAAGAAATTGGGGATTTTGATTGGGTATTTATAGGGATTATATTTTATTTAATGGGGGCAAGTGGGGGAGCCGGGAGGGAAAGGAAGAGTTAACTTAATGGAGGAGGCAAGATGGGGGAAACCGTGTATAAATTGACGGCTACGATTTTCATTTAAATTCATTGGGAGGTGACGTGTCTTTAATCTCATCGTTTCCTATGTTCTGGAATTTCTATACCCCTTCCGTTTCTTAATCATGAGTTGTGATATTAGATTTGTGTAATGTTGTAATTAAACTATATAATATGGAGTTTCTTTAGCTTTCTTAGTTCTGCACGTCGGTAATCGCATTCTTTTATATATATAATTATTACAATATCATTTAAACTAATCTTCCACCCGTTTGGTTCGATTCCTTACTCCCTTACATTTAATAATTATATCAATTTAAATGTTTAAAATTATTAGTTTTATAAAAACGAAGTTTCACAATATATTAGTTGAACTAAATATACGAGGGCGTACATTAATATATTTACAAAATTAGGAGTATTTTGTTATTTTTAGAATAAATTTGTGTTAAAAAACGTGTACGTAGGATCTATATTTATTTATGAAAATAGTATTTATTCTCATATGTAAATTCAAGACATGTTGAGACGATGATCACATGATAAAGATAAAAGAACCTCACATATTTTAAAGTATGCGTAAATGATTTATTTATTGTTAATTAAATTTTTTTATTGTTTGATGATGTTGTCGATTGTATAACAATAGTCAACGTCTATATCTAAACTTTGTAAATTATATATCATTTCTCATACTAATAAATGTATTTATAACACATATTGTGCCCGTGCCAAAATACATTATTGTCCTTAGTAAACGCAATTAATTAAATTTTTCTTAGGGATATGTTATATGTCAACTTAAATTTTTTTCTTTTCTGTTTAGGTAAAGATAAAAGATGATTTGTTGCATTATTATTATAACATGAAATGACGATATATATATATATATATATATATTTTCTTTTGCCCCTCTATGTTCTTAAAAAAATTGAATTTGCTAAAATGAGTTTGTTGAGGCTATAATTGACATATATTAAGTTATTAAAGTCAAAGAATTCCAATTCTCATACATCAGTTGTGGTGCTAAATAAAAACTTTAATCATTAGTATGGTTTAGTGTAAAAAAGAAATATTTATTTTATATTTTTATAAAAACTACGATAATACTCATGATGTTTCCTAGTTCATTTAAAAAAAGTAAGCATTGTGTTTAAATATATATCTGGCTATCAATAATTTAATTGGTTTTGATAAATGAAAGTCCATTTTATAATATGGGAGGGGTGATTTGGTATATGAATTAGTTTGGAAATAATATTATCCAAAGAATCAACCTTTTGTTCAAGTGACTTGCTTACAAGTTACATCCTAATGTAACAAGAAGCAACCTCGGGCTCATAGATATTCTTATTTCCTTTTTCCACACAAAACTATCATCAAATTTCCAACTTAATTACCTTTACTTTTTATATATATGTATGTATGTATTTATTTATTTATTCAAAATTTCCAACTATTATATACTAATGAAATGAAATAAAATAAAATAAAAAAGTGATAGTGAGATAGTTGGATTCTTCTAGATAATCATTATGGTTTTTCTATTTTAAATAAATATGGCCTTTCTTCTCAAATTTTCTTACCATTTTTTTTTATATTTCTTAAGTATAAATATAAGCAATTTTAATATTGACAAAAAAAAAATGAAAAAAGAAAAGATAACAAAAAAAAAAAAATTAAAGAGATGAAATAAGTATTTATAGATTATTCTAAAAAACAAAAATAAAAAATGTAGAGAGTGTTCGATAATTATTTCGTTTTTTTATTTTAAAAATTAAATCCACGGAAATTGTTTTTCACATTTAGGTTTTTTTATTTGTTATATGCTTTGCATCAATGGTTTAACAAGCTTAAGTCAATTTTCAAAAAAATAAAATGAGCATATCATAAAATTTTGTTTATATTTTTGGAAATTTGCTATGAGTTTTAACAAGTGTACTAAAATAAATGCAGATTATTACAAAAATGTGAAAAATAGTTTATAGATTTCTGAGATTATTCTAAAAATAATAATTATAACAGCTCTTCTAATTAGATATTATATGATCGTTATTTATTTATTTATTTGAAGGTGATGTATAACTAACTAGTTAATATAACATATCAATTATTGTCAGTAAGTTTATTACACATGTTCAACACATTTTTTTAAAATTGATTGTGTGAATTTGATTGTAATCTCTCTATTTCTAATTATGTATAACGATGGATGTATTTGGAATATTCGAATAAATAATACGAAACCTATAAATTGTATCAACTAAAATTCTTGAGCTAATCATTATATTAATTTAACTTTGATATTTTATAAGCGAATCAATTTAGATAATTTGTTAGCTAGTGATTTACGTCTTTCTTTTCTTTGATTGTTATAGACAAAATTAACTTAAATGAAAATAGAATATAATTATCGTGTTCTCACGTAATAGCAAAGAAAATCTAATTAACATAATTGTTTCTAAGTAAGAGAAAAATAGAAACGATAACAAGGGAAAACACTCGTATTAATGAAAGTAGTTATTATCTATTTGATTCCAAAATCATGTCCAAATCACATCGGAAGTATTGTACTTAAAAGAAAAACTTCTAAAATTGTAAGGAAAAATAAATTCGTTTTAATCTTTTTTGGGAATACTACTCGATATAAAATGTTTCTCCACTTTTATTTATGTTATGAATCTAACCAAAGTCCCACATAGGCTAGATAAGGGAATGATCTTGAACAACTATTTTTATTAGTATAAGGTATTTTGGGATATCCCAAAAACAAAACCGTGAGGGTGTATATCCAAAGTAGACAATATCATACTATGGTGAAGATATCCGAGAAGTTTGTTATCTTAACAAATGATATCAAAGTCATGCTTTTAACTTAACCAGACTAATATGATCCTCAGGTGTCGAATAAAGATGTAGTAGAATCTCAAAAGTAGGTCACGATGAGATCTGTTAGAACATAACTACAAGTAAGCAATCATATTTGAACCGTAAATTTTGTAAAGCTGAAACCTGACTGATTTCATTCTCCCATGGCCCAGGTCTTTTTTGACATTCTCCCATACCCATTTGACCGCCCCGTGGGAAAAAAGAATTAAGCTACTGGGAAAAGGCAATGAAAGAAGAAAGCCTACATGATCATTTTTAGTAGTTAAAATGTCACTTCATAATATCCAAAGTGATATTAGGGATGATAATATGAAATCGTAGGATAGAATGATTTCTTACGTTTTTTTCATTAAATAAAAATCTACCTTTATTTACCATAATGGCCATAATGTGATAATAAAAAAGTTATATCTATATATACTAATGTTCACATGTCATCCTTAAATACTAAACAGTATCCTAATTTGTCAAATTACACTATAGAAAAGATTTTCTTAAACATATTGTTTGAATGTAGTTGGGATTTATTAGCTTTATATGAATTAAAAACATATAATTAATACACACAATAAATTCAAAAATGGAATACAGACAAAAGCTAAGTTTTATATTTTGTTTTTTGTTTTTTTCAACTCTATTAAAGGCATCTTTTTTGTTGGCTAATTAAAACCTATATTTATTCAAAATGGTATACATAGAATTTAGCTAAACCTTTTTGTTCCATTATATTGACTGCATGCCTTCTTCTTCTTTTTCCCCCCTATTTTATTTACTTATTTATTTTAATGTTCACTAAATAATTAGTTTGAATAATTCACCAACCATATGCTGAAAAAGGAAAATTGATAACTTCTACTACCTCTTAATTTAGCATTAATTATTATTAGAATTAGTAATGATGAATGAACTCTTTTTTAAACAAAATAGTAATAATAGAAAGAAGAAAATAAAAAAAGATTATAGAATGACAAACCAAAGTCAATCTTTATCTTGCATATTGTTTCATAATATAAAAATTAGAAGTATTATTAATTCTAAGGTTTATTTAGTATATATATATATATTTATTTATTTATTTATTATGTAATGGTTGATTAATTCAACCATATACAAAAGGGATCTAAATTTTAACCTTCCGATAAAGACAAAAAATATATATATATATATATATATATATATTATATCCCTTATTTTTAATAAAATAAAATTAAAATTATTATGATTTTTCATGGAGATATTATTAGAAATAATAGCAACAACACGAAACTATTTCTAAAATATAATAAAACTTTTTGCTAGACTAAAAGAGAATTTGATGAATTTTGTTATATTTTGTAAATAATTTTAATATTGTATTGTTTTTTAAAATATTATTATTTTTTTATTTTTTATTTATATTACTTTTAGTATAATTCATATGAGATAACTTAGGGTTTAAAATGTTATATTGTTATCTTTGAATTTTGTTAGATAAGCAACCCATTTTATTTAAAACTAAAATTTGAAGACGAAAGAAAATCAAAATCAAATTTTACTATCAAGTTCAAGTTCAATTTCTCTCATTTGATATTAAAAAACTATTTTTTTTATCTTAAAATGAGTTCTTTTGATCATCTAATTGTTAGACTAATTTATCTAAATTGTTGAATTTGTTCTGATAAATATTAAAGCATCACAAGGACGCTTTTTTTCTTCTAAAAAATTGCATCAACATTTTGCTAACAATGTCATGAAAAATGAAAAAGAAAAAAAATCTGTATAACTCAAAGTTAATTAAAGTAAATAAACCAAATTCTAGAATATAATTAAAACCCAATAATTAATTTAAAAAAAAAAAAAAAACAGTGTAACTCTAATGACATACTTGCCTTAAAGCTAATAAGAGGTAAAGTTTTCTTATTTTTAAAATGGCAAAATATTTTCAAATTTTAAAAAGTAACGAAGTGATTTTAGAGGCAAAAACTATCAAAATAGAACATTTTCAAATATAACAAAAAAAATTAAAAATATTTACAAAATATAGCAAAAATCTTAAATGAAACTATAGAGAATTGGATAAATTTTGTTATATTTGATAAATAATTTCAATCTTTTTTCTATCCATAAAAATTTCTTTTTTAAATAATAATAAATCACAATCCTACCAATTTTTCTTTTCACATATTCAAAACACATACCATGTAAAACAAAAATATTTGAGTTAGGAAAATTCTAAAAGATAGTGATTTTTAAATAAATCATAATAAACTAAAACTTCTTTAAAAAAACAAAAATGGTTGTAAATAATAAAATTATTGAAAATATTTACAAGTATGATAAAATTATTTTATATCTTACAATAGTATTTATGTATTAATTTTGATATATTTTATAAATATTTTATTTTATTTTGTTATATTTAAAAATATTTTTTAAGTGAAAATGATGGATCGACTCAAGAGCAATGAATGTCAATTTATTATATAAACTTGACTTTTTAAAGGTTTAAGAACACGGTTTGTATACGAAGAAAAAAACCTTTTTCTTAAGCCAAATTACTCAAAATGTGATCACAAATCAACATTAAACTCGACGATTAAACGTTTTTCAAAAGGAGTAATCTTAAAGTTAAAGATTTTTACTCGATTGATTTTGAAATTAATGACCTCTGCCTTTCCCAAAACAAAGTTAAATTGAAGAATTCGAGTTCTATAGGAATCCATAAAATAATGATTATAAATTTAATAATAATATGGAGCCGCAATTAATGTTCAACTTTGAACTTTAATTACCCAACTAAAACGATTATTACATTGCTTCTTAATTATTCAATTAGTTTAATAATCTATTGTATTGATCCATCATTATCATTCTAACATGGACTCAAAGCATTTAACGTAGGTTCATCGACTCGAGTCTCTCAACTTTATATTAGGTATATATAACTATATTTAATTAATATAATATTCATATCATTAGTTAATTTTAGTAAGTAAATTTGTATTTTGATTCTTTCTAGGTCATAGTTTAAGTTCTACTCTTACTTTTGTTTTTAGTCATTTTTATTCGATTATAAAGTAATTCATCAACAAAAGAATTTTCGTGATCTTACTTTAGACGGTAGAATTTAAAAAGTCTCATATAAACGTATCGTCTCTTATTTTTACATTATTGTGATTTTTAAAGGTTGAATTACTAAAGCAATATACATCTAGTATAAATATACCTTTCCATGCTAGGGATGTTTTAAACTTTTACGATTTTGTCCATAAATGTTTTTAACCAAGAAGAAAAAAATACGACATTTTGACAATATGTTGCTTCTTATATATTACGAAGATAGAGAATCGAACCACTAATTTGAAAAGCAATGTGTCGGCTAACTTATTCAAATTTTAGTTCCGTTACAACGTCGAAAAAAGTGATTGTTTTAGCATATTGCTAATTAAATTTTTTTTTTGCAATACAATTTGGTCTTTTAACTCTTTTTTTTTTCTCTCAGTTAAATTTATACATTATAACAAAATTGTAATATATCACTATATTATATTGAAAAAAAACATAGATAAAAATATATTTAATATGGTGAGAGTAATTATCTGAAATTTTGTGAGGAGGAAGTTGAGTGGAAATGATTTGATAAAAAAGGAAATATAATTATTGTTTGTAGGGGAAGATTAGATTTGAAATTAATTAATTGTTATCATAACTAATTAAAGAAATGTTGAAGAAATTGATATATAATAATGAATAAAATAACGGTAAGGTGTGGGAAATGGAGGGCAGTTTTGGAAGTTGAAAAGAAATATCTTTTGGTCGGGCAGTGGCGGTGGCGGTGGTGGGCGGTTTATTAGAAAAATTCTACGGCGCCGATACAAAACCTGCCACGTGCACCTTTGAAAACATCAACGACGCGTGGCAACTACTTGGGATCTTTCCGCCACGTGGCTTCGAAACTACGTACCCATTCGTTGCAGTTTTTTCTTTTTCAATTCTTTAGTGCAAACTAATAATAATAATAATAATCAAAAAGGAAAAAGTAAGCATTTTAAAAAATATATCAATTTCGAGGAATGAAACCAGACGAGTTTTATTATTTTGGAGTTTCTTTTTTTTTTTCAATCATACTATGATTGTTGAGTTAGAAATCTAACTTTTGATAATGAAATTGATCCGATTTTAAACTCTTGTCTACTTTGGTTCAATTCTGATATACGACAAGAGTTCAACTTTCTTGAAAAACGGATGTGAATTGTTCGATCATGTTTGAATTTTGTAGAAAAACACGATTCATTCGAAAATCCAACCGACAGTTATTCAAACCGACGACACCCTAGATTTAAACCTACGACCAAGTGTATCCATATGTGTATACTTTAGGTTTACCAAAGACAAACGCCTTTTGAAATATATTCTAAAACCTATTAAATATATTTTTATTAGTTGGTTTTGTTCGTACGAAACTTACAAAGAAATTTAATTCGTGGAATTTGAACTTTGTATTCGTTTGTATTAAGTTCAATATAATTAGTACAATTTGTGATTATTTCTCTCAATAAATAAATTTTAATCTTCCAAGCTTTGTTGGATCTTTTTTAATGATGAGCCTCGGGGATCGTTGATCTTCTGAGGATCGATCTTTGGTTAATTTGTTGATCTTGTTGAACAATTTGGATCGATCTTTGACTTTTTGATCATCATGAATCAACTTTACAATGTCTGTATTCCATAAGACCACATGCTCTAAAACCATCTTAAATCACTAATTGATTTTAGATTTGCTGGCCGTTTATATCGTCAATGTTTTTTTTTTCTTTTCTTTTGGGACATTTTTCTATTTATTTATTAATTTAATTAACTAATAGCATTAGAAAAATAATGAGATTAACTCAATCCCATATTATTATAGGACTTTAATATATTTTATTTATGTAGGTCACCACTCCATTTTATTTTATTATATCTTATTCCATATATTATATTATTTGAATTCACATCAACACATTGAAACACTATTTTATAAATTATAAGTTCCATTATATCTTAATTAAAAACTACTGTATTTTAAAATGATTAGATTTCACCAAACGTACATTTGTTGTTTGGCTATTAATTAATAAATACTTAAATATTTTATTATCCTAAGCTTTGCAAATTGCAAGTTGTCTCTATTCTCTCCTCTACAAACTTTTAGTGCATATATATATATATATATATATATATATATATATATAATCAAATCTTTGAAAAAAAATTATTGTAAGTGCAAATGAATTAGTTTAAAATATATCTACATTGTTATAATTTAAATTCAACAAAAATAACATGCATTAATGTTATCTAAGGGGTCGAAATTATGAAACTTGAGAAAGCTACTTAATGCTACAAATTACAACATTTATTAATTTTAGTTTGATGAAATACAAAGGATCTTTTACTTTATACTTTTTTCCCTTTATATTTGTATACCTATGTTCATGCCAAAATTTGAACAAATAAAGTGATATAATCTTAATGGGACAAAAAGAAGACTACTCGTAAAAGTTAGGAAGAACTGCACAAATACGGTTAATTAATTTAGACTACATATATTTTGATGTCTAAATCAGAAAGTCTAAAGATGAAGGGAAGAGACATTTCTGTCTCTTACTTCTTTATTTACGAAGTTTGGTAGGTGACTAAATCTTTCTCTTTTTAAGATTTTACATCGGTCAACAACTATTCTTTTTTTTAAGACAACATTTTGTGAGGGCGAGATCGAGGTCTAACGGGTTGAATTGCTCTTTGGGCCAAGTCAATCCTCTTCTTGTTGGTCTATAATAGGTGAGCCCATATTGTGTATTATGATGCATATATTGGTCTTGATCTCTACCACTTGTCCAAGATTAAGTAGACTTATTTGGCCTTTTTTTTTTCTTAAGCCTATTTTCTCCTCTTCACCCTATGCTTTAAAAAGTATATAAATAAAAGTAAATTGAAATTGAAAGTATAAAAACCAATATACATGACATTTAAACTTAATCTTACAACGATCCCAGGTATGTCATTTTTCTAGTAGTGTCACCACCTAAAAGCTCTAAATATATTAAAAAACCGTAAACCCTTACAAAACATTTGATGTGCCTACTCTTTAAATCTTAATTATATTTCATGATTGTTTCGATTCTTATTGCCTACTTACATTTAAAATTTTATAAATATCGACATATTCAATGGTAAAAAATACAATAGACACATTGGGTTTTATGTTACGTAAATGGAATGATGAGTTCTCTATGTCATTACAAGATCACCAACCTACACATGTTCCAGTTTAGTATCAATACATATTGGGTATATATCTACACCTAAGCAAGTAAGGATTATATTTGTTATGTCATCTACAAATAACGTTTCATTTTTTGGTGCACTCATATATGTCTAGAAACATGTGCATATATTAATTATTTGAGAGTTATACAATCATGTAATCATAAGATTATCTTCCAAATAAGCTCACTCATACACGTTCTTTTTGTGGTAGGGTGACATTATTATTACCCATATCATGTGATATATCAATTCAAGAGAGTGTGCTACATATAAAATCTATTAAACCTTCAATATGGATATATGACACTACATTCACACTATTCATGAGACACAGGCTCGAGTAAAAATTGAATAATTTCGTTAGATGTTTTGGTTCTACTACTTTTAGTTTTTGGTACATTTTGATTCTCGTAATTTCAAGATATTTATTTTAGCTCCTATTTTCAACTCTGATTCATATTGATTCTTATATTTAATATTTATTTTGTTTCTTGTACTTTTAAAAAAGGGTCATTTTAAAACCTTCATTCTCATCTTCATTTCATTTATAAATGATTAAAATGATAACTATTTGGTAGTTGAGTAACTAAAATTGAAAAATACAAGAATAATAATGAACATTTTGAAAGAATGAATACCGAAATGAACCAAAGTTAAAAGTATACTAACGAAAATAAATATTTTAAAAATTCGGATACTAAAATGATAAAATTTTAAATCGAAAGAAAATGATTTACGAAAAGTAATGGAAAAACATCTAAAATTAAATAAAAATCATAAGTTTTCCATTTTAATTTGAAAATTTTGATCTTTTATAAACTAAAATGAAAGAAAATAAAAATATTCAAAGAAAACCTACAACCGTCTCTTCATTCTTTTTCTCTCTGTCGTGAAAAGAGGTCAGCCGCAGCCCCTCCCCCTTTTCGTTTCAGTCCCGGCACCGGCGCTGCCACCTAGCAGGGAGACGGAGACCCACGACGCCTTTCCCTTCCAGCGACGAGCACCTCCGATTTTGCGACCCACACGAACCTGCCCATTTAAAGCTTGCAAATCCTCTGCTCTACACGTTCCAGCAGCGTTCCAGCGACGTCTCTCCCATTTCGGCGAATTTTGGTAACTACTCATTCTATTTCGATCGAAGATTTGAGTTACCGTCTTCTTAATCGCTTCTAATATGTAGGATTGAGCGTATTCATACACGGTTAAGTTAGGATTCAAGTCTATTTAGGTAAGTTTCAGTGGGTAGAACACTCTAAATTTTCTCTTGAAGTAGTTTAAGGCTCTTTAAGCTCGTCAAGCTCGTCTCTTTTGAATTAAACTAAGGTGCTGTATATTAGTTTATAACTCTTGGATACTCACAGTGTAATCTCGGTTCAAGGTGTTCAGACTAAGGCTGAAGGTTGCTTTGGATAACATTTCTCATTTTTTTGCACTTTTAAAACTCTGAGTTATGTATTGAACTAAGTTTTAGGTAAGTGGAATTCTATTTGAAGAGTCGGTTTGTTGATTGTTAGCATTTTGAGCGTTTTGCTTGTGTTATATCTATCATTCATAATGTAAATGCTTTATGTTCTTGAATTATGTGTTTTGGTTTTGGATGTTTAAGCATATTGTAATGTTGAGTTAATATTTGTAACACTGACATGTTGATATACTATTTGTGTGACCATATGTTTATGGCTTATGAGTATGTCCTGTTGCTATGCATATGATTTATGATGGAAGCGATTGTTATTTTATATGATTTTGACATAGAGTATGGTTTAGAGAAGTATGTTGTAGGTCTAATGTACTCTAGCGAGTCGAGAGAGAAAGAGCACCCTGTGTATTTATAAAGTTGCTTCAAATAAAAATGATTGAGAGGTGATAATTCACTATTGGCTTGAGAGAGTGATTAAAACTCATCCATGTGTTTGTTGATTGACCCTTTTAATATTCTAGCCGAAGATTAATTGTTTTGCTTGATTTTAAATTAAATTTTAGCTTGAGAGAGTGAGATCTAGATTAGGATTTGGATTCATGACTATTTGTTAATTCTTAGACCAAAATTCTGCAGAAAGATGGGTAGAAGAAGGGTGCAAGAAAGATGATTGTAATTCGTTTTCTCTGATACTCCAATGGGTTTTCGTCGATCTCTCAGTTCCCTCCAAAGATTATTTCCAAGAACAAGCTCTTTCCAGTATGCATCAGCAAGATCTTTTTCTTGTTCAAAAACAATCACTAGAAATCAAACTTCAATCTGCATTTCATCTCGCTGTAATGAGCATTCAACTTGGCCTATTCTGAATCGCGATTACACCTCTCAACATTCCACCCATCATGGTAACGAGCACAGCAAACAGGATTTGGAAGCTGGCCAAAAATCTATCATGGAAAGTGATGAAATCACCCAGGATGCTGAAAAGTTTTGTAAGTTAATATCAAAAAACCCCAATTCTTGCATTGAATCGTTGCTTGATGGTGCTGCATTGGAGTTGTCGCCTGCTCTGATTGAGGAGGTGTTGAAGAAGCTATGCAATGCGGGGTTTCTTGCACTTTCGTTCTTCAGGTGGGCAGAGAAGCAGAAAGGCTTCAAACACACTACAGAAAGCTACAACTGCTTAATTGAAGCATTGGGTAAGATCAAACAGTTTAATGTGATTTGGAATTTGGTGAGTGATATGAAACGCAAAGGAATTTTAAGTAGAGAAACATTTGCTTTAATAACTCGGAGATATGCCCGAGCTAGAAAAGTTAAGGAAGCAATCGAGTCATATGAGAAGATGGAGAAGTTTGGATTTCAACTTGGAGTATCAGATTTCAATAGATTGATTGACACTCTATGCAAGTCCAGAAACGTTAAGAAAGCACAAGAGGTGTTTGATAAAATGAAGCATGGAAGGTTCAAACCTGATATTAAGTCCTACACGATTCTTTTAGAAGGATGGGGTCAGGATCAGAACTTGTTGAAGTTGAATGAGGTTTATAGGGAGATGAGAGACAACGGATTCGAACCCGATGTTGTTACTTTCGGTATTCTTATCAATGCACATTGCAAGGCAAGGAAGTATGATGAAGCAATTCGGTTGTTTCACGATATGAAAGCGAAGAATATCAAGCCATCACCTCATGTGTTCTGTACCTTAATCAATGGTTTGGGTTCTGAGAAGAGACTGAAAGAAGCTCTAGAGTTTTTCGAACAGTTGAAGTTAAGCGGCTTTGCTCCGGAGGCACCGACTTATAATGCTGTTGTGGGGGCTTACTGTTGGTCAATGAAGATGGCGGATGCATATAGGATGGTAGACGACATGAGGAAATCTGGCATTGGTCCTAACTCGAGGACGTATGATATCATATTACATCATTTGATAAAGGGTAGGAAATCAAAGGAGGCTTATTCGGTTTTCCAGAGAATGAGTAGGGAGCCTGGGTGTGAACCAACTTTGAGTACATATGAAATTATGATAAGAATGTTTTGCAACGAAGAAAGAGTGGATATGGCGATTCAGATTTGGGATGAAATGAAGGCTAAAGGAGTTCTTCCCGGAATGCACTTGTTCTCAATGTTGATTAATAGGTTGTGCCATGAGAACAAGTTGGAGGATGCTTGCACATACTTTCAAGAGATGTTGGATGTTGGTATTCGGCCGCCAGCAACCATGTTTAGCAATTTGAAACAAGCTCTTCTTGATGATGGTAGAAAGGATACTGCTTTGCTTTTGGCTGAGAAGATCAAAAAACTGAGGAAGACACCGTTGGTCGGGTGAGTTGAGGGTTCTATTTGATAGTTACTTGAAAGTTTGGTTTGAAGAGATGACTCCTTGATTATAGGCAATGATATAAAAACATAATTATGTCAAGGAACTCAAAGAATTTTGACACTTCTAACTGATTAATGATCTTGCATATGAATGTCTCCTTTTTGTTCTAAATCAGGAATTTATACATAAAGGTTTGCTTTAATGGTTTCAAGATCGTTATATTTCAATGGTTTTTTCAAAGTTTAACATCCAGTGAAAATTAGTGCAGAAATTCATACAAAAATACATCAAACTTTTTTTTTTTCCAGTTAAAAAGAAAGACTTAAGGATAAAATAATCCATGTTTTTTAAGAACTAAACCATTTTTTTACGAGGTGTTTGGTCAAAGTTAACAAATTGAAGTTAGCTTGTATTTAGAGTGTAGAGTTGTAATAAATATAGAGTTCTTAATAATTATGAAAAGATAGATCGAACAATAGAACAAGAAGAACAGCTTCTTCGATCCAAATCAAGGAGTATCAATTTTCATAGTGGATCCGAAACAAAATTGTTCATTAATTTTGCACAGAATTATATTCATAGAAAGAGAATCAAATGCTTAAGAAATTCATCACCTGATAACAGAGAAATGGTAATGTGTTACAGCTTTATCTCTATCACTCTCTTCAAACCCACTTTCTGGAGATCCTCCATTTCCCATTGATGAAGAAGAAGATTCTTCAATTTCTCCCTTCATTTCCTTTTCAATCTCAAGAATTCCCCCAATTCCATGAACGACAATTCCTTCACTATACAACATATCAGGATATATAACCGACATGTCGTTCAGCGTCAAAACCCCATTACTCCGTTTCACATTGATTCCAAACCCTCTCAGATACGTCTTTATTTCCGTTCCGCCGCCCAAATTCGTCAAATCCGACCACCACAGCTTGCACGGAACTACATGCCGCCGAAACATCGACATCCAATCGGAGAAATTACTTACGCGATTCATTAAAGAATCGTCCGTTGGAGCGAATATCGTCACCGCCGGTTCTTTATGAAACCCCAGAATTTGCATATCCAGAAACGATGCCATTACCGACCACCCTCTGTTTCTAAGCGCTGCTGCCAGAGCTTCAACCGAATTGCTCTCAATTACAGAATCGCGGCGGCGGCGGCATTCATTATTGGGATTTATGATTCTTTTACTACTCGAGTTAGAGATCTCGAAGAACGGATCGAAGAATTTCTCGATTCCAAAGATTATGAGAGATCCATCGTCGTAGACTGGGGGGGTGTCGACGGTGACGTTGTTGAGTGAAATACGAATTTCGTCGTTAGTGACGGTGAGGAATCGGCTGGGGAGCATTGTGGAGATCTTGGCATTTAAGGGGAGAGAGCGAAGACTTTCGGGAGAGAAGGCGTGAGGGAGGAGGTGGTACTGGAGAAGAGAGAGTGGTGGTTGGCCAGAGCGGGAGAAGGCGGAGTCTGCGGGGGCGAAGATGGTGAGGGAGGAGAAATGGTGGAGGAAGGAGCGGGAAGCGAGGTTGAGAGTGAGAGCCATGGAGAAGAAGCCGGAGTCCTTGAGGATGTCAGAAGCGTCGAGGATGGGGTCGGGAGAGAGAGAAGAGAAGAGAGGGAGGAGAGAGAGGAGGATGAGAGAGAGAAGGAGAGAGGACGGCATGGGAGGGGAGCTTTGTTGACTGTAATTGAAATGGTAGATTGGGAAAGAGAGGAAGAAGAAGATGGAATTGAATTTGGCGGGAAATATTGGTTTGTTGATAACGGGAATCCATTGGACAGTTAAGCCCCCAACGGAATGAAGATTTCGGCCGTTTTGGACCTTTTGGTCTACTTTTGAAAATTAGCCCTCATTAATTTAATTCGTTTATTTTTATATCATCTATATATAACTTTAAACTTTAACCTATTTTTTAAAAAATAAATATTTAACATGTACCATAATGTAATTTTAGTGCTATAATATAGATTTCAATATTGTTTGGTATCAAACTTTTATTTAATTCTTTCTCTCCTATATTGCTAATAAATAAAAGCATTGCATAATTGAAATAAATAACCCATGACACTAAATTAAGAGTAATAGCTACCAAAAGTTAACCTTAGTGTGAGTCATTGCTTTGACTAATTAAATAAATTTAATATAATAAAGAAAACAATTCTTATAATTTTTATTAGTCAATTTGGGTAAATTTTCATTTTTAAACTTTTAATTTTTTTTTCTTGAAAGACATATATAAACAACAAGGAATCTAAGCCCGAGACCAATCACAAAGCAAAATATATAGCAAACACCCATGAAAACGCCCCAAATTCAAAGCATTACATAGAACATTTGAAGAAAAAAAATAACATAATCCAAACTAATTAAGCATTAGAAACATATGAACGAGAACAATTCCGCTCCCGTGCAATAAAGTAAAATATAACTTTCAAGAATATTGATTTCATCAATTTATATCATCAAAACGTATATGAGAATTGGAAAACATTTGGTTTAGTTCAACATCAATCAAATAAGAAAGGAAACCGACAGAAATTAGATTGAGTGGTGACGAGGCTTATTATTCAACATTGATTACAATAGAAAGAAAACAAAACAAAACATAATTAATTTGGTAATTAAATGAATTAAGAAATCAAAAGCTATGCAATCAAGACACACCGCCAAACAACAGTTGTTTCATTAGGTGAATCATGTGAAAGATAATTTATTTAATTTTGGATAAAAGCCCGATGAAAACACTATTTTTAAATTTCCAATAGGTGCCTTTCATTTATTGGATACAAAAAGTCAAAAAGTCTTTTTCTCTTTTTTTTTTTTGTTAAAAACTTTTGTAAGAAAGAGTTCACTACTTGCACTCAAAGTTTAATTAAGTTTTTTTTCTCTTTTTTGGTATGTTATATAATATATATATACATATATATATATATACATTGCCACATAGTTCATTAATTCCATTGCTCCCAGAAAAAATGGGAATTGTTGGTTTTGTTTCAGATTATGTAACAGATAATTTTGGTTCAAGAAAAAAGAAAAGAAAGCCAAACCAGGTAATATTGATGGATATATATATGCATATATGTTTGTTAGTTTGTTAATTATTTATGATAATATATCAACTTTATATGTTTGCTTTTTGTGATTTATGTAGACAGTAGAAATCAAGGTGAAGATGGACTGTGATGGGTGTGAGAGGAGAATTAAAAATGCTGTTTCTTCTGTCAAAGGTCTTCTATTTTCTAATACTTAATTTCATCTCTAATCTTTGTCATTTGTTTGAAAACACACTCTTATTTCTTTTTGGAGTTTCAACATTATTATAGATAGAAACTTGGTAGTACGAATGTGACAATGACTTGAGGTTGATATAATGGTGTTTAATTAGGTCTAATTTTCGTTCTAGGTTATTATCATAGAAATCTAAGTTGGTGTACTGCTTAATTTTCTAGGTAATTTATCTCCCTAGCTAGCTATGTTTTGAAAAGAGAATTTGACACTTTTTTTTGGTTGATGGATGAGAATTAATTAAGGAGTGAAGTCAGTGAAGGTGGACAGAAAGCAAAGCAAAGTAACAGTAAATGGATATGCTGAGGCAACCAAAGTTTTGAAAAAGGTTGAAAGCACAGGAAAGAAGGCTGAGCTTTGGCCTTACGTTCCCTACAACTCTGTAGCTTATCCTTATGTACCTCAAGCCTACGACAAGAAGGCGCCCCCTGGCTACGTCAAGAAGGCCCCTCAAGCCCTTCCCGTCGACGAGGCACTCGATCAGAGGTTGACGATGATGTTTAGTGATGAAAATCCTAATGCATGTTCTATTATGTAGCAAATAGATATATGACTGCTTGGCTTTATCAACCCTTCAACCATGCATAGAAGATTATACTTAGAGTTTCTATACGTATATATATGTATGTATTTGACAACATTTCGAGGGGGTCTTCTTTTCATTTTCTTTTCTGGTTGAGAGATTCTAAACTAAAACTTCTTGGTTGATAGAATATATACTTTTAATTTAAAATTTTGATATAATGTGGGTTTGATTTGGTTTAAGTTATATAAAGAACCTACTAGATTTTGTTATGTTTGGTAAATAGTTTCAAAAGTTTTTTTTTTAACTATGTTTGAAAATAATTCTTAGAAAAAAATTATTGTAAATAACAAAATGTTTAAAATATTTACGAAAATATAATCAAATTTCATATTTGACGACACCAACAGCAACCTATTATCGATATCTATATTTGATACAATATAAAAATTTTCTATATTTTAGAACTAGCTATTTTGGTTGTCCTTACAAAAATTTCAAAAAATGCTCTTATAAAAATAGCAATTTAGTTTTACCAAAACTATAATCATTTGAAATGAATAAGTAAAATTATAGGGGTCTTTTCGAAAATATAAAAAAGCGGTAAATTTACGGTCTATAGAACAATTCCAAAAACGGAAAATGTCAAAAGGTCCATCATGTAAAATATCAAAAATGCCCCGTCAACCACGCTGTCAATAACATGTGCATAATATATTTGCGATCGTTTAGATCTGGTTCAATATATACGCGATTGTTTAGATATGATTAAATATATACGCGATCGTTTAAATATGACTACAATGTATGCGCGATCGATATGACTACAATTTATCTTTTCAATTCCATTGTTTAATTTTGTTACAGGATTGATTAAATTTATGGCCCAAATCTAAATGATTTTTCTTTTTTAAATTTGGTACACGGTTTTTTAATTCTTTTGGTATACGATCGTTTAGATTTCTTTACACGATCGTTTACATTTGGCTACTCCAATCGAAGCCGAAATGATGTTTTTCAAGATTTTTTATACACGATCTTTTATTTTTTTTACATGATCATTTACCTTCTTAAACGGTTGTTGGCTACTCCAATCTAAATGGTTTTTTTTTTAAATTCTTTATACAGATCTTTTCGATTTTGCTATTTTGTTATACACAGTCATTTAGATTTGGTTGCCCAAATGTAAACGCGTAAAAAAAAAAAAGAAAGACGATGAGAAGAAATCGCAGCGAAAAAAGAATAGAAAAAATAAAAAGACGATGGAAAGAAATCGAAGTGAAAAAAATGAAGAGTAAAAGAAGAAAAACGATGAAAAAATTAAACGACATAAATAAAGAATTGAAAAATAAAAAAGATGATGGAAATAAATCGCATAGAAGAAGAAAGACGAAATCACATGAAAAAGACGAAGGGAGACGAATGGCAAGGAAAAAAAAGATCGAATGACAAACCTGGAATATTTAAAAAATAGCCAACTTTTTGAGCTATTACACGGAACGTAAATAATTTACGGTTATATTTATGTAAGTTTTCCAAAATTATATGTAATAGGTTTAATTAAAAAATCTATAATTTTTTTAAAAAATGTCTAATTAAATCTATAATTTAAAAAAAAAAACAAATGTCTTATTAGAAAAATTACCAATAATTTTGTTTAAAAACAATATCAATATGTAATGAATCTCTAGTACAAATTAAATTATGATCCTATATATTCCACGAATTTTCACTATTTTTAATGTTATCATTTTACTCCTTTTTTTTTTTTAATATAATGTTTTTATTAATTTATGAGTCATAGTATTCAATTTTACAAAAGATGTCCCTTTTTTTTACCTAATACAACAATAAATTATCTTTGATGAGATTATCTATCCAAAATGTATCTTAAACTCATATTAAACGTGTTTATTAACATATATTTAAAAACACAATGAAGGTACTTTTTTTTCTTCTATACTATATGTTCAACAATTGCATGAGGAAAATGGATTGTTAGAATGATAATTAATCTTTTAATTATACTACTATCTTTATGCTAATTAATTAGCAATATCACATTAAAGTATGCTCTTATTTTCAACGTTGATATCAAGATTTCAACTTTACAAATATATCGATAAAATTTCAATATTGATAAATATTTCTAAAAACCACAAATTTTATGAAATTTATTTAGATTAATAATTAAGTTATTTTTACTTTAAAATTGAGTTATGAATATAGTTATTTGTGTTTCTATTCATACTACACAAAATATACGACAAATTGTCTTTTACGAGCATTTTGTAAAAGATGTTGTTGAATTTATGGATATATCGACATATCCATAGACCATCTTTTACCTTATCTTGAACAAAAGACATTATAATTGTTTTAATAATTAAGTTGATCAAAGAATCTAACTTCTAACCTAAAAAAAATAATCTATACCAATTGACTTTGCTATTAATACCAAGATAATATAATTAACTAAATTAGATTATGAAGTGTTTAGCTTTTTATAATTTTGGAACTCGGTTTTTATTTTTATTTTTTTGGCTAATTTTTTCATTCAAAAATTTCTTTTAATGGAAAAGAGTAGAATTTTTTAGTATAAATATTTAGTGAGAAGATTTAAACATGGAATCTTTTATCGTATGGTCAGGTTAGAAGTTAAAGCTCTTATCGAAGAGAAACGGTAGATTTTAAGCTAATGCTCTAATATATTTAATCCATAATATGATGTATGAATATAAATGTGACATCATTCCTATCTGGTTAGGTATGATCTTTTTTCCTCTTTCTTGGACTACCCCATTCATTAATTAATTAATTACAAACATTTGGGTTATTGATTTTTTGTAGTGTAAAATTACTTTCATAATGAAGACACATATTTGTCTTCCCAATTCATTGATAATATGTTAGTTAAAATATAAGAACAGTTAGTTTGATATTTAAGTTAGTTATGTAGTAGTAGAACAAGGGGTCAAAAGGAAAGCAAGGTATGTAGAAAAGAAGATTAAGTAAGGAAATGTGTCTTGCTTTATACATATGTAGGTGCCAAATGGGGGCTACCAACATAATAATAAGCTCCAAAGAATGAAACAAGTTGCTATGTTTGAGGCGGCTTAAAGCTTGGTTTTTCTTCCCTCTTCTTTTTTTTTTGCTATCGGCCTCCAAAGCCAAGCGACCTAATTGGTGTCCTACTTTCTTTTACATTTTTTTCATCTCCAACATTACTTGTAACAATATCGTTTTGATTTGTCCATTTAAGTCATTATAGTTTAATAAATTTTATATTTAGTTTTTAAGTCGATGTCGATTTTAAATACAATTTAATTTAAAGATAGTTAAATAAAATAATATTTATAAAAAAAATAAAATTACTTTTGATAAATTGATCGGTCTAAAATATTAATTAAAAGCCTCAAGAAAATGTTTGCTCAATTGGGGCATGTTAGCCGCATCAACTAAAGATGTCCATTTTAGGCCACATTGGGCCTATAGGCCCAATTGTGTACCCTTTCCCCTTTTGTTTTTCACAAATGTCAAATTTTTGAATGCTCAAACATACCTTAGTGGACAAAATATTTACTTTTGACAGGAAAATCAAATTTTTTTTTTTTTTTTTAAATCTCGATAGGATATTTGGCTGTGAGTTTTTGTAGATCCATGGTTTAGGATTTTATACCAAATAAATTCAAGGGATAGTTGCAAATGTAGCAATTATATTCAAAATAATTAAGTATATAGCAACATTTTAAAAAAATTGTAAATATAGCAAAATTTGTCAAAATCTATCAATGATAGGAGTCTATCATCGATAGACTATGTAGCAAATGTTGGTCTATCACTGATAAACTATATGAGTCTATCAACGATAGAAGTCTATCACCGATAAATTTTGCTATATTTGCAATTTTTTTAAAATGTTGCCATATAATTAATAATTATTCTAACAATTGCTATCCATTCTAATTACCCTAAATTCAAAGTAACGTTTCTAAATTTTCTCATTATAAATCGAATCCAATGAGTTGAAAAAATTGGAAAAAGATGGTTTAAACGGTTGAATTCAATCTTGAACATTTAAAGGTTGTGTCGCACGTATATTTCTTTTTAAAACTTTTCCTATGCTTTTAATATTTTGTTTAGTTGATTATTGAAATTTAATAAGTGTAGATTAGTTTGTTGGATGGTATGAATAAACAATAAGACAATTATTATTACAAAACCTAACCTTAGTACGATGTTTTTACTCACTCCACAGTTTCTATTCTTTCACTTCTATTTATCACTGTCCAGTGTCTACCTCATTTGTTGAAACAGAATTTAAGATCTTCTTCTACCCCACACCTTCAAATACACAACAATTCCAATACCCAAAACACATAATTAAGTTAATAACATCACAAATTGTCAAACTAAAGTAGTGCATAAGTAAATTAGTCATACAAATAGGCAAAAGAATTTGTTGGAAGAGAAATATAATTATTTATTGAGAGAGAGAGCATTGAATGTGATGAAGTTGAGGAAGAAGGAAATGGAGAATAGAATGGAAAGGGTTTGTTGAGAAATGGGAAATTGGGAATAAAGAGATGAAGAAAAGAGAAAAGAAAACATTGGACAGAAGAGTTTCAGAAAATAGGTAGAAAGTAATGATGACCCTACTCTACTAAGTAGCAGCAGCAGCAGCAGTAGTAAGTAAGTAAGTAAGTAAGTAAGTATATATTATCTATCAACATATTATTATTATTATTATTTCTTTCTTTGTTTCTTCCAACATAAATTTTAAATTATTTGTTTTTACCCTTTCTCTCACTGTTGTTTAATTCCTTTGCATTTATGAGAGCCTTTGGCTTTTTTTTACAGTTTTACTTACTGTGTTTGTGTTTGTGTTTGTGTTTGTGTTTGTGTTGGTGTTTGGTTTGTTGTGAACTCTTCTTCTCTCTTTTATTTCACACATACCCCCACCCACCCCCACTAACGTCGCGTTTACCCTTCTGAAAATAACGTAATAAATCAATACAAATTTTATTAATCTTACAATTGTTTTGTTGTCTCTTGTGCAATTTTATACAAATACATACCACCCTACCTCCAAACCTATAATTAAATAAAACAGTTTGATTGCTAAATGAAAATTGTTACGAATTAGGAAAAAAAAAAAAAGACAACCCAATTACATTTATTAGGAAAAAAAATGATATTTTTTCATAAGAGAAGAAAAAACACAAAGGATTCTTAATTAATTGTTTGAGTTATTTCAATTGAATACCAATTTTGTTTTATTTTATTAAATGCAGGAACCAACTAAACAAATAAATTATCTACTGAACAAAAGACAATACAAATCATTCATGCAATTCTCCAACACCTTTAACAAGATGTTTATCAATAACATTCTTTATCGATCATGATGAGAGGTTAGTTTAATAGTGTGTTCTATTTATGTTGCTTTATATATTAAAAAGATAGTCATGGACGAAACACTTAATAATTATATTTTAAGATAATTTCATTAGTTAATTAAACTTATTGAGTTTTTTATCCATCCATTTTCACTTAGAAACGCGAGCTCCATTAAGAAATTTGCAATGGACCATTAGATTGATAATATAAGTTGATTGCAAATGAAGGAGTCATTAATCAATCAAACTTTATTATTACATGGGACTCACAGTTTCTTTTGTACTAACTTTCCATCATTTACTTTGTTTTTATTTAGCATATGATTGTAATATAAAAAACAATTATATGGTAATCATATATATTCCATTACATTTTCACATAGGAGTAAATAACACTGATGAATTTTATATTACAATTTTATTAGAATTGAGTTTTATTAGGACAAGTACATAAATGTAATTAAATTCATTATGATTGATTAGAAAATATTAAATGTAATATTTGATAGTATGTTGAATTGTGACACCTTATGTTTGATCCTTGGTTATAGTACAGGGGACCTAAGTCCTATTATTGTTTCTTTCAGAGAAAGAGTATTTTGGGCTTCCTTTCTAAGTTTATTTTTTCACTTTTTTTTATTTTTACTTTTTTTGCCTTTTAAAGTTAGTCAACAGAAGACTTCAACTTCAATGGACAGCTACACCAATTGCAAAACAAAATACAAAAACAAACACAAAAACATTTTCCAACACTTCATAAATTACTTCTATATATGCACATACACACACCCAAGATTCCTACTTTACCATTTTATTTTACTTGTTCCCCATGCACTACTTTTGTTTTTATTAGTATTTTAGTATTTTAATATATATATTTCTTTATTTATTTGATCTAGGTTCGTTTTGGTTTCTAATTTATATGTAAATTCCTTTTTAGGAAGTGGTTTAAAAGTGATTAATCAAATTGGAACTTTATTGGAAAAGATTTTTCCAATTAAATATGTAATTTAAAACTTTAATTAAAAGTTTCCATCCTATTTTTTTTTAATTATTATTATTATTTAAGTTTGAAGTACAGTCTGATGAAGTTCATAGTTTACAATTTGACAAGTTCTTCGTCAAAACCCATTGTTTTGATTTATTAAAAAAAAAAAAAAGGATACTTTTTGATAAATAAAATGATATATTGAGACCATTTGCGAGGTTTGTCTAAAATGAAATTTTCAATAATTTGAGAGCAAGATTAGAGCTTTTTCTTATTACTTTTTTTAATTTTAGAAAAACAATAAAACAACTAAACAAATTAAAGAACAAAAAAAAATTAAAAAACAAAAACGACTCACTTATGGAAGATAGTCTTCCATCAAAAATTGAGGTGATATTTTGCTTCGAGCATGCATGTGATACAAACTCATGGATTACTAAGTTACCCGTGTGACTAACAAAGAAAAACCTAAAAATTACACACTTTCTACGATAATGTTAGATGAAATGCCTAAAAAATTATTGAAGTTCAAAATAATATTTGAGTCAGTCGTGAATATCATTTTTAGTCAATCGGATGATGTTTGAGAATTACGTCCTACCATTAAAATCTAGTGACAATGATTTCGGTTCATTGGAAGTCAAGTTAAATCTCCTCCGACTTTTGACGTTAATAAGAAATAAATCCATGTTAGATAGGAAGAAATGCAATGCAATGCAATGAGAGAAATAAATTAAAATTGGGTATTAAGTTTTATAATAGAAATGGGGAAAGAAATGGGTATAAGGGAGAAGAAAAAGAGGCATAGGGATGTGGAGAAGGGAGAAGAGAGAAGGGAGAGCGTGGAGATGCGTTATAGAATGTGAAGTAGAGAGAGAGGGGGGGTAGAAAGAGTAATTAGAAAAGAGTGAGTGAGTGAGTGAGTGAGTGAGTGAGTGAGTGAGTGAGTGAGTGGATGAAATGAGGAATAAAGGGAAAAGAAGGAAATGTTTATAAGGAAAAAACATTTGGTCCTCGTAACTGAAACCATCAGATTGGTCCCACCACTCACGGGGAGATGTGAAATCACCCCTTCAAACTGCTTTCACCATTTCTTTTCTAATTTCCAAAACAAACAAAAACCAATTCAATTATTATTTCTTCATTATTTGCTAATTAATTCTATACATTTTATTTTCACATCATTTTGTTTTTCAATTTTTGTTCTCATTTTACAAGTGTCAAAAGAATGTTAATTAATGATAAGTGAAAAGATTGAACCAAAATAAACAGACACATGGAATTTAGCAACCCAATTTTGTGACATAAGTTACTTACGTTGATGGCCTCTGTGTCCAATACAAAATAAATCCACTAATATAAGATAAATCAATTATAACATTCTACTTATTTGTAATCACATTTAGGCTCCCTTTGAGAGAGTGCATGGCATGTTCATTTAAAATTGTGAATGTAATAGTAAATGTGTCATTCAAAATCCTTTCCATTTTTCAAATGAGAATCGCTTTACTTGATGTCTCCCCCTGGGAGAAGTAATTTATGGGATAAAAAAGGATCCATCTCTCAGCTTTAGCTTCTCCAAGTCGAGAATTGTAAATTAAATCAAATGACTCAACTTGCCTTGTCCTCAACTTAGGGGAGTATGTTGGCTAAATGATCCAACTTATCTCCCCCTCGGTCAAGGAGGTCAAGTTGGGCTATTTGCCTTACTCACCTTGCTCCTCGCCCTCATAGGCTAAGGTGGACAAAAAAGAGTATTTTGGCCCAATGCCTATCGTTTTTTTTTCCTCACTCGGCCCATTGACCAATTTACTCCACTTCTTTTGTCTTCCTAAACACGTGATTCATAGTCAGAAAATGATTCGTGATAATTATTATTTTCACTCTTAATATGGTAAGATTTTCACTTGGATTTTCTTTTTTTGTTTTTTTGTAAAAGCAGTTAAAGTTTGTTGAAAACAAATCGATGCATCATAAAATTATTGATTTATTATCATATGTAGACATATGAACTTGTCATTGTGATTGGAGCACCAACTCCAAGTAGGCAATGGATGTTTAGGGCTTCAACCATTGTGATTACAATTAGTTGCAAAATTGTGTAGAAAACTACCATTAGTTTCAAATTGTTTAATTTATAATACAATTCAAGAAAAGAGATATGAAAATTATAATATTCTAAAAATGTAATTAAAATTAAACCAAATCAATGTATAACAAAGTGATAAATAACGATAAACTAGTGATATCAAAATTGGTAGAATTAATGTTTTAACTGGTTAATTTTTCTCTATATATATATATATATTTATTTATTTTTGGTCATCTAAAACAATTCATAAAATTTGAGAGATATAAAAAAAAGAAATGGAGAAAGTATTTGGATTTAGGCATAGGGCAAGTGAGAGAGAGAGGCTGTCAAGTCGCTGTTGTTTTTATTTGTTTCCTCAGTGTTTAGTTTAACGTTGAATCACATCATCTCCCAATTCAAAAAAACCCCTTTTATCTCTCCCTCTCCCTCTCACTCTGTTTTCCCCTGTTTCCAAAAATCCTCCCTTTTCCCTCTCTTCCCTTGCTGCTGACTTCTTTCCTTTTTCAAAATCAAAACCAAGACCAAAATCTCTCTCCAAACAGTCCTTTCTTCTCTCCCATGTGCCCTCTTCTTTTGAGGAGGAAACTCCTCTTATTAATAAATTAAACCCCACTTCTCCTATCCCATTCTTCTTTGCTCTCTCTATCCTCTTAACACATTCATCTCAAGAAATGACTAAAGAGGATGATTTTAAGCTACTGAAGTTTCAGGTTTTCATCCCTTTTTCCGTTTCTCTCTTCATAAACCACTTTCCACTATGTTTTGTTTTGTTTTGTTTTCTTCTTCTAAAGTTGTCTTTTTTTGGTTCTTCTTTGCTCTCATGAAGGAATCTTCTTTTACATGTGTGACTGTTTTTTTTTGAATTTTTTTTTTTTTTTGGTTTGTTTTCTTTAGACTTGTGATCTCAGAGTGAACATTCACTGTGATGGGTGTAGGCTGAAAGTTAAGAAACTTCTTCAAAGGATAGAAGGTTTGTTCTTTTGCCTTTCTATTTTGTTACCTTTTTTTTTTTGTTGCCTATCTCCTTTTCATTCTTGTTGTCTTTACTCCTTTTTGGGTCAATGGTAATGTAATGCTGCTGTGGAATTTGTTTGGGGACTGGGATTATGAGAGAAAATGGAAAATAAAGTTTCTAAGGAGACATGGGTTTTGTGGAATTTGTTTAATTCTTGAAAAAAAATGCAAACTTTGTAGGTTAGGGAATAGATTACTGCTTTGAGAAATTGGAAATTGTCTGTTGTGATGGAAAGTTGAGTTGTGTGCTTTGGCTTGTTTGGTTTACTGGGAAAGTGTAAGTAAATTAGTGAAAAAAAAGGAAATTTTGTCATTTTGTTTTGACAACAGCCTTTTGATGAAATTTCTATTGTTTGAACAGGAGTTTTTCAGGTTGAAATAGGTGCGGAGAATCAAAAGGTTACTGTTTTAGGTAATGTGGATTCTTCAACTTTGATCAATAAGCTGGTGAGAGCTGGAAAACATGCTGAGCTTTGGTCACAGAAAGGAAACCCAAGCCCGAAACCAAAGAACAAAGACGATAAAACTCCGAACAAGGAACCGAAGCATCTTAAACTGACTTCGTTCAACTGTGAAGATGATGAAGTTGTTGATTGTGTTGAGGAAGGAGATGATTATGAAGCTGCACAGCTTCAGTTCAGAGATATCCTCAGGCAGCGAGCAATCGAAGCGAATAATGCCGGGAAAGGTGGCATTGGGATGAACCGAATTCCCGGGCTTGCTGCGGGAAATGGCAAGATGAACAACCACCACCACCTAAGTATTAACAACAAACCTGGAAATGGAAAGAAAATAGACCCGAATCAGCCAATGTCAATAAAAAATACCCCATCTGAGATTGACAGAAAAACTTTGGCAGCTCTGAAGATGAACAATGCTCAACTTTTTGGTAACGGCCGGGAAAGTATCAATCTTGGGGAAGCGAAAAGAGCGAACAACAACGACCTGAATTCTATGATGAGCATGGCGGGATTCAATGGTGGCAACCTGTTAAATTTCGCCACTCCGTCGTCAATTGATGTCAATTCAACAAACGCCTCTCAAGGACTTCACCTTCAACAAAACAATGGCTATGGTTATGGCTATCAACCATCATCCACCTCTGGATTCTCCATGGCAACAGGTCAATATCATCCCCAACAACAACAGCAACAACCAACCTTCATGAGTGGCTACAACCAGTATCAACAACAGCAACCATTGATGAACATGAACAACATGCTAAATAGGCAAGCAATGAATCAACAGCCTCAAATGATGTACAATAGAGCTCAATTGGTTCCATCAAACACAGGATATTACTTCAGTTACAATCCAAGCCCTGTTCATCCAAGTTATCCTTGTGTTCATGGCTACAACAGTAACTCTGCAGCTGATATGTTCAGTGATGAGAACACAAGCAGCAGTTGCTCAATTATGTAAGAAAGAAAAGGGACAAAGATCATTGTCATTTTTATTTTTATTTTGTTTGTGTATGTTTGGGGTGGGGGGTTGTTTTTTTGTGTCTAGGGGATCTCTTTCTCTTTTCTCTTTTGTCAGTGTATTTTGTTTATTGTTCTTCAAAGATGGTGCTTGTGAAATTTGAAGCTGTCTTGTCTGTTTGTTTGTCTTTGTTGTCTTTGTTGTTTTTCTTTGTTTCAGAAAACAGACTTTGATGGTCTTTGTGTGAGGGGGACTTGTGGAGAAAACGTACAATACTGTGAGGATGAGATGAGACTAGAGAGAGTCGTTGGATTTAGAACAGATTTGATTCTGTGCATTACTTTGAACAGAAGAACAGGATTTGGATTAGGGTTTTGTAGATTCTGGATATATTTGGGATCTTGGGAATCCCCCCAAAAAAGAGAAAAATATATATATATATATATATTAAAAGTTCTAGTGGTTTGGTCAGGTATTTATCTAACTATGATTCAATTTTGAATCTAGTCATGTACAAATTCAATACTACAACAGACCTAAACTCTAACTCTCAAAATTAAGGTATTAAAAGAAGTTAGAGATTCTTAATACTAAAACAAACATCAAACTTACTAAGATTGCTTCATGACAATACAAATTTATTGTGACCACTTGCATAAATGGCTTTATAAAAAAAAAAGGAAAATATATATAGCATGAGGATATAATAATAGAATGTATAGTAGAAAGATATAATAACTGCATATGTAGCATAAGGATTTGTAAGACTACACAATTCATGTATAATCACCATCGTGGAATCTTCTTCCAAATTTTTTAAATTAAAAATTTATCAACGACAGATGATTGCTGTCACTAATGGTTGTTATATTTGTTAACTTTCTATTTTCCACCTTACCGATGCTTCTAAGTTTTTTTTCAAACTAAAAGCCTCATATTTACAACAGTTACTAGCGATAATATTTGATAGCCATTGTCATTGGTAGATGCTATTGGTCATAGTTTTTTATTTCAGAAACATGTTGTCTATTGTTATGACTATCAATGATAAACGCTCAAAGATAGATTTAGTATTTTAAGAATTTTTACCAGTTGACCGGTGAATATTTGTTACTTTGAATTTTATTATTTGCTAAATTTTTAGTTAATTTCGTAAGTGGTGATGTTCGCTATCATTTTGCTTGTAAGGAATGTATGTTCTCTTCGTCCAACCTTAGACCTTAATGATAATTTATCTGGGCCGCTCGAGTTAGGTAATAATAGGCCCAAATTAAGGTTTCTTTGTTTATTTGTTTTTGTGTTATCTTTCTTTTTCAATTCCGCGGCATTTTCATTTCTCATTTGGTAGTTTGGTACCGCCAGAAATGTCCCTTCATCTCAGTTATCCACTCCCGATGTTCCCCCGCCGGAATGGATTCCCGACAACATCTCAGTCATCGCCGCTAAAGTCGATCGTTTCCTGCTCCGCTACCGCCGGAGTGAGTTCGTCTCTTTGATATCACTTCCTTCATTTCCACATGGCATACAGTTATTCCAAATTCAAATTACTGCACTAATTCGATTCCGATTGTTTCTATAAATGAATACGCAGTGTAAAAGGCAGTATACAAGTGTGATGATAGTCCCGACGGGAGTAGGCGCTGCTATTGGTGGATACGCAGGTGACGCTTTGCCGGTTGCTCGTGCCCTCGCCTCCGTCGTTGATTGCCTTATAACTCACCCTAACGTAATTATTTCATCTTGCCTTGATATATTTACGATATTAAGTTTTGTTTTTTTTCTTTTGCTTATTGTCAGAAATTGTGGAAATTTCTTTAGGTGCTTAATGCAGCAATGCTTTACTGGCCGATGCAAAATGTGCTTTATGTTGAAGGCTATGCACTAGATCGGTTTGCAGAAGGCTCATGGGCTCTACAACCTGTTCACCAGAATCGGGTATATGTTGATTAATGTGGTTGTCTTTTCTTTGAACTAGCTGTCATATGTTGTATTTTGCTAAGGCTAGTGGTGTCTGGGTTGCATCAGTGACTTCCCTGCAACATGATAATGTATTTTTAGAGTTGAATGAATCAGGTAGGATTGGTTCTTGATGCTGGAATGGAGAAAGAGCTTCGAATTCGTCACTTGCAAGTGGCTGATGCTGCTAGAGCTTCCCTTGGATTGCCTGTGATGGAATATGTTGTCACAGATACACCTCTAGTGGTATTATTTTCTTACTCACATGAGATATCTAATTTAACTTGGCATATTCACGCCTAGGGAGTACATAGATAAATAATATCTATAGTATGAATCTCATAAGCTGGTTAATTTTGAGTATTTTGACTATGAGGAATATTACATAGTTGTGCTTTCAAGATCAGTTCTGTGTGCCTTAGCTCAACAGGAAAAACTACAAAATTTATTTATTTATTTATTTATTTTTAACGTAAGATTATAAAAGTTTAGATCGCTTGCCTGATAATTGATAGGTAGAGAAGTGGATTGATCTAACGACTGGGCAATCAACTGGGAGGATAAGACATCCTGCCTCACTGCTTAGAGCCGTGCAGACATTAATCAACCGGTCAAAGGTGAATGCAGTTGCAGTTGTTGGACGTTTCCCAGATGATGATGTTGAAGAGGCAGATAATTATCGACAAGGGATGGTATGGAAGTTTCTTAGTTTCTCCAACTCCCGTTGTACTTCATTTGGACCGTACCTTTTTTACTGCTGTGAGCTGTTGAGGATACTTTTTGGTCTATCTCATTATGAAATAGGCCATAAACGTTGACTCTGCTTACAGTTGTATAGAAAGTTAGGAACCATTAGTATGCCCCAAAGTTGTAGTTAGCATTGATATTATTTCAAAGGAAAGCCCTCTAGTTGAATTTTGTCCTTTGACCTGATAGAACTATTTATGATTGTAAATATTTTCTGAGTCTCCTGATTATCGTGAATTTGATTTGATTAAATCGGAGCTTTTTTTTTCTTTTTATTACAGTTCTACTGGTAGAGTTTTAAAGAACTCGGTTATAATAATAAGAAAAAGGAATCGCTGTTTACAAATTGTCTTCATGTGTTTTTTTTCAGTAATGCAATGTTTAAGTAAACAATCCAAGAAGCAGTTCTAAGATGTGTATCTACTCTATTGTGTATC
Source organism: Cucumis melo (assembly GCF_025177605.1). Taxonomy (NCBI): domain Eukaryota; kingdom Viridiplantae; phylum Streptophyta; class Magnoliopsida; order Cucurbitales; family Cucurbitaceae; genus Cucumis; species Cucumis melo. The sequence goes on from NC_066865.1 coordinate 20,518,981, forward strand.
TAGTTATATGATATCTAATATTTTCAATCTTTCGTTTTTAGGGAGTTGATACTTTGGCAGGGGTTGAGGCTATTATTAGCCATCTTGTGGTGAAGGAGTTTCAGATTCCATGTGCTCATGCTCCTGCTTTGTCACCTACTCCCTTGTGTACATCTCTATCTCCAAAATCTGCAGCAGAAGAGGTTAGTAATACTCTGGACTTATTCTCTCGGTTATTGTGTGTACTGAACTTTAATTAATAGCAAAAGTAGTTCCTTTTCTTATTTTAAAAAAACTCTAATTTTGAAGTTCTCAAAACAATGCAACTAACCGCTTCTTTAGCTTAGGGTTTAGGGTTGCAAAAATGCAAACAAATGGAAAGTGATTGCCGTTGGCTTCCCCGCTTTATCGTCATATATTAAATGTTTTGTTTAGGACGGCTTAGTGATTATTTTTTGAAAGATAGGTGTGGGGCGGGCAATAAAACTCTTTGTGAGTTGTTCCGCGTTTATATCGCATTTCAAGCAAGAAGTTGTTTTTTGTGGTTTCTATTTTACCATGTACAGATCCCTCGTTGTAGTTAGGTTTTACACATTACTTTTCTAACAGAGAGGTGTTAGATAATGTGGGTCCCGTTTTGATTCTTCAGGATCAGCAAATGTTTTGTGGGAGGAGTTATTTTAGGCTTTGGACTCTCGACTCTTCTAGGGTTCTGTTGCAGTTCTTTCTTTTGTTTATTGTTTGTCCCTTCCCCTCTCTACTATCCTCTACTTTCTTCTCCATCTAGATGGTCAACATCCCTAGGAAGGTAAATTCTTTGTGGGGCGGATTTTACATGAGAGAGTTAACACTGTGGACTAGATGTTCTTCCCTTGTGTTGTTCCTGCAGTGATACGTTCTTGGTAGGTGTCAAGCTGTCTCGTATCACTTGTTGTGGGGTTGCCAATTTGTTCAGTCACTCTTGGAAGTGTATTTCTCTGCAATACTCACTTATTTTAAAAAGAGGAAATAATGATTTGCAGTATACATTTGAGAAAAAGGAAAAGAAAAGTTACTCAGTTTACACACAAGCTAAAGTCCATATTTTGGGAAAACTTGTATTTACTGCATTTGTTTTAATCTGAACTGAAATATGCCCACTATAAACAATATTAACCGAACTGCGTACTTTTGTTCTTTTCTGTCATTGGTGGCAAATTTTGTCTCGTTCTCTTTTTTTCTCATTCTCATGCTTTCAAGGCCTCCATCCTGTGCAGTTAGGATTCACATTCTTACCATGTGTACTTTCTGGGTTAAGTAATGCGCCTCAGTACTTGAGTAAGAATTTTGATTCATTGGGGAAGGACTGCCTATTAGCAAATGATGTTGATAGTGTTATTGTACCTATAAATGCATGTGGAGGGGATGGCACTCTTGCTTTTGCCAGAAGCAAACAGTACAAGGTGATCAAATTTGTGAATTTAATACATTGTAAATGTGCAGTTGGATCTGGACGGTCTGGTGCGGATACATGCTTTGTAGAAGCAATATCTAACCAATGACGTCAGTACATTTCATTTCTAAGAGACTGCTTTGGATTACTATTTTGACATCGACCAAGTAATGTAAACTTTGTCCGTTTTTGCAGCCACTTATCATTGCAGTAGAGGAAAATGATACAGTTCTCAGCGATTCTCCAGAGTCACTTGGGATTGAGGCGGTATGCATTGGAAAACTTCTACAACGCTTTATCTTCTTCACTTTTCTGGTTGTTGCTGACGAAACTGTAATTGGAACAATCTGGAAGTCAAAATATTGAGTTCTAGTGAACTTACATCCTCTTACGTACTGGCCGAAGTTGAAATTGAAGAAGGAAGAAGGATCGTGGAACCTTTTAAAACCAAAAACAAGCTATTTTGATCCTATGGTATTTGGTCGCTTTAGTGTTTGTGATTAATTTAAGTCTCCCATAGAATTGGTCTTAGCTCATGGACTGAAGAAAAAGACCTACAAACTCTGGTGAGGGTATGGAAAAAAAGGGTAGAGAAAATCCTATAGGTTAGGCTCATTATTTTTTTATTTAAACTAAAAACATACGTGATTTTTATAAAAAAAATATGTTAAATCATCCGAATCCCTGATCGTATTTATAAAACAAAATATATTATTGAAACCCTTGCAGAAAGATATTTGTCACAGAGAGTAACTAAGCATATTGTGCAGGTAAGAGTTGCAAATTATTGGGAAGCCATTGGTGTTGTTGCAGCTCACAAGGCTGGAATAGATCCTTATTCCCTTCGAAGAAATAGAATCAAAAACATTAATTGCATTTCCAGTACATCTTCTAATGGCCAAGCAGTTTCAAGTGCCTCTCAAGGATTCCACTGAGGTATCTAATAAGTGATAGTTGTGTACAATTATGAATGTTATTTCTTACATGTTTAGAGTGATTCTAAAATGGTTAAAAGTAAAATCACTTTTGTCATTTTTAGGATCATGCGGAGAATGCTTTTAAATCCTTCAAAATCAGGTTTGATAGTATGAAAATGCTTTCACAAGTGTAAAATCAAATATTGAATTGATTTTGAATTATTAAAAGCTTGTTTTTAAATTTGTTATAAACATTGCAACAGTGATTTTTGAACAAAATCACTCTCAAACATATACTTTGTTGATCCCATAAAAAGTTGTTCCTTGGTTCATAGTGTACAACTAGTAATTATAAAATGTTATTAAGGGAACATTATCTTTCGAAATATCATCATCACTCAAGGGACTTGTTATGTGATGTCAAATGTTTTTTCTTTGATGTATCCAGTGCAATTGTTCGATATCTTGATTTGGGATATGTGATAAACAGCTAAATTTGAACGGTGTTTTTTTGAGCTTGGATTTTGAACTCTATCAGCTAAATATGAATGTTGCTGTCTGCAGGGTCGGTTGAATTCACCTACAAAAGTTGGTTATATATATTCAACTCCTACTCACCAGGTAGATTTTATTTGGTTAATTTTTTTTTTTTTTTTTTTTTTTTTTTTTTTTTTTTTTTTTTTTGTATTTTACTCTTGAGTCAATTCTTCTTCCCGTACTTTTCACTATTTTATTTTATCCCTATAGCCATAGTTTAATTTGAATTTTCTGATTTTCTTCAGTCTCCTACCACTTCTAAATGAATTCAAATTTTATAGAAATTTCAATCTCAATAAGAAATTAGTCACGGCAATAATAAAACCAATATAGTTGAAGAAGTTTTTTACTTTAGGTCAGTTTCTCATCGAAATCAACGTAATTCCTCACCAACAGGGACGATTAAGAAGATTTAACCAAACTATAGGATAAGCTATTGTTCTCAAGCCTCGTGTTTTGGCAGTTTTATGGAGATATACAGCTGTCTTTACCATAATATTTAATATGATAAAAATATTCTTCAGAATGATATCCTCAAATTTGTTTAGCTATCATATTTCATCAGCAACCAAATTGCTTCATATAATATATGATATTAAGACAGTGTCAAAGTCAATCAAAATTGGATTGGCCATTGTTGTAACAATCTGAATCATTACCTTCCTGTCTTCTCAATTCATAAAAATATATTTATTGATGGAAACATGAAAAGTTTCGAAAGGCACAAACAATATTAAAACAAACAACACGAAGCTTCTCCTTGATATTCTGATTGCTTTATCAAGAGAGAAAAGACTAAACACCTAGGTGTGGCAATGAGCAGCGAAGTCATGGGAGATGGCCGGAGGCGGGCCTTAGCGCTGCAACTTCTTGACCTTGTACGTGACTTTGTTCTGATGTCAGGGAGGTCGATCGCTGGCACTGGAGACGCTATGAAGAAAGATTGCACCGATCTCATTCGTCGGATTGCCCTCCTGATCCATCTGGCGGAGGAGATAACAAACTTCTGCAGTGGCAGCGGGGACAATTTTGAGAAATCGAATGATGATGGGTCTTCTACTTCTTTATCTTCTTGGTTGGATTGCCTTTCCGAAGTGGTTGGAGCAATTCAGGCGGCAAAGCGGCTTCTGTACACGGCTTTGACTTTCTCTGCATACGACGAGGAGGGTTGTGCGGCTTCGACGGTGAGTTCATCTTGTCTTTCTATTAAAGATTACATTTGTTTGTGTTACTTCCATTGATGTAATAAGTCTGCAGTTTTGAGTTTTTGATTCAGTGCAGATTTGGCAAAATTTTCAATCCCATTCTACGTGCTACCTTCCTCATCTACTCTTTATTTATTATTTATGTTTCTATTTTTTAAGATTGGTGAATCTTCATCTTTAATTCTTTTTTGTAAGAGAATTCAACTTTCGAGCTTCCTTTCGTTGATAGGTGGAAATTTGGTTCTGTTGGCCTGCCTCTCTATTTTTATTTTTAAATTTTACATTTGAATTTTTTTTTTTTATTTTAGTTTAGTGATTTATCTATATTTTTATTTTTATTTATTTTTTTAATCTTTGGGATGTGTGGTTCTATACTTTTTAGATGTGATCATCATACTATTCAAATTGATTTTAGATTATTCAACATATTGGAGAATGGTTACGAACATGATAAGAATGATTCAACCATTTTAAAATAACCTTCGAATGTCTATTTTGGCAATGATTGATAATTTTATGGACATTCTTTTTTTGTTAAATGCAAAATGGAAATTTAACTATCAATAACACGTGGTCAATGGTCCATTTGGTGGGAGTCCTTTTATTTAATTTTTACTACAAAGTGGTGAGCTCAATTCGATTGAGAAGGGAGAGAAATGTCAAAAATAATATATAATATATTTGTAAATATTTTCCAAATTTTTTGTCACTTAAAATAATTTTTCATTTTTAAAAATAATATAATGTGAAAAGTTTAATTGGCCTATGTTAACAACGTGTCATCATTTTAAACTTAACCAACCACTAATTTAAGAACCAACCAGAAAACAAACTTGCCAAATAGAAATGAAATTCATATCAGACCAAACATGTTACTTATGAAACATTCAATATCAGTTAAACATTAAATTTAAATCTTCAAGATCCTTATAATCTAAGTTCAAGAGTATATTTTATCATATATGAATATATACTTTCATGATTTTTGGTTCTCAATTTTTACTGTTGATAAATTAAGCCATCATTTAAAAAAAATAAAAAACTTCAAACTTCATATTCAAAATTGTATAAAAACTTCCAATTACATCTAGACCTTTTAATTTTGTGATTGATGAGCCTTCGTCATTAACATCATCTATATGCTAACTTAATCAATTGGAAATATGTTGTGAAATATGACAACCAAAGAGTATTCAAAGTATATTAAAGTAGATCCTTGTTATTTCTTTTAATTCCACATATATATTCTTAACATCCTTTTGTTTAAATTAAGGAGGAAGGTACCAAAAAACTGGTTCTACAATTCAAGCATGTGACAACAAGATTGGAAACTGCACTTTCAAATCTGCCATATGATCAATTTTGTGTCTCAGACGAAGTACAAGAACAGGTAAACATAACATGTTTATCATCAAATTTGAACCCGAAATCTCAACGACCAACTTCAAGAACTTTTCGATTGCTGTTTAATTGGTACATTTGTTAGTGAAAGAAATGATCTATGTTGTAGTTAGTTACATTATTTTGCCTTTTCCTCAAACGTTTGAGAATGTTCTTGTTTTGTTTTTTTTTAAAGGTTGATTTGGTTAGAGCTCAATTAAGGAGAGCATCACACAAGTATGAATCTATGTCTAACCCTGCAGAAAAGAAGCTTCAAGCAAGAAGTTCCGTAAAATGGATGATCAATAATGAAGTCAGAAGCATGGCTAGCGTTGATGATGGAGATGAGTCTCAGCATCGTCCTCGAAACCGCGATCATCTGGCTAGTCTCGATTCGGTGAATTCTTGTTTTGATGAGTGTTCAAGTGTTGTTCATTCTGATACGGAAGATGTTGTAGCCAGCAGGAGCCAAGATGAGGTTAAGAAGCCTCTGGAAATTGAAATTCCTGAAAACTTCTTATGCCCCATTTCCTATGAGTTGATGTTGGATCCTGTCATCATCTCGACGGGACAGGTATGATCACCATTGATTCACTCTTTGTCTAAGTGTTGACATAATTAAATGTATCGTAATCCATTGATTTAGGTTTTTAGTTGATTGGTGATCTAACAATTCTATTAATCGAGACAAATACTTTTAGGAAAACATGTAATCATGCTTGTTTTCATTTCACTGATTTTTTTTAGAAAAGGCATACAATTATAATGAAATCATTTTATATTATTTGGTGCTTAGAACGACCAAGTCGTATTTGTTTCTATTTGCAATATTCGTTCTAGTGTTTAGAGGAGTATGTTATATAAACTCTCGAACTTTATTGGCTACAGACGTAGCTAACATACTGATAATGAACCACGTAAGTTTTTTTTGTCAATATCTCTACTCTTTACGTTTTTTGTTTTCTTTTGTTTTCTTTGTTAGTCAATTTAATAATAAACTTGATTACAATAATTTGTAGACATATGAAAGATCCAACATACAAAAGTGGATAGACAGAGGAAATAGAATATGTCCAAAAACTCAGGAGCAGCTCCAAGCACTAATCCTCACTCCAAATTTTATAATGAGAAAACTAATATATGAATGGTGTGAAGAGCACAATGTCAAGCTAGAGGAAGGACTAACCAACGGGAAACTTAAGAAGTGTAGATCGTCTGAAGACGACTGCCGAAGAACTCCTCTGCCAATCAAAACTCTGGTTCGACACCTATCATTTGGGTCGGTTCAAGAGCAAAAGATCGCCGTGACGGAGATTCGACAGCTATCGAAAAGCAGCTCAGAGCATAGAGTTGAAATAGCAGAAGCAGGAGCAATCCCACAGCTCGTTAACCTTTTATCTTCAAAAGATGTTATAACACAAGAAAATGCAATTTCTTGCATTCTTAACCTTTCACTTCATGAGCAAAACAAGAGACTTATTATGCTTTCTGGTGCAGTTTCATACATTTCCCAAGTCCTCAAAGTTGGGAGCATGGAAGGGAGAGAATGTGCAGCTGCGACGATTTACAGCTTGTCGTTAGCCGATGAGAACAAGGCAATAATAGGGGCTTCAGGTGTCATACCGGACTTATTAGAAATTCTCGACATCGGTACCCCGAGAGGGCAGAAAGATGCTGCAGGAGCTCTATTGAATTTGTGTATGTACCAAGGGAACAAGGGCAGGGCTTTGAATGCTGGGATTGTCAAACCATTGTTGAAAATGCTCTCTGATTCAAATGGTTCCTTGGTTGATGATGCTCTCTATATAATGTCGATTCTTTGCGGCCATCCGGATGCGAAAGCTGCAATGGGGAATGCAAATTCACTGCTTGTTTTGACTGATGTTTTGAAGACGGGGTCACCTCGCAGCAAGGAGAATGCAGCAGCTGTTCTGCTTGCATTCTGCAAGGGAGACAGGGAGAAGCTGGAATGGTTGACAAGGCTGGGCGCGATGGCACCATTGATGAAACTTGCGGAGAACGGAACGGGGAGAGCAAGGCGGAAGGCTGCTTCATTGTTGGACCAACTCAGAAAATCATGAACAGGAACCAAACCATGTTTTTGACTATCTACAGAATAGAATGTTAAATAGTTTTTTTTCTTCACATTCAAATCTGATTTGCTAGTTTGCATATTGTTTCAAACGTTCAGCAAGAAAAGTTAAAAACATCAATCATATAATCTTCTTATATAGTTCACATCTTCCTATAATTAATGATGAGGTATTGGTTATGTTCATATACCTTTTGGTAATAAACAGAATAATTGGTTGAGCTTAAAAGAATAATAATGATAAAAGAAATTAATATGGAAAATTCAAGGAAAAGATATAATAATCTTGAAGCATCCATGAAATTCTATTGGTCAGTATATAATGGAAGAAGAGTCTTGATTATAATTTTGGAAGTCAATGAATGCTAAGAGAAGTTTCATGGGGGAATCCTTTCTCTTTGAATTTGTTGACTTTTTAATCTAGAAAAAGGAACTTTTTTTTGTTTAACAACAAATTACATTATTCATCTAAATTTAAAGTTGAATTTAATAAAATTTAAAGTTTATGTAAAAACTCTTTTTTTTTTTTTTAATTTCAAATTTTGATTCATACAAATAAATCAATATCAAACTGTTTGTACTTCATAATTTTGCTTTAAGGTGTTAGAGAAAGGGTCGTTCATAAGAAAAGTCTCCCAAAGTAAAAAGCATAGTCAAACCATAAGTAATAAACTTAAGAACTTTACGATCCACCGCCTACCGCCGCCAACCGATACAACTTCTTCCTTTACACACGCCAATTCAATCCCTAACGCGCAAATTCCTTCCCCATATTTAAACATCTCCATCTTCGATCAATACCCATTTCATCATTCAAAACCATTATTCAATTCCGATCTTAATCTCCCATAACCATGGACAAACTCTCCCCTTACCACACTCTGCTTTTCTACACCATAGACACAGATTCCGACGGCAAAGTTTCCCCTCACGATCTCTTCACCCGCCTCCCTGCTCTCACTGGGCTGGATCTGACCGAAGCGGAGGCCGCCTCGGCTGTGGCTGCCTACGATTCCGATGGCGACGGGCTTCTGGGGATGGAGGAGTTTGGGAGGTTGGTGAAGGGGGTTGATGATAATGATGATGATGATCGAGAGGTGAGGGAGGCTTTTCAGATGTATGAAATGGAAGGATTGGGGGTGATTACTCCGGTGAGCTTGCGGCGGATGCTTAGCCGTCTTGGGGAATCGAGGAGTGTTGGGGATTGTAAGAGAATGATCGCTAAATTTGATTTGGATGGCGATGGAGTTTTGTGTTTTGATGAATTTAGGGGTATGATGCTGCTTTGAATTTCTCAAACCTAATTTCTATGTGTTTGGGAGAAAAAACGGCATTTTTATTTTTACAGTAATTTCATTCATTTCTTTCTTTCTTCTTAGAAATAGTAATTTTCATTGTTTGCTAATGGATTGTATTAGTTAGGAACTACAACATTTATTGAGTGTGAGGATTTGAATTAGATGTATATAATCAACTTCACAAGTTTACTCACCTACAATTTTTGTATTTCTATATTTTTACTTACTTTAAAGTTTAAATCAAACAATTCTTTCCTTCTATAAATCTTTAGATTGTCGCTATTAAAAAAAAAAAAAAGCAAAGATTAAAGTGCAATCATTTTAAATGCTTTCTATCTCTCCACAATAACAAGGTAAACATTGTGTTAGGTAATGCTATGAAGGCCTTCACAAATAATTATAGCTTTAAGGATATTACTTTGGATGCCTTTCTTGATAAACTTGAGACCAACAATATGAACAAACGTCATTAGTAGAAGAACTAGCTTCGTGGAAATGAGCCTGAGCCAACTTTGGACCCAAGGAGTTGGCATTTCATTTTTTGTCCAAATTGCATATATCTCATCTAACATAATGTGAACACAAGTTATGTGAACATGTTAAGAAGCAACAGTCGGTCACGGCTTTGTTAGTCGACAACTTGCCTCTACTTTCACCTGAAAAATGAAATATGGAAAGGGCAGTAAAAGACCTGTTACTGAGCCTAGGAGGTAAATCTGTTAACCTTTCTATGAAGTAAGGTGTGCATTCTTGAAAACGCCAGCTATCTCTCAAATATGCATACCAAAAGTCGCTAGAAAACACCAAAAGGTTGCTTGACAGCGACTTAATCTCCACCCAAAAGTACTTCTGAAAAACACCCAATAAACCTTTCAAAGTCAAGAAAGATCCAAGTTTAATCCAATCTAAAATGGGTATCTAAATCCCATCAAGAAAACACCAAAAACTTACCCAATCTGGTAGATTGACATGGGATCGCGGCAGCTAAGCGTGCGGCGCAGAGGGAAATGGCTCGTGGCGTTGGGCGTCGGCTTGTGTCGTGACGTTAGCGTCGATGGGAGGGGCCGACAATCGGCGAATGAAACAGAGGTGGGAGGGGGCGAGAGCGGTTGCATGAAGAAGAAGATAAAAGGATAATTTATTTTTTGAACGCTGGCACCTTTAATTCTTGTGGCACTGTTGTTAGTATAGTTGCACATGCTCTTCATCTCCCCCGCCCCACAAGATAAAAGCTTAAAATTATTTTTTCCAAATATCTCTTTTAAAAACTAAAATTTTTATAGCTAGGAGATAAGGAGCACATAAAATGCTACATTGTGCACGAGTGTAAAAGGAGTTCGAACCCTAAGTTGATCGTATCATATTCCAAATCCAACTTTTAAAATATGGGTTAGGTTTGATTATTGTTTGTTTGAGAAGAAGATGGTGAATGCTAGAGATGAGAAAGAGACGGTGACGGAGATGAGAGTGAAGAGAGGAAAGGCTAAGTCAAAGAGATGAGGCGTGAAGACTGAAGTTGAACAAATGTAAGGATGAAACGTGAGTTCGTGACCTATTTCTTTTTCCATTTATTAAATAATAGTAATAATAAAAAATTAATGATTTTTTCAAAAAATTAACAAACTATTTATCCTCTCAAAATAAAATGAGAAAATTCTTTTTTATTTTTGATAATTTCAAAATATATATATATATATATATATATATATATATATATATATATAATTCGTGTTGAGTTTGGTGGAATCAAAATTTTTTAACTTCGAGTCATAAAAATATATATAAGTTCAAGTTCCTAATTTCTTTTCCCAAATTAAATGTATACTAATAGAAATATAAATGGGTTAAGTTGGGTTAAAGTGATTTTCTGAAATAACTTAAAATTTTTAAAATTGTAATTTGAATCCGAACCCAACCTAAAATAAATATTAATCCAATCTAACTATTATAATTTGGATTGTATAATTCGGATTGTTGAGGTCGTGGGATCAACACCCTTACCAACATATATATTTAGTATCCTTTTAATCACTCAAATCAATATATATTTAATGTCTTTCTCTCATTAATTATTCCAAATTCTCCAATTAAATATATATCGGTATATATTTAATATCCTTAAATCCAAAATCCACAAAAACCAAAATTTTAGGTAAATTAAAATCAAATTATCCAGACACCCAAATTATACTTCCGAACCAAAATATCAATCAATTAATTAAAAATTATCTTAGATTTGGAATGTTAGCAACTATAATAATCTATTATTTACCTCAAACACTCCGTTAAAGTTTATTTTAAACATCTTATTCTCTCTAGTAAATCCAAATAGATAAAATAAATATTCATTTAATTTTATAAAGATCTATTCTATAGGCAATCTGGAAACAAAAACTTACAAAAAAAGATGCACATAATGGTATTTCATATAAAGGTCTATTCAAGATGTGTGTTTATTGGTAAACACGTGTCGTTTTTAATCAATCAATTTGTAATTTGATGAAATAACACCACAATTATAAATTGGCTTAAAGTTTAAGATATTTTCAAGTATAGCATTTAAAAAAACAAACAAACTTACAACAATAAAGGCCACCGCATTTCGTGAAAGAGTTTCAAAAATTAAGAACACATATTTTTTCGAACTATGAAATTCCGTGCGATCAAAATTTTTTTTTTTTCTTCCCTCCTTTATTCATTAAAAAAAGAAAAAGAATGTCTTTGGGTTTGAATGGTCGAGAAGGATCGTATGAAAATATCTAAAACGTTAAAAAATATCTCATCTTTATCTCCCATCCGGAAGCTTCCGGATGAGCCAACAACAAAACCCAATCTCCCCCCGTCTCTCTATAAAACCCCACTTACTTACTATTCAATCAATTCTACACACCGTACGTCTATGGAAGAAATGGAGCGGGATATTTTCGGGTCCAATTCTTATTACACCATTCTCGGAGTCTGTTCGGATTCTTCACCCGAAGAAATTCGTAGCGCTTATCGCCGCCTGGCAATGGTAACATTTGCAACACATTTTTCTCTTAATCTCTTTTGGAAATACCAAATGCCAATAATGTTTGATTTGTGCAGCGATGGCATCCAGATCGGTGGGCGGGAAGAAGGGCTTCCCCTGCTTTGTTGAGTGAAGCCAAAGCCAAATTCCAGCAGATTCAACAAGCTTATTCAGGTATTAATCTTTACATTCTAACTACAACCCTTTTTCTTTCATGAATCTTTTGTGAAATCTTGTTTTTTCTTTTTTAATCATTTGGGTTTAATTTGATTAAGAGATTTTTAATTTTTGGTGTAGTTTTGTCGGACCAGAGGAAGAGAGCAATGTATGATGCTGGGTTCTATGATCTTGACGACGATGACGAAGATGTTCACGATCAGGTGAGGCCGCTGATGTACAATTTCTTTTAATTTTTTCAAAATTGAGATATGAAATCTTGACTTAGAATAACAATTAAGATTTGAATACTGTTACATTGTTCCTAAATTTTATAAAAAAAAAAGAGTGGATTTTATTTATTTATTGCCTCTTATTATTAGTGATTAATTGTAGTTGGGTATGAAGCAGGGATTCTATGATTTTATGCAAGAAATGGTGTCACTTATGGCTAAAGTAAGGAATGAGGTACGTATGGATTTTAAGCTTTTGAATAATATCTCACATTACATAAAACCCCATTTCCCACTACGCTCCCCTTTCTTTTAAAACATTCTTCCTAACTTCAGTTTTATAATTTCAATATTTCCTTTGACTCTTGACTTTACATCTTGAGAGTTGACGTTTTATTTTTTGTTTTAAAGGATTGCAAGTACAACAGCCTGGAGGAGCTGCAGACAATGCTGACGGAGATGGCCCAAAGCTTTTGAATTCTCTTTTGTCTTCTTTCTGTTATGGGCCAGTAATTTAGGCAGCCCATTGAGAGACAGCCCAATTTTGAAATATGCTTTTACTTCGGAGCCCATTTTGAGCCCATCACTATCGTGAGGCCTCACACGGGCCTCGGCCCACATTTAAGATGCCTCTAATCGTGTAATGGTAGAGAGAAATGAAATTTGTTCATTGACTTTTGTTTTTATCTGATACTTATGAGTCGATGTTGCATCTGCTAATGGTCGATTTATGTGTAACATAAGAAGAATCAATAATAGTAAAATAAAAAGGAGATTGCAATATAGTAAAATTTTAAGCTCAATTAAATTTAATATGTGGTCAATCATAGTGTCATAATTGATTAAAGATATTCTAATACTTCAAAAAAAAAAAAAAAAAAAAAAAAACTTTGGGTCATTTGATATAAGATCCTTTTCTTTTTCAAAGTCTTTTCAATAACTTGTTTCTAATTATACTTTTTTCATACATACATGGTCTTTAGTGATGGTTATTGTTTCGATCTTCCCAAATTTATGATTATGTTATTTAAAACTGATAGAAGATTAGCCTAGAAATTTCAATTAATGGAAAGCAAAGAGAGAGTTGTTGTTTGTGTTGGGGAATTTGAGTGATAAAATGTGTGGAAATATGTAAAGGGGGTGGCCATATTATAAAATTATTCTCCAATCTTTATATTTATTTTAATTATATTATTCCCAAACTTTTCTCCTTCACTAGCCGCCCCCCTATTACTTCCACTGCCTTCCATGTCGGTCCCCTTAATTCAATCCTCTCTACTTTTTCTTAAATCACACCCCTTTTTCCAAATTATCTTTTGTCTTTCTAAACCCTTTTATCAAATACATTTCATTTCTTTTTATACTTCACTTTTTTCGATTTGACACCTTCGATCCTAATAACTACTTCCATTCACCTATTTAAATAGATTACTTTAACGATTAGAAATAAACCTATCTTTAATTTTTTCTTTTGTTAATATATTATTGTATTTGTATTATACTCCATCGTAAAAATAAAAAAAATTTAAAATTTTTAATAATTATTTAAACAAGATCTTGACATATTTTAGTATCTATCTAATAAATATATGATTTGTGTTAGATTCAAAATTATGTTATTAGATAAAAAGTAATGGAGCAACAAATATATCTAAAAAGGGAAAAGGGAAAAAGAAATTAAAAAAGAAAAAAAAAAAAGAAAAAAAGAAGAGAAGCAAAGAGATGGAATCTTTAAAAACCAAACAGATGATGGAATAGTTTTGGGAGTGAAGACAATGAATATAAAGCATGGTTGATGTGTTATCAAAGATAGCAACTTTTTGTCTAACTTTCGTATCATTTTCTCTGTCACTATTAATACATTATACTGTTTCTTTTAAATAAAAATTTCCTATTCCCTTCCTAAAAATTCATCCTTTTATACCACAATCAAATTTAATCTAAGTTTCACATTTTAAATTAAAGATTTATAAATGTTTACGGAATGGTGCAAAAGGCGTAGATGATATCTTTACCTTGCACTCCAATTTCTTCAATCTCATGTCTATCATTGTCTATTGTTGTCTATCAATAATAGATAGTTACATTTTTAAAATAAATAAAATTTTATCAAATACAGTGTAGTATTTCCATATAATTTAACGTGATTTTCAATATATTTTTATTATTTATTTATTTGTTTTTCATTTTAAAAATTGAAATGGTTTGGTATGAACGTGAAACTTATTGGTTTCAAAATGACTTTCATATTTGACATAAATGATATTCTCAAGAAATGGAAAATGATTAGAATAATAAAAATAAATAAATAATATATGTAAAAAATAGTAATAATATTCATTTTGTTAATTATGGAGATCAATTATTGACTTTAATGACCAACAAGAGTTCTATAATAGACAATATCATGTGTGAGCTGAGTATGATAAAAGAAAGCCTTGATTGTGATAGTTGTCCCATAGCCACAACTCAGCTCACAACTATTAATTTTTCTTAAAAAAATTTAGCACACCTTTCAACAACAATTTAACCAATCATGTTAGAAATAATATAACCATAATAAAGCTAATAAATATTGGTCTTGGTTCAAAAAATTGTCATATACTTCAAATCTCTAACTACTTCAAGTACTTTAATTTGTCTTCAAACTAAATCTCTAGTAATAATCAACTTAGTAATTTGTTGATTGTAAGCAATACTTTGACTATTAATGGTTATAAATAAAACAACCATTTTGGACCTTAATTGATTTAGGCTTAATAGCTAGATAAGCCTTAAAGGGCACATATAAAACTCTTTGGATTGACTTAACCAAAAGTTTTCTAAAAAGACTTTATCTTTGACGTCAAGTAATTTAAGGTTAATGTTCTTCAAAAGATAATAGATCATATTCACAATGCGTTCTTATATAGAGGTGTAAAAAGCGTTGAATTCAAGGTATGATCTAAAATTTCTTCCATTATTGATAGAAGTTTGGAATATTGCAATTAAACATTGAAGAATTATGTTATAATTTTAAACATGATCAGAAAGCCTTTGAAAACTATTTAGGAGTAAAAGGATGATAAAATGACATTAGTTAAGGCGACGAAGTTGACTTGATCATCTTGAGAGACCTATTAAAGGTAATAAGTAATTAACTATCCTTATTATCTATAGTGTTTGTTCCTATTGGTGTTCAAACATATTTGTAAGGAAAAAAGTCCATGAATACAAGTGAAGAGGGCATGAGATTATTGTAAATGTTTGATAAAATAAATAGAGGAGAAGTAGTCGAAGGGGCAATTATTAAAGAAGAAAGAAACAATGACGATATTTGTTAGGAGAAAATAGCAAAGGCATTTGTAGTCGATACAAGAAAGCAATATTAAAGACAAAAATAAAAGAAAACGAATCAAAACTTACCCATAACACTCTAAAAAACACAACTCAAGAAAACAAAGATTCAAAGTAAAAAACATAGATACGATCCAATTCTATAAGTGGATGCTCAAAGTCATGTAAAACTTAAAGAGAAACAAACATCCTCCGACCATAAAACAACTTGACAAATCATTTGTAAAGATCAATGTAATGCAACACTATAAAAATGGATTTAGTCCAATTATGTGATGGTTAATGTATACACTTTGACATATATTCTTATTCTCATCTATATATTGAAACTTTCTTTAAAGGTTCTTTCATCTCTGTATATATATTCCTTGGGAATATATTCTCTCAATACTTTTTCTCTTTTTCATTTTCTTATCGTCACTTTTTTTTTTACTATACCCCTAATAACGTGTAATATATATCGATGTGATCATTTTCATACAAAAAAAGGTATGTTCGAAATATTCAATATTAATATTTTAAGAAGTAAAGCTTATTATTAACAATGTATATGTTTGATTCCATATTCTTAAACATGTTATAGTTGAGAGTATTGTCATTAGAGTTATATGACAAGTTAGTAATATTCTATATATAATTATTTTCTTTCACAAAGCCATTTCAACATTTTCTTTTTTCTTTTGGTGTATGCATGTTTTTTCTTTTTTGTTTAATTCTGAGTTAATTTATAGGTATATTTTGACTAATTTTGTCAGACAATTAATTTATTCTTATAATATTTTTGTGTAAGATATTGGTGAGATAGTAATAGTGTGGTTGGATTACATTTTTAAATATAAAATATGTGTTTTTTATTAATTTGTATTTTTTCTTAAATTAATATAGTTTTATCATTACATTTTGGTAGTTTTTTTGGAAAAAAATAATATATATTGATTTAAGATTTTTTTACAAAATAAATTTTAATTCAATACTTTAAATTTGAACATTTTTTCTAAAAGAATAAAAACAACTACGATATAACAAAAATGTTTAAATACATAGTAAACTAGTCTTTCATTTTAATTATAAGAAGAAAATAAAGAGAAATGAAATTAAGAAAGTAAATGTCTTCTATAAGGAAATCTAAAAAACCCATATTTGAGAAGAATATCCAAAACTCTTTAGAAGATAAAAAGATTTTTGAAAATTTCTAAATGATCGGACATCTTATCTTACTTCAAAACAATCCTAAATGTTTAACCACTACAAGAGACGGGGGGATTCACTACAAGAAAATGGAGCATTCCTGACGCCGAAAAGGACGTCGGCATAAAGAACGTCGGGAATAAGGGCTCTCCCGACGCCGTCAACAACGTGTCGGGAGATACGTCGGGAAAACAATCTTTCTTGACGCACCACGAAGAATACGTCGGAAAAAGGGTAAATTAATTTTAAAAAACGAACTATTCCCGACGCCGTGAACAGTGCGTCGGGAGCGGCGTCGGGAATAGGGTTTTCCCGATGCCGCATGAAACGTCGGGAAAAACGTTTAATGAGCATCAGGAATTCCCCTTTTCCCGACGCATTTTGAGGGATTTCTCGACGCCACGTCACTGCGTCGGGAAATCCCCTTTAAAATCGTTTCAGTTTTGTATTTTACAGAACTGAAACCGAGAGGGGAAAAGAAAGGAGAAGTCGAGATCGTCGTCGCGATTTCCGTCGCCCTTCAGTCGTTGTTCTGCCGCCGTCCATCGCCGCCGTCCCTCGCCGCCGTCTGCCACTTTAGGTAAGTGGAAAATGAAAATTTATTTAGTTTAAGTTTATGTTTTAGGGTTTTTTTTATGAAAATTAGTTTAGGATTTTCTTTTGGAATAAATTTTTGTTTGTTAAATGTATTTTTGTATAGAGTGTGTGTAATTTGTGGTTGAATTGAAATTGAAATTTGAAATTTGAAATTTGAATGGTTTAGGATTTTTGTTTTAGAAAATTGAATTGAGGGGGAATTTTACAGTTAAATGAAAATTGAATGGGGGTTGAATTGGGGGAAGGGGTTTATTGTTAAATTGAAAATTGAATTGGGAGGGGGGTTTATATTTGAATTGAAAATTGAAATTGGAGGGGGGGGGGGGAGGGGTTAATAGTTAAATTGAATTGGGAATGTAATATGTGTGTTAAGATTTGTTTTGGCTATCCTGCAGTTATGGTAGCCTGTTTGTGTTGAATATTTTTATTGTTGATTTGAGATGGCTATCCTGCAGTTATGGTAGCCTTTTTTGTTTTGAATTTGCTGGTTTCAAGGGGTGGTAGTAGGATAGCTTGAAGTATTTTGTTGTTAATAATTAGGTTGTGTTGGCTATCCTGCAGTTATGGTAGCCTCTGTAGTTTGGAGGGGTTTGTAGAATGTGGATGAACACTTGTCATATGCAAGCGATGAGGAATTATAGTGACAAATTAAACCACGTATGCACATATTTATATCTAGTTTATATATTTTGATTCTAGCTATGTGTTCGTATTTGGTTATTGAATGTTTGTTTTCTATATGTCCATAGTCATTATGTCATATCGACGATCAAATTTTATGGAGACGGACGATATGTTCCTCCAGTTTGAGGATGATTTAGATAACATTGCGGGAGTGTCGTCATCTGTGGGCGACAATACGGGTGAGTCTAAGAATTTTCTTCATTTTTAACTTACAAATATTTCATGTAGGGGTTTCTAACTTTATATGTTATTGTCTATTTATTGAGCAGGATCTTCTTCTCAACAAACGACTCCGACTCCTAGGAGACGTGCGCAGTCTCGACTCTTGGAGTTAGAGCGCCACGTTGCAATAAATGGGCGCATTCCGATGACGATCGCCCCTAGAGCGGAGAAGCCTATTTCTCCACACGCCGTTCGCTTCAGCCAGACAATAGGCGTGTGCGTGCGGACGTTGGGAGAGAATACATTAAGGTCGTCAAGGGCGACCTCCAGGTAATTAAATGCACTACACATTTATATATGATTTCATTTGAAACATATCTAACTTTAATCAATCTAATGTGTTATGTTTGTAATGTGTAGCGATTGTTTGTGCTTGATTTCAATGATCAAGCAATGAACAGGTTTGTTGAGCATCAGATGCTCACGACCTTTAAAGAGTTCTGGGTCGACTGTCATAGACATTTCAAAAAGTACAGCGACCCGGAAGAGGCTCGTGCCAACCCACCAAACGCATTGGTTGGACGTGATGAGGATTGGCACTTCCTCTGCGACCATTATATCAGCCGTGCATTCCAGGTATTTGTCATGATTAATTATGATTACAAGTTTTAATATGTATAAGAAATAAACAATATAATTGTTTTAATGCAAGAGCAATCACGGACAAACAAGGCTGCTAGACAGAAGAAGCCTTACAATCATAGTAGTGGGTCCAAGTCGTTTCTACAACGACAGTATGAGCTTGCTGAAAGAAGAGGGCAGCCGGTCGATCGTGTGGAATTGTTCCGGGAAACACACGTTCGAGCTGGGACATTCGTGTCGTAGGCCGCCGAGGATGCGCATGTAAGTTATACCCTTATTAATTATCTACTTTTATTATATATTTTTGCGCGTTACCTAACATAATTTTTAAATTTGTTACAGAATCAAATGTTGGAACTCGAATCCCAGCCTACCACAGAGGGTAGTCAGCCACTCTCTGAGGATGAGATATGCAATTAGGTGTTGGGTAGACGACCAGACTACTCAAAAGGCCTTGGTTGGGGACCCAAGCCGAAGGCCCGCAGAATGGAAAGTGCAAGCAATTCGTCGACATCTTGTTCGCAATCCACAAAAAAAGAGATTGAATTACAAGCTAAACTTCATGAAGCTTTGGAACAGGTTGAAGTACAAGATAGAATCACCAAGCATTAGCTTCACAAGTGGAAGCTATGAAAAAGATGATAGAAGAACTAACTCGTGCACAACAGGGACCACTACATGATCCCTAGCTCTGCGGTACGTCGTATTTGTCTCTATTATTCTTAAGTTTTTGCAATATATGATTATGTATTAAACTTAGTTATTTTTATACCATTTTTAGGACTGAAGGTGTAGAATGTCGCGCATACGCACCTCGTTGTGAGACTTTTCATTATGTTTATGTTTTTTCTATTTTGAGAACTATATTTTGTTGTAGTCAACTTATTCGTATTATTAATTTTAATTCTATTTTTTTAATTTGTGTTTGTATATTTATTAATTTATTTTAATTTAATCCAAAACGTCACGAAATTTTTTTGAGCAATCCGAACATCATTGTGAATGTTTGAGCAAAATATTATAAGGAAAAAAGTAAAAATAAAATATTTAAAAAAATATATAAAAATATTTCCCAACGTTCATTATGTCGGGAAAAAACGTCGGAAAAGAGGTTTTCCCGACGCCGGGAGATGCGTCGGCATAGACGATATCCTTTCCCGACGTACTTTGCATTTTCGCCGACGTATTTGTGCGTCGGGAGTACCCCCGTCTCTTGTAGTGATTCCTGACGCACAGCAACGTATGGAAGAAATGAAAAAAACGTCGGGACACACGTCAGAAGAAACGCATCGGGAGAAGGATTCCCGACGCGTGACCAACAAGACGTCGGGAATAACTCTCTCGACGCACATTTTGCTGACACATGTCATGGCATCGGAAATTACATCTCCCGACGTTTCCTTATCCGACGTTGGACATGCGTCAGCAGAACGATCCCCGACATGTTGTGTACATCTTATTCCCGACGTTATATTGCGTCGGAAATTCTTTTTTATATGTAGTTTTTTTAAATAGATAATTTTACTTTTTTCCTAAAATATTTTGCTCAATCAAGTTCTCTATTTTTGTGAAATAATGACATTCGTTTTGGATTAAATTAAAGCAAATTCAGTATAAATTAATAAATTACGAAATACAAACACAAATTCAAAAAAGAAAAGATTTAATATTTGTAATACGAAGAAGTTTAAAAAACATAATAGCGTTCATAATAGTGAAAATTGAGTATTCATAATACAAAAAAAACAAACAAAGTCATACGTCTCCTAATGAGGCTCGTACGCGCCATTCTACATCGCGGGTCCTATAATGATACAAAAGTAGCTAAGTTTAGTACATATATCTATAGCATCACTGTATACTATCATTGCAAAAACTTAAGAATAATGGGAACATATATACGTACCGCAAAGTTAAAGATCATGTGGTGGTCCTTGCTATGCCCGAGTCATGTCTTGTATCAGCTTTCGTATTTGTTCCTTTTCTGAAGGTAACGCTTGGTAATTTCTATCTTGCAATTCAATTTGTTCCAAAGGTTGATCGAGTTTAGCTTATATTTGAATCTCTCTTTCTGTGACCGACTGAGAACATGACGTCATGGAAATGCTCGCACTCGTCATCTTGTGGGCCTTCGGCTTGGGTCCCCAACCAAGGCCTTTTGAGTAGCCTGGTCGTCTACCCAACACAACCTAATTATTAACAACAAAATACTTCAATCTTCACATCCTACCCACCCTTTCTAACAACACTACCTTACAAGCTATCCTATTACCACCAGTTGAAACCATCCCAAACAGAAACAAATTCAAAACAAAAAAGGCAACCATAATTGCAGGATAATCATCCTAAATAGAAACAAATTCAAAACAAAAAAGACTATCATAACTGCAGGATAGCCAAAACCAATATTAACACATATTACATTTTAAATTCAAACCCCTCACCCCCTTCAAAATTTCTATTCAACCCTCCCCCACTTCAAATTTTCAATTCATCCCTCTACCCCTTCAAAATTTCAATTAAACCCCCCTCCCCCACACTTCAAAATTTAAATTCTCAACCCTGAACCCTAGCTCCCTTCAAAATTTAAATTCATCCCCTTCAAAATTTCAATTCAACCATAAACTCCCCTTTCAAAATTTCAATTTAACAACATTAATTGAAATTTTTAATTCAACACACTTTCAATACAAAAACACATTTAACAAAAAAAATTTATTCAAAAAAATTTTCTTAAAACAATTTTTTTTTAAAAAAAAAAACCCTAAACTATCCACCCTAAACCTAAAAATTAACGATTTTAAACTTACATCAATGTATGGCGGCAGACGACGGTAGGATGGACTGCGATGAGGGCAACAACGATAGGACGCGGCGACGAAACAGTTCGTCTTTCGTTTCTCCCTTTCTTTCTTACTCTTTTTTTTTCGGTTATGTAATTCATAGAACTAAAATAAATTTACAGTGGATCTCCCAACGCATCATAAAAACGTTGGGAGATCCCATTTACGGCGTCGGGAATGCTCCACCTTTCCCGATGCACCACCCTAATTTACGACGAGGCTTTGCCAATGAACCATAATAGTATCGAGAATGCTCCTTATTCCCGATGCTAGCCCCGATTCCATGCATAATGCGTCGAGAATACATGTCTGCCATAATTAATGTGACCTTATTCCCAACGTGTGTTCGATGCATTATGCTTGGCGTCGGGACAAGCTTTTTCTCCCGACGTCTTACGCTTGGCGTCAGAAGAGCCAGCTATTCCCAACGATTTTTCTGCCGACGTCTTTCTCGGTGTCGGGAGAACCCCGATTTCTTGTAGTAAACGCTCGAATATATATCATATTCCATCCGTATTAGTGTTTTAAGCGTAAATAATTTGTTGTTTTATTATTATTTTTGAAAAACCCTTCAACATCCATATTAGTGTTTTAATTTTCTTATATTAACAAAAAAATTTCCATACTCAAACCAAATTCATTCATTAACATTAAGGACTACCAATAAGATAAATAAACTATACTAAATTGAAAATTGATCTTTTAAAAATTGTAACAAAACCTGAAATATTTAAAAAATTAACTTCATAGATGGACCATAAATAGTTGAATGTTTTGTTAAAAAATTAAGCCATAAAAAAACTAGCAGAATCCTTTAAGATTATAATAATAAACAAATAAAAGTCAAAATTACTAACTTTACCCCTATGTTAATCCTCAAATTGAATGAAATTAAATGTTTAAAATGAAAATTTCTTTAATAAAATAAAATCAGTGCAATGATAAATAAACAATTTTCCAATTTAGGAAATAAAAAAATGGGGTGTGAATAGTCTAAAACTCAAATCCAATAACTTTATAACAATTAAGAGTGAATAATATTTATCAATACAAGTAGTTTTCTTAATCTAATTTCATTCAGAAAGATAATTTTTACTTTGAATCTAAATTGAGGAATTTATGGACATTAATTAATTGTTTTTCGTAAAATTTAATTTCTTCCTGAAGAAGTTTTTTTCTTTTTCGTTGGTCAAACTAATTTAATAAAATGCATCGAGGGGAAAAGCAATGTGAATCAGACGGCATTTGTGAGAAGCCGAATGGTGGGACCCCTAACATGGACCATGCACATGCACTCCCCCATTCCTTCTCCCAACCAACATTATTAATTTTATTATTATTACCAATTAATTTAAATACCATTTTTGTACTTTAATTTTTTACATTCATTAAATTTTGATTCATCAATTCAACTTTATTAATACATACATATATATATATATATATATATATGTATATGTGTGTGTGTATGTATGCTTATATTAAAAGAAATATAAAATGTCTACTGTTTCATTGTGTGTAAAAGTGATGAACGTATAAGATAGATTCGATACTACTAAATATAAGAAGGAGAATAAAAATGACATTAAAAAGAAGAAAGAAAATGAAAAGAAAAAAAAGAGAGAAAGAAAGAAAGAAAGAAAGAAAAAACTATTCCCTTAGCTGGGAATCCAAACACTCCTTTTTCTCTCTCTCTTAAAAGTCTTCAAAGTTTTATACAGTTTCCATGCACCCATCCATCTAACTAATTTCCCACTCTTTCTTCTCTCTAAAAAAATGCTTCCTCTCAAATTTCTCCTTTTTCTCAATTTCCTTCTCCTCATTTCCCCTTCCTCGGCCCTCACCTCCGCCACCGTCCGCCGCCTCGACGACACCACCACCCCCACCGACCCCAACGTCAAGTGCGCCCCATGCGAACAAAACCCCCCATCTCCCCCTCCACCGCTGGTGTACCCCTCACCCCCCGCCGCCGTCTCCTCCGCCGCCCGATGTCGTCCCCTACTACTCGCCCCCACCCCCCAAGAAGAAGGAGCCCAAAAACCCCAACTGCCCTCCGCCGCCGTCTCCGTCGTTCATGTACATAACTGGACCTCCCGGCGACCTCTATCCCATCGACCAGAATTACAACGCCGCCGGGCGAAGATCCGCCGCCGCCGCCGCGGTTGGGGTTGTTCTGGCCGGGCTTCTGTTGGTCGGTTAGAAACGGTGGGATCTCAATGGAATTTCTCGTAAGGTAAAACAAATTCCCCCGTACGAGAAATTTTTAAATTTGGGATATTATTGTTTTAGAATTTTTATGGTTCATCATCATAATTTTCTTGTCCAATAATTTTGTAATTTGTACTAAATATTTGATTTGTCCAGAAATTTGTGATAAGAAAAAAATGAGAAAATTTCTGTGTTTTTTGTTTAGCAATTTATTTTTCTCTCCTTTCTCAATGAAAATATGGAAAATTAGGCCAAAATTATTAAGTGCGATTATTTTCCCTTTTTCAATATGAATTAATTTGGATGATTCGAATTCAATCGCTATCGTCCCACAAACCATATAATTGAGTTTTGTGTTGCAAATAATTATACTTAAAACTGATTACATTTTATTGATTTAACTTAAAATATTCGTAATGAATTCATTTTTTAAATTTGTAGTGACGGAGCCATATGATACTTTTTCTTCATAATTTATGGAAATATGTGTTATTTATTTATTTATTTATTTATGAGAGTGATATAACCTTGGATTATCTAGAGTCATCCATTAACAGATGAATACGAAAATTAATTTGTCATCTGGGCCCCATTGGTTGTTAAAATGCGACTTCCCATCTTCCTTCTAATTTAATTATTAAATATTCCTCAACGGCGTCGTTTTCTCCAAAAGCAAAAAGCTCCTTTTCCCCTCCCACCTAAGTTTGTTACAACCCCTTGAATCAATGGAACCAAGCTTACTTAGAATGTCTTGTTCAATTCACATAAAATTTATCTACTTTTTCACATCAAATTAATTTTAATTTTAAATGTTGTTTTCATTTGTATCTAATCAAACATCAAAGTCCTTAAAATCAAAATCTTAGAAAGATGAGGGTGTGTGGAGCGGAATTAAATTAAATGGATCTAAAAAGTAATGAATAAAATAAAAGGATTGTTAGTGGAATTAGAAGGGAAAAGCACCGGCCAAAAGAAGTGGTAGAGGGCAAAAGAGTAAATTAAAATGTGGGGCTAACGAATATTGTAATGACACGTGTGGGAGTTCAAATTCCGAGGGGGGAATGCGTAGTGTACTTGGAAAGTGGGGACCCGATCCCGAGCCATTGGATCGGGTGTCAGAGAGTTCTACGAGATGCGATAAGGTCAGGTGTAGGCTTATTTTTGGCTTACGAGGATGATCATCTTCGGTTTTACCAAAGTGCGGCCCCACTGGATTTCTTTCTCCCTTAAACTCTCCGACTTCATCTTTTCTTTTTTTTTTTCTTTTTCACTTTAATTTTCTTTTTATGATATAATATTACACCTCATTATCCACATGGCCTCTTCATCGACTAAAAACTAAAAAGTGTATTTTCTTTTTCTTTTCTACAAGGGATTCAAATTGACACGTGTCCTATATACTAATTGATATATTTTGGGAAAAAGAAAAGTCCAAGTTTTTCACCTCTATCTCTAAATTTATTAAAAGTTTCTTACACTTGTAACTTATATTTAGGTAATTGATGTAATCATAACTCTATATTAGGAAAGACGTGTTCATATTTTGATATGCTTTTCTTTTCATAAATTGTAGAACATATGTTTAGAATTTATAAAGTTTAATATAACGTTCAATTTTTTTTTTTTTAAAAAAAATCATACAATTAAAAAATTATTCCAAACTCGTTAAAATTTGCATAGAAATCATTACTTTTAGTTTAAACCAACAAACTAGTTAGTTGAGGAGGAAGAGATAAAAAAATACAACTTCCTTTGTAAAGTCTATTTGACTCTTTTTTATTTTTTCGTTCTTATAAAAAAAGAGAAGAAAAAGGAAAATTACGCATCATTTTGCTAACAAATTTAAATGAGAAAGTTAATTAACTCTTTGAAAAAATATCTATATTTAATTACAAGTTTAGTTTTTAAGATTTTGAAGTTTGATATTTATTAAGTTTTTGAAATTTTATAATTAGTGTCGTTTAGATTCCTAGTTTTATAGTTTTGTAATCAATATTGTCCATGAAGTTTGAAAAGGGTCCGTTATGTCTTAAACAATAAATTTAGTGTCTAATATATTTCAAAAAATTTTAATTTGTGTCTAACGTGCTTTTTTTCCTTTAATTTTTGTATTTTCTTTTGAGTTGTTACAAGTATAATACACACAATTGAACGTCTCATAGAGATTGTTTCAAGGTCTGTAAGGTATATCACAAAACTCATGAAATACTAAAGCAAGAAATATAAAAGTAATATAATAATTGTCCAATAATTGGTTAATTTTTAAACACCAAATAGTTGTTCCAAGTAAATGTGAATGTGCAAATTTTGTTTGCGATGGACTTTAAGTAGTTCATATACCTTTACTCATCTAGACGTCTCTCATTTTTCATTCCAACAAACATTAGAAGAAGGAAGTTCCACTCATTCACATTTTATGAGATGAACTAGTCCTCATTATTCCAACAACCAATACATAAAAAGAAATTAAACCTACCACCATCTTTTTTTTGCTATGATGACTTGGGCTAAAGTCTTATTATTATCATTGTTTTTATCTAGAAGAGTTTTTATAATTATACTTCTTTTTAATGTACATGATATATATATATATATATAATTGCCAAATTAGCATAGCATAGCTTGGGCTATAGTTGATAATGTTTTCCCTTTAATTGTCGATCTAAAAAATCAATTTTAGATCTTATAAAACCACTTTTTCTTCCTTTAATTGATTTTTTATTTTCTCAATGAAAATATATATGAAGTTTATGCCTTCTCCTCTCTCTCTCTCTTTTTCTTTTTGTCTTCGTTTAACTAAGTTTTTTTTACTCTAATCCTTTTCTTAACAAGTATGTCATTTAATTAAATATGTTAAGCTAATTTTGAAGAGCATATTTTTTCTGAGACGATTAAGATCAAAGTCATTACACGATAAAATTATCTCTTTTGGATCAAAATTTAGTTATTACAATAATTAATTTGGGAGAAATCCATTCCATTCTTTTTTAAGGGAAACATCAAATTAAGTTGTATTAATAAAAAACTCTCCATCTAAATTATAAATTTTGAAAAGTAAACCAATTTAGACTTACCCTTTGTAATTTACTATAAATTTTACATTTTTTTTTCTTTTTATTAAAGTTGATTTTAAATCCGTCATTTTAAGTTATTCTTGGAGGAAAATCTTATCAACAAAAAAGAAATGAAATTTGATGGTATATACTATAAGAAAACTACAAACTTCAAACTTACACATTTTCTTTAACAATCCATTAATAACGGTAAATATTTGATTGAAAAGAAAACATAATATATTAAGAAGCAACAATGCTTAGAAGATTAGGAATGAAGTTAAAAAAGAAAAAAAAAAAAAAGTAATCAATACAATATTTAATGAAGTATAAATTTGGTTTGGTTAAAAAGGTAGAAGCTAAGGATAAGAATTTGAAGATGTGGTTGCCATTAAAGATAAGTTCAAAGGGAAAATGATAATATTTTAAGTACAACAACTTGGAGAACATATGGCAGTTGTAAAGAACTTTCCCTCTCTTAGACCATATAATTCAAGATTAAATTTTGGTTTTAAATCAACATATAATCCCTTCATGGTTTAAAATTTTGGTTCAATTGATTTCTATTTTTCCATCTCCATTTTATGGAAAGAAGTAGCACTAGGCATGCATATTGAAAATACCCAATTTTTCGAAAATTTGATCAATTTAAACCCAACTAAATCCGTATGGTTAAAAATCTTAAAGGTTAATTAGATTAGTTCATGGATTATTCATTATTAATTTCTTAAAAAATATGTTTTTCCTACCACTTATGTTACTATTATAAATACATATATCTATTTTAGTTTAATTTACTTTTATGATTTTTTAGATAATTAATTCTCCAACAATTCTTAAAAACATTTTTTAGACTTTAAAAAGAAAAAATTTCATGAGGTAAATTGAGATTTAGGTGTGGGTTGGATTCATTATCCGATAAGGGTTATTTTGGGTTGAAGAAATATACAATCCGAATAATTATTGGTCTAAGAGTGTTTACAACTGAAATAAATCGGTGACAATAAATGAAATATAAAAATAGACAATAAAATTAAGGTAAGTTTCTTTTTAATTTGTAAAAATAGAAAGTAGAGAGTATCTTTTCATCTTTTTAAAAGGTTCGTAAAATTGGAGAAAAAGAGAGAATATGTTTATCTTTTACAAAGGGGAGGAAGCCTTATCCACGAAGGTGGAAACAATATATATATCTATTTTTTCAAAATTATTATTTTTCTTATGATTTTATTAATATCAATAATTAAAATCATATCCAACATATTACATTGTACTTATAACATTAAAAGTTTTAAGTTTATAAAAATGAAACTTTGTAGGAAGGTAAAGTTTAATTTTGAAGTTTTAGGACTAAATTACCCAAAAGGCTACAGCTTACGAAGATAAATATTAATTTTTAATTCTTTTAAATTCTTTTAACCATATTTTATATTCTCGTACTCTCTCGTTTGAATGTTATTTTGTTCATAAATATATTTATAATCTTCAATATAAATTATATCAATTACATTAATTTATCAATAGATAAAATAATTGCATCAATAAATTTATTCATGGGAAATTGTATCATATGACAAAACAATTTAGAAAAAACAGTCCATAGCATCTTTTTTTTTTTTTTTTTTTGCATATTGCAAATATGAAAAATATGAAAAGTAATTAAATATATCATAAGACTATTAGAGAATTATTGAAGGACTATCAAATGACTATCTACTTTTAAATTTGCTACTTTTACAATTTAAAAGATGTAGTGACATGAATCCTATTATCATAAAACATAAAAGGATGACAAATATTTTCTTGCGTATCATTTTTCTTTAAATAAAGATACACAGCTTTTCTTTTTTAGCATTTTAACTTTTATCCCTTCCACAATTTCTTTAAAGAATATTCACATGAGAGAGATGTCCATGCCAAAGGATATATAGACTTTTTTTCAATTAGATTTTTGAAAATTTTTATGTAATCAATAAGTATGTACGTCAATATTTTGAGGGAATTTTAAGTAAGAGTTTGTAGAGCATTATATATATATATATATATAAACTTGTTTATCGAATTGAAATGTTATAATGAAATTGCATTTATCTTATATAATAATCTTATTTTTTTTATAAGTTATTAATATAAAAATAGAGCATTTGCAAAAATAGAAAACAATTTATAATAATAAAACTCAAGTCACTATATTTTCTAAATTGTAAAAATAGCAAATTTAGAAGTATACAGTCTTTTGATAGCGGTATGATATATCTAATTATTTGTCATATTTACAATATGCAAAAAAGAGATACTATATGATGTTGTTTTTTTTCTAATTTTTTTTGTCATATGATGCAATTTTTCTATAAAAATTGTTTTTAAATATAGCAAAACAAATGAAAATATCTACAAATATATCAACATATTACAACTTATACGAGATATATGAGATAGATTACAATAGACTACTATCTATGTTGACGACATACTTTAAACATTTTGTTATATTTGTAAATGTTTTTAGTAAATCTGTCTTTTGAAATAATTTTGTAAAATAATAAATATCTTTTTTATCCATATAGTATATGTATATTTATTTTTAAAAGTTTTCATTAGGGGATTACTTTGAATGAGGTAGGTATATATAAAATTTGGAAAATGTTTAGTAGGGACAAAAAAAAAAAGTCTAAAATATGAGAATTGTTTAATAAAAAGAAAACCATGAATAGAAAGGAAATAAAGTTGATAAATTTTGGAATATTGGACATTCATGAATCAAAGAAAAAGACTTTAGAAGAAGATGACCCAACATTTTTAATGGAAATGGGAATCAATGGTAGATATAACAACCACACTTTATATATATATATATATATATATAAATTTCAAACCAAAAACTCTTTCCACCGACACTAACACATAAACTCTAATAATCTAATCTAATTCATTAAGGATCTAACCCATTTTCAAATCTTATTTTTAACTTTTCTTTATCCTAATAGCTTTTTAAGATCGATAGGGATTGATGTCAACGACATGTATGTGTTTTTATCCCGTTGAAAAGGACAATGTATTAATGAAAAAAGAAAAGAAAAGAAAGATGAACATGCATATGAATTTAGTTAATCTAGTGGAAACAAACCTTCTTGTCGAACCTCAACCGGTTTACTTCTATTATATATTATGTCACATCAATATATTTAATATACATATACATATGTATGTATTATATACAAATCACTAAAAATGACCAATCATTTTTTTCACATATTCAAATACGTACACTTTAGTGATAGTAGTTTTTCGTTGCTTAACCATCATGCTTATATGTTTGAATATGTTAATAAAATAATAATTTAATGATAACACATCACACCGTTTAGCAGAAAATTATTTAAAAAAGTGAAAAAATTCCAACTTCGTAATTAATAACTTTACACTATTGATTATGTATATTATTTAAAGAAAAAAAAATACTTAAATACATCCTAAATAAGTATTTACTAATTTAAAAGAGACGAAATTAATGAATCTATTATGTCTACATTTTCCCTTTCCATCATAGGCTGCTTTCTATTTTCCTTCTTTTTTGTTTCTTCTTTAGGCTATTCGTTGAAATAAAAGTAAACCTAACTCCAACAACACATTTTGTGACTAACAATTTTTAAAGTCACTAAAAGTCTGTCAACTTTTTTTTTTTTTTTTGTTGAAAAAAGATATATATAAAATAAAGTAAAAAATTAGTTAAAATAATTTAAACATAATTAGGAGTTATAAATTAAACTAAGCTTAACCTACACTACACGTCTAAATCACTCTACTTTCCAGCTGTGTTTGGCGTGAGAATTGGGATATTGGGAATTGAATTACCCATCAAAACCCACCAAAATTATGGATTTCATCCAATTTGAATTACCCTTCATTTTAATCCTCATTGTCTATGGTTAATGATGAGCTTTGGTTTGATTTTCAATCTTTGTAAGTTTTTCTTTTGAGGAGATTGAGGCATTGGCTCTCGAAGTAAGGATGAGAATTTTTTTAAGGCGATTGGATGGAAATTTTGTAGATGATTCTGTTCCAAATTAAGATTTCTTGTTCGTACTGTTGAGTTTTCTTGGTTAGTCCTTTTGTAGATTTTGATTTTTTTACTGACATTTTTCTAATTGCGTCAGTAAACTTAATTTTAAGTTTCCTCTCCGGTGACTTTATTTTTTATTCTTGAATTTTCATATATTTTTTTTCTTATTTTTATCTCACAAAAATATCCTTATGTAAATAGTCATTATTATTAATTTAGATTTTTCTAAAAAATAAAATTAAATTCAAATACTTCACAAATTATTTCCTAGAAAAAAGTTACGTTTATCAGAATTAAATTCAATCAATTGCAGGCGTTATTTTTTTGGAAAGAATTTCTGCATAATTAATTCCATGTATGAAATTATTTTACGATTTTTTCCATGTTGATTATTATTTTTAAATAATAATAAATGTAATATTAGAATTTTATTACGATAATTGACCAGATTTATAATTATAAGATTGTTTCTAAATTTAGCAAAACTAACCCAAATATTGAATTTAAGAAAATTTCAAAATGTATTAGGAATGTTGATAGACTTCTATCATTATCTATTAATGTCACTAATATATTATCAATGTTTATCAAATCAATGATAAATTTTAAACCTTTATTATATCTAAATATTTTTGATAATTTTGTTATTTGAAATCAAATAATTTTTATAATATCTATCTATATATGTATGTATATTCTTTAGCTACGAAAAGGGGTTTGTAGTTATAGTTATAATATTTTTTGTTCCATAAAATGCATATGCTACATTCCTTCAACAATTCTTTTCTTCATGTTTTATGAAAAGAATTTTTTTTCTTAATTTTTTATAAAAAGAATCATATACAAGGAAATTAAGGATTCTCAAAATAAAATAAATTCATTTAACTCTTTTTTCTCCTTTTAAAAATTAAGCAACTTATACGTTTGTTTTGTTATCCACATTCTAATAATATTTTAAATAATTATACCAAAATTTGAAAACTTAACAAAAGACAAAAGAACAAATTCAAGTATTAGTTAAACAAACATGAAACAATGCTAAAAAAATTGAGATGAAATAAACATAAATTTTAAAGACAAATTATGAAAAGCAACGTTCTCATTGAAAATTCACATTCCTCAAAATTTGGTCTTCAATTCTAACTATATACTTTAAATCAAGAAAAATTATAGATTTGGCGATTAAAACTAAGATTTTATAAACAAACTTTTAAATAAGCCTTCCTTCCCTACATAATCTAAATATAAAAATTTAAAGAAATCAAATGTTAGTTATATATATATAGTTGAACTTTCCAATCCCATGAATCAAATAACAAGAGTTTGGACAGAAGGAAAGGAAGAAGGAAAGAAAGAAATAAAGAAAGAAAACTACTCAACCAAAAGTTGAGAAACCTATAATAATAAAAGTTTGGTAGAAACATAAAAAAGAATTTTCAAAATTGGGGGAATTTGTGTTTGGTCATGTGGAATCTTTAGGTAAAACTGATAATCAAGGCTTTATTGTTTTGGTGAGAGTGGAGACTTCAATAATAGGAAACTTGAAAGTGGAAGAATTAGTCATTTGGTCAAGCAAAGCCAATTCAAATAATATATTACTTAGTCTAGTGATCCATATATATACAAATTTATATGGAATTGATATAGTATAGTACACTTGGTGAAGTATTTTTGAAGTATAAGTATTAATTAGTGTTTATGTTATCTAAGCTAAATTTTGCACAAAATTGAATGTTTATTAGGACTAAAGGATGTGAGGAAAATTAAAACACTTAAAAAGATGATAAAATATCGGTGTGAATATAAAAAATTATACAAAGTAATTACCGACTTATCAATATTCTAGAACAACAATACATGTTATATATAATGTGTTTTAAGCTTATCAATTTTGGTATACGTCAAGTTTAGCTTAAGGGCATATATTTTAGTATAAGTTGGGTTCAAATTTGATCAACACAATCTTATATTATTGATTTGTAGAAAAAGTAATGTTCCAAAAGTGTAAGAGTTAGTCATGATTTAGAATTTGAATTTTATACCTAATGACACTCGAAATAATCATTGCATCCTTTGGGATGTCTCAAGTTCATTATTTAATTAATTTGAGCTACTTGTAAAGGCCAAAACTATATTCTCAATTATTAACCAAATGTCATTTTGTTTTTTTGGGACTTACATTACTTCTTGTGCAATGTCTCATCCTATGTCAAACTTGATGCATCAATTTGTAAATTTAGAATGATGAAAAAAATTGAGAGAGAGATTTTCACATTGGTGTGGTCTTTGTTATAACAATGACTTGTGTTAATAGAGTTATAATGTACGAGATGAACTAACCTAGAACTCCGAAATTAAATCTAGAATTTGGAATTGGAGGGTGTAGACCCTTTAACCTCTCTAAGTCGAGACGTATCGTCGTTCAACAAATGGGTAACTTTCGGCAAAGCTATATGCTTTTATATATATATATATATATAGCCTTTAATTTGCATTTGTCCTTTTGTCCATTTGGTCTAAGATGGTTCAATTCAATAATTCTATCGTCCTAATTAAGAAAATCTCCAAAAGTTACCTATAAGTACAAGATTGCTCAAATTCAAATAAGTTTAACTTTAAAATTCTTATAATTGAATCATTGAAAAGAAATATGTATTTTACTACTTTAGATAATAAGTTCTAATAGTCTTTTTAAGTACCCTATTTTATCATGTTTTATATAACTTTTGAATCTCTTGGATTTATTTTAATGTGCTACACTATTCACCTATAGGAATTGAGGCAACAAAGAGAAATACATCCGCTCGGAAATCTAATAATGCGATCAAAATTGTCTTAATATTAACCTAATGTCCTAAGTTGTTTTCAATGGTTTTGCATCAATCAAATTTGAACTTCTAACAAGTTTAGATATTATATAGAAAGAAGAGTTTGAATCTATTGCATATACCATTTTAAATTTCAAGTTGTATTTGGTTATAATGTAAGAATTGAAAGATTAATAAGACTCTGTTTAGGTAATTATTCGAAGCATAATACATGATTAATTTACATATCTTTTTTTGGTCAACTTATGTAATTGTGACATTGTTAGCCATTTTAGAAACATCAATTGTTTATCACTCAGTATTATTTCCAATTCCACCTTAATTGTCCACATAATTGAATTATTTCCACCTACAATTATTAAAAGAAAAAGTATATATATACACCTCATCATATATTCATATTTATCTACAAAATGATTTGGGTTACTATCTAGAATATTCTTTTTCCATCCCCATTTTATCTATTTCTTTGATTGTGTTTTTTAGACATATCTGCTTAGTATTCTTTGTAGATTGACTATAGATTATTTCCTTGAAAGAAAAAAAAAAAGAAAAGATTAGACTAGATTATTATCTTTTTTAAGTATTTCTTATAAAATTGTTTCAAATCTTATTGATTTTGACTTCAAGAGAAAATAATGCAAATATACTAATAATTCTTTTTTAAATGAAAAAGCTATACATATGTTATTAGTTGATTGATGAATCATTTGTAAAGTTTTTTTTTTAAAACTACTTTTCAAAGTTCAAAAGTTGTATTCATATATATATTTATTACATAATTTCCAAAAAGGAAATGGAAAAGATAATTAAAAAAAGAAATCCACTTTTTCCATTTTTTCTTTCCTCCTCTTGACAAATTCCCCTTTTCAAATCGACACTTTCTCTTCACTTCACACTTCTCTCTGTTTCTTCCAAAATTTCTCTCTCTAAACTTCACTTCCTCTCTCCTCCTAAAAATGGCTTCTCCCATCCCGGCTGTGCTCCTCGCCTTGGTCATAGCTCTCCTCCCGCCGGCGACACGGTCCGACGACACCTGCCCCTATCCCTGTTACCCTCCGCCCACCGGCCCTGGCACCACCACACCGGCGACTCCATCTCCCCCGTCTCAGCCTGGCTATAGCTCCTACTCTCCTCCCGCGTACTACTCTCCGCCGGCTGCTTATTACCCATATAACCCGCCGCCGTCGGACGGCAACAGCTTTGACGGCGTCACTCCACCGCCGCCGGACCCTATTCTGCCGTACTTCCCTTATTACTATAAGAAGCCTCCCCACAAACCGGATGATGAATCGGGTGGCTCCGCCGTCGCCGGACGGAAATCTGAGGTCGGATTGATCGCCGGAACTTTTGTGTTTATTTTTCTCTCTCTCTTCTCCTTCATTTTGATGTATTGAAAAAAAAAAAAAGTAGTTATCTGCTTTTAATTTAATGAATTAATTAGAAATTTTTATTTATTTATGCCGCATTTTCCCCATATAATAACTAAACTATTTATAAAGTATAAAAATTTCTCATTATATTAATCTTAAATATTATAGAAATTAATGAACCTATTTATTGGAAGAAAATTTGATAAATAGAATAAATTGTTATTATTAGAGAGATAAAATAGGATAGAAAGTAGATAAAAAGAAGTAATATAAAAAGTAGTCCCTTTTCCACTCTATATTTCATAAAGGTCATATTTAATAAAATCATATAAACCTTTGTTCCTAAATTTTAAAATTGAGGGATAAAACTAAAAATTGTAACTTATCCCAATTATTTATTATAAATTTTTTCCTTGATTGAACAGAACAAATTAATTAAATGTCATCCCCACCTATCACTCTTTACTTCAAATAGCTAAAAGTAAATAGTGAAATTGGTTTACTTTTTGGTTTTTCGTTTTAAAAAAATCTCATTTCTTCTTTAATTTTGCTCTCTCTATATAATTAGTTTTTTATTTACTTATTTATTTATTTTTTATTTTGTTGTAATCTCAATATTTTTATTTTTATTGCTCTTTTCAATTGGAATAGATTGATATACTAACTTTAAAATAAATCAATTGTATAAATGCATACATTATGACAAATATTCACACCGATTTACGAAAAAAGAATTTCTAAATTGGTATACTGAATATATATATATACATCAATATATTACAAATTTAAATGTAAATTTTGATACACTAGTATAATCCAAATAATGTACTTAAAACTTTTTTTTAGATTTTTTTAGCGTATTAACAATATATCAAAGTAGAAAGGTATGTGGTATTCTATTAAATATTATTAGTCAACAAGAGCATCACATTTATTAGTCCAATCATTAGTGTATGAGATATCAATAAGTAAACATGTTAAATCTCTAGTTCATCAACATACTATTCATCGATGAACAAGAATATATGAAATATTCTAAGTATGTTAGTAATATATTAGATATAAGACATTAATATAGCGATCGTGAAATGCATATAATACTATTTTAATTAATGAAATTGAAATTTTAGTTTAGAAGCTTGTAAATTTAATCCAAACATAATATAAATTCTAAATAGTTTTCTAAAAGAAGTAGCAATAACAAGATATGAACATGTGTGTATAAATAAATAGAATGTAACAATTTTAATTTCCATACAAACGATAACATGACACTCTCAAATTACTATGGACTATCCATGAGCTGCATTTTGGGCTTCACTAAAAGACTTGAAATAGGCCACCTTATGGGCTGGACTTTCACCCAATCATCCTAACTCTCAGGCCCAACTTTCATTGGGCTGTCAGAATCAAGCCCATGAGTTTGCCTTTTGGAGCCCCGTACGGGAATTGTTGATTGTGATTTACCATTTCAAACTCATTATCATAAAGTAAAATTTATATTATTAATGATAAGTTGAATATAATGATAATGGTTTAATATTCGCCAGGTTAGTAATTTAATATTTATTATTATTATGTAAATTAGTAATTTAATTTTTTTAAAGTTAGTAATCGTGCTTGTCAAA
The DNA here is from genome assembly GCF_025177605.1 of Cucumis melo. Taxonomy (NCBI): domain Eukaryota; kingdom Viridiplantae; phylum Streptophyta; class Magnoliopsida; order Cucurbitales; family Cucurbitaceae; genus Cucumis; species Cucumis melo. The sequence continues at coordinate 20,555,822 of NC_066865.1, forward strand.
GCTTTGAATTTTGGTCAATCTAAGCAAGATCGCCACACTAATATTGAATCTATCATACTTCGATATCAAATGATAAACACGTTAGAGATTACTCACTCTTTGTTTGGAAGTCATCTAATAGAATTATTTATAGGTACTTTATCTGACACTCACCTTTTGTTACGTGCAATGTTAATGATGTCAAAGTTATTTTTTGGATAAATTTTGTAATATTAATAAAATAATATATTTATAAATTTAGTAAGTTGAAAATGCAAAGAAACTATTAATAAATTTAAAAAGACAAAAAAATTAACTATAATTTTCAAGAAATAGTTAGTCACTTCATTTTTAAAAAATTGTTTTTATAATCAGTGAAATTTGACCTTAAATAATCCTTAAATGGATTATTCCTTATCAATATATTATGAAGATAATTGATCTAGTTAATTTTCTTTTATTTTAAACATTTTGTTTTTTTTTTCTAAATATTTTTTCTTGAATGTTTAATAGGTTGAAATCATATCAATTATTTGTTTAAAATTTAAAATATAAATTAAATACTTCATTTATAATGACATTAAATGAAAGTTTTTATTTTATTGGTATCTATATTAATGTTTATTGGTATCTACAACTAGATAGATTCTTATATTTTATTATATTTATAAATATTTAGTAGTTTTGCCTTTAAAATAATTTTCTTAATTTAATTGAATCTCCCAAACACAACATGTTATAATAAACCAATGAACATTGTAATTGAATTAACTTAATATGTTGGTTCAAAAAAATGATGGATGAGGTTTGGTTGTGCCTTTTAAAGGGTTTCATTTTTCTTTTAAAATACATATAAGGAAAAGTTGAAGCTTTTTTTCCTAAAAAAGATAAAAAAAAATGAGTTTATAAAATAAATTTTTACCTTTAACAATTTTTAGAAAGAATGACCTTTTAACTATGTAATTGTTTATATGTCTGAATTTGTATAATTCTTAAAATTACCTAAACAATTCTAAAAGTTATCTTCCTCACTTTCACTATGTTGTCGTGACTATCCACCACCTTCTATTGGCCAAATCAGACCATCACATCTCATTTCTATCACACCATGATCAATTTTGACGACCACTTCCACCAACTCTTTTGACTATTATTTTAAATTGTTAGTTCATCCTGATTTATAATTATTTCTTATAATAATTTGACGTTAGTAAAAAAATCACGTTTAGTATATAGCAAAAAAATTTTTTTTATGTAAAAATATTTTATAGTGAGAGTATTTAAATGAAAATGATTTATCAAAAAATGTTTTTTTTTAAAAAAGTTAATTTAATCCCGTCATAAGCCAATTAAGCATAAAATATCCTTAATTTTATCCTTAATTTTTCAAGTCATCCCTTACTATCTCCCTTCCCTAATATAATACATCATTTAAATAAATTCAAAACTTTGGTTGCTTCAAATGAATTTACCTTCAAAAATTTGAATCACAAAGATCACAAAAATTTATATCAAAATAACTAAAAAGTGAAAAAAAAAAAACCTAAACCTAAATCAAAATCAAAATTAATCATAAAAGAAAATCTGTATTCACTTGTTTTAGATTTCTCTTACATGCATTCACATTCTCATCTTCTCTTCTCCTGCATTTTCATTTTCAATAAAATAAAAAGGTAGAAAAAATTAAACAAGTTATCAAAAATTTTAGAAAACCTCTCAATCAAATCCCTTCGAGTTAAAAAAAAAAAATCACTTATTTAAAAACGAACAAAACTTCAACCTCCGAAGAGGAAGAATGAAAAAAGAAACAAGTTGTTGAATCATGAAAATGTCACACATAAATGCACCTTGTGGAAAACACTTAAGGCTATGATGATGATGATTACTCCTCTGATGATTGTCACCATATCTCACGAGAGATATTTAAAGACATCTCTTTTCCATTTGATAGATTGCTCATTTTATTATTATGATTTTGCGACGTCATTTTATAAATATGTGTCTCGTCAAAAGAGTTTGAACTAGAGGTATAAGGATAAAATAGTCATTATAAAAATATTTATAGGAAAAAAAAATGTAAAATCATCCTCTTTGCACTCGATATGCATATATGTATATGTATAAGTATGATATATAGAGAAAGAGAGAGAGATTTCAAGAACATATAGTTATCTTCAATATGGAGCTCAAAGTGTTAGTAACACATTTGAATTTGAGTTTAATTTGGATATTACTCGATCCTTTAATTTTCTAAAATTCAAACTTTTTGGTAATGTAATATTACATATTTATTTCATGCTATCTATGTAATTGCCTCTAACAAAATGTTCTCTAATACATGGGACATGAGATTAATTCAATATTGGTTAAGATATCTAAAATATTAACTTCTATATGGTTGAACTTAAAAGGAAAAATACAATTATTCTAACACATTTTTCACACCAATAATGACTTGTTAAATGTAAAAATACAACCAATTAAAACGAATATCCCTCGCTTCTAAAACAATGTATTCCACTAAAAAAGAGAATATTTATCTTAAATTATTCAACTAATTAACCATTTCTCGTAGGGAGAATTGAGACCACAGACATCGTAATCATGAGACAAAAATACCACTTTTTAAGATGGGAAAAATCAAGGAAAAATTAATTTTGTTAGGGTTGTGATATAAAGAAGGAAAGTGAGAGTTATGAAATTTTGATGATGAAGTTATATATTTAGGTGATATATAGGGATCAATGGGGCCGTATAGTAAAGCACATTAAAGAAAGGGAAAATGAAGAAGAAGATTTGATGATAGAATAAAATTAAATAGAGATGAAAAAGATGTGAAACTAATAGCAAACAAAAAGGTCCACAATTGAAAAGAGAAGTAAATGTCCTAAATGAATTGAATATATATTGCCCCTTTTGAATAAATTTTCATTTATAATTTTGCTTTTATAACCCTCAAATTTGTTGGATTGTATTTGGACCAACTACACTACCCATCACTCTATTGATCTCTCCCACGTGCTATGCTTTTGTTTCAATTCTTCAATTATTCATTTTCCTAACTTTCCAAATAAATAAATAATAATAATAATAATAATAAATCCATGATTGTAACATTGTGTATAATTCATCAACCTTTAACATCTTTTCATGGAAGTAGCTATAGTTTAGGTTTTGATTAATTAACCCAACTTCCCATCTCAACTCCATTTATGGATGTTCAGTATTGTTTTATTCATATTGACAATAATGGTAGGGAAAGATTTTCGATGATTGAGATAAAAGTATTATAAAATAACTATTTAGAAATTACTCATCAATAATTAGTGATCAACATATAATAATCATAGTTGTTCATTGTAATTAGTATATGTATATATATATCAATGATGATTATCACATATATTGTTGGAGTGATTAGATAGTAAAAGATCCGTGGTATATTATTAAGGATAGAAAATGGAAATAGGTTAGAGGATTATGTTTATCCCTAATAATATATATATATTTGTTTAGAGTAAGGGAAGAACGTGACCTACAAAAGATGTGCAAACAGACATGTGTTTTATTTAATTTTAAGAAAATGTTATTGTTTATGCCAAAATTTAGATAGGAGAAAGATTATGACTTTCACACGATAACAATAAATTTTTTTAGAACGGGAAAGAAACTGATCTATAAAAGAAATGAAGTCTGTAATTGGATGTTGCACTTGGTACATATACTCTTGGATGCTTGTGTAAAGGAGTAAATAATATATGGAAGCTTTAAAATTTGAGAGTAAAAAATGAGATTCTTTCCCTAAAATTATAACGATAGAAAATCTATCATGTTATAAATATTGGTCTATCACTAATAAATTATAAGAATCTATTAGCAATAAAAGTATATAATCGATAGACTAGATTGTATTTACATTTTTTTAAAAAATATTGTTATATACGTTATTATTATTATTATTCCTAAAATGTCTATTCTATCTAATTGGTCTAATTTTTTACCACAAGCCCATTTGGATCATGTAGTGCAATTAATTTTTCTTAGTGTTAAGTATGTCTTTTTTCTTGTGTCCTCTAAACTTCTCATCAAAATGTCAACTGTCATGTTTTTTTTTTCTTTTTAAATCTAAAATCACCTATAAAAGTTATATTCATTATATACTTATTCAAGCAAGGATTTAAATTTATAAGTATGACCAAAATTTTAATATATTACGAAAGAACTAGACGGTGATTCTTATGTAATCAATCTATGACACTTGTAATTAAGAATGTGTATCAATATAAAATAGCATTAGATAGCCTCTATTTAAGGTCAAGTGAGGGACTTGTGTTCCCTCCCTTTTCCTCGGCCAGAGTGGCCTTGTCTCTTTTCTGGTTCGATGGATCTTCCTCCCTTTTCAAAGTCATTTAGATCATATCTACACTGCATATACCTTTTTTTAGTGAACTTTTATTCGGGTCATCACTTTTTAACAAAAAAATTTTAATTTATTCTTCGTAAAATAAAATTTATTTTGTACATTTAATTCCTTATACGACCGATTTATATATCTTAAAATTTTAAATCGATGAATTCAATATCATAATTTTTTTTCAATAACTAATATAGTTTTTTTTTATAAACGATCCTATTTCTCTTATATATATAATCTAACACTCTTATATTTAAAAAATTATATAAAATAAAAAATAAATTAAAGCTTAAATTATATGAATTATAATATTTTAAATCAACGACAAAAAATAAAAAATAAAAAACTTTTTGGTGGATGTATTATTATTTATTAGTGTTAATCACACCGATATGATGCTATTTTTACTAAACAAACCACTATCGCCTTTTGAAAGTAAAAGTTAAATTTAGGAAACACAGATTTAATACTATAAACAAAGTTTAAATGTGCTAAATCCTAGAAAAAACTGTTTGCCTAGAAAGGGAACTTAAAAGTTAAAATTAAAATTGAAGTTTTGAATATATCTAATTTTTTCTACACATTGAAGGATATAAATATACATACACATTGCTTTCAGTTTGATAAAGGGAATTTGATGTAAACTTGTGTTGAGTGTAAAGAAAAAGGTATTGTGTATGCATGTGGGTTTGGAGAGTTCTTTTAAAGAGAGCCACTTGGAAGAGTTTGAAAAGGATCCATTGATGAGGTATTTAACTCTAAAATGAGAATTTATTATTATACTAATATTTTACACACTACATTCATTTATTTACTTCTCATAAAAAATACATTTAAAATAATAAATTTGTTCTTAAACTTTGAAAACTTTATCTTCAAAACATTCTAAACCACAAATTTTCTCTAGTTTATAAACTTTCAAAATTTTAAAATTCATAAAACGACCCGAAAATACATTATTAATAAAAGATAAAGAAAATAAAAAATTTTAAGAAAATTATGTGAAAATTTTGAAACCATAATATATATACAAACTTTAAAATATTCTAAAGACTAAACTTGTCGTAATTAATCACGAAGCTTTTAAGAATGAGTTAGGATAGATAAAATAAAATAGTATATCATATAACAACGTCTCCCAAAAGTAAATATCATTTACAACAATAGAATTAGAAAATTTCAAAACTTGACCAACTTAAACCCTAATTTAGGGTAGGAAAATTATAAAGTGAAAAGTAAAGAGTGTGTTGTCATGACATGGTTTGTCATAAGGATCTCTTTTTCTCATCCAATTCACCATTAATGGTTGAGTTTTTATTTCGGTCCCTCTCTATGGACCCAGTTGCTGTCCGTGGTTCGCCCTACATGAACCATCACATTTCTCTCTCCTTTTTAACAATATAGATTGATTACTTGTTGTTGTTGTGTGTATATATATGTGAATGTATTGTTATTTATGACCATTACAAAGCCAAGGGGGGTTTTAAATAGTTTTGGTCCTCATCCAAGAATCCACATGCCTTGTTATCCTTATTTTGTCTATATATCTTGTCTTCAAACTACTCTCATATGCTTTGAATTTTAGGGTAAGAAAAAATTAAAGGGATAATGCACATAGTTACCTTATTTGCTTTGAATTAATATATGAATTTTATGGTAAGAAAAAAATTAAGTTTCATGGATGAATCTAATACCGAACAACACAAGTTCCATCAATATCATCAAAACAAAACATAAATAGAAAGACACGAAGATCTAGTAACCAATATTATCACTTTCTACGGTGACTCTCATACAACTTACCTTTTATATTTAACTTAATCTCTTTCTAAGATTGGGATCATCTCTATTTTTATTATAGCATTCTTTTTACATCTTGTTTAATTTGAAGGTACACTCCAAATTAAACAAACTTAAACTCCTAAATACGAATAAGTTTTGTACTTCGTCATAAACTACATCACTATTACTTAGGAACATATATATATATACACACACAATGCTTAAAGAAGCTAAGCTACATAAGAGAAGAATACTTCAATGGAAAGCTATTGTAGCGATTATATCAAAATGACAAAAATAGGATTAGTTTGGAGAAGCATATAATAGAAATAGTTAATAAATCTTCCCGAAGTTGATCAAAGGCTAAGGTTTAGCAAAGTCTTTGGAAGATTTTGCTCTTTCACTTCGGTCAAAGATGTTAAAAACAAGCCATTCCATTGTATTTTTACATAATATGAAATAGAGATGAAATAGAATTTCAATAAAAGCAATCCTACTCTACGAAATTTATAGTTTTACGTATAGTTTTACGTAGTATGATGATGTTCACTTTAAACATATATTCGGAGTCTCCCGTGATTTATAAGTTTTAGATTTTCCTTATAAAGTCTCATACCATCAAAGATATACAATTATTCTCCTCTTATAAAATCATGGATCTTTCCTTTAATTTCTTTGATTCATGGTAGAACTTTGTGAAAGATGACTTTCTTTTTATCTTTCAATTTTTAGGCGACAATTATAAATACAACAATCAATCCCAAAGAAAATGTATATTAAGCTCTAGGACATTAGGGGTAAACTATATATTTCACTATATTGACGATAAAAGTCTACTAACAATATCATCTACTATTTATAGATTTTGCTACATTTATAATTATTAAAAATGTTATTATACACTTGATTATTTGAATAATGAGTTCCAACTTTTTAAATATAAATATTCATACTTAATTTAAATTAATAACATGATAGATTATGATCAAATAAAAGTTAGTATTAACCATGAGTTTTTTCTCAAGAAAATAACTTTTAAAACGAATCACATTTTGTTTTGGAAAACTTTCATAAATGTAACAAAACACCAAACTATTTACGGTCGGTGTAACAAAGTCCATAAAATTAGCCATTTTTAAAATATTCCAAGTTTACCCTTCCATTTTTCTTCTCTTCCTCACGATCTCTTTCATCGTCTTCCTCATCCGATTTCTTTCATGGTCTTTCTTCTTTTCCTTCTATTTTTTTCTGCTGCAATTTCTTTTTATCGACTTTCTTCTTTTTCTCTCTTTTTTTTGCTGCGATTTCTTTCCATCGTATTTCTTCTTTTCATCGTTGATTTTTTTCCATCGTCTTTCTTCTTTTCCTATTTTTCTTACGTCGTTTAAATTTGGGTAACCAAATCTAAACGACCATATACAAAAAATAACAAAATCTAAAAGATCGTGTATAAAGAATATTGAAAAAAATCATTTAGATTGGATTAGCCAAATGTAAGCGATCGTGTAAAAAAAGTAAACGATCGTGTAAAAAAAAAAGATCGTGTCTAAAGAATCTTGAAAAAATCATTTAGATTGGAGTAGCCAAATGTAAACAATAGTGTAAAAAAAATAAAAGATCGTATATAAAGAATTTAAAAAAAAAATCATTTAGAACCGATCGTGTAGAAAAAATAAATTATCGTTTAGAGAAATCTAAACGATCGTGTACTAAAAAATTAAAAAAATTGTGTACCAAAATTTAAAAAAAAATTGTTTAGATTTGGGTGAACAATTATGTAACCAAATTTAAGCGTAACCAAATTAAACAATCGTGTAACAAATTAAACGATAGAATTGAAAAGATAGTGTAGTCATATCTAAACACGCGTACCAAACAATAACCAAATCTAAACGTTCACAAATATATTACACGCGCGTTGTTGATGACGTAGTTGATGAGACATTTTTGGTATTTTACACGATGGACATCTGAGCTTTTTCCATTTTCGGAATTGTCCTATATACAGTGAATATTTTACCATTTTGTTATACTCTTGAAAAGACCTCGTTTGTTTTTGTGTTTGGTGATTTTTTTTAATATATTAAATTGTTTTACAACTTGAGGTGAAGACATAAACAAAATACCTAACAAAAAAAAAAAAAAAAAAAAGCAGAAATGAACCTCGACGAAAAGCACAAACAAAACACCTCTAACGTTCATAAAAAATGTTAATACATTTTGGTTAGAATTCCATCTTTTAAGTAGAGGAAAGTCTTTATTTGGAATCTTATATTAATTAAGGTCCTTGGAATAAAAATAAATATTTGTCACATGTGGTGTTTAAGAACTCATTTGAAGAAATCAAAGTCTTCTTCTTCTCTTTTCTGTTTTATCCAACTTTAAACTTTCAATTTTTTTCATAATTTGTAATAAAACACATATTTCCTTGTGGAATCATATACTAACAACATGATATTTTAAATTAATCAATACTAAAAATATAAACAAAATATTATGTTGGAAAAAGATCCCAATCAAATAGAGTAAGAGATTGCGACTATAATAGATGAAGAAGAATAACAATACAAAATAATGAGGAGAATAAAATTAATTTTACTTGAAAAATACCTACATTAGAGTAAAATCCAACCAGAATGACATAAGAGAATTCAACTATATAATATGAATAATTATAACAAATAGTCTCAACCATCTTAAATCACAAATATTTTAGAAGAGTTATGTTATAATATATATATACATCGATATTTTTATAAAATGAGATCGATCTCGAGATCTTGGTGGTCTATTTTGATATCAATTGGTCACATGGTACACCAGGGGGCTACTTTTTTGTGTGTGCCCATAATTATAAAAGGAAAATAATAATCTGCCATTAAAAGGAAGAAACTTCTTTCAAAGTTCAACAGATAAAAAAAGAGTGTTTGGTACTCTCCAACCAAATCTTGGGATGCTTTTACAGATAAAAAGCAAAGATTTTCAAAGTTTCTAGTGATGAAAAGTTTGGCAGATCACCACTAATTCATTTTACTTTTTTTAGTTTGCTTATTAATTAACAAATTAGCAAAATTTCCTATATATGGTTTTTAATTAATCAACTTTTCGTAAATTATGATACATAAATTCTTTTAAACAGAAAAACATATAACTTTTACAAAAGCCTTCATCTAATTTGTTCTTAATATTTGATTTTAAGAGATCTCAAAAGTAATTTTATAATATTTATGATCTAATATATTATAAATTGTTCAATATTACAAAATAATAATTATATAGAATCCTCACATAAACTACAAACAATGTAATTTATGACCGACTAATATTTTATTAAGAAAAACTACAAATTTTATGATGTCTATTTATAGATATAATATTAAATTTAATCTATTCTAAACAATTATTTGAATTAAAATCTAACTTTCAATTATGTTACCAAACACTAAATATAACTTTTAGAAATTTTTGGGTATTTTTTAATCTTTTTTGATTAAATATATAAATATTTTAATTGAACAGATGAAAGGAAAACGTTCAAAATTTCGAAGTGTAGAACAAATGAATTCTATACCACTTAAACATTGTTATTTTATTTAATTTAGTATCTTTCATTCATATTACACACATTTTATTAATTTCTTAGATATCTTTATTCATAGTATACATACTTTTGTTTTTTAGGTCAGCTAACCTTAGGTTCACTTTAGTCACGAGGAAGCGACAAAAATACCCAAAATACCCTTTCTTTCAACCCATTTTATGATCACAACCCTTTCTCAACAAATAATCCATTTCAAATGATAAAAACATAATTTCCATTTGTTATAGTTGCTTTAGTATGTTGTTCATTTCTTTCCCTCCTTTCTCTCTCTTTTTTCTAGCCGTATTATATTAAATTAAACCAACAATTTTAACCTAATTATTAAGTGAATGGGATTATTGACATTTTTAGTTGCAATCAACAAGACCTTTTTGTCGGTTCCTCTATGTTGTAAATATGAATTGTCTTGTCCAACCCATGAGTTATTCCACTCACACATTAATAATAATTAAGACTTTTTTGTGATAAAACTCACGTTTTTTAAGACAAACAAATGAGACAATGAGAGAATTGGATCGAACTTGAAAACGTCATATTAATTTTGTAAAGAGCACTATATATACCATCGAATAAAGAGAGTTTTACCTACGTGTCTAAAGTATATGAAGTACAATATCTATACTAGTATACTATAAGAAGCATATCCAAAATATCAATTACTGAAGATTTTTTTTTTTTTTTTTTTTTTTTTTTTGCTATGATCACATAGAAAAAAAGAACAAACAATAAATCGTATTAGATTATTTTGTATGTGGTAGATTTGTAGATCATGTTTTTAGATGTACAAATGAATATTAGGGCAAAAAATGAAAATTAGAAGAGAGAAAGGGTTAGCTTTGGTCAGCTTTACAATCCCTTCATATCTTTCCAATAAAACAGTGTGTGGGGGATGGAAATTAAACTTTACTCTTCAATCACTCTCAAACTCACACATACACAAACCCTACTTTTGCAAAGGGTAAAAAGACTTGAACCAAATATATTGGTAGGACCAAATATAGACTCAAAGATATACAAATTAAAATACTCCATTCTTGGGACACTCACTCACTCCTCCAATTATTATTTCTCTTTTCTAATATCATTATTCAAATCTAAAAGAAACACAAACAAACTGACTTGTAAAGTCCAAACACATTCTGCCTAACTTGGCTCGAGTCCCCACCCTTGTGGGTTAGGATCCGATCTCTATCCCTTTCTTCCTTTCTTTCCAAATCTCTTATAATAATATATACATACAATAAATATTCAAAATTGCAATTTCTATTTTAGGGTTAAGTTGATGTACCCTTAATTAAATATAAAATATTGTAACGATTGTTTTATGAGCAAGGGTAATCATAAATATAGACAGAAAATATTTTTGATACAATAGGTTCATATACACTACATGACACTTTTCAAATTATCTTCCTCTCAAATTTTAGAGAAATAACTTAAATCCGGGTTTGTTAATATTTACTTTTTTGGGTTTTGAAAATTAAGGTTAGGAACATACTACTGCAATATTACTTCTAAATTTGTTTTTGTAATCTATTCGTAATTTTTCGAGCTTCTCTCTAACTCGTTTTGAACCTTTTTCATCAATTAATGACATCGTTTTTTATCTTGGTGTGAGATAAGATACTATAGAAGTGTCAACCTAGTTGAGATATCTTGGTGCACCCATTGACCTTCTTGCTTTCTAAATTAGTTTTTTTTTCAAGAAAAATATAAGTGACGGAAAAAATCAGTGTGAAAATAACTTAACGAGATAGTTGCAAATATAACAATTATATTCAAAATAATGAAGTAGATAACAACATTTTAACAAAATTGTAAATATAGCAAAATATATCAAAATCTATCACTCATAGACCATGTTGCAAATATTGGTTTATAACTGATAAATCATAAAAGTCGTCTATCAATAACATCACTGATAGAAGACTTTGCTATATTATATTTATAATTTTTTTAAAAAATATTACTTTATAATTAATTATTTTTTCCAAAATTACTAACTCATTATATCATCGAAAACAAACTATATGCAAAAATTAATCATTATGATATTAAATGTAAGTCGAATATCTTGAAAATATTTTCAAAGTTGATAAAATTAAAAAAGATATATAAATAAAATTGTTAAAATTAGTTTGGTAACATTTTTGTTTTGTCTATTAATTTTCTTTTTAAATTAAGTCTACTTTCTCTAATATTCTCATGAGTAGAGTGAAGATAATCTTATAAAGATATGTTAGATTTATTGCATGCTCTGTTATATAGATTTTTACCAGTATTTTTAAAAATTAGGGCCAAATTTTGAGAAAAAAATAAGTTATTACAGCCTGTGTGTGAAATTTAACTTAGAACACAAATATTTGACTTAAAAAATGTAAATCAGTATAAGAAATTAATAGAAAATAAACTTAATTAAAAAAAAAACGATAACCAAACAATCGATGGGTAAATAATTATCCAACATAATCTAAAAAACAGAGAATATCCCTACGATCATGAATATACATCAATCTCAAAGGCCTGAAAAATACTAAATAACCAAAATTAGCCCCTAATAGAAAGACAGAAACATTACAATTAAACTATATATATATATATATTTTGAGTACCCTCATGTTTGCTATATAACTTGTGTGGTACCCCAAAAGTTTGAAGAATGATTAAACACATAGAAACACAAAACATCATTGATTGTAATAAGTGTTGGATTGAAGTGTTTTAGAGGCCAATGCACATGGTGGGCAGTATGGTAGTCCACATGAACAAGGCCCCCTCGATCCCCTTCTTAATTATTATATACATACATACATATATATATATTATATGGTTCTCACGTGTGCATGGCTATAAAAACCAATCTTAAAAGCACCACAATTTTGATTTCTTTGGTTGAATATTATCCCTTTTTCCTTGTCACTTTCCTAACTTCCCCAACATAACACAATACCCCCTCCATGCTTAGCTTCCACACACTTCTTTATTTTCATTCTCAAAGAAAAATGAAAGCTTTTGTTTACCTCATCAATTTTCATCATCATTTTGTGTTAATAATTGTAAGCATATGGTGGTAGGTTGCAAGTGCACCTTTTAAGTTTTCGTTAGTAAAAATTGAGTTAACCAATACTCAAACCTTATACAAATATTAAAATTGGAGCATAAAGTATATTACAGTGGAAGTAAAAATTAAACAATAAAATAATAAAAATTGAACCCTCAAATTTATACCAATTGCTACAATTTCTACCATTATGTAGGTTATTTGAGGGCTCAAAATTAACACATTGTCTATGAGTTTGAGGACTTAAATTTTACAATTGACAGTTTAAGGACGATATAATTGCGAGTTAATTTTTTATACCTATTTTATTTTTCAATTTTCTGTTTTTTAAAAGCTTAGGTTCATATTCTCATAAATTTCACACCATGACTCACTTAAATTCTTGGTTACATTTTAAGAACAAAAGTTACCCCTTTTTAGTTTTGAAGTTTTTGCTTGTATTTAAAGAAATTTATAGATAAAGTAGAGGGCATAAACTTAATTAATTTTCAAAAACTATAAGTAGAAAAGGAAATGATTGCCAAAAATTATTGTGAATAATAAATAAGTCTTTGTATTCACAATTTCTAACTTCTGTAAGGGATTTTCAAGAATCATGACACTTCCATACTTTAATAGGATTTGTAAAATTTTTAATATGAGAAAACAAAATTACAAGGTTTGTTCAAATATGATTTGTCCAATTCTCTATATTAGATTGAAGAGAAAAATGAAGGAGGGGACATTTGTCCCCACTTATACCATTAATTTATCTTAGATTCAAATAACAATATTTTAGTTTATTTCTCTAAATTTTCAATATCATTTTTTTGCATTTGTAGAATTTAAAAAGAATAGATAGAAAAAAAAACCCCCTCTACTTCATACTTATGTTCAATTTTGTGTGTATATATCAAATCTCTTGTGTCTTAATTATAACCTATTTTTAGATATGCATGCAAGGGGGAAAAGAGTTCTAAAAAAACATTATATATTATCGTTTTTGTGGTGCTTTTCAATCTAGTTAAGATTAAAAACTACTTCCAAACCCATTAAAATGTGCATTGTTAGACTTAAAAGCAAAGAATAGTTAAATAAAAGAATTTATTATATTTTACAAATATTTTGGTTCATCTTGCTATATTTAAAAATTCCATTTTAATTGATATATATAGATATATTAGTAACTGAATGTCAATTATATAATTCTCACGTAATTCCTATTCTACCAAAAAAAAAAAAAAAAAAGGCTTGACATGTACTATAAGAAAATTCTATGTAATTAATTACATTATGGTCTATACATATATAATGTAAACTCTAATTAAATGGCATAAATATTAATCATTCAATGTTTATTAAAAAAGAAAACTAATTTGTGATATCATTTCTCTCAAATTTTCACTATTGATATTGTATAATTATGATAGCACAAAAATAAATTCTATTAAATTATTTGATCTGTTTGGATTATATTTTGAAGTGTTTTTAATTTATAAAATAAGTTATTAGAGAAGAAATAGAAGGGTTTAAAAGGCACTATATTTTAAACAAATTTTAAGAAAAAGAATTTAAACAAAAATAAATTTCTTAAAAAACTTTTTTTTTCTTATGTCAATCTAAACAGACATATTGTCTCTTTTAAAATAGGTTCAAATATCTTACATGTTATTCTAAATTAATATTTAATCTTATATACATAGTAGTTTTGTTGATCTCAAAATTCTGATCGTATGTATTCAACATTATATATCTTCTTGTTTAACTTAATTTCTCATACTTAATTTAATTACGATGATAATGTTAAAAATATGTTAACGTACAAACTATATCATTTGCCTAAGAATTGTAACAAACAAAGATTGTCATTTTAAAACTTAAAATGAAATTTTAAATTGTTAAAAATAAATGGATGACTTTTATTATAATAATAATAATAATAATTTTTTATTATTAGTTTTAAAACATTTGTGATTCTTAAAACTATTGTTGATAAAATAAGACTAAAATAGTTATTTAATTTTATACAAATAAGTTAACTAAATTGAATTAATGAAAATCATCAAAGCACTAAGACGATACAATATTCAAGAAGTACAATGGTACTTTAAAATGATTGGTTTTTTTTTTTCTCTAAAAAGAAGAAATAAATTGAAATGATTGGTTTATGCATTATTATCTATGTTATTCTGTCCTATAAACTTTTTTCTAACAAATGATTAGAAAATACATTCAATTGTTCCTCCCCTATACCCTAAACCCTAGCATTGCTCTAAAGAATCCAAAGTTCTTTTAATTTAGGTTAAGTCATCGACTACAAAACATTTTATCCTTATCTATTTTCTACAACAGTTTGCTTATACTTAATTGATTGCGATCTGTCAAGTTTTTGATATCTTTGTAGCACATATCAATATTTCATGGAATATTTGGGACAATGAGAATTGGTTATTATATAATTTATAAATTTATCAATTTGTAGGTTATGTTAGCATGTATTTAGAGTACAAATGAAACCATATTATTTGCAAAGACTATAATAAGAAGGGAAAAGAATTTGAGTAAGAAATAGTAAATACTATAACAAATAACGAAGTGACCTTTTCTCTCTAAGTTCTATCGGTCTATATTTATCTTCCTTTATGGAAAATGATATTCTTCTTTTAAATTTAGGAGTAGGAGAGGGTTATGAATGTTTCAATCCTAATTGAAAGACATTTGTAGATGCATCTATTGATCCTCTTCTTCATTAATAATTTATTGTTAAAGAAAAAAAATACACATCTCAACGACGACATGATCTACATATTTATTTGACATGGGTAAATATCTTTTTGATTTGCTAAACTTTTGAGACATTCGTTTTCTTTTATATTTTGACAAACAATAAGATATAATTAATGCTATATTTTCTGCATTGTTCATTATGAGAAATCGAATAATAAGAAAACGCCATGAAAAGAAAAAACAATGGACCCAACTCTTGAGAGTGTCCTTGGGGCAAATTCCAAAACAAAGAACCTGGAGTTTTCCTTGGATTGAGATAATGTTATTAAGCTTTTAGAGAAAATAGAAAGACATTTTCATACCTAGCTAGCTGTAAGGAATGATGTGCTATATACACATTTCTCTTTCTTTCATCTCTTTAATCATTTTAAGTTTTGACAAAATATGTGGCTGGGATTGTAAAATATTTATAAAAATCAGAATCGCTATTTTCAAGGTAAAACCTTTCTACATTATTCTTCTTTCTAATTTTAATAATAAGGGACTGTCCTTTTTTATCCATACAAATATAGAAATAAAAATTTGAGTTAACAAAACGGATTGCTTGCAATCAATAATAAACTTAAGGGATGATTGACCAAATTGATAGTTCTAAGAATGTTATTGTAACCAATCGGTGGTTTGTGCGATTTATATGTTTTTTTAACAGTTTTTCCTTTAAAATAATTTTCCACACATATATATACACACACATGTCTATATGTATATGTATTATAAATCACACTGTTTTATATTAGGAATACATAAGATGATAAAGTTCTACATTAAAATTTTGAAGGATCTTATTTCATTTTTATTTTTATACTTTTAATTGTCTAATTTTAATATATATATATATATATATCCTAAAATATGGTTTCTAATACTTTTAGTTGGTTTAATCTCTATGAACATTCTCTTTATAAAGTATGAAATTATATTTACATAGTAAATGACTCTTTTCTTGTATGAAAATTATTGGTATTATTTAATCAATATGATCAAAATAGTCAATCGTATGTGATTGAATTATAATTTAATAAAATTTAAGAAATGAAAGTACATCATATAGAATGAACGGAAACCAAAATAAAATAACAAAAGTAATATTTTGAACCCTAAAAATTTGTTAGAGAATATATGCTCAAGGCTGTGTTCCCATGAAAATTTATAGCTTTTGGATTATAAATTGAATTTGCAATATCTAACATGTGATACAATAATGTCTAAAAACATGTAAACTATTTAATGTTGGTTGAATTTGCACCATGATTTGGAGTGTAAAACAAGTAGTTGATAATCTTCTTTAAACTCATAACATAGTTAATAATGTTTGCAGAATGAATCCAACACCGACACTCATAAAGAAATAAAGAAAGAGATAAATAAAGAGAAGAGGAAAAAGATGATAACACAAAGGATTATCTTCTTAAGTGACCTACACCACTTTGAAGAGTCATTTGAAGACTTGTTGAACTACAATACAAGTTTAAGAGTATCCAACACCTCTCACACTTGTTGAAACCCTCTTTGAAATCAACTCTATTAGTCTTCTATTAATTAATCTCTCTATTTTCTGTGTACTAATAGAAATAAATCTATGTTAGAAAGTTAAGTGATTTTATTCACACTTAATTATTAAATAATTTTTCAACATCGTACATTAAAAAAATTAATATTAATTAAAGATGTATGCAGTACGAACATAATCAATCTTAATATTTAAAATATGGAAGATGTTGATTTGATTAAATTAAATATTAGGATAAAATTGTAGACGGATAAACGAACATTCGTCATTTTCCAAATCCATATAAACAAAATTGAAAATTAACTTTCTTTTTTTTAGGTATAGAAAAACATGGAGATTTGAACCTCCGATCTTAAAAAAAATATTACATGTCAATTATTATTATTTTAACAATATAAAACCAAGTTAAGATAGCAATTAATTCGATGCATTCCATGAATTAAATGTCTACGTTCACCTTTCTTGAATTAATAAAAAATTAAGAAAAAATTCAATTTAAAAGAAATTAAATGAAAATTTTTTAAAAAATTAAAATGAAAGGGAAAAAGTTAACACAAATGGAATGGCAAAATTGCATATTTTGCTTAAAATTGGGAGAAGAAAAATGATAAAAACCAATAAAAAGTTATTGAATTAATGTGTGGGATGAGATATTTTTCAAAAGAAAAGAAAAAAAAAAAGAGTTCTTGCCATATTATAAAACGACAAGTCGTACAAAACTCGGATTAAAGGTGGCGAGTGTTCCTTTATTCAAACCGATACGTCGCTTTCCCATACGAAAGCATGCATGTCGGTTTTCCTAATTAATTGCATCTTCTCAATTATTCACCACTTTCTTTTAAATCAAAACTTATTCCAACCCAATTAAATGGTTGTCTCTTTGACAACTATTTTGTTTTTAATTTCATTTAAAGAAATCAACCTTACTATTGTTCCCTTTTTAAATATTTGCGTGTTACCATCTCAACAAAAGTTCGAGTGGATTTTTTTTCTTCTTTCAGTCATTGATACAAAAATTTCATATATTTAGTAATGTTAAATCTAAATAAATATTTTGTTTTAAAAATCTAAATCAATATTAAATATTATTCTAGTAAATATTTAATTTAATTAGAACTAACATTAGAGGTGGGGTAATTAAATAGAGGAAATAAAGACGTTGGTTTTGTGTAATGGGATGGCGTATGCTCCCCTCCGTTATTACACCACCATTTGATTGAAATTTTGAGGTGATTAATGGTGTTCATAATTTGATTTCACTTTTATTCAATTTGATTATCATGTTCTCCAAATGTCCTATTCTTTATTTATAGATGATTATATATATATATCCTTTTTTTTTTTTACCATGCACAAAGTGAACGATCCAACCCCTAAACAACAACTTATGTATGGTATATATAGGTGTATGTAGATCAAAAGTATCATTATTTAGTTCTCATCATTTGATCGATGTGTTTGCTAAAGATATATATATTTGACTCTTAAAGCTTTTTTTGTAAGTTATGAATTGAAATGTTTTTATATTTACAAATAAAATGGAAAAGCTAGAGCTTTTTTACACATTATTATTAATTTTTTCTTTAAATTTTTTCTTTATTTCAACGGTCGTAGAAATAGAGATCAAATTATCGAAATTTAAAATATTTTATTGAACTATACTTAGATTCGCAACTTATAAAATACTTTATAATATAATTAAAAGGATATATATTTTTCTTAAAAATATTGAAGGATTAATAATATATATATATATATATAGAAATATTTCTACTATAGTAAAAGGTATTCATCCCAATAAAAATACTTTGTTAACATCTTCCATGGTTAGAAATTTTAGAAATATATAAGAAAAACACATACAACGCTTTGAAAGGGAGTATGATAAAGTGTTTCACTTGAAAAATATAATATATATATATATATATATATATATATATATATATATATTTTAGAAAAGGTCTATTCTAATTTGAAGGTTTGAATTTTTATAATTTATAATAACGTACTATAATTCTTATAATACGATATCCTTAAAATAAAAAAATATTTTTAAATATAATAAAATAAACTAAAATATTTATTGAATATTTTTTTTCAATAATTAATTAATTTGTCCTAAGTTCTGAATATAATTGGTTCGTCAAATCAATAAATCTCCTTCTACATCTTCTTTTAAGAGTAAGAAGGTAAGTTAATTATTTGAATATTACAATTATAAGTAAGTAAAATAATTAAGAGCTCATAATCTAAGTATTAATTAGAGTTTAACTAGTTAAAAACGTGACTAAATCGAAAGTTTGATTCTCTTTTTTTATATATATTATCGAATTAAAAATTATAATTTTAAAATGAAGGGTAGAAAAGAAATGTATTGTTTGTTTCAATTTTTTTTTCCTTTTTTTTTTATTTTCTACATTGGGTAAAAACAAAGTTCATAGACGTTTGGTAATGATTTCAAATTTTATTGTAAAAAAAAAAAATATATGTATCAACTAAAAATAACATTAGGTAAAGTTAAACTTTGCGTTTCAATTTGTAAAAATACGAGATAAATTATTAGAATAATAATAGTTAAAAAATATTATACATGTATATTAACAAAAGGTCAGTTCAATTACCACTCGTATCTTCAACTTTATATTCAACTTTGTAACAATATTTTCTTTTTCAAAAAAAGCATTCATGGGAATGTGAACATGTTGGTAAAAATTTAAATTGAGTAATAACTACTACTATTCATTGGTGACAAGTTTTTGCTAAATAATTATACGACATGGACCACCATTGGCCAAGTTGGGGGACATTGTACATTTAAAAATCCAATTCATATAATTGCATTATTCAATCCTATAAGAGCCTATTTCAAGCCTAGTGTTTTCATGACATGAAAGGTGTACTAAAAAAGAGACTTGTGATTAAAATCAGATGCTCTTACATTCTTAAAAAATTCTTTGTATAAACAAGAAAACGTTGACAAAATGGAAACATGATCAGCAGCAGCAACCTAATATATATAACCAAATTACAAAACCCAAAAAAAAAAGAAGAAGAAGACGACATACACAAAATAATTTCTAAATCTATTGCCAAACAAAAACAATATTAAGAATAATTGATGTTTTTTTTTTTCTCCTCAATTAAAATCTAATCAAGAAACATCTTTAAATTCCCCTATAGATCTCCCACTCCAGTCAGAAATTTACACCCAAAATGGCAACGAAGATTTTCTTTTCCTCTTGCTCGGACTATCTTTTTCTTTCTTTCTTTCTTTCTTTCTTTCTTTCTTTTATATATGAAGACGATCAAAAGACAGCTCTTTTCATATCAAATCTCTTGCAAAGTTGATGAAACCTTTGACATTTTTCCAACATCTGCGGCTTCTCTCTAAGCATTCCTCAAACTTCTTCTATATATAACCTATGATCTTCTTCGCCGTCGTCATTGCCATCCTCGTCTTCTTCTTCTCAAAACCATTATGAAATATGGAAGGAATTTGAGAAATTTACAGACCCAGCAGAACATAGTAGAGCAGAGTAATGGGGAGAGCTATAAGCATTCCAAAGATAACCCTGCAAAATATGATGATAGCAAGTGTACCAAACTCAATAATGATGGCCATAGAAGGATGAGGAGAAGCTTTTATATTAAAAAGAGGGCCTGAAAAAAGGACCAAAAAGCTGCAAAGAAAAGGCATTTTGAAAGGTTGAGTATTGGTTACCCAGTGCTTAGAATAGCTGGATGGACGTTGTACTCTTTTGCAAACACGAATGGTACAATTCCTTGAGGCAATGCCGCCTACAATAATAGCACAGGGATGATACATCAGCTTTTCACTGTTTATTTCACATACCAAAACCTCATATAATTCTATTAGGGTCAGAGTACTAAAAGATATAGTAAAATGTAAAAGAAAAATCATACATAATAAAATTTAGATACAAGTTTTGAAGTTTAAAAGATAAGAGTATATCATTAAGAAGTATTACTCATTATAAGAGTACTGTTGACAATATTATAGCTCTAGTTATCTTAAGACCACCTAATTTTGAACATAGATCACTTACTATAAATACTATTTTAAAATTATCGATTGACTCAGAAGGCAAATTTACAGTCATATATCATTTTAGAAAAAACTATATTCAAAAGTCATCTCAAGGTAATTAAAAGAACTTACCTGAACAATAGCAACGCGGAGGAGGGTTCCGCGTAAGCCAATAGCGATGGAAGCAATAGCCATAACGGCTGGCCCAGTTAGGAATCTGATAGCCATGGCAAAAGTAGCAACAGAGTTGCCACATGCTATCATCTTTGGTTGTAGTCCCATAAATATACCTTTATTTTATTTTATTTTTCATCAATAAACAAACACTAGTCAATTTTCCAAACGAAGAATTTCAATGAAAAAGAAAAATGGAAAAAAGAAATACATGAATTTACACTTCAACTACTTTCACTAATTTGGACTGTACAATGGATGGCATTAACTCCGGCCCACCCATCCTTGGACCACCCAGTTCAGACCTTTACCCCATTTGGGCCCACTGGGCCCTCATGTCGGCTGGTCAAGGCCCAAGATTAAAAGCCTTCCCATCCCCTTTTCAGACATACAATGTGACCAAAAAATAATGCACACAAAAAAGAATACCCATTCTTTGCCAGCCTCTATACACACTACCAAATAATACACTTATTTGTTTAATTATCTAAATAATAAAGGTATACACTAACCTTTTCTTAATTCTCGGATTAAAAAACAAATCAACTCTTTAAGATATATATTTTTTTCTGTCTTTGTAATGATTACATTAAGTTTCCCTTCAATTATTAGGATACTTACGTGACAACATGATCATAATATGTTTCAAACAAAGACCAAAAGAACAAGTGATTTCTTTTTTCTTTCCTTAAGTCTTAATTCTTAATTCATTAGAATTTTAAGAATAATTAATTAAAGAAAGATAATAAATAAAGATAACGACCACTTACCTAAGCTAAACATAGCCATTCCAAGTCCTGCATCAGAGAGTATGGAGATCGATTTCTCTATTATTTTAGGCATGGCCACATGCCACCTGCAAAATTTCATCACAGACCCAACAAGAAAGACAAGTCCATGAACAAACAATAAATACGGAGCACAATTTCATAGACACAAATCCAAATAAGAGGGAACAATAGTTAGTTGATATGGATGTTTCAATCCAATCTACTGTGTAATAATCAAAATGGGTTTGGCTTACCGGAATGAAATGAGCGACCAAATTAATCCGATCAGACTTGAATACGTGTTGGGATTTCTGATCAGTTTCCGCCAAACCATGATTAGAATCAAACGGGTCATCACGCTTGCCGGCGGCATTAGTTTTGAGTTCACGCCGTCCGGTGCGCCGGCGGAAACTTTCCCGTGGAGTTGATCTCCGGTTGAGCCTGTGGGTCCTTCTTTCTGATCATCTCTTTCATCTTCCCCTTCTTTGCCGCTGAAACTAAAGGCTTCACCTACATAGCCCTCATTTTCTGGAAAATTTGAGTTATGGAGATTAATTGGAAGTTCAAAATATATTACGACTATTTATTTTATTTTATTATGATTGTTTGTTACCTTTGTTTTCCCCGTTTTGTGGATGATCAGCCACGAGCATCCGGATCTCCTTGGCGCCTTGATCGGACCGTCCAGATTGCTCGGCTCCGGCTACTTCATTCCCGGCGAAAATGTGAAGTCCACCGGCGCCTTCAGAGACTGGTGAAGCGCTAGAGCTCCAAACAAACATGTGAAGCTCCTTCGCGTCATGGTTTGGTTTAGCGTTCTGCGGTTGTTGCTGTGGTTGCTGCGGCGGAGGAGGCGGCGGTGGCTGAGGGATTTTAGCGGTTTTAGTGAATTCGGGATTTGGAGCCGGGTAAGACGAGGGCACAGTTTGAGCCGGGTAAAACCCGAACCTCGGAGACGCAGTTTGAGGCTGAACGGCAGAGTTCTCTTCAAAATTGGACGGCCGGGGAGTCGGACCTCTGGAGGATTGAACGGAATACAAATCTCCAGGTCCGAAGTTAGACAATCGACCTTGAAATCCCATCATAGAATAGAAATCGGAATGGTTGAAATTGGAGCCACGAGGAGTAGGGTTTCGAGAAGAACTCAAGCTATAAATCTCCGCACCAGTGAGATTAGAAGGTCTAGGCGTTAATGCCGGAAGTGAACAAGGTCCAAGAGAGCGACGAGAAGCATTGGATTTCCTCACCGTCACGTGAAGCTTTCCGTCATCTCCAATCTCAGCATCAGTCTCAAGAAAATCTCTACCATCTAATGAAACCACATCAGAATCAACTTTAAACGAAACAATGGAAGCAGCCGTCTCGGGAAATTGCTCCATAATGAGAATCTTCGCACCACGATATTCAAACAGAAAAAGCAAAAGCGTGTACCAAATAATACACTGCAAAACCACCACCTGTACCATCAGACTCCCACTGTACTCACCGTACATGGCAATCAACAGAGGAATCCCCATAACCAGGGTATTCGGAAGGGTGGAGAGAGAGAAAATAGTAATCATCCATTCCAGACTCCCATTCTTAGTGAAATTAGTCCAAATCCCAAGAAAAAACAACATAATAATCTTCTGAAGTGTATCAGCAGCGATGAAACGGAAGTTCATAGCGTAAGGATCATTAGTAGATATAAAATGAAAGGAAAGAAGAGGAACGGCGAAAATGGCAACAAAACGATTGATTCCAGAGCATTGATCGGGAGTGAAAATCTTCCACCACCGAACAGAACCGTAAGCCAAAATCATGGCAACGTAAAGAGGGATAACCGCCGTTAAGACGGTGTAAAGATCCTTCCATGAAATCATGGCGGTTTTGTTTGGTCAGTGGCAAGTGGAAGATAAATTAGATGAGAAAGGAAGGGTAAAAAAGGAAATAAAATTTTCGGTTAGTTAACTAACTAAAACGAAGAGGGTGGGAATATATGTCGTTCTGCAGCAATCGACTGCTAAAGCTTTGTGATGGGAACTATGAGAAAGGGAAGGGACGACAAGACGTAAAAAAAAAAATAGGTTTTTTTTTTTATTTTTTTTTGAAGTTTTATAAAAAAAAAAGAAAAAAAAATTGAATGAATTTAGAGAGAGGGAAAGAAAGAGAAGAGAGCGGAGAGGAGAGAGAGAGATTGGTGGAGTATATATAGAAGAAAGAAGTGAGGTTCTTTTTTTGGTTTGTAAAAAGGAAGTTAACCGCCTACTATGGTTAGTTTAACCCAATTGGGGTTATGGTGGGACCTTGTTTGCACAAGTGGCAGTTTTCATGTGCAAATCCCCTTTCACTGACATGGATGTCTTCTTTTCCAGTTACTTACTTTACAATATGTGGTGAAATCTTTTTTTCTTTTTTATTCTTCATTTTACAAAGAATTATTATTTTTAAAGTATATATTAGCATAAATTATTATATTTTAATATTTTTATTTTCATATCTTTTTTTATATATATATATATGTATAGTACAAATTATGGTTTTAAGTTCACTCTTCAACTTTGGTAACTTTATTTTAAGAACTACCTAAATGAAGAAAGGTTCACTGATTGATGGTAGCCTAAGATTGGGTATATAGCTAGGCTCACCATTGGACTGGACCTATTTCCCTTTGAATGTGGACTTCCAACCAATTTGTATCAACGTTCATTTGGACTCATTCATCTTTTCTTTTCTTTTGCAACAAACACAAACCAAATTCAGTTTTTAAAAGCCGGATTCAAATGACCCTCAATAAAATACATTACCTTATTTAGAATATGTCATTTTTCTTATCTTCCTTTTTAAATTTGTCACATATTAACTTGCATTTACTCTCAATTTTAATAATCTATAGTTCAATAGTTAGATTTAAATATGAAGGGACAATCGTTATTATTCAATATAATTTAAATCACTCTTAGAATTTCTTTTCTTTTTTGTCTATATAGTATTTATTCTTTTTTTTCTCTCTCTCTTTACGACCTTTGTATCTCTATATTTATCCATCAAGAGATATCGATCTCTTGATCTCCCAATGTCAAGTAAAAAAAGTTAAAAGTTTTGGAGAATTTTCGATGCATAGTTATACGTCGTCAGGAGATAAGAACTCCTCCTGACCACATATAAAAAGTGTCGGGGAGTTTCAAAATTCTTTTGTCGAAAGTTGTGCAAGACTTCCAAAAACAACCCTGTTTTATTATTGTTTTTTTTTCTTTTGTAGTTTTTTAAATATCAATTACCTCAAATTCAGAACATTATTAATCAATAAACATTTTCATACAAATGAACAAAATAAACAAATAAAGTCGATCGATGTATATTGTCGCCACGTACCCGAGACGACGTGGAGCGGCCGACATCCTTAAAAAGGTTTATTTTAAAAAAAAAAAAAAAAAAAGAGGAGTCGCCACCAATCTTTTTTACGGTGTGATTGGACACCAAAATAAAGTGAATCATTTTAAATAAAATAAAAACTGGTCTACGAAAAAATTAAAGTTGAGTTCGGGAGTCATTTGTGTACGGAGAAGGTGTTAGCACCCCATAACACCCGTTTTAGAAAATGGTGGCCAAATTTAATGTCTTGAATAAAATTTATTTTTTAAAAAAAGAACTATGTCTTATTTCATTGCTCACCACTCCAATATTTGGAGCAATGATCCCATAAAATAAGTGGGATACACCCATTAATTAGACTATATTGGGGAAAAATCCTCACCTTAAGAGAATGAGAAATTGTTACAATTTCTCAAATTTTATCATAGGCTAATCTTCGAATAAAGTTTTTTTTTAAACATTAATTAAATATATTTTCTCTTGGGATCAAATCTCGGACTCCCTAAGATATTGATCCCTCACCTCAAGAATCTAGAAATAACAGACTCCCAGAAATTTCTAGATTCCATTGTAGGATTTTTTTTTTATCGAATTCGGCGTGGTTATTATAAAAAAATGTAAATTAGGAAACTTTATGAAATATCTATTTAATTTTGAGTTTTAAAATAAATAATTTTAAAGCAAAAAAGAAAAAGATTCTAAATGGTTTAAAGAGAAAAAAAAATTCAAAATTAAATACAATTATGATTAAAAGTATCTTAGAATTTTCAAGAAATTTTTAATGAAAGTCAAATAGAAATAACAAATATACCAGACAATAAATTAGACAAATAATTTAAGATATCAATATATGCATATTCTAAATATAACAATAATAATAAAAAAAAAATAAGTTAAAAGAAAAGGAAAAGAAAATATACATAATAATGATAAAGAAAATAAGAAAAAAATGAAAAAAAAGAACTAAATGAAATAATAAACAAATGAATATGTAAAAAAAAATTAAATAAATAAATGAAGAAAAGAGGACATATGGATGATGGTAAATTAAATGAGAGAGAAAAAGATTATGAAAGGAAATAATGATAATGATATAAGAATAAAAAGCAAAAAGTTTAAAAATAAAGACGATATGAAGATAAAAATAAAAACAATAAAGCGAAAAAGCTAATGACCAACTTTTTTGCAGAGGAATACGTTTCTTCAAATTCTCTCTAAACACTCTTTTTTCCGTAGAGATTCTCTTAAAACAAATTTTTTCTCAAAAATTTCTCTAAAACAATTTCTTCTCTCCCTTTTCCAAATGACAAAAGATCCTATTTATAGACCCGGGGTATGCCACAAATTAGGAAAATTTAATAAGTATAAAATCAAATTAGACATTATGTAATTTTATTAATTTTTTTTCTAAAATAGTAAAAATATGATATTGAAAGATTTTGTCCAAAATAAATTGTTTGTTTTTTTTTTCTAAAGTGATAAAGATAAGTCAAATATGGTATTAAAATTTTTTGTATAAAATAAATTATCTTGTTTTTACTAATATGATAAATCAAAAGAGATTTTGTATAAATAAATTAATTTGTTTTTTTTTCTAAAGTGATAAGTCAAAAAAATGATTTGAATTTTTTTTAAATAATAGATATTTTACTTTATTTTCCATTTTAATAAAAAGATAAGAAAAACATAAGATTTCATATTATTACAAAAAGATTTTACCTTTTTCTTTTTTTAATAAAATAAATTAATGAAATATCTTAATCATTGTCACAATTAATAATTTAGAGAATAATAAAAAAATGTAGGATAAAATTAGGTGGCTACATATATCGTATTCTTTATTGCATAAAATAGAGAAAAGTTTGCAAGATATTCTGCAAAACTCTAATCTTTGAGAAATATATAGAAGAGAATTTAATTTGATGACATCTCCACAACTCCAAACGCCATCTCAATTACCTACGATCACATTAATTAGAGCACATTATTATAACATTTAAACTTCATAAATTTCACTAAAACACAATATTCAAACTACGAAAAAAAAAGTAAAAAAAAAAAAGTAAGGTGGATCTAACACAAAATAATATAAATGTAAAGCATAATGTTAGTAACAAAATATTGAAAAAGAAGAAGAAAAACTTAAAATTACAACCACAATATACCCAACAAAAACATATGAACATGTGAATGAATTTGACATTGTTGTACAGTTTTAACATTAAATCCAATGTCTGTCTAATCCCTAACCCAAGTAAAAAGAGAGATTAAGAATCGAAAGAAAATGATAAAATCACTTGTAATTAAGTCGTGGAAAGGAACTATGTCTACCCACGAAACCAATTCTCACTACTAGAAAAAGACCCTTTCTTGACGGTTGGTTTTTTCTTTTCTTGACGGTTTTTGGTAAAACCGTCAAGAAAGGGGTGGTTTAATAGAAAAACCGTCAAGAATTTTGATGAAAAGGCGGAGGGGAGACAATTTTCAGAATTCTTGACGGTTTTAAACCGTCAAGCAATATGAATGTTTTTCTTGACAATTATAAACTGTCAAGGATTATCTTCTAAATTCTTGACGTTTTTAAAACGTCAAGATTTATTATAAAATCGACATTCTTGATGTTTTTCAAACGTCAAAAATATGTAATTATACTTGACGTTTTAAAAACGTCAGGAAATATCGATTAAATTTTTGACGTTTTAAAATGTCAAGAATTTTAATGAAAAGGTGGAGACTGAGAAATTTTAAAATTTCTTGACATTGTTAAAACGTCAAGTAAGAAAATTTTCCTTGACGTTTCAGAAACGTCAAGAATTACTAAATTAATTGAAAAAAAAAAACAAAAAAAAAACATTTTTTTAAAAAAACTAATTTCTTTTATTTTTTTTTAAAAAAACTAACTTCATTTTTTAAAAAAAACTTAAAACCCCAAATTTTCCCTCGTGCGCCCCTCACTCCCATCTCTCGCAAAGACCCACAACCCTACCTTGTGCTGAACTGGCGAAAACCTCTCCGACGAAAACCCCTCTGGCAAAGAACCCCTCCATCGAAGAACCCCTCCATCGAAGAACCCCTCCGCCGAAGAACGCCCACCCTCCACCCTCAATTCGATCCTCTCTTTAATTCATTCTCTCCCCACATTCACTCTTCGATTTTCGTTCGTTCACGCTCATTCTCTAGAATTCGAAGGCTCTTCTTGATTCTCTTCTTTCTCTCCTTTATCCTCATCTCAATCTTTAGAATTTGGAGGCTCCAACATCTTCGTGATTTGCAAAGAAGAGATCTCTACGATGCAGAGAAGACCTAAACCTTAAACGGACGAGTTCTGAAAAGGGAGGTTGTTTCTGGGAAGCAATCGACCTTATTCAAGTTCTTGGCTCCTCTTGCTTACGCCTTATTTTTCCTAGGTAAGTTTAATTTTCTGAGGTTCTTCATTTTTTTGAGCATTTCTGATTATTTTTCATCTGAGTTTTGTTCCAACGAGATTCTAAATTTGTGGGACTATTTTGTTTATTTTTTTCAGTTAGAATTGTGTTGTGGAAAAACCCTATTATGAGGAATCAGCTGTTCACGACAGTTTTGGTTGGTGCTTTTTTCCATGAGTATTACTTGGTGTATCCTCTTAACCCTTATATTTGCTTTAATTTTATCATTGCCTCTATCATATTGAATTCACATTCTTGAATCTCTTGTGATTTCCGTGTATCTTTGTTCATTTGTTGATGATATGCATCTACTGTTCTGTAAGTTTATCTTCTTATTTAAGAATTTTATGTTTGGCCCACCATTGATTGCTATGTATTGTAGAACCGAATTGGTGGGATATTTAGACTAATGTGGAGTTGGAAATTAACGTAATCTAAGTTCAAAAATTTTCAAAGGTGTTGATTGGTCTGTTAACTACAAAAGTATTGGGTGTTTTTCATTTGTTTGAATGTAATTAAGCCGATGTGGTGGCTCGAGGATACAGTGGCTACAATACGAGATGGGCGCTTAAGGTCATTGAACGAGTCTTCCCACCATCAGAAGAACGGGTGCTGCCAGAGAAGGTGCCGCCTCACCACTTGCTGTGATGGTATTCTTTGGATCCCTTTTAATAATTTCTCAAGATAACATCATATAAAATTTGTTTCACTTCTAGTCTTTTATTTTTATTCTTTATGGGAATTTTGGGCTTTGTTCTCAATCACATTTTGAACGAAATAGTATTTAATTAGTGATACAGATTTTACTTTATTATTATTCTTATTGTTGTTATTTACTTCCATTTATGTCAGTGAAGTTCTTGTCCTTAGTCATTTCTCTTATATTCTAGATTGTTAAAAATTGTGTCAAGCAATTAACCCTTCTAAGAGGATACATAGAGAAAATTGTGGAGGACGCAAAATGCTGTAACTTTTACTTTTGGGTCTTTACAATTTTGGGGTAAGTATAATATTTGATTTAATTTTTAGAGTAAAAGATGTACTTTTGTTGTAATTTTTATTTCTTATTGAATTTTATTGGAACAAAGTAAAACTTGTTGCTAGTTAAGTATGTCATTGTACCATACTCACGTAGGATACAAAAAGGATGTCTCTACATCTTATTATCTTTTAGCTTGCTTGTATTATGGATTGGTCTAAAGTTTCAAGTTTTCTGTCTTTTTTCTTTTTTTTTTTGGTCATTTGTTGTATGATGTCTCTATGTGAGATATTTTTTTGGTCAATTTTGGGGTAAGATATTCTTTTTTTTAGGTTTATTACTTTTTTAGATTGATTGCATTTTGTATTATGGATTGTTCTTAAATTTTGAGTTTTTTCTTTTTATTTTTTTGGTTTTCTATTGTGCGATGTCTTATGAGGAGAGGTTTTTAATTTAAATTTATCTTTTTGTTTGGATTTTCGCATTATTGATTGTTCACAAATTTTGAGTTTTTTTTTTAATTGTGCAATGTCTTTTTATGAGACATTTTTAATTTAGATTTATTATTTTTTGTCTTGTTTCCATTTTGTATTATGGATTATTTTTTGAAATTTCATTTTTGCATTATGGATTGTTCTTAAATTTTGATTTTTTTTTTTTTTTTTTTGTCTTTTGTTGTACGATGACTTTAGTTTATGTAGGAGTTATTTCAATAACCATGATGGTTGATCTTGCTATAAAATGTTTTTTCATGTTCTTTTGATGCAGGAGGCGGCTATTTAATATTATAAATGATTTGCCAACAGTATTTGAAGTGGTCACCAATATTGCAAAGAAACAAGTTAAGGAAAAATCATCAAATCCAAGTCAAGTTTTAAATTGGTATGTGTATCGTGATCTTCATTTTTTGAGTTGGTTAACTGATTCTACTTGTAGCTAGTACTCTATTTCTAAGTGTAACTTTTGTTTTTATTTGATACCATTTGAGCTATCCTTTTTGTTTGGTGTCTTTGTTGGATAGTCTCCAATTTTTCAATTGGTTAACGGTGTCTTTTTTTTTCTTTTTATCTATTTTGCTAAAAATGGATTTACTTTTACTTCATACCTGTTCCTGGGGCTTAACTATATGATGTAAGTCAATTTCATTCCTTTACATCTAAATTTATGTATCTCGTTTATGAGTTTATATATTTTGTAGGTACTTGTATTCATCTAAACAGAGCAATAGCAATATTTCACTCGCAAAAGAACGTTAATAGAAGCAGGAAACAAACTTAGATTTTATTTGTCTTTGTCTTGAATTAAGGACTATTTTTGTGGTTAGTTTCTAACGGGCACCGTTTGGTCTATTAAAAAACAATGTAAAGTATTAATGATTAGCTATGTTGATGATTCTGGTGGTCTGGAAGCAACTCTAGGCATTAAATTCATTATGGTTGTTGGAGAATAGAAACTGTGATTTTATTTGTGTAGTATGATCAGCTTACTCTTAATAGTTGTTAGTTGACTTCTTTGACTGAATAAGTTTTGAACATACTTTGTTGTTGTGATGTTATTTACTTCTTGTAGATTGGCTCTGCCGTTGGTGGTACTTATTTTAGCTCATGAATTGGAGGTAGTAGAGGATGCAAAATGCAAGTTTATTTCAAGCCAAGTTTCATTCAAGGTCATTGAGTTGGGTTGATAGAAGTAATGTTTTGTATATAACTATATCGAACAAATATGTAAAGTTTTCGAAATGTTGATACATATATGGTAAAATGTTAATATATGTTAAAGTTTTGGAATTGTTCTAGTGCATATTTATGTTTGAGTTTTAAAACTATATTTGATGTATATTTGTCATTTATATGTAGTTGAATTCTTGGACTAATGGGAGTATAATACAAGAACAATAATATAAATAAATTACAATTAAAAAAAATAGAAATTGCTTGACGGTTCTGAAATGTCATGAACAATAAATTTCTTGACGGTTCGCAAATGTCATAAACAACGAAATTCTTGACGATTCCAAAATGTCATTAAAAAACATACTCTTGACGGTTCCCAAAAGTCATGAAAAAGAATACTCTTGACGGGTACAAAATGTCATAAACAATCACTTTCTTGACGGTTATTAAATGTCATGAAAAATGCACTTTTGACAGTTTTAAAATGTCATGAATATTCGTATTGTTGACGGTTTTCGTCATTCATAGTCACATTCTTGACGGTTCTAAACTGTCATTAAAACTTATAATCTTGACGGTTCTAAACTGTCATGAATAATTGAATACTTGACGGTTATAAACTGTCAACATTAACAATTCTTGACGTTTTTACAACTGTCAAGAAAATTGCCTTTCTTGACACTGGATTCAACGACGGTTTTAAAACCGTCAAGAATAATCATTCTTGACAGTTTAAAACCGTCAAGAGAGTCAGTTTCTGTAGTAGTGTCTCAATTGAAAATATTCTTATATGAAAACTGAATAGGCTTCAAGAAACAAAATTATTATTTCATTTAGTTCAAAACCCATTAATATATGAAAGAAAAATAGTTTACATATCACTTATAGCATTAAAAGAAAATATATTTGAAAAAATGCCAAATTATTGAGGAAAAAGCCTTTCCTAATCTCCTCAACCATTAACTACAGCATAGAACAATAACTAAATTTTTATTTCCCAAAACCTCAACAGAACATACACAAGCAGAAAATGATACAATGCCCAATGCCTTCAATCTTTTTTCTAGTTTGTCAAATATCTTCGATTTAAAACTAACCCGAGTTGACAACAGGATTAGTGATGGAAGAGCAGACCAATGGAAGTTAGTGTTTACGAACTATTAGTATATTTTTAAAAATATAAAAATTTATTATATTTTATAAATATTTTAATTCATTTTATCACGTTTGAAAATGTCCTACAATAAATAAGAGAAATTTGTATTTATTCTTGAGAGCAAACCTTTTTTCTTTTGTTTTGTTGTTTGGGTTAAGAACCAAAATTGGAATTAACAAGGAAGGAATTTTAATGAATGGGATTAAATTTTTTTATTTTCAAGTTTTTGGCTCAATGATCAAACAAAAAAGGTATTAGGACCAACAAGATTGAGCCACGTGGCTTCAATAATTTTCAACCTTTTGTAGACCCCACAAACTTTAAAAAGAATGTCCTTTTAAATTTCTTTTTTTTTTTTCTGAAAAAAAGATATTCTCAAATCCCACACCCAAATGCAAAACCTTTTATCTTCTCCATCACATCTAAAATTGTAGCTAAATTATATATTTAAAAAAAATAATTTGTATTTTAGGTCAAAAACAACCATTTTAGAGGTTTCAATAATATCTTTAAAATTGGAAAAAAATTTAAAATATTGTTAATATTAGTTTGGGACAGGAAAGATTAGTGGTTTGCTTAAAAAAATTTCAGACTTTTAAAATATCAAAAATACCCTCCAATTTAAAAGGAAAAAAAAAGGAAAAAAAATACTCTTATTATTACTTTTAAAAAAAACTATAACTTTTTTTAAGAAAAATAAAGTGTGAAAAATGTTATTTTAGTATACTCATCCATCTTTTATATATTAATACATTCAGTTTTTTAGGTGTCTCATTCTTACTTCAATTTTTTAACAAACTAAAATAAAATCCAAAACTTTCTATTAGAACGTAAAATCTCATGAAAACTCATAAAATTTCAAAATCAACATCAACTGCCTCAAAAGCATGTGATAAACAAATGTTATATAGTTTTTGAAAAATAGTGGGTAAAAGTATTGAAAAAGGGGGAGAAAAATAGTCAAAGTGAGAGGATATTAATGATTTTCATTCATATACTAACAATAATATAATATGGGGTATTTTTTAAAACTCTCGAAGGTTCTTGGGTATTTATTACACCAAATATGTACTAATTATTACCGTCCAAAACTAAAGTGTATTTGAGAGTGATTTTGAGATGCTCAAAATAACTTTTTCTCTTGCCAACGAGTTTCTTTCAAATGATGGGATTTGACGTGAACTAAAATTGATTTTAGAAAAATATAAAATCATTTCATATTGAGATTTTGAAGGAATTAAGTGATAGGTGATTTTGGTTAGAAGATACTTTGCGAATCACTTCCAAAATGTTGTCTAATTCAATTTTTTGTGTAAAATATTGTTGGTTAGTCATTTTTTATTTTTTTTATTAAATCTTAAATATTGGAGAGAAAGATGATAAGTAGTGTTTGTCGTTAAATTGTTAATAAAACAAACAATTAAATATATTTTGAATTTTTTTTTTCAAAAGCATAGATCAATTATTCATAAAAGAATTTAATAATAAAATAAATAGAAATAAATATTTGCTATAATTGTTTAGTTAAAGTAATTGTTTCTCAAGTCGAAAATACAATTATTAATTAAGTAAATCTAAATTAACTTTTGGAATCAAATATAAGGATTAAAAATCAATTCTAAATATGAAAATTACTTTTAAAAATTTGTTACCAAACATAAATTTAGATCATAGGTGTTTTAATATATACTACTTGAATTTTCTTGGCATAATTCTATATACAGTCAAATAAGTTCTATCTCATAAGGTTAGTCGATCAACCAAGAAATGAGAAACCAATGAATTAAGAGTACAATTAAACAAGTGTTTATAAGTGAAAAAAGAAAATATTTATAATCATTTACAAAATCAATCCATAAATCTATTTTGTAAAAAAGATTACTCCAACGGTGTTGTAAGTTAAAAAGGCATACTCATGATTACATCAATATGTCAAGTTCAAATATTGATATTGGGTTTAAAAATGATTACGGTATCAAATTTTTCATTCAACATGTTAATAATTTCATCGAATATTATTTTACATTTTTATGGGCTTGACATCTCCATTACGAAGGAATCGATATTTCCACTGATATAGAAATCCATAAAACATAACAAAAATTAAAACTAGTAATACAATTTCACTAAAGTAGATATAATATAAATAACAATTTTATTTACTTCTTGTTTAGAAATCATAAAATCTTATTTCTTTATATTTGAATTTTATTTTTGTTTCAATAAATCTTTTTAGAAATACCTATCAATCAATATACTAATTATCAATAATTTCATCTGACATTTCTTAAAAAATCAGAACTTTAATATATATTCATGTGCATATCAATATTTCATAAACTAATGAATGCAATGTTGGAAGACATTTTTTAGGCAACAAAAAGCACCAATCACATCCATCATCGTACATGCATACATTATGATAATTTTTCTTCTTGTTCTCCTTCAAGAAATTATTTAGAGTAATGCTTCTCCTCATAAACATTAATTAAGTGTTAACTAATTGTTTTTATTTTAGATTGTGCTCTTTTTATTTGATAATTCTAGAATTATATTAAACAGTATATTAAATTCAAAATAATATATTGGTTGGATTAATATACTACATTGAAGGAGAATAATCCTCATATTAGAGTAAATTTTTTTGTGTTATTTCTTTAGTACCATACAAGATTTTGTATATTTTATTTACAAACCTCAAACATTTATCTTCTGTTTTATCCATTTCATGTAAACACGAGGGTTGTAGAGGTTGGAGATGATATTATAAATACAAGAGAAATTTTAAATTTATTTATATTTATGAAAAACTGGAAATTTGTGGACAATAGCAATAAGGACAAAAACATTTACTATACAGTTGTGTCTTTTAGTGATTTTTCGTATGAAACATAAATAATTAGTTTTTTTCTTTTTTAATTTCCAATCTTCATTCCAATAATCCCTCTCGCCTCCAATATTTAATTAAACAAACATTCCAAAGAAATATTCTAATTTCTTTTGACTTTTATTATTATTATTATTATTTAGTATTGTTGTTATTATTATGATTACATCATATTTGTTTTCTTATACTTGTTTATTTATTTGCTAATTAAATAATATTTGAATCAAGCTTTTAAAATATCTATATTAACTCTTAAATCGTGATGAATAAAATAATAAAGTTAATGAAAAATTATAATTGATATCATGTAGACAAACTGTGTTCATACATTTCTGTAAGATTTTATTAAAATGAATCTTAACAAAAAAAAAAAAAAAAAAGATTGTGCTTTCTATACTTTTGGTGAGATAGGTACACAACAAATAATTTAAAAGGGTTAGTGAGCAAAATTTAACTATGTATCACATTCGAAGTTAAATTACAAGAATTTTTAATTTTACCGATGAAAAAAAATGTCGGCCAAAATCTAAAAAATGTCGCCCTAAATTATGCCGACGCATTTTTTCGTATCGGCAAGATCGTTGCCGTATCCGTATCGAGAGAAGTTCTTGCCGATGAAATTTTAGTTTCGTCGGCATAAGTACCTTTTTTCCGACGTATGTTGTTGCATCGGCGTACAAGTTTTTGCCGACGGAATGCAACTTCATTGGCATACAAGTTTTCCCGACGAAACTCAATTTTGTCAGCACATAAGTTGTCCCAACGAATTACAATTTCGTCGGCGTACAAGTTCTTCCGACAAAATTGTATTTCGTTAGGATACAAATTTTGCCGACGAAACGCAATTTCGTCGGCATACTACATTTTTACCAACGAAAAGTGTTGTGTTTGCATATAATTTGTCTGACGAAAATACATATTTGGTCGATATAACCATTCTTCAAAAATACGGTCTAAAACATATGTTCACCAACATCATTTTCGTCAGCATAAGTGATTTAAAATTTTATATATGAATTTTAATTGTTAAATAAGTAATTTTTATGCAATTTATTTCAATAAGGTTCGCAACCTAGTGCTTCAAGAAAGAGATCCTTTCGACCTACAAACCATTGATCTAATCTAGCAGCCACTGGTGGGCCCCTATCTTCTGCAATTGAAAGGCCCTAGTGGAGCACTCTCCCTTCTTTCTAGTCTCGGGGATCATTTATCCTAGATCCAGGTGAAAAGTTGAAGGTCCACAATAGGAAGTTCTTCTTGATCTGGCTTCTCCAACTATTAATGAACGACCCTGTTTCTCTCAAATTCTTTAAATTTTGTTCATTGATTTCACTCTATTTTCTATCTTTTTAGAGTTTCAAGACAAAGAAAAGACAACTCCATACCTAATTATGCACGAACAATACTTAATCAACAATTAAATCAATAGATGAAATATAACAAAAATAATCTTGTATATTAAAAATAAAAATAATATCCAATTCAACAATGTAATATTAGTAGTATAATATTTGAAGATTACTAATTAAGTTTTCACAAATCTCACATACATCATTCTCTAAAATAAAGTTTGTTATTCTAACTCTTCACAAATTTTTTATACAAAAAAAAAAAAAAAAAATCATTCACCTAACCAAAATATATCCTAACTCAAAATAAGTGGAATGTGTTACACCAAAATAAGTATTCATGATCATCTCAAAATCTTGTTCCAATCTCCAAAAACCAATGTTCAAGATTACACATATAAACTTGAAACAGGAAACAAAATACAAGTGACAATGTGACAAAGTGGAAACAAAAATGCGACAAACTAGCAACATAAAGTGACAAAATAACAACATAGCAACATAAAATGACAAAATAACAACGTAACAACATAAAGTGACAAAATAACAACGTAGCAACATAAAGTGACAAAATAACAACGTAGCTAGAAAGTATAATACTTTTTATTTTGAAATAGAAAGTATAATACTTTTTTTAAAAACTAGGTAATGATATCCATCCCAATATATATTTGTTTATTTAATTAATAAAATTTAATACAATCAAATAATAATAATTTGCTTTGAACTAAATTTGAAATTAGGCATGTAATCAAATTTTTTTTCTTATGAAGAGATAAATTATTTGTTATTTTTTGTTTGAAAATTCATAAATAGTAAGTTTAGGCAAGTGAACCATCAAGATTTAAGATGGTATAATCTATAATTTACGATATATTATCACTTAATTCATACTTGATTTGTAAAAATCCAAATAATATTTGAAAGCAAATAGAACTAAACCACAAAAAATTAAATATTAAAATATAAAAAAAAAATTGATACAAATTGAATAAAAGAATATTTACGCTTCATCTCAACGTTAATATAGGATTATCATAAATATTTTTTCGATTTTACCATTTTTGACAAATTTTCTATTTCAAAATTAGCTTATATATTTTAAAATACATAAATAAATAAAAAAAACATAGAATATATATGAATAGATAAATTAAAATTAAAAGAAAAATGGTTTAATTATAATTCATCTTTTTTCTCAAAGGGGGTCCTTCTTCAAATCCCCATATATATCTTGTACCTGCCTGTTAAGCAATTTCCCTTGATTTCTTCTCCATTGTGTGTTCAATTAACTAGAGGGTCAAACATTGATTTCCCCAACCAAATCAAATGCTTTTCAATTTCTTAAAATCCAAAACCCAACCTAATTATTTGGTTAAACTACACACTAAATTAATTCTTTTTTTTTAAATTATATTCTCTCCATATTTTCAAATTTATTTAATGATTTCAATGTAATAATTTAACAACAACTATTGTTTAGATCTTATCGTAGCAGTTGTACAACACAATGACGCTACTATAACAATAAATAGCTAATAGCAATGATCTTAATATGGTATATATAGTTTTAAACGATATCATGTTCGTATCTAATACTTATATACTAGGCATCACGTTAATATTTGGTTAAATTTCAACTTTTATATATATATAAAATTAAAGGTTAATGTGTGACACACGAAGTGAAATGTTTGTTTGTATTAAAACTAAAATCGCATGTGGAATGATTTTGTTTTAGAATTCCAAACTTTTTAAATACTTTTCTAATATTGTCCTAAAGAAAAAAGAATAATAATCTTTTCTAAAATAAGTTTTAGGTTTACTCGTTTGGATTGGACCTAGAAAATAAGTGTTTTCAAAAAAATTTATTTTTATTTACTTTTTTCATAAAAAATGGTTTAAAACACAATTTAAAAACTATTTAGAATCGATGTAAACCACCCAAATTTTTTTAAAATAATTTATTTTTTAAATTAAACACTTAAAAATATATTCTAAACCTATTCAAATGGTTTAGTTTTATAGATTTTTTTTATTTTAAAATTTTTTCTTACTTTTCTTTCAAATTCATAATCGAAAAAAACACTTTAACCAAAATTAACTACATTTTTATTCTTCAAACTTTAGCATAGATTTAAAAATTTGTTCAAAACAACATGTTTATAAACTTAATTTAATAGATAAGAAAATCTGCAGTAAATTTTTATCCAATTACACCTTTTTTTGCTATATTTTCACAAGGATCCAACATTGATATGTAAAGTGAATCGACATCAACGGATCCTAGATAGATTGACAAGATATAAAACAAAAATCAATAAAATCACTCATGTGAACTTACTGTTGATAGTAAAAGATTTAAACATTCAACAACAAAAAAATGTCGGTATCCATCTAATCGACACGTAAAACATTAAAATTTCTTTCAACAACATTTAGAACCTCCGTAAATTCATAAGAAAATAAATTTGTAACTCAATTCACTTTCTTAATTTGTCTAACTGAACATGGTTCAATTGGGAATAAATATGATAGTGACCAATACATTTCATCACTTTTATTTTCTTTGCTCCACTTATAGAATCTGGATTGTAGTTTTGGATCCCCTTTCTATTTGATCCAAAATTTTAAAATTTTATTTTAATTTGATTCCAAATTTCTAAATTTCATACTAGTAATCTGTATCTATCCCTAAATACTCACTTACAATAGTTGGTTTTAATGTACATCTTAAACATATACTATGTATCACCTCTACCTAATAAAGAAAAAAATGAACACTACCCCAAGTGTTTGGCCTTTGTTCTTAGGCGTCCAATAATTTAGTAACAAAAAGAGTTAATATTTTTTCAAATCCATTTCATTTTAATATATAGAAATATTGTATAATAGATTTTTTTTTCTTTTTTACTTTTTCTAGAAAGGAAAAGGGACATAGAAACACGTAGAAATTTGACTATCCCTATGTTATTTTACCATATATAAGAGTTTTTTTTAGTAATGAGATGAGTAACTTATCTATCTTATAAATAAATAGTGTGATACACATCTATTCATTTATAATAAGTGTGATCTCAATTTTATTTTATTGAATTTTCATGAAAAAAGTAGTTCATTGACCTTAAAAGGAGAGCGAACGTTCTTAATTTTTCGAATGTAGAATTTTAAACATACTTTACCTACCACGTTAACAATATCTTTAAAGGACATACATATCTACGTATAAATCTCTCAAAATGTTAAATATAAAATTAAGGCAGTTGTTAGACAATACAAACATTAAATTTCATTGGTTAAACTTGTAATTTTTAATTTAGATAAAGAAATATTTAGAAAGAGAGAGTGTGTGGGTGAGAGAGAACCATTATTTAATAGGGACTAAAAGGATATGGACTTTGAAAATACAATTTTGGGAACAATAATTTAACGTATATTTAAGTAGCATGAACCCTAATTCAAGGAAGAAAATTAGTGAATGTGCCAAATCTCATATTTTGGACTATTATGAAACCATTTTCACATGCAAATATAATCTCGTAGTTAGGATTTTAGGATTAGGGTTTTATATATTATAATTAATTAATTTTAAAAAGTAATTTGCTATCCTTTTCACACAAAAATGTGGACTCCATTTCTCGAGCTTTTGACCTTTGTTGAAGATTGAGTCATCAAAAACATAAAATTATTTAATCGAAATAAAATTAGTACTTTTCAATCAATTTTTATTATTATTATTTCTTTCTTTTTTAAAAAAAGATCAAAATGAATCTCATTTACCAACATAATCTTCTGGAAATTAGGTCAGCTTCCACGTGAAAGAACATTCTTCCATGATGGTGTTGCCTATTTTAAAAGAAGTTATATTAATCGTCATTTTCTTAATTACTTTGTGTTTAAACTCAAGGGGGAGAGAAAAACAGAATTTAATTCCTATATCCAAAAGAAGAATAAAAAACACAATAATGTGGCAAATGTTTGGAAGAATTGTAGTCCCCTGAATAATTGAAATCATGTTTCCAATTTCTATATGAGTGCCTAGCTTGTTTAGGTGCTACTAATTTCTTTTTAGGTTAAAAAGTGATATCCACATCAATTCTATATCAAAAGGTAGGAGGTTCATTCTCTCCCTCAATATGAGATCAAAAAAAAAATTGCTTACCAACACCAATTGGAGGCATTACGCTCACTTTTACCATTTTCTCCACTCTCAAAATAGAGAACTAAAAAAATTAACAAAAAATAGTCTACTTAAGTACAGACTATTTCCAACTCGAAAATTTGAAGTTGGTATAAATTTAGATAGCGTTAGTAGGTGAATCCCGAACATCTCCTACGTAAACACATTATTAGCACCCTTAGCATAATCCATAAAAGATATATCATTAAGCACAAATGGAATACAAAGAAGAGTTTATTGGACTAAAGATAAGCTCAAGAAAACAGGCAGAAATCGTAAACTATTTATGGCGATATGAGGGGAGCTATAGTCTCCCAAAAGCTTGTTCCTGTGAGGCCAAGAATGCCTAATGGATTAAGATACAAATATGACTTACAATTAAGTAGATTAGACCACCCGTTAAGAATTATTAATGTGTGTATATATATAAGAATAATGTTTGTATCAACCAATTTGTAATTTAAATAAACTAATAAAACACACATGTAATAAGAAAATAAGTTTATTCAATTTTAGTTTTTATCTATTCAATTTTAATTTCTTAGATTTGGTCTCAATATAAGTTTATTGTTCATTTTCTAAATTAAAAAAAAAAAAAGAACTTTTTATTATTCAGATCGAATTTACTGTAAATTTTGAAATATATACGTATAGTAATTGTATGAATATTATTATTATTTAATCAATTTTAGAAATTATTTACTTTTAAAGGACTAAATTGAAGATTAGTTGAAACTACCGTTACTAAATTAAAATTGAATAAATTTTAAAATATGGAGCTAAAATGGTATTTTAACATAAAAACGTAGTATAAATTAAAAGGGGACATTTTTAAATATAGTAAAATATAACAAAAGATACTGTACAAACTTCTATTATTGTCTATCAATAATGTCATTGATATATGAGTAATTAGTGTCTGTCAATGTCTATCATTGATAGAATTTAAAATTTTGTTATATTTTATAAATATTTTGTCAAATTTAACACTTTTGACAATTC
This sequence comes from Cucumis melo, assembly GCF_025177605.1. Lineage (NCBI taxonomy): Eukaryota > Viridiplantae > Streptophyta > Magnoliopsida > Cucurbitales > Cucurbitaceae > Cucumis > Cucumis melo. The sequence goes on from NC_066865.1 coordinate 20,597,932, forward strand.
CTCATTTAAAAGTTCTTATTTTATTATGTCGTTTGATAAAATATGGTGTATAGAAATTTTTTCTTTTTCATTTTTTAAACTAACAAAATACTCAAATTGCTAACTATTTAAAGAGAAAGTATTAGTAAATGTCAAAACTTCTGAAAAAATCTACAAATATATCAAAATTTTAGAATCCTTTAATGGTAAACACTAATAGACTTATAAGATAAACTTCTATCCGTATCTATGGAAATGTATCAATATTTTGATTCTTTCTTATTTCTTTTAGAAATATTCTTAAAAAAATGGGATGTAATAGGGAATATATACAATTTTGATCATTATTTAATTTAATTTTTTCTATGTTTTGAATTAAGCTTATTAAAGTTTATAAAACAAAATATATGAATAAGATATTAGATAGAAATATTTTCAAATAATTATTAATTAACTCAATCAACTTCTAAGGTAAATAGAAAAACCAATTTAAAGATAACTCACTAACAAATTAATCAAAAGGTATCAACTTACACACAATAGGATCATACAAGCTTAATTATAACCCAACTCTACCCAACTTAAATCATGGAGATCTTTGTTTGAATTTTCAACTATTTTTTCCATTATCAATTCGAATATATTGAGTGAATAAAACATCAATTACCATCACAGAAGTTTTATTGTTCAACTATATATCCACATTCCTACAATTGTTGAACTCAAAAAAAGTTATTTTTACGTGCTATTCCCTAACTTAATTATTCACGTGCTAGCAAAATAGCAAAGAAGAAGTTAATAAACAAGATGTTATGAAATCACTAGTTAAAGAAAGTGAGAAAGTGCATAAACAAACGGTAGAGAAATTGAAACACATGTATAGATATGCATGGTTTACTAACAAATTAGCAATGTCTTAGCTACATTCTATGGGAAGAGAGAGCAATTTACTATAGATAAGCATGGGATAATACATGCACCTCTAGAGTTAGAGGACTTATATATAGTACACTCCTCTAAACCTTGAGCCAAACTCATAACTAAGAGAACTCATACATGTGTGTGTATGGTGAACTTATGTATTTGGTTCATTTGAAGCGTTAGATATATAATAAATTTAAAATATTCCGACATGAGATTTGCATAGTCATCGAACAAACATAGAATGGGGCTCCAAGCAAAGGTAACAAAAAAGAGAGGCAATTTTAATGAAGGATGGAAGACATGTTGAGTTCATGTTTGATATTCAAAAAATTTAGGGTTAGGAGAAAGAAAAAAGCAACCAAAACAATCAATGTCAAGGCCCTTCCACAAGACCCATGTGATGTTGTTATTCAGTGGGCTTTGTAAGAATTTATTCCAAATGTTCGGTTGGGAGGGAGTTGAGAACAAATCCACCATTAAAACTCATCCATTCTTGTTGTTGGAAGTATATACTTAGAGGGTTTTGATTATTCATTATTATTTGAGAGACATTGTTGATTTGATTGTCTTCTTTAACACCTTCAAAATGGCTTTTCTTTCTTTTTAATTTTATTTTTTATTTTTTGCTTTTAGTTCCCCTTTGTGTGTATATATGTATTATATAATAATATATATAAAGAGATATTAATGATCCAAACCCTGTATCCGTACACAATTTGTCAATACTCTGTTGATTTGTAGGTTTTCAAAACAATTACAACTAAACTTCTCTTCTTTTCTCCCTTCTTCCATTACAACCAAGGGGCCTTCTTGTTTGGAAGAAAACTTAAAACTCTAACAATGATCACAATATCACATGTCTACCCAATGAGCTTAGGGATACCAAAAAAAAAAAAAAAAAAAAAAAAAAAACTTTCCAACATTGTCCCATTTTCTCAACGTCCATTTATTATTGTTCGAGACAACAAACGTCGCACGCGTACCTCCTCTATATTTGTTATGAAATTGTCCGTTTTAAACAGAAGTTCTCATGATGGTCTTGTATCAATAGAGATGGTTATTGTCTTACCAATATAGATTTTTCTCCAAATAATTCAGCATATTCATCTGTTCACCTCACGAGCCTAGCTCTTCTTCTTTTTAATGCATTTAAGTGTCAAGTCTAAATCATGGCTTTGATATGCATTTAAGTAGCTACTTGTTAGGAACTGTCTAAACTTCGTATATCTTTGATGTATAATTCATCGTGTGTTATTTGTTTTTAGTCTTATGGATTATAAGGCTTTATATTACACATACCAATAGAGATAGTTATCTTGGCTTATATATTCTCGTAATCTATCATTGATCTAGCCAATGTGTAACTTTCATCACATTCCCATTAAATATAATATCTATATTTTCTTAGGAAGAAAAAGAAATGTTTTTAATTACCATGAAAGTTATACGTCGTTGAAGAAAAACACTTCGTGCATTTCAAGCTACTTCTCCATTTTTCTTCTCTTCTTATTCATTTTAAAAGAAAATTTGTGTGATCACAATATGAGATGTACAAAGATAGGTGCATCAAGTAAACACTATTTGCAACTTAATTTATTTTTCTACCTACTTGATGATAGTATGAATAGTACATACCAAAAGTATCAAGAAAAACTTGTTTCATATCCGACATGTAAGATCATTTCAAAATTTTCATTTGCATTATTATTGCTATTCTTGTAGTTATTCTTTTTTTTTTTTTTTTTTTATCAATAGCAAGAGGGGCCTAATTCTCACTAGGATCATATAATTACTTAATTCTAGCAACGACAAGAACATGGTGTCGTAGGACAATGTGTTCAAAGAGTAATCCTTGACCTTATTCCTAATCTGTTTTTGACTCTTTGGTCCTTATCTTTGGCCCCTTCTCTAATCTAAAATAACATAAGAAATAGCTATTCAAATCATATGCAATTTGATATATATATATATATATATATATATATATATATATATATATATATATATATATATATATATATATATATATATATATATATATATATATATATATATATATATATATATAATGTTCATAATCTAACTTTATCTAACTTTAGTGGAATTAATTTTTCTTATATACCATAACAGTTTTCATAATTTCTCTAAAGAGAACATCCCCTTCCAATGCAAACATTTAGGTAGGTATTGAAGGACCCTTGTGTTTTGTGATGAACAGTTGCTAAAACACATGATTTGATGGGTTTCTTTGGGTTCTATATGATGAATATTTTCCAAACCAAGTTAGGTTTTAGTTTGTTACATTACGTTTAATTTTACTGCCACAACTATCCTACTAGATGATCGAACTTTCAACTTTAAAAAAGTAAGGTCTTATTGAGCTAAGCTTTGATATTAATTTAAATTAGGTTTTACATATATGTAAGTTTATTGGGTAAAATGATATTTCATTTTGTATGGTTAAAATAAATATGTTTATGTAAGTTTTAAAGTTTTAAAAGTGACAAAGTATATATATTTTTTACGGTTAAAATGAGCACAGCTCAACTGAAAGTGTTTATACTATCAACTTCGAGGTTAAAAGTTTGATTCTCTCCTTCGTGTATTATTGAGTAATATATATCTATATATGCATATATGTATATACTAACTTTATTGTCACTTATACCCTTCTGAAGACACTTATCCATCGGTTAGAGTGAGATAATGATTGTGAGGGACTGAATGGTAGAACATTTTCATTGCCCAAAATCAATATCATAAAATTGGGCTTTTGGCCTTGTGCATTGATGGGCTTATTTGTTATCATTGCCTCCAAAATCAAACAACTTTGTGGGCCACGCCTTGTCAAAAGCCCAAAAATGGCCCCAAGAATTGGGCTTATTATGGGCCAACATTAGAGAACATGGATAAAAGCCCATGAATGGCCCGGAAATGTTGGGACATGGCCCATTTCAGAAATTACATAACCTTTCGTTTTTCTCAACCATATTTTTAAATTTATTTTGTGTTTTTGTGATATCTAAAGATTTGAGTAACTTTAAATTAGTTACCCTCCCTACATATTTATAAATATTTATATTTTAAAATATCTAAGCACTCTCCTTCCTACATATTCCTAAACATTTGTAATTCACAAAGGGGATAATATATTTTTGAAGGGGTAGAGTCTTGATTTTGAAGTGTCTTTATATTTGAAGATTTCCATTTTTAACGTCAATTTTTCATTAAATATTTACATTCAATCATGGACGAAAAAATAATTTATTAACGAAATTAAAATAATTATGAAATAAAGTTTCAAGTTTTAGTTTCGATGAAAACCGTAAAACTTAATTAATTATAAGTTCGTTTAGTACTATTTTGAAATATAAGAACTAAATTGGAATCAAATTCAAAACTTAAAAACCAATTATAGTGTAAAATTTCAAAAACTAGAGAGCTAAATAATAGAAACTATACCCAAAATCTAGAGACCAAAAAGATATTTTTCTCTTGAATTTACGACAATATTTTGGTAAATTGTAAATATAGCAAACCTTTTCCATGATAGACTTCACTAAAGATATAATTCATTCCTAATAAACTCCTACCACTTATATTGGTGTTACAAATTTGTTGTTAGAAAGAATTTTAATCATATATATTGGTATTCGAAGTTTGATTTTAGTACTTTCCTTTGGTTCATTGATATTATTTAAAAAGAAATAGGAAATACCTCTCTCTCTCCTTCCTTCTCTAAATTTTAATCAAATTTTAGAGAAACTTAATTCAAAAGATAGGGTTGTGGCGAGAGGAAGGTGTTGTTAGAGTTAGAATTAGGTTTTCCCCTTTCTCTTTTTACTTTTTAATGGAAAACTGCATTTTTTTTTATATATGCATTCTGGTTAATTTCTACGTAGTATTTACGTTTCAAAATGTTTCGAATTTGAGCCTTTAAGCTTTGATTTTGATTTCAATTTAATCTTTCAAGTTTATAACATTTTTAGCACACATGAACTAAATATAAACTAGACCTAAAGTCACCTACGAACTTTGAATATATTTTTCTCTCCTTTTAATTATTAACCTTAAAATTACTGTGTCAACTGCAGTTACCTAAAAAAAAGTGGGATAGTTGCAAATATAACAATTATATTCAAAATAATTAAGTATATAGCAACATTTTAAAAAAATTGCAAATATAGCAAAATCTGTCAAAAATATATCTATGATAGAAGTATATCACTAATAGACCATGTAGCAAATGTTGGTCTATATAAACCATAAGAGTCTATCAATGATAGGAGTATATCACTGATAGACCATGTAACAAATGTTGGTCTACCACTGATAAACTATAAGAGTCTATCAATGATAAAAGTCGATCACCGATAGACTTTGCTATATTTGCAATTTTTTAAAAATATTTCTACATACTTAATAATTATTCTAAAAATTACTACCTAAGTTGCAAAATTTTGGTATGAAACAATTATCATAGTTAAATCCCCAAGTTGAATTATCTTTTCTAATATATAAAAATAAGTTGATGAATGATGTATATATAGGATTAGGTCACACTCTATCCTTTTCTATTTGTATAACTTACTATCTTTTTTTACATAAAAATTAATAAATAAGTAAGAAAGTTCACCAACGTTTGTACATTCAAAAAAGAAAAAAGAAAAAAAGCCTTCGGTCATTTTCTAACCTTAAGTTATTAGCTTTATTGTTATAATCATTTGTTCATTTCTAGCCTTATCAACAAGCTCGCGACGGCTGCCGCAATTTGAGGGCGGACAAAACCACCTCTGACTGCATCGCGGTCGCAGTAGTGGTGGCGTTCTCTGCAACAGTGTTCTTATTGGATGTTATACGTTCGCACCGGGGACATATGGTTATAGTAGACCTCGAAAGGGGCGGCTGTGATCGGTTGTGTCGTGAGACAACAGCAGGCGGAGCAACCTTGATGGCTCTTAGCTCCTCTAGTTCCCACTGCAACCGACGATTTTGCTCCGTTAATGATCCAAAACATCTCTTCATATATTCGCATTCCAACTCGGTTTGCTTCAGTTTGCTCCTACAATATTATCGTTGTATGTTTTAGTATTTGAAAAGAGTAACTCAAGTATCAATGAAAACCGTAAAACTTTTCTATTCTTTTTTTCAAGGTATAATATTAGTTTTAAATTTTGTTTCATTTTGATTTTATAATTATGATTAAATTAGATGAAAAATTTGTAGTATGTACTAATTAAAACAAATTTTTATGAGATTCTAATAGAAAATTTGAAAGAAAAATATATTCCATAAATTGGTGATTCTTTTAGAAAAAAGTAGTTTACTTTTTGTTTTTTCTATTTTACAATAGTGAAAAGAAAAAATAAATGGTTATGGTCTCAAAAACCAAGAAAATAATTTTGTGTCCATTTGTTTGTTTCTTTTTTTTGGGATCTAATAAAACGCTTAAACATATCCAATATTTTGTTAAAAGAGAAAAAAAAAAATCTTAATTAAATAAAGTTTTAAACTATTTTCTGTCGTTTATTTTATTTAGAAATGAATAAAAAACTAAAAACCTGGCCCTACGATTCTGAAACCAAACTTCAACTTGTCTTGGCTTCAGCTTCAACTCCATAGCCAAACCTTCCTTTTGCTTCTGAAAAAACAAACCTTTTTTTCACTTTATATGTATATATATATAAACACACTAACAAAAACTGTATCAACTTTAAAATGTTTGATCCTTTCAACCTATATAAATATTATATATATTTTTGAAAAGGACACTAGAAGTTATAGAAATGAGTGACGCACTTGGATATTTCAATTAGATTATACTTTTTAGCATCCTTGTTACACCCCTTTAACCTATGTATTTCCGGGAAAGAAAACCAAAAAATAAAGATGATATTTAGATCTGATTTTGCTCACAGGGTTTAATGTATGATTGAGCCTAAAGCTTTCTTCAAGAAGGCGAGACTGATCTTTCGACAGACGAAGCTTCTTCCTTGGTTGAGTACCTCCATTATTATTATTAATGGAGCTTTCTTCTTCCCCCTCCTCCTCCACGCTCTGCCCCCTCGCCCAATCTGCTTCCGCTTCTCCCTCCGCGGGTACTCGGTTCATGTCCAATTCTCTCACTGCACAAACTCTCACTTTCACTTTACTCAACATGCAATAGCATGACACAAATCTTAAACCTAGCTTAGTGTGTAAGACCTCCGACCAAATACTTTTTTAAAAAATAATTATCCCTACCTAACATTTGTTAACTTCAAAGAAAAAATCATTAAAGTGAGGATACATATACATAGACACACATATAGCATTATGATGGAACAAGTGGAGATCGAATCAATTTCTCATGAAAATGCTACTTGGGGTTGTAATGTAATCAAGATATTGTTATGAATTATAGAGGTATTGAAATACATGAAGAATGGAGGTCGTGAAGCTTGGAAAATGTGGGAAATAAGGTTGGTTTGAAAGCTGGGAAAATTGATTGAGTTTGTTATAACAAAAAAAAATGGTCTCAAAACGTTCGGTAAAGATGGAATTCGAGTTATATTACATTATAAATCCATTCCAATACTATCCCAAACTTGTCTTAATCATTACAGAGTTTGTTGATGCATGAAAAATGGAAAGCTTACCGAGCAAAGGACGAGTGGTCGGTAGTGAAGAAGAAAAGCCAGGCATGGAAATGGAGAGATCCAAGTTGGATGAATTGATGGGATCAAGAAATGCCATGGGAAGTTGAAGAGGAAGAAGAAGAAGAAGAAGAAGAAGAAGGAAAGAAAGGGAAAGAATTATTTATTTGTAAAAGAGTGAGTTGAAGAAAGGGTCATATATATATATATATATATATACCAAAAAAGAAAAAATATACATACATATATATTTGAAAGTTTGAGAGTTGGGTTAGGGTTTTATTGACTAAGGCAGTCAAAGTCAAAGGATTGGGGAAAGAGTTCCATTGGATGGAAGACACGTGTAAAAATAAAAAAGAGGAGATTAATTTTGTTAAAGAAGGGAAAGGCAAAAACAAAAAGGTTGGCTTCAAATTTGGTTGTCGGTTAAAATAAACAAAAGTCAGCTGGAGAAATCATTGGGTGTTGCTCCTAAAAGCTACTGCTCCCTGGACCCTTTTTTCTCCCACCTTTTCATTTCTAACTCTCATCTCTATTTCCTCTTTTCAAAAAAAGAAAAAAAAAAAAAAAAAAAAACGAAAAAGCTATTGTTTGGTGATATTTCGTTAAGCTTACTCTCAAATTTTAAACCAATCGGTAATTTAATATGATATTACAGTAAATTAGTTCAGGAGATACTAAATTGCGAGAAAAAAAAATTTATATATATAACTAAATTTATTCTTCATAGTCAACTTGTCTTTAAATTTAAAATCTTAGATTATCTGAGTGAAATTAATTATATTAAACAAAATAGTGAAAATTTTAACTAATCAAACATTTTATACAAGCTTTGTGGTGATGGAGTATGAAATGGGGGGAGTGAGGATGGAGATGAGAAAGTCATCGCTAACCTCACACTTCCTTGTAGACATTTTTACTTCTGAGTATTAAAAATAATTTTGAATATTTAAAAAGTCAATCTAACATAGATTCTAAATATGTTAATATGCTAAAGATCATATATACAAATTAATTAACATCCCTAACTTTTAATTTCTTATTACTGAAAACTCTAAAATCTAAAACTATGATCTAATTTTAGTTTTTATATGTGATGAACTGCAATACACACGACAAGAAAAATGAAAGTCTCCCGATGCACAAAGACGTTGGAAGATATATGAAAAAGATTCTTTCGACGTCATGTATAACTGCGTCGAAAGAAGTTTATAATTTTTTTATTAAATTACCTTATACCGATGTTACCTTATGTTGCGTCGGGATTGTCAACCTTTCCCGACAGAGCTTCTACTGTGTCAGAAGAAGCTTTTTTCCCGACGTCCGTGTTGTACGTGCGTCGGAAAATACATATTTTCTTGTAGTGACATACACTCAAATGGACATCCATTAGGTCTATCGTGGACTCCCTTATAGAAATTAAATCTTTTTATATTCATAAATACTATCGCTAATTTTACTATTTAAAACAATTTTCTTTTACGTTAATTATAATTGTTCTAATTATTAAGTAAATGATGGTGTGATTGCTAAACTAAGCATAACCCCATTGATAAATCGTTTATTAATTATATCATTTTGATTATCACATTATATTGAGTATATATATTTGATGTGATATGTCTAGCTATAAGATAAAACTTGAGTTGAATGTTTATGTAATATAACAAATAACTTTTTTGTAAAAACATTTAATCCCAAAATGTCGATTCATGTTTGATATGTTTCAAAGTTGATGAACATGATGATTGATAGATAGCCACTAGTTGAAAATTGGATTAAGTTAGGTTTGTTTCTCAAAATTCCACTAATTGATTGTCTCACATAATAATAGTTCATAAAAATTATATGTATCAAAAACTTAATCTACTCCCATTTTCTTTTGGCAACTTTCTTTTTCTATTTTCAATAAAACAATTATGAAATAAAAATCAAACTTTCAAGTTCTATAAAAATTAAAGTTTTGATTAATATTAGCGATATTTTAGATGATGGGTACAAATAGAAATAGGAGAAATAAATGTCCACCTTATATATATATGTATGTATGTATTAGAAACATTAAATTAGCAAGATTGTAATTGTAATGCTTACATCATATCATACATCATGAAAAAGAATTAGATTTTGATAAAATATAAATTAGGGTTTGGAAGAAAAGATATGAATATGATGAGATGTGATTGCAAAATGATATGAATGGTGACCTTAGCACAAAGAGAGGAGTAACGCTTCTTAATTAATTACCATTTAATGCTTCAAAGGAAGAAAACAAATAATATGGGCTGGAAAATTAATCAAATTAAAGGGGAGAATCATAATACCCTTCAATCACATGCACTTCTCAACCTATATATTTTCTTTCAACGTTATTTTTTTTAAAAGAAATTTGTCTATCGTCGACATAGATAACAATCTATTGTTGGCTAATACAAAGTAAAATTTTGTTATATTTGTAAATATCTTTTTTACTGTGATATATATAAGAAAACAACGATAAGATTTGCGATTTTTTAAACTTAAAATCATATATATTTAGTTTAAATTTGGAAAGTGTTAGAAAGTATTAACCTAATAGAATTCATGATAGTGTTTTGAAATACTTTGACTATATCATTTTTTTAAGATTTTCTTTGTAACTATTGTTTTAAATTATTCTTTGATTGAATGGTTTTGCTGTAGTTTCCGTTTTCTTTTATGCGTTCAATATCTCTAAGTTTGTTTCTATACTTATTGAACTTTTTCATTTTCAATGCATTTTTGTCAAATTTGGAGTATGACAAGGATACTAAAAATGTGTCGACCTAATTGAGATATTCTCAATACGCTCCTTAATGATCCCTCCTTGTCTCTCGATGAATGTTAAAAAAAAAATTATTGTTTTAAAATATAGGTTTGAACTAATATTTTATGCCTTTGTTTTCTTCTTTTAGTACAAAATACAAATTAAGAAATATTTTGAATCATGCAATTTTTTAACCGATAATATTCACTATACGTATGTTATTATATTATGCTTACTTTGACAATTGGATCTTTATATGCTTAACAATTTTCTTTTCATTAATTTGAAATGTTAAATTTTTCTAATAAAAAGGAAGAAAAAAAAACAAAAGCAAAACAAAATAAACAACATTCTTCCACATATATATTCAAATTATAAAAAACCAAAAACAAAAACAAAAAAGAAACAAATTTTAAACTAAGAAACTTCAATCAAATTAAACAATTTTCTCTTTTCAATCCAACAACTTAAACATCAAGAGAACCAAAGTTTCCTATTGCGTAAAAATGGGGTCTATTTTCATTGGACCAAAATGCATAACCCAACTTTCTTAATACAATTAATTACTCATAAGAATTAGTCAAATTCCAATCTAAAAATATTACATTCTACCAAAAAAAAAAACTATTGCTTTTTTAATTTTGACAATTTCTTTATTTTTCTCATTTCTCACATCTTAATAATTAAATTGATCATCATAATAATTATGGGACTTATTCCACCTATATATAATAATATTAATATTTATATCATAGTTTATTAATTATATATAGCCATGTAAATACTATTATTAATTTTATGATAAAAAAAATTAAGTTACTAAAAAAACATTTAAATATTGTTGACATTATTCACTACAATGATTTCTTAAATATATATATATATATATATATATAGAAATAAGTTTATTTTTAAAGGGTGTTGTACTTATATATCATTTAGTCAAGTTATGAGTATTATTATTAAGATGGAAACTTGAAAGCAATAAAATCGAATGCAAATATACACTTTACTCCTATCTGACTTCTTCTTCGTTTTTAGTGGATTTGAATTGGATTATTTTTTATATAATTTTATGAATGAGGGTTGTGATTGGAACCTCTACTATCATAGTCAATAATCTATTTGTCAAGTTTAACTATACTTTCATAGGATGAATTGTTCAATCTTACGTATCTTGAATTTGACTCCACTTCACACATGAAAATATTATACATTTTCTTGACCTCCAAGTAATTGTTGTTCATGTTTTTACTTTTGAGATGAGTATTTAACTTAGAAAAGTCAAATTGTCCATTATTTATAATTTAACTTATTTAATTAGAAAATCCCTCAATAGAACTCAAAAGAAAAATTAACTAACCTTAATATATATCACTTTCTCAATATTATTTTACATGTTTGATTTTTGTTGAAATTAATCCCCTCTTGAAATTAAAAAGAAAAAGGACCAAGACTTAGATTGGATTCTCCACAAGATGGGAAAAACAAAAAAAAAAAAAAAAAAAAAACATTATCGTTTTGACCTAATCCTAATCATTCTGACATGTTTTCCTTTTTTTCAAATTGTCTTACATGTGATTATTCTAAACCAAATTTCCCAATAATATTCTTTCAAATTTGAGTTTTGGTTTACAATGATCTTCCTCCTTTATCTTAAAATTACATTTTGAAAATAACATTTTCTCTATTTCAAAAGCAAAGATCGAACCTTTTTTTTTACTTCCCAAAAGTTTTAACAACACTTGTATATAATAATTATTAGAAGCAGATAAAAAAAACATAATATAAAAGTAGTGTTAATGAGTTTAATTTTAAATTAAACAAAAGGGATAGTTGGAGGCACATCAACTCAATCCTTAAGATATAATAGTGTGTACAAGTATTTATAGCCTACATATAAGCATAGCAAATACTAAACCCTATTTCTTTCCAAAAGTATAGTTTATATCCCAAACACACAAAGACTAAAATAACAATGCACCATAAGCACTAACTATTATTATAGTTCTCATAACTCACTAACTATAATAATAACCAACTCTACACTCCAAACACTTCTTAATTGAATACTTATCAAATGAAAAGCTTAGTTTTTAAAATATATATATAATCTTTATCTCAATATGAAATCGTTAAATCGATTCTATTGTCTCACAGTCTTCTCGAATAACTTCTCGGGGTTCAAAGAGTGATGAGTATGGATGATGCTGACATGGCAATTAGGGTTAGGAAGGCCAGGGTCCTACGTGGATGATGTTGGAGTTGTGGGGAACTTGAGGTAGGGACAAGGTGTGTGAGGTTTGTCCAAAGAGACATGTTTGGATGGAAGACCATTGTTGTTGTCTTTGGTCTTGTCTATGCCTTACAACTTGGCCCCACTTCTTTCATTTGTGTATCTCTCCCTCTTTCAATTTGTGTACACTTATGCTTTGCTTCTCTCTCAAGTTTATGCCATTTTATGAGAGCCACTCAAACATTATTTTATTTTTCTCTCTTTTTAAGAAAAGTATCGATCTACACTATGAACCATGAACTTTAAGACAGTATAAATCTAAATCCCTGATATAGTTTTCGTAATGTATCAATACAAGTGTTTTGATTTCATTTCAAAAACATAGTTTAACATAGTTTGAGCTACACTTATAATCTATCAATTAAAGCCTTTCAATTTAATTTTTCAAATTGTCCTAAGTAATTGATTCGTTTTTTAAGATTTTCTAGAACCATGCATCTACTAAGTTACGTTCTTAATAAATTAATGATTGACTCAAAAGATCGAGTTGATGTGTGAAAATAAATTTAACATTATATCATCTAACATTTGTCTTTGAAAATTAGATATTCACATGCATCATTCTTACACTCATGTGTAGATTTTTCATATTAACAAAATTAACGATTAAAATTAACACGCCAATGATTTTTAAAAGTCTTTGCATGACGCTTGTTCAAACAGAATTTAATAAAAGATATAATATAAATTTTAAAGATTTGATTGATACAACACCAAAGTTTAAGAATATAAATTGAAATTCAAATATCGAAAAGATAGAAAATTGATTTTTTTTAAAAGAGCTTATTTGCAATGGTAAGTCGTAAATAAACCAAACAAAAATTCCACAATTCAAATATTGAAAACATGGAAAAGTGATTTGTTTTGAGAGAAAGTGAGGGACAATTGCCTCTTTGTTTCCACTATGGTTGATTGCTTCAAATTGACTTTGATTGGGTCTAAGGTTTGGTTATGACAAATTAGTCCAAAGTGACTTAAAACTATGAAAGTCAAACTTTTCTTATATTTTCTTTTGGGTATTATTCAGTAAAATATCAAAATTCAAATACTTGTTGTGCAAATGAATGATTATAGTAATAAAAGGAATTTACATACGGTAACGATGATAAAATATTTTGACATAAGAATGACATTTCTTTCATTTCTAGGTTTATCTTACGTCCTTTTTCACTTTTTTACATTAGAAAATTGATGTATAAGATTTTTTTTTCTATTTTTGTTATTAGAACAAATCATCATAGAGATCACTCGCCTTAATATAGCAATTATCACTATTAATGTAACGTTTGAAAGCAATATTATGTGACTGATACAAAAGAACAGCAAGACAAACAATCTCACAATGTTGATCCAGTTTCACTATAGGTTGGGATAAGTTGAAAGAGAGAAATTTTGCAGACTTAAAGACAAACCAATGAACTTCAAATCATATTTGGAAAATTGGTGTAGTAAATTGATGATTATATATTTATATCATATTTACCCACTGATGTGATTTTTATACATACAAAACATCCAATGATGTGATTTTGTTTTAAGAGTGAAAGAATATATGAAAAAACTTAAAGCTAAAAGGAAAGTTTAAAGTCTCCTCCATACCCACTTTTAATATCTATAGGTTTTCTCCAAACAACTTTTCAGATAAAATGTCACTTCTATGAGCTATGCCATTATATAATTAACGTAAATAATTAAGTTTCATCAGTGATTGAGATCCGTTACAATTGATCTATCAAAGAAATCTTATAATGATTGTACAACTTTTCATTAGATATGTGATGATGATCAAGATTGAAAGCCCACCATTAGTCTAGTGAATGTTTTGAGAACCGGTATTTGTGTTCATAAATCTTCTATTTCTAAATTTTGAATTCGAAAAACTATGTCGATATATGAGAAATTGATTCTATGTTAGAAAAATCGAAGATGTTTTGAAATTAAATCTTTAGGGATTGTTTGGCTCAAGGGTTATTACTATTAGATTGGATTATGTTTAAAAAAAATTATCATAATCTATTGTTTTAGGGTTATCATAACCTTTCTCCTCTCTCTTCTTCTTAAACCCTCTTCAACTCCCCATAACTCTACCTCCTTAACTTTCCATAGTTTTACTATTTCATTTATCTTCTAAATTTTACTCTTTTATTTATCAAATATATTTGTTTTTAATTAATTTAATGATCTTAAGCAGAATATTATTTTTTAATTTATTTTATTTACCAAATTAATTTTAATTAAATATTAATTGTCATTTTGTCCTCATATTTAACTTTTTCTTTTTTTTCAAATTTTATTATTTCATGTCTTTTATTTGTTTTTATTCTTTTATTTGCTTTTTCACTTTTTCAAATATTAAATATTCGAAATTCATATACTGAATTTAGAATATGATTTTTAAAAATTTATTCTCACATAGCAATTACTTAATAAAGATTTGGTAAATTGTTTTATGAAAACTATGATGATTTAGTAAATTAAATATATAAAATTTGTGTATTGGAGTGAGAATATGAATTTAAAAAATTAATAATTTATTCCCACGTAACAATTACGTAAAAGAATGCTAAAAATGGACGTCATATTTAAATAAATTACTAAAAATTGTTTTCACGAAAATATGACATTTTAAGAAATTAATTATATGAAATTTATGTTTTGGATTTCGAATACAAACTTTTTAAAAATTTAATAACTTATTAACATTTAACAATCTCGTAAATAAAGTTGAAAATGGACGTTACATTTGAAGAAATTACTAAAACTTATTTTACAAAAATATGACACTTTAGCAAATAAAATATAGGAAACTTGTATATTTGATTTAGAATACGAATTTTTAAAAGATGTATAAAAAATAAATTTTGTAATACTACATGAATAATCTTATCATACCACTATCATAATCATACTCGCATAACCATTTCCCAAACATATCTTATCATAAAACTATCATTTTAAACTCTTCCCCCAAACATATGTTACGATAAAACTAACTCTAATTTACCATAACACTAACTTTATTATAATACTAACTCTCCATAGTCCAATATTTCTCCAAAATAGCCCCTTAGGTTTAGAGGAAAATAATATTTTTCATCTTTTTTTACTTCATAAAAATCCAAAGGGAAAAGGCATTACATATTAAACTCTTTCCAGCACATTTTATTATCGTAGCTTTTAGTCACTTATGCTTTACATCTTCAAATGAAAATAGTAATCTATACATAGAAAAAGAGAATAAAATTCTCTGACTCAACTACAGAAATACACATATGCCTTATGCGAACAAATAGACTATAAGCATTAGAAATTGAAAAGGATGTAAGCTATTAGAAAAACAATCTAAAATGAAATCATCAGACAAAGGGAAAAAAATGTTCCGAAACAAATCGCTTCTACAGACAAAACATACAGCTGCGAGGGTATAGAATGCCAATTATTGTGGCTTGTAGTAACCACCTTGCTGATGAGGTGGATACTGATTCGGGATGGTGTAAGGGGGTCGAGGAACGGAACCAGGCTGTGGAACATGGGAGTTGTAGTATTGCCCCTGCCACCCAGGATATGCTGGTTGGCCATACTCATGGTTCGTTGAAGGTTGTTGAGATGCCTGAGGGTGCGGCGGGTAGGGACTTGTACTTGGTGGGGGAACGGGAGGGGAATGGTAAGAAGGGGGTGGCTGCTGTGGGGAACTGTACATGGGATGGGGTTGGGGATGAGATTGAGGATGGGGCTGAGTGTAACCACCAACGGGCGGCTGATCATGAGGTGGTTGGTAATACGATTGTGGAGGGCGAACATCTGATTGTGGCGAGTGAGACCGTTGTGTGTGGGGTCCTACTGCGGGATAGCTATTGTTATAGCCACCAGGTGTGTTTTTAGTGTCCTGAAAACTGAGGCCGGCCATTTGTCTTTGGACATCTTCCATCATTTCACGGCATTGGATGTTTCTTGTCATCACAAAATCGCTGCATTGCTGCTTCACATTAGTGATTGCATCCTGGCAAGTAAAAGTTGATCGACGTCACGGCACAAGAAAACCAATAACAGATGTCTATCAATACCTTTCTTCCAAGGATGTCCAGTGGGACGTCAGTTCACAGCTACGACATTTTAAATATATATGTAACTGAAAAATCCTCAACGACGGCCTATGGAATGTATCAGTCTAAAGGAAGATAAGTGAAGAACGTTAGATATTTCTTACCTGAAGAGTTACATAAAACTTTAATCCCTCATTGATGTTCTCCTTGATTTCTCTGTACTTGGCTACTGCAGCTTGAATTTGTTTGTAGCATCTTTCACGGGATGCTGCAACAAATAGAAAGGAAGGAAATGAAGCCAGAAAGAAAGAAACAGAATATAGTCATATAATGAGATGTGGCCGATTGGACCACATTTGACACGTTATACATCAGGAGCTACGGAACAAATGGAAGCAATTAAATTAGGCCATAATGCAAATGAAATCAAATCGGATTTGAACCTCTGGAACACCAGATGTGGGCTCCGGAAAACATTAAAAATAATAATGATGATGATGATAAATAACCAGCAGAAGCAACAATTAAGATAGTAACAAAACAAGAACTTCACCAAAATTGTCCACAAGAGCAGTAATAAATTTACTTTACACTGCATGTCCAAAAGAATAACTTGACTTGTCAGAAATTAGAAATTATCATTTGGGCAAAGCAGAGTTACAGAAGTAACATTTTTAAATTCGTATATACGTGGGTGTTCGAGCCAGTTTGCAGGTACCTCGACTAATTTCACAAAACAACTAATCTGATCCTACATTATTTGTTGTCAAGGAAACTTGGATATTTATTTCTAGTAGGTGGTCATTATGGATTAAATCAATGACCTCCTAACCATTCATCAAGACAATGGCTCCCTTTTTACTACCAAGTCAATCTATGGGTTTATAAAAGTAACATAATAATGACTGGACTGTTTCTATTTTTAAGTTTAGGGATTACAATAGTCACTTCAAAAGTTGTAGGGTTAGGCAGGTTGTCCTATGAGATTAGCTGAGATGCACGCAAATTGACCTAGACACGTGAACATAAAAGAAGATTAAGGTTCAAAACAAAACAAACTTAAAAGTTTAAAGACCAAAGTAGAAAAAACTAGGAAGTTGGAAGTTATGGACTAAAACAAGGTTTAAACACCTTTTTGTGGGATAAATTACCAAACATTTTTTAAAGGAAAAGAAATGAAAGAGTAAAGATGAATGGAAACTAGCAATTTTGATGCTACCTAGGACAAATGGAAGTTCTAATATTAGAGCTTGAGTCTTGAGTTATGACCTGAATAAGTAGAGAACCTCCATGAAATAGCAAAATCACTTTACACGGCTTCACGAGATGCACATATCAGAACGTGATAACATACTAACTCAACTAGATTTTTCTACATTGAGGAGAAAGATAGCGAAGTAAAAGGGTAACCATTATCCTCATTCCCATCTTGTAAATTAAAGACACTGGAAGGAACAAAAACTCTACTGAGTAATTTTCCTACCCTAACTCCAAGTGTTCAAAAAAGAACAAAGAAAGAGCTTCAATTCAGCCAACCACTAATAAAAATAGAACAAGAAAGAAAATAGTCCTTTGCTTACTTAAATTACGTACATAACCATAGAATTAATTCTCAAATTATAGTTTCAGTTGAAAGGAAAAGATCATTTAGAGTTCATGAATCCTCATCTAAACAAAACATACCTTTGTAGTCTTCTAGATTAAAGATGACAGAAAACTCATTGTTTTGGCCCTGAAAAATAATGATAGGAAATCAATTACTAATTCAAATCAAGTATCTATGACATAAATTATATTATGAAAAATTAAAAATAAAATAATAATAATATATCTAATAACTGTCTACATCATCAATCATATTCAAATTTTCGCATTTCAGATCAACCTTTTACCAAAACTATTTAAAATATAATTTAGGTCCCCCAACATAAATTTTCTATTTTGAGCCTGATTTTTTAAAAGTCAATTATTAAGCAATTATCCACTTTTCCCTTTGATCCTTTTCTTAACTCATCCTTTAAGTTTCAAATTATCAATTTTAATCCTCTAGCTTTCACTAAATTACATATTCAGCCCCTAGGCCCCCTACTATGGCATCGACAAAGGTGATGTTTTTGATTTTCATTATTGCTTGACAACATTGGTTCTTTTTTTTAATGAAATAGATTGGCTGATTTCTGTTATTTTGGTTTCTACAATAAAAAGTCCTCATAGAAATTGATGAGAGGTCCACATCGTACAGAGGGTTGTGGAAATTGGGTTTTGAAGAAAAGGGAAACCTTTCTTATTTGATGGGGAAGTATTTTACGAAAACGCTACCCTGTTTCAATAATCTTTTAAAATGAAATTCAAAACAAAGAAAACAACTATTTATTGTTTTTAGAGATGAGGTATTTTAGAAGCTCTGTTTTTCAAACTGCTTTTGAAAATAAGTATACCAAGCATATTATCATCCTTTTCCTTGTATTTTTTATTTAAAAGACATAAAAAGAAAAAAATATCAACAACAAAACAGGGCTTGTATAAATTCCAACAACATGGGAAGAACTATTGTTGGACAAGATATCTGTCCACAACAAAGCAGATATCAACGGAAGGAGTCATGTAACAGCCGGAAGTAAATTCTAAAAACATGAAGAAAAAAAAAAGGTTGGAGAAATGAACCTGAATTTGCAATAACAATTGTTCTTGGGCCTCAATGTTTCGAGAAATCTCCTCGCAGATGTTGTCATATTTGGATACCTCCTTCCTGAAAAGATCCTCATACGACCCAGTCGACGTCATCAACTTTGGTAGTATATCATCCTGCGTAGCATAAAAGAGACAAGCTCATCGTTTGTTTTGAGACCTTAGAATAGACCAGATGCTCACACAAGTTATAACTATCATATCAATAATGAGATTTCAGTTTAAAAAACCAAAATAAAATATAAATGTCTTTTTAGCATAAGATACCAGCTTCCATTAAGAAGATTAAAGAATAGAGATTCTTCGGAGTAAAATAACACCCACAGTCAAACTGTCCCACAACTTATTACCATCATTTTTTTGGTGAGAAAACTTGACTTTTATTGAACAAGAATGCAAGAAAACATGGGCCAAAGAAACTCACAAAAAGGAGACTGACCTATAAGAATGGGCTCTTTGGTCTTGAATAGTTTAAAAAATTTTAAAAAATAATAAATAAAAAAAATAAGTCCAGAAACTGAGGCCTAGAGAGAAATATGGAATCAAACAAGGAACCAAAGATCACCTAGTAGAACACTTTCACAACCTTTGCATCATACCAAACTTGGATTTGAGAGCAAACAAAGTAAGATATAGATTTCTAGTTGTATCAAGAGAAATCAGCTTTCTTTAAGAAGAAAGGATACAAATGACATAAAAAAGATAGTCCAACAAAAAAATTACCCAAAGAAACAAACTATAAAAATAAAAAATAATAATTTAATAAAAGAAAACCTTGGAAACAAACACCCATCAGAAGCATTAAATTTCACAGTAGAATGAACAAACTAAGTTATAATTGCTTTAGAACATAATCTCTAAAAAAAGAAAGTAACATTCTTCAATATTTTGGACTGCATGTCATACTAGTGCAAATTCATAATTGAGGTTGAAACGGTGGACACAACATAAATGATAGTCGATCCCAGTTTGGTTGTTGTCCCCTCTTTTTTTTCTTTTTTATGAAAACAACCTCTTCCATTGAGAAAGAATGAAAGAATACAAGGACACAACAAAACCAGCCCACAAAACCACCCTTTTAAAGGAAGGGAACCAACTAAGTAAAATGATGCCTATAGAATAGTTACAAAAGATCTTCGAAGCCGAAGCCCAAAGAGACACGTGATATCTAGCCAACAACCAAATCTCACTATTCCCCCTCTCTCTACCCATAAACACTTTATCATTCCTCTCACCCCAAATATCCCAAAATAATAGCACACACCCCAGCACGCCATAATGGAGGAGGAACTCCTCAATCGACACTCTAACGCTCCTCAAGCCGACAAAGCTAACACCGAATTCTTGCGGGAAAGAGCACCACACAGACCTTGCAAAATGGAACTCCCAAAAGAGGTGATCAAGATCTTCCTCCGCCATCTAACACAGCAAACAACAAAATGGCCCGACAAGCGAAGAACTCCTCCTGACAAGCCTAACAATAGTATTAACCCGACCAAGCAAGACCTGCCGAATAAAGAACCTAACTTTCTTCGAAACCTTTGTTCTCCAAATCACATCAAAGACCGAGTCCTTAGGGGAGCAGGATTCACGAACAGCCCAAATAAAAATGTCCTTTGTTATAAAGGTGGCAAATCAGTGGATCAAATTTATTCCTTCGTTTTTCCCTTGATTCCAGAAGTGGGTATGTTAGCTCTCCGAGTTCCTGTCAAATATTTCCAGCACAAACACACACAAAACAACACTACACAGCACAATAATACTTAGCACTTAATACTCTGAAGAACAATATGAGACAATCTGGAACTTATTTATATATATTAGGAATGAACATTCATTACAAAAGATCTCCCACACAAAATGATTAGAGCCAAGTAAGAGGGCTGCTCTCTCCCAAATGAACCAAGATGTCCATTCAAAACATTCCCAATAATTCCATGCCCAACCCTAGCTAAACTTCCAACTATATATTCTTCCTTAGCTGCTGCCACATGCCCCCTCGGGACCACTGGCCATTCCAACTACCATTTTGTCTACGTTGAAATGTCTCTCTTACCCTTCTTCCTTTTTCTATGATAAACCTGAGTAGCTGGTGGCCTAGCAGGGTACTTTATTATGAATGATTTATGTCAAGTCTCTTCACCTCCCCAGTCCCCAGAAGCATGGATGATTGGCTAATGGAGATTAGCAGGTTTGCATTTGAAAGGCAAGGCCAAAATAAAATTGAATTGTGTAGCTAGAGCTCTTTTTTTACTTTTTTTTTCTTTGGGTAAGACTGTTTCAGCTATTTGTGGAACGGAAATCAAAGATGTTTTCAAAGAAAAGCTTTCTCTAATTGATTCCTGTTTTAAAATAATTTGAAGCATAATTCTCTGGGTGGTGCTCAAACCACACTAAATCCTTTGTATTTACAACCAGCAGATGACTACAAGTGACTAAAAAGCCTCTTGTTTCTATTGTTCTTTAGGAACCCTGGCTAACCTCTTCCTTAAGGCTCGTTATTTGATCTGGTTGAAATAGATCTATTTTGTTTCTTACCAAAAAAAATGCTTTCAAGGATTTAAGGTAAAGGGCTAGAACTTGTAAATCTAAACGACTTTATATTTTTAAATCAGGCGAATTATATCATTCCCTGCTTTTTTTGTTGGGGTGAGTTGGACGGTAATTTTCATATTTTGTTGCCCAGACCTGCTAAATAGTCGATGCCTAGCCTAGCCTAGCCAATCCTCCCATTTCTGAAGTCTGTCCCTATATACATTTTTTAGAGAAGACGCACACACTAATTTGAGTAATTTCCCTGGGAGATAGAAATTGGGAATTTGCATATCCACAACAAAACATTGATATAGCCAGAAGACTTTGTCGCTTCTCCCTCGAGCACGATTCTCTTTGCCGCATGGTCTTTTTTTTTATAGAAATAATAACTTCCATTGAGAAAAAATTAAAGAATACAAGGGCATACAAAAAACACCAGCCACCGAAACACCCCAACTAAAAGAAGGGGGTCCAACTGAGTAAAATGTTATCAATGGAATAGTTACAAAAGATCTTCAAAATCGAAGCCCAAAGGGAAACAAAAAATATAATCAGAGACCAAACCTCACTATGATCCATTTCGCTACTACAAAAAACTCGATCATTCCTCTCCCCCCAAATGTCCCAAATAACAGCACACCCCCCTACAAGCCATGAAAAAATCACTTTCTTTCTGAAGGGCAAACGGAGGAGGAACTCCTTGATCGTCGCATGAACGCTCCGAAGGCTGGCATAGCTAACACCAAAATCCTACAAAGGAAAACTTCACACAACCCGAGCATACTGGCAATCTGAAAAAAGATGATCAAGGTATACCTACGCCTTCCAAAAAAGCAAGCAACAAAAAGGCTCAACAAGCAAAGTCATCCTCCTAACAAGCCTAACCTGACCAAGCAAGATTTGTCAGATAAAGAAACCGACTTTCTTAGGAACCTTAGTCCTCCAGACCACATCAAAAACAAACTCCCTAGGAGGGGAAGAATCCAACAACAAACTGAACAAGGATTTACTCGTATTTCCCTAACTCAGTTTAGGACTCCAAACACGAATATCCTTTCTTCCCTCCCTAAAGTTGCACCAATCAACCAAAGTAAGAAGAGAGGTAACCGACACGGGATTCTCGAACCCAACCAAAAGATCTGATATCATACTTTTTTGGAAGAGGATAACTAATAAAGATGAGGAAATAAAGAACAAAGGGTAGTTTTGGGTTTTTTGGAAGAGCGAAACAATAGAGTGTTTAGAAGCTGGAGAGGGATCTTAGTGAGGTTTGGTCCTTGTTCATTTCTGTGTCCCTCTAGGATTTGATTTAAAAAACCTTTTGTAACTATTCTATAGGTTCTGTTTTGTATAGTTGGAGACTCTTTAAGGGCTCCCTTCTCTTGTGTGCTTGGTTTTTTGTAAGCTCATTTATTCTTTCGTTTTTTCCTCCATAGAACTTGTTATTTCTATCAAAGAAAATATACGACAAAGATGCCACACCACTTAGTTATGTTCTTCAATTTCTGATTCATTGGTTAAGTTGTTTACATCCAATTATTTGCTTTATTTCTTTCCTTTCAGCAAAATTTCTTGTTTTGTATCCAAATGTATAATCAACAATGCAAAATTACAAACCCCGTTAGCTATTGAGACAAGAGGGGCACATCACACAAAGAATTGATCAACTTGAGTGCAGATATTAGACTCTAAAGGATATATGTTGAGAAACAAAATGCAGACATTGTACCTTCCTCTTCATCTCTTTAAGCATGTCTTCGAGACCAGCTCGTTGAGCACCAAGATTTTCCAACTGCCTCTGTATAGTAGAGCATGCAACATTTACAATACACATTAAACATAAATTACCTTTACAATATTTGACGTCAAAAAGAGATGTGATTATTAATATCCTAGGTATACAACTAGGAACCACATGGTTTCAACCTGTAAGTCCGAATGCAGATGTACAGCTTGTTTCTTTGAGTTTTGACCATTGAATCAGACAGAAATATCATTCACAATATACGCATTGGAAACAAAAGTAAAGGATTTGACAAACTGAAAAATAAATCTAAGACTTCTGTTTTTACATCCAGCAATTACTAGCTAAGTATATTCCGTCAGAGCTGAAACTGGGAGCTACTATCTAATCTTAAAAATTATACTGGTCCAGAAACTCACAGGACAAAAATTATTTACACATAAGCACTTGGAATAAAAAATGCAAAACCAGGTAAGGGAAACAGAAAGCATGAAAAAAAATTTTAAGAATAAGGTACCAAGCTCTGTTTTAGGGTCCCAAGAATGGCATCTTCATTGGCATCCAAAGACATTATCGGCCTAGCAAGAGTTGGGAGAGCAGATTCGATCTGAGATAAAAATGCAACAATACTAATTAACTAAAAAACTTGCACACGGTCCATTTAGAAAAAATTGAAAAAGACAGGTAAAGTTTGGAGCCAGAAAATAAGCCAGACATTTAGAAAAAACTGGAAAAGAAAAAAAGGAAGCAAGGAGAATACAAAAAATGAACAGGAAAATAAGATTATGAGCAGAACATACTGGACGATGATCGAGAATTGACAAGAGAGCTGAATGATCTTTCACTGAACGCTCAATCCTAGCATCACTTTCTGCTGCTTGCTTCAAGTTACCGGCAAATCTATTCAATCTATCTTGTATGTTCTTTGTCAATGTACTGGACTGAGGCCTAGTCCACCGAGTCCCAAACTGACTTCGAAATTGGGAATCCTCTCTTGCTTCTTTCTGCAGGAGCTCCTCAATCTGCACTAGCATTTCACTGTTTACTCTTCTTAGATCCCTGAGTTGTTGCAACTCAGCCTCCAAACCTATTGGGCCTCCACTAATTTGCACTGCCTCAACATCTTCTTTTAGATCCGTTGGCAGGGAAGAATTTCCTTCCAAAGCAAGAATAGATTCTGGAAGGTCCATTTCCTTAAGCCTTACGCGAGTGAGCTCACTTGCCTGTTGCAATTTCTCAGCTTGTGTTCGTATAATGTCATCAACCATTTCAGTGTACCTAGAAAGAGCTTTAGCACTGCTATCTGGAATAAGACAAGCAAACATCTTTTCCTTGCTCGCGTCCAACACTTCATTCATAGCCATTGACTTCACCATGGAGAAAGCTGGGAGAGGAGGTAGAGTACTAGGATTAGGAACCCTCATGAGATAGACTCTGTCATTTTCCTTCACGGCCCTCTCTAAATTACGGTTAAGATTGGCCTCCAACTTGTTAATAGCATCAAGAAGCTGTGCCGCAGCACCTTTTGACGACTTCTTAGCCTCCGTTAAAGCACTAATCCCACTTCTCAACCGAGCAATTTCCTCAGCAATATTTTCTTTCTCGTGCAACTCTAAACTGTACCTGTAGCAAGCTTCAGCAAGAAACAAAGCTGCTTTCAGCTGCACATGAGCTATCCAGGCCTTGTCAAAATGCTGGTTAAGAGGTGGAGCATTGAGGGCCGCCAAAGCTTCCTCATAGTACAAACCGACCTGCCAAAGCAGCAATCACAAATCATTCAAGCAGAATGCATGACAATAACCTTTAGAAATATAAATTTTCACGCTAAAGAACACATTGAGATGAGGGGTTGTCAAATAACATGAAAGGATGCGCTAAACTCTTCTCCTTATTCACTACATTGCAGATCTAATGCCAATATATAATTGGTTTTCCAAATTAAAGCTACATTTTCAAGTGACAATAAAAGAACTAATTCATTCCACAAGTATGGTAAATTTATAAAAAATGGAACGTCGAAACTAACTCGAACTGGATTGAAAACTATCATTTTTCTCCACACGAACAAAATTGAATCGATCACACTCACCTGCCTAGAGATCTTTGCGCAGACACCAGGCGTACTCCCTTTCGCAATCGTGTTCTCAAAGACGCACTCTTGAGCCTGTGCTAACATCAGCCTCTCCAACATACCGACACACTCAACCGAAACATCCACAGTCGTAGAGGTACCAATCGACGCTTTAGTGGACGCATTGTCTCTCAAGAAGGCAAACGCCCCAGCCGCTGCAATAAACGCGTGCGATGCCTGGCGACGCCCTTCAACAGTAGCGCGATCGAAGGAGAGGCCAATCTGGCTGTAAACCGCACCCAAATTGAACAGCACCGCAGCCTTCTCCAAGTGGATATTCTGCTGAGAAGCCTTCTGCTTCTGCTTGAAGGCGTCATACCAAACGAAAGTGATGGTATTGACATGGTCCTTGTCAGGGGAAATGGGGAATCGGGTCTCGACAAGGCAGAGGGCTTTGAAGTAGCTTTGAAGGAGATCACGGCGGGCGGTGGGCGAAGGATCGGACTGGCGTTCAAGATCGGAGCGGTACTCTTTGAGGGTTTGAAGGTCGTCTTCGAGGTTCTGGGCGTCGCGCTCGGAGTAATTGAAAGCGATGAAGTTGCGGAGTGGACGGTAGAGATCGATTTGAGTGGTTTTCTTCTCGAAGATGGCGAGCATGATGTTGGAACTGGTCCCCGCCGATGAGGATGAGGCCGTGCCGGCCATTTTTTCCGGTTGGATAAATTTTGAGCTTTGGAAATGGAGACAGACGAGAAGCCTCTCGATGGACTGAATTTAGTTCTTAGTTCGTTCTTTCAGCCAACGTTTTATTGTTTTTTCCTTTTTTTTTTTTTTCTTTTTTTTCTTTTTCAATTTTCTTCTTCGCGAAGGAAATTGGAATTTCTTTTTTTCTTTTTCTTTTCTTAAAAAGAACTTAAGAAAATGAAATTATAAAATATTATGAAATCTCTTGTTTTAATTTTCATTTTCGTACTTTCGACCATCCTTTTCGTTTTTCTAAGTTTTAATATTATCCCTTTTAGTTCCAACAATTGACTTTATAATTTAATTTTTCACATGACTTTTGTTAATAAAGTTGAAATCTTGTATCCAACCACCTCAAAGACATAAACATACATTATTTAAAAGTAGGATAAAAATAATTTTTTTATACTTTAAGTTTTAAAAATAAACATTTTTTATTCAAATAATAATAACCAAATGACATGTTAATTGTGTTTAATTATAGGATAAGTAGATCATTTAAATAAAGTAGGCTTCGTTCAAATTAAACAAACAAGTAGTTATTAGAAGGAATTGAGGTTTTTATGATAAGTTAGATTGTGTTTTGGATTTTACCAAATTACAAAATGATGATTAAGTTTATATCCATGATGGGTTGATCAAAACGGATGACAGAGATGAATAGAGCTGGAAAGATAATGTACTTTTTTGTTTTCAATAGTTTTATAGTCCATTTGCTAATAGTCAAAAACACAACTAACAAAACATCTCATCCACATTTGTATTTAATAGCCCAATCAATATTCTATTAGGTTAAAGTTAACTCATATATCGTTTAAAATTATTTTATAATTAAAATATTGTTTTGAGACATTATAAAATAAATCAGTATAACACCAAATCTGATCAATTAAGATTGCATAGTTACTTAGTACAAGACATTTAAAAATAAAATTGAGAGTCTACAAAAATAATATCTAAATTTAAGCTTTCTTTTATTGTACTAATCATAAAATTTGTTTGGTTGAGACTCAAAATACACCTCAATTCGAATGTTAGACTTTACACCTAATAAATGACATCACAACATTCTATCTCCTAATCTAAGATTATTTGTATGGAACTTATGAAAATATGAAAAATATGAAAATTCCAAGAATATCGTTATGCCAATTCATTGTGAATCAGATGCAAATTGACAACAGTGGGTTTGGGTGTTCTATAGAGGCATTGTCAAAAAGAGAGGAAATTTGGTTTACAGGTCAAGACTTTTCTACCAACTCTTAGGCTATGATGCATTTCCACGTTTGTTCCAATAAAAGGATTTTGGTTGAAATTTTCATTAGAACTTCAAGCATTCATAGTCTCAACTCTAAATTTCCTCAGAGCTTAAGCAACCAAAAAACGACTTCTAATGAACAATTGGAAATACCTATGGTCACTTTTCAGCAACATTTTCAAACACAAAAGAAAGTTGTGAGCATTGAATGATAATAATAAACATAATAACTTCTAAACTGGCATTCAATGTTTTGGAATTGATTGGGAAAAGAAAGTGTACAAAGTTCTGAGTCCATTTTCCCCCCTTATTCAAACAACAAAAAACAAGGGGCAGGCCAGAGGTTTCATTTCTCTTCAACACACTAAAATGGCAAAGGGAAGATCTTGGTACAAGACATCTCCAAAAAGACAAAAAATTATATAAATGAAAATCTTGTTGACAGAACAACATTTGCCAACATCGCCTAAATATTATTGATCTTCACAATTACAAAGATTAAAATGGGGAGCTGTGAAATACGAAAACGTCAATGTTTTGATGGTGATAATTAAGCAGCAGATTCCCTGGCAATCTTCTCTGCCTTAGCAATGACCTCTTCGATTCCTCCAACCATGTAGAATGATTGTTCGGGAAGGTCGTCATACTTTCCATCCAAAACTCCCTATTGTCAAACAAGGGGGGTAGAAAAGAGCACACATTAATAATGAAATTTGCTTGCATCGTACAACATTTTAGATCGGGGATTTGAAACTATTTTCAGACGAGCACTTTTCAGGATTTTTTAATCCGAAACACCCTTGTATAACATTCACAAAAAGAAATCTAAAAATCCGCAATAACCTCAAATTCGGACACACAGATATTGTGTACTGGTTAGGTAAAGGTGCAAAAAACAAGAATCCTCGAATAATCCCAGACAAAGAAGACAGGAACAAACATACATACCCTAGAAAAAATGGGCTGATTTATGTAGCTTTCTTAAATTTATGTAAGAATTTAGAAAACAAACAAGCAACCAAAAGTTAAATCCTCTTATTCCACCAATGATAGAAAAGCATATCCACAATAAGTATTAGTTGGGAAATTCTCTAAAACCCGATATCAATTAAATCCAAAATTAAGTTCGCATATGGGAGAACTATTCAAAATTCCTTTATAAGCATACAACTGAGACATCAGAATCTATTTAAAGAAGATCGTGAATTAAGTAGAGAGTGAATCAAGACGTGGATTCAAATGAAAGTAACAAGCTTAAAAATCAAGAAATTATTGTCCTAAAGATTAAGGCCCCATCATCCGGTGTCCATTTCATTTTTTGTTTTTTGTTTTCGAAAATTAAGTCTATTTTCTCTCCATTTCTTACCATAGTTTGCATCTCTCTTAATAACAATGGTTGGATTCTTAGCCAAATTTGAAACGCAAAACCGGGTTAGTCGAGCCTTTTGCCTTTGTTAAGGAATCGAGCCGCCTTGTTCATTGACTCCTTATCAGTCGACTTTCAAACAAATTTTTAGAAGTTACTTTTTTTAGTTTTCAGATTTTGGCTTGATTTTTTAAACAATGGGTAAAAAAGTACACAGTAAAAGAAGAAATTTGGAGGTGGAAGTAGTGCCGTAGCCTTAATTTTCGAACCAAAAACCAAATGTTTACCAAAATAAGCCTCCATTTTCTACTCTTTAGAAAAGAACTAAGCCACTGAACTCCAAGGAAAATAGGAAAAAAAGTAAGGATAGAAAACTTCACACTAAGTAGCCAGAAATCAATGACCCAAGAATTTACAAGTCAAACAAGGACATTGAGAAATCAGATATGAGCAAGGATGCAATGGAACAGGAAAGTACCTGGAAACTGGTGATACTTTCTTTCAGTTCCACGTATTTGCCAGGTGCCCCAGTAAATACTTCAGCAACATGGAAAGGCTGGCTCAGGAATCGTTGGATTTTACGAGCACGTGCAACAGTTAACTTATCATCTTCACTGAGCTCATCCATTCCAAGAATGGCAATAATATCTTGCAAATTCTTGTAATTCTGAAGAACCTTCTGTACTCCACGAGCAGTATTGTAGTGTTCCTCTCCCAAAATATGAGGAGAGAGCATACGAGATGTAGAATCGAGAGGATCCACAGCGGGATAAATACCAAGCTCTGAAATCTATACAAGGAACAATAATAGTAATATCACTGGATAATCAGCTGCGAAAATTGACAAAACTTTATTTATCATATATAAATAGTCTTTAAATTGTCTACCTGACGCGACAACACAGTTGTGGCATCCAAGTGAGCAAAGGTGGTAGCAGGGGCAGGATCAGTCAAATCATCAGCAGGGACATAGATAGCTTGCACAGAAGTAATAGATCCTTTCTTAGTGGTGGTAATACGTTCTTGAAGGCCTCCCAGATCAGTAGCCAAGGTTGGTTGGTAACCAACAGCAGATGGAATACGTCCAAGCAGTGCAGACACCTCTGAGTTAGCCTGCAAGACAGTAAAAGTGAGATGGATGAGTGTGTTATCGATCTAAGAATCAGTCAAATGTAATTAATAGACATTTTCAGGTAGACAACTTGTTTTGGCATATTTACCTGGGTAAAGCGGAAAATGTTGTCAATGAAGAGAAGCACATCCTGTCCTTCAGCATCACGGAAGTGTTCGGCTACGGTTAGTCCAGTAAGACCAACACGAGCACGAGCACCTGGGGGCTCATTCATTTGACCATACACAAGAGCACATTTGCTTTCAGCCTAGTTAAACAGAGAAATGTATCAACTGCCAATATAGTTTCAACCAAAATAATAATTTACGTGAAAGAAATTATAAATCATGAGTCTTAAGATGAAACAGATGAAACAGATGAAAGAACTGTAGTGGAATGTCCCCTATTACTCGTTTATCACCAAGCTTAATGTAATTTAGGTGTAAAAGAATGTATAATTCATGGGTAATAAGAAGCAACCAACAAAAGAAATGTAGTGGAGCGTCCCTTATTACCTGTTTATCACCAAGCTTAATGACACCACTCTCAATCATTTCTCTGTATAAATCATTACCCTCTCGAGTGCGTTCCCCGACGCCAGCAAAAACAGAGAAACCACCTGTTAAAATAGAGAGTGTGGCATTAGATACAACGCCAAGGACACATCAACAAATGCCTGCACATGCACTGTTATAAAACAACAAACCATGAGCTTTCGCAACATTGTTGATAAGTTCCATGATAAGCACAGTTTTCCCCACACCAGCACCACCAAAAAGCCCAATCTTTCCTCCTCTTTGATATGGAGCAAGAAGGTCAACAACCTGCGGAACAAGGGAGCACTCAGTAAATCAAAACTCAATTCCACCAACTAATCTAGTTCTGAGATTAAATGGAACAAGAAAAGATAACAAAAGTATACTCCATCCAGGAAACTTACCTTAATACCAGTTACGAGAATTTGCTGCTCAGTTGCTTGCTCAACAAAGGCTGGAGCTTCTCTGTGAATAGGCAAATAGTGGTCGGTCTCTGTTCAAAAAGATAACAGCTTCAGATTCTAGATCACGTTATATCAAAAACGTTGACAAGATGGGATATACTAGATTCTTACTAAGGTCGCCTTTCTCGTCAATAGGCTCTCCGATGACATTAATAATACGTCCAAGAGTAGCTCTACCGACTGGAACCTGCAATGACAAAAAGATTAAATTGGAACCCACTAATTGTCGTAAGAACATTATTTTACTCATGTAAAGATGCAAACCAATTAAACCCATTAGCATACCATGTCCGTTCCAAAAACATATCGAGATAAAAAAAAAGACAGTAAGAAAACATGGAAGATCATATCGTATGGGGAGCGCGAGGATCTACAAATTATTAGTCATTCCAGTCGAACATCCCATGTAAACACAACTTCAATTTCAACCAATCCAGACAAAATAGAAAGATAGTGAAATCAAAAATAGACAAAATCAACCCAAGTCCCATCAAATCAATACCATTACAACAATCAGAATCAAATCTTACAGTGATAGGAGAACCAGTATTAAGCACTCTCCGCCCTCGAACAAGCCCTTCCGTCCCATCCATAGCAATAGTCCTAACCATATTCTCTCCCAAATGCTGCGCCACCTCCAGCACCAAACGGATCGAGTGATCAAGCACCTCAAGCGCCGTAAGAATTGGAGGCAACCCTTCATCGAATCTGACATCGACGACGGCACCAATCACCTGACAAACCTGGCCGATCGAGCCGGCTCCAGTGAACTCATCAGTGATCTTTCCGCTCGGTCCTGCGTCCGACTTGGCAGATGGTGGGGAGGAAGGAGGTGGAGCGGCGGCGGCGGCGGAGGTGGCGTATTGAGCCACACGGTTGAGGAGGTAGCCATAAGGGGAAGCGCGAGAAGTGTGGGATAATGGAATCCTGGGGTTGGGGGAAGAGATGGGAGATCTGGAAGAAGACCGCCGTGCCGACGATCGGAGAAGGGAAGATAAGAGTCTGCGTGAAGCCATTGCTCGTTAGGGCTTCAGAAGCTCAGCATAGGGTTCGATGAATGAGGTGGAACGCCACTATATGCACAACACCTACACTGCTTCAAATTGGATATTCCTTTTTTTTCTTTCTTTTTTTACTTTGCTTTACTTTTTGGAAAATTGTTAAGATTCAATTTTTATCTATTTACATCTCCAACACAAATTTGATTTCCAGTAGTCATATATATAATGAACATTTAAATTATTGAACTTTATATAAAAAAATAGGTTGTTTAAATAGGAAATTTCTCAAAAATAAAATTTTACCTTTATACAAAAATAAAATTATAAAAGGTAAATATATTGTATTTTTTGAAAAACCATCTATTAAATAAAATGTTTAAATACTTAGTATGTTTTCTATTTTTGTCCCTTACAAAAAAAGGTTTCTCTTAGTTCTAAAACTTTGAAAGAAATGGAATTTGAATAATTAAACTTTTTAGATTTATTGTATTATTTAAATCGATAAATAATCAAATATATTTTGTTAGTTTATTCTCTAAATTTTATCGTGTCAACACAATTATCAAATAAATAAATAATCTTGTTCTTTTTTTTTCAAAATTTAAATCTCATGTTTCTCAACTGAACATCAACTAAAATAGATGTAATAAAATAAAATTAAACTAACGGGTAAAAACAAGATTTAGAAGAACATCGACTAAAATAGATGTAATAAAATAAAACCGATAAAAGTAAAACAAGATTTATCTTATTTGACAATATAGTTATCACCTATACTTTTTAAATTTTCTAAACAAAATAAAATAAAATATAAAATTAAAATAAGATTTAAACCTAAATAAAAGTTTTTTTTATTAGCATCCTATTAAAATGAAAATCCCTATATTTGAGGGAAAATTGTAGCATTTTTGTCTCTAATCTCCAAATGTCAAAAGAAACAAAATTTAGAAGGAAAAAAACGTTGGCTTTATTCTATCTAATTCTTTCCCCTTTTTCATTGAGATATGTTTGAGAACTTCACATAGAAGTCGATAGAAATTTATTTTATTGCTTTTCATTTTATTTCATAGGAAAAAGAGTGACACTAGCAAAGTAGTTAAGCATGCCTCTTATTATATTGTGTTTCTCATGACATCCTGATTTTTCGAATTAGTTTTCTTCTTACCATTTTTCCAATTCTAAGAATTTCTTTCTAGGGCATGGGGATGTCGAGTATTTGATTTGTTGTTTGTATGCACTTAAGAGAAAAAAAATGTTGAAAATCTATGATTTATTAAAATGGAAAAGAATCACATTTTAGCATTATTTCGTGTTTAAATAAAAAGTGCATTTTATTTATAATTTTGTTAAAAGGAAAATAAAAAATCCCTTTTTATCTAATAGCTCCCTTTGATAAATTTCAACCAATTAAATTTCACATCTTCACAACCAAAACCATGAAAATTATAATTTGGATCGGTTTTTGTAGTTAAAACTTCTCATACTTAATCCAAATCAAGGTTATGGTAGAAAATAGGACCAAATAAGATGTTTATACCAGACTCAAGCCCAACGAGTAACTGAGCCCAAATTCGTTGAAGCCCATGAAAAACTTGAGGTCGCTGCCCTTTCACTTTTGTGGGATGGGGATGGAGGAAGAATTAACAACCAAGTGTTGAAACTCTAGAGATTTGAAGATTGGAGTTTTGAAGTTCTTAAAACTTAAAAATTATAAACCTTGAGATTATCACGTTATGAAAAATTAAAAGCTTGGAATATTGAATATTCCTCGCTTAAAATTGAAACTTTTAAGTTTTCAAGTTACTGAGAAGCTCTAAAGATGGGAAGATTACAATTCCGCTGAAATTGTAAAGCAAACTCAAGCAGATTAAAAACCTAAAGACTAATCCACACTAATAATCTAACTTAAAAGACGATCATCCAAGAAAGATTAATAGGTTTGAAAGTCAATTTTCAAATAGATCAACAAGTTTAATTAAAAGTTTTTATTCTTCGAGAGAAAACGTCAAAATATCATGTATTATAGACTGTACCCACACTACTATACTATAGTAAATGAACAAAAAGTTCACAAATTAAATAATGATAGTAGAATAAAAATCACATTTGATCTATACAATAAAACATTATTTAAAAAAAGAATCCCTGTGGGAGTCGCTTATATTCATTGAGCCTGATACAACTCACTTGAAAAAATGGAATCGAGCCTGAACTTCAAAGACTCAATTGAATCTCTAACTATTCTATAGGATTTTAAAGAATAAAAAACATTCGCTTTCTTTCTTATTTCATCGTACTCTATGCTTCCAAACTTAAAAATAATTGGAAAGCTCAGTCTCGATGAACAAGGGCTTACTAGTAATCCTGATGTTTCTTCCTGTTGGATTGATTTATGGAACATAGACCAAGATAACCTAGGCTTGATATTTCCATGCCGATAACTTCTATCTCTTGCTTCGGACTTGGGTGCGGAGGGTAGGAGAAGAAGACAAATGACTCGAGTGAGAATAATACACAACGAAGGAGTTTAGGTTAAGGGAAAAAGAAAATATAAATCACATTAAAAAATTAGAAATCACTTAACTTTTCAATTTCACGTTTGTTTATAGAAATTGATTTAAATGAAATAAATATTTAAATTTAAATCACATTTATAATTTAACCTAAATAACCCTCTCATTTTCTCCTATTTTTGATGAACACCAATATAATCGAGACAGTGTTCATCCTAGACGATATTTCATTGAAAAAGTCCCTAAATAAGTAATTGGATATAAGATGAGAAAGTTAACATTTGATTTTGTATAATTTAAAAAATAAGTTATTTTGGAAAAAAAATTAGAGTTCAAAACTATTTTTTACGAAAAAATGAGTTTAAACAAAAACGAGTTTTTTATAATTTTTTTTTCTTAAGCCAATCCAAGCGAACTCTATCAAAAATAGAAAAAACTATTTTAACAAATTTCTACTAAAGAAGTCGTGAGATATTAAAATAATTTACGGTTATTTTTTTATAATTTCTATAAAAACGATGGTAGTTGTACCAATAGCAAATATATATATATATATAATAACAGCATTTGCAATAATCTTTGAACATTTACAAATGTAGTAAAAAAGAAGTAAATATTTAATTTTTCATTACTTTAGTTTTTAAAATTTACCCTAAACAGTACACTAATAAGTATATCAGTATAATATCACACGTGTGTTTGTGTTTGGCGTATTAGTTACCTTTTTATCGAGTATATCACTCCATTGATGTATTATTTTCAACAAATGTGTGTTATTCGTATACTTAATTTTAATTATTTGTTCATTTACTACAAAAGCGTTGTTTTTCTCTCTACATCATCACAATATATTTATAATGGTAAATTCGTTTTGTGGTAATTGTTTGGACGACATTTCAAGATAAACTATTTCGTAGAGTTCAATTTATGTGTGAGTGATTCAATATTTACCATGAATGTGTCTTTGAAGTCGAAGCAAACGTGTCTTCATTTGAATTACTATTATAAGTTTTATGAAAAATCACAGTATACATGGTTTTCAGATTTATGCTCATATTTTTATTTATGCGATTTCCATGATTTTGAAAAAAAAAAAATTTATTTAATGTGTGTTAGAAATGTTTTAGGTTTAATATTTTGAAATCTTTTATTGAGTGATATAATTTTTAACGTGTTTTAAAAGCGTGACAAACATGTAGATTGACGATAGATTTTATTGTTTGTTTAGGGTCTACTTCACATCTCGTCTTAGATTTAGGTAGGATCGTTTTAGACGAGGTGCGACATTTGTAAAATATTTTATCTCAGGCCCAATCATTTTGATCCGATTTGATAATTATTTTATTTTTGTTTATAGTTTTTGAAAGTTTATAAATATTTATTCTAACTCTAGTTTAATTTTTTTTTTTACATTGTTACGTGTATTTTCTATCATTGTTTTATAAAACCAAGTGCCAAGTTTTGAAAACTAGAAAATTGTTTTTTTAAAACAATTATTTTATAATTTGGTTAATAATTCAACTACTTTACTTAAAAAATATATAAAATGTAGATGAATTATCTCATACAAGGCCTTTGGTTTTAGTTTTCTATTATTGAAATATCTATGAAAAAATGTGTGAATATCAAACCACATGACTTTGTCAAACATAAGGCTTTAGCATAACATGGAACAAGTTGCACCATAACATACATACATATATATATATATATATATATATATATATATATATATATATATTCAAATTCAAAGTATAAAGTTAGTTTTGAAACGAAATATTAATCGCTTTTGTTCCAATTCTTTATATAAAATGAAAGGTATATTTACAATAATATATATTTATATTTTATATATATTATCCATAAGTTTAAGTTTTTGGATGATTTATTTCACATAATTTCATCGAACTTAAATTGAAGGGGAAATAAATTTAATATAATATTTAAAGAAGAAGTATTTTTTTTTTAATATAATTTTGCAAGAATAAATTTCTAAATCTCCCGCCAAATTGGGCACTTCATTTCCCTCCAAAATTTTCAGCGGCGGCGATATATAATCGACGAACTCCGATCTTCGTCTTTCTATTTTGGATCTATATTCAACTTCATCAGTGCTGGTAATCGGCGATCGTTATTCCGGTCAGGTTTTCTCCGCTTGTCGATGAGTGATCTTTTATTCAAGGCTAAGATCAATCAATTTGTCGAAGCAATTACAGCGCTCCGTTCCTGTTCCTGGCGATGAGTGCCGTCAACATTACAAACGTCACGGTTTTGGATAACCCTGCTGCCTTTCTGAATCCATTTCAGTTCGAAATCTCATACGAGTGTTTGACTCCGCTTAAAGACGGTAATTTTGCAGTTTTATTTTGTTGGATCGTATTGCGTCATCGGTATCTGCAGTATGAGTTTTTAAATGATGGTATAAACAGTTGATTTTGGCTTGGGTTTTAGTTCGATTCACTAGATTTCATAGGAAATGGAAAACCATTCGAGGGGTTGCTTCCTATTCCTTGATCAAGTTGGAAATGAAGATCGGCAGTTGCCAATTTAGGAAAACCCTAGACTTGCATATGTTACTTGACTTGCAAACTGGATATTTGTGTATGGTTAAGGTTATTGATTCACATCATACATAAAGTCGTTACTTTAATTTCGTTTTATGGAAGGAAACTTTGTTCCCCCTGATATCTTTTATACTACACAGATTTTTAAATTCAGTTCAAATCTTGTAACCTCACGTCTGTATTCTAATGATGTGCCTTTTCATGCTTAAATCTTGATTTTGATTGTTGGGCCTTGATACTTTGATCTTTCTGAGGAACTTTTTTGAGATCTTGAAAGCTTGTTTTTTTGTTTGTGTGTGTATGTATTGTATAGCTCACCTTGTCTAAAAGAATCTGTCCGTTCAACGCTTGATACTTATTTCAAAGGTTCTTGCTCCTCGTCTTTGGATTCTTTTTGTTTTTCTTGTGGGGGGTTTGATTGGGAACGATGAATCTTAGACATGATTACGTCAACACCAACTTTAGAAAAACATCAATCGTTTATCATTCTAAGGTCTATTTCTTAGTGTGTTAATCGTGGTCACTGGATTTTTCTTGGGGGTTTCCCTGACAGACAAAAATCTATGTGCTCAAACTTTTCTTTGGGTTACTTTTACTAGTCACTGCCAAGCCTCTAATTTTTTACCGTGTAAAGAGTATTAAGATCAATAGCCCCTTAGCTAAATTTATTAACTTATACTTAATCTCTTGCATGAGCTTTTGGCTTTATGGGTAGTTTAATACGATTTCTACGTTGTCATTTTCTCCCTCGTCAGTATTTAAGTTGGCGTATTTTGTGAATTTCTCAAGCTATTGGGACCATGATCGATATATTCTATTTTGGTTTTTTACTATAATAGGTATTATGTTATAAAATAAACTTTAGTGACATGTTATCTCTATGATTATTCTACAGATCTGGAATGGAAACTCACCTATGTCGGATCGGCCGAGGATGAAACTTATGACCAACTTTTGGAGAGTGTTCTCGTTGGACCCGTTAATGTTGGCAATTATCGTTTTGTTCTTCAGGTAATATATGCTGAATCTATCTTAACTTTATCTGTAAAGCCAAAATTACCTTTCATTGTCGACCAAAATGTTATCTTATAAGCTAGACGTTTTGACTTTAGTGATAATCTAGCATGGTTAAAGAAGAATTGAGTTTGAATTCAAGTTAATATTGAAATCCAGAATCCAATAAACTTTGAAGTTAATTTAGGCCAATTATAACTATTTAGCTTTTGATTTTTAGTTTTAACAATTATACTTATAGATATACTCTCACCATTAGTTTCTTCATTTTGTTCTCCCGTGAAGAGGTGTTTTCAAAATTCAAGCTAAGATTTGAAATTTAAGATAAAAGAAGAATCTTGAAAACCAAATGATTATCAAAGAACTTCAGTGATAACTTATCGTTAGCAACATTTTCTACCATGTATGGAGAAGAGATATAGCCCTTCCCCAACATCGATTCCTCTTGAATACCTGTAGAAATTTCTGTCTCGAGTCTAATCATTGCACAAACTGGAATCTGAGTGATCTCTCATGGTACATTTCTTGTGGTCGGATATTTTGCAGGCAGACCCTCCAGATCCCTCAAAAATCCGGGAGGAAGACATCACCGGGGTCACAGTACTTTTATTAACATGTTCATACATGGGCCAAGAATTTGTAAGAGTAGGATATTATGTGAACAACGATTATGATGATGAACAGCTTCGTGAAGAACCTCCTCCAAAAGTTCTGATTGACAGGGTCCAAAGAAACATTTTAGCTGACAAGCCCAGAGTCACAAAGTTCCCAATCAATTTTCATCCAGAGAACTCTGAACATGGTGCAGAGCAACAACCATCTTCACCCCACCACTCAGCTGAAGCCCTCAACAATGAAGAAGAATTACAACCACCACCATCAGCATCAGCAGCAGATGAGCCACCTTTAGATCAGGAAGCCATTGATTCTGGACCTCAGCCTTCAGTCACGGCATGAGAGCTAGCCAAATATTAAGGTTTGAGCCTTGAGGTGATCCATCTTTTGCAACTCTTTCCTCTTGGTTTGTAAGCTAAATCAGTGAAGTAGATATGTTAATTAGGCCAGTTTGAGGCTGCAGAAAAGAATTTGGAAAAGATGATTTCATCTTTTCTGTTATTGAATCAAAACTCTGATAGTTCTAAATCATTCATTGTGTTTGTTTAATTTGAATCTGGCTGCTTCTTACTTTTTTTCGAGAAAGCTTCTGTTTTAATTCTTGCTAGCGGGTCGTTCTGTGAATCTAGAGAAGAGAAAAACAAAGAGATTTCCACTTTATCGTTCTTGCTCTTTCCTTTTTCTAGGAGGATTGGCCTGCGGCAATCCTAAGACTCTCGACTGAAAGGTTTGATTTGACATAGTAATGGTGAAGACCGGAGAATTGGTTGAAGTGTCCCTGTGGCTGCAAGTTCATTTTAAATTTTAGTCTTTTGCGTTTTATTTTCTCTAATAGTAGGTAGGGATATTCAAATCATAAGTTCTTTAATCTAATATAATTGATGTGAATTGAATTATAATAGAAGATCAACATTTTTTTAACTATAACATAGTTATCAACTTGTACTATTAGCTATCAATTTTGAGGTTTGAAGTTCGACTTTATGTTTTTCATTGTTTTGACGTTCCAAATGAATACGAGAAAGGAACTTTGTTGTTAGGACCAAATAACTATTGAAATAAAGGTTATCAAAGTTCTATACACAAAACTAGACATGATGGAGTTGGACTAAGAAGCAATAAAGATTAAATTCTAAACAATAACGATTTCACCCTAGAATAATGTTGTATGGATAACAAAACAAAGTAAAAACCAGGTATTTGAAGCAAGATTTGAATAGACAAGGGGTTGAAAATTTTTTCATCTTAAAGTTCTATGTTCATCTAAAATCCTAAAAGTGTAGAGTTAAAAAAGTTATTATTCTTGTTGAGTTTATAGCTATACATTTATTTAGTTAACTTTTAATTCTTAAGTTTTGAAAAATAGACTTAGCAGTTTTTGACATTATTTTCATTACCTATTTTAACAATGTAGTTTTTAAAAATTTATTTCTAAGTTAACATGAAAAGTAATAAAATTAAAAACAATGAGAACGATACATTTATAATAATAGATTCCCCACCTCCCCACTCTTGAGCTCTCCTCTCCTTCCTCCTAGTCAATGTCATGACCACATCTTCCTCTTCTCCTTCTTCCCAACATTATAGCTTCAATGTCAACGTCCATGCCTCGATCACCTCACCATTTCCTTTTCTTCCTTTATTAACTATTTTCTTCACAATTTGAATCTCGTCACTTCTCTTTGACATGCTATGTTAGTGATCTAGAGATTTGTAATTCTCACCTTCCGACCTCTATTTCGAATGCAAAAGACAAAAACAACATGGGTTGTTGAACCGAGGTCTTTTGTTCACACCAACAATATTTTATATTGATATCTTAAATTCCAAACAAATTTAGTAAAAGAAAGTTCTCTCATTTCCCACACTCACTCACTCCCTCTACTCTATTCACTATAAATCAAAACCAAAATTGTTTCTTCGTTTCGTCCCACAAGACAGCTCCATGGAAAGACAATCAAAAACCATAATAATAATAAACAATCATCTCTTTCCATTCAACACAGTCACAAAAGCGTCCAAATTTCAAACTACCCATTTGTCTTTCAAATCTCCATTGTCGATCAAAACTAAGATTCCATACCCACTTCAAAGAAAAATGTCAAAACCTTCCCATTTTCCGATGGGACATACCCATTTCTTTGTTATGTTCATCTCTCAACTCAGAAAAGATGGATTTGTTATCTTCTTCCTTAGGCGAATCCGCCATTTGTAACTATAAGATCGTGATGGCCGTTCTTCTATTTCAGAAGCTCCACCAATGGCCTCTTTCTCTTGCCCTGTTCCTTATGTTATTAGATGTTCCACTGCCAAAGAAGGTAATGATTCTAACAAGCTAAGGTATGCTAAAGTTAATGGGGCTATTATTGGGTCCATTTCTGAAGCTGATTTGCTGAGCCAATCGGTTAGAGCTTCAAGAGCTCTCGTCCCTTCTGTGGCGGAAAATGGGTGTTTTGTTAAAGAAGATGTTCGTCAGAAAATTCCCACGAAGAAGCAGCTGGTTGATCCTCATCGGCAAGGCTTGATCATTGAAGGGGGTGTTGGGTATAGACAAACTGTTGTAATCAGATCGTATGAAGTTGGTCCTGATAAGACTGCAACTGTGGAGAGCGTCATGAATCTTTTGCAGGTCAGGGATGCCCAAATTTTGTTCGACGAAATGCCTGAGAGAAGTTTTTGAATTCGGACTCACTTTAACTGGTTGGTACCATTTGTGATTCATGTAGGAAACTGCACTTAATCATGTTTGGATGTCTGGGCTTCTCAGCAATGGTTTTGGGGCTACCCATGGCATGATGAGGAACAATCTTATCTGGGTTGTTTCACGTATGCTTGTCGAAGTAGACCACTATCCGATATGGTATGTTCTCTATAATCCTCAAAAGAGTAATCCAACCCGGCTTCAAGTTTGTAGAGTTTTTATCTAAACACAATTGCGAATTCATCTGGATAGTTGTTAATTCATTTTAACAGCCAGAGCCAGCCTTCCGGTTTCTTCTTGAACAATGAGTTATTATACTGCCTGATGTCATGTCCCAAAAGAGAAAATATCCATTGCCTACTAATATTGATACATTGTATTATCTGTTCTATAGGTTAGATTGATATTACTTGAATAGAGCTTCCCAGAGTTTTGAAAACTAATTACTAACTTAGTTTACATCTCTTGAGTCTTGGGATGACCGTCTTCCTACTTTGTTCATGGGGATATCGATGTCACTCATGCATATGCATATGGTGGATTATTTTGCAGGGGAGAGATTGTTGAAATCGATACATGGGTTGGGGCATCTGGGAAAAATGGAATGAGAAGGGACTGGCTAATTAGAAGTCAAGCAACAGGCCATGTTTATGCTCGAGCAACAAGGTAATAAGAACTTACTACGTAGATGAAATTTCTTCCAAATTTATACCTAGTTGCTGTCATCTCTCCTGGTATACTAAAATGGTGAAATATAAAACAGCACATGGGTGATGATGAACCAGCAAACAAGACGACTCTCCAAAATGCCAGAAGAAGTAAGGGCAGAAATTTCACCATGGTTTATTGAAAAGCAAGCAATCAAAGAAGATGCCCCCGAGAAAATTTCCAAGTTAAATGACAAAGCTAAGTACATGAACTCCGACTTGAAGGTAAAAATCCCTTTAAATCAACTACGCTTCAGTCTCCACCAGCATTTATAAAAGTTAAAAA
The DNA here is from genome assembly GCF_025177605.1 of Cucumis melo. Taxonomy (NCBI): domain Eukaryota; kingdom Viridiplantae; phylum Streptophyta; class Magnoliopsida; order Cucurbitales; family Cucurbitaceae; genus Cucumis; species Cucumis melo. The sequence continues at coordinate 20,640,512 of NC_066865.1, forward strand.
CATGCTGATAATTGCTATTTTCCCAGCCGAAGAGAAGTGATCTGGACATGAACCATCATGTCAACAATGTCAAATACCTAAGATGGATGCTGGAGGTATCGTACATACAAAACCATCATTTATCTATAGATTTTGGTTGGGGGAGGGGGGCCCGTCCAATGAACTTCTGACACTTGTAAAATTGCCTATTACAGACGATACCCGACCATGTTTTGGAGTCTCATCAACTTTCTAGTATCATATTGGAGTATAGAAGGGAATGCGGAAGCTCTGATATAGTTCAATCACTATGTGAGCCAGATGAAGATGGAATCCTCAGAGATGTGGAGATGATAGAAGATAGTGAAATCAGTCTACTAAACGGGTTTTCCTTGGCGTCCGAGATTCTCAAAGGTGGACTCTTGGGATCTTTTGACAAAGGAACACTGAGGTACACACATCTTCTACAAATTGAAGGGGAAGCTAAGAATGAAGAGATAGTGAGGGGAAGAACCACATGGAAGAAAAAGCTTACCACTATACCATTCTCCACACAGTAAATCTTATTTATAGCAGTTCGATCGCCTCTATATGAAGACAACACCCACAATGCAACATTCCTGAAAACAATAAGCAAAAGGGCTACTTTATGTGAAATTTATTATTTTGTTCATGATTTCTCATATTCTTGTTCTGCTTCACAAGGGAGTGTTTATCAAATGGATCTGCTCCAGCAAATGCAGAAGTAATCATAGAGTCTCCCTTTAAAGAGTTCAAGAAGTCAAGAACTATACGAAACAATGTAAATTGTAATAGATCGATATTATTTGGAAAAAAGAAGCTGATCCGTCATGGATATATTTGAAGCCTCTTTTATTTTTATTTTTATCTTTTGGATTATGTTTTAAGAATTTCCAATGGTACTGACTCCAGCTGATTCTCTGCATTGGACGTTTGTGGTTTAAAAAGTTGACGTTCTGTAAACTACAAATATCAATAGAGAAGTCTGACTGCAGAAAAACCAAACACGAAAAAAAATGTATAAAGATTAAATAACAATCTCAAACATTAACATTAATCAACATAAAAATAAAATGAAAAACCCAAGAAACAACCCCCCACCCCCCACCCAAAAATAAAATAAATAAAAGCACAACAAACCAGATAGAAGAACAGATCAAATAGCAACTCTAACATCTAGAAAAAGAAAATTTTCCACTCAAGAAACATAATTCCCAAAAAGAAGAAGATTACTGATCTGGGAAATGAGTCCATTTTCTGAGAGGGAGCTCATGTACAATCAATGTGGGTAAAATATTTACATGGGAATCCTCCTTCTGACAAGAAGAAACCAAAGAATGGTCTACCACTGCTGCTGAGAGATCATCGCTTCTTTCTTGCTAAACGTTGATGCGATTGCCACGACCAAATTAAAAGGAATAATATGACAGCACCTCCAACCGAGATCCAGAATATTACCAACCAAAGAGGCATTGGTTTGGGATATAAACCTGAAATGAAAAACAGATCAATGGCAACCAGTTAGTAATAAGTATACACTTTCATTCCTAATAGAACTTCAACAAGCTTGAAACTAAACCGTTATATGTGCAGAAGATCTCAAAATATGTACCATGTCCAAACTTTATACAAATAAGAAGTTCAATGATGCAAATTGCAAGAGATAGCCAACAAAATGCGCCAACTTTCTTCACGGGCTTTCTGGAATACATATTATTAGTCAAGACAAATGGATTCGTTTGGAGGAATAGGAATTCAGGGGGGCAGAGATGGAGAGAGTACCGATCTTGAAGGTAGGAATTATATTCGCGAATTGTTGGGATCGCAATCAGCCACCACAAGATTAGTCTATATATGATCACAGGATTCCTAGGGGGTACCCAAAGACAAAACTTCAAAAAGAATGTATTGAGCTCTACTGTCAGGAAGATGATGCAAAGGCTTATAACTTGAATGAAACGCCATGGACCAAGTAATGGGTGCCACTCATCTTTGTCCCACTGTGCTGGTGTGAATTGTCCCAGTGTTCGTTTGACCTGCAACGGAGAATAACAAACTTGTAATAAAAGCAAATAATCGTCCTGGACCAAGGAAAACATATGACCTGTTCTCCTAAACTAGCATAATGTTCAAAAGAAAAGGAAAGGTACATGGATTTTGATGGACATAGAGACGCCAGTGATTCAAAGTCTTTAAAATAAATAGTGACACAAAGTTTGATTCTTCACTTATTACAGGCATTGGCAGTAGAGATCTTCGACCATGGTTTAGACTGCGACTCTTTTTCTTTTTCTTTCTTTTGTTTTGAGAAGTGGAGAAGGAGCGTGAAGAGGAAGGATGTCATCACGATAACTAATAACTCTTACATAAAAAGGAACCGAGTATCTGTTTTTTTTTTCTTTTTTTGCTGATAAGAAACAAAAATGTACTTTCCCAATGATATTAGGAAAGTAGCTGATGAAGAAATCTATCATACTGATGGGGTGGTTAATGATATCACACAAAAGATGGAGGTTTAATTAAAACATACTTTCCCAATAATATTAGGTTGACGACTTAGACCAACCCACTTGTATGTTTTACCATCAAAGTATCGAACAGTACGCATTCCTGCCCAGATGCCTGCAAATTCAGTCATACATGAAATCAAAAACCAAGTTTATTTCTAAAAGGTACCATTAGTTGCAAAGAAACTATATAGAACACTTGAACCATCCTTGTCCATGTAAGGAGGTTCAATAACCAGTAATCTATCAATTTCAACCTATCAAAAGACTGTGAAAGTCGACCCAAAAGACTAGAAGACAGACCAAGAAGGATAATCACTAATTTCTACTCTGGTTGGATATGGCTATTTGGGAAGTAGGAAAGGAGAAGAATTTGAGCATATAAATTAAATAATTAATTTATACAATGCCTAACAGTAGCAAACAAAAAATTGGACATGTAGGAGGGAAGGAGTGATCTTACCAAACCAGTTACATATCAAAATATCAAGAACGATACTGTCCCACCAACACTCATTGAAGTTAGGTAACATGTGGCGAAAGGTTAGCTGAAAATCAAGATAATTAAGTTATAATTGTATCAATGAATTGGACAACAGCAAGCACTTAAAAGGTCAAGCTTCGATCGAGATCAATGTAACAAATTCATAGGTAGTGAAAAAACCGTACCTCCATCATTTCAAACCCAATTGACAACACCCATAGTAGAGCTTGGTTACGAATCATTATAGCCTTTCCCCACCATCCAATTATATGAGCTGGAACAAATTCATCAAAAAGAGTCTCCTGAAAGTAAGGATAAACAAGTATACGATGAATCTCCCAATGTCATAGATACAAAAAAAACACTATTGCTGCTGTACATTTTGAGTATATAGGCAAAAGATTTCGTACATAAACATTCTTAAACCTGCTTTTGGAATTTTCAGGTAAATAAAGACGACAATCAGCACCATAAGATCTTTCTGGAAGCTCTGCATGAAATGGCAGGATGATAACTTAAAAACTTCTAACAGATACCCAAGCCATGCTTATACATTTTCACGGACAACAGTTACACAGAGATGAAGAGCATTACCAACACCAAGGTCAGGATGGAGAAACTTCATAAACTGTCGAGCATCATCACGACTCTGGACGAGAATTATATCGTGGTGTTAACAAGTGATAATTGCTAAATGTACATTGAAAACCCCTTTTAAACAACCAAAAGAAGGAACAAAATTGTCAATCAACCAACTGCAATCTAAATTTGAGGCCTCTCCCCACCTGACAACTTTTCATTTAAAGAACATATATGACATACAAAGAAAATTTTACAAACAAAAACTGAAATTGTCAACTAAGATCCTGTTTTCTGATTAATTATACAATATGATATTTCTTTATAATATAAGAAACAGTTTATTTATACTATACAATACTTTGAAAAACAACTACACTTAATTGACTGAACTCACGAATCTATACAGGGAAACATAAGGAATATAGCACTGAAAACAATCAAACAGTAAATATCATAGAGAGAAAATAAAAGAAAAGCACCACATCGAGGGGGCACAACCTGAAACAGCAAAAAGGTAAGTGCTATCAAGTAAATGACAGCCATTCCATGCACCAAACGCCAAATTGCTGGATGTGGCCTAATCAAAATCCTGCAAGAAACAACCTCAGGCGTGAGGGGTGTAAAAACACACTTGCATGAAAATACTTTATCAGAATTTCTCTAATTCACGAACCATATCAAAGTGATCTTAAAAAATTTCCATTTGTAACCTAGTATAACTAATAGTGTTAAACAATTGAGTCCAAGATGCACAAATGAGAAATGAAAATATCAACAACAATGAAAAGGACCATACATAAGAAGTTTTAGATTAGGGATTTTCTAGTCCAGAAACTAAGAAGCATGGACACTTCAGTTTGGACAGCGTGTCGGTGTCCGACACATGTCAGACACTTGGACACTCTGACACTTGGTGGACACCTATTGGACGCTTGCTAGTGCAACAAATGTATTAGATATGCATAGAACACTCGTTAAGTAGACTCAAAAAACACATATGTGATAACAATAATAACTTTTGGGCATGGAATACATCAAGCTAAGTCTTTTAAGTATATAAATGCATCAATTCATTTACTATAAAAATATATATATTTAAAAAATGGATATTTTAATAAACGTGTCCTTGTCGTGTCGTGTCCTGGATTTTTAAATTATGGCGTGTCACTGTGTCCATATCGTATTCATGTCTCGTATCCATGTTCGTGCTTCTTAGTCCAGAAACAACATCTTGTAACATATTGTAGATGAAGGGCAGGTCTTTCCATGCATATAACAGGGATCAAAGCAAACCTATCGAGAGTCAAAGTCCATTCCAACTTTCTAACAAGTATTAGTCTTAATTCTTTACCATTGATTTTTCTTTAATGTACAACACAAAAGATGAGGATGTCAATACAATGTTCATATGCTCAATAAAGAACCACTTACGTTGATGGGGCTTGCAGCAAACAATAGGCAAGAAATACTGAAATCATAGCCCATACACCCCTACATGGAATAACACTTGGTAGAATGAGCTTCTGACAGTAATAAAAAAGTGATTATATAATTCTTAATGACACAAACCTTTTAACAGAAGTAGCACTATCCTCATGTGCTGCATTTTGAGGATCAAGGGCTCCACTGGCCCAGCTGGTTAAGACAAGCAACAAAGTAAATGAAACAGAAGTTTCTTTAGTACTAAAAATAAGTGAGTTGAAGCTTCCTTCATAAAATGCTAGAAACATTTTTATTTAGTTTAATACATGAACAGGGGCAAATAACAGCTGAAAAACAACATCATGGAGGCCACAACAATTTTCCAAGCATAAAGTGACACTAGATGTTGAGACTCCCTCTACTCTCATGATCCATTCTGAGTCTTAATTGAGACGTTGATGTGTTGTTCTAGAACTACAAGTTTTTAAAATGGTATTCACATTTTAATTTAGTGACAAATGACAGAAATACGTAACATAACAGTGACACAAACCAAGACATAAAAGAAATACAATTAAAGAAAGTAAAATAAAGCCAAAAATGATGAAAAATGTTATATGTACATCCGACAGAAAAAAAGTCATGGAAAATTATGGGTTTCCAAATATCTCTTGTTCCATGCTACAAATTATAAAAAGAAATGAAGGAAAAGCTTCCATTCAAGGGAACAAGTGGACAACTAAACATACAGAAGGGAACTTTGTCACCAAAGCCAGAAAAACAGAAAGACCTCCGCTTCTAACCGAAAAGAACACAGACCTCCACTTATACCCCAAAAGGACAAAAAATTAACACAACTAACTAACTATCTTGAGAAAGAGAAAATAACTCAAGCAATACACTGCAAGTGCATTATCCAGAACCAAATTTCAATTATGTGCAAAATTTCAGTATTGAAACAGCAGAATTTAACAACTCCTCTCTTATTCACAATAACCTGAGCATGACTTTAACACTCACAGGTATTATTTTTATTTTCACCTTCAACAATAACATTGTACAAGAAATATGGTTCACTATTTTACAACTGACCAACGTCAATTAGGTGGGAGTAGGAAACTCCAATTCACAGAGAAAAAGGAATTCCAATTAGATTGTAGATAGGAAGTCAACGAAAAAGTTCAAAATAAACCACTTCAAATGCAGCAAAAATTTGGACAAGAATTTAACGATAAGAAACTACCTATTGCACAAAACACTCACATAAGGAAGCATGCACCAATAAGTAATAATGATATAGTACGAGGCTTGTACGCCCATGCAGTCCAGGGATCAAGATCTTCACCCACGCTTAACGAATTATAATCACCATTTTCTTGAACCAAATAATTTCTTTTTCTTGCTCGTTTTGGTCCATCAGGCTCCATGACCATTTCTCGAAATGATACAGCTTGCTAACTGCAAATTACAAATATAGGGGTGTAACCATTTTTCTTAAACATACTACAGAGTTAAAAGTAAAAGAATTCCTAGGCTGCATACTCGTACAGTGGTTAACAGCTTAGAGCATGAAACCAAAAGGTCATCAGAAATTTGACAGAACAAGAGCACCTTTGAGAACACCAGGAAAAACTATAGACAGAACACAGAAATATAATATCCCTATAAATTGGAAAGCCAATACGTCTAGAGCATACATTTTGGTGATATATGCATGTCCACCTCAAACATAAATATAATATATTAGTAGAAAATTCAAAAGTTGGTTGGACCATCAAAAAGTATTCCACTGCTTAAAACACTCAACTCCAAATCACATACTTCCAAAATAGGAGAAATGACATGCGTTCTAGATTATTAGGAAAAACAAATTTGACTCAAATTTTACCTTTTCTATCTACACATTGAACCTCCAAGTTAAAAGTCTGATATTTTCATCCTAAATATGTTCTCATCATTTCAAATTAAACTCCTCGTAAAACTTCATCACTTTCTTTATTTTTTTGTTCAAAGAAATATAATTTTAGATATCAATTCCGTTCTTTTAGCCCTTTAACAAGTAAAGAAGCCAAAAATACTACAGAGATTAAAGGCTGAGAAATGGCACCTTGCAGAAAATTAGCCAGCAAATCATGATAAACATGGAAACTTATTACGCCAACAAGGGTTGAAAAATATGATAGATAGACCAAAGAAGGACAAAAAACCTAAAAATGACATATATATTCCTCAGAGGAAGTTCACATGATTAAACACCTTCTCAGCAATATGAAAGTATGATACTCTAAATCATTACAGAATCTCAAGATATTCACACCAGGAAATTAATGAGAAGATTGTACTCCAGTCAAAAAAGGTGAACAGAAAGAGGCATTAAGTGATATGATTAAGAAAAACATTCCATAGAAGCATGTGAAATCTAATCCTCTATTCCCATCCCAATGCATGGACCCTACAGATTTCCCTTCGGCTGATTGTGACATTCATCAACAATCATAATAGTCTAACAATGAACTTCCAATATGAAGTCCAATCACTACAAATTTACATATTTCACCCATCAATTAGGTGCCTGTCCTTCAAAATCCAAAAGAGATTCTCAAAATCTCAAGTCAAACTAATTTATCCGAAGGGCAAACCACTTTTACACAAATCTGATCCCACACGATGCTTCAAACTTTACAGACTGTTTGCTAATAATAATGCATTAAACCTATGCCAAAGGCTATAATTCATAGACTTATTAAGTGATTTTGAGTAGAGGTTTATGTGATAGAACTGCCCTGAAATTTTAAACACGGGATCACCAACAAACTTACAACTACAACCCCCAATGTTGCCCTTCCTTGAATTAATTCTTCCATTCCAAAGCCTAATAATAACTCAATAGATTAAATCAAACATATACAAGTGGATCCAACATAAATCCTCAAACATGAAACTCATTCAATATTTACAAGTACTAGGATTCAAGCTTTTGCAAAATCTTCCTAGAAAAACAAAAAGATGCAAGAGCACCACATCCAAGGAAATGGCATGATTGAATTATTAAAAGAAAAAAGCAATCCAGACCAAGAACATATTGCTTTCTAATGAGTTCAAGAGAAATATATATATATATATATATATATATATATATACACAAAGCACAAATCTAAAAACAAAAGAAAAAACATTGTAAGTAGAGAATATAAATACAAATTAGAAACCTGCAAGGGTATGAAGTGCAATTAAGCAGTAGAGAAGTCAATGAGTAATTAAAAAGAATAAATACAATAAACTAAAAAAAACTTATAGGGACTGTAGGAGAGAAAGCAAAAAGGGGAAGGACCCCACCATGAAATAACACCACCCCTTTCCCTTAATTGAACCGTTGTTGCATGTCTTGGAAAATTATAAAGTACCCATTATTGAAAGTGATGTAAAAATGAAAACCCATATCACAGAATCGCCCAGAAATCACGCATAAAAAGAAGAAGAAGAAGAAAAAAAAAAAATACATGAAAAAGGGTTCTAAGAAAACTAAAGGAGAAACGAGAAAGATTTCATAAAAAAGACAGAGAAACATAAAAAAAAAAAAAAAAAAAAAAAGCAATGAATGAATTATACAGAAACAATAAGCAAATGAAACCCAAATCAAAAAATAACAAACGGGGGAAAAGGTGAAGGAAAAAGCGTATTTGGGTATAGAGAAAAAAGCCTTTAAGGACGATTTTTAGTTTACTTACGTAGAGAAGGTGGAAGAAGGGGCTGACAAAGGGGGGGAAGCCCTGGCCGTACGATTAGAGGACAGAAGGATTGTAGCCGTCAGATCAGAAAGGTAGGAGAAAGTGGAAGTTGTAATAATGGAGAGTTATAGAAAAGCAGCAGTGGAGAAAGATAGAAAGCAAGAAGAAGATGATGATGATGATGAAGAAAAGAAAGACAATTTTTTTTCTTCAAAAAAAAAAAAACCAAATTGAAAATTAAGTTTTTATGATTAAAAAGTTTGATACAAATCAAATCTCATATAATCAACTGATTGATTTAGAAGGAAATGCAAAGAACAGAGAATTGGGAAAAGCAAATTAGCCTTTGTGTAACAGTAGAGAGAGAGAGAAAGAGAGAGAACATAAATATTAAAAAAAGAAGAAAAGAAAACTTTGTGTTTCTTTTTTTGTTAAGTATGAGAGATAGAGTAGAGAGAGGAATGAAAAGTCTAAGTTCTTTTTTCCTTAAGATTAGAGAGAGAGAGAGAGAGAGAGAGAAAGAGAGAGTCTGCCATAGCTGCAGAAAGGCAGGTGCTGCTGAAATCAACATTAAAATAATAATTGTTTTTTTTTTAAATTAATTAATTTATTTTAAGAACAATTTTCTTTCTTCTCTTTCATTTTTTTTTTCTTTTTCTTTTTGGTAATGTTTAGAAGGGAGGGTTAAGATAAGGCCACTTCTGAACATGAAGAAGATGTATTTTTGGAACAATTTCCTCTCCTTTTTGGTGATTTTTTTTTCATTAAAGTTAAAGTTAATGGATCTTTTCTTTTCTTTCTAAATTACAAATTAAAGATTTTTCATGAACTTTGTATTTTCTTTTCAAAAAAGAAGAAGAATCATTGTTGTTCCAAAAGTTGGTGTTCAATTATTCTTGACATTTTGTAATACAAATCCATTAAAATCTTTTATGAAAAATGAAAACTAAAGTCTAAAATAGTTGTGGTAGTGACTTAGACCTACTTGTTTTGAAGTAATTTTGTATTTTTTAAATATATTTAAAAATACTTTTAAATGGAAAAAAAAAATAGAGTTATTTATCTATTTTAAAACCACTCTTAAATATTAGAATATTAATGTTTGAGTCAATTTTTATTTGATACTTTTTAGATCTATTTTGTTTCTATTCTGTTTCAGTAGTAATTTTGGAAAGTATGTAAAGTTCAAAATATATATAAAAACTGAGAGTATTATTGAACATTGGAAAGAAAATGATAGTGCTTTTAAAATAATGCCCAAAGTTGCCTTTTTTTTTTTTTTAATTTTTTGTTTGGATATAAATATTATATCTTTATAGTTTGAATGAGGTTATAACATGATTATTTGTAATTAGAATTTAGTGGATATAATTTTGATAACATCTTTATAAATAAACTATATGATTGGATCAAACTCTCAAAATTTATCTATGAGTTAATGAAAACTATATTATTTTAAAAATTATATGAACCAAATTCATAATTAACATTTTTTTCAAACTCTATCAAATCTCAAACTCATTGGATTTCTTTTGAACTTTTAAAATTATTACTAAAAAGTTTTGTTGTCAGTACAAAATGGGTGGTTTTTTTTTAAAAAGCAAATGTATTGAATTGTATTAAAACAAAATACAATAAGAGGATCTAAAATTATGTGCAACAAAATTTATCTTTGAGTTGAACGATTTGGTTCCGATTAAGTGATACAAAAGTCATTATGTTTCAACGGTACTTTTTTCAATCAAACTCTTTTCTTACTATTTCTACGCTTCACATTCTCATTTTTGTTTCATTTTCAATTACTCACATTATTCTAACACTCTTCTAATTTCCAACAATTATGATTACATTTCAACTCTCCAAACAATACAATTCTTTCAACCTAAGCTCTAAGTCACATTGCATATTAAAAAATATATTGGATTGTACAACTTGACTAACTACTAAAGATGCACAAAAGCCAATAAACTCTAGTTTACACTCGTGGATGAGTCGAAAAATAAATAATTTAACCCAATTTTAACTATATTTGTAATAACATCTGCTTAAAAGAAAAAAAAAAGTTCTTTAATAGAATTTATGTTGTTACATCATGAATTCAAATCGCTAAAAATAAATATGTACTTGAACTTTTCCTTTTATTTTTTTTTTATTTTAAGAAAGAAACAAAACACACTATATTTATCGTTATCAATAGGAAAAAGCTTAGCCAATATGACAAATTTCTCTCCCATATTTAAGAAATAATTCATTCAATTTGTTAAATGAAAAAAAGATATTTATAAAAATAAAACAAATATCACAATCTATCAACGATAGAACGAGATAAATTGCGATCAACTAGTATCTATGCTACCATAACATAGATAAACATAAATAGTAATTTCTTGAGATCTATAATATTTTATTTAAAATAAATTATTAATTTTATATAGGGAAGAAGTGACTTATAAGAGCTAGCAATTTGATTTTTCGATGTTTTTATTCATACAAGTTTTTATTTTAAAAAATCGAAGAAATGACATGGAGAAGTAATCTATTAAAAATAGTTTACTTTTAAAAAGTGTTCTACAAAATAAAAAGGTTATTTTGAAAACACTCTCCAAAGCTTTACATCCCTTTTTTTTTTTAAGAGTATTTTTCAAATACAAACTTTTTAGTTTTATATATATATATATATATATATATATATATATTTAAATTTATCCAAATGTATTTTTGGTATAAACAAATAAAGAAAACTATTTAAAAGGAAAAAAGAAAAAAAAAATAAATTTTCAAACAACAACTACTGACATATTTATATTTGTTTATTGTTTATCATTATCATATTCGAAAATAAATAGTTATAAATACATAAAAGCATCCCCAGGGATCCTCTTCTTAATTGTCGCATATTTCCTTTGCATGTTTCTCCACTCCTTTCTCAACTAATTTTGTTGCTTCTTCAATTACCATTTTACCCTTGGATGCTTTTTTTTTCTCTCTCGAGATAAACCTATCTTTTTCGTAAAATATAACAATTTGCGTCTAGAAAGAGTTGAAAAACTAATTGACCACTAGATCAACTAATAATATTGATGCAATGTCACAATGATGTATGTTATATTATTATCGATCGAGCATAAAGTTTAGGGAGGAGCCAATAAATCAACTGGTGTCAACAACATTAACATAACTCAACTGACATAATTTTATATTTTAATTTTGAGGTATGAGGCTTAATTCTTTCACCTGCAAATTGAAAAGAAACGATACGTAATTAAAAAAAGAATTTAGACGAACAACTTGTTAAGAGCATGGAAGAAAAGTAAGGAATGAGACAATTATCTACCTCCATTTAGATCGAAAACGATGTATGCAAAGAAGTTTAATATAAAGTATTGCATTGAATAGTAGAAGCAACAAGTATCTTAATTTAAAAATCTTTCTTTATCGATAATGATAAGAATATCATCAACTAACATGACACTACGTGGTTGATGATAAATAATACTTTTTTTTTATAATCACTTATTAGCTAAAAAATTCACAAAATGAACAAATTTACTATTCAATGTTTAAAACATAACGATCAACCGCACGAGATTATTAAATTTGTTAGGATGGTGAAAAAGGATGGAAATGCAAATGGAGGAAAGAATGAGGGTATAATAGCAAAGAGTAAAATATATAAATAAGGAATATATATATGGGGGGGGGGGGGGTGTGGAAGATGGGGAATAATTTTGGGTTGAACAAGATGTGACCTTAAGCACAAAGGGTCATTTCATTGTTCCTTTGTGTGTATTTCTCTTTCACACAAATGGAGGGACCTTCATGTTCATAGCTTTATATGGGTGATCCATTCGGAATACTATGCAATTTTGTGTAATTTCATCAACCATCAATCTCTCTTCATATCTATACCTATAATATATTAATTTTATTTGCAAAAACAGAGGATCCAATAGCCACTACTTTTAAAAAAAAAAATAAACAAATAAACAATTAAGTTGATTTCATATATATATATATATATTTTTAATTTAAAAGGATTAAATAGTTTATCATTGTCTCTATAAGTTCAAAAATAATAATTGAATAAATTGAGTAATTTTTATTTTTTAAAAAATGAAAAATGAAAAGTAAAAGATAAGAATCTTTTACCTTTTAAAAATGCAACCATTTGAGTTGAGTCCTAACTTCAAAAAGAAATTTATAATAAAAACAAGTTTCATATGGGTAAATTTTTCTCAATTTTTTTTTCTATCCGTTAATATTATTCCATTTTCATTTCAATTTATTGAGTATTTATTTAAGTCAAAATATCATCGTATTTTCTATCGGTTGATATTTTACAAATATTTTAACTTTCAAAATTCTTATTCATTAAATCAATGTCTTTTAATTATTAACATCTATCGCTGCTACTATAGATAGAGATAAATAAAAGTTTGGTCTTTATTATTAGTTAAATATGAAATTTTGTTGCATTTAATAAATATTTTATTTCATTTTATTATATTTAAAAATATCTTATGATATATTAAAAAAATATCGTTGTAATAAAGTCGAGGTTGTCGACAAACTTTATTATAGAAGAATTCAACAATAATAATATGGTAGGTAAATAGTGCCAATTCTTTTTAATACTCATAAGCCATTATTGCACTTGTCCAACAAATTTCCAAACTGAGAGTATGAATTGAAATTATATGTCACAAATCACAATGTTTGTTAAGAACATATGAGATAATCAAAAGACAAACACAATCATGAAGTACATTATTATTTATGAACAAATTTTTTTGTCAGTAACAAGAGTTTTTTTTTTTTTTGTTATTAAATTGACACATATCATCTACATTTATGACCAACTGAAGTGTGGAACCTACTGTAATAATTTTATTAAAAGAAAATATAACGTGCGAATATTTTCTCAAATTTTTCCGTATAATTAAGTATTAAAATTTATTGAAAAAGAAATAATAAACTAGCATCTTGGACTAAATATAAGATTTATTGAAAGCATATAACGATTCAAATTAGACATTAATTGAAATTAGAGAGATTAAAACCAACCAAAATTGTATATTTTAAAACCTTCGTTCTTGTCATTTAAAAACATCAAAATAACGGACTACATGACATTTTGAAATCTATCCATTAAACTAAAACTAGATCAAAAGAATATATTTTTCTCATTAAAGGGTTAAATGTATTTACCTTTTTTCCTATGCAAATTTCAAGTTTATAGTAAGTATATATGCATTCAAAATTTGATGAACTACTGCAATAACACAGTATTATTAATGAGTGTGAGGAAATTAATGTTAAAGGGAAGAAAGGGAGAAAAGTTCCATCAATCCTATCCCATCACATGAAAATTAATTATTGGGTGAAAAGACACAATAATTATCAAATTATAATCAAACATTTACGTAATAGATCAACAATTTTCTTGGAGAATAATCATGATTAGTTCGTTAATAATTGGAATTCAGGATAATTATGACAAGATATTTATACTAATAAATTTTGATTAAAATATCTTCGGGTTCTATGGAGTTTTTTTTTCCCCTTTTAGTTTATGTATTTGAAATTGTTTGATTATAACGTATTTTTAATAAATAATAAACATTTTATTTATTTATCAGTATTGTTTACTATTAATTTGGAGATATATATATATATATTTAAATATTAAAAAATTACATTGAATAACTAAATTTATAATTAAAATGAAAATGTAAGGGTTTCAAAATTTGATGTTTTAAAGTACAGAATAAATTTCATTTCTAAAAAAAATGAAAAAAACCTTAAATTTCAACATCAAATTGTTATTTTAATCTAAATATATAAATATATGTAATTTTTAAGACAGGAAAAAAAAGTTAAATTACCATTCTAATTTCAATATTTTGAGTTTTATTTTTTTTCAAGAACTTTAAATGTCAATTCTAGTACTTATACTTCTAATAGCTTAGCTCAGTATTAAGTAAAAAAAAATTAGGTTAACATAGAATTTAATAGTTTTTATCAATGTAATAGAGTTAAAAGGAATTTGAACAATTAATACACTATATACCAAATAAATATTTACTGATGAAGAAAAAACATGTTGAGAAGAATGTAACAAAAAATTGAAATTATTTAAAAAATATAGTAAAATCTATCAAACTCTCTATGACTCATTTAAATTTTTTGTTAAATTTTAATAGTTTTTTTTTTTTTTTTTTACTATCCATAAGAATTTTTCTATTAAAAATACTATAGCAAGTTTAAATCGACATAGTACAATTTAGTATTAGAGAATTTGAATATAAAACATCTTGATTCTCGTATGAGGATAGCTATATTCTTGGTGGTAAAAAAGAGAAAACGTTTGAGTGCATTTATTTTTCCCCATTAGTCTATCTATGGAAGCAACATTGAAAGGCTAAATCCACGACTTTACAATTCCAAGATGAAGGTTTCGTTTGTCACACGTTTTTTTTTTTTCCTTACAAATCCAATTGTGTAGTTTTCCCAAAACCAAATACTTAAGACTAAGATTTTATATAAATAAATGACGTCATCAAGTTAGCTGATCTCAAAAAAAGGTTATTTTATTACATTCCACAAACTATAATGTATAAAAGATACTAAGATAAAACGTAACATTTTAATAAAAAATGTAAAGTGGTTGAACTATAACTAAAACTTAATTATTATTTTTCAAACATGTATGGACGTTTGTGTTCTTATTTAAGTGAAATATTAGGGATTAAATTACACATTTTATATTATAAACTTTGAAGTAGTCTAATTTAACTTTCTAAAATTTATCTAATTAAATTCTTAAATTCAAGCTTTGAAATTTTAATTTGATGTTCGTTTTTGACCGATGAATGTCGTATTAGGAAGAAAAAATCTATTAAATAGATTAATAATTAATATAAAAATTAAATGCGTTAAAATTTATCACTTATAATATAATTCAATTGACATCAATACGTTTGTCGGGAACTTTGTTTTAGAAATTTTTTATAAGAAAAAAATATGTCTCTCCATTTTCAAAAAGAGAGAAAAAAAAAACTTATTTCTATTTTCTATTCTCTAGAATCCCACTTCTAGAAAAGCCATTGATGGCTGAGGAAAGGAAGTCAACATAAGATCTAAGATAAGAAAAAATATACAAATTATATATATATATATATATATATATATATATATATATATAATATAGAAAACAGACCAAAAAAGAAAATAATAGAAAAATGTTTAAGTAAAAAAAGGGAAATAATTAATGAGTGGACCACCAAAAGCAGTGCATAGTAAATACCAATGGGTTGTAATATATTAAAATTTGACAAACAAAAGCATATACTATATGATGTTCTCCAAGTTATTTATATAATAAATTTGTAGACCATCCAAACACATATTTCAATCAATGCTATTATTTCAAACATCAGTTTGTTCAAAGCTTTTATTTCTTTAATTTTGTTGACATTAAAAATATTCTTTTATTTAATTTCTAATATCAAACTATCTAAATATAATTGTATTTCATTTTATATAACTGGTACGATGAAGAATCAATGAAAGGTTACTATCAAACTTAAATTTTTATGTTTGTAGTACTTTGATATCTATTGTAGTTTGAAATTGTCCTCCTTTTGCAGGTCGAGGATGTTTGTCTTTTTTTTTTTTTTTTTTACATTCATTGAACCTTTTTGTTTTGTGTTTCTTTAGTACAATGGAGCGAGGGATGAAAATGAACCACTGACATTTCTTTTTATCACCATCATATATTTATGTCAGTTGAGTTATACTCACTTTGGTTTAAGTTTTTTCTTTTTAGTTATTGTTTTGTTAAAGTTAAAATTGAGTCTTATTTATTTATTAATAGAGCCTTAGATTTAGCATGAAATACCTATTTTTGATACGATAGAGTTCGTTTGAAAACAAACGAAGTCAATAGGTTCATGATCGTATAACTCTATAAACGATAGAAAGAAAAATATTGATTCAATTGAATTCAAGCAATTTGTAAGGGTAGAGAATATTAGAAGAAAAAAGAAAGAGATAAATGATTAGACAATTATTTACGATAAGATTATGTAAGGTTTATGTTTTACCTAGTTAAAGCAATTTATGATGATCATGAGATTACAATAAATACAAATTAAGAATACAGAAGTGAAAAGTCTTTCTCTTTCTTTACCTTCATTTGTCGCAATGGAAATGCATGCATCGAACAGTCCTATTCTTTTTAAAGACATAGCGAAACATACGTTATATGGGATAGTGTTTGTTTAAGACGTGTAATCTTTGTCTCAGATCTTTGTCATGTTGAATTTGGGGTTTCGAAATTAATTGGATTTTGTCTCTTAGTGGGCAATAATTTGGGAGGGGGTAAAAGGGATTTGTTGATTGAAAGGGAAATATCAACATAAGAAAGTAGATGAGAGGATACTTCAAACAGTGTGAAAAATGGAGTTAACTGTTGGTTGATGTTGATTATCAATGTGGGATTTGTCTATTTTGGTTCAATAAATGAAAGAGAACATAAGAGGTAAGTAATTTTTATTTTTAATGGAAAAGGAAAAATATTACTTTTAAATATTGAAATAATTCAAAGTTTGCTTTATCTATATTCTTCCTTCCACTTTATAAAATTGGATAGTGGCAAGTAATTTATTAATATTATTATCATTAAAAAAACATAACTCAACTAACATATATTATCTTTGCATCGTATCGTAGATTTTAAGTGGGAGGTTCGATTCTTTTGGTATGAATTAATTTAATATTTCACGTAAAGAAAATTATTATTCCTAAATTTTGCATACTTACTTCAATTGAAATTCTAAACTATAAGTGTAGTAATTAAAATTTAAATCTTAAAAATTGAGGATGTAGTGAAAATTGAAAACATGAATTAGAAAACGACAGATTTAACGAAAACATAGTTGAATTTTATGTTTTTAGATGTCTATTTGATAGTAGATTCAGAATTTACGCTATAATTTAAAAAAAAAAACAAGGAGAATTGTCAAAAATAGCAAAATTAACTAATATCTGCACTTCATAGAAAAATCAGGTGTAATGAAATTTTATTTTATTTAGTAGTTTTTTTAAGTGTAAATAGTTTGTTTAATTTCTTTATTATTTTTTTTTGAAGAAAAACATCTTTAAACATTTATTTTAAATATGTTCAAAAAAATATATTTAGGAACCATAAAATTAAGGGATATCTGAGAATATAACAATTATACTCCAAATATTAACCTATATATAGTAACATTATAAAAAATTACAAATATAATAAGATATGGCAAAGTCTATCACTATAAACCATGTTGAATTTGTTTAGTAAATGGTAATTATAAACACATAACAATAGGTGCATTTGTAACAACTAAATTGGCATAGTTTAATCTTATTATTATTATTATGATGAGTTGTATTTTTTAATACGACATAATACAAGTTGATTGTTGCATCCTTTTAAATTAATTAAACATTTATTAATATGGAAACAAATATTATTTTCCTTAATTAATACTACTTCAAAATATGATATATCACGTGGGCAATTTTTGCCTATGGGTTAAAATACATGTGCATTCTTCAACTCTTTATCTTTATAGATACTCTAATTTTCTTATTTTCCAAAATACAAATAGATAAACATATTAATATTTAAAAAATTATTATAGATAATATGCATGATACGTAGCAAAAATTTAGATTTTGTTAATAGTAAATAATAATAGACTTCTATCGTTATCTATAAATCTCAATTTTTACTCTAAGTTGTAAATATTTTGATTTGTTTTATTTTATTTCAAAATATCTTCAATTTTTTTGGAAGATCCTTACAATTCAATTACATGGTTATTTTATTTCAAAATATTTCAAAAAATCTTCAATTTTTTCATTTTTCTTTATTTATGACTCAAAATAAATGCAAGACACATAAAAGGGTCAATCATTGATAAAAAAAAAATAACTAGAAAAACAAAACTAAAAAAGGTGAAAAAGAATGATATAGATTGATTAAATAGTGTAAACAATTTACAGCTAGAAAAAAAGTTGGTCAAACAATTGCCTAACTTTTTCAATAAATTGAAATGAAGACACTATTCTCAACTATTTATCCAGCTATATATATATATATATATATATATATATATATATATATAGAATTAAAATTTAAAGAATTTAATCTTCTTTTTTATTTTTCTTTTTATTTTCAAAGTAAACGAATAAATAAATAACCTAAATAATTAGGAGAAGAACCAATATGTTGTTTATTGATTAAAAAATTGAGTCTTATGTGAACCAATGGATGAATTTTTTTGGTCTCAACTTTATGGTTTATATTTATGATCAATAGCAAGTCTTCACATGAGGCTTCTTTTTTTAAAAAGAAAAATTATTGGTTTGATTTATGAATTGAACAGTGGCTCTTAAGCTTTAAGAGAATTTATCAATTAATTTCCTGTAATCTTTTGCTTTGTTCAATAAGAAACATTTAAGCAAATGTGTTGAGATCCCATGCATGTTGGTGAGAAATTGGAGATTATATCATATTGCAAGAAGGAATATTCAAAAACCCTAATTTTGACTACATCTCTCTTTAGCTAGATTTGATTTCTCTCTTATATATATATATATATATATATATATATATATATATTAATTATGACAAGCAATTTACCTTTTTAGACATTGAAACCATTCTAAGTTCTTGTGTTGTAATGTCTCCTTAAGATCTAGAGCATTTTGATTGTTTGATATGATTTGTTTAGTTGTCACATGCATGGTGGAAATATAATATCAATCGACTTTCCTTTTAATGTTGAGGATGGTGAGTCGAAATGAGCTTAACTTTACCATAATTTTTTCAGGTTTTCGATCCCTTTATTCTCACTATAACTGTTGTACTAAAAAGATATATTTTGAAGATGCAAAATTGGTCTGACTTATAAGACATTAAAAGAGGTAATGCTTTTAATAGATTATATGTTTGAATCTATCTTTGAGTAGCATATGAAAGAGGATTTCAATTGGATCCCCAATGGGCTTTCCATGGTCACAATCAATAATAACTTTATCTGAATGAAATATGAGATTGAGTTTGAACATAGGACACGAGTTTATCAAAATCCATTGCAAGTATTGATAAAATGGCCATCAACATAGTCAAGTGCATGATCAAAATCCCAATTGGAATTCTCATGAATTTGGCCAAAATCTTGACCAAAATTCATGGTTTTTTGTTTGAAACAATTAATGTCATTTAAATAATAATTATTAATAATATATCTTTTATTAAACAAAACTAAAGTAAGACGTTGTAGATAATTTGAGAGAATTGGATTTGGTGGATAAAAAAATCAACTCATGTTTAGTTCACCAATAATTAAAGAAGTTTATTATCTTCTTATTCGCATCAACTCACATTTTTCGCTCTTTGTCTCTGTAGCTAACCAAACGTTCCTTTAAAAGAACTAACACGCTAATAGATAGATAATATCATTAATTTTCTCCATTATTCCGAATAAAACTTAAGCATAGTTAATTAAAATGTTTTTGGCAAACATAATTATTGCCAACAAAAGTGGTCTCACTTTACAGGAAGGATAAGAGTCCTACTGCATATATTAATGCCTAAATCTCAAAAGCTACATTTTGAAACTTGCCAAATTTGCCAGATCTAACAAAACACTAAGCTTTAACTTGTAGAAAGATGGTAGAATACAATTTGATTACTCTCTCAGTGAGTTTGTTTCTCACAGGTCTTATTGAAAAAAGCTTTCTATCAAGGGAAGAAAAGGAAAGGCTTTTAACCTATAGAGAAAAAGAGGAAATTTGTCTTCTTCAATCGAGCACACATTCAATTTGAGTTTCAAAGCAGTTTACCGAAGCTCAGTAAGTATATCCTTTCACGAACATTCCTGTCTTGGCATCGTCACTTTCACCCTCGGCAGAGTACTTACCAAGCTGAGCGAGGGAGTTTGCCTTTGCACGCACCAGAAGTGCTTTTTGTGCAGCCTCCACGTTTTCGGGGCGTCCTTGCCATGTCTTGAGCACGGTGTTCTGTAAGGCACGAGCGTAAGAGAAGGATACGTGCCAGGGGTTGGGACTTTGGTTCATGGCATTCAGGTTCAGTGTTGCTTCCACTTCAGACTGTCCTCCAGACAAAAACTGCACATGAAACAGAAGATTTTCATCGTTCTATAACTGAAATTGAGACCGAGTTTGTTTAAGAAAGGAATGCTAGTGCATCCCAACCCAACCCAAAACAAACAAGAGTCAAGACCCGCAAAGAAAGCCAAAGGTCAAAGGGGTTCATCAAAATCAAGATGAACAACACTATTTCCCTCGTATAGATCTTTTTGGAGGTAACTTTTCATAAGTTTTAGGTTTTACTACTTTGATCCTTGTACTTTTGGCTTTGATTTATTATGGTCCCTGAACTTTCAAAATGTTTATTCGATCCTTATACTTTAAACTTTGATTCGATTTGGCCTCTGAACTTCCACAAAATTCCCATTTTGATCCTCTAAAAATGAAGTAAAAATAAAAATGAGTAAACCAAAATGGAAACTTTTGAAAGTACAAAATAAACCAAAGTTGAAAGTACATGGACCAAAATAAACCTTTTAAAGGAATAGGAACCAAAATGAACCGAAACTAAAAGTAAAAGGACCAAAGTAGTATTTAAACACTGTAGTTTTTATCCCTATGCGGAAACCTAATCTAATTTGTACGTGTTCACTTGATGAATGAGCCTACACATGCTTCCCCCAACACTGCAAGACAATTGCACTAACCTAGATAAATGGCAAATGAAACACTCGATTCTATTTAACATTTTAAATAAGTGGCACCAAGAGTGAGATTCCAAGAAAAGAAACTTATCGAGTAGAATTTATTTGAATGAGAACATTTGACCACTAAATATTCTTACCGGTCATGAAAGCTTTGACAAATCATCTTAATATTCAACCAATAAACAAACCAAACAAACCATGATATGTAGAAGAAATTATCTACAGATTCAGTAGCAAAACAAAACATACAGTGACCTGCATGATACTGAGATGTGAGCAAGGAAAAATTATGCATGCCATGGAACACTTGGAAAGGAGTTCAATTATTCATACCATGATTCCAGGAACTGCAGGAGGAACTCTTCTCCTGAGCATCTTTAATGTGTATTTGGCAATAGTTTCAGGAGACGCCTTCTCCTTGTGCTCGGCCCCAGGGGTTACCATGCTAGGCTTTAGAAGGATTCCTTCGAACAGAACATTGTTTTCAGCCAAATAGAAGAATACTTCTGACCAGACCTTTTCAGCCACTTCAAGTGTCCTGTCAATGGAATGGTCTCCATCAAGAAGGATCTCAGGTTCTACAATAGGTACAAGGCCATTGTCCTGCATTAACAAAGTTAATCAAGAAATCTCTAGGAAAGAGATAGAAAAAAGAGTATCTTAATGTAAAGAAAAATCTCTTCAAATTTATGATCCTGTAATATGTATTTATTTCCAACCAGATAGAGCAAAACCCAAATTCATTAATTTACAGAATCCCCCATGATTTACTAATAATAGATAAAGTGATGACGGTAAACAAGTTCATTGAACAGCCATATACCTGAGAAATGGCAGCATATCGTGCAAGGCCCCAAGCAGCTTCCTTAACTGCCAGAGCGGAAGGACCACAAGGAATGCTAACAACTGTCCGCCTGTATGTTTAACATGATTTGGATTATGTATAATTAACCTAGCAATATATGTTAGAGGAGAAAACCACGCTATACAAGAAGGTCTTTGTTCTTACAAAAACAAGTTCCAAGAAAAAAGGCAAACTTCAATGTTAATAACTTAATACTCAACCCACATTCACGAAGAACATGTCTGACTTACCACTTAGCAAAACGAGCACCTTGCTTATAATATTCAGCAGATCTTGAGGCCAGTCCATCTAAGCCTTGACACCAAGATTCACTGTTAGATCCAGGCAAAGGAACCAAACCCTGAAACCCACACAACGATACAAATATGAATAAAACTCTATATTAACAAACTTTGCATAGTCTTGTAACAGCGACCCAAACTGTTTGATGTGTATCAAAAGGTAAAATAACAATTCACCTTGTCAACTTTAATGCCAGGCATAATTTTTGCCTCCCGTAAGCAATCAACAAATTTCTTTCCATCTGTGGTTGATTGGTAGAGTGTTTCCTCGAAAAGAATAGCACCAGATATATAGTCTCCCAAGCCAGGCGTGGTCAGCAAAAGCTGTCTGTAAGCTTGTCTGTTGGTTTCGTTATTGGCCAAGCCAATGGATGCTAACCTCTTTCCACAAGTTGCATTGGATTCATCAATGGCAAGAATACCACGTCCAGGAGATGCAACTGATTTCTGCAAACCAAAGAATAGAACAAGATAATGACTTAATACAAGGAACACAACCTAATTCCCATGCATTAAGCATATGAAGGTGATCTTGCCATTCCGCAATGCCATGCTCAATGATTTAAAGCATAGTGCAAGCTCTGAGAGAGACTACGATCTGTTTCTTATTAAATATTCATAATTCATGAGAAATCAAAGATTGATCTAGTATATTCAAATAAAAAACGAAAACGAAAGGGGAAAAAGTCCATGACTACTACTATGAACATTGTAACACGATGATAATCAAACTCATCTCACTGATGAACAAAAACCCACAATTGCAAACACTAAAACCAATCTCTCAAACGTATAAATTTACAGATTCTCGATGAAGAGAGGGGGAAAAAAACACAAACCTAAAACACCCAACTACATAAAGATCGCGAAAAGTCAACTTCTTGATCAAAGTCATAGAAAAACAAATCCAAACCCGGATAAAGACAGAGAAGAGAACCCCACCCACAATCGCAAACAATCAGCAAATACATCACGATCAACTCAAAACTTCAATAAATGCAAATCAAACATCAGATCCAAATCCCAGCAACAACCCCACGTGCCCTTCCAAATCAAATCGCCACAAAGAAACCAAAAACTCACCGCGGTCTGGACAAGCTCATCTGAGTAAGCCCCAGCACGGATCGGAACAGAAAGGCGTCGTCTGGAAGACGACCCACGCTTCTGAGAGAAAGATTGTTGGGCAATCCACTGCGAAGATGAAGCGTTCAACTTAGCGAAGCTCAGGGAGGCCATGGCTTCGACAACGGAGAGAAAGAATTGATGGGGTAAAAGGAAAAACACAGAATCGAAATTGGTTCGGGGACGATTTTAATATGGAACTAAATGGGAAGAGAAATAACAAAATCAAAAAGTTGGGTTCGTTTGCAATCGTAGTTTAAGTGGGTAGGTGAGTGGATCGGGGTGGGCGCGACTGACCAAAATTGGTACTTTAAAAAAGTGAGAGAGAAAACGTTTTTGTATTGGAAAGTCCGCCAGGGGCAAGTGTGTGGCGATGAAGATGATGTATTGCCAAACGGTCCTTGTCGATAATTTCTATATTACCAAGTTATTGGTTTTGTTTGAGGTGGCTAACGTCAGAATAAGTTCGTTGTTAAAAGTCACTCCCTTAGTTGAGTTTGCTTATAAAGTATGTGATTGCCAAAGGAAGGAGGACTGGGAAATAGTAAAGATTTTAGCAGACAGTAAACAAATTCAGAAATAAGGATTTGAAATAATAATACAGAGATAAAGTTTCATTGAATTTAGAGTAGATAGTCGTATGGGAGTAGTCGATAATGTTCTTGGTTCCCATCTCATTAGCCTGTTTTTTTTCTTAATTATAATAAATTAATTTTATGTTGTTGTTATTATTATATAAATATTATATTTAAACCACCGTCATTGTTTAATGGTCGTTTTTTTTAAGAATAAAAGACATATTTACGCAAAATTCTACTATGAAATTTTGACTTGATTGTAAATATTTTGTCAATTTTACCATTTTTGAGAAATAGGACATGAATGTGTTTGAATTGAACCTTTAAATTTTGATTTTATATACGGATAATTTTATCTACTGGAAAAAATGAGTTTATTTCCTTTAATTTTAAATAATCAATTTGATACTAACCATGTTAAAAAATTAGTGAAAATTCTAATATATTTTAAAACTCAATAAAACAAACCAAACTATTTCCTAGAACTTAATTTTGTCTTGACATTTACATATCTTAGGCATTTACGAATGAAAATTCATTCATCAACTTACATAAAACAAACTTTATAGGAATAGTTGTAAATATAGCAATTATATTAAAAATAGTTAAGTATATAGCAACATTTTAAAAAAATTGTAAATATAGTAAAATCTAACGATGGTGGGAGTATATCAGATAGACCAGAAGAGTTTATTAATGATAGAAGTTTGTCGCTGATAGACTTTGCTATATTTTAAAAATATTGTTACATACTTCATAATTATTCTAAAAATTACTGTCTATTATAATTACCTTTTATATATATATAACAAACGAGCACGAACAAAGATAAAGTATAGAGTGGTCAAGAAAGTAAAAACTTAGTGTCATTATGGATTCATATAGAGAGCTTAATATAACTTTTTTTAGTTTGTAATATTTGTAGAGTAATTCTAAGGTTTAAATGAGATAAAATTACGATTGTTTTATTTCAACTTTACATAAACTATTTTGAACTAAAAGGAACAATATTATTTTTGGAGAAATGTTTACCCCTTCCAATGAGTTTGGAATATTGTGGGGGAGTGAATCAAAGGCAAGGGACTTGTTTTTTTCCATCTTCCGCTAATACATGACGTTGAAGGTAATAGAAATCTCATTAAGTCCAACGCACATGATTTATTCTTGAAGAACCAGTGAGAAAGAATGATATATTATGATATTTAATTGACCAATACCTTTCATTAAATCCAAATGTTCTAATACATTTTAAGTTTTGTTGAAACAATAGTCTCAAAAGATTACGTTTCTGACATGTGCAATGCAAGCAATGTCCTATTTTTTTTTGTGCAAATCATTATATACCCCATCCTTTGTTGATGATCTTTAAAATACGAAAAAACTTATATTTTCATTAGTAGTTTTATATTTACTCAAACACAATGCAAAATAACTCATGAGTTTACTATCCATACTCGACCTTTCATAGACTCAAAAAACGAATTGATCAAAGATATTCGACCTAGTCATTGCTCGTTCAAAGTACAAACTATTTCCAATTTGTTTTTTTAGAAGAAAAATCATCAAATGGATTAAAAAGTTAAGTTTAAACAAAATAACTCATCAATTTGCTATCCATGCTCGACCTTTCATGGACTCAAAAAGCGAGTTGAAAGATATCCGACTTAGTCATTGAAAGTACTAAACTATTTTGAAAGATCGTCAAGTGGATTAAAAAATTAAGTTTAAAGATTGAAAGATAGTTTAGACGTCCACGTAATTGGTCTGGTCCCACAAGTACACGTGGACAACTAACAAAACAGAGCCCTAACCCTAGCCTGCAACTTTCACCATCTTCGTCTTCTTCCTCTCTCCCTAACCCTAATTTCAATCCACTGCTCACATTCTCTTCACACAAACATGCTTCTCTAATTCTTCCTTCACTCCTCTTTCACCTCCACAGATGCGAAGCTATGTCTCTGGAAGCTTCGCTGGAACGACGGAAGCAGCCCCAAGCTCCCGGGACTGGCAATGGTAATGGTGTCGTCTCGCCCACACCACAGTCTCTCTCAACTCACAGGCTTCGTCTTCAACCCAAGGAAGATCATAAGTCGGAGAGCTATGAAGACCTGCAATTAGAATTCAGTCCTGTCCTTTTCAGCATGCTGGAAAGGCACTTGCCTCCCAATATGCTCAATGTGGCACGCGAAGTTAAGCTTCAGTACATGAGGGACATTCTACTCCGATATGCTCCTGAAGGCGAACGCAACCGAGTAAGTGTTTTAAATTGTTTCTCTCTGTATATGTGATGAATTTTCAATACTTGTTTGCTTGGTTGTGAATGGAGGAACAGGAAGAGATGATGATTTTTTTAAAGAAAT
This sequence comes from Cucumis melo, assembly GCF_025177605.1. Taxonomy (NCBI): domain Eukaryota; kingdom Viridiplantae; phylum Streptophyta; class Magnoliopsida; order Cucurbitales; family Cucurbitaceae; genus Cucumis; species Cucumis melo. Next base: position 20,667,253 of record NC_066865.1, read on the forward strand.
TGTTTTATAGGTTGAAATCCAATGGTTAGCAGTTGCCATATGATCTTATGAGTTGTTAGTGGACGGCGTTTAGAGGATAAGGATTAAGATTTTTATTTCCATCGTTATGTGATGGCGGATCACATGGCGGGAACATAGTTATTTGAATATGTAGACTTTTGACTTTTGACTTGGCTGATGGAAGCTACAACCGCATGTTAGTTAATTTTATTTGTAAAATGGATGATTATACTTTTATGTTAATATGTCAAGCAAAAGATGAGGATAGTATTTGAAGAATTTTTCTCTGCTAGTGAGTCTGTGGTCTTTATTTTTGTAGCAAATTTGGTGAAAGCAAGGGGGAGACGTCAATGTTTGTACCTTATTACTAGTTGAGAATTCTTTATTTTGGTTTCGAGCAATTATAATTGGAGGTTCAATTCCCAATTGTACCCAAATAAAAAAATAAAAAATAAGAAATTGGAGGCTTTGCATTCAAGTAAAAATCTGGGAACGCAAGGTCTACCCCTGTATCACGTTTCTATATTTGGTTACTTCCACGTTTCTTGGAAGTATTTCCAGAACATTGGATTAAATTTTATATAGAAAAAAATGGAGAAAGTATGTAAAGTATGAAGAAAGATAAACAGCTTTTCCAAGAATCAAAATCCTCCTCAGAGCTTACAAATGGGAGCTTTAGTTAGATCAATAGTAGCAGGGGAATCATTGATAGAAGTGGAGTGGTGAACTTCAGTTGGATGTGCTTCCTTAGAGATCTATTTAGCTTCCATACATACTGTCATTTCTTTCGAGCTAATAGTTCCAAATCCGAGCTTTTGAAATACTAATAAGAGCTTGACATGCATTGTGACCAAGCATTGCCTGGAGAACTTGGTGAATTCTTCTTCTTTTTCTTCTTTTCTTTTTGTTTTTGGGTGAAACAGCCTACCTGATGACAAAATGCTTAACTTTGAAGTTTTACAAACACTTTACGATCCAATAGTTTTTAGTTACAACTTCTATAATTAAAAACATGGAATAAATTTTAAAATCTACCACAAAAGTTTTAGAAACAAAGAAAATTGTTTTTTTCTTAGGAATACAAATAATAGGCAATATGGAGTGATTTTGAAAGATGCTTTAATTTTTTCAAAAATATTATCTAAGGCATATAATGAGTAATATGAAGTATATATCAAGTGTGTATTTCTTTCTTCTTTTTATTTTATCATGAAAACAGAACCGCAAGATAAAAACGATTAACAAAAACAAATATTGCTACCTGGTTTGGTTGTTTTTCTAAATAAGCATTGTAATCAACAATATTAACTTGTATTATGAAAAATAACGTGCCATGTCCATTTTACCTCTTTGGTGGTTTAAATTTTATAGCCTTATTAACTCATAATAATTTCAACTCTATTTTCTCCAATTGGATGTCAGTTTTGCTACTTCCTTAACTTGGTCCTTGGATGTTCCTTTCTTTTCTTTTTGGTCAATCTCTTACCTTATGTGAATTCAATATTTTAAAATATAAGAAACACGACTGTCACTTAGATCCGTTAATGAGAAATAGGAAAGTGTGCAACCACAGGTAGTCAAGTACATCACAAGCATGAAAAATACCCATAGGGAACTTTTTAGCTTGGACTCTAGGTAAACTCTCACGTTCTAATGAACTATTCTGTCTTAGCTTCAGATGCTGTTTTATCTAGGTGTTTAATTTCTGGCACCCGATTTCATTTAGGCGTGCGCCTAATTAGATCCACAATTTTAAACATACCTTTTATGGTGAACACTTTAACGCATTTGTTTTGTTAGCGATGATACACCATACATCTATTATTTTTGTTTGCTAGTTCTGTAGAAACTTCTCATTAGTTATCTTAACTTATTTGGTTGGTTAGAAAGGTGATGTGAACTTCATGTACTTGGTGGTTCGCAAAGAGAAGCATATGGTGAATGATATAATATTAAATTTGTCTTCACCCACCAACTTAAGCTTTTGGGTCAATTGGTGACTGAAGATGGTATCAGAGCGGGTTGGTTTAGGAGTCATGTGTTTAAACCCCTGCATTGTTATTTGATTTCTTCTGTAATTAAAATTGATTTTCACTTGTTGAGTCTTCTTCATGTTTCAAGCTCACATGTGGAGGGGAGTGTTGAAAATATAATATTAAATTTTCTTATCCAAAAAAATATAATATTAAATTTAACGACACTAGTTATTTTAAGCTTTTGGGTCAATTGGTGATTTAAAATTTGCATAGGCCTTCAAATAGGTATTAATCTGTTTCTTAATTGTTCATAGTTGCGTTCCAATCACCTTTTTGTCACCTTCTGGATGCTTTGTGTGTTTAAATAAATTCCTGGTTTTTAAACGAGTGCATTTAGTTGAAAAACTCTGTTTTCAGTCATTATCTCCTGATAATAACAAAGAGTATCAAAGTAACTTTCCAAATGAAGACATCTCTGTGCCTAATAATGTGTAGCTTATTGCATTTGATATGAAAATCCTTTTCCAAGAAGCTGCATTGTTGAAAAAGAATATCTCTGCCCTATTGTAACTTAACTACCATGGGTTGGCGTTTCAAATGGCAAGCTGCAATTTTTGATGTCCTTGTGGTCATGAGTGCAAATCTTTAGTAGCTATGCATGTTGAATATAAAATATTCTAAATTCTTCTCATCTCTAACCCTAATATTGGAAGGTTAGATAGTTACTTATAAGATTATTGAGGCGTGTAAATGGGTCTAAACACTTTTGCATATGAATTTTTTTTCGATACATCTCTCAAGCAAGAAGCTTGTTTTCTTAAATCAGATTTTGAGTCTAAAAACATTGCTGGCTAATGCATGAGAAATTTAATAGTTGAATATAATTATGTGCCTCACTCATTCGCACCTTTCTTTGAGGCTTAACTGCTTTAGGGCTTTTGTAACTTTGTTTGTGTTGTGGTTATACAAATATTGGCATCAAAATAGCTGAGAGAACGAGTATCCTTCCAGTTGCTCAGCTGCGAAATGGTTTATCATTCTTTGCACGACTTTCCTGTTTCTACAGGTTTCTTGAAGCCAGCGGCTATTTAACTGTGCTTCAAAGAAGTCCTATCAATAATTAAGTGCATGAAAGAAGTTCTATCAATTATAAACTATTTTTCAAGAATGGCTTATCTACCCTTTTTCTTTCCAGTGATTAATGTAGTTGCCCATCGTGATTTATGATATCTTTAGCTTCTAGAAATCTACATCTTCCACAGTGTGGAGCGAAGTATTTAATATTGTGCTTGTGATATTACATCATTTGATTTGTTGATTCAATGTGCAAAGACGTGAATGCTAGCTTACTTGTCTTCCTGAATTTGTTTGGCTGTATACCTTCTGTGGTATGGTTCTTGATGGGTATAAATATCTTCACTTCATATTGTAGCTAGTTTTGAATTTCCAAAGAAAGAAAGAAGGTTGTGTCAAACCAAATTTAGAATTTAAACCTGTTGGGTGGTGTGATTTTTGATTATTTATGTATCTGTTTCTTTATTCTTTTCCTCTTGGCTCCTACCATGTGTTTTATCTGTTTCTCATCTTAAATATTCTGTTACTCACAATTTCATGTATTTGAATTATCAGGTGCAGAGGCATAGAGAATACCGACAAAAGATTATTTCAAACTATCAGGTAAATGCAAGTCTTAGCCCCCACATTCTTTAGAAAAAAAAGCTGGAAAGGGAAGCGAAGGAGGTCTTCCGTCTTTTCCCAAAGTCAGTAGTTGAATAATGAAAGCAGATGCAAGGGACTAAGTCATGCTTAGACTTGTCCAAGTATTTATGGAGTCCTTTCTTATATGCTTCAAAATCATCTAATGGCATAAACTTTACATTATAAATTGGAATCTTTGACTTTTGAGTATTTTCAAGGACCACATTCCACGGTTTGTCCTAATGGTACTGGATTTCAGTGGAAGTTGCAAAAGAAGGTTCTCGAAGGCCATGTTGTCCTAAGTAAAAAAGAAGAGAAAAAATAAAAACTAGCAATTTTGTTTCTGGGCTCGTAATGCATTTTTTTTAACTCTTATCTTTGTTAATAAAATGCATAGAAGTAAGATGAGATCTTGATATTTTTGTAATAAATCTTAGTTTACATTTTTTTTATTCCTTGGACAGTTACTTAAAGTGCTTCCTTATTATATTCCCTAAGTTGCTAGCGTACTCTATGCAGCCATTACACAGAGAGCTTTACAGCATGCATGCTGCAAACTTCTTTGTCCCCTCATTTCTCAAAGCTGTTAATGAGAATTCAGAGGAGAGCTTTAGACGCATCATGTCTGAACCATCTCCAGGAATTTATAAATTTGAAATGCTTCAACCACAATTTTGTGAAAAGCTGTTATCTGAGGTACCGTAATTTAAACTTTGTTAACTTTTCTTACTTCCCTGAGATTTGGTTTCTATGTAATACTATTCTCCTTCTTCTAGGTGGAAAGCTTTGAAAGATGGGTTCATGAGACGAAATTCAGAATCATGCGACCAAACACAATGAACAAATATGGTGCTGTTCTTGATGACTTTGGTTTAGAGACCATGCTTGATAAGTTGATGGATGATTTTATACGTCCTATATCAAGAGGTAATACATTTGAGGGGATTGCTCCTTGAAAGTTGTTTTCATGTAAAATGCAAGAGCCATTATTTTTCTCATGCTTTTGTTTTTGGTATTGTGTAGTTTTCTTTCCAGAAGTTGGAGGAGCCACACTGGACTCTCATCATGGTTTTGTTGTAGAATATGGAATTGATAGAGATGTGGAACTTGGTAGGTTCTAATACGAACTACTTCATTTTCTATATTATTGTTCTCGAGAAAAGAAAAATCCTTTTGTTATAAATGCATTTGTTAAATACAAAATTGCTAAACATATGGATCACTGTTGTGCTTCCACTCATTTTTTCTCCAATCACTTTTGTATTTAGTTTTTTTGTATGCTCGTGTTATTCCATTTTTTCTCAATGAAAAACATTCTAATAAAAAAAAAAAAGAATTATTCTCCACTCACCAATCTCTTGCTTCTACGTTAAGTTCTATATAATTTATTTTTATCACGAAATCTCATAAATATTCGTAGGGACCCTTTCTTTTGGTCACTTGCATCTATTGTATGTTGATATAATGCATTTTAAAGTATGCTCAGGCATCAATTTTAGTCCTTGATGAATAAACCGCCCTTCCTCTCCAGGAAGAAAGGCTCCATGCAAAGAAGCATTTGGTTGAGATTTTTTTTTGGTGGGGGGGTGTCAAATTACCTTCTATCCCTACACTTTTATGTGTTGTCTATTTCATCCCTGTATTTTTTGGAAGTTTTAATGTCGTTACTAATTTACAATAATTAATTTATCCCAAAAGTTCTTATTGTTAACCAGTGGTGTTAAATTTTTTGGAAAATTATTGAAGCATTCACGTAGTGCTATGGCCTGTCTTACTTGACACTGTACTTACGGTATGTGACTGTGAGTTAGTCTGAATTGTTTTCAACTACAATTGACAACAAATGCCATTGGAGTGAATTGGCTATAGGGATAGCATTGAAACCGAAGTATAAGAAGAAAATTGATACAAATGTGAAACTAGAGGAAGAACAGTGTAATAATTTAACCTACTTCTGTATTAACTTATAAGTCTTTACACTTTCTCTGTAGACATATTTTAATTATTGACAATGTAGATCTGTAAACGAATAAGCATGTGATTAAACTTTAAAAGATAAGCCATACTCTGTTCTCCCTTTGCTCACTGCTCAAGATGATTGTTTTCTCCCGTAATTTATTTTTTGGTCCTTTGGTTTAGTTTCCTATATATTTTTGTCTGTAGTTATTGCAATCAGTAAATTTATGACATCTGTTTTCTGGTTTGTTGCTTTCTTGTTATTCTTCTTTCCTAAAGGTTTGATATTCATTTGTTGACATTGAAGCTATTAATCAATTTTGTTTGAAAATGATTTTACTGTAGGTTTTCATGTGGATGATTCGGAAGTCACATTGAACGTTTGCTTGGGTAAACAATTTTCTGGTGGTGAACTGTTCTTTCGTGGCATCCGTTGTGACAAACATGTTAATACAGAGACCCAATCAGAGGTATTATGATAATCTTAAGGACACCGCTCTTTTTTCTGTATTTCAGGTTCATTCATTTGTATTTCAAGTTGCATTGTCAGATCCGTCAGTTCTGTGATTGTGTACCTTAAATTTTCTCAAGATTCTGCATACATAGTGTAGCTGTTTTCATTCATCCATTGAAATCATAGCGCAGGTGCTTTTGAATCTGGATGTTAGTTCATTAAAATTAGCCATTAATTGCTGGGATAACTAATATTTTTTTCCATAAGAATAAGAATTTGAGAAGTCTCATTTAGGCCTATGGTACATGAAAGCAAGTGTACTTATCATTTTTACCCAACAATGCGTGTGGCTATACATTACAAGATTAATGAGTAGTCTTTCTTAGTAGTTCTCTGTTGTGGGGTGGGTGAAATTTACCGAAACGGTCTCTGTATTAGGAAATCTTTGACTATCTCCATGTTCCTGGGCATGCGGTGCTTCATCGTGGACGTCATCGGCATGGTGCTAGAGCTACAACATCCGGTCGTCGGGTCAACTTACTTTTGTGGTGCAGAAGGTATTTTCTCCTTAATACTTTAAAATCTTAACGATTGCCTTATTCCAAGTAAAACTAAGAGGAAATGGATGCGATATTTCGTTCAACAACATAGGCCTTAAATGTCAGTAAGTGATAATTAGTAATCTTAGTACGATATATATATTTACTAGGTATTCTATTGGACTTTTACATGCCATTCAACGTCTGGGCTGATGCCAAGCACAAGAATTAGCTTACACTAGATGAATTGGGTTATTCGTATCTGTGTGTATATATATTTTGACCGGACAGGAATTGGATTACCGTATAATGTGAAGTTTTCTGTTAAATTAATATATTTTTTTGTGTAGCCTGAGTCTGAGCACTAAATAAATGCTAATGTGATGCTTACTCGTTGAGGTTCCATGCATTTTTCAGCTAGCTTAAGGCAGTTAATGATTGATGCCTGTAAAATTTCTTTTGACTTGAATTGTTCCATTCTCTTTTTGTTGGTTGGCTTAAGGTGTGTTTGGGAGTACTTGTTTTCTTAGTAGAAGCATTTGTAGTAAAAACATTTTAAATTATAATTAATTTAGTAAAAAGTGTTTAATAAAAAATCTTGTTAAGGATTGGTTCTATACATTTCAAAGCCTTTGGTGCTTCCTAGTCATGTAGTTCGTTCAGTCAAGAGCCGGCTAAGAACACTCACGAGTGCAGTGCTTTCTCACAATGCACTTTAAAGTTCTTAAGATGCTTTGGGACTTTTTCTAACAAGCACTTTTTTTTAGTTGAAACATGGTGGTTTTGAGTGAGAAACGCAGTCACATATGTAAAATATATCTTGCTCAGCTGCCTTCGGTGTTTTCCTCACTTTATCTCCTCTTTTTGGCAACATCTTGTTGTAGTTCTGTGTTTAGAGAGTTGAAGAAATACCAAAAAGATTTCTCCAGCTGGTGTGGAGAATGTCAACGTGAGAAAAGAGAAAGACAACTCCTATCAATCGATGCAACAAAGCAGGTAAGATTCTGTCTAGCAGATTTGAGTACCACTTTTAAGTTTTTGCCTCAAGTTCAACCTGATCTATATCTCATATCTCCAGGAGTTACTTAGAAGGGAAGTAAAATCTCCTCCTTGAGCCAGGCTACAAAGGTGAAAACTATGGTTGAGAAGGAGCTGTAAATTTAACCAAAATTTGAAGGATGTTCATCAGAATGAAGTCTCTTCTATCTTGAAGCTTTCGCCATGTGCAGGTAATGGGTGTTGTCCTGTATTATTTATTATGCTGCATTACATTTTGCAAGTGTAGCTGTACATTTAAAATGATGTTGATAGGGGAAGTTGTTATTATAGCTGTCAGAAAAATTTAACCAATTAGAAACCCGTTTGTGCCAAATTGGGAGTGAATTAACATGTAAACTTTAGCTTCTGATGCTTCCTATACGTCGAATTGAATATTCTGTTCATAGTGCAGCAATTTTATTACACTGCTCATCAAGTCGAGGATGGCAATGAGATTGGTATTAGTGTGGTGAAACAAATTTTGGTATTGAGTTTTTGTCGTTGGAGAGCATTTTAGTTGCTCTTTTTAGCTATATGGCTCACAAGTATGTGTACAACTCTTTGAATGTTTGATATCATTGGTTCCTTGATTTCGATCATGATTGCCCCATGATCGTTGCCGGTTGTCGTTCGCTTTGTGTTTATCTTCATTGTTGCTATCTTCCTTCTCTCTCGATCTCACAATAAAGTGAAGAAAAATCTCTGAAAATTATGTTGATATCTAGACCATGAAAGTACAATAGGATAAGAGTAATTTTGTGTCTTATTTTGGTAGTCTTTACAACGCTTTAATTGTAGGACTAATGCACATATTTATTTTCCCCTTAATGTTTGTAAAATTGCTTCTTGAAAGTTTTGATTGTAGAATTACTTATTAATACGCTTGTTCAAATCATTATCTACATACATAGGATTCATAATCTCATTGCCACGATTTATTATTTTCATTTTCCTCGGATTTAGGTAAGATAAAAAATACTCTCCTATAGCTCCTAGCTTTCATTTGGAGGGTTTCCTAACGTTTTCCCCCCAGTTTGGAAGGTGAAGCTCTTTTCTTTCTAATGGGAAGAAAAGTAACTCATCCTAACTAGGGTTGCAAGGAAAAACCGAAAAATCGAAAAACCTGCTTAAATTGACTGAAATTGCTTCTCGGTTCATCGGTCAGCGGTTTTAGGTAAAAAAGAAATAACAAAAAGCTGAAATTCTTGGTTTGGAAATGGTAAGGCAAAAAGAAGAAACCAAGCTGACTGATAGAATAAGTATGAAAAATGTTGATTCTAACTTAAATGGGTTCATTGGTAAGATTGGTGAGGAAATGCCTCATTATCTCCAAGCTTTGAGTTTGATTATGGGGGAATGCAACATTTCAATTTTACTTACAGAAAAAAGTGTACTGCTGAGTTTCAACCCATACAAAGCCTTCTTTATTCTGCAAAATTAGACCCCGAACAAAACCGTCGGTCTAATGGACGAGTCAGATTTCTTTTAACCTGGGTTTGGAATGAACCACTCCCTAACCCAAACCATCACCAATTTACACCAAAAACGAGGGTAGTGTTTGAATTTATGTATAAATGCCTATACTATACTATTGTCAAGAGTTACTAAAAGTCTATACCTCGTATATTTTAATTATTGTGTATCCACAAATAGTAAAATAGAGACCACATAAATGACAGTACCTTAAAAACAAACTTTATAAAATATTTTAAACTTTATAAAATAAGTGATACTCGAAAGAGATGAGTCGGTTGATGTTAAATATGTAAAATGTGATTCTAACTTTAAAGATTGAATCCTAAATAGAAAGTCAATTATTTTTTAAACAGGTTGGGTTCAACTCATAATCATAACCATTGTGTTACTGACTACCTACATTGAATCCTCAAAGCTTTATTAACTACAAAATCATAATGATCTAAATCTTTTCATCCCAATATTTTTTACTCAAATCTTTCTAAGATTTTTTTGGTCTCCTTTTATAATAATCAAGTTTTGTTGATAACCATAATGCATTTGATATAATAATTTAATCATGGTACATTACCTAGTGAATGAATGTGTATCATAATTAAAGACAAAAGAATAAAAAAGAATAAATGCGAATCATAGTTTGGATCTCATTTTGTACAAATCAACGGAACAAACAACAACCAAACGACTTTTTGATTTGGTTTCATGTATGACTTCATTTTTTTAAAAACTAATAAAAAAAAAAAAATAGTTGTTTTAGTTTACTAAACATGAGTTCTATAGTTCAATGTCTAAATTGTCGATGTCTCAATTTTCTATAAATTATCAGTTTTATAAAAAATGTCAATAAAAACAAAATATATTTGTTTTACATTTTACCAAATACTACTAATCTAATCAATACTTAAAACATGGATGTCTCAATTTTACAGAAATGATTACGAAAATAGTGATTATGTGGGGTATTTTTGGAAAAGTTATAAAAAGAAAAAAATGTTTAAAGTTAATAATATAAATATTTTATGCTTTTCTAAACGAGTTAAATTGTTTTTCTTGACATTTTTCTATGTTTGGTGGATTTTTTATGAAATAATAGAAATGTTGATTTACCATTCATATCGATTTCGAATTTATAAAAATGTAAAAATATCGATAGAAATAAATGACAACATGTCAATAAACGTCTTTATACCGTACTCTTAACATGTGTCACTTAATTTTTGGGCTAAGAAAAACAATTTATAAAAATATTAAAGATACAACTTATTTCTTTTCAAGTTAATTCATCACTAAATTCAAAAGCTTAAGTTAATAGATTGAAATCAACACGAATATATAGTCCAGTTTTATCAAGACATATATTATCGACCAACTATATTTAAGTTCAATTATATTTAATCTTATCAACTAAATCTATGAACAATTTTAAACTTGCATTCTTTTGTCATTTAAATTTTTTTTTTGCACTATTTCAAAATATTTGTTTAGATTAATAGTAAGGTTTGGTTAAGTTTAATCTCGATCATATTATAATCATTCATTTTCCTCCAAATATTACGTAGTAAGTTTATTTCCATGTAATTTATTTATAAGAACACGAATATTGATATTTACATTTACGTAGATTTTAGAAGTTGTATCGATTTAAACTAAACTCCAAGTAAATTACAAAATTACCCCATTATCCATTATACATAGTGTGTATCATTCATATATATTTCTTTTAATTGTGTGTGTATGTATATGTGTCTAATTGGAAGAAAAAAAGAAATAGAAAAAAGAAACAAGTAGTATGGATATTTTAGAAAGGGAGGCCCACAATTTTTAATGTTATTTATTGAGAATAAAAGTGAGTTTGGTTTCAAAGGGTAAGAGGTTTTGATTTGATGCCATTCATAACCTAACCCAACCTCTCAATGTTCGTTTCCAGAATCTTCTTTGTACCATTAATTTCCTCCCACCAAAAAAAAATTCAAATACAACAAAATGACATAACAAAAATAATTTTTTGATCTATCAATTATAGATCGTACAGACAAATTATCATTATCTATATCAATAACAAAAACAAGTAGATGTCTAGACCACGTAATTTGATAGTGTTTTTTTTATTACGGTTTCACCATTTAAAACAATTATAACAACAACGATAACAAGTAGTAGTGTGAATCTATTCATTTTCTTCCTTTTTGACAAATCACACATCCATCAATATCACAACCAATATTTTAAGTGATCGAAAGACTTTTTAAGTCTTTGCCTTACGTGATTTAAACACTATCACCATTACACCTAAAATTTTTAGTGGGTGTTACTATCCATATTAAATATTAAATATTATAGTATTAAAACATATTTGCAAAGGTAGTCAATGTTCTAAATTTTTTCGTAACTTTTTAGAACTTTGCTCTCTTTTTTTTCCTACTAAAAATTGTTGGCAAAAAGTTCAATATTTTGTAGGGATTTGAGTGGAGGAAAAAGAGGAGGGACACTAAACTATTTGAAATCTCCTACGCTTTATTATAAACTTTTTTTTAAAAAATATTATAATAAACAAAATATTTACGCTTCATACAAAAAAATATTAATCATTAAAACATCTTTTCACAAAATACAAAAAAACTTTCAATTTTACTATTTTTAACCATTTTTCTATTTTTTTTATATTATTAGTCAAATAAAAGATAGCTACAAATATAACAATTAGATTCAAAATAATTAAATATATAACAAAATTTTAAAAAAATTATAAAAATAACACAATCGAAGTTTATAAATGATAGAAGTTTATATTAATAGATTTTGGTATACTTTATTATTATTTCTAAAATTACGGTCGATTATAATTATCTAAAGAAAATAAACAATTCCAAATTTTTAAGAAAAATAAAATGGGAATTTCTTTTAATATTGACAAAATGGCAATTTAAAGATACCAATCTTAATTTTCTCTTACTTTTGCATTTAATGTATGTAAATGTGTGTGATATATATATATATATAAAAAAAATATATACACACATACATATAGCAAGCTTATCCATTTTCATCCATCAAGAGAAACATACATTTTTACATCATTTTATTTTTTGTTTTGTTTTTCTAAGACTTCTTTTTCCAAATAGATCAAATATATACAATTTCCATTTCATGTAGTGGTTTTTTCTTTGAAAACAATCTAATATGCCATTTAACATTATTATTGTTTTTATTCATTCATGTGAAAATGAAGTTTGAATGAGACTTAATTACAATGATGGTACAGAAAGAGAGAAAGAAAAAGTGTCAAAATTAGAATAAACCCATAGTACCCAATTTCATGGAGAAATAATAATATCTACATTATTTCTTCATTTCCATTTATTCAACTTCTTCATATATAAGATCTCTTAAAATAAGAATTTTTTTTTATTTTTTAACTATAGATATCGATCAAACATAACTATTTATAAGACACCAATTATTATTTCAAATGTCGATAATTCGATCTTTTATCCTACCATTAAAAGAAAAAACAAAAGGCAGATAATCAATATAAATATATCTAAAAATAAATTATTTTTTTTAAAAAATTAAAATATAACTTTTGCAACGACTTTTTTCTTTTATCAAAATAGTTTAAATAAAATAAATCTTTTTGAAAAAAATTTTACAGTTGAAAATATAAATCTTTATATATATATAATTTAATTTGTGGAGTTGTTTCTTGAGCTTTCTATTCTATTCGATTTATCCAAATAATTATCTTTTTTTATTTTGTCTTTTCCAAACCATTATTGGAGTCCAGATAAACCTATTCTTATATATTATTGGAAAAGTGAAAACTAAAGTAATTTAAAACATAATTCCAAAACAATTGTAGTTGAAAAAATATTTTCACTTCTACAAATGATCCAAAAATGGTAGAATAGTTCTTGAAACTTTATCTTAATTAATTTGAAATTATTTTCGCATTACTATTTAAACTAAAATTTAATTACCATTTTGATCACAAATATATTTGATCAGAATTATTTCCAAATTTGACATTTTAATTTAATTTGTTGTATACAGTTTGAAAACACATTTGTGCGAAGTGGATTCCTACTCATCCATCAATAATAATCTAACCAAAAAGTGTTTTTCTTTCTTTCTTTTTAATTGATCAAATGAATGTGGTTGGAGGTTGAACTTAATCTTTATTTACTAAATTAATATTGGAATTGGAAAAGAATTTGTTACTTTGTAGGATTAATATAAGTTAAGTTGGAATATTAATGATTTGTGTTTTGTTTGTTTATTTTAGTTTACTTTTGAAAACAAAATAAAGTTGATAGAAAATGTTAGAATCTCCAACTTTTGTAGTTTTTGGATTTAACTAATTAATATTATTTGGTCGAATTTAATATATGAATAAAGTATCTTTATTATTTCAATTATTTTCATATCGATAATTAATTATAACATATTTATCTAAAATTTTTATGGTTTTTCATTTCAACTAAATTTGTTTAATCTAAATTTATGAAAAGAAACAATGACCCCAAACCAATATGAAAAGTTATATAATTTTCTATCAGTAGAATTTTTAAATTTTGAAAATGTTATCCAAAGGTTAGCTTGTGAGTTAGTCAAATTAATTGTTGCATTAAAAATTACATTATTGAAAGTGGTAGGTATAAATTAATTTAAATTTAAATTTAAAATTAATAAATGTATTTTTAAATATAACAAAAAATTAAAATACTTAAATTCTAAACTACAATCCTATATTTATATTTTATAAATATTTTCAATAGTTTTATTATTTACAATCATCGTTCAAATTAAAATTAATGTATGTATAGTCTAAAATTTGATAATTCAAAAATGATGCAAAATCATAAATTTATTCATTTAGAATCAAAATGGATGCTTTCGAATGAGTATTTATTAAATCATTGAAAACTCCGCAACGAAAAAATTAATATATAGTTAATATGTTGTAGAAGTTAGGTGCTTGACCTAAACAAAACTAAAACCTAATCCCTTAATCATAAAGTCAAAAAGGTATAGACTTTTATAATGGTAACTTTGAACTAATATATATATATATATTATCTATATAATTGAACATAACATTAAATAAAACATACACAATTAAATACATAAGCAAGGGTTTGATTGTGGAACAACTTAATTCCTTCCCTTATCATAAATAATAAAATAAAATGTGATTTTTTATTTATTTTGGTTTTACTTTTTTTTTTTTTTGCGTTCAATTGCATTTTATTTGAAATATGAATGTTCGATCTCTTCGATATTTTATCCTTTCAAATTTTACAAGTAGGAGAATTAAGGAAATTTTGTTTACGTGTTTCTAAATTTCAATGTTCGAAAATTTGGATCCAATAAAATTTAGTTATATATTTACAAAATAGAATTTGATTATCTAAAATTATAATAAAGATATTAATGTATATTTTGTCCTTAAGAAAATTGAAGATATTATCTTATTTTATTTTGTATTATCTTGTATTATTTGTTGCCTTTTTCATTCCATACAACCTTGTATTTATACCCCTTTTTCCTTGATGTAAATAATACACACAAGAATATTCATCTAAATAAATTTACATGGTATCAGAGCCTCTTTAACTAGTTACTGTTCAAACCGCCGCCGCCGCCGCCGCCGCCGTACCCATCCGACGCCCGCCTCCGTGAAACCCAGTCGCCTTTCAGATCTCCGCGAACCCGAAGCTGCGCCTGTTTTCCCTTTGCGCGTGCGAGCCGGCCTCCGTGAAACCCAGTCGATCCCGAGCCTACCACCACATCCGTCGAAGCTCCACACTCCAGTCTCCGACCTCCGGCGTCGCTTGAATCTCCGTGAAGCCTGTCTCCAGCCGTCGCTGACCCGTCCGATCCGAGCGTGTCTCCAGCCGAAACCATCAGATCCGAAGCCGAAACCATCAGATCCGAAGCCGAAACCATCAGATCCGAAGCCGAAACCATCAGTTTTGACCCGAAACCACCTACCCGCCCCGCGCCTTTTCATCAGTTTTGACCCGAAACCACCTACCCGACCCTTTTCCATCTACCCGACCCGAAACCATCTACCCGACCTGAAATTCGCTCCATCTCTGTGAAACCCGACCCGAAAATTGCCCTTATCTTTATTTAATTATTTTTTTCTGACTTGGTTTTCTTTTCTCTTGTGAGTAGATGGAGAAAAGTGAAATTGCTCGTCCGATTAGCACAATTCTTGATGGCTCTAATTATATTACATGGGCCAATCAAATGAAAAGCTTCTTAATTGGACGAAAATTATGGCGCATTGTCACGGGAGATATTACCAAACCAACCAAACAAGACAAGGAAGATGATAGCAAATTTATAGAACGCCTTGAAGAATGGGACAGCAAAAATCATCAAATTATTACCTGGCTTAGTAACACGTCAATCCCTGCTATCCACACACAATTTGATGCTTTTGAAAACGCTAAGGAGTTATGGAATTTTTTGTCCACGCGATTCAAGTCCGTCGGATTAGCGCATTACTATCAGTTGCACAATAGCCTTGTTAATCTTAATCAAGAAGCTGGTCAATCGGTTAATGAGTATCTAGCCGTGCTTCAACCTATATGGACTCAACTTGATCAAGCCACCATCAGTAAAGATCATCTTCGTCTTATTAAAGTCCTTATGGGACTACGTCCAGAATATGAATCTGTTAGAGCTGCCTTATTACACCGCAGCCCCCTGCCCTCATTAGATGCCGCTATCCAAGAAATATTATTTGAAGAAAGACGTCTTGGCATCAATCTCTCTAAACATTCTGATGCTGTTCTTGCCAGCACCTATTCACCACCTGGAGCATCAAGCACATTTTGTAAAAATTGTAAGCTCACTGGTCATAAATTTATTAATTGTCCTAAAATAGAATGCAGGTACTGCCATAAGCCAGGCCACATCCTGGATAATTGCCCCATAAAACCACCTCGACCTCGCAACTATTCTACCAGAGCAAAGAACTTTACTAAACCCAGTAACTCCTCTGCTGCTACTGTTGCTCCGGATAAATCCACCATCCCCCAGTTCCAGATAAGTGATCTTCAAAGCTTACTAAATCAGTTGATTTCATCACCTTCCTCTGCACTTGCCGTCTCACCAGGTAATCGATGGCTTCTTGACTCTGGCTGTTGCAATCATATGACATCTGATTACTCTCTTATGAACACTCCTAGTCCTACTAAATCTTTACCTCCCATCTATGCTGCTGACGGCAATTGTATGAATATCACTCACATGGGCACCATCAATACCCCTAGTTTGAATCTTCCTCACACTTACTGTGTCCCAAACTTAACTTTTAATCTAGTATCTGTTGGTCAATTATGCGACCTTGGCTTCACTGTCTCTTTTTCTTCCAATGGTTGTCAGGTTCAGGATCCACAGACGGGACAGACGATTGGGACGGGTCGCAAAGTGGGCAGATTGTTTGAGCTTCTATCACTTCAGGTTCCTTCTCCATCCATCTCTGCCCCTGTCACTGACTCTGATACATATCAGTGGCATCTTCGTCTTGGTCATGCTTCTCCAGAAAAATTGCGTCATTTAATCTCCATTAACAATTTAAATAGTATTACCAAATTTGTCCCCTTTAATTGTTTAAATTGCAAACTTGCTAAGCAACCTGCTTTGTCATTTTCTACATCCACTTCTATTTGTGATAAACCTTTTGATTTAATCCATTCTGACATCTGGGGGCCTGCCCCTACCTCCACCGTCCATGGTTATCGTTATTATGTGTTATTCATCGATGATTTCTCTCGATTTACATGGATTTACTTTCTCAAACACCGCTCTGAATTATCTCGCACTTATATTGAATTTGCTAATATGATTCGTACCCAATTCTCTTGTCCCATCAAAACCCTTCGCACTGACAATGCCTTGGAGTATAAAGACTCCACTCTTCTATCTTTTCTCTCCCAACAGGGCACTCTTGTTCAACGCTCATGCCCCCACACTTCCCAACAAAATGGACGTGCTGAGCGCAAACATCGCCACATTCTTGACTCAGTTCGTGCCCTTCTTCTTTCTGCCTCATGTCCTGAGAAATTTTGGGGTGAAGCAGCTCTTACATCCGTCTATACTATTAATCGTCTTCCTTCCTCCGTCCTTCAAAACATCTCTCCATTCGAAAGACTATATGGTACTCCTCCTAACTATTCCAACCTTAAAGTCTTTGGTTGTGCTTGTTTTGTTCTCCTGCAGCCTCATGAACACACTAAACTTGAACCCCGTGCCCGCCTCTGCTGTTTTCTTGGCTATGGCACAGAACATAAAGGTTTTCGTTGTTGGGATCCCCTTTCCAACAGACTTCGTATATCCCGCCATGTCACATTTTGGGAGCACACTATGTTCTCTCGCTTATCCTCCTTCCACGCCTCCTTCTCTAGTCCCCAATCTTTCTTCACTGACACATCCATTGATCTTTTCCCTCTCTCTGAGTCCACTCCTGGTAATGAGCTTGCTCAATCTGCACCTACTTCTGCAACCTCGGACCAGTCGTCCATCTCTGATGGGAATCCTGACCCTCCTCCAGACATCCCTCCTCGTCGTTCTACTCGGGTAAGGGAACCTCCTATTCATCTCCAAGATTATCACTGTTTCTCTACTATTGTTTCTCTTATTGAACCTACCTCTTATCAAGAGGCTAGTACTGACCCTTTATGGCAGAAAGCGATGAATGATGAATTACAGGCTCTTGAAAAGATGCACACTTGGGACTATGTTGACTTACCTCCTGGTAAAAGACCCATTGGCTGCAAGTGGATCTACAAAATCAAGACTCACTCTGATGGTACTATTGAGTGTTATAAGGCTCGGCTTGTAGCAAAAGGGTATTCCCAAGAGTATGGCATTGACTATGAAGAAACATTTGCTCCTGTGGCTCGGATGACATCTGTACGTAGTTTACTAGCTGTTGCTGCTGCCAAGCAGTGGCCCCTTCTTCAAATGGATGTCAAAAATGCTTTCTTAATGGGACTCTTTCTGAAGAAGTATATATGAAGCCACCTCCTGGTACTTCTTCTCCTCCTCACAAGGTGTGCCTCTTGCGTCGCGCACTATATGGTCTCAAACAGGCTCCACGAGCTTGGTTTGCCACGTTTAGCTCTACCATCACTCAACTTGGCTTTACTTCCAGTCCTCATGATACTGCACTCTTTACTCGTCACACACCCCAGGGTATTGTACTTCTTCTTCTCTATGTTGATGACATGATTATCACTGGTAATGATCCACATGCCATATCCGATCTCCAACACTACCTTGGTCAACATTTTGAAATGAAAGACCTTGGGTCTCTCAACTACTTTCTTGGTCTTGAAGTCTCTCGACGCTCGGACGGGTATCTATTGTCCCAAGCTAAATATGCCTCTGATCTTTTAGCCCGCTCAGGAATTACTGACTCTAGCACAGCTTCAACGCCGTTAGATCCCAATGTTCATTTAACCCCTTATGATGGTGTTCCTCTTGAAAATGTCAGCCTGTATCGACAACTCGTTGGCAGCCTCATCTATCTAACAGTGACTCGCCCAGACATTGCATATGCTGTTCACATTGTTAGCCAATTTATGGCTGCTCCTCGAACCATCCACTTTACTGCCGTACTTCGTATCCTTCGCTATGTCAAAGGAACCTTGGGACATGGACTTCAGTTTTCTTCTCAATCCTCTCTTGTATTATCTGGCTATTCCGATGCAGATTGGGCTGGGGATCCCACTGGTCGGCGTTCTACAACCGGTTACTGCTTTTACTTAGGTGATTCTCTCATTTCTTGGCGTAGTAAGAAACAAAGTGTTGTCTCTCGTTCTAGTACTGAATCAGAATATCGTGCTCTTGCTGATGCTACCGCCGAACTTTTATGGCTTCGTTGGCTTCTTGCTGATATGGGTGTTCCCCAGCAGGGTCCCACTCTCCTTCATTGTGACAATCGTAGTGCCATCCAAATTGCTCACAATGATGTTTTCCATGAGCGTACAAAGCACATCGAAAATGATTGTCACTTCATCCGTCATCATCTCCTGAGCCACACACTTCTTCTGCAATCTATCTCCACCACTGAACAACCAGCCGATATCTTCACCAAAGCCTTACCATCTACTCGCTTCAATCAGATACGTACCAAACTCAAGCTGACAGCTACTCTACCACCTTGAGTTTGAGGGAGGGTATTAATGTATATTTTGTCCTTAAGAAAATTGAAGATATTATCTTATTTTATTTTGTATTATCTTGTATTATTTGTTGCCTTTTTCATTCCATACAACCTTGTATTTATACCCCTTTTTCCTTGATGTAAATAATACACACAAGAATATTCATCTAAATAAATTTACAAAAGATAATTTGATTATACTTTTGAAGCATCTTGAATTTGAGAGGGTTCTACCATAAATGGATGTCAAATAAATTTGGGTTTCTGCAATTTTAGTATTATATATAACTATTTATTTTAGGCTAAACTATATTTTAAAAAATCCCTTTTAACTTTATCTTCTTAAAAGTTTTTAAAATATTCCTGTATTTAATTTTTATTTCTTTCCTAAAAATATTCTCTTTTAATTTTTTTTTCTTTTAAGTTTACAAATACCATTACATTAGTTTTGAACGGAAAAAAATATTTTTGAATTTTCAAAAGTATAAAGAATACACTTAAACTTAAAAAAGGACATTAAAAAAATATTCTTATAATTAGCACGTGAACAAAAATGGTTTATACTCATTGCAAAAATAATTATAATTTTCCTTTTAAAGAAAAGGTTATAAAATGGTCTTCATATTTTCTGGTGCAATAAGATGTGAGGAGATTATTCGAATTACGAACCTTTGTGACGCAAACAAATGACTGTGTTTGTTTCAGTTATCATATCGTTAGCATATTGATCAATTTGTTTGAACTAAAGTTGTTTCTAGTTCGAAAAGAAACTTCAAAGATGGTATATAGTAGAAGGTTGAAACTCTAAAGGACATTCCAAAAAGAATTCAGAAAGCAAAATTGCAAAATACTCTTTAAACTCTTGAGGATCATGATCAGACACACTTTCAAGACCAAAAGCACTTTAAAGATCAGTCAACTTTCAAACGTAAAAACTGTAGCTTTGAGTACAAGTAATTGTCAGACTCTCAATATAAAATTTACCTTAAAAGAAAATAACGAGAAGATAAATATTAGACATATTTGAGTCAATACAAATATTCAAGTTTATTACACTTGAAATTTCATTTTTCAACCTATTGAACAAAATATCTCTTTTTTCTTTTCTAAAGAAATGTGGGAAAGTAGAAAGAGAGACTAATTGAAAATGTGACACTTTTCATAATAAAATTGAAATGTGTTAGTCATGTTTAAATGAAAAAAGAGAAGAAAAAAACTATATCAAATACTTCCAAAATAAGTTTAAAGCATAAAACTCGAAAATTCAGCTCTACTGCTTCCACCTCTTGACATAAAATGTAGTTTTTTTTTTTAATTACCCGATTTTGATCTATATATTTTAAAATGTGGTTTATTTCGATAATTTTAATTTTTTAAAAATAAAGTAAAAATAAAAATGAATAAAATGAATAAAAAATAAAATTAGAATGAGCATTTTAAAAATATATGGACCAACGTAAAAGTAAAAACATATTTATTTTTGTTTTAATTTAAAAGATACATGGAGTGAAAAGAGAAAAAAAAAACCGTTTAATTGATAATTGTTTTATATTTTAGACCTATATTCTCCTATTTTTAATTATAATTCTTTTTTTTTCAAGGAAACAATTGATTTTTGGGGTCAAATGCTAAATTAAAAAAAGAGAGAGAGAGAGAAGTTTTTGAAAATTCATCACCCATTAACTTAATTATTTATATTAATAGATGGTTTAAGTTAATATTAAAACATGTAGTCCAAAAACGTAATTCCATAATAATAAATAATAATAATAATAATATAAGTAAATAACAAGAGTAAGAAATAATAATGTATAAGCTGAATAAGAATAAAAAAAAGAAGATTATGGTACACAAAATTCTTTTTGTGATGTTCGAATTCCAACCCAACGACGAGTTGAATATTAGAAGAAAAAAAATTAATTAAGTGGTCCTCTTTATATATATATATTATCACATTTAAACAAACGCCCACCAAATTCCAATCCCGCTTCCCTTGAAAAGAAAGAAGAAGAAGAAGAAGAAGAAGAAGAAGAAGAACTCGAATCTCTCTCTCTCTCTCTAACGGCGGCTTAAAAAAGAAAACATGTAATCTCTCTCTAACAATGACATCAAAATGACCTCACTCATTCTCTCTCTCTCTCAAACAATGAACTGTCAATAAACTATCATTTTAGTTTCTATATATATATATATATATATATATATATATATATATATATATATATATATTAAATTTCTCCCATTTTAGTCCACATAATTTTATTATTAAATTTACTCTCTTAAACTATTTATATTCATTTTTGTTTTTTTGTTTTTTATTATTCTTGAGAAAATGTATATGTGAATATATATATATATATAAACTAACATTAAAGAATAAACTTAGGATTTACTTCCAAATGGATAGGTTGATTAAAAATGAACCATGCTTAGAACTAATATTGAATCTCCCTCTGATTTTGTCCTTACATGATATTAAGTAAAATTTTAGCCAAATTTCTAAAATCAAAAGTACTAGGTTTATATATAATTTTTTAAAACATCTTAATTTTGATTTCATTTTTAAAACATGGCAAAAATAAATTAAAAAAATAAGGAAGTTATTTTAAATAATAAAATTAGATAAAATATTTACTATGTATTTTAATTAATTTTACTATATTCTAAAAACATCTCATTTGTCATTTGTTATTTATCTTTTAACAAATGAGGTCAAATAATTTGAAAACTGCTTTTCGAATTAAAATTGCAAAGAAACAAACCTAAAATTCAAAACCATAAAACTAAACATAAAGGAAATTGCAACTTTTCACCATGTGGTAAATGCAAATTAATTAACAGTTTAGTTCGAACAAAATAAATATTAAAGTAAAAAGAAAAAAGAAAAAAGAAAAGAAAAGAAAAGAAAAAGAATTGATTAAGTTTGTGAAGGAGGTAGGGAGTATGGTTGGGAAAAATAATTGAAGCTGAAGGCGACTCTAAGGTAATTAATTAAAGCATAATAATCATCATTAATGAGCAAAGCGTGGTCGGTGAGATACGCAAATCTTTATGGACGGTGCTGATTTGACGATCAAAGAC
Organism: Cucumis melo; assembly: GCF_025177605.1. NCBI lineage: Eukaryota > Viridiplantae > Streptophyta > Magnoliopsida > Cucurbitales > Cucurbitaceae > Cucumis > Cucumis melo. Next base: position 20,689,651 of record NC_066865.1, read on the forward strand.
ATTGTCTAATAATAAAATATAAATCATGTGGCTCAAAATTAATTTAATCCTAATCTCAGTCCCCCCCCGGAGATCTCGCTAAATCTCTTTTCCACAGAGATATTCCCTCCCTCTCTCTCTCTCTCTCTCTCTAAATTAATCTCTTTAACTAATTTAATTTAATTTAATTAATTAATTAATTCTTCTCTTAATTTTAATCTACTCCACCGTCCAAACCGCCATATTCCCCCCTTTTTTTTCTAATACTTTCACATGAATGTTGGAATTTTTGGGGACACTTTTTTTTTTTTTGAAAACTAATTTTTCTTTTTAATTCACCTTCCTTTTTTTGCCCTTTTACTTGTGTTTCTTTAGGGCAGGGTAGGCTTAATATTAAATTTTCCTCCATATGTCAATTTCTTTGGAAACCTATGTTGGTATTATTATATTGGGGAAAAATGTTATTATATATTACACTATAAATAATTAGCATGTTAAAAAGAAAAAGGAAAATGGTATTTCGGTTTATTTATTAATTTTTTAAATATGTTTCTTGAATTTTTTAACTTTTACAACATTGATATTCCATTTACATTTACATTTTCATCTATCGTTTTTCTTCTTCTTTTAGTTATAGTTCATTTCAATTTATTTTCTAGGGATTTAAATAAATATTTAGAAGGAAAAATAAATTATCGATAAAAATCAAGTAGATGTAGACTATCTTTTTTTTTTTTTTTATTATTATTATTTAATTTTGTCATCTTCCTCTTAGATTTCAAATTTGGATTACAACATTAGACCAATTCTTGAAGTTTGTTATGATTATATATATATATATATATATATATATATATATATAGACTCGTAGGAGTATTAGGTATATATATTTTTCCCATTAAACGAGGAATATGAATACCTACAACATTTGTCTCTTTGCATTACTATTTTACCTAGCTAGTAGAAAATTGGTTAGGTCACATTTTGAAAGAGACAACTCTTCCTTTTTCATTAATAGCACACAAAAATACATTTTATTTTTTAATACCTTGATGGAGAATTTGGTAGGTCCAATTTAATAATTAGTTTTTATTTTTAAGAATTAAGTTTATAAAGTATAAACTTTCTTATTTTGTTATCACTTTTTAGTCGTGTGTGTGTGTTTTTTAAAAAGAAATTTATCTTTTATAAATTATAGAAACTAATCTATGAAAAAAACAAAATTAATTTTTGACATATGGTTATCATTTTATCTTTTCTTTTTAATTGTATGTTTTTTTTACCGGTGTTTTCATAAATCAAATCAAAATTTTAAAAATAAAAACAAATTATTTTTGAGAAGTTTTTTTAAGAATTTTGTTCAACTCTTACCTTAAAAAAAAAAACAAATTTAATTATCAAAGCTAAATATAGTTACCAAATGGAAACCATATATAGCTTCAAATTTCAATTACTTAATTATTGAGGTCTTCTTAGTGAAAGAACAGTAGGAGCTTATTAGTATCTATGGTTAATAAACAGTAACATTTTGTTATATTTATAAATATTTTGATTTATTTTGTATTATTTGAAAAGAAGTCTAACAACAACATACGGTAACAAAATAAAAGTAGGAGAGAAGTATGGGTACAAAAATTGTCAACAATTCAAGTGATTTACAACAAACTCATTATTTTCAAACTTTATATATATTATTTTAAATATGAACCACATATATATATATATATATATATATATAATTATTTAGTGTAGTAAAATTTTTTAATGCTTTTAATTAAACTTGAGATAGATCAACAAGAAAGAAAGAAAAATAACAGTCTTGTTTGACTTGGTACAAACTATTTTAAAATTACAAATTTAGTGGGTAAAACTAAGTTTAGTTGTTAAATATGTTTTTAGATTAAGGCGGAGGAGAAGAAGAGAGAATTAATGGTTGGAGTTAAATAAGTTTTAAATTAATGTAGTGGAATTGATGAATATTAAAATAAGTATGACATCTTATGATCAAGACAAAAGATTTAAAAATGAATGTAGAAAAACATTGGGGAAATTAAGATGATGATAATAATAATAATAATAATTTGGAGAGGTGTGTGACATTGACCAATATTGAAAGGAGTTGGAAAAAAGGTACGTTGTGCAATAAGCTCCACAAAGATGGAAACGCGTTTTGGTGTTTAGAAACAAAGCTACAAAGCTACAAAGCTACAAACACCAACACATTTCTTCCACTAATAAAATACTTCCTAAAGATCTCTTTCTTTCTTTCTTTCTTTCTTTCTTTCTCTCTCTCTTAATGCATTTATAAGAGTTGATCCAATGGGAATGGGAGCCAAATTAAAAGAGATAGCACATGCTTGTCTTGTTTGGACATTACACGTGCCATACAATCTCTCTCTCCACATTTCCTTTTTCTTCTACTTGAAAGCCAAAGTTAAGTTATGAGGTTCATTGTTTGTTACCAAACCCCCCACCTAACTCATAACATTCGTAAATTCATAATTTCAGGAATCAATACTAAAACCAACCAAAACCAGTATGATACCCAAACTAAGGAAATCATAATTGAGGAGTAGAGACAAAGCCAGTTTTTCTTTTTTAATGGAGTCATTAGGGTGTATTTATAGAAATTTTGATCGACCGTTATACTATTAGGATTAGGATATGATTATTTTTTTAATCTTACACTCTTCAACAATTATGTTTTTGTATTAGAAAAAATACTTTTTATCCCTCGACATGTTTTAATTTTGTTTCAATTTAATCGATATAAGTAAAAATTATGAACTTAGTTTTTATTGAATACTCAAATTTCAAGACATTACAATTATACATTTTTATAAAATTTGAATTAAGTTAAAAAAAAAAAAAACTTATTTAACACAAGATTAATTAAAAGTATGAGATGAATTAGACCCGATGAATGAAATTTTAGACAACCTATATGAAAATTTTAAACTTCAAAACATGTGATAGACAAGTATTTTTAAAAGTTTAGATTCTAATATCATAATTTAAACTACATAAATTAACATATTATATTTATCCTCTAAATTGAATCTATAGACTTAACTTTATTATAAGTAGGATTTCATCGATCTAAAATTATTTCCATCGATTAAGTTTCAAATGTTTTGAATCGGACAAATAATTTTTGTACTCATAACTTAATTGTTAGTACAATAAACTTTTCTATTATCTGTTGTTTGAGAGTGTAGTAAGTTGGGTGACTTAAATTAAGGAATAATAATTTTAAAATATTAATAGGTTAGCAATGGATGTTTAATTTACTATTTCTGTTCATTTTTCGTTTGTACGAAAATTGGAATTGTTTAAGAGCCAACTTGCGTGTTAGGAATAAAAATGATAAATTAATAAATAATGGAAGTCACTCTCTTTGCTTACTTCAAGTAATTTTCAATTCAAGGTGTCCTTTGGACATTACTCTTTTATACATATATATAATTTTATTTTCCACTTTAGTTTGGTTGTGGGTTGCTTATCATTCTAAAATTGTTTTGAATTATAATAAAATCATAATTTGATTTTCACTTTAGTTAATTGAAAAGAGAAGATTTTTTTTTTTGTTAGGATTGTCTCTCTCGTTAGAAAACATGTTAGTCGTAAAAGTTCTGTGATGCATGAATTTCTGTTCGCGTTTTTTGTTTACATATTAAAACATCGATAGAGGCTCTACAACTCCATTTTTAAGAGTTATCGGTAGTTTCTGTCTCAACAAAGAATGTATAAGAATGTTATAATTTGAGGATAAAAAAAATGGTACGTTATTGTATTAGAGAATAAAAGAAAAAAACTAGTTTCTAATGAAATTTAGGAACGAAGATTCGAGATAACATGGAAACAAATTAGAATTATATAGAATAAAGAGAATATTCGAAAATAATAAATTAAAAAATGAATCAATTTAAAAATTGTTCAAATATAATATACATTATTTTAAAAATACATATCTTCTTTTTTTGGGTAAACTATTTTATTAGGAAATTTATTGTGCTACATATTAAATAACTTGGGAGCTATTTTAAATTAAAAGCTCCTAACAAACATGAAACATGTTGAAAGGAGGAGCTTGTATTAACTTAGAATAATCTCATAGTTTTGTTGATTATGTTATTAGCTTATAATATTAACAATTTTATTTTATTTTCATAAAACTATTTTGTTTTATTTTTCAACTCAACATGTACTACGTGTTCTCTATTTAGTAACTTATGTTTACTTTCTTTCAATTTTTCACGATCGATGTCATGTTTTTTTAAGTCATATGATTAAATTCTTATCCAAAGTTTAAAAGCAAAAACTATGCATATCTAGATATGTTTACGTGTATACATATATAGCTTAGTTTCTTAAAACATTAATAAAAAAGAGAACGAAACAAATAAATATAGAGAAAATGTTTATTAGACTTAATTTTTAAAAATGAAAAATCAAATGGTTTACGTGTATTATAACACAATTTGAGTAATTATATTAGATAACACTTTTAGAGAGTGATAAAATTAAGTGAGGTCAACATTTCTAAAGAATTAGTAAATATAACAATATCTGTCAATAATAGGTTTCATCTCATCGATAGTAACTATACAATCTATCACTAATAGACTTATATCAGTGTTTTATTATCACTTAATCTAAATTTTTCTATATTTGTAAATTATTTTAAATTATATTATACATGCAAATACTTTAATTATATAGGTAAAAAATTGAATTTTAGATTTTGAAGTCGATAGTAAATGTTTATGTTAGTTGTCGAGTAATATATATAGCTTTGAATCTTTATATTTGTATATTAAAATATTTACGTCGTTTTAAATAAAAATAACTATTTACTCAGATAGAGAAATTTTTAAGTGTTTTTAAGAACAATAAAACATTAACTTTGAATAATAGGAAAGAAGTAAGTTCAAAACAAGTGCAGTCCGATTTATTTATAAAATAGTTCCCGGAGTCATTTTTACAAAATAATAGTAATTAGACATATAATAAATAATAAAAAGACACACATTCAAAGAGAGTAAATTATATATTTAAATTTTATCCTCACTCTAAAGTATATATTAATATATATAACCAACATGAGTTTAATTCAACTCGGGACAAGAGATTCCAGATTCAAATCCATCCGCCTCAAGTTTTACCAAAAACACTTTAATTACATCATTATCCTTTGACATCAGAGTTTCAGATCTTCATATCTATATTATAAAAAAAAATCTACATCATTTTATGAATCTTTGTTCGTCCGTAAATTCCAAAAGAATCAATATGTATGTACTTTCGACCTTAAAGGTTACCTTTATAATACCTTTAAAAAGAGCCAATAGTACTTCAAACAAAGTACAACGTGCAAATTAAAAAGAACCAATAATTAATACTTCCCTTAACATGGTGTCACCATTCGAATCTCCCCCTATCACATCTGCATTTTTACCGATCACAATAAAATCCAAGCTTGACAATTGTAACCTCCTGAGTTTAGGAGGGGACTTAAACGAACCAATATCAAATCTTAATGAGATCAAATGGATGTAAAAGTATGATTTAAGAAGGTTTAAAAGAATTAAAAGTTAATCTACACCAACAAGAGTGCACCTTCCTTTTTCGTATCTCAACATATAGGAACTCCAAAGTTAAGCATGCTTAATTAGCCTCCAAAGTTAAACAAACCATGCTAAAAATACCTATATCGACAAAATGCAAATGATATAGGAGATCATGTAGGGAAATGTCAGAGAAATTAGGTCTTGAATATGAATTTTGAATCTTGAACCTAGAACGTTACATCAATGGATCATGAGATTGTTAGTTTTTGATGCGGTGAATAATAATTGTAATTGTTTGCTAATTAAAAAAAAGTCTAGAAAAACAAAAATTAACGAGATTTTGCATGATCTCTAAAAAGTCCAGAGACTTAAAAACACAATGTCACCACATCTTAGGTCGAGCTAGGGTGAAATTTAATATCCAAGAACTCCATATTTTTTAAAAATCCCTTGATAGTAATTTTGTTTTCATTCACTTAGCTTGTTTAGAGTTTTGACAAAGTTGTATCGTAAACGATGACACGTTTGGTAGAGATTAAGACACATATCGAAAGTGCATTTAAACATGTCAACCACATTGCAAATCTTCATTTTCACATATAGGAACATTATTTCGTCAGTTCCCTCCAAAGACTTTTCATCATGTTTTTATGGGCCTTCATAGCCGAAAAATATTCCTTATTCATACAAAATATTCCAAGAGGCTAATCATAATGTACTGATGGACGTTGTTGCATAATTGAATGCTTGACATTATCGTTGCACAATTTTGTAGTCCAAATGTCTGATAGTTACTTGAAACAAAACTATATTATAATATGAATTATTATACACATTTTTGTTTGTGTGAAACTTTTGTCTAATATTACACAAATAGTAATAAATCGAAAAATATTTTGTGTCACATCAACTTTTCTTTTTCATTTTGTTGAATATTAGACAAAGTAAAAAAAAAAAAAAAAATTAATCATACACGGAATCTTAATTATTAGAAAACTCTCATATAATTGATTATAATGAGAAATAAGTAAGATTGAGTATTAAATATTAATTTAAACTTTCAATTTTATCAAATTATTGTAGCTCAAAACTTATATATAGTTGTATAGAACCTTGAACTTAAAAGAAAAAATAAATGCAATTCCTAATATTCGATAATCACACCATGAACTAAAAACAATTTAATATGTTTTTATCAATTATATAAAAACAAAAGTATGTTATAAAATTTATAATTTTTTTTTTTTTATAAAGTGATGGCATGATTAATTTACATAGTAGTAGAAAATTAAATTGGTGGTCTCCTCACTATTAATTAGGATTTGAACGCAATAAAAGAAGAGGGTAAAGACAAAACAAAGACCATTATTACTCCATACCAAGTTTTCAACCATTTTTTTCCTCACCTACACATTCTTTTTGGTGAATTTTAGGAACTAAGTTGGTTTGGTATTTGGTATGCAATTAAGTTTCTATTTTATATTTTAATATATAGATTTTGTCAATATTCATTTCGTTGGATTTTTTATTCTAAAATTGCAAATATAGTTTTGAATTAAAATTTATAGATGATGCATATATTACCTTTTATAAGTTAGATAGAATAAAAACAACAAAGGTAAGCAGATAGCATGGTTTGGGTTGAAAGTGACAATTTATGATCAAAATGGGCTTAGGAAAAGAGACTGGCTCGAATCCTAGCCTAAGCCAGTGTGCTCCACCTCGCCTTACCTAAAAGAGCATACCCTTAAAATAAGGTGTTTGTTGTAGATCCTAAATATAGCTAAAGTAAATAAGGAATGCCCAAGCACAAAGGATCATTGTTCCTCAATATAGCTAAAGTGATGTGTTCGACCTCGACCTTGGCCTAGGTTAAGGCTGATCCTTGAAGAATACCAAGTAGGGTACACCTTTCAACCCAATAAGTCAAATGATAGGTTTAATATAACTCTAAAACATTAAAGACTTATAAAGACATCATGATAACTCTAAGAGAAGTAAGTCTCACTCACATTTAAAAGATTCCTTTTACTTGCTACATAGATTTCTTTGCTAACTTAGACAACGTTGTGAAGATATTTCTTATCTTGCATATAGTCATGTAAGGATTAAGTACATATTTAGCTTGTATAAAATTTGACATAAACATTTATTATAAACTATGTACCATTTCTAATTAATAACTACATCAAAATAATAAGAGAAAATATATTAATGATCTAGTAAATAACTTATTTTCAAATATGCATCATAATATGAAAATTTGTTTAAGTAACAAAAACGGTTGAAATATTTATAAATATTACAAAATATCAGAATTTGTTAACTATAAACAATTCTTATTGAAGATAGCCTTTACATGCTTACTTGTAGAAAAAATCAAATTAACAATTATCAAAGGGGACTTGAAGACCCACATGCAACTTAATCGAAACCTTATAGATGACCAAAATGTATATTTATCTCATCATTACTATTACTTCACTTTTCTAGCTTTCCCCTTTTAAACAATGTGATTTTAGATAAAAATCTTTAACACTCCAACATTTATTTCTCACCATAATGGATCACATTCTAAATGGACTCTATTTAATGTTATGTTTTTGTGTATAAGACGTACGTTTCTGTTTATCGTATCAAGTATATGATGTGTATTTATACATTTTCTTATATTTTTTGTTCGAAATAATTATGAGTCGTCTAAATTTTTTACTATTTTGTCAAAATTAAAAGGTAAGGATTCCGAGTTTAATATTAAGAATTTATTTCATGTTAGATTAAAATTCACAGTCCTATTAGACACAAAATTAAAAATACATAAGTTTATTAATTTTAAATAAAATTTGAAATTTATGTTTATTTGGTCCAAAAAAATCACAAATTCAATTCTTTGATCTTCAATTTAGAAAAATTCAAACCATTTCCAAGCACAAACCTAAATTAGAAATTTTCACTAGTCTTCTTCTATATCAAATGTATATCTATAATATCAATAACATTTTTTAAAAAATAATTAACTCAATTTGTTAATAACAACTTATTACGGTTAAAAAAAAGTTCATAAAACATATTTAAAAATTTGTACTTTGTTACACATTCATATGTCAAATGAGCTATATTCATTTTAAAAATTTCTAAATCGAAATAACGACCACAAACCTGCGGGTTTAGATTATCGAGACTAAATTTAAAATAATAATAATAAAAAATTTATGTGCCCATTTGTTAAAAAAGAGTATAAATGTAGGTAGCAATTGATAATAATGTGCACAAAACCCACACACATCTCTTTCTCCTCTTTCTCCTCTTTCTCTCTCTCACATATGAACCCAAATTCCCTTTTCCCTCAAACCCAATTTATTTCTATACCCTTTCTCTCTCAAAAGTTTCTCAAACAATTTTTCAAAAATGGGTTTACACTCACAGCTCAATGACTTCTCTTACCATTCTCTCCCTCTCTTCTTCCTCTCTCTCCTTGCCAATTTCCTCTCTCTCCTCCGCTCCGCCTTCCTCTCCCCCGCCGACCACCGTTCCGATCTCTCCCCTCTTCCCCACCACCTCCATCTCAATCGCCTCCTCTCCCACCCCTACTCCCACTCCGACGACCCCGACTCTCCCTCCGATTGCGTCGTTTGTCTCTCCCCTCTCGCCGCCGGTCACCTCGTCCGCCGTCTCCCCTGCCGCCACCTCTTCCATAAAGACTGCCTCGACGGCTGGCTTCACCATCTCAACTTCAACTGCCCTCTCTGCCGCTCTCCTCTCCTTCTAGACCAGCGCGTCCCTCTCACGCGCCACCGCTTCCGTCTCCCTGACCATGTTATCGCTTGGTTCTCTCTTCGATGATCCCACGGCTCCGCTCCTGCCACGTGTTCCAATCCCTTTCTCTCCTTTTCTTTTCTTTTTTTTCTTTTTTACATTTTTCAGAATATCATTTTTTTTTTTACATTTTTTCCTTTTACAATTTTTGACCTTTACTTTTTCCTTTTAGATTTTTTAAATATATTTGTAGCCTTTTTTTTTCCCCTTTTTGAAGAATCCTCACGGATTTTTTTTTTTTTTTAATAATTTTTTTAGATTTACTGCTGTAAAATTTGCACATTCTATGGTGTTTAATAATAGAGAACTATTCGTATTATATAATTACTGTTTGAATATTTAATTTGGTTGATTATATTATGTAATTTTTGTCATAATTAAATGAGTGAATGTTTAGAATCTAAGTGAAGCCGAAGTGTGAACAAAAGCTGGAAGGTTATTCAACAACCGAGGAATTAATAACGCTTTTACTTTATTAGGCTTTCACATTGGCTCAATAATTAAATATATAAAAAAAAAAAAAAAAAACAAAGTTTCTTGTAAGATAGAATTATATTTTTAGTTCGAGATGTATTTAAATATTTTTTATTTCATTCAAATTGAATAAAAATAAATAAATTTTGTATAGACATGTGTAAAAATCGTTATAAAAAACGAGTCTCTTGTATTTTAATATTGAAAATAAAATAAGCTTTGTTGAAGGGAATTAAATTTAGATGTCCCAAGGAATTCCTATATATATATATTTTAAAAAAGATTGTTGTTTTTATTTAAGAAAGAATTGTGATAGTTGAGTGTATGGTTTAAAAAATATAGGATAAATTGTTAGGTATTAATGTTTTTCTTTATCAATTGTTTCGAAAATAATTGAATGAGAGGATGTTCATTTTGATGAGGGAATTAGTTAGAATTTCTAAAAAGTTGAAAGTAAAATGTGAGCAGAATGTTTTGAAATTAAAAATAATATACATAATTACTTCGACGAATATTTGACGATAAGATAATTTTAATTATCAATTCGAACATAATACAATAAGAGAACACCCTAGATATCATTTTAAAGGTCAATTATTTGATCATTACTTTTTATTATTATTGGGACTTTGAACATAAGAAAACTATAACGAAAAAAATAATTGATTAGGACATGTAGATTCGAATTTCACTTTATGTGTTATTGAATTCTAACAACGTGGTTAAATTAATAAAATATCCCTACTCTTTGTAGTAGGTTTCAAATATGCTTCTTAAATTTTAAAGGCATATTTAGGATGTTAGAATGTAATGAATTACAATAATAAAAAAAAAAAAAATTAGACCTGTTGGAATGAGATGATAAAGAGTGAAAACGGTGGAAATAGAAGGTTGGGTTGAAAGTTGGGGAAAGATAATGTAAGAGAGATTACATTCTAGTTTTCCAAATGATCTATAATAAGTTTTATTTTCATTCTTGAACTTGAAATTTTGTTTCAAAAAGTACGGTGAAAGAGTTTTCTTTTGTTAAAATATGATGGATATTGATTTAACGTCTAATGTATAAAGATTGGAAGATATATGTGACATTATTTACAACATCATTCATTTTAATTAACGTGATAAGTAAATGTATAGTTCATTGTGTGAATGATTTTAATGATATAAAAATGACAAAAATGATCTCAATCTTTAGTTTAATAGAACGAATACTGCGTAGATCTTTTAGTTTATACAAATCAAACGATGCACATCAATTATTATTCTTTCTTTTGGTGAAAAAAGGAAGAATTTTTTGGAACAATTTCAAAATTCAAGAATATTTTTTATACGATCGAAAGTGAAAACAAAACTTTTCAAAGTCGAGGATTTACTTGCAACGTACCTCAAAATTGATGAGTATTTTGCATAATTCAACCTAAATAAAAGATAGCTAAATTTATGAAACAACTATCATGTTTTAGAACTTATTTAGAAATAAAATTAAATTTACTAAAAATAAAAACTTTATATTATAATATTATATTTAGGTGGTTGATCAATTTAAACTTTAAATTAATAATCGTACTAATCTATGAGTAAACTTTTGCAAAAGTATCAATTTATACCCTATATTATGATCTATTTATGGTTGAGATGCAGAGAATTTCACATTAAAAAAATCAAAAACACCCACACTCTTTATATGATAGGTAGATTACTCATCTGATAATTGTCAATTGGTTTTGAAATGGAGTCTCATATTATCAAATATAGTATCAAAGTCCATAAATTAAAGCTCAAATGAGTAGTCTATCTAATAAAATAAAATTGAGATCTAATCAAGATTGAGAACCTAAAGAGAGACCAATCTTAGACTCTAAGTCAAAATCTCCTTCTAATTTCGTCAATGCATTTACTATTCGTTCACATTTAAAAGAATGAGAAATTATTATGGATAACATTCTGCATACTTTTGAAAATTAACATAAAATGATTCTCGAAAGTAACCGAAACAAAGAGACCAAAATAATTGATATATAAAAATTTATAATTTTAATTAACTCTATTAATGTATATTTTGTCCTTAAGAAAATTGAAGATATTATCTTTGAAGATATTATCTTCAATTTTCTTAAGGACAAAATATACATTAATAAACTCAAATTATAAATTTCACGCGAAGTTGGTTAAGAAATATAGATAAAGGTGTAGAATGATAAAGGACTTCCAAAATTCAAGATTTAATTGATAAACCTAAAATAAAATGATATAAATCCATATTTTCTCCCAAATTTAGTACTTGAATACCTTAGTCATAAAGAATATAGTTGTGTTTAGAATATTGAAAGAAAAACAAATGATCACTTACAAAATAGAAAAGGATATATTTTATATAATTTTTTTAAAATAGGATATTTGTATAATTTTCACAAAAGGAAAATAAAATGAGAATTAAAAAAATATAATCTCACCCATCAATTTGCAAACCAAACACCTCCAAAATGATGATAACCATGGATTGGCCAATGATAACAAATGAGTTATAAATTTCAATTGGTCTACTTTCATGACTTTCTTTCTTTCTTTTTTTTTTTTTCTAAAAAAAATTTATTTCAATAATTGTTCGAATTAATTAAAGCCATTTTTTCCCACTAGGTGGATTTTCATATTGCGTTGAAAAGTTAGTCAAAATCAATGAAATTGGTTTTATATCAAAGTTATGTTTAATATTTGGTATCTTTTGAAACTCATCCTTCCAACCAATCCCTATCCATGAGGAAAATGAAAGAACAAAGCATTAGGAAGCAAAATGTTATAAGGAAACCCAAAATGCCCATTTGGAACTTTTTTTTTTTCTTTTTCCTCTCTTTTTATTGCTTTTTTTTTAATGTCTTTTTCCATAGATTGAATGTTTTAAATCTAATTATTTTATCATTTTTTTAATGGAATATCTTGGTTAACTAATATTCTCACCTTAAGCGAGAATTAGCAAAATAAATTTTCACCTAATACATCAATTATTTGTAACAACACTATAATAGTACTAGAGGATCATTACAAACTCTACAAATTTTAAATAAGTTGAGTTATGCTCATCTTCACGATAAAAATGATAATTCTGAAAAATAAAACCTAAAATGATTCGTGATATGTTTCACATGAAAAAGTACATTCTATATATTTGAAATTAATGTTGCATTATATTTCTATTAAGTTTTAGAGATTGCGTAGTAAACTTTAATTAGAGTATAAGCATAGGACTAAAATAATAATAATAACGAGGAGTCATGCCAATTTCAATTATTATTTAATGGGCCGAATCGTTAAAGGCCCACTATGGTGTTTATTTGGATTTGGATCGAGTAGAGCCCAATGAGAAATATTGACTGTTTTTTGGAATAATAGCCGAGTACCCCACCGTTTTTTTTTTTGGAAAACTAACTCAATACATTTTCAAACAAATTATTTAAATTTCACCATGAAGAAAATACCTTTGGAGTTCAATCTTTTCAAAGTCACTTTAAAAGAAAAAAGAAAAAGAAGTGAAAATTTAAAACTTAGAACGTGAAGGAAGATTTTTGGTCTTGCGCATGTACTAACATCAATTGAATTAAGTTTGTGATGACCATCAATCGAAAGAATTAAAATATTTAATTGTGTTAAAAGATGATAATACTATACTAATATAAACAATGACTTAGGATAAACATGAAAAATACACCTAGGTAAGTCTCCACTTTCATCCCCTATTAAATGTATTTAATTAAGTGAATTTCAAATTCAACCTTAGATTAAAAATTTAAAGGATTTTTAGAAACTAGTGGACTTTTTAAAATTTAAACTTTTGAGGATTAAAGTATTTGTTTTAATATTGAAGTACAAATACAAATAAATATCAAATCTAAGTTTAGGGACAAAGTAAGTTTTATCTCAAAATATATTTATATATAGTTAATATTCGGCCACATATGTTTCGGAGAATGATTATCATCTTTGTAGAGAATGGTAAGTTGCTAGCCACATCATCTCTCATGAGTTGATTATCAACTTTTTAGAGAAAATCTCAGGCTCCCAATGTCATTTGTTAGCCACCTCATCTATTAGAAAGCAGCTAAAAGAATTATGGAATTGTGTTCAAATGGAAGAAAAAAAATACATGTCTCTAAATAAATTTCAATTTAGAATCTAATTTGGTCTTGTACTCCAAATAATCCCACGTCTTGACATATCTATGGATGATCATTTTTTTCGAAAAGGTATATGTATAATCATAAGGAAATCAATTTTCATTTTCTAAAAAGATTGTTTGTCCCAAAAAGGGATTGGCCTCCAAATAATTAAACATAGATAAACCTAAAATAGAGTATTGTCGGGTCATTCCTAAGATAATCTAGGAACCACCTTAGAGTGCCGCCAAGGTTAATTGTTCAAATAAGTCAACTTCAACTACAACTATAGGTTTAATGGATCAATCTGCGAGCACCTCACAAAAATTATACTCTCAATATGTTAGGTTGGTAATTGTGATTATATAAAATTCAAGACCAAACATGGCCGGAATGGAGGCTAATGTTATGAGTGATTTTTTGAACTTAATATAGGGCCAAAATGGACATACAAGAAAGGGGATAGCTTGGGCTTTGACCTATATGCTTAGCCAAGGTCGAGCTTTGCCAGGGTATGGTTGGGTCGAAAAGATCTTTTTAGGCCCAAAATATGGTCTAATGGGCAAGGCGGCCAACCTTAGTTAAACATGAACTCAAGCATGTCCCTCAATCTAGCCAATTATCTTATTATCCAAACCATAAGGAACAACTTAGGTCATTACAAGTTAAACTTCGAATTCTCTCCTATTCAATTGTTTCCCATCTCTAACTTTGGCATCAAAATCTTTATTCTTTATTTTATAGGTTAATCTCTTCTTCTAAACTACAAATTTGCAGTTGTCTTCATATGAAAGTTAAACGTGTTTCATCCCATCGACAATAAGAAAATAGAAACTATTTTTTTTAACACAGTGCATAAAAAGCTGTAATTAAAACATTTATATTGATCATAAGACGGACATAAGTAGTGCTTATAATTAGGTTTAGTTTTAAAACTTAAAAAGAAAAGAAAAAACTAAATGGCTATTGAACAATGCCTTAAAAGATCACATTAATTTGTTTTTATTAGTAATTATGTTACATTATAAAAATAAGTTATAAGTTCTTTTACCATGTCTATTTGATCTAAAACTCCTTAGATTAAAAATTTAATAGTTGTCCATGATGTTCTTGAACTTTATAAATATATTGGATAAAAAAGGAAAGGCGTAAAATTACCGAAACATAAAATTTAAAATTTTTAAAAGAGAATGATTATTTAATGAAAAGTTAAAGTCAAAACTTAAAAGTGTAGGTCTTAGATCTTAAAGATCAAAATTAAAGTAAAACTTAAAATTTATAGGTAAAATTGTAGCATTTCAAAATGTATGGATTAAATTGAAATCGAGCTAGAAATTTACAATCAAAAAGTTATTTTCCAATAAATAAATAATGTAAATGAAAGAAAGTGAGAGATCAGAATCTCTCCATTGACTTAAGACCTTAGCTTTATAGATATGTTTTTTCCTTTTCTTTTTCTTTTGGCATTGACAAATCCAGACAAAAGTGATTTGTTACCTTTTCTTTGTTTTTGTTTTCTTCCCCAATTTTCATCCACTTTTTATTGCAAATAAAAATTAATATAATCCTTATGTTTTCTTTGCTATATGAATTCTAGAGATGGAAAATTTTGTGATGTATTGAGGCTGAAAATGAAAGTAGTTTTGCATTTGGTTTGGTTTGAAAGTATTTTATTTTTCAAGGTTCTTTTTTGTTAGAGTTATTTTATTGGTTTTAACAAAATGTAATGTTGCATAAGTGTTGACGTAATTAAATTTAGTTGTAATTCATCTAGCTTTGAGATCTTAGAGTCATTGGTGATTTATAACAACATTTTTTTTTTGTTAAAATGAAAGAGAGAGAGAAAGTATGTTTGGCATTCAAAAATAAAATCGTCAATGGAATCTCCTTCAAAAATAGTGAGATCGTGTACGTGGCAATGTGGTTCTTGTCTTTGTTAAAAGGATCCATGTTGTCAACTAATCTAACATTTTTGGAATGACCGTATGAATGACTTAAAATATTGGGTTGAAATGAGATTTGATTACTTTTTAAATTTTAAGATGCTTGTAATTTTGCTTACGTTATATATATATTCCAGTAAAATTAATAGCAAATGATGTCTTACATAAAGATCAGGTTTTTTTGCTCTTGCTCTCTTGCAGTCTTGTTTCTCTCGTTGTTGACACATCTATTACTCGTGTCAATCTCAATGTCTTATTGCTCTCTTACACCTTTACAACACTCACTCACACCATCGAGCGCTCTAATCCCTCTCTCGCTTTATGGTCAGCAACAAACTATTGCAACTAAAGGAAAAAATTGAGAAGAAGAGTGTATACAACGAAAATCAAGGGGTATTTTATGATAACGTGGGGACGTTGAAGGTTGATATAATTAAGCAAAATGCAAAATAATTAAGTTTGAGAAAATAATGTTTGCTCCCTTAATGGGTGTACTTAGTGGCTTAAGACATGGATTTTAATTAAGATGGTGTTTACTAAATTCTAATCATCAAACTCTACTTATTGTTACTTAATAATGTTGATAGTGGAAAAGAGATATACCTTAAAAAGTCTCATTTTCTTAGTCATAGGGTTCTATTTCAAAATAATATTTTGCTCTTTTTTTGGTGCCAACTTTTTTTTCCTCCACACATTTATGTTTAGTGTATATATATATATATATATATATATATATATATATATTCACCAAAAAATTCTCTTTTTAATTTGTGTGTAAGAACTAATTTTGTCCTTTTTTGTTTTATAGCTTTTAGATGACTTAGTTTGTTATTAGTTTATATATATATATATATATATATATATATATATATATATATTCAGCGCATAACTTAATGCATTAAACATTAATACTTTTTTTAATATGAACTATTTATAGATTCAAATCCTCTAAATTAAAACTGTTAAATTATATTTCTTACATGAAATATTAATTTGATTGTTGACTTTAGTCTTAATCCCTAAATTTAAAACCTTTGAGGGTGCTTTTTACTTTGAATTATGATTTTATTAGTTTAAAATTAGAAATATTAAAATTTTGGATGATTGTTTTAAATAGAAAAATTGCTGAAAATATTTTCGAATATAACAAAACATGACCGCCATAGATAATAATAGACGTTTTAATAGATGATGATATAATTTATTAATACTGTCTAGCTATTATTGTCTATTAGTGTAACATTTTGCTATATTTGTAAAAAAAAATTGTTTACTTTGTTGTATATTGCAAGGTAATAATTAGGTGCAGTTTAGGTTATACTTAATCTCATACTTTCCAACTTTTTACACACGAAAATATAATCATTTTTTTTAAAACAAAAACCCAATATTCCATGACGTTGTTGTATTGAGATGAAATTCATGTTGCATTCAAATATTTTTCTATTAAAAACCAATCTTAAAACTTTTAAAAAGCAAACAAAAACACTGATTCAATTAAGAATACATGTATAACTAAGTATTGAATTTTGATACCAAAAATATGCTAAGAGACATTATCCAACACAATGTTAAGAATGTTTGAGTATTGAAACAAACAGATTCCAAAGAAGTAAGAAGAAAAATGATTGAGGTTTGGTTGTTAGGTTTGAAAATTGGGAAAGTTATTTTTGTTTCTTTATTATTGTTTTTTTAAAAAATGTCAATCAATGGCTCAATCAAATGCATTAATTGGGTGTTAGTGTTTTTGGTTAGTGGAATTAATCAATCAATGGTCCACTTTTGTTTGACAAACAAAAATTCTCAACACAATTTCATATGTCAAATGACCCACCAATCAAATTCCCACCACCACCCAATAATAACCTACTAATAATACCAAAAAGTTCACCTTTCTTTTTTCTTTTTTCTTTTTTCTTTTTCTTTTTCATACAAAAGAAATTAAATTTATATATTTGAAAAAAGAAAAAAAAAAAGAAGAAAAAAGAAAAAAGAAAAAAGAAAAAACTTTGTCTCGAGCTGTAAGCCTCCTCCCTCTTTTGCCCATGACATGATAATTCCAAGAGCATTGGAAATCGAGTTAGTGGAATTTTTATTCCCTTCCCCTACTATATACCATTCGAGGTTTACTCTATTTAAGTTTTGGGTAATAATTTTTACGTAATAAAACAAATGTTTTAACAGCAATTGTGTGAGACTCCAAATGTTTGTATCGCTCTCTATGCTTTCAAACAATTAGTTCATTTTGATTCCTGTTTAAGTGGTTTATTTTTGTTCGTTTGATTTTTAACTTTCAAAATGGATCATTTTCGTTTCTTAAAAATAGAATAAAATGAACATAATTAAAGAAAATAGTCACTTTTTAAAAGTGATGAGAATGACCAAAAATATAGAAATTTTGAAATTACAAATACCCAAATGAACAAAAGTTAAAAATATGTTTTTAAAAACAATAAAATAATATATCATCCGATTACATCTTAAATACAAATAGTTCGATCTTTTAAGGTAATTGATGAAATGAGAAAAAACAAAGGGGAAAAACTCTTATTCATCCCAAAATTTAAACTCTTCAAACTCATGTATTTATCTTACTATTAACAATTTAATAAAATTCAAATTCATTAAAAACCTAAGTTTAATATTCTCAAAAAAAAGAAAAAAAAACATAAGTTGAATTTCTAGAGGTTAAAATATTGAAAAAAAAAACAAAAAGTTTTGGAAAAAAAGTCATAAAATTTCACTCAAAAAGCTTAAAACTTTGCCTTTATATGTCTCTCCCACTGTGCCCTCTCTCCATAGCCTAACCTTAATTCTCTCTTTACTTCCTTCCTTCTTTCTTTTTCCTTCTTCTAACAATGCAAACTTCAAATTTCTTCAATGGCGCTGTGACCAACCAGAGCAACAACAAGGAGAGAGCACCGGTGGCGGGCGGCGATGGGGCAAAGCCAGAGATTGGTCGTTGTTGTAATATTATTATTGTAGATATATAATGTTACGATATTGTTGAGATGCATAGAAAATGAAAAGCCAGAGCTTTTGCAAAATCAAGAATCTCTCTCATTCAACTTTTGTCATAACCGAGATTTAAAGGGGTTTGGGAGAGCGTCTTATGAATTATGTATGCATTGCAAAGGGGAATTGAGGGTAATGGTCCGAATTCTTTTTCTTTTTGATTTGAAAAAAAAAAAAAAAAAAAGAGATTTTCATTGTTTTCCCTTTTTTAATTTTTTTTAAGTGTTGAAGACATGGGTTGTAAGAGATGCATACGAGCAAAGCCTTTGTTAGGGTTTTGGTTTCTTTTCTTTTTTTTTTTTTTTCTCTCTTTTTCTTTTTTTGTTTTTGCTGCTGCTGCTGAGCATGCATCACTTACACCAAGCATGTATTTTTCTTCATTTTAATGCAAATTTTTCTGTGTTGGTTGGAATATTGTGCTTACTTGTGTAAATTTTGGTTTGTTGTCTCCAATCGCATTGAACTACTAGATTTGTCGAGTGCCAAGTGCTAACTAAATAAAAGTTTGTTTAGAAGTAGTTCGTTTAGAATGACTTCTCAAATGCTTAAAACGATGTATTAAACCATGGTGATATTAAAAAATCATTACGAACATGTTTGTTCTATCTTTACTTTTTGTTTAATTTTAATCAATATTGATTTTATAGTTTGGCATTGTGATTTATAAGAAAGAATTAATAGTTTGTCGGACTTGAGTATTGAAAAAGAAATCATGAAATTTCAGGTGGTTTGATACATACCCTTATAACACAGGCTAGAAAGTTTGAACAATTTTATGCATAAATGATTGTTAAAATAGGAATAGAAAACTACATGCCATGAAAACTCTTTCCAGACAAATTAATCATCTTTTAGTTGAATTATCCAATTCAATCATAGCTCAATGGATAAAATACATATCATAACGTGAAATGGTTGATGGACAACTATAATATCAATCATATTTCATGATAAAGGACTTTATCTTTTTTGCTCAATGGATTTAAGTAAAGTGAAAGTAATGAAGGCGAAAAAAGCGATATGAAAATGTTATATATTATTTGAACAATAATGAAGACTTTAGCACAGTAGAAGTTTGAAAACATGGAGATTCCATTCTATCTTTTATATTTTAGCTTTTGGAAAAGCTTTGTGGCATTGGATTATAAAAAAGAAGTGTTAAATTACTGTTAGGGATGCTTCACTTTTTATGTTTCCTGTAAAGTTAGTCAAAATGTTCCCAACAAATATAACAAAATGGTGCAAAGAATAACACTTTGTGTATATGTATGTGTCAAGCAATATATGCAATATGCACAAATAAATACATTTCCTAATCTTTTAAAATACCACCCAGGGCATATATATATATACTATAGTTTAATGAGAACATTTCTACCTATAAACATTGAATTATATTTGACCGTTTCCGGTTCAAAACTAATGAACCATGAACAAAAAGGTCAGATTGATAATTTTAGATATCAACAAGAATTATAAAATATAAAAAGAAAAAGGGTAGTGTTTGTGATGTATGTTAAAAAATACCAGAGGCTGCCTACAAAAAATCTTAAAACACAAACAAAAATAAACATCTTGAAAATATAAGAAAAATAGCACATAAAGTAAAAGGGTCATACAACTTTGAGCAAAAAAATATTTCAAATCGTCTCAAATCATATAAATAGGGCCATAATCAAACTCGAGTTTTTTTATCAGGAAGAATAGGCAGTGGTTGATGACTCCATTAGTGTAGCTGTCATATGCAAAACACCGCCCCTTTTCAAGCATCAGAACTCGCCATACTCAAATAGTACCGTTGCTTGTGTATGCATGGGGTAACAAAGATTGTGTGGCAGTTAGAAGCTCTTTCTCTCACAATAGTATTCCCTAATTGAAGGGCGCTAGGTCAAAGTCAAAAATTGGATCCTATTATTATTAAGGAGTTGGGTAAAGAGTTTTTTATGTTCCATAAACTTTAAAATTTTGTCAACTAAGTCTGTAGAACTATTCTACATTTTTGCCAAATTCGCAAACTTGCTAGACACGAAAATGACAAATTTTGCATCAAGTAAACCAATTAAATTTTAAAGTTTTAACTGTCTAATTAATAAATCAATTTCAAAGCCTAGAAAAGTAGAGATAGGCATCAGACCAAGAAAAGCATCGAGGCAACAAGTAGATCCTACTTTCAGATATTATCTGTTAGTTAGACTTATGCGGAAAGCATTATCATAGGCTCTCCATAGTTTTTCATTTCTTTTTACTCTTCCTGAAAGAAGTTTCTATAACAGACTAGTATAATTCTCCCTTGATCATAGCAAATTAGTAATCATATAATTAAAAAGGCAGGCATAAAACTTACTTAGTGAAGCAGTAGAAGTACAAACATCTACTTCAGTTCTCCTTTCATCTGTTGTGATTATTTTCACTACAGTTTGCATACCTTTGTGTAAAGTTTTAAGATTCACAAGCCTACACAATTTCCTCAGGCATACAAACAAAGAGACACGAGTGTGATGATAATCAATAATAACAAAGGAATATTTCCTAGCAACGAAATCTAAATAGACAATGGTTTTTTGTGCACCTCAACTAATCTTACGAAACAACCAGTTCAACCCGAATAAGGATAATATTTTCTAGGTCATTTTCTCTGAGCTCCATCTCACTATGAGATGAACCATGACCAGATAAAGAGGGAAAAAGAAAATTCCCTGTGCAGATAAAGGTGTAGGAGTGGGTTTAACTCAAAATCCAAGAAAATAGATGTGTCATTGGACTTTGTTGACATGACACACAGATTCCAAAGGGGATGGAATCTTTTGCTTCAATCATCATGGTTGTAAAGGCTGGGTGTATCACAAATACAAAATGCAGGCACTAGCACTAGTTTCCCCAATGCCAAAAGAACTTACTTTCATTGACAATGATATAACTCAAAAAGAAAGCCCACTACTGAGGAAAATTACACACATTTGTCTGAATACCCACAAACTTCTTGTTTTCCAACTGAAGAAATTCTACCTTGTGTTTTCAAAGGATTTGAATTGTTTAGTTTTCAATGAATTTCACGGGTCCTGTGTGGACTACCAATTGTAGTTTGTTCCACATACTAAACGAAGAAGTCAGATCAAAAAGAGTGAGAGTTAAAGAAATGGGAGGTTTCAATTTCTTGGAAAAGCTAAAAGAGTGGTGTTCTTAAGCCAACTCCTGTATGTGGCCCTGCAAGGTTGTTAAACCCTCCTTACTTACTTTCACCCTATTCAACCACAGCAGTATTCTGTTGTTGCAATCCACACAGCCCTCTATGCGCCGTTAGGCTTCTCCCGTTCTTTCACTCCCTGCAGTATCACTTCTCTTCTCTATTCAATAGCTGTGTCCCATTCTCTTCTCTGGAGGTTCACCCACTTCTTTGAGGCTCTTACCACCACTTACCGAAAACTTATGCACAGCTTTCACTTCTTCTTCATTGTCACTTCTCTGAAATTTCTCTCAATCTTTCTAATGGCTTTCCTTTTGTCTCTCTTTTACCAGGTCAATGAGGCCTAATCATCCTTTCTTTTAAATTATTAAGGTTATGTCCTTTTAAGTAATTGTGATTAATGTATTTTTCAAATACTACTATGCCAGGAAAGGAGAAATTAATAGATAAATAGTCATTAAACATTAATTATATGAAACATTCATAAAATAAAAAATAAAAATAAGTTTTACATCTCAATTTTAGCATTGACAAAAAAAAAAAAAAAAAAACAAGTCTTTGCCAGACAGAGAGAGAGAAAGAGAGAGAGTTCTGAAGTTAATGGAATTTCCCTGATTGTACATAACTCTAGGTAACATAATCCTACAGCCTAGACATAAACTTCAGGCCTAGCACAACTACTCAAACTTCACGGCCCTAGGCAAAACAACTTCACTCCCTTGGCCAAACATCACCACAGAATCCTTACCCCATGTTCTTTAAATTCTTGAACAACAAACAAGTTTTCTCAAAAACTTTTCATGAAACCCCCAACAAAGCAAAACATCAACCGAATCCATAAATCATTTCCATCCAAATGGGGATGCATTGTTACATCCAGGTTATTAATTAAATTTGTGACTTGCACTAAACATTTCTTTAAAAAACAACTAAAACGTGAAAATCAACTTACCATAACCAAAGCAAAAACTAGAGATTAATCAATCGAACCATCAGAAACAGAAAAGAAGATGTTTGGTAGAATGTGACACAACCAACCCAAAACAAAATGGAAAATAACAAACTAATCCAAATATTTCCAAGTTATAAATTATATAAAACGTGAAAGAAAAAAATTAAATTAAAATTAGAAACCTTCATTACAATCATGGATGTCCCTCATGGTAAGTCACTAGTTACAAACTTGACGACCCCTCCTAATAAATGGAGCAAAGTAATTAAGAGGAAAACAACATTCATGGTAATACAGCATGCAAATAACATAAGACAGTATAAACGATAAAGGCTTATGTAACTAACATATTCAACGGTATCTTCAAATCTTCTTTGTAACAACATAGGTGAAACTAGGAGTCCACTACCAAAGGAATTTATACCCAATGAAAAAGACAACATCCTAAACAACAACAAAAAGGATTACAATTATAAGGAATACGAGATAAAATCCATTTACAAAAATGTAGACAATGATACTAAAAACCTTGCCAAAGCTTTGACCTCTCCATAGAAATCTCTAGTCCCAAAAGAAACCTAAAAGTTTCTTCTACCAGTTAACCAAATGCTCCACAAAGAGGTAAATTTAACCACGCTTATTCCAAAGAGGGACCAAGAATTTAAACACACACCTCAATATTACTTCAATTAGATAATACATTAAGAGTAAGTTATCTACATTTTTCATCATTCCATTATCATGATTTCACAAACTTCTGTCAAAACAAGTCGCAACAACATATAGTGGTTATGCATTTACTCACATATATGGGCTTTCAAAAGTTATTGATCCTATCTTCAAAACTAAAGTTTACAAATCAACTATTGAAAAAAAAAATTAAACCTGCCTGCATTTCAATTTGGAAAGCATATAACAAGTTGTCAAGGCTTTCAAAAAGGGGAACAAAGTTTAAATAGATTAACTTCAGATATCTGATAACTTAAGTTCGTAAAATATGGACTTCCCTTTTAAGAACTTGGTCGAATAAACCCAACTTTAATACAAAATCCAAGTCCCACTCTAGTTTCCATTAATCAACGATTTCAAGGAAAAGGAAACATAAAGTGCGTACCAATGAAAGTAGAAATCGAGCTATGCATGGAAATCTAGAAACATGGCGACACACTAGAGGCCATTCCATCTAAGTCATATGCAACGATTCATGCAAAGAAAAGATGCTTTCTTTCCTCAAGTATCCCAAACCCCACTAGATATGGTGAATATTACGAGCTAAAGAAATGAGAAATCCTAGCTGCAATC
Organism: Cucumis melo; assembly: GCF_025177605.1. Lineage (NCBI taxonomy): Eukaryota > Viridiplantae > Streptophyta > Magnoliopsida > Cucurbitales > Cucurbitaceae > Cucumis > Cucumis melo. The sequence continues at coordinate 20,714,034 of NC_066865.1, forward strand.
ATCGAAAATTAAACAGATAATGAACTTACAAAACTAAATTATACACAATATAAGATACGTGATCATGGAGGCGAGGGAGAAGGAAAAGGTAGAAGAGATGAGAAAATCCGCGGGCATGGGTGGACTTGGAAAGTAAAGAACAGCTCAAATTCACAACAAACAGAATGAATTTTGCACTAAGTTTAAATTTCTAGTTTCCAAGTTGTCAATGTCCGAAGACTTTCTCAACCTTGCGCCCTTTCCCACTCGCCTCAGAGAGGTGAGAGCTTCGTCTGTTGTCTGTCGTGAAACCCTAGAAATTCAGATTCATCAAGAATACTTAGAAATTTGAAGAAGCAGAATTTATATAGAAACAAAGATCGAAAATTAGTGCAAATTTTGAAATGGGCTTTTCATTACCTTCTAAAGTATTGGGCCCGTTGGCCCAAATTCAATCCAAGCCCGATTTCGCAAGTTTAAATTTGATTGGATGATGTCATTTGGAGCCTCCAATTGCAGCGATAATTGAAATGATAGCACTTTTACCGAATATAGACTCTCCATATAACTCATCTCATATAGATATTGAGAGCTGAATCCAAATTTTTTGTCTTGTACATATTTTTCTTTGGATTGTGTTCTATTTGTTGATACTTTATAGTTGTTGGGGCTGATATAGAATGTCTAGAGTTTATATGTTTGTGTTTTTGGAGGTATAGTTATTTTATCTGTGTTCATATATTTATCTTTGAGGTATATAGTTGCATAGTTGTATAGTTGTGTTCATATATATGTGTTTTGAGGTGTAAAGTTGTTTTGTTTGAATTTATATATCTATGTTTGAGATATAGACTTTATTTTTGGAACTCTTCCTTATATATTTTTATAATTACTATTTTTATTTTAAAACTTTTTTCAATTATTCTATACATCTTTATTTGAATAACTTATAGATAATAATTAATGTTAAATAAAATGGGAAATGGAAGAGAAATAAAAACTTTTGATTTCAAAATTTTCTACATGATTTTCATTAGTAGTTTCTTCTTCTTTCTCTTCTTCTTCTCATTGTTCTGCATTTTTTGTCTATCATTAATTTGAGTTTTTTTTTTATTTTGAGTTTCTTTTGTCTTTTTTTTCCTTAAGTTTTTTGTTCCATCCTTCTATTGCATACATACTTTTTCAAATTCTTGATACTCATTTGATATGTAAATTCATTTTACACATGACTATTACACTTAAAGTTGACAAAATACAATTAGATATATAATCGACAACCTCACAATACACTTTAATTGTCATAGAACGTATGAGTTGAACGTGCATAAAAAATTTGGATCGTCATTAGGATTTATCTACATTTTCACAATTAATGCAATCAAAATTGGCCAACAAGTTGGTCACACGAAGGTGGTTATATTAGTTGGTTGCTATCATTCAATAGTGATTGTTGAAGCCCAAAATTGGTTGTCATAGTTGGTTGCCCAAAGGTTTTTGTCAGAGTTATTGTTGAAGATGCATGTGGAAGCCCATAATTGGTCGTCAAAGTAGGTCGCATGAAGGTGTTAAGTTGGAGTTGGTCATGCGGAGGTGGTTGTAGAGTTCCAAAATTGGTCCCGTGAAGGTGGTCGTCGGAGTTGTCATTAGAGTGATTGCCAGAGCCCATAATTGGTCCTCGAAGTTGTCTTCAAAGGTGATTGTCAAAGTTCAAAGTTGATCACCAATGTTGTACATGTGAAAATGGTCGTCAAAGTTTGTTTCGAGAGTATCCCAATAGTAGTAGTCAACGATGGCCAATGAATGGAGCGTTGAACGCATTGGAAGAATAGAGAGTTAGGGGGAGTTGGTAAAATATATCAACTCAATTCCACCCCACCAATGTTTGAAGTTGGTGGGTTAAACAATGAGTTGGTATATTATACCAACTAAACTCAACTCTCGTTGGTAAATCAAACACTCCTTCAAAGTTTAATTGTTATACTATTGCATTTTTAAAAATTTATATTTGCAGCTTATAGACCTACACAATGCTCTATCATGATGCTTTTTAAAAACTTATAGACTTTGTGATAGGTTAAAAACTTCTTTACTTTTTAAAGTTAAAGGTTCTTAATTTTAAACAAAGACTGAATAAGAGTCATAGTTGCCCTCTTATTAGTTCAATTTTAAGTTAAACAAGTCATATATATTCTCCCCATTATGAACTATTTTATCGTATATATATTCTATGTGAATTCAACTCTTTTTATTTCTTAACACCCTCGTATCCTACTTAAAATATACTCAATTTTTCAGTAATAGATCAAGAGTTTACTCAAACTAAATTAATAGATTCAGTTTAATTAATTGTATCGTTATTTCCTATTTAAAACTTTGTGCTTGCACATGTTTGAACCAACATTTTAGAATGATGCAGATTCATAATCGATGTAGATAGTAAAGGAGATGAAGATAAAACATAGATCATGAGTTTTTTTTTCTTTTTCTTTTTCGTTTTTTTGGTAATATTCAAATTCATACCACATCTAGGCTTCCTATAATCATAAGAAAGATAAAAATGTGTATGCCCCAATGCTTTTTTCAAAGCCATATTTGTTAAATAGCTAGGGAAGTCAATCTGTTTGATCTAAACCTTATGATTTTTCTTATTTAATTGAATGACTGGTAGATTTGCTAAAACCTAGAACCAACTCCTCGTAGAAAACTTGTTGATTGAGGTCATTTCAGCTGGTTTCAATTATTCGCCTCGATTTTTTAGTTAAATTTAAGAGTCCAAGTTTAATATTTGTATAAATTTGAGAGCTAACTTTTACGACTAAAATTATACGGGGAGTATTTGGTTCTCCAAATTGTGTTGAGTTGTATGGATTGGATTCTCCAAATTTCACCAACTCTTTAATTAGTTCATTAATAATTAAAAAGATTTATTATATCGTTATTCGTATTAACTCTCATTTTTTATTTCATCATTTATTCAACTTCCTCAATTACTTTCTTTCTATAATAATTATCGATTCAATTCAGTACTGTTATTTTTACGATTGGGATGATTTTTACAAAATTAAAATTAAGATAGGCAATTTTAATGAATCATTAGGAAGTTTTGATGACCTTTTCTTTTTTTTTTTTTTTTTTTTTTCTAACTAATGAAACTCAGGTTTTTTCATATAGGATTGAGCGAGAAATTAGTTAGAAAGTTCTTTATTCTTTTTTTCAAATTAGTTACAGGAGTTTGTTGATGGTATTGAGATTGACAAATGACATCTCAACTCCAAAATAATTGTAATTATTTTTCTAAAAGTTCTCCTGACTTGTCATTTATATATCGATAGTTCAAATTTCCAAACCCTTTTTATTTGACGGAGTTTCTAAATTGAAGTGTAAAATATTTAATGAAGATATTATACGTATACTGAACAAAAGATTTTAAGAAATTCAAATGGTTTTTACTTAATGAACCTTTACCATCTTAGTTAAATGATGAGTCTAAACTAACCAAAAACACATGGTAATTATTTGATTATAAACCTTTTGCTTAAGAGAAAACTAAAATGTTTAGTAGGTTATTTACCTACTTTCCTTTCTAGATCACTTGAAAAGCTACCTAAAGATGGAGAGCTTGGAAAATCTAAAATAAACAGATTCATGTATAAAAATCTACCAATTAATTCAAATCATATGAAAGTAGATACAATTTCTAAACACTAAAAAGGTCGTTGAATAATAATTTGAGTGCATCTTATGATAAGAGATATACTTATATTTATATATTTCATTCTCACTACGCACATAAAAAAATTAAAATATTTTTTCAACCTAATTAGATGTATTGAATTTTTTTCAAGGCTATTTTTTTGGAAAAATAATTAACTTACATCTTAGTTAGGTTGCACCCATTTCATATGTTTCTCATCTCGATCACCACACAAAAATCATATTTTTGCATGACGAAAAGATAAAAAACATTTGAAGTAGGTGAATACTTGAATGCATCTAAATCAATATTTATTCTACCGTAGGATTCTTCCCACAGTGATTATCAATCTTTAAAAAAAAAGCATGTATAAGAGAATGAACAACTTTAATTTGTCCATTAAAACAATCAAATCAAGTGTCCTCAAAAAAGGTATTCTCAGCCTTTACACATAGTTTGCTCTGCTTAAGGCACAGGCTATTAGAGTTTCAAAAAACATGGAGTTTGGAAGAACAAAAGGGATCAATACAGCAAAATATAACAAAAGGGCATTGACTCTCTTTCTTCCTAAAATTCTCTTCTTATCTAGTTATCTCCATCATTGTGGCCTCATCAATATATCTACCAGAACAAACTAATTTGGTCTCTAATGATTTGTATATATGGTTCTTACTTTGTGTTTTATACTTATATATGGGATATTATTTACGGCTCTCATTAGAGGCTTACAACAACCAAACAAATCATTGTGTATGACTTATATCATTGCACGTTTTATGTGTTGAATTAAGGATGATCAGTTCAGTAAATTGATGATGTTCACCTGTCCAGCTTAGGGGTGGTGGAGGTCCTGCAGGTTGGCTTGAGTGTCCCCATGAGCCTTTCCTGGTCAGTGAGAGCATGGCGGAAGTGGCAGCGATGACCATAAGGGCAGACGACTCCAGCGAGGACCATCCGGCAAACTTCTGTCTTGTAGCGGGGGTGGCGGATCACAGGCCGAAGCTCCTCTATTCCATGGGCGAACTGGCAGTGGTCTCCATAGGGGCAGCTGCCTGTTTCCTGCCATTTGTTGCAAAGCTCGGTTTTGAACATGCCCTGGTTGTACACCTCAAGTTCTAGTGGCTTTTCCTCTTCTTTCACTCCTTGCACGTACACCTTCTGCTGTATTTTCAAAACAACACCATTTCTTCTCTCAAATTGACCATCTTATAATAGCTTTGTTCAATGGAAAATCATAAAAATATAATATTAGACTAGTGTGTACTTATTAGAAAGCAATTTGTAATCAGTGTAGCAATCGAAATCAATCCTGTTTAATAAAATATGAAGTTTGGGAAGGAACTGATTTGACATGCTTTCATGAACTAGAAATGTTGATAAACATATAATCAAATTTAAAGAAGGCCCAACATAGCAAGAAAAAGACTTGACTGAAAGAGTACCTAATACAAATTGAAATCAACACAATCAACCTATGGGACTTAGTATACTAGCTGCAATAAGTGCTGAGAATAAAACTAAAAAAAGGAAAAACTTGACTGCTACTCTTAAGAAAGATTGAAGAAGAAAAAGTTACCACACATTCAACATATGAACTACAAGGAAGAAAGGAAAATTGACTGGACCAATAAGAAAAAGACACTTTAGGTGCATCTTAGAGTTATATATCCTATCAAATTGAGTCTAACCATTATTTTAATTCTTTGTTTATGTATTTGATGAGAATCCAAAGTACAGAGATGAATATATCTTAAAATGCACCTAAATATTGCTACTATGCACTAAATCTAAGTAAAGGACAAAAAGGGAAAGGGGAAGTAAATAAGTAATTGCAATAATAAGAAAAAATTGACTGCAGATGGTTAAGAAAAGATAGAAGAAAAAATAACAAATTCAGCATATGTGACTCAATATTAACTACAATAATAGGATTGGTGCAGAGTCAAATTTTCACTATGATAATGAATTGTCTCTACTTGTAACTATGTTTAACTAACTAACATCATTCTTTTATTTAATATCACAATGATAATGTTTCATACTCCACATTTAGTACCTATACAATATTTGGAAATAAAATATTAGAAGCTTTGGTACTCAAAAGAATACATATTATATGTTATTAGAAACTTTCGTCCTATTATTAACCATTTGTCAAGATACATGTTAATGTGGTTAATTAGTTATATGATTGTTTTTACGAAAAAAAGTAATTATAATTGAAGCAAAGATACTAAAGAAGTTATCATCCTAGCTACCACGTAACCAAACAATTTCTTCTTCCTAAAGCAATTGGAGCTATAATCTCTCTAGAATCACGTGATTAAAATTAATTCAGACATTAGATGGCCTCACAACGTGATTAGTTGAATGAAAAGGGCAATCATGTAAAAATAAATTACGTGTCATTACCGTAACTTTGACAGGACTTGCAGTTCTGGGCCGAGATGAGGCGCGGATCTTTCCGCCCTGGCTGGTCCCGGTTTGTGCCATTTTCAAGTATCCATTGGACCTCACGGAGATGCTCTTCGGGAGCGAAAATCTCTCCACCTCAACGCCCTCTACCCTTCCACCCTCCATTACGCTCGTCGGGCTCTCATCGGAAATATCCTCCCATGCCGAACTGCTTGCTCCCTTCTCTGCTAGACTGAGTCCGCGGAATCCTTCCACAAAATTAAACGGAGGAGCTTGATCAGAGGAGCCGTACTGTTTCTGAACCGAAGCCTGGATCAGAAGGCTGAGGTGTTTGCTTAGCTCGTGATTAATACTTCTGAGGTGGATATTCTCTTGTCGAAGAGCATCGGCTTCTTCGGTAGCTTCTCGAAGCTGAGTGAGACAGAGGCTATGGCGATTAACCATTTCTTGGTGATCTTGTACGACGCGCGTTTGATAGAAATGATTGTTTATCGATTTTGAACCCGAAATTGATGAATCCGCGTGAGTCGAATCACCATAGAGGGTTAATGGAAGTGAGACAGGCACGGGTTGCTTTGGAGCAAAGATTGGTGAATTATAGAGAGAAGCATAAACATCATTTGTTTGAAGCTGCGACTTGAGCTGCGACGACGACGACATAGTAGTCGCAGCAGCAATAGTATTCGACGCAGAAGTGGTGCTTTTATGCATTTCAACTACAAATTACAGTACTGATTAATCAAACCACGTCCGCACATTTTCTTCCATAACAGTAAACGAAACAACACCAACTTCAAACATTAACTCATTTCGATGATCCGAACTCAAAGATTCAAAAAGAAAGATTCAGAGATCATTTTCTTTACGATCTCAAACTTCAATAAACATACGATCAACAGAAAGTTCTCGATTCCTTTACATCAGTTCCACAAAAACAAGAAAAACGAAACAGAGATAGATAGATGGAAACTGAAAAAAAAATTCCAAAGCAAGCATTCAAGAAACAGATTAATCAGATAAATGATCGGTCAAGAATATTTTCCACAATAAACAGTAATCTATAACTCAATCGAAAAGAAAACATCACGAATAGATGATCAAAGAAGTTGAATACTAAATAATGAAAGTAATGATTTAATTAAACAGAGGAAAAGTATCGTCCATTAATGGAAAAATCAAGAGAAAGACGAATGAAGAACTGACCTGAATCGGCAAAGAATACGCGAGCGAAAGAGAGAAAAAGAGAGAGTTGAGGAATGGAGAAGAAGAAATGGTTTTATAGGAGAAAGAAGATTTGGGGGAATCGGAAATGGAGGGAAAACAGAGCTAAAACCATAGAGAAAAAATGAAATAATAATAATTAGAAAATTAGTAATAATAATAATTAATAAATTAAAGCGGTTTTGGAGAAAACTGATATTCTAACAGAAACATTTGCTCCTACTTAAAAACTCCAAGCTCTCCTTCGCTTTTTACATGTATTGCCCTTCTCCCCCATCGGACCTATTCGGTTCGGTTCGGTTTGATTTCATTTTTATATAAATAAAAATATTCAAATCCTTTTTTATCTGTGAGAATATAAATCAATGATTAAATTGTTTTGCTTTCTAAAAATATAAAAAATAATGTAATTTCAAAATAAATTGTGTATACTATCATATAGTACATGATTTGAATAGGAACAAATCATGTGTTACATATAACAATAACATGTTCTATAGGACGAATATACATGTGTATGCCATAGAGATTATGGGCATCACATATAAGTTCTAGAATTGTATGTGTATGCCATACATGCTTTAGGTTTTCAAAACTTAAATTAATAATTATTTCAATTTAGACTTTAAACTAATAGTCATATTAATTTAGGCCTAAACTTTTGCTTATATAAATATATCAATTTAAATTCTCTATTATGTATTGGGTTGACATATTTTTAAAATTTTAAAGTTTAAATTGTATAGAGTTAGTTTAGAGTTTGAATTTATATAACCTACAAAATTTATGATTTAAATTGATACAATTATTAGTTTAGAGTTTAAATTATACAATTCCAAAGGGTTAGTCTAACAAATTATATATTCTAAAATTGGAATAAATTTCTTTTTATCCATCAAACTATAGTCCTACGTGAATTGAAATGATAGAAATGGACCCTTTTTAGGAGTGTTTAGCATTAATTGAGCTAATCGGAATCAATTTCTTTTTATCCATCAAACTGATAGTCCTACGTGAACTGAATTGATTTGTAGGATATAATACACCCCTGTCTAAGTTGGAGGGGTCAAATTTAATAGCATATTTAGATTAAAGTTAAATAAACAGTGAGATTTTTATTTTATTTTTTGAGAAACAAAGTCAATGTCAAATCACGTCGAAGGATAAAGTTTTAATTGACCAAGTTTAAGAATAATGTTTTTTTATTATTATCGTAAAAAATAGAATACTTAAGAAAAATGAGACTCAAAATAAGGGTAAAAAGCTAAAGCTATTGTAAAAAAGTAGAGTAATTTTTGCATCGAATGAAGTGTGTATTAGGGTACACCACTTTCTTTAATCCACACACAACCTATGTGGCTGAAGACTGAGTCAAATAGTATGAATTGGATTAAAGAAAGTCGTGTACCTATTACTAATCTCCAAATTAACTTATTATTTGAAGTATAAACAATAGTCATTTGAACTTTGGACTCTTTGACGAGTATTCCTATTTATCACAAAATTTTGCTTTGTTGCAACATATTTGGTTATACATTTTAAACTATTTCAGTTGGACAAATTTTGAAGAAAAAAAAGTATACATTTTTAGGTGACTTTTTTCTTTAAGCTTTTAACATGACCATGATTTTGGTACAAATAAGAATGCATAGCTTTACATTTAAAATTGAAGTTCATATAAATTAAAATTTACAATTTTAAACTAAGCATGATCCTAATCTCCCTTTACAACATCATTGCTCTGTCGTCATCTACATCAAATACGTCTACAATTCGTGTCTACAACATTAAGTCGTCTTGTCTGCTGAATGATATGTTTTACATTAATTACTAAGGTTTGGTCACACATTGAATTCAAATCTTGTAAATCGTGTTCCACCGAGTAATTGTGTACGTCTTGAACAAAATTATTCTAAATGATTGCAAATAATGTGCATGTTATAATTTTTTTTTAAAAAAATCATATTAAAATTCTTACCATGCAATAATAGTAAGCGCCATCGAATGTGATAAATCGTCTTGTAATTGACTTGTACCAAGAAAAATAGTCATCCGATACAGTTCACTTGTGTGTTGTTTCTCCCTGTGCACAACGATCAAGACGTGTATGCCACATCGTGACATACTTCTCATGAATCTTACACCGTTCTTGATCATGTTTACCTCTTAAATTAATTTAGTGTAGTGTTCGGTCTGTAATGCACAATGGTGGTGCGATTTGCATCATACCGAACTGTCGCAACACACGATCTGCTAAATGTCACTCAACAATATGGAAGCATATCACAAGGCCCAAGTAAGTTCAGACTGTTTCACCATTATGACATCTTGTCATAATATCATGTGTGTATGGTGACCAAATAATTTGTTAAAAAAACAAACATGAGTAGACAACAAAAAATAAGTAGACAACATTATTATAATATTTTACTACCTCAATGTGCATTAGTTGGTTAAATATCTGTCGATATGTTAATAACATATTTGCTGATAATTCTGATGCAGGTAGGACAATACTCCATCTAATGTGTCAAAAAAATTAATAATAAATTATAAGGCATAATGACTCTACCAAAAGAGATGTGAGGGTTTTTATATGACGAAGTCTTGGACAATACACGACAAGCCATTGAAGTTGTGGACTTGATCCACAATTCCGTGCATGCCTGACAACATGGCAGTGTTAACTGCCACAGAACATGGACAACTCAGTGGAGTCGTATGTCGGGTACACGACTTTAATGTATCATTGTATACATAACCCACGACTTAACCTAGTCATAAAAAACCATGGACGAGATACACATTTCAATACTCTATTTTTTTTTACAATAATTTTCTACGTACCATAATTTTGACATTATTTTTTATAATAATATTATTAAAAAAGATTCTTTCTTAATTAAGTTTTCATAAGATTTATGTTTAATTTGGGTCATTATTATTTTTAAACAATTTACGATTGTGAGTTACTAGTCCTCTGCCTAATCTTTTGTAGGAACTTCAAAAATTTTAAACATCTTCATCCTCCCACTTTATTAAATTACAATTTTAGTCTCATACCATAATCTATTTTTTTTTTATAAATTTTTATACCAATATTTAAGATTTTTAAATTGTAAAATACATGTTAAAAATAAAAATCATAACTAAAATGCTTAAAGAGAACTATTACATTCTTTGAGAAGGGTAATATTTGCTAATACAATTCACGTTAAAAAAAATATTAAATTTTTTAGAATAAAAAAATGTTTACGACATCACAAATTATGATTAGACAATTTAATAAAATGAATTTGAACATGTAGACAAATTTTCTTCTACAGATGAAAAACTAACAAAATGCGAGAGTAAATTGTAATTTAGCCACGACCATATTTAACTAATAATTATTGTTTCGGTTCTACAACTACACGAAGCCACTTAACCATAGGGTGGGGTCTACAAAAGTTAAATTAAAAATATGGATGGTTCGGTTAAAGTTGATTTGAGTTTGGATTAGATTTTGATTTGAGGATGCAAAAATTGTGAATCAATATAAACATGACGATCAAGTGTAAGCTATTATGCGTCATTTAAGAAAAAAAACTCCCAGGACCAGACTCGTAAATAAAAAATAATTTCTATTTCCATATTACTTTAATACCCTTCCATTTTCACTATAATTACGATACTAGACACCAACCTTTTTGTTACTAAGACGCTTAAGTTGAGTTAGACTCCTATTGTCTTCTCTGTCAGCTTCTTTACTAAGCAATAATCTTTTTATTCGAAAGGAAGAACTTCGTCTTCAACATTTCTATCGGTATAGATTTCGCATTCGTATACGAAAGATGAATCGATGTTGTTATTGTATTGTAAAAAATATAAAATGTCACCAATGTAAATATAAAATAAATAAGGTTAGAGTAATATTTTAGTCTATAAATTTTAAAATTTGTTCAATTTTAGTTGCTTTACTCTCAATTTTTAGTCTCGTGTATTCTATAAATTTTTAATTTAGTTTTTTAAGGTTAACTTTTACCTGAATTAACTAAATCACATTAGTAATTTTAATAAAAAAAATACAACACGTGAATATATTTTCAAAAGTTATAGTAAAAACGTAATAGATAAAAAAAATTATAAACTATCGTTAGAGACCAAGTTTAAGATTTATTAGAGACCTTTAAGATTTATTGGAAGTGTATGAAGTAAAATTGGATAATTGAGACTAAGATTGAACAAACTTACCCAAATGGTATTTAAATTTATTAACAAACGGTAAAATGTCCCATAAAAATTTTAAAAATTTGTTGTTTATTCATACAAATCGTAAAATGTCTCACAAACATTATATCGATATTTATCATTAATATTTCCATAAAATAAAAAACTTCAGTCCTTAACCTTAACCAGTAATCTTATCGTATTATATATTGTAGATAGTTTTTAAATTGTTATTATTGTACAAAAAAGAAAAAAAAACTAAAATCCTCTCCTATATTTGAATTAAATAAAAAATAGGTAAAATTTAAAAGTGTATGTTTTGGTCTCCGAACTTCCCTATCGTTAGAATTCGAAATGTGGAATGATGTCGTGACTTTCTATATTTTGATGATTAGATTCTAGATTCATCATATTAATTAAATTGATAAATAATCAATAAATTTACTAATTTATTCTATAAATATTTTATGCCAACATAAAAATATAATTAACTCTCTTGATCTAAATAAATGTGATATTTTTAAAAATAGTAAAATATTGAAACTTAAATCTCTCAATCTCCTCCCGATTCCCCAACCTTTGTTTATTTATTTATTTTCCAAATTGAAATCTTGAATCAAATTAGATGAACAACATTGATGTAGAATAAAAAAAAAATAGAATTGACCTATTGATATTTAATATCCATGACAATGACAATGTAAGATAAACTAGAATAATAAAATAATAATTTATAAGACAGTGACTTTTTTAGTTTTCCAATAAAAACATCAAACATTTAACTAAAAATTAAAACCATACATTATTAAAAATATAAAAGTTATCTCACCATTGTTAGAAAGTTACTGAAATTTCCTAAAATAAAACATAAATTAAAACAGATACTTTTAAAAGTTTAGAGATCAAAATAGAACAAGGTACAAAGTCTACCGCTAAAATAAGATTTAAACAAAAAAATAAATTTGGAAGATCCCACCAAAAAAAACTACCTGAAATTTATAAAGAATTGGAAACCTAAATATAATAAATGTAGACTTCAAAATTACTTAATTAGTCCTCTCCTTCTAATTTTAAATGAGCTTATAAACCATATTTATTTATTTTTTTTAATATAATAAATAAATTAAATATTTATAAAATATAATAAATATAAATAGATAGAACTGAAATTTTTAGCCATAAGAATCAACAAAATGTCTTTAAAAGAGTGAAAACCTATAATAATTCAATATGATATGAATTTGCATCATATGTTTTTTTTAGGACAAATAGAATAATTTAGTTCATATTATTATATAGAAAATGGAATATTCATTAGGTGAGGTAAAAAAAGTTAAGAGGAATTTTGAGTGGGGCCCGAAGAAGACCGTGGAAGGTCAGGTTGCGGTTATGGAAGCACTTGTTGATGATGATATCATGTTGCTTCTATTATAAGCTTTTAAAATAGAAAATGGCTTTTTATTTTTATTTCCTTTTATTGAAAGGCTTAAAATACAAGGATTATTTTTCTTGGTGTCGTCAGTTTTTCTTTTTAATATATATATATATATATATATATATATATATATTATTGTAAAAATTATTTTTTACATTTTATTTTTATATTGTAAAAATATACATCCCTAATTAACAAATTTATAACAACAAACTCATTTATTTTGCGAGTTTCCAATATATATATTAGTTTTGTTATTTACTGATATTTTTTAAAAATGTACCTTTCTAGTCAACAATTTTATAAGAACAAATTCATTCATCGCATGAGTTTAGTTTTGATATTTAAAATTTAAAAGAAATAGTTTTAAAGAATACAGTTTTTTTTATAAAAAAGAATCTCTAATTTCATATGGTTTGATGAACCTTATAAAGCTATCTTTAAAATTTTAGAGACTAAAGAAATATATTTAGAAAAATTGAAGATTAAATGAGTATATTCTTATAAAACTTAAGGATACTAAAAAGATATATTTTCAAAACTAAGGGATTAGTGGAATATTTTTAAAAAATATTTTGAGAAGTAAAAATGTAGTTATTGTATTTACTGTTAATTAGAGTAGATTAAGAAATAAGGGAGAGTAGGAAGATAATTGGGAGTTTGATTAGATTAGAGGAGATTTTTGTTGGAGAACAAAATGGAGTTTGCTTATGTATTACAACTTTAACAAACTTGGAATTTTTTTGTTGTTGTTCTCCTATGTTTTCTTATTTTTGTTTAGATCCCACATCTAAATCACACATCAAATTTGTTAGGTGAAATCTCTTTGGTTCATTCAATGATCTCTCATTTTAGGGTACCTTAATTTTGTTTATTTATTTATTATTATTGAATAATTGGCAATTGAATTACTTGGATAGTCAACACATACGGGCGGTCAACAGCCGATGACGAATCACAGAGGTGGCAATCATAAGAAGTTGGAAGGGGATGAGAAAATAGAAAGACTAGGAATATATATATATATATATATATATATATATATATATATTTCTTAGTTCTAATATATATATATACATACACTAAGAAAAATCATATAATAAACGTGTCACTTTAGCTCTTTCATAAGAATTTTTAACCAAAAAAAGAAAAGAAAAGAAAAAGAAAAACTTGTTAATATGTGTTTGAAAAAGGTTTATTATTGGTAGTGTAATGATAACATGTCTGGAAGGATTATAGTGAATAGTGTTATGATTTTTTTTTTAATGTATAGTCAATAAACATATTTAATATATTTAATTTTAATAAACATATTAGGAAGTAATTTCAACCATAAAAAATTATTTTTTTATCTTTTAGTGGGTCTTTAAGTTTTTTGTGCTTAGAAAATTCAGCATTCATTCAGTAACTTTCTATTTTTTAATAAAATTATTTTTTTTACAATTTTTAATAATATTTTATTAAATTTAATACTTATTTTTTTTTCAAACTTTCAACGTTAAATAATATTGAAATTTTTAGTTAAATTTTAATTTTAAAAATGAAAATAACCCTTTAATATATATATATATATATATATATATATATATATATTCTTTTTTTTTTTTTAGTTTTTCAACTTTTGATTAAGTAAAACAATAGTAAGAAGTAATAACAAATTATCAAGCTTGTGTAAGCAAATAATGTTTATTAACTTAAATTTAATTTTAAAAAATAAACAAAAAATCTTAGTTTGTTAATCATTTTACTTTTTGAAATTAAGTCAGGTTTCTTAACTACAATAATGGAATTAATAACTAAAAATTAATAATAATAATAATAACAACAAGTTTTTAAAAATTATATTTTTCTTCAAATTTCAATTTAATTTTTTAAGATATTTGTAAATTAGGTAACTAGTTAATAAAAAACATTCCTAATCTATTTTTTTTTATAAAAAAAAACAAAAGATAAAAACTAAATAATTATAGGTATGAAATGATCTAAATCTTTTACTTCATTTTTATAAATAATGTTATAAAAATTAATTTTCATAAGTTTTTTTTTTTTAATTTTACTGTCCACCTCTACTAATATTTTAAAATACAATACCGAATTAAAAAAATTAAAATTAAACTAAAATTTTAATAATTTTCTAAAGAGGAAAAATAAAATTGTATATCTTTTTTTAATCTTTACAAAATCACACAAATACAAAAGTAATAGAGTTGTAAAAATTTAAGAATAAATACAAAGGGGTATTGCAGAGAGGGTTATGGAAGGTTGAAATGGAATAAGGGGATTACCTAATCCCCGTCTTATGCTAACCCTCCTCCAAACAAGGAGTGGAAGATTGTGATAACTCTAATACTTCATAAACCTCCTCCCAAACAAACCTTCAGAGGGTTAGGGACAAGCAGTGACTTATAATAGTCTGGGTATTATAATTGTCTATAGATTATAATAGTCTGCGTTTGTGGTGCACATTATTATAATCTATGTTTGGGATGCAGACTATTATAGTTTGTATTAATATAAATACTGTGTTTGGGGTAAAGATTATTATAATCTGAGTTTTTCACTATTCTCTTTTCTATATATTATACCTGAAATACACATTTTTCTTCGATTGGTTTTATTAAATTTTGTTAATTATAATGTTCATTTAATAAATTTAATTTCAAAATTAGTTTATTTTTTTATGCTAAATCTTTTCATAAAATAGATTTTGAATGAAAAAATAAAATCGTATTTTTTCTGAAAATTATTCCTTTGATTTATTTAAAAATAAAAGCTAAAAAAACAAAAACAAAAACAAATTTTGATTAAATGGAAACACAATTATAGTTTCATTTTACCCCACCTAATTACCAATATTTATTTTTATTATATTTATTTATTTCTATAGCAAACATTGTCAAAAGTTGATAATCGTCTGGTTTGTTTTTTTTCTTTTTTGAAAACTCGAAATAAATTGATAAAACCGTGGATTACTATTTTTCCTAAGTTTAACACAATTTATTTTTCATATTATGTCTAGGCATTAACCGTTTAACACAATCTTTCTAAATTTTTGCAAATAAATTTTTTCTAAGATATTTTTCTAAATGTATTTTTAAGTAATTTTCACTACGTTATTTTTCAAATATATTTTTCCTAACAAGTCATATTCCTAAGTTATTTTTGCAAAGTAGATTTTTTTTTAATTTATTTTTCCTAACAAAATTCATTAGATGAATTTTTTAGTGGCATAATTAAAATTTGTAAAATATACAATAACCTTTAGAGGAGTGAGAAATAGTGATAAAAAAAGAAATGAGAGAATGAGAAATAGTGTAAGAGAAGAAAATAGAGAAGTGAGGAATAGTGACAGAAGAGAAATAGGGAAATGAGTATAGTAGTTCTATCCTAATCCTCGGGTTATAATTTTCTTTTGCTAAATTAAACTTTTTTTTAATGTTTTTCTAAAAAAAACTTAAAGTTCAAACATTATTATAATTTAACCCTTTTTTTCGAAAGGATAAATTTACATTTTTATTTATACCAAAAAGTAAATACAAAGTGATATAAATTTAAAAAGAGCTTGATAGATAGGTTATGTATTTACCTTTGATAAGATATTTTTATTTATACCAACATGTTAATGTCAAAATTTTGGATAGAGAAATACTAATACTTCTCAGTTTTACGAGCAACAATCGATGGTAAATTTATAGTTTGAGAAGAGGGGACATACAAAACAAAGAAAAATGTTCCGATGCTTAAGTCAACAAGAAAACTAAACAATAAAAAAGAAGTCAGAAGTTATTAGATATCTTATATGAAACTATAACGATAAATTTATAGAGAAAATAATTGACTTAGATTCTTTCTTAAGTTACCTTAGGTTGATTAAATAACTCAACAAGCAAAGGAGTGTTCATGATTTTCTGTTCGGCGGGGGCCGACTTCGACCTTGATTGAGGCTAAGCATCTTCCCCTAGGCCACTTTTTGTTCTCAAAATTATCTCATGGGTTGGGGCATTTGGCGAGGTTGAGCTATGATCGAGGCCCATTTTTTTTCAAGAAAAAGAAAGTTACAATTTCGAAAGCTAGAGAAAAGAAATTCGTGCAAGAGATGTGCTAAAACTTATATGTTTATTATTCTAATAGCAAACATGAGTTCAACATGGTAAATATCAATTATTATCTAAAAAAATCTTTGACCAAACAATTCCAAAAGAGAGTGTGAGGAGAATATTGAACATTTTGTTCTTCTTTTAAATGTTAGCTAGTGACGATGCATATTTTACCCACAAATCATATATTCCTTTTCTTTACATACCTTTTATATGCATTTTCTCAATCTCTCTTTTTTAATTTTAGATTACCTTTCTATTTAAACTAGAAAGAGAAACATAAGCATTAATCCAAAATAGGCTGAAGTTAATAATTCAAACTTCATCATTTAATTCAAATTACTTTATGTTAATTAATTGAATTATATGTGTAGATGGACCTATTTAATTAATTTTTGTATAACAAAATTCTTAAAAAAAAAACAATGGCTCATATTTTACAGTAAATTTGAGGCAAATCATTAATTATAGGATAAAGTATAAACAAGAAAATATTACTAAAAGAATTAATATTAAAATAATTTCTTAGGCTAAGATTAGAAATAAAATAGAATTGAATTTTGGTTTGGTTTTCATTTTCAAAACTGTTTGGTAATGTTAATCCATGTAAGTGGTTGTTGGAATTATTATGCATGTAAAGAGGTTAAGATATCTGCATGAGACAGCTAGCCAAAACTTCATCCATAAATAATTAATCTAAACTGTTATCATTTTCATTCATTAAAAAACAGTCAATATATACATACATGTGTGTGTGTGTGTGTCTATATATATATATATTAATATAAAAGATTCAGTCAGTGGTTGGGCAGTGTATGTTAGTTGCTTGTGATTATTAGAAATATTTTTTCTTTAAAAAAACTTCACTTTTTACCATTAACTTTTTAAAAAAAAAAAAAGTAAAAAAATACCGAAGTGATAAAATATTTACGTTTGGACACAACGTTGAATTTGAAAAAGGTTTTAAAAGAATTACGTAAGAATTAGGAAATTTACATAACATTTGGAAAGCTTGGAATTGATAATTTGGAGGCCGAAAATAAGTTGGTTTTTTATTCATACGTTAGGGTCGAACTTTGAGGGAGCAAACGAATGAGAAAAACTATTCGAATAAGATTTTTGAGAAATGTGCAAATAGTGAAAGATGAAAACGTTTGAAAAGTTATTTATAGCAATCGCCGTAAGTGTGACATAATATCTAAAATTTGTATATTATACTTATTAGGTATATTACAAATTTTTTCAATGACTAAAATGAGTACAACTCAATCGTCATAAAATTTGTATTGTAACTTTAAGATTAGAGATTTGATTCTCCACCATACTTTGTTGAATTATTTTTTAGAAAAAATATCAATTTAAATCATAAATACAGTTATATCGAATTAGTCTCTAACTTTGATAAGTGTCATCGATTTAAATCTTTTAACTTCATAATTATTCAATTTAAATTATAAGAGAGCGAAAGAAAAACAAGAAAAACTCAAATAAGCAAATAGAAACAAAATTCAATTTATATTTTATTTGGATACACTTATAAAATAGATACATTTATAAGAGTTAGAAGCCTAATTTATATAACTATTAATTTGGGATTAAATTAGGTAACCGATAGTTTATAGTTTAAATTAATACTATTACTAGTTTAGGTTTAAATTCATATAACCTAAAGTTTTGCATTCAACTAAAAAACGAAAAACTTTGATTTTCTTGTTTTAAAATTTTTTACACAATTTTGAAAATAGTTTGGAGAGAGGAGAAGTTGAACAAAAATTAGTTGTTAAAACACTGCATTCTCAAAGTAGAAATAACAAATAGCAGAAAATGAAAAAAACATTGTTTTGTTGGATTTTTTTTAAATATAACCATTGATAAAAACTTATCGAAATCTATCGGTATTATCTATTAATGTGTATCATCGATACAAATAAACTAAAAGTTTATTTTTAATTTTATAAATCCTTTTATCGATTTTAACATTTACGATCATTTTTCTTAAATTTTATTGAGGTGAAAAACAAAAAGTTATCTATTTATTCTTTTTAGTTATTTTCCTCTAGGAACAGTGTTCAACCTTCTACTCTTCTTTTTAACGTCTCATCCAAATAAATGCACAATTCTTTTAAACCTAATTTTACAAATAGAAAAACATGTATCATATTTAAAGTACTAAAATTACATCAAAATTATTAAATAAAAT
This sequence comes from Cucumis melo, assembly GCF_025177605.1. Taxonomy (NCBI): domain Eukaryota; kingdom Viridiplantae; phylum Streptophyta; class Magnoliopsida; order Cucurbitales; family Cucurbitaceae; genus Cucumis; species Cucumis melo. Next base: position 20,733,284 of record NC_066865.1, read on the forward strand.
TTAATTAATAATTTGATTTTCGGTAGGTTCATATCACGAAGTATATAAAAGTATATGACGTGCATGTAAAGAAAAATACATATTATCTACAAGTATACATCCACTATATATTGGGAGGTGTATATAGAATATATAATTGGCAAATTTGATCAAATTAGTGCAACAATAGTTATTGCGGGGAAAAATTGTGAGTTTGTATTTTAAAGATGTAAAAGACTTGACCAAAAAAAGAGTTATAAAGATATCAACGATAAATAATGAAATCTAACTATGATTTTAAGTATGAAAAAGTGGCTACTAGAACTAAGCAATGGCTATCTTGTCCCTAGATGGACCGTCTGTATCAAAGTTTTTATCATATATTGGTTTTATGAAATATATTTATTGTTTGGCCCTTTCAATATAGAGTTCAACCTTAAAATATAAGTTTAAGTGATTAGTTTTGGCATACAATTAATTTTAAGTTTAGGAACACCAAACTCCTAATTAAAGTGGTGAATTATTCAAACAAACTCATGAAAAGTTAGTTCATCCTTTTAAAACATTCCACATAATTGAAACCCAAAAGCTATTTTAGAAGATTTAAGATAGAAACAAAAAGAATTTAACAATAGATAATCTTGTGAATAAAAGAAAAATTAAACGGAGTAAAACTAAGAGGTTTGTTCTATTATTTGTTATAGTTGCTTTATGATGAAAAAGAAAACTAAAGATATTGAATCAGAAAAAACAATGAAACAACTAAAACTTACAAGAACCTGAAAATAATACCAAAATTCGCAACACACTCAAATGTTGGAAGATCGGATCGATTGTTCCTTGAGATTAACGTTCACGGATATAAAAAAAACTAAAACGTACAATAACTAAGATCTTTTAAACATAATCTATTTATCTAAATTTTTTTAACATAAGACCGTAACCTACGTTTGTTTTTGTTGTTCAAAAGTTTTAAGTTCTATTTAAAAACTATTCTTACTTTGTAATTGTTGTTAAAACAACAAACAAACAGATTCTAAGATGCATATATCTTTATGTATCGAACTTTTCTATTTTAAATAGAAAAGAATTGAAATAGCTTAGAAAAGAATCATATGAAAAATCATGTAGTAAAATGCAATTAAATAATTTGATGGAATATACAAGGATGAACATAGCAGGAAATAGGTTAGTAGTAGAGTTGAAAGGGGTTCAAAATAGACATTCACTAGTTGGATAAAGGATGAGGCTGCTCCCCAAAGGGCTCAAAACTAGAGACAAAGACGGGAAAAATGAGAGAGAGAGAGAGAGGGAAGGAAGTCAAAGTTCGAAAGGAAAAATGCAGTGCATCAGTGCATGTAACGTCTCGGAGATCAGAGAGAGAAAGAAGGAGAAAGAAAACGAATGGTTGGAGGGCAGACCCAGTGGCAGTGGGTGCGTGGAGTGGGGGGTACCCTCTTCTTTCTTCCTCTTCACTGTCCTCTTACAGACATGGCGATTATCATAAAAACTCGGAGCTTGTTCAACTTTATCCATCCAAAAATGGGCAAAATCTGTATTTTCTATTCCTCCACCCACAAACCTAGTGCCCCTCTGTGTCATTTTGCCTCAGATTCGTGTACCCACAAAGCATTCGCCATTGTAACTCATCCCCATTTTGTCATTGCCCTCTACGTGTTTGATGAATGTCCCCTTTGAAGGTTTTGCTCCTGTTAGTGCAATGTGTTGCCTATTCAACCCCCTCTTTTGCCTCCTCCTTGTTCAAATCCCTTTTGGAAGCTACCAAATGTAAGATCGTACTTCCTTTAACTTAATGCTTTTCCATTTACGATTGTTTTTTTTTTCTTCTTTTTTATTGATTGTCTGTTTCTTATGTAAGCTCCTAATTTTATGAAATTACTTGAACCGTTTATATAAATTTGAATTTAGACTAAGATTCTTTCAGCTCAGTCTCTCTTACCCACTGAGCAATTGCCAGCTTCTTTCTTTGTTTAGCCTTGATGAAGCCCCGTTTCATTAAGCACCGTCAATGACTCCCTCCCTCTCTCTCTGTGTTTGTGCATGTTGAGCTTTTAGCTTTGTCTCTTCTCTTTTTGGGGTTCTCTCAGTTTCTCTCACATCTAGCAGTCTAACCTCCACTTTTCAGACTATCTCTGTGGGTAATGGAGGAAATGGGTCATTGGGTCACTGATTCTCTCCCTAGCTTTGCTAAAAATCTTCATGTCTTGCTGGTGGATCATGATCCTTTCTCTCTCAAGCACTTGGCTTCATTGCTTGAGCAACAGTCATACAATGGTACAGTGGATCACAGTATTTCCATTATCTACTTCACCACCCTAATAGCTAATTCTAATGTGTTAAGCAACAGTCTAATGCACTTCTCTTTGTATCTGGGAACTTGTTTTAATGTGCATGTGCAATCTTGAAGAAATCCAGTGCATTTTAGTGGCAGCTTTATGAAGGGGTTTATAGAAAATTGTCATTGATTATTTTTGTGATGGATCTACAAGTACTCAAACTGAAAAAGTAGGGAGATGGAAAGAATTTAACTTAACTTCTTAATTCGTCTTATCTTCCAGTTCCTCTATGTAACGAGAATGTAATTTGTCTGAGCTGCATGGTTTTAATGGTAGTAGGTCCTCCTGATGCTTTTATTTTATACTACGTTTCCATATAAGGATATTTTTTTTAATGATAGAGTGCGATCTCTTTCGTTCAATTTTTTTCTTTTTCTGAATTAGGGTAATTCAGACTTCAGAGAATAAAAGTTCAAGATCTGAATGATTTCCTAGTTTAAGTTTGTAATAATACCTATTCTGTGTGCTTCTGGTCTACATTTATTCTCTTCCTTGAAGTATAATCGTTTTGTTTCGTTCTTTGATTATATTTTATGCGTCTAATTACAGTAATATATTCATTCGGCATTAATTTTTGTTTTCCCTTTTCCATGACTTCGATGTGCATGTCCTCTTTATTTAGTATTATTTATCTGATCCATTTGGGCAATTTTCATAAACAGCTGGGGTTAGTTTTATTTAGAAAAAGGAAAACTCAATCATATGACATGAAAATGTTCTAACTGACTTTTCCCCTCCTTTTACAATTCTTCAGTTACCACCACTCAACTAGCATCTATTGCTCTATCAATGATTCAGGAAAAAGGTGACCGGTTCGACCTTGTCATGGCTAACGTTAGCATGCCTGATATGGACAGTTTTTCGTTTTTGCACGTGCTCCTTAAGATGAATATTGCTGTCATTTGTAAGCTCAATTTTGCATGGTTATATCATCAAATTTTGTGTTTTCATTATTCTCAAGCTCTTTGTTGCCTGGCAGTTATGTCCTCGGGGATGAACTTGAGTGTGGCCACGAAAGCATTGGCAGAAGGAGCATGCTATTTTCTTCAGAAACCTATTTCCAAGGGTGATCTCAAATATATGTGGCAACACGTGTATCGATGGAACAGAAACATAACCAAACAAACCTATAAAGCAAATTGTATAGAAACGGCAAAACCTAGAAAAGAATCTGTTGGTATCCAAATTACGGACGCTGTAGTTTTGTCGCGGTCTGCCGCTGCAGTTAGTTATAACAATAATTGTTGCATTAATTATAAACCTATGAAAAATAAGGAAAAGGATAAGAGTGAGCAAATTGTATCACATGATAGCCTGGTTGGATCTTTCTTTGGGGGAAAGAGATTAAGTGCTGACATAGAAGGATTAAACTTGGAAAAGAGAGTTAAATATTACTCAGAACCTACCAAGTTTGGATTTTCAAGAATTGATGAGGATCATGAAAGAAGGAAGGAATGTTATATTGCCAGTGATAGCAGAACACGTGTCGTTTGGAACGCGGAAAGACGTCGGAAGTTCACAGATGCCCTTAACAAGCTAGGTGATAAATGTAATTTCACCTTTCTCAGGAGATACGTTTTTTTTTTCCCTCAAGTTATTAGTATTGCTTAATGGTTACCATTTCTTAGCAAGTACGTTTACGTTTGAGTTCAAATGATGCATTTTTCTAATTATCCTTTTATGTTTCCCGCTGATTTTGAAGCTCGCCCAAAACTTATACTGAAGATGATGAACGAGCCATGTTTGACCCTGCGCCAGGTTGCAAACCACCTACAGGTATTCTTAAGTTTGCTTACAGTTTGCCTCACATCCAAGAAAAAAATGTTTGCTTACTATGTGCCTTGTCCCAAGAAAAAGTTTGTTTTTAGTTATTAGTTATGAATCAATGAGGAATTTGATCCAGTCACTGTTTCAGCTAGCGCTGTAGACATTGTTGTTCATTTTGGTTCAAGTTTCTACTATTTCCTTGCCTACATAAAATAGAAGTTGGAGTTTAGGTGTTTGAATCTGAATCCCAGTTTTGGTATCCCGAGACTCATTCTTCTCCTCCTAAGTTCAACAAAGAAGTGATCCAAAACCAGCTTTTGTAAATAATCGTATGTAATGCTTATTGTTGCTTATAATTGTTTTCTACGTTTTTTTTCAGTCAAATTAGAAGTTCCTTTTTCCTTCTTAAAAAAAACATTGAAGAAGATCTTCTCAGGATTTCCTTGTTTGAATACAATAATAATTTGTTAAACCTACTCTTATGTATTCCTTATTTTAATTTTTATAGTATATGATTTCTTCTAACAATGTACTATCCCATCAGAAATACAAAGCTCAAGTAGAATGCTTCAAAAGAAGAGAAAGTAAATTACCTTATAGGAGGGAGGCATCCAAATCCAATTTCTCAATCAGGACTCAACTTCCTCCACTGGTGCAGCAGCATCATGAGACGAGTAGATTTACAAATGGAGGTTTGACCTCTATTTTCGGGGGTGAAAGATTCCAACTCATTGCACCTAAAAGTCTGCTTAGTCCTAGACTGCCTGCCAACAACTTCATAAATCATGATCTGACAACGCTTAGCCATAATTTTCAGCACATCGGTTCAAACTATGATTCAGTTTCATATAAGGTCAGTAAGGAAGTTGGATTATGCCCTGATAATGTTCAATCATTTCAAAAGGAAGGGGGTGCTTTCCGCACTGACAATTGTGGAAAGTTTGCTCTGATTGGAGGGGGTGTTCAGACAACTGAGTTGAACTTCTCAAGTGTCTCTAAAATGACTCCAGAGTTAGCTTCGTCTCACGTATTTGATGAAACTCAATTCCCAGACAATCTTCTCGATGGTGTAGTTCAGGAGGTAGATTTGACTGCTTTTAAAATTGAAAACCAAGAAGAGATTCACTCTATGTCGAGGGACATAGCTGTACCTGATTCGTTCAGCTTGGACAATGTTTTTGATGGTGGACAAGAACTTCCTGCAGCTTCTGAAAGTCGAGGAAACCAACAATTAGCAGAATATGCGTATCTCTTAGATGTATTAGAAGAAGATCCATACAACTTCGTCAGTGACTTGAACCTGAGCGATGTTGATAAATACAGTGAATGGCTGAGGAACACTGTACTTGAAAACAGAAGCGGTCCGGACAGTTTTATCAGTGACAATGCAGATGCAGAAAACTCTCCAGTCGAAAACCGTCGATAAGTAAGTAAATTAAATACATCTGTTCGTCTTAGATTCTGTGCAATATGTTTTCACTTCTCTTTTGTTCTGGCTGCCTTGCAAACAAGTATATCACAATTGGTGACGTTTTTGGTACTTACAGAATCATGAGACTCGTTGCTGATGCACTCTCCGGCAATGTGGACAAGAATCAGATAGGAAGTAACCAAACTACAATTATATGTTGGGGAAATGGGAGTTGTATTATACAAGGGGAAGACATACAGAGTTGAGAATTCTGTTGGAAGCGAAGCCTCTTCGCCGTTCCTTTAAACTGTACAGGACTAGAAAAATGCAGAAAGCTAGCATAATAAACTATACATATTTAGCCGTGTTCACAAGTTTAGCGTATGGTGAATTGTGCAGCTCTTCTTTTATGTTAATCTACTTTAGATGAATCAATACTCACAAGTCATAATATTAACCATTTCTTCTGCAATCTACTATATCAACTATTGGACCGCTAAATCAGTGCCAAGCACTGGACAACCCAAGCAAACACAGTGAGGGAAGCAACAACCCGACAACTGTGAAGGTGAGCTTGGCTTGATCACCTTCGTTGAAGGTAAGAAGTTTGTGCTAGTAAAAAAACAAGCAAGCAACTTCAGCAAGAGGTTGCTAGTTTAGAGTGTGGTAATTGGATGCTGGAGAGGGCAATGGAAGAAGGAGAAAAAATGGACAATATTTGTCATTGGAGAACAATATTACAATCGATGTTGAGGTGGGGAGATATCTATCTTAAAGGAAGTCAGTGTCACCCATAAAATATGGTCGGCACATGTGTTGTCACCCTAAACGATGGCAGCACACAAATGCTGCCTGTTTAGTCCTAAACGATTTTTGGCCTCCAACTTTAAGTATAGATCGGATCGAAACAAATTTTCTATCAAACTCCTTTGTTATGAGTTTCCATTGCCAGTTTTTCAATTTATTATGAAATAATAGGATCCACCTTTGAGACGACTCCTATTTCATACGAACAGGTGAATGACATGAGCAGGTTAGATGTGGAGCAGAGGGCTTGTGGTATCAGTATCACCTACTAAAAAGAGAGGTTGTCCTACATGTTCGCAGCATTAGTGTCAGCATATGAACTATACTTGGTCAAGGTGTATACTCTTGGCACTGGCATCAGATGAACTAAGTCAACTAGTCATGTTTGGGGAAGGGTTATCAAAATTCTTCATAACCCTTCCTAATCTTTTCTGTAATTAATCCATTTAAGTTTAACTATTATTTAATCTATTTTTTTTCATTTATAATTTTTATACTTACGAGTATTATTAATTTTAATCTTTTTATTTAAAAAATAAAAAATAATTTTCATAATTCTTCTTCCAAACATCTTATCATAACTCTCTGTAATCCTTCTTACCCAAACGGCCCACAATCCAACCCTATCTTGAAAAAGTAAATAAAAAGCTATTTATTTTTGTCCCTCTGTACGGGGATTTGAGCATAGTCCTATATGCGATGGGTGTAATAAGTTTTTAGTTAAATTAAAAGCCTAGTTGATGAACTAAACGCATTTAGCATATGTTTAAATTTTCGATTTTGTATTCAATGGGTTTCTAATCGATTTTTAACTTTCAAATTGGTATTTAAAGGATCTGATATTAGATTTGAAGTTAAACTTTTTGTTAGATATAGACTTCTAAATTTTGAATTTTGTGTTTCAAACATGTTTGAAAGATCAAAGATCTATTTGCCCCTAAACATTTATTAGAAATTATTTAAAATTCAAGAATCCAAATAAACACAAGTATAAAAGTTCAAATGATTATTAATACACACTTTGTAAGTTTGGGATGCACATAAATAAAGCTGGTTTCTTCTAATCTCAAGGGAAAACCACTTTTTTTTTTCTTTTACCTCGTGGTTGATTAATTATTTCTTCAGTTTCAATCATAATTTTTGTTCCTTTCATTAATTTTTAAAAGTATTTTTTCTTTTACGATTTCGATCGTTAGAAGAGACAAAGTTTTTGTAGTGATATATATATAGAAAAGAATAATTCACTTTGATAGGAGAGTACATCATACAATTGAACTTATTGACTTTGCCTTTTCATTTCCAAGAAAATACTTCTTTTACTGTGTGTGTGGATATAAAGCTTCTAACAAATTCCTTTCTTGTGGGAATGTTAAAAGAAAGACCAACAGAAAAGAAAAAAAAAAAAAAAAAGAAACAACCTTATTTCAATCAAAACTATATATACAATTATACATCATCATAAGTTTATATTAGCATTAGAGCTGTTCTTGGAAGAAGCAAGTTTGTTATAGATTTCCAATACCAATTTAGCATCAATTTGTTCTCCACCAAGAGGAACTTGATTTTGAGGTTTTGGTATCCTCTTCCTATTTCCAAACCCTCCAATGGCATACATATTCCCCACACTATTGGCCAACCTCATCATCATCTCGACATACGCATCGTGAATCTTCGCTACAACTTTCAAAGGCGACGACATTTTCAACCGCAGTTTAGGAGATGCTCGTCGTCTCATGATCATCATCCTTCCGACCCGAAAGCTCCTCAATGATCTTGTGGGGACAGTGTCGTTGCTGCCACTTCGTAACCTTTGGTACGTTCTTCTCCTCCATAGCCTCCTCAAGTTTTGAGCTGATGAAGTTGCAATGATATCCATTTTTTTTTTCTGATAGAGAGAAATGGATAATAAAGATTAGAGGTTTTTTCTGATGGAAAAGAGAGATAAAGGGAAAGGGTTTATATAGAGGTTGATTGGCATAAAATATCCAAAGGGGGATTTTTTATTCAACAAAGACTTGTTCTTTGAGATTATTGAAAACTTTTTTCTTTATTATTATTGTTTTTGTTCTCTTTTTATAACTTCTAAAGGCAAATCATTCAAGACTTTATTGTTTTCTTATATTACATGTTAAGATGGTCTCGAGATTTGTGATATATTCGAATGGTTGTATTCAAACACAAACTTTTTGATCGTATTAACGGTTATGTTTTAAGACGATAATAATTTAGTAGTAAAAGATAAAAGAAATTGAAATACATGTAATTAAACATACCTTAAAATTATCATCGCAAAAAATCCAAGGACTGGTTCTAATTAAAGCTTCAAAGCTGTTTAATAATTAAAAACAAAATGGTGGAGTTTTTTAGGAAGGACTTGGTCAAATAATTTTGTAAATGATGGAGTGAGAGAACTTCAATTCAATTCAATTGAATATATAAATAAATAAGTAAACTAATAAATGTTTTAATCAATTGTTCATTATTTATACTAATTAAAATAATGAGCATAAATGAATTAAAACATTACTTATTTTATTTTACTTTATGATGTTTTGTTTTTAGTCAAATTGGCGGCCTGCATCACATTTTACAAATTTGTGAAAAACCCTCCGTTTGATTCCAAAATATTTTTTCTATTTATGATCAATCAAAAATAAAAATACAATAGTTGGACTTGATCCACAGTATGCAATTTTAGTCCAGAAATTTTTACTCGTGTGAAATTATAAGTATGGTTTGACGATTTTTTAAGTACAATAATTGAGAGTAGAAGGATTCAAACCACAAATCTTGTAGTTACTAATACACTTACATTTTAATTGAACTAAGCTCTTATTTGTAAACTTAGTTCGACGTAAGTTTACGTAAGTTTTAAAATTTATGTTTAATGGGTCATGGACCCATTCAATATAATTTTTTAAAAGTTCACATAGATCTATTAAACACAATAGTAAAAAGTTGGTTGTGTCGAACATGTCTAGATTTAATTATATCTCCTAGTAGATCAATTACTTTTTAGATTTTAATTTTTGTTAATTCAAACGACACAAAATTGAAAGCTTAGTGACTTGTTAAAGATGTTTAAAATTTAGGAACTTATGAGACACAATGAAACATTTTGAGGGCTTGTTAGATATTTTGTATAAAGTTCATAGATAAAATAAACACAAATTTCGAAGTTTAGTGATTGAACTCGTAATTTAACCTATAAATAAGACATATATTTTAATTCATGTCACGTGCGTCACTTCACGTATGACAATTTTGTCTTTAGAAGTTAATGTTATTGTATATTTTTATACACAAATAGGATTAAAAAAACCTTTAGAAGATTGTATATTTTTTACTCTAAATTTTTTTAGTACAAAAGAGGTGGGGAAATCTAAACCTAAAACAACTTCTTGAATCTTGACATACGTTGATGTCAGTTGAGTTTGACTCTTCAACTATTTAAACGGTACCTTTTTAATCTTAATTTTAAAAAGATAAATAATATTTTCAAGAGATTTTAAATTGGGATAATATAATTTGGTAAAAATTAATTATTCTCTCTATCCATTCCCATTTGTTTTCTCCAATCCATCACAAGCCAAGTAGTCTTCTCCCCCTTTGGTAAAAATATTTGTTTGTTTGATTATTTAAAATAACAAAAGAAGTTAGAAATACTATTTTAAATTACAAACCTTCTAAAAATATTTTTAAATATAGCGGAATTTATATCAATTTTTATCTTGATATGTTACTATCCGACGGTAATTTTTTTACTATATTTTATAAAAGAATTTACTCATTTTACTATATTTGAAAACAACTCAAAAAATTATATTCCTTCGAAATATTTTCTTAAAACTTGGAGACTAAAAAGTTAAAACCAAACCCACTTTGTTCTGAGTTAAAACAAGATATTAAATGAGTTATAAGATCTCACTCGTCCAAACTTTCAACTTTAAATTGGAGTGTGACGTTTAAATTTTAGTTTTGAATTGTAACTTGCAACTCACCTCATCATTTTCTTTAGACGACATTTTGAAAGTTCTCAATATCGTTAAAGAAGAAAAAGATTTAATTTTTTTCTTTTTTTTTTTTTCTGAAAGAAACAGAACAGAGAAAGGTTATATTTATTCTTTCAAAATGTTGTAAATCGTAATCATGTACATTTGATTTCATTCATTGATGCCTATAAAAAAAAAAGGAATCATTAATTGGAAATGATTTGGTCAAATCATTTGAATATGCTATGAGATTTAAAAACAATATTAAATGATGATTAAATTAAAGTAAGCTTATCTGATTAAGCTATTATTAAAAGAGAGTGAAATGGATATTATAAATAAATTTAATTTTTCAAATTTTGTAATTGTTGTATATAAAAAACCTAAATTGTATTTCTTTGAAAAATACTTAAAAATTTCTAAGTTTAAAAAACTTTCGACAAAAAAAGGAAGTAAGAAAATATCGAAGTAGAAAGGAAATGCAAATAAGTTTAAAGAACGTAGTTTATGTTTTTCTTTTATCCCTTATCTTGATTGATCTTCAATTTTTGTTTTGGTAATATAAAATTTTAGTTGATGAGTCGATAAGAGTTTAGCTCTATTGACATAACATTTGTATATACTAAAAACTAAAATATCTTATTTTCAAAATTTTTACCCGTGATTATTATTTTTATTTAAAAAACATATCAATATATGTCAAAATGAGATTTGCTTTAGTAAAAAACATATCGATATTAATCAAACTATGGTATCATAGTGTGCTTTGACCCGTTGTCATTTGGATTTTTCTTAATATTTTATTGAAATAAATAAATCCGAAAGAATTGTTTTAGAATAACTCTTAATTTATAAGAAAATATTAAATAGTGTCAAACGATTAGTACGAATTATTCAAAGATAAGAAATAAAATAATAGGTCTAAATTATTCTAAATATCTCAAACCTAAACCTTGTATTTTTATAAACAAAACATAAATTTTCCAACTTTTTCCAAACTAAAAAAAGAAATACATTTAACAAATAAAAATTAATTTGATCCATAGTTTGAGATATTAACTATTGTTTTGTTAACAAAATATCTCAAACTTTTAAAAGTTATAAAAAAAATTCAAAGATACCTTCGTCGTTGTTATATATACCAAAATGTAAACTATTAATTTTTATTTAAAAAATATTATTAACATTCAAAAATTGTATTTCCATTGTTTCAAATAGTAAAATGAACAAAAACAGCAAAATATTCCATTTTTCGTTATATTTTGTTTCTATTTGAAAATATTTTTTTTGATAGTTTTGCCATTTAAAGTCGTTACTCCTTATTCTAACAGAAGAATTCCTAATGTTTTTAAAATAGCTGCTATCTAAAGAGAGAAAATTTTCAAAGCTAAAAAGAAAAAAAGAAAAAAAGAAAAAAAGAATTCAGTTTTAAAAAAGTGTGTTAATTCATAATTATTATGTCTTCTGTTTGGGATGAATTTACTGTTCTAATCTTTCTACTTATTGTATTTTTTCTCTACCCTCCACTACTCCTCAAATCACTATACTTCTACTAATAGACTTTAAAAACTAACCTATTTTTATTATATTAGTAAATTATTTAATATTTGATTATATCTATAAATAATTTGATTTAATTGTTATATTGATAACACTACTTTCAAGAATTAAGTTAATTAACTAAACCTCCCACTTTTGAGCTCAATTGGGGACTTTCATACTATTAAGTTCAAATGCTTTGCATTCATAATACATTCATCAACATTATCCATTATTCGATAATGTTTTTGTTTTTATTTATATATTATGTATAAGGAAGAAATGAAAATTCAATTTCGACATGAGTACTGCGTGTTTGGCTGTGGAGAAGCCACGTGTACAGAGTAGGGAAGTCCACGTAACCATCAACCGGATTCCCAAAACGTGGAAAAGCGAGGCAAAATGCGAGAGTGTGAATGCGGGATCTCTCTCTCTCTCTATCTCTCCCTATATGGTCATAGTATTCCTTTCTTTCTTTCTTTCTTTCTTTCTTTTTCAGTTTTTTTATTTTTTATTCTTTTCTCTCACAAGAAAGTAAAAATAAAATTAGCGCTTTGGTCGGCGACGACGCTCCCCGCTCTTTTCCGCAACTACCTCCGCCGATGGCGACGGTACAATCCGACATTCGCGGTGCTTTTCACATCGCCTCCTCCACTTTCCTTTCCCTCACCCCTAACCTCATGCTCCGGCGAACCGCTTCCCTTTCAGGTAAACTTCTTTTCCCCTCCTTCAAGTTGAGAGCATTCTCCACCGGTGCTGCTGTTAGAGTTCCTGAGAAGCCCTCGATTTGTACCGCCGACGAGCTTCATTATGTCTCTGTACCCAATTCTGACTGGAGACTTGCACTCTGGCGCTACCATCCCTCTCCTCAGGTCATTTCTAATTCCTTCACTACTTTACGAGATTCGAGATGAAAACTTCGTTTTTCTGATTTGCGATATGAGTTTGTAGACGCTTAGGTTTGAATTGTTCTATTTTTCTGCGTGCTACGTTATTGAACAGGCGCCGCCGAGGAATCATCCGCTGTTGTTATTATCTGGAGTTGGAACTAATGCCATTGGTTATGATCTCGCCCCTGGGGTAAGTTTTTTTGTGCTAACAATTGGAGATATAATTATGAGTTTCTGGACAAATGGTTTTGGTTTTTAATGCTTTATAGATTACTATTGATATTATGTCCAAATTTGAAGTGAGTAAAGTTTTGAGAGATTTTATTGTATTTGATTCCGTTTGGAATTATACTGCCTTCTCAACCTAGTGGTTGATGATCTTCTCTATGACAAAATTTGTTTAGGTAAAAATTATAGTAGTGTAATTTATTAATGCTAATATATGATATTGTAGACTAATCCGTTTTAAAATAAGAACCTAAGGTTTGATAATTACCCAAAAAATGAACATAGTTAGAACCAACAAAAAGGATGAGTACTAGTTAATAAAAATCTAAACTTGGAACTTGCTGTACTTCATTTGGCTTTTTTATCGTAAAAAACCTTTCCTGTTCTCCTTGTAGGCCCAAACCTTCAACTTTCACCCTCACTATCGATCTAAAACCATTGCAAAAATTGACCATCTACTTTTAAATGTCTTTCCGGATAATTTTGATACTATCACTGGTTTTTGTATCTTGGATTTGAGTTTATTACATGTTCTCTCTGTTCCACTATTGTCTATTTTGTTTCCCTTAGCTCAGCCACATTGGTCATATTCCCTTGCTATCAAAAGATAAAATTCATTCTTTTTCTTGTTGTGTCGGATAGTCTGTGTTACTGCAATCAAAGATGTGAGGCAGGATGAAGGTTCGATAATTTGTGTAATTTAGTTAATGTTTGTTTAGTCATTAAATTTAAATTAATGAGTGTTTGATTTGTATTTAGGATTTAATAAATTAATTTTCTTATTTTCTTGATGGGCTATGACTAGTCCTTGAGGGTTGTATTTGCAAGCATTTTTTTTTTTTTTATAAGAGACAATTTCATTGATGTATGAAATTACAAAAAAGGAGGGGAAAGAGGCCCCGGTCCGAAGGATTTACAAAAGACATCTCCATTTGGTCAATAGTGAATCAAAACTATAAGAATTGAAATGCTTAGACAATTTACACCAAGAGATAGCAATATTGAACACATGGTCAAGGAGGAGATCAAATTGTTGGGCTTTGTTGTTGAAGAGGTGGTTGTTTCGCTTGAGCCAAATAGACCATCAAAAGGAAATTTAGTATTTGCTAGCATTTTGAATCTTACTGAAATAGCAATGGACTGGCCTAATATCGATCAATTTGACATTATTCAATAAGGGTGCATTTTTTAGGCCTCGTTGGATTAGCTTATGTTCCTTTCTTTATGTACTATTTTCAATTTTGCAGTGTTCTTTTGCGAGGTATATGTCTGGCCAGGGGTTTGATACATGGATTCTTGAAGTTCGAGGTGCAGGATTGAGCTTGCAGGAACCAAATTTAAAAGAAATTGAACATTCATCTAAAGTTAAATCTGACAAAATGGAAGCATCCTCTGAGATCAAAATTAATGGAACTTCAAAAGAGGTTGAAGAGTCAACAAAAGTTTTAAATGACCTTGCAAAATCAGATAGTTGCATCAATGGGAAAGAATACGGTTCTTCTATGGTTGAAGAAGAAGATTTCATAGGAATAACAACAATTTGGGATGAGTCAAGTTTGGTTTCAGAGTTAACAGAAACTTTTATGCGTCTGTCAGAACGGCTTTCTGGCTTTCTAAGTGAAGGTCAATCAAGGATTATGTCTGCTAAACTATTTGATCAAATTTCGAAACTCTTAGTTGATTCCCAATTATCAGAACGTTTTAATGAGGTGAGGGGAAGGCTTTCAAATTTGTTGGAAACAGGGCAGACCTCAGTCATTGCTGGCCAGATCAGGGATTTGAGTCAGAGGCTTGTAGAAATTATTGAAGACGGTCAACGATCCGTTTCACCTCCATTGTTTAATTTGCAAGATCGATTTTCTTCAACAATTGATGATTTTCAGAAACAACTTGATTTAATCGTAAAGTATGACTGGGACTTTGATCATTACCTGCTGGAGGACGTACCTGCTGCGGTGAGGTGACATTTTATCTTGTTGAAATGGCCATATCTACAGTCAGCCAGCCACTAACTGTGGCTGGTTTCTGAACTGAATTTGAACTTGTTAGATCTCACGGATTTCATGTTAGATTTTAGTTAAATTTAAATGGGAAGTTGCTCTATAGTCACTAAGAATTAAAATTTGTTGACTTCCATTTGCAGATTGATTATATCAGGGCTATAAGCAAACCAAGGGATGGTAAATTGCTTGCTATTGGGCACTCAATGGGTGGCATTTTGCTTTATGCAGAACTTTCTCGTTGTGGTAAGTTTGTGTACTTTCTTGTGCACTTCATGTTTCTGTGACTAAAAGTTTTATCTATGCGTCCTTTGTTTTATGGAAATATAGAAGCTCTTCCTCTCCCCCTCTTTCGCAGTCTCTCTATCAAGCATGCTGCGCACTCTAATCTCTCTCCCGTTTTAGCTGGTTATCCTTCTATGTGTTTTGTTAATTACAACTCTGAATAATTTTCATACAAGCCTGCCTGTATGTAATGAAAGACTATAAATTGTTGGCTGAAATGATCGATAAACATTATGTCTATCATACTTAAGATGCTAGCATATGCAGTATCAGTTAGATGTTCAAGTCCTATGAAGCTGACAATGAAAATGCTTAGTCACTCGACAGATCGAACTATTGAAAAGAACCTGTATAAATATTTGTAGCATTTGCATGGTTACAGAAGAAAAGAAGTACCGGAACTTCTTCAAAGAAAACAATGAAATGTGAAGGAAGGTCTTAACAACAGTCGCCCGTATTACATCCCCATTGTGATGAACATGATGAAGATTTTGATCCACTGAACACCTACAAAGTTTAAAGCTTTGTTATTCTATCAAAAAAAATTTTGACACTTTTGACTCTTTGGAGTAGTATTTGCATTACATGTTTGTCGATTCTCTTGCATACAATGAGGAATGAGCTTAGGATGAATGCTTCTCTTATATGCATTATTGAAATTGGTACCATTAAAGTATTCTGTGGTGTTTGTTTGTGAAATTCTTAAACTTACTAGTTGTACAACTTAAGTTTTTGCGGCCAGTTAAGCTGCAAGTTTTTTTTATTGTGTGATCTTATTTTTATTGTTTTTCTAAATGTTAGCATTTGCTAGGTTATTCCTATCCTTTAATAATCCTAAACACAAGTGAGTCTCACTTTTTCTTTCTAAAAAATTATCTTTAATGCTTAACTTGCTTGTGTTAAGTAAAAATTTTCATTTACTATGCATTGCAACCCTACTCTTTTTCTTTCTGTTATATGGATTGAGTGATTTCTTATGCATCTGTTCTCTTGTAAGGTTTTGAAGAAAGAGACCCCGGATTTGCTGCTGTTGTTACTTTGGCGTCTTCCCTAGACTATACTTCTTCAAAATCAGCCCTGAAATTGCTTTTGCCCCTTGTGAGTGAAGCAAGTTCAAATGTTTTCAACTGAGAAATTAGCAAACGTCTTTGACCCAGAAATTTTTATTGTTGGCAAATATCTTGGAGTGCATCTTTGTTCTTATCATTTCAACACTTTAACAAGTCATAAGTTTTTTGATTATGCATTAATATTACTGTACTTGCCTTACAGGCAGACCCTGCACAGGCTCTTAATGTTCCAGTTGTTCCGTTAGGAGCTCTGCTATCAGCTTCATATCCCCTATCATCTCGCTCTCCTATTGTCTTTTCTTGGCTAAATAATCTTATTTCGGCAGAAGATATGATGCATCCTGAAATGTTAAAAAAACTCGTCTTGAACAATTTCTGTAAGTGATCATTCTTAACTTTTTCCCCTTGCTCTGATTATATTAGCTTTTAGTTAAGTGGATTAGTCAAGTCTATGATATCACATGCTCTTCTAATACCAAGGATGCTTTAACAGTTGCTTATGTTGTGTGGTATAGCTTACAACTTACCGGTTTCAACTGGTCTATCAATGTTTCTGCCCTTTCACTTATGGTTTTACTATAAGTGAGAGTCAGCATTGAATTGACTAGGTGCACTATCTGCAAAAAAGAAAAAAGAAAAAAAGATAGATAGGGTAACTTACACATGGTCCTTGTGGGTTTGAATTTGGTATCTATTTAGTTGCTGAGGTTTGTGAAATAGTTCTTCATAGCTCTTGAGTTTAGCTGATTGTTAGGTCAAGATGATGGGGCATTTAAGTTGCTAATTAGGTAATATTGATCTTAGCTTCTGCGTCGGAGTCCATGGGAGGAAGGATAAGAAGAATGATAGAAGACAGAGAAGGGGGAAGGAGATGGAGGAAAGAGAAGGAATAGCTAGCTCAAGGCCAATCAACGAAGGTTGCCACTATAATTAAAACTGCCTCGTTAGCTAGGTTTTTTTTAGGGGGATGGAAGAAACAATTCAGTTAGTTAGTTAGGTTTATCCAATGAGCAACTTAATCATCAAATTATCATTCTATTGAATTCCAGGACTGATGAGAACAATTTCTCCTTGAGTCACATGTACGTGTAGGGAGTATATATTTTTTATTTTTTAAGGAGAAACCAATTTCATCCATTTTTAAGAGGTAAACAAAAATATTTCACTGATGCATGATATAGTTGACAAATGAAATGACCACCAATGGTGGATTACAAGAAGGTAAACCAATTTGATTTCACTGATGCAATGAAATTACGAGAAGGGAGGCCAACTCAAAAAACCCATGCGAAAGTTAGAAAGGGTTTTCCAGTTGGCACATGTAAAAGATGAGCTGTAAGAATTGAAAGGGGCTTAAAAGTTACTCCACGATACACTGGAATTTAGGTGATTAAAGAATTTCCCATAGAACTTGCACTTCTTGTCGAAGACTTATTCCTTTCAAGCCATAGATTGCCCGGTTGGCAACCCTGCCAAGATTAAGTTCAGCCGAAGATTTCCTTCTCTGTGAAAAACAGATGCCCTTCAAGGTACACCAGAGAGTAGGCTTCTCGCTTCTGGAGCTATTTGGGTTTGGAGTGTGCCATTTGAAGAATTGAATAAGGTGATCCTAAAGGTGGGATGCAAAAGTAAAGTGGTTTACAAGAGATGGTCCTGAGTTTAAGCATCCTTTTTACAACTGGAGGGCCAACCGGGTGATAGAGCTACGAAGGTGCTTCTTTTCTTAATGACATCAAGGGTATTGGGTGTTGTTGCAGCTACAGCATAGTTCCCACAGAAATATTCTGACTTTCTTTGGGAACTTCTATAGTTGCTTTTCCAAATCGTGTGGGAGATGTATGGCTTGTTGCACTTATCTTTGTCCACCATTTTTTGTTGACTGAAAAAAAGCAGCAAGAGAAGGACCCAAGTTATTGGCTAGCAAAAGCCACCACCTTTCATATTGTTGAGCATTAAAAGGAAATGGTGAAAATGAATTTCCTTGAATACGGAATCCAGAATGATCCGATGGGCTATTTTATGAGAAGTGTAGTGTCATGCAAGGCAGCCTAGAATTAGATATAAAGAAGTTATCGGAGGAGGGATAGGTAGTTAGGATTTTAGTAGCAATATTTATTAGAAGAAAATTCTTTGGAATTGTAAGGTGTTGCAGTCATGTAAAATAGTCATCCACTGTTCAAGATCTTGGGAGATTTGGAGTAAAGGCTCCTGGCTCGTTTAATTAGAATGGCCACCCCTGTTCCACCTCTTTATCAATAGGATTTCTCCTCAAGTTGTTTCCCCCATGCTTCCAGTCGTGGACCTTATCCCTGCAAAGCCTGAATGCTCCTACTCTTCTTCTGGGGCAAAGCACACACTCTGTGGAACAGGACATACAAACAGGAGCATCTACGAAATAGATTTGGTAGTACAATTTTTCTGATATAGATATTGTTGGTGGGATGTCAATAGTGAGGAAATTAGATAAGGACCAAGGTAATATGAATGATGTAGTTTTTGTCCCTTTTCGTGGGTTAAATAGTCCTTAAGTTCATTTTGAATATTTTATAGTCTTTGAGTTGACGTCTAGGGAATTACTAGTTTATGATAAAGAGGGCGGCATCAGGAGCATCTACAGTCATTCTAAGAGTCTTGCCGATACTTGCATTGAAGATTGAACATGGATTAAGACCATGGAAGTCAATTATTTAAGGATTTATTGTTGTAAGAACCATGACAGTTCCTTGGCCTTCTGGATGTAATTTCTAAATCTGTTTGATACCGAGTAGTTTCTATATTTTCACAGGCAAGTTCAAGTCATGTTAAAAATATTTGGGAAAATATTCCCCGTTTTCATCTATTCATTTGTGGAAAATTTAGTTCACTTGAGAACCAACCAACCAGTCTAGAAAATAACTCCATCTCCCTTATTGGTATTATCATTTTCTCATGCTCACAATATAGTTACCAAGTCACATTGCTCAAGTTCAACTATGAATTCAGGTACCATTCCCGCTAAACTCATCTTACAACTTACGACTGCTTTTCGCGAAGGTGGTTTACGAGACAGAAGTAATACCTTTTTCTACAAGGACCATATTCATAAATGCACCGTCCCAGTCTTAGCAATTGCTGGAGACCAGGATCTAATCTGTCCACCTGTAGCTGTAGAAGGTACATAGCATTCATTTCACCGGTGCAGATTTTTATTTTCTTCTCCCTTTTGCTTATGGTGATTTAAATGAAGCAGAAACGGCAAATCTTATTCCCGAGCACCTTGTTACCTATAAATGTTTTGGAGAACCAGAAGGTCCACACTATGCACATTACGATTTAGTTGGAGGACGGCTGGTATTATTTTCTTTCCCTTCCTTCTACCCACTCGCAAGGAATTCAATAATGAATTCAAGTTATATCTAACGAGAAATTCTTTCCTGTGTTTTCTAAATATATTTGATGTTGCCATTATCGACTTCCAGGCGGTGGAACAGGTGTATCCATGTATCATTGAATTTATTAGCCAGCATGATGCAATTTGATTATGCACCGCCCAACAATCAAATTTTCCTTTAGCTTCGATTTGTTCAAACATCACACCCTAATACTGGTTTCAAGTCGATGTTGGTTACTGTTCCTGCATGGCTGGAGATAAAAAAATTCCTCGCAGAATGAATATTGTAGACTAATGTGCAAAGAGGTTTTTGAAGATTTTGAAGGACTTCTTTGACATGCAAGCTTCATTAACCAGTGCTAAATCCAGGTTTTCTTATTCTGTTTTTAACGAAAAGGATTACTGGAAAAGGTCAAATATAATCAAGGTACCTGTTCCGGATCACACAAAATTATGTTTAGAATAGAGCTTGTAATGTTTATTGTAATATATATATAGATATGTTTTTTCTTTTTCTTCTTTTTTGTACTTAATGTATTATATACATTCATTGCTTGAAGAAACTTGTACTTCTCAGTTCACTTTTTACACCTCTCAAGAATTTGTTAAGTTTCTAGACTTTCTGATTTTCTCTTAATATCCCCCAGTTGGTTTATTGGCGAAATGAGCGTGTTCGCAAAGCATCTTTGATGTGGTTGGTTCAAGCCATGAAAATCGTATGGAACATCATGGAAAAGAAAAGTTCTCCATTTCGAAATATTGTTGCATTGGAAACTATGTTATAGTTAGGGAGGAGTTCGATGCAAAGGAGGTTGCAGTGACTTAGAGTAAGTGCTTGAACCTGAAACACATAACAATTCTTTGGTTTTCTAGTCACTTTTCTAACTTCCCGTATTGTTCGCCAAGCTTGGCAGAAACAGCTGGTTGGTAAGTGATGAGTTACCTAAATTGTGGACGTGCAGCTTTAATCATTATTTCTTATATTGTTTTCTTATGCTAAAATGCTCGGTTACTTGCTGGACGACGTATGATTCTATACCTCCTTTTGGTTGATTGATTTGATACCAAGTGAAAACATTTAACTTTTGCTTGCCTCTTCTGGTCATTGTTCTTGTCTGGAAATTGGAATCGATTCCAAATTACCACATACGTGACCAAAATTTTATTTTGACCACTTATTTTCAAGAACAAACTCATATACTCCATCTTTATTATTACTATTAAATATTTATCTACTCAATCTATGTAACATAGTTGATGATGCGACCCACATTAATGTTGGTCTCTTTATATATTTGAAGGCAACGTGGTGCACAAAATCGTATGCGAGAATTGAAGTATGAATGCATACACAAAAATATCAAAATCTATTAACTCAAAGTTTAAACACAATCAAATTGTTATTTTCTTGTGGATAAACAATATCTAAACATGTTGACACTTATAATAAGAAGAAAAAATAAATTAAATTAATAGACATTGAAATATCAGGAAAAAAACGAAATTGAGAACATGCTCTTATTGGGTGACACTTTTATTGACGATCTGAGAGAAAAATTTAGAGATGCATTAGTTGGAAATTAAAAGAAAAAATCATAGTCGAATACATTTCAATCCTCTAGAAACCCTAATCTAGAAGGAAGCCTACCAATGTATCTCACAATCATGAAGAACTCTAGAATCTCTAATCGAAAACAAATGAGGTTTCCTTGAAGAGAGAGTTTCGCCTACCTACATGAATCGGAGAAAGGTCAAGACTCGTCTCACTTTTTTTTTTTGTAACGTATGACATTTTTTTCAAGTGTATTTGTGGTATTTCTTCCAAATAACAAAATGCCAAAGAGACATTTTTTTACGCTTCTGAAAAAGGCAATGCTCGTTTCTTAAAAACAAATACTAGTAAACATGAGTCCTTCAATTACGGCAGATGGAATAACAGGATAGGCCGAAAATGAATCAATTTTAAAAAAAAATTCCTATTTTAAGAAAGAGACAATCAGTATGAAAAATGAAAAATGATACTCCAAAAATGAAAAGAAATTTATTACAATTTGTATTAGACATGTGGAGAATAAAGCTAAAGCAGAAAAGAACAGAAAAGGGTTTTTGTTTGGAACTTGAAAACAGACAAAGTTGAGCTGTGTGGTTTGGTTGGCAATTGGCATCTCAAAAGAAGTGTCATTTCAGACAATTCAAATTACCGTACTCCAACACTTAATAACAAAAAATATAAAATAATAATATGAAACAAAAAATTTACCCATCCATTTGATTTTAAAATTATAGAACTTTTTGGTTGACATCTCATCTCAGAATCTTTGGTCCATGTTTAGTTTTGAGAAGAATGTAATTAGGTTGGTTTAGTTTTCATTCAGGTGTCAACGATTCAAACTGTTACATATTTAATTTTAAAATTTTGAGATTAGTTTTTACAATTTTAGATTTGAAACTGAAGTTCTGTTTGAATTAGTGTAGCTAGGGAAATTTTACTTATTAGCATTAATGTCTATCAATTAATTTAAGTATGAAATGAAACCAAAAATAGCAAAACTTAATTAACTATAATTCTTTTAATATTTTAGAGTCAATTAATATAAGAGGTGAATATTTAATAAAAAAATCGAATTTGAAATCGTAAATATTGAAAATTTGGGATATTTAAAATAAAACCTAATATGGTAAGACCTACTGAAACCAAACTTAAATTTAAGGACTAAATCATGTATCATTTTAAAATCAAAGGACTAAACAAAAACTATAAGATTTTGGATAAAAGAAAATTATTTCTCATGTAGCATGATATAATGCCATTGCATTCTTGGTATGATTAGCTTAAAGTATCCTAATGCATGCTTTTGAATTATTACTGCCATTACTACTAGCATCTAAAAAAAATAGAATAACAGTAAAGTAAGATTGAGCTTAAAATAACATAGAAATAATTTCATTGAATTGGAAAGAAGCAAAAAAAAAAACCCAAGAAGGATTCCATAGGTCTGCAAAAAGAGCAAAAGAGAAGATGACAGCTTCTCCCCATAATCTGAACGCTATTAATTAAATCTATAAAACAGCATGCTCTTGGGGCAGACCACACCCTACTTTCTTCCTAAACTCTATTCAAAATCACGTCTAACAAGAAGAATCTTACAAACATCAAAATAAAGTCATTACCATCATTTTCTTTTCTTTATACTCTCGCAGTGGTCAGTTTTCGCGTATCTCAACTAATCTCAAGGGACATGTATGTGTCAAAGAAACTTTAGGAAGGTCATTATCATCTTTCATCTTACCTTAATTAATACATAAACTTCCCTATCGCTTTTGATTCCTCTTTTCTGTGTGGTGTGCGTTTTTAGTTCCTCGATGATGATGAAGACGATAGCCTTTCAATGGCGTCAGAAACGTGTCTCATTGTAGGTCTCCTTTCGGGGCTTCCGTGAGCACAAGACATAGCAATTTTGAGAATAGAGATGAACTCTTCTTCTTTATCTGCATCTTGAACTAGATATGGATCTATTACTTCTGAAAGTGGCTTCTGTTCTTCAATGCATAGTTGAATCCAATGAACAAGATCCATTTCAGAGGAAGAACTCACTTGGATTAATGGGAATCTTCCTGTGATCATTTCAAGTAAGATCACACCATATGAGTAAACATCCCATTTTTGGGATGGTTTTAACACTTTGAGTGATTCAGGGGCTTGATAACAAGTTCCTGTGTTGGAAGATGAACTACAAATGATCTCGGATGTTACAGTTTTCGGTTGTTTTGGATCTAACGGTTTCTCGGATGCCACTCGACTTGATTGTAAGGTTGGGGTTCCTCCAGCAATATTCGCAAGTCGAGCAAGGCCAAAGTCAGAAATTTTGGCTTCCATGTTTTCACTGAGCAGTATGTTGTTGGGTTTCAAATCTCCATGAACATACTTCTTGGGGCTGAATTCATGGAGAAAGACAATTCCTTTAGCAATTCCTTCCATGATCTTTAATCTCGCAGACCAGGATAATGGCGTAAAAGATACTGATCCTGGCTTTCCTGTCGATATCGTAAATAAAGAAACAAACAAAGTATATAAGTAAAGGAGTTGGATAAAGACATCATGATAACTAAATGAAGCTTCATGTATAATTTTTGTGCACAAAAGAGTTGTGAAATTGTACCATGAATGGCAGTTGCAAGGTTTCCATTGGGTATGAAATCATAAATGAGCAGTTTCTCATCAACAGACCAATAATAGGCTCTAAGAGTGACAAGATTGGAATGCCTTAGCTTTCCTATTGCTTCTACTTCTGTTTGAAATTCTTTAAACCTTTGTGAACCGCCTTCGCCCAATCGTCGTATGGCCAACGTAACTCCATCTTCAAGTACCACTTTGTATACTATACCAATCCCACTTTTGCCAATAACAAAGGCCGATGCCTTGAGAAGTTCATCAAGATCAAATCCTACTTGTGCATCCAATGGCACAAGATCATACTGCTCCACATTCTGTGAAACCGACTCAGATTCATCCTTCCTGAAGCATAAACACTCATTTCTTCCTTTCTCCTTATCAGAATTATGCCCGATCTTGTCTTTGCTCCTTGGATAACATACTCTAGAATAACAATATGAGAACAATAGCCCAACTAAACATATACCAATCACATCGCCAAGTACTATTGCAATCACAGCACTCTTACTCAATCCCCTGTTCTTCTCAGCATGGTCGCCAGAAATCCCTGGCGAGTGATCGTCTGGGAGAAACGGAAGCAAGGACGGTGAGCTTGCACTCAGAGTTCCTGAAGAACATGCGCTCTTCAATGGGGAACCACAGAGCCCAGGATTACCAATAAAAGCAGTGGGTCCTCTATTCATCAGAGCACCATTTTGGGGTATCGGACCACTCAAATTGTTATGGCTGAGATCAATGTAAACCTTTTCAGGTAGGTTGCCAAGGCTAGATGGAATTGAACCAGAAAAAAGATTATGAGACAAGTCAAAAGTGCCTTGTAAACTAGACAAGTTTCCCAAATCACTAGGAAGGGAACCATCAAATGTGTTAAATGAAAGATCCAGTTTCTCCAAAGAACTAAAACTAGTTCCAAATCCATGTGGTAGTGAACCAGTGAAGTTATTGTGACTAACATCAAGGGTTTTAAGTCTATTGCATTGTATAATTGAAGCCGGTAATGACCCATTGAAGAAATTTTGAGATAAATCCAAAGTTTGAAGGTATTTAAGCTTCCCAATCCCATTTGGAACAAATCCAGAAAAGGAATTCCCATAAAGAACCAAGCTCTGTAGGGCTTGAGCAGAGAAGAGCTGAAAAGGCAAGCTCCCAAAAAGCCTATTGTTTCTTAAATTCAAATGGCGAAGCCCAGAAAGAGCACCAAGAGAAGAAGGAAGAAATCCATACAAATTTCTCTTAGGAATGGTAACAGAAACAACAATTTCGTTTATACAACCAACCCCATTCCAAGAACAAGGGGTTTCATTAGAAGAATCCCAATTGCTGAAAGCCCCATCTGGGTCTAGAGAAATGGACTGTTTAAGTGTTAAAAGCACAAACCCTTCATCATTCAAAGAGCTCACAAGAAGAAGACAATCAGAACAGCATAAAAGAATGAGAAACAGACCCACAAGCATTTCCAAGAACTAAAAAAGAAAGGAAAAAAAACTTACAATTACCTTTTTGTTCTAACAGAGAGCTTTGGGAAAGACAATGGGGGAGATTTTGAAGGAGTTTACAGTGATGTGATAAAGAATTTGAAAGGGATTGTGAAGGGGTAAGGTTGAAAAGAGTGGAGAGGAAAAATAAAGGGAAAAAAAAGAGGGAATTAGAGAGAATTGTCATTTCATTTTCATTTGTGATTTGTAACAGAAAAGGTTTTGAATAACGAAGCCATGCAATGCTGCAGTCTCCATCGTTTTTATCGCGACATTTTGCAGAAAACCATTCGAAAAGCAGCTCTTGAGTGAGGAGAAGAGATAAAAGAACGATCCCCACCAACTTTTGCCAACATAATTTTGAATAATGGGATTACCGTACATATGAGAGATGTTGAGAGCATAACAAGTAAGAGTGAAAGGAAAATGAGATTGCAAATGGTGAAACGAACTTCGGATTGAATGGATTGGATTGGGTTAATATGACTTATACAATGTTTAGGTACGAAATTCTTTCCTATATCATAATTCACATTCAAAACTATTTCAAAATTCTCGAGAAAGTGTTACGGTACTTGACACGAGGGTGTTCACAGTAAATTTCTTTATATGGTATTTTTTTCAATTTTAAAGTTTTTCATCTAAAATCTCGTATCATGCTTTTGTTATTATATTATAATTTCTCGACTATTTCTTCTTTGTTCAATATTGAAAACGAAAAGTTTTTCTCAGCGTTTGAATTATACACATGGAACATTTTAATTATATATATATATATATATATATATATATATATATATATATATATATATATATATATATATATATTTATACTTTGGTACTTGAGAATTTTATTGGGGTATTAATCATTTATATTTGATTTTTTCCACAAAGTGGTATAATTAGTATAAACAATGGTAGTTTATTATTATAATATAATGATTTTGACTTTATCCTTTGGTACATTTCAAAGCATACAAATAAGTTTTCAAACTCCCAAGAAAGAGGAACACAAATGTTATTGAGAAACAAAAATAATTTGATAAGTGAGAAAGCCAATGCATTTACATATATATAATCGAATACTTAACATTATCATATCCTCTGTTGCTTGATAATCATAATTAATTATTACTGTCACCGAACAAATACAACACTCAATGTTTCAACTCGTTGAATCTAAACCTAACTCGTTTGATCCTACATCTACAACTTTACATTGATTATATTAATCAAATCTTATTTTAAAATGAGTTATTTTCGATTATGACAAAATATTACTGGTTGTAGTGATGATGGCCTCAATACTCTCCTATAGTATGAGAGAAATTCTTAGGTCACCTAACAAATGATAATTTCAAGCTAAATAGAGGCTTGATGACTAAATTAGAAAAAAAGGAAGTTGCAACTTATTGGTATAAGCAGTTTTTAAGTATCTTTTAATCATACCTTCGTGTCATCAAAATCCATCTTATTCATATGTGATGTTAGTTTAATTCATGTCTCCCTCCTAAAGTTTATGCATTACGTAGAAA
This sequence comes from Cucumis melo, assembly GCF_025177605.1. Lineage (NCBI taxonomy): Eukaryota > Viridiplantae > Streptophyta > Magnoliopsida > Cucurbitales > Cucurbitaceae > Cucumis > Cucumis melo. The sequence goes on from NC_066865.1 coordinate 20,760,163, forward strand.
GTGATAGCTCCAAAATGTCTTTTTGGTAGACAATGACATTTTCATATATTTGAAAAAAAATCCAACCGTTTTTCCATTTTAAAGAACTATCCTTTTAAAATCTCTTTACATTGAATTAAAGAAAGTTTTGTATTTTTAAATCTTTTTATTGAACAAACTACGTAAAGTGAGTTTGGCTCAACAGTAATTAACATGACATTTGATTTCCAAGTTTGTAGTAAACAAAACATATCTTTGTCTTTTAATCTATTTGTTTAAGCTTTAGTTTTGGAATTATATTAGATTTCAAGTCATTTAAAATTTAAAAAAACAATCGAAAAATTTTTAAGACATAAGAATTTCTTTTTTTTTTTAAATCAATGTAAGCTAACTCAATTGCTAATTAAGATGTTTCTGTTTGTCCAATATAACATGGTTTGGGTCTTCAAGTCAATCTATAATCAAATATTCTAAAAAATGATTCATTCTTCTAAACTAATAGGGATTAATTAAGGAAACAAAACACTAAAATACAGCTAAAATATTATTTAACTGCATTGGTTTTTCTTAAACTTTTTAGTTTTTAGTGGAAATTAAAATATGTTTAGGTTGATTGTTTAGGCAGCTAGTTTTAGTTGACATTAAAATCATTGTAATTATATTCTTAAAACATTTGTTTTACCGTATATATACATATGTTATTGCCGCAGAAACTAGGTTTAAATTCTATTTTAGCCCCTAAACTTTGTATCTTGTTTTATTTTGGTTACTAAATTTTTAAAACGTATGTTTTAGTTCTTAAATTTTTAAAAATTGCATACGTTCGTCTCTATAGTTAGGATTCCATATAATTGTTTAATGAAATAATGAGATGACTTCTACATGTAAATGACTAAGCTATCAAATAAGATTATCATCCTTGAAAATCTAGATATTTAATTTTTAATTAGAGGTTAGACGGTAAATTGTCTTTCTATCGGAGAATTCAAAAAATTGCTTTGTCTTCAAGATTTTGATCGTCGCCAATTTGGTGCATTAACATTCTATGTCACTATAGGAATATTTGTTTATAACTTCATAAAGTTTGCTTTATATATGAGTTGCACTTATTTTATTTATTTTATCTTGTCATGGATGTTAACACCAATGTGTCAAATCTATTTTATTTTATTCTACTCAATGTTCTTCTGATTTGCTTCAAAAATCCAATTTTAAAAAAGATAATAAAGGGTTGGGAGAGTCGAGCAGATACGAGAGATTTGAGTTTCAAAGAAAGAAAATAACAAAATTAGTTTTTAGGTTTATTTGATAAATGTGTTGATTATGTTTCTATATTGGTATAAAATAGTTATATAGAATAAATTAACAAAATTTCTTGGTTATTTATTAATTCAGGTAATATTATGAATCAATCCTAATCATCTAAAATAAGCATTTTTCTAATCCAAAGATTAAAATATATGTTTTAAAAATTTTATGGATCAAAATAAAATAAATACAAAATATAATGACTAAAATAGGATTTAAATCGATAAGCTATTACTCATTATCTCGTAAAGAAAGAAAGAAAGAAAGAAAGAAAGAAAGAAAGAAAAAGAAAAACTAAAAGTCATGTGACGATATAATAAAAGGAGATGAAATGCGGTAAATTGTCACGTGAAGAAAGTAGCCGTTTGTGATGATAAGTGATTGGGCGAATGGCGATTGGTTTATTTGGAAGGGGTTAAATACATAAAATAAGGAAGTTTTGAAGGGCTGATTTGTAAAATAGGAGAAGTAGCGGTGCAGTTGCTGAAAACTTGAGATTATAGGAAGGGAAGGGAAGAATTTGGAGGCTTCTCCCTTGTCCCCAAATACCCTCACCTACTTTCTTTCTTTAGGTGGAGTGCATTAGTACTTAGTAGACTCAATTTAGTTTTGGATATAGTTTAAAAAGATTGCTATTCTTTTATTCTATCATCATGTTTTTCGATTTGTAATGAAATTGGTGTTTTCGTAAAGAAATTTTATTCATACATCAATTGTAATTGACTGTTGATTGTGTTTATCTAAGACCAAGGATTTTGTAAGATTTATCATTATGGTTTAGTTTGGGTTTAGGTTAACCCAACCCGTAACGATAACAATAAATGTGACTGGATTTATAGATTAACAATAATGGTAACCATAATTTAGACTCAAACTCAAATCATAACGGTAATGCTAATAGTACAACGTAATTTTCAAATGCAATAAAATTGATCATATTCTGCTCGTCAATGGAACTGTGGCTTTTGCTTATAGATTTAGACATGGGTCCCATGTGTCACTGCATTACAAAATAAACAACATACGTAATCAAATAGAATCCACTTTTTTTAAATTACCATTGACTTATTCTCATTGGATTGGTAAACATGGCGTAAGATTAGAAAATTCTTATATTTTTGTCTCCACTTATAGAGTTTTAGCATACCTTATATGAGTTTTGGGACCAACTTTTTAGCTTGAGCTTAATTTAGATTTATTTAAATTTGGTCCAATCCATTTCAATCAGAGGCTGTTTAGCCCACTCCCTGTTTGATCATAGTATTATACTTGTTCTCACTTCCCTTTTTCCTCTTTGTCACACCCCCTCTCACTAACCTCCAAATATTTAAACGGAAATCCTAGTAACAACCACCACAAAAGGAAGTAATGCAAACAAAATTGAGGTAATAGTCAGCATTTTGCAAACGCAGAATATTATAATCTATAGACTATTATAACCCACGTACTACTATAAGTCACTCCTCGTTCCAAATATCCCAAAAAGTCTCGACTAATTTAGGTTTTCGTGAAATGGAACCATTTGGTTGGACTAGTTGATATTGTTCCACGAATAATCATTTGATTTGTCAACTTTTGCATCTCTTTACTTTACTGAGAAAAAAGAAAAAAAAAAAAAAAAAAAAAGGAAGATAAGACTATCAAAAATAACTTTCTAAGTGTTGCCTTTGGATAACTCATTGGAATAATTATTCTTGTTCATTCTCGACCATAAGATTCAAATATAAATTTGATTTCTTTCCGTCTTTAATAACATCGTAATTATTCGATTCATTTTTGTTTTCCAAATTAGGCAATATTTGGTAATATCTTAAAATTTCTTGAGAGCTAATCCAACTGGTAATGAAGATTTATTTAGGAGGTCATTTAGGATAAAAACGTAACTTCCCGCTTCAAGAACTCAAAAAGAACAAAATTGGTTCATTTATCCAAAATACTAAAATGGGCCATTTTTTACAATAACGCCCGAAAGAGAGTGGTGATCGGTGGAAGAAGGAGAAGAACCGATGGCGGATACGTGGGCCAGAGCTGCCGCCGATGCCATTCATTTGACTCCTACTCAGGCCGTTCTCTACCTTTCCGGTGGCGCTTCTCAGGTCTCCATACAATTCTTTATTTCACACTCTTCTGTCTTTTGATTTCCGATCATCACTCTCTTTTTACTCGCATTCGGATTGTTACTTGTGAACAATTAGGCCATTGGATGGTTGCTCTCTGTTCCTGGAGCTTCCGGCACAGTCCTCGAAGCTCTGGTGCCTTACTCCAGGAATTCCATGATCCAGTTACTCGGCAAGGTCGAACACGACACCTTAACAAATTCTTTATTTACGCTTATGTTTTCGTAATTAATTTTGCGATTAATGAAAATGTTTCATTGATTGGAACCAAATCTCAGATTAACAGCGAGAACTGGTGACTGAAATTAGCCTTGGCGGTAGTATTGTTGTGGAGTAGTTAATGTCGATTTAACTGATTTTAGTTGTACCGGAGGACAGACTGAATAAAATCGACGATAAATTGATATTTCAATTATGCATTCTTACTTAATGTTCCTGAAATTTTAGAGTGAACTTTGAGTCCATGCATGTCTTTCTGGATATTTGAGCTGCAATGGAGTTCAGGACAGTAGTGGAATTTGATTCTCATGGATGAAGTATCCAGTATAAGGGTAGTCCTGGTGCTTATAGTAGAGTTTATAATTTCTGTTTCATTTTTGAGGTTTTTTAGGAGTTGGGAAATGAGATTTTTTTTACAAGTTTTTTTTAAGAAAGAAAATATGATGTAGAAAGCAGAAACAAATAGGATTGGCAATTCGATGGCTTAATGTTTTCTGGAGATTGTTGATTGTTCGATGACTGTACTCGAACATGTTACCAACAGAAGGAGAGAAAAATCGGTAGCTCTCTACTAAAACATCCTTACAAATTGTAGACTACATGCATATATACAAAATTTACCGAACGTCCTTGCCTAAGGTTTTTGTGAATTGAAACAATCACCTACGAACATCTTTGAACTTGGATAACTTTGCTTTGAAGCACAGTTTCATGCTATTCAACTTTTTGTCTAGCATATCTATAGCTGTCAAAATCTTAATGGAAGAATCCCCATTAACAGTGTTAAATATAGCTAAAGGCCTAAAGTTAATGCTGATACTTTTCTTTCTTTGCTGCAGGTCCCTTCTCAGTTCTGCAGCCGTAGAACTGCAGAAGAGATGGCTTTGCTAGCTTATAATCGTGCTCTGAAGCTATCTAGGCCAGGTTTGTAAATTGTAACTTTTATTGTATCTCTACGGTATCTTGGTACAGTAAAATTAATAAATAACACTTCCCTTATAGAAAGTATGGAATTTTTTTCAACATGATGAAAACATGGTTCAATTTCATATCAACTGCTTTCAAAGGCTATTTATGGTATACTCATTTAATTTTTTTTAAAGGTTGGTACATAAAAATTCCAACATTTCTTACACTATTTTATTTATTAATTTTTAATAAGTTGACATACACGATTCAACAATCAACTGGGCATAGGACATCATTGCTATTTAATTGCCCGACACTTGCTTGAATGCATGATTTGGAATTTCATTTGTTTACTTGTTTCTGTTATTTGTCTTGATTATTTTCAAATTTCATGTGTTTCTTTTTAAGTTTTGATGTTTTTATTCTGTATTGTTTTAATCATTTTGAAAATAAGATACGTCAAATCACATGTTAGATACATTAACATAAAAACATATTTGTCAAATTGCGTGTCAAATACATATCTGAAGAGTATCTGGAAGTATCAGTATCTGATACACATTCTTTGTATATCATTATATTCTTTCATTTTTATCTCAATGTAAGTCGTCATTTCTATTATAAAAGTAAATAAATAAAGAAGGTCCTGAGTTTCAAAATCGAAAATTGGGGCATGTGTAATGTAGTAAAAGCTGCTATGAGTTGACAGTATCAGAGTTTAATATGTATTTTATGCCAAATATGTGTAACCGAATTCTGTCACTGTGTTCCAATGAGCTTGCATTTATCCAGTTATCTGATGGACAGGTTATCCTGTTCTTGGTGTCAGTTTTACTGGTTCTTTGGCTACCACTCATCCAAAACTTGGTGATCACAGGTAATTTGTCAAAGTTTATACTGAACTGGATGCTTTCCTGCTAGATGTGGGTAGGAATATCATTACGAGGTCGTTTGGTTCAAGGTTTTATAAATGCTTGGGAATATAAGATGTTCGGGAACGTAATGTGTGGTAATTAAAGATAACTGTGTTTGGTTTTACATGATAATTGTATTGAACTTATGAAATTAAGTTTGACAATCTTATATAATAGTAAAAAATTGATTGATTAAAGAATAAATATCATTCGAAATAATGATAAAAGACGATGAATAATCTATTATAATTTTACTTGTAAATATCTGAAAGTTGCATAATTTATAATTAAAACTAACAAAATTAATATATTTAATAGAATATCAAATTAATTCTATTCTAATTTTAATTTTAATTAAATAATGTAAGAAAGTATATTTTTGTAAAATTATATTATTAAAAAAATAAAATAAGAAAATGGCGAGTAAGAGAAAAAGTTAAAATAATAACAATAAAATAAAAAGATGTTTGCATGAGGGAAAATTCAAAAGATTGAAAGGAATCTACCATTTTGCAAGTAAAGCAAATCTGATGGTGGAAAGTAATAAAGTTGCCTAGGCAAGTGATATTCGCACAAAAATGGTCAAAACCCATCAAACGAACATGGGCTTCAAATGCTCCAACCAAACGGGGCCTAAGGTTGAAGTTAGGAAACTCATGCAGCATGCTAACAATCTCTTCTTACAATCATCTGTTTCCCTTAAAGTTTTGTTCACTGGCTCTCTGAGACTCTCTTGTATTTTGTGTAGGATGCATATGTCAACAAGATCGTCTAACCGACATTGGGTTTCCACAATCACACTATCAAAAGTAATTTTCTGAGTGGGAAGAGAATCTAATTCATTATCCTTGGCTTTTAGGTCAAACATCTGATCCTATGTTAGCTTTTACTTGATTAATTTAGGGTTTACGTACTCGGGAGCAAGAGGAGATACTTTCTGGTCATCTTTTGCTTAAGGTATGTTCAAGGACTTAAATGGGATTGTTAACGTAAAGTATCTCAACAGCTTATACGCTCATCTATTATCGTAGCTGAAATATTGTTCATAAGAAAATTTTAACTGTAAGTTGATGAAGAGAGTAAAAAAGATGATGATGTAAAACCGAGTTGGGAGATGTAGCTAGAAGGTTAGGTAGTCACCTCGCTATGTATGAAACAATGAGAGAGAATCGAAATTTGAAGGGGATAGGAGGTAGGAGGTGATAGACCTCATATATAAATATAAGTTGATTATTAATATCACTAAACGTTCTGTCAGACAGGCTGTAATTGATGGCGAAATCTAATCATAACAGGAAATTCTAATAAATTGGCCCTATAAATTTGGGAATACCCTAGTCATTAGGGCGCTTTGAAGCAACTATAAATTCAAAATACTGTAATTGCCCGACTGATGCCTGAAGCTATGCTGTATCAGATTTACTTCATCCAATTTCTCATATAGACTTCTTGGATGGTAATTTATGCCAACATGGAAATTTTTGTTTTTATGCTTGTTATTTTTCTGAAATTTGACGTTTGGTTTGGTTTCTTGGTACCATCATTAACATCTTAGACAGCTTTTCTATTTTATGGTCTTAGGCAATTGCTAATGCTTGTAAAGTTCCTGGAACCTTTGTTTCGGATTTGACTCAATCTGATTTAGTAGAAGAATGTGAAACACTATTCACCGAGGATGAAGAACTAGAGCAACTAATAAAGGGGGAAGTCTGCTTTAAGGTCTATCCATTTTTAAGTGGTATGATATCTATTGACTAGAATCAGTCTTAATTTCTATATATGGTGGCGACTAAAAGTTTCAAGGTTCTCATACCAATGATTTTTTGCAGAGACCTTAACATCAGATGCAGAAAAGAAAATAATACTTTCTGGTTCTTTTAATCCGTTACATGATGGTCACATCAAGCTTTTGGAAGTTGCAACCAGGTAAGCAGTGTTGTTTAATATATATATATTTTTTAAATTACGATAATTCTCTATGTCTAGACTCACTCTTGAGTCTTGACCAACATCCAGTATCTCTGGGAAGCTTCATAAACCAAATTAAATTTACCAGATATTGAAGGAGAGAATTAAGAGAATAGGGACCGGATATAATGATGCTTATGGTCTCTCTAAAGAACCCCTCTCTTCCATATCTTAACTCAATAATTTCTCTCGATGTCTGAACTTTCTTATCTTTGTACAGCATTTGTAGTGATGGGTATCCTTGTTTTGAATTATCAGCCGTGAATGCTGATAAACCACCCCTGTCCGTATCACAGATCAAAGATCGTGTCGAGCAATTTAAAAAAATTGGTGCGTCTTGTTTCTTAAATGTTTTCTATTATGCTACATTTAGGTTAAATTATACAATTACTCTTTTACTTCTGCACGAGTTTCAATCATGTCCCTCCTGTTAAATTGATGTATAGAAATTGATGCATTAGCAATGTATTAAAATTGAAAGGCATGCGTGACTACAACTCATTTTTAACGATATAAAAGATTATTGTTATTCATCTAAACTCTAAATATGTCATGATTTAGAAAATCAAGAGCTTATATGCAATGTAAATGATGTCACATATACTTTCCAATTTTTACACACCAACAATCAGGTCAATTTATTTCTATCATTCTAATAGAAAAACTCTTGTTTTTTTAAAAAACAGTCTCAAAGTTTAAAGAGTTAAAGCGATAGTCTAGGACTCTAGAGGTACAATTGAAATCCATCTCAAAGTTAAAAGGATATATTGCGTAATTTACCCTATAATTTCTGTGATTTGTACAGTTGTACTAGATCTGATTCTCTTTTCTTTTTCCCCCTTCTATTTATCTATTTATCTTTCAATTTTCATCTGCATGACAGGAAAGTCGGTGATCATTTCTAACCAGCCCTACTTTTACAAGAAAGCCGAACTCTTTCCTGGTAGTGCTTTTGTAATTGGTGCTGACACTGCAGTAAGGTTAATAGATGTAAGTTTTGACTTGTGGAACTATTCTCGTTCTACCATTATCCGATTTAACATATTACGGGTATAACTTTACTTTCTTTCCTCCAAATGTGAACTTCTATTTGGTGCTTCTTTTTCCCATCTGTTTTATCTTAATTCTTCGGTGGACATTTTTTGCTTTTCAAAATTTGGCAAAACGTTTCTTTAAATTAAAATTAGAACCAAAAGAAACACTTTACTAAACAAGTATGATTTTGAAAACAGCAGATAAAAGACCTCTGAATCTCACTTCACATAATCGTCCATTTCTCTACTTGCAGCTAGCAAATCTGATGCAATTCAACGTTGCTTACATGTTTTTTCCATCGATCTGCAGCCTAAATACTATGATGGGGATTATAAGAAGATGCTGGAAATTTTGATCCGAATCAAAAACACAGAGGTCACGTTCCTTGTCGCTGGCCGTGACATCAACGGTGTTTTCAAAGTACATAAGCTTAAGCCATTTATACAAAGTTTATACACCTCTTGTTTCCTTTGGAGAATTAATCTTGATGCTCTTTCTTCAACACCATTATTTTTAATGGTTTTGATCATTCAGGTTCTTGAAGATATTGACATTCCACAAGAGCTAAGAGACATGTTTATCCCAATACCTGCAGACAAATTTCGTATGGACATTTCCTCCACACAAATAAGAAAACAACTAGGAATTTAAACTTGTAGATGATTTATTCTTGCTGCCAGATCTTGGAAGTGTCTTACAATGCCGCATCTTGATTAGGTAAGTATGATTAATGTTTCAAATAAAATAAAATACTCTTTATTTTATAGGACGTACAGGTTGGTGAAATATATTTTTACATTCTTGGTGCTATAGAAGGCATTTTAGGGGGTCTGACCCAATTACTAGTGAAGTGATTAATGAATTGTTTAAATTTGTTTTGATGCTTAAGTGCCCTAATTTTAGCACTTGAACAGTGTTCGACTTTAATCTTTACTGTTCCTTTATTATTTGTTGATTGAGTTTCAGTTTGGCTTGAAAATTAGAGCAGGATTGTATTGATTAGAAAAAATAATACTTTTCAGAAAAGACATTTTTTTTATAAAAAAAAAAATCTCCTATTTAAAATAGACTTTCAAAATGTTTCAAAAGTCGTTAGATATTTCAATTTTTTTAACACTTAAACCCAATACAGCTTTCTTTCATTTAGGTTATTTTTGTTAATTTACATGTTTGATTTGTTAAATAGTGATCGGATTGGGTAGGGAAAAAATATTTTACAATAAAACTCATTTTATTTGAACTGTTTTGATTAAAAGAAATTGTTTAAAATAAAATTTAAAAGTGTACCAGAATATTTTAAGTGATTCATTTTTTTTTTAATGACTTATTTTTAAAATTTTACATTTGAATAAAGATAAACCAAACAAACAGCATTTGAGTTTGTATGCTTTTCATCTATAGGTTGAATAAACAGGGATAATTCAATAGCAATAGAAAAGCCTTATAATTAGACATTTTAACACAAAATCAAATCAATAAAAATCTTAAATTCTCACTCAGAAATAGTGGCAAAAATGAAACAAGACTTCAAATCTTAAAATCAATTTCCAACCTGATATGAATAAATATAAATATTAAATAAGGCTTTCCTCTTGAAGAAAATGTCAAATAACTAAAATCTTGTAGGCTAAACATTTTGTTTTTTTTTTTTTTTTTTTTGTTTTTTTTTTTATGATTAAAATGACTTATATCTTCCTTTAATATATTTTTGAAAGATTGATCTTTAGTTTTCAAAATTTGGCTCCGAAGGGAAAAGTTTTATAAGTTTAATTTTCATCTCACTAACCACCGTGTGTCTGATTGTATTTGTCATCCAACGGATAATACTATTAAGTACTATTTGATGTCAAATGTGATAAAACTTAATCTCCATCCGTGTCTCATTAATAGAATGTCTTCCTGTCAAACGCAAAACAATTGTATTATCTAATTTAACAATCAAAGACATTTGGACCATCAAACTCAACCCCTGTAATCCTCAAGCACCCAACAAACACCACCCATAATATGTATTTTAAAGTTCGTGTGAAAATATCCTCTTTTTTTTTTTTTTTTTTGGTTGTAGGATCCTATCACGATATATATTTTAAAGATTTTCAAATAAAGTGTATTACTTTGTGATTATTATTGTCTCTTTCTATATAAATGAAGAGGAAAAAGTGTCCTTAAATTGTTTAATATTTTTATTTCATGAATTGATTCTTATTTAATAAGACATTGATTGATATGATAATAATGATCATATCAATTTTCCTAAATAACACTTATTGAATAATGAACATAGCTAAAGTGTTAAATGAGACACAAATAATTTTCTGACCTTATTTGTCTAAACAAGACTGCCTATGATTTAGCCTACTTGGGTTATGTTTTGCATATTACTAGTCTCTAAACATTATTTGAGATATTAATGTTTAAATACACGAATTTTAGTTTCAGGATAAAAATAACTAAGACATAATTAGGGAAAGATTTTTCTAATAAAAAAAGTAATATGTAGGATGGAAAGATCAAACCTCATATCATAATAGGATGTTCATAACTTCGACTGAGTCAAAATATTATTTTATCTTCGACATTACAACTTGCACCTTAAGTCTCACTAATCCATTATTCAACAATTGGTTTAAGGTCCAATCCATAAACCAAATCTCTCTCGGGCCAATGAGAGGGTAGTTCTCTTGTTCACGACCTGGATTTAGTCCTTAATGGAAGAACCTATTTACTAAGCCTATAATGGGTAGGAATGAATTTCATCTTACACTTTATGCCCCCAACTATCCACCTAATTTTATCCCTGATGTGGGAGGTTTATTGGGCCAACAATGTTAAGTTGTCCTCACTTATGTAGATCCAAGGATAGTTTCGTGTGAACAAGAGTTCATAGTTAGCTCAAGATTAAGATTAAGCTACCTAGGTTATCAATAACTGAAATAGTCATTTCTATATGGTGCTATAACGTAGAAGTGATTATTTCATGATTCCAATATTATCTAAACTTTTTACATAGAATACCTCTCTTCATGTTTTCACATGAACGATATAATCATATTGTTTTAACTAACTACAAAGCGGGTTGCATCCATGTTGTCTCCAAAATAAGGCGTCCAACCTTATACATATTCTATGGACTGTTTAAGCTACGCACTCGAATTTGATCCATGTTTAACCTTATACATGAAGCTACGCACTTCATGTTTCCACATGAACGATATAATCATATCGTTTTAACTAACTACAAAGCGGGTTGCATCCCTGTTGTCTCCAAAATAAGACGTCCAACCTTATACATATACTATGGAATGTTTAAGCTACGCACTCGAATTTGATCCATGTTTATATCTCCATGTAAAGTTCAAGTTTATTCATGATAGCATCAGGACCTTTGTTTATTTAATTAAATATTATAATATTCAATTTCAATAATAATTTTTCAATAACAATTTCATTATATAGAATTTGATTTAACATTACAAACTATGAGTTTTATAACATAAATTTCAACAAAAAAAATACATGTAAACTTTCAAAAGTTTAAAAAATGTTCTTATCATTAACAGTTAAAGTTTTGTTTCAAAAATACCCTTGAACTACTGAAAAATTTTATAAATACCCATTTACCTTTGAAAAAGTTCAAAAAATTCATTGATCCCAATCTTACTCCAAATTTCTCATCTACCAAAATTCTAAGCTAAAACCATTGTTTCAAACTTATTTTATTATTAACACAGAATGATAAATCACGAACACAAACCACTCTCAATAGTTATTTTGATAGATCTATCAATATGAGATATTTTTATTCGAGTAATTATTGTTTTAGCATGTTTTAAGAAAAAGATCTATTTTGAAATTTTTTGAGATTCCATGGAATTTTATGTTTTAAGCAAGGTTTTAAATATTGATGTTGAGAGAGGTACCGAAGTCTTAATTTTACAAAAATTATAAAAAAAATAAAAAATTATATTTAAATTAGTTAATAAATATTTTATTATTTTTAATAAGTAAGCATGTCTATTTTTTATATTATATTTATATTAGTGTCATTTTGATGCTTATTTTTGTGATTCGTGGATTTTTCTACGATGTAATGGAAATATCGACTCACTCATTTTATTGATATTAAATAAATGAAAATGTGAAAATATCGACATGTCGATGTAATTTTTTACTATGATTTTAACTTAAATTCTTTTTTTATTTGGATGGTGAGAAATTTGGTGTACAAATTAGATAAATTAGATTAATGAGAATGTTTTTAAAAACCTTTCTTAAGTTGGTATTAATAAAACTGTACAATAGTTGAGGGTATTTTTAAAAAGTTTAATTGTTTAGGGACATATTTGAATAGGTTTTGGATGGAAATTGAAACTCGATGTTAATACTTGTTTTAATTTGAAATTAGAAAATTAAAATAAGATTAAGACCTTTGTTGTATTAAAAAAATGATTTATTTTAAATAATAAATTTTTCAAAAAATATTAAAAATATAGCTAAATATTATAATTTATCTAGGATATATTAAAATAGACTACTATCTATTTTATCATGATATTTTATAAATATTCATTTTATTATATTTAAAATAGTCCTAATTTAAAAGTAATTAATTAAGTAAAATATTTTCTTATACAAATTTAATTAAGGATGACTTCCTTTAAATATTTTTTATCCCACGTGTCTTTTAGAAAAATATTTTTTTTTTAGTTTTTAGATTTTTGGTCCTTTTATTTTGTCCTATGTTTAATTTTCAAATTTTGAATTTGGTTTCGGTTTTAATTTTAAAATAGAAATTTGTTTCAATTTAATCTTTAGGTTTCAAGACTTTTACTTTTAATCTTAATTTTTTACTAAATATTTATTTTAGTTATAAATATTAATTACGGTAATAAAGTGAGTTTTTAATGAGACATTGACAAATGTAAAATTTTACAACCTAAGAAATAGTTTAAAACAAGGTTTAAATTAATGACTAAAATGGTAACATTTTAAAATTTATGTTCTAATTTGAAACTAAATTAAAATCTTAAATAATAATTAATTTAAAACTAGTTGGGCGGTAGTCATTGATGTGACCTTACACAAAGTGAAGAGATTCATTGAAAAATAATTATGCGATCGTTTAAATTAGTCTTTAAATTTCTCTCTTTGTTATATATATTCTTTTTGTTAATAATTTAAAAATTAAACAAAAAATTTGAAAACTGGAAAACAAAAGTTTAGGTTTTTGTTTTTGGAATTTGGTTAAGAATTGGAGTACAATCCGATAATGGAATAATTTCAATAAATAAATGAAGCCAAAATGATTGAGGGTTTGAATGATTGTTTTGTTTTTTTTCAATAAAAATTGAAAACTTGAAGAACAGTGATTATATGAAAGTGGATTTACTCCTCAATACAAAAAATAAAATTGAAAAAAAGAAAGAAAAAGTAGAATATAGAAAATAAAATAAAAACAAAAAGCATCTAAACCGAAGATATTATTTCTTGAAAAACCGACGACGAAAGAACGAACCACGAAGAAAAAAAGGACGACTGGCAGCGGCCGCGCCCCAGATCGGAAACTTCACCGGAGCTGAATCAGTTACAATAATGGCTACTAATTTGTTTGTAATAGTCATAATCGCCTCTCTGCATCTAATTGCTTTTGTTTTCGCCATCGGAGCTGAAATGCGCCGGAGCACGGTATCCCTTTCCCTCTTTTTCTGATTTTTCTGAAAATTGAGACTGCTGAGACCTTCTAAGTTTTTGTTTCTGTGCGTTTATGGACTGAAAAGGCAGAGGTAGTGCCGGATAAGTACGACGAGACTACTTATTGCGTTTACGATTCCGATGCGTCGACGGTGTACGGTCTTGTAGCGTTTGGTTTGTTACTGATTAGCCAGACAGTGCTTATGGTAGTTACAAGGTGTCTCTGCTGTGGTAAAGGCTTGAAAAGCGGAGGATCTACTGTTTGTGCAGTCATCTTCTTCATCATTTCTTGGTATTTTCCTATTCTTAAATCACTATATAGAATTGGATAGAATATTAGTGATGGATCTGTTTATCTTGATTTTGCCTAGTTTCTGTATCTTGTTGTGTGAATGAATCATTTGGCCTTGAAGTTTGAAGTGTTTTGAGTAAAATGCTGCAGATTGGAGGATTTGTGTATATGTCTATATTACTAAAAAGTAAAATCATGGAGTGATTGAATCCCTTTCAGAGGAACTTCAAACAATTTAGCTCAGATCATATGGAAATGAAAAGCACTATAATTCAAGTAAAATTTGTTTGGCCAAATTATATATCTTTGGTTAATGTGTTTGTTTAATTGTTATCACAAAATGTTTGTATGAGGACGTGATTGAGATAAAGTTATTCTCATTCTCTGGTTTGGAAATATGAACTAATACTAAGACTTTATCTACTAAGCATTAAATCACTATTAAAAATCCAAATCCTCTAGTTTGTAAACCATTTGGTGTTTGGTTTTTTAATTTTGAAAAGCAAGGACATGAACACGATTTTCTTATCTAATTTTTACCCATGTTTTAACAAACTTAGTTAAATTTTAAAACTTGTTTTTGTTTTTTTAGAATTTGTCTACAAATTCAACTCTATTATCTGAAAAAACGTCAACCATCATAAGAAATTGAGAAGTAGATATAGACTTAATTTTCAAAACCGGATGGTTACCAAAACAAGACTTCAGTTGAATCATTAGGGTAAATCAAATTTCTTTTTATATGTTCCTTTGACACTAATTTTTGAAAAATGAAACTAGGCATCTCTTCTTAGGAGCTGAGTCCTTATTGCTGGCTGGGTCTGTGAGGAATGCCTACCACACCAAGTACAGATCATCATTGCCTCTCAATAACTTGTCGTGTGCCATGCTTCGCCGTGGGGTGTTCGCCGCTGCAGCGGCTTTGACATTTCTGTCATTGGTGTTTTCAATCCTTTACTACTCGATGCACTCGAGAGCCGACACCGGAGGCTGGCAAAAGCATCAGAATGAAGGCATTGGCATGGGGCCTTCTAATTTACCACAACAAGAGCTGCACGAGCGGAGAGCAGAAGAATTCGAAAAGGTTTAGCTATAACAGGATTTAATCATTTGATTTTATGCTGGGAAAGACAGGTATAACAAAAATATCAACTTGTTGCTAAATTATGAATATGTAAAGTGGTAGCTGATCTATATCATATATGTTTTGGTTTTAACCTGTGGACTCCAAGATTCATTGCTTAGTGAATTTTGGACCATTCATCTACACATAAACTCCCAATATATTATTGTTGTTATTATTATTATTATTATTTGGGTATATAAGGTTTGGTATGCTTTTTAGTTTGTTTATGGAGCTTTCAACATTCTATCTGAGGCATTGAAAAATCACTTTCCTTCCCTATCACTTCTTTTGTAATAAATTATTTAATGAGACTTTATCTAAGACCAGTACTTAATGTGTTTAAGAGTAACACTTGGTAAGTATGAACATGATTGACCGACCAAACAGAAGATGGTTGGTCGGATAAGAGAAGGGACAAGGCTCGACGTTGGTTTGGGAAAAACTCAAATCGATAATTAAAGCATTAAATTGATTGACGGACTTCCTTAGCAGTCGAGATCGGTCTAAATATTTATTAAACTGACCATAGTTGGTTTAGCGGTGGTTGGTCAGAAAACCTACTTTGACCAACCATTACATAACTCTAATACATGAGTGAGCTTAAGTTGCACACATCCTTCTACAAGTGCATCTAATTATAGAGAATTTTGTTACGTGGTAAACTATGAAATCTTTGATGGACAATATTTGAAGTTTAAAATGTATTGATAAAGATTTATTTTTTATGCTAAGTTTAAAATGTAAATAACTTATTTAGAAATTAAGAAACTTGGAGTTGGTTTGGTAATATTATTAGTTTTTGTTTTCAAAATTTGGAAATAGAAGTGAGTTTGGATCACAAACAAATCAATATTTTTGTTTTAGAATTCCCTCAAAATCTAAAATTTGAATATATTTTATAAACATTTTCAAAGATTTTGCTATTTACGGTAATTTTTCATTTTTGTTTATGCATTGAGTTTTTTCCTAAACATAAATAAGTAAATCTTATCTAATGTTCTTATCCTATCTGATGTTCTTGCTTCTAAAATGCATGATAAACTATCTAAAAGTAAACACAAACGTGAACTTTCTTTATATTTAATTTTTTAAAAATTATTTTCATGTAACACTTTTCATTTGTAATTTAAAATTCTAGAGAACAAGAAAAAAAATAGTTACCACCTTACTAAACATGTTTACGTTAAAAAAAACAAAGTCAAAATACAATTTTTGTTCTTTATTATAATAAAGTTGAACAAAAAAAAAGGCAAACAAGAAATAAAATAGAGATTTTATTAAACAAACAATCAAACTAAACATTTGGAAGTTTAATAAAAATTAAATATGTGTAAAAAGGAATTCAAAACCTTACCATAATTTTATTAGGAAAAAACATTTTCCTTTTGTTTACTTTTTATAGATGATTTCAAAAAAAAATTTTGTGCCCTTATTTTTCAAAGGTTGAAATTTAACTTCAAAGTTTTGGAAACATATGAATTTAAGACAATGAAAAACAACAATTCATTTTTAGTTTTTCTGTAACACGATTCTGGAGTTTGTATCTATTTAG
This sequence comes from Cucumis melo, assembly GCF_025177605.1. Lineage (NCBI taxonomy): Eukaryota > Viridiplantae > Streptophyta > Magnoliopsida > Cucurbitales > Cucurbitaceae > Cucumis > Cucumis melo. The sequence continues at coordinate 20,777,273 of NC_066865.1, forward strand.
TTCTTAAAAAATCTAATAGGTATTTGAATTTATGCTTAAGAAGTCTTTAAAAATTTCAAAATTTTTTAAAATTACAATATTTAGTAGAAATAAATTTAACTTTTATGTTTAATGGAACTATAGATGTACACATTCATATCTAGTAGATCAATACATTTTACAAAATTTAAAAAATCAAGAATTAATAGTAACTTTAAAGGTTAAGAGACTAAATAGGCACAAGTTCTAAAATTCGTGGATTGAAATTGTAATTTAGTATTCTTCCCTCCTTAGGATATGTATAATGTGAGAATAGTTCCTATGGTACAACCTTATGATTCAAGAAACTTTATGAAATGTGTTTCAAAATGCAAAATAAATAGCAAGGAGAGCCAATATATGATGCAGATCTCTAAACAATGTATCAATGAAAGCTACATAGAGATTCAGCCCTCCCCATTCAAACAAAGAGGGAACACAATGATAGAGAGCTTGAATGATGGTTCATTAATAACAAAGCTCTTCATAACAAATTATACAGTTTTCATCAAAAGCAACTAAGAAGCATAAACATTCAAATACATTGGGGGGGGGGGGGGGGGGGGGGGGGGGGATCCATAGCTTACTCCTAACATAACCTTCCTATCAAAAATCCCCTCTCCATTAGTTTACATTCTAAACATCATCAGGACAGTAAAAAGGGCCTGTTTTTCTTTCTTTTGGGGTTTTTGCTTTTTCTTTTTCTTTCCTTTCATTTCACCTAATGTTAATAACTTATAGGAAAAAAAAAACTTTCAGTAATTAAAGAGAAAAAAAGAAAGGACCTGCTGTATGCAGCTCAAGCAGCAGCAAGTAAACCAACTTTGGGCAATGTTTTTGCTAAAACTTCTACATCTTCACCCAACTGTATTTCAGCTTTTTCTTTATGGCCACCCCTTTTGACCTTTGTTTTTGATCAAGTCGCCATCCACCAACCTCACCACCATCCCCATCACAAACTTTTCTTTTCCTTCTTTTTCCTTTTTTTTTTTCCTTTTTCTTTTTTTCTTTTTTTGTTCTTTTCCTTTTTCCTTTCCATTTTCTGAAAGTTGAACAGCGGCACAAAGAGCAAATTACGACATCATACTGAACGATGATATTGTTTCCAGCTTTAGGTTTAGGCATTGAAGATGTTGCAAGGATTTCACCTTCGGCTGAAGAAGATGAAGTCAGGGTGATTTACTTGACGTTCTCTTAACCAATCCTCAGCATCGTGCAAAAGTGAATTTGCCAATTGCCACTCGTATCCACCATTTGGAGTCCATAAAGACCCTCTGAACTTGTATGAAGCTAGACCAAAAACTGGTAGAGACATCTTAGGGATACCATCTATCTCACTAGGATACGTTACTACAGGACATTGAACACTACGTGCTCCTGTAAATAAAATATATAAAGGATCAGTATCAAAGGATTTAAAATGTAAATCAACGTCGAGAGACAAATCATTTCATTTAATCAGAATCTGGATACAACTTGTCCGGATGCAAATATGTTTGTGCATTTACTAATTTGTATCGATGGACCACAAGAACTTGACACAAAGGTACAACCATGAGAAGACACTAGAAAGTTACAACCATGAGAAGACACTAGAACTTATCATAAAGTTACAACACTTACAACCATGAGGAGACAACTACCACATATTTGACAGTTTACTACAAATGAATTGGAAATAAATTAACAGCCGAGATACAGATAAAAATCAGAACCTGACGGCTGTTTTTGGTCAAAGCAGTTCCAATAAGCAGCCTAAATCTTTATACAGAATTATCTTTTGTATAGATAAAACGTCATTTTCGTTGAGAAAAATGGAAGAATACAAGAGCGTACAAAAAATCAGCCCACAAAAAAAGAACCCACAACAAAAGGGACTCCAACTATGCAAAATAACATCTAAAAAATAGTTACAAAAAGCCTTCAAATTTGAAGCCCACAACAAAACATGATAACGCACAAGGGACCAAATCTCATGGTGGTTCCTCTACACACCTCTAAAAACCCTATTTAAATTCCATATAGAATTATATAAAATGCAAGCCATCGGTATTTCCATTCTTATGCCAAGTCATCTAGAATACTTGTATGTAGAGCACCAAGTTCATAAATGAAAGCATTTGAACAAAAAGTCGGAAACAAATTTCAACTCAAGTTGGAGTAAATGACAAAGAAAAACATAATTTAGTAATGAAAATTGTAATCCTTATCAAACAGTTCTATTGCAAAAAAAGATTAAACTGGAGTTGAGAAACATAATAGAGCTTGCTATTTAAATCTCCAACTCCAAGCATAGTCGTAGTGTTTGAAGGTGCCATCAACCTCAGTTAAAACAGATGACTAGATGAGCAGAGACAGGTAAAAAGAATGACATAGCGCAAAATAAAGTACAGAGTTAAAAAAATAATAATAAAACACAAAAAAATTGGACGTTTAAGAAGAAGACATTTTCAATTACCTCCAGTTGGCGAAGACAAATAGTGAAAGGTGAGGAAGCAGGCATCCAGATCCTTTAATGTTGGTCCAGTTGGAATCCTGTAAATTGGATACCTACAAATGAACCACCAAAGCACAATAAGTGATACGTGCATGTATAAAAATGTCAAACTAAGCTCAAGGCTTGATAGTACCATGCCACAGAAAACCAGCTTGAAGGCAATAGATCACAACTTCGTATCGTCTTGAGCTTAGGGAACTGAAAAGCAAGATCTGATATCTGAACAAAATATCAAAACTAGATTAAGGTTACGAGAAATGAAAGGAAAGGATTAGGCATTTTTTTTTCTGATCTCAATAGAGAGAGGGAGGTGCACAACGCATTAACTTGCCTTATCTGCCAAAGGTTCGCGACTATAAGGCAAATCACGTTCAAGATGCTCGAATAGTAGCTGCCCTTGAGAATTAAGAGATTCGGCCTCATCACTAGAACAGTCTTCTTGAAGTCCAATTAGCTGGTCCCGAAAAGATATATTATCCATTCTACGAGAAAGCTCAGATGATAAATGGTGATGATTGAGTTGCTTCCCCATGTATTTTAGTGCTCGTTCAGGTTCTGAATCACTACTACCATCACTACTAGAATCTCTGAAGTCACTATCACTGTCCTCACCAGGTTGCCTACAACATATTATGTACCAATTCAATGTTAAACTTAAAACACTTAGGCAACTCATTTGGTAAATCAAAGTACACAATCCTTAAAATTGGAGCAGTGAACTTATGCAAGGCTCTAATTGGATATTTCTAACACAAAATAAAAAATAATTCATCATAATCTGTCAATATGACAATGTTTGCCTTGGCTCTTTTTTGCCCCTTTCACCAGGTTGCTTACTTACCAACGATAACAAGGCTGAAACAAATATTATTATTAGCTATCGACTACAATAGTTCTTTTGACCAAGAAAAATCCTTGAACAATTTAATAAGCATTCTAGTTATTACATATGGTTAACCAAGAAACACACACTCACGCACACACAATTTATGTATGTATATAGGACAGAGAAACTGACCCTCACTTGAACATTCGATTATATTTCCCCAATAAATCATACTAACAGCATATCAATATTAAATTTTACAAAATGCAAGGATACTATAGACAGAGTTTATTTGCAGTGGACGACAATACCTTGACTTTGCAGAGGACTTCGAGGATTCACCATATATCTGTATACCAGATAAATATGGTACATAATATTGGACAACGCTGTCACTGTCGTTTAATACAAGAGGCACACCTGCGCCATAAGCACTCCATTCCTTAAAAGACTCCCACAAATCACCTAGGACAAAGTACGGTTGAAATTCCATATCACAGGTTCTCCAACCCTTCATCGTTGTCTGCAATGAAAGACAATTGGAGACAAAATCAGGGTAGATTTTTATTATTGGAAACATTGATTGAGGCATTAATGTTGATCCTAGCTATGGAAAACAACCCCTCAACACTGATCATTGATGAACTTGAGGTGATAGATAAGACAGTAAGTGGCAAAAAAAAAAAAAAAAAAAAAAAAGGAAAGCAATTAAAATCTCTACTGAAATCTGTATTTATCTCCCACAGAAACTCCCACAATCAAGCTGGTTTTCTTCTCCACATAATTTTTGGCTCAAAAATGTAACAGTGAGAACTTAAACATCAATCAGTAAAACAGATTGTGGCCGCAGATTAGAGCTAGGAGGTCCATATTGAGAATCCAAAAGGTAAAAACGAAAAATATTTGGAAATCTACATTTTGATACTAAAGAACACAAATCCAAGAAAAAAAAAAAAAAAAAAAAAGAAACCCAAATTCCAGTAGTTTCAAACCTTTGAGAGATACTGTGCAGGTACAGATGGTGCGATAGACTGCAAGAACCGCTCGAGATTACTCAGCGACGACACCACCGGCTCAAAACCCGACATCGCAATAGATTTAGGGAGCTCTTCACACCCTTCCCCGCATTCGGTTTCTCTAATAACCGAGGACACCGCGCTCGGTTTAACGACAAGGGATTGACCAGCCGAAACATCGCTCTGAGCTCTCCGGAGCTGATCCTTTTGACGGCCCTGATGCACCCTACGAGCTTTCGTCGGATTATAAAACCTACCGTCACCACAACCACGTCCAAACTGCAATCCTGCACCTAACATTATAATTTTTGTTCCAAAACCAAACGAGAAAAAGAAAAAGAAAAAAAAAGATGGGTCTGGAAAATGGGAATCGGCTAATCAATCCTGAATAAAAGTCAACGAAAAATGGGAAAAGCAAGAATCTGTGGGTTGAGAGTAATGGGATTAAAATGAAAATCCCGAAGAAGAAGAAGAAGAAGAAGAAGAGAGACCGATTGATTGCGAAATAGAATTAGACAAACAATCGGGGGTGTGGCAGAATGTGAGAGAGGAAAAACAGAGCGGTGTCCTGTGCGGGCTCGTTGAAAAGGAAGAAAGGAAAAAATGGGAGAAGATGAATTGGATCTAATACAGAGAAGGAGGGTTTCAATGGCGTCGAAAGAGAGAGAGAGAGAGAGAGAGAGAGAGAGAGAGAGAGAGAGAGAGAGAGGTAAGGGAAGAGAAAAAGGAAGCGATTTGAAGAAGAGAGAAATGGAGAGAGATGGAGGAGAAGAAGAGTACGCCGGTTTTTTCAAGGAAGAAAATAGCCACTGATTCCTTTTTTACTTTTATTCTTATTTTTAACATTAATTTTTATTTATATATTAATTAATTGTATTATAATTCGCCATTACTAAAAACTATGTTTTAATAATTAAATTAGGATTTGGACGGCTTTGCTTTATAACATGAAAGCACAGTTATATCCTTTCCATTACACCTTTTCTACTTCCCCCCCCCCCCCCCCCCTCTCTTCCTTTTATACAAAAATTACTTCTTATAATGTTTATACTAAATAATGTTTTAATGGACGGTTTGTTTTTTCTTTTTTTTTTTGAGATGTAGATAATCCAGTCCAATCTTTTTTTATATATCTAAAATATTTTCATTATTACCTTTCTATTCTTTTAGGGTTTTTTTAGCCGAAAATGTCTTAAATTTATATAATATTTCAAAAATGATCTACAATCATTTACTAATTTATAATTAATTTGGTATAATTTGAACTTCTATGACACATTGTTATCCATTTGAATTTTTTCTTAAATTAGTACAATTCATATTGTTTTTATACGTTATTTATCATAATTTAATATTTTTTATAAATAAATATTAATTTAATTTGAGTATGTTGTTAAAAAATAAAAATTACAATATAATAAAGGATTCTAGATATGGTGACATGTAACAATACTATAAAACAGACACGGTAATTTATGTACCCACTCCACAAGAGTCTAAGATGTCTTCTTGAAACAAATTTAGTATCGTTATTATTAGTTATGGATTAAATTGATTAAATAAAGTTGTTAATGTTTTTCTAGAATTCTTTATTTAATATAATTACGTAATTTTACCTTTTAAAATTTTAAATTTAGAGTCTAAATGTAACAAATTTTTAGAACAGAATTCAAAGAGTCAAACATTAGTTCATGTGATTTTTTCTTATCAATTTATAGCTTTATTTTCGTTAAGATTTCAACTAATTAACCGTTTATACCATTTGTTCGAACAAAACACGTTTATATTCTCATATTCTCATATTTAGTTTCAATATAGTTTTTTTTTCTTTTTGGAATAAATTTCAATATTGTTTTTCAAATCAAAATACATAATTGTTTTTTTTTTACCTCAAAATATTTATTATTCTCAAAGCAGAAATAAATTCACTATTGGTCATTAAAACATTAAACTTTGTTTTTTTTTAAGTAATAACTCCTCTATTTAAAAATGCATATTTTCATGGTGCTATTTATGTAAACACCTTTCTAAAACTATGGAATGATTTAAATAGATGTTAAATTATTATTTTGATCCGTTGAACATTACTCTTTTGTTTTAGTCATTTTATTATTGTATTTTCATATGTCTAAATTTAGTTCTAACAAATCTTTAAATATTACCAACATTAAGTAAATGTCAACTAACACATTCCTTCATAGATATTTATAATCGAGGATGATGAACTTAGAACATTTTCTAATTAAACGAGAAATAAACATTAATGTTTGACAAAGTTAAGTAAAAATTATCTTCTAATAACTACTTTCGAAAGATTGGTTTTAATTATTTAAAACTATATACATCTAAGTTTAGACATTTTAATTATAAATTAGGGAACAAATAACAAAATTATAGTGACCAAAATTGACATAATAATCTCAATAAATACTTCCTTTTTTTTTCTAAAAAAACAATATAGATTGGATAACTATTTACAGTTTTTATCTTTATGGTTTATTGGATATTATTACCATTCTTGAAAACTTAATTATCTGTTTTGTTGATATTTTTAAAACTACAAATTAGGAAAAGTATTTTAAAAAAAAAAATATTTTTAAGAGTTTGTTGAGAATTTAAATAATTCTTAAAAAGAAAGAAATGGTATGAAACTACGACATTAAACAAAAAAAAAAAAGGAAAATAAATCAAAATATTATTTGGTCTCCAATTTTTTTAAGTTTGTTAATTTAAATTTCTATATTTTTTATCAACTAATTTTAATTCTTATCTTTGTCTAACAAATCTTAAATTGTAGTCTCTTAAAGTTAAATTTTACCAAAATTTATTAAATATTAATAATGTTTTCATGCAAACAAAAAAATCAAACACGTCTTCAAATTTATAGTAAAAAGGCTACAAATAACAAAAAAAATTAAATTAAACAATAACATTGAACTAAATGTAAGAAAGTATAAAGAATAAAATAGAATAAAAAACATGGAGACCTCTTTAAAAAGAATTATCGAAGATGGCAAAGTCAGAAAAAATTAAAACATTGTTGTTTATTAGTGATCTTTTTGTGATAAATTGTAAATATTCTTAGAAAATTCTCTGTCAAGCAATAAAAAATAACCCAAAAATAATAATAATAATAAAAAAAATTATTTACAATTCATGAAAAAAACAACCACTAAAAATTTATATATATATATATATATATATATATATATATATATGAATGGTAAATATTTGGTCCTAAATTTCCTTAAAAGAAAAGAAAGTATAATAATTTAGGGTTAAATAATATAATAGGGTGGAGGGAGGGTAATTTGGTGAATAAAGGGTAAAGATGAATGAAAAAGAGAGTAGAAAAAGAGTGGGTCCCAAAGAGTGAGAACCGTCTAATCGGGAAAATATCTAAACCCATAATAAAGAAGGAATATGATTGGTCAGATTTAGGTAAATGGAGGATTAGTTAATATGTCACCTTGAGACACGTGGGTTATCCTTTCTTCGACACGTGTACAAATAGATATGAACCTTTTTTTTGGAAATTTCTCTAATCTTATCTCATTCCATTATTTCTACTATTATTATTATTGTTGTTATTTATCCAAAGTGACACGCCCCAATTTAAGAATTTGGAAAATTGAAAATGTTTTTATATAAAAATATATTTTTCATAAATATAACAAATAAATTATTTATGATTTATTGAATTTTTTTTTAAATATTCTAAATTTGACTTTTTTTTTCTCAACTGTTGTATTGAAGATGTGAAAGAATCGTTCTTTAAAAAAGTCCATTTGACAAATATAAACGATCCTAGCTTGTGGATATTGGTACACGTCCAAATTTAAACGACCATCGTGTATCGAAACATTCTTTATATTTTTTATCGGGTTTGTGAGTTTTTTCCGTTTTCGAAAAAATCGTGGTAAATAATTTCACATTTAATTTTTTTAAAAAAACCTTTTTTTTAGTTTCGATTTTACTTCTAATATCTTTTAGTTGTGAAATTTTAACAACTTCAAAATTTGAAATTATATTCGATTATTATTAGTAGTAGAAAAAACTTAAGAAGGAAGGGAAAGGGGAAAGGAGGAAATGACAGAGTGCATTTCGGTAATTGGCATCTTTGGTTAGATTTCATATTCAGGAGAAATATATTAAGAGAGAAATGTAAAGATATAGTTTTGTTTTAGGTTGAAAATCACATGGGTATGCTACAAAAGTAAGATACTAATATAATGGATCTAAGGTAGATTGATTAATAGAGTAATAATTAATAATTAAATTGTTGGAAATGAGCCTACTGAGCCAAATAATTAAAGTGGTCACGTGCCTTACAAAAATTAATATATGTATGTATATAACAATTGTTATGCTTTATTTATTCATTTATTTACATATTGTCGGCCATTATCTTTTGGAAAAATATATATATGGGTTTTTATTTTTTTTTAATAAATTTTGAGTTTGAGAGATTGTTTGTTATAGATTTTGCCTTTTCTTTCATTCCTCTCTCTCTCTTCCAATTTTCCTTTTCTTTCCATTCTCTTTTCCTCTCTTCTTCTCCAATTTTTTTTTTTTTTTTTTATATTTTTTTGTAATGATGATATTTATTTTCGATCAATATATATATTTTTTAAATATTACTTGGTTCAGGATGTACCAAACATAAAAAATTATTGAAAAAATTAATTCGATATTGGATTTGAAATTTGTTTAGACAAATATAAATGATTAGATACAAAGAATATTTTTTTAAAAAAAAAATGGTTTGGATTTGGGACAATCGTTTAGCCCGATCTACATGTAGAAAAATTGGTACATGATCGTTTAGATTTGAATAATGTACCAAATATATTATGCGTGAGTGGTCAGATAATTGCATGAGTGGTCAAATAATTGCGCATTTTTTTATATTTTCCATTGGGTCTGTCATCTTTTTTTCGTTTTCGAAATTGTCTATACAGTGTAATTATTTGTTTGGTTTGTTATATTTTGGAAAAAAAAACCCTTTACTAAAACTATTTTTTAGAAAAATAATTTAGTTATGATCGAGGTTGTTTTCTTCTTACAAATGTTACCGTTTAGGATCAATCATTCCTAGTATCTATAACGATAATTTAAATGCGATAGATTCACAACTCCTATTGTGTGATTGTAACAATAACAATATCTCAAGACAAAAATTGAAATTTTGTTCAAAAATATCTAAAGGAAGTAAATGAGTTTCACGAAATTAAAACAATTGGTTGTAAGTCTTATATTAATTATGATTACGGAACACAGGTAAACAATAACAATGTAGAGGGACCTTCAATTGAAAAATTAACACAATTGGTTGGGATTGGTTATTTATGTTCAATAAGGTCTCTTTGCTAAGATAAGTGTCATACATATTGTTTTGACTGTTTGTTCAATGAAATTTTGAGAAGGATAAATTTTTTTTTTTTTTTTTTTTTTTTTTGCAGACTACGTTCTTTGAGTGTGGCGACAAATTTTAGAGATTGAATTGGTTCCATGATATAGTACAATGTTTAGGGTGAGTCTAAAGTCGATTCAATTGAGAAGGATTTTTCATCCCTAAGAGGAGCTTAAAGTCCATTTTTGTGTGAAGAGTCCACAAATAAAAGAAAGATTCAATCTAGTGAAAATAGGGTCTCACAAGTTTAAGGGGAGCCTAAGTTAGAAAGAAAATCGATTCTCGCATTTGGATTGTCATTGTAATATTTAGTGTATACAAATAAATACAACATTGTAATTGCTTAACTCAATCATATTAACGGATTATTTTTCCTCGACACATTACCCCCAGACGTAGGTGTTGTATATCACCAAACTAGGTTACCAACTATTATGTTACTCTTGTTTGTCTTTCTATTGATTTGTTATTGTCTCTGTGATTACTAGGACTTGTTGTACGACATCTTTAATCTCAAATTTTTAATATAATTTTCATTACACATTTAAATTTTTATATATGTATTTAATACTCAGATTAAATAAAAGAAGAAAAAAAAGTTCCCTCCTTTCTATATTGATAACATTTTTTTTTCTTTTTTAAGAATAATAAATCAAATGAAGGTTATGGTTGGTGTGCTCATTAATGAGCTGTACTTTTATAGAATTTGATTTTGAAAAACGTAATAAAGGATTGGTGTGATTTTCTTCTTTTTTCTTTTTTTCTTATTTATTTAGCCGTTTGGAATTCTCTATATATATTTTTTTACTGTAAATCTTTTTAGTAAATATTAGGAGTGGAAGATTTAAACTACAAAAAACTTATGATCTTCGACACATTTAAATGTTGATTAAATTAAATTTTTGTTAGCTTTTTAAATGCTGATTATATTTGTGTTTATAAAAAAAAATTCAATTTGATATTGTTTTTACCAAAATCTGAATAAAGTAAAATGGATCCTATCTTGGATGGCAACAACCTTGAATTTAATAATTCAAAGGAAGACACAACCTGCAAAGCAAAAGATTTGAACAATTTGACGTTGTGTTTGCCACGTAGGCGTTCCATACCTAAGTTTACAGAAACAATCCATGTAGTAAATAAGAAAACTCGGGTGCATCCCAGGGCAATTCACCTAATCATTATAAAGAATTTGAACGTTAAAGTTTGACTTAACTTCTCTTATGGAGTTCATCACGTATTTATAGTCTTTGTTGATTCAAGACCCTTCCTTTAGGATTTTCAAAAGGTTGACCTTGACATAGTCTTAGGATCATGCCACGTCCTTTTCTAAACCCCAATTTATTTAAGGTTTTCTCTTTTTAGTTCAAATCTTTATTGCTCCCTTGTTCTTTCATTCTTCAATGAGATCAATGTCCCCCTCGGTCCAAAACTAACTACGATGGATATAATGTCACTTTATAGTTCCTCATTTTCTTTTGCTAGATCCATATTGCTAAATGCATTTTCTTTAGTGAGAGTTGCAAGTATCACAACTAAATTTAAAATATTAACATATATAATAACATTTTTTTAAAAAATACAATTATTGCAGAGTTTATCAATAATAAAAGTTTATCATTAATAAATTATATTACACGTATCGGTCTCACTGATATACCATAAAAATCTTATCACATCCATTAAAAGACCACAATGATAAGCTTCCATTGTTTAAAAACTTTATTATATTTTCAATTTCTTAAAAATGTTATACACTTACTTATTACCAATCATAATTACCATTTTCTTGAGTTGTATTTGTTCCATTACAAGCACTCCTCACCTTGCCTCTGGAGAAACCATGTATCACCATATTTTTAAGAGTACCATTTTCTAAGAAAAAATGATGAAGTATATAATATCATTTTTAAAAAAAGGGAAGCAATCCTAAACATCAATGAAAAAATTCCATATAATGTACAAACTACCATTTTTGCCGCTAAACCCTTGAGTCCACCTGATGATGTGAAGCTTGGTGGTGGAAAATGGAAATTTATTTAAAATTTTTTGAAATGGTAAAAAGGGTTACCATTGAAATTGAAACCAAATGAAAAGGGGGCATATAATAAAGTTGGGTACCCCAATTTGTCCCCCACATTTATGAGGTTTTGATGAATTGAACCTTCTCGCATCCATATCCCCATTCTCCCATCCACATGATTTAATTCCTTTTAGATCATTTCCTCCACATTTATATGAATTAATTAAACTCTACCATTCCTCGCAATCATAGGAATTTCTTTTTGACAGACCATAAAAATTTTACTTTTCAGAAACTGTTATGATCAAACAACGCAGAATTTTTCGAAGATGAATTTCTTAGGACCAAGAAAGTATTTAGTGACCCCTAAATTAGTTTCCTAGTTCTAAGAAATTCAACTTTTACGATGCAAATCACAATCACAAACTGACTAAATTAAACTTGAAAATTGAAGGTTTAGAATAAGACTTCCAATTATCAAAATCTTCAAATCCCAAAACGTAACATACTGAGTTTTGAAATTTTCACCTCCACGTCTCCAGTAATTTACTCTAGAAAAAAGGAACCATTGGTGAAATTGATGAAAGCGGTAGTAAAGATAATGAGATGGTTCACAAGTCCCAAAGGCCATTTAGGAAATGAAAATTTGTTATAGAATTGGGAATGATTTGCTTCAATTCCTATAGAAAATTTGACTAATTCCCCAATTTTATGAATCAAAAATGATAAAAAGAAAGAAAGGGAAAACTAGTACTCTGGAAGCTAACAAAAACCAGAGGAAATATTAGAGAAGAAATAATGATGGATGGATGGATGAAGTTGGGAGTTTTGAGAAGGAAACAAAAGAGGGAGGCAGGCAGGCAACTTAGATGAGCGCTTGAACACCAAATTGCTGCATTTCCCTAACCCTCCAAATAGCATGTAAAGCTCCCTCTCCAACTTCTTCAGGATCCAACATTTGCATTGCCCATGCATAATATACAGTGTGGATAGTGTCCTGCCAATAACAATACACAAAGAATTTAATACAAAAAATATGAAAAACCTAAGTCAATGGAAGCATCCATCGATCACAAATGGGGTGGTGTTTGAATCTCCAACTTGTCTTGGGTGGCTTGGGCTTTCATAAGGAACTCAAACTATTTGAAAATACTCAGATGTAATTTAGTAGTCGTCTTCTCTCCTCATTTGTGATTAGATTAAATGGTCTTACATCACAATCTATTATAACCCACAAAATATAACTCAAGCACCTCAAATAACCGGTAAAACTTTTATGATTACCCTTGGCCTTCACCCACAGTAAATAAAAATTTCCTCCCTCCAGGAATCACTGAAACCTTGGACAAAAAGAAATTGGAAAGTCTCACGTCTCACTCTTAGAACTTGTTGATGGGTTCAAATGTCATGCATAGTTAAATGACTATAGCGTAGTTTAGGACAGATTTAAATGAAACCCTTGGCTAGAACCCTAATCCGGGATCATCTCTTATGTAATCTAGAAGGTCTGCAAAAATTGAACCGTATCTGGCCTTAAATTTGAGAGCAATCTACCCAGAATGTAAGAAAATATGGTTTTCTTCCCCGCTTGGATTCTACTATTCTTTTTTTCTCTCCAATTTTCCTTATAGATCCCGCACTGATAAATTTATTTTGACGATGATTTCAAGCTATCAATAACATCAAATTGATCCTCTTGCACTTTGTTCTTTTATCCAAAAGGTTTTTGGAGATCAGAAGTTCCATATTTCTTCAGGATGATTTTCATTCTGATTGTCTTCTATTCAACTCTAATTACATAAGGTGAATTAGTGTAAGCAGAGTTGAAAACAGGAGGAAACATAACCCACCTTACCACCTTCTCTAATTGATCCATTTGCATCACGTACGCAGTAGACCTGCTGTGTTTGGAACTGTCGAAATTCAATAAAAAGAAGGCGTTAGCATCATCTCATCCTACAAAACAAAATCCAGAACTATAGAACAGAGACTGTCAGAGCCTACAGCTACAATGATGATGGGAGTGCTTCCCATCATCTTGGTCTCCCGCACCTCAACCTCTGAAATGTGCAGAATCTGTTCAACAGAACAGAAATAATTACTTTTAAGTCATAGAAGAAAGCCTTACATTGATTACAATACCATCCACCTATCAAGACGTGTACAGACCTCAAATAATAACCAAAGCATAAGGGGTGTGTTTACGGGTGCTTGTAGCACAAGAACTGCAATTATGAACACTTTAATATAAAAAATGATTAATAATAAAATACTCTGATGTTTTCTTTTACTCTCGTACTATTGTTTAAGTGCTTCTTGGTCAAGCAGCTAGACCAAAATGCACTATCTATGAGTGTTTTCTACCTTCTACAAAAGAAATACTCTTATGGGTGGTCATGCTAGAAACTGAAACGGTCATAGATAACTATGAGATGATTTCCTTCCTAATGGGATAAGATAATACTTACTATTATTCAGTATTCTCTCTTTTATTTAATTAAAGAAATAATTGGAAAATAAAACAGCAAGTACAAAAATGAGTAATAACCCCTGGTACGATTCAATTCAACATTTTGTTTGGTCTCTCAACATGATGATAATTTTACCTAGAGTGCTTCTAGGCCACAATGCAATTATTAACACATGTGACAGAGTACCCATATATGACTTTATTCTCTCATTGTTGCGCAATATGTAAAGCTGCCGATGAAACACCCAGCCAGTTCATCAGTTGCCATTTTGCTGAAAAATTTAGGAAGCAAATCTCTCTCTCCTTTGGTTGATCTGCCACCTTACCAAAGACTATGAACCTCCGTTTATGCACCCTGACTGGCACACTTCACTGACGGAAAAAGAATTATGTGGATGCATCTTATTCGGAAATTTTTACAGATTCACATGGAAGGAACAGGAACAATCGCCTCCTTAGTGAGAAGGCAGGCCGTAAGGAAGGTTTTCTTTTTTTCTTTTTTAAATATAATCTATCCTGCTATGACTTAGTGCAATTTTTAATGTTTGCTCTTCCGATCTCTATTCTCACATCTCTTCTGACCGATTGGAGAAATCTCTTGTAAACTCTATTGGTGTGGGTGTTCTGCCAAACCTTTTGTAAATTTCATACATCAATGAAATTATTTCTTATCAAAAAAATAAGGGGAAGAAACTAAGATGGCTCTAAAGCGCACACAAAAACTCTCCATCTCACTCTCTATCTGTCCTGTTTCCAATTTAATCCAGCATTCATTTGGGGTATTGTAGGTTCATATTAAGAAATAGTCATTCATGTTGTGATGCAAAAGCTCTTTTATGTATCTAAAACTAAAATCACGAAAATCATCGTGGAGATGCAGCACTACAAACTGAATTTCCACGGGAAAGCCTGTGCTGAGAAAATGGTAGACGATAATTACTCAAACAAGAGAGGACTATAATTAATTAACAGAAGTACAAATCAATATAGGTCCACAACCACCAAGCCCCAAACAAAAGGAAGAATAAACTTCAATAACAATAGTATTAGGACTATTCTTACCTTGTTATCGAAGAAGATACCTTGGCTCTGGTAAGCCCGATGCTCTGCTTTACAACGTTCAATTACCTCAGCACTGCAGTGTTTCTTCAAAGTTTCGGAATCTCCCTGAAACATAAATATGTATTACAACTTGAAAACCTCCATGTCAGAAACTTTAATTTAATTATCAAACCAGATGCTATGCAAGAATTAGTTAGAAGAAATGCAACATTAACAGTAATGATATTCTCTGGGGAGGGGATAAAAGCATCTTTCATCTTAGAAATAAGCTTGCAGTTAGCACTAACCTTTATATAAGAAGTTAACACCGGTTTGATTACTTCTTGAACTTCAGCTACGAAATCTGGTAAAGAGAAAGACCTAATCCATAAAGTTAAAGAGGAAAAGACCAAGTCAGATTCCTTTATTCAAACAGGTTAGTATCACAGCTCCAAAGTAAAAAACTTACGGATCTCTACGACGAATTTCCTTGAATGATGTGGCAGCATCAGATTCTTGAAACACATTTTCATTTATGCTGTGAAAAATAAGATCAATAAATAAAACTTTTGGCTACAATTAGCTACAGAAACATAAAGCCATGACAGGAAGACAAAAGCTAACAGATAATTAACTGTACAGTTTGTAGGCAAAATACCAAATAGCCTAATCAAGATCACAACTCAAGCAGACAATAATGTGTGGTTTATCATTTCCAACCAAGTAATTCAATAATAAGTAAGGTCCAATGGACAAATAATATGGCCTTTCACATAAATACTTACTCCTGAATTTTTTGAATGATAACATTATCACTTGTCTCCCACCTTTCACGCATGTCCTCAGCTATCTGCCAATTCCAATATAAGAAAATTCGTTTACATACTATAATAACCATTAAAAATTAGCTAAAAGTTAAGTTTTCAGCCTTGGAACCAACCAACCATTGACTACTGTCAGAATTTCCTCAAACTTGTCCATCTCCCAAATTGATTTTTCCCCTATATCCAGTTACCCCAGCTCCTGCTTAACCTTAAGCAACTGAAGTCCAAAGTTGACGTTTGTAAATTATTATGTATTCAATGTCCCAATCCCCAACCTCAATTTTAAAAATTATCCCGAAACCTTGGCAGGATGTTCCATGAGAGACACTCAAGGATACTTAGAAAACAAGACAAAATCAAACCCGACTTGACCTCAACCCTAGGTTATTATTGTGCATTCCATATTGTTAACATGGTCCTAGCTCTAACCTTGATCCAAAGCTCAGGCCTTACGTTTTTCAATTATTATGTTATTTCTTGTTCAGCCTGAATCCTATTACTAACCCTGAACTTTTAGAAATGCTCTTGTAAAAATATATTATGTAATTATCCATTCCATCCATGTTGTTATATCGCCATACTGATCCTAAACCCTAACCCAAACCTCAACCCTTGTTTTTTTTCCTGAACTTTCATTGAGAAAAAAAATAAAATACAAGAGCATCCATAAAATAAAAAAAGCCCACAAAAGAGAAAACCCACATAAAGAGAGGGACTCCGATCAGAACAATAACAAAAACCCTTCATTGGCAAGGCCTAGCGAAGAAGCATAACACCAAACATTGCCAGAGTTCCATTTCTATCCATCTAAACGTCCTATTATTTCTCACCCCACAACACAGTACAAACCCTGCTCGAAAACTTGCCCTTCTCCTAAACAGGCAGATGGAAAAGAAATTCCCCGATCATCTGTATAGTCTCCATGCTGTAAGCCATAAAAAATGCAACAAAACGATCCAATCAAATAAGACATCTTTCATCAAAGCCTACCTAGAGTGCTGCTAACTCTTCCCTGGTGGGCCCAAAAGAAACATTAATTGTTCTTCGGAAATCTCACCATCCACAGAGGGAAAACAAATTTCCTTTAGAGTAGTTGTGTCGAGAGTCAGGATACCAACGAGCATCTTGACAAATGGGATAAGGTTCTCTTCTCCTTCCAATTGATAAGGGTGACTTGAGCCTCCATAGTATAAAAGACAACCCCAGATCTATTATCCAAGTGGTTATGGTCTTGTCAGAAAGAGAGAGGCTTTATGGTGGTTGACTATCAATGCTAAATTTGGCACACTAAGTCCTCTTAAAAACCTCCCAAGAAGTTTCGCTCTTTGCACTTCTTAAGGAGCTTGGAAAAATTGGCAGTAGGTAAAAGTGCTTCAACCAATGTTTTGGCATGATAGTTGACCAGACAACCTTTAGCCCTATGCTTTTCCAAGGTGTTCTTGGTCTCTACCAAAAAAACGGGCTCAATAAAAAATTGTTAGTATGAGTTGGCCTGGTGGTAAAAAAAAGAGAAATAATCACAATAACTAACTAAAAGGTCATGGGATCAATCCATGGTGGCCACCCACCTATGAATTAATTTCCCACGAGTTTTCTTGACACCCAAATGTTGTAGAGTAAAACAGATTACCCGATAGATTAGCCGAGGTGCAAGTAAGTTGGCCTAGACATTCACGGATATAAAAAAAAAAAAAGAGAAAGAATCAGCTCTCTAAAACTTCGATTTCTTTAGACCTTTGAAAGGTGACGTATCAGTATGGACTGGGCTGATTTAAGCATTCGTTGATGAGCACCCACATAGATTCCAACGAATAATCCAAGGGTGACCTCAAGAGACCAATGGAGATCTTTTTTTCTACCAAATCCCTATTCCCGCAGCTTAGCCTTGATCCATTGGCTGTGAGCAACCCTCATATCTGTGCTAATGTGGCTTAGCATGATAAATACAGAAAGAAGGTAAAATTCTTCATTTAGGAGCTAACTCAATCTCACAATAGGCTCCAAAAGGTGTCTCCCCTACATGGCCCCCTCATTCCAAACTGGTGCACCCTTTGCAAAAATAGGTGAGACAGTCCCACATCATCATACACTGCCCTCTTGCCAAAAGTATCTTGATTGCTCTTCAGAATCCTTTCATCTGGTCGGTAGTTCAACCACATTCTCTTCTTAATCACCTTCCATTGGGCCACCCTTCAAGAGCAAGAAAGAGCTCCTATTGAAGAACCTCATTTGAACATTTTGTGGACAGTTCGACTTGAAAGAAACAGCAGGACTTTCAATAAGAAGGAAGCAGGATACCCAGTTTTTGTGAACTTCTGTTTTTCTTTTTTGTGTTGCTTTAACTTGCTGTAAATTGGAGATGTTTTCTATAACTACTTTGGCTTGGAGCTCTCTCTCTACTCCTTATGTAATTTCAAGAAATTGTTGATTGTTTCTTAAAATAAAAAATATACAACCCCATCCCCAGCAGTAAGGACGTTAAACGAAACTTAGCAGCAGACACAAGATTTTATTGAAGAAATTGTAATATAGCACAAAAATTGGATACACATATACCTCCTGACTTTTTGTAATAACAGGTTCACTATAGCCTGTAACACGCTTGTATACGGGATGGTCTTGTATCTAAAGGAAGAAAGAAAATGGAAAAGGCTCATTAGGTTAAAAAGAAAATAATACTTCAAATGATTTTCTAATGATACTCTGTAAGGCATTAGCAACTTAGAAAATTTACCTTCTCCCTGAATGCTTCCCACTTCTTACTCCATCGAGACTGCTTTGATGGCAAAACAACAACATCGGTTCTTGTACTTCTTTCAACTTTTGGTGAGGCTGAAGGCTCATATTCTAAATGCTTTTTCTTATGTGGTTTTCCACTTAACTCATCCTTTACAACTTCATATCCTCTCTTTGCTAAGTCAATTAACTTTGTGCTTTTCAACCGTTCAAATGCAGAGGATATACCAGGTGAAGGAATGCTGGACTTAAATTTTCCAAAAAATGTTTCAGAGGATCCACTAGAACCAGGATGTTGGTCTTTAGCATTCTCAAAACTGGCCTCGCTTCCATGTTTTTTTGTATCAGCACCATGATCAGTTGAGGAACAAGTAGATCCAGAAGAATTTTTTGGACTGAATCCAAAAGCTTCTTTTACCTGGGTCAAATATTGTTGAAATATTAATACCAAGGGTATGGTTATATATGTGTTTGACTGACGTATCACATAAAACACTAACCTCCTCCGTGGCAGCAGATAGTTTCTCTTTGACATCTGCGGAAACCTGCAAAAATTAAAATCAATATGTTGTATAGGTTCTGTTCCATGAAAAAATAAAACTTTAAAATTAGTACGATTTGGAAAATGTATTAACTGAAGCATGATGTACAAACTTGAAACTACTTAAATATTTATTCACCATCACATACAAACAGCAATTAAATACAGGTAGCATGTAAATAAAGGAAGAATCACCTTTCTAGCTGTAGCTTCAGCCTCAGACCAAACGCCATCCACCTGCTTGTAAAGCTGCTCAGTTGTCTGCTTTGTTCTGCATTCGCCATTTCACCGTCTCAGGCCATCCATTGAAGTGGCCACCCAGCCTTGACATACAAGGGTATGTCTCAGCCTGTTAACAAATACCACTAAAACTATGCAAGACAAAGAAAAAAGTTCTCAAAAGATTACCTAACTTTTAAGTCTTCCTTCACACCTTTAAGTTCTTCTGCCTTCTCCTTCAACTCTTTGACAGATTGTTGAAATTCTGTGTTTCTGCAATGTTTCCCAGGATATGAAACACTCATTACGGAAATAAATACCATGGACACAAACCATGAAGAAACAGTAAAACAGTCAACACAAGAAGCAAGTGGAAGCCGAGAAGTCATACGTCCTAATATATAACCGTCAGCCATTATTAGGAAAGACATACTAAAAAGAACAAATTCAAACTTTTTACTATATGACCGAAGATCTTTCTTCAATTGAATATAATACCAGCGCTTGACCTTTTTTTTTTTTCTTTTGGCCCTTTATCTCTATTTCTTCAGTTATCCATTGCCTAATGTTTTTTCCACAGGAGTCTTGTCTAGTCACGTATGAGAGACAAAAACAGATAATTTGTAGCTAAATGGATTTGGAAGTATCAAAAGGAAGAAAAAGTCCTTCACAGGCAGATTATTGATATGAAATATGGCAAATAATTTTTTAGCTCTTGGCCCATAAACTTCAATCCAGAAATAGTTCAGCGGATAAGGCCAACTAGCATCTCAAGGTTGATGATTCAACACCCACCCTTGCAACTGTTGGACTAAAAAAAACCTTGGCCCCTAAGCAGAATCTCAAGCCTCTGCAAAATGCCTGGGAATATTATTTTGAAACATCAAAGTCTTACCCAATACAGAGTTTATCAACAAACTTGGCAATAGGGAAAACAGCCAAACACCCCCTTTTGGCATTATAGTTGGCTGTAGGATATTCCCTCGGATTTGAGTACTTCCTCTCTTAAACTCCCTATCAATGCAGAAAAATGTCTTGTTATCAGGAATCATGCTTTGCCAAATTTTGAAATTGGAACCTTAAACCAAGGAGAGAACTGAATAAGGCTATAATTGAGAAATGCACTGGTCTCCAAAACCTATTATCTGCCATACATTTGACTCGCACAAGAGTCCTTCGGCTATGAAAGTTGGAGTGCAGAGGATCCTCCACAACAAAATCCCTTATAAATGACATTGGTTGTAAGCTAGGATATCATTAGTGCCCCATAGATGGATCAATATGAAAGTATCTGACACGCCAAAAGGTCTCATTTTTCATGTGGGAACTAGTCACAGAGCCAATAACAAGGTCGGATAAACTTTTGGGTCTACTGCCACACATATCCCTATCCTCTTACAGCTGCCCATTCTGCCAAAATGATTCAAAAACGCAAAACAAACTTCTCCTACGAAACCAGGACACTTTACTTTAGCTAGTGTGTCCATCTCCAAAATGTGTTGGGCATTTGGATACTGACACTTTTTGGACACATATTGGATACTCTTTAGTACACTAACACATTTGTTGGACACAAACAATTTATTTCCTGGGAAAAAAAGTTTTATGAATGCATCCAGTTTGAGCAGTTTTTTGACTACTTGGTTCAAGAAAATTCAAAGGGTTTTAAACGAAAAGGAAATTTTTTTGATAGATTATCCAAATTATGAAGTTTCTTGCTTGTATCTTATTGCATAACTTTTATAGATCAAGAATCAGGCTCGGTTATTCTTGAGAATCAAGTTAGGTTGTATGCTTCTTGGTGTATTCATTCCAAAGTCTTAACTATATTCTAGGTTCAAACTCATGCCAATTAGACCCTTCTTTGCAACCCCTTGTTGTAGTGGGGAGATCTCTCCTCACTTTTTGTATCTCTTTTTATCAGTATCAATATATTTCTTGTTTCCTATTAAAAAAAATCAATGAAAATTAGAGTTTCTTCTAAAAAGAACTAATCAACCATTGCAAGGGGAAATACTATATTGGTAGATATTTATGTCTACTCAACCAAGTGGCTAGTTTAGTCGCTCTCGTTGACCTAAGCTGCTTGGTTTTAGCTTCAAGGTCAAGTAGAATCCTTGACACAGCCTAAACTAACCTGCACTTCATACTGAGACATGTGAAAAATCAATAGATTCGTCTCTTCAAGGTTGAACATCGGTCAAATTTATCCAGCTTTAATAAATTACATCAAAATGGAAAACAGTTCACATGCATTTGCACTTGCTTTGTTGACTATATAAACACTTGCAGAAAAGTTAAAACAAATATACATGCAAGAATATATTATAATTCTAAAGGAAAGGGAAGATACTTGTCAGCTTCTCCTTTCACTTTCTTTGAGAACTCGTTGAATACACTGAATTTACGATTGATGGAATAACCACTTGGTAATAGAAATTGTGATCTCGTGCAGGAGCTCTACCACACCAAAATGCAACCATAAATCAAACAAACTAGATGAATAAGTTTACACCAAAGAAATCTATCCTATGAAGACTACAGCGGAGAAAGATGGGATAAGGATAAAGCATAGGAAGAACAAATACCCCATGGGAAGTAAACTGATAAAAAATAGTCTGTCTTGAGAGTAATATATCCCGAACCAATTTTCTACCAGCCATTAAGATTTACCCACTGCAACTCTGCACACAAATTTTTTCTTATAAACAATAATTAACACAATCTAATTGGTACCATATGTATATAAAAGACAGCATGGATCCATATTTTCCTGAAAGAAGTAAGAATTTAACACATGATTCAAGTTTTGAGGAATGTTGTAATGTTAAAGGAAAGTAAAGGTATTACTACAATACCTGAGATAAAAAAATAAAAATATCTCCATGAAACCACAAATATTCGATTTAAATGTAGTTATAGGTGAGGCAAAGCTACTTCAAACCTTTATACTATAATGCTATTGTGAGTAACCGACAGAAAGTTGAATATAGTGAATTAATAATAAAAGGAATATTTTGGATTTCGTGGTCAAATTCTACCTTTAGAACCCTGAAATTGGAAGGATTTCAAAATAGTCTACGAACAAAGAATTTGGAAGCATTTGTGATATGCATCGAAGGTTTCATCCATATGCAAGCAAGCAAACTCGACATAAGTATTCTATTTTATTTGTACATTGTATTTTCTGTTTTTTAAAACTAAACCAATAGTTTCAATCCTTCCAATACAGCTTCCAAATTCCAACAATTTTTTTATAGCTGAGCAAACTACAGAATTTTCCCTTTGTTGCTTCGTACCATTTCTTTTTCAATCTATTTATCGATTCGGATAAGAACAATCTGTTTTCTCCTTTTCAACTTGTATTCAATCTCTATCCTAACCAGTGACGTATACAACTTTAGTTACAAAGTGCTCACCATCATTGGTTGATGAAGAAATGAACAAAGTATACTCTAAATGAGCTTCTGATAAGAAATCAATACAAGTAAACGAAACAACAAAAAGATAATCAAAACGTCAGGTATATTAAAACGAATGGCGATGTACGAGAAGGGCGGTGCGAGCTCACCAATGGCACGGATTAGGGGCTAAACCAACAACAGAGATAAGCAACTCTGGTTGCTAGGAGAGGCGAGAGCTGAAAGTGCAGCGTGCGGTGGCGGGGGCTGAGATAGTGCCGGTTTGGAGCGGCGTCCGGCGAGCGGCGGTGCAGTGGATCGTAATGGGAGGGAGGGGGTGGGTGACCTTGAAATAGGGTTTTAGAGAAATTAAAAGGGAAGAAAGAAAAGGCGGGTGAGTTTTACGTGCGGAGGAGGAAAAACGAAAAATAAAATGTAACTTATTATTATTATTATTATTATTATTACAACATTATGTAATCAAATCTCTAATTGAGAGGATATGTTTTATGTATATTTGTAAGTTACTGTTATTAGTGTTGGTTACATACAAGTTGTTGTAAACTTGTGTTTATTTCTGTCATGTGAGGTAGGCAAATGGTGTGGAAAAGTTTGGGATGAGGGAATTGCATTAAAGTGGTGCATACCCACATGGGTTTGAAGATTTGAGTTGAAGAACAAAGTAGAATTAGTGGTGGTGATAAGTTAGAGTTTCGAAGGAGAGCTCGCTTCAACAACTTTATCTTCTATTCATTTACAAATTAACCTAAGGTTTAAGGTTTTCGATTTTCTTTTCGGATTGGATTGAAAGAAATTAAAAAAACAACCAAGTTTTAGAAACAAAGATATGCATAAGGAATGTGTTTGGGCCACCTATCCCTCAACCCTCTCAACTTTGGAGGGTGGCCAAGTGGGCTTTTTGCCTTCCTAGTTGGGCCTTGGTGTTATGGTATGCGTTCACTCCAAAAAGTCAGGGATGGTTGGAATATAGCCATTATATTCAAAATAATAAAGTATATAATAATATTTTAAAAATTTATAAATATAGTAAAATCTGTTAAAATCTATCAATGATAACAGACCATGTAGTAAATATTGGTCTGATAAACCATAAGAGTCTATCGATGATGATAGAAGTCTGTTACCGATACCGATAGACTTTGCTATATTTACAATTTTTTAAAAATATTGCTACATACTTAATAATTATTAAAATAAAACTGCTGCCTATTATAATTATCCAAAAATTTACTCCTGATCTTCCCTCAAGTCAGTAATTACACTTTCATTTTCTTGTATGAATCAACAAGTGCACATTTGTGGACTCCTTTTTTTTTTCAATTTCATTTCTTTTAATAAAGTAATAAGCACGTATATAAATTTATATTTTGTTTATTCTTTTGTTTTCGAATGTTCACTTTTATTTCTTTCTAAATTTATGAGTTATTGGTTCAAATTAGCTTCAATACAGATAAAATCAGAATATTGTATGTGATAAAAGCTTGGTGTGTGCATAAGAAAGAGCTACTTATTATGAGTTGGTTGTCAACTACCACTTTCCTCAATGCTTGATATTGGTTTCTCATATTCATTTTGAGCAAGAGGGAGATCAAACACATGCTAGAGCAAGAGTGAAATCAATCGTGATCAAAGCGAGATGAAGGGTAAGGAAGAAATTGGTTTATGAAATCACGAATCTGACTATAATTTAAAATCGAGAATAAAAACTTAGACTTTACAAATTTTTCATGGGTTGTTGATGGTATTGGGTAGAAATAGAACGAGGAGGAGTTTAACAAATGGATTAGAAATAAATAAAATGAGATAAAGCGAATGAAAAAGGATCAACAAAGTATAGTGAATGTGTGAATAATGCTAGATAGTAAAGTAAACCAATGTGTATAAGACCAAGGGAAGTGCAAAGTACCTACAAAAAATCAATGGATCCCACGTGATTCATTAATAATAATCGAGTTACTACATGGTGGGGAGGTAATTAGATTGTAGCAATGAGGGTGATAAGAAAAAACGTGATTATCGTCTGTCCTTTACATTTACAAAATTGGATAAACAACTTCAAAGGTATTATGGTGGGTCCTACTTGTGTAAATTGTTTTGCATTGATTATGATTGTGGGTTGATAATAGGGGTGAGTATGATAGACTGAAAAACCAAGCCGACCGACCAAACATAAGTCAATCGGTCACAAAACGAGAGGGGTCAATTTCGAAAAGTTTCAAGTCGAAAATTTTCAAAAAATTTTTTTTAAGTTTTAAATTGAATTGACCCGACAAAAACCGACCGACTGACCTATCCTTATCATTGATGTTGAGGTTGGTTTAAACATTTACTAATCCAACTATAGTCGGTTCGGTGACGATTTTGTCAAAAAGTCAACTCTGACTGACCAATAATCACCCTAGATAATAAGCGAGTCCTTCATTCATTTATATAATTATAACCAAAGGGTTGATAATTAATATTAAAAAGTATACCAAAAAGGAACTTAAACAAATCTTTCTATTTGATAAATATGTAGTACACACTTGAGATATATATAAATTTAGTAGACATATCATAGAAGATTCAAAAAATCATGTAGGAGGAATACAAATTTACATGAATATAATTTTAAATGTGTATATAATATTAAAATGTCATAATATAATTAACATATGATTGTTTTAGCGATGAAAATGTCTGTGATTTGAATCTCCTCATCCTTTATTCTTCTGAAAAAACATACAATGATGTCGATTATGAAAATATAAAAACCCTTGAGAATAATATGTCAATAGGTTCAATAAAAAGATGGAAATAGATACAACTTTTATGCTTACCTATTTAAATTATAAAATAATGTAATTAAATTGTTAAAACAAACCAACCAGACAATGAAATTTGAAATAGGCATAAATTAAAATAGTATGAGTCAGAAAAGATCAAAATTATATTTTAACCCATAAATAAATTAAATAAATTTGAGTGAAAGGAAATCTTATTTATTAATTAATATAATAAGGTTGAAAGCTTAAAACTTTTTTTTTTTTGTTGCTATACAATTTTTTGTAGCTTTCTAAATGGCCAGAAGAAATATACAATAATTTTTTTCAATATAATTAGGATCATTTATTGTTCTTTAAATATCATTTAAATTAATTGGCTTTTGATAATTTTTTCTCCAATTGCTCTTTTTAGTTAAGTCCACACGTATGAAATACTACATAAACATTAATTAATACTATGATTTACATTATTAATTGAAATTTCATAAACTATTAATATTACAAAATAAAGTATTTAACCATGTTGTCGAATAAGAAGTAATTCAAACAATACAATATATATAGTATATATTGAATTCAAATCTATGTTAATCATTCATTTTCGATAATTAATAACATGTTTAGGTGACAAATGATTTTGAAAGGTGAAACTCATTTTTGTTATTTTTAAAATTATTCTAAAACATGTTTTCAATTCTTTAAAATTAACGTTATAAAATTCATGTTTGAGAGTGTAAAACAAAACATTTCACGATTTTGAACATGATAAAAGTGATTTTTCAATATTTTAAAATCTCACCCAAACATGTATTATTCATGGTGACGTTTGTTACGTTGACCAATTTCAACGATAATGAATGAAAGAAAAAAAAACAGAGAAAATTTAATCACATCTTTTAATAACATCGCTCGCAACGGTCTTTCTAAAGTGTATTAACAACTATGCATGAGAAAAATATTTTTATTTAATGTCCAATATTACTTCTACATTCGATTGGTTTGAGTCTCGCTTGTGCTCGTTAACCAACAACCTCAACCAATAACATTCATAAATTGATTAATCAAAGTTATTAGTTTGGTTGATTTGATTAGATGAACATAGTTATGAATTTAAACAGACAAATAGCAATGGTATGAAATTCATATTTAGAAATAGGGCTAAATCAACCACAAACTGCCCCTTCCTAACACATTAAATAGAGAAAGCCATTGTTTTGAATTTTTTGCCAAACTAACATTGACTAAGAGATTTTTTATATAAATAACCTAAATTTAGTTGTATTAATGTCAATATAATCTGGATTAATTCCAAAAATAATAAAAATTAGCATTTTTCTTGTCTTTCATATCCCTAACTATTGTTAAATTGTCCATACATGACTATAGGTTTTCACCGTTGCAAATTGATGAGTTGTTGAATAGACAATTCATAAGATAAATTTTGACCATAAACAAGACTTTGTATTCTACTAAAAATTGCTATGAACTTTGGAATCGCACTCGAAATCTCATCAATCCAACCACAAGTAAACTTTAAAGAGAACTAAACCTTGGATGGTGTTTTGTGTTGTAGCAAAAGATTAGTCTTCATCGTGTTCCTAACTTTGATTCGTTTAACATTAAATACAACAAAAGAATTGATCGTTGAAGATCGCTCTATGTTAAAAAAAGTTTAGTCGAATCCTTAAAATCTATTCTATGTAACACTAAAATTAAATAAAATACCTAATTCCTTGTTCTTTTTAAAATTTATTTATGGTAAAAAAAAAACCATCAATTTTCAAATGTTATTTCTTATGAGTTGATAAAAATGTACACATATTAATTACTAAAGCGACATGTTCCTGATAGTGTACTATGGTAGAAGTTTAATTTGTGTAATATTATGATTGTATATTATTATACCAACTTCATACCTTAAAAATATAACAATTTTAAACATAGTTCAATAGATTAAAATATATCCTCGTTCAATTACTATTTTCATATATTTGTGGGTCGATGTAGTGCGTAGAAGTGCACTAATATACCAACTTGAATTATTCGTTTAAAGAGATCAGGTAAATAAAGTACATACTCAAAAGTTCATTTAACTCGTCAAAATATGATGGGTTTATTTTTTCAATTTGGTCCTCTTTGTTTTGTGAAACCAATTGCTCTACTTTATTATACTACCATATGTCATAATTTATTAGATAAATCAATATCTATAACAACTATTGAATGAGGTGGCCTTCTTGAATATATAATAAAGTTCAATCAAACACAACATTTGAGTATGTGTGTGTATATACATATTTGAAATTCAATAGTTAGACAAGTACTTTGAAAGTCTTCTAAAATTTAAAAATGAAAAAAAAAAATTAATAAGTGCCATGTTTGTTAGACATTTTACTTTTTGCCTCTCTCTCTCTTCTAAATTACATTTCTTTTAGATAAGTTTTTTATTTTTTATTTAAAATGACACAATTTAAAAAAAAAATCAAAATGTGTAGTAAAGGTCGACACCATCACGTAGATTTTCTCTTTTACACACCACATTCTTCTTTCATTCAAATAAATCATTACTAATGTCACACGAACATCCACGTTCTCTTATCCCAATTTCGACATCAACGCTGTTAAACATATCTAAATTTGAACTAACTAAATAGAGACAAATCTCATATTATAAATCTTTTTATAACAAAATTTGGTCAGAAAGGAGGAAAGAAAAGAGAAACCTTTCATAGACATCCACGTTTTAATCTATGGGTACCAACCTAAAGTGACAAAGTAGAGTTAGTAAATGACTTTTGTAGGGGTAAAAAGGTAATTTAAAAGTCATATAGTCAAGCATATGAACAAAAAAAGAGAAAACAATAGAGTCTCTTTTATGATTGATATTAATATTAAATACTATATATTAACTATTAGTTGGAAATTTTGGAATAAGAATTTTACTGGGAAAATGAACCAACTTTTTTCCTCTCTTCCTTCCAAATTCAATAAATTTCTCTTTCAATTCAAAGTTTTAGACTTCAAAAATAATGAAACCCCAAAAAGAAAAAAAAAAAAAAAAACAAAACCCCCAATTCCCAACGCTCTCAAAAATCCTCTCCGAATTCCCTTCTTCAATCATTACAAAATTTTTCAAATTCCATTCCAAAACTCCATTGATCGATTCAATAATTCTTCTCCCCCTGAGCTTTCTCCATGGCGTCGCTTCTCAAATTCAAGCTCCTCCCGACGCACTACTGCGGCGTTGCTCAGAGTCCCACTTTAAGCCCTAGGACCAGTCCTCTCGTTCACCTCCGCCGCCGGAAAACCACTCTTCGGATGCTTCTCACTCGGAATTCCGGCCGTCGGTCTCCTCGCCGCCCCCGCGCCTTACCGGAGAATAAGAAGAGAGACGACCATAAGGGTTTGTCGCGGAGTAACACGTTGAAGGATTTGTTCGTTTCGTCTCCACCGTATGTTGGGACTGACTGTGATGTTCACGAGACGGCGGTCACGGCTCCAACCCAGAACGCAACTCCAGTTTGTGAGAAGGAGAAGGAGGAGGGTCGCGTTGGATCGCCCGGTTGGAATCCCGGTTCTCCTAGACCGGGTTGGACCGGTTTCCGATATAAATACTTGCTTCGGAAAACTTGGCGGCCGGTGCTCGTCGGAATCCCCGAGTAATGGATGATCTTAAACATCTTTTAATTAATTTAAAAATATATCTAATCTAATATTTCTATGTTTTTTTTAAGTATAGTTTTCGATCTTTTACTTAAAATAGGGATGGGGGAAGGATTAAGATCTTAATCAAGTGGGTTTGGGGAAATAATAATTTGTTACTATGGAAAATTATGAATAGATTTCCCATGACTGGGAATTTGCTTATTTTTCTGTCAAATTTTACGTTTGATTTTATTTTTCTAATCATATATTAAATTAGTCAAATTAACTTTATACAATTTGTACTTCCAAATTTAAGGCTGGCTTAAACCTTGATTCATTTTCTTTGATTGTGTTATTATAGTTTATGAAAGTTTTATGTAACATTTTGTTCTTAAATTTGTATGGTTAAGTTGGAGTGAACAAATCCTTAACCATATCTTTCACCCCACTTTGACCATAGTCAAGATTAGTCTGTTCAATTTGAGTTAACAAATCTACTAATGGCTTAACTCAATTTTTTTTTTTAATTGGTATAAGATAGTTCATAAAATTTTATTATAGTTGAACCATATGAATCAATCCAAAATGATTGAACTATTAATTTCAATGTGAAATGTAAATATGTAAAATCAACAAGAGATTGCTATCCCCCGGTTCCTTGTATCCCAAGTATTGTTCTTCTACAATTTTGTGGACTTCCGAATCTAGAAATTTTAACACCTTTCATCCATGAGGGTTCCTTACATAGTTGGGGGCACACGTCGTTCTTTTATATATACTATTGTGTTGAGTGTTTCCAGTGCACATGTTCAATCCACCTAACGCTTTTGATTTATGTGTATACGTCATCACATCTACAGAATATTCATGTGCACACATAATGAATTGTTGGTTAAACTAAATGAGAGGAATTCTAAAGCGGGAGCGTATGAACGCCGTGCAAATGAAATTCAATTTGTAAAACCCAAAATCATCCGTTCCAATAAAACAAAACTAAAACCTAAGCATGCTTCTATGGAGGAAAAGGGAAAAAGAAATTAACCTTTGTAAAACCTCCAAGAAATCTTCTTCGAATATTTTAAGAACACTACGAAGTCTTCCTTATTATTTTCAATGAAAGAATCAACATAGAGTTGTGGACTTCTGTAATTTGGTGAGAGAAAAATTTGAGAGATAATTCTTTTTCTTTTTTAAATAGAGAGAACGTAAAGAACAAGCAGTGAGATGAGAATGCATAATGATTCTGAATATCTCAACGGAGAGAAGTTATCAAAATAACTCCCTCACTCTCTCTGCACATGAGAGTTATTTTAATAATTGAATATGTATTAATAAAATAAAATCCATATAAATTTAATTCATATTATATCTCATATAATATAAACTTTATATTATATCATATATAATATAAGTAATAGTTTAAATCTCTCATATAATTTATAGTGCTAATATGGATTGAATCCATATTAATTTAACCTATAGTTTATTTATGGATTTTATTCAAATATTAACTTCTCGTAAAAATTTTATATTATAATGTATCAAATACATCATATTAATTGTATCATATACAATTTATTCCCTTTAATCAATTTGAACAATTTAAATTAAACCAAAATAAAGTTCATTATCATTTATCTTTATTAAGCCAACAAGGGACCTTATAGACCTACAAATTGAAAATCCAATGATATAAATTAATTAGTTAAACTCTTTAATTAAATTAATCTCCATTCATTAACTATCAGTCATTCCACTAAAGACTAATAGTTGCACTCTTCTTACCGTAAACATATTTTTGTATCCATTAAATATAACCAATCAACAGTGAAATGACCATTCACAAATTGCTCGTAATTACAACTAGGTCAAAAATTACAATTTTGCCCCTATAGTTACATCTAACTCCTTAAGTACCATTGATTCCTCTAATAAATAATAATTATAGTCCCACTATAACTGAACTCCTCTCAGGCCAATAGGGAGTGTGACACCAAATTGTTCAAGTCCTAAAATCAACCATTAAGAGAGCAATTTCTCTACTTACTCTATCTATAGAGAAGGTGTGAATTCCTTCTTGTGTAGTTGTGTTCCCAGCTCCCAAATCAGACGAATCTCCAAAATGGTAGGCATATTGAGCCCTTCATAGGCAAGAGTTCACAACTCACTCTGGATTCAGGTCAAGTCACCTATGGTCTTCCCGGTAAAATGTATTCTCAACTAGTAATGGGAGTTAACGAGAGAGATTATTCATTTCATGGTTCGGTCTTAAACAAACTTTTTGTATAGAATACCCACTCTAATATCTCGACATGAATGATTAGGATCAAATCATTTGTAACATTTTAGAACAATTGTAACAACTACAAAGCAGACTGTATTTGTAGTGTCACCAGGATAAGGTATCCAACCTTATCCATCTATTACAGACCATTTAGGTTATCACTTAAACATGATTCCCTTGTATGTCTCCACATATATATTTAAGTTCCAGAAAATAACCTTCGATGTTAGTTTATTGGTTTTGGGTTAATGCAACTAAATGTCAAATAAAATAAAACGCTTTATTTTATTATATAAATAAAATGTCTGTATAATATATAGAATTACAAACTACAAGACCACGATATTTAAGACATTAACCCCAATATGAACAAGTATGGAGCGTCAGATGGACATTGCCAGGACTATTTGGATTTTATAGTAGGTGGTAGGTTACTCAACAAAACTGAATTTCTTATCGATCAACAAATTTATTTTTATAAATATCGAAGTGCAATAATGTTTGGCATAAAATCTATTTTGAAAAACTCATCATTATTATTATTATCATCAATGATAATGTTCTTAGGCCACACTTTTAACAAGTTTGACTGTTAAAATCTCCAAAGGAATATTCAAATTTCTACTAAAGTAACCCATTAAAAAAATTAAAGAAATAAAGGTTAAAATAGTACTGAGAGGAAGTTTAAGATTCAAAATATGAGATCTAAAACTAAAAAAGTGAAGGATCTAAACTAAAAATTTAGTACAAAAGTTATAATGTAATAATCAAAATATATTATTTCCTTTTATGAATTATTTTTTGAGGGACGTGTAGAGAAAAAAAAGGGAATTGGGACCAAGAATTTGAATGAGATATAGAAAAGGCATATGAAATGTTTCTGTCACAAAGAAAAAGCAACATAAATTCCACTCCTAAAAAGCAACGCATCTCAACTTTAGATAAATATAACTCTGATTTCATTTGTAAAGACATAAAAATTGATGTGCCCTTTTGATGGGATAAGTTCCCATTGCTGTTTCCAGTATGCTCCTATTGCTGCCTTCAACGATCTTCTCCATTTCTTTCTTATCGACCCCTTTAGACAAATTTTCAATTCCTATTAAGTCGATGTGACTTTAAAAGTTTCAATTTACTCTTATTTGAGATTTTCAATCCAATTTAATCTTATTTGAGATTTTTAATTTGGTCCCTTTGCATTATGCTTGTGGACTGTTTTTGGATTTATTATCGAAAAAGTATTATTCTAAAAAATTTAAGTTTGATACCAACTTAGTCCTTGTATTTTTAAGCACAGAGTTACCGTTAAATAAAACATTTTTTTCATATCCCAAAAAGTTGAAAATCAAAATTGAAAACTCGAGTATCTAAATGTATGCTACTAAACTCGATTTTTTTTAAAAAAAATTATCAGGTAATTCTTCCAAGATAAGTAAGAAAAAAAAAACAAAGAAAGAAGACTACTACTATTCATTTGAACTTCATCGAACTAATCTTATACATATGTGAATATTATACACTAGATGTTAGCAAAAACCCAAGTACTTTCGAATCATTAGTTCAAAGTTAGTGCTAGATTTGATGTTTTCCCCCATAATTTATAAGCTTAGTCGTTACTTTTTACCATAGAGATGTACATCATGTATTAAAATTCATTTTCGTGTTCTCACTAGAGTCCACAATTTCACATTTTTGGACTGCCCATGTAATCTTGAGCACATCCATCTTCACAAGCATACACTTAATATATAGACTGACCTCCACTAAATATGATATGATATGAAAAACAGAATCAACAAGACATACAAAAGGTGTAACAGGACAACAATTCAAATTTCAAGCTACAAATAAAATGTATTGAAACATATTGACTTTATCTATTATCCAATCAATGAATATATTAATGTAATTTGCTCAACATTTCATTACCAAAATTCCTTGACTCGATCAGATACAAGTTTTAATATAGCTTTCATTCACTCACAAAGACATGAGGATGCTACAGATTTCGTTCTCTTTTTCCCACCTATAGCATCTCTTAACAAGAAACATGTTACAAAATTCACAGCACATCGGAGCATGCGCTTATTCACCGCCAGAAAATTTTTATTGTTCGTTTATAAGATTTAGAAAAAAAGAAAAAATAAAAAAGCAACCGGATTTAATCAATGTCTAGATGTTAAGCGTTCTTTATTCCCCAGAGGAAAACTAGTTTGCTTACTTGGTTGGGATTGTGATTGTTGTATATCGGAATCACTACCTTTGTTTGCATCGTCTATGTTCGCCTTTTGGGGCTTCACATGACTATTGCTATCGGACTTTGGATGGGTTTCTGAATACTTATCCTCGCCAGAAGTTATAACTCGCAGTAGGAACCGATGTATCATTTCATAGCTGGTGAAAGTTATTACAGCAGATGGAGTTGTTCGCAACAGATTCGTCGCACAACCTCTATAGAAACCTGGGACGCCTTCCTTTCGAAAAACCTTTTTGATACAGTCCATTACTCCTGAGTATTGAGGAGCAATGTTTCTGGCTTGGCCTTGCTCTTGTAGCCGGGAACGAACTACCTGGAGATGAAGTTTAAATAGGATAAAGAATTAATAAAGACACATCACAAACACTTGCAGAGAGAGAGGGTTTAAAAACCTACCTCATGTGGGTAAGTCATTACCGAGGCCGTAACTTTTGACAACGAGGAGGCAATAGCTAAATGTCCTGGACTTAGTTTGTCAACGGTTGTGTTATCTGGAAAAACCAAAACCAATTTAAACAATCATCCACATTTGAATGAGTACATACACGCTCACTGATATAAATATTATAACCAAAAGATTATCATGATTATGTACCTCTTTTTGCGATATATGATTTGAGCCTTTCGTATGCGGGAAATTGAATTGCAACATGACTTATCCCAACCAATGAAGGGATGATACCACTGTTCAAAGAACAAATCAAAGGCATGTTCTCATAATTATTTATTTAAAACTTTTAATACTTAGGATGAAGTAAATAATATTCAACAACAAAATAGTATAACTTATGAGTCATTATTTTTCAGAACAAAAGTTCATCACAACAACCATTATCTCACTCGTTACAAACCACAAATTTGGGAAAACATATATTACATTAAGAACTTCAATTATCACAAATATGGTGAGAACAAACCTGTAAAGCCCGCGAAATCCTTCTTCATGTACGATCCTGGTAAATGCTGAAACCATGCCTGTGTAAGGAACCACACCAGGCCTCATTCCCTGTGTCTGTTGAAACCAAAAATGCTATGAACATAAAAAAGAGTAATAATAAAGCTGTGCTTTAGTAGCATAGAAGCCACAAACTCATTGAAAAGGAAATTTAAAAGCAGAAGAATCTGCTAATTACTTGCAGTCGGGTCTTAACAACCCACAAAGGATTTGTTGCAATGGCAGTAGATGCCCCAGCCCCAGCAGCAGCAACCATATTTGCCCCAAATGAGAGTTGATGACCAACGTCCCCTGCAATCAAATAGCAATATATATAATAATGCAAAGCAATTCAATCAAATTTTACCATTTCCAAGGATTAAACACTTGAAACATATCCAAAATCCAAAATCTGAAATCTGAAAAGAGGACTACAACAGCATGTCCAGAAACAACAGTGTTTGTAAAAGAGGAAAGGAAAAATCATTTGCCAATGAACACCAAAACCAACCATCTGAATGAAGTAGGCCTTTTAGATGCTCATAAACTGTGAAGTAGACCTACATGTGAGATAAGCACATTTTGTCATTCAGATGATGGAAAAAATGATCCTGAAACAAGAAATGGATGGGGAATCTCATAAAAATAACTTGTGCCAAAGAAAAGTCAGGTGGAAGTAAATTTTGGTTATAGTAAAGTTAAAATTCTATAATTAGTTTTAATTGTTTACATTAGTACAAAATAGAAAGGTTAGCATAACATCCCACAGTGTAAGTTTGGATGTAAATCTTTATCCCACAAGGTACTACTGTTATAAGTACATAAACCATTATGGGGAAGTGTGATCTCCCACTCAGGTCGTCCTGTTTTAAGTACCATCATGATGGAGTAGAGGGTGGATATACACAGTTACATCAAAATTGACGGTCTTCAAACTTTACATACTGCTCATTTCTTAACTTCGTAGTACATGGTGGTACAGATAACAGTTAAAGTAGGATTGGGAGAAAGATTCACATTAGATAAAATCATTCTTCATTTAAATATGCAAAACAAATGTCTCTTAGAAAGGTATCTGAATTGCCCGTTAGAAAAGAAAACAAGAAAAATAAAAACACTAAATTGAAACGGGTTGGGGAAAAAGATCACATAGTGCATTATGCACCCAAGTGGGAAAGCAAATACAAAATGAATGTCAAGAGTGCAATCCAGGAGGTAATTCCTGTATGGAAATAATTATGTTTGTTGAGTTGCAAGAAACGAGACCCATCAAAAAGTCAGAACTCCTAAAAATATAATGAAAAAGGAAAACAGAAGAAAGTCCTACAGAAAAGTTGATCTCAATAACTATTCATGAAATTCTAGTTCATGGACATGTTTCAATATGGTGTCCGCCACCAACATGAGCTTGAGTATTAGCAACCAACAATAAAGTCAATAAGGTTTTAATGCTACTTTCCAATGAAATATCCAATAAAATACTCACAGCCCAGTTTGGAAGAAGTGCTACTATTGTTGGAGAAAGGCCACGATACAATCCCCTGAAACCTTCAGAACGCATTATGCCTTGTAGGCTAGTGACAATAATGCTACCTGGGTAGAGAACAACGGAGATTAAAGAAATATAATTCCTAAAAAAGTATATCAACATACATTTTCACATGCAGAAACTATAATATCACTTATCACATAACTAAGACCAATGTAAAACCTTTGACCACTGGTCTTCAACGTCTTGCCAGATTAAATTTCTAGTTTGGTTCTCAAAAATAATACGGCCAATCACAAACAGGTGTTACATCCTTCATAAAAAACGAAATAGTGAATTGATTCAGACTTAAAAATACACTGAATCATTGGAAGCTACCACCTGTAAGTGACTAATTTGATATTTCTAATTCATGGTATATTTGCACATTAAAGAATCAAATGCTCAACTTGGCTTAACTAGTTGTAAGGCATATGTCCTCAACCAAAGAGGTTAGAACATGGAATCCTTCCACCCCACTTGTCGTTGAACTAAAAAAAGAAACAAAAGAAACAAAAGAAACAAAAGAAACAACTTTTCAATGTTAAGACTAAAAGATTACCTCCTCTTTGACCAGAAGGAAGACCATGCACTTGCAGCCTCGTCTTGATGACATCTAAAGGGCAGACGAACGTGGCTGCTATAGAACCTGTTACGCACATCATAACACACAAATGTTAAATAATCCCTAATCACAAACTAAATGCGCATATTGAACAAGCAAGTAACTAATCTAAACCCCCAGATTCCAAGCCGTCACATTTACACACAGAAAAAATCAAACAAAAAAAGCTCAAAATTGAGCCTGAAAACAAATAAACAAACCTGCAGCAGCACCAGCACCGGCGTTGCAGATCAAATCCCTAGTGCTTCGAGAAGTGCCACCAGCACCGCCACTCATCTTGTTCTCAAATACTTCCTACAATTTCTGAATGGAACAAAAGCAAAGTTGCATCGCAGATCACTGAGTTTATAACTCAAGAACTAACACACACAAAACATATATAGACTTTCCCCGTTCGTCTTCCTTGTTCGTTGCATTGACCAAAAGGGTTCAAATTGAGTCGATTAAGAAACGCAAAGAGATGAAATTTCTTCGTCTTTGAACTTGTTTGAAGGGTTTAAAGCTCTGTGATTTCGTCGCCTCAACTCTCACGACGAAGAATTTGATTCCATGTGGCTACGCTTCAACTCTCAGAATGAAGTTTCTTCTTTCTTTCCCTCTTCATTTCCCTTTCCCCCTTTTTCTCTTTCTTTTTCTTTTCTTTTTGGATGATATATAATATTCTTTGATGCATTGTTTCATTTTTTTGGATTTTCAATGCATTTATTTACTAACTAAAAAAGAAAATGGATTACTCAAAATAAATAAATAAATAAATAAAAACTACAATCTAAATTTTAAAATGTTTAAATAAATGTTTATAGCAAAATAAGGCCATTTTAATTATAAAATATGACAAAATTAAAGGATTTTCTTAAATATATATATATATAAAACAATCCATTTAACTTTCACTAAAAATAAAAGATTTTTTTTTTTTTTGAGGTTTTTTCAAAAATTTAAAATTTTAATAAATTATTTAAATTTCGTAGACATCCTATAAAGAAAAAATTCATTAAACTCAATTTTTCTACCGAGTTTAAATATTTTGTAATGTTATATTTTTTTTATGATTTCTTTACTTGATTTTGTTAAATTTTCTATTTTTTTAATAATTTTTCAAAATTATTTAGATGATAAATTTGGTCCCGGGTTTTTTTTTATGAAATTACAATTTAGTCTTATAATTTATAATTAGAATTTGCAAGGTGTTTTGAACACATAGTTGGTTACTATAGTTAGTGATTATTAGAGTTGGTTAGTTATGATAGTCTTTAAGCTGCAAACTATTTTATGACGTAAACTATTTTGTTTTAATAGAAAATAGTAAATTTTGTAAAAGAAAATAAAAGGGCGAAAAAAAAAATAGTAAAAAATATTTTAAAATAATATTTTATTATACATAATGTGAATAAAAGTTTAGTTCAACTGACATTTGTATGTATTAAAGATTTTCATTTCCAATGTGTACCAAAAAAAATTACCGATTATGAATAGTTCTACTATACCCATGCTATTATAGTTGATGTTATAAACATGGGTGAACTATAATAACTCGCCGATGTCAATATCTATAATTGATAATAACTTTCAATATAATTCGCTAAAAGAACAATAACAAACTAGTAATAGGGACTAAATTGAAATATTATTAAAAGTACGGAGACTAAAAATTGACATTTGAATGTAACGACTCTAATTAATACACGAAGACTAAAATGGTAATTTGACTAGAGACAGATCGATTGGAATAAAAATATTATTATTCGACTGATGTTGGTCACCGACCTAATTGGAATCAGAATAAAAAGTTTGTAAATCTCATTTTGGAATTAGAATAATATATATAGTGACTACTAGAATGCCATTTTATAATGTTAATAAACTAGATTAAAAGCACGTGCATAGTTTAATTTTTGTTACAATCAAAACTTTTATGCTTAACTTCGAATGTTTAATGATTAGTTTTAACAAAGTATTTTGACATAAACTTGGTAATGAAAGATATAGAAACTAATATTATATGTATTGTTTAATTAACAACGAACATATAAAATAAGTTGACTTGATTGAAAATGATTGAAATTTGATATATAGATTTGTTTTTATTAATTTAATCTTATATTTAAAGGATTGAAAATGATAGAAACGAAAAGAAAATAAAACAAAACAAATATATGATGTGTGTGATGTAATGAAAATAAAGTTTATAAAAGACCGTCATGACAAGGTATTACTCCCTCGAATTGATTTTTATAGGTAAGGTAAGCATCGGTCGATCGAATTGATTTTTTTTATCAAACCGCCATCAAATCTAGTCGGTTTTATTAAATGTTTAAACTGATCACTCCATCATAAAGAATACAAACCGGTCGTTGGTTGGTTTAGGTCAATTTAAGCCTTTAAATTTTTTTTTTCGAAACTGACACCAAATGAACCCTTATATTTAGGTGGTTTCTTGAAATTAATTACATTTTATTAGGGAATACAAATAAGAAAAATAGAATGTTGGATTATAAATATTTAAAATAAACGATAACTTCAAAATATAATAAATATTAGATGTTGAGAGTGTCCATTGTCATGTATCAATACCCTATCACCCTATTTATTGTCCGTGTGTCTTAAGCTTACACACCAATCAACCATTTACTTGTCATTGTAAACGAAGGCTTTTGATGATTTTTGTAAGAACACACAACATTAATGAAATTTCATGGAAGTTGGAGACGGGAAAAAATACTATTTATTTACATATCTATACATTTCATGTTGTTTTTCATAGCGTATATTATGGGTTGCATAAACAAGCAATTAATTGTTGTCATAAACAAATAATCAAAACACAAATCATATTTCACTCATCTCATAGCACGTCTATTTTTTTTCTTTTAAAATGAGGAAAACATTTTCAAAAAGTAATAAACATATGAATGTTTTTTATAAAAGGAATAAAAATAAAGAGAAATTATTATAAATGGTAAGATTGATGGAAATATAGCAAAATTTCTAAATCTATAATGTCTACTAACATCTATTGATAGATCCTGAAATCCTGCTACAACTTAAAACATAGTTTGGTATTCTCCCAAGTCGATGTGCTTGGTTGAAGTGAGCTTATAACAAAAATGACCATTGGATCATACTCCGACATGTTCAGATCCTAGAACATCATCCTTAGGACCAAAATGAGCCTAAATAAAGGTATTCAACCTCAAACTTGGCTGAGACTGAGCCTATCAAAATGGCCAATAAGGCGTTTCCCTCTCTTTGCTTCTACATGAAGAGATAAATGATCATCTTAGTATGACTCTTAAAATAAATTGTGGATAACCTAAGTAATTAACAAGAATAAAAAATGTAAATCAATTCATCTCCTAAATGAAAAGAAACATCACGTGAAGTAATAGAGAGAAAATCCTAAACGCTCTAAATTGTTAAATAATTCTTTAAAGTTAAAAGGATTTGCGAAGTTAAATGGATAAAATAAGATAAAATTTTAGAAATGGGTGGATTTTCAAAAGAAGTAAGACTTTTAGAGAGTGATTATATCGATCTAAATTGAGTTCGGTGAATGGATTATCATACCCCTACTTAAGGGACAAATTTTGAGACAAATATTATACAAGATTATAATAATCATTTTTCTTGCTATAATAGACACTAATTTATACTTCTTAATTAGCTACGGTCAATGCAAAAAACTATCCATTTACTACCGTTTTTACTATTTTACTATTGTTATTTTTTTATTATTTGTTACAACGTTTACTATTTTCTTCTTAAAGTAAAACAATCTATACTCCATACACAAACTATTATAATACAATTATAATCATATATGACTATAATAACTAATTTCTTGCCTTAAATGGCTCTTTAGTACTTAGGTCGTTTGTAGTTGAAAATTTGATCGTTTATCCATTGATTAACTAAAACTATATTATGAAAGCTTTATATATTTGATAGATACATAATTGTAACTTTCCTTTGTGATGATTACTTGTATAATTTTTATTTTGTTTTTGTATGCTCCAAGTAGAAGTAAATATGTTCAAATGGTTGTTCTACTTTCACTTAAATATAAAATAATATATAACCACCAAATTAAAAGACAATATCTTCTTAAATTAAATATATAAATTGTAATTAAAAGAATTGAAAAGGTTTTAACTTTGACATTTTCTTGTTGTAGCTTTAGTTTAGTCATGAGAAAGGGTGTATAAAAAATATAATCAAATGCCTTTATTAAATTAAAGTATAAAAAATATATAATCACAACAAAATATGGAAAGCTTAAATTTTAGTTATTTTACTCTCAAATTTTGTTTTGTTGTTGCAATCACATAATGCAACATGATATCATTTTTATCACAATTTTTATACAACATATATTTAATAAATTTGGCCAAAAAATATTAATTTTTTATTTTTAAAAATACCTCTTTTTTTCTTTTCTTTCTTTTTTTTTTTTTTACATTTTTATAAAAGTTTAGAATCATTTTTTTTTTAATTTTTTTTGAAAGTTTATGAAAACTTTTATCATTAAGTACAAAATTGAAGGTTATATATGAGTTTGTGCTTTTATTATATGGTCCATTCATTAATTTTTTAGCAACCTAATATTTCAATGTTTCATGATAAAGTATCGATTAAAATGTGACTAATTTAAAAGTATAAGAATCAATTTGTTACTTACTAAATTGACTTAAATTTAAAGTATAAAATCTAAACCAACACATATATCTATTTTTTTAAACCTTTTATGTTTGACTACCTACTATCATTTGCTTATGTATCAAATATTTATATATAGATAAGTTGGTTGTTTGTAAATTGTTTTCAAATGATTATGGATATGAAATATCTTTGACTAGTTAACGTCATCCCAAACATATTAGTAACCATACTTTAAAAAAAAATCAAAATTGTTTATATTGATAATAAATATACATACATACATATATACCATAATTATAAATAAATAAATAAACAAAAAAATCTCAAATTCTCTAATCTATCTATCTCCCAAAGTACATGGCCTTTGGTGCAATTTTCATAAGCCTTTCCAAAGTATTTGGAGCAAACTTTCTAGCGAATAAGAAGCAGACACCTGTCCCTTCCATTTTACTTTTCCTACACTCTCCGGTTTGATTCCTCAATCTCTGAATTAGCTCCACGTGTATATCCGACCGCGAGAATCTCGCCGGATGTGGCCCGCCCTTTGACCAGTCAACCCAAGTCAAACTCCGATTAGCATTCCGATCCCACCCCAAAACGTTAACCAAAGTTGGCAAATAATGTTCGTCGGAATAACATTGGCCTTTACAGTAATTCTGAAAAACAGGGAAGTACTTCTTATCGGAGACTACAGCGACGGCGGTGTCTCGGTCCATCTCGAACCACTGCGAGCCTTTCCGCCATTGTTTTAGAGAAATGGGTGGGAACATTTTGTTCCGGTATCGACCACGGCCGACGTTGCCGGGTTCGTCGTAACTCATGATGAAGCTTTTCATGGTGGAATTGATGAGAAAAGAGTAGACTGTGGAGAAGTTAAACAGAGGAATACATGATTCGGAGAGAAGAACAAATCGCTCGTTTGAAATATCAAGAAGTGCGTTTGAAATTAGCCGTCGCTCTGCTTCGATCATGTTTACTTTTCCCCATCCAACTTTCTGCAATGACGATCAATGAATTTGATTAAATTTTGAATTTGATTGTTACATGAATGTTGATCGTAAGAAATTAATAAATACTAACCTTGCTGGGGATTCTCCGGCCATGGAAAACAGGGGACTCAGGAGAAGAATGATTATAAGAAGGATCAGAATGAACATAAACAGAGTAAAGTCTTTCATTTCCTTTAAAGAATTCTTCCCAAAGTGGAGCTAAATACACCGGCCCTTTCGTTAAAAACATGAACGCGATCTTCGGAACCCGCTGGAAAGGAAATTTCTTAATTCCGGCCGTCATTGAAGCCCTCCAGAGAAGCTCCTCGTCATCCATGTCGTGCATTACTTCCGGCGGCTTCAAAAACTCTTCCAAACCCACTCGACCGCCGGTTACCGGGAAAAAATCCGAAGAGGGAATCTGGGTGAGGTTTAAGCTGATGGAGAAATTGGAGAGGTAGAAAGTGAGGAAAACTCCGGCGCTGATTCCGACGGTGAAGAGGAGGATGTAAGGGACGACGTTGAAGAAGGTGAGATGGATATGGATTAGCTTCGGGCTCTGAAATTGACTCTTCATCTTTTGCTAGATCGGAAATTGGCCGGACGGAGCTCGATCGGAGGTGACGCTGCGGCGGAGAGATGAAACTGACGTTGAGGTGTTTTTTCCCTTAGACGGTGTGGGAGAAGGCGAAGTTTGGTTTTAATTCCCTTTCGAAGCTTAAACGTTGATTATGTTTATGTTGAATTTAAGGCAGAATGGTTTGAATAGATGGTCAGACTCGATTGTTTATTTTACGTGTTTTAAAATTTTATTTATTATTGGCTATTTTTATATTTTGTTTTATTTAAATGTATAAATAAATATAATAAAAATTGTTGTCTTCGTTCAACAACTTTATTATCAAATCGCAAATTTTGTTGATATAAAAAACTAAAAACTTATTTAGTGTAAGAGAGCAAATAATGCAGTTATAATTAATTTTAATTATTTAATTACTTCATAATATCAATAAATTACTAGTTTTAATTAAATGTTTATTTAAGTTATTATAATACTAAAAATAATAAAATAAATGTAAAATAAAAGAGAGTTAAACTAACATTTTTAAATTATGTCTAAGTTTATCCTTATATAAACTTTAAAAAATATTAAATAATCACGAGATTAGTCGGTTATATTTCTTCAATCGTATAAATGACAACAAATGAATTTTCTATTTTTTCTCATATGCAAAATGAACAATGGATACACAAACGAATAAAAACTAGAACATGACCAAGAGAAAAGAAAATAAACTTAGCTATTTTTAAAATGAGATTATTCATTAAATATTTTCATTTTTTTAGTACAATTAAGAATAATAAAACTCGAACAACAAATTAATCTTCAACATTGATTAATAATTCCATAGTTCTTCCAAAACATCAAACAAACAAATGAATCCATATAGTTCTGCCCCAAGTAATTCGACCATACTCCCCTCAAGCTCTTACTAAATTTTCTTATAATTAAACAAATGTTGACTTTAAAATTTATATCTGAAGCTATATGTGGGAAAAAGAAAAACGAAAAAAAAAAAAAAAAACGTAGAAAATTTGTGTTAATGGCGTGTGAGTTTGGACTTAGAAACCACCGTGGAAAAATCTCCGGCTACTGACGCGCTTTGATTTTGTGTTTTCTTTTTTCAGTCTCACAAATTCCACCGCCACTCGCCGCCGCCCGACCACCGGATTGACACGTGTTGGATGTTTCCACGTCAATTTCTGCGGACCCAAAATACAAAGGCTGAGAAAAAGAAATTAGTCTATTACATTGCAATTATAGTTATTGAGGACTTCTTTCAAAAAATAAAATAATAAATAGTTTATAATTTTTGCAAATTTCTCCGTCGAAGACGAGTAGAGTGAGTTATTTTAGTTCGTTTTATGTTTGACTCCAATATTATGATTAAGATTTTGCTGATCCTAGTACTTATTCTCACTCTCCTTTTTCTTCCTCTTAATACTTTTTATCTTACTAAATTCCAAGTATTTATAAAATAAAAGTA
Source organism: Cucumis melo (assembly GCF_025177605.1). Lineage (NCBI taxonomy): Eukaryota > Viridiplantae > Streptophyta > Magnoliopsida > Cucurbitales > Cucurbitaceae > Cucumis > Cucumis melo. Next base: position 20,822,053 of record NC_066865.1, read on the forward strand.
GAAAACCAATTCAGAGTGGAAATCCTAGTAGCAAATATCGCAAAAAGAAAATAATGTCGACAAAAACTGACATAATAATTTACACCCTAAATACAATCTATTATAAGTCACTCAATATCTAAAATGTCTATGTAAACTTTGTTTTGGTTTTGAAATTTAAATTTCTAAATAATAATTTAAAATTATAATATTTTATTTAAAAATAATTTTAAAATCAAAGTATTGTTTTGAAGAGTAGAATATAATATTTAGATTTTTTTGGATAACAACTCATTTTAGAAATTAATTTTATAAGGCAAGTTTCTATGTTTTGTTTTCATTGCTTTATCTGATTTTTTAAAACTAAAAAAAGCAAAAAATAGTTTTAAAAGTATGTATTTTTTTAAAAAAAATGATTAGAAATTCATAAAGTTTCATTAAAAAAAAAAAACCACAATAGAGAAGGGGATAAAACAAATGTAGACTATAAACATTAAAAGAAAAAACTCAAAATGGAAAATTATAAAAAATGCTTTTCCTAAAAATTGGTAAAGAATTTAAATATTGTTTTTCTAAAAATAAAATAAAATAATACAAATATTTTGATAATTGTGGAAGAGAGTAGAGAGGGTGGTGAGAATTGGTTGAACAAACCGAGGAGCAATGCATGGGGGAATTGAAGGAGAAAAGTAGGCAGAAGAGTATGAAATTGCGGTAATTAGCATTAAGACTTCCGATTGGAAAAATACACTACTCAACTTTCAACGGACTCTATGATTTTTTTTTTATATTTTAAATAATGTATTTTTAAAAATTAAGGTAAAAAATAGGGTTATTCGAAAATTATTGTCAAAATCAAAGCAGCAAAGTCGTTTACTGGATACACGACTTCGCTAAATTGTGGACTGGGTCTACGACTACTGGTTGGAGACGTGCACTCGGTCCACAACTTGTAATTGGAGTCGTGTACCGGGTACAAGACTTCCTTACTTTACGTACCAGATGGTAGTCAACAGTAATGTTGACTGCCAAATTTGTTGTCTAGTAAGGAAGTCGTGTACCGGGTACACGATTTGTACCTAGTACATGACTTCCTTCCAAAATTAAAAAAATCACCATATTTTAATTACCCCATACTCTACTCCTAATTTAAGTAGACTAAATTACAATTAAATTAAAAAAAAAAAAAACTCATCAACTTTGATAATTTAGGTTAAAAAATATCTTTATACTTTTAACATTTTAGATGAAAATCGTTTAAAGTTTTGTTTAAAAAAATATACCTAGAGTATGAACCATTCAAAAGTTTCAAAAATAACATTGAGTTTAAAATAATTAAAAAATAATCTCTTTAGTCCAAATTTTATACAAATTTTCTCACCGACATAAAACATAATCAAAATTTTGAGTTAAAACTGTAGTTTTAAATTTATTTAACTATTAACGTACAAAGGATAGATCACAAACATAATCAATAACAATAGTTGTTGTAATTAACATACAATTAATTATTAAACAAAAAAATGTATTTGATTATTAGCACACAATGATAGTTGGAAGATCTATCATTTTGAGATTTTTTTTATTTGACTAATTACTGTTTTAGTATGTTTTAAGGATAAGTTTTTGAAAGTTTTGTGAGATTTTATGACATTTTTATGTTTTAACCGATGTTTAAAATATTGATGTCGATTGATTTATCAAAATTTTAAATTTTACAGAAATTTCAATTTCAATGATTATTTTTCAAAATTTTAGAAATAAAAAAACAAAAAAATTAATTACTAAATAAGTATTTTATTGTTTTCAAATAAGTAAATGTATGTATTATTTATATTAGTGTCATTTTTAGGTTTGTTTGTTGAGATTCGTGAATTATACTATGATATAATGGAAATATCGACTCACTCCTTTTATCGATATTGAATTTATGAAAGTGCCAAAATATCGATAGAAATGTCCACATATCAATATAAATTTAAAACTATATCATTAACTAAAAATGTTGGTTTTTATATTAAGGGCTAAGAATTTTTTTGTAAAATTGGATTAATGAAAATATTTTTTTAATTTTTTATAAGTTTATGGGTATTTATGAACTTTTTGATAGTTCATGGGTATATTTGAAGCAAAACCTTATGATTTCCATCCAAAATTAATGGTTATGGTGTTTTTTTTTTTACCTATTTTGAAAGTTTATTGGCATTTTTTAAATTTCTTTTGAAAGTTTATGAGTATTTTTTATATAAACATCAAAGTTGATGCCATTTTTTTTATAATTTAGTCTTACATATATTCAACTGTTTTTACAAATGAGGTATAATTATACTAACATTTAGAAAAATTGCAAACACGGCCAAGTCTATTAGCAATAGTCGTCTATCAGTGAAAGATTAATATTTACAATCACTGGTGGATTTAATATAAGCCCGAGGTCCTCAACTTTATTGTCAATTTTTAATATTTATAGTTAGCTTAGTAGTTATTTTGACTATCAACCTAAGTTCAAATCTTACATATATATATATATATATATATATATAGTTTTTTTCTTTTATTTTGTTTGAGAAAGGGATTTGATCTTTAAGAATCATTTTAATTTTCAAATATACTGAAAAACGTATTCAATATATTTCTTGTTCGTCGAGAAAAACAAGGCCATATGGGTTGATTTAAATTTCGACTATTTGCTCTTAAGGTCAAAATTCATTTAAAAGGTAGTGGCTTAAAAACTTTTAGTTTTATGAATATGAAAGCAATATGTCGGTAAGCCTACTAGCCATTCTAATAAAAGAAACTTTTTAAAGGCTACCAAACTTCAAGTCAAACCACTCCAAATTCTAACTTTTGTTATGAAACTAATTATAGGTTTCTTTCTTTTTCAAATGATTCACGATCGTTTTAGATCGTTTTCTACCCATCAACTATTTTATTATAACTTTTCTTTTTTAGAAAAGTAATTGGTTGAATAAATTAAAAAAAAAATAATTTTATATATCATAAAATTACTAAAAATATTTACAAATATAACAAAACTTAACGGGGTATGTTTTGTACTAACTCCATTGATTTTGAAACCACGATACTTAGTTTTCTTGCAATAAATTTTGGTTTTTTTTTTTCTATATACCTAAAATTTGAAAGTTTGTTATATAATAAATTCATAAAAATAGTTTTGATTTAAATATATAATTATTTTTTAAAAGCTTAACTTTTCGATAAGAAAATAGCAAAACTTGAATTTTAGTTTACTAACATTACCGGACCTAAAATATAATTTATTTATTGTGAAAATGAATAAGGGGGAAACAAAGGAAAAACTCAAGGCTATGGGTAGAAGAAAGGGAGAAATAAGTCGTAATTGTCATGCAACAGTTGGCCATCAACAGTTATAACGGTAAGGACGGTTGGCACGTGACAACAATCGCGACAGTTTGCCAATGATACTGAAAACGATCACAGCAACGTGTTGATGATTGTCACAAATAGTTAATCGACCGCAGTTGTTGATTGTAGTCAATATGATTGTCCCTTAATTATTGCTAATAACAATCATAACTATTGGTTCAATATAAAGATATATAGTAAAAACAATATCTAAGTTAAGGTTTGAAAGTAAGAATAATTTTATAACTTTTGTATTAACATATAATATTTGTTAACATTGATATGTCTCTAAATTTAAATATTCGATATTGATATTTTAATAGTTGAAGATATAAATGCTCTAACTTACAAGCTTTCTAAGGACATTCATCACTAATTTAAAAGTTGATATTGGAATTAATGTGAATTCTCAAATTAAAGTTTTACATATTTGTAAGCTCTACGTGAGATTGAGATGTTCAAACTTACATTTCGAAGGCATATACACTTTATTGATTCTATATTTATAGTGATTTGTTAATGACTGAAGTAAACAAAAACCTTTATAGGCCATTTGACCTATTGAGTAGAGTAAATTTGGATTTGGTAACTTTGTATTATATGGATAAAGCGATACAAGAAGAAATTTCTCGATACTTTTGAAAAATATAAAAAGATAGAAATATAAAATTATTCGATAACATGGAGAGCAGCAGCAACAACAAAAAAAAAAAAAAAAGAAAAAAAGAAAAGAAAGAAAAAAGATATAGTTTATGTGTAAATTTCGATTTTTAAAAATAACATTTTTTAATAAATAATGACAAAATTGGTGAAGAAGTTTCGTTTTTTTTTTTTACCAAAAATAGGTGTCGAAATCGTGGACTAGGTCACGATTTGCACCCAAATGGTGTCACACCTCTCCTCGTGCCACATTAGAGGAAGGAAATGGTGGCCCAAGTTCAAAATTTCAATCTAAGATAACACTTTTGTTACCAACTATTTTTAAAAAGAGTCAATAGCCTAATGGTTTTTGCTAGCAATATGGTGATAGCTCCATCTTATATCTCGAGTTAAATTCCCAAAAACATAGGAATACACAATCACAATCTCTACACCTAAAATATATACCTTATTTTCAGAAAAAAATTGCCCATGACTATGTTGTTGTAATTTATTTAAATAATTGTATTATGTTTACAACTAACCCGCAAATTCCAAATGTGTATATCTTTTGAGTTGAATTGTTTGCATCAACTTTAGAAATTAGCAAACAAAACGTTTCATAAACCATGTTTACGGTTTGGTTTGGTTTGGTTCGGTTCAATTTGTTTTTTCATTCTGTCGTTTTTGTAATTCGTTGTCAGAAATCGAAAACTAGGGAGTGGGAGGGACAAAGAAAAATGAAGGAAAAAGTGGGGAAAATTAGAAATAGACAATTTCCCACGAATAATTTCTTGCAAAAAATTCTCCAGATTCTCTTCAAATCTTCAGAAACCCTAGATGTTGTTTGCTTTCCCATTGTTCTGAATCATCTTGCATAAGAAGTCTCCCTTGTCTTGGATTGGATCCTAGCCGACGGATAATTACTTTCTTTGATAATTTCCCGAAAATCGAGCTCAATCCAAATTTGGCTACAGGTTGATGCTTTTTTTTTTTTTTTTTTTTTTTTTTTTTTTTTTTTTTTTTCTCTCAATGGTTTTCGCATAATTTTGTTCAATTTCGAGCCGAAATTCCTTATCGGTTTTCGATTATTGCAGCGATTTTAGAAGATACAGAGCTTTTCCCCGTCCTAAAGCACCGACAGTGGGACAGTTTGAGCGGGAAAAGAGAGAATGAAGACGGGTTCGAAGTCGGAAGGACCTTCGACTCCAGCGCTTCGACGGGACCCGTATGAGGTTTTAAGCGTAACCAGGGATTCCACTGATCAGGAAATCAAGTCTGCTTATAGGAAGCTTGCTCTTAAGTAATTCTCTTGCTATGCGCTCCGTATTACTGAAACTTGATCTGTTTTAGTTGATATCAATTCATAATTCTTGCTCACCGTCAATAACGAATAGAATATGCTGTGTACTAGTGCAGAATTTGATATGTGAGAAGATTATTAGTCTAAACTGGTTTAATTTTAAAGAATGGACTGTATTTTAACGATGTCACTTGATGGTTTCTTTTCTTCTTCCTCCTCTTTTCACCAAGTTTGGTAGTTTAGTTAGTGATTGATATTCGGTCCTGTTCATTTGGAAGCAAAAGTTTAGAAGTTGGTTTGATTATCGTTTGATCTTTGCTCTTTTGACCTTATTGGACTTCTTACATCGTCTGCTCGTTGGACTTCTGTTGGTGTTGGTCATACCTTATGTGCTAATTGCTATCTAGTTTTGGTTTCATTTCTCGGAATGATATTCAGTCCTGTTTCAGTTCACCTAGCCTGTGGATGGTTACAGCATGATATTTCAGCTAGGCTCTAGGTGCATTGCATTTAGTTGCACATTTCTATTGCCTCCATTCCGATTTCCATTATTTATTACAAAAAGGAATAAGATTGTTTTGATCATTTGAACCATCTGTTTGCAAAGTGATTCTTAGCCTAATCAATTTGGCAGATATCACCCAGACAAGAATGGCAGTAATCCGGAAGCTTCAGAACTTTTTAAGGAGGTCGCATATTCTTATAGCATCCTATCTGATCCAGAGAAGAGAAGGCAATATGACAGTGCTGGCTTTGAGGTGCTTGTCTTCTTGTCACCATCAGTTTATTATGATATTTTGTAGTATTAGGTTTATTTTAACAATACTGGAAAAAGATACTTCACTGCTTCCAACTTCCAAGTTCATGTTTTATTTACTGTGGAGGGTCTTTATGTGGCTGTACACATTTTTCCATACACAGTATCTTATTTTGTAATCAATGCATTCAGGCCCTTGATGCTAGTGGCATGGATATGGAAATAGACTTATCCAATCTTGGAACTGTCAACACCATGTTTGCAGCTTTGTTCAGGTGACACATTTGTTAAGTTATTTACTGATTTGGTCATCTATATTTTTCTTGATCACTTTTATTTTTCATTTTCTTTAGCAAGCTGGGTGTTCCTATTAAGACTACAATTTCTGCTAATGTTCTTGAAGAAGCTTTGAATGGAACTGTTACAGTCAGGCCTCTTCCTATCGGAACATCAGTTAGTGGCAAGGTGCATCACGTGTAGATCAAGACTGTACAAAAGAAGTAACATTTCCAGTACTTTTTCTGACATCTTGTTAGTTTTATTATAGGTGGATAAGCAATGTGCTCACTTTTTTGGGGTGACAATTAATGAGGAGCAAGCTCAGGCAGGAATTGTTATAAGGGTTACTTCAACTGCACAAAGTAAATTCAAGGTGTAGTTTTGTCAGTAATTTTCAACCAAATGGAGCTCATTTGATATGTATTCTTTTTCTTGATTCTTAGCATTGTTCTTGCGCATCCACTTTTTTTTATCTATTTCATGTTTCTGATTTCTGCGTTTTTTTTTTCCATTCCAGTTGCTCTTTTTTGAACAAGATATCAATGGTGGTTATAGTTTGGCCTTACAGGTATTACCTTCTGAAGTGTATCTATAATTTTTCTAATTTTTTAATTGATATGGATGAAATAAAGCTGTGGGTATCCGTTGGATGGCAATGGTTTTAGAATCTAGTATAGGTGCTGTCATCAAGCATTTTAGCTCTAGCATTTTCTTGTTTATAACCAATTTATTAGAAAAAGCTCTTACACAAAAACGAAGGTTACAATAAAATTTTTCGAGTGGTTGAGAAGCCTTGGGAGGGGAGGATGTGTGGTCATTGTTGGGTTTCCCTTTCATGCTTCTTTGAGGACTATAATGTTTAAGGCTTTCTTTGGTTGAGGGTTTAGTTTTTGCCCCTTATATATATATTTTTATTTAATTTGCTCTTAATATTCATTTAAATAACTAAGCTTACGATTTCCTTTTTCCAACTAATTATGGTTCTTGAGGAATCGATTTCTCCTAGAACCCTAAGGAATGTATTATATTTAATTGATTCATAATCTGAAAGAGGTTACTTCATCAAGTCAGCTATGTAATTTGGAAGGATTATTGAATATGTCTCAATTCTAATTCTCCAATGCACTATCATATGGTTCTTAACTCGTTTCTTTAGCTAGATAGATGAATTGCTTCTTTTCACCAAAAAGAGAAAAAAAAAAAAAAAAAGAAAAAAAGAAAGAAAAAGAAAAGAGAAAACAAGAAAAGAAAAAGGCTGGATAGATGGTTTTTTTCTTTCTTCTTCTTCTTCCCTCTTGAGTTCCCTCTTAAGTTTTCCCTTTGTTTTTTTTGTGCAAATATTTTCTCCTTGCACTTTTCTGAACGTAAAATTAAATTATTTCTACTGTTTAATATTTATGACCCAGTGAGGACATACTTTGAACTGTGTTTTATAGTAGGTTTACCACAAGTAGTTAGATGAAAGCTTTACTGGGTCAGCCACTTGGGTCCCGAATTGTAAAATTGTTGCGAGTCAGTTAGTCTTAAAAATCTGTGATTCAACTTCATATTATATTGACTTTAGTTCTGTGGATTTCCATTGCTTTTCCATACAGGAAGATAGCGAGAAGTCTGGGAAAGTAACGTCTGCTGGGTTGTACTTTTTGCATTTTCAAGTGTACAGGATGGATTCCACTGTCAATGCGGTATTGCAAGTTCAAATTATGCGTAGTTTACTAATATTTCCAACACTTTGGTTTTACGTTTCACATTCTTTTGTCATAATCAGACTTGATGCTTGAACAAACTCTTGTGTTGTTGCAGTTGGCAATGGCTAAGGATCCTGAGGCTGCTTTCTTCAAGAGGTTGGAAGGTCTTCAGCCTTGTGAGGTCTCAGAGTTAAAGGCTGGCACCCATATTTTTGCTGTTTATGGTGTTAACTTAGATTTCTTGATTCTTTTTTTAAATTTTGTTCTGCTTGGTGTTAACTGCTTTCTTGACATCTTTCGTGTTTTTTCAGGAGATAACTTTTTTAAGACTGCTGCATATACTATTGAGGCACTATGTACAAAAAATTATGAAGAGACAACAGAAAAGCTGAAAGATATTGAGGCTCAAATTTTGAGAAAAAGAAATGAGCTACGGCAATTTGAGACAGAGTACCGGAAGGTGTTGAAAAATTTTCCCTCATTACCCATTAATTTTATGATTTGTGTATTAATTGCTTTGTTATGATATTCCATAGGCTTTAGCACGCTTCCAGGAAGTCACCAACAGATACAATGAGGAAAAGCAGGCTGTAAGTTTTCATAGGTCATTCCTGTAATTTAGATCATATTTTCATTTTTTTTGGTTTCTTAATTTCTGAGGGCTTTGATACTAACTGATGGAACAAGTTGGCAAATCCATGGACAAACAAGGGAAGTTCATGCCTTAGATGAATCCCAGAACCAATGTTCTATTTCAAAATGATATCCAAGATCCACTTTAGAAACCCATCTCTCGATTGGGGTATAAAGCTCTCCAAGAACGAAGTTTTGTTTCTTTTTTTCTTTTTGGAAAGGTATTGTAATTAAATGCAGGGGTGAGAAGATTTGAACTCGGGACCTATTGTCTATGGGTACATATAGGTGCCAATTGAGCTAAGTTCATGTTGGCGAAGTTTTGTTTCTAATGATTTCTAAAAGCTCCTATTACAATCCCAAAGTGGCTTTTTATAGCCTTACAAAAGAATGAGATAATTAACTAATTAATTCTAAAATACTAAATAAACATTAATTAATCTAAAAGAACAACTAAAAAAATCTTAATTTTCTAATAATTCTACTCATCACAAAGTGTCCAACACATTTTTCTTAGCTAATGTTTGACGTGTTTGTACTTCAGTTTGTTCGACTACTATCTCTACGAACCTATTGAGCTTAAACATTAGATGCATGTCCCCATAAGTGTTGAAGTGTGCAACTTGAGTATGTTTTCCATAGTTGGGATATAAGAATAGGTATATTGAAAGACATCTTATATCCGTAGCTTGAGTATGTTTAATATTGAAACATATTAAGATGTTTTCCTGTTGAAGTGTGTGACTTGAGTTCCATAGTTAAGGAAAACATATTGAGATGAAACATACTCAAGTCGTTCTTTCAGACATCTTATAAGAGTAGGTATATTGAAAGACATCTGCTAGGCTGCCGGGTGTTTTTCCTCTAGCTCCTTCTTTCAGAGTTTGTTTAACCATATTCCTTCTAGTGAGTTCGTTCTCTTGTCACTATGGAAGGAGGAAATTCCAAAGGGGGTAAAGTTTTTTTTTTTTTTTTTTTTATCTGGAAGGCAATTCATGGACGAGTGAACATGTCACGACAACTTTTAGAGGAAGTTATTCTCTTCAATCGGGCCACACCATACTGTCTCATTCTTTCTTAAGGTGAGGAAAAATGAGATTATATCCTTTGGAATGCTTAATTGGTTTGGAGTTCTATTTTTTATTTTTGTTTTTTTTTCATTGGTGGGGACAAAGAGTGCTAGGGAGATCATTGAAGAGCTCCTCCTCCGCCTGCCTTTTTGTGAGAAGGGGAGGATTTTGTGGCAAATAGCCTCTTCGACCACTTAATCTGATACCATGTTAATTTATTGATTGACCAAAAAATTTAAGTTAATGGTCGAAGGCAAACATAATATTATATCATCTGACACATTCAATCTGCCAAGTTCCCTATAATATTGAATGGAAATTCAAGAGGCATAGTATTTGCCCGGAGAGGCAGTCGACATGATTCTTTAACTCTTCTCAAGAGACAATCTCGAAAGTTAGTTGGAAGCTAATAATTGGAGGCTCTAACAGGCACATACGGTTGCAGGCTATATATTGCCCTTCTCCTTTGTCTCAAATTGGTTTCTTGTGCAAATAATTACTTCTTTGAGGAGGAAATAGCAATGTTTGTTGCATTTTCCCATTAAATATTCAGGCCTTTCTTTAGGTGGGAATTCGAGGTGCATTTTCTTGTGATAGAAAAAGTATAGCTGGGAATCTTGTAATCTTTTGAAGGGTAGACTGATGTCACAGTCAGTTGTAAATACTCTTCCAAACTATTTCTTATTGTTATTCAACGCCTTCTCAAAGATAGATACAAGAGTTTGCTAATCTTCTATGATTGGTTTTGGGAGGGCCTTATCATGACATGGTTTTGGGAGGGCCTTAATTATAAATAGATCCACACACAGATTTTATAGGTAATTTACCTATTATGATAATATTTTTCTAACATTTCAATTCTCTTCCTATTTCCTCTCCCTCTCTTGCCCATCTTCATTCTTTTATTTTCTTTCTGATTTTTTTCCTCTCTCATCTATCTTAATCCTCTCCATCTTCTTTCTATTTTTTTTCTCCTGGCCATGACCACAATTTTTTTTTCTCCCAAACATAACTCTGTTTGCTAGAAGCTTGGAAATGAGTGCCAACAAGGTTGACACTTTTTTCTCCCAGAACCAACTAACTGCTCTGTGTAGTCAAAGTAGATAGATCGGTGGTTGGCATCAGTTTTAGCCCAAAACTGACATTGATCACAGATGATCACTCCTAGAAAGCATGGAGGAGAATATCTGTAGTATAATTCTCACTAATATTCATGGTGAGGATGAGCATGGTTGTCACTTGCCTGAAAAAGCTTTGGAAAGGGATACCTTGGAGACATATTTGGTCTTAAAAATCTGTGGAAGAGAAATTTTCCTCTTTCCTTCTAGGCAAACTGAGATGGTTACAGAATTGACTTTTGGTAATATCTTGGATGTGTATTGAGGTTCCTTTACGTTGTTTGAGATTGTTTTACCGGTCCCAAATCAGCATTGGTTTTCAGGTATGGGGATGAATAAATAAGTTCTTAGGCTTTGTAATCCCTGCAGAAACTTTGGAGAGGAGGTTAAAAGAATGACTTGCTTTTGTGGTTCACCTTGAAAATGCTTCCCTTTTAACTAGAAAGGAAATGAGATGCTGGTAGAAAGGTATGGTGGCTGGAACTTAAAATTCACATTAGGTGGACAATTTTTATTAGTTTTGTATTATTCTTTTCAGTTTACGTGGGTTTTTCAAATTTTTATACTCTAGTCTCTTCTCCTTTCCCTTGGCCCTCCTTTTCATCCTTCTTTTTCCTCTTTCTCCTTCGTCTTCCTCTTCATCAACCAATCAACAAATTCCTCTCAGCCTCATCCTTCTATGCTGGCTCATCCGCTTCTTCTTCACCTTAATCAAGTCCTGCTCCCATCTAGATGGCCAAGATGACATCGATTGCTAATGCTTATAGAGCCCTAATTATTAAGGCTAACATATTTGCCAGTCTGACCAAGTCTGCTAGCACCAAGAAGATCAGGGCAGTTCTGTTCAGGCTGTCCACTATGGCATCCTCAAGCCCTTTGACATCTAACTAGGGTCTGGGTCAAATTTGAAGTTGGCAGTGTTGCATTGGGTGTCACATTCAGTGTCAAAGTCGGCTCCGATGATAAAGTCGGGGACTGAAGTGCCAGATTCTGTGAATGATTTTGTCCCTGTGGTGTTATCGAGGCTGGTGAAGCTTGATAGTGGGGAATCTTACAGCGTTCGGATTTTTTTTAAAATTAAAATTATTATTATTGAAGGCTTTCATAAAGAACAAAAGAAACATACACGTGCACAGAAAAAACGAAGCCCACAAAAAACAGAGGACCTCCCCACTACAGGAAGAGGGCCCAAGTATACAAAATCATGTCAAGGAGATAATTACAAGAAGTCTTCGAAATCGAAGCCCAAAGAGAAACATGATACAGAATAACCGACCAAATCTCCCCAATCCCCCTTTCAACTCGGCTAAACACTCCTATTCCTCTCATCCCACAAAACCCACAAGAATGCACAAACACAAGCACGCCAAAGAAGCAGGACGCCGCACAAGGCGGATTGAAGAGAAACTCCTTGATCATCCCTTGGTGCAGGTTATGCTATTGGCTGTCGGAGTGGTTTGGTTAATATAAACCGAGAAGAATTTTGAACTTCAAATCTTTCAATAATTGGAATGGTTATGCTAATCGGTAAGTGGTGAATGTGAACCTTGTCGCTGTTTTCTAATTTAGATTAGTGTTAGGGGAACTCTTGTGATTTCTCCTGCATATCTCCAATTGAAAGGCTCGTTTGATAACCATTCGATTTTTAGTTTTTGGTTTTTGAAAATCAAGCTCATAAACACCACTTGCAATAAATTTGGCTTTTTTTTTCCAACTTTCATTGAAAAAAATGAAAATAATACGAGAGCATACAAAAACTCAAGCCCACAAAACTCTTTGTTTTATTACTTGCTTCATGGTTTTTAAAAACCATGTCAAGTTTTGGAAACTAAAAGAAAAGTAGTTCTTGATTTTTTGAGTTTGATTAAGCATTCGAGTGTTTTTAGTTTGATTAAGCATTCGAGTGTTTTTGTAAGAAATGTGAAAAATGAAAATCAAGCTAAGAAAATTGGGATCAAGAAAATAAAAATTTAAAAACTAGTAACGCAATAGTTATGTAGGGGAGCCTAGACTATAGGTTTTGCTGGGGAGATAATGCTCTGTCAATTTAATTTCTCTAAGAAAGTTCAGAAATTCCTTTTGGTGGCAGATCTGGATCTGGCTAATAGTAATACAAGCATTAGGAATCAAAGGAAATGTTTCTAAACCCCTGCTTGTTGCTATTTAAACGTAAAGTGCTTGTGAGCCATATGTTCATGCAGCCAGTTATGTAACCCTAATACTAACCACAAATTTTGGTGGAAATTATTCGTAACTTTCAGTCTTAGGTGATGAATTGCATTGGCTTAAAAGAAAAGCCGAGTGTATCTGATTTTATTCGATCGTTGCAATCTGGTTCGAAAGTCTGGATGGTCCCATCATCGAAATTGAAGATCAAAGAAGAGATAATAATGAGATTTGGGATTTGATTTGTGTGCTTTTAAGATTCTCTTTGATAACCTTGAAAATTATTGACTAAATTTGAACAAAAAGTTCTAAAACTTCTATTTGTAGTTTTCAAAACTAAAAAAGAGAAAATTCATAGATAGAAGCAGTGTTTATAAGCTTAATTTTCTTTATTTGATATATAAAGTCTCCATCATTAAGTTCTGTTTCATTCTTTGATTTCATATATTCTTAACATTGTATTTTTGTCCTTTGGGTTGGAGGATAAACTCTGTTTTGCATAGTATGTTGTTTCTTTTTATCGTGCCATTTTCTGTAGACTTATGGATATGCCATTGGTTCTCCCTTTATGAATTTCTGAAGATTTTGAAACTCAGGTGGACGAGCTTCTTAAACAACGGGATGGCATACATGCTTCATTCACCATCATGAAATCATCAAATCACATTGGGGCTGGTGCTACGAGTAATGGAAGTAGTAGTAAATCTACCGTCGATGACTCAAAGGTTGAGAATCAAGGAGGAGAAGATGGAACCTCAGATGAAAAAGATAAATCTTTTAAAAAGAGATGGTTCAATATTCCCCGAGGATCCGACAAAAAGCTTGGTTGAAAGAATCATCCGCTGAGGTTTATTTTCTCTCTTCCCAAACGCAACAAATAGAAACTTGCAACCACTTTGTCTTGTAGAATTTAATGGTCAAATTGGTGCATCCATGCTTGTAATACTTGGGTCTCTGTTTTGGTGTATGCTTTCCAGGGTTTCAACAAAATTTGCCATTCTTTCTCCCATCAGAGTTGAGGTAAGCTATTGATTAGGCATTACAGTCTGCTTCTCAAAGACATAGCCAAAGTATATTAAATTTGTGTGTAAATAACTCAAATACCTTCATATATTAAATTGGTTTTTGTGTTGGATACATTTTATCTTTTTGCTTCTTCAAGGTATTTTTTTTATCAGGTCCCTATAGGTATTTTTTTTGTGACATTTGTAAGCATGGCTGAATTTTTTTTTAAGGAAAATTATTTTAGTGTTTAACATAAAAGTAAGCCCAAATTTTGATGATTGGGGAGTTTGGAAATGTTATATCCTATTTTCTTGGTTCATATATTTCTCATGTATTTATTTGTTGTATTGGACTAGAGAAGTAGTTGGTTTCGTTTTTTTTGTTTTTGTTTTGTTTTTATTTTAAGACTTATCAATTAAATTATATCATTTTGTGCATTTAGGGAAGTAAATTGGAAATCAACTCGAGGTTATTGAATAAACTAGGTGGTTTGGAAGTTTCAAGGCTTAAAATGGAACAATCTCGGTAAGTTTAAATACAAAAATATGATCATATATGTAATACTAGACATGTTAGAGATTGGTTTTAAAATGTGATATCGATGTTATGTTCTCTTCCCATACCTATCGAGATGATGGTAAGGGTAAAAAAACAGAGTTGGTTGGGTTTAGTTTTGGCACAAAGAAAAGAAAGAAAAAAAAAAAAAAAAAAGAAGTATAACAGAAAAGAAAAGAAAACTAAGGATTGATCCGACTCAATACTTAGAGCTAATAAAAATGTTCGTTTTCCTTGTATTCTATAAAGAAAACATCTTTCAATGGTCTTCCAATTAAATTCACTAAAACATGGAAAAGCTGTGACAAACCAAAGGTATAAAACCCACAAATTAGGTTTTCTTAAACTACTTTATTAATCATTCAACAAAAATTCACAAATGTCGTACTATCTACAGAAATTTGAAAAGAACTTAACTTCTATCAACAACTCATATTAGTTTATAATATTGATAGTATCGTTAACGAACTTTTATTAGTTTTTATCGTTAAAAGACTTTAAGATTTCTATCAACCTCTTCTTCTAGTGATAGATTTCTGTCTATGTAAAATTTTTTGCTATTTACCATTTTATATTTTAACTAATTTTTCAATATTCAAAAAGTTTGCTTAAACTTTTTAATTCTATTTAATTATTCGTCTTCATTTGGTTTTGTTCCATGGATATTAGATTTCAAAGGAGGAAGGAAGGTTTACTTATAAGAGGAGATATATATAGATGTGGTAAATACTGAGTTACATTTTGTCAGAAAGTTGTCCAACTAGAAAAAAAAAAAAAAAAAACTCACTTCTCCATACAAAATTGTTTTTTTTTTATTCTCAAGCGCCAATTTTAGGAAAAAACCAAATAAAACATAAACAAATTTATGAATATCATAAACGTGTTTTTATACTTTATCTTCTACCTTGTATTGCATTAAAAACTTTCAATCTTTTACTCTATTTAAATGTACATCTTATCAATTTTACATTTTCTTTAAGTATAATTTGAAGCAGTAGATTTGAACCATAGAACTCTTATCAGTTGAGCTAAGTTCATTTTGATTTTTTTACATCTTATTAGTGCCCAAATAATCAAAATAATAATAAATATTTTTTAATTCCCCACATCATATGATATGGGATTTCTCAATTAGCACCCTTCAAACAATGTGGAATAGTTAATTGCCTAATTAGATGTTGATCATCATGATCATCCATGATTTCTAACCCCATCCATATTATTTTATTATATTTTGCATTTGAAACCACAACTTGGTCCTAGGTTATTCAAATGATTAAAATAAAAGGAAAAAGAAAAAAAGAAAAAAGAAAAAAACACCATATTATAATATTAGACAGAGAGACCGACTTTCAAAGAAGAAACATTAAAATAATGGCCTTTTGAGGTTTGTTTTTATTGAAATTTGTTTGTTTTTATTCTTATGTCCTAACATGGCTTCTTAAGGTTGATGCATATGGTCCAATGTATTTGTCTATTTGACATGTTCTGTGCCATAAATTCCCCCCAAAAATTTGACCCTATTCTTTATCCAAATTAGGGCATTGCTTATTTTTAATGTATGATTACTCTTTTTGGGGGTCAAAAATTATACATTAACATCCCTATGATTTGCCTGTACTGCAGAGCCACGCGTATCTATTCGTATTGTTTTTTCAATTAGATTACTTTTAGATATAGGAAAATGAACAAAAACAAATAAATTTTCTCTTACGATATCTAGAATCGAACTTATATATATTAAGGTTCGAATATAAAATTTATGATACAAATTTAGAAGTGAAAACTGATTTTTTCTTTTCCTTTTAAAAAGTAGATGAAAATCAGACAATAAAAGTGGTGTGGACAACAATTAGAATAATAGATCACATGTATGTGTAAGGATAGCCAAAAACTGGATAGAAAAACAAAAGAAAAATAATGTAGAAAAAGAAAATTGGGATAGTTCTGGAAATGGATAATAAGTAAAAGAAAGAAAGAAAGAAAGAAAGAAAGAAAGAAAGAAAGAAAAAAGACAGGAAGTTAGATTAATGTATGGAATCCCATGTTGGGACATAAAGGTTGTCTGTCCCAAACATTAAACAGTTTAGTTCACGTGTTGTTTTGTGGTTTCTATCGGAAAATTTTATATTACTACCAGAATATCATACTGTCTTTAATTGTTCTTGTTATAAATTTTTGTTGATAAATATTAGTGTATTCTATATATATTATTAGACCTTACTCTATTTTTTAAATATGTCGAAGTAACACACAATAAATGAAAATGTAGAGATTTCTACTATCACGCTTTGTATAAGAGACTTTGAATACGATTGATTTAGTGTGTGATGGTGGGAAAAATTTCAAAAGATTAATTATGTTAAATCATCGATGACTTAAAAAATTAAGTTGACGATTATGATAAACTTATTTATATCTATTGTAACATTCTCTCTCTCATTTGTTGGTTTACAAATTTGTAAAAGACTCGATGAGTAAAAGTTAATAGTATCAAGTAGAAAAGAAATGATATTTTTAGAAAATTTGAACACAATAACTAATTTTGATATCATATTACGTTATGAATTGACACAAACGGAAGGCTTATGAGGTAAATTTAATTATATTAGAACGTTAACATTCTCTTTTTATTTATGGACTTGAAAATTTGTACAAGACCCCAACAAGTAAAAAATCAATATTAATTATTGAAGAGAAAATGGCAACACACATATGTATTTGAATACATGATAACGTAACTCTCTAGTTATACATGTTAAATCATCGATTGATTCAAGAGCAAAAGTTTAAAAGACTTGAATGGTGGAAAATGGGTAGGTTTAATTTTGATAAGTGATATAGTGACCAAAGGAAATGGAAAAGTAATTGAAGGAATTGTGAATGTTTTGGTTTGGTAGCATATCTACATGACCAAACAATACTATTATGTGATATGAAAAAGATAAACAAATCCACCTAAGATTTAGGTGAACCTTCAAGCTGAGCTTCATTTTATAAACTCTATACACAATAATATATTCTACAATGATGATGAAATTTACACTAAAAAAACAATAGAAATAAACAAGTATATGCTTTCAAGAGAAATACACATTATTCTACAAAGAAGTTTTCTTTTTCTTTAAATTGCATTGTATCACTTGTAAATAAGTGTGATCTTTTTGTTCCTCCAAATTTTCAAATATATACAAAAAGTTAGGACGATAGATATCTCTCACTTTATTGTTGTTTATATTTGTCAATAAGTACATTGCAATAAATATATAACAGAGTCCTCGTCGCAATTTTCTTTCATTGTCCTCTTTCTTGTCGCAATTTTCTTTCATTGTCCTCTTTCTTGTATTGAGATCAAATTTACTCTTCTGTCCTTGAGAGAAAAATGGTAGTTAAGTTTACTTTTATGTGATTCAAAATCTTAAATGTTTGAGAAAGTGAATATTGCACGTTAAGATTAGATAGTTGTTGTCTTATACAATAAGGTTCGGGAACTTTAGTTAATTCGTATAATTTTTTAATCTTATATATATATATATATATTTATTTATTTTGGAAATGAAGTGAGGTGTATTTTCAATTTGCTTTTCACCTAATTCAACTAATTTATAGTTTAGAATTTTTTTTTTATTGTTTTGAATTAGAGGTCATGAGTTTAAATTAGAGAAGTGATGATGTTGAAATGCATGTTTGTATATATTGTCATGTCATGTGAGGATGTCTATTAAAGTCTGTGGGTTGGATGTTATGTAGGTGAATTGATGTTGGTTTGCCCAAGTGTTCCCCACCTTCTTCATTTTCCAAACTAAACCAACTTTTTAATCTCTCTCTCTCTCTCTCTCACAGTTTTAATTTCTTCTTCAAAAAACTCTATTTCCCTCACTCTCTTTCATGCTTAAATATGTTTGATTAAGAGAGAAAAATGAAAAATCACAAATTTAATCTTTATATTTTTAATAAATCTTTAAATCGAACCAATTTTAAAGTATAGAGATCCAAATTATATTTTAACCTAATATTAAAGAAAGAGTTAATTATATCACACTCAAAAATTGCTTGCTTGAATTAATCTCTAAAAGGGGGATTTGGACATGAAAACAAAGTCATGTTGGAGGGTTTTTATCTTTTTTTCTTTTTGAGATCCTTCCAAAATCAATGGGTTGCCCAAAGGAAAAGGAAAGAAAGAGGAAACAAAGAAAAAAAAAAGATGATTAAGAAAGTTTAATTAATGGGGGGGGTTTCTTACATGATTGAATCATGTCCTAATTTTAAAAAAGTTAATAAATATATATTGTGGAATTGAAACAAAAAGGATTTTTGGTTCCATTGGGCATAGTTATTGATAAACACAACTTGGGGTGGGCCATTAATTGTGAGATTTGAGCAAATCTTAGATATGATCATAATATCTATAGACATCAATTAATTCAATCAACCAACCCAAAAAGCTATCTTTATAATTAAACTCTAACAACTAATTTAATATTACTTGGTGGAAACCATTACAACACAAGATGATTAGAAAGTGAGTGAGTGAGAGAGAGAGAGAGAGAGAGAGAGAGAGAGAGAGAGAGAGAGAGAGAGAGAGAGAGAGAGAGAGAGAGAGAGATTGTCTCTTATTTATTATTTTCAATCTTTAATTTCCTTAATCTTTCATAAAAGTAAAAACAGTACTTTGCTATCATTTATTAAGGTTAAACATATCTTAAAGAGAAAGATTTGTGACCCTTTATTTTGAAGCCTATGGGGTAGAAGATTGTGTAAAATTTGGAAAGTATTACATTTTCAGTTACTACAATTCTTAACTCGTTTTTGATAATTATTTGATTTTCGGTTTTTAAAGTCTACATATAAAAATCTATCTTTGAGTTACGTTTAGTCTTTTTTGTTTTGTTGTCTATATTTAAATTATTTTCAAAATTAGAAAAGAAAAGTTTATGAAAAGTTTTTTCTTTTTTTTGAAATTTAGTTAAAAACTTGACTCGGCATAACATTGTAAAAAAAAGAAGAAACAGAATTTAAATCTCAAAAAATAAATATTAAAAAACAAAATGGTTCCAAACAAAATCAGTTGATTTTATTACAAGCAAAACTTGAGTAAATTTGCCCCATAGGAACTTGTATTATGTTAGCAACATATTTACGCGACATGATTTGTGTTGTACTGATTATGCCTATATCATATTGATATGTGCAGTGCAGATTTGCTAGTAATTGGTTTGCTTTCTTACTACCAACGATATTTTTTGCATCATGTCATGTACGATGTTAAGCATAATGTCATTTGACAAGCAGATTTTGCATAATATCATTTTCCTTATTTGTTAATTAGTGTATTTTTGTTAGATTTTATGGTCTCTCCTTTCTTTTTTCGCAAATATTACTTCTTCCCTTCCTTGAAGATCTTCTCCAAGTATATATATATATATATATATATTGTAGTTTTGTAATTTTGAGCTTAGAGATTGTTTAAACCTTAACCTTTGACAAGAATATTTTCCTTGTTGAGAATATGTTCCAACAATCGATTAGGTCTAATTGAATAATTGTCGTGAATATAGCAAATCACTTAAGGGTGTAATTGGAAATGGGAAATGATGTGGTATTGAGAGAAGCTCAATTGCATACTACAGTTTATAAAAATTTGCTATGGAGGGTGAGGGGATCTCACAGTCATAGAAAACCTTAAGTACATTATATCGATCAGAAAATCTCATACAAAGTTTTAGAGAAACGTTATCATGGAAGTTATATGAAAGTTTAAACTTGGCAGTTTGGCACATGAATCTGCCTCTTTTATTCCTTCAAAAGGGGCATTTCCCTATGACCGCCACGAATGTCTGATTTACCTATTTATTTGAATGGATTTAATGGATGGAAAGCCTAAGTTGGAAGTAATTAAAGAGTAAGCTATAGAAGATGGAATCTAGCTATTAGCTAGATAAATACTTCATTGTAATTCTACCAAACTCTTTATATTGGAATTTTTATTTTTATTAGGCACAAAACGTTGCAAACGTAGGTGATATTACATCAAACTAGGTTACTCCAATATTGGACAACTATATATTTTTGTTGTTTGCTTAAGTTATTCTACTTGTCCCTCACTTATAATACCCATTATATTTCCTTCTTATCTTAGCTAACGTGAATAATTCTCCTCTTGATCAACAAAGTACTATAAAGTCTCACTTTTTTAGGTTCTTCAATTTCTTTGCCCAACATACTCCAAAGATTCTCACCACTTAGCTGAGGGGTATAACTCTGAGACGACTTGTTAATTAAGATATTGCCTACTGGTGCAAAATTATTTATTTTTACACATAAACCTTCAAGACTTTATTTTTAAAATCGGAAATGTTATTGCTAGCGTTATTCCCAACCATCCTACTAACCCTTGGCTAAGATAAGAATTTACTCAGTAGTGATTCTTTAAGACTATTAAATCACTTGTCTAGAAAAAGATGGTGGTGAAAATAAAATTGCAATAGTTTTTCTTTTTAAGTACGTCCCTAAGATTTAAACTCATTTTTTCCTTTAGGCCATTGGATTTCCCAAATATAAGCACTTTTGTTTGTGCTTTTATAGATTTAAATTTGGTTTTCGTACTCATCAAAGTCTAAATGTTGGTTTCTAATTTAGTCTAAGTATAATTTTTTCCCCTTCTTGAAACTTCAATCAAAATATACCCATAAATTAATATGAGTTTATTTATAAAAAATACAAATTAAACCAATGACTATATACTATGTACATATAGAGCTATATGACTTAAAAATCAACTCAAAATCACTTGAACAAAAATATTATTTTCTCAAAATCCTGTAAGTGGTAGTAAAAAAAATTATTTCATAAATTTCCCCACGTGTGTGTATTATATATATATGGAAGACAAACATATTTAATCACATAAATTAATAAAATGACTATTTAGATTCTTGAGAAGAAAAAAGAAATGGCAATTGATTTGCTTTTAATATTTCTCTCTAATATTGGCATTAAACATACATTAGAACTACGTTTAACAGCTTTCAAAACAAAATTGTAGAAACGAGGGGTTTATGTGATTAACTATGGAAAGTTTCAGAATCATTATCATTATTATTATATCGATTATAAAGCGTTTTGTTGAAATAATGTGACAAACCCATTATATGCATCATCTCCACATATACGTACGTTGTTAACACAATGTACATATATATGAACAGTGGAGCATAAATAATAACTAAGTAGATAGCTCTAGAATCCACGAAGTATAAATCAACAAGTCATATGTACATATAGAGAGAGACTCATTTATTCTAAAGTTTAAGTCACTTACCAACGATCTCTCCCTTTCTCTTAAAACTCAGATTCTAACCCACTTCCCAAACTCTCTATCAACTTTTGGTGATCTGCCTATATGCTTTTTGGCTTTGAAGTTTCTTCAAGACATTTGTGAAAGTAACTCTAAATTTGAACAAACATTTCAAAAGGATTTTTTTTCCCTTCACGATATTATATAATATCAAACAAGAACAACTATATATTTGTAGCTTATTTGGAATGTTTTTGTCCTCGTTTTAAATTTTTTAGTCAAAGTAAAAAACCATATTTAATTTTACAGATTCATTCAAAACAATATAATGCTTACACATGTATGAATATGTAAATAAAAATATGTAAGTCAGGTAGGTATGAAAAATGTCACCTCAATAATAATAATAATAATAATAATAATAATAATAATAATAATAATAATAATAATAATAATAATAATAATAATAATATTTTTTTGTGGAGTTGACTGTGGGTTTTCCCCTATGAGTTGGGCAGTGGAAACTAAGCAACAACTAAAATCATTGGACTCATAAAGCAAATTATCACATAAAAGATAGTAGGTAGGTAGGGTAGACAATGTATATATGGGGTAATGTTTATAGTAAAAATACATGCATGTATACTTTTTTGGCTTCTTTAGGGAGGCGTTCTCAAATTTTTTCTTTTTTTTATACAACCAATTGTTGCATGTAACATATATATATATATATATATATATATATATATATATATATATATATATATATATATATTTATATTTGATGTTTAAAGATAAAAAATCACGTTAATTTTAATTGAACTAAGTTTTTTTTTTTGACAAATTTTTACGATAAAATTAAGTCTTGTTTGGTTGACAACTTAAAACTAAAATAAGAGTTTTAATAAAAACAGTAAAGGTATAATATTTCATGTTTTCATACATGTATTTGATTAATAGGTCGAAATCAAAAATCAAAATACAATTTAAAAAATGGTTCAAATTTTATTTTGATAATATAATTATAAACCATAAATTTAATTACAGTTAATAACTAAAGATTAGGTTCGGATATAAACTAATATTAATTTGCTTTATGAACTTGTTTTATGTTAAAAACTTATATAATTAAAATCTCAACTAACTTATGATACATTATATGATGTATGTTTTAATTTAACAAAATTAACCAAGTTTACAACATTTAATATAATATTTTATTTGTCAACATAATTATATATTTTAAATTTAAAAAAAAAATTTAAAACTAAAAGCACACACAATTTTTTTTTTCAAAACAAAATCAAGATTATTCCTTATCATATATGTATTCCTTAAATGTAACGAATATGAGAACATAAAACTTGTTTATCATACCGAACTTTACTATCTTTAATAACTCTCAAATTTTCTCAAAAACAAAATAGGTTGAATCCATTCACTAAGATATCTCGATTAAAATACTCTCCTAATCTTCAAAACATACAGGAGTTTTATTTGAGCACCCTCATCTTGTGTTCATCCCATCAATTATCAACTCTCAATAATTAAAAAAAGGGTATCTATCAAATCTAAACAAATAATAATAATAATAATAATATAAAACCAATAATTAGAGACAAAAATTGGACTGACCCACTTAAGATTTACATGAAGGCCCTCACCCCCACACATATATCAATACATTTTTTTTAAAGAAAGAGAAAAAAAGATTAGGAAAAAGAGGCCTTTTGACCTAACTCTCCTAGTTGAAAAGATTGAATTAAAATGGATGATTTAATTAAGCATGATGATCATGTTATCATGTAATGATTTGAAAGAATAATCTAACGGTCCAAAAAGAATAAAAGCTTTCACTCATAAAGTTGATGGAAGACATGAGAATCCATAAGATCTTTCATTCATGGGGGAAAATTTTGACTAAGTGATGAATCCCTTTTTGAAGCCTTGAATTTAACAACACATGAGAAAAGGGGAGACCATGGTGGGGCATTTTTTTTTTGGAGTTATGGCCATTACTTTGGAATTATATTTGTTATTTTTTTTCAAAATTAATAATATAAAATATTTAATAATGGAAACAATCTTTATTATTTATCTTTAAGGTGACATAACTAGGAAAATTTTAATTTGAGATCTATATACTCTTCCTCTACATCAAAGTTAACTTCAATTTTCTTTAATTGAAATTGGTGTGATATCTCGAGAAAAATAAGGCTTTTGTGATATCTTGATCCATTTATAACGGATACGTGATATTTTACTATATTTATAAATATTATCAAAAGAATTTTATGATCCAAAATATTTTTTTAAAATAGAAATGTTAAGTTCCAATTTAACAAAACCATCAATAGAAATGTCGATAAAATGTTTTTTTCCACTAATCATACGCTAATATCATACTTAAAATGAAATTTGAATTGTTGTTGATATACTAAAAACTATACACCAATAATATATACTTGAATTCAATATGAGTTAGTTCTGATATAAAGTTGAAATACCAATGTTATTTTCAATAGTATATCTCATACACCTACGATATATATATATCAACAATATTGTTGATATATATTTTATATCTTTCTCTTCAAATTTGGTATACATTAGCCTACTTAGGTACAAAATATGAAGTATATAGTGATATACTAAACCAAATACAATTTAGAAAAGGAAAATTATTGTAATTGATAAAACTGTTAAAAAATATTAATTTAAAATCTAGAAACTAATAGACTATCGATATAATTATTTGATAGATACTGATATTAGTAGTTTTAATATATTTTGTAAATATTTTAATTTATTTTATTATATGTACAAATATTCTTATGCAAAAATCATATCAAAATTCAAAAAAATAAAATAATATATACTTGATATTCTTCATATTACTCAATCCAACTAATACAATTAAATTATATCATCAAAATTAGATAAATATTTTCTTTGAAAATATAAGAAACGAACACCAAAACCTAAATCAAATCCTATAAAAAACTAATTGAATGGAACTAACTATATATTATACAATTAAAATCATGATATGATATGTTAGTTGCAAAAACAGTATAGAATATAGAAAATATATATCAATTTTATTGACAATATATACAACAAATAGAGTGTATATTAGTTTAACTACTGATATAAAATAAAAATAGAAATTACAACAACAGTGGACTGATATAGTATAAAATACATCGAATATAGCAAAAAAAGAAATACATAAATCAGAGTAGATTTAAAAGTAATGGAAATATATATATATATATAGAATGCTATATATACAAGTTCAAAAAAGGAAAACTAGATTTACACAAATAGTGATATAAATAAAATTTCTGAATTTAACACCCCAAGGCGAAGGTTGTGGAGAGAGAGAGAGAGAGGGGAGAGGATGTGAAAAAATGAAAAAGAAAAAGAAAAAAGGACGTCAATCACGCAAACATCCATCCAAAGACAAAATGACTCATCATGTCCACGTAATCTGGGGCCTACTTCACTCTCTCTAAAATTCCATTTCATTAATTTAATAATAAATATTTGTCCAATGTCTTATCTGACTAAGCTTCCATGTTGACTTTCGTTCACAAAATTCACATTTTCACTTTTCTTTTCAATATATATATATATATATATTAGAGAGGAGAGGGGAAGGGGGGAATTTGAGCAACATGCGTATCTACTTGGAGATATGAGAGATGAATTAGATAGCGACACGTGGGGCCGTTCACAAGTGATTTCGGTGACAGACGGTGATAGATAAGATAGATAGATAGATAGATTGATAGTTAAATAGATGGATGGTTCATTTTTATTTATTGGAATTATTGGGAGTTTTAATTAAAATTGTTGCATGCATGGAGAGAGAGAGAGAGAGAGGGAAAGATACTTTTGACTTTTTTAATGTGAAACACAAAATTAATTTTATTTTTTTTAGAGAAGAAACTTAACTAAACTTTGTCTTTCACATTTATTTATACATTTATTATTTATAAATTTATTAATTTTCTTTTGTCGGCTGCTTTTCTTCTAAGTTGGGATTTTGGAAATACCAACTAAATAAAACCAACCCACAACCACATTATTTTATTTTGTTTTTTCAAATAATAAATAATCATAAAATATTAACCTAAATTATTATATCCAATCAAACTGTCAAAAATATTTATGATGACTGTCATATTTGTGTTATCTATATCAATAGAATAAGTTAATTTTAATAAATATAATAAAATATTAAAATTTTACGATTTTTTTGTTACAAATTCAAAAATTTCATAAAGTCTGACTTTGTAAAATTTTTTTTCCATTTGTCCTTTTTTTTTTTTTCTTTTTATGTAATTTTTCTTTTATATATATATATATATATTGGTTTTCAATTCATCATAAATCTTGTATTATCTTTTTAAAAGTATTATTTAGTTCAAGATTGATCAAATATAAAAAAATTTGTTACACGATCTTGAACAAAAATCGTTGGAATGTTGTCGTTTAAATTTGGCTACAACCAAATCTAACAAATATAAAAGACCTTGAAAAAAAATAGTTAGGATATTGGGCAAATATAAACGATCGAGTACCAAATAATCTTGAAAAAAATGTTGGATATTGGTACATATCGTACCAAATATATTATGCACGCGAGTGACCAATTAATAGCATGCTAACCGGGTCATTTTTGATATTTTTTGTTATAAAGCCTTGGGCTTTTTCCGTTTTCAAAATTGTTTACAGTGTAAATATTTTGTCAATGTAAATCCCAATAGAATATGATTTTTGCTATAGTTGAAAATATTTCAAATATAAATGTTATAAGAAATCAGGAGAGAGTGAGAAATTAGAGGTAGAAAACCCAAATTTGAAAGAAAGTACAAAAAATTATATCATTGTGATATCTTTCTTACCAACTATTGTGAGAAAAAGACTAGGAATTTTTCTAACTTGAGAGTTGGGTTAATGGATTTATTCTTCACTAAAATGTCATCATATGGTAAAATTTTAAAAGAAAATTTATCAAATGACTAGAAATTAAAATTGGTAAGAAAAATATATACCAAGTCTTTTTAATGTGTAAGAAACCTTTTGACGTAAAATAATAAAATTGGAGGAGAATGATCTATATATATTAAACACATACGTTAGATTATAAATTTGATCTCCATAATTTAAAGAAAATTGAAATTAGCTTCTATGATTGATATGATTTTAAATTTGTCCATATAGTATTAATAAAACGCTTATAAATATTTGAAGCTATTAGTTGTATATTTTGAAAGTATTTCATTTTAAAAATGACGATTTTAACAAAAATGATTGGTTAACAATTGATTTGTTAAGTGTCACTCTCGTACAAATTATTATAACGTTTGATTCTACACTTTTCAAATTTACTTTGTAATATCAAAAAGACTTAAAAGTAATTTTCAAGTCATGTTCGAGATTGAATTCTAGAAAACCATTTTGAAATAAATTATTTAATTATAATTAGTTTTGAACAATTGTGATCAATTATGATAATATATATTAGGTTCGAAGAGACCTTACAATCTATAAGATATATGATCTACTCATCTCATTGATGATAGACTCTAACAAATTTTGTTATATTTGTAATTTTTGTAAAATATTATCATATATATGTTAATATTTTGAATACAATTGCTATATTTGCAACTATTTCATCCGTTTATTTTAAATCAATACCCACTAATAAATAATTAATATATCAATTTGAAAAGGAAAAATATAAAATTTGGATGACGACACATGTCAAGAGCTATCTCACTCCAAATGTCTAAAAGTGGCTAAGGCTACAAAATAACTATTGTTTTAGTTAACGACGCCATGTGAAGAGGAAGAATTCAACTCATTCATTCTTTTTCCCCCAACATATTTAATTCTTTAACTAACTAACTTAAACTTAAAAAGTTTCCAATCGAGTTTCTAATTATTATTTAACATCGATTTATTTATACTCCAATCCACTAAAGTATTGAATTGATAAAAATAATTACACCATATAATATTCTTAAAAGATAATAAGTAGAGTGAAAAATTATTTCAAATATAACAAAATTTTAGAATTTATCAACGATTTCTATCGATGTCTATCAATGCCACTAATATAGACTATGATAGAAATCTATTCTTTAGTGTTCATCATTGTTAGAAATATGATATCTTGCTATATTTTGTAGATATATTGATTGATTTTGTTATATTTGAGTACATCCCTAATTAAGTTAACAACATTTTAAAAGAACTACAAATATAATATCAAATTTTATCGACAATAAACTCCTATAATTGGTAATAAACTATATGATTAATATACTACTACCGGTGGATATACTTTAGGTTTAATTGTTATACTTATGCAATTATCCAAACAATTTTGTTTCGATATAAATTATAAATTTTTATAATTGCATCAATTTACACCCTCACTGTCACATTTTATTTGAAACAACATTTTGTAAAATGACTTATAACTATATCAATTAACCTCCAACTTTCATAAGAAAAATAATACTATTTGAATTTCTTTTGAAAAATTATCCATAAATAAGTACTCTAATTATATACTATTTTTTTATAGTCGACATTTGAAAGAAACTGAACTATCACATGATTGACAATTGAAATATAGATGATTTTCAAATGTAACTATAACGAAAGATCTTAGATGGTTTACTTTCGAAGCATTTAATCGATACAAATCATAAGTTTCTCTTTATCGAACAAATCACTAAAATTTGATCACATTGTTGGACCAACTTATTTTTTTAAAACAAATTCAATAACTCAACGAAAATCACGTCAAGTGGCTATTGAAGTATATTAGTTATAAGCCTAGTTGGGTGACACACTTGAAATAAATAAAAGTATATATTCCAAAATACCTATTTTTTTTAAAATTAAAAATAAATTCCACTAGTAATTGGACAACTATGCCATTATCTTCTCTAATATTACAATTATTAGTTATATTTATTATATATTGTATACTGATTTAAGTATAAATTAACAATAGAAAAAAAAAAGAATTGTAGTTTAATTCTTAAATAATTTTGATTAGTATAGCATATATGATAATTTTGTGACTAGATCATAATTGTCGGTTCAGAACATAATTTTAAAACTTTTAAAGTAAATAGTTTGTTTGTTTTGTAGCACATAATTTTTTCATAATTTTAAAATTACTAAATTTTAGTTATTTTATTTAGTTGAATAATCTTTTTAATTAATCAAAGATTCTACCTTTAGTTTTCTTTAGTAATTTTTATATTCATGCCTAAGAAATTAGATGAGGTTTATTTATTTAATTCTTATTTTGTCTTCTAGTGAAATATATATAATTGTGTATTAAATAAATGAATTATTGAAAAAAGTGGTTTTTTTATTATAAAAGACAATATCATATATATACTCTAAACTATGCAATTTTTAAAACCAAAT
This sequence comes from Cucumis melo, assembly GCF_025177605.1. Classification (NCBI taxonomy): domain Eukaryota; kingdom Viridiplantae; phylum Streptophyta; class Magnoliopsida; order Cucurbitales; family Cucurbitaceae; genus Cucumis; species Cucumis melo. Next base: position 20,851,396 of record NC_066865.1, read on the forward strand.
CCCACAATTTTTGGCACATTTTTCCTCTTTATATTCATGAATTTAGTCAATGGTTAAATTTAGCTTTTAGAATATTTTAAGAAATGTAAGTATGATTATAACGAATTAGATAACCCAACTTATATATGTATCATTTTGTTATTCTCACAATTACGTTTATTGTTTTTCATACAAATTTAACTTGGATAGCACCTAATGTTATATTCATCTAAATCTTAGTTACAAATTTGTCTACTAATTTGAAGTTATTTCTTTGTCATATAATCTCTTTTGTAATCTATTGAAAAGTTGTTTTGATATGTATTTTTTTCTTTTTTATTATATTTTTTTTAGAGAGTAGCCTTATGCAATTTAAGCTATTGATTGACACATTTAATAATTCATTTTCTCTTTGAAATGATGTAATAATCCAATATTGACTAATTAAATTGTTTAAGAATACTTGATGTATACTAACATAATCTTCATAGTATATGTTTTAATTCTTCTTTTGAGGGATCTTCTTTGATTTTGTTTGATAGAAATATATTATATAAAATTCCCAATTGTGGTTCATATCGACTATTTGAAAGCTAGCTTTAACTATTATTATTATTATTAATTAACAATCTTCCTAAATATATTTTTCACTATTGTTTACTTGGCTCACTCATTCAAATGTTTAATGGAAAATATCATTAACTTGACTTCTTCAAATTAAATATCATAGATGTCTAAAAAGATTTATATTATAATTCTCAATTTTTATTTTATTTTATTAAAGTTTACCCAAAAACACATCCTTCTAATTTTGCTCGAAAAAGAGAACATCTTTATTAACAATTGTGTGTTTTAAAATTGGCTAAGTACAATATAAAAGATTTCAAATGACAGATTAAAGTTGTCTCAAATATATATACCCACAAGTACTTTTCTTCTTAGTTGGGTTTTAAAATAAAGATTAGTGTGTTAGTCTCTTTTTACTTTTTAAATCTGAACGATGGCTTAGAGTTCAACATATATTCTCAAAATAATGTCACATTAGCAAAAATTCAATTATTTTATAAGTAGCTTACTAATACATAATATTACTCATTATTCACTAATGATCAGTTTGATAAAGTACTTTAGCCAATATAAACATAACTAATCAACTAATCAATCTAAACAAATTCGAAATTCTATAAACTAATCAAATTGAAAAATAACCACCACCATGATTAAACTTTCCCGAACACTAAACTTCAATCCAATAACAATTTTCAATAGAATAATTAAAATCAATCCATTTTGTTACGTTTTAATTGACCTTATTTTAATGTATAGCAAGCTTGAGATGAAGCACATTACAGTTCACTGATTGATTCAGCTTTATTAATTATTAATAATAAAAGTCTATTTTATCTAAAATTATTGGGACAAGTAGTAGTCATGAATCCACAAGACCCAAATCAAAAAGTCCCTCACTTGAAGTATTTAAAAGATATTGTTGATTGAATAATTAATTCATATAACCAATAATTAGTGTCAAAATTCATTGAATGTGACATTTAAATCAATATATATTAACATTTGTATAATAATTATTTCAGCTTGTATATGCCAAGAAAAACAATTTCAATATCCCGTTGGGTATTGCATAATATTCTTCAAATTAAACTGTATACTATCTTTTGAGTGACTTTAGACCAAAAAAGTATAATTGATATTTAGAAATGACAAAGTCAAGAATGGAAAGTGACAATTAGAGACTGAAGCGGGCTTAGAAAAATAGGTTTGACATGAGCCAACAACGTAACCTCGATCTTAATCGCAGTCAACCTCTTTGCCAAATGCACAATAGGGCACGTGTTTATGCATGTCCCGACCAAAAGTAGTACTTTAAACTCAAGGAAAAAAAGCTAGCTCAACCTAGCCAGACAATTAGAAATCGGGCACGTATTTTTTGGTCATGTTAGTTATTTAATTACCCTAAGGCGACTCGAAAACTAGGTTAACTTTTTCTCTATAAATATATTATATAAAATCATATAAGGTAACTTGAGCTTCACTTACAAGTAATTCTTCCTAACTTTCACAATATATATTTCACTTACCGACTTAGATGACGAAGTGTATGTGATAAGGTTTATGCATTTACCGTGTTCAAAATTTAGCACAAACATATTTAAAAAAGAAAATAGTAACTTAGGTGCAAATAGGTTTATGCATTTCTTTCTTTTCACCAGAGAAAAAGTATATAAGAAATTGATTTTTTGGAAAAAAAAGTTTATGAGGTGACAATTTATGACTATCACATCCAACACACATTCTTCAACAAGAGTGGTAACATATCTATAAATAAATGAATAAATAAATAAATGAATAAATAAATAAATAAATAAATAAATAAATATTATTAAATTAATGAAAATTTGTAATTTAGGAAAAATGGAAATATCTTCCACTTAATTATTTTCTCCCCATATCTACTTCCTCTCTAACTCTCTTACATTGATCTCCCTACTCTCCCCTTTGGCACATGGTTAGAAGATTAATATTAATGTATTTCGAGTTTGCATCCACCTTTTAGTTTTGAGTTGCATCCACCAATCACATAGTAAAAATACTAAACAAATTATAATAATATAACAAATCTACAATAGATCTAATAAGATGAGAATCCATATTTTGAAGTTTTAATTTTTTCTATATACGTAAATATCTATTGCAATGTTTCTTAATTGATATTGACATTTTAAACTTTGACCGATTACGACATACCTTAATACCAAATTACTTTACCTATACCTTTTACTTCATACCATTGTTTAAAAACATATTAAAAAAAAGTGAAACCCAAGTTTATTTAAAAGGAAAAAAGAAAAAGAAATAGATTGAAAACAAGAAATAAAATCATAAAATTTTTAGAAAAAGAATGGATATATATAAGAGATGGATAGCGTTAAAGAAGTGCAATCCTTTGTGTCCCAAAAATGTTTGTTGAGTTGTGTTCCCATATTACTTGACTTTCTTCTCATTTGGATTGTTCCCTCCTCTATCTCTTTCTCACATTTTTAATTGGAAAAAAAACAAATTGAGTGCACTAATATGCATGTGACAGTGTAAATATTTATTTATATTATTATATATTACATTATTATTTTACAGTAAAATGATTCAAAATATATATCGATGTAACAAAATATTATAATCAATTTGTTATAGATAAACTCATAATATAGATTGACACGGATAGTTATTGAAGTTTATTACAGATAAAACGGTAATGTTTTATTATATTTATAAATACTTTTTAACTATTTTGATAATTTTTTCAAACAATTGGTTCTTTCGAGAAATATTGGTACATCCATTTCTATGAATTGTGGTCGATTACAAACAGATGCACAAAGATAGATGTTGATACAAATATATTTTTCTATTTTTGCAAGAAAACCCCACCATTTATTTTATTTTATTTGTTAAGCTATATATACCTATTCATGCATTAACCTTCCCTTGCATTTCCCACCTTCCTTCCTTTCTCTCTCTCTCACTCTTAAGCTTTTTATTTTATTTCTCTCTCTCTCTCTCTCTCTCTCATCATCTTCCATTTTTCCATGGCAGCTCTAGAAAACCATTACCAAACCAAACAAAACAACAACAATAATCCGGCCACCACCCGCTTAAAGCTCTTTGGGTTTGACGTTCAAGAAGATCTTGATCAAGACGATTCCACACCCACCTCCTCCGACTCCGGCGCCGCCGTTCCCTCCTCCGGCGACCGCAAATACGAGTGTCAGTACTGTTATAGAGAGTTCGCCAATTCCCAAGCTCTCGGCGGCCACCAAAATGCCCACAAGAAAGAGCGTCAACAGCTCAAACGCGCCCAATTACAAGCTTCCCGAAACGCAGCCGTTTTTAGAAACCCCATCGTTGCTGCCTTTGCTCCGCCTCCTCACCTCCTTCCCTCCGCCGCCGTTACGGCTTCCTCTTCTTGGCCGGTTTATATCCCGCGGGCTCCACCTCAATTTCAAGTGTCTCATGGTTGTGTTTTTACTCCGTCCTCATCTTACGGCGGCGGCGGCGACGCTCCACCACCACCGTCGCCGCCGGATTTCTTCACGATGGGGTCTCGGTCAAGTCATGGGATGGTGGATGCTCCGATGTCGCTGAGCCGGTTTTCTAAAGTGGACGGTGGAACCGCGTTCGATGATGGACCCGGTTTGGATTTGCATCTTAGCCTCGCTCCGGCCGCCCCATGAAAATTAAAGTCTCCATCTTTTTAAAATTTTTTTTAGAAATTAATGGTTAGAGTTTTGCTCTTTAAGCCACTGGTTTTTCTTTTTCTTTTCCTTTTTTTAATGTGAGAAATAGAAGGAATTTAATTTAGATCAAACCAGATGGGCTAAGAAAAACAAAGATGAAAAAAAAAAAGAAGAAGAAAGGAAAATCTTTGAACATGTTCATGATGATTCTTCCACCATCATCCATCCATCCATCCATCCATCAACCTTATTGTATATTTTTCAAATTTATTTATTTATTTTTAATTTTTGTCGACTATTTAAAAGGTTTCTTGGTAATCAATAATGCTCAATTGATGATTGATCTATATGGGTAGGTTAAAAGATTTAATTGCTCTTTTTTCGTTTTTCTTTTTTCTTCTTTTTGTTATTGGTTTTGAAAACTAAGTTAATAATATTATTTATTTGATTTATTTTTTTAAACATGTTGTAAAAAATTAACTCTAGTTTTGAAAATTGAAACCATGCTATAAGGAATTGAAGTGGTAAAGAAAACCAACACCCTCTTTAAAATAAAAAATTGAATCGATCACACATTTTAGTTTTTCATTTTTTAAAAAAATTATTATGAGTTTTTTTTAAAATTGTACTTAATTTCTCGCCATTTCTTGATAGCTTCTTTTTCTTTAAGTAGTCAGAGATCAATTTATAAATAGATTCAAAGCTAGAAGTATAGGTTAAAATATCAGATATTATCATCAAGTATGATTAGACATTATTAAAGTGGGTCAATGAATTTCAATTAGTAAGACAAATATGTTGGCACCAAATATAATCTCAAACATTTCCATCTCCATCACTTCTACTATTTTTTTTTAATCACTTTCAGAATATATCTCTATAATAATACGATATTGTCCACATCAGAAATAATTCTCGACTGATTTTTTCTAAAAATGTCTCATACTTTTTAAAAGTAGTTATTCATACCTAGCTATATACTCATCATCCCCTTATTTAGCAAATACGGAACTTTCATTACATTACCATACAACCCCAATCTTTCTATTGACATAGGACTTCTTCCAAATGAGATTGTCTCGATAATTTGCACATTCTGATCCCTTTTGTTTCTCTACGTTGTTAAAGAAAATTTTGCCGTTGGAATAGAATTTTTAACTTCTATGAGGTAGTAGGAACTGACTTCCTCATTCTTTGGCAACTTTTCATTGGTCATTTGTCACCAATATAATGATGAAATCCAAAAACTTTAATTGGGGTTTCATCCACATCTCGAGAAGTTGTAATATGGTTGCTCTCATACGTTTGCTCTAGAAAACTAGGTTTGGTTAGAAGCCCACTCATCACCTTGGATTCACAAAGATACTCTTGGGATACCTTTTATGCTATTTTTTGATTACTTTATTTTTGTTGATTTTTCTTTATACTAAAGAAATGAAATTCCAAAAGAGCATTATGTCTTTGTGGATGCAACTATAAAGGGGAGCCAACATTAAATTAATTAATTAAATTAAACATTAGGTTTATCTTCTACCTATGCCCTAAAAAGAGAAACCTCCAAAAACCTCTCTTTGATTAATTGGTTCTGTTTTGTTTATTAATTGTGACCTTCTAGTGTTTTGTAAGAGTGGCCACTCAGATCATTGTCATTTGGAAAAGTAATCAGTTTTTAAAATTTCTTTCTTTTGCAACTTCTCAATGAATATTTAAACCTCATATATTTTGGATAAAAAAAAAATTAATCTAACTATTTAATCCTTATAATTTATAGATGGATTTGTTTTAGTCTGCATAATTGAAAGTATATATCTAAGCATCTACTTATAGTACTCTTGAATGGTACTCAACTTGGGTGTTCTGTCAAATTTTAAAATAGTTATCCAAAACGTATCGGTAAAATAAATATTGAAACGTGTTAATGATAAACTTCAAATAGAGAAATCACATTTGAACTTGTAGTTTATGGAAAGAGAATACCTGCGAAATGACAAGAACTACACCTTGTGTATGGTGCTGCCTGTCATACACATTGTCCAAAACTGCATAAGTTAGAGAAGTCGAATGTGGTAACCTTAGAATTTATAAACATGGTTATATTCTGAAAAATGCTATAATTAATAGTACAATAATTAAACGAGATTGAACTTAGTTTTTCTCGACTACTTCTCTCTTTGTCCAAAGGAACAAGACCAGACATGTTTGGGTTATTTTCAACCTATAGTCAACCATGAGGAAGCCAAGACCTTGGACTGAAATGCCCTAGAGTTAAAACACTGTTAAGATCGTGTAACATTTTCTATGGGTAATAGAAACTTCAAATCAACATCTTGTAGTTAACCGTAACACTTGGTTTGATCAGTTAATCTCTATTTTTGTTGCCGAACTTGAAAAAAATAAAAGAAAAACCTTTAAATTAGTGGGGGATGTCAGGAATTGAAGTGTTATACGTACCATTATAACTAGGAATACACAGTGACTAAACCAAACCGTTAAAAAAAAGTATTTAATTAAAATCTAAAACTTACAAACAACCAAACCACAAGTAAAGTGAAAAAGAAAAAAAAAAAAAAAGTTGAGTTTGTAAGATGAACTATTGAAGAAAGGTTTTGAAGTTGAAATGAAAGCAGAGAGCACAGTATCTTTAGGCTTTAATGGCAGAATTCAATTTTGATTACGACATGGCCTTCTTCGTATAACTGTTTAAATTATAATAATTATTTTCTTTCAAATTTTTGAATTTTGAGCCTTTGGATTTTTCTTCATTCAGAAACTGTTACAAATCCATACCTAAAATAGGAAGGACAACAGATCCAGAATCCATTCTGCCATTCGGGTCATTATATTCATTTTATCACAATCAAATAACCACACATCTTTCACATCACTTTATTTTTATAGGCTCTTCACTTTGTAGTAATAAATAAATAAAACGTACGAATAAATTTAAGTAACCGCACCAAGATAATTAAGAAGTTTGTGTTTGAGATAGTTGTCAAGGTAGAGTTTCTCAATAACTATGTAAATAATAAAAAAAATAAGAAAATATGAAGCTTTTAAATAAATGTCCAGGGATGGAGCAAGTGACATTTACACCGAACAAACTATCTTAGGTGTGAACTTTTGTAGTGTGTGTCAACATGAGCCTAGGTCAGAGACACATAAACTTATTATGATATTGATTTTGAAGATTGGGGTTTAATTTTTATCGGTCCATCCCACATATAGATCAGAAAAATGGAAGAAAGTAAAAAGTTTTTGAAGTGTCATTTTTTCTCTTTTAATAATGGTTTTTACTTCTACGAACATTTTTTATATTTTTAAATTCACAAATGAGGAAGTGTTTTAAAACATTGAAAAATTGTTACTATAATTTCTAAGCTTTAAGTTTTTGAGTCAAGTATGGATAAAAGCATATTATAGCATAAAGTGCTGTGATTTAACTCTTGTAATGTTATTTTTTTTTTCCATTAATAGTGATTTACAAATTTTTAACCTAAAAATGCAAGAGGGAGGAAATGTTAGAGTATTGAAATAATTAAAATCACTTAAATCTCTTGAACTAACAATTTTTGTGTTCTCAAGTTGAAACATAAAACTTCAAAACTATTTCTCTTTCTTGGAGTTGTCTAGATGTATATTGGCTTAGGTCCTTTTCTTTTGTAGGATTATGAAGTTGCAATGGGGTTATATACATTATGAAGTTGCAATGGGGTTAAATATATATATATATATATAGAACACACTATAGGTTGGGGCATGTGAAAAACTTGTCCTCTTTGATATTTTGCCATCATCCACCCTTTAGCATTTTTTTCTTAGTTATATTTTGGTCGCGTTAAGATGATCTATTGGATCGTGACATAAATGTCACATGCTCTTATTACGAATTTATTTGGCAGAGCAGGTAAATTAGGTTTTTTATACTTAAAATTAGGGTGAAGAAAAGAATTTGCCTTAAGAAAATTATATTTTACAATGTATACTCAAATCTTGGTTAAAATAGATATCTATATTTAATTTTTCTTAATTAAATTTTAAAATGTCCGTCTGTTTCAATTGACTTGAGAATTTTTTTTTTTTAAAAAAACTTAGTTTTATTTAAGCGCTATTGATAAGAATTATTTAAACCACATTTTAAAATAATTTATTTTTAGTGGTCATTATATATTTTAATTTTTTTTCAAACACACTTTTAGACGTTAAATTATTAGAGTTTATGAGCTTAATTTTTCATAAACAAAGAATAAAAAACAAAAATCAAATGGTTATAAAACTTGTTTCTAGAATTTGTCCTTTTAAGGAAGAAACTAATCGTAAAGAAATATTGAGAAAACAAAATCATATATATATAAATGGTTATCCAAACGGGTCTTAAAATATTAGATTCTGATCATCGAAAAAAAATGCTATATAAAGCATTTTAATTTGGTTTGTCTAATAGCGTATAAACCCTAATTACATCATAATAATTGATAAATAATACAATAACATTTTAGATCTTAGAAAAAACTCGAATTAAAACTTAAATTATGAGTGTTAAGTTCATGCATATTACAATGAATTACTGAATCCATTCATTTTAACTAATGTCAACAATTTTGTAAGAAGTTGCTATCAAACTAAAAGAATTGATTCAAAAGAAACTGTCTCTTTGAGTATAAATGGCAGTTATAATTATATACTCAAACTATGTTGAAATTGGACTCTCAAGTTCATAATCGTAGAAATGGTAATACTTGTGTAAGTTTTGGAGTTTAATGTTTATCATCTTGGAGGTCAAATTCTACCTCTATTATAAGTCTGAGTATTCAATTTTAACACATGTAGAATGTTGAGGGCTCGGTTTTTATAATAAAAGTTTGATGATGTGATTGTAATTACAGCTGCCATATCTTCCATGGATGATTTTTTTAATTCAACCTTAATTTTTATTGAAATGTCGACCTTTTCTTAATGTTTGAGGTAAATTGTTTTTTTTTTTCATAATTATTTTGTCATAAGAAAACTAAGAAATATTAACAAATAAGCAACAAAATTAAATTTCACTATGTAAATATAATAGAAGTATATTAAACTACTTTAGATTGTTTAGGTGTACAATGTTTATTAATTGATTCAAATATATTTTTATTTTATAACTTTTTTAAATATCTACCAAACTTAACATTGATCGATACTTCTATTTACATTTCTATAAAATTAACTTCAACATTTCATCAAAATTAACCTTTTAAACCTGGCTTAAAATCTAATCAAAAGATTTAGAAAAAAAAAACAAAATCTAACAAAACTCATTTTACAGGATTGAGATATGTCATAATTCTGTCATCTAACGCTTCTAAATTATATCCATGTTGTTATTTTTTTGTTTTTCGTACATACATCATTTTTTTAGGATTTAGGAAGGATGACATATATATATATATATCTATATACACACACATACATATACATCGTTTTAATTGCTTACTTTTGTTGCTCTTCAAACATATAATAGAGTTGTTTTTCGTACACTCCTACATATAACTAATACACATTAATAATAAGTTGCCTAAATTTGTATTATTTCATTCTTCTTCTTCTTCTTCTAATCTATCCCATTTTTTACTTTTACTTGATATATAATTTTGCCATGAAAGTGGAATCCAAGAAAATAGAAACGGTGGTTGTTTGTAGAGAAAAAAAGGAATTATTCATCAAGGTCAATAATGAAAACTTGTTTGTCCCTTGTCTTTTTTTTTTTTTTTTTCCTTTATGTGTTTTAGGGAAAAAAAAAACTTTTTGGTTTGATGTTAGAAGAGAAAGAGAGAGAGAGAGAGAGAGAGAGAGAGAGATGAAAAAAGCTATAGAAAAGCATAAATCATAGATTTGAAAAACTTGTGTTATGTGAAAAAGCTATCACTTTACGAAAACATTTTTGACAATATTTAATTTTGACAAGAGATCCCTCGACATTTAATTTATAGTGGTAGGTGAGAGACAGTAGAGAGAGAGTGAGAGAGATTTCTTTTTTCTTATATTTTCTCTTCCCCACAAATATAAAGTTGCTTCTCGAGCTTAATAAATGTTGTTGAATAGGGTATGATTTTGGGGCCCAATAGTTTAGGTTGTTTCAAATAATACCACTCATTAACAACTCTTATATGGACATCCAGTCATCCACTCTCTTTTTTTCTCTATCTCTAAGTTTAAGGTGGGTGTTTGTAACCCTCCACTTTATTTCTATATTCTCACTTTTTCTCGTTTAGGGGACGTTTAACGTACCAAAATGAGTTGAGTAATGGAAAGAGTTGGTATGAATAACACGGTGAAAAATGTAAGTTTGTTATTAACATAGATATGAGATAATAAACTTCTTTAATACAATTATTTGGTGAACCAAACGAATGATGTTCTTAGTTGTACGTAGAGCTTTAAGCTCAACCTTTTAGTGCAGATCGAGTGATTTGAGATCTAATATAACAAGTGAGATCTCTCAAATGCCTTCATGATGTGCAACAAATTACTCAAATTGGAAAAAAAAACCTTGCCTCTGAGACCGGAGAAGTTGTTTTCAGTTGAGATGTAGGTCGAATAATCTATTTTCTCTAAGTCTTGTCGAAGCCCCTTGAGGATCGGATAAAAGAATTAAATAAGTTAATTCTCAGTTTTAATTTGTTGAAAGCTCAATAAGATTCCAAAAGAATCAACTAACAAACACCCCCCTACTAGTGACTATTATATTCTCTTTTGAAACATATCATACACACATATAATACATTGCACTTGACAAAAAGAGCATGGTCAATAATATATATATATATATATATATACACACTTAGAAATATTAACAATTGAGATTAGAAACAAGTTTAAAATTTTTCCAAAAAGAATTGATGGATTTGTAAAGTATTGTGTTGTGTAGTAGTTAGTGTCAACCATTGGCTTTAATTGGCACTATATATGATGGATATTTGTGAAAACTAAAACTAAAACTTGTATCCAATAAGAGAGGATGGATTCTAAAACATCAATATGTTTGAGGAAGCTGATTAGATCCCCAAAAGTCAGCTATCAAAATAATGGAAATTTTAGTTCTTGATGTTGAGTCACTCATTTTGCTTTCTTCATTATATTATATTATTTTATTTTATTGCTACACTTGATTTAATAAATAATTAACCAGTTCAATTCTTTTTTTCCTACAACTTTACAATATTCTTAATTAATAGTGGGTTTGTTATTGATTGGCAAAACAAAATACCTTATCCTATATATTCTTTTATTTACTTTTCACTTAGCAATATTAATTATTATAATAATAATAATAATTATTATTATTATTATTATTATAATATAGATACCATTCCTTGTGTTGCAATTTTTTTATAAGTTCTAATATTATATTTAATTACATCGTCTTTTCATTTTTTTAATGTAGGTTTTTCGATATGTCCTTCAAAATAATGTTCTTTTAAGTTTATTATTTTAGTAGGATTGAATTTTTTTTCATATTAAATGTATTAATTTTATAAGTTTTGATAATATCCTTTTAAATAAATAAGGATTTCCATTCAAAACTAATTAACAATAAAATATTAACTCATATATATCTTATAAATATTATAATGTCTTTTTATCAATTTTTTTAAGAATCACTTTGATTTTTTAAATATAAACTTTTTAATACTTTTTTTTAATTATGTTCCTAAGTACATTATTAACAAATGCCGAATAAGAAATTCAAATCCTTCACACTAAAACAAAGAAATTAATATCTTATTGACATATTCAAGTAATTAAGCTTTATTGGTGGATAACATCTCTAATCTATTAGCTTAGTAAATAAAAACCAATAAGATCTCAACACCATATGCACTTTGAAAAGAGAAGTCAATTGAAAACTAATAATAATAATAACAACAACAACATATTGTACACATTTATGATTATTATTATTATTTTGGATTTATTATTGTCATTTTTTAAATATACACTTTGTGCAATCAAACCCAAATTAAACAAAAAAGAAAAAGAAAAACAAAGTATTATAGAGATTATTATATTTTCCTGTCTGATCATATTATTAACTATTATATTTTGATACAAAATCTAGTACACAAAAGGAATCTTAGCCTTCCCCTTTGTGTAGGTAACCTAATCCATAAAGTAATTATATGGATAGACAAATAAGTGGTTGTATCAAATTCTTAATGTTTTCAGTACAACGATCAGAGCAGGAGGGATTCAAACCATGGACTTAGTTGTTACTAGAAACTCGGATGTTAATCGACTAAGATAAAAAATATAACTTAAGTAGCGTAAAACATGCAACCTCAACAAAAATAATTTTTCTACCCCCATATATCATTGGACTAAAAAGTCTAAAATATTTTTATACCCTATGTTATTTAACCAAAATTTTGAACAAAAAATTTGTTCAATATTAGCATTCAAAATAATAATCTAATCCAAAAATGGCTTTGATTAGAATTATTGTTTTTTTTTTAGTTTTTAATACAAATTGGGGTGGAGAGATTTGAATTTATAATTTCTTGGTCTTCACTATGCACAAATGTCGATAGAGCTAAGCTTTTGATGGCTTTTATTCGTATTATTGTTTTTTCTCAAAAGAAAAAAAAGCTTACTATTTTAATAGTTGTGAAATTTATTGTTGCCCACGTTGTTTTGTTTATATTTACTATTTTACTTTCATTGTATTATTATAATAGAATCACTACAAGAATTTTGGCCTTTAATGTCGGTTTAAAACCGACATTAAAGGCCTTTAATGTCACTTGGCAACCGACATCTTTGTGAGCGTTATTAAAGGTCTTTAATGTCGGTTGGGCTTTAATGTCGGTTTAAAAACGACATTAAAGGCCTCTTTAATGTCGGTTTAAAAACGACATTAAAGGCCTTTAATGTCAGTTTTCAACCGACATCTTTGATGGTGTTATTGAAGCCCTTTAATGTCGGTTGGGCTTTAATGTCGGTTTAAAAACGACATTAAAGCCCTCTTTAATGTCGGTTTGTCAGTTTTCAACCGACATCTTTGATAGTGTTATTGAAGCTCTTTAATGTCGGTTGAACTTCGGTTTAAAACCGACATTAAAGCCTAGTTTTTTATTCATTTTTACAAATTTATTTTTATTTAATTGTTACATTATTGTCCTATAGACCGACATTGGGTCAATGTAGATAAATATGTTTTTCACACGCCAACAAATCAATGAAATTCATATTATGTTAGAAACTATAACATTTGTCTTTTACATTTGAATACACAAAATAAAATATTAATATTATGTTTATATATACATTCTACAATAGTACATGAAAAAAGATTCTAAAATCCTAAATGCCTTCTCAGTCTTCAATTTTCAACGGTCGCTTGACCATTTCTACACAATCGCTTAGCTTTCAACCCGATATCACTTCAATTATCTACAAACAATATCCAAATAAACCATTTATATGAATAACAAAGCTGTTTGAAGTACTGAAATTGCAGAAAAGGATGAAAAGTTCTTAATATTGCCCACAAAATGAATAATCAACATTTTTTTACATAACATTATTATGAAAACCAATATCAATCTATAAAGAAATAAGCAACATCAACACAATAAGTTGAAAAGTAAAGCTTATTGTAGTCCAACGTAAGCATAAGTAGCGCAAAGAAAAAATGTCCCTTACGTCACCAATGGAATTTCATTCCAAGTAAACATAAACATCATTAAAAATTAACTAAAATAATAAATAATAAACAAAACCAGAGAAAGAGAGGAAGAATCACAACTTACCAATAATCCCACCACCTGCTGTTTCGCCAGCAAGACTACCATTTCCATTACCACTGCCAAGTTCACAAGGGAGATTGGGATCACCATACGCAACACCGCCATTAATGAAGGTGCCATTATAGTATCCATCACCACCTTTCCCACCATGTCCACCACCTGCACCAAGACCATTTGCAAAAATTCGTCCTCTACCCACTCCACCGGTGCAGCCTGCACAACCAAGTACAAAACATGGTGAGTTGCAATAATGGAAAATTTTCCTCTTATGAATAACCAAACTTTCATCAAGAAAAGATGGAGACAATCACATACAATAACGAAAACCCACAAAGGATGCAAGATAAAACTAAGATACCAATTTAAATGGAAAAAAAGAAGAAGAAGAAAAACGATACATAGCCGAAGCACAACAGAAAACTTTAATTTATCTACAATAGTGTAATGTAATATGTTCAACCTTCAGTTGAGATGAAGCTGCGGTATATTAACAATTTTTCATTAAAACTACTTGAACCTGCCAGGTAAGAACAAAATAATTGGAAGAAAAATGCATACCAAGACCAGAAGCACTAATTGCACCAGATAGGTAAACAAATATATCCCTGACCCATGAAACAAGCCAAGCAATGTGGTCAATCTGCAGAAACAAATCTTCAACTCGACAAATCTGCAGAAACAAGCCAAGCAAACAAATATCAGATTAGACAATGAAAAGCATGTTCAGTGTAATGAATAAATCTAAAAAATAATATTCTCCACACAAGATAACTACTTAGTGGTCAATCTGGCTAATGAGACACCTGAAGAGTGAAGGGCAATGTGGAATTCACGTTACAATCTTCAGGGGGGTGAAGTAGTTCCGCTGGACAATCAGAAAGTTCACAGTAGAGCCGTGGTCTCCTGCAAATTTATAGAAAAGTTAGGGAAACAAAAACGAAATTACTGATCTACGATCATACATTAGAAAACTTACGTCTTATTGGCTTTTGAATCGTCCAAAGGTCCTCGGAGGAATGACTTAGGCCCAACCTTAATATTATCAAGTAGATATTCAACACTTGGTACAAACAAACAATAAAAAAAATGTGCATGCTCTTATATGTACGGTTTAAGCAAATTCTAAACAGTAAAGAAAGTTAATTCAGCTTACATAGATACTGAAAAACAATGATAGTATAAGACGTTGGCCTCAAGCAGAGATGTTGCCACAATTTCATTGTCTCCGCCGTCTATAAGTATTTTGGAATTCCACATTAAATGCATTTTCACAAACATGCGAAGGGCCCCGTATATCTGCCATATCAATGATAGCTCAGTCTTTCACATTTAAAAAAAATGATATATACATCTGTTTATTAACGGAAAAAGAAAAATAATTGACAAACATAACTCAGGCTCTGTAATCCACAATAACCAAGTACCAACCAATCAAAAACAAAGAAAATATGAAATTTTTTAGCCTATTGAAGTAGTAATGGGGACCGAAGAAAAGGATTAAAAACATCAAAATGCCCCAAAAAGTCGTTTTTCAGGCAAGCAACCTTAAAATCATCCACACAGTCTGCGACATCCTTCATAGCATAAAATCCACTAAGTAAAAAATTTAGCACAATTTAACTTTCTTACTTGCATGCTTTACAGACCAGGATGAAATAGACACAAACCTATGTATATTTAGAATTAGCATTGGATTTGAATGTAGAATTAATAAAATGCACAAAATACAGAAACCAATACTTGTGCATGCCCAAGTATGCATGGTCCCTATGGAATATTGCCATCTAAACTTATTGATAGATTAATCTTAAACATCAAGGATGATTCAAAAATCTACAAAATCTTAAAGCGCCCGTGAACTTCAAGTGTAACACTAGGGGTGTAAATTTCTCTATTACAAGCAACATGGAGATTAATAAATACCAAAAGTCTACGACAAGAAAATTAATTGTGGACTCTAAGAACACATTATTTCTCTCAACAGGAACACTGAATTAGCATACCTCTTTTGCAGCATCAATATTTTTGCAATCAAAGGTTGAATCGAAAACATACGCCATTGCACTCTACAATTTCCACCAATTTGAAGAAACATGTTATTTACATTGAGAAAACAAAAGTTACCTAACCAACCAAAAACAGAAGCCAATTGCTACCAGTCCATTCATGTTTGTCATGCTATAAAAAGAAAAAATTTCTAGTACAAACTTGAAATGACAATCACTATTGCATACAACCACAACTAGGTTGCTAAATCAAACTCAACCATATAAATTTCCCTATATTTTACAAAACCTATTAAGTAATCTTTCCTTAAATAATAAGATCTCACAAGCACCATAATGGACAATGATTTTGATAATGAAAAAAAGAACATGAACCAAGTATGGATACAAAAAAAAACATCACATTATAGTAAAACTCAACCAAGAATTAAAGTATACAAGGGTTCACCAAATAAAACTTCTAATAGCTTGCTCAAACTAATTTAAACTATTTCAGTAATCTCCCACAGACCCACCTCACCCCAGCCCACATTCAATCGATCGGTTAAATTTGTTTGCTCATACTACAAATATAAAGAGGGGAAAAATTCTATTGTACTTCACATTTCAACTACTCTGAATCTGACAAAGAGTTAAATACAATATGCAGTTAGCTAAAACAATCCCTTGAGCAAAAAACCCCCCAAAATTTCAAACCATACAAAGTAAATAAAACTAAAAAGAGAGACAAATGGGAAATCAGAAACGTTTTGACTTGTACTTGAAATGGAGTAGACAAGCCACCTGCAGACAACTCAAAATCTAAACAAACACTAGATTATGAAAGAAATTCTGCTTATTTAGAAAAGTAATAAAGAGAAGGATCACATCCACAGAGCACAAATGGTTGAATAGAACAGCATGTTACTTCAAACACTTATCACATTACTATCACCCAATCAAATCACCCAAAGCAAAAGTTAGGCACAAAAATTACTTATCTTTATGCAAAAGTGCTTCTTAATCCCAGTCAAATCACCTAGAGCTCTAAAAGCGATCATGATGAACACAAGAAATCTCAGGGAAAACATAGACTTTCTTCACCTCATTACTAGACCTTTGTCGGAGTTTCCATGGAAGATTATGACCACAACGATGAAGCTGCAGATTCTTCTACTTTGAAGAATATTCAAGTGGGTTAGTGGGGTTTTGAAGAAATTTTGAGTGTGCGAGTGGGGTATTTTCCCCCCTGTTTTTATCAATCATCTAAGACAAATTTTGAAGGAAATCAAACAAGTAAGTGGGGTTTTTTCTGTTTTGATTAAAACCCAGTTCAAACTTGGAAGAGAATTCATGTGTGTATGTGTGTTTCTTAAGAAATTTCAAATGGGTAAGTGAGTAAATGAATTTATTCACTGTTTTGAGAAAAATGAAGAGATCAGTAAGTAGGTTTCCTCCTAATTTTCCTAAACCCAAGTTCAAATGGATAAAAAAACCCAACTCAATTTTGTAAGAAAGCCTAATATTTAATAATAGCCTTTTTATTTAGCTATAATGAAGAACCAAAGCAAAATCTAAATATAGAAAATTACGTTCCAAATGAGCAAGCTAATGCCATATTGAGAACTTTTGTATGAAGAAATACATTGCTATTTAATTACTGATTTTCATAAACCAAGATTAGAATCTCTTTTCAACTAAGATTTGTGTTGTACTCCATTTCATTTAAATTCTAAAATTTAATTCTATCCTAGAAATTATTATTACATCCACTTTCCAGTATCAAATTTTAGCATTATTTTGAAATAAATTTAAGAACTACATAGCACATGAACTGTTCTTTTTTCTAACAAAATTGAGGTAAAGTTGATGATCATATAAATGTTTAAAACCAATTTTTCAATATAATAAATTTGAGGGGCAAAAAGAAAAACATGTGATTGCAAAAGGGCAGAATTATGCAAAAACCTACAATGGCAAAATACCTTTTTTTTCCTGGGAAAATACAAATTGCTACCACACTATACCTCCATTGATAGCTTTGGCTCGTACATCATTAACAGCAAGCAATTTGGTAGAACAGATGTTTCTATTTGTGTTTTTCTCTCTGGTTCCGGTTCCAGCGACGGAGTTTCTCACTCCTTTGACTGGTCCTCCTCCTCTGGACCCGCCAATGCGCCGTTGTTTTCGTCGTCGGGTCCGATGCCTTCATCCGTCGCTTTCTCTTCTTCTTCTTCTCTCTTCCCATCAACTTCAATTTCGGTTTCGTCTAAAACTGGTTTTGTCTCTGCTGATAATGATGGTGAATGGGGGTTTTCACCATTTTCGCCATTTTTGACAGAGGGAGAATGACGGTGAATCTAAACGTTTGCGACTAGGTAAATGTTGCTGAGATATTCCTCAAAAACATCGTAGCTAGTGAGCATATGTAAGATGCGCTTGAGATTACGAGAGTCACTGTCGGATGAAACTATATGAGGGAGGATCTCAGAGGCGAAGAGAGAAGAGTTGGAACTTCGCACCAATGGAGATCGAAGAGATGGAAAAGATGGAAGAAAAGGAGATGAAGATGGAGAAAGAGTAGATGCAAGATGGGGAGATGAGTGAGAGGGAGGAAGGGGGATGGAGGCGGCTGCAAATGGGTTAAAGAAAAAAGCATCAAAATACTAAACCTAAAGGAAGATATTAATTTATAAAATAAATAAATAAACATAGCTTTAATGTCGGTTTTAAACCGACATTAATCCTTCCTCTTTGATGTCAGTTTAAAACCGACATTAAACATCCGTATTTTAAAAATCGACATTAAACATCCATTTTCATTTTTTACAACCGACATTAAAGATCATATTTCTTCTAGTGAATCTTTTGGATTGAAATAAATTGATTGATTTTGTTTCTAGAATTAGAGTCCATTTGAATTGATATTTTAAGTGTTAATCACACTTATTTAGATATTAAAAAGTCAATATTCAAACACATCTTTAATAAAATTAAATTGAAATTAATGGATAGATTTTGTTACGAAATTAGTCATAGTGAATTAGATTGAAACTGAACTAGGAAATTTACTATATATAAAAGAAATTTAAATAAACATTGAAAGTTTTTCGAAAGCTAAACTACGATGATTTTTATAATGTCAAACGCAATGACGGAATTATCAGTGGCGCATTTTGCCATTGAGCTAATAAATCACAATACATGTTCCACTTACTTTTAAAATTAAACTCTTGAAAAAAAAAACCAAATAAAAATGTTAAAACCTTCATCAACGAACAATAAATGACTATAAAACTTCTCAAACTAAAAGGTTATGTATCTGACTAAACATCCATGGTTGAGGCAAATGCCTGCAACGGATGCTAGTTGCAATGATAACGATTGATGAACCGTTGAGCGTGGTAGCCAATCATCATCATTTTGTTAGATTAAAGTTTAACTAAAGATGATTTAAGAATCATATGGTTAAGTTAAAAGGACTAAATTAATATCGTCTTTTTAAAATTGAAGGGAACAAATAAACATAAATTCAAAACCAACCTCCTTGACCCAAAAGCTAGTAATTGTTTTAATATAGGATCATATATTCTATTTGTTGGTCGAAATAAAATTTCATTTACAATATTATCTTCCAACGTTATTTTATTTGTTATTATACTTTTGTATATATTCTTATTTTATTTAGTTCATCAAATATGTAGAGGATTAAGGGTTCCAACCTCAACTAGTAATCAAATTAATTTAATTATAATATTACCTAATCCAACTATATTGATAAAGTTCACAATATGATTTTATACATTTATTTTATTTATTATAAATGTGACTACTCAATTATCTATCACAACACAATATATAATAATACAATTTGGGCTACTTTTTTCAAACTCAAGAAGTCATTACTCTAATTACCTAAACCACAAATAAAACTTAAAGCCTTTTTTTGAGTACAAAATAAAACCTAAATTAATAATTGAATTTTTAACTGTTGTGTTAACATTTTTCGTTTTTATTTCATTGCTAAAATAAATCAAACTAATTCACTAGTAATTGATATAGTCTTCTTACCTTAGCGTTGGAGGTTCATCTCTCATTCTACATTTCTTGTACTCAAAAAGTTTTTATTTCATTATAATTATCCCATTAAGCACGTGTTTACATCATTTGCAAATCAAATCAAGAGAAGTGATAGAAAATGATTTCCAATTAAGTAGGTAAAATTTTAACTTTCTATCGTTGATAAACTATGGTAGATTTAGATAGATATTTGTAAGTGTATTACTAAAGTGATAGTTGTTTATTCGAGTCTATCGTTGCCTATTTAAGATAGAAAGTAAAGTTTTATTATATTTGTAAATAAATTAACTTATTTTACCATATATATATATATATATATATATATATATATATATAAACAGACATATAAACCTGCATATACATACATACATATACATGTTAGATATGGGGGCGTGGAAAATGGTCGGAAATAGAATGGAAAAGTGATTTGATATATTAACTTTTGGTCCTTTGATCATCCAATGACCTCTTTGTTTAGTACTAGTGAGTAGCTGAAATATCTTTGTCAAAATTAAAAATGGAAATATGATCTTATCATTAAGCTCAAGTTTGGTAGGGTTCTTTTCCTGTCCCTTTTGAGAACCTCCAAACTTCAAACTTAACATTTTTCGATTAGGCATGCATGTCCTTTAATTTCAAGATTAAAATAGTATAGTTTTTAGTGGGTACCCATTTAGTTGTTGAAATTTTGCATAATACTTTTTTGTGTATTATGGTATTTAATGTAACTAAAGTTAATTTGTGAATAATATTCAAGTCATTAATTATAGTCTTATTATTGTTATTTTCTTTCTAGTTGGTTAGGTTTTGTTTGTCAGATTTTTTAATTCTTCCTTTATAAAATCTAACCATATAAAGTTATCCCCCTCTCAAACTTACTTTTCCATCACTTTCAATTAATTTTCATTCAATCAATATTGAATTACTTCCGTAAGTGATACACCCTCCTATAAATTGATTGATTATTCTACCTTTAGTTATTAGTATCATGTAGAACTTTTTTACAAAATAAAACCATTATTGACTATATGGGTGGTTCTTAAAAGGAAAATCTAACCAAAAAAAGTCTAAAATCTAACCAAAAAAAGTCTAAAATTGATATATATATATATATAAATTTATGAAAATTTAGGAGCTTACTCATATTT
Source organism: Cucumis melo (assembly GCF_025177605.1). NCBI lineage: Eukaryota > Viridiplantae > Streptophyta > Magnoliopsida > Cucurbitales > Cucurbitaceae > Cucumis > Cucumis melo. Next base: position 20,872,620 of record NC_066865.1, read on the forward strand.
TATCAAACAAAACATAATGTTTAGTGCAAAGAAAGATGAAGGAAGGTTTGTGTTGGACTGAAATTTGCAGCTGTCTATAATGTGTAATAAGAAAAAGAGAAAGAGGCAAATGAAAGTACTTTGTTTCTAAACTGCTTCATAAAAATCAGCTTCTTCTCTTTCTCTTAAACTTCTTACTTTCAAAGAATCACACCAAATTCCTTCTGCCAACACATTAGGAAAATTATAAATATTTTGGCGATATACAAAGATGATAATTAAACCATCTTTACTGCTCATTTATAAAAATTTAATTTGATTTCCAATTGTAATCTTCATTAGTCAAATTTTCCTTTTTAAGATGTCCACACACCGAATCTTAGAAGGATGTGGAGTTTAAATTAGAGGCGTGGATTTGTTTATATTAAGAAAGTGAATAAAATCTCAGAAGGTGAATCATGAATATGTAAGGAAATAAAACTATACTCAATAGTATGAAACCTTTTGTTGAGGGATGTTGAGAATTTTACATTGAAAATATCAAGATCACGACTTATCCTTCTTATAAGATAGATGAGTTACTTCCTCATAGTTAATTATTAGTAGACATTTTTCTATTAAAATTATTGTTTTCTACCTGTTAGCACTCTCTCTTTCGTACCAAAATTAATATTTATTAAAAAAAAATTGTCTTTCCAACCATTACATTTATTATTGTATGTTTGTTTTCAAACAAAGGACACACCCAACAATAACCTTTGCTTCATTTATAGAAATGTCATTATTTCTTTGAACTAATGTTTTTTAAATTTGTGCTATCGGTTGTTGTCATTTCTTTAGTTTGTCTATTTTTTTATCTTTTTCATTTCCAACTGTCATTTCAATCCTTTTCAATCACACACAAAAAGAAAAAAAAAAAAACTTTTGTATTTGTTTCACTTTTTCATCTTTTACCATTTGTGAGACTTCAACTTTAACCTTTTAGGATGTTAAAAGACCAAGAACCTTTAAAAAGACATCATTTGACTATGATGGGCATCAAATTTGGTGTAATTTTAACAAATATTAGAGCTCTTTAATTAATTTGTTCAAATATGTTGATGAAATAATACTAATTAACTTTGTTACGTAGGAAGAATAATACATCATCTGTTGAATTTGGCTTCCTCTATTTATTGTCTCATTCATTATGTTTTTTCAAATAGCATTTTCATATAAGTTAGGTAGAAAGTATTAGATATGTGGTGTTGTTGTTTGTTGCCTCAGAAAAATAATAATAATTATAATACTTTAATGTTCCATCAACGTTTTCTTTTTTCTTTTCAAATAGTTACAGTTGTTTTCACACACACATATATATATAGTTAAAAAAAAGGAAAACAGCAAAAAGTTTCATTTTTTATATCTATATTTGAAAATATTTCAAGCATTTTTCTATTTAAAATAAAATTTTGATCTAAAAACCAAATTAAAAATTATCTTAGACATCATGGATTTTTAATACACATTTACCCTTTTCGCAAATATAGAAACACATGTTCATAACACACGTTGTCCTTCCGATGTAAATGAGATGTTACCGAACCATATCATATGCATTCATGTCTTTCTCTAACCTTATCTCAAAGTTAAAATCCATGAGATTATGGCCCCACCTAAAAAGAGACGAAAAAGAAACCTCCAAAAATCAATCAAAATCAACCTAACACTACATAGTACCAAGAATAGGGTGGAATAGAACCACTTGAAATTATAAACAATGTTAAAATAATAATAATAATAATAATAATAATAATAATAATAATAATAATAATAAAAGATGAGAGAGAGAAATTGTACTTATTGAAACAAATTAAACCTACAAAAGGAAATAGTACATATGTATGTCCCTCAACAGACATGGGTTGGAAAGAAAAATGGTCTGTTGTTACCTTTGAACAAGCAACTGTTTATATTTATATATATATATATATATATATATATATATATATATATATATATATATATATATATATTCAACTTTTGTTTTGAGCTTCTTTTAATTTTTGTACTACGAACAATGCATAAACATGTGGCCCTTCTTTTCTTTTTAAGATTTGTATTTTTCTTCCACTCACCACACACCCAATTAGTATCTATAAATTTGAAAGTAACAAAATTTGAAACTTCGTAAGTACATTCACTCCTCCATTCGCAGCTATTTTTACTCTACTTTTTTAGAAGATAATTTCTAATTTACCATAGTTCATCACAGTTGATCTTCTTTTTTATTTTATATTAGTGTTTAGGGACTATGTGATAGGGATGACATTCTCAACCAAATCCATATTTTTAAGTTTGTTAGGTTACCAACTCGAATTAAGTTTAAGTTTTCCATCCAACCCAACCCAACCCATAAAATATGCATTGTTCTTTTTTTTTTTGTTTCTAAATCTTAATTTCGTAAATAAAAATCATCAATCATAAATTGATCGAATATGTTTTGCATTAAGTTAAACAAAAAAAACTCAAAAAACTCAAGATTGTTTATCTTTTATTAAATAAATAAATAATAATAAAATATAATATATACTTATTATATTTATTCATATTGGATTGGGTTGACCCAAATTTTTCAACCTTCAACCCGCAACCCAACCCAATCTGAAAAAAATGAAAATTTTTCTAACCCAATCTAGATCTTAAACTAATTCAACCCAATCCATATAATATGAATTGGGTAATTTAGATTGTTCGAGTTATTCTTACACGTCTGAGTATATGATAGTTTGGGTATGGTTCAAACTGGCCTGGCCTAAGCCCAAGTAACAAAAAGGAGATTTGAGGATTTAACATACTGTATTCTCAAGTGTTCAGCATGCAAATACTGGCCAAACAAAAATTTACATAAAATGCTTCAAATAAATTTAATTCAAACATTTAAAATCTTAAACTAAAGGTTTTTCTTCTCCTAACATTGCTCTCTTTTTTTGTTTGAACTCAACCTACATAGTCTCTTTATTCTAAGGCTCTTGGTAATAATCACTTGATGAAAGCCCGTCACCACTTAACCTGTGTTCCTCATTCCGGCTGCGATTCCATTGATGGTAATAAGCAATGCATCTCTTAATTTGTTGTTCTCAGCATCACATCTCAGCCTTTTCAATATCTCCACCTGCAATAGATTCAGAGGATTAAGATAATGGAGTCGGCTTTCAATCAGCTTCCGCAAACTTCGGTTGTTTTCTGATAGTTTTCCATGCCTGCTAACTACCAGGACATACTTCTCAGTCTCTACTAGTTCCTTCCTCAATGTTGATCCAATATTGCGTCGACTCTCCGAAACAAGGACATCATCATAATGTTTTGCGATATGAGTATCAGCTTTTCCTATAACCATCTCTATAAGGTCTAGGGTACTTTGGAAGAAAGGCCATTCCTCATACATCGATTTCAATTCTTCGGTGTGACCCTTTTCACAAACACCCTTTAAACCTGCCCCAACCCCAAGCCAAGCTGGAAGAACAGATCTAGTTTGTGTCCAAGCAAAAACCCACGGTATAGCTCGAAGATGGCCAATCCCAACCGACGTTTTTCTTCTTGTTGGACGGCTTCCAATGTTAAGGAAGCCAAGCTCTGCCTGAGGAGTCGCTTCATTGAAGTAAGAAATGAATTCTGGATTTTCATATACCATACTACGGTAATTCTCACAGCTGATTTTTGAGATCTCCTCCATTAGATTACGCCATTTAATTTCACGAGGTGGAAGTGGTGGACATAGAGTTGAGAGGAGTACGGCCGTTGTATATATCTCTAGCTGTCTAACAGCAGTCTGAGGTAACCCAAACTTGGCCTGCACCATCTCTCCTTGCTCGGTTGATCGTAAAGTACCCTGCCAAATCGCTTTACATTGATTCAATATGTTTATGATGATTTGCAATATGCATTTCCCATTAGGTGCCAAAACAAATTCCCACATCAAAAAATTATTTGAGAAAGGACAAATTAATACAAAGATCGGGACGAATGAGTAATGACAGAAGTGAAATGAATTTCATCCCCACATTGCATTCTAACAAATATCAGAATCAATTCTGCAGAAATCAATGTTCTTATGTTCTTAATATCTGAGGAGAGTCAAATAAAAATCATTTAACATGGATTATTTTTTCAACTTACCATTACTGAACCTGGAGGCTGGGATTGAATGGCCAGATACGTTGGCCCACCCCCACGGCCGATGCTCCCACCACGCCCATGGAACAGGGTAACTTTAATACCATACTCGTTACATGCAGCCACAACATCTTCTTGAGCTTTGTAAAGTTCCCATGCAGCAGTGAATCGCCCAGCATCTTTGCCAGAATCAGAATAACCTACCATGACCTGTCCAGATGAACTTTTTTAATAACTGAAATAGTGACAGCCAGAAAGTAGATCATTTTGATGTTACCTCTTGAAGCCCATTATGGTTCTTTATTATGTGCTCTCGATACCAATCAATAGACAATAGTTTCCTGATCGATGATCCGGCTTTCCTCAAGTCATCCACAGTTTCAAATAGAGGAACCACCCGCAGCCTATTTCAGGAAATATTTTAGCCCGTGGATAATCTTTGCTACATCTCTTAAGTATTCGTTTTCAGGAGACCAGTTTAAAACTTCTTCAGTTGGTATAATAAAAATATAATATGAAACTTTCTCTAGCTGCATTTCCAGGACATGAACACTCTGATTGAACTTATTTCATCGGGCAATATGTTTTAATTGATTGCACCGACATTATACACCCAGCTTTCAATAATAATGCAAAAAATCACTTTACTGGTTCATATACAAGAATTTTGCAGGGTTATCGTATCAAATGTTTATCCTTAAGACTTACGTTCCACCAGGACACGGTCGTCCTAACTCGCCACTAACAGCAAGTCGTGCATCTTTCTGCAGAAGTTCCACTGCAAGGACGTCACTTGCCTGCAGTTATCAGGTGCAATATACTTTTACGAAAAATCAAAAAAGATAATATTGTTTTTGTTTGAAGCAGGTAACACTGATAATGGATCCAGTAAAATAAATGAAATAAAGAACCATTTTCGTACATTTGAGGCCATAGAGATCACATAGGCACCAAGTGATTCATTCCCTAGCTCAGCAGCAACACGAAAGGTGTCCAAAACTTCTTTAACATCAGAAGGAACCTGAAAGGGAAAAATTTAGCCGAACATGAATTCTTAAAATTTAAAGGGTTAACTAATGCCAGTCTAACCATCAGTCTGAAGCAATCTGAGAAAAGATTGTCTTTAGACCAAGCTTGTCGCATTATCACAATTCAGTAGGAAACTTTCTAGTGGTAAAAACATGCAGGTCAATTTAAGTCAACAGTTGCAAACGTGAATGTTAGTTCATAATTTCATAACTACAAAACAAAAGATCTTTGAAGCCAAAGCCCAGCAAGACCAAATCCAAATAACAGCACACACTCTAGCCATTCATAATAAAAAACATTCATTCTCCCAGAAAGGAAAGTATTGGAGAAACTCCCCGATCATATCACTAGTAACCTATGTCGAGCATGTTAAAACCCAACATCACAACGCCAGATCCAAGTCTTCCTCTACTTTTCAACAAAGAATACAGCAAAATAGACCAAGAGGGAAGCTTTCTCACAACCAATCCATTGTATTAGTGCGGCCGTGTAAAACTTGGTAGGTAAGAAATTTCACTTTCCTTGGAATCTTATCCTCTTGAGCGTCAAAAAGACCACTCACCCAAGGAGAAGGGTTAGACAAACAACGAAAAATGACTTAACTCCAGAATCCCTACAAAGGATTGGGACTCCAGACCCTCGAATCTCTTCTCCACGCCTAAAAATGTTACCCTGAGTGAAGACAAAGAGAGGCAAACAGGTTGCTTCCCTTTCGGAGAGAGGATGACTAAATATAAGAGAGTTATCTATATACATATAAGAGAGTTAATCTAGCTTCCATCTAAGTACTATCATATTTTGATCTTCAAAGATGATTAAACGTTTTTATAATATAAACTTGAGACCTTATTCAGAAACGAACTAGGTTAGATTAGAAAAAAGGAATAAATTATAATACTTTTGCTCAATAATTGTCACGTGATATAATAGGAAAAGGGAGACAAAACATTGAAAATAAGCAGCGACTTTGGGTCGATAGTTTTGTATACTCAGCGTGTATTGTCCTCCAAAAGAATATCATGAACTGTTACCAACTTCTATTAGTTGAGTAACAAGTTGCATCATTTTTTCAACTGAAGTTTTACCTGAATGGTTGGAGGAACTAGTGGCCGCTTCCCCTTCAGCTCTCTTGTTAAAAATTCCAACTTCCTTTCTTCATCCCAGTCACTATATGTACCCATATCCAAATACGTTGTAATGGCGTCCAGAGTCTCAGCATGTCTACCAGATTCCTGGTGACAAAAAAAATCATAACCTCAATACTTCATCCCGAGGAAACTTAGGAACACAATGATATACCCAGTTAATTAACGTCTTTTCTGGCATGCTACTTCGGAGGAAACAGTATTCGACTAAATATGGCATACCTGACGTAAATCCAGCTTCATTAATACCATACCAAATGTAGCAACTCTTCTAATCAGATCAACTAACCGACCATCAGCAAGCACCACAGATCCACATGATTGCTGCATCAATGGTGTGGCACATAAATTTACGTATAGACCTACACTTTAAAAAGAAATGAGAGAGAAGTCTGGATTACCAGAGACTCATAGCAAAGAAGCAGCGGCTCCAAGAGTTGATTGGCAGTTTCATAGTAATCCGAAGGATCATATTCACAAGGAAGATCCTCAAGAAGCAGCTCCAGCCTCCTCCGTGTTTTTACAAGCTGGCTCACCAAAGATTACGTAAAACATTCAAAAAATGTACTAAATAAAATAAAATAATAATGTACTTCAATGGATGATAGCACCATCTTTAGTTTTATTTATTCTTCTGCAAAAGTAGCATATTGTCAAATTTTTAAAATATGATGCACGATATCATGTTCTCTCTCTTTTTCTTATTTTGCAATGTTTCATTTTTTAGGGAGAAAAGAATACCTTTAAGTTTAACATATGCACTTCTCTGTCTAGGGCATAGACCATAGCCAACGGAACTAGGACTAAAAATAAATTTCCATAAAATATAAGTGTAACAAATCATTGTATAGCGATATTGTGGAAGTTCAATCTCAAATGTAAATATGCTTAATCTTATTTTAGGTTAGCAAATTTGAAACTAAGCATGTTATTAACCATACCGAGAAACCTTTCCAGATAATGTGACACAAAAAGGAAAACAAGAACGACTTCAAAGCAACAATTCTCCTGTTTATTTACCACATCTTTAGTCAATACAAACTTTTCTCCCATCTAAAGGCTAAAGGCATGTCTAATGTGGCATACTTTGATGCCTGATAAGATGTTCACAGTTCATACATACAATAAAAAGTCAAAAGCAAATAGAAAGTTAACGGCAAGAAAGAAAGAAGAATAGAGATCTATTTATCCATATCTGTGGGAATATTTTTGCATTTAACCTATTAAATAGCAAATGTGGATGTTTGAACTGACTCATTGATTCACACCTCAACTCCGTAAGTTGATATTAAAACAAGACGGTTCAAAATAAAATAACTTTGCCAGATTATTAATCAATATCTATGTCTAGATTTGAAGACATTCATAGAAAACTTCAGGAGCCAATTATGAGAAACAAAGACGTCAATTCCAATTCCAATTCCAAAAGTTAATACCCATACTACTAGTCTCCTAATAATTACCTACACAGTGGTCTTAAATTTTGACCTCTCTTCAAGAGTTGAATTTGCATAGTAACATCTTTACGAAACCAATTTTTGAGATTCATATCATAATATTTGATGAATCTATCACCAACTGATGGAGCAAATTGTAATATTCACAGGTTATGCGTTCAAGATCATATATATGTCCCCAGTTTACCATACAGTCAATTGTAATATTCACAGGTTATCCAGGTTATCCAGTTCAAGATCATATTATTCACAGGTTATCCAATGCGCTCCTGTAATAAGCTCACCAAAGTATCCAAAATGAAAAGCCATACCTTGTCTTTTACACTACCCAGCACAACGCGGTAAGGTGCAATTCCAGGACGTAGAGGGAGCCTGGGTTCCAAAAGCTTCTGAAAACTGGACCTCCCAATCTGAGATTCTGCAAACAGTTTCCTCTGAGCAAGGAGTTGACTCGAGTTGAAAGATGCATTGCGAGGCATAGAATTGGACTGGGATGCACTTGCATTAGGTGAATTCCCATTTGATAAAGATGCACTTGTTTTTGGAACAGTAATTTCCTAGAAGGAACAAATAGTTGGAGAACGAGCATCAGCGCAACTGGTAAAAATGAACAATATAAAACAATGTGCATTAGAGAAATGAGATCATAAATATCAATAAATACACTCTTGAACTTGCATCACCTGATTATTTGCATTAGAGAAATGAGATCATAAATATCAATAAATACACTCTTGAACTTGCATCACCTGATTATTTGATGATGTATGATCAGTCCTCGGAAATTCGACTCTAGAATACCTGGATTCACCATCATTGCAATCTGCATGAGCGGGTAAATGAGATTAACAGCCATCCATTTTGGCAAGAAGCGAGAACAGTAGGATTTTAAGTATAATAAAAGGCACCCGTAATCAGAAACAAGTCTTTCTGTGTAAACAGAGGATGAAGAAAAGCGAAATCCTTTTTTCACAACTATTACTTCTTCGTAAAAATATCCGGTCTTTCTCCACCTCACGAAAACTTTAACAGGCCACATTAAAGAAATATTGCTTCTTCAATGAAATTTCAAATATGTCCAAATTTGAATTTGTTCGAGCAGGTATTATCAACAAGATGGTTTTTCATGACAGAAGTTGAGAATACATCTCCGGAATATCTCATACCCGTGCATGAAGGTAGATCAGCCCTAAGTGGAAGTTGTCTTGGAAGTGCAGCAGCTTGATGGCCCTGATTCTTCAATTCATTTTTGCTCGAAGACTGAACCCATATCTCGTGTCGATCTTCAGATGCAGCTTCTGAATAAATAATGGATGACCATAAATTTTAGAATGGGAATGACATACTACGGAAATTGGCTAACACACAGTATATCAGACTTATCTGAATCAGACATAGAGAAGAGAATAGAAGTATGCGGGACTTCAAATATTTCCAGAATGATAAGACATCGGACTACAAACTGATTGTACTGTACGTGATTGTAAAAATTAATGATGTCAAATCAAAGTAGAAAGGTAGCATTTGCTTCAACAATGTTGCTGTGTTCCTGTAATCAAGAGCCTCAAATGTAAACATTCTTCTTCACCTTATTTCTTCTCCTTTGTTTCTTCTGAAGCAATCAAAGAGTGTTTCCGTCTACGTTCAGTAATGTACTAAAACTTCAATATTTATTCACGAAACGTATATCGAGGGCATTAAAACTTGATAGCAAGGCTTCGCCCTTCCGTACTTATTCCAACTTAATATTTTGAAGAGACGCTTACTTTTTGGTGGTACAGTTAACTACTAAAAAAGAATAGTAGCAGGTCTTTCCCAAGGACTGAATTACCCTTTTCAAGAATTTCATGTGCAAGTCTGTATAATTTGTCACTGCATCGGTTCATTGAAAGTTCAAATTGCAAGCTATCAAGCTCTCGAATGTATAAATCAATAGCCATCCACCTAGACAGAAGAGAGACGTCTCTTGTGACCTGAAGAACATGAAGGGGAAAATGCTTTCTTTTACTTTTCTTTGAAGGAAAAAATATAAAAAAAATGCAACTTGTGATAAATTCAGTTCCAGAATGAACCAGAACAATGTTGCAATCAGAGAGTATAAGACGAGTTTCATGGCTATAGTATCATGTTGTAGAACACAGTGAATAGTTTTGCTGTGCTTCTATAAGTAATGGTGTCTTTGGCATTGCTTTTCCTACCCTAAAACTAATGCATAGTACTTTTAAGCATTTTTTGGACATTTATATATCAAAAAGTTCTCACTCAGCATTGAGGGAAGAATTCGTGCCCATTTTTCTTTAAAAAAGTAATCCATGTAAAATCAAACACTACTTCAAAACATACACTTTTTCAATAGAACTCCAAACACTATATGACACTATCAATAAACAACCAGAGTTTTCTAGGAAGGAACTAACAGAACCATTACAGAACAGCTAAACCAAGCTATAACCCATAAACAAAGAAAATGCAAATTACTTGAATATCCTTACAATCAATCTCTTCACAAGTAAATCTGTCCCTCGTTAGAAATATATTAGGAACAACGTATTCACCGACACAGAAAAATGAGGCCTACCCATGATATATTTATATAGAGCGATATTATGTCTTTTCATATTAGGCATATGAAGTATATTTATGCTGATGATATAACCCGAATATATATAGTTTCGTTCTAATGATTATGAATGGGATATTGTAACTCCAGACTTATACATTGAATTCTATTGAGATTTCAAGATCTGGAGCTTAGTGGAATACTTGAGTTGCAAGTTTCAACGATATGAAGTGATATGGTTTGAGAAAGCCTGTTATATGAGCCTCGTTAAGTTTGAAATTTTCATCTCTTGAAACAAGAGTGGCAATGAGATTCATTTTGCCCAATATTTTCTTTTACTTTCTTTACAAGGTTCCATGTTAATCCAATATTTCCATGTTCTAAATGATGTTAAGACGAACCCTACGCCTACAAGATTTCAAAAAGGTATTAAAAATCAAATATTATCCCCAAGTAAACGCTATGTGCACGGACTAGGTGATTTGCAACTGATGAAACAATGTTTGCGTCAAATTTTCCAGAAGAAGGTAATAAACAGAAAAGGATGTTGAAAGTCTCACTTTTGCTGTGACATTTGGATTTCCATCCCTATCGCCTCCCATCCAAGACCCAAATTTTATTGGCGTGCAAGTCAAAGGAAGCGACTTCCCAGTATGCTACGAGAAGGATTGAAAATAGTAAAGTTATAAAAAGAAAGAAAATCCCATAAAAGAAATAATAATAGTAACGACACCATAAAAGCATTGAAGAATAATCAGCATCAGAAAAAAGTGGTAGACCTTCTTTAAGGCATTGCTGAGTCGACGTAAATAATAAGGGACAGCTTTCCACAGTGACTGTTCAACAATGTTCAAGCCTGGAAAAAACAATTATAATTGCCAAAATATACAAGTGCAGAGAAAACAAGTGAGTTTGGCAATCAGACGACAGGTTTGTTCTCTCAAAATTAAATTTAACAGTTTACCAGCCCTAGCTTCATCAACTGGTGTGGGCTTGTGGCGTCTAAGTTCATCTGTCTGCCATATTGAAGTTATCTCTCTTACCTAAAACACAGAATAAACATGGATTAAGTCAGAAACAAGGACATAGACAAGATTTTTTTTATCATGCAAATTCCAGACCTAAAATTCCCTTCCCAAACCCCTTATGTTAATTCCTAAAATGGGAAGAAGAATGAGAAGTGGTTTGAAAAAATAAAATAATACCAGATCCTCAATTAGCATTTCCCGATCTTCAGGACTAAGGTCAGGTCGGTCATTGTAGTCCAATAGATGCTGCAAATATCCTTTAAATTAACCACCAAAGATTATACGTAGCAAGAGGTAGAATATTGCTAATCATATTATTAATTCACTGATAACATACAGCAATGCGAAGATGTTTATACTGCAAAGTACGACGATTTATTTGAGTTGGATGTGCTGTAAGAACAATTTCAACCTCCTGTAAAGATAAGAATACAAGATTAAGAAGAAAATTTGACAAACTTACAGATAAATCGCTAAATATTTTAGTCCATGAAAACGGCAAAACCATAGTAAAAATGTGCTTCGTCCTGCCAACTTACTATTATTAATTTATTACTTTTCAGCGATCAGACAATGCGTATTGTACTCGATGAACTCAACCACCTCCAGCTAGTTCTAAATTATTTGGCCATCCAATTGAGGGCATAAAGTTCTCTCTTTTTTTCTTTTTCTTTTTCTATTTCTATTTATATTTTTTTCATTCTCTGTTCGGGAAAAAAGAATCGAAATAACAGCAAAAGACCTGCTTGCAAACACTGTCGTAAAGCTTGTCCGGAGAAACTCCACCCTGCACTAGCTGATTAAAAACTTCATCGCAGGATCTTGAAAGAGGTGCAATATTTCTCGACTTACGAACCCTGTCAAGTGTGTAAAGCAACATTCATTTCCAAGACGATGATTCAAACGGCAGTCATTGTCAGAACAAAACTAAAATGGACTCGAAAATACATATTTTGAACTGAAATACTTCGTCCTGTAATATAGTCTCGTTCTCAGAAGGCTTTTTCTGCAATTTTCCGTCAAACCAAAAAGAACTACCGCATAGTGTAACTAAATTTTTTTCACAACAGAATCACAAAATACCCAATACGAAACCCAGAATCTCTTCTTTTTTGTTACTTTTCGAAACTATTTTTCAAATATATGACCAAAGGACGGTGGATTGAAAGTCAACCTACCTATGATGGGTTTCCGCAATCCCCATCAAATTGAGAGAATGACTAAATGCACGAGCCAAAGAGAAGGCTTCCTCTAAAGTCATTTCCGACAACTCCGACGCAAGCTGCCTCTCAAGCATCTCTGCCGTATCCTCAATACCCGCCATCCTCATATTGCAAGCGCTCTGTACCAAAAGAAAAAAAACGAAGACGATACATCCGATAAGACATGTAACTTCATTATCACACACATCCATCTATCTCATCAATATCACTTCACAGAAGATTAACAAACCAAGTTCCAAACTCATCGAAATCTCTACCATGGACAACTCAAACTAAAATCTACATCCACGAAATCTCTAGCGTATATTTTGCCATAATCTAATGCATGATTAAGATTCCTCCTCTCAGAACACAAAAAAAAACATCGCACTCGCAAATCAAGCATATCATGAATCGACTCTTCCATTTCCCACACGCCAAAAGAAAAAAACACATCAGCAGTACATAGAACCAGACAACGACGACGACGACGACGACTGAGAGAGAAAAAAACGAAAGAGTAAAAAAAAAAAAAAGAATAGAGAGAGAGAGAGACCTGAGCGAGGACTCGAGTTCTTTCAAGTTTCTCCATGAATTGGCTACCAACTTCGCGTTGCAAGACATCGTGAAGAAGGTTATCGAGCAATTTACAGTCGTCATCGAAGCTTTGGAAGGAGATTTCCTCAGCGATGTCGTCAGTAGTGTCCGTCATTGATGGAAGGAAGAAACGGAAAGGAAGAAGAGAGAGTGAGGTTTAGAGGAAGAAGAAGAAGATGAAAGGATGAAAAGGTGAAGAGAGGGATGATTCATTGATTCAGTACTTAACTTAAAAATTGTATGATTTTTTTTTTTTTTAATATTATTATTAATTTGTGTGGGCCCAAAAATGGTGTATGTGGCAGCCAACTAGGATTTTACACGTGGATGAAGTGCCGAATATGGTGGGAGCTGTTAATGGTGAAGCGAGACCGATTTTGTCAGCAGGTGATTCTCCGTAAACACCGTGGAGCTCTATTCATTGCTTTCCATTCTTCCTTTTTTTTTTTTAATTAATAATTGAGGGCCCAATTTTTAATTTATATTCTTTTTTTCTTTTTTCTTTTTCTTTTTTCGTGAGTTTTATCATTTTCAAAATAAACATTATATTTAAAATGGTAAATATCAAATATAAATTATGCAAATGGATGGAATTTTTCAATCTTGGTTTAAAGATGCTTATATTGTTAAATTAAAAAGTATATTACAAATCTAAAAGGTCGATGTTAATGAAAATGTTTTAATTCAATTTTATAGAAATGTTGACTATTGTCTATAAAATTTAGAAAAATAGAGTAATAAACTTTTAAATGTTTTATAGAATAGTAAAATGATATATTATTTATAGATAGAAATTTGATAACTTGGATTAAAATTGAGATGGTGGAACCAAAATGAATATAAACTCGACAAGAATCAAACAATATTTAGCATCACATATATCTATTGTGTGTATTTTATTTTTGTGATTTGTGGTGCGACACATTGTTTAATGTAGATGCATGAATAATGTAGAGGTATCCAAATATTAGGTTTTATTTAATTAGTTAAAAGAATTATTTTATTTTAACACCGTTTCCTTGTAAAGTAAAATAAAAGAGTGTAATGAATTATTGGAAAATGTTAGTGATGAGGATCACGAGGAAGACAATTATGAGGGAGGGTCTATTTTAAATGAGATTCCTGAATTGCTTTAATTTTAAAATACTCTAAAGAATATTCTCTGCCTCATTCTATATGCTAATAAAAGATTCCTTCAAGAAGGAATATAGTTCTTAGAAATGTGAAAATACATAGGTCTCTTATCTTGATAGTTGGTTTCGTATGTGATGAAAATTTTTAATTAGACATATTTTTGTCATTGATAGACATGGATTATTGTGTTTATTAAAAGAAAACAGACGTTGAACGAGATAGCGAGGACGAGTACATGGAAGATCATCCCGACCTCGTCTGACCGCCACCTCATAAACATTTGTAGTAGAAAGCTTTATGATAGAGCACCTAAGTGCAACCAATCTAATTATCTCAGGTTTTCCATCTCCGAAAATTCTTTAATAAAATTGGTATTTATTATTAAAAAAAGTGTCACGTGAAACATTTCTAATAAGTACTAGTTAGATTGTACAAACATGTTGTACCCAATTTTTTTTATTAATAATTTAAAAGTATAGCAATATCTCATCTTTTAACTTTAGATTATAATCATATTTTTCTTTGGGAAATAAACCTACCATATTAGGTTTGTCCGAAAAAACCTACATTATACATTTTTGTTTCAAAGGTAAAAAAGCCTATATGGTCGATTTCTTTATTAGATATGGCTAATTTGTTGCACCAAAAAGAAAGAGAGAAAAATAGGTGAATTTGAAATGTGGTTAACCCATGACAAAGATGATGGTATACTTCAAGTCCTTTTTGAATTGATTTAAAAAAATAAAAAGAAAAAACTTTTCTAAAAGTTCATTTTTATTTAAACAGATAAAAATGGTTTAAAATATAATTCAAAAGTTATTTTGAGTGATTGTCAAGTTTTTTCACTGACTTACTTTTTCAATTAAATATTGAAAGTGTGCTTCATGATCCATTAAATTCACACGTGAAGACATTGAATTTAATCATTATATTGAATTTAACCATTATACGGCAATTACCATTCTAACATTTTGATGAAAATTGTGCTACAAGTTGCTGTAAGGTGTCATTTTTTTTCTTAATTTAATTTAACAAATTTATGAGTGATTTAGTTTATAAGGTGACATTACATACCTTTAATGGATGAACTTCATATGTCATTCTTCCTCTCATTTGCACATGTAGCAAACAGAACTTTCGATTTTACAACTTTGTAATTACATATCTTTTTAGTTTTAATGTGTTATAATTGATATTTTATCCTTGGAGTTTTGGTATAGTCATTCTTAAATAGTCAAAGTAATAGTTAAATATACATGGTAAATTATTATTTTTAGTTTTAAAATTTTAGATATGGGTGTTTCTATTTAGTTTTTAGGTTTCAAAACCTTATACATTATTTGTTTTTAAATGTTGAGTTTGATTTTAATATAGTCTTTTAAGTTTTAATATGTTATAATTTTATTTTTGGCATTTGAGTTTTATTTTAATTTAATCCTCTTAGTGTTTTAGTTGGCTGTAAAAATCTTTTTTTATTGTTTTATTTCTATTTTGTTAGCCTGATCAAAATTTTCCATTTTCTTTCTTTCGTTAATTGTTTGTGGTTGGTTTTTATGGTCGGATAATTGTCTATTCATTTTGGTGCAGTCCTCTTAATGGTCTTGTGTCTTTTCCTATGAAAAAGAAAAAGCTTCTCATCTAGCAATAAATTAAAGTTGTGGTTGTATGTTTTGTGTGTGTTCAGGAAAGAAGTGTGTTTCGGTGTTGTGAAGAAAGATTGTTGCTTGTGTTTATGATGATCGATTTCTATTGTCATGTTGTTCAATATTGATTGTGAAGTTGGAATATAGCATTTAGGGATAGCCTAATCAGACTACATTGCTAGAGATCATAACCTATTCAAATGGATATGATTTTTATAAGGACAATCAATCAAGTAATAACTACTTAAGGGAGCCTAGGTGACCTTCTAAATAATATTGTTGTTGCATCTTAAGATAGTCTATAAGAACATAAATGGTATACTTATAATCCACTTATACTCTAATGAACATATCTTTTCAAATGGGCATAGCCGGCCCCCAAAATTAATTGGTATTATATCGGGTTAGCAAGTGACTTTTGTTATTATCTCTTTACTTTGTCTTTATTTTGTTAAGTGTCTTGTTATGACATTGGATTCAACATTGTTCATTTTATCAACACAATTGTTTTAAGGTCCCCTAAATTTCAATATTTACATTTTTTAACATCAAATTTTCACTCAAAAAGTTATTTTCCGTCTTTAGTTTAGTGTGTTAATAAATTTAAAAGAATTAAAAAAATTATAGCTAATTAAATTTTACTATTTTTCTCCACTTTAACTAAATTTAAAATTTTCCTTCCCAATTATATTAAGTTAATTAATAAAAGATTGATCCCAACATTTGAAATGGAATATTTAAGAAAAATCGAGGTTAAAAATGTAAAATCTTGAAATCGTGAAATTTGTAGACCAAATTGAAATAAAACTCAATAAAATGGTAAAATTTTAACATTTTAATACTTAAGAACTAAATTGAAACCATAAAAGCAAAACTTAAGTACTAAATGTGTAACCTCTTGAAACTTAAGGACTAAATAAAAATTAAACTCAAAACCTAAGTACCAAAAATGTATTTTTATCTTATACCAATTAAGAGATCAGATATTTAATTAATATAAGTATAACTCAACTAACATGAATAATTTGTACAATCAGATCAAATTATAAAGTTCAATGCTTTTTGTTGGGAATGACACATCATCGGAGTTAATGTTACAAATTGAGAATAAAATAATAATAATAATTATTATTATTATTTTGATAGTTACAAATTTTGTAACCATTTTATTGTTATAATATTATGTTCCAATGTATCGATCATTATATATCTAAAATTAAATTTAGATCTAGAACCGTTGTTCATTTTCTATAAAATTGAGAAAAAATCTCTAGCTGCAAGATCTTCTTTATTCTATTGCTTATTTCAATGAGTGAACGTTTAAGTTGAGATATATTATGTTAATCTTGGAAAGCAACCGACATATACAATTCAATGCCAAAGTGGCATCGATTTTCTTTTTTAAGGCACTGATCTTCCACGAAACAACGATGAACATTCGACACCAACAAAAGATTAGATTTTTTTTTTGCTCTAATTCATGGTTTTTTCTCTATAGATCGGAAAAGAGCAATTTTATCCTTTTTTTTTTTATTCTCTTAGAAAAAATTAATTAAATAAATAATTAGATGGTGTGAATCAAATAATTTAAAAAATATTTGTAGTTTGTGTTTTATGAACCGAAGTTATGAAAACATATAATGAATCAAGTGGGACTAACTTTGCATAGTTAATTCCCCAACGTCATCACTCGATTCAAATATTAAATATTAAATATAATGTTTATGATGTATAGTTTTAATCATATGATACCATGAAAATGAAAGGCATAGTAAAGAAGGAAAATGATTGTACTGCACGTGTAACGCTGCCAATAACATCTTTTTGTTATATTTTAAAAAAGTTGAATAGTAATACAAAATATCTTTTATGAGTTTTTAACTTCTATATATTTGAGAAATCCTCGTAGATGAACTACTCTTTTAAAAAATTCGTTTGAAACCTTTTTTATAATTCGGTCTATCCTCCGACAAGATCGACTACTGAGATTTAACTAAAATATTTCGGTTTTTTCTGTACATTTTGAGAGATTTTACAAATTTTCAAATCTTAACTAAAATATTAATATTTTTTTTTCTAAAATCATACCTTAAAATTTGTTATCCATATCAATTCCACTAAATTGGAACCTTTAAATTACGAGCCTTTGTTATGAATCACAATTCGAATATGCTAATGGTTGGTCCTAAGATTTTGAATGATACTCGTTCGAACATTAGAAAAAGATAAATTATATTATCAGCCACTGGTATATGGGTAAAAGAGTTAGTGTATTATTTCAAAAACATTAAAATTTCGTAGGTTTCTTAATGAAAAAAGAATATCATAAGTATAAGGACGAAAATGATCATTTATATACCCATCACAGTTCTTTAATTTTCTCTCTCAGTTTTGATCTCTTATTTTCTATTTCTTTTGTCCTCTCTTATTTAATGTTCTATTACTCCACGTCTTTCAAACCTTAATCTCTAAAATGACCTTCATCTAATTATGGTATTATAGACTATATGGTAAGAAACAATAATAACAACGAACCACTTCTTATAGCAATGAATCACTTCTTTTTTTTTTTTTTTTTGGATCTTTTTACAACTAAGCTACTCGATTTGGTTTGAACTAAAGATTAAAGTTATGTAGATCGTTTCCTAATGGAAAAAAAAAAAAGAATAACTCTCCAATTATTAGATCTTAAAATATGAAATATCAATGATCTTACTTTTACTTATTTATGTGATAGGCAATAAAGAAAAGATCGACAATAGTTGACTTTTATTTCAAATTTTAATAAAGCTAATAGTATGAGGTAGGTCGAGTTATTTTTTATTCTCATCCCTTGATTATGATTGAGGGAAGTAAACATTGCCTAATTAAAATTTTCAACTAAACTCAAGTGGACTTTTGATCACTAAGTAATGTTGTATGTTTTTTCTTTTAGTTGGTATAGAGAGGGGTAGTATATAAAATGTTAATTTACCTACGTGTGTGTATATATATAATAAAATTAAAAATATTTATGATCCATATACAAAATAAAAAATTCACAAAGTGTGTACAATTTGAGTTAATTTTTTCATATTTGTTTCTCCATAATTTTTTCATCTCCTCTTCCGTAATTTATTTTCTTTTTATCATATCTTATTTTCAGGTCATTTTTTTTTCATAAAAATAATATTTTTTTTTCTTATTCTTCTTTCATTGTCAAATATTTTGTGTCATTCTTCTTTCTTTTTTTCGTTAAAATTTTCAAGTTACAATTTATATTTCTTGTAAAGTGTTTAAAATTAAATTCAATCTATGCCTTCATACAATTTCATAATCAATTTTTTCTAATAACTTATACCTTCTTTTTAAACAAATTTTATCGCCATAATCTAGAAAATTTATTGGGGTCAATTTCCTATAATTCTTAACATGGAATATCACATCTTCGAGAGTCAGAGGTTTGATCCTAAGAAAAAAAAATATTTTAATTAATATTTTAAAAAAATATCTTTATTAAAAGATTATTCTTACGACAGAAATTGAGAAAATGAATTAATATCTCATTTTCTTGAATATAGTTTAATGGATGAAACGGTCTCTATTTAATTTATGAAATCATTACTTCAAATATTGTTTTACTTTAAAATGAAAGGTAGAATCAATTTAAATTATTTTTTTAAGATTGTGTTTTTATAAATCAATAATGCATGAATTCTTACTCACATAAACTTCTTGGAATGTGGATAGAAGAAATGTAGAATTGAAAATGTTGCATGAGCTATTTTTAAAGAAATTCCTAACTAAAAATATTCCAATATGATAAGTTTAAGAGTATACATTTAACAAAATTACACTATTGGAATGGTTAATGATGAATTTGGAAAAGGATTCATTAATGGAAAACATAACATCCATGTCACATCACTATTTTAATAATTAACTTTGAAAGTGGGGACTTGATAGCAATGTTTTTGTGTACTTTAAAATATATAATTATCATTCTACACCATCATATAATTTTTAATATTTATATAACTACATATTTTATTTTACCCTAAAATAATTCGAGTCGAGGAGTGTTTGTTTTCTAAAATAAATTGAGTTAGTATAATATATTAACTTATTGTTTTATCCATCAACTCTAATCATCGATGAAGTTGAATTTGTATATTTTAGTAACTTAACCTAACTTTATTGTCTTCTAATATTTTCAATGTTTCATTCGTTGGCTATCGTCAAAAATATTATACATTATCTAAGTATAATAATTACATGTAAAATAAATTTACATATCAAATTAGTGTTAATAATTTGTAAAAATACATATGTAGTAGAAGATAGAATTGAGCATTTTTTTTAACAAGAATTGATGAAAAATGAAGATTTTTTCTATTAGAATTCTCCAAAATTGATTTGAAGAAAAAATAGTGAAACCGCGTCGGTTGCTAAAATGATAGGAGAGATTCATTAAAAGCTAATAACATAGAAGAAATTACATATAAACAACGACAAAGAATAATACAATGAACAAATTCGTTCGAGAAAAATTGAAATAAGAAGGTTTGATTTCTCTTTGAATTTCATTTTATTTAACTATGTTGTTGTAAAAAAAATGTATTTGATTAATTATTGTTTTTGTTTATTAAAACAGAATTAAACTAAAAATCCGATAAAATTTACTATTCATATTTTATTCAAACAAAATGGATAAAATTACTGGAAAAAGAAAGTTAGAATAATAATCATAAGTTTAATAAACATCAAAGACCCCTAACATACAAACTCAACCATATACAATTCGAACATATATATATATATATGTGTGTGTGTGTGTGTGTGTATTGTATTGTAGAAATTTGTAGCATTTAATTAAATTTAAAAAAAAAAAAAAGAGTAGAAATTGGAAGAAAGAAAAAGAGAGAAGTGAGGGGTCCACGGGTGCAGATATTTTGAAATGAGTCCTCTTTTTTGTCACCCTGACATAAATAATATAATTGTTATTAATTACACGTGTTCAGTTCAAAGTGGTAGTTTTACAAAATTGTCCTTCAACTTCCATCACTCACAAATCAAATCTCAACCCCAAAAACAAATGAATTTTGCCTTATTCAGAGGAAGCCATCTTCTCCTCTAACAAGAAAGACAACACAACATTTGATCTGAATCCTTTTGACGAACTTCTATGTTTTTGGTTGTTCAGATTGTCACATTGTGTGCTCTTTGAACCTCTATTGTACCACTCTTGGACTACAATAGAATATAAAGAACCTCTGTTGGATGGACTACACTAGAATATTGTTATCTATCGCTTAATTTGCACATGTATAATCGACTAGATTGTGTTAATTAACACATCTTTTGACTTGTTCTTGAGGATTTTACTAAACCTATAAAACTTGACAAACACTTCTTCTCTTTCTAGCAAAAGAACAAATAATGAACAACCAACTATGTTCACAAAATGTTTTCAGAATTATTTTCTGATATGAAAGGTTAGATAATGTCACAGTCACTTAGTACAACTTAGAAATTTTACAAACTAGGAATGATACACATTGTTGGAAAAATCTATACCACATTGTTGGGAAATACCTCCCACTTCTACAGGAATTCTAGAAAAAAATTAAGTGAAAAACTCTCAACAATTCAAAAAAACTAGAAATTTGTTACATGGACACATAATTATTTTCTCTAATAGCACTTTCCCAAAGTTTGACTTCTCACTTTTTTTTTCCACTCTCCCCAACTAAAGAATACAAAAGGAATTTGATTCGAGTTAGCACGCTATACTTAAATGTTTTTAATGGGAAAACATTGAAATAGAGGCATAAACTTCTTTTGTAAGCTTAGAGCTCATCCTCATTATTTAATTTATTCAACCTAGGACGAATTGCACTTTTAATATAAATCCAACAAATATAACACAACATAAATAATTTGCAAATATAATTAACAAAAATCAAATCTACCTTCCAAAGTCTATAAGTGATAAATAGGATCTAATAAAAATCTAGTATAGATAAAGCTTACTAACGATTTTTACTTTATTTACAAAATTTAAAAAATGTTATTATACAATAATCTTTCCCTATCACATTTATATTTGAGTTACATTGTAATGAACCTAAGTTGTAATGATGCGGTTGTGTTGTGATGGATCGAAATCCCAACAAACCAATAATGGACTTGGACTCTCTAAACCCATTTTAACCCATTTCAAACCAACCCATTGTAACCTCAAAGGCCATGTGTGTTGTTAATAATGGGTACTTATAATTCTAAAATAAATATACATAAAACTTTTTAATATATTGTAGCATTATCAATATCAACAACATCCCATCACTCAAAAATATAAAAATTATCCTCAATTGTTTACTCCTAAGTAAATTAACATCTTCCTTCTAAGCTTGCTGCCCAAGCAAGAACCATATCATTTTTTTTATATTAACTAATATTAATTAATTATTTATGAGATAACATAAAACTTTACAAAGTTAAAAAACCAACCAATTACATCACTCCACGTTATTCCTTACCTCATTACTACTGCTGACTCATAGTCAAACTGGGACCCACCACTTTTCCCGCCCATAAATGAAACGATAAATAATAAAGAACACCGGAGAAAATTTGGAATCGCCGCCGTTGGGGGAGATTGAATTTGAGGCGACATACCTTGGGGAGGCCGAGCAGAGGAAAATGGAGAAGGGCACGGCGGAGACGGCGGTGCCGGTGCCGAGAGTTGCAGTGGTGGTTTACATTTTGAAAGGGAAATCAGTGTTAATGGGTCGAAGGCTTTCCTCTGCCGGTGACTCCGGCCACTTCACCTTCGCACTCCCCGGCGGACACCTGGAGTTCGGTACATCTTTTTCTCTCCCTCTTGATTATGATTTTCATCTCTTTCTCTCTCTTACTGCCATGTGAAACAAAGGGGAAATTTGGTGTATTGTTTTATGGTTGGATATTGCAGGCGAGTCGTTTGAGGAATGTGCCGTGAGAGAAGTTAAGGAAGAAACAGGGTTGGACATTGAGAAAACAGAGTTTTTGACTGTTACAAACGTTCCTTTTCTCAATGATCCAAAGCCTTCTCATTATGTCACCATTTCTATGCGAGCTGTTTTGTCTGATCCCTCGCAAGTTCCACAAAATCTTGAGCCAAACAAGTGCAGTGGCTGGGACTGGTATGACTGGGATCATCTTCCAAATCCTCTGTTTTGGCCTATGGAGAAGATGGTAAGAAGTGGGTTTAATCCATTTCCTGTTTGATTGGTGCTCTTATCAGTGTACTCATGTAATTGATGAATCTGATGTGTTAATCTCTCTGTTGCTTTAGCCTTTTGTTGTGTGTCTTAATGCATATTGGTTTGGTTGACGAAGATGAGTGTTTTGGGGGCTTATTGAGTGGATTGTGTAACCTTTATTTGTATGTTTCAAGTTATGGCTAATGGATACAAAAGGTCATGTACCTTTCAAATGGATTTTGTGTTTGGGAAAATCTTCTCATCATAATTCCTCGATGTTTTTCTTTTTTTTGGATAATTGTGTCGAAGATCCCACGTGATGAGTAGGCCTAAATTAGTTTTGAGATGGAATCTATGATAACTAACATATTATATAAACCCATAGAGACGAATAGAAAAGAGACTTTGCATTCCTCACGTAAGATAGATGATGCTACTCTCATCCTTCAATTGTGTTTTAGATGAAACATCATTTTCGTTATTCGAAGTTCATTTTTCCATAAAAAATGCAAATCTATTGAAGGTTAAGGTTTTGGCAAAGAAGTTGCCAAAAGTCACAAACTAAATATGTTTCTGATTAATAGATCAAATGGGCATTGATGATCTTTCTATAGACAATACAGTAACTGATAACTGTCTCAAATAGAGAGAACAAACAAGAAAGAAAGAAAAAAACAAACAAACAAACAAACTCAGTTATATCTTCAACCTTTAATGGTCTCTCATGCTAGTGTGTAACGAAGATAAAACACATTGGGCTTGTGTTTCAAATGTGTGTTTGGCCCTTTGTGAATTTCACTTCTGGTTTAAACTAAAAAATTTGTGATTCCACCCTTGGAAAAACATCAATTTCATACTTTATTAACTTGAGTTCACAACTTCTTTCTCTTTTACCATTCAAGTAAGAATGGAACTGGGAGTTGAAAGAGGCTTAGTTGAATACATTGGAACTTGAGCTTTTAATTGGTGAAACCAAAACTAAAGTAGGAGGGTTATTTGACTCTAAAACCTAAGTTTATTGTTTAGTGTGTTTATTGAGGTAAATGGTTGTAAAACGAGCAAATTTAAGTTTAAACAAAGTAACAGCATCGACGGTGTATTTTCTAAAATTGATTTGAGACCATAATAAGGTGTGAAAAGGAAAGGTGTCATTATGAAGATAATTTATATTTTTGTTATGCCTTTGTGCAGAAACCATCACACAGTGGCCCAGGAACATAATTACAAAAATTTTGGATACGATTGATTTGAAATATATGCCGTTAGAGTCACTGATGAAGGTTTATTACTCCTATGTATATCATTCAATATAATTACAATCTATGAATGATCATAAAATTATATCAATACTAGACTATGGACGAGCTAGACTGAAACATCAAGAATATGTCAAAATAATTCAATAACTTAAAGTTTTTAGAGTTAAATAATTGTCATAAATGAGGCCATTCGACTATATACTTATATAAAATCTATAAATAATGAACTTCAATCTAAATGTATAAATTGTGACTTAAACTGCGTATACTATAACTTATAGTATTCAATTAGGATTGATCTAGTTGATCGACAGAAAACTCGTTGACCTAATTGAAAACCTTTTTATAAATGAAGGTCTTCAGCAATACAAGTGCACGTAGCCTCCAAGTAAAAAAAAAACTAGAAAAGTTTTAAGTTTCATCTCCTGAACCATTTTTATAAAATCCTGAAAAAGAAATTAACAAACATATGTTCTTTACGCATCGTCTTTTTCATAGATTTTTCTCATATTTGCGAGATTTTGAAAAATAGAGATTCGATCATGTTAATACCTGGTTATGAAGTTTTTGAAAAACTAAATTGTTTCGTAGGTTTTGGACTTAATTTTTATTTGATATCTATATTTCAAAAAATTATACTTTTAATCTTTATATTTTGAGTTTAATTTAAATTTTGTTCATAGATTTCAAATGTTACATCAGTTTTGAGTTTTGTTTTAAGTTGGTCCATAGGTTACAAGATTTGTACCCTTTATATAATCTTAATTTTCATTAAATATTCTTTTTTTTCTTAGTACAGTATTTGTGAAGATGAGGTCGAACCTATTAGGTTTGAAATGGAAGGTTACGTCAATTATCGTTCAACCAATTTCATTCAATTTGATGCTAAAATATTCATCAAATTATCGAATTTAATGTCGATTAACTAATGTAAAATAATTATATAAAGTAAACTTTTAAAATTAATTTTAACAATAATAAAAAAATAGTTATATTAAAAAAAATTGTAATTTCTTTCCTTCTTTTAAATTAACGTTTTAATAGTATTTAAGTAAGTATTTAGTTTCTATATTAAAAATATAGAATTTAAAATTTAGAAATCAAAATAAAACAAAATTTAAATTTATAATATTTCAAAATATAATAACTAAAAATTTTCAATTTAGAAATTAAAAACCAAAATCAAACTCAAAATATAAGAAGCATTTTTGAAAGAAAAAAAACAAAGTTCTAGAATGACATAACATATTCATTAAACTTTTTTCTTTTTAATTTAAAAAAAACAAGTTTTGTAATTAAATAAAGGAAAAATATTTATGGATAATATTAATTTTGTTCTTTAAGTATTATTTTATCATTTCGGAAGAGAGAATATATTAGAGAATCACTTTAAATTTGTGGTTATGATTTTGTTTGATCCTTTTTGAAACCTACTCTTCCAAATTTCTTTCATTATCTACCTCTCTCTCCATTATTAATTATTTGTGTAACACACAATTCTCCCAAGTAGGTTTGGTTAGCTCAACTTCCTCCTCTTTGCTTATTCTCTTTTAGCTACTCCCCTTTTGTTCTTGTCTCACAATATCTAACTAATTGAAAGTGATACAAATTACATTTTTAATATTATTCTTCCCAATCAAATTTCCAAATCCATTTTGATGATCTAAACTCATTTTAACTTGATAAATGAAAATGTCGAGTATGTTAGCATGATTTGATTTAAAGTGATATATATTTTTAAATTAACGATACGAGTATATTTGAGATTTATTGTTTTTTTTTGTATGTTGTAAAGTATTTTATTTATAAAAGTTAGGTTTCATTTCACCTTTTCCACTCTAATTCCTCAATTCAAATAATGGTTGTTGTTAATTTGAGTGTTTTAACAAATTATTGACCAAATCTATATCCCTATGTTAGTTTAGAAAAGAAGTATTTAGTACTATGAAATTACTTTTATAAATGACTCTCTTTTAACTATTTTAATGTTGGCACATTCTTAAAAGATGTTGATATGACTAATCAAGAATAATAAAAATATACAGAACCCAATTATGATTTTAAATAAAAAGATTCTTATCACTTTTTTCTATACAATTGAGGTGGAAGAGATTTAAATCACAGACTTCTTTATTGTTAAATATGTATTATATGTGATAATTCATATATTAAAAAGGTACCATTTTGAAAATACATTTTTCAATGACTAAAATACTAATTTTTTTTAATAAAATAAGTAGGGATGAAAAATATAAAGTAATAACATGAGTTTCAATAAACAGTAATAGACCAAAATAAATTACTATCCGTGTTTAACATGTATATAAAGGGTAAAAGATTATATGTGTGCATGTGTGTATATATATATGGAAGCAAGTATAACCACCAAACACAGGACAACCAAGTGTGTTTATATTAAACTCACAAATCTCCACCTTCCATTGCTCATTAGTCTTACCCACCAGGACAAGACAAAGACATACAAGAAAAATCCTCATCTTTGTTTGTGTCTTTGTTTAACTTTCCATCTTATTATTCTTTTTTCCTGATCAAGATGAAAACAATCATGGCCAATTCTTCTTCACATGATTCCTTCTCCTTCTCCAAGAGATATAATAATTATTTCAACTTCAACAAAAACACCAAACACAACCATAACCAACATCAAGAAGAAGAAGATGACCACCACCAAATCCTAACAGTAAACCCTCCAAAACACAAACACACCACCGTTGTCTCAGTCTCCAAGCTCCGTTCCGCCATTGCATTATCGTTCGGGATTAGGACTCGGTCATGTCGAGTCCTGGGGACGATATTCGGACACAGACGAGGGCACGTGCATTTCTCGGTACAAACAGAGGGGAGTGCGAAGCCGATGTTCTTAGTGGAGCTAGCGATGCCAACGACTGCGCTCGTTCGAGAGATGGCGTCGGGGGTGGCGAGGATTGCGTTGGAGTGTGAGAGAGGGGAGAAAAAGAAGAAGAAGGGAGAGTTGAATGAGGAAGGGATATGGAGATCATATTGTAATGGGAAGAAGTATGGAATTGCTCATAGGTTCGAGTGTGGGGCTGAAGAATGGAGGATTCTTAGAGCTGTTGGGCCTATAACTGTTGGAGCTGGGGTGTTGCCTGGGATTGAAGAGGGAGGTGGTGAAGGTGAAGTGATGTTCATGAGGGCTAGGTTTGAGAGAGTTGTGGGTTCAAAGGATTCAGAAGCTTTTTACATGATTAATCCTGATGGGGTTGGTGGCCCTGAGCTTAGTATTTTTCTGCTCAGGGTTTGATTCGTTTCTCTCGCAAGAATAGTACTTGGAGTGAAGTTTGGGTTACAGTAATCCCCATGGATATACATAAGAAGTACTTAATTTGATCCGATACTTGAGTGAGCTGCAAAAAAAAGATGGATGTAGTTCAGAACTCACTCAAGTATTTTTCTTCTTCTCTACTTTCACCAACTTTTTCTTTCTTCTTCTTAATATCCATTTTTAATTAAGCTTTGTAGGGGAAGGGGTTTTGCAGTAATAATAATATGTATTAAATATGACTCATGAGCATAATAACAATAACAATAATCTTATTTTGGAAAACTTCAGTCATTTAATTGCATTGTTTTCAGCTATATCATTATTGTTGTTATCTTTGGTTTGATTAACTCGAGTGAAATCTCTATGATTAAATTGAAGATACCTTTAAAAAGTAATTGTACTACTTTAATTAGATCAGTAAAACTCATTTTTGGCCTTGAGATTTAAAGATTAATTTTTATGTAGATTTTCAAAACTATAAACTTACGAGTTTCCATTTGATTCTTCTAAGTGATATTTTGGATTCCAAAATTTGATTTTTGATTGGTACATGAAGTTCGAAATCAATTTCTAAACGATGCTAACGGAAGTTGAGATCTCACATAATGAAAAGGAAAAACATTGTAGTAAACAAAACAAGACTTTGATGATGGTATATACACACATGAATAAGTAAAGGAAATTAAAATCAGAGATGAGAGAAAATAGAGGAATAAATACTACGACATTTTCTTCTTCAAATTAGAAGGTTACTAAAAGAGACTAAAACTAATTTAATATAGAGGAAACAATTAATTTTCAAACTTACTTTTGAAATCAATCATTTAAATGCATTAAAAAAATAGTCAAATAAAAGTTTTGACTTTTAATATGCAATCAAAGATAGCACTAACTTAATTCAACTAAGATATAGATATTTTAGCTATCAACACGTCTATATGATTCGAACTAAAAAAATGGATTTTTTTCAAAAATTTATTTTATTTAAAACTTGACTGATTATAACGTTTGTGTATATTAAACTTTTCAATAATAAAATTAGTGTTAATATAC
This sequence comes from Cucumis melo, assembly GCF_025177605.1. NCBI lineage: Eukaryota > Viridiplantae > Streptophyta > Magnoliopsida > Cucurbitales > Cucurbitaceae > Cucumis > Cucumis melo. Next base: position 20,901,391 of record NC_066865.1, read on the forward strand.
AAAATATATATATATTTTTTGATAGGTCACTTAATGATATAATAAACTAGAAATCAAGAGATCATAAGAACCATTTTAACTTTAAATAAATACTTGAGAGTTGAAATTTGAGGCTTTTTAATGAAAAGCCCATTAGTCTCCAAGTATATTTTGCTTACCCATGCTAATATTTGTGAGGGTAGGTGGAGATGAAAACTAAATAAATTCAAATATTTGCATATCTTGAAAATGTAGCAAAGTTTATAAATAATAGACTTTTGATCTTTTATTGAAAGATTGTATCATTGGTGGTCTATCGATTCATATATATTACTTAATGTATTTAAAAAGTTTTGTTATTAGTTTGTTAATTACTATTGTCTAGTAAAGTTTTATTATCTACGATTTAATAAAATGTTGATGATTAAATTTGGATATTTGACGATTAAAAGTCAGTTTGATAATCTATTTCTTTTTTGTTTTCTATTTTTAAAGTTATTTTTTTTAAAAAAATAAGCATATTTATAACTAATTCATTTTTTTCTAAACTTATCTTTAAAATAAAAAAAAAAAACTTTTAAAACATACATTTTATTTTTTTAAAAGAGAAAACAAAATAAGTTATCAAATATATATAATTTTTTTATTTTAATAAAAAAAAATGTAGAATTAGAATTTTAAAAAATTAAAATAGTTATCAAACACGTGCAAATTGCTACGGTGTTTTTTTGGTTTTTAGAAAAAGTTGCGATGTAATTGAAAGAATTTTTTAATTTTTTTTTTCTTTTAATGTAATTAAAGATCGTTGTAATAATCTAATGTATTTTTAAGTTAAAAATTAAATTGTTACAAATTTAAAAATAAAAGGACTAAATTGTATTAGAATCGTTACGCAGAAGAGATTAAATGTATAATTTAAACGCCAAACATAATTCGTTAAACAAAGTCAGTAAATAAAATAATGACATTTAGTTAAAAAAAAAAAGAAAAGAAAAAGAGTGGTGGGGTTGGGGGCCTACAACACCGACAAAGTAAAATAGGTCAAACGGGTTTGAATTTTACTATCTGTTTTGAATAAATTATGACCCAAATTAGTGGAGTCGGGTCGGGTGCCACCATATTAATTAATTAATTAAAGCTAAACTACATAAATTCCTCATGTAATTCCCCTCATTAGGAAACACCTTCCTAATTAACACCCATAACATCCTCTTAAATATTTAATCTTATTACTATTACTATTTCTATTTTCTTTTCTTCTTTTTCCAAACAAACCCAAAAATTTGAGTTTTTTTTTAGTATAGGTGAAGCAATTTAATTTTGAGTTTTAGAATTAGTATGGTCTTATGAACTACTACGTTTGGTCAAATTTATTCTGAACAAGTCTAATGCTACAAATCCTTCATGTCTCTTGGGATCATGGAGTGACAAAAAGAATTTGCATCCAACAATGGTCTAAACCAAATAGTATTTGATATATGAATGTATGGGAAATTAGTTTAGTCAAAAGTGAGAAATTATGATATAATGTTTTTATAACTTCCAAATATTTTGATCCTAATAATGTCAAAGTTATAGCAGTTTTTTGGAAGGAGTAATGTGTCTTCACTTCTCTGTTTTTCCAACTCCTTTTCTCCTACTTGAAATTAGCCATGTCTCCATTTACAAAGTTTTTATATTTGTAGTTGAATGCTGACTTTAGCATACAAACATTAAATGCATTCATTTCCTTGTTTAAAGAAAAACAATAATTTTTTTTTGTAGGTTTATTACTAATCAAGATTTTAAGTATAATAAATTAATTATTTAGCCATCATTAAATTTAAAATATTTATAAAAAAAACACCCTCTAAAAATTTATGCATTAATTTTCCCCCCTCTTTTATACAAATTAAATGTTTTGGGTTTTTTTCTCCTTACATAAGGAATACTTTGGTGTGTGTGTGTGTATATATATATATCCTTTTAATATATAATATATAAATGAAAATCCATTATAGCTATACGTTGGAAATGGAAAAATGTACTTTAATTTTTTGCAAATTTTCATTAAATCAACCAATAAAGTCTCACTGACATGGAAAGTTTTTGCACAATCTTCTGCTGCAATTTTGCAATATTTCAGGTATATTTGTTTTGAAAAATTCTAAAAAGTATTAAACACATATAATCTATATTTGTATAGCTTAATTAAACTTAAAGACAATAATTAGGTGCTGTTTATTTCTCTTCAAAAAATAATAATCATATTATCTACTTTTATATATCTTTTACCATTTTAGTAAACTTTTGCTCGATTCTATTTGAGAGAATAGAAATCTATATGGACAACACTCAAGTTTCTTTTTCTTTTATATATATAATGAAATATTTAGTAGTATGAAGATGTGAGATATAAACGGATTAGATATTAATAAATTAAGCACTTAAACGAAACATAAACAAATTAACAATCGTTAAAGTGAGCATACAAAACATGTTAGCTATCGTGAACAAAAACAAAGTAAACAATTTATTATTTAAAATTTAGAAAGAAAAAAAAAGAGCCTAGCAAGATAGGCTTTTACTTGTACAAAAAAACAAGCTTATAAAAACCTAAATATCCATTAAAAAGTCTTTTCTTCAGTACCATATTGAAAACTCTTGTATAATTGAGAGAATTTTAGAGAGACAACAAGAAAGGAAAAAGAGATAGCCTTTTAAGGCTTCTCAACATACAACAATGTTAAAAGAACAAAAACTTTAAAAGAAAAATTAAGTTAAATAACATAATGATAAGACATGAAATTTACTATATACTTTTTAAATAATTTAAATAATTCAATGATTTTACAATAATTGGTTTAATTAATATTCCAACAAATATCCATTTCAAGTTACAGTTGTATGTATCTGAAATTCAATTTGAAATTTTAAAAAAAAATCCAAATTGTACGGACAAAATAAGATATTAAAACTAAAAAATCCTGATTAGAACCTAAAATAATAATAATAATAATAAAAAAAAAAAAAAAAGAAGAAGACAATTTTGGTAATTAGGAGAAAAGGCATGCATAAATAAATAAATAAACAAATGATCCAAGCTGTCTTTTCAAAATTTCACTTCCTTATATGAACTGCACCTTCCTAATATTGCCTTCATCTGGGACCATCCAATTTTCATTCAATATTTATATAATTGATTAGGGCAATTCATTATTAATTTCAACCCAAAGATAAAAATCATACATGGATCATAACTACTACAATTCGAATTCCCTACCTGTGAATTAATTGATAAAATTGAATAATCGTTAAGGAAAGTGCCATAAATAATCAACAAAGAAAGAAAATTAAGAACCTCTTTCACATATAAACAAATGGAATTTTGTATACACACACTATATCTATAATTCTACATATAAATATATATATGTTTCTTTTTTTTTTTTTTTCAAAAAAGAGAAAAGAGAAAAGAAAAGGAGCCTGTAGATTGCAATTAGGATCTTAGATTAGATCACAGGCGTTGTTGGGGGAAAAAAATGCTCCAAAATTAAGGACGAGTTGAGAGAGAGAGAGAGAGAGAGAGAGAGCTCAGTTGAGTGGGGCTGAGTTGACGACCGAGTTGTGTCTTTTCGAAGGAGCGGAAGGCGGAATGGGGCCTTTGGGAAGGAAGCTGAAGATTTGATGGTTGAAGCGGAAGGCGGTGGTGAGGTGGGTATTGCGAGACAACGGCTCCGCCATTGTGGTTGACGGGAATGGGCGTGCGGTGGTGAAATTAGGAAGGGGAAGAATGAGGAGGAAGATGAAGAAGATGGAGGAGGAGGAGGCCATGAGATATGAGAGAAAATTGGGGATTTTTTTGTTGAGGGAAAAGTGGGGAATGGTATTTGCATATATATTTGCATGAAATTAAATAAAATAAAAAAGGGAAATATTAAAGTTTAGGAGAAATTGAATTACATTAAATTAAAATTATAGGGTAACGCGCTAAGCTAACACGCTATGACTATTGGACATTTTTTCAAATGTCAACGCCTTTGGGAACAAGGATTCATTTTATCTATTTTCTTTTTCTTTTTTTTTTTCAATAAAATAAAGAAAACTATTTTAATTCATATATAAATAAATCAATTAATAAGAAAACAAAGCCATCACCACGCTTCTATTTATTTATTTTTAATATATATATAAGGTCTAAAAATATTAATGTTAACTAATTTAATAATTAATATTAAGTTGGTAATTAAAACGATTTTATTGTAGGTATGAAGATGATGAAAGTTAGTTTCCTACTGAATGGTCAAGTCGCTTTTCAAACTATTTAGTGCATATAATTGCTTGTACTAAAAACGGCATATCTAATTAATGGTAGAAGTTATTCTTATTAGATCTCACATTCCTCAAATTGTTTCATGAGAAAAGTAAGGATATTATTGGCTAATATAATTATGTTTCTCTGGCACATAACAATTGAAGATATGAGGATTCATAGCACAAACTTCAAAATTCATTTTTTCTTTTAAAAATATGATTGTTTTCCTCTATACTAAAACAGTCTACTTATTTGAACATTTCTTTACCCATTAAAATGCTTTTTATTTTCTCTCTCTCTCTCTCTCTCTCTCTCTCTCTCTCTCTCTCTCTCTCTCTCTTTTGCTCTATAGTAACAAAGTCATAAACTCTAAAATTATTAATTAAAAAATATTTAAATAAAAAGGAATTTTAATTTAGTATAAAATATATTATTGGCGCGTGTGGCTCAGCGTTTGAAGAATGGGAATAGGAGCAAATAATTTGAGAAGATGTTTGTGTTACACGCGCCATAAAACGGACTCCATAGATGGCAAAGTGCTCGTCGAAAAATAAGAAATAATATGAGATTTTCTTTTAATATTAATGTTATATAAAAAAAGTCAAATTTATTTATTTATTTATTTATTTATGATTTAGATCTCTATTACAATGCCACGTTGATTATTTTCTATCTTTCTTTCTTTCTTTTCGTTATTAATATAATATGATTCAAATTCAGTGATCTCACCACAAATAGTTTCACTCACTATATTTTCAAAATTTTGAAATTTAAACTTACTTTTGTTATTTCTCTATTATTCGTGATTCCATCTCTTTTGTATGGAAATTTTCTTAAATATAATAAATCTATAAAATATTTATGGTCTTTATAATAAATTCTATATAAGTTGGCAATTTCTTAAAATATTTTATAAATATTTCATGTTTGTCTTTTCGTTTTTTTTCTTCGTCTATTCATTGTCTCTTTTTTTTTTTTTTCTTTTGATTTCTTCCCTATTTTTGTTCCATCGTTTCTCTTCTTTTCTTCTTTCTTTTTATCCAAACTATTTTTTTCAAATTTTTTATTTGGTTGTTCAAAATCTATTAAATATAAAAAATTAGAAAAATAACGACGATGGTGTATAGCCAAATCTAAACGATTATATACAAAGAATTCTTCAAAAAAAAAAAAGTTTAGATTGGGGTAATCAAACCTAAACGATGATGTAAACAAATCTAAACTCGTGTACAAAAATAATCTTTAAAAAAACCATTAGTCAATTTAAAGATCGAGTACCAAATCTTGAAAAAAAGATCGTTCCCAAATTTGAACGATTGTGTAAGTAAATTGGTATAGAGAATTTAAAAAATAAATCGCCAAATCTAAACGATCAAATGTAAACGATTGTTTAACGAAATTTCAAATCTAAACGATTTTATAACCAAATTTAAACTATCGTAAACCAAATATATTACGCGTGTTGTTGACAGAACATTTTTTATATTTTTCATGATGAAACTGTAAACTCTTTCCGTTTTTTGAATTAGTGTAAATATTTTATAGTTTTGTTATATGTGTAAAATAGAAAATAGTTTTCTATCCCTAAAAATTAGTGGGTTAATTTAGATAATGGGATGAAATAAGTAAAATAAGAATAATGATGGAGTAAAAGCAAGGTAAAAGTGTAGGTATTTTCGAACTAATCTAGTGTCCACTATGATTTTTTCATAACATATGTCCTCACTAATTTTTCCCAACTTTCTTACCTTCTTCTTAGTCTTCGTTTATTATCAATAAAAAGGAAAAAAATATTTATAATATTTTTTAAAAAATGTGTTTTTATTATGGATGAAGGTTGATATCCATTAAAATTATATTTGAATTTTTGCTAAAAAAAAAAAGGGAAAACAAGGAGATGAGCAATAAAGTTGAAAGAAAAAAAAAAGTAAGTGAGTTAGATGAATGGGAGGAATTGTGAGGTAATAATATTTGAAAAAGGATTATAGAATGTATTATTAATAAAAAGGGGGAGAAGAGAAGAGAGGAGAAGAGACGAAAAGAAAAAGAAAAAGAAAAAGAAAAAGAAAATAGGGTGATCTGATCTTTTGCGTGCGAAGGTTTTGTAAGAAAACTAGGTGGAGTGGGGGGGTCCACCACCGATCTTTGATCATAAAAACAAAAACATTTTCTTTACTTTTTTTTTTTTTGTTTGAGATTTGATAGATATCTGGAATTTGCCACGTCAGTTTATGAAGGTAGGAACGAGTCACTCGTACCGTATTTAATTTGTGCACCACCGCATCCTATCGCTATCCCAAAGACTTTTCTCTTGACTTCTCCCATTCCCTCTAACCGGCGGCCACCCCTTAACCCCAACCCCATTCAATTTTCAACCTTACTAATTTCAACAAAATTATGTTTTCTTTTTTTTTTTCCTCTCTCTCTCTCTGTAAATAATAATAAAAATGGGATAGTTAGTATCAACACAAATTTTAGAAATCGGGTATAACCCTAATATTTAGTTTTGGAAGGAAGTCGTGTTAATTGTGGTATACCACGACTTTTCTACATTTGTTATTGTTATTTGAAAAAATAGATGTACTAGTTTAAAAAAATCAAGATTTTATTATTTGTTTTTAAAATATATAACTTCTTTCGAAAGTTATGATTTTAGTTTTGAATTTTTATAAATGGTTCGAAATGTACCCGTTAAATAGAGACTCTATAAACTTTTTTTTTTTTTTAAATAAAATTCGGATTTTTTTGACCTGAAACAATATGCTAGATTTTTTAAAAATATATTACCGCAGAAGAAAAAAAATAAAGTTTATAAATTAGAAATGAAATAAAATTAAAAATTGTTTTTTGAGAATGTAATATTTTGAATTAGATGATAGTATATTTAAAAATATAAAAAAAAAGTAAAAAATGATTGAAATAATTGATTTTGCTTCTTATTTGTCATGATTAGTATCTAAAGTTTAAGTTTAACAAAAGAAAAAATTACCAAAAATAATTTGTTACGAGTAAATTAGAAAAAAAAACCTATATATTTTCCTTTATTATTTATAAAACAAATATAATTATATATGATAAATTATTTTAGATAATTATACATATAATTATCAAAAATTAAAATTTTCAAACATCGTCTATGAACAAAATATAATTACATTTCCTATTTTGAACATTAATTTTTTAAAATAACGTTATTTAAAAAAAATTCATCTTTTTATCTAACAATCTAAATTATCGTCCAACTACAGTTTGAAAATCATTTCGAGTCCTATAAACTACACAACGCTAAAATTTTTATAAACCAAAAGTCCACTTTACTTATGAAATAAAATGTATTTCTTTAGAAAATAAATGAAAAACAAATCACTAAAAAATAAAATCCTAAAATAAAATACGAAGCTTGATGTTTAATAAAGGAGTGGATGAACATATATATATATATATATATATATATATATATATATATATATATATATATATATATTATGACCACATCTTACATGGGGGAAGGAAACATTGATCATATCATGTGTCATTGACGTAGTCATCTCTATGGAAAAGAGACATTATGTAAGATATCTATAGACCTTTTCATCAATTAAGCAAATTCTTTGATGGATGTTGAGTGACTTCAACGTAATCGTATTTAAAGGTATTCTCATTGTAATAAGAATGAATAACCAACTAGTTTAACACAAAATAAATGATATCGGACCACCCTACATGTCGAAAAGATTAAGAATGTGTTTAGATTACCTTTTAAAGTGTTTAAATTTGAAAGACAAGATCATTTTAAAAAAAGTTAGAATGTTTGTAACTTTTCAAAATGCATTTTTTAAAAATGAGATTGAAAAATAATCTATTTTTTTTTAAAAAAATACTTATAAAATGATCTAACCAAATATATAAGAGTTTAAATTTTAAACTCATTTTAGAGAAAGTGTTTAAAAGAACATGTATTATTGAAAATAAAAGTTTTCATAGATAATCCAAACATATAATCTACCGGGTTAGATTACGTGCACCTCAACTAATCTCACGAAACAACTCAAAATTTAATACCTAAGTAGAGGATCATAATGGATTAAACTCATGACCTCTTAGCTATTGAGATTATGTTTTTTCTCTTCTTTTTTTCATTATGTCAATCTAAGACAGTTATGATTGATAGAAATCATTTGCAATAATTATACCAAACTAAATGTAGGATATGATATTATATAGGAGGTTTTCTCATTAAACTAGTGCTAACTTTGAACATAAAAATAAAACTTTAAAATAAAGAAAAACTTATGATTTCAACTCTTACGTCTATAATGAGCAAAATTTGACTAAAGAATTTACATATTTTAGTGTAGAAAAAAGAAATAAAAAGAGAATGGTATTTAATATGGATGGAGTATGAAATTTAATAATATATAGAGAGAGTTGAAAATGGTCGATTTCAAAGCTTTGAAAAAAGGGATTCATAGTTGAATTAATGAAAACAAGTGGTTATTTGTTTAATTATTAATTACAAAAAAAGGTTAGGTAATGAGTATAAGTATATTTGAGGTAATACATTTTTGTGACATTAATTTATTCTAATTTTTAATCCATTATTCTTTTCATTATCATCCTCTTCTTTTCTTACATTTAAATATAATTTTATTCTTAACAAACATTATACAATTTTAATATATATCAAAATTCTTAACACCCCAATCATTTCCAGAGACTATTTCTTGAATTTAGCTGCAACATTTATTTCTTCCATCACATAATCTATCATTTTCATTTACTTATTACACTTTCATCTAATTCATTTTTATTTTAATCGTCCTATGAAATTCTTAGCCAAACATAAAAAAACAAACAATTTTTTGTTTTAATTTTAACTCATCAAAATTTAGAGAAATTCCTAAGATTTATAGTTTCGAACAAAAAATTATGAAAAAACAAGCATAGTTAGTATGATTTGGTCTTGCTCCTATTTATCATAGTATGAATTTGATAGGTGACCTAAAGGAGGAAGACATGTAGCTTTTCTCATGGATGAAAAATGGGACATTGCTAATTGTTAACTTTTACATTATATTGTTAAAATATTTGGGAATTAGATTTGGGGTGTGAAAATGAAAATGTTATATTAAAGGAAAGGGGTGTTGTTTTGAAAATGTGATATATGCATGCATTATACCCAAAGGCCAAATGCACATGGGGTGTGTGTGTGTGTGTGTGTGAGACTTTTTCTTTATTTCTTTGGGGAAATTTAAGTTATCCTTTAATGGGTAATGTGGGTCATCTTTGTCTCATACATATTTCCTTTTTATTATATCTTACTTATTTACTATACCCTTCTTTTTGTTTTTTCCCCCTTCTAATTAAGAGCTTGCTTATGGAACTTGTTGTTCTAAGGAGAGGGGATGATGCTAATTTCAACTTATTATTTAATCTCTTTTTGTGTAGAATAATTGTGTCAATGTTCATGCAAGTTGGTCAGTTTCATGTTGTTTTTGAGCTTTTATATGTAAAGTCGATCACTATACTTAGAAGAATTGTATAAGTTAGGTTTTCTCACATTAACACGCTCACAATAATGTTTACTCGACATAATATAATTGGATTACTCAATAGGTTATTGATTCAAAACTATTCAAATATTGACACGTTAAAATTTAAGAATGTGTTTGGATTGACTTTCTAAGTGTTTAAATATAAAAGGTGGCTCCCGCCACATTGTTCCTTGATAAAAAAAAAAAATAAGTGTATATAAATCACTTAAAAGAATCAATTCAAACAAACATAAATATTGATAGAAATAGAGATTTATTGCGGAGTTTGCGATCGTCTTAGTAGAACTTTTAGGGACAATTATTTTCCAATATATATGGCAAGAAATAAATACTTGATAAAGTTGAACATGTATTTTCCTTTGACTCTTTTTCATGAAAAGACCGAAGAAAAATGGAGGTTTCATTTTCTCAAAGAGGTGTTGTAGTAAAGAGAAACAATAACCCCTTTATTTAAGGAAGGATTAGACGTGAACAAAAAGTATAATATAAAGTTAAAACCAACGTAGTTCTATTGATATAACGCTTATACTATCAACCTCCCGATATAAAACGTAAAATAATCAATTTTTTTTCCATTATTTGCAACATGAAAATATATATATTAAAACAAATTATATTTATATATGGATATTTAATGAAACAATATTAAGTTTTCGTACACTTTTTCAATGCATTTATTATTGATTAAATTATATCACTCGTGAAACGTACAGGAAATTCTCTTTGAGGGTCCAATGAAGAATTTGAAAATGTCAATATCACTTAAATAAATTTTAGCTTCTTAGTCAGATCATGAAGAGTCATATATATTAATATTTTTAGAATAGCCTATTTATATATATATATATATATATATATATATATATACTTTGCATTTGAAAAATGCCATATGGACATGGTCAACAAAAATAAAAAAAAATGGTGCAAATAAAATTTAGAAGTTGGAGGTAGTATAGTATATTCTAACTTTTTAATTAAGTGAAGAATTAATTGAGATGCTATGTATTAGTTATTTATAGTTATTTTTACATGATTTTATTTAAAATCAGCCCAAAATTATTTAAATAAAACTATCATTCTTAAAAATTATTCTACAATTTACCTTAATTTAATTTAGTATTTAAAGATCTTTTTGCTAATTAACACAATTTTTTATAAAACAAATTAAAATGATCCAATTAAAAAAGATTAGAGTTTAAATCAATCAAATGGTTAATTTAAGGAAAAAAATGCAATAATAAGTCATAAAATAGCAATATACAACAAATAGTTTTTTGCAAATCATTATATGAAAGGTCAAATCATTAAATAAAATTATAAACTTCACTAAACTAATCAAAAACTTGTGTTCATAATCTATTAAACATCTCAAAAATGATTTCAATATTAGACTTGATTAAATGTTGATGAATGCAATATACCAAACTTCACCCACTCAAATTGAATTATTTTCTTTTAATTTTTTTTCTTCTAATTAGCAATAAAATAAAGTAACAAAAATTTAATTTTATATAATAGAGAAATGATTGTCAACAAACAAACTATTGTGTTGCATTTAGTCATGATCAAAAGAATATTAAAGTGACATAGAGACAAGTTAGTGGGTGACATCACTTCATGGTATTTATAAGAAAATGATTCATTCAATATCCATACCATTATTTCTCTTTAAATGTATTTTTACATCAACGACAACAATATTATTATTATTATTATAATTGTTATTACGTAAATATGATCAACCCTAATCTCATTTCTTATCGGTCTTGAATACGACAATTTGACATCCTATTTCAGTATTAATTAGGATGTATTAGAAGTATTATGGTATATAATGTTTTAGAAAGTCATATTTATATGAAGCTTGCCTCTGCCAATGGCGTATCGCTTAAACGAAGGCAGAAGACGTGTGACAGCGATGAGAAAAACACTAGTAAGGTTACTATAATACCATATCAAGATTGAGAAAAAAAAAATAGAGAACTTTGTATTGGTTGTCTTATGAAGTGCTATAAATAAGAGACTATAAATGGAGAAATTATACGAACCTACGTAAAGTAAATAGTACATATTTAATAATAATCTAACTGTCTGATATGTTAAATACCATAATATTCTTAATAATCTAACGGTAAATAAATATATAATGAGTGATTAAAAGGAAAAATATAATTTAATTCCTAGAGTTCAAATACTTTTGTTTCGATTTAGTAATTATTGTTTGAAAATGAATTAATACATATATCAATAATTTTCAATTAAGTTGAATATTGCCAAAGGTTAAAATTAAATTAATTGATTGGTAATTAAATATATTAAGATAGTATAAAGTTTTTAGTAAATTGACCAAAGCTTAGCAAATACTATATGTTAAGAGTAAAAAAAACTCGAAATTTTTATCAAATTCTTGAAAACCTAGAAAATGAATAGAATGTCTCAAAAGAAAATAGGTATCAAAAAGTATGAAAATAGTAAATTAAAAAATTTAGTTAAGATGATAAATAAATCTTTTATGAGTTTTAAACTAATTAATATTTTTATTATTTATTTATTCTTATATAAATCATCTTTTATAGTATTTTTCAATATTTTGTATGGCCTATTAGAAGTAGAAGGCGCTCTGTTGGGATCCTCACGGACAGAAAAAGATTGCAGTCGATTTGATAATGATCGAGTGACATTGCTTCTTCGGCCCGAACCCATTTTTTTAAAAAAGTTACTCCAAATAAAAAAGTTTTTGAAGATATTCGTAAAATATAAAAAAATTTATATTCTATATATATTTTATATTCTATTTATCATAAACTTTGATAGAAGTGTATCGGTAAATATTAAAAAAAGTTTACCAACCTGAATTGTTAATAATATCTAAAATTTTATTATCTTTTTATAAATATTTTGATTAATTAACTTTATATATATATATATATATAGGAAAAAGAATGGTGCATTGGTTGGGGATAAAATTCAATATGCATTTATGATCCCAACTGTCTCTCTGCCCCCCAAAATCTTTGTTACTTATAAATTACTTATATTTTCCTTTTATGAAAAATATATATTTATACACCTAAATTTTAGGGTTTCAGTCTTTTATAAATCTTAAAATAATAATGATATCAATTTATAACATTAACTTTTCCAAGTTTAAAATTGTATTAATTTAAATCCTAAATAAATAATTATATCAACGAACTTTTATGACGATATAAATTTAAACTATGAATTTTCATAAGGGACATTTTCAAAGATCGTATAATGAATCGAAATATTTATAAAATATAATAAAATTTTAGATTCTATCGATATATATATTAATATAAACACTAATAGAAGTTTATCAATGTCTATCAATGATCGAATATGAAATTTTATCATATTTTATAAGTATCTTCAAACCGTTTTGCCATCTACAATAATTTTCCTTTTCATAAATATATTAATTGAAACATTAAACTTTAATAAATGTATCCAAATAAAAAATAATTGTGTCGAATTAATAATGGACATAGTTATTAATTCATGTTTTAAATTGACACAAATTAGTACGTATGATATATTTGTTAATACTTTGATTCTAATCCTAATATTTTTTACTGCTTCTTTAATATCTTTGTATAAATTTTCTGACCGTTGCTATCTTTTAATAACATTATATTATTGTAAAATGCAAAACAACAAAACGTGTAAATCTTGGTAGAGACGAAATCAATCTAGTTAGATTGAAATAAGAAAAAAATGTTTATAAAAACTCATTTTTATGTAAATTCTTTTTAATACATCTCGACACTCTAACTTTTTTTTTTAATAACTTAATTTTAAATTAAAATATATTTGAAGAAGTGTTGTGTGAAAAAGCAAGTAGAAGATGTTAATCCAAAGTATTTGACCAAAAACACATGAAAATTTATGAGATTGAAGAATTGGAAGTCTTTTTGTTTCCCCACACCAAAGAGCCATTTAATGCTCATGCTAGAAAAAGTATTTGACACAAATCTCTAAGACAGATTTGTGAGACCAAACCCTTAACATTACATTACATAACAAATGAGAGAGACAGAATTTTGTCCCTTTTTTTCTTTTTGTATTTAATGTAAGATTTTGGTGATTTTTATGTATATGTTTTGGTCTTTGTATTCACATTCAAAGTTCTTTAATTGCAACAATTCTCATCCCACATGTTGGTCGGCACCTACACCATTTTTTGCAACTTCCATCCCTAAAAACTCACACAAAATATAATCTACCTATTAAATATGAAATATTTTATATTTTGTTAGGTATAAGGGTTCCATACAATTTCGTATGGATATGATATTGTCTATTTTTTGTTATTAACTTTTGTTGTTATGTTGTAGGTTTGTTTCAAATCAAAAAGTGTCGTGCCATAGTAGGTAGTTGTCATCACTTATACTTACGCATGCATGGTTATTCTCTTGTCTAGTTAATATAGAACTTTGGTTGAAAAAGATTTGACGTTATTTTTTATTTGGTGAAAAATGTATTTTTGATTCTTAAAAACTACTTTTTTTGCATGTGATTTTATTGTTTAATTGTTGAGAGCCTGTTTGAGAATGATTTTGAAGTTGATAAAATTGATTTTAGCATTTCAAAACCACTCCAAAACATTATTTTTGTAATTCAAAATTAATTTTGATAGTATGAAAGATATATTAAAAAGTGTTCAATTGAACATTAATTTTTAAAATGTGTTTTAGAGTGAGTTTTAAGTATGACAAAAGTGATTTCAATAGTTTTAAAATCACTCCTAAACATGTACTAAGATAGCTTTTGGACATTTCAATAAAAATGAGTTTAGATATCCTTTTTTACAATCGAAAAAGTGTTTTTAAATCATCACAATCACGTCTTACAAAGAGATGTTTGTTTATATATTTGTCTAGAATTTAGAAGTACTTTTCAAAAAACTTTAAGTGCTAAAAAATGTATTTTACCAATGACTTACCCTTCAACGTAAACTGATTAAAAACACTCTTAAAATTCTTTTTTATACCTACCTTCACTCATTACTCTAATCTTCACACACAATTTCTCTCACCAAACTTTCTTCTAATTTCAAAGACTTTCATTCTCTCTCCAAATTAATTTTACATAATTAGTTCTCTCTATAATCTACACTTTTTCCTCACTAACCCCCTCTTCAAACTGATTTTCTTACCAACCCTTCCACTACTTCAACAAACAACACTTACCTAATTGAAACCCGACTGACTCAAAATCAACACAAGGCTACTGCTAAGCAACAAAATGTGTTGAATTCACCATCAGCGGTTTTACTGCCAACATTCAGAAACAAGAAAAACAACTCATTTTTCTGCACCATTATTAATTGGACATAAAAAAGGATTAACCATTTCTGTAAATTTTAAGTACTTTCAATTTCATGATATTGAACTTTTACCATTCAATAATTCTTCCAACTAATGCCTCTTATTAGGCTTACATTCCAAAATTGTTGAGAAATCTGAGGTAAAAACTGGGTTTTCCCCCCTCTCCCCATATACAAAGGGGCTTTGTAAATATTACAAGAAGCTGTTGGGGGGGATCAAATATAAAACAGTAGAAGTAGAAAACTCAAATAATGTCCTACTCTACATCGAATGCTAAAAGAAGTCCTGCAAATGATAATATTAACAAGTCAAAGGAGCCTAAAGCATCATCAATCTCCAAATCCTTTTCTCAGTGGTAAAGCACAATGGAGTAAGCATTGAAACAATTTTGTTTGCTAAGTTGTGAAAAATGTCCAAATCTTCTTTCCAATTGATCCCACATCAGGCTGCTCTTCGTCATACTCATCTTCATCATCAAGTATGCTTTGATCTTCATCCTCATACTCTGATGAACCATTCGCTTCATGGCACAAATCATTGACTGTTGTAGTAACCAACTTCTCCATGGGAGCATTATCTTCAGCTGTTCTTTGCGATTCAAACTATATAGAAATCATGAGGAAATAATTCAACATAACTAAAATAATGTAACAGAAAGGTAAACCAAAACAACAAACAGGATTTTTACCCGAACTACTCTATCCTCGGAATGATAGATAGTTCTGACTGTTGTAATCTTCACAGAGTCCATTTTTTCCCCATTTTCACCACCTACAGTAGGGGTTGTTTCTTCGTTTTCTTTCTCCATCACTGTTGTCAGGTTTGGTGAAACCTGAGTAGCACTAGCTTTGCCAGCACTGCACCAAACTTACAAAAATAAGGTTGGATATAGAAGTAGAAGCTCGATGGGAAGAGTGAAGGACAAGTACTTGTGACTGACCAAAAGCTTTCCTTACTCAGATTCATCTAACCTGGGACTTGGGATTGGAATGTTTTGTGATCATGACCAAGTACTTGTTCAAGAAACACATAAAAGCACATATATAATAGGACACAATCGAACATCAAAACAATTGGCTGGTAACCCCAATTTTACTAAAGTGCTATAATTACGTACATTTGTGAAAAGCATCCTAAATACACTTGTATTCTTGTTAATTTTAGACTAAAAAGCATGCTAAATCAGAAAATTATTCAGGAAGCTAAGCAGATCAATTTGAAAAGAGAAATGTTGGATTAGTATGCTATGTCCCCCCAAAAATAATACAGGTAGTCAAGCAAGATCAATACAGATTCCCTTCAATCAGAACTCATTGTAAACACAGATAGGTTGACTACTGATACACATAGATGCATGACTTCATACAAGCCAGGGAAAAACACACAAAACAAAACGAAAGCTCAACACACATTGGACAAGGGAGGAATCTAAATTGGAAATAAACAGGGGGGGGGGGGGGGGGGGGGGGGCGTTCTCAATATCTTAATAATTAACTCGAGTATACAAGTGAATACATCCTAGAAGCTTTAGTTTTGCCTCTCAAGGCTACTGTTCAAGATTTGTCTATTGATCTCTTTATGTATGTAGTGGTCAAGTTAAAACCATGAATGCAAAATTGCTAACTCCTTTTTTAAATATTTTGAGAGGAAAAATCAACAATAAAATGAATTGTAATTTATATAACAAAACCAACGCTGATCTATGTAAAGAAACAAGAAAACTAACTGGAAGTATTGACAGATTTTAACAGTCAAGCAAAGGGAATCTTTTAACAGTCATGGGAAACTAACTTCTTATGTCGCCTCAGATTATATCGGCTTTCTCCTTGCGTCTGCACAGAGGGAATCTTTTGTCGCCTTTTACGTTGCCTGGCAGTTGTGATGCTATCAGAACATCCTTCACTGTCATTTCCATCTTGCTCACTAATAGAAACTGCGGAAGATTCTGGCAATGGCCGCTTCCGAACATTGCTAGTTTCTTTATATAAAGAATTTGAATCACTCTGTACAGGTACATTAAGATCCGACTGTCCTGCAGTTTCCCCAAGAAAAACTTTTGCATCTTGAACAGTTGCCTTCACTGAACGTGTTCTATGACCAGACTTGAGTCCTTTCTCATGTTTTGGCCTCTCTCTCTTCATGTCAGGTTGTTTTGAAGCTTCTGAGGCTTCTTCAAACTTGCTGTCTAAGTTGTTAAAATCATCTAATGTATGTTCATGTGTATTCTCCGCCAGTCTGATGTTATCACTGAACGAAAATCTTTGAACATCAGATGGTTCACTCTCAATAAAAGAAGATTGTTGCGGTTCATAAGCAATACCAGACCTTTTCACATCGCCAACATTAACTCTAGGCTCCTTGACTTCTAAATCGGTACAATCTGCAGCCAACTTCATGGGAACAGAAGGAACTACATGTCCAATTTTCTTAATGGGAGATAGATTTAGAATCTTTCTGCTGCATCTTCTGAGCCAAGACATGCGACCTCCAGAATCTGAAGAACCAAACTCTGAAGCAGCGAATTCTCTTTGGAGGTTTTGTAGAGAATTGGCCTCTAACATTGGTAGAGGGTGCGATTTTCTGATTTCTTCAGGTATTTGGAGGTCGGGAACTATAAATTCTTCAATGGACACACCACACTTACCACAACTCTTATGCTTATCAACAAAGGTCAAAAAGCGAACCCTATCCCGAATAAGTTGTTCCCTCTGAATTTTAAGCTCCTTACTTAATATGTTGAGCTTATCAATATCTTGATGAATTTCAAGATGGTCCGCTATCATTTGCTTCCTATTCAGGGAAACCACCTCCTTTTCCTTTTCCAATTGATGCCTTTCAGATAATAGCTCGTCTGTTTCTTTCTGAGCAATGTCTCTCAAGCAAAACAATTTGTTCCGTTCTCTCTCTTTCTCCTCTTCAAATGCTAGCTCCCTTTCCTGCCGTACTTTCTCTAGTTTCATTTGGCTATTCTGAAAGTGACTTTCAAGATCTTTCCTCTGAAATTCTATATCTTGCAGTAGTTGGCTATGCTCGGTTTGAGCCTGCTGAGACAAGGATTGCTGCTCTTGCCTTGTAGTTGAGGCAAATAATTCTTTTTCTTGTTTAACATTCTCCAACTCTCTCTGCATATAAATTAGCATTTCATTTTTCTCATTTCTCAACCTTTCCTCCTCTGCCTCTTGCAAGATCTCTAGTTTTGTCCTCTCCTCCACAAGATCGCTAAGTTCATCATGTATTTCAGTCCTTTTTTCATTTAAGGCTTCCCAGTCTCTCTCAAATTTGACTCTTTCCTGCTTAAGATCCTCATGCTCTTTCA
This sequence comes from Cucumis melo, assembly GCF_025177605.1. Classification (NCBI taxonomy): domain Eukaryota; kingdom Viridiplantae; phylum Streptophyta; class Magnoliopsida; order Cucurbitales; family Cucurbitaceae; genus Cucumis; species Cucumis melo. The sequence goes on from NC_066865.1 coordinate 20,919,886, forward strand.
TAACTATTTTGTTCTGAAGTCTGTAACTCTCAATTTCCTGCATCAGTTGACACTGTAAACGAACGTGCTCTGATCTCTCTTCTTTCATCACTTGCAATTTATCCCTCTCCTCATGAAATTGCTGCTCTTTCTGAGAATTTTCAGTTCTGATTTCCTCGATCTCATTAATGAGAGATCGTAAGCTCTCTCTATCAGCAAGCATTTGCAACCTTTCCACCTCCAGCTTTTTCTCATCAGCTTTTAAAATTCTATCTTTTGATTTCAAAGTTTTTATCTTTTGTTCAAGATCACCCTCTTTCTCCTTTGCTCGAAGCAACTTTTTATCCAAAGCTTGCTCTTGCTTCACCAACTTTTCTTTCTCATGATTAATTTCAAGATCCTTCCGTTTGAGTGTTCCTAGCTTTGTAATACCTTCATTATCTAGAGATTGCCTCTTTTCTTCCAATTGTAACTCAAACTGTTCTTTCTTCTTTTGTAGAATTACACTTTGCTCGTCAAGCAGCTGTTGGATCTCCATCTGAAATGAACATCAAGAAGACAATTGTAAGGACAAAGAACTATATTACCTTCAAGTTAAATTCTATGAGATTCAGTTACCATATTTTTCTTCCAATACTCAAATATTCTTTTTTTCTTTCTTTTGTATGGTGATGAGACTTTAATTGCACGGCAACTGAAACACCAAGGTTCAAATTTGAACGAAAATTTGAACAGGAAACAACATGCACGGAAGTTCTCTATGTACAAAGAAAGTTAAATGAGAATGAAGAGGAAAGAACACGAGGACCAGCATCATTCCATATATCTAATTAGTATATCTCTAAAAATCAAAGAATCTCAGCCATCATGACATCAACATGCACAAATGCGTCACAGTATGAAATAAACAGAAATGTGCCACGAGTAATAAAATTTCAAGAAAACACTCAACCACAAACCCTATTTGACTTTGGAATGAAAATATGAATCTGCTACCAGAAAAAACCAATTTCAATATCAGTTGTCTTTCCCTTTTCTCTCCTACTCAATATTTTTAAACTCTACCTGCATCCCATCCAAACTAAGTAACATTTTGGTACAAATACAAACAACTGCAAGTTGAATGTCAAAAGTTACCAAAGCAGGCAGTGTTTGACTTACCATTTCTCTCCCATGAAGATTTTCTTCCATCTGATGTAATTCTTCTTGTTTTTTCTCCAAGAGACTTCTTGAAAAATCAGCTTCCTGCAAACCATTTTTGTTGTTGGAGGGGTAATGCAGAAGTAGTCACATGCAAAGACATACCCATTGCCTTAAAAATAATAAAAATATACTTTTTTAAAAAAATAAAGATAAGTGTCTCATTTAATTAGTTTTCACCTTCTCTTTTGCTTCTACATCTGCTAATCGTCTATTTACATTATCTTCCCTCCCTTTCAGGACAGAACTTGACAGATCAATCTTTTTCTTCATCTCTTCAAGATTCTTCTCTTTCTGCTTCATAGTTGTGCTATTTTCACTTACCTTCTGCTCTTTATCATTAAGCAATTCACGACTCTTGCTCAGTTTTTCTTCCCTTTCCTGCAACTTCTGCTGCCACTTACGTAAGCTTTCTCTTTCTTTATGGGAGGTTGCCTCGTGTGCTTCTTTCCTAAACCAGTAATTAACAATAAATAAGTGAAGAAGAAAGTACCCTTTGGTGAATACTGGCATATGTCCCAAACTGGCCACATAGTTAACTTCTTTTACTCTAACAAAATTAATTAAAAAATCAACACTCCGCCCCTCAAATTCGATTTGGGGTTCATCATTCCAGGTCCAGATGTCTGTTTTTTATTACCTGGTGAGTATCCTGTCAGTATTTGCAAGTTCAGGTAATATTAACTTGAAATAAATAGTTTTTTGAAAATAAAATATCAACCACTGGCCAACTTATGGAAGGAAAATCATTTTTAGCACACCAAGTGCCAGGATGTTTGGCAAGAGGGTTGTTACTGTCTCCAGTAAGATTCTTTCACAGAATATGTGGGAAGGTACCATCTTCTTCTTCCCCCTTTTTTTTGTTTGAAATGAAAACGAACTTTCCATTGAAGAAATAAGAGCTAATTTTGAGAGGGAGACCACAATTAGATGACGAAAAGGAGCCAATTTCATACCTGCCATTATCCCATCTCCCGAGCTTCTAGCAATTAATACTCATAATAATCTAGCACTTATTCCTATTAATCTTATGTCCAAACAAACTTTCAAAGAAAGCTAGTATATAGTTCAAGAATAAGAACGAGGCTTCATCTTCAGAGCAGAAGAAAATAGTATAATCAACAAATTGAAATTGGGAAAGAGCCACAATATATACTCTAAACAGGAATAAATTTCCTGTCTATGTTTTACACATAGGCTTAATTATGTTCCCATTGCAGAATTCTCATCCTCCACGAATACTATCCCTCCTCAGTCATGGCTACAAAATGTTAAGTCTAGGTTTTTTTTTTTGTTTTTTTTACATGATATACCATGTTTTCAATTAGAAAAATGAAAGAAATGTATGAGCATAGAAAAAACAAGCCACCAAGGATTCCTCAACTACTTACTGGAAAGGGCTTCAATAAAAAAAGAGTAAAAGGAATCAACTAACTATGAAAAGATTCTGTTAGGTACCCAACTCCTCAAACAGAAAATACCCAACAAGAAGCCACAACAAAGCAATAATGACTCTATGACAATTGATATATTCAAAAGCTAATGTCAATATGCTCAAAGTACAACAAGTTCAGTTCCTTAAACAGTCATAAACACCCAGAGAATCATTAAGAACAGAGACAATATTTAAAGAAGAACAAGGACAATGTTCATGAACAAAAGAGAAAAGATAAGGGCAGATTCAAGAGCGTCTCCCTCTCCAAACAGCTACCTCAATCTTCAATTTCTTCACTCCCTTCTTTCATCCACCAAACCCCTACTTAAACCCAGCCAAAATACAGTCCCCCAACATTCTGTGCTCCCCTCCTTGATTTACCGACTTCGTATTATCCTCTCCCAATGGTTTTGCTGAATTTGCTGCATTAGTTTGCACCCTTTTACCCCTCCTCTCGTACTTGTGAATTATCAGGGGTCTTACATATTTGAATCCAAAAGAATAAGACCAAGATGATAATTACAAAAAGTCTATCTAAACTGACACCCATAATGATGTATCAGAAAGAGAAGCCGGTTTTTGTGGTTTGTTAGGGTGTGTGTGTTTTTCTTTTTGATATCTATGAGTGTCCAGGCCGCTTACGCGCACCTTGACTAATCTCACGGGACAACCAACCTCACCCTACAACATTTGGGTGTCAAGGAAACTCGTAGAAAATTAATTCCTAGATAGGTGATCACCATGGATTGAACCTATGACCTCTTAGTTAGTTATTGAGACTAAGCTCCTTTTTTACCACTAGGCCAACCCTTGTTGGGGGGGTGTGGTGATGTCGGATATTTGGGGCGAAGAAAAACAAAAAGAGTGTTCAAAGGTTTGGAGAAGGCCCCTAGTGAAGTTTGTTCCTTAGTAAGGTTTCATGTTTCTCTTTGGGTTTTGGTTTCAAGGTTTTTTTCGTAATTATTATTTATTACCTTGGTAACATTTTACTTTGTTGAAAGCCCTTATTGTAGAGAGCTTGTTATTATGGGTTTTCTTTTTTTTTTTTTTCTGTATATGCTTTTAATTTTTCATTCTTTCTCAATGAAAGTTGTTGCTTTTATTAAAAATGAGAGAGAGATGTATCACCACTAGGTCTAGGGTTTATGAATAAACAATGATTTTCATTTAGAAAAAAGAAAGAATACACTGGCATACAAAAAACCAAGCCAACAAAAAACCTTAGAAAAAGGCTTCTAACTAAAAAGGATATTTCCTAGAAACATGGAACCTCACCAAGGACCAGACTTTACGGGGTCCCCGTCCACACCTCTAAACATTTTATTGTTTCTCTCCTAAAGATCCTACAACAAAGCACACACCCCTGCAAACCACAAAAGTGTCCTTTCTATAAATTTCGGAACATGCCTTGAACCCTTTCACTACCCATTCAAAGAGGTGTTGAGTCTCGTGTTATAACACTTTGGTTAAATTACCAAACACTTAAACAGACAGAACATGACAAAATGTAACCTCAAATTAATATTTGATCACTCCCCCTCACCTATGGGCTTGAACTACTAGAAATTAATATTAATTACGGAAAAAATGGCATTGCGAAAGTTTGCATAGGATGATCTCTTGGTCTAGTGTCATGTTAATTCAATAAATGAATCCAAAAACTTAAGTTGATAAATATTTTTTATAAGAGTTAAGTTGATAAATTGTAGAAAATTTGATCGTATATTTATACTTGAAAAGCTTCTCATCACCGGTCAGTTTCCTATAAGAAATCAAGGACAACAATTCAAACAAAAGGATTGCTCCCAAATCCAAACAAATCCTGGATTGATGGATCATATGCTCAAGGGAAAGGAGATTCAGAAGAATACCCCGTGACCAAGGATATCTGCTCAGTTTGAAGCACACTTTCACGAGCTTCAACTTCATGCATTCGCATCTCCAACTCCGAACTTTTCCTATTTACCTCAGCAAGCTTTGCTTCAGCAGCATTCAACTTTTTCTGCAACTCCAAAGATTTCTCCTCAATTCCATGCATCAAAGCATTTGCATCAGCCAACTTCTTCTGAGATGTAAGCTTTATTTCAGCACGCTCCTCATTTACTTCATATAAAGACTTTTTAAGCTGCAGCAAGAGCAGGCATGAAAACTCCTTTCAACCTTGACATTCAAGAAGCAAAAAAGAATCGCAATGAAAACAATTCACAAAATTACAAAATTACAAAATTCTTAGTTTTTTCTTTTTGTCAATAAACCAAATTTGACTTTATACCAGTCTTCTAAGAGAATGATATTAGCTTAGTCATAAGATATCAACAGTTGCCCAATCATCAAATTCAGCATTAGTAAGATTTTTTTCAAACTTTAAGTCCCAAACACAGAGAGAGTCAGACCAGCAATGGCTGACCATAAAGTCCTTGGCTTTCACAATTTTGTGGTCTAGGAAATTCCACACAAAAGGGCGAGTCAATGAGCCATTTATCTTTCCAGAACCTAAGTTTTATCCCCACAACCAGTTTTGACTTTCCTTTGGAAATAAGCAGTATTGCCAATGTTGTTAAACTAAGTCTTTTGCATCCAACTAATGGTCTCACTTTTAATCACCTCTTCAAACTTAATTTTCAGAGAACGTTTCCTCTCTGCTAAGAACTTAGAGAACCATCCACTTCTAAACAGGTTCCTTTAAAGTCCCCACAAATTAATTATTCCAAATTTCAAGTGACTACTTCAAACAAGATGCAAAACTAAGTAAAAGCTATTTGTTATAATACAAAATCAAGTCATTAAAACAAGATAAAATAGCACAAGAGTACCAGAAAATATAATAAAAAAAGGAAGACCAGCTCCTACTGACATCCTTATATCATAATGACAAAATAGTGCGAACAAATCCACACTGATCAATGCTGCAATGGCTAGATACGTCCATGTATAAAGCCCTCCCTACATAATGGAACAAGGACCTGGCAGGGCACATAGCCGTAAAAACTTCAAATCGAGATATCTTTAGGCATCTAATCAAACCTTTAAGATCTAGGACCTATTTCCATAGACTTAAGTTCATTCCACGTATCCAATTTTCAAACTAAGATCATAAACTTTGTTCAATCTCTCCTGGTCTATTCACTTAATCTCTTCACAGTAAAGATTGATTATATCACTTCTGTAATTTAGTTGAGGGAACCTTTCTTTCAACTATGAGTTCAAAAAGGTATTGTCTGATAGGGAGATAGTTGATATGACTTTAATGGCCATTGTTGTCCGTTTTACATCACTTTCAGTCTTATTCGGGCTCTCCTAATAAGCAGGGGAAGATAAATAGAATTTTAGAACATTTTGGAGCATCATACTAAGTAAAGATTATTGCAGTTTTTTTTATGGACACAATAGTAGAGCTTCTTGTACTTGTCAAAAGGTGGTCCCCTATCTCTCTTCAAGGGAAAGGGAAGTTTTTGTGGCAAGTAGTTCTTTTCCACTATTATTTGGAATGTTTGGTAAGTGAGAAACACAAAATTTTTATTAAGTCAAAGTTGTGATTGCATAACAATTAGAATTTGGCACATCTAACACTCTTTTTAGGCCTCCCCAGATCTTGACTTTTTTCCTTGCCTTCTATCTTAGAAAATAGAAGACCAATTTCCAAAATTGGCAATTGTGATTGGACTTGGTATGATTTAAGATATGGAGGTACAAGTGCAAACTTGGAAATTCTTAAATCACCAATTGACCCAAAAAATTGAGCTAGCAGATGAAGGTAAATTTAATTATATATCACTAACACTCCTCTTCACTTATGAGCTTGAAATACTTGAAAGGCCAACAAGTGGAAATCAATTTTAATTGAGGAAGAAACAACATTGTAGGAGCTTGAACCTAGAACATCCTGAAGCAACCTACTCTGGTACCATCTTAATCACTGATTGACCAAAAAACTTAAGCTAGTAGGTGAAGGTCAATTTAATTATATATCACTAGCAGGAATAAACAAAGAGCTTCCTTATCTCCCATACTGCAAAACTCTTCTAAAGCATACTCCTTGAGAGTAGATGCTACACTTCAATCTTCCCTCAGTCACAACTTCTATAGCTCAATTACAAGGGCCCACCAAAGCTAATTTATCCATTGCCAACAAAAATCCACCCACGCCACACCAGTTACATATTTTCTGAGGTACACATTAGCAATTGATAACCTATCAAAGGTTGTAAAACGGAAGGAAAATGACAACATTAAGAAATAAGCAAATCCAATAATGAGGAAGTGGAATGGCCAAGAGTAGCATACACTAGAAACATGCTGCTTCTCAGCAGCTAGAGCTTTCTTCAAATTATCCCTCCTCGTTTCAACCTCAGATAATGCAATTAAATGTGCTGATTGTTCGCGCTTGAAGATCTCCTCAGTTTCTGCTAAATCTTGCTCTAGTTGGTCAAACTTTAAAGCCCAATCTTTCTTCTCTATCAAAAGAAGTCCCATATTGTGCTGATAATCAAAAAGCTGCACGAAAATAACAATCCAATAAATCCATGTAAGAGAAACTTAGAAGGTCTAACAGAAACTATACAAGAAAGGTTGCAAGAAATTAAAACATTTAATCCCACCTTGCAGATGTTTATAATAAATACTATAGCATTATAATGTGCAGGCCTATATTAAATTCAGAAACATATATATGTTTATATATTCACCAGCTCATTCCCTAGCTGTTCCACCAAAAAATTATCATGTCTTCAACAGAAGTGTGTGCGTGTGTGAATCAATGAAAACATGCTCATCTGCTTAAAGAATATAAAACATGTATAATACAGACTTGATGAAGTTCTTTGGAGAAAAAAAATAAACTGAATTCAATATTTGTCTATCGTATTTCCAAGCAACTAAAGAGTTTCTTGCTATCTCCAGTCACTTACAAAGGATACTTCCCCAACAACTATTTATTAACAGCTCCTAAAGCTGGACACGCCAAAAGATGTTAACGTAGTTAAACAAATTATCTAAATCCTATCCAACAACCAGCACTATGACCAAGAAAACAGAGAGATTGAAGAAAGAACAACTGAATGCAGTTTAGCTCATTTCCTACAAACCGCTGTAAGATTGAAAAGAACAATCATTTTTTAAATGTTGATATCCAAATAGTCTTATGAGGAAAGAGATAAATCTATGGAAAAGAATATAAGTTCGAGATATATTATAGAGCATATTGCTGAACTGAACTAAGTTTCTAACGAACATGTAATCAGCCAAACTGACTTGGTATTGTTACATCGCGGAAGTGTAGAACGAATCGTTCTTGGGAACTATTTCTGCTAAGCTGCCAGCAAAGAAAAATTAACAAGCTTAAATTGGTTCTCTAGAATCTTATGCTGCATGTCCTTGTGAGCACGCAAGCTTGACATATTGTAGGTTGCCTGGTTTTTCCAAGTGGAAATTGAAATTGTTAATGGCTTAAAGTACTCTCCCAAAGAAGCTTACAGACGAATAACAATGAAAGAACTTCTTTGCCTTTTCAATTGTATTCCTATCCATAAATAAAAAGCTAAATTAATGAAACAAATTATATTTTAACAAGAGTTCTTTCTTGTTTGCTTGACATGAACCAACAGAAGTACCAATGATAACACTAGCTTTTACCAGGAAACATAAGCCACCACATTACAATTGAACCCCAATTAATGAAAAGACAAAAAAAAAAAAGAAAAAAAAGAGAGAGAGAGAGAGAGTAAGACTTGATGATAATCCCAACCTCACTTTGAAGCCTTGAAGCCTTCTCGAGAAGCGCTTCCCGATCCTTACGCTCCATTGCAGCCGCATCCAACAACCCCGCTTTCTTAAACTTCCTCCAATCATCCATGTCCCCAGTATCCACTGCCGTCGCGGTTTTATACAATTCGTCGTTAAGAGACCCCAACGGCGGAGGTGGGTCGTCTGTAAAAATCACATCCTTGCCTTTTCCAAGAAGAATGGAATTGGAAAGTGCAAGTTTTGGTTCGGTTCGAGGCGTGAGGGATGCAGCAGGCCACCCCGTCCTCTGAGGCGTGAACATGATGGGATTCAATGTTCTATCTATGCAGTAAAGAGAAGAAGAATTCGTGAAAATGGCAATCTAAAAATGAAGTTTCGAAAAAATAATTTGTGATGTGATGCTCCACCAAGTTCGGACAAACCCTACTTCAACCGTTGTGTTCAATGCAAGAGGAAGAGAAGAGTAACAACAACCATGGGCGGTTTTCAGAATCAAACTAACAATTCACAGAATCAGAACTTCAAAGACATTTTACGCCGAATAGATGTTCCAAACAATAAGGTTAATGCTTTGGTGTTCTCTCAACTTTGTACTTCCAAGGTCCAATTTTTAGTTGTATTCTCAAATAGTCTTCTTAAAATTAAATTCTAGTTCTTAAAAAAAAAAAAAACAAAAATAATAGTTCTTCAAATTCATATTGGTTCAAGGAGCATTTTTTAAATATTGATAAGTGAATCAAAATATAACAAAATTTTAGGCATTCATAACAGATACTGAATGATCGTTGTTTTGTAATGTGTTAATTTGGTAGAGTTAGGTTTGATGAGTAAATATTTATTTTGGTTCACTAAATTAACTCCCCTTATAAATATCTTAAAAAGGTTTATTATCTAGTTATTTGCATAAATTCGTATTTATCACTTCATTACTTGTTCTAACTCTCCAATTAACTCCCTTTATAATCATTATAGATTCAACTTTCTTTTATCGCCAATCAAACGCTCCTAATAAACAATGATAGATTTTTATCAATGCATGTTAGTGACATTGATATAAATCGATAGAATTCTAACCTAACTTCAAATAAACCAAATAAGACTAAAAAACAAGACAAATCTTCATTTTACACAACCTATCTTAATTCATTTCATCTATAAGAGTAGCTAAAACTAAATAGCACGACTAAAAAAAAGTAAACTATTATTTCTTATAAAAATGGTTACATATAATTGACAATTGAATATTAAAATTTGAATGTAACAAAAGTATGTTATAGATTTTCACACTTATAAACATCTTAAAAGAAAATATTACATGCAAAAAGATCCTGGAAGAGAAGTATGTTAGTTTAATTCAAATAAAAATCTAACCACAAAGGTGAATAAGAAAAATAACTATTTTATAATTTGAAAAATACATGTCTTATATCACTAAACACTGAGACGATTTGTTGAAATTTTTAACTATACTATTATTTTTTCAACTACGATCATTCATATAAAAGAAATAAGAAACATAAACAAAATAAAATATATTGTTTTAAACGCAACATAATAAATCAAAATATAATCGAATTTGAAATGGGGGTAACATTGCTATGTATTAGTAACATTTAAAATAAATCGTATGGTTTGATTCTAAATATGTATGGTAGGTTAAGTGCAATGCATTAATGTACAAAAGGAAAGAAAAAGAAAAAGTAATAATTTTAGGGCATAGTTTGTTTTTCTTTACCCAATTACCCAAATAAACACAAACTCGAGAGGGTTGGGGTTTGTTTCTTCTTCCAAATCAAGAATTCAGAATCTGAGACTCCATAAGTCTCCCTCTTAAAAACCTAAAAAACTCCACTCTCTCCTTCCTCCTCCTCTCGTTAGTTTATGTTCAAGTTTCATAGCCATGGCCTCCGATACTGGTTCCAGGCCGACTTCAGCTGCCGATTCGTACATTGGAAGCTTGATTAGTTTAACTTCCAAGAGTGAAATTAGATACGAAGGCGTACTCTACAACATCAACACCGAAGAGTCCAGTATTGGACTAAGAAACGGTATTTTTTTTCTCTTTCATTTCTTTCTTTTTTACATTTTTTTTTTCAAGATTCGTGATTATATTAAATATGCCTCACTGTTTTTTATTATTATTTTTTTTTTGTTAATGCATGGGCATTTCCTTTTGTTAAAACTTTGATGAAGTTTTTGTTTTGATTTTGTTATAACGTGGCTTTGAGTTGGAAAATTTAAGGTTGAGATTTATGCGTTGAACTGAGGTTTGACATCCGATGGTGGTTAAAGGGCTCTAATTTTCTTTTACAGGCATTGTTCTAAAAAAGATGTCTGCGTTTTATTTATGCGTTGATTTATCATCTATAATACTAATGATCCCATTTCAATCGCTTTCTGTTATCGGTTGACTTGGAAATTTGGAATGGGCCCTCAATTTCCTCTGATTATCAATTTTAAATGCAGTTATGTGTACTTCAGTTAATTGTTCCCAGATTTCTGCATTTTCATGAGTTCGTTAGGATTCCAGTGTACGATTTTTTTGTTGTATTTGTTTCTGGGCAATATATATATTTTTTTGTCAGAATTGAGTGCAAGTTATTGTTATTCCCTTGGGGTAGATTGTTACTGATATGGGTTTTTAATTGTAACTTTTGAGAACCATGTGCCACCTGAATGAATTTTCTGGCATCTAAAAGGTTTTCTTTTCGCATATATACATCCAACAACCAACTATCTTAATGTTTATGGTTTGAATGTACTATAATTTTGATATTTGTTAACTAATGTAGTCATTTACAAACTTGTATACGATTCACTATTTATTTACTTATTTATATATTTTTTTCTGGGGTAGTGAGATCGTTTGGAACAGAAGGAAGAAAGAAGGATGGCCCCCACGTTCCTCCAAGTGATAAAGTTTTTGAGTACATCTTATTCCGTGGAAGTGATATCAAGGTATCAAATGCTTTGAAAATTATGTTTGATAATATACTTTGGACCTTTAGTTATTTTTTAAGCTCAGTGAATTACCTATTATTTAGAGTGAAAGTCAAGTGTCGCTAATGGACTCTGTCCCCTTTTCATGCTGATTAGCTCTCGAATATCTGTTCATGTGAGCCTGCTGACTCATTGTGGTGCTTTTGTTTAGGGCATGATTCTTTTGTTTTTATGGATTTCTTACTTTCTCCAATTTGTCATTTTTGTTTAATGCTGTATAGTTAATAGTTTAGATGGGGTAACATCGCTTCATTTCCCTTTCTTTGCTTAGATCAATAAGCAGCTCTTTTGTGCTTTTGCCAGGATTTGCAGGTTAAATCGTCTCCACCTGTTCAGCCGGCATTACCTATAAACAATGATCCAGCAATTATTCAAGTATGTTTGTATTTTTCTTCAAGGAAGAGTATTTGTTCTAATTTCTAAGTAACTTAAGGCATGCTAGCTTTATCATTATTACAGGATGTTACTCTTATTTTTTTTTGTTGCTTTTGCAGTCTCACTATCCCCCATCAGTTTCTACATCTACCAGCATGCATTCTGCTGTCAGTGGGTCATTACCTGATCATACTTCCAACACAGCATTCGGATTCCCTCAGTCCAATTTTCAAGGTGGTTTGCCTCCATATCAACCTGGAGGCAACTTGGGGACGTGGGGAGCTTCTCCTCCACCTCCTCCAAGTGCAAATGGGAGTGGACTTGCGATGCCCATGTATTGGCAAGGGTATTATGGCCCACCAAATGGGCTTCCTCAGTTACACCAGCAGTCGATCGTACGACCTCCTCCTGGTCTGTCAATGCCTCCATCTCTTCAACAGTCAATGCAGTATCCTAACATTAATGCATCTTTACCCACTGGAGCTTCGAAACAACCTGAAGTTCCATCTCCCTTGCTCTCTGGTAGTAGTAGTAGTTCTCCTAACTTGACCTCTGCTGTTGTGCCGCCTCCAACTTTTTCAACAGCTTTGCCTATGTTCCCTTTTACGTCTCTTTCTGAAACGTTACCAAGTTCAGTTGCTAATAAGACAGCTGTTCATACCCTCTCTGGAGCCCCAGTTAGTGTTAGTTTGCCAGTAGGTCCAATAATGTCTTCATTTTCTGGTGCAGATGTTAGTTCTGCCATACCACCAATCTCTAATGAACCTAGTGCAGTTTCTGGTTCCTCATTACTGTATCAAACTGTGTCTCAGTCAACTTCATCTGTAGTTGGAATATCCAACTCTCGTGCCGAATCTTCTGTACCTTCTCTAGTTACTCCTGGGCAGCTGTTGCAGTCTGGGCCTGTTGCTGTGGTTTCATCTCAATCCTCACATGCAGTGCATAAGGATGTGGAAGTAGTCCAATCATCATCCTTAGAACCTTCTAAGCCAGTGACAACAGAGGCCCAGCCACCAATACTACCACTACCTGTGCTGTCAAGGCCTGTCCAAAAGGTGTCTATCTAATTCATTAAACGCAAATGTATTTTTTGGTGTCTGATCTGCTGTTTTTCTGTTATTTCTTTAATTTTTCTTTCTGTAAGTGTCACCATTATGCAAGGTAGGGTCTTTGAAGATTGTTATCAAATTTATGATTGATTCAAATGTAATTATGGTTGTCAGATCGAACTTCTAGATATGATTCAAATGTGCTTTTGTAGGCCTTCTCAGTCAGTCTGTGATCTGAGAGACTACTAAATATTTTCAATCGCTGCATCATTTGGTGAAAAATTTACCGTCTGGGTTTACGTCGTACTATGAATTAGATTTTCTTTTAGTGGGCTTCTTTGTGTAAGGCTGTGTTTTACTAGACTTCTAAACATTTTAAATTATTGCATCACATAGTGATATGTTTGCCTTTTCTTGTTTGCGGTTTTTGAGTTCACTGCTGGAAGTGCTACTTAATCCTAGTGAGGGATTTGGTCATAATATCACTTATATTTTCTTTTACAAGCCTTCTTAGTTAAAGTCTCAGTCTGTGTTTTTGGAGACTGCTGTACTTGTTAACTATTGCATCACAGCGAGATGTTTACATTTGCTTATTTCCAGTTCTTGAGTTCATTGCTGGAAGTGCCACTTAAGAGTGTTCCACATTGGGAAGAGTTTTATGTTATCATATCTGATCAGTATTGAATTTTTTCTGTATATTTATCCAATTGTCAATATTTTGTTCAATTACAGAACCATAGTTTTAGATGGGCCGATTTTACCATAAAATTGTTTTAGATGGGCGGAAATACAAATTGATGTCTCAATTGCTGCCCTTTCTTTTGGTCCTTGATATTCTGTTAGTTTATGTTATTGAGACACTGATGTTTCCTTTCTTTCCTTTACTGGGTTTCAGCCCAATGGTTCTCATTTCCAGGCTCGCAATTATTACAGAGGACGTGAAAGAGGAAGAGGATCTGGGGTAATTTCTGAAGTCTTTAATAAATTACTAACTATGGATGTAGACATCACTTTTCATTTAAGTTCCTTAATGAATTACTTTATGTTACTTACATCTTTAAAGTGTTCTTTTGTAGCCCAGTCGTTGAAAACTTTACATCTTCTTGGAAAAATGCTTCTCCAATGGAGAGAAATTTACTCATCCAAGTTGTCCTAATTGGATTCCCATTTGCTCTCTCCATTTTTATAATTTCTGGGCCATTGAGCTAAAGTTTGGAAAAGATGTTGAGCCATTTCTTATGGGATGAGGCTGATGAGTGGAGGGTAGCATTTGGTTTGTTGGGAGATGCCTTGGAAACCGTTGGATCTAGGCAGGTTGGGTGTTAAAATTTATCGAAATGAGGCCTTGTTCGCCACATGGTTGTTACACTTCTTTTAAGATTAGAAGGCTTTGTGTCAAAGTAATAAGAAGTAAATACGACCCCCTACCTTTTGAGTGGGTCTCTAGAAGTAGGGTTATGAGATCTTCAAAATCCCTGGAAAGCTATCTGTTCAGGTTTTCCTCTATTTTCCCAATTTGTAAAACGCTCCATCGAGGAAGGCTTAGATAGCCAGCTTAGGTAGCTATTTATGGGAGGAGGGTCTAGCGGGAGAGAAACCACTTTGCACCTCTTACTCCTTATATCACCTTGCAAAAATAGATTCTATTATGTGATCTTTGATATGTGGCATTTGGGTGAGTGGTTGCCTTATTTTATCATGTCGTTTCCTTGCCCCTTTACGTATAGTGGGTTGTGGAGGTTTTAAGGTCATAAAACTATGTGTTCTTGAGTTATATGGAGGTTCCTACTTTACTTTTGCTTGTGGGAGATGCACACTGGTCTAGAGTGGAGGGACCTCTGTTTGTAGATCCCTTCCTTTCCTAGGGTTTTTCCTCTCTTCCCTTGCTCCCTTGTCACCTCTCCTTTTTCCTCACGAATGTTATGATTCCAAAGAAGGTTCAACTCGTGCACTTTGCCTGACATGTATTTCATGGGGAAGTTAACTCCAGGTGGAGATGCCCTTCCTTTTGTTTGGGGCCTTCCTTGAGTCCTTGAGGACGGAGGACCACAACCATATTGTTTGAAGTTGCGAATTTACTTGGTCGATTTGAACCTCTTTCTTTGTAGGCTTTCAAGGTCTTCTAATGTGGAATAGGGATTGCTGAGCTTTGATGGAGGAGGTTTTGTTGTTTCTTCCTTTCCATGACGGAGGCAAAGTTCTACAATGGGATTGCTTCATTGTGTTGGTTCTTGGGGGATTTGGATAGAGAGGAATCATAGAATTGTTGGATGGGGGCAAAGTTCTATGATGGGATTGTTTCTTCATTGTTGGTTCTTTGATAGAGAGGAATCATAGAATTGTTGGTTCTTGTGGGATTTGGATGGAGAGCAATCATAGAATTGTTTGAGAGGGAGAGAGATAGGGGTAGTTGTGAAAGGTTATAAGTTTTAATGACTTCACTTACGTTTTGGTAACTAAGGGGTTGTTTGGTGGTAATATGAAAATAGTAATTTGAAAACAAGGGAATAAGAGTTGTATTTCGTGTTTTTAGATATCTGTTTGGTAACAGATTGATAAATTGAATTCTAAGTTAAACAATTGTTTAAAATGTGTTTGATATCATATTTATTAAATCATAAAGTAGTTGTTGTTACTGACTAAATATTCTAAGTTAAACAATTCGGTTCGTCTTACGAAACAATTTTTTTGCTAAACTCAATGAATTTGAAAACATAAAAAGAATTTTAATTCCTGAGCATCATGGGTTTGGCCATGTAAAAAGGAGATATCTCAACAACTAACCAGGAGTTTATGGGTTCAATTGATGGTGGCCATCTACGACACCCAAATGTTGTAGGGTCATGTGGGTTGTCTCGTGAGACGAGTCGAGGTGCATAAGCTGATCTAGACACCCATGGATATATAAAAAAAAGAACTTGAATTTCCAACCATTACGACCCTAAGATTTTTGTTTTTGCAATTTTTAGTAAAGGTCCTTTTTTTTTTTCTTTTTCTTTCTTTTCCTTTTCCTTTGTAATTTGTTGGGGCTATTTTTGTTTGGCTGTTTTTCTGTACGCTCTTGTAGATACTTTCATTACTTTCATGTTACTAAACGAAAGCTCTGTTTCCTATTTAGTTGTGTACTTTCCCCATTCATTTTGAGTGCTGAATAAGTTTTGACGGACCGGAATCGGAGTGATATGCTATAATTTGAATTGAAACTCAACTGTTTATCCTTTGAAAACAAACTTAGAAGTCTATACTGTCAAGGGAAAATTTATAAGAACGCTGAAAATTAAAAATAATTGAGGGCGATGATTGATTAGTTATTAATGTATTGTTGGATACATAATCTGAAAAGACATAATGGTTGGGTTAATTTGTAGGTTTTTTGTATTTATGTTTGAAGCTCAACATCTCAATAATCCTAGAGTTCAACATTTCACTCTTCACATTGCAGAGTTCCCGTCCGGTGACCAAATTTACGGAAGATTTTGATTTCACAGCTATGAACGAGAAATTCAACAAGGATGAGGTATGGGGAAATCTCGGTAAAGGTAATAAATCTCATCTCAAGGATAAGGATGTGGATGGAAAAGTCAGTGATGAGGAGGACCTTCAAGAAGAAGATGAAGGTGAACTCTCACAGTCTGGGATTAAGGTGAGAGCATCCTTAAGTCTTTTGAGTGATAAAATTTTAGTTCCAATCAAAATATGGATTCAGTTCCTTCCAAACCATGACATTTAAGTTATTTTCTTTTATCTGCAGCCGTTGTATAACAAGGACGATTTCTTTGATTCGCTCTCTTACAATGCTGTTGATAATGATCCTCAAAATGGGCGGACTAGATATTCAGAGCAAGTAAAGATAGACACCGAGGTAACTTTTCTGGTGGTTGTGTCTTGTACATTTAAAATCACTGTATTTTATGTTTTCCCGCCTGCTATTGCAGACTTTTGGCGATTTTCCAAGGTATCGAGGAGGCCGAGGTGGTCGAGGTCCTGGACGTGGAGGGTATTTCCGTGGAGGATACCACGGAAGAGGTTATGGCTATAATGGGAGAGGTCGAGGGCGGGCTCAAGGACAAGGACACGGACAAGGACAAGGACGATCATCATATTATCGTTCATAATCCGAGTATGTATCTGTTGGGGTTATATGGGTTTCAATTGCCCCCATTTCGTTTGAGTTGATAAAGGGTTGTGAGTCTTTTATAGAGTGCACATTTCTCCCTGTTTGTCCCGAAATAATTGGACTGTTCTTTTCTTTATTTTTATTTTCTTTTTTCATTGTTTACATCCGGTTGCCTTTCTCATCCAGTTGGTCTAACAAAGAATTTGATTTCTAGTGGAAGCTTTATTTGTATCCAAGTTCGATGAAGTTCTTTAATGCAATTTCCTTTTAAAGAATTTTGTTCCATTCTTGATATTCGTTCTGTTATATCCAATCATAGCGAGGATGCAAAGCGACAAAGTCTATGTTGGATATGTTCTTTGTTTTAGGGAACAAATCAGCGGATATCTAGACGTCCTAGAATGATAAAATGGGAGGCTTTGATCTTCTTTATATGCCCGTATGGATTTTTTCAAAGAACCTTGTGTCAATTCTTATGTATAAAACCCTTAAACCAAAACCTTGGGGTGTTAATAAATTCGACTCTAAAACCCGACCAATCCTGAGTTGGGTTAGGATTGATTGAATTAAGTTGGGTTGGTTCAATCTAAACCGAACTCGTCATCTAGACATGTCCAAATATAAAGCATAGTTTTTAGGGAATACTCGTCGTGTACACCTTTCTACTTGTTTTATCTCTCACCCTTGTTTATCTGGTGGGTAAAAAACCTATGAGCTTCCAATCAAGAATGTAACATAGACTATAGACTGTTATAATTAATAGTCGACCAAATCAGTGCCCAAACATTTCCTCAGTTTCTCTAATTAAATAAGAATTGTGCTTTTATTCCTCTTTGAAAGACTAAAACAAACGGGAAATCAAATTGAAGACCAATGGTTCAGTGACAACTTCTTAATGCATATCTTTATTAATGGTAATGAGAAATGTAAAATAAGAAGTATACTCTTTTTTTATTCATAGAACCATATCTATATATGTATCTCTCACACAAGCCTTGTAGAGAAGGAAAGGCATCCAACTTAACAAACTATTTGCAAGTTGCAACTAAGACTCTCCTTGGAGGAAGAGAAGGCCTTCTTCCATGGAGCAAAGCATAGTTATCCAAGAATAAAACATCCCCTTTTTCCCATTTGAATTGGATGCTTTCCTCTTCAATTATCTCCTGGCATCTCTTCACCACATTCTCTGCAATCTCCGTCCCATCGGCCATTAAAGCTGAGCTGTGCTCCTTCCCGTGCATTCCTACCACGGTATTAAACCACATTCTTCTTCCTTTCCTTCCATCAAACACCTTTGTTAGGCCCCTCGGTCCCAATATTGTCTTCATTGCCCCGTTTGGTAGCCACTCTACATCCATCCCCAACGCATTCGCCCTGCAAATTTATCAGCTTTAGAACTAATCTTAATTATAAACTTTAGAAGATTGCTTGAGCTTTGAATAAGACAAATAGTATATTTCTAGCATGATAATCGACATGTGTTTAAATCATCTTGTCCCATTTTTTATACTAAAAAATATATTTTTTTAACGCATTTATTTACTGTTGTAACAAGTTATTTCAAGTTAGTCTTACCCATATTAAGTTGAGTACTTTTTATTTTTATTTTTTTATTTTAGGATAAAATAACATTTTGGTCTTTCTACTTTGAGTATCATTTTATTTAAACCTTTTAGTACTTCCTAAATCTTTAAAATAGTACGTGATATTCGTTTTTTTATAAATATTATTTTTATAAATTAAAATAAATTTGAAGTCTTTTTCTTACATACAAATGATTATTACTATTTACCAATATCAACAAATATTAACTTCAAAGTGTTGTAAATTTAAGATTTACTTAACGGAGATGGTTCGATCCAAAATTTCTACCTTTTAAAAGTATATGAACAAAATATAATAAAACTCCAACCACATGAACTAAAATTATACTTTGATCTCATGTGTAGGTGACATGTCTATTTCATCCTATATTAAAATGAATTAAAAAAGTGTTTTGATGTCACATGATCAGTACCATATAGTCAATAGATTTTAATGCTTGTTGACCATAAAGATTTAATTGAAAATTATTATAGTGAAACCAAAAATAAATTAGAAAATGATCAAAAAGATTAGGGGCACAAAATTATAGAGATGAATATTGGTTACCTTTTCTCTGCTTCAATAGGATCAGATGAACCAAAAGTGTCTTGCCAACCTCTGCCTCTCATAGAAGAAGTATCATTTTTGCTAAGGGCAGTGAATGTATATTTCAACCCTTTCTTCTCCATTTCTTCAACTTCTTTAGGGAATTCTTTCACCATTCTTTCTGTTACTTTGAAGCTTGGAACAATTGGGGTTTCTCCACCTTCTGGTGGTGGTATTTCGCAATACAATATTACCCTCTTTGGATATTCCTTTATCTATTTATTCAACATTTTACACATTTTAAAATCATGATTACTTTTTGAAATTAAAGAAGAAAAACACAAAAGAAATTAGTATCTTTTCAAGAGAATTAATTACCAAAACCATCTCATGGTGGTAGTAAATGAACTCAGAAAGGGGGCCTTCATTGGCAGTCCATATCCTCTTATAAATGTGGGTTCGAGGAGCCGGGCCGACGTATCGAATGTCTTCCCACCCAAAGGCTTCGACGATGTCGTTGAACTCCTCAGCCTTTGATACATCGTATCCTCGAAGCAAGACTGCACTGTGTTTGATGATCATTTGGTCCAACCAATCATGATTCTTTTTGAGAGCCAACAAAAGGGACTCAAAATCAGCCTTGTTTGCTTGAGGAGGGTTTAGAACTAATGGGATGGTTTCTCCATCCACTTCCTTTTGACCTTCACATTTTCCAATCTTGAATTCCTTGCAACTGTTGAACTCCATGATCTAATGATTCCCTGATTTCTTTTGTTTTAGTGGGGTGTGTTTTTTTAATTTCTTCAAAGTGGGAGGGGTTGGTTGTTTATTTATAGATATCTTTGTTTTTTGGACCTTTTTGTGTCCTTTGTTTACATTGTGGGATGTTCACAAGAAATTATCTCTAACAGTTTAATTCTGTGGGTTATTTTGTGTGTAATGAAAAATGGTTTTTGGAAATTTTGTGTCTTTGTTTATGATTGTGGGGATATTCTCTTTTTCTCTTTCTATATGTTTTAAATATGGATTTTAGTGATTGATAATTGTTCTGAATAAGACGATAGGAATCTACGACAAGGAAATAAAATTCTGTTTTTGTTATTTTGTTAAGGGATAAAATAATGGGATTGGTAATTTGAATCTAATGTGATAAAGTTACAATTAATTAGAACAGCGGAATTTGCAAAGAGAAGGAATTCTCATGGTAGGGATAACCTTATAGCCGATAACAAAGACGTTTGGAGCACTCAATTGAATTGTGCATCACAACCTCCTTCCACCTTCCACCTTCCACCTTCCACCTTCCACCTTCCACCATCACTTCCGACGACCAGCTCTAACAAACACCACCTTCGACATCCAAATTTTGGCGTTCAATTAGCCCCACGACCAACTCCAATAACCGACTCTACCTAGCAATGACTTACTGACTTTTATAGTGTTTAATATTCTTCCTTCGTAGTAAATTGATAGTTAAGTAAAAACACTTTGAGTAGGATTTTTCTAAGAAAATGTAACCAAATTCAGCTGTTTGGATTCACTTTTTTTTTTTTATTTGATTGAACGATTTGATGGGATACCACAAAATAGGTGAAACCCAAAATGCACTTAAGTATTCTTTTTTTTCCTTCTTAAACCAATTGAAACATACTCTCAAATAAATTTGTTTCATTGGTTGTTTTAAAGCAAAAAAAAAAAAAAAAAAAAAAACTATAAATGAAAAGAAAAACCAATAAAGAAATCGAGAAATCTAAAAATTGATTTTGAGATGGCGGAATCCCTTACTATCTAATAAATATATATGAACAACGGTATTTGATTTGACTTTTTAAATATTTTAAAAAATGCTTTTTAAAGTTACAATTTAATTAAAAAGTCAATTCAAATCGATCCTAAGTCTAGCTAGTTTTAAGAAGTTAAAAAGGACTCGGGGTGAAATTGAAATGTTGAATGTGATTCGAATTGAACATGCAATGTGGGGAAATTTTATAAGAAGAAAAAAACTATGTTATAAACTTATTAAAAGATCCAATAGTTACCCCCAAAGAATTCCAATGCTACATTAGATAAAGACATGGTTTTGGACATTTACGAAAGATCTATCCATCTGTCTTTAGATGATTGGATGTAGATATCTGATTTTGGAATAATCTGAAAATTTATTTAATGAAATGGGCGATCTCTTACGTAACATTGGGGTGTGAATTACAAAAAGAAAAAAAAGAAAAAAGAAAGAGAAAAATGTACCTGACCTTGATCTTATAATCATATATAAATTGGTTATATTTGATAATTTATTAAACTTTTGAGTAATTGAATGGCGATTTACCATCTTACCAAAGTTGTTTACCGAAATTTGTTATCAATGATAAATTTGTAATAATCGATAAGAGTTAAAATAGTTGCCTAGCACTATTTGTGACGTCACTAAAACAAAATATAGTTTTTCATAGTTGGGTTTGGTTGGGTTTCGGAGATTTTTTGGACTAACATGAAAATTTTGGGTTGGTCAAATTGACAACCCAAATAAGATCTTTAACCCAACCCAATTCGAGTTGAGTTGAGTTGGATTGTTTGATTATTTATTTATTTTCTTTTCTTTTTTTTTAAGTATATTATTTATTAACTTAAAATATACTTCAATTTGTCTACGACACATTTTAATTAACTAAAATTTCATGAAACTCAAATGTTAAATATCAAAATTCAACATATCTATTACAAACTTCGAAAAAAACTTCGTAATCATATGTATAAATTATAATATTTATAAGTGGTAATATATATTTTAATAATATTAGAAATTCGGGTTGGTTGGGTCAATCCAAATTCTTAAAAATGTAACCCGAACCCAATCCAACCGGTCGAAAAAAACATAAAAAATTCAACCCAACCCAACCTAAAATCAAAACTAACTCAACCCAACCCTTACAATTGGGGTTGGATAGTCGTTCGAGCGGTCGGGCTATTTGAACGATCCTACCTTTTCCAATACAAAAAGTTGACAAAAGGAGGAAGGAGAGAAAAAGTGTCATAAATGCTAATATATATAGAGTGAGAGAGACTAGAAGAGAATTTTACTAACCGCCATCGAACAAACAAACCTAATTTAGATTAAAGGAGAATTTTCATAATCATTATTTCGTCCTTGACTAATTAATTTCCTTAACCTCATTAGTGGATCCAAGTACATTACGAAGTTTGAGGGTACAATTTCACCCATCACATGAGATGTCTATGCTTATTTTAGACTTCTATACCCGACTATATAGATCAATCTCTCTTGATGTCTATCAATGTTTCAATCAATTTTATGGGTTTGAAATGAACTCCCTTCTTAGCTAAATAACCAAATTTTCACACGTAACAAAGAGTATTGATTTGACCACATATTTGCCACTGGGAGATCAGTATTAACAATAAGTTTCTCTTTCTAAAAAAGTATAAATTAAAATTTTATATATTAAATGTGAGGTAGGTGTTATTTAGATAGGGACTAGCAATGCGACTTCACAAGAAGTTTTGTCCTTTGCATTGATAGATAAAGAGAGAATATATATATACACATATGGACAAGGAGTGAGAGACTATATATATATATATATATTGTGTCTTTTTTCTTGGTGTCGTAAATGAAATGTGAGGAATGTTTCTGGGCATTGTTGTATTAATTAAATAAATTGGAATATTATTTTGAACTCTTCCATTTGTGTGTATTATATATTAATAGCTCATAAAAGCATGTGAATCTTTGGACTCTTCTTCTGCCGCTACCCTAATTAGGGTTTGCCAAAGCCAAACCCCCAGCATTGTATTATATTTGGTTTCACTAACTTTGTTGTTGCTATTCAATCATTTTTCTTTTTTTTATAATTAATTCTGAAATGTCAATTTTAATTCTAGCTTTCTACCATCAACATTGAGTTGTTAGGAGAATAATTTGGACCAAAAGAATAAATCTAAAAATAAAGAAATAGATCGCAAACATGGCCAAGATAAGACTAATAATTTAACAAAGAGAATGAGAGAGTTGAGGTAGTTGTGCCAACATATATATCACCCTCACTACAACAAATCTGGCCTTTAATGTCGGGTGGAAAAAATGAAAAATGGGCTTTAATGTATGTTTTCAAAAGGCGGATGTTTAATGTCGGTTTTAAACCGACATTAAATGATCCCTTTTGAAAACCGACATTAAAGCCCCTTTGTAATTTCTTTTTTATTTTTTTTTTAATTTGGTAAAAAATCAAGTTTCCTCTCTCTTACTTTACCTTTTCTTTGGATCCCTCTGGCCTTCAAGAACAAACCTATGAAATATATGATTTAATTGTCGGATAATTGGATCCCTAAAGAACACAAGAAAAACCTAGGTAAAACCTTATTGTAACTACATCACCGTATAACTTTCAAAGAGGTTACTTGAACTCTCTTATCACACATTTTATCTAATTGTCTAACTATATATAAAATATCAAGTGTAACCAAATAATGATACAAAATCAACCTAAAAAATAATCCACCAACTTGATATATAAACTGAGTCAAGTATACTATCTTGCTTGACACAAAAAAAATATATAACTTGACGTTGTTTTGGGATCAAATGATCAAAATAATACTTAACAGTAGAGTACTTGACGCTTTCTAAAACTTCATATATATATTTGACATTGCATCAATGTCACGTAACCTAGTTTCTCGATAGCAGTGATGATTTGTAACATGAAGATGAGCTTTTGAAATTGTTACAAAATCCACAAAAATGATGGGATTCTAGTGACAAATAAGAACACACATCGTACAAGACACGACCACATGAAAACAAGGCCACATAAATGCCAAAAGGACAACTACGTTTTATTAGTGGTCGTCCCAAATTCACCTATAACTTTTCCTTTTCCAATCCTATTCATTCATTTATTTCATTCTTTAATGTGTACGTTCTCTTTATTTTACATTATCAACTATGCTTCATATTTTAAAAGAAAAAAAAATATTGATTCGTAAGTTTCAAAATTATAACTATTTAATCCTTAAAGTTGTGGATCTAATTTCATCCTAGTTGGTAAATTTTAAAATGTTACACTTTTATGTTTGAGATTTGAATTTTATTTCAATTTATTTTCTAAATTTAAATTTTTTTATTTTTAACGTCAACTTTTATTTAATTATTTACTTTTCATCTGCAAGTTTTAGTGTCTATTAATTATATTAAAATAATTATAACTATGCTTTACTACTTTTCACTGCTATTAAGATTAAAATCAAAATTTAAATTTCACTTTATGATTATTTTAAATTATTTAATAAACATTAGTAATGGAAAGCAAGTAAAATCGTAAATCTTGAAACTTAATTAGAGATCAAATTAGAACAAATTTCAAATTTTAAATATAAAATTGTAATATTTCGAAATTTAGAAACTAAATTAAAATTAAAATCAAAACAACAACAAAAATATAACATTTTGAAACATAAAAAAATAAAAACTACACAAAAAAAAATACATTTATTTCTATTTTAAATATATAAAAATATTTACAAGTATAACAAAACATCTGTTATAGACATTTTCTATATTTACGAATAATTTCAATGATTTCACGATTAAAAATGATTTTTCCTTACCCATTTTTTCTCTATACTAAAAACTTTTGGTTCATTATGAGTTAATGTCTCACCCTTTCAATTAAGAAAGTTGTTGAACATTAAATTTTTATTTCAACCTCGTGGCAATCTTTTAGACCAAAGAACCCCATTGCAATATACATCACAATGAACAACGTAACTAATTCATTTGTTAGTGTTGTGAAATTGAGCAGCAAAACAAAACAAAACAAAGATCACAAATTTTTCTTTAATTCCTCCCAAAATTGACCAATATTTATAGGATGCGAAACGTTTGGGAACTCAACATAGGTAGTTATCACAAATGATAAAGCATGAAGTAATGAGAGGGTCACGCTTGTCTTCGGATCCTAAGCTTGCTTTGACATTAGATGTTGTAATGTATATAATAGTTAGATTATTCATTTAATCTAATTATATTATTGGGTTTTGGATTCAATATAAATTAGCATATGAAGTGGTGACACTTGGGCAATTTATAATCACAAGAAGAAACTAACCACCACTATTCAATTCTGAAAACTGACTTAGATTTTTCACATAGCAACATGGAATGAGCACTTGGAAACTTACCCAATTCATCAAAATCCAAACCTCCCCCCAAAATAATGATGATGATGATGATGAAATTTATTCATTTCCAAAATAGACAACTCAAAATCTTCCTGTCCTGAGAAGAAGACAAAGATACAACCAGAACCTAGTCTGTTCAGAACCTTAATTCTCACTTTTGTTCTTTCTGCCCACTTTCAAGATCTCTAGCTAGTTAAGGTTCTCATGTCTTGTCTCTCTCTAATCTTATTTATACTTTAATCTCATGCATTCTTCCTATAAAGTACATGCATGGTCGTTGATCACTAAAAAAACTAGTAGATGTAGTTTTATTTTTTACATTTATGGAAGGGTTATTTGAATTTGACATTGGTTTTGTTTTAAAATCATATTGGGATTGTACTTGAATGCTGGATTTTGAAGATGGATTTTGATGTTTGTTGTTTTGGCATTGCAGATGCAAATGATGAACAGAATAAGTGTTGTTGTTGCTGTTTCAATTGCAGCTTATGCAATTAAGCAGCTCACAATCAGATCATGGACATCATTTTTCTTGCCTACCAACTGTTCAGGTTTTGTCCTCTCTTTTTTTCTTTTTCTTTCTTCTTTGTTTTGCTTCTTTAGTTAAGTTTATGCCTTTTCTAATTCTGTTTTATCTTTTTCTTTTTTCCTTATTTACATAGAAAATGGAGAGGACGCCAAGAAGAATGTAAGGCGACACAAAAGAATTCTTCGTTTGTGTGTGTTTGTGCGCGTGTTTTCTTCTTACAATGTCTTAGAATATTAACTTTGTAGTGTTTTAATGCTTTTTGTATTAGTTTTATAAGCTTTGTGTGGCAGGGATTGGACGAAGAAGAAGAAGAGGAAGAGGAAGCTAGTTCAATAAATGATGCAACTAGTCAAGTTAATGGTAGAACCTCTGATCTTGAAGATGGAGATCATAGTTCAGATGAGCTTCAAGTACTTCTACCACAACGAAATTCCGAAAATTGGTTGCTTGTTCACTATAAGAAAGAAGAAAAAGTTCCTGAATTCCTTACAGAAAGCAATAAGATTGAATCGGAAAGGTTGCTGAAACTAGTGATGGAATTGGAGGAGAGGAAAGTGAAACTTGAAGGTGAATTGCTCATGTGCGACGGAATAAAATACAGTGAAACCGACGTCATGGAGTTACGAAAGCAGCTAGACGCCAAGAATAATGATATCAGTATGCTTAATAACACAATCAGCTCTTTGCAAGCTGAGAGAAAGATTCTAAAAGAAGAGATATTGAAGGGAGCATTGATGAAGAAGGAACTAGAGGAGGCTAGGGACAAGATTAAGGAGCTGCAGAGGCAAATTCAGCTTGATGCAAACCAAACAAAAGAACGTTTGTTATTACTCAAACAACGAGTTTCCACTTTGCAAGCAAAAGAAGAAGAGGCTGTCAAGAAAGAAGCAGAACTTTTTAAGAAACAGAAAGCGGCGAAGGATTTCGAGGTAGAACTTGGGGAGCTTAAGTGGAAGAATCGAGAGCTTCAACACGAAAAACAGGAACTAACTTCTAAACTAGAAGTTATGAAGGCAAGAATCAAAACACTGACTAAGATGACAGAGGTTAGTGGTTTAAAGGGCTAATTTTGTGTATAATGTGCCTGTTTGAATGCTTTAAATTTGTTATTTGATGCTTTGATCGATCAAGCAAGTAGTCTCTAGAAACTTAAATTGAATTTGCATTTATATTATTCGCAATTTGACCCTAAAATTTAGAGGAACATGCTATATAAATTTTCTAATGTTACTAGAGTCTCTTGATTAGTATCATTGTATTTTTCTCTGGTAATAAACTGTTTTCTTCCTGAGCCTGTGGACATAATATTATTGATCTGTATCTTGGTATTTTATCTAAGATTTTCAATTTCACAACAGTATCATTCCACATACATTTTACACTTCCTAGAAACTCTCTTCCATGGGGAGCTTTCTATTGTATAGCTATTTTTGAGGTTGGTGGCTTTAAAGACCTTTTTTTTTTTTTTTTTAACTTTTCCTTTATGTTTGAGTTTTTCTGCAGAGTGAAATAATCACTAAGGAAAGAGAAGAGGCTCAAAAGTTAAAGAGTGAAAATGAGGATCTCATAAAGCAACTTGAAGGGCTCCAGATGAATAGGTTTAGTGAAGTTGAAGAGTTAGTGTACCTTCGTTGGATCAATGCTTGCTTGAGGTATGAGCTTCGAAACAACCAGATACCGGCAGGTGAATCCGCTCGTTATCTCAATAAGAGTTCAAGTCCAAAGTCAAGAGAAAAGGCAAAACAACTCATGTTAGAGTATGCAGGAATGGAGTTTGGACAAGAAGAAACAGATCATGAGAGCAACTTTTCTCATCCATTCTCTTTTGGGATTGATAATCTTGAAAATACTTCAATTGATAGTTCAAGGAGCAGAACAAGTAGTTTCAGTGAGAAGCCTAATTCAAATTTGAGTTTGAAGAAATTGATCAGAAACCAAGGTGGTTTGAGTGCTGTTTCGCCTCCAGGTATAAGCGGTTCGAGCCACAGATGGAAGGATCCTTTAGAAGCAGTGATGGCTCTGAGTGCTGAAACTTTAACTCTCTCAGAGGTTAGATTGCAAGTTTCTTCAAGAAAATCTGTCAACTCAGTTGCAACATCATTCCAACTGATGTCTAAATCAGTTGAAGAAAGTCTACAACAGAAATATTCAACTTATAAAGAGCATTATAAGTTGGCCATAGGGAGTGAGAAGCAAATCAAGGAAAAGGCTGAGAGCGAAAAGGCAAAAAGTTCTGGCGACTCTTCAAGTTTGAATTTAGAATACCATGACATTAGCATGAGAAAGAAGTCTGCAACTTTACCCCTTAAACTTGCTCAAATGAAGAATAAAATTTCTTGTGAACCAGATAGCCAAAATGATAATGATAGCACAAATTTGATCTCCAATCCAACTTCTTCTGGAGGTGAAGTTCATCGAGGATCCGAGTTAGTTCAATTCAATCAAAAGATGATGAAACCTGAGGTGAAAACTATACACCATCTTCCTTCTCTTTAACTCTAAATGCATTTGATTCAAGATTGAGAACAGATATTCACTTCTTTATATCTTTTCCTTCTAAAAACTCTGCTTAGAATAAGTATGTATATGTTCTAATGCTAATATATATGTGTGTGTGTTCTATCTAAATTAAGGTGAAAGCTCATATGGAAACTCAAGGAGATCACTTGGTTGTGGCATTGGCAATGGAAGTTAGAGAAGCGTGTTTCTCCAACATGGAAGATATCGTCTCCTTCGTTATACGGCTTGACGAAAAGTTATCTTCTTTGGTATATATGATATTGAATTAACTTCTTTATTCTCTTCTAACTCCTTCTGTGTTCGTAGCTCTGTGATGTCATTTTTTCTCTAAATAATAGGTCATTTTATGAAAATATTAACATCTAAGCTCACATGTGAGAAAGATAAAATATCTTGTAATCATACATACCGTTTTTCTACATTGATAAGGTTGATGGGATGGAGATTCTCGAACATTTCGATTGGCCTATGCGAAAAACAGATGCTTTAAGAGAAGCAGCCTTTGGATATCAGAAGCTGATGAAACTAAGGGAAGAAGTCTCTTCTTTTGTTGACAATCCCAAACTCACATGTGAAGTTGCTTTAAACAAAATGAACTCCTTGCTAGATAAGTATGTCACGTTTCTCTACTATTCTCTTCCAATGCAATGACATCCAAGAGTTAAATATCTGAACAAGTAAATTGTTGAGCTAAATATCAAGTAGAAGATTGCACAGTGAGTTTGATTGCAACTGTCATTTAATTCAAGTCGATTGAATTGTTTTTATTTGAATGTCTTGAATATGTTACCTAGCATTCCAAGTGACCAATTACGACGCTTGGGATGACACGCTCGGTGGGGTTGGAGGGCTAACACCCCTAAAACCTAAATTGATTCGTTTCTATCATATGTACTTATTTAGGATTTTAGCCTTAGAATTTAAAGAAGTGTGTTGTATAGATTATTTAAACACTAGAGATGCCTTTCGGTGTATAATATGATATTACTCTCTCTAGTAATAGAACTCTTCTCTCTCAGCCGGTGGAAATAGCTAACAAACTTATCGATTCTTTGTTTACTTTACGTTTTCTTGACAATGTTTACCTTTTTTCTTGCCTCTATACCAATTTGATAGGGTGGAGCAGAGTGTCAATGCATTGTTACAAACAAGGGACACGATGATTTCCCGTTACGAGGAACTCGGAATTCCCATTGATTGGTTGTTGGATTGTGGAGTTGTTGGGAAGGTTTGTTACATAGCTGAAACAAACAATTTGTATCACAAATATATCATAAGATTCAAGCTTTCTGAGTTTTTATGTAGTAAAAAGGAGCCTCTCTTTCCACTCTGTTTTACTATGTTTTTCTTTTGGTTGATTTAAATAGCGTCTCTATTAATTTGAACACTGCAGATAAAGGTGTTATGTGTAGAATTGGCAAGGAAGTACATGAAACGCATAGTAAAAGAACACAATGCTTTGAGTGGACCTGACAAAGAACCAAATAGAGAATTTTTGCTTTTCCAAGGAGTTCGTTTTGCTTCTCGCGTTCATAAGGTACGTTTTCTTTTGGGAATTTAGAATGCATTTGAAAGTGATGTGAGATAGTTAAAACACTATAAGACATACTTCTTAATCAATTTAATGTTTGATTTCTTGTGTTGCTTTTAGTGTTCATATGGATATGTTTTCTTTGAGTCAATCATGGTCTATCACAAAACTTATTTTGCTATATTTGAAAACATAACTCTTTTAAATACATTTTTATTTTCAATTTATTAACTTCAGAAGTCTTTACTATTAAACATTATTAATTATTTAAATGTTAGCATGACACATTGATTGGATTAATATGAACAATAATATAGCAAAAGAGAATCTGATAAGCTAAATTATATGATGGGGTCATTGAACTGATAACCCACTGTTGTTTTGCACCCAAAGTAAAAGGCTAATTACCCTTAGAAAAACATGTAAATGAGATATGTGACTCTTGTACTTGCAATCATATAAATTACTAATAATTAATTGATTATCATAATGTCTTAGACTTTTAATATTCATAATTAATCAATAATTATAATAATGTTGGTCCGTTTAATTATTACGTAGACGAACATTATTCTTCAAAATTACACAAACTAAGAACTTTGGGGGGAAAATGTGGTTAGTTTGCAGGAGGGTTTGATTCGAAGAGCATGAAGGCTTTTGAAGAACTGAGAAATCGTGTTCATACAGAGACAGGACAAAAAAATTAATCATATTTTTCTCTCTTTTTTCTTGTTCGTATTGTATAATTAATCTTAGCTTATTTTATGTAGATATAATCTCAATAGATTTTATGAATGTGATAGAAAAAAGAAAAAGAAAGATGATAGATATAAGAATAATAATCAAAGTTGATGATCACAAATATAAGAAAGAGAGAGTAGGGAGGTGATGATCTCAAATATTTGTTGTAATGAAGAAATTAGATTGTAGTAATTAATTTTAGTTTGAAACATATGTATAATTTATATATTATAAGAAAAATATCCATCTATATCTTTTTTTTTATTACATATATAATTTATATTCTCTTAAAAGAATTTGTATGAATTTTGTAAAGGTATCAATTTATACTTTTTGTAGATCATGTTGTTTCTGAAAAAATTCTTACTTTAAAAACTTTCAAACGTATCGATTAAACACCTTAACTTTTAGAAATGAATTAATTAATTTAAGACTCTTACACAAGAGTTCATTTGAAAATCGTATGTTCATGTGCTTTAATCATTTATTTTTTGTAAGATCAACATTTGAAAAAAATCTATATACATGTTTGAAAATTGATGCATAGATGATTTTCAAAGTTAATTTTAGATATTATATTAAATTTACCTTCATTCTTTAAAGC
This sequence comes from Cucumis melo, assembly GCF_025177605.1. Taxonomy (NCBI): domain Eukaryota; kingdom Viridiplantae; phylum Streptophyta; class Magnoliopsida; order Cucurbitales; family Cucurbitaceae; genus Cucumis; species Cucumis melo. The sequence continues at coordinate 20,951,039 of NC_066865.1, forward strand.
TTAAACCTTTGGATGAATCAATAATTTAAGATGGTATCAAAATAAAGTTGGTTAAGAAGGTCCTATGTTTTAACTCTTAGATTGTTGTTGCCTCCCCGTTTAATATTAATTTATGCTTGTTGGGTCTTCTTCATAGTATTTTTATAAGATTGTATCAAAGTAGGTGGTCCGGAGAGATCTTGTGATTCCACTTGTGGTGTCTTTTTCATATTTCAAGCCCACAAGTGAAGGGAAGTGTTAGATAATATATAATTAAATTTGTCTTTACCCATCAACTTAAGTTTCGAGTCAATCGACGATTTAAGAGATAATTATAATTAAGTTTCTAAATTGATTGACTATAAAATTTTGGAGTTCAGATGATTTGCATTGAAACAAAATGTGTAAATTGATAGATTTGAACATTTAAAGTTGGTGGGTCAAACAAGGTTGACGAGGCCGATAAAATCTGGAGGGAAGACGAAAATGTGATGTTCACCCCTTCAAGATCTTGTATGGAGGAGCTTGAGACAACTTTTCAATCACCATAATTTGGCATTATTAACTAACGTTCAATCCCTCACTTTGCTAATTACTAAAGATAATGTATAATTCTTCCATTTCATTGACTATCAATTTTGGTATCAATCTTCTTATTATTCCAAGAAAAAAATTCTTAGTAAATATAATATCTTTTAGAGAAATATGAATGCATCCGTTTATACCCTGCTTTGTAGCTTTAGTTTTAGACGTTGCAACTTCTATCTTACGAGGATAAATGAGCATTCTTTGTTCAAAATATGAGCAAGCTTTAAGGTGGTCAGACAAGTTTAAAATCATCTTTAAGACGATTTTTCTTTGAATTTCTTTTGGTTTTTTAGCATTAAGTTTGACAATGGTTGATCCCATTATGTCAATAGTAGTAACAACAGTGGAGGAGTTTGCAACCATCAATTTAGATTTAGTTATGTTTCAGATTGTCGAAGAATACTATATAGTAGCTAAATAATACTATAACATACTAGTTACATCTAAATGAATACAAACAGAGTGTAAACAAACAAACATTTTTTTTATAAAAAAGTAAGTCAAGATGAAAATGACAAGGTTACAAATTGAAATAACAAAAAACAAAAAATCATCATGTTTTTGTAGCTACTCTATAGATAGACAAGACAAGTTCATGTATTGAACGTTTTTTAAAGAGAAATATTCAATTTAAATAGACTTCAAACATATAATAACTATCGTCTTAACATAATACAGTGATATGTTAATTCTGTAACGACACAACAACAATCTCGAACTACACAAATCTTGTAAATCAATCCCTCCCAATCTAACTCAAAAATTAAAGAAAGAAAAAGGAGAAAAAGAACTTTTCCATCTAAATGTGATGCTCCAACCCAAAGAAACAATGTGAAAGTTTCAAACATGAACTGCAAAAGGATGGTTGCAAAAGTGTTTTAAATACTATCTATATCAATAGAAATGATGGGTTAAAAGCCATCCGTCCAAGTCAAGATTGCAAGTTGTCAAATACACCTTAAAAAACCTTTCTCATGACGGCTTCATATATAAAAAGTATATGTGATATTGCTAATGAAGAGAATTTTCCTTTCCTCCATTAAAAAACATTATAATGCATTACACACCTTCCCCACCACCTCCTCTCTTTGCACTTCACTTCACTCATAAACTAAATTTGGCGTGTGAATTTCCACTAAATGATAGGCCTTCTTAACATATATGATCAAAGATAATGTATTCAACGAAAAGCTTACAATTCATCTATGTCAATTTACATGTACTTCCACTAATTTAATAAGTCAATTTGTTCATTCCTATGATATTTATGTGTCAAGAAATTAACGTAGATATGTTATTTATTTACCACTAGGTTGACCCTGTTTGTTGAAAGGTATTTATTATACAAATCTTTGAAACAATCTTCTTTAATAACTCCCTTTTGTTCCTTTTTCTCTAAGAAAGTTTCATTGAGAAAAGGGTCTACCATTCTCTCTCTCACAAGCATAAAAAGGTAGCATTTTTTAGCTAATTCTTCAACCTTTTTTCTTTTGAAACTATAAGCCCATTTCATTAAATTTGTCACTCCACTTTCCAATTGTTCTCATTCTCTCTCTCTCTCTCTCTCTCTCTCTATTTCTCCACTGGAAAAAAAAGAACCATCTTTGAACTTTAATTTTTGATTGGCGTTTTAGTGCTCCATGCTTCCCTTTCAAACCTTCCCTCTTCTCTCTCCCCTTCTTCCTCCATGACATTGAAAATTTCCCACTTCCTTTTTACCATGCTTTGGATCTCTCTTCTTCTCTTATTACTTCATGAACTAAACATCTTCAAGGCCAAAATGAATCACAAACCAACACCAACCATCACATTTTCCTATTATTCTTCCTCCTCCAACCATCCCTTGATAACAAGGAAAGTACTAACCAGCAAGGTAGACTTCACCTCCTTTTTCCCCCACCGCCGCCCGAATCAACCACGAAAGCATTCGCACCCCACCGATACCGATGCGGTTGACAAACCAGCCCCCAGCGACATTGATCCTCGCTACGGCGTCGAGAAGCGACGAGTCCCAACTGGTCCAAACCCATTGCACCATTGATGCATACGAAAGGAAAAAGAAGAAAAGGTCCATAGTTAATAGTTGATTAAAGCTTTGAAATCCAATTATTATTTCTTTGATAAATGATAACATATTAATATTCATGTTGTTTGATGATATATTGATAGTGTGAACCAAATATTTGGCTTTGTATATATCATCAAGTAGAAAATTTTAATTAACCTTTTGATGTGGTTTATTATTTTCAATGATTTGATCAAATAAACCACGCAAGAGGGAAATAGAATCTTCTACTTATTGGTAAGTAAGCAAGTTTTGTTGATGATGAGAAACACCGTTAATTTGAGTTTGTACATTAATTTCGGGCAGTCATGATAGTTAAAAAAAAATAAAATTATGAGTAATTATGATTGGGAATACTAAAGGAGATAAGGAGTAGCTGAGAAGGCAAGGTAATTAATAAATTGCACATTTCTTTGTTAACAATAGAAAAGCAAATTTGTAGTGCAAGTGATGCGTTTGGTACCCACCAGCCCTTAGCATATATTTAGACATAAGTTATAATTAATGAAAACTAAACGAATTCATATAAATAAAAACCTCAAAGTACATTATTTAATTTGCACCCAATCAATATAAACCCATTTTAACTTTGACATTATAAGCTCTTAATTAATTGAATTATATTGAAATGTTTCGAAATTGTAATGTTGATTATATTCTAAAGAAATTCTTGATTTCTCCCTATAATTTTTAGGGAAAATAAAGTACTAACTATTCAATATTATGCATTATGTGTATACATATCTTTTACTATAAATTAAATAATTTTATATATGAGTGGTGTGTAGTAATATGATGATCATAGGGGCAATATCATATATATAGGGGCTATCTTGGAATAAGTTTTTGTGTTGATCAAGTTATAAATTTATGTGTTAATTAATGAAATACAAAGATATATATATATATAGGTAGTTTAATATATTTTCCACATGATTATAGTTAGATAGAGGGCAAAAGGAGGATTTTCTTTTTCTTTTTTTTTTTCTTCTTGTAGATGTTTTGATGGCAACATAGAGTGGAAAAGATAGTGGTGGGAATGATTAAGATGTGGTAGGGAAGAAGGCGAAAAGAGAGGGAGTGATAGAATAGTGTGAGAGTTACATTTTTTTATTTTGGCGGGGGAAACCATATAATAATTACAAAACGTTAAAATGTTATTTTAATTTTCGTATGTAAATTTTTAAATATTTAATTTTAATTTAAAATAAAAATGAATAAAAATTTTAGATATAATAATTAAGTATATAACAATATTTTTAAAAAATTGTAAGTATAGTAGAATCTATCGATGATAGACTTCTATCACTGATAGACTCTTATAATTTATCTAGTAATATTTGCAACATGGTTTATTAGCAATAGTCAATCTTTTCAAGATGTTGCTATATTTTAAAATAATATTTAATTATTTTAAATTTCGACTATTCTAATTTTAACCATTCCATACAATAAATAAATAAATAAATAAACCATACATTTATCCATGCTACCAATTTTAAAGTTCGTTAAATTTTAGTTGATGATGTGGTTTTAATTATCTAATTTTAGTCATTTAATAAATCTTAATTATATAGTTCCTAATAATGCTAGTTTATATTCGATGTTCTTAAAAAAAATTTGTTATCTATAAACTATACATTTTGAAAACATATTCCCGATGTTATGGTGACATGAAAATTCTATTGTTGTTTAAGAGAAATTAAATTTAAAATTTATTTGAAAAATGAAAACTAAAATATAACAATTGAAATAACTATAGAGATTAAAATTGAACGAATTTTTTAAAGTATAAGAATCAAGATGATATTTTAATTCGAATATGGAAAATAATAATGGGATGCAAAGATGGGCGGTGACTTTGGTAGTGGTTTCAAAGTAATGTTCAATTGAGAATGGGGTTTGTGCAATGCATAGGTTTGTAGTTTTATGGGCACTAAATTCATAGTGATAGCCAAATGATTTTCCTCAAGACTTTGGTTTGTCTTAGAAAATGAAATAAGTATATATGGCGGAAAGATGATGTCAAGAGTCAAACTCTATCTCAAAATGGGTCACCCAAAAACCAAGACCTAATTAATTACATTACTAACATTACCCAACAATAATCCTTGTGTAATTCAACGATAATAATGACTGTACTGTTTATAATACTTAAAATACGAAAAGTTATTTTAGATGGCAAAATTTTTAAAGATATTTTTAAATATAGTAAAATATCACAATTCATTTGTACTAGATCGCAATAGATAAACATAGACTACTATCTGTGTCTATTTATATCATGTATGATAGATAAACTGTAATATTTTACTATAATATGTAAATGTTTCGGTTCACATAAGTCTTTCACAAGTTTTTAATTTTTTTTAGTTATTGAATCAACCATCAAAATAAGAGTATCGAGGGATTAAATTTTAGCCTCGATACATTTTATACACTAAAAAATGTTATATTATTCATTTATCATCTATGCCAATTTTCCTTTAATTTTCTCACTTTGAAGTGTCCTTGAAATCCATATTCGAATCATAAACACTAGGTTTAGTGGATTTTTCTTCATAGATTCCTCAAGAACAAGATGGTCACCCTGCAAGCCACTATACATGTGTCTTTTTTTTTCTCAGGTTATTTGAAAGGTACAATCAATGATGCAACTTCTGACTTTTGTTGGATACACATCGATGGCACATTTATTGATGATATCTTTTGGCTTTACAATTCTCTATCAGCTTCGATCTAAAGCATTCTTTTGGTCTTCAAACCAGAAAAGGGCTTGTTTTTTAAGATATATTGAACTAACAGTCATTTCACATCTTTATTATGTAAACAGTTCAATATTTTCTGTTTATTTTTTAGGAACCACAAAAATATCATTTGTTACAAAACAGTATCTATGTGACTCGGGTTCATGGAGTCATATATATATAGATACTTTATAGAGATCAAATCGAGATTAAATTCATCTTATCATGTTTAAGTTTGAGTTAAAGTTACAATTGTGTAATAAACTGCATTTACTTTTGTTACGACATCAACAATTAAGCAATAAAAAAAAATATAGAGAGATTGACACAGAGATATAGGTGGTTCATTAACAATGTGTTAGTTACATCAGATGAAAAACAATTTGATTTGAGAGAATTTAAATAAGTACTTGTGTTCAATTACGAAAAATAAAGAGTCCTTAGCTTGTACTAGGTTGTTCGTAGTGTCGTAACATTCCAACAACTTTCTAAGAAATATATAACATGCATGTTTGTATCCTGTTTCTTGTCATTATAGTTTATTTAGTTCATACGACCCTCCTTCCAAAATTATATTTAAAGCTTTTTACTAATTTAATTATGGATTCTTTAAGGAATTTTTTTGTTTCAATTGAGAAGTTTGTTATACCTGCTCGCTTTTTTATACTATGCCTAGAATACTTCTCATTTATTATTTGTTTGATAATGTGTGCTGTTTCGGTAGTTGATGAGAACGCATGCACGTTTATCAAAGTGTGATATAGTGACATATTTTTGTAGGGACCAAGTATTGTTCTTAACGATCAAATTCCCAACTTTGATCTATCTATTTTAGATTGTTTCAATTTCAAATAAGAAATAAAAATGAATTTTTTTATTTGAAATTTTATAAATAATTAACAAAGTAAAATAAAATTTAAATTTTTGGGTTAAAAGCTTATACGGGTTGATTTCATTAATTGTTATCTCGTAAAGTCATGCTCTTTTTTAGGTTTTGGCAAAATACCAAAAGTACAAATTGTCCCAAAATTGAAAATATTTAGGAGATTCATCGACTTCGTCGAATACTATAAAAAAAATCTATATCTTTCGTTTTTTTAATTGTACCAACTTTCATACATTTAACTTGGTGTGCTAAATCTAATTAAATTCTTTACGTAAGGGAGGAAAGCCTATAAATTAGACTAATCCCACAAATGAAGCACTACATAAAAGTGCTATTAGCTTTAATTCTCTACTTCCATACTAAATACCAACTTAAGCATTAGAGAGTACTGGGTATAGCATAACAGCAATTGTGAAACAATTTGTCCTTTGCAGTATAGTCTAGTTTCCGAACCTATTAATAATTTACTTTCCACAAAACGCCCTACAAACCTTGAATTCTCATGACCTAAATACACACACATATATAAATGTTTATAACTTTTTCTTTAATCCAATTAAGCACATATATAAATGTTTAACCAAGTGGTTTAAGCTTCGGGATAAATTGTTACTTTTCTACCTGCATAAAAGAAAATAATGAGAAAAGGAAGCACATCTATGAAGGCCAATATCTTCTATTTTCTAATGTTTTCATTTGGTTTTGTTTCTTAGACTGTGTATACTTTTACGTTAAAATCTCTTGAATATTCTGCAATGAAGCGTTTTTAAATGATAACACAAGATCATCAATATGAGGTCCAAGGGCAATGCTCCCTATTGGTGATTAGGGGCGTTCTAAGTTGTATGTGTGAATATATGTCTCTATTTTTGTGTGAGGTTTATTATTTGTTCTATTTTATTTCGAATTTAAGATAAGTGTCCTCCAATAGATAAACCACGGAAGTCTTAGACCTGTCTTTTTTTATCTGATCTATATTTTGTACTCTGATAATGCTCTTCAAGATAATGACATAGTTTCTCTCTTTTACTTGTAGACGCGATCAATGCACTGTTCGTTAATAATTTCTTTCATAGCACTTGTATATGTCAGGTATCGTCATGGATAAGGCATAAAGAAGAATAGCTTGTGTGTTCTTTTGCATTAATTATTGGTTAGCTTTGACATTCCAATTGTGAGGAAATGGGTATGTTGAGAGAAAGGGATGATGCAAGTAGAAAATTAAATCAATATGGCGTGTTCGAATTAACATTTTTTTTTTCTTTTCTGGGAATGAGCTGATGTTAGCATATGGTAAATACGAATGGGGCCTAGTTAGTACTTTTATATATATATATCCAGAAAACGTACCCTATTAAAGTTTTGTTAGTAAAAGTACTTAAGCATAGATCAACTTGATCATACAACTCTTTCATTTTCAAAATTGAGAATAGGATAAAAACACGTAACAATGATATATAATTAACAAGGCCACGTTTACCCTAGCTACTTAAAACGTAGTAAATCAATGTTAATATAAAAAGTGGGTCTCGTTTGATTTTATTTTGGAGGTTGTTTATTTGTGTTCTTAATTTGTACGAATACACGGAGTATACTCCCAAATCCGTATTGTTACAATTATTGTTATCACTTGCGACCTTCAAAGATAGAAGTAAAGGTAATGATTATTATACAAAATTTTCATAATTTTTAAACGTGATAAAAAGCAATTCAATTATATTTATGATTCAAATTACAAACAATTGATGAACCACTAAAATACAACAATCTTCATTTACAAATTGGCCAAGGTAGCCTAAATTCAATACTAAGATACTCACCATGGATGGGCAACACAAGAGCAGCAACTACAAATTTAGAAACAGCCCTTTTAGAAATTCTTATTTTGGTTAGATTAAGGTTGTATTTTCCAGACATCTCTATTGTTTTTTTTTTCACTAATTAATGATTTCCAAACCAAACTGTGTGTCCACCACTATTTGGTAATGAATTCAAATGTTCTTTCATGGGAGGGGGCCAGAATGGGAATTTAATTTGAACAAATTATATTGTTGATAAGTCATTGTCTTGCAAAAATGGAATGCTTATTAATTGCATTTGGTCTCTCTTACATATAAATCATATGTATGATACCTCTCTTATTATTTGCTTGTTTGTCACTTGCAAAAAAGCTTCCAATAAAATGTCATTGAATCAATTAGGTAGACATTATCCCTAAAATCCTTCATGTGAAATCTTTTTTCTTTCATTCTTACAATATTGGGGTTGTTGTTGGGTTATGTTTTCTAATAATTATTCTTGTCTTTTTTTCATTTATTAATATTATGTATTAATTGTAAAAGGAGAATATAATACGCTTGAATTGAAAACCATCCAAGAGGCCAAATTTCTCTTAGGTATGTATATGTGGGATAGATATTAAAATTAAATTTATCCTTCATCTACTGGAATAAATTTGTGGATCAATCGATGATTTAAGATAGTTCTAAAGTAGGTGGTCCACCCCAATTAATATTCATTTTCACTTGTTAGATCTTTACATATTTCAAGCTCATAAATGAGGAGGATTGACGCTAATGATATACAACTTTTTACCTATCGTCAATTTAAACTTTCGGAGTGATTTAAAATGGTATCAGAATAGGTGGTCCAAGTAGATCATTTGATATTCAAGTTTTTGTAATGTTAATTATTTCCTCTTCTATTTGATATTGATTTCTACTTGAGCTCACAAGTAAGAGGGAGTTAGATAATATTATATTAAATTTGTCTTCACCCAGATATAGATATTCTTACATAGAGGGAAGTGGGATGAGTTGTTTTAATATAGATATCTAGGAAAAGATTACACTTTTTTAAGTTTTAGTTGAATTATGTGATTTGTTACAATTACCATTCCATCGATTTTGAATTTGATCATCTCAGCCGGCCTTTATATAGTTTGTTAAAATAATTTTATGTTTCCTTTTTGTTCGTGAGATATGCAATAACAAATATTATACATAAAGTTGGCATCTGGTGACATTTCAAGTAATTAATTTTGAAGGAAAATTGACAAAATGAATTCAACTAGTAAATTAAAAGTAAATTTCGTCCAACTTCAAAATTATATAATAAAATTGAGGTTTTTGGTCAATTTTTCTAACATGTTGAAAGAATTAGTTTCCCTGTTAAAAATGTTCAAATGCATGCAATTACTAATTATCTTTCTAACATCTTTCTGACATTTCTTTTTCCTCGTTTGAAAAAAATTCTTTCAAAATACCATTTACAAACAATCCACAAAAGTTTTTTTTTTCTTTCTTTCTTTTTAACAGGATACTAAAAAACTGCAGCAAAAGTTAAGATAGACAAAACTTGATGTAGGTTTATATCACCAAGCTGTGGGCATCACCATTTCCTTTTAATTTGAATACTCTTCAACCATTCTTTAATATCGGAGTAAATTAAACCATATCCAACATGTCAACAAAACGGTATACAAGGATCCAATCTTCAAATTTCAAGAAATAAATCTAGTTAAGTTAACTTATGCAACATATAAAGCCTTCCACATTGTGAATGGATTAGAGAGAAGATTAGAAAAAGAAGGCAAAATAGAGAAACTGTTCTGCAGAAATAAAGCCATAATAAGAAAGGAAAGGGGTATCTTAGAATGAATGGTAAAAATGTAGAAATATGAGAGTGAAAAAAAAGGAGTCAAAGAAAGGGAAGGAGAGTGTGACAGTTGGTCATACAGTCAAACAAAAGCACTGTCTTCAATGGAGGGTTAAAGTTAAGAGTACTACAATACCCTATATCTCTCTTAGACAGGAAAAAAAAATTCATATTATTATTATTATTATTGTCCTCTCATCTCTTAAAATAAAATACTTGAAGTCAAAAGATTAATAGATTGATTCGAATATCTCAATTAAGTTAGTACATTCTTATCTCCTTCTCCGATTCAAGAGGATACACATCTTTTATGTATTATAGCAAATGAGGAATAAAACATGAATTATGGTGTAAAATGAAAAAGGAGATAATGATGATGATGGGAGTATATAAATATATACTAGGAATAGTAGTAGAAATATAATATAAAGTTAACCAAATGAATATATATATATAGCTTGAAATTTAAGCTCTAAAAAGATAGAATAGTAGTAGCAACAATAGGAGTAGTAGTGATCTGTTATATATATATATATATATATGAGAAACTCTTGTCTTCTGACCTAAACCCACGTGAACTGTGAAGGGTCAGATTGTGCAGTTTTGTGCTTCGTTTTTTTTCTTTTTCAAATGTTTCCCATTTGATCCCTAATATAATTTACTTGGCTTTGCTTTATCATCCACACGCCCAATGCTATGCCAATCCTATGATTCCTATCCACTCACTTACACACTACTCTTCTTTCTTCCCTGTCTCTCATGGCCCATCTTGCACTACCCAAAGAATCACTTTTTCTTTTACATTCAAATATTGGTTTTTGATGTAATTTTGAGTTTTTTTTTGTGTATGATCGTAGGTGAAAAGGTTAATAAATAATATTGTTAGGTTGAAGTGTACTGTTTGAATCTGTTATTTGGACGTACGTTTTGAATGACAAAAGCTTAAGCGTTGTTAATTTATGCTATTTACATTGATATTTACCATTCTTGTTGTAGGGTTTAGAAGTGTGGTTTATGCATGTAAACTCTCCACTCCAAACTTACTAATGTATATAAAACTTTTTGTAATTTTGGATGAAGTTAAAATCGCGTAAATCTTGTTTTTTTATGATTGTTGTTTTTTTCTTAACAACTATGGTAGGGATAAAGGATTTCCATACATAATCTTTACAATTATGTAATATTGTTCACTTTAAACATAAACCGTCGTTACATTATTTTTTGTTTCATCCAAAAGAGTGTCATACTATTAATTAGAGAAAATTCTCTTTATATACCAATGATCGATTTTCCTCTTACCTAGCCAATGTAAAGATTAATTAGCTTTAACATTTTAACAATACTTAAGTGTGCATACATGAAACACAAAATAGTAAGTTTAAATTTTCTTAACGAAATGTAAGTTGAATTATTCACGTAGCAAACTATAATTAGATAATTTGCTGAAATGCAAAATAAAAAATAGTTGCAGCTACTCTAAGATGCACCAAAGTTTCTTTTTTGTTTTCGGTGAACATTTATTAGAAGTGAGGGATCAAAATAGGGGGAAAAATTCCTTATGATATATATTGATAAAAGAAAAAGAATGACTGTGCAATAATAAATTCAAGTGCCCCATTGCAGGGTCATATTTTCCACATCTCTCTCTCTCCCTACCTATGGTTTTGCTCTTCCTTATTTTAAGGCCATATCCCTAAAACATCATATAAAATACCTTTCTCTTTCCCAAAAGTGGTCTTCATCTCTCTCACTCATTATTTTAAACTAGATAATGATAGGTTAACCACCACCCTCCTTGGTTTCTACTTTTTCACTCACCTTCAAATATTCACAAAATAATCCTTCTGCTATCTCTCACACACTCTTACTTAATTTACCTCTTTTAATTCCCATGATGATGATGAAACACCAAGACATGTTTGGTTGTAACACCAACAACAACAACACTGAAATTAATCACATTCTTTCAAATCCTCTAAACCCTAGCACCTCCTCAATGGATGATCATCAACAACAACAACATCGAGAGAATCAAATCCTCATCAACTCATATGATGATCATGATCTTCATTATTTCCCACATCCTTTTCTCGATGACGACGACCTATTTTTAAGCCACTTTTTATCACAACAACAACAATTCTTCGAACAACGAGATCAGCAACTTGATGAAACGACGAAAAAGATGAAGAAGAAGAAGAAATTATGTGGAAGTAGTAGTAGTAGAATAAATGGGAGCAACTCTACAAAGAGAAGAGGGAAGAAGGATAGACATAGTAAGATCTACACAGCACAAGGCCCAAGAGACCGTAGAATGAGGCTGTCCCTTCAAATTGCAAGGAAATTCTTTGATCTTCAAGACATGCTAGGCTTTGACAAAGCTAGTAAAACTATAGAGTGGCTTCTTCTTAACTCAAATTCAGCCATTAAAGATCTCAAACAAGCCTACTTCTTTAAGTACTCAAATTCTGGCCAATCAAGTGAGGTTGTGTCAGAGATTAATGATAACAATGGTGTTGTTAATGTTGCTGCTTCTAATCATCTAGATCAACAACAAGATCAAGAAGATGTTGCGTTTACGGGCGGTTTTAAAGACAAGATCAAAAGCAGGACGTTACGAACCGGTTCGAGAGAGGCGAGGGATAGGGCAAGAGCTAGGGCAAGACAAAGAACACTCTTGAAAAATACTTTACTACCAAACCCTCCTATTACTTCTTCCATTTCTCAACATTTTGATCATCTCTCAGGTAATAATAATATTAGTAGTATTAGTAGTAATAATAACAACAATAATAATAATACCTATCTTGATTATTATCCTACATTTTCTTGCCCTAGTTCTTCCATCTTCCTTCCTTCTCCACTTTACTTACCCTACTCTTTTTCTGATTCCACAGTACTTAAATTGCCCTAATTTTCAACAAATATACCCCCAGTTTATCAATTTCCAATTCCCAGAAGAAGAAAAAACCTAATTCAAAGGCTGTTATATTATTCTCTCTAGATCTAGCTTCATCTTTTTGGTTCTTTTTTTCTCCCGATTTCTTATTTTCTTGTTTCATAAACAGACACTTGTTTAATTAATAATAACCTTGTTCCATTGTCAATCACATAAGTTTAGGTTAAAGTTGATTTTTTCTTCTTTTGTTTATGAGTGCTTTTATTTTTTATTTTATTTTTTTTATTTTTTGTTGATTAAAATTTCTTTATTATTGTTGTTTTGGGTGTTGTATTATTTGGGAAGTTTTGTATAAAACTGCTGTATTATTATTTCTCCGACATTTTTATGGGGGAAAAAAAGCAGGAAGGTTGGAGTTCTTGAGTGTGTGAACCAAAGGAATTTCTTTCCATTTATTTTGATTAAATTCATATTCTCTCAATTTCTTTATTAGTTCTTAATCAAATTCTAGAAACAAGTTTTGAAAAACTTAATTTGATATTTCAAAACATATATATTAGTAGAAAGTGTATTAGTTGCTCTGAAAAAATAGTGTTTATTAACCTTAATTATCAAAAGCCAAATGATTATAAAAAGTGGCATTCATTCGTTTTTATTTCCTTTAAAAACCTTATGTGGTTCCAAATTAGTTCATTAATTCTTAAATTCAAGTGAAAGTTAGCTGGAAGTGTTATAATTCAGGGTAATGCATGGATATGATAATACTTCATCTTGTTAATTAATTTAATTACTTATTAATTTAATAAAATGAGTGAGCAACTGGGTCAAATATCGAAAAAAATAGCATCATGGCTCAATGTATGTACACTCGATCATCCCAACTAAGTTAGCACCATTTAAACTATTAATAGAGTCATTTGGTTTAATTAGCGTTCTTCCATTTTCCTTTCCCATCTTAGTTATTTATATTCTTCTCAATAATAAACTTGAATAAAAGTCATATCATTGTAAAGTTTCCACATTGCTAGCCAGCAATAGCCACAACATTTCAAAATTTAGAATAGCTCCTTTTTCTTTGATCTTTTGTTGAAATCTTTTTTGGTATTATATATGATTGGAAATATGTTTGCTTTTTGGTAGAGAATTGATCATGTTGAATTGTTATTATTATACAAAAAGGTTTAGCAAATGTCTTTTTTTTTTAATTATTATTATTAAAGAAAATTTAGCTCTATCAGTTTTTGAAATAGAGTGTAGGTTATCGTTTTGATATGTTTTTGTAAAAACTACAAACATTTAGTATATTTAAAGAAAAACAATTTTAAAAATTTTGGTGATGGGAATTCCAATTAGGTTCCTCATGCAATTATAGTATTCTAATCACATAACCTAATGGATAGATTTTCTTTTTTTTTGAATTCTAGTATGGTCACGGTACCATCATAATCAAATCTTCCTTTACTTCTCTCTCTCTGTTTTTCTCTCTTTTCTCTTTTCTAATTTCAAGCTTTCTGCTAGCTTTTGTGAGCTCTGTATTTTGTATGTTAGTGAGCTGTGTGAATTTAGTCATATGTATATTTGGTTCTTTTTATATATAATCACAGCCAATTTTTGGATTCGGGTTTGATCAAGGTACTGAAAATGTGTCAATTTGGTTAAGATGTAATGGTGGAGGTAAAAAATAGTTGATCTAATGACAGAATGAATCAGTGAAAAGTTGATAACATATCAAATAATTTTGCATGCGGGTGTAGTATTTGTACATAAAGTTAAAATTTTAAAAACCAAAAAACAAATAATATCCGATTGGTTCTTAAATTTTTGTTTTTAGTTTTTTGAAAATTGTGCTTGATCCTTACCAATTTATTTTTTTTACAAAGACTTTCATCTTTCGTAACAAAACATTTGAATATATGTCTAGTCAAATTTTAAAATATGATACATACTATGCCACGTTCACTCTTTTTATTTTGCTTCTTTAATTAATGGGATGCTAAAGTCGTATCAATCTATTTAAAGATGTTTGAGTGTACTCATAATTTGTTTATTATATATTTGTCAAGAAAAATTATAAAACAAAAAGTATTAAGTAGTTTTTTTAATTGTTTATCTATTTCCAACACTTGGATTACCGGACCACGGAGAAAAAAACAAACAATCCAAATAGGTAGAAATAGTGTTTATAAAAAAAAAAACATTTTAGATGTGTTTTGATTCAATGGTTGCAAAAAAAAAAAAGCACAAAAATGGTCATCGCATTTAGACCATGATAGACGTGGTCAGTCCTAATTAACACAGTATGATAAAAAAGGCAATAATATGCTTGAACGTAAACACAATGTTAAATTTTATTTGTTTGTGAAGAACATATCATTTTAGGACCGTTTGAGACAATGATTATTTAAGACTATAATAACCATCTTTTATTATAGTAAATACTATTCAAAAGTCTTCAATTATCTACAGTAAATATATTATTTCAAAACCTTTCATTTTCTACGATATTTCGTGTTTGCTATAATTTTTATTATTTTACATTTATCGATTCTTATTCTTTACTACAATATTTAGTATTTATTTATTAAACTAAAATAATTTTCACATCAAACACACTTATAATTACCATTCAAACTGAAATAATCTACACCATAAACACAAACTATTAGAGAGTTAAAAACTGAGTCTATATCCATATAAAAGGTTTCATATATGTGGTAACAATAACAAGAAAAACATGGAAAACATAAAAAGGAAACATTCACAGTTTGACTTCATTTCTAATATATATCCTATTTAGGCCACTTACTTTCCCATTAAAATTGTTGCTATTAATGTTTTCCTAAAAATTACAAGGGAGAGAAAAAATACATTTTTAATTTAAATCAATTTTAATATTGCTGAACAATAGTGAAATTTAGTTGACTATATTTTTTAAAATTCTTTTAAACCAAATTGATTTACATTATCATAATAAAGATTAAAAAAGAAATAAATATTTAGTGAAAAATCAAGGCTTAGAATAAATTTAGAAACCTAAGCTCCAAATTTAAACAAAATTCAATTTTAATAATATGAAACCTATGAAATAAATTTAACATCTTAGAATGTGAGAATCACATGAAAAATAGCCCAAAATCTAGGGACCAATAATTAAAATTGTCCAATAGTTTTTTGAAAATATTTATAAATATGGAACAAAATCGATCTATATGTATTTCTTTATTTTTCCATTTACATAATAAAAACGAAGAAGAAGAAGCTACCAGAATTTTTTTTCCCAATTGACAAATTTAAGAATGGGTTTTTTTTTTTTTTTTAACTTACCAAAAATTTAAATAATAAACCTACTATGTGGATTGATTTGAACTATTATAAGTATATATTTTAAATAGTTATAATTAACCAGATGTTTTTGCATATTTGAAGGTTAAACACCATTGTTTTGGCCCACTTATATTCAACATATTTCTATGAAAATTTAATTTATCTAGAGTAGGTAAATATATGTAGACTTCATATATCCTGTTTTAAATATTAAAGCTTCAGAGGATTACAATCTGAGTCATCGTAATTTTATATTTTCTCCTTACTCTAAGTGGTTTACTTTGAATCGATCTCATGGGTTTAAGTGGCTTAAACTCATTGTTGAGAAGGGAGATTTTGGTAAGGATTGGTGAGAGTTAAAAGAAGATGCAAAGACTGTTTACATGTCTTTCAAAGTCAAATTTTGTGTAGATATAATATTATATAGGCCTCTTCATATATATTACTATTTCAAAGTTATTATATGGTCTTTAGCCCTAGCCCTGCTGTTTGCTAGGGTTCCTTCATCTGTCTCTTTCTTTTTTGACTCTTTTTTTTTTTTTTTTTTTTTTTTTTTTTGCCTTTTTCCAACCCCATTTTTATTATTCCTTCAATGATCTACAAAATCCCTTTTTCTTTTTATCTATTACTATTGTGTTTTCCCCCTTTTCATGCACCTAAATCTGTGCCTATATAAACATTTAAATCAGAACTTTACATCACAATTCTTTCCTTTTCTTAACTTTTTTTATTTAGAGAACCCTTACTATTTTCAACTTTAATTTAATGCTATTAGTTCAGTTTTAGGTTAGGTTTGGTTTCGGTTTTATTCTTATTCTTATCATTTTAAATGGTTTCAAAAAAATGTTTTAAAAATATTTACGAGTATAAAAAAATACATAGACATCATTTTAGTTGTTATATGTATTATCAGTGACAGATGATATATTAATTTTAGTAAGGATAGTAATTCTATCAATGTCGTTTATCAATTTTCTTTATAACAAATATTTTCATGTTTTATACTAATATAGTTTCTAAAAAACATTTTCATCGCAAAAAAAAAAAATTACATAAGCGAGAATAGTTGAGAGGATTAATTTTCGAATAAACAAGTGGTTGTGAAACCGAAGATATGAAAAATTGAATATTGTTTATGTAGATTAATATTCGAACGAACAAATTGTTGTGTGTGGGTGCGTAGATAGGTGCATGTGTATGTGCGTGTGCGTATGCGTATGGATGCGGAAAAGTTTCACGAAAATTAAATAGTGACAGAGACGAAGAATTAATACATTCTTCTCGTTTGATCCTCTAATAATTTAATGCTATGTGATTTATTTTTATTATCTAAATATTATATTTTCAAGATTTATTGCTCGAACATTCAAAATAATAAATATCTTTAAATTCTAATAAGTATAGATTTATATATGAATAATTTGATAGATAGTTATTTCCTTCCACTAATTCTGACTATACAGAATTTTCAATATATAAAATATAACCTCTTCTAATCCGTTTAAACACATTTCTATAGTTTAGAATAGAAATAAGTTCTAGCTTTAAGTAAGAATTTATTAGGTGATGGGTATAAAAAAATACATATAGATCGATTTGGTAGCATTCAAAATTTTCGTCACATGCACCATTTGAGGTGTGCATGTTTTTACTTCACATTTAAACATATCTACTTTAGAAATAGTTTTGAAACTTTTAGGAGACAAAAGGAAATTTTTTAAATAAAGTATATTTTGTAATTTAGTTGATTTTTTTTATTGACCTCAAATTCTATTCACTACAATGTCTTTTATATCCACAAAACTAAACAGAACTTGTTCTTTTACAAATCATAATTGTTCCTTAAACTTTAATCAGAACATGGGAAGAGAACAAAAGTGGTTTGTTAAAAAGTGATATGCATTCTCTCATAGAGACATAGAGAATATAATAAAGTTGAAATGCTTGAAACTTTTTTTTTTATTGAATCTGTCTCTTGTGTGGAAGCTTTTCTTATCACCAAATCAAATGACATTAGAGTTAGTACACATTTAATTTAATTGCTACCAAAAGCATTAGCATATATGTTTACACAAACTTAATATCTAATCCTATTAATGCAAAGTCTTTTACTATTCAACTTTAGGATATGAATTTTCGTTTGTTGTCACTAACCCAACTTGTTGAAATGTAATGATATTTTCAATTTATATTGCAAGATTCTTTTGTTAATCATTTTGTGCTTAGCTTCAATTGACATGATTTATTTGGTGGTTTCTTGGTGTACCATGTAAATTAGGAGTTGTATTTCATGGAAGTGGATATACATCTACGTGAAAATGAGGTAGAGTGTTCAAATTGTGTCACGGATACACACGAACACGATTTCTTTTCCGACCAAGACTATTCCAGATTTGTCAGTTATTTTTTACTTCAACCTTAAATCAACCATTTCTTTTCTCGATTACATTGTTATGAAAATTCTTAAAATAAATAAAGGCAAATTCTATAAAGTCTCTTTGAAAAGAATAAAATCTTAGGTGGTGGTTTTAATGTACTTCGGTTTCTAAACAATCATCTAAACAATTTCTGAAATCTCTCACTGAAAATTTCAAGCATGAACTTCTTAACAAAATGATAGGCTTGATTGAATCCAAAACTAATTAAAGGTATATTCGAAAGTGGTAGTTGGAGTAATCATTTTAGAAAGAAAAAAACATTTAAGTACTATGGATTTTGTTAAACAATCAAATTTATATTTGGTAACGAACTTTTTAAATTGATTTTCATATATTTAAAAAGGACACTTCCATTCAAAAATAACAAAATATTGAAACTATTTACAAAATATAGCAAAGTTCATCAAATTTTTTTATAATTCATTTGAAAATTTTGCGCAAATAATTTTATTTTTTGTGCTATTCATAACATTTCTTAATTTTCTTTCGATCATTCTATGTGATACTAAAATGGATTTTGCAACTATCAAATTACTAACAAAAAAAAAGGTGCTTTGGTATTTTAAAAACTATATAAAATAAGGCGGTGGTGATTTCTAGTTACTCATACGATTACTAGAGAGGTGATGTTTCAAAGATCAATTTTAAGTGATTTCTTATTTTTTTTCTAAAATCACTTTCTTTAGGTTTAGGGAAAAAGGCTTCACATGGGTCGATCCACTTCTCGAATTGGGTTGGGTTGGAAAGTTAGGACCAAATAGAGGGTTGGATTCAAGCCCAATTTTTTGCCCTAAGCCCAAATACAACAATCGAAATTCATTGAAAACTTTATATAAATATTGCCTCTAAAATTCTAGAGTTACAAATATCTCACCTTAATTCTCTCAAAAACTATATTAGCAACAATAACAAATGTTGAATATAATCCTCATTATTCCCTATTGATTTACCTCTTATAAAAGCAGTTGCCCAAAACCAACTCAACCTTGCAATATGCAAAGTGGTTTTAGTGATACAATGTTTCAATGTTCCCCCATACCTCCATCTGGCTTCGAACTCTCTGTCTCCATTCATATTATTTTATTGAAACCCTAAACCCTACAGTGTGACATAAAAAAAACTAAAAAACTGGTCGTGGATATCTATTGTATTGTCAAACAAAGTCAGGTAGGGTACCCATTTAATTTATTGTATTTTATTCCATTTTTAAAAACCAAGGAGGGTTGAAAATATTTTCAAATTTTCATTCATCATTTCATACATTTTGATAAAAAGAGAGGAAAAAGAATCTTTATTTAAAATGAAGTTTGTAGGAATCGTTCTATATACTTATTATAAAATACCTGAATCCAACCTATGACTTCACATCCCACTTTTGTTAAATGTCTCACTTTTTGGGAATGTAAGAGTACCACACATATATTTCACTTGTTTTTCTAGCTATATACGATTTATTCAAATTAATTTAAATGAATTTATATGGAAAACAAAAAATAACTCTCTCTCTCTCTCTCTCTCTCTCTCTCTATATATATATATATATATATATATATATATAGAGAGAGAGAGAGAGAGAGAGAGAGAGAGAGACATAGATGGGATCTCATAAATTAAAAGACAAAAAAGACAGAAGAAATTAGTGGGGAGAGAGAAGAGAAGGTGAGAGGAAAGTGGTGAAGAGAAGAGGAAGAAGGTACTAATTAATTGATGGCAATTTGTGTAGTAGTAGCAATGAATTGATATGAGTGATTTTTGGATGAAAAATGTTTTTCATTTGAACATAATCATCAAAAGAAACTACAACAACCCATCATCTCTCTACTACACTATATTACATCTAATAAATAATAAAGTAGCAGTGTTTGTGTTTTAATCAGTACAAACACAACTCATGGCCCCCAACCACACAACTATACATTTTGGCATTTTCAATCGTACACTTTGTCTCCTAATTCATCATCCAACTTTTTAAATTTTAAGCTTTTCTGTCATTAATTCAGTTTTTAAACCCACATTTCATATCCTTCTTTGTTTCACGTACCCCATAGTATCCATATATATTACTTTTTATCAATACAACAACCACGTAGTAGGAGATTGAACAACACAGCTGTCAAGAGACACAAATTAATTCAGAGATGAGAACCAAAGCTTTTTATACCACAAAATTATTCTTCAAACTAGCTCCCCCACTTTTGTTTGGGTATATAATGGGTAAATAGAATACCAACTGTAATGGAGAAGAATCGCATATGAACATTTTTCTTGAGATTTTGGAGTTGTAAAGCTAAAGGACATGACTGTCTCTCTTTTACTTTTAGTCGATCTTCACGATAAACACACTTCATGATTTTCACACCCCATGGCCATACCCACAATTTCTCCGTTTCCTTTTTACCATGTCCTTTTCACATATGTTTTTATACGATAATTATTAACCATCCATTCCTTTTTAAGCATATGAAATTTAATAACCTTTTTTTTCTTATATCATATAACATATTCTATTCTCGTTTTTTATAACTTGTGTGCATTAGAGATGATTGTATCTATCGTACTAACCCTAACGCCAATCGGATTAGTCATCTATTCAATACTTATCACATTTCCTTAGCTTTTTATTTATATCAAATTTCACACAGAAATAGCCATAGGCTTGTATAATTTTTATAACTTTATTTCAATAGCTTCTTACTTTATCATCACTATATTATAGTGACCAATTTTCTTAAAATGGATCCTACTATAAATCTTACTACACACATAAAGTTTAAAAAAAAAACCATAAAAGTTAGAGTTGCTTTTAAATATAACAAAATATTATTGATAGATATCGATAGGAACACTAATAACTAGACTACTACCATCATCTATCGTAGATAAATGCTTAATACACATGGGTAAATGTCTATCATTATTTTATCACCTAATAAAGTATAAAATTTTACTATATTTATAAAACAATTTCCTCCTCCAAATGTTTTTAATAAACAAAATAAGAAGTTATAGGGATGCCTTTTAGATATTGTATTTATATTTTCCATGTCCCCCAATTGATTGTTATTATCTATTCTCATTGAATTATTATTTGTTTGGCATAAAGTACATTTGTCCGTTAACACTAATATATGTCACCCACCCTTTATTAAGTTTCGATAATTAATAACACCATTCTATCTCAAACCATATATAAAAATGAAAAGTATAATAATAATAATCAATTAATAAAAATTCGAAAGAAAAATATCTCAATTCATTGACTTATAAAATTAATTTTAGAATTTAAATATTGATCCAATTTTTGATATAAATTCATATTTTTTCCAACCCTTTTAATACACAAAAAAGGATTCATATACTAACTAATGAGCTAGGGTGATTATAACTTGCTAATGTTATTATATCTAGTAGCTAGTTTTGGTCCTTTTTTGTGTTCCTCAAATAATAGTATTTCTAACTTCAATATTTTCTCGATGTCGTGTTGATCATTATTGTACAAAGATTAATTAATCACACAAAATTAATTCCTACCAAATCACACTCAAAATTAAACCAAGTGATAAAAATTACAATAACCCTAGCAACAAAATGTGCAAAAGAGTTCATACCTTTCCTATAATAATTTTCAAAAACATAAAAACTTATTAATTGAAAGTATTAATCTTTGCAACCTATTTAAAGTTAAAAAGGTTTAATTAAATGATAATAAGAGTTTAAAAGTTCACATTCTTTCACAAAAGTAGGGAAGTGAAACTATTTCTTTTTTTCTAACAAAAAAGAAATTAGCCGAGTTGCTACCTTTATCGTTTTTTAAATATAGTAAATTAAATTAAATTATATACAAACTATATCAAAATTTTAAATTCTATGAATAATAGAAATCGATAAATTTCTATAATTTAATTGATAGAAGCATATCAATGTCTATTAATATTTAGTATTGATAGAATTTGAAATTTTGCTATATTTTGTAAATATTTTGTAAAATTTACCATTTTTGACAATTTTTCTGTAAAAAAAATTTATTTTTGTTTTTGAATTTGGCTAAGTATTGAACGATAAAATATTGTATAATATTGAACATGGGAAAACAAATAGAAATTAGAAAACTTTCGAAATATACGTATGTGTGTGTGTGTTGTATATATATGTGTGTTGTTTTGGTGTATAGGATAGGATAAGATTGATGGTACATTATAATGTAAGTCACATGAAATGTAGTAGACAGAAAAGGAGACAGCTACAAAGATTATTTAAAACAATATGGCAAGTGGGTTATGGGTTTTCATCCTCTTTTTGTTATTTATTTATTTAACACAATGTATGTTTGATTATATTGGGTACATAAATATTAACATTTGAGAGTCCTTTCTTTTCTTGTTGGGTTAATTTTCAACAATAAATGCCACTCCGAACCTATCTATTGGACACATTTATGGATTCGTTTCTCCTCATGTTTCCTAGGGAAGCTTCCCAACCATTTCAAACATATACCAACATTGCAATGGGAACAAATTAAAAAGAAAAAATGTATGTTTATTTGTAAGTGATTATTTAACAAAAATATTAATATTTATCAATGATATAGAGATACATATTTATAGATATCTATTAGTGTCTATTAATGATACAATACTTTATCTAACATATTTGGAGTAAGAGTTGAATAGTGAATAGTAAGGAGTTATTGTTAATTAAGTGTAATAGAATATAGAATCGATGTTTTTTTAGTAGTAAGACTCATGAATTTTTTGGATCAAACAAAAAGTGGAGTTCACAAATTTCTACTTCTCGACTCCTACTTCCAAAATTGGTCAAATAATGTCTACTACTAATAAATAATAGTGTATCATTTTGTTATATTTTTTAAATATTTTTATTTATTTTTCTATATTTGAAAATAACTTATTTACAATTTATTGGAAATATAAAAATTAATTATGTATCATGATATAATTTATCTTTGGCATATATATTAGTTAATTAATATACTTTATTTTCGGTATATTAGTCAATGTATACTTACAAAAAGTACGGGTAAATGATATACCATGAACTTTATTGTTTTTATTTCGTATCAATATAGAGTTGTTTTCTCTTTGATTTGTTTGATTTCGATAGTCTAATTCCAATATAATTTGTTTGGATTCAATTCTAAATCCTCTTTATATACTAATGATGAAAAGATTTAGTTTCATTATATATATATATATATGACTTTTCAGCTTTATTTATTAACATATTTGATTCATCAATAATGTGTCAAACTCTTAAAGCAAAAGTCGATCACACTCATTATTTATTGTGACAGAGATTAAGGGGCAACTGTAAAGTAAACCTCCCTAATTTGCACATATTTTGCAGCAAAGTAAAGTCCATCACCTTTGTCATACTTTGTTGATGTGTGTTAAATAATATAATATTGAATTTATATATATTCGTCTATATCAACTTAAATTTTTATATTTTGGATTAATTGTTAGTTTAACGTGATTAGTTTAACGTGATAATAGAACATGTAGGTAATCCAATAATTGCAATGTTTTTCCTCCTCAATAATTATTGTTTTTCACTTGTTTGGGATTTCTACATATATATTACACAATCCCACAAGAGTGAGGGTGATTGTTTGATAATATAAAATTAAATTTTTCTTTTATACATCCATCAACTTAAATTTTTGGGTTCAATCAATAATAACTTAAATATATGGGTTTTTTTGGTGCAGTTGGACGTCTTCCCTAGCTTTTTCCCTTTGTTGTTGATTGGCCTCCAATAATTGCACATTAATATTTCTATTTATTGTTTACTTAATCTTCTATGTATGAGTATGTATGATTAAACTGAAAAAATTCAAACCTAACATTTTCCATAAATTAATAATAAAGAATAAAAACAATCGACGAATGGTTAGTTTGCACTCTTCGACAATCGAGATCGATTTGAACATTTACTAAATCGATCGTAATTGGTTTTGTGGCCGTTTGGTAGGAAAATTGATCTTGACCAACTATTGCGCAGCCTACCATCTAAGGCAATTTGATTTCCTTTATCGATCGGCATTAGGTATGCTTCCCTGTGACTTCTCCACCACTTTGTCCTTATTTTTTTTTTAGTATAATAGGAGGTAGGGGGATTTAAATCACAAACTTCTTAGTCAATATACGTATTGGGCATTTGCTATGCGCTCAAAGAAAACTTCATTTGCAATATGAATATCAACTCAGGTATGTGAGAGATTAGTTGTCTATTTTTGTGAATGAAAAAAATTAGAATCCTTATATGCCCAAAATTACATATGTCTCATATATCTTTTTTGTTTGGTATGATTTATCTACTTAAAAATATCTTAAATTATATAATGTTTAAAAAAATGCTTTTATATAATATAATTTAGACATATATAACATATATATTTGTCTTTATTTATACACATTTATTTTTAAATTAATATAGTTTATGTTATTTCTCTCAATAAAATAATATATTTTAATTTAAGATTTCTTAAATGTTAACCTTGCTTTAAATATTTTTCTAAAACAAAATAAACACAACTATGATATAATAAAAAATGGATTATATGAATGGTGGACATTATTTAATTTTAATTATTATAAAATATACTAAAAAAGAAGAGTGATATACACACAAGCAATACATACACCTATATAAAAAAATTAAATTATGAAAGGTAAAAAAAGATTAAAAAGCAAATATAAATTCAGAAAATTCATATTCTAAAAGAACATCTAAAACTCTCGAGATGTCTTCCACAAGAGAATTGTATGATGTATGATTGAGATTTTTTCTAGAGAGCGAAGTATCTTACATTATCGCAAGAATCTAAATATGTTCCATCTATGAGAATTTTGGATTGTATTATTCTCACGGAATAAACAAATCAACCATTTAACTTTATCAATTAGATCTATGTTGTGGATTTACTTCACGATCCAAAATAGTCATGCATACAATGTCATAAGTCAAGGTAATAAATTTATTCATATGACTCACTCGAGCTCAATTAACTCTTTTAATTTTGCCCATAATTATAAAACCTATAACATGATTTGTCTAACTTTTAATAACAAATGCATTAGTGATCCTTCTTTAATGACTTCTAAACAAACCCTACCTAACTATCATGCATACATTCATAATTGCTCTAATCTAAATCCTTAAATAATAGCAATTAATATTATATTTTATTAGAAGACTGAAAATGCAAACACACAAATCATTGTTGAAACAATATAAAAACGTCTTTCAATTAATCAAACATAAAAAACTAAGATATTATATTATAAACAATACATATGAAAAACAATCAAAAAAAAAAAATCTAACGAGTGACGCACTCATTCTGATATTCTTTTCTAGCATTTGATTTTGAATCCCAATTCTCTTCTTTATCTCTCAAATATGATATCGAATAAAAGATTTGATTCCTCACTTAAATTCTTAATTGTTATATATATAGAGTAACAATTTCCTACATGGTAAATAAGAAGCTTCTACAGATAGTTCATTTCAAAAACTAGTATTGGTTAATTACCATATGATTAATTTATTCATCAAACCATATAGTATTTCAAGATTTCTTCCCTAAATCCTTAAGTTTGTATATCTATATGTACATACTTATATATACACATTAAAAAAAAAAGATATTTTAATTTGTACAATGTGATTGTGTGGTCTAGATTTAAATTGTGCATGTTGAAAAATATAACAAAAAAAAACAAGAGAAAAGAAAAAGAAAGTAAAATAATTCTCTAACATTTAGCTTTCTCAAAATGAATAATTTGATGAGATATTTTCTCCCATCTACGTCTCAATAGTACTCAATGATACTCACACCCATTGCCTTTTTCTTTTTTCATCTACAACTCAATAATATTGAATGATACTCAAAAAAGAAAAGTCTTTGGAATAATAAGGATACCTTGAAAAATGAAAATTGTTTAAAATTGAATAACTAATTACATAATATTTACGATGACTTGTTGCATAATATAATTGTAACGCTCTAAGTTTAGAAGGTGTTTATGAATGAATCGGTATCGCATCTGAATGAGAGGGATCCTGAAGGAATAGAAGTAAAGTTAAAAAAAGCTTAAAAGAATTAAAAGTTATATATTAAATATACCAACAAGATGCATATTTCTTTTAGGTGATTCGAAACTTCAAAGTTAAGTGTGTTTAGCTTGAAACAATTTTTATGTCATCTATGTGATTTGTTATTATCTATACCAACTAAATGCATTTTCCAAGTTTAACTTGGAACAATTCTTCGTTAGGTGATGAGCAAGGATGATGATGTCGCAAGTGTATAAGATGCAGGGAAATCATGGACTTATAATAATAATTATATTATAAATATAATTAATCTAGTTTCATGTAACTATCCCCTTCAAGTTCTATTTTTGTTTAGAACTAAAGTTTAAAGAAATATATTAATTGATATACTTGTAAAAGTGTGATAATACGAAATTTTGTCTAGACAATTTCTAAATTTAGAGATGTAATTGAACCTTTTTTTTTCCCTAATAACAATAAGCAACATGTGCATCAAGACATGTATTCTTTTCGAATTCTATTATTCAAGCCAATTCTTTCCGTTCAAAAAAAGTGTATAGATCTCTATATATTCAACATTTTAAAAATTATTAAATCTACTTTGTATGTAATAAAACTTAACTTTTTTCGAGTGTTTGGTGACCTATAACGAGATGAGTTTGTAATGTAATATGATCCAAAACTTATGTTCGATTTGAGCAATTGGGATCTAATTTGTAATACAAAAACTCTCATTTTGTTCCGAAAGATTTCAATCCAATTCTCTTTGGCGCTGTTTTCATCCTTCATGATCCCACTTTCATTCCGTCTTTTATTACTCACGCATTTTAACACTCAAATCCCAATTACATTATAATTTTTATGCAAATTTAGTATCATAACTTATTGCTTTTTCAAGTACAAACTCTAAAATTTAGAGACCAGACTCACCCGAAATGGATTGAAAAATATTGTTTGAATGATATTTAGAAAACTCCGCTAGTTTTATAAAACAAAAGCAAACTGCATTATTTCTTACCGTTGCATATAAATTAATTGTTTAATGATAAAAATTTACTAAACACAAATTGTGAGTAAAGGTGTAATAGAAATAAAATTATGATTATATAAATATAAGTGAAGTTGGGGGGAAAAGGATGGTGTGATACAAATCAGAAGTAGACAAATAAAACACAATGTCCAAAAATCAATGACTTTTTGTAGTATACAAAAGAGAATCCAATCCAAAGTACAAACTTATTATTATTAAAAATTTAAAAACCTCTTTTTTAATAATAATAATGATGATGATGATAATAATAATAATTTAACCAAATCGAAAATTAATTGATTGCGAGTTCCAAACTCAGTGAGTCGAGTTAACAAAAATAAAGCAACAAACTTCCAAAGTTGATGACGTTCGTCATGGAAGCCCACAGCCCCGCCTTGTAAAACCCAGCCTCGATTCCTCCTTATCGAACTCCAACAAGAATCCTTGCTGCATCAGATTTCCAATCACCGAAAACCCATTCCCCGATTCCACCGCTCGGATCGCCAAACACATCACTCCCTCCTCCGTTTCCAGAAAATAGTTCCTCGGCGGCGGAGCAAACACCGCCCCACCTCCCAGTCGGAATCTCAGTCGTGGCAGACTCGGCCGCCGCGACTCTCCCGACGCGTTTACGCATAGATCGAACCCCGGTGTCAACTCGGCCGCATTTGGTAGTTTCACTCGCCGTCTTACTGACTTCAGCACCTCCTCGTACGCTGTCTTCGTTAGGTAGGTTAGTGTTGTCCCTGAATCCACCACCGTGCCGCCGTTTCCCTGTTCGTCGATTTCCCAAACGGCGGGGTTGATGGGTAATTTCACGCCGTCGATGGTGATGCTGTTGATGGTAATGTAGTAGAATGTGGGGGAAAGAGGGTTAATCTGCAAAGGGGTGTAGCTGATTTTTGTGGCATTGTTGACAGGGAGGCTGTGGAGGCCGCCGCCGATCATTAAGAAGCTGGTGGGTGGCGGAGAGAGAGTGTAATCCATAAGACAGTAAGAAAATTTGTTGCCGAATCGGCGGCCGAGTTGAGAAGAGAAGGAAATGGAGCCTCTACCCAATCCCATGACGCCACGTGCACCATTGAACTGAGCCCCCGAAACGCTGGGACCGGAGATCCGAAATCCGCAGCCAAACGAGAGGCCTTTAAGATGGATTTCGGACCCGGAGAGCGTCTTCAATGTGGTGGTTTCTTTGGAGAAGAAGCCGGAGGAGAGGGAGCCATCGGCGTAGGAGTAGAGGAAGCGGCAAGGGGAGTGGAGGAGCGTGTGGTTACAGTGATGGGGAGGAGCATGGGGGAGGAGACGGCAGTGGGGGTCGAAGCAGTGGAAAGGGGAGAAGGAGGAGGAATGGCGGGGGAAGAAGGCGGAGGAAGGAGGGTGGTGAGAGCAGTTGCGGCAGGCGGAGCATTTGACCCAGACGAGGTCACTGCCGGTATCGGCGACAAGAAGGAGGCTTTGGGGAGGGGTACCGAGGCGGATGTCGACGAAGTATTGGCCGGAGCCGGTGGAGGCGCCGGAGATGAGAGGGGATTTAAGAGTGGGGTTGGGGCGAGAGAAGAGGAGGGAGAGGCGGTGGGTGTCGGAGGAGAGGGATTGGGAAGGGGAGGAGAAGGGGGGTTTGTGAAGAAGGGGGAGCTTCAGGAAGTCGGCGGCGGCGGCGACGGCGGTGGCATTGGGGTTGGAGAGATGTGTGAGAAAGAAGAAGAAGAGAGGAATGAGAAGGAAGAATGGGGAAATGGAGAGCATTGGCATTGTTGTTTTGGAAGGAACACTCAAACTCAAATCAAAATGTGTAAAACTATGAAAACGGATCACACGAGGGAACAACTTTGGTTCTTCTTCTTTCAATTTGTGGGCTCTCTTTTTGGGCCCAATCCAATGTCATTTTTCATTTTTCATTTTATTTATTAATATGATTTCCATGTAAATAATATTTCTAAATAAAGATTGGACATGGTGCACCTTCGCAATGAGCTATAAAAATGGAGATGCTTTAATTACATTTAAAATGTAATGTCAACCTATCAGCTGTAAGGTTTTACGATACTTGCAATAAATATTCATATACTATTTTATATACACTTAGTTAATATAATTAACCACCCAATATGATATTAGTATAGGTAGCCTAGTATCTATCTTGTTCATTTGTTATCTTTGAAAACCAACCCTATGTTTATCATATTTTCCAACAAAAATACTCATTTCTAACGAAGTTATTGGGAAAAGAAAAGCAAATTTGTAACACTCCATGTGGTCTTCTTTTTCTTTTCCTTTTTCTTTTTCTAAAGAATTCGCATTTTTTTGGCAGAGAAAGTTCAGTTCAAATCCTTCCCTCTAAAAAACTTTCATGGTCCAGTTTCTAAAAAAGTTTAGTAAGCATTTGAATTCTGAACCAAAATCCAAAACAAATTCTCTGGAAAAACAACAATAATAATTTAACAAATACAACCCCATAAGGTGTAAGCTCCGAGTAAAATGCCAGCATCCAAATTACACATATCTAAGATATAACAAAGCAAAACAAAGAGCAGACATCCCCGTTAACCGATTATCATCAGTCTCCACAAAAATGAAAATTAAACAAAACTTTCTTCAACATGGCCTAGCTTACAACCTATATAAGAGAACCATAAACTACTAGACGATGGATAACAAACAAACTTAACCAAATCCTATTGTGTAAACTAGGCAACAGCCTTTTGTTTCTTTGGCGCCCGATAAATACCGACAACACAGGCATGATCTCGCTCGAATGGTTCAAGAGTTACTTGCTCAGTCGGTTTGAATTGATCTGCTTTCAACTTATTCACCTCACTTGCAAACACTGCCTCTGCTGGAACGGTAGAGTCTATGCAGTTGGCCTACAAAGTTAAATATAAAACAAATCATCTTTGGGTGTATGGGTTATACTATACCATCTTTCACTTTTACCAAAAAGTTGACTGTGACTCACCTTGATTGATATAACAAAATGACCACCGGCTTTTAGAAAATATGAGGCATTAAGAGCCAAAATTCTCGCCTGCATTGAAGGGAGGCTTAAACGCATAAGAAAACACTAGAAGTTCAAGTCAAAAAAGAATTTGCCCAGCCAAAATCCAAATTTGGTAACCAATGAAGGGTTATATCAAAACATGATGTACTTGGTTGCATCAGATACTCGGGTTGTGCATCACTCTAAATGTCTTGAAGGGGAATCCGAGTAATTCATCACATGCTTAGCAAATAGAAAGAGCCTAAAATGTAAAAACGTGGGCAGATAAATAGCATAATGCCCATTTGAACAATACTTGCAGGATGACCAAAAATATGAATGATCAAATTACTAAGTGATAGTATTGATCATAACTGCAATTGGTTAGAGAATAAATAAATAGGTATGTAGTACAATCACATAACTAAACAACAAATAAGTAATAAAGAACCTACATAGAGAATCTAAGCCTCCAGATCTGAACTTACCATATAATAAGATCCAAAGTAGATCACTGTCGCAAATAAATAATGATGCATAAAGTAAGAACAATATAATAGTTGGAAAACTATGAAATGTTTTATAAAGAGGGAAGATTTAGACAGATTAGGTCTTATAGAAAGAGACCACATCTTGAATAACCCACAGAGTGGTTGATATAATTAGATTCATCATCTGATTCCAAAAATAATTAGTAAAGATCATGGCTTTCGAACATACCCAAAAAGAGGTATACGATGGCAGATGTGAGTATGAAAATGTCCTAATGTACAGGTGAGAATAATGGTCTTATGAGTAGTATTGAAGACTCAAATTCAGAATCAATTGCTATAAATGCTGAGAGAACAATAAATGGGGAAAAAATTACTGACTAAAAAACAGATGTTTCCAATCCAACCAACAATGAAATGGCAATGAAAAAAAAATAAGAATAACAAAAAAAGAACTTCAATGAAAGTAGTAGGAAGAATGAAATGTAACTTAAAATCTCCAATCCGATCAGAAGGGGTAAGGGATCTATAACATAAACAAGAATGCTTGATTGGTTTGATAGCATCTATTTGGAATACATTATAAAACAATGAAAAACAAAATTGAGAAAGGAAAACACGGTGAGAAGTATGAGGAAAATATAATTCAGAAATAATCAATGAAGAAATAGAGAGGTGAGCTTTCTGGAAGCATCGGACACTCGAAAGTTGCATCATTCAAGAAGTCTTGAAGGGGAATCCGAGTATTTCGTCATATGCTTAATAATTTGAACCCAAAGGAATTTGAAAAAAAAAAACCCAAGATATATAGTATTTTTTTATAAGAAAAACAGCTTAAGAGAAAATGAAAGACAGAAGACAAAAGGGAAGAGGAAGAAAAGAACTTCCAACACGAAAGCCCAGTAACTCAACTAACTATACCAATGGGAAAACGACAAAAGGGGAAAAAAAAAAGCTTCGAGCCAAGAGTAAAAACCCTAAAGAAAATTACAAAAGATAAACAACAAATCCAATTATATAAAAAACAACAGAGTTGAAAACAATAGCCTAAAAGTGAATTGCATCGCACCTACCACTTCCAAGAAGATTAATCAGATAAAAGGAAAAATAACGGTAAGTACATACTTTCAAAAAAATCATAGAGCCATGCCATCAGTTTCAACAAAAGTGGCGCTTCTAACATACAGAAATAATAAGACCATCCAGAAGAAGCAAAAGAGGTGAACCTGATCTGGCTGAGCAACATCAGAAAATATTACATCCACCATGCCAACCAACATCCGGTACTTGGCTGGGTGTCTGGCATCTTCAATGATGGGTATAACATTAGTGCGCTTCTTTGCCATGTTGACCAAATCTCTGCCACTTCTATGAGAGAATTCCACGGCATACACAATACCAGTCTGCAAACCAAAGCAACAGTTAAGCGCACCATCATTTTATAAAATACTACTACATATACTCTATAACTAACTACTTACAGGGCCAACAACATCAGAGACATGAGATACAGTAGTCCCAGACGCAGCACCAAGATATAACACTCGAGCACCAGGTTTCTACAGTTCAAACATAACAAAAATAATTTTAAAAAAAAAGTACATTTTAAAACGAGGAGACGAGAGATAAGAACATCAAAATCGGGGGTAAGAGGCACATACAATCCATATGTCATCAACACCGCCAAGAACAGCGGCTGCCAACTTCGACCTGAATGGATTCCAAACTCTGTATTCAACTTTTGTTCCATCTTCATTCTGAAATAACGGTATATATAAAGCATTTAGTAAAGTATAGAGCTGCAAACTTGCCAAAATTGCATAAATTTAGGTTATAACAATAAACTATTCGTTAATGATTCCCTTCAACAAAGAGTCAAAAGAATTTACAAGCACTAACTAGATGTTCCAGAAACACCCAAAACAATTTGAAATCATTGTTGCCAACTAGAATATATCAAAGACTTATCTCCGAATTTTCGAAAGGTATGGTTTGCCTCAGACTGTGTAAGAGTAGGATCGAAATAAACAAACAAACATGTCAAAGGCAGATTAAGAGTTGGAAGCAAATCACCTGTACGGCTATTCTCTTCTCGTTATAGACAGATTCACCAACGACCATATTCTTGGTGACAAGGGCATCTTCTTTACCCTTGGCTATGAAAATCCCTTCATGTCTATGGGGTTCAACGACAACTTTGCTCCCACCTTTCATACCACCTCCTCTTCCTCCACCACGGCCTCTTCCTCCTCCGCGACCACCACCGCGGCTCATACCTCTTCCTCCACCACCACCTCTGCCTCCACCGCCACCGCCTCTGCCTCTACCCCTTCCTCCATCACCCCTGCCCCTAAATCCACCACCACCACCACCACGGCCTGCAAATATGTCAACTCATTCAAAACTATTGACCCACATAACGATATGAAGTGAAAAAGGTACCGTCAAAAAATCGAAGTGTATAGAAGCAGATTGAGAAGCAAACACAAATAAATGAACATTACTCTTCAGGGTTAGCAAGAAGGGTTTTGTTGAAAAGCCATGTACAAATAAATTGAAAATAAAAGAAGCGAAAGAAGTGGGTGTTTCTTGCACCTCGAGGAGGTCTCATTTTAGTAAACGAGAAAGAAAAGAGTGAGTGAGCAGCGCGGCGAAACAGAGAGAAGAGCAGAGGAATGGGTTTGAATTGAGGAGAGGGGTTTAAGTAGTGGAGGAAGCTAGGGTTTTCTTTCTCTTTTCTTTTCTTTTTTTAATTTTGGTTTGGATAAATATCTTTCATTTTAAAAACAAAATGCGAAAATTACTTCTTCTTCTTTTTTTCTTTTTTTTTTCTTTTTTTTGTCTTAGGTTTTTTTTTTTTTTTTTTTTTTTACTTTTGTTTAGTCTAACTTTGATTTTTACTAAGTTCTCTTTTTTTAGTTTATTAATTACTTTATAAATTAAATATATATATATATAAGATTTAAAAAAAAATCTTTGGATTATAAATTAAATTGCAAGCTTATATTAGCAATAGACTTGCTTTGGATGTCCGAAAATATTACGGTCAAAATCTCCAGAACACTATTTAATATCGTTAATTTTAAAGAATAGGACAAACTACTTATCACATGTTGATGAGATAAATTTGGACACTTCTTGTAGAAATATTGTTGCATAATTAGACTACACTTTACAAGGTAACGATACCCAACACATACAATTGGATTGTCACTTTGTAAGCAAGAAAATGACTCTTGAATTTTTACTAGTTTGATACGTACCATCTCATCAACAACTAGTCGACGTCTTCATCAAAACCTCTTGAAAAGATGCAACCTTCCGTGATTTATCAAATGAACCCTTAGTTTACATAAACTCTACCTAAATTGTGTAAAAGTTGAAGAAGAGTGACCAAATCATATCAAAAAGCTATCCCACAATAGTTGAAAATTCTGTTACGAAACATACAAAACTTGATCATCAAAACACGAATAAAACAGCTTTTATTTCTTAAATATCTTGCCATTACCAAGGACTAAATGAAGAATCTTTTGAAAATCAATCATAAAGAACAGTTAACAATTCTCATTTGTTAATTATTATTGGTTGATTACATAATATGAACTTTCTCCTTGCCTGATAAAACTCTTCATTGTTGCGATCCATTTCACAGTTTAGAAGTAAATATCAATCAAACTGATTCCAGAATCCCAAAATTATCTTTGTATACAGTGTCTTGTAAAAGCTTATTAGATCTATAATCTATTATTTTTAGATTATGTAGTACTAAAATTTATTAATACCTTTTCTTAGACATCATGTGAGCAACCACGATGAAAGAACAATCACGTCAAATTCTAGGGCTGGAGTTAAAAAAAAGCCTAAAAATACCGTTATAACTAAAGTGTTAGCCAAATTAAACATAATTCAACAAGTTAAAATAATCTATCTTGTTCAAACCTCAACTCTCTTATGTTTGTCGAGGTCAAAAGAAACTTGGAATATCAATAATTCGAAAATAAAAATATCCCTTTTGTCGAACAAGAAAAAATAAAAAATAAAAAGAGACTTGAAGAACATGTTTAGTGGGAAATAACATCAAAAACAAACTCTGGTTCAATTACTTTTTCATTGGGTCCATCAATATTTATCTCAAAAGAAGAAAATAAAGAAAGCATTTGGTTTAGCATTTTCAATACTTACCTTTTCATTGGGTCAATCATAAATCTTGAACCAACAGTTCAATATTCAATCCTACTGCAAACATCATAAAGATTATATCTTCCATGTCGTAAAAAAATTACATTATTGCGACCATATCTGGTATTATAGAAAAGTTGGCCAAATGACTTACTTCTAACATTGCAAGTTCAATAAAGAAGGATCAATTTCACATAACTATGTGTTAATCTTAATCTCGAAAATGTGAAGAAGTGAAGAAGTGAAAATTCACCGATATTAAAGATCAAATGAAGTCTCTACTACATGAACATAAGATACAAAAATATCTATTTATACATACGTCTACATGACATACAATTTCAATAATATCATCTCACCCCACACAATTAGAGTGAACCCTACTACAAAATCATATCAAAACTCTAATTCAATAAAAAATGAGAATGAAACCTAGTAATGCCATGAGTAAAATGTTGCCAGATCTCCACGTCCCTGCGAAATTTGGTCCTCCCGAACTATGTCGATTTTGCCTGACAGGAAAACAAATGAACTGAGAATCAAAATGACATTGAGGGAAAGTACAGTGCAAAATGTAGGATGGAGGTTTTGGGGGAGGGGTTTATAACAAAGTTTGAAGCTACTTACGTCTGTAGGCTCCGTAGGGCACCACAATATAAAACATTTGAAGGGGGAGCCATTTCAGTTTCCCCATTCTCCTCAGGATTGATAATTTTCATGTATGTTTCTTGGCCCAAATACCATTTATCCAGATTTTCTGCTCTTATATTCCATGTTCCAACATTATCGAGCGAAATGAGGATTGCAGTCCAAGACCCCGGATAAACCTAAAAGTACGACACGAATAATACAATAGAATAGTTGTAAGAAACAAAATCAACACTACTACATGGCATGGCAATATTCAATAGTCGTCTAGGTTGACTAAACAACTAAAGAAGACTTCTAAGACATGGCGTAGCAAGTATGGTTAACATTTGGTTAAATTGCATATTTAGTTCTTCTACCTTGCCGCTCATGATACATTCATACATTGATCCATGCACTTAAATTGAGTCATTTTAATGAAATGGCGTGATACAACTTAGATGCTTGTGTCAAAAGAGATTGATATGTAAAGAAAAGAGTATTGGTAAACTTTTCAAATTACAGGAAAGAAAATTAACCATTTAACAGTACAAAGACTAAAAGTCTAAAATGGTATAAGAACAAATTTATGAAATGACACGATATTAAAAAAATATCTAAATCCATACTTCTATATAGTTATATTTCATTTATTTTTAAAATATTTTGCTTTCATTTTTAAAGGGTAAATTATTGAATTACTTCACTTCTCAAATTTTAAGCATGTAGAACATTCTATAAATTAAAATAACAGTGAACCTTTTGTGTATAAGGGGGAAAAAACAATGAGCTTTCAGTGATCCAACCTAATTTCATACTCACAAGTCAAAGGCTAGTTTGTGTACTTTTGATTTAGTGCCTCTATTTCAACATCATTTTAAAATAGTCCACACAATTAACGTATCTTGATATGGGCATCTACAAGGCAGCGTGTCAACAGCAACAACGTAGTGACATATCAATCACTAATGATACCACATTGTCTCTTATTAACTCAAGAATAAGATGAACTAATCACCAGTATTATAAAAGTAAAAAGATACCAATAGAAAATAAATAAACTATGGGAACCAAACTGATAGAAATGGGGGGAAAAACAATACAATACTTAACCTAAGCATTTATTAACATTTAACATTATGGCGTGATGAAGTTCAAATAAAATTAATGGTTGTGGCTTCAATAAGATCCTTAAAGAAATTACTCTCATAGTAGAAGAGAAGGAAAAACCAAAACCAACCTGTGTTGTACAGCGGCTGATTGCATCCCACTTATTGTAGGAACCTCTTTTGTCTTCTGACCAATCACCGTAGCCCATCCTGAGAAGAAGCATCTTTTAAATTTCAAAAACGTTTCAATAAAAGAATGATAATTAAATGTAAGTTGAATGTCCAAAACATTAATGGAAATGGATTCACCCTGCAACAAAGAAGGAATAACCATTCACATGAAAACTCTGCATTGTTGTATCATTGTTCTGAAATACAACCTCAATAAATCCTTTATATGAAGCATTAAGAACTGATCTATCAGCATGTGGTCTCCGGTTAAATGGCCTATCAGGAAAATCAAGCTTGTAAGCTCCTTTCACATTATTCTGGTCAGCAAGCCTGATGGGTATATCGGGATTGACAAATGAGATACCATTAAGGGTAGCTCTAGGCGACCCGCCTATTGTTACCAATGGTGCACTCTCCAATAGATATGTTTGTGTTACAGTTATTTGACCATAGTGAAACGATCCCTGAGGATTAGGACGAGCTCCACTTGCAGTTACATTTTGCCTAACAAAGCCAATTGAGTAACTTGTTACACATTCATAGCCAGAAACATGTTGAAGTGATAAATAATAACTAAGAAGAAGGCTTCTGGTAACAAGGTCCAATGGAAAGCAATCTGGGCAATTACAGCACTAAAAAGTTGGACTTTGATAGATATAGATAATATCACTGTAAAGAAGAAACATGTCCATGTCAGATAAACTTGCAAATACTGGAATTTGACATTGCACCAAAAGTGCAAGATTGCTACATACCATAGAATAGTTAAAACCAAAATAGTTGGCAAACCAAGTTCTTTTGTCCAACCTCAAAACATTTCTTGCAATGCTGATGATAGATCCCGAACTTGTAGAAATTGTTTTATGCTTTATTGATGAATATAGAATCAGTACAATATAATTGAATTGAGTGAAACTCAATTCAATGGCTAGGTCACTCTTTTTCTTCTCTCTCTCAAGAAGTAACAAGCCAATTAATTTCCTCTCAATACACATAACATCCTTTTCCCGCCAAACTACTTATCTATACATGCTCTCGCCGACCTACTAACTAACAGACTAAGTAACAGTCTAGCTTATTACAACTCAGCCCATTCACACGGGTGACTTCCTCTTATTTTTCCTACTATACTGAAATATTATTGGAGGTCTAACAAATGCTCATTGTAAAAGTAATCAGCATTGTATAACGAGTTAAGAACATAAAAATTTGAATGTTCATCATTGTAAAGGTAACCAACCCTCTTGCAAAGCTTTTAATGTTCATCAGTAGCTGATCAGTAGGAACTAAAAGTTTGGCAAGTTAAGAACATACCTTACACTCCTCGCCTGGTTCATGGATCTCTCTTTGTCATACGTATCATTAGGTGGGTCAGGAAGAGGACCTGTTGCCGGTCCTTTAGAATTAGAATAGTGCAAGATGGCAACTCCCGTAACCCTTTCCCAAGTAGATCCATTCACAAACCTAGCACTTGCAACAATGTAGTAATCAGAGCTAGCATTCTGATCCATGGTAACCAAGAACGAATAAGACTGCCCAACATGAATATCAAAATCTGTGAAATTCTGTTGAACTGTGTAATGTCCCTCAGTTTCTACTAGAAGCAGATTATGATTCTGGATTCTAAAGTTCAAACTAGTTGAAATGCCAACATTATGCACACGAAGCCGATAAGTTTTACCTGCACCACATAATGTCAACATCAATCAAAAACCTTAAAGTCGAAAACTACTATTCTGGAGAACACACATGCGACAAAAGCCTGTCGGTGCTTCCAATATAAGCTCACTGCTACATGTTCAAAAGAACAAGGCTACTTGTTTTAACATATCTTAATAGCAAAAAGTTCCTCGTCAGTCATGTCTTCTTTTGTGCATATTATAATGTGATAAATAATCTGATAGAGAGCCCTACTTAAGGTGATTTATGAAAATGATATGTAGTCAAAATTCTATATCAATGTGAGATGGGGAAAAAATCTGAAAAAGGGAGAGTAGAGTCAGAAAAACTACAACAATTTGATAGCTTATATAGAACATTACCAGGGTCCACTGGAACAGATTCGTACTCAATCCCTGCACGAACAAGAGTTGAGTTGTACTGATAAGGTCCCTTTCCATTGATAAGAACTCCATCAGGTATTCCAAGGTCCTTTCCGGCATCAAGTGTAGCCCTTAGTGCCTGAGAGGGAACAAAATTGAACTGCTAGTTATTTTACTTTCATTCACATCATAACATAAAAATCCTTCTCGATACTGACCTTATGATTCTGTGTGTACCAATCACCAATGAGCATTATAATGTCCCCATCTGGTTGTGGAAAAGGAATTGGGATTACTTCCCTGTTATTGAGAATAAAAGGACCAAAACCACCAGATGCCCTCTGAAAGTTCAAAGATGGAAAATAGAAAAAGCTCCCAATTTGATCCTTCACTTGAAACTGATAAGTCCAATTCCACTTTGGAGGAATAGGACAGTTGGTGCCAAGAAGACCATCCTGCCATGAATTACGTCGCATTTGAATTCCAGGCCTGTCAAAACGAACCATCTCCAATCACATAGAAAGCATGCTTAAACACAAAATTCATTGTCATGGGCAAGATGCACACAAAAGTATGCAGTTTCCAAAAGCAACCTACCAAGTCAGAAGAAGATCTTCATCCAAATCATTCCGAACATTAACCGCCACATTGTTATTCGTTGTGGCATTGATGAAGGGACCAGGAAACTTCCCATTAACTGCTATGACCTACAATAAGAATTTATTAAGGAACTCGGTTAACTCACTCAAAATCATATGTGCATTAACAATTTCACATTTACAAAACTTCAAACTCTAACAAAGTGAAAATGTGGTGAAAAGGGCCAATATAAAGTTACAAGTAGAGGAAAATTCAATCGAATCAGAGAAGAATTCAATTAAAAGACACCAGCATAGGCAGTAAGATGCAACCTTTCAAATAAAATAAAATAGAAAAGGAAGATCGCCCTAAAGAACAACGAGGGTGTCTTAAAACTACCAATAAAAGTAAATCAATGAGGCACAGAAAGAATAAAATTTAAAATCAC
Source organism: Cucumis melo (assembly GCF_025177605.1). Classification (NCBI taxonomy): domain Eukaryota; kingdom Viridiplantae; phylum Streptophyta; class Magnoliopsida; order Cucurbitales; family Cucurbitaceae; genus Cucumis; species Cucumis melo. The sequence continues at coordinate 20,991,357 of NC_066865.1, forward strand.
AGTGAGAAACGAGTATCTGTTTTCTCCAGCAGTATTCTCTGTTAATTAATCAAACGACAGTCCTAAAACAAAGATTCTGAAATCAGTTCAAGATTCACTTACAAATCTATAAACACAAGTTCACCCAAACCATCACTTTAGAGATGGCATTAATCTTAAAAATCACTGAAAAGAAACGCCCAAGTCCAAAAAAGGATAAATACATCCACAAGTCAACAACTCAGGAAGTTCCAAATCCATGCGAAAAATCAACAACACCAAACCAAAATCTGGGACGAAACTAACCACCAATAGATTACCAAACAAAGGGAATCGAAATCGAAAGCAGAAACAAACAGCAACCCACAAATCCTCAGTTCCAATCAGAAGCTAGTGTGGTACACAGCATGAAACAAGTGGGAAAAAAAAAAACAGACCTGTTGAGCAATGCCGAGAGGAGAAGCAGTGATGTAAGAGATTCGAAAGTCATAAAAAACATATGGGTCGCCTGCAAAGGTAAAGCTGGGGAAAATGGCAATGAAAATGAGACCGAGGAGAGAGGTAGTTAGAGAAATGGAAGCCATTGTCGTATCCTTGAACCTGCTGCAAACTTCACTAAAAAAGAAGCTTTACGAAGATTTGCATCATACAAAAGCTCAGAGAGAAACAAAATGGAGAGAGAGAAAGAGATGGCCAGTATAGTACTGAAGCTTCTTCTTCAGTAAGAAAATTGAATTTGTGAGTTGCGAGGGGGAAACGAAAGGGAAGGTACGAGAATATGAAAAGCTCATGGCCAAAGTTGTAAATATTCAAATTCCTTGGACGTATATACCATGTGATTAAGAAAGGTATTTATTTCATTACTGAGAGCCTTTATAATCGGCACTTTTAGTCCAAAAGTTAGAGATGATCAAGTGTTGAAAGATTGTGTCTTTGTTTCTTCATATCCATCAATTTCTACCCATGCGTTAGGGAAGTCCATAATAATCGATATACTGAAGATTAAACATCTGGGTGATGCTTTCAATGCTTGCCCAAAGAGATTGTCTGAAGTTGTCGTTGTTGATATTCTCAAAAATCTTAGCTTCGTTCACGAAGGAGACGAATTGCTTCAAGAGGAGAGTAGAGGAGATGGACAGTAGCAAGATATCTATCATTTTCGACCAAATGAATTTAAGAAACTGCATATCAACATTTAATAGTCTAAGTAACACTTAAAAAGTGGGACGACCATTTAAAACTATTATTTAAATTTGAAAACTAAGGGGGCGTTTGGGAGAAGGGTTGGATTATGGGGGTTAGTGTTATGTAATCCAATCCCCGTTTGGGGGAAGGTTTATGTAACCCTAGTTTTAACCCTTCTTCAACACTTATTAACCCTTCTTCAACTTTTCCTCAATCCTTCTTCACAACATTATCATAACACTTTATTCATAACCCTTCCCCCAAACAAATCTTATCATAACACTTCCTCCATAACCCTTCCCCCAAACACATCTTATTATAATCCTTGGTTTATCTTAACACTAGGTTTATCATAACCCTAACTCCCCATAACCCAACTCTTCCCCCAAACGGCCCCTAAAAGTATAGGACTAATGGAAATTTGAATGACCAAAAGTTTATAATTTTACCTTTAAAATATCAATTTCAATGTACAAATTTTAATTTTACATACAGAGTAATGATATTGAGTAACACTTTTAAAAAATTAAAGTTGAAAGTTAGGAAGTTGTAAATTTCACTCTTGTTTTTTCCGTAATATAAACATTCATTTTAATATCTTTATCAACTTCTTAGAGTGGTTTGGTGTATTTTATGGAAATAGTTTATATTTATATTAAATTTGTAAAATTAATTAATAAAAGTTTTAATTATTTAACCGTAAAATAATAATATTAATTAAATTACTAATTATATGTATTTGTAAAATGAGTAAGTTTGATGATGATAGTGACCAATAGAATCAAATTGAGGAGAGAAACAAAAACAAATATATAAGCTTGAAAAGTGGGAAGAAATTGAATCCAACCTAATAGTTTGATAGTGTATTATTTACATTATTGATACAATCCAACATCAACTGTTCCCTAGAAGATTATTCATATAACCCTACATCATAGTTATCAATCACTCTCTTCTACCAATAGAAGATTGGTTTATTGAAATTAACAATTTTTTAGAAAAATTGACGAGTAGTACATCTTTCAAGCATATTTTTGAATAGACAATGTGTTCGAAGACTATAGATGATTATTAATAATAGAAATACACAATTTTTTATCGTTAATAGATAATTATAGAGAACTAATAGATAATCGTAGGAACTATCACTCTTACTAGTAATGATAGAAGGATATATTACTTTTTTTTATCACTTTATAGATGAAAAATATAAGATTATCACTAACTATAAGTGGTAATAACAATAAAGAATACTATGTATCCGTGACAGAAGGTTGATTAGTAAAGTGATAACATTGCAGCATGCTAGGCACTCAGCGAAGGGTAAAGTGGGGATGCACAGTATCTGTACGCTCAGACGATTCATTCTCAATAGCCTTGGCTAAGGGTAAAGTGGAAGAGCTAGTAATGGTCGTATATGAGAAAAAAGCAGTAATGGGAGATGATAAGGACAATTTACGTTGACGAGGCCTAAAAAGAAATTTAGACAAATAGGTGTTGTAATATATATCCACCCATAGTTTAAACTGAAGCACGCAAAAGCAGCAAACTGGAACAATCGTCGTTGTGGCCACTATTGTAGGAACCCACATATTTGCATTATTGTGGTAGTGAATGAAGAAGGTTGCGCTAAACGCCACCACCATGCACACAATGGAGACGAACAACGATGTGAATCCAATAAGCAATCGAGAGGGCAAGGAGTGCAAGAAATCGTGTTCGGCATACCGTGAAGTTAGGATTGACAAGAACACCAAAATAGAGGATGATGAAGAGATCAAACCAACTGCATCTGATATAACAAATATAGTGAACCAAAACTTCCTTCGAAATATAGGAGTGCCTTCACTATCATCACCACCAGGAACTGTGAAAGCTGCTGCAAATATAACTGTGGCAATTAAAGTTGAAACAAGCATGCAAGAGTTTGCCGTATTTCTCATCCACGCCTCGCCATCTTTGCGAAGATCTTGATGCTCTATAGTGAATAACTCTCGTGGTGTCAACTTAAGATGATCATCACATTTGGCCTCTAGTTGGGAAGATAGAACTATCTTTTCCACTTCCTTCATTGTTCAATTTGAAAGCGAATAAGAAAACAAAAGTTTGTGCTAAATTAACCGTCTCAAAAGTCTAAGCTGAAGCTGACACAAATTCTGATAGTAGTACTCATGTAAAATAGTTTGAAGTGTAGGAATTGATAATTAAGTTACCTTATACCAAATTAATTCACGTTGCATTTGAAGGGCTGCTCCTGAGACTCTGTTGAGATGGTTTGGAGCAGCTAGTTTTGCTGCCAAATGTAGAATGTTATATTTTCCTTTGACAGTTGTTCTATATTTTGCAGAAAAGTCCTTAAGGCCACCAATCTCGTATATTAGATTGAACACATCCTCAAGTCGATTCTCAACCGCTACATGAAATATACTTTTACCATCATCGTCTTCTTCCCATACAATATCTGGATATCTACGAATGAGTAAAACCAAAAACTCAACATTTCCTACACTCGCAGCATCATGAAGCAATCTTGAAGGATGCCTTATGAAGTTCAGCATTTGCTTTTTTGGCAACTCATATACAACATGTTTCCATAATGATTCAACTAACTCACGGGCTGATGTCTTCATTATCTCTTCTTCTTTATTGGAGATTCCTTTCACGGCTGTGCAATCAAAGATGAAGCAAAATAAATTGGTCTATATGCCATTAATTGACAAATTAAATGAAGAATAATTTAAAAGGATAAGCGTATAAACTAACAATTGATGCAGTTTTTCCAAAAGTTTAGCTGATCTCCACTATCGATTGCTGACGGTTTTCTAGCCATGACATGCAATGCTGTCTCGTTGTTATTTTTTGTGTCGTTCTTAGTAGCCAAAGTTGTATCATGTTCCAAGATTTCTAAACTTATATCTGTAAAGAACAAGTTAAAAATAAATCTGTTAATATCTCATCAATTTGATAACCACACGTGTGATTTGGTTTTCTGTGTGTATATGTATGATAATGAAGAAGTTGATTTACCAAAAAAGTCACTATGTATGGTGGCAATAAGAAGCTCGATCTTTTCTTGGGAGGTTAGCTCAGTGAGTTTAGTGACAGACAAGAGATATAAAGCCATGGGTTTACATTTGTAAGAGACTGCCATGAAAAGAGGAGTAACATTCCCAAAGCCACGAATAAGTGGAAGATCCTCGTTCTTCTCCACCATCAGCTCAGCAATTCTTACAACTCCAGAAGCAGCAGCAAAGCACAAGGCAGTATTTCCATGTCTGTTTTTCTTACCAACTTCCTCTTTGCTCATTTTTCTTACAAGCTCTTCCACAAAATTAATGTGCTTGGCTCCAGCAGCAATATGAAGAGCTGTCTCCTTGTCTCTCGTTATTGAAGCACTTAACAATGATTGATTCCGGTCCAAAATATATAGAGCATTATCCCAATCACCCTCGAGTGCAGTTCGATACAGATTAATCCTTTCTTCAAGATTTTCTTTTCTTTCCCCTTAATTAATTAAAATCATATCATTACTCACCTGTAATAGGATTTTATCATAGATAAAAACTATATAGAATTTGATAGTTTATCACTAAAATCCTATCAATTCAAACATTTTTTTTTATATATAGACCACTTCTACGTTTTATCATCATGTAAGATTTGATATAATTAAATTTTGGAAATACATACTCTCTATTTGAGAAAATTGTAAAATCTTAATCTTAGTACTACCCGAGAGAGAAAAAACAACCGATAACAGAGAAAAAGCTAGATTAATGTCAGAGCTTAAGAAAACCAAAGCAATAATCGAAGTCCGAACTGAACTCCGTTGAACCCAAATCCACTGGATTGGTTTCAAAAGAGAAGACTTTTAAATAATAATAACAATAAAAAGACGACGACATGGACGAGTTCATGGTTCGGTTTTGGTTAAAGCTTAACCGAGAGCTGAACCACATGCCCACAGAGAGGAGAAAGAAAAATGGTTGGTACGTTGCAATTAGAAATTTACATACTTTGTTGCAAAACATGGACGACAGTCCGCGGCAAAGGGTTCATTGTTATTCCTCCGGCTCCTTAATTTCAAGAAGGATGAATATTTAAGCCTACGAACACACCAAAAATATATATATATATATTGCGTAATTGTAAATCATAAAATTAATTAACTAATTAAGAACATGGCAAAAACTAGGAAATTTTCTTGGTCAATTCTTAATTAATTAATTAAGAACATGGGAAAAACTAGAAAATTTTCTTGGTCAATTCTTAATTAATTAATTGAGAACATGGGAAAAACTAGAAAATTTTCTTGGTCAATTCTTAATTAATTAATTAAGAACATGGCAAAAACTAGGAAATTTTCTTGTCAATTCTTGAAATAAAAAATCAAATACTCTTCACCTGTTAAACTATAAGCTGTTCAATTCACTCCAACTTGAACAAATATAATTGATATTATGAATTTGTTGCTATAGTTATCATTATATCATGTATGGGGTAATTGTAATGGCACTTTAAACCTTTGGGTAATATAACTAATTATAGTTTTGTTACAAATCTTTGCAAAATCACTTTAAACCTTTTAATTTTCTCTTTAAATCGTTTAGTGAGTTATACAAATTGAAGATGGATAGCAATCCAGGTTTTTTCACTTGCTTTTTCTTCAATTGTCATTTTCTATTTTTTTTTTTTTTCTTTTCTCTAGTTTTTCATTGGGTGATTTTTCTTTTTCTATAATTTTATGTTAAATATATTTGTAGTATTATTTATTTAGAATTATCTCAGATTTGGGGAATTGCTTTACTATTAAATTGCCAGTTGCTTTAATGTAAAAAAAATAAAAAAGAGAGAGAGAGAGAGAGAGAGAGAGAGAGAGAGAGAGAGAGAAAAGAAATTTTATAGGGTAAACAATTTTCAATTTTCTCAACTCAAAATTAGTGGCCAACTTGTGAGTCATTGACTTCAGAATATCCAATTTTGCAGTCTTTTTTTAACATATTTTTAATTTCAAAACATATTAACAACATTTTTTTTAGAAAAATGATAAATATTTAAGAGTTTAAATTAGATTTTTTTTTTAATGCAGAAGGCAGAATAATAAGAGTTTAAATTACGGGGGTGTTTATAACAAAATATTTGTTAGGTTAATTTAACCAAGCTTAATTTAATAACCAAAATAACATTATGAAAAATATAGACAAACCACCTCTAAATAATAGGATTGTTGAAATTACCACTAATTGTTAATTTAATCAAATAGTCTTTATAATTTTTTAATTGTTGTAATAAATTTATGGTAGTTTGTTAAAATGTTACCATTTTTTTTATTGAATTGACATTCCTTAGATATTTAAGTTAATTAACAAAATACATTGATGTTGTGATTGATATTAAAATTTTAATTTTACAAGAAATTAAAATTTTAGTAATGTAATTGTACCAAATTTATAACTTAAAAGTAAGCTATGATTTTAAAATAAAAAATTAAAATTAACAAAACTCTGAATATAAAAATTATAAATGAGAAAAAAATGGATTAAGAAAGAGTTAAGAAAAAGTTGAAGAACGTTAAAGAAGTGTTGAAGACGGATTGAGGAAAAGTTGAAGAAGGATTAAAAAGTGTTTGAAGAAGGGTTGAAGAAAGGTTAAGGGGCTAAAACTAGGGTTACATAACCTTTCTCTCAAACGAGAGTTGAATTACATAACCCAACCCTTCCCCAAACGCCCCTAAAGTTGCTTAAACACCTTTAAGCAAAAATCTGAGATTGGAAAGCCATACTAATGTATGGAAACTGAGATTGATTGCAATTTAAATAAAAAGAAAATTCACGTTGGGCACCAGATTTCCAAAACTGTCCAGGAAAGAACAAAAATGAATGGGAAGTACCATTAATTTGGAATCTAAAGCTGCTTTTTGACAGATCGAGAACTGGCCCAAAAAATAAATAGAAACAATAATTGGATACAGATTAGCCAAAAGCTACAACTCAAGCAATGGCTAATTGAAAGGAAAAGGTGAAATCTCAAATGATGAGACTTGAAAAATGATTATTCAGACAGTTTGGACTCAAAAATATGGTTGAATGAAGGCAGAATTGAGCTGCCATACTTTGACAGTGGCCTTTACATTTGCTGATGTGCCATTGTTGAAAAGGAAAAGCTTGGCTGCACCATAAATTGCTTCTGTTGGATAAATTCGTGATGTTATCACTCTTCTCCCACCTTGTCCAAAACTCTCCACAATTGAGTGATCCACCTGAAATATTATGATCATAGCAAGCAAATAAGGGGGAATGGTATGTCATTTGTTCTAACAGAAAACTCGTTGTTCCATCTCACAATCGATTGATAATAAGAAGAATAACTCGTGTATCTTATAAACATTGTGAGGTCACCATTCTTAGATCGAATCTTGTTTGAGCTTCAAAAACTTCTATATCATTATAAATAACATGAGATTCCATCTTAAAACTACGTAGGACTGAAAGACCAACTCGTGTATCTAATAAACATTGTAAAGGTCCTCTTATATTTGTAATATGGAATCATCAACATAGAGAAAATCATTTATGCTATGTTCTAAAAATGTTTAGCTTTAAAATATGATTTTTTATTCCTTACAAGATTGATCAGAATCATTAAAAAACATGTTTATGTAATTTTTCATGTTAAAAATGTGTTTAACCACTGCTTAATCAAAAAGTTTAAAAAGAAAATGTCTTTCAGAATAAGAGCTCACAAATAATCAATTAGATTTAAGGATTGATTCATAACAATTTTATTTTATTATTCTAATATACTAATATTTGTATCCATGTTCAACATCTCTCCTTATTAAAATTAAAGTTTGAAGACTAAGAAGAGAAAAATAGGTCATACTATTTACAAATTATAGCAAGATTTTATACATTTCTTACATCCCTGATACAGGTTGATAGCAGTAATAGAAACTATCAGAACGATAGAGGTTGACAGAAGTTCATCAATGTCATTGTTTTTGTAAATATTTTGATATTTTTTTTATTTGGGTTTTTTTTACTAAGATTATATAAATTTTAATGTAATAATAAACAGTTTTTATAAAACGGCTATTTATTTTTTTTTAAAAAAAATCGATTATGGGTTTGGAATGATACTTAAATGCTTAAAAATACACATTTTTTAACATTTAAAAAGTCATTCTAGATAAATTCTTAAATTAGCTAATCTTGTAAGGAAAATTTTGCACTTACCAACACTCTCATGGAGTAATTTTCACCCTCTAAAACAGGAATTTTGCTTCCATAAACTTGTTTGAAAACATCAGGAGCTTTTGATGACCTGCAATACCCAAATACCCAATTAAAATACTGAAAATAAATTAAAGTTTGAAACATTTTTCAAATAAAAAGTTCATTTTTAAGCTTACTTTTCCAGCTTTACCATATCTGACAGATTCATTTATACCCTAATCTCATCAAAGTACTAATACATAAATATATCTAAAAGCTTCAAGAAGCATAACCTTCAAAAAGTAAAAAATTAAAAAAGTCCACCAACTTTCCAAAGATTGCAAGTTTAAATATTACAGATACCTGTGGTGACTAAATCCAAAAGGTTAGAGTATATAAGTTAATGGAAGAGAAAATCAAATTGTAAAAGAAATTCAAACGCAAGATCTCTCTATTAATATTAAACTTTAGTTTATACCTGTCACATATAGAAAGGTTTAAAATAATTTGAAATACTTTTAAAAGTGTAAAGATTAAAGGTTGAATTGATTTTGAGTGAAGGAACTGTGTAGTGAGGTGATCTTAAAGGTGACAAAAATAATTCATGAAGGAAAAGAGAATTATTGGACCAAACCTTGTCTCGTCGGCACAAAAGTAAGCTTCCCCACTGCCTTTACTTGAATTAGCAACATTGAAGTAAATAGGAGTAAACTCGGAAAGCGATTGATGAGCCAAAACCAACACACCAAATGGTCCTAAACTACTTCTCTCCGCCGCACCCCCACCACAGCCTTCCTCGGAGACGGTACCATTCTCTGACCCGAGCACTTCCACTTCAAACTCCGCCAATATATCCAACTGTTTGAAAAAATGCCACGATCAAACCCAACCATGAACACAATTTTAAATTTACAAACAAAACACGCAATAGAAAAATCATGAATGAAGAAGATCAAATCCAAAAAGAAGGGTTCACCTGTGTAGCAGGGCCGACTTCGAGTTCCACGACAGAGCCAGGTACGAGGAGCACGTCATTAAATTCATTGCTCCCCAGTCTCAAACTTTCCACCTCTTCCACAGGCCATTGGATTATGTTGCTGCCTGTCTTCTGATCGAATAGCACTGTCCTCGGAACCGTCTAAACCATAATAACAAACAACTAAATTACTACAAATTTCAAATTACATACACATTGAATCAATATGTGCCAAGTGACGGTCTTTTTACCTGAACGGAGGCCCAGCCTTTTGCCAAATCATTAGCTTCAGTGTCAGTTTCATTGATCCAACCCCACAAGATCCTCCTCTCTTTATTTTGGTCGTAAAATGTCTTGGAAGCATAGTATCTTCCATAATCATATTTCAAGCCAATTCCCACATCTTCTTCCGGGTTATCGGGAACCCAAGTATCATTATTAGCAAAATAAGTCCCAATTGCATAATGATCCATTTTAGTATCATCCAAACTCGCCTTGAGCACGTGCTTTACACCACCACCATTCTCCGACGTATCCAAACCCTTCGACCCGTCAACCGATACCGGATAAAAATCAACGCATTCCCACATGCCCGTACCCGGGACCGCGTGCAAGAATCGGTCCACAAGCTCGTACTTAATAAAATCATTAGTAGTATAAACCAACGAAACCCCCAATGTTGTCCCCACGCGTGACCCAATGGTGATCCGCCACTTACCGTCGGGGCCGAGCCAGGCCGTAGTGGGGTCGCGGAAGTCTTTGAGGCCAATGCCGGGTGGGGGAACCAAGACCGGGTTGCCCGGGTACTTAACCCAATTTAAGAGGAGGGGATCGGTTAGGTTGGCAGGGTATGCTAGATTTTGGACCTGCACTCCATCAATGGTATCGCCAGTGTAGAGCATTATGATCCGACCGTCCGGAAGGATTGTGGCGGACCCGGTCCAAACGCCGTTGACATCGTACGATTGATCTGGGACCATGGCGTAAGGGAGATAGAGCCAATGGATGAGATCTCTTGAAACGGCGTGGCCCCAACTTATGTTGCCCCATACAGCGGATTCAGGGTTATATTGGTAAAATAGATGATACCAACCCCTGTGATATAATGGCCCTACAATTTAATTTCACTAATATTTTAAGATTTTATTTTAACTAAGAATTATGAATCACATGGGAATAAGAACAAAACCAACAGTTTTCACATAAAAACAAACAACTAAGATGGGGAAAAGTGGAAAATGTTATGATTAATGTTGTTGATTTATTTAACTAGGAGAAATACAGTACATGAAACTAATGATTAGCGTTACATTAGTATGAGGAACGAGCTGGATTTGAATTATTATTCTTATCAATTCTAGTATATTCTTTTGCTTCGCGTGTATTATTTTAAAAAAACATGTTTATTAGACATTTTTATCTTGTCTTTGAAATTAATTATTTAATTCATGTATGAAATATGAATGAAATTGAACATATTAACGTATATTCATTCATACAAGAATAGTTCTTCATTTATACTTATTAATAATAGAGATTAAAAAATATTTCAAACGAAAAAATTTAAGTAAAAAAAAAAACATTCCAATGACATGACATCCATTATTCTAGTAATACTAAGCCCTTCATTATTTATTATTATTGTCGTTGTTGTTATTATTATTATTTTGTTATGTATCGCTACGTTGGGATCTCTTTGTTAACATGGGTAGAAGAAACATTGAAACTAAATACGTCTTATCACTCCTATTCACTATAATATCAATTTGAAGTTTATATATATGTATAGTTTAAAGTTTTAGTTTATTTTAGTCCCGTCAAAACATTCTTTCTTAATTTTTATACAATTTTTATTAATTTTAATTCCATTAGTAAAAAAGAAAAATGTACAAACCTTCCACTTTTATTATTTTAATACTATTAATCTCTCTCTTTTACTATCAAAAGTTTATCCTTCAGTAAATATTTTAGGATGTAGCTATAAATTTAAACAAAAAAAATTACACTAAATTAAACTAAAGTTAAAAATTATGTAAAAATTAAACTGTCACTTTTTCTTGATATTACGAGGAGAAAAATGGAGGTTGGAACTTCTAAAGCCGAAAATCATATCAATACAATCGTCTTCTTATTCTATATCATTTAAATTATTGTTGCTGTTGTTGTTTATCTACCGGCCTTTCTCTTTCGTTCCCTTATCAGTTTAACCAAACTTATTTAATGTCAAAATTACGTACATATTTCTTTCTAAAAAATACGAAAAAAATATTATATAAACACACACACACACATATATATATATAATATCCACAACCAAATCCAACGTGGTGATAGTGACATGGATAGTTTTGGACCAAGTTAGGCGGGACCCACCCAGACATTCAATTCAGACTTCTACACTTTTGACATTTTTTATTTCTTTATTTTTATTTAAAAAAAGAAAGAGACATTTCTTTTGTTGGTGCTTAGGCACAGCTTAAAAAAGCAAAATTTCTTCTTTTTAATTTTTAATCTATAGATCTTCATAATGTAGATTGATTATGCTGTCTACTGATATTTTTAAATATAATTAAATAAAACATGGTGGAAAGTATTATTAAAAACTAACAATAATTCATTCTCCATATCCCTTCTTTTCTTTTATTCAAACCCTTACTTATTTCATTTGGACACAAATCTCAATTTCTAAATATTATTTTAGTCGTAATTTATTGTTCTTTTTCTTTTTAATTCAAACCAAACTGATGATCAAAGATTCAAGATTATTAATACCTTCATTAGCTAATCCTAAATACTTGGTAGAATATACCCTATCAAAAGACTGATACTAATTGGTCAAAACTTGTATTCTCAAATTCTCCCACCCACTTATTAAAAAAAAAAAAAAAAAAGAATGCTAAACTTATACCTATAAATTAGGAACTTCTATTGTTTTGTTATTGTTTTTTTCCATAACAAAACAACGAAAGATCATGTGTATATTACTCAATACAGATCATCCTATTATGACTGATCAAATACTTATGGTAAACATTCTTAGTAGCAAAAAGTTATCCCCCTAAGATTTAGCTGGGAGTCAAATCTTCATAATCCAATTAATTAAAATCACTAAATCAATGCCCAAAATTACCCAAATCACAAAAACAGCCATTAAAGCAAAAATTAGAAGAAAGGGAAGTAAAAAGGTTACATACCATTGGGATCTGCAGGAAGCAACGAATCCATCCAATCAAACACCATTGAAAAGAGAAAAAAACAAAAAAACCCATGATAAAGTATTAGGAAAAAATACGTGGGAGTAGATCAGAAATGAAGAAAAATTTTCAAAATATAAATTACCGTTCATCCAATTGCCTTCAGGTTGAAAATGGAAGGCAGTTCGTTGCCAAGAGAACATAGCGTTGGTCCAATTGAAAGAACCATCAACAGAATCGGAAAAATAAGGGTTCGATTTGGCGGAAACGCCCTCAGCGACTCCTCTCGCTAGTCGCGATTGGGTGTTTTCCGGCAACTTGACGGATTCGGGAGATGAGGTGTTAGTGTAAGAAAACAGAGCAAATAAAGAAACGAGAAGGAGAAAAGAGATGAGAATGGTAGTTGTAGTGAAGTTGCGGGATTTTCGGGGAAGCGCCGGGGAGGGATGGCGGTCCGGCAAGGCGGAGTAAGGCGGAGGGATGAGATCTGAAGAAGTAGAATCCATGACCGTGGTGGGGATTGGAGAAGTGGGGATTTGGTGGGAATGGGAGTTGAGAATTTATGAGAAGAAAGGGAAGGACAGAGAAGAGAGAAGAAGAAGAAGAAGAAGAAGAAGAAGAGGAAGGGGCTGGAGACAGTAGGTTTGTGGATCACGTGATTTGGCAAAGGGGACAGCGAGGCATATTTGTATGGATTAGATTAATTCCATAAACAAACATTAGTTACTTTTCTAATCAAATCTCCTTAAGCACTTTCAATGTTTTCTTGACTGCTTTTGCCTTTACCTATATATTACGAGTATTATCTTTTTTACTTTTCTTTTCTTTTTTTGGTTAGATTTTATCTATTAAATCATACATCTATAATTTATTTTTTTTTTGGTTTCATCTTTTGGGAAGATTTTGCAGGTTGATTAATAAATTCAGCTTGTTTATGAAATCATTGGATACTCTGTTGTTTGTGTTTTCAATTGGTGAAGCATGGATTATATAAATTCTCTCGATGTTACTTCTTTGATTGTGACTTGGTTTAAGGTTTTTTAGTATTGAGATGATGTTATTTTAAAAAAATTTGTTTAATGTAGGAAATAAGTTTGATTATGTTCATGTTGATCTATGATATATTTCAAAAGTTAAACGTGTTTGACTTAAAACAATCCTCTAGATTAGAGAAATGTGGAAATGTAAAAATGTGGAGGTCATCAATTATCGAATTATTGTTGATATTGGTAAAGTCTAAATTTAAGAACCCAAACAAATTGCATTTGATGAACTCTTTCTAGAACATGATCTTTTCCAGCTAGGATACATGAAACATAATTCATTTGGGCCAAGTTTATATATTTATAGACACACACGCACGATCCTTATCGATATGATGAGTTTTTTAGAGTGGGAAAGTGCCCAAATTTCTTCTTTGAGTGCTTAAGAAATGAGAGACAAAGAGATTGATCTTCATATTGCCGCTTGAGCAAAGCACGTTGTTTTTGTGGAGAGATTGATTCATGGAATATACCCACATGACTTGATTTCATCTTATCATGTTTGATAAATATATATATATGCTTATATAAAAAGGTACATTGTTTGGGTTGGTCGGACTATTTTTCGAGGGTTAATTACTTAATAATCATTCTAATTTAATCGATCAAAAATCAATTCAATATTTAATTTTACACTTTTTAGTGCAATTTTTATATTATTGAAATTTATTTTCAGTGAAAGATTTGAAAAGATTTGAAAGTTAAAAAACTTGATTTTATTAACATGAATATAGTAAAAAATGACGAAATATTAATACAAAATCAAGCGAATTTTTGTATTTAGTTGGTTTCTTTAATAAAGTTGAATAATTTGTTTTTATTTTCTTAATTATTTTTTAAAAATTTCGTTTGAGTAACTATTTTAGAATCATTCTCAACTATACTAAAAAATTTGGTAAATAAAATATATTTTTCTTAGTAAATAAAAAGACGACTAATTTAGAGAATTTAGAGGTATAATTTAATAATCTATATAATTGGTAAAGCATTTATTAATATTTTACTAAACCTCATGGTTTATTTATGAGGTTTAAACTATGATCAATTTTTAAATTTTAAAAAATATTATATATTAAGTTATAGTTTTTTTTTTCAAATCGTGGTGGTCAAATTTGTAATTGAATATTTATTTGATCATATCAGCTCTAGCGAGAATGATCATCTAAAATTAAAAAATTAAGCGTGCGACACTACATATATTTTATTCGTTTCTTTGCAATTTGAGAGCTATTTCAAAATTCAAACTAAATTTTTAAAAGCTAGTTTTTTTATACAAAAAAAAAGTAAATTTAAAAAGCTATTTAATTTATAAAATTTAGATAATAATTCAAATGTGTTTACTCAGAGAAATTAAAAGATGAAACAACATGATTGAATAGCGATGGAAAAACAGAGTGATTTTAACAAAATTCATGTGCTTTCATCACATGAGATCTTAACTTCTTTATATATATATATATATATAAGTTTAATATCTTGGAACATGATCCAACATCGGCCATCAGGAAACACACAACATAAAATAATAAATCTTTTTTGGGCATATCAATCTATTATGCACCTTAGACAATACTCATTAATTAAGAAAGTGACAATAGAAAATAAAATGCATAAAATTTTGATGCAAACCTACCTTGCTTAGACAGTAAGGAGACAACATTGCACGGCGTGACGAGGAAGTCGTCAACAATTAACGAGGGAGATTGACTAAGATGCATCATTTGTTAGTTTTTGTTTTTATTTTCATTTTCTTTCTAATTACGCTCAATTTAATCACAAAACTCTTGTTGGTTGGATCGGTACGACGGTCGCAAAGAAGTGAATAGAATTTAATTTAAATTTTAGAAAACGGAATTAGACTAATAAAACACTTTTTAAAGATAAATTTTAAAAGATTAATTGTCTAAATAAGAAGATTGATTAAAAAATTAAATAATAAATTTATTCTAATCAAAAGAACATTTAAATTAAATTGATTTCAAAATTAAGTAGGAAAAAGTTAGGAAATAAAACGAGATAATTTTTATAATGGTCAAACTTGACACTTTGTTGAAGTACGTTTTTTCTCTAAACGGTCGAGTCTAACTTTTAGATGCTCGTAACCTACTAAATCATAAAACAAAAATATTATTTTATATATATAATTTTCAAAGTTAGAATTAAATTGAGTAAAATAATATATTTCATTTACTATTTTTTTTGTTAAGAATTAAATTACACAAAAAATCGTTACGGTTTTCAAAAGTCATGATTTGATATTTTAGTTTAACAAAATTTTACGTGCGATTTATATGATACGATAAAATTTTCACAAATAAATATTATCGTGGAGACTATTTATGAGAGTTTTATCAAATTATTTGAACTAAATTTCAATTATAAAATGCATAGACTAACTTTAACTTTTTTTTTTTCAAACCTAAAGAAGAAGATTTTACGACTTAATCTTTTATTAAAACGAACAATGAGATCGGAGGGAAATAGAAGTATTAAGTTGAAATACTTTACATTATTTTCCATTCAACTATATATATAAAGACATAAAAGTGAAAAAACAATGAAGAACTTTGAAATAGAACATGGGAATGCAGGGTGACTAGCAAACAATCTAGCCATTGGATTGCAAGGAATCTTTGGTTATTGAAACTACTGGCTTTATATATAGGAAATGCACATGTAGAAAAAACCAAAAACTTTCATTTTTCTTTTAGAAAATAAATCTCTTTTACTATTTAACGTTTTTAATAATTTTCTTAAAAATTGAAGCAACTAAAAACTCAATGAATATCAAGATATAGTAGTTGAAGGCAACATAATGATTCAAAAAACGTCAACTAGGGCTTATAGAAGAGTTACATTTCATATTTAACAACCTGCTCGTCTTGAAGAGTGACTCAATCAAATGTTTGATAATCCAATAATTATAAAAGCATTGTATGTCGCATGATATTCAATGCACTTGTAATAACCATTAAAAGTTTAGATGACTGAGTTAATGAGTAAATGAGTTCACAATCTAAACGCTTTATTTGAACTACTATAACTATAAATCCAACTTACCCATCAACAGATGACTCAGATTAACTGAACTCCTTTCTTCTCCTTCTTAGTCTCCTCAATTACATCGATCCTTTGGTTAAGCGGCTTCTATCCTAAGACCCACTCATTTTAATGTTTGTACATGGATAATTACTCAATTAAAAATTTAAAAACAAAAATCAATTTAGTTATAAAATAATTTAACAATAAAAGTAAAAGTAAAAATGCAAAGTAATATTTTAGAATGGATGGGGTCCAAATGTAAAACTAAATATTTATTCCTTCACAAAAAGGAATATTTACTATTTCCTTAAACCAACAAAGTAAAAAAAAATAAAAAAAAATATTATCATTTCTCCCAATATTTTCTACCAAAAAAAAAAAGCTATCTTTTTAATTTTTTTTTATTTTTAAATTTTCATACTTCCCTTAAACCCTATCTCACGTTTAGCCGCCCCCTCCCTCCCTCCCTCCCATTACCACGCTGCCCTCAGCTGCCGCAGTCTCGGCCTTCCGACAAGATCACACACGCCTCCCATTCGTCTCACACTCTATATCTTCTTACAAACACTGCTCACTGATTGGTTGATTTGATTTTTAGATGGAACCGGACAAAAAACCTGAAATGGAAGACCCTGAGAAGAAGAAGAAGAAGGAAGAAAAGGTTTCTTTCCCGTTTCTTGTTTATCTTTGATTGTATTGCTTATGTCTGCGCCGAAACGTGTATGAAGGAGGCATTTTTTTGGCTGTTTGGTATAGTGTTATTGCTATTATTTTGTTTTATTTCAATTGATTGTTTGGTCCTACTCCCATCCAATTGAAAGCAATTTTACTTTTTTTTTTGTTGAATTCATTGTCATTTCTTGTAGATTTTTTTCCGCTCCGCTGTTGCATTGTTCTAGAAGTTGAATTCTCCTAGTTTTAATTGTTTATGTTCCAGGGAAATGTGTTTTGGAACTATTCTACTGGAATTTATTTCTGAAAGAACTGAATTTCTTTGAAGGCATTGCATTTTACTGTCTGAGCTGAATTAGCTTCAATAAAGTTTCTCTTAGCATCTGATAACATTCATTCTTGTGTAGTTTATATGTCTTATGATTATTACATCTGTTGGTTGATGAACCTTCACTCGGCAGGCAAGAGAAAAAGAATTGAAAAAGAAAAAGGCTTTGGAGAAAGCTTTGAAGCTGCAGGTAATGTTAATTTATGGTTTATGTTTATCAAGGATATTAAGCTTTTCAGTGCAGTTTAAGATACCATTCTTTGGTTTTCTGCCAGAATTCTTTTTGCTGTGTCATTTATTTTTCTAAATAGAGAAATTAAGGGTTTGAATTTTGATACTTTCCAATTTATATTAGGCCCAACAAACATCTAATGCTCCTAAAAAGAGTGAGAAGAAGAATGCCAGAAGAGGTGGAGATGAAGAAAATGCTGAGGATTTTGTTGATCCTGACACCCCTTTTGGTAAAAAGAAACTATTGTCTCAGCAAATGGCAAAGCAATACAATCCGAGTGCCGTGGAGAAGTCGTAAGTGTGGTTTGTTAATTTTCTATGACTTCCCATGGCTTGATTAATTGTTTATTATTTGATGGATGCAATTTGTTAAATTCTTGTTTTGTATTTAGGTGGTATGAGTGGTGGGAAAAATCAGGGTATTTTGTTGCTGATGCTAAAAGCTCCAAGCCGCCATTTGTAATTGTGAGATTCTTTTGTGCTGGAAGTTTATAACATAAGAACGTCCTTTTGCATATTTCTTAGCGTTTGTGTGATAGGGGACAAAATTCCATATTACTTAAAAGTGTTTAGTTAAGATTTTTTTTTTCCTTTGACCATATGATGGATCTTCCCTTCATATGTTGGACCAAAAGTCTATGGTTAAAATCTGCGTTAGTGAATACCGTATTCATGACTGTTTTTTGGTTATTTTTGTCATTTATTTTTTGTATGTTCTACTGCACGAATATTGTAGTATGCACTCCTACATGCTACCGCCACATTCTTCCACGAAATTATGTGACTTGACTCCATGAATTAGCACATTTACATTACTTAGATTTAAATATGTTTATCGATTAAATCTTAGTGTAGTCAAACTAAATTTCAATGGTCTGTTTTATTTTTTTTAATTTTCAGGTGCTGCCCCCACCTAACGTGACTGGGGCCCTCCACATAGGTCATGCTCTTACTGCTGCAATCGAGGTGCTGTTGGATGCATATACAAATATTTTCTTCCTGCTGTTTTATACAACCGTGAGAATTTCTTTTTTATTCCAAGTGACCTTTTTGATGTTATGCAGGATGCCATTATTCGATGGCGGAGAATGTCTGGATTCAACACCTTGTGGGTTCCAGGGACAGACCATGCTGGGATAGCTACTCAGGTTTTCACCTTTTTTGTTTTACTTTTCATTTCCTTTTACATTGATGGGATGGGTCTTGCTTTAGTAAGCATGACAATAAAATTTTTTCCTCAATGGTTAAATGAATTTATTAATTACTTTTTTGAACAACTATGATTGAATTTATAAATTAGATAAAGGTTTATGCTTATAGGGCTTCTTAGCAAGAGCACTTTAAGTGATGGTGATGTAATGGGCCATGCCCTTGGGTTTTCTACTGCATCATGTATGCTTTACATGATCCGTTAGGGAAGGTGAAGCTTATTATCCAAGGAAAGAACCACAACCATGCATCTGCTACTTATCATTATCCAGAATGGCACATCTCACTTTTCGTGTGCTTTTGTAGATATGTTGATCAGTAAACTATAATCTTGCTGTAACAGTTGGTCTTTTCTTGTCTTGATTTTCATCTGCTTACACATATGGCAGTTACCTAAAGTTTCTTTTTTTCCTGTTATAGGTGGTTGTAGAAAAGAAGATAATGCGAGAAAGGAATTTAACCAGGCATGATATTGGTCGGGAGAAATTTATTTCTGAAGTTAGTTTGACCTCTACATTAACTCCTCTTTCTTTGGTTTGATTTTTCATTGATAAGCTGGTTCTTACTATCCATTTTACTAAATGGTTTCTTCAAATTTTCGTGAAGGTTTGGGAGTGGAAAACCAAGTATGGTGGTACAATTTTAAAACAACTGCGTCGTTTGGGTGCGTCTCTTGATTGGACCCGTGAGGTAAACACCTAATATCTTTGCTGTAATTGGAGTTGCTAGTGCCATGATCAACCTCAATGTTTTGTTTTTTGGCTTTAATTTTCTGTGATATTTTGTTTGTTAACTTATGTTTTATAAATGTTGCTACCTTCTTGTCCTTAGTGCTTTACAATGGATGAGAAGAGATCGAGGGCTGTCACAGAGGCTTTTGTCAGGCTGTTCAAAAATGGGCTCATTTATAGGTATGCGTGAAGTTAGGTGATTTTGAATTTTGAAGGTAATTTTGAAGTTAGGTGACTTGGGAAAGTAACTACCAAGTACTTAATAGCTACATTGGTAAGCTATGAGCTTAGATGCCCTGGGAAGTAATGAGTGAGTTTTAGTTGCCACCTTTGATATTTATATCCTATAAAGTTTGTTGATTCCAGATTTGGTTAAATTAGAGGATATTTCTATAGGATTATGTTGATGTTTGCATGAACTTGCTCTGATGTTGAAAATCGTCACAGCCTTAAGTTTGTTTACTTTATGTTTTTCGTTTAATGTACCTTTTCTTATCAAGGAAAGAAGCAAAAAAAATGGTGGTGCCATTGTGTTCTAACCCCGCTGTTGACCACTTGCTTACTCAAACAAGTACTTCTATATTACTCTAGTACCATGTACAGATACATTTTCCAAAAAGTTTGACAGTCTAGTGTTGTTAGAGGTTATTTTAGTTACCGGAAAGGATGTCGTCATAAACTTGATGTTAAGAATCATTATTAAGCAAGAAAAAAATAAAAGAAAATGTTTGGAGGGGTTTCCTCTACTCCAGCCTTAAGGTTGTTTACTTTACTTTACTTTTTGTTTTGTTAATGTATCTTCTCTTATCAAAGAAAGAAAGAAAGAAAGAAAGAAAGAGAAATGGTGCCTTGTGGTCTAGCCAGATGTTGCCCACTCTTCTTACATGATGAAGTACATCTATATTACTTTAATCAAAGTTGGCATGAGATACTTAAAGCTGTGTGCATTCACTTTAGTAAAAGTTTGACTGTTTATTGTTGCCTGAGATTTGTTTCTTGAAAGGATATTGTAATTATAGTTATTGGTTAATGCTGCAATATGATTAATATCACATTTTTCATTTTCCTCCAGGGATTTGCGTTTAGTTAATTGGGATTGTGTCTTGCGTACCGCAATATCTGATATTGAGGTTAGTTAAATGCTATAACGGTTTCGGAGAACTTTTGTAACTATTCTATAGGCAACATTTTACTTAGTTGGCCCCCTTCCCTTTAAAAGGGTGGTTTTGTGGGTTGATTTTTTTGTATGGCCTTGTATTCTTTCATTCTTTCTCAATGAAAGTGGTTTTAGAAGAAAGTGGTTTTCATAAATAAAAAAAAATAAGTAACGGATGTGTTATATTTTATTCAATGCATTTTGTGTTTATTAATACTTTTGTGCATGTTTAGGTGGATTATATTGATATCAAAGAGAAGACTCTTCTCAGGGTTCCAGGATATGAGAACCCTGTGGAGTTTGGTGTTTTGACTTCGTTCGCTTATCCACTAGAAGGGGAATTGGGTGAGATTGTGGTGGCCACTACTCGAGTGGAAACCATGCTTGGGGATACTGCAATTGCTGTTCATCCTGAGGACACGAGGTACAAGCATCTTCATGGAAAATTTGCTATTCATCCATTCAATGGAAGGAAGCTTCCTATAATTTGTGATGCAATTCTTGTTGATCCAAAATTTGGAACTGGCGCTGTTAAGGTAGGTGTTGTCTTTTTGAGTCTTGAGTATTTTCATATTGTTATTTTGCTTCCGTGATACGAGTGTTTCTCCAATTCCCTCCCCCATTTCTTATCTCTGCAGATCACACCTGCTCATGACCCAAATGATTTTGAGGTTGGAAAGCGTCATAACCTTGAGTTTATAAATATTTTTACTGACGATGGTAAAATAAATAGCAATGGTGGCTCAGAGTTTGCAGGAATGCCACGTTTTAAAGCCCGAGAGATGGTAGTCGATGCCTTGCAGAAGAAGGTACTATTCTGTTCTTAGCTTGATGAATTTGTTCTTCTAGAATTTTAATGACCAATGAATTTTTCCTGGACCTGTTGATTTGGAAGTAAATATATATTCAATTAACCCTTCATGCTGGCCTGCAGAAACTTGAAAATATTTTGCTGATGAAACTAAAATGCTCTTGCAATAAATCTGCTTTTAGTTACTCAATGGGAGCTCTGTGGCTCATTTGAGAGCTGAGAACTATACTTTAGTAATCTTTGATGTATAGTGGCTTTATTTATGATCATCTAAACTTATAAGAGTGTTGTGTTCCGATTTCTATTTAGTGTCTGGGATATACCAATTGTGTCTTCTCGTCTTCTGTCTGTAGGGTCTTTATAGGGGTGCTAAAGATAATGAAATGCGTCTTGGCCTTTGTTCAAGGACCAATGATGTTGTGGAGCCAATGATAAAGCCTCAATGGTATGTTAATTGTAAAGAACCAGCAAAGCAGAGTCTTGACGCTGCAATGGACAATGAATGCAAAAAAATTGATATCATACCGAAACAATATTCAGCTGACTGGAAAAGGTTATTTTTTTTTTTTTAATATTCTTTCTTTCATTTTTCACTTCAAAGAAAATTGTGAACGTGATTTCAACTGTTATTTCTGGCTAGGCATATTGGATTATTTTGTTATTGTTATTTTCATGGATATGGACATTTGGATGAGTGCACTTCTAGGTTATAGGCTGTAGGCATTTTGAACAATTGTGAACTTGCTTTTGTCATTTGTCTTTAAAAATTGCCTGGTCTCTGATTTCTTGGTTTGGGCTGGAAACTGTCCTTTTCTTTTGGGTTTTGCTATCATTTGTCCAATAGGGAAATGACGATGGTACTCTCTTCTTTCTTTATTGGATGAGTGTGGGAGAGATATTTGTGTCTGAAGTCTTAACCCTAGTGAAGGATTTTCTTGTTGGTGTTTCGTCAAGTTGTTGGATCCCTTTCCTCTTAGGGAGTCGGTTTTTGTTCTGGTTTGGGGGACTAAGATTCCTAAGAAAATCAAAATTTTTATTTGGCAAGTTTTGTTTGGTCGGGTGAAACACCTTCGATAGGCTTGCTAGGAAGTTGACCACATTAATGGGGTCTTTCTGTGGTATTCTTTGCCGGAAGGTGGAGAAAGATCTGGATCATCTCCTTTGGGATTGCTAGTATGTGATGATTGTGTGAAGTTCATTGACCTCTACCTTGTTTTTTAAATGAAAAACACTACATTGAATTGAAAAGAAATAAAAGAATACACGAGCATAAACATTATTCTAAAGTGAAAGAATGGCAATTTACCTCTACCTTCGTTTGACCCCTATATTTTTTATCTGACATGTGAAACATAATTCTAATATAGATTGTATGCTACAGGTGGCTAGATAACATTCGAGATTGGTGCATCTCAAGGCAACTTTGGTGGGGTCACAGGATTCCTGCATGGTATGCAACATTAGAGGATGATCAACTGAAGGAGTTTGGTGCTTATAATGACCACTGGGTGGTCGCCAGAAATGAGGAAGAGGCTGAGGAGGAGGCTAAACGAATTTATGCAGGAAAGAAGTTCCATTTAACACAAGATCCTGATGTGCTTGATACTTGGTTTTCCTCAGGGCTGTTCCCATTATCTGTTTTAGGTTGGCCTGATGACACAGAAGATCTAAAGGCATTCTACCCAACATCAGCACTGGAAACAGGTCATGATATTTTGTTTTTCTGGGTTGCTCGCATGGTAATGTTAGGAATCACATTAGGCGGAGATGTACCTTTCCGGACGGTAATGGAGCATTTTTCACATGCTAGAATTCTTTTTTTTTTTAGACCATGTATCATCTGTGACAAATGCACTTCTAATTGATTATTCTAGATATATTTGCACCCAATGATTCGTGATGCACATGGTCGCAAGATGTCCAAGTCCTTAGGAAATGTCATTGATCCAGTTGAGGTAATAAATGGGATATCTCTTGAAGGCCTTCATAAAAGGCTGGAGGAGGGCAATTTGGACCCCAAAGAATTGGCTATTGCCAAGGAAGGACAGGTTAAGGACTTCCCTAATGGCATTTCTGAATGTGGTGCAGATGCTCTTCGTTTTGCATTGATCTCATACACTGCTCAGGTTTGTCTTTGGTTGTACATTTTTGTTTGTTTGTACAAACTGTGTAACTGATACTGATTATGCTCTCTCTTTCTCTGCCTTGGTTTATCAGTCTGATAAAATAAATTTGGATATCCAAAGAGTAGTTGGTTACCGTCAATGGTGCAATAAATTATGGAATGCAATTCGATTTGCTATGAGTAAGCTTGGAAATGATTATGTTCCAAACAAGAATGCGACACCAGATGTCTTACCATTCAGCTGTCAGTGGATATTGTCGGTACTAAACAAGGCAATATCCAGAACTATTTCATCACTGGAATCATACGAGTTTTCGGATGCAACTACTGCTGTCTATTCTTGGTGGCAGTATCAATTATGTGATGTCTTCATTGAAGCAATTAAACCGTACTTTTCCTCCAATGAGACAGATTATGCATCCGCAAGGAGTCATGCTCAAGATACATTATGGTTATGTCTTGAAAATGGATTGCGATTGCTTCACCCATTTATGCCTTATGTTACAGAAGAGCTATGGCAACGTCTTCCTTACCCGAAGAATAGTACAAGACCAGAATCAATAATGATATGTGACTATCCATCGGTGACAGAGGTTAGTTTTTTATTTGTTAATAGCATGGGTGCATTTATGAAGTTAGTTTTCTTTGTTGATAGCATGATTGCCATATGAGGTTCCGTCGCAATACAGCTCAAATGTTCATGTGAGGGTAATGTTTAACCTTTATACGATTTCGATTGGGCCAGATTTCAGAAGATTTTATGTGAACTGGCTGGTAAACTGTCTTCCTGTTATGGTTGGCTTGCCATTTATTTGTGAGTTTCAAAAAGTTATATGTTGGTCCCTGAACAATGAGAGGCAATGGCAACTAATCTGTTAGACTACCACTTAACAAGAGGACTCAAGAACACAAAAAACAACAAGGACACTAAAAGATAGAATTATATGGAAATATATTGACAATATACTACAATATCATAAAAACAAGTAACAAAATAACCACTAGCCACTTGAGAGGGCTTGACTCTCTCATATTTCCAACTAAGGAAATCCACAAAGTACTTCACACATTCCTCTCGACCCAAACCCTCTATTTATAACTATAACCCTAACCAACTTGCTAGCCGTTTACTAACTTGCCCCTTCTGATAATCATCCTACTATTCTATCATAATACCGTTTATTTCTAACTAGATCCCTTTCATAATCATAGTTATAAAACACCGTCTCTTAATTGTAAGTGGTTGCTTGCTTCAATCCTCAGGGTCTTGTATAGGGCTGATCTTAGACGATTTAAGATGTCCAATACTGAGAGATCCAAGTAATGAAAATGAAAAATAGGTAGGAATCTAATTTGCTCAACCGGTATAATCTAAATGGAGAATACAAAAGAATCAATTCTTTTCTTCTAATCTCTCTACCCTCTTCTTTCACTCTCTATACTTTCTTCTATCTTTCATTTGTCTCCAGTACTTTGTAGTGAATGGCTCTGTAGCGCTGGTGTTTTGTGAAGGCGTAGACTGTTAGCTAACTTAGCCTTCTCTACTCTTCTCTATTATGTTATCCTTCTTGCCCAAATCATCCACCTGTTCAGCTGCTATTAATAAGGTTCCCACCTCTGTCCCTTAAGCTTTACACAGATGCGTGGGTGAAGCTGAAAGTCAATATAGAGTGAATCTAGGAGGATGGAAAACACCATGGTTTTGAGTTTGATATGTGGATTGTCTCGAAAGTAAATTTCTACGGGGCAGGTTGGTTTTATATCATTAGAGCATTTGCATATGATGCACCTCTTAGACATTGATTATGACTTAATGGAGTTAACTTAGGTCTGGGATAGGATGTTTTGTAATTTGAAGGGCTGATTACTTGGCCAATCAGATGCATGATTTTCAATCTGTTATCATAAAATTGCTGATTAGAATCACAATCGTTCAATCTCCCAGGAATGGACTAATGAAGCTGTGGAGAATGAGATGGATCTTATAGTATCTGCTGTTAGATCTCTGAGGTCACTGGCAAAAGAAAGCCGTGAAAGGTTAGTTATCAATTTCATTATTCTTTTACTTTTGGGCTTTGAAAAATAATACTATCTATTTGTTTACTTAAAGTCTGCAAACTTGTGTCATATTCTATTTAAATTACTAGTTTACTTTGTGAGAGGACTTTTTAGGGTTTGTATAATAGCAAGTAAATTGTTGTAATTAGTCACGGGTGTCTTGATTATAAATAAAGCGCTGAACACTTTTCTTGGGGATCAATTTAGTGAGAGTTTTCATTGTGGGACTTTGAGAGAGAAATCTCACTCAAAAGACTATTGATATTGGCAATGTGTTTACCATAGCATGACTTATTTGATTATTCCTCAACTGTCCTAATTTAATTCAGGAAACCTGGCTATGTGCTCCCCCGCAACCTTGCAGTTGCTGAAATCATCAACAAACGCAAGTTGGAAATAGTGACCCTTGCCAATTTATCATCACTAACGGTATGTTGCCCTCCCCAAGTTATAGATTGGTCATTGGAGTTGATCCCACAACATTGTGTTGTTGAGGATGTACGCTTTTACGTCGACTCTACTTCATTCTAATAATCTCCAGTATGGGCTATCTGCCTCATGTGATGCTTATCTGTTCTCCATCATGTGGTACAATTACTGTTCAGGTAATCAACGACAACGATGCTGCTCCGGTTGGATGTGCAGTATCTGTCGTAAATGAAAACCTTTCTGTCTATCTCCAATTTCAAGGAGCCATTTCTGCTGAAGCAGAGCTTGAAAAGATCAATAAAAAGATAGATGAAATTAAAAAGTAAGCCACTGCTTCATCATCTCTTTCCATATCTTGACATTCCCTTTTATTATATCTGGACTCATTTGTACGAAACGAACTGAACTGATGCCCAAATGCATGGACAATGATGTGACATTTTGATCAATCATTTTCGTGGTGCAGACAACAGGAGAGGTTGAAAAAGATGATGGATGCAAGTGGATACAAAGAGAAGGTTCGACCGCAGATTCATGAAGAGAATGTGAATAAGCTAGCGTCCCTTATGCAGGAGCTTTTGTCTCTTGAAGAAGCAGGGCAACATATTCAAGCTCACAGATAAAGATTCAATAATTGCTTTTTAAACCATTACGACCTTTTTCTTAGATATGGGAGATGGCCCATTTTGGCCAATATGTTTTTTTTCCCTATTTAAAGCCTTATTCTAAATTCAGTCTCTGATTGTAACTTCCCATTTTTGAGGGGATTGTTATACATGGTACATTAGTAATTTCATAATGCTTTCATATTTAACCGAAAAAAGCTCAGTTTTTTCAGTTACTATATTCACATTTTTCCTTTTTTGCATTGCTACTTTAGTAAATAGTTTTTCTTATAAATCCTTCTAAATCTGCATTTGGAATGAAACTCCTTAGCCTTGTAAGGTACAACATTACCTTTTCTTATCCTTTGCTAGTTGAACTATGACCTAATTTTGTTTAAGATTATTCATCTTTTTTATCACTGCTAATTTCTAATTCAAATTATCGAGGGCCTCAGTATATTTTTTTGGAACAAATAGGTTGGTTATTTAGGATGCAAAGGCTCTCAGGCAGTCTATGATGAGTAAGATAGTTTGCAATTGGATATTTGATACAAGTATGATTATCTTTCCTAGGGGTAGTTGAAGGAAAAGAATTAGAAGTAGAAGGAGAATGTATGTTACTTGGATCTTCAAAATCATTTATCGATGTATTAGATTGGTGATTCAGAGAAGTTTTGAAATTCAAAACTTTTGTTGACATTCCATTGAATGGGTATATAGCTTTAAGAATTGTCACCACACAAATATTTTGAGACATTCATAGAAAACTTAAGGGCATGAGCAACTTCAATAAACGTCATTCTTTTGCGCAACAATTCCATTAGGAGTATTACGATATGTGGTTTGATGAAAAATACCCTTTTCATTTAAGAAACTGGTTAATTGTTCGTTGAAATATTTAGTACCATTATTAGAATGCAGATTTTAGTTTGGAATTGAGTTTCAATCATATCGTAAAACCTAACAAAAACATCTTTTATTTTCAACTTGTTAGCTAACAAATAAAATCAGGTTAAACGAGTATGGAAGGTGACTAACCAACGTTTTCCACTATGGGTTAAAACTTTAGACGGACCCCAAATATCAATTTGGGGAAATAAGTGGATCAATGATGTTTGGCAAAAACGAACTTTCACATTGAAAAAATGAACAATCAAGATCTTTAAATAGATTTCGAAACAAATACTTAAAGTAAAAGAAATGGATGCCATAATCTACTATGTCAAAGTATTATAGTTTCTTACAAACATTACTCAAGTTCGAACTTGTCTATAGAGTTGAAACTTCATCAAAGTAATATAGACTATCAATCATCCTACACATCTAATCGTCTCCCGTAAGTCCTGATCTTGAAAGGTACAATAAGTGCCATAGAAGACAACACGACAGTTAGCTTTCTTAGAGATTTTACTAACAGATAACAAATTGTAAGTTAATTTTGGAACATGAAGAACAAAATGCAACATAAGTTTTGTTGTAAGAGGAATAGTTACTTTGCCTACAATAGGGGTGAAGCTACTATTGAGATGCAAAATTTTTCATTGCAATATATAGGAGAGAAGAATGCAAATAAGGAAGTGGAACTGGTCGTATGATCAGAGGCTCCATAGTCTATAATCCATTTGAGATGAGTTTATGCAAGAGAGGTTTGAGAAAAATTACCTAATTATGCCAAGGACACACTAGAATTACCCATTAGAAAGTAGTCTTTAGCAGTTTCAAGATTTGATCAATATGTCCCTTGTTAAATAGGTTGGAATCATCAACATTTGCATCTGTGGTGTGTAAATGGAAATTTCTCTCCCCTTGCTTAGAACTCCAAATCGTAGGGTTTCCATTAAACTCCCGACCATGTTCTTCTACAATAAGGCTCAACCCTTCAGAGCAATTGATGGAGCTCTTCAATTATATCTCATATTTAATTGATCAAATATTGCCTAATTTTTTACCATTAAACTATGAAAAACGATGCATTCTCCATTGACATCTAATCTGAGTGTAGCTAAAAGGGTGTTACACAGTCTTTGCTCCACACATAATCAAGGACTTTTTATTTCATAAATTTGCACAACCATTCTCCCTTAATTACTACTTTTGATTGGGTTGGACTACAACTAATTTTATCATATATTTGGGAGCTAATAATCCTATAATATCTTAGGTAGCAAATGAACAAACAAGAGGGTGTTAAGAAGTTCAATTACAGCAGAATATCGAGCACTTGCTAGTCTACTGCTGCCAAATTGTTTCGACTATGACAACTTCTCAAATATCTTTGTATCTCTAGTACGTTCTTCAGCTCCTCTTCCTTTTTGCACTCTCATACAAACGAGCAGTATTTTTGAAAGGTATTAATAGAATAATAATTCTCTGATACTCATTCATTTGATTGATCATATAATAATCTCAGTACATATGCAAATTATATGATCAATGTAATAACTCATACAACTTAAATACAACTTGTTTAATAAATATATATATACAACCGATAATGTGTATGCTAATTCTATCTACAAAGACAGATAAATGACATATATATCTAATAATTAATGCAACTTGTATTTTGGATAAAGTGATATATGATCATATATATATAACCATAAATGTTGACAATGGAATATACATCACCCACAAGTACTCTTTTAGTACTTATTTGACCAATTATATATATTTTGGCATAACTTGTGATCTGCTTATTTGACTGTCAAATCAGAATGCATTCTAATGGATCAGTATCATGCAAATATTATAATTTTGAAATATTTTTAATCATAAAATCCTAAACTTGTTGTAATGATCTATGTTAATGGTGAAAACTAAATATAGGGTACTAAATCCTCTGCCCCAATTGTGCTAATCTAAGCTTAAGTGAGATTAGTAATAAAGTTGAAGTTAGGATAATATATAGAATATATAAATTATTAGGTACAAAATACAGATACTAGGTGAGAACAAAACTTCTCCCTGCCAAGTACAAATTTTGACACACTTTGGGGAATAAGATTACTCAATCTAATGGACTCTTGATTACTCACTAAATAATCTCCAACGCCATCGAAACTGCTATTCATTCTTTTTGGGTAAACTAATGGACTCTTAATTACTTGCAAAAGAGTCCAATGTCATCAAAACTGGCATTTATTCCTTCTTGGTTGAGATTGGTTTCGAACCTTATGAATCTTCACTTTATATAGTAACATGATCCAACCAACAAAGAAGGGATATCCATGGTTTTTCTCCTATGTTAACCGTAAAAGGGCAATAAAAGGGCAATTATGTGTTTTACTTGAGTGGTTTTGTTTTGCTCTTTTCTTTCAACAGTTATAGCAAAAAGGAAATGAAAGAAAAGAAAAAGAGAGAGAAAAAAAAAACTCTCTTATTAACAAATTTACAGACAGAAACTTTATATGTATTTATTTATTTATTTATTTTGTTTTAATTTTTAATTTAAGAGATAATAATTATTAATCTTTTTTGTTCTTCCTTAAGCACTTTGGCTTTGGCAGTTTGACACCAAGAAAGATGATGGGGGAAAACCCCCCAGATTACTCCTAAGTTACACGTCAATTAAATAGACGTGTATGATCATCAAATGGAGTAACTCCACAACGACATGTCGGCATCAAAATCCATAGAATTAGCCCCAAAGTGGTCGTTGTCGTAATTCCCCACACAATTGGGCGGCGGCAACAGCATTGCCTCCGCCATATCCGTCAACAACCCGGGCATCCCAAACTCCACTTCCTCATCCAAATAAAACCCTTCTTCCACCACCGCCGGCCTCAAGTACTCATGATCATCCGGCGGCCGGAATGCCTCCGCAGCCTCCGCCGCAGCCCTCTGAATATCCTTAGGATCAACACTAGCCGGAATGTGAAGCGTGGAAGCAGAGTCAGCAAAATTAAGACAAGCAGATCTTCCCCTAAGAGCGATGGCAGCAACATCATGAGCTCGAGCAGCCATCTCAGCGGTGGGGAAAGTTCCAAGCCAAATCCTAGTCTTCTTATTAGGCTCTCTAACTTCACAAACCCACTTTCCTGAATTCCTCAGTCGCACACCACGGTAGATAGGATGACGAGTTTCTTTAAACTTCTTTCTCCCCGCTCGCTTCTTCGGGTATCGCGACGCCAGAAGAAGCTCGTCGTCAGAAAGAGTGGAACGATGGGAAGACGAAGAAGCATCGGAAAGTTCCATTTACGTATATATATATATATATATATATATAAATATAAATATATAGTAGTGTATAGAATTGGAAGTGAAAAAAGTGGGAGTTAAGTAAGGAGTGTTTTTATATGTGTGTTTTGGGTGATGGTGTAAAAAAGAGATGTAAGGTTTGTGGGACAGAGAGAGAAGGGGGTGTTAGGGGGTTTTATATTTATAGGAAGGAATAGGAAGACACGGAGTCTAGGGGGGGAGAGGATGAGAGATGACAGGCTGTTAGTTTGATTTGAAATTAAAGGAGAAAATTTAGGGTGTGGGGTTGGGGGTGGGGGTGGGGGATATGGGTTTTTTTAGTTACTTGTAAGTTGCCCAACTTGAGGCTGACACGTGTCACTTCTTGACTTGGCATTGTTAGCGAATGAATGTGTGAGCTGGCACCCATTCTGACATTTTTAGACATCTTTACGAATTCCATCCCTCACCTAAATCTTAAACTTTTCTTTTATTTTATTATATTTGAAAACAATAAATATATATATACATATACATCATTTTTAAATTTTTTGTGTTTATATGTAAACCACAAAATTAAAAAAAAAAAAAAAAAATGTATGGAAAGAACGTTACCATTTTTTTGATAGAATATTGTCAATGGTTGATTTGTAGATAATTATTTGAATTTAATTATTGTTAGTGGTCAATAAATAAATAAATAAATAATTAATACATTGGAATGTAAAAAATTCGTACAAGAAATAACTAGTGCCAAATGATACATTCACTATATACATTATAGTTTCTTTTTAATATATAATAGTATGAAAACAAACCAAATAATGTAAAAGGCTTCATTTGTATTTTTCTTACAACATCCTCAAAATTCCACATGAAAAAAAAAAAAAGAAGCATAAATAGAAAGAAAATAAAAGAGAAGGGCATGATAGACCTAATTTTGGGTAAGGTTAGTGTGAAAACTTTGCAGACCAAAGGTGTATAGAACTTCTATGCATTCATGAGAGGTTAGTGTGTGTGTGTGTGTGTGTTGATAGTGAAGCTTGGTGTAGTCATGGTTAACAATATATTGAAGAAGCATCAAGCAAAATATCTTGAAACAAAGAAACGTTAAGATTACGGGAGCTAAAACTATTAACCTAGTTTAGTCAATTTGTATAGTTTATTATGAAACAAGATAGTTGTTCCATTAGATAAGTTGTTCTTTGTAAACTCTTGAATACTTCTTTTTATTTGTGCACTTTTGTTTAATATTTTGTTGGTGCATTCTTGTCTGTGACATCGTGTTTGAGTTGTGTGTAATCTAAACTCATCTATTCTACACCTACTTAAACCTACAAAATTAAATAACTATACAAATATAAAAGGTAATAACTAAAGATATCTCTATAATAATTTGATATTGTTTTTCTTTTTTAATATAAACCAATGTAAAACTTTGGTCGCATTTTTAACATTATTCACAAATCAAAATACTATTGAATTGACGATAATTTAGTCCAAAAATCTTTAAAATTTCACACATTTTTCTCTTTTTGCAAAAATATAATGTTTTCAAAACAATTTAAAGTTTCCTTTTAAGATTTGTAAATCGACATGAGCAATACAAAACGATAAAATGAGTTTGTGAGGTACAAAAACTAAAGGGTGCCTTCAATAGCAATTTTAGGAATTGTATCTAAATGTATAATAACATTGATAAATAATCGCAAATATAAAACAAATATAGAAATGATAGATTCTATATATATATATATGTGTGTGATACATTAGATTGTTTTTTAATTTAAACTAAATAGAATGAAGTGTTATACATACGAGTCTTTATACAAACGACAATTTATCATTAAAATCAAAAAATGATTCAAACACTTTCGTAAATATTCTACCAATTTTTATATTTTTGACAATTCATCTAGACATACAGATGATGAACTAAAATGTTAGAACTAAAGTTGAAGAATTATGAAATCATTACTTAAATAAAATGGACAAATTTTTTTAATTAATTAAATATTTATTAAAAAACAAAATATAAAAAGAAAATTTTATCGAAAAAAAAGTACCAAATATCTACATTTGATTGTAGTTCTTTTAATTTACATATATTTCTACACTTCATACACAAGTTTCCATAAAATTAAATATATTAAATCATTGGAATTTTTGTCTTCTTTCTTTGGAACTGATTTTTTTACGAATGTTTCACAAAACTTAATTAAATAAAGTAATATTATTTTAAAGATAATGATGAATTAAGAATTCAAAAATTGGTAGGAGGAATGTAAATAATTGTAAAAAGAAAAGGAGAAAAGATCATTAGGTTTAAGTTTAGAAAGAAAAAGGTAAAAGTTGAAAAGGGAGTGGAAAGAGAGTGCATGTTTTTTTCATTTTTTGTGTGTCTCTTTTCATTTTCATTTATCTATTCACCTAAGATTCTCTCTTTTTCTTTTTTTCTTAAGATACCAAAAAAAAAAGAGAGCAAACAAAATCCTATTTTAATATCGTAAATATGCCAACAAAAGATCGAAATCACTTTGTAAATTTATTTTTAAAAATTTTCAATAAACATTTTCGAATATCGATCAATATTGTTTTGAAGTATTAGATAGTACATCCGAGAACAATCAAATAACAACCGATTTCGTTGAATGTTATAGTGAAAAAACAATCGGTATGATCGACAATTTTTTCAATCATTATCATATAACAATTTGTATAGTTGACAACCAATATATTAGATTGTAATCAAACAACAATTAGACAACAATTAATATTATTAGAACAATATAATCAAATATTAAATAGCATACCAATTCAAACAACAACTCGATATCAATTAGATAGTAATCAACAACAATCAAATGACAATTGACATTATTGATAATTAGTGGTAATCATATGAAAATATGATAATAATAATATAGTAATCATATGCAATTAATCATTTTTAACTATAGACGTTTTGTTTTTTTCAAAAGAATACGATGGATCAATAGATGTATTGAACATCTCCATTAATAACGCTCTTATCATTCTCGCTCTATTAATATATGGAAAAGAATAGATGAGAAGAAGAAGAATTTTGTTGGAAGAAGAATAGAGATGAAGTATCTATTGAAGCTTTGAGTCGAAAAGAAAAGAAAAAGAAGTAGGGATTTTAGAAGAAGAGGAAGGTTGGAAGAAAGATACAAAGAAAAGGGTAAGGGGAAGAGGGAAGAAGGTTGTGGAGAGGAGAGGGAGATGAGGTGGCGGATAAAGACAAATGAATATCTTTTTGAAGTGACGTCAATCAACGTCACACACATCGTACTCCTCTTTTCGCAACACGCTTACACTTGATCCTTCCGCGTAAACGCGTCCACCACGTGCTCTTTTTCTCCACCTCCTTCCTACTAAACCCTTTCTTTTTTCTTCTTCTTTTAATTCTTTCTTTTTTATAATCACAATTACACCATCTATTTTTTTTTTTTTTTTTTGTTGAAAGATCCAAAATCAATGAATCATTATAATCCACTCCATAATTTGAAAAACCAAATGGTATAGTATTTTTTTTATGATATCACAAAAGGTAAAGATGACATTGGAAGTGTGATATCTGAAGTATGATTATTATATATAGTTTAGATTTTAAAATGTTTTAGGGAGTAGAGTAAAGCTAATTAAAAAAAAGAAAAAGGAGATCGTCAATTGAAAATAATAATGAAGGGTCAAAAAGTTGACATTCTAATTAAAAAAAAAGTATACAGTTGATGGATTTTGGATGTGGTAAAGCTAATAATATACAGCAAAGCACTAAAATATATATTGAGGAGAGCTAAGAAGCTTATGATGAAAGTGAAGTTGCTATCACTTTGCTAAAACAAAAGTGTGCTTGTCCAAATTCATCCAACTTCTCATTATATTATACATCACTTTACAAACATTAAGCAAACTTTTATGTATCATTCTATTTATTTATTTATTTTGGAACCATAATATTTTAACCAAATTGACTCGGATTGGTGGTTAGGTTTGAACATTTTTGTTTGCTTTTGATTTTTGTGATTGTGTATTGGTGTTTTTTTTAGCTTATTCTCCAATGTTTTGTTATTTGGAACTTAATTAATGTGATTTTATTGGTTGATTATTATTTCATTTTCTTTTAATTTGACTACGAGAAGATATTGATTCTTATGTTTTCGTATAGATTCAATTCAAATAATAGTATGAAAATTGACCTTAAAGCTGTTTAGAAATAAAGATATAGAAACAAAAATGTTTCCTTTTCGATTAGAATTTTTCTTGACATCCAAACTACCAAGTTAGGTTGTTTGAATAATGAAGAGAAATGGCATAAAGCTAAGGGATGCTTCCTCAAAGGCTCAACTCTTTCATGTCCATATCTCACTTCACGTTTCCATTTTTATTATGAAAAACATGTTTTTTTTTTCTTTTGTCACTATTGTTTTATTAATAATGGAATCCAATATATTATTAAACAAACCATTAGATTTTGAGAGAGAGAGAGAAAAAAAAGAATCTACTTTAATTTTTGAAACAGTATAGTTGATATCATAATATTTTTGTTTATCTTATTCGTTTTTAATCTATATTAGAAACTAATACACGTTTTTTAATTATTAAATGTCTCATTTTCAAAGTTTTAGAAATATATGCACCATATGATTCATAAGTTCTATTGAATATTCTTAACCAAAAAATCTTCTATTTTCCAAAAAACATGTTTTATTCATAGATTATAATTCATATAAAACACATCATCAAATTACTAATTTGTGTTACAGTAAAATCAACTTAACATTTGATATACTTCAACAAATAGAAAAAACTTTCACTTCTCCTCAGTAACAATCAATTTTACATACGATATGCAAAATTTCTTCTAAGATAAAGCTTTGTAGATATATTTGATTAATCTTTAGTTATAGAGATGAAATTAATTTGTAACCATCGTAAACTTTCTCTTGATTTGTACGGACGTTACAAAAATCTTAACAATAATATCAATAAAATTTGTAGATGCATGCAGTTAATAAAAAAAGATTTTCTTAAATTATATACACTTAAATTTTAAGATAAAGAGGTGGTAATATGTTAATGTGGGGATAGAAGCAAAAGAGAAAAAGTGATGATTAAAGAATGATATTGTTTGGGGTTTCATTTAACATGTGGGTACGAGGTGGAATTAGAAGAGGTATGATTATGGTTTTGAAGTAGTTGTAAAGTGATTAATAATAGGGTAAATGAAAAGGAATATTGAAACATTTGAATATTTTTTAAAAATGGAAGTGTGTGTTCTCAAAAGAGGAAAAGGGAGAAAACATATTGAGAGCGAAAGAGATGCATTATTATTATTATTATTATTATTCCTGAAAAGCAAAAGAAAAGAAGAAGAAGAAGAAGAAGAAGAAGAAGAAGAAGAAGAAGAAGAAGAAAAAGAGGAGTTTGTTTGTGAGAGAGAGTGAGATTGAGACTAAGTCCATTCCATAGAAAAGAAAATGTCAAACTATTAGAGAGAGAGAGAGAGAGAGAGAGAGGTGTTGGAAGGAAGGAAGGAAGGAAGAGAAAGGAGTGGGTGTGTGGGGTTTGTTTGTCAAATCCCAAAAATCTAATTGGTCTCAATCTCACGCGCAAAAAACTGTTAAACTGACAGTTACAACACCCAAACAAACAAACAACAGCAACAACCTCATTCAAACATATCCCATATTATACCATAAAACC
Source organism: Cucumis melo (assembly GCF_025177605.1). NCBI lineage: Eukaryota > Viridiplantae > Streptophyta > Magnoliopsida > Cucurbitales > Cucurbitaceae > Cucumis > Cucumis melo. The sequence goes on from NC_066865.1 coordinate 21,028,251, forward strand.
TAAACCCACCTTCCTCTTCACTTCCCCCATCTTTTTCTTTCAAACTAAATTTGGATTTTATACCACTACTTTTCAAATCTCTTTCTCACCCTTCCTTTTCTTTTATATATATATACACACACACACACACGGTATGTATTATATTAAAAATTTGATTTTTTTGAATTGTGGAAAAAAGACGGGAAAACAAAGTATAATATAACATTTGACCTAAATTTACGTTTCAAGGGATTGGAAAAACTATTTGAGTTATTCGTATTGTCAACCCAACCAACTAGATTTCTGAATCTAACCCAATCTATTTACACCGTGGTGCCAGTTAACTAATCAACGATCTTATTTTTGAGATGTGGACCTTTTTTGTATGAAAGTTTTTAAAGTTGATGGAGTAGTAGCTTGATGTAATTGAAAAATTGAGGAGCTCTTGAATATATTTTGTGATTATCCATGAAGTAGTGGGGATGGGTTTGAGATTAATTAAAAGGTTTTTTTTTTTTTTTTTTAAAAAATACAAATAACTAGCTTGATGCCAAGGGTGAGAAGAATTAGATGGGTACCTCAATTGTCATTTGTCTATGGAGTAGCTTTGGAAACATGTGTCTATGGGGAGCTTGATAATCGATGGATTGTCATGAGCTTTGTCAACTTGATAATTAATTAGTTGATGGAGAGTTTTGGAAAAATGTGTTGAAGGGGTAGCTCGATACATAATTAGTTAACGTAAGACATTGGAAGAGAGAGGGTTTGGGGTTGGTTTTGAGATTATTTTGGGATTGGAGAGATACTGATTATTTTGTATTGATGTAAAAATGTCCGTTTTAGTTCTTTAGGAAGATGAATAGTTGTGATATTGGTAATTTATTGTTACCCGTAAATGGTCAACCAAATTACTAAACCAAATTCACATACCAAGAACTCATTAGTTTAGGTCCAAGGTAAGGAAACACACAAATTTTTCTGATAAACAATTTTCAATGTGAGGGTCTTAACCAATTGGGGGCCGAGGTGTTTTGAGATTGGTTTTGATTGTGAACAAAGTAAAATTGTACGATGAGTAAATTAGGTAGATTTTCAATAATTAAAATATCCTAGCTTGGGTTAACCGAGTTCATTCTATTCAAAGCATTTACTCATAAAGTTTTCATAACTAAATGATTCATTGTCTATACCTAACTAATTTAATTAATTAGAAAAGTTAACCAAATCATTCTAGAAGCTTAATTTGAAAGAAGCATGCCAATTTGAATCAACCCCAATTTCATTAAAATTTAGGGAAAGTTAGGTCGTTGAATAATTAACTTCTATGTGCGTCTAGTTAATTATTCAGATGGATCGATTCAAAGTTGATTAGAACAATGCACAAGTAAATTACTAGCATATTAATCTAAACTCAACGCTTCATGCAATTGTCATGCAACCAACCAGAGACTTACCCAACAACCAAAGCTATCATCACGTAGTCCGTGATATGAGTTAAGAATTGTTCAAAACAAAAATTGAATCACAACCAAACAGTGAAAAAAAATGATGAAGAAATCATTGATCGTAAAGTGCATAAAACTAGAACAAGTGGAATTGGAGGTAGTCTATCCTAGGTGGTAGAAGAATTAGATATATAAAATTACGCGACCAACGCCATGTATTTACCTTTTATATTTAGTTTTCTATACATAATCGTAATGAAACGTGGATCACAACTACAAAATTCGTAGTTAACGAGCGTAATTCTATCATGGGCGAGATGATGAAATGAAATTACCATTAGATTATTACATGGAATCCCACACCTTTGTTTTCACTACCCTTCCATCATTTACTATTTTTATTTATTTAACATGCTTTAATCAATTAAAAATCTAAAATGAGCATTGCGGTAATTATCAATATTTCATTATACGTTTCTCATGCAAATAAACAATAGTAATGGATTTTTATCTCCGACATAGTTATGTCATGAGTTAATAATAATTTTAGAAGAAAATTTTTTCTTAACCGAGTCTTGATTATGATTCGTTATATGAATATAAACGATTTTGGATTTAAAATTAAAAGTAGGAAAATTATATCAGATGATAAATTTTTTAGAAAAAAACAATCAATAACATCTCTTTTCTGCATATTGCAAATATGAAAAACATGACAAGTAATTAGATATATTATAGAGCTATCAAAGACTATCAAAAGGGCTGTTCGTTTTAAAATTTGCTATTGTTGCAAAATAGAAAATATAGTGACGTTAACTTTATTATCATAATTTTTTCTTTTGCTATTTTTACGAACGTCCACTTAAAAGTATGCTTCAATTTTCGTGGCATTTTGTTAGCCGCCTTATTTTTGGTAATACTAATGAATAAAAAGTTGGAAAAAGCTCAGAAAATATTTTAATAAATTAAAAATTAATGGGTGAGTTGAAAGCAATGCATTAAAATTTAATTTAAAATGTGGCTTTAAGCTCTCTATCCTCTTTATGTTGACTGTCGGATCATTTCTTCCTAGTAATTAGGCTAAAATGTTACACAGCTAATCAAATACTGTTTTAATATGATCCAATCATAACTCATACATAATTAATTAGCCTAAGAAAAACTATTATTTTTATATTTTTAATTAATTCCTCCACACATAAACTAAATATTGATATCATATTTTAATTAATTACCGATATGTGATTAATAAAGCAAAGTTTAGATGTAACATCCTTTTCATACACATGATAAATCTTGCTTAAATCTTGTTCAAATGTGTTTTGAATATATATAAAACCTAAAAGAATATAAGGAACTGTGTAAATGATCCTGTGATGTTTCTTTTTTAAAGAGACATTTCTACACAAGTAATTGTCCAACAAACCCTCCTACAAAATTAAGTAAAACAAAGTCAAACTTTTGTACATAATAATAATAATTAATATTTCAAGATGCTTCATAGCTTGAACAAGATCATAGTCGAATAGGACTGGTTAGAAATGTAGCTAGTCTTGGTAATATCTTTTAAGGATGTTGTGACAATTATTTTCTGTCATTTTGTATTTTAGATTGTTCTTAATTAGGGATGTCCTACAATTATTGTTTCAGATAGACTGATCTTTTACGAATCATTAATCTTTTATGTTTGAGCTAACTATATTATCTATACATTCCTTCTTTCTAATTTCTTTTGTACGTATGTACCTCTTATATATATCATATTTGAAAGAAACACTCGTTATAATTATAAATATAACATAAGGATTGCTCGGAAGACCTCTGATTATAAAGATGTCATTTTTTGAATTTTCATAAACCCTAAATTCACACTTAAATTAAAAACTATATCCATTTGAACCTTAAAAAATCAATCGAAGATAATCTACTGAAAGAGAGAATTTAAAATTTATTACTATATATGAACTAAAATTAAACTAATGTAAAAATATAGAGATGAAAAAGGTATTTTAATAAAGGTTAACAGCACATATATATATATATATATATATATATAAATAAAGATGTGTTACATTGTTAGTATGGGCTGCTTTGAAAAAGGACCAATACTAAAGAAAAGCCCCACTTTAATGTTGAATGTCACCCAATACCCATAAATGCAAACAAATTGAAATTGTTACCAATATGGGCTTTGAATTCTTCTTTGAATATGTCCCCTCTTGTTTCTCATTATATATATTTTATTTTTCCTTTCCATAGAATGAAATAATACTTTGGATTTCACCTAATTATTTGTTTTATTATTTTCTTTGTTTATTAGTATTCTACCTCAAACATAGCTATATACCCCTCTTTTTTGCCAATAATTCTTCAAACATAATGGAAGCAAAGGAAGAAATTTAACTAGGAATTCTTAGAGTATTGGAAGAGAGGTATATCATATAACTTTGATGTTTCAAAATAAAGTGATTGAAAATTTAATTCCTCTTCGTACCACAATTGCATGGTTAAATAAGTACTAAAATAAATTTAAAAAATTAAGAACTCATATTTAATCGGATTTGATGTTTAGTTTTCTTAGGGACGATGGAACCATTGTAAAGATATCTAAAGTTCTATCATCCCTAATAAATTAGTATATCAGAATGATGCTTTCGTAGTAAAAATCCTCTGGTGTTGATCAAAGAAGTGGAAACCTCAAAAGACATAGTCATCGCTATGGTATTCGTTGTATGTATGTGGTTGAGCCTATAGAGATAATGTGCTCAAGTGTAATTTGGATGGACAACTATTCCGTGCTTGATTTAGAATGTGCGCTTAGATGAAATTCTATGATTATCAAATATCTATTTGAAGGAAGACTCGGTTGGTTCTCTATTCGATGACATAATTGCGTTGGTGAGAATCCGATCAAAATTTCATATCGATTAAATAAAGATAATGATTATTTATTGTAAGTGAATGGTTTGATTTTTAGATGGAATGATATTAATTTTCAGAAACTATTTAAAAGACATGTTGAGAATAATAGCAAACAATATTGAGAATGAATAGCAAACCATATTGTTGGATTGATAAATGTGTATAGAGAGAGAAACCCATTTATTGAACTTAATGACAAAGGGTATTGTCCTAATTACCAAAATTAATAAGTACACAAAAGAATAGAAGAGAAAAATCAAACCAACAGAGAGAAGTAACAAACCTCAATCACACATCAGACAATAATACACAATAAAATTCTTTTGAAATTTTTTCAATCAAAAAATTCCCAATTGAACTTGGGCTGAACATGGTGGTTGCTGCTGCTGTTGTTGTTGGCTGTTGCTGCTGCTGCTATTGCATTTGAAGATGAGGTTGGCACCAATGGTGGCATCGCATCAAATATCTCCCATCTCGTTGTAACAACCGTCTCTGATGTCGATTTCCTTTCGGGCACCAACGACGAATCCCCCATCGACGGTTGCGAATGATGTACCGACCCATTGGCCTTCTCTTGAGGTTGTGCTTGATTCGACCCATTTGAACTCCTCTGCTGAACTTGCATTGGGGTTTGGTTTTCGTTTTTTATCTTCAATATGTCTAAAGTTTCAACATACTTTTGGACTCTTCTTACCTTTGAAATCATGAATTATGAAGGTATTAGGTATAACGATTTGTTGGGTTCTTTTTTTTGTAGAGAAAATGAAAGTAAAAGTTGAGAAGTGTTACCTGCATTTTCCTTTGTAATTTGACATCTCCATCTCCCATAATTCCATCCAATTTAAGCAATTGATCCATAAGCAACTCAATCAAATTCAACACTGTTTTCTCGGCAACTTTCCCACCTTTTCCAATTACTGATTCCAATGCTGAAACCTATAAATATGTTTTGTGAACAAATTTTGAGATGTTTAGTTCATAATCAAAATTATTGCATATTTGTCCTTCAACTTTTAACTTCTTTTCTATTCTGACCCCTAGACGTATCAGATATCAATTAGTTTTTAGACTTTTAAAGAAAAACCATCTTTTTATCTATATATAATAGTCTTAGTTCGGACCTTTAAACTTTTGAGACAAAATCAACTAAGGTCTTCAGTACAACTCTATCATCCACATATAAAAGAACAAAAATAGTGTGGAACGTTGTCCTTCGTTTTAAACTACTCTCGTAGTAGAAACTCATTAAAATTTTAGACGAAAATTGAGACTTTAAATAGGCGTCATTGTAGTAATTTAGAATGGCATGACATTGTTTAATTTTTCGATTTTTTGTTCTAGGTTAACGTCAAAACATTCCAAATCTTAATTTTTGTCCAAAATTCTATTGGATTTATGCTTCAATGATATAGTTTTTTACGGACATTTACTAAAAAGTCAAACATACTATCTAAGACCATAATAACCGTTTCTTTGCTACATTAAATACTATATTAGTATTCTTCAATTAACTAATATAATCAACACTATTTCAAAACTTTAGTACTATTCTACTTTCATCAATTTTTTTATTGTTTGTTAAGTCTTTACCATATTTTTTAAACTAGAATAGTTTACCGTTCAATCACATACTATTATAGTCCAAACATAAATATTATACACCTTAAACACAAACTACTATAATTTATGAATATAATAACTACTTGTTCCAAACACCCCTTTAAAAAACTCTTTTGGTAATTATTATTATTTTTTCATCAAATTTTAGATTAGTTTTGAAAATGTTACAATTTTACCCTTGAGATTCGGTTGTTGTTTTAACTTGTCCACGAATTTCAAAATTTCACTAAACTCGTCTTTAAAATAGTGATGATGTGAATATGATGAAGAATAGTAGTAAAGCTTAATCAACTATATAACTCATTTTTTAAACTCATGGTTAACAATAATATATAAAACAGGAGATGATGAGTAAATTTAGTGAAAATTGGACAGTGTGAGAATGTAAATCTTAGAGGAACGACTACGTAAGAACCAAATAACGAGAGGAAAAGAAAGAAAGGTTTAGAATTAGAAGGGTTTGAGATGGAAATGAAAAATGAATTACCTGACCAGCAAGTCTGTCAACCTCCAAGCTGATTTGGGAAATGGATTTGGAAGCCTTTTCTAATTTGGCATTTTTTCTCAACTCAACAAGTCTCTTCTCTTGACTAATTGGGTCTTCTTGAAGCAATATCTTTGAACGATCCTTAACTCCACACACATCTAGAAATGCTTTTGAATCTCTCTCTTTCTCTTTGTATATCAATTTTTGATCTTCTTGGTGCAATCCTGTTGCCCCCACCAACATTTTCTTCAATTCCCCTGCACACACACACACACATATATATCTTCATTTTTATCATTCACTAAGAAATAGGATAAGAATAAAAACGTATTCAAAGTTAAAACGTTGTGTTTGGTAGTGATTTAGTTTCTCAAAATTAAGCCTATATACATCATTTTTGTATCCATTGATTTATATGTTTCGTTGTATCCATTGTTACAAGAGTGATGAAAATCAAGTAGAAAAAGTTAGAGAAAAAATAATTGTACTTCTTTTAACTTAACTGTTTGATTTTTTTCTTTTTTATATTTTTTTTAAACTTAAACTTGTTTTCACTCGTTTTGTTACAACGGTTTGCATCTTTTCTACTACAAGATTTGGTTATTATCGATTTTAAAAAATGAAAACAAGCTTTTGAAAACTAAATTTTAGGATTTTAAAATTTAACTAGTTTGATTTTTTTTAAAATATCGATCATGAAACAAAGTCAAAGTGAGTATTTACCAATTAAGTTTTGGAAACTTAAATATTATTTATTTATGTATGAGTATTTAAATTGTTGTTTTTATTTTAGAATTCAGTTAAGAATCCAATAAAGTAGTTAAAATAAAAGAAAATTGTAAAAAAATAAAAAAAATATAAATTATTTACGTTTGAAAAAACAAAAAATAAAAATCAGTGAATTTTGGCTTTTATTGATTTTTTTATGGAGTAAAAATAGTCTTTTTTTTTCTATTTTTGGAAACTTGATATCAAATTAAAAGTAAAAGTAAGTTTAATTTTTTTAAAAAAATAAAAAAACCAAATAATTACAAAACTCCTTAAAAAGTCACTTAAATTAAATATTTTTATTAAATCAACTACTAATAATTAAACTTAATTTTAGAAACCAACGAAAATTATTAGAGTAAAAAAATGAAACTATTTATAACATATAATAAAAAATTTAAAAAGATAAAAATAATAGATTAATTTTGTTATACTTTTGTAAATAATTATAATATTTTACCATTTTTGAAAATACCATTAAAAGTAATTAAATAAAATAAGAAAAGGAAAACCAAAAGAAGAAAAGAAAAGAAAAGAGAAAAAAAGGAAAAATTACCGAAAGTAGCTTGAGAGCTAATGGAGATTTCATGGTACACCGAACCGTACTTGACTCGGACTCGTACAATCGGAGCCGAAACCGAGTTTTTCTCCGACTCGGTTCTCTTTTGAACCAACATTCCTCCCGGTCTCATTTCCCAATCCATCCCTCTCGATTCTCCGTTTATCCCCCCCGCCGCCGCCGGTGGCCCTTTACTAATCTTACTTCTCAGCATCTTCCCCCCCTCCTTTCTTCTTCTTCTCCTCCTCCTCCTCCTCCCTTCTGGGTGTTTTCACGATTTACAAATTAAATCCAAAAATGTCAGATCTCCGGCCGCCGGATCTGCCACCAACGGCCTCAAACACCCACTTTCCCCGCCACCCACTAATTCCAGCATTACACAAACACACACACACACACACACAAAAAAAAAACAGAGTTCTCTGTTTTTTTTTCCTTCCTTCCCCCACCGCCGATCTCAGATTTTCCGGGATAGAAAAACAGGGGAAGGGTTGCTTTGTTGTGGAGAAAGTGATGGAAAAAAAAATGAATGTGAAAAGAAAGGATGAAGGGCAGAATTATTTCAAAGCAACAAAGAATTTCTTCTCTGTTCTTTCTTTTCTTTTTTCTCTCTTTGTTGTTGAAGAGAGAGAGAGAGAGAGAGAGAGAGAGAGGGAGAGAGAGAGATGAAATAATTTTTAATAAAAAAGGAGAGTGGGCAGCTAACTTAGCTGTTTGCAGCTTGATATATAAATAAACTTAATTGCAATCATTACAAAAATTAAAATTATTTTTATGCATATATATATATATATATATATATATATATATATATATATATATATATATATAATTTTTTTATATAAATAAATAATAAAACACATTATTGTGTAATAACTACACATTTATTTATCACTATAAAAGCTATTTGTACTCTACCCTTCTCCTACCGTTTTTACCACCTACACTCCAACACAAAATCATTACCCAAAAATATCTCATATTTAAAACACACACACCGCTACACAAAATATTTACACTTCATCCAATAATTATAAACGATATTTCTACTTTTTTAATGTTTTTTTAATTAAAGGTAAAAATCAAATTATTTTTATTTGCGTAAACACTCAATTTTTTTTTTCTTTTTTTATTATATTGTGGTCACACACATTTTTCCATGATCATCATTTTAGTAATTATTACGTAATTGTTGGAACATATTATAATTAAACCTACTAGTCAAAATCCTCAATAATAAAAGGGTTTTCACAAATAAAGTTAGGATAAAAAACAAGTAGGAATTTTAGTATAATAAATTCAATTCCATCAAATTTTAATTAAAATCCACATATCAAAGGCTGCTAGTAATATTATTTATGAAGTTTTCAATTATTAAAACTTCAGACACCATCCCATGTGACTTTGTTTAGGTTTTGAATTAATTTATTTGAAAAAAATTATCCTAAATATGACTATAATTATAGTCTTCCAATAAAATAGAAATAAGATAATTATATAACTTAAATATTAATAGGATCAAAATGATCAATAAGAGTAATTAATTAAAACGAACATAACTAAATTAATCGAAATAGTTTAATTAATATGCTATAAACCAATTATGCTTTTTTTAGGAGAAAAAAGGGGGGGGGGGGGAAAAATCAAGACTATTATATACTTAATTATGGTAGCTACACACGATTATAGTTGACAACAATTAGCATAATGAAGGTTTATTATATCTTTTAAATAATTTTAAGACATAATTAGAACACATTTTGCTCAATAATTGATGTAATTATCTCAATCAATTATTATGTCAACCATCCATATATAAAATAAAAATAAATAGCATTCGCAATTAATATATTTTTAAGTGATTATTTCTAAATTATTTACTTGAAAAATACTATCTCTGCATTGTTTTCTTTCTGCTTAACTTTCTATTCTCCAAATTTATTATTTTTATTAGTTTTAGTAAATATTAACTTTAAAACGTATGCTTTTAATAAATATTAATTAAATCTATTCCTTCGAATTTAATTTTAATAAAAATAAGATAATTTAATATAAAAAATTGTTGTGGGAATATATTTTCAAATTTTATAAAAGAGAGTAGAGATTAATTTCTTTCTTTTTTTAAAAAAAAAATCAACTATGATGGAGGAATGGTAAAAAATAGTATAGTTTTTGTCTTTTATTGGTTTTCTTTATTATAAAGTGCAAATAATTTGTATTTTTTATTATTCTTAAAAAAAATTATAAAGAATATTAGTTTTTTATATTCAAATACCAATTAAGTTTTTAAAGGTTGAAACACAAACTACTTTAATAAACTACCCAAATTTAATTTGTAATCAAACCAGTTATAAGTTATGATTTAATCTAACTTTTGCAACTATAAATTTAGGAAAACACAATATTAACTAATCAAATGTTGTTTTTCATATCAAGTTAGCTTTCTCCATTTAAGAAAAATAAAAACATCGATGTAAAGAATTATAAGTTTAATTTTGTAAACAATGATAGTTTGGTCTTGTCCATTATGCCATGTTTAAATATTTACTTTTAACCTTTTCTTTTTTCTATTTGAAAATTTTCCAATCGTTTTAAATATTTATGTTTCTATTTATTTGGCCTAAAAAATCCTAATAGGAATAAAGAAACGTAAAATAAAAATATACCTAACATGACTAATTCAAATTTTCAAAATGTTCGAAAATCGTCATATGTCAAAATATCTTATAATACCACAAAACAAATAACGTCGATATGAATCCACTTTCTATAAAAATTTAGAACCGACTCGTTAATTAATAATGTAAAAATTTGAGGATTAAAAGTGACAAAAAGAAAATAAATTTGTGAAGCCGCCATAGGCTAAATAATTTTAGAAGCGGAGGGATGTTCGCATGCTTTGAGGTTCACTGGGACACTTCCGTCTATACAATCACTAGCTGCCACGTACTTTCCAAATTATTATTTTCTTTTTCCTTATAATATAATTCTGTTATCTATTTTTTCTCTCTCCATTATTTAGTCTTATTTAGTTTCATAGTAAAGTTTTGTTTCTATAAATTAAAATTTAACTTTAGATTTTTAATTTTTATTTTAAGCACTCGTCAAACTAAATACCCTTTTAGTTAACTTTTTCCATTTTTTATGAACGTCTTTTTGAAAAGATATTGGTCATTTATGGTAATGTTGGTAACTTTTCTAAAAAACTATGTGGAGGATACTTTAATTTATTTGTGACATTTTATGCATTTTTTAATCTAATTTTTATTACCTTTTATTTTAGGTATGATGTTTGTTAAAAATATCGTGTGATTTGTATATATAATCTTTTTTTTTTTTTTTTTTTAATTTAGATTTTGAAGATTCACTTAATTAGAAGAATTCAAGTTCATGATGTTGTTTGATGATGTTACATTTTTTTACCATAAAATGTGTAGTGTCAATTTAAGAAATACTTTTAAGTTTTTTTCTTTTTAATATGAATTTCTTAAATCATTGTTGAGCTAATAGGGATTTAAAATTAGGGTTGTTAATGGGTTGAGTTGACATACTATATATTTAGATTCAATCCAATTGTTCGGATTGCAAATTTATTCAATCCAAATAACCCTCGTTAAAAAAATGAATCCAATCCAACCCAACCAATTAAGGTTATTGAGTCAATTATCTAAATTTTTGTTTTAAAAAGAAGTAAAATATTAATACGTAAAAATTGAATTTAATCATTTTACTTCTATTTAATTGGGATTAACGATCGAATTTTAATTTATATAATTCACCTCTTTTTCCATAATGCTAAAAAAAACTATTAAAACGAAAATAAATATGCATATATATATATATATATATATATATATATATATATATATATATATATATATATATATATATATTGAAAATTGAGTTAATATTGAAGGTAAGAAAAATTGGGGGCGTGAGGAAATTAAATTTAGTGTTGCTCAATCAATGTCCACAAAATAATAGTGGTTTCGAATAGAACACGTGGCGGAATCATATTTGGTGGAATGTGACGGTCGGTGAAGTTTATTTATTTATTTGTTTATATTTTATTTTTCATATTTATTATCATTATTAATTTTATTTATTTAGGGGGGGGGGGGGGGGGGGGTGGGGGCGTTGCCGGCACCAGCAAACAAAGACTTCACAAATTGGTGAACTTTCATCGTCGGTCAGCAGCCACAAGCTTTTCTCTTTCCTTTTTCAACTTTTCCATTCTTTCCTTCAAATCACCCTTAACTTCCATGCCTTTATCTTTTAAGAAAAGCTTTAGAAAAAACAACAAAGAATAATATAAACAAAGAATGCTGGCAAAATATACAGTACAAGAAATATTCTTGTCGAGTCAAAGGGCTCTCTGGGATGAGTTGATCAACCTTTTTTTTTTTATTCTGGGTTTCTCCCTTCCAAGGGCTTGAAGATTGTCATCGATTCTTGGGTGGAGCCTAGAAGTATACCCTCAGTGGCCATAGCCAAACGAATCTGGGGTTGAAAAACAACTGAAGACTACAAAATCAGTAGCAACTGAACTACTAAAGCACACATTGATTGGATGTAGGGCATAATGTAACCACGTACGACTGGTAGACAATACAGCCTTACAGGAGCATCCTACACATTTATTGCAAAATCACCAAAATTAATGGTAAAAGCTCGTAAAATTTGGTCAAATCATCCTTCACCGATCAATGACTCAAAGTTGTTAAGTGACATGTGCTCACTCGTTTTACTTGTTTAGGACATTATGGTGTAAAAAATATGTGATGCTAAGTGACATTTTTACTTAGAAAACATTAGCAAAATAGACGGTAAAAGCATGCAATTTAATTGTGATGAGAAGGTAGTTACTATCAATAATTGTTGCTGGAGATGGTCCTTAATCAATCGAGTCATTAAGAACATTTAAGAGAATAAAAGTTGGTTATTTTATCCAAAACTCCACCCAACTTAATTTGATAATTCAACTACCTTGTGAAGGTTTGTATAATACCTGACCTTTTTTGATTTATGTTATATTTTGATCATGTATAGTTTTCTAAATTTGTTTTTAAATTCACTAATCGAAATGATAGAGAATTATAATACAAATAAATAATAATAATAAAAATACTTTTTTTGATAAAGTGCAGGCTATAAATTCATTTTACTTTTGTTCAAATTAAGAAAAAAAAAAAAAAGAGATTTTCAAATGAATAAACTAAAAAGTTGACCCAAATGAGATTTGATCTACTTCTTAATTTTTTAGTGATATTAGCCTTTCACTCATTTTCCGTTCTTAATTTCTCAATATAGTACTCTCGTTTCTTTTCCCTCTCCCAATCCCCCACCCACCAACTTGTTAATTCTTGATCTTGTTTCTTACTCTTGTTTCATGCTCTAATTAGTTCCTTACTCCTCGTTTTTCTATCCCAAATGTCGCTCTTGATAAACCGTCATTATAGTTAGTAGAAGTAGTACTTAACCAAGCATATTCACCTTACCTTCTTATTTGATAAAAATGAACTTTCAAATAACTACATATTTCAAATTTATTGATCATGCACGTTACATTTCAATGTTTAAAAGCACATGAACCCAAAAGTAGAATGAAACTCCAAGTGAAAAGGCAAAGAGTATATATTTTAACCCAAGTTGTTTTATACTTACATAAAAAGTAGTTTAAATATAAGTTGCAAAATTAATCCATATTTCCCAATGCCAATGTTTTATATATTTGGTTTTTCTTTCTCGAGGTAACATATCTATTATCATATACTACCTTGAAAAAACAAAGGAATCTACCATTTTTTAATGGAAAAAAAAAAAAGAAATCAAGTTTTTACTCTTAAATTTATGTAATAATTAGTAATCAACTTCCAATTTCATCAAGTGTTTTAATCTTAACGTTTTAGAACTTTTAATTGTTGTAATTATTACCCATTTAATTAATTTTTGTTTGAACCACCATTAATAATGAGCTTATATAGAAATTTTTATATACAAACTTTAAATCTATAACTTATTCCATAGTTCATTTATAAAAAATGAGCAATGTTTGTCATTGTCTTCGTTAAAAAGCCATTTAAAAAAATTAATCCCTTTTTTTTTTTGTTGGGTTTAGTAATTAACAGATTTAAACTAAATAATATTTTTTTAAAAAAAATCAGATAATATTTTAATTTTCAATTCTATACTTTATTCTTTTATTTTATATATTTATCTATTTGACGTGGATTTTTTTCAAAAATTTAACTATTTTTTAATATTAACAATTAATTATTAAACAAATTTCATCACACTAGACAATAATTTTTAAATTACAAAAATAAAAATAAAAAATTGTAAGAAATGACAAAATAAACAAAGTATTTACCCTTTTATGACAAAATATAAGTGTATTGAATTTTTTTCCTAGAGTATAATTATTTTTTATTTTTTATTATTCTGAAGAAACCCAATAAAAAAGTTGGTTAATTAGAAGTCTATTTTTATTATTATATCTAAAATAAGATATTTTTTATATTTAGTTACCAAACATTGTAACATATTTTTTCCACTTTTAAACCAAAATTTTCCGAACACTATTTTACTTCTTTTTACAATAAATTAATTATTCTAAAAGCATGCACAACTAAAAATAATTATTTTAAAAGCTACAACAATCATTGTTACAAACTTCTTGTTATTATTTTTTTTTCTTTGAAAAATATCAGTGTTACAATTAACATCTTTTTCAATTGAAAATTGTCAGAGTTACAATTTATTTCATCAAATTTGTTATTGTAAATGCTTTATTACTATTATTGTTGTTGTTAATGTGCATTTAGATATTTACTTTTACTACAAATGTTGCATTAATTTTACATAAATGTTTAACCTGTGTTTTCCATTTTTAATTTACACATTCATTATCGTATGTATTTGTATATTATCATAACAAATATATACTTTGCAGTATTATTTTTTATAAGGAGCATTTTTCAATATAGAAAGCAAAATTAGAACTACTTAAGAATGTAGTAATACCAATCGAATTATCTATAACCTAATTGAATCTTTTTGCTACATGTAGAAAAAGTTCCTTTTTTTTTTTTCCTATTCACAGGGATTAATTCTCTAAAAGTAATTTTAGGTAAAATTTTTTGACAAAATATTTACACTTCGTAAAAACATTAAGTGTAATGGATTTTTCATGATTCTTTCTATGAAGGGTAAAAAATTTGTTTTTTCAATTGTTTTTATAAATGCTAATAAATTTTAAGAAAATTATCAAAAATGACAAATTTAATAAAAATATTTATAAAATATAATAAAATTTCAGATTCTATCAATGATAGACATCGATATGCTTCTATCAGTCATGTTGATAGATAATAATAGAAATCTATTAATATCTATCATAAATAAAATTTAAAATTTTAATATATTTTGTAAATATTTTTGTTTATTTTACTATATTTAAGAATGTCCCTAAATTTTATGGTGTATATCAATTAAAAATTAAAAATCATAATTTATATAAGTTAGAATCATAAATATTTATAATTATATTAGTTCACATCTTTCATGTTCGATTTAATTAGAAAAACCTCACATAAAATTTATAATTATATCTATTAAACTTCTATACTTTCGTAACATAATCAACATAAACTCTTGAGAAGAATTTTATTTGAGGATAATCCATATTGAATGGTCTATTTTTGTAAAATTGACATATGAAAAGGTGTATTAGTTAATTTTTCTACTTTTTAGAGAAAAGGAAGAACAATCAAATTTCTACTTTAAATGTTAAAAAGAAAAAATATCTATTTATATATATACATTTTTAAAAAAAAGAACTTTAATGTAGCATACGAATACTCTCAAATGTCACATCTCTCCCTAATGAGTACTTTTCAAAGTCAAGGTGACATTTTTAACCTCATTTTCTTGTTTGTCCCAAAGAAGGGGCATAATGGTCATTTCAAGAAGTGTGTAATTGTACAAAAAATGGGGGAAGTGAGTGAGAGAAAAAAAAAGGGCAAAAACAATGGCCTTTTGAGACCAATTTAATTTAATGGGGATTTACTATCGTCACCTACTTCCTCGACACGTGGCGATCATCCGTGGACTCAAGAGGCTGGGAGGAACCTCCTAAAGTTAGATGACCACCGACACTTTGACACGTGTGTGAATCGGCACGTGTGAGAGAAAATGGAAAAGGGCCAAAGCGCACTGACCGTACCGACGGAGACAATCCCACGTGTGAAGCGTGTGGAGTGCCGGATTTCGTGCTGACGGAGTTGCGATGTTCCCGGTGCATCCAACTACGGTCGGTACTCACTACTCATACACTCTCTTTTTTCTTTTTCTTTTTTCAAACGGTCAACCAATTATGTTATAATAACATTTTGAGACCCCTCCCCTTTACTTTGGTTATTGCTTGATTTTACTTTTTAATCCCCCTATTAAATTTAAATCACATTTTTAGTCTCTTTATAATCACTTCAAATTGTGTTAAAAAATTAGTACAATATATCAAATTTTTCTATGATGTGTTAGTTTGTTGATGCATTCTTCCTTCAATTTTGACAAACTTCTTTTTCAAAATTATTTTTTATACAAGTTTGTTTGATTTGTTACATATTAAAAGTGTTTTTTTTTTCATTCTTAATGTCATATTACTATAAGAAAAGACTACAAAATATTACGAAATAATAATTTAAAATGATAATCGTCACAGTTGGTTGTATAGAATAGTTGCTAGCTAGAGGTGATAACTTTTGGCAAAACTTGGTTGACGACGATCCACTAGAACTAGTGGCTAAACTCGCTGATGTGTAGGTGGTTAGAGTTTTTCAAATAAATAATTAGGAAGAAATTAACTCTTAACCACTCGATTCTTTTTTTTTTTCTTTTTAGAAGTTGATTCCAAGTGTGTGTTCTAAACTAATGTATTGTGTAAAACTTCATTATCGTGTATGCTATTTAATTTTTTTTTTTTTTTTTGTGACTGAAACACTTGAAAATGCACCTCTTTAATCCCAACAAAATTTTGGTTCAATCATAAGAATATATATATATGTGTGTGGATAATTTCACACTCACATATACTATATGTATTTCATATAGAATGGTTTTACATTATATTTGATTTGGGGTCATAGTGACCGACCCATTTAATACAATAATACAAACAAAAAAACAGTGGGTTTCGGGTGAAATGCTAATTAAAATGAAAAGCTCATCTTTGGTATACAGTAATTTATCTCCATACCATAATCTAGATATACACTAAAATTAATTGATATATATATGATATCATAATATTACTTTATTAATTGAATTGAAAATCCCTTATATTTTAATTTTCATGAAATGACATTGACAATTTCATAGTTTTTCTTTTCAATTAAAAATCTCATTAATTTTTTTTTTACCAACTTAACAATTTCATAGATGGTTATTCTTTTAGCATTATTGGGTGTGTGTAGGGATTATTTATTAGTTGAAATAAATTCAATAAATAAAACAACAATTTTTAAATCTAAAGCCACCAAAAAATTTAAGACAAAATTAAATATTGAATTATTCATTTAGGTATAAATTAGATAACTATTTTTTTTTTTTGAGTAAAATCAATAATTAACAATTAAAGTTTTGTAGGCTTAAGAAGAATCATGAAATAAAATGAAGGTATAAAGAACAACTCTTATATTTAATGGGTGACTTTTGCATTTTCTAAAAAAATTGCCTTTTACAAATATTTTTAAATTGTGGTTTAATTTAGTTACAAAAATTTGTCCTTAAATTCCCATTATATTCAAAGGACCAAATTTATAATTAATCACTGAATTTATTTTTTGAAAAGGATGCAAAACAGAGTTGGATAAGCTACTAAACATTAATGCAAAAAATAGAAAAATGTGCTCTTGGGAGAAGTACTTTTGTCAATGTTTTTCTTAATATAATAGTATTTATTTTCAAAACAATATGTTGATTAAAAAATATGTAGATTACAGTAAATTTTTATTTCAATGTTATTTTACTTTAATTACAAACCTTTTAGTGATTAACAAATTAAACATACTTTCAACTTTTAGTTTTAAAATGTCAATCTTCAACTTATAAATTTTAAAATAAATAACTATATGATCTACGGATTAAATGTGATATTCTCTTTGGGTATATAATTTTTAATATTTATCTTATACAAACTTTAACGCAAACCTTTATTATCAAATTACATATGAGTTATATTAATAACTTGTACTACAAATTTAGATTCCCAATAACTAATATTACCTTTTTCATGACTTCCACTTATCGAATACGACTCGTAAAAGTGCGACTTTTGCCATTCTTTATCACCTTTCATTGCTTGATGAATAAACAACTAAAAAGTTGTGTTGATCCAAGTAGTAATCGAGATTTGTGATTGAATATATCGATTCAAATACCTTCAAATTTAAAACTCCTAACGTTTAATAATTTCAATAAAGGTAGAGGGAAGAAAACATTGCGAACAAACACACATTGTACCCTTACTTTAGAGGGCAAAGTCCTTTCTTTATTTAAAAAAAAAAAAAGAAAGGCTTTCCCACAGAGAATATTGAAAGTTTGTCCCCTAAAAAAGACATTGAACTGAACATGTCTTGCCATTCACTATTAAATATAAATTAGCAAAGACAATGATTGAGAAGCAAAATTATTTTTTTGGGTGTCTATATAATTCCCACATGATTTGTCAAATTATGCATCAATGCTTCCTACTTTGATAGCCCTTCTATCTTACTACTTTCCAAACCCTCTTAGTAATAGGTGTTATTATTATTACAAATTTGGAACTTCATATTTTCCAATTTTACTTTTACGAAATATTCATATTTAACTAGTTCGTTTGGTTGGACACGGGTGTGTCACGATGTAATACCCCAAGCTTAGTATTTGAAATTCAAATCCAATGCCTAATTGCACCAACACTCCTCTATGTTGTTGCAACTTGACATCGTCATTCTTACTTATCTCAAAGACTTTTAAGAGTGAAAGTTATCCTTAGACAAATCTACATTAATCCTTTTCAACATGATTTATCATCACCCACGTGCTTCTTAGGAAAATTTGTAAGAAGTCACACAATAGAGAATTGTTCAAAGCTAAGCAAGTCTAATTTTGGAGTTCCTATAATTGAGTCACCGAAAGAAATGTACACCTTGTTGGTATAGATAGTAACTTTCAATATTTTTATAAGTTTATCTTAACCATACTTTTATGTCCTCAAAATCCTTCTCAGATGTGATATCAATCAGTTCATTCATGTTTCTTTTTTTAAATTGGGATGTTACACACAACCTACTCTCAAGTCCTCATTTTATACTTGAAACCTCACAAAGGTTTGGGAGGTAACCTTAACTCTTGACCCCTTCTTCAAGTGTTGATTTTGGTTGGAGTTTTCTTTGTCTAGCCGCGATTTAATTGCTCGACTACTAACTCCTTGATATTCTAAGTTTTGTAGATTTGTATATTTTGAAAGCATGAGTAGTTAAACTATTAGTTCTATATAGTATAAATGCAGCTTGTCATTAGAAACTTTAATGTTATATACTTATATTTTGTGGTATCATTTATTGTCCTCTCAGATTTAGTTTATAGTTTTAAATTAAAGTCGGTTAAATTATAGTAAATAAAATGCAAAATATATTTTATGTTATTATGTTACTAAGATACATATGAAGCAATAGGGTAGCTACAAGTTTATTGAACCATAAGAAAGTGTGTGTAAATGTGAGTTAAATTATGTCATTTCCACTTCTATTGTCCTATTAAAAAAGACAACAAAAGACAAATATCGTTACATATATTGCCTTTGTGTATCCAACATGTAAACTATTATATATTAGAGATATCTATTGAAAAATTACCATACACGTTTTTATCGTTAGAAAAGATCATAAGTAATTGATACCACGTATGATTTAGATAGGTAATTTAAAATAAAGATATATAGGGACTTCACTCAAGTACAAAATCAGAAAATTTGGGAAGAAATTTGTACCAAAGTATTTATGACAAAAAAAGAAAAAAGATACAAAAAAAAAATGAAGAAAATGAAGTAGTTGGTCCATCATCACTCATTTGATGGTCTCTCTCTCCAAGAAAAAAGACCAAATATTTGGCTCACCCACTACCATATAATATATTTCCCCATAATTACCATATTATTATTATTTAATTAGTGCATCTTAATAATTTTTTTTTCTCAAATTTATTAAAAAAGTAAACAACAACAACAACAAAATTATAGGGTAATTAAATTATTAAGATTATATAATAACAACCAATATTCATTTAATTAAGTTTTGTTTGAAATAAAATTAACAACTAATGTATATATAGATTAGAAGATGTTTAATTATATTATAAAAGTAGAAAAGGAAAATCTGCCCTTTAAATTGAAGAATAAAAAATGTTTGAAATTAAACCAAAAAATGAGAGAGGAGATGAAATGTCTCTTTATTTAGATACGTTTGTTTTAAGGAATATTTTATATACATTTTGGCTTAAAGCTTAAAACATCAAAAATCCAACTTCCAATTTTAATCAACAAGGAAAAAAAAAACCCCAAGTTTCCTTTTCTTTCTATTTCAAGGATAGCTATAGCTTAACTTGTTTGGTTGGTAGATTTTCTTCTAATACAAACATCTTTTCGTATATGCTAGAAATTAACCGGTAAATGTGTTGTATTTGTGATTTTTTATTTGGAGCATTTTCAAAAATAACAAAATATAATAAATCATCCAACTCTCTTGGGTCAATTTAAATCTTTTTCACCATACTTTGTGTGTGTGTGTATATATATATATGTATATATATATATTGTGCTATTTGTAAGAATTTTTCTTTTTATTTTTTAAAATTAAATTTATTTTCTCTCTCGCTTTCTATTATTTATAATAATTTGTATTCTTGAGTTCTAAATACAAAAATCATTTTCTAAATTCTCTTCTCTTTTTTTAGTTTTCCAAAGTTTAGGTTTGATTTTGATCAATACATTGATTAGAATAGAGATAATAACTATTAATTATGAATAGATTTCAAGGTTTGGATCTAAAATGTTAGGATATATTTTGGATTTGATTCTTGATGAAAGAATTCCTAATTAGAATCAAAATTTAACTTTTAAAAGTAATATTTGATTCCCTTCACTCACACCCTTTCCACAAAATGGCAAAAGAGATCAATGTCATGAGGGTTTGCTCTTTTTTTCTTTTCTTTTCTTTTCATAATGCTTTATTTTTTTTCTATTTGGGTTATTTTATCAAACTAATTAACAAATATTCAATCAAGATGGTGAACACTATGAAGTTTCATTACGTTAGTTTTGTGTATATTAATTATAATAGCTATGCATTAAATAAACACTAAACATTTCTAAGCTCTTGAGAATGTATTAAATTTCAAGAACATTTTTAGAATAATACCACTAACAAAAACATAGATATAAAACAAATTTATTTACTAAAATTTTCACACTCCATCATCATTATTTTTATTGTACCTAAAAACGAAAAACAAAATGGGCAACAAAGTAATTTAAATTAGAAAATCCAATAATAAAATATCTATATGTATATATTTGATGTAAAACAAACATAATTTTGTAAAAATTATTAAAAAGAAAAAGACAAAAGAAAGTTGTTTAAAGGTAAGCCATCAAATATATATATATATATATATATATATATACAAATTTATATATAAATTGGACATCTTTTTATCTATGAAAATATAAATGTGATTAAAAGTGGGGAACCTTCTTTTTGACCTAATTTTTCAGCTGTCTAATTGGTTTATTGGAAGAGTGTCGGCAAACACAAACCAAACCCAAATCCCAATTAAATCAATTTTGTGTCTTCAATTTAATTTCTATTTTTATTTCTTTGTGTTTTCTTATAATCTATCTTATTCTCTTTTAATTTTCCTCAACTTTTTTCTTAATGAATTTAATTATTAAAGAGATACATAATCGAATCACCGACTTTTAAATTCACATCCAAATGAAACTTGTTATAGACAAATAAACTCATTACTTTACATAACACATACAAACAATAAGTATACATTATTCTTTGAAAATTAGATAGCTGATGAGATGAAATCAAAAGTCAACTAACTAATGAGCTACAATTTTTTTAAATCACTACCCCCATATATATAGTGTTTGGTGAATATTAAAATAATTATAAGAGATTTTATTATTGTGTTAAAATAAAATTTAAATGGTGTCAATAATTAGATGCACTAGAAGAAGAAAGAAAGAAAGAATAGATTCTCCTTTACAATTATTGAATTAGAAAATGATTATTGTTTTATTATTATGTAATGTAAATTATAATGTGGTATTCAAAAAGGGCATTATCAAAGGAGGGTGGAAGGGGGTCTAGTGACTTTATGATGCAAATAGTTCCTTTTGGAAAATGAGAACACAAAAATATACATTAATTGCTTCCTGTCTTATTACATGTTTTGTATATATTCAATAATCACTCAACGAAACATTGACGTGATTTCTATCTCACTTTTCACACTAACTTCTATATTTTTCAATGTTATATATGATGTGTTTCTATCAAGCCAACCCATTATATAATAAATACAAAATGATCGAGACAATGTCAATATATATAATTATTAGCTACATGCATGTATTAATATATATATATATATATATATGATATTGTCTATTTTAAACTTAAGTTGGATATGATTTTGATTTGAAAGTTTATTATATAAAAATTTGATGTCAATAAAAATTTTGTTCTTATAGTTTATAACTTAATTCCCAAGACCTACCAAACTTGAATTATTATAACCAACCCTTCCTCCTTCTAATATTTTCAATAACTTAATATCGTTATAAAGCGGAAAATATATATATCGTTAACCTTGGTGCATGTTTCATTTTCCTACATTTCATACATGTAAAAGTATGATATTGTGATTGTGTTTGTTGATGTTATGAACAAAATAATATGGCTTGAAGTTGGTGAAGGAGGAGGCCATTCTTAATTACCTTTCAAATCAATGGATGCTTTTACAATCAAATGATATGACTTTTCATCTTCTCAATTATATGAGATCTTATGCTAAAAGGAAGACAAGACAGAGAGAAGATAATAATTATTATCTCTTACAAATGAAATAAATTATGATCTTCAATGACATTATGTATAAAAACATTGACTCTTAGGTCATAAAAAGGTTTCCACCTAAGTTTACTTTTTACATTATTGCGAGATTAAAATATTTGTGGGTATGCGAATATCTTCGTGTAAATTCATAGATGTTCATATAACTAATTGTCATCTATTTAAACTAATATGAATAGAAATAGTAATGATTATTATATTCATCGATTAGTTTTGGAGTAAAAAAAATTAATTATTAATCTAAATAAATTGTATAAATTTTGTAACTTTTTAGAAATATTTGTCGATATCGATATTTTATCAATATGTTGGTGGATAAATCCATAAAAATGAAATTCCAATATCGACATTGATATCAATAGTTTAATCCTTGATTACAAGTATACATTATTAAAGTGTTAGATATAACTGTTCTTGATATTTGGAGTATTTAGTTTATACATTATTTTAGTAGCAGTTAATATATTGTTGTTTCAATATCGAATGAGTGAACTTCATGCTATAATTTTGAAATGTTATATGTGGAAAGTTGAAAAATAAATAATACTACAAACCAATCAGTTTTACGATTTATATATTAGGTAGTGTTTGATAATATGATATTCCATCGCAAAACCAATTAACAATGAAAGGAGTAACTCATCTATCTTATAAAATGTGGATCATTTTTGTTTTTTCAACGTGAAACTCTCAACATCTCAACACATAGGTTTGTAACTATAAATATCTTTTTACATAAAGAAAATATCATATTAATCCAATAATATATATCTGTTAGCAAAATTTGTTAATACCTCAATAAAGAAAAAGAGAGAAAGTATGTTAACCTTAGCATATATAAACTCAACTAAGCAAAACATTAATATAGATAGAAATTGAAAAAGTAAATTATTAGAAAGAAAAAGAAGGGGAAAATAAAACAACCTTGAATCTCTAACCTCCACATGTATAATATAATGTTATATTGGAAAAATAATATAAAAATAAAAATCCTACGACAATCATTCATTCTCCTCTAACAAAACTATTAAAAATATATTCAATAAACAGTTAATAAACTAGAATGTGTACCTATTTGTATTTATGATAAAATAGATAATTAGTGAATCTATATATAGACTATAATATTTTTCTATATTTGTAAGTATATTCGTTCATTTTTACTCTATTTAAAAACAATATTAAACCTTTAAATATTTCGATTTTATTAAACATTTAAAAAGGAAATATAATACGTAAATAGGTAGATGAATGAGAATTGGAGAGTATGTCCATCCAATAATATCCATAATTGGCCAACACTATCTATCCTTTCTAATTTTGAGTTTTGAAAGGTGAGGGTGAGGGTATGATCATCAAGGGATGAACCTTCACATTGGTGGGTCTATTTGGGTTTGGAAGTTCTTAAAGATCATATAAACATTGCTAATAATGATAAGGGAAACCATAGGATTGGTAGTCCCTTTGGCCCTTTTAGCTTTAACCAAAGTCAATAACAGAAAATGGGGTATGCTATGTTTGGGTGTCATAATCTGATTTTGTTCACTAACATGTGATCCAGTTGTCATCAACGCTAAGGGGAAACTCCAAAACAAAACAAAAACCATTTTGTTTTGTGACAAAGTCAGTGTCATGGAAACTCCAAATAATCCAAACAAAAATCTTATCTCTTGATCAACACATAATAATATACTTCAATTTAAGCCCCATGAAGTTGGGCCAAATTATCACACATCCCCTTAGTTTGGGGCCATTGACCCATTTTAGCACATGGGGACAACATATTGCCTTTTGAGAATTTTGAGCAACATACCATGTGCTTTTTTCAATTTCATTCCTATACTCTTTTGTTTAGGTAATTAGGAACAATAATAGTATTTGTTGATAGCTCTCTCATCTTCATGTGACACCAATGGTGAATTTATTTGAAGTAGAGGTGTGCAAGCGAGATACATAATAGATAGTACATTTCTAATACATGGAGTTTATGATGTACGTGTAATCGTTCGATCATTCAAGTACGTGAACGGTGTGCATACATGTGCTTCATTTATTTGTGTCTTTTAAGAGAACTATATCCTGAGTGTGATACAAAGGAATCATTTTCATCTTCATTAGTAATCAAAGTAAAAAATCAAATCAATAGATGCAAATTGAAGTTATAAAGTAATTGAATTTCAAGAGAACAATATTTCTCTTTAGTGTTGTCTTGAGTTCTATAAGAGAAAAAAATTTCTTCTCTTCGTGAGCCTGTAGGATTTAAGATGAGTTTTAGGGTGGGCTCAAAAAACGTGGCTTGTAAAAGATAAAACGTGTACATTAGTGTGGTGTTTGTCACATACACTCTGATGCTTAAGTTCGAAAGTAAAAGAGTGTTAAAATTAGAAAGTTTAAGAGTATGATTTAAGTTATCTCATATGAATCTATAATCATATATTAACATAGAAGATTGACCTAGATCTTCTCATGTTAATTTTCGAAATTTAGTTATATAACCGAATTGAATCTCAGGTGGGATTCATGGCTCAAAGTTTGAGCAGACCCTATGCAACAGTTAATAAGCTTTGGTCAAGACTGAATGGGGAATTAGGCCCAACAGTCCAACTCCAATTTCTTGACCCATTGTGATCTTCTATTGGTCCTGAGCCATATTTTTTATTACTTACTTATCCATCGATCTATAATCATCTCTAACAATGATAACAATAATCATAAGATTAAAATTATCCTACAAGTACGTGAATTCCTAATTTGAATTAATATTATGATTAACATTAATTATATAGGTAATTCAAAACTCAAAAATATATTTTACCTTATTTACACTGCATTTATCATTATTGTGTATTATTGCGTAAATTATAACTTTTTTATTATGATTTTAATTAAGGTAAAATCTTAATTATTAATGAAAAACGTTACCTTATATAATTTATTTTAAATTATCATTAAATAATATATTTTTGATTATGGAAATAATTTCTAAAATTCTCTTTCTTAATTATTCATCAGCCGCATAACTCTTACATTCTCATCTCCATTGTAAACAGTCATTCTTCTTTATTACATCCGTCGCCTGCAATTTATCTAATTTCTCCACCAATTCCGATACATCCTCCGTCGGAAAGTTATCGAATTTCTTCACCAATTCCATCCAGTTTCATTCTTCATCTCCTTATATTTCATCTATCACCAATTTCGATTTCGTTATTAAATTTCGATTTCGTTATTCACAAAATCTCAATTTATTTCGTCCTTTCGTCCTTCTCATGCATCCGGTTAATTGTCTTCCTTAATTCATTATATTTTTCAGTACTCCATTAAATTGTAGTATTCCTAGAATGTTTATCGTTATATTCCGAAATATTTGGTTTAGACATATACCACTTCATAACAATGCATATATTTATTACATACAGTTCCCAAGGAATTTCAATTGTCTGTTATGTGAATTAGTTTAGGGTATACAGTAACCGATTAATATGATATGTGTAATTTTTTTAAATATATACCCCTTCATATATACAATAATATGCATAAATTGACATACAATAATTGACAAATATATATGATCTATGTGTTATGTTTTTTTTTAGATATATATACCCCTTCTTTCAATTTCGATACATCCGATTCTTTATTCACGTAATCTTATTTCCTTCATCACCAATTTTGGTTTCGTTCTTCATCGATTCTCAGTTTTTTTTTTTTGTTACACTCATACTTTTGGTTAGTTGTCTTCCTCAATTCCTCATATTTTTCCTTACTTCATTACATCGTAGATTTTCTAAAACGTTTTAAACTTCGATTCCGTAATATTGCATTTAGATATATATCACTTGATATATGCAATTTATAAATATATGTTGACATACAGTTTTCAAAAAATATGATATATCGATTTTGTTATTTAGTGTGTATATACCCCTTCGTATATACAATAATACATATAAATTGACATACATTTACCGAAAAATATGATATGTTAAATTGATTTATGAATAATATATATGAAATAATACTTTGTATATTTTATGAATGAAAGATTGTGTTTTCAATTTGTTAAATTGAGTAAGAAAAAATTACAGAATGTGAGAAAAAATTTTGTGTATGTATTATTGAATATATGCAGTAATATATATGTAACAAATCACAAAAAATAAATATATTATTCAGTAGCATATGTGAAAAATTAAAATAGAATGAACATTACCGGAATATATGCGGAAGAAGAAAGAACACATTTTTTAAGGAAAAAAAATATATACTACAAAACAAAAGAATAAATAATATACGAAACAAAAAAAGCTAACTGTATCACAAGAAGCAAATCGGAAGGGAAGAAAAAAGAACAAAGTTTTGTCTGTAATAGAAATCGAAGAAGAATGCCGGTGTCGGAATTGATGATCGTGAGAAATTAACTTTTAGTTGGGCATGAAATTGAAAATATTTATTTTTTAGGATAATTATTACATATAATAATTTATATCATATTTAAATCATTATAGTATTAATAAATATTAATTAATAAATACAAATATATATGTAATAACAATTAAGTTATAATGGATATAATAAATATGTTGGTTGATAATTAAGGAAAATATTATTCAAGATTAATGAAATTTGGGTAATAAGGTAAATTTGTCCATCCTTTTGCGAAAAATGTTAGCTGATTTAAGACTTTTATGTAATATATTAAAAATAAAGACTCATCGTGTAATATCATTCGACAATTTAAGCTATTTTAGTTATTAAAAGGAATAAAAAAAAGTAAAGGCATAAAGAATGCATGAAAAAGGTTTCACTAAAATGTAGGATGAAAGATCACAATATGGAATGTTGACAACTTATTGAAAATATATATATATGTATGTATATATGTAAACGCCCTTTGCAACACAATACAAGTAAGATTTTTCATTAATGTTCTCCATGGTTAATACACAAATATGCCAATCTATAGACCAAAGTTTACAGAACTTTGTCTATATATTTTCAAGATTATACAATCTTGACTGATGAGGTTAAACAGAATTCCAAATTTTCAAGTCTAGTTAAGAGTATTCCCTTCCATCATTGCACACCATATCTGATTTCATGTCAAAGATGGATTCCTGAGGACAGTGCTATACAAATATAGCTTATCGATAGCAGTGTCGTTGCAAGTTAAAGGGAAAATTAGCATTGAATCAGTTCTCACAATTGCACGTCTAGACTGCAGGACAAACATCCACCAAGTGATTTTAGAATTCAAGAAACAAACTAGAACGTCTCAATAGACTTCAGCATGGAAGCCCATTTAGTGTTTAGAATCTAATGTTTAATTGGTAGTCATTTATTTCACTGCAGGAGAAATGAGCAGACAGTAACTCAATTTCTAGCACATCATAAAAATTAAAAAAACCATGGTCGTATAAAGTTTAGGAAGAGATAGCAAAACATGAAAAAATTGGAGTCCCAGCTAGATTTTTTTTTTTTTTTATTATTATTATTATTTGTGGCCATAACAGATCTCAACGCGTCTTCCTTACTGTGTTCATATAATGTGAAATCCTTCGGATAAGGGATGAAGAGCCAAGTAAGAGTAGAATAAAGTTCGAATTTATCATCATATTCATCTCAATGAGAAACTAAAGCTGATCTTTCTAAGTCTTAACTCAGAGAAATTACACGTTTGAGACACTTGAAAAACAAATATAAAAATACCATACAGAAAGATCCCTAAATACCTAATGAGTCAATTAGAAAAGCACGTTCCCAAGACAAATACAACATTCATTTGTGAAGAAACCCCCAAAAAATTAATAAAAAAGAAGAAGTAAAAGGAAAAAAGAAAATATCTATCCCAAATATTCTGTACAAAATATATAAGTTCTCCACTTTAACCCAAGGGGGTGGGAGCCAAATTGTTAGGCCTGTTTTTTAAGTTAGTTAACCTTTCCAGGCAAAGCACATATTATCGTCAAGATCATTGTTAAAGAACCCATTATCCGTAAAATCATGGGCTATGTCCTGGATTATATCATCATCCAATTGAAGATTTTGTGGCAAATCTGCACTTCTTTGGTTGAACCCACTGCTGCTACGAGCACCAGCTGCTGCTGATACATCACCAGTTGAAGCACTTTTAAAACTATTACTTCGGCTTGGGGCCGGTGTGTTACTACAAGATGCATTGGCTGTGCCTGCAGCCGTCACAGAAGAGCTGCCGGCTCCGTAGCCTGTATAAGTTCCACCAACGCTTACTTTTGTGTTTGATCCAGAAAGCGGTTGCTGTTGCGGCTGCAGTTGCTGTTGCTGTTGCGGCTGCAGTTGCTGTTGCTGTTGCCCTCCCCCACTGTTATTAGATATCTGGAGTAATTGCTGGATCATCTGATGTTGCATAGCCTGATTATTGTTACTGTTACCTTGCGTACTCTGCCCAAGTAAGTTGTTGGTGTTCGGCCGCTGATGCAGTTGGTGTTGAACTTGAGATTGTTGCTGAGGCAAATTAGGACTTGAAAGACCACTGCTGGGCAAGTTCTGCATTGGTGCCGATGTTATAGCGGTTGTCCCATGAAAGCTTGATGAAGGACTCTGGTTTGAAGTATTGAATGACGATGATGTCTCCTGCTGGAGTGCATGTGAACTTGTTGAATTCATTGAGTTCTGTCTCATTAGGAGATTCTGGTAGTTAGACAACGCCAACGCAGCTTGTGCCGAACCGCTCAAAGTTCCTCTGCCGACTAGTTGATTTTGGCTACTCATTTGGTTGTTCAGCCCAGGATGCAGAGAGACCATTCTACTAAGGGTGTTACGGTCCGTTGGCATACCCTGAGCATTAGCAACCTGTTCAATCTCTTGCATTTTTTGCATCTGCAGCTTCGCTGTGGCGTGTTGAGGATAACTTTTCAAACCCTCTATAAAAGTATTATAATTAGATTCAAAGCTAAGACACTAAAAGCAAGCAGAAAAAATTGCGGTTTTAAAAATCTAATTCAACTAAAGCGAGAAATGAAATTAAATAAATAAAAGACGAACAGGAGATAATCATGTGACCTGAACCATAAGAATTGAGATGTTTACACCGAATGCCATTTTCTGAATTATGCTAAAGCAATGCTAATCTAATATATATGAATCATAAGAACTTGACCCCTCTTTACCAAGAGATTATATTTCCAAAACAAAAAATAAATGTACACGGAACAGTACAAAATGCTCATAAAGTTGTAAGGTTAATAAAATGCTTATTCATGAAGAACAAGAGCTAATTGTGAAAAAGAATTTAGAAAGAATGAGATCTACCAACTGGCCCGGTTTTCTGCTCCCTACAGAAATCGATCAAATCTTTCATGCTATTGACAACCTCTGATATCTGTATTTGACGAAAAGAAACGAGCGCAATTAAATAAAAAATGAACTGAATGAGAGCAAAGCAGAAAAGTCTAGAGCAGATACTCTTTTGTAAAACTACGTGATAATGCACCTGCAAGCATCTAACGTATCTTTTAGAGAACCCCAAATCATTCAGCGACTGCAACTCCAGACTCTTAGCAAGCTGCTGCCCAGCTGTCAAAACCCTAAAAGAAGGATAGCATTGGCAGGTTCTGACGCGTTAGAATTGATAAAGGTGACGCATTAATTTCCAAGAGCAAAAAAGTGCAAACAGCCACCATTTATAGCAACCACATAATGGATAGGCAGACAGTCAACGTCCTCAAGTCCCATTTACTTGGATATAAATTCTCAAACACTCCTAGATGGTATTTGATGGACTAAGAGAAGAAGTAAGGCATTCCAGTATTGTATCGACAACTTAATTAACAAAAAAAAACCAAAGTATCCACCACGAGCACAAATCTTCCTCTACTACGTGCTCTTTTATCAAAACAGAGAGAGGTAAATAGAACAAAGTGATTACTTGGTATTTGGACTTGAAAGTCTATAAAACCATGATACAAGATGTCAAAATTGAAAAGTGAGCGCAGGCGCAAACTACAAAGAGAAACAGACAGGATTCAAGAAGATGGATTTCACTATCTGTTTGATTAACTCACATATTACTATTTGCTTGTAAGTCCTGCTGAGAAGCCCCATCAGATCCTCCTTCAGCAATAGTGCTCTGGCATTTCTGTGCCACCTGGACCAATTGATTTACCTGTATTTATACATTTGTCCACTGAACGGATCAGTTTACAACTAAAAAGGATATATGACATCAACCAAACATAAATAACATGCAGAAAGACAACATCTGATGCCAACGTCTAAAAAACTGATTGAAGAATAATAATTTAATCAAGAAAATTAAAAAACAGATTTTATCTACTCAATCTTCAGTTGTAAAAAAGGAAAGAAGAAAAAAATAAAAAACAAAAAACAAAACCAAACATAAATATATTGGAAAATAAGCAGAAAAAAGTACCCATAAATTCCAACTCCAAAATAGAGCGCTGGAAGTCTCTTTAAAGGAGAAATCATCATTTCTAGTGTCAAGATTACATATTAACTTTGTTTCAAGAATTTAACATTTTTCTTTCACATATACTGGCAAATCCTAGATAGTAACAGAATATCTTTTCTTCTGAGAAGTTAGGATCAGAATCTTATTAGCATATATTTGCCCTACATGAGAAACAAAAAATATACAAAATAATACCTGAGGTGCAACCAGTCTACGAGGAAGAAGTTCTTCATGTCGTCTTGCACAAAATTCCCATGCCAATATCTGAAGTATAATCCAGTTACCAAAATATTTTAGTACAAAGGGGTTCACTCTTAAATGGATTTAGAGAACTATGCATAATCATTCTGGTAACCTTCAGTTCATGAGTAAATATGATACGAAGCTGTCCCTCACGAACCACACGAAGTTGCTCATACACACTCTCTTGAACCGCTTTTCCATATTCTAACATCATAATTCCAGATGAATATCTGAATTCCCGTGGCATATCTAAGAACAATAGCTCATCAATGACTCCACTGCCAAATTTGATCTCATTGAGTCTAGGAAGGACTTCAAAGGAAGCCTCTGAAACGATCACATAAAATGGTGTGTTATGCTTTATATTGTAGCAAAGACAAATTAGAAATGTGAAATACAAGACATTAACTTCAATCCAAAATGGGGCCAGACGTCATTGCCTGTATATCAAAATGATAACTCAACAATCATACTAAACAGAACATAAAATTGCAAGCATTATATTGTACACTTTCTAAGCCATTGTTTCTGCAAAGCTATTTTTAGAACGATTGAATCTTTGTAGCTAACAGGTTATAGAAACCAGAAGGAATGAACATACTTTACAATTCCAACATCCAAACAAGCAACCATAGCGGCTTTTGATATGGAAAAAGAAATTTCTGTAGGTCAACTCTCCCCAAACTAACCTCCAATGGTGACAGGTCAATTTTTAAACCAACCCTTGTCCACTGTTTTAATCAACCATTAGAAGACATTATATCGAGGTCAAACTATTTTAACCAGCCGTAATAGAGGTCAAACTACTATATAAGGAAACCATCTAAAGGGTGATGTTTTGTAGACAGTTTCTTTCACCCAGAGGTGGCAGGAGAGATTCTTGAGACAAGCTAGAGGGCTTAAAACTACTTCAGATGGTCTAATTATCCTGAATATTAAAAATGTGGTCTGGGTCCATGCCAATTTACAGTTGAAAACATGTGGTTGTCCCAACTCTCTTTCAACTCTTCTTTTGTCTTGTGGAGAAGAGCAAAGGTAGAAGGCAGGTGGGTGAGTTCCCACTTCTTGACGAGGCTTAAAGGCCAGAAAGATGCTCTAAGGAGTGGAATCTTTATGGTGACGATTGGATGAGATGTCAACACGACTAGTCAAAGTATTTTTATTTATTCTCTCCATCTTTTTTATATTTGTGAGTCTCCAAGCCCAATTGCAAACACCTCATGTAATCTCATAAAAAACTCGTAGGATATCAAATCTTAGGTAGGTGACCATCGTGAAGTCGATCTATTCCCTGAAAGTTTTCTATCAAACTCACAATCCTCATTGACCACTAACGCCAACCAACCAATTCATATCTGAGTATTGCAGAGGCCAAAGGAATAAATTTGATTGAGTTTCTGATTAAGGATGGTGGGAAGGTAGTGAAGCGTGGGAGCAAGATTCTTTAATTTTGTCATATATATGTCTATTTAGTATGCTCAACAAGTATTCAATGCATGTCGAACAAATGTTGAGCCTACTTCGCCTTTCTACGGCTAGTGCCGAATACATCAATTGCACTAACAAATGTTCCATAAAAAACAAGTGTACCATTCGTGCATGACACCGACACTAGCCAATTTAAAGTGTCAATACTTCTTAGGTTTTATGTGAAGAGATTATTAATATGGCTATAAACGAGGTCTATGTGTGCCTAACAGGCCACGGAAAATAGAGTGAACTCCAAGAAAATAAGTTTTATGACTTTGTTCATGATACTTGTAAAAGCTTTGGCAGGTAAAGTAAAAAAGTGCTTCCAGTTGGATATCATATTAAATTTACACTTATCTATGAGCTTAAACCTTTGGGTTAGAACTAGTGATTTAAGATGGTTCAAGAAGGTTCTGTGTTCAAGCCCCTGCATTGTTGTTTCTTCTCCAATTAATATTCATTTCCACTAGCCTGGCTCTTCTTGAAATAGCCCGCAAGTGAGGAGGATTGTTAGATATTATATTAAATTTACCCTTACTTATTTACAAACTTAAGCTTTTGGGTGAACCGATGATTTAAGACTTCATTTTATTGTCTCCAATGGCGAATAAACCATTGCAAGCGGATGACAAATTTTATAGTAGGTATGGATTGGAAATAAGACTAGTTAGGACTACAGAAAGGAAAAAAAAAAAGAGGTGTGCCAGGAATTTTTCTAATAAAGTACTGCCAAAAAGAAAGATTTTGGTTGTTTATGAATTCAAACAGTATAAGACCAGTTAACTCCACCATTCTCATCAATGGAAGGCTGACAGTCATGATTTTTGCAACCAGGGGGATCTGGCGAGGAGATCCCTTTTTCTCCTTTCTTGTTTAATATGGTTGTGGATGTTCCGATCAAAATGGTCTTCTGATCATAAAGAAACAAACATGTCCCAGATGTCTCCATGTCCTATTATTATAGAAATTGACGTGTAGGACAAGTAGTGTTGTGTCCGTACTTTTTAAGATTATAGTAAGTTATATTATTAAAGGGCTTATGAGGAGTTTCCTTCAGAAAGAAATTGAGCAGGGTGGAGGTTGTCCCAAAATCAAGGAAGGCCAGAGGTTTGCATTGGTAAACCTGAGATTATGTGATGAGGCTTTGGAAAAGTGGTAGTGCCATTTATCCATGGGTTTCTGTTGATCGATCTTTTAGTAATTATCAACTTGGTGTTACTCTATTGGATTGGAGTCCTTTCTTATAGATAGCAGCAGACTTGTTCTGTGTACACCCTAGGAATTCTTTCGCTACATTTCAGTAAAAGTTCGGTTTCTCACCAAAAAAAGAAAAAAGAAAAACCCTGCAATTTGCATTTTTGTTTGAAAATAATATATTGATTGTGACAACTTCAATAATTACTTCCTTTTTGTTTCAATAAAGATGCCACTGAAATCCAAGCAAAATAGTCTGTTATGCCTCACAACAGCCCCTCAAGCATCCAACATAATTTTAAACACTCCACACCAGAACTCAATTATCCAAAAGTAATATAAAGAAAGTTAACAGTATCATACCAAATCCCCGTCCAGATTTTGATCCACAAATGTCACACTGCCATGCATCCTGAAATATAGATCACAAAGGAGGATTCAGGGAGAGAAGCTAAACGTCACGACTATCCAATTAGAATAACAAAATAAAATTTGTAGACATCATTTTAGCAGCTTCTAAAATGACCAATTTTACACATCACAACAAGGTTCTTTTCATAAAAAATTTAACCAAATTCCAAATGTCATAATTAGCATGGTGAGAATAAATAACAGGTAGGAAACTCAAATAACAGATAAAAACCCACAATAATATCAAAGTAAGGCAAAACTGACCATAGCTGCTTGAGGGAAAACACCAAGTGCATGATGTCCAACATTATTATATAATGACAAACACCATCTTTTCTTTGCACGAGGAGAATAATATTCAGTCACGAACTTCCTCCAATAGGCAATACTATTATCCTATCAGAAGCCATAAAATAAAATAGTTGACATTTAGGCTAACAGAAAGTGCATGTAAAAGAGAGAATGTGAAATAGAACTTGGAATATTTACCTGAGATTGTTAAAAGTAAATATAAATTAATTAAAGAAGACATCTTTTTCATAAATATGCAGATGATAACCCCAATAAACAAAAAAGAAAAAGGCAGAAGATGAACTCACTGCAGGCCTTTGACGCTGATGGTATAGGTACTGCATTAGCCGCCGAGCACATACACCACCATCATGAGGCCGCTTCATAGCATTTACAGGCTGTACTGCCTGTTGCTGAAGCTGCTGCCTCAACTGTATCTGCTGCTGCTGCTGCATATGAGCTCTCTGCAAAGGAGGTAAAGACTGAAAAATTTGTTGTTGCTGCCGTAGTCTCTGTTGCTGCTGAAACAATGCTGCTTGTAACTGAGGCGTATTACGACCTTGCAATTGCATGGAATCTTGTCTCTGCAGTAGCTGTTGTAAAACCTGCTGTTGCAGAAAATCATCCTGCTTAATATCCAAACGTGGTTTCTTCTGTGACTGAGAATAACTATTGGGATCTGTCATGAGAGATCCAGAGACTCGTGCACCCATGGGTAGTGAAGCTTGAACGGTTTGTGAATTCGACAGTGATGC
Source organism: Cucumis melo (assembly GCF_025177605.1). Lineage (NCBI taxonomy): Eukaryota > Viridiplantae > Streptophyta > Magnoliopsida > Cucurbitales > Cucurbitaceae > Cucumis > Cucumis melo. Next base: position 21,064,032 of record NC_066865.1, read on the forward strand.
ATCACCTGAAGAAACTTGCCGGGCCTGTGCCTGGGTGTGCATCTGGGAAGCATTATGATCCTGCTGAGAATTGTGCTGCAGTACAGAAGATGCATCAATGAGCGATGCACCTGAGATACTCATGTTATTTGATGTAAAAGACATAGGCGATGTAGGTAATCGCATGTATGATTCTGCATTCATACTTGGACTTCTCTGCAAGTGAGGCCCACCTGAAAGAGCAGAGTTTGCATCTGTAACCAAAGAACTTGCCCCAACACTTGGTCCCGAGTTTGCCACACTATTAAAGACACCATTTGTGTCCCCAGAAACTGGACCCAAATTTGATTGGCCAGTTCCTGGAATTGAATTTGATGAGTTTCCATAAGATGAGCCCAAGTGAGATTTAACGGTAGCCTTGGACTGCCCATCTCCTTGGAAAAAAATCCCAGAACTTGAGGAAGATTGCGCTAATCCTCCAGCCACCCGAGAAGCTGCCATTGGGGGCACCAATCCTTGGTGGCCAGCGTCCAAGTAGCTCTCTAAAGCCAGTCTCTTCACCAATCACTACTAAAAAATATTTCTGACCCCACAAAATATGATATTTAAACTAAATCCATAGAGAAGAAACCCCAAAACTTACTCATAGACATCCGTGAACCTCAAAAACACATGATCAAACAACAGCGAAGTTCAGTACTCAACTAAAAATATAGAGAAAAGACCCACCCTTCGTTCTTTAAAGTTATCAATCAAAAATCACACATCCTACAAATTTTTAACCCCCAGATTGCAATGTGCCTGCGATCTGCTATCCCGGTCACTATTTCAACAATATCCAGAAGTCCCTAAGGTTAAACAGATATAACAACAACATTAGCAGAGGAAAAGGAAAAAGAGAAATGAAAACCCACAAACAACCACTATAAAAATTCAAAAAGAAAAAAAAAAAAAAAAAAAAAAAAAAAAAAAAAAAGTTCCCCACATATAAGTAACATTTCACAAGTGGCAGAGCCAGCCTCAAATGGGAAACAAAAAACGTAATCAAAATAACAACTTTCAACACCCAATTTCTCGCTCATCTTAACCATAAGGAACAGAAACGAAATTATATAGCACGCCTCTTCAGAAATCAAACACCAATTTTAATAATCAAGGCTCAATTTTTGAAAGAAAGAAACAGAAAGAGAGAGCTGCACCTCCCAAAATTCATAGCTGAAGTTAAAATTAAGCATTAAAATCGAAGAAAAGGCAAAAGATCAAGCAAGAACAAGAAGCAAAAAGAAAGACCAGGCGACAAGGATCCAAATCCGAACCGATTAGACAAAAAAAAAAAAAAAAAAAAAAAAAAAAAAAAAAAAAAACCGGAAGGAACAACAAAATTAAATAAGACCATTTAAAGGAAAAACGACAGAAGAAGGAAGAGAGTTTGACTACCAACCTTGAAAACCGGAAAAGAGGCTTTAAACCAGACAAGTAATGGAAGCTAAAAACCTTTCGCTTCGCTGTGAATTCGGAGAATTGAAATCGGAGAGAGAGAGAGAAAAAGAAGAAGAAGAAAGAAAGAAAGGGGATGAAAGTTATATACATAGCGGGAATCGCCGGGATCGAAATGACCGGATTCTCCGGTAGCCAGCCTTGTGAAACCGACTACAGACGGTAAGATTTGTGTTGAAACGGAGTCGGTTCTCATCCCCATTGTTGTAAGAAGGAAGATCGTCAAACACGTGGCGCCAAATCATTGGCTGATCTCATGTGTTGTTTATGATGGATCATGATTCATTTCACCTTCATTACTGTTTACTAGCATTCATCTCCTGCGCCCGTTTCTATTCCTAAACATTATCGCCTTTCTGCCGCCTCTTGACTTCTCCTTTGACTGTGAGACGTGGTGGTATATCATTGGTTTTGTTCGGTACAAGAGTTCATGTGAGCTTGGGCGTAGTGGAACTTGCCTCATCGACGGTCTAGTCAAGAGAGAGTGACAGACTGTCAGATTGACACGTGCGAGTGACACGAGCGATAGAGGTTAGGACACGTGTGGGTTCTTCACTAGTTCTCGTTTTTTCTTTGAAAATAAGATGAAATTATGCATAATTATACCTCTTAACTTTTTTTTTTCTTTTTCTTTTTCTTTTTTTAATTTCTTCTATGGGTGTCTTCAACTCCAAGGTCTCTTTCCATCACATAAGTGAATTCTTAATTTGGTTCATCCCACTTTTAATTTGTTTAATTAATTTTGTGATTAGTTGGTTTTATTGAGGAAATTTGATGGAAGTTGATGAAAATTATTATAATCTATTAATGAAATTATTCATTAATATGGTAGTCGAATTAGAGTATACAATTGACCATTGTTAATAGTCATTTCTAACATTTGGATGTATACTGTAAAATATTGATAGGAGAGAAAAATATTTAAAAATAATCATAAACAAAATATTAAATATTGGAAATTAATTTTAAAAAATTAGAAGACATGAAATATTTGCATATAAAATAATTTTAAATTATTTATTATAAAATGCATTTGGATATAAAAATATGAAAAATCATAGTATGGATAGCATATCATAACATGATAAAAATAGAAAAATCATAACACCATAACACAACATAATAGGAAAAGGAATTCTACAAGTAGATAGTTGAGAGAAATCAAAAGGAATGTTATAACATTTACATTAATCAAGTTTGAGGAAAAATCAATGGAAAATATTTTAATGAAAATATGTAGTTTCTTGAAAATAAAAAGGTTTGTATGGTAAAAAATGAAAAAAAAAAAAAAAACTTGCCTTGAATTTCCTTGAGCTAGCATAGAGACAACAAAAAAAAAAACTTTGATCGAAATATCGATTAGAATAATCGAAATCTCGTTATTATTGAATGGTTGAGCCTATCAAAATCTTGAAATTTCAATTTCAAGATTTCGACAAAAGAAAATCGAATTGTGAATTCCATTTGTGCTAAATATGAAATATATCCATAAATTTTGAAGTGGATCTTGATGTTGTTAATTTCAAGTTTGTATACATACATATTATTAAAGTAGCATAGGATGAATTTAAAAGTTTACAATGAAATGATATATTTAAAATCTAAGAGGAAGTAGAGGAATTGTGCTGCAAACAAATAGGGTGTTTGGAACAAAAAGAAAACATGTTATAATCCTAAGTTAATTTAGTTAGGTCACGATCGTTTGTATTTAGAGTGTAGATTATTTAATTTGAGTTATAATAATATGCCTTTTAGATGAAAATTATTATTTTTTAAGAAAAAAATAGTAAACATTGTAACAAAAAAAGAAAAGATAAATGTAAAATAATAAAAACGGTAAAAGATAAGAGTTTTGAAATTATATTAACTATAACTAATTGAGGAATACAAAATAGTATTTAGTGTAGCAATAAATAGTTGTTATAATCTTAGAATAATGCTTATCCGAAATACCCTTCACATTTTATATCGCTTGGAATTCCTTCTTAAACTTTAGACGTTTCACTAATCGTGAAAACAGCCAAAGTCATAGTGTGATGTTCATTTCAATGATGTTTTCAAATCACCCTACTAGTCCATTTGGATTGCGACAACAATTTAAACCAACAGTCTAAAACTCATGAATATTTTATAAATTGTGACCAAATTAAGTAGTGACAAGTCTCTCCTAGAGCTTTACACCCACACCATGACATAATTTTATAAACTACGCGAAAGGACTAAAGTGTAATGAAATTTTCTCTTTTTTACTTTTTTCCCCTCTTTTTAGCAAAGGAAATGAAGTTTTCTATTATAAAACTTATCTTCCAAAAGAATCTCAAAATTTACCTATTTGATTCTTTAGTATGAAAAATCAAGAATAGAGACAATGGTGATATGTGTGAGAGTGACTTTGAAATAGTTAAAATCACTCAAAAATGTTTTTCAACGATACAATAGAATACATGCTTTGTTTAAACATAATAAAAATAGTGATTTTAACAACTTCTAAATAACTTCTAAACATGCAGAGAGAAACTATATTTTTCTCCATACAAAACATTTTACTCTATAACGTCAAGTAATGGATCATTGAAGGAAGTGTTGGAGATGAAAGGATAATGACTGAAGATGAATAGAAGAAGCTGAGTTCAATAGAATCACATAGAACATTGACAACTTTGAGGATATCCAAAATCTTGTTGTTGCAAGATAAGGCTAAGGTCCCTCCTACAGCCGATGGGGGCTATAGTTTCGTGTTCATCTCCCGGGCTAAAGTTGTAGTTAAAAGTCGATAAGATCATAGTTTTTTTTTGTTTAATGTTACCCAAAGCTAAGACTAGTTCAAAGCTTAAACAATTATGCTTAATACAATGTAGTTTATAATAGTTTAAAAACCTGTTACATAAACAAAAGCATAAGAAGAATATTCAATTTGTACTCTAAAAGTTGGAAGTTTTTTTTAATTAAACTTTAGAATTAATAGTTAAGATTTTGATTATATAAAGAGAATTCACAAGTATTATCAAACAATGCCTTAAATTCTAAAGCTAAGAACAATTATTGAAGACTAAAGTCTTCCAAAGATAGAGACATTCCACAGGTAACTTCATAAACATCCACATGCAACTTTGGTTTATCTCTAGAGTAAAGCACGCTTTCAAGAGAGAATCAAATAATCAAATATAGAGATTGAACTCCACTTTTATTACACATATTCAATTTCCTTTATCAAAATCTTGAACAACTCACATCTATATTTCTCACTGTAACCAACAAAATATATAAATAGGACTTCGTTTTTTTTCCTGCAGAAAAGAAAGATTTGAACGTCTTTTTTTTCCCTTTTCCTCTTAAATGGAACCCCAAGCCAGTGAACAAATCCACAACAGGATTCAGAAGAAGAGTTATACAGGCCTTAAATTTGACACAAACATTGAAGTTGGAATATTATTTATACTTACAACCGTCGTCCTTGCATAGCATCTTCATGGCCATTCATCATCTGAGGCCTGGATTATCCCAAGCAGCCAAAAATATTAAGATAAACCATACCAACAAGAAGGATTTCCTCATTCACTCATTTTATACCCATTCATCCCAACCCTTAGGCTACCTATAAAAGAAAAAACTCACTTGCCTCCACCACCAAATTCACTTCACTTGGTTCTGGATCAAGCATAAAACCCTTCCAAGATTACCTTCCAGCAACTTCTTCGTAAACATCAATCCAGTCTTCGTCAGCAAACACCCCACCTCCAAGTAATGTATGCCAGACAATATGCTCCAATTCGTGGACACCTCTCCGAACAAATCTAGAGGTAATGGCACGACCATGGGAATGACCCATCTCTCCGCTAGTAGATGAGGACTCATGCAGGTTGGGGAAATACTTCAAAATGCACTTTCCTGACTGGTCAATTATATCCACGTCGTATTCAGGCAAGAGTGGTCGACCAACGACTTCGACATGACAGACACTGTATCATTCATTCAATACCAATGGAGCAAGATAAATACAAGTACAAAATAAGATGGGGAAAGAAGGTAACAGTCGAATTGCACCAGAAATTGTACAAATGGGATTTACTAAGAATATAGAGCAAAATTCAGTCCAAATGTCTCTATGACAAGCTAAGAAGCACGTTAGGTCAATTAACAATTGCATGTACTACACAACACCTGGACACTTGTGTCAGACACATACCGCATGTTAGTGCAATAGATGTGTTACTAGATCAATGCAAGTCCAACATATATCAGACAAACACATCAAATATTTGTTAAGTATAATAAATAGACACCTATTATAAAAGTAATAAATTTTAAGAGGCATAAACCCATTAACTTTGAATTTCCTTCTTGTATGCATATTTTAATAAACATATCCTCACTGTGTCTGTTTCTTAGATTTTAAAGAAATGGTGAGAGACACTGTGTCATGTCACATCATATCCGGATCTCTATTTGTACCCATGCTTTCTTCAGTGATGAGCAATAAAATGTCCAGGTGTTAAAGAAAAAAAAAAAAAAGAGGCCCATCTCAAATGCCAATTGTAGTTCTAAATCAGTTTTGGTGTGCATGAATCAGCAAGTGGAAGCAAAATTTTTATTACTTGAGAAACTGAGTTCAAAATTTTTTTAATAGAAAGATCCTACATTTTTTTCACTTAAATTAAACTTTCAATATGGGGACATGGGCTACCTACAACTTTTTAATCACAAATTCAGCTCTATGCTTAAGGGTATAATTTGATGTTTCTCCAAACTAACCAACAACGGTTGAATTCAAACTAATATTCAACTAATAACTACACCAATTTGTACGCTTTCAATTACAATCCAATATTCAAAAACTCTAAAAGCAAATACAACTCCATTTTCAGTGAATCTCCCGTTCTCATATACTAACCATATACATATCACCACCGTTTCATTAAATCATTATGTAAAGTCACAGAGATGAAAACTTTAATATCAAGTATCAACAATATATAATTTTGACCCACGCCAGAATGTGCCATTACTAAAAGGAAAATGAATTTTGAGGCTTTATAAGAACTAACCATAAGTAATATAATCCATCTGTCGCTTGTCTTTGTACTCTGCCCAAGAGTTCAACTTGCAGAACCCCACCTACGCAGAAAGCAGGCTCTGGAAGCTTAAATATTTGCAGTGTATTTTCCTGTAATCATACAATAAAAGAGAAACCCATAAGGTACAAAAACAACATGCTAACTCATAAAAAAGAAAAGTTCCCAGAATTTGGATGCCAAAGCCAAGGAATGAACATGCTTCATCAACTGTCAGCGAGAGGAAGCATTTAATAGCTTATTAAATCGCAAAAGATCAATATTAAAAATGAGACTTTCTTTTGGAAAAATGCATGGAGGATTTAAGATGAATAATGAAAGCTAATTAGCTATACATGACATAACGATTCCATTATGACATGACAAAATGTGAATAAACATATTTTAGCTTACTTGGGTCATTGGAAATTCTGGCGAGACATAAGTCCAAATAAAATCATCACTTTCTGGATCATAATCAACAGCTGAATCATTTGAAATGTTTGTACTCGAGTTTACAGAAACCCTTTGATGCCCCATTTTAAATCGAACGGCCCTTGATGAATATATAGGGAAGCCATCCTGAAAATATGCTGATGCAGGTATGATTATCAGTTAGTTAAGAGATGTTCCAAGTCCAAAAGTATGCGTGTAATTAATCATTCATAGGGCAGAGTTGGGATAAACCTAGGAATGGTTGAATATGAATTTCAGAAACAACACATAGGTTGGAGACCAACCCATATGTTAAGGTCTCAGGAACATCAGGATCTTTTGAACCTAAACTGGACCAATAGGACGCTCGATTGTGGAACCTATCACCAGGTTCCAGTGTATTTTCGATACTTTCTATAGGATTATTATCAGTGGAGGATGCACCAATAGCCACTGCAATGCAATCTGTTCTAGAGACAGGGTTAAGACTTTTAGCTAGGAGCAAATAGATTTGATGGAACCTCTGTAGGTATTCCCATTTCGTAACGCTGCTAGACCCGATGGTTGAAATATCAATCATGCCCTGATCTTCAATAAAATGGGGAGCACCAGATAAATCAGGAAACAATCTCAAACAGAGCTGCTTGCTGAGACTATTCTCAATAACTGCAAAAAAATTTAACAGAACATTCAGAGACAAGAAAGAAACAGTTTGAAATCAAACGAATCTTACATGTGGCAAACTAGATGCTATAGGTTCTAGGACCACAATTACACGTTGCAATTATTAGATAGTTAGATTAGGTTCAATAAATGCATGAAGGAGAGTCCCAAGACACGCTTACATATCCTCATAAAGGTTAACTTACACCCTGTTTGGTAACCATTTGGTTTTTTGTTTTTAGCTATAAGTTTTTCAAAATTAAGCTTAAACACTCCTTCCACCTCTAAATTTCTTCACTTTTTCTCTACTTTTTGCCAAGGTTTTCAAAATCCAAGCCAAAGTTTCAAAACTAAAAAAGTCAAGTTTTTGTTTTCGGAATTTGGCTGAGCATTCAACTCTTGTACTTAAAATATATGCAAATCATTGTAAGAAATTTGAAGAAAATAGGCTTGATTTTCAAAAACCAAAAAACAAAAAGGAATTGGTTTCTAAACGATGCTTTAATTACTTCAAATCAGAGAATACAGTCTTGTGATTGCAGGAACCATAAAGATATTATCCCTTAAAACCATAAAAAATTTCCAAACCAAACATTATCTCCCAACATATTAATACCCTGTTACCATGTGATCAACTTATCAAACAATTTCAAAGAAACTTCCTCCAAGAAAGAGTATCACTTTACAACCTCTGCCTAACGATTAAGAGCATATAAATGAAAGAAAAACAGATGCCTAAATACAACATATTATTCAACATAACACCCGGTTGCCAAAATGAGCAAAGAAAATCTGATGTACTGAGTATTGAAGAGATAGTGAGTGATTACCAAACTGACGCCAAGAACTTGTGACTAAGCAAACACGTACAAGGTCAGATGGATCATCCAAATGGGTAAAGATCTTGAAGGATAAATCATCCCCAAGCCGTTGTAAGAAATCGCAGCTACTATTCATTTCACCAGTGGGTAATTACACCGAACCCTTAAATCATTCAAAATTGAAAACTCAATCAGGAACAAATAGTGGGAATATGTCCTAATATATCAACAAAATACCAAAATAAATACCCAAAATGTTTATCCTATTATGCACCAATTAATCACAAACAGAAAAATCCCTCCTACACCCAAAAAACCCCCCTACACCCACTTCCCCATCAATCATGCAAATCAAAGACAAACCCACTCAACAAAATGACATCTTTTGGAAGAAAATGCAATCATATTGAAGAGAAACAGCAAATTAAGGTGTAAAGGCCTATCTTACAAGAGAGAAAATTGGGTTGACGGGTGAAATGAAGAAATGGGGGAAGAAGAAAAGAAAAATACATACCTTTTGATGAGAAGTAAAACAAGAGATGGGAATGAAAACCTTAAGGGGATGAGAATGGGAATAGGATTTGTTTGGGGTTGGAGTCGGAGATATGGGAGAGGAGATGAAACCATATAATTTGCTCTGATAAATGAAGGAATGAATCAAACAAATATTTAATATATTTAGATTCTAATGTTCTTTTTTTAATTGATTTATTTTTTCTTTCTATATCTGTTTTTGAGTTCGACATGTGTGACAATTTGACCCTACCACATAAGGTATGTATTTATAGAGTTTTCATTCTTACCATAAGTTCTTTTTAGTTTTATTTTTTAGATAATAAATTTAAATATTTACAAAATTTCATATTATAATAACTTTTTACCTGTATTATTAAAAGTTTATAAATATCTATCCAAATCTACCATCTATAAAATATGAAATTTTACTTCGTTTTATAAACGTAGTAATTTATCATTTTTAATTACTTTTCTTTATTTATTAAAATTGTTTTTTAAAAAGTCAATTCCATCACGTTAAAAGGAAATATTTATATGTATATTTTAAAATATTTTTCATACACAAGGTTTGTTTCGTTTGTTATATATTAAACATGTTTTATGAATGTCAAATCATGATAAAAAAAAAAGACTATAAAATACTATGAATCGATGATTTAAAATAATGATCCGGATAGTTTCGAATTTTTACCCAAATTTGTGAATTTAATATTAAATAAAAAATTGACGCAACTAAGAACAAAATTCAAATTCAAGAGTAAAATTGTAATATTTTGATACTTAATGACTACATTAAAGATCTTAAAAATTTAAATTGACCAGTTGACTGACCAATGGTCGTTTTGTACTTCTTCGTGGTCAGAACTAGTTTGAACAGTTTACTGAACAAACTATAACCAGTTTGGTGTCATTTGGTTGGAAAATCAACGTCGACCGACTGCACCTTACTCCTACAACTACATTAAAGCCAAACTCAAGATTTAAATATTACAACTTAAAAACTAAATTGAAAAAAATTAACAATAAAATCTCACATTTTAAAATTCAATAACTAAATAAAAACTAGACGAAAAATCTAAAAAAAACTAAAGAAGTATCCATGGTCGTGGTTGTTGTTATTATTAAGGTTATAAACCTACCTCACTATTTTATATATAAAAGACTTGATATATATATATATATATATATATATATATATATATATATATTTACAGATGCCTACGACCTCTATGAATGAAAAAGGGTTTATTATTACTTTCCATTCTCTCCATATTTCGTTATCTTATTAGCCATATTTGACCCACAACGTAGTTTTGATAACTCATTCCTATTCTTAATTTAAATTCTCAATATGGTTTGTTAGAAATTGCTAAGTTATAAAGTTTTGTGAATTCCTTGGAAAGTGTAATTAATGTGAACATATTTATCATTATTTCAAAAAAAAAGTCAGCCTATTATGATACATACAATTAAGTTTTTAAAGAAAAAAAAGGGGAAAAACACCAACAATTTCTACACACCTTGATGATAATTTTATATGAAAATTGATAATAAGACAAGTTTTGGATTGTTGGCTTTAGTTGACTATTTATAAGTTCACGACTTTATATTTATGTTACGTAATAATTTAGCAAATTAAACGTACGAGAGTGGCACATAACATTATATCATATTTAACGTGCTAACATATAGTATATTTAATTAGAGAAAATGAAAGTTCAAAAAATATATATGAAATTGTTGGTTTTAAGATATTTTCATTCTTCTTCGTTCGTGGAAATTAGGAATTCTATGAATTTGAGAAATCTTAATATATTTCTCATTTTCTTAAGTCGACTTTTTTTTTCTTTAAGTATTGGAAATAATAGTAGTATGGCCAAATTAACTTATTTCATAGAACGACGACTCCAAATTATAGGAATAAGAAGTAAAATCTTCACTTTCAGATTAAAAATTTGATAAATAAGTAATAACTTATTTTACTTTCTTGGTTTTTAAATATTTCATTTCCAATTAGAGAGATTTGATAGTCAAATGACTGAAAATAACTGTCGTGTTTTAATTGTGATCGGTTTTAAGTATTATGAAATCCAATTTTATTGTAGTTGACATTTCTTTTCCAAAATATCTATTGATAGACCTATCAAGTGTTTTTTTTATATCTACAATTTGAAGTTCACCACAAGGACGAGAATGAGAGTGCATCCTCAACTCGGCCTCGCTCCATCGTCATATGTAGTTGACCTTTGTTAGACAAAAATGATTGAAAAAATGTTTTTATTCATCATTTTAGTTAAGTTGCTAACCATTTTGTTATTATTTTGTTTTGAAAGTCGAACCTATAAATATTTTCCTTCCATCTCTTACATTTCTTAATTCTTTATCTGCATTTTACTAATATTTTTAAAACAAGAAAAAGGTAATTTCTAAAAATTTGTTTTTTTAGAATGGACTAAAATTTTTAAATCTTATGAGTTGGAGAACAAAATAATTAAATAAGCAAACCTAAAAAAATTGTGAATTGAGATTTGATTAGAGCAAGCTTCTACTTTTTGGATTGGATCTAGATCCACTCCAATTTCTTCTTACAAAGTTCTGAATGATTATCATAAAAGTGTTTTAATTACATTATATATTACCATAATGAAACAATTAGATCCATAATATAAGAGATAGATTTGTATACTCTTTGCTCCTTATAGAGTGAGATGGGCCAAAACAAAGTATAGCCCAGAAGCAAAGTTTGACTATCTATGAAGCCCAATCGAGCCCATATCAATATAAGTTTATCAGATGCAGATATAAAGTTTGAAAGTTTAAGGATAGTTGTAAATATAGCAATTAGATTCAAAATAATTAACTATATAACAACATTTTAAAAAGTTTATAAATATAGTAAAATCTGTCAAAATCTATCAATGATAGAAATCCATCACTTATAGACCATGTTACAAATATTAGTCTATCACTAATAGACCATTTTATCAGCGACAGAAGTCTATTAAAAATAAATTTTGCTATCATTGCAATTTTTTAAAAAGTATTGTTATATACTTAGTTATTATTCCTTAAATTACCATCAATTATAATTGCTCAAAGTTTAAAATACTGATTTTGACCGAAATAGCAAAGTTCTAATTTTACACAAACATCAATGGACACTCCTACAAAAACTTATAAAAAGCAAATTTATAGATATTTAGGAGCACTCACTCGAATGAGTTGTATGTAGAGTTATATAGATAATATATTGGAGATGTTGGAATTAGAAAATTTATGTTTGAAGTGTAGAGTTGTAAGATGGAGTTTCTCAACAATACGAGAGAAAGAGGAAAAAAAAATGAAATTCCTCGATCAATATTGAAGTTGAGTCATCTAACATCAATTTATGAACTCAACAAGTTAAACATGCAAACACCCTTAAAAATTAGTAAATAGGTATTTTACGCATTTCATCCAACAAAAAGGCTAAAAAAAAGGTACACAAAAGAACATATTTTTCCATTTCATTATTCTTCCTCAGGAATTTTTGTACAACCAATATATCTTTCATACAACCCTAACTAAACAAAACTCAACCCAAAAATACAAAAAAAAACAACAAATCTCAGCCAAAAACTATTTCCAAAAGAGAGATCTACAAAATAAAAATAAACAAATAAAAAAATAAAAAAAACCCTATGAATATAATGATCATAAACTAAAGGTGGGCTTAAAATGATGAGGACAAATGAAGACAGAGTCCACAGAAAGGCCACCTTTAGTATGAGTACAATCAATTTGAATCATAGAGAATTTAATTTGTGCTACAAAATTAGGACTTTCAATACAAAAATCTCCAACTTTATACAAAACCCATTTCCCAAATTGGTTTAAATAAAACTCAGATGAAACCTTTTGGCCATTTTTATTATTATTGTTGGAAACTGAGAGTTCAAATCTCACTGGTTTAAGTTCCCATCCATGAACTTCACCAACATCTATAAACCTTCTCCCAAATTTCTTTGAACTTTTCCCCAATTGAACCCTAAAGTATACACTATACTTTCCTTTTGGTAACTCAAACTCCAATTCTCCTCCTATTTCAACCCACCAAATTTGTTTCAAATATGCCACTGACCCATACCTGTCAATTACATGAAGGAAAAAAAAAAAAAAAAAACTCTCTTAAATATATCCAATAGATCGTAGGGTTGGAATTTTTCGAGAGTCAAACTTCTAACTATATTCACTTTTCAATCGAGAGTTTTTAAGGTTACGTTTGATGATAACCATTTTGTTTTTTCTAGTATTAAGTCTATTTCTTTTTATTTATTGCAATGGTTTGCATTTTTTTTAAGTCTAGTTTATTTCTTTATTGTTTTAAAACCCAGTAAATAGTCAAATTTATGGTCCATGATTTTGATAATTTTATAACTAAATTTTAATTATATTATAGGGATCAAATGACTAAATTTGAAATTTAACCTTTTTTTAAATTTCTAATAATGAGAAAGGACAATATTTTCTGTAAAAATAATATTTTCATTTTAAAATTTTATTTTAATTAAAGAAAACAAGAAAGATGAAATTAGTACTAAACACATTTCCAATTCTAATTCTCTTTTATAAGAAACAAAAAAAAAAAAACAAAAAAGGTAATGATTGCCAAATTTGTTTACGTCTTTTAGATAGTTCTTAAAAAAAACAAGAAACAAAAATGGAAAACAAAAAGATTATTTAATGGATATTATTTATAGTTTTTGGAATTGGGATAAAAGGGTGGTCATTTTGGAGTTTTATACTAATATTTTAATGAGTTATTTAACAAATTAAAACATAATAATTTGAATCCAAATATGAACAATTCTTCCAAAAAGAAAAGGCTATAAACTAGAGATTAAAAATGGAAGGAAAAAAGAAAAAAAAAATGGAATAAAAAGATTCACCAAAATCTAAAATTTAAAAACTCACAAGCAATAAGCAAAACTTAATTATAATTTTACGAAAGAAGGTTTGAATAAATATTTTTTTCTAGGAGAAAAAAAGTTGGTTAAAGAACCATTTATATTCCATCATTTGGAGCATATTCAACTAATTTTGATCTCAACTTAATTGTCTAATCAAAAAAAAAAAAAAAAAAAAAAGATAACAAAAAATGGCTATTTCAAAATGGATAAAATATTTACAAGATAATAATTTGTTGGTCCCTCCCATTGTGATATTTTATTATATTTTTTAATTTTTCATTACCTAAAATAATATATCTAATTAAAATATGTGGTCCAAAATTCAATAAAATTTAAAATATAAGAACAAAAAAAGATATTTAATTAAAAAATAATTTTCTAAAGATAATATAATAATCATCGACGATCCATTCTTCCATTATATTTTTTGAAAATTAAGACCCATCAGCATCTGTGGAGGGGAAAAGAAAAAGAAAAATGATAAGAAATTAAAAGAAAAAAAAAAAAGAGAGGAAGAATTCTTCTTTAGCAACTTGCAAAAAAAAAAAAAAAAAAAAAACTAAAGAAAAAAAAAAGCAAAAAATTTAGTAAATAAGAAAAAGAATAAAAGAAAAGAAATTGAGTATAAAAATAAATAATTAATCACGAGCAAAATAAAATAGAATAATCAATCTCTCCATAGCCAACAGACCTTTGAAAAAGTCCTTATCTGTCATTATCTTTCCTCTTCCAATTAAATGCCCTTTCACACTTTATTATTTTTTCTTTCCCCGTTTTTCAAATTCCAAAAAACTTTTATTTATTTATTTATTTTATTTTTTCTAAAACAAACAAATTATATATATAAAAAAAGTGTAATTTTAATTTGTTCCTCACCTTGATTCATCAGTTGGAATATAATTCCAATATCTTCTATCATCAATCCCAGTAATCTTCAAAGCCTTAGATGAAATCGAAATGAAATTTTCCCCAGATTTTTTATCCAACCAAAACTCCTACAAAATTACAACACAAATAATAATTAAAAAAAAACCTTATTATTTGTAACAAAGGGGGGGGGGGGGGGGGGGGTAGAAAAAGTTGGAATAATCTCATATAATAATGAAATGAAATTTACCTTAGTGGCGTGATCGAATAGAGATGGGCGAGTAAGCGTAGCGAAGATCTCCTTCTTAGGGTGGGCGGTCAATTGTTGAAGTTGAAGAACTCGATGAAGCAAGAAGATATAATTAGAAGGGAGTTTGGATTCCCAAACGAAATCGGCGGAAGAAGATGAGCGAAAGGCATGGTTAAGAGAAGCAAGATTGCAGATCTCGGGAGGGTCCAAGTACATGAAGACAATGGAAATACAATTTTCGGGGATGTCTTCTAGAGGAGAAGAGGTAGAAGACGATGAAGGTGGGAGATTGGTGGAGACCTTGGCAAAGGAAGCCCCCATAAAAGAGGATCAAGAGGGATTTAATTAATTAGAAGGGGTGTGTTTGTGTATTTGTAAATGGTGTAGAGAGAAATTAAGAGGGAGAGATGATGAACAATAATGGGCAATGCTTTTTTTCTTTTTTCTTTTTTTTTTTTTTTTCTTTTGAGGGAAAGTTGGGGAGAAAAAGAAGGAAAATTTAAAAAGTGGAGGGGTTTTGGAGAAATGAAATGTTAATAAGGGGGAAGAATGTAATTAAAAGAAAAAGGTAGTCTACGTAAAAGTGCATGGAATTTTCTTTTCTTTTCTTTTTCTTTTTCCGTGGTGGAGGGAGAATTATTATTATTATTATTGGTGGAGGAGGAATTTGTATTTTTAGACCCTACGCGTCTCTATCCATTTTCCTTTTCTTTTCTTTTGTATTTAAAAAATTTTAGATTTCATCGATATTGAGACACTATATGTTTTCTATCAGTCGTATTGATAGACAGTAATAAAAATTTATCAGTGTCTATCATATTTTGCTATATGCTGTAAATATTTTAGTTTATTTTATTATATTAATTTTTTTAATTTAAAATTTGCAGTTCGTACATTTATATATTTTTTCATTCAAAGTTTTTAATATGTATATTTATATATTACTTATCATAATTTTATTTTTGTGTACTTAGATTTAAAATTTTGCAATATATATGACTTTTAATTATTATTCTTTTAAAGAAATGTTTTTTTTTATTCATTTGTGTTGGATGTCAAATTTTGACCAAGGAAATTATTGATGATCTCTATGAGACATCAATGGTAAACTTGTATTTTAGTGGAAGAGAGCTTGTTTGCAAGTAAAGAGAAATATGAACATACTAGTGTGGTGTAAATTACCACAATCCTTCTCCGATGCTTGAGTCAGAAGGATGAAAGAAGTAAAGAGTATTTGGTTCTATACATAAACTAATTAATTACCTTCCATTTGTGTTCGATCTCTTGTTGTCTTATTTATTGGTTTGACTTTCCTCCTATTCCTTATTCGACTAGGGTTTTCAATCAGGTTGTCTATTTATGAATTACTTTTGAGTCGAGGTCAACTGACCCAATAACATTTTTTACTTATCACTTTTTAAGTTTCATCCCTTTTTAGTTAAGCTTAATGTTGGACTTATTAACCTTGAGCCGTTATTGATGGGCTCAACCTTGTCTTGGTCGAGGTCGACCCAATCTCCATCTTTCTTTTAGTCTCACTCTTCTTCTCTTTGTAATTTGTTGTTTGTTGACTATTTTATTCCTAGTTCCAGAATCCAAACAATAACAATTTGAACATCTATGTAACCTTACTTTAATATTTTCCAAGCATAACATGTACAAAAAGCACAATATACGTAAGAACTAAAGTAAACATCATTTAAGACAAATGAAACTCAGTAACATATAATTGTAAATCAAATATGAATCATAAATATAAGCAATCTCAATAATATTGTTTGTTAGATAATATTTAAACTTTTAAGAAACATTCTTTCTTAATGCACATATGTTATATATTTTCTATACCATATAATTAAAATTTATTTAAACTACAAAAAAAAAAAAAAACAAGATAGTCTAAAACTGGTTAAAAAATAAGTTCATATTTCTAGTTAAAAAAACAAGAAACAAAGAAAAAAAATGAACATTATATCAACCATGGTCTAAAAATCCAAAAACTAAAATGATTATCTAGGTAATTGTCAATAATATTTTATTTTAATCTTTATATAATTATTTAGTCCTTATGATCATGAGGGGGGAGAAAAAAGTTCACATTTTAACCCAAATAAATAAATAAACAAGGGGTATCTAGAGTAATTTATCCTCCAATAAATTGGACCTCTTTTGTAATTAATTAGCCCCACCTAGGCACCTATTATATTCATATATATCTTATGGTGATATATAAGTTTTGCAAATATCTATATTCTCCAATTGCAAATATCTTAATATATATATATATATATATATATATATATATATATATATATATATATATATATATATATATATATATATATAACAGTGAAAATAGACTTCTTGGAAGCTGGGGTAGACAGAATTTTTTTTGGAAAAATATCGAACATCCTTCGATGTAATTTTTAGGTTATATATATCAATTAATACTTTAAAAGTATCAAATAATTATATCAATTTAAACTTTGAGTGTTCAATCTACGATCTTCATAAGTTTTGTCCACAAAATAGTATGTGATTGCTATTGATATGAAAACCCTAGCTAATGTTAATATTGAAAATTATGAATATTCTTTCGTCGAACTCCTAACAACAAAATTTAAAATTTTTGAAAATTAATTCAACACAACATGAAGGAGAGAGTTAGAAAAAGGGTTACCTTGTGACCGAAGACCATGGGACAAGATCGAAAAATTATAACTTCCGTACACATGCATCGTTTTAAATAACAGTACTCCACAAACAATTTGATTAAGTAACCTTAGATCAATAAATTATAAAAAGTTAGTGATGAATCTTCATCATCAACATAGAGAAAAAAAATCATTCCCAATTTCAAAAGCTAAAAACTCCTACGCATCATAGTAAAACGACAAAATCACATCTCTACTTAAATGTCATAAAAAGTATAATTTTTTTTTTGAGAAAAAACAGTAAAATTTCATCAAAATCATTAAAATAAAATTAAATCCATAATTTGATATCTAGAATGGTTCATATCATGTGAAATTATATCTATTAAACTTCTACATAATTATAAGTAAATTAACTTAGAGTACCAATCTTACACTAGAAAAAAATAAAAAATAAAATACACGACAAATAGAAAGAATGGTTGTTATTTTAAGTTCCATCCATGTAATCATAAAGAAAAAACAATTTAACGAACTAAAGAACGTAATCTAAGATGCACCAATATTTTTGTCGTAGTTTCTTCTATTTTATGGGTTTTTTCTTATGAAAATCATAAAAAATTTTAAGGTCATTTTTTAGTATAATAAAATAAATTAAAATATTTATAAAAATAACATAATCACTTTTTATCCATAAAAAATACTAACTGACCCTAGTAAAGTACTATCATTCATTGATCGATGTTATCAATGTCCATCACTGAAAATGTCATTTGACTATATTTTAAAATATTTTAAACAATTTTACCATTTAAAACAAATTTCTTTAATTCTAATCATGAAACCACCGAACTTAAATTATTTTAACTTATTTAAAATGAAATCAAAATATTTATTTCTTTTTATAAATTATACAATAATCATACAATATTTTTTTAATATAAAACACATTCATAAATAATAACAATATATTTTCTATATTTTGAACTAATATTTAGATATTAAATTTAACTCTACAATAAATCTTTTGTTTTCAAAATTCACTTTTTAGATTCTATTCTACCATTTTTTTTTGTTCTTGAATTTGATGGCTATAATAATTTCACAATCTTATTTCTTTAGGCTATTTTCCTCTAAAATTTATTTGCATATCTAGAGTGGTCATCCTAATCAAGATACATCATCTTTTAAATCTAAATCACACTTTAATGCAAAACAATTTGGTCACAAAAAATTACACACTTTTCTTTTTCATTTTTTTTTCCCTCTTAGCAATATGGAGAACTATTTACTTATTTAGGGCTAACCACCCATATTGTAATTGGGTACTCCCAATCACAACACAAAAAGTTGGATGCTCCCTTGTAGATACTTACTTTGTTGCATTTCAAAAATAGTTCAATAAATAGTTATCATGTGGCAATTTAAAAAAAAAAAACCGTTTTTCTTTTATAATTTCCTTTTTGTGTGGTAGAAAATGTGGGAACACAAAAGTTAAGTGTAACTTAGACCGCAACTAATTATTGCTCTAATCACAAATTGAAAGATTATGACTCGGGTTTGTAGCCATTTTGATTTTGAGGTTTTGTTATTTTTGAAAATTAATCAAGCTCATATGTTCCTCGTTTCTTACCAATGATTTTCATATTTCTTTAAGAACAGTAATTAAATTCTTAGTCAAATTCCAAAACACAAGAATAAGGTATTAAAAACTTCATTCTTTTTTCTTTATTTTTCAAAACTTGGCCTTAGGTTTTAAACCATCTATAAAAGTAGATAAGGTAGAAGTTGATATATGGAACTATCAAAGAAATATACATTAACAAACTTAAATAATCATCTGATTTTATTTATTTCCCATGCTGGATTCAAGAGATTAATCAAACTTTAAAAGCGGATGCATATCTGAATTGAAATATTGAGTAAATGATCTACCAAATTTAGATACATCACGTTTTGTTCTTAAGAAATTTAGTTTAATTTTCAAAAACAAAAAAGCGTCGAATCGGAACTTATATAATTAATTTCATATTGTAGAAAACATTTCACCCATTTTCATAGATCGATGAAAAGTAAAAGCTGCTTGGAAATAACATACATACAAGGGAAATAATGTAAAAAACTAAAGAAGAATGCAATAAATTTTACCATAACCTTAACCAAAGTAAACACAATATGTCGTCATTTGTGCAATAGGTCACGTTCAGTCTACATTTGTGACAAATAATACATTTTGGATTTTGATTTCAAATGTGCATAATGAATTAAGCTCAATACTGAAAAGCTCGTGTAACAAATATTGCATTTAATTATTTTAAGATTAATTAAGCAATTATAATAATAGAGTGAATTTGGCTGTACTTAATTAATTGACAAACAAAACTAATGTAGCTTAGTTTGACCGATAAATATGATAGCTTGAGCTAGGTTGACAAATGCCTTTAATCTCACCACACAAGAAGACATAGTTTATATCAATTCACATTATGATATTCAATTTATATGAAATTCAGCACATTGGCCCTTTAATGTCGGTAATAAAAAAAATGTAGGCAATGTACAATCTCTAATATTAAAGGCGATTGTTGATTGAACACCAACATTAACATATTTTTCATTATTGGTCACATGTTGTTATCGTATTCCTATTATGTGGGTGAAGGACTTGCACATCTTCTTGACTTACACATCTTCTTTATTAACATCTCATGACAAATACAATTTTCTTTCTAAAAATACGACGAATACAATCTCAATTATTCGATACATATCTTCCAAAAACAAACTTCTTAATGTATTCATACAAAACTTCCCAAATTATTTATTATAATTCACTCCATTACATTATATTTAAAATAATATTTTAGTATCCATTCCAAAATGAAAGAAAAAGAAATAGGAAATTATATTTAAATTTTTAATAAGTCCCAACACCACATGAGTCAAAAAAGAAAAGAAAAGAAAAGGCAAAAAAGGTAATTGGTTAAATAAAATAATAAAAATATATTAATAAAGTAATTAATACTCCTTAATTAAGGTGATTTAAAAAATGATAATGATGCATTAACATTCACGTTATTCACTAACCCCAACACCTCATTAAAGACAAAATCATAATCTCATCTTAATTTAAAATAATCGGACCTTGTGCTTCATATGTTTATTTATTTTACTATTTTAGGCCAAAGTTTAATCAATTATTGTACTTTACTTCCAACTAGCAGTGAGTAGCCTATAAGACTTTGGACACATGGGTGATTTATAATAAGATCTAAATTTAACTTTTTTTTTTGTTTGATTTTATTTTCTGAATTTTTAAAATTTTAAAATCATGGTTTGACTATATTCTTTATATTTACTAATAATTTCTATGTAACCATATATTGTGTGTTACATAAAAGAAGATTGGCTAAAGAACGGTCTAAAAATAATTTAAAATGATTAAAAAATTGGTAAAAATGAATATAATTCAATATACTAAAAGTTTGATTCTCTTCTCAATATTCTAGAAATGAAATAATTAAAAATACATGTATTCATTTTTCATCGTAATAATTACCACTGTAATATTTTGTGACTTTTTTTTTTGTAGTGAATGAAATCAATCTTAATCACTAAAAAAGCATCTAATAATGACTAAAATTGTCAATTATTAGTGTAATAACATGTGACGGGCCTAATCGTATCATTTAAAGTTGAATAAACTAGAAGTGTATTGATTAAAATAGATGAAAATGAAAAGTAAAAGTTTGAAGAGATAAAATAATATAATATGTAGATGATATTTGTGAATTTTTTTCTATATGCTTTTAGTCATATATATTAGTTTAGTTTTTTCATCCCTAAAAGAAAGGAAAAGGAAAAAATATCAATCATTTTCAAATTAAATTTGAAAAGTGACAAATATAAATGTGTGAAAATGATGGAGACTTAAAGAAAGTTGAAACTTTCATAAAGATTTTATAATTTTATTGCCTAATAAATAAAATGTATACTTTTCATATTTTAAATAATGTTGATTTTTTTTTTGTTGATTTATAAACTTGTTATATACCCATCAACATATAATAGTAAGTCAATAATAATTGATGTTATATATCCCACAGTCTATATTTACAATTAAGGGCAACAATTTAGATATACTTACTTTTGTTTTTTTAACTAATTTTATATTATATGAAAATATTTTAAACTTAATTTTATATTCTATTAGTGATAAACTTATTGAGTATGTGAAAATATTTTTAGCAATTTTCTATTTAGAATGATTTTCTAAAAAGAAAATTTTAAGTATTATTGTTGGTTTGGTATTAAAAAAAAAAAAATCCTTTATTGACAAAACTAACACCCCAACTCACTTTTTTCTTATTTGATATTTCCTTACTTTTGGTAAGGTGTGTATGTTTCCAAATTCTTTTTGTTTTTTCTGAAAAATGTAATTATCATCTAGTTTTTCATTTTTAGAAAATTTTACTTTCTTCCTTTATTGCTTTTTAACTTCTTCATAGAAGATTCATTATAAAAAAAAAACTATATTCTTTATTAATGAAAATAATTTAAAACACAGAATATAGGTACCTCTATAATTAAATAATTTTTATAGAACACTTTTCAAAATGCTAGAGTAAAATTATGTAATTAACATAAATATGACAAATATATTTTATTTGGATTGGTTAAAGAAAAAAATAATCTAAAGCATCAAATAACTCAAAGGCATTCCAATAAAGTTCTATCTTAATTTAATTGTTTGAAAAAGAACAAGTTGGTTTAAGCCTAATTTTATGATTAATTTATTTGGATTGACTAGAGAAAGAATAAAACTTTTTTTTTTAAAAAAAATCATTTTACTTAAACTCTTTTGGAAAAGAGTCAAACTTAAAATTAAATTTTAAGTGTTTCAAAAGTTATTTTGAGTGATTATCAAATGTTTTACGTTTTTCTATATTAATTTATTTTAAAAATAAACGTGCGTAAAGTTAAACCAAACACATTTATTATTATTTTGAAATTCCTAATGCAATTTTTTTGTTTTTTTATTATTTTTTTTAATTTCTTTCGATTCTCTAGTTACGAAGTTAATATATATTAGAGGTTGTTTTAGACAAATTCATTTAGAAGATTATATACCAAATTTTCATAATCTATAAGAAAATTTATGGTGTATTTAGATTATCTTTTCAAATATTTAATTTAAAAATAAATTATTTTGAAAAAATTAGAATATTTAGAAGCCAGTCAAAACTACTTTTTAGATATATTTTAAACTATTTTCAAAAAATAAATTAAAAAAATGAGTTTTTTTTTAAATATTTTTTTAGTCCATCCTCCAAACAAATACTTCATGGAAAATTAGTCAGAGAATTCAAGAATATTGCTAGAAGAAGCAAAGGAAAAATATTTTAAATTGTGATCTGTTTTTTTCTTTCTCGAAACTAACAATGAAAAAAAATATAATGTAATGGACAGACAGACAAAAAAAGAAAAGAAAAAAAAAAAGGAGAACCATAGGGCTTAATAATAATAATAATAATAGCAACAAAACAACAACAACAACAACAACAATAATAATAATAATAATGTAAATGTAGGGTTGTATGCATGAGTTGTGACTGGATTTTGAATGGGCAGACACGTCACCACCCTTTTTTGTATTTGAAAATAAGTTATATTTGTAATTATTCTTTAGGGGACAATATGTAGACATCCACTCATTCATATGGATTGAGTTTTGCTGCTATCCTATTGACGTGGCACTTACTCACCACAACACATCCACCATGTCACCTTTTCACAATATCCATTCCACGTGTAATGCATTCACATCACCTTACCTTACACATATATACACAATCATTATTTTCCCAAATATACAACTATATTTTACTTAATAGCAGCAGAGTTGTCGGGAAAAGAAAATGCCCAAGTGGACGAACCAATAAACAAATCATGTGTAATAGTAAATTTTTGTTATGAAATGTAAATAGTTTGTATTTTTTTAATATTGTTATTTTAAATGAAACCACGAGTTAGGATAATTTTAGGGATAAATTATTGCATTGCATTCTTCTTAGGTTGTTGTATTATTCTAAGTTTATCTTCGATAAATTTGATAGGAAATAATTATCTAGAATCTAACTTGTTATGAGAAAATCCTTAGATGGACACTTAGCTTAAGTTTGTCATAAGTCAAGCATACTATGATTGAGCAATTGAAAAGAAAAATGATCCTTATTTATTATAGATAGTAAATAAATATAAGTTTTTTAGGGAATGTTTGGACACCCGTAATGAGATTGGAATGCATTGTAATGTAATTCAAAATCGATGTTTGAATTGAGTGTCTTGAGTTCGAATTATAATATAATTAAATTCATTTTGTTTTTGATAGTTTTTAATTAAACTCTATTTCTTTTTTTTTATTTTATCGTTTTTACGATTTCATTTTTATTCCACCTTGAATTCAACACATATTCCAACACTTCTTTGATTTTCAGTAATCTTGATTACATTCCAACTCCCCAAATGTGCCCTTAGTTAAGTTCATCTGAACAATGTTTTCATAGTCTCGATCGTATAATCTTCTCTCATTTGGATATGGTATTTGATTTGTTTATGTTCGTACCCTACTCTATTAAAACGTTGTAGCTAACATGAACGTAATTCAATTTACTATATTGTTGAATAAATTAAAAGTTAAAAGTTCAAATTTTCCTAATAGTATATTTTGAACTAAAAAAAACTATAGTAAAAAACCATGTATCTTTTAAGATATTTTATACGAGCGAAACAATTAATTATTTTTTCCATCAATTTTGGACATATAATTAATTTTTTTTTTTAAAATGGGATATGGGGAATCAAATTATTGATTGTGTCATCGAGATCTTTCTATATCTAATAACCCATTTGTTATATTTTAATTAGAAAGAGAACTAAAGATCTTTGAGATTAGGTATCTTTATTGTATTGATCTACTTGTTTTCTTTTCTTTTTTCTTTTTTTAAAAAAGATTTCTACATTAGTTAGGTTGCATATATCAACATATATAACTATATATTGGAATACACAATGATTGCTTAAATTTTAATTAAACATATCATCGAAAAAGTTCTGTTCTAATTCAAATTAAAAGGTTTTAGAATAAATTGAAATATGATCTATAGTGATCTCAATTACAAATAGAATAATAATGTACTTATATACCTTAGGTTCTAACAAGTATATATGAACGGATATACTCATACATTCCAAGCTAAAAAAAAGAAAAGAAAACCTACAATAATATTGATTTATTTTGAAATCTAATTAACCATTCTCGTGTGTGTCCCATTGAAGTTTAAAATAAATTTCGTTGCATTTTTTTTAGCTATCAAAGTTTAATATAAATATTTTCTTATCAACTTCTAATTTTGGAGTTATCATCGGTCAGTTCAACTATAATCATTTTGACTCCTAGAATATATTTAATTTTATCATAATAAGAGGACAAAATCTCACACAAACACACACATATATATACATAGTAAGGAAAGTTATTTCAAATGAAAAAAACTGCTAAAAATATTTATAAACACAGTAAGATTTTAGAATCTATCAACGATAGTATCTACCACTAACATGAATAGAAAAAAGATGGTTAATAATTTTTTAATTACTATAATTAAATTAAGGAACATATTGAAAATTTAAATATCTCATCAATCAATTAGCTTGAGATCCCTTGTAAAGATGAGAATATAAACAATATTATAATTTGCCTATACCTTTTTATTCCAAAATCAAAAATCAAATTTTTATATTTAAAATACTTGTGGCCTGAATTATTAGAACATAAAGGTCCCATTTGAATGCATGTTGGTATAAAAAAATTGGTAAATTTCTAACAGATTAAAACTTAATCAAACAACTCAGATATCATATATGAGTTTATGAATGCATGTTGGAATATAAAAAAAAATTGCAAAAGCCTTACTAAAATGTGATTAAACAACTCTAATTATATTATATCAGATATCAATTATCATTATTGCATGGTGTGAACTCAATGCATGCATAAAATATATAAAATTTGTCAAAAATCAAAGGAGGAGAGAGAGACCCATAATTATACACACTTTAATTTAAAGAAAAATAATGGGTTTTATATCATTAATTTTATAACTATATAAGAGAATAGAAATTTTGAAGATTTGTCCCTGCGATCTTAGTTGGCATAACATCTATGTTTGAACTGAAAGGTTTGATTCCCTACCCATAACTATGGTACGAAAAATAAGAAATAAAAAGTAAAAGAACAAGAACAAAAACACCCCTTTAATTCATCTACATTTTTTAGAACCATTATTGATTCTCTTTTAAGTGTATGGTATTGCTTTACAGTCGACTCCTATTACTAGTCGCGTTAAAATTTGTAGCATCAAGGTACTATAATCTACGACACTCAAATTATGTGTCAAGATGCTTAAAGCAGAGTTGAGGAGCCACAGTTACATTGAGTTCTTAAATTTGACTAGCGAGACGGTCTAAAAATTTTGATGATAAGGGTTTTATAATTCAATAAAAATAGTCTGAAAATTTTAGGTTTAAAGGGATTAAGTAAAAGAATAATTTACCAATGGACCAACCATTAATATTGATACACTATCAACTTTTATATATATAACAAGCATAAAGTTGAAAGTAAACTTGAGTTTCTTTAAACCTTTCGTAAAGTTTGTCGGTGCTTGGAAGGATTCTTCTTCTTTATATATATATTCTTCATCTTTAAAATGTTCTAAAAGCTCTGAACAATTGTCGGTATTAGTTAACCACAAAAGATCTGATTGTACTCCGAATGCTTGGACTCTTTAAATGAAGCAAAATAAACTTAATTATGAAAGAATTGATTTCAATCCAACTTGATGCTCGTCATCTCAGTAAGAGCTGAGATCTCAATGATTGCTTCCAACGAACATCATTATGATGCATATTTTTCTGATAAGTTTGTGTATAAAAATAGAAAGAGGGATTTGGACCCAGAGGAAGTAATCCTTCATAAAGAGATGATGCCAAATCAAGGAAAATAGGGTAAAAAGGAAAAACAAATCATACACGACATTGTACACGGCACAAAACGAACACAAAACGAACACAAAACGAACACAAAACTGAACAAATGATTAAAAGATCTGTAGTTTGAACCCTCTATCCTTTATTGTAATAAAAGAAAGGCTATATTGTTCTAAAAAATGACTATATACGCAAATAAAGTAGGTATACTTGCTCAAAATATAACAATTACACCTGATTGTTACCATTCAAGTTCCCAGTAATACCCAACAAAAAGCAAAAAAGAGAAAAAAAAAAAAAAAAAAAAGAGCAGTTGGAAGCCACTCTATATCAGAGCCAGATTTCATTCCTGGGACCTCTGGGTTAGGGTTTATATAATAAAATTTGTAATGTATGTACTGAATTGTTCTTAAAGTCCTACATTCATCTTTAATAAGTAAACAGAAAGAGGATAAAGTTAACTGATAATTAATTTGATAAATCGTGAAGCAATGGATACGGGGTTAGATGAGAAAGGCTTTCTTTTTCCATTTCTACTGTAACACAAAATAACTTAGTGCAAGATTGTAACGTTATTTATATTAATTTCTTTTCATCTTTTTAGTATGTTTTTGATTATTAATTTATGACAATACTCAAATTTTTGAAAACTAAGACCTTAAATATTAAAATTCTAACATATATCTCTGTTGCAAATATATCATAAAGAATATACCTAAGGTATAATATATAAATATTTTAATAATACAAGAAAATCGGTTTAGGTTAGGTCAATCTGAAAATTTTAAATTGTAGTAACATAAATATTACTAAAATATGCAACCAAACATGACTTAAATTAAAACTAACTCAACTCAATTTTTACAATTTAGGTTGAATAGTTTGGATTGTCAGATCATTTGAACACTCTCCTCTTTTAGATGTAATGACAAAGCTAAAATTTATTGAACAAACATGAGTACTATCAATAGGTTGAAGGTTGGAGTTCTTATCCCAACATATATTGTTGAACTAAAAATAATTTTGATTTTTCTAAATAGTACTTCCATTAAAAATGTCTAAAATGGTGATGTCATGAGAAATATCAAAGTCTTAATTTTACATAAATTTTGATGGAAATATTAATAAAAGTTTGATTTCAATGGATATTTAAAATAAAAATAAAAATAAAAATAGTAGTTTTAAAAAATAATAAAAATAAAAATAGTAGTTTTAAAAGATTAAAAAAAATAAAAATAGTAGTTTTAAAAAATAGAAATAAATAAAAATAGTAGTTTTAAAAAATAGAAAAAAATAAAAAAATAGTAGTTTTTAAAAAAAATAAAAAAAGTAGTTTTAAAAAATAAAAAAATAAAAATAGTACTTTTAAAAAATAAAAAATAGTACTTTTAAAAAATAAAAAAATTAGTCACAAAAGATAAAAATAGTAGTTTTAAAAAAAAATAATAAAAATAAAAATAGTAGTTTAAAAAAAAAATAAAAAAATAAAAATAGTAGTTTTAAAAAATAAGAAAAAAAAATAGTAGTTTTAAAAAATAAGAAAAATATAATAGTAGTTTTATAAAAGGAAAATTGTATTAGGTAGCACTATGAGAATAGGTTTTAACAATTATGGCACAAGCTTTTTAAATTATGCAAATATGGCAAATTTTAATCTTTAAAATATTTTAGAGATATTTTTTACTTTAAAATTTTTATTATTCCCAAACTGCCCCCTACATTCTTTCCTCTTTATCAATCATCTCTCTTTGATGTTTTATTTTCCACTTTCTCTTCTTCTTTTTTGTAAACCTCTATATCATATTTGTATTCATAATAAAAAATGTTTGTTTTTCTCAAACACTATTTTTCGGTTGTTTTTCTCTAGGTTCTTTAAAAAAAAAAAAACTTTCGTTCGTTCAATCTTCATTTTCGGCATCTTTATCTTCTTCTTCTTTTATTTTTCACCATTTTTTATTCAGAATTTTGATAATCATTTTTTGTTAAATCTAAGTTATTTCTTCAAACTTCTTTCAAATGGTTGCTTTCAAACACGACAACATTCTCACTTTTTAAAATACATTCCATCTTAAATATTTTATTATTTTCAAACTACCATTTAATAACTTATTTATTCTCCTGTTTTTAATGTCCTAATCCTCTCATATTTCTTCTCCCACTTTTTAAGGTCCCAATCATTGTTTTTCTCCCACTTTGTATCAGTTTTTGTATATTAGTGTTGTGATATACTTATATTATATGTATTAGTTGGTTGATATACTAACTACATGATTTCCATTTTTTTTTAAATTTTATGTAATTCAATGTAGTATTATTAAGTATATGAATGATGTAACTTAATGTAGCAAACATATAATATGTATCAAAATGTACTAGTGAAGTATATTAAGTGTATCATTAGAATCTCAAGTGTATCAAGTGTATTTTAACCAATCGAACGTATCGGTAGATATATACCAATAGTACATCAAGGGTATCAAACATATGAACTGCATCAAGTGTATTAAATCTGTCGAGTGTATTGGTGAAAGTATAAAATGTTTATCAGTAGTGTATTAAGTGTAAGTATCAAACAATTAAGTGTATTAAACCTAATCAAGTGTATCGATAATGTAATATATATCATGCTTAGTGCATCAAGTGTCCTTAATTGATTAAGTATATTTTCAAAGTTTAACAAATATATCAACAACATATCAAGTATATCAAACCAACGATATGTATCAAGTGTTATTTAATTCATCGAGTCTATTAGTAAAGCATAACAAGTGTATCAACAACACATCAAGTGTATCAACTATACATCGAGTATATCAACCACACATCGAGCGTATCAACCACATATCAAGTGATGCATGAAAATGTTGATAATTCAAGTGGTTAGATTTGTAATTTTTCATTTTTCAAATGAGGGCTGGGCTTGAATTTTGTCATTTTTGCAAATTTAAAAGTAGTGTGATATGGACCTAATTTATCAAACCAATTTTGCTAAATTTGCAAAAGCCCCCTTAAAAAATAAGAAAAATAAAACAGTAGTTTTAAAAAATAAGAAAAATAAAACAGTAGTTTTAAAAAATAAGAAAAATAAAAGAGTAGTTTTAAAAAATAAGAAAAATAAAAGAGTAGTTTTAAAAAAATAAGAAAAATAAAAGAGTAGTTTTAAAAAAATAAGAAAAATAAAAGAGTAGTTTTTAAAAAATAAGAAAAATAAAATAGTAGTTTTAAAAAATAAGAAAAATAAAAATGTTATATACGGAAGCCCAATCTATATCAGAGCCAGGTTTCGATCCTGGGACCTGTGGGTTATGGGCCCACCACGCTTCCGCTGCGCCACTCTGATTTGTTGACTTAATAAATCTTTTAATATTAATCTATATAAAATTTTCAATTTTCTTCATTTTTCTCCAATAATATTTTAAGTTTTAAATTTATCCTTAATATGTAAAAAAAAAAAAATGAACTTATCCTCTAGTAAAAAAAGAAAAAAAAAATCGGTGTTTGGAAGGTTATAAAATTTTAGAATTGTATTTTCGTGGGATTTTTCTTTCGTGGGATTTTTCTCAAACTTTCGAGAGCTTCTTATTTAAACAAAATATATCAAATGAAATTGAAAAAAAATATCTCAAAATGTCAAAATGTCAAACATTAAATTACTAATTTTTAAAAAGGAATATAGATAGGAAAATGGTCGAAAATGACAAATTTTACAAAATATTATTCAAATTTTAATAATAATAGAATTAGTAGACAATGATATGCTTATATTAGTCATATTGATAAACAATAATAGCTATTAGAAGTCTATTAGTATTTATCATCGATAGAATTCAAAATTTTATTATATGTCGTAAATATTTTAATTTATTTTATTATATTTAAAAATACCTCATATATACACATATCATATTACTAATTAACTCCGATAGTTAATTAGATTTCAAAATAAATCAATATTATTGTAGTCTTTTTTTTTCTTTTCTTTTTCTTTCTTGGAATGTATGAGTTCTTTCCATTCATACTTCTTAGAACCTAAGGTTAAGGTATATAAGTACATTAATTATTTTATTTTGTAAAATCACTATATATCATATTTCAATTTATTCTAAAACCTTTTATTTGAATTATAAAAGACTTTTTCAATGATATATTTAATTAAAATTTAAGCAATGATTGTGTATGCCAATAGTTTTATGTTGATATGCAACCTAACTAACGTAGAAATCTTTAAAAAAACAAAAGAAAGAAAAAAGAAAAAAACTACATCAATACAATAAGATACCTAATCTATCAAAGATTTTTAGTTCTCTTTCTAATTGAAATACAACAATGGGTTATTAGATATAAAAAGATCTGGATTAACACAATCAATAATTTGATTCCCCATATTTGATGGAAAAAATAAATAAAATCCTTTCACTCATATAAAATATCCTAAAAACATACGTTGTTTTTTACTAAAGTTTTTTTTAGTTCAAAATATACTATTAGGAAAGTTTGAACTTTTAACTTTTTGTTCGAATAGTAAATTGAATTACATTTACGTGAACAACAATGCTTTAATAGAGTATGAATATGTACATGAATAAATCAATACCATATTTAAATGAGAGAAAATTATATACTATGAAAACATTGTCCAAATGAACTTAATTAAGGATAAAATTGGGGAGCTAAAATGTAATCAGGATTACTGAAAATTAAAGGAGCGTTGAAATGTATGTTGAATTCAAGGTGGAACAAAAATGAAATCGTAAAAAGTAAAAACGATGAAAAATAGAGTTTAATTTCAAATACGAAGGTCGAAACATATAATCTACCCACTTTCTAATTCATGATTGACATAAATTCTTTTTCAGATGAATTTTTCTTTTCACTACCAACGACTCCCACCAAAACGAGCCATATAAGATGCAATGTCACCACAAAACTTTTAGGTAGTTTCATACGAGATATCCAATGTGCTACAGCTTTAAGCAAGACCACCTTACCACCAATCGATGATCCATGAATTACCCTTCCACAACACCACACATTTCGGAATCCTTTCTCTTATAAACCAAAGGTCCTAACTCTTTTTTCGAGAGAAAGGTCAGGAGAGGCACAAATCACTCCCCATATCATTAACAACACTTGACATTTAAAAAATTTCCCAACTCCCCTTTCTTCTCCTCATTCACATTTGGACTAAACAACATAGCAGATTTATGGAAATTCACACACTAACCAGACTTCACTTCATAAGTATGCAGAATTCTTTTGATCATCACCCATAAACCTCACGCTTGACTCTAAAAAAAAAAAGCAAATTAAACAAATTGAAGGCTATCGGCAATAAATAAATGGAAAAAATATCAGTGATTGTTCGTAATCTAAAAATCTGAGGTCCGATAAAGTTTGAATTCAGAGCTCCGTGAGAAATAAGGGATGAGAAACTTTGCACATATAAAATAAATAAATAGATCAGGAGAAATCGAATCCCATAGACGAAGATATCTAATCCTTGAAGCTTGCATAAAAAAACTCATTCAACATGATCATATACCTTACTCATATCTAGTTTTAGCACCGCGTATCCATGTTATCCCTTTTTCTTTTTACAAATATAGTGAAGAATCCCGGATGTTATCAAATATCAACCTGTCCATATACAAAAGCACTTTAAGATTCAGAAATAATTTGAGGAAAGATACCTTTCATTCTATCTGCAGTAGCTTTGGCCACTATATCTTGCAAATGACATTGCATAAACTTAATGTTCTAAACTCCACCACATCTGTAGATCTCTTTTTTATTTTTTTTGGGTATTAAAACAATATCAGTATGATTGAATTCCATAATCGACACTTTCGAATTATCTCTTAATATTTTATATAAAACAAAGCAATGTTATTTGCAAGAAAATCATAAGGGAGTTGAAGGATCCATGTAAAATAAAGCCACCCCATGTCACATCCCTCCATAGTAAAAGCACTCAACAAAAAAGCCGTACGTTAATTTGGGGGCTAACCCTCTCCTTCAATGAAACAAATTTTTGTATACATTAATTCCCTTATTACCGCCCAAATAATTATATATTTATATAAACCATTCATTTTCTAACTTAGCCAATTTCTTCTTAAACTTAAATGTTCTAATTTAGTAACAAAAAAAAAAAAATAATAA
Source organism: Cucumis melo (assembly GCF_025177605.1). Lineage (NCBI taxonomy): Eukaryota > Viridiplantae > Streptophyta > Magnoliopsida > Cucurbitales > Cucurbitaceae > Cucumis > Cucumis melo. The sequence continues at coordinate 21,096,927 of NC_066865.1, forward strand.
TAATCAACTTAAGAATAATATTTTGGTATTTTCAAAATTGGAAAAGATGATAAAAACTCATAAATTTAAAGAAAAAATTATTTGAGACATTATGTAAATATAATTGCATGAAGTTGATCATTCAATTTCACACAATTTCTTTTCAAAATATGATTACAGTGTTACAATGTTTTAAAGGGGTTTTTTGGAAAATAGAAAAAAGAAATAAAGTATTTAAACTTCATAGAAAAATTGGCTGAAAAACAAAATTCGTTACAGTTATTCTTTTATAGAAGGTAAATATTTTGTCCTAAATATTTTGTTAGTTTTTCATTTTGAACAATTTTTCATATTTTAATGCAGCGGTTCAAAGATATCAATATTTATTAAAATCAAAGGTAAATGAGATTTTTTATAGTGTTTAATTACTATAATAATGTAATAACACACAATAATAAAAAATATTGTTGGTGTCATTTACTTTCCTATGGAATTGTGATGAAGTGTGGATGTTTAAATTCAATTCAATAAATACCTTTTCTTATATTTCTAATTAATTAAGGTGGCATTGCTAAAAAGTTTAGATTGTTTCAGATACAGTAAAATGAATCAAAATATTTATAAATATAGAAAATTTATACTATTTTTTAGTAATAAACAATGGTAGACAATGAAACAAACTAATACTTGATAAACTATTATCATTTATCATTTGAAAAATATTTCTAATAGTTTTACCATTTAAAACAATTAACTAAAATATTTTTTTCATTTTTATTTAATTTTCAACTTTTTACTTTTATTTACTAATGAAAATTTTTGTACTTAAAACTAAAATAAATAAAAAGGTAAAATTTTATAAATAAAATAATAATTAATATAAAGAGGTCTTTTTAAAAATATAGCAAAACGGAAAAATATTTATACCATATAGAATAATTCCCAAAACGGAAAAAGCCCACGACATAATGGAAAATACAAAAAATATTTCGTCAAATTTAACAATGCGTGTAATATATTTGATTTAGATTTGGTTATTGTTTGTTGCGTTTAGATTTGGATAGTCAAATTTAGTTTAATTCGGTTACACTATTATTTAATTTGGTTACACCATCGTTTATCGGATTTGGTTACGAAACCATTTAGATTTAAATGAAAATTTTTAAGATTCTTTTGTATCTTTTATTTTTTCAAGATTTTTTGGTATAGGATCGTTTAGATTTAGCTAAATGATTTTTTTTTAATTCTTTTAGTGCACGGACGTTTATTTTTTTTATACAATCGTTTAGATTTGGATACTTCAATCTAATCGATTTTTTTTCAAGATTCCTTATACATAATATTTTAGATTTGTTTACCTAGTCTAAATGACAAAAAAAAAGAGGAGGAAAAGAAGAAATTAGACGATGGAAAGAAATCCCAGCGAAAAAAGAAGAGAAAATGAAGAAAGATGATAAAAAGAAATCAAATTTGGTTACTCAAATCTAAACGATGTAATAAAAAGAGGAAGAAAAAAAACGATAGAAAAAAAATTGCAGCGAAAAAAAGAGAAAAGGAAGAAATTAAAGACAATAGAGAAAATCTATCACAGCAGAAAGGAGAGAAAAGACGGAAGGACAAACATAAAATATTTAAAAAATGGCTAATTAACTCTATGAATTTTTTATCACAATTGTAAATATTTTAGTAGTTTGTTATATTTATGAAAATTAACCTAATTTTAAATTGTAGTCGTCTAAATAAAGTCTGTGATTAATCTTTTGATAAACATATGTTTAAAATCAATACATATGTGTGTACAACACTCAAACAAAACCTATTAAATAAGATAATACTTATAACTTTATTTTATAATTAAATATTTTTGTATTAGACTAACCCAAAACCCCAAGTTTAATCGACATATTAACGTGTACTTAAGATTGATTATAAAGTTTATGGTTCAACTCTTTAATATCACGATTTATAGTAAAAAAAAGTTCCTATATAGAAAAATAAATTCTCTTATAAAATTTAATTCCCACGAATGCATAAAACAAGATCAAATATATATCGCGTAAAATAGAAAATGGTAACTATATATATTCTTGCATCGTTAATATAGCGTTTCAAAAATCATGGATAAAAGAGAAAAAGATGCATTTTCACATATAAATATATGAAAAGAGACCATAAAAAGAAAGAAAGTTCGTACTTTTTAGTTAAATGATTCGGTACAGGATATGAATATGGATATACATATGTGTTATATGAACTTGATTAACATAATTATATTAATAATTATAAAGTTTTGTAAAGACAATAAAACAGTATCTAATGCTATATATTTTGTCATTAATAATAATAATTTTAATATTTGATTCCACATATGTTTTCTCTTAAATCCATTCCCATGTGGAAATCAGGTCCTTAGTATTTAGTTTCCAATATAAATACTGAAAGAAGAAAGGTTAAAGAAACCAAAACAAAAATCCATAAATTTGGAAAAGTTAATTAGCATTTGATTTTTGGTTAAGAGGTGAGACATAAACAATGGCAAACCCACGGCCTCCATATCTTCACTCCCAATTCGAGGTTACATTTTTCTTCAATAATCTTCGATTTTCTTTTTGCTTTTTCACAGGTTTTTCTTTTCTTTTTCATTCAAAATATAATATCTCAAACTTGTTTTTTTTAGTATAAATTAAAGATAAAGATTTTGAACTTTGAAATCTCTTCATCCTAAATTGATTTAAGGTCTCGCAAGAAACAAAATACTTGTTTATATATCAATTATTTTTGATAAAAAAATATTTAATTTTGGTCTACATATTTTCAAACGATATTAAATTTACTCCATTATTATTATTTATTAGCATTTTTATATAAATTTTTTAAAATAGATTCACATATGTATCATTTCATAATATAAAAATTATTATTATCATAAACTTTCTGTTTGTTTGAATGATATAGAAAAAGGAAGAGACGAAAGAATCAAATGAGAGTGAAAGTGAAAAGAAAGAAGTGGACATTCTCGACCTCTTGCCATCCGCCAAATACACAAAAAGTGGTTCTTCTAAGAAAATGTGGTTTTGCAAATCCTCTAAAGATCACAAGTAACCCTTTCCTCATTTCCCTCTCTCTCTCTCTAAATTAAATCAAACTCTTAAAAAAGCATCTCTATGATCATTCCAAATAAAATTACCTTTTAGTATTTTAAAATTTTAAATGTGATGATATTACTTTTAATATATTAGTCTTTTTAATTAATATATTAGATCCTTTTTTCAGAGGTACATAGTAAAATGAATTCAAATGTAAATAAAATACAACAAACATCATATATCTACCATGATTAATCGCAGATAGATTGTGTTATATTTGTACGTATTTTCAAAAGTTTTATAATTTAAAATAATTTTGTAAAATTTAACCTTTTTTCTTCTTCTTTGTGGTATATAGGTGTGGGTTATGCAGAACAAAATACGTGGAAGATGAGATTGTGATTACTTTACTATGTGGTCATAAATTTCATCGATTCTGTCTCTACGCTCGATTTTACGATCAGCCTAAAGTAAATTTTCCCAACTATTTTTCATTTCTTTTTTAATTCAAACAAAATTTTGAAACTTATTAGCAAGTGGAGTAATGTTTATTTAAAATAATTGGATTGATGATATTAATATGTAATGGCCTAAACACATTTATTTCTCCAAATATAAATCAGATTTGTAATATTTGTAAACAACCGGTGGTGGTTCCATCTTGAAGAATATTAATGAAGGCCAACATGGAGAATGAACGATTGAAGCAAACACCCAAACACTTATATCTCTATTTTCTTTTATTTTTTTCTTCTACTATTCTTCAAATAATCCTTTTTTCTTTTTACATAAACAGTTCTTTGTTATGCAATAATCATTTCTAATATATTCAAAACTTATCTATTATTTGTATGGGAGGAAGTAAAACCAAATTATAATGTCAAACTCAACCTGTATTTGAATTGATACAATATGATCTTCAACTATTAATTTTTAATTTAGAAGTTGGATTTTTCAACTTCACATTAAAAGAAAACCATTAATAAAATATAAAAGAGATTGATATTCATCAAATATCAAATAGAATTGATATTAACCAAATTATATAATGTTAAAGCTCAACCTATATTTGAATTGATACATGATCTTAAACTATTAATTTTTAATTTAGAAGTTCAATTTTTCAACCTCACATTAAATAAATCATTAACAAAATATAAAAGAAATTTATATTGATCAAATATAATTGTTGTAGAGATAGGTATATTAACTATAATAATTTTTTATTTAAAAATTATGTCATGTTTTGTTTGCTAATAAAAAAAACATTATACTCCCATTTTTAAATGATAAAGCTGTTAAAATTATTTATAAAAATAATAGAATTTTAGAATTTTTTTAACGATAGAAAATGAATAAGATTAATCTTTTTTTACTATAATTAAATTAAGAAATATATCATAATTTTAAGTTTGACATCACTTAGATCGCTTATAAGGTGAGCATTAACAATAATATGCCATACACTTTTTTATTTCAAAATCAAAAATCAAATTTTATATATTTTTACTTAGCTTGGTTGTACTTGGAGAAAAGAAAAACACTTGTAGCCTGGATTATTAGAACATAAAGGTCCCAATTGAATGTATGTTGGTTAGTATATAAAATTTACCAAAGTCCTAACCAATTAAAATGTGATTAAACAACTCTAGTTATATAATATCAGATATCAATTATCATTATTGCATGGTGTGAACTCAATGCCATGATAAAATATATAAAATTTGTCAAAAATCAAAGGAGGAGAGAGAGACCCATAATTATATACACTTTAAAGAAAAATAATGAGTTTCTTTTATATATATAGATAGGTATAAAATTAATGATATATAAATGATATCGAAGTGATGTCATTTGATCACTACGTTGAAAGGTTTGATTTCCTATCCTTATCTAATATGTTACTAAAAATAAGAAATAAATCATTAAAAAATTTACAAAAACAACCCTTTAATTCATCTACACTTTTTTAGAGCAATTGATCCTTTTAAGTGTGTCATATTGCCTTTGTAGCCAACTCCTTTTTCAGTCGGTGTTGAAATTTTCTTAATTTTCTTTTTCATAATATTTTAAGTTTTAAATTTATCCTTTATACGTAAAAAAAGAAAAAGAAAAGAATCAATTTATCCTCTAGTAAAAGAAAAAATAGTTGAGTGCCTGAAGATTAAGAAATTTTATAATTAAATTTTCTATCGCCACATGTCTGAGACGACGCGTTGCAACCGACATCCTCAAAATAAATTAGTTTTAAAACAAAATAGAAGTCGCCACCAATCCTTTTTATAGTGTGATTGGACATGAAATAAAGTAAACAATTTAAAAATAAAATCATAAAAAAATGGTCTGCGAAAATTAGAGTTTAGTTCGGGAATCATTTGTGTATGAGAAAGGTGTTAGCACCTAGAAAACAGTGACCAAATTTCAAATCTTGAATTGAAAATATTCTTTAATTTCTTTAAAAAAGACAATGTCTTATTTTACCCCTTATGACTCCAATATTTGAGGCAATAATCTCATAGAATAAATGGAGAGCATTTCATCAATTAGTCTATACTGAAGAAAATCTTCTCACCTCAAGAAAGTGAGAAATTATTACAATTTCTCAAAATCCGTCATAGAAATAGCCTTCTAATAAATAGATTTGTTTAAAAAACATTAATTAAAATATTTTTTTCTTGGGATCAAATCTTGGACTCCCAAAGATGTGATCCCTTACCTCAAGAATTCTAGGAAATCGAACTTCCGAATTTTCTAAATTCCGTCGTAGGATTTTGTTTAAAGAAATTGGTATAAGTTATTAGAAAAGACTGATTAGAAAACCTTATGAAATTATAGATTAAATTTTGAACGTTTGAGAAAACATAAAAAGTTATAACTTTGAAAGAAAAATTTTCTTAGTGGTTTTAGAAAAGGAGTTTTGTGAAAGACTTTTAATCTACGGAGAATTTTAAACTAGAAAAATTTTGAAACATTGAAATCTTAATTAGAAAGAGTTGAAATTTTTTAATAGAAAATAAAATGAGGCTTAATAGAAATGTTAGATAAGTAGAAATAAGAGTAAAAAAACATCATAATAAATTATACAAACACAAAATAACATATTAAGATTTTAATAAAAAACATATTAGAGATCGATATCGAACTTTCAAAGAATCGATTTCCTCACCTCAAGAATTCTAAGAAATTATACTCCTAAAATTTTCTAGATTCCATTGTCGGATGCTTTTAAAGAAAAAATAATTTAAAATATTAACAAACTTAAAAATTTATTAGTAATAACATATTAAATTGACCACAAAAGAAGGGAATAAAATAAAATATTAAATATTATATAAAAGACAAGAACATATTAAAGAAGCAATGATAAAGATGAAGGAGAAATAATCAATGCTATAAAAAGAAAATAAATAAATAAATAAAATGCTAATTATATATATTAAATACTATATAAAAGACATGCTTATTTTAAGAAAAAGGTAATTAATCACAAAACTAAAAATTAGTCAAATTATGGCAAAAATTAATCTATCAATTAAATTGATTTTAGATAAGGTCGGAAAAAAATTAGGTGGCTACATCATGCCCCCCTTCGTATAACTTTGTAGGATTAGAAAGTGGACGAAGGTGTAGCTACTATTTTGTTGGAATAAAATACTTCAAACATATTAACAGTGTCAAGGGTCAGGGATAAATAAGCACTTCCAGATAAGATAAAGACGCTGGAGGCCAGTGATAAACAAGCGTCAGCACAACAAAAATAAGATGCTAGAGAGCAAGATAAACAAGCACCTCTATAACAGAAAGTGTCAAGAGTCAGGGATATACAATCACCACATGACAAAATAAAATGCTAGAGGCCAGGGATAAACAAGTACCATCATAACTAAAAACAAAAAGATGAATGCACGTATGCATGTATATGCTTAATAAGACATGCTTATTTTAATAGTTTTTTTTTAACATTATTCTTTTCAAAAGAAGAAAATAAGTCAAAGCATATAAAATAGGAGGTTTACTTTTCCACAAAAACTGGCAATTAGTGAACTTGACCCGTAATCTGACTTTTAAATTGCATTGAAAATCTCCTTGGAGAATTTTTTTTTACAAATTAATAAAACATCATCTCTAGTCCTTAAGACTGATGGTAATAAGTAGGTCGATAAAAGACAGTGATCCTGTAACTTAGATCTTGATCTCAAAGTCTTTCAACTTTAAACTCTTCATAAGTGAAAAACTTTAAAGACTCTTATAATCTCTAATAAAAAGAGGGAAATTTTTTCGAAATTGGTTTTCTTCTGCAAGTAATGATGAAAAACATTATGTGCTTTGCAACACAATCTTACTCAGATGGATGATACTTGAACTTTGATAGGAAAATTTAGTTTCATCCTATATATTAAATAAGGGGAGACTGCCCCTAAATGGTCTTTGATAAAAATGGGAAAACTCCTACTAATTCCATTCTACAAGCAACAACGATGATTATCGGATATTTTGTAACATAGTCATTTCCAAATTAAATATTTTGTCTTGCTAACTAAACAATCCTTTTGTTCTCTGCCACGTCGCAAGCACAACATATTTTAATTCCTCTCCTCACGATTAAAAGATGGGGATTCGAAATCCAACCTTAAATTTGATGTCAAAATTCTCACTAATATCAAATATTTGTTTTCATGATAGATAAATAAGGAGGATAATCTTGACAAAAATTTAAACCAACAATCATTTTATTGTGGAGAATAGAACACACATGGCTGTCAAGATGCCATCCAATTCAACAAAACATTAAAGAGTGCCCCTATTACAAAGGTCTTGCCTTGACCTTGAGGATAAACCAATAGAAAAAATAATCTCCCATTTCTCTAGCAATCTTAGGTAGTTTTTTATTTTCAATTGTGATGCTCCAAATTTTGCAAGCATGGAGAAACCAACTCATCAGATAGAATTGCACTAGTAAAGATGATAGGGACAAGTGCTTCCTTCATAATTTACTTGACCTTTTCTCTTCATAATTTACTTGTTTAAATGATGCTAGGGACACATGGTTGATAATGCTATGCCTCGAGCTGATCTTATACACTTCATCTTTTCTTTTAGTAGGATCATGCTTTTAAAGTTGTTAATTTTCTTTCTCACAATATTTTAAGTTTTAAATTTATCTTTAGTATGTTAAAAAATAGAAATAATTCAGTAATTGGAAGGTTATAAAATCTTATAATTGAATTTTTGTGGGATTTTTCTCAAGCTCTCACGAGCTTCTTATTTAAACAAAATATTTCATAAAACATTAAATTACTAATTTCAAAAAAGGAATATATATACAGGAAAATTATCGAAAATGACAAATTTTATAAAACATTTATAAAAAGTAGCAAAATTTTAGATTTTATCTATGATAGATATTGATAGATATTGATAGATAATGATATGCTTCTATCAATGTATTGATAGATAATAATAGATAGAAGTATATCATTATCTATCAAGGTCTAAATCTAAAATTTTGCTACTCTTGTATATATACTAGCATATTTAAACAAAACTAATTAATTTCAACACAATACAAGAATGGTTAATTAAGATTTCAAATAAATCAATATTATTGTAGGTTTTTTTTCTTGGAATATATGAGTCTATCATTCGTACTTCTTAGAACCAAATGTATACAAGTACATTAATTATTTTATTTGTACAATCACTATATATCATATTTCAATTTATTCTAAAACCTTTAATTTGCATTAAAACAAAAACTTTTTCAATGATATATTTAATTAAAATTTAAGCAAAGGTTGTGTGTGCCAATAGTTTTATGTTGATATGCAACCTAACTAATGTAGAAATCTCCTCTCTCTCTCTCTTTTCTTTTTCTTTTTAAAGAAAACAATTAGATCAATACAATAAAGACAACTAATCTCAAAGATTTTTAGTTCTCTTTCTAATTGAAATACAACAAATGGGTTACTGGATATAAAAAGATCTGGATGATACAATCAATAATTTGATTCCTGATCGTGTCTCATTTGAAAGAAAAATAATTATATGTCAAAAATTGATGGAGAAAATAAATAATCTTTTCACTCATATAAAACATTCTAAAAGAGACATGGTTTTTTTACTAAAGTATTTTCAGTTCAAAATATACTATTAGGAAAATTTGAAGTTTTAACTTTTTGTTCGAACAATTTAGTAAATTGAATTACGTCATGTGAGCTATTTTTTAGTGATAAATAGCGGTAGACAGTGAGACAAACAAATAGTCACTTGATAAAAATATTTCCAATAGTTTTACCATTTAAAATAATTAACCAAAATGTTATTTTTCATTTTACTTTTTACTTTTATCTACTAATTAAAATTTTTGTACTTAAAACTAAAATAACTAAAAAGGTAAATAAAATTTATCAACAAAATATTGATTAATTTAAATTGTACTCGTCCAAAGAAAATCGTGATTTGAAAAACACCAAATCTTTGTTTAAGCATATGTTTAAAATTCATATATATATATACATACATACATACGCGCGCAACATTCAAACACAAAACCTATTAAATAAGATAATAGTTGTTACTTTATTTTATTATTATATATTTTTATAACCCAAAACCCTAAGGAAAACTTAGTTTAATTGATCATGAAGTTTGTGATTCAAATCTTCTATCTCGATTTGTAGAAAAAAAATTCTATATAAAGAAATTCTCTTATAATATTAAGGTATATATATTGTGTAAAATAGGAAATGGTAACTATATATATCATTATGCATTGTTAATATAGCCTTACAAAAATCATGGATAAAAGAAAAAAAAAAAGATGCATCTTCACATATAAATATGAAAAGAGACCAAAAAAAAGAAAAAAGTTGGTACTTTCTAATTAAATGGTTGGTACGTAAGATATGAATATAGATATAGATGTGTGTTATATGGACGTGATTAACATAACTATTTTAATAATTATAAATTTCCGTAAAGGCAATAAAACAATATCTCACTATATAATTTTGTCATTAATAATAATAATTTTAATATTTGATTCCACATATGTTTTCTCTTAAATCCATTCCCATGTGGAAATCAGGTCCTTAGTATTTAGTTTCCAATATAAATACTGAAAGAAGAAAGGTTAAAGAAACCAAAACAAAAAATCCATAAATTTGGAAAAGTTAAATTAACATTTGATTTTTGGTTAAGAGGTGAGACATAAACAATGGCAAACCCACGGCCTTCATATCTTCACTCCCAATTCGAGGTTACATTTTTCTTTAATAATCTTCTATTTTACTTTTGTTTTTTCATAAGTTTTTCTTTTCTTTTTTTATTCTATAATATCTCAAACTTTTTTTAATTTGATTATAGTATATATAAAGTTTGCCTATTTGTATATATCTAAGAGTATTTTTAAAAGGATCAAGTACAAATTAAGGGTATAGATTTTGAACTTTGAGATCTTTTGATCCTTAGTTGACTTAAGCTCTCGTGAAACAAATCACTTGTTAATATATTATAATATAAAAATTATTATTATTATTATTATTATTATTATTATTATTATTATTATTATTATTATCATCATCATCATCATCATTAAATTTCTCTTTGTTTGAATGTTATAGAAAAAGGAAGAGACGAAAGAATCAAGTGAGAGTGAAAGCGAAAAGAAAGAAGTGGACATTCTCGACCTCTTACCCTCCACCAAATACACAAAAAGTGGTTCTAAGAAAATGTGGTTTTGCAAACCCTCTAAAGATCACAAGTAACCCTTTCCTCATTTCCCTCTCCCTCTCTCTCTCTCTAAATTAAATCAAAACTCTTAAAAACATCTCTATAATCATTCCAAAATAAAATTATTTTTTAGCATTTTAGAATTTTAAATGTGATCACGTATCATCACATTTAATATATTAGTCTTTTACATTAGATTCTTTTTAAAGACGTATATTAGACTTAATAGTAAAATGAATCCAAATATAAATAAAATACAGCAAACATCACTATATATATCTATCTTGATTAATAGCAGATAGATTGTGTTATATTTGTACGTATTTTCAGAAGTTTTATCATTTTAAATATTTTTTTAAAATTTAACCTTTTTTTTTCTTTTTTGTGGTATACAGGTGTGGGTTATGCAGAACGAAATACGTGGAGGATGAGATTGTGATTACTTTACTATGTGGTCATAAATTTCATCGATTCTGTCTCTACGCTCGATTTTACAATCAACCTAAAGTAAATTTTCTAAACTATTTTTCATTTTTTTTTATTCAAACAAAATTTTTAGACTTTATTCATTAATCTACTAATTAAAAGCATATGTTTTAGGTAGTTGAGTATTTCTTATTTATTTAAAATAATTGTATTGATGATATTAATATGTAATGGCCTAAACACATTTAATTCTCCAAATATAAATCAGATTTGTAATATTTGTAAACAACCGGTGGTGGTTCCATCTTGAAGAATATTAATGAAGGCCAACATGGAGAATGAACGATTGAAGCAAACACCCAAACACTTATATCTCTATTTTCTTTTATTTTTTTCTTCTACTATTCTTCAAATAATCCTTTTTTCTTTTTACATAAACAGTTCTTTGTTATGCAATAATCATTTCTAATATATTCAAAACTTATCTATTATTTGTATGGGAGGAAGTAAAACCAAATTATAATGTCAAACTCAACTTATATTTTAATTGATACAATATGATCTTCAACTATTAATTTTTAATTTAGAAGTTGGATTTTTCAACTTCACATTAAAAAGAAAACCATTAATAAAATATAAAAGAGATTGATATTCATCAAATATCAAATAGAATTGATATTAACCATAATAATTTTCCATTTAAAAATTGTCTCATGTTTTGTTTATTAATAAAAACAAAAGTATGGTACCACAATTTTTATTATTTTATTTTGCTTGAAGAACTTAATTTAAGAAATAGATTGATTTTTTCTTTTTCTTTTTTGTATTGGAGTTAATGAGTATGTTTAAATATGCTATGTATATATCCTAACGTTTAAATGACATTTTGAGATAATATTCAAATAACATGAGATATCTTTTTCAATTTCATTTGATATATTTTGTTTAAATAAGAAGCTCTTGAGAACTTGAGAAAATCCCACAAAAATTCAATTATAAATTTTTATAACCTTCCAAACACTGAATTATTACTATTTTTTAACATTTTAAAGATAAATTTAAAACTTAAAATATCATGGAAAAGAAAATTAACAACTTTGCAAAACTTTATATATATATCGAAAAAAAAGATTTATATAGTCAAAAAATCAGAGACGCGCAACGAAAACGTGGTAGACCCATAACTCACAGTCGCTAGATCAGTAACAGAAACAATATAAAAGTAACCATAAATATGACATATTATGTCTAGCGACGATGATAACAGTAAATATGATAAATTCATAATTTTAAATAAATGAGATAGAAAACAAACGTTGTAGTGATTCATACTCATTACAATATAAATTTATCAATGCAATTATATTAAAATTACACCAAATTTAATTTTTATTTTCTTTTCTTTTTAACTGAAAACAATAGGAAGGAAAAATCTAAAATTTAATATATCTTTACATTTATTTAGAAAAAAATGTACCTTTAATAATTAAAAAATTTGTCATTCGTTTCATGGTCATCCTTAGATTCCATGGAGTATTTTAGATGTCATTCTGAAAGGAAAAAATTATATTAATATAACATTTTGAAAAATTATACATCAAAGCAATGTTCTTTTAGAATATTTATTAAAATAATGCCCTCCTCAAAGGGAAAACTAGTTTTTCTTTTGTAACAACAATTTTTTTCCTAATTTAATTAGGACACACTTGATATGTCATAAATCGTAGGATGTGTTTGTAAATATAAATTAGTTATGACCGTGTGTCAATTATGCAATCTTAATAAAAAAATTGTAATTTGTAGAATGTGTTTTAAAATTTGAATTAAAATGGATTCTAATTAATATTTTTTTTAATAAAAAAATCAATTTGTTTTTTAGATAGTAGAGTGTTAAACATTTGACGCAACACCAATTTATTTTTACTATTCCCAAATCAAATATGTTATTTAACAAATTAAAGAAAAACAATAAAAATAAAAATAAAAATAATTTAAAAATCACAACTAAACCCAAAATGCATCTTCAAATAATGTATATTATCTAAGTCGAGCAATAGAATGTTTTGGACTTTATACTACGTTGAGTAGAGTATTACTAAATATATCGAGATTTGTTTCACCAAACTAATTCTTTTATTAAAATGTTGATTGCGAGTTTTGTGTGGATAGACATAAGACACAGTATATAAAAGTAAATATTAGATAGTATGTTAATATCATTTTTTAAAAAAATCTAAGATTATATTTTTAGTAATTGTTTAAAAATATTTAAAGGTAAATTAAATTTTTTTATATCAATACAATGTGGAAACATACAAGAAAAGACTCTTCAACCATCATATGTCTTGATCATTTTTACATTTTGTCATATGTTTTATTTTGGACAAACTATCTATTATAGTTTTGTATGACTCACAGATAATGTGAAACAGAACATGTTACATCAAAACAAATAATCCTCTTTTACAATGTTATACTGCTACTTTATATGGTTCATGATTCTTTATACTAAAACACCTGAATATATGTTGTATTATTTCATTATTCACTAGAAAAATGATCATATAGCAAAACTAATCTTTTTAATTTAAAAAATTAATATTTATCAAATCAAATATGAGAAAAATTAAAAAAAAAAAAAAACCCTAAAATTGTACACTAGTCTTAAGTAAGAAAACTAATAATTAAAAAAAAATTATCTTTCACTTTCTTTTAGTTTCATACCGGTTTCAATATATATACTCGTAAAAATTTTAAGCTTATTATGAATTTATCTAATGTTAATTTTTTTAATATTGAAATATTGCTACGAATCATATTTTTACTCCGTGGTTTTTTCTTTAGATTTTTTTATTTAAATCACTTTCTAACAGAATGTTTGTAAATGATAATAAATAAATTTAGAAAATAGATAAATGTTTGGGAAATTAAAAAAATGGAATAAATGAGAGAAAATCTCGACCGACTGGACATATGCAAGAGGATCTCATTTTCTCTCTCATAGACACTGAACACTCGTCCTTCTCCTCCCTTCTCCTCCCTTCTCCTCCCTTCTCCTTCCTTCTCCATTTTCTCTCTCACAGCCCGAGTTTCAAAACAACCTTATTTTACTGATAAACGTTTAAAAATGCAATATTTTAATAAAGGGTAGAGGGTTCAAACTACAAGTCTTTTAATTATTTATTCATCTTTATGACAGTTGAGCTTCATGTTCGTTCTGAACCGTATATAATGTCATGTATATGATTTGTTTTTCCCTTTTACCCTATTTTCCTTGACTTGGCATCATCGCTTTATGAAGCATTACTTCCTCTGTGTCCAAATCTCTCTTTCTATTTTCATATAAAATTATCGAAAAAATATACATCATAATGATCGATTGTTCGTAAGCTATCATTGAGATCTAAGATCTTACTGAGATGACGAGCATCAAGTTGGATTAAAATCAATTCTTTCATAATTTGCTTCATTTAAAAACTCCGAGCATTTGGAGTACAATCGGAGCATTTGTGGTTCATATCGACAATTTAGAGCTTTTGGAACGTTTAATTTTGAAGATGATGATATATACAAAGAAGAATCCTCCCAAGTACCACCAAACTTAGCAAAGACAAAAGAAAGCTCGAATCTACCTGCAACTTTATGCTCGTTGTATATATATATAAGTTGGCGGTATTAATATTAATTAGTTGGTCCATGGGTAAATTATTCTTTTAATTGGTCCCTTTAAACTTCTATTTAATTCTCGTTCCATAAATTTTTTTAAACTGTTTTTATTGAATTATAAATTTTTGTCATCGAAATTTTAGGAGAAAAAGGAGTTGGCTACAAAGCAATATCACACACTTGAAAGAGATCAATGGTTCTAGAAAAATGTAGATGAATTAAAGGGTTGTTTTTGTAATATTTTAAATAATTTATTTCTTATTTTTAGTACCATATTAGATATGGATAGGGAATCCAACCTTTCAACGAACTGATATCAAATATAGATGTCATGCCAATGAAGCTCACTTCTGACAAATTTTCAAAATTTCTATTCTCTTGTATAGTTCTAAAGTTAATGATATATAACAGAAACCCATAATTTTTCTTTAAAGTGTATATAATTATGGGTCTCTCTCTCCTCCTTTGATTTTTGACAAATTTTATATATTTTATGCATGCATTGATTTAATATGGAATTCATACCATGCAATAATGATAATTGATATCTGATATAATTAGAGTTGATTAATCACATTTAGTAAGGCCTTTGCAAATTTTTATTTTCCTAACATGCATTCATAAAATCATATCTGATATCTGAGTTGTTTAATCATGTTTTAATTGGTTAGGACTTTGGCAAATTTTATATACGGAATCTTTATGTTCTAATTATTCAGGCCACAAGTATTTTAATTCTTTTCTCCAAGTACAACAAGTAAAAATATATAAAATTTCATTTTTGATTTGAACTAAAAAGGTGTATGGCAAATTATTGTCTATGCTCACCTTCTAAACAATCTAAGCTAATTGATTGATGCCAAATTTAAAAATATGATATATTCCTTAATTTAATTATAGTAAAAAAAAAATTAACCAAGTTCGTTTTTTGTCGTTGATAAATTCTAAAATTTTACTATATTTATAAATGTTTTTAGAATTAGTTTTGTCATTTGAAAATTGGAGTAGGATGCTTTTGTTTTTATTAACAAACAAGACATGATACAATTTTTAAATAGAAAATTATTGTGATTAATATACCTATCTCAACAACAATTATATTTGATCGATCAATATAAATTCCTTTTATATTTTATTAATGGTTTTTTTAACTTCTAAATTGAAAATTAATAGTTTAAGATTATATCGGTTGGAATATAATGTGAATTTTAACATTATATAATTTGGTTTTACTTCCTCCCATACAAATAATAGATAAGTTTTGAATATATTAGAAATAATTATTGCATAACAAAGAACTGTTTATGTAAAAAGAAAAAAGGATTATTTGAAGAATAGTAAAAGAAAAAAATAAAAGAAAATAGAGATATAAGTGTTTGGGTGTTTGCTTCAATCGTTCATTCTCCATGTTGGCCTTCATTAATATTCTTCAAGATGGAACCACCACCGGTTGTTTACAAATATTACAAATCTGATTTATATTTGGAGAATTAAATGTGTTTAGGCCATTACATATTAATATCATCAATCCAATTATTTTAAATAAACATTACTCCACTTGCTAATAAGTTTCAAAATTTTGTTTGAATTAAAAAAGAAATAAAAAATAGTTGAGAAAATTTACTTTAGGCTGATTGTAAAATCGAGCGTAGAGACAAAATCGATGAAATTTATGACCACATAGTAAAGTAATCACAATCTCATCCTCCACGTATTTCGTTCTGCATAACCCACACCTGTATACCACAAAAAAGAAAAAAAAAGGTTAAATTTTAAAAAAAATATTTAAAATGATAAAACTTCTAAAAATACGTACAAATATAACACAATTCATTTGCGATTAATCAAGATAGATATATATAGTGATGTTTGTTGTATTTTATTTATATTTGAAGATAGATATATATAGTGATGTTTGCTGTATTTTATATATATTTGGATTCATTTTACTATTAAGTTTAATGTAAGTTTGTATTTAATTTAGAGAGAGAGAGGGAAATGAGGAAAGGGTACTTGTGATCTTTAGAGGATTTGCCAAACCACTTTTTCTTAGAACCACTTTTTGTGAAGTTGGTGGAGGGCAAGAGGTCGAGAATGTCCACTTCTTTCTTTTCGCTTTCACGCTCACTTGATTCTTTCGTCTCTTCTTTTTTCTATAACAGTTTCATAATATCCATAATATATATCATTATTCAAATCAACAACTTCAAAATAAACCTCAAACTAAGACAAAGTTAATGATAACAATAATAATAATTTTTATATTACGAGATGATACATGTGTGAATAATCTATTTTAGAACATTTAAATAAAAATGCCATATAATAAATAGTAATAACAAAAAGGGGTTTTTGAATAAATCAATAATTAATTAGTTTAGAGCAAATTTAATATCTTTTGAAAATATATAGACTAAAATTAGACATTTAAACGAGGCCTAAAAATTTAATAAATCTCACAACTAATAGTTGTCTAATGGAGTCTACAAATGTAGTTTTTGATTTTAGAAATTGGTCGAGGAACGAAATGTTTACATATTATAACCAGAAATGGATAGAAAATAAGAAAAAAATATTTTTTTAAAAAATAAAAAGAAATAAAATAAAATGAATGGATACCTCTGAAGCCTCTCCTCCATGATTATCAACGTTTCCATGATTATCAACATTTCCATGATTATCAACATTCCCTATATATATTAGAAAAAGAAAGAAAAAAGAGAGGTTATTATTCCATCATATTGTTTGCTTATTATTGCCTCGAAGAATATTATGACTAAGATAAAAATAAATCTATTTTATAGTTGAGGTTGAATATGGTTTAGTGTTAATTCATTGCCTTTAGAACATACTTAGAAATGTTTAATGTAAAAGTAAGTTATTTTTAACAAAAAATTGAGTGTGTGGTGATTGGTAAATAAGATATTTTAAGCATTTTTTTAATTTTAAAGTTTTCAATTAAAAATGAGTATCTATAAATTTAAATGAGTCCTTATTTTTTTTTATTCTCGAATGAACGTCTATTATCTATCTAGATAAAGAGTTGTATACTTAGATGAACGTTGATCATAAACGTCTATCTACTTTCAATATTGAAAAATATTTTCAATGTTGATTTTACTTTTATATTCTTTACTTACCAACTTGAGTTGTGTTTGATGGTCCAGTAATTGATAAGCTTTGAAACTCCGATGGTAAAAAATAATGTGAATGATTTATCCCAAGGAAGTCATAAAATTGAGAATCATTGCCAGTATGATATCTATTTTCTTGATCTTCCTATAAAAAATTTGAAAAAAAAAAAACAAATATTATTGACCAAATAAATAAATAAACAATGCCACAACATGAATATACTAATTGATATATTAACAAGTGATTTGTTACCAACGAGAGCTTAAGTCAACTGAGGATCAAGAGATTCCAAAGTTCAAAAATCGTTACTTTTAATTTGTACTAAAAAAACAAGTGATTTGAATCCTTTTAAAATTACTCTCAAATACAAATAGACGAACATTATATATCGATATATACTATAATTAATCCAATAAAAGGAGTTCGAGATATAAAAGAAAAAAAAAATTAAGAAAAAAGCAAAAGTAAAATAGAAGATTATTGAAGAAAAATGTAACCCTATATTGGGAGTGAACAGAATGCTGATATGGACGCCATGGATCTGCCATTGTTTATGTCTCACCTCTTAACCAAAAATCAAATGCTAATTTAACTTCTCCAAATTTATGGATTTTTTGTTTTGGTTTCTTTAACCTTTCTTCTTTCAATATTTATATTGGAAACTAAATACTAAGGACCTGATTTTCACATGGGAATGGATTTAAGAGAAAACATATGTGGAATCAAATATTAAAATTATTATTAATGACAAAACATATACAATTAGATACTGTTCTTCATAGAAATTTATTACTAATATAGTTAGGTTAACCACGTCCATATAACACATATCTATATTCATATTTATATGTTTCGTATTTATATCAAATCATTTAATTAATTAAAGTACAATTTTTTTTCTTCTTATTGTCTCTTTTCATATTTATATCCATTTTCAAAATTAAAATGCACTTTTTTTTTTTCCTTTTATCCATGATTTTTGCAAGGATATATTAACAATGCAAGAATATAGTTACCATTTTCTATTTTACTCAATATATTTGACCTTTTTTATGCACTTGTGGGAATGAGATATTATAAAAAAAAAAATTCTTTCTTTTTTTTTCGGTATAGGAGCTTTTTACTACAAATTGGAGTAGAAGATTTGAACCACGAACTTCAGAGTCTTAAATACACTAATAGCTCTCGTTAAGATTTTGGAATTAGTTTATTACAAAAGTATATAATTATAAAATAAAGTAAAATGTATCATCTTAATTAATAGGTTTTGTTTGAAACTTGTATACACATATCTATATATATTAATTTTAAACATATGTTTATCAAAAGATTTGGTGTTTTTTCGCATCACGATATTATTTAGATAAGTATAATTTAAATCTTTTATTTTAGTTTAAGTACAAAAAATTTAATTAGTAAATAAAAGTAAAAAGTTGAATAATTAGATAAGAACAAAAGAGAACATTTTGAATTTGGTTAATTGTTTTAAATGGTAAAACTATTAGAGATATTTTCAAATGATATATGATAATAGTTTATCAAGTATCTATAATCTGTCTCATTTGATTGTTTATCACTAAAATATATAAAAATTTTCTATATTTACAAATAGTTTGATACATTCTAGTGTATATGAAAAACAGTCAAAATTTTTTTTAGCCAAGACACCTTGATAAATTAGAAATGTAAGAAAAGGTATTCATTGAATTTAATTTAATGGTCATCTATATATTCCATCACTTCCATATGAAAGTAAATGACACCAACAAATATTTTTATCATTATGGTTATAACATATTTGTAGTAACACTATAAAAAAAAATCTCATTTACCTTTGATTTCAATAAATATTACATCTTTAAACTTACTGCATTAAAACATGAAAAATTATCCCAAAAAAAAGATAAAAGTTTTACACTTCAAAAAAAATCAAGTATAAAAACTTTTATTTTTTAGTAATTTTTTTTCTCTATAAAACGTAAATATTTTATTTTTTTTTTCTTTCTATTTTTTGAGAAAACCCTTTAAAGCATTGTAACGCTAATAACTTTTCTTGAATGCAAACATATTTTGAAAAGAAATTGTGTAAAATTGAATCAACTTTATGCAATCATATTGTCATAATGTCTCAAATAAATTTTTTTAATTCATTAGTTTTTATCAGTAATTTTTTTCGAATTTTGAACATACCAAAATATTATTTATACCCAAAGATTTGAAAAGAAAGAATTTGAAACGTTGAAAGAGATATAAAAGAGTTAACTGGACATAAGAGAATGTGAATAGTTGGGAGATAGAAGATTAAAGGATATAGAGGAATAGAAGATTAAAGGATACAGAGGAATGTGAATGAATTTGGATAAATTTAAATGACATAAATAATTGGAGATAAAATTTTAAAATTTTGAAAAAAGTTATAATAAGAGTACGCGAGGACGGGCTTCTACTAAGCGCAGGAACTATGTGAATGACAAAATTGCAACTAAAACAAAACAAAAAGAAAGTTATAATGAAAGAGTAAAATAGGGTTAAAAAATTTATCCACTCTTCCATCATTTTATATATTATTATTACTAGTAAAAGACACGTGTATGACACGTATAATGTGTAGTTTTAGATTATAGTAAACATTGTATATATATGTTTAGGTTGTGCTAAATTTAAAATGTAATAGAATTAGATGTACATAGAAAGAAGTTACAATAATTAGATTAAAATACAAAAGTTTAAATGTAAAACTTGTATATATATCAAAAAAAGATTTCTTTATAAACAATATCTTTTGTACAATGTGAAGGTAACTTATTGTCATCTATGGAATTGATCCAAATTTTTATTGTCTTCATTGAAATTCCTCTGGATAGTGCAACATAAAGTTGTCCAAGAGAAAACACATTTTTTAGGAAGATATATTACAACATTTCGAATTGTTTGTCTTTGTGCTTTGCTAATTATCATTGCAAAGTATAAACAAATGAGGAATTGTTTTCTCTTGAACTTGAATGGATATCCATTGTCATTTGGTGGACTAAATAACATTCGTGGAAGAAAAACTTGTTTTCTTTCATGATCATCCATTTCAGCATGTATAATATTTCTGCTAAATGATCGACATAAATATATAATCATGGTTGTTAAATTTTCATTAAATTTAATGTCAATCATGAATTAGAACGTGGGTAGAATATATGTTTGGTCCCTCAAATTTATTTGATCTTTAAATTTTAATAAAGTTGATTCCTTAGAGACTTAAAAGGGATTCAAAAATGAAATGTCAATTAAAGACTACGAATATGACAAAGAGAAAGGTAACAAATCATATGATCCATTCGATTGAAATGGACAACTCTCTATACTGTTAAAAGGAGGATGCATCAATAGAGTAGAGTATGTTGAAGAGGCCGTTGATGAGATTCCGAAACATCAATATAGTTAGCATTACTAGAAGTACTTGCATTGAGATTCCGAAAACTCCAAATACTACCAGTTCATCCACTGATATTATTTTTTATCATAGATTAACAAAATCTTTTGAATACATGAAAAGTATGAAATGGAATAGTTCCTTTTGAGTGAGAGCAAGTGGTTTTGCCCTCCATGCAGGTCTTGATTCCTTAAGGTTTAACCACTTCTTCTTTACAAATGCAACAATTCTGATTTATATTTAACAAAAACAAAAACAAAAACAAATTAAAAAAAGAAAGAGATAAAGACAATAATTAGTTAATCACAATTTGAACTTCAATACTGATTTTATTTAATTAATTGGTATAGTAAGAAGTTTGATTACTTTATTATCCTTCAGCCAAGTGCAGATGCACTTTTGATGATATTTATGGGTACAGGGCAAAGTCGTCAAAATGTCATTCTCTTCATAATTCAATTTACATATAACACACCTATACACAAAGATAATACTACTTCATTAGAAAAATAACGTAGTTGTAAAGAAAATTGTAACCTTCAAAATTCAATCTTCAAGACAAAGTCGTTTTTGCATATTTAGCCGTATAATGCTATTATACCAAAACATTATATCTTTAAATTTGAGCAAAAACTACAAACTTTCAATGGTAAAAAATGAGCATTTAAAGTTATATGATATTGTTAAAATTAAAACTCACAAACTTACCATAGTTGGAAATTGAACTACAAACGATAAAAATTCCGTCCTCAAACTTTTATACAATTGTTATAATCTCTATGATCATGTAAGTTTAATAATCGAATTAGTTTTGAAGACTACTATTATTATTTTGCAATTTGTTTTAACAATGATCAACTACAAAATATTTATAGATATATACCTCAACATAAAATAATTTGTAAATATATTAAAATTTATATTTAACTTTCAAAATATATGAATATATATAGATTATATATGGGTAATATGAATGTTCCACCGTTTGTTATATATGTTTACTATTCTTTTCAAAGTTTTATGGACTTAATTATTAGGTTACAAAGTGTTATCTATTATTACCATTAGGTTATTCTAATTTTAAGATATATATATATATATATATATATATATATATATATATATATATTTATATATATATATATATATATATATATAAACAAAGTGATAATTAAAGAAAAAGAGAGGGAAGGATAATAATATATACTCGTTGTGATTTTGAGTGAAATCGTTGTGGCATTTTGATGAGTTTCCTGATTTGTATTTGTAAGATCGCAACTTTGATAGAATGTCTTTACACAATCCTTTGCTTACCTTTCCATTTATTTCTTCTAAATTTTCTATTTCCTAAACACATTTCCCAATATTCACAATGTTATTATCCAATAGAAAAAAAAATTAGATTGAATTCATGTTTATTATTTCGACTTTTTTTGTATCGACATGCATATCATACAAATATATATATATATATATATATATATATATATATATATATATATATATATATATATATAATATACCATTGATACATTAATGTTATAGTTAAAATGAATGTATACATTGAAGAATATGCTAATGTTAATTAGTGCATCGCAAGATAGAAATAATAAAAAAAATTAATATTATTGTTCTCACCTCATAAGTCATTGTATCTACATCTATGCTACTTATAGTTCCAACCTGCATGAAGTTTTACCATTTAATGAAATGAATTTCAAGGGGGGGAAATTATATAATTGTTGACATTGGAAAATTAGTTTGGTTATGAAAAAAAGAAAAAAAAAAAGGTTCAAATACCTTTGATGAGTCTCCTCCATAATTATAATTCACATCAATACCATACCCTGCGTATTAAATACTAATGTATTTATTGAATGGTTTTTTTCCTTTGAGATTTTAAGAAAGCAACAATTTTCCTTTTTCCACTATTTGCTAACTTTATATTTAGAATAAAAAATGTTTAATCACACCAAAATTGTTAAACCTTTTCTAAATAAAGTATTTAATTGTCTAAAACATGATATATTAAAAAATAAGACATGCATTTTTAATTAATATAACAAAATGAACTAAAGTATCTTTAAATATAGCGAAATTTTAGATCATTTTATCGGTGTTTGTCAAACTGATAGAAGTCTATAACTGTTTATTATCGATAAAAACTGAAACTTTACTTTATTTTGTAAATTGATTTATTTTTTTCGTTTTTAATAACAATTTTAGTTGGGAAATTATAAATTCTTGCATTTTATAACATTTGCTTATTCAAACTACCATGGTTTTTGCTAAAAAATAAAAATAAATAAATAAACCTAATTTAGTATTTTTACCATTAGGAGTGGGATTTTATTTTACTTACTAATTCCATTATTTGCGTTTGAGGCATGGATAGACAAGTCATGGAAAGTTGTTGCTAAGTACTCATCCTCTCTCAATTGAGAACTACTTCTAACATGAATAGCTCCCTACATAAACAATTTGTAAAACAATAAATAACATGGCACCAAGACCAAATATACGATGTCGTGATTCAATTAGCGAGTCGTTATAGTTCTAGGGGTAACCTTCCTGATCAAGAGTTTGAGAGCAATGTCATTTATAAACCCTTTTAATCCTATTGACACTTTTGTAAATATGTAATATCTGATATATATTTCAGTACATCGATCTGATGTATACATATATATATATATATATATATTTTTTTTGTGTGCCTATACGTATAATAGTATAAATTGTAGCATTTATCATTTTATGGGTTTGATTTCTACCATTATCGTAAGCTTGAGAGTCGTCCAGTTTTAATCTTATTTTCTAGAAATTTGAGGGCTCAAACTTTCATAACCGAAAGTTTGAGGATATAATAGTAAAAATGATTATACGTGTGTGTATAAATAACGAAAGGAAATACAAAATTGACCTGGCTTGAAATAGTGTCATCAACATAAGCATGTTCTCCAAAAATATAAGAATACCATTCCATAACAAGTGGAGAGTGACGATGATAACTTGGAAATGGTTGTTGGTCTCCCATGTCTCTATATGTCACCTTCTTAACAAATCAAAATCCAAACAACTCCTAATTATGAGGTTTTGTTTTGAATTTTAAACCTTTCTTCTTGGAATATTTATATATATATTAGGAAATAATATTAATTAAGGACTTGGTTTAATTTTCACATGGAAATGGATTTAAGATTTGAAATATGATTGGAGTAAAATGTAATTTATAGCAAAACCATTCTTTTTTTTTTTATGTGTTATTTATGACCTTAATGATAATATATAATATTTAAAGAGTAATTAAGATACTATTCAATTTCTTAAGATTTTTTTTTTAAATATAAGGACAAATATCAGTTTAGTCTTGGTCTATAATTTGATAATGTTTTAGTTAATATGTCGTAATTTAGTCTATAAATTTTAATTAGTAACAAAAATTGAGTTTCTATTCTTTAAATTTTTTTTACAATTTTGCATGAATCATGGAAATTCTCTATCAAAATTAGTGGTCAATCTTTAGTAGGCAATAACTTATAATTATTTATAGTTTAATAAAAGGATAACTGTTAAAAAATAGTAAATATGACAAAATATTTACGAGATATAGCAAAATTTTAAATTTTATCAATAATAGATATTGATAGACACTGATTTGCTTCTATTATTGACATTGATAGACACTGATATTAAAGTTTATTAGTTTCTATTATTAATAGAATCTAAAATTTTGCTATAATTTATAAATATTTTAATTTATTTTTCTTTTTTAGAAATACCTCTTATAAAAACATATCTCAGAATCAATTTTTTTATTAGATAATGAATTATATTTATAGTTTATAAAAACATATTTTATTTTACATCAACTTAAGTAATAACTATCATCTCAACATTATGGTTGTTACAAAATAAAAGTATAAAAACCAAATTTTTTGGAAACTACTTTTTTTTTTTTTAATTTTAGTTTGAATTTTCAAGAAAATTGGAGATGAAAATAGTATTTATATACTTAATTTTGAAAAACAAAGATAAAAAAACGAAAGAATTATCTAACGAAATCTTAGATAGTAGCGTCATTTTCGAGTTAGACTTAATTTTATTATAATTAATATTGGCATGCGAAGAGCTATAACAAAAGTAGGACAAGTACAATGTGAGATCTTAATTTTATTAAATCAATAAAATATTTATGTTTACCATTAATGTATGTTAAGAATAGACAATAGTTTCTTCTTATTCAAGAGATTCACATTATCTTTTAAAATAAAATTAAAAATTAAAAATTGTAATCTGTGGACTGTATTAACTTTTAATCAATAATAACAGATTTTGAAAGAACAAAAAAAATAAAACTTTATTACATATACGTATCTAATTAATTTTGTAAATGCAATTTCTTTTATTTCTATCTCCACTTCATTGCTGCAAGAATCTTGTCTTTAATCTCATCTATGAACTTGAAATATGCACATCTCCAATTCTTCTTCAATATCAAAACAACTACACCTCCCCAAAACCCTACCCCATATCCAAACATTATCATCAAGTAAAGCAACCACTTCTCCCATTTATCGTCCTCTTGATCTTGATTCTCGATTTTTGGTGACTCAAATACATTCTCGTCTACACATTTCACAGGTAGTGGATTTCCACAAAGATAAGGATTATTGTCAAAACTTGAAGCGTCATTGAATGTGGAGAGATGACCCTCTTGAGGAATGTTTCCAGAGAAATTGTTATGGGATAACCGCAGCACACCTAATGAATTTAGTTCTGATAAGCTCTTGGGAATTGATCCAGAAAGTTGATTGAAAGATAGATCAAGTGATTCCAACGATTTAGCTTCCCCTATTCCAACTGGGATTTTCCCCGTTAGATTGTTGTGGGACAAATTCAATCCAATTAACCCTTTAAGCATTGTTATCTCTCTAGGAATGAAACCAACCAAATGGTTTTTGGAGAGGTCAATATTCACCATTAACATTAGTTGTGACAAGGAGTAATTGAAGTTGCTTAATTTGATGGATTGTATGACTTTCTTTTTACCATCATAACATAATTGAGGAAATCTAAACCTACAAACAAGAGATACTTCATTTCTTCCATTTCCCATCATCACCTTAAAATTGCTAAGATTATGTGGTATAGTTCCTTCTAATTGATTATATGCAAGATCCAAAATTTGCAAGTTCTTGAGATTACATAAATTTGAAGGGATTGTACCGTTGAATTGATTATCTCTTAATCTTAGAAATTGCAAATTTCCAAGATTATCACCCACCCATGTAGGGATATTTCCAGAGAACTTATTTCCTTCAAGATCTATAAATTCCAAAATCTTAGAATTCTTCAAAACAATTGGCATAGATCCCTCAAAACTATTGCTTCTCAAATTCAATTGTTCAATATTTGAAAGATCGTTTCCATGTGAATGTGGAAAAGTTCCGAAAAATTCATTCAATGATAAATCCAAAAGATGCAACTTTGAAGTCAACAAACAACCTTCAATTTTTCCAAATAGCCCATTGTTTGAAAGATCCACATAGGCCAAATTCTTCAACTTGCAAAGAGAAAGTGGTAAAGAGCCATTCATAAAATTGGTGCTAAGAAACAAGTCTTCCAAGTTGGGCATTTGATACCCAATGTTGTGAGGAATTGGCCCCACAATTTGGTTGTGTGAAAGATCCAAAGTGGTAAGATTTTGACCATCCAACCACTTTGGTATTCCACTTGAAATACTTATATTAGACAACACCAAACTAACCAACCTCTTCTGTGTTTGAAGCCATCGAGGAAACTTGCTCTTAAAACAACCGATGCAAGAACTTGCATCAAGTGATTTTAATTGAAAAGGAGGAACCCAATTAGATTTCACATCCAATGAAAGAAACTCATTGTAGCCAATCAATAAAGTATGCAATTGAGAAAGATTTGCAAAATGAGCTTCTTCAAGAAATCCATTAAACAAGTTATCAGAAATGTCTAATACCTTCAAATTCAATAATCTTCCAAACGAAGTTGGAACTTCTCCGATCAAAGAATTGTCTGAAACATCTAAATACTCAAGATTAGACAAATTTCCAAGCGAAGAAGGAATTCGACCAGAAAGGTAACAATTTTCAAGATTAAGAAACTTCAAGTTGTTTAACATTCCAAACCAATCAGGAATTCGAGAATAATTGAAGTGATTCCAACTTAAATCCAACGAAACTAAATATTTCAATTCAAACAAACTAGAGTCAATAGAATTGCTAAATAAAACTCTATTACTGAGAGAATTGACCTGTTTGCTTTGAAGATCAATGTTAGTAACATGACTTGTAATTTGATTACAACTCACTCCCTTCCAATTACAACAATTTGTTGATTCATTCCATGAAGCCAAGACATGAGAAGGATCATTGAAACTTTTCTTTAGTTGAAGGAGAGCTTCTTGTTCCTTTTTTATGCAAGTTATGGCTGAAACTTGACAGAGAGAAAATCGGAAGAAGGCCATAGAATATGAAAGAGCCAAAATAAGTAAAACTTTTTGGGAAAGTTCACTCATTTTTGTTTGTGGATTGAGGAATGAATATAAGTCTAGCTAGTGCAGGTATTGTTCTTATAATTGGATTTAAGTGCAACAACAACTTTTTTTTTTTTTTTTTTTCAATTTTGGCAACGGTTGATTTTGTAAACATGCATTATTAATTTCATTATTTGTTATGGTGTGTGGATAGGTAAATATGAACCAATTGTTAAGGTATATTTTTAAGTCAATGGTGACGATAGTCAAATGCTATATGAAAATTTGTGTAGAAATAATTGAGGGATATAACATTGGGTGGTTTTTTAACCAATCTAATAAAAATAAAATAAATAATATAACAATAATAATAATAAAAGAAGAAGATGCAGTTGATGCACTGTTGAACTATATATCTGTTGTCGTCTTCTTCATTTCAAACACACAAACACACACTGTTTTTCTTTTTTATCTTTTCATTAACCTTAATCAATCTGTAAATCTATAAATTCTACATCTTATTGGTTCAAACCCACAACTTTTATATTAATTAATATAACAAAAAGATATATATAAATGTAAAAACGATAGGATCTGAGGGGTATGTGCTCCTGGCCACTGCATAGCTCGACGTTAAAAGGAAAGGATTTTGACAAAAAGAAAGAAAGAAAGTTTTGTGTTTCGTAAAGGATAATAATAAGAAAAACACAGCTTGTGTTTAATTTAATTTAATTAAATAAATAAAGTGCAGCCAGCGAAAGTCTTTGGTGGAGAAAAATGGAAGAAGAAAGTGCTTTTGTGGGGCTATCAAACGACTTTTTTCTACGCCGCCATTCATTCTACTCAAATTCTTCTGCTTTTGAAATAATACAATGAATTAAAAACATTTAAATGATAGAGAGAGATAGATTCGAATAATGGTTTGTATCATTGATATTGAATAGACATTACTTGAAGTGCTTAGAGTGATTGTGGAGGCAGTGAATTCATTGGACTAATTAAACAAGATATGAAATTGATTACGAGGTCATTTCTTATAATATTTTACACAATTGTGCTAGATTATTGTTTGTCCTTTGTAAGTCGTTTTTCTTTTAAACTATACAAAAAGATATGTGGTGAAGAGATAGAGAGCATTTTATTAGCTTTAGGTATGGCATCATGTGATTTCAAGTACCCATGTAAATTACAACTTGATTATTATGTAATATGTTTAAATGTAAGAAGTTAAAAAAAAAAAAAGAAAAAGAAAAAAAGATGTTTAAAAGTAACACCTTCCATGTAATGGAAGATTGCATAAATGGTGCATATAAGGTTTCATCCTATGTAGTATGTGTTTTGAAAAGTCATCCAAATACTTTTTTTCTTGGGTTTATTTCAAGTGAAATCGATATTGAAAGATTAAGTTTTTTTTTTTCTCTTTTCGATTGTTTTGGATTTTCTTGATACATCTCACCATATTATACATCAAGACTTGGATAAAAAAGATCCAAATATTATTTAATCTTTTTCAAATCTTAAAAAAAAAAAATCACACTACCAAATATTGCACAATTTGAAGAAATTGAAAAAGATAATAGGTAAATTATTTAGACAATCAATAAATTAATTTGGAGATTTGTGTAAATATAAATTGTAAATAAGATTTGCAAAATTTTATATAACATCTCCAAGGTGCAAGAAAAAAATTCACACAAAAGGTACGTAAGCGTTGGTATAGAATTCAGAAGGATTACATGTAATTTGAAAAAACTATGTAGATTTCGGTTTTAGTCACAAGCAAATTAAATAAACATGAGATTTTATAGATTTGGACTTTCTCGACAAAAACTCGATCATTGTTAACATTAAAATTCAATAGGTTAGTTTTTTCCATAAAATCTCAGACAAAATTAACACGGAGATTCTATATATATCCTAAATCTTATATATATAATTTGGTGAAAACAGAAACCATGCTAAATATTAAAAAAAAATCATATTTAATTAATTATAAAATTTAGTAAAGATAATGAAAATTGGAGAAAAAATTAAAAAGATATAAGAAATTTAGTATAAGATTTGGAAAGATTACATGAAAAAAAATATAGCAAATATTGTATGGTGAAAAGTTAGGTGAGTTAATTGTCCAAATAATTGACATAGAATTAAAAGAATGAGATGAATATTATAAATTCAAATAATGAAAATTCAAACATTACTATTTTTCTTCAACAAAAAGAAATTTAATTATTACAAATCAAAAAGTCCTAAGTGGAAAGAAAATGTGAGCTAATAAACACGTGGCAGTTTTGTAGGTCAAACTTCAAACACACACTTTTTTCGACCGTTACTCATCTCATTAACGGTAACATTAACATTAGGCCAACTTTCTTATAAATCAATTCCTTTCAATTAATTTAGCTAATTAAACTAATGTTTAACTCTAAATTTAGGTGGAACTTAATTCTTCCTAAGAGATAATTTTTCAATGTCAATTGAAATATTTTTTTTATAAAATATAACAAATATTTATATTCTATTCTCTTTTTAACTGTCTATTATTGATAAAATCTTAAATTAGTTATATTTTGTAAATATTTTCAGTAGTTTTGTCATTTATCATAATTTATTATTACTATTATATATATATATATAACATATTAAGAAAGATCGATCAAGTTTTGAATAAGAAAGTTCGAACAAACAAACGATGAATCAAATTGCTTAAGTCCTATTTGATGATCATTTTAGTTTTTGAGAATCAAGATTTTAATATTGATTTTTATCTATCTTAAGTATGAAAGTTGATCAACTCTAAAACCAATTTAAAAAATAAAAGCGGTTTTAAAAAACTATCTTTTAGTGTTCGATATTTTTCCTTGATTTTTTGAAAAGAAAAAAAAAAGGTAAAAGAATAGATAACAAAACATGAAGTAATTAAACAAATGGTTTAGGGTTAATTCTCAAAAAAAAAAAAAAAAAAAAAAAAAAAAAAAAAAAAAAAACTCGAAACTACAAGTTAAATGGTTCAAAGGAAAGTGAGCAAATTGAATGATTTTGTAAAGGTTCAATACTACACCTTATTTATATACATAAAGCTACATTCACATATTAACACAAGATGTTTTTATGAAATTTACAAACTCATTGAATATTAAAATAAGAAAGAGTTATTTTTAGAAAAAGCGAAGTAGTATTATAATAACGTTGACATTGAAGGTATAATTGTAGAAAGTCAAAAGAAATTAGAAAGTAGAAAGTTGGGAGAGACTTTGAATGAAGACTTGGAAACAAAGAATTTGTAATAACAATTAGTGTGGAAAAGAGAATTTGTAATAACAATGTGTGGAATGATGACTTTGTAGTGGGAGAATTTTAATCCCTCATATTGGTTTTTTTTTTTTTTAATTAAAAGAAAGTTATCTATATTTGTTTCAACGCGAGTAGGTACTTTAAGAATCGATAGTTTTAGTATAGGTCTAAGAAAAACTCGAACTTCCCTCAACTTTCTCTTTATATAATATATATGTATATATACAACTAAATAATATTGATATAAGTATAATTAGCTTATTGATAAAATTATTTGGAGGACCAACTTGAACTAAGATGAGACCGCATGAACTCCCAAGTTGAATTATGTTGAGTTAGCTAGGATAATATAATATTTTTCATACTATCCATTACTACATCACTACTTAATAAATTACATCGTCAATGACATGCTATAAAGACTAACTTTAATGTCCACCTTTGGCAACTTTAGCAACAATATACCTTCGGCAGTTACTCTAACAACTACCTTCTATGGGATCAATCTAGTGAAGACCAATTCCAGAAATCAACTATATTTTACCATCTTATACCCAACTTCGTCAAACTTCTTTAACAACTAACTCTAGTGACCAATTCAATCGATCATATACTAGAAAAGGCCAAAAAAAATCTCTCTTGGTAAAGGTTTTTTTTTTAAAAAAAAATAAATTTGAAGTAATTAGTTTATTATATTGTTGGTAGTAATTTGCCACTATTGAAAACACATGGAGAGCTAGCCCTCATCAAGGGGTAGAAGCCCAAAGGTATAGTTAAAGCTCATTGCAGACTAGCCCAACCCAATCTTACTCATTTTTTCATTGGTAGGATATGAATCAGCATTTTGAAAATGAAATATGTTTTGATTTGTGTCGTTCTTCATATATTATATTTGATATATAAATAAATAATTAACAGTAGTTTTCTAGAAAAATATATTTAGATGTATAAAGTATTAAAAAGAGGAATTGGTATGAATAGGATAAAAAAAAAACTAATGAAACTTTTGAATAAAATTGAATATTAAATAAAACTTTATAATATCAATAATTTTATCGAAAAATTAAAATACAAGATAAATTAAAATATATTTTGTGAAAATAAAGTTTTATTAAATTTTAATACCATATTATTGAGAAAATTTAAATATTTTTAAATAATTAATTAAAAACATATATTGAATTAACTAATTGAACGAGTTTGACCTATACACAACTCAAACTCAAGGTTAGGTCATGGATTTGATTATTAAAGTTGGTTGAGTCAGCCCAATCTAAGCTCCAATAATGCCCTAAAGTCCTCGAGTTTGGTCTTGTATCAAGTTAGGGAAGCTAAGATGGCCCAGTGATGAAGGTGAGATTTGAGAGTGTAATAAATCAACTATCTTGTTAACCTGCGCATAGTTCAATTAATATAGTGCTTAGCCTATCTAACAAATGAGTGAGATCACATATTCTATTTTAAACAATTTTTTTGTAAAATGTGCTTAAACAAACATAATTAACTTTTTGAAACATATTTTCCGAGACAACGAAAACATGTATGATGTATGCACGACTAAACAAAACACATGCTAAAGCCTATACTAGCCATTAGGGGTGTAAGAATAATCCGAGCAACTCGAACTAACCCAACTCATATTATATGGGTTGGGTTGGGTTAGTTTAAAATGTAGATTGGGTTTGGTTGAAATTTTTAATTTTTTTCGGGTTGGGTTGGGTTGCAGGTTGGAGGGTTGAAAAATTTGGGGTCAGCCCAACTCAACCCAACCCGAATTAATATAATAAATGTAGATATTAATATATATATTTCATTATTATTTATTTATTTACTAAAAGTTAAACAATCTTGATTTTTGAGAGTGTTTATTTTATTTTTTTTGTTTTACGATTGATGATTTCCATTTACAAACATTAAAATTTAGAAGCGAAAAAAAAAAAAAAAAATAATACAACTCGACAACCCAATCCATATTTTACGGGTTGGGTTGAGTTTGGTTGAAAACTTAATTTGGGTTACTCGAGTAGACAACCCAACCAACCCGAAAATATGGATTGGGTTGAGAAAGTCTCCCAACCCAACTCATTCACACCTCTACTAGCCATGCAACACCCACAACCAACTACACTAAAAAACATCCATGAACAACTACGAAGAGAACCTAAGATTGGGTAGCAAAGACAAATAATCCAATCGACCCACTTTTTATTATTTGACTACATTATTCATCATCTAATTTTTTTTTAGTGAAATTACATGTTACATAGTTTTATTGTATATGCAAAATATGATATTTTACATACCACAACTTGTATAAATATATAACAATTCGGCTAAAACCATTCTTCATCACTTTATATACTAAAGGAGCATGGATTAGTAGGTGTACTAGTTATTTTAACTTGATTGACACATTGTAACATACCCTTATTTTATCTTGAATCCAAAAGGGATTGCATGCATTAGAAAACAAGACGAGGATCTCGAAAGTCAAAAGAGAAGGAAATAAACAAAAGTTAGAGAAAATCTTTCCAATTACGAGCTATAAAGGATGACATCATAACTATGAAAAGGAAAATTTTTAACAAAATTAAATAATTTGAGCGCTCCCTCTCCCTAATCGATCAAAAGTTTTTTGCTCCAGCTCTCCCTTCGTCAAGTCGGGTAGAACTGAGCTATAGCTTGGCTTAGCTCGTTGATATTAAGAGGATGAATTTTCTTAATAAAGATGGACAACATGAATACAGAAGTCACGTCATGTTTTCTATAAAAAATAATAATATACATACTAAACTAAAACATAGGAATATGTATAATTTGTACACAAGCTTGGATTTATTTATGTAAATAATATATGACATGAATAAAAAACATGTAATAATAAACTTTTATTATATATATATATAAATAATAATGTGTTGACAATCATTTTAAATAACCCTCCTTTTAGGAATAAGTTTAAGAGTTTCATATTTTTGCAATGTTACACCAAGCCTTCCATTCAAATCCAACTTTGATAAATCTTCATCATTAGGAAGCGACCATTCAAAGTTGTGAATTAATGTGGCTAAAATCAAAGGAACTTGCACAATGGCCATTGGAAGACCAGGGCAAATTCTTCTTCCTCCACCAAATGGCAAATATATACCTATAATCATACCCTTTAAAATCCACATTATCATTACCACAACCAACATCAAATCTTTGAGGATTGAATGTTTGAGAATCTTCCCAAACTGAAGGGTCTCTCCCAATTCCCCAAACATTGACAAAAACCATACTGTCTTTTGGGATTGAGTATCCCATAACTTCGCAATCCATTGGAGCTAAGCGTGGAAGAAGAAATGGGGCAGGTGGGTGTAGTCTTAGGGTTTCTTTCACACAACGCCATAGATATTGAAGCTCAGAAATGTTGGATTCATCAATGGGCCGGTTTTCCTTTGTTACCTTCTTCATTTCCTCTCTTACTTTGTTTAGTATGTCTTTGTCTTTTAGAATCTCTGACATTGCCCATTCCACTGTTGTTGTAGTTGTGTCTGTGCCTGCAGATAGCAATTCCTGCAATAGTAATAATTAATAATGCATCAGACGATACATGTTTGATTATAAATCTATATATCTCAAAATGAAGAGATCTCACAATCGTCATACTATGCACCATAAAGGTGTTTCCGACTTCTTGTGATTTTGTATCACATATACATGAGTTTACATGGGGAAAAGAAGAATAATAACTGAAATATATATCATAAAGAATGTGAACTCGTCCGTTTTTCATTGTGTAAATCCTCGATATGTGTCTATGAAGTCTTTTTTTTTTTTTTTTTTTTTTTTTTTGCATGAATGACTTGATTTAATTTTCATTGCACTAATGTTGAATGACTTGGATTTTGAGAACAATGAATATATCAACATTTTGTTTATCTCACATACCACTAATTAAATCCCACTCGTGACTTCTTAATTTTTATGTACCTTTCAGTCGAACTTCTCCCTTCAAATCTGTTCTTTTATGTTTCTCTTTCATTTCATTAAAGCAACTTTTTATGTTCCTCTCTCAAATCCTCTCACTCATGATAAATGAGCATGAGAGTTTGTCAAAGTGAGTGATGAGTGATTGGTCAATGGCCTAAAGCTCGAGCACAAGATTTGTTGAAGAGAGTGATAAATGTTAAACAGTAGCGATAAGCCGAAAGGAAAGGAAAGGTTGGGCAAATTAATGAGAGATGGAGAAAGTACCAAACACAATAAAAGTAGTACGTGAGACTTAAGCAAAAAGTTCGTTTTCATTGTTTTCAAAATTTCAAGTTATTCAATATTAACACATCACAGATAGAGTCATCCAAAAAAACTCAAGTTTAACCGATATTCACTTAAAAGAAATCAAAGAATAATAAACCTAAAAAGTCATATTCTTGAAAAAAAATCGGATATAAAAAATGATCGATACTTGCGAGGTATTTCAAAGTGGTTAAAAGAGTGATTTTGTACTTACAATAATCAAGGCATTGATTTGTTGATCATCGAATCCACTTTGAATCAAGACATCCAAGAAATCATTTGAAGCTGAACCTTGTTGACAATGAATTTCTCTTCTTTCTTTAATAAGAATCCCCCACAAAGAATCAACTTCATTCTTGTAAATGTCAGCTTTATTTTTAAGACCTTGAAGATCAAACCTTCTCAACAATGGATAAAAATCAGCCAAATTTGGAGTCAAACCCAAATCCATCATTTTCTTGAAAGGCCCTTTAATCCCCTTAAACCCATCACCAACAAAATCAAGCAAATCCATCGAGAAAATCAAGTTAGAAAGTGTATTGAAAACAGAGGTAAAGACAAAATCCTTAACCTCCACAACAGATCCTTGCTTTGATTCCAGAAATTTCACTAATTCCTTCATCTTCTTCTCTCTCAAAATAGCTTGTGATTCAATTGCTTTAGCCGTAAACAAGTTCACTTTACAAAGTGACCTCAAATTCTTCCATTGATCTCCACATTCAGGGGAGAAAACAAGAGAGTGTTGATCGTGGAGTGCTCTATCAGGGGTCATTTGGAAGATGTATCGAGCGGAGAGAAGGCGGTCTTGCGTCTTGAGAACTGCAGTGGCGGCAGCCGGAGAAGAAGCGACGATGAGACGCTGAGCTCCAAGCTTGAGGGAGATTAAAGGGCCATAGATATTGGCAAATTGGGTGATGGAAATGTGAGCATTTTGACCAATCTGAAGGAGATTTCCTAAGATTGGCCATGGATTTGGACCAGGAGGAAGTGGGAGTTTTGAAGATGGAGATTTGATGTGTTTGAGAATAATGAAAATTGGAAGTAGAAGAAGAAGAGATGGAAGAAGAATCGAAAATGAAGGAATCAACATCTTTGAAATATGGAGTTTTGGAGTTACATATGGCGTAGAATTATTAAGGAAGTTTTAGTTCAATATATTATAGGGGAAAGTTAAAATGATTGAATATATAAAGCGGTACAATATTACTTCACACTTTAAATGACATTTTTAGAACATGTCTGTGAGTGATTTTAAAGATAGGTAGAATCTCTTTTGTCTTTTTTAAAATACTCCAAAATATATTTTTAAATCTACAAGACTAATATGGATGGTATGAAAAATGCTAAATTTGAAAACTAAATTAATTTAGAAAGTAAGAAAATTGAGAATCCATGAGAGAGAGGAAAAGAAGAAATAAAAATAAAAACAGTAAACGTGATTCACGACTTTCCTTCCTCGATGAATGAGTATTAAAGGTTGGGTTTGGGTCAGCCCAATCTGAGCTCAAATGATGCCCTAAAGTCCTAGGGTTTGGGCTTGAATCAAGTAGGGTGGCCAAGATGGTGATGAAGATGATATAACCCTAAAGCCTAAATATAAATACAATGGATAGAAATTTTTAGAATAATTTATTAAGTATGTAGTAATATTTTAAAAAAATTACAAATATAGTAAAGTCTATCGATGATATACTTCTATCGTTGATAGACTCTTATGTTTATCAGTGACAGATTTTGCTATATTTACAATTTTTTTTTAAAATGTTGCTATATACTTAATTTTTTTAAATAAAATTACTACATTTGCAACTACCCCTTTTAAAACATACACCCACAACCAACTACGTTAAAAAGAACATCTATGAACAACCACGAAGAGAACCTAAGATCGACAGTAGCAAAGACAAATCAACTCCACCCACTTTTTATTATTCGACTAATATCTAATTTTGTTTAGTGAAATTACATGTTAAATAATTTTAGGGGAAATTTTCATAAATATAACAAACCAACCAAATATTTACAATCCATATAACAAAATGAAAAAGTTACCATTTTTTTTAAAAAAAATATTTCAGGTTTGTTATTTCTTTTTATTTGTTTTTTCTTTTTTTTTTCAAACTGTTATTTGATTCTTATGTTTATTGTTTTCCAAATTGTTATTTGGTTCAAGATCATATATGTATACTAAAATGTTCAAGATCATATATGCGTACTAAAATGACCAATACTGCCGTGGTATTTCAAAGCGGTTAAAAGAGTGTGATTTTGTACTTACAATAATCAAGGTATTTATTTGTTGATCACTGAATCCACTTTGAATCAAGACATCTAAGAAATCACTTGAAGCTGGACCTTGTTGACAATGAATTTCTCTTTTTTCTTTAATAAGAATCTCCCACAAAGAATTAATTTCATTAAGGTAAATGGCGGTTTTCTTTCTAAGACCTTCAAGATCAAACCTTCTCAACAATGGATAAAAATAATCCAAATTTGGAATCAAACCCAAATGTAAACGATCGTTGTAAAAAAAGTAAACGATCCGGTAAAAAATATAAATGATCGTGTAAAGAAATCTAAACAATCGTATAGCAAAAGAATTAAAAAAAATCGTATACCAAATTTAAAAAAAAAAATCGTTTAGATTTGGGTTCTCAAATCTAAACTATGTGTAACAAAATTAAACGATGGAATTAAAAAGATAAATTGTAGCCAAACGATCCATATCTAAACGATCGCGTATAAATCGTAAATATATTATGCGCACGTTATTGACGGCGTGATTGACATAACATTTTTTATATTTACACAGTGGGTCTCTAGACTTTTTCGTTTTTTGAATTGTTCTATAGAGTGTAAATATTTTACGGCTTTTTTATATTTTTTGAAAAGACCCCTTTATAAAACCATAACCATGTTTTTTTAGTTAAATAAATACCTTTCCCGACCTAATAATAATTTAGAGAACATATGAGAGTAAATATAATTGCTGTAAATTATGAAAATTGATATTAGTATCTAAAAATCATTCTTTAACGTTCTCAAAATAATCATTATTTGTTTTCTTATAGAACTTTGAGATAGAATGAGAGAATGTAATTTGAGAGGGGTGAGGTGAAATTCAAACTTCTCATAAACTCTCTCAAATTCTTTTAAAATTTTAGGGTTACCAAAGATTTGGGATTAACATAAAATAAATAAAACAATTTTTGAAAGAAAAAAAGTATTTATTTAAGTAAAAAAGAACACTAAAAATAGATCTAATGAAAAAAAAAAACAAACAAACATGTTCATTGTTTCTTAAACCCTAAGATATAACCACAAAATATAGTCTAAACTTCTAACTATATGACCTTGTGTGACATGAATTTCTAGTCCACTACTTGTGATAATAGTGGTAAAGGGAAAGGGAAATATTCGTTGATATAAAAGATAAGTTCGTATGATATTTTTAAAAAAAGAAAGAGAGAGAGATAATGGTCTTCATTTGACAGTAATTTTGTTTTTTGTTTTCGAAAATCAAAGTCTAATTTTTATTCGATTCTTACAAGGAGACTAAATCTCTAATTTTGAAATGAATGATACATTGGTCGAATTAGAAAAAATGTCCTTCAAAATTGTGGTTTGCATAAAAAATGCCCTTAAAATTTTAAAAGTTTTAAAAATATCCTAAAATTTCAAAAATACCCTTAGTTTAGGATAGAAACCGTTAAGCTTTTGTATAAAAAATACTCCTTAATTATTGAAATGTTTTCTCATAAATATCTTTAAACTTAAAAAAAAAAAATCAAAAATATTTTCATAAATCCAATTTTTATACAAAATTTCTTAGCACCCAAAATAAAAACCAAAATTACTCAAAACTGTATTTTAAATTTATATCGATATTTGTATTGATATTTTTGCATATCTATGAATTTGATATCAATAGAATGAGTGAATCGATATTTTCGTTACATCGTAGAAAAATTCACAAATCACAGGAAATAAATACCAAAATGATACTAATATAAATATAATATAAAGTTGTGAAAGTTATATATATATATATATATATATATTCTTGATTTAAACTAATAGATTTTATAGAGGAAAAAAAATAAAAGCTGATTTGAAGAGTGAGGTTTCAAATTCCATGGCTTGACCTCCACCTCCAAGGCTGCGACTCTCCATCTCCTCCCTCAACAATCTCGACGCTAAAACCCTAAACCCTAATCGAAGTGAAATCCATTGGAAAAAGATGTTGATCTTTTTTGGCTACCACCCTAAATTCCTCACCTCCAATTTTACATCATTCAAAACTAGGGCTTATTTTCTCTTCAATTTCACTCGCTCACGATCAATGTCTCAATCCACCTCCATTCCCAAAAACCTCCAAAGGGTTCGTGACCATGGCTACGATAATTACATGGAAGTGGAGAAGAAAATCCGTAAAGTGCTCAAGTTTCAGGACCTTATTCTCTCCCAATTCAACCAAACAATCCCAGTTTCTCGCCTTGATATCTTAGCTCGCCGCCTTGGGTTCAAGCAACACGAAGCTGGGGCCTTCGTCCTCAAATTCCCTCATGTATTTGAAATCTACGAGCACCCTGTTCAAAGAATCCTCTATTGCAGGTTAACCCGAAAAGCCCACCTCCAAATCGAGCAGCAAAAGCGAGCTGTCATTGCCCAGATTCCGGATGCTGTCACTCGGCTGAGGAAACTCTTGATGATGTCCAACAAGGGCCGTCTTCGCCTCGAGCATATTCGGATTGCTCGATCTGAATTCGGGTTGCCTGACGATTTTGAATATTCGGTAGTTCTCAAACACCCTCAATTTTTTAGACTGTTTGATGCTAAAGAAACTAGGAATAAGTACATTGAAATTGTAGAAAGAGATCCAAGTCTTACTGTTTGTGCAATAGAGAGAGCTAGGGAGAGGGTTTATAGAGAGCAAGGAAGTGATGCTGAGGACATTAGATTCTCGTTCATTGTGAATTTTCCTCCTGGGTTTAAGATAGGGAAGTATTTCAGAATTGCAATGTGGAAATGGCAGCGGCTTCCTTATTGGTCGCCATATGAGGACATTTCTGAGTATGATATGAGGTCCATTGAAGCACAGAAGAGGATGGAGAAGAGGGCAGTGGCAACAATTCATGAGATGTTGTCTTTGACTGTAGAGAAGAAGCTTACATTGGAACGGATTGCGCATTTTCGATTAGCAATGAATCTGCCGAAGAAGTTGAAGGACTTCCTTCTTCAACATCAGGGAATTTTCTACATTTCAACAAGAGGAAACCATGGAAAACTTCACACTGTTTTCCTCAGGGAGGGTTATAGGAGAGGTGATTTAGTAGAGCCTAACGATGTGTATTTGGCTAGAAGACATTTGGCTGAATTGGTTTTACTCAGCCCAAGGAAGGCAAAACTAGACA
Source organism: Cucumis melo (assembly GCF_025177605.1). NCBI lineage: Eukaryota > Viridiplantae > Streptophyta > Magnoliopsida > Cucurbitales > Cucurbitaceae > Cucumis > Cucumis melo. The sequence goes on from NC_066865.1 coordinate 21,137,874, forward strand.
GGGAACTAGTTGGGTACAGGAGAGAGAGAGTGGGTTATGATATGGAAAACTGTAGGACAGATTATGTGGAGGATAAATCTGATGATTTTGGTGTTGAGAACAAAGGCAATGTGAGAGATGTTTTGGACTCGGACATAGGTTCTGATGTTGAATCCGATTTCTCTGATGATGATAATCATAGTGTCGAGGTCGAGGATGTGGGCATAACGGAATAACGTAAACTGAATGAATAACGTAAACTGAATGTTCTCCAACAGTTTCCTTGGAGCTGCTGTGTTGAAGGTTCAGAGCTCATTTGGTAGATCTGGCTGATACAACGTTGTGAGTAAGCACTGGGAATTACACTTGTTGTATACTAAACATAAGCACTCTTCAAACATTTATTTTGTTTATTCAGAGCCTAACGGCATTAATCTCTTCGCGTTGGTGTTCGCTGTTCGGTTGGGGTGGTTAATCGGTTCTGTTTTGGATATGTGGTTTGGCAGTGTGTGAACGAGTGAAGGGATGCCATGGCTTAAAGAGGAGAGAGTTGAAGTTACCACAAGCATGGAATCCAAATTCTGAAGGCAAACAAGAATTAGGTAAAAAGGAAATGAATTCAACTTGGACGGCCATGATCTGCAGGAATACTACATGGAAAGTCCTTGTAGTTTTACGTTTTAGCTTCAAAGCTGCACAGAATGTGGCATAGAAAAAGAAAGCTTCTGGAAGATTTTTGTTTCAGGTTGCTTTCAATTCAGTTATCATTTTTATCTCTCTTTCTCAATAAATCAATCAGTGATTTAATAAAAAAAATTTGCGTTGTATGCATTCATTTGATGATTCTTTTTCATTAACATCAACATGGAAATTGGGGAGAGGGGTTTGTAAGTTTTACATGTGGCAGGTCATGGAAAAGTCAGCACTTTGTTTCTAATTTCAACTAAGGTTCCTTTTTGGTTGAACAACTTTGTTGTACTATCTGCAAGATGGTTGCGGAAGGCCTCGATCATTTACTTCTGCGATGTGTTTGTGTGAAATTGTTTCTTTGAGATGTTCAACTTGAGCTTGAAGAGTTGTAGAGAGACGATTGCAGAGCTTCTTCTTTGCATGCCCATTGCATGCATTTTCATGACTAAAGAGTTGTTCTTGTGGCAAGCAGGTCTTTTGAGGCCAGGGCGATGTTCAGTTCTTTTTTAGATCCTATCTTTCTTAGTAATCCCGGTTAGAACTGCTTTTTGTATATTGTTGTAAGGCTCTTTTTTGGTTCCCTTGTATATATACCTGAAAGAACAATTTGGAACAAACTTGAAAATTTGTATCTTTTTGGACCCAAGTAAAATATCAAATTCCTTAATTAGGGCTATCTGTGAGAATAGAATTGTATATGATCCAAATCAATACATTGGATTCTGAACTTTGGATAGACCATCAATACATGCACAAGGTATACAATATCTACATCAAAAAAATTTAAAATGTCAATATGCTCCTTAATGTTGAAACTTTCTACAAATTTAGTGAAATTACAATCACTGAAGAGAAGTATCTTAACTTCACCTAATTTCAATCTAAATCGTTAGTCTTGTGAACTAATGTGGTTGTCTAATGCGTCCTTAAGACCATAAGCGAAGGAAACTGCAGCAATCGAGCACGAGATGAAAGCTTCAGTACAGTACCCAAGTCTGCAGAATGAGAGAATAAAAGCACATCAAAATAAGACTTGAAGAGTTCTAGGTTCTAAGAGAGAACAAAGAATCGAGGTTTAATTACATTCGGTCATTCTGAATAATACCCATAAGTTTATAATTTCTGTAAATCATAACCTTCTACACTGTGCAGTTGAAGTGTTTGACTTGTAGATTTTTCCTAAAAACAAGAATGATAGAAAGTATATTCAAAACACATATTTGATTGGTAATATTCAAAAAGCAAAAAAGAAAAATTTCAGTCATCTCAGCATTCTGAAGTGTTACAAAATCTGAGTTTTAGAACTTACATACTCGGTCTTGAGGTCTTGAGTTTGTAATCTGGCCATCTATCTAAAGCAATTGAGGCTTCCTTGTGTTCCGTTGAAATTTCAACGGCATGGCTACTTGCAACATCAAAGGATCCATGGTTGCTTTAATGATACAGTATTTCTGTAATGGTCAGTGCACATGAATACACATGATTATTCAGATATGGAAAGAAGTGGTCTACACTATATGCAGGCAAATATCCCCTTTAAGAATCTGCCAATACTTCCAACAAGATGAAAAGAAGAGTTTCGATAAACTATACCTCAGAAACATTTCAATTAGAAGAATGGGATTACTTTGGAGAATCTTAGTTTAAAGTGCAACACTTTTTCAACTTTTGAAATAAGCACTAATGAAGTCTTTAGCTCAAAATTACAGTCTCAGGTGTTTTTAAACTGTAAAGTTAATGAGATCAATTACAAATGTTTTTCAAATCTATATCTTTGTCGACTAGGGAGCAATTGCACATGTAGATTTTCAAACATACAATATAAAGTGGCTTCCTCTTTCAATAATTAGAGTTTTAGTTTTCTAAACTTTCATCATGTCAAAAGTGATTCCAAACTTACTATTTGTCTATGATGCTGGAATCTCAGATAAGAACTGATTTGGTGGGGGCAAAACAGTTTTAAGCTTCTTCCTCAACTGTTCAAGCTCCCCATATTTGTCTGTTGCACGTGCCTTCAGAAGAGATCTCTCCATTATCAGAAATGCTGCTTCACTCATCTGTCTCCCTCTCTCCAACATTTGTTTAGAGCATTCAAATGCTTGAAGGACCATTCCACGGGCACATAATCCTGTTACCAACAGATCCAACACATGACTATGAGGACAGTATCCCTTCTCTACCAAATAAGCCCAGAAACCCAAAGCCAAGTCAACTCGACGATTTTCACAGAAAAACTTCATTATCATCACTGTCGTTCGTGTTTTAGGCACAAAATTTTGCCGTACCATTTTGCTATACAACTCACGAAAACCTCCAACATCCTCCAATCGAATCAAGCCTAAGAACATCATATGGTAGGTCACACTGTCATGTCCAATGTGTTTAGCCTCCATATCTTCCATTAGAGCTGCTGCAGACTTTACATCACCAGACCTAATCAAGGAACTTATCAAAGCATTATAAGCTCCAATATCAGGACACAAGTTTCTCAGAGGAATTTCATCAAACAGCTGGCGTGCTTTGGTTTTATCCTTTACTATCCCTGCTCCGTGGATAAGAGTAGTGATTGTTTCCAATGTTGGCTCCAATTTTGCCCTCTCCATTTCTTTAAAAACTCTCAAACCATCCACGAAACAACCCTTTTTGCAGTATGCATCAATTCTAATGCTATAAGTCACAGCATTTGGCTTAAAACCTCTCTTAATCATCTCATGATAGAAAAGCTCAACAGAAGTAATATCACTCGATTCCTTAAACCCTAAAAGCAAGAGATTTATGGTTTTAATATTCGGGGGAAATCGAGAATACATCTTGTGGAACACTGATCGCGCCTCTTTCATTTGTCTCTGAGTACAAAAAGCTCGAAGGAGTACATTAAATTCCTCAGTACCAAATTTCCTCCCAACAAATACTTCATTCTCCATTCTCTGAAACGCTTCAATGGTTTCTTCAAATGATCGAAACTTCGCAATCCTCGAAAGCAAGATGCTCATGGACTTGAGAGTAAGCAAAAAAGGGTGGGTTTGTCGAATCTCACGCATTAACTCCCATGATTGATCGAAATACCTCATTCTGGCGAGAATGTGAAGGGTCTTCTCGAAAGCGTCAGGAGTTGGGGAAGCTTGAGAATGGTGGAGGCAGAATTTGAAGAACTCCAAGGCTTTGAGGCCATTGGAATGAGCTGCGAAGAGGTGGCCAAGGACGTCGTTGAGGAAAGTGTTTGAAGGAAGAGGAGATGGAATGAGGTGAAGAAGAGTGGGGTGAAGAGGTTGATCAGGAAATGGATGGTCGTTGATAATTTTCGCGATTCTTTCGATTTCAGTTGTGGATTTATGAAGATGAGTACAATAAGAAGCTGCATAAATCAGAAACGAATGAGAAGAAATGGGTTTTTGAGGGATTTGAGTTAGCTTCATCAGAATCGCCATTTTTAGTTTCATCAACCTCCTTGAATCGATAAAGATCTTAAACTCATCTACTCTATTGAAGAAGAAGAATCAAACAAAGAAAAACTGCAGATTGAAGAAGGAAGAAGGAAGAAGAAAGGAGTGTGCTAAAGTTGTAATTTCAATGAAATAATCATAAGACAACAAACCATCGGTTTTCGAACTTTTGTGTACAAACTCAATGGTCCGACCCGGTCTAGAGAAATGGGTTTTTTGAGGTTACTTATTTAACGGCGACGTTTAGGCGTAACCCCCATGGAAGAGTGATTAACGGAATTTCTTCTTCTTCTTCTTCTAAGAACATAAATTACCAAACTCCAAATTTCTGTTCCTCTTCTTTAGATCTGATCTTCTTCTTCATTCTTCGATTCAATTCGATCCTTTTTCTCATCGTTTTCCCGAGAAAATTCCCTTCCCGGGAAATGTCGCACAGCGATACAATTCCTCTTCATCAATCGTCCCAATCGGACATCGACGAGATCGAAAATCTCATCAACGCCAGCGTTCAAACCGGCCCTTCAACTGTTCTTCCAGCTCGACCCCCAAGTCCTCCCAGGGCTTCCATTCCTGTTTCTTCTTCCCCCTTTTTACAGTCCAATCTCCCCCCACTTCCCCCCAAATCCACCAATCAGAAGCCGCCGACTGTCTTTCCTACTCCACCACCGTTGCCCGTTTCCGGTAATGGGAGGCCTGATTTATCGGCTTCTGGATTTGGGTCACCTCCCAACACTCTAACCGAACCGGTATGGGATACGGTCAAGAGGGATCTGTCCCGGATCGTCAGCAATTTGAAGCTTGTGGTTTTTCCTAACCCTTTCCGTGAGGACCCTGGAAAGGCTTTGAGGGATTGGGATCTGTGGGGGCCTTTCTTTTTCATTGTGTTCCTTGGTCTTACTCTTTCGTGGTCTGCATCGGTCAAGAAGGTTAGCCTTGTAAAAATTTGAGCTTGTTGAAATGGTTAATTGCTTTGCTTGGATTTTGTTTGATTTTAGTTCACATGCAAGTCTCAGTTTGCATCAAGATTTTTAGTTGTTTATGATGTGATTTTTCTTATATTTTCCTGTTTTGGGCTTTCGATGTTTTGGTTTGGCTTGATAGCTATCTGCAGTTATTAAGATTTGGAATTGAGTTGAATTCATTGTTGAAAGTTAAGATATAGCTTAGTATTTTATATCTCAGGGTAGGCAGAGGCGACTGTAGTGGCCAGTTTGTTTCATTGGATTTTAATAGGAACCGATGATTCTAGTCAGTTGGAATACTTGGGAAATTATAGGAACACTTGCAAGCTTCTTTCAATGGCTGAAAGCTAATTGAATAGATGCATAAGTGTTGTAACTAGTATGGTGGGGTGCATAAATGCTGATACAATTTGTTTAAATGGTTTGTGGGATATAAACCATTATCTATGTGCTAGATTACAGCGTGGATATTCAGGATATTGAGACGTGCATGGCTAAAATCTCAAGTTCTAAATTTCATTATGACTTTAATCAGCATATATTTCGAAGGGGAAATGTAGATATGGACTGCCAAAATATCTGTCTCATAAATTAATCTGAAGGCAACGATATTGCTACTTGATATAAAAGAGAAATGTTTGTTTACTGAACCCGCTATTAGGAATATCAGCTCCTTCTTAGGCAGGGCGTGTTGCTTGCTCTAGGGTATGTACTTTTATGACTATGGATACTAGACTAAGGGGATATTACTAAGTCGTACCTCACCCAAGAGAAATTTAGAATTCATGTACTTATTGTTATTATTATTATTGTTATTAGTATTAAATAAAGTCTTTCAAATGAAACACTACCTTTATTTAATCACCGTCATTCATTAAATAAAGGCTTGATTTTCTTTTGGTATTCTACTGACTGTATCAATTGATTTTCTTTTCAGTCTGAGGTTTTTGCTGTTGCATTTGCACTACTTGCTGCTGGTGCAGTGATTCTGACCTTGAATGTGCTTCTGCTGGTAACTAAATCTATCTTTAACTCATTCCCAGCTTCCTTCTCACTCTCTTATTCAAGAACATGTTTTTACTGTCACGTTTGTTTTTATCCAGTAGAAAATGGAGTTATACTTATTTAAAATTGTGTTGTGCTGCCTTCTTGATTGTATTCATTGTTAGGACTTCAGAGTATGAGGGAACGTTTGGGGTTCACTTTTCTCATATTCAAAATTATTTTGAAAGATGCTTTTAGTCATTCTAAATGTATTTATGTTTGATTATTTTACTCTTAAATGCAGTTTATCTTGAAATATTTAAAACCACCTTTTGTCATATTCAAAATTGTTTTTGAAGAAGTCCTTCAATTTCATGTTTGATTTTTTACTTTGAAAAGCAATTTCCATACCATCAAAACTGATTTTGAATGTTGAAAAACATCTCTCAAAGTGATTGAACATAGGCAATTCTTAATTGTTTCAAAATCACTTCCAACCATTCCTAAGAGTTAGATCTCGTGTTAGTTTGGTATTTTTCTGTAAAAATGATGGTCGAAGCAATTATGTTTTTTGAGTAAAATTAAATTGACATAAACCCGACTGTAACAGAGAATTGGACTGATCCCTTGACCAGAGCCATTATTATGATAGATGTTTTGTACTTCTGAAAATGAACTTCAGAGGAATCAGAGCTCTCAGGAGAAGTTCTCTTGGCTCAAGATGCTTTCCAACCATAATGAGAATACCCTTCAGGTTAATACGGTAAAAGATGTCCTGTAGCTCTACGAAAAGCCTTAGCCTAACGTGAATACTTAATATGCTTTCTGGGTTCAAATTGGTAGTTGATTCTGGAAAGTTCAAAGAGTGTTTTGATATGCGTAGGTGAGATGTGCCTTTCTTTCTTAATTCCAATAATTTTCTAGTAATTTAGAGTTGAATTAAGGGGGAAAAACTTAAATAAACATACAGGTTCATCTTCTTCGTTTGAGTGTCTCACCCCAAGTGTCTCTCCAATAGATATGGAGAAATATGTAAAGGAAACTAAAGGGGATGCTTTGGAGGGCTATAAGTCTAATGATACGGAAACTTATTTGGAGATGATGAGTTTCAATTTAAGGTGTTTGCAACGTACTATTTTGTGGTCGTGTGGTCTATTTGTTGTCAAAAGACTCATAACACGTAAAATTTTTTTGCCTCTAATTTTTTCTCAATAAACACTTCTTTGACATGGTGAAAAGTTATAAATGAAACCAGTATTATTGAGAGAATCAGAACTTAGGAATCCCAAAGTTAACTATCGATACTATAAAAGTTATTCCCATTTCACCAAACCCTCTATGTACGACTAAAGCGCTTTTCCAAAAGAAAATGAACAAAAAGCCTTTCAATAGAATTAGTAACCGAAGGAGCATAATAGAAATAGAAATAAGGCCCACCACTTCCGGAGACTCCCAATGAGATAGATTACAATGAAAACTCAGAGATGGGGGCGACTTAGAAGGAGACGAAATAGAGGCAACTGCGTGCACCTCTTTTAAATATATACGTGGAAAAATAAGCACTCCTTGCACACCTTTTACTTGATGACGAGTGCAAGCACTCCCATTTTCTTTTATCCAAAACACTCTTTTAAATATATACGTGGAAAAATAAGCACTCCTTGCTCACCTTTTACTCGATGACGAGTGCAAGCACTCCCATTTTCTATCTTCCTTTGGATAAATATAATCCCCGTCAAGAAGCTGAAGCTATTGTGAGCAAACCCATTCTTCATTTGCTGTTAAATTTTCTCTTAAGGAAAAAAATCCAATTACCTATATTCTCTTACCAAACATCTTCTACTAACACCAGTTTTTCTTGAACTATTAAAATTTTAGGAAAGTAGTGTATGGATTCTGATTCCACCCAGTCGTCCTTCCCACATACACAACGTTTTCTTTCTCATTTCCAACGCTAATCAATGAACATTATTAAAGAATGATCCAAGCTTTGAAATGGTACTCATTGGGCTTGGCAAGCTCTTACTATAGATATAGATGCCAGTAGTTAACCGTTACTAACCCCCCCCCCCCCCCCCCCTCGCGTCTGTTTCATATCTCTAATCTATAAAAATATTGGTTTCTCTCTGCATAAACTAAAACCACCTTGGTTTGCTCAAAATAATCGGGGACTTGCACTGTTAATGCAGGGTGGACATATAATATTCTTCCAGAGCTTGAGCCTGTTGGGATATTGCCTGTTTCCTCTAGATATTGGAGCATTGATCTGCATGTTGAAAGACAATGTAATAGTGAAGATAGTTGTGGTATGTGTGACCTTGGCATGGAGTTCTTGGGCTGCATATCCTTTCATGAGTTCAGCAGTGAACCCAAGAAGAAAAGCTCTTGCACTCTATCCTGTCTTCCTTATGTATGTATCAGTTGGTTTTCTCATCATTGCCATTGATTGAGATGCATCATCAATGGAGTTACTGAAATGGTTTTGGTAAGAAGAGATTGAAAAGATGATTGAGTAATCATTTAGGAAGTTCATGCAGTGATCTCACTATTCTCACACATTACTGTAACCTTTTTTTTTTTCCTTTTTTGACTTAATATCATATAATGTCTTGGAAGTTGAAACTCAGATCTGCCTACATCATTCCCATTCACTGTCTGCAAATTTTCTTGATGGAAATCCGAAACTGTGTAATATTTCTTGTAATTAGTGATGGCTTCATTTGTTTTAGATATAATAATTTTTCTTCTATTTTGGGTATTTCTTGTATTTCCTTAGACTTGAAAATGAGAAATGTTGAAAATAATTTCTTGGAATTTGAAAATATTTGAGAGTGGCATTTTGTAGCTTGGATATGCATGAGGTGGTGGGAAGCAGGTCCATTGTAAGATTACATAGTCCAAATATTTGCCACTCACTTTTGCTTGCTTTCAGACTTTACAAATCAAATAGGTTTTAAAGTTTTGTTCCCCTAAAATATTTTTTTGATATTCTTTCTTTCTTTCTTTCTTTATATTATTATATATGTATTCTTTTATTTATTTATTTTTGCAAATATTAACGTGTAATTGTAGCCTATGAAATAATTTATAATCATGTCATTGAACTAATATTAATCAATTTATGAGAGTCATTGAACTAATATTAATCAATTTGTGAGAGTGTTTCATTTTAAATTTTTTTGTATAATTCTCATTTTATAATATTGTATTATTTACACTTATTGTAAAATTTTGTTTTTCTCCCCTAACAAGTTGGTATTCTCACACGCAATTTTTTCTCGAATGAAATTTAAAATATTTAATAATCACTCAAAATAGTTTTAAAAATGTATTTTGAACAATTTTAATCAAAAGCATTTAAATAAAAACAAGTTTCTTAAAAATCATTTTTGTCTTCAGTCAATCCTAACTATCGCTTAGTCTTTTATGCGTGCGGATGCATGAACACAAATGTCATCTTGCCAAATTTTGATCGCATGAACTTTAATTATTTCCAACTAATCAGTACCTAACTTTATTCATTATGCATAAACAAATCTATCTTCTAGTGTCAATTGCAATTAAGGGTGATAATCGCCTTCGATTTCTTGGACCAATCGAGAACCAAACCATGCACAAAACCAATGTTGAACAAACAACATTTCTCAATTAAGACATTCAAAATTCCACCCTGCAATTGCACAATGTAAAATCCTACTTTCTTTTTTAAGTAATAATGAACTAAAACTATTATTTGATAATCCAATAATAATAAAGAATTATTTAATTTTAGGATATAAATCAAACACTTAGAAAAATGAAACCTAAAAATCGTTTTGAATGATCTGATATTTAGTGGGTTGAAATAAGTGTTGTCATAGGGTTGGTCAAGTGTTACTTCACTCACCTTCATTGCAATTTTATTTATTTATTTATTTAATTAGATCTCTTAGTATATACAATGTTGCTATATCTAATTATACTGAAAAATTGTCAACTACGTTACAAAGTTTTCTTTTAAGTAATTTCTCCCTTTTCACTCTCTTTTATTCATTATAATTCACGTTAATATATTCCTTCCACCCTCTTCTTGTCTTTCAATTATATTTTGATATTTTCGTTTTCATTCTCTCTCTCACTTTTTTCATCAAATATTTCTAGTAATATCCTAATACCTACTTTGTATATTTTTACACCAAAATTCTTACGTTGCTAGACTCCACTTGTTTATTTTTCTTTTATATAGAAACATAGGTTTTCATTGAAAAAAAAAAAAAAGAAAAAAGAAAAAAGAAAAAATGATTCTCCTCTTCCAGCTGTGCTAAATAACTACGTAGGTCGGTTTCAAAATATCTTTAAAATAGGTTGTAAAAATAACTCGAATAACCGACAACCTAGACTACCCAACTCATATTATGAGTTGGATTGAGTTGTTTAAATTTTGGGTTGAGTTAAGTTAAAAAATTTGGTTATTTTCAAGTTGGGATAGGCTGAGGGTTGAAAAATTCGGTTCAACCAAACCCAACTTAAATTAATAATATATATATATATATATATATATATATATATATATTATATTTTATTATTAATTTAGTAAAAGGTAAATTTAGGTCAAATGTTAAATTGTATTTTTTTTTTCTCTTTTTCCCACAACCCGACAGGTCATGGATTGGGCTGAGTTGGAAATACTATTCGAGTTATTCGACTTGTCAATCCGAAAATATGAGTTGGGTTGAAAATATCTCTCAACCCAATCCAACTCGTTTACGTCCTTATCTAAAACTAAAACACACAAAGAAACATAAAATCGAAAAGTAAATTAATAAAAATAACAACCATTTGATAGTAGGATGGATAGTATTTGGAAAAATCAGCAGCTCATTGTTACTTGTCTATTATCTCTACATGCATGAACTTTGTATTCTCTCTCTTACATGCAAGACTTCACTCAACAATCTCATCCTCATCCCTCTCATCACTCAAAATGTGAAACCTCTCTGCTCTCTTTGTAATCTATCATCATTCTTCGCTTGAGTTTGTTAACAATTATGGTAGGAAGTTTTCTATATTAACTAAGTTTAAACATACTGTTTCTAAATTTTAATAAATCTAGCAAAGTTTTACGCATCAAATTTGGGAAAAATTACTATTACTTTTTGGAATTTGTTGTAAACCGCAAAATTTTGAAAATATACGTATAATATATAGTAAAATATCAAATTATATCTAGACATTGATAGACTGCTCTATTAGTGTTTATCAATATCACTAATAGATACCGATCGATAGAAGATTATAAGTGTCTATGATCATTTATCTATCATTGAAAAAATTTAAAATTTCTCTATATTTTGTAAATGTTTTGTTTCTATTTGAAAATGTCCTATTTCTTTAATATGAAGATAAGTATTTCTTTAATGTAGTGTAACTCAATAAAAGACACTCGATAAAGAAACTAAAATAAAATATTTACCATGTATTTATTCAGTACCTCTTGGTTATCAACGTACATAGGTACCACCTGAACTAAGTTTTTGTTAACCATGTTAAAACGTATTTGATCAAAAGAATTTAAATAAAATAAAATATTTACGAAACATAAAGTAGAAGGATTTGAACCTGAGACATCTTTATCTCAGAAACAAACAGTTGTTAGTTAAGCTAAACTCATAGATAAAATTTCATTCCTTATACAATAATAATATGCTATTTGTTTATAGCGATATCTAAAGTTTTGCTGAATATTTTATTTCAATATCTCACAAAAAGACAGTGAATTTTGATATTTTGTTTGAGTAATATAAACAATAATATTATAAAGAAGTGGCTAACAACTTACTTCTACGTGTAGGTAACTACTTACTTCTTTGGGACGATTTGCATATAATTAATTGTAAATAATTGAAAGACAAATTCATTTTGACACATAAATTAAATTAAACCAAACACATAGCCACAAATATTTGAACAAATTAAAGAGTGTTGTGATTAATTGGGTCCAAGAAAGACAATGATATTCCTTTTCACTATCAAATTACATCATAATATGTTTTAAAAATAATTGAGGCCAAAACCACGTGTATCTTAATTATTTATATAATATGTATATTAATATATATATATAATATGTGTATCTTAATTTGCTTCCCAATGTCTTATCTTATTGTATCTTTATTAAATTGGTCAAAGATTCCCTTAACAAATCACGCCCAATTTTCTTTTATTAATATATATATATATATATATATATATATATATATATATATATATATATATATATATAGGGTTTATATATATAGGACATTTTTTTATATAGAAAAATAGTACAAAATATTTAAGATCGTCTATAAATAGCAAAATATTAGAACTATTTACAAAATATAGCAAAATTCATCAGAGTATTTAAAAATTTTGTAAATAGTTTCATTTATACGTTATTCATAACAATTTTTCAAATATTTATATAATATAACAAATTTAAGATTACATTGGACATTGATACCACTATAAATATTGATAGAATTATTGATAAAATCTAAAATTTTTGTTATATTTTATAAATATATTTTACAATTTTTGTTATATTTTATAAATATATTTTACATGAATCGCTATTTTTACTTTTTTTTTTTCTTGTTGATTATTTATTACCCACTAATTTGAAAAAAAAAAAAAAAAGACCCACTTTTGAGGAAAAATTATATTGATATAGTTGTTTTTGAAACTTGGAGTTTACTATCTATTTATCATTATTATTTTCTTTCTTATTGGTCGAGTTTCGAAGATTCCACTGTTATTTTTTTCAACCTTTGATAACAATTTTGTTTTTAGATCTTTGAAATTTAGGTTTGTTTTACACCATCAATCTAACCAATTATGATGTTTTTCTTTCTAAAAAGGACTTTAATTCTTAATTATATTCTATAAACAAAAATTAATATTTAACAAATAAAATTCTTATTTGATAACCAATATTTGAATATTTTTTTTTCCAAAAAACATGCTTTTGTTTTAAACAAAAGCATGTTTTTAGAAACTATTTACTTACAACCAAATTGTGAGCAATTAAGTCACCCTCGAAAGTTGTAAATAAATTATATCGATCGTTGAAGTCCAAAAGTTGCATGATCCCCATCTAAAGGAATTAGTAGAAACTAAATTTTATTAGGAAACCTAACTTGTGTCATGTTGGAAGATTCCATATATAATGATAAGAGAATATGTTTCAATCCATAAAAAAGATTCCATACATAATTCAAAAAAAAAAAAAAAAAGTTCGAAAGATTCTAGATAAGATTTGAAAACATTGAAAGTATTTGGCCCACAGCCTCATTAATTAGTATTAAACAATTCGACTAAAAGTACTAAACTACTAAAACCCTATTGAAGTTTGTATATTTATCCTCTCCTCTTTCTTTATCTTAAACTAAACGTTATTTCCTTTATCTCCAATCTATTAACTTTAGACTTTCTAACTTCACTCGTCGTATCGAATAAGAGAAAAATGTAATATATGGATATACATCTTGGAGATCGACAAATTTTGATAAATTATTATTAGAGAATTTTTGTGTGAGTATTTAAGGAGAGAAAGAAGGGTTAAGGAGGGTGGGGGCCATGATTACGAAAGCACCAAGTTTTCTTTGAAAAAGGAAGAAAAAGAGGAGTAGAAGAAGAAGAAAAGAGAGAGAGAGAGAGAGAAAAAAAAGGGAAAATAGGGGTTGTCCTTTGCGTATTGTTGGAGGGAAACGCAATAGAACGGTCACACCTTTTTTATTATTAAAACTTTGTCCCTAAATCAATCCTTCACCCTTTGATTTTGATCTTCCCATCTTCCATTCACCTAACCTAACTTCTCATCATTATTCCACCTCTTCTCATCCCCATTCCACTTTCCACTTTCCACTTTCCCCTTCCAAATCTATCTTCTTTTTAATTCTAATATATACATACATACATACATATATATATATATATATATACACACACGCATATGGTAGTTGTAGTTTACACTATTATGAGTTTCGTTCAATAAACATAAAATTTGTACTATCAATTTTTCGATATCAGAAATTTGTTACTTAAATATAGTTGATTTAGAAATTAGATTCTAATTCGATGAGAACTCCACTTCGATGAGTTTTGTAATATCCAAAATAATCCTAATTTGGACCCAAGGGAAAAATAGTATTTTTAGACGATACGCCAAGCGGATCCAAGAGAATCCAATGTGGCCCTCCTCGACATATTTCAAATTGGGGTCGAGCCCATAAGAGATCCTACGTTAAAGAGGAACAAGAGATTCCTATTTTGATGACAATTGGGAGAAGAAAAAAATTCATGTAAGTAGGCGATCCAAACATAAAAGAAGGTAACTTGAAAGTTCTAATTTTCTTTCTATATCTTAATTTTAATATTACTTCGGCGTCTAGCTTTTTTTCTTTGTTATACTGGTTATTTCTTCTTTAAAAATACAAATTCTTCATGTGTGTTTTTCTTTGACCAAATTTTAGCATCAATCATAATCCTCGAAGTGTAGACTAAACTACATTTGGTTCGGCCCGGTTATCTATTTTCCAATTATGATTGTCATGATATTCATTGAAGGATTTGTTCTGTGATTAAATAATTTTGTTCTTCTTTTGGTGATAAATTTTTTTTTCATATAGTTTAACAAATCATCTAAACCTAGTTAAGTTAGGATGCTCAAACCATTTTAAAAATTAATGATTTGATCTCCTCTCACGGTTATGGTTTATTTATTCAAAAATAAAAATAAAATAAAAGGACTAATAATAGTAATTTTTACTAGTCAAACATTATAATTCAAGAACTAAAAAAACATAACCATTTCTTATACTTAAGTTGAAAGTTGCTAACACAAACGTAACTCAATTGACACAATATTTATTTCAATCTTGAGATTAAAGATTTGATTTTTCTATCCCACACTTTAATTACTACACATATACAAAAAAATTTATCTTTAAGTTGTAAGTTTTGAAAGTTTGAATCTCTACTGAAAAACCATAAATATCATACGAAACAAAGCATATGATTTTTTTCTATTAAAAGAATTACTAACATCTTACCATATTAAAAAGAAAAAGATAATAAAAGTGAAAATTGACAAAGCATCCTTCACAGCAAAAAGAAGTCACTTTTATGATTTCTTTTTCCCAAAACAATTTCCAATTTTCAACTTTTACTCTGCCTTCATATCTTCAATCATATTTTACATATTATATATAAGTTGAGAGGTAAGAAAATTACAATGGATGGGTTGAATACCCAATTCTTTAGTTTTAATTTTTTAACATATTTGGTAAGTAATAAGAAAATAAAAATGTAAAACCAAAGAATTTAATGAAAATAGTGTATTTGATGTTTTAAAATATGTTTGGTAGAATATTGGTAAATATATTGAATCTTAATTTAAATCATGGTTTAAAATATGTTTGATATAATATATTTATTAGTCATAAAACTTTGTTGTAACTATCCACTAAACTTTAGGTTGAAGATAACCTATAGTTAATTGATTTTTATATGAATGTATTTTATGTTAAAAATTTATATAAGTATTTGCCTTACAATATCATACATTAATAATAATACATTCTACTTTTTATATTTTAATATAACAAAAATTAATTGAGTTTTAAAATTTCAAATTTAGGCTTTAGCAAAATCAAATTTAAAATATGGACACATTTAATTATAAAAGTTTGGTTTTTCTAGAATTTTTATTATGAACCAAATAGTCTAAAAAAGCATATCTCATAGGTATTTTCACTAAATCCAATAGATTTGAAAGCATAAAACAAAATTCCAATGGCTAAAAGTTTTCAAACAAAAAATTAAAAAAGTTTTTTCAGAAAACCCCAACATATTAAACCATCTATTGGTTCATATATTTTTTAAGAAAACGAAATAAACTTCGACCAGATGGTTTGTTTAAGATTCGAAATAAAATATTAAAATTTTTAAATTTTGGAACTCAAAAACTCAATACTCATAGTTGTATAATTAAAACCGTAAAAGCAAATCAATTTAAAATATTTATTAAGATCTCGTTATAAAATTATAATACATAATTTATACACGAATGTAAAAACTTTTTTAACGGCGATGATTAACAAACTTAAACTTAGAAAAAAAAAACTAGAATCTAATAGACAATAGTGAAGGTTAGTTTTTCAAAACCAATATTAATGAATCTTCACTGGATCATTTCTTACTTTATTTTTCTTTACTAATTTAGGAAGGATCATGTGATAATTTTTCTAATTTTTGGGGAAAAATAAAATAAACCTTACAAATTACAAGACAACTACATATGTCATCAACAAAACTAATACTACACTGGATCGACCAAATATAACTTTTTTGATAACAAGTAGCATAGGAGAATCTCTACTCTAAGGATGTTTTAATTTTAATGGTCGAGTAGATTTTTGGATTAAAGGGAATAAAAAGTTGTATACAAAATAAATATATAATATTTATTTAGTTTTTAGTTTTAAGAATGGTGATGGGGAGGAGATGAAACCATCATCCACCTCTTGAATGGCAGTAGTAATAATTGGTACGTTATTGCTAGCTATGGTTTGTTAAATATATATTTATTGAGAACCCATTAAAGTTGTTAATGAAATTTTGAGATTATGTTGTTGTTGTAACCAAAATGGAGATAAATTTATGAACTTTTCTAATGTTACAAACAGAGAAAGAGAGAAAAAAGAAAGTCGCATCTCACCGCAAGAACAAAGAAAAGCAAGAAAAGAGGTGAGAAAAAGTGGAAAATTTGGGCATCAAAATCTCTTTTCTTTCATCTTCTCTCTCTCTCTCTTTTCTTCTTTGAATACTCAACAAATTTGGCTCTTTCCCCATTTCTCGTCTTCTCCAACTTTTCCCTCTTCTTCTTCTTCTGGTTGTTGTTTGAGTTTTTGGATTGTTTCTGTTTGTTGAATGTGGTGTTCGAAGTAAAGGGTACGAAGAAAAAAGGGGTCTCGAGAAATTTCGTTTAAGGATCTTGACTTGATTCTATTATTCTTTTAATTCCCACCCATTTCTTGCTGAGAATGGGGAATTCATTTGGGTGTTCGGCGTCGGGGGAGAGATTGGTGTCGGCAGCGAGAGATGGCGACTTGGTTGAGGCTAAAATGCTTTTGGATTGCAACCCATGTCTCGCTAAATACTCCACTTTCGGTGGTCTTAATTCCCCTCTCCATTTTGCAGCTGCTAAAGGCCACAACGAGGTTTGTTTTTCTATTTTGCTTCTCTAATTAGATTCATCTTTCTGATTGCTTTCTTGGTTTTTCTTTAATTGTTTATTTTTTTCATGTATTGTGTTCTGTGTTTTTCTTAGATTGTGTCCTTGTTGCTTGAAAATGGAGCTGATGTGAATTCCAGGAATTACTGTGGCCAGGTATGTGACTTTGATGCTTTTTCCTCGTTCTGGGTTTTTTTTAAAAAAAAATTGGGAGCCTGATCATCACAACAGTGAGGATTTTAGTTTTATCACTTTCTGTCCAAATTCTAAGAATGGAATTTTGGAACCCCTGTTTTTGTTCTTGATGAGGTTTAATTGGATTATTAACAACTTGGGGGCTGTTACAATTACCCCATTATGATGAGCCGAATTTGTAGGGCACGCTGCCGTTTGTTTTTCAATGTTCTAAGTGCACAAAACCTGACATTTTCTTTTATGCAGTAATTACCCTAAAATGAATATGTGTTTTACTTGTTTTGTTCATGTCTATGAAGACAGCAGTGATGCAAGCTTGTCGATATGGGCACTGGGAAGTTGTACAAACTCTTCTAGTTTTCAGATGCAATGTGAGTTCTTAAATTGGAATTTAGCTTTCCTACTGTCATTTATAAGTTGTTTGGTAGCTAGCATGAAAATGACGGTCTTTGTTAAGATGTTTTAGCTGTAGTTTGAGAAATATTCTCGCATGTAACTGCCACAAAGGCATGATACTTTTGAGTTATTGCTTTTTCTTGTTCCTGTTTCTTTAGTGTCTATTTACCAATTGCTGTTGTTTCGAGATTGAGTTGTGATGTTAATAGCTTGTTTGTTGTAATCAGGTAATGAGAGCAGACTACCTCAGTGGTCGGACTGCTCTCCATTTTGCTGCCGTAAATGGTCATGTGAGATGTCTAAGACTTATTGTGGCCGACTTTGTTCCTAGTGTTCCCTATGAGGCTATTAATAGTCAGTCAGTCATCAGCAGAAGTGATGGTGTAAATGTGAAGAACAAATGCGAACAAGGGTACTTGGCTCGTTTTGCTTTGCATCTAAACATAGAATTTGTGTAGTTACTAGCTGGTTTTATTTTAATGGAGAAAAAATTACTTTTGTAATAGTTAAACAAATCATGAATGTGACTTTCTTGAAAATAAATCAAGATTATATTACCATGTATGTTAGACCAAATTTCAAGTTGTGACATACTGGTTGTTTACCATGGAGTATTGTAGACTTTGCTTGACCTGTTTATTATTCTCGTGATTTATTTTTGTGTTTCCAGTGCAGTGCTTTGTCCAAGTTTATAAATAAGGCAGCTGATGGTGGCATTACTGCTCTTCATATGGCTGCATTAAATGGATATTATGACTGTGTGCATCTTCTTCTTGACCTACATGCTAATGTTTCTGTGGTAACATTTCATTACGGGACCTCTATGGATTTGATAGGTAACTCTCTCAAAATGTGCTTCTAAATCTTAATGGTGCTTTGTGATCTTTCATTAATAGTAACCGATTATATCCTTATAGGAGCTGGAAGCACTCCATTGCATTATGCAGCTTGTGGGGGTAACTTGAAGTGCTGTCAGGCAAGATGTCCTTCGACTTTAAGAGTAAAATTTTGGCTTTAACTAATGACATTTGAATATTCCCTTAACATTTTTGTTCGTTTTAAATGTTACAGATTCTCCTTGCAAGAGGTGCCTCGCGGATGACTTTAAATTGCAATGGGTATATTTTTTACCTCACTGTGTTTGCTATTCTCTTTCTATCTCTAATTGTTACTTGTCTGATGTAAAATGCAACTATCTTTCAGGTGGCTTCCGTTAGATGTAGCCAGAATGTGGGGACGCCACTGGCTTGAACCTCTGCTAGCTCCCAATTCTGACTCTATATTACCGAGATTCCCCACTTCCAACCACCTATCCTTGCCTCTACTGAGTGCATTAAACATTGCCAGGTATTTGTTTATTTGCTGTGTTTTGGAGTTTCATATTGGTTCACAGTTGTATGGAATTGGAATAAATTACTGCATCTTATTGATGTTATTGGACATATTTTTTGTTTTAAGAAGTTGTTTCTATCTGAGAAGATAAGCTTTTGGTAGTGCGTGTTGGTGAACTCAAAAGAGGCAACTAGAGGCGTGTCAAGAGTTATATAGATGTGATGATTTTACATTGTGGAACATAACAGACATAAAGTACTTTTTCTATTATTTTTTGCTGTCTATAAAATAACAAGTTCTTCGTGTCAGTGGAGATGTCGTCAAGCTCAACTTAGTTTTATGAGTCGAAGTTAGAGGGTTATGGAAGCTGTTTCATGTTTGACTTGATCAATTAGATTAAATGAATGTAGGAGCTGTTTTTAATTCCATAGTCCCTTGTTACACCAAAGAAAATTGAAGGGATTTCTACAAATGTTAGACACTATGTGCAAGTTTAATTAATTAACTAGTTGAATCCTTGCCGCCTCCCATTGAAGTAATTTATCCTTATATTTTAGTGAGAAAAGAGACCTGATTGGGATGGAGCTGTCAAGTTTTTTCCCCTTTTTTTAAGATCAAGCAGTTTCATGGAAGAGCTGCTATGCCGTGGTCAATACCTATATGATGTTGGACTCTAGTTTTTGATGAAAGTTGAATTCCTTGTATAAAACAAGGGCATACCCTTTAGTGGGTTTGTAATGTGAATGATGATATGTATAATTTTCTGCAGAGAATGCGGTTTTAAATCTATGGGAGCAACCTCCGACGATGGGGATACCTGTGCTGTCTGTCTGGAGAGAGTATGTTCCGTGGCAGCAGAGGGTAAGTTTCTCTTTCATACATTTAACATCTGAATCTTGTTTTCCTTTTGTGGCATATTTTGGTTTACTTTTTGAGATGATTTTCATGCCCACAATTTTGTATTTTCTGATTGGGCTGATATAGCAGAAAAAAATTTCTTTCTCAAGAAGTACTTTGAAATGTTTAAATTTTGGTGGTTGGAGTAATTTTTGAACTTGTTTTTATGTAGGATGTGGGCATGAGCTTTGTGTGAGATGTGCACTCTATCTTTGTTCGACCAGCAATATCCATTCGGAAATGATTGGCTCATTGGGCTCTATTCCGTGTCCACTTTGCAGACACGGTATTATATCTTTCGTAAAATTGTCAAGTGCTACCGCAAAAGAAAAACAACTTCATCTGTCTCTTAGCATATGCAGCCCATGCATTCTTCATACCGGCGATGCCGAAGATCAAGCTTCAACTTGTACGCCAGAGATCCGTAAGAACCGTGTGGCTTCAGTTTCTTCAGATGTATTTTGTCCAGTAACTTGCAGCCCATTCCCTTCTTCTGCTATTCCTTTGTGTACATGCAATGACGGTCCATGCCCGACTTTCGAGTCCCGAGACGTTGGAACAGAAGATGAATCACCCCGTCAATCACAAACAACCCCTATAGACCAGGACAAATTGGGAGGTCCAAGGTCAGAAAGAACTAGCTGTTCAAGCATGTTTTGGGGCAGGAGAAGCTGTAGCAGGGAGAATCAATGCAATTCAGAGATAAACGCTTGACATGTCTGCTTGGTATCAGGTCCGTCATCTCGACGAGACTTGAGAATTTATAGTAACAACGATCCTGAAAGTTCCAGTGGAGATAAATGTCATGGATTCAAAGTCCGGTGTAACATGGTTCATTTCTCTTCGGTTTTGTTCCCAATTTTCCTGATGCCTTTAGGAGGCGTGGTTGGTGTGAATGATTTGTTTGGGAATGACAGCAGTTTTGACCATTGTTCTGCTTCAAACTCATTGCTGCTGCTGCTGCTTTTACTATAATATAGGTAGGGGAAAGATTTGTAAAATTTAAGATTTGCAAAATTTGTATGCGTTGGAATTTTAGTTTCAGCTTTCAGTGTAATTGAATGAATATCAGTAAAAGGAAAAAAAAAAAGAAGAAAAAGAGAATACTATTTATTAGATGTCAATACTTTGAAGATTTTTCACTATCAATATCAAATAGCTTATTGGCCACTAACCCAAGTGCATATTTCAATATTAGGTTGAATTATGGTATTGTGATCTTCAAATTTAGTTGTTTCCATATCTATGCTATATTAAATAAATTTTGTGCTTTCTTTCACTAATGTTACTCTTAAACTTTGCTGTTGATGCTAGTACATGAACAGAAACATGTCTTTGAACTTTGTGCTTCGTTTCAATATTTAATCATCTAAAATTTCTTGTTCAGATTCCAGCTCCTCCATTTCATTTATCCTTCAATTTATGGCTTAGTGTACATATATATATATTTCTTTAACACCCTTTTGTTCCCTACTCTAAAATAATTGAATCATTCGGAATCTCTTTCCCCCAATAGGAAACCCTTTCCTTGAGTAGTAAAGAATTGATACATTTGAAACAAACTTATACATACTTTAATTTTTCATTCTATTTGTCCAATTTTTCGATATAAATATTAGTAAGAGTTTTTCTAGTAAGTGAGCTAAATTTCACTTAATTTTCAAGTATTCACAAGAAAAAGTTATTCCAACTATTCCAAATGCACTTTACATATTTATATTACGAGTTTTTTGAAAATAAAAACAAATGACAAACTATTTACAAAATCGTTAAGAGACAAAATTTATTAAATTTAAGAGTTTTTTCAAAAATAGAAAAAATTAACAAACTATTTACAAAATCAATAAAGGATAAAATTTATTATACTTGAAACTTAATTTTTTTAGTAAATAAATTAAGTATAAATACTTTGTAAAATGTTTTATTTTTAACCATTTCTATTCACACTATTTCGATTATATTAATTAAAAGCATAAAAGAATAAACTAACCTAAATTTTCCAATTTTCACTCTCCAATTTAGTTGACAGTGTAATTCTTAAATTTTTGTAGTAATTTTTTTTTTATATTTGATCTATAAATTTCCAGAATTACAAATACGATCTCTAAATTTTCAACTACATAGAAAATTAATACAAATTTACTGCTAAACATAGATAAACGAATTTTAAAATTCTTGAATTTCTCTAAATAAAAAACTAAATGTTTAAAAACTCAAACACTAAAACACTTTCCAAATTGAGAACTGAACTTACAACTTTTTACGTTCTTGGTACCTGAGTTTCACTTCATTTTAATTCCAATTAGACAATCAATCCATATACTTCCAGTAAATCAATTCAGTTCTAATACTTACAACAAGTCCCAAATTTAGCTTAACTTTAATTGAAATTTATTAGCTAATAACAATAGTTTTGCTAACCAGAAAAAATCCAGAATGAATTTCATATTTTCTAAATTTATGAAGAAATACAAATGCAACAAGATAACAGCAAGACTTTTAAAATTTACTGGAAGTGCCTATCTAAATCTGAGCACTAAAATGAAATTAGTTTAAATCAACAATTTAACTTCAAAACTTTCTGAATTAGCTCAAAATCATGTAATATCATTCAGAACATAAACAACCATAGAAATGTAGAATTACCCCATAAAAATAACCATCAAAATTAGCTGAGCATCCCAAAAAATATATAGAGATATATATATATATATATATATGAACTCGCACAAACACACAAGAAAAGAAAGACATCAACAATTATAATTCATGGAAAATTTCTGCATCAAGTTCAAAGGAAATGGCTAATTAAGCCAGAGGGGGAAAAAAGGAAGTCAGGTGTATCATACTCTGGCCACATTTGAGAGGGACAAAGAAATGAAGTTATTTACAAGTACAGAGTACACAAAGTAAAAATATATATATAAAAATAATAAAAGACATTGCAAATTTAGCACCCAAACAATTTCTTATCAAATGGGGTCTTCTTCACTCAGTGGGATGTTTTTTCCTTTTTGCTTATAGCTGAGATCAACCTCCAACTCCATTGGTTGGTGGCGATGATTGTGATAAATGACCTTTATTCTTCTTCTCAATATCAATATCCCTCACACCTTTCCCCATCATATCCATCTCAACATCGTCTTCATCATCTTCGTCCACTAAAAGTGACCCATTCCTCCGCAGTTCTCTAATTTTCCTAAATTCGTCATAGTGTGCTCTTCTGTGTTCCTTAAAGCTCAAATTTCCCTTATCTGTTTCCAAACCCGACCAAAAATATGCCAAAAACAATCAAGCATCAGTATTTACTGAACTTGAAGAAAATATCAAACAAGATGCTATAAATTTCTTTCTTTTTTAGATAAAGATCATTTAACGATGGGGCAGCCGCCAAGTTTATGTGATGACTGCAAAATCAACCTTGAAAGAGATCACAGTCAAATAACACAGCATTCGGATAAACAGCATTGTGAAGATCAAACATTAAAAAACGTTACCAATCAAGCAATGATTACCGTTGGTTGTTTGATGCTAAGGTTAGATCATCTTATAAAACTGCTTGTACTTGAAATCCAAGAAAATACGTTAAGATAGGCAATGGATGTAAAATAAATGAGCAGAGATGGGAAATTGGGACCTTCTTCATCTTGGTCCATGGCATCTGATTCATCCTCAGAAGATGTCCAACCACTGGATCGCTGGCTGCTTTTACCACTTGAGGAAGCCACATCGTTCAATGCAGTTCGAATGGCTTCAGCATGCATTGCATCACCAACACACAAGTCAAAATTCTCCCGCACAGGAGAGAGAGAATCTGCATCAAACAAAAGAACAATTAGAATCTTGGGATGTACTAATCTAGAGTCTAGATAGACTGTCAAAGTGAGCAAAATTTTACTCCTAAGCATATCATTTGGGCAACCCACCGAAATGATCAAAAGCTTATTAAAGCTTTCTCACCAAAACCAAACTCACCATGTACATATTTACTATTTTACCCATAAACCTAGCCAAAATATTCAATAATGCAATATATATGCACACAGACCAGGTTAACCACAGCACCTGACAGTTAAGTAAAGTTGACTAGACACTTTGTATTATTGCTAGGCTGCCGTGGTTTAAATAAAATAGTTTTATAGTTAAGTTGTTGATGTAGCAAAAACATATTCATTATCATTACTGTTAATATTAAAAATATAAAAAATTGAAAAAGTTTTATTACTATTTTCTTCTCTCTCCTCCCAAACTCACACAACCCACCTCCACCGTACTATCAATGCACATCATTGCTTGCTACCTCTCTTTTTCCCCACTCCGTCAGTAGCCCTCACTGCCTACCACCTGCCATCAAACGTTAGGCCTCTTCCAACACTGACAATAACTCTCAATAAACTCACTTCCCACGATGAACTCGTGCCACTACCGCATTGAACCCCTTCCTCTTCTCCACTGATCCAAATCTGGAACTTGTTCCAAATTTAGAAATCATTCCAATTTCCAAATTTGAAATGGCGTTAGGGTGGCTCTTCGGGTGTCGAAAGGTCGCCAGAGCAGAAGATGACAAAGGAAGGGTGGTAAGGCAGTTCAAGTTGGGGGGAGATAGAGAAGAGAGAGAAAGAATAGATGAGGGAATAAGGAAGATGAAGGTTGAAGGAAAATGATGGGACACCAGATCGGTGGTGGAGTGAAGAAAAGAAGCAGCAATGATCGGCAGCAGAAGCGTGAAGGTGGGAGGTGGAGAAAGAAGAGAAAAAAGAAAAATATTATATTGATTTTAACATTAAAAAATAATAAATACAAATTTCCCCATCAGCAACTTAAAAACTATAAAATTAACCTATCTACGCCATCTTTGTCCAATAATAATTATAAGAAAAAAGTGTCCACCCAGTCCTACACAAAAGAAAATTGATAAAAGAACCAAAATTGTTAATGGTAAGGACAAAAACTAGATTAATCCAAACTTTAGGAGCTAAAATGTTGAGTTTAAGACCTCAAAGAACAAACCCTGGGGACCAAAAGTGTACTTTTTTTCCCATAAAAGAAGTATCACAGTAAATAATAAATTCATTGGCTATTGCATGCTTCTTGTAGAAGGAAAACATACCATCATCATCAATCATGGGATGATAAGGCGTCTTAGGTTCGGTAATTTTCTGTCTCACAGGTTTATTTGCTTCAATTTGACCAATATTACTTTCATCCCACTTCACATGGCGCCCACGGCCACTACAAGAACAGAAAGATAAAGCTCAAATTTGTAGAATAAAGGTGAACTAATTCTAAAATTAAGTCAAGAAAAACCACAAAATAGGACGATGACCAGTCAACAAGAATATTCCAAGTGATGCAAACTAATGCTCCTTCTGTTAACTAATCGACATTTGCCATTTTCATGAAAGGAATAAAGATCTGCATGAAAATTCCACAAAAGAACAACTACGCCTTATCTTATTAGAAGTTTTAATAACAAATAGCTCATTCAGAGATCATGAATACATGAACATATAAGCATGAGTGGGTATTTGCAAATGAAGATTAGGAATGAAAGAATAAATAGCTATTTGAAACACTACAAGGCCCATAGAAACATTAGAAAAGCGGGGTTTTAAACACATATAGAGGGTAAATTCAACATTACTTCATCTGGCTAACATTTTGATTTGCTCAAATGTCAAAAGCACCTAAGCAATTGAACACTTAACATTTCCTTACTAGAATAAATTGCATACGACCCTATAAGTCAAACCTATCTCCAATCAATATCACCACTTAAAAAAAAAAAAAAAAAAAAAAAAAAAGAAAAGAAATCTCCAATCAACACTAACAAGAGAAGAAGAAAAATTGCAAACACTTAACATTTCCTTACTAGAATAAATTGCATACGACCCTATAAGTCAAACCTATCTCCAATCAATATCACCACTTTAAAAAAATGAAAAAAAAAAAAAGACATTTCCAATCAACACTAACAAGAGAAGAAGAAAAATTGCAAGAGACCGTATTCAAATCACTACAACTGGAGTCACATAACCTAATCATGCTACCATATCAACATGGCCTAGAAATTAGAATTGAAGATATGAGTACGTTAGGTACTTAAGCACCTTGGAGAACCATACCCCAAAAGTCAGCTATTGGGGTGGGAGAGTCAAACCACTCAAGTACCACATTGGTCATCCCATTCTAACCAATGTGGAACAAAGGTATCCCACACTACCTTGGTTCCTAACAGACTAGGATGCTTAGAAAAGGTGCAAAACGGAATGTGCACTGTGCCACTATCTGCCCCATCTTACAAGTAATAATGAAGGGGTTTAATGCCAGAAAGCAACGTTGTTTTTGCGGGGCAGTAGAATTCCAAACCTTGTTCATTTTTTTTACATATATATACAAATATCAATAACCTCTTTCTCCAAGCTTTCCTTGTGCTTGTATAGGTTGGAGCTAACTAAGACCAGACCTTAATATCAGTTAAAGGGTATTTTTAGCTTGCCATTCACTGATTCACATTTTTCTTACTTTTAAGCCCATTTACAGAAGTTTTGGAGCCTGAGCGAACAAGTTAAGTAATAACAACATGGGCATCTCCTTGGTTAAAAACAAAAGAGGAGAAGAAAATTCGAGAGCAATTGACCATGGGTGGGAAGACCTGACCAAGGAGCATGAGGTTCCATATTTATTTCGGCGAACAATCAAGAAAACAGATGCAATGCAAAGTTATAAAATACCTCATACCTTTTTGATTCTTTTCCACTCATCTTCACCTCTTTGTGGACCTGTCCATGAAAAATAAACCCAAAGAAATTGGTGAGTATTTCACCGAACCACCAGAAAGAAGAGAATGCTCAAACGTCTTTTGCTCCTCTATCTCATACTGGCAAAACATCGACTCCTAATTTCTTGGCCCAATTCAACCATGAAATCCAGGATGGACATCCACTAAAATATCAAATGTCCCACAATTTTCCAATGGCTAATGCTCATATAAGCAGATAATTGACACGTGAGCTTCAGCATCAGCTTTACCCAAAATAATTCTACCTAATATCCTCCTATTCAATACGCTACTATATTTCCCCCGACATCATACATGCATTTCTTAGTATATGAATGTGCCAGAATCAATCTATAATTAAAAAAACGCGCGAAAATGCTTCATTTGCATCTTCTGTTCTATGTTTATCGATTATTCAATACAGAAACCCACTTTCAAATAAACAACCCCACATAATCCCTAAAACAAACTTAATCTATTTTCATGCTGACAAAACATCATTGCTTTTTACAATTCCCTCAAACATATAAACGACCTACACATGTTCTTTAAACCAAAGCCTCAAAGAGGGAAAAGGCATGGGAGTGATACCGTTTGTCAACGTCCAGAACAACGACTGTTTGAAACAAAAACAGGAGGGTGTGAGAAGGAGGAGATGGAGGATAAGAGATCCAAGATCTGCCGAATGCTGTCATGCAACGGCGATCCGAAACAGAGATGAGCGGAAAAGAAAAAGAGATGAGACCGAGCGACGAGGAGAAATAGAAAGAGAAAGAGAGAGGCAATAAAAGGAAGAATATGAATGAAGGGAGAGAGATGGAGCGGAACTTTGGAGCGAGGTCATCTTCATCATTTGGGTATGGGCTTTTTTTCAAAGGTAAAAGTCCCAATGGTCCGTGGGCCGTGGACACATTCTCTCCTGATTCGGAAATAATTTTTAAAATAATTATTAAGTATTGTAGCAAATATTTTAAAATATTGTAAATACAGAAGTCTATCAATAATAGACTTCTATCGTTGATAGACTTTTATAGTTTTTATCAATGATAGACCAACATTTGCTATGTACTCTATCAGTGATAAATTTTGACAGATTTTGCTATATTTATAATTTTTTTAAAATGTTGCTATATACTTAATTATTTTGAATATAATTGCTACATTTGCAACTATCACTAAAAGGTAACCTAATATTTAGGTAATTGAATCGGGAGGAAGAGAGTGAGTTTATGTTTGTTAGCCTACATTCTCGTACAACCTAATTTAGACGATATAACAGTAGTAATATCGATGGTAATAAAATTAAGTCATAGAAAATGTAATACGATGTTTACGAGAATGCAAGAAAACAATCTATTAGTTCAACTTTACGAATTCGATTGGGTATAATCTTAATAAAATTGTACCGATAAATCAATCATAATGAACTACGATAGCAAACGTAATTAGATTGTTCTTTTCTTGTTGTGTTCACCTAAAACTATGAATTTTGAGTTAACTTAAACCATAACGACAAAAGTATAATAGTAAATATGATACATAGCTTTTTCTCTAAAAATGTAACAATAATGTAACTATAACTCAAACCCGAATAACGATGATCGAAATGGTTACTCGTTAATTACATTGCGACTTTTGTTTACAAATTTGGAAGTGGATCCCATGTGTCAGTACAAATACAAAACACAAGTAACAACACTAAACGTAATCACGTGAGACCTATTTTTTGAATTAACATTAATTTATTTTCATTAGACTGAGGTAAACATGGTCTAATGCAAAGTTAATATTACAATGTTAAAGAAAAAAGCTATTATATGTTAGAGATAACACATTATTTAAGCTATATAAATTTATTATAACTACAATGAAAAACGCTATCAAATGTTTTTATAGTAACGTATATAAGCTATATTTTCATACTCTACTATAATACTCGTTATAGCTTCAAAAAATTGCTATAAAAAACACATAGTTTTGATAACATGAACCGTAAGAACTTTAAAAAAAACAGGCTATAAAAAATCTATTATAGTCTTTCGTTATCTATAGTATATGTTATTTCTCCTAATGTTTTAGGAATATAATATATTAAGGAAGAGAACAAAATCGTTTGTCAATTAACTAATTAAAACTCAAGTTCATGCTCGATCATCAGCCAAAGTCTACACCTCGACATCAATAAGACAAAACCTCAGACTTCTGAATAAAACTTGATCAAAGGTACTGCAAAAAAAGAAAAAAAAAAGAAAAGAAAAAAAATGAGAAATGAATCCTCATTCCCATTGTTATCTCCAAGGTGTACACCCTAAAATTCACTTGGAAAAAACGTTACATTTATAAAAACCATATCAATGTTGAGACGTTGTACCCTAGCCGCATATTCAAATTTGAAAAAGTTTTGTAGTTTCAAGACGCCATAGGTATATCTCGACGCAACCAACAAAACTCAAAAGATGTATGATAACTTTTGAGAAAAAAATAAGATTCAAACATGCAAATTTGAAAATAAACACCAATATGGCTGAGAAAAAAGGTTATTAACTCTTATATTAAATGTAAAGTTGGAAAATAACTTACTTATCACAGTACTCTTGGGAGTAAGATTGATAAGGTTCTCTTTCCTGGTTGAGAAAATAAATATATAACGATGAGTGAATGATGAATCAATAATTTCATTCCACCTTCGTGATAGAATCTATCCAAGCAAAAATATGGATGGATTTCATTTCACCTTTAAACACAGAACTCATGTTGTTTGGCCTTTCACTGCAGATCCTGAAGCACGGGATCTTTCCTTAACCAATGGCTCTGGTTCTGAAGAAGCAAAAACCATAGTAGGATTAAACATCGCACCTAAGAAGAGAAAAGAAGTGAAAGAAAATATCTCTATACAGAAAATAAAAAATGTCTAATGTTATTCTTGATATTCATAACAGTGTACCCACTTATTGAACAGATTCTGTTAATTTGGCCTTTACATACTCAAGGCCAAATCCAAGATGATGGCCAGGTTACTTTAACATGCATTCTTTTTTTTTTTTTTTTTGAAAAGGTACTTTAACATGCATTCAATTCATTGAGAAAATCATCCAAAAAGTGAAACAACAAGAACATTTGAAAAACGGACAAACTATGAGGTTATGGAAACATTACCAAAATCCACCCTCAACAATCAAGGCTTTTGTTGGAAAAACCTACCACTTCTATAGCATAAATAAGTAGGGACCGATTGAAAGTTTAAAGAAAACAACAAAAATAGAAAACATAAGAATTTAAGTAAAAACTTGAAAATTAGAGAAAAATAGAACCCACTACAAACAAACCCATAATGAAAAATTATTACAATGACACAAAATTCCATCCTCCATCTCAATCTAAGAAGCAAGGTCATTTTAGTTTGGCTAGCTTGTGTGACTACATCCAACACGTGTCAAACACTTAGACACTCCAATACTTATCAAACATGTAATAAATGTGTTAGTCATTCATAGAATTGAGTAGATTGAAAAGACACATATGTGAGAATAATAATAAATTTTGAGTGAGAAATACATCAAACTAATTTATTAAACAATGAATACATTGACCCATCTAATTCAATTATTTTTCGAGTATAAAAACGATATGTATATTTTAAATTGTATATTCTAATACGTGTATACTTTCCATATCGTGTCCTAAATCAGAAAAAAAACAACTTTTCGTTGGGTCCATGTCTTGTATAAGTGCTTCTTAGATTACAAAAAGACTCTCAAAGTAGTGTACCATTCACAACCTTTGCTCCATCCTCACACCAGAAAATATTAAAAAATAACCTAGCTAGAGTTACTACACTCAAACTAAAATGGTTTGAACCATGATTAATTTGAAATCAAAGGATAGTTCATTGTTTCCTTGAACTCCTATGGGATTACTCCTCTTCTAATATTTTGAAAACATCCTATAGCGGCAGGTTCTTTAGAAAGAGAAAAATAGCAAGATAACCTTTGGAAAGTGACTTAATTTGAGTTTAGGGTCCATAATACAAGTCTATATCCAAATCTATCGACTTTGAGACTGTTCCCCGTTACTTATTATGTTCCTCGTCTAGAAGCAACGATGAAACTTCCACTGATATTGCAAGATTTACATTATTCATAATAGATTTGTTTATATGTGGTTCAATATTATCCATTCTCAAACTAAATTTTTCTTTACCAATCAATTCGTTATTGCATAAGCTTTTGCTTTCAAAGTAAAATTTTCAAAATCCATCCAACTTTAAGAAACTTACTGGATATGAGTGCCTTTGGTCTGGTCTTAAACAGAATCCGCTGCCTGATTATCCCAATCACTTCCAACTCTGCATTACCCGATTTAATATCGCTACTCTGATCCTCATCCACAGACCTCGTTTTCTTCAACACCAACAATGGCTTCTTCAAAGAAACTTTGCTTCCTGTCAGCTCATGGTACCCTACCGTAAAAGTATACATTTCCTTCAAACCCCAAAAAAAAACAACCCCTCAATCAATTGAAAGAATTGGAAGCAACTAATTTAATGTTAGAAATCACCAGTAATGGAAAAACAAAAGGAGTTCACGAAACGAAAATCACTCTTGGAGACCAATTTAGCAAATTCATCATCAATTAGGTTGCAAAAAAAAAAAAAAATGGAAATCCAATTCTAGGGTTACAACAGGGGCTGACGAAAAAGCACCTGAGCAGACGGCCGACATAGAATGCCGATTTCGAGGTTTTGAATGCGATCTTGGAAGGTGGATTGAGGTTCAACTACGCCTTGTAACTCAACGAGGGCCCATTCCAAGCATTTGGTTTCGCCACAGTTACATTTCAGCTTAATCTGCATCTTTCTACGGCTTCCGATTTAAGGTTCCTCAGCTCTGAGAGAGAAAAACATAAAGAATTGTGAAGCTCCGACGAGAAGATGGAAAATGGCGGGAAATAAGGGAGCTCTTCCCGCTCTTTTGGAAATAACGTTGACACTTTTTCTCAATCTCGAGCTCGGAATGATAAATATAACAATCAAATTCTACTGCACAAAATTTGCAATTTTTTAAAAACATTATTATATATAATCATTATATTTAAGAATTGCTCAATGCAATTATTCTATATCAAGTTATGTTTATTATCTATGGTTGTATGTGAATGTGAAGTAACTAATGTTTTATGGCTTGCATCCATACTGATTGTTTCTCTAAAATAAAAATTAAGGTTAGCATTAATTTTTATTTATGGAGACAATACTTTTAAACATTAATTCATGATTGTTAACTTTTAAGTGTCGGTAGAAATTAATGCACTGATGTGAAAGTAATTTGTGGTCATAGGATGCTATCATTACACATAAATGATATATGTGTTTGATATATAAATACATATAATCAAGCAGTTGTTAGTTGTCGAGTGTTGTTAGGAATTAACATATTGCCATGAAAATAATCATTGTGGTCATGCGTGTGTTTGATGCCTATACATATATACAAACTAAATCTTAATTTAAAGTTCACAAACTAGAAGGAGTTGAAGAATAAGCCGGAAAGGCAAGGCAAGGCAAAGCCCTAATTGAATCGGTTCATCCAACCATCCCGGTTCGGGTTATGTTAATATAAACCTAAACCGAACCGACCGGTTAGTTCGGTTATTTTCACCCTTATTATGAGATATAAAATGGTAGAATTTCGTATTCCTTATTTTTCCTTTTTCCTACGAGCTTTGTGAGTTGAGTGTTTCTTTGTTCGTGTTGGCGTTCAAAACCCTAGTGTCAGCACCACATAAATTTATCTCTAAAATCATTCCCGAGAATCTCAAAAACTCCTCTTTAATCTTTTAAAGACTGAAGTCTAATCGGCTGAATTAGGGTTTCTCTTCAATTTGTGGATTTCCCCTTCTTCTGTGTTCATCTGGAAAATATTTCATCACCATGGATGCCCAGAGAGCTCTTCTGGATGAACTCATGGGTTCAGGTTCTCCTCTGATTAAACTTTTTTTTTTCTATTTGGAAAATTTTGTTCCAGTTTGATGTAGTGTATGATTATTGATCTTACGGATTATCTAGTTGGAGAGGAATAAAGTTGTGTTTATTAGTTTCGAGGAATTTGGTAGGGAATGTGGGGGTACTATCCACCCGCCGTGCTATTTTTTACGCAATTTTTCCCTTTTTTTCCAATTAGCAATATGGGTTTCCTAATTTATAATCTTCTTTTTCGTTTTCTTTCACATCTATTGCTGCCATTTGATCAGTTTGGGTGCGTGTTGTATTTTCGTATGGCCTTTGCATTTCCGTGGTGAAAATTGTCTCTGGTTCAAATGAGGTGACTTAATTTTGTATCTGTTTTGGTTTTGTAGCGCGTAATTTAACGGAGGAAGAACGAAGAGGATACAAGGAGGTTATGTGGGATGATAAGGAGGTCTGCGGGTTCTATATGGTTCGGTTTTGCCCACACGATCTTTTTGTGAATACTCGGAGCGACCTAGGTGGGTATTTTTCATTTTTATGTTAAAAGCATAACTCTGGTCTCCGAAATATCTAAGTGAACAAAGTCCAATAAGGAGAAGTCAGTAGCAGATTTTGAGGATAGTGGTAAAATGCTTATTCTGCTTCTCAATGTTTATTCCTATCTGATAAGATTGTAATTTGTGTTTAACAGGTCTACTTATAAATAGTAAATTCTAATTTGTGTTTAAACAGGTCTACTTGTAAATAGTAAATGTAAATAAATGTTAGTTTATGTTTATCCTTTCTTTGCAGAATTCTTTTTTTTTTTTTAAAAAAAAGAACTTCTTTCTTACAGAGTGTTGGTTTATAATATTTAGGAATAGTAATTTGTTTCTAAGATTTAATTCTTGTTTCTGCTTTTTGGATCAGGTCCTTGTACTAGGATACATGACCCGAAATTGAAAGAAAGGTGACAACCAAACCAAGTACTAAATTTGATTTCTTGTATAACCCTGCTAGCATCGTGTCATCAATTTCATATTCTTCATGTACTTGATTTAGTAGTTGTTACTGCACATAGTTACAAAGCTAAGCTTCTGTTTTAAATATTTATATTTGGACTATTCTGTTTAAAGGTCTGCCAATTGCACTAGCCATGTTCTGGGAAATATTAAATAACAATATTTGATGGTTTATTTTTTTTTCATGAGTGGTGATTGTCTATTGTTTTCTATATCAACGTTCCAGTTTACAGTTTGTAATGTAGTTTCATAAGTATCATCGTATGGTCTTCTGTTAATAAAAAAGGAGTATTTTGTTGCGAGACATGTGGCTTATTTTCCAATTGGAGCAATGTGGATTATGTATTTTCAATCTTCATGAAATATGTTCCTGATTTCTTTGCATAACTCATAAGTGTCACATCATTTTTATGGATAAAAGGGCTTCACTTTACTAATTTCTCTTAAACTGGAGGAATATTGTTCTTGAAAGGAAGTAATCTTCTTGGACATCTTGAGCAGCATTGCTTAGCTTACTGGTTGGCTTATTTTGAGCATATCTTTTGGTCTTTCAGGACTCAGAAATTTTCTTCAGGTTTTTATTTTTCAACATGTGGAATAAGTTAATGCATGGTTCACTTTGAAATATGAATAAAATGAATGAATGTTAACTGTAGCTATAAAAGAAATGCACAATCTTTTATCTTTTACTAATGTTTTCCTAATTTTATTTTTGAATATTTCAGCTTTGAGAAGTCACCCAGGCATGATGCTTATGTTCCCAAATTTGAGGCTGAACTCGCTCAGTTTTGTGAGAAATTGGTTAGTGCTATATGTTTAAGATTGATGCTGTAGGTGTGATGTCTGTACTCCTTTTTTCTTTTTTTTCTTTTTTAATGGGAACTAGAATTGCTTAAACAGGTAATGGACTTGGATCGACGTGTTAGGCGTGGACGAGAGCGTCTTGCTCAAGAGGTTGAACCTGCACCACCAACTCCATTGTCAGCCGAGAAGACAGAGCAATTATCTGTACTGGAGGAAAAAATAAAGAATTTATTGGAACAGGTGGAGGCCCTTGGTGAGGCAGGTAAAGTTGATGAAGCTGAAGCACTGATGAGAAAGGTACTTACACAAGTCGGGTTCCCTTAAGCATTCCTAGACATTATCTGCTTAAATGAGGAGTAATTCCAGAATCTCTCATTAAACATTGGCATAACTTACAATTCCACAATGTAGTTGGTATTCTTTACTTTATGTTGATTACATTCCACATATTGAAAATAGCTTATGTCAAGAACTACTCTATCCCAAAAAAAAAAAGGAAAAAAAGAAGAAAAAAATTCATGAACCACTAAATTAGTCAGTAGGAGATAGAAGCGGTTATTTATTTTGGTCTTTTATTGTCACACTTTCAGGTGGATTTACTTAATACTGAGAAAACAGCCTTGACTCAACAAACCCAAAATGATAAGGTATTGATGCTCGCTCAAGAGAAAAAAATGGCCCTTTGTGAGATATGTGGTTCTTTTCTTGTAGCAAATGATGCTGCAGAGAGAGTCCAGTCTCATGTCACGGGTAAGCAGCATGTTGGTTATGGAATGGTCAGAGATTTCATCTCTGAGCACAAGGTAAGGTGTTCCTAAAACTAAATGAAAGTTTTTCAATCATTTTTCTTTTGATGAAATATGTTCAAGTGGGTGTCACCTGACAGGAAGCAAAGGAGAAAGCAAGGGAAGAAGAAAGATTAGCTAGGGAGAAAGAGGCAGAAGAACGGAGGAAGCAGAGAGAGGAGTTTGAGAGAAGAAAGAGAAGTGACTCTAGCGAGGACAAATATCGTGACAGAGAGCGAGACAGGGATCGGAATAGGTATCGGGAACGAGACCGCGATCGTGAAAGGTCTAGGAGAGGTGGCCGTGATGAAATAAGAGGAATGGATTGGAGGTCAAGAAATGGAAGAGATGGAGGCAGGGATAGGTATCGTGATCGGAGCAGGTCAAAATCCCCCATAAGACGTGGTCACAGGAGATCATCTAGGAGTCCACTGCGGCCATAATTATGAACTATGTTAACAGGTCTGAGCTTTGGGACTAAATGAGGTAGATCTCTACATGTTCGAAGCTTATGAATGTATGCTTTGGTACCTCAAGTTACTTTGTTAGTATTGGTGAAACTTTTTTTGCTATCTCACAGCTGTGTTGACTGTATCATCTCCCTTTCATCATTATTATTAGAGGAGAACAGGGTTGAGGTAGGTATTTTTTTTTTTTTTTTTGCGACTCTTCTTCAAGTATAGTTTGACTTTTGATTTGCACATTTCTTTTATAATAGATTCTTATAAAAGACAGTTCATTGTCTCTCCTACTTTTTTCATATTGGGTGAGCTTGCACAACTTTGGTGTTTGTCACAACTTTGGTGTTTAATAGGCCAGGACAAAATATATGCATATTCTACTGCTGAGAGGGCTGACGTTTATTTTCTCATTTTTGAGGTAACCTTATACATCTTGTCTCTTTCTTTAGACCATGTGATCACATTTCATGATATCAACCCTGCATCTGAGGTGTGCTTCGGTCTCAAATGATGTATATGTTATTAGTGAGTGCTTATTTATTTGCCCATGTTTGTTAATGTATTTCTATTATCTGGTGTTGAGTATCGAATCTAGGGAAATGTGGGTAGTATTAGCATTGTGGTGGAACATGCCTTTGTTCTTTTTTTAGTAGAAAGGAAGTTTGTATAACATAAATGGAGCTCGATAATACCTACTAAAAGGAGGTGTAACTTTTATTGAGTACAGTGCTTTCCTCATCAAAATTCTGGTTTCCTGAAAGAAGTGGGAAGAAGTATGAGATAGCATCGTGAAATGCGCAACTCTTTGTGTGATGTCTGAAGGTACAATTTGGCTGCTAATCTGTAAAATAGCATGATCTTTAATCCATACAGTTTGCAGGAAGTGTATTGGCCAAATTTTTTGCTAGACTACCAGTGGAACAAACGTACTTGGTAAGGAACAATTCGTGCAGGGAATTTATTTTGCTGAACCATTTGAATCCACCAATATGGTAAATTTGCTGAACTATTTGAACAAACAAATATGGTAATTTGCGGAATCATTTGATTCGTATCGATATGGGGTACATTTTCAAAATCAATGCGATGCTCAATTCTTTCAGAACTTCTGGATAGATATAGGTTCTATATT
This sequence comes from Cucumis melo, assembly GCF_025177605.1. Taxonomy (NCBI): domain Eukaryota; kingdom Viridiplantae; phylum Streptophyta; class Magnoliopsida; order Cucurbitales; family Cucurbitaceae; genus Cucumis; species Cucumis melo. Next base: position 21,174,935 of record NC_066865.1, read on the forward strand.
TGGTACTTGCTGATGTTTTTGAAGTTAATCCACTTAATTAGTGGGAACCTGGGAAGCTGTTTAGAACATATTGCGGTCAAGTTAACAGAGAGATGTCACTTCCTTTCTTCTCAAGCTTTGTCTCTAGTTGTCCATCCGTCTACCGTCATCGTCTAAGGAAGCCAGATGGTTCATTTCTTTGTTCTTAAATATAGAAAATTCAGATTGTGAGATACTTTTAAACGAAACAATCTATCAAGCTGGATTGCCAAAGCTTGAACGTTGATGAGATTCATATTTGGAAAGCTATAATTTGCAAGATGTCTTTAAATTATACCATACGTTTTTAACCCATTTATACATTTAATTTTATGGTATTAATGTTAAACAAACAACTTTTGGTAAAGGAACAACTTCAAGTTAGAGTTCGTAACAACTTACTCACAATTTTTTACTAGATTACATAAAATGCCATTAAACTTTCTCTAGTAGGGGTTTTTCAAGAAAATAAATCAACTCAAGTTAGTTTGCTGGATCATCCAAGATTTTATGGAAGAATTTTATCTTCTCTAGACTTATATTGAAAGCTGAAGGCGAAATGGGGTGTAGACACCGATTTATGTTTGTAGGTAGGTAATTATTTTCAATTTTCTTAAGGTCAAGGATATTTGTAGTGAGTATTTGTCACAAATTTGGTTGAAGTTCCAAAGAAAAAGTAAAGATATGAACGTAACCAAAGAAAGGACATCAAATCACATAGAGCAGACGAAAGTCAGAACCAAACTTGGTGGAAATGGATCCAAAACGAATAATCAATTGAAAAGCCAACGAATACACATGAATGAAACACCCTACTTGACAATCCAAACATGACGACTATTCATATTCAAGGCGTCAATTCAATTGCAAGTACATGCCAAATATTAAGAACAATAATTAGAGATTCTATTCTGCCAACATAAGTGAAGATTGTTACGACACTTGTACTGTTATTAAAAAAGTATCTAAAATTAAGACGACTGATACAAATATTTTTATATTTGAAAATTGAGGGGTAGAGATTAAAATGGTATTTTGCTTTAACTCTTGTGTGGTTCGTAACAGTGCTGATTAGTATAATATTTTGCATTATGTATATACTTAAGAATCAGACAGCAAAAAGTTGAGATGGCCGAGTTGGTCTAAGGCGCCAGATTAAGGTTCTGGTCCGAAAGGGCGTGGGTTCAAATCCCACTCTCAACACTTCTTTTTTTTTTACATTTTCAAACAACTTTTCTCTTTCCTTTACCGAGAGTCATTCGCTCATTTTGGGCCAGGCCCAAAGATCCTTTACTTTTAGACTGGGCCAGCGTGAGTGATTTTATTTCCACTGAAAAAAAGAACTTTATAGTTAATGGGGAGATTGGATTTTCCATTCAAATAAAAATGGAGGGCTGAAAATAATTGAATGATTCGCCACTAAACAACTTTATACCGAAACGTGGAGGACCTTAATTCCTTTAAATTAATCGAATCTTATATGCAATCACTACTTAGTACCTAATTGGATAGTTTATTTTATTGATTAATTAATAACTATTAAAGTTTATGGTAATGATGTGTTGTTAAGTAAAAAAAATAAAATAAAAAACTAAACTTTACTGCCTATTTTAAGTATAGATGATAGATGACTATATATCTTTATAATAAATAATAAATTTATAATCTATAAGAATTTAACTCAATTAATAGAGGTATGTATCTAAAGTTCGTGTTCAAATCTCTTACCTTTGATTTGTACTTAACAAAATAATAAAAAAGAAAATTAGAGGTCTTGGTTGCTTTTCTTATTTGCCACTTCATTCGTCTTTTATTAAAGTTCTTGTTTAATAAAACATTTGTGGTTGTCTTTTTTTCTGTTTTTTGCTTTATATTGATTGTCCTTTTTTTTTCTTCTTTTAAAATATTGATCACGGGACTCGTAATGCCAAATTTATGAAGAGACTAAGGTTACATACCCCTCAATTGATTTAGTTTTAAATAAATCAACATTATTTTGTTACATTTAAATATAATTACATTGTTTTTTCTTTAAATAAACCAATTAGTGCATTTACTTTAAATAAAGAATTTTTAACTATTATTTTAGTTTTCAAATTTTAATTTAGTTTACGAAAAAACACAAATAAAAAGTAGAAAATAATTAAGAAAAATTATTGCCTTTTTTTCTTCTCAAAGTGTATATATATAGCAGATGAAATAATCCAAACCTCATAAAAGAAAAGAAAATATCATGTTTCATAAAAGACATGAAGAGTGAAACTTCCTTGAAGCTTCTTAGAAAATATATGTATATGAAAAAATGAAGAATATATATATATATATATATATATGGAAGAGAATAATTGGGCAGAGGAGACATTCTGATTGTTTGTGTAAAAAGTATATGAAACTTCCTTGAAGCTTCTTAGAAAGAAAGCTTCCAAAGCTTCTTACATGAAATCATAAATAACAGACATTATTGATATGATTGCTTTCTTTCTTCTACCTTTCTTTCTTTTACCTATGTAAATCCTAAACTATTATATGTATCTATTTGTACCGTAATAAATATAAATGGTAGTCTATTTTGGACTATCGTGATCTACTACAAATATATAGATTGTGATATTTGTAAATACTTTCACAAGTTTTCTCATTTATAATAATTTTCCGTCTACTTAGTTCGTGAGATTCCTGACTCCAATCACACGTAACCATAGTGAAGATTTCCATACTTCAAGGCTTTGTTTGGAAATTTTATTATTATTATTTTTTTTTTTGTTGGTTCTCAAAACTTAAACCTAAAAAGAACCGAATGCTTACCAAGCAAGATTTACCTTACTTAAGTTTACCGTGAATATATAACACTTATCTTTGTACATTTCATGTCTAATTTTTCAAAACTAAGATTTTTCAATCTCCATTACCCATCTTCAAAAAATTTCATTATTATTATTTTTTATTAATTTAAAACTAACCTTTTCCCCCTAATAACCCTATTAAATTGAATGATACTATACTATAAGTTTATTTATTAGAGATGTGAGCTAATATATAATACAGGTGTAGTATAGCTATTAAAGATGACTAATGTTTGTGGAAGGCACTAAATTGGCCGATTCACCCCTTAATTAAATCATAAACATAATTTATGTCAAAATCAAATCTATATTAACGAAGTCAATGAATTTCTTTATAAATTTCTAAAAATATTTAACTCCAAAACTAATATTTGTTATTTTCTTTATATATATATATATATACACATGATATGATATGTCAATTAGATAATTTGTGAATGTTCTGGTTGTGGAAGAATCACGTTTTATCTTCTCAATCTTTCCAAAAGCTATTTTATCTTCTCAATATATATATATATATATATATATATATATATATATATATATATATATATATATATATATATATATATATATGTAAACCATATAAGAAATATAATTTATGTAGTTGATATATTTGACAAAAAATATATTAATAATTTTAATATACATGATTAGGAAAATTTCAAAAACAATTCAATTTCTCCAATAAAAATATAATAGAATAATAAATTTATTATTACTTTTTTATTTTGGGGTTGAATTTTGAATCTTTTAAATTTTTGTTAGGTATGTGTTTAATTAATTAGTTGAGTTAGGTTTAAATCAGTGGTGATTGTAATATCCAATAGTCTATATAAAGTTATATGAGAAAAAGTATATTTAGAAAATAAATCTATCCAATGAATTTTAAACAACCTATTAATTAGCTACTTATATCATTTCTAAAAATTATTTGTCATACTAACTTTTTTGAGTTAGGTCATTTCAATTAAAAAAAAAGTTAAAATTTAGGAATAAAGAGTTGATTTATTAAAATATTATTTTATTAATTTAATTTAGACGTATTGAATCATTCAAATGCTATATAAGATTTATAGCAAATTGTAAAAACCACATTAAAATAACATATTTGTTGGATAAGAAATTTTGGAACCAATCATAAATTGTCCCATCATTTACTAAAATAATTATATTTGGGATTAACTAAAAATTGGCATGTGTCCCAAATTAAATTTAAAGACAAATTGGACAATTCTAACGATGTCACGTGTCTTTATTATGACAATTGGGTCAAATTAATTATTTTGATTCAATTAAATATTATTTAGTTAGGCTAAAATTCAATTGAGCCCAAAAATAAGCTTAGTTTAGCCTAAAATAAAATATGACCCAAATCCATGTGATTGAGCCCATGAGTATGGTCCATGGACCATAACAGGCTCAAGTCCATAAAAGCCCACAAGGGAACTCTATAAATAGAGGAGTTCTTCATTGGAAATTTTTGACTCGATAAGGTCTAGAGAGGATTCTCCCAAGAGATAGAAATCTCCTCAATTCCTGAAGTCAACCAACCTCGAAAATCAAAGTTCTTTGAAGAACTTTCTTCCAAGACTCCAACTTCAAGAACACCCTCGAAGATTGAAGCTCCTTTGAAGATACAAGTTTTCTTCCAAGTCTTCAACTTCAAGAACACCTTCGAAGATTAAAGCTCCTTTGAAGATCCAAGCTTTCTTCCAAGTCTCCAACTTCAAGAACACCTTCGAAGATTAAAGCTCCTTCGAAGATTGAAGCTCCTTTGAAGATCCAAGCTTTCTTCCAAGTCTTCAACTTCAAGAACACCCTCGAAGATTGAAGCTTCTTCGAAGATACAAGCTTTCTTCCAAGACTCCAACTTCAAGAACATCACGTGCTTCGCTTCCTCAAATCAAGCGTAAGCATGCAGACGAGAGAGAATCAGAGGATCAAATTCTAGAGATCGAACCACATTGCATCAAATCAACATGAATACAACATCAACACAAGTTCAACTCCACGAATCAAATTTTTTCGGAAATCTCGTGTGAACAATATTTACATTTTTAATGATAATAATTAGATTCATAAAATTGTGAATATTAAACTCTCAAAATTATAATAATCATAGAAATTGTATCGATAAAATAATAAAAATTGAATTCTTATAATTTATATAATTATGTAAGTTTGATAGACTAATTTTATATTTTAAATAAGTTTAAGAGTTCAATTTTAAATTTTGAAAGTTTAATTACATAATTGTAATTCCCATAACGTGTTTTTTTTTTTTTTTTTTTTTGCAATTTGTCCTAAGATTTAATATGTTCATCGTTAAAACTAGAAAAATTTCTAATATTAGGTTGTGATGTATGTCGAGTTATTGTAAAAATTATTTGATATATATTATTAGTTTTAACACGAATTTAGAAATACACCAACGAGCTATTTAGCAAATAAGATTCAATGTGCTAATCGTTAAAGTTCGAATTTTTTTTACAAAGTTTATGTCTACTAATTTTGGAGAAAAATTATTGTAAATAGCAAAATTGTTGAAATATTTTACAAGATGTAGTCAAGTAATTCTAGATTCTATCGACGATAGATACGCATGATTAGACATCGATAGAAATCTATGATAATTATAAATTTTGCTATATTTGGTAATATTTGGATTTTTTTCTTGAAAATGCTCTTTGTAGTTTTTTATAATTTATTAAAAAAGAAAAATAAAATGGTCGTTTAAAATTCAAGCAATAATATACCAAAACCCAAACTAAAGCAATGTCGAAATTCAAGTTTATGGAATAAAATAAATTTATCTCTATGTCAAAGATATTTTTAAATCGAATATTACATTGTCAAATACTCTTAATTTGAAGTTAGAAAATAGAATTGTCAAATTTAAATATTACATCATTGCATAAACCAATTAAAATTGTCAAATAAAAAGTTGTGAAATTTCAATAATCAAATTAAATTTAATAATAAATAAATGGAAAAACATCATATTGTTATTTCCTTTTTTTCTAAAAAAATCATTTTATTTTAAATGTCAACTATTTTCCTTTCTCATAAGTTTAATTAATTTATTATTCTTTGTCTTATATATTATTTATAAAGTTCTAAAAACTTTAATAGGGAATAAACTCTTAATTTCATCTCTATTAAAAGCATAATTACTAACAAATTGAATTAACCAACCATTTTTGCATTTGATATATTCTCATATTTTTCTAAAGTTCCCAACTTCTAAGTAATTCAAAGACACGGTCGATGCAAATAATCAAAAGTTATATATATTAACTTGAATGTTATAATGCAATAGAATACCACACCATATCAATAGGAGAATCTCTTACGTATATCAACTCAAACAAGATCAAGTTCAAACCAGAGGGAGGTTAAGGTCATCGAACATTTGCAACAACTCCCAACACAAAATAAGATCTAAAGACAACAAATATAGAGATGACTAGTAGTCAGTCGGAGTCGTTTTTCGACTAATCCGCTCCAGAATCAACTATGATCGGTTTAGTAAATGTTAAAATCGGCTCCAACCATGAAAAAGTACGACCATTGGTCAACTGATCGAACGGTTTACGTCTGAAGTCTATTACAAATTTAGATTTTTTTCAAACCAACACCGACCAAACCCATCTTTATCTTTAATCGAGCATGTTCGATTTTCGGTTGATTTTAGTCAATCTACTCAATTTTTCCATGTATCATACCCTACCTACCAATAACCACAAAAAAATTTTCTTGTTGCTTCCCATTTTTGAAATATATATAGATCATTCTCAAGAACAAATATTTTAAAACACGAGAGACCACATCCGCTAATAGCCTCAAGGTTCTCTACGAAACAAAGGAAAACGAAACCCACTGTCAACCAAAACCATCATCGAATGCGACTCAAGAGAAACCCAAATAGAAAAAGAAAAGGTTGAGAGAGACCGGGCAGTGGATGTGGAACGGGCAGCAGCCCGTAGCCTAGTGTTTTTGATTTGGCATTCGATTTTGAGGCCCACGTGGCTTTCTTTGCCAGCGTCAGCATACTCCTCTCGTCATACGCCACGAAAACCTCCACGTCATCCAAAATCCATATGGCCCCAGCGACCAGCAACTGAGGCGGATATTCCTTGCCCCGTCAGGAATTATTCCGTCCGCATATGCGAATATCCGTTGCCGCCACCTTCAATTTATTAATTTAAACCGTCCCATTTAACCAATTACCATCATACCCCTATCCTATTTTTTCAATTTCCATCTTTATCGTTTCTTCCCTTCTTTGAATTTGGATGTTTCTTTCCCGTGATTTTACCAAAATGTCCTCAGCCGTCTTTGTCTATTTATATTTTAACTTTTTGACCCAAACGCATTATATTTTCCGACTTTTCTCTTTCCATTTTTTTCCACTCAATAAAGTTGAATTTAAATAACTGGAACTAAATTATAAAAATAAAAATAAAAACTCTTATAAACTTTGTCTTTTTATAAACATATCCTTATTTAGTTTTAGGTTTTAAAAAATTTCTTCCAATATTTCCTATAAACTTTTATAAATGGTTAGAAATCGGAGGTGTAAATAGGTTAGATCGAGTTGGATTTTTGGAAAATCGGTCAACTCGAAATTGGATTGGTTCAAAAGAAAAAAAGAAGGAGAAGATGATGATGATGTTGGTTTGGTTCGGTTCATCGATTTGGTTTTCGAGTTCTTACACCCCTACTCAAAGCTATATTTTGAGTAGAATTCTTTTAGAATATCAAGTAGGAAATGAGTTTTTAAACAGTATGACGATTTTGAAGATGCAGTGATTCAAATCATCGTTCAAATCTCTAGTAATATTGCAACTTTTGATAGTATAAGAGTATTTTAAAAAATTAAAAACAGCAAAGTTTAATGATATTTTCTAATTTATCATAGGAAAAAATTTAGGTCTATCATCTATTTACAACTCACAAGTTGTTTAATTAAAGTTTGTTATTTGATAATTTTTTTCATTTCAAATATTTGATAAAGTGCACAAAGATAGGTCTCATCCTAAAAAAAAAAATCTTGGGGAGAAGAGTTTATTTGTCAAATTTTGGTGCAATGTTATTTTAATAATTATTGAAAAAGTGAAAATTATGGAAATATCTACATATATTTTGGAGATATTTATTGGTTAAAATTATGGATTGAATATGACTTATTTGATAATTGTTAAAAGAATGGTTGACCAGAAATTTTTTCCCTCATGGATTTATTACAAATTGCAAATAAAGGCTTAGTACAAAAAAGGACAACATTGAATACAAGAGGGGATTTTTCTTTCAATGGCAAAGTTTTATGCATTGATTAATACCACAAGGCGTTATTTGTGTTTTGTACTATGGGAGCATTATTGTGACACACACCATTATAGAATATTACAAAACAAATCAAACATAGGTTAAATTATCAAAAAAACGAAACTCGAAACTATGGGTTGATTCCATTTTAACTATTGTAATTCGAAGTTTGTTTCAAAACAATTCTAATAGATCATTAGCATTTACCTATGTGAACAAGTCTAAATATATATCTAATTAGAAAAAATAGCTAAACACATGATGCAACTTTCTATTATACTTGTTTTTTTGGTATAGTTAAGGGTGAGAGATTTGAATTTTGAACAATATACCTCTCGTTTTTTTGTCATTTTTGTTGTCATGATCTCCTTCTTTCAACTTTATGCCCCAAATTTTTTTTGTGTTTTTTTCTCTAACCTTAAATCTCTAATTATGCTTAAATTTGTTCATAGACAACTCATAAATAAACACAAACTTAATTATTTATGCATTTATAAAAAAAGAAAAACAAAAACAAAAACAAAAACAAAAAAAAAAAAATCAAATCAAATCTCGAGTTAAAATGAAAATTTAAATAACTTATAATAGGTAGGATAGAATACATTATTTTTTTAACATATACAAACACATACACACATACATATCTTATTATACACACACACATATATATACACACACGTGCATAGAGGATGGAGAGAAGGGTGGGAAGGAAATTATTGGAAAAGGAAAGGATGATGACATGATATGGGGTGGGGCCTACTGCAGTGATGGAGTTTTTATTTTTCGTTGGGAAGATAAAGACCGGCGTGTCTGTTACTGTGAGATTAGCATTGCCCACTTGGGTTGGGAATTAAGAAAATATATGTTTGTTCGGAAAAGGGCATAGCGGTCCATTGTATTTCTTTTTAACTCAAAATTCAAACTTCTCTTTCTTTTTTTAAGCAACGGCGTCTTCCATTCTTCCCCTTCTAATGCATATATTATTCTTTTCACTTTTCAAATTTTTATTCCTTCTTTTGCTTCCTTTGGACATTCTCACTTTTAGAGTATACGTCACCTATAGTTGGTTGATGATAAAATTTGAAATATGAATATTATACGGTAAAGTTCTAATTTAGAAAATAATACGACTTATGAAATAAGAGAGAATAACATATCGACATAGTGTCTATTATACAACATATGATATACTTAAATTAGTAAAGAGTAAGAGCAAGCTAATAGTAGGAAGAATGACTTATCTTGCATGTGTTAGGTTTTGACATACTTAAGGGTCTAAATCCAAGATGGATTAAGGAGTGCAAATTCAGAATGACCAAGAGAGATTGGATTAAAATCTGGAGAAAAAAGCAAGCATTTAGAGCTGGAAGACGACATGATTCAACCTCGACCTATGCGAACAAGTTGGGCCTTTTGGCCCGATGCTTTTCCTTTCCCTAGTTAATTTTCTTCCTTAATTGGTCTATTGGATTGTTTGTTACACTTTTCTTGTCTTCATTTGACTGTTATTGTTTCGATTTCATCCCTAATGACTTTTTTGTCTTCCTAAACTTGTGATTCTTGATCTAAAAGTGACCCATGACACACATGTATGCTGAAGTCAAGAAAGAAAAAATGCATCTAACCCTTATGCCACAACAACGAAAAATTTGTAATTTTTGATCTATAAGATGAAAAATATATACTTTCTTTTTCTACATATATTTGCTCTCTATCGCCCTCTACCCCATTATATGCATATATCTAATCACATGGTTTTATAACTTAATATTAACCAATTATGTGCTCTTGCACATATTATTTTATAGCAATTGGATTTGTTTAATTATTATTGTTATATTTGTATTAAATGTTGTTCTAAACTAAACATGTGCAAATTGAAATAATAGGATATCAAGGGATCAAACACAAACAATGTACCGATGAGATACATTGCCAAACCCCAAAAGGAATAACACAAAAATATTCTATTAGACACTTTAATTTAATAAACTATGGCATAATTAAAACATGAATGCTATATCAATAATATTAATAATATTAGTTTTGTCAATATAATGCCAATTTGTCAATATCCAATTCAAATTATCTTTAAATCTATGGAATCTTTTTTGTCACCCATCTCATGAAAAGAAAATATGCTGTTAGATTGACGATTGATAAGTTAAATTAATTATGTATAAAACTTGTAAGATTAAATATTAAAATGTGTTAAATAGTTAGTTCTTTCTTACTTTTTTAAAATTAATTTATTTTTTATAAAATTAAAATCGAAAGATTTAATGTATTTAATTTTATAAACTTGACTTAAATTTTTGAAAGCACATCCGTATAACCAATTATAAGTATTCATAATACTAATTGAAAAAACAAATCATATGATATTTAAATCAATTATTTTATAAATTTAAAGCATGTGATTTAAATAAAGATATATTTATGAAAGTTTTTTTCGTACAATGTTAAGATTTATTAATATGTAAGGTGACGTAAGTCAACAATAAAATTAAGATTCGATTGGAATAAACTCTCTTTTCATTTTTTTTAAATTGAATTTTACTCCAAATTTAGATAATTTAGATTGATTCTCAAACAAAACTTACAAAATTAAAGTTTAAAAAAAGCCATCACCGATGGAAACAAAAGACAATAATAAAACTATTGAAATTATTTATAGACATAGTAAAATTCTATTTAAAACTAACTTAAAAAAATATATTTAAATTTTCATGTTTAATAAAAAGCTAACAAAGGTTGAGTAGTCAAAACTTCGTTTATATTTTACTAAAAATAAATCCTAACACAGACATATTTCAATTAACTTAAAAGAAAGTTTAGGTAAGGAATTAAAGGTTTCAAGTCATTCATAACCTTTATTTTTTCTATATATATATAATTAAAAATCATTTAAGATAACAGAAGTACATTATTTAACTACTCTTTATACAAGTGATCCAAATATTTTACCCACTTAGAGGCATGATGTCAAGTTTAGGTTCAATAATGCTGATAAGAGTTTGTTTAATAATTGATTAAAAACTAATGATAACATTAAAAAAAAATGATTCAGTAGTCCACTTAGTAGTCCTTAGAGATACACACAAACAAAAACGTTAGTAAAACCTAATATTTCAATGATTGATTAAACGACCATTTTTATTATCATTGTGTATTTATTTACAACAAAGAAATAAATGATATACACAAATATAAATTATCCAACTTAAAATTGGATTTTGTGGCTAATGGTGGTTTAAATTTTTTATTTCTATGTCTAAAAAATATTTGGCGGCAAACAAACAAACAAAAGAAAAAAATTAAATAAGCTATAGAAAATTCTATAGATTTTTGCTATATTTATAAATAATTTCAATTATGTTTAATTCAAATAGTAAATCAAAAGTTTATGAATCAAACTCATAAAAATTTAGCTAAACAACTTACTTAAAATGTAATAAATTAGTTTTTGATAAAAATTTAAATATTTGAGAGGTTAAACTCGTAATTTAACCATTTGTTTAAGTATAGAGAAAATTATTGAGAAAGGCAGAAGAGAGAGGGAACAGTGAGGGTTGTAATATAAATTAATTTGATAGAGATTCTCAAAAAGAAAAAGCAATAATTGAAAAAATGTAAGCAAATCTCAACCCATCAAAAATTTGGACAAATTTGTATCTTGAAATTGAAAATGAAGGGCTTAGCAAAATGAACCAGCCCCTCCCTCTGTCACCAGTTTCTATTTTGGACACCATAAATCATTTTCATAAGTTTTATCAATTTCCATATATATATATATATATATATTATATTATACAATATGGACAAACTAATTTCAAATTATTTTATCCAAATTTTATATACAAGATAATCTTTTCAATCATTTCTTTTTTCCTTTTCTGTTACTATTAGAAAAAATGTATATTTTTATTTTTTGAAGATAAGAAAGAATCATTCTCATTTTGGTTTCTTGGAAATTGGAAAAATTTTATAAAAAGTATAATATAATTATTGTTGCTATTTTTTGGTTTTTTTGTTTTTTGCAACACAGTCAAAAAGTTGGAAGTTGAGACCTAAGCAATTGATGTTTTAAATTTTTAACTTCGTGTTTATTTTAATTGAATTAATTTTGTAATATGAAGAATTGATTAAGACTATTTAGAATCTAAATCAAAAAGGACAAATTATTAAAATAAAAACTATAGTTGAGAAATTGCACATTTATTTTGATCAACAAGATATGATCATATTAATTTAAAAAAGCACAAATTTTGGTTAGATATATTTTTCAAGTAGGTTTACATATTTTTCAAAGTGGGCTTTCAAGCTTTTTGAAAAAACTAATTATTTGAAAAAGACCATATAAATTAGATGATTCATATAAATAATAAAGAATTGGTTATAACAATGTATGCATACATATATACATATATATTAAAATAGTTTTGTTGTCTAAAATTTATTTTACGAGAAAAAGTCGAAATTTATTAAAATTTTGAATGAATATTAATCGAGATACGTAATAAGTGTGGAAGTGAAATAGTATCTTGATATGTTTGATTCTTAATCAAATAAGTGGAAGATTCGTTAAACTATGAAACCTCACCATATTACCCTCTCATAAGGTGATGTGCTTCGAGTGTCAATAAAAAGGAGTCCATCCAATGGTATTTAACATAAAAAAAAAGCCCAAGTCATCTCAAAGCCGAAATATCCCGATTGAAGTAACTCAAAAAGAAAAACTATGTTGAAGTAACTAGACTTTAAAATCCCTTATTTCATCTAACTTTAAAATCTCTTATTTTATCTAAAAATAAAAGACTTATAGGATTTAAAATATAAATTATAGAGTAAAATATAAATTAGGGGTATTTTCAAATATAGTAAAATAAATCAAGATATAACAAAATGTTAACAAAAGCTTTGACTCAACTAGTTTATATACGTGTAAGGAGGCAAGAGGTTCCAAGTTCAAATACTGTACTTAAAAGAACCCATAACTATTTTCTTTAATTATTAAATTATCAATTTTTTAATAAAAAACAAAAACAAAAAAAAGTAATAATAAGAAAAATTTATTAAAAATACAAAACTACCGAAAAATATATGCAAAATATCAAATTTTATCGAAGATAAATATTAACAGAAGTTTATCGATGTCTATCCATAAATATAGTAAAATAATAAAATTATCACAAAATATAATAAAATATTAAATACAACGACAGAGATTGTTCGAACTCCATAATTATAAATATTTTAGTTTATTACGATCTTTTTGGTAAAAATATACAATTGCAAACTTAAAGGTAAAACTCATAAATTTGAAAAGTGAGAGACTTGAAAAGACCAAAAGTATAAATATATTTAAATTATCTATTTGATTAATTCCAAGTGCTCATTTATATTTCCCATAAAAATTTGACGGTCAAAAGAAAACAGCAGGGGCAATTCGGTCCAATTGGAATTAATTTGAGATAGGAAAATGAAAATGGAATATACCACATTAAAATAACGAAGAAAGGGTATAACTGTAATTTCAAAAACCGAAAAACAGTGATCCCCACCCGCTATTAAGAATCGTCCTCAATTTCGATTCCCATGAGGAAAAATAGCAAAAGAACAGAGAAGAAGGGAAGGGGGGAAAAAAAAACTGAAGGAGCACAAAGAAGCAAATTCTGTTCGTCGAAGAAGAAGAATACTGAAAATTAGATTAGCGAAAGAGAATTTTTGATTTTCAAAAGCTCGAAGAATACCCACCAACCCCAAATAAATTTTTCTTTTATTCGTCTCTAAGAAAGGTTTGTCTTTGTTTCTTCTTCACAGTGCTTTTCTCTCAAGTCAATATGTTTTCTTCATTTCTAATCTTCTTCCTCTTCCTCTTCCAATTTTCTCGAATTTCTCTTGTTCGACGTGGAAGCTTTTGGTTATCTGGAGTTTTTCCTTTTAAGTTTCATGGTGTTTCTCTTGTTCTGTTTTATAACGTCGGAGTTTTTTTTTTTTTTTTTTTTTTTTTTTTTTTTTTTTTTTGTGTGTGTGTTTCTTGTAATGGGGGTGGAGATTATGAATTTGGATGATGGTTTTGGTGGGATTTTTGAATGATTTATGTGGTTTTTATATCTGGGTTTTTTTTATTTATTGAAAGTTGGAATTGTGTTTTTTTTTCTTTCGATTTTTCATGATGTTGATTGAGTTTGGTTTTGAAGTTGTTGTGTTTTTGTGAATCTATGCTGTACAAGTTTGAGAAATTAGTTTTTGAATTTGATTTTCGTAAGGACTTCGTGGGCTCGTTTTGAGAAGCTGTGATTGAAATTTGAGGCTCTTAACCTAAAAATCAACGTTTAACTAAATGATTGATTGAATTAGAAATCTCTGATCATGTATTCTTATTTAACTCTGGCCTAATATAACTTTCTGTAAATTATTTCTGCAGATTGCACTGGTAGAGGAAAATAATATTGTTCTTCGTTCTCATTCCGATTACCTTAAGAGTTGGTAATGGGTTCATTATCAGAATCAGAATGTGAAGTAAATAACAGGAAGCCATATGGTATAAGATTTCTCGAGTGGATGAGGAAAAAGCCTTTATCCTACAAAGCACATCAAGCCATTGTTCTACTTGTGACATTCTTGGCGTATGCTAACTATCATGCCTCTCGAAAAACTACGAGCATTATTAAGAGTGCTCTTGATCCCTTGTCTCCTGATGTAGGCTTGAAGTTGAACCTATGGAGAACAAGCCGGTCGAGTACACCAGTTGAGAAAACTAATCAATGGTCGCTCTCGAGTGGTGGTTGGGCTCCATTTGATGCAGCTGAAGGGACATCTTTACTTGGTGAGCTTGACTTGGCTTTCCTAGGGATATATGCTGGGGGGATGTACTTCTCTGGCCAATTGGGGGATAGAACCGATTTGAGGATATTTTTAACGTTGGGAATGTTGGGAACTGGTCTGTTTACTTCGCTATTTGGTTTAGGATATTGGGCAAACATCCATATTTTTTATTACTATTTGATAGTTCAAATGCTCGCTGGCTTGTTCCAATCCACTGGCTGGCCTTCCGTTGTTGCGGTGGTTGGTAATTGGTTTGGGAAGAGCAAGAGAGGACTAATAATGGGTATATGGAATGCTCACACATCTGTTGGCAACATTTCTGGCTCTCTGGTTGCATCTGCCTTGTTGAGCTATGGTTGGGGTTGGTCAATGGCTGTCCCTGGTCTGATCATTGCATTCTCGGGTTTGGTAGTCTTTCTGTTTCTTCCCGTGAATCCCGAGTCTGTTGGAATTGATAAAGCAGGAGATGACTTTAGCTGTCCCAAGAAAGCCGGGGAGGGAATTACAGAACCTCTATTGAAATCGGAATCGGAGATTGAGAAGGCAGTCGGTTTTATGGAAGCGTGGAGAATTCCTGGTGTTGCACCTTTTGCATTTTGTCTCTTCTTTGCCAAATTGGTGGCTTACACATTCCTTTACTGGCTTCCTTTCTACATTAGCCACACAGGTGAGCTACATTTCTGTTTTTTGTTTGCTTATGAAATCTATAAACATGAAAGATAAGAATTCTATTACTGGTTTATGGAATATATTTTGCCATTAGAACGATTTTATTTGATTCACGATCTCTCATTCTTCGGTTTGAAATGACAAGTATTGCTATCTTACTCAACACATTGGTACGACAAATCTAATTCTTGGTTAATGTTCTTGCAGTGATTGATGGGAAATATTTGTCAAGTACCACAGCAGGAAACCTTTCAACATTGTTTGATATCGGAGGCGTAGTAGGAGGAATTCTAGCTGGTCATATTTCGGATCGCTTAGGTGCTAGAGCAATAACAGCTGCAAGTTTCATGTACTGTGCCATTCCTGCCCTCTACTGCTACCGAAACTACGGTCACATCTCCATAACTATGAATGTAGCTCTCATGTTCATCACTGGCATGTTTGTCAATGGACCATATGCTCTAATAACAACGGCCGTCTCTGCCGATTTGGGTACCCACAGTTCATTGCAGGGGAGTTCTCGTGCGCTTGCTACTGTGACAGCGATTATTGATGGGACAGGCTCAGTTGGGGCTGCAATTGGACCGTTGTTAACGGGATATTTATCAGCTAAAAGCTGGAGTTCAGTGTTCGTAATGCTGATGGTCTCAGCTTTAATAGCAGGGCTGTTTTTGACCAGGCTTGTTATAGCAGAGGTGACTGCAAAGATTGAGGAGTCGACTTCGAGAGGAAGGATTACATCTCAGAGTCCGGTACTCGAAGTGTGAGTTATGAGACAACAATGATGACGACAACAACAACGATAATCCTGTGTCCCATTGTATTTATCACGTGTTTGGTTCATAAGAAGGTTGTGAACATTGCATCAGAACCATGGTTGTTAATGAAATTTCCCTTCATTTTTTCGAGGGGGCTCAGGGGAGAACTCCTCCAAAGTGTGTGATTCATTCAAGGAGAGGATTTTGTTACAACTTCTCCATGAATGATGTGTTGTTGAATGTGGTGGGAAAAGGTAAAATTGGTATGATTGTACAGTATTTGGCATTATTTGTGGTAGGAAAGGTGAAAGATGATCCTGAAAAACCAACAAAAATTAAGATTGTAAAAATCTTATGTAGTAGTAGTAGAACACTTCTCATGGTATGGATTTATTGAATGAAAAAGAAAAGTTACAACAGAAAGAGAAACAAAACACTTAACACTTATCTTTGTTTCCCTTTATTTTCCCTTTTACCAGTTTTCTTTCCCTCTTTAATGCATCCTTTTGATTTACATTGAATGAATTCTTGTTTATCTGCATACTTTAAATTGTGAAATTAAATCATAAATAACTAAATTATTACAAATTTAAGAAGGGAATCATTACTTGGAAAATAACTACATGTAGGTATTGAATTGCTTGTCCAAACAAAACAAGTTTAGTTAATTAAATCACAAAATATATTGTCAACAAATTCAAAAGATGATGAACAAAATCAAATTATATGTTTAGTGAAGGAAGTAACCGACTTAGGTTATGACTTTTAGAACATAAATTATTCTATTTGTAAATTATTTTCATAAATCTATACCAATCTTGAACGAAAAGCCACACCAGCTGGAACTCAGTAGACTTTGTATTGTAATGAACTAAATAAAGAAATAACCAATTAGACTTTGTAATATTTTTCTATCTTACTTTAGTTATACTCAATTCTTTTACTATTTTTAATTATTGAATACGTAACGTTTGTGACAATCACTTTGAGTTTAAGTGCTTGGAAAATATCATTAATTAAACTTTAGTATGTGAAATATTAATAATCATCCCTTCTTTTTTTTTTTTTTTTGTTTAACGGTGAAAATTGTTTTGTTATCTACTTTCTACCGCTATTGTTTGATGTTGAAAGTTTATAAAACAAATGGTTTTAAGATTTTTTTCCCTACAAATTCTAAACTCTTTTATTTTAGAAAAATATATAATAGCCATGATAAAAAATCGAGAGAAAATATGCTTAATTTTCAAATGCAAGAAACCAAAATTGATTATCAAACATGACCAAATAATGGTTAAAGACAATATCATCGGCAAAAAATTATTGTGTTTCTCCTTCTAAATCTCTTACATTTACGGTATATGAATTAGTGAGATCGGTGATTTAGTTGTAAATTATTACTTCCACTAATTTAGTTGTATTAAGAATAATTGCAAAGGATAACACTTTTAAGATTAATGATTAAGTGAATACTTTTAAAGAAAACTATAGTAAAATTTTCTAGTGAAAAACTTTTTTATTGTAGATTTCTATCAACGATATCTTTTACCCTTTATCACTTTTATTAGCGATATAGTCTAATCTAGAGCAAGATTTAAATTTTTTTGTAACTATTAATATTTTGAAATTAATTGTTATACTCATCGACAAAAATTTAAGTTTTAATCAAACGAGACTATTCATGTCCCCCTTTCCTTACATATAGAAAAATAATTTCTCTCTTTTCCTTGTAATTTATATTTATTAGATAATTTATTGAAAATTATTTTAACCAACAAATTTTTTGATAATATTACAAATATAACAAAATATCATAATTTATCTTTGATTAGATCATACTAAACGAAGATAAATTTCTATCTATGTCTATCATGATGATTAAATTTATATATTTATCTATTGCGATTCATTACAAATAAACGGTGATATTTTGTTATATTTCATCAATATTTTAATTTATTTTACTGTATTTGAAATACTACAAATATTTATTCTTAGGTAATTTTGAATTTAAAAAGAAAAAAATAAAAAGGAAAATGGGCCGGATCTCAATCGGATCCCGGCCCAGATATTATTAGGGTCCATATAAAAAGAAAGGCCACATCGAATTAGACCTCCAAAAGCAACACCAAGAACAAATTTGAAATTTGAAATTCCGAACTCGATCGATCGCAGAGAAGGAGCAAAATCAAAGATGGCGTCAACGCGAGGAGGGTTGAAAGATTTCTACAAGCAAAGGAAAAGCAGTGGAATCTCCAAAGCAAAGGCTTCAAAGCCCTCTTCTAGGAAAACCAAATCTCCGGCCAACTCTGCATCTTTGGGCTCCAATGCCGTCCAACCGGCTGCTCTCGTTTCTCACGGATCCCTCGACCTTCAAGGTTCATATCTCTTCTTCTACAGTCTTCTCCGTATCTTCACATTCTTGGATATCTGCTTAAGTTGTTGGGTATTGGTTGAGTTTTATGATTGTTGAATTAAAGATTCTCAATGGTTGAATCACCTTTCTCGTGGTTGTGAAGGATTAAGAAATTGTTGGGTTTCAGTCATAATCAAGTTATTCAATTGTTGAATTAAAGATATCTATTGTTTTGGATTCTTTAACTTTTTTAATGTAGTTATGCTCAAAGAAGGGTGAACACTTTAGTCTTACCATCTCACGATGTGTGTTGGACATTTGGATGCTTTGATACTTTTTGGACACTTATAGGATACTTGTTCACACCAAAAATGTGCATTAGACACTAGTTGTGCAAAATTAGTACAAGCCTAACCATTCTGCGTAAAGAACACTCATTAAGTTACTAAATGGACACCTAACAATCTAGGAAAAATATAAGAAATTTTGAGAGCGAAGTACATCAGAGTCATTTTTAGCACATATATGTATAAACTTATTGACTTTTCTAGTTATTATGTATAATTTATAAATCTGCCCTTGCCACGTTTGTGTTGTATTTATGTATCGTATTCGTACCTTCTTCTATAGTGATCGTATTATGGATGCCCAATGTTAGATTTCTTTTAATCTTCGACCAGAAAAATCTTATCTATCAATGTGTTTGGACATATGACTATACTACCATGATATTTGTTAAAAACAAGTGTACCTTTTGCCTAGTCTATTTTAATAATCTGCATTTTGTTTCATTTTGAACATTGATGACTTTTGTATTAGATGATTATGGCGAGTCTGAGAATATGCTGAGGCAATTTGATATGAACATGGCATATGGACCATGCCTCGGAATGACCAGAATGGCACGGTGGGAGCGTGCCTGTAGTCTTGGTCTGAACCCTCCAAAAGACATTGGGACACTCTTAAAGGCTGGAAAAGTGCAGTTGGAGTGCTTATGGGATTCTCGAGTTTAAACTTCTAAGCTTGGTGTGTTATTTTTGTTTAATGTATGAAGTGTACGCTGTGCTTATGCTTTTGGACAAAATGGTTCAGCCCCTAGCTGAAACGATGATCACTTTTCCTGTGATATGAATGGGCTTAGAATGTTTGCTGATGACAGCTCCCTTAGTTATTTACTTCTTACTTATGTTGAAAACTTATAACAAGTAGTTGTATAGTTAAATTTGGTGATATTTTCCTTTCCTAGTGTTACACTTGAACTTGATATGATGTGTGAATCCGTGACTCAAGACACCTTTCGATTCCCACTAATTGAAGAGGAAGGGATATTTGTGTACATAGTAGCATTTCAAATTTTTGTCAATGTGATAATGGGTGGGATTCCCAAATTTTTGTCAAAGATTTATTGCAGACATTGCGAGATTGTTAATAAGTGAAAGAGTTGAGTTGTGAAACTGATTGAAAATGGAATCTCATTTTTGCTTTTTTGAAAGTGTAGAAGGCAGAGATTGTAGAGGGGAGGGATAATACTCAGAACTAACTGAATTTAACAGGAAGGACGAGGTTTAAATACTATTTGATCGTTGCACTTTTAGTTTTGGTTCATTTTTTCATGCAATTGTAACACTGGAAGTTTGTGAAGGATTTTAGCAGTAAGTGGTGAGGTCAATGAGAAATGGAAGCTTTTAGTTTTGTTGAGTCCGTCCTTTCAAATATGGAGTTCGTTATTAGAGTATGAGTTCTAAATTTTTGTGATGGCACTTTTATTGTCATTTCCATATAATATGATGATTGATTAATGTAAATATTGGAACACATTCCATTACATTTTGGTTTAATCGGCAAAATGTGGTTTAGCCAAAGTAATCTAAAGTATCTGTTTTATTAACGACCAAAAAGTGTGTTGTTCGACTCTTATTGTATTAAAATTATTGAGTAAATATACTCTAATATCAATTAACCATCTGATTCCTTTTTTTATTATATGGATCCTAAACTTTCATTTTTATTAATTTGTCTTTTAACTTAACTTAACCTGATTTTTAACTAATTCACCCAATAATTTTAATTTTAAGAATAGAAAA
The DNA here is from genome assembly GCF_025177605.1 of Cucumis melo. Lineage (NCBI taxonomy): Eukaryota > Viridiplantae > Streptophyta > Magnoliopsida > Cucurbitales > Cucurbitaceae > Cucumis > Cucumis melo. The sequence continues at coordinate 21,195,822 of NC_066865.1, forward strand.
GGAAAATTCTCTCTGAACTCAATAACTCACAAAAATAATTTGATTCACGTAAATTGATAAAATATTTATATTTTATAGAAAAATCAATTGTAAAGTACTTTTAAGTGTAAATAGTTTGTCGAAAAAACTCCTTTAATTAATATATATTTTTTCATGGAAATTACAAATTTCAAAAATATCATATATATATGTGTGTGTGTGTGAAAATGATAGTATTAGTATACATACACATAGATTTCATCGATGATGTTCTTATTTTAGGTGACAAATAAGTTGTCTTTTTTTTAGAAAAAGTCTAAAAATAGAAGAAGTTTATTTGAGGATTAATTTGATGATTCGTAGAAATAGGAATGACCCAACAAACTCCCAAAAATAAGACAGAAAAATGGAGCTATAAAATGAGCAACCCATCGTTCTCCATAATCATCACGCTTCCTCCAACAACCAAATAATAATAATAAGAAGAAGAAGAAGAAGAAGAGAACAGCGCCTATCGCGGCAGCAGAAACAAGAAAAAGAAAATGGCGAAATCCATGATCTTGCTTGTTTCAGCCCTTTCTCTTATGTCCCTCCTTAACGTAGCATTCTCCCAGAAGGATCGATTCTTGGTGGAGGGAAAAGTATATTGCGATGCATGCCGCGTTCAATTCTTTACCAAAGCCAGCAAATTCCTCGAAGGTAAATTAATTAACTAAGAAAACCCAGCTTTACGACGACTAAATTGGAATTGAATTTGAAAGCTTTGAAATTGACATACACAGGTGCGACGGTGAAATTGGTGTGCAAAGAAATCGAAGGAGGAAGCGTGACGCTGAGCAAGGAGGCGGTGACGGATAAAACAGGAAGTTACAGTATTGAAGCGGACGGAGATCATGAGGAAGAGTTGTGCGAAGTGACATTGGTGAAGAGCAATGATCCAGATTGCAGTGAGATATCGTTAGAAAAGTATGAACATATGGCCAGAGTGAGCATAACTAATAACAGTGGAATCACCAATCCCGTTCGCCATGCAAATCCACTTGCCTTTATGAAGAAGGAAAAGCTTCCTGAATGCAAAGAAATTCTTAGAGAGCTTGGATTTGACGAAGAGGGCATCCTTGTTTAAGCTTTAACAATTGTATTACCCTTACCACCTTCCTTCTTGTTCTCATTATTCATTCAAACCCACTATTATTAATTAATATATTAATATTCCATTTATCATCTTTTCTCATTTCCATTTTATGATTTCCATTTATCATCTTTTCTGATTTTCATTTATCGTCCTACTTGTTGCAAACTTGCAATGAACTTTAAGTACCTGTATAATCTCAAAGCACCTAACTGATGCATGCTGTCGAACATTCCTTTGCATTCCAATATGATCTCTCAACCATTGAAGATGGGTTGAACATGGGGCTAGCAAACCCACTTTTAGCTTGCTATTCACATCTACAATAATCTTCACTGCCACTAGTTTTCGTTGGCCCAAATTACCATGAATTGAATTAATTAGAACCACTAATGCACCATCATCCCAACAAAGTTAAAAAAATACACACATCCAGCACTCGGACTAGAAAGAGTCTGCCATCCCAAATAGTAACTATAATAATCATCAAGTCTCCCACAGGCCACAAGTGAGTCACCAACTCAGTGCATGCCATGCTGAAACTACAGTTGCACTAAAACTATTTAAAAGCAAAATATTTTGAAATAAAAAAGCACGTATTAGTTTTGACTTCGGAATTAAATAAAAAAGAACAACAAAAAAGGAGGAAAAACACTGTTTTCATGCAGCCGCAGTGAACTTCCTCCGGTGGTCTCTCCCGGCCGTTTTCCTATAGCATTGCTTATAGCATTTGGAGAAAGATTAGCGTATGAATATTTTTATAATAAAGTATTTTTTAGACATAGCAAAATCAACAAAAAATATTTATAAAATATAGCAAAGTATACCGTCTCGATTAACCAAACTGAAGTTGGTCCGACCAAAAACAAGGGGTGGTTGGTGACAACTTAGGAAAGTTCCAAATCAAGAAATTTTAGGGAACATTTCAAAGAACTAGCTCGATCGGTTGACAACAAACTGACCGACATATACTCATCAATGATCGATGTTGATTTGAACATTTACGAAACTAACCATAATTGATTCCGTCTTAAACCGACTTCGATCGATGACCATCACTACTATCTATGATAAACGGTGAAAAACTACTTTATTATATTTGTAAATATTTCTAAATAGATTTGTCATTTAAAATAATTAATCGTATTAAAGTATAAAATCAACGATGAACTAGACTATGTCCAACTGAAGAGTTTAAGGTATATAATTTAGACTTTAGCTGATGATTTTCAACTAGTTAGAGTTCAAGTTTCATAATTAGTTTAGATTTTAGTAGACTGAAATAAATGTTTCCATGATTTTGAAAGGATTAAATTCACCCAATTTTTCTTTGATCAATCATAATTAATTTTACTGAAGTGAAAAATAAGTTTAAAAATAAAATTAAATTGAGTAACAAAATATGTAATCTTAACCTTTCAAAGTTACACCACATATATAAAATTGCTTTCACAGGTTATTGTTATAGAAAACCTTTACTTTGGTTATGGAGTCATGTTAAGCCATGTTTGTTATGTATTAATAAATCAAGTGCATGTTTCATTAACTTATTAATTATCCAAAAGAACATATTTATAAACACTTAAGAAAGTATCCAAATGCATCTACGCAAACAAATAACCGTGTAAATGATGTGAATACAATTCAAATCATTCTATTATAATGGACTATAATTTTGTGTGAAAATAAAAAAAAGCAACGGAAGACAGCAAAGACAGAACAAAATCATTCCAATTTCAGAAGAGTATAACAGCCAAATTTATAGGTAAATCAAAAGGGTATAACTATTGCTGCAAAATAAAGAGACTTTCTGGATTTAAAGATGCACCAACAAACTAAAAAAATCGATCAGATAATGAAAACCAAATAAGGAAAAAAAAAAAAAAGGAAGAACAAAAAACATCAAAACACCTTTTATCAATTGGAAAAAAAGAAAGTTTACAAAATGATAATGCCTACTATCTAAAATATGGGGTGGAGATATGAGGTGAACTTTAAATCTTGTATAATTGTAATCTCCCAGTAATCATCGCAGCAGCAGCAATGGAATCAGAAATCGTTCCTCGAAACATGCAAACCGAATATTAGTTAGAACAAATGAGAAAGAATGAAGGAGAATGGCATACGAGGTAAGCGTAGAAGAGGATTGTAGAGTAATTGACTGACAAAAAGAGGAAGAAAAAATAGAAAGCAGTGTTACAAAAGGGGGAATGAAGAAGCATGGCCACAAATCATGCTATCAAGCAAACAATTAATGAACATAGTCTGAATGAAGAATTTTCTGGCAAGAGCCCACTAAGCTGGTGGAACTAATTCAAATACCAATACAATTTTCCTGCCAACGTAACTCTCTTGAGATGAAATAGTAAGCTGTTCAAATTCTAGATCCTCCCATAGTCTTTTCTTCCACGGGATGCTGGAGGAATGCTTGTAACAGGTTGATTCGCTCTAAACCCTATAGAAGAATATAGATATTATAAGCATTTTGGAACTTCGGAACGAGGGTTCGATTAGAAAGGAAGTACATGTAAAAGGTTAAGGTTATATTATATTGAAAGCATATTTACCCCATGACATGCCACTGCTGAAGGAGCCACTTCCAGGAGAACGAGGGCCTCCAGAATTATAGGTGGGAAGGGGTGGTTGGATCTTCACAGGGTTCCATTCGTAACCTCGAACGTTTGTGCTTCTCCCTTGGTTGAACCGCTGAACAGGTTGCTGTCCCAAGCGGCTTGGGGAATTGTGTGAATTATGAGGCATGAGATGGGAATGCTTCGATGAGGAACGAGCATATCCAGTGTGCAAATCTTGAGCTGAGGGCGGACTACCCACCTCTACATGCGGAAATGCTTGGACAGGTCCAGTTTTTCTGAAATTGTAATGAAATCGAAACGTATAAAGGAAAACTCAAAATGAAAAACATGAAGTTCCAAAGGAGTTCTGTGTCAGAACCAAAATAAAAAAAGAAAATCATGCGACCGGCTGAGAGAAATTTACAAATTACAATATATATTTAGTAGGGCGTGATTTGGTTATTCAATGGATCTACAAATCACAAAGGAAAGTGTGTCCATTTCATCCTAAATATTCAAATAATCAAAGCGCATAGTGTTTGGTTCAAGTGGGGAACTGAATATACACGGTACAACCAACCCCAATAGCTTGGGGTAGGGCATAAGAATGCACATGTATTATTCACATGATGAAGCGAAACTTAAGAAAGAAGTCTCTAATTATTGAAAGAATCAACCAATTTAGGCATAGGTGCAAGCAATTATGGCATAGGGACCATAACTAACCCATACTTCACCAACTAATAGTAAACTGAACCAAAAACCTCCCATAGTAGTTGGAACCCTCAAAACAACGACTAAAGCAGAAGTCAATAAACTAAATACGGCGAGTTTTTACAAAATAGGGGAAATATCTAATAAAAACTCCTATTATGTTTATTTGAACAAAGTACCAAGTCAAAAATTAAGACTGTCTCAACAAGTGTACAAGCACGTGATGTCTACCTTTGTGAGGATAAATTCAAACTAGGGCTTGGCACACTAAATCTTCCAATCCCAGTAGATGGATTTGATGAACCCACATGCATGTTGCTAAAATCAGTCGAAATGCTGCTGACATTTGAATCACCATCATCTTGGAGGAGTAGTTCATCGCTGAAGGAACAGAAATCATACCACATTGAAATTTGACGGAAAAAACAAAAGATCTGCATCTTACAAGTACATTTGAGTGAGACGAGGTATGGGAACTATACAAGGATACCATCAGCCTATAACTCAATTGACTAAACTTTATGCAAATACAATGAGAGACAATCAATCAACACCATAATGAATAAACGAAAGAAATATGTATTAAGGTGGTAATAGAATAAATAATGAATAGCTTAAAAGCACAATCATTGATGGAATACAGATACATTTGAGACAAGCTTTTATTATTTATTATTATTTTAGAATTTTGATACATTAAATTGGTCAAAATAAATCAAACATGTAAATTTAGCATTTAAAAAACATCTGCTTCCGTAAGAACTTGAAAAGTCAATCAAATTGAATGGTTCCTTTTGAAGGGTTCCAATAGCATCATCCACATACTGGAATTTATTTGCTTAAGCTGAACCATTGCAGTGTACATGGAGTCTCATAAATTAGCTTTTTCTTATTATTTTCCATTATGTGGGGTGGGGGTTTGAACTTCAATCTCAAAGAAAGAAAGAAAGAAAGAAAGAAAGAAAGAAAGAAGTATGGCATAGCCTGAGACCTATCCTTATATTGGATTTGTTTTAGTTATTTGTAAATGGATTCCAAGTTTACATTGAAATTTTTTTTCTTACTTTCTCGAAACTATTTGACTGCCCCTCAAGCATGGTGGTTTTGGCTCAATGTAGTGCCAGCTGCGTGGTGACTTTCATCTTTTTGACTTCCTGAACCCTTTGGAGCAGTTGGTTTGCTGGTTGTCTATTATCTTTGGCTGCTTGAAAGTATGCCTCTTTTTTAGGTTCTTTTTCTTTGGTTTCTCAAGGTTGTTGGGAGTTCTGGTGTTTCACGGTTCTTTATTGCAGGTAAATTTGTGTTGGTTATTTGATTATTTGAGGTTTTAAGCTGTACTTCTGTTTGGAGGCTGCTATTTTGACCTGTTTTTTGGTTTATCTTTGGCCATTGTTTTTTCCTTCACTCCCTATCGGAGGTTGTTTTTCTTTTTAATTTTTGTATTTTTTGTTTCTCATTTTAAAAAAATGTTTGCAAGCCTAACGTCTAAAGGAGTTTCTTCAACTTGGCACTACTTTTCTTTTCCGGAGGGATTTATCAATATCAAGACTATCCAAAATTCAAAAAAGTTCAAAAGCCAGGACATTTTTTTTTGCACATCAGACACGTGTCCAGCATGTGTATGACACACTTCGTTTGGATAGAGTGTCTACATTTCCTGGCTGAATACCTGATTTAATAAATTCAATAAAGCAAATACAGATGAAACAATAAAAAATGTAAAATAAAATCCATAATAAAAAAAGGACCGAGTTTTTATGGTAAGCAGATAAAAGTGGACTTTTAAAACAGAACACTCAAGAGCCAACTAGCTTTTTAATTACCCTCTACTGGACTATATGAGATTTGAAGTTAAAAGCAAACAACTTGATTCGATGAATTGATCACGGAGCCACAGAATCCCTCAATTGGTATTGTAACACGTGAGGATAAATGCATGGTTAAAATTGGTGATTCAGATCCAGTATTTGGAAAGTAGTTAGCATCAAACACACTAGTTCAGCAGAATGACTACACAAAGTAATAAGCCTATTTTTCTTTTCCTTCTACCTTTCAAGAATATTTTCTGCTAAACCAAACAAATTTATAAAAAGAATCCACTATTCAATTAACTAGGACTCGGAATCTATCCATCAAGCTCCCTGCTTCTTTTTTTTTAATATTATTTTATTTTATTATTTTTAAATATGAAACCGACAACAGATAGAAATAAATGCACAACAGATAGTTACCAACAAATGCAAAAGATGACCAACTAACCTATAATTGGGATCCCAATCTCCAGGATCGGGCAATTCAGACTTATTACGAGCCACATCCGTTGATTGTGAAAATTGCATATTTGAACCAGGCAAATGAGATCCCGGCATACTCTGAATGGTAGGGTATCCAGCAGAGCTTCCACTACCTACTGGCTGCTGCTTCCAGCTGGTGGCATTGCTACTAGGTGGCAGATGAGATGGTGAGCAACCATGTAAAGAGTTCCCGTCTGCTTGACTGTAGCTTGTGCCTTCAGTAGATTGCCCTTGCCAGTGGGAAGATGAAGAACCATCATGAGTGCCAGGGTAATCCCAAAATTTCCTTCTATTAAATTGACCAACTGTAGCCATTTTTCCCAGGGGCGACCCTTGACAGCTACCCCTAGCAGGAGAAGTTGGCCCATAATGTCCAGGTGAGCCCATTGAAACTTGACCATAACTGCTTGGTGGAGTAAACTGTGATGGACTCGTTCCTAGGGGCAGTGGCGCAAAGTTCCCAGTTGATGGGCTCACACCAATCCCATTACCATGAGATAATTGGAAAATCCTCTGTCGAGTATCTGGGCTACTGGCAAGCACTGATATTCTTGCTTGTGGATGCATATTCATTCCAGATGGGCCAACAGGCGAATAATATGCAAGCATACCATTGTCCCCGTAACTTCCGTAGCTGTTTCCAAACCCAATACTTTCATTGTAGCTACCATGACTTCCAACGCTGCCATAACTGTTGGCATGGGGATATGGTACCATTTGAAAATGTGGGCTGCTCTGAAGAACTCTGTTCCTACCTGCAAGCTGATTGAAAGTATATATTTACTTCAGATCAGAAAAACTTGTAGTAAATCTTCCAAAAATGACAACCGATAATTTGAAAGGCCTCCAATAAATAAATAAATAAAAGGCATTAAAGGGCCAGCAGTCTCACATTGGGGGAGAGACCAGCTGCAAACCAATGCCCTCCACCTGGATGATGGTCATCTACCTTTATGTTTTTTGAAACAGGCTGTGGAAGAGGGGGAAAATTGTATGATTATTATATCCAAAATCACTAAAAAATTGGTAACACAAAAGAGAAAGTAAACCCACGCGATAAAATAAGCTAACGAAGGGGTAAATCCAAGAAAGTCATACATGTACAATTGTGAACAAAAAAAAAACTTCAGTAGATGAATTACATGAGACACATTCTACTCAGCATGCATATTGGGGTGACACGAAAAAAAGTGTGTCAGTTATTCTATGGATTACACAATGAGGTGCTTATGAAAGTATTTTAATTGACTGAATGAATGCACCAAGATAATACTATTCACTCAGCAGTTGTCAAAAGTCATGCAGATACTCTCACAATGAAATTAACTAGGCCAGTTAGTTGTGTCAGTAATCAAGTTAAAATTCTCCTTCGTACTTTAACAATGAAAGAAGTTTTACGCATCCAATGAATTTCAGAGCAAATATTAATAAGTCAATAACAACTAAATAGTTTGAGATTATTGCAGTTTTAAAATGAATTTAAAAATTCCACAATCGTACAAATGTTTGACAAATCAACTTACCAAACGCCGGGTCTCTGGTGGAGGCGTGTATGGGCATGTGAAAGGCTCTCCTGTCACAAAAGGATGTTTGGAGGCCTGCATGTGCACATGGATTCAATATCCAAGTTTCTATTGCTTCTTAGTTATAAAATGTGCTATTCAGGTAAATAAAAAATAAATAAACTCTTACGAGGAAAACATCAATACCTGGAAAGGTGACCACCTTTTCGCAGGATCAAACTCCACAAGTCCCTTTAGGAAATCAATTAAGGCCAACCGTACTTGACTCTCTGTTAATAAATGTTTTTTTAGGTAAGAAACAATTCAATGAAATAAGGAGAGACCCCAAGGACACACAGTGAGAGACTCTCTGTTAATAAATTACAGTCCCTACTAGAAGTTCCTAAGAAACAGAGCTTTGTCCCACACAAAGCCTTACCTTTCCTAATATCTTCCTCAGCCAAGTTTTTTCTATAAGGGTAGTTAGTCACAATTGCTTCGAGGTCCATTCGATTGAAATACTCTTTTCCAATTGAAGGCTTTTTCATCTCTCTCTGAAAATAATCAAACAATCAATTGCAAAATTGGATATGTGTTAGAGTGGAAAGCTGTATACTTGTAAGTTGTAAACAAGTAGGGAGTCAGCATCCAAGAACGATTAATCAATTTAGATAAGGAACTGGAGCATCTAAATTACTAGGCATCTTTTCAAGAAAAGATTAGGTAGACAGAAAAATATCTAACAAGAACATCTCTGATGCTCGATATATTTTTTTGGCAATGGAATAGCAGAGAAATAAATATACACTTACAGCTTCATATTCGTCTGCTTTTAATGCTTGAAAAGAGCTTCGACCACTTGAATAAATTTCACTGTTTTCATTATGGAAACCTCCAATAAACTTAAAAAATTTACTAGTATGTTTTGCCTCCTTCAGAACGTAATCCGGAGGCTGTGCCCTGTTAAAAACAAAGCATGTGGGACAGGAAAGTCAGAATCATCGCAAAAATGAAGAGGAAAAAAATTGTTCTTATAAATAAATATAAAACTAATTTACAGTTCAATCAAATAAAAAGCTGCATAAGGTGAAAAAAAAACAGATATTTCTAGTTCAAACAAAAATTTCAGAACAAAGGGTGATACATTTCCTGAAATTTGAGGGACGATAAAAGGAATAACTGAATCAACATAAATTGTTAAAGGTGATGTCTAACATTATTAAGATAGAATTTTAATTCATCAACTATTAGTACAGAATTTAATTGGTCACCTCATGTATTAGATTAAAAAAAAGGCCATCTTAGAAAAGAAAGTTTTAGAAAAGACCTACCCAAGAATGTCAATCATCCGCCTCAACAAATCAAACTCAGAAGCCCCTGGAAATAATGGCAGTCCAAGAAACAACTCAGCAACTATGCAACCAAAGGACCACATATCAATAGCTGTGGTGTATCTAAGCAAATGGTTAAGGGTAACATCTGAAACCATAAAAAACTAGGAAGAAATATATATACACACATTATATGTGTGTATTTTTAAGGTTAGATTACAAATTTAGTCTGAAATTAATGGATCTACTAAACACAAAATAGGAAGATTAAGGTCCTATTTGACATTAAGTTTAAATTTATGTCTAATAGATTGATCATTGTTTAAATTTATCAAAGACCTATTAGACACAAAATTGAGACCTGATAGACCATACTTTCGATAGTTTAGGAGAGGGCTAGAATTATTTAGGTGGTTAAGAAACCCACAAAAACCAGCAAAGTGCCTATATAACATTGCTCCATGATAAGAAGAGGAGACGGACATGGGAAATGGAAACAACATGACATGTCTACGCATTAAGTAGGACACGTGCACATCAGGATATTGGGGCACTTTTTTTTATGCACATACAGCAATTTAATACTTCAAACACATCACAATGGATAAAACATGTAACTTGTACATAAAGAAACAAAATATACTTCATTAAGAATACTAAAGTTAAAATAAAAAAAAAATTGAGTTTGGTCGCTCAACCCTCCATGACTGGTCGAAAATTCCAAAGTAGCTCCTATTCATCCCCAACAATCAAAGTAGAAGTTGATTTATTATTGCCAAGTTGAAGAAGAGGCCATCTTATCCAACATAAATATCAAACAACAAGAGGATACTACACAAAGTTGTCAACGGCTGTAGAGTTCAAAAATTAAGAAAGACAGATACTAAACCAAATATGTTTCTACATTTTGATTTTGCTTTCATTTACAACTACTTTTTCACATTGTATTTTGAGCATTAGTCTCTTTTGATTATTTGAATGAAAATCTTGTCTTAAAAAGAGAAAAGAAAAGAAAAGTTGTAGACAAGATATAGTTTTCAATCTTTTAGTTTGGACACTCATGAAATGACACCATAACTCCATTCAAAAGGATACTGATATCCGAGCAGGACTTCTGGAGATCTGTAGTAGCGGCTCTGCACAGGGGAAGAGGTATAAGAAACAGAGATAATCTTTAGAATGCTGGGATGAAATGGAGATCAGGAATTACCTGGATGTAAGAATAAACAGTCCGGTCCTCCAGGCAAGCTGATCCGAAGTCTATTATTTTAATTTCTGCCGGCTTTGCACTGCTGTTTCCAACAGTGAAAATTAAACAAACCCGCAGCCTTGTGTAAACATTCAAAGAAAATAATTGAGGGGAAAATAAAACTGTCTCCACAAATTACCTCGTACATAAAAGAATATTTTCTGGCTTTAAATCACAATGAATAATACCAGCATCTTTTAATAGAGCAAGCCCACATAAGATCTTCTCCAATATAAAACAAACAAAAGGTGAGATAGTTACAATGGAGCACAAATGTTTATTTGAAACCCTAAAAGAATTGTTGTACCTGTTTGGACAGCATTTGAACAATGCTCAATGACAACCCCCTAAAATGATTGATCTTGATAAGCTCATACCTAAAGCATAGACAAAGGTTGTAATCCAAGTATACATTTTAGATCACAAGTTCTAGATATAAAGAACAGTAGTAGTGACTTACAAATTTGTATCAAGCAGCTCAAAGCAAATGCACAGATGACGTTGATATACAAAGTAATCATAAATACGAACTATATGATGCTTGTCCTCGGGATCGTACTTCTGATTTAACTGCAAGGAAACCCAATACAGTAAAATTATTAGGTCTCATACTATATTTTTCTTAATTTTCTTTTTTTAAAAACGTATGAAATACATAGAAAATAAAGTCATGGAATATGCAAGAAACTGAGAATTGAATACAAATTCAGATGGGAAGAAGAATCAGTGAAGTATGAAAACTGGAATTTAATCCCATTTATAGCATAGGCAGATCAATCACTTCCCATATCTACAATTTAACTTTAACACTTCAAGATTGAAAGATTTGCTTCATTAGTTCGAGTGGGAACTTTCTCATTCCCCCCCCCCCCCCCCCCAAAGCCACTTCTGCTGCTTCTTTTTTTTTTTTTAACCACACATTTTCCCATCCCCTTGTTTTCAAAGAAAACCCTCTTTGCTTCAGAACATAGATTACGAAAGTTTGAAAAATACAATGTTAATATCCCTTAATAATAGAATCCCGCCCAGTGTCCATGAATGCAAATCACAAGGATCTCTCTACCCCCCCATCAGAATTATCTATGTTGTACATCCTCTGTCTTGTCTGAACTAAAAGAATCTAGAGGAAACCATGTCAAGAAATAAGGAAGAGGAAGCCATTACAACATTCCAGAACCATAAATCTAGTCTACTTATCGATTTTTTTTTCCTTAATTTCTTCCTAAAAATATGAGAAGGAGGATCGAACCTCTGACTTTAAGGTTGATAATACATTTTCTTTTTGTTAGATGATCTATGCTCATTTTTTACCAAATCCTAATTTTTGTTTCATCTTTCAATATTGCTTTTCTTCTCTTCTCCTAAGGATTTACAAGGTATGGTTCCGTTTATGTCCCTCCCTAAAAATGTTCCATTTATGCTTTCTTCATTGTATCTCAATAGTATTGTCTTCTTTTGTTTTCCTCAGTTTCTCTACCATCAATGGGAAAATATTTGAGGAACTAAACATTTATAATTTCTGGAGGAATGTAGTAGCAAACTATTGGAGTTTTAAACTATTTTACCTCTTCCATAAAGCATTGAACCACAAAAGAAAATAGCCTCACCGGTTCACTAAATCATCTAAGTAGCAACAAAAGAAAAGGAAATAGCCATTATCAAAAAAAGATATGAATGAAAGGAAAGTTACCAAAGTTAAAATAGATACTTCAACCAGTGCTTGCTGATAATATGCAGGTTGGTTTTTTATGATCTTCACAGCTACAAAGCTGTTAGTTTCTGCAAACCAGCATTTAGCAACCTGCCCAAAAGTTCCATGACCAAGTAGATCTTTGACAACATATCTGAAATAACCAATTAATCAAATCAAAAACATAATCCATTCAATTGTATGTGGTATATGGATGAAAAACAATATATTTCTAAATAAGTAGAAGGCATATGCCTAAGGGAACTTGAGTTCTCAACCCTAGTTACAAGATTGAAATGCAAGCTTGGGTAAGATAAAAGAAAATACTCTTTCAAGCTGCTGCAAAAATGTAATGTTATAGAATAAAGTTCAATAAAAGAAAATGAAATGGAAAAAGAAATCCTAGCTTTCTGTGTTCTAGGCAAAAGCAAAAACAAGCTGAAGCCACACTTTTATGAAATATCAATTTCAAGAGAAGTTTGGTCAATGGCATCAAACAACCATAAAATACCTCCTTACAAAAAGCAAAAAACCTTTTCCCATGCTTTTCTATAATTTTGCAAACTCCAACTTTTCTCTTTACTGAAATTGCACACAAAAACATTTCATGCAATCTTAACAGATAAAAGATCTTGACATCATTTCCACTCCTCTTGAGCTTTGGAGCTTGACAGATCATGGTCGAAAGAATGGGGGAAGGCAGGGTGGGGTGACCGGAAGAGAAGGGGGGCTGGGACACTAGTTTTGAAGAGAGAGAACTCCATCAAAATTGTTCTAGGAAACAGCAAAATTTCCTCCATCATATCCTTGCACTCCCTGTTGCATGTCAAGACTCTGAAAACCTCGCAAAAAGGGAACCCAATCAACTAGTCAAACTAGTAGCTTTGAAGAATATGATCAAGGTCTTCTAACGCACCTCAGCAAAAGGAACATCATCAACCTCATATCCGGTTAACTTTTCTATATAAGGCCTACTGGACAAAGAATTTAACCTTCTTTGAAATTTTAACCTTTTAGAGTATGGAAAAAGGAGTGAGAGGAGAGAACAAAGGAGCACACAAAAAGTGGAAAATAAAGCTGGAAGAAAACCCCTAGGAAGGACAACGGGTCCAAAGTTGAAGGTCCCTCCCCCCACAACCTACATGAACATCCTTCAAAACTATCACAACTTCTATTCTTCCTGCTATAACTTTTATTATTGTTTATACACCTTTTTGGGTAACTTTCCTCGAGAAGAAGAAACAAAATATAACTTCTTGATTATAAAACCTACACATTATCCTAAATAACTTCTTGATGAAAGTATCTTTGAACTCAATTTAAATTTAAATATGATGATAGTTCTAAAGTTCTAGTCAATCTGTATGTTGATGTCATTTATTGAAGACCCCAAGAAAATCATAATAAGATTTGTGCGACTAAAAGGACTATAAAGATACCGTTAGTTCGACACAGTCCCTGTAGATGCATAGTAGAAATATGAACTGAACAGAGTTCAATGAAAGAGTGTGAAATAAGGATTGAAAATTTCATTCAGAAAACGCACAAACCTCCGTTGCATTTCAAAATTGACTAAAACAGAGTTCACCGCCAAGATAAGATCTGAGTTCACATTATCATAGCCATCATTGAGGACTCCAATTGATGGGCTCGTCAAAAATCTCTTCAGATTTAACTCTTCTGAATATTTAAACTCTGGATTGCATTTTCTGTATGTTTCAACTATGTCCTTGGTTAATCTAGCAACCAGCTGAAAAATCAAAAGTCTTATGTTAGAACAACAGATCATTATTTCTCATTAAATCGGCATCAATATTAATACGACAAAATATGACTTATGTAATTCTGGATGGTACAAGTTTGTGCAGGCAAGGAGATAGAATCAGATTTAGGGAGTATCCTTCATCTGGGGATAGAATCAGATTTAGACTGTTAGTGAATTGAATATTTTTGGTATATGTAATTTTAAACTAATTATCTTTTAAAATTAACACCTCGTTTTCTATGGCATGAACTTATTGGGAAAAAAGGAAAAGTAGAACTCTACAAAGTAAGAATTTGTCTTCTAATGTTAAAATGATCGCTCTCACTCTACTTTAGTGGATTCCATCTCATTTTAACCTAAATACCCTTCTTTTTGTTCATTCTCCATTCTCTTGGTCCCTTCGTTCTTGAAAATAACCTTCTCCAATCTTTTAAAAGGTTGGACAAAAGGCTTCTTCATCTTTCTCAAAGGAGTCATGACACTCAAGATCCCTTATTGGTCTTTCCATTCTTGACAATGGCCCTCTTCTGATCTTATAATTGGTCGAACAAAAGACTTCCCCTTTCTTAAATAAGTCATGAAAATCATTATCCCTTCTTCTCATTTTATAATAACCCTTAAATTTTCATCTATAAATTTCCTTTGAAAATCCCATAGCATTCATTTGTCAAAAGACAGACCACCCTCACTTTTAGATACCAAGCAGAACCTCCGTAATTCTTTTCATTCCATTTTCTAATAATGTGATCATCTCTACAGTCCAACCATGCCAATTCACGCTTTTTTGCCTTCATCTTCTTTTTGAACCACATCTTTCTGTTAACTCGTCCATGAGATAGCTGCCGACTTCAAGGTCAACAAAAACCAAAGCTTAACTAAAGGCCAATCCAGTCGTTGCACTTAGGAGCCCTCTAAAGTAAAAACTAAGCTAAAGAAAAAACAGGGATCCCTGCCAAGGAGAGGCTCCAACTAACAGAGAAGCGACCTAAAGATAAATTACAAAAGAAACTGAAATTAAAGCCCAGAAGAAAAAAATGAAACCTCACCAAGAACCAAACCTCACTAGGCTCTCTTTCCAAAGGCCACACCCCTAAACACTATTATTTCTCTCACCCCACAAATCCCATAAAAACACACACACTCCAACAAGCCATTAAAACGGTCTTTGTCCAGAGAAAGCAAATGGAGGAGGAATTCTCCAATCATACCCCTACCCTTTAGTGAGCACAAGAAAGGCCAAACTCCCAAAAATGTAACCAAACAAATCTCGCAAACTCACTCCAAGGAAGATGATCAAGGTCTTCCTCCACTAGCAAACCAAAAGACTAAATGAATAGATAGATCTATTTTCTGCAAAGAGCCACTAAACTCCATCATATGCCCTCCACTCCACTATCACATAAAAGACAAAAAGAATCGATAGACAAAGCAAGAAGGAACAAAAGGGAGCTCTATTTAAAATGATAAATATTTTTCCATTTCAAAACAAATGTTAAGAATAAAAAATGTGTTCCCTATTATCCATACAATTCACTAGATCAGCTTAGAGGAACGCCTTTGGACTAACTCAGAATATTGACATTTCTGGATCTTCATTAATTATTTTCTGCAGCACTAATTAAAAAGAAAAGGTCCAAACTAAAATCTATCTAGAACTCTAAAAAGTAAAGAGAAACAAGAACTTTCTGCTCATCAAATCTATCTATCTTCAAAGACTCTTTGATCCTTTGACACTTGATTTTCTTTTACACAATTTCTGTCCTTTGAAACTCGATAATAATCAGCAACTAAGACCCTCGGTATTTCTACAATTGTCAAAAGAGGTACATCATAAATATGGGTTCGGAAAATCAATTTACACATATGACAAAATTTTCTTAGAATGGCATATGCTTCTACAACTACAGATGGGTGAATCAACTAGGCTACAGAAACAGATCATCCTACTGCAACAACCACGTGTAGTTCTATAAGCTTCTAAGGGAACGTAGAATACTTCCTTTGCTAAGTGAGATGGACAAGCGGTAGGTGAAACATGCGTGGAAAATTAAGTAACGTGCTAAATACAGCTCAAGAGAATTCAACAACAATCAGCATCATTATGGCCAGAAAATACCCCCCCCCCCCCCAAAAAAAAAAAAAAAACAGAGAGAGAGAGAGAGAGACTCTTAAGCTTTAAAGAAGGTGCACCTCCTTGAGCTGAGAATTTCAACCGGAAACCTTGTAGTACCACGCCAAAGGGAAAAGTCTCAATTTAGCAACAAAACACTAAAACTAATATAAAGTTCGGTATCTGACATGCAAACTGAAAGCATAAACATTTGCAACAACGATGTTCATCAAGCTATTAATAACAATACAGTTCACCAACAAATTAACCAAAATGGAAAAGAACAGAAAGAAAGAAAAGATTATAACTTACGGGTATTCTGGCGGCAAAACACGAATCTTGGGGTGGTTTTGCAGCAGCATTTTCCCGTTGTAAATAAGGACTAAAACCGAGTTGCCTAGGATGCCAAAGCGATCCTACAGACGCCGATGTCGAAGCAGCCAGTGAGTCGCATTCAGCACTTGAGTGTGCAGGTAGACGACGGTCAGCTTCATCACTAGTGCTAACTTCTTCCTTAGCCATAACCAAGGCCCGAAATCAAACTCCAACCAAAGAATTGATATCGCCCAAATCCTCCATTGGAGCTAATCTTCACACATAAAAAGCAAAACCAAATACTAAACCAGAAAACAAGAAATTCACTGTGGGCTTCAGTAGTAGGTGGGTTAATTCTTGAATCCCCCTAATTGCATCTATGGTTTCACAGCCACTCTCAATTCAAGAAATCCGCCAACTGAATCCACTCCCATTCTGATTTTCTCTCTAATTCAATCTCCACAAGCCGACAAAACCCTCCCAACAATCCATGGTAAACAAAAATCGATCAATCTGACATGGGCATATCAGATTGACGATTATCTGAACATTGAATGAATCCTCCAAAACTTCGATCAAACAACAATCCTTCAAAAATTTAACCCCAAAAAGGAAAAAAATCCCAACAAATGATATAATTTACCAATATAACAAAATCACAAAACCATAGAAGAAAAATCCCCACAACGTCGATTGAGAGAAGAAAAGAAAAGAAAAAGAAGAAAAAAAATAGAAAAAGAAAAGTTTTTGAGATATGCAAATTGCAAATTAGAGAGAGAAAGAGAGAGAATAAGAAGAGAGAGAAACAGGAGAAAATGAATTTATGTCTATGGGACAATAATGAGTTTATGTTCATCCAATAGGGAAGTTTATATGTACCGTAGTGAATAAGAGTCCGCCACTCTTATTCTTATTTCTTTTTAACACAAAGTGAAGAAATACCCCTTTTTATCTTCTTCTCTTTTTTCTTTTTTGGCCTTGTTTTGTTTTCAAAAATATTTCTTTTTAAGTACGATAACTCCCACTTATGACCATGAATATCATGTTAACATTAATGAGTTAAATTTAGATTAGCAATTTTGAAATATTCTCATCAAAATATTATACAACATGTTAGACAAACAATAGTTCAAATCACATTTCTTGCCCTTTAGCTCGAGTTTGAACATTTTCATGGTATCGAAATACGTTGTAATATAATCTAAAACTCTTATTTAGATTAAGTGTTTTGAACCTAAATTGTAGTATTATTTTTCATCTCTTTCATTTTTGTTCCGTCCTCAATTTGACACACATTCTAACACTCCTCTAATTAACAGTAATCCTGATTACATTCCAACTTCTCTAACACCCTCGTTATAATTAATAAATATAATATTACTTTTGTAGTATCAACAAGTAAGAAAAATATTATTGATTAAAGAGATTAAGTTAAAATATTATTGAATTTAATATATTGTTTAAAAGAAAGAAAATAAAAAAAAGGGTAAAATTTTGTCACCTATTTGTGAGCATGCATGAGGGAATTTACATTACGTGTAAACACTTCTATTGCTTTTATTTATGCAAACGTCAAACCTCCACGATTGCACTCCACATGCTCAACCTCATCCCAAACTTTCAATCGAGATTTAAACAAAACAAATATCAAATAATGCCCTAAACATTCCTTCTTCTTCTAACCCATTAATTATATAATTACCAAAACAAAACCTTTAGAAAAACTTAATTTTGACTTCAACCTTGGACAATCTTGCAGAAGGTAAAGAGATTTAAGTTCGTATAAATATACTACTAGACATATCGTTGGTACTTAGACAAAAATCGATAAGAGTATCTTAGCTTAAAACTTTGTGTTAACATTAGAGCAAAACTTTGTTGAATAATATTTTTTTTAGTACAATAACTACGAGCTAGAAGATGTACAGTGAAAATGTGTTTGGTTTAAAATTTTAATTGTTTATTCTTGAAAATAAGACATTAAAAAAAAACCGACACCTTTGAAAAGAACATAACAATTTTTATCAAAACAATTTAAATAGTAACAATTTTTAAAAAAATATTTTTTTTCTCTAGTCAATTCAAACCGATCTTAAGTGAAACTTTCGTAATTATAACTTTTAACATGTTAGATATATTAACGTTAATTTATATATGTTGATATTAGTTTTTTAAAATACATTATAACGATATACTAGCTTAAACATGATTAAATTTTCTCATAACTTTATCTAAAAAATAATATAAATCCGATTATAAAAATTAAAGTATTTTTTATTATAGACTTTTGAGCACGATGATGTATCGAAATAATATGTTGGTTTGGTATAATATCGTTCAGCAAACCATATATTCGTATAAAACATACATTGTGGAAAAGTGTACGGATTCAACGAACATTTTTCACAAAGACTCACACCAAGTTGTTATTAAACTAAATTTAAATTAAATTTGAGTGAATTTAGAAGAAAGAAATCCAAACTCAATTACACGTTGTCTTTTTAATTCTAAACACAATGGCAATAAAATAAATGAGTAATAAAGGGACAAGAATATCATAAAAGTAAAAAAAACAAAAGATAGTAGAAAAAGCAGACTTGAATGGGAACACAGTGTATTATGCTAAAAACTATTATGAATTGGTATAGGAATATACGGTCTTTCTATCTAAAAAGTCATTAGTTCGATTCATAGTGTTATTGTCTAGGAATTAATTTTTTACGAGATTTTCTTCACACCAAAATATTGCAGAATCAAATGAGTTATCCCTATGAGATTGATCGAGGTACATTTTAAGCTGGTGCGAACACTCACGAATATATATATAAAAGAAAGTATATATTCTTGAAAATGAAACGGGGTGTGAATAAACTTTGCTTCTGCATCCATTAAAGTATGAAAATATAAAGGTTTTCAAATCTTTTGTACAAGTAGCTTAATTTTCATTAAATTGTTCTCATTTTAAGTCGTATTGTAACGTTTCACGCATATTGTGCATGTGAATTAGGCAAGTTGTTATCCCTAACTTCATATTTATCCATATTATAAATGACAATGAATTAATGTAGTTTTGAGTTATGAGTTATCTCCGTTTCTTTCAAAACTCAAAAAACGATGCTTGTTATAAATGAACCAATCTTTTATACCTCAAACTTTTCCTTCTTCTTTTCGGTTTCTCTCCCATGGAAAAATCACTTCATCTTCTCCATAATCAAGCTTGATTTACGTTGTTTAAAGAAAAATCTAAAGAACGTCCTATGAAACTTAGTTAGATACCTAAAGTTGAAGCAATTATAGATACATGAAGTCACATCATCTAAATTGATCGTGATCTTTAATCTCAAGCTCCAGAGAACTTATTGGTCACATTATCTCATACTTATCCATTTCAAGAAGGTGCAATACTTTATAAAAGATTTTGTTTAACGTCTTTCTAAAGAAAATTTCAAATAAAGTTTATCGATTAGTCACACCACTTCCATAAAATCAATTTCATTCTCAAGAAAGGACTTGTAATCTAACTAAATAAATTTTCGTATATATTTGATTGAATGTAATGCGTCATCCGTAATTTATGACCATCTTATAATGCAGTCAAGTTTACTCTAGGGCATAAGGCATTGTCGTAAGAAGTACCTAACATTAACCTTACACGTTCGATGGGTCGATATGTATCCACCTTGCATGAACCCAAATTAAGTCACTAAAGTAAGACGAGCTAGGGGAACTACTCCCTAATTGGGCTCAAAATATTTAGCAACTAACCAAACATGATGTCATGGGTGAATTGAACTTGACAATATAAGTAAAAAACATAAAAGATAAAGAAAGATAAAGTGGACTTTATATTCAAACAAATCATCGTACCAACTAATTCATCTTATCCTATTTCAATCATTCATAGTTCAATACAAATAAATTTTAATTATATTCTTAGACTCCATAATTTTCATACTTTCTCACTAATGGTTCGGTAATGTGCCTTTCCTTTCTCTAAATTTTGGCACCAAACCCAATAAGTTATTTATATTTGAAATATCATAATAGACGAATACATGTAAATGCATTAGATAGGATAAAATCAAAGACATTCAAGGGATCGGTGTTGATGATTTGTTTATAATGAAATGGTGTATTGAAAAATGTCCCTTTGACCCCCAAGAAAAAAAGAAGATAAAAGTGTACGAGAAAATGGTCTAGATAGCTGAAAATAGAAGACATAAATGAAATTTGACCTACGTTTTAGGAAGATTCTTTTTATTAAAATATCATTTTGATCTCTATATTTATATTTTAGAGTTTATATTATACTTTCAAATGTTGAATTTTAGTTGTCTTAACTTTTGATTTTTTCATTAATTTTATTTTTATTAATATTTTCTATATAAACTTTTAAAATATTTTTATAATTATATAACCAATTTCAGTGAATAAATTTAAATTTTACTTGGGATTAAAAATGAAAATTTAAGATTTAATAAAAATATACAAAGACTAAAAAAAACGAAAAAAAGAACCAATTTTTTCATTATTTTGTTAACATTGGAACAAATTTCACTCCGTCGAACTTTCGGCAGACTCGGACCATACATCGGCACGGGAAAGCAAACAAGAAAGATAGAGCAAAACCGATCAAGTAGAGCAGTTCCATCGATTCAGCTGCGCCCAAGACTTTGATGACGATGATTAAGGTTCCTCAACTCGCGTTCCGTCGGGTTCTTCCAATGCTTCTTCCCCGCAACCAACCTTTTTCGGTTGTCTCCCGCCAAATCACTTCCAACTGTGTCTGCACCGCCGCCGTTGTCGCCGTAATTACCTCCAAATCCAACACCGGCCTCCGTAGTAAGAGCAGTAACGTTGTGAAGTATAGCCGTGCTAATGGAACATTTCCAAAATGGGGTTCGAGTCGGAACTTGAGCATTAGAGCCACTCAAGTGAATGAATCTGGATCTATTGATTCCCCGCTCATGCAGTCAATGGAGAACAAGGTAATTTTTGTTTAGTCTTTGGTTTCTTTATCGTTTTAGATTTATACTTCTCTACGTTTTCGTTTATTTGAGCAAATAAGTGCGTTGCTTTTTTGAGGGAAACTAGGGCAAGTTAATGAGCTAATTTAAGAGGAATGGTATCTCCCAGTTGATTTTAGTCTAGAAATATTCTTAGTAGCTCGGGATAAAGACCTTAAAGCCGATTTTATGAGATGATTTTTCTTATCTTATATTTTCGTTTTAACATGTTTGCTATCGAACTTATGATTTTCAGTTTCTTTTCTGCAAATGCGTATTTGTTTGTAAAACGAATGTGGCTTTGTTTTTCTCGCTCCAATATATTATCCACCTAGTTGTTTAGTTCTTAGCGGTGCCATGTTATTAGAAGGGCCACGAGCACAGCTGGTTGGCTTATTCATTCCGAGGTCACTTGTGCGTAGTGGCGTACGCAGAAATTGATGGCATACTTGATAAGAAAATCAATTCATTTCTCCAATGAAAAGGATCTGCCCTTCAATGAAATATAGATAGATCTGCACACTCAACCAATCGCTACTAGGAAGAGACCAGCACCTGTCATGAGTAAAATTCCAGCAGTTGAGTGCCACTGTACATCTGCCAAGCCAATAGCAGGTGGTGGGTCTGAAGGTTTTGATAGAATGGATTCTAATCTCACCGTTTTTGGTTCTTGTACCAGCTTGGGGTGGTGGTGGACAACCGAAACAATTGGAGGCGCTATAAGTAGTGCAATTATTGGATGATGATTATGAGAAAAAATCCAGTAAAAAAAAGAAAATTAAAAAATTCAAGGAAAGCATGAAAAAGAAAGAGAAATAAAGAAATCTTTTGAAAGATTGATGCTTTTTGTCATGGGTGGAAGAAAGATCTCATCTTTTAGGGTTTTTAAGAGAACCCACTTTGTATTTCACCCCCTTCAATAGGAGGTAGGTAGAAAATGAAGTAGTGATTCAAAATGAAGATCAAAGAAAGAGAAGAAATAAGGAGTGGGTTTAATTTGCATGCCATGAAGTGGTCAAGAACAATGTGAAGGAGGATATCATAAAGGGATTGACATCGTTGATAATATTGGAAACGACCATTTTTCAGAAAGACCAAAAAGAGAGTAGTTTTTTTTTTTTTTTTTTTTTTTGTGTTTCTTTAGAAGAAGAGAAATGGAAGAAGGAAGAAGAGCAGAAAAAAGGTCATGAGTTTATGGTGTATGAAGAAGGTAAATGGGGAAATTATCAGTGATGATTGTCCTTGGTTGATTCTGTGATTTTGACTTGGGAGTCTCGAGCTCTTTGTCAATTCCAACAAAAGAAAAACTTTCTTTCAATGTCAATTGTTGTCCTTGGCTATGGGGAAGTCATGTTGGGAGAATGAAGTAGTTACTGTCGACAGAATCATCGTTGGCAGATGGCTCCGGTGAGAAGGGGGAAAGAGGTGGAAAAGAGGAGAGAGAACACTGTTTTCAATTCATCATTTATGGTTAGCAAAAAAAAGCTGTTCAATCCTTGTCTTGGATAATTATCGACAGTAGTCTGGTAAAGTATATTTGAATGGGAATTGTTATTTTATTTCTTTCTAGAATTTTTCAGAGGTCGTTGTCTATTTCAAGATGATTAAATTTTTGTTTGTCGTGTTGATTTTGCAAATTTCTTCATCCAGATTAAGGAACAACTAGATGCACAATCTGTCTCGGTAAAAGATGCTTATGGGGATGGACGACATGTTAGGTGAGGGCTTTTCTCTATAATTCCTTTTTATGGTAGCTTTAGTATAAGAAGCTTGATTTCTCCAGAGTTTAAATTGAAATACGTTTATTTTTCTGGAATTGGTCTTATGTTTTGTTAAGTTCTATTATTATTTTTATTTGTGTCATGTTATTTTGAGCATTAGCCTCTCTCTCATTTTTTTTTCATTTTTTAAAAATTGAGAGCTCAAAGAGAGATGTTCGAAAAATTCGTATCCATATACGTCCTCTTAAGAACTACATCTCCTGAGGAACACCATTCTGTTCCTATCATGAAAAGTTGGGGACCCGTTTAATTGTCTTGCGGGGTAAATATGTACATATTTTGTCTGTTAAATGTATATATTATCTAGCAAAAAGAACTTTGGTTTACACTTTGTATGGAAGAGAAATTGATAGAAACCAAAACACAATCAAACTATGTGGATAACAGTAAATGACAGTAAATGACTTAAACTTACAGGATAAGCAAATAATTTGAGGTACTTGGACCCTCCTCTCTTGAGACCCCTCTAATGTCGTAATTGACTCACCAAGATAATACCGATCTTCCCTATTCTCCATCCTTCTATTCATAACCAAATTCCATAACCAACTCCTATAGCTAATTACTAATGTACCCTTAAGATTCCTCTTGCACCCTTATACCATTCCTATTGGAGATGGATAGGCTTATCTTCAACTACCCTTTTGGCATCTGTTTCTTGCCAAACCGCAGTTTATGTCCCATGGGTTTGCTATGAAGTCTTCTCATTCTTGTAAATGATTGATGTCTCCAAGCTCAACTAGTTCAAATTTATTTTGCGATCAAAAGGTGAAAGAATTGAATCTCTACCTCCTATATTGTTGAATTAAAAATATTGATCCTGAGCCTCCAACATAATTCCCTAATAAATTGATTAAATGTCTTTATCTCTGTTTTTCCTACTTGAGCAAAGTTCTTTGGAGAGGCACGTTGATTGGGGAGTTTCCTGTGGTTTACATGTTACGTTGAAGTATAATTGGCTTCATGGGCCACATCCACAGGACAAGTCAAGATGAATTAATTACTCAGTTAAGTTAATTTTTGTTGCAGCATTGATGTTGTTTCTTCAGCCTTTGAGGGACAGACGGCTGTGAATAGGCAGAGGATGGTGTACAAAGCTATTTGGGAGGAGCTACAAAGCACAGTACATGCAGTTGATCAAATGACCACCAGAACACCTGCGGAAGCAGCAGCTCAGAATTCATAACTCTCAAAGTTTGTCCAAACCTTCTTGTCTTTGCCAATAAATGTCTTGCAAAAAAGTGTGCTCATATTATTTCTTTTCACCTGTTGATTAATGGTAAAAGTCTTTATCTTTGATCTTACATAGTTACATTCATATGATGGTCAAGGAATCAGCTTGCCTTTTTTTGCATCGGCTCCTCCCCCTCCCCTTTTTGGAACACCAAACATCTGGCTTGAAAACTTAAAATGTCATTCTTAAACAAATCATATTACCTGGGAACCCTCTGTTCTAGAGCTCTAAATATTCTAAATTTGAACCTTTCTTTCCCCACTGCACGCACTAGACTATTTCCTGTTCTTTTTCTCATGGACGTACGCGACTCAGTCACCTTCAAGCAAAATAAGACCTAACAAATAATTACGAAAAAAATAAAATTGCCATCGAGGTCCAAAGAGATATAGCTCCTAACAAGGGACCCAACCGTAGGATCACTGTCCCAGTCCATTCTCTAATGATTCTATTGTCTCTATTTTCCTAAAAAACCCAAGGCAAAGCCTTCTTTGACTTGCCACCAGATCCCCATCTCCTAAAGCAACAGATGTAGAAAGATTTCCTTGATCATTTCAGTTTAATCTGTGTCGGGCTACCTAAAAAACCGAACACAGAAGTAACTCCGAACAGGCCAGACAAAGTTATAGCTCCAAAGGTTAGTATCCATGTCTTCCTTGAGTTTCCAACAAAGAAAGCAGCAAAATATCCCAACCAAGTAAGCCAACCTTCTTGAAAGACAATCAAGAATGGTAACTCTTCTATGAATAACCTAGTAGATGGAGAACTCTACCTCTGAAATTTTCACCTTCCATGGGAAAGGAAAAAGTAACCCCCTTTGTCACCTTCTTCCCATCTCATGTAAAAATAAATTAACTTCATGAACATCACTACTCCTTTCGAGATTTTTTATCTTTAAATTTTGTTATCTACTTTGTTAGGGATGTTTTCAAAGTCCATAAAACTGAGTAAACTAGTTTTTATAAACTTATTGGTTTTTGAACATTGGTTATGAATTTACACCTCTTCTTCAAAAAGGATGAAAAATCATTTGTAAAATAACAGTAAGAAATTTTCCAAAAAATGAAGAAAAGAAAAAACAAAATAGTTTGGTCTATTAAATTGAATTGAACATCAATTAATATATGATTGAATTTTATTTGGTTTTGCATGACGGTTTATGGGAAAAGCTGTTAATGAGAGTTGAATATTTGAAATTGCATTTGAGAACCTTAAACATGATTGCAAGGGAACTTTAGTCGTACATCTTATCATCATGATTTTTCTTGCGGCCATCGTCTATATTCAAGAAGTTCATAATCTTTGTGCCCGTCGCAGTCGACATGAGAAAATACACCAATCGAAGGTATGACAGTTAGGGGTTGGCAGGAGGAGAGAGGGAAGAGCATTTTCGATGAGTAAAAATCAATTTTAATGGATAACCTTGAGCAAAGATTTTTTTTTTGGCTAAGTGATGTGATGGATTTTATCATCTAAATTTGGACCAAAATAGTTTTAGCAAGACCGAGTCATACACCAGAAGCATGTGAATTTTTTTACTAAACAATTTTCAACGTGTGTTGAGATTGGTTCAATTGTGGAGGTAAACTTGTGCAAAATGTAAAGATTAGTTGGGATTCATTGATTAAAAGAACCTAGTTTGGGTTGTCCGGCTTCACTCTATTCAAACTTTTTCTCATAAGATTCTTATTACGGAATAAAAATCATTGTCTACACCTAACCAATTCGATTAGAGAAGGCAACTAAATTGTCCTAAATGTCAAACTTGTGTATTTCGAAAAGATGAAAAGCATGCAAGTTCAAATCAAACCAATTGCATGATCGAGAGAAAGTTAGAGCAAATAATTAACTTCCATGTGTTTACCAATGCAAACTAATTTAGTTAACAAGCTAATCTAACTTATCACTTCATAAATATCATACCCAATTCACAAGTAATTTGCACACGATAGAAAGCAAACATCACGAATTCTCAAGTTTGTACAATAAATTAAAATCTATTCAAAATAGAATGGGATCTGACAATATAATAGTTTAGTTTAAATCCTCACAAAAGCAATGAAATAGAATGAAAACCCTAGTATCCTAAGCTAGAAATTGGTACTTTAACGCCTCATCCACATGTCGAATGATTAAAGAATGATAATGTGCATAAAACTAGTGAAAAATGATTGAAAAAGTAGAGAGAAATTGATCCTTGAGTAACTGGAATCAAATATAGATTGACCTAGGTAGCGAAAACTTGTTTTTAAATAAATGTAAAGTGTGAACAAACTTCAAAACGTCGTGGCACTGTATGCTTTATGCGTTAAAGGTTGCTACTGCCTTACAGTGTCGCACATAGCGCAGTGAGACATTACAATACTGTAAGCCAGAGACTATATAAGTCTTTTTTTGCACTCCTTTGGCTAAGTTTTCACTCATTTTAACTCAAAGATGACATCAACACTGAATAATATTCTTTGGCTTTGTTTTCACTCATTTTAACTCAAAAATGACATCAACCCCGAATACTACCCTTGATTTACTTGAATCCTATAAAACGAGATTAGATAACACATTTTGGTGTTATCCCTAAACACACTTTCGAATGTACCAATATTTTTCCTACTACGTGGTTGAATTACGTGGGGTATGTTTGATAGCAAATGTTTTTGATAACAAGAAATTCAATAAAACTTGAGTTATATTTCTTAAACCAACACATTCTTTAATTTAGCAAAAAAAGAAAAATGGAGTAAATTAGTTAAAATGCTATATATATGTTTTTTTCTAAAAAATACAATTCTGCATTTTGAAATCTCAAATTCAAAATATGAATAAACTAAAAACATGAAAATATTGTTATCAAAATTGGCACTAATTCGATCACATAAAATAGAATTTGAACTTGAGTCATCAACTACACATAACTTGTAATCCAATCTGCTTACAATCCGATTATAGAATAAAACATCTTGGATCAATGTAATGTTCCATTTCTGAATACATCATGGGGTTAATCTCCCCAAACTTCAATGATTCTATAAGAATGTGTGTGTGATTATAATCTCAAAATTTATATACAAGTTATCAATGCACAATAGTTTTCATTGGTTTTCTTTTCTAAGGCGAAAGGAATGCTGTACATGGAACCGAGGAAGAGGATGAAGAAGACAACAATCAAGTATTAACACAGTGTATCTTTCCTCGGTTTGAAAGCAAACTTCAACTGCCAAATAATTCCCTAATTAATGGATGGCAACATTGGATTCATTCCAAGACCAGATCCTCCAAAATTACCTGGTTCGGCATGCTTCACTCTTCCAAAATAACGTATATGGCGTAATAGCCTTGCCAAGAATGTGTTTTGACATATTGTCGAGCTATCGCAGACTAGCGCTACGTGTTTTCTTGCCCTTGTTATGGCCACATTCATCCGGCGACTGTCTCCCAAAAATCCAACAGCTCCGAGATTGTTTGACCTTACCTGATAAAATAAGTAAACAACATCATATGAACTTTCCATTGTAAAAGCAGTATTTGACATCTTGAATGATCCATATATTACATTTTATAAACATCAAAATCAAGACAGCATTTTTCCATAAATATAATTTTGTCAAAAGAATGACATGGTAGCCTGCAAAATGTGGAGAAGCCTCCTTACAATAAACCGATCAAACAAATATCCATTAACTTGGGGTTTCCGGTTGAGATCTTCACTTTTTTCCAGGAGTCACAAACAGTACATCGTTTAGATCAAGCAATGGCATAGAATTTTGCTAGTTATATGCACGAAGGAGATGGATGAAGCCAAGTATCCTCCCAAAATCTCACCCTATCGTCATTCATTCTATCAAGCTTTAAGCTTCCATTTTGGAACTTGTTGACTGGTGCAGCAAGGGAAAGAAAGGTTTGAATGGAACATTATCTAATCAGGGATTAACAGATGAACCTCTTTAGATGGGATTCAAGAAAGCTTGACGATGGAAATTTTGGAATTTCTATGTAAGGGAATTATGAGGATAGCAATGGGAAAGGAAAGTAGAGAAAAGATAACGCTGGACCCATGTGACTAACTAGGATGGGAGTGCATTAATGTTGCCATTAAGGGAGGAGGTTCCTGCATAATATATCTTTCTGTTTCTTATCGCAAAAGAATGTTGGCATTACTTTTGACAATTCGGTGGTGATTGAGCAGGCCAATAATCTTGGGTGCAAAATGGATACTCTTCCATTTTATCTTGGCTTCCCTCTTGGGAGTTGGGAGGAATCAAAGGAGATGCGCCTTTTGGGAGCCATTGGTTGATGAGCTAAAAACACAATTGTACAAGTGGCAGGTTCTTTTCCATTCTAAAGGCGGCAAATTAAATTCAATTCAAGCTGTATTGCATAACCAACCTTATCTACCCTTTTTCTTTCTTAAAGCCATGTTCAAACTACCTAAGCCATAGTTAACGAGGGAGTTTGTTCAGAGTGGTGGAAGCTACTAACCGGGCAGAAACTTGGTTAATTGGAAGATGACCTCGCTTCCTTTGGTTGTTGATGGGCTTGGGATGGGTTCCTTTCGTCAAAGAAGTATTCCATTGTTGATCAAATGACGTTGGAGATTCACTCGAGAAAGAAGTTTTTTTGTGGGGGAAAGTGATTGTAGTGATTTATGGTTGACCCAAACGGGTGGATCATGGATGACCAAACAGGATAAAAGAAAAACGGGAGGAAGACTGGGTTGCTGAAAGTAAAAACAAAGAGTTGCTCTTCAGGCTTACGATGTTTATGGTGGGAAAAGGAAGTAAAACCCTCTTTCTGGGAATGTTTGGGCAGATTCAAGGCTTTTATATGAGAAATTTCCAGATATTCACTCCCCTTCGACAAAGAAAGAAGCCAATATAGTAGATTGTTGAAACTGGGACCACACATGGGACCTCGAGATTAGAAGAGGCTCTTATTTATTTATTTATTTATTTTACTTGGAGGTAGAAAATTGGGCATCCCTTTGTGAAAAACTTGAAAGAATTCAGATAGAAAGGGAAGCAGATAGAATTAACTGGACTTCGGAGTTGGGGGATCCTTTTGCTCTAGGTCTGCTTTACTCTCCCTCAGTAATCATAATGGGGCCTCCAGAACTCACTGGCTGAATTTAATTTCATAGCTTCTAAATGCAAATCATGTGTATCTTACCATTGATATGATCACCGCATCCGCCTCCCGGCCTTGGAAGCTATCAATAGTCGCTACCTCAATACCAGCAGCTTCAGGAATTTCATCAAGCCTGTTCCTCAATAGCTGTACCTGAGCAACATAAGGAGATTGCACTGCGATTGCTCTTGGGCTGACACCTGTGAACAGAATTATAACAGATAAATGTCAATAACTTGTCTTCATCCAAGATGGAGGTACAAAAAGATTAAAGCCATTTAAACACCATAAATGCTTATTAAAACAAGAAATAAATAACTATATCTATTGACCTAAATGTTTCCAAGAAATATGCGTTGATGGGTGAAGTTGTGAAATCTCAGATGGTGCACTCATTTCCACGACCAATAGACTATCTGTGATAAATATAGAGCTCTTCTATTATTTTATTTTTTTAAATTCCAACACTCTCCGACACGCTAGTCATTAATCTAACACATCCTTCAGATTGATATGGGTGAAAGAGGAACCTGATTTTGTATGCATGATAGTTGAGTCTACAAGTAGTTGTCATTCAACAATATTTAGATTGAATTAGGGAACCCTTTATACTTGGTTATTTTCAGTGTCAGAAAATGGATACTTTCAGATCTAATACCAAACATAGTATATCAAAAATAATATATCTTCTATGTATTCTCTTGGCACCTAAAAATTTGAAACGTCTGAAAGAACTAATTTTTACAACTTCCCCAACTTCCATTCACCAAACCTTGTTTGCAATCATTTGGTTCCCTAAGCTCCCTATAATACGCACTAAAGCATCATACTATATGTATTGACATAAAACATTTACCAGAATAAATCAATGAGCAGACATGCTGCACGACAATATCTGCCTCGCCTTCATTATATAATGAGCCTGTACCAGCTGGATCTAAGTACTCTTCACAGCCAACTGACAAACTACCATATGGCATTCTAGTGTCAAGCAACAGCAAGGGGCACTGAGTTATCCATGTTGGCTGCATCAATACAAAGTAGAATAACAGTTGTTAAGTATCACTTGGACAAGGCTTTCAAAAGATGTAAAAATAACATGGACCGCTATGTTTGACAACTTACGGAGACTCTTGAATTTTTTAATAAAGGAAACAAAAGATGAAAAGAGGAAATGGTCGATTTACCATATGGACACTTGTGAAATTTAGTTATACAATAATAAAAATGTAGTTATTATTGACTCCATATAGAACTACGGAAGATAAATATCCAGGATTGATCCCGGATTGAAATGCAAAACTTCTTTGAGTGTAGAAACAAATACAGACGAAGACAGCAAAAAGACCATCACTTAGAAGTCTTTGGACTCGTTTTTGGAACTAAGATTATTGACAATGTAATCGAAATAGACTCTAATGTACAAATCTCAACAAATTTGTATGGGTTACTTGAAAGGCACCAGTAAAGAAAAGATAAGTCAGAAGATCTTTTACAAAGCAGAATCATGTTCTTAGAAATATAACTAAAGAACCTTCACCAACATGAATGTCTAGACAGAAATGCTAGAGTGCACTACAGTTTTGAAGTATGTACCTTGACAAAAGGAGAGTTAACAAGTAGATGAGAAGAGACTGTTGGTGAGGACTTCAATATTCCATCATACATTTCCTTTGAAGCCCAACTAGCTATTGCATCGTTCATTCTGTATTGTATTGTTAACATTGTAGTTAGAGCCCCCTCATGCAAGGTTGCAGCTCGCTCCAGCAATGACACTCCAAGACCACCTTCCAAGGCTTTTCTAGACAAAATCACAGGAGCAAGTTGGCACTGATCACCTGCCAGAATACAACGGCGTCCCTGCAGTATTGGAATCCAGCAAGCTGGTTCAATTGCCTGGCCCGCCTCATCTATAACAACTAGATCAAATTTATCCAACTTCCGAATTAAAGGATCAGCTGCTCCAGTGTTGGTAGCAAGAACAACTTGGGCATTTGAGAGTACTTCCTTCACAGTTTCCTTCTCTTTCTTTTTCAATGACTTCCCAAGCTGCTTCAGAAGCTGGCGTATGCCAGCAGCCAATGAGTCATCCTTTAAACATTGTCTCAAGTCTTTCCTTAAATCTGCCTTCTTCCTTTCAATATCTGTTCTAAAACTTGATAGTTCAGAGTTCACAATTTCAGCCAAAGACTTAGACGCAACACTTGAAGATATCCGTGCTGGATTTCCTACCCTAACAATGTTTATACCAACGTTTGAGAGTTTTTCGACCATGTTGTCAACAGCTGCATTCGTAGGTGCAGTTACAAGCACTCTTTCACCTTGCTGAACAGCAAGTGCAATAAGATCCTTCAGCAGACCTGTTTTTCCAGTACCAGGCGGCCCTTGGATTATCAATATGGGCCGCTTTTTATTCAAAGCACGTGAAATTGCACTCTTTTGTGAATCATCGAAATCTCCATTGAGAACTATGCCATCCAGGTTGGTATCAGCTAGACCTATCACGTTATTATCTTCCATCCACTTGATGTCATCTTTATCACCAAATAATGTAGCCACTACAGCAATAGAAGGATTCTTTTTGTGCAAACCATTTTTCTGAAGCAACATCAATGCTTCACAGTTGCGCTGAAAATGAACTTAGTTCAGATATAACATTTTTCCTTAATAAAATCTCATGAAAACAAAATTGAAGATAACAATGCGGGAGAAGTTTATTCATTGAATCAAGCAATAAACGTTCGCCAAGTACCTCATAAGTGAGAGTATCAGCTAATCCTGGGATGCGATCAATACGCACAGTCTTCCCAAAGAGCTTAGAAAAGGTAGGGTCGCCATGACGAGATTCTAGAGCTACAGTGATGCTGCATCCATCATCCCCCAAATTGTTCACAAACCCTTGCATGCAAGAAGTTGCACCAGCACCCCTGCTATCGCAAACTCTAACACAAACCATGTCTCCCGGTGAAAGGGTTGTAGGCGGTAATCTATGGTTTCCTTCAACCCTGAATAATACCAAATGCATTCCCCCTAATCCTGAATATCAATAAAATTTGACAAGAACTTGTTTAGCATTTTGGAGAATAAATGATTGAAATAGAGCTCAGCTCAAAATTTGAAGAAAACAAATTACTTGAAACACCTTTATAAAATGAAATCATTAGATAGACCTGTAGACGTGCTAACTGCATTCAAATTGCATATAGTGTCACAGAGTTCTTGCTGAGCTTGGCCATGGCTGACTAAGAACTCGATAGGTTTGGAATTATCTGAACCCTCATCTGGTGTAGGAACAGCATTCAACTCCTCTTGTGTGAACTCCAATTCAGAATCTCTCTCAATGCGAAGTAATTCAGACATACGGTTTGCAAACTCGTCGATCCTGTTCTGTATAGCCTTGGCCTTCTTCAGGTCCATGCCTAAAGCACCTTGAACAACCTTGGGCTCGCTTATCTTACGCGCTATAGCTTTGTGCTGAACTGCAAATGCACCATGTCAGTTCCCAGTCACGCAACTTGTCCCTAATTTAACTAATAAATAAATACTTTTATGGGTCCATCAAGAACCACGGTTTGCAAACTCGTTGATCCTGTTCTGTATAGTTCAAATGGAAATCTTTGTTCTATGGACACTATTTAATATTTGAATAGAATTCAATTTAATTCTTTACTTTTCGAACCGTTCTAGAGAAGGAAACACTTCCGAATTAATCCAATCGAGTTCTACCAAAACAGATTAACAAAGTATCATTTTCTTGTAAAAAAACACAGATGCTGTACTTGGGAGTGGAAGAGCAACCTGAATTAGCGAGCTCCTTGAGGAGCTTCCATGATTGAGTTTCGCGCCAATCAAGAAACAGCGATTGGCGTTGGAGATCTTGAAGAACATCCCTAAGCTCCCTCTGGAAATGGTCAAAGAGAGTCGGATAATGAGTAGAAGCTTTCAAACACACAGCTTCAAGTCCAAGGGGCATAGGCACAGCATTCAAATACCGCTGAGCTTGAATGACAAAAGTAAGCCCCGGTCCCATCCGCTGCTGGAGCTCAGAAAAATCTCCCTGAACCTCCGCAGCAGCAAAATCGGAGGCCATAGCTTGCATGGCCTGCCCAATCCACCGAACCACGCTCTTCCCCAGCTCTCTCCGCCCGAGAGGATCCCCATTCTGATAAATCCCTTGCACGTTAACCTCCCTATCATTCTTCTTCTTTTCTTCCAATTCCCTTCGCTTGGGTCGCGCCTTCGTTTCAGAGGCGAGTGAACCACTGGTACTGACACTGATTTTAGCAGCAGTAGAAGGAGAAGAAACCTCAAGAACATTAGGTTTCTTCACATTCTTCTTACTTTTGACAACACGAATCCTCCTCTGAGCACCACTGGGTTGATTAACCCCATTGATAGTCTGAACAAACTGGTGGAAAGCAACAGTTACCGCTGTGTGATTCTGACGAAACAAGTGGATCGATGTTGGTGCAGTCATAGCAATAAACACTCCAAAACTAGAATTGAAAAAAGTACTCAAAGAGAAGAAGAAATCAGTTGGAAATAAAACCGCTGCATCTGGTGGAAAAAAAAAATCTTTCAGTGAAAACAATGGCGGAGAGGAAATGGGGTTTTGGAAATTTAAGACCTTGAAATGAATTTGAGGTGGGGAAGTGAAGAACGATTGCACGTTACAATGGACGAGGGATTTTCATGGAAAGCAATGGAGAGAGAGAGAGAGACAGAAGTCGTTTTCATGTAAGAAAGGAAAAGGAAGGGACTTCACTTTTACTTTGGCGATGTGGAGGAAGAAGAAAAAATCCTGATGAAATCTGTAGGCCATGAATTCTATTGGTTGATGTTGCTGATTTGTATTTCGTGGCGTTGGTTTTTAGGTTTTGGCTTTACTCTCTCTCTCTTCTTAGAACAATGAGACGTATTGTTGTGTTGTGGTTTAGGAAAATTCTCCACGATTGCTTTGTCAACGTGCTCGAAGCTCAGACATTCGTCAGTTTGGCCTTTCTACCTTCTTTTCACTTTGCATCTTCCTTCAATTGTGGTTGAATTTGATGCTACGGAGATGTTGAACTTTATTAACAACTGAGGCAATCGTTAATGTTTTGCCTTCCTATTTTCTTCGGACTTATCTCTGATTATGACGCCAAGGTGATAGTGAACTTATTTACAATTGATTGTTAGATTTGGAATTCGGATCTAGACATTTTCAGGATTCGAACCCAGTGGCAGATTTAGAAAATATATTGATAGTGAGAGTAACCACTAAACCAACTATAAATATTAAAAATTAAGTAGTTTTCTTTATATATATTATACAAAGACAATAAAGTTGAGAGAGACTCGAGTCCGACCTATGCTAAATCCGCCGGTGTTCGAACCATGATTTGGAATTTGGATCTACGACCAGGATTTCGTCTCTGACTTTCCCTTGCATCCCCTGCTATCTAGCAACATCATTCTTCTGGTTATTAGAGCGACCACAAACCAACACGAGTCCTTTTAAGATGTTTTTTTTCTCGTTCACATGCATCATATAATTGATTTTGGAGTTTCTATGATTAAGTTACCCAAAAGTAATGTGCAACTTGTTGATGTAAGTCTTTCTTAACTTTACATTCATATCCTTAATTCATTCATTTTCTTAACAAGTCAGATGAGTCTCTTCACCCTTTTGCTCCATTGTAATGAAGTTGTACTTGTTTTGTTATATATTTTTTACCAATTTTAAAACACATAATCATTTAATTACTTGTTTTTAATTTTATTAGTTGTTGATACGTTGTATTTGGTGGCCCTCATTTTAGGTTTTTTTCCTTTTTGATTTGTTTCTAGGTTTTGATTTTACTAACACTTCACAATTTTTTTGGACGACTGGTTAACTAGTAAATATTAGATCTTGGTCGGATCAATGTTAATGCTTCTTGAAACAAGGAAAAGCATTATGATTGTGTGGGTTGGATGGTATCCAACTATTCTATATCTTTAATAGAGGTGAGTTTTAGGAAGATTGTTCGTAAATGCATCAACTTGTTTCATATCCAATCTTTGATAGTTTAGTCTACATATATTCTGCAAACTTACATCTTTCCTCTGACTATGGTTAAATATGATGTTTAGAGACATAGTAAACTTGATTAAAAATAGCTCTTTAGATTCGACTAAGGTAAATGATGTACTTAAACGATATTTGAGTTTTGAAGAGTTAGTTTGGATCCTATCTTTTTCTCGTTATGCCTTTCACGTATGCTATATAGTTGCTCACTATTTTGCCTCTTACGCTACTCTCTTTGTCACATTTTTTAGTTTTTTTCTTCTAATTTTGTAGACTAGTCTAATTGAATTTTCAATTTCTCAAGTTAAATTCTGGATGTAATTGTGGGTAACTTGTTAGGTTTTTTTTTTTATTTATCATTTAAAATAAAATGGAGTCATGAAGGAAAATTCCCATAATTGGAATTGATTGAACGTTTTTGTGAATTAAGGTTAGCTAGAGTTGGTGATTAACGTGTTCAATTTTTGTATGGTCTTTCCATGCTTTGCTTTCTACGCCCTGAAATCGGAAAGTGAATGTCACGTCATTATGAAAGTTATGTTTCTTTTCTTACAACAATTTATATATTAAGATATGATGTTCATCTTCGGATAACCAAATTCTAAGAACAAAAACAAGTTTTAAAATTTCTTTTTTAGTTTTTAAAACTTGACTTGGTATTTGAAATACTCCTAAAATATAAATAACAAAACGAATATACCAGTAGATGAAAGTAATGATTATAAGCTTTAAGTGGTTATCAAACCAATTAACTTTGATCGATCACTCTATAAATTACGTAGTGTGATACGACTACACTCTTAGACTTTTAATTTGATTAATGATTGATAAGACCATAACTTTGGAATTTAAATTTGTAAATATCTTAAAAGAGAAATAAAGTAATTTTGTTCTCTCTCATTTCCTATGTTGTTTGTATCAAGTTTGTTTCTTATTATCTGTCTAAGACTTATCACCTGGGTATATAAAAATTTCATCTAATCTTGAGAGTATTACATAAAACTTTGTTTCACAAAAACAATAGAGGAAAATATCTAAGACATAATTAAAACTTTCTTTTTTAACCCTCGCATAGGCCATAGGCTTTTAACACCTTGGATTGGGTATTTTCTTTTTTAAAAAAATCTAAGTTTACATTAATTAGTTTATTCAACGCCTAAGTTTAAATTCATTTTGAGTCCAATTTATTAGGTCTAAGTTTAAATCAAAGTCGTAATGGTATGATACTTTACATCTCCTACCTGTCAATATTTAAGTAGGTTTCAATTCTATTTTAGTCATTATTATTTCTCTAATACAAACAACATTTTCTCGAAATGTTTTCAAAACTAGTTATATATTTAGTTACATTATTGAAAAAGGATATTGTACTAATAATTTAATACGTTTATTTCCTTTGAAATACAATATTGTTTCATGTTTATCGATGTGTACGAGATTGAAATATTTTATTTTTTAAAAGATTTCCGCAATACATTTTTATTATCAAAACTTATTCGATAAATCTTTTTTAGAATTTTTTAGAAATAGAAAAAATTGACAAAACTATTTATAATACAGATTAAATATATTATACTTGTATATATATTTAATTACTATTATTTGTTTTTATAAATTTTTCGCTTATTTTTCATCTAAAGTCCTCAATAAGACGATTTTACCCTCACCATCCTGACGGCAGCTGCTTAAACTGGAAAGAAAACAAGCAATTTGATTACTCGTGTGAGCAAAGAACACCGATCGGAGAAATGGCGTCGGTGGTGCGGGGGATTCTGAAATCGATCAAAGACAAAGGGATCGGCACTTTCTGGAGAGAGCTCAAGGAAGAAGGCTACTTGTAATGTTTTCCTCCTCTACTTTTCGTTTTTCATCCATGGTTTATATGAAGTGCCTGGGGATTTTGTGGTGGTTTCTTTTTTTTTTTTTTTTTTGGGTAATTTGACTATTGTTTCCGAATTCGAGAATTCGTGTCCTTTATTTCTTTTATGCTTAATCGATGTGATGTATTGGTGTTTCTCTTATTGGTCTGAAGATCGTTTCAATGTTCGATGACTATGGGTGTTTCTTTCCCAATTTGAATGGTTCCTTTCAGTCGCCGACGGTAGGGAATCGTTAATGCACTCTCTCTATGGCCTTAAAGTGGCCTATTTGAGATTATTTTTGCAGATTTGTATTTCGTGTAGCTATGGAGTGCACTGGCTAACAGGAATTTGCAAATGAAACATGGATATTGATACTTTTCGAGTTTAATCCCTTACTTTATTGTCTACCGATAGAATGTAGATTTTTTTTCAAAAAATTAAAATTTTCTAAATAGATGCTTTTCAGAACTGGTTGTCTCCAATTTCTTTCTCTTTTTGTCTAACTCCCCTCCTTTCTTTGTGAGTCTTGGGAATATCTCCATTGATAGTCCCTACCTTTAATTTTGTTGCAAGAAAGAAATTGTAAATGTTTTATGTTTTCTACTGTTGTTGAATCCCTCTCCTGCGGGCTAGTCGATCTTTGATTGCTATGGAGGATTAGGATCCATGAGGCAAGTCTTACTTGGTTGAGCGAACACTTTGGGTAGGCTTGTGAGAAAGATGCCTATGTTAATAGGTCCTTTTGATAGCTTGCTAAAGAGACATTCGTGTGACAAGCTGAGTGAACACCTTGGATACCTTTACTTGGCAAGTCTTACTTGGTTGTTAACAATTTGGATAGCTTGCCAAAGAGATGTTCCTGTGACGATTAAGGAGTTCCTTTTTCTTCTGCCTTTCAAATAGCATGACATCTTATTGTGGTCGACAAGATGTGTGATTTACTATGAAATATTTGGAGGAACAAACAATAGAGTGTTTAGAGGTGTGGGGAGGGACCCTTGTGATGTCTGGTCCTTGGCGAGGTTGCATGTTTCTCTTTGGGCTTTGGTTTTGGATTTTCTTTTTTTGTTTTTCCTTTGTAATTATTCTCTAGGTTGAATCTTTTTTTAGATGGAAATCCATTTGAAGGGGTTATTGCAGGCTTGTTTTTTTGCGTGCTGATTGCTCTAGTATTCCTTATTTTTTTCCTCGATGGAAACGTTTGTTTTTATATAAAAAAAAATTGATTAAGGTTTATTTTAAAATGTTTGTATTCTTGTATGTGAAACTGAACTTTTAGAAACAAAAATTGAAGCGTGAAGCATGCTTGGTTTCTTAAAGAGATTTTAAATGATTTTTTTTTTTTTTTTAAATTTCTTACCAGGAAATGTTTGAACAACAAATGATCAGATAATGGAATTGTGTTTATGGCATGTGTTTGATGTCGATAGTATGTTGTTTGCTTTAATGAGGGTTTGAAACTAAATTAGTCAGGACTGGGAAGAATAGTGTAATTTAAAGGAGGACTGGAGGAGTGAACATAAAAATTCTTGGTTTGTGCATGTATTGTTGTTGTAAATAATTAGTTTACGTCTTTGTTCATTTTGGAAATGGATACTGTCTCTGTTTCTTCACCAATATTAGAATCTGATCGTGTTAACTGTTTTATTTATTTATTTTGAATCTTGCAGGAAATGCTTAGCCGATGGAAATCTATTGTAAGTTAAATTTTCTATGAAATATTATGCTTTCCTATAAAATGG
Source organism: Cucumis melo (assembly GCF_025177605.1). Taxonomy (NCBI): domain Eukaryota; kingdom Viridiplantae; phylum Streptophyta; class Magnoliopsida; order Cucurbitales; family Cucurbitaceae; genus Cucumis; species Cucumis melo. The sequence goes on from NC_066865.1 coordinate 21,235,271, forward strand.
TTTGTTACTAACACCCCCTCTCTCCTTGGAACACGGATGTATATGCAAAAAAAATCATGGTTGCGTTTCTTTACATTTTATTTATGCTCGCATGAAGGTTTGCAGTATCCATTGGTTGGTGATGCAAAACCATGGGTTGTGCATACTGCATAGTATCCACCGATGTTTGTCCAGAGCCAGCCTAGATTTTCTCAACCATAGTTTCTTCCTATAAGCTTGTGTCAAAGAATGTCTCTTCCTTAGGATTTTTGTTTGATCAGGCTTGACCTGAATTGGTGCCTCCATCAAATCCAAATGGGCAAGAATCTTCCTCGTGGTCCCAATAAAACCTCCATGTTGGTGTCCGATGAACTTCAAAGTTTCTTCATCCCCTCTGTTAAGAGGGAGATTCGGTATCTTTATCCAACCCCCAAATGAGGGGAGAAACTGTTTCTGGTAGGCCAAAGTTGGGTTCTAATAGTCGAATCTCAAGAAAAAGGGACCAACTTTGTACCAATCTTTGATCTTCCATACGGAAGTAACTCGTTCTTCATTGTCACAATGCAGAAAAGCTTATCAATTGACTAAACAATGTACTTCTTCCTCGATTCAAATGTTCTGCTCCTGTACAATTTATGATTTTCATGATACTTCGAATTTTCCATCAATAATAAACCTATTGAGCCATTATTTGGCTTTTTATTTGATGTCAAACAACTTTTTTGTCTCTCATTCATGCAGTGAATAATTTCCTTTCCATGTAAAATATGCATTTTATTTGGTTTAGAGGAGTAATCTTTATCATCTCTAAATTTTCATTTTTTGTTTCAAGGCAAACAAAGATCCACAACATTGGTGCGACACTAGTGGGTGTTGATAAGTTTGGTAATAAATATTACCAGAGGGTTGATGAAGAGACTCAATATGGTATTTTTTTTTTGTCTAATTGGTTTTTGTTTGAGTTTCATGATGTTACTACCTATTTGCTATGGGTCAAGGTCGAGATGTGTAAACCAAATCTTAATAAACTTGCCATGTTAGGTTTATATTTGCTTCTGGTAGATTAAGTTGCTTGAACGCTTGAATGACAAATATTTAATATTAGGAGAAAGAATGTTTAATTGTTAAAGTTACTATTTCCTTTTAGAAACTCCGCCATGTGTGGTGCATTCTTTCTAAGTAATTCAACAAGTACAACATATCCGAATTAAATCTGAACTGGGGTGCTTTTATTTCAGCAATCTAATCAAGTCTCAGAGTTTGTTGGTCTCCTACCTTACTTACTGCTGCTTTTGGTCAGTCTAGTTTCGGCGTATTAGATCTTGGATTTTTGTTGTTCGGTCACCTTTTTATATTTGCTTGTGATGTAGAGGCTTTCATTTGCCCACATTTTACATGTTCTTAATAGTTTATGGACATGATGAGGTCGCTAAGGGGTTAACATAGTTGAGATGTTCGGTGCGTCTATTGATCCCCAAGTTCTTATGCTCATTGTATAATCCTCTTGTACTTTGAGCTTTTGTCTCATTATTAATATTAATAAAAGAGACTCGTATCCTTTTCGAAAGAAAAAAAACTCCGCCATTGATATAAATATTGTTGATGATCGATTGGTTATATTTCTTGTTACTAAGTGATGCTGTTCTTTTTTCTGTTCGAAACTGCTCAATTCCCTAATCTTACCTTGCTGCTGATAGCAGTGTTTTAAAAAGCGCTCTGGGGTGTGCACCTAGGCAGAAGGCACAAGTCTAGTGCCTCGCCTTAAAAAGATGAGACTCAAAAAATAAGGTGCGCCTTAGGCGTGTGCTTTTTGTGAAGCCCCCAACGCTCAAAGCCCTGTGCCTTGAGGATTTTTCTGTTTTTCATTATATATAGGAAGTAGTAATAATTAGGGTTGTTTTTCTTTATTAACTGAAAAAATCAAATTTACTAAGACTAAATACAAACTTTCTTGTGTTTAGGAGTTTTTCTCCCCACATTTCCATTTCAACTATGCTTTCTCTTCTAAATGTAGTACTTTTATTTATAGTGTGTCTAAAAAAATCCGCTTTTTTCTGCAACCCAAAAGATTATTATGCTTTATTACTCCTTGAGTTTTAAAAAACACTAGCGTGACAAGAAAGTAGAAAAAAGCTTGCTGGACCAAGTAGCCGTTACCTTCAAAAGTGAAATTAAGAAGAGAAATTTTTTACCTGTATAAGATGAAACCAGGTAAGTGAAATGAAGAAAGGAATTTTTTATTTATATAGGATGAAACCTTTTTATCTTGAATATCGAATTAACAATTATGCTTGTTCAGCGTTCAACGTTCTCTGACCTTCTCTTTTCATGTTTTGGGAAAAGCTGAGGTAGTGAATTTGACATTTCTGTAGGTAGGCACAGGTGGGTTGAATATGCAGAGAAGGGTCGATATAATGCTTCTCAGGTGCCACCCGAATGGCATGGCTGGCTCCACCACATAACTGATCATACAGGAGACGAGGTAATTCCCCTGCACTTAAAATTCTCAACTAGGCTTTGTAAAAATTTGTTTAACAAAATTGGTATATTATTAAACTATTATTTTGTTTGCACGTATCCAAATATACTTATAAAACACCGTCTTTAATAATATATTTCTGTTTACAAAATTTAGCCAAATTTTATATGGAGAAACCCAATTACAAGGATGAAAATATACGTCGATTTGTCGATATATATCATTATATCACAAATCGAAAAGCTCAACATTGGTATTGAATATCCACATACATCTTTTCCATGTTTTGCAAATGTTCGTAAAACATAAGAATGTCATATTTTTAATCCAATACGAATAGAAATACTAATAACAACATCTAGAGCTTAGTTTGAGAGTAAAAATAACTTGAATATTAATCTAAACAAATTTTCTAAACATTGACTTAAAATATCTGTCGATATTTATTTTAATCCTTGCTGAATTGAGCCTTTTTTTTTGTACATTGAGGTTAAAATTGAAATTTTGGAAGATTAAGGTTGAAATTGAGAGTATTTAACTCAATAGTAAAATAGAACCTTTTCACCTTGCCATGTAGTAAGCAATGTGAAAAATGTTTTGCAGCTTCTGATGCTGAAACCGAGCAGATATGGAATTGAACACAAGGAAAACTTTTCTGGGGAAGGTGAAGAATTTATCTACCATTCCAAGGGACATGCTCTTAATCCCGGACAGAGAGATTGGACTCGATACCAATCATGGCAACCAACCAAATCATAAGTAATTTGTCTTTCAACAATCCCTTTGTTCAATTTGGAAATCCTTGGGATATTGGTTTGTCTTTTTTCCTTTCTTCTGAATAAGCGACTTGTTGTCTATACAAGCTGTGAATTATTTTTCATTATGTTTTACTGCACAACCGATAGAGGAATTTTCAGCATGGTACTGATTTTTCAGGTTTTAACAAATTCATTGTTGTGCTAATCACCTGTCAAATTCTGTTCTTTTGGTGCCATGTAAAATGTTATATCTTGTTGGCAGCTACTATGATAGGATGTTATACCATTTCAGTGTGTTTTAGATGTAATCAGCTTTGGCCTTTGGGCATACCTAAAATGAAAGCCTAACTAATATTTCATGTCTCTAAAGGTTTGAAATCTGCTATCATTATCTCTTATTGATAAACATTGAAACATTTATATATTTGTAAATATTTTCGACAGTTTCTCCGTTTAAAACAATTACCAAATCTACTTTATGAAATTGGAAAATTCTTTTTGTTGGAGATTGAGGTTAGCAACAAATGAACTTCACCCTTTGGAAAGAAAAACTGGAGTTCTTTGGTGTCGCTCCATTTGTTCATCTGTTGGTTTATTTGGACTGAATGAAACCGTAGTTTTTTCCCTTCTTCAATGTTTCAAAGCCTATTAGAATCTTATTGATGGAACATGATTGAAGTTATAGAACATATATTTTAAACATAGAAAGACAAAAACAACACAAAGCTTACTTGATATAAAATTTAGGATAATCCGACAATGCAAAACTATTTTTTATTATAGTTAGGTTATAATAATTCGTGTTAGGGTGTAGATTGTTAGGGTGTAGATTATTTTAGGTTATAATAATATATGTTTGTGATTTAAACTATTTTAATTTAAAAAGAAAATAGTAAACAAAAATAAAATAAAATATAAAATAGTAAAAACTACGATATTTGAAATAGTGTTGACCGTTAGCTAAATTAAGATAACAAAATAGTATTTGCAGTAAGTAAATGTGGTATTATAGTCGTATTGTGCCAGATGTGGTATTATAGTTATAGTATAATCATCGTCCCAAATGCTTATATATAATGAAATTATTTGTTAAGACTCAGTTGAGAAACTGATGTAGGATTCAAATTCTGTTTCTTTTCAAATTCATCAAATAAGTGAATGTCCTTTCACCTTTTAATTATTTTCTAATACCTTTTCCTTGATTTCTCTTGAATTTATATTCACCTAATATTCAATTCTTGGTTACATAAAAAAAAAAAAAAAAGCTCCAAAAACACCAAAGTTAGGCTGAAATGACATTCTCAATTTTCAAATGAAATGACGAGACTTTAAAAGCCTCTCTTTTTATCAACCATAAGTTCTAATGCTCCATGTGAATAACCTTTGATAACTGTGACCATTTAGATTTTGAACTTCCCTATGAACAACTTCAACCTATAGTTGAAAAGAATGTTGGACAACACTTATCATGCCACAACTTTGATCCAGACTTGGTCTTTGGCAATGCAATTGTTATTATTTTTATTTATTTTTCATTATCAATAGACCATAATGAAAAGCAAACAAATAACAACAGACAATTGTTAAAGGTTTCCAGGCTTCAGTTATTACATAGAACTATAATTCTCAACCAAAATTCATTTGAGGAACATTCTGTACTTATACTCCTTTGGATATTCAATGACATTAAAGGTTCCTGGGAAAAGATGGAAAAAAATGCATGCCTTTGCTCAAACTTCTCGATGTTATTTTAGTAACTACATACAATAGTTTACATCGATTTGTACTGGGGTATTTCTTTTTTTACGGTTATTTTGAACTTATTTGCTAGCCTCGACTTAGGGGATGCAGTAAAATGGCAAAGGAAGTTCACTCAAATGCCAGCCTCTGTGTGCTAACTAATGAAGCATATCGACCTTTCTGAGCCAGTAGTTCCAAATGAGTTCCCAGCTCTACAATTTTGCCATCAGCACAGAATGCAATTTGATGAGCATTTTGAACCGTACTCAATCGATGTGCGATCACCAATGTTGTTCTTCCCTTCATTAGATGGTTTAGAGCGTCCTGGACCAGTCGCTCACTAACTGCATCTAGTGCACTGGTGGCCTACACACAAAAAAGATGAAAGATGGCATCATGATCCCTGACTAGGATGACTTTGAATTCCTGGGTCGAGTAGGCTACGCAAGAGGTCTCTTCTCTAGTAACACGGCAGGAAGAAGAATGCAGTTGACATAGAGGACGTGATCAATACAAACTTACCTCATCAAGTATAAGAATTGGAGAATTCTTAAGCAAAGCTCTCGCAATTGCAATTCTCTACAATGGTAAGTTAAATGTCAGTATCTCTCTCTCTCTTTTCAAACAAACGCAAATTTCTGCCGATGTTTTTGTTGCAATACCTGTCGCTGGCCACCACTAAGAAGGCCTCCACGTTCACCCACTGGCGTGTCATAGCCCTTCCAGAATAAGAGTATGTTAATAGCAAGAAATGAACTAGCAAAACAAAATACGTACATTCAAGAATATAGCAAACCTGAGGAAGTGAAATAATGAAGTCATGAGCGTTTGCAGCTTTGGCTGCCTTTATAACTTCATCCTTTGTTACATTATCATCTGGAAGTCCATATGCAATATTCTCTCCAACAGATACCGAAAAAAGAACGGGTTCCTGAATCATCATCTTATTAGCTTTCTGTTCCTTTTTCTCCCTTTCCTCTTATTTTTATAAACAATAAAATATATATATACTTAGGCAATCATTATGTATGTCAATTATAATATTAATGATCAATGTTTCAATCTTTAGCCTCTCAAGGTAAGAACTAAGTGGCATGATAATGTTCAATGTGAGTTTTAAGTAGGTCAAGATATTACTTGATTCACTATTGAGACAGCCCGAGCCCATTCTCTCTTATCAAATGCTCGAATATCCTCACCAGATACTTTTATCTGCCCTTGCTTTGGCTGTAGAATAAACATATCGATGTCATGAACCAATCTATATATTACTGAACTTTGTTGATATAAAAGGGACGTTTCACCTCATAAAAACGTGCCAACAGCTGCACTATTGTACTCTTTCCTGCTCCACTAGCGCCCACTAGTGCCGTTATGGTTCCACATTTAAGGGTTAAATTCAAACCGCTAAGAACGTTAACGTCAGGTCTCAAAGGATAAGAAAAGCACACATCTGCAAGATAAGAAACGAGCACATATTAACATATTAATTCATTTCTCAAAATGCGAAAGCAAGATAGTTCAATTGGCATGTTATCTATAGTTTGAATCTCTTTACCTTTAGTACAAGTAATTGACATATAGAAAACAAGTTTCTAATCTCAAAGTGAGCGCAACCATGAACAGCGCATTATCCTAGTGTATCTTTCCTTGAGGAAAAGGCATGGAAATGGTATTTAGAAAAGAGATGGTTTATTATAATATCTGCGTGTCCAAATGGTGCCTATGAACATCTCAACTAGGACAATCTCACACATACCGGTTATCAAAGAAATGAGTTTATAAATGCCACAGCACAAACAGAAAGCACTTGATGGGAAATACAAGAAGGAAAAATCAAACATAAATAACTGTTCCTCCCTATATATTTATTCGAGTACAAAGGAAACTTTTCACAGTGAATATTGGAAACTGCAAGATATTTACCTTCAAGACAAATATCACCAGACCAAGCAAGATTGATAATGTCGCTAGAAGATTTTAGGGCTGCCATGTACTGTGTTTTCACTTGACTATTTTCATCATCAATGCTGGAGAATAACAACTTATATCTAAATTCTTTTTGTTGCATCTCTTTTTCTAATCCATATGCAAGGGCTTCATCAACCTCTTCATTTAAAACAGAATTGATTCTTTCAACAGCGGCAAAAGTTCGACGGAGATCTCCAAATGAATTTACTAATCCTTGAACCTGAAAGTGATTCCTTGGGTCAGTAATGAAGAGTGGGATTATTGAGAAATAAAAGCCAAAGAGGAACAGGACTCACAGCAAATGTTAACGTGAAAGTATATCCAATAAAAGAAGCCATGGTTCCAACAGAAAGTTCACCCTGCAAGAAGATAATATGAATAATTAAAGGTGGACAAAACAAGGTAAAAAGTAATCTTATTATTAGATGAAATACAGATACACATGTAGACATATATTTAAATTCAAATGAAGAGGGGAACAAAACTTAAATTGATATAGTGAAATTACAAACGACTATTTAAAAGCCAACATTACAAAAAGGCATACTATCCAAAGTAAAAGAATACAGAGGACCTCATTCTAGAAGGACAACTCATTTCTTATACCTGTACATCAGGAGGTATTACAATTGCACCGCAAACTTTTACTGTAGAAACTAAACCCTCAAGCCTTAAAAAATCGGACCCTTCCATTACCATTAAAAGTTTCATTTATGAGAGAGAAAAGTCTATTTCTCTAATAAAAATCTCTTTATCTCTCTATCATACTTTTCTCTCTAGAAAAGTGTATAGTTCTCATCTACCACACTAACTAGGAAAAGCTATATTTCTCTCTATAACACAATTCTCTCCTAAAGAAAATCCCAGTATTTCACTATACCTAAACATTAAAACACTTAGAAATAATTAGGAAAAATTTGGAAATTACCGCTTTCACTTTGTCTCCTCCAAGCCAATACAATGTCATAAGCGAAATATAGACAGCAACTCTAGTTAAAGATTCATTCAGAGATTTAAAAGTCCCAAGTGATATGCCACTGCTCTCATATGCCATAACCTGCCAAAATCCAAGAATACATAAATAATATTCCGGAGACTAACATGAGACCGAGATTTATCTGAAGGCATCGTCACAGTTCCTAATAATATCTTACCTGGCGACCAAAATTGAACATTTGACGCTTTTCACCACCGAACGATCTCACCTGTATCAACGACTTATCTCAACAAAAGCAATCGAACGAATTCCATGGGACCGGTTTTTCAAATTTAGTGAGATAATCCAAGCAGCAAAGTATTTTGAACTCACAGTACGAATTGCAGAGAATGTCTCAGTTGCACAATCAGCCATAGATGCTTGGGCTGACCCATGAGCTTTAAATACTGGAATAGTTGATCGCTTGTATAGAGCTTGAGAGAAATGAAAGTCAGCATTTCAACTTGAGAAAATACAAGACATGAAAATTGGTGTAGCCTATAGCTTTCTGTTATAACTGAATTGCTTCTCCTTTATCTTTTCCTGGCACACCGGCTATCATTTTGGATGCCTAAGTAGAATATGTATGTTAATTACAGATACTCAGATGGCTGCCTCTGTTAAAGCCATCTGACCTTAACCTATACCTAAGAGGAAGATGGCTCGTGTTTAAAATGGATTCTAATTGGATTCAAGAAATAACGACAGACTAAGAAAACACACTTTCTCAAAGCTGTATGACCCTTAGAAAGAGGACTTAATTTGGATTTATAACATCTTTACATTCCCTGAAGCATCACATAGAGGCAGGAGAGGACATGCACAAGTACAAACATACGTAAAAATAAAAGGACCATCCAAGTTGGTCGTGATAATTTGGTCAAAAATATTCAATTGAACTACAGCGCCAGGCTTCATTGACTAAGGATTCATCAAGCATAAAAATGTGTTCCAAGAAAGAAGAAAGAAAGAGGAAGAGGAAGAGTTTGTCTATATGAATACTGTAAAAGAAAATAGCTGGAACCCCAGAAGAAGCTAGCTGGACTGACAAACTTACCCACTGAAACAGATACCGTTAGCATCAGCAGGCCAAGAATAGGTGCAAGCTGGGGGGACAATGCAAATAATATACATATTGTTCCAATCACCTGTAGGAAACAACACATACGAGCAACAAGATCGAACTGTTCAGTGAAGAATGAAATGAAAAAAAAAAAATTACGCAACTTTCTTAAAGGTTCACAGAAATAGGAAATTATGTTCAACCACGAACCAACCAACTAAAAACCTTAGTCATATTTTTCAACAACACAGTTACAAGGAATATAGAAAGTAAGTAAAAGATTGAACACAAAATCTAAGAATATTAAAAAAATCAAAGAGAAAAACCAGTTCAGATAAGAACATTACATATCAATCAGCAACAGTGAAACAAATCTATATGCCAAATACAGGCAACACACAGCTCACTTGTACTTGGTGAAGAGTTGCTTGCCTCAGAGAACGCTCTGAATCCACGATCCCTTGAAACATTCTCACTCACCACATCCTTGAGAGATCCCAAATCAGAAGTTAACAATCCGGTAATTTCACCAACCTTAAAAAGTAAAAGTCCAAGTCAATTCAATTGAATATTTGACTAAGAAATCAACATTCCAATCGAGATAAATATATGGGAAAGGAAGAGTTTATTAAGTCACTATTCTAGGAAGTTTGAATACAGATGACAATATCCAAGCTATAAATCTTTCTGCCCTAATTGGTGCAGGCGGTCTCTACAATAACAATAGAGAACAACACGCAGAACGACTTTTCCTTTGCAGTCCTTTTACTGCGAAGATTTAGCATAAACTACTAAAAGACATCCATAATCTGAAAGTTTAAGTGGTTCAATATACATACCTTGTATCTGTCAAAGAATTCCACCTGAGAAGGAAAAGGGAGAATGTAAATCAGAAGACCAACAATTTCACATATTTACTTGGCGTGGCAAAGCTGGATAGAAGATTCAGCGTACAAACTGTCAACTTCAATAGCACGGCATATTGAAAATAAAACTAAGAGACACTCCAACACTGTAATTAACAACGGAAAAAAAAATATTACCTTCTGAATCAGCAACCGTCCAAAAATTTGGGCTCTTAATCTTGACATAACTTTCTCCCACATGAAATTCATGTTTGTGACGAATAAAACCGTCAATATTGGCTCCAATGCATATAAAATTCCAACTGTACTAAGAAGCCTCCACAGGGACCCAGGTTTTGCACCTATAAGTACCTCAAAAAATCTACCTACAAAAGCAAGCAATGAAACCTTCAGGATTGAAAATAAAACTATGTAATTGGAGTATGCATGCCATTTAGAACGTTGTGTGGATTTCATCTTTTTTCTCTCTTTTGGGAGCTCAATTTGTACCCTGCAATCTGTACGTGGGTAAATTTCATCCCGTGTGCAATTAATTCCTACAATTAGCTTTATTTCCATCTTTTTAAGATTCAAGACCATGGAAAGATTTCTACAACCAAGGTAGTATGTAATGCTTCTACTTACTGATTGTCACATTAGTATAATATAAGAATGATTTGGGGTGCAGATAATAAACAATTTAATGGTGGGTCAATTTCTTTTTTTCCTTTTAGTTATTTTCCCAACTAACTACAGACATTCTTACAGTTAAGTACACAACTCTTTTCAAGGTGCTATCTTTTGAAGATATCTTGTTTTCAAAATCGGGTGTTCTTTTTAATCAGCTTGATCATGTAGCTACATTTTGTGATTGGGTTATTTGACATGGTTCAATTAATTATCCTTATTTTGAAAAGTTTGCCATGGTTCAATAAAACAGGGTATGATTTAAGAGTTAATATATAGTATTCAAATGGACAGAAAATTCAACAATTCCAAAAGCAAAAAAAAAAAAAAAAAAAAACAAAACAAAAAAAAAAAAAAAAAAAAAAAAAAAACAAAAACAAAAAACAAAAACAAAAAAAATAATATGCATAATCATACCAGAGAAAAATGGCATTGAAAGAGTACAAGTAGTGCAGCAAAGAAGAGTAAGCAAAGAACCCAGAAGCCTTAGCTTATGCTTGGTCAAAAGCTTCAAGAACAACCCCAAATTCAAGGCCCCAACAACCCGAACCTGGGAATCGGAGGCGTCATCAACCTTAGGGTCGGACTCGCTGACATTAGGGTCCGACGCAGGGCCGGTGACATAGGCGAAAGTAGAACTGCTACTACTCTTGATTGGACTGTTAAAGACCTTGAGAGGTGTTAGAGTTGAAAATGGCGCGAAGGAAGATGATGAACGGAGAAGGGAAAGAGAGGAATTGGGAAGTTTGGGAGTTTGATTGGGGCAGTGAGAAGGCTTGAGTGTGAAAGGGAGAGATAGAACTGGAGAAGAAGACATGGAAAAAAAATGGAGGTTGCTGAAAGAGAAAGAGAATTGAAATTTGGGTTTCTGAGTTTTTTTCTGGTGGAGATTTAAAAGTGATAGACATAGGCATGAACAAGGAGGAAGGAATTGGGCATGGAGTTGGCCATGTTCTTCAACTTCTTGTTTGTTTGTTGTTAAAATCAAAATTTATTTACATTTTTTCTGCTTCTATTGGCTAACCACTTGTCTTTTCTTAGTTAGTAGTTATAACTAAGTCAGGGGTTATAACGGCTGATGGTCAGAAATACCACTCCCAAATTTTTACCATATGTTTTTTTTACCAAATTATTTTTGTTTGAGTGAGATCCAATATCAAGATTTAGTTGCAATTTTTAAGAAATCTCGATGGTGAGATAATATCTCGATACTCGATGTTGTTTAAGACTTAGTGTAACAAATTGCTAATTTTAAAATGTGAAAATTCTAGTAATTGAATTGACTTCGAAATTTACAACAATTTGTTCACTAAATTTTAGTGATCATCAATTTTATCAGTATATCTTTTACATTTTTAATGATTTAGTCTTATTGTGTTAAATATTACAAAATCAGTGAATTTTCTTACCCATGTAAAATTGAAAGTCAAATTTATTTAATCTCTAAAGTTTTGATGAAGTTGTAAATCGTTTAAAATTTTAAAACATAAAAACTAAATATTAGAAAGATAAGGAATGAGTTATAATATTTATTTTTAAAGTTTAAATTATTTTCTTTTCAGACTAAAATAATAATAAATAAATTTCAAATAGTAAAAACAATAGCAAATGGTAAATAAGAATTTTCAATAATTATAAATTCAAAAGTATTAACTTAACAAAATTTGTAGACCCAAAATACTTTTGGGGGCAAAATAGTATTTTCACTAAATTTTGTAATCTCAATTTCCAAATTCGTGATTCTCTTCGCTCCGTCAAACAGGAAGCTCTCCTCTTGCTCCTCACTCGCAAAGCGGAACCTGGGAATCGAATTCAAGGTATTTATTTTCCCTTAATTTTCTCCCATTTTCGTTTCATTTATGTTATCGGTTCCACAATTTTTCTATTCTAAGATGAATTTTGTTCAGATTTAAACCTTTTTGTATCTTTGTTTGGCGGGATTTTTGTTTGTTTTCTATAGTAAATTTCAGCTGAATTTTAGTGGGAAGGTGGATATTGTTTCTTGAAATCGAATCTATGTGATTGCTGCTTATTGTTATCATTGTTCATTGACAAATTTAGAACTCCAATCCTCTGTTTTTGCATTCAAAACCCCTTTCAGATTTCAGGCATTGCTCGATTTATACTGACTTTATGCCTCATTTAATGATAATTAGCCTTGTGGGTAGTCTTGGGGCATTTTTTTTTCTTAACAACATTGCCAAATGTTAGATTTTGTGTTCTATGTATTAGTGTGACTCATCAGTTTAAGCAAAATACTCTTGAATGATCTCAGGTTCTCAACATTTTATCCGAGGAAGTGAAACTTTGAATGGCACAATCTACAAGTTTAGTCCATACTGGCCTCTTAAATTATGGTTTTAGTCTCAAAATGAATTCTTCATATTGGAGATATGATATGGTTAAATCACGACCTTCCCCTCCTCGTAGCTTTCGTGTCAAAGCTGTACAAGATACCGGGGGTCCTCGTAGGTTAGTTGATATCATTAGACTTGTGCCTGAGCTCTCGAGAAATTACTTTCGGAGTCCTTCGAGGAGGGCCCTTTTTGGAGGAATCTCATTGTTGGGTGGCTTTTATGTGGCACAGACTATCTCATTGTCATTTGGAGCTTTAGGAGTAAATGATGTTATTGCTGCTGTGGTATGCGTTCTCCTTACCGAGTATGTTACTCGATTTTATTACAGTCGACCAAAGGTAACTTTCCCCATTGCTCTACTGAACAACTTCAAAATGGGATTCACTTATGGTCTTTTCATTGACGCTTTCAAACTTGCTAGTTAACAGCACTTGATGAAACCATTCTGGTGGTAGCTATGGCATTTACATTTGTAAAGTTCTTTTTGCAATAGTTTTGGTCTTACTCTATATCTTTACAGCTTCTTCAAATTCTTTTTTATGAAATTTTTTCCATTTTCCCCTCTTTGTTTCTTCTGTATATTTTCAACATACGGTTTACATTGAAGAATTAAATGTTCTATTCACCCTCTAATCGAATATAGTAAGAGATTTGAATGTAATTGAATGAGGTCACTGTAATGTGGCTACCCTTGATAACAAAACTCCTAGTTAATGTAACTGCATCCTTCCAATATCTAATGATATTTCTAACTTCCACTCAACAGACCAATTCAAGCATAGTTAACAATTTTTAGATGAGCATAGTTTAACTGGTTTAGGTATAAACACTTTAACCGATTAAGAGATTAGTAATTTGAATCACTATTCCTAACAGCCTCCGTGCCTTTCAAATATTGTACAACAGCAGATACAAATTTGGGTGCTGGCCCTGAGTACAAGGTAAATTCTGAACTTCGGCAGATTCTTTAATGTTCATTCTGCTGTAATTGATTTCATAGACAGTCGACATCATTTGACTAAGATGAAATATTTAGCAGCATTAATCTTGATTGCTAATGCTCTAAAATACTGCTGATCAAATTATTTTTGGATGAGATAGTGTTTTGGAAAAGTTAAAGAAAATAGCATTTGCTGCAGTTTCTTTTCCTCTTAATGATCATCATGTAATTTCTTAGAGATAAAACCACCTCAGAGATTAGGAAAAGAAAAAGGTATAATTAATCTAAATCATGAATTAGACTCAAGTTAAATCTAACTAGGACAATATAACTCAATAGAATGCATAGTTTTGTATTTTAATCACAAACGCTCGAGATAACATTTGAGTTGGATCAATTAATGCTATATATGTCAAACGAGAAAATAACTTTGGGTTGGTTTCATATGCGAATATCAATATGAACTCCATTTCATATCTTCAGACTCTGACAAATCAAATGGATCAATCAAATATCTATTTTGGCAAAAAAAAAAAAAAAAAAAAGGCATTTTAAGTGTAATCCAAAATGGGTGATAATTATAAAAATGTAAAATGAGATTTTCGTTTCTGAGATTTGAGCTTATATTTTATTTGGTTTTAGTTCTACATAGTCGTAGTTGGCCTAATAATAATTTTGAATTCTTCTTTGGTTGATGGATTGTTATTTGTCCATAAATGCATTATAATTCAAAATCTTTATCTCATATCATGGAAGAATATATTGTGTGGATTGGATTCTCTCAACTTGTAAAAAGAGAGGAAATAACCAAAGAATTTTCCAATGCAACAGATGAACATATTGTTTGGATTGGATTCTCTCAACTTGCAAAAAGAGAGGAAATAACCGCACAGAATTTTCCTATGTAACACTGTTATTACGTCAAGTATTCGGTCTCTTAAGAGACCGTTCGAGGGAAGGATTAAGTTAGGTTATAGAGGGAGGGAAAGACTAGGTTAAGTTATGGAGGGTTAGTGTTATGATAAAATTAGTGTTATAATAAATCTAATATTATTATGATAATATGTGTTTAGAGAAAGGATTATGTAGGTAATATTATGATAATGTTATGATAATATATGTTTGGGGAAAGAGTTAGGTACTTATGAGGGGGAAGGGTTATGTAGGTAGTGTTTTGGAATTTATTTTTTTATACATTTTTTAAAAATTTGTATTCTAAATTCAATGTACAAGTTTTCTATATTTAATTTACCAAATTGTCTTATTTTGGTAAAACAATTTTCAGTAATTTCTTTAAATGTTACGTTCATTTTTAATATATTTTACGTGAAAATAAATTATTAATTTTTAAAAATTTTGTATTCTAAATCCAATACACAAATTTTGTATATTTGATTTCCCAAAATGTCCTATTTTTGTAAAACAATTTTTCAATAATTTCTTTAAATACGATATCCTTTTTCAACCTTTTTTAGGTTATTGTTACATGCGAATAGATTATTAAATTTTTTTAAAAATCTAATATACAAATTTTGTATATTTAATTTACGAAATCGTTCTAATTTTCATAAACCAATTTTCCTTACTTTCTTTAAATACGACTTGAAGTTTTTAATTTTTTTTTAAATAATTGTTACAGTTGAATAAATTATTGTTTTTCTTTTTAAAATAAAAAACATAATGAATTAATGAAGATTGAAAAATAAAGAAGAAGAAAGAGAAAATACTACATTTTGTAAAAGTATGAGCATAATTAGGTAAAAAATTTAGATTCAAAATTTAATTGAAATAAATCTTAAATCAAATCTTGCCATTAAATTGATTTTTTAAAAAGAAAAGTTTCGTACATTTAAAGTTTAAATAGTTTTTAAAATATTTGTTATACATTTTTATAGGTTATTTCAGATTTAAAAATTATTTAATTTAATATTAAATCGTCTAATTTGATTTTGTTTGGAATTTTTATAAATTTAATAAAATTCGTTTTTTTAGAAATTCATTTAACTTAAATTTGTCTAAAGTAGTTTAGATATAGATAGATTAATTTTAAAATAAAATATTTGAAAAGATGAAAAACAAATAAAAATTAAAAAATTAAAAGAAAAAAGAAAAAGTTAAATATGAGAACTAAATGCTTAAACTAATCGCAATGAATATTTAATTAAAATTAATTTCGTAATATAAAATAAATTAAAAAACAATATTTCTTTTAAGATCATTAAATTAATTAAAAACAAATGACATTTGATAAATAAAAGAGTAAAATTTTAAAAATAAATGAAATAGTAAAACTATAGGGAAGTTGATGAAGGTTTAAGAAGAAGGAAAGAGAGAGAGGGAAGAAGAGTTATGACTCCAAGTTACTATAACCCAACCCAATAGTGATAACCCTTGAACCAAACGACCTCTAAGGGTCTAAGACATATCTAAATCTACTATAAGCTCAACTTAAAAAACATCAATTTTATGACTTCTTAACTTTTCACATTGGAGTCCATACAACTAAACAACTTTCCACACCTAACAATTTTCGAACTAAACAACTCCGTTCTTTATTGATTGAATAATTTAAATTGGGATGATAAACTCTATTCACGATTGAAATGTATAGGCTTTTATTAATAAACGTGATCTAAAATTGATATTGACATAACCCATCTATCTAATACACCAAATATTCAACCTCACTTTTAAGTTAAACTAAAAGCACTCACAACATACACTAAAAAGTGTTTGCACTCAAAGACACAATGGTTCCAAATCCATTATACATGTGATATCATCACGACAAGGACCTCAACTACGATTTAAAGCATAAGAATCCAACCTTTTTTTTTTTTTTCTTTTTCTTTTTCCCTTGGGAAGCAAAAGAGATACCCATAATTGCTTAAAGCTTAAGCCAACAGTTTCATTACTAGACAGCAGTGCTTAAATGTAAAGAGTGATACACATACACAAATTGGCACTTATAAAAACCTTAGCTTATGAAGGAAGAGGAAGAGGGTGAAGTGAGAGACCAAAGAAAGGGAAGGAAGTGGGTGAAGTGAGCAAATCAGTTGTAGGGCAGCCCCACGTTGGGCATGGCTTTGGAATTACTTTGGTAACCCTTTTAGTTTTTCTTCTTAATTGTTTCCAATTAAGTCAACTTTTTCTTTTTTCATTTTCTTACCTCAGTTTGTATAATAATTGAATTTCTTTTGTCAAATTTAAGAAATAAAAACAAGTTTTCAATTTTTTTTCTTTTAATTTTAAAGTTAATTCTAAGTAAAAAGAGATATCAAGGCAATAAGTTTCAAAAGCTAAAGATGAAAAATCAAATGTTTACAAAACGAATTGCGATTTGTTTAAAATTTCAAGGTTAATTCCGTAGACTTAGCCCAATGGGGCTGCCCTGTAACTGCTTTTGGCTTAATTTTGTATTGAGATTAATCCCTACGAGACCTTATTAACTGGGGCTTCCAATTACAAGCGGAGAACGCCTTAAGGTAATAAGAAGTATATGTTTGTGGTTGTAGTAATCTTCTTGTTTAAATGATTTTTGCTATTTTTTCAAATATAACTGTAACATTCTATGTTCAGATTCGGAATTCAGATATTCTACTTTTCCCTTCAACCTAACGACATCATTCTTACTTGTCGTAAAGGCTTATTAGAGTGAATTTCACCCCCTACAAAACCAACACGAGCCCTTTCAGCATGTTTTATTCTCACTAAATGTTTATTGATATCTACTATAGATAGATTTTAAAATTTTGCTATATTTGTAAATATTTTAAGCAGTTTTGTCATTTTTCTATATTTATATATGAGAGATTTTCAAATGTAATAAAATGATCTAAATATTTACAAAATATATAGCAAAATTTTGGATTCTATTGATGAATATACAACATTCATATATTCATAGAAACGGATAGATTTTTATCGATATTATCTGTAACATTGATAGCGAAATTGATAGAAGTTATTTATCAATGTCAACATTGATATAACTTAGTAGAAGTTGATCAATGTTTATTACTATCAATACAAATAGAATCTAAAGTTTTTGCTGTTTTTTAAAAATATTTTCGGTAGTTTTATCATTTACAATAATTTTCATATAAAAATTATATTGACGTAAATTATCAATGGCAACAAAATCAACCTTCACAATTCTCAGAATTAATTTAATAATTATTTCATATATGGATAATAAAAGAAATATAAATTGTATTTGAGCTATTTATGAAGTATATGATGTGATTTTCATCATTATGATTTTCATCCGATAAGGCGAACTGGTTTTTTTTTCTATTTAATTTCATTAAACAATTTCCGACCTTAAAGTCATTTTGGTTATTCTGAATAGTTGTGAGTCTAAGATTTTGGTTATTTTGGGAATGATGTGACAATTCTGAACTATTTGCATACTAATTAAACAGAGCCCATAAAACGTTTTAAAGAGATCATGATTGACCGACTCAACCTTTTCTTATGATGTTCTATTTTGCAGGTCTTTTCCTCTGTAGCTGTCGTCCTTTGTATTGCTGAGTACTTGATCTGCAGATTCAAAATTTTTCGTTCAAGCGTAGCTTTTCCAACAAAAACTCTACAGATATTTTTAGTTTAATTTTCATCCAAGTCCATGCACTAATATGGTTGAGTCTCCATGAATTTTTCAACCGGGAATAGGATGGTAAAATGGTGTGTGTGTCTATGGCAACTACAGGGGACTAAATTGAAAATACTTTATAACTAAAGAGTACTATATATATATATATATACTTAAAAATTTCAATATTTTTTTAGGTAAAGAGATGGCTATGGAAATGGTGAAAATTAAATGAGGTTGGTATGCACAAAATATGTGAGATTAGACTTCTAAATTATTTGATTGATTAAGTAAGAAGAAAACTCCATGTTTGGAAGTGTACAAAAGCAACCAACATGATCTCTAACTCCATGCATACAAAACACAAAAAAATGTATATCTAACACTGATATCGATGACCCACAAAAAAAATGTCAAACTTAAACACATGGTTATTAAAAAAGACAACAATAAAATGATGGTAGTTTATCATTTAATTAAAGCAGTTTTAAGAAGAATATGGTTGATATCGACCAAACCTGTTTATCGAAGAAAAGCTTGCAATATACTGTAATAAGTTATATTTACATCAATTGAATTAACATATATAAATTGTTATAGAAGAACTCTTGAAATATTTTTTTTAGCCTTTGGTTTAATTTAATGAATGGCATTTTTTTCCCAATAAAATTTTTGATGAGACTCTTGAAAACAAGTTGCATTAGAGGACATTTGGATTTGATTAGGCAATTTTTTTTGTTCAGATAGTCATTTTTGTCTAAATACCTTTTATAAAAATTATTTTAGAAAACATTCTATTTTCTAGAAATTAAAGTTTTTTCACACGTAAGTTTGTTTGTTTTGATATAATTTAAGCGCTTTTATTAACGTAGAAGAAGACTATGAAATACTATGAACCGGTTGTTCTAGTTGGTTGCATGGTTGTTGTTGGATGTCACATTAGAGGCTATCATTGGATCAGTTGGCCGCTAGAAAGAGTCGTCACCAAGATTCAAGTTGGAGGTGGTCTTCGCTGGAGTTGGTTGCATAAGTGATTCGAAAGTTGGACGTTGTTACATGCAATCGTCAGAAGAGGTTGTTGTCCCTAGTTGTTAAAACAATCCACATTAAATTGGAAACCCAAACAATGCCTACTATTTTTTTTTACACACGTAAGCTAAGTCACATTTAGAAGTACGTACATTAATTAGATTTGTTTAAAGATGTAAAGAGTCCAACAAAACTCAGTATATCATTGTTAACTTAATATAATTCAACTAATTTAGACATATGTTCTCTTAGTTTAGAGAACGGTGGTTTACATTGTTCACTCAAATATGTCCAACTCATAAATAAAAGTATAAATTCACGTGGTTAAGAAAATCAATAAATAAAGAAAATATAAAAATATAAAATAATAATAATAAAAAAAATGACACATATATTTACATAATTCACAAACCGTTGTGTTAATTACATTGTTCATAAGATAGAAAAAGATAATAATTTAGAATACAGAATATAAGTTTCTCTAAACTTAATAAATTTATATACAGTAAACTTCTCCTAAACTATAAGAAATAAAAAATGTAAATAAATAACATATCAAATTAAACTTTAATCTGTTATATAGAGCCTAAGCATGGTAGCAAACTCAACAAAACTATATATAAGTTAAATGTAAATTGAAATTATTCAACATTTTGTAGTTGGGAACTATGAGTAACAGAATCTTTCTGAGAATAATTAAGAGGCTAAAAAACCATAGCACATTGCAATTTTGAAAAATATACAAATCCAATTCTCATATGTATAATATAGTTGATCGATAGTACTCAACATTATCTTAATAATTCCTATTGATTATTTTAATATATATGATGGATCAAAATACCTCATAATGATTAAATTTAAATGTTACTGTAACTGATCGATCTGATTAAGTTACTATTATAAAGCTCGCCATTGTTATAGGTACCTATTTTTGTAATACAGTGATAGTGCAATTAGTTTTGTCTATGAAAGTGTATTTTTAGCCACTTGTTAGCTTGTTGCTAAATTTGAATTCTTGGTCATTGCAAACATATCTTGCAATCTGAGTAATTAGTATAGTAAAATTTATAGTTTGTAAAGATGAACAAAACTAATGTAAACACCGTTACAAAGTTTACCTAACCAAAACTCGGTCGGAAGTTAATTTGAAGTGTTAGCAAATGGTCTCACCTATTTTATTTCAGCACCTGTTTTATTTTGAATTGCTTATTTGACAATTAGTTAAGGAATTAGTTAAGATCTTCTCAACGATGGTCCAAGAGAGATGACCTATTGGTGAGGTTCCGGAATATATACCAGTCACCATAAGTTGTTCTTCAGGGTTTTTTTCGACGAAAAATAAAGAAAATTTGATAGAAGAAAAACTTAAGTAATTATTGGGTTTGAATTGAATACATATTCTGATTAGTGCAGAAATTAAGGGGAGGTTTCATAATTAGTTTTGATGAATTGGTTCTAGAGGACAGCAGGTTGATAATAATGTAGAGTGTTGTTCCTCCAGTAATAACTATGTATTCAACATCTATTGTCTTCTATCCTAGGCAAACAGTCCCCATATAAACAAATGTTGATGTATTGCTTGTTTCCTTTCATTTACTCTAGTTTCATTGTTTACATACAATTGTAGTTACAACTACACTAAAAACCATTCATTTCTCATGCAGCATATAAAAGATCATTAGAAACAAAAAGAGGGAAAATACAAACTCAAATTATTTTCATTTCCACCTAAATTAAACTCACCAGCAAGAGGTCTTAACTCGTCTCTCGATCACCACAGTCCCCTTCACTCTTATCCCTTCCCCTTTGTTAATACTCTCATTGACATTTTTTCATGCAAGTCTCACATTTATGTCTACATTAATACCTTGATGTTAAGTGAGCTACATTTAATTTCTTCATATCCCACGCTATATGCTTTTTCCTTCCCTCAAGAATCTCTGATGGATCCTCCAAATTAGGAAAAGAATACTTGAAGATATGGATATAGTCAAGGGATACGCAACATGGAAGGTTTCTTGATCATATGGGTATACTTTTCTTATTAAAGACATCTATATTAGATAACAACAAGGAGCGGACACAACTGCACGGGCTAAGACATAAAGCAAAACGCACAAAAGGACAGCAAGCGTCCAAGGGAAACACTCTCGAACTCAAAACATCACACAAAATTAAACCAGTTAAGATAGGAAAATTAGAAACATAAACAGAACAAGCAAAGACAGACAAAACAAAAGGGTTAGATTTTTTTTTAAAAAAATATATATTTTTAAATGAATATCCATAGCATAAACCCCTCAAGCATATGCCCTTATTCCAAAGGGTTTATTCTCTTTAATCTCAAAGTCAGAATAAGTGCATATAAAAGCTTGTGGAAGGTTTAGGGTCTCAAATGGCTTCTAGTGAAAGGATGATTCAATAAGCAAATCAGTCTTAGGGCAATCTCTTTCTTGGCAGGTTCTGTTGAAGTTAAATTAATCTAAACTTAATACATGAATTTGCATTATTAAATATGCATGAATATGTGAGATACATGGAATAGTTAATAATCACTAAATACATTGATATATGAATAGTCACATGTATTGATATTTATTGTTAATATACTTTTCTACTAGTATAAATATGTGTAAGGTTTCTCATTTGTAAATAAGAAAGAAAGTAAGAAATTCAAGTTTAAGAAATATTATTCAAGTTCTTTCTTCTCAATTGTGTGAATAAGAGAACAATCTTCTTCTCTTGTTTCTTGATTTGTATTGTAAGGGTCTATTACGTTTCCAACAAGTGGTATCAGAGCTCCGGTTAGATATGGCTTCGAATGGTAACATGTTGCAACCCCAACTTCCAAGGTTCAGCGGAAAGAATTTTAATCAATGGAGTATTCAAATGAAAGTGTTATATGGCTCTCAAGAATTGTGGGATATTGTTGAAAGAGGATACACTGAAGTTGAGAATCAGAGTGAGCTCACAAATCAACAACTTGTTGAGTTAAGAGAAAATCGTAAGAAAGACAAAAAGGCTTTATTCTTCATTTATCAAGCTGTTGATGAATTTATTTTCGAGAGAATTTCAACAGCTACTTCTGCAAAGGCGGCTTGGGATATTCTAAGATCTACCTATCAAGGAGAAGATAAGGTAAAGATGATAAGGTTACAAGCTCTCAGATCCGAATTTGATTGCATTAAAATGAAAGAAACTGAAACTATTGAAGAATTTTTCAATCGTATTCTTGTAATTGTCAATAGTTTAAGATCAAATGGTGAAGAAGTAGGCGATCAAAGAGTTGTTGAAAAGATTCTTAGAAGTATGCCAAGAAAATTTGAGCATATCGTCGTTGCAATTGAAGAATCGAAAGACTTATCTACGTTGTCTATAAATAGCTTGATGGGTTCTCTTCAATCCCATGAGCTAAGATTAAAACAATTTGATGATAACCCCGAGGAAGCTTTTCAAATGCAAACTTCATTTAGAGGCGGTTCACGTGGAAGACGTGGTGGTCATGGAAGACGAGGAGGTGGAAGAAACTATGATAATAGAAGCGGTGCAAATTCTGAAAATTCACAAGAAAGCTCTTCTTTATCTCGAGGAAGAGGAAGCGGAAGAGGAAGAGGCTTTGGCAGAAACCAAGGAGGTGGTCGTGGTAATTTCTCTCAAATTCAATGCTTTAATTGCGGAAAGTATGGTCATTTTCAAGCAAATTGTTGGGCACTAAAAAATGGAGTTGGAAATACCACCATGAATATGCATAAAGAACAAAAGAAAATTGATGAAGGCATTCTATTCCTCGCATGTAGTGTTCAAGACAATGTTGTAGAGCCTACATGGTATCTTGATAGTGGTTGTAGCAACCACATGACAGGAAATAGAAGTATATTTGTTACTTTGGATGAATCTTTCCAAAGTGAAGTGAAGACTGGTGATAATACCAGACTACAAGTCAAAGGCCAAGGTGATATTCTTGTGAAGACAAAGAAAGGGACAAAACGAGTTACAAATGTGTTCTATGTTCCAGGTCTAAAGCATAATCTTTTGAGTATTGGCCAACTGCTTCAACGAGGTTTAAAAGTTTCATTTGAAGGTGACATATGTGCAATCAAAGATCAGGCCGGTGTTCTTATTGCCAAGGTAAAAATGACTGCTAATAAGATGTTTCCTCTTAACTTTACATATGGTCAAATATCTTGCTTCAGCAGCATATTGAAGGATCCATCCTGGCTTTGGCATTTTAGATATGGTCACTTAAACTTCAAATCACTATCTTATTTGTGCAAAAATCATATGGTGAGAGGTATACAAAATATCAACCATGAGACAAATATTTGTGAAGTGTGTATTCTTGCAAAACATCATCGAGATTCATTTCCAACTGGGAAAGCTTGGAGAGCCTCTAAACCTCTCGAGTTGATTCATACAGATTTGTGTGGTCCTATGCGAACAACAACAAATGGAGGTAATCGATATTTCATAACCTTCATCGATGATTTCAGTAGAAAGTTGTGGATTTATTTTTTGAAAGAAAAGAGTGAAGCACTTGTATGTTTTAAATCCTTCAAAGCTTTTACTGAAAATCAAAGTGGTTACAAGATAAAAACTTTGAGATCTGACCGTGGTGGAGAATATATAGCTTTTGGTAATTTTTTCAAGGAGCAAGGAATTCATCATCAAATGACAGCTCGAATGACTCCACAGCAAAATGGAGTTGCAGAGAGAAAAAATAGAACAATCATGGAAATGGCGAGAAGTATGCTAAAAGCAAAAAATCTGCCAAACGAATTTTGGGGAGATGCTGTTGCATGTACTGTTTACATTCTAAATCGAGCTCCAACAAAGAGTGTTCCAGGTATGACTCCTTATGAAGCATGGTGTGGTGAGAAACCATCTGTTAGTCATTTGAGAGTGTTTGGGAGTATAGCTTATTCTCATATTCCAAATCAGCTAAGAGGCAAGCTTGATGATAAATCTGAAAAATGCATTATGGTAGGTTATAGTGAAAATTCTAAAGCTTATCGATTGTATAATCCTGTGTCAAGAAAAATTATTATCAGCAGAGATGTGATTTTCAGTGAAGATGAATCATGGAACTGGAATGACGACGTCGATGAAGCTAAAAGTCCATTTCATGTTAATATTGATGAAAATGAAGTTGCTCAAGAATTAGAGCAAGCAGAAATTCAAGCGATGGAGTCATCTTCGTCCTCAACGTCATCTTCCACAAGTAATGATGAAATCTCACCAAGGAGAATGAGGAGTATTCAAGAAATTTATAATACCACTAACAGGATTAATGATGATCATTTTGCTAATTTTGCATTATTTGCTGGTGTTGATCCTGTAACTTTTGATGAAGCCATCCAAGATGAGAAATGGAAGATTGCAATGGATCAAGAGATTGATGCGATAAGAAGAAATGAAACATGGGAGTTGATGGAGCTTCCGACAAACAAACAAGCTCTTGGAGTAAAATGGGTGTACAGAACAAAGTTGAAGTCAGATGGTAATGTTGAAAAATACAAGGCAAGACTTGTTGTAAAAGGCTACAAGCAGGAATATGGTGTGGATTATGAAGAAATATTTGCCCCTGTGACAAGAATTGAGACCATTCGATTGATTTTGTCATTAGCTGCTCAAAATGGATGGAAAGTTTATCAAATGGATGTAAAATCCGCTTTTTTGAATGGACACTTGAAGGAAGAGATATTTGTTGCACAACCTTTGGGCTATGTGCAAAGGGGAGAAGAAGAAAAAGTGTACAAGTTGAAAAAAGCTTTGTATGGATTGAAGCAAGCTCCGCGAGCTTGGTACAGTCGTATTGACAGTTTTTTTCTAAAGACAGGATTTCGAAGGTGTCCATATGAGCATGCACTCTATGTCAAAGAAGACAAGTATGGCAAATTTCTCATCGTTTCTCTTTACGTTGATGATTTACTTTTTACTGGAAATGATAAATTTTTGTGTGATGATTTTAAGAATTCCATGAAAAATGAATTCGAGATGAGTGATATGGGTCTCATCCATTACTTTCTCGGAATTGAAGTTAATCAAAATGAAGGAGAAATTGTCATTTCACAGCAAAAGTATGCTCATGATTTACTAAAAAAATTTCGGATGGAAAATGCTTCACCTTGCAACACTCCCATGGATGCAAATTTGAAATTGTGCAAGGATGATATTGGAGAAGCAGTCGATCCAAGTTTATATCGAAGCTTAGTTGGAAGCTTAATGTATTTGACAGCAACAAGACCTGATATTTTATTTGCCGTAAGTATGTTAAGCAGATTTATGACAAACCCGAAAAGAAGTCATTGGGAAGCAGGAAAAAGAGTTCTTCGTTATATTCTTGGCACCATTAATTTTGGAATTTATTACAAGAAAGTTTCAGAATCAGTGATGTTTGGTTTTTGTGATAGTGACTGGGGTGGTAATGTGGATGATCATAAAAGTACATCTGGTTATGTTTTTAGTATGGGTTCAGGTGTTTTTTCATGGACTTCAAAGAAACAATTTGTTGTTGCCCTTTCTACAACCGAAGCAGAATATATCTCGTTAGCTGCAGCTGGATGTCAAGCTTTATGGCTTCGGTGGATGTTAAAAGAATTGAAGTGTATTCAAAAATGTGAAACTGTTTTATTTTGTGATAATGGATCTGCCATAGCATTATCAAAGAATCCAGTTTTCCATGGAAGAAGCAAGCATATTAGAATCAAATATCATTTTATCAGAGACTTGGTTAAAGATGGAGAAGTGATAGTAAAATATTGCAAGACTCAAGATCAAGTGGCTGATATTTTTACAAAGGCGCTCAAGTTTGACTTATTTGTTAAATTCAGAGGAAAACTTGGAGTTGCTCAAGTTTAGATTAAGGGAGGATGTTGAAGTTAAATTAATCTAAACTTAATACATGAATTTGCATTATTAAATATGCATGAATATGTGAGATACATGGAATAGTTAATAATCACTAAATACATTGATATATGAATAGTCACATGTATTGATATTTATTGTTAATATACTTTTCTACTAGTATAAATATGTGTAAGGTTTCTCATTTGTAAATAAGAAAGAAAGTAAGAAATTCAAGTTTAAGAAATATTATTCAAGTTCTTTCTTCTCAATTGTGTGAATAAGAGAACAATCTTCTTCTCTTGTTTCTTGATTTGTATTGTAAGGGTCTATTACGTTTCCAACAGGTTCTTGGCTTTTTACATTATTCATCACAATACACATATATATGTGTGTATATATATTTATCATAATATTTATTGTTTTTATATCATTCCCTATATAACTTGCCAAAGGAGAGTTGCCCTATGACTGCTATAGCTTAGCAATAACTTCTTATGTATAAAGGTATGTCTCCTTTGTTCTCACCTTTTTTTTACCAAAGTTAATGATTATTATTCTAATTTGTACAGATGTTTATACACAGACATGTTTGCTAACTATTTTGTTAACTTCTTTTTCTTTTCTTGAATTGTCAGGGTGCAAAAAAAGTTACATATACTGACTTGGGAGAAAGAATCGATTTGTAGTGTAAAGTTCAATAAAAAAAAAAAAAAAAAAAACAGAAAGTCATGACCTTCATGCTTAAGTGAATTATCATATCTTACCATTTTGGAAATACATAGATGTCTCTTATATACATATATACACACATAGAACTAATTGAAACGGTTCGTTGTTGAAATTTGAAGAAGGTTTAAAATATGAATCAAAATAGCAAACATTCCAATGAGTAACCATTTTATTTTTAGTTTTCTTTTTTGAAATGTATGCTTCTTTTCTTTCGATTCTTATTTAAAATCACTCTCTTATATGTGATATTGAAATACGTAAAAATCCAATAAGTAAAAAAGCAATTTTAATTGAGAAAGAAATAACATTGCAAGACTTTGAATACATAACCTTGGGTGTTAGTGTAAGATTAGATGGATGATTATCTCGTGAGATCAGTTGAAGATTTTTGGTTATTTCTAAAGTAAATAAGTAAAAAGTGTTTAATAAATTATTTGAATTATCAATTATATGTTTAATAAATTTCTAAATTTTTTAAAACTTGCATAGTTATTAGATACAAACTTAACTGTAGGTGAGTTTGAGACAATTTGTAAATAAGACGGAAAGTATAGACGAGCATCAAACAGAGAGACTACCCTAGATCTTGTTAGGTTCTCCGTGGAAAATTTTTCTAATACTATGCTAGTATAGAAAATAATAAATTAATTTATTATTGAAATGAGGTCATTTATCGATTCATAATGAAACTCGGTATAATTGTAATTAATTATGACTTGTCAAATTATGAATGAAAATAGTAAGTATTACTATAGTAGTAGAAATTTTTCTATCATCATCGTCTCCCCCTTCTAATTATCTTGTGTGCTCATTGAGGTTTGGGGAGAAACGTATAACTACAAGGGCATTTCCTATACTTTTTGGGCTCTTTCTTGCATTCTTAATCTTTCTTGGGCATCATCCAAGTTATGATCATTCTAGGGGCCATGGTTACTCTCTCTATACATTTCTTATCATAGAGAAGGGTAATATTGGAAAAATAGAGATATCAAGATTGATGTGATTGGTACCCTTCAAATAATTTTGAACTTTTGGTTTATTTGATCCTAATTTATAAATTTATTTTTTGAAAAATAAAATATTAAACTTTTAAAGGAAAAAAAAAAAAAAAGAGTTCATTTTAGATTGAATTGGGCCATTGGGTCATATATTGTCCTTTATTTTGAATTCAAATATTTCTTTCTAAAATTCTATCCTCCTATAAATAGGATAGAATACAAAATTTTGATATATTTTATAAATTTTTTTGATAATTTAATTATTTAGCATAATGTAAAAGAAATAACTAAAACAATTATGAAATGAATCGTGATTTATGGGGGATTTTTGTAATAAATTAAAAGTAAGGTTTGATAAAAGATGAACAAGTTAAGTAATGATTGGAAGGACAGTCAAAGAATTCCTTCTTTTTCTTTTATCTTTTCTTTTCTTTTCTTTTTTTCCTTTTTGAAAAATAGGTATATAATATAATTTTATTTTGTTCTTTTTCACTTTTTTGAATATCATAAATTATGGTGGTGGTGTGTGTGTGTGTGTATGCAGATGCAAACTTTTGCTTTTTCATCATTTTCTCAAGGACAATCATTTTTCATTATGTTTTTTTTTCAACATCTATTTTCTTTAGATCTTGACTTTTCATTCCTCACTCACTCACTCACTCACCTACAATGGAATAGATAAGTAAAATGAACTATTTATACTCCATTTTGAAGGCCAATAACAAGAAGTTTATTAACAAAATATATACTAATATATACTTCAGTTTTCAAATAACTCTACTGCTATATTTTATATGTAATTTAAGTAATTATTCTCCCACTGGATTGAAGTGTAAATAAAATTTTTAGTTAGAAAAAGGACGATCTTAATTTTAAAAAGAATAAAATGATTATTTTCTTTGGTGTGAGACATTTTGGATGGTACCAAAAGCAATAGTTATGATCATGATGGATATATACCCGTGGGCAAATTAATTATACATTGTGGAGATAGGTAGAAGTTTTGTTGTTCTTATCGATTAATATCATAACCATGGTCTAAACTTATACGTGTGAGTGAGATCCTTAGCGATTTTGAACAGAAATAGTAAGTCTTGTGGATGAATTTTGAGAACATACAAAAAAGGGTTTGGAATGTGTCAAGAAAGTAGAGCTCTATCAAATCACGTGGATTTGAATTGGAGAGTAGACTTATCAAGTTGAGTGGACTGATAGGAAAATTGAAAGATATATCTCCGTATGATATTTAGTTTGCACGATCTTAGATAAGAGCAAACTAATATTATAGTCTATCCACTATAATCAAATCACGAAAAATTACTATTTGAATCTATCATCGTTATATATCATTCTGGAAAGTAAAAACAAATCTTCTCAACAAGATTTCCAAAATTTTGATGTTTTCATCCTGAGTGGAATTTAACCTCTTCCAAACTTTTTTTTTTTTTAAGAAAAAAGAAGAACTTAAACAAATAACATTTAAATAATAACCAACTTGAAACTTGAAAGAAACGTTTAAACATTAAATTACTCATAGGATGTGATCATGCATGGTATATATATATATATATATAACTATATTTGACTGACTATATAAAGACTGAATTGAATTTATATAACTTAGAAATTAGAAAATAATATTATGTTTTTCATTTTAAACTATAAAATTGTTGATCTATATCCTTAAATATTTGAATAAAACCATTTGGAAATGACAAATTATACATACATATATGTATGTATTGTAAAGTTTAGGTGCTTGTGAGGTTAACAGCTCAAATGAGAAGTAATCAACAATATTCATTCATTTAGAACAATATATAATGCAGCTGGAGATGGGTAGGATTTATGAACAAATTTTCCACATTGTGTTCAACTCCACATATATAGTACTCCAATTGGTATAATGTATTAATGTGGAGACCTTTTCTATTAATTAGTTCAATATTAATTTTAAAAGATTATCAAAATTTAATCTTCTAGAGAAGTTTGCAGTAATATAATAATTGTGAGTTGTTTTTAAATATATTAAAATTAACTAAAACGTTTACGCAAATATATAGAAAAATTTTATAGTTTATTTATCATCGTATGCTGCGATAGACTATTATGTTGGTGTTTATCTATGTTATGATAGATACATATGATAGTTTATCGTAATAAGTATGATATTTTTAAATATATGTAAATATTTTAAGTCAGTTTTGTAATTTAAAATAATTTTTTAAAAATTAATAGTTTTTGTAAAATATATATTAATATTTAATCAACCTTTTTATGTCAAATAATTGAGAGATGAGAATTTCCTATTTCTTTTCTTTAATCTCAAAAGGGAGTTCGCCACTAACATAAAATAGAGTTTCTCCAACCCCCCTTTTCTTTGTGAACAAGTCTAGGATCAATCCAATATATATATATATATATTATATTAAACTTTCAAAGTAATCTCATTCTATGCATTGAGAGTTTCATTTCTTCCTACGAAAGGTTTGGAATATAAGTTTAAAAACAAGAAATAGGAATGTTTCGAGAGATTGAGTTGAGTTATTGAACTTAAAATCGTTTAGATTTGAAGCAACGTTGTTTTGTTCGAGTTTAAAAAAGTTTTGAATTTGGAGTCTAAAATTGTTTGATAATCAAGCTTAGTTTAGTATTTGAAAGAACAGTTTATTTTTAAAAACTTTTTTTTCTTAAGATTTGATTATAAATTCATTGTCTCTTTAACAAAGGGATCGCGAGAAAATAAACATAATTTTTAAAAACAAAAAACAAAGTTTGTTCTTAGTCTGTGAAATTAAATGAATAACTTATAACCAAAGAACACTGTGCATAAAATCTATATATGAAAAAAAATATCCAATTTTAGTCTCTATATTTTTAAGTAAGTCTTACATTTAATTCATACTTCCAATTCATCATTGATTTTCTTTTAATTTTGGAAATTTATTCACACATTAAATTTTCTCGCTTAAAAACCATTGTTATTATTAAACCATTTCTTTTAAAATCAACTTTGATAAACTAAAATTTAGATTTTGAAAACTTGAAAAGAAAATTGTTTTAAGAGGTAAAATTGCAAAAAATATTTACAACATCTATGATAAATGATAATATTAAAAATATTTATAAATATAGTAAAATTTCAATATTTAAAATTAAATAAAATCGAAAATATAGGAATTAAAAATGTTAATTAATATAAGGTTTAATTTTGTAAACAATAGGTGGCTTTTGTGTTATTGAGTAGGTAAGGAAGCATTCCAAGAAACACTTTTCTTTTTCTTTTCTTTTTCTTTGGGTAAGCAATGAATGAATGGTGCCGGCCAATATG
This sequence comes from Cucumis melo, assembly GCF_025177605.1. NCBI lineage: Eukaryota > Viridiplantae > Streptophyta > Magnoliopsida > Cucurbitales > Cucurbitaceae > Cucumis > Cucumis melo. Next base: position 21,266,599 of record NC_066865.1, read on the forward strand.
AAACCACTTTTTTAGAGTCCACTATTTGTTGCTATTGTCTTTTTCTCAAAAGCCGTATGTTATGCTCAAACTCACTCACCCCATAAAATCACTTCTTCCCCCCAAATTTTTTTGTACTATGTTTTCGTTTAAAATATTTACGACATACCGTAAATTTAATGATAGACGTCGATGATATTAATAAAAAACTTATATCAATTTCTATTAATTTTCAATTTTATCGATAGACATTATTAGAAATTTATAAGTTATCTAATAGAATTTAAAATTTTGCTGTATTTTATAAATGTTATTTTTATTTTTATTTATTTTGTAATATTTGAAAATGTTTCTTCCTTTTATTTACACTTTAAATATTTCCTTTTTATACATCAACAATGGGAGAAATATGAAGAAAAAAAAATTCCACGCTCCCATATAATATAGAAAGTGTTTGTGAATTTTTCTAATGCCGTTGAAAATGTCATACTTCTATCATAAGAGTTTATCAACAATTGAAATCTATCACAGATATACTATATTTCAAATATTGGTCTATTGGCTATCATTGATATACCATAAGAGTTTAACAACGATAGCTGATATACCAATATTTGAAACACGGTATGTTAGTGATAAACTTTGACAAATTTTGCTATATTTACAATTTTTTAAAAATGTTGCTATATATACTAATATTTTGAATCTAATTGCTATATTTGAAATATCCTTATATTTAATTTAAAAGCATGCTTATGACACACTTTGGAGAATGAGGATCGAAATTTCTACTTTTATAACAGATGGTTACTTTATTTACCATTAAGCTAAGCTCATTTTGATGAATATCATATTCTACTTATTTTATCTAATAAATTTATTTTCATAAATACTAGTGAACTCCACAAACCTCCACGTTGATTTGGAAAACTACGAAGTTTTAAAAATAGGGTGAGATTTGTTAACATTAATGTGATGTCCAGTCCACAAATACTTGTGAAAACAAATTTATAGTACGAATAAGGAAAATATATTTTCTCGGTAGTACTAAAACAAATTTCAGTTAATTTTTAAAACATGTTGATGTGAGACTAAAGAAAGGAATTTTTCTCTTGCTCTCAATGTATAAGAAAATTTCTCGAAAATTTCCCCCTTTTTCACCAACATCTATTCAAACCCTATTTTCAATGTTTTCAACTCCAAATTTTCCTCATCATGATTTAAACTTCAAATTAAAGTCCTTATTTCTTACGTACTAAGATTCAGCTATGAAATAGCTTTTTTTTTTTTTTTTTTCTTTTTATTGAAAGAAGAAAATATTCAAAGTTGTTTGGTGAAAAATTCCCAAATTATTTAGAAAAATGTATCATGAGAACAAAGTTGAAAATTTTGATCCACTTTTCAAAAGGTTTGATTTAACCACATTATCATTTCTGTCTCTAAACATTATTTAATAACGTTATAATTGACTTGATTTTTTTTTTTAAAAAAAAAAGACAAAGTTAATGATTTTGATGTGAAAAAAAGATGTATTTTCTAAAATTATTTGTTTAAAAGTATTAAGTATGAATTTATAAAGAATAAAAAAGAAAAAAAAAACTTAATTCCCTCCCTGACCTATTCATTCCATCCTTAGCCACCCCTATCTTAATTGTTTAGACATCTCTTAGATATATTTGTTTAAAATTTAGGTTTTGTTTAGTAACCGATTTATTTTTTTATTTTGGTTTTTGAAAATTCGATATTTTTTCTCTCCATTTCTTATAATGGTTTGTATATTTCTTAAATACAATCATTTGATTCTTAGTCACATTCTAAAAACAAAAACGTACTTTTTGAAAATTACATTTTTTAGTTTTCAAAATTTGATTTGGTTTTTTAAAACAATTGGTAAAATGTAGAGGAAGAAAGTTGAAAAGTGTCCATAGGCTTAATTTAAAAAAAAAAAAGAAAAAGAACGAAATTATTGTCAAACGAGATCTTAAAGATCAAATATCACAAACTTAAAGGTTTAAAGTCTAACTTGCACTTTAACATTAAAAAGAAAAAAAAAAAAGACCATCGTAAATATAGCAATTGTAATCAAAGTATTAGTGAATAAAGTAAACCGTAATAAATTTTAAATTCAATTCTCGAAGTTTTATGAAATGCATTAATAAATTTGATAGAGTAGTCAAATTTTGTGCTCTATGAAAGAGTTGATAGTATTTTATTCATTTATTTTTTTGTAGTAGAAATGGTCATTAAATTAAAAATTAGGATTAAGAGGTCAAACTTCATAAATCAAAAGATATCAAAGCTGATGAGATTAGGGGACCTTTTCAACGTGAACAAATTTGTTCTATACTTTTTTTTTTTAAAACGTATATCTATTAAAATAAAATCAACCAATTGATAGGTTATGGAATTTTACTTATTAGTAAATATTTGTAACAATTTTATTATTTATAGTAGTTTTCTAAATAATATTATAAAAATATATTTAAATATATTTTTATTCTATCGTATGAACAAAAATTTATTAAGATTATGAAATAAAGTAATAAGTTCTCTCAAGCTTACCAAACGAGTATAATTCAATTAACATGAACTTGTACTAATAATGGAACGTTATGATGTTTGATTTTTCATCCATCAAACATTTTAAAAAAAAGTAACTTAACTAATATGAAACTTTGTAGAAAGATAAATAAGTAAAACTTAGACTAAATAATACAAGATAAGTGTAGATACATTAATATCACACAAATAAGATATACTTAAAATGTATATTGAATCGGCAGTGCCATACTATCGATACAATATATTTATAATGATTTTGAAAAGGTACTAGCATACTAAATCATTTTAATTATTATGAGTTGGTCTAGTGGTAGAAAACATAGTCTCAATAACAAACTATCAATTGTCGTCATCTATTACCTTTGATGTCTGAATTTAAAACTAAAAATGTACTTTTATCTCGAACAAAAAAGTAATTTATAAATTATTGTTTTATTAATATATTGGAAACCTCTAAATTAGCCATCAAATTAACAAATTCAACATTGAAAAAGATAATAATAATAAAGGTAGGAACTTTAATGGTCAAACCCAAGTATATTAAGCAACACACCCATTTAATAGGAATTTGGAAGCATACAACAACCTAAGGAAGAAAAACAGAGTATCTTAAAAGGAAAAACAGAGATGCCGTCGCCGTGCCTGACCGAGATCTCCGCCGCATGTGGCGGAGGAAGCGGCGGCGGAAGCAGCTGTTGCCCAACTCCACTCCTCAACTTTCCATCCTCCCAACCCTCAACCACCGCCACTCCTCGCACCTCTGCCGCTTCCCGCCGTGACTTCGCCGCGAAAGCCAGCGCCGGCGTCTTCCCAAACACCACGTTTACGAACCCAGAATGCCTCCCTTCGCCGCCGCAGGCCCTCTCCCTCTTCCTCGCCGCCTTCCCTCAGTACAGTCAAACCCAAGAAATTGACGCGATCAGAAACAGACAATATTACCATCTCAATCTCTCAAACCACATTTGTCTCGATTACATCGGCATCGGCCTCTTCTCTTACCACCAATTCCAAAAACATTCAAACCCATTCCCTTCTTCCAACCTGAATTTCCCTTTCTTCGGCGTTTCTTACCGTACCGGAAATCTCAAATCTCGCCTACTCGAAAATGGCCTCGATTCTGACCTAGAATCCGCCATTAAACGAAGAATATTCAGATTCCTCAACGTTTCCGAGTCCGATTATGCCATGATTTTCACTGCAAATCGGACCTCCGCTTTCAAACTCTTAGCAGAATCATACCCATTTCAAACCAGCAACAAGGTTTTAACTGTTTATGATTACGAAAGCGAAGCAGTGGAAGCCATGGTTAGCAGCTCTCAAAACAGGGGAGCTACTACCATGTCGACTGAATTTTCCTGGCCAAGATTGAGGATAAATTCAAGGAAATTGAAGGAGATGATTGTAAGTAAGAACAAGAAGAAGAAATCTAAAAAGGGTCTTTTCGTTTTCCCATTACATTCCAGAATTACTGGAGCTCGTTATCCTTATTTATGGATGAGTATAGCACAGGAAAATCGGTGGCATGTTCTTGTGGATGCTTGTGCTTTAGGGCCAAAAGATATGGATTGCTTCGGACTGTCGTTGTTCCGTCCTGATTTTCTTGTTTCTTCATTCTATAAAGTTTTTGGTGAAAACCCCTCTGGATTTGGATGTCTTCTTGTGAAAAAATCTGTCATTTCAATTCTTGAAACCAATTCTTCATCATCTAATGTTGGGATTGTTAATCTTGTTCCTGCCGATAAGTTGTTGCAGCTAAATGAAGATTCATCAGGAACTGACATAGATCTTGAGTTTCAACAACAACAAATGGTTCCATCAACAAGCTCATTTTCAGGTCCAATCTCTCATCAAATTTCAAAAACAACAACCAATTTTTCTGAAATGGATGAAGAAGGTAAATCAGGATCAAATGTTTCAGAAATTGAGATAGTTTCAAATCGATATGAGACAAAATGCAAAGGCTTAGATCAAGTGGATTCATTAGGCTTGGTTTTGATATCAACAAGAGCAAGATGTTTAATCAATTGGCTAGTGAGTTCATTGTTAAAACTCAAACATCCCAATTCACAAGGGGCTTCTTTAGTCAAAATCTATGGCCCAAAAGTGAAATTTGATCGAGGACCAGCTTTAGCTTTCAATGTGTTTGATTGGAAAGGGGAGAAAGTTGAGCCTGTTCTTGTACAAAAGCTTGCTGATAGAAGCAATATTTCATTAAGCTATGGATTTTTACATAACATTTGGTTTTCAGATAAGTATGCAGAGGAGAAAGGGAAAGTTCTTGAGAGGAAAGAGTTTGGAAAAGATGAGAAGAACATGAAGAAAAGTAAAGGGAATTTAGGGATTAGTGTGGTAACAGCTGCTCTTGGGTTTTTGACAAATTTTGAAGATGTTTATAAGCTTTGGGGTTTTGTTGCTCAGTTTTTGGATGCTGATTTTGTTGAGAAAGAGAGATGGAGATATACTGCTCTTAATCAAAGAACCATTATTGAAGTGCTTTAGTTCATGATTTTGATATATTCTTCCCTTTATATTCTTTGAAGTTGTAATAAATTCTTGGAACCTTTGATAGAAATCAGAACCTGCTGTTGTGATGAAAAGAAAACAGAGACAAATCAAATGACATGTGAATATTCATGGTATGTTTCCAAGTTTTTCTCTTTTATTACTATGGCTATACTTTAATCAATTCAGATCTGTTTAGTTCGAAAGATTTATTATAAGTTTAGTTTATTATACAACGGTTAAGGTACATTTAGATTATGAAACTTTCATCCATTTGTACATGCAGACCATAGTTGAGGATGAAATAAGCAAAGTTATACTAATTACTTTGTATTAGATGAAATTTATAGGGGATTTCCTTGGAGTTTCTAAACCCATGATTTTCAATTTTAATCCATAGACGATGAGTATTAGATTTGAATTGTCTTTTGATTTTCACTCTTTAAGTTGATTAAACCTACTTGAACGTTTTTAGTATGCAACGGCAATGAAGCTCTGTTACCAAACCCTAAGAATTTTACTTAAAAACTAAGAACGACCATGTACAATCTTGAGGACATGCTTTAGATAACTTAGAAATTAAGGTAAATATTTTTTGAAAATGGTGAAACCGAAAACAATAGAGAAAGGATCTTTACATTGTCACATCTATTTGTGTTTAGGAGGTTACACTTGAAGTGATAGTACACTTTGATGTACAGGTGTGATCTAGATCATAAGAATATGAAACATCACAACTTAATGGTAGAGACATGTTTGAACAAACAGTTACATCTTTTTTCGTACTATTACTATTTGAGTTGAAGTGGTATATTTTTTATGTATATAAGTATGTAAATATGAAAATTCATGATTTAGCAAGAGATATGTTTAAACGGACAACCATATCCTTTGTGACACTATAACTATTTAGGTTGAAGCGATATATCTTATGGGTGTGCTTTGATGTTTGAACCAAAGATGTATAAGCTATTAATATCTAGCGATAAAGCAAACTCAACTTTGTAATTAACGAGAAGGTTAAAAGTCTAATCGACCATTTCACACAAATTTGGTTGAAAAGTTTGACTTAAATGGGACCGAGCAAAGAATCCAAAATTTTTGGAAAATTATGTTAAATGATAAATTTTTTGAAAATATTTACAAACATAATAAAATATCGTAATCTATTTGCGATATTTATCATAGTCTATATTTGTTTATTGCTTATAAATATTTTAGTTTGTTTTGCTATTATTTATAAATAATCCTTACTTTTATCATTTTGTTTATGTTATTTTTCGGTGAAATCACCAAAAGAGAAACTCATATTTTCCGATTGGGTCTTTCACTCTCGATTCCTTCCCTCTTTCTCACTCTCGTTCACTCGTCGACAAACACATCTGAAGCTCATTCCATCGAGAACTCTTCTCGCTCTCATCGGCAACACCCCATCTCGACGTCCTCTCCCGTTTTGTAACATTCACTCTCGACTTTTTCCATTTTTCTTTCTCACATTATGACATTTCTATTTTCTCTCTCACTTCTTGGTGATCCTATACAAATAAAATTAAAGCGTAATATTATAATTTTGAATGGCGAGGTAAAAGTAATAGGAACAATTATAAAGTTTCAAATAGTGGGGAAGAACAAGAAACCATTTGGGGTTTTGTTTTCAAGCTTTTATATAATCTATCTGATTTTAAATGTCTGAAATTATAATTAGAACAGGTTTTTCGTTTTGAAGTTTCCAAATATAAGATTTTATTCTCTAATTTTTTAAAATATAGGCTTAAGGGGTTCTTGTTGTGGCATTTTGTTTGCTACCTATCAATCATAAAAAACTGAACCATAGTTTTTTTAGACATTGACATTTAATATACTTCTATCAGTTATATTGATAAACAATGATAGAAATCTATCAATCTCTATCATTGATAGAATCTAAAATGTTGCTGTAAGTTGTAAAATTTTTAGTTATTTTATTATATTTAAAAATATCTTTTTTAAAATTAATTTTAATATAATGTTGACATGGAAAATCGTAAAATAATAATTGAAAAAAAGGTTAAATTATTGTTAGAGTTTTGTTCGATTCAAAATGTCTCAAAATACGTCAAGTCTTGTGTGTTCCCTCAAACCAATGTCACCTAGAAGATTGGACTAAAAAAAGGTGAGCCCAAACCCAACTTGGCCCAAACCCAACTTGGCCCAAGCCCAAGTTTAATTGTTTCGGCCTAAAAGACAATCAAGCCCAAACCTAAAAGAAAAGAAAGGGAGAAGCTCCCAAGCTCTAAAAACCAAAGCTTTTGATAGTTTTGAAAAACGGTAATCGTAATTATAACAATTAGATAAGTGTATGACAATATTTTAAAAGATTGAAAATATAGTAAAATCTGTTAAATTCTATCAATGATTAGAATCTATTATTGATAGACCAATATTTGCTATATTGGTTACTCGTCGTAACGACCTTTTAAAAATAATCATCGAATACTTGAGAAAACAATTTGAGTTAATTCAGTAGTTATAAGAAAATCTATTTCTACAAATATTATATTGAAAAAAATGAAAATGAGAGAAAAATATGATAGGTTCACAAAGAATAATTTCAATGACAATGTTGTTCAGTATTAATTTAATTTAGTTAAAGTATGAAGGGAAATTATTTTAAATTATAGATTTCTGAAAATATTCATAAATATGGTTGTTCACACGAGATTTCCAAAGAAATTTGATTCGTGGAGGTGAACTTGTGTTGATGTTGTATTTATGTTGATTTGATGCGATGTGGTTCGATCTCTAAAATTTGATCCTCTGATTCTCTCTCGGGCTGGATGCTTACGCTTGATTTGAGGAAGCGAAGCGTGATGTTCTTGGAGTTGGAGTCTTGGAAGAAAGCTTGTAGCTTCAATCTTCGAGGGTGTTCTTGAAGTTGAAGTCTTGGAAGAAAGCTTGGATCTTCAAAGGAAATCAATATTCGAGGATGGTCGACAAGAGTTGAGGAGCCTTCTATCTCTTGAGAGAATTCTCTCTAGACCTGGAGTCAAAAATTTCCAACCCCACAAATGGGAACTCCTCTATTTATAGAGTTCCTTGGTGGGCTTTTATGGACTTGAGCCTGTTCTGGTCCATGGACCATACCCATGTGCCTAACTAAATAATATTTAATTGAATCAAAATAATTAATTCGACCCAATTGTCATAATAAAGACACGTGACATCATTAGAATTGTCCAATTTGTCTTTATATTTAATTTGGGACACATGCCAATTTTGATTGGTTACAAAATTTCTTATTCAACAATGCTAAAATATTATAATTTATTTATAGTAGACCACAATATACGATTATTTGTGTCTGTCCTGATATAAATAAGCGCATATAGTAGTCTATATTGATCTATCGTGATTTATTGTAAATAAACTGTGATATTTTGTAACTATTTTTCTTTATTTTGCTATGTTTGAAAATAGTCAAATAATTATCTGGGTTGATTTTTTTTTTGTAAGTTAATATCAATTAATTCTAATTAATCCTTTTAAATAACTAGGAAAAAAGAGAGAGATAGGAATTCTTAAACAAAATATTTTTTTCTATTAGTTATTTTAAATAAAATTACCAAAATGAGCTTAATTCAAATTCAATTTACTTAACTTTTCTCCCTACATATAAAATGTTCTATCTTTTACTCTCTGTACTAAAAAAGTCTTAATAAACTTTTCAAATTTCGAATTTTATTTTTTAAAAAAATTATAATGATTTTATTTGTTGGCTTATTTTTTAATAATAAATAAATATAGTTATTATACTTTATTTCTTAAAATGAAGTGAAGAAACATATTTAAATCTTAAACTTTTAAAAGAAGAATGGAAGAAGAGAATTTAAAAAAAAAAAAAAAGTGTTGGTATTTTTTTTTATAAAAAAGTAATAAAAGTTCCTTAAACGTCTGGTTTCTGTGTTTTAAAAAGATATATTTTAGTTTTAAGTTTATAAAAGTAAGTCTATTTGATATATGATTTTTCAATTTTAAGAGTAGGTTAAAAAATATTGATATTTTTTTAAGAAAACTTATATGATAGAAAAAATTATTTTAGAGAAGATATGATTTTTAGAAATTAATTATCTTTCTAATTTAAAATGTCATATAGTTATTTAACATAAAATTATAAAGTTATCTGAGATTCTTTCTAAACCTACTTTTAAAAAATGAGGGACTAAAAAGGTATCTTTTGATGGATCAAATGAGCCTATTATGATAAACAAAGCAATTAAAAATGTATACTTTTAATACTTATGAACTAAATGCACGTATTTTTCAAAACTTGAGGACTAAAAGGATAAATATATTTATATAAGAGACTTTGGTGTTCGTTACTTATAAAGAATACGAAAGATGTGATGTAAGGAAGTTGGGGAGTCGAATCGCATAACATGCCAACTCAAGGAATCTCCACATCCATTCAACTTTTGATAAAAAGTGTGACAAACTTGCTTTAACATTTTAACGTTGAACCAGTCCTTAATATTTGCTTTAAAAGTTTTATCGCGAATAAGTATATTTATAGAAGAGACTTTGGTGTTCGTTACTTATCTAGAATGGACAAATGAACCATTGAGAAAAATCGTTTACCCTCAAGGGTTAAAAAAAAATAAGTCGCATACCCTCAACTCCTTAATGATCCATTTGTGAATTGTCCGTTAAGAGTTGGGACAGTTTCAAGCTCAACCACTTTGACGACTGCAAATCACTCATTGGCTCTTTAAGATCATCAATGTGACAACTAAATATTCCTATTTGAGTCTTGTAAAGAAAATTCATGTGACTCCTAGGGTCCTCTTTGGTACTACCACAATGATCTGAATGGTATCACTAAGTAATGCTACCTAGGTCTCCTCCATGTGCATCATATATATATCTTCCTTGGGTTCTATCAAAGTGTTTCAAGATCCTCCATGAGATTCCTAGGTCCTTTGTGTCTCCTATCTACCTATTTCATGGGCCATAGCTTCCGTATGAATGAATCTACGTCTTTCAAGGTTCTTTTTGAGGTCTACCATAGATCATCCAATGGTCTCTAGCGTCCAATTAAGGTCTTCTATGGGTCCTATGACGTATCTCTACACTCCCTTACAATAGTGCGTAAGCTTCTTCATAGTGCCTCCAAGCTATATCTAGATCTAAGTTACCTTTGAGTTCTTTAAATTATCACTCTAGCTAGCCTCCCAAATGGATTATCGGAATTACTAGTCAACTTCCTCATGTATTCTCTAGACTACCTTTTCCACAAGTATCTCCCAAACAACTCTTCTATCTCGATCTACCTCTGCAGATTTACCCCTAACAATTTAGTTGCAATGGCAGTAGTTTTCTTAATCCATTATTTTTAAAACACTAAAAAAAACGTGGGAAAAAAAAACAGTACATGCAAATAAATTGGGGGGGTAAAAATTAAAATTTTGATATAGGTAAAAAATAATAATAATTGATGTGACCATAAATATTTAATGAAAAGTCTAAGTTGAAGTCAATTTCTCCAAGGAAGTAAGTGGGCACAACGCACGAGGAGTTCACGTGATGGCCACACCCCATTGGTGAAAAGTAAGGCTGTGGAGACCACCTTGACCATCGTGCTGTCGCATTTTCATTGGTCGTTGACGCACGAAATTTGTACGGTCCTAACTTTTTTATCACTGATTAATCAAACACATCCCTAGGAAACCAAAATGAGAGAAGCACCGAGGTTGTACCGCACGCAAATTCACACATTGTTTCATTTATGTTCTTAGGTTTGTTCTTCCCTCTCATAAATGTTTTTGTTTTGTTTTGTTTTGTATTACTCAATTCAATTTTGTTACTATGTATTTCATATGTTTTTACATTTGTCCCCTTTTTTAATCTCATTGGCTTATTTAAATGGATTGATAAAACAAAATTCTTTTTTTTTTTTTATTTTAAAAGTCATTTTTATTTATAATAAATATCGTAAGTGTTTCCAAAATTATTTTGAGTAATTATTGAGCGCTTTCAATTTTATTATTTTTAAAACAAACGCTTGAAAAAAAAGTTAAACAAAACGTATTCCTTAGTTTATATCTTATCGTAAAATATATTATTTGAAATTTAAAGACAAACTTATTAGGGTTTAACTTTATATATATATAAACTAAATTGTTACATTGTTAGAACTAAATTTATCATAAAGTTTGATGTTTCTTTTCTTTTTTATCATCGAAGACTAAATGGCTAAAAAAGTAAAAGTATAGGAAGGATGATTGTTACATGCTAAATATCTATGAATCAAAGTTCATGGAGTGAATTGTTATTTGTAAAAGTCTTGGAATTATAATTGTTCTTTAATAATAAACCTACAAGAATTTGAAAATTGTATAAATCAATCGTTACTAGTCAAAGTGCATAAATCAATGCTAATTAACATGCAGTAACCTTTAATTTATAATGTTATAGTATTTTTAATTTTGCGATCCTTTGCGTTATTGAACTCTAAAATAATTTGACACTTAATGTGTTTAATAAAAATTAAGTCCTTACGAATAAAGATTGTGACTAAATCGTTAACCCAATAAGATTTAGGAATCAAAATAAAACTTTAACTATTATTTAACAAATTTTCAATAAAAAGAATCCTCAATCTATATTACTTTTGACTTTTGATAACAAAGTCTACCGAATTCGCTGTAATCAACTTAAGTTCTTTTACTATGTTGTAAATATCAGTTTTAATATTATTGTCATCCATAATAATTCCCCTATATATACTACTCATTCAAAATAATTCGTAAAATTATATTTTGTATGATTGATTGCAAATATAAAAGTTCAAATTAGAAAATAGTTAATCATAAATGTCAATGAATATTCCATCTTTAACAAGTTTATTAATGGTAAAACTAACAGTGATAATTAATGAATACTCACTTTCTCAAAGTTAGAGGTTCTCCATCCATTTTTTTTTGACTCTCACGTGTTGTATTAAAAAAAAATAAATAAACAAACACGTTTGTTTGGTTTCTAGATTTTAACATTTAATTTATTATCTATAAGTTATATTTTTTACATTTTAGATCTAAATTTTATTTTAAGATATTTTCGATTTTCACTAGATACTAACTTTAACTTTTGGTATTGATTAATTAATTAAAAACTATTGGTATTGATTAATTAATTAAAAACTATTAAAATAGAGAGTGTTAGCAGCTATAGAAATAGTGAAACTCAATTAGTTATAATTCTTTTTAAAAAATTTACCGACACTAACACTAAATATCGAAAAAAATTGAAAATTTTAAAGAGAAATTATTGTAAAAAAAACTACTAAAATATTTACAAAACATAGCAAAATTTTAACTCTATAATTGATAAAAGGTAAAATATTGATATATTTTATAAATTTTTTAAAAATCATTTTACTATAATTAAAAATACCTCTAAAATAAATTACCAAATAAAAACAACCCAACGACCAAAAAAAAATTTTTTTGGAATAATGTTTTTCCCCCTTAGTTTTTGGAAGATGAATAAAAGTGAAGCATATATATAATAAATGTTATTTCTTTTTATTAAAAGGAAGAAAAAAAAACACATTATTATTTTTGGTAATTAGTCAAGGCAATGAAAAAAAAAACAACAACAACAACAATAAATAATATACATGAAAAGAGAAAATAAAATAATTAAAAAAAATGCTTTTATTGGTTTGAGGGTGAGATTGAGAAATGGGGATAGATTCCAATTCCTTCCTCTTTTAGGGTTTCTTCTTTCTTCAACCATTTTCACACTAATAATTTTCTCATTCTTCTTCGTCTTCTTCACTCTTCATTCTTCTAAACTTTTCTTTAAAAGCACTTGGTGTGTTTCTCATTTCTTTTTTTATTTTAATTTTGCACACCCCCCCCCCCCCCATTCTTTTCCCTTCATAACCTCAAAATCTCTTTTGGGTTTTCATAAATTACCAAAGGGAAAAAAAAATCCCAAATTCATTGATTTATTCGATTTTCTCTTCATCTTTTCTTCCCTTGGCCTAACAAAAACCATGCCATAATTTTCTGATTTTTCTTAATTATTAACCCTTTCAAGTGAGAATAATTTTCCTTTCCTTTCCTTTCCTTTTTTTTTTTTTTTTTTTTTGGAATTAATCCTAGTTGGATTTCTGTATATATATATATATATATATAGATATCTGATAATATATGCAATTTTTTTTTTTTTTTTTGGTTTTTCTGAAGGGATAAATTTGGAAAGAACGACATGGTTCGTGGGAAAGTAGAAATGAAACGAATTGAAAATTCGACAAGTCGTCAAGTGACATTCTCAAAGAGAAGAAATGGACTTCTGAAAAAAGCTTATGAATTATCTGTTCTTTGTGACGCTGAAGTTTCTGTCATCATTTTCTCCCAAAAAGGAAGACTCTATGAATTCTCAAGCTCCGAGTAAGTTCTTATTTTTTAAATTCACTTTTTTTTTTTTTTTTTTTTTTTGTTGATGAATTAATCCAAATTTTAAAAAGGTTGTGATGCTGATTTTTATTTTTTTCAAATTTTCAAATTTTTAATTTTAGTTCAAATCTCAACAATATCTACCTTTCACAGTGAATATACCAAATTGTACCTCTTAGATTTCTGCAAGATTTTCCCTTATGGGAAACTGGAATTCTTTTTTAAATATAATTTCCAAGATAAAAACTATGTGCTGTTTTTTTGAATCTGAATTATTATGTTGTTTCAAGGCTATGATTTTATGGGTCAATTGTACCTTTTTTCTTTTTCCTTCCCTTTTCTTGAGGGTATAATTCAAAAAGAATTTGCCCTTTTAATTTAATTTTAGATTGCTTTTGTTGCATTGGAAGGAGTATATTGCAAATTGGATATAATAATCTAATTCATTAGTTTATTTTCATTTCCTTTATGTTTCTATGAGTGGCAATTTAATATATATTTGTACGAGTTATTTTATGTTGTTTTTGTTTGATTTTTTTTGGTTTTATTGTAAGAGAAATGGAAAAATAATAATATTTCATATAAGTATAGTTTACTTAGTTATATTTCTCTTAATGTAGATTATTATTATATGTTTAAATATCTCTATTTATTAATTTACTATAAGAAGAAATGATCTCTTTTAAGAAAACAAAATTCAAAAGAAGATATTTTTCTATCGTTTTTTTCTTATACTTTTTGTTCATTGGTACACATTCCATAATTCACTTTCTTTCTCCCTTTTTCATGATCATTTACTTATACTTTTTTTAAAAAACTATTTTTTCATTAAAAGTACAATTATTTGATAATAATTTATGTTTTTTACATTCAAATATTCTTAGCCAAATTTTCCCATATATCATTCTTATCATTTTGCATGCAATTAATAAAGTGTCATTTTGCTTTACCTATTTGTAATTTAGTATTGTCCACATTTAAAATATTCCTTGGTTAGTACTCTAGAAAATACATCATATACACATTTTATGTGTTATCTCATAGTTGAAGAAAAAACGACATTACATTTGAAGGAATTGCTTAATCTTTTAATCATATTAATATACTCTAACATATATATTAGGTTTAGTGTAGAAGTGTAAGTAAGTGGTTAACTTTATTTAGTTGAACTTATTTGGATGTTTAGTAGTCTATTATATTAAGGACTCTCCGTGATATTATTAGGTTTTGGACAATAGAAATTGAAAATTTCACGTCTCTGATAAAGTTATTAAATAATAATGTTGGATCTAGGACTATTATATATATTTTATCTTAAAAGTGTTTTTTTTTTTTTTTTTTTGCCATTTTTGTTATGTTTTACATAGATTAATTCTTCATTACAAAAAATTATCTTCCTCATGTTATGTTTTCTTTTTCCTCTAAATAAAAATTAAATCCATTCACTCACCAAAATGAGCATAACTTAGCTAATATCAAATATTTACTATAATCTCAAGGTTAAAGATTTGACCCAAGTGTTACTTTTTGTACAACCTATCATACACTTTCTAAACTAAAAAAAATAAAAATCATTTCCATATTAATGTAATTAATTTTTGGTGTTTTTCTTTTTCATTTATATTAATGCATAAGCTTAGTGTTCTATTTTCTTTAATTTTTTTTTAATTTTTATGACTATTTGGGCTCTTTTTTGAAATATTTGAATGGAAAGAGATAAAAGGAGTGTTTTTGTAAGGTTCTTGAAAATAAGAAGTTTAGTTTAGTCAGTCTAGTCTAAGTCATGTTTAATAGACTAGAGTAACTAATTTTTTTTAATTAACATTTCTGTGCTTTTGTAAATATTTGAGCTTTTCTTGTATGCACAGAAATGTTAATCAATGTTTGAGCTTTCTGGTATGCATTTGTGTAATTCTTGTATAGATCATTTTTAATTTGACTATGGATTTATGTTTCTGTCTTCATTTTTATTCATAATAATACATTTTGAGACATTGAAGCTTTACTTTTTTTATAAAATATATAAATTAGGTTTTGTATATATGTAGAGAGAAATATGATAATTATCATACATATTTGAATCTTAGGTAAAAAAAAATAAAAAACATTAATAGTCATGATTCTCCAAGTGTCTAAACTAATTAAAGTGTTTCAAGTAATTGAAAGGATAGACTATTAGTGTGTATATAAAGTGTTAATCAGTTAAACTTTTGTTAAGTATGTTAGTAAGTTGTTAATAACAACTCTCAGCATTGGCCTTTTGAAGTTAATTAACCATCAAAATTAAGATAAAAACCAGCATGATTCATAAAAACGAAATCTCTATTAAAGGAGTCGATACATTTATTAGAAGTTGTCTAAGTGATATTATTATTATTATTATTATTATTATTTTGAAGTGATATAACAATAATCAAATCCAATATCACGAGTATCCTTTTAACTTGCTTCGACGATGATTCCATTTTTTTTTTCTTTTTTCTTTTTCAATAAAGATATACTTGGTATGGTTTTAAATTAATAGGTAAGTAATTTGGTTTATTTATCGTTTATTTGAAGAATTATTTAGTAACAATGCTATATATATAATCAAAGTTGAATTATATTTTCTTTCTCATAATATATATATATTTTGAATGGTTCAGCATGCAAAAGACAATCGAACGCTATCGTAAGCATGGGAAAGAGGGACAAAGCAACCCTTTTCGATCAGAAGGATATATGCAGGTTTTTTCTTCAACTAATAATTAAACTCTATCCATCAACTTTAATTAAAATATTTCTAATACCTTACTTTATATTTTAAATCTCTAAATTGAGTCAATCAAATCTTTTAATTAGTTTTTTCTTTTTTGTGACACCATGGAAGATTGACATCGAATCTCTTATTTTAAAGTTGTTCGTACATTCTTTATATGCTAAGTCGTGTCTATTTGGCTAAGTATATAGCTCAGTGGATAAAATCACAAACTATCATCTTAATATTAGTTGTTACCGAGACTTTAAAAGTAATCTGTTTTTACTTTTATTATTTTGCTATCTATCTTGAATTATGTAATGATGGTATACAAATTTCTTAAAGCAAATATATGATAGGGTTTTTGTGGATTAGGTTACAATTTGTTTTATGAAAAAATGAGCTAGAGAATATTATTTTGATTATATACATGTGTATTGTATTGGTGTGTATGTAATATATGTAAGGCAATATAACGATGAAAGAAAATCTTATGTTAAGGTGCAAGTTTAATAGATAAATAGTTATGCATGCATGAATAAATTCTCAAATGGAGAGAGAATATAAAATAAAATCCTCTTCCAAAAGACTATATGACAACCCATTTGGAATAATAAATAATTGATTTCTGATAGGATGAGATGTTAGAAAATTAATCTTGTTTTAGCTAGTTAATATATCATTTGGTTTTGTTAATTGGTGTTTAATAATTAGTAATACATTGTTTATATTAGATAACATGGGTTGGGTGATGAGAGAAATAACTCATTTATCTTATAAACATTGTGATCAACTTAAACTAGTCAATTGGTTATGGTAAATTTACACTTTAACACTTTTCGATCTCTTTTCTCTAGTATCTAGGATTTTTCTTAATTGTAGAAGTTTTGTAGAATAACCTTAAGTAGAGAACATTAGAGAAGGAATGACATTACATAAGGATTTGAACCTAATATCGTGTTTAGTTACTTGAATCATGTTTTTGTTTCCTTTTATTGGTAGACCATCCCATGTCTCAATTTTCATCTAACATTCCAACACAATTTTATTAATTCCTATACGAAAGATGACAATAAAATTGTAATTTTTTAAAAAATAGATATATAATTTTGAGACAATGTAGTTTAATACCCTAATGAATATTTCTTATTTGATCATGGATTCTACCTAATCACAAATCCGCTGCATCGATGTCTATGCAGCAACTGAAGCAAGAAGCTGAGATGACTGCAAAGAAAATCGAACAACTTGAGAAATCCCAACAGTATGCAATTTAAATTAAAGCTTACCATATATGGTATCACATATTATAGGGGTAATTCATATATATTATTGAGCATTATATTTTGAATTTTGATGTGGTGTTAATTAGGAAGCTTTTAGGACGTGGGTTGGATTCTTGTTCTTTTGAGGAACTTCGAGAGATTGAAAGACAATTGGTACTTAGCTTAACTCGTATTAGAGAAACTAAGGTACGTTTCTAAATATAATTCTCATAACTATTCTTACATTTTTACCTTAATTACTTCTCTATGCGAAATATAAGAATTTGATCCTTTTATTATTTCTTAATTATGTGCTTAATTATGAATGCTTTTAATTACCACAAAATAAATAGTTGATTGTTTATGTTTGCTAAACTTTGATAAGTTTTCTTGATCAAGATTTAAGATGTATCTACTTAGGTTGAGATGCTTGAGTATATATACAATATGCACTTGTCGTTGCGATATATTGCTTCATTTTTTAGTTTCTTTTAGAGAAAAATGAAATGTCGACTTCGCTAGAACGATTTTTTTCTTGATGCATGAAAGAGGTATGTCGAGATCATTTCCTTTATTTCTAACCCAACCTAGTGAACTCAATTCAAGCATGTTGGAAGCAAGGCAATTTAATTAAGGTTTAAGAGAAGTTTTCTTATCAAGAAGTAACTAAAGGAAGAAGATGACATAAAATGTGTTGGAATGTTTTGAATTCAATTTGTTGAGTTATTTGTAATTAAAATTTAGAAAAATGCACTATATAAAAACTATGTAACCCAAGTGGAACTATTATTATATTCTGAAACTATTCTCTCTAATAAAACCGTTATCCTTCTACTTCATGAACTGCGAATATCTATGTATTAATCTCTCTTTACGTTTTTTTGTATTCTTTTAATTTGTTGATTTCGTAACAACAATAAATATATACAACTCATAACCCAAATGGGAAAACTGTCGAAAACTAACTTCCCTACAAGTCCTAAGTAAAAACTTGACCGCTCTTAAATCTTTGAGAAAACTTTTGTGGGGTTTAATGCAACAACTTATCTTGTATTTAAGTGATGAATCAATCTCAAAACACAACTTTAATGGAAATTATAAGGAAGAATAAAAACATTTTGGGACCTGCAAGCCTCTTAAATCTAAGCCCTCAGAGAGTTTGTGAAATCTATCAGTTTGAACCCACCAAAGTGACACAACCCCTTCAAAGTAATCTCCTTGAAGTACATATCTCCATGAAACCCAAATGCATAGGCTACTGGGAGTCAATTTCTTTTGAGACTCAAATGGATACTCAGATTCAATAAGAATTTAAAAATATGATTCGAGAAATTTGGTGAACCCACAAAGACACAATCTTAAGAGGGCATTTTGAAAATCATTGTAAGGAGTCTCTCACTCTCTTATGTGTTCCTTCATCATAGGTTTATCTAATATGATATCATAGCCCATAAAACTTAAATGGATATTTGGTAAAGAAAAAAAAATGAGAAAGATGGAACCACATGTTAGGTAATATAGTATTATAGCTATGAAACCTAAACAAATACTCGATCTAATAAATAATTGAAATTTAAGGATTAGACATATTGTGAATCTCCTATTAAAAGAAGTCTCTTATAATCTTTATAAAATAGATTAGTTACTTCACCTCATGTTTATTTAATATAGTATAAGAGCTCAAACAACTCAAACAATGTCAATTAAATTTTGAGGTGGAACCTTTGTTTACTTAATAGTTAATTGTAGCAATCTATGCCAAAATGCACATTCCAACTCAAAGAGACTCCCCCTACTATTAATTAATTAATATGACATCAACTTTTTTGTGAATGGATCATAACAAGATCTATTACAGGCTATGAAGAAAAATCATGAAAGAATTTAGTAGGGAGAGAATTTTGGAGAAACTACTTCTATCGATTGTTTTGACACTTGGACTCCATCGAAGCTTTGTTAGTTTTTTTCTTTTCCAAATGGTAGAGAACACTTCTATTTATAGATGCAACAAACTTCTCTAAAGAATAATAATTAATGGCCTAGAAAATTACATGAGGTTTACCTATCCTTAAAATATATTTCGCTAATGCAATTACCTTGCATATTCCAAAAAGTCATATAAAAAATTCAGAAACCAAGTATATGAGTTACATTTAACAAGATCTCTCCCTCCTAAAATTGGCAACTCCTCCAAAGTTTGTTCGGCTGTTTCTTTGTACAATGACAATGAGTAAGCATTCTCAATTAATGTTTGCTTGAACTTCTTTATATATGGAAGTTGTGTAGTTCGTTCGACCATCATCTTTCCTCTCATTGCTGACCTCAAGAGAATGATGGTAAATTAGATAAGTCCCTAGTGTTCAAGGCATTTTAGTATATACAATCTCAAAAGAAACAACAATATAATATTCTTTTCTTTCATTTGGTTAATGCCAAATTCAGTTTGGACAAAGAATAAGGTCTCATTGCTATGGATGATCACCATTCAAACATTGAATGACTGACGTTCCTTCTAAAATTGGTGACTTTCGTTTGACCATTCGTTGAGACTAGTATGCTATACTCCAAAAATGACTTGAAAACTTTACATCTAGGTCAAAAACTATATATGGATTTTGTATAACCTAGTAGACGAAAAACTTATGTAAAGAAAAGTTTGCAAAACTTAACGTCATTAGACTTTTTACTAGCAATAAAATGTGTCACTTTACCAACATGGTCACCCATGAAAAACATCAATGCAGTCCCTTAAATTAGGAGTAAAGATTGAGGATTCCACGTATGGAGAAACCTTCTATATCTCCATGGAACCCAAATGCATGAGCTACTACTTCCCTTGGCCGATTGATTTTAAAGATAAAACTTCATGTTAGATAGCCGACCATGATTACCTTGTGAGATGGAAACTCTTGTTATCTAATATAGTAGTGAAGCTAATAAAACCTAAACGAGTATTTAATCTAATAAAAAAATTGTGATTTGATTAGTAATAGTGAGTTCAAAACAGACACCATCTTGAAGGGGCAGCATGTTAGGAATTCCATGAAAAACCAAGGAACCCTACACTCCTTATTAGATAGATAAGCTACTCCTATTGTCAATGTTTTAGCACATATCCTCGTATTATCGAATAAGAATCCATGGCTTTATTAGCTTTTCCAACATGTGTTTGATGTGTTTGATAAAGAAATCAAACCTTCATACATGGGAGATATCCAATGTACACATGCATCCTACTAATATTCATTTGAGAGATTAAAGGGCATTTCAAAGAAAAATGGTTAATTAGCAATATAAATTATTTGTATAGAAGATAGTGATTCCATGATTTATGTGTTAATTTAGGATTCGACGTTAGAATGCACAACCACAATCAAGTGATGGAATATGTGCCTGTAGACTTAATTGATCATCAAAGCTTCAAAGACGATAGGCAACTTCGTCAACCCGAAGGGCATGACTAAAAACTCATAAAGCTCTTCGTGAACCTAGAACCTAATGGTCTCTAAGATGTCATCTTCATGAACATGTACTTGGAACCAAAAATAGCAAAATCATTTACTATCGAAACACATGTAATTAATTTATCAGCAAAGTGTGAAGAAGTAATTTTGATAAACATATTTTGTGTGGAAATGCTCACAATAAGAATTAAAATCACTTGATAAGTAATGCTTGTAAATGTAATTGCATTAATCATTAAAAAGATTTAAACTTTAGAATATATGTTGAAAAATGTTTTTTTTTTCTTTTTATTTCTTTTACAGGCTCAGCTATTCAAGGACCAAAAGGAGAAGCTGATTGAAAAGGTAATTTTCATATTTTGAAAGATTTTGAGTTCATCATATATCAGATAATTAGTAATTTCTCTTTTCGAATTTTAGATCATTGTACAATAGAAAGAGATGGAGAATATCATTCCCTTAGATATACTTGAAATTTGTAATTTGAAGCTTCATTTAGCAATGAGTTAATTTTGAAGTCAAAATCTTAATTTGACTAAAAAGATCCCATCTAA
Organism: Cucumis melo; assembly: GCF_025177605.1. NCBI lineage: Eukaryota > Viridiplantae > Streptophyta > Magnoliopsida > Cucurbitales > Cucurbitaceae > Cucumis > Cucumis melo. The sequence continues at coordinate 21,288,100 of NC_066865.1, forward strand.
ACAAAAATTGTATATGAACTAACTAATAGATAAAAGCAAAATAATAGTAGTAATACCCAAAATCTAATCGTCAAATTGCTCAAATCAAAAAGTAACTAAAATAATATTTGGTTTAGTTAAATGGTAATCGACATAACCTTTTAGAACAAAATTATGAAACAGAATATGAAAGGGTGAAATATTTAAAAAATTGATAAGTTCATCCAAATAATATTGAGAAATACCAAACCTGAACATCCAAACTAATAGCCCTAGCCTTGTCCAATAACACAAAACATCTTTTTTCTTTGTAGATAAGCTTAAATTTGCATCTGCCACAAATCTATACAAAAATAACTCCAAGTATCGTTAATTTCAGCAATCAAAAGTCTTAGTTTTCAATTGTTTAATTGAGTCAAAAAACTATTATAGTGGGCATTAAACTACTGACCTTAGAAATGATAATGGTGTCATATTCTTTTAAGGTCATGTTAACGAGCTAAATTTGTTTTTTCGTAAAGCTAGAGTAGAAAAATAAAATCTTCTAAATTCATGAAGTTTATTTTGTACATATGCATGGTTCTTTACATAGATTTATCATCTTTGTTCAATCTTGGATATGAATTGAACCAAATGTGTAGAAAGAAACTCGGATTCCACTTGAAAACTCACAGCAACAGAGAATATGGTCCAAGTCTTCCTCAACCTTCTGACAAAGCATACAGTTAAAAGGCACAACCAGCAAAGGGTACTTCTTAAAAAGCCTATCCAACATTGCTTAAGAACCTGGCAAGTAAAGAGTCTCATCTTTCAATAGACCTTAATCCTCCAAACCATAGAAAAAACTGAAATACCCAAAGGAGAGGAACTAACCAAACACTAATTGAAGGAAAGATTTGCATAAGACACCCTTCCAAAGGATTGGGGATTCGAACTCTAAGATCCCTCCTCTTGCTTCTAAAGGAGTTACTCTCAAATAGGGAAAGAGTCCTACCACCTCGATCGTTTCCCTATCAGATCAAAGGGTACGACCAAACTCGACTTATTGAAATTACGTAACTCCCAATACCAAGTTGTACAGGACCGTTAGCTATTTTCTTGAAACTAGACAAATTTTATGAAAGTGAGTTCAATTTGCCTACTAGAAACCCATTTGAGTTCCCTTTTTGTTAACTATATTTTTTAAAAAATAAGAACCAGTAAATTTTTATTGATAAGATTAAATTAAAAAGGTGAATTCTATCCAAGGGAAATTACAAAAACATAATTCCAATTGGTTATGAGATTCTTCAGAATGTAACTGGAGAAAAGAATACTTAATTTCCACCTTTGTCCAAAACTTTACATTCATTAGATACGGAGTGATCATGAGTATATAATTGAAGACAATTATCTGCATTAGTATATAAGGTCTTTTAAAATGAAATCAAATCTAAAGTCATAAGGTTTATGTCAAATATAGACAATGTTATATCATTGTGAGAATATTTGGAGAGTTATCTATGTGGGAATATCGAGGCAGCTCTTATTGGTTTGTGAATGATAGAAGGCCATATTCAAAGGTTCTTATCTTTGAAGTACTGTTTTTTTTTTATAAGATACAGTTTGCAGTCCTGAGTTCAAATTCTTATAGTTTGTTATTTTTAAAACATGTTTTTTTAAAAAAAATTTAGAGAAAAAGTAGGCTATAAGACCTAAATGGTTATCAAACGGGTAGGTTGTTTTTTATTTTTGGTATTTATCTCAAAATTCTAATGCTCGTAAGAACCATGAAAAATGGGAGAATGAGAGAAAAACAATTGTATATTAAGTTTAACTTTCTGACATATTTTGGAAAATCTATGCTTGTATATATGCATATGTATAACTCTACTTCTTACTTTAGGTTATATTTTGGATACTGCATTATTTTAAATTATCTATTTATTTGCTGAATTAGGGGAAACTTCTTTTAGAAGAAAATCTAAAGTTGTCTGCAAAGGTATGGCCTCATTTTTCAACTATTCTTAAAGGTTACATCTTTTTATATAACCTAGCTGAAAATCACAACAACACTAAGATTTGGCTTGCTTGAGATTGTCTTTAAATGAAAGATTCTTCTGTTAATTCAATTAAAAAAAATATATCAAGGTCATGTTTGAGGGTTATGTTCATTAGTAGTTTTAAGTTTTTTATTGACTTTATAGTGTGATATTTATAGTTTTGTTTAGTTAAATTTATGGTATACGTACTTTGATGAGCGCATGAGTTCAATCTTTTATCCTTTCAATCAAGGCAGCCACTGAATCCTTTGTGCTTACCAAAGGTAATAGGGGTGGAGTTGTTTAGTCGTTGAGCCTACTGTGCATGAAGTTAATAAGCCATAAAAATTGATATTTTTTTTACTCGTTTGCCCCACAATGAGTTCAAGAACTCCACATGCTAAACAAAAATTGAAGTTAACCACTCCACTGCCCTGGAAGTCATTCTTGAGGCTGCAGTCTTTCAATTATGATATTTCAGAGGAGTAGCAAATGAGAGTGAGTACTTTAAAGGGTGTTTGAATTGGTTAATGTTATGGTACGTGGGTTATAACGGTGTTTTAGGTTATAATAGTCTATGTGTGGGATATAAATTATTTGATTCTAGGTAGAGAATAGTAAATACCGTAACAAAACGAAAAAGAAAGAATGCGTAGGAAATAGTAATATTGTAGTAGTTAATTAATGGTAGGTTATAATGGCCGAAAACATCAACTATTATATTTGAAGCTCCAAACATAAAGTTTGGGTTGTAATAGGTCATTCCACTGACTTTTAGACGGACACAGAACCACTCCGATGAAATCCTAAAATTTTTACAAGATCTTTAATATAAAACAAATAGAGTGGAAGACAATTGTTCTCCTTATATACCTTCTTCATTCCACCCACATGGGCTAGAAACTTTTCTGGTTTTTTATTCTTAGAGTATTATGTACTTAGATTATAAATTTGTTCATTTTGCTAATGTACATTTTATTTTATGGACTTTGATTTTGCACACTATAGTGTGGTATTAAGCCATGGCAAGAAGAAGGTGTTGAAGGAGATGGAGGCATAAATATGATGAGTAATTTATGCAGCCAAAGTACTAATAGCCAAGCTTCTGATCATCACATGCAGACTGAATTGTTCTTCGGATTGTCTTGCTCATAATATAATGAATTGAAGGAGCTGTGGCTATATATGTTCATCTAAAAGTATTAACAAATTACTAATTAAGCACACACAATTTGCAAACATGCAATTTTTAAGCTTTGCTTTTTAATTTAACCATTAGCTGTATGTAAAATTATTATTCAACACAATGAAATAAGAAAGAAGAGAATATATGATGTAGGAATTATGTGTACTAATAATCTCTCTTGTGCAGAAATTTATGGCCCCCAGAATTAATCAGATTTAAAACTCCTATCACATTTTTAAATCACTAATTAACTTAAAAACTTAAATAGATGGTAAAAAGAATTTAATAATATATCACTTAATACATATCTTAATTTAGTTAGATAAAGTATCATCGAGTAAGTTTCTAACCTTTTTGTGGCGTCAATCTCAAAGAAATTATGGCATTTGAAGGGTATGTCGAAACATCTAACTAAGGTTCTATGATAACCTTCATTTTGTCTTAGAACAGATGATTGCATCGAGTCCATTTGACAGATTTTTAGGCTTGAGTGGGGTTCAAAGGTGCCCCAAACGATGTTAAAAATGACTCATGAAGTGCACTTAGATTGCACCTAATCGGATACTCTTTTAGCATACAAATATAAAAATTTAAATGCTAGTTTTTACTGGACAATCGCTTGGACTCTGCACCAGACAACACCTATCAAAGCTCATGGGTTGATGTTTTAGTGAGCGTCCAAATAGATATTCTTTTAATATTTGTTTAAGGATTTCACATTATTATTTTCTGCACTAGGTTCTAACTTGTCCTATTACCCTGAATACTTTTAGTAATTTTAATTTATGTGTCGATTGCTAAACTTAAAACTAATGTAAGGAGCGTCAAGAATACGTTTAAGCTCAATTGACATTTATGTGTGGAAAATCATGATGTTTGTGGTTCAAATGCTCCTAGCTTATATGTACTTAACAGAAACTAATTAAGGTAAGTGAGAAAAATAAGTGAAAATTTTGTTTCAGAGGGAGTTTATCGAGAAAAATGATATTTGAGTTGTAATTAAATTTGGATTCAAACAAAATTACATACAAATAATATTCCATAGGCCAAGAACATTAAGGTAATTCTAATAGTTGTCACACTTTCAAGCCAAAATGTGAACACAATTCGACTTAGCATCAAGTTGTACAATAAACATCAAGAAATGAGGTTCGATCCTTCTCTCACCCTACATATTACCAGAAAGAATTTTTTTAATTTAGTTTCATTTGAAGAGATCAAAGATTTCAATTCCACGACGAAAGATTGAGGACTAAAACGAAATCAATAAAAGTATGAAGACTAAAATTGAACAAATTCTAAAGTATTAGAAATAAAATGATATTTTAATCTGTATATTTGAATTGAATTTCCTGGTCTATATTTATTACTATATATAATACCATCTGTGTGTGTATTTAATACAACAATTTACACCCTTTCATCAATATGCTCAGTAATATCTAGAGACTCCTCAGACATCACCTTCAATTTTCCTTTGCCCCTCACATTTTCTTTCTACAACTTCAAAGTTAATTTTGAGACACTGAAAAAAAAAATGTCTTCTCTTTCTAGTCCACACTAGAGATTATGGAGTGCAATGTTCTCTAATTGATTTTTACAGCAAATGGTAAGCTAAGAAGATGAAAGAAAATAACCTTTGGTAAAAACGAACCAAAGCTTTTACGTCGAGATCACTATATCATCTTTCCTATTGATATCTCTCCCTCTACGGAAAGAGAGAGGACATATATATAGTATATATTTGATATATTAATTGGTCACCAAGACGTACACGTAAGTTCATGAATATATATAGTCTCTAATGACAATGAACATGGTTCAAGTGTCAATACAAAGCTCTTCTCTTCTTTCAAAGCGAAGACATATTTTTTTTCCATGACAAATAAATGTTGTTTTTAGAAAAATATAATGAACAAATGTGCCGTTTATAAAAGAAAAAGTTGTATAGGTTAGATTTCTAAACTTTTAATTTTGTGTACGTCTAAAATGGTTCTAAACTTTCAATCATGTATATTATACTTTTAAAATACGTTTAATTTCAAACAAATCATTTATTATTTGAGTTTTTTAAAACTTCAAAAATATGTTAAACACAGATTTTAATTTTAATTAATTTCATTTCAACAAATTAGAATTTTTTACCAATTTTAGTAATAAGTTGAATATATTAGACGTCTTTTAAAGCTTAAAAATTTATTAGACAAAAATAAGCATGAAAATTTATCGACGACTACAATATAAACTCGTAATTTAACAAAGTAAGGAAATGATTTTTCTTTTTCTTGGTTTGAAAACAATTGTGTTGTTTCTTGTTATATTTATTTATTTATTTTTGTATAAACTAAAATAAAGGTCTGATTTATATGCACTTTCAGAATTTAGGAAGACAAGTTTGAAAAGAGACCCATTGATATTTTGATATAAGTTGTTGTTGACAATAAATAAATAAATAAGAAACATTATTTTGAAAATATATGAGAAAAGAAAAGAAAAGAAAAGAAAAATATAATTAAGGATTAATATTTGAAAAGAGAGTGTCAGAGGGGAGGGGAGGGTAAGGTAAGAATCTCTCTCACATACATAACATAACACATCTTAATTTCAATGCCTTCAATTTAATGACCCATCATCTCTTTTCTCACATGTTCAAATTTCAAAATATTGATATTGATTATAATATTCACGTCTTAATTTTAGCATTTTTAACTTTTTTTTTTATGAAAATGTTGATTATATTTTTATTGATATTTCTCAATATAAAATTTAAAATATAAATTTCAATTAGCAAATAAACATTTTGTTATTTTCAAATAAGTAAACGTGTATATTGTCTGTATTATATTTATATTAGTAGTTTTGTGATGGTTATTATTTGTTATTCAAGATTTTTTTTTTACGATATAATAGTAAAAATATCAATTGTTCCTTCATTTCAATTCGATATTGAACTGGTAAAAACGTGAAAATATGAATGAAAATATTGACGCATCCCTTTTATCTACTAAAGAAGCCGACTTCAATTCTTTTTTTCTTTTTTAAGATTAATATATAATAATTTTCAATAGGTTTGTCATAAATTAGTCTCATTTGATCACGTACATATATTCTTATAATTATGTTACGATAATTATTTTATTTTGAAGAAATACACATATGCTGATAAAAGTAATTAAATGGAAAAGTAATTACAATACCAAAATAGGTTTAGTTCAAAAGTAGTTAACACGGTATTATTAAATTTTTTCCTTCAATTTAGGAATGAACATAATAGATAAAAAAACTATGCCAACCGACTAAACCAAAGTTGATCAATGTCGGGTTGAGAAAGGTATCCACCCAACAACATTTTAAAATTTTTTTAAAGAATCAACGGTCGATTTGTGCTTCTTCATGGTCGGAGTCAGTTTGAACATTTACCTACTCCAACCGATAAATGTTACTCATAGACCACACGTTTAATTGTCGTGATTGTTCGCAATGGTTGTAATATTTAAAAAGAACTTCATAATTACTTAAATTTGAAATATATAGATAAAAATGGATGTAAATTAAATATACATAAAAGAGAGAGAAGAAAAATGGTTAACAATTAAGAAATTAGGGCAAGGGTTTCTCGTAAAAGTGAATCTAAAATGTGAAGCTCAACCAACTTTACAATCCCTTCTCTTTCCTCCGCCATTATTATAATTAACTTTGATTTCTCCAAATCTTCGTTAATTAAGCCATATTCCACCAACCCACATTTTGCATGTGGGAATTCCCATCCCCTCTTCCTTCCTCTTCGATCCCCTCCCACTACGCCCGTTTGCAATTCCAGTCGTTTCTTCCATCGCCGCTCCTTCCCGGCGAGGGTGGTTTCCAGGTGGTGGAAGGTTGAGGGTGGGACGACCCAGTTTGAATTCTCTTTACTGCTAATTTGTATTGTTTTGATGTATTTGAAATCGGTAGATTCCCCGTCGGTGGTGGTGGTGATGTCCACGGCGCTTGTTTCTCCCCCGGCCGGCTTCGGCTTTCCTTTTGGATAACTACACGGCTGTTTTTGAAACTATTTGCTATGTTATTGGAAGAAATAAACTCAATGGAATTTAAGAAAATTGTCAAATTTATAGCATGTAATTTTATTCCATAAATAATTTATCAAATTCCTTTTTATTTTCTTTTTTAAGAAAATCTCATTTATAAATATGATAAAATTTTACTTTTTACTTAAATCTATTTTTCTATATTACGTAAATAGTTTTTTTCTATTCATATAACCATTTCTCTATCTTTTTTAACGAAAACGTTAGGTAACTTTTTCTCATTTTTGAAAGCTTATAAATTTCTTTGGAAAGAAAAGCTTTTTAAAATTGTCATTGCATGAATAATAAACAACAATAGCAAAATCATTTATTGAATGGCATGAAAAATAATTTTACGTAAAATATTTAACTCAATTATAATATTTTTTCTTCCATTTTCAAAAAAAAAAATTGAAACTATTCACGAAAAATAATAAAATCTATCAAAAAAAAATTAGCTGATTTAAGTTTTCTTTTTTTTTTTTTTTTTTTTTTGCTATATTTTTATAAATGGTTTCATTTCCTTTTTCATATATAAGAACTTCTCCTTTATTTCTTTATTTATTTGTTTGTTGAGAGATTCAATTTAATTGATCCAAATACAAATACTTTTTCTTAAATTCCTTCATTATTGTGAATTTATTTATTAATTTTTTAAAAAAAATTCATTTAGTAATTTACATAGAATAGATAAACCAATTATTAGGAGAAAAAAAATCAACCATATAAAGACATTGACAAAAAAAATTTCAGAAAAGCATCTCTTTTTTTACATATTGCGAATATGACAAATATGACAAATAATTAATGATATCAGATGACTGTCAGACGGTTATCAGATGATTATCCGCTTTTAAATTTGTTACTTTTGCAATTTAAAAAATGCAGTGATATGTGTCTTATTATCATACTTTTTTTGTTATTTTTGCAAATGCCCCGTTAGATAACTTCCAAATTTAAAAATATTTTCTTTTTCTTAAAAAGAAAACAATTTTACGTAGAAAAACAAAATTTTGCATTAATACTTCAATAAAGTGATTCACCTATTTAATTTTCACATGAAATTTTTGAACCTCTTGACAAAATTAAATAATCAATTTATTCTTCTGCAGAAAATCTTACATGAACTGTTCACTCTAAAGAAATAATCAAGTTATTTTTCTATTTCTTTTATTTTGAAAGTTATGTTTTAAAATATTTAATGGTTAGAATTTCAAGATTTATTTTATGAGTATTAATTGAAAAAGAAATTGCTGCTATTATTCAAAAAGAAAAAAGAAACAGAAAACAATCAGTTCCATAATTACTTTTGGTCTTCAATAAAATAAAAGAAAAGAAAAGAAAAGAAAAGAAAAGAAAAGAAAAGAAAATACACTTTTTTTCTAGTAGTTGAAATCCATTTATTACTAGAAGAAATATTTTCAATTCTTAATATAGTGAACATTGGAAGAATTTTCAGAAATAACCCAAATAAGAATTTTAGAAATAATTTTAGAGATGAAATGGTTATTTATAGATTTAATTTTAAAAAAAATATATATAAAGTTCTTTATTAAAAAAGTAAATCGTAAGGACATGAAAAAGTAATACGTGGTAGTACCTCAAAAATGGTTGGATGATGGAGGAGAAGCTTATTATTTGTTGGACAATCAAATGCTTCTCTTTCGCTAGTTCTTCCTTTTAGTATTTGCATCGGCATCGATATCAACTTTTGCTTCTTCGAAACCATTTCGTTCTTTTGATTGTTACCAACTGTCGTTTTCTCAAGTTTCTTCAAGGACTTCATCTCTACTTTTCTACTTTGACTAGAACGACCAATTTCTTGTATTTCATATCCTATTTTGTTGTTGCTATTGGTGATATCAACGAGTGCAACTTTCCTTCCCACTTTTTTCTTTTCTCGCTTAATAATCTCTTCACAAATTTCAATACCGTTGTTTTCTTTTTCTTGAATATTAATCTGGAGTGAGAGGCGACGATGATGACAATCGACGTTTGATAGCCTTGATGAGGAATTCCTCAGACTCTCCGTAAGAGAACGTGTTTCGAGGTTTAGGCCACAACGACAATAGGAAGAAGAGGAGGTTTGAGGAAAATTATCAAGACCCATTAGTCTTGCCAAGAGATTTGGTGTCTTTGTACTTGGAGATTCTAATGCAATAATGTGATCATTATTTGGAAGTTGTTGGTCGCTTGGTTTTGATTTCGTGCTACCATTTCTAGTTTTGATTTGAAGTTCCATCTGTTTAAAGATGCATATCATCATTTTGCTTGAACATAATTAATTTGAGATTTTGAATAGACTTTAATGAAATAGGAGAAAGGAAAAGTGTTTACTTGAAGTTGCAAATATTCTTCTTTATTTCTTAAGCAAGAAATTGAATCTCCATCTAATTCCAAGCTGTTCCTTGGTGCTTCAACACCTGAAGTACAAAAAATTGTACCAAAATTTTATAAGAATTTCCCAAATATATAGATATATAAGTTACAAATTGAACAAATAAAAAAACTAAAAGTAAAAATTTAACCCATTATTGCATATTCGTCAAAACTTTATCTGATATATGATATCATAGGGATTTAATTATATTATAATCTTACTCATGCACAGATAACAAGCATTCATAGAGAGAATTATCAAAATGTAAAATCTTCAAAGTATATATATATATATATATATACCATGATGGGAAGCTTTGGGTTGTAGAGCTTGGTGATGATGCGATAGCTGGTCAAAGGAGGACGAATGGTGATTGTCGAAGACGATGCGAGTAAAATGAGAGGAACGAAAATCAAAGAAGTGAAAGAGGGTGCTGATACAACTTGGAAGAGAACGACGTCGTCGGGAATGATCATCGGCGGTGGTGGCTCGGCGAGAAGATGATGATCGACCTCCAAAGTACCACTCTAACTTTCCCATAATAATTGTTCTTAAATGAACACACATACACTACTCAAAGACCATTACTTCTGTATTGAAAGAAATGAAGCAAAAAGGGAAAAGGAGGAGCTTATATAAAAGAGTAACGTGTTGTTGAATGTGGGGGCAGAGGGTCCATGTATATAAATCCCGTTATATTTATCCATATTTTTAAAAGTTTTGCCATCTAAAATAATTTAATATATTTAGCTTGTTTTTTAATTAAAATTTTGCACTTTAATTAATTTTAATTTTTTATTGAATAATACTTACATCTTTAATACAAATGTCTCTGGTTGATATTAAAATATTATTTAATAGTGAAAAAATTAGTAAAAACCATGCTTAATTATAGTTAGTTCTATTCTTTTATTCTTTTAATTTAGTTACTATACACCCACTAAATTTTTAGCATTTGAAAACAAGTTTTGAGTTCAATTGATTTGATGGAAGCGTAGGATATTCTCGATTTTTTATTGTAAATATAAATTTTAATCAATTAAACTATGTTTAGATTAGTCGGAGATATATTAGTGGTGAATATGAATTTCCCTTCCACACCACATGTGCCTATTGGGTCTTAAATACGAAGTATGCTCTCTTTGGGATTTGTAGATGTTGACCTACTTTTTACATACTTTTTTATAGCTTTTGCTCTTACATTTTGTAGCTTTTATTTATATATATGTTACACATTTTTTCTATAAAAAGTAATATTAGGGTTTCAAGATTGACTACTATGTTTATTGAAACCTTGTTTTTAAAGTTTTTGTTAAAATATAATACATAATAATACATAATTTGGTTTTTGTATACTTTACAAATCTATAGTCGATTGAACATCTTTTAAAATTAACAAACCGATAATCATATATTCTCTTTGTGACCTTAAGCAATATTGAAATCATCGTCTTTCATACTTGACTACATTGTTATTGAATGCTCAAAATCTTAATTTGAGTTTGTATTCGAATTGTTATTCGTCAAAGAAAAATGAGTAATACATTTTTGCATCGCTATGGATCAACTCCAATTGAGCAAGTAAGCTCTAGACTTATAATCTTCTTTTATATGGTTGGCCTTTTGCGTGGCTGATGTCCAACAATGTTATTAATATTCACTAACAATTAACTGTCTACTGCCCTTCTCTATTAATCTTCAAACGTTGCGATACGACTCCAACTAACAAAATTAAAATATAACTTATCAAATTAAACCACATGAGAATCTAGCCGTTAATTTAACCCAAACACAAACGTCTAAAATAACAAATCTTCTTGACACATATATAATTAGACACGATATGAACCAATATCATTCAAACCTCTTAATATTATTAAATTTCATTAAAAATTTAAGAAATCGTACAAACATTCATTTCAAAATGCATGTGTCTTTCATTTGGAAGCATTAGTGTAACTCCTTGAATGACACATAAAAGGACTAAGAAGAGTAGTTGTACTAATCTCTAGATTTACGATCAAAAGAGATCTTAAAATTAATAGTATACAAATAAGATATCTTTTAGATTGACTTTTTTTTTTCTAATTTTCTCGAACGAGAAAATTGAATACTTCAAAGTTGATAGTATATTATGTCAAATTTGACTTGTACTCATCTTGACTTGTTTTGATTCATGCATTCCTAAATATTTAATAGATACATTAAAAAAAATATAGTAAAAAGCGGATTTATGTAAGGGCCTGAGCTGGGGGCACATGTCCCCCTCACATTATCTATCTTTGTAGTTTAATATTAATTTTAAAGTGTCCGATTACAAAATATATTACTTAATTTTAAACAAAATAATTGTAGTATAATGGTTGTACCCTTCAAATTTTGCCTTAGCAAATTTCAATGTTTGATTTAGTGCTCCGTATATAAAAATTTTGGATCCGTCATCGGTAAGAAGAATAAAAATATCAACAAATATAACACAACGCAAAAGAATTTGAAAAATATAGTATTATTATATTACAATTTTAGATCTATTTAGTAATAGAGATCATATCATTAATAGAATTAAGTCTATCATCGATATCACTAATAGATTTTGCTATATTTATAATCTTTCTAAATTGTGTTGCTATACACTTCATTATCCCATTGGTCCTTTCACCATCAAACTTTTCCTTACAAAATTTGAAAATAGATTCATCTTTTCTTTAAAAAAAAAAAATTATTTCTTCATTAATTTTCAAAGTTAAAAAATCAACACTATTGAAATTTGGTGGCTTAAAATATAAATATTAAAATAAATAAACTTATATATTTGTATTAAGATTAAAGTTTGAAAATTTACATCAAGAAAAAAATAACAAAAAATTCAAAAAAGATATTTATTTAAATTATTAAATAAACATTTTACACTTTCTAAATAAATTAAAATACTTTTGTTAAAATGTTATATATATTCACATTAAGATACACGAAAATTGATATTTAACCCATAAACACCTAAAAATGTTGATAAATAATAAATTTAGAAATTTTGATTTCCTCAAGACTTTATCAAATCACATAAAAATAAGTAATGTATTTTTGCAGTACCAACAATAACTGCAAACTATTTATTCAATGGTACTATTAATTTGCAATAACTTTCCCCAATTTATTAACACTTCACTTCCTTCTGGGGAACACAAATATTCAAATTTTTAATTCAATTTTTATTGTATAAAAAGTATTTAGAACTTTGGTGGAAATTTGATATAAATTTATACTTATTTGGTTTTGGTTTAAGTTAGGATTCTTATATGTTCTTCAACTTTTTGTTAGCTATAACTTTTGTTGTTAGCTATAACTTTTGTGTAGGTTCTTTGTGTTTTGTTTTATTTTTGTTTGGCTTTGTAATGTTCTTTTTTTCTTTTTTCTTTTGACACTGTATTTTAATTGAGAAAATTTATTTATTTCGTATTTGAATTTGATTTTTGTTGATTTATATGTAGTGGATTCATTGTTTATATAATAGTTGACTTGATCGAAAATTGAAGCACTGATTCTTAACCGTTCTTGTAAGTTGGATCGATTTTTGGCATGTCGATTTTTTAGGTGGATCTACTTGTAGTTTGTTTGATTTTGTTGAAATTTTGATTAGTCTTTTTAGTCTTGTGCAGCTCTTGGAACATCTCCAACTTGTTTTCAACAATCAAATATATCTTAGGGGCCAAAGCTTTGTTGATTTTGGGTCTATACTCAGTTTACAATCATCAACAAACATCACCTTAATTTACAATCATCAACAAATATCGATATTTCTATTATCTTCATGTTTTTATGAGTTTAACAAGTTAAAAATGAAAAGTAAATCGATATTTTCATTAATTAAACCATAAAAGATCTATAATATAGGTATGTAAGCATCAAAATGTTGTTGATGTGAATATGATATGAATATGATAAAATATATTAGAACTTGTCTAGTAATCCTCGATCGAAACTCATTTTAGTTTTTTTGCTAAATAAGATAAGCATCAAAATGTTTATATATTTGTTTTATATTTATGGAAAAATTGAAACCCTTGAAATAACCAAATATACATTATTTTATAGTTGTTGTTTGAGAGAACCAAATATGTTTTGATATTTGAGAATTTATTTTTTGGTGGGTAATCCAAGTTCATCCTTTTTGTTGGTTCTTGTTTGGTTCTATTTTAATCATTTGTATTGAAATCATACATAAGAAAATAATGAGTGGACCGGTTTCTTGAATGATTGGATTGGACCGTCTTTTCAAGTTAAAATGATTGGACCGTTGAAACCTATGGCCAATTTTTATCTTTATTTCACTATTTTTCCAAACACCATTTTTCCATTTATTTGGAAATTATACGTTTAAAAATGTTAAATATAATCGTTTATCACATATATTATCTACTAAAACAAATTTAAAGTTTTAAGATAAAATTTAACTTTTTTAACATAGAGATATATTATTGAAACATCATTGTCAAGTTAAAAGGATTTCTTGAAGATTTGACCTCAAGTTTAATAAAATGTAAAAAAGAAAGAAGTACTAACATATATAATACACACAATACATTTAATATATTTCAAAATTCGAACATAATAGAGTACTTATACGAAACGTATTATATCTACAAAAGAAAAAATAAAAAAAATATATATGTAACACACTTTAAATATTTTATTTTTAAATCGTGAATAGTTGTATATTTGGTTTTATAAGCTATTATGTATAGAAATAAAAGTGAAGGTGTTGGCATGAATAGAAGAAATTAAAAAGTTCATAGGTAGATCCGCCCTACTGCTCACCATCTGTTCCTCATCATTCCCATTTTATACTTTCCAACTTAGTAATAATAATAATAATAAATATATTACGATAAAAATAATGATAATAATAAATATATATGTGTGTGTGTGGTGAATTGTATACGAAGATGATAGGAGCATATACTAATAATAAATGTAATGGATTGGCTACTAAGATGTGATGGAGAATATACTAATTAATAACTTAATCATAATTATAATAATAAATATAGTGGATTCACTTGGAATCTCAACCCTAAAATATGACAACTTTATATATATGTGTGTGTGTGTGTGTAAAGGAATATACAAATTAGAATTGCTTTCTCTCTTTAGGTTAAGAGTGGAGAATGGAATGAGTTTTTATTTAGCTTATTTCCATATAAACTATGCTTCGATAATTAAAATTATATGTTTTCGTATTTGAAAAGAGAAAAAAAAAAAAAAACTATTGAATTACTTATTATGTTTATTTTTCAATTTCATAAAAACATGTTCTATCTATAAGTTTATTTCACATTCCATCCAAGAAATAAAAATGTCAAACTTTAATTGATTTTTTCCCCCTTTTTTCTTTTCAAATTATACATGATATCAATAAATTTTGAGGTTTGTGTGTGTTTATTTGGGTTATAAAAAAAGAAGAAAAAAAAGAAAAAAAAAAAGTGTAAGAATAGGTTTCCAAACATTTTCAATTTTGCATCTAGTCGGTCTTAATTGACACAAATTAGAAGGTGTAATTTAACTCTCTTTTTTATCAATCATACACAATTTGATAATTGTCATATTTTTTAAGTATAGAAAAATTGATCAAACTATTAACAAATTATAGAAAATTTTTCTACAATTGAAGTCTATGATAGAACTAATACAAGTCTATCATTATTAGATGCATATAGAAGCTTATTGGTATTTACTGAAATTTATCAATAGTGAACTGAATCGGGAGATTGTTCTTCTAATTGTGCTTCATCAAATATACAATTTCTTTTATAACACTTACAACCCAAAACAGTGAACAACCTATGCTCTCTTAAGATCACTGTTGGAGGGAAAAAAAAAACAGGAAAGATATAGCATTTATTAGAAGTTAAGGGTGCTGTGGGCAAAACACTATAAAATTGAGCTCAAAGCTCACTCAACTAACCAGGAAAGAAACTCAAATTACATTAAGCCTAATTGCAAGCAAGAAAGCAAACACAGCTAAAAAGATTTTTCTTAAAAAATTATCATACAGGGGTGGCATTGGACAGTATTTTTTGGACAGCTTCTTTCGTCGGTAGAGCAGGAATGGCTCCTCTCTCCATCACCGTGATGGCGCCGCAGGCATTTGCAAAGCGTAGAGCGTCTTGTAGCCGTTGTTCGTCCTGCCAGAAGGATACTCTTTCATTTACATTAAGGAACAGTTTACATAGAGGAGTACAAGAGATAATTTTGTTGCATTAGGCAAGAACATATGGAACCTGAAAAATGCTTGGGTCAGAAGCTACTCGGAACAATATCCCGCTCACAAATGCATCGCCAGCTCCGGTTGTGTCAATAGGTTTGGCTTTGATACCAGCAACCCTGCCTCGGAATTTCTGTGTTGAACATTGTCGTATGATGTTATTGTTAGTTTAAAGAAATCTCTACATAGGAAGTTCTGTGTTCAAATGTGTACAATGTTAGTTCCCTTTCGCTTTCTAATACTTTATGGTCAAATTATGAGCCCACAAGAAAAGACAACGCTTACTTGAGTGTAATATCTACAGCCTTGTGACCCTTCGGTCACAATTAAAAGCTTGAAATTGGGACGGAAAAGCTTTTTCAACACCACATTATCATCATAGGGATCATCTCCACCAGTCAAGAAAGTAATTTCATCTTCGCTTATCTGCATAGATTTACAAGAGAATGAAAAGAATGCTACACAATTCTCACACTTCTAGCTATGATGAAGGCACCGAAATGCTTCATGATCAGAGACTATACCTTAACAATGTCGGATTGATCCCAGATGCTCATTATGCCATCCCGAGCAGCTTCAGGTGAAGGCCACAACGGCAATCTCAAATTGGGATCATAAGAGAGAAGGCAGCCAGCGTTTTTTGCAAGTTTCAGTGCAGCTAGATGTGCTGATTTACTTGGTTCATCAATCAAACTAATTGATCCATAATGAAAGATCTTTGCCTGAACCAAATTGAATTCGAAATGGAAAAAGTATCAGGAAAGAAGCATAGTAAACATGTACAAGCTCTTGATAAGAAAATGTTGCTTGCCTGCTGAATAACTTTAAGCTCAAGTTCTCGTTCAGTGAGAAGCATGTCAGCACTTGGATGGCGAAAGAAAAGAAATTCTCGTTCTCCATCTGCCCGAAGCGTGACAAAGGCCAGAGCTGTCCTTGCATTCGGGTCAAACCGCACTCCAGAACAGTCTACGTTGTTTTGTTTCAAAATGTCTACCAACATATGTCCAAACTCATCATCACCTACCTATAACACAAGGGAAAATGTTCACATTTCTTCCTCCCAAATTAAAGTTTTATGGAAAAATAAAACCAATACTGATGACAAGAACATGTTTTCTTGACATACACACAAAAAATGGAGCCAAACAATCTTCTAACTATCAAAAACATTCAATGATTCAACAGTGTGATTAAATGGGACGTTTTAAGTTTGTGAAACTGAACCTTGCCAATGAAAGCTGAGGAGCCACCAAGCCTTGAAATGCCAACAGCCACATTAGCAGGAGCACCACCAGGGGCTTTCTTGAAAGCAGGAGCTTCAGCAAGTGAAACTCCACCCACTGTTGGCACAAAATCTATCAAAAGTTCACCAAAACAAACCACAAGGGAATTTTTAACCTCCAATTTTCTTTCAAATCCTGAGGAAAGATCCTTAATATCACCTGTAAAAGCCAAATCCAATCTCCTTGAGATCAACGATCAAAAAGAAATTTCACAATTTGGAAAACTACATACATCGATTCATCATTTGTTCAACATCTCATATTTTACTCGAATCTTTCGATTCACAAGTCATAAAACCATAAAACAGAACATGATCCATATTCTTTTATTACATTAAAGCATGGATAGCCAGAGTAAATTTTCTTTTAATGCCAAAAAATGTGAATGAAATTCAAAACAATCTCACATAATCCAAGTAAAAAACTCTTCCATTATCTTCTTCATTCCACAACCATCTCTAATCTCCACCACCGACAAAGACACAAAACATTAAATTTAAGAACAGATAAAATCAAAAGTAACAACACAAAAGACCAAAGAGAAAAAGAAAAGGATCGTTAAGAAAACCATAATCATAGACCAATCAACAACAAATTAATCTCATATCTCATCAAAGCATAAAAAAAAAATCAAATAAAAGAAAACCCAGTAAGAATCAGGCAAGCAAAACAACATACAATGTCGAGAAATCCAATGAGAAGCAAAAAAAAAAAAAAAAAAAAGAGTTTACAAAAGAACCCATCACAAAGATTCAAAGATTGATTCCAAAACGAAATTGAGAAACCAAATCAAGTGGAGAAACAGAGTGCAATGAGGGATCAAAGAATAGGGAAAACAACACCGTTTGAGCTGTCATCAAAAGGGGAATCGAGAAATGAAGTATTAAAGTAGAAGTAAATAGTGGAGGAGAAAATACCCAGAAAAAAATGAAAACCGTACCAGGATTGAGAGAAACGGCCATTGTGATTGTTTATTGAGAGATTGATGGAAGAAGAATATGGCACAAGAATTGCAAGAAGAAGTAATAGAGAGAGATAGAGAGAGAGAGTTTGGGTTTGGTGGGATGTGGGTGTGAAAATTGGAAAAAGAGAAATGGGAGAAAATTAAGGGAAATGGTTAAGAAGAGTGAAGGTGATGGCTGAAATATTGACAGAAGTAGAAGAATCATTGGGTACCCACAGACAAAATTTAACCCCCAGAATTCTTCTTCTTCTTCATTTTCTTTTTAAGAATCTCCACGGGCTTTCTATGTTGCTTACTTCTTTTTGTTTCCTTTTTTCTTTTATTTAATTAGAACCACGTAGAGGTATGGAATTCAATCATGGTAATAAGTTTTGATGTCTTGTTCACGAAGTTATGTTCGGATACTTACAAAATTTATTAAACTTCTAAAGAAATTTGACTGAAAGTATCGATTTAGTATCTAAATTTTAGTTTGGAACTAAAGTTAGTGTGTGAACTAGGTTAAATCTTCGGTAATTAGAAATTTGAACTTTTTATACCGGACAAATTTAATCGTAATCTTGAATTTCTTATGAAAATATTAGATTAAAAAGAGGGAAATCGATAAAAATGAAAATTTTGACAAAATATTTGTAAAATACAGTAAAACTCCAACTTTAATTATATACTTATATTAGTGACATTAATAAATAAACCTTAATAAAAGTTTATCGGTTTCTATTATTGATAAAATATAAAATTTTGCTATATTTTATAAATTTTTTAGTTTATTTTACTATATTTGAATTAAAAAAATGAGAAATCGTAAAAGATATAACATTTGACAAAATATTTACCCTTCTTATAAAAACTAAAGTATAATGAATTTAATGTTTTAGTAGTTTTATTCTATAAAATATAAATAGTTTATCAAATTTTTATATTTTTCGAAAAATACTAAAAATATACGCAAATTAACCGCATAAATAATAAAGATGATAACAATTTTTTAAAAAAAAAATACTTTTTTAATTTTGTTTTTAATAGTATGCATGATATGTTACCTCACTGCTTCTTTAATTGACGTTGACTTTAAGAACGTATGAAAATGTTGAAACGTTCAAGCAAAAGTGATGTTCTAAATACAAGTATGGAAGTCAACATGAGCTTACATAACTCAAGACGTAAAGTATGCATTTTTTGTCTAAAAATTTATAGTTCGAATCTTGCACTTCATAGTTTGTTGAATTGAAGAAATATATATATATAACATGGTCGTTATTTTCTAAAAGTTGTATTTAATAGAGAACGATATTTTTTTTTAATAAATTATTAAATGTATGTTGAATTTAAAATGTGTTTAATAAATGAATAATGCTTGAGTTCACGTGTTTAATAGATTTGTTAAACTTCTATATTTATTAGAGTTCTAATAAAAGAAATTGTAGAGGCACATTAGATTAGTTTTGAATGATCTATATTATTTCAACTTCAACTTAGTTTAATTCGTTAATGTATATGTTATGAATCAAGAGGTGATCGTATATTTGCTCAGATAGTTTACTTTTTATAAGTACATTGATAGATATGTAGGGAAGTAGATGAACTTTAGAAAACATTCAAATAAATAGAATCGTTAACATAAAAAACTTACCTTTAGAGAACCGTAAGTAATCACATACTAATCATCCTAACAATCACAAATCTCTCTACGAAAAGGTTAATATATTTCACAAACTAACGCAAAGAGACTAGTTAATCAATCACATAGTGATCATAAATTCAAAATTTAACAATCTCAATCTCGTCATTCTAATTCAAGTGACCGTTAATCTATTACGAACCATCGTTAATATACATCAAGGAATCTTTGTATCCTTAATTTCAAGTGGATGGAGTGAGCTTCTATGCTTCGTGCTTAAAATATAATCGTAGGATTTTCCTTCTAACCTACAATTTAACTAAAGTATTACTATTTCAAGTCCACTAACATTACAATATTTGTTATTTGTTACAAAATTTGCGTTTCTTGCTTGTTATCGTCTCTATCTTTGTTGCATTGTTTACTATCTCTTAATTGGAATAGTGTATATATATCACAAACGTAAACTATTCTAACTTGAATTAGTTTACCTCTTAAAGACATATTAATGTGACTCATATGTTATAATAACTATTGTCGATTTATTATAATAACTAATTTAGTACCTCAAAACTCTATATTATCATTATTATTATTTTACTTGATTACTCAAATAAACATTAAAAAAAATCAATTTCTAAAAAAGAGGTCAAACTGATAGAAAAAGTTTACGTTTTTGGTTGTTTTGAGCCATTTCTCAATTACTAGACTATAGGGTATAGAAACGAAAGTTCAAATAATTACCGAATCAAACTCGATCTTTTATTGGATGATAATATGCATCTTGATCGATTGAGTTCAAAATCCATTATTTAAATTTCTATTAAACTAAACAAACATATGCTCATCAACTTAATAACTTGAACTATCAAATTTGATAATTGGTGGAGTATTTACTTCAACTCTTTTAAATAATATTTACCTATCAAAAATTAGTTTCTTACGAATTTTGATAAGGTCACATGGATTGTCAATGAAATTAGTCGTAATATATCTCGATTAAATTCTTAAACAAAATATAGAGAAAGTTTCATTTGTTTTTCGTGAATAAGCTTCACTTTTTTCTTTTAATCAAATTTCATAACATCAAAATTGTTTTAAAAATAAAAAAATATGTTAATATATATTTATTTATAGCTAGCGGAGAACTGATTTTTTTTTTTAAGTTGAGCGATATAAAATGTGAATGGTAAATGAAATTTTAATGAGTTTAATCCAAACTTATTTTTACCAAACATAAACTACTATAAAACTTATTCTAAATGCGCTCTTATTCTCTCAAATTCAATAGTAAAATTTTAGTTTGACAATAGAAATATCATTGATTAGGATGTTTATTATTTATATTAGTGACATCTTATTTATTTTATTTGTTACGATTTAATTTTTAGTTTTTGAATTTTAAATTTTGTAATATTTTAGGAGAAACAATTTAGTTCTAAAATAAAAAGTTATTTAAATTAGCTAATAAATTTATAAATTTATTTATCTAAAAAGATGGATTAAGTGTTAACAATAATTTGGGTTGGAGTTAAAAAGAGTAGAAGGGAAGGAATGAACGGTTGAAAATGATAATATAATTTTGAGTATGTAATATGACAAAATGTGTAGAAAGTTGAAGCCGGCAAGAGTCTCGATAAGTGTATCCGGAAAGTGAAAGTGCATGTGTGGCATACACCCTTCTGTTCCAACTCCCCATCACCTCTCTTCTCCTATTTCTCCGTTTCAACATTTTCACTCCAACTCTTCTTCTTCTTCGTCTCTGTCTCTTCCATCATCATCATCATCATCATCATCATCATCCTCTTCAATGGCTTCTTCCTCTCTTCGCCTCCACAATCTCCTCTCTTCTCCACTCATACCTCGATCATCATTCTCACTCTCTTCCACTGGACCTTCCTTTCCGGCTATTCCTTCTTCTACTCCTTTCCTTTCCTCTCCTCGAATTCTTTCCCTCAAGGCATCTTCCTCTTCTTCTTCTTCTTCTTCTTCCTCTTTCTCTCCTTCACTTGTTGCCGAGTCTCAAGGTATCAAGGTAACTGATTCCGCCACTTCCTCTCTGAATCTCCGCTTTCTTCTTCCTTTTCATTACTCAATTTTGTGATTTCGATTGTTATTATTATAATTGAGGACAAGTTCTATTGGTTCATGGATGGTGTACTGTGTTTCTGTTACTCATTTTTGTTCATGTTGATTACTTGATTTATATTTTGGATATTTAGATTGATTTGATTCCGACCACCCCGATTGAAGGTCAGAAAACTGGAACCAGTGGTCTCCGGAAGAAGGTTTGTTTTTTTTTTTTTCTCTCTCTATTTCTTTTCATTTTAGATTGTTCTGCTGTGTTTCTGGTATTCGTATTTTAATTAATTTCGAGTAGTTACTGATTATTTTATTTTTGTAAAAGAAGAAGAAACTGAATGAGGGAGTGGTAATAAAATTCTATTTAATGTGTCTATGTATGAGTATTGGGAGTCTCTAATACGAAGCGGTGATGGATTGATAATGTGGATGTATCTGTGGTATCTGGTGTGGTTGTTCAACGTTGGGAAAACTGCCAGCGTTCGGTTGAATGAGCCATTGTTGTTCCTTTTTTTTTTTTAATGAAAAAAGTCTAGTCTTGAAGTGCTTATTAAATTTATCCGTTTTTTCAATCATTTTTCTTGGTATTTTGGTGGTGTTGATGCCTTCACGACTCACTTTGTTAGTTTACATGGAGTTTTAGGTGAAAGTATTTCAGCAGGAAAATTACCTTGCGAATTGGATCCAGGTTTGAATCTTTGCATTCTATAGGCAATGCTAATCTATGTGATCTCAGCATGAGTTTGAATTTTGTGTTACATTAGCATTTTTGCATTTGCAGGCATTGTTTAATTCCTTGCCTCCGGATGATTATGAA
Source organism: Cucumis melo (assembly GCF_025177605.1). Lineage (NCBI taxonomy): Eukaryota > Viridiplantae > Streptophyta > Magnoliopsida > Cucurbitales > Cucurbitaceae > Cucumis > Cucumis melo. Next base: position 21,310,759 of record NC_066865.1, read on the forward strand.
AATGGGCTGTTGGTTTTAGGAGGCGATGGCCGTTATTTTAATAAAGAAGCAGCTCAGGTCTCTTCTAGTGCTTTTGTTTGTGCTTAACTCAGTAGTCTAGTTTCCTTAGAACTTTTCAATTAATTTTTGCAGATGTTTTGCAGATTATCATCAAAATTGCTGCAGGGAATGGCGTCGGGAAAATATTGGTTGGACAGTAAGTTGATCTACCCTGTACTAATTTCCAAATACTATGGTCTTATCCTTGTATTTTGAAGTTATCTGATCTCTCTTTTGGACATGCATGTACGATATACCAACTACCAAGCATCATTTGATGATATAGTTCACAGTTAACTTAAATGGATGCTTATTTCGTATTATACTTCTTAAATAAGAAAAGATTCAACTAATTATGAAAAGATAATCAAGAACTAAAAAGGGAAGTTATCCTGCTTAACCAAACCCCACAGAGCTGTCTAGCAATTTATTTCGTAATATATATGAAAAAAATGTTTGATAAAGCGTGAGTGAATAGCTTGTGAATGTAATTTTAGGGTTTCTTCTAAACTATGACTATAGAAAATTCCTCCAACCATTAGTAATCAAAGGGAGCTCAAGTCATGCTCGCAGAGGAAAAAAATGCCAATAAGCATGGTCCAAAAAGAGGAAACAAAACAGTACAGTACTCTCTCCAATAATGCACCTCCCTTTGTTAAGCCAAACAACTTTGGATTTAAGTAAGTTTCTAGTTTTGGATGAAAATAGACAACTTTCATTGAGAGAGAATGAAAGAATACAAGAACATAAAAAAAACAAGCCCAGAAACAAAAGAAAAAAGCCATCTACAAGAAAGGCTTCCAACTTAGCAAAATGTCACCAAGGGAATAATTACATAAAAACTTTGAAACCGAAGCCCAAAGATAAACATGGAATCTCACCTAGGACCAAATCTCTGAAGGGCCCTTCTCAAGACCTCGAAAAACTCTCTTGTTCCTTTCACTCCAAATACCCCAAATATCCCAAGCAAGTTCCTAGTAAGCATGGTCATATAATAACTGTAAAGGAAGGCCAATGCATGATAAAAAACTTCAGGTAGATTCTACCATAAATTGGAAAAGAAAATGCAGTTGAGGAAAATGTGGTCTCACATGTCTGTCTCTTCTCGCCTTGAATAAGCAGCACCTCTTGGGGCAGATTTGAAGGCTTATGGCTTTGAGTTCTTTGACCAACACCATCTGTGGGATGTATGAATCCTCCAACACCTTCTTCTGGATGCTCAGATCTCCAGATGGCTTTATAAAGACCAAGTGACCAAAATCAAGAATGAGGTTCTGCTATGCTATTAACTTGATACAACACTAGCTTCCCAATTGAGTCAACAGTGGATTGAAATCCCTACAACTTATCATTCTGAGATAATGTTGCCCAAAGTCCCATTTCTAAGGCATCCGTTGCTACAACAAAGGGTAAGTCAAAATCAGGTAATGTTTAAACCAGCAATGTCATCATGGCCCGTTTTAACTCTTAAAAACCCAAGGTGCCTTATCACTTCATATTAACGCATCCTTGTGAAGGATTTTATGTAGTAGGTCGCTGTACTACCTACCATAATTCAACACAAATTTATGTAATAACCAGTCAATCCCAAAAATCCCTTTAGTTCTTTTGGATTGCAAGGTTGGGGCCAACTTTGCATATCCTGTATCTCCCCTTTGTCCACCTCAACCAATTTACCCATTGTGTTGATACCCAATGGTCGAGATATTGGATTCATGACTACCCAAAACTACACCTTTTCTTTTGGTTGGCAAACAACTGATTATCTGCCAATACATTGAACACCACCTGGAAATGCTTCTCATGAGTATATAGATCAAGACTACATACCAAAATGTCGTTGAAGAAAATTAAGATAAATCGCGTGAGGAAAGGTTTAGAGATCTGGTTCATCAATGAGTGGAAGGTGACGAGGGCGTGGCTAAACCAAATCGCATCACCTGAATTCATAGTGACCCTAGTGTTTCTTGAATGCCCTCTTGCGTCTATCATTTTCATTCATTCATTTCTGATGACTGCTAGACCTCAAGTAGAGCTTTGGAAATCCTTTTGACCCATCTAACTCATCAAGATAGTTTATTCTTGCTTTGATTTTATCTTTGGTTTAGCTTCTCAAATACTATGAACTCAAACCCCCTTGTGTTCTCTCACAAATAAAATGACAATCCACTTCAATATATTGTGTTTTCTCATGAAACACCGAGTTGGACGCAATGTGAAGTTTAATTTGATTATCACACCATAATTTAGGTTGCATGGTAACATTGAAAATGAAAACTATCTTAGATAAAAGTGATGTATCCACACTATTTCACACAGATTGTGGTATGGCTCTATGTTCTAAAGGGGTGATCATCGGTCGGCTGGAGTCGGTTTTTCGTCCAAACCGCCACCGAGTCAACTATAGCTGGTTTAATAAATGTTCAAACTGCTCTTGATCGTCGATGACTAAATGTCGGTCGGTTTAACTGCATGAAATATTTTTTGAAATTTCTCGATTTGAAACATTTCCAAACCGATACCGATCAATCCCTCTCATTCTCTGATTGGCCGACTTCGGTTTGGTTGATCGGCTCGATTTTTCGATCTATCATGCTCATCCCTAGTTCTAACTCATACTCGCATTTGGACAACAATTATTGAGATATGACTCCAATATCGAACAATGAAAACAATGAAAACAGATCTACAATAAGAACTCCCTGAAAGGTGAGGGCTCCAATATCATACATCCCTTCCCCAAGGATCAAACTCAAACACTGGAATGAGGAAAGGAGAACCATGAAATCTGTCATTTCCCTATTGGACAAAAGATGACAAGAACACCAAAAAAAAAAAAAAAGAGTAAAGCTCTTGAAAGGAACCAAAACATCAAACACAGTAATATTTCTTAGAGGACAAATGGAATTAACAATTAAAATAGTGCAAAGGGGTCTATCTCCACCCACTAATCGTCCCAACCATATATGCTTTGAAGTTCTATTTACGTGGTCCTATCAAAGAGAGTCACAAGAACAGTCACAAGATGGCTTCTCCAATTTGACCTGAGATCGGCGACTGTAATTTGTTAAGGGAAATAAAATTATGGCAAGAAAAAGCCAATATAAGAATAGGAGTCGATGTTCGATTACTTCTGTGGCCTGTGATTCTCTAGGATTATTATTGGTAAATCTGAAATTCAGAAAACTATTATTTTTGGTTCATAGTGGTAGCCAGATGGATGCATTATGATGGTACTGAGTAATGAAAATCTTATTTGGGGACTACAAATGTTAACTTTTGCTGAAAAACAATTTAAAGGAGAAATTTGTAAAATATAATGAAGTTTGTATGATACAGGGAAGGTATTTTGTCCACGCCAGCGGTCTCTGCTGTAATACGAAAGAGGCAGGCAAGTTCACGCTATAGATTTATTATATGATCAAAGCATTTTGGAGTGACATTTGATTACTTCCTTTGCCTTCTACGTAATTTTGTGTTTCTACACAGGCCAATGGAGGATTTATAATGAGTGCAAGCCACAATCCAGGTGGGCCTGAATATGACTGGGGTATTAAGGTGATTTTTTTTTTTTTTTTTGTTTATTTTGTGCTGTCCTTGATGTTTAATTAAATAATTCTTTTCATAAAAATGCAACTTTTTGAGGAAGCATAATTTTTTGTTGCAAAGTGTCAGTTGAAATTACGAGTCTATGACCTTATCTTATCCATGACGACTACAATATTTATCTCTAAGTTCATCTGACTTGAATTCATGGACTCTTCAGTTTAATTATAGCAGTGGGCAGCCTGCACCTGAATCAATTACAGACAAAATATATGGAAACACTCTTTCTGTAAGTAGACGTTTAAAACTCTGTGATTGGTTCATTTAATTTTTTTCCTGTTCAGTTTCTTGTTTACTTTTTACATTTTTTATTCTTTTCTTGTTTGTATTAAAGTTCCCGTTGAGCCGTCTGGGTCCTCTTGGAAGTCCCTATTTACTTGTTTTGCTATTGCTACTCTTTGGCTTTGGTGCCGATTCAGTACATCTTCACTTCCTGATGGAAACTAAAGGTCACATTGAAACTTCACCTATTTTATTGGTTGGTTCTTTGGGAAAGTTAATTCCTTTCATATCTTGCAAGAACGCTCCTATTACGTCTTAGGCCTGAAGTGGTTTGTGTTGTGGAGAATAGTGAAGTTCAAAATATTTACTGTGGTTGTCCTCTTTTCACTGGAGTCTGGAGGCATTTTGGTTGGGATTTGTTTTAGCTTTTTCTTTTTACTAAGGTTGGGTGGTCATCGTATGTTGGTGGAGGCCATGCTGGACCCCCTTTTCAGAGGGGGAGGGGTAGTGTTATCCAGGAGGCTGGTTTCTTTACAGTTTTGCGGTTTATTTGGCTGGAAAGAAACAAAAGGGTGTTTCTCGGGAAATATAGTTTGCACTCATAACTTGTCTTTTTGTGGATTTTCTTTTTTTATTTGTTCGTTTGTTTTCTCAATGGAAGTTGGTTTTTTTACAGAAATGATTTCGTTTATACTTGATCTTCCACTAATCAATATTGCTAGGGTTATGATGAATTTTTCTTTTCCTAATTTGTAAATCATAAATAAAAATTTCAGTGCACTCTGTGAAGTAAATCTTTAATAGGTGCAAAACTTGCATAGTTTTTGTTGACAATTTGATTTCTTAAAAAACATTTTTCTTCCTTTTTTTTTTTTTGAAAAAGGAAACAGATCTCTTTATAATGATTAATTTATTAATAATAAAGAAACAAAGCTCAAGGTAACATGAGGGATATACAAAGAGCAAATAACCTACGGATTAGTAGGCGCACTGAGACATCTCAACTAGGTTAACACCCTCTAGCGCCTTCATCATGTCCAAAACAGATTACGTCAAAGTCTCTCGACCATATCGAGCCTTTACCCCATAAGCTAAGAAGATACAATCTAATGATAGCAAAGAGATACAAATTTTTAACTCTTGAAAAATTAAAGGAAACTACAGAAAACATGAATGCAAACTCTTTATAACAATTAGAAAATGAAGGCCTGCCAATTCAAAAACATCTCTTGTAAGGAGTAATTTTGGAATTCTTTGGATAAGCAGCACCATGACGAGGCATTTAGCGAGCATACTCATGACGATCTTTCCATCTTGAAGACTTGTCATGGAAGGCACACTGATTTCTTTCAAACCCTAACTCTACTAGTAATGCCTTGACCGCGTTGCACCATAAAAGGAGAGCATTTTTCTTCATGACTTGCCCTGATGCACGTTAATTCTGATGTTATCATCGAAAGCCCAACAAAGATTGAAAATTTGCAGCAGCTGGTTTCAACATTTTGCAGCATAAGAGCAGTCAATAAAGAGATGCTGAAGGTTTTCCTGGTAACTGAGACAGAGAGCACATATGGGGTGAAAGATAATGGGATGGGAGCTTTTTCTGCAATACTGACGCACAGTTCAGACTACCATGCAGCAGGATCCACATTGAAATATTAACTCTCTTTGGACTTTTAGTTTTCCAAAGACTCCTTTGCAGTGTATTGTCAATGAGTGAAGCCATGGATAGGTGACTGACCAATGATTTAATAGTGAAAGAGCCGCTTGACTCGAGGGACCTAACTCTTTTATCCGGGGATTTATTTATCAAATTTCCTTCCGATGAACTCAGCAAAACCTGAAAATTGGGGACTTCTTCATCTTTCAACACTCTTCTGAAATAAAGAAACCAAGAGCTGGTTTGGTTGTACTTGTTTCAATGATCGGCAATTGACCCTTTTGGTCAATTCGAATAGGCTTGGATACTTGCTGTTTAATGGAATTACATCCAACCACGTATCTGTCAAAAAAAAAAAAAATTCTACTGCCATTTCCCACTTTATAGACAGCCAATACTTCAACTTTGCACCATTGTCTAGAGATGCTAATCCACGGGCTTCTTAGGCTCAAATGCTCCTTTCCACCTGTATTCCATTTGACCAAGTGTTTCAGCTTTCCCCCATTATTACCTTCCCAGAAAACTTCCTCATAGTTCTTTCCAAAGAGTTTGGATATTGAGGCGGGCATGAGAAAAGTGGACATATAATATGTTGGGAGATTAGAAAGTACTGATTTACAGCGAGTGATTCTTCCTCCTCGAGAGAGGTTATACCTTCTCCATTTACTCAATTTTCCCTGAATTTTATCAATGATGGACTGCCAAAAAGAGATACAGTTGTGCCTTCTTCCTTCAAATAACGTTTTCTCCCTTCCCTGTAGTTTAAAATTTACTATGATAGTCTCAAAACTTTAGTATGAATTTAGCCCCTGCTGTGAAAAATCCCGTTAAGATGTAATGGAATGAGACCTTTTTTGCATGCAAATTGATTAATTGCTCGGAGACCAAATGTGTAAGTAAACTATTGTTACATTTGCTTGGAGGCCAAATGCCAAAATTTTCTTTCATGTAAAAAAATATCAATACTCTACCTTGACAAGAATTTTCAAAGTAGTGATAGATCACTACAAATTTTAAACCTGAAGGGACTAAGGCTAGCTTCTCCATTACTTAAAAATGCAAGCACAAGATCCATTTTTTTTTTATAACCTAATTATTAATTTTAAATAAAACTCATTATTTTGATTAGAAAAAATAGGAGAGGAATGCTGGTTAAATCAATTGGTGTACCCAAGAGAGTGAGAGTTACTTGTTTTTAAAAGAGGGAAGTTAGAAAGTTAGATAGAAGGGTAGTTTGGACCTTGTAATCATATTTCTCTATAAGTACAACATTTCTCTCCTCATTATAAAAAATTAGACTTCGTAGACAGTTCTAAAACGCTCCAGCTTGGTGTTCTTCAAATGCAGAATTCAAAGATTACTCCATACAAGATATCTGCCTCAATTGGACTGCTTTCATCTGAAGAGATACAAGGCAGTTTCCCTAGATTGCTAGTTCAAAATTAGTGCTTTTGTAGTTTTGACGGGCTTTAATATGTATTTCTACCGTTGAGTTTTTATTTTTCAACTTTGCTTTTGTCTTACGTAGGTAGATTATATTGTTATTTTGGATGTTTACTTTGGTCTTTTCATGACCTTGGTATTGTTCTTGTGTTTTGGATATGATGAGGGTGCTATGGGGTGTCAACTAGTTGAGATGTCTGGGTGCACCTACTGATCCGCTCTCTCTCTCCCCATTTCTAGGCTTCTTTATCATTCTCATTGTATAACTCTCTTGTACTTTGAGTTTATTAATAATATAGAAGCTTGTCTCATTTAAAAAAAAAAAAATTAGACTTTTGGTTTACACCAACAATGATGGTGAAAACCAATTATGTGAAACCAATTGTTTTATGTCATAAAGAAGGACCATTTTGAAACTCCTTTTTGAAAGAAACATGGGCATTTTGATAGTGATAAAAACACAGTGTTGTGTTGGTAAGAATTATAGGAAAGCAATTGGGGAAGTTGACACAAATAGCGAAGTGAGAAATGTAAGTTGATGTGAATAACGAGGTAAATCTCTATAATTATTGGTGAACCAAATGGTGGGTTGGTTTTCTTTACCCACCCAACTCAACTCTCTCAAATTACTTAAGTTGCCAAACAACCCTCTAATAGGGAATGATTTGCCTTACAAAAAAAGTAATTATAAAAAGAACGAAAGAAAAGGAGAACAATATTTACTCTTCTCATTTCATCGATGAAAACCCTCATTCCTTTTTTTAAACGAGGGTTTAGGGTAAGTTTGCATTTTATTATGCTTTGTTTTTCTTTTTCCTTGTTTGGGGATTACTTTGTTTTAGTTAGGAGTCTCAATGAATCTTTGATGTAGTCTTGGATATGATGAGGGTGCTATGGAGGTGTTAACCTAGTTAAGATGTCCGGGTGTGCCTCATGGTCCTTTTTTGGTTTTTTTATATTTGCTCAATGTATAATTCTCTTGCACTTTGAGCTTTAATTAATAAAGAAGCTGGTCTCCTTTAAAAAAAGAAAAAAAAAAAAAGATACCAACGGCTAATCATATGACTTTTCCTCTCTGATGGTCGATCAATAAATTTACTAGGACTCACATTTGATTTTGCCCTGTCTCCTTGTTTGCTAAGTCTTATAACAGATGTAATTGAATACGTTAGATTCCAATAAATGTATTAGGATTTTTGTTTTCCCTATTATTGATTTGTTATCTTTTGTTTCTTTACAGGGATTTTAGTTTTGTTTTGTATTGTCTCCTTTTGGTGTTCTCTCTCTCTTTTTTCTTCCGCTTGTATTTTGAGCACTAGCCTATTTTCATTCAAGTTCTGTATTATTAAGAAAAACAAAAAAGAAAAGAAAAAGAAATCATTGCATGCTAGCCATGGCTGTTTCTTTGATTTCATGTATCTCTGTTTTTGCATCAGTAACATCTTCAATTGATGTCCCCCTTTCCTATTTTACGAGATTGTAATTGTGCAAGTATTTTACAGATCTCTGAAATAAAATTTGCCGATATTCCTGATGTTGACCTCTCACGCCTTGGAGAAATCAAGTACGGGAACTTCAGTGTTGAAGTTGTAGATCCTGTTTCTGACTATTTGGAGCTGATGGAGGTGATAAAAATCATGCACACACCACAAAAATGAAAAGGAAGAAGAAAATATATAAGTTTTTGAAAATTGAATATGATTATTCCTGAGGACTGAATGAAGGTTTACGGATCTACTGCAGAATGTATTTGATTTCCCACTCATAAGAAGTTTGCTTTCACGTTCAGATTTCAGGTAAGAGGTTTGCTTTATTGCCTTACGTCTTTTTTGAGCTTTGGTCATCCTTTTTGGTTCTTTGGTTTCTTACTATTTGTTTGATTGGTTGTAAGCAGATAGAAAATGATGGATTTTCTCTCTTTTCTAGTAAATATTAGTTTTCTTTCTGAAAATAGGGAATTGCATACTGGTTTGGACAACAGAAAATGATCGAGAATCCAACCATGTGCTCAGAAAATCAATTCCCACGTCACCTTCTGAATTTGATAAGGAAATGATAAATAACTAATTCCATATGTATTAAATAACAAATGATATTCCACCAAGGATGGCACACGCATGTTCTTTTTCTTTCCTCCCAATTTGACAACCCTTTCTTTAGCCCATATGTATTTTTTTTTCAATTTGTGCTCACTTGATTGGATTCTTTCAAGGACCACCGAACCGTTTTGCCATAAGAGATTCATTTTGTTGTTTTCAAATTACCAATTTTCAAGCTGCTATTTTCATGGTCACTGATACTAATTTAAAAGGCGATATAGATTTCCATTTGAGGAGCCACCCCACTAGTATGAGAGAATTTACTGATCCAAGATAGTCAAAATTGGGATAGGAGACATAAACCTACGAACTCCTACGTAGGTCTGTAACTCTCCAAAAGGCATCCTACATTGATCTGTAACTCTCCCAAAAGGCGATGCGTATTTTTCCAAAAATTTATCATAAACCTACGAACTCCTACGTAGGTCTGTAACTCTCCAAAAGGCATCCTACATTGAACTGTAACTCTCCCAAAAGGCGATGCGTATTTTTCCAAAAATTTATCATAAACCTACGAACTCCTACGTAGGTCTGTAACTCTCCAAAAGGCATCCTACATTGGTCTGTAACTCTCCCAAAAGGCGATGCGTATTTTTCCAAAAATTTATCTAAGGATCAGACCCACCACCCCTCCATATAAGATATTACGTTTGCTGCCAAATGACTAACTTATCTTCCGTGTGAGCACTCCTGCCTTTGTGCTCCCCCCTTTCTAGTACACATGTATTTTTCAGGGCCTATAATTCTATTCTATCAATACCCCCTCCACAAACATTCACTCACATGGTGCACGAGGTGAAGAAAGGAATCCCGTGGTTGATGATATCAAAGAGTTCTCTTGCAGCTTCTTCTATCGTTTGTTTTTCCCAATAGATGAGTGCATCTAAAACCTTGTAAAGCTTAAACTCATAAGTTGCATATCGTTAGTAGCTCCAGAGTTTCATTTGGTAGAGGGCGAAAGAAGACAATGCGGCACATTACATGATACCTCACTCTATTACGTGTGTAGTAGGGGTAGAAGATGATGATGATGCTTGCAATTAATGTACTGTTGAAACTTAGCAAAATCACTGGCAGAGATGGTATTAACTTCTCAGATGTTCTTTGGGTTCAAAGCAATTTGTGCATATTGAGGGCTTTGGCCCTTATTCACGAATTTCTTGCAATTACATTTCATATGACCTGGCTTATGATTGCAGTGACGCACAAACTCCTCTAAATGTTGTCTTTGATTATTAGAACGGATTTTCGAAGTAGAGGTGCACATCCCTTTGTTACCTATGTGATCATTATTCTGACTGATAAGAGCATTGTATTGGTCAGATAAAGTGAAGAGCCTGATTGAAAATTCTCCATAGGAACCATACTAAAAGCTTAGGATCTATAAGATCGAAAGAATTTGTACTCTAGCCATCTAAAATTTATACAGGAGTCCAATAAAAAAGCTCATGTCTTTCAATTTTATAACTTATGAAGTTCTGCATATTGCTTGAGATGTGGATATGCGGAGGGCGATTGGGGGTGGTGGCGTGGTGCAACACAAACGAACGGTGATGAAGAAGATAGGTTTTCATTTCTTTTTTAGTTGAATTCAAGGTGACTGAATGGAGTCAATGAACTGGGCATTGGGATGGGATGAAAAAAAAAATCAAAATCTATAATTTGCAATTTTATACAGTAAAAAAACTATATATATAGTGAAGACTTTTATTACTATTTTTTTATAAGACTGAAACAAATCAGACTATTTCCCAAATGATCAATTCAACATAATTTTGGTTGGTCGTTGGATTGGTTTTTCGGTGAATTTGTGTAGTCTCTTGACGTCCTATCGTCCTATCTCTTCCATAAAAGTTAGACGATTATCACCTAAAATACTACAGTAGATGTTTCGAATGCAACAACTTTCAAATTCATGCAGGCAAAGCTGAGATTTGAAAGTTGTTGCATTCGAAAAATCTACTGTAGTATTTTAGGTGATAATGGTCTAACTTTTATGGAAGAGATAGCTGAGATTTGAAAGCCAACACACGAAAGAGCTGCACGACCAAGACTGTGGAAAAACTTAAGACCAGAGGGTAAGAGATGAGAAACGAAATAAAAATAGCTGAGAACTGCGAGCTGTGCAACAACAGTTGGAGGTGCCGGGAGGAGATGACTGGAAAGGTAGAATAGAAGACAACACGACGAGAATGGATGATGGAGAGGGTTAGGGATCTAGGAAACGGGGATGGACTAGAAAAACTTTTAAATCACTAATTGACCCAAAAGCGTAAGGTGGTGGGTGAAGGAAAACTTAATATAATATCTAGCACTCCCCCTCACTTGTAGGCTCGAAATATGAAGAAGGCTCCAACTAGTGAAAATGGAATATTAATTGGAGAGGAAACAACACAGAGGTTTGAACACAGAATTTCCTGTACCTACTTGCTCTGATACCATTTTAGATTACCAATTGACTAAAAAGCTTAAGCTAGAGGGTGAAGACAAATTTAATATAATATCTAACAAAAACTATAAGAGAGAAGAAGAGATAACAAACAGATCGGTAAAGAGTACCGATGGATAGTGATGGTGGGGCGATGGACGGGCGATGAGAAGGTGGCGGTTAGGGTTAGGAAAGGGAGTGGGTTTGGGTGGGGGAGACCATCCGGACATTAATAATCGACTCTAGTAAGAATATTGGACGTTTATGTGGTTGCTTGTTTCATTTGACAAAATGTAGATGAAAAGAGCCACAGGTCTGCTACTTACTATTACTATGAGAGTCAATAACTTGATCTAAATTGCCTTTATCAAGTTTAATAAAGTCTTTATAGTCAAAAAGAGTAAATCGTCCAATTTGCCACGGGATCGCCACCATGTTCAAGGGAGATAACACTCTGTTTTCCTTTCAAAACATCCACATAACTCTTAGAAATTCCACTTGATAACCAAGAAAACAAGGAAGATAGTTTCTTTAGAGGTACAAACTCATAATTCTTGTACAAATTACTAATCATGCCCAAAAAAGGAGACAAATCGCTCTTCCGATAAACAACTTGAACTTGAACCATCAAGAGCCTGCTTTTTTCAAAAAATTGACTGGAGAATACCAAGAGTTCAACAATGCATTTTTCAAACCAGAGTCAATGAGGCTTTGACAGGGAAAAAACATGTTTGCATAAAGAAAAGTCCATCTTCAAACCAAATACAAAAGAATGAGTTGCTGACCAGCTTCGGTCCTCCATAAGTAAAATGAAAAGCATGGAGATTATACAGTGATCAGAAGTAATGGAAGTGGCTGGACGGATGATTAAAATTCATGGAGGTCGTTACTAAGTAAAATGAAAAGCCCAGAGACTATATGATGACTGGAATTAATGGAGGTGGCCGAAAAGATAATTGAAATTAATGGAGGTTGGGTGTTGATGAGGTCATGAAGGGACGAGAATGAGAAGAATAGAGGAGAGAGAAGAGATCAACTTAACTTTTGTTTCTCTATGCAAGGGATCCTCTTTCCCTTTCATTTTTCCTTATAGTAAGTCGTTACGTTGTTTTTATTAAAAAGCAAGTCTTAGTTGTTGATATTAGATACCCATACGTTTCCACATTAACAATGCCAATTTTCTATCTGATTATTTTTGTATGGGGATGTGTATGCTATGATTTCTCATTATTTTTCTCTATGAATGTCTTGTTGACATATTTTTGGTATTTTAACTTTGTTAGGTTTGTATTTGATGCCATGCATGCAGTAACTGGTGCTTATGCAAAACCAATTTTTGTGGACAAGTTAGGAGCGAGTCTGGTATGATGTGCTACACACAAACATCTTCATTTTAGTCAGATGAATTTAATTATATTTTAGATTCTAGTATTAGAATACTGTTGACAGCAATTCAGTTTTCGCTATATCTTTTTGGTTCTTGGCTTTCCATTTTCTGAAAAATGTTTGATAATCCATTTAACTATAATGTATTGACAGTCGTTTTAAGGCTATAGGCCCCAGAAAGTTCTTAAAAACAATTTTCTGTTTTGTAAAATGCCTCTAATTTGATACTTCATGTACCTCCTAGTCCTCACAGATATGGACGGATTTTTCCAACTTGTTTTTTCTCTAACACATCCTTTTAACTTATTTCTCTCTCAAATGTCAGACAATTATGAAAAATACTACTTACGTTACCATAAGGTTGAAACTGAAAGCTATTTTTCATCATATTCAACCTTCTTCAAGTTTTTATTTTGAGAAAAGTCCACAATAAACTGATTGCATGGATTAGATTTAATTTCATTGAAAGGACATGGACTAAAATTGAATATTTAAAAATATAGAAACCAAAATGAAACAAACCTAAAGTACTGGGGCCAAAGTGGTAGTTTAACCTTAAATCCTAAAATTAAATGATGAATCTTGGAGTAGCCTCGAAACAAGCTAAAACTGAGAATTTCTATTTCTTTATTAATTTTTCTGAATTAAAATGTTTACAGCCCAAGCTTTAAGAAAGGACAGATGGTGATTTATCACCTTTACAACCAGTTAAGAAAACCTAAAATTATTAAATTCCAGCAGCAACTTATTAAGACTTAAAGCAGGCAAATGTTACCAACACAGTTAAAACAAAACCAACTATAAATACATCATTAAAATTGGATAATTATTGTATAGTTTATTATAGAATAATTAATAAATGAATTTAGGTTTCCTTATTTTAGAAAATCAGAAAACATAAAATGTTGTTCGAGATTTTTTGTTTTTTTTTTTTTTTTTTGTCTTTTCAATTTTTTCTTTTAAAATTAACATGGTTATTGAAAACAAAAACATCAAAAGTAAAATATAATATATACACAAATACACACCTGCATACAGTTAAGAAAAATACAATACAACTCACGGTAGGAGACAAACATAAGACAATTGATCAGTAACTACACAAACAAGAGCTCCAAACAAGGGCTAAATTTTTTCAATCCTTACATATAGGACTCAATTTCTAATGGAGTGCCTCTAGAAGATTTTGGGCATGGACATCCAGATCCTAATCTTACGTAAGTTGTTTTAGATCTGATAAGAGGGTACAACTGCGTGATTTGCTGTTGTCTTGGAGTAATTTCTATCTGTACTATTCAACAGATATGCTAAGGATTTGGTCAACATTTTGTTCAGTGAAGATGGACCTGATTTCGGTGCTGCTAGTGATGGTATCTCATCTTTTACACAATCCATAATTTTAGTTCAAGTTTTCTTTTTCCTTCTATACTTCCATATAAGTGCATCTGCAAATGATAAGAGGAATAAATTTGAACCTTAAAAAAGGATATGGTTAAAAGATGAGGAATAAAAAAGAGAAAATAAATGCTAGCAGATCTTGATTGACGGGCATGCTCTAACAATACTTAATGATGGGCATACAGATTCTCCTTGTTAACATCTGCTAGTTAATTGGTGGATTCTTGGCTTGCACATGCAAGAAGAGGTGATTATAATTTTTTTAATCCTTTTGCAGGAGATGGTGATAGAAACATGATATTGGGCAAAAATTTTTTTGTTACTCCTTCAGACTCTGTTGCAGTTATTGCAGCTAATGCACAGGAAGCAATTCCATATTTCAAGAATGGTCCTAAGGTATAAAATTCTCGTGCTTCATTTCTCAAGAACTTCAACTGTGTACGACTTTTTAGAAGGCCTTATGCAATATGAACATCAAGGATTCCTTGACAATTTTTGAGTCTATTTAGACAAAAAGGTAAAATAACCTTCCTCATTTATAGGGGTTAGCTCGTTCAATGCCAACAAGTGGAGCACTTGATCGTGTAGCTGACAAGCTCAATCTACCATTTTTCGAGGTTCCTACTGGTTGGAAATTCTTTGGTAACCTTATGGATGCAGGGAAATTGTCGATATGCGGGGAGGAGAGTTTTGGAACAGGTTCCGATCATATCCGTGAGAAGGATGGCATATGGTAACAGTCTTCATTCACTTCTAGGCACAGTTGAGTTTGTGTCAGATGCTCCTTTTGGTGGAGGGGTTAAAAGTATTGAAATAAAGAGGAAAGATACATGGATATATCAGGAGTGCATTTTAATAATATCTCACTGAAGAACCAATTAGTTATATGTTTTTGTGGATAGGATATATTATTTAATAAATGAAATTATCAGAGCCTTTTGTTTACTTTAGTTGTAGATTTGTTTGATTATTAGCATAGGTCCCTCGACCAGTTCATTTTACAAAATTGGAAAACACCACCATTTTAGTTTGTTTCTTTCTACTGTGGTTTATTTGTTGGTGGAACTTCAAAGTAAAATTTCTTGCAAGATGTATCATTTTATACTCATGCTAATGACCACATGAAATGATTCAAGTCCTTTCCATGACAGGGCTGTGCTGGCCTGGCTTTCCATTATTGCATTCCGAAACAAAGACAAGAAAGTTGGGGAGAAGTTGATCTCAGTTTCAGATGTAGTGAGGGAACACTGGGCTATTTATGGAAGGAACTTCTTTTCAAGATATGACTATGAAGTAAGATTGACCTGAATTGGCGTTGTGATTGTGTTAATGTAACATTTAACAATCCAGTTTTTCACTGTTTCATTCCATATATTTGAATATGTTTGTTCAGGAATGTGAGTCTGAAGGTGCTAATAAGATGATAAATCACCTCAGAGATCTCATCAGTAAGAGCAAGTCTGGTGACAAGTACGGTAAGTTTTTTAAACTTTTAGGGGCATATTTTTTTGTTGTTTTTTTTGGGACATTTTGAGAAAATATGAGAAAATGAAGCTACCATAAGAAGATGTCAATTTTTTTTTCGTTCTGACAATCCCAGTTTGTGGACTGTTCACACACGAACTACTGAAATTATGCCATGGGAAAATTGAAAAGAGATATGGATTGAGAGTTGAATTGAAATAGTCTCGTGCTTTGTCAATTCTTTCTAAGAATTTGAAAATATTATATGTTTAAAATTTTTTCTTTACTAGAAAGATTCAAGTCTTCGTGGTATGATCATCCACATATTTCACTCCTGAAAGTCCCTAAATATCATTGTGAATGAGAGAAAATGGTTTTGAAGACTTATAAGGCAAATGAGGATAAACATTTCTTGTATGTTTAGAGAATTGTCAAGGTTCCCATGGAAAGAGGTCAGTTTTTTTGTTTATAAATAAATTGGAAACCTACTTTTCAAGTTGCAAGAAATTGTGATGACCATGGTGAAAATGCCATTACATAACGTAACTTTCAAACATAGAGACTTTGGCTTGAAAATAAAATGACAGATTTAGAATATGGTTCAGAAATGGAGAAGACTGAATTTGTTTGTAAATAAATTGGAAACCAACTTTTCAAGTTGCAAGAAATTGTGATGACCATAGTGAAAATGCCATAACAAAACGTAACTTTCAAACATAGACTTTGGCTTGGAAATAGAATGACAGATTTAGAATATGGTTCAGAAATAGAGAAGACTGAATTTGAAGAACGTTTTTCTTGAAGAAGATAGAGGCCACTAGGCTGCTTAGCACTGCCAATCACGTTTCTCAATCAATCTCTTGGAATTCACAAGTTTGTGTAAAAATTAGAGATGTAGTTTGAGGCATCGGTAAATCCATGGTGTATCCTAAAAATAAGGAAACATCTCCAAGAATCAACTCTAAAATCCACAGTAGAAAGAAAGTTATGTCAAATACATGAAGAGAACCTTCTATTTATAGGAAATTAGAGAGAACTGCATTCCAAAATTACAAAGGATATTGTAAGAAGATTTATTGAGGATTTACCCTAATTTTCCTTACTCTCGCTACATCACTAACTGTAATCAAATTAAAGTTCAACTTGGGAAAATATAGCACATTAGAGAGAATTAGATTATTTGTCAATTTTATTGACTCCATTCTTGTGATTTCAGAGAGTGTAAGACGCACTCTGACCACCTAGCAATTGGACTAAGTGTGCTAAATTGGTTACTTAATTTTGTGAAATGTGGTTGGAGAGTTTTGATCTGATTCTATTGAAGTGTGTGGTGGGACACACTTGGTGGCTGATTTAAACAAACATTTTGGGAGTGTTTATAGTGTTTTCTTGCAGGTGTGATTTATCGAACTTTTAAGGGACACCTTACCAAATCTTTTAATGACGTTTATAAACAGTATTTGCAAGCCACAAATGTTTTCAGAGTTAGACAATGGATTTCATGGTATGGTTGAAATCTATTGTGTCATCATGTCATGTTCTACGTTTGGTAGGGTAACTTGGGTAGGGGTGTGATTGAGAGGAATCTATTGACTAATCTCAAATCACTAATTGACCCAAAAGCTTAAGCTGATAGGTGGAATAAGGTAATGGTTTTTTTTGGTAGTCCCTTCTTTAGTTTCAGTCTGCTGGTTTGCCACTAGTTTCTCAAAGTTGTTTCACTTTCTTATAGTTGGCCACACCAAGGAAAATTTCTTTTCTTGAATTTGTTTTTTTGAGATGAATTGTGCGTTACCATGGTTGATAATGACATCTGATGATGAGCTTGGAATTTGGGTCTTAGAAGAAATTTGCTTGATAATGAACTCGACAACGTAGTCACCATTCAGGAAACTCTTCATTCTTGGGCCCCTTTGGACGGTTGTGATAGTCTTAAATGGACTCTTAATGCTAATGGCAACTTTACTACGAAGTCTACCTTTCTTAAATCAACCAAGAGATCCCCCTCCATTGCTGCTCCCTTGATTCGCCACATTTGGAAGTCTAAAATCCCGAAAAAGGTGAAATTTCTTCTTATGGTCGCTTGCCTATAGAAGTCTCAACACTCATGAGAAAACTCAAAAAAAAATTCAGCATACCATGATTATCCCCTCGATGTGTTGCCTTTGTTTCAAAGCAAGGAGATCCTGGACTAATTTTTTTTGCGTTGCTCCTTTACTAGGAAAGCTTGGAACATTCTGTTTAGAATCTTTGATCCGGAGGTTTGTCTTCCTAGTAAGATTGACAGTTGGATGTTGGAAGGGCTCAAAATTAGAGGTTATAGCCCAAAAGGTTACATCTTGTGGAGTTGTGCTACCCGTTCCCTTTTGTGGTGTATTTGGAAAGAAAGGAAGAGTAAAATTTTTGAAGACAACTATAATTCTTTTGATTCTTTTTGAACTATGTTGCAACACACAACTTCTTGGTAAAGTACGAATTACACCAAACACTTTTGTAATGAAGACCCTTATTCTTTAGTTTTTCTTGGGGAGGGCCCTCTTGTCTCTTGCCCTTAGGCTGTTTCTCTTTTGTTCAATGAATATGTCTATTTCTTATAAAAAAAAATTGTGCGTTACCATGGTTGAAAGGCTTGGTCCAACAAATGACATTATCTCAACTCTCAAGCATCTATTTTGGCATTTTCTACTCTCCTCATGTCCTACTTCAGCAAATGTTTTTCTAAGAGAAGACATCTCCCATTAGTCTTTTTCTTAAGTTCATTATTAAATTCCAAAAAAATATTACTCTCTTTTATTTTTCTTAATTATCTTATGAACATAGTTAGGTCATCTGATATTCATGTGTTGTACATTTCTTTGTCAATTGGGTGCATGAAGATTAAAATACTGAGTGAAATTGAGATCTCCTTTACATAAATCATTCAGTTGAGTTTCAATATTCAATAGGGCAGAGGAGTTCTCAGTGCTAAAGTATGTAGCACGGGAGGTTCCCATCTCTCTTTTATTGTTTTGTACTATAGAAAGTTTTCTCCAAGATCTTTAGTCAGAGTTTATTTGTAGTCAAAGAGTTCATTAGCTGGAACATGACCAAATGTTCGTTTGTTTTCCATGATAAAAATTTTGGGTCCTTAGCATATATCACATAGGTATTATTAATCAGATGATCATATTTTTGGGCCATAAATATACGTGAAACTTATTGTTTCCATTTAAGAATTGTGACCTTGTTACAATTTTGAGAAGAGGAATCATGGGGCTGAGAGGATTTTTCAAGCCTAGTACTTCCTAACCCGTGTTTCGTCATTAATGATTGATGGAAAATTGGAGGAAGAACCCACAAACCACAACAAACTTGAAGAACCCACAAAACAGAGCAATTCAAATTGTAAAAAAAAAAAAAAAAAGAAAAAAACAGAAACCCAGAAATGAAGAGGCCCGAGCAAAATCGTGAACCACACCCACTGACACAAATGGAAAAGGCTTTGGACTAAGGTGGTGATGGGCGAACGAGGGGCAGAGGTGAGCAAATGACAGACAAGTGTTAGCAATGGGACGGTACAAACAAACTCACTAACCTAAACGAAGTGAATGTTTTTTTTAAAAAATAAAAAATATGAAGCAAATGGAAGGAATGCGTGATTATGGTGAGCGAACAACTAGACAAGAGGAACTCTGCCAAAGATGTTGAAGTTGAAAGGGTAAGGATTTTGTTCGTGGGTTAAGTTTCTTATTTGTTAGGTTTTAAGTTTTAGGATTAAGTTCTGATTCCATGTTGGTTTGAAAGAAAACTAAAATGTTGTTGCCTCAACATTAAATTACAAGAACATATACTAGGAAGAAAAATGAAAAAAAGGAAACTAATGCAGAAAAGGAAACTAGCTAAATAAAGTTGAGATACAATAGTTAATAGAATCTCAACTAAATAGAAATAAAAATATGACAAAAAAAAAAAAAAAAAAAAAGAGGAACATAGGAGTATCATTTAGTCTGTATACTTTAATTTTATAATTTTTTTTTAAAATTAAAAAAATATTTTTACTAATCCCCAGCTTCATCACAATACGTTAAATTGTCTAATGGGTTCTTGCAATTAAGTTCATCAGTTTAACAATTATGTTGGCACCTTGACTATATAATTTAATGATTGATGTGGATTGATGTTTTTCAAGTATAGGCATTTGATGATACAAGTATTCAAGTAATTGAGTTTTGTGATGGGAACCAATTTGATATGATTCATGATTGAAAGTTTGGGAACCCTGAAATTTCGAGGGTTAAATGGACGAAACTGATGATATATATCTGTTAGACAGAAAAGTAGTTCAAGTGTTTATTAGAATATTTGTGTTAAATTCAAGAAAAAAAGGCTAAAGTGCAAACGAATCTAAACAAGCTCTCTACTTTAGGTATCGAAGATTACAAGTGTAATAAATCTTTCCAAAACTTCTATCCACAAGAAGGTTCTAATTTCACAATTAGTTTCTCCCAGGATCAAATAGACAGTTGGAAGTTTAAAACTCATGATTTAACCCAAGTTTATTGGAAAGATCTTACAAACTGTAATTTATTATGTTCTCATTGCTATGACTGTTTCTAACACTTGCAGGAAGTTATGTCCTCCAATTTGCAGATGACTTCTCGTATACCGACCCTGTAAGTCTCTGTAATGAAAATTTATTGTATTTTATTTTAATTTATCCTTTTCTGAATTTATTTGATTCATTGTTGAGTATGTCCAGGTTGATGGAAGTGTGGCATCAAAGCAAGGAGTCCGTTTTGTTTTTTCAGATGGATCAAGGATAATATACCGTTTATCTGTATGTTCTTGTTTTCCTCTGTTCCTCTTCTTTCCTATCGTAGAACATCGTGATCCACCGTCCAGAATTCTTATTATGTGTGTGTATGTGCGTGTATGTATTATTAATTTTCAAAACAACCTTTTAAGCTTCACGTTTTACAGGGAACTGGCTCAGCAGGGGCTACTGTAAGAATATACATTGAGCAGTTTGAACCGGACATTTCTAAACATGATGTGGATGCCCAAATATCTCTAAAACCATTGATAGGTTTGTTTAATGGCCCCTATAACCATAGATTTCTTGATTTATCTATTTATTTTCTTCCTTTTCGTCATGTTGTAGATTTGGCACTATCTTTGTCCAAGCTGGAGGAGTTCACTGGGAGGGAGAAACCAACAGTCATCACCTAAGCGGACAAGCTCATAGTCTATAGACTGGCCTAGATCCACTAGACGGAGGTCTGCCTTTCAACCCTTGCCCTGCCTTAGGGTCATGCTTGCTTATATTTAAATTTTAGTTGATTTTATTTAATTTTAGTCTGCAGAATAAATAGCTCACTCATGTAAAATTTGACAGTTAACATCAACATCAGAAATAAATAATATTTTCCATTCTCATTATTTCACTTCCAATTTTCACAATCTCTTTGATTGAGTTGTAGATGTCTCAAATGGACTTTTTTCCACATTACCAATGACGATAAAAGAACTGTTTTTGACATGGTAGTTTCTTTAGTGAACTGTCACCTACCAAACCTTGTAGCTGATTCACATGATGTGCTTGTAGTCTTCACATGGACTGCCTTCATTATTACGGACAATTTAGAAGGATTAGAATAGGCCTGTGGTTGGTTGGCCTAAACCAACAAATAACAAGGTTTTTAACATGTAGATCAATTTGCATCACGTCCATGTCTTACAAGTTGCTACAAATAACAAGGTTATTAACATGTAGATCAATTTGCATAACGTCCATGTCTTACAAGTTGGTACAAATAACAAGGTTATTAACATGTAGATCAATTTGCATCATGTCCATGTCTTACAAGTTGGTGAAATACTCTAAGACATCTCCTGATACATTCGCTTTTAATGTTAAAACAAAACGATTGCTTGAGAACACAACGAAGAGCAAGTTCTTGTCATTTTAAAACATGATTTGTACTCTGCTTATATTAACAGTGACGGATGCTAGGCATAAGATATCAAAAACTGAAAATTAATCCGTGATGTATTTGGACCAGTCCTTTTACTTGACTCTTCCAGCTGTTTGATATTTCAAACTTTTCCATTTGGTTGCGATGATAATCCTACCTAGAACATGGTTTTAGCCTTCTCTCTCTGGTTGCTAGATTTGCTAACTTACGAACTACAAGACATCAGTTTAATTGTCTTCAATTAGGGTGCTTCCACGAGTATAGGTAGAACTCCAAAATGACATCGCTAGGGAACTCTCATCTATCTCTACCGATCAAAGTAGATTCTAGAGAGCTGAATGTGAAAGCTAAGCTATGGCCAAGGATGATTTGTAGTGTAACAAGTACTAGATCTCTCATAATGCTCTACTCCAAAGTTGGAGATTCTTGGTTTTAGTTCCCGAGGATGTAAATATGAATGTCAAATTACCTATTGATCTCAACTCAAATGTGGATCATCAGTGGCGTCGAGTGAGTAATTTGAGATGATGACTTAGGTGTCTTGTCACATTTTGGAAAAGGATACCATGATGCAAATATAAATTCTCATTAAAACTAATATTATCTTTTTTATTTTGTTGAAAGAAAGATTGATTATGAGGTTGACTATGTGTGTTTATAGGGAAAGCTTTCCCCTAGAAATGAGAGCCTGAGGAATGGCACCAAAAATGATAGAGTTTGGGGACCCATTTGTTTGTGTTGAACTTAGTGTGGTTGGGTACTACTGAAGAATAATAGTCCCAACATTTTGAGTATACTCGTGTAAGATAGAAACTCCGTTTTCAGCAAACATAATGCATTGTTTAAGTTGAAACTAAGCTAAGGGAACATACTTTTGATGTGATACCAATCTACTTTGGCCCTATATGCAAAAACAGTATCAAAATTGGATTGTCTCTGCTCCCCATTTGTTACATAATCAATATGCATATTTCTATATTTCCTTTAGGGCAGACCCCACCCAACATTTGATGGGAAAGGAAAGCATAAGAAGTTAAAGAGCAATCTTGTAGTGGATAATAAAAGGAATTTAACTGTTTTTGTCCTAATTTGTCACTAATTTGAAAAGCTATGCTAACATCCAACTTTGTTGGGTCAATCAGTTTCATGGGATTTTTCTCTTTAGAGGGAGAACTCATTTGTACTGATTTTCATCTGCATGACATTGTGTTTGACAACTCCTCCATCATGTTAGTTGCCTACATAGATGGACCTTGATGTGTCTTCCATCTCCTACTTTCCACCAAATGTTCCCTGTCTTCTAGTGACAAAAAATTAGGGTATTGGGAAAATTTCAGAGGATAAGCTTGCAACCTTTCCTTTTTTAAAGCAAATTGCACAAAAACAAAGTATGGTTATGGTGGTGGTTGTAATTGACACCTTCAAACTTTCAATTTTAATTTTAGGCCCTCAAACTTCTACAAGTGTTAAAATTAGACCCTTAAACTTACAATAGTTGTAGAAATTGAACTTTGAAACTTATACAATTGTTATAATATCTATTTGAGTGTTTGATTTTAACACTTACAATTGAAAGTTTGTGGGTGTAATTGCTTACCCCAGTGTTTTTTTTTTGCAATTTTTTCTTCCTTTTATTGTTGCTATTATTGTTATTATTATTATTTTTCTCTTTTTTGAAGACAAATGTTGGATGGATATATTTTGTCTGGAAAAGTATATACGATAGATCACTTTGAATATCTTTCTCAACTTCTAGACTTTACACTTACCCGGAATATTTTGTTGTTTTTCTTTGAGAATTATTCTATGTTGTTGGAGTTGCATGTTATTCCACTATGTTTCTGTTTAACCTATTATGAAATTATATTATGATCTCTCAAGGATATGTTTTATGGTTGCTTTTGCATGGTCTAGACCGTTTTGGAACTTAAAATCTTCTACTTAATTTACAAGTGCTTTTGGGAATGATAAAAGGTGCACTTCTGAAGTACGCTTGACCTAAGTGCTTGTTAAGGAAGGGTGGAAAATCACTTGGACAGACATTTGTGCAATATATGATTATGCATGCTTTATCAAATTGTTTTCATTTTTCACTGAAGTAGTTATTTTTAAAATGTCTCCTTTACAGCAATGGTGGTGGTTTGATATGATATGACATTTAACAGGATGAAAGTGTCAACTAATTAAAAGTACTATTTTAGGGTAATATTATGTCAAAATCGATTTTTTTAGAGAAAATATTAAACTACTCTCTGAAAGTTGTATCAAACCAATATCAATTTCAACTTAACTATTTTAGGTATATCAATTTAAACCAATATTTTGTGAAACTTATGTTTTCAGTTTATTAAACTTTTAATTTTTCATATGTCGATTAGATTTATACCGTGATCACTTTTAAAAATTATTCATGTATTTATTTTCAAATGTCTAGATTTTTTATAAATGTCCGTTTTACTCAAAAAAAGAAGAAGTGATAAGTGTAAATGCATTAACGATGTATAAGTTTTTTTATAAATGTCTGTTTTACCCATAAAAGAAGTGATAAGTGTAAATGCATAGACGATTTTTAGTGGAAATTATAACTAAGAATTTAAATCAATTTATTTATGAAAGTTGAGTTTGAAGTTCATAAGTTGATTTCTAAAATCAAGAATAGATCTATTTGTACTTAGGTCTAACCAATCCACTAATCTATTCATTTCATAATTTTTTGTTTGACTTCTCCAATGGATGAAATAATGTTGATTTGTTCAACTTCTCTGTACTAAACACTCAACAGGATTCAATTGAGTCTCTTCTGATCTTTTAGTATACTGTAGACACCAATATTTGTTTGTTTTCAACAAAATCCTATTAACAAAAGAAGTATACACTGCTAAAATATACTTTAAAAACTATAATCTTCCAAAGAGAAGTACATTTTTGGTGATGAAAAAACATTTAATAGCTTTGAACATTGTGATGTGATGTGAATGGTAAATGTAGTGTGTGCCCACCAAGCAGTAAGTGCGCCATTAACACATTTTTTATCATTGACATTTGAAAGGACATATAACTGTTGGAACAAAATAGAAACTCTTTCCTTTTACTTTTGGAAATCTTCTCTATTGAAAAGCAAAAAATATATATGAAGTTATTGGATTTGATCTAAGTGCTTCAACACACATTTTTCCATTCTCTTCATTTGCAAAAGATTATGATGTCACTGTACATTTCATTGTTCTTTCTTTCTTTATTTCTTTCTTTTTTAGTAAAAGTCGTTCCATTTGTCGCAAAATAAATCTTGAAAATTTAACTTTTCAAATGCAGAAACTAATTTTTGGTAAACGTCTTCTAGAAATTTTGTGGCTAATGTTGCTGATGTTTCGTAATCTTCTACTCTTGAATTTATTAAAATTCCAATTACGCTCTCCATCCTTCAACCCTTAATAAAAAAAACTTACAATAAGAATAAATGCTGTTAAAGTACTTCTATCTTAAACTAAATGTTTAATTCTTAATCTTTTTTGTTGAACTTTTAATTTTGTATTTAATAAGTCTTTAAACTTAAAGTAATTTTTAGTAGGAATAATGAATTTCTAAATTCGGATTTTTGTGTTTCATTGGCTCATTTGACATGTATTACGGTTCACAGGTATTTAAGATATAAATTTAAAAGTTTAAGTTGTTTGTAAATATAAATCCAATTTTGTATGGGGAAGAGTAATTAAAATCTTTATTTGGGAGTATGGTGTTAAGGTATGATATAATAATCCAGTGAATTCAATTATTTTGAATACAATTAACTTTTTACTATCTTTTTTACATAATTGTATAAAATTAATTAGCAAAAGTAATTGAGTGGTATTCAAGATTAGATATTAGGTCAACTAAAGCAAGTGGGACTTCTTCACTTAACAACAGTTGTTATTTGAAATTGAGAATTATTGGGGTAATGAAATTCATATCCAACCATTAAACAACACTCATAAATAAAATGGATTTGAAAAGAAAAAACAAAAGATAGACGATTAAGTGAATATTGTATTTGACTTTAATTTGGCAAATTGTGTTATTACTGGACAAGTCACTGAACAAGTGGGTAGCCAAATTGGAATTTCAAAAAAGAAAAATGGAAATTTATGAAAAAGGAGGAGACAAAATATGAGAAGAGGGAGAATTTGAAATAAGGATTATTACTTTTTGGTGGAATGAAATAATAACAATAATAATAATAATAATAATAATAATAATTTGAAATGAAATTGAGGGTTTAGGGTTTGGTGGACAAAGTGGTGGTCAGTGAGTTTGCCCATTTCTTTACAAAATCTTTGGTATTAAAGAAAAAGGACCCCTCTAGCTCTAAGGAAAATGATGGTTGTATTGCATATCATGGAGCAACCAAAAAGCAAACTATCTTTTGTTGGATAATGATAGATTATTACTCAACTGTTGCTTATATTCATTTTATGTTATTTTTATCTTTCAGTATATCTGCCACTACTCTCTTCATCCTTTTGATCAAAATCAAAGAGAAATTTAGCATTTACAACCCTAATTAATACCAAAGCAACCAAGAGGTGAATTGCCAATGACCAAAGTCAGACACTTTAGGATATAAGCATGATGTGATCTCGAATATATATATATATATATATATATATATATATATATATATATATATATATATATATATATATATATATATATATATATATATATATATATATATATACTCTTTGTTTAAGTTAAACCGAAAAGTTAATTTAGCGGTTAGTGGAGCTTTAATATTGAGAGAGTTAAGATTGTAAAAATTGATTTCAACGAAGATAAATATGGAGAATAAGAGCTTAGATCGAATGGGATTGTCACATTCACCTTAGAAATAAAGAAATGTCCATTATAAATGACTCTTACTTGTTTGCCTTGACTTTTTTGTGCTAACGTCACTGGCATTGTATTGCCAATAACCTCGCTTTTTCACCTCTTTTTATGGCTTAGGGCTATTTGTTCTTCTTAAGTAGACTATTTTTTTTTTATTAATTATGTAGAAGTATAATATAAATAAAAGTATCAAACACACTTAACGTACAAAAACTATTAAAAACCTAATCTCTAAGGAAAGCTATTTTTTTATCCGTGCTTTTATTTACCACTTAAACATAGAATTTTTACAATCTCAAGCAAAGTAGAATAAATGAGTAGAATATTACTTACTCAGACCTCATTATTCTAAGTAACAATTTAGATGTGCATAATTAGCTAACAATAGCCAAACACATCCATTTCTTAAGGCCAAATGATCTTTTCATTCCTCATGAGTGTTTGTATGCCCAAGTCTTTCTTTTCATTTGGTGGCTATTAGTTTAATTTAGAATGTTTTCAATAAAACTTCCTCTAGTCTTCTCCCTAATCTAACTTCAAAACAAAACTAGTAAGCAACTATCTGAATAGCAATAAAGACATTCTGTTTAGTTGTTTTTTCTCTCACTATTTTAATAAAAGAAAATTCTCTCCCAACAATATATATAAAATAGGATTGAAATGGGCTCTGTGCTTACAACAATGCAAGGGAATCCAAGGAGGAGTCATTCAAGATATAACTCAATTCAAGACTATATGTTATCTTTTTTCAATAGCAGAGATCATCTAAAACATACAATTTCAAACAAATCCTAGACAAAATCATCACCCACAACATGCACTCAAAATTTATCATTGCAACATTAAACACACATTACCATATCATATCTTCTTTTCAAGAATTGGAAACAAAGAAAGAAAAAAAAAAACTCATTATTGTTGTAAATACATCGGTTATTCTTTCATTTGAAACAACTTGAATCTTACTTCCAAACTTCATAGTTTTCACCACCTTCCACTCTCAATCTATGTTCTTTCCTCTTCAAACAAACTCTCATTATTGTTGGTGTCACCCGAAGATCACATGCATTATTTTCAAATTTTAGCCTTCCAACACAAAGTTTAACGACCCATTTTACCAATCAGAAAATTGTTGGCCCATTTTTCACAACCACCCCAAAGGACATTAACTTTATATATAAATCCATGTTGGATTAGAAAATCTATTTCACATCACACATTAAATGTGTTTCAAACAAGTTCAAACTACTTTGGTATACATGAAAAAGAAAATGGTGAAACTAAAAGTGGAGGATGGAACATAAATGGTCCAAAGGGGAAAAATAAAAGGACTGAGGTAGAGAGACAGCTGGGTCAAATGAAATAATCCAAAAGTTGATGGTTGGGTTGCTTGATAATTAAGCCAAAATAATTGAATGGTTAAAAATGAAGTTGTAGATCCATTAATGATTACACTATATATCAAGTAATAATGTAAAATTAATATTATTATTTCGCAGATTTTGTTGTTTTTGAAAAAACATGTTTCCTTTTTTTTTTTTTTTTTTGTCCAATTGTGTGGATTATATTTCATATCCAACCATATATGTTTATGTACTCACCTCTGCCATATCATTTCTGATTTCTTGCCCCTAAAAAATAATAACTCTTTGAATCAATCAATCCAAGATTTGAAAACCCACTAAGTATTTGTTTGTGTGTTTAATTAAATCAATTGATCATGCTTTAAAGCCCCAAAATAATAATAAAAAGATTCCTCATTTTATATATATCTTTTCTTTTGCTTTTGCTTTTGCTTTTCCCCTATTCCAAAAGGCCGAAGGGTCTCTTTTCTTTCTTTTCTTCTAGTTTGCTTTTCATTTCAATATCAATTAGTCTAAACCAATTGAATTAAGTGTTTAATCAATATTATTATGCCTTTGTCTTTAATTTTCTCTATTCATTCTTCCCCTCAACTCCATCCACATGCCATATTTTAGACCTGAGCTTAATTACTTAATATGTAGTGTAATTAAGTAATAATTAAGTAATGAAGTTTTGAACTTAATTTCATGCATGTACACACACACACACTGTGGGATTTACTCATGAGAAGATCAATAAAATGTGAAGAGACCCACTTCACGTGAGGAGGTTTTTGTTTAGATTTTTTGTACAACCATTAAGAGATTGCATGTTTGTACATTATATATATAGTAGAAAAATCTTATCAACATCTTCATAAAACGATGAGTAACTTATCAAATAAAAACATTTATATTGTTTTTATTTTTTGTACAATTATTATTCACCTATAGATTCACTGTTTTTTTTTACCAAAATTTGTTGGTGACAACAACTATATACCTACATCTCATGGTATAAATAATATTAGGTGAAATGTAATAATAATAGATGACTAACAACTTTGAAAGGATTGACAACTATATAGTACATGTTTTTAATAATCCTAAAACTATAATTTTGTCATCGACTCTTTTAAATTTTGTTGTTATATTAGCAATGTCTATTATTGATAGATTCTGAAAATAGTTTTTATTTTTTTAAAAAAATTATTTTAAATAACATAACTTCTAAACAATATTACAATCTATTGTGATAGACACAAATATTAGTTTATATTGCAGTTCATTGTAGACAGTGACGGATCCCTGAAAATTGATTGATAGGGGGTTTCATTTTTTAAGTGGAAATCGAAGGTTTGTAATTTGGGAAAACAAATCGAAAAAATAAATTATATAGGTAAGATTAGAACCTAGGATAGAAGGAGAGTTGACAGATAGAGTATTGAGGAGCTCCAGTCCCCTAGACCTATACTAAATTTACTGGTGATTGTAGATATACTGTTCTCGTATATTTTATAAAATATCTTTTGTTTGAATGATGGTTTATGTATATAGAAGGAAGATGTTGATAATTTGAGTATTTGTGTGATTAGGTTTTTGTAAATGAATATTGATTTTGAGAATAGAGAACCGACAAGGTACACTATAGACAGTACCTTTGTTTTCATTATCGTTTTTGGATTTCATTCAAAGGGATTGAAAAAGCTTCTGCAGATTTTCTACCCGTAGGAAAGATCTCATTCATTTCAAATATATATGTATTTCTTTGTCTCTTTCTAATCATTTACCTATATATCTATTCATTTTCAATTATAATTTCTCTTCATATTGTTATCGCTATGTGTGTCAATCGGGTTGTTTATCATCGCTAAACCGTGACATTTTGTTGTATTTTGTAAATATTTTCAAATAGTATTAATATTATTTAAAGTGTGCACGTGCGCACACATATATATGCGCAAATCAGTTGAATTATTATCTAAGGGCAAACGATGTAAGAGATTTGAATTTTCAAACCATTCTTTTATAACTAAAGATATAAAATAAGGACCTACAATGTGGCTGTTATAGATGTAGTTTTAATGAATATGATTATTTTTTTACCAAGTCAAATAACACAATGGTAAGGAATTCAAATATTTAATCTCTTGATCAAGCATATATATTTTATAATAATTGAGAATTATGTTCATATTACAGGAAAAACTGGCTACGATAGTTTAAGAAGTGCTATATAATTGATCTTTTATAGAGTTTATTGTAAAGTCGTGTCAATCCAAACTATTGAAAGTGTGGGTTTTTTTTTTTTTCTAAACTTTGGTAACACTTAAGGAAATACTTGACTTTTAATACTATTTTGTAAACCATATTTGATCTTTGTAAAACGTAATATAGCTTTTTGAAAAAGCTACGAAAATACTTTGAGGATACTGTTTGTGTACTGTAGCATTTGTTTTTAGCTACAAAACTATTTGTCTAACGAAAGTTATAATGGGATTCAAGAAAAGATCTTTCCATAGCTTTTATAGCTTTTTTAAGAACTGTTTTTTATAGCTTCTCAAAATTGTTCGTATTGTGTTTTATACCTTGCTTTTGCTACACATTAAAGTGAAATAAAAAGAATTACAATCCATATAATCAAATGAACATCCATACAAGATTTATGTTGCTAAGAAAGGGGGAGATATATTGATGAGTATATCAACCTTTGAAGATGAGTAAAACATAAATTTTATAAATTACAAAATGGGTTGATATAAACCTCCAATCTTTGTTGTATAGACATTCCATGCATCGGTAGTCTTTTGGTAACCTACCAAAAGTCACTTAGTAATAAAAAATGTAAGTTCGTTGAAATAGGTAAAAAGGTTAATTTTCATATATGTAACAAAGCACAAAAATATTAACGGTTGATGTAATAACAAAGAACAAAAGCCCACAAAGCTCGACACAATATTTTCATAAATTTCAAATTTGCCCTTAAATATCACGGATGGTTCATCACTTCCCTTTCCTCTTCTTTTTGCGATTCATTTATTTTCTTTTCCAAATTTCTTTACCTCTTCTTCCAAATTTTCTTTATTATATTTTTAAACGATTTATTATTCTCTTTAAATATATTATTTTATCTTCATCGTTTTCGACAAGATTGTTTAAAGTTACTTCATTTTTCTCATATTCGAAAATATGAAGATTGTCTAAATATCATTTTGACATGATTTAAATGATTATTTACCATTGTCAACACGATCGTTAATTTTGAAGTTTTAACGATCATTTATACTGAACTACATAATCGTTTACCATAAACAATACGATCATTTTTCATGATCAATACGATCGTTTATCATGATTAACATAAAAAACAATTACATATCGAGAGATTAAATTAGTCTATCTTATAGAGCGAGAGAGATTAAAGCGTACATGTGTGAGAGAGAAAAAAAATTAAGTGTAATAATTAATTACTAATGTAAAGCACATGTGTGGACTGACAACACAAGTTTTGTAGGCACTTTTGGTTTTAATTTTTTTCTATATTTAGAAAATAAGTTGATTTATTAAGAACCCTTCTTTTTTGTTTATATTTCTATTTTTAGAATCCCTCAACAAACCAACAAAAATCTTTTACCATTTTCTAAATTATTATTTTTCCATTGTGGGTTTTGGGTTTACAATTACTTAATTAACATAAAAAAAAACCATTCCTTCGTAAATAGTTTAAACCCAAGCTTTAAAAATACATACTTTGAAAAGGAGAGTTACGACGAGAGACAATTTGAATAAGTTATTTCGTGAAGTCGACAAATATATCAAGTATCAGTTAAACACATCATTATAAAGTTTCAGTATATACGACTCACTCGTTGTATTAAAAACATACCTGACAGATAAAGTCACAAGCTTTTTTCATTATTTGACCAAGTGGAATTTTACTTTCATAATTATATAACAGAACAAAAGAAGAGATAAGAAAGACTAACAATGAGTGATAGGGAGAAGTTAGGATCTAGAAATTATTTATTGTCTCTATCAATTAGTTAAAAATAAATTTAAAGAAAATTTAATTCTATAAATACTTTTAGAAATTATATAAATCTTACCACTTTATAAGGTCACACTTAATTCAGATATAGTAAAGTCATTTTCCATTTTATTTTTCTTTTATTCTAAGAAATTAATTGAATAGCAAAATCAGGTCAAAGAGTTTAGGTACCAAAAAAGTTACATTGGTACAAAGTTATTGTGACCTTTTTATTTTATAACATATGTGACATAATAAATCAAAAAGTAAAACAAGAGAGGGTAAAAAGAAATAATAATAAAAGAGAGATTTGAATTGATAGGGGGGGTGACATTATTTCATCACCCATGAAATGCCAAAATTCCATTGGGAATCGCTTTCCTGTCAATATTATAAAGAAGACACACTACACACACTCCATGTAATGGTGTCACTGCCCAAACAAAAATAAAAAAATAAAATAACCTTTTTTTAAAAAAAAAAAAAAAAAGAAAAAAAATTAAATTTGCCAATTGGGAGCTAGAAGACCCTTTTGGCAATTTTAATATGATGAAGCCCCTTGTTTTGTAAAATCCAAACTTTCATTTTTCTCTAACATGTTTGCTCACACATAAATTCAGAACCTCCCCATGGCTTTTCTTTTGTCACCCTCTTTGTAATTTCTCTTTTTTTTCTCTAATAACCATGCATGCATGTAGTAACATCATCTATGGCTAAAGAGGCCGCCAAAAACGACGACGTTCCGTTAGTGTTCGATGCATCGTTTCTACGATACCAACATAAGATTCCTAAGCAGTTCATATGGCCAGATGAGGAGAAGCCAAGCGAGCAGCAGTGTCCGGAGATGGAGGTCCCGTTAATCGACTTGTCGGGATTTTTGTCAGGAGATAAAGATTCAGTTCGAGAAGCCGTCCGACACGTCGGTGAGGCATGTGAGAAACATGGGTTTTTTCTTGTGGTGAACCATGGAGTTGACTTAAAACTCATAGCAGATGCTCACAAGTACATGAATGATTTCTTTGAATTGCCTCTTTGTGAAAAACAAAGGGCTCAAAGAAAAGTTGGCGAACATTGTGGTTATGCTAGTAGTTTTACTGGTCGATTCTCTTCTAAACTGCCTTGGAAAGAAACTCTTTCGTTTCGATTCTCCGCTGACGAATCCTTGGATGACCATGTTTTTCATTACCTTCGCACCAAACTCGGCGACCGATTTGTCAACTTTGGGTAGTTCTTCCTTTCTCTAACCGTTCTCTTTGAAATGACTTTTTAATTAATATAAATGTTGCATTTTTAAATATAGTACAGTAGAATGAAAATATTTACAAAATATAACTAATATTTTCGATAGTTTTTTCATTTAACTATACAATAATTTTTTTATTTCAAACATGTTGTATAATATATTGTTTTGGTTTAAACAGTAGGGTTTATCAAGAGTACTGTGAAGCAATGAGTGGACTATCTTTGGGGATAATGGAGCTATTGGGGAAAAGCCTTGGAGTAGGAGGAGAGTATTTCAAGAACTTCTTCAAGGACAATGATTCAATAATGAGATTGAATTTTTATCCACCATGTCAAAAGCCAGATCTCACCTTAGGGACTGGCCCTCATTGTGACCCAACTTCTTTGACCATTCTTCACCAAGACCAAGTTGGTGGCTTACAAGTTTTTGTAGACAACCAATGGAGACTCATTGCCCCTAACTTTGATGCTTTTGTTGTCAATATTGGTGACACTTTCATGGTAATCAAACACCCCCCATCATCATCAAAATACTCAACTTTAATTTTTTCCTTTTCTCTTTTCCAATTTTACTTACTCTTCTTGATTTAACCCTACTAAGTACATATAATTTTGCTAGTAAATAGAAAGAAGTGATTTTAATTAACTAAATTGTTAATTACCCCTGAACGTTTGACATCTTTGTTTCTCGAAAACATTAGATTCTTCGTAATAATAATAATATTCAACAAGAAATTGAAAAAGAAAAAGGATAAAAACTTTTGCAATGAAAACGAATTAGAACCTATACACCCTTTGACTTGATAAAGGTAAAGGTAAAGTCGAGTTTTCAAATCGTAGGACCTACAAACTTCCTTAAACCAACTCTAATAATATATACCTTCGTAGGTGTATGTATATACACACATACTAATTATGTTTTTGTTGTTTTTGTGGGGAAAAAAAAAGGCACTATCAAATGGAAGATACAAGAGTTGCTTGCATAGAGCAGTGGTGAACAGCAAGAGAACAAGGAAATCTTTAGCATTTTTTTTATGTCCAAGAAATGATAAAGTGGTAAAGCCACCAAGGGAGTTGGTGGACAATGAGAACCCAAGAATATATCCAGATTTTACATGGTCCATGCTTCTCCAATTCACACAGAATAATTATAGAGCTGATATGAAAACACTTGAAGTTTTCTCAGCTTCTCTTCAACAGCAACGACAACAATCTTAAATTAATTATTTATATATATATTTTTATATATTTATTCTTGATCCTCTCTTCATCTTTAGTATTATTATTGCCTCTTTCTCTATGCTAAAAGAGTTTTTTCTTGTGGTGATGAGGAAAATAGAAGTGACTCTTTTGTTTCTTTTTTCTTTTTAAATTTTACTCTCAGTGAAATGACAAGGGAAAAGTTGAGGGAAAAGCCAGCGTTCCTTTTCTTTTGTTTTTGTTTCTTTCTTCTTCTTATTTTATATATATATTTCTTAATGTGCTTTTGGATCTTTGTAAGTAACTTTCTTAGCTTCTAGTGATGAACCTCTAGTTTCAACAAAAAAAAAAAAAAAAAAAAAAAGGAATTGCTAATAATGTTTGTGTGTGTGCAGTTCTAGTCCCTAATAGTTTCTGTCTTTTCAATTTGGTCCCTACTCTTTCATCTATTTCATCTTTATGCATTAGGTTATTTAGAAGGAGTGATTGAATCTCGTACTTCTTATTGTACTTTTTAAAGAAAGATAAATCTAACTAATAGTAGTACTACATGTAAATCGATTAATGTTTTTTAGAGCGTGTGTTTAAGAGTGATTTCAAAATAGTTAAAATCACCTCAAATAATTTTTAATTATTCAAAATTAATTTTGATGATACGAAGATTGTATTTACCTTGTAAAATTAAATATTATATTATGTTTTAGTAATTGAGTGAGTATTTTGGAGTGGTGTTTTCAACGTGAAGTCGTACACAACGAAATTTAATAATTTCAAAAACACAACACCCAACCCAAACCTATGGTTAA
This sequence comes from Cucumis melo, assembly GCF_025177605.1. Taxonomy (NCBI): domain Eukaryota; kingdom Viridiplantae; phylum Streptophyta; class Magnoliopsida; order Cucurbitales; family Cucurbitaceae; genus Cucumis; species Cucumis melo. Next base: position 21,345,942 of record NC_066865.1, read on the forward strand.
TTAAACGTATATCAATAAACATTTGTAAATATATTAAGTGATTTATTTTATCTATGATAAAAAAAAAATAATAGATTAATTAGTATAGAGGTACTACGTGTGCTAAAGTTCATATTAGGAATATATAAATGATAAAAAAAAAAGGCATGTTTTTTTGGTATGCTTAAATCTCGATATGTGTCAAATGATATCATTTATATTAGGTATATGAATAATAAATATTTTATCAATTGTACATATTTGATATATAAATGGCATCCGATGTAAGAAATGGTCATATTTGTAAATACTTATTGTGAGAACAAATTTGTAAGTATTACCAATCAGTTTCTTTTACCCATTAACATCTCTTTTGTCTTTATTATAAGTAAAAATTTACAAAATTCGAGATTATACCTTTAATGTCTAAAGAGGAAGATCATATCATTACCGTTAACCCTAATTCAATTTAGTTAATAATTCTCATTCTTATGAATAAGTTAGGATCAATTATTTTCATATCACATGGTGCATTAAATTTGTTTAACTCAATTACTAAAGTGTAATTAATATGATATTAATTACATTATATTAGTAGCACTTTTGAAACTAATTCTATGTGTTTTGTGACAATCCATGTTTTAGTGAAGAATAAGATCCATAAACAAAATTGAATTTAGATGGTAGAATAATAAAAGATCAAATTGGAAAAGTGTAATTAAGAAATAAAATACAATTTTAAATTATAGGTAAGATTATTTGATTTTTTTAATATTGAATTGATATTGGCCTTTGTTGTCTAGTAAAAGGCATTTTCCAAGCCTTTTGCATTTTTGAATATTTATTTTTATCTTATTTTATTTTAATGAGTATAGGGCCTACAAAGCACTCACCTTTTGTTTTTTTTTTTTTTTTTTTTTTTAATTTTATTATTATTATTAATTTTCTTTTAATTTTTATTCCTTATATTGGTTGTTTTCAATATTTGTCACCTATTTGCAATAAATTTAGGTAAAAGAGCTGTCAAGAAAATGAACTATTGACAGTTTGATCTCCTTTTGTCTCCTTCAAAAAAAAAAAAAAAAAAAAAAGATTATAAAGAAAACCGCACCACAAAATTCAGAATAAAAATTTTGGCAAAGAAAAATAATTAAGATATGAAAAAAAAAAAAGATATAGTCTAGAGGATTATATGAAATACATTCTAAAATGGTTTAATTTAATATTACACGTCTCTTTCTTTCTTATGAAAAATATTTTATTTCTTAAGAAAATAACAACTTATTATCAATTTTGAATATAACGAAAAATATTAGTAAATGAATTTTGTATTTAAATATTTTAATTATATAAAGTACATAAAATTTTGTATGATTTTTGTTTTTAAATTTCAAAATTATTCCAAAAATTTTAATACATATTTAAGAATGATTTTAAAATGAAGAATCATTAAAAATGACAAATCAAAAAGGACAAAATATTTTTATTTTTGTTCTTTAGTGGTTTTTTACTAATAGAGTGGAAATAGCTTATTTTTATTATTATTTAAAAAAAAAACTCTTGATTTTTTTGTTTTTAATTTTACTCTAAATAATATTTTCAATTACTCAAAAATTAAATAAGTTACCCAATTTTTCTATATTTAAAATCATCTTATTCTTTTTACCAAATTTTTCATAAAATAGTACATAATTTTTGGAAATAAAATATATATTGCTAACTAATATTCCAAAACGATTCACTTTCATACTTTGGAGTCTATGGATTAGTTATTTATAGCTTGTTTGATAACGATATTATATTTTATTTCTAGTAGTTTATTAATTTTCATTCTTTTCAAAAATACTTTAGAATCTATATCATGGCATGATTTTATAAAACTTTATCTTAAAATGTGGCTAAGGTTTTAAAAATATATAATAGACATGTATAATGAAAGAAAGTGATTGGTAACGAACTAAATAGTCATGAAATACACTTTAAAATTTGACTTTTATTTGGAATTATAAATAAATAGGAAAATAGGGAAAACGAAAGAGATATAATATGATGAAATTGGAAAAATAGTTATTTATAAAAAAAAATAGACATCTTCAAACCAATAAAAGAAATTATTGGATAAATATTAATGTAAATGGAATAAAAAATAAAAATTAATAATAATAAGAATACATATCCATTGAGGATATATATAGTTTGACAGAGTAGCTTTCACTTTGTTTTTTTGTTGTATTTTTGTGAAAAGCATTTTCTTTTATTATCATATTCTTCTTATTCATTAATAATTGTTTTTTTCTATGATAAAAAAAAAAAGAAGAAAAAAGAACTGGATATTTGGAAGTTTGTGAGATATATTAGAATACAAAAAAAAAAAAAAAAAAGAGTTACTGCAATTTGTCTTGTTGTTTGTCTTGAAATGATTCTTTATATATTTTTATAATATCAAACATATAATATTATACTAAAAGAATAATTGTAAAATAAATAAATAAATAAATAAAAGAAAGTAGGGATTTTTTTTTTTTACTTTGATTCAACAAAAAAACAGAAGAAATGAATTCGTTAAATTATTAACTAAAATTTTTAACTTTTAATTTCATATTTAAATAAGCCCAATTATTAGATATTTTTAAATTTAAATTTCATATAAAGAAATTCAAAAGTTTAGAATACTTTTTGAGACTATTCAAGTGCATATTAAACACATTTTTATATAAACTAATTAAACATTAAGTTTCATTTCAATTATTTTTAAAATTCAAATACAGAAAGTATTGAAGATGTGAAAAGAAAAAAACCAAAATAAACGTAGGTCAACTGATATAGTATCTGTACTTTCAACTTTAAAATTATAGGTTCGATTACTTTATTTCATACATTAATTCAATACCTTTATGAAAATAAGATTATTATCACTTAATTATGTCTTTTCTCCTTGTTTCTTAGATAGAATATTTCAACTTTGTGTTTGAATGTATATGTCTTAATCTAGTTTAAGTTATTATTTTCAACAACGTTTTGGATTTAAATTGCAAAAGAAAATTAGTCTTTAGATTTGTTTTCTCATTTTAAAAATTTTCTAATTGATTTCAAATATAGCAAGAAGGACCAAAATATTTATAAATATGACAAAATATCACAATCTAGACATTGAATAAACTTCTATGAGAGTGTTTATTAACTATTACTGAAAATATTTATAAATATAGCAAAATATCATAATATACAACTGACGATAGTGTTGTCTATCAGTGACGTTATATTGACATGCACCAATAAAAATCTATTATTAATAGATTTTAAAATTTTACTATATTTATAAATATATCCGAAAGTTCTATCCTTTATATTAATTTATTTACCTTCAAAATAATACTTTAATTATTCTTTTTGCTGAGGTGCAATGAATATTATCACAAGCTACCATTTGCTTAAGAAAAACATTTATTAAAGGTTTTTTCTTTACATTTTAATTTTTTTTTTTAAAGTTGACATAATTTATTAAAGGTTCATGAACTAAGTATATTTTTCCTAATCCTTGTTTATTTTAAATAATTTAGAATTTTTTCTTAATATTAGAATATATATATATGCATATTAATGTCGTTTCTTTTCCCCTCTTGCTATATTTTTTCCTAATACAATAATTAAATAGGGTAGAGCATCCAACCTCGACTTTCATATATATATATATATATATATATATATATATATGTCCCAATCTTTAATATTTTTTTGTACAATTAATTACATATGTTTATGTAAAAGGGTATTTTAATATGGTATTTTCAATGATAGTTTTCTAAGATATGATTGTTTATTTTAGATGAGATGATATCTATGGAATAAAAAAGAATTACTAGCAGACAAGCAATTTAAATGTTGTGTGGTAAAGGGCAGCATCACAATAAAATAAAATAAAATAAGGTCGGTAAAGATCAAATTGTTGAATATATGATATATGTTTTTTTAGTTCTTTTAATGTGAAAATTGAAAATCGATGGAGCTTCCAACCTTTTAAACCGGAAGATCTCATGTCAATTATCGAAAAATTAAACTTACTTTGACTTTGACGTTGTTAGTTGAGGGTATAGAATTTTAACTCCTAACCATTTTTTTTAGCAACCTATCACAATTCAACTACTTTTAATACCATTAGTAAACAACGATGACATAAAAAAATCTCTTTACAAATTTAAATAAAAAAAACGTTATTGAGAGGAAAATAAAGTTATAATAACATGAGCATTTTTGTTCATCCCTATAAGAGTATGACAAGAAATTGTACAATGTTAACAGTTTTCTTTACGAAATAGAAATATTGTTCTTATTGAGGAGTTTGATCGAGTATAATATTTGGCACCAAAGTTAAATATGCTCATTTTTTTTAATTTGAACATACATTTCTACTTAATAATTGATATATTTGCAGGGGAAATCGGACCTAACGACATATTTTTAAAAGTTATTTATAAAAATAGCAAAACATTTTATGATAATAGGATTCATGTCACTACATTTTCTAAATTGTAAAAGTAATAATTTTAAATGCGGACAACCTTCTGATAGTCATTTGATAGCTCTCTAATATATCTAATTACTTGTCATATTTGCCATACGTAAAAAAGAGGTGCTGTGTGTTGTTTTTTCTAATTTTTTGTTGTCATCCGATATAATTTTCCATTTTTAATCTTAATTTATGGAAATAAAAAATCATTTCATCCATAAAAAAAATCAAGTTGATACTTGAAATAAATTATTAATAAGGGTTTATATTACTAACTAATACAACAATTAATGTTAAATTGAAATTGCATTTAAAATGATTGTGATCATGGGAATGAAAAACTTTACTATTTCCCCCATGTGGAAGATTATATTATAGTTTCTAAGAATTAGGAATAATTTTAGTTGGGCTCACCTTTTGGGAGTGTTTGGAGGTGAGCTTCATACCTTTGGTTCCTTTAAAACCACATCTTATTTTTGTTACTTTATGAATTAAAATGCATAGTTGAAGCTTCGTGGATTCACAAATACGATTTCACAAGTAGTTGGACTTCAGCAGTCACTTTTCACGATTATTTTGTGTGACCAACTCCAACGATTAATTTTGGACTTTGATAACCACCTCTAATAACAAACATCGAGATTAAGATCCTCATGGCTAAAACTATTCTCCACAACATGAAAGTAGATTTTAATCAAGACTTTGTGGTTCTAGATCCTTTAGGCATTTTTTTGTGTTTTCTTTAATCTCACTCTAATTTAGACTCTCCGTTTGGGTTTCAAATGTTTTGTTTTTAGCTCGTTTTTCATCCCAACACTCAAATCTACCCCTTCAATCTAGACACACGAGTGTGTTGATCTTATTGTTTTATAGGTCACATATTTTATTAAAATACTAATTCGTCTTCGTCGGTGACACGTTGTACCTCAAAATTTATTGTCAATATTTCTACGCACATTGAAAATTACTCCTTTATGTTTTAGAATCATCGTGAAACTATAATGTATAATATTTTCCCACCTATATTCTAAAGGTTTACAATCACATTACACTATCCTTCCTCTCTCCTTATGAGTTTTTCAATCTCTCTAAGCTACTTATACTTTTCAACTCTTCTACATCCACACTCGTACAAACTACTCTTTTTCCTCTCTCTATAATACAAAGAAGTGCTTTTGCATCACCCTAGCTTTTTCACTAATAAACTCTTCTTCTTCTATACATAATATACATATATATAACTCAAGAAACCTTACTAATTCTCTCTCCTTCTATGTTACGAGAAATCTTACTCCCTCTTGCTAATACAAAAACATTACATCTCTCTCTATCTAGAAATACAAGAACTGATGCTCTCTTGTTTTCTTTAGTAAAACAATTATGGGGATAGAGGTTTAACCTCCCACCTTTCATGATGGAAAGTCATATCAATCATCGGTGAGCTATCTCTCTAATTAATACAACAAATATTATTACATCTCTTCATGTGATAAAAGGAACTTTACATCAAATTTCCATCTCACTCTCACTTCTTAGAGCTATATGAGACATATGAATGTGAAAAGACACGGCACATCTCTCTTTCACACACACAAAAACATACTACGGTTTTGTTTTTGTTTGAACCGCACAGCCGCCACAAGTAAGGACAACGACAGTCCCATTCCCGTACTCAAACCCTTAGACCCCATCACGTGCAATCCTACCAGCTCTCTCTTCTTCTTCTCCTTCTTCTTTCTCCTTCTTCTTTCTCCTTCTTCTCTTCCGTTCTTCTTCTCCTTCTTCTTCACAAATTATCATATATGTTCCAACAATAAACTCCTTCAGAGTTCTACACGAGCGAGCATTGAACCTTCAATCTTCCATGTTACAAGATATCATGTCAATGGCTATTGAACTAAATTCATATTTTACCCAAAATCTACAAGTTAGTTAGACATTAACCTAGCTTATCACATTTTCATTTTAGCTTTCTTTTTCGTTCACGTTGAATAATATAATATTAAGTTTGCTTTGTTAATCATATTAAGTCTGTAGGTTAATCGGTGATTTGAAATGGTATCGAATTTGGTTAGTCGATTTCAATTTTATTTTATTTTATCCCAACACTTCCTATTACCTTCTTCATCTCTCTATTTTTGTATATTTTTTTTTATTACTGGCCATTATTAATTATTCTTCTTCTCGTTTTTTTTTTCTTCCTTTTTATTCTGCACCACCATTGCCTTTTTTATGGTGAATACAAATATTCCCCACTCTCACAAAACGACATCACTTTGGATTTCTTTCATGGATTCTCTCCCCACCTCCCACTCTTCAACCTTCCCTAAGATTCTTATCCATACATCTTCATGCTCTTATTTTAATCCTATTGACCTTTCCATATTCCATCTTATGTTAATTTGTTAACTAATTGTTTGATCTTATTAAGGTTTTTTCTAAGATTATTTACTATAACCACTACAAATTTTATTGTAATTTTGTCTGTGACTCCACTCTCTAAATTTTTTATAGGTATAATAATTGTAAGACGAAAAATGGAAATCTTTAAAATGTCGTGGAGTTAAAATGAAAAGAGAATAAATATTCTAGTATATAATGGTATTTTTCTATCCATTGTTCTACTCTTTGAATGGTATATATTTTTTTATCCATTGTAGAATAATAATGGAAAGGACCACCATGGTTAGGTTTCTTGAGTTAAAAAGAACTAAATACGCTACTTTGGATCAAAATAGAATAAATAAAGTTCTGAAACAAAAGTGAAACATCTTTTTCCTCAATTTTTTGGCCTCGTTAATGAATAATGGTAGCTTGAAACACCTTTTGAGATTACAGCATTTAAAAAAAAAACATTTCCAATCAAAATGTTTTTATATCTTACCATATTTATTTTTATAAAAAAAAATGCTCTAGACAACAAACTATCTAAATAAGCTATAGAAAGTCTTTTATGACACTTTTTTTACTACTATAAATACACTAAAAAAAGTTTAGAGTTGTTTTTTACCGATATATAAAAAAAAAATCTCTACATACTGTCTTTAAAACTCTATGAAAAATTTCCATAATGCTAAATATGCTCTATCAAAAGATAATTTTTGGTATGTATATAGTTCTTTTATCGTAGCGCAAAAAACGACTTTCAATAACGTAACATGGTGTTGGGTGTGAATGCAATAAAAGTTTCATGTCGATCGATTAAATAAGGGGATGATTGTGAGTTAAAAAAGAGAGGACAACTATCTTTAATGGCATAAGATCTTTTTGATTTGAAACAAAAAAGAAAGGTCATGAGGTTATGCAAATAGACTACAGAGCATCTCGAAAACACTATGAAAAACTCTATGATATCGTTTCTGATATTTGTTGTAGTGTAAACCCTGTTAAGTTTAAAGATCCATAAGTATCAACCTTAAACATGAGAACTTCTGTCTAAAATAGAAACTCGTAACATACCGAAAAGAAAATTTGAAAAATACCAATTATGTGTATGTAATTGTTTGTGAGTATCAAAGGGTCAGAAACTGATGTTTATCAGATCAATCATAGAAGATATATTATATAGTTTTAGGAAAGAACCAAAGCACATGAGAGATCTATATCTAATGCATCACACTGCCATGTTCATGCAAATTGGATCTTTCTTAATTTTTATATGATTTCATGGGGACAAAGACAAATTTCTTGCTTTGGTATTTGTATTATTTTTTCCTATTTTTTTCCCTTTTTCATCAACAAAACTTATATAAAATATACACAAACATACCCTTCCTTGGCCTCTACAAATACAAACAAAGTTTTGCCTTCTTACACACACAAGGAAAAAAGATAATAAATGACAACAACAAATTCCTAAGTCTGTCAAATAGTGTTTAGGGTTTCTAGTCTTTAATATTTTTTAATTTTTATTTTTCTAGGTTGGAGGTTCAAATTTCAATTCCAGATTGATTCAGCTATTATTATTTTTTCTTTATTGTCATAAAATGTTAGAATTTGGAGAAAATTATATATTGATTAAATACCTCTAAAATTCTCTAAGTTTACCTACAAATTTGTAGGTAAAAATTGATATTTGCCATAAAATTTATTGACAAAATAATCATGTACATAACATTGTCGTATATTTTAATTTGATCAATCAACATTATGTATAGTTTCAAAGATCTAAACTAACTTACTCACTATTTTATACATAGACAGAAAAGAAAAGAAAAGAAAAGAAAAACCCCACCTCTTATTTGCATATATATAGTTTTTGTACCATTAGTTAGTTGGTTCTATATCATGATCAAATCTTTTCCTAATGATAGATCTTGTTTCAATTTATAGTATAGATGACATTTGCTTTAACACTTTGCTTTTTTGCATTGCTTTTATTGTGGCAAATCGAAGACGATAAAGATAAAAAGAAAAACTTTATGAAAAGTCATTATCAACACACAATTATTTTTGCTTTTGGAATAATAACACACTCAATCAGTTGGCCATTATATAAAATCATTCCATATCTCTTTTCTAGTAAAAAGCAAGATGATCAAATCAGCCTAAATGATCACATGTGTGACAAGTAGAAGGGGGAAAAACATAATAATTAATCCTCTAAATTGCTGAATTTATATATCAAAAAATAATTTCGTCAGATAACTAGCTAACATAAGAAATTAATAATTATTGATATTCGTCCAAGATTTTATTATGAATATTTTGTATTTTCTAAATCTAATTGTGTATTTTAGGTAAAAAAAAAAAACCAATCTAATTAGGAGGTTTTTTTAGTGATTACCTTCATGTATTTTAGGTAAATAATTTTTTGTTACTTGAAGGCCAAAAATGTGCATAGGGTTTTTTTGGAGACTAACATGAATGAGGACAGACAATAATGATTTTTTTTATGTCAATTTTGGACATTTCCATATCTCCACAACCACAATTTCATGATATATATTTGTAGTGGAAGCATAAGGTCAATTTTCAAACTCTGTGTTCATGCTGAAATACATTATAGCCTAAAAGAGTTTGGTCTCCACGTAGCAACAGTAATTTTGTTTAAAGGATGGAAGAATGTGATGGTCTGTACATCAACGAAAGTTTCACAGTGTGTTTTCCCTATGTTTGTCCGATACACTTCAATACTTAAATTAAAGAGTAAATAGTGTGGAAGTTTTATAATTTGAGAGTGAGAATTGAGTTAATAGATATACATGACCTAAGTTTTTCCTCCATACAAGGACATGCTCATTGATGATTTTTTCTACGCAGACCAAGGTCAAGGTTGGGCACTTTCCACTAAACTCATTTTTATATCTAAGAAAAATGTTCTTGGGGATTGGGATGTGTGGTCATGTCCATTTAGTAGAGAAACTTTTGTCATTCTACTCTTTTTACTATAGTTTTATCGAGAAAATACATTGTTTGGTGTAACAACAATAAATCAGTTGGAGTTGCAGAATTTCTTTGACATGGAGAATTAACTTGAACACACCCACTTCTTGTCACAATCTAAAGGGAGTAATTTATTTGTGGCCACCATGACAAATATTTGAATAATAATAAATTTGCTTGAATTGAAATAAATGATGTTCAACATATATATAATTACATTTTGAGCTCAATTAAATGAGACGACGAAGATTTGATGGAACAAGGGTAAACCATTGGCTTTGTGGATCTTCTTGGCATTGAGAATCGATAGTACACAAGCACTTATTAGTCACAATTTGATGGGAATGAGAAGCTCTTTGCAAGCATAAAGCTTGTCCTTGTTCATCAACAGTGGCCAGTTGCAATTTGGCATTTGAAGCATATCTCCAAATACTTTGTTGGCTTGAGCAGTCTTGAGAGAGAATTGGAGGGAGCCCAACTCCTATAGCTTTCAAACACAATATGGATCCTGCTAACTTAATAGGAGCACTGTCTTGTTCATGACTCCAACGGTTAGAGGTCTTGCAGCTACTGATTCCTAATTGATATTTTTTGTTCATTCGCACACACCCGCCGCTAAGAGGATGGTACATTATGAATGTTGTTGTGAAATTTGAATTTGGATCTATATAAAGAGTAAAATTTTAGATTCTTCCACAAGCAAAGAGAAAAACAAAAGTAGAGTATGAAAACATATAGAAATTAATCTTCTATTTTCAAGAAAAGTAAGCAGAGAAAAGTAACTTATAACTTCAGAAGGTATACCTTGAAGTTTTGTTTGCATTAGTTGAAACCTCTGAAGGAATAATTTAGAGTTTTTTGCTTTCGTAAAATTGGAATCCAAGACACCAAAATTTTCTTCTGCATTTTTCACACCAACTTTATAGTAGTAGCTACCTTGCAATGCCCATAAGCCCCAATCAAAATCATTCTCAGTAAGATATGAAAAAAAGCAGCTCAAAAATCGATTTTGACCCTCGTTTGTGCCTGTCTGGTCAATCCCAAACTCACTAACAAATAGTGGTATTGGGTTCTGTCCTCTTACAAGAAACCCTGCTCGATCTTCAAATCCTTGGTTGATACTAGCACAAAATGTGTTTAATGGCTTTGACATCCAAAAGTCACGCATGTTGTTTGTGAAGGAGTATAAGTGAGCCTCAAATACAAGTTTATTGTCCAAGTTGAATCCCATTGACCTATTCTTCAAGAAGCTAAGATCAGTGTCATAGCTCAATCCAGAAACTACTACTAAAGCATTTGGGTTAATTTGGTGAATGAGTTTAGCTCCCTGACTCATGTACTGAAACCACTTCTCCACGTTTTGGTTTGGTCCCCGTAGTTCGTTTCTCAAACTCATTGCTACAACCTTTGACATATATAATATTAATGCAAATGATCAGCCTATATCATAAAAATAAGTGAGACGTCATATAAATTTTTAAACCATATTGATCACACATGGTGTCTTTTCTTGAAGGGATCAAGCTATTCTTATCTTATAGAATTTGATAAAAAACAAAATTAAGTTCATATATATTAACACTAATATCTCATTTTATTTATTTAACTGTATATAATCAATTTGAAAATTTGAAAATATAGAAGTTTAAACAAAACAAGTCTCAAGATATATACTACTAGTACTAGACAGAAGGCTTGAGAAGTGTCAGGAAACAAAAATAACTGATCTTGGATGATCATATTGGTATTTGGTAATTACCTCATGGACATAATAAATTGAGTTTGTTCTTGTATTAGATTAATGCTAGACTTTGAAACCTCATGGTAAAAAAATGGTCTTTTTAGTTAAAAATAAAAAGGAGAAGTTTAAGAAACATTGCATTAGTCATCATAAAACTATAGTTTTTAAAAATCTTCTTGAAAACAAAACATACTTGAGCTTTGCTTTTTAGGCTTTGAGCTGCCAAACTGATTCCTTGAAACCATTCTTGAGGATCGAAATATCGATCTCCAAAGAAGCCATTGCCGTCATTATTATCACAACACCATCTTGGCTGACTTATATGATTATCTGAAACTACCATGATTCCATGTGCAACAAGGGAATCAACCACTGCTCCATACGCCTCAACGAGTGTCAAATTCAATATAGAAGGATTGTTTTGAGCTATTCCTGCCATCGCATCCTTCATATCAAAATTCTCAAAAGATTGTTTAACAGTTAAATTGGCATGTCGTGTGAACATATGAATTGAGTACGTCAAACGCACACAATTGAACCGTAACTTCGCTACCAAAGCAGCAATATCATCAAGTGGCCTGCGATGAAGACCCTCTACCAACATACCTTGCATGTGTCCTGCCCAATTTACGCACATTAACTTCACACGTTGGCCTGTTGTGGCATCGATGATCCATCTTCCATTGGTCGAAAGAGGCAACGAAAATGCCTTAAAAGTTAATAACAACACAAAAACACAAACTAAAGCAATATTTTTCCTCTGGTGTTGTCCTTTCATTTTGGTCTTGGTTTGAAATTGAATACGGTCAAGTTTTGGATTGATAATGCAAAAGAGACACTTCTTCGATATTTATATAACCCATCGAGGGTAAGCTATATTGACATAAAAATAACTACTTAGATAGGAACAATTTTAACAAATGAAATGATGAAATGGTCTAACTAGAATTTGGTTTAAATTCTATATTAAGGACGATAGGTTATATCTTAGTTATTCTTAAAGTAGACTGTAAGGTAAAGATTAGGAGGCAAGGTAAATTTACATGTGTTTTTTCTAAGTACGGGTTGTATGTAGTAGGTGTGTGTGTGTGTTTTTTTTTTTCTTTTTTTCTTTTCCATCTAGGATCATGTGTTAATTAATAAATGGATCACACCAAGGGTTTGTTGTCTTTTTTTTTTTTTTTTTCCTTCTAGAAAATCAGTAAAGTTATCATTGTTTCTGAGGTTAAAATATAATCAATATTACTAAAATCTGAAGAATGTTGAAATGAGTGGGAAATCAAGAACGAAACAAGAAACAATGCGAAAACGATGGGAAAAAGGGTCCAGTGTTGAAAACTATAGGAGAAATAGATGAGTTTGGTATAACCAAATTATGGACTTAAAATGCTCAATTGAGCTTAGAATTAAAACCTATTACAAACTCATTTCATTTTATTCTTTGGATTTTTTGTGGGATTATTCAGTAGTTTAGTTTGGATGAATTAGATCTTCTTTGATTTTTTCTTTGATTTTTTTTTATTTGGGTTTGTTTCTTAATAATTTCTAGTATGGTTTTTATCTAATTTTTGAGATCTTAGTCAAATTATAAAAATAAAAGATTTTTAAACACTATTTTCCTTAATTTTTCAAAAACTTGGTTTGAATTTTTTTTAAGACAACATTTAATAAGTAGAGATAACAAAAGGAACAAAAATATCATTGGTTGGAATAGTTTGGGACCTTAGACTTTGTTGGATATATAACTTTTTGGTTATTATTTTTAAAACAAGGCAAACGGCAAAAATCCTCTCTTAAGATTAAGAAATTGTTTTTAAATTCATAAAAATGTTAAAATTATACCTTAAACTTGCTATAATTATAAAAATTAAATCTATAAATGATAAAAATCGAATTTTCAAACTTATATAATTTTATAATATCATATAAATTAATTACGAAAGGCAGTTTTTTCAATTTGTTTTTTTAAAAGTTTAAGTTTATAAACACTAATCTTGTTCATATATTAAATTTTGCTTATTTTATTGTCTAATTTCTTTTTTTCTCCTTTTAGGGAAATTACATATCTTTTTAATTTATAATAGTCAAATTTTTTCCCAACCTTGTTAGGGAAAACAATATATTCAACATAGATAATTATTAGTGTAATTTTGACTAATATTCAATTAATTTAAGTTTAAATCTTACCATTAAGGTATTAAATTTTTTGAGTCCATCAAAGGATATATATGAAAGGAGTCTTTTCAAAAATATAAAAAATTAGCAAAGTATTTACATTGTATAAAATAATTTCGAAAATGGAAAAAGTCCAGAGGCCCACCGTGTAAAATACCAAAAATGTCCTGTCAACAATGCACGTAATATATTTGGTAATGCGATTTGGTACACGATCGTTTAATTAATTGGGTACACGATCGTTTAGATTTGATTTTTTTAAAAAAATTTGGTATGCGATCGTTTAGATTTGGAGTTTCAAATCTAAAAAAAAATTCAAAATTTGGTATACGATCGTTTAGATTTGGTTACACGATCGTTTAATTAATTGTCTTTTCTTGAAATTTCTACGATCATAATTACTACGTCAATTTTCATTCTTTATCTTATTAGGAAAACAATTAAAATAATTTCAAAATTAATCTAGTATCATTTCAAATAAATTTCAAAGCTCAAAATTAAAAATATAGCATTTAGCGTAAATTTAAAACAAAAATCGATTTATGTCAAGTAATTGTGGATTGATTTTAATCTTATAATATACTATTATTTATTTAGTAACATGTTAAAGCTATCATGAATATGATGTTAAATTTAATTTACATAGAAAGAACTCATTTTTCAAATTTCTAATTTTAGTCAAATAAATTTAATATATAATTCTCAAGGAAAAAAATTGTAATAATACTTATTTTACTCCTCAAATTTTAGTTGTGGGATTTTCTTAACATTTTTTAGAACAATTGGGATAACTTTATTTCCCTAAAAAATATTTGAATAATAGTTTGGTTGAATCGAAATAAATGAGGTTCAAACAAATATATATATATATATATATATATATATATATATATATATAATTACATTTTGAACTCAATTAAATGAGACGTAAATTTGATGGAACAAGTGTGAACCATTGGCTTTGTGGATCTTCTTGGCATTGAGAATCATTAGAACACAAGCACTTATTGGTCACAATTTGATGAGAATGAGAAGCTCTTTGCAAGCATAAGACTTGTCCTTGTTCATCAACAGTGGCCAATTGCAATTTGGCATCTGAACCATATTTCCAAATACTTTGTTGGCTTGAGCAGTCTTGAGAGAGAATTGGAGGGAGCCCAACTCCTATAGCTTTCAAACACAATATAGATCCTGCCAACTTAATAGGAGCACCGTCTTGTTCATGACTCCAACGGTTAGAGGTCTTACAGCTACTAATTCCTAATTGATATTTTTTGTTCATTCGCACACACCCACCGCTAAGAGGATGGTACATTATGAATGATGTTGTGAGATTTGAACTTGAATCTGTGAAAGATAATCATTTTGATTCTTCAATTAGTAGGGATCGTAAAATAATAGAAATGAAAATTGGATAGAAATTAATCTTCTTTTTAAGATATAAATTGAAAATATTTCACAAAAAGTAAAACGAGAAAAGTAACCTAAAACTTGAGGATTCATACCTTGAAGTTTTGATTGCATAAGTTGAAACTTCTTGAGGAATAACTTAGAGTTTTTTGCTTTTGCAAAAGTGGAATCCAAGACACCAAATTAAAATTTTCTTTTGCATTTTTCACACCTTCTCTATAATAGTAGCTACCTTGCAATGCCCATAATCCCCAATCAAAATCATTCTCGGTAAGATAGGTAAAAAAGCAGTTCAAAAATCGATTTTGACCCTCATTTACACCTGTTTGGTCAATCCCAAATTCACTAACAAATAGTGGTATTGGGTTTTTTCCTCTCACAAGAAACCCTGCTCAGTCTTCAAATCCTTGGTTGACACAAGCACAAAATGTGTTTAATGGCTTCGACGTCCAAAAATCACCCATGTTGTTTGTGAAGGAGTACAAATGAGCCTCAAATACAAGTTTATTGTCCAAGTTGAAGCCCATTGACCTATTCTTCAAGAAGCTAAGATCGGTGTCGTAGCTCAATCCAGAAACTACTACTAAAGCATTTGGGTTAATTTGGTGAATAAGCTTAGCTCCTTGGCTCATGTATTGAAACCACGTCTCCACGTTCTGATTTGGTCCTCGCAGTTCGTTTCTCAAGCTCATTGCCACCACCTTTTACATATACATTATAATGTAAATAGTTAGCATGTTATATTAAATCGCAGTCTAAATTAGTTATCGTAGTTTAAATATTTCTAAAGATCGATCACTATTATTAGTTTATGGTCAAACATTTTTTACAAAGTAAAGAAAAAATCTCTACTACTCCTTTTCTGGAAAGAAACTATTCTTATTTTATCAAATTGGACAAGATAAATGGTTTTGTTCTTGTATTATATTAATGCTAGAATTTGAAACCTCATGGAAAACAACTATGCCTTTTTTAAGTAATTAAAACTTAATAATCAAAATGGAAATAAATAACTAAATAAATAAATAATTGGAGATCGTTTTCTATATTTTAACCATTGAAAATTTAAACGATGAGTTTAAAAATGTTGCATTAATCATCGTAAAAAAAACTAAAGTTTGTTTTTATATCTTCTTAAGAAAAAACATACTTGTGATTTGCTTTTTAGGCTTTGTGCTGCCAAGCTAATTCCTTGTAACCATTCTTGAGGATCGAAATATCGATCTCCAAAGAAGCCGTTGCCATCATTATTGTCACAACACCATCTTGGTTGACTTATATGATTATCAGAAACTACCATGATCCCATGTACAGCAAGTGAATCAATCACTGTTCCATACGCCTGAACAAGTGTCAGGTTTAATATAGAAGGATTGTTTTGAGCTATTCCTGCGATGGTATCCTTCATATCAAAATTCTCAAAGGATTGTTGAACAGTCAAATTAGCATGGCGTGTAAACATATGAATTGAATATGTCAAACGCACGCAATTGAACCGCAACTTCACTACCAATGCGACAATATCATTAAGTGGCCTAAGATGAAGACCCTCTGCCAACATACCCTGCATGTGTCCTGGCCAATTTACACAAATTAACTTCACACGTTGGCCTGTTGTGGCATCGACGATCCATCTTCCATTGGTTGAAAGCGGCAACGAATACGTCTTAGAAATTAACATCACAAAAACACAAACTAAAGCAATATTTTTCCAATGTTGTTGTCCTTTCATTTTGGTCTTGCTTTGAAATTGAATACTTTCAAGTTTTGGATTGATGATGCAAAAGAGGCACTTCTTAAATATTTATATAACCCATCAAGGGTAATCTATACTAAAATCAAAATAACTACCTAAATAAGAACAATCGTAAAAAATGAAATGATGAAATGGTCTAACTAGAATTTGGTTTAAATTCTATATTAAGGATTATAGTTTATCTTAATTATTCTTCTTCGTAAGGTAAAGATTACATGTGTTTTTTCTATGTTTGAGTTGCATGTAGTAGGTGTTATTTTTTTTTTCTTTTTGTTTTTCCATCTAGTGATCATGTGTTAATTAATAAATGGATCAGGGTTTGTTGTCGTTTTTTTTTTTCTTTTTTCTTTCCTTCTAGAAAATCAATAAAGTTTTTTTTTGGAAGGATTGAATATAATTAAGATTATTGAAATCTTAAGAATATTGAAATGAGTAGGAAATCGATGACAAAACAAGAAACAGAGCAAAAACAACGGGAAAAAACTATAGGAGTAGTAGGTGAGTTTGGTATAACCAAATGGACTCAAAATGCTCAATCGGGCTTAAAATTGAAACCTATTACAAATTCATTTCATTTAAGTCTTTGGATTTTCGTGGAATTCAATAGTTTAGTTCGGATGAATTAGAACTTCTTAGATTTTTTTTTTTGAAATTTAAGTTTGTTTCTTAATAATCTCTCGTATGATTTTTATCTAATTTTTGAGTTCTTAGTTAAGTTATAAAAATAACGGATTTTTCAAAGCTATTTTTCTTAATTTTTCAAAAACTTGGTTTGTATTTTTGTAAGACAATATTTAAGAAGTTGAGATAACAAAAGAAAAAAAAAATCATTGGTTGAAAACTTGAAATAGTTTGGGACCTTGGACCTTGTTCGATATATAATTTTTTTTTATTATCTTTTAAAAAAAGGCAAATGGCAAAAATCCTCTCTTAAAATGCGGTATTTACAAAAATATAAAAAAAGGTAAAATATTTACCCTCTATAAAACAATTCAAAAAATGAAAAAAGTCTAGAGGCCCACCGTATAAAATACCAAAAATGTCCTGTCAACCACGTCGTCAATAACGTGCGCGTAATATATTTACGATCGTTTAGATTTGGTTATTGTTTGATACGCGATCATTTAGATTTGGTTATTGTTTGATATGCGATCGTTTAGATATGGTTACAATTTATCTTTTCAATTCCATCGTTTAATCTGATTACGTTTAAATTTGGTTACACGATCATTTAGATTTGGGCACCCAAATTTAAATGATTTTTTTTCAAAATCTGTTACATGATGTTTTTAATTCTTTTGGTACACGATCATTTAGATTTCTTTACACGATCGTTTACATTTGGCTACTCCAATCCAAATGATTTTTTTTCAAGATTCTTTATACACGATCTTTTATTTTTTTTACACGATCGTTTACTTTTTTTAAATGATCATTTAAATTTTGCTACTTCAATCTAAATGATTTTTTTTTTCAAGATTTTTTATACACAATCTTTTATTTTTTTTACACAATCGTTTACATTTGACTACTCCAATCTAAATGATTTTTTTCAAGATTTTTATACACAATTTTTTTTACACAATTGTTTATTTTTTTACACGATAGTTTACATTTGGCTACTTCAATCTAAATGATTTTTTTTCAAGATTCTTTATACACAATCTTTTAGATTTTGCTATTTTTTGTACACGACGTAAAAAAAAGGAAAAGAAGAAAAACGATGGAAAGAAATTGCAGCCAAAAAAAAAGAGGAAAAGTAGAAAGACGATGGAAAAGCGAAAAAAAAAAAAAGAGGAAAAGAAGAAAAACGATGGAAAGATTAAATGACGTAAATAAAGAACTGAAAAATAGAAAAGATGATGAAAAGAAATTGCAGAAAAAAAATAGGAAAGAAGAAAGACGAAATCGCAGGAGGAAGACGATGAAACAAATAGTAGAAGGAAGACGAATCGCAAAAGAAAGATAGAAGGACAAACCTTGAATATTTAAAAAATGGCTAACTTTATGCAGGGTTTTGTTATATGGCTGGCCTGAAATAGTTTGGTGTTTTGTTACATTTATATAAGTTTCTCTCTTAAAATTAAGAAATTGTTTTTAAACTTATAAAAGTGTTGAAATATATTACACTCTTAAACTTATGATAATCGTAAAAATTGAATCCATAAATAATGTTAAAAATAAAATCTTCAAACTAATTATATAACTGTATAAATTAATTACCACTATATTTTAGAGACAGTTTTTGTAATTTGTCTTTTTAAAAATTTAAGTTTATAAACACTACTCTCGTTCATATATTAAATTTTGCTTATTTTATTGTCTAATTTTTTCTCTTTTTAGGGAAATTATATATCTTTTTAACTTATAACGGTCAAATTTTCTCCTTAATAAAAAAAAGGTTTTCTCATTAATAGAAAAATTAACAAATTATTTATACTCCGTAGAACAAAATTACTAAAAGACAAAATTCATTACACTCGATTTTTTTATGAAATGTAAATAATATATCAAGTATTTTATTTTTGAAAATTTCTCTAAAACAAGGCTCAACCTCGTTAAGTATCTATATAATTATTAGTGTAATTTTGACCAATATTCAATTAATTTAAGTTTAAATCTTAGCATTAAAGTATTTAATTTTTTGAATCCATCAAAGAATATATTAAAACATTAAAGATTATGTGTATTGAAACAAACAAACAAAAAAACATTGAAGTTGTTAATTTGACATCTTAAATCTTAATAAAAATATCAATATATAACATCCTTCATGACATTTTTAACGTCACTTTTCTTAAAATAATACAATTTTTATAAAAGTTAATTGTATGAATAATTTCAACGCTGTCATTTTCATACGAGATAAATAATAATAACTTTACTAATATCTTGACATTTTTATGGATCACAATTATCTCGTCAATCTTCATTCTTTATCTTAATTACTACGAAAACAATTGTAGAATAATTTCAAAAATTAATCACGTATCATTTCAAATAAATTTCAAAGCTCACAATTAAAAATATAGCATTTAGTGTAATTTAACCATGCATGTAAGGGCAAGTTTAAAACAAAAATTGATATATGTCATATAATTGTGGATAAAGTATTATTATTTGTTTTTAAAACTAGATAGGATTGATTTTAATTTTCTAATATATTATTATTTATTTTGTAACATTTTTTATAGCTATCATGAATATAATATTAAATTTTTAAAAAATAAACGTATTTTTCAAAATTTCTAATTTAGTCAAATAAATTTATTATTTAATTCTCAATCAAAAAATCGTAAGAATACTACTTTTTTTACTCCTTAAATTTTAGTTGTGGGATTTCCTTGACATTATTGAGAATAATTCGGATAAGTTTATTAGTAGTATTTTAAAGTACGAAAATAAATGCATTCTACGATCGTTTCTTAATTAGATTATCTTTTCGTTTTATAAAAATCATAGTAATTAAGTATCGAAGAATCTATATATTAACCTTTTAGAAATTTAATTTTTAATTAGTTCTTCATAAAAATAAAGTGTTTTCAATTATAGTTCAATAAAATGTTATATATATAGCATATTTTCATATGTAACTAAATCAAATAAATATCGTTCTTATTTACACCTATAAAAAAAAAAACCCAAAAAATGTCATAGAAATTCAAAGAATCGCAAGTGGAATATAACAATAATAAAAAAAAAAGGTTTATAGTTTAATAATAATATAATAATAGGAGCACGAAAAAGAAAAGCCAATATTATCTCTCAAAAAATCTAAATTTACATGTGAGGAACTTAACACTTTGATCTTCATTCATGTCCACGAGGAAGAGACTTAGCTTAAAGATTCCAATAATTTTAGTAGTTGATCTTTCCATGAATTTTGGTGGAAAAAAAGAATTTTCCCAACTTTTTTTGTATGCATAGTTGATTGCTTCTTCTTCAGTTCTTCACTCACCGACTAATGTTTCATAGTAAACTTTTTGTTTTTAGTTATTGAGTTGATAGACACATAAGCTGGATTAAGCTATGCTCGGTCCCACCTTTTGTTTTTTCTTTCCAACCCTTCCATATCTCTAAAATCGAACTACCAACAATATTGCTGAAGATCAAACTTGTCATGCATGACTTATTGTTGTGAGCACGAGAGAAAACTTGTATGTATATAGAGAGAGAAATACAAATGTAGTTAAGGAAGAAATAAATGTTAGAGAAACTAAATGATCTAGTAATAAATGATGAGGAAATTAAATGGTCTAAAAAACTTTTTTAAAAAATGTTTTCTTTCAGCCTAAAACTATTCCAAATAATGAAATCTTTTACTTTCTTCTTAACATAAAATTTCACCATTTTCCAAAAAAAAAAATTCTTACCACTTCTCCATCGAAAAAAATAACGATGCATTGCAACATTAAATCTTGGAATTAATTTCTTTATCTTCGATGTAAAACTCCTCTATTTTCTTAAAAAAAATCCCTTAAAATTTTCAACATCGCAAGAAATAAATCAAACCTACTAATGATTAAAAATCGGAATTGATTGAAATAGCTAGGCAAAGAGATAAATGTGGATTGAGTTATATTTCTATCATATTCAAGAAGTATAATTATTTAACAAAGTCCCAAGAATTATAATTAGTTATTGTTTTGAAATTAATAATATTTAAACTTAAATAAAAATATATTATTGAAATAGTACAAATAGAATTGACAATTTTTTTCCTTCAATCCCTCAATTATAAGATCCATAATATACTATTGTGGTAAGCACATTCTACCCCTCTTTACATCAAAAGCATACTTAATTACAAAGCAATAATTAAAAATTGAAAACCTAGTTATTTGGTATCCTCATGTCGCATTGTTAGTTTAGTCTCACACTTTTACATATTCTTCATTCTCATTAATTTCTCTGTATCTTTTTTATTAGGTTGATTGCTTGCTCCTAGGCATCGCAAAAATATGATGAAGGTTCGTGGATTTTTGTAGCCTTGGCTCACAAATCTTCATTTAACTTTTTGTGATGACTTGTGAACACAAATAGAAAAGAAAGAAAAAAAAGAGATATTTATACCCAAAATTTTGCAAAAGGAAAAAAATTGGATAGGTTGAAATAGATAAAAAAAAATTAATATGAGAGAGGAAAATGTGAATAGGTAGGAGATAGAGGGATGTACGTGAATGGTTTTAGAAAATTTTTAATGATATAGTTAATTGGAGAGAAAAAGTTAAAATTATTAATACCCAAACATTTAGTAATAATTAATTTCAAATTAAAAATAAATAAAAAAATTACAATAAAACTAAAGTAGGCAACAAATAAATCTACTAAGAAGAAAAAATTACAATAAAACTAAAGTAGGCAACAAATAAATCTACTAAGAAGAATGGTAGAATTGGAAACTAAAAGTTTCTTCTCATCCCTACTTACTATAGATATATGATTACATTTTACATTTTGAACTAAGTTAAATGAGAGGTAGATTTGATGGAACAAAGTGTAAACTATTGGCTTTATTTCTGGATCTTGGCATTGAGAATCATTAGAGCACAAGCACTTATTAGTCACAATTTGATAGGAATGAGAAGCTCTTTGCAAGCCTAAGGTTTGTCCTTGTTCATCAATAGTGACTAGTTGCAATTTGGCATTTGAACAATATTTCCAAATACTTTGTTGGCTTGTGCAGTCTTGAGAGAGAATTGGAGGGAGCTCAACTCCTATAGCTTTCAAACACAATATAGATTCTGCCAACTTAATAGGAGCACCGACGTGTTTATGGCTCCAACGGTTAGAAGTCTTACAACTCTACTGATCCCTAGTTGATATTTTTTGTTCATTCGCACACACCCACCGCTAAGAGGATGGTACATTATGAATGATGATGTGAGATTTGAACTTGGATCTGTGTTAATAACAATCATTTTGATTCTTCAATTAGTAGGGAACGAAAAAAAATAGAAATGAAAATTGGATAAAAATTAATCGTCTTCCCTTAAGATATAAATTAAAGTAAAAGGAGAAAAGTAACCTAAAACTTGAGGTGTTATATATACCTTGAAGTTTTGTTTGCATAAGTTGAGACTTCTTGAGGAATAATTTAGAGTTTTTTGCTTTTGCAAAAGTGGAATCCAAGACATTCTGCATCTTTCACACCTTCTTTGTAATAGTAGCTACCTTGCAATGCTAATAATCCCCAATCAAAATCATTCTCAGTAAGATAGGTAAAAAAACAGTTCAAGAATCGTTTTTGACCCTCATTTATGCCTGTTTGGTCAATCCCAAATTCGCTAACAAATAGTGGTATTGGGTTTTGTCCTCTCACAAGAAACCCTACTCACTCTTCAAATCCTTGGTTGACACTAGCACAAAACGTGTTTAATGACTTCCACATCCAAAAATCACCCATGCTGTTTAATTTGTGGAGGAGTAAAAATGAGCCTCAAATACAAGCTTATTGTCCAAGTTGAAGCACATTGACCTATTCTTCAAGAAGCTAAGATCGGTGTCGTAGCTCAATCCAGAAACTATTACTAAAGCATTTGGGTTAATTTGGTGAATAAGCTTAGCTCCTTGGCTCATATATTGAAACCACTTCTCCACGTTCTGGTTTGGTGCTCGCAGTTCGTTTCTCAAGCTCATTGCCACCACCTTTTACACATATACATTATAATGTAAATAGTTAGCATGTCATATCAAAATCGCAGTCTAAATTTAGTTATCGTAGTTTCAATATGTCTAAAGATCGATCACTATTATTATTAGGTTATGGTCAAACATTTTTTACAAAATAAAGAAAAAATCTCTATTACTCCTTTTCCGGAAAGAAACTATTCTTATTTTACCAAATTGGACAAGATAAATGGCTTTGTTCTTGTATTATATGTTAACGCTGGAATTTGAAACCTCATGGAAAATATCTATGCTTTTTTTATAAGTAATTAAAACTTAATAATCAAAATGGAAATAAATAACTAAATAAATAAATAATTGGAGATAGTTTTCTATATTTTAACCATTGAAAATTTAAAAGATGAGTTTTAAAATGTTGCATTAATCATCGTAAAAAAACTAAAGTTTGTTTTTATCTTCCGTAAGAAAAACATACTTGTGATTTGCTTTTTAGGCTTTGTGTTGCGAAGCTAATTCCTTGTAACCATTCTTGAGGATCGATATATCGATCTCCAAAGAAGTCGTTTCCATCATTATTATCACAACACCATCTTGGTTGACTTATATGATTATCAGAAACTACCATGATCTTATATGTGCAGCAAGTGAATCAACCACTGTTCCATACGCCTGAACAAGTGTCATGTTCAATATAGAAGGATTGTTTTGAGCTATCCCTGTCATGGCATCCTTCATATCAAAATTCTCAAAAGATTGTTTAACGGTCAAATTGGCATGGCGCGTCAACATATGAATTGAGTATGTCAAACGCACACAATTGAATCGCAACTTCACTACCAATGCAGCAAGAAATACTTTAACTTAGTTGGAGGTGTATGGTAGGGTTTTGGTCCCAATGATCCGCACCTCAACAACAAATGAGTTTAGTGTGTTGAGATTTCAACTTTTTTTTATTTTCTTTTTCCTCTTCTTCTTCTTATTATTTTGTTTATTTTCCTTTAAAGTTCTTTAATTTTCATTATTCTTGCTATTTTAATTATTTTATTTATCTTTCTTCAATCTTCCATAAAAAATACAAAAAAAAAAAAAAAAAAAAAAAGAAGAAAAAGAAAAAGAAAGACTAAATGATTAAATATTTACTTATTGTTATTGTTCTTATTGCTCTACTTTTATTTCTCTTATAATTATTTATTTATTATCTTGTGAGGTTCTCTTTTATAGTTTTTTTTTTTATTTATTACATATTTCTTCATACCTTGTTGTTATCTATTTTTTTATTTATTACTATGTCTTTCCTTTATTAATTTATTCTTAAGCTTTATTTTTTATATATTGTTTCTTTACGATTTCTTATATATAATTAGTATTTTTATTTATTTAATTCTTTTTTTCTTTTTATAGCATTATTATTGCTTCATTAGTATTTTCTCATCTTGATTATTGCTTTAATATTTTTCTAATCTTGATTATTGCTTCTTTAATATTTTTCTCATCTTGATTATTGCTTCTTTAATATTTTTCTCATCTTGATTATTGCTTCTTTATTATGTTCTTGTATTTTATATGTTATTTAATATCTTGTTTTTTTCCCTATTTTGTGGTCAATTTAATATGTGGTTGCTAATAACTTTTAAGTTTCTTAACATTTTAAATTATGTTTTCTTTTAAAAAAATCCGACAACAGAATCTAGAAAATTTGGGAGACTGATTTTTTAGAATTCTTGAGGTGAGGAGATCATTTATTTGAAAGTCCAAGATCGATCTCCAATATGTTTTCTTTTATTAAAATCTCAATGTGTTATTTTATATTTGCCTAATTTATTGTGATTACTTATTTACTCTCGTTCTACTTATTTAATGTTCTTATTAAACATCATTTTGTTTCCCATTTAAATTTGTAAGTCTTTTCTAAGAATGTTTTAAAATTATTTCTAATTTAAAACTCTTCAAGTTTTAAGATCTTTCATAAAGGACCTAATAGAAACTTTTTTGAAAGTTGTAGGACTAAATAGAACACAATTTTAAAAGATTAGAACGAAATGTTGCAATTATATTTTTAGGTCAAGGCGTCGCCTGAGGAAGGTAAAGATGTTCGTTTAGGTGATTGGAAAGCTGCTAATGTTGAGATTCTCAATACTTTTCAATTGCTCACAGCCAAGCCTATTGTTTACTTGGTAAGCCCTATCAAGTTAACAAGTATCTTTATTGTTTAGTATCTTTATTATATATCGTTTTCAATTCTTTCTATTTGTTATATTAATTAAAATATGAATGTTTTCCCAAATTTCATATTTTTAGTCACACTTGGGGCATGTAAGTGTTGTTTTGAGAGTTAAAGTGTTGCTTAAACACTTTTTTGGAGGATTTTTTAGGTTGGTTTTGGGTTTGAAAGTCACACTTAGGCCATGCATCTTGTTTAATTTGAACAGTCACATTAGAATGAGACATATTCATTTTAATATATCTTTTTTAGGATTATGTAGTTTGAAGGAGTGGAGAATGAAAGCATTCTGGCTTAGTTAACCATTTTTTGTATATGTAATTTTTTTTTTCATTTTGTTATGCCAAAATGAAATTTAATATAGTTCATGAACCTTGGCACACTAGAGAATGATTGTTTGTGATATTTTGACAAAGTATTGAATTATAGATTGTCATATTTTGACAAAATATTAATGATTGAAAATATTTTCATTTTTAAATTTTTGGTTGTAGTGTTCAATATATTTTGTTATAGATAGGAAATTTATAATATATTTGAAATTTAATTTAGAAGCATACAATATTAATAATAAATGTAAAAAAAATTAAAATCATTTTTGTCACGTTCTTTGTGTGGCTAGAAATATGTTGGCAATTAGAAAGCTCTGGCGACGTTTGGTGCGTGGGCAAAAAGAAAAAAATATATTATTTCAAAACAAATTTACCATGGGGAGAAATTTTTCTTTCCCGACAAAAATCCTTTCGTTGGCAGAAACTATTTTTGCCCACGAAAAAAGTTGGCAGAAAGGTATTTTTGCCCACGAATCTCTTTTCTGCCCACGATTTTAATTTCCGTGGGTATTTTTGCCGACGCAACGTAAAAAACGTGAGCAAAGGAAAAGACGATAGTGTTTCGGCGACGCAACGTGTCCATGCAAAAAAAAACGTCGGCAGAAGCTCTGTCCACATTTTTTATAAGAACTGTCCACGATTTCCTGCGTCAGCAAAGACGAAAATTCTTGTAGTGAAAAGTGTTAAAATTATATCCTTAAACTTGTTGTGATTATAAAAATTGAATCTTTAAACTTATATAATTGTATAAATTAATTACCACCATATTTTAGAGCCGGTTTTTTGCGATTTGCCTTTTTAAAAGTTTAAGTTTATAAACACTACTCCTGTTCATATATTAAATTTTACTTATTTTATTATCTAATTTGTTTTCTCTTTGTAGGAAAATTATATATCTTTTTTATAATAGTCAAATTTTTTTTTCCTTAATAGAAAAAAAGGCTCAACCTTGTTAAGGAAAACAATATATAGATAATTATTAGTGTAATTTTTACTAATATTCAATTAATTTAAGTATAAATTTAAAAAAAAGATGGATATATATCAAGTAATTGTGGATAAAGTATTACTTGTTATTAAAATTAGATATGGATTGATTTTAATCTTATAAAATACTACTATTTATTTAGTAACATGTTATAGCTATCATGAACATGATGTTAAATTTAATTTACATAGAAAGAACTCATTTTTCAAATTTCTAATTTTAGTTAAATAAATTTAATATTTAATTCTCAAGGAAAAAAAATTGTAATAACACTTATTTTACTCCTCAAATTTTAGTTGTGGGATTTCCTTGACATTATTGAGAACAATTGGGATATGTTTATTTAATATCTTGTTTTTTTCCCTATTTTGTGGTCAATTTAATATGTGGTTGCTAATAACTTTTAAGTTTCTTAACATTTTAAATTATGTTTTCTTTTAAAAAAATCCGACAACAGAATCTAGAAAATTTGGGAGACTGATTTTTTAGAATTCTTGAGGTGAGGAGATCATTTATTTGAAGGTCCAAGATCGATCTCCAATATGTTTTCTTTTATTAAAATCTCAATGTGTTATTTTATATTTGCCTAATTTATTGTGATTACTTATTTACTCTCGTTCTACTTATTTAATGTTCTTATTAAACATCATTTTGTTTCCCATTTAAATTTGTAAGTCTTTTCTAAGAATGTTTTAAAATTATTTCTAATTTAAAACTATTCAAGTTTTAAGATCTTTCATAAAGGACCTAATAGAAACTTTTTTGAAAGTTGTAGGACTAAATAGAACACAATTTTAAAAGATTAGAACGAAATGTTGCAATTATATTTTTAGGTCAAGGCGTCGCCTGAGGAAGGTAAAGATGTTCGTTTAGGTGATTGGAAAGCTGCTAATGTTGAGATTCTCAATACTTTTCAATTGCTCACAGCCCAAGCCTATTGTTTACTTGGTAAGCCCTATCAAGTTAACAAGTATCTTTATTATATATTGTCCGTTTTTTGTTGTATATATGTCTTTTACCCGATGGTCATATCGTTTTCAATTCTTTTTATTTGTTCTATTGATCAAAATATGAATGTTTTCCCAAATTTCATATCTTTAGTCACACTTGGGGCATGTAAGTGTTGTTTTGAGAGTTAAAGTGTCTCCTAAACACTTTTTTTAGGACTTTTTAGGTTGGTTTCGGGTTTGAAAGTCACACTTAGGCCATGCATCTTGTTTAATTTGAACGCTCACATTAGAATGAGACTTATTCGATTTAATATATCTTTTTTAGGTTTATGTAGTTTGAAGGAGCGGAGAATGAAAACATTCTGGCTTAGTTAACCATTTTTTGTATATGTAATTGTTTTTTTTCATTTTGGTATGCCAAAATGAAATTTAATATAGCTCATGAACCTTGGCACGCTAGAGAATGATTGTTTGTCATATTTTGACAAAGTATTCAATTATGGATTTTCATATTTTGACAAAATATTAATGATTGAAAATATTTTGATTTTTAAATTTTTGGTTGCAGTGTTCAATATATTTTGTTATAGACAGGAAATTTATTATATATTTGAAATTTAATTTAGAAGCATACAATATTAATAATACATGTAAAAAAAATTAAAATCGTTTTTGCCACGTTCTTTGTTTGGCTAGAAATATATTGGCAATTAGAAAGCAGTGGCGACGTTTGGTGCGTTGGCAAAAAGAAGAAAAAAATTATTTAAAACCAAATTTACCGTGGGGAGAAATTTTTCTTTCCTGACAAAAATCCTTTCGTTGGCAGAAACTATTTTTGCCCACGAAAAAACGTTGGCAGAAAGGTATTTTTGCCCACGAATATCTTTTCTGCCCACGATTTTAATTTGCGTTGGTATTTTTGCCGACGCAACGTAAAAAACATGGGCAAAGGAAAAGACGATAGTGTTTCGGCCGCGCAACGTGTCCACGCAAAAAAAAAACGTCGGCAGAAGCTCTGTCCACATTTTTTATATGAACTGTCCACGATTTCCTGCTCAGCAAAGACGAAAATTCTTGTAGTGAAAAGTGTTAAAATTATATCCTTAAACTTGTTGTGATTATAAAAATTGAATTTTTAAACTTATATAATTGTATAAATTAATTACCACCATATTTTAGAGCCGGTTTTTTGCGATTTGCCTTTTTAAAAGTTTAAGTTTATAAACACTACTCCTGTTCATATATTAAATTTTACTTATTTTATTATCTAACTTTTTTTCTCTTTTTAGGAAAATTATATATCTTTTTTATAATAGTCCAATATTTTTCCTTAATAGAAAAAAAAGGCTCAATCTTGTTAAGGAAAACAATATATAGATAATTATTAGTGTAATTTTTACTAATATTCAATTAATTTAAGTATAAATTTAAAAAAAAATGGATATATATCAAGTAATTGTGGATAAAGTATTACTTGTTATTAAAATTAGATATGGATTGATTTTAATCTTATAAAATACTACTATTTATTTAGTAACATGTTATAGCTATCATGAACATGATGTTAAATTTAATTTACATAGAAAGAACTCATTTTTCAAATTTCTAATTTTAGTTAAATAAATTTAATATTTAATTCTCAAGGAAAAAAAAATTGTAATAACACTTATTTTACTCCTCAAATTTTAGTTGTGGGATTTCCTTGACATTATTGAGAACAATTGGGATATGTTTATTTCCCTAAAAAATATTTGAATAATAATTTGCATGAGTGGAAATAAATGAGGTTCAAATAACAAAATATACATATAATTACATATCGAGCTCAATTAATGCGACGTAGATTTGATGGGACAAGTGTAAACCATTGGCTTTGTGGATCTTCTTGGCATTGAGAATCATTAGAACACAAACACTTATTCGTCACAATTTGATGGGAATGAGAAGCTCTTTGCAAGCATAAGGCTTGTCCTTGTTCATCAACAGTGGCCAGTTGCAATTTGGCATTTGAACCATATTTCCAAATACTTTGTTGGCTTGAGCAGTCTTGAGAGAGAATCGGAGGGAGCCCAACTCCTATGGCTTTCAAACACAGTATAGATCCTGCCAACTTAATAGGAGCACCGTCTTGTTCGTGACTCCAACGGTTAGAAGTCTTACAGCTACTGATTCCTAATTGGTATTTTTTGTTCATTCGCACACACCCACCGCTAAGAGGATGGTACATTATGAATGATGTTGTGAGATTTGAACTTGGATCTGTGTTAAGGACAATCATTTTGATTCTTCAATTAGTATGGAACAAAAAAAATATTCTAGAAATGAAAATTGGATAGAAATTAATCGTCTTTTTAAGATATAAATTAAAGTGAAAGTAGAAAAGCGACCTAAAACTTGAGGAGTTATACCTTGAAGTTTTGATTGCATAAGTTGAAACTTCTGGAGGAATAATTTAGAGTTTTTTGCTTTTGCAAAAGTGGAATCCAAGACACCAAAAGTTTCTTCTGCATTTTTCACACCTTCTCTATAATAGTAGCTACCTTGCAATGCCCATAATCCCCAATCAAAATCATTCTCAGTAAGATAGGTAAAAAAGCAGTTCAAGAATCGTTTTTGACCCTCATTTACGCCTGTTTGGTCAATCCCAAATTCGCTAACAAATAGTGGTATTGGGCTTTGTCCTCTCACAAGAAACCCTGCTCGATCTTCAAATCCTTGGTTGACACTAGCACAAAACGTGTTTAATGGCTTCGACATCCAAAAATTACCCATGTTGTTTGTGAAAGGAGTACAAATGAGCCTCAAATACAAGTTTATTGTCCAAGTTGAATCCCA
Organism: Cucumis melo; assembly: GCF_025177605.1. Classification (NCBI taxonomy): domain Eukaryota; kingdom Viridiplantae; phylum Streptophyta; class Magnoliopsida; order Cucurbitales; family Cucurbitaceae; genus Cucumis; species Cucumis melo. The sequence continues at coordinate 21,376,851 of NC_066865.1, forward strand.
TTGACCTATTCTTCAAGAAGCTAAGATCGGTGTCATAGCTCAATCCAGAAACTACTACTAAAGCGTTTGGGTTAATTTGGTGAATAAGCTTGGCTCCTTGGCTCATATATTGAAACCACTTCTCCACGTTTTGGTTTGGTCCTCGCAGTTCGTTTCTCAAGCTCATTGCCACCACCTTTTACATATATATTATCATGCAAATAGTTAGCATGTCATATTAAATCGATGACAAATTATAGATTATTTAAATGTTAATTATTTGGTCCATATAATTTGAAGTATGTTCCACTTTTAAATTGTCTTCTTAAAAAGAAAACATACTTGTGATTTGCTTTTTAGGCTCTGTGCTGCCAAACTAATTCCTTGCAACCATTCTTGAGGATCAAAATATCGATCTCCAAAGAAGCCGTTGCCATCATTATTGTCACAACACCATCTTGGTTGACTTATATGATTATCAGAAACTACCATGATCCTATGTGCAGCAAGTGAATCAACCACTGCTCCATACGCCTGAACAAGTGTCATGTTCAATATAGAAGGATTGTTTTGCGCTATTCCTGCGATGGTATTCTTCAAATCAAAATTCTCAAAGGATTGTTGAACAGTCAAATTAGCATGGCGTGTGAACATATGAATTGAATATGTCAAACGCACGCAATTGAACCGCAACTTCGCTACCAATGCGGCAATATCATTAAGTGGCCTAAGATGAAGACCCTCTGCCAACATACCCTGCATGTGTCCTGGCCAATTTACACACATTAACTTCACACGTTGGCCTGTTGTGGCATCGACGATCCATCTTCCATTGGTTGAAAGCGGCAACGAATACGTCTTAGAAATTAACATCACAAAAACACAAACTAAAGCAATATTTTTCCATTGTTGTTGTCCTTTCATTTTGGTCTTTCCTTGAAATTGAATACTTTCAAGTTTTGGATTGATGATGCAAGAGAGGCACTTCTCAAATATTTATATAACGACCCATCAAGGGTAATCTATATTAAAATCAAAATAACTACCTAGATAAGAACAATGGTAAAAAATGAAATGATGAAATGGTCTAACTAGAATTTGGTTTAAATTCTATATTAAGGATGATAGTTTATCTTAATTATTCTTAAAGTAGACTGTAAGGTAAAAATCAGGAAGCAAGGTAAAATTTACATTTGTTTTTTCTAAGTACGAGTTGTATGTAAGAGGTGTTTTCTTTTTTCTTTTTTCTTTTTCTTTTTCCTTTTTCCATTCTAGGGATCATGTGTTAATTAATAAATGGATCACACAAAGGGTTTGTTGTCTTTTTTTCTTTTTTTCTTCTAGAAAATCAATAAAGACGTTGTTTGAAAGGTTGAAATATAATCAAGATTACTAGCTAAAATCTGAATTAGAATGTTGAAATGAGTGAAAAATCGAGGATGAAACAAGAAACGGGTTTGTAAAGTGTGGAAACGATGGGAAAATGGGTTGAGTTGAAAACTATAAGAAGTAGATGAGTTTGGTATTAACCAAATACATGGACTCAAAACGTTCCATCGGACTTAAAATTAAAACCTATTACAAACTCATTTCGTTTCATTCTTTGAATGTTTTGTGTGATTCAGTTGTTTAGTTTGGATCGGATGAATTAGATCTTCTTTGATTTTTGTTCTTTTCATTTAGATTTATTTCTTAATAATCTTTGATATGGTTTTTATCTGATTTTTTAATTTTTAGTCAAATTTATAAAAATAAGGTGTTTTATTTTAAAATCTATATTTTTCCTTAATTTTCAAAAACGGGTTTTGAATTTTTATTTAGACAATGCAAGAAGTAGAGATAACAAAAGGAACAAAAGTATCATTGGTTGAAATAGCTTGGGACCTTAGACGACCTTGATTACATTTTTTAATTATAATTTTTTAAAAAATTAAAGGGCAAATATACCCCTTTTTAAAATTAAGAGAAATTAGTTTTAAACTTATAAAGTGTTAAAATTATACCTTGAATTTACGAAAAATGAATCCATAAACTAATTATATAATTGTATAAATTAATTAGCACTATACTTTGAAGGCTGTTTTTGTAATTTTTCTTATTAGAAATCTAAGTTTATATATAAACCCTACTCTCATTTATATATTATTATTATTATTATTATTATTGCTTATTTTATGGTTTAATTTTTTTTTCTCTTTTTTAAGGAAATTATATATCTTTTTGACTTACAATGGTCAAAAAAATGTCTTAATAAAAAAAGGCTCAACATTGTTAAGAAAATATATATGTGTGTGTGTGTGTGTGTGTGTATGTAATTATTAGTGTAATTTTGACTAATATTCAATTAATTTAAGTTTAAATCTTACCATTAAGGTATTTAATTTTTTGAGTCCATCAAGGATATATTCAAACATCAAAGATTCTGTATTGAAACCAAAAAAAACATTGAAGTTGCTAACTTGACGTCTTAAATCTTAATTAAAACATCAATATATAACATCTTTCATGACATTCTAAGCATCATCTTTTCTAAATAATACAATTTTTACGAAAGTTGACTATGTGAATAATTTCAAAATGATGTAATGTTTATAGGAAATAAACAGTAATTTCACTAATATCTTAAAATTTTTATGGATCACAATCGCTACGTCAATTTTCATTCTTTATATCTAACTAGGAAAATAATTAAAATAATTTCAAAATTTACCTCGTATCATTTCAAATAAATTTCTTACCCTCAAAATTAAAAATATAGTATTTAGTGTAATTTAACAATGCAAGTGTAAGTTTAAAACAAAAATTGATATATGTCATATAATTGTTGATAAAGTCCAATTTGTTTTTAAAACTAGATATGGTTGATTTTAATTTTATAGTGTATTATTATTTATTTGGTAACATGTTACGGCAATAATGAATATAATATTAAATTTACATATAAAGAACTTATTTTTCAAAATTTCTAATTTAGTCAAATAAATTTATTATTTAATTCTCAAGGGAAAAAAATTGTAATAATACCTTTTTTCCTCCTCAAATTTTAGTTGTGGGATTTCCTCGACATTATTGAGAACAATTAGATAAGTTTATTTCCCTAAAAAATATTTGAATAATAATTTGCATGAATTGAAATAAATGAGGTTCAAACAAATCTATATATATATATATATATATATATACATTTTAAGCTATGAGACGTAGATTTGATGGGACAAGTGTAAACCATTGGCTTTGTGGATCTTCTTGGCATTGAGAATCGTTAGAACACAAACACTTATTGGTCACAATTTGATGGGAATGAGAAGCTCTTTGCAAGCATAAGGCTTGTCCTTGTTCATCAACAGTGGCCAGTTGCAATTTGGCATTTGAACCATATTTCCAAATACTTTGTTGGCTTGAGCAGTCTTGAGAGAGAATTGGGGGGAGCCCAACTCCTATGGCTTTCAAACACAATATAGATCCTGCCAACTTAATAGGAGCACCGGCTTGTTCATGACTCCAACGGTTAGAAGTCTTACAGCTACTGATTCCTAATTGATATCTTTTGTTCATTCGCACACACCCGCCGCTAAGAGGATGGTACATTATGAATGTTGTTGTGAAATTTGAACTTGGATCTGTATAAAAGAGCAACCTTTTAGGTTCTTCCACAAGTAAAGAGAAAAACAAAAGTAGAGTATGAAAACTATAGGAGAAATAGATGAGTTTGGTATAACCAAATGGACTTAAAACGCTCAATTGAGCTTAGAATTAAAACCTATTACAAACTCGTTTCATTTTATTCTTTGGATTTTTTGTGAGATCGATTATTCAGTTGTTTAGTCCGGATGAATTAGATCTTCCTTGATTTTTTATTTTTTTTATTTGGGTTTGTTTCTTAATAATCTCTTGTATGGTTTTTATCTAAATTTTGAGTTATTAGTCAAATTATAAAAATATCGGATTCTTAAAACACTGTTTTCCTTAATTTTTCAAAAACTTGGTTTGAATTTTTTTTTAAGACAATATTTAATAAGTAGAGATAACAAAAGGAACAAAAATATCATTGGTTGGAATAGTTAGGGACCTTAAACCTTGTTGGATATATAACTTTTAGTTATTATTTTTAAAAGAAGACAAAGGGCAAAAACCCTCTCTTAAGATTAATAAATTGTTTTTAAATTTATAAACACTACAAGAATTTTGGTTTCTACGGGCAAAGATATGATGTGTCGAAGTAGTTTTCATTACGTGGGCACATCTTCATTTTTGTCGACGAAAATATTTACGTGGGCAAAATTTGCGTATTGCGTGGGTACATCATCGTTTTTGTCCACGAAAATATAAATGTTGGCAAAAAGTTGTGAGGTTTTAAGGAAATTTTTTAAGTTGTATTTCTGCCGACGTTTATTTTAGTTTATATCCACGTATGATGTGTGGGCAGATATTTTAAGTATTTGCCGATGTAATTTACGTGGAGAAAAACCTCACGTTTTTTACACATATTTATGCCGACGTAATTCAGGTCAAGGCATCGCTTGAGGAAGGCAAAGATGTTCGTTTAGGTGATTGGAAAGCTGCTAATGTTGAGATTCTCAATACTTTTCAATTGCTCACAGCCAAGCCTATTGTTTACTTGGTAAGCCCTATCAAGTTAACAAGTATCTTTATTATATATTGGCCGTTTTTTGTTGTATATATGTCGTTTACCCGATGGTCATATCGTTTTCAATTCTTTTTATTTGTTCTATTGATCAAAATATGAATGTTTTCCCAAATTTCATATCTTTAGTCACACTTGGGGCATGTAAGTGTTGTTTCGAGAGTTAAAGTGTCTCCTAAACACTTTTTTTAGGACTTTTTAGGTTGGTTTCGGGTTTGAAAGTCACACTTAGGCCATGCATCTTGTTTAATTTGAACGCTCACATTAGAATGAGACTTATTCGATTTAATATATCTTTTTTAGGTTTATGTAGTTTGAAGGAGCGGAGAATGAAAACATTCTGGCTTAGTTAACCATTTTTTGTATATGTAATTTTTTTTTTTTTTCATTTTGGTATGCCAAAATGAAATTTAATATAGCTCATGAACCTTGGCACGCTAGAGAATGATTGTTTGTCATATTTTGACAAAGTATTCAATTATGGATTGTCATATTTTGACAAAATATTAATGATTGAAAATATTTTGATTTTTAAATTTTTGGTTGCAGTGTTCAATATATTTTGTTATAGACAGGAAATTTATTATATATTTGAAATTTAATTTAGAAGCATACAATATTAATAATACATGTAAAAAAAATTAAAATCGTTTTTGCCACGTTCTTTGTTTGGCTAGAAATATATTGGCAATTAGAAAGCAGTGGCGACGTTTGGTGCGTTGGCAAAAAGAAGAAAAAAATTATTTAAAACCAAATTTACCGTGGGGAGAAATTTTTCTTTCCTGACAAAAATCCTTTCGTTGGCAGAAACTATTTTTGCCCACGAAAAAAACGTTGGCAGAAAGGTATTTTTGCCCACGAATATCTTTTCTGCCCACGATTTTAATTTGCGTTGGTATTTTTGCCGACGCAACGTAAAAAACATGGGCAAAGGAAAAGACGATAGTGTTTCGGCCGCGCAACGTGTCCACGCAAAAAAAACGTCGGCAGAAGCTCTGTCCACATTTTTTATAAGAACTGTCCACGATTTCCTGCTCAGCAAAGACGAAAATTCTTGTAGTGAAAAGTGTTAAAATCATATCCTTAAACTTGTTGTGATTATAAAAATTGAATTTTTAAACTTATATAATTGTATAAATTAATTACCACCATATTTTAGAGCCGGTTTTTTGCGATTTGCCTTTTTAAAAGTTTAAGTTTATAAACACTACTCCTGTTCATATATTAAATTTTACTTATTTTATTATCTAACTTTTTTTCTCTTTTTAGGAAAATTATATATCTTTTTTATAATAGTCGAATATTTTTCCTTAATAGAAAAAAAAGGCTCAATCTTGTTAAGGAAAACAATATATAGATAATTATTAGTGTAATTTTTACTAATATTCAATTAATTTAAGTATAAATTTAAAAAAAAAATGGATATATATCAAGTAATTGTGGATAAAGTATTACTTGTTATTAAAATTAGATATGGATTGATTTTAATCTTATAAAATACTACTATTTATTTAGTAACATGTTATAGCTATCATGAACATGATGTTAAATTTAATTTACATAGAAAGAACTCATTTTTCAAATTTCTAATTTTAGTTAAATAAATTTAATATTTAATTCTCAAGGAAAAAAAATTGTAATAACACTTATTTTACTCCTCAAATTTTAGTTGTGGGATTTCCTTGACATTATTGAGAACAATTGGGATATGTTTATTTCCCTAAAAAATATTTGAATAATAATTTGCATGAGTGGAAATAAATGAGGTTCAAATAACAAAATATACATATAATTACATATCGAGCTCAATTAATGCGACGTAGATTTGATGGGACAAGTGTAAACCATTGGCTTTGTGGATCTTCTTGGCATTGAGAATCATTAGAACACAAACACTTATTCGTCACAATTTGATGGGAATGAGAAGCTCTTTGCAAGCATAAGGCTTGTCCTTGTTCATCAACAGTGGCCAGTTGCAATTTGGCATTTGAACCATATTTCCAAATACTTTGTTGGCTTGAGCAGTCTTGAGAGAGAATCGGAGGGAGCCCAACTCCTATGGCTTTCAAACACAGTATAGATCCTGCCAACTTAATAGGAGCACCGTCTTGTTCGTGACTCCAACGGTTAGAAGTCTTACAGCTACTGATTCCTAATTGGTATTTTTTGTTCATTCGCACACACCCACCGCTAAGAGGATGGTACATTATGAATGATGTTGTGAGATTTGAACTTGGATCTGTGTTAAGGACAATCATTTTGATTCTTCAATTAGTATGGAACAAAAAAAATATTCTAGAAATGAAAATTGGATAGAAATTAATCGTCTTTTTAAGATATAAATTAAAGTGAAAGTAGAAAAGCGACCTAAAACTTGAGGAGTTATACCTTGAAGTTTTGATTGCATAAGTTGAAACTTCTGGAGGAATAATTTAGAGTTTTTTGCTTTTGCAAAAGTGGAATCCAAGACACCAAAAGTTTCTTCTGCATTTTTCACACCTTCTCTATAATAGTAGCTACCTTGCAATGCCCATAATCCCCAATCAAAATCATTCTCAGTAAGATAGGTAAAAAAGCAGTTCAAGAATCGTTTTTGACCCTCATTTACGCCTGTTTGGTCAATCCCAAATTCGCTAACAAATAGTGGTATTGGGCTTTGTCCTCTCACAAGAAACCCTGCTCGATCTTCAAATCCTTGGTTGACACTAGCACAAAACGTGTTTAATGGCTTCGACATCCAAAAATCACCCATGTTGTTTGTGAAGGAGTACAAATGAGCTTCAAATACAAGTTTATTGTCCAAGTTGAATCCCATTGACCTATTCTTCAAGAAGCTAAGATCGGTGTCATAGCTCAATCCAGAAACTACTACTAAAGCGTTTGGGTTAATTTGGTGAATAAGCTTGGCTCCTTGGCTCATATATTGAAACCACTTCTCCACGTTTTGGTTTGGTCCTCGCAGTTCGTTTCTCAAGCTCATTGCCACCACCTTTTACATATATATTATCATGCAAATAGTTAGCATGTCATATTAAATCGATGACAAATTATAGATTATTTAAATGTTAATTATTTGGTCCATATAATTTGAAGTATGTTCCACTTTTAAATTGTCTTCTTAAAAAGAAAACATACTTGTGATTTGCTTTTTAGGCTCTGTGCTGCCAAACTAATTCCTTGCAACCATTCTTGAGGATCAAAATATCGATCTCCAAAGAAGCCGTTGCCATCATTATTGTCACAACACCATCTTGGTTGACTTATATGATTATCAGAAACTACCATGATCCTATGTGCAGCAAGTGAATCAACCACTGCTCCATACGCCTGAACAAGTGTCATGTTCAATATAGAAGGATTGTTTTGCGCTATTCCTGCGATGGTATTCTTCAAATCAAAATTCTCAAAGGATTGTTGAACAGTCAAATTAGCATGGCGTGTGAACATATGAATTGAATATGTCAAACGCACGCAATTGAACCGCAACTTCGCTACCAATGCGGCAATATCATTAAGTGGCCTAAGATGAAGACCCTCTGCCAACATACCCTGCATGTGTCCTGGCCAATTTACACACATTAACTTCACACGTTGGCCTGTTGTGGCATCGACGATCCATCTTCCATTGGTTGAAAGCGGCAACGAATACGTCTTAGAAATTAACATCACAAAAACACAAACTAAAGCAATATTTTTCCATTGTTGTTGTCCTTTCATTTTGGTCTTTCCTTGAAATTGAATACTTTCAAGTTTTGGATTGATGATGCAAAATAGGCACTTCTTAAATATAATGATAATCTATATTAAAATCAAAATAACTACCTAGATAAGAACAATAGTAAAAATGAAAGGATGAAATGGTCTAACTAGAATTTGGTTTAAATTCTATATTAAGGATGATATATATAGTTTATCTTAATCCTTAAAACTAGATTGTATGGTAATGAGGTTAGGAAGCAAATGTAAGTTTACCTGTGTTTTTCTGATGTGTTATTTGTTCTTCTTTTCTTTTTTTATTACATAGTGACTTTAATAAATAATAATATATAACCCAGGATTTTCTTTTTTTAATAATCAAATTTTTGTATTTGAAAATTGATATGGTTTTCACTCTAATTGAAGTAATGTTTGAATCTTTTAATTAAATTATAAGAGAAGGAAAAAAATGAAAATTACTTCTTTATTTTCAAAACTTGGGTTTGAATTTTGAAAATATTATTTGGTAAGTAGAGATAATAAAGGAATAAAAAAATTGGTTCAATTAGTCTCGTTATAAACTTGAGTTTCAAAAGTCAATATGGTGCCAACCACCAAAAAATTTACATAGGGACCAACGGGGCAAGTGTCAGATTATAATATATATTAAATAATATTTTATTTTAAATTGAGTATAGTTGTAATAAAGTGTCCAACTCTCATAACAATCAAGTCGTAGTTTCGAATATTTGCTTCTTGCAAATTTCAATTTTTTTTTCCTAGTGACTTGATTTTAAAAAATCGTGTTTACAAAAAAATAAAATAGGAAAGTATTCATTTTTGCTGTAAATCACTTGAATGCATAATCAAATTTTAAAAGTTACGATAAACATTTTCTTTTAAGAATACTTTTATTCTTAGAAAAAAGAAAAGTAAAAAAAAGTTGTGGGGTGAGAGAGGCTCGAACTCTCGACCTCAGGATAACTCTTTTAGCTATGAGACCTACGCGCTAGCCAACTGCGCCACCACCCCCTTTGTTAACTTCAAGTTCAAAATGTATATATTATTTGTTTGTATACATATAGATGTTTTCGGCCAATAGTAAGAGAAGCATTTCTTGAGCTTTTGCGCTAAGACAACTTTTGTAAAAGTTAATTTTATAAATAATCTTAATGGCTATTTTAGTGAAATATACTTCTACCTCTACGAATCAACTGCTTCTTCAAATAAAACCTTTTGAAGTTGGTGCATCATTACAACATACTACTTTAAGATTGCATAATGAGAATTATTAACTTAATAGCGGAATAGTCGAACAAGATAAGGGATTAGACCACAATCTTTTAGAGTTGGTAATATTAAATCTTTTAAAATTGGTAGTATTAAATTTCTACTGATATCTAATATCACGCCTTTAAAAGGGAAACATGATAGACCAAAAAATGAATTGACTAGTTAAAGACCACCAACTATCTTAATGTTCGTGATCGATATATTTACTAAATTGATCCTGAACAGACACCTACTGCTGCTTGAGCACAAATGAGATGCAGATACCCAAATTGGAGTTCAAAACCAAAGTGAGAACAATTTGGCCAAGCAAGAATAGTCCCTTCCAATCTAGGGGAGACGAGAAAAACCAACAAGATATCAATATAATCTCATTTACAGCTGGGAGGACAAAATTCTTCCAAATAATTCATCAGAATTTCCATAATGTTAATCTATCAAAAACATACACCAGTACTGTAACTTTCCAAGGAGCTCAATTAAATTAATAAAATAATACAAAATCCTCTCCTCACAAAAGTCTAGTTTACCAAAATAAGGGGCACATGGAAAAACCCCCCATTAGGAATAAACAGGAAATCATCAAATGAAAACTAATTACCAACTTATAATCTCGCCGAGATTGGCCCTCAAGCGATAATACATACTGCTCTCACATCTTGTAAAGAGAAAAGAAACTCATCTTTCTACAAAATTTCCAATGTTCCTAAAATTCAGGTTGTGGCTTATTAGGAACATTTACACGCACCATCTTGTTTTACCTTACCAACTGCTACGGCTGCCACCACCACCGAAGTTTCGACCTCTTCCACCCGAAAACCTGTTGTTTCTGTCGGAAAATCCTCCACGACCACCTCCTCTTCCTCCTGAAAACCTACTACCACCGTTTCTGCGATCGCCGAACCCTCCACGACCACCGCCACCAAATCTTCCGCCTCTTGATTGCTCTCTATCTTGCAATTTTGGAAGAGATTTCAACACCTCTATACTCACATCGGCTGCATTAGCCTGGCCTGGAAACAGATGAATAAGAAAAGAGAAAGTAACTTCAGGATCCCACTCTGCAAACAACGTTTTTTAATTATATTGCAAGGAATAGATTCAAAGCGTGCGTGATAGATAAATGAGGTTCATTTATAAACAGTATCATTCACAAGTCCAATTAGAAAAAAAGAATAACGTCAATCAGACGGATAATGAAGGGGGGGGAGAAGGGGATAATCAAAGATGAAAATGAAAAAGTTACTCCATAGATTTACCAGTAAGAAATGCATCCAAATCTTCAGTTTTAACATCGAATACAGCACTGTATCCATCAGCCGTCAATGACATGCCCTTCACTGACTCGACCTTCTCCTCAGGCAAGAACCTCCTCAAGATACTGTAGGCGAATCTGGACAATTGAGAAGCAAAGTTCGTTAGTTATTATGGTATGTTGCCGAAGAGAGGCAGGAATAAAAGCTATTTTACATGCAAGACAAGAAATACGACATTCAAACAACTGATCAACCCACAAAAAAGTTTAAATGAAGACAACAGAGGTCAGTAATTTTTAACGTATTACATTCATAAACTAAAAGAATATTAATTTCCCATAATCAAAACCTACAGTTTAAATTAATTAAAAAGAAAGGCACGCAAATGACATCATTAAGGGATCAACACAACTTTCAAATTCATAGCAAGTGTAGGACACGTGAAAAGAGCATCAAGCAGATTAATATAGCAAAAGGTCAAGATTTCTCACGATGGGGAATAGATAGGCTTCCCAGGTTCTAGAATTAAAGTGACATGATTTTCCATTGATGTCAGAAGTGATCTACTCTTTATCTCTGTATAACCCTGCAGAAATAAAATAAACCAGTGCAGTTAGGCAACTGTCAGTAAAAAAGAAAAGGCAACAACCAAAAGCTTAGGTTGCATAGTTAAGAAAAAATTTAAAAGACAACTCACAGAGAGCTTGGCAAGGGCCTTGGCGAGTAGCTCCACAGCAGACAAACTAGAGCTGTTCACCATCTCCTCCGCAGCAGATTTGAAAGGTGGGATTACACTGTTTCATTATAAATAAGATTCAAGCACGCCAAGAAAAAAAATAACTAATTAACATTATATGAACGTACCTGTCAGACACTTGCGTTACTGATTCTGCAGCACTTGCTCCAGCAGATTTGGCTATGTCAATAGGCTGAGGAGCAGACAAGTGCTCAAACTTCACACCAGAATCTCTTTCTATCCTGGCGATTCTTCCTGACTTTCTTGGATCATACAATGTCACAGCAACTCCAGTATTGCCTAAAAATAAAATAGTCTTTTTAGAAAGTTCAAAATTATATGCATGTATAATGGGGAAAAGTTGCCGAACTCAGAATTACCAGCTCTTCCTGTTCTTCCGGACCGATGAATATAAGCTTCTATATCCTTTGGAGCTTCACACTGGCAGATTCATAAATAAAGACAAATATAACATTAGCAAGAAAAAACATACTTCAGAAAATAAAATAAAAATGTGAAGTTACATAATCAGGGTCAAGCACAAACCTGTATAATTAACTGAACATCATTGATATCCAATCCACGTGCTGCCACATTGGTGGCCACCAATATCAGAAACTTGCCTGACCTGAACCCAGATATGGTAACCTGCAACAAGTAGGTCACAATAAAAGACTGCAAAACAGGCAAGTATATCCAGTAGGGAAAAAATGTGTATGTGTGTATGTGCAGGCTACACTAATCTATCAAATTACCGAACGTTGGGACTGCTGTATATCTCCATGCAACGGCCGTGCGCCAGGAAGAAGACCAGCAAGCTCAGATGCAGATTCCTTAGTCTCCGTGAATATAATAGTTCGGCCCCCACTGATCATCATATAGCAATAACAAAGAGAGCAATTGAATAATTCATTGATGATAAACAGATAATAATAACAGTAACTAACATCTCTCCATTCAAACCACTAACCTGCTATAACATCGAATGATATCTGGAATGAGCTGAGACCTCTCTGAATCAGAGCAGGGAATAACAATATGCCTAACATCCTTACTGGCTTTCATTTTCTCATTGCCAACAAGATCTACAGTTTTCTTGCTTGCCTTCAGGAACCTAGAAGTAATCTGAAAATGAAAAAAAATTTATCAGTAACAGTTGCAGAAGAAAAATACATATGTTCATAAAACTTATCAACTATTTTATATTGCACGTTTAAATTAGGAAAGCTTAAAAACTGTGTATTATGTTTGGAATACTGACATTCTTCACCCAGTCTGGTAAAGTGGCACTGAAAAGAAGTGTTTGAACTTTGTTCACATCCGCCACCTTGCCTAAGAATCCACCAAAACAATGTTTTGCCAATATAAGTTAAGAAATAAATGGCACTGTATTAAGAAAAATTTCACTCTTCCAGTGGAACAAATAATTATGAATTCCAAATACCATACCAAGAATAAATTCAACATCGTCAACAAAACCCATGTTCAACATTTCGTCGGCTTCATCAAGAACCCTGAACTTTAGAGACCGCAAATCAATATTATTTCTGTTAATGTGATCCTATACCAAATTAAAAGAAGGCACAAGTCAGTAACCAAACACTAAAGTTTTTCCATCATTTAACAAAGCCTTCAATATTTACTATAAATTTGCACCTTCACACGACCAGGAGTTCCAACAACTATGTCAACTCCCCTTTTTAATGCAATTTCTTGGGGGCCATACTGCATTCCTCCACATAAACAGCAAGAGTCCAAGCCTAATGCACGTCCATAAAATTTGAAGTCCTCGAACACCTAATCAAATCACAACTTTTTAAGATACTATAAGCAGTTTAACAAATGTAAGTTAAAAATCTTCAAACCGTACCTGGTCAGCCAATTCCCTAGTTGGTAAAAGTACTATAACACTAGGAGACCTTCCATATCCCGTCACTCGTGATGACTTAAAAGGCCCATTTACTAAAGACTCCAAGATGGGCAAGACAAACGCTAGCGTTTTACCCTGCACAAAAGACAAGAAAATTTTACATAAGATTATTTTTACCAAAAAAAAAAAAAAAAAAGTTAACAGTGAAAAGTAACATTCGTATTATATCTAATCCAACTTCAAAAGCAAAGACCTTCGAAGTTCATTGAGAACAACATCGTCGTAGATAGCAAATATAGACTTTTAAGATTAAGTAAAAGTAGAACTAGAAACCATTCTCAGAATTACTAAAACTTAACTAGGAATAAGTCTATAGCATGCAAGATTTGCCCTTCAAGTAGCAAAGAGGAATTACAAGAGAGAACACAGGATAATTTTTCTCATACAAAAAAAAAGTTACAAATCAAGTTTGCCACAGACATATTCACGTCGTTCAATTTTGTTGATGTTTCAGCGGCTGGTCTTTCATGGTATGTTTCATACTGGAGAGGAAAAGCCTAACATTTATCTTACAATCCCAAAAGAGCAACAAGAAATCAAGCAAACGGATCATACCTGTCCAGTTCTGGCTCGACCAACCAAATCAGACCCGTCATATACGGTATCAAAAGTCATAGCCTGAATCGGAAACAAGGAGCTAATACCCTTCTCCTTCAGTTTAGCCTTCAGCGGTTCAGAAATCCGAAACCTAGTAACAGCATTCGGATTCTCAGCCTCCTTCTCCACATCATCATCTTCAGAATCAACCACTTTCACCTTCTTCGAGCTCTTCTTCTCCTTTCCGCTTTTCGACCTTGAATTCACAGGTTCGCCCAATTCCGAGCTCGTCTCGCTCCTATCCCCGTCGTCAGCCACTTCTACAGCTTTCCGCTTCTTGCTCTCCTTATCGGACTTACTCTTCTTCTTCTTCTTATCGGAAAGATCCAAACCGTCAGCGTTTTGCTCAAAAACGTCGTTTGAAGCTAGGGCTTCCACAAGAGCTTTGTTCTTCATCTTCTTCTCCTTCTTGTCCATAAAGAGATGAGAAAAAGGTTGAAGATGGGAAAACTGTGGTGCCCAAACCGATCCGAACTGAGATGTGACTCCGTTCGGTGCGGTTTAGGGACGGTGAATGAAGAAGATGGGAGGGAGCAAGGGAAAATCCTAGACGGCGCCTAGGTTAAGAATGGGTATAGATGAAAAGAGAAAAAACGAATGGGAATGAGAATGAGAGAGAGAGAGAGAGAGTAGGGTTTTTGAATGAAGAAGAAGGAGATGAAATTAAAATACGATTTTTAATTCTTCCTTTCATGTGTTTTGCACGTGCCACCTGCCTTTGTTTTTTAAAATAATTTTAAATTTATTAACAAATTCTTTACATAAAAGAAAAGGTAAATTTAGGAGAAATTGCCAAAAATAACACCATTTATCTTTACCATTGTAAAATTTGAAAATATATATTTTATGTGAATTTTTCAAATTTGGAAAATAACTTTTTCTTTTCTATAATATTTCTCAATCTTATACACCCAAATCTAGTTTTCTTATACAATCTCTCAAATCATTTATTTTAATTATGTGTTCCATAATTATGTTTACAAGATTATTGTACAAAACTTATTTACAATATAAAATATAGCAAGATTGTAATAGAAAATTTGACTAGAGTTAAGTAAAAGATTTGGTTGATCCAAGTTCGTTTTGATAAAATTGTATCGAAAAAGTCCAAAATTATTAATTTTTATGCTTTCTCGAGACAATTTTGCTCTAGATGAATCGAAGATTATCAAGTTTTTAAGCTTTCTCAATACAATTTTACCCCGATTAACAAGGATCCATAATTTGTTTAAAAAATATTTTTAAAAAACTAGTTAAGGATTGGCGTAAGATTTAGGGAGATTTGAATAATCTTTTTTTGAAAAGATAAAAAAATTAAAAACAGATTTAAAAAATGGTAGAATCTCGGTCTATTGTCTACCGATATGCACCGAACAAATCCCAAACTTTTAATATTTTAGATGGACCAAGAAAAACAGTTTTTACAATTTTCTAAAAAATGTGCTACTTTTGAAAACAAAAACTAAGAGTGTGTTACTTTTACCAATTCTTTTTATTTTTTATTCTTAATTACAATTCGGTGTGTGTTTGGATCAAATTTTTCAGGACATGTTTGGGATTAGAAGTAGAGTGGGCTATAATAGTTTATTCCTTGTTTGGGGTAAGCTTTAGTTTTAATTGAGGATTAGGATCAGGATCTAAAACAACTCAAGTGTTATTGTTGTTCTTTAACCCTAGGGGTATTTGTTTTAAGAGTTGGGAAATTCGTTGACCAACTTTTAGACACCACCTACAATGATCATCGATGACCAATCTTCGACCACCACCTTTGGTGACTCCACTGACAAACTTCTGACAACCAACTCCGACGATCGTCGCTTATATCAACCTCTGGTTGCCATCAATTAACTTTAAATTTTTTTTAAAAAATATTTGTTAAAATTTTTAGAATTTTAGGCTAATCTCCAATGACCGTCGTTCCTTAATTAGATTAGTGCGTATTTAATTTCAATTTATGACCCATTTGGTCATCCTTTGGTTTCTAGTATTTAAGAAGAAGAAACAAGCTTGCAAATATCACTTTCATTCCTGAGCTTATTTATTTTATATATCTTTTACAAATGTTTTCATGAAAATCTAAGTCAATTACTTATACCTTGAAATAATAGTTTTAAAAAGAGATTTTCTTCATTGAGTACTTAAATTTGAGTGCATTAATATTAAATAATCTAAATTATGAAAACTAATCTTTTGCATGCACCAAGTAATGTAAAATTATCTCTGGAGTCCATTTGTGGCGATTTCCACACATTGCAAATCGGAGATAGATATTGAATCCTATTTCCATGTATATCCACACTTAAATTTTCATCATCTTATGGTTTTTTCCTAGCGTTAAAATCGTAAGATCTCATCAATTGAAGACGAG
Organism: Cucumis melo; assembly: GCF_025177605.1. Lineage (NCBI taxonomy): Eukaryota > Viridiplantae > Streptophyta > Magnoliopsida > Cucurbitales > Cucurbitaceae > Cucumis > Cucumis melo. The sequence goes on from NC_066865.1 coordinate 21,393,348, forward strand.
TGAGACTTATAATTTACAAATGGCAATTTATTATTACTAAGTAGTTTGTGACATAATAGTAAAATGTCAATTTTTATAATTTTTACAATTCATGTCACTTACTTAACTCGAGCCCAACTAGATTTGGATTATTTGAAAAAAAAAAGTTTTAAAAACTTGTAAACCTTTTGAATTTAGCAAAATTTTAAAATGTTTTATTAAGATTATACCAAAACCATCGAAAAAAGTTGTGACAAATAGACAATGATTTTTAAAAAAACACAAAACAAACCACTCTTATATTTAGTTTTTAAAAAATAAGCTTATAATAGCTTGTGAGTTTTTATATTTTTTTATTCGTTTAAAAATTTTAATTTTGAATAATAAAAACAGTTTTCAAATTTTTATTTTAAAATTTAAAATTTAACTACGGATTTGAGTATTTCTAAAATATGTATGACTAAAAACAGAATTGTTGTCGAACAAAATCCAAATTAATCATCAAATATTGCTATGTATGTCAAATCATCTTATATATTTGATGATATATGGCTAAAAATCTCGATAGAAAAATGTCTAAACTAATGTGAGTTTGCAAAAACAAATAACATGCAATATTTTAGAGGAGAAGAGTAAAAATTGTTTTTAGTAGGGGAGATTCGAATTACAATCTCGTGGCTGCTATACCATGGGAGTTTCATCGATAAGTCACTGCAAGTAACATTTTAAAATCTAATTTGAAAAGTTATAAGTTCATCTTTCAAAATAGAAGAACCACAAAAACTAATAGAATTTACAAAATTAGCGACATATTGATGTATAGAATGAGAGACCCTATTACATGATCAATGACAAAACAAAGAGACATGCCCCAACCAGCTCGTTAAATCATAAACTTTGACAATTGTGTCTTTTAGGTAAACTGTTCAATGATGAATCCATATATATGGTGTCTTCAAATGATAATTGTTGATGTGAGATTCAAATGAGGGAGTTTCAAAACTGACGAGGTTTGTATATTCAAATAACTTCGACGAACATAAGTTCTCAATTTGAATATATTTTTAACGTTTTGTTTTATTATTTAAAATCTTATCAATTATCTGTTAAAAATCACTCATTTGTTAAGGTGACTTTAATTCATTGATATTTACATAACGATCATTCATTATAGATGTGAGATGCTCGACCTCTTATCTCCATAATTATTGTGTTAACAAATAAATAAGTACCACTTAGTCTCCTACCCACATATTTACATATATGCTATAATTCATTCAACGTAGGTGAGAATATAATACATTGTTTGAAGTTTAAGATTAAAATTGAAACATCCATCCAAACATAGATGTGATTTTATTTAACAAAATTGAAAAATCGAAGGTGAAAATTGATACGAGTTACAACTAATTATTCCCTATTATCTATAAAAGTTACAATTTCAGCTTTTCTTTATTCCCAAAAAAATCAGAAAAAGAACTTTTTTTTTTTTTTCTCTTTAGAGAAAATATGAAAAATGAGTACTTATTAGCAAGAATTATTCTATACCATCTATAACAGTTACAATTTCAGCTTTTTTTTTTTTTCATTTGAAAATATTTACAAAAAGTTTTTTCTTATATATTTATTTTCTTTTGAGTAAATATGAGTATCCATGGACATTATAATACATGTCCATTCTAGTTCATTCAACCCATTCGAAGAATCAAAGGTCCAAAAACAAGAACTAAAATCAAAGATAAGGTTGCTCTACCATGGACTACCTTATTACACATATTTTCAGACAAACTATACAAGTCAATTAACGATTTTTATTCAAAATTATAATAATTAAATTACAATTTTGATACTATGGTAAGAATCATTTTTATTTTTATTATTTCTTCATAAAAATTAAAGTTTTAGATTGAATAAGTACCATTCTGGGATGGGGGAACAGGAGGGAGCATTTGAAACATTTAAAATTAAAACTAAAATAAATAGAGGTTTATATAGAGAAAATACTGCATCAAGTTCTCTTTAAAAGTAAACAAAATTTCCAAATTCTACTGTTGAGTAAAACTACATACCAAAAAGAATTGGGGTCTCAATTTTTCTCATAAAATAAAATTCAGCAGAGTTACAAAAGAACAACTCTGATTTTACCTAAGACATCCTTTGAGCAGCTTCTTTGGCCAGTAATTTCTCCTTTGCCTTGGTTTTTGCCTGAGACTTTGATCCCATGATTCCACCGCCCCACTTCTTCCTGTATTCGTCGTACTTGTCGTTGAAATTAGCCTTAACATAAAACAAAACAACAAACAAGTAGTTAGATATGAAGCTAATACGGATGCTTTAAACTTGGATCATATCTACGTTTTGTGTGTGTGTAAGGCACCTTAATGGCTTCCAAGATCCTGCTAAACTCCATCTTATCTTCATTCTTCACTGTTGTTAAACACAAAACTGATGCAGTCTTTTTGTGGACAACCTGTTATTAGAAAGGAAAAATTACAAAAATTCATGGCTTCAAAGGAGTGTGGCAAATAAAGGGACATGGTTACCAACTTACCGCTCCCAAACGTGCTTTTCCCTTCACAATGCAATATGGAATTTCCATCTTCCTGCAAAGAGCTGGGAGCCATACAACCAACTCAATTGGATCCACATCGTGTGCAATCACAACCAGTTGTGCCTTGTTCTGAAAATAAAGTGCATAATATATTGATGTTAAAGATAAAGAGAGTGTATCTGATTGCAGACAACATTGCAATTGAAACGAGTGAAAATTTTCAAATGTATGGAATAAAAGATGACCTGCTCAATGAGGTAGGTAACATGGTTGAGACCATATTTAACAACAATAGGCTTTTTGGCATCGTGTGATTTTCCTTCAGCCTCTTCCTGAGCTCTTTTCAGAAGACGCTCCCTTTTCTGTGTTTTATCCTCTGGCCTATACTTCAAAAGCATCTTGAACAAGTTTGTTGCTGAAAATGAATGGAAAGGCTTTTAAAACCAACCATCTAATAACATTTCAACAAATATCAAAGAACCACATAGAAGATGAGATAAGCATAATTCAAAATATACCTTAAATCTAATCAAAACCACATGGAATCAGGTCAGAAATTTCCAAATGACCAAAATGGAAAATACAAAAATAAAACATTTCATTCGCTATTTTGTACTACAAAGAGAACCATTTATAACAATACAACTATTAGAATGTCTAAATAACCCAAAATGTGAGAAGATCTAAGCATAATAATCCAAGAGACCTAAGGAGAAAAAAACGTTCATACAAGAATTTAGGTTCCAAGAGACTGAAGCTTACTACCAATTCCCAGATGAACTTGCATTGCCAATCAAAACATAGTTTCTCATCTCAAGGTACCCAAACCAAACCATCAATCAAATGGAACAACTTATTTCTTCTTTCATCATAGTAGAAACTTCAACACCTCTCCTAAATTAAGTGCAATCATACAACCTACCCCTCCAAAATCCTAACAAAGTTCATACTTCATAACAAATGTTCCAGCTGAAAACACAAAAAAGCATAAAAAAAAAGACCGAAAAACCCTAATAATGTAATAGGAATCTCCGTGAGAATTTAGTGTTTAATCATTACCAAGATTCTTGTCAAGGGTCTTGGTGAACTGATTCAAAGCTGGTGGAACCTTGAGCCTCTGCTTCAGAATCCTCTTCTTCCTTTGAATTTGAACAACCTTGGGCCATTTGACAAATCGTGTGAGATCCCTCTTAGGCGGCAAAGCCCCACCGATTCCAAACTGCTTTGGACGCTTCTCAAATAGCGGATTCACCACCTTCTCCTGCAAAGAATCCAACGCAATGTTAAAACAAAGCAATAGAGAACTGAAGCAACAAACTCGCCATTAAAAAAATGGATTTACCGGCTTCTTCTTCGCCGAAACTTTTCCAACGGCCTTCTTCGGTGCCATTTTTTGGCGCTGCTGCAACGGGCGATGTAAAACTGGCAAGAAGAAGGAACGAGAAGGGGAGTGTTAAGAAGGCGGGGGAAGAGCTAGGGTTTTGAAGGAAGAAGACAAAGAGATTAAATATAAATTTAATAACATTTTTTTTATTTATGATATATTTCTTTTTTCACGATATAATTATAAACAAACTATTTACCCTATAGAAGGTGTGAGCATCAACATTTACAAAAATCGATCCGAACGATAATGGACCAAACCGACATCCAATAGTCAGATTTATTAAAAATATAGTTGGTGGTCAGTTTAACTAAAATGTTTGAAAAACTAACCAAAATCGACTAGCTAAACATGGTTGTCGGTTTTTCTTAGTATAAATCGACTAGGTCAGTTTTCGACTATGATTTTTGTACAAAACTAAACGATGGTCACCCTACTGTACTTATAAAAAAAATTAAAATTCACTTAAATGATTTTATTATGGAGCGTAAATATTTGTATACTTTGCTATTTATATATATATATAATTTGAGTTTTTAATCTTATTTTAGTAAAGAAAAATAATTAAATAAAACTTTTATGTTTTACTTATTTTTTAAATAGAAATTAAAATAAATGAACCAAACCAATCCCATCTAAATGTTTTCAGTGTGTGCTTGAATTTATTTTTTAGAGATTTTTAGGTTAAAGGAATTTACGATGAAATCATTGTTGATATAATATTTATTTAGCTTACTCAAGTATTTTATTTAAAAATTAAATCTCCAATGCACTTTGATTTGTCAATAAATTTTTTTGCATATCCATGAATGATTGAGGAAAAAATATGAAGGTATATTAAAAAAAATCGACAAACTCATTAAGAATCATGATATCAATGTTATATTTTGAAATTGCATTTTGAATGAGCGTGTTAATATCGTGAAAGATAGTTTAATTATTATATGTAAGTGACATGCATATCATTATCGATATATAACCATCATTAGTTTTACTTATATTGAGTGTAACAACAACGTAGATGTATTATTGATATACTACAATTTGTCTGTTGTTGATTTACAGGATATGCTCAATTGTAATTAATAAAGACAACAATGAATCAAGTGTACCGTGTTTTATGAGATGAAATGCCAAAATAATTGCACTCTTGTCAACAATTTTCTTTTGTAAATCTATGAAAATTATGGCCCAACCGAAATATTAAAATGTACAAAAACAACTTTTAGGAGATGTTAAAAGGAAAAATGGAAAAACTCTTTTAAAATGACTATTTGATGTGCTTATCTTTCTAGTGGACAACGTCACATTTATGTTTTATTTAGATCGAGACTCAATGAACAGACATGTGTGTTTTTAAGGTTTATTGACAAATTGATTAGATGGTTTTGTTCAACCTATATAACATAAAACTTATAATAGTTTCAAAAGTTTATTGAAACATGAAATCATTTATATTTTTTAAATTCTAAAATTTCAAATCATTTGTTTCTAAATCATATTGTTTGATAGACGGAAGTTTTTTAAATATTTTATTTACGTCATATTAGTATGAAGTTACCAAAACAAAACTCAATTAGATTGGATTGACCAATCACTCTCGCTCTCTACTATCTTGTTGTCTAAAACTTCTTTTTCTTATCGCTTCATTTTGTTCCATTTTCCCGTTCTCGCTCTCTCATTCACTTTCGACCTCTTATGTCCCTCATAGTCTCATCACTCACTCTCTTTTGGTCTACTATCTCACTTTCACTCTCAATCTCCTATTCGATCTCCCACTCCATTGCATTTGATGTGTCTAAGTACCGGTAATGACTTTGCTACAACTTTTCAATTGTTGACAAAGAATGGAGAAAGGAAAAATGGAGAATGGTTGACGTGATTGGTGGAAGAAGCATCAAGGAGATGAATAGACAAAAAAGAAAATTAAGAAACGAGACAAAATTATCAACTTTCAAATAGTACAAGAAAACCCATTTAAAGGTTGAGATTGGATCTCTGGTTTAGTCACCAAAAAATCCTAATCTTTAGCAAAAAAAGAAAAGTGATATCCTCCTCTTGGGATCATCATCCGAACCTATCATTAAAAAGATCAAACAAAAGACTCAACTAAAGTGAAATCAATTTAGTTTGATTTGAAGAAATTTTTGAAATTGAATTTTTCTGTCTCATTACAACTTCGAAAACTAAAATAAAGCAGTCTGAACCGCATGTTGGTCGAACCGGTTCGATTCAGGTTCATATATAAAATTTAAAATGTTAGGTTCGGTTCGGATTTTCATAACCGAACCGAACCGTTTCCTTCCATAGCCTTCCTCCAAAATAAAACCCTAACTCTAAACTAGCAATACTGCTGCGGCTCTGTTTGCTTCACCTCGCCCCTCTTCCACCGTGAAAAATGGTACACTCTCCTTTTCTCTCACTCAATCAGTACTTTTAATGGTTTCAATTTATTCTTTGCATTCTTATGTATGAATCTTCTACTATTGAATCAAGGCTCCGAAGAAGGCTGTTGGAAAAGTTTCAGCAAAGAAGAAGCTGGTAAATCCATTGTTTTTTTATGCGAAATTTGTTGTTTCAATTCTCTATTTCTTTGGTTTCACATCGCTTTGGATTCTTTGCAGGAGAAGGTGGTAAACCCACTATTTGAGAAGCGTCCCAAGCAGTTTGGAATTGGTGGGGCATTGCCGCCCAAGAGGGATCTCACTCGCTTTGTCAAATGGCCCAAAGTTGTTCAAATTCAGAGGAAAAAGAGGATTTTGAAGCAGAGGCTCAAGGTTCCACCAGCTTTGAATCAGTTCACCAAGACCCTTGACAAGAATCTTGGTAATTTAACCCTAAATTCTCACGGAGTTTCCTAGTACATTATTTCTATTAGATGGTAATAATTGAATAGTTTAGTTAATTACGGATTGTGTCCCATTTCGGTCTATGCTTTGTTTTTCTGCTGGAACTCTCATAATTTGTTATGAAGTATGGACCTTTTTAGGTTACAGGAGCGATAGGTTTTATGGTTGCGCTTAATTTTGAAGAGGTGTAGAAGAAAAATGTAGTTCCATACCTATCTGATTGATGGTTTGGTTTGGATACCTTGAGATGAGATAATATGTTCTGATTTTATTGGCATTGCAAGTTCATTTGGGAGTCGGTAGTAAGCTTCAGTCTCTTGGAACTTAGATTTTTCTCCAGGCCTCATTTTTCTTATTGGGTTTATTGGATCGTGCTTAGATCTTCTCACTTTATAGTATATGGTCGGGAATGATGCCTTTGTTTTTTTATGGTAATTTTCATTTTTTTTCTGATTTCCATTTTGGAGAACTGTATTAGTATCTGCCTTGATTCCAGGAAACTCTCCTGGTCATCTTTTTATTTGGTTTGGATTGGATATTGGATTTAAGGTGTATTTTGGCTTTTGCCTTTCACTTTTCTTGTTTATTAGCATTTGTTGGAAGTTTGTTAGTCTGTTGTTTTTAAATGCCTTTTCATGCATTTGCAGCAACGAATTTGTTCAAGATGCTTTTGAAGTATAGGCCAGAGGATAGAACACAGAAAAGGGAGCGCCTTTTGAAAAGAGCTCAGGAAGAGGCTGAAGGCAAATCACTCGATGCCAAAAAGCCTATCGTTGTTAAATATGGTCTCAACCATGTTACCTACCTCATTGAGCAGGTCATCTTTTATTCCATACATTTGAAATATTTCACTACTTTCAACTGCAACTTTGTATGCAATAAGATACACTTCTTTTATCTTTAACATCCACATATTATGTACTTTATTTTCAGAACAAGGCACAACTGGTTGTGATTGCACACGATGTGGATCCAATTGAGTTGGTTGTATGGCTCCCAGCTCTGTGCAGGAAGATGGAAATTCCATATTGCATTGTCAAGGGAAAAGCACGTTTAGGATCGGTAACCTTTTCTTTATCCTATTCCTGACAGACATTTTCCAGTACTCTGGAGCCCATGGAATTTTTTCTGAAACCTTTTTCCTTTTCAATAGATTGTCCATAAAAAGACTGCGTCAGTTTTGTGCTTGACAACAGTAAAGAACGAAGATAAGTTGGAGTTCAGCAGGATCCTAGAAGCTATTAAGGTGATGACCACAGTTTACATAGATGTTACACTTGACGCCTACCGTTATAGAGCTTTATTTTTTAATACGTTTACTGCTGTGTTTTTTTTTTTGTTAAGGCAAACTTCAATGACAAGTACGAGGAGTACAGGAAGAAATGGGGTGGCGGAATCATGGGTTCCAAGTCACAAGCCAAAACTAAAGCAAAGGAGAGGCTTCTTGCCAAGGAAGCCGCTCAAAGGATGTCTTAGGAATTCACAGATCAACACTAGAGCAAAGGACAAGGGAGAAGTTTCTAGCAAAGCAGAGGATGTCAAAGCATGGCTTAGTATTTGGTAATGAGCTCTTGTCTAACTTAAGTCATTTTTCCTTGATTGCAAAACAGATTGTTAAGAGGCTTGTCATTGTTATTTTCAGTTTTAAGTTTATTGGATTGAGAAATTTTATTATGTTCTACGAGTTCTACATTATGTTTAAAGCAGGACATTTTGGAATTAATTCTGTTTGGATCCCATTTTTCTTGTATAAGTTAGGTTATATGGTACTTTTACCCTGTTCTCTCTATTCAGCCTCCTGTTATTTCATTGAAAAATTTTCTTAAACTTTTATTATAATACGTTTTCTGAAAGAAATTGCTATCAGCAAAAGTTAAAGGATTCCATTTAAAAGCATTTCCAAGCCTATTTTTTTATAGGTTGAGTTTAATTTGCATATTAAACAGGATCTAACGTTGGGAAAGAGGAATCTAGGGGTGCTTTGTCTTGTGTCAATAGTGCCTACTTTCTTCACGATAAGATGCAATTTTGATCCAAGAGCTTAGTGCTGGTGTTTATTTAGTTTTTTAAATTTCAAAAGAAATACGTTTGGTCTTTGAAAAATAGTTGAATATGGTTTGCATATTCCTTTGACCGTAAATGGGTTAAGTTCAATATATATTTTGACCTATATCATAGTGTGCTAGTAAGACTAGTTTTTACTTGAGTGGCAAAATGTCATCATTTTGAATTAGACATCTACTTTGTTTGCATCTTATAACAAAAGTTTTAATGAACAACTCGCAAATATCTTCATAAAAACTTTGTTTTACATTGTTTTCAAGATTTGGTACAACAACCATCATGTTCGTAAAGGTCTTGACCTTCTTTACTCCTATGGTAAGGCGTGAACTTTTTGGCTGAGTCTCTAATTCGTAATGTTATGTAAAGATGAACTTCTTTGCTAGTTGTTTGAAAGACATCAATTTGACATTTTTCTAACTTTGGCTCTAAAGAAACTCTCCTATACTTCGAAATAAATCTCATCTATTCAGTGTTATATATAATTAAACATTTATTTTGTACTAAGAAAACCTGTATAAATCAAATCATACAACAAATGACCAAAACGACTAGTTTTTCAAGATTCCCCTTGGATTGTATTTTGATCGGGCAGGGAAAAGTTCAAGCTCTTGAAACAAGTAAAGGCTCCATCAACCACCAAATTATGCCCACTTACATACTTAGCATCATCAGATGCAAGATAAAGGGCAGCATTAGCAATATCATTGGTTTCACAAACTGTCCCTTCCAAAGCACTCAAATCAAATATCATCTTCTCAAGTTTCTCCTCTTCGACAGAAGGAAAAAGCTGTGTCATTTCCTCGATAACAAACGGTGTCGGGATCGGAAATGGTGATATGCAATTCACTCGAATACCATACCTACACAACTCTGATGCCAACGACTTGACAATTCCTATAACTGCAACCTTCGATACAGAGTATGTATGTTGAGCCAATCCACCCATGAGACCCGTAACACTAGCCGTGCAGAGAATTGACCCTGATCGTCGAGGAATCATGACACGAGAAGCATGTTTGATACCGGCCAAGACACCACGGACGTTGACGTTCATGACTTTATCGAAGACGGCGAGGTCGAGATCTGAGATGCTTGGAGGAGTGTTGCAAGCAATACCAGCATTGTTGTACATGATGTCAAGTTTTTTGTGAAGAGAGATAGTGAAATCAACAGCATCAGAGATGTTGGACTCTTTGGTAACATCACAATGGATGAAGGTTGCATTTGGTCCTAATTGTTTGGCAGTGTCTTGGCCAAGTTTTTCTTTGATGTCAGCTATTACTACTTTGGCTCCATTACTTATAAATTTCCCAGCAGTTGCCTTCCCAATTCCGCTTGCTGCTCCTGTAATCAGTGCTATCTTCCCTTCAAGTCTAAATATCAAAAACGACCGTTGCAAATATAACGATTAAACATAAAATATTAATAGATATAAAAGGATACGAATAACTTTATAGATATAGTAAAATTTACATCCAACTATTTGACTATACATTTAATTATTACCTTTATTTATTGAAATTATTCTATTTTAAAATTAGGAAATTTTATAGTACGTTTGGTTGTGAGTTTTTTTTATTCTTTTTTCATATTTACTAGGTGAGAGATTTAAATTATTATCCAAAATTTGAATATTTTTTGGAAGCTTGTAGATCTTTAAAGCACTTAAAACAGACAATTAAACAAAAATAGTTGATGGTATTGTGTTTGTGAGCTTATAAACACGCTTTCTATTCTTAAATTTCTAGATTTATTTATCTACATTCTACCCATGTCTTAAAAAATTAAACCAAAATTTGAAACAAAACCTAGCTAAAAAAATGTGATTGACAATTATATTCAACTATTTTACTTAACAATAAAAATCGAAGGAAAAGTAGGTTTAATTTTTTTAAAAATCAAATACTTACTAAACACCATTAATGGTTTTCAAATAAAGCTTAAATCTTTCAACATTTCGATCAATAGTTCTAAGAGCTTTCAATTGAGTATGAAGTGAATCCTAAACCCAATTCGACATTTATCGTAAAACCCACGAACTAAACACAAAAATTGAAACTTTAATGTTCAAATTGACACATATTTGAATATATATCCCTAAGACAAAAGAATTGAAAAGCTTAAAACTACTAGATCTGAAGTTGAAAACATCACACACACACAAACACACACATATACACATACTTTTTAAATTTCAAAAACTATTAATCTCAAATCTATACAAGAAGTAAGACAAAAAAGAAAGAAAGAAAGAAAAGAAACCACCTTCCAGGTTGAGAAGAAAATCTCCTATTGAAGAAGAAGCTCCAAGTAAGAGAATTGTTGAAGAGAGATCTCAGCCGTTGGATCTGGATCATGCTTAATTGATCTTGAAAGATAAAATGGATCTTCAAAGATTTTCGTTTGTTTGAAAAGCTATGAACAATAAGAGTTGGCAATTTTAATGGTGGAAATTGAAGGAAAAGAGATATGTGATGATGAAAAGAGAGAGTTTGATAAGGAAGGCTGTTTTGTGGTTTTGTCTAATATTTGATGTTTTTGGTTGGTTTTTAGTCAAAGGGACATGTTTTCTTGTTTATGTAATCAATCACCCATTTCTATTTTATCTTTTGGTTTTCTTCTTTAAACTAAAATCTGAAAAACAAAAGGAAAAGATGAAGAATTGGGAGCCAAGGGGGATGGCATTATATTTGCATGTTAGTGTTTATTTTAAGACTGACAAGTGCACACACTAAATATTTATTAATATAAGTTTGACCAAAATATACACTTTTGATGCATTTGGTCATTCAAGTTAAAAGATCAACTTGCTTGGTTTTTTATATTTAAATGGACTGAAATTTAAAAAAGAAACGATAAATTAGAAATCAAATTAATTCGGTTATGTTTATCACAGAGAAAATATAATCTTTATGTAATTTGGAAAGTAGGTTTCAGTTGACGATGTTTTTGTTGTTGTTGTTTACTTGTGTTATGTAATTGTTGAAATGTGAGATCCATTGTTGAATATATAATCAACAAAGACAACTTAAGTGTAGAGTTTAGGTTGATTGGTCGATTATAGCAAATAGTTAAAGAAATAACGAGAAAAAGAAACCCTAATGGAAGATTTTTGGTCTTTTTTTTTATAACATCCGACAATAATTTCAATGGATTAATTAGGTGTTTTTATCGAGAAAGGAAATTATGGAGAAAAATGGAATAGCCTTTACCTCTTTCAAGTGCAAGAGTTAGAGTATAAGAAAAAAGAAGAGGGAAAGGAGAAAACATGTGAGTTAGGGAAGGAGCAATGGTTTGGAGGATGGGAAATAGAGAGTAAACAGAGATTGGATGAAGAAAATGACAGATTGTTGGAAAGACAAAAGAATATTAGAAAGCAATAGATTAAAATACACACAATATGTATTTTGGATTGGATGTTTGATTGGGATCATGATTACATGAAATAATGTTTGAGGAATCGAAAGCAGAACGAAAATGGAATCGGAAAGCGTAAAAACGGTGGAAGAGAAGGACAAGTTGAAAACTGTAAAAACAAAAATGAATTTTGTACTACAAATCAAAGTCAAAAGACGTAACTCAAACATGAGCTTTGAATTACTTTACATTACAAACATGTTCTATTATATGGTTTCCTAAACAACCGTTCGTAAAAATACTTTCAAGAGTTTAAATTTAAAAGAAAAATTGCAATAAATCTTAAAACTAGTTCTCTTTGTTAGATAGAAGTTTAACTTTTTTTATTGAATATATGATTAAAATATTGTTTTGATTTTTATACTTTGAAGTTTGTTCAATTTTAGTTTCTATACTTTCAATAAATCTTAAATTTAATCCCTCAAAGTTAATTTATATACCACGAAGGAACAATGATACCAAACCAACGAAGGAGAGACAACGACAAAGGGAGGTTAAGAGAGACAATGCCAAGAGAGCTCTAAAAAAGACAGGGAGTAATCTCGTATTAACCAAACTAAGAAGAAGTGAGCAAAAATAATTCTCCAATCGAAAATTTTGCCAAATCTCATCAAACTAAACTCTAATGTCGATCATGACCGACGTCCTTCTTGTCATTGTACATGCACGTCTTTTTATTATTTATTACCAAAAATAAACGATATAATATGATAGAGCTAGAAAGAGAAAGTTAATAATTGGAGCCTTATCTTTTTGTTCATATTTATTATTGCATGTTAAAAAAAGTAGGAGTTTAATTGTTAAAATTATAAGCCACACACAAAGTTTATCCAAATAGAATGCAATGTTAGAAAAGTTTAGTGTTTAACTGATCAATACAATTATAAGTTCGAAGTTTTAATTGATACAACCTCCAAAAGTTTAAAAATATAAATGAATATTTCTTCTATATTTTATTTATTTCACCGTCAAATTACACTCTTTTTTCAAAAGACCTAATATTAGGTTTATATGGAAATCGTTAGTGTTTTATTTTAAAAATATTCTTAAACAAATACCTTGAGACTTAATTAAAAGATAAGTTCAAAAGACGTAATATTAGCTCCCAGCGAGGATCGAACTCGCGACCTTTCGCTTACGAAGCGAACGCACTACCACTATGCTATGGAAACAATTAACGATTGCAAATTGGTCATTTACTATTTAAAATTATTTTTTAAATTTTTTTTGGGCATACCATTGGAAAAATACAATCCAACTTTGTGGTTCGTTCTAATAGTAACCTTAATTTTTTTTTAGATTGAAGTAACAACCTTAGGAGGTATCGTTTGGTTTAAGGTTTTATAGATGTTTGGGAATGACATTGGGAAAAGGACGTTTGAGAATAAAATATGACATATTTGATTGTGCATGAGAAATGCTATCACAATTTTATTGAAAAAAATTATGTTAGAATTTAATTTTGAAATTAAACAAAAAAAATGTCTAATATAAATTAAACAGTATATTGATAAAAATTAATTAATTTGGAATCAATAATAACTTTAACTTTAAGCACTTGAAAATTGAGTAATTGATAATTATTTTTTTTTCTAAGGGATTGATGATTAAAATTAACCTAACTGTAATAATTAATTATAAGCTAATACTTATTCATGTTATAATTAATTAAGTTTATCGTTAGCGATTTCAGTTTTAATTAAGTAATATAAGAAAATGTATATTTTAATACAATATATTATATAAAAATGAAAAAAAAAAAAAAAAGAGAGATAGAAATATGATTAGATTAACTAATTAATTAATGATTTGGGTAATGAAATAATTGTATTCATTTAATAAACTTTTATTGTAAAATAAGTTTGGTAAATATTTTAATAAATTATTACTAGTTTATTAAAATAAACATTTTATATTAATTTTTTAAAGTTAATGTTAATTAATTAACTATATTTCAAATAAAATTATAAAAGAAAAAACCCGAGAATAAAAAAACATTGTACGTGAGAAATAAGGAGATGCCTGAAAATCAGTTATTCGAGGCAAAAGTTTGAAAACTATAAAACAAACTTGAGCTTTAAATGTCAGTACCTTTCATACAGAAAACCCTCAAACCAAACGACCCTTAAAGCTCTAGAAAAAATTTATAATGTCCTTGTCATTTGTTATGTGTATGAGAGTAGTACTTCATCTACATCTTAAACGTTTTTGTACAAATACATTTCAATGAAAATGTTTAGAAACCTCTTTTAGATAAAATGTATTCTCTCAAAATATAATATCATAATCTTATTTTAATCGATACAATCTTCTAATATTATTTAAAGATATTAAAAATTGAACAACGTCTCGTTTATCAAATTTATAAAAACAAAAATTATTCTTTTGTCTTGAGACTTGACTTAAATTTATACATTTTAAAAAAGTAGATAAATAGTTGGATAGAATTTAAAATTTAAAATTTAGAAACAAACAACTAATAAGAACCCAAAACAATCATGAATTAATTGTAGTCAATTTCAATTTCAAAATTATTAAAGTCTACATATAGTCATCTCCCAAAATTTGAATGGACAAAGACATTGAACAATATTATTTGATTCCTTGGCCATTTGTTGTACTTTTGTATTGAGAAAATAACAAGTGTATGGTTAAGGGATCATCTCTTTCAAAACAACACAAAATTGGTTTTGATTTGTAACCCAACTGATTTCTCACCAAAAATTTAATCAACTTCATGTGCCAATTCAAATAATTAAACAAATAACTTCTTTAATTAGTATGGTTCGATCCGAAGGAAACAAGAAAGTCGACCTTGTAGAGAGAAGCGGATAGGAGAGTTAGCCTATATAGACTCAAGCAATTAGCTCGTGTGAAAACTCATCCTAACTATAAAGTATGTGAGTCATTTGACTTCGATTAGATTAGAACAGTCCTAAGAGTAACACAATTTATTACTATAACAAATTCGAATTTCATCGCACATTTTTAAATACTATCCTTTGCGCGCAATTTTTTTTTGTTGTTGAATCGACCCTCAAAGTTAGGTTACAATGTCATAAACAATCAATTTCTTGACAGTTTTAAAATGCCATGAACATTCATAGTCTTTACATTTTTTAAATGACACGAACACTCATATTCTTGACGGTTTTAAACTGTCAAGAAAATTTGTATACTTGACATTTATAAAACGTCAACGTTCACTATTCTTGACGTTTCTATCAACCGTCAAGAACTTCGACTTTCTTGACGCTGGCTTCAATGAAGGTTTTAAAACCATCAAGAATAATAGTTCTTGATAGTTTAAAAACGTCAAGAGAGTCTTTTTATAGTAATGTCAATAGTGAAAAATTATTATTAATAACAAACAATTATTGATTGTGACAGTCTATTATTGTAAATTTAAGTTATCATTCCCGATAAATGACTCAATCTGCCAACAATAACTCAACTCAATTGATATGCATCTTATATACTTAAAGATCGAAGGGTCCTAGATTCAAAAATCTTTACACCAGCGTGAATTGATTAGAAAAAAATAAATGATTCGATCTACAAAATATGGGTACTAATTAAAGACAACGAAAAACTATCCATTAAACATTCATATTGATATTTTCAAATTGTCACAAAAATGCTTATAATGTCACTTTTAGGTGCCAATGTTCTAAGTCACGATGAATGTCATATTACAACACCAATTTATCGCCATAAATGTTCAAACCGTGATCATTTTCACATTTTCAAACCAATACATCTCAAAACAATTTTATTAGATGTTGAAAAACCGCTTAAGCTTGTAATAATAGAAAATCATACATTCATTAATCCGATTAATCCTAAAAATAAATTAAAAAATAGGGTTTAACTAAACCCTAAACCCTAAAATTAAATACAAATAAACTAATAATCAAATTTAGTAAAGTCTTTACAAAGACCTAAAATAGTAAATACAAAACGTTTTATATATATATATAATTTAACATTTTCTAAGAAAATATATAATTTCATATTTGTTAATTAGTAAGTCAATTATGAGTGATTGATAAGCTTTGTACTTAAATTTACTACAAGACAATGGAATAAAATATTCTAAAAATGTTTTTTTTTAATTTCTTCTAAAAAAATTGTATGTTTTTTAATAGCATTCGGTGAATTATAAAGGTTTAAGTACTATTTTAGTCCCTATACTTTTAGTTCAGGTTTATTTTGATTATTAAAAAATATTTGTTTTGGTCTTTATACTTTTCAACTTATTCATTTTAATTTTTGTACTTTAAATTTTAGTTCTATTTTAAAACTAAACTTTAAAGTTATTTGTTGGCACGCTATCGAACATTCTCTTTTAGCCACACATTGAAACATAGGTCAACCTTTACAAAACACACACAAGACTGAGCCTAGCTCCACTCAATCGGCATCAATGTATGACTCTTTCAATTTTTTTTATCTCGAAGTATTGCCACATTCGAGGTACGTCTTGAAATCTCGCGATATTTCAAAGAAGTAAATCCACGTTATATTGATGCTTAATAAACGAGGAGAGGAGAGTGCATGATCCCTACCATCAAAACATGTACCAATGAAGTAAAAGCTTTCATTTTCTTTCACAATGTTCACAAAACAGAACCAATGAATGAAAAAGATAGAGAAGGAGATATCATAAATTGAAAGTAAAAAAAAATACAGCAAATGCACATGCCCTAAATTCATAATAATTCCCATTCCCACCTTTCACTTTCTCATAATTGATTCAACCCATAAAAGGATGGGCCCATAACAAAGCCCATTAACCTAACCACCTTATGCTCCCATCTTTCTGCATTTTATTTTAAGGACCACCAATAAATGTATATGCCCACACACACAAATATATATATATATATATATATATATATATATATATATATAGCTTTTACTTTATTTGTACTTCCACTGTTCAACTATGGAACCACACATTTATCTTTTTCAAAACCTAAATAAATATTGTTCTCAATCCTCTTTTTTTTTTTTTTTGTTTTCCCTTTGACATTTTAATTAGCGGAGACGTGGTCTAATCAATTTTCTTTCAAATGATCATGTTTCGTTCAACGTAACCAACCCTAACATCGCTTATAAGTTTTATAGTGTCATAACACATAATTCTCTTAAATCACTACTCTTAAAAAGTTTTGGTTGCGCTATCCATAGTATTGCATTGTCAATCAATTATTTGACTAAATTGTTTATGATTCAATATAATGATCTTCTAGAACTAGTCATAATCAATGAATCTGCTACATTTGATTAGCCAACTTTACATTGAAATAGAGATTTAAATGTCTTGTAGTATTAGGCAAGTTAATATCACTGTTGAATAAGAAATTTTGGAACCAATCACAAATTGCCACATCATTTACTAAAATAATTATATTTAGGATTAGCTAAAAATTGGCATGTGTCCCAAATTAAATTTAAAAGACAAATTGGACAATTCTAAAGATGTCACGTGTCTTTATTATGACAATTGGATATTCATTTGGACTAAAATTCAATTGAGCCAAAAAATAAGCTTAATTTAGTCCAAAATTAAATATGACCCAAATCCATATGATTGAGCCCATGGGTATGGTCCATAGACCAGCCAAAGTTCACCATGGAACTCTATAAATAGGAGAGTTCTCTTCATTTGCAAGGGTTGGAAATTTTTTACTCTAAAAGTAGAGAGAATTCTCTCAAGAGATAGAAGCCTCCTCAACTCCTGAAGTCGACCACCCTCGAAGATTGAAGTTCCTTTAAAGATACAAGCTTTCTTCCAAGACTCCAATTTCAAGAACACCTTCGAAGATTGAAACTCTTTTTTGAAGATCCAAGCTTTCTTCCAAGTCTTCAACTTCAAGAACACCCTCGAAGATTGAAGCTTCTTCGAAGATACAAGCTTTCTTCCAAGACTCCAACTTCAAGAACATTACGTGTTTCGCTTCCTCAAATCAAGCGTAAGCATCCAGTCGAGAGAGAATCAGAGGATCAAATTCTAGAGATCGAACCATATCGCATCAAGTCAACGTAAATACAACATCAACACAAGTTCAACTCCACGAATCAAATTTCTTCGGAAATCTCATGTGAACAATCACATTAGATCGTTAAAGTGTTGAATTGGAATACCTCTGCTACATTTAAAAGTACGCTATTAGTCATCTATTAGACAATTTACATTCTGTTTAGCCTAAATAGATAACCATATCTTCAAAGTGCATTCTAATTTATCAATACTATCAATTACCAAGGAAAGAGGAGCGATCAGTGATCATACTTGCTTGGTCTAATTTCGATAGTCTCAATTGTCGATGACACAAAAAGTCAAAAACACTCGATTTTAAAATCAATAATCACGCGTATGCACATATATATACATACGTATATTGTGTTAGAGTCAAATCATATGTCTTTACAATCAAGTCAACTTGGGCATATATATATATATATATATATATATATATATATATATACAAAGACATTTGGGGGAGGTAATGGAATAATGATATTATAAATATTAAGTAATATGTGGATGAATTCGTAGTATACAAAGTTTCTTGAAATGTGTTTGTTCCTTCCAAAGAAGAAAGGTATAACCAACAGGTCGAGGCAACGTCCAAATGGGCCCTCTTCCCCTCCCAACACAAACTTACCCTTTAATTAATTTCATAATTTAATATTCAAAATCAAACATTACACATTTTTACTCAAATCTACTCTATAAAAGAAAAATGCATGAACTAAATTAGTATATTACTACAACATTAATAATGAAAAAAAAAAAAATCATTTCTCTTATAACATTAGTATTTTAATCCTTAGCTTTAAACTTGAATGAATGATGTCAATTTTTCTTGTTAGATTATCTTTCAATTGAAATCATCAATAAGTATGCTACTGTGCTTCCAAGATTGGAACCACTTTCCTTTTCAATTAAAGTCTATTTTGTTTTTGTTTTGTTTTGTTTTTTTTCAATTAAAAAGATTTATATGAAATAGGAAAACTACAAGAAATGTAAGTAAATGAAAGGAAACAAATTAATAATACATGAACTTCATTGTTATATATATGTTTTTCTTTTCCTTCCTTTTTTTCAATCTGATGCATATTTTCTTCCATAAATGAAATAGAAATCTATGATATTTAATTGACATCAAATTTTATTGTTCTTACAAGACTTGTACACCAAGATATTCTAAACAATCTACACATTATATTTTAATGAATAACGTCTCTTTCTCTCTATTAAAAAAAACATTACTTTTAGCAAAAATAGATTCATACACAACTAAATTATCTATATGAATCTAACTATAAACTTCTATTAAACCGTAGAATATAACACAAAAAGAAATTATAATAATCGAAGTATAAAATTGTTCTCAAATCTTCTTCAAACCTAAGGAGAGTTTCCATTTAAAAACAATTTCTTTTTTTAATTACCAAACGAAAACGAGTTCAGAGGTTTAATTTCTTAATCTCAATTTTCTTAGTACGACAATCTTCCATCTTTATGTTTTCATGATCAAAGTTCAAAGCATTAAATAACAAAAGGAAATATATATATATATATATATATATAAAATATCACTTTTTGATCCAAAATTGAACTATAATTATTATGAAAACCAAAAAACTATTGGAATAAAAAGCAAAGCAAAGGCTAAAAAAACCAAAAAAGTTGGTTCCAAACCTTTCATTTTCTTATGAAATTAAGACATCATAACTTTTTAGTATACATAATAAATCCAATTTTCTATTATGCCAAAAGCAAACCCAACTTGTGGGTCCAACACTACAACATTATCCCCAAAAACCACCAAAATTCCCATTATCCCCTTTTTCTCCTTTTTGCAATTTTACCCCTCCCCCACTTTTATCAACTTTAAAGCCCCTCTAAATAAAATTACACTCCAAAATTTTATTCCCCTAAACCCCCACTATAGTTTACAACATTCATACCAAAAGAATCGTATGTTATTATTATTATCATCATTATCCCTAACTATATATACTAATAACATTAAAAAAATTTAAAAAAAAAAGAAAAAAGAAAAAAGAAAAACTAAAAAGCTTTTCCAATTTTCCTTTTCCTCCCTTTTTCTCTTCTTTATTTGCATTTCTGCCCCTCATACTCTTACCTTATTTCCACTTGTATTCCCATTCTTCTTGCTCTTTAAACCTCCTCAAAACCCCTTCGATGGCCACGTCGAACGCGTCTCTAACATCGCCGGTGCCGTAAATGAACTTCGGAATGGATTCGATCACTCTCTCTCTCATTTCCTTCACTTCCTCTCTGCTGAATCTCTCCAGAACCGCTTCAATGGAGGTTGTCCCGTTCTTCACCGCGTTCCGGTCTATAAAAACCGAGTAACTTCCCGGTTCGCCCGGTAAGAACCACTCGTACTGATAATACGCCGTCCGTCGCCAAAAGAAAACCGGAATCGCTCCGGCCACCATGCAGTCGAAGATTGACCGCCGCGTGAAGCTGTCTCCTCTCGGCTGAAGGCAGAAGTCTGAGGTGAGAAATGTCTCGAGAATCGCCGACGTGCCGTTAGAGCAACGGCTGCCAGCACAATCGACAACGCGGCATTTCTCTCCGGTGGAGTTCTTGCACTGGTGGAGAAGCATCGCTCGGAAGTCCTTGCGGAAAGCGGCGCGGGTGGCTCCGGCGAAACAGAAGAGGTGAGTACGAGGGCGCGTGCGTATAAATTGCTGCCAGGCCGATATGTCGTTTTGGGATTTGGGGTGGAATCCTGTGGGGTAAGGTACACCGACGTCAAAATAATCCCATGGATTTCGCTCTATCAAAAGTCGGGTTATATTTCTCATACCGGGTAAATAAATACAACCCGATCCCCAATCTTTATCCTTACTCCTCCGGAAATCCCATGTGATACGTCCCATTGTAATGAAATGATCCCAGCCGTTGGATTTTTTGTAATACTCTTGATCGGATAGCCATTTTAGAATCGAACGGCAATGCTGATCCCGTTCCTCCGCGGTTGAATTCGTCCATAGGAATTTCCCCACCGCGAGTCCAGCGTAAAACGGTATGTAAAACGCCGTAGCTGATTCCGGCTCTAAAACACGGCATTTATGCTTCAAAATCCGATTATGGAAAATAATCTCCGTTACGAATTGGTCCGTCCAATACCACGACTGAAGGAGATTCTCCGGTATAATCCCGGCTAAGGAATCCGCTCTCTGGCCGAATCCACCGTTTGCCATCGCGCTACAGCTCGAGCTCCATGGATTCAGATTATCACAGTTATCGAGAATGTCTTGGTTAAACACCGTCGGCAAATCGTAAACGAAGATCCTGCCGTTTTTGCAATTTCCGCCGTCAATGTCGGCGGGGGAGACGGCGACTGAAGGGAAGCGGTGGAGTTGTTTGTTGGTGGAGGAGGAAAGCGCTGGTGGGAGAGGAAGAGGGAGATAGCGGATGGTGAAGAGGAGGAGGATCTGAAGGAAGAGGATTACAAGTAGAAGCCATAAGCGAGATTGTTGATGATGAAACTGCTGTAACAAGGAGTTGAAGGAATTCTTCTTATCGAAAAACTCAGACGATGCTTTGAATTTCTTCGGATGGTGCTCGGCGGGCGAGGAGTTACCGGAAAGAGGAAGCATCAGAATGAAATAAATAAATAAAAAGAAAAAGAAATTAGGGCTAGAAAATGTGGTGACAGTGACCGTGAGCGTCGTCAGCCGTCACCGCCAGGGGAGAATTGGGTGGCTTTAGTGTGAGGAAGAAGAGAGGGTGAGTTGTGGTGGAAAAGATGGAGGGCCGAAATTTTATTAGGAGAAGAGAGATGACACGTGTCGTGTTTTGTTACCGGCTGAAAGAGCAACCGACAGCGTATTAAGTTATTGTAGACAGACAAGTGCCGGTTTTCGTTTTATTATGGTTGCCAGAACGTTGATGGTAAGGCAACAAAATGCGAGGATTCCGTGGACTTCTCCGTTTGATATTTCTAAGCGGCGAGGAGGGTATTATTGGTAAAGTAACTAAATAGGAATTTTTATTTATTTTATTTTATTTTATTTTATTTTATTTAAGGTAGTAAAAAATTGTGAATTTAATTAATTATAAATTCACTTAATGAAGGAATCATTACGATTTTCGCTTTTTTGTTTTATTCAATGTTTTTGACTTACTTTTTGATTAATTATTTTATTGAAATTATTAATTAATTTCTAAAAGTAAAATACAAAACTTTTTCTTTTTTTTTCTTTAAAAAAAAATTAATCGAGTTATTTTAAGGTTCACAATGTTATCATTACAATTTAAAGATGTATTTTTCTTTTACAACATTCCATTTTAAAGTTGATTCTGTTTTATATGATTTAATGATTTTGTAGGGATTTTCAAATAATTTTGAAATCAAGTCTTTAAAAAAAAAAAATTCAAATGATTACATTCGTTAATCCCATAGATTGATGAAATTAAAATTTAATTACATGATATAAATAAAAAACCTACTTTCGTAATAAAAAACCAAAGTTAAATGAATATTTAAATTAAATAAGGATATCAAAATATGTAATCTTTGATTTTTTTTAATGTGTAGCAATCAATAGTAATAGAAAATATATTGTAGTTTGAAGATTAACAAAATTGAAATGGGATGAAAGTTTTAACTGTGAATGATTAGAAAACTTATAGGTATAAACTTTGAGTTTAAACCATATTCAAGTAGTTTAAATTAATCATTAAATTGGTTTTAATTGATAATCTAAATTCAAAAGTGATTTTAAACATGCCAAATTTGTGAAAATATAAGAATCAAACACAAAAGCAAGCCTACCCAAATTTTTAACACGAACCCAAATTCAAAATTACACTAACAAAAACTCAAACTAAACAAGTTGTACAATCTTCGACAATAAAGAATGAGAATGAGTTGATTACAATATAATAGTAAAATATGATAGGGTGATAGTTGTTATTGGTAAATGTGAGAAAGAAGAATCCAATTGATTGTGTATATATAGAATTGAAGGCATATGAGGATTGTATGAATGAAAGAGATCTGAATTTGAATTGCAGCAATTTTGATTACCGATTAAAAAGGGAAAATTGAGGAAAAGAGATGCGTTCAACCGACGAAATGTAGAATAATTTAATAAAAGGAAAAAAAAAAAAAAAAGGAAGGGTACGAAATTGTAAATATCGAAAAGGGCAATAAAAAAAGAAGATCATAAATGCCATTATTTTTGGAGGTTAAGAAAAGGAAAGAGAAAATAAAAGAATTTTACAAATTACCAAACAAAGTACGGAGAAGCCAATAAATGAAGGCAAAATAAATTACAAACAATAATAATAATAATAATAATAATAATAAAATGCATCAGAAATAATTACCATAATAATAATAATAATAATAATAATAATAATAATAATGTCAATAAATGTAGAGGAAAATGCGCATTGGAAACAGGAGGAAGCAGTTGCCGGTGGAAAGCGTAGCTGTAAGAAATCTATGAAGAACCGTTGAATGGGCATGACGTACCACTGACACGTGGATGTCACCAAGCCCCTAAATGTTTAATTATGATTAATAATTTATACACCTAAATTACTAAATTAGTCTCTTTTTTTTTTTTTTTTCTTTTTCGAGGTCTACATTTCAAATTTGTAATCTTTGATTTAGTATTTAAGTTTCAAACCATCTAAAAATTTTATCCTTAAAATAACAATAAGAAAAAGATTCTCGACATTGGTAAAAGAGTATGGATAACAAAAAGAAAAAAGAAATTGAGAGGTGAAAGTGTATCTATATTCTTAATTTTAGAAAACTAAATTAGAGATTTAAAGTTTGAGTTTTATATCGAGTTTCAAGATTCATTGTTTTCGACTTTTCTTACTCATATTTGCTTTAGTGTTAGATCATAAGAGCTAAATTCCAACATTTTTTAAACTATCACATTAAATTTGTGTTCAATATACGACGGCTATTTACTTAGAAATTTATTCTGTATAAGTTTTATTGATACTCAAATGTTGTTGTGTGTGAGATTAGTTGAGGTGTGCGTAAATTAACTATAGCACTCATTTAATAGAAAAACATTAGAAGATTAAATTTGTAATTTAACTGACGACATATGTGAAGCGATATGTTAAAAGGAGTTAAGTGGGAAAGGTGACGTCTGGAGAGGTAGGCCAAGAAATGAGAAAGGGAAAGCGGTGGTTTCTCCTCTTCCCTACTAAACTCATAATATTGTTCCATCACGTCGTTTTATGCATTTTTCTTGAGAATTCTCTTGTCGTTTTGTAGGGAACTAAACACGTCTAACTATCTCCCTATTTTTTAGATGTAATTTTAATTTTCAATTAGATGATTAGACTCTTTTTAGTTTAAATAATTTAGTTGAGATTAAGAAAATTCAAACTATATTTCATTTCTTTCCATGAGTAATACAAAGAGTGAATAACATCACGATATTGTAAATTTACGTTTAAGTTATTTATCTATCGGCCTAAAACAACTCATAAATTTTAGAGAATACCTTAAATCAATTTTATTTTTTTTTATAAATACATCATAAATAACTTCACTCGAGATAATTAAAGCCCTACTCACAAACTCTTTATAGTTTTCATATTTTATTACTTTCTAACTTAGATATCAAAATGTATGTGACAAGCACCATGCAAACACATGTGTTCAAGCTTTCTATTTTGCAGGTTACGTTTTTCTTTTCTTCAACAAATTTACTAATATCACGTAAAGATTAAGCAAGCTGTAGATTAATTAACAGACTATTTTATAGTACTTCAAATTAATTCTCATATATTTAAAACATATATGCTTTGGATTAAGAGATAAAAGAGTATTGTGTCATCTCAAATTCGTTTTTTTAAACTGATTATGAAGAAAAAAGAAAAACTCAATTTACGAATTTAAAGAATATTTATGTAAAGAATTGGTTAAAAAGTTTCTATTAGGATTATTTGTTTTGACTTTTTGAAATTCTTTTTTACTCATCACCGACACAAAGGAAAGGCTTTTTCTATACATAATATTAATTTTCCTTCCGAATTACTCCAACGTCATACTGTGTGCAGAAGGGGTTTCTAAATACTTCAAAAAATCAAAATTTTTGTATCAAAATTTTATATAACAAATGTTCACAAATATAAAAAAGATAGATCGTATGTCTTTCTAAAACCTTAAAATTTTAGAAACCTTAGAAAAATCCACAACGAACGAACGATTATTTTTTCATAAATTTCATAATATGCTATTGCAATTTATATCTTCTTTGTAAGTTATTAATTCCAGGTCACTTCGATACAATTAAGGTCTGAGATCGAATAACTAAAGGCAAAAGTCTTTCATCCCAATACATATAAGGATAGTATATGCTTGAGATCGAATAAAACAAAGACATAATTTTTTCATCCTGGACCATCTCTGTAGTGTCACCAAGACCCGAGATCCGATAACTAAAGGAAGAATTCTTTCATTATGGGAGAATTACGATTGTTCTGTATCACTTTCAAAAGTGTTCGGATCTCAAATTTTTGTTTGTAAATATTTTGGTTGAAAAAGATTTAAAAATGCCACGTCAGTGAATATGTAATATATATTGGTGTAGAAGAGGCAACAGGTGTTAGATGGAGCGGAAATACGTTGGTTGATGAATTAGGACGGCGGAAAGTTCATCGAATGTTGAATTAAATAATACATAATATTAATTAAGAATATTAACATTCATAGCTTAATTAATTTCATATATATTGGAGTCAAAGCTTAATTAATTTATAATAAGCTTAGCTAGAAGTAGACATATTGTATTGTGATAACAAATCAATTAAATCCCAATTATTGACGTTATGTGGTTTTTATTATCTATTATTATTATTATTATTAATGTATACAAACATAGGATTTGATTAATTGGGATCATTTCCCATATCTTACTTAATTAATTACCTTCTACCACCCCCACATCTTATTTATTTACTTACTTCTTTTAATTCCAAACTTATTTTAATTTCCAAGGACAATTTTAAAATTAGCATAATAAATTAAAATATTAAAATATTAAAATTTTAGATTATATCAATGATAGGAATCGATAGATTTCTATCCTCGTCTATCAATAAAATT
Organism: Cucumis melo; assembly: GCF_025177605.1. Lineage (NCBI taxonomy): Eukaryota > Viridiplantae > Streptophyta > Magnoliopsida > Cucurbitales > Cucurbitaceae > Cucumis > Cucumis melo. The sequence goes on from NC_066865.1 coordinate 21,419,730, forward strand.
TAATAGAAGTATATTAATGTTTATCGATGTTTATTATTAATAGAAACTAAAATTTTACTATAGCTTGTAAATATTTTTATCAAATGTACTATTTTTTATTATATTTTTAATAAAAGAAACTTTAGAAAAATGATCAAATTACTTGTAACTTGTAAGTTATAGTCTAGATCATCATTTATTTTTTGAATTTATTAACGCATCACTCGGCACAAAATTGAAAGTTTAGGATTTTATTAAACATGAAATTAATCTTTCTTTTTTTTTTTTTTTTTTTTTAATTTTTAGTTTTAAAAACGAGTGTATTAGGTAACTAACTCAGATTTTTTTGTTTTTGTTTTTAAAATAATATTTTTTTTCCAAAATGAATTAAAAAGAATGATTATGTTTTAAATAAGTTAAGTTATCCAACGTTAGGTGATTTTTGTTTTCAATAAACAAAATAGAAAAAAAAATAAAAAACTAAAATGATTAGCGAATAGACTTAAATTATATCAAATAAATAAGTTAATTTATAAGATTTTAAATACGTATCTAAGATAATTTTAAATCAAATAACCAATTAACCATTTTTAAAATTAAAAGATCTATTAAACGCACAACATTAAAAGTCGAAAGAACTTTTGAGCTAACAGACTATTCTTATAACTCAATGTAATTAGCATTAGTATCAAGATTAGAAAATATGGACGTTCTATTAGTTTATATCATTAACTTAAAAGATAATAACATATTTTAAAATGTCATATTACACCTAAAGGAGAAGAAAGAACAAATTACAATATAATCATATAAACATAATTTAATTAGCACACAAGTGAAAAGTTTGAAATTATTTGTTCTACTTAAAAACAAGAGAGTGGGAAATAATTTGTCGACCCCAATTTTAATGTTGTAGATAAGTTTTAGCAATTAGATATATAATAATAATTGTATGAAAAGTAATGTGGGATATGATTGATTAGAAATATATGATCCATAGGGTTTATGCTTCTCTTGGCTTTTTGTCACATATTCAATTACTATATATTGATAGCAACTTTTATTTTATAATCTCTCTTCAATTTGTTTGGTCAGATTTTTGTTTTGCATGTTACATGTCCTATATTTTTCATCACTACAGCCTTCTATTGTTGTTATCAACAATAATTGATTTAATTTAAAAGTCTTTGTTTGATAATAATAATAATAGAAATTCCATTTTCCAAATTTTTTTTAAATAAACATTTGTTATATTTTGTACAAGAGAATCCATTTATTCGTCGAACGAAATTTAACTTTACTGTAATTGACATAACATCTTTCATTTTAGACGTTGTGGCCTTCAAAAAAACCTGTAATAGACATTTGTTGATACACCTCTTTTCTTTTTATCAAAATTTATTCCAATAATCTTCTTCAAAAGATTTTCAATAATCTTTGGGAAACAGTAGATTTCAAAGGCTTTTTAATCCCGCCATGGATAAAAATCTCATTTTTTAAAGCCTTTTCACAACCTTTGATAAAAGATCGTTGAAATACATCAACTTTTTTTAGTGGTTTTTCGATCTCATCTTTATAATTGTTGTAATAAAAAAGAATTGGTCACTAATTTTCGAAACTATCATTCTGTTTCGGTCTCTATATGATGTCCTTAGTTCATTGTCATTTTTTCAATAATAGGTTATTGTTAGGTTTTGGCAAAATATTAGTTGTTTCACATTTTAAAGGTCCAACAAAATAATGATGAGCTTTTCAACATCATAAAAGAGTCAGAATTTCAATTCATATGTTCGGTGTTTCAAAATTGACCTAATATTAAATTCTCTTTATAATGTATATTTCGTTTTAACGGTGGGAAGGACGTGTGAGTAGTTAAAAGCTTTGAGAGAATGTTGGTATTGTAATTGAGATTAAAAGAGAATTAATCCATGTGATTAGAATAAATTTTTATGTGGTGGATTTCTTTTCTAATGGACTCTGGTCGTTCCTTAGGTTCACATAATTTATTTAAATTGTTTTTTTAATAAAATAATATTTGTAAAAAAATTATTTTCATGTATTAAATTGAGATTGTCGACTAAATTTTCATTTACGAGAATTTTCCTTCGATTGAAAAAATTATATTTAGAAGTCGGTAGATAATAAAATATCCAAAAAAATCATTAAGAATAATACATAAGAATATAAGAGATTTTTTTACCGATAATTTAATTTATGTGGATGACCCAAAAGGTCAATAAATAAATAAACTAACCTTCTGTTTACGTCGTAGAGTTGCCTCTACCATCCTCCTATTAGGTTAGGGATGTCTTGCATATCGTCAAATTGTTGACTGACTCTTGATTTAAAAATTAAAAGAAAAAAAATGTGATTGAATTGAATATCTCGTTAGTAAATTTTTGTAGTAGAACGTGAATATTTTAGTTGTTTTATTATTATCAGTAAGAAAACCTTTTTTCTTCTTGTTGTCTCACCTTTCTTCACCTCTAATTTAATTCTCCATCATCATAATGTAAAAGATTTTTTTTTTTTACGTCTTAGTTACATAAATGTAGATTTTCAAGAGAGAGAAAAATGCTCCAAAAAGCCACATCTTAGATTTCTAAAATTAAACCTTTATATTAGGATGCTATGCTCTACCTTTTTAAGAAAGAATATTTCCCAACACCAAAATTGAGAAACAATACAAAGAGAAGGGAATCAATGAATAGAAGGAAAAAGAAGTAAAAGAATTTGAATAAATTATCGTAAAGGAGAGATCAAGAACAAACAATATCGATTATTGTATGGTTCTCAAGAATAAACCCTTTAGATGACTTTTGTCGAACTCAATTACTATATTAAAACTTGATATTATGTTATTGTATACTTATAGATTTGCATAGTGTAAAAGTTATGCAACAAAATCAATAAATTGACTCATAACCTAACATTTTTATAAACTATGAAAAGAAAATCATGCCACACAATAAAACATCAAGAAAATCTCTCATGATATGGATGAAATGTTTATGAATTTTAAAATACTAAAGCTAAATTTACACAAATGTATTACCATTCAGTAACAAAATTATTATAAATGTGCAAGTTTAGTATTACTTATAAAATCGGTTCTATTGTGATATGAAATTTCTCAACATACATGGTAAATTATCACTTCATGAATCATATAAAAGTGACTTTCCAACTGAGAATAAGATTAGTTTGGGAATGATCTTCGAAATGGATTTTTTTGATATATTCAAAATCATTCACAAACATACTTTACTTTCGTCTACTACGAGGAGACAAAAGTGGTTATTTCTAAAACAACCTCAAAGGTTTTTCTCAGCAGAAGAAGTTAAGTAGGAAGAGAGATTAGGAAAGCACATTCTGAAACTCAGGAAGCAATGGAATAAGAGGTTGGAGAATGAAAAAGTAATAAAAGAAAAACATGAGAATGTGTGTGTCTGTCTACTACTTCTTCAAGAGTAAAGGACCAACGTTATCTCCAGTTGCTTTGTTGTGCTTAACATGGCTTCCATCACAAAGAGGAAATGTCCCTGACCTCCAACATCTGCACCCAAACCCCATCTCATATATCTTATAAAGAGTACTTTCCAGTTTTAGTCGTTTCTTAAGAGCAATAGAAAATTAATATAGCAATCATGCTTGAATTATTATTAAAATTAATAATACAATGCAGAAAAATTTACAAGCACAACAAAATTTAGATTCAATTAGGTGATCAAAATTTATAATTATTCCTCCCATTTTGTAAAATTAAGCATGTGGGAAAGAGAATGAGGAATAAAAGGAAAAGAATGAATGAGAAAAGAACCTGCAATAAGGAGTGAGAGGCTTGGAAAGTTCAGCAATGAGCACAGAGTCCACCACTTTCTCTTCACTCTTTCTGATTGCAGGGTTTATATGTTCGCCGCTGCTGCCTTCAGCTCTCACGACAACTGTACGACGTCGTCCGTTGTCGTTGAAACTACGAGGAAGAAGATGGACGGCTCTTGTTGATAGGGAAGTAGAAGGAGAAGAAATGGCTACAATGGATGCCATAGTTAACTCAATTCAGATGTGTGTGTGGTGTGAAGTAGTATAATGAAATGGAGGGGGTGATGAACGTGTGGAGACCATACGCTTTTTAACTACAAGAATTCAAACCACATCCTAATTGGTGGATCTTCATTTGACACGTCTCCTTCCCTAATTTCCTAATTTACAACACAACACACGACCCTATCCCTATTTTTTCTTTACCTATAATTCTTATGTGATCAACAAATCCAACTTTCCACTTCCAAAATTGATAAAATAAACATCAACCCATCAGTTTAGGGTTTAGGGTTTTGAGATGGCCGGCCATCGTCTTCCCCCTTCCGCCGCAAGTCTCCATAAATTAGTGTCTAAAGTAGATTTGAGATTTCGAGGATGGTAATTTCTTTCTAAAATTTCAGTATACTTCGAATACTTATATGGTAGTTGTCAAAATTTTCAAGAAAAATTACCACCTTAGTCCAATTCATGTGTGTTTCATTTGTGAGTTTTAAATTCTACGTTTTTAATCTATAAAAAAATAGGTCTATTTAGTTCTTGAGTAGCAACGAATGTACTTTTTTAGTTCATCAATTTTGTAAAATATGTTAAAAGGGTCCTGAACTATCTTTTTTGTTTGATTTTTAGGGAAAAAAAAATAGTTTTAGAAACCATGACACATTCTTCTGTCGTATAATTTTTGAAATAAAAATAAAAAATTATTCGAGAGATTTTTGAAATCTATTTTAAAAAACTAAAATTATACATTCATAAAACTCATAAACCAAACACACCTATTCTTTAAAATTTAAGGACTAATAATAGAGGTCATAAATTTTATTTTTTAGTACATATAACTCGAGAGAATTGAACCTTCATAATCATTAGTAACGAAGGTCATGTCAATACCATCGATTCAAATAATCCTTTTTAGTTAATAAGATTATTGGGAAATAATTGATAAGTAATAGTAATTTGATACAAATGAAAGTGTATTTGAATAGTAGTGCCCTTTATTGGACTCACATACTTATGCCTGGCCCAAAGACGCTTGGGCCTTGGAATTGGAATTGCAAGACTTTCTCAACATCTTCCTATTGGATTTAATTGCTTGATTTATTAGTAATATTATATATATATATATATATATATATATATCAGTACAATACAAATACTTCTTAAAATTGTCTAAAAGTGTGAACTAAATCATTATAAGTTGATAGTAATGTACTACAAAAACATCACTTTGATAGAAATGAATGACGAACATTACAGACACTTGTTGAACCATAAATTTGATATATGTATCGATAAATTAAATATATCAATTGATTAGTATACAACACAAGGCATAGAAGTTACTAAATTAAATGCTAATACACAAATGAAAGTAAAAAAAGTGGAATAAAAAGCAAAAACATATATACATATACGTACTTAGCTAGATTTGCATATTTTAGATTTTCTTTCGAAGTTTTTCAAAAATAGAAAAAAAAAAAAAAACTATTTACATCCTCTATTATGATAAATATTTTTTTTTATTTTTGACAATTTTCCATTTATTTTTTTTCTCATCTTGCAAATTGGCCATAAATTAAAATAGAAAAGCAATACCTTTGGCTCCAAATAATTTAATTTAATACAATAACAATATAAAATTTCCCACTAAATTTACATGTAAAATTCTCTATTATTTTTCTTACTGTTAATTATTATTTAATTTTGTAGTTATCTCACTAAAACAGAATAATAATTGATGATTGATAAGTATGGACCAAAATGTCTTTCCCATTTTAAAAATATAATTTTTAGGTCCCATGATAACCATTTGTGTTCAACATCGAAAAAAAATTATGAGGGAAAAAGTTTATTAATTAAAAACTAAAAGGAAACAATATCTTTTAAAAAGTAACTATGGAAAATAAAAGTTCATAAACCAATTTTCATTCATTTTTTTTATAATAAATAAAGCAAAATGGTTTACACGATAAAATTGTTGAAAATACTTTTAAATATAGTAAAATGTTTATTGTCTATAAGATTATTATTATTATTATCTATTATTGTTTGTTAATGTTTACCATTTTGATCTATTATTGATATCAATCACATTTTGTTATATTTACAAATATGTTAGTTTTATTTTGCTATATTTGTAAATAAATTAACTCATTTTGCTATATTTAAAAATGGAATTGTTAAAAGTATAATTTTTTAAAAAACCAATGAATCCTAATCGAGAAGTATGCAACCTAGCTGGGTTTCATGATTTCATTCAAGAAGAAAATTTTGGTGGGTTTGGAATGGTTGAAATTCATCATCAAATGGTATCCCTACAAAAATTAATGAACTCGATCAATTAGGATTGGGATTTAAAAAAATCTTAGCTAGTTTCGGCTGAAATTATTTTGATTGTAATTAGATGGAATACAATGATTTTTTATTTATGTTTTTAAAAGGAAAACTTCTTTGGATAGCATTTTTAGGAAAAAAAAAAAACAATTAAATGCATGACAACATTTTTACTAGTGATGTGCTTTATTGTCTATAGACTTCGAGAGAATTGAATCTAAATTTTATCATATTTATATATTTTTTTTTTGTTTTGTATTATATCTATAAATATCTTAGATATAGTTGCAATTATTATTTCCTCAAAAAAAAAAAGTTCTTAATCATCGAGAAAGAAGTGAAAGTGATTAATTAAAACCAGTCTCAAAGTTTGAAGAATAAAGGACATTTTGGTACTTTTAGCTCTCAATTTTTTCTTTAAAAAAGAAAATCTTATTATGTTTTTCAAAGTTTGCTTTCTTAGTAAATGACTTTCGGAGAGAGAGATTTGAACCTAAGACCTCTTACTAATTAAATTGAACTCATATTGGTTCTCAAAATTTGTTTCCCAAATAAAAAACACGTTTTAGCTATTTTTATCAATTATCCAATCATCATCATTATTATCAAATACAAAAGCGTTCATATTATATATATATATATATATATATATATATATATATATATATATTGGATTGTTTCTATAATCATCACATGTTTGATAAAGTTTTAAATTAAAAAGAAAAGTATGAATGAATATTGTATATTTTAGTTCCAAATGAATAACTCATGGATTTGACTATGGCTGCCTTTGCACTCAAAAAATTACTTTATGTGGCAAAATGGTTTTTCTATTTTATTTCAAACAAACCTCCAAAAAAGTAGCTTTCTTTTATATATATATATATATATATATATATATTTTGAAAAAGCATTTTTCTTTTATTTCCTTTTGCTATTTATGTTGGGAGTTATTAGATATTCAAATTCAAAGTGTTATGGACCATTGATTGATTGGGGAAGCAAACACATAAAAGTAATTAATTAGCATACTCCAAAATTTTATCTCAACTCATTGACTGAATTTAAAATATATATGTTTGAAACCACACTCAAATCTATTTTTATTACCTCAAAAATCAATTCCATCTTTAATTTTACACTTTTTTTCATACATTTATCAAATTATTAAACTTTATTTGACATAAAAGAACATATTTGTAGAGTAATTTTAAAACATACCAACAAAATTGTTTTTTTTAAGATCGAGGACAAGTTTAAAAAGTCTTATATAATTTAAGGAAAATGTATGTTAGATAAGGTTGGTTTAAGAAGCTCGAGAATAATTTATTAAATTTAAGGAAAATGAATACTCTTTATGATTGAAATCAATTTAAATATTTATTAAATCGACTATAAATAGTTTGACGACAGATTACAGAAAAACAAATTTCGATCACTCGATGCTCACTCTAATTAGTTGAACATAGCGGTGTGTATTTATACGAAAGAAGAAAAAAAAAAAGTTAAGGAGTAACAAATGAAGTCGTTGGAAGTCATAAAAATTTGTGATAGAAATTTCAATCTACAAATTTCATTAATTACTTCCAAAGCTTTTATGTTTAGAAATAAGTGAGACGTCAGCATGAGGAAATGGTAACGGAAGCAAAGAAAGAGTGAGAAACCTTCAATAAAAGAAAGAAATAAAAAGGACAAAATTAAAAGAAGGATTCGTAAAGTGTTATTATTTTATGGTTGAGGGTATTTTTCCAAAATGAAATCATGAAAATGACAAGAGAGAGAGCTTCACTCCCACCTCCACTACTTCCCTTTGCATCCTTTTCATTTGGCCCTAATTTCTAAGAAAATTATCTTAAATCAACAATTTTGGTTATATTGCCACATAGAAAAGTTCAAAAAAAAAAAGAACAAACAACTATGTTTGTTTTGTGTGTTTAACTTTAAGATAAATATAATTTGAATGGATTTCATAAATTAATGAGATTTATTGATATTTGTTATCTGATAGCTCCTCGAAATATCAGTTTATTCTCTTTCATCTAAATCATGCTAGTTTTATGTATTTAATGCTTTACCTGAGTGTTTAGATAGGTTAACAAGTAATTGATACCTTTGGACGACTTAGGATGATTTTGACAATATCAAAGAGAAGAGTTAGCAAGAAAATCGGCGAAAATGGAGCTACCTTAAAGAGATAGACGCAAGCACCGTGACGCTCACCCAGTGCCCTACCTGGCACTTTTTCCAGAAGCATATATCAAGGTGAAACATTGTAGCGCTCCTGCATTCCCATCTCTGACATGCAGTGCTAGGCGCGTTTGCTACGTTTCGGCAAAATGTGTCAAGCGCCATGATGCCCTGCTATTTTCCCTAAAAATATCCTTTAATTTTAGGGTTTAGGAGGATAATGAGATTTTGAGTTGGGGATGTCTCAGCTTACCTGTTGGCACTCATGAAAAGTTAAACGGAACCTCAATGACGATGAAGCTCGAGGTGTTCGTTCGAAGACTTCCTATGGCATCTTCAACATCTTCTAGTCTACCTTTTATCTATCATTTGTAACTTTTTATATTTCTTCTCCTTTTCATGTACTTATTTAGGGACAATTATTTTAGGATAATTCCATCATGATAATGAGAAAATGAATTTAGGATTCTAGTCTAATGTATTGGAACATCGACTGATATTGATTAATATAACACAATCTTATAGCTTTTTTATCCCTCTTCTCTCAATTGATTATGCAACTTCATGAGCTTGAATGTCCGAAAAATTGAAAGGGTGATGAGATTGAATGCTTAGGATAATATACTAATATGTGATATGAAATTAACAATAATGAATCCTTAAGAAGCACTAAGTTAGTAAGGATTGCATCTTGTAATCGACGACAATGTGAATTGCTCCTATCATCCTAGAGTAGAACCATATTGAAATATTTAGTTAGGCGATAGAAACTAAATATTTTCATCCTAACATAATCTCAAGATCTTAATGCAATTGGTAAAGCATGTTAGATTTTGATTCGACTTGGCATGTTTAGCTAATTAGGCTATAAGAATCATTGGTCGTGGTTTCGATCAATTGAGCAAGACATACAAGCATTAGTCATTTAAGAGACTTGGATTGAGTATCAAGCAATGAGCAATTATATTCCAATCCATTTGCTCATTCCATGCATTGAGATAGAGAGCTTCCTAATTAAGTGCATTTCTACCTTTCACTTTCATGCATCTTTTACCTATCTTTCCACACAAAACCCCCTTTCCCTCATCTACCACTTTAATTAACCAAAAAAGAGCTTTAGTGAGCTAACCTTCCATACTTCCCTATCGCTCGACAACTCAAACTTGTCACTTGTACTACTACTATATGTTGTTGTTAATTCACGATTTCAGACATATAAGAGCAAATTGAAAATTGATTTTACATAAATTAACAAATTATCACATTTACCAAACAACATTGCACATATAGCAACATTTTAGAAAAATTACAAATATAGTACAAAGTTTGAAATAATCTACTAATGACAGAAATAGTAGGTATTGATCTATCATTGATTGTTCTTGCTACATTTGCAATTTTTTAAAAATATTATTATACATTTAATTATTATCCCTAAAATTATTATCCATTATCCTCACTCAAATTTCAATTAAGGGTCGGTTAAATAGTTTTTATGTTTTATAACCCCATAAATTTTCATGTCTTTTAATCTACTTCCATAACCAAAGCCACCTTGTTTTAAAAATTAAAAAAAGAAAAAAAGAAAAAAAGAAAATTTAACTTTTTGTATAATTAATTAAGAATTCAAATGTTATAGAAAATTTGAAAACCAAGATTGTGAGTACAGTGAAAAAAAAACATATATTTTCAAAAAGTAAAAGTAAATACCAAATAGTTTCAAAGAAATATAATCAATTAGGAGACTAATTCGTGGGCTTATTTATTGAATCAATTTTTGTTTTTGTTTGAAGAAATATATTGAATCAATTAGACTAATCAACCCAATAATTATCTTAAATGCTTTTTGCAACCAATCCATTAACTTCTCAGTAATTTTTTAAACTTTTTCTAATCATACTTTCATGTCCACCGAATATATCTCAATTAGATGCGATAATGGTTTAATTTTCTTTTTTTAAAAAAAAATTCTATTTTGAAAATATATTAAAAGAAATTCTCACTAATATTAGTTCAACATAAAATATTTTTAAAAATATAATAAAATGTGAAAAAATAGAAAAAAATAAAAAAAAAAAAAAAAAGTATTAGAGGAATGAAAAGGTAAAAAAGAGGAGAGAACAGAGGGGGAGCAGCGGGAGAAAGGGGAGAAGGAAATGAATTCATAGTCTTTCAATGAAATATACGAAAGCGACCTCTTAGAGAGTTGCCTTTGCGTGACCTTATTCCCATCCCTCTTTTATGACTCTTTTTTTTTTCACTTTTTTTTCTCTCTATCTTTCTCTTTTATTTCCATTTTCTCTTTTTTTTTTTCTTTCTACATTAAATTTTAGTTATATATATATATATATTTTAAAAAGGCATATTTATGAATATAGCAAAATTTTAGATATTAACGATAATTGACAATCGAAAATTTCGCAATAATTCTATTGATGAGATTGATTTGCCTTTTATTTAAAACATAGAATTTACATAGAAAAAAATAAAATTGAATAAATATTTTTATTAAATGTGTGTAACAAAAATTAGTTAGGATTTGAGCAATGGGACAAAGCTATCATATTTTTTTAAAAAAAAAACTAACTACATTCTATGTGACTTTTTCCTTTTTTTTCCAACTACAAAACTACACAAACCTCCCTTATATTAATTTAGTGAATCAAATTTGTTTCTTTTCACTTTAATGTGATATACATCTTTACTCAACCAAACAAATATGAATTCATTTATATTGAAAAAAAAAACTAAAATTATATATATGACTAAGTTTCAATTAGAGTAAAAAAAACAAAAACAAATAGATTAAGTTAAAAAATTCAAAACTCGAAATTAACTTAAGGTGAAACTAATATTATTATTAAGTAGGTAAAAGTTGTCTTCATCTACTAATAAAAAAAAAAAAAAGAAAGGTAAACTTTTTAAATGCTAAGTTACCATTAAGCCTTCATTTTCCCAACAAATTAAAAGTATTTTAGGCTTTTTGTTGTGAGAAGGAAATGAAGGGAGGTTGAGTTTTTTAGGGTTCTTGTTTTTGTCTTTCACACACATGTATAGCACATGCCACAAAGAGTACACAAGGGGGTATGTGAGAAAGTAAAACCACTCCACTTAGAGGTATAAAAAGGTGGGTGAAGTGGGTGCTTTTTGGGGTCACACTTACAACTTTGAATTAAAGGGCTCTCTCTCTATATACTTTTGGAGTTTGTAAAAGTGATCGATGGGAAGGCAACCTTGTTGTGACAAACTTGGTGTCAAGAAAGGCCCATGGACTGCTGAAGAAGACAAGAAGCTTGTCACTTTCATCCTCACCTATGGCCATTGTTGTTGGAGGGCTGTCCCCAAGCTCGCCGGCCTCCGACGTTGTGGCAAAAGTTGTCGTCTTCGATGGACTAACTATCTCCGTCCCGACTTGAAACGTGGCCTCCTCGATGAAACCGAAGAACAACTCGTCATTGACCTCCATGCTCATCTTGGCAACAGGTAATTCTCTCGTGGTTTGATAGCATGTGTGTTTTTGTGATCTTCGAGGAGAGACGAACAATAGAGTGTTTAGAAATATATAACAAGACCTTAGTTAGTTAGTCCTCGATGAGATTGCATGTTTCTCGGTATAATTACTCTCTAGCCAACATTATATATTGCACTTCTTTGCTTGAAGATCAAAGAATTCATTCATGTTCATAATTGACTACCTTCTTCGTCCATTTGTTTCATTTCTAAGGAATGTTTTTGATGTTTTAGGTGGTCAAAGATTGCGGCGAAATTACCGGGAAGAACAGACAACGAAATAAAGAATCACTGGAACACCCACATCAAGAAGAAGCTAATAAAGATGGGTATAGATCCAGTAACACACCAACCTCTAAAAAAGCAACAAACGGAGAGCAGCAGCCAAGGAAGCTCAACTGATTCCTCAGTAGCCATAACGACTCCATTATCAGAAGCAAATAGCAATGCGAAAGAACAGCCATTAAGCAACCATATTTGGATGGAAGCTCTTGATCAAGATGAATCATGGTGGAATTTCCCAACATGGGGAACTGAAATCTACAGCGATTTCGGATTGTATTCTTCAGAGGATAGCTTGAATCGGTTGTTGGATTACTACAAAGAGCTTGGAGATGAGGATTTTGAGTTGAGTTCTTTGGGGGATTTTAACAGACTGGTGGGCATAGCAGAAAAAAACTGATAAAAATAATTCAACATTTCACTTCACTACATACTCATCTAATTAAATCATAAAGATTGGAAATTTCAAAAGATTTATTGTTATTGTTTAGAAAATGTTTGAGAACTTATTTAATTTCTTTTTCTCTCTTTTTTTTTTCTTTTTTTCTGAGATTTGGATTGATGTTAACAATATGGTTGGATGTGTGTAAATGTACATAGAAGAATCCTTCAATGAAATTAATGAATAATACAAAAAAAAAATATATATATTAAAAGGGCATTGATAATAATAATAAAACAAAAAATGAGGAGTCAATTCAAATTGATAAGACTATTCATTCAATAAATTAGGTGGTGGTTTTTTTTCTTGTTTCTTGTTTTTCAATTTTTTTAGTTGATTTGATGTTGAAGTTAGTTTGGTATAACTTTAAACTTCACTATTAATATGACGTTGTAGAACTTAAAAGTTTGTGTTAATGTGTCCCTAAATCTTTTCAGGTTCAATTTTGAATCTAACATTTTTAATTATTTTCAATTTTTGAAATTTGTGTTAGATACAAATTATTGTAGTCCAAGAAATGAGATTTTAGAAACACATTGGTTATATAGATATATAGAAAGCTTTCTTAATTTTTTTTTTCAATTTTAATTTTTACGTGTCAAAGTTTATAAACTTTCATTATTTTGTCTAATTCAACGTTTTTAAGAATTTAAAAATATGTGATGGAATATTATATTGTATATACAACAATAAACGTTATTCTTAGGAGAATAATAATACTCGTTTAGTAGAGGGAATTTTATTTAAGGGGTTTTATAAAAAAATATAATAAGGTGGCAAAATATTTATACTGTATAGAATAATTTCGAAAACGAAAAAAATCCACAGGTCTATTGTGGAAAATACCAAAAATGTCCGTCAACCCGACTACCCCAAATTTAAATGATTTTTTTTTCAAAATTGGGTACACGGTCGTTTATTTTTTCAAGATTCTTTGGTACACAATTATTTGTATTTTTACACTAAACGATTTTTTCAACATTCTTTATACATGATCGAATTGGTTACCCTAATCTAAACGACGTAAAAAGATACACGATTTGGTTATCCTAGAATCTAAACGACGTAAAAAGAAGAGAAAAAGAAGAAAGAAGATGGAAAGAAACAAAAAAAGAAGTGAAAAAGAAGAAAGAAATCTGTAAAGAAATTAAAAAGAGGAAAGGAAGAAAGACATACGATAGAAAAAAATTGCAGCGAGAAGAAAAGCCGAAAGGTAAACCTGAAATATCTAAAAAATAGCTAACTTTATGGGCTTTGTTACACAGGTCGTAAATATTTTAGTAGTTTGTTATATTTATGAAAATTTTCCTTTATTTAATGGTATTTACGTGATTTTCGTTTTTAAAAGTTAATGGTAATTCTTTTTAGGGATCTTTTCAAAAATATAAAAAAGCGGCAAAGTATTTACACTATACAGAACAATTCTGAAAATAAAAAAAGCCCAGAGGCCCACCGTGTAAAATACCAAAAATTTTCTGTCAACTACATCATCAATAATGCGAATAATATATTTGTCATAGATTTGGATTTGGCTATTGTTTGGTACACGATCGTTTAGATACGGTTGCAATTTATTTTTTCAATTCTATCTTTTAATTTTGTTACACGATCGTTTAATTTTGTTATGTTTAAATTTGGTTACACGATTATTTAGATTTAATCGTTTAGATTTGGGGACCCAAATCTAAACTTTTTTTTTTTTCAAATCTTGGTACACGATCGTTTTGATTTAACCAAACGAAATTCTTTTACTACACGATCATTTATTTTTTTTATACGATCGTTTAGATTTTGCTAAACGATTTTTTTAAATTCTTTTACTACACGATCGTTTATTTTTTTTATACGATCGTTTAGATTTGTTTACACGATCGTTTAGATTTGACTAAGTGATTTTTTTAATCCTTTTCGTACACGATCGTTTACATTTAACTATTCCAATCTGAAAGATTTTTTTCAAGATTTTTTATACACAAATTCTTAAATTTGCTATTTTTTTGTACACGGTCGTTTAGATTTAGTTATCCAAATTCAAACGACGTAAATAAAGAAGAGGAAAAGAAGAAAGCTAATGGAAAGAAATCATGGAAAAAAAAAAGGAAAAGAAGAAAGACGATGTAAAGATTAAACGACGTAAAAAAGAATCATAAAAGAAGAAAGACTAAGAAAATATTAAATGATGTAAAAAAAAGAATAAAAAAAGAAGAATAGACATTGAAAGAAATCACAAAATCAGGAAAGAAGAAAGACGATGGAAAGATTTAACGACGTAAAAAAAATTGAAAAATAAGAAAAATTAGGGAAAGAAATCGCAGAAAAAAAGGAAAGGAAAAGAAAAAAGACGATGAAAGAAATCGCAAGAGGAAGAAGAAAAAAAAAGATGGAAGGACAAACCTGAAATATTTAAAAAATGACTAACTTTCTGGGGTTTGTTACAGACGTCGGTTGATACATCTACATAGGTTAGATAGATAAATAGAGAAGTTTTTTCTATTCTAAAAATGAATTTTAAAAAACAAGGAAATTATCTTAAAAGAAAAATGAAACTATTTACTAAATAGAAAAATTAAAATTAAAATAAGTTATAAAGAATTTTATAAACTCAACGTATTTTATAAATAGTTTTAATATTTTGTTATTTGATTAATAAAAATAAGTTTATAAAATAATTTATAATTAATAAAATAGTGTGATGTGAGATTGGAATATGACAAAATTAACCAAAAAGGAAAAACAAAGGGTGTTGCTAATAAACGGTCTATACTTAAACCCAAACCCTATAATCTCACTCTTTGGGTTTCTTTATAACTCGATGAAAACCATCATTTTAAAATGAAAATTCTAATATATTTTTAGTAATTTATCGGCCACAAAATTATATAAACTTAAATGCTGTCAATTTATAAATCATCACATATTATTGTTTAAAGCTTCGTTAAATGCAAAATTAAAGATTAAGATTTAAGATACTCAAATGGGTAATTTAGGTGTAATTACGTTAACCTTACATCAACATTTTATATGCAACAATTATGTTATTATGATTATTATTACTATTTATGAGAGGAAGTTTAGAGTTCACAAATTATATACTTTTGCTCAGGACAATTTTCCCCCTAAATTCACAAGTTGATTATATGTCAATTTTGTAAAGATGAAAGAGGAAAGAGTGCGAGAGTTGAACACATTGCATTATTTCAAGCATGATGTCTATAATATATATATATATATATATATATATATATATATATATATATATATATATATATATATATATATACTTCCATACATTTGAAAAATATTTCACAAGTTTAGAATTTTTGTTTTCTGTAAAATAAAAAGGGTTGGTTTAGGGATTTTACTTCCTTGTAGAAATCAATTCATTTTATTATAGGCTATTTTTTTTTCCAACTTATCTTGTAAAGAAAATTATTTGTTTTAAGTTTGATTCTCATTTTTAACTTTAGGATGTTTTCAAATATAACAGATGAAGCCAATTTATCTGTAAAAATAATAAAATTTTACTTTATATTTGTAATAAATTACAATAAACCCAAATAGACACCTATTGCTAACATTGATATATATATGTTTATTTGAGAATATCATGGTCTAGAAAGTAATATTTTGTTATGTTTGTAAATGTTTTCTATAATTTTGTGACTTAAAATAATTTCATCACTAGAAAGTTAGTTTTTTCTTTTTCTTTTGAATACCTAAAACTATGGTTGTTAATTTGTTAAAATAAAAGATAAAATATGAAAGATCAAAAAAATAAATAAAACAAAACAGACAAAGAAATCGTTGTCTTTTGAAAAGACTGAATTTAACCAAACAAGCAAAATAAATCTTTTCCCATCGCTCTTTGTTTCTCCTACTTAGGTGTCTTCAGATGTGGAATTGATTCATGAAATTTCAATCTTCACAAGAGACTGAAACCAATAAGGACATATATATATATATATATATATATATATATATATATATATATATATATTGCAAATATTTTGATAGTTAATCCGAGAAATTGATTATCAACCATTGGATACAAAACATAATTTGTACTAAAAGTTGAAATTACTAACCGCTTCAAAAAAAATACACTTCAAAGTTGAGTCATGAAAACACGTCTCTCCAATTTAAACTAAGAAGTATAATATATATATATATATATATACACAATTCTGAAAATGGAATAAGATAATTTTAATTTACATTTTTCCAAAAAAAAAAAAAAAGCTATATAAATGTGTGGGCTCATGACAATAATAATAATAATAAAAAAAAGGGTTAAAAGCCTCACCAGAGCTGAGCTATATGTATGCAATAAAACAAAATAAGTTTCAAAAGTTGTGGCAAGTTTTTCTTCAGTTCTTACCAATTGTTGGTATGATGAAAATATAGCTTCAAGGAACGGATGGTTTTGATACATCTGGTGAATTTTGACTGCTCTTCACAACCAAATCGTAGTTGATGGAAGCCAGTTGCGATAAATTCTGCAAAACAATGAAGTTGCTGCATCATAAACATATATATATATATATATATATAATCATAGAATTAATTTAAATTTATACCCAAATTTCTTTTGGCTTTTGGTCCTTGTTCAAGTTAGTACCTTTGAACTGACAAGACCTTATAAAAGTTTGTCGTTTGATTTTAGATATAAAAAGGTAATGTGAAAATACAACTGATGATCAGTTTCTTGCTGGCTCATAAAAAAGTTAAAAAATTAAATCAATACGTGAAACACAAAATTAAATTAAACAGTCAAAGATAAGAGAAGGCGAAGCATATAAACGTTTAAAGGAATTCAAAGAAAGGTTTACGTGAAATTGAACAACTAGAATCACATAATATGCAAGGGGAAAAAAATCAAAGGGTTCACTTCAGCAACTGAATGCACTTAGGTCTTTGATCCCTTTTTTTAATTGAAAAAATCAATCTTTGGGTGAGAAAAAAATAGAAGCATACAAGAGGTCCGATATTGATCAATCAAAATATATATATATATATATATATATATATATATATATTAAAAAAAAAAACCTACAAAAATAATCGTCCAAATGGAGCCAAACAGGGACTAACCTAACAAACAAGAATCTATTAGATAAGAAAGAGTAAAATCATGAATTCAAGGCATTAGGGATTTTTCTATCAACAAACAAATAATTTGAAAGTGGAAATTTTATGGACGTGGAGTAAAAGAGAAATAAACTATTACAACAGCTGAATTTCTGAGAAACCATTTGGATTCCGTTGATTATTATTCTCTGCTATTTCTCAGCATTCTAAAAGATTTATTTATTTATTTATCGTTTGTTTTCTTTAACAAAACATTCTAAAAGTTTATATTACCTTGTGAAGTGCACTTCCAATATTAGCGAGAATGGTGGATTTTTTTTACAAAAACATAATTCTTCTCTTCCCTAGTTTGAATGAAATATACGGTGCAAATATCTTCCATGTAAAAAAGAAAATTTCTAGTCCCAGCACGCCTTACCTTGAAAGAGAAATTGCTGAACGAGTACTTCACAGCAAGGGCTGATGTACAGAAGTCAGTCAAACTACCACATTCGTCTGCCTGTATTACAATGACATTCCAATCAATCAAAACGCGACGGATATAATAATCTCAGGGTCCTAAGGCTTCACATAGATTTAAAAGAGAAGAAAAGAAATAGTGTGTGCATCCACTTTCAATTTAAATATTGCAATGCTTCGTAGATTTAAAGCTACTTGTCAGTACTTTGAGCATACAATTGCAACACTTCATCAGACTGAAAGCTACAGTCACGTCATACAACAGACATTATATCTTCCATCTTGAACATCCGCTTTTGTTTCAGTGTCGATAGGATAATTCTAAGTTGTGTTTACTTTAAACCAAATAGGACTGAAGGAAAGAGGGAGAGAAATATGATTAAGAGATTCATACGGCCATGAAACTGTGTATCTTTTAATTCTCAACTGATGATCCAGGGATTTCAATGTGGGCAAGTATCATTGGTCAAACATGACATTTGCACGTCCATGCAAATTTATTACATGATCCTGGTTTCTAGCGAACAAAGATGGGGATTTTTATCTTAGAACATGATATTTATTGGTGATAGATAGCCTAAGCCATGCTATTACTCAGATGCTTTATTGAGACGTTGTAGTAATTCTTATTGATGGATCTTCCAATAGATAAATACCAGATAAAGGACAACAGAAATTATTTCGTTTATTGAGAGCATATATTCAGGGCAGGCAAACTATTATATGCAAGCTTACGTCTTCATCTTGTAGGTTACTGAATGAACTACTGCTGCAAGTATCAGTCAAATCATGATCATCAAAATCACTTCCACCATTGAAATCCTCATCTTCTGGATTCCATATATAACGACTCATGAAATAACTTGTATCCTGTGGCTCTGCTGATGGTATAAACATGGCCTGTAGTAAAAAAATAAGAACTTCCTTTCAGGTTCTTAAATTCAACAACCACTTGTTTCATGCAAAAATGATGAATACCTTCTGCCTTGCAAGGGTTTCCCAGTTAATATCTTTGAAGAAAGGATGCTCTTTCACCTGACAGAAGAAAATGGTTGCAATCTGTCATTTCATTTCATAAATCATAATTACATAGCAAAACAACTGCTTTTTTCCAGGGATTGCACATTACCTCTCTGGCTCCAGTAGCTCCCAGTCTTTGAACTGCATTTTCAGTCAGCAATCTGAAACATAGTGCATGAGCATTCATAGACAACATAATCTAGGCACTCAAATCGTTCTTGAAAACACACTTTCTTTCATCAATTTACAGAAAACGGTAGATAGATTGTGGTACTTGGTTCAAATAGAAGTTGATACTCTCAAAAACATGGTAAAAACCACAGCTTAGTAATCCTAGGGTAAATTCTGATATGATTCGTTGAGTCAAATCCACCTCATTAGCTAATAGCCCAAAAACAATATAATGTAGGAAGTATATGTACATATACATATATATTAGAGGATGAAATGGCATTGTGCCTGATTCAGGACCACTTAATCTTATTAGAACTTTGACTAGGGGTAAATCAGTTGAGTTTACTACATCTTGGCTCATATCTACTCCAACATGTCGACAAAAAAATAAATATTAACAAGAAAAGAACGAATTGATTTTGTTTAGCACAAAAGGGGTCCACAAATAAGACTCAAATTAGTTTTGATATAAAATAAATAAATTGCATTTTATATCATGGTCAAAGGAGCAATTTCAACCGTTTTCTTGGAGGATCCTAAGATTTATTTGATCTAGTAAACTATCCTATGTCTGAGTATGTGTAAAATCAAACCTCCTTCGATGGGGTTATCTCCCTCAGTTTGTCCCTTTGTGCATGCTGAAGAAGAGATCAGGTTCATGTTTTACTTACTTCACTGTCCACATTCATATTATTGCAGGAGAACCATTTTCAATCAATTTAATACGAGCCGGATTTTCGGTGAGGTTTAAAAGCCAATTATTCACCATCTCCTTTGTGGTGTGTCTCTTACCAGGAAAAGAAAGGTTGAATTAAGACTTCCAAAGAAATTCCTTCCATATTTGGTTGGAAAGAAATCAATTTTTTTTTTAAGATAAATTCCTTGATTGGGTTAGATATTTTTAATTCAACAAGATCAAAGCTTCCCGTTACCATTCCTTAAGTTTCTTATAACTACCATCAGAATGATATTTGTATAATCACGGGGATAATTCTTAGTCTCTATCTTTAGCTTTCCCTCCTTTCTACAGTTTGGAGACTGAATTCTGGAACTCTCTCTTAAGATTTCATTCATTGATGAAAAGTTTTGTTTCTTGTTATAGAAATAGAAGAGCCAAAATCAAACAACCATTTGAGACGGCAAGGAAACGGGAAGTGGTAAATGTTTCTATGTTGCTATAAAAGAAAAGGTTTCCACGAATCTTACTTGTCAATCAAATCATGGGCTTCATAACTCATCTCGTCAGGCACCTTGGGCCATGGTATGTCTCTGTTAATGATATTATCAAAAATTTGCTGCAATCGAATAATAACTCATTTGGTCAATCATAAGGTTGGGCAGTTATCCAATGTAAGCCAATTTAACAAAAGCTACAAAGCCCTGTATTAAATTTTCAAAACCCAATCGCACCACACATATATGCTATCAAATAGGGTACTTAATATTTTGTGTATTATTTAGGCTTCTCTCAGAAGCCCTGATTTAAATAGAAAAAAAATTATATTTAACTCAGAAGAAAAATTACGCATTCAAAAAGATGATCAGCCTCATAAAACAATGCATGCACCGTTCACTACATAGTTAAGAATATTAGTAGCAGATTCAACCTGTGGATTCTCTGCATTGAACGGCGGTATTCCTACAAGCATCTCAAAAAGAATTACTCCAACAGACCACCAATCCGCAGTTACACCTGCAGGAGACAAGTTGAAAAAATAATAACATAATAAGGCTTCGTTTAGAGTAATTCACAATAGCTATTGTAAGAAGGATACTAAGCCCCTATTAGTTACAGACCATGTCCAATGCCCAGAAGTATCTCAGGAGCCAAATAATCTGGAGTACCGACTACCGACTGCTTTTGTCTGTGTTCTCTTTTTGACAAAGATGCTGGTCCATTGTCTCCAAGTGAATCAGGTCCACTGACTGATGGACCTGAGAAATCATCTGTACTATTGATAAGACCAATCTTGGAGAGCCCAAAGTCTGTCAACTGTAACAAAAAGGAGAAGAGGTTTCTAACAGGTAACAAGCAAAAACAATGCTGCTTGAAAAGATGAGACAGTAACAGACAGTAACAGACAAGCAAAAACCCAAACAGTAACAGACGAGACAGCCATCGGGATAAATGCTGTCATGGATGCCGCCGTCGTCGCCGCCATGGAAAAGCTACTCCACCAGCTTCAAAAGACGCCGACGATCACAATGGGCCCACTCTTGGAGTCAACCCGCGCAGCCTAGTGGAGGAAACCAGCCGCATGCGCCTCTACTGTCCGCCCATGTTCTGCCGCTGCCAAGTGCGCATCCCCACGTGCAGTCATCGTTCAGCCGGCTTACTCCCACTTGTTTTCCCGAGTCCAGCCGTAGTACCCTTTTGGTCAGCTGCACATCCTGGCGCCACTGCTGACCTCGGTTTACGGACTGTCATTGTTTTTCACACGCCGCTGCCCTCTGATTCTCTACAGCAGTTGCACATCCGTGGTACCGGGATCAATCAACTCCATAAGAAATCAGGGTTTGAAGTTCGAGAATCTTCAGCACAATCCAAACCAACCTGCTTGCCGATGTATTTCAAGTACCCGATAAACTTCGCTCCCTACTTTGTCCTCAAATTATATAACTAGCTCTCTAGCACCATCTATCGGTGTTTTTCCATGGGAGAAGCTGAATGGTCAGAACTACTTTTGATGGTCTCAATCGGCAAAAATGTTTCTTGAGGGATCACCATTTCGGTTTGTTGACAAGGGAGACTCATCGGCCCCTGCTTGGTGATGCTCAAGAACATCTCTAGAGAGGGGAGGATTCTCTTATTCGGTTCTTGTTGATTAATAGTATGGAACTATAGATTGGCAAGCCTTGATATATGCAACAATTGTGAAGGATCTATGGGACACTACTCAGAAACTCTACTCGAAGCATCAGACTAGCTCTAATGGAAGCAAGGAACTTTGCATGTAACCTCCTACTTCAATAAACTCTCTCTACTCTTGCAAGAAATGGACCTATGCAGAAAGACAATATGGGATACTAGGAATGATAGCGTACAATGTGCAAAGGTACCAAGTCCTACACAAAAGACCCCATTTGTAACTATGTTTCCTATCTCCACAGTTCAGAGCCTTCACAACCAGCCTTGACTCCACCATGATACCTAAAACTATCCACATTGCTTTATAGTGTCCTGAGTGGAAAACTGTTGTTATGGAAGAGATGAGAACTCTTGAAAAGAATAAGACTTTGGAGGTTCGTACTCTCCGTAAGGAACATAAAACTGTAGGATGTAAATGAGTGTTCATACTCAAATACAAGGCAGATGGAACTCTTGACAGACACAAGACTAGGTTAGTTGCAATTATTCTGAAACTTTTCCTCAGTTAGAAAACTAAATACCGTTGGAGTCTTGTTACCTGTTGGTGTGAATAAAGATTGATCCTCATATCAGCTGGATGTTAAGAATATATTCTTGAATGCAGACTTGGAAGAGGAAGATCGTCGTGTTGATTGTTTATGTTGATGACAATGTTTTATCTGGAGATGACATCACTGAAATCATCGAACTGAAAAGAAGATGGGTGATAAGTTTGAAATTAAAGACTTGGGGAATTTGAAGTATTTCCTTGGGATGGAGGTAGCTAGATCAAAAAAAGGTATCTTCCTATCTCAAAGGAAGTATATCCTTAATTTGTTGACTGAAACAGGTATGCTAAGATGTCGTCATGCTAATACTCTTATTGAATTCAACTGTAAACTGAGAAATTTAGGTGATAAAGTACCAGTTGAGAAAGAAAAATATCAGTGCCTTGTGGGAAAGTTGATTTACTTGTCACATACTAGACCAGATATCTCCTATGCTGTGAGTAACGTTAGCCAGTTATGCAGACTTCCTATGAGAAACACATGGAGGCAGTTCACAGAATCCTGAGGTACTTAAAAACAACTCCTGGAAAAGGGTTGATGTTTAGGAAGACCGACAAAAGAGTATTGAGGCCTATACTAATTCTGACTTGGCAGAGTCCATTGTTGACAGAAAATCCACCTCCGGCAACTGTACCTTTGTATGAGCAATCTTGTAACCTGGAGTAAGAAGCAAGTGTTGTGGCCAAAAGCAGTGCTGAAGCTGAGTATAGGCCCTGAGTTTAGGGATACGAAAGGAAATTTGGCCTCAGAAAGATATCTTGACCTTTATCAGGATTGCGAGGTGTCGATGAAATTATTCTTTGATAATAAGGCAGCTATTAGCATCGCCAACAATCTAGTTCAACATAATAGAACTAAACATGTGGAGATTGATCGACACTTCATTAAAGAAAGATTGGACAATGGTAGCATATGCATTCCTTACATCCCCTTGAGCCAACATGTTGCTAATGTTCTCACCAAGGGGCTTTTTAAACAAAGCTAAACAAAACTTTGACTCTTCTATTAGCAAGTTGGGTCTCATTGATATCTACATCCCAACTTGAGGGGGAGTGTTGGAATTAGTGTGCTTGGTCCAAGGAAGGATTTACCCTAATTTACTTTTCTTTTTTATCATAAGCTTGTTGTTTATTTATTTTTCCTTTTGTATATTTTGTTAATATGAGAAATTAACAAGAAAGTCAGATCATGGTTTTTCTCCCATTACTCAAGTTTCCACATAACTTGGTGTCTATTTTCTATACCGCTTTTAACAAAAACCAGGCTCTCCCCAACTAATTTACAAAGCATTCCTGCTAATTTTATCCCTGTTGAATATTTACAGTCACTATTGAAGGCCGATCAGAGACCTACCAAAAATGTTTAGGATAAAGCAGCCACTTCAGTCTTCTCCGAGTTGGACAGCTTCCTTCAAGGTTCCAACCCATGTATCCTTAATCCCTACAATCTGCCATAAAAAGCTCCTAAAAAAGTGCAACAAGGATCGGTCTAGGGAAATTTTCAGGAACTTTCGTAAGACCTGATAGAAACCTATCCAACCTTCTCCATTACACACCTGCCTAAAATCCTCAAATAACTTCTTGGTAGAATTGAGAAAGTTTTTCCTTCCAATGAAAAAGAATGCCTTCTAAAATATGAATATTAAAAGAATATCGTATTTCAAAATTTGGAGAGGATAATTTTAAAACTATAACATAAACAGAATTACTTGCCTAAGATTCAACTTCAATATAAGAATTTAACAGCTGCTAGCTTTTCACACTCTTGCCATAGAAACTAACAGCAGGGAAACAATGAAGTTACAAAATATTGAAAGAGAAATTAAAACTGAAGCTTTCACACCTTAATGTGACCATCTTGACCAATCAATAAGTTATCTGGCTTTAAGTCTCTGTGAATCACATTTAAGGAGTGCAAATACTCCAAAGCTAGAACCTGAAAAGTATCAAAACATGCATTAACTAGTCAGTTTTCTGACGATGACGATAATCATGATGAGTAGTAGTAATGAGTTTATTTTTAAAACAACTCGTTTCTCTACAAGCATGAATGATATGACAGATTGCTAGTATAGGAAAATGAAGGGGAGAAGAAAAAGTAACAGCATTATCTTACAATTTCAGCGATATAAATACGAGCCATATCTTCGTCTAAGCATCCTAGGTTTCTCAGTAAGGAATAAATATCACCACCATTTAAGTACTCCATGACCAGATACAGATTTTCCCTACATGTGAAAGAGTAGAAAAAGCGGACCTGTTCATGATACATTCACAAAAATGAGAAATTAACATTCACATACAATTCATCCTAAGAAATAAATTAATTGTTGAACCAACTAACCACAAAAGGGTTGCGAACTGAGATAAGGATATTGCGTTCAGCCAAAATACTTTCAACTGCATTCTTGCGAATCATATCAGCCTTCTTTAAAACCTGAGGTATCATACGACAGATTGTTTACGTTAAAGTACAACAAAAATAAGACCCTAGATTTAATGAATTTGATAGAATTTTAACTTTGATTCTAAATCATTCTCCATTGACTTTAACAGCATAGTTACTTGGTTCAATATCTATTTCAACATTTTCAAAGAGTCAAAAGAAACAAAAGAAAAAATGTACATGCTATCAGGTCGGATGTATGATCAACATCACTACAATGTCTTAAAAGACAAAAAGGGTGATAAGGTAGATAGTTTCACTGACTAGTATGGAAACTGATCTTAAAAATAAAACAGTTTTTCTGTAGGTAAGAAACATAATATGTATATATATATAACAGTTTGCAGACTCAAATAAATCATTTAACAATTACAAGTAGGCACAACAAAGTAGATACTGTAGTAAAAAATATCATGACTCTTTTGAGTTTACAGTTAACTAATTTCTAAGAAACAAAGGATGTGAGCGTACTGTATGTTTAACTTGTTCATATAAAATGCAAGTGAAGTCGCGATAAGTAAAAATAGAACCTGATGAGCAGATTAAAAAAAAACATCAGAAAAGCAATTTCAATGACTATGAAAACCAATTTTCAAAAGCACAGGTAAACAGACAGCTCAAACTATGCTCATAATAGCCTAGTCTGTCATTGTATGGAAACCATTATAGCACTAATATCAGCATGTAAATGATCACGTTAGCCATGTAAGTGTGATATTTATTACAGAATTTCTGAATGAAGTTATGTATATTCCTTTCTTCATTTGTCATCCATCTAAAAGTTGTTAGAACAGGGACCTTTATTGCAAACAAGTCTCCAGTTGCTCTTTTTCTGGCAAGAAAAACTCGGCCATATGCCCCTCTACTAATTGGCTTAATTATTTCAAAATCTTCAATAGATGTACGATCTTTTGAGCATTTGTTGACAGGACTTGCACGCAAACTACGGACAGTATCATCTTCCACTGAACTCTCTTCATCAACCATGCCATGTGAAGATTCTAATTTATCATCTTCAATTTGCCCACAAAAATGTACATATTTTTCCCTGTAAATGCAGAAATATCAGGATGTGGCCAAAGAAATAGAAGGGAGTAATATCGATCACTAAAGGTAAAAAAATAAAAAATGCAGAGTAGGTCACAATAATGCAAGAATAAGATAAAAAACGGTAGCCTAGTGACAGATTTGTATTTTTCCACAAACAATGTCTTGTACAGCAATTGAAATTCAAAATAAGTCAACTCACTGCAATAGCTTCTCTATGCGCCTTCCAAAAGTTTCCACAACAAGGGCATCCACCTTCCTATCCTGGATTGCATATTTAAGGTCCTCTAATCGATCAAGCATAGACTCCAATGCACCATAACCAGAGTTATTAACATTTGCAATGGAACGAACAATATCCAATAATTTGTAAATCTGTTATTTCACGCACATGTTATTTGAGACATTTAACAGGAATGAGTTCTTGGAAAATTCACAAACTAAAAAAGACTAAAAGTAGTTCTGCATATTTCATGCAAAATTCCCACATCAGTAAGGTGGAATGATAATGAGATAATGATAAGAAGTGGCATTCGCTACGTATGCCAAACCACGGAACGTAATATATAGCACAACCTTTGTCTAGAGGTTAGAGTTATACCATGCATTTATGGATTTTCAGCATCCAATTAAACAAGTGATAGAAATCCTTCATAATAATACCTCGAAAGCTCAACAAAGTCAATGGACAAATAGGATACAGGGAAAACACTACCTGCTGATAATTTTCAAGTTCAGATATTGCTTTTCGCCCATGCAACAACAATTCAATCTGGCTGGATCTGGGCGTTAAAAGAGGTGATCTTGGTGTGAGAGTTCCAGCTGAAGTTGATTTTGTACTGTGATCTGGTGTGAAAATAAATTGCCGATTGTATGATGAATCAGGAAAAATATCCTGACTTTCCATAAAGGAGGAGTTGCCAGTAACAGGAAGGGAATCAAGCAGATCTTCAGAGTTTTGACATGACGAATTTATTCCTTTAGATGACAGCACAAAAACCTCTTCTTGCATACTTGATGTAGAAACCTTAATGGTATCAAAATTTCCGCAGGAAGTATCACTACTTCTTGGTGTACTTTTAGGCGTCCAAGACTCTAGTATCTTTTCAAGAGCTGTAGCAACCCGGTCGAGGCGCTCATTCACAGTTAAACCTTTCAAATCACACCTATCAGCAATTGTACATATTCGAGAATGTTCCTCAACATGAATGGTCGGAATCTCAACCTCACAAATCCGACAAATCATCAAATTTTCAAACGTGGCATTTTGATGATAACCCCATATTCCCCAAGATAGTTTTTGTTCTTTAGGAGGTGCTTCCAAATGCGCAACATGATTAGATGGGGTATCTAATTGGTTGTTGCTCCCAGTCTTAGCTTCATTTTCATGCAACAGTTCAAGTTTATCCCTGGAAGGTGTTCCAGTAGAGTCAGAGTCTTTCCGGTTCTTCTCAGCTGCTGACGGTAGCTTTTTCCAGGATGCCATCCTCACACTTGTAGATGAATCAACACTTAAAGCAGAATCCAGCTCAACATTTCCAGCACTATTGCTAAAACTTCGACCTAAATCTTGCTTCACAATGTGACTGGCTTGATCCTTACCAACCAAATTTAGCTGCTGCTCAATTTCCTCTTTCACAGTCAATGGATCACCAAAGTTAAGTTGTTCGAGCTGCCTCATTTTCTCTGGATAAATTCCTAGATCACTAAGTTGATGAAAACCCAAAATGTGGTCATCTTCATAACCACTCTCCTTTCGGAACTGAATCAGCCGAGTACATCGTGTCAGGATGAAGAGTATACGGGTGTGGGCTTGCTTAAGAACCCCCAATGACAGCTCCTGCCGCCGGTCATCTAGACTTTGGACAATCCCTTCACCTTCCGCCCAGAAATCTGCAGGTGATATTGTTGCACATTTCCGAGACATCACCAATAAGTCCTCTAAACCCTTTCTTAGTTCAGGCTGAGAGTGGTCTGTCTTGTCAAGTAAATCTACGAGATCTCCAGCAAAAATGCCCAGTTCGTTATTAACATCATCCTTCAATCTGTCAAATTTTTCTCTGATAGCCACCATGATTTCCTGAAAATTAAAGCAAGCAAGAAGAAGTTCATTCAACATAGCTGGAGAGACAGAACAGCTATTAGCACAAAGGAGAACTAGAAGGAAAAACATACTTCCAAATGTCCAAGTGCTCGAGGTTTCCAAAGTGGAAAAGGGCGAACTCCCTTGGAATTGAGCTCGTGAGAGAAGCTTTTGATATCAGGGGTTCTCTTCCTTCTTCCACTTGTAACACGCAATATTGCACGAAACCGTGGAGACTGAATTTCCTTTCCAAACGCTACATGATTACCCTACACAATAACATCCATTGATAAACTACTATGTTCCGTACCTAATCTACTTCATCATTCGTACGGATTTTATGACGCCCAAAATGACATACAGATACAATAAGAGGAAACAGATAAAATGTAGATCATTACCTCAAAATCATGATTCACAGATGGCGGATGTCTGAA
This sequence comes from Cucumis melo, assembly GCF_025177605.1. Lineage (NCBI taxonomy): Eukaryota > Viridiplantae > Streptophyta > Magnoliopsida > Cucurbitales > Cucurbitaceae > Cucumis > Cucumis melo. Next base: position 21,448,675 of record NC_066865.1, read on the forward strand.
CGATTTCGATTGACTCCAAAGAACTTTTCTACCTAACGAAATACGAATAAATTTCAAAAAAAAAAATAGTCATCCATGGATTAAACAATGGCAATCCTCAAACTTACATATCCACGCACCGAAACAGAGCCTCAAGAAGAAACAAAACATACATATATTAAACAACCTACATTCTACATTCGACATACCTGGTTCAGTGGAGGAAACTTTTGGCTCAGAATCGGTCCCCTCGGTGACATTTTTTCTGGAATTATCTCCCAAATTGGAAGGCGTGCCAACAGCAGAGGTCCGTAGCGGCAAGGGAGCAGACCTCGTCCGAATGTGATTCAATCCAAGAGATGACGCCATAATGATGGAGGAATCTTCAGATTGAAGAGGACGATCCTCCGTAAGATCATGTTCATTGTCGGAATCGGAATCGGAGTCTCCTGCGTTGGATTTGAAATCGCGGCGTACAGGGATGGGAGGGATCTTGCGGAGCTTGGCGGCGGAGGGAGAGGGGTCATGATCGGGGGGAGATGATTTGGACATAGAGGAGGAGGCGGTAGCCGGAGAGAATGGGGAAGTTTTCCGGTGGCGGTTTGTTGAAGATTGAGGAAATAGGGAATTGGGAGAGGGGAGTGATCGAGAGTGTGTGAGAGAGAGAGGAAATTTCGCGGGAAGGAGAAGGCGTGGGATTGTGACACGTGGAATATTATGAAGGAATTCGGTTAAGATTTTGTGACCTTTTTTTTTTTTGTTGTTGTTATTATTAGTTTTATGAAAAAATGATTTTTAGTTTAAAACGTGCTTCCCGCTAAGCGACGGAAAGCCGCGTGTGGTTCTATTCTTTGTTCCCTTCCTTTCTTCTCCCATTTATCCAAAATAAAACCCAATACATAAAATATTATACAATCCAAATATAAATACGGGTTTTCTTAAAATTAGAAAAAAAATTTGATAAATTATTTACCTTTCTTATAATAAAATCAAATATAAAATCTTACATTTGATTCGTAAATATTTCATCAAAGGTTTGTTTTTACGATTTCCATGTACTAATTTATTTTAGGGATTTTTCTAAAATAAAAAAGTTGATAAATTATTTACACTTCATCAAACCAAATTATAAAAAACAAAATTTATTAATTTGTGTATGAAGTTTAAATATTTTATCTATTTTTACAATTTTTTATTATTTTATTATATAACTTTTGTATTTATTATATGGTATATATCAGATGTGATATAGAAAAACAATTCATATCGATCAATGGTTTTCGATTAAAAAAATTAGACAAATAGTTTTCGTTTAAAAAAAACCTAGTTCGAATTTGTTTTTATTGAAAACCAATCAAAATCGATTCAACTGATGGTATATATACCTCCTAAAAAATAGACTCTAATATCTTGCTTTTTCTATTTTAAAATATGCTAAGAAAAAAAATAATCGGTGATTATAAAAAAAATATTGAAACTATTTACGAAATTAAACAAAAATTCATTTTTTTTTACTATTCATTACCATTCTTCATTTTTTTTTTTCAATCGGCAAAGAAATAAACCTGATTCTAATTTTAAAATGGCTAAAGTAATTCATTCGAAATAAAAAGTAGAAATAACAATGAGAATTTAGAAGAAAGAATATCAAAAAGAATTTATCAATTATAAAAAAATGTGAAGTTTTATCACTTAAAATAAAATATCTATAGCTACCATGTTTATTTATCAATTTAAACATCTTTTTAAGTTTTGTTTTTATAATTACACTAAAACTATCTATCAACATAGAGACTCATTGATATTTTTATCAACATTAAATTGAAAAATACAATTAATATATATATATATATAGGTTTGCCACGTGGCTGGCTGGAAAAGCATCAGCTTTGTTCGTAAGAAAAAAGAATGAATCCGCGCCACAATTTTCAACGGAAAAATCCCAACAAGCCTTCACCTTCACCTTCTCCTTCCTTCCACAAACACTCGCGAAATCCGCATCTTCTTCTTCTTCTTCTTCTTCTTCTTCTTCTTCTTCTTCTTCTTCTTCTTCTTCTCCATTTCCATGTCCATCTTCAATTTCTCCCCTTCTTTTTTTCCCTACTTCCCTCCTCCACCTACTCCCCGTCGTCGTCGTTCTTCTCAGTTTCTGGCCACAACTCATTCTTCTCCAAACCCCATCACCGGACCCCTCGCTGTTCTTTGGCTCAAACATGACCTTAGAATCCACGATCATCCTGCGCTCCATGCCGCCTCCTCCCACTTCCCCTCTCTTATCCCTCTTTACATCTTCGATTCTCGCATTCTTTCACGTAATCTCTCTCTCTCTCTACTTTGGATTTATTTAATAGCAATGTAGATACTGTTTGAATGTCTTGAATCTGTTACGGCCTAGATATGTCGTTATTTTGTATTTTGTAGCATTCTCTCTAATAGAAGTGTTTAGTGTGACTGCTAGCTATTGAACCACGTAAATATTTGTTAATTCTCTTTTTCTTTTTATGTATGACGAATTCGTAACAAATACAAATGTCATCACATGATGAATCAAGTTTAATGTATATGTAGGGTTTTCTGATGAAATGCTTGAGATTCTTCTTCTTGCATTGGAATCCCTCAGGTATTCTCTCAGGGATCGGGGTTTGGATTTGTTAATCAAGTTTGGAGATGCGGAATCTGTACTTCGTGAGCTTGTTGTTCAGGTGTGATGACGGTTCATTTTTCTAGGGTATATAATTGTGATTTGGGGCTTAATTTAAGGATTATTTCTCAAGAGCCATTTGTGTAATTTGTGTTTTTGTTTTTTGAATTCAATTTCAAGGTTTTGAACAGGTTAAAGCTACCCATGTTTTTGTTGAGGAAGAAGTTGAGTATGAATTGTGTTTGTTGATGGACGATGTATCTCAGACCTTGTCCACTTTGATTCGGAGTCCTGATCTAACAATTTGGAGGACGCCATTTTATGATATAAAGGTCTTTCCATTTTACTCCAATCATCTTCTTCATTTTTCTGCTTTTCACTTGTTGATCTTCATACACTAGTGCTGTATTTATCAGAGCGTTGAGGCTATACCTGAATCATACGATGAGTTTAAGAAGCTTCAACTTCCTGTAACTTGTCCACTCTCTTCTCCAACATTACCCTGCTTGGAGATGGAATTGGACTGGGGTACGTTTTTCATTTTTTTGGAGAACGAGAATAGCATTCATGATAAAGTATCTTTCATTTGTATGATATGTTGTTATAAAATCATTAGGTACCATGCCCACATTTGATGCCTTGAAGGAATTTATGAATAGTACTCGATTGAACGAACCAAGTGATGAATGGGATTCAATCAAGAATACAACAGCTGAAGCTATGGTTCGGGCGAAATTCTCTAAGAGAGGAAGCAATGAAAACAATCCCAGTTCGAGAGAATTCAGGACAGAGAGAATGGGGAATTCAATTTTTTCTACACAAAGAGGAAAGAACTTCATGATGGGAGGTACAGAAGGTGTGTTGAATGCCTTAGCTGCATACATAAGATACAACGAGGGAACGTCTCGAGATGATTGGCAAGTGTAGGTGTTCATATTTCTCTCTTACTCCTATTCACTATCTACCTAGGAAAGAAGGTTGAAAAAATAAGACAGAGAGAACTTAAGTTCAGATTCTTATCTAAGTGCTAAAGGATTTGCAACCATCATATTTCTTTCCTTTCTCGTATTGATATCTTTTGTTGGCCCATCATTCCGCTACAATTGATTCAAATTTGTAAATTTGCAAACCTTAGTCATCACAGCTGAGAACTAAGCACAGAGCATTCTTATTCTTGTTCTGTTCTCATTTCCTTTTTATAATGAAAACGAAAATCTCAAGGCATTCATGTTTGTTTCAACTAAATTTTATAATTCACTGAGGTCTATGTTTTATGCAGATTACATGAAATGGTACGCAACTCTGAAAGTCGAGATGGAGCCTCCTTTATCAAACTCTTTGGTCCTGCCATTCATCTGGGAATAGTTTCTAAAAGGAAAGTGCATTATGAAGCCGTCAAGTATGAAAAGGAAAGAAATGCTGGGTTCCTATCTCCTTTTGGGTACTCTGCACGCACTGTTGCTGCAGCAGTTGATGCTGTTCTCTCCTCAGAGGTACCTCACTTGCTCAAAATTTCTAAATGCACTTCTATTTGATTGGTTGGTTCTAAAAGTTGGCCTAACCGAATGAAGCTTTACATTTATAGATGAATTAAAATATAAAAGTATCGTTAGTTTCTCATTTGATTTTCACTACACAGTGGTATTGGCTTATGGGTCTGAAGAGCAAAGGAAGACGATTGGGAAGTCATTCTTATCGGAATTGGAGATGGAATGGCTTTCTTGTTCAGGTTGGTTCCATAAAATGGGAAAAGAAGTTAAAAGCTTTTGAGAATTCAGTATCTTTGTTATCCTTTGAACTTTTGATTGCTTGAGACTTTGTGCTTTCCAATTGTTCTTAAAGAAAAAAAAAAAAGTTGTTTCGGTTGGTATATTCTCTGAAAAGCTCTGGCGATATATGTAATGCCCATTTCCCTCAAGAAAGGCCCCTTTTCAGTACACAGTTGTTGGATGTGACGGCCCTGCCATTCTTTTGGTCCATGGTTTTGGTGCTTTTTTGGAACATTACCGAGACAATATACATGGCATTGCTGAAGGTGGAAAGCAAGTTTGGGCTGTAACGATGTTGGGATTTGGGAGGTCAGAAAAGCCAAACATAGTGTATAGTGAACAAATGTGGGCTGAATTTCTTAGAGATTTTATTGTTGAAGTCGTGGGTAGACCAGTACATCTTGTTGGAAATTCAATTGGTGGTATGTATAAACCTACTAGATTTATTTTTAATAACTCTCATAACTTCTTTCTTATAACACTATCGAGGAAGTTTGCTTGCTTGCTTTTCAGGTTATATTGTCGCCATTGTCGCTTGTCTTTGGCCCGCTTTGGTCGAATCCATTGTTCTCATCAATAGTGCTGGCAGTGTAATTCCTGGATATTCTTTTTTGCCATTAAAAAAGGTGTTTTTCAATATTATTAATTTCATCTTTGCCAGTTAACATTCACTAGTTATGTGCTATATTAATACGATTGTGTATCAGGTGAGTGGATATTAGAACATAAATTGGAGCCTTTTTGCTTGATTTCTCTTACAAAAAAAACATAAATTATTCTTTACAGAGTTCTGAAGCCCATCTTTCTTGTTAGGTAGAATCATCTTTAATTAATATATTAGAAACCAAGACTTTGGTTTCAATTCTTCTCAATTGGAAACATCTCAAATTTGGCTATGCTAACTCTAGTTTTATCCTCATTTAGTTTGAGAGTAGAAAATAGAGTTTGATTGGTACTAAATCTTTGAGAGAATATTCTTGTAAGTAGAGAGAAAATTGTGTAATTGTAATACTCGGTGGATTTCGTGGACTGTAGTTATTATTCTCCCATCTTGGAGCTTTCCACATAAATTCCTATGCATCCGTAGTTTTGCTGTTTTCATTTAATTTCAGTTTTTTTTTTTTTTATTCCATGACGTCGTTGGGGGGTTTTGCAACAGAATTAATAATTGCAATGAGTTAATTAATTATTTCTTGGAACAATGGGTGCTAAAATAGTCATTTTGAAAGTTATGAATGAAAATAAAAGAAAAGGTGTCAATAATAGAAAAGGTAACCTAAATAATAGCAAATAAAGCTCTAGTCTAAATAATAGTAAAATTTTCTCATAAAGAAGTATGTTGCAACATGAACTAGATCTACTGGAATAAGATTGTATGTATTATCAATCTCGAATTCATATATTTAATTCTTTCTCCTAAAAAAAATTATGATACATATTATATTTACTAAATTACATATTTGTCAAACCTGATTCCTAACTTTCACTTATTGTTGTATTGAAATATAGGATAGACAGGTTTCTATTGCTGCGTGGCTGGGTGCTCGACTCCTTCTATCTTACTTAAGACTGAAAACCAAGGACATACTGAAGAATTGCTATCCTACTGTATGTGAACTCATGCTCCAATCTTTTACTATTTCCTTGTATTTTATTATCCATATATATTATAAGTTATAGAACTTAAGAAGTTTCCAACATTATTTGCTGTGCAGAGAACAGATAGAGCTGATGATTGGCTTGTCAATGAGATGCTAAGAGCTGTATCCTTTTCGCTATGTTCTTGTTTTTATGTATAGAAATTATATCAGTTTCACTTTTCATTACATGTTGTATACGTTTTGGCATCAAAGATCACCTTAACGGATAATAAAAAGTCCAAGGATCCTGGTGGCCTGGTGCTTCTAGAAAGTATTTTCAGCTTTGATCTTACGGTTCCACTTAATTATCTGTTGGAAAGATTGGAGGGAAGGGTTCTTATCATCCAGGTAAAACAATAGCTTTTACCCTATTATTTTGCAATTACGATTTTCAAGTTCAATGATCATTTTATTATTGTAGAGTAGGAATTTGAACTATTGACTCTTTAGTCGAAGTTAATGCACTTCAAATAGTTAAGTTCTATTTTGATTGGAATACTTTCGTTATTTTAAATTAATACCTTTGTTTTAGAAGAGTTGTCAGTTTAGTATAATAATTTACGAGGCAATTTTTCATAGATGTAGGTTATTTTTTATCAACATAAACCTGAAAATTTCTATTAAAATTAAGTGTCATATTTAAGTTGGTAGTTGTTACATAATGAAATACGACACTTAATTTTGATAGAAAAATTTACGATATGAATTAAATTTTTACATATTAAGGTTTGAGCTAACTAAATTGTCACAAATTTAAAAATAAATGGATTAGACCATGTAACTATATTTAGTTACAAAAAGGAAAACAATTTAGTAGGAAGAAACCCCATCCATAAAATTTGTATTTAACAGGGAATGAAAGATCCTATCTACAACTCCAAGTCTCTACTGGGGAAGCTTAAAGAGCATTGTGCTTGGGTTATGATCAAGGAATTGAATGCTGGTAAGTGAAAATATTTGATGAAGAATACATGTTTTAACTATTTGGGCTATTGTAATATCATGTTTTCCTATTTCTAACTTTGATTTCTTATATTATCAAACTTTCAGGACATTGCCCACATGATGAGCTACCAGAAGAAGTGAATTCTACACTATGTGAATGGATAGTGAGAATGGAAAGTACATAGGAGCCATGGAAGTTCTTTTCCCACTTTTGGAGGCATTTTTCTTATATATATATATATATATATATATATATATATATATATATATATATATACAATGTTCTCTTATTACATGTAATTTATTTGTAGTTTTAGATTATGCAGTAGAAAAATTCGAGATTTGTTACCTCAATGTTTTCTCATTTTTTATCAACCAAATAACAATCGATTGTTATTAACTCAACAATCATTCAGAACTATTTTCTAAATATCATAAACTGAATCATGGACTTTAAAGTAAAATAAAACGGTGAGAGCATGTGCGCAAGTTCAATTAAAGTAAAATCTAAAACTAGTCATTATATTGATTAAAACCTTAAATTATAGTAAATCAATTTAAACCATAAGGTGGAATTTCATTTTAGAATCAAAATACATTTCCAATAAAATGTCTTCTAAAACAAAAACACTTTGAAAATGGACAAAGATATTAGAATAATCAAAATTAAGCTTAAGCTTATTTCACAAGTAAATACAACATGATACCAAAATTCGATGGAAACAGAATAAAAGAAGAGCAAAATGGCAAAATGCATAATACAAATCGAAGCATTGGCAATCAAAATAAATGGATATGGAAAGACCATCCACATTAAAACACAAGGGGCATAAAAGCAGAATACAGATCATGGAATTATATTCTAACTTTTCATCTAAGTAAAAAAAAAAATTCCAAAACGAAATGACAGGAGACAAAAATTTTGCTCTCGGAATTAGTTATGAACTTCAAAATTATGACAAAAATGGATAACGCATTAACCTTAACATTTGAGATTGAAATAGCGCAGGCACACAGAGTATATAGAACTCTAGATAACTACGATGAAGTGGATTTAAGAACTTCAGAAATATGGGACACATCAATCGGCAATTGTGACTTCAACCTCAACACCGGGTTCGATGGTGATCGAGGTGATCTGCTTAACAACGTCAGCAGAGCTAAAGAGGTCGATGACCCGTTTGTGGACACGAAGTTCAAATCTGTCCCATGTGTTGGTACCTGGAACATAAAGTAATAAGATCCTTAACCAATTTTCTGTTGAATATTAATGTGAATATGAATGATAAACTAAAAATTTTGTGGGGAAACTCGTCAAAGTACGAATCCAAACAATTTTCTAGAATTGAAGAGTCAAATATTGATTCAGTTTTAACACTATTTTGACAATGGACACAAATTTATGAATAGCAATGAGCCGGTCTAAGGGTTGTACACACGGAGGAAGGATACGGAGATAACAGGATTGAAACACTAAAACACAAGGTGTCAAGATCAACATACCATGATGCATGAAGATTTAACTAAAACCACCAATGATAATCGCAGATAGGCAAATATATAAATACAAATGGATGATGGGAAAAGAGAGATGTAAGGGAAAAATCAGTTGAGGGATTGATCCAGGGTAACAATTACTAACAATCAAATAGAGGATTCCATAATCAGGCTTACAGTTAAATCTTAAAATAAGGCATTGATTCACAATTACTAACAATCAAATAGAGGATTCCATAATCAGGCTTACAGTTAAATCTTAAAATAAGGCATTGATTCACAAGTACCTTCACCGCAGGGAGATTTCCTTGTGGTGATGTGGAGGACTTTAGTTGGCATCCTCACAGGTCCCTTAACCCTCAGTCTCTTGTCTTTGGCACCCCGAACCAAATCAGCACAAACTGTTGATTTAAAAAACAAAGTAAACCATAAGAATTGAACTGAAGGCACCAACAAATAAATTTTCAATTATTTGTAGAAACACAGAAATTAAGGCCACAAAAAACCATTGTTGTTGAGTTAAGTCAAAGCCCATCAAAAGGCTTCGACCGCATTCGTGAATCATGGATGACTCTCCCAGAGCAACCATCAGAAGTTCATTTGAAAAATAAATAACAAAGCAATAACTAACACGTTAAAAATCGAGAAGAACGTGAAAAGTGAAAAAGCCAACGAATTACAAACAACAACAGCAATCACAAAGCAAATGAGGAAGAACCACTATATTTCAGAAACAATTTACAAAAAAAAAAAACAACATATGAGTTCGAATGCAACATTAGATAAAAGAAAATTCCAATTTGCTTCAAAATAGAGGTACAAGGAGATACCCTTTTCAAGGTTCTTCACATTCTTGGAGGAAAGAGTAATCCTAATCTTGTGGATCTGCTCTTGTGCGTCCTCCAAACCAGGCTTCGTAGGCTTCATTGCTGCATACGCCATGTTTGCTTACTTACTTACTACCTGAAAACAAAAATTCCAAAACTAAGAGGAAGAAGTAAGGTAAACAGCATGGGAAGGGGAAGGGGAAGGGGAACGGAAATGGGGGTGGAGAAGAGTACCGGAGCAAAGGGCGGCGGGTACGGCTGAGGTAGGTTATTTCAGCTGGGGAGGATTATAAGAGGTGGGAAGAAGAAAGGTAGGGTTTTTTTGTATTAATATCAGTGGACTTAGAGGCCCGAATGCTAATAGACATATCGGGCCAAATTCCAAAGGATTTTTCTTTTTTTTCTTTTTCTTTTGTGTCAAAAATAAAATACTAAAATGTTTTTAAATACGATTTTGAAATCACTAATTTATAATGTTTAATTAATAGTTCTTTTTTTTTTTTTTTTTGAAATCACTAATGTATAATTTTAAATTAATAGTTATCTTTTATAGAATTTTTTTTTTTATATCTGTGAATATTGATCAACAACGTCCTTACTTTATAGCATTTGAGTGTCAAAAAAACTCATAAGAAATTAATTCCTACGTAGGTGGTCATCATGCATTGAACTCATGACCTCTTAATAGTTATTAAGACTATGTTTATCGGTCAACTTTGTCTTTTATAGTAATTTGACATTGAGAAATTTTATGAGAATAATTGGGTCATCTTTATAGGCATACTTATCAAAAACATCCATAAGATTAATTTTTTCTTGATAACTCCACTAAGGAGGTATTGTTTATGTTTATTTGGTTGGGACTAAGTTGTTTGATTGCTTTAATCAACAATATTTTCCTATATCCATGATAATTGTTGGTCGTGTGTGTCTACTATAAACATGTAAATACAACTTCGATGATAATTCTATTTTTTGTGCATGTTCAACTTATACATCCTACCGTAAAGTATGTTGTTATTAAGGTTGTTTTGATTATATAAATAATAATATTTTGTATACTATAAATACAATAAACTTCCTATAGGAAATTGTAAAATATATTTTTATTTATTGAGCTCAAAGTTGGATTGAGAGTTAAATAATTTAAAATTTTAAGAACATGGTAAGTAGTAATAGCTTTTTTTTTTTTTCCAATTTTTAAGTCAAGTTTGTCAAAAAAAAAACTTTTAAGTGAAAAATAAAATTTCATAAAATCCACTAAACTCAAAATCTCCTCTCCTAAGACTAAGAAAAAAAACATCATCATAGATCAAAGGCAAACTTTATTAATTGCTCACAATAAATGGACTAATTTGAACAACAAAAATGATTAAGAAAGTTTTTATCTCTCCTAACTATTGTCTTTAAAAATATGATTTAAATTGTCAACGTCTCTCTTTCTTAGCAATAAACTCAAAATGATGAATTAATGCATATTTGGCTAGTAATTTTTAACTTTGTTAAAATATTTATTAAAATATGAACAGTTTAGTGATATATAACAATTGTGTACAGAGTACTAAACTATAATAACGTGAAAATAAACAAACAACACATCAACATTTGTTAATCCAGTTCGATGAATGAGCATCTACATCTGGGGGTTGTTTATCCATAATAAAAAATTGTATTAATCATAAATACAATAAATGTTGAATACATAGTTATGACCGAAGGAACATCACTTATACACCAGACTGTACTATAATTGATTCAACAAAACTTGATAATGGTATAACACAATAATCATAACTAATTAGAGGGTGGGACGAAACTACCTCTTAATTGCATCACTAATCAACGATGTACTAAACTTCAACTCCAATTGACTGGAAATTTTCTTCTATCAACCTTTCTTCTTTTTCTCCTAAAAAGTCGCCAAAAAGAACTTACCATAATCGATATTTATCCTTAATTCATACCAGCACGCAAACTTCCTTAGGATGTTACCAATATATTCTGAAATAAAATAGGTGAGATCAATCTGTTAACATTTATGTCCCAATATCTTTTGGTGGTTTCATTATTCTCTTTATTCAGCCTATACCTTAACTAAAATAGTAGTCTTACGGACTAGATAACACAACAGTCAAAATAAGAGTATAAGGAAGAGAAGAGAGAAGGCAAGATAAAATATTAACAAAGTATTTTTCAACATTTTATCTTCGTTTTAAAGTTTAAATTTACTTTTACAACAAAGTAATAGCGTTGTAGCAATTTTTGTAGACTATGTTTTTTAACATTTTAAAAATATTCTCGAAACATTTGATAAATGTTAAATTGCAAATGTAGTATATATAATTTAGAGGATGATCGGTTGTAGTCTTTTATAATTTAGATTTGGCCAAAATTTTGCATCTTAACCTAACTTTTAGGTTGTATAATTCGGGTTGGTCGGATTAGGACGACTCATAAAGTTACATGAGTATACAATTTTTAATAAGCAAACATGATCTAAGTTCTAACCATTGTTTTTTGGTCAAGTGAAAAAGAGAAAAGGTTGTCGAAGGAAAGAGTGTTGGGGTTTTAAACACAGCGGTAGTGAAGAAGAAGAGTTAAGGAATTAGGGTTTTAGACAGAATGACAATGGGACTAAGGCTTTACACCGAGAGAACTGGCAATGGTTTGGGATTACCATCTTTCGACGTTGATCAAGGCGAGGTTCTCATGCACGTATTGCCCGCCGTCGGCATCGTTTTCGATAATCGGCCTCCCGAGTTCCCCGGCACTCTCTACGTCTCCTCCAGGTATCTTCTGCTTCATTCTGTTACATACTCTCTGTTCCATACTCCCTTTTGTGTGGGGAGCTTCTATTTGATTTTTTTTTTTTTAAAAGAAGTTGATATTTTGTTAAGCGAGTGGAGAGAGAATTTTTGTGGGTTGAGCTAAAAGGATTGGGAGTACTCTTGAGCTAAAGGAGATTAAGACAAAAGGGGAAATTGAGAATGAAAGCTGAAAAATTCCTAGAAGGGAAAATGCCATGGGAAGTGTTGATTGCAGTTGAAACAGGGGGGAAAGAGATACATTCCTTTGGTGTCATTGTTTTTTAAGGATAAAAAAGTATGATTTCTTTTCTATCCTGTTTTATGTGTTTCCATTCTTGGTGAGAGGTCTTCTTTTTTACATGTGCCTTACCCTGAACATTCGACACAATAATGTCTTCTTTTTCGATGATTTGTTGGTTATTTCTTTAGATATAATGTTAGAGTTTGCAGGCAGTTGTTGTGTAGGCTTGCAATTGGGAATTAGGATAGAAAGGACATCTGCAAATGTAGCTAGAGTCTAGAGGGGAACAAGATATTTGGGAGTTTGTCCATAATCCAATGCAAAGTGTGTCGGGACTTCTAATTTAAGCTCTTTTGTAGTCATGATACACCTTTTTTAAGTTAATTCCAATTAAATGGATATTTTGTCATAATACTCAATTGTAGGTGTGGGAGGTTATTATGTTTAATGTATCTTTGGGGTTTCCCTTCCTTCATTAGCTTTTTGTAACTATCAGCTCAGCTTTGTCTAATTCTTTTGGGTTGTAAGCCTTCTTGATGTTAGTTTTGGGATTCTCTTTCTGGGATTGTTTGAGCTTGGTCTAATTTTTTTTGGGTTAGAGTTCCATATAAACACTAGTTTTGATATTCTTTGTTTGGGTTGTTTTTTGTATGGTCTTGGACGTACTTCATTTTTTTCATTATGAAAGCTCAGTTTCTAACTATAGATTATGTCTTAATTGTCTATTATTTAATCGAACACGTCCTACAAAGAAAGAAAAAAAAAAACTAATTGACTAACTTGCTAACTCATTGAGAAGCTGATCATGTTTGTAGGCAAGTGGTTTGGTTGAGTGATGCGAACATGGCAAAAGGTTATGCAGTTGATTTTCTGTCCATGTCATTGCATGCAGTTTCAACAGACCCAGAGGCCTATCCGTCTCCTTGTTTGTATGTTCAGGTATTTACTTGTGCAGTCTTACATTATTCTCATTAATGTTGTATAGTTAAACAGATTCATTAGCAAAAAAGAGTAAGGATTGAGAGATGTGGATTCAAATTACTTGGTTTCTTATCCATAAAAGAAATTCAGACATAGTAGAGGTAGAGTTGATGAGGAACAGTTGTGGATATTAGGGAGGTAAGTTTCACGAGGGTGTGTGACCATGAAGATGCAAGAACCAAACTCGAATTTCAATCAGTATAATCAGATTTCACAGTCCAGTTGTTGAGGCGTATAGGTGTTTCTTCATTTTTCTGTATTAATGGAAACCGATGAGGTGGGATTGTGGCAGCTTTCTTGGTGGAATAAGCTTGGGACTTGGGGTTACTTTGCCTTTATGTTTCGTGGGTAGAACAGTATGTTTAGTGAGCTGTTGGGATTCAAGTTGGAATTGGATAGATGAAAAAAAAAAGATATATCTATTTTTTCATTTGTGTATTGTATAACCCTGATTTTTCTTGGGGGAAACTGTTGGATCCTTCACACTTTGAGGACGAGGTGTGTTTTAATGGTTGGTTAATTTAAGCCCATCGGGGATTCAGGATAAATGTTACAGGCAGGTTAGTAATCAACTAAAAAGTTTGTTAGTAGGAGCCTGAAGGTGGTTACAATTGGATTGGTGGGTGAGGAGCATGAAAGCAAGCAATTGGATAGTTGTTTGGGCTTGGGTACTTAGATTAGGAAGCAAGGGTCCAAGTCAAAATATCTCCTGTATGGTACGAGGAGACTTAGATATCCTTAATTAGCTAGTCATAACTTGGTACCATTGTTTAGGAAGGTCGGCTTATTAGTTATAGGAGTGTGGGACTTGGTCTCCCTTGAAAAGTGGAGACTGGAAACTTTGTCTATAGTTTGTAACTAGATAAGTGTGGGAGAACTCTAACTTGTGAAAGCATCCCATTCTGCGCAAACTCACTCTCTCTTGTGTAAACTAGACGAGGTAGAACACAATAGCAATGCATGCATCCATTCCACCCTCAAGTGTCGGACACATTCGAGGTCATGCAGTCACACATAGTTCCTTTCTTAGCCTCCCTGACTAGGGACTAGGAGTCACCTTCCCTTGGTATAGACCAACCTGAACAACATTACAAGGAATTTATGATGTAAGTTTCTCATGCTTGCTTGTATACGTTCCAACTTTTTGAGAAATCCAAGAGAAACATTTGATAAGATTAGTTGTTTCCTATCTAGCAGTGTAATTAAGGCGGCTTGCATAAAATTCTTGCTCAACTATCTGCTTGTAGGCACTGTTATTTTTCTGGTCCTTTATACTTTTTTAATAACATTTGCCAAAAGATTTTATTTTGCCTGACATTTCCTTTGCTGATTGTGTTTGAAGATTGATACTGGAGATGATGAAGAGTTAGAGAATTCAGATTCAGAATGTCATGGTGAAGAGTCTGAGAATTTTGACCTAACTGCAGTTAGAGAGATGAGGCTTGTACCTTCAAATCCCAACGAATGTATGTCTCTCCTCTTTTTTGTTTGATTGTGAAATGTTATTTGAATGTAGAATAATACCTTTAATTATTTTATTTTATTTTATTTTTGCTGTAGTAGAAACTCTGTTTGAGATATTCTGCCAGTGTGCTGAGCTTAATCCTGAACCAAATGGAGGTTAGTTCACATTCATAATTGACCTCGGTTTCTATTTTCATACAACTAGTTAGTTTTTTTGGGTATAAACTACCTGCTTCCTTCAGATGAAGAAGAAGAAGAGCACAACTGGTTTTTTGGTGCCGATCAGTTGGAACAGATGCCAGGTATGTAATCAAATAGATTGTATAATTCTTCTACAGAACCACTTGTTCCGGATGATAAAAATTCATCTTCTGTAATATTTAGGACTTTCAGTAGCAGGAGATGACGAAGAACAATTCTCCTCTATCCCACCAAGCTCAATCGGCAACTCAAATGGAGATCATGATCAACTAGCTCGCACAGTGCTTCAGGTGTGTTCTTGAACGCATATCCCATCTCGTAAAGCATTCATTAGCAAACTCAATGAACACACTTTTTTTTACTTTTTGTTTTTGGCCTTTTTCTTTCTATTGGTTTTCTGAGTGCTTTTGTTGCATAATGTTTAGCTTCAAATCAATGATCAGCGTTTTGAGGATGCAGAAGAGATGGAACCTGAAAACAACAATGGTAAGCATAGTTAGAGCTTGTACCTTAAGAATCAGACTGTCCTGTTGTACAACTAAACCCCTGCTGTATATGCAATTTTTGCGATCCACATCAGACAGATTAAGCTTTAGGCACTTAGTTTTTCTTTGTAGTTTCTACTGCCCTGCTTTTGACTTGCTAGTGTTTGGATTTTTAAATCCTCATACTAAAGTGAGTTTGGATTTATGTTGTGTTTGGTTTTTTCACATTTTAAGAGTGGTTTGATAACTTGTTTTGTGTCTTCACTTTCTGAAATGGTTATAACTTGTAAGGGTTGTAAGTGAATTAAGAAAAAGAGGTTCATGTTCAATTTTTTTTTTTTTTTTTTTGTACCATTCTTCCCTTAATTTGTTTCTCTAACATATATTTCCTTGTTACATGTTTCTTAAAAAAAAAAATTAAAAATCACAATTATTGACAAAACTTTGATAAGTAACGACTTAGTGTCTCCCTCTCTACTTTGAATATTCTAGCAATGTAGGAGGATGTTTGAGCAAGAGGTAGTTGGTTATTATTGAGTTTATGTTTGTAGTGTAAATTATTTTAGTGTAAGAAAGAAATGGTAAACTCTGTAACAAATAATAAAAGAAAAATGGTATATGTAAAATAGTAAAAAATTGTAATAAATAGTAAATATTATAGCAAATGGAGGTTTTGACGTAGTGTTAACTATAGTTAATTAGAGATTATATAGAAATATTTATAGATGTCGGGGGTAAAAACTATAGTTAGTAAATAATATTATTTTGTAGTATTTACTATAAAATAGAATAATCAACGTCCAAATACAAGTTATGGTTTTGATCCCACCTTCCTTGAGGTCCCTATTTCTCCCCTCTATTCATCTTCTTGGGTACAAATCTTTCGCTATTGTTTTGAAAAATGAATATAAAGTTTACAATCATTTATAAAAGAATTGTTATATGTTTTTTCGAAGACACATTTTTAGAGTTATAAGCATCTTTTTATATATCCTTGAGAATTTGAGACTAATTTCGTAGATAACATTTGGAAATTAATTCTTAAGTTGGTGGTTATGTATTAGCCAACTGGGTTGTTAATCTTTGACCTATCAACTAGTTATTAAAACTATAATAGGCTTAATTCTTGATTTCATTTAAAAGAAAAGAAAAATATGTGCATTTTGCTCATGATTTTTAAAAATGTATCTTTTAATCTCCTTTTTTTTTAAAAAAAAAATAAATTTAAAACTTGAAGTATCTTTTATTTTCTATATTTTAATATGTTATCCATGATATTTAAAATTCAAAAAATTATTTTGTTAATTTTTAACAAGAGAACCTAAATTTTAAAACAAAATTCCAAATAACCATCCAGTTTCAAGAAAAATGGTCAAAAATAGCAAATTTGATAAAAAACTTACAACATATAGCAAAATTTTAGGTTATATCAGTAATATTGGTAGATAATCGTAAAAGTTTATCAGCTTCTATCATTAATGTAATTCAAAGTTCTGTTATAAGTAGTAAATATTTTAATTTATTTTACTATATTTAAAAATGTAATTTTTTCAAAAATAGAAAATTTTGACAAACTATTTACACTATAGAATAAAATACAAAATTCATTATACTCAACTTTTATATGATGTAAAAATATTTTTATCAAATATTCTATTTATTTGACGATTTTTCTTTAATATATATATATATATATATATATATATATATATAAATAAAGGTGAGTTAATATATATTTTTATTGAAAATTGGGGAAGTGAATGTTGGAGGGTGTTAAACCCTGTTCCATAAGAGTCCAACTTTCATAAAACCTAATCTCACTTCCCTTCCGCCCTCGCACTTCACCATCTTTCTCCCGTCGCCGTCGCCGTCGCCGTCGCTGCCTCCCTCAATTTGCCTCACCGTCTCCACTCAGATTCATTCTTCTCAAGGTTAGTTCGAAGAATGGTTTCCAAATATTCTACAAAGTTGTTGACAATTTGTGTGGCCTCTTTTTGTAAATCCCAGCAATTTCAGAAAGCTGAAATTGCCATAAAAGATGCCATTCGGTTAGGAGTTGTTCCCGATATACTAACTTACAATATTTTGGTTAATGGGTATTGTCAATTTAGCGACATGGATGCTGCTTATTCTGTTCTTTATAAAATGAGGGAAGCTGGCATTACTCCAAATGTGTTTATTTATACTTCTTTGATGGCTGCTGCATCCAGAAACTCTTCGTTAGAACAATGCCTTAATTTGTTTGATGAAATGCTTCAATTACGTATCAATCCTGATATATGGAGTTACACCACTTTGATCCACTGTTTCCTTAAAGTAGGAAAGCCAAATGAAGCTAATAGTATTTTTTTGGATATTATACTTAAAGACCACTGCCCTAATCCTGCTACGTTTGATGTGATGATTTTCGGGCTTTGCAGTTGTGGATATACAAGTAATGCTATTGCGTTGTTTAGAAATTTACAGAGCCATGGATTTGTTCCTAAATTTGTTACATATAACATTCTTCTTACTGGACTTTGCAAGGCGGCTAGGTTGAACGTCTCTATGAGTATGTTCAATGAGGCTATGAGTATGTTCGACGAGGCCATCGATTTGGGTTTTGAGCCTGATTACACGACGTACATTGCATTGATGAAATGTTGCTTCAAATTTAGAGAGTATCAACATGGATTTGAGATATTCTTTGAAATGAAAAACAAAGGCCTTGCTTTTAATGGTTTTGGTTACTACACTGCTATTGGTGCTTTACTTCGGTTAGGTAGGCTTGAAGAGGCAAATTTTTTTATGGTAGAGATGATAAAGAATGGAGTGGTATTTGATTTAGTTTTTTATAACACAGTTGTTAATTTGTACTGTAAACATGGTAAATTGGAGGCTGCACATAAGATGTTGGATAAGATAGAGTCGCGAGGATTACAATGCGATGATTACACACATGCTATAATCACTGATGGGTTATGTAAGGTTGGCAATTTTGAGGGGGCCCGACGGCATTTGAATTATATGTATCCAACAGGTTTTACTAATTCAAACGTGGTAGCCTCAAGTTGTCTAATTGATAGGTTATGTAAGGCTGGACAAATTGACCAAGCAATGAAATTGTTTGAATTAATGGAAACAAAGGATCCTTATACCTACACCTCTTTGATGCATAATCTTTGCAAGGCAAGGAGATTCCTTTGTGCATCAAAGTTATTGCTCGACTGCTTAAGAAGTGGCATCAGTGTTTTTCGGTCCACACAATGTGCAGTTATCTTCGGTCTTTGTTCTTTGGGATTTACAAGTGAAGCAAGGAAGCTCAAACCTTTCATTCATTGATCATAAATAGAGATTTCAATAGGAGGAGGTACCCGCAACAAAGAAATGTTTATTTCCAATGGAAAGCAGAAGGAATCCAAGCGTCATGAAACAAGGTAGATACCGAAAATCTCTCTTATACATGAAACAAGCACAGGGAACAAAATTATTGAGTGTTACTTTTCTACGGTTAGGCATTTTTCTCATGTGCCCCCTTTCGTGATTGACCATAGGGATATTCTTTGTAATTTACATTTTCCCTTATTGTTTAGCCTCAAACCGAAAAGGGGTCAATTTTTTCTTTAAATTTTTTTTTTAAAAAATATTTCTGTACTATATATCTATACTATGTATATAAAGTGGCTATATGAACAATTCCCCCCCCCCCCCCCCCCCCCTATTTTCTCTAGCTTACTATTTGGTTTTATAGTAAGCGTCTTATTAGTTCTTTTTTGTTTTGTTTTATGATTAATTATGATTTTTTAATAAATAACTAAGTATTAAACATTTCAACCCACGTTTACGTCCCTCTTGGTTCCACTTGCCATGAATCTTTCTTTTATTCGTTTTTTTTGTATATCAGTAATTGTTTCCTATATTTTAGGATTCCATTGATTGTGAAGTTTTTTTCTTTAAGATGTATTAATTTGAAGTTAAAAGTCACTGATTTTTCTAAAAAATAAATAAAAAATCTTCTACATCAAAATGCATGTTTAGGATCTCTATAATTATAGATTTCGATAGGAGGACGAGGAGGTTGTGGCAGCAAAGAAATGTTTATTTACAATGGGAAGCAGAAAGAGTCCAGACGACATGAAACAAGGTACATACTGAATATCTCTCTCATACATTTTTACCATTTTGTTGTTGAGTAAGATGATTTTTTTTTTTTTGAGATGTTTAAAATTTTCAATTGCATGATGTTTTTTTTTTTTCTTTCTATTTTCTTACATCTAACTGCGCAATGTAACAATCTTCTTATAAACATATAGATTTCAAGGTATTTCTCTCCAATCTTGTTTTAATTTAGTTTAGATTGTTTGTACATTGAATAACAAATTCAGTTCTTGTAATTTAGAGATGGTTTGTAAATTTCAGTTTCCTTAATTTTACAATTTTAGTTCTGGCCCATGTTTACCACAAATTGACTTAAGAGAAGTCAGTGTAAACATTGGTTCAATTGCGTTTATTTCATCACACAACGCTTGGAACTAAGGGAGAATATATTTTTCATGTGTTAAAAAAGAAGAATGTTATTCTAAGAAAAATAATAAAAATTTATCCTCTAAGAGAGAAAAAAGAAAGAAAAGAAAATGAAATGTTCAACTAGTAGGCCATGGTAGGATAGTGTTAATTCAATTTCACTTTTCCATTTTGCCATCATAGAAAACGTACACGTTTTTGGAATAAATATTCACATCTTTTCCTATGATTACAATTCTTAATTTTCTTGACTTGCAACAGAACCAGGGGGAAAAACAGAAGTACTATAAAAATATGACATGTTCGCGTCACGGTTTTGCCAAAGAAAACGTATTAATCCAGGTTCCCTTCTTTTGCCATTTCCACAAATACTTCTTTACTTTTAGAATAGAATGTATAATTGTTATGGCCTATGGGTGAAAATTTGTTCCAAGCCCATACTCCTGAAAGAAGGATTGACATAAACTTTACCAATTTGATGATTTTCCTACCAGGAACTTGGGGAAGAAAACCAACTTCTTTGGAGTTTGGTTTAGATCATCCACTCAAGTGATAAAAGGGTTTTGACATTCTCAAAACCGTCTCCTACAAAATAGGATTTATATATACATATAAGTAAAACAATACATACACTCAAAGGTACGTTCAAATTACTCCTAGTTTTCTACTTTTGAAGCTATAGATAAAATTTGTTTGTTACTGAGTTGTGACTTGAGCACTGCAGTGTAGGTGCCTTACTACTTCACAGGGGTGCAAGATTCATTTCTTTTGCAGAGCCATTATTTAATTTTTCCCTTTGTATTACAAATTTGTCTTGGTATACTGAATTTCAACATCGATTATTGGTGGTATTCTATGTGAGAATTAATCATTGATTTATGGATATTCAAAACATGGATGTGATAAAAATGGCTAACAAAGTTAAGAGTTGGATTACATTGAAGAAACAAAGACAAATATTGTATTTTCCACAACCAAGAACATGGCACAATAGACTCTTTCGATTTAAGTGAGTTAATTGAAGTATTGATCTTGAAAGAGTTACTTAAAGGATTACGTTAGAAGAGTAGTAAACAAGTACATGGAAAGACCCAACGGGGTAGAGACTAAAGATATGATAACTCTTCACCCCTTACGTGAGATTGGAGTAATCTTTAATGCTCAACTCAAGAGAGAATAGAGAAAGAAGGTGGAAAAGAGAATCTTAGATAATGATGCGAAACCATATCAAAAGCTCACTTGTAATGCTTCAAACTTAGTCAATGATGGTCCAATTAATGACTTGATAGATTCTTTGTGCATAAATTTATGAATGTCGAAGTGCATGTAACTTAGCACCTCAACAATGTAAAGACTTCCTTTCTTTTGCGATCTCAATGTTTGGTTTATTTATTACAAATTCACCAATGGTATGTTAATTTTGACATCAACAACTTGCATCGTTTCATTTAAATTTTTTATAGAATGCAAAATAAATTTGAATGGAATAAATAGTTAGAACCCAAATTTCTTTTTGAAAAAAGTAATTTGCTTTTTTGAGTATTTATTTAGCTTTGTTGGGTATCTTTTGGGATAGAAAAAGAAAAGAGGACCCAAACAAAAAGTTGGGCTTATAAAGTTTCAAAATTTTCATTTTTTTTATAAATTATTGGATTGGAACATACAAAAACACATGCAAACAATGTAGGGTCCATAATGCTTTGTCAAAAGTATATTAAAGAGGGCTTGTCCCAAAACTTTTTTTTTAATATATATATATGAGGTATTTATACTTCTATTATTGTTTACAAATTTTATGATTAACACTTCATGATGTGTTAGATCTCTAATAGATAATAAATTCAGTGTGCTGTTGGCCTAAAGAGCTCAAAAATTAAATTAAAGATATAAGAATAGTCAAAACGTAACAGCTTCTAGCCCTTCTCCGTCGTTATTTGCATGGTTATTTGTATGAGACAAGTAATTCGCAGTGTCACATGAAATCAAGCGTCGAAGAAGAATAGTCAAAACGTAACAACTCCTAGCCCTTCTTTGCCATTATTTGCATGATTATTTGAATGAGACAAGTAATTGACAATGTCACGTGAAATCAAGCATCGAAAAAGAATAGTCAAAACGTAACGACCTCTAATTAAATAGTTAGTGTTTAAAAAGAAACTTAATTATAATAAAGGCTATTAAAGAATTCTAAATATCTCACTTCAAATAAAGCTAGAGAATTGGATTTAGAACCAAACAAAAAACCAAGGAGACTAAAGTAAACCATGAAATCATGAGGCTTTCCAGAGATGAAATAGATGTAAAAAAAAAAAAAAGATTCAATTTTACAAACTTTTTTATACCTGAAATGTCCCTTTTACATAACATACCTCTTTTCTTTTTTACTTTCCTTTTGGGTGGATGCATGGGTTGGCATTTTCAAAGTTATTTTTGTGTGGTTTGTGCATTTTTCCATGTCAAGAGATGCCCTTCAATCTTAATCTTGATGTGGACTTTTATTAGTTTAACAAAAACTCACTTTCTTTCCTACAAAGAGAGCCTATTTAAAATATCACCAAATTATAATCTCAATTCGGTTTTGTTATCTCGTTTCATCTTCTACTTTATCAAGTTAACTCACTTTTTTATATCAACTGTCGTTCTAAATCATCACTCATCAATCTAGTAAGTATCAAATCATCATTTTAATAAGATATAATTGTAAATACAACAATTAGATATAACAAAATTTATTAGTGATAGGTCTATCGCTTATAAAAGTATATTAATAATAGAGTTTACCACATTAATAAAAATTTATCGGCGTTTATCATTTTTACAATTTCTTAAAAATATTACTCTACATTTAAACATTAACCCTAAAAATGCTAACTTTTTAATAACAGTGTCGAATAACATAAACATACAATATTTTAACAAACATAGAACCATAAAGGTTTGTAGATAATATTTATAAATTTAACCCCAATAGCATTTATAAAGGTTTGGTTTGTAACCAGAGACAAAAAAAAAGGGTCATTGGATTATTATTGATCCACTAATAATATTGTTTAGTTTAATGAAAAGGGATTACTTAATAAAAGAAAATTAGAATAATAATAGCAAAGGATATTGACAAATAGAAAAGACAAGAAGTAGAGAGGAAGAAGAAGAGGAGGAGGAGGAGGCAACATGTGAAGAGGAAGTGTTCCAATTCCATAAAAGATTTGTTTTTGGGTTTTTGGGATTTTTGGATTTTTTTTTTTTTTTTTTGCATGGGATTTTGGAAAAGTTTAACTGAAAAAAGAAAGAAGAAAAAAAGAAAAAAAAAAAAAGGCAATTGTAATGATAATAAAATAGAACAAATTAAACTTTTCAAAAAGGTATTCCCAACACTTTTGATTGCCCATTGGTAGAGTGTGTTTTGGACTTTGGAGAAACACATGCATCTCTATCCCATGCCCTCAAAAGTACCCTTCCCTTTTGTTTAGGGTTTTCAATTTTTTTCAACTATAAATTTTGTCTCTCAACATTTTTTTAGATACCATTCGACACGTCTTTGAACTTTTATACGATGTGATAGAAACGTTTTAACTTCAAATTATTGATTAAATTTTATTTTATAATTTTAGATATTTCTGATTTTTATCCTTTTTATGACATTTAAGTAAGGGTATTTGTGTCATTTTACTATGATGCATTACGGTTTTCATTGGTTTTTGGTTGTTCAGAAGTTGGGTTTTACATTAACCAGATTTAGTCTTTATGCTTCTAATTTCAAGTTTATTTAGTCAAGAAAACTTCAAATTCATGTGTGTTGAGAGTTCGTTGCATCACAAGAACATTCACGTGGGATGAATCATACTATTCGTGGATTTTTCGAAAATCTTAGGACAAGAAACTTGTTATTGTTTCAAGATATTTGATCTCTAGGTAATCCGTGTCTAACCCAATTCTTAGAGTTGAAATCATATTGATTTGGGTGTTTAAGTGATTGAGAATTAGGCACACTCCCATTTTCCAAGGGTTCTTGATTCCAATTGCTAGGGTTTTTGTATCATGATGTGTTGGAATTCTTTTTGAACTTTTAATTTCGAATTTTTTAGGTATTTAAATTTTTAATTTCTTTTATAGATTTCACTTAGTTTTGTGTCAGATACGTACATAAACATTAACAGAGTGTCTAATATGTTATTTCTAATTTTTAATCGTGGATTCATCGACGATCGACGAGTAATGGCAACGTCAAGCATGAGGAGGAAATGGGAAAAGACGAAGGGAGAAAGAAGAAATATATATATGTGTGTGTGTGTGTGTGTTTTAAATTTAAATTAATAAAATAATATTTTTAAAAAAAAAAATAGTAATAAATAAGTATCATATCAACTTAACTTTCTAGTAGGGAGTAATATAAAACTCGATTGGGAAACTAAAGATGCTATCAAAAGTAAACCTAAACCAAATTTCAACCTCTAAAAGTAAACCTAAATCAAACTTTAATGTCCAAAACTGTATTCTTTTTAGTAATAAAAACGTTTCTTTCTTCTTAAACTACTTAAAAATACAAACTTATTATATTTTAGTTAAGTCTGCTTAATACAATGACAACAAATAATTGTCCAGTAAACTATATATAACTAAAAATTAATAGAATGACTAAAAATAAAGTGTCCAGAATACATACCCTAAATCTTAGAGACTAAAATGTAAAACTTAAAAATTGATGAACGCGTGCAACCTAAACCAAAACCTAAGTCATTTTAACTATTTGTATTGCTCAAATCTTTTTTAATTATTTATCGACATGACTCCCAATTTCCATCTCCCACCTATTTTAAGATGAAGGGAAAAGAATATTTGAAGTTTAAAGCTTTTCATTTTTTCTTTTTTAATTTGTTGGATTTTATTGTTATTTCCTAATATATTTTGTTCGTTTTCTACAACGTTTTAAATCATAATATTTAATAATCATATTATTTGTAAGAACTCATGCAATGTCATATATAGATTGTACAAGACTATGGTACAATTTTCAAATAGTTGACGAGGATTATTAGTCGTCAACTAAGTGAACATTTTTAAATAGTTGACGATGATATATATACAGTGGATGACTAGAAAATATAAATAACATGTTGGACAAGATTCATCTCTAAGTCGATTATTCAAGACCATGGTAAGTTCTTTAAGTACTTTTAATCCACTTTCATACTTTTCTTTTTAACCATTTTTAGATATAATTAATTATTTGGCATTCTTATTAATTTCACCAATTTAATATCTATACCACGAAACACTTAGAATTCGACTAAAATCAATTCGAATGTAATTCAATGATACTTTAAATAAAAATATTTTAAAAAATAGACGTATGGTAGTAATAGTTTAATTTCATACATTTTTTTTTGGTAACATAGAAATTGTGATTATGTTGGCTTTTTTTTTTTATTTGTTGATGAGAAAAAAATAAAGAGTGTAGATTTATACAAACAATATATCATAAACATTTTGAATAAATGTTTAGGTCTATGATGATCATCATCATGTTCATTTCAAAATTCTTCCAAAAAGAAAGAAAAGAAAAGAAAAGAAAACTTCTAAAGTGAAGTGACAATAATCTAAAGTTTATATGGATTCAATGTGGAATATCCCAACAAGAAAAAGTAAGGGCATGGAAAATTATATCCTTAATTATGTTAAAGTTTTTGAAAAAAATTTAAATATGTAAAAGTAAACATAGTAATAATAATTTGTTATTAAAGATGACAAAATTGATAAAATATTTACAAAAATATTGTAAAATTCCAAATTCTATCAATGATATACGTCGATAGAAACCGATAAAAGTCTATCAGTGTCTATCATCGAATTTGAAATTTTGTTATATTTTGTAAATGTTCCGGGTCATTTTTCTATATTTGAAAATAACCCTAATAATCAAACTCTTTATAGCTCATTAATTTTTTTTTACTGTATTTTGCTATATCGAGTATATCAAGGAGTATCGGTGTATCGAGTGTGTATCAGGTGTATCAAATGTATATCAGTAACAATGATATTTGTAACATTTTACATCTTTTATATGTGGTTGGCTGGACTTTGTTTTTGCTATTTTTGCAAATAATAAATATGTGTGCTATAAACTTGATTATTATAATTTGTTTTGACTTTTTTGCTAGTGCCCCTTAAACATACGCACGAGACAAAATTGAAAAAGAAAATCAAAAAATAAAAAGAAACGTTAGAGCTAAATACTTGTTATAACTTGAGCGTTTCAGTAAAAATTTGAAAACAACTCAACTTAGAGTTAAAATTAATGAATCATTACAAATACCCAATCGAACCACAAACTTGATAGTTAGAAGTATATTCAAATTTCAATCGAGAAGTTAGTGTTCCACTCGGTAGCTAAGTTGAATAATAATAAGGGTAAGCGGTCCTGTAATTTTTTTGGCTTTTCTACAAATTAAGAGAGGGAGAAGAAGAAATGATATATCTTTCTAAAAGAAAAAGAAAAAGAAAAAAAGAAGGCCATGAATTAATTAACAATGGTGTATTTGTTTTTGTTATTTGCAATATGAATAAAGACATGAAGCAATTTGATTCCACATTTGTCTCATTTATTATGACTTAGACAAAATGGCACCATCCAAACAGATTCATGACAAAAATTAATTTAATTTTCTAGAATATTCATTTTTGTAAACTTCCATCATCATTTTGATTCTTTCTATATTTGATTTGCATTATTATTACCTCACATGTCTTATTTTCCATTTACCCTCTTTTCTTTTCTTTTTTTCCAATGCTCATTGCAAAACTCAATCTTAAAAATATAGTTATAATTACGATTCTACGGTCAAACTTTTACGGTAAAAATTGAATTTATAAATCTATACAAGTGTTAGAATTTTGACCATAAAATATAAGATAGTTTTGATTATAGGACTTCGATGATAAAAGTTAAACTATGGAACGTCTAGGTTGTTGCAACTTATATAATCATTTAAGTTTGAGAAATGAATTTAACATTTCTTTGAAAAATTATCTTAATTATTTATTAAATTTTAAGATTTTTTAAAAAAAGCCTTAAAATTAATTGTATTTTGAAAACACTTTAAAAAAGTATACAATATATATATATATAGGAGAATTAGTTAAATTTAAGAAAAGAATGGAGGGAGGGGGCAGAATTGAGAAAGGTGGCTGGAGGAATAAATTTCACAATAATTTCCACATAACTACTCTGACCTGGACCAATAAATATATAAAATAAATACCAAATCCAAATAAATAAATAAATAAATAAATAAATAAATAAATAAAAAGAAAGGAAAAAAATAAGTAAGTAAGTAAATAAATAAAGAAAAGATCATGCGAATAAGGTGTAACTCAACAACGACAAAAGCCTGCCCAAGTGGAGTGTCAGTTACTGACACTCCCCATTTACTTCCATCCATTTCTTTTATTATTATTATTATTATTATTATTATTATTATTATTATTTAGGTATTTACAACTGTTTCCCACTCCATCAAAAAAACCCTTTTATTATTTATTCATTTCTATTTCCCCTTTTTCAAATTCTTTCTCCTCCTCCTCCTCCTCCTCTCCATTGGTCCACGTGCCCTTGGCCGTTTCTTCTCCTTTTTCGGGTCCATTTGAATTTTGAAATTGGGTCCGCCGCCGTATGTCATCGCGGGTTTTCGAAGATTTGTCTAATCTGGGCCGTTCAGTGGTTGCTCGGGAAATGTAAGCTTGTGATCGGATCGGATCGGATGGTCCCAGTTGCAGCAAACGAAATACGGAGGAGTTTTGACGAAGGGGATTTGTTCTTGAGATTTTACTTTTTATTTATTATTTGATTTGATGCTTTACTTTATGTTTTATTTTTGTGTACTCGATACGTCTCTCTTTGTGTTTCGCCTCATTGGTGTAATTCAATCAACGGTAACAAATTTGAATCCCCTTCTTTTTTTTTTCTTTCCTTTTTATGGGTAACACAAATATGTAGTGGAAGTTTTAATTTTTTACCTTCAAAAAATATAAAATTTATTATAAATAATAAAATCGTTGAAAATATCTTAAAGAATAGACTTTTACTACAAGTGTATTGATAGATGTCTATTATATGTTATAAATATTTTTATTGTTATTTCTAGATATTCATGAACCATAATCATTTATCACTGATAAATGTTGATAGACATTAATATCATCGATAAAAAAAATTAAATTTTGCGAAAAATTTAATTAGTTCTGTCACTTTAAAAAAATTACCTTTGATAAAGATTCTTATACAAATTTGAATCAAAAGTTATATGATTTTTATATTATTTCCCTCGTTTAAAATAGGTATTTATGATTTTCAGCCATAGACCAATAGCCATAGGGTAAAGTTTTTTGGTTTTTTTTTTTAATGTTTAAATTAAATTGACTAATAATTTTATTGGTCACATTTTTCGTGTTAATGTATTAAACAAACACGAACATGAAAATATGGAAGATTGTCTTGGGAAAAAAAACACATTGATCTTAAGTTATTGTTTATTTTTTAAGTTTAAATTAAACATTATTTTGATTTACGTAGCCATGTCGTATTTTATTTTAATTCTTATACTTTTATGATATTCATTTTGATCCCTCAAATCTTAATTTTTGTTTACTTTTATATTTTTCTACCAAAATTTTTGCACAAACACTTATTTATTGTACTTGCACTTTTAAACATTTTACTATATAACTTTTTTCATAAAAAAGAAAAAAAAATCTCTTATGAGTACAAATTAAGTTAGGGGATTTAATCTCGGAACCTTTTGTGTTCAGGTACATACAGATGCTAATGGAGTCAAGCTTTTGTTGACCATGTCATGTACAATTAATAGGATGCTGATTCAAGACATTGTTCATTACCTTTACTAGAAGGGAATATTGTACTAAATATGTCTATACATTTACCTCATCTGAACATATTTACCTGAACAAATATTTAAGGTAATTCGTACTATGCTTTAGATGTTATGTTTTAAATATATTAAAGTTTTTATTCCATGATAATTACTAAAATAATTTTCTACTTTATGAAAAACTACTTTAGAATACATTTTATTTTTACCATAATCTTTTAAACACTCTAAACTTCAAACATGTCTCACAATTTTTAGTCTTTTGATGAACTTGATGGAAATTTGGTAATAAAATCATTTTGAGTAAAATATATTTTTCCTTTATTTATCAATTTAGGTAGATTTTATTTTACATTTTGAGTTTGATATTTTCAATTTAATCTCTTAATTTTAAAGTCGTACCAAATGATCAATTGAACTTAATGGTGTGTGTTGATACCAAATTTTGACCAAGCAAAATGTATATGATGTCTACAAGGCAACATCGGTAAATTTGTATTTTAGGAGAAGATGGCTCGTCTACAAGCAAAGACAAACATGAACACTTGTTTGTTGTAAGTCATAACCAACTCAATGCTTAAATTAGAAAAATTGGAGGGAGAATAGAGAGTATCTGATATTGGTTGGAGAACTTATTTGTCTATACTTTTCTCGATTTGATTTTTAGGCTTCAACCCGTCATATCCTTATCTGGTTAGGATTTGTGATTGAGTTGTTTCATCGTGGATTATTCCTGGGTCGAGATCCAATGATCCAACATTGTTACCTAACACTTTTAAGGGTTTCATTATCTATTTGCTAAGTTTATATATGTTGAGCTTGTTCACTGAGGATATTCTTGATGGCTTCAACCTTGGTCAAGCGAATTAGACTCGTTTTTCTTTTAGTCTCGTTCTTATTTTCTTCATATGTCAGTTTGTTGATCACTTTGCTTTTCGTTCAAGAATCCACCCACCCACACTATGATAAAATTTGTTTTGTTTTGTTTTTTTTTTTTTTTTGTCGATGTTAAAGAGTTCGTATAGATTCTTAAATAATGAATTTTTTAATTAGAAGTTGAATTGACGAAAATTAACTTTATAGACTTTGTTACCCGAAACATAAATAATTTAATGTTTTGTTTCATTTATGAAAGTTTTTCCTAAACAAAAACATAATTAAAATTTAATAGTATTTTATTACAAATAGGATGAAATTAAAAGAGTAAAATATATTCTTTTCATAAAAATATAGAGTTAAAATGCAGCTTTTGAATATCTTTTCGAAGTTTTAAATTTTTAGTTTACAAAATATTCTTTTTGAAAAATGGACCAACATCTTTTCTTTTATTTTTATTTCTATTTTTTCCCAAAAAACAATAATCTCTTTTCTTATTTTGAATCCCCAACGGAATTATGGTTATTATTGACATTTGTCTATTCAAAAAATTTCCAAATTCTCTTTTTTCCCAACACTTTTTAGATTTGAAATTCTTAAAAACACCACAAATTTTTTTAAAAAACAAACAATAGTTGTGAACTTTATTTTTAAAAATTATTTGGATATCATATCCAAATTTATTTACCTTGAATTTAAGGAGTTACAAGGTTTTTATCCTTTGTTTTCATTTCATCAAATTATGTATTGAATTTTGATAAATATGATACAAAATTAATGGAGCTTAAAAGAATGACATAGAGCTCAATTTTTGTTTAAATTTTGCTAAGTGAAAAAAATCTTCAAATATTAAATGAGATTAGTTTGGTCGAAATTGAGCAAAAACATATTTATTCTTTATTAACAAAAGTAGGGGAATTTACCAAAAATCGAACATAAAATAAATATTACAATAATCGCTATAAGGTTCAATTAAATCCATTGAAAATTTAAAATAATTATAAAATATAATAAAATAATTTATTTGTGATAAACTTTGAAAAAAATTATAAAAAAATCAAATTCTATTTCATATTTGTAAAAGTTAAACTTACATTTCTTAACAAAAAAAAAAGTGAAAAATAAATAAAATTAACTATTAATAAACCCATTTGGTTAGAAAAATTTGTAGCATGAGGAAAATAAATATAGCAATTTTGTAGTACTATAAATTTTATTAACTTTATTAGACATAAGAAGACAAGAGAAAATGAAAGAAAAAACATATTTAACAAAATTTGAACAATTTTATAATAACACTTACTTGTTTTATCATGATAAATCATTGTAATTAATTCATTTGTTTGCAAGAAATCTTTATTTTGCCCACCAAAACAAAACACACATTAACATCTAATTTATCTGATCAATTCTAATCATGAAGATTTAGATTTTGGTCTCTTTGACTTCTGTAGAAAACAATGCTCATAATTACATTCTCTTAAAAACATAGTGCCTATGATACTAATTATTAACATTATCACATACATTAATTAATAAACCACCACATGTTCTTGCTCTATTATTCACACCTTTTTCTTTTTCATGGTTTAGCAAAAGATTGAAATAAGACGTAAATGCATTAACTAGTTGAGTTATGCTTGTATTAAAATTAGTTGATTAATCGTAAAAATGTAATTGTGTTCTTTGACCTACTTAAATTACTTTAATTTAACGACTAAATATATGTAAATATGCAAAAACATACGTATTCAATATCATGGTGTTATTTGCAACTTTTTTAATAAAAACAGCAAATAAATTATATAGAAATCATGAATTTAATTATTATTTAGTTTAGATAAAGTCAGAATTTAACTTCTATATGTCATATATAACCTCTATAATTTGATAACATATTCATAAATAGTTCAAATAAGATTATTTGTAAGGATTTTATTGTATCATAAAGATTAAATTATAATTATAAATTTTAGGGACTAAATTCTAATGTTTTTAGTTTTACTTAAACTTAACTTCTAAGTTACCTTAATCACAACATTACAATCATAAAATAAACATCATATCTTTGTCTAATATTTAGACAACATTATTATTTGGAGTTTATAATTATGGATAGAAGAAGACTCTTGTGGGTTGATCATTCTTTATTTATCCAAAAAAGAAAGGAAAAGAAAGGAAAAGAAAAAAGAAAAGAAAAGAAGAGAAAAGACGAGTAATAATATAACATAATCACATCAATCATCATAATCGAATAAAATAACGTTGAATTGTTAAAATTCAATAATATTATTCAGCGAGTAGAAGTAATGTACGTTTATCATTTATTGGTTTGAGTTTGACCGTAGAATAATACTAATCTTAAAAATAATGACGAGTTTTTAAAAAATATTTAGTGGATGTTCGAGACAAGTAGTGAGTTATTATAGTTTGATTACAATAGTATGTATTCGAGATGTAGATTATTTTAGTTCGTGTTTGGTGTATAAACTATTTTAGTTTGATAAGAAAAATAGTAAATATTGTAACAAAAAATAGAGAATAATGAATATTAAATAGTAAAAACTGTGGACATTAAAAGTTTTGAAATAGTGTTTACTAGTAGGACGTGATTGTTATATTAACAAATAATCTTGACCCCAAATGGTCCCTATAGTTTACATGTGATATATATATTTGTAATTGGTAAACATATAATATGATATTAAGTATATTGTTATACGATAACAACAAATCGATATGCTTTCCAATGCTATATAATTAACTTTTGTGTTGGATCTTGGACTTATCTATGAGTTGTCCTTTTTCATTAGTTTGTTTTTGGTATCTAACCAATTTGTTAAAAAAGAAAAAAAAGAAAAGAAAAAAAAATTAACACTTCAATGAAAATGAATTAGTTTTTCAATTACAAATTAATTTTGTTGTTTGAGTTAAATTATATTGTAAATAAATTATTTGCAACATTTTTTCGTACATATGAATCTATATACATATGTATTTTGCATAACAACTGCAAAGTAACAAATTAAAACCTCCAACCTTTAGAAAAACAAAGACTATATCAACAATGTTGAGCCAAACTTATTTTGGCATATATTTGACACTTACAACATGCACGATATATTTCTAAAAATTAACGAGATTTTAAATATACCCTATTGTTTTTTTTTTTTTTTAGTTATAACAAATGGTGGGTGCTTTATTCCCACTTTTGACATTAAAAGAAGGTATTAGTGCATTGAAAATCAAAAACATTTTAATTTTAGCAAAACTATGTATTATTTATGAGGTTCTAACAATTCAAAAATTAGAATTTGGAAAACAAAATTTCCCACATTTTAAGTTAAAAACAATTGTTTATTTACGTATAAAGTTAACAGGAAGATAGTTGAATAATTAAGACACATACTTAATTCTTTTTACAAAATTCAAATATGGTGAGTGAAAAAAAAAACAAGAAGAAAATGACATACCCTACACCAAAACAAGAAAAAGAAATATCATAGGGTCATATAGGTGTCTCACAAATTTACATCACAATAAATAAATGAATAAAAAGTAGTGCAAATTCAGCAATTTTATGGCCAATAAAAATATTATCATCATCCCCCATCAGAGAAAACAGGCTTTAATCTCCCAAGAATCTACCCCTTTTCAGCCCCATTTCCCTCCCATTTCTCCAACTTAATGAAAGCTCCATTTTTTTTTTCTTCTTCTTCTTCTTCTTCTTCTTCTTCTTCTTCATTCCTCTGTAACTCCATATCTAGAATACTCAAAAACACCCCACTTTCATCAATGGCGGCCCCCATTTCCTTCTTTCTCATTTCCTTTCTCATTTTCATCTCTAACCCACTTGGGATTCTTGGCAATGAAGAGCTTAAAGCTCTTATGGATTTGAAGGCGGCTTTGGACCCTGATAATCAGTATCTAGCTTCATGGAGTGCTAATGGGTATCCCTGTTCTTCTTTTGAAGGGATTGGGTGTAATGAGAAGGGACAAGTGACTAACATGTCATTGCAGGGGAAAGGGCTTAGTGGGAAGCTTTCCCCTGCCATTGCTGGGCTTAAGCATTTGACTGGCCTTTATTTGCATTACAACTCGTTGTTTGGAGATATTCCTAAAGAGATTGCTAACTTGACTCTGCTTTCTGATTTGTATTTGAACGTTAATAATTTTTCTGGGGAGATTCCTTCTGAGATTGGAAACATGGAGAGCTTGCAAGGTTTGTTTGCTTTGCTTTAGCTTCAGCTTTTGATTTTCACATAGAGACTTTTGTTTCTCATGTGAGTGTTTTTGGGGGGGCTGCTGTTTTGTTTAATAAAGTTCGTATGAAGCTTTGAAATGGAGATTCACAGCTTTTACTTTTACATGCATGAATTGTGGGTGCCATTAAAAGTTCAGGGGGTGATTCTGTTTTCTTGTTTTTCCTGTTCTTTTTGTATATCGGTCATGGTATTAACTTCAGTTTTTTTTTTTTTTTTTTTTTTTTTTTTTTTTTTTTTTGTTGAAAATGTGTTTGTTTTTCTTTGATCTAGAGTGGTATAGTCCTTTTGAACTCAAGAGGTTTCCATGTTTCTTGAATTTAATGGGAAGCTTGTGATTTCTTTGATTTGGGTTTCACTCTGTTTTTCTCATGTATACGTTGTTTTGTTCTTCATTTTCAGTTTTGCAGCTTTGTTATAATCAGCTCAGTGGAAGCATACCTACACAGCTTTCATCTTTGAAGAAGCTCACTGTTATTGCTCTCCAATCTAATCAGTTAACTGGTGCAATCCCTGCAAGCTTGGGACGTTTGGACTTGTTAGTGAGAGTAGACTTGAGCTCCAATCATCTCTTTGGTTCCGTTCCTTCAAGACTTGCGGACGCGCCTTCGCTTGAAGTTCTTGATGTTCGAAACAATACCCTCTCTGGCAATGTACCTCCTGGTACCAATTGATCTTTAAACCATTTTATCTTGAAGATGTACTTCTTATTTTTTTGTGTTTTGGTCATTTTTTTCTTTCACATGAAGCTAACACATTGTTTTGCTTTCGTGCTTGATCTGATATGAAGCTTTGAAGAGACTAAAAGAAGGATTCTTGTATGAGAACAACTTGGGATTGTGTGGTGTTGGGTTTCCTTCCTTGAAAGATTGTGCTGGTTCAAGTCATGTTAATCAAAACCAACCTGAACCCTTCGCTGGATCAGCTGGCTCGATGCCTACACGAGACATTCCCGAAACTGCAAACGTTCAGTTGCCTTGCAATCATACTCGCTGCCCGAGTTCGTCCAAATCTCGAAATGCTTCAATAGTTGGTGTAGTTGTTGTAACTATTGCACTTTCAGCTATTGGGATCTTAACGTTCACGCAATACCGTCGTCGAAAACAGAAGCTTGGATCGTCGTTCGACATTTGCGATCACCGTCTCAGCACTGATCAAGCCAAAGCAACATACAGGAAGAATGGATCTCCTCTCGTCAGCCTCGAGTATGCCAATGGATGGGATCCATTGGCTGACGGTCAAGGCTTGAGCATTTTCGCACAAGAGGTTTTTCAAAGTTTCAGGTTCAATTTAGAAGAGGTAGAGACAGCTACACAATATTTCTCAGAGGTGAACTTGTTAGGGAAGAGCAACTTCTCTGCTACATATAAAGGGATTTTGAGGGATGGGTCAGTTGTTGCTGTTAAAAGCATTTGTAAAACTAGCTGCAAGTCAGAGGAAGCTGAATTTTTGAAAGGATTGAACCTTTTAACTTCATTAAGGCATGAAAACTTGGTGAGACTTCGAGGATTCTGCTGCTCAAGAGGCAGAGGAGAATGTTTTCTGATCTATGATTTTGTTCCAAATGGGAACTTGTTGAGATACCTTGATGTCAAGGATGGTGATGGCCAGGTTCTTGAATGGTCTACTAGAGTCTCCATCATAAGGGGCATTGCCAAAGGTTTGTTCTCTTATCTGAAACTGTCGAAAATCATCTTTATATCGAGGAAGTCAATTGATAGTGTTTTTGGTTTTAAGAATGTTTGATCTTGTTGAACATTACTCTTTGAAATCAAGCTGAATGTGTTGTTCTATAAACAGGTGTGGCATATCTGCACAAGAACGAAGCAAACAAGCCTGCTCTTGTACACCAAAACATTTCAGCCGAGAAGGTCCTTATCGACCAACGATTCAATCCGTTACTCTCGGATTCTGGCTTACAGAAGCTTCTTACAAACGACATTGTCTTCTCCGAACTCAAAGCCAGTGCCGCTCGAGGCTACCTAGCTCCCGAGTACACAACGACCGGTCGGTTCACAGAAACAAGTGATGTTTATGCATTTGGTGTGCTGGTGTTCCAAATCCTCTCAGGGACAAGAAAGATCACCAGCTCATTGCGTGGTGCTGCCGAAGCATGCCGCTACACGGAGCTCATTGACTCGAAACTCCACGGTCGATACTTCGAATACGAAGCAGCCAAGCTGTGCAGAATTGCGTTGCTTTGCACGCACGAATCGCAGAGCGAGAGGCCATCGATGGAAGCTATAGTTCAGGAGCTTGTGACTTGCAGCAGCTGTCTATGACGATGATATGATGATACAAAAGGAAACAGAAGGTTGTGGTAATTTTGAAGCTGTGAATGAATGGCTGGCTAACTTGCTCATTGATGTCTCTAACTCCTTTTTTTAAAAAAATTATTTTTCTTCTTATTTAGTGAATAGTTTGTGTATGAACTATTTGAAATGTCCTTTTCCCAAGGACTAAACTTTGGCTGTCACACCTTGCTGCTGCTGCTGCTGCTGCCTGTTTTAATTGCTAACATTTTTTTTACTAAGACAGTGAGGAACGACTGTCCCCTAATTTTTAGAATCTTGTGAAAGTTGTTCTTATGCCCTTGTCAAAGGAAGCAAAGGGTTTTTAGACATTTTACTCTTTCTCTTTTCTTTTCCTTTTTTGTTTTCTTTTGGGCTTTTAAAATTACTTCCTTAATAGAATGAACCTACAAATTTGAATTCAAATGAATCTTATTGTTTCAAAACTATCATCATTTCTTTTATGTATATTTTGTCCACTTTTTCTATTTACTATTTAGACCATAAATAAGTTGAGTTTTAATAATTTTTTTTTGGATCCATTCGAAAACTTGTGTTGTTTGGATTGACTATCCAAATAATCCGAAATAGGTGCCTCAAACTCGTGTTGTCTATTTTTGAAATTACATTTTTAGTTATGATAATCAAAATTTCATAAGTTAAACATCAAAATTTAAAGTTTATATATATATATATATATATATATTTAATATTAGAAATTCAAGTAGGATTTAATGGATCTAAATTTTAAAAAAATGTAACCCAAACCAAACCAACCTAAAAAAGATCTAAAATTTAACTCAACCAACGTTTCGAATTTGGATTGTTTTAAACCACTTGATTTGTTGTATGTTAATTTGTTTAGTTGACGATATTTATTATTACTAAAAGAATTAAATTGCAACTATTAAAAGAAGACATTTTTGAAATCATAAACAAATCCTTTTGGGTATTTTTATTATCTTATTTTATTTTTTATGATTGAACCTAAAATAAGTAATTGAATACTCGTTTTTCTTCTCATAGTAAGTTGACCATTTCTTGTACAAATAAGTCCTGAAGTGAAGTTTCTTTTCATGCTAAGTAAGTTGACCATTTCTTATACAAATAAGTCCTGAAGTTCTATTACCTTTTTTTTTTTTTTTTCTCTTTCTTTCTTTTGAAACCTTCATATTAGAAAAAATTTGTCAAAAAATGCTAAAAATGAACCAAATATTTAGATTGAGAAATCAAATATTCTAAGTTGGTTTTTTGAACTATTGAAACTGTTTGGTTGACTATGTCCACTCATTGAATAATTGAAAGAAAAAACTCATATCGACTTTATGACATGGAAAATAAATGTGGCTGCTGGGATTCGAGCCCAGGTCTCCACGGCCACAACGTGGAATTCTCACCACTAAACTACAGCCACTTGATGATTAAATTGTAATTTTATCCCAATTTGTTTGATTTTAATCTCAATATTTTCAATAAATATTAAATATAATTCTCACTACTAATCTATTGTCATTTTTCTTTTAAAAAAATTTATGCTATTAACTTAAAGGGATAGGATTTAATATATAGTAAAAGTATTGAGCTAAGACTGAAAAATTTTCAAAGTAGGGATTAAACGATATTTTTTTAGGCTAAAATACCATTTTGATCCTTAAACTTTGAAGTTTGTTCGAGTCTATAGTCTCCATATTTTTAATTATCAAATCTTAATCTGTATACTCTCAATAAATATTAAATTTACTCTTCAATACCAGTTTAATATTCATTTTTATAATTATTATTTGTTATCTATTGCATTGTTACTATACATTTGAAAATAAACACTATCTTTTTTTACAAAAATCATAATTATTATTTAACAAATTTCTATAAAATTAACTTTTAGAAACTAAATTTAAGATTTATTAAAAATATAGATGTTAAAGGTTATTTTCAAATATAACAAAATGAACCAAAATATTTACAAAATATTACAACCAAATAAATCACGATAGACTATTATATGAGTTTACTGATAAACACAACCAATAATATTCATTGATAGACTGGGATATGTTTTGTTGTGTTTACGAAATTTTTTTAAAGCTTACGTAATTATCTAATAAATATATATTTTGACTTTATCAAAGTCAAAAAAAAGAAAAAAAAGTCTTCTAAAAATAAAACAAAAGAAGAGTTAGAATCCTTTCATGACATCATAATTCCGTGTTTACCAAATCATTTTCGTTCCTTGCATTCTCACAATCACAACCGCTAATTCTCCAAACCCTCAATTCTCAGCAAAATCATTGGCCAAAAGTGGAGGCTCATCCGCCATATCCTACACCTTACACACCCCAATCGCCTAAGTCGGTCCTCTCACCTCTCTTTTTATACCGTAAAAAGCCGTGGACCGTTTGCTACAAGATTTCAGAGAGAGATATGGGGAATGCCAATTGTTTGTTTTGTGCATGTATTCAACAATCCAACGTAGGAGTTGTGGAGAAATGGGGTCGGTTCCTGATGTTGGCTCAACCTGGTTTCCGTTTCCTTAATCCCTTGGCCGGCGAATGTCTCGCCGGAATTCTCTCCACCAGGATCCGATCGCTTGATGTTCGTGTCGAGACCAAGACTAAGGTTAGATTATTCCTTTATGATTATCTGCTTTTTTTTCTTTTTAATGATTTTGTTTGCGATTGACTGATATTGAAGGTTTTTGATATTACTGTTTAGTTAAGTTCTGTATATGTATAAGTTTATAACCGCCTCTATGTTCTAGCTTCTTGTTGAATTCCAATATGTTTTAGTGATTAGTGATCTTGTTGAAATCTGATTTGAGTTTGGAAGTTCACGAGTTATGAAATGGTGCAATTTTGTTGATCGTTGGAATATTTAACAGATTGAAGGATGAGGAGATAACTAATTGTGATTGGATCAATGATTTGGGGAGATTGTAACAATGATCATGTAATGAAGAACTATATGGTGGAATTGAATTTCTATAATTTTTTTTAATTGATAGTACTTGAGGATATATTAACAAATCTGTCTGTTCTTTCATTTACATCTAAGACAATCTAATATTAGCATCATTTTCTTTAATTCTACAATTCTGCCGGAATGTAAGTAAGAATGTTCTTAATATATGCAGGACAATGTGTTTGTACAATTGCTTTGCTCAATACAGTATCGGGTTGTTAAAGAAAATGCGGATGATGCGTTTTACGAATTGCAAAACCCAGAAGAACAGATACAAGCTTATGTATTCGATGGTAGGTGTCTGAATTCTTTTATAATCAATCTGCTTTCACACACAATACTTTTTTCTGATGGGTAATGCTCTCCTTGAATGATCGGTCTTATTGTTATTTCAGTGGTTCGAGCTCTTGTTCCAAGAATGAATTTGGATGAACTCTTCGAACAGAAGGGCGATGTTGCTAAGGCTGTATTGGAGGAACTTGAGAAGGTAACTCAAGTAATTACATTTTAAATTAGATTGTAGGCCAATTGTAACACGTGAACAGATGCACCATGTACAAATGACAAATATAGGTGTTAAGGATCGACTAGTAAAGTTGAATAAAAAACGTAAAATAAAAGAGAATTAACACACAAATTTACCTGGTTCACTAACAATGTGTTAGTTACTTCCGGCGGAGGTTGCATAATTTATTGTTAAAACAGAATAATTCTTCGGATTACAAATCAGATGCGCCTTTAGGCTTAGAGAGTTTATCTTACACACTTTTCTAAACATCATATATTAGATTCAAGGCATTCCAACACCAAGTTTACAAAACCAATTCCTTTGTACAATCCATAGAAGATTGCCCACAGGCTTTACAACTTTAGACTTTATAAGTTTAACCTTGTGAGCCAAACATTCTCTTAAGTTTCTCTCTTTCCCATTCATGGATTTTCTTCCAAGCATATATCGAGATAGTGGTTCAATTTGCTTACTCCCGTGTCTGGAGACACAACCAGGAGTTATAGTATAATAACACACGCTCAAACAAATTTTATTTTTATTTTTAAGAACATTTGAGGTAGAGTATGCAGTGGATTGAAAATCAACCGAAGTGGTGAATAGCTCCATGATTATCATTAGTTCAACTATTTGAAGTTC
The DNA here is from genome assembly GCF_025177605.1 of Cucumis melo. Classification (NCBI taxonomy): domain Eukaryota; kingdom Viridiplantae; phylum Streptophyta; class Magnoliopsida; order Cucurbitales; family Cucurbitaceae; genus Cucumis; species Cucumis melo. The sequence continues at coordinate 21,489,074 of NC_066865.1, forward strand.
AAATGTGTTTGCTCGTTGAGCTGAATTGCTTGATTGACTTGATGGATTAGGTGATGAAGACATATGGATACAGCATAGAGCATATTTTGATGGTTGACATAATACCTGACCCTGCTGTGCGCAAGGCTATGAATGAGATTAATGCAGGTAAATGTTTTATTCATGGAGCAATTTCTCAAATACAAGAGACATTTTTCGAAGCACACCTCGATTTTGCAATTTTAGAGCATAGACAACGAAGATTAAGTCAACTCTAACATCCCTGAATAATTTTTGAAAGTTGTCCACCCCGATTTTTCCTTTTCTACGAGTGGTTTTGAATTCTTTTTTCTTTTAATCAATTTTGTTTTGACAATTTACTCGATATGTACTTTATGGCTTGTAAAATCGTTTCTGCTCTGACTTCTAATTTCTCTACTACAATATGGTCCCTCCTTCGAACAGCTCAAAGGCTTCAGCTTGCGAGCGTATACAAAGGAGAAGCAGAGAAAGTTCTCCAGATAAAAAAGGCCGAGGCGGAAGCAGAAGCGAAGTACCTAGGTGGGGTTGGTGTTGCAAGACAGAGGCAGGCAATCACAGATGGTTTGAGACAGAACATCTTGGAATTCTCTCATAAGGTGGAAGGAACCTCAGCCAAGGAAGTCATGGATTTAATTATGATCACTCAGTATTTTGACACCATTAAAGACCTCGGAAACTCTTCGAAGAACACAACGGTGTTTATACCTCATGGACCAGGTCATGTTCGGGATATTAGCAATCAAATTCGCGACGGGTTGATGGAGGCTGCCAGTGCCGAGTTGAAAGCAGAATAAAGTACCTAAATCTCTACCGAAAACCACTAGTAAGGAAACCAAAACACTTTCTTTTTCTTTTAGTGTAGAGCTAGAGTAACCATCTTCTTTCATTTTTCATGTAATGGATCTTGAGAACTATATCAAATGTAGGATCTTAAGTTCCTATCACTATTAGTATTAACATTAACTATCTTCTATTTTTATTAGTTTGGTTGGGTCTTGAGTTAGAATAATTTTTTTAAAAAGATATATGTTTCTCTTACAAAGAATGGGTTCTTTTAGTGCTTTTCATTTAGGAATGTTTATTATAGATATTATAGAATGGATTTGGTTTTTTCAGGTTGGTTCAAGAAATCCCAACCCAATTCAATCCAACTCATATGATCTTCCCGTCTCAAATAGTTATGTTAAACTTTAATTGTGGTAAACATTTTTTCCCTTGCAATAAATTGAGGCATAGTTCTCATCTCACACTTACTCTTTTTTAAATTGAAAAACCAATCAAAAATTGCTTAAATGGACGATATGTATGTATGTATGCTCTCACCAAGGTTTGAAACGATGATATCTATCAAAGTTTTGATTATAAAGAAATACCAATGAAAATTTTGAAGAACATTATGGAAATCGATGAAAATTGTTATAATTAGTCAATGAAACTTAGATTGTGGTTTACTCACTGAACATTTTTAATTATCATTTTCATAAAGTAAGATAATATTTAGATTCAAATGTTGGTATAGATATTGATGTGAGAGTATACATTTAGAAAAAATAGAAAAATAATTATAACATAATATTTTATTTTTTAGGTGAAATTATGAGACTCATACAAGTTTTAGATGGTAAAAGAATATATATATATATATATATATATATATATATATATATATATATATATATATGTATATATATATTTACATTTACATTTTATAGGGGAAAAAAGCCACAAAATTTATTATTTTTAAGTGTAAATAATTTGATTTTTTTTTCTATTTTCTATAATTTCCCTATGTTAAAAGTAAATATGGTTTTATTTCTTTAAATCAATTTCTTTATAAATGAGTCTTTAATTGAAAAAAGAACTGAAATTTGAGAAAAAGTTAGAAACTAGAAAAATAGTGCCGTAAAACATTATCCTTTGTCCAAATAAAATTGAAATGTTGAAATTTTTTGAAATCTTGAGAAAAGAATAATTATAATAATAATAAATCTCGAAAAATAATTTCAAAATTTCAAAATTACACCAAAATGTGTGTGAAAACCACTTATTTTCATTTTTGAATACCACATAATGTCGAAATTTCAATGAAAATTATAAACTAGGAATGATATGTGTCAGAGTACCCTTCTCCACAAAACAAAAAAAATTTCTATAACATGAGTTTAATTATTTCATAAAAGTAAAAACTATGAGTCCTCATCATTAATTTTAGTTAATTATTACAAATAAATTTTAATTATTTATATAATTTTTTTTGTTGTTAAATATTAATATTACAATTAATTTAGGAATTATTTTTACTACTCAATTTGATACTAATTATATTTTCTTTAAAAATATATATATATATATATATTTTATTATAGAAGTTTAAATGAAGGAGCAACACAAAAGAAAAGCTAAATTTAAATACCATAATTAAAAAATAACTATACATATTATATTTTGAAGCAATGTTAATGTTAACTCATTGTTTAACAATAATCATCAAATTATAGTTTTAATCCACCAAAAAGCATGAAAAAAGAAGAGTGTATTAAATGAAAAAAAAACATTAAATTATGTCAAATAATAAATCTATGGGGATTAATAAAATGTGTTAATTTAATTATAATACAAATTCAAAGTAGTTGTTGGTTAAGATACTTATGGAATCAATTGATCATAAATTCAAATGTAGTTGCCCTAACTCTCTAGAGATTGAAGGACTTTTTGTACAAAATTCTTATGAGAACTCTTTTTAAGAGCCATATGGTAAACACAAATTTATTGAACCTATTGTCATTGTCAACTTTATGTTGAGGATAAATACCTAACAACGAATAATGCGGTGTATATGAGAATATATAACATCTCCCTCGTATTCATCATCTCAAATGTTTTAAAAACCGTCGTGATATAAAAATTTTAGGATTTAAAAATTAGGAATTCAGTTGGTGAATCCATGATATCAAATTCTAAAACCCTCGATCAATTATTGAGAACATCCCAAGGGAATGAATTAGATTTTAGATTACCCTTTTGATCAAAGACAAGGAAATAAGTATAACTAGCTCTTCACTACAAGTTCTACAACTTTTTTATCTTAATGTTCTTGACATACAAGCTGCGTCAAGAATTGCAAAAGAATGGTGATGAGGCTCTGTCATCTACCTGAAAAATTTCATCGATAGAAAACTCTAAATCTTCAAATATCAAAAACTATTTTAAACAACCTAATTAAGGCGAGGCTTAAATAGCCCTTAATAAAATCCTAATGTGTTGTAAGAAAACTAAATTAATCCTACTTAAATGTTATTAAAAATGATTAAATTACAAAATATCAAAACTTCATCACGATTATTAAATAAATTCTAATTAATAATTTGATGCTTGGTCAATTCATATCAAGATGGAAAACCATCTTCCATAGGTGAATTCTATTTTACCTTTTGTTTTGTCTTGGTCTTAAATATATTCTCTTGTATATTGTATTAGAAAAAAAAAGTATATACATTATTAGGTGTTAACATTAAAAGAAGTAATACCTAATCCTATCTAACAAGTCTAGTTCCAAAAGTGTGAATACAACTACGGTGTTCTTTCAGTGATCCCTTAATATTTTCTTTTCAAGCTTTATATAACCGAAAAGGGAAAAAAATCATTATCTCTCCTATACTTCTCATTGTTATAATTTCGATTATTGAAACGTTTACGTCATTTTATGTTTTACCCCATTTTTTAAACTACTACCAACAAAAGACAAATGTTCATATAACTTTCTAAACAATTATATATATTACATTTCTTACCCAATCTAAATTTTTCAAAAAAAAAAAAAGTGTTTTGATTGATGAGTACTTTATGTTTGTGTATCTCAAAATTAAAATGTTAAGAGATTTTTATCTTTGTTATAAATCCATCAATCTCACAAAGTTCTATAAACTCAATATTTAATTAAGCAATCTAATTACCACATTTGGATATATACTAACCTTTCTCATAAATCCTTACCTAAACCCAAAATCCTTTTACTTTTTTTCTTTTCTTTTCTTTTTCTATAAAAATTCAAATACATAAAATTTCCAATTCTAAAATTGATAAATTCAAATTAAAGCAAACATCACCTTAATGTATTTTCTTTCTTTTCTATATCTACCCTTTTACCATTTTCAATGGCCAACCACCATTGTTTCATCCTTTATTTCCCTTCATAGCTTGACCTTTTTTTAATAGGTGGGTGAGGGAAGACCAAAGAGAGATAATAATATTAGTATTATTCAATTAATAATATGAATAGTTTCAAAATATTGATCTTTTTTTTCTCTTTTGAAAAAAGAAAATGTAACTAAAAGAGATAGTATTTATGATTGTGGCAATAAAAGTAATAATAATCAAGTGGATTGACCTACCAAATGGATTTTCTTAGAGACCATTAATTTGGTAGTATATATATGATTTGAGGTTTTATATTTAAAATTAAGACCATTACCAATATTTGTATTTCAATTTTCTCACTCACTTATGTATGTATGTGTATATATATATATGTTGTGGCCAAATAATAATATAATGATCGATAAAAGATCTAACCCTACAAAATATTCAAAATTTATTAATTAGTCTTGGACTTTTTACAAACATAAACTTCATTTAAACTCGCTCCGTTCGGATGAATGATGTAAATTCTCACACCTTTCGCTTGTTCGTAATTAAAAAATAAATCTTTTTTCCACTTTTTCAATCCAAATCATATTTCAAAACATACATATTTAAGTTTATTTTTTAATTATCTAATGCAATTTTTTTCGAATAAAAGAGACCACTTAGATTTTTTTTTCTTCTCAAATTCAAAACCATATAAAGTAGAAATATGAATATCTTTTAAGACAGGCAAATAATACCTTCACCAATTGAGTTATATTCAAGTAAATTAGGAAATTTTAGTCAATCTCTAATTACAAAACACATAAAAAAAGTTTTTAGACACACAAGATTCAAATTAAAATTATGATCGATGCGTATAAACGAGACAATAAAATTAGTACGTAACTGTTTAAAAAATTAAGATGATAAAAGATATCGTCTTATGAGCCAAAGAAAAGCGATACTATTTAATAATAATATTTTAACTATTTGTTTAGTAAGCCAAAAATGGATGCAAATATCTAAATTTTGAATAAAACTTTCTAAAATAATTTGGAAAAAAAAATAATTATCATACACCATCTCTTACAACACTAACAGTATAATCTTCTTCACATAATTCACATAGCATTAGAGTATTATTTCTCCCTATCTATGAATAAATAAATAAATAAATAAATGGCATTTCAATCCATTCATCAATGTAATTATTACAATAATTTTAATATGTTTTGTCAAAGAAAGAACAAATTTAATCCCTCCATTTCACTTCTACAATTAAAAGGGTAGTGGTAGGTTTGATAATTTAATTATTATTCTAAAAAATTAGAAACAAAAATAAATATATGCATCGATTGAAAGGCTAAAAGAATAATCAGTTTTAGTCTTTAGACTTTCATAGAAGGAACTTTGGTTTGTAACAATTTAATCTCTAAATTTTCAAAATTGCAACAATTTAGTCCTTAAATTTTACTATATCACAACTCAATACTTGTAATTTCAAATTTGTAACAATTTTGTCTCTCTCGAATAAATGAGTCTTAAGCTTGATGAATAAACCGATAAACTAATTAAAACTCATTTTTTTTTATAAAATACACAAAGCCTACTATCATAAAATAATAAACACTGACACCTGATTGAGATGAATTTTGTAAAGTATAAACACTGTTACAAAATCTAAAGTATAAAAACTAAATCATTACAAACCAAAGTTAAGAGTTAGTTTTCAAATTTTTAAAAATGAACTAAAATATTTATAAATATAGTAAAATATTATTAATAGTTGTTGATAAACATTAATACTATAATGCATCACTAATAGATGTCTACCCTACTATAAAATTTTACTGTATTTGTAAATATTTTCAACGATTTTGTCATCGAGAACGATCACTCGTTGTTTAATCTAATCAAAAGGTTTAAATAGGAGGTATTTGAAAATGTCAATCTCCACCTAGCTTTTTATATACACTTCCTTTTTATTATTTTGGCCTATGAAATTGGGGGGCCACATAACCAATAAAATGAAGGTTTGGTGGGGAAAGGGTTTTGATGGGAAAATGCATAGTGACATTCCTTTGTAGCAAAGTTCATAGGGAAAGGGCCAAAAGTGCATACCAAAAAAGTAGATTAGCATGTGAATTAAACAGTAAAATGTCATTCAAACAAAAAGAAAAAGGGATCACATTAATGTATAAATCTAAAGTATTTTTTTCTTTCTTTCTTTCTTTCTTTCTTACCCAAAATCATTGACATAATCTCTCAACACCATTGTCCTTTTAGGTGAGATTTCATTGCACTAATTGAAACACAAATTCCTTCCCTCCATACAAATTTTACTGCCAAAACACCACATAATAGAGATGTAAACCACACATATGCATGTGCATATAAAATCAATGGGGGGAAACTTTTTTTTCGATATCTAAGTATTGAGTTTAGTTTTCATTTACTAATAATTTTACCTTAAAACTTAGGTTCAAATTAAAACAAAACTATTGTCATACTTCAAATTGTAACATTTTGAAACTTAGAGAAAAGAAAACATGTCTCGCTCAAATCAACTATGTAATATGGAACATATATTAATAATATTTCCTTTAAAAAATACATCTCATAAAGATTGAAATCGAAGAAAATTGAGTCAGTAATGCAGCCTTTTTCACCAAGAAAAGTAAGCTACCAAGTTTTCAAACAACTTCAACATCCTTGTTTAGGGGTAAAACAATGAAGAGGTTGGCAACTATCCTCTCCTAGTTTGTCTTAGATTATAAAGATATATATTTAAAAGTTATGATTTCTATAAGGTTTCCCCATGTATAAAGACGGCTAAATTGTCTCCCTCCTCTCAAGTTCTCCGATAAAATTTTAAGGGTTATTTGGAGGACAAGAATGAAGCAGGCTTTTGATGGCTCAATTTATAATACGAAACTCATTTGATTCTACCAATTTTCACCTCAGCTCTCTTTCTACCATTCACACACTTCACGATCTTATTTCTGTTCCGTCCTCAATTTCTCATGCATTCAAACAACCCTCATATACCTAGTAATCTGATTACTTTTTCCGGCTCTCCAAACACTCCTAAGAGAATCAATAATTTACAAACTATACAATAGAAGAATAAAGGAAAGGTAAAAAAAAAAAAAAAAAGAAAGAAAAAGGTAATGAATTCTACCCATTTATTTTTGACATCATGGCACATAAAATGGTTGGGCATCAATTTTCAAAAGCAATCAAAACATGAGAAAAAGAAAGTGAAAACAGAAACAGTTGATGAGCAATTCAAAGGGTGAAGATTCCTTGTAGAAAAGAGTGTGTCCTGTGTACAAATAATTATATCTACTTTCCCTTTAACAATAACAACAATGAGTGGAATGACATTTTAATAAGCATACTAAAAAGTGAATAAGAAAAGTATAATGATAATAATAATAATAACAATAACAATAATAATTATAATAAAGCTTTCTTCTCTAGTTGGTGAGCAGTCACCATTGTCTGACATTGCCGACAAAATCCACATACATTCCACCATCGTTGAATCCCAAAGCCAAGTCATTGTAAATTTAAGACTTCATCACTTACAACAATGGCAGGGTGTAAATCCAACCATCACTTGTATTAACACATTCTACTTTAAAAGGATAATTGCAATGGACAGAATAGTAATTAAGTTTATAATAACATTTTTTAAGAATTACAAAAATAATCATCGGTGATGGATTCTATCACGGATAGACTTCTACCAACGATAATGATTTATCACTGTTAGGCTTTAAGAGCTAGATCAATATTTTACTAAAACTACAAATTCTTTGCATTGTGCTATATCTGTAAATATTTTAGATTTGATTGGTATATTTCCAAAATAGGCCAAAGCAGCCTACCATTTGATATCGTTTTTCACACCCCAATCTATTCGATGGTAAGTCAATTTGTAGTGGAGTGCGTGTGTAATGAAGGTAAATCCTGAGACCCATAATTAAAAGAAAAGAGAGTGAATGTGGGTCAATGAACTTTATTGATATCCCTAGAAATGAGGGGAGCAATGTGTTTTTTTTTTGGTTTATTCTTTAATGGAAGAAGAAGACCTGCTAGGACAATCTTTCTCTCATTGGTAAACGTTGAAGAAAATTTATTGTAATTAAGAGCAATGAAGACCTAATAATACATCATATCTACAAATGTACAAACAAATATTTCCAAGTTTTTTACATTTTTCTCATCTAATCCTCTCTCAGCTTTGAACCTTTCATTACTGCCCCATCTGATGCATCAATTGCAACAAAATGTAGTTACTGTTTTCAAAAACTAAAAGACTACATCTACTTTTATATTCTTTTTAAGCATTGATTTTGTGAATGTGGGGAGAAAGAACACTTTCAGGTGTACCAGATTAGGATGCCAATGGCATACAACTTGGCCAAACCGACAAGCTAGCTTATGACATCATTTCCAATACTAACAGTGACTATGGGTTAAACCAAGACTCAGCACACCTAAATGGTAAATGGAATCTAACTTTTTTTTTTTAGCGAGGAAGAGATAGCCAGAGGATGCTCAATACACAATTATGAGAAAGGTAGGACCAGATAAACCATTAAAAAGTTCAGCTTTTATTCTTACCATCATTAAAAGGTAACTTGGCAAATTTAGAATAATGGCTCCTTTGAGATCTAGAACCTCCTCCATTTCAACCTAAGACATAGGAGAATATTGTGGCAGATAAGAAGAAATGCAATGGAGTATGTAAAAAAGACAAATCAGGCGTGAATGGAAACTTCTCCACTGAAAGCAGGAAGAAGAAGAAGCTTAGGAAAAGAATACGACACTCAAGTTTTGTATTAATGTTTGACTATTGTGTTATCAAATGTACTAAATATTTCTTTTTTCCTACTAACATCCTTGTCAAACATTAAAATTATTGATGTAACAAAAGATATTCTATGAACATTTACTTTTTCTTGGTTAGAGCCGAGAGGTGGAAAAGAACAGTGGAAAATAATAAATAAAACATGTCGCCTCAAAAGCACTACCAACCTGCTTTGTGTTGTCAAAGTTGTTTTCTGAGCCATACATGCAACATCAATTCAAGTTCGTTGCTACATCCCTTTCGACCTTGTTATGTGCATACTCATGCCGACAGCCCTTCTTGCTTGCCCTTTGCTCAAGACTTTTTTAGCAATCATGCCAATGCTAACCAATAAATCTGCAAAACTTCAAACTTCAACTTTCAGGTGGAAAATTCATACAAGGGCCCATTCTAAGAGTAAAAATGTCATAAGAACAGGAAGATTTCAATAACAAGCTACTAAAAATTGGTGACAGAAGCGAACAGAACATTTGAATAATGCAAAATAAATCCATGCTCAAAGTCTCATGCATGAAGGTGTCTGCCCTCCCCCCCCTCCCCACCCCCCCCATCCCCACCACACGCACATATATATATAAATATGTGTATATATCTCTTTAGAGAGAGAGAGAGAGAGAGAGGATATGTCACCTTGTAAATGTCTTTTCTTTGACTATGACATCTACAACAGCATTGAGATAGACATCCACTCCAAACAGTGGGGCTCAAAAAGTGACATAAGTAGGCAGAACAGGAGATATATCTGGGATTCTATCAGCCAAGTGCATCTTCAGCTGCAAAGATATGGTACCTAGTCCGAGGTTGACTCCTGACAGCTCTGGTTCGGTTTGATCAAACACATCCAGCACTTTACTGCATTAAAAAACAATACAAAGAAAAAGGGTTATAAAAGTTTCAACCCAACGTTATTTCCGAGAGTTGTTCAATTTCTTTGTCCACCAAGGTACTAAAATTCTTTGTTTAATTAGCCTAATGAACCACCCTAATCCTTGGAAGCTTCTTGCATGCTTTGATCATTCTTATCTATGAACTAAGAAATATTTCATTAGATCTAAATACGGAGCAAATTAATCAACATTAAACATTAATTTGGGCTTCTTAATCATGGAATGCATAACACTGAGATTCAAAAGCTTAATCTTCTTCCTTTTAGATGCTTGAATAAGTTGCATGAAAACATAACTATCGTAGATTACGAAAATTTATTTTCATGTTTTTTAAGAAAAGTAAATGGCCCATACATTGCAGGGGGCAGTTCACTAAAAATTATAACAATTTTTAGAATAAATATCATTTACAAATAATAATTGCCTTAGGAAGATATCCATTTATTTTTCTTTTTCTGGTCCCTATAGTCCCAAGGCTCAACTTCAGTTATTTGAACAACCAGAACTTTTTGTCCCTTGTGAAACATGGCTTGACCAACAACTATGAAGAGTATGGACAAAAACTTCAGTCCATTCGAATATAGGAAATAAACTTGAGAACTTGTAAATAGGGGGACCAAAATGAAATGTGGCAAGATATACATACTATAGTAGTGTTTTAATATAGTTAACACATAAACATGAAAGAAGCTAAACAGAGCAGCTATCCCTAACTATCAGTACTAGCAGTAAAAAAATTGGAATCTTAAATGTTAGATATGGAACTCAACTGCTGATTGGATGCCTAATAGGACTCAGAAAAATGTCTTTAGTTACTACAGGAGGAAGTTTTGTTTGAATGCTAAAAAACAATAACCTTCAATACTTTATTTTCTGTTCAGAAACTTTTACAATGTGTCACACTTGGTAGAGTAGTCAGTCAATTGGATATTCATTTGAATGCCTCCGTGTCCGTCATTGAAATAACAATATGTTTGCCTAGACTAGGCAATGTCAAAGAGTGCTTCATAATTGTGACAGTCCTGAAAAACTGCGATTAAGCTGAAATTTTATCTCAAGCAGTTTCTTGTCTTCAAATGTGCTACAGCTTTTTTTCTTCTTTTATCTTCTTTTTAACAATTCAATTAATTACGATTTAACTTCAAAGGAGATTAAACGGTTAAAGCCAATCACAAAAATTAAGATGTGGGAAACCAGGAAAGACTGGATCATGAAGATCCTTCTGGTGCTACAGCAGCTAGTCAAGGTATAATGTGTTCTTGATACATACACAGACAAGGAAATGTATATCAGAACATTCTTAATCAGACGAAGTTAATTCCACTTTCCAGAAACATTTGATCGTCAATTTAAAGGGGCTCCATATTTTAAGTCAGTGTCATCGTCTTTTCTTTTCTTTTCTTTTCTTTTTTTTTTTTTTTCACTCTCTCTCTCTCTCTCCTTTTCCTGAATGAAACCAAATCCTTGTGAAAAAAATTACAAAGTTAACAGCACTTTAAGTCCCATGTTGATCTAGAAAATTATTACAAGAGCACTCAAACTCAATTCCTGACCAGTTTTTTTACCTTTTTATGCCCTCTGTTCTGCAAGCCTAGGAATTCATAACCATTCCTGAAGGGGAAAAAGAAAAGGAAAAAAAAAAGAAGATTGAGGACTCTCTTAGAATCATGGACCTGCGTAGATTCTATCAGTACATGGCTCAATCTATTCTACATGGACAACACAAAAATTGCAATAAAGGAAAAAAGAAAAAAGAAAAAAGAAAAAAAGAAAGAAAGAAAGAAAAAAGAACCAAAAGAAAAAGTAAAATGAATTAAAACAACAAAAGAATTTAATATACCCTATTTCCATAATTCTACAGGAGTTCAAAAGAAGACATTACATTGAGGGTGCATCAGAAAAGACCTCATTGAGCATGTCATTTTCACCATCTGCCATTGCAAATAGTTCTGCATCTTTGTCTTCCTCGTTAGAAAAGTCTCCTCTTTCAAGCTTGGCATGAGCTGCAACAAATACCATCTTCTGAGCTCTCTCCAAGCCGACCCTCGAGTGCCGATGCGAGCAAACCAAATTCATGATAGAACATTTACACTTAAAGCCACAAGATGTTGAGTGGAGGAATATGAGCCTCAGTGCAACCTTACCAAGGGTCTTAAACTCGCTTAAGCAGGTTTCCCAGACAAGTCGCCTACTCTGTGGGTTGGCAATTTTCATCTTTCCAGTTAAAGGGTCTCTTTGTTTAACCTGAACAGCCTGAGCATAAAGTGGATCTAACCCTTCAGATCTCCATTTCATAAGCTCCATGAATGCAAGATGAGCTTCTTCCCTTGACACTAACCGATTGATAAGTGAATCCACATCCTTTTCCTGCTCTTGTGAAAGGCACTTGAAGGGTGGAAGATACTTCCCATTCATGTCCCTCCTCAAGTAAAGCGGGTCTAGTATAAATGCAGTTGACCATGCTGGATGATAATTTTTTCTAAACCTCTTTTCCACAATTTTTTCCACTGGCCCTTCAGCTATGCTGAACTTAACACACCATTCCTTCACTTTTGTTCTAAGCTCCTCCCAGAGTGGCAAGCATTGTCCAATCAGTGGCCGTTCTGCTTCAATCTCTTGAGCCATCACGCAGATCATCTTCACAAATGAATGAACTGCCTCCAATTCATCCCAAAAGCGTTCATTTTGTATCAAACTAGAAACCTCAGTAGCAAGTGAATCCTCCATGCATGCCACCTTATAGGACTCGTCTAACACAACCATTTGAAGCACATGACCGCAGTTAAGCATATCGTCAAGCATAGAATAAACAGGTGAAAAGTTTTTGGATGTGTCACAGTTTGGAGAAGGAACATGAAGCAACCAATGACCCTCTAGCTCCTGCACCTTGTACTTGTTTATACAGTTTCTAACTTGAGATTTGGTGTTTACAAAATTTGCAACCTTCAAGCAATTTTCAGTGACTGCCCTGAAAAGTGGAAGCTCTTTGTTAAAATCCTTTATCAAACTAATAAAACCCTGAAGCTGGCAAGAGAGATTTACCATCCAATGATTCTTTATCTCTAAATTCCTCAACGCCTTGGCCTTATACCTATCTGCAATTATCCCTACACATTTCTGCAAACCACTTCCACAAATCTCGTTGACCGTATCCAAAATAACCTCTTCTGCATACTTGGATGACACCAATCCCCCTGTAAATAGTGCTTTTTGAAATACAGTAGTACCATTTGGTAGATTGACCATAAATTTAACAACACTCTCTTCATCACAGCAGTTCTTATTCTTCCACCCATCTGAAGCAATTTGAAAAAACGCTGCATCTCTAATCCTGGCTTCTGAATCAGCCTTGGCCTCTTCAAACTTGGAGTCAAGCCGAGCTCCTAAAATGTCGGTTTTAGGTAATGAAGGCAAACCCAATTGACTAAGCAAGGCCTTAAACTTGGGGTGATCAAAGCATGAAAGTGAAACTGACCCACATGACTCAATAAACCAGTCAGTCAGTAATTCAATAGCAGAATCGATTTGTTCCTTACTTAGCCTTGGCCCAGGTGAAGCATGTGGACTCTTGAGTTTCTTGACACTGTTTTCCAGCATTTCTAACGCACCCAAATCATCTTTCCCACCTGATAACACCAACTGATGCTGATTAAACCCCATCTTACTCCCCATCCCAACCGAATTTTGAGCCACTGGTGTCGGCGGAGAGGAAATTAACGGAGCATACGAACGCGTTGGCTCAATCATGGCAAGAGAATGAACTTGATAAGAAGCAGTAAGAATTGGAGCATTCATTTGAGAGCTTCGTTTCTTGTGGTTGTGCAATGTCGGAGAAGGAATAGACGATATCGGCAACGGCGATGCAGCCGAAGCATTAGACCGAGAAATTGAACTCAAATTAGGACATGTCCCTCGTTTCAAATGCTCAGATGCAGTCCTTGACGGATTCGAAGCCGAAAAAACAGAATCACACAACGAACACTTCAGCTTCACCGCTTTGGGAAGACTATTGGTTGGATTCCGTATAAGAACAGGCTCTAAATGAGCCCAATACCAAGCCCCTTTCCCTTTAATAGCCTTTGTTCGAACAGTTACAAGGCATTCATACCGTTTATTCAAAGCTTTGGTCGCTAAATCCTCCGTCAACGTCGAAGAATCAATGTTGGGCGGTGAGTTAGTGGAAGCCATCAATCACAATAACAAAACCCAATTTGTAATCACAGCAAAGAGTCACATACATTCATTTATAAAGCCAAAAGCTCAATTCTTGTACTCCGTTCCAATAATCTCACAATACTAGAACTCTGGAGCATCATCGTGAAAAAGGAAAAAACTGTCGCCGACGGCGGAGAGTGAGAGTTGGAGAAGTAAAAGAAGAATGTAAGAAATGAAGATGATGAAGGAAGATGATGAGTTGAGAGAGAGAAATGAGAATGGAGGAATTGAAAAATTGCAGAGAGAGAGAGAGAGAGAGAGAGAGAAAGTGGAAGAGGAAGAAGAAGACGATAACGTACAAAAAAGAATTTGGGAAATTTATAGAGAACTTCACAATTATTACATCCAAAGCTTTGATTTATTTACAAAATTAATTAAATTATATCTTTCATTTTTTTTTCCTTCCTTTTTTTTTCTACTTTGATCATTGAATGTTTTAATGTTCAATTTTGTAATAATAAAATTGAAATTTTATCCCAAAATATTCGATAAAAATAAAATATTGTTACATTTGTAAGTATTTTATATAATTTTATTATATTTGAAAACAATCCAATTATTAGACTTCAAAATATATGTTTTGTTTTTTCAACTTTTTTTTAGTTAAAAGAGAAAATTGACTTTATTTTCAAAAAACAAAATTTTTAAAATTTAAGATATCAAATAGACATAATTTTTTCTAAAAAAAATAGTACAAACAAAATTTAAAAGAAAAATTGCATCCTATGACAAAAAAAATTATAAAAAAATGTAGTTCATAGCATATTTCTTTTGCATATTACGAATATATCAAATATGACAATTAATTAATGATATCAGACGATTATCAAACGACTATCAGAGATTTATCAAATGGCTAGAAGGTTATCCACTCTTAAATTTGCTACTTTTATAATTTAGAAAATGTAGTGACATTGGTCCTATTATCATAAAAATCTTCACTATCTTTACAAAGGGCCCAATTTAAAACTTTGGAGAATTATAATCTAACCTAAAAATTATATAAAATAGATTTTAATGCTTTCTTGTTACAAAATACTTTTCATTATCATAACTTAATAAAATGGAAATTTTTCATAAATATAACAAACTACTGAACAAGTTTGTCCTTTCGTATTTTTTTTCCACTCGCAGCTATTTAAGACGATGAAAAGAAGGGAAGAAAGACAGATAGAAAAAATAACAAATATGATTTCTTTCTATTATCTTTATTTTCGCTATGATTTATTTCCATCATATTTCTTCTTTTCTTTTCTTTTTTACGTTGTTTATATTAAGATAACCAAATCTAAAATATCGTATATAAAGAATCTTGAAAAAAAATCGTTTAGATTGAAGTAGCAAAATCTAAATGATCGTGTCCCAAAGAATCTTAAAAAAATAAACGATCATGTAAACAAATCTAAACGATTGTGTACAAAAATCTTGAAAAAAATCCTTTAGCCAAATCCAAATCTAAACGATCGTGTATCAAATTTTGAAAAAAAAAATCATAAAAATATAAGCCAGATCTAAACGATCGTATAACCAAATTAAACGATAGAATTGAAAACAATAAATTGTTTAGATTTAACTATCCAAATCTAAACGATCATCTACCAAATAATATATAAATCTAACAATTGTGTAACAAATATATTACGCGTTGACAAGACATTTTTTGTATTTTTTACTGTGGACATGTGAGTTTTTTTCATTTTCGAAATTATTCTATACAGTATAAATATTTTACTGTTTTGTTATATTTTTAAAATACCTTTTAATAAAATCTATGAACTCTATTGATTGCTCTTTATATTTTGTAACAATTTAATATATACTTTAATATGCAACAATTTAATTTCAATTCTTTTATTATAGTTTAATGCAGGACAAAATTAAATTGCAATATACACACATATATATATATATATGATATTTGAAAATATATTTAAATGGTCATATTTTTTAAAATTACATGTATATTTTGGTGAATGCTAAAATTGGAAGATAAGATTTCTGCATAATATGATATTTGCTAAAATAGGAGAATTTTAGAAGAGAAAATAGTTCAAGAAATGGAAAATAGTATTATTGTTATTTTTAAATGTATTATTCACTATATGTCATGTGATTAAGCTAATCATCACTCTATTCTATTATTCCCATTCCAAAATAATAGAAAATAAAATGGTAATTAATTAACAAATCAAACTTAAAAGATAAAGACATAATTAATTATAAGGTTAAAATATCAAAAAAAAAAACAAAAACAAAAACAAAAATATACTCTTAACAATAACATAAGCAAATCAAAATTGATAACAAATAATTTATTATTTTTTATGAAAATAATATAAGCAAAGCAATTAAATTAAATTGGATAGTTATGAATTAAATTAGGTGTATAAATAAAAAGTGGGAACCTCAATATGGTTTGTCTACTTTTTTGTCTGTAATGATGTCCTTTGGAATATTGTTTTTGTGCACTGTCAAACTATTAGAAACAGAACTTGGAATAGACTTTTGGAAGATAATTATTTTTTATTTTTTATTTTTTCATTTTTTTATTCCTAAGCTTTTTATTTTTTGTTGTATTGAGGAATTAATTTTACTCCTTCTAAAAGTTAAATAACTTTTACTATACATTTCCAATTTTATGAAGTGTAGGCTACATAGTTATTCAAATGTTTCAATTTTAACCTTCAATTTAATGTTAAAAAAATGTTGGAGCGTTTGATCTTTGATAAGTTTTTCTTTACGTAAATTTTGATGAGTTTCAATCAAGTTATGTAATGGTTAATATGTTTGTTGATGAATTCTTGTTTTTTTTAGTATAACGATTGATGATTTGAGGATTCAAAACTTCCATTTTGAGGTTAGAAAGTCATGTTAATTATCGTTGAGTTAAGCTTATTTTAGATTGATGTGCTCGTTAATTTAAGTGTTTAATTTACAAAAAAGATGTCATCTTGAGAAAAATTGAATGTTTGGTAACAAGTACTCAAAATAACTTTTGAGTTGTATTTTAATCGATTTTTATCAAAAGCATTTAAATAAAAATAAGGTTTGGAAAGAAAAAAAGATATTTTTTCTTAAAATCAATTCAAACGGACCGTAAGTCTATATTCTAATTGTTAATAAAATTGAGAGTTTAAAATGAAAATTGACATACAAAATGATAAATTTAGAGATAAAATACTAAAACTTTCTCTATTATTATTTTTTTATTTCTATATTTTTTATTTTGTCGCATGTTTGGCTAACGGCAAGAGTTGGGTCGTTTACTACACCTTTTATTGAGCTTAAAGAGTGATCAATCGAAAGTTGTCGAGACTTTCGATCAAATCAAATAATAGATTCTTTCTCACACCAGAACTCGTCATGTTAGTACACAATGAATTTCATGGCTAAACAACTTTACTCCTAGTCCCAAACGTTTGTTTGGTGTTTAATATAATTCTACCACCTAATACTCATCAACCACATCTACCTAGTTTATAATTATATATATATATATATATATATATATATACACACACACACAAATCAATGCAATAAATGAACCAAAAACTACAATCAAAATTTACAAAATTCAAAACTTTTGCTACTAAAATATATATTTTGATAATTAAGAGAACACAATGAAATATTTCCAAAAATCCATGAAACAAAAAGAAGTTGAAAAGAAGAACCTCACCAAAGGGTAGCGTAGTAATAACAATAATAACAATAATAAGTTAAATCAAATAATTAGCTTCTTCAAACGGTTAGAAAACTATAGAGATGAAACTATTCATTTTTAACAAATTTTCGCCTTTATTGTGTTAAAACTTAGTTGAAACCCGAAAAGCAAACTACCATTTTTGAAAAGTTAAAAATAAAAAATCATTAGAGAAGAATTCTTTACCAAACCAAAAGATTCTTTCTAATTTGTTGTAAATAATGGAATGGTAAAATTAGGAAGAAATTTTTTGATTATGATAAGATTGCAATCTCAAAAGAGTACTAAGAGGGAAGGTACACAAAGAACAATTAATTGATACCCATGTAATATTGGATGCCTAATATCTTAGATTACCTATTTTTTAAGACCAATCAAAATTATTTAGTCTTAAGTAATTATTGGTTTGTAAATAGTGATATAAACAATTAAGGTACTATGATTCTAATAATTAAAAAAAAAAAACAACAATTATGGTTTTATTAGACCTTAGTTTATTATTATTGATAACAAAGTAAATATTTTAAGTGGTAAATTGTTAAAAATATATATAACTATAGCTAAGTATCTCTATTTATCAGTAATATACAATGATAAATGTTTATCAGTATCTATGGTTCATAAGTAACGAAATTTTGTTATATTTATAAATAACTTAGCTAATAGTAATTTAATGATAATGACGAATAAGGGAATTGTCATAGATTTTTTTAGATACTTTTAAAAAAAAAATTATTTTGAAATCTATTTGCATAGAGAAGATTTAATCCACGTTAGCTTTTAAAAAACCATATAAATACTCACTATTAAATTTTCTACATTTTTTTCCACTAATAAAAAGAGATTATTGATTTTAGAAAAATGTCTGAAGTAATTAATAAGAATTTATCTTAGTATAAAGTTCAAGCACATTATTATTTTCTCTAATTAATTGGTAACTATATATAATATTAAATAATGAAATCCAAGAGTTGTGAATTCTCTCTTCTTCTTTCATATATATATATATATATATATACTTTGTATTTTTGGAATTTTTATTATGAATTATGTGTTTCTCATAGAGTGAGCAAATATTGGGAATAATTCCATGGTATGATATTTTTATAAAGTGTTATGTAATTACATCAAATATAGTAATTAAGTGGAGAGTGGTCCAATACCATAAGCATTATTGAGATAATTATAGAAGGAAAAGCTACTCATTCATTGGGTCATTTGTTGACCTATATATAAGAAAATTTAATGTTGTGCTCATATTTAAGCTTCAACCTAAAACTGTACTATATGTTAAATCCTTCAAATCATTTTTTTGTCTTCATTGAAATTAATCTAAAATACTTTTTTTAACCGCTAAAAAAAAGAAAAAAAGAAAAAAAGTTAATATTTAATGTTTAGTTTTGCATGGATCGTTGAAGGTCATCTGTACGAGTTAAAGAATTTACTTCTACGTTTGGATTCCTACTTACATGCAAAAATAAAACGAAATACTAGCTTGAAAGATAGATGTTTCATATATTCTGATGGTATTATCAATAAGATTTGATACGTTTGGTAGTTGTATACATCGTGTTATTAATTAATCATATGGTTATGGAGAAATTAATAGAGTTCATTGAAATAAGTTAGTAACTTAAGTGGTTTGTTAGACGGAGGCCCTCTAAACTTAAAAAATAATCGTTATAAAATTTTACAACGAAAATAATCCTTCTGTCTGTCGAGATATAATTTTTTAATCAATTGAGTATGTGTTTAAATTGATAAATAATAGTTTAATTAATTTAATTTATAATTAATTGCTTGAAATTTAAGTTGAATGTCTTTTATTCTTTTCTCCGATTTTCTTTTCAAGACTTGTTCATAAAATAAAATGGTCTAAATTTAACATATACCCGAAAGGTATAATAATCATATTTGAATAGAATTTATAATTTTTATATGACTAAAGTGGATATGTCTCATCTGATATAAAATTTGTATTATCGATTTTAGGATTAGAGGTTTGATTCCTCAATTCTTTACTTATTATAAAAAATATATATTTATACAGATAAAAAGTGAAAAATAAAACAATATTTAAGAGGTTGTTAAATAAATATATATAAATTAAAAAAGTATATTAAATAATGAAACGATATTTTCACTATACAATTAACATCTTTAAATTTGAACAAAATGATTTTTAATACTAATTGAGTCTAATGAGAATGATATCCACCATTTAAGAGGTTGAATATCTTGATATCATCTTTGCATTTTGATGCAAATATAATATAATCCTAAGTTGTCTCTGGAGGGGGAACACAATTTTGTTAATTGTGTATAATCGTTGTAATTCGGTAAAAAGGTTATTTAAGGATAAGGTCAACTAGAATTTTACAATTTCAAAGGATGAAACTTATATCGAAAACCTTTTGTTAGTTGTTTTTCTATGTTTAGAACTGATTAACAACTTGAACACAAATATAGATAGGAAAGAACTCTTAAGGAATTCTATATAAATAAACACATCGATTAAGGAAAACAAATAAACCAAAGACACAAGTTGTGGGATCAAAGATGTTTAAGCTTCAATGGCTTCTAGCAACTCTAGCTTGCTTGACTTTTTGCATAGGAGATAATGTTTCATATGATTCAAATGCGATAATTATCAATGGAGAACGACGTATTATTTTCTCAGGCTCAATTCATTATCCACGCAGCACTGAAGCAATGTGGCCTGATCTTATTCAAAAAGCTAAAGATGGTGGACTTGATGCAATTGAGACATACATTTTTTGGGATCGTCACGAACCACAACGACGAAAATATGATTTCTCTGGACGTTTAGATTTTATTAAATTCTTCCAGCTTATCCAAGATGCTGGACTTTATGTTGTCATGAGGATTGGTCCTTACGTCTGTGCCGAGTGGAACTACGGAGGCTTTCCAGTATGGTTGCACAATATGCCAGGAATCCAACTACGAACTAACAATCAAGTCTACAAGAATGAAATGCAAACTTTCACAACAAAGATAGTGAATATGTGTAAACAAGCCAATCTCTTTGCTTCACAAGGAGGGCCAATAATATTAGCTCAAATTGAGAATGAGTATGGAAATGTGATGACACCAGCTTATGGAGATGCAGGAAAAGCATATATCAATTGGTGTGCTCAAATGGCTGAATCTCTCAATATTGGCGTTCCATGGATCATGTGCCAACAAAGTGATGCCCCACAACCTATCATTAATACATGCAATGGATTTTATTGCGATAACTTTACTCCAAACAATCCTAAGAGCCCAAAAATGTTCACTGAAAATTGGGTGGGATGGTTCAAGAAATGGGGCGACAAAGACCCTTACAGGACCGCAGAAGATGTAGCATTTTCTGTGGCAAGATTTTTTCAATCTGGTGGTGTCTTCAACAATTATTACATGTATCATGGAGGCACTAACTTTGGAAGAACTTCAGGAGGTCCATTCATCACTACATCTTACGATTACAATGCCCCACTTGATGAATATGGGAACTTGAATCAACCTAAATGGGGACATCTCAAACAACTCCACGCATCAATCAAGTTAGGAGAGAAGATTCTCACTAACGGCACACGCTCAGACCAAAACTTGGGTGGCTCAGTAACTTTAACGAAATTCTTTAACCCAACAACAGGGGAGAGGTTTTGCTTTTTAAGCAACACAGATGGAAAAAATGATGCCACCATAAATCTACAAGCAGATGGAAAATATTTTGTACCAGCATGGTCTGTGAGCATTCTTGATGGTTGCAACAAGGAGGTTTACAACACAGCAAAAGTAAATTCTCAAACATCTATATTCATAAAGGAGCAAAATGAGAAGGAAAACGCACAACTCTCGTGGGCTTGGGCTCCAGAACCTATGAAAGACACACTACAAGGAAATGGTAAATTTGCGGCAAACCTTCTTTTGGAACAAAAAAGGGTCACAGTTGATTTCAGCGACTATTTCTGGTACATGACGAAGGTTGACACTAACGAAACATCTTTACTACAAAATGTGACTCTCCAAGTGAATACAAAGGGTCATGTGCTTCATGCTTTCGTTAATAAAAGATACATTGGGTCGCAATGGAAGAGTAATGGCCAGAGTTTTGTGTTTGAGAAACCCATTCTACTAAAATCGGGAACCAACACAATAACTCTTTTGAGTGCCACAGTTGGTTTGAAGAATTACGACGCATTTTATGATATGGTGCCAACAGGAATCGATGGAGGTCCCATCTATCTAATTGGAGATGGAAATGTGACAACTGATTTGTCATCAAATTTATGGTATTATAAGGTTGGATTAAATGGAGAAATGAAGCAAATTTACAATCCAATATTCTCACAGAGAACAAATTGGATTGCATTAAATCAAAAATCTATTGGAAGGCGAATGACATGGTACAAGACTAGCTTTAAGACACCTGCTGGAATTGACCCAGTAGTCTTAGACATGCAAGGAATGGGAAAAGGTCAAGCTTGGGTAAATGGGCAAAGCATAGGCCGATTTTGGCCATCTTTCATTGCTGGCAATGATAGTTGCAGTGCAACATGTGACTATAGAGGTGCATACAACCCTAGCAAATGTGTGGAAAATTGTGGAAATCCTTCTCAAAGATGGTATCATGTTCCAAGATCATTTCTTTCCAGCGACACAAACACATTGATTTTATTTGAAGAAATTGGTGGAAATCCACAACAAGTGTCAGTTCAAACAATCACAATTGGAACTATATGTGGAAATGCTAATGAAGGAAGTACATTAGAATTGTCTTGTCAGGGAGGACACGTCATCTCTGAAATCCAATTTGCTAGCTATGGAAATCCGGAAGGAAAATGTGGTTCATTTAAGGAAGGTTCATGGGATGTGACAAATAGTGCTCTTTTTGTAGAGAAAGCTTGCATTGGCATGGAAAGTTGTTTAATTGATGTATCTGCAAAGTCATTTGGATTAGGCGATGCTACAAATTTATCTGCAAGATTGGCAGTTCAAGCACTATGTGCACAAAATTGATTAATGGTGTAATATATATGCATAAACATTAACTTTTTAACAAACTATGTTTTTTTTCCTTTCTTTTTCATAGTATATGATTTCTTAATCACAAACGTACAACAAACTATAAGCACCACCTTGTAGTCTATTAATGATAGATCATATTGGTATATCACCGATAGCTCATAAAAGTCTTGATTTGAGTCTGTCACTAAACTTTGCTATGTTTAAAAAAAAATTAAAACATTTTTATATATTTATTATTATTCTTAATTCAAAAAATTTGTCATTCATGCCAAAACCCCTTGAAGAGAAATAGAAAAATAAGTTATGACTCCTAGAGTGAACCCCCCATTGTGACATCATCATGACAATTGCTTACTCTCTCTAACGGCCAACCACTAAACGTAAACTTTATCGCCGCCAGCCTCATCGGGACGCGGTTCCGCTGTCGGTAAGGCCATCCCACTATCTTATATTCTTCAAGAGTTCAACAAATGTAAGGTCGAAAGAATTTTGAACAGTAAAATCTTACTTAAGTCTCATAATTCGATTCACTTATTTGAATTAGCCACATAAAATTTTCAATTTCAGCCCAAGCATATAAAAAATATATTTTTAGGGATTTACATTTAGCATTCGGACATTTTTAATATTAAAACCATTTACAAAAAAAGAGCAAAATTCATCAAAACTCGACCCTTCTAAATTCTTTTGCTTTATTTTGTAAATAATTTCTTTTTTTTTCTTTTGTCGTCTATAACAACAACAATTCCCCCTTAATAATTTGATACTATTTTTTTCCTATCCATATAAATGTAAAAAATGATTATATAATTGAATTGATACTAACTTGTAACTATTAATTAGGTATTGGTTTTTAAAAGAATAATCTTGAAATGATACTCTGAATGCAACTTTTATTAGCTAATTTATAAATAAATTTTATTAGTTAGCTTAGCTAATTGAGATGAATAATTTTTAGAAGGAAAGAAAAAGCCAACAAAAATCGAAATTACACCATTTAAAATATTATCTTTTAACCTTACATAAATGATCTTTCTAAGGTAAGAAAAAAAAAATTGAACCAAATATGATAAAATGAAATTATATATTGGAGTTTTGAATGTTTTTTTTTTTTAATTGACATTTACTTAATGGAAGGGAAAGTATAACCAACAAATAAACCAAGAAAAATTAAATTAGATATAAAATGTTAAAAGGAAAATAAATGAAAAATATATATAGGAAAATAAATAAATACATAAAAGAGAAAAATTGATATATAGAGAAAGGCATGCATTATACTAATAGCCAATTATTATAGATATATATAGATGTTCACACACTTCATTTTAATTTGATGTGAATAAGTTTAATAATGTTAAATTTGATAAAATTATACCATATCTATTGATATAGAAAAATGCCTCAAATAGAAGCTAGGGAATTGTATAATTACTCTACGAGAATCTATATCTATAATAATAAATACAAAGACAATTTTGTAACATCAAATTTTGGAAGTTTACTCTTTTTTTTTTTAGGATTTTTAATATATATATATATATATATATATATATATATAAAATATGAATGGTTATTATTTTTTCTTTCGACAATATGGTGTAGAGAACAAATCTCATACTTAGAAGTTGATAACACAAATTTATGTCGGTGGAACTATGTTCATGTTAATAGTATAATAATTTAAATTATACAAAATATCATGGTTGATTTTATTAAGACTTCGAATTTAAACTATTGAAAAGTTTGTTTTCTTTTATCTTTCAACTTTAAATTTTCTAAAAAAATCATTACTTTTAAAAAAAAATTGATGCATGGACTTATGTATAAAAATTAGAAAACAAGCGTATGATAAACATTATTTACGATGTCATTTCTGTTAATTGATGTGATAATGGATATGTAAAAAAAAAAAAGAGAGAATTGAAAATACAATAATTAACAAAATATTTACCTTTTATAGAAAAATCAAATATAATAGATTTTGTTTTTTCATGGTTTTATTCTATGGAACATAAATAGTTTGTCAATTTTTTCTATTTTCGAAAGAAGCCTAAAAGATTGATTACGTAATTGAATTATATGATAAAAATAATTATAAAAAACTTAATTATTTTCTATATAATAATAAATAATATTACAGAAATCTTCTAATTCTCACACATTTTGTTGTCGAAATTTCACAAGCATGCTTGAACCAAATTTTAAAACTCGAGAGCAAGAGATCGTAAATATTCCTAATATATAAATTCCAAATATTTTGTACTATTTAACTTAGTTTCATTTTAGGATTGTTTTTAAATATAATAAAATATAACGAAATAACACAATTTATCCATCGTAGATGATATGACATTACACGGACACTATTCATAGATTGTGATATTTTATTATCATACTTGTAAATATCTTCACAAATTATATTATTAAAAAGAATTCTTTTTATTTTATAATGGTAAATTAAAAAAAACACGTGTCAATTAGTATAAGGTTATTGGATATATATATAGAGAGGTGACTAATGTTTGTGCCTAATTAATTAGAGACATAATGAATGTAATTAATCCTTTCAAAGGGGGTATAGCTTTTCTACTTTAACTATTATTAACGGTGATATTGATAGCTAAATTATGATTTAAAGGAATTTTTAAATTTTATGTTTTCATATAAGATTTTTTTTTAAAAAAAAAATGTAATGATTAAGGGATTTGGTGGAGTACTTAATTATGATCATTCATACATATTTTATCATTAATTACCTTAGTTAATTGAGTAAAAAGGAGAACACTATTATATTTTTTTTTTTCCCCAAATGATTGTGATTCTGAAAATGAAATCACTTTTAAAGCTCTGATAGGACCTAAAGATAATGGAGCCTTATGGTGAATAATTATTATGATAATATAAGGTTTTGTTTGGAAAATTGATTTCTTTTCTTTTTTTTAATATTTTCCCTTTTTTTAAGTATTTCAAAATATTCAACGTCGTACGTCGTACTGTTTGAAAGATGGATTAACTTTAGAACATGAACAACGTTCAGAGAGGTAAATCATTTCATTTTGTTTAGAGACGACTTTATATATGAGGTGAATCAATTATGTAATAAAAATAACTTTAAAGATTGAAAAAAGTTATCTTAAGTAAAAAAAAAAAAAGACAAAATATATAAATTAAATGCAAAAGTAGTTTTGATCGGAAGAAATGACCCATGGAGAGAGGAGTGCAACGTTATGATCTCTTACCGAGTTTGTAAATTTTAAGATAAAAGATTTTAATATATTATGGATTGAAGCGAGGAGTATATGCCCCCAAATGTCATAGTCCGCAACTCCCTCAATCAAAAAATGGTAAATCGATACGAGTAATCATTGACATTTACATTTGACCTTTTTTTAATTAGCTTGTCCATAAATTGTTATAATAAACAATTAGATAAAAAAAATATTTATATTATGAAAAAATAATAATAAAAGCAAGAGTCTATTATCAATTAGTTAAAAGTTCATTCCTTGAAGTAAGAAAGTCAAAATCTAACATACCCGAACTAAAATCTTCCTTACTCAATCTTTCAACCGCTATTGTCACAATTATATATTTCAAAAGTACTTTTACAATACTAATTTCTTAAATCGTTATATCTAATCGAGCAAAGAAGAAAATAACATAAAAGTCTTACATGAATATCATTGATAACTTCTTACCAAAGTTATCATTTAAATATAATGAAAAATCTCACTTTTCTCCATGAAAGGAGGAAACAAATTTCATCTCAAAACCTAAATATATATAGAGAGAGAGAGAGAGAGAGATTTGAATGATGATATTAAGGGGGAAAATAAAAGGAAAGGGAATGAGGAGGGAATTATTATTTGGAGGTCCCAAATGGAAAAATAAAAAATAAAACCAATAATTTCTTTTCTAAATAAACAAAAAAGAAAATTAATGATGGGAACAAGAAAACTACCATGCAATTAGGAGGGGGCCTCATAAAGAGTTTTTTTTTTTTTTTTTTTTTAATTTGTAATTTTAATATTTTGATAATGAAAATAATTTGAAGATGGGATGTGTGAGAGAGTGTGACAAAAAAGTCAAAAAAGTTGGGTTTGGTTTTGGGTGAGAGGTTTTTGTGCCAAATTTTTTTCACCTAAAGCATATCATCTTGTCTCACCTTTTAGACTTTAATACTTCTAGTAAGGTCTTGGGTCTTTCTCACCTTAATAAATTATTCCTTTTTAATATCGAGTTATAGTAAAATATAACTAATGTATTATATTTGTCGATATCTATTATAAATATATTAAAATTTTGTTATATTTGTAAATATCTAACTACGTTGATAAAAATGTTGACAAAAATAATGATAGTAATATAGTCTTTTAAATTAATTTTGATGGTGTAGAAATTGTTTTTAAAAGCATAAGATTTAATATTAGATTAACGGTAAGTATTTTAACTTTAATATTTTATTATCAGTACTTAATTTGATTTTTATAACAATTTATTGTTGAGGTTAATCATTATGAAGTATTAATGGAATTTCTTAAGCTTATGTGTTTACAAGCTATGAAGACTTTAGTTCTTATAATACAAACTTGACATTAATTTTAGTGAGTTTTTTTTTTTTAGGATTAATTTGATGTAAAGTTCAAATACATAGGCACTAAATTATAATTATATTGTAAAATTTTAGAACTAAAATTAAAGTTTTTATTTGTTACGTGAAAAAATTTTGGAACTAAATTAAAGTCTTGTTCGATAACTATTTGAGTTTTTTGGAAAATATTTTTTTTTATTCATGGTTTCATGTTTATATTGTAAACATTTGAAATATTTGTCAATTTTCAAAACACAAAACAAGATTTTGAAAACTATAGCCTATGTTCAATAAAACATTTCGATCAATTAAATTTTGTTATGTCATCACAACGACAACTCAAGATTGTTATGAAAATTGTAAATGAATTGGATCGAGTAACTAAAATCGTTCAAGCCCATGGTGGAAATTTGAGCTAAAGTATTGGAACCAACACCAAATCCAATAAACAACTAATCCAAAGCACATGGAAAATCTCTATAAATAGAGATCTTCTCCTTCATTTAAAAATTAGAGGTTAGGAAGATCTAAATAATATAACTTTTTTCAAGCTATAAAGCTCTCAAATTCTAAAATAAGAATCTATATAAATAATATAACTTATCTCAAGTTCTCACTAATGAAACCATCAAACAAGTTCTAAAGATATGAAAAATATAACTTTTCTCAAGTTTTTAAAAACTAAAAATTCAAAGCTCCTAATTTCGAAACGTTGAAACTCTAAAGATCAGAAGACATACTAAAATTTTAATATTAGCAAGTAATAAACATCCGATGTGGGTTGGAACATCATGAACTCTACCATACGTTTTCTTTTTTGTTTGAATTACACAAGCTAACTACATCATTTATAGACATCGATAACTAATATAAAGACGGATATATTAAAAAAAAATCAAGAATATCACAAAAAAATTTATAAAAAGATTGTTAATTTTAATGAAATTTTAGAACAAGTTTATTGAAGTAATAAAGTATGGGTATAAGTCAATAATAAGGAGCCAAGTATGATTAATTGGTGATGAGATAAAAGGTAATAGTGATTTTTTTTTTTTGAAAAAATGACTATGAACTTTTACTAGTTAGTGATCTAATTGGTATGGTTTATAATCAATACTTATTTTCTAAAAATGTGTAATTACAATATATTATAAGAAGTAAATCAAATTTCAAAATAAAAATATATTGAATACAAACAAATAAGAGGTAAAAAGAGGGTTGTGATTTTGGACTACACAATTTAAATTAGACGATATACAAAAATAGAAAAGAGTACATAATGTAGTGATGTAATTAGAAAATAGATGTAATCAAACAATAATTTTAAAATATAGATAAAAATAGATGACGGTTGTGTTGTGGATATAGACAATAATAGAAAATATATATTTAAAAATTAACAAAAAAAAAATTAAAATATAACAAAAGTGAATAAAAAATATAATAAAAATTTGAATTTATAGGAGTCTATTATAATTTGAAACTCTATTATATTTTGTAAATATTTTTGAAAGTTTTGTTATTTACAATAAATTTTTAATTAAATAATTCGATAGTTAATTTAAAAAAAAAATAAAAGATAACTTGAGAGTGAAAAAATCCTGAGAGTTTTAAAAATGAGAGGAAATTCGGTGACAAAAAAAAGTTGGACTTAAAACTCACAGGTGGATGATGGGATATTAGGGGTGCTTGGTTGAAGTTATTTTTTAGAAGTTAAATTGGTAAAGAGTAATCGAGGGACTTGACGAGAATAACAACGTAAGTAATATAAGTTAACACAAATAATAAGATGAAAAATGTGAGTAGCACGAATATCGAGATAATAGACCTTTTAAATTGCAGGTACACTTAGATGGCGGGTGAGTTTTTTTTACCCACCCAACTCATCCCCATTAGGGTTTAGGGTGATATTAATAAAATTTTATTCATTACATATGTTGCAGTTTGTTTTGTTGATAAACTTATATGGTCTATAAGTGATAGATACAAATTATATGTCCTATAAATTCATAAGACATGATTGGACAGAGACGACCAAGAACATATTTTCTAGTGAAAAAAACTCTCTTTTTTTTTCTCACAATTTATTCATTGTTTAAGAATTTTTTCCAAAATTATATACAGTTTTTCTCACAACTTATAAAACGATTATAATAATATACGTTTAAACAGTCACACTAGAACAATTTATACCTTAAGCACATTATTATAATCTAGACAATAATGTATACACACACAACCTTCCGAGCTTTTTATCTAAATATAATCACAATGTTTACAATTTTTTATATTCTACAATTAATATAGTACATATTTACTGTCGTATTTATTATTTTTCACTATTTTCATTCTTTTTTATTATTCAGGTGATTATTATTTTCTATTTAAATTAAAATAATCTGCACACCAAAGACACTATTATAATCTGAATGCCCTCCAACAATTTTTATCTGAAACTTTGGAAATATATTTTAAAACTCTTCCAAGTTTTAAAGATATTTTAAATTTTTTGCAAAGCTTAAAAAATACATTTTACCAAAATACAAAATTTGTAAATATTTTATATAATTAGTTTGAAAATTAAATTGCACATATTTCATAACTTTGAAAATGAAAAGTACATATATGTGTGTTGAAGAGACTATTCAATTTGAATCCTTTTAATATGTTACCAAAAATTAAAGTTTTTTTTAAAAGAGGAATTATTTGAAACTATTTATAAATTATTGAAAAGAAAAAAAACTCAAATTAACTATAAACAATTTAATAATTCTATTAGTCCGTACGCAGAAGACTTCATTTTTATTTTTATTTTTATTTTTGTTTTTGTTTTATTAAAATTGTTTTTAACATCTCTTTCTCCAATTCTCTAAAACCCTATTTCTCCAGCCAGAACCCGTCTCAGCCGCTGCACTCTCAGCTGCCGTAGTCCCAACCTTCCGACGAAATCGCCGCCCGCCATCTCTCTCTAACACTCTCGCCTCTCCGACCGTGACCACATCCCAAGGTTGGTTTTATTTTCTCTTTTCTTTCCCTCGGTTATGGAGAATCAAGAACAGTTTTTTTTTTTTTTTTTTTTGATTTCTTCCTCTACTAATGATCGACTAGCCTGAAATTTAGAATGCATACTTCGCATATATCATTCGTATTTCTATGTAAAGTGAAAAGATGGTTAAAAATATGAAGACAGCAGAAAAAAGTTGAAAAGATTGGAATTTTGTTATCAAATGAAAAAAAAAACCATCAAAATAGAAAAATAAACTTGGGTTTTGGTATGGTTGGATGGTTTCGAGTCTTCTTGATTATAGGGTATTTGCACATGAACAGGCTATGGGTAAATATAAAAGATAAATTATGGTGTTTAATTGGAATCAGATTTTTGTGTTTTTCGTGTCTTGCTTGACTAGGGTTGCTAGATTAGTGCTCGTTTTAAAACACTGATTATAAGGTAATTTTTGGTTGTTCTTGTAGCAAGTGTATGCTATTATACTTATAGGTCTTGTAGTATGTGTTACCGGTGAGGATGTTGTTAGTTGTTCGGTATTTTATATGGCTAACTATGTGTCTTTTGCAAACTTTGAATCACTCACCAAAATAGCGCCTCCCTTTCTCCTTCCCCACCGTCTCTATTTACAATTAACTAACATAGCAACATCTCTAGTTAATTAATAATATATCCCGGCATTACTCTTAGTCATAGTGTTCCTATCAAATGATTGTCGACTTTCGTGTTCCTTGATTATGAACATTCGGTTTGTCACCTGTTTTTGGAATAGAATTATAAGTTGAGAGGTTTAACCTTAACGATGGTTATCTTTGTGGATAGGTTTTACATGGGTGTATCAATTAAAGATGCTGACTTCTTAAACGAGGATACTGTGGAAGATGATGATCTTAGTAGCGAGGATTCAGAATTTGAATCAGAATCTGAGTCTGGGTCTGAGTCTGAGGAGGAAGAAGAGGACGTGGAGCTATCTGAACCATCAAAGAATGCAATATATAATGCTGATGGTCTTCTTGACAAGCTTGGAGATATTAGCTGGCCTGAAAACGTGGAATGGATACACAAGCTAACTTTTGATATTGATCAAGAAAAAGAGGTGGATGTGAATGATGATCTAGCTAGAGAGCTTGCATTCTATACACAGGCTTTGCAGGGTACAAGAATGGCCCTTGAGAAGTTTCAATCTTTAGGACTTCCGTTTCTCAGGCCTTCGGACTATTACGCAGAGATGGTGAAGACAGATACTCACATGCAAAAAGTGAAAGGTCGGCTGTTATCCGAACAGAGAAAGATGGAGGAGGCTGAGGAAAGAAGGAAGGCAAGAGAAGCAAAGAAATTAGCTAAAGAGATTCAAGCTCAGAAGCAGAAGGAGAGGGCTAAGCAGAAGAAGGAAGAGATTGAATCTGTTAAGAAATGGAGGAAGCAGAGGCAAAAGAATAATTTTGCTGGAGGTGATAAAGGTGGTGATATGGACTTTTCCTTTGAAGATGGAAAGACATTTGAGAGGTCGGGAGGTAAGAAGAGGCCGGGGGTGTCTCCTGGCGATCGTTCAGGAGGGAAGGCAAGACATGGAGGTGGAGGAGGAGGAAAAGGGAAAAATCTGAAGAAGAAGAGAGATTTTAGAGATTCCAAGTTCGGATTCGGCGGCAGGAAAAGTTTGAAAAAGCAGAACACTGCTGAGACAACTAATGATATTAGGGGATTCAACAATGGCAGTTTATCAAACAACAAAAGAAGGAAGAAGTCAGATTAGTGAACTAATTTAGTTTCAAGTTTAGAGATGAGGCGGATACTGTGGTCGACTTTATAATTTTGTCTCTATGTTCTTTTGAGAATTTCATTCTGTATTGTTGTGAGCCTTTGTGATAATCCTTGAAGATGAAAATTATAGTTTTGTATTCCTTTTTTTAAAAAAAAATCCTAATTTTGATAGTTATTGTTATTGTGCCATTATGGTTTCAGATCTTTAAATCTTGATAAGAGTTGATGTTCTATACATCAAAGTTTTGCAAATCAAGTGTGTAGATAGTACCTGTTTAGTCCTCATTTTTCTTTGATTTTTGTGGTGTAGTAAACTAATCAATTGTAGCAGTTTATTAGGGTGGAAAATAGAAAGCTTTTGAAACGATGATGTTTTTGGTCACTTCATTCATCAATTTCTCCATTGGTTGTGTCATATTAGCAACATTATGCATCTTTGAAATATAATAAAACAATATATTGTAGTTAGGTTTTCATCAACTTTAGGTAAACATTTGAATTCCTAACTAAAATACAAACATTGAATCATTTAAAAATTACCATTGGAGTTTAATTTTTTGTCTTTCAAAAATTAAAACATATACACACTTCTCTCTTTGATTTGCTATGTTTTATTTTCCTCATATTTTGAAAAACTAAATCCTGGGTTTTGAACACTAGGAAGATGATGATAATAATCATTGTTGAAAAAATTGTTTTACTTCTAAAATTTAATTAAAAATAAAAAAAAATTGTAAATATAGAAATCAGATCCAAAACATTAATTATATTGCAAATATAACAAAGTTAAATACAACTCTTAAAATTTATTAATAATCAACTATATCGTAGGTAAGAGTCAATCATCAATGATAAAAGTCTATCGATAAAAGAAGTTTGTCAATAATAAAATCTCACCGGTCAGTGTTGGTATGTATATACTTTTTTGAACGGTAGATATATACCTAATTATAAATTTTAGAAGTATTACTATGTCCCTATATAAATAATGGCTCTTGAATTTGAATTCTTTATTATAAGAATTGAAATCATCAACATGTGATAAACCTTTGACTTGACTTTATAAAAAATAATTAAAGTTGCTTTCACAACACAGAAATGTCTGCTTCCACAACAAAAAGCTTCTTCACTACACTTCTACATTTACCAAACCCTTTAAATACCCCAAAAAAAAACCTTTACACTTGCAATTCATTCTTCTCTCTTCAATCTCAAGGAGTAATTGCAACCAATTTCCATTGTAGCCATGGCTGATTCCATTCTAGAACTTGCTGCTGAGGCAGCTTCAAGTACTCTGTTCATCTTCTGCTTCTTCAATTTGATCATACTCGTGATTTTGTTCACCTCAAGACCAGTCACCTCCAGTTTTGATCAACAAAATGATGATAATGATATGCCACTTTCAATTGTCATTCATAGCAAAACAAACACAACAGAGCAAAATTTAATGCTTCAGAATGATCCCATAGTTGGTGTGTGTGAAGTGATAGAGAGCCAAAATGAAACAGAAAGATGCGTAAATTTCAATTGCAATGCTGATGTTGAACAGAGTGATGATGATAACGAGGACGATTATGAAAATGAAGATGAAGATGAAGATTTCAGACAAAGAGTGGAAGAATTTATTGAAAAGGTCAACAGAGGGTGGAGAGAAGAAAGGCTAAGAACCTTTGGACGAGTCGAATAGTTGGCCAGCTCGAACCGATTGATTTGAGTTCATGGAATTATTGATTGAACATACTTCGTCGAAGCTAAACAGGAATCTCCATCAATTTTACCTGGGGGTTGAGCTCAGTGTCTCTTTTTGGAACATGTATGTTCCTCAATGTAATAGTATCAGAATTTTGAAGATACACGTAAAAGCATAAGAATTGATAAGATTCAATTAGAAAAGTTTCACAACGATGCAATTTTCTAGTGTTTGATTCAAGGACGTGAATAAAATTGGAATGTTGTTTAGCATCTTAGTCCATGATTTCATTAGAAGACAAACCATATTGTTAATATTTAAACAAACCATTAATGATCGATCCAAATTGTCCAACTTTGAAGTGTGGATTTAATAGGATGAAGTTGGAAAGTAAAGGTGCAAAATTGTCCAACTTTGAAGTGTGGATTTAATAGGATGAAGTTGGAAAGTAAAGGTGCAAAATTGAAGTTGGTGGAGTGCAGTTATTCAACTGACTTGTAAACACATTTATTTTACCTAAAGCGCATGGCTTGACCTAATGGTAAAACAAGGAGACGTAATCTCAACAACTAACTAAGAGATAATAGATTCAACTGATTATCACCGAAATGTTGTAAGGTCAGGCAAACTGCACCGCGAGATTAGTTGAGATGTGAACACTCATAAATATAAAAAAAAAAAAAATGAACCAGGTGCCTTCACGACTACAACGACCAGACAATTTCAACTTGGGGTATCAACATCAAAGTCATTACTTTTAACTAAGATCTTCTGGACGGGGGGCAGTAATTTTGCAGATCTTAGGAGCTAAGAAGATTCTTAACGACCAACTATTTTACTGAGAGGTTGCATTGGATACATGGTAAGCTACAGAAACTTATTAATGAGAGAGTTGGGACCCCATATAAACTATGAAAATTAGTCAGGCCTGAGATCAATGAGAAAGTAGACAAATAAAACAGTTTTTGAAATTTAACTTAAATGTTATTATTTCAGATACAGAGAATTCTAGAACATGAATAATTTACACAAATTCCTGCACCTAAACTGCTATAACGTTAAGTGGGATACAACACACATAACCTACATACTGAGAACAGAACAAATAAGCCTAAAAGATCAAACTCCTATCTCATCTATTAGGCTTAACCCTATCTAGAGATGTTACCTGATGACGAAAAATACGTCAGTTGTTTAAACTCTCGTAGTTAGACCTTTAAAGAATCAATGAGTTCATACCGCTGATGATCGAGGTTGAGGAAAAGCCAATGCACCAGCAAAATCTGCATGAAAAATTCACGGTGCAGGGGACGATGATGCTCAACAAGAAACCTCGTGGTTTGAATGGTTGAGAACACCTCTTGATTCTTGTGGAAAATGTGATTTGTCGTTAACTTGGGGAGTTTTAAAAGCTGGAGTTGGGTCTAAAGAAGCAGTTCTATCTCCATTTAGAGTAGATGGGACTATGGGCTTCACTCCTCCAAATACTTCCTTTGTCCCTTCACCAGAAAGAATGTCGGCTGGAGGCGAAATTGCGTTCAGTGTAGGTTCCATTCTACTCTTCCTTGGTTTGTTTTCCTGCTGGTGACCTGGTGGCAGGAAACTACCCACCACCACCTGGCGACCATGGAAAGCATACAATTTTATTGAACAATACAGAAGCATGACCAAATTTATTTTACCATACAGTTTTACTTTTGTATTGTATAGTTATAGCTTGTACTTTCTATTGAACAAATTAATAGTGAATTTGATGGTTAAAAATTATATGCATATGTATTAGTACCTCTCCAACATAATATGGAGATCAAAAAAATCATACCTGCACTGGACCAGCTGCTATCAGCATGCCGGCAAGTCCTCCGCCCATCACTCGGCCATCTGGGCCAGCCAAAGAGACACTCATCCCTCCTGATCGGCTCTTTGTTCCACCAATCTCCGAAGGCATATATGATCCAGACAATGAAAGTATCTCAAATCGACCCTAATAATCAGAACAGTTCATGATTTTCAATCACCAAGAATGCCCGTTGATGATAAGATGAATGGATACACTTGCATAGAATGGATACACTTGCATAGAATATGGATAACAATAACAAGTAACATATGATTTACAAACGTAGTTGACTAAATGGAAATGAATTCATAATATGAAGGAGAATAAAATTTGTCAGTGATTTTCTCTTAACAGATGTAGAAGAGTTCTGAATTGCAAGACAACTAGCGTCAAGATCATTTCAACTATTGTGAGGGAGTATTCCAGAAGATAAAAAATGGAACAATTAAGTTTTTAGCCATGGGTATATTTGGTCCCAAAGATTCCAAAATGTACCTTTTCCTCCAAAGTTTTACAAATGGATATAAAAGGTCTTGAGTCATTTATTATTCTTATATCGCATTATATTTAGAATAAAATAAAAAATACACAAAGACCTTTTAAACATGTTCTTAAACACTCGGACTAAAAGGAGTATATTTCGAAACCTTAGAACCAAGCGCACTTATTATTGAAAATCAAAAACTAAAAAGCTAATTTTCTCTTAAGAAAAATGTTGTGTTTAAGGAAAAACTTGTTTTGGTATTGATAATGTAAATTGAAAACACTAAACAGACGAATGGTAATTGCTATTCTCTCAATAAAATGCCTGAAAGATGAGGGATGATTTTTTTTCCCCTTCTTTACAATGAAAAATAAATAATAAAAAGTTTCAGGTAAAAAAACTTACTTTCTAATTCATTTTTTTAATAAAGAACACAGAAATGGAACTATTCTCAAACAATGTCTAAGTTGCCCCAAGACTATTTCTTATGTAATCATTCAAACAAAACATGTAAGATTATCTGTTTCATGAAAGTGCAATTTAGAGGAAAATAAGAAATAAAAAGGTTTAAAACAAGAATAATAGAAAAAGACGACTGCTACCAAATGTATTTTCTCAGATAGGGTATTCTGATCCCTAATAACTCTGATTTTATGAATTCACTGTACATTTAAACACATGAAAACTACTTTATTAAAAAATAATGCATCAAAGAGATTCTTGAAACTTTTTCTTCCAGCCAACTTCTTAGGATATCTCTTAAGAAAAATATGTCAAAATAAGTCAATTAATTGATTTCCTGGACATCACTCATTATTTCATACTTGGGTTGTACGTAATCGACAATTAATTCGTAAAAGGACTGAAGTATATTAACCTAAACCAATATGAATGCAAAACAAACAATATGAAACATGGGAAAGAAAACAGAAAGTAGTCCAAATAATCAGATCTTACTGCAGTCGACATTTGAAGTAAAGAACAAAAAGCAAAATGGTATGTGGAAAGAAAACAGAGTGTGGATTGAGCTAAAAGATCAAACATGCTTTCATCATATAGAGGATGCCAAGATGGTTTGTACATCAAGGAAGGTAATCTACCTCATATGTTAAAGTACCCCCAGACGATGTTGACTGCCGAAGTGTAACATTTGAAACCATACCATTAGCGGAGAGTATACAAATAGCCCGAGATCCTTGTTGAGAAAATGACATGACTTTCAAGTTAACATCCTAAACCAGCGGGA
Organism: Cucumis melo; assembly: GCF_025177605.1. Lineage (NCBI taxonomy): Eukaryota > Viridiplantae > Streptophyta > Magnoliopsida > Cucurbitales > Cucurbitaceae > Cucumis > Cucumis melo. Next base: position 21,526,557 of record NC_066865.1, read on the forward strand.
AAAAGTTATCAGGAACAAGTGGCAATAATGCATTGAGAATGAACAGGAATTATGAATCATTGCAACAGCAAAACGTTGACAACTTATGTAATTTGTTGTTCCAAGTCCATTTGAATGATTGGTTAATCTAGATGGCAGTCATTAATATTTCAAACCACAAGTATACTCAATATTGCAGGTCTAGGAAATTATTTGCACAATCCAACTAATAAAATTTACTTCAAGAAGTTTATCATTACAATATAAATAGCAGGTGCCACCATGCCAGGGAAAGTCTACTAAAGAATATTTCGACAAGTCAGAAAAAATAATAATAATAAAATTTTAAAAAATAAAGAAGTGGCCAGTTGAACCCCTTCACTACTACCCAAAATTCAGGCAGGAAAAAAAGTCCAAAGTGAACACTCTCATCAGAGAATTGATAAAGATAAAGATCAACATCATTAGCCCATGCAGTATCGTGCAATAATACATAGTACCTCTGTCTAGTAAGATTTGTGCTTAATTCATTCTTTCTTTTGTAACAAAATAAATCAAAAGCTAACTCGTCATTTTGTTACATCATGACAGCTACTGTTATACCAAGCCAAATTGAATAGAATACGAACAATCACGTTGCTAACCCATATTATTTTATACAAGGCTTATACAATGATAGGCAGAATAGATGCCCTTTGCGAGGGATTCCAAGACTTACCTCACCAATATTAACAGTGATCACGTGAGGTGTGAAATCTGCTCCAGCAAAGAAGGCAACCTTGTTACCTGGGTAACACATGCCATATGTAAGAATCACTTAGATATGAAATATAGATAGCTTATTTTATAATTAAATTTTATGGTCTGGCTTCAGAATATTTATTTAATGTAAGAGTCTAAGACATCAATAACAGCCACTGCCATTAAATAATATATAATCGGCACAAAGTACTTTGTTGTCTTCTGAGTGATGAGAGACAAAAATAATTGTCTCCCTTCAACATGAAGAAAAACAACCTAAATTTCAAGCAAAACCAAGTACATAATACCTGAAATAATCATTTCAGAATTTCAATATAAAAGCAATAAATTAAATCCTACTAACTTCACATAACGAAACTTATATGACCCTTGAAGAGAGACAAAAATCTTTGTCAGCAACATTTTAACCTATCCCACAGTTAGTTTCAGAAGGGAAAGCCACTCCATTTCCTAATTCCTAAATATATTTTTTCGTCTAGTTTAAGATGTAAATGGAGTTGAGAGTTCAAACTTTTTGCTGGACTTCATATCAGTTAACACCGCAACTGAGTCAACTCACTCTGTTATGTCATACTCTGTTTTAATGGTATTACTTATTAGACTTCAGTTTTCTATTAAAGGAAACAGGAAAAGGGAAAAAATATGGGGGACAGAACTACGAAGCATTATTTCATAATTGTTTACTTTCAATAAATAAATATCCTGATTCCTTCACTTCGTCCACTTCCAAGTTAAAACAAGCGCTTCAGAGTGTCTTAATCAAGATGTTATAGACTTCAGGTAATAAAAGAATATTTTCTAAATTTGTATATCAGTTTAAAAAAAGGCATCCGTTGAAATCACCTAATCCCACCGCAGATAGAAGAATCCACAAGCCTTAAAGCATTTTCTCTTCCAGTTTCAATATTTTCCCCTAAATTTCCGAAATGTTTCCTTACAATGCTACTCCCTGCATTTTCTTTCCATTTTCTACGTATCATAAGCAGCCAAAATGGATACTTCACGGTATGTTTGACCACCGAATTAATCAGGCTAGATTCTCCAGATCCAGAGAGAAAGAGGGTCTAAGCAGCAGGTCAGTTACGCCCAAATAGTGGCTATTTACTCAAAAGCTATCCTATCCTAGGAAAGAAAGTTCCCTCCATTTTTCAGAAGGCTACAAAATCACTTTTAATTCATAAATTACTGTTTACAGCAGATCTGAAGTGAAACCAATGATGCAGGCCACTATCACATCAAAACCCAACAAACATTCCCTCATAATTCTACTGTACAAAACCAAAACAAGATACGTTTAAAACCGTCGCTTTCTAAGCCAGATAACTAGACCGACCCCTCTTATCTTTTCCTGCAAGTACAGAGATTCTCACCATTAAAGAGAGAGAGAGAGAGAATGAGAAAGAGAGAGAGAGACATACATGTCAAAGTTTTACAATTCCTACTTTCTATCCGTATAAGTTATTGTTCTCAAATGGATCAGAATCCAAATGTAACAGTAGAACAGAAAACCACCATAACAGAATTTCAAATTATCAAATGATTTCAAAATATACAACAATCTAACACATTACCAGGAATCTCATACTCGAACTTCCGTGACTTCTTGATGGACTCTACCGACCGTCCTCTTCCTCGTTTCCAACCCGCAAATTCTCCGGGCAGTGGAATGGATGACGAAATCGGCATTGGTGACAATGTAGGAGCTACAGTCCCATCAGGACCGTACTTTCTTGGTCTCCCTCTTTTCTTCTTCCCATCGGCAGCTCCCGCCGATGGAACACTCGCCGGCGGCTGCTGCGGCGGTGTCTCACCATCTGTGCTTGAATTTTCAGGTCTGGAGTCCATCATCCCGAAGCTCTCTGGAGCTTGGCTTACTTTTACTGCAAACCCAAAATCCACTCCTCCCTCTTTCTCTTCCATTTTTACAGTGAGAGGAAAAAAAAAAGATCTGTTCTTAACCAAAACTACATAAACGGTAAACCAACAGCTTAAACCCTAAACCTCCATTATTCACACTACAAACGATATTTAACAAACTACAACATAAACCAAGAAGCTTTCGATGAAGAAGATAATGAAACAAAAACAGAGCAAATGAAAATGAGATGAAATCCAGAACCTCTAACTAAAACCCACAACTCAAAACCCACAGTAGAACTGATTCAAGATCAAAAACCACACCTTTCAGCACTACAACTTTAATTCAGTATCTTTTCAGTAACCTAAATCTCCGCCATTACAGACTACTACACAAAGCTTCAGTAAAGGAAAAAAAAAAAATCCAACAAAACACCTCAAAGAAAAATTGTAAAAAAAAATTAAAATTAAAATTTTTAAAAACAGTAAAAAAAAAAAAAAAATCTTAGAAATACAAGAAAAAAATTCAAAAAAAAAAAATAAGAACAATCGGAGAAATCTTTTTCGGGGAGGTAGAAAAATTAGGGTTTTTGCAAGGGGAAATGAGAAGAAATAAATAAAGTAGAAAAAGGAAAGGGGAAAAATTAAATAAAAATAAATCAGGAAAAGGGAAAATTAAGGTGGAAAAGTTTAATAGATAATTAATATTATATTTGCGAAATTGAAAGTATAGATTTTGGTTAATAAAATGGTTCACGTCCGTTTTCAAAATTGATTTGAAATTAATTGTTGAGATACTAAATAACAATATTAAAATCCATAGAATTAATGGAGAAAAGATAAAAAATAAAAAAATAAAAAAAAACAAATAAATACATAAATATATATATATATATATAACATAAATTAATTAATTGATTGATTAAATTAAATTCAAAGGTTTGGTCTTCTTCTACCTGCTGCTATTACAAGGATTTTTATATATGTTTTTCTTTTTGTTTAGTTTTGACCACTCTAACTTCCGTTTCATATTTACTAACTTTGGGTTCAACTTTCTTCAACCATTTGACACTTTGTGTTGACACTACAAATACCAAATATTAGAAAATTATTATTCTGGTTTATGTATTTTAAACTTAGTTTCATTTTCATTTTTATATTTTTAATAAATCTTATAGTTGTGATTATATTTTTCCATGTTAAGTTTTTTCTTGTATGAAAATTATTGACTTTGAATTTTGTTGTTAGTAGAAATGTTGAGGTTAGGTTATCATTTTGATTTTGTGGATTTTTTAGTTTATTTACTTTGAAGAAATTTTAAAATTGACCCATGTAGCGTATTTTAAAATTGGTGCTTTTCAACGTCTCATTATGATTGTGGAAATATATTTGCATCGTATCTTTTGCATTAAACTATCGTCGTTGTTTTACTAATTTTGATAAAAATTAAGTTGCACTAGCTAAATTTAAGATTTATTAAAAGTAATGGAACTTAAAAGTACATTGACTATAATGAAACAAAAATCCAGAATGTTATTTTGACCATGTATGTTATACGAAAGGATGGTATGACATTATAAATTAAATTGTACATAGTTGAATTATAAATTTAGTCTCAAAACCTAGATATTAAGTTTACTTTTCATTGAATTAGAAAAGAAAAAAAAAAGGTAAATCAATTTATCTATTTTGTCAATGGGAAAAACCCACTTATAAGGTACATGCTAAAAGGAGAACATGTTTTTTCAAGCAAAACTTCATTAGTTAGAGACCCTATCACCCCAACGAGAATACGAAAAAGAACTACTACCGAAAAGACGAATTTGTAGACCTTAGAGAGTTTCAAAGATGCTAGACAAATGACAATTTTGTTATGGACGAGATTCTCAAGTCTAAATTCACGCCCAACTTTTAAGGGTCACGTTTATCTTTCCTATCTCAACCATAAACTGTAGATGGAAAATGTCAAGTTCCTTCTCTTCATCATTTACATTCTTTAACTTTGAGTTTTCAATTTTGTTTATTATAATGACAATTTTTCTTTCTATTAAAAAAAAAAAGTAAATTTCTTTACGTCCATGATCCTTAACATATTTACAACCATCATCGGATAAGTTAGACAGTCCAAATGAAAAGTTGAAAGATCGATCAACACAACTACTCCCTGAAGTATCAAAATTAAGGCCATTTTATATTTAAAAGAAAAGGTAAAGGGTTCATATTTAGATCAAACACAACCCAATGCTAAATACCTAAAGTTGCAATCAAACCTAACTTACTTCTATTATTTAAGAATTTCAATCCTCATTGGGAATAGTTTGGCATGGAGTAAAAAAATCAGAAACTTCAATAAAAACAAAAAAGTTGGAGAAGTTTTTGTAGATCATCAATTTATTTCAGTGAATTTGTTATCCAAAAGGAAGGATAAGAAATAAGAATGGTTTGAAAAGGTTTTTCCCCCACATTGCTTGAGAAGACATCACAATCCCATCTCTCCATGATCTTAATTATATGTACACAGTTAACAAAAAATGCCAATTAAATTTGACTTGGAGAGTTTGCTCTACAAACACTACCAAAAACTGACCATAACATAATACTTGCTAAAAGGCCATTTGATACTCACACAACCCAGACAGAGAGAAAACCAACCATCTGTGTTATCGATCAAACTTGAATTGATTTTACATGTGTTTTCGGAAGCACAAACCCGGCTCTTCTTTCCTCGAACGAATATTCAACGTCGTCTTCAGGAATTTCCTCAGCTTTGAAAGCAGGAGGAGGCGGGGCAACAGCCGGGGTTGTAGCGGTCTGCATTGCAACTGATAGAGTTGAAGGGGTGGATGGTATTGGGATTGACATTGCCTTTGGAGTCATGTTTTGGTCTTCATCTGTAGCAACTGAGATTTTCTTCAAAGGTGTGGCAGTAAATGGCACATTACTAGTCGGGTTTGTTTTCTGTAACGGTTCAATAGATGTTGTGTTTGCATTGTCGATTGAGCTTGTCGTGTTTGTCTTTGGTTGAACTGTGGAAGCAATTGGTGCAAAAGGTTTCCGAATCACTAACTCGGGTTCACGAGCATTGGCAAGCGAGTTAATGTGGCTTGCAGGTTGACTAGAAAAGTCAAGTTCTCTTCGGCCTAAAATTGAGAGATGGTTAAAATGTTTTATACAGAACAGAAAAGAGGCACAGGAACACCAAATTATTACTCCCACAAGCAAATAAGGCTTTCATCAAAGCTGCTTTCTAAACGCCTTCCATGACTTTTTTTTTTTCAATTCTAGTTAAATTATGAAAAAAATATAAAGGACTTTTGCCTTCTTTTTGTTCTTTTTTCAAAAATTGACTCTGACTTCCAAAGGTTTATCCTTGTGGAAGAATGGGAAAAAACAGCTATCAACGGGGGTTGAAAAATAAGTTGAGCATTCATCGAGTATTGACTTCAATGAACACTCAAAAAGTACTATGGCGGGTGAAGATTTATAACCCAGATTTATCATTACTAGTCAGAAAAACGTACCAGCTGGAAGAGCTCCAAATCCTTCATCATATTGAAAGTTTTGATCATTCAGCTGATCACCTTTCCTAGATGGGCGTGACTGAGGTGTTGCCTTGGGCGTTTGGTGCATTGTCCCTCCAAGAGAAAGCCTTTTACTATTTGCAGCACCTGCAGCTGAAGATCTGGGAGCTTTTTTAACACTCTGGGGTTTTGAGGGGCTTGGCTTCGATCCATAAAGAGCCTCCTGTTCTGCTATTAACTGTCCCTGGAGTTTTTTCTGATCCTAATCAAATAAAGACACAGAGAAAAAAAATAAGGACTTAACTAAATAAGTCAGTTTTTCAAATATGGAAAAATGAACACTCTGATGTCAATCAAATTAAGCACAGTTAAATGAGTCATATCAAGTAATAACGCTAGGGAACTAGAAGAATGATGAGTATCAACCCGCAGCCTGCGACGCTCCTGCTCTTTCTCTTGCCTTAATACGGAATACTCTTCAAGCATACTGAGCAGACTGACCTGGACAGAAGTAGGTCACATAAAAGATGTTGATTAATTTCTGCAAAAGAAAATTTAAGTCAAACCATAGACAATTAAAACATCCTACTACTTACTCCATCGTATGTAAACTCAATGCCTCTTTCCTTCTCCCATGCCATTGTTTTCGAAGTTAATGCATCCACCATTCCTGCATTTGATGATTATGATATCCAAAGAAAACAAAGTTAATATACAAAAAGCAAAGCAAGAAAACCAATGGTATAACTGCCTGGTTTAAATATAAACAAAACTTTTAGGATAAATACATCGAACACTTCATAGCAAATTTTATACTAAAGCACAAAAAGATAAGGATTTGGAATTATTTGAATACCAAATTAATCTATCTCTTCGAAGTCAAACAAACTGTTCGATCACAAACCTGGAAGCTTATTAACCAAAGCTCGGGCCTTCTCTGCGCGTTTGAGAATGAGATGAGCCCCTCTACCGGCATTATATCTATTTTCATCCTGGGAAACACACAAATAATGCAAGGATGCAGGTCGACTTAAGCAATAGAAACCAACTAGTTGATGTAATGGAATGTGAAAGACACTTTACCCTATTATACTCCTCGAGCCAACACTCCTCATCACAGGCAGTCAACCATTTCTCAACTTTCTCTAGTATTTCCTTCCTGACAAACGCTTCCTCTTTAACCCTGCCTATCTGAAGCTCAATTTGCTCGAGAATAATGGCAGGGTCAACCTCTCCTATATCAGATGAAATTGGATTCAAGTTCATAAAACAATGAAATGAAGAACCAGCAACATTTCGTTTAATATTACACAACAAATGATACCGGAGTCAATAGTTTCAATTGCGTATTCCACTATTTTATCTTCTTCCAGGACCAAGTGTGTTTTTCTACAAATGTCATCCAGCTCTGACTTCTTCTTCAAAACAAGTTCTTTCATCTTGCTTGATTTTAACTCTTCTAACCGAGACACTTCTGCTTCAACCTGCAAGATATTGCTCGTTATTATAAACCATATTCAATTCTTTAAGTTTCTTCTATGGCATGCAACTTTTGTTATGTCAGAAGGTCAAGATGAATGCGAACACTTGAAAGTACTCACAGAATCAATTGCGTCCACAGAGAGACTATTGGGCTCATTTATTTCATCTTCTGAAGCTGCTATATTGCATGTTACGTTTTGAAACAACTGTTGTTCTTCCGTTGGTGTATCCATTAGATGCCAAAGCTCCAACAAAGTTGTAGCAAGATCTTGGAGCTGCCCAAAAATGTCGTTATTGCAACTAATACAAGACAGATAGGTTTTATTTATTTTATTCTCTTCTGATATATAAGGTTTGAGGTCATACCCGCTGCATTCTTCGTAATTTGACCTCACGCAAATTAGTTATTGCCGCAGCCAGAGTTTCAATTGATTCATTAGTTATGCTAAAAGTTCCTTCTGGGTCACCCAAATTGGGATGAAATCCATTCACTGTTTGCTTGAAATCCATCCCAAGCACTAAACAAAGCGAGTTTAGAGTATGAAGGTGCTCCTGAACAACCATCTGCCGGTCACTCTGCAGAAGTGGATATCAAGATTACTAAGCGACTGAGAGAACGACAGGAAGACCTACCTAAAAAATATAAAATGAACTTATAAAATTCAACAAAGTTGACCTTCTCCTTCTGTAGTGTATGTAACTGTTCTTGTAGTTCTTCTAGCTTCCTCAATGATAAATCATTTTCATCAATAGCTACACTTGAATGTGAAAATTTTGATCCATAAATCTCGTAGGATATCTTCAGTATTTGATCTAGAACTTCTAAGAATTGATTTCTTCTATCTACTTTTCTTTTCCGCATTTCCTCCACTTGTGGAAGAACACGGGCCATCTCTTCTTTCAAGGTTCCAGTCTTTTGATCAGCCTGGAAGAATAGAAAAGTATCAATCATCACACTATCAAAGCACTCCTCAAATCATTAAAAAGAAATTTCAACATACATAATTATATATGTAAAAGTTATTGAGCAAACTGTGAACTCTGCTCTTAATTTTTTTTTGCATATTAGATGAGTTATGCACAATTATTTCATATGCAAGATTTAAAGGGTGTGAGTCTGTGACCATTATCTCATTATTCAAGCCACGAAGTTTCACGAGATCAGCACTAAAACTTAGTCACAGGTGTTGATTGTAAAGAGCATATATTCAAAACCCCAGCCACCTCCTTCTTTTATAATAATTTTTTAAAAGATTCCAAGATCTATGATATCAACAATTTGACGTGCATATTTTTCATCTTTATCTTTATGGTGGTCAATCATAACTAAATAAAATCAAAATTACTCTTAGGTGTAACTATGTGAACAAGGTATTAACCCAACATGTTCTGACCTGCCTCGTATGTACTGGTCTCTCTCCCATTGCAGAGCAGATTGCAGCCAATTCTGCTTCAGAATCAGCAATTGCCTGCCTTAGCTGAGCTCTAAAGCGGTTTGCATGATCTACTTTTCTTCTATAAACTTCTAAGCACTCTTGTTCAACCTCAAGCAACATTTTGTCCCTTGTGGCCTCAGATTCCCCAACTTCATCCCAAATGATCTGACATTGAGAAATATGGGGCAAAATAACATTTCAGCCAAGTGGAACTTACCAAAAATGGAAGCCTTGATCACAATTAAGAAAAACTGTTGGAAAAAATCTTTGAAATAACAATAGAAAGTTCCAAATAAATGAGAGTGTAAAGCAACAACCTGAAGTTCGTGTAGCAGTGTTCCACATGTTGTTTCCATTTGTAAGATTGGATCATTTCGAACATTAGTCATCCCGAGGCGATCCTGTCAGCTATGAAAAACGACTTAGTCATATCAAATATCATAGAAAAAACTTCGCACCACAAGAAATGACGAAATACTCAAAATAGCCTCCTCAAGAACAAAGCAACAAATTATGAGAAAACAAAATGTTCGGATTATTATACACAAATCCAACCACATTCGCATCAAAACTTCTGTTCAATTGATTCATAACACGACATCTACAAACTCTACCGTCGTTCCAAAAACAACACGACCGTAAGAAATCAAACCTAATCATCATTTCTAAATTCAAATCAAGAGAAAGAAAAAAACGCAATCCTCGATATGATAATTACGCTCAAACATACAAGTAATACATTTCATTCTCCGAAATCCAAAACAAAACAACGACAACAACAACAAAATTCTTCAATCTTCACCACATACAGCGCTTATTTTCCTCAATCAACGAAGATGTGAGAAGATAAATCAAAGAAAACCTAATGAATCGGTGCTCCGAAAGTATTCCGTGGAGGATAAGAATTGAGAATTTTCTTCTAAGATCTGTTTTTTGTTTTTTAATTTTTCGAGGTAAAGAAAATGTTCGTTCTGTTCCGCGCTTTGAATTTGTAGAGAGAAAAGAGAGAGATGTTAGGGAAAATTGGACCGTTGGCGGAAGTAAATACAATATTATATTATATTAGTAAAAAAGGTTTGAATTTCAAATGGAGTGAGGTTGGGATATTGTGTGCCGCGGCCACTTGGTAAGGATTCGTACAAATATATGGCCCGTGGGCTTCTGAGGCGGGCCGACGGGTTTGATTCGAAAGTTCAAGGCCCAACATTAAGGGATTGCCTTTGGCTGGCTCAACCACTGATTTAATTGTTTCATAGGTCGGATAGAAAATAGTAAACAATAAACATAGTAAGAAAGTGTAAGAGAGAAAATAAGTGAAAATTAGTAAATAATATCGTAATGAAGCATTAGTTCTAATAACTCATTCCACCAACTTCAAGTTAGTGTCTTAAACCATTCGAGGATTTTGTTTTTTTTTTCTTTTTTTTCTTTTTATATTAGAATACAACTTTAGTCTTAAGTTATGAGTCTTTTATAGTTTCATAAAAGTGATTTTTTTTTCTTTTATTGTTTTTTTTCCCTCCTAACACGTATGAGAAAGATAATTATAACCTAGACTTCTCATCAAAGGTGCTGGTGTTGGAAAAACATATTTCCAAATCAAATAACGACTTTTAGAGAATATCAAAGTTGATAGAGTATGAGCAACTTTGTTTCTCTTTTAAAAAGCATAACAAAAAGATGCAAGACATTATAAACTTTCCTATAAAAGAATATGAATATGAGATGGATATGCATCCACCTGGCTAAGAAGGATTTATGACCTTGAACAAATGAGACTTAACCTTAATTGACAAATTACATTTTCCACTCCATTCCAACATAATTTCTTTTAAACCATCCATCGTTACATTCGCTTCTAGGAGGTTGATACCCCTCTTCCTTATTTGGGTGACTTTACAACTACTAAGTGACGGATCTATAAAATATATTGACGGGGCTAAAAGAAAAATATGAAAAATAAACTAGCCCAACAGTCAGAGGAACCACTAAGCTAATGATAGATATTAATAATTAAGTAGTTTTATTTATATATATTATATAAAGACAATAAAGTTGAGAGGGGCTCAAGCCCCCTGGCCTATGCTAAATCCGTCTGTACAACCACTCAACATCCCACAATGATAGTGACGGATCTAAAAAATTTATCCACGGAGACTTTATTTCTTGGATGGAAATCAAAGGATTGTAATTTGAACTTGGGGTGGAAGGGAGACATGGAAATAGAATAACCACTAAGCTAACTACAAGTATTAAAAATTAAATATTTTTCTTTATATAAATTATATAAAGACGATAAAGTTGAGGGGGGCTCAACTTATACTAAATCAGTCGGTGATATCCCGCAATAATACAAATCGTGAACAATCTTTTTCGAATCGATCTTTACCATCATTGAGATATGGAGTTGCATTGAAGTTGAACTTTCAAAGACTAGATGTCATAATGACCAACAGACATGGGAAGACAGGGAGAAGGAATGAAAGAAGAGGAAGAGTAGTAATATATGAGTTTTTGTTTTCAAATTTCTATTAATTGTTTTCAAACATAACAAAATGAACAAAAATACTCACAAAATATAATAACATCTCAAAGTTCTATTAATGTCAACATCGATACAAATACTTTCATAGTTTTTGCAAATATCCAATTATTATAATAAATTAAATAAAAATTATTCAAAATGACAATATTTTTTAAAATACTCCATAGACAATAAAATGTTATAATCTATATACATATAATATGATCTATGGTAGATTAAAATGTAACATATATCCGATAACTATTTTAGTTTATTTTGTTATTTGAAAAAACCTCAGTGTTTTATGTGTGAATTTTTTAAAAGGTAATAATAATATAAAAATAAAGAACAAAGAACAAAAAGAAAAACCACTCATACGCTACTCCTTCAAGGTTTTCTTCCCAGAACACTCTCTTCATCTCTTCAATTTCACCGTTTTTCTCTATCTAAAAAGTAAACGAATCAAACAAACTTCAAACTGTTTTTCTCTTCATTCTTTCGTACTTAGACTCAGAGATCGGGAGCAGTTAAATCCACAAATCGGAAGAACATGGGTCAAGCTTTTCCCGAACTCTTCGACTCATTTTTTGGCAACTCCGAGATGCGGGTATCATATATTCTTCTTTATTTTTGTTTTATAAATTATTTTCTACCATTGGATTTCATACCCTTATGTGCCCATTTGATTTTGTTCATTAAATATGCAACTTCTTGATTTATTCCCCCCTATTCCGCTGTTCAATCTGTCCCACGGTTGCATTGATATGTCTTCGTAATGCTGATTTCTTCTGATTGTAGGATTTTCTTAACTTATTGTACCCAGGTGCATTAATATGTCTTGCTAATGTTGATGTTTAATTTGAGATGGAGGTCTCAGTCGAACTCTCTGGTCAAAGTGTTACTTCGATGTTGTTCTCTGATAAGAAACTGGGGATTACATTGCAAAAGAAAACAAAATCACAGCCTAAGGGCAGGGGTAGAGGAAACTCTCTCCCAACAAAACTATACAAGAAGAGCCTCCCAATTGTTAATAATCATAAGAAGACGGTAGTTCCAAAAGAATTTAGTGTAATTTGTACCCCACCAAGAGGCTGTATGCTGCACAAGAACCCAAGAAGAATCACAAGAAGTAAACTCATCTTCAAAGATTCTACCATTCCTCTTCTTCCAAAGATGCCATAAAAGCACCCGGGAAGTGCAGCTCCAAAGGATTTTTCCTTTTCCATGAAAATTTCTACCATTTAGACTATCCATCATCTAGTCATTGACCTTCTTCGGAAGGCAACTTTTCAACCCAAAAGTATCAAGGAGATCGTTCCACCCTCTTGCAGTGAAAATGACTTTGAGATCCAGTCATTGATGTTGGTCTATGAATCAGATATACTTTACAATTTGACTTTGACAAGGAGTCAGTCTCACCAGCTATTGATTGGTTGCACATATCTTACATTATAGAGAAAATGGTCCACTTGTGTCCCAATTTTGATGGTAGGTGTTAATTTACAACCGTACTTGAATATGATTTGGTCTATTCTATGAGCTGTACAATTGCGTCCTCGAGTTCCAAGTGGTAGATGTTAATTTGTTGTTCTCTGCAAATCATGATTGATTTATAGGCATAAAATTTGACATTGCCATACAACCCAAGGAAGAGATGTTGTATTTACATTAACTAGAAAAGTTGGGGACTATTTGGTAGTTTGCTGTTCATTGTAGTTTTTATCACTCTCCCCTCGAGCAAAAAGCCTAGGTCGTTGCTCCATATAAACTTCCTTCGGAAGATCACCTTGGAGAAAAAGCATTTTTATGTCAAGTTGATATAAAGGCCAATCTTGAGATTCTGCCATAGAAAAGAATAACCTGACAAAAGTGAGTTTAGCAGCAGAAGAGAACGTATCAAGTAATCAACCCCATACGTCTAAGCATAACCTTTAGCCACAAGGCGTGCTTTTAGACGAGCTATTGATCCATCGGGATTAACCTTAATTGCGAACACCTAGTTACACCCAATAGTATTCTTTCCTGCTGGAAGAGATACTAAATCTTGAGTACCATTATCATCTAAGGCATTCACCTCTTCAATTTTTGCACTACGCCACCCAAAATGAGACAAAGCTTCATAAACGGTCTTAGGTATTGAGATAGAGTGAAGAGACTTAACAACCGAATATGAAGGAAATGATAATTGGTCATAAGATACACAAGAAGCAATAAGATAAGTGCAAGAACGTTTACCTTTTCGAAGGAAAATGAAAAGCTCATCACTCGGCCCTGGATCTGATAACAAAGAGTCTTTTGGGACATAACATTAATCTGGAGGATGTTGCCTACGAGAGTAGACTTTAGTTTTAGGTGGACAATTAGGGGTAGGCACTAGAAGAGACAGATGTGGGGAGGGAATTGGAGACGTGAGAGTATAAATAGAAAAAGGTAGTGAAAGGTTGTCCTCAAAGAAAGTAACGTCTCAAGATACAAAATATTTATTCAAACTTGGACAATAACATTTGTATCCTTTTTGAACACGGAAATAACCTAAGAAAATGCACTTCAAAGACTTGGGGTCTAACTTTGTCAAAGTAGGACAAACATCTCGAACAAAACAAGTACAATCGAATATTTTAGGTTCAATAGGAAATATTCGATATTTAATATTAAGAAAGTTTTATTAAATATTTATGTTTTGTCTGGTTTATGATCGACAATTTATAAGAACGTGCTATAAAGTTATAAGTTACTATGATATGACTATATAAAGTGAAACCCCTTATTGTATGTTGCGTATAAAGTTAGTGGCAGCTACCGTCCTACCTATAGCTATGTACACACTAGATTGTACTTTCAGGTCCGCTAGATTTGTGTGCCTAATGGCCAACTAATTTTGGTTTTAAAATAGCATGCATAGTAGTAATGACCCTAGTCAGGGACCTCAAAAATCGGATTGTTACAAGAAAGTTCTTTAGTTCATAATTGTATCAATATCTCTAACTTGCAAAGAAGGCGATATAAAACTAGGTACAGTTTAATGTTATGCTGGCTCTTTCGAATTTTGTAGTTTGTTTTTCTTGTTTTCTATCTAATTGATTATATCTTCCAGTGGTCTCGTTATTGAAGAGTAGGCAATATGTTTAAAATGATATTCTGCTTTGGAAATATTATGAAAAGTGTACCCTTTGTTCTCCCTTCTCTTGAAAGATACTGCCAAGTTGCACAAATGTGGTTTAAAATAAACTCTTGAATCATCACTTGGATTTAGCAGCTTTCATTATTTCCCTCTATGGTTGTCATTAAGTTGAAGAATGGGAGATGCATCATGCTTCCTAAACTTACGGAGAAAAGGTTATCCAGAAGTAATTTTTGTAACTGACAAAATGATGATGATTAACTATCCTGTTACAGTTAAACACTATCTTTTTTGGTTTGGCAGTATTATGGTTTTAATGGTCAATGAAGAGAATTTTTCAATATTGACATAAATTAAATTTTCAATAGTTTGTCTTTTTGTAATTTTGTTTCTCCCGGAAATCTGTTACTTTCTATCATTCTGTTGATTATCTCTTTTTTTGTTCCCTCTAAGTTGATTGGATTTATTTATCTTCACTGTTTTCAGAAGATGATGGCTTAGGGGTGGAACATTTCTTGGAACCTGGGTTTCGCAAATGCTTGTTGGGAAGAAGTAATTGAAATCCAATGAAATCAAACCCAACTGGAGGTCATTGCTGATTCCTCATCCCTCCTATTGACGAATAGGACGCCATTACCTAAATTTTTTTACCGACCTACTGTATTCCCCAAGTTGGGATTTTTGTGTGTAGAATTTGTTTTAGGTATTGGGGACTCATCAATTTGATCTTGTTTCAAAACCCAACAAGAGTAATCTTCTGAAATAGTCCTTAAATATGAACAATGGGGAAAATAGGCGATTGAATGGGGAAGCTGATGAAGAAGATGATGATGATGATGCCAATGGACTTGCTGCGTGGGAAAGGACTTATGCGGATGATAGGTCGTGGGAAGCCCTGCAAGAGGATGAGTCTGGACTCCTTTGTCCGATCGACAATAAGGCAATTTACCATGCCCAGTATCGTAGGCGCCTTCGTACCCTTTCTTCCTTAGCAACCACTGCTCGGATTCAGAAGGGTCTTATTCGCTATCTCTATATCGTCATCGACTTCTCCAAGGTATTCTTTTTTCTTCCATGACTCTATTACTACATTAGTATTTTTTTTTTTTTTTTGTGATAACTTACTACATCAGTAAATGTTTCAAGGAGGTTCTGTGCCTTGGTCTCTCATCTTCTTATTGAGAAAAGGAATTTGTTCTAATGTTGAAGTTAAATGCGTAGCATTGCTCCTGAAATATATCATAACCATCAAATTGCATTTGGTTTTTTTAGCTTACCTAAGAACTGTTATGTGATATAAATTCCTTGTCTCCCCAATTGTTTGTTCCCTGATTATGTTTCAAAGGGTTTGGAGAAGTATCTCCACAGTTATTCCATAGAGGATTGCTACTCATTTAATCCAACTACTATGTAGTGAATGAAACATGTGCTACCTTGAGTTTTTTTTTTTGAGCAAGTATGACTTATGTTCATAGAAACTGTAAATCACTGGAGATAAATAACTTTGAAAATATGGTTACGGAATGGAGGTTTTGCTTTCTCTATTTTTTTTCATTTTGCTTATTCCACCATGGGCAGGCTGCTACAGAAATGGATTTCCGACCAAGTCGAATGGCTGTTGTGGCAAAACATGTAGAGGCTTTCGTAAGGGAATTCTTTGACCAAAATCCACTCAGCCAGATTGGTTTGGTGACTATAAAAGATGGAGTTGCTCATTGCTTAACAGATCTTGGTGGAAGTCCTGAATCTCATGTTAAAGCGTTAATGGGTAAACTGGAATGCTCAGGTGATGCTTCCTTGCAGAATGGTCTGGAACTTGTCCACAGCTATCTAAATCAAATTCCATCATATGGGCATAGAGAAGTTTTAGTCTTATACTCTGCTCTTAATTCTTGTGATCCTGGGGACATCATGGAGACAGTTCAGAAATGCAAAACTTCTAAAATAAGGTGTTCAGTTATTGGTCTTACTGCAGAAATTTTTATATGCAGACATCTCTGCCAAGAAACTGGTGGCTCATACTCTGTCGCATTGGATGAGGTTAGTTCAATAGATGTGTTAATTTCCCAAAATTGAGAGAAATTGAAATGGCTATTTTTTTAGTTGATCAGCTAATTGAACCGACCATAAATGAAGCTTAACAGAGAACACAGTTATGAAACAGAAGTTCAAAGTTTAATTACTATAGCAAGATTTTATTTGATGTTTTTATATATGGAAGTTCTGTTTCCTAAATCTTAGTGGAATACTTGCCTTCGTTTTATTTACAGTCTCACTTCAAAGAGTTGCTATTGGAGCATGCACCCCCACCCCCAGCAATTGCAGACTCTGCCATGCCTAATTTAATCAAGATGGGTTTTCCACAAAGAGCAGCAGAGAGTTCCATTGCAATATGTTCATGTCACAAGGAAGCTAAAGTTGGAGGGGGCTATACTTGCCCTCGATGCAAAGCAAGGGTTTGTGAGCTTCCCACAGAGTGTCGAATTTGTGGACTGACTCTTATCTCCTCACCCCATTTGGCTAGGTCGTATCATCATCTTTTTCCAATTATACCATTTGATGAAGTCTCTGATAAAGTATTTCATGACCCACGACACCAACTTCCAAAAGTTTGCTTTGGCTGCCAAGAAAGCCTCATGAATCCTGGTAAGAACTCAATGAAACATGATATTTGAAGCTCTCAAATGAAACTTCTTTTTATGACATTTGTTGTCTTCTAATAATATAGTGCACATACCGTTATGCCCAATTCGTCAGCATTTTGTATCGTGATATCTTAGAATCAGATGATTTGAAGATTAAAAACATATTTATTGTATTTACTACTAGGAGTTTGTTAATGCCTTGCAATGTTCGACTCCTAAAGCAAAAAAATGATGTGTATAAGAGATCTTCCACGTTTCTTGTTTGTGTTTTGGTCATTCTTCAGTATTAATTATTGTAAGCACCAGTACTACAATCTGCTGAAACAAGCATAGGGAACTAAGTTGTTATCTATATAATTTGGTATCGCCTTCTCTGTTGGGTGACTTCTTTTTATTACATTGTTCATGTGTGATTTTGTTTATGGCAATGGGAGCTACTTATACTTATGACTTCCAAGTAAGAATAGATAAACATGGATGATTTGTTGTTACTTTATGATTTGCTGAATCTAACATTTTCACTCTCCATTCAATGTACTTTTCATTTTAGGCACACGTAACAGTCCAGGCATCCGTGTTTCTTGCCCAAAGTGCAAACAACACTTCTGTCTTGATTGTGATATTTATATTCACGAGAGCTTGCACAATTGTCCTGGCTGTGAGAGTTTCAGGCATCCCAAATTAGCGACTTTTGACGAATGAATGTCTACTTTTAGATGCAACAATATGGCCCTAACCGAATCCAAATAGGACGCTTCTCAGTCTATTCATTTGCGTAAAAAGCTGGAATGAGAGCTTTGTATACCACTGCTTAAAATAATGTTGAATGAATGCTGAATCCAAGGCTCACATTGTTACCGCAATCATCTTTCGTGTTTCTCAACAGCTCCTAAACCAATTTCAGACCGATCCAAAGCTTGTGGCTTTTTGACACTTGATGCCATTGTTGAAATTGGGCGGAAGATTAATTTTTCAAGATGAAAGGCTGAAAGCCAATTTCCTTCTAGGCTGCAGGATGGACGACTTTACTTGAGTGTACCCAAAATTGACCCCCCCAAATAGACATTTTTCCATTTTCATGAGATTTTGTAAAAACTTGATATTAATTATTATCCGATTCAGGGTGTATTTGACATTCACATTCTTTTAGTTAAGTTATTAAAGAAGCGCGTGCCAGAAAACTTCAGTGTTTACTATTGACAATAAACATTCACATGTATCAATGTTGTAAATATTAGCCAATATGGTTATAGTGATCGTTATGGACAGGGGATTTTCTTGAGAAAATGGAAGAAATAGGTAATAGGGCATTCCTTTACTAATGCCTTTGACATGTACAAAAACTACCGTACCTAATGGAACTCTAGGAGGTCAGGCCAACTAAATGTTAGAATGTCCATTCGGGGACATTCGATCAAATTGGAACGATACAAAGACCATTTGCTTGGCTTTTATGCAAAGATGACACTAACAAATCAAGAGAAAAAAAAAACTAAACCTTAATTTTCTTCTATGGTAGATAAGGTAAGATAAAAAATAACTAGCCATATTCCTTTGGGTAGTTTTATTCCATGACAAACCGCTTGGATATGAGTATGAAATGAATTTTCATCGACCTTTTTATATTTCTATTGTTTCCACGTTAACATAAAAGACAATCAAAATTTTCAGATCATTTATAGACTATTTCAAAGACTAGATGCCTGAATGACTAACAAATATGGGAAGAAAGGGAGATGAAAAGAAGAGGAAGAGTAGGAATATGCAAGTCCTTAAAGAAAAACTACTCAAACTTGCTAGAAGAAAGAAACGATTACCTTATTTCTTATTCACATATGTAATCTATATTCAAACGAACATTTTCTTACGTAACGAAAAGAACTAAAACTTTTTACAAAACAATATAATATTTATATTGTTTATTTTGACCATTAAATAATACTTACATAAACGTAGCAAAATCTTAAGATTCTATTAATGTCACACCGATATAGATACTCCTATAGAAATCTATCAATGATAAATTTTACAAATATTTTCAATAATTACTTCATTGAAATGATTTCTCTTGATGACAAAATCTAAATAATAATTATCAAGGACATTTTAAAAAATAGCTAAATATCGAGTCTATTTACAAAATAAGTAAAATCCATCTAACTCTCTACGACTTATTTGTTTGTTGTATTTTATAAATAGTTTTAATATTTTGCTACTTATAACAAAACTTTTAATTATTACGATAAATTATTTAAAATTACAAACTTTTTGAAAATACTTATTTACGATAAATAATTATAAACGAAGATAAAGTATTATTTGTATCTATCACAAAATAAACTAAACTACGCAAATCTATATACTATAGTATGTGATCTACATGAAAGACTATTTTGGTTAATTTTTGAATATTTAAAAATAAGTAAGATGGGTGATGCAACATACAAAGTTTTATGTGAAACATTTTAATAATAATAATAATAATCATAATGAAAACAAAGAACAAAGAACAAAAAAGAAAAGAAAAAACCATTCATACGCTACTCTTTCTTCAAGGTTTCTTCCCAGAACATTCTCTTCCACCTCTTCAATTTCACCTTTTTTTCTCTATCTAAAAAGTAAACGAATCAAACAAACTTCAAACCGTTTTCCTCTTCATCGTTTCTTACTTTAGATCGGGAGCAGTTTAAACCCACAAATCGGAAGAACATGGGTCAAGCTTTTCGCAAACTCTTCGACTCATTTTTCGGCAACTCTGAGATGCGGGTATCATATACTTTTCTTTATTTTTGTTTTGTAAATTAGGATTTCATACCCTTATGTGCCCATTTGATTTTGTTCATTAGAAATGCAACTTCTTGATTTCTTCCCCCCTATTCCGCTGTTCAATCTGTCCCACGGTTGGCTTAGAATTGTAGTCGGTTGATTTACTTTATGTTTAGCGGTACTATGGCCAGAAAACTGAGTATTAGCGGGATTGGGAACTGCATGGAGTTTTGGTTTCATCTGGCTAATACTAGTTCTGGGTAATTGAGCTTTCTTCTGATTGTAGGATTTTCTTTTCTTATTGTACCCAGTTGCATTAACATGTCTTGGTAATGTTGATGTTTAATTTGAGATGGAGGTCTCAGTCGAACTTTTTGGTCAAAGTGTTACTTCGATGTTGTTAATTTGTACCCCACCAAGAGGCTGAATGCTGCACAAGAACCCAAAAAAAATCACAAGTAAACTTATCTTTAAAGGTTCTACCATTCCTCTTCTTCCAAAGATGCCATAAAAGCACTCGGGAAGTGCAGCTCCAAAGGATTTTTCCTTTTCCATAAAAGCACGCGGGAACTTGCAATTGAACCAAATTAGACATCACTATGGGATCTTGTTCAGCTATAGTTAGTAACAACTTCACCAAGTCACACCAAACTAAATGAGTAGCCACACCAGACCAATTGAGCAAAAAACAGCCACAAAACTCAAGTGTATGCGCTTCTTAGGACTGTGAGAGAGAACACCAAAGAGATGCTTTGAGATGATTTTGTGATGTTCGTAGAAGGTCTGGGGGATTTACTTTGTTCACTTGAGTGCGACCTCATGGATTATATTTCCATATGCCTTTTAGATTTTCTATCATTGTTTATCTTATTTGTTACAAATTATCACATAGTTTACTCCTTTTCATTGAGGTGGTTTAGGTTGTCATGCTTGGCTTGGATGCGGCTGGCAAGACAACTATATTGTACAAGCTGCACATTGGGGAAGTCTTATCTACGGTTCCTACAATTGGTAGGTTCTTCACAATTAAACAACAAATCTGAATATAGGGATTATAGTAATTTTTTGATTGAGTTTTATTTAATATCTCTATTTTATGGTGACATAACTTCTGTGCTGGCCAATTATTTCTTCTCTGAATCAAGGATCAGTAGGGTGTTTTTGTGACAATGCCAGATGATAAGGTGGGTTGGGTTAAGCCACTTGGACTTGGCAGTCAATCGTGGTGAGCACCTCCAGTGATGTGCTCACCTTAGTGGGATTCTGATGTTCTATTTCCTTTTAATTTAGGGGGAAAAAAGAAGTAATGTTTATGGCATTTTTGCACACTTGACTAATAATTCATTTCTAACTCATGAGCCTTTGAAAATAAAAGAGGGCGTTCAAGTAATTACCCAATAAAATATCTTTAAGTTAATTCCTAATTTATGCCTACCACCTCCGTTTTCACTCCTTGTATTTATCACCAAAGTTTTGTAACAAACTTCTTGGCTAATTACTAAAATACCCTTAGTACCTACTTATATCCCCATTTCTTTCCTAATAGCATTCCTATCCATTTGTAACCTCTAAAGAAATTAACTTATTGCCTTAGAGCACACCTCGTGGCTTTATATCCTTCATTCTGAGTTTCTATGTTCTTCGATGATCTGAAACCATGGGCTTTTAACCTTTTTATTTATGAGAAAGAAAGAGATGAATTTGAAAAAGCGAAAGATATATATTTAATAAAGGGAATTGAAATCATAGAGAGACTGACTCTTACGATAGGGGTAGATGGTCTCTTCTCTCCAATCCCCTCCCCTTAGCTCCAACCACCATGCCTCTCAATTCCTTCCCTGCCATGGAACCATTCCACCTGTTCACCTCCCATTGATCATAATGTCTTATTTGAAGCTTGGAGCTTAGTTTTTTTTTCCTTTTGTAAGTCCTTAAGTATCGTGGCTTCATGTTTTCAGATAGTTCTAGCTGAAAGTAATATGCAAATTTTCAAAAGATAAATGAGAATGCTTTGGAGGTTTGGGATGCTATTTTTCTCGGAGCACCCTTTAGATGGGCTTCTGTAACCATAATTCTCTTCTTCTGTTGTAGTGATATATACCAAATGAGAGAATTTTATTAATGATCAAAAGTTATCCATACCAGAAGTCAAATGCTTTATTTATAGAGAACTGAAAAGCAAACTAATCATATACCTAATTAATAAAAGAAACTAATCCAAATCCTAATAAACCAAAGAAACTAATCCTAATCCTAATAAATCAAAGAAACTAATCATAATCCTAACAAACCAATGAAACTAATCCCAATCCTAATCAATTAAGGATTTGATCATAATACCCTAATCCTACTACAGCACGTAGAGATCGAAACGTTTACTTCTTTGATGTGAAGCCCTCAACCCCAACCATCCTATATAGTCAAAACTCGCAATCTTGGAATGAGCCATTTGGACTATATAATACATCAATACTCATCACTCTAACCAAATTGATGTTAGATGGAACGAAGACAGCAGTCTTCTTGGATTTTTATATATGCTTCTATATGTTGTTTTAAAGCTTGAAGGCCGGGAGCACATTGAATGAAACTCCCACAAGCATCCTCTAACACAAGTCCCGAAGCTTCATACATGCTGAGGGAGATTCTTAAAACTAGCCAACCTCATTAAGAAGGAAAAACACCAACTCTGCCCAGTTCTTGTCTGGAAGAAAAAAGGTTTATGATGAACCATTCTTGTGTGTAGTTTTTTTTTGAAAAGTTTCTCATATTTCCTTGCTGTCGGTGTTTGTTTCTTTGTGCTCTTTTCATTCATCACTGAAAAATTGCTCATATATTTTACAATATCTGAAGTCGCTTACATCTCATTCAAAACAAAAGACCCATCTAGCATTTGTTTCAAAATAAAAAAATTATGAATTTTTTTGAAAAGAACATGCCACGATACTTAACTTATTAGAGACCTAGGCTTTCTTTCCTTTCCACATTATGAATACGATGAGGGCGCTAAGGGGGTGTCAATCTAGTTGAAATGTTTAGGTGTGTCTGCTGATTCGTCTCTCTCTTTCTTTGCTCATTGTATAGCGCTCTTGTATTATGAGCTTTTGTCTCTCTATTTTTAAACATTAATAAAATTGAGACTTGTTTCCTAAAAAAAAAAAGAAAAGGAGACCTAAGCTTTCTTCCATGAACATCACTTGTCTTAAAAAGATTATTGTACTTTTTTCTCCTTAAACCCCACAACAGGGCTTTCATTGTGTTGATCATGTGCTTGTGACAACACATCTGGGGGGGGGGGGGTAACTCCTGGATTTTTTATGGTTAGCAATTGGGGGTTCAATCAAGTTTATGACTTGATTTCTGTTGTTCTTTCATTCTTGTAACTGAAAGTGCTACTTCTATGAAATAATCTCAATTTCTTTTGCTGTGGTGAGTACTAAACCATTCAGAAAGGACAGAGAGGAGGGATAAGGGAAAAGGGCTGAAGCGAGGAAAGAATAGTACATAAGACCTCATATACCTCAGTGGTAACATTGTCATCTGATTTTTTATGTAGGATTTTCTGGCCTTTCTTGTGTTACTAATTGTTTCATTTTATTACCTGGCACTAGTAATTTTTCTTATGCCATTCATAGACGTTTGGTACTTGGATAACCTGATAGATCTATTCTGTTAATGTGGCAGTAAATTGATTTGTTAATTTCCCTGCAGGTTTCAATG
Organism: Cucumis melo; assembly: GCF_025177605.1. NCBI lineage: Eukaryota > Viridiplantae > Streptophyta > Magnoliopsida > Cucurbitales > Cucurbitaceae > Cucumis > Cucumis melo. The sequence goes on from NC_066865.1 coordinate 21,550,370, forward strand.
TGGAGAAAGTCCAGTATAAAAATGTCGTGTTCACTGTTTGGGATGTTGGAGGACAAGAGAAATTGAGGCCGTTGTGGAGGCACTACTTCAATAACACAGATGGGCTGGTAATGAATGTGTTGGAATTTCTACTATTTTCAAATATTGGTGTTTAAATTTTAATGGTCACCTATTGGCTCTTATTGTCCATATGCTTTTTGCCATGTTTGTAATTTCTTCTGTATAAGCAAGTCCTAAATTGCTTTTCTTAACATATCAATATATTTTTATCCTCCCAAAATTAAGATGGTATCAAAGTAGGAGGGTTTCTTTTATTTATTTATATATATATCAATGAGTGTCCGAACCAGCTTACGTACAGGTATCAAAGTAGGATGTTATGTGTTCAAATTCTAATGACATTTTCTCCCCAACTAATATTGATTATACACATGGATGACCTTTTAAAAATTTTCAAATCCAGAAATGAGAGGGAATGTTGAAGTAGTGATGTAAGTTTAAATTTACCATAAGTAATCAACTCGTGCTTTTGGGTTCCATGGTGGTTTAACGTGGTATGAGAACAATAAACCTAGATCCATACAAAACCCTAGCTAGCACTTGTACTAATTGTCTTCAGAACCCTAGTCGCTGTCTCTAAATGGAATAACATATTTTATTGATTTGCTAATGAGTTTTAGAAAGCATAAGGTATTTTTCATCAGTACGCTTGTTGGGATACTCCTCTACTGAACGGAAATTCTCCATGCATGTTCCCAAGTATTTAAGGAGCCGAGCAACCCCCACAGTGGTCTACTTAATAAATAGGATGACTAATAAGATCTTGAAATTTAAATCTCCCATTGAATTTGCAGCGCAGAGCAGTTCTAATAGCTTCTCTAGTTCGCAGCGCAACTCTGGTAAAATCTGTGGACGAGAGAAGTTTGTCTATGGTCTTTAAACAGTTTTCATGAGCTTGGTTTGAGCATTTGGAAAAAGTTTGGTCTAGCTATAGATTTATTCAAAGAGTAAATTGTTGATGTTCTGACTAAAGGATTTCCAAAGAAGCAATTTGACAAATTAATTGATAAGCTGGCTATGGAAGACATCTTTAGACTAGCTTAGTATTGTTGGAATTTCTACCACTCACAAATATTTCTCTGTTATTGTCCTCACTCTTGTTTTCAATATTTATAATCATTCTCTCTCCTATGTAAGAGCACCTAAATTTCATCTTTTAATATGTGAACATATTTTTATCCTCCCAAATTAAAAGCTAAGAACTAGTACGTGATGTCATTGAGTTATTGTAATTTGGCCTTTCATTCTTCAGGTTTCTTTTTAACATTCAATTTGATTTTAGACTGCAAGATCAAGATGTCCTTCCGTGTTATTTAACCTAGTGGTAGTATTGAAAGATCTGAGTTCACACCAGTAGTAAAAGGTTTCATCAAGACATATGAGTTTGATCATTAGGAAACATTTTCCGCACTCTACTTGAGTTTTTTTTTTCTTTTTTGTCTCTAGTAGTTTACTAACTTGATTTGAATACCTTTCTCAATGGCAATCTTGACGAGAGGTTTTTATGAGCTTACGTCTACTTTTCGAAAAAGAACTCATAATTTGTCAAATCTACAAACTAGAGAAGTCTGTCTATGGTCTTATACAGTCTTCAACAGTTTGGCTTGAGCATTTTGGAAAAGTTTGTTCACCTTTGGATATCTTCGGAATAAAGTAGATCATACCAAAAGGCAACTTTGCCGAGGTAATCAGTTGGTTCTTATGATTTCCTCTTTTCCCTGTTGCCTAAATGAATTCTGGCCATATTTGGAGTAAATTAGGTGGGCATGCTATCTATGGTCAAACCTTTTGTGTCCAACATTGGCCCAAATCATATTAGTATGGTCTTATTGAGGTTTCTCTTTTTAGAAAATAAAAGATCATACTATATTTTACAAACTTTCTAAGGATAATAAAATTTCAATTTTAGTTATTTATGTAAATGTTATTATTCTGACCATTGATGATGAGGAAGATAGTTGATCTTAGAACAAAATATGTCATCGACCTACTTGATAAAACATGATTATTTGGCACTTGGCTGCAAGGTTGCAGAAACTCCTATTGAACCTTATATGAAATTTACAATTAACAAAAGCAAAGGAAATGAAGGACTTGAAACGATACTAGAGACTTATTGGAAAATTAATTTATCTGTCACATGTGCTGTAAGCATGGCAAGTCGATTTATGGATCCACCTAGACCAACTCATTTTGAAGATGCCAATAGAATTTTGAGGTATTTAAAAGAGACTCTAGGAAAGATATTTCATTAAAGACATTATCACTTCCAAGTAGAAGTTTATGGCGATTCAGATTGGGCAGAAGATAAAATATTTAACTTGGGTAGTTGTTCCTTTGTTGGAGAAAACTACTACGGGTTGTCAGCAGAGTTATTGTAATTGGGCTTTCTATTCTTCAGGTTTCTGTTTATCATTCAATTTGGTTTTAGTCTGTAAAATATCATTCTGGAGTTAGTAACTTCCTTTCTTGTTCCTAGAAGCCCATCATGGCTGTCTTTTTCTTATAAAAATTATGGTAAGGCAACCTTACATTCTCGCCTAATATTCATCTAACAGAAACAAGTCCTTGTACTGATAGCTTTGTTCATGCAGATTTATGTGGTGGACTCCTTGGACCGAGAGAGAATTGGAAAGGCAAAAACAGAATTTCAGGTTATAGCCCAAGGCGCATTGTGCATTTAAGTATGGGGGTGTACCCTTTGTGTGCTGATTTGTAATATTTCTTTCAGGCCATCATTAACGATCCATTTATGCTGAACAGTGTCATATTGGTCTTTGCGAATAAGCAGGATATGGTACGTAAATTTCATCTTCTTATGGTACATACTGCGGAAACAATTAATATTTTATATCCACAATTGTATCTTATGTTTGGGATTAGGAAGACAAAAGATCAAACTTTCACACACTCGCACTAAAGTGCAAAGTAATTGGTGCTTATGCGGTAAAGGTCTGAGCTAGTGGTAATATACCTCTTTTCTTTGAAACACTTTTTGTCACATAGAAACAAAGGTTAGTTTCTAACAAGCCCAAGATGCGAAAAGGGCCTGTAACTGACGTGAATAGTGGATAAGAGTATTGAATTCTGAGATTTAATATTCATTTGGACAGCTGGTTTTGTTTTAGAATAATGGATGCTTTTAGGTTTTGTTTTAGAATAATGGATGCTTTTAGGTTTTGTTTTGAATGTATTTTAGTCAAAGAAAAATAGCAGATTTGTTATCCTACTTGTAGAGGACGAGGAATTGGGAAAATTATCTAGATTGATGGTGATGAAGGGCATAGGTAGATTATGCGATCTGGAGATTGCCTCTGGCCCCTCAAGTTTGTGTCTGATTGTCCTTGTGTTATCCCAATCTCAGAAAACAAATTGTGAATGGTAGGGTCGTAATTTGAATATAGAAGCATTATTTTCTGAAAATTTTTATTTTTTATTAGCAATAATTATATATTTTTTGAAACGGAGACAAGAATTCAATGTATAAAAGAATTATACAATGAGTGTAATAAAGAAGTCTTAGCAAGCAAAAGAAAAACGAGGGGATCATAAGGTGAACCCGGACATTTCAACTAGGTTGACACCTCCATAGCACAACTAGCCTATTACAACAATGAGAACGAAGACCAATAATTATGGACAACTAGATAATGGTTAAACCCAGTTCTTGAAGCCATAAGACACCAGCCTAGAATCTACGAAAAGTAGGGTGAATAACGAAAGGTGAAGTTGATATTGGGCCATCGTCAATTGTAAACTTATATAAAAATCAGATAGCTTATGAATTAAAATGGTCCCACTTTGTTCCATGTTCTCTTTTCGTTTTGCTCTCTGTACAAACTTTGTGTACTTTGAGCTTATTATTATAAAAATAAATGGTCCCCCTTTGGAAGCTTTAATTTTTTGCTTGGTTGGTTAATCCTAAGAAGATTCAGGGTCTGTTTGACAGACCTTCTCATTGAAACTTTTTTTCAGAAAAACGTTTCCAATAAAAATGTTGCATTTATTCAAAATTATTTTAAATGACAAATTTGTTTGGTTGCACTCTAAATATGTTTTTATTTCTGACCACATTGAAGATTTTTGGTTAATCACTTCAAAGTCATTTTTAGATAATCCATCTCTCGTGTTTCTTTTTTTTATTATTTTTTTTGAATTAGGGAAAACTATTTTAAATGACAAAACTTTTAAGCAAAATATCACAATCTATCTGTGATAGAAATAATAGTCTATCATAGTCTATCACAGTATATCGTAGATGTGATAGCCATGATATTTTGCTATATTTTGTAAATATTTTTATTCAGTTTACTGCGGTTGAAAATAACCCTTAAATTACTCCATTTTTCATTTACATAATATCTAAAGTTTTCAAAGGTGCTTATAAAAAATCGATTTTATTTAAACAAACAGTTTTTTCCAGTTCTTCCAAACACACAATCACTATCACTGTCACAGTGATTTTGACCTGGTTGTGTCTTCTATAGCCTTGTGGCCTCAATGTTTTGCTTTGTGTATATGTGCGTTAGAGGATGTTTTGTGTATATGTTAGTTAGAGGATCCCGAATTGGCTTATTTACCATGGAGGTCAGTTTGTGGTTTTCATTTGAAATTGAGTTTCTGAGAAATTTCGTGGATTTGGCTCAGACAGGATTTTTCATTTAAGGTTGGAGTATGTGATTTTTTCCAACTTCCAGGATAAGAGAAAGGTTCTCTGGTGAGTTGCCATGCTGGTTATTTTGGGGAACATTTTGCTTCAGAGAAACACGAAAACCCTCATGAGGGTTTTTGAAATTGAGTTTCGGGAGGGTTCTTGAGTGAAGTTTGGGCCTTAACCCATTTATTTATTTATTATTTATTTATTTTACCCATTTAAATGCGCCTATTTTGGATTTTTATAACCAAAGAGTTCATATAATACTCCCCAGCAAACGGAAACAAAACTTCCATTGATATAAGGGACCGCTACTCCAAAATACTTGATCGCCAAATAGAGACAAACATAACTAATGAAGAACACATGCCATAGAGAAGAAATTCTTCAAGTATGAAGCACAACAAACTTATAGAGAGAGTCCGGTAAGAAACTAAGAGACGAACCAAACCTAAGATACACAGACATCATACGAAAAAACTAAGAATCTGCTGCAAAAGGTCAAAAACCTCTACAAAAGCCATTGTGAGAGGTAAATGAAACCCTGAGGCAAACCTTCATGGGTTGACCTGAGGTAAAAAAGGAGATGAAATCTTAATAAATGGCTAAGAGCTCATGGATTCAATCCATGGTGACCACTTGCCTAGGAATTAATTTTCTTTGAGTTTTTTTTTAACACCAAAATGTTAATAGGGTCAAGCGGGTTATCTCGTGAGATTTGTCGAGGTGCGTGTAAGTTGGTCTGGATATTAAAAAAAGAAAATGAGACTTTAAAAATCTCTAACACCTCGGAGCATCTATGCAGACATGAACGAAGCCTGGAGCCTGTTATTGTTGTATTTTTTTCCCGCTATTTCTTGCAACAGGCTTTTCCTTTTGTCCAAGTTTGGTTTCTCATGCAATAGTAATAGTATCAATAATGAATTTGATATTTTCATAGATCATACTAATCCAAGTTTGAATGATTCTGGTGATCCAGAAAGGAGCCATGACGCCAATGGAAGTATGTCAAGGACTTGGTCTATTTGATCTCAAACACAGAAAATGGCATATACAAGGAACGTGTGCTCTCAGAGGAGATGGACTTTACGAGGGTTTAGACTGGTTAGCTGGAACTCTCAAGGAGATGAGAGCTGCTGGATATTCTTCAGTAGGAACATCATTTTAAAGAGATACAAAAGGTTTCATTCTAGTTTTCCTTGATCTTCCTTTTTACCATTTCAGCCTGTCAAGCTTGTTTTTTTAGATTTGTTTTGTGTTGTGTTGTGCAGGTCCAGGTTGGCTGGTCGAAAGCTAACTCCAGTTCACTTGCAGATCTCAAATTGTAATCAGAATGTCTTGTTTCCCTTATCAAACTTGAAATTATCAGGTGCCTACTCTTTGGCCTTGACCTTGCGAACGTTGACTGGCTAGAATGTAATATATATAAAATCCAAAGTGGAGGTCTGCCCCTAATTAATATATCTTCTTTAGAAGCTTTTGCACATAATTTTCCTCTCTTCTTCCTTCCATCTCTCTTTACATTCGTATATTATTTTGAGATGCTGAGAAAAATGTCAGATGATAGAAAAGGAGTGAGTCAACAGTTATGTTTCGACCCTTTTTCGAATTCTCGGTGTATAACCCTGGTTGGATGTGAGAGAACTATTTCCTTTTTCTTGTAGGGTTGGTTTCAGACCATTGATTTTTTTATATGATAATTGGTACCTTATGCACACAACTATGTTCGGATTGGCAAAGGATAACTCTTAGTACTACGATGTTGTGATAGTGTTGTTTGTGCCTCCTGTAACTGAGTTTTTGTTTCTTTCGGTTTTGAGAGCGGTTTTTGAAAAACATGTTTCCATTTTTAAAAGCACGTGGATGTTCTAGTTATACATTTTGGTCCAACCTTGCGTGTTTGGATTCAATTTCCCTCAAAGTCTAATATATACTATATATAAAGTACAGCCACACTCTATCAAAAAGGGTCACTGCAGGATTATCTTTAACTTCTAATTTTTCTAATTGAAACCAACATCACTAACGGTCATATAGTAATAATAATGAGAATAAGAAAAAGTACACAAACCGCATAACTTCGAAGTTAGTTACAACTTACAACCACATGTACTTTTAACTTAATCAATTCTCTCTCTCTACTTGTAGTATTAAATTTTCATTCATATGCCTATATCTTTAAATTTAATCGATATTTTTATGTGTTCATGAGTTCAATATCGATATGAATGGAAAATCGATATCTCCATTATATCTTAGAAGAATTCGTGAAACAAAAAGATTCAAAATGTCACTAATATAGATATAAGAAAAAATTTCAACCGCTGAACTTTGGAGTTTATATTAATTTAAATTTTAAACTAATAATTGTATCAAACTTAATAATTGTATCAATTTAGAACAACTATTAATTTAAGGTTTAAATTGATACAATTCTCAAAATATATGGATATAAATTGATATTTGTTCAACATATAATTTCATAAAGGAAAGTCGTAAAAATAGAATATTTGACAAAATATTTACATTTCATGCAAAAATCAAGTGTAACGAATTTCATTTTTTAGTAGTTTTGTTCGAGTGTAAATATTTTGTTAATTTTTTTATATTAAAAAAATTCCCTTAATATAAATAATTTAAGTTTATTCTAAACGTCAAAATCAATGATTTCCATTGAGGTTTTCGTAAAATTAAAATTACTATTTAATTGGTTGCAATCACCAATTTGAAGTTTATGTGAGCTAATCACATTTGATAAAAAGGGCAAACTTGTCCTTAACCAAAAAAAGAAAATGAAAGAAGAAAAAAAAAAAAAACCATAGGGAAAAAGCGGTTCAAACCGACTATCATCGTACTATTGTATTACACTTCGATGAGATAAGCGGTTCAAACCGGAAAAATTGGCTTGGAAAAAGACACTAATAAAAAAAACCATCTTCGACCGGATATTTAAACCAAAATCTGAACGTTTGCATTTCAATTTTGAAATACAATACATAAACGGGGGGAAAGAAGAAGAAGAAGACGAAACCCCAATTTCATCTAACTCTCTCTCTCTCTACATTTCAAGTTTTGATCTAACGTTGATCTTTGATAAAGTTCCTTTGAGTTGATCTTCGATCTGACAAGAACTCAGGAGCAATCTTTCTGCAATCATTTTAAGCTCCGCTAATTTCTTCCAGCAGGTAGTTCCTCACTCTTCTTCTTCTTCTTCTTTTTTTTTTTAAAAAAACTTTCTTGACCTTTTTGTTTGATTACTTGAATTTTTTCTCCATTTCCCCTCGATCCCCTTCAATTTCTTACTTAGTAGTTGCTTGTTTAAAGTATTTTATTCATTCTTTGCTTCCAGCCCACTTCCACTGGACCCATTTCTGACTCATCGGGACACTGTTTTGCACCTATGATTTCATGATCTATTACTTGTTATAATTTGAGACCAATAAATTAATGGGTTTTTCTTTTTACTTGTGTGCGCTTTGTTGTTTTGTTCTACATTGATTGCATTTCTGATGAAGGGTTACTGTCTAATATTTGTAAACCATTTTCTATTCTTTGTGACTTAGTTTTGCCTCAGCTCCATGATACGAATTATAGTTATTGGCCCATTTTATTTTGTTTATTTTTATTCTTTTTCCATTCACAGAATAGTGGTGTGCTTTTGTGCGTTTTTCTATTCAGACAATGATATACTTTTATTCTGTTCTATTCACAGAATGGGTGTTGAAAATTACCATGTAATCGAGCTGGTTGGGGAGGGGTCTTTTGGTAAAGTTTATAAGGGGAGGCGGAAGAACACTGGCCAGGTGAATTGTGTGTTTTTAAGTCTTTTGCTTTACTTGTCAAGGTTAATTTAAGTTATTTATGGCTCTTCTCAGACCGTTGCAATGAAGTTCATTATGAAGCATGGAAAAAGTGAGAAGGACATTCACAATTTAAGACAGGAGATTGAGGTACCCGACTAATTTTCTTGGTGTTCCTAGTGTCATGGTCACACTTGTCCATGGCGTGTTGCCCATGGCCACATGCCCATTTCAACCTTCTTTTATCATATGTGTTTTATTATGCAAGTTAGTTTACTTTTCTTGTATTATTTGTTCGTAAGTGACTCCTCGCCATTTTCATATGCAAGGGCAGTGGTCACAAAAATGCTTATAATATACTATATGGGTGTAAGATAAATCATCATACCTTCATACCTAAAGTTATAAGCTATTAAGGCGTTGTTGTCCCTTATTGCTTTTTAGCCTACAACAACTTTCTTTCTCAAGCACGCTTTCAAACATTTGCGAAATTTTTTTCTCCAACCCAATTTTCTGAAACCGTTTTCTGCTGAAATGGGGTAGAAGTTATAAAATATGGCCATTGTGCCAACTATTTGCATTTTGATTGGTTGACTTGTTCAAGGGCAAGAACAAGTGCCACCCAATCACTTTGAGACCCTTAGGAAAGTGCAATTGTGACACCTGGCATGCACAATCTGTAATTTTGTTAACGGGTCTTTGTTGTGATTATATTGATTGCATTTTTTGTTTCTCTTTGTTCCCAATTGATCTGATGAAAGAAATACTTCATAGCAAGTAAATTACTTTTTGGTGTATGTAACATTTGGTCATTGTTGTATTGGTAAAAAGAAAGTTAAGGTACATACTACTACTTTTGTACTTTATTTCTTAAAATAAGGAATCTAAGGTGTTTGGCACACTTCAAATTTTCTATTTAGACGTACATATTTTTCTCTTTATTTATAATATTTCCTATTTTTACGCAATCATGAATTAAAGGGAAGAATGACCATTGTTTAGTGAGATTAATCTTTAGTCCTTCATTTCTTCCATAAAATTAAGGTATCTGGTTGTCATAATATTGCAGATATTAAGAAAGCTGAAGCATGAAAATATCATTGAAATGCTCGACTCGTTTGAAAGCCCGCAAGAGTTTTGTGTTGTCACAGAATTTGCACAAGTAATTCATCTCCTTATTGCCCTGTTTATTGATTAAATATAACTATAGTATACGTTTTTGCTAATGTATTGTAGATTGCAAAACTTTATGCATGGAGTGACGACACAGACACACACACAGATATAAAAAGGCATCAGAACTTTTCCTGTATGATTGAAACATTACAGTACCGTAACCAAAATCTATTAAATGAGCAGTCTACCTAAATTCCGCAAGATTACACTACAAATTAGAAAGTGAAATCTGTTTTTGTTGAACGAGTTACATGAAAATATTTTATCGATATAATTGAAGCTTGTTTCTTTATAAAGAAACATATAACCAAACCTAGCTTATAGAAAATTAGTTTCACGCATGTGACAATTTCTGATTGCTAGGGTGAGCTTTTTGAGATCCTTGAGGATGATAAATGCCTTCCTGAAGAGCAAGTTCAAGCAATTGCAAAACAGTTGGTAATTCATGAATTTATCTCTTTCCTCTTGGTCAATGGTTATCTTAGTATTATGTTACGAAGACTTTATAGGATCATTCAATTGTATGAAGTTTGAATATTCTCTTAACCTGGTTATAACAATAACTTTCAGGTAAGAGCATTGCACTACTTGCACTCTAATCGTATCATCCACCGTGATATGAAGCCCCAGAACATTCTTATTGGAGCTGGATCTGTTGTGAAGGTTTGTCCTCAACCATATACATATTGACCATGTCTGTTATTAGTAGTAGTAACTTCTTTAAGTGTTCTATATTGTCGTTGTTTGGGTAGAAAAAAGTAGATGTATTCTAATCATGGAAGAATATTAGCTATGTTGTTGATAAGCTGAAAATTTGGAATTTCCCACATCAATAAGTGGGGAGGGAAAAGTGCAAATTTGGTGACTGTATAATTTGTGTACTGACATGTCACTTCATGATAATTTATCAGAAAAATATTTTATAGATGAACGCACATCGTTGTAGACAATGATAATGCTTGATGGATGGATAGCCATAACATAGCGAGAAGTTGACAACATCTCAATGCAATGTTGAAGACTTGTAGGAATGCAACCATTAGATTAGTTAGAACTATTTGGATATTAAGTACATATTATTAATCAGCCACAATTTTTGGTAGTATGAGTTGATTATAAATAGAGTGAGCATGATCAAATGAAGGGTGAAAATGATTTAGTGGGTTCAGTTTCTATCAATGATATGTTGTTGTTGACAAGTGACAATAACAGGCCATCTGTCCTATTAATTTTCAGTTTCACTTTTAGATCCTTCTCCTTGGCCGCCATTCTAATTGCCATTTACTTTGTTGTAGCTCTTCCTCGGTCCTCCCTCCCTCTCATTTTATTTTTCTATTCTAGTCTCTCTCCCTACCTCTCTTTTGGCCTGCCATTTCTATTTAATATTCTCGACTATCCTCATCTGAACATTTGTATCAGCCATCTTTACTCTATAATTTTTTTGTTTGATTATTCTTTCTTTTTCCTTCAATTTAGTTTTTTTTATTCTAGCTCTCTCTCTCTCGAGGTCTCTTTATCTCTCTTGAGTTTTCTTTTTTGGTTTACATATCTCTCTCCTTTTAATTTGTAACTCACTTTCAGTTTTCAATGCTATGCATTTATAGCCGTACACATTCACGACTTAAATTTATGAATATAAATGTTAACATGATGTTTGGTACTCAATTTAGCTAGTGTTTCAATTTTGTGAACAAAGTTAAACAATTTTTGCAACTTTTTATTATATCCATGATTATTTGTTAAATAGCTTCTGTCATCTAAATATCCATTGGCAGTTCCTAGATCTAAGTCATACATTCGATAGTTTCATCCTTGTTTCTTATAGAAGATTTTTACACTCACGCATGACATTTAGAACGTTATTTATTCTGCAGCTTCACTTTTGAGGCTTCTGTACGTATATTTTTGGTTTTTCTCTCTCTTTGTATTGATGAGCTTACTTTTGATTCTACATCAATTCAGTACATTGAAGTTTGAGTTATTGAAATTACTTTTTTCGTCTAACAAACTTTTTGTCATGCATTTATGAAATAAATCGATAATGTTCTTGTGTTTTACCACTACGGTTATATCATCCAATCTTTCTTTATATGCTATTATTTTTGGCACATTACATATTTTTAACAATCCAACTTCACAATGCTATACAATTTTTCTTGCTCATAATTATTTTAGTATTACAAGTTATTAGTCATATACTGACATCCCCGACTCTTCTTATGCTTTATTTACCTCAGCTTTGTGATTTTGGGTTTGCTCGAGCAATGTCGACAAATACTGTTGTTTTGCGGTCAATAAAAGGTAAGTTCTTTCAATTGTTGTATGCTCTATATGATTTCCACAAATAGAAAAAGAACCTATGCATCTGATTGTCTAATACAGGCATTCCTCCTTTTCTTTGCGTTAGAGGAATCTTTATTATGCTCTATCCTTTGGTAACCAGTGATGGTTAGAGTTACTTATCGTTATTTTTTTTGTAAATATAAAATGATTTTGAGCAATAATGTACTTTCCATTCATCAGCTTTATTGCACTGGAAAATGTGAAGTTTCTTTGATAACTATGTGATTTGAATGTGTTTCATCTTGGCTTTCCAGTCTCTGACAAAACTATTGTAAAGTTATTTGTGGTCCCACTTATTAAAATTTTGTTATTGACCTTATTTAGGCACGCCTTTGTACATGGCTCCGGAATTGGTCCGTGAACAACCCTACAATCACACTGCAGATCTGTGGTCATTGGGAGTAATATTGTACGTGAATTGTTGCTATCCATGATTTTGTTTCTGTTCATTATCTTCTATTATGAAATTATGTGCTTTTGATTCTCATGTTGCATATTATTTTTCTTAATTGCTAGAGGAATTATCTCTTTGGCTACTCTCTTATTCATCCTATTGGGTTTTTAAGCTTTTATGTGTTTGTTCAATTTTCATCCATATATACGCTACTATTATTCCATAGAATAGACAATTGAAGGCCTGAGGCTGTGTTACATTTTGCAATGTTCTAATAGATTGTCTACTTTTCATGATCCGTACGTTTAAGAGATTACTTATGGTGAAGAAGGTCAGTCAGGTATACACTTGAGTTTTATTAATATAACGAAATCCTCGACCACTGTTGGCTTTATGTAAGTTGAGCATCGTCTTTATGCATTATTTTATGTTTAAGCAACAATGGGTAAATGAGGCTCAAGGTCTACGTCTATCACATACTGCATTTTATTACAAAGCCATGAATAATGGAGAAAATCAGTCTTTGTTTTTTACTTGGGGTAATTTCCGTACTATCTTCAATGTTTTTGGAAGACTGATCAAATGCCCAACAATAAGATTATTGGAAACTTGATAGTCTACACAGTTATACTCCCTTGTAAAGGTCTTATCAAACTTTGTTCTAGAGGATGGAGATGAATGCTGGTATTGAAACAACTTTAAGGCAGAAAACCCTGCGTTTTAAATCTGTTAACATCTAGAGGCGGCTGTTTGTTCCGAAGGTTGCATGTATATATCATGCTATTTCTAGTTATTTGTGATAAGGTGATATCTGTATTTAGTTTTGCATGTGCATCTTTTGTGAGCATCTTCCATTATTGTGAATTAATGGCTTCTAAAAGATTAACATTCAAAATTTAAGAAATTCTAATTAACTTGTATACTGAGTTAATCCAAAATGAAGTTGTTGATTAAGAAATCAAAGTTGATCTTTTACAGTAAAAAAAATATAAATAAAATTTAAACAACTTAATCCACCAAAATTAATTAAAATAAACATAATAATTAATCAGGATAGTATATTAATTCAATTAAATTAAGATGGTACTTAATAAAATAATTAACTTAGAACCCATGATGTTTAGGTAGTGTAGATTATTTATAAATTAATTTTTAATCAATAGGCCATCCGACCCTTATCCATGCACATGGAAAAAGATAAATTCTATAGTTTTAAGATGGCCCTAAAACTCCATGGATTGGTCACTTCTCTGAGTCTACGACAAAGAGAATGTAGGAAAATGTACAGAAAGCCCATCCATTGGTAGAAAACTTTAGTACAAACACCTTCTTTAAGGACTGTATGACCTTATACATTAACTGTGGCTTCTTCTGTGATTTCGTTTTCCTTGCCTCTATATCTATTTAAATTCACGGAAACTCAATACTGGATGGAAACAGGTATGAGTTGTTTGTTGGCCAACCTCCATTTTACACTAACTCTGTGTATGCATTGATTCGGCACATCGTAAAGGTATTTTATCTTGTGACTTAATGTTTATGCATGGTTTCTTTTGCTAAATATTTAAAGTGCTAGCTAATTTAACATTCATTAAACCAGGATCCAGTTAAATACCCTGATAATATGAGTTCGAGTTTCAAGAGCTTTTTGAGGGGATTGCTCAACAAGGTTATTCTGAAGTTTCTATGCCTGATTCTATTGACCAGTTTTCAAATGTGTGGCAACTTCACATTTTTACTTGATTTGTGCTTGAATTGGGACAGGTACCTCAAAATCGACTCACATGGCCTGCTCTTCTGGAACATCCTTTTGTTAAAGAAACTTCAGATGAGCTGGAAATGAAGGTAATGGATTTCTTGTTGGTTTAGAAGAATTTGGTTACAAATATGATCTAGGAAGCAGCGTGATCATGTATTTGCTTTGAAATTTTGCTAAGGCAACATATGTAGCATGTATTGCCATTTGCTTCAAAATTGTGCCACTGCCAACTAACGTTGTACCTACTACCAACTGGCATTTTACAATCACATAGAAGTTCTTGTCATTATGATAAGATGTGTCTCTGTAAAATTACAGAAGTTATAACATCCTAAAACTGTTTCCAGGAGTTGCATGCTACATCTGTTGCAACCAGAGGGTGCAATCCAACTTGGAGGGGAGAAGGAAATGCTAATCTTGCTTCAAATGTTTCCAGTCCTGGGGGTAGGGTTCACATCTATACTTATTAGAATTAACGTCATCATCGACCATTGAAATTTGACCACCATTTTACAACATCGAAGGTAAAATTGATGCTCCAGCTGGTTTCCAGGACAAGAACTCTGTAAACACCCCCAATGCTCAGCTTAACAGTCCAAACTCGATACTGGGAAATAATTCCCATCTGGAGGAGTTCCCAGGGTTTGCAAGTCCCAATGATGTTAAACATTCAGGTATGAAGCAACTTGTTTGGCAACTGTTCACTTTAATTTTCTTACAAATACAACAGGTTTTATATGTCAATTATTAAATTAGAACTATTAAGGCAATGAACGGTTTCATCTTTTTGTGTTTCAGTGGTCATAGATCTCTTATTCCACAAAATCTGTCTTGTATTATTTGAAAAACTATACTTCCAGGGACCTTATTTCTTTTAAATCATTTATTGCAGCTGTTGTTGTTGCTTCTTGGTTTGTTTACTTATAGATTGATTTGTTCTTGTAACATTCTGCTAATGTTTGCTTGAATTGTTATTCTTGGGTAATGTGAAAAGATCACAGTTCTTTTACTAACTGATAGTGATAGCTGATATAAATTTCAAGCCTCTCTTCCCTTTCGATTTATATGCCTTTGTTCCATGTGTTCTCTATCTTGTCTTTTCATATGTTTTTGTTTCAGGTTGTCTTCATCCTCATTTTTCTTTATAAATTCCGGCTGATTTTATTTTTCTTTTTTGAAAATTTTATTTTTCATGTTGATTGTTTTTTTGTTAGTATGTTTCCATTCTTTGAATCAAATAAAAACAAATGTTATTTAAGTGGATTTGTTTGTTGATTTACTACTTTTATTCAGGTTGTCAGACATTGGACAAATTGGAAGATAACTCGCGCACTGTGAAAGGTGCACAAGTTATTAGCCAAGATACGGAAGCATTAACCCACATTTTGGGACAATTACAAAGATGGTCTGAAATGTCCCAGAACTCTTGCAGGTTATGCAACTTAAATTCTCTATCATTTTACTCCTAACTTTTCATGTTTTTATGTTTCTGTTTTGTGAATTCATTATTCAATATTGATCTTTTGAGCAAGAGAAATAATGCCTCAAATTAGATCAATTCTTGGGATGTAAATTCTATAAAACCTCTATCTCAATATTTAATTGCTCAAGACACCATTTGTTGATTAAAATGGTCAGCTTTGCTGGGTTTCACTCCAATTTTTCCAATTTGACTTAGAGTTCATTTTTTGCAGTTCGTAGCAGTGCCCATTTTATTTGATAGGAAATGGAAACTATTTTCATTGATGGGACAGAATATGCTAAAGAAATCAGCCAAATGGTTATAAGATAGAGTTCTAATGGGGTATAATTAAAGACATGTGGTTTGTCACAATCGTAACTCCTCAAACACGATTGTGCGGCACTTGTTGATCAACAAGTCAGCCGTTCAAAATTCGGAATCCGCGGACAAACTCGCGGTATGATGTAGCCTCCCTTCACGTTCTTGAGAAAATGGTTTTATAAAACTTGAAAGAGAAAATAAATTGTTGAAAACATCATAAAAGTGATCATTGAAGATTGTCGCTTGCAAAGAAAAGACTTAGTTTGCAAAGAGTGCGACAAGGCTTGGTAGGGGTGCGACTTCTCATGTACCCTCTATAGTATATATTGAGATTTTTGGCCTTGACAGACCTATATATAAAAGCCGAAATGTCACACTAGCTCGGCGACACGAAAACGAAAGAATTAACCTAGACTACTTTCGAGACATAAAGATAAAGCGATTTAGGGGTATTCGGACATACGACCATAGGTAAATAATACCTTGGACAATTATGCCCTTGACATTCTCCCCCACCTAAACTGTTGACGTCCTCGTCAACTGGCGAAGCTTGAATTCTTCTCTGCTTCCACCCTTCAAGATCTTCGACACGTTCCCAACTGGTTTCCTCCATAGGAAGGTTCTTCCACTTTACCAGATACTCGTGGATCCTTCGTTTGGGTCTTCTGCCCCTTCTTACTCGTTCGGCCAGAATTTTTTCAACATCTTTGTATTTCTTTCTGACTGAGGTCGATAATTGGGCGAGTTACGACATTCCGCTGCAGGTTTTCAGTGTTTTGATGGTAGGGTTTCAGGTTACTCACATGAATTACTGGTAGATTTTCATCTATGTGGGCAATGCTACTCTGTAAGAAGTATTCCCTACCTTTTTCAACACTTCAACTGGTCCTTCCTACTTCCTGATGAAACGCTGGTCTTTGCGTCCTTGAAACCTGATTTGCTCTAGTCGTAGTTTGATGAGTACCTGGTCTCCCGCCCGAAACTCAAGAGGTCGTCGCTTCTTATCTGCCCAGTTCTTGATCTGCCTCGACGCCTTTTCTAAGTACGTTCGGGAGATGTCGTTTGTTTGTTTCCACTCCTTCATGAAATTGAGGGCTTGAGGGTTTTTCCCTCCATAGGGATGATCAACGAGGTGTGGCAGTACTGGTTGCCTCCCAGACAATCTCAAACGGGCTTAAACGGGCTTCTCTCAGTAGATGAACTTGTCTGAGCGTTGAAACAGAATTGGGCTACGTCCAACAGCTAGACCCAATTCTTTTACCTTGCGTTTACAAAATGGCGCAAGTATTCCTTAAGCATACAGTTGAATCGTGCAGTCTGGCCGTCAATCTGGGGGTGGTAGCTTAAGGATATGTTCAGACTCGTCCCCAAGAAAATAACTCCGTCTAGAAGGAGCTAATGAATCTACCATCCCTGTCACTCACTATACTTGTCGGGACTCCCCACAACTTAACAACATGCATAAAAAACAATTGAGCTGTCATTTCGGCCGAACACTGCTTGGTGGTGGGGATGAAAGTGGCGTACTTTGAAAAACGATCAATGATGACCAAGATGGCCTCAAAGTCGCCTACCTTGGGAAGACGGTGATAAAGTCCATAGAAACACTCTCCCAAAATCTTGTTGGAACTGGTAGAGGGTCGAGAAGTCCAACAACCTTCACTTTCTCTACTTTATCTTATTGGCAGATGAGACACGTCTTAGTGTACTGCATGACATCATCTCTCATATTCGGCTAAAAGTAGCTCTTCTTCAGCAAGGCGTACGTTTGCTGCCATCCGGGATGACTAGCACATAGAGTGTCGCGACACTCATACAACAATTTCTTCCTTAAGTCCCCTGCTCTAGGAACATATAGCTGATTGCCCTTTGTCACTAACAAGTCTTCCTCGACCCAAAACTGTCGTGTTTTGCCCGCCTTCACTAAATTCATGACATTCTGAGCGGCATGATCTTTCTGTAGGAACTCTCTCAAGGTGTCTCTAACCGACCCACCAATCTCACTCCCTCGGAGGTGAGCTGACAGTCATATAGCTACATGTTCTCGTTTCCGACTTAGGGCATCAGCAGCTTGGTTGCTCGACCCCTTCTTATGTTCAAATTCGAAGTCGAAATCGACCAGAAATTCCTGCCATCTTGCCTGCTTCGAAGTCAACTTTGGCTGGGTAAAGAAGTGGCAGGTTGCACTGTTGTCCGTCTTCACTACAAATGACGAACCTAGTAGGTATTGTCTCCAGGCCCTCAAACAATGTACTACTGCAAGCATTTCTTTTTCAGACACGGTATATCTCTTTTCGGCTGCATTCAGCTTTCGACTTTCGTATATGATCGGGTGCCTATTTTGCAGGAGCACACCCCCCAACGCATAATCAGACGCATCTGTCTCAACCTTGAAAGGTTTGATCACATCCGCAATCCCTAGAAGTGGCCCCTCCATCATGGCTTGTTTTAGGCCGTCGAAGGCGGCTTGACACTCGGGGTCCCAACTTTAGTGAACGTCTTTTTTCAGTAGTTCAGTCAGCGGGCTCCTCGTTTGGAGAATCTCTCGACAAATCGACGGTAGTAATTTGCTAACCCAAGGAAAGAGCGTAACTCCGAGACTGATTTTGGTACTGCCTAGTCGCGTAACGCAGCAATCTTCCCTTCTTCCATCCCAATTCGACCACTCTATCACATGGCTCAAGAAGTTTATCCGCTCTTGTGCAAAAGAACATTTTTCTCTTTTGACATACAATTGGGGTTCTCCTTCAATTTCTGAAAAACCTTTTACAGGTGGTCTCTATGTTCCTTCATGGTCGTACTATAGACCACTATATCATCCAGGTACACCACTACGAATTTGTCGAGATATTCGTGGAAGACCTGGTTCATCAACGTACAGAAGGTGCAGGGGCATTGGTAAGACCAAATGGCATTACGAGGAACTCGAACGCACCATATCGGGTGACATAGGTTGTCTTCGGCTCATCTCCCTCTGCAATTCTCACTTGGTAGTATCTCGACAAACAAGTCAGTAATTATGGGAAGTGGATACTTGTTGCGAACCGTGAGCTTATTCAAGATACGATAGTCGATGCACAATCGTAAACTCCCATCCTTCTTCTGGAAAAGTACTGGGGCCCCATACGGAGCTTTTGCAGGCCTAATGAACCCTGCATTCAGTAACTCATCTAACTGTTTCTGAAGTTCAGCTAACTTCGAAGGTGCCATACGATAAACATTCTTCGCAGGCAGTTTTGACCCTGGCATTAACTCGATCTCATGATCAATCATTCTCCAAGGTGGCAAAGACTTGGGCAAACTATCAGACATCACATCATGATACACATTCTTCGCAGGCGGTTTTGCCCCTGGCATTAACTCGATCTCATGATCAATCATTCTCCAAGGTGGCAAAGACTTGGGCAAACTATCAGACATCACATCATGATACTTCTCTAACACGCACAGAATCTCCTTAGGGACTGTCTCCTCTGAGTTCTCTGACGAATGGGATGGCCATAAATGTTGGTTCATCTCGAGAGAGACCCTTCTTTAATTGCATGGCCGAAATCATTTTCAACCCATCTCGCTGGCGAAGGTTGGTCTGTACAACAGAGGGCTAGATCCAGTGATCACCAAGCATTTGGCCAAAGGCATTAGGATCACCTGATGTTCGAGTAGAAACTCTATTCCCAGTACCACATCAAAGTCATCCATTTTTACTACCACAAAATCTACAAGGCCACTCCATCCTCCCAACCTTATCATCGTTCGTGTCACTAGTCTGATGATAGGTAGGGCAGCAGAATTCACGGCTTTCATTCTTCCTGCATTCTTCTCTCAACGGAGATTCAAACGCTTAGCTTCTGCTTCCGTTATGAAATTGTGGGTGACACCGGAATCAACCATAGTGTTTTTGGTTGGCTTCTGGTTGATCCAAGTGTCAACGTACATTAGGCCCCTTTCCATTGGTGTGTTCGTCACCCCACCTTCTTCGGGAGAGAGGACAAAAATTTCAAGGCCTCAATTCGAGGGTTATCAACTTCTTCCATCTGGTCTACTTCCCTCTTGGTTTGACCTAGTCGGTCATCTGAATCTGAGGCTAAAGATGCCTGGAATGCATTGAAAGCAGTTTTGTTCGGGCATTCTCTGGCCAAGTGTGATCCCTTACATATGAAACAACTGAGAGGACGATTGGACACATTCTGGTTACTTGGTCCTCGCTAGGAGTTTTCAGTATTCGATTGATGGGGCCTACGATCTCCATTAAAGCTTTTGTCCCCTCTCGCAGTTTTGGGAGAACTTCGGCGGTTGTTCCTATTTCCCCCCGATGAGGAACTTGGATGACGTCTCGCATCCTGAGAGTCGTTAGACAGGTCAAACAGTCGCTCGGCCGCAGCGTATGCTAATGTGAGGTCTTAAACTCTTTGTTCATATAGTTTTGTCTTTGCCCACGGCTTCAACCCTTCGACAAAACAGAAAACTTTGTCTTTCTCGCACATATCACGTATATCCAACATCAGCCCTGCAAACTGTTTCACATACTCCCGACTACTATCGGTGTGTTTCAGCTCGCGTAACTTTTGTCGAGCCAAGATCTCAACATTTTCGGAGAAGAATTGTGAGCGAAGTTCTCTCTTCAAAGCGTCCTAAATATCTATCGTACAACGTCTCTCTTGCATGTCAACAAACCGGGACCTCCACCATAACTTGGCATCCTCAAACAGATACATTGTCGCCAACGTGACTTTGGCTTCCTCTGCAATCGTGTTCGTGGCCCTGAAGTACTGCTCGAGATCAAAGATATAGTTTTCTAGGGCTTTTGCGTCTCTTTCATAGAAGGGCTTTGGTTTTGGGATCTTCACTCTACTAACCGAAATGGCTCCTCAAGCGGGAGCTTGGTTTGCCATTGCTCGCATTGTGAGGCTCAGTCTCGCATTCACATCTGTGATTTCATTTTTGACGACATCAAGGGTAGCTCGAAAATCCTCCGACATGCCGTTTATCATCTCCAACAGTGTCTTTTGAGAGCTATCTAGCTCCTGGACACGCTCCTCAATATGGGCAACAAAGCCTGTCTAACTGTCCCCACGTTCGTGGCTACCAGTTCTTCCAACAGTTCCCTCTAGAGTGTCAACTCTTGCCAACAACTCTTGTATCGGTAATTTTTCAACACGGCCAGCTACCGCATCGATCATGTCAGTTTTCTCAGCAATCTCTTCGAGACGGGACTCCAAGAAGCGGATGGAGTCGGAAAATTCGACTAGGTAGAGCATTTGTTCCTCCAACTCTACTAGTCGGTCTCTCTGGGCCTTGTTCGATGGATTCGCAGACGACATGTTTCGGTCTTATCGTCAATTAGCCAACTTACCTCTGATACCACTTGTCACAATTGTAACTCCTCAAACACGATTGTGCGGCACTTGTTTAGCTCGATCAACAAGTCAGCCGTTCAAAATTCGGAATCCGCGGACAAACTCGCGGTATGATGTAGTCTCCCTTCACGTTCTTGAGAAAATGATTTTATAAAATGTGAGAGAGAATAAATTGTTGTAAAGGCTTGGTTTGCAAAGAGTGCGACAAGGCTCGGCGGGAGTGCGACTACTCATGTACCCCTATAGTACATATTGAGATTTTTGGCCTTGGCAGATTTGGATATGAAAAAGCCGAAATGTCACTCTGTGGCTCGACGACATGAAAACAAAAGAATTAACCTAGACTACTTTCAAGACATAAGGATAAAGCGATTTAGGGGTATTCGGGCATACGACCATAGGTAAATAATACCTTGGACTAGTATGCCCTTGACACGGTTCAACTATAAATTTTTTTTATAAAGAAGAGAGAGAGGAAGCTAAAAAAAGTACTGTAGATTAGGTGGGGAACCATTTCTCCCGAGGGTTGGAAGAAAGATATACGAGTTCAGCTCAACAGATGCAGAGAAGGGTGTGGGTGATTGACTTGTTTTGAGTGGGAATGTGGGATTTTGGCCTCTTATCTTTGTTTAGGATCTTGGTTTCTGTTAGCAAAAATCTGGAGAAATTTCTTTTGGGGAAGGTGTTGAGGAGGATGCGGTTCTCACTTGATTTGGTGGGAGGTTGTCTTGGCCTTTGGTCTAATAACAATATTATCGGTTTTCAATTATAGTTTCATGGCAACCTTGCTGCTCTGCTACTTTATGTTATGACTGCGTTAGCAAATCTTTTTGTTGCGCTGTAACTTTCCATTCTTCTAATGCTGTCTATTTTTCTATTTTAAATCTTATCAGGGAGCAAGTTATACTTAGTTCAAGCCAATCATTGAGAATCCTTTCAAACTTAGCAGCTGCTGGAGCCATTCAATGCACAGGGCGATTTGATGAAGTTACACATGAACTTCTTGTATTCACTAGAGTTATTGTAAACCTGAAATCGGTTGAAGTTAATGATTTAATAATAAAGGTATATTTCTTTGAAGTTTCATTAAGGTATATCTCCGTCTATCCATTACATGTTTAGATGACCTAATTTTAGGATTGTAATAATGGCAATCGATGGTTTGTTCTATCTATTCAATTGCCTCTTTAAATTCACGAGTGTTTGGTTTTGACTCATCTTGAGATCATGTGGGATTTTACCATTCTTTAATTCTGTCATCAACATCATGCATTATAAATTTTCTTAATTTTCAAACAAACAATTTCTCCTGTTTTTCACTGCCGTGCTTTTATGGAGGTGTCGCCTTTCCATTACTTAATACTTCCAGAAGTATTTTATTGAGGTCATCTTTCTACTACCAGAATACCTCCGTAAGGAAACCAATACTGCAATTTGTTACAATTTATGCTCCTCAAATGGTATAAGGGCGTGTAGAATGAATATGAATATTTTTTGTTTATTTATCTAGGAATTGCTTAGTTACTAAACTTACTATATGCTAACAATAATATTTTGAATAACAATTAGATTTCCAGACATTTTTATGATGATTTCAGTTAAATGCATGGTGAAATGTAGAGTTATTTATTGATTTTATTTTTAAAAAATCTTTTTTTAAA
The DNA here is from genome assembly GCF_025177605.1 of Cucumis melo. Classification (NCBI taxonomy): domain Eukaryota; kingdom Viridiplantae; phylum Streptophyta; class Magnoliopsida; order Cucurbitales; family Cucurbitaceae; genus Cucumis; species Cucumis melo. The sequence goes on from NC_066865.1 coordinate 21,573,357, forward strand.
ACTTATCTATACCAGTTCTCTAAAACTCTTTTTTAAAAAATATGTATTTGATTCCCAAACTAAAGCAGGGTCATTAACTCTTTTGAAACGAGAGTTTTGTGATGCATCTTAAATTGCTTTTGATTGCAGAGTTTTTCAATTGTTAGAACATTGGTGAGTAAGTCTGGAGGTGTCACGGGAAGCTTGAGCTTTAGACACTGGGTCACTTTGGCAGAAATTTTCTCCCAGGTTTATGTTATTTAATGAATATAAATGCTTAAATATTAACCCAGTTGTTTTCAGTTCTCTAATTTTGTTAAATTTGTAGGTTATATGTTCTAGTGGAGATTTATCTGGAGAAGTTGTGTGTGAATCCACTGCTTGTGTTGCTGTTCTGTTATCTAAAGTAGCTCAAGGTCTTAAAGCATCTTATTCTGGTTCAGGACCTGAGGTGGTTTGTGCACCTAATGAAATATTGAGAAAGATTTTGGATCATGCCAAGACATCTGGTTTGGTAGATCATTTGTGTCTCTGTTTAGCTACTTCAGGAGCAAGTCTTATTTCAGGTTCTTCAATTCTACTGCGTGCTGCTTGTGAAGCTTGTAGAGCTCTTTGGTCGTTGATAGAGTCATTCGAAATTCTTTTTGTAAAGGAGAACACTTATTTATTTCCCCTTAATGCTTTTAGAAGTCATTCTCTACTCCGACTTGACATTAGGGATCATGAAAAGGGATCCTTACAAGGATCAGATTCAACAAAAGTTGTTGATGCAGTTACCAGGGCATTTCTTAAATCAAATGCAATACAGGTTTCTATTTACTATTGCCTCCATCAACGACATGAAGCTGCCTTGTCGTCTTGTATTCAGGTATTTATGTCAAATATTTTAGAGCCTTTAATTGTGATGATCATATTTTTAGGATTCTTTTACTTAAACAAGAGATAATTTTAGGTACATTACATTTATATTGTAGATTCTCCTTAGATGCTGCCTGCATAATGGAATCGTTCCAGGCGTTCTTTGTGGTTTGCCTAGTTCCCTCCCTGTAACTACTGTTGTAAGTGGCGGCGGGGATGGTACTATAGTAGCAGAAGCATTCAATGTATTATCTTTATGTATTTCAGTTTTAAATAAAGATTCACAAACAGGTGATATGAGTAACGTGAAGTGCAAGCTAGTCAATCCTTCCTCCCTGGTTATGCATTCTTGCCTCCTCCTAGCTACAGTTGCTCAATGTTTAAAGTCAATGGGGAGAAATTCTGCATTATTTATGTTGACCACCTCTCCAAAAAGACAGCTCTCACGACTTTCAGTTCTTGCCCATAGTTTTTCTTCTGATGATAAGATAAGGAATGCAGTTTTACCTCATTGTGCATCTGGCATGTTGGCTCTTGCATCCATTCTTTCGCTTGAGATTGGAGCTTCAGTTGAGTCTTCAGTGTCCGAAATATCTATTCCTCTAATTCCTAGAACGGCAACACTATGCGATTATCTAAAAATTTCATCACTAGGCAACAATGACGGGCATACAAATGAGTTTGGTCAGTTCCTTTCGCACTGGCATGGCTGCATGGATGGATGTGTTGGCTTACTAGAGGCTAGGCTGAGGTGGGGTGGACCTCTAGCTGTTCAACAGTTGTGTGCTAGTAATATACCTCACTTGCTTGTTAATATGCTGGCCAAAAATGGTTCAAGTGCTTCTCAAGGAATGGATATCAAGAACGATCAAGTTGGGTTGTCACCTATTGGGCTTGTATGGACTGTTTCATCAATATCCCATTGCCTATTAGGCGGGTCTTTAACTTTCCGTCAAATTTTAATTAGGAATGATAATATCAAGCTCATGTCTGACTTGATATCTGATGCTCATCTCAAGCTTGTTAAGAGTTGGGGTGGGCCGGGTGGAGGCAAGAGCGGAGTCAAAGATGTAATAAATGTGGTAATTGATCTTCTTGCATTTCCTTTTGTTGCTGTACAAAATGCTCCAGGCTTGCCGTCTGCCACTGCTTCTGTGAACAGTGGGTTCCTACTCAACATGGGTTCACCAGGGGGGAGAGTTTGCATGGATGACAAGGATTTGGTGAAAGCTATAGAGGATGACTTGGGAAAATATATCAAAATTCTTTCAGAGGTTAGATCTTGCACATTGTATTTGAAAATCGGTTATCAACTTTGAAATTTGAGGTGATGCATTGACTACTATAGTATTTATTTTATTGGAAAGAATATTTTGTTAGAAACAAAAATCTTCATTCTGCATTCCTGATTCTTCACTTTGTTGCTCTACCAGAAGTATATTGATAAAACAAAAATCCCCATTCAACATTGCTGATTCTTCACTTTGTTCTACTACCAGAAATATTTATCTTTCTGGTTAAACAAGCTAGGGAGACTTGTTATATTCTCTTAAGTTAGAATCTATTTCATATCTAATTACTTGTTAAATCTTTAGGTGGGAGTGCCTGGTATTGTCATTCGATGTTTAGAACATTCGGAGTTCAAGGATATTGGAAGACCTGTTGCCTTTCTTGCTAAAATGATCAGCCATCGACCTCTGGCCGTTCAACTTGTAGGTAAAGGGCTGTTGGATGCAAATAGGATGAGACGGTTGCTTGACACTTCAAATTCAAAGGAGATTTTACTGGATATTTTAATGATTATTTCTGATTTAGCTCGTATGGATAAGGTTAGTATGCTTAATTCATTTTTTATGCTTCAGTACATCCTACGTTCCTGATTCAACTATGTTGGCCGCTCCTGGGTTTAGTTGTGTTCCACAGAAAAGCCCATTTTGGGTATTACCTGATGTTCTTTCGGGTATCATATTAAGTATAATAGGATCCCAAGTTAAAATATTGATGAGTCGCGCGGGAAAGAATTAAATTTTTTACAAAAGCCCTATTTTAAAGTATTTAGCGTAGCCACAAGGAATTCCTTAAAATAGCATTGGTGGTGGACAATGATTATGACTTTTGCATTGTAGGCATTTTATGAATACATCAATGGAGCATCTATTTTGGATTTCCTAAAGGAATTCCTTGCACATGAAGATCCAAATATACGTGCAAAGGCATGCAGTGCCCTGGGAAATATGTGCCGTCATAGTTCTTACTTTTATGGTTCCTTGGTACGTTGTGAGAAGCCGATTAATATTACTTTTGTGGTGTTCTGTGGATTTATATTCTGTTTTATCGGGTCACCCTCTGTTTCAAGTGTATACAACCTACTATATGAAACTTGCAGGCAAGGTATGACATAATCAATCTTCTAATCGATAGATGTTCTGATGCGGACAAACGGACGAGAAAGTTTGCATGCTTTGCTGTAAGTTGTATTCCTTTCAAATATAATTCTCTATTACTGCTTTTTAATACGGCCGACATCCTTTTAATATCTTCATTTGAAACTCGAAAATGCAATTCCCCACTCATCAATTGCTAGTGTGTTTGGAAAACTGCATTTTGGGAGGTAGACATTTGTTTTGTTAAATGAATTTAATATTTTTGTTTTCTTTTCGCAAATTGATTTATAAACACCTCAAATGCATGAGATTATAAGAACAAGTCGGGTAGGCGTGTTTATAATAGCCAGGCAGTGAATCAGTAAAATTCCAAAACAACTAATCCCTTTTTCGTTTATCACATTGTACTTGATGTGAAATCTGATGTAGTTGGTTATATCTTTTATCAGATTGGAAATGCTGCGTACCATGATGATACGTTGTATGGAGAGCTCAGGAGATCAATACCTCAGCTAGCAAATTTACTGGTATCATCCGAGGAAGACAAAACTAAAGCAAATGCGGCAGGTGCACTAAGTAACCTTGTTCGTAACTCCAACATGCTCTGTGAGGATATTGTTTCCAGAGGCGCGATGCAGGTCGGTAAAGCTTTCGTACTAAGTAACCAATTAACCTATTAATAACACTGCTAAAGAAGTTGGAAATTGATAGAGCCAAATTCAGAAGTTTCCTTGAGATTACATGTTCACTAACCTATTTAAAGATAATTTTTTGAACTTTTTAGTCAATGAATTTGTGTGTTAGAGTAAGGATCCTTGTAAAAAATTGGGATAAATCCCAATTATCATTCGAATCGAAACCAAGACTTATGGTTGCTGACCCGTAAAGTTATATATATATACATGTATACAGGCTTTGTTAAAGTTGGTAGCTGACTGTTCGGCAGTAGCCTTGAATCCAAGCAGAAAAGATGCAGCTAATGAGTCTCCTCTCAAGATAGCCTTGTTTTCCTTGGCAAAGATGTGCTCACACGCACCGTGCCGACAGTTCCTTCTTTCATCAAAGCTATTTCCAGTGATCGGGCAGCTTCGACAATCCCCAGAGTCTATAATCGCCAAATATGCATCTGTAATTGTCAGCAAGGTTGCTGAAACTTGAACCTTCCACCAATCTCCTTGCCATCTCTGATAAAGCTTACAAGAATGCCTGAAGCTGATGCTTACAATGTAAAGGTCAGTTAGTTATATTCTTTACGTGTTTATCGAGCCCCCGTAGTTCGAATGTATAGTTTGTATAGTATTTTTTTGTCGACTAAACAGTAGAACTCTTATAACTACTATCATCAGCCTTGATTATATTCCACTTGTAGCTAAGTTTTGTACTGTGAGGAAGGGAAGACAGATTTGTAACTAAAGTAGAAGGCTGTTAGAGAGACTTAGTCAATTGAGGTTGTTCGTTTAATATATATCTTTTTCTTGTTATGGGAAAGAAGTATTGTCTTGTGAATCACCTTAGACTGATCTTGGACAATTTTTTAGCATATTATTCATAACTTGAAGTATCATTGAAGAAAATTTCCAACTCAAATCTAAAATCATAACTTTTATTAATATTATTGTCAATGTAAGTGTAAAATTGAAATTATGATAGTCTGACATTTTAATGCTGGGTTAAAACTAGGTTAAGAATATTACTCAGAATTGCTTGTGGAGTTTGAGTAGCATCAACTTTTACAATACCTTCACTATCATCAATTTGCAACAAATCCAATTGGGATTTCAAAAGAGCAGAAGGCATGAAATGATTCCCTTCTTTGGCTCTTTTCTCTAATCTTAAAGCAATCACTTCAGCTGGAGCATCCAATAGAACAAACTTCACCACACACTTCATTGTTATTCCCATTTTTTCATAATTTGGATCACTTGATCTCAAAATCTCTCTATAGTGTTTTTGTAGAGCTGAACAACCAACAACTACACTACGTTTACTTGCTATATTCTCTCTCAATGTATCTCGAATCTTCTCGAGCCATGGCATTCGATCTTCGTCCGATAGAGGGATTCCTTTCGACATTTTCTCTGCTCATAATGATGAAGAGTACTAATGTTAGCTTTTCAAATAATCTCAGAGTTTGAAAACCGGAATTCAAACACTTATAAGGAAAAAAAAAAAAAAAAACGGAACTGAAGTCGAAAAAACTTATGAAAAAATATTTTGTATTAGTTCAATATACTTCTTAAGGACCAAATCCTACATAAGGATGACACACTACCAACGACTTTAATGCGGAATGATTCAATCCACCACCGCCTAACAATTGAATTAGAAATGTCAAAAAGGTAGACCCAAACACAATTTTCATTTTTAATTACTAATTGGTTGACCGTTGATTTGAAAACAAACCTCAATTGAAACGAACATTGTGTTAAGACTAAATTTAGTGTGTAGCAATCGTTAGCAAAATGTTAATTTTCTTTCATATTATAGAATTAGATTATTGTGCATCAAGGCTTCTAGAAATAAGTGAAAAAGAAGAGAATTAAGGTCGTGGAAATAATACCTTTGTTAGAGATTGGGTGAAAATGATCAGCATCAAGAAAAGTGAAATCCAAGGCTTTGCCAAGCATCTCGCCAATTGTCCTGCTCCACACACACACACACACAACAACAACAACAACAATAGCAGCTCATCAAATCATCAAAGAAAATAGACAAATTATTCCACAGATCTTCATCATCAAATTCAATTAGTTATCTAAAATCTCCTGCTACTACTACACTCTTAATTTCATCTTCTAAAGCTGTTGAATCAATCAATCAATCAATCAATCAATCAAATGTTTACAGAATCTGGATTTGGAGTGAATATGTTAAAAGAAGGATGAAGAATAGGGCGTAGATGGGAGACGTACGATTTTCCAGAACCGCAGACGCCCATCAGAACGATCACCATAGCTTCAAATTGAAACAGAGAGTCGGAGATCAAAATTTGAATGAAATTTACAAATTTGAGACCGAAATTGAAGAATAGAATCCAATAGAATAGAATAGAATAGAATACCGTTCGAGTTCATATGGGCAGGTGCGGGAGAATTGATGAAATTTTTGGGGAAAATGGAGAGAGAGAGAGAGAGAGATTGGTAGTTGAGACTTTAGAAATTTACATGAACACATAATAACACTTTTTTTCTTATTTTTTATAATCTGTTTTTAACAATTCAATGGAATTAACTAAAAACAATTTAATTTGTTTGGTAATTTATCTCTAGATTTTGATTTTTAAAAATTAAGTATATAATATTAAGATACATCTTATACTTCTAAACATTTAAAATCATTTTTATTTGTCTAAAACAAAAAAATCGAAGATCAAAATTTTACCTTAATCTCAGTCCTTCAGGTCTTAAATACTCTTTGAGTCGAGTTTGGATCAGTCAAATAACTTTTTAACGTAAGTATAATTTTTTGGTCCATATTTTGAAGAATAGATGCATTTAGTTCCTCGTGTTTTAAATTAGGCAATTGAATTCCTGAGTTTTTAATTTGACAAGTTCTACCTAGTCGAATTATCTATTGACAAGCTCTGTTAGTTTTTTTAGAAGAATGTTTAGTAGGAAACTCCATGAAAATGTATATATATATATATATATTATATTCGTTTTCTCAATAATTTAATTTGGAAATGATTTTTTTTAAGAAAAGAAATGATTTGTTTTATATTAATTTTATTTTAGACAAGATTATTGGGTTGATTATGAAAGTTGAAACTAAGTTATAAAATATCAAAATTTAAAGTATAAAATATCTTTTAATGAGAAATTAAGTAAAAGGCGTGACTAAGTCAAAGTCGTCTAAAAAAATAATTAAACATTTTAGTGAAACATCACATGTGTTTGTGTTTTATTATCTCTATCTTAATAACTACCTCTATAATTGTCATATCTAGTACAACTCATCGAATCAAGTGATTTAAATTACTTCATGGAACAACTAAAAACGTTCTCGGTAAATAAACTTCTTCAAAAACCATTTGGTTGATTCCATACCAAGTAAGATAATTATGCTTAAAGGATTATTTGGATTGAATTTGTCCCACAATAATCTAACCGAGACAATTCCTACAGAAATAGGAGAAATAGAGGTGTTAGAATCACTTGACTTATCTTTCAACCAACTTTCAGGACCAATTATTCCTAGAAGCATATCAAAACTAAGTAAATTAGGCCTGTTGATATTATCCCACAAAATTTTTTGTAGAGAATTTTCTCGTGAAGGTCATCTCTCCACATTCAATGAAACTTTAAGTTTCGGTGACAATCCATATTTAAAATATAATGATAATACTTGGATATATAAAATATAACAAATTTTTCGATTTTATTAATGATACACTGCTAGATATAAATGTTGACGGACTAATATTGATAAAATTTGAAATTTTGTATTATTTTGGTTCATTTTTTTTTTATATTTGAAAATGTTCCATTGTATAATATGAGTTAGATTTTTCAATATTCCTAAAGAAGTTGGTTGAGAACACTTTAAGAAAAAAGAAAAAAGAAAAGCTAAAATAGACCGGACTGAATATCCCTAAACATTAATGCGAACATAAGAATATTCTGCAATAATTTTTAAAAGTTCCAGATATATCTTTAAATTTTCAAAAACGGTTCAAAGTACTATTGCCTGTAACTTTAGATGGAATCAGTTAGCGTTTGGTTTAAAAAATACTCTTAGTTCATTTTTTTTCTATTGAAGGAGATGTCATATATTTTTTTTTTTAAAAAAAACAATCTTCAAGAGACTTATTTAGTTGAATCGATTGGAAAAAAAAAACCTTAAATTTAAAGAAATAACATTCTCTTAACAAAGGGGTTTAATCTTATAGATACTTACAATGGTTCTTCAAAAAGTTTTTCTCACATTTTCTTTTTTGAAAATATGAGTTAAAGTTGAGTTGACTAATAATGAAGTCTTTGATAAATGAAGAAAATGGATGAAACTTTAACCATAACACTTGATGAAGAATAAAGTTAATAATTAGCTACCATAAAGATAAAAGTATATCATTCAATTTTTTAGAAAAGAAAATTAGACCCAAGAGAGTATCTTTTTCATGGCCTTTGCATCTATTATGGTGAAATTTGTAGTCTGAGAAATTAAATGGGAAATAAAAACAACAAGTAGAATTATGATCAAATAAAAAAAACATAAAGAAATTCATTGACTGAAAAATAAAAGTCTTTGATTATTCCACCAAATGCTTTTCTCACATTTGTTTTTAGAAAAGAGTTTGACTAATAATTAAGTCTTTGATAGTTACAGTACAAAAGCAAAAGGACCTTTAATTCATACATTCATTTTGTTTGCCAATTTCGTAAAGTGGTGCTAAAAAGCAATACAATAATTGATATTTTAAATTAATCCTTTGGCCAAAATTGAGAAAGAAATTAAAAAGTTGCATTAAATTAAAATTGATTTTATTATAAATAGAGACGAACTGATCTTAACCAAATTCATTCAGAAGTCCATTCTTATTCTTTGGAAATGAGTAAATTAGTTTCTAAGAAAAGTTCAGTGGTTATATTACTTCGTGTGTTATGGATGATACTGCTTCTTCTACACCTCCATTCTTGTTTCTTCATAACAGCAGCAACTTGCATCCAAAAGGAGCGTGAAGCTCTTCTTCAATTCAAGAATAGTTTTTCTTATGATCCTTCTCATCCCTTGGCTTCGTGGAATAATGGAACTGATTGCTGTAATTGGAAAGGAGTGGGTTGCAATCAAATTACTGGACATGTTACTATCATTGATCTTCGATCCGATGATTATCAGGTCGATTCCTACAACTCATCGTGGCCTTTATATAGCAATAATTCCATTGATTCTAGTTTGCTTGAGTTGAAATACTTAAATTATTTGGATTTAAGTGGGAATCACTTCAACTATACTCAAATCCCAAGCTTTTTAGGTTCAATGGTTGAGTTAACATATCTTAATCTTTCGAACACAGTCATTTCGGGTAAAGTTCCCCCTCATTTAGGAAATCTTACTAAATTGAAAGTTTTTGATTTATCATTCAATTATCAACTGCAAAGCAATAATGGTGATGTTGAATGGATATCTCACCTTTCATCATTACAATTCCTTGGCTTGACTGACATGGACTTCTCAAAATCTTTGAATTTGATGCAAGTACTAAGTTATCTGACTATGTTGTCCTCTTTAAGACTGTCAAGTTGTAGCCTTCAAAACATCTATTTCTCTTTGAGTTCCTCAAATTATTCTTCATTTCTCAGCCGAGTTCAACTGTTAGACTTATCTTACAATCAATTAAACGGTTCAACTCCTAAGGCTTTTCAAAATATGTCTTCCTTGAATTTACTAAACCTTTCAGCAAATAAGTTTACTGCTATTGAAGGTGGACTCTACTCTTCCTTCATTAGAAACAATTGTGGTCTAAAAGAAATTAATTTATCATGGAACTCTGATCTTGATGTAGATTTGTTTGAAACTTATGAGAATGAATCTATAAGTTGCTTCAATAATGAATATGATCTTCAAGTGCTTAACTTAAGAGGTACATCTATGAGAACCAAAATTCCAGATTGGTTGGGAAAATTAAAAAACATGAAGTCCCTTAATCTTAGATATAGTAAGATTTATGGTCCAGTTCCAGCTTCACTAGGAAATTTATCAAGCCTTGAATATTTATATCTTTCAGACAATGCCTTAACAGGAGCAATTCCAACCTCATTTGGAAGATTATTAAACTTGAGAGAATTGTATCTTTCAAACAATAGATTGGAAGGGGTGAGCGACGAATGTTTTATCCAGCTTGGAAATTTGGAGTTGTTAGACATATCAAAAAACTTGTTCTTCAAAGCTGTTCTTACGGAAGCTAGTTTTGCAAATCTCTCTCGTTTGGAGACCTTAGTGATTGACCATAACGAGCATCTTTCATTGGACATGGACCCTAAATGGATTCCTCCTTTTCAATTAAAATCGCTTGTTGCAGACTCATGTATTGGTTGTTTTGGAAGTGAGTTCCCTCCATGGCTTCAAAACCAAAAATCATTGATTGATTTACTTTTGTCCAATATGAGTATCTCAAGTGCTATACCAACATGGTTGGCACCACAAAATCTCACCACTTTGGATCTTTCCCACAACAAAATGACAGGCTCGCTTATTACCAGAATTGTTGATCAAATGCCCAATTTGAGATCGTTATTTCTCAGTAATAATCTTATCAATGATTCTTTATTATCTCCACTCTGCCAATTGAAGAATTTGGAGATTTTGGATCTTTCAAATAATAGGTTATCTGGAATTGTTCAAGGTTGTTTGTTAACTCCAAATTTGTTTTATTTAGATTTGTCCTCAAACAACTTTTTTGGGACCTTTCCACATTCACAGGGTAATCTTTCTTATATTCAACAACTGTACTTGAGAAACAATAATTTTGAGGGGTCCATGCCAATTGTATTGAAGAATTCTCACATTTTGGATACATTAGATCTTGAAGGAAACAAATTCTCTGGAAATATCCCCACATGGGTAGGCAATAATCTTCTAAATTTGCAATTGCTAATACTACGAGGTAATTTGTTCAATGGAACCATTCCTTCAACTCTATGCAAACTCACTGGGTTGCAGATATTGGATCTCGCACACAATCAATTAGAAGGAGATATTCCACCAAATCTCAGCAACTTCGATGTAATGACAAGAAAACGTTCTAAGGATGGTTATTACTACTACTGTGAATATTCAGATGCTGAAATGTGCTATCATAGTGAAAAATATGTAGTACAAAACATCAAGTCAAGTGAGTTAAATTACTCCATGGAACAACTAAAAACATTTTTAGTAAAAATAGACCTCTCCAAAAATCATTTGGTCGGTTCCATTCCAAGTGAGGTAATTATGCTTAAAGGATTATTTGGATTGAATTTGTCCCACAATAATTTAGTTGGGACAATTCCTGCTGAAATAGGAGAAATGGAGGTGTTAGAATCACTCGACTTATCTTTCAACAAACTTTCTGGACCAATTCCAAGGAGTCTATCAAAACTAAGTTCATTAGGCGTGTTGGTGTTATCTCACAACAATCTTTCTGGAGAAATTCCTCGAGAAGGACATCTCTCCACATACAATGAAGCTTCAAATTTTGATGACAATCCATATCTATGCGGGGATCCACTTCCAACGAAATGTGTAAATGAGAATTCATCTGAACCACAATTAAAAGATATGAACAATGTGGATGAAGAGGAGGATAAATGGGAGAAGTGGTTGGTTTACATAATGATAATTGTTGGATTTATAGTTGGATTTTGGGGAGTTGTGGGAAGTTTAATCTTGAAGAAGAGTTGGAGATATAAATATTTCAAGTTTGTGGATGAGACTTATTACAAGGTTGATGCAACCATTTGGAAGAGCATAGAATTTCTTAAAGGAATCTGCATTCCCAAATGATGAGTTTAGGTAATAAATTATAATTTCTTTGCTTCTTCTCTAGTGATCAATACATTTCATTTGAACAAATAATACTAAATAATGAATGTTTAATAATATTTTTGGAAAGCTAAGAGTGGTTTTGTAATGACCCTTTCTAAATTAAAATTTGGCTTCATTATTTGCTTATGCTTTCCTTACCCAAATGTTTATCTTTCTCTTTTAGAATATTATATTTTAAAACTCAAACTCTACCAATTTGATAATGATTTTAATTCTGTTAAATTATAAATATAATGTTTTTGAACATTTTAGTTTTTACTTGGGGTAAAAATACTAGTAAATTTTTAAAAGTTTAAAAATTGTTCTTAAAGTCTTACCCTTAGTTTAAAATGAAAAACATTAAAATTTTGTTTTAAAAAATAACTTTAAATTATTGAAAAGTTTTATAAGTACGTTTAAATTAAGAAAAAGATTAAAAAATATCTTAAATTTAAATTTATCATATTAATAAATTGAATCTATCTTTGATGCAGATGCAATGAAAGCTGGAATAATCAATCTATCTAATAAGGAGTACAAGTATCTTTTAGCTTTTTTAAATATAATGTGGGATTCTGAAAGTTTAGTATTAGAAATGGTTTTGAAAAAAGAAAACAAGTTCTATGAACACTACTTGTACAAATAGAGTAAGCCTTTTGTTTTATTCAATTCAGTCTTTACAAACGTCTTTAGAAAGAGACCAAACGTTCATTTTTGTTTTATATTTTTATTGTTTTATTGCAACTCAATAAAACAATGTGGCTGATGAAATGAGGTTGATTGTTTTTTTGTTATAAAACATCATAAACTTCAAGTTTTATATTATGGGTTTATCGATTAGAAATTTTGTTTTGAACGAGACAATTCGATACAAAAAAAAAAAAAGTTGAAAATTCATCAACCCTAGAAAAATCTTATCTGCTTCACAACACAAGAGAATTATATTATATGCTTCAAAATTCCCAAAATCACATGATTAAATTACAACATCAATAAACAGAAAAAACGATTGAGATTCTCAACAAGAGCCAAGGTTCTAAAAAGCAAATCTTGAACAAACAATCCAAAATCAACAGATGATCAACAAAACAGGAAAGATGACTCAGGGATTGAAGAACGGCAAAAGAGTCGGCCATGGCAACATTAGTGATATTGGCCGGAATCTTATTCCTCTTACAAAGGGGGTCGCTTGGAGCTCTGTCCTTGACAAACTACGGAAATCCATGGCAATAGGAAAATAAAATTTTTGTTTGGGTTGAAGAAATTTTGATGCTGCCACAGGAAATGAATTAGAGATTCAATGAAGTCGAGAAGTGGGAGATGATCATAGAGAAATGTGACCGTTAAGAGCGTGAATTTTGAATTTGAAAGTGTTGGACTAAGGCAACACGTCAATGGACTCTTTACTTACAATTCAGGATTTTTTTAACTAAAAATTAATAAATATAATATATTTTTAATTTATAAATTTATCTTTTCTTTTAATATTATAATATAAGAAATTTCATTAAAATAGCAAATGTTTTTTATATATTAATATCTATGCAATTATAGAAAAATCTTGAAAACAAGTAAAATCATTGTAGTTCAGATTTGATCTATGATAATTTATTTTAAAATTCCAAAACTACCTCTAATTACAAATCATGTTCAAGTTTTTTAACTTATTTAGCTGTTAAGTTTTTTTTTCCTTTTTCAAATCTTGGGTTGAAAGGTTTCAAATTCATTAGTTGGAGGTTTGTATTGAAGTTATATCTACTATATTTTGTGGTTTGTGTTTGAGAATTAAATTGTGTCGAAAAGTACAGTCGCCGTCATCATCATTACTACTGGAACTGTGCGATTGATTATTGTTCAGTCACTAATCCCTTTTTTGTACTTGCTGTGAAATCTGATGTAGTTGGTTATATCTTATATCAGATTGGAAATGCTGCATATACACCATGATGATACGTTATATGGAGAGTTCAGGAGGATCAATACTTCAGCTAGCAAATTTACTGGTATCATCTGAGGAAGACAAAACTAAAGCAAATGGGGCAGGTGCACTAAGTTATATCTAATCTTAAAGCCATCACTTCAGCTGGAGCATCCAATACAACAAACTTCACCACACACTTCATTGTTATTCCCATTTTTTCATAATTTGGATCACTTGATCTCAAATTCTCTCTATAGTGTTTCTGTAGAGCTGAACAACCAAGAACTACACTACTTTTAACATGCTATGCTCTCTCTCAATGTATCTCGAATCTTCCCAAGCCATGGCATTGGATCTTTGTCCCATAGAGGGATTCCTTTTGATATTGGCAAAATGTTAGTTTTCGTTCCTATTATAGAATTAGATCAATGTGCATCAACGCTTCTAGAAATAAGTAGAAAAAGAGAGAGAGAGAATTAAGGTTGTGGAAATAATACCTTTGTTAGAGACTGGGTGAAAATAATCAGCATCAAGAAAAGTGAAATCCAAGGCTTTGCCAAGCATCTCATCGATTGTCCTGCTTTCCACACACACACACGCACAACTACAACAATAACAGCTCAACAAATCATCAAAGAAAATAGACACATCCCACAGATCTTCATAATCGTATTCAATTAGTTATCTAAAATCTCCACTACTACTATATTACTACTCTTAATTTCATCTTCTAAAGCTGTTGAATCAATCAATCAACCAAATGTTTACAGAATCTGGATTTGGAGTGAATATGTTAAAAGAAGGACGAACAATCGGGCGTAGATCGGATATTTACGATTTTGCAGAACCGCAGACGCCCATCAGGACGATCACCATAGCTTCAAATCGAAAGAGAGAATCGGAGATCAAAATTTGAATGAAATCTACAATCATGAGACGGAAATTGAAGAATAGAATAGAATAGAATAGAATACCATTCGAGTTCATATGGGCAGGTGCGGGAGAATGATGAGATTTTGGGGGGGAAAATGGAAGGAGAGAGAGATGGTAGTTGAGACTTCAGGAATTACATGAACACATAATTATACTAATAATTTTATTTTCAGATTTTGGTTTTCAAAAGTGAAGGATATACTAATAAAATACACATAATTATTTATCGTTTTCTAAATAATTTAATTTGAAAATAATTTTTTTAAGAAAATAAATCATTTGTTTTTTTTTTTATTAATTATATTTTAGACAAGATTGTTCAAAGTTGAAACTAAGTTATAAAATATCAAAATTTAAAGTATAAAATAGTTTTTAAGGAATTAAATAAAAGGCATGACTAAGTCAAAGTCGTCTAGAAAAATAATTAAACATTTTAGTGAAACTTCATATATGTGTTTGTGTTTTATTGTTCCTCTCTTGATGATTATCTCTATAATTGTCTACTAATATATGTCTCTATTACATTATCTTTTATTTGATCTTTCTGCTTGATATTATATATTTTTTTATCCTCTCAAATTTTTATTTGACTCTAACATTAAGAAAATATATATACTCTTGAATTCAAGACGTTCTATCGATTTAGACTTCAAACTAATAATTGTATTAGTTTAAATCTTGAATTTTGAGAGTTGTATATATCAATTTAAACATTAAATTAATAGTTGTATCAAATTAAATTCTAAATTTTTTTTTCAGATTTTTAAATATTTTCAAAAAAAATTTTAAGATAATTTCGAAAAATTAAAAGTAGGATATATGATTTTTGTTTTGATAAAATGAAAAATATTATTCAACCTGGAACTATTTTTTTGGCAATTAATGATATGAATATTTTTGTTCCTTTTTTAGCTGCTCTGCGTATACTCTTTTGTATACTATAAGTATGCAAGTTATATATCTTCACTTATATACCTATAATCGAATATCACCTTAATTATCTCTAACTGATGTAGGACTTGGATAACATTGTTACGATCATCATCAATTTCATTTTTAAGTATTCGAAATTCAACCCATAAAAATTGAAACAAGTTATAAATAAGCATTAAAATTTAAAACTTAAAATATTTTTAAGAATATTAAAATAAAGAAATAGACCTGACTAGGTAAAGAACATTTAAAAGTAGTATATTGCTTTTCATTTTGCCAAAATTGAGAAAGAAGAAATTAATTGCACTAAAATTCATTCATTATAAGTTGAACTAAACTCTTAACCAAATTCATATATACATTACTCAGTACTTTGAATTCAATTGTAAGCAAAATGAGGAAATTAGTTTCTAAAGAAAGTTCAGTAGTTCCATTATTTTGTGTGTTATGGATGATTATGCTTTTTCTACACCTCCATTTTTGTTTCTCCATAACTGCAGCAGCTTGCATCCAAAAGGAGCGTGAAGCTCTTCTTCAATTCAAGAATAGTTTCTATAAAGATCCTTCTCATCGCTTGGCTTCGTGGAATAATGGAACTGATTGCTGTAATTGGAAAGGAGTGGGTTGCAGTCAAATTACTGGACATGTTACTATCATTGATCTTCGATACGATTATCAGGTCAACTTCTACGACGACTCATCACCTTTATATAGCAATAATTCCATTGATTCTAGTTTGCTTGAGTTGAAATACTTAAATTACTTGGATTTAAGTGGGAACGACTTCGAGTATACTCAAATCTCAAGCTTTTTAGGTACAATGGTTGAATTAACATATCTTAATCTTTCTGGCGCATCTTTTGGGGGAAAGGTTCCTCCTCATTTAGGAAATCTTACTAAATTAGATGTTCTTGATTTATCATCCAATTATCAACTACAAACAAATAACGACGATGTAGAATGGATATCTCGCCTTTCATCCTTACAATTTCTTTGGTTGAGTTCCATGGACTTTTCACGTGCTCCAAATTTGATGCAAATACTAAGTTCCCTTCCTATATTGTCCTCTTTAAGATTAGGAAGTTGTAAACTTCAAAACATCCATTTCTCTTTTAGTTCTTTAAATTATTCTTCCTTTCTTAGCAGAGTTCAAGTTTTAGACTTATTTAACAATCAGTTAAGCTGTTCAACTCCTAAAGCTTTTCAAAATATATGTCTTCTTTGAAATTACTAGACCTTTCTGGAAATCAATTTACAACTATTGATGGCGGACTTTCTTTTTTCATTAGAAATAAATGTGACCTCAAAGTATTTGATTTTTCGTATAACTCTTATTTTGGTGGAGATGTGTTTGGAAGTAGTTATGAGAATGAATCTA
The DNA here is from genome assembly GCF_025177605.1 of Cucumis melo. Taxonomy (NCBI): domain Eukaryota; kingdom Viridiplantae; phylum Streptophyta; class Magnoliopsida; order Cucurbitales; family Cucurbitaceae; genus Cucumis; species Cucumis melo. Next base: position 21,590,245 of record NC_066865.1, read on the forward strand.
TGGATTGTACCATGGATATGATCTTCAAGTGCTTAACTTAGAATATACATCTATAAGAACAAAAATACCAGATTGGTTGGAAAAGTTCAAAAACTTAAAGTCCCTTAACCTTGATAACAGCAGCATTCACGGCCCAATTCCTAATTGGCTTGGAAACTTATCAAGCCTTGAACATTTACATCTTTCAGATAATGCTTTAACCGGAGCAATTCCAACCTCATTTGGAAGATTATTAAACTTGAGAGCATTAGATCTTTCCAAAAATAGATTAGAAGGGGTGAGCGACGAATGTTTTATCCAGCTTGGAAATTTGGAGTTGTAAGACACATATCAAAAAACATGTTCTTCAAAGCTGTTCTTACAAAAGCTGGTTTTGCAAATCTCTCTCGTTTAGATACCTTAATGATTGGCCACAATAAGCATCTTTCATTGGACATGGACCCTAACTGGATTCCTCCTTTTCAATTAAAATTGTTTGTTGCAGACTCATGTATTGGCTGTTTGGGAAGTGAGTTCCCTCCATGGCTTCAAAACCAAAAATCATTGATTGATTTACTTTTGTCCAATACGAGTATCTCAAGTGCTATACCAACATGGTTGGCACCACAAAATCTCACCACTTTGGATCTTTCCCACAACAAAATCAGAGGCCCACTTTTTACGAGAATTGTCGATCAAATGCCCAATTTGGGAAAATTATTTCTCAATGATAATCTTATCAATGATTCTTTATTATCTTCACTCTGCCAATTGAAGAATTTGGAGATTTTGGATCTTTCAAATAATAGGTTATCTGGAATTGTTCAAGGTTGTTTGCTGGCTCCAAATTTACATTATTTGGATTTGTCCTCAAACAATTTTTTTTGGGACCTTTCCATATTCACAGGGTAATCTTTCTTATATTCAACAACTGTACTTGAGAAACAATAATTTTGAGGGGTCCATGCCAATTGTATTGAAGAATTCTCACATTTTGGATACGTTAGATCTTGAAGGAAACAAATTCTCTGGAAATATCCCTACATGGGCTGGCAATAATCTTCGAAATTTGCAATTGCTAATACTACGAGGTAATTTGTTCAATGGAACCATACCTTCAACTCTATGCAAACTCACTAGGTTGCAGTTATTGGATCTTGCACACAATCAATTAGAAGGAAGCATTCCACCAAATCTCAGCAACTTCAATGTAATGACAGGAAAAGTAAACTATGGTAATTACTTCTTTTGTAGAAGTAGTTTACTCTGCGGTGGTGGTGATACAAAATATCTAGTACAACACATCAAATCAAGGGATTTAAATTACTCTGTGATGCAACTAAAAGAATTTTTGGTAAATATAGACCTCTCCGGAAACCACTTGGTTGGTTCCATTCCAAGTGAGATAATCCTGCTTAAAGGATTATTTGGATTGAATTTGTCCCACAATAATCTAACCGGGACAATTCCTGCAGAAATAGGAGAAATGGGGGTGTTAGAATCACTCGACTTATCTTTCAACCAACTTTCAGGATCAATTCCTAGGAGCATATCAAAGCTAAGTAAATTAGGAGTGTTGATATTATCTCACAACAATCTTTCTGGAAAAATTCCTCGTGAAGGTCATCTCTCCACATTCAATGAAGCTTCAAGTTTTGATGATAATCCATATCTATGCGGGGATCCACTTCCAACAAAATGTGCAATTGAGAATTCATCGGAACCACCGTTGAAAAAGATTGACAATGTGGATCAAGAGGAGGATAAATGGGAGAAGTGGTTGCTTTACATAATGATAATACTCGGATATATAATTGGATTTTGGGGAGTTGTTGGAAGTTTAATATTGAAGAAGAGTTGGAGATATAAATATTTCAAGTTTGTGGAGGATGCTTCTTACAAAGTTCATGCAGCAACTGGGAGGAGCATTCAATTCCTTAAAGAACGAATCTGCATGCATGCAAATGAGAGTTAGGTAATCTTTTTCTTTTTTCACATTAATTTAACTGTAAAATATAATTTCTTAGCAGCTTGATATCTCTAATAGTCAATAACATGTGATTTAATTTGAACAAATAATATTGGTAACTAGAGAGATTGTAGTGATTAAATTAGATTCAATTACAGTAAAGTGAATGTTTATTGTTTAGTTTCTTTACGTATTAAACTAACCTTAGCTTACAACTCAAATCTAATCCAAATCCATTTTGAATTTCATTTTCTTTTCATAGCTGAAGGATTCCAAGAGCTTCGAGAGTTTACTGAAATCTTTGGGATTGATATCTAAAGAAGATTCAGAAGTCTCCAAGATCTTAAAAAGGTGTTGAAGTTTAAAAGCAAGAGGCCGATATGATTCTTGTTCCTATCTTTCGTAATGATCGGTGTGATCGGTTGGATATATTATGACATAAAATACATTAAAAAATATAATTCAATTAAATTGATTGAAACGTAAAGTATTTGACGCTTCAACAAAGTCTTTCTGAACATTTTTTTTTCCTTTTAATGTCTTCTCTGGTTGCATTTTCTTTAAATTACACGTCCTACGTCCTACATTATTGAATTGAGCCCTAGAAACTTAAATACTATATTAGTTAATGTTTTTAGAAAATTATATTTCTAGGCAGAGAAAATAAATGGAAATAAAAAGAAAAAGAATAGTCAAAGAAAGATGATATAAAATATATAAAGAAATATTGTTCAAATTAAGTTGACCGAATGTAAAGTCTTTGACGATTGGACAAAACATCTCTCCTTCATATTTTTTTTTTGTTTTAACGTCTTATTTGGTTGCATTTTCTTTACGTAATTACAATATTTTTTTTTTTTTGCATGTCATATCATTTGATTGAATACCAAGAACAATATACTAGATAATATTTTTAGAAAAAACATATTTGTATTTAATGCGGAATTACATTCTATAAAAAGAATTTAAATGTAAAAGAAGTGAATGCAACTTTATTATTATGAAATTTAAATAAATCATTTAAATTTAAGTTAAAGTTGATAAAAGAGAAAAAAAATTAAATAATTAAAATTTTGTTTAAAGAAATTTAAAAGGATTTTGGAATGATTTTTGATGGCCTAATTAACTGTTAATTACAAAGTCCAAGTAGTCCTTTGTTAGCTCCGATTATTATATTCAAAATCCCTACCGTAGGTTTAGGGTTTGTTTAAAAAATCATTTCTTTTAGAAAACATTTATTTTCATCGACTAAATTAAGTGGAAATAAAAATAAGAAATAGAATAATCAAATAAATATGACATAAAAATATATTAAAAATATTCATTGACTGAAAAATAAGTCTTTGATTATTCCACAAAATGTTTTTTTCTCACATTTGTTGTTAGAAAATATTTAGTGAATTAAAAATTGAGATAGGGAAGTCACTTTTGTTTTGAAAAGTCTTTTATAGTTACATAAAATATATTTAAAACTATTCATTGACTCAAAATTTTCTTTACCAATGTTATTTTTTTAAAAATTTGAGGTCTTATTGCGTATAATTGGAGGTGGAAAAAATTGAATCTGAGACCCCTTGTCTTTGAATGTAAATATCGATTAATTTTAAATTAACTTTAAATTATATTATTGTTAAGTTTAAATGTTCTATCATTCCCAGTCTTATTTCAACTATTTAACATTTGTTTTTTTCAGTTGACTTGACTAGAAAAAAAACCTAATTAAAGAGTTAAATTTAAAGAAAATTTTTTCTGTAAAAAAATTAATTATACAAGATAGTTTATTATTTGGTAACGTAGATAATTGAAAATTTTAAATGCTTAAAATTATAGATACATAAAATTACAAAATTTAAATGTATAAATTGCATTTTCATATACATTTGTAAGAATGTATATTTTTTTTTAAATATCTAAAGTATTTTAATGAAGGATAATTTACATAAATATAACAAAATGAAAAAATATTTATGGTCCGTGGAACAAAAAATTAAAACCAAGAAGCCATTATTGTTTTTTTTTTTACATAAATTATAGATTTGCCCTTTGTTGATTTTGAATATTGTAGGATTATTCTTCTCTTCACTTCTTTCTCTTCTTATTTGCTATTAGTTCTTCTTCTCTTCATATTCAAACTTTTCTTTATTCGGGATTTCTTCTTTTCCTCCTCCAAAATTTCTTCCTTCTCATTCATTTCTCATCTTCTTTTTTCTCTTTGGTACAAGATATAAATGATATTGGTACATGATCAAAACGATTGTGTGCTAATATCTAAATGATTAATTGTATATCCAAAATAGACAGAGATAATAGACCACTATCACTATAGATCGTTTGGATTTAGTACAAGATCGTTTAAATTGGATACAAAGGGTACAAGATTGTTTAGACTGAGTACAAAGGTACAAGATCGTGTAGCAAGATCGTTTAGACTAGATACAAGATCGTTTAAACTAAGTACAAGATCGTTTAAGGCTGGGTATAAGATCGTTTAAACTTGATACAAAATTGTTTTTCATGCGTGTGTAAAAGATTAATCACTAGGTATTTTTATTATTTCACGTTGTGGGTTTATAAACTTTTTTCTTTTTCAAAATTGTTCTATATATATGGCGTAAATATTTTTGTACTTTATTCTATTTTTAAAAGAATCCCATAAATGTGTTTAGTTTGGAAGATTTCTTTTCAAAGAATGTCTCTTACAACTATTTATTAATTTAATTAATTTAGAATGATTTGAACTTAATATAACATATTTCTACGATTTATATTATTTTATATGTAACCTTTATCTACAAAAAATTAATATAATAACATACAATGATTATTTTAGACTTTATTATAAAATAAATACTTTGTTTAAATTTTATTATTATTATTTTTTATTATTATTATTATTTTTTTTTCAAAGACCAATCGTTTAATTTTGTTAAACGATCGTTTAGATTTGGGGACCTAAGTCTAAATGATTTTTTTTAAAATTGGTACACAATTTTTTGTACACGATTATTTAGATTTCTTTATACGATCGTTTAGATTTATTTATACGATCGTTTAATTTTGTTACACGATCGTTTAGATTTGAAGACCTAAGTCTAAATAATTTTTTTTTTAAATTTGGTACACAATTTTTTGTATACGATCATTTAGATTTCTTTACACGATCGTTTATATTACATGTTTTCTATAGCTTCTTTAAATCTGACACATAATAAAAAATAAAAAGTTTATTACAATAACATAGAAGCTTCAGTTAAACGTAAACATAGAAAATAGTAGTACAAGGAGTTTATCGAATGTTTTCCAAAGAGACAAATACAATCAAATTGGTAACTAAAGCTTGGTAATTACAATCTTAATCAAAGCTTGAAGAGTCTACAAAAAGTCTAATTCAATCAATTGCTACGTGGCTTTATTGATCCAATAGATTCTTGTAGTACCTGATAAGAAAAGAAAAAATCATTTTAAAGCACAAGTCTACACATCAATATTCTAGGGTAACCTTTGTAATATCAACACCAGCTACCAATTCTTAGCCAATACAAATTATGCTTGCACATGCCTAAAATAAAAACATGTAAGTGAAGTTGTGACCTCCAATGAAAATTACCTATTGAATCCATGGTTATGTTTCAAATCCTACATAGAAACAAAAAAACAAAAGACCAAACAAACAACTTACAGTCTTATGTCGAATTCAAAACATATTTCATTTGAAGCCTACTAAAAGGTATAAAGTCTATTCAGAACCTACTAAAAAGAGAAGCAAAGCCTGAATTTATAACATGTTAACCCACGGGCAGTACGACGAAACCAACTGGAACGGTCAGAATATGACAGAAAAATGAGGTTTCAGGTCGAAGCCCTAATCCAATAGAATTAAAATATTAAAAAAAATATGAATGAAATTAAACACCGTGAGTAGAATGAAAATGCACAAAAATGATTACACAAACAGAAAGACTCACACAATAAAAGAAAAAAAAAAACTCACAATGAAAAGAAAAACAACCAATAGATCGTAGGTCAGAGAGTAGATCAATAACAATAGAACTAAACCAAAGAATTTCACATAAAAAACAACACAAAACAAGAAGGGAAAGATTTGAATAATCAAATAGACACAATAAAATTTCAAAAGCCATCATAGAGAAAATGATGCTACATAGAAAGAAGAAAATAAATTCCACATTTATTAAATCAAAGAAAAAAAAAATATCACAAACTAACAAAATTGAAAGAAAAGAAAAGAAAAAACAAAGAATACCAAAAGTTGAAAACAATCTCTAATACTTCACAAACTAAAAGAATAAATCTTTTACTAAATAAAAGATGTGTCCTCGAAAGGCATGACACAACAAATGACTAGAAAAAGCAAATCAAAATTTTATAACAATCCATAATGCAAAATGCAAACTAAAAGATGATAAATATAAATAAAAAAACATCGCACAACAAAAAACCAAAAGAAACTCAAAATATCAAAACAATCCTTAATAACGCAAGGAAGTTGAACGATAACAAATCAAAATTAAATATTACCTCATAAAAAGGCATCGCACAACAAGAGACCAAAAAAAGAACAAGAAGAAACTCAAAATTTTAGAATGTACCATAATCGTGCGAGGTAAGATAATAAATCTAAATTAAATGTGTCATAAAAAACATTGCACCACAAAAGACCAAAACAAGGAAAAAAAAACTCAATTTCTAAAAACAATCACCTAATAAAAACGAAATTAAGCTAAAAAATAATAAATTTAATAAAAATATCTACCAAAAAAAAGTAGAAACTCAAAATTTCACAACAATCCATAACGTAAAAATGTAAACTAAAAGATAATAAATCTTAAATTAAAAATGTCTCCAAAAGAGACATCGCACAACAAATGACCAAAAAATAAAAAGCAAAGACTCAAATTTTCATAATAATGTAATACAAAAAAGCAAGCTAAAAAGATTAATCTAAATTAAAAATGTCTCATAAAAAGACATCGCACAACAAAAGATTAAAATAAATCTATACTCGTTCTGACAAGAAATAAATATAACAATGATCACTCAATGTCATAACCAAATGAGCGAGATTTAAGATAAAAAAACAAAGATATAACAATAGAACTAAACAAAAGAATTTCACATAAAAAATAACACAAAACAAAAAGGGAAGATTTGAATAATCAGACAAACAATAAAGTTTCAAAGAGAGGGTGAAAAGAATTTGAACCCCATCAAATGCAACTACATGAGCATAAAATAAATTCCACATTTGTTCAATAAAAAAAATCACAAACTACCAAAATAAAATAAAGAAAAAAAAACAAAGAATACCAAAAGTAAAAATATCATCACAAACCTCAAATTTCAAGACAATCCCTAGTACAAAATGCAAGCTAAAAGAATAAATTTAAATTAAAAATATCTCATCAAAAGAGATTGCAAAACAAATGACAAAAAAAGAAAAAAAAAAAACAGAATCTCAAATTTTCAAAATTATAATCCACAATCCATATCATCCAAGCAAACTTAAAAAGAAGATAAATAATCTAAATTAAAAATGTCTAATAAAAAAATATAGCACAACAAAAAGGACCAAATCAAGAAAAAGAAGCAAGTCAAAATTTCAAAAAACAATCCATATAATACAAAATGCAAACAAGCTAAACAATATCTAAACTAAAAATGACTCATAAGAAGTCATCGCATAACAATACACGAACAGAAAAAAACTCAAAATTTCAAAACAATCCCATAACACAAAATGCAAGCTAAAAGAATAAATTTAACTTAACAATATCTTATAAAAAGACATGACATAACAAATGACTAGAACAAGAAAAACGAAAGTCAAAATTTCAGATCAATCACAAAATTAAAGCAAGCAAAAAAAATAATAAACCTAAGTTAAAAAGGTCGCGTAGCGAAACATTACACAACGACAAAGGACAAAAAAAATGAAAAAGCATAAACTCAAAAATTCATAATAATCCATAATACAAAATGCAAGGAAGCTAAAAGATAATAATCTAAACTAAAAAAATCTCATAAAAGTACATCACACAACAAAAGACCAACAAAAAAAATGGAATAAAGAGACAACGCACAACAAATTACCAAAGAAAATTTCAGAACAATCCATACATAAGCAAACAAGCTAAAATAATAAACCTAAATTAAAAAATCTCATAAAGAGAGACAACAAAATACAAAAAATAGGAAAAAACAGAAATTCAAAATATCAAAACAATCCTATAATACAAGCAATGATGCAAAATGCAAACTAAAGGTGAACAGATTAAAATTTAAAATGTCTCCTAAAAACGACATTGCATAAAACAGAGAAAGAAAATATCAAAAGTAAACCTAAATTAAAAATGGAATAAAGAGACAACGCACAACAAATGACCAAAGAAAAAAAGGAAAAAAAATCCATACATAAGCAAGCAAGCTAAAAAATAATAAACCTAAATTAGAAAATCTCATAAAGAGAGACAACAAAATACAAAAAATAGGAAAAAACAGAAACTCAAAATATCAAAACAATCCTTTAATACAAGCAAGGATACAAAATGCAATCTAAAGGTGAACAAATTTAAATTTAAAATGTCTCCTAAAAAAGACATTGCACAAAACAGAGAAATAAAATATCAAAAGTAAACCTAAATTAAAAGTGGAATAAAGAGAACGCACAACAAATGACCAAAGAAAATTTCAAAACAATCCATACATAAGCAAATCTCATATAGACCTAAATATAAAAAATTAGAAAATCTCATATAGAGAGACAACAAAATATAAAAAATAGGAAAAAACAGAAACTCAAAATATCAAAACAATCCTTTAATACAAGCAAGGATGCAAAATGCAATCTAAAGGTGAAAAATTTAAATTTAAAATGTCTCCTAAAAAAGACATTGCACAAAACAGAGAAATAAAATATCAAAAGTAAACCTAAATTAAAAATGGAATAAAGAGACAACGCACAACAAATGACAAAAGAAGAAAGGAAAAAAAACTCAAAATTTCAGAACAATCCATACATTAGCAAGCAAGCTAAAAAATAATAAACCTAAATTAAAATATCTCATAAAGAGAGACAACAAAATACAAAAAATAGGAAAAAACAGAAACTCAGAATATCAAAACAATCCTTGAATACAAAGCAATGATGCAAAATCAAACTAAAGGTGAAAAAATTTAAATTTAAAATGTCTCCTAAAAAAGACATTGCACAAAACAGAGAAAGAAAATATCAAAAGTAAACCTAAATTAAAAATGGAATAAAGACACAACACACAACAAATGACCAAAGAAAAGAAAAAAAAAACTCAAAATTTCAGAACAATCCATACATAAGCAAGCAAGCTAAAAAATAATAAACCTAAATTAAAATATCTCATAAAGGGAGACAACAAAATACAAAAAATAGGAAAAAACAGAAACTCAAAATATCAAAACAATCCTTCAATACAAACAATCCATAAAATAAAATGTAAGAAGCTAAAAGAAATAAATTAAAGATATCGCATAAATGGACATTGCAGGACAAAGAACCAAAGAAAAAACAACATAAAAATGAAAAAGAACATTATGGATTGTTAAACCACCAAAATAAATTTAATGGGACACAACTACATCAGAAGAAAACAAATCCCACAAAATAAAGAAAACAAAAAAAGTAGGACCAACTAAGTAAATAAAAAATAAAGAAAGAAAGAAAAGAGAAAACAGAGAACACCAAAAAAAGAAAATGTCCACATAAGAGAGAACAAAAAAGAAAAATAAAAAAAGAGAAGAGACTCGAAATTATAAATAATCCATAATACAAAATGCAATATAAATCTACATTAAAAATGTCTCATCAAAAAGACATTGCATACAAAAAATAACCAAAAGAAAATAATATAGAATAGAACAATGGAACTACAAAAATTGAGAGTATGGAAGACCATGAAAACAATTCATATTTAGTCAAACTCATTAAAAGAAACTAAGAAAATATGAAAAAACAAAAGTGAAACAAAAGATAACCAATATATAAAGACTGCCACGCAATAGTTCAATAAAAAAAAAACAAAAACAGTGAGAAAAATGAATACAACATATCTAGAAGTAAAAATTATTTCAACAATCCAATAGAACCATAGAAAACAGCCAAAACTAAAAGAATGTCATAAAAGAGGAGAGGGATTGAACTATTCAAACCCCTGTATAGGCGCAAATAACAAAGGCCAAAAAATAAAATAAAACCTACAGTCTCCAACAAGAAATAAATATAATAATCATTCAATCACCGTAACCAAATGAGTAAGATTTAGATTTAAAAAAAATAAGAAAGAAAGACCCAACTAAAGTGAAACTAAAAGACACGTGTCTTTTATTAAGGTAAAGTTAAGGTAATATAGAAAAATTGATTCCCGGACAACCAATTTTTCATAAACCACCTTAAAATTACCAAGGACGCTCTCAAAAATCAAACTAAAAAAAAAGGCAATAATATATGCAGAAAATCACACAAGCAAAATACCAAAATATTAAAGAAAAAGAATAGAAAAACCTGATAGGGAAAGTAAGTGTGAGGTTTTTTACAATGACAAAATTCTTTATTGCCTTGGCAAAAATCTCCACAGAATCCTCCCTCTCTGGAAGCTTTATTTACTTTTCATTTCAAAGAAGTATTTCACATCCAAATTAGCATGTGGTGCTGCAGCAATGTAAAAAACGGACAAAATATCAGCTAAATATTGCTCAATGCACAGATGGAGAAAAATTATTGACGGTTATTAATACCCTCTGTAATTTGGAATCATCAACCTTCTTTTTGCGGTGACTAGATTTTAACCGATCATCAAGAACCATTTCTGGTTTCTCCTCTGAGAGTAGCTTCAGACTCCATCTTATTCTTCTCTCCATCATCAACATACACACTCAATTGATCTTCATCTAATTTGCTTCCTGATTCATGGTTTTCCTAGACTGAAACCTAAACTCAGTTTCCTTTCATGGGTTATGCACCAATTATTATCATTCACCAAACTTCTCAACTAAACATATTGTTGTGCAAAACAAAAAAGAACAAGACAGTCACAAAATACAAACCTGAACTTTAGACATATCACCAATAGACAGTATGAACAATAATTGGTTTCATTTTCTAATTCCTTACTTTCCTTCACTAATTTCTGCACCAATTGCTATAAATAATTAAAAATTTCAACTAAACAGATCTATATACAAAACAAAAAGAACAAGAAAATCAACAAATGCAAACCTGAACTGTTAGGCATATCACATGTGGACAGTAATTGGTTCCATTTTCTTTATATACATGCATATATTTGGAATAAAATATATATATATATATATAAGACACGTGTGAAGAAAAGGTAATCCAAGGAGGACAAGGAGGATTCTTTAGCATTATTGACTTTTCCCAATAGGGAAATGGTTGTGGAAGCCTACCAGTAGAATGAAAATATTCAAAACATTCCGTAATTACAAAAATCAAAACAATGAATGCAACCACAAGAGTAGAATGAAAATGCACAAAAAATGATTACACAAAAAAGAAATGTAAAAAATAGACTTGCACAATAAAAGAAAATATCCTCACAATGAAGAGAAAAAATCCAATAGATCGTTGGTCAAGAGAGTAGAATAATATTGCTATGTCGCTGAACAAAGAAAATAAAGAAAATTAAATCAATCTAAACATATACCAAAAAAGTTATCTACAATTACGAAAACATCAACAACAATAGAACTAAACCAAAGAATTTCACATAAAAAAATTCTTAGAGAAAATCAACTACATAAGAAGAAAATAAATTCCACATTTGTTCAAAGAAAAACAATATCACCAACTAACAAAATAAAAAGAAAAAAAAACAGAGAATACTTTAAGAATATCATAACAAACTCCAAATTTCAAAACAATCGCTAACAAAAATGCAAGCTAAAAAATAGATCTAAATTAAAAATGTCACATAAAGAGACATCCCACACCAAATGACCAAAAAAAGAAAAAGAAAAAAATGTTTTTAGAACGATCCTTAATATAAAATGCAAACTAAGTATCATAAATCTAAATTAAAAATGTGTCCTAAAATGATATCGCACACCAAAGAACCAAAAGAAGAAATGTTTAGATTTAAAAATGTATCCTAAAATGATATCACACACGAAAGAACTAAAAGAAGAAATGAAAAAGACATGGCACAATAAATGACCAGAAAAGAAAAACAAAGAAAGTCAAAATATCAGAACAGACCATTTAAGCAAGCAAAAAAATAATAAACCTAAGTTAAACAAATGTCTCATAAACAGAAATCGCACAACAACCAAAGAAAAAAAAACAGAAACTCAAAATTTCATAATAATCCATAATACAAAATGCAAGGAACCCGAAAGATAAATCTAAATTAAAAATATCTCATAAAAAACTCAAAATTTAAGAAACAATGCAAACAAACTAAAAAAATATCTAAACTAAAAATGTCTCATAAAAAGTTATCGCACAACAAAGGACAACAAAAAAACTCAAAATTTCAGAACAGTCCATAACACAAAATGCAAGCTAAAGAATAAGTTTAAATTAAAAATGTCTCATCAATCAAAAAACATAGCACAGCAAATGACCAAAAAAGTTCAAAAAAAGTCAAAATTTCAGAACAATTCATAATACTACATTCAAGCAAGCTAAAAACTAATAAACATAAGTTTAATATGTCTCGTAAAGAGACATCTCTCAACAAAGACCAAAAAAAGAGAAAAGAACAGAAACTCAAATTTTCAAAACAATACACAATCCATCATCCACGCAAGCTTAAAAAGATAATAAATAATCTAAATTAAAAATGTAATAAAAAAAACATCACACAACAAAGGACCAAAGCAAGAAAAAGAAAGAAACTCAAAATTTCACAAAACAATCCATAATACAAAAGGTAAAAAATATCTAAACTAAAAATGACTCATAAAAAGTAATCTCACAACAAAGGACAAAAAAAAAACTCAAAATTTCATAACAATCCCATACCACAACAAAATGCAAGCTAAAAGAATAAATTTAAATTATAAACATCTCATAAAAAGACGACATAACAAATGACCATAAAAAGAAAAAAAGAAAGTCAAAATTTCAAAACAATCCATAATACAAATCAAGGAAGCAAAAAAAAAACAATAAACCTAAGTTAAAAAATGTTTCATAAGGAGACATCGCACAATGACAAAGGACAAAGAAAAAGAAGAAACTCAAAATTTTATAATAATTTATAATACCAGATATAATACAAGAAAGCTAAAAGATAATAAATCTAAATTAAAAATATATCATATAAAGACATCGCACAACAAATGACAAAAAAAGAAAAAGAAAAGGAAGAAACTCAAAATTTCAAAAAAAAAACAAATAATGCAAACCAACTAAAAAATAATAAATCTAAACTAAAAACGTCTTATAAAAGTCATCACACAACAAAGGATAAGAAATAGAAACTCAAAGTTTCAAAACAATCAATGATGCAAAATGCAAACTAAAGGTGAACAAATTTAAATTTAAAATGTCTCCTAAAAAAGACATTGCACAAAACAGAGAAAGAAAAGATCAAAAGTAAACCTAAATTAAAAATGGAATAAAGAGTAAATTAAAAATGGAATAAAGAGACAACCCACAACAAATGACCAAAGAAAATTTCAGAACAATCCATACATAAGCAAGCAAGCTAAAAAATAATAAACCTAAATTAAAAAATCTCATAAAGAGAGACAACAAAATACAAAAAATAGGAAAAAACAGCAACTCAAAATATCAAAACAATCCTTTAATACAAGCAATGATGCAAAATGCAAACTAAAGGTGAACAAAGTTAAATTTAAAATGTCTCCTAAAAAAGACATTGCACAAAACAGAGAAAGAAAAGATCAAAAGTAAACCTAAATTAAAAATGGAATAAAGAGTAAATTAAAAATGGAATAAAGAGACAACCCACAACAAATGACCAAAGAAAATTTCAGAACAATCCATACATAAGCAAGCAAGCTAAAAAATAATAAACCTAAATTAAAAAATCTCATAAAGAGAGACAACAAAATACAAAAAATAGGAAAAAACAGCAACTCAAAATATCAAAACAATCCTATAATACAAGCAATGATGCAAAATGCAAACTAAAGGAGAACAAATTTAAATTTAAAATGTCTCCTAAAAAAGACATAGCACAAAACAGAGAAAGAAAAGATCAAAAGTAAACCTAAATTAAAAGTACAATAAAGAGACAACGCACAACAAATGACCAAAGAAAATTTCAGAACAATCCATACATAAGCAAGCAAGCTAAAAAATAATAAGCCTAAATTAAAAAATCTCATAAAGAGTGACAACAAAATACAAAAAATAGGAAAAAACAGAAACTCAAAATATCAAAACAATCCTTTAATACAAGCAATGATGCAAAATGCAAACTAAAGGTGAACAAATTTAAATTTAAAATGTCTCCTAAAAAAGACATTGCACAAAACACAGAAAGAAAAGATCAAAAGTAAACCTAAATTAAAATTGGAATAAAGAGACAATTAAATTCAAAATGTCTCCTAACAAAGACATTGCACAAAACAGAGAAAGAAAATATCAAAAGTAAACCTAAATTAAAAATGGAATAAAGAAACAACGCACAACAAATGACAAAAGAAGAAAGGAAAAAAAACTCAAAATTTCAGAACAATCCATACCTAAGCAAGCAAGCTAAAAAATAATAAACCTAAATTAAAAAATCTCATAAAGAGAGACAACAAAATACAAAAAATAGGAAAAAACAGCAACTCAAAATATCAAAACAATCCTTTAATACAAGCAATGATGCAAAATGCAAACTAAAGGTGAACAAAGTTAAATTAAAAATGTCTCCTAAAAAAGACATTGCACAAAACAGAGAAAGAAAATATCAAAAGTAAACCTAAATTAAAAAGGGAATAAAGAGACAATGCACAACAAATGACCAAAGAAAATTTCAGAACAATCCATACATAAGCAAGCAAGCTAAAAAGTAATAAACCTAAATTAAAAAATCTCATAAAGATAGACAACAAAATACAAAAAATAGGAAAAAACAGAAACTCAAAATATCAAAACAATCCTTTAATACAATCAATGATGCAAAATGCAAACTAAAGATGAACAAATTTAAATTTAAAATGTCTCCTAAAAGAGACATTGCACAAAACAGAGAAAGAAAATATCAAAAGTAAACCTAAATTAAAAATGGAATAAAGAGACAACGCACAACAAATGACCAAAGAAAAAAGGAAAAAAAACTCAAAATTTCAGAACAATCCATACATAAGCAAGTAAGCTAAAAAATAATAAACCTAAATTAAAATATCTTATAAAGAGAGACAACAAAATACAAAAAATAGGAAAAAACAGAAACTCAACATATCAAAACAATCCTTTAATACAATCAATGATGCAAAATGCAAACTAAAGGTGAACAAATTTAAATTTAAAATGTCTCCTAAAAAAGACATTGCACAAAACAGAGAAAGAAAATATCAAAAGTAAACCTAAATTAAAAATAGAATAAAGAGACGACGCACAACAAACGACCAAAGAAAAAAGGAAAAAAAACTCAAAATTTCAGAACAATCCATACATAAGCAAGCTAAAAAATAATAAACCTAAATTAAAAACTCATAAAGAGAGAACAAAATACAAAAAATAGGAAAAAACAGAAACTCAAAATATCAAAACAATCCTTTAATACAAGCAATGATGCAAAATGCAAACTAAAGGTGAACAAATTTAAATTTAAAATGTCTCCTAAAAAAGACATTGCACAAAACAGAGAAAGAAAATATCAAAATTAAACCTAAATTAAAAGTGGAATAAAGAGACAACGCACAACAAATGACCAAAGAAAATTTCAGAACAATCCATACATAAGCAAGCAAGCTAAAAATAATAAACCTAAATTAAAAAATCTCATAAAGAGAGACAACAAAATACAAAAAATAGGAAAGACAGAAACTCAAAATATCAAAATAATCCTTTAATACAAGCATTGATGCAAAATGCAAACTAAAGGTGAACAAATTTAAATTTAAAATGTCTCTTAAAAAAAGACATTGCACAAAACAGAGAAAGAAAAGATAAAAAATAAACCTAAATTAAAATGGAATAAAGAGACAACGCACAACAAATAACCAAAGAAAAAAAAAGGAAAAGAACTCAAAATTTCATAACAATCCACACCTAAAAAGACTGCACAAAAAAGAGAAAGGAAAGCTAAAAAATAAACCTAAATTAAAAAAGGAATAAAGAGACATTGCACAACAAATGATCAAAGAAAAAAAAAAACTCAAAATTTCAGAACAATCCACACATACGCAAGCAAAATAATAAACCTAAATTAAAAAATCTCATAAAGAGAGAAGAAAATACAAAAAATAGGAAAAAACAGAAACTCAAAATATCAAAACAATCCTTTAATACAAGGAAGCTAAAAAATAATAAATATAAATTCAAAATGTCTCCTAAGAAAACATCGCACAACAAAACATGAAGACACTCAAAATTTCAAAAAACAATCCATAATACAAAATAATAAATCTAAATTAGAAATGTCACAATAATGGACCAGAAAAAGAAAAACTCAAAATTTCAAACAATCCATAAAATAAAATGCAAGAAGCTAAAAGAAATAAATTAAAGATGTCGCATAAATGGACATTGCAGGACAAAGAACCAAAGAAAATACAACAGAAAAATGAATCACGAAAATAAATTTACTGGGACACAACTACATTAGAAGAAAACAAATTCCACATTTGTTCAAAGAAAAAAATGTATGACCAACTAAGTAAATAAAAAATAAAGAAAGAAAGAAAAGAGAAAACAGAGAATACCAAAAGAAAATGTCCACATAAAAGAGAACAAAATGGAAAAAAGAAAAGAAAAGAAAAGAAACTCAAAATTACAAAATAATCAATAATACAAAATGCAATATAAATCTACATTAAAAAATGTCTCATAAAAAAGACATTGCACACAACAAATCACCAAAAGAAAATAATATACCATAAAAAATGGAACTACAAAAATCGAGAGTATGGAAGACGATGAAAACAATTCACATTTAGTCAAACTCGTTAAAAGAAACTAAGATAATGTTAAAAAAACAAAAGTGAAACAAAAGATAACCCATAAATAAGGACTGCAACACAATAGTTCAATAGAAAAACAAAAACAATGAGAAAATGAATATAACATCTAGAAGAAGTAAAAAATATTTGAACAAACCAATAATAGATCAACTAGAAAACAACCAAAACTAAAAGAATGTCATATAAAAGAGGGGAGGGAGGGATTGAACTTTTCAAACCCCTGTATAGGTGCAAATAACAAAGGCCAAAAAATAAAATAAAACCTACGGTCTCCAACAAGAAATAAATATAATAATGATCATTCAATCATCGTAACCAAATAAGTAACATTTAGATTTAAAGAAAAATAAGAAAGAAAGACACGACTAAAGTGAAACTAGAAGACACATGTCTTCTATTAAGGTAGAGTTAAGGTAATATAGAAAAATTGATTCCCGGACAACCAATTTTTCTTAAATCACCTTAAAATTACCCATGACACTCTCAAAAATCACACTAAAGGATAAAGGAAGAAGGCAATAATATATGCAGAAAATCACACAAGCAAAATTCCTAAATATTAAAGAAAAATAATAGAAAAACCTGAGAAGGAAAGCAGATGTGAGGTTTTTTACGATGACAATCTTTGATTTCCTTGGCAAAAACAAAAACAGTGAGAAAATGAATATAACATCTAGAAGAAGTAAATTTTTTTTGAACAATCCAATAGATCAACTAGAAAACAGCCAAAACTAAACGAATGTCATATAAAAGAGGGGAGGGATTGAACTTTTCAAACCGCTGTATAGGTGCAAATAACAGAGGCTAAAAAATAAAATAACCTACAGTCCCCAACAAGAAATAAATATAATAATGATCATTCAATTACCGTAACCAAATAAATAAGATTTAGAATTAAAAAAATAAGAAAGAAAGACACTGAAACTAGAAGATATACATGTCTTCAATTAAGGTAGAGTAAGATAATGTAGAAATATTGATTCACGGACAACCATTATTTTTCTTAAATCACATCAAAATCACCGTGGAAACTCTCCAAAATCAAAAGAAATCATAAAGGAAAAAACCAATAATATATTAAGAAATCACACATGCAAAATTCCAAAATATTAAAGAAAAAGAATAGAAAAACCTGAGAGGAAGCTGGTAAGGTTTTTTACAATGGCAAACTTTGATTTCCTCGGCAGAAATCTCCACAGAATCAACCTCTTAGGAAGCTTCATTTACTTTTCATTTAAGAGAAGCATTTCACGTCCAAATTAGCATGCGGTGCTGCAGCAATGTAAAAGAAGGATAAACATATCAGCTAAATATTTCTCAATGCACAGATGGAGAAAAATTATTGATGGTTATTAATACCCTCTGTAATTTAGAATCATCAACCTTCTTTGCAGTAACTAAATTTTAACATATCATCAAGAAACATTTCTGATTACTCCTCCGACAGTAGCTTCAGACTCCATTTTATTCTTCTCTCCATCATCAACTTACACACTCAATTCTTCATCTAATTTGCTTCCTAATTCATCATTTTTCCTACACTCTGTTTCCAATTTCATATTTTCCTTCACAGGTTCTGCACCAATTGTTATTATTCATCAAACTTCTCAACTAAACATATCGTTGTGCAAAACAAAAAAGAACAAGACAGTAGACGTGAACTTTAGATATATCACCAGTAGACGTATGAACAATAATTGGTTTCATTTTCTAATTCCTTACATTCCTTCACTGAGTTCTGCACCAATTGCTATCAATAATAAAAAAAAAACAACTAAACAGATCTATATACAAAACAAAACAAACAAGGAAATCAACAAATGCAAGCCTGAACTGTTAGACATATCACCAACAGACATATGAACAATAATTGGTTTCATTTTCTAATTCCTTACTTTCCTTCACTAAGTTCTGCACCAATTCCTATCAATAATAAAAAATTTCAACTAAACAGATCTATATACAAAACAAAAAAGAACAAGGAAATCAACAAATGCAAACCTGAACTGTTAGGCATATCACATGTGGACAGTAATCGGTTCCATTTTCTTTATATACAAGCATATATTTGGAATAAAATATGAAGAAAAGGTAATCCAAGGAGGACAAGGAGGATTCTTTAGCATTATTGACTTTTCCCAAGGGAAATGGTTGTGGAAGCCTACCAGTAGAATGAAAATATTCAAAAAATTCCGTAATTACAAAAATCAAAACAATGAATGCGGCGATGAGTAGAATGAAAATGCAAAAAAATAATTACACAAAAGAAATGAAAAAAAAAATCCTCACAGTGAAAGGAAAAAAAAATCCAGTAGAATGAAAATGCACAAAATGATTACACAAAAGAAATGAAAAAAAAAATCCTCACAGTGAAAGGAAAAAAAATCCAATAGATCATTGGTCAAGAGAAATATTGCTATGTCGTTGAACAAAGAAAATAAAGAAAATAAAATAAAAAAAAACATATACCAAAAAAGTTAACTACAATTATGAAAACATCAACAACAATAGAACTAAACCAAAGAATTTCACATAAAAAAGTCGTAGAGAAAATGCTACATAAGGAGAAAATAAATTCCACATTTGTTCAAAGAAAAACAATATCACCAACTAACAAAATAAACAGAAAAGAAAAAACAGAGAATACTTTAAGAATATCATAACAAACTCCAAATTTCAAAACAATCCCTAACAAAAAAGTGCAAGCTTTTAAAAATGTCGTAAAGAGACATCCCACACCAAATGACCAGAAAAAGAAAAGAGAAGGATTTAGAACAATCCTTAATATAAAATGCAAACTAAATCTAAAGAAAAAATGTATCCTAAAATGACATCGCACAACAAATAACCAAAAGAAGAAATGTAAAAACCAAAAGAAGAAATGTAAAAACATGGCACAACAAATGACCAGAAAAGAAAAACAAAGAAAGTCAAAATTTCAGAACAGACCATAATACAAAATTCAAGCAAGCAAAAAAAATAATAAGCCTAAGTTAAAAAATGTCTCATTAAAAAGAAGCAGAAACTCAAAATTTCATAATAATCCATAATACAAAATGCAAGGGAGCCAAAAGATAAATCTAAATTAAAAATATCTCATAAAAAGACACTGCCCAACAAAAAACCAAAAAAGAAAAGAAGAAGAAGAAACTCAAAAGTTCAAAAAAACAATCCATAATACATAATGGAAACAAACTAAAAAATATCTAAGCTAAAAATGTCTCATAAAAAGTTATCGCACAACAAAGGACAACAAAAAAAACTCAAAATTTCAAAACAATCCGTAACACAAAATACACAAAATAAAAGCTAAAAGAATAAATTTAGATTAAAATTGTCTCACCAAAACACATAGCACAGCAAATGACCAGAAAAATAAAAAATAAAAAAAGTCAAAATTTCAGAACAATTCATAATACAAAATTCAAGCAAGCTAAAAACTAATAAACCTATGTTTAAAATGTCTCATAAAGAGACATTGCACAACAAAGACCAAAAAAAAAGAAAAGAACAGAAACTCAAATTTTCAAAACAATACACAATCCATCATCCAAGCAAGCTTAAAAAGATAATAAATAAACTAAATTAAAAATTTCAGAACAATTCATAGTACAAAATTCAAGCAAGCTAAAAACAAATAAACCTATGTTTAAAATGTCTCATAAAGAGACATTGCACAACAAAGACCAAAAAAAAGAAAAGAACAGAAACTCAAATTTTCAAAACAATACACAATCCATCATCCAAGCAAGCTTAAAAAGATAATAAATAATCTAAATTAAAAATTTCAGAACAATTCATAGTACAAAATTCAAGCAAGCTAAAAACTAATAAACCTATGCTTAACATGTCTCATAAAGAGACATTGCACAACAAAAACCAAAAAAAAGAAAAGAACAGAAACTCAAATTTTCAAAACAATACACAATCCATCATCCAAGCAAGCTTAAAAAGATAATAAATAATCTAAATTAAAAATTTCAGAACAATTCATAGTACAAAATTCAAGCAAGCTAAAAACAAATAAACCTATGTTTAAAATGTCTCATAAAGAGACATTGCACAACAAAGACCAAAAAAAAGAAAAGAACAGAAACTCAAATTTTCAAAACAATACACAATCCATCATCCAAGCAAGCTTAAAAAGATAATAAATAATCTAAATTAAAAATTTCAGAACAATTCATAGTACAAAATTCAAGCAAGCTAAAAACTAATAAACCTATGCTTAAAATGTCTCATAAAGAGACATTGCACAACAAAAACAAAAAAAAAGAAAAGAACAGAAACTCAAATTTTCAAAACAATACACAATCCATCATCCAAGCAAGCTTAAAAAGATAATAAATAATCTAAATTAAAAATTTCAGAACAATTAAGAGTACAAAATTCAAGCAAGCTAAAAACTAAAAAACCTATGTTTAAAATGTCTCATAAAGAGACATTGCACAACAAAGACCAAAAAAGAGAAAAGAACAGAAGCTCAAAATTTCAAAACAATACACAATCCATCATCCAAGCAAGCTTAAAAAGATAATAAATAATCAAAATTAAAAATTTCAGAACAATTCATTGTACAAAATTCAAGCAAGCTAAAAACTAATAAACCTATGTTTAAAATGTCTCATAAAGAGACATTGCACAACAAAGACCAAAAAAAAGAAAAGAACAGAAACTCAAATTTTCAAAACAATACACAATCCATCATCCAAGCAAGCTTAAAAAGATAACAAATAATCTAAATTAAAAATTTCAGAACAATTCATAGTACAAAATTCAAGCAAGCTAAAAACTAATAAACTTATGTTTAAAATGTCTCATAAAGAGACATTGCACAACAAAGACCAAAAAAAAGAAAAGAACAGAGACTCAAATTTTCAAAACAATACACAATCCATCATCCAAGCAAGCTTAAAAAGATAATAAATAATCTAAATTAAAAATTTCAGAACAATTCATAGTACAAAATTCAAGCAAGCTAAAAACTAGTAAACCTATGTTTAAAATGTCTCATAAAGAGACATTGCACAACAAAAACCAAAAAAAAGAAAAGAACAGAAACTCAAATTTTCAAAACAATACACAATCCATCATCCAAGCAAGCTTAAAAAGATAATAAATAAACTAAATTAAAAATTTCAGAACAATTCATAGTACAAAATTCAAGCAAGCTAAAAACTAATAAACCTATGTTTAAAATGTCTCATAAAGAGACATTGCACAACAAAGACCAAAAAAAAGAAAAGAACAGAAACTCAAATTTTCAAAACAATACACAATCCATCATCCAAGCAAGCTTAAAAAGATAATAAATAATCTAAATTAAAAATTTCAGAACAATTCATAATACAAAATTCAAGCAAGCTAAAAACTAATAAACCTATGTTTAAAATGTCTCATAAAGAGACATTGCACAACAAAGACCAACAAAAAGAAAAGAACAGAAACTCAAATTTTCAAAACAATACACAATCCATCATCCAAGCAAGCTTAAAAAGATAATAAATAATCTAAATTAAAAATTTCAGAACAATTCATAATACAAAATTCAAGCAAGCTAAAAACTAATAAACCTATGTTTAAAATGTCTCATAAAGAGACATTGCACAACAAAGACCAACAAAAAGAAAAGAACAGAAACTCAAATTTTCAAAACAATACACAATCCATCATCCAAGCAAGCTTAAAAAGATAATAATAATCTAAATTAAAAATTTCAGAGCAATTCATAGTACAAAATTCAAGCAAGCTAAAAACTAATAAACCTATGTTTAAAATGTCTCATAAAGAGACATTGCACAACAAAGACCAAAAAAAGAAAAGAACAGAAACTCAAATTTTCAAAACAATACACAATCCATCATCCAAGCAAGCTTAAAAAGATAATAAATAATCTAAATTAAAAATTTCAGAACAATTCATAGTACAAAATTCAAGCAAGCTAAAAACTAATAAACCTATGTTTAAAATGTCTCATAAAGAGACATTGCACAACAAAGACCAAAAAAAAGAAAAGAACAGAAACTCAAATTTTCACAACAAATTTCCATCATCCAAGCAAGCTTAAAAAGATAATAAATAATCTAAATTAAAAATTTCAGAACAATTCATAGTACAAAATTCAAGCAAGCTAAAAACTAGTAAACCTATGTTTAAAATGTCTCATAAAGAGACATTGCACAACAAAAACCAAAAAAAAAAGAAAAGAACAGAAACTCAAATTTTCAAAACAATACACAATCCATCATCCAAGCAAGCTTAAAAAGATAATAATAATCTAAATTAAAAATTTCAGAACAATTCATAGTACAAAATTCAAGCAAGCTAAAAACTAATAAACCTATGTTTAAAATGTCTCATAAAGAGACATTGCACAACAAAGACCAAAAAAAGAAAAGAACAGAAACTCAAATTTTCAAAACAATACACAATCCATCATCCAAGCAAGCTTAAAAAGATAATAAATAATCTAAATTAAAAATTTCAGAACAATTCATAGTACAAAATTCAAGCAAGCTAAAAACTAATAAACCTATGTTTAAAATGTCTCATAAAGAGACATTGCACAACAAAGACCAAAAAAAAGAAAAGAACAGAAACTCAAATTTTCAAAACAATACACAATCCATCATCCAAGCAAGCTTAAAAAGATAATAAATAATCTAAATTAAAAATTTCAGAACAATTCATAATACAAAATTCAAGCAAGCTAAAAACTAATAAACCTATGTTTAAAATGTCTCATAAAGAGACATTGCACAACAAAGACCAACAAAAAGAAAAGAACAGAAACTCAAATTTTCAAAACAATACACAATCCATCATCCAAGCAAGCTTAAAAAGATAATAAATAATCTAAATTAAAAATTTCAGAACAATTCATAATACAAAATTCAAGCAAGCTAAAAACTAATAAACCTATGTTTAAAATGTCTCATAAAGAGACATTGCACAACAAATGACCAAAAAAAAGAAAAGAACAATCCATACATAAGCAAGCAAGCTAAAAAATAATAAATCTAAACTAAAAAATCTCATAAAGAGAGACAACAAAATACAAAAAATAGGAAAAAACAGAAACTTAAAATATCAAAACAATACTTTAATACAATCAATGATGCAAAATGCAAACTAAAGGAGAACAAATTTAAATTTAAAATGTCTCCTAAAAAAGACATTGCACAAAACAGAGAAAGAAAAGATCAAAAGTAAACCTAAACTAAAAGTACAATAAAGAGACAACGCACAACAAATGACCAAAGAAAATTTCAGAACAATCCATACATAAGCAAACAAGCTAAAAAATAATAAGCCTAAATTAAAAAATCTCATAAAGAGTGACAACAAAATACAAAAAATAGGAAAAAACAGAAACTCAAAATATCAAAACAATCCTTTAATACAAGCAATGATGCAAAATGCAAACTAGAGGTGAACAAATTTAAATTTAAAATGTCTCCTAAAAAAGACATTGAACAAAACACAGAAAGAAAAGATCAAAAGTAAACCTAAATTAAAAGTGGAATAAAGAGACAATTAAATTCAAAATGTCTCCTAACAAAGACATTGCACAAAACAGAGAAAGAAAATATCAAAAGTAAACCTAAATTAAAAATGGAATAAAGAAACAACGCACAACAAATGACAAAAGAAGAAAGGAAAAAAAACTCAAAATTTCAGAACAATCCATACCTAAGCAAGCAAGCTAAAAAATAATAAACCTAAATTAAAAAATCTCATAAAGAGAGACAACAAAATACAAAAAATAGAAAAAAACAGAAACTCAGAATATCAAAACAATCCTTGAATACAAAGCAATGATGCAAAATCAAACTAAAGGTGAACAAATTTAAATTTAAAATGTCTCCTAAAAAAGACATTGCACAAAACAGAGAAAGAAAATATCAAAAGCAAACCTAAATTAAAATGGAATAAAGAGACAACGCACAACAAATGACCAAAGAAAAAAAGGAAAAAAAACTCAAAATTTCAGAACAATCCATACATAAGCAAGCAAGCTAAAAAATAATAAACCTAAAAATTTAAATATCTCATAAAGAGAGACAACAAAATACAAAAAATAGAAAAAACAGAAACTCAAAATATCAAAACATTCCTTTAATACAAACAATCCATAAAATAAAATGTAAGAAGCTAAAAGAAATAAATTAAAGATATCGCATAAATGGACATTGCACGACAAAGAACCAAAGAAAAAACAACATAAAAATGAAAAAGAACATTATGGATTGTTAAATCACCAAAATAAATTTAATGGGACACAACTACATCATAAGAAAACAAATTCCACAAAAAATAAAGAAAACAAAAAATGTAGGACCAACTAAGTAAATAAAAAATAAAGAAAGAAAGAAAAGAGAAAACAGAGAATACCAAAAAAAAAAGAAAATGTCCACATAAGAGAGAACAAAAAAGAAAAATAAAAAAAGAGAAGAAACTCGAAATTATAAATAATCCATAATACAGAATGCAATATAAATCTACATTAAAAATGTCTCATCAAAAAGACATTGCATACAAAAAATAACCAAAAGAAAATAATATAGAATAGAACAATGGAACTACAAAAATTGAGAGTATGGAAGACCATGAAAACAATTCATATTTAGTCAAACTCCTTAAAAGAAACTAAGAAAATATGAAAAAACAAAAGTGAAAGAACAGATAACCAATAAATAAAGACTGCCACACAATAGTTCAATAAAAAACAAAAACAGTGAGAAAAATGAATATAACATCTAGAAGAAGTAAAAATTATTTGAACAATCCAATAATAGATCAACTAGAAAACAGCCAAAACTAAAAGAATGTCATATAAAAGAGGAGAGGGATTGAACTTTTCAAACCCCTGTATAGGTGCAAATAACAAAGGCCAAAAAATAAAATAAAACTTACAGTCTCCAACAAGAAATAAATATAATAATGATCATTCAATCACCGTAACCACATGAGTAAGATTTGGAATTAAAAAAAAATAAGAAAGAAAGACCCAACTAAAGTGAAACTAGAAGACATACATGTCTTCATTTAAGGTAGAGTTAAGATAATATAGAAAATTTGATTCATGGACAACCATTCTTTTTCTTAAATCACATCAAAATTACCAGGGAGAAATGATAAAAGGAAAAAACCAATAATATATTCAGAAATCACACATGCAAAATTCCAAAATATTAAAGAAAAAGAATAGAAAAACCTGAGAGGGAAAGCTGGTGAGGTCTTTTACAATGGAAAACTTTGATTTCCTCGGCAGAAATCTCCACAGAATCAACCTCTTTGGAAGCCTCATTTACTTTTCATTTCAGAGAAACATTTCACATCCAAATTAGCATGTGGTGCTGCAGCAATGTAAAAGAAGGACAAACATATCAGGTAAATATTTCTCAATGCACAGATGGAGAAAAATTATTGATGGTTATTAATAGCCTCTGTAATTTAGAATCACCAACCTTCTTTGCAGTAACTAAATTTTAACAGATCATCAAGAACCATTTGTGCTCCTCCGAGAGTAGCTTCAGACTCCATCTTATTCTTCTCTCCATCATCAACTTACGCACTCAATTCTTCATCTAATTTGCTTCCTAATTCATCGTTTTTCCTAGACTCTGTTTCCAATAGTCACAAAATGCAAACCTGAACTGTTAGACATATCACCAATAGACATATGAACAATTATTGGTTTCATTTTCTAATTCCTTACTTTCCTTCACTGAGTTCTGCACCAATTGCTATCAATAATAAAAAAATTCAACTAAACAGATCTATATACAAAACAAAAAAGAACAAGGAAATCAACAAATGCAAACCTGAACTGTTAGGCATATCATCGAACAACATGAGGACAGTAATTGGACAAAAAGGAAAAAGAAAGCAGAAACTCAAAATTTCACCATAATCCATAATACAAAAATGCAAGGAAGCCAAAAGATAAATCTAAATTAAAAATATCTCAAAAACTCACCAACCTCTTCTTTCTTCCTACTTCTTTAGAGAATTTCCATTGTTGGGTCTTTCTCAATATCTCTAATGGGTGCTTGTTTGAGCAAAAAGTAGAAGACTTTACCTTCAATTTCTTCCACCTCTGTACCTTCACCTCCAGATCCCACCTCTTCCAACGGCTGCACCAAACCCATCATTGCAATTTGTCAGCCTCCTACCACTGATGTGCAACTCAAGTCCTGCAACAAAACAGGGGAGGAAAATGGTGAGACGAAAGAAGAAAGAAGTGAGTACCCTGTGAAGAAGGTGATTTTTGTGATTAAGCACAGAAAAATCCATGATGGAAGAGATAAGAATGGGGGTTCTCTTGTTCCATCTCAAGAGGGGAATGGTCATGTTTTCTCTGCTGCTACTCCTACTGTGTCTTCTTCTTCCTGTGAAATTTTGGAGTCTGGAGCTGTGGGGGGAAATTTGAAGGTGGGTTTGGTCAGAACTTAGCTGCACTAAAGAGGAAGTTGAAGCTATTTTCCTTCACGGGTTCTGCACCAATTGTTATCATTCATCAAACTTCTCAACTAAGCATATTGTTGTGCAAAACAAAGAAGAACAAGACAATCACAAGATGCAAACCTGAACTGTTAGACCTGTCACCAATAGACATATGAACAATAATTGGTTTCATTTTCTAATTCCTTACTTTCCTTCACGAGTTCTGCACCAATTTTTATCAATCGTCAAAATTTTCAACTAAACAGATCAATATACAAAGGAAAAAGCACAAGGAAGTCAACAAATGCAAACCTGAACTGTTAGGCATATCATTGAACAATATGTGGACAGTAATTGGTTCCATTTTCAGATCTCCCCCTAAACTCAAGCTGCACTTAGGCGTGATCAAGTAGTAATCGCCTCATGATTGAGTGCCTTTTCTCTTTTTGAAGTTCTCAATGTGATCGAGTAGTAATTGCTTCATCTTTGAGGGGCCTTTCTTCTTTTCGAAGTTCTCGATGCAATTCGTGGAATTCCCGAGGAAATAACCTCTATCGGCTATTCAGGTATTCCAGATCTATCAAGGTGCAAAAACTCCTTGATTCCTTCAACCTATACCAAGAGCGAATAAGGAAATATCTAAATAAACTTCCGAAAACCCTAGAAAAATCTTATTTAGTAGAATTATATTATACGCTTCAAACTCACTAAAATTACACGATTAAAGTACAGAATCAAAAAACGATTCAGGCTCTATCACCGTACAAAAACCCCTCGATTCCTTTAGCCTATACGAAAAGCAAACAATTCAAAATCAGAAAACATATCTTGTAAAAGCAATCCAAAATCACAAGATGAACACTCTACAGGGAAGAAGATGACTCACGGATTGAAGATCGAGCAGCAAGAGCGTCGGCCATGGCGATATTAGTGACATTGGCCGGAATCTTATTCGGAGTTCTCTCCTTGACGAGGTATGGAAATCCATGGCGAAATGGAGATCAAATTTTTGTTTTCATTGAAGAAATTTTGACTCTGGTATGGCCGACGGGAAAACCCTAAACAAAACTTCTTCAATCTAAACAAAATTTTGACGGTGCCAGAAGAAATGGAAGCGATTCTATGAATGTTGACAAGTGGAGGATCATTAAATAGGATGATCCTAGGGAAATGTTACCGTTAAAAGCGTGAATTTTGAATTTTGAAAATTATGGGCTAAGCCAACATGTCAATGGGCTTCGGGATTCTTTTTTTTTACATATTATAATGTGCATAGCAAATTATAGATCAATTATTTCTAAACACTAGGAAATGTTATTGATCAAACATAAAATTGATACCATTTCCTACTATTTACATATTTAACTGATGATATTTGAAATATTTATTTAAATGTTTCTAACGAGTCCAACAAGATGATTTCAACATGAGAACAAGATGATTTATAAAAGCCACTGAAATGTGTGTAATTTTTGGTTTTTGGTTTGTGAAGAAAAATATGTATTTATAGAATCATTATAGCTTAAGAAAGTGTGTGTGTGAGGAAATGAGATTTTTCTAAAAAAAATATTACTTATGGAAAAAGAAACCATGCGTAGAAAATTGAAATTATGAGAGAAATTATTAGGTATAGCATAGATCAAGATGTGAAAACAATAAATTTTCTAAGTTAATCAACTATATATTATATGAAGTTACCAATTCAATTCTAATATGAATTTTTCAATGGTGTTTGTTATATTGGAGAAAAATGATTATTGAGCATGACAAACTTTATATTAAAAAAAAAAAGTTGCATATTGTTAATAAAAAATTTTGCATCATTAAAAGATTGTTATTTTATCAATGTTTGTTACCTTTGACATATAAAATAACAAATTTCCGAGAATTGATTTGTTTTGATTTTCCATTTGTTAAAATTATCCTTTTTTATCATTTTTAAAATTAAATAAAAATATTTCTCTACTCTTTCAAAATTAATTTTAATAATATGAAGAGCAAGAGAAATTATTGTAATTAATTGTTTTATTTACAAATACAACAAAATGTCATTATCTAGTACAGTAATAGTCATCTATCAACGTCTTTTCAATATTTATGATTCTCCATCTTTGATATAAGAAAAAAAAAATCCATCTAGATTTGATAAGTGAAAATTTAGGCACAATATCCATCTTATATGTCCTCACTCTTAACAAACCATCATGTTTAATAACAAACCTTGCTTCTCTCATATATTGATTCAATAGCATTATTGATATTTTTTTAGGAAAATTGCGTTCTCAACATTATAACAATTTCAGTCGGAATAAGTAAAACTTTCCTTTCATAATTTGCTCTTTTATTTTTACATTTTGAGAATTAAGTTTATAAATACTACTTCAATCTTTAGGGCTTTTTGCTTCATTGTCTATCTCAAGGGTGCTTTCAAAATCTAATGCAAGTTTCGGATGTAGTTTTTTTAGAAATATGTTCGTTTGTTTTTTAAATTTGATTAAGAATTTTATTTTTCATTTAAATGAAAAGCATCTCTTAACGATTTCATTTTTTGTTTTTTTCTTTGAAGTTTATACACGTTTCTTTCCAATTTTTCAATTATAATTTTTAGAGAAACACTTGATAGAGTTCTAAAAACAAGAACGAGTTCTGGTACCTGAATATCTTCTTCTATGATAGCGCCGAGTTTTACTATTTATAGAAATTCTAACTTTTATTGTTTCCGTTGGTTAGAATTCTTTATTTGAGTTGAGTTTTTTACCATCATTTTTAAGTACTTCTTTACTAACTGCAGATTTTGAAGCCTGCCTTTACAATAATTCGTGATAGTAGTTCAAAATGTTTCCTTCTATTGATTCGGGGTACTCCTAGTATCAAACATACATCAACAGCAGTAACTGGTGTAGTGGTTCCTTTCCATCATTCAGTTTTACATGATGGTGGGATAAGTAATCTAGTTCTAAGATATGCACACTTTGGGATGGTTGCTGCAGCGCGTTGGATTGCCAAGCTAAGCACTTCTTTCTTATTCAAAGGGTCTTGACGATTTTCCCAACTACAAAATAAAGGTACATTATTTTCTTACCTTCTTTGGCTTTCTAAATCTATCTATACGCATATAAACTCAATTACTTCATTATTCTTTCTTATACCGTCATTGTCTCCTTCTATCAATTAGATTCTACTGGATGATGAAAACTTATGTTTTGCCCACCGTATTTTCATCATAATCTTGTTTGAATTGATAAATTGTATTTTTTTCCCAGATGTTTCTGAGATGAACTATGCTAGTATTTGTGGTTTTTTTTTTTTATTAATCTCAGACCTTTTAGTTTTATAATGTGTTTAGTTATATTTTTGAAGAAATTTGGCTAGCGAAGTCGGTGATTATTTGTTTAGGAGATCTTTTATTAGTAAGAAATGAAAGAGTATTAAGGGGGGGAAAGAGAACCAACAAACTATCTATATCCCCTCCTAAGAGAATCTAAAAGGAAGCTACTCGTTTAAGATTGAAAAGTTTTTTCTATAGGATTTTTTTTTTTTTTTTTGAAGAAATGTTGTTATTACAAGAGAAGTCCTAGAAAGGCTGAAGAGAGGGGAACCTATCCCCTATCTTCGTAGATCCTTTATTTTCTTTCCACATAAAATCAACCTTAGCTGCACAATTCCACACAATATATCTGCCTTCTTGGACATTGTCCTACCATCCAAAAAGACTTCAAGGAGCCAACCTGAACCATCTATAGTTTTAGGCAAGCAGCCATTCTAAACTCAAAGCAATAATGGCGAAACATATGGTCTAGATTTCTTCATTCCTAAGGCATAGGTGACAGACAGAGGGCTAAAAAGCCCAACTTTTACATTTCCTCTGCAATCGATCTTGAGCATATAACCCTGTGTGGGCTAAATACCACTATAAAATTCCAACTTTCTTAGGACATTTGAAATTCCAGATGGCATTGATAGTTGGATTTCGTCTTGGGGACCGTTTCCATCATCTTCAGAAAAGGTATCCCCTCTTTCTAGAGGCCAAAGAAACTGTCGTTTTCACCCAAACGCACCAATAACCGGAAGAGAGTTGCAATTCCTGGCTAGTCTAGATTCAAATGCATATACATATAATCTAAGTTTCTAAGGTAATCCATATCATCGTGGATGGTACTTGTAAGGGTCAATTTGATAAAGCCAAAGAACATAGAGAGAACGGATTTAGGTTGGTGGTCTCCAAATGTAGTGTAGTAGAGCCCAGTAGTAATTTGTGAGAATAGTTTAGGTACACGCAAGCTAGCCTTTGACACCATGAATATTAACCATGTTAAGATCTTCAAGTGAAAACACTTTTGATACATACATATTCCAAGAAATGATTATCTGTTTGTCTGCAACAGAAGCATGACGATGAGATGAGGTTAAATTTAAATCATGAAAAGATTAGATCATCATCGTCCGCCTGATCTTTCCTAGTTTAGTGAGGCTTCTAAGATTGTCAAAAGTTGAAGTATAAAGTAAAAGAAAACATACGCTAAAAAGAATGTACAAACTAAGTACTTATTAATTACAAAATCAAGAAAAATACTCTGGTTTTGATTCTTTATCTACTTTCCACATAGAGGACATCATTTCTAATTCTTAGATTTTGATACTACATATTGTTGGACATTCCCTTGGTGGTGGAACCGCTGCTTTACTAACATATATTCTTCGAGAGCAAAAGGAGTTCTCCTCTAGCACTTGCATCACATTTGCCCCAGGTTTGCGAACTTCCTCCTTCGTTCATATTCTCCTTTTTCTTGCGAGATTTAGGATATGTTTGGATTGACTACAAGAAAAATATGTTTTCGAAGAACTTTGAAAAATTAAACTAAACACTCTTAATATTCTTTGTTTTAATGATTTTGATTACTTAGAAAAGCAAGGCATTGTTGTGTTGCATTGCATTCATGTTTGACAACCGTTTCCTTTAGTTTGTTGCTTTCTTTCAATGGATTTCAATGGTTCTTTGTTCATAAGAATATATTTGTTTGCTTCTTTTAACAATTTTCTTTGAAATATCGATAATTTGACTTTATTTTTAATAGTTTTTTCTTTGAACATATCAGATGAATGGGTTGGATTAGCCTCATGCTCTTATTTCCTTACTATTTTATAACTATAATGATAAAATATTAATATGAAAGAATATAATATTCCTATAAGAAAAAAGTTTATACAATTTACTTAAATTAATAATTAAATCTTTTTTTTTTTCAAAATATGAATATTGTTACATTAACATTCCTATTCATATATCGATGTGTGATTCACAATTATATCGATAAACATTTTGATTATTGATTGTATGTCGGTGGGATGGGGTTTTAAAATGTTTAAACATTTCTGATGGAAATTTTTATGCGTACGTACGGATTTGGATTTGCCTCTATAATTTCCTCATAAATTATTTATGATCCAACCACCCTAATGTCTACCGACATTGTCAACCATAAGAATAAATCGAGGTGTTTTACTGTTAAAATTGAAAGAAAAAAAAAAAAGTAGGTGTTAGCCTGTTTAGAAAAAATGATGATGAACTTTAATGTCTGGAGACTTTTTAGGATTTTTTTTAATCAACTAAATTATTTTTTTCTGACGTATTTTATTACTACATCCTTTTGCTAATATGTTATCTTATTTACGATTACAACAATTTTTTTGTTGGCACCATCCATCCATACATAATCATCCTATAAAATCATCCAAATAGATATTATTTTATTAACGATACACATAAACATTAATAGATTATCATTGTAAAAATTTTAATTCATTTGGATATATTTGAAATTGTGGGAATTATAGGATAGGATAGATTTAGAGGGAAAGTTGTAAAGAAGTGGGTTGAAAGAGAGTATTAGTTAACTAACTCATTTTTTTTTATCTCTTGAAGGAGTTGTCATCAGACTTCATTTTGGTTTAGATGTAATTAATTAATAAAAGTCTTCTTAGCTCCATTATTATTATTATTATTAGCTCCATTACTATTTCCATCCTTTCCCCATCTGTAGCGTTATTTGTTGAAAATAATTAATACTATATTCATTCTTTCTCCATCAAATTCTATCTCTATTTCTTTTAAAAACTTTTTTTTCGATTACCTCTTTTTTAAAATATTTAATATAGAGAAAGACGTAGGCCTTGAACGTATATTAAGGTGCTTAAAATATTTAATATAGAGAATGACAAATCTGGAATATTTAAAAAATGACTAAATTTATGAGCTTTGTTACCCGGATCGTAAATATTTCAGTAGTTTGTTATATTTAGGAAAGTTTTCCTTATAATAATGATATTTATTTTGTTAAAATTATCCACATATACAATAGGGGTCTTTTAAAAAATATAAAAAAACGGCAAAATATTTACACCCTCTATAAAACAATTTCAAAAAATGCCCCGTCAACTACGTCGTCAATAACGCGGGCGTAATATATTTGCAATAGTTTAGATATGGTTTAATATATACACGATCGTTTAGATATGACTATAATTTATATGTGATCATTTAAATATGACTACAGATCGTTTATATATGGCTACAATTTATTTTTTGAATTCCAATCGTTTAATTTTGTTGTTTAGATTTGGGGACCCAAATCTAAATGTTTTTTTTTTTAATTTGGTACACTATTTTTTTTTGTACACGATCGTTTAGATTTATTTATACGATCGTTTACATTTTTTTACATTTGCCTATTCCAATCCAAATGAATTTTTTTCAAGATTTTTTATACATGATCTTTTATTTTTTTCCAACTAACATTTACTGATCGTTTACATTTGGCTACTCCAATCTAAATGATTTTTTTTCAAGATTCTTTATACACAATCATTTATTTTTCTTACACGATTGTTTACACTTGGCTACTTCAATTTAAATGATTTTTTTTCAAGATTCTTTATACACGATTTTTTAGATTTTGCTATTTTGTTGTACACAGTCTTATACACAACCGAGGAAAAGTAGAAAGACGATGGAAAGAAATCGAAGCGAAAAAAACGAAGAGAAAAAGAAGAAAAACGATGGAAAGATTAAACGATGTAAATATAGAATTGAAAAATAAGAAAGATGATAGAAAAAAATCGCAAAAAAGGAAAAGAGAAAAGAAGAAAGACGAAATCGTAGAAGAAGATGGGGAAGACGAAATAACAAAAGGAAGACGAATCGAAAAGAAATATGGAAGGACAAACCTGTAATATTTAAAAAATAGCTAACTTTAAAGACTTTATTACATGAACCATAAATAGTTTACAATTTTGTTACATTTATGTAAGTTTCTCTATACAATAACCTTTCAGATTTTATCAATGATATATATATTAACGAGCATTGGTTCATTATTATTATTTCTTATTAATAAAATCTAAAAATTTTGCTATATTTTATATTTTAAATCATTTTGCTATATTTAAAAACTGTCTTTGTAATAGAAATGTCACATAAAATATGTGTAAAAAAAATTGATGAGACTCTGATGATGTGTGATTTTCTAAAAAAAAATTAATTCGATTTAAATTAATTTTGATGAGAAACAAAAGAAAAGTCTATAACTTGTAATTCCTATTAAAGCACTTAAAAGACCGTAGGAAAATATTTTTCAAAGTCATTATGGGAAATTTATTAAAAGTGGAAGAAATTGAATGAAAATGAGAAATAGAATGAAGAAAATGAGAATGAGAAATTTAAAAAAAAAAAAAAAAAAAAGAGTTGACTGAATATTAATGAAGTCTTTTTGATAGTTTCACAAAAGGACTTATGTTCTCATTCATCAATTTTCTTTCACATCTCATATCATTGTCTACAACCAAATGGCCAATATAATTGTTTTTCCTTCACCGGTTGGATATGATGACAATAAATATATTAATATATATATATATATATATATATATATATATATATATATAGTTCAATTTGAGTTGATCGAAAAAGTAAACTTTATCGTGCTTCGACAAAATCTCTTTCTTTTACATCTTTTTTTCTTTTAACGTCTTCTTTGGTTACATATTTTTTCTTTGAATTACGCGTGGATTGAGTCCCATGAACTTGAATAAGTGATTTTAACAAATTATTAAGAGTATGTCCATAATGATAGTTGGAGTAGTGATTTAAAGAAAAAAAAATTTAGGTACAATTGATTTTGTAATGATCAGTGTGATCAGTTGGATATGATGACAAAAAATATATTTAGTTCAATTTGGGTGTGGGTCGAGAAAAATGAACTCTACAACGCTTTGATAAAATGTCTTTCTCTTCTAACATCTTTTTTTTCCTTTCAACGTCTTCTTTGGTTGCATATTTTCTTTAAATTACATGTCCTATTACTGAATTTAGCCCCATGAACTTGAATACTATTTTTGGTAAATTTTAATTTTAATTTTAAGTTAGAAAAATTAAATAGAAATAAATTAAAAATTAAAAATAATCTCAGTACAACTGTCTTCCTAGAAAATTATTGGAGGAACCTTTTAAACTGATAATATTGAAGACTTGAGATTTTATTTTTTTTATAAACTTAGGACTAAAAATTTACATTTTTTAAACATTGAGACCTAACCCACATATACTTTACTCGAAGATAAAAATATATTTTCCTTTTTATCTTCTAATAAAGATGAAAGTATATAATTTATATTTCATATTAAAATATTTAAAGACCCTAGAAAATAATTTTTAAATATTTTTTCTAAATATCTGAAAATATTTTAATAAATATATTTATTTTGTAGGATTCCTATTCTTAAATTTATATAATGTTCAAAGAATTCATCTTACAATTATTTATTGATTTACAAAAATTAATTTCATATGATTTGAACTTATATAACATATTTAAGAAATTAAATGGAAATAAAACAAGTTGAATTATGAAATAAATAATACATAAAATATATTTTAAAAAATATTCATCGACTGAAAAATAAGTCTTTGATGATTCCACACAAAATGTATTTTCTGACATTTGTTTTTAGAAAATTTGAGTTGATTAAAAATAGAGTTACAGTACTAATAATTAAGTCTTTGATAGTTACAGTACAAAAGCAAAAGGGCCTTTAATTCATACATTCATTTTCTTTGAATTAACCGTTTGGCCAAAATTGAGAAAGAAATTAAAAAGTTGCATTAAATTAAAATTGATTTTATTATAAATAGAGACGAACTGATCTTAACCAAATTCATTACATTACTCAGTAAGTACTCGAAGTCCATTCTTGTTCGCAAAATGAGGAAATTAGTTTCTAGAAAAAGTCGGGAAATTGCCAAAAATAGCTTAAAAAAAGAGGGTTAAATGACTTTTGGGATAGTTTTTGAAAATAAAGAGTTTTAGGACAATTTATGTGTGAATGGACAAAAATGTCCTTCATTAAATTTCTCCTTCTCCTTCCCTTTCCCTTTGCCTTCTCTTCCACGTAAAAGCTTTCAACTTTCGCTTTCCCTTCTCTTTCGCGTAGAGTTGTTTCCTTTTCCATTCTCTTTTGTGTAGAACACCTGAAGTAAAAAAAAAAAAAAAAAAAAAAAAAAAAAAAAAAAATCGCTCTGCTCCGATACTTTGCTCTGCTCTTGTGTCGTTCGAAGATACTCCGACCATTCGTCTCTTGCCGTTCGTCGATCCTCTAGTGCATTTCGTCGCTCCTTCTTTTCAAACCATTCAATCAACTTTGAGCGTTTTCTCTTATTTCGGTGAGTTTCATCTCTAACCCATTTTTAATTTATTTGCTGTAAATATTTGGTTTAGGTATTTGTTGCGAGTTTCATCCGTAAATGTCTGGTTTAGGCTATTTTGGAATGGAATTATTTGCTGTAAATTAGCTTAGTCAAAGTTTGGTTTAGGTTCTTAGAAAGTTCAATGGGTAGTGAAAAATGAATTGAAGTAAAAGATTTAGTTTGCAAGAGTGCATTTGCAAGGAGTTTCAAGCTGAGCAACTACCATGCTCACATGTCATTGCTGCAGCACGAGATCGCAATATAAATGTTTATAGATTATGTGTTAATTATTACACCAAAGAATGTTTGTTGGCAGCATATGCGGAGGCCGTCTACCTAATTGTAAATCAGTCAGCTTGGAAGACAAGCGAAGACTATCTAGATATGATTGTTTTACCTCCGAAAGTAGTCAAAAGAGTTGAAGTAAAGAAATAGGTCACAACAGATTAACGTGTACTAATACAATTTCATATACCGAGAAGTCCAGCATACAAATTTAAAAATTTCTCTACCAATGTACTAATTATTACACTAATTAATGAATGTTCCTTTTCTTTTAGTTTGTTATTTATCTATCTGGATGTGTTTTCTTAATGATGTCTCCAAACATTCTTACTTTATGTGCTTCTAGATAGATGAAGAAGACGAAAATAACAACTGACTTATTCATTTAGGAACACAAAAAACACAAACGTATTGACACAGATTTTAATTTGTTTAATATACAAACTGGTTTCATGATCGTTTAAATATAACTAAACGATCGTTTAAAATAACTAAACGATCGTTTATATATTTCACACGACTATTCGTTTAGTTTGTAATTCTTTAATTTATATATTTTTTAATTCTTTGCTACTCAACTGCTTTAATTTATATATTAAGCGATCGTTTATATGTAATCACACTAATGTAAAAGATCGTGCATATATCTTTAAGCGATCGTTTAGTAAAGTCTAAACGATTTTCTTAATAAACATAAAAAATATTAAGCGATCGTTTACCTACAAGTAGTTTTGCAAACAAATATGATATTTGAATGTCATCAATTGACCATTCATAAACTACGTTTATTCTAATTTATATAGCATCTATACTTGTGCATTATAGAGAACTCCTACAAATCTCGCAACAAAGTTCAATACATAGGAGTGTTGGTCCATAATCGAAATGCCAATTGTTTTCTAAAGTAGGGCATGTTTTCTTGACATAATGTATCTAAATCAAAACCAGCAGCTATGTACTCAAAATACTTAATGGTGAATACGCCACAATCACTATTATTTCGTTGTAGTGGAATGGAGTCGACAATGACAACTGGCCAAGGATGGGAAGGATTAATCTTGTACGCGGGTCCATCAGTCGATGTCGATGTCATAATTGAAGCCTGAACAAAAAGGAACAAATGAAATAATAATTGCATAAGAGACTGACTAAACATGTCATAACAGCATGGTGAAAGTTAAAATAAATAGTGAAAGTTTGGAAGGTGCGAGATACATGTGAGATAAACCACGAGGGCCTAAGAGACTTAACAAACATCAATAGAATCACTCCAAATGGATTAACAGTGGTACCAATTTCATTTCGAAATAAATAGTGAAAGTTTGGAATGTGCGAGATGTGTGCGAGATACGTGCGAGATACATGCGAGATAAACCATGAGGGCCTAAGAGACTTACTAAACATCAATAGAATCACTCCAAATGGATTAGCAGGGGTACCAATTTCATTTCGAAATAAATAGTGAAAGTTTGGAATGTGCGAGATGTGTGCGAGATACGTGCGAGGATAAACCATGAGGGCCCAAGAGACTTACTAAACATCAATAGAATCACTCCAAATGGATTAGCAGGGGTACCAATTTCATTTCGAAATAAATAGTGAAAGTTTGGAATGTGCGAGATGTGTGCGAGATACGTGCGAGATAAACCATGAGGGCCTAAGAGACTTACTAAACATCAATAGAATCACTCCAAATGGATTAGCAGGGGTACCAATTTCATTTCGAAATAAATAGTGAAAGTTTGGAATGTGTGAGACGTGTGCGAGATGTGTGCAAGATGTGTGCGAGATACGTGCGAGATAAACCATGAAGGCCTAAGAGACTTACTAATTTCCAGCAAATAAGTCGATTCCAAAAAAGCCTAAACCAGATGGATGAAACTCACAACAAATACCTAAACCAAACATTTACAGCAAATAAATTAAAAATGAGTTAGAGATAAAACTCACTGAAATAAGAGAAAAGGCTCAAAGTTGATTTAATGGTTCGAAAAGGAGAAGCAACGAAATGCAATGGAGGACCAATGAACGGCAAGTGATGAACGATCGAAGTATCTTCGAAGAGCAGAGTGTAGGAATAGAGCAGGAAATTTCAAAAGCCAACAAAAGGCGATTTTTTTTTTTACTTGAGGTGTTCTACGCGAAAGAGAAGGGAAAGAGAAACAACTGTACGCGAAAGAGAAGGGAAAGCCAAAGCTGAAAGTTTTTACGTGGAAGAGAAGGGAAAGGGAAAGAGAAATTTAATGAAGGACATTTTTGTACATTCACACCTAAATTGTCCTAAAACTCTTTATTTTCAAAAACTATCCCAAAAGTCATTTAACCCTCCTTTTTTAAGTTATTTTTGGCAATTTCCCAAAAAAGTTCAGTAGTTTCATTATTTCGTGTGTTATGGATGATATTGCTTCTTCTACAGCTCCAGTTTTGTTTGTCCATAACAGCAACAACTTGCATCCAAAAGGAGCGTAAAGCTCTTCTTCAATTCAAGAATAGTTTCTATGATGATCCTTCTCATCGCTTGGCTTCGTGGAATAATGGAACTGATTGCTGTAATTGGAATGAAGTTGGATGCAATCAAACTACCGGATATGTTACTATCATTGATCTTCGACGTGATTTTCAACAGGTTGACTTCCACATACTACCTTTATACAACAATTATTCCACTGATTCTAGTTTGCTCGAGTTGAAATACTTAAATTATTTGGATTTAAGTGGGAATCACTTCAACTTTACTCAAATCCCAAGCTTTTTAGGTTCAATGGTTGAGTTAACATATCTTAATCTTTCTAATACAATCATTTCGGGTAAAGTTCCCCCTCATTTAGGAAATCTTACTAAATTGAAAGCTTTTGATTTATCATTCAATTATCAACTGCAAAGCAATAATGGTGATGTTGAATGGATATCTCACCTTTCATCATTACAATTCCTTGGCTTTACTGACATGGACTTCTCAAAATCTTTGAATTTGATGCAAGTATTAAGTTCTCTGATTAAGTTGTCCTCTTTAATATTGTTAAATTGTAGCCTTCAAAACATCCATTTCTCTTTGAGTTCCTCAAATTATTCTTCATTTCTCAGCAAGAGTTCAACTGTTAGACTTATCTTACAATCAGTTAAATGGTCCAACTCCTAAGACTTTTCAAAATATGTCTTCCTTGTATTTACTAAACCTTTCAGAAAATAAGTTTACTGCTATTGAAGGTAGACTCTACTCTTCCTTCATTAGAAACAATTGTGGTCTAAAAGAAATTAATTTATCATGGAACTTTGATCTTGATGTAGATTTGTTTGAAACTTATGAGAATGAATCTATAGGTTGCTTCAATAATGAATATGATCTTCAAGTGCTTACTTTAAGAGGTACATCTATGAGAACCAAAATTCCAGATTGGTTGGGAAAATTAAAAAACATGAAGTCCCTTAATCTTGGATATAGTAAGATTTATGGTCCAATTCCAGCTTCACTAGGAAATTTATCAAGCCTTGAATATTTATATCTTTCAGGCAATGCTTTAACTGGAGCAATTCCAACCTCATTTGGAAGATTATTAAACTTGAGAAAATTGTATCTTTCAAACAATAGATTAGAGGGGGTGACGACGAATGTTTTATCCAACTTGGAAATTTGGAGTTGTTAGACATATCAAAAAACTTGTTCTTCAAAGTTGTTCTTACAGAAGCTGGTTTTGCAAATCTCTCTCGTTTGGAGACCTTAGTGATTGACCATAATGAGCATCTTTCATTGGACATGGTACCTAACTGGATTCCTCCTTTTCAATTAAAATCGCTTGTTGCAGACTCATGTATTGGCTGTTTTGGAAGTAAGTTTCCTCCATGGCTTCAAAACCAAAAATCATTGACTGCTTTACTTTTGTCCAATATGAGTATCTCAAGTGCTATACCAACATGGTTGGCATCACAAAATCTTACCACTTTGGATCTTTCCCACAACAAAATCACAGGTCCGCTTTTAACTAGAATTGTCAATCAAATGCCCAATTTGGGAAATTATTTCTCAATGATAATCATATCAATGATTCTTTATTATCTTCACTCTGCCAATTGAAGAATTTGGAGAATTTGGATCTTTCAAATAATAGGTTATCTGGAATTGTTCAAGGTTGTTTGTTGACTCCAAATTTATATTATTTGGATTTGTCCTCA
Organism: Cucumis melo; assembly: GCF_025177605.1. Lineage (NCBI taxonomy): Eukaryota > Viridiplantae > Streptophyta > Magnoliopsida > Cucurbitales > Cucurbitaceae > Cucumis > Cucumis melo. The sequence goes on from NC_066865.1 coordinate 21,631,995, forward strand.
AACAACTTTTTTGGGACCTTTCCATATTCACAGGGTAATCTTTCTTATATTCTACAACTGTACCTGAGAAACAATAATTTTGAGGGGTCCATGCCAATTGTATTGAAGAATTCTCACTTTTTGGATACGTTAGATCTTGAAGGAAATAAATTCTCTGGAAATATCCCCATATGGGTAGGCAATAATCTTCTAAATTTGCAATTGCTAATACTACGAGGTAATTTGTTCAATGGAACCATTCCTTCAACTCTATGCAAACTCACTGGGTTGCAGATATTGGATCTTGCACACAATCAATTAGAAGGAGACATTCCACCAAATCTCAGCAACTTCAATGTAATGACAAGAAAACGTTCTACGGATGGTTATTACTACTACTGTAAATATTCAAATGCTGAAATGTGCTATCATAGTGAAAAGTATGTCGTACAAAACATCAAGTCAAGTGAGTTAAATTACTCCATGAAACAACTAAAAACATTTTTGGTAAAAATAGACCTCTCCAAAAATCATTTGGTCGGTTCCATTCCAAGTGAGGTAATTATGCTTAAAGGATTATTTGGATTGAATTTGTCCCACAATAATTTAGTTGGGACAATTCCTGCTGAAATAGGAGAAATGAAGGTGTTAGAATCACTCGACTTATCTTTCAACAAACTTTCTGGACCAATTCCAAGGAGTCTATCAAAACTAAGTTCATTAGGCGTGTTGGTGTTATCTCACAACAATCTTTCTGGAGAAATTCCTCGAGAAGGACATCTCTCCACATACAATGAAGCTTCAAGTTTTGATGACAATCCATATCTATGCGGGGATCCACTTCCAACGAAATGTGTAAATGAGAATTCACCTGAACCACAATTAAAAGATATGAACAATGTGGATGAAGAGGAGGATAAATGGGAGAAGTGGTTGGTTTACATAATGATAATTGTTGGATTTATAGTTGGATTTTGGGGAGTTGTGGGAAGTTTAATCTTGAAGAAGAGTTGGAGATATAAATATTTCAAGTTTGTGGATGAGACTTATTACAAGGTTGGTGCAACCATTTGGAAGAGCATAGAATTTCTTAAAGGAATCTGCAGTCCCAAATGATGAGTTTAGGTAATAAATTATAATTTCTTAGCTTCTTCTCTAGTGATCAATACATTTCATTTGAACAAATAATACTAAATAATGAATGTTTAATAATATTTTTGGAAAGCTAAGGGTGGTTTTGTAATGACCCTTTCTAAATTAAATTTGGCTTCATTATTTGCTTATGCTTTCCTTACCTTCCAATTTGCAACACAGTGCCAAATGTTCAAGTTATCTTTCTCTTTTAGAATATTATATTTTAAAATTCAAACTCTACCAATTTGATAATGATTTTAATTTGGTTAAATTATAAATATAATGCTTTCAACATTTTAGTTTTTACTTTGGGTAAAAAATATCAGCTTAAAAATTGTTATTAAACTTAAAAAAATAATAATAATAAAAAAAAACTTTCTTACCGTTAGTTTATAACGAAAACTATTAAAGTTTTGTTTTAAAAAATAACTCTGAATTATTGAAAAGTTTCTAAATACGTTTAAACTAAAAAAATATTATTTTTTTTTTTTTACAAAATTTAGGATTTCTCAATTTTAAAAATTTAAACTACATTTGAATGACTCAAATATAAATTTAAATGTATCGATCTCATCCTTTTTTTTTAGCATGAATAACATTCATAACATCTTCTTGGGAGGACATTTTGTTTATATTTTAAAGTGATTCAAATGCCTTTTAAAATTTCTAAAATTTTTAAATCTTAAATTTTGTAAAAATAAATATATTATTTAATACTTAACATAAAGTTAGAAGATTAGTTAACCATTTTATTGTTAATTTAAATACCAAAATAGAAAAATTTATTTAAATCTTAAGAATGGACGAAAATAAGGTTCAAAATAAATAAAATAGAGATGAAAGGAAATCATATGTGTATATAAATTTATTGAGTTACAATAAAATAATAAAAAAATATAAAACAAAAATAAATGTTAAGAATTTAAACTTCAAAAATTAATAAAATACTTCTATTTCTTTTTCTTTTTTTACTCTATTTTTGCAAATAGATTTTCATACCACTTGTTTTTTTGCAATTTTTTTTTCAAAATGTCCCTATTTTAACACTAAACTCGGGATTCTCAACGATGCACAAAAATATACATGACCAAGAACTTCAATCTCCAATCTTAATAATTTTTTAGTTATGTTAAAGCTTTTTATAGTTTTCTTTCAATCGATGTGATATGTTATATCCTATGGTATGAAATAAAATTATTCAATATTTTTGCCAATGAAATGAGGTTGATTTAAGATTAGTTTTAGATGTTAAAGGAAGTCGAAATGATTTTTTTTTTTTTAAAACATCATAAATTTCAAGTTTTATATTTTGGGTTTATGAATTAGAAATTTTCTTTCACAAGAAAAAAAAATTGAAAGTTGATGAAACTATTAGTAATTTTAAAAAAGAAAAGAGTTAATTGAAATTACCATTATACACAAATACATTAATTTTCAATTTTTCTTCTTTTTATTTATTGTGACCCCTGTTTTTTTTATTTAAACAAAATCTAATTCTTTCATCTATTCAATTTATAAAAAAAAAACATTTTTTAGTGTATTTTTTTGGTATATAATATTTAAGAAAAGATAAATTCAAAACTTAAAAATAAATTATATTTGTTAATTTGAAAGAAAAAAGAAAGAGAAAATAAGAATCCCGAAATGAAAGTAAACGGTGGGCTTAGTCCATTCTTTTCAAAATTCAAAATTGACGCTCTTAACGGTCACATTTCTTTAGGGTTTACACAACGGCTATTCTCTTCACCGATTATCATCCTATTTAAAGCCCCCCCACTGCTCGACTTCATCGAATCGCCTCGTTTCCGGTGGCAGCGTCGAAACTTCTTTAACCCAAACCAAAATTTCATCTTCCTATCGCCATGGATTTCCATACCTTGTCAAGGAGAGAGCTCCAAGCCCTTTGCAAGAGGAATAAGATTCCGGCCAATATCACTAATGTCGCCATGGCCGATGCTCTTGCTGCTCTTCAATCCGTGAGTGGTTTTCTTTTCTGTAGTGTTCTATCTTTTGATTTTGGATTGTTTGGTCAAGATTTGTTATTTTAGAATTGTGGATCTTGTTGACAATCTGAATGTTATTTTTGTTTATTGATTAGAATCTTGTGGAGATTGGAAGTTAATTTAGATATTTCTTCTTGGTATAGGTTGAAGGGATCGAGGAGTTTTTGAACGGTGATAGATCTGGAGTATCTGAATCGCCGATGAAAGTAGAGGTTATCTCCTTGGAAATTCCACGAACTGCATTGAGAACTTCGACAAGAAGAAAAGCCGTCAAAGATGAGACAATTACCACTCGATCACGCCGAGGTGCAGTGGCAAGAGGCACAGAGGAATCGGAAAACAGAGATTTTAATATGGCTTTGACTACTCCATCATTGCCTGGTAGCCGGAGAAGGACAGCGGCGGCTTCTTCAGCTTGCAAGAAAGTGGATTTCCAGATGACGGTTGATGATCAGAAAGAGGATAATGATCTAGATCAAGAAAAGAAAGAGATTGAAAAGACTCCTGCTGTGCCTAAAAGCCAGAAGAGAGTTGTCGGGGCCTCAACTCGTAAACGAACCGAGACTAGAAACAATGGGGCTGCAGAGCAACGAGTTTACAGTACTAGAAGGTCTGTCAGATTGCTGGAGAAGAATATGGAGAGCTTGAGTTTAGGGGGAGATGAGGAAATGGAACCAATTAGTGTCCATATGTCGTTCGAAGATATGCCCAACAGTTCAGGTTTGCATTTTGCCTTGTTCTTTTTTGTTTCGCCTATCGATCTGTTTTTGTTGAGAAATTTGATGATTGATAGTGATTGGTGCAGTACCCGTGAAGGAAAATACGGAATTAGAAATTGAGTCTAAGATAATCGATGAATCCGAAAGCAAATTAGATGAAGATTTGAGAGTGGAAGTTGATGATGGAGAGAAGAGTGAGATAGGGTCTGAAGTAAAACTCTCGGAGGAGGAACCAGAAATAGTTCTTGATGATCTGTTAAAATCTTCTGATGAAAATGTAGTTACTGCAAAGAGCGTCGATGATTCTGAAACAGAGGGTATGAATAACCTCAATAATTTTTCTCCATCTGTGCATTGAGCAATATTTAACTGATATTTTTGTATGTTCTTTACGTCGCAGCACTTCATGCTAATTTGGATGTGAAATGCTTCTCTGAAGATAAAGTAAATGAAGCTTCGAAAGCTGTGGAGATTTCTGCTGAGGAAATCAATGAATCTGACAAATCTTCTCTGCCTACTGAAGACTTGGATGTAACTGAAGTTGTTCACAAATCGAACATTGCAGAAGAATTTGGTATGGAAGTTGAATGTAAACAAAATGAGTCTACCTCTGAATTGGAACATAAAATTGAAGAAGATGTTGAAGAAGAAAAACACGTGAATAATTCTGCTGAAGAACTGTCTCTTCCCCATGAAAATGTGGAAGAAGAAACCGAAGTTGATGGAGATGATGATGTCTTGAGCAGTGATGAAGAATCTTTAATGGAAGTGAAAGACGATCAAGATGAATATGATTACAAATCAGATCCCACATCCGAAGATGAAGCATCAGATGCTGACATTGAAGGAGACAAGAAGGAAACAGAAATGGAGAAAAGTTCGGTTCAAGCTGAAGAAGATGATACCATAATCAACAAGTCCGTGGAGGAGTTCCCTGAGAATGTTGCTGATGATTTGGTTGATGTCAAGATCCAATGGCAAATGGAAGAAGAAGCTCCTCCTAAAGACATAACCGTCGAAGCTATCGACTCACAACCCAAAATCCCAAATGCCATTGTTCAATGTGAGGAAGCTTTGGTGGAAATCACTACCACATCCTCCAACAACAATGCAGTTCAATCATTGGCAAACCAATTCCCTAGGCCAACAATAGAAGCCAAATCTCCCGTTAAAGAACAAATCATTAGTCTGCTAATGGACAACCTAGATGCTGAGGAAGAAGATGAAAAAGAACAGAACAAAGCAAAGTGCATTCAGATTGTGGAGAAGAATGATGTTAGCCTAAGGCAGCTGAAGAAGATGTTCAAGGAAAAACTCCAACTTAACAAAAAGAAGATGGACAATAATAACATCAACACAAAAGTAAGCATCTTGAATTTTTATACAACTATGTTTTCTTGCATTTATAGTCTGAATTTGAATTCTTAATAACATGATGATTTTTGTAATGAACAGGTTGTTGGAGGTGGGGTGAAGGTGAGAACTGCTTTACAACCGGTGCTGGAAAACAGAATGACCGTGGATGAATTGGAGAAGAGACATTAAAAGTCTGAGAATGATAGAAAATTGTGCATGGTTCAAACTGTGGTTTGCCTCATGTTATTGATTTTGTGATTGTTTTATTTTTTCCATGATGTTTTTTGAGAGGAGGAAAAAATGAGGTAAACAATTAGTTTGTCTGAAATTTTGTTCATCAGTTCAATAATAAAATGCTATGCAGTTTGTGTTTCAGTTTTGGATTGGATTCGATGAAAACGAAACTGTCTTAGTTGAATCTTGGAACCATTTTCTTGCAAATGGGGAGCCATTTAAGAATGGTATAAATGTCCCTTAACTTTGATGCAACGAATTGTTCATCAGCCATTTTGATTGTCTTGATTTTATTCTCCTTCTTTGTCCAAGTTAAGGGAGTAAAACCAGTTTAAAAGTGAGAAAAAGTATTGCAAATCATTAACCCTTCTAGTTTTCAAATCAAGTTCTTTCTGTTTTCCAAAGCTGTTCAAGAACTGGTTATGGAATTTTGCCAAGGCCAAGTAACCTGGAGGACTAAAATGATTCTGTTTGCCAAGTCGTTTCTAATTTCTCTTATGTTTGTGATTAGTAAATAAAATCATACCACGGTCCATGAAAATGTAAAGAAATAAAAGAAAAAAAAATTAACATCTATATATACAACACACACATATATATTACACCTCTCAATTCTGTGCGCATAGTAATTGCATCACTCATTTAATTGCACAAAATGCATGAATCGCCAATCGTGCATATATATTTGAAGCATTGCCTAATTTTCCTAATTCAACCGACTTTGCAGATACATCGATTAAACAATTTTCTATCCCAATGCAAACATTTTCCTGTTACGTCCCATGAACCTTACTTAAATGAACCACATTTTTTCTTTGGATTTCAATAGCTAGCAAATTTGATTTCATAGATGACATGTCCTACCTCACAAATAGCATTTTCCACGTATGTTGAGGATTTTCATCAATTTCTTCAAATAAGATCAACTTGTTTGTGTCGCTTGATAGAAACAACCTTGGAATGTGATACCATCTTTGAGAAGGATTTCCACAATTTCCAACATTTGTTGGGTCATATATGCACCTTTGTAGTCACAAGTTGTGCTGCAACTATCATTGCTAGAAAATGAAAGAAGACCAAAATATGTCTATGCTTTGCCCATTTACCCAAGCTTGACCTTTTTCCATTCCTTGTATGTCTAAGGCTATTGGGTCATCTCCGTAGGGGGTTTCAAAGCTAGTCTTATACCATGTCATTTGCCTTCCAATAGCTTTCTTATTTAATGTACTTTAATTTTTTCTATGGGAGAACATTGGGGTGTAAATTTGCTTCATTTCTCCATTTAATCACCTTGTGAGACCATAAATTTGACTACAAACCAGTTGTCAAATTTTCATCTCCAATTAGATAAATAGGACCACGTTGAATCCCGTCGATCACTATATCATAAAATGCATCATAATTCTTCAGTCCAACTGTGACACTCAAAAGAGTTATCGTGTTGGTCCCTTATTTTAATAGAACGTGTTTCTCAAACTCAAAACTTTAACCATTACTCCCTCGTTGCGACCCAATATACCTTCTATTAATGAAAGCATAGAGCACATGACCCTTCGTATTGACTTGGAGAATTACATTTTGAAATGAAGATGTTGCATTATTTGTGTCAACACTTGTCATGCACCACAAATAATCAATGAAATCAATAGTGACTCCTTTTTGTTACAAGAGAAGGTTTGCCATAAATTTACTGTTTCCTTGTAGGGTATCTTTCATAGGCTTTGGAGCCCAAACCCATGAGAGTTGTGCATTTTCTTTCTCATTTTGCTCTCTCACAAATATAGATGTCTGAGAATTTATTTTACAGTGTTGTAAACTTCCTTGTTGCAACCATCAAGAATGCTCATAGACCAAGGTGGTACAAAATATTTGTCATCTGCTTGTAGATCTACAGTGACATCTTTTTTGCCATCTGTGTTGCTAAAAAAGCAAAACTTCTCCTCCATTATTGAGTTAGAGAATTTCATTAAACTTACAAAGCTACCAAAGTTTTGATATAAGCGCGTGCGTTAGTGAGAATCTTTTTTGCCAACTCGATTAAATCATGGAGTTGTTTAAGAAGCCCTCATTCAAGTTTATTCAAGTTTCAATATTCATCAAGTGGGGTGTTGTAACCATAAAATGTAGCCATGAAAAGACCTTCTGATGTTCTTTCAAAGTTGGTGCCTCCATGATACATGTAATAATTGTTGAAGACGCGATTGAAAAAATCTTGCCATAGAAAATGCTACATCTTGTGCAGTTCTGTAAGGGTCTTTGTCACCTCATTTCTTGAACCATCACACCCAACTTTTAATGAACATTTTTTGCCTCTTAGGATTGTTTGGAGTAAAGTTATCACAATAGGATCCATTGTAATTTTCAATGATAAGTTATGGGACATCACTCTATTGACACATGATTCATGGAACACCGATATTCAAAGATTCGCCATTTGAGCACACTTTCCCTACATCTCCATAAGGTGTCGTCACATTTCCATATTCATTTTCGATTGGAACTAATATTATCGGCCCTCCTTGTAATGCAAAGAGGTTGGCTTGTTTATACATATTCATTATTTTTGGCATGAAAGTCTGCATTTCATTCTTGTAGACCTGATTCTTAGTTCGTAGTTGGATTCCTCATATTGTGTAACCACATTAAAATGCCTCTGTAGTTCCACTCACACACATGTACGGACCAATCCTCATGATAACGTAGAGGCTTGCATCTTGCACAAACTGGAAGAATTTGATAAAATCTAGACATCAAGAGAAATCATATTTTCGTCGTTAAAAAAATGTATGTCTCGATTGCATCAAAGTCCACCATCTTTAACTTTTTGAATAAGATTAGGGTTTAGGCCACATTGCTTGAGTATTGCGTGGATAATGAATTGAACCCGAGAAGATAATGCGTCGTCAGCCATTGATAATTACAATATTTGAATCATCGAACCATTATCTCCTCTACTAATGGACAAGGAAGCTAAAGTTACAACAAGCAGAAAAACAAGCCATTCAAGAAGGTAAAACATCTTTGATTCTACGACTTATATGCTTGGTTTATTCATTTCTCTTTATGGATGCGCTTATATATATATATATAGGGGAGACATGGTGATAAAGTGAGAGATCTTTTCTATCTATATTTTTATTCTAATCGATGAATTCTAATCATATACAAATTGTCAATGAATTTTGACTGACAAAACTCTATCTATATGAGTTGCTTTCTCTAAATTTGTGAAGTACTAATTTGCTACATCCTTAGAGAACCTTTTAACCAATTAGAAAATATCACAGACAATCAACAAATCTGTATGTTTGTGAGAACCAAACCAATGCTTGAACCAAAACCAACTCACACATGTTTATATCAGAAAAAACAATAACATCACAAGGCATCAACTAAAGTACAAAGTTGAAAACTCCAGACCAAACTTGAAAATTAGAGGACTAAAAAAAAAGTAATTTTTTCATAAACAAATACACTAAAAAAGAGTTGAAAAATTGTGTAGTCTAGCAGTTAGTTAGTGGTGAGCAAAAGAAGTAGGCGTGTGGCTATGAGTGTGTCCAACTCCACCACATTCCTCACCCAATAAACACACACCATATTTATATCACAATCATCATCCTCCATTTTCCCCCAAATTTCAAATCTCCCCATCTCCACAAAAATGTCATCCGCCATTGTTGCAGCAAGCTCATCCTCCTCCTGCTCCGCCGCCTTCACCAGATCCTCCATTAGATCTTCCCCTCACTTCCCATCTCCAAAATCCTCCGTTTCGCCCAACCCTCAGGTATTCCAGACAAAACCCAAATACCCGATTCCTTGCTTGGGCTTTCTACTGACTGTTTTTGTTTGTTCTTCAGAAAAGCGTTTTTCTAGGGTTGTCGGTGCCGGAGGCTAAGAAGGGGGTGTCTGCGGTGGAGAATACAGAGGCCGACGGCGGTAAGTGGTCGAAGGGGCTTCAAATTAGGGCGGCGAAGACTGCCGGAGCTTCCAAGACGATTGAGGTTGAAGTTGATAAGCCGTTGGGTCTTACTTTGGGGCAGAAATCTGGCGGTGGGGTTGTCATCACTGTAAGTAATTTTTGGTTACGTTCTTGCTGTCTTGTGGTGCTTTTTTGGGTTTGGATGATAATCTGAGATGAAGAATGGATGATTGCTTATTGTTTATTCTTTTATTTATTGTATAGTTATATGGAAAAATCATTAACTAATTGTGTATTATGGAATCAATGTGGACAATATTTATAAAAAAGAATTCAAAAAAATATTTAAATTAAAAGTTAAATATTTTAGACCCGTAACACAACTTTATTATATTTTGTAAATATTTTAATTTGTTATATTTTATAAATATTTTAATTACTTAACCAATTTAAATGTTTGTTATTATCACTATAGCATATTTTATCTAAAACGAGAGGGCTTTTAAGTTTTAGAGATCAAAGATAGATATGAAGCACAGACACAGATACGAGACACGAATACGACAAGACACAGACACGATGAAATACCATATTTTGAAAATCTAGGAGACGACACGACAAGGACACGCTTATTAAAATATTCATTTTTAAAATATACCTATCATTTTTATAGTAGAAGAAAAATTCATAGTAAATGAACTGATGCATTTACATGCTTAAAAGATTTAGTTTGATGTATTCATGTTTGAAAGTTATTATTGTTGTCATACATGTATCTTTTTAGTCTACTAAATGAGTGTTCTATACATGTCTAATACTTTTGTTGCACTAGCAAACCTCTAATAAGTGTCCACCATGTGTCAGAGCGTCCAAGTATCCGACACATGTCAGACACGGACACCCTATCCAAAATGAAGTGTTCCTGCTTCTTAGCGTCTTATTATTGCTGTGCCAAAAAGATATTTTATGCTTTTCAAATTAGTTAATTATATTTATGTTACTTTTTGTAACTTTTTATAAAGTACATAAAAATAAATAGGTTTGAAGTTGTGTATCTGTTTTTTCTTTTTTGGTACATTATAATCAAGGGATTTAGACGGAGCTCTTTTCGTCTTAAGCACGTGGAAATTGAGTTAAGCTCTAGTTAACAATTTCTAGTTTTTCTTTAATACGTACCTAACTTTCATATATGATTGTGTAATTAATCTAAAGTTTTGAAGAATAAATAACCAAAAATAATTACTATATACGTTAAAAAATATTGTCGAACATGCTTTTCGTTTAAAATGAAAAAAATAATAACAAATACTTATCATACATAATTCTATTTTTATTTTTATTAAAAGAGTGGAAAGAAAAAAGAAAAAAAGAGAGAGAGAGAAATGAGAATGTGACCATATCGATTAACTTCGTTTATGAATTATGATTACTAATAGGAGGGGTTGTAGATCTGTTCTTCTATTGAAAGAACAGAGTATATTTTTACGAAGTCATCTGAAAACTTCTAGTTTACTGTTTTAGTGGTCTTTCTCAAACTCATTTATTATTATAATTTGCTATGATAAAAGTCATAGCTAATAAACAAATTATAAAAAAAATACAGTTTTGTACCACTGTGGTCATTGATTTGTGTGTCCGTGTCGGACACTTTTGACACCTGTTAAATACGTATCAAACATTTGTCTGTGCAAACTAAATTTTAATTTTAATTTGTGAAATAGATCCAACTAATCTTTTAAATATATGTATCATTTCTTTTGCTTTGAACTTTTTTCTAGTAAAAAAAGAAGTATACTTTTAAAAAATGTTTAAATCAATGTGCCCTTGTCATATTTGTATCCTACATTTAGCAATATAACGTTCTACATGTTCATGTCCTATCGTGTTTGTGTCTCGTATTTGTATCCGTACATCTAGACCTATAATTTGGAGAAAGTTTGACTCTGATTCCTATGATTTTAAAAGTTAGAATATACTTCTTATGGTTTGATAAAACCTTGTAAATAGTCCTTATGGTTTATTAAATCCTATCACACCGTAGAGACTAAATTCTATAGAGACTAAACTCTAACTTTCTCCGAATCATAGAGACCAAATTTGCAAATTAACTAAAATCTTGTGAAACTAAATCTTACTGTGATGGTTTCCTGGATGTGGAATTTGTGTGGATGCATTTGTAATTTGAGGTAATTTTTGGGAATAATGTATGTTGGATTAGGCAGTGGATGGGGGAGGAAATGCAGCAAAAGCAGGGTTAAAAGCAGGAGATCAAGTTCTATACACAAGCAGTTTCTTTGGAGATGAATTATGGCCTGCTGATAAGTTGGGATTTACCAAAACTGCCATTCAAGCCAAGCCTGATTCTGTCTACTTTGTTGTTAACAGGTTTCTTTTCCCCTTCTTTCATCTTCTTCTTATTTATACATTAACTTTGATTTCATTTTTTACTACTTTTTGTTTTGTTTTGCTTTGTTTTGCTCCTTCCAAGTTCTTAGTTAATGGCATGAATTATTCAATATTCTGTTTAATTGTTTGATTTTGTATGGTTAGTCCTTAAGATTAGTATTTGTTTGTTTAAAAAACTACCCTTTGATCAACTTCTAAAACTTTTGCAGTCCTTACCACTTTTTTTCCTATTGTCCGCAATTTTCCTCGGGGTGTTCGCAAAAATAGCAAAAACTATTATGATAATAGAATATATGCTACTACATTTTCTAAATTACAAAAGTAGCAGATTTAAAAACAGATAGCCATGTACTAGCCGTATGATATATCTAATTAATCTTATTTGCAATAATGCAAAAATGAAGTGTTATGGGTTGCTTTTTTCTTAATTTTTTTTGTCATCAGATGCAATTTTCCATTTTTCTTCTCCAAATTTTAAAACAAAAATTTTTTTTTGAAAAAGATATTTTTTTCAAAAAAGTTTTTCGCTGATTTTTTTTAAAAAAATATTGGTTCAAAAGAAAGATTTTGATAACAATTTGGTCTTTTGGGTTTTCATTTTTTAAAATTAAGTTTATGAACACTACTTAAAATATTTTTATCAGTCATGTAAAAAATGGATTAAAAATATTTTAAAAAAGAAGCCGGAATAATTTGTCGCATGATAAATTATAATTGAATAACTTTGTAAGATGTATAAAGATAGGTATCCACGATGCCACTAAGTATTTTCCATTTTGAAAAATATAAAAGAACAGTGTTAATTTTTCAAATTTGATTATAACTATTATTTTAAATAGCAATAATTCAAATGTTTACCTAAGAAAAATAAAAACCACAATGAGGAAATCATAGAAAATCAAATACAATTTTCAAAAACCAAAAAATAAAAGGCAAATCATTATCCAATGATCAACCTAAATCGTTATTAAAGAATACCATAATAACACTGAATTTGATCCAACCTTAAAACATTTCTTTTGCAATAAATAACAGTAAACATTATTGAAAGCTTACGAACTTTTTAAAAAAACTTCACAAACAATATATGATGTATATTAAGTTGTAAAATGTTGTTAAAACAGAGGTGCTGAGGTGGATGTTAAACGACTCCCAAAGAGACCTGCGCCACCTCGCTTTGGAAGAAAACTTACTGATGCACAAAAGGTAAAGCATCACTCAGCCTTTACAATGTAACCCTTTGTATTAAATTTACTTCATCTTTAGACTTTAGCTTCATGGTTTTTGCATTACTACTATGTGTTGTGCAGGCTAAAGCAACTCATATATGCCTTGATTGTGGATATATTTACACCCTATCCAAACCCTTTGACGAGCAGGTTTGCCTTGATCTCGACTCTTTTAAACCATTTTCACTAATTTAAAATTAGACAGTCAAAGCATAGTTTAGTGGATATGATACCAGTTCCTAAATCAGAAATCAAGGGTTTGATCTCCACCCTGTAACTGTTGAACTCAAAGAAGAATAACTTGTTAATATAAGATGATGCCTCAGCTTGTATATCCAAATCTTCTTAAAGAAAATGTTGGTTGCTAATAGTGATAGGTAAGGATGTTATTTTATTATTCTACATCTAAATAATATGTGAATAACAATATATAATCAAATTTGGTCGCTAATACAAGTTCAAAGAGATAGATTATATGTAATAACGATGTGGGCTAAGTCTAGTTAATCAAGCAGTGATACTACGTCGGGCTTAGATTGACTCAAGCGAGAGGACATCGAGTCACATGTCATTTGACAAGACTATGTTGGATGTGTTTGTTTTTGAAGCGTAGTCTGGATTGTATAATTCTTCCAAAACATGAGTAAACTTGATTGTGCTATTGAACATATATCATCAACGCAGGAGTCAAAGTTTTGAAACTCTACTGAGTTTTGTTTTGTTGTTTGAACTAAATGAGTTGTATTTGGATGGTGCAGCCTGATGGATATGCATGCCCTCAATGTAGAGCACCAAAGAAAAGGTTTGCAAAATATGATGTGAGCACAGGAAAAGCAATAGGAGGAGGTTTGCCTCCAATTGGAGTCATTGCTGGTTTGGTTGCTGGCATTGGAGCTGTTGGAGCATTGCTTGTTTATGGCCTTCAGTGATACTCATTTTCCATTATACCAAAACTTGTATCATTTATCATTTTCCTAATTCATAATTCCTTCTTATTTCCATTTCTTTAACCTTGATCTTTTTGTCCTCACATTTTCGAGCTGCACATATGTTAATATTATAAATTATATTTGATTCACTTGTATAAGATCCTTTTTTTTTCTTTTGAGGAAATAAAATTTTAATGGAAGCCCTTTTAAGAAAAAGACGTGCTGGTTGCATTATGCTAATAGTTGTTTGATATAAATTTGAGAAATTGTCTTTTAGCAATCATTGATTGTAGATTTGAATTACTTTTGTCCTTATAGATCCAACAATACAAATTTGCTAGTCACTTGTGTTGGCTATCAATAATTTTTGTTTGTGGCGACATAATCTTTTGCTGATATTCGGTTAGTTCAAGTTGAAGACTAAAGTCCAACATATGAGTTCTTTTAAAAAAATAATTGACTCAATTAATCACTATTTGTTAATTTTGAAAGTTTGCTCTTTTAATAGCTAGAAATCCATCTTTATTATTATACGACAATTAGACCAAATTTGACAACTATTTTGTTTTTAGTCATCTTAAAGTAGAACTATGAGACGAAACAACGACGTACTATACTTGAATGAAAGTGATTGATTTGGACATTTTAGTTATAGCTTGGAGTTTCTCTCATAGTTTTAGTGCTCAAAGCGATTGGGTAGCATGTGGTAGACCAACAATGTTAGATGATGAGTGTGTTGACAATAGTGCATTACGACAAGACTATAAATCTACCATTTTGATTTTTTGTGTGATAGACGATGATGCAATAATAAGTATTAGATAGTAGTGATGCATAGTACAACATGATAGTGAATGGAAAATGACAATGTTAAACAAAGATACAAAAATTAGTGACAAAACAGTGAAGCTTCAATGTTTTATTGATAAACTTGTAGACTAAATAGATATAAACTTTCTTATGAACAAAAAAAAATTATTTTGCTAAAAGAAAAAAAGACGTTGGTTCATAAAAGAGGAAAGAAGTAAGAATATGCGATGCAAAAGCAAGAATAATAAAACAGGGAACGTATAAAGAAAAAAGTATATAAAAAAAAGAAGCACTCGTCAGCTTTCGAAGTTGTGCATAGTGAAAATCTGCTTTACTGTACCATCCATTCTCTTCGACACCGCAACACCAACTTTACGTTTTCTTGCTGTTGCTTTAAAGCAAACATCCAAAGATTGGCCAATACAACAATAAAACCCACAAGTTCTTGCACAAAAAAAAAGAAGGTTTTTGAGACTTCCCATTTAGCGATTCTGTAAGAAACCAGTCCTCCTCCACATTAGAGAGCCAAAGGGATGGAGAGAAAGGTTTTGGTGGTGTGTTCTGTTGTGGGTTTATTGGGAATTTTATCAGCTGTTACTGGGTTTGTTGCTGAAGCTACACGAATCAAGGTCATTTTTTCTTTTATTTCTGCTTGCAATCCATCTTTAGTTTTCTTTCGTTTGTTCTTTTTAACATTGGATTTCACTTGCATTTGGGTTTCTGTTTTTGGGTTTCTCTTGTATTTCTCAACCGTTCTCTTGGCTGATGAAATTAACGAGGAAAATGGAGGTGGGAAGTTCTTTTTCTTGTTCAGGTCTTTTGTGAACTTTAGATGGCAATGCATCTTATTGGAATAGTTGCAGTTCTATTGATGTTTTGATTGTTCGAAACTTCGAAATTTAAGGGCTCCTTTTTCAGTTTTTCTCATGTTTTTTGGATAGTTTCTCACAGAAACAATATACAACTTGTGGTTCAGATTGGTATCAATGTTGCCTCTGTTTTGTCTTTTTCTTCTTTTTCCTTCTGTCTATTGAAGCTTGGAGGGTCCGAACTATATAAAGGAATTAAGAAAATTGAGTTGTAAAATGTCCATATTTGTGGCTTTAGAAAGGAGAAAGCGGAGACTCCCATTAGTTTATTGACCTAGAATATAAACTGTCTTTTGTGTTGCTTGACACAAAATGTTACAGTTGGTAATTATTTTGTGGGATTAATCAAACATGTTTAAGATGGTCTGGACACCCACAATTGTGTAAAAGAAAAGAGAATATATGGAGTTGATAACAATGTGTGACACCAAGGATAGAAACTCCTCGTTTTCCTTTTGTATTTGTTTCTCAAGCATTATCTTTGTATGCCGCTGGTGTAAAATTGGCTTTGGATGATGATTTGACGCTAATTATTGAATTCATTTTAAAATATTGGGTATGCTACTGTTTTAAAGATCTCTTTTTCATATCTTAATTAATATGCCGAGTTTTTAATCTGATGAGTCTTTCCTTTTTCATGGTTTGGTTCATGTTACTAAGTTTCCTTCACTCATTAGTATTTTCATGTTTACAATGTGTCATACGTTGACAAGGTGTGGGGTTCTAAATTGATTATTTTCCATGCAAATCCTCCTTTAATTCCCTGTTTGTTTGATCACTGATTCGGTAATTCCTAGTTTTGATCTTTCTCTTTGACGTTTAAGTGGTCTTTTAAAGTGGACCTTCTCATATTTTAGTCTTTGTTCTGTTTTAAATCGTTTTTTTTTTTCTTTTTCCATGCAAGTGGTCCCCAGTGGGGAATGGGGTTTTAGATCCATTGGAAAACCTCTTTAATACCCCTATTCTCCAGCCGTCATGGAGAAAAAACAGAACGTAGGCTACTTTATTGAATCTGTTTCTCTACTAGCTTTTACTTGGAGTAAGTTGTCTCCTTTTTGTAATTTTATTCTAAACACCCTTTCTAGTCGATGGGGGTGTTTTTTCTTTTGTAACTATCTCCCAATAAGATACTTTTTTAATTCCATTTCATCACATCAATGAATGGTTACTGGCAAAGACAGAAGAAGACTGTCTCAAATGGTCAGGTTGCAGGTTGTGAATTGTGATGGATTTTGAGTTGAATGGTTGTGGGTTATGGGTTGAATGGGCATGGGTACGGTTGAATGGGTGCGGGTTGTGAGATTGCAGCCGCACAGATGACAATGCAATGAGCAGATGGTTGAAGACTAGGTTAGGGATCAGGATGGAAAGGTTTTACTTTTTAGAGTCAAGAGAAATTAGGAGAGAGAGATAGAGGATGGTGGGCAAAGGAGGGTGGAAGTGAACAGTTAGCATCATCTGAGAAGCAGTGGCGAGGTTGAGGGGAGGGGAAGGGGATAAAAGAGAGAGTCTAAATTGATGGTAGGTCTTATTTTTCTAGAAATAATTTCAAGAATATTGAGCTGCCTACCACATTACGTAAGCTTGGCATTAGTTCTTTTTTAGTAAGGTTACTTTATTTATTTGTTATTATTCTTATAGTATAAATGGGAGTTGGGGGATTTGAACAACGGACTTCTTAGTCTTCACTATATATAGATGCCAGTTGAGATAAGCTCTTCTTTTATGAAGCATAGAGAGCAGGGTACTCCACTGTCAAGAGAGTGTTGGCTGTCTAGTTGTCATGCTGGAAGCCAATATTGATATCCTCTCAACTCTATGTCAAGGTCTGTTTAGCCTCCATCAGATTTTGGAAATTCAAACAGCTCATGGTCCTTTGCACCGTTAAGGCTTGTTTCCTGACCAAGAGTCATAGCCTTGTGCTCCATATTTTAGCCACAATAGTTTTCTATTTTTTTTTTTTTAATTTTTCTTTTTATTTTTCCCATAGGGAGGATTTCTCATATAAATACCTCCAAATCCATTTGGGTAGAAGGGCCTGATTTCTTTCTTTTAAATTTCTAATGTCGTCCAAATTAGGTGGGCAGCTGCACCTTTGCCAGTTTACTAAGCAAAGCTTACTTTCTCATTCTGGGATGTACCAGAAAAAATTCCTAAAATGTCTCCAATCGTTTGGTCACTGATTTTGGAGTTTTGAAGTGAGACATGTAGTGTATTGTTAAATTGGAGAGGGCCGCTTGGATTATTGCAACTAAACCACCCTTTGATATGGAAGGATTGCTCCAATTGGTGAGGTTATTTTCAGCTTTATCGAAAATAGGCAGCAGAAAGACTTGGAGCAGAGAGGCAGAATAAATGAGTCGAAGGCTATGAACAATAAATATTTCTGACTTCTAGTTGATATACCTGCCCCATTTCTTCGAAAATATTAAACAGTTTTTTAATATATATACATCTACATCCATATGTATATATATATCTCTTTTTTTGTCCTAGTTGACTTTGACAGGCCAAAGTCAATTTTCTGGCCAAGATGAAGCCCAACAACTCTATCCTAGCCCAACCTCGAATTCCTTGAATCCAATAAATTTAAGAAATCCAAACAAATGAATTATCTTCTTAAAATAGACAAATTTAGGTCCAAAATCCAATAATTGAAAGGGAAACAACCAAATTAAAACCAATAGTTTATTTCAAGCAACAAGTCCATCTTAATCCATCTTAATCTAAATTACTTAATCAAGATGAAATTCAAAGGAGGACTTGAGTTGACGGAAATTAACTATGTTTGAAAATGTGGGACGTTACATATAATGAAAAGAACACTGTGTGATTATTCTAACCGTAGCGATCATTTATTAATTTCATTATTATTTTTGGTTATCAGTTTGAATGGATCAAGAACCTGTTATTTTCATGATTTTGTAGTTTCCTTATGTGCAAAAAAAAAGTTATTATACAATTTCAGTTAACGGTTGTATAAACTGCAGTGGAATCTTTGAACTGATTATTTGGATGGTGTAATTACCTATTGTTTTGGCATTATTTGTTCTTAGTTTGTAAGTTTGTTTCCTGAATCTATGAAAGGGGTAACAAAAAATCGATTCCAATTTTTCTAACAGGGCTCTCAGGTTCAGTTTATCTCTACATCTGAATGTGCATATCCGCGAAGTCCAGCAATGGGTCTTGGTTTAACTGCTGCGATTTCTCTGTTGATTGCACAACTAATTGTAAATGTTTCTAGTGGTTGCATTTGTTGCAGAAGAAGTCCCAATCCTTCCAATCCTAATTGGAAAATAGCACTCTTGAGCTTTGTTATTTCATGGTAAGGGGTCTATGAACTATTCTAATTAAATGAACATTCCATCTTATTTTTACAGTTACATATCTTTCTAACTGGAGAAACAAATCATTATTTTTGTCAAGTGCCACTCCTTGAGTTGTGAATTTGAGCTAACACTAGGCCTGACTTTTGAAATAGCTGGAAATGATGGTGGTGGTTGAACTTCAGGATACCTTTCCGTTTGGTAGTCAAACAGGAATTGGGGTGCGAATTTGGTCAAATCTGATCTGTATTTATGCTGTTTTACTCTAGATGCTCTAATGCTCTCCCCATCCTGAGTGTAATCTCTGAAGTTCATTAAGCACTTCACTGGTAGAGAATACTCATCTCATCTCCCAATTGGATTTAGTTGCACCTAGAAAAATACTTTGGACGTTGCTGATTCTTTTTTCTGGCAGTAGTATAACTAATTAGTCATCTGGGCTGTCTATTGAATGGTTAATGGTTCATTATGATTTATGAAAGTTAGCTAACAGGTGGGTGGGTTGTAGGAGTGTGTTGAGGAAGAAGGAATCAGTTTTAGGATGCAGTGAAGATGTCATCAGTCGCCAATTTTCTTCTCCTAATAAACTTTTTCTCTCCTCAGCTTTCCTTGCTTTATGCTCTACACTAATATGGAAATGTTTGGTATTGATATACTGATCGAGTTAAAATATAAATGAAGCATGAAAGTTAGAGCCTTAGAAGGGTGATCTCCTCTCCACTCTGAAAAGTCACTTCCCATCGACTAATCCCCCCCCTTCCCCTCTCTGGTATCAAATTCTCATTTTTTTTCCTCAAATTTTCTGTCAAAACTTGGCCTCACATAGTTAGTCCTAAAAGTTTGAAAGAACTTAACTGGTTTTATCCCTCTAGATGTTACCTAGAGAATAAATTACAAATTTACAAAAAGCCCAAAGTGACACGTGAAACCTAACGAGGGTCCATACCCTTCCCTCTGAACCCTCCATTGTTCATCTCCCCACAAATATCCCATAAAACAACACACACCCAGCGAACCAGAAAAGTTGGCCTTTGTCACTGAAGGCAGATGGAGGAGGAACTCTCCAATCATTGCATGAAGATATCGCAGGCCAGCAATCCAAACATCAAACTCCTGTAGAAAGCAACTCCACACAACCCTTGCATCTTGGCAATCCCAAAGGAGATGATCCAGAACTTCCTTGGCCTTTCGACGAAGAAGACAATAGAGAAAGGCCACATTAATGAGGCCGTCTTCCTAGAAGCCTATCTATAGTGTTCATCCAACGAAGCAAAACTCTTGATGGGTAATGCTGTTGGAGTTCATATTTTCATTTAGGATCTAAATCGACGGGTAAAATGGCTTCTTTAATTTGGCGTACAAGTAATATTTTCAGTAATTTTGGCCCTGGCCTGATCACCCATCATCAGACAAAATCCATGCTCTGTTTGATGTCATATCACTCCAGATGGCTATCTGTAAATGAAGCTAAAATTCTTTGGCGTCAATTACTAAGAGCATTCATTTGGTATTCGTGGGAAGAGGAAGAATCAGTAGGATAAGAAAAAAGCTTTCAGGTCCTTGTGTTTAGGAAGGGTTAGAAAGAATCTGTGGGAGCAAAGGCAAAGCTTTCAAGATCTTAGGTGAGCGTATTTTTTTCTAATTGCTTCTTGGTATAAACACTATAAAGCCTTCGTACAGAACGTCAGCCTTCGTACAGAATGTCTTTTCTTTTAAGTTCTCTAGCCCAACTCTTTTCTATGTTTTGATTTACAAATGAATTAGTTTCTCTTCTTAGATTAGTATAACCTTTTTCCACATAGGGTCTGGACCTAGAACATAGGAGGGAATATCCTAACTTCCTGTACTGTGTAACGTTACCATCGGTTCATGACTGTGAGGGGCAGCACTTGCATTAGTTAAGTGGTCGTCCTTTTATTTTGAATGGGGGTAATGATTGTCAGTAATAAACATATTTTACTTTAGAAGCAGCTATTCTACTCTTTTGCCCTTCGCTCCATCCTCTCTCAAGTCAGCATATGCTGCGAAGGATGTTTTTGTTTGCTATAGAACAACTTCAAATTTATTACACGGTCCTACACATTTTGAGGAATTTAAGTTCATAATCTTGTATGTTTTACACCATTAGTTTATGTCTTGATGTCATATTCCATTTGGCTGAATTTTCAGGTTCAGTTTCGTAATTGCCTTCTTGTTATTGCTGACTGGTGCTGCCCTTAACGATCAGCACGGTGGAGGAACTATGTACTTCGGTAATTATTACTATTACTGCTATGTCGTGAAACCTGGAGTCTTTGCTGGAGGCGCCATTCTGTCACTTGCAAGTGTTTTATTGGCAATAGTCTATTACCTCACTTTGAATTTGGCAAAAACCAATAGCCCTTTGTGGGGGAATCCTGTTCCAGCTCAAGGCATTGCTTTGGGGCAGCCTCCATTTCCCCCACAAAACACTCAGCAACCCGTTTTCGTTCACGAAGACACATACGCACGACGACAGTATGCGTGATTCATAACCGGTCTCCAAGCAACTTTTGTGAGTTGGTGAGCTTGTGAAGACACGAAGAAGTACTTAGAGAGTGGACACTTTAGAAGGATATGGAAATTTGTTGCTTCTCTGCATTTGGCTGTGTAGGTAAGCTGAGGGATGTTGTATAGTAAGATTATCATCAAACAAAACATGTAGTATTTATGTGAAAAAGGAATGTATTTGGGACTCTGTTTTTGTTTTATTTTTAGGACTCATTTGGAACCCAATCTCCAATGGTGTATTAAAATGCAAGCAGTACTTGGATGCACTCAAACAAAGTCGAAAAAATTTGCTTAACGAATCAAACTTAAAATCATCAAGAGATATGTAGACGGTAAAATACTTGAAGAGAAAAGACAAAAAGCTCCATATACAACACAAGGGACTTTGACATAAAAAGGTCCCCATGAAACAAATGATTGAAACTAAATAATCCCTCTTTCTTATTTCATCATTTCATGTCCCCATGTGAACAATTTACAAAGTATTTGTAACAACAAGTTGAAACCATTGAGCTTGCGTATCTTGTAAACAATTTGAATCACTACCAACACAAACACAACTCCTCATCAAAATCCTACTAGAATTTGAGCTCTCTTTCTCTAAACACATACCATTATTGCCTTGCTTTGTTAGTGTGGCCAAATGAAGCTTAGAATCTGAAATGGCTGTCCAAACGCTTTGTTCACCAAAACAATCCCTTGATAATGATGGGGGAAGCCCATTTCCATTGGCTTTTAGACAAAAATTAGTTGATGCCAACATTATTGGAGTTCCATCTCCTTCATAACTCCAATGGCTTGCATTTGAACAATTGTTGAGAAAAATTTCCTTCTGTTTCATGTCATGCACTTGGACACATTGCCCACTTTGTGGATGATACATTAGGTAAGTGTTTGAGGAATTGGAATTTGGATCTGTAAATCATATAGAGTAGTTACAAATATAGTGATCAGATCCAAAATATTTGCAAATATATAATGTAAAAAAGTTTGTAGATGTAGTAAAATTTAAGTCCAACTCTCTTGAAGCCTATAAGTGAGACTTTATTATTTAGTTGGAATCTATTAGCGATAGGATCTATCATTGATAGATTTTTCTATATTCATAATTTTTTTAAAATATTTTTATACACCTAATTATTAGCACTAAAAGTATTACCGCAATTGCTATTACCTAATCATAAAGAGCTTGAGTTATAAAGTCATTAAATTTTTAATATTAATTTGGTTCACGCATGTTAACGGGTTTGTTCATATGCGTATAGTAAGAGTATTTCTTTTACTCTTTTTTATTATGGTTTAAGGGAGCTTTATTGATATTAGTTTTAACCATTTAGGAGTATTTTTTAATTAAAATACTATCCGCTTTTATGACAAAAGTATCTTTTCACTTTTGAAAGTTCAAGAGTATTTCCAATAGAAAACAAGAGAAGAGACCATCATGAAAAGTAAGTTTTAGTCCATTTTTTAAATTTCATTGTCTTTTGTGGTTCATCATTCTTGTGTAGTGAAAAATAAACTTAGTCGTTTGATAAAATAAAAAATCGAAACAAAACCGTCATCAAATATAGGACACGGAATCATACCTTGTAACATGGTTTGCAAGAGTTGAAACATCTGAGAAAAACGAGGGTTTCTAACATCACTCCAATTGTAATTCAAAACTCCAAACACTTCTTCAAGTTCGACTTTACCCTGTCTATAATAATAGCTCCCTTGCCATCCCCATAACGCCCAATCCAAATCTTTCTCAACAAGATGAGCACTAAAGCAACTCAAAAACCTGTCATCAGCCTCATTAACTCCCGTTTGGTCCAACCCAAATTCACTCACAAACAAAGGAACAGCCTCAGCTCCTTCCATCACAAACTCAGCTCTCTGCACAAACCCATTGATGATCTTTGAGCAAATTTTATTGAGTGGGTTATGGATGAACTTCGATTGGGACTCTCCACTAAAGGAGTATAAGTGTACTTCAAATACTAGCTTGTTGTGTAGGTTGTTTAGTTGCAATGGGTATTGTCTTTGGCATCTTAGATCATTGTCGAAGTTTAGACCGGAAATGATTACGAGGATGTTTGGGTTTATGTTGTGGATTGTTGTTGCTCCTTGTGTTACGTATTTGTTCCAATCTTTCGATTTTGAGCTTGCTCCTCGGAGTTCGTTACGTAGGCTCATGGCTACCACCTGTTTGACATGAAGGTGAAAGTCCCAAATAATTTATCAAAGAAAGACATAATTTTGCTTACCAACTTTTTAGTACTATTTCCATTTTCTAAATATATATTAAGAATAAATGATTTGAGTACCCTGAACCAAACCAGCATAAATAGTTTACGTACGGTTGGATTGAATTGGGTCTAAAAAGTACTTTAATACATATCAAACCGACCCACGAGCCCCCTAACTTATTTTAATAAATATTTGGATTAGTCTTTAGTTTACCAAATGAACTATACTCTTGTAACTTACTTTTATAAAAACGTGTATGTGTCTATGTTATAGATTTGTTTCATATTTCAGAAAAATCATTTAAAAAATGTACAAGATTGAATTTACGTACTGCTGATTTGTTGTAGAATCGTCTGGCAACCAAACGAAGACCTTCCAACCATTCTTCCGAGTCGAAATATCGATCTCCAAAGAAACCATTTCCATCCTCAAGAGAGCAACACCATCTTGGTTGGCTAATATGATTGTCAGCTATAACCATCAAGCCACTAGTCCCAAGCACATCAACCACAGCTTCATAAGCTTCAAAAATGGTCATGTTCAATACAAATGGATTATGCAAAGCCAACCCCACCTTAGAAGCTCTCAAATCAAGAAGGTCAAAATTCTCCTCGACTGTTCTATTAGCATATCGAGTAAACATATGAGTTGCATACGTGAGCCTCACACAATTAAACTTCAATCGCATTACTTCATTTGCTAGGTCTTTCAGCGGTCTGCGATCAAGGCCTTCGATTAACATGCTTTGCGTGTGAGAAGGCCAATTCACGCACACAAGCTTCACTCGATGCCCGGTGGCCGAATCGACAATCCATCTCCCATTTGTCGAAAGAGGCAAAGAATAAGAAAGAGATGAAAAGAAACAGATGAAAGCTAAAACCACAAAGCTGAATTGAGTAGTGATTCCCATTGGGTTTTTCTACAAAGGAGAAATATGGGGTATTCCAAAGCTATTTTTTATAGTGCTTGAAGCAAATTTTTGGGGTATCAACAAATGCAAGAAAAGAAGTTAATATGGGAGGTTGTTGGCCAACTTTGTGTTGTGGAATTTAAAAACTCAACAGGCTTTTTCTGCATTGAGGGATCATATCATAAATAATAATCTTTTAGGCTTGGTTTGCCTTTTTGAATGAACATGCATTCCGACAAGTGTTCATTAGAATGTGTTTTAAAAAGGAAAGAAGAAAAAAGTGTTGAGGCATATATTCATGAGAAAGTATGGAGTAATTCTCAACAATTAATGATCCACCAAACTCAAGTTTTGAATTTGATGTGTTTTACAAGGCTATACCATTTATGGATACTGATCTGTTTTCTCAAATCATGGTGGATCAGCTGTGTTTTTTCTAATGAGAAAGGCCCTAAAACTGATAACAAAATCCCATCTCCTTCAGCCTTATATTATATACCTTTTTTCAGTCTTAATAAATTGTGTTTCTGATCAGTACAACGATCGTAGGTTGGAGTATTGAATCCTTCTACCTCACCTTAGCAGCATGTGTCTTAATAAATTTTTGCTGAGCAGATCAATTAAGGTGGTAGATGATAGCCAAACTAAAAGTCAATTCAGATTAACACTAGAGGGAAAAATATATTTTTCAAAAGTCGTTTTCATTTAAACTCTTTTCGTAAAAGTTTTTTAAAATAAATTTTGAGAGACGTCTAAAATGACTTAAAAGCTGTTTTGATATCCTATTTTCTTCATTCAAAATGACTTATTTTTAAAATTAAACACTTAGAAAAGTTAAACCAATATAAATATACTCTAAAGGTCCATTTATGCTTGTTTATTTCAAATTTCATATTCAGTTTTCTTAAAAATATCTTGTTGAAGGCAAAAAAGTGAAAAAAAAAAAATCTTGTGTTGAACTCAAAAATAAAGAAGAAGCAAAACAACAAATAAATGGACTATGGTTCCCGTTGATACTTATATTTCTAGGGGTTTGATATCGATATGAGGAGCAAATCAATATTATTTTCATTATATCGTAAGAATATCCACGAAATATGAAAATAAGCATCAAATAAACACCGCTAGAAAAAAGAATTTTAATAACACAAGAAATCAAGAAAAAAGGGGTGGAATGAGATAAAATGTACACCACTAACATAAGTATAATATAAATGATAGACAACAACGTTTGCTTATTTGAAACTAATAAAATTTTTATTTAGCTAATTTAAACTTATTTTAATTTTTTTTATGTTTTTATAATTGTTCAAAAATATCCATCGAAATCAAAATTTTATTAATATTTTCATCGAAATTTCTATAAGATCTTAATATTTCTATCGACGTTGATATTTTAAACCTGACATGCATCAATAGTATTGAAAAATATATTCTCTTTCATATGGGCTTAATTGTTGAGGAAGCTTTGTTAGGGAAGGAGAGGTTTTAAAAGGAATTGATGTTGGGGTTTGTGTCATGGTTTTTATGACATAATAAATGGATGACTTTATCAACCCTTCAAATTTGATTAACACTTCTTTTTATAGGCAATGCCTTGGCTATAGAATCATTTTTATGGAAATGTTAGCCTTTGACAAATTGTTATCTCTCATAGCCAGGCATGCTCTACTCTTTAGCCCAAGAATGTGTGTGTCAAATGAGCAAATCATTAAAACATGATTTGTAATATAAAAGTGGTTGATTGCACATTTTAAGAGTCATTTGTTGTTTTGTTTTCACACTTAATTTGGTTTGGTTTAACTCTCATCCACATATATTAAGTGAATGCTAATAAAAAGAAAATTGAGTCAATTAGAAAAGAATGGAAAAATACAACATTGAAATTCTGAAAAAGAATTAAAAATGAAAAAAGAGATGATATTTTCTTGTTTTGTATGAAATGTTACTAACACTATTTTTCAATAGCATCGAGATGCTATTCTATCATTTCGATGCTACCACACCCTCTCTTAAGAGGAAAACTTTGAAACTCACGATGGAAACAAAAATATTTTTGAATCATTTTAATTAAGGGGTTAGAGTTTAAGAAAGGGATTTTCAAGACTCGAGATTGTAAAGGTTGAGCCAAGAAGATGGATCGACATACCAAACGATTTTTTTGTTCTATTCCTTTATTTTATTTATTTATTTGTAATTTTATAATGGATTTTAGCTCATTTGATTATCATTCATAGTTCGTTTTCTTGAACTTTTTATGGTTTGATTTGATGAATGTGTTTGTTAGTATATTTCTTTATAAATAAATTAATCAATTTAGGCCAATAGATTAAATGAACGAATATTCAAGCATTTAACCTATTGGCCCTAGATTGATTATTGTTGTTTCTAAATCTTGTGCTCATGGTGTAGTTTAGATTATTAGAACTTTAATGCACAAAAAGGTGGCTCTAATTCAGATTGACTGATTTAATTAAGACCCACAAAATTTTTTTTACTAAACTAAATATGGAGGCTTTTAAAAAATAAAACAAAACCAAAAAATAATATTTACACCGTTATCGAGTACTTTTGAAAATGGAAAAAAACTCATAAGCCCACATCGTGAAATAACAAAAATACCCACGATTTAATCGGACCACACACGTGTTTGAAAAAACTTCTAATTTAAATGATCTTATAATATAGTCTTAAAGATCGTTTAGATTTTGGTACACGATCACGTTGTGTAAAAAAGAAGATGACAAAAAAAAAAAAAAGATGAGAGATGACGAAGAAGGAAGAAATTCTAAAAGATGAAACGAAGAAATCGCAAATGAGAAGTAAGAATATGAAGAAAAAAGAAGTAATAATATGAAGACGATGCACAAGAATTCGATTCTCGTCCCATAAAATTATTAACCAACAATTATATACTTAAAGGCCTTGAATATTAATGAAAACTATATAGGGATATTGGTTTCTTTGTGCTTGGAGACATAGTTAAAACCTTAAGAATTATTGTCATATGGAATAATATTGCATGTTTGTTACTGCATTCAATTGGAAAAATCAACTCTTTCTACTATATTAACTTATATATTCAAAAGTAAAAGGAAAAAGAAAACATGTTTTTCAACCAAACAATCACAACTTTTTTTTTTCTTTTGACAATAATAATGTTATATTAATGGAATTGAGATTAATTAACATCATATATTTCAAAACAAACAAAGAAGTACTAATCATCCATTCTAGTATATATACATAATATGCTTATTATTTTTCTTCTTTAAAATCATTAGTACTTGAAAAGAAAGAAGAAGTTTCAAACCAGAACGCTACATTCAAGTTAGTTATTAAAAAAGAAAGAAACTCGAAGAAAATTAGTTTATAACATCATCTCACTGAAGTCCTGGGCCATAGTTTCCTCCATGTGCCAAATCTCGTCGTACAATTCGTCCTACTACAATCATCTTTATTTCTTGGACCTTATTCATATTTCCTGAAAAAGTTCATTTCAAAACTTAAAATTATAAACTTTTTCATAGATCTTGGTTCGCTAGCAAAAGAAAAAATAATTAAAAATAAAAATGGTGAGAAAATGTACCATTTGGATCCAAGATTCTTGCTGCTCCATAGGTTGAAAGGAAAAGCATGAGATACAAGAGAGTTGCTAAAAATATTAAGTGCTTCTTATAAGAACCCATTGTGTTAATCTCTTGAGATCCTCTTTCCTTTGGTGTTTATATGTGAATAATGCTTGAAGGTTATGTGTATCTTTCAAATAAATATATTAGTGCTCAATTTTCAAATTTAATTAATGTTTAATGGTCCATATTGCTTGAAATTTTGTTGGCTAATTAATTAAAAAAAGCAATGAAAATTAAATGAAGCAATCAAATATTAACGAAATAAAACGTTGCCAACACAAAATTTACAAGTATACTCAAAGTCTATCGCTTATAAATTTTATAACATTTACAATTTTTTAAAAACGGTACTATGTACCTAATTATTAGCTCTAATTAAAAGTATTACTCATTATAATTATAAGTACTTTAAAAAAAAACATTTTAAATAAATATAAATAATATCTCATCTTGCTTTCAATATAATTAACTTAGCTCAATCGACAAATAATGAGGTATATAAATTATGATATTAGGCCAAAGGGAGAGGGACGAGATAGTGGGTTGCCAACTCACCCTTCGACTTGCCCTAGTTATTCATTAGGGTAATTCTTTGTTTTTTTTTCTTTCAAATGAAAAGAGAAAAGAAAAAATTACTAACGCGTTTGCTTTCAACTTCAAAGTCTGAGGTGATCGTCATTCCAAATTTTTGTCTCCACTTACTATATTATTAAATTTTCATCAAAACATCAATGATTACATCAATATTTCCACATATTTTTCATAAATTCAATATTGATACAAGAGAAAAATCGACATTTCCATTATATCATACAAAAATCTACTAAACAACAAAATAAGCACGAAAACACGGTTTATACAAACATAATTAAATAATAAACATGTATATTTATTTTCTAATTAAAATTTATTTTCATGAATTTCTTGTTTTAATAAAATTTCCAAAAGTTTCCATCAAAATCGTGATATTTCAGTACTAATTTTTCTAAAAATTAAAACCTCGAAATTTCCATCCAATTAATATTTTTAAACTTTGCACACTACCACAACTTTTTTTAAAAAAAGTGGATGTTATTAATTGACTTTTCTTGTATTTATTAATTTATCTATAAGATATCGGAGTAATTATTGGAACAAAAGAATCCATAATTGAAATCAAGATTATTGTTCATTGTTTATTATTTAGTTTTAGTATATTAAGATCAATAAATTAGAGATGCAATTGAGGCTCTAAGTGCCGAACCGACAAGTTATTGTTGCAAAGCTAAAATAATATTTAAAAAATGATAAATAAATAAAATAAAATGAAATTAATTCTTTTTTAAAAAGGACAATATAATTAATAGAAAAACAATTTATGTCCAAATATTGTTAATATTTCTCTTTCTTATGCATTTATAATTGATATGATATATGTCAATATCTAAGTAGAAAACAAAAAGCTTCATATCTCAAATTTATGTTTTATAATAGGAATGATTGCAAATATAGCAATTATATTCAAAATAATAAAGTATATAAAGAAATTGTAAATATAGCAAGGCCTATCACTGATAAACCATAAGAGTCTATCAATGATAGAAATCTATTATCGATAGACTTTGCTAAATTTGTAATTTTTTTTAAAATATTGCTATATACTTAATAATTATTCTAAAAATTGCTATCCATTATAATTATCCTTTATAGTATATATATTTTTATATTAATGAGACTTCATGTAATAATAGATTAGCGAGCGAGCAAACTATCATAGACAAAAGGCAATTTCAAACTTTATTAATATCTACATTTTAAGATTTTACTGTTATAATATATATATATATATATATATATATATTTATTTATTTATTTATTTTGCTATATTTTGTAAATGGTTTTACTATTTTATTATTTTTTAAAATGTCGCTAAAATAAACCTAAATTAGTTATGAAAAGCTATTTTTCTAAATAAAATTATAATAAACTATTTATATTACACGTGTAGGTTGAAATATTGGACATATTTTATTGGTTTAAAATTCGTTGACAATAACCAATGAAGGAAGCACACTAAAAAATTCTAAGAAGGAAGAATTGAGGTAAGTTGATAAAATATACCAACTCATGAACTCAACTCAATTCGTGAGTCAAACACTCCGAGTCATTTAGTGAATATGACAAACCCAATTCATATTCTAATTTGGAGATACAATAATTAAATCAAAGTATTTGTAAATATATCGTATCGTTGATAGATTCAGAGCTTCCATACACTATTTGGACTATATATATATATATATATATATATTATAGGATAATAACTTAAAAATATTTGAATAATGAGAGGTAAAATTAAACATTTGTTTTAATTCTTTTTTCAAAAATGAATTTCCTTAAAAAATATTTTAATTCTATATTTAAAATTTGCCCATAATTTTTTAAACATACCTTATGGGATGGAACGCCTTATTCGTACATAAACAACCCCCAAACTCAACTCTACTTTTTTTGTAGACTATTTTTTTTTATTTTGATTTTAAAAAAACATTTACTTTATTTCAATTATTCAATCACACCATAAATCACATAGAAAAAATAATTAATTTTTAGAAAAATAATAATAGTTTGTCTTGGATCAACAATTTGTAATTGAGTGAGCACAAAAAACTGATGCACTCAAAATTTTCTTATATTTGCAATTGTTCTATGTCATGCATTTTAAATTGAACGACTTTTCTAATCATCTTGCATTATAGTATAAATACTTCTAATATAATAACATTTAAAATGCTCACAAATAATTAATTAGAAGGCATTATATGGAAAGCAAAAATGGATTCCAAGAAGCACTTCTCAAGAATAGTTGCTAATGTGTTGGGTCTTCTGCTTCGCTCTTCTCCACCACTGTCATCTCCACAAGGCATTTACATGCATCTTCTAATGGTGAATTCGTTTTTATTTACAATATTTGCAACAAAACATTTATTAATGATATATCAAAAATGTTATTAATAAATGATGGAAAGTTATTTTTAAATATAACAAATAAAATTAGTTATTTTAATGAGCAAATTAAACCCTTTTAAATTACTTCGAATTTTATAAAAAAAAAAAAAAAGAAAAGTAGTGTATTAATTACAGTTAGAATAATGCTAATAATCACAAAAATTTAAGAGTGAAGTATACGCATAAAATTAAACTGGTTTTCTTCTTCTTCTTAAAGGACATTGACGATTAGCTCAGATATCAGTTGATGATCGCCCATGGGAGGAGGGAAGCAGTGGACTATGTGGTCTTTTGGTAGATCGCACTCTTTGTTGGTTGGCTATCAAATTAGTTAATCATAACTTGTCGTACGAAAATTATATGCATTTAGAGTAACTGAGATGCATAAAGAAGAACGTATATCTTAGATGTTTGATAGTATAAAGTTCTATCTCAAAATTAATTGGCAAATTCATGTTTAGTTTGTTTACCACCACATCTGTTCTAATTGGTTGACTATATTTTCGTAAGACATGCAAGAGTCTTACTGAATGTCAAGCATCATGTGTTTGGCTAAGTCATTTTTATCTGAAAAATAACATTTTCTTATTTGTTGTAATTAATTTCTTTGCATTGGTGTAGTAATTGCTTCCACTCTTGAGATTATTTTACCTTTCAAATCTTTCTTAAAAATGTTCCACTCTTAACAAATCTTCTGAATTTTTGTATTGCTGTAATTACTTCTGCTCTTGAGGACTTCCACCTATTTTTTCAAAATTATAAAATCTAACGTTGATGAAAGAGATCATATAAACGTGATACGATATTCAAGGTTTTCCACAATTTTCAACACATTTGCTACGGCCATATATATACACCTTTATGGTCACAAGTTTCTCTGCAACAACTATATATATTGTTACCAACAACAAAAGAAGCCAAAATCAACCTATACTTTGCCTAATTACTCAAGCTTGACCTATTTCCATTCTTTGCCTATATCCAATACACTACAAGTCAATACCTAAAGGTTGAGAATTTAATTAAAGAGGAAAAAATTTAAAACATCCATAATATAATGTAAATGTTGTTGGAAAAGAAAACAGAACCTTATAAAAGTTTCAAAAGCTAAAAGGACCCACCATAGATGTTGAAAGACCAAGTGTTTCCATCCCACAATAAACCAGAACCATACATATATAAAAGAAAATGAAATGAAGTATGACATCTTTATTTTGAAATAAAATTAAATTACACCTTTAATTCCATTGAACAAGTAGAGGAAAGTAGTTGTCAGCCTAAGTACAAAACGTTATATTTTTGTTATATATACATAGCCAATATCTTATCCAAACTCCAAACTCCATTATGACCAACCAAATTAAACACCCAATTCCACTTCCAGTTGTAGCAAAGTCAGTTGTTTTGCTTCTTTTTTTAACAATCCTTTGTAAAACAAGAGCCATTATCACCACTGAAACTGAAGCTTTATTGAAATGGAAAGCAAGTTTGCCAAAGCAATCAATTCTAGACACATGGGTGATTCTTCCATCAAACTCATCAAGCTCCTCATCCAAAGCTTTGTCAAATCCATGTCAATGGAAGGGAATTACTTGCAACAATGAAAGCACTCATGTCATAGAAATCAATTTGGCTAACACTGGTTTGAATGGTACTATTGAAAGTTTAGACTTTTCTTCATTTCCCAACCTTCTTAGATTGGATCTCAAATTGAATAATCTCAATGGATCCATTCCACCTTCCATTGGACTTCTCAGTAAGCTTCAATTTTTTGATCTCTCCACCAACTCCTTCAATAGTACTCTTCCTTCTTCTCTTGCCAATTTCACAGAGGTTTACGAGCTGGACGTATCTCGAAACAACATTACTGGAGGCTTGCATCCGAGCTTCTTCCCGACTGAAGATTCGAAATTTGGTTGGAAAAGCATGCAGAACTTGCTTATGCAAGATACCATGGTAAGAAAAATTTCTTAATCGGTTAAGCTATGCTTAATTTAAACTAATATTTAATATATATATATATATATATATATATATATATATAATTTAATTTTAAAGAAAAAAAGATCTTCTTAGTCGCATGTCTTTTTTTAATAATATATGATGGATCATAAGTGCACCCAAACATTTCCATGAATACCTCTTAGCACTCTCATCATCTACCTAAATCTCTTCACTAGATGGACACCCCTTAGTATCCTCATCATTCTCGCTTCATTATTGATCAATTTTAAGTTTAATATCCATTTAGTCGCATGGTTTTGTATTTGATTTCTATTTGATTCTTAAGTTTTAAAATACAACACTTTTACACTTAGTTTCAAGTGTATAGTTTCTATTTGGACTCAAAGTTTCAACATTGAGTTTAATTTCCATTTGGTCCAAGTCACAAAGATTTTATAATTTTACTAGTTATATGTTTTCAAATAACATTCAATCTTAGGCTTATTAAATTAATTAATCATTAGACGTAGGTGGGGTAAACTATTATAACTCATTCTATGTTTGATATATGTCTAAAATTTTACTATAGTAGTATTGCTATTTTAATTTCTCCTTATCCCAACATTTATTAATTTTTATTCATAATCTAATCTCTTTCTCTTTTGGTTACAATATTACCATTTTCTATCTAAACTAAAATGATCTACATCTCAAACATATACTATTATAACCTACGTACTATTGTAACCTATAGTTTATAATAACCACATACTGACCCATATGGTATCCTTTTCTAAAAGATATAATCATATACTATAATAACCAACTTAATTTACTCCAAACACTCGCTTAAGGACTAAAAGATATTTTCCGTATCTTATTATCTTTGAACTAAATTCCTCTAATTATTTCACAAAGTCCTTTAACACATCTTATCATTACACAAAGAGAGAGGCTCTGAAAACAATATGATACTAAATTTTAAAGAGTACGTACTCTATGTATATGAATTTGTGCTTCATCTAATTAACATGAAGTTCTAAGCTCGACCCTACTGATCATCAGGTCGAAGGCGAGCTTCCCGAGGAATTCGGAAATATGAAGTCACTAAGTATAATAGCTCTCGATCGATGTAAATTTTACGGCTCAATTCCTAAAGCTATAGGAAACTTGGAAAATTTAACCATACTTCGTCTGAATGGTAATGGAAATTTCAGTGGTGAAATTCCTGAAGGTATTGGAAAATTGACAAAATTAGTTGATCTAAGGCTGTTTGATAATAAGTTAAGTGGGGCATTGCCTCAAGGGTTGGGAATTTATTCACCTTTGGCCACTGTTCATATTTTTGAGAACAACTTTACGGGTCCTTTGCCGCCAGGTTTGTGCAGCCATGGCCAGCTTGTTAACTTCACTGCATTTACCAACTCTTTTACAGGTAGCTCTCATTTTCAAAGCGTTTCACTTGTTGTGTTTACGAGACAAATTTAGAACTCGTTTGACAATGTTAAAGGTTTCAAGAAATTAAATACGAAGTTTTTGGTAATTGTTTCGTTTTTTTTTTCTCCTTATCTAGAAATGTTTTTTAAAGATTTTCAAAGTGAGAAATTAGCAGGTTTCTTGTTTTTTTCTTATTGCTTTTTTTAGTTGGTTTTTTCTATATGGTTCTTTGAAAAACAATATTGTTTTAATAATAATGATAAAAATAGTGGAGAAAGAAAAATATTTGACAAAAATAGGTGTTAAATCCATCCATAGGATGTCACATTTCATCCGTTTGCTTTGGACTATCAACGTCTGAGAAAGGAAAATAATTTCCATCTAAGATAGAAATTTTTTATTTACAATTATGTTTTAAAGACATAATTGGGTCAATAATGATTTTCTGCCATCAACATAGTAATCGTTCCATCTTAAGTCTTGGTTATTCGCAACTTTAGTTTTTCTTTTTACGACTTATTAAAGAAGTCATTGACCTAATGATTTTTTGCCATCAATTTAGTGTTACTTTATCTTATGAGTTATATCTTGGGTTCAATTAAGCACAACTATAATTTAGCTTCTTTTTTTTTACAACTTACGCATTCTTTTTTTAAAGAATACAATGTGAGTAGGTGCATCCGGACAATTTAACTGTGTTTTTAAATATGTTTAACAATAATTTTTTTAGTAATTTAAAATTTTATAAAGTGATATGGAGTAATTTATTTTTTATTTTATTACTATCATTATTTTTTTGTTTATGTTTGTAAAACGTGTAATTTGACAATTGATAAGAAATATTATTAACTCAATTATATTTAAAGAAATAAAAAATACATCTCAAGTCAAAACTACCTACGTTGCAAATAAATAAATAAATGGAAAAAAAGCCTAATGCTGCAAAAAGAATTGAACCCAAGGCATAAAGTTTACAGAAAACCACTGAGTTAATGACTCTTTAATACTTATTTGATAACAAAGTTTATAAATCTGTTTTTAGAATCAACCCCTTTTTCTATTTCTAGAGTATATAGAAAAAGTATGAAAAATACTTTGGGTGTATTATTGTCTACCCTCATCTTTGCCCAACTCACTCGGATGCTCATTTACAAGTTATCTCATATAGTCAAGGATTAAAATATTGATATCAAGATTTTAATTTTATAGATATATGTTGATGGATATATTAATAAAATATCGATATCGACGAATATTTATGTAAACAATGGAATTTATAAAATTGGTTTAGATTATAAAGTAAGTAGTTTCCACGATTGTTTATAAATATAGCAAAATGAATTGAAATATTTATAAGCATACCAAAATTTTTATTGTCTAAAAAAAAGATACACTTCATTAATATAAGCTATCAAGCAGCAAGGAGCAAGAACTAGAACTAGAGATAAGCCCCACAAGATTATACAAAAGCAGAAATATTTAAAGCAATGCTACTGGGACGATTATAATTTGAAAATAATTTCGATCTAGTGCTCCAAAAACCAGCGAGTGCAAGAATTTCATCCCATGTAGCCCCTTTTTTGAGTGGTTGAAGATCCTGTTATTTCTATCCAGTCAGATTTTCCATAATATCACAGCAACGGTATTGAAAGTAATGGATCCTTTTTTATTTTAAATATAACAAAATATCACAATTCATTTGTAGTTTTTTTCCCCTTTGAGATACGTAATTTGTTTTTATTTTGTGCATTTACCAGGATTAATAACTTTGTGCAAGCTAGGATTTTAGGTTGAATTTCCAGTTCAATTTGTCAAGTACATCAGGAAAATTTGATTCTTTGTTTTTGATTGTTTTAAACATATAGCACTTTCATTGTCACTTTAGAACCTAAATCCTTTATTTCTGGTTTGATCTAATTTGAGAGTTGAGTTTAATAACATAGGTTCTTATCACTTGAACCATATTCATGTTCATGTTGGCGAGTGTTCTTTTTAGTACAACAATTCGGCATTGGAGGATCCAAACCTCCCTCCTTAATTAGGATGAAAATTCATGGGATCAGTTATTGTTGAGCTAAACAAGCTTTTAACACATTGGCAAGTGTTAAAACTTCAGCAAAATACCTCGTTACTGATGTATAGTTATTGTTCGTTATTGTCTTGGACAAATATTAGTGATTTTTTTTTCTTGTCGAACAAATGCTTGACCTCCATTTTAGTGAAATATTTAACCTTTTGTTTATATTTCTAACAGAAATCAGAAGCTATTGATTATTCTGGTTCCCACTTTACTCGGTGTATTATTATTCTCTCTAATACTATTCGGAATCATTTCGTGGTTCCGACGAAAAAAAGTCGTAAAAGAATCAAACGGCACACCAAAAATGGAACCAAAATCGCAATTTCCAAACCTCTGGGGGTACGACGGGAAGCTAGTATACGACGAGATAATCCAAGCAACAGAGAATTTCGATGACAAATACTGCATCGGAAGAGGAGGGTCAGGAACAGTTTACAAAGCCGAAATGTCGAGTGGTGAGGTATTCGCAGTAAAGAAGCTCGACTTTTGGGACAGTGACATGGGGATGGAGAATTTGAAGAGTTTCAAAAGGGAAGTCGCGACACTAAGCGAGGTCCGACATCGAAACATAGTTAAGCTTTACGGGTTCTGCTCGAGAGGTGAAAACACGTTTTTGGTATACGATTTCATCGAAAGAGGGAGTTTATGGGAAGTTTTGAGAAGTGAAGAGAAGGTGATAGAGGTTGACTGGGTAAAGAGAGTTGAGATACTGAAGGGTGTGGCTGAGGCTTTGTGTTATTTGCATCATGACTGCGTTCCGGCGATCGTCCACTGTGATGTGACGACGAAGAATGTTTTGTTGGATGTGGATTTCGAAGCTCATGTGGCGGATTTTGGGACTGCAAGGTTTTTGAAGTTTGATGCTTTGCATTCCACTGATGTTGCTGGCACTCATGGCTATATGGCTCCAGGTATGAGACTTTCAATTTTCTTCCTATGATTTGATTACGGCATCCCAATCATCATCACTAGATTATCTTTTATCTTTCATTGTTAATTGTTTTCAAAACACAAAAATCTCTATTTTCTGACTTTATATGTATATATCATTTGTTGGCTTCATAGTAAATTGGTTTCCAAGCGCTTCTAGACATGTTCAAGTCTAACTTTTTACATTTTTTTTTTCAGAAGTTCTTTGCGTTGTCAATCATCCATTTGTCCTCCGTACTCCCAATACTGTCAATTTTTTTTCCAACATTAAAAGCTAATTTTATATTAATGTTCACAATAATTTCTTGTATTGAATTGAAAAATGCAGAGCTTGCATATACGAGCAAAGTAACAGAAAAATGTGACGTTTATAGCTTTGGAGTGGTAAGTTTGGAAGTATTGATGGGAAGACATCCAGGAGAAGCCCTTCTACCTTTACAAAGTTCCGCACAAAAGGCCATTGAGATGGAAGCACTGTTGGATCCTCGTCTTGCATGCCCTCAAAGAGGAAAGCTTTTAAGTGAATTGAGCTCACTTGTGAGTATAGCAATCTCTTGTGTGCAAGCTGAACCTCATTTACGTCCCAATATGCTCAACGTCTGTCGTTTGATGGGATTGAATTGAGAAAAGAGCCTCTATCAAAGGGATCGATATAATCTGAAAGAAAATGTCAATTATGGTGTTTTGTAGTAACATTAATTGTTGGAGTTTCATTAGCTATTGGCACCATTAACTTTCAAAGAAGTTAAAACTCTTATGAATAGAGGTTTCTTTTTAACTATTATGGTTGTTAGGATTGTAAAAAAGTGATGATAGCACTCAATCAAAGAAGGTTTCTATATATCAACATTTTCTTTGTATCGTAAAATTTAGTCTACTGATCTTCTTTTATTCCCACCAACAAATGGTTTATCAGAGTTATTCAATTAATGTGGCAAATCAATTGTCAACTTGGAGATATAGCAATGAGACCCAAGTATTTTGAATATATATATATATATATATATATATGAATGATAGACTATAAGCTTTCCTATCGTATTTCTCTAAAACCTCGTGGTTATATACTAATTATTAGCCCTACAAATGTTTTGTATTACAACAACACTCATTTATAGAATATATGAGTGATACTAATTCACAGCTCAATCCACGAATTATTGAAATTTGTGTCCTAAAACCTCATAGTAGTTAATTAGTTTGTCACATTTGTACTCTAAAGTCTTAATGACTACAAAAATATTTAATATCTCTTTTTAAATATGTTAATTGAAGAGATTAATATTTCACAAGATGATTATATATGTGATTTGATATTAATCATTTGTGAGTTGTGAACTCCTGCAATATATTTATTAATTAATTTCATTAATCACTATCATGCAATATATTTAATAATAAAAATAAATAAATAAATGGGTATAATTGTTTTAAATGGAAAAATTATTGTTGGTGTTGGAATGCTTTGAATTGGTTATATGGCTCTATGAACAATTATAGAGTTTTGATAACAACATATACTTATTTTTTTAGTTATTTAAGATTTTGATCCAAGGATTTTGAGAAGTGCAATATATATATACTCTCTAACTTAGTGATGGTATTCTAAAGCATTCTCCCTAACTATAATATTATTCTCCCATGTCTCATGGATGTAGCTAATACAATGTTAGCAAACCATGTATATATCTATGTGTTGGTCTTTATACGTTTTTTGTATTGTTAATTGTTGATTTTATAACAGTTGAAAATATTTTCAAATATAACAAAATTTCAAAGTTTATTAATAATAAATGATAGCAATTTGTCAATGTCTATAATAGATAAAAAATAAATTTTTTCTATATTTATTAATATTTAA
The DNA here is from genome assembly GCF_025177605.1 of Cucumis melo. NCBI lineage: Eukaryota > Viridiplantae > Streptophyta > Magnoliopsida > Cucurbitales > Cucurbitaceae > Cucumis > Cucumis melo. Next base: position 21,671,451 of record NC_066865.1, read on the forward strand.
TATATTTTGCTATATTTGAAAACAACATACCAATTATTAATAAATAAACCACGGTAGTCTATTTATCAATTATTGTCTTCTTATTTGATATTTTAGGTAAAATAAATAAGTAAGAGACTGTGTGGTTGTGAGTGGTTCCCAAACATTCAAGTAACTATGTAGGATGAAGAGAGACTACAAAATCAAAGTTGTTTTCTTAAAACTGGGTGTAAGAGAGAGTTATCAAATTTTTGAGAATCTTTTTTTAAGTATAAGTATGTTTTTGACGACTGAGTTATTATGATCAAAGTATATGTTTAAGAGTAGTTTTAAAAAAACAAAAAAGAAAAGTGATTTTAGTTAGAATCATTTTCAAAATATATAGTGAAATCATCTCCATGACATGCATGTCAACTTGTTCTTGTTGATCGATCGATCTCTCTATTTGGAGGAATATAATGAACATTGATGTACTAATTTTTCAAACATGTCGTCAAAAATCATTTATAGACATCACTGATTTCTCACTATATATTGTCGTCGAAAAATAACAATTCTATTCAATCTAAAAAATTAATTAACTATGTAACATGATATCCTCGATATACTCCTTCAACAATGGAGCCTTAGCATTATATGTTCACCATTCTTGGACATGGTCCCCTTTTTAACAAATGGTCATTTAGATTTCATAGACTATATACTACTATATTAGATATGTAGCATAAAGTTCGAAAAACATTTTGTATGGTCTATCGAACCAAAAAATATAATTAAAACGTTAGTTAAGATATCATTTTGATCTTTGTATTTTGGATGATTATTCAATTTTAGTTCATATATCTTTGAAAGCATAGATGGTTGAGTTTTTTCCTTTCTAATCTCTCTTCCTCCCTTGGGCCACCAAACTCTGGCCAAGTGTTCACCACCACACTTCTGCGACCATTCTTTCTTTTCACTCACACTATGAACTTCTTAATCGCTTTCTCTCTCTATCGGTGTCGATCTCTTATTATCTCCTTTTTTTCAATTTCAAGCATTTTTGTTGGAGAGTGAAAAAATTAGGAGAAGAAAGGGGTTTTGTGGAAGAAAGATGAATTGGATATATTGGGAGTGGTTGTTTTGGCTTGAAGAAACAGAGAAAGAACGAGAGAAGAGAGGAAGGTTGATGGAGAAGATGATCTTGATGGAAAAGAAAGAGAGAAGGAACCTTGAAAAATAAAAATAAGAATTTTTTAAATCACTTTCAGAATTTTGTTAATTATTTTGTTATTTCAATTTAATAGGGAGGAATTTTTCCAAGTTTTAATAAAGTATAAGGACCAAGACTAAACGTTTATAAAAATACAGGGATTGTGCTGTGTTAATATCAAGAACAAGAAAGGTATTATTACTTTCATCGCACTTATTGTGGTTTTATGGAAGATTTGGCTCGAAAGAAAGAGTCGAATTTTCAATTGCTCAAAGAAAGACGTCAATATGTTGTGGGACGACATTGTTGCACTTGATTTCGGAGCAGCATATCGAAATTATTTTCAAATTAAAATGCTAGTTTCATTGCTCTTAAAATTAATGCTTTTGTTTGACCCTATTTGACTTATCTCTAGTCATTTTCTCCTAGCTTCCTGTATTATTTACATTAATAGAATGAGTGTGTTATGGGGTGTCCACCTAGTGAAGATGTCCGAGTGCACCCAACTGACCCAAAGTATCTTTTTCACAAAAAAAAAAAAATAAAAATACAGGCACTAAAATAAAACAATCACCAAAGTACTTGCATCAAAATGATATTTTAACCTAAAATTTAAGGGATAGTTGCAAATGTAGTAATTATATTCAAAATAATTAAGTATATAACAACATTTTAAAAAAATTGCAAATATAGCAAAATCTGTCAAAATCTATCAATGATAGGAGTCTATCACTGATAGACTATGTAGTAAATGTTGGTCTATCACTGATAAACCATAAGAATCTATCAACGATAGAAGCCTATCACTAATAGATTTTGCTATATTTGCAATTTTTTTAAAATATTGCTATATACTTAATAATTATTCTAAAAATTGCTACCTATTATAATTACCCTTTAATATCACCCTCACAAGCCATTTGTCGTTGAAATCCAGCCAATTATTTTGGCCTAATCTTATATATCACAACAAAATTCTACTGAACTCACGTTAAAAAAAAAACTTTCAAGAGTTTCCATGGCGTAAGATTGTTTTAATTTTTAGAACAAATTGAGGATAAGAGATTTGAATCCGAGACCTTCTGTTCTTTAAGTACATACAGGTGTCATTTAGGCTAATATGTTGTTGACCATTAGATAGTGTTATTTGATTAATTATTGTTCTCATTTTCTAATTTTATTTTCCCAAAATGTTTCCCGCCATCGTGATCCGATATGATTACATTTGAAAGAAAGATCGCTACAAACTATATGGGCTATATGTTTACAACATTGGTATACAAGAATAATGTTTGCATTTTGAACATATAATATCACAATAGAGACAGAAGTTTCGTTTGCACTTTGGGCAAGAAACAACGATGCTTGGGTAACTACCTGTGCCTTAGCACTGATAGACTATATTTTAGCGGACCACGATTTCAAATATTTCAGTAGTGAAGTACACTTGTTTATTTTTTCTAAGAAAAATAAATTTTGTTACATAATATTTTCAATTTAATAATTTAAAATTTGACAACTATTTTCTAAACATATGTTATGAAGAACTAACATACATTCATACAATGACTCCCAAACCCAACTCTAATCTCACAAACCATTTTATTGAATTTATTTAAAATTATTTACTTTTATTTCCGTCTTCCCAATAAAAATGGGTAACAATTCCTTATTTCTTTTACTTTAAACTTTTACCAATTTTTAGTAAGCCAACCGTTTTGCATTGTCTTGGGTACATGGCACCAATAGCAATCATTGATAGACTACATCATTAAGAACAATGGAGTGATATTAATAACAATAGAGCCCCATAGATTTTGTTATATTTAAAATTATTTTAAAATATTGAATATGAATAATACTTAGCAACTCAATCCATACATCCTTTAATCACAAACGAACACAAATTATTAAAAATAAAGATCTGTCACATAACAATTTTAATGATCATCGTATACTTTAGGATGAACGGATGCAACACAAAATAAATGGTTGCAACTGTTCCACGTCTCATGCATTTAATTAGAACCATTTTTCTAACTAACCCATCTTCTATTATTGGGCTATAAATACTACTCATATAATAACTTTTAAAATGCACAAAAATAGTTAGAAGTATATAAAAGAAATAGAAAAAAAAAAATGGCTTCCAAGAAGCACTTCTCAAGAATAGTTGCTATTGTGTTGAGTCTTCTGCTTCTCTTCACTACCACTGTCACCTCAAAAAGGCATTTGCTTACATCTCCTAATGCTAATGGTACAGTACTGTTTTCATCCCCCAACTTCAAATTTCTAATTAATTTCCAAATTTAAATTATATATTTGCACCAAAATATTCATTATGTATAAATATATTGTTAATATTTATTTCCTACTTTTCATTTAAGTTAAAGAAAAAATTATACAGCCCATGTTTTTAATCCCCAAATTTGTTTTAGGTTTTTAACTTGGTATTAGTTTAACATTTCCTCATATTTTGGTCCCTCAATGAACATTCAAATTTGTTTCCAATGGACGAAAAGGGTCGGGAAAAGTCCAAGAAAAGCGTAACGGAGGTTTTCCTGACGAAAACTACTCGTCGGGAAAGCCCTTTTCCGACCCCGAAACATAAAGTAATGTCGGGAAATGTTTTATAAATGTTTGATGCTTTCCATAATCTTTGCTAAAATAAAAAAAAAAAAAAAAACAAACAAACATTTTGGCCAATTTTGTTTAAAAATTAATCGACCATTCTTTGATAGGTTTCGTTTAAAAACAAGTTATGAGTCGTCCAAGTAGTACTACTTTATAGTAAAGTCATATATTCTAGTGATCTTTCGTCTAAACCAATTATTTGGATTAAATTTACCGAATGTCTCTTGAGCTCAATTGGCTTTTTCGAACTTGAGAAAGAATAACAGAGGACAGAAAGAGAGCAGGAAAATTAGTTCACATTGTTCTTTCAAATTATCCAGACCCACACATTAGTTTTTAAGAATTAAGCTTAGATGCAAACCTAAGTTTTGTTTTTTTATTTTTTATTTTTCTTTTTAGTACAATAAACTTAAAGTATGAAGATTTGAATTACTTCCATCTCTAAAAGAAGAACGTGGGTTAATTATCGTTGAAGTTATGCTCTTTATTATAATAAAATAAGACAGAAGTATACAATATACAATAAATAACCTTAAAACACAAGATTATTTTATTATGTTTTTCTTCTTTTTTTTTTTTTTTTTTTTTTTTGTTAAGGACAACGATCTGGAACTCAGGAAGCTCTTGATCAGCCATGGGACCCCGGCTCGCACGGTGTGTGGGGGGGCGGTGGTGGATGGGGAGGAGGACGACCTCAGAATCACACACCTCAGCGAAAGGCAAAAGTTAAGACCTAGAGAAAAATACATATGTGGACATAATATATAAATATGAATATAGTGTCCTAAAGTGTAAATATATAAACTATAAGTATAAGTGCCTCTTTGAAATTTCTTTTCAAGTGTTTTAGAAGAAAACTACTTTGAGGTATAAACCCTTGAAAAGTCAGTTCAAACAGATTATCTAAAATGTGTTTAAGAATGAGTGCAAATGTAGTTTGTAAGTAATAGAATTAGTGTGGTTGATTTTTATGCTATTCGCTTTTGTTTATTTAGGAGTTAGTGGTCTTGGCTTAATGTGATTGATTAAGGGAGAATTGTAAGGTTGGTAGCACTTGTGGTCTAAATATGTATATAGTTAGTGTGTTAGTGGTCTGTTTTTTATGTACCTATACCTATATAAATACACTTGTAATGTTTCCATTTCAATAAATATAGATGTGATCATACTTGATCCTCTATGTCATACTTTTCTCTTGTTTCTATATTTCCTTTCTTTGTTTGATTTTTTTTTTGTTACAAAATATGTTAGGGACTTGCAAGAAAAAAAATTGTTCTTCATCTTCTTGGTGTACAAAAAATGTTAAATAAAATCTAAGAACCTTGTGGTTTTTTTTATAAATATTTTAGTTCAATTTGCTATATTTGAAAACGTCATTTATCTTTATCTACTTCAATTTATTTTTCAAATAATATAATTTATATTATTTTTATATATTATTTTTCTCAACAAAAATATATCATAATTGTTTTGTATAAAATAAATAATAATTTGAATTTAAATTTAAATATCTAGTCAAGAAATAATATTAGAAATACAATATAAAAAAAACAATATAAATGGTGTATATGAAGATTAATACATAAGTAAACAAAAAAAAAATGATGTAAAATGGAAATATCCTCGATTCGAAATCTTTAAATGTCAAAGCATTTTACCGTTCCGCAAAACAAACACAATAACCTAGATGACCAATCATGAATATTTAAGATGTCCATAAAACAAAAGACCGAAGATCTTAAAACCTTTTGTGTTATTATTCTTACAAATTGAGATTCACCAATCATATCTAGGCAAGTATGTTTCTTTTTTTTTTTTAATCTTAAATGTAGTTTGTATATATATTGACAATTTAGTTTCAAATATGTTGTTCTCTGGAAACTTTTTTTCCCCATATATTATATACTCTTTTGTTCCTTTACATTTGTAGTATTTTCTGTATATTTATACTTTTTGCTTGTCCTTTATTTCTTGGACGATCCATAAAAACAAATCTCAAACCATAAAATTAATGGCCTGACAGCAAATCCAACATTTGCTTATAACTGATGAATAAATTAATAAAACTAATATGTGCGCGAACTACAATACTTGCATATAACTAAAGCTATAAATTCTTAGTTTAATAGACTTGTTATTGTCTAACACTATCACCATGGCCTAGCATCTGTAATTTCTCCTTCACTTTACACGTTTATGTTACTACTTAAAAAGAAAACATAGGACATGAGTAGATTCGATGAACAAATATCTTTATATGTTGTCAAAACGAGTACAACTCAATTGACATAATATTTATACTATTAATTTTAATGAATTGTTACGTACTATATATCGGACTTCGCTCTAACCCGTTTTGGATATATTGTCATGTAACCTCTTCCATTATTGAATATCATTATGAGAGCTAGTATGATGATAGAGTCAAAGGAATAATGCCCACCTAGTAGGGATTCTCGGATGACGCACTATGACTCGCTCGTTTCTTTCTCTAAGAAAAATTTTGAGGTCAGACGTTCAATTCTCCCGCCTTAATGCAATCCATGTTACATAAGAAAATATCAACGAGGAAAAATTTAGCACCTTGTCTCTACGTGACAACGACTTGCATGTTTCTATATATGTAATTTAATTATACTCATGCAAAGTCCAATGACAATAAGAGGAGTCGTCGTAGGTAGCCCTAAATTCAATCAAAACCTCACATATTGTTTTTTTTTTTTTTTAATATAAGCAAAATTGGTCTATTATTGTTGTTGTCTCCTTGATATTGTTGGGTGAGATAGTTGAGATCTCATATTACAAAAAAAAAATGAAACATGCATTATTGTCACACAATATTTGATTGTCAGAGGTGAGTTTGCATTATCATAAGTGAAAGGTTGTCCTAGGTGAGTTTAAGAAAGTTTTAATATAGAAAGTGCATCAAACCTAACTTGTCACGAAATGATGCATCTTTGAAAAGTGAATAAAAAGTAAATAGTTAATATCATTTTATAAGATTGGTGATTAAAACTTTTAATAACCTTTAATCGAAGATACATGTATGGTCATATCATGTCCACAATAAACGTTAAGATATGAGTCATATAATTCATTCTATCAATCGATCATTGTCACACAAATATATTTAATAATAAAAAAATAAACTACAATAGTCTTTTATCGATTATTATTATCTCTTTTATTTTTGGGTGAAATAAATAGGTTTGAGATGCCTGGTTGTCGGTAGTTCCCAAATATTCAAGTAACTATACATGGTTGAGGTGACAATGGACAAACACAAAGTTGTTTTCCTAACAAAACTTGTATGTCTAAGAGAGAGTTATCAAATCTTTGAGAATCTTGTGAAAGTAAATATTTATAATTAGAAAAAAAAAACATATATTTACTGAACATTAAACCATAAAGAAATTTTAATGTTTAGTTGGCCTAACCTTTCTAGGGTTACATTAGGTATGGGTAGTTTGTGTTCATGCATGTCTAAGCATAAGTAAAAGTAATACCCTCTTTCTTCCATTTTCCCTAAGAAAATTTTCTGACCTCATGAACCAATATAATCTCATTTTAGTATAAATCACTATAACCAAATAATTGGCAAATATAATATTTACAACATTGGTACATGTGAAGTTTTTGGGCACATAGTTTTTTAATTAATAACTTAACTAAAATAATATGAATGTAAATATCACACCCATGCCCTGGGCTATTGCCTGTGCCTAAAATGAAAAGTACATTTCAATGGAGATTGAAAATGTTAGATTCAGCAAATTACGAAAGAAGTAACAAACAAAAATCATCTATATATTTATTTTTTTCGTACTTGAATGTCAAAAGTAATAATTAAGTAGCATTTTTGTCGATCACAATATCTTCATACTTAAGGTGATGTGACTATTTCTATCGTGATATTCATATTTTTTACTATTGGACGAACTAGGAGAAAATTGAAAAAAATAAAACAAACATTTTATTACATACCACTTTAGAGATGATTTTGATGTAGTCCTAACACGATAGTCATGATCGCCTATCACAATATTCTTTTTTTTTTCTCACCCAAAAAACAACTAACAATGAGAAAAGCTTACAAAAAAAAAAGAAAAAAAAAAACAATGAGAAAAGCTTGACAACACGAAAAAAATGTGTATCGCATCAGGGGTACCATACACATGGTCTTCCTCGATGTGATAGGTTAAAAATTGCAATAATGTTTAATGAAGCAAATTGCAAAATATGTTATATTTCATACATTTACGAGGAACGGATCATCAACCATAAAAACTCTCCTTAGAGGGCTATCTATATATATAAAAAAAACTCCATTTCTTTTGTAAGTGTTAATGAACATAAGCCTATAAAACTCAAACAATACAATATTATTATAATTGTCAATTTAGAAGAACCAATAACTTAAAGGATGATTTTCTTTCAAACTAACTCCTCTCTAATAAAGGCACTTTTTCTCAATGCAATCCCATCTGATGGCAGACAGAATACATAGTGGGGCGTAACTGAGGCTCAGCCTGCACACAAGATATCGCTATACTCACAAGTGAACTCAATTCACTTAAAACCTTTCCTGTTCGAGGGTATGCAAGCCGAGGATCCAACAATTCTTTCATCTCAATACCCTTTTGCGGGGAACTTTGTAGAGATAGAAGGGCTTCTCCTGGATGTCTTCCCATCAATACTTCCAAACTCACCACTCCAAAGCTATAAACGTCACACTTTTCTGTCGCCTTGTTCGTGTATGCGAGCTCTGGGATTTTTAATCAATACAAGAAATTTGTGGCATTAATATCAGTACAAAATTGGCTTTTAATGTTGATAAAAAAACCTAACACACGTTATAATGATAAGAAGACAAATACGTGACCAACATGACAAAAATTAAATTGAGTTATTTAATACTGATTTGATCAGTTGATGCACAAAAACCCCTTAAGCGTATATATTTTCACAATTTATAAATTAAAGGGAATGCTAATAGACTTTTTATCATCTAAAAAAATCAATGGTAAACTAAAGGAAAGAGCTAATTTATTGAAGGTGCCATCAGTATTCTAAAAAACAGGAGGAAGTGACAATGATCAAAGTCCAAAATACTAAGACTAAATTAAAATGGTATTTTCTGTCCAAGTACTTTAGACATAGTAGGGGTTTATCGCGATCTATAAAAGGTAAAAGTAGGAGGGAGTAGGAAGTTGTTTAGTAGATAAAAGATAAATTCATATGTTCTAAGGAAATTGAATTTAAACTAACCTGGTGCCATGTAGCCATGAGTGCCAACAACAGCAGTGGAATGCAAAGCATCAAACTTCAAAAACCTTGCAGTCCCAAAATCCGCCACGTGAGCTTCAAAATCCACATCCAGCAAGACATTCTTCGCTGTCACGTCACGGTGGACGATCGCTGGAACACAGTCGTGATGCAAATAACACAAAGCCTCAGCCACACCCTTCACTATCTCAACTCTCTTCACCCAATCAACCTCTTTCGCGTCCTCTTCATTTCTCAAAACTTCCCATAAGCACCCTCTTTCGATGAAATCGTATACCAAAAACGTGTGTTCGCCTCTCGAGCAAAATCCATGAAGCTTAACTATGTTTCGATGACGGATCTCGGTTAGTGTCGCTACTTCACTTTTGAAACTCTTCAAGTTCTCCATCCCCATATCACTGTCCCAAAAGTTGAGCTTCTTCACTGCAAAGATATCACCAGTCGACATTTCGACTTTGTAAACTTTTCCTGACCCTCCTGCTCCGATGCAGTACTTGTCATTGAAATGCTCCGCTGCTTCGATTATGTCATCATATACTATCTTCCCGTCGTAATCCCACGGGTTTTCAAATGGTGGTTTGGGTCCCCTTTTTGGGTGTGATCGTTTGGTATCTTTATCTCGTCGGAACCATGAAATGACCCCAAATAGTACTAGAGAGAATAGTAATGCACTTGCTATAGTTGGAACAAGAATAATCACCAGATTCTGCCATCTGATAAAGATATAAACAAAAGATTAAATATGTCTCATCCAAAATGTGCGATATGATATATAGTTAAGCATTTTTCTACATAAGAAAAGAATCATGACCAATATACGAGCAAAGAAACACATCAATATACATTAGTAACAAAGCATTTGGTTGAAACTCAACTCTCTCAAAATAGATCTTTTTATTGAAGAAAAAAACCCAAAGTAGAAATAAAATGGTTTAGGTATGAAAAATTGACAATAAAGTGCTTGGTTAAAAAACAGTGAAAGTCTACCACAACTCATGGATCACACTTTTCTAATACCTTATTCAATAGGTATTGGGTTTCATGTCAAAATTATTAACGGTAAGATGTGTAGTTCATTTATTTTCCACGTGAGATTTCTCAATATCTCAACTAAAAAGAAGTTAAAAATCTATCGGAACTTACTGACTTAACAAAAGTATAATCTTTGCACAAAATTCTATCTTGGTTAATGCACAAATTAAAATAAACTATATTTAGTAAATATCTCTAAAAAAAACTTATGAATTAACCAACTGAAATTCAACTCTTGTTTAATGTTTTTTTCATACTCAATTTAATGCTAGAACAACTATTTCAATAATATGGACTATACCAATTATCCACTATCTACCAATTATCTACTATCTAGTTAATATGAATACATATACATATTATTGTTTTACTAGTTAATATTAATTATAAAAGAAAATTATCGTAAATATTTTGGTTCATTTTTCTATATTTGAAAATGATGTAAGTGATTATTATTTACGAGCTATATCAATATTAATGCACTTATTATTATTTACTTTAAGAAAAAAAAATATCAAACTTTTGAGTTAGGGATGAGTTTAGTATCTTTTATTTTTGGATTCTCCCATGGAATCATAACATTTTTGCATGCCCTCAATATTTTCACATAAATCTGTGTTGTTAACAAAAAGTTGTCCTTATAGGAGGTTTTCACTCTACAGTTAAAGACTCATAATTTATTCCTCTAATTCCCTTCGAATGGAGTTTTAGTATGGATGGCTATTTCTTTTTAATTAAGAATAATGCTTAAGCATATAACAACGTTTTTAAAAAATTTCAAATATAGCATAGTTTAGTGACAGACTTCTACTGAGACTTTTATGGGTTATCTGTGATAAAACCAATATTTTTAATATGGTCTATCATCAATACACCATGAGGTGTTAATCGTTTCTTATACGTTTGTGATTAAGAAATCATACTAATGAAAACGAAAGAAAATAAAAATACATAGTTTGTTAAATGTTAATATTTATGCATATATATTACACCATTAATCAATTTTGTGCACATAGTGCTTGGACTGCCAATCTTGCAGATAAATTTGTAACATCGCCTAATCCAAATGACTTTGCAGATACATCAATTGAACAACTTTCCATGCCAATGCAAGCTTTCTCCACAAAAAGAGCACTGTTTGTCACATCCCATGAACCTTGCTTAAACGAACCACATTTTCCTTCTGGATTTCCATAGCTTGCAAATTGGATTTCAGAGATGACATGTCCTCCCTGACAAGACAACTCTAAGGTGCTTCCTTCATTAGCATTTCCACATATAGTTCCAATTGTTATTGTTTGAACTGACACTTGTTGTGGATTTCCACCAATTTCTTCGAATAAAATCAATGTGTTTTTGTCGCTCGAAAGAAATGATCTTGGAACATGATACCATCTTTGAGAAGGATTTCCACAATTTTGCACACATTTGCTAGGGTCGTATGCACCTCTATAGTCACATGTTGCATTGCAACTGTCATTGCCGGCAATGAAAGATGGCCAAAATCGGCCTATGCTTTGTCCATTTACCCAAGCTTGGCCTTTTCCCATTCCTTGCATGTCCAAGACCACTGGGTCAATTCCACCAGGTGTCTTAAAGCTAGTCTTGTACCATGTCATTCGCCTTCCAATAGATTTTTTATTTAATGCAATCCAATTTGTTCTCTCTGAGAACATCGGGTTGTAAATTTGCTTCATTTCTCCATTTAATCCAACCTTATAAGACCACAAATTTGATGACAAATCAGTTGTCACATTTCCATCTCCAATTAGATAGATGGGACCTCCATCGATTCCCGTAGGTACCATATCATAAAATGCATCGTAATTCTTCAACCCAACCGTGGCACTCAAAAGAGTTATTGTGTTGGTTCCCGATTTTAGTAGAATGGGTTTCTCAAACACAAAACTCTGGCCATTACTCTTCCATTGCGACCCAATGTATCTTTTATTAACGAAAGCATGAAGCACATGACCCTTTGTATTCACTTGCAGAGTCACATTTTGAAGTGAAGATGTTCTGCTAGTGTCAACCTTCGTCATGTACCAGAAGTAGTCGCTAAAATCAACTGTGACCCTCTTTTGTTCCAAGAGAAGGTTTGCCGCAAATTTACCATTTCCTTGTAGTGTGTCTTTCATAGGTTCTGGAGCCCAAGTCCACGAGAGTTGTGCATTTTCCTTCTCATTTTGCTCCTTCACAAACATAGATGTCTGAGAATTTACTTTTGCAGTGTTGTAAACCTCCTTGTTGCAACCATCAAGAATGCTCACAGACCAAGCTGGTACAAAATATTTTCCATCTCCTTGTAGATCTATGGTGGCATCATTTTTTCTATCTGTGTTGCTTAAAAAGCAAAACCTCTCCCCTGTTGTTGGGTTAAAGAATTTCGTTAAAGTTACAGAGCTTCCAAAGTTTTGGTCTGAGCGTGTGCCATTAGTGAGAATCTTCTCTCCTAACTTGATTGATGCATGAAGTTGTTTGAGATGCCCCCATTTAGGTTGATTCAAGTTCCCATATTCATCAAGTGGGGCGTTGTAATCGTAAGATGTAGTGATGAATGGACCTCCCGATGTTCTCCCAAAGTTGGTGCCTCCATGATACATGTAATAATTATTGAAGACGCCACCAGATTGAAAAAATCTTGCCACAGAAAATGCTACATCTTCTGCAGTTCTGTAAGGGTCTTTGTCGCCCCATTTCTTGAACCATCCCACCCAATTTTCAGTGAACATTTTTGGGCTCTTAGGATTGTTTGGAGTAAAGTTATCGCAGTAGAATCCATTGCATGTATTAATGATAGGTTGTGGGGCATCGCTTTGTTGGCACATGATCCATGGAACGCCAATATTGAGAGATTCGGCCATTTGAGCACACCAATTGATGTATGCTTTTCCTGCATCTCCATAAGCTGGTGTCATCACATTTCCATACTCATTCTCAATTTGAGCTAATATTATTGGCCCTCCTTGTGAAGCAAAGAGATTGGCTTGTTTACACATATTCACTATCTTTGTCGTGAAAGTTTGCATTTCATTCTTGTAGACTTGATTGTTAGTTCGTAGTTGGATTCCTGGCATATTGTGCAACCACACTGGAAAGCCTCCGTAGTTCCACTCGGCACACACGTAAGGACCAATCCTCATGACAACATAAAGTCCAGCATCTTGGACAAGCTGAAAGAATTTAATGAAATCTAAACGTCCAGAAAAATCATATTTTCTTCGTTGTGGCTCGTGACGATCCCAAAAAATGTATGTCTCAATTGCATCAAGTCCACCATCTTTAGCTTTCTGAATAAGATCAGGCCACATTGCTTCAGTGCTGCGTGGATAATGAATTGAGCCCGAGAAGATAATACGTCGTTCTCCATTTATAATTATCGCATTTGAATCATATGAAACATTATCTGCTATGCAGAATGTCAAGCAAGCTAGAGTAATTGCAACAAGCCATTGAAGCTTAAACATCTTTGATCCCACAACTTGTGTCTTTGGTTTATTTTTTTTCCCTCAATCGATGTGTTTATTTATATAGAATACATAGTGATAAGGTGAGAGTTCTTTCCTATCTAAATTTGTATTCAAGTTGTTGATTAATTCTAAAGATAGAAAAACAACTCACAAAAGTTTTTCGATATGAGTTGCATCCTTTAAAATTTGAGAATTCTAGTTTACCTTATCCTTAATTAAATAACCTTTTACCGAAAATACAATTATTACACGCAACTAACAAAATTGTGTTTTTTTCCCAACAAACATAGGATTCTATTTTTCATTTTTGACATTTGGTTTAAGGTTGTAAGCCATCGACTTTAGGTTGAGCTTAATATAATATGAGCAATTGAATATAAATAGATAGATGGATATAATTATATATATTTACATTAAATATATAATATTAATTGTTTCTAATAGTAGTTTAATGAAATTCCTTTGTGTTATATTTATCAATTAATAATAATATTGTTTAGAAATGAAATAAATAGAAAAATTATTTTAAATGACAAAAATTTTGAAATGTTTATAAACGTAGTAAAATATCATCATCTATGTGTGATAGATTACAGTAGGACACGTATAATAGTCTAACTTGATCTATCACGATTTATGATAGACTGCGATATTTCGTAAATATTATGGTTCATTTTGGTATACTTGAAAATAACTCAAATAAGTATGTTATCTTAAATTGCAAACGTAGGAAATCGGCTTCCACCATCTTATAAAGACACCCCATGGGACAGTAGAGGTCCCTACGAAGGATGAGCGTTGAATGTCACACGCCCCAGCAAGAGACAAAAGTTAAAGACTTCAGAGAAAAATTATACTAAGATTGTCGTAACTAAGTGTAATGAATGATATAGTTTCTTTTATGTAATAAATAATCCAGTTTTTACTGGAAATCTGATTACGATCAGGTTTGTTGTCTAGAGTCCAATTACCTAACATTTGATTACAATGTCAAAGTTAGATTTGTTGTGTTTATGAGTGAAAATTGGGGCCGATGGATCCATAGTTTTTGTTTAGAATGGACTCTTAGATATGTAATACCATTCTACATTCTACATATTTCGAACAAAATAAAATGTTTATTTGTATTATTATTTACTTTAAGAATATTTGTTTTACATATCTAATTATGTATTCTTATTTACATAATTGAATTGAGTCTAAAAATAACAATTTAACTTTTCACTAAAGTGAATTCAGAAAAAACTTATTAAAAGTTCATCTCTTGAATCAACCAATTGAAACAAAAAAAAAATGTATATGATTATTTGCTTAGTTTAACAATGAGTTTCTTTACAAATGTATTAAATAGGCAAAATATATGTTATACAATGAACTCTACATTTTTGTAATTAAAAAATAATTTTTTTTATATATTTCTAAAAAAAGTATAAAAATACTTAAAAAGAAAAAGTTGTAATAAAATAAATCAGTACTGCAAGTTAATTTTTAAAAAAATGTGTACAACTTAAAAACTCTGCTTAAAACATCTCATTTTTTATATGTCCTTATAGGAGGTTTTCACTCTACAGTTGAAGACTCATAATTTATTCCTCTAATTCCCTTCGAATGGAGTTTTAGTATGGATGGCTATTTCTTTTTAATTAAGAATAATGCTTAAGCATATAACAACGTTTTTAAAAAATTTCAAATATAGCATAGTTTAGTGACAGACTTCTACTGAGACTTTTATGGGTTATCTGTGATAAAACCAATATTTTTAATATGGTCTATCATCAATACACCATGAGGTGTTAATCGTTTCTTATACGTTTGTGATTAAGAAATCATACTAATGAAAACGAAAGAAAATAAAAATACATAGTTTGTTAAATGTTAATATTTATGCATATATATTACACCATTAATCAATTTTGTGCACATAGTGCTTGGACTGCCAATCTTGCAGATAAATTTGTAACATCGCCTAATCCAAATGACTTTGCAGATACATCAATTGAACAACTTTCCATGCCAATGCAAGCTTTCTCCACAAAAAGAGCACTGTTTGTCACATCCCATGAACCTTGCTTAAACGAACCACATTTTCCTTCTGGATTTCCATAGCTTGCAAATTGGATTTCAGAGATGACATGTCCTCCCTGACAAGACAACTCTAAGGTGCTTCCTTCATTAGCATTTCCACATATAGTTCCAATTGTTATTGTTTGAACTGACACTTGTTGTGGATTTCCACCAATTTCTTCGAATAAAATCAATGTGTTTTTGTCGCTCGAAAGAAATGATCTTGGAACATGATACCATCTTTGAGAAGGATTTCCACAATTTTGCACACATTTGCTAGGGTCGTATGCACCTCTATAGTCACATGTTGCATTGCAACTGTCATTGCCGGCAATGAAAGATGGCCAAAATCGGCCTATGCTTTGTCCATTTACCCAAGCTTGGCCTTTTCCCATTCCTTGCATGTCCAAGACCACTGGGTCAATTCCACCAGGTGTCTTAAAGCTAGTCTTGTACCATGTCATTCGCCTTCCAATAGATTTTTTATTTAATGCAATCCAATTTGTTCTCTCTGAGAACATCGGGTTGTAAATTTGCTTCATTTCTCCATTTAATCCAACCTTATAAGACCACAAATTTGATGACAAATCAGTTGTCACATTTCCATCTCCAATTAGATAGATGGGACCTCCATCGATTCCCGTAGGTACCATATCATAAAATGCATCGTAATTCTTCAACCCAACCGTGGCACTCAAAAGAGTTATTGTGTTGGTTCCCGATTTTAGTAGAATGGGTTTCTCAAACACAAAACTCTGGCCATTACTCTTCCATTGCGACCCAATGTATCTTTTATTAACGAAAGCATGAAGCACATGACCCTTTGTATTCACTTGCAGAGTCACATTTTGAAGTGAAGATGTTCTGCTAGTGTCAACCTTCGTCATGTACCAGAAGTAGTCGCTAAAATCAACTGTGACCCTCTTTTGTTCCAAGAGAAGGTTTGCCGCAAATTTACCATTTCCTTGTAGTGTGTCTTTCATAGGTTCTGGAGCCCAAGTCCACGAGAGTTGTGCATTTTCCTTCTCATTTTGCTCCTTCACAAACATAGATGTCTGAGAATTTACTTTTGCAGTGTTGTAAACCTCCTTGTTGCAACCATCAAGAATGCTCACAGACCAAGCTGGTACAAAATATTTTCCATCTCCTTGTAGATCTATGGTGGCATCATTTTTTCTATCTGTGTTGCTTAAAAAGCAAAACCTCTCCCCTGTTGTTGGGTTAAAGAATTTCGTTAAAGTTACAGAGCTTCCAAAGTTTTGGTCTGAGCGTGTGCCATTAGTGAGAATCTTCTCTCCTAACTTGATTGATGCATGAAGTTGTTTGAGATGCCCCCATTTAGGTTGATTCAAGTTCCCATATTCATCAAGTGGGGCGTTGTAATCGTAAGATGTAGTGATGAATGGACCTCCCGATGTTCTCCCAAAGTTGGTGCCTCCATGATACATGTAATAATTATTGAAGACGCCACCAGATTGAAAAAATCTTGCCACAGAAAATGCTACATCTTCTGCAGTTCTGTAAGGGTCTTTGTCGCCCCATTTCTTGAACCATCCCACCCAATTTTCAGTGAACATTTTTGGGCTCTTAGGATTGTTTGGAGTAAAGTTATCGCAGTAGAATCCATTGCATGTATTAATGATAGGTTGTGGGGCATCGCTTTGTTGGCACATGATCCATGGAACGCCAATATTGAGAGATTCGGCCATTTGAGCACACCAATTGATGTATGCTTTTCCTGCATCTCCATAAGCTGGTGTCATCACATTTCCATACTCATTCTCAATTTGAGCTAATATTATTGGCCCTCCTTGTGAAGCAAAGAGATTGGCTTGTTTACACATATTCACTATCTTTGTCGTGAAAGTTTGCATTTCATTCTTGTAGACTTGATTGTTAGTTCGTAGTTGGATTCCTGGCATATTGTGCAACCACACTGGAAAGCCTCCGTAGTTCCACTCGGCACACACGTAAGGACCAATCCTCATGACAACATAAAGTCCAGCATCTTGGACAAGCTGAAAGAATTTAATGAAATCTAAACGTCCAGAAAAATCATATTTTCTTCGTTGTGGCTCGTGACGATCCCAAAAAATGTATGTCTCAATTGCATCAAGTCCACCATCTTTAGCTTTCTGAATAAGATCAGGCCACATTGCTTCAGTGCTGCGTGGATAATGAATTGAGCCCGAGAAGATAATACGTCGTTCTCCATTTATAATTATCGCATTTGAATCATATGAAACATTATCTGCTATGCAGAATGTCAAGCAAGCTAGAGTAATTGCAACAAGCCATTGAAGCTTAAACATCTTTGATCCCACAACTTGTGTCTTTGGTTTATTTTTTTTCCCTCAATCGATGTGTTTATTTATATAGAATACATAGTGATAAGGTGAGAGTTCTTTCCTATCTAAATTTGTATTCAAGTTGTTGATTAATTCTAAAGATAGAAAAACAACTCACAAAAGTTTTTCGATATGAGTTGCATCCTTTAAAATTTGAGAATTCTAGTTTACCTTATCCTTAATTAAATAACCTTTTACCGAAAATACAATTATTACACGCAACTAACAAAATTGTGTTTTTTTCCCAACAAACATAGGATTCTATTTTTCATTTTTGACATTTGGTTTAAGGTTGTAAGCCATCGACTTTAGGTTGAGCTTAATATAATATGAGCAATTGAATA
Source organism: Cucumis melo (assembly GCF_025177605.1). Taxonomy (NCBI): domain Eukaryota; kingdom Viridiplantae; phylum Streptophyta; class Magnoliopsida; order Cucurbitales; family Cucurbitaceae; genus Cucumis; species Cucumis melo. The sequence continues at coordinate 21,689,800 of NC_066865.1, forward strand.
TAAATAGATAGATGGATATAATTATATATATTTACATTAAATATATAATATTAATTGTTTCTAATAGTAGTTTAATGAAATTCCTTTGTGTTATATTTATCAATTAATAATAATATTGTTTAGAAATGAAATAAATAGAAAAATTATTTTAAATGACAAAAATTTTGAAATGTTTATAAACGTAGTAAAATATCATCATCTATGTGTGATAGATTACAGTAGGACACGTATAATAGTCTAACTTGATCTATCACGATTTATGATAGACTGCGATATTTCGTAAATATTATGGTTCATTTTGGTATACTTGAAAATAACTCAAATAAGTATGTTATCTTAAATTGCAAACGTAGGAAATCGGCTTCCACCATCTTATAAAGACACCCCATGGGACAGTAGAGGTCCCTACGAAGGATGAGCGTTGAATGTCACACGCCCCAGCAAGAGACAAAAGTTAAAGACTTCAGAGAAAAATTATACTAAGATTGTCGTAACTAAGTGTAATGAATGATATAGTTTCTTTTATGTAATAAATAATCCAGTTTTTACTGGAAATCTGATTACGATCAGGTTTGTTGTCTAGAGTCCAATTACCTAACATTTGATTACAATGTCAAAGTTAGATTTGTTGTGTTTATGAGTGAAAATTGGGGCCGATGGATCCATAGTTTTTGTTTAGAATGGACTCTTAGATATGTAATACCATTCTACATTCTACATATTTCGAACAAAATAAAATGTTTATTTGTATTATTATTTACTTTAAGAATATTTGTTTTACATATCTAATTATGTATTCTTATTTACATAATTGAATTGAGTCTAAAAATAACAATTTAACTTTTCACTAAAGTGAATTCAGAAAAAACTTATTAAAAGTTCATCTCTTGAATCAACCAATTGAAACAAAAAAAAAATGTATATGATTATTTGCTTAGTTTAACAATGAGTTTCTTTACAAATGTATTAAATAGGCAAAATATATGTTATACAATGAACTCTACATTTTTGTAATTAAAAAATAATTTTTTTTATATATTTCTAAAAAAAGTATAAAAATACTTAAAAAGAAAAAGTTGTAATAAAATAAATCAGTACTGCAAGTTAATTTTTAAAAAAATGTGTACAACTTAAAAACTCTGCTTAAAACATCTCATTTTTTATATGTCCTTATAGGAGGTTTTCACTCTACAGTTGAAGACTCATAATTTATTCCTCTAATTCCCTTCGAATGGAGTTTTAGTATGGATGGCTATTTCTTTTTAATTAAGAATAATGCTTAAGCATATAACAACGTTTTTAAAAAATTTCAAATATAGCATAGTTTAGTGACAGACTTCTACTGAGACTTTTATGGGTTATCTGTGATAAAACCAATATTTTTAATATGGTCTATCATCAATACACCATGAGGTGTTAATCGTTTCTTATACGTTTGTGATTAAGAAATCATACTAATGAAAACGAAAGAAAATAAAAATACATAGTTTGTTAAATGTTAATATTTATGCATATATATTACACCATTAATCAATTTTGTGCACATAGTGCTTGGACTGCCAATCTTGCAGATAAATTTGTAACATCGCCTAATCCAAATGACTTTGCAGATACATCAATTGAACAACTTTCCATGCCAATGCAAGCTTTCTCCACAAAAAGAGCACTGTTTGTCACATCCCATGAACCTTGCTTAAACGAACCACATTTTCCTTCTGGATTTCCATAGCTTGCAAATTGGATTTCAGAGATGACATGTCCTCCCTGACAAGACAACTCTAAGGTGCTTCCTTCATTAGCATTTCCACATATAGTTCCAATTGTTATTGTTTGAACTGACACTTGTTGTGGATTTCCACCAATTTCTTCGAATAAAATCAATGTGTTTTTGTCGCTCGAAAGAAATGATCTTGGAACATGATACCATCTTTGAGAAGGATTTCCACAATTTTGCACACATTTGCTAGGGTCGTATGCACCTCTATAGTCACATGTTGCATTGCAACTGTCATTGCCGGCAATGAAAGATGGCCAAAATCGGCCTATGCTTTGTCCATTTACCCAAGCTTGGCCTTTTCCCATTCCTTGCATGTCCAAGACCACTGGGTCAATTCCACCAGGTGTCTTAAAGCTAGTCTTGTACCATGTCATTCGCCTTCCAATAGATTTTTTATTTAATGCAATCCAATTTGTTCTCTCTGAGAACATCGGGTTGTAAATTTGCTTCATTTCTCCATTTAATCCAACCTTATAAGACCACAAATTTGATGACAAATCAGTTGTCACATTTCCATCTCCAATTAGATAGATGGGACCTCCATCGATTCCCGTAGGTACCATATCATAAAATGCATCGTAATTCTTCAACCCAACCGTGGCACTCAAAAGAGTTATTGTGTTGGTTCCCGATTTTAGTAGAATGGGTTTCTCAAACACAAAACTCTGGCCATTACTCTTCCATTGCGACCCAATGTATCTTTTATTAACGAAAGCATGAAGCACATGACCCTTTGTATTCACTTGCAGAGTCACATTTTGAAGTGAAGATGTTCTGCTAGTGTCAACCTTCGTCATGTACCAGAAGTAGTCGCTAAAATCAACTGTGACCCTCTTTTGTTCCAAGAGAAGGTTTGCCGCAAATTTACCATTTCCTTGTAGTGTGTCTTTCATAGGTTCTGGAGCCCAAGTCCACGAGAGTTGTGCATTTTCCTTCTCATTTTGCTCCTTCACAAACATAGATGTCTGAGAATTTACTTTTGCAGTGTTGTAAACCTCCTTGTTGCAACCATCAAGAATGCTCACAGACCAAGCTGGTACAAAATATTTTCCATCTCCTTGTAGATCTATGGTGGCATCATTTTTTCTATCTGTGTTGCTTAAAAAGCAAAACCTCTCCCCTGTTGTTAGGTTAAAGAATTTCGTTAAAGTTACAGAGCTTCCAAAGTTTTGGTCTGAGCGTGTGCCATTAGTGAGAATCTTCTCTCCTAACTTGATTGATGCATGAAGTTGTTTGAGATGCCCCCATTTAGGTTGATTCAAGTTCCCATATTCATCAAGTGGGGCGTTGTAATCGTAAGATGTAGTGATGAATGGACCTCCCGATGTTCTCCCAAAGTTGGTGCCTCCATGATACATGTAATAATTATTGAAGACGCCACCAGATTGAAAAAATCTTGCCACAGAAAATGCTACATCTTCTGCAGTTCTGTAAGGGTCTTTGTCGCCCCATTTCTTGAACCATCCCACCCAATTTTCAGTGAACATTTTTGGGCTCTTAGGATTGTTTGGAGTAAAGTTATCGCAGTAGAATCCATTGCATGTATTAATGATAGGTTGTGGGGCATCGCTTTGTTGGCACATGATCCATGGAACGCCAATATTGAGAGATTCGGCCATTTGAGCACACCAATTGATGTATGCTTTTCCTGCATCTCCATAAGCTGGTGTCATCACATTTCCATACTCATTCTCAATTTGAGCTAATATTATTGGCCCTCCTTGTGAAGCAAAGAGATTGGCTTGTTTACACATATTCACTATCTTTGTCGTGAAAGTTTGCATTTCATTCTTGTAGACTTGATTGTTAGTTCGTAGTTGGATTCCTGGCATATTGTGCAACCACACTGGAAAGCCTCCGTAGTTCCACTCGGCACACACGTAAGGACCAATCCTCATGACAACATAAAGTCCAGCATCTTGGACAAGCTGAAAGAATTTAATGAAATCTAAACGTCCAGAAAAATCATATTTTCTTCGTTGTGGCTCGTGACGATCCCAAAAAATGTATGTCTCAATTGCATCAAGTCCACCATCTTTAGCTTTCTGAATAAGATCAGGCCACATTGCTTCAGTGCTGCGTGGATAATGAATTGAGCCCGAGAAGATAATACGTCGTTCTCCATTTATAATTATCGCATTTGAATCATATGAAACATTATCTGCTATGCAGAATGTCAAGCAAGCTAGAGTAATTGCAACAAGCCATTGAAGCTTAAACATCTTTGATCCCACAACTTGTGTCTTTGGTTTATTTTTTTTCCCTCAATCGATGTGTTTATTTATATAGAATACATAGTGATAAGGTGAGAGTTCTTTCCTATCTAAATTTGTATTCAAGTTGTTGATTAATTCTAAAGATAGAAAAACAACTCACAAAAGTTTTTCGATATGAGTTGCATCCTTTAAAATTTGAGAATTCTAGTTTACCTTATCCTTAATTAAATAACCTTTTACCGAAAATACAATTATTACACGCAACTAACAAAATTGTGTTTTTTTCCCAACAAACATAGGATTCTATTTTTCATTTTTGACATTTGGTTTAAGGTTGTAAGCCATCGACTTTAGGTTGAGCTTAATATAATATGAGCAATTGAATATAAATAGATAGATGGATATAATTATATATATTTACATTAAATATATAATATTAATTGTTTCTAATAGTAGTTTAATGAAATTCCTTTGTGTTATATTTATCAATTAATAATAATATTGTTTAGAAATGAAATAAATAGAAAAATTATTTTAAATGACAAAAATTTTGAAATGTTTATAAACGTAGTAAAATATCATCATCTATGTGTGATAGATTACAGTAGGACACGTATAATAGTCTAACTTGATCTATCACGATTTATGATAGACTGCGATATTTCGTAAATATTATGGTTCATTTTGGTATACTTGAAAATAACTCAAATAAGTATGTTATCTTAAATTGCAAACGTAGGAAATCGGCTTCCACCATCTTATAAAGACACCCCATGGGACAGTAGAGGTCCCTACGAAGGATGAGCGTTGAATGTCACACGCCCCAGCAAGAGACAAAAGTTAAAGACTTCAGAGAAAAATTATACTAAGATTGTCGTAACTAAGTGTAATGAATGATATAGTTTCTTTTATGTAATAAATAATCCAGTTTTTACTGGAAATCTGATTACGATCAGGTTTGTTGTCTAGAGTCCAATTACCTAACATTTGATTACAATGTCAAAGTTAGATTTGTTGTGTTTATGAGTGAAAATTGGGGCCGATGGATCCATAGTTTTTGTTTAGAATGGACTCTTAGATATGTAATACCATTCTACATTCTACATATTTCGAACAAAATAAAATGTTTATTTGTATTATTATTTACTTTAAGAATATTTGTTTTACATATCTAATTATGTATTCTTATTTACATAATTGAATTGAGTCTAAAAATAACAATTTAACTTTTCACTAAAGTGAATTCAGAAAAAACTTATTAAAAGTTCATCTCTTGAATCAACCAATTGAAACAAAAAAAAAATGTATATGATTATTTGCTTAGTTTAACAATGAGTTTCTTTACAAATGTATTAAATAGGCAAAATATATGTTATACAATGAACTCTACATTTTTGTAATTAAAAAATAATTTTTTTTATATATTTCTAAAAAAAGTATAAAAATACTTAAAAAGAAAAAGTTGTAATAAAATAAATCAGTACTGCAAGTTAATTTTTAAAAAAATGTGTACAACTTAAAAACTCTGCTTAAAACATCTCATTTTTTATATGTCCTTATAGGAGGTTTTCACTCTACAGTTGAAGACTCATAATTTATTCCTCTAATTCCCTTCGAATGGAGTTTTAGTATGGATGGCTATTTCTTTTTAATTAAGAATAATGCTTAAGCATATAACAACGTTTTTAAAAAATTTCAAATATAGCATAGTTTAGTGACAGACTTCTACTGAGACTTTTATGGGTTATCTGTGATAAAACCAATATTTTTAATATGGTCTATCATCAATACACCATGAGGTGTTAATCGTTTCTTATACGTTTGTGATTAAGAAATCATACTAATGAAAACGAAAGAAAATAAAAATACATAGTTTGTTAAATGTTAATATTTATGCATATATATTACACCATTAATCAATTTTGTGCACATAGTGCTTGGACTGCCAATCTTGCAGATAAATTTGTAACATCGCCTAATCCAAATGACTTTGCAGATACATCAATTGAACAACTTTCCATGCCAATGCAAGCTTTCTCCACAAAAAGAGCACTGTTTGTCACATCCCATGAACCTTGCTTAAACGAACCACATTTTCCTTCTGGATTTCCATAGCTTGCAAATTGGATTTCAGAGATGACATGTCCTCCCTGACAAGACAACTCTAAGGTGCTTCCTTCATTAGCATTTCCACATATAGTTCCAATTGTTATTGTTTGAACTGACACTTGTTGTGGATTTCCACCAATTTCTTCGAATAAAATCAATGTGTTTTTGTCGCTCGAAAGAAATGATCTTGGAACATGATACCATCTTTGAGAAGGATTTCCACAATTTTGCACACATTTGCTAGGGTCGTATGCACCTCTATAGTCACATGTTGCATTGCAACTGTCATTGCCGGCAATGAAAGATGGCCAAAATCGGCCTATGCTTTGTCCATTTACCCAAGCTTGGCCTTTTCCCATTCCTTGCATGTCCAAGACCACTGGGTCAATTCCACCAGGTGTCTTAAAGCTAGTCTTGTACCATGTCATTCGCCTTCCAATAGATTTTTTATTTAATGCAATCCAATTTGTTCTCTCTGAGAACATCGGGTTGTAAATTTGCTTCATTTCTCCATTTAATCCAACCTTATAAGACCACAAATTTGATGACAAATCAGTTGTCACATTTCCATCTCCAATTAGATAGATGGGACCTCCATCGATTCCCGTAGGTACCATATCATAAAATGCATCGTAATTCTTCAACCCAACCGTGGCACTCAAAAGAGTTATTGTGTTGGTTCCCGATTTTAGTAGAATGGGTTTCTCAAACACAAAACTCTGGCCATTACTCTTCCATTGCGACCCAATGTATCTTTTATTAACGAAAGCATGAAGCACATGACCCTTTGTATTCACTTGCAGAGTCACATTTTGAAGTGAAGATGTTCTGCTAGTGTCAACCTTCGTCATGTACCAGAAGTAGTCGCTAAAATCAACTGTGACCCTCTTTTGTTCCAAGAGAAGGTTTGCCGCAAATTTACCATTTCCTTGTAGTGTGTCTTTCATAGGTTCTGGAGCCCAAGTCCACGAGAGTTGTGCATTTTCCTTCTCATTTTGCTCCTTCACAAACATAGATGTCTGAGAATTTACTTTTGCAGTGTTGTAAACCTCCTTGTTGCAACCATCAAGAATGCTCACAGACCAAGCTGGTACAAAATATTTTCCATCTCCTTGTAGATCTATGGTGGCATCATTTTTTCTATTTGTGTTGCTTAAAAAGCAAAACCTCTCCCCTGTTGTTGGGTTAAAGAATTTCGTTAAAGTTACAGAGCTTCCAAAGTTTTGGTCTGAGCGTGTGCCATTAGTGAGAATCTTCTCTCCTAACTTGATTGATGCATGAAGTTGTTTGAGATGCCCCCATTTAGGTTGATTCAAGTTCCCATATTCATCAAGTGGGGCGTTGTAATCGTAAGATGTAGTGATGAATGGACCTCCCGATGTTCTCCCAAAGTTGGTGCCTCCATGATACATGTAATAATTATTGAAGACGCCACCAGATTGAAAAAATCTTGCCACAGAAAATGCTACATCTTCTGCAGTTCTGTAAGGGTCTTTGTCGCCCCATTTCTTGAACCATCCCACCCAATTTTCAGTGAACATTTTTGGGCTCTTAGGATTGTTTGGAGTAAAGTTATCGCAGTAGAATCCATTGCATGTATTAATGATAGGTTGTGGGGCATCGCTTTGTTGGCACATGATCCATGGAACGCCAATATTGAGAGATTCGGCCATTTGAGCACACCAATTGATGTATGCTTTTCCTGCATCTCCATAAGCTGGTGTCATCACATTTCCATACTCATTCTCAATTTGAGCTAATATTATTGGCCCTCCTTGTGAAGCAAAGAGATTGGCTTGTTTACACATATTCACTATCTTTGTCGTGAAAGTTTGCATTTCATTCTTGTAGACTTGATTGTTAGTTCGTAGTTGGATTCCTGGCATATTGTGCAACCACACTGGAAAGCCTCCGTAGTTCCACTCGGCACACACGTAAGGACCAATCCTCATGACAACATAAAGTCCAGCATCTTGGACAAGCTGAAAGAATTTAATGAAATCTAAACGTCCAGAAAAATCATATTTTCTTCGTTGTGGCTCGTGACGATCCCAAAAAATGTATGTCTCAATTGCATCAAGTCCACCATCTTTAGCTTTCTGAATAAGATCAGGCCACATTGCTTCAGTGCTGCGTGGATAATGAATTGAGCCCGAGAAGATAATACGTCGTTCTCCATTTATAATTATCGCATTTGAATCATATGAAACATTATCTGCTATGCAGAATGTCAAGCAAGCTAGAGTAATTGCAACAAGCCATTGAAGCTTAAACATCTTTGATCCCACAACTTGTGTCTTTGGTTTATTTTTTTTCCCTCAATCGATGTGTTTATTTATATAGAATACATAGTGATAAGGTGAGAGTTCTTTCCTATCTAAATTTGTATTCAAGTTGTTGATTAATTCTAAAGATAGAAAAACAACTCACAAAAGTTTTTCGATATGAGTTGCATCCTTTAAAATTTGAGAATTCTAGTTTACCTTATCCTTAATTAAATAACCTTTTACCGAAAATACAATTATTACACGCAACTAACAAAATTGTGTTTTTTTCCCAACAAACATAGGATTCTATTTTTCATTTTTGACATTTGGTTTAAGGTTGTAAGCCATCGACTTTAGGTTGAGCTTAATATAATATGAGCAATTGAATATAAATAGATAGATGGATATAATTATATATATTTACATTAAATATATAATATTAATTGTTTCTAATAGTAGTTTAATGAAATTCCTTTGTGTTATATTTATCAATTAATAATAATATTGTTTAGAAATGAAATAAATAGAAAAATTATTTTAAATGACAAAAATTTTGAAATGTTTATAAACGTAGTAAAATATCATCATCTATGTGTGATAGATTACAGTAGGACACGTATAATAGTCTAACTTGATCTATCACGATTTATGATAGACTGCGATATTTCGTAAATATTATGGTTCATTTTGGTATACTTGAAAATAACTCAAATAAGTATGTTATCTTAAATTGCAAACGTAGGAAATCGGCTTCCACCATCTTATAAAGACACCCCATGGGACAGTAGAGGTCCCTACGAAGGATGAGCGTTGAATGTCACACGCCCCAGCAAGAGACAAAAGTTAAAGACTTCAGAGAAAAATTATACTAAGATTGTCGTAACTAAGTGTAATGAATGATATAGTTTCTTTTATGTAATAAATAATCCAGTTTTTACTGGAAATCTGATTACGATCAGGTTTGTTGTCTAGAGTCCAATTACCTAACATTTGATTACAATGTCAAAGTTAGATTTGTTGTGTTTATGAGTGAAAATTGGGGCCGATGGATCCATAGTTTTTGTTTAGAATGGACTCTTAGATATGTAATACCATTCTACATTCTACATATTTCGAACAAAATAAAATGTTTATTTGTATTATTATTTACTTTAAGAATATTTGTTTTACATATCTAATTATGTATTCTTATTTACATAATTGAATTGAGTCTAAAAATAACAATTTAACTTTTCACTAAAGTGAATTCAGAAAAAACTTATTAAAAGTTCATCTCTTGAATCAACCAATTGAAACAAAAAAAAATGTATATGATTATTTGCTTAGCTTAACAATGAGTAATGATGGTGATGATTTGTGGAATATACAAAGGAAGTTATGTAAAAGCAAAGGGAAAAATTACTCAAATGACTTATACTATAAATGTCGAGGAAATTTCAACTTCCATTAATATTAAAACAGTAGTGCTACTTGACGTTTTAGAAATGTCAAGCAGTGATAATTTTGACGTTTGTAAAATTGTCGTGGGAACTATTGTCAACAGAAAATAACTATCGATGAGAGAAAAACATCAAATTACATTTTTTTTTTAATATTTTGCTAGATGTCAAGAATAGTCACAAACTAGATATATTGGTTATGTGTCAAGAATATTAATCGATGTATCATGTATCATGTGTTGTAAGTCTTTGATGTATTTTATTTGTCAAATGTATTGTTATCTTAACTACGGAGATAATTGATAAATTATTTAGTTCAGAGCACAACTTCAATGTGATGTCATAGAGACAAAATCTTAACACAATACCAAAATCTCGTGTAATGTTATTTTTTCTCTATTTAATTGAATTCTCTATTAATTTCATAGTAAGATTGAATAAGTACTTCTATTCATTTGAACCTTCGTAATATCATTTCTTCTCCATCTAATATTGATATTGATTTTGTTACTTATTTTACAATTTTTTTCAATAATAATCATTCATTGTGAAGCATTAACTTAAATTTAAAGTTTGGTGTTTTCTATAGGTTTTATTGTTGCGTCCTCGTCCTCATCCTCCTCCGCCGGGTTCCCATGGCCTATCAGGTCCGTCCTTCATCTTCACTTTCTCAACCGTAATACCCATCTTTTCACCTACCATATCCCAATCAACAAGAACTCAAAATTTCAGATTAAGAATAATCAAGATTAGGAAAAGGTTAATCAAATGATGGTATTAGAAAGAAATTTGTTTCTAATGTGGTATAAATTAAACGGGCTTTTTATTTATCACACCTTTAATAGTAATTTCTAGCATTACAGTAGTACGAATTGAATGCTAAAAAAATGTATTAATGGACTACATCTTCTTGTCATGATCTCTAATATGCACATTAAAATTAATTTTTCTCCATTATCGACAAACTTCATCTTTACAACTCTACATTCTAAACAAAAACTTATTAATTTCAACACATCAACTCTACTCACCGGGTCAAACACCCTTTAATATATTTATACAGAAACATACACTTTTTAAATGGTAGTATAGTCCTCCTTCGTTTATGTCCCAAGATTTTGAAAAAAAATTCAATTTTAACCATTGAAATTTGAAACTTTAAAAAAAAAAAATCTAAGAAGAGTTTTCCCGTCGAATTTAGATAAAAATTAGGACGAGAATTAATGCATAAAAATTACAAAACATACGGTATCACAAACATGAGGGATATATAAAAAATGATTATGTAAATGTACAGTTTAACATGTATATCATTTTAGACAAAGCAAGTGATTACGTTGTTAAAAACCTCAATCTTCCATATACTTTGTAATTTGTAAATAAGTTCACATACATATCTTTTAATGATCCTTACACAACTGTGTCCCAACAAATTTCATACTTTTTAGAAAAAGAATTATTCTTTAGAAATAAATTTCAAAATTCAACGGTAAAAACGAAGACAAGTTTGTAATCAATCTCAAAATTCATAGACAATTTTGTATAATTTAACCAATAAATAGAGAGTTACGAACCATTAGGGGCAGCAAGCAAGTTCCTGTTTGCGAACACGTTGGTAGACAAAAGAATAAGCACTAAAACAAACCTAAGAACTTCTCCAATCCTTGAGAAGTGCTTATTATTTTGGGAAGCCATCTATTTGTCTCTTAGTTTTGTTTGCATTTCTTAAAAGAGGTGTTGTGTTAGGTATTTATATAGCCATTACTGCAACTTTATGCTTTTGAGAAAAGTCTATTTGTAGTATTAGTCATTTTCCCTCTGCAAGTGGTTGCTGTCATTTTTCAAATTGAAGACAATATGTTTCTTAAATTGAAATCGATCGACAAAATTTGATGAATCTTGGTTATATATCATTTTCTTCGATTCAATTGGATCATAAATATTTGGATTCTGATACAGGTAAATTATAAATACGCTATATTTTTCCAAATTTTAGTTGATCGGTCGTCCTAAAGGTCGTCTAAGATCGAACTCTCATTAAGTAGAGAAGTCTTTGATAAAAAATAAAAAATAAATAAAAAAAAAGTTTATCGAATGATTTCTATAGGGGCTTGGAGTGATAGCAATGAACTCTAATAGTAATATAGTATAAGAAACAATAGAGGTAAGAATAATTAATGATAGCGTTACATGTCAAGGTCCTCATTAGTGAATTTCACCTACTTCTTACAAAGATTATAAATATTTGAAATGTATGTTTTGGTACACTTATAGTAACACCAAGTGATTAATATATTGATTAAAGATGATGTGGTTAGTCGTGGTTAGACTTTTGAACATCAAAACTCTAAACTTTGATTATAACCTTTTTAAACTCATATACTAAATCAATTTAAGGACCAAATGTGTGTATATAAAATTTAGGGTTATTTTGTAATGTTTTTATCATGTTTCTCTTGTTTGTTTATTGTTCTTAGAAGAACAGAAACAACAAACAATCTATATGCATAAATATAATTCTCCTTTTCAAACAAACAGCTTGTGATGCCTTAAATCTATCTTTTTCAAGAACCAAGCAAAAAATTAACAAAAAAGAATAACGTTGAAATCTTCCTCCATCTTTTGTCCTAGACGGTAGGGATAATCATCAATCGGTCGGAGTCGATTTTTTTTTTTTTGTTTTACAAAACCACCACCGAACCAATCATAATCGATTTAATAAATGTTCAAACCAGCCTCAACATCGATGAGTAAAAGTCGGTCAGTCTATTTTTGTCAAACACTTGGAAATATTTTTTGGAAATTTCAATATGAAACTTTTCAAAACCGATTTCAGTTTTGTCGGTCAGCTCAGTTTTTCGGTCTATCATGCTCACCTCTACTGGATGGTTTCTTCTTCGACAGCGGCTACCAAACTCCTCCTTGCCCAAGATGATGTAGTATTTCGGGGCTTAGGTTTCAATAGAGCAATAATAAGGTTTACCAAAAGAAATTGTGGATTTGAGAGGTGCTAGTCGGGAAGTATGGGCGGGAGAAAGAAAAAAGTTGAAATGAATGAGAGTGAATATTAAAGATTAAAAAAAAAAGAAGAAGAAGAAGCTTTTATTTTATCTACAAGTTCATATTAACAAACTTGATTTATTTAGAAGTTCATTTCATTATAATATATTTGCAACACTTGCAAAAAATATATTGGGAAAAAAAAGAGCTCCAGCAGTTTTACATAAACTTAGAATTGTTTATAATTGCCTTGAGAAGAACCCCGTCATGTTACATACAATAGCAACAATTTGTCTACATGTTGCTAAAAATTGTTGCAGTTCTAAAAAGCTTTGCTACACTAAGAATTTCGTTACTACAGACTTGTTTTCTTTTGGCATCTGCCTCTCCATGACTCGAACTTTGAGAGAATTCAGATTCCTCAAAGTTCAAATACATTCATAAGCATCTAAATTAACCGATTTATCATCCTTTTTCTTTGGAACTACAGTTCATTCACTGGGCAGCAGAAACGGCTGCCCAGTTATACGATTAATCATGAAGTATAAAGATGAAGAGAGGTAGAGAAGAGTACCTAAAAGTACCATCTTGGTCTTAGAGTACCTAAAAGTACCATCTTGGTCTTACTTCCTCTTCCTCTTCTGTTAAATCGCGGTACTGATACCATTCTGATCCAGCTTTACCAACAGGCATGGGAGACCTAACGAAAATCTCCACTGGTTTAGGGACATGGACGGCCAACTCGAGTTCGTCAACCGATGATTCTAAATCAGAATGATTATTTGGGACCGACTTCTTGTGCTCAACAGTGATCCATCCCAAGCCTGATATAGCCACATCAGAAGCAGGTCTGTAGAAAAATGCAAGGAGAAATAAGTTCTTATTTCCTGAGAGGCACTCACTGGCCAGCCAGATTATCTCAACCAAAACAGATCCAGAATAACATTGGAGAGAAATGAGGTTACTTTACAAAACATAAAACTGTCAGTCAGCAAGAGTTTTATCACACCTTTGCTCGTCCTCAAAATTTATCTTCAACTGACGCACTGTTTCAAGTCCTCTCCAATCATTCCTTGTTTGTTTTCCGGATGGAGGTGTTAGTGAAATCCCAAGTTCTTTCTGTCAAATTGTTCTCCAATTACCGATGGGTTAAAATAAAAAGTGGGAAATAGTCCCCTGAATACATAGCAATATAGCATTCGATCTTCAATAACCACAGCTATGATTTATTGGCTAAGATTACATCTTCTGTATATAAACATGGTGAAGTTATTACATTAAGTCACTATAATGGTCACATGCATTTTTTGTGGTCCAAACACCATCCATTGTGCTTTGAAGTACAAAATAGTTGGTGGAGGAGGTAAAAATAATCTCTGTTTGGATTGGACGGGATGAAATGAGAAATAGTAGTGTTCCTATTAATTAGCACACGTAAATAGAAACTAGAAAGTATGGTTACATTACATTATTAGTTTTGTCTAATACATCTCTAAACTTTTAAACTAGTGTCCAATACATCTCTAAACATTAGGTTAATGACATAATAAACATTTTTTTAAAATTGATGCATTTATTAAACATAAACTTTGAATTTTGTGTTTAAAAGAACCTAAAGCTTTCAATGTTGTATCTAATATTATGGTTCATGCTTTAAAAAATGTCAAAGAAGTTCCAAGACCCTCTTAGACACAAAATTGAAGCCTTGGGAGCCTACTGCACTTCAAAATTTAGAGACTTATTAGATAGAAATTAAAAGCTCAGCTAATCTATCAAAAACTTCAATATCGTGGGACCTATTAAACACAAACTTAAAGATTTGAAACCAAACTGATAACTTAACCTTATAGTATTCTTTTGACATGTAATCTTCAGATGATTACCACCCAACACATTAAGAAAGTTCAGAAAAACAGATCTATATTTTTTTTCTAATTACAAACAGCATTTCAATTACCTCATAAAATTCATCTGCTTTTTCAGTAGGAACCACGTGGATCTGCAATCCTTTTGGACCATAAAATCTCAAACATGTTTCTGGTTGAACCTGTTAACAAAAATGACAATGCTAAATCCAAAAACATACCATTTCTGACAAAAAGGAAGTTCTAATAACTGAAATGAAGACCTTTAATAAATCTACTCTCACGAGACCTCCCCAAAATATAGAAAACCCATTCAACCCACTGGATAAGTCCTTGTATGCCATCTCATTGTCCGTTGCCAGTTGATGAACCTGACATAGAACAAGGTCAAGATTGAAAGCAAGAGCCAAGCAGTGTAACCATTATGGAACTGAAGTCTGCATACTTGAAAATGTTGACCCCTGAGCCGACTTTGAGGAGCTAGGGCAGGAAGATCTTCTGAATGAACAACTGCAGCCAGCCTGTGGTGGAGATGGACTCCAGGTGTGTCATATAATTTCTGCATTATGAAAATATGCTAATCACTTCCTTAAAATGAATAAGTGTCCCTTTTCATGGATATTGGAATCACTGGTTAGGCAGACAAAACAAAAAATATGTTGGATAACATAAACATATATGGGTTCATAAGGCAACTTCACATACAATATTCAGTAACACTAACACATACCCCTCCTCCTAAGAAAGCATCAATTTGTATTGGACCTAAAGTAGTTCCAGGAACAGCAGATTGTATGGGTCTGTATTTTTGAGCTGCTGCAGCAACTGGATCCCTTTCAGCCATCTTCTCTGCCATCAGCACACAGTTAGTTTAGAAAGTTGATTGTAGCCATCTATAGTATCTAATTGATTAGAAACCTGAAGCGATCAATCTACCCAAAAAGACTGGGCAAAAAAGTGGAAACCTGCATACTTCATACTTTACTTTTTATTGAAAATTTAGGGGTCACAAATATTTTCGCACATGATCATTTGACTATTTCATGCCGTGATCCCCCACCTTGTCAACGATGTCCCCAATGTTTGACTAATATCATCATGAATGGGAAGTAAGAGGAACTGTGATTAGATTTTTCCACAGCTGTTTATTTGTTAGATAACTTTTTTTAGAAAAGGCTACGAAACTTTTCATTAAGGAAATAAATAGAAATTAATGCTCTAAGATACAAAGGGATACTATTTGTTAGATAACTATTCTTGTCTTTATGTGATTTTTCTTTTCAGTTGACCTAGTTTTGGGGGGTTTGTTGTCTTGATTGTATAGGAAGTCTTTAGCTGGCAGCCCACAAAATTGTTAGTTTTTTTTTATTATTATTATTATTCTTTTTTTTTTTTTGGAAAAACACAAAATTGTTACTAGATTAAGAACAGGTCACCTCGTTAGAAAAATATCATTTCTTAAATATCAAAAGCATCATTATTTTAATGTTTAATTGAAATAACTTAATACATGAAGGGTAAAATTGAAACTTCTAAAAGGAAAAAGGAATTAAACTGAAAAATGGTATATGCATTAGTCACAAAATTAAAAATTAGCCAAATAATAATTGAGATATTAGACAAAATATCAGCCAATCCAAAGCTTGACATATGCTCAGTATCTTTCGATGATAATGTGAATACTATATAGATGAAAAAAGGAAAATGTACTCACTCAGCAAAGCGTTGATGAAGGCAGACTTTCCAACATTAGCTGACCCCTACACGCATATCAAATGAAAATCAAGTCTCACTAATCATATTATCATATTATATAAAAAACATATGATAACATGTAAACTCAAAAAAAAACTTTAAGAAATGGGGAAGAAAATATAGAAAAGCTATTTCCCATGTTATCTTCAAAAGTTCAAATCATAAGAGAAGAGGTCATCCAGGAAGCCAAAATTGGTGATAAGATTTAATAAAGAAGAAAAATAGGAAAGAGAAGAAACCTATAGCAAAGAAATTAGGAGAGGTAAGAAGAATCAAGAAAAAGGAAACTTGCAGGACTTGAGAATAGTGGGACCTGCCCCGACTCTTATACATAATGGGGTATTGTTTTGGTTTTACATGTAATTAGTAGCATATGATTCAATCTTGTACTTTGAACATTAGTCTCATTTCATTATATTAATGAAGAGGCTCGTTTCCTTTTTAAAAAAAGTAGCATATGATTCAACCAGTGTCATTGTGTTAATAAAAAATGCCTGGATGGATGTTAACAAATTGGTATACTACAATAACAGAACTTCTTAAGTTCAGGGACTTGAGAGCGCAAAAAAAAAAACGGGGGACTCAACCATCCCCTGAAACCCTATGTTGAAGAAATTTATATGAATAAATTCAGTTATTTTTGTTTATATATTAATTATGAATCAATTTATGAGTGGATATTATCACTATCAATGAAAAATAAATTGAAGATAAATGGCACGTGTATCATAACAACTTCTTTGTTTAAATGTAATAGTATACTAACCAGAATGTACACATCCCGCCCCTGCACCAGAAAAATTAAATCTAAGATTCAGTACGGTATTAAAACAGAGACAGCTCTTCTGATCAAAATTAGTTATTAAAAAGAAAAAGAAAAAGAAAAAAACAGAAACAGCATTTTATACAAAATGGAGATGAGCGAAAGTTGAGGATATAACTCCAATATACAATTGGTAAAGAAGCGAAAAAGTTCATGGGAATTAAGAGATTTGCTTTAAAACTTAATGACTGTGGATATAAAACTTGTGACTGGATCATCAAGGTTATTAGTGCCGATATAATGAACCATTAGACTTCCTAAAGGCTAAGACTTCCATGATCTTTATAAATTTTGCATGAGGTCAATAGGTAGACTATATTGAAACAGTTGGCTAATTGACTTATGAAATTTATCAAAGTTAAAGTGAAAAAACCTTTTTCTCCTTTTGAATATCTGCTACAACTCCAGCTACTCCAACCAATGACTTCGAGCTCGTCAGGTGCACGCTCAGAACACTACAAAGTTTGAGCAATGCTTCTCAATTTAGAAGTTCAACCAGGAACTTTAAATCACAAAGATCATGTTCTTGCTCTAACTGAACAATATGATGTAGATGGAAAGATATTCCACAAGGCCAAAAGGAATCCAACTTACCTAAGCTTCTTTTTTGTTGTGGCCTCCACGACCCAATCACCAATACAGTTCAGATCAGTCCCCTTGGGAAGGAGATCAACCTATATAAATCATTATTATTTCAAATAACATGAGGGAAGTTATTCAATATTCACCAATATCATGAAACCCACAAAAAAGTTCAAAAGATCACCTTAGTGACCACCAGTATTATCGGATTTGCACCAGCAAGATCTCGCACACGAGCCAAAAAACTGCCATTGAAGTCAACTATATCAACCTATAACTCATTGCCAAAAAAAGAGGGAGGAACCACAAATCTGTGAATATCTCAACTTCACTTCAGGGTAAAGCAAAAAAGACAGATAGCCTAAGCTTACCAATTTCACAATCAAAGCCTTCTCATAACGCAAGTGAGAGAGCTTATCACGAAGCTCCTCAGCTGAGATGAATTGCTTTCCCCCGGAATAACCTCCATTTCCACCCACAGCAGTTATCATGTGACCATGAGACAAGAGTCGGCACCTCCCACAGATAACTCTTCTAAGCTGGTGATGCTTCTTTTTCTGCTCATAAACAGATATCAAACAAATGTAATGCAAGAGCATGCCATCACTACAAGACCATGAATGAACAGTATTTTCAATTTAAAAAAATGCAGTCTAAACAAGTCATAACATACAAGATCATCCCCTCAAATTCATACCAGTACCAAAATTCTATTAGAACAAAGAGAAAATTGGCACAATTCCAAATTAAATCTTCTCCAATAATCATATAGTAACCTCTAGAAATCCACAGAATGAAATCTAAACCCTCACTAACTACGAGGTCTTAAAACTGAAATAACATAACACATCGGTTTTCCCCGCTCATGAATACTAAGAATACACGAATAATTTCAAGTACGTACTAATTCATAGGTTTCCGGTTCCACATAGCCCGGAGCATCCAATTCCAAAGTCTGCAACGGAGCACCACAGCCATAACAAGAAGCAACCGCCAAAGAAACCTTCAAGGCCTTATCCTTCTTTCTTTTCCGATCCTTCTTATTTTCTTTGAGCACAAACTTGGCAGCTTCGACGGAATGATGGCGTTCGAGGAAGCGGTCGCCTCGGGTGGGGGCGGCGGCACCAGTTCCGTCGGATTCAGGTGAGTCGGCAGTGGGAGGTTTTCTGTGGGAGGTTTCGAATGAGAATTGGGAGAGTATGAGGGAGGAAGTTGAGGGAGCTTTGAGGGATTTAGAAGTGGAGAATGAAGTGGTGAAGATAGAAGGAAGTGGAGGGAAGAAAGTGGTGGAGAAGGGAGCGACTGCCATTGGTGAACGTTGAAGTAAGCTGTGAAATTTGGCTTCGCCGGAGATAGAGTGTGTGGGATTTTGGCTTTCGGACACGTAGGACAGAGTGCGCTAAAGAAATGAAAACCCAACCACGATTTTTCTTTTTAATTTCCTCTTTGATCTTGGATAAATTATATATGTACGAAGCGCACGATAGATGTCGATAGAATTTAAAACTTTTTTTTTTGTTCTATTTTGTAATTATTTTAGTTCGATTTTGTTACATTTTAAAATGTCTTTATATACAATTTTGTTATTTTTTTAACTTTTAAAGTTAGTTTAATAAATTTGGTTAAGTTTACGATTACATATCGAAAGTTATGAAGAGGTCTAGGGTTCTTTTAATCTCTCGATTGTCAAAGTTGTGGATAATTAGAACTATCATAGGTTTGACCTGGTGTTAAAGAATAA
Organism: Cucumis melo; assembly: GCF_025177605.1. Taxonomy (NCBI): domain Eukaryota; kingdom Viridiplantae; phylum Streptophyta; class Magnoliopsida; order Cucurbitales; family Cucurbitaceae; genus Cucumis; species Cucumis melo. The sequence goes on from NC_066865.1 coordinate 21,709,374, forward strand.
ATAATCTCAATAACTAACTAAGAGGTTCTGAGTTCAAACTATGGTAGACTATCTACCGAAGAATTAATTTCCTAGTACGATGGATTCCAAATATATGGTTTGTGCTACGTTTGTGTAACCTTTTTTTTTTATGCATTAATTCTTTCTAAAAATAAGATCGGTTTTCCTTTTCTGTAAGGTTTTGTTCATATAAACTAAAGTTACAATTAAAAATTTACGTTCTTGTGTATTGTCTTAGTAAAGAAGATTTTTTATTGTAATTAAAAGTTCAAAATTAATGAGGGGATCTTACCTTACGTTAATAGCATATATATACGTATTTGAAACCTTGATCGTATGAGAAGAATAAAATATATATTACACAAAAAAAAAATGAGTTTCAAGTTTAGGGAGGCTTGAACGTTTATTGTGCATACATCAATAAAAAAAAATCTTTTAAGTTTAGAGAGTAAGACTCACTTAGGATCAAGATAGTTGAGATTCATAGATATCATAAATGTTGAACTCTTTTATTATTAGTGTGAGTTCTTTTCAGCCCATTGTCACTCAATTTTTAATGTAAACTAAGGTGTGGCAGTTAAATTTAACCATATGAAAGATACAATAAATCACAAAATTTTGCCATCGGCCAAATTGGAAATTTGTAACAAAAGGGTCCAAAAAGACTAAAAAAAAATAAGTGAAAGCTTTAAATTACAATTGTTTTCCCACACTTAATTAATTAAAACAAAACAACAAATACAACAAATAAATAAAGATAAAAATTCATGTTAGATACACAAATTATACGTATAATAAACTACAACAACCAATGCAAAAACATTCAATTTTTGCACAAAACCAACGCTTAAAAAATCAAGCGATAACAGCCTCAGGAACCCCTCTGAACGAATCTACATTTTCAGCCGGAAAAACCACATTATCATGAACAATTCCAGCCAAAGCCGCCCCAATCAATGGCCCAACCCAATACACTGCCTGGTTCTTGAAACTCCCCGCCACAATCGCCGATCCAAATGCACACGCCGGGTTCACCGATCCACCCGAAAATGGCCCCGCAGCCAGCACATTGGCTCCAGCAATCAGCCCAATCATCACCGCGCCAATCGCATTGCATGGACCTCGTCTCCGATCACTGGCGGCAAAAACGGTGTATACTAGTGCAAATGTCAATACACCTTCCACCACCGACGCTCCGAACCCCGTCATCTCATCGGCAATGGCATAGCTTGGAACGCGCTAGAAAAAAGTATCGTATAAATATGATAAATTACCACTGAAACTCAAAAAATAACACGTAAAATTTTATTAACAAAATTTCAAAAAATGAGATCAGAGTTATTTAACTTACCTGTCCAACAATGGTGGCTCTAAGAATAATGCAGGCCATGACAGAGGCAAGCATTTGAGCAAACCAGTAAAAGAGAGCAGTGGGAACGCTGACATGGCCACCAATGGCCATTCCGAACGTCACTGCCGGGTTGACGTGTCCACCGGAAATGTTGGCGGCGATGTATACGGCTGAAGCCAAAGCAAAGGCATTGGCAATAGCGGCCACCAGAAGACTCGATAGGTCTGTCGTAGTAATGCCTGGCATATACTTCTCTATTGCATACAAAACTAATATTCAATACATACCCATATTACCTTTTCAAATTTCTAACGAGAGAAATGATAATTAAAATCTTAATTTCTTTAATTCTTTTAAATTCCTATTTTCAATACCACGTAATACGTACAGTCCCATGCATGCAGGCTCGCTATGTTGAAAGCGAGAGAAACTGAGAGGAATTAATATAAACGGAGAGTGATACTTACGGGAGGCCATGGATGCTCCAACGACAGAGAAGACGTAGAAGAAGGTGGAGATGAACTCGGCGACGTAGGATCGGATTGCAGTTGGGGTGATGGACTGTCGGCAGCGGAAAGCGAGGGAAGTAGGGGCCATTTTGCAGAAGAACATTGAAGAAGGAAATGGAAGGAGAAATTGAAGTGATGAGTATTGGGGAAAGGAAAACGAAAGAGAAAATTATAGGCAAAGAGTTTTGATGAGATAAAGTGATGGATAAGAGCCGACAGTGGCAGTTTAAGTGTTTCATGAACAGTTACAACGGTTATGAGAGGGAATTTGGAATTCAAAAGTTTCAACTGTCTATTAAGACGTGGCATAATTTCATTGGTTACTTGTTGATCAAAGCTTACGGATTTAATTTTCTTTTAATGAACTACTAATGGTAATTTAAAATAATAAAATGAATTACATGACCAACACAAAGGTGATATTTACTTTTGTGAATTTTTTTTTAATGTGTATACATTGAAAACCAAAATTTTTGGAATACAAATTTTGACGGTGTCCATATTGAGAAGTGCATATGTTAGTGTGAAAAATGGAAAAGAGAATTCTAAGTATTGGTTGTGGGGTGGGGGAACACAATTTTGTTGTATAATAGTTGTAATTTGGTAGAAGCTTATTTAAAGATAAGGTCAACTAAAATTCACCAATTTTAGAGGATGCAACTCATATCAAAAAACTTTTGTGGTTGTTTTTCTATTTTTAGAATTGATCAACAACTTAAACACAAATATGGATAGAAAAGAACTCTCACCTTATTATTATGTATTCTATATAAATAAACACATCGATTGAGGGAAAAAATAAACCAAAGACACAAGTTGTGAGATTAAAGATGTTTAAGCTTCAATGGCTTGTTGCAATTACTCTAGCTTGCTTGACTTTCTGCGTAGCAGATAATGTTTCGTATGATTCAAATGCGATAATCATAAATGGAGAACGACGTATTATCTTCTCGGGTTCAATTCATTATCCACGCAGCACTGAAGCAATGTGGCCTGATCTTATTCAGAAAGCTAAAGATGGTGGACTTGATGCAATTGAGACATACATTTTTTGGGATCGTCACGAGCCACAACGAAGAAAATATGATTTTTCTGGACGTTTAGATTTCATTAAATTCTTTCAGCTTGTCCAAGATGCTGGACTTTATGTTGTCATGAGGATTGGTCCTTACGTGTGTGCCGAGTGGAACTACGGAGGCTTTCCAGTGTGGTTGCACAATATGCCAGGAATCCAACTACGAACTAACAATCAAGTCTACAAGAATGAAATGCAAACTTTCACGACAAAGATAGTGAATATGTGTAAACAAGCCAATCTCTTTGCTTCACAAGGAGGGCCAATAATATTAGCTCAAATTGAGAATGAGTATGGAAATGTGATGACACCAGCTTATGGAGATGCAGGAAAAGCATACATCAATTGGTGTGCTCAAATGGCCGAATCTCTCAATATTGGCGTTCCATGGATCATGTGCCAACAAAGCGATGCCCCACAACCTATCATTAATACATGCAATGGATTCTACTGCGATAACTTTACTCCAAACAATCCTAAGAGCCCAAAAATGTTCACTGAAAATTGGGTGGGATGGTTCAAGAAATGGGGCGACAAAGACCCTTACAGAACTGCAGAAGATGTAGCATTTTCTGTGGCAAGATTTTTTCAATCTGGTGGCGTCTTCAATAATTATTACATGTATCATGGAGGCACCAACTTTGGGAGAACATCGGGAGGTCCATTCATCACTACATCTTACGATTACAACGCCCCACTTGATGAATATGGGAACTTGAATCAACCTAAATGGGGGCATCTCAAACAACTTCATGCATCAATCAAGTTAGGAGAGAAGATTCTCACTAATGGCACACGCTCAGACCAAAACTTTGGAAGCTCTGTAACTTTAACGAAATTCTTTAACCCAACAACAGGGGAGAGGTTTTGCTTTTTAAGCAACACAGATAGAAAAAATGATGCCACCATAGATCTACAAGGAGATGGAAAATATTTTGTACCAGCTTGGTCTGTGAGCATTCTTGATGGTTGCAACAAGGAGGTTTACAACACTGCAAAAGTAAATTCTCAGACATCTATGTTTGTGAAGGAGCAAAATGAGAAGGAAAATGCACAACTCTCGTGGACTTGGGCTCCAGAACCTATGAAAGACACACTACAAGGAAATGGTAAATTTGCGGCAAACCTTCTCTTGGAACAAAAGAGGGTCACAGTTGATTTTAGCGACTACTTCTGGTACATGACGAAGGTTGACACTAGCAGAACATCTTCACTTCAAAATGTGACTCTGCAAGTGAATACAAAGGGTCATGTGCTTCATGCTTTCGTTAATAAAAGATACATTGGGTCGCAATGGAAGAGTAATGGCCAGAGTTTTGTGTTTGAGAAACCCATTCTACTAAAATCGGGAACCAACACAATAACTCTTTTGAGTGCCACGGTTGGGTTGAAGAATTACGATGCATTTTATGATATGGTACCTACGGGAATCGATGGAGGTCCCATCTATCTAATTGGAGATGGAAATGTGACAACCGATTTGTCATCAAACTTGTGGTCTTATAAGGTTGGATTAAATGGAGAAATGAAGCAAATTTACAACCCAATGTTCTCAGAGAGAACAAATTGGATTGCATTAAATAAAAAATCTATTGGAAGGCGAATGACATGGTACAAGACTAGCTTTAAGACACCTGGTGGAATTGACCCAGTGGTCTTGGACATGCAAGGAATGGGAAAAGGCCAAGCTTGGGTAAATGGACAAAGCATAGGCCGATTTTGGCCATCTTTCATTGCCGGCAATGACAGTTGCAATGCAACATGTGACTATAGAGGTGCATACGACCCTAGCAAATGTGTGCAAAATTGTGGAAATCCTTCTCAAAGATGGTATCATGTTCCAAGATCATTTCTTTCGAGCGACAAAAACACATTGATTTTATTCGAAGAAATTGGTGGAAATCCACAACAAGTGTCAGTTCAAACAATAACAATTGGAACTATATGTGGAAATGCTAATGAAGGAAGCACCTTAGAGTTGTCTTGTCAGGGAGGACATGTCATCTCTGAAATCCAATTTGCAAGCTATGGAAATCCAGAAGGAAAATGTGGTTCGTTTAAGCAAGGTTCATGGGATGTGACAAACAGTGCTCTTTTTGTGGAGAAAGCTTGCATTGGCATGGAAAGTTGTTCAATTGATGTATCTGCAAAGTCATTTGGATTAGGCGATGTTACAAATTTATCTGCAAGATTGGCAGTCCAAGCACTATGTGCACAAAATTGATTATTAACAATACAATAAAGTATTGCAAAATTTGTAATATTCTTTTTATAAATGGTTTGAGAACATATTGATATTTTTATAATATGTTTTAAAAATTATTTGCAATAATATTAAAATGGAATTGGTGCAGCCAAAAAAATGCAGAGAGTAATCCAAAGTTATTACTTTCTCAAAGTCTAAAAATATATCCATTATTATTATTCATCGTTAGGAGTATATGATTGAAAGATACCCAATTAAAATTATGAATATAAACTATTTTTTTTTATGAAATTTTGCTAAAGGCTCCAAAGTTGTTATCACATATAATATACTAACAATTATTTATTTTTTTTATTTTTAGGTATAATATTTTAATTGATTCTCATGAAAATGACATAAATGAGAAGTTTGCATATGTTGAAAAAATTTACGACTAAAATTGTTATCTTTATAAATAGCAAAACCGAAAAATAGTTATAATATTAAGCAGATTTGGTATAGACCCTTTTTTTAATGTTTTTTTAATCTATAGACTATAAAAAGGTAATATAGCAACGTTTTAATGAATGGTAAATATAGACTATAACCAATATTTGCACATAATTTATCGATAAACTTTTAAGAAAAATGTTGGATATACTTCTAAGCTATGTCATTTTATTTTCTTTAAATTCTTTTAAAATACTAGTTTCATAACCACGTATAGGGGCCCATGCACGTAGGTTGGCTATGTTGAAAGCGAGAGAAACTAAGAGGAATATAAACTACTTTTTTTTTTATGAAAACAGTATCAATAATTTGATTTTGACATCTTTTGCTATATATATTTGCAATTTTTTTAAAGGTTAATATATGTTTGAACTTAATTGTTATATTTGTAACCATGCCTAAAAAAACATATTAAATTGATTTTTTTTCTCTTTCTTTTTTAAAATAAAAGTGTGATCAATTCATTTAAAATTACATACATAATATGGAACTTGATGTATTAATATTCTCTTCTCCAAGTTGATTTTCCTTTTTTTGTGTTTTTTAAAAACATCAAAAGTCTCATTTTTCTCTCACATAAAATATTTCTTACCACTTTTTTTCTTTACTACGTAAAATTGATTTTTATGTGTTTCATGTCACATAGTTCATGGTATAGATTAAACTCAATATTTCATCTATCTAATATACATGATTTTTTCTAGTAATTACATTTTGATTACAATCTTAGGTTCTAACCTCTTTTGGATTAACAACTCCACTCAGGGACGGATTTATTAAGGGCTAATAGGGACACGTACTCCCATCATATTGTCAATTTTTGTATTTTGATATTAATTTTGAAGTTTCAAATTACAATATATACTAAATAATGTTTTTTTTATAAAATATGATTGTAATGTAGTAGTTGTGCCTCACGTTCAAATTTTTGGATCCACCACTAAGTTTCCGCTAAATGGTCTTTTTTTCCTTTTATCGCATTGCCTAATAATGTGAATATATATGTGTGAAGACTTCCTATTTAATTTGCACACATTTTAATGATCATTCATAGGATCTTTTAAGGTCAGGCATCTATTCTATACCTTAAATAGAAAGTTTAGACTACTGGTTAGACATTTAATTTCCAAAACTCAACCATCTAGTTGATACAAATATTTAAGTACTCCATTATAAGAGATATACACATATTGTACCGATATAGTTGTCTAAAAAAAGGTAAAAATACATTGAGGAATCAAAATTACTAAGAATCAATTAAAGGAGCGTTGCAATGCACGTCGAATTGAGGACAAAACAAAAGATAGAATCGTAAAGCGTGAAAATGAGAAAAAATATGATTTGATTGAAAACCATTGAGACGGAATTAGTTTATTGCTACAATTTGGACTCAAAACTCTCAACATGAAAATTTGGATTGACATTACATTGCATTTCAATTCCATTACAGGTGTCTAAACACCTCCTAATTGTCTAAAGATATACATTTTAAAAAATACGTGTAAAGATCATGTAATATAATTTTCTAGACCAGGCTCCTTCTCTAAGTCGTTAATTAGTATTTTCTCTAGATAAATCTAGGGACGATCATCGATCGGTCGGAGTCGGTTTAACACTTAAAAATATTTTTTAGAAATTCTCGATTTAAAACTACCCGAAACCTCGTTTTTCGACCAACCAACTTCAATTTGATTGGTCCGCTTGGTTTTATAAATCTATTGATGCATCTTCAACATGTAAGCAAGAAACTAAGTGCAAAAGCACACAATAAAAAGTGGGTCCCTTACAATTATCTTTTCATTATAAACTTTTAACCTAACTTTGTTCGGTGCCTCAACCAATTCGTACAAAACTCACTGCATTAAAACTTGACCGTAAGCACTTACGACCTTAGCAAACAGCATGCATTGACAACTAAAGCATATAATTAAACTTTTTAAAAAGGAATTGAAGCAGCATGACGATGGAGGAAGGGAATAAAATAAATGATGAGTCAGTGTCAATCAAGGGGGCGAATTACATGCTGTGAGAGAAAGATGGAATTTTTCTTTTATTTCTTTGTATTAGTGAAAGTGCTTTCACAATGGAAAAGCACAATGCTACAAATGGTACCTCCAAGACCTTAAGAGCAGTACGGGACCGGTTGCTACCGACGAAAACCAATCACTTCCCCCTTTCAACTTTTTCATTTCTTTACTTAAAGTTGCATGTGTGGTTTCGTCAACTCCAAGGATGCCTCCTTAAAAAAAACGCTAAGGATGTCGAAGAAATTTGTGGTAGTAAGGTCGTTAAAATTTTTCTATATTACCTCCGTTTATTACTAGTAATCTAAACAACTATAAAGAATTGTGTGGAATACACAAAATAGATATTTAATGAATTATTCAATAATGTATCAAACAATCAAAAAAGGTAATATGTACTTTTGTCGTAGTACTAAATTTTCTTTCGGTCTGAAGCCCTTTTTTTTTCTGCCAATATATACCAAACTGTAATCTAATTGCGATTGAGGTTATTTACTGATCTACACTTGTAGTTGGATGAATGATATAGTTTTATTGTCATCGTTATCATTTAGGATGAATCGATGAAACTCTATAACAAAAACAATGACATATACATAGCTAATGGTTACATTATATATTTGAAAGTAAAAATTGAAAAACAATTTAAAAATATACGAAAAATCAAACTAGTAAGTCCCGTATAATTTTCAAACACAATCGAACTAATCATCTCAATTTTCATATTTTTCAAAACCCTAAAACCCTACGTGTATGTATGCATTCAAATAAACTAAGTATGGTAGTATATTTATAACCTATATGAATATTAAGTCATTAAATAATTAAAATTGACATTTAGTTAATTTTGATGAAATTTTTTATGCTAGAAACTCTACCTCATAACAAATTTTAAAATTACGAAAACCAAACCCATTACAAAATTGAAAGTACATAAATGAGAAGTTCAAAGTTTTTGTTAGTTTTGCTTTTTTGAGCTCCATCTCCGCTCTTCTTTATACTTATTTTTCTTTTTTTATCACTAATGAGTTAAAAATGTGTGTCAATATAGTTGAGATTAATTTTCAATAAACTTCCTTATATATCGAACTCGTGCAAAACACATATTTTAGATTAAGATCATTGTCTTAGATAATTATAACTCCAAAAATATAGTATATATATAGAAATATATGAAGATGGGCATGACCCATTACATATTTAGTCGGAAAAAGAAAAGGTAGGGGGCAGGTGAAGACTGAGGAAATACGCAAGTGAGGAAGGAATAGAATATCTATTTTATTTTATCATCTTTTTCATGATCACAAAGAATATAAATAAGAGAGGAGAAAAAAGCATATTTCCATTTTGTGTGTGTGTTTATATATACTTTATAAATAAATTGCAAATCTCACTCCCCCAAACAAATATTAACTCCATTGGCATTGGCTTGGCATCAAGCTAATATTTTGTAGTTAAAGTACTTATAACTTGTGTGTGTTTAATTTGCATGGCCTGCAGTTCGAAGATTATTGTTGTTGCTTTTACTACTGCTGCTGCTCCACGACTCTCATTATTAGTTTCTCACAGTCCTCATCTCTTTCCATTTGCTAATTCTGGCTTCCGGTACGTTTTTTTTAATCCTCTAATTTGGTATTTCATGTGATGTTTTTGTTTAGGGTTGATTTGGTTTTTCTTTACCTTTTGAGTCATTTTGTTTGAGAGTTATAGTATAGAGATTTGATTTCATGATCTTTTTGTTCAAACTTTGTTACGAGATTTTTACTATTTGTCAAAGTGAAAAAGTATTAGAGATAGAGCTCTCTTGATGTTTTTGAATTGAATATAGTTAGGACATATTAACATCGATGTTGACGTTGCATTGATGAACTGTTCGTCATGCATGTTATGTTGGCAGAAACTTTGTTTATGTCGACGCAATAGTAACTATAAGCACAATAATAATTCCTGCTTGTTTATAATACACAAACAAAAAAGAACTTTTTTGTTGGTGCATGGAAAAAAGTGTCATAAAATGTGAGTAAAAGTCCATTAATCATCTCTCAAAAGCTATTTTGTTTATTAAATCATTGAGATTTCGTTTATATATCTATATATATAAATGCTAATATAGAAAATTAAAACATATAATATAATAAAATACTATTAACTCAAGGTCACACATCAACCGAAGACAACAAAAACAATAACTATATCATGAGAAACCTAAAAACAACAACAATCAATCCAATTAGTATTAAACCTTTGGATTGAAACCAAAATTAAAACAATTGATGTCAACAATAAAATTTAAACACTATATGTACATAAAAATTTCTAAACAATAGAGCGAGATTCACCAATATTAATACAACGTCCATTACTACTAACGAAGACAAATCTATAGTATGTTATGATATTACGACACAACCAACCCGAGTTTACTTGTTGGTTATAGGGCAAGTCATTGGTCAGCGTACGAGAAGAACCAAGAGGACCCAATATGGCCCACAATGGTACCGAACGACGTCATCCATCACAATCTATCCGATAATTACTGGGTCCCCCATCCCCAAACCGGAGTTTTTGGGCCTCCAAAAGCCCACCACAATTCTTCAACGCTTCCGAACGACACGTCGGCTGGTGGTAACGAGGGTTCGGTTCTCAACCTCAAGGCTTGGTTCCGACATAACGGCCTCGAAGACCTCGAGAAACCACACTCTCTCTAATTTGGACCCTCGTGGTAATTGGGATATGATAAGAAGATAATAAATAATATTTTGTCACACATGAATAAGTTTGCATACTTTATGTCTATTTTTATTTTGTGAATGTGTTAATATGTTGTATGTTTGGATTGAGGGTTGTGCTTTTAGTTATCTCGAGTTGTATTGTGATGAATTACATCAATTTAGTATTATGAATGCTGCCAATTTTAGTATTAATGTGTACTTCTATCCCTCTTTGTCGTACGAGTAAGAACGTAAATACATGTCTATATATTGCACTGACGTTAATTTTACTCTTTTCTCTATGTACATCACTACAGATAGTTTTTGTTTTATATATCAGCTTTGAACTAACATTGTTTACATACAAAAGAAATTACAAACTCACATTATTATCTTTAAAGGTAGTTTAGAATCGTCGGATCTTTTGACATTGTACGTGTAAGACGATAGTTAGTACAATGATGGTTGCTAATTGATATTATGTTTTGTGTCTTACATGTATACAATTGTGAGGTGCGAGATCAATCATCAACATTTGAGATAATAATTGGCTATTTGTTTATTGAAAATGTTTAGATTGAACCGTTAAAGGCATAGATTAAAAAAATTATACTAAAACGTTAAAAGTTTCAAATTTTGTTTTATAAAAGTCTAGGTCATCAAAATCTTACGGTGCCTTAAATGACATGGATGTTTAACATTTTAGATTGACATATCTATTGTTTATTTTGAATGTACAACAAAACATTTCTAATAATTACAAATTGTTCCAAATCATTATCTAAGGTTGATTAGTTAGTCAATTGTTTATAATCAGATATAAATTTACAGTGCATAGAACAAAATGTCGTCAATGTAAATGGCAAGAACAAAACAAAAATCATAAGCTATTAATAACTTCATTGTCCATATAAGATGCTAATAGATGTAAAGGTCAAATACAAACCAATCTTTATAATTTGCAAAGTTGTTGCTTTTGATCTTAGAAAATTAAGACACTTAATTGATTTTTGCTACTTCCTTCCTCACAAGCTAATCATCGTATTAGAAATTAGAAATATGTAAACCATACTCATTGAAAAGTTCGAAGCGAGCATTTAAGCGTTTAAAACTATTATTTAATCTTCTCCAAGTCTATAAGAAGGAATTCGAGCATCTACGTGGGTTCGTGGGTATAGGTTGGTGGGTTGAAATCGAACACATTTTAGATACATTTCAAGTATCGGGTGTACATTTCCTCACCCTAAATAAACCTTATTGAATACGGAATACAAACAACTATGAACATTTGAATAAGTTGATATCACTTATTTAACTTTTTTATCCTAAAACTAATCAAAATATTAGGATGTGGAAAGTTTATTTAATTATTTCCACATATCAAGTTAATATTAACCACTCCATCTTAATTGATATAAAAATAGTCGTAAAATTAAGATAGATGTTATTATAAAAAACATATTTAAAAACTAGTAAAATATTAAAATTATTTACAAAATATAACAAATTTTAACAAAATTTGAGCAGCACATTTGAAAATTTTGTTATATTTTATAATTAGTTTCATTTGTCGTGTTATTAGTAAAAATTTATTTTAAAAAATTACTAAATTTTGTAAATAGTTTTTCTTTTTGTGTTATTCTAACCATTTTTTTTTTAAAAATAATAATAAGTTCATTTTGATTGATCGGATTTTTGGAAAAATCGATTTTTCTTAAGAGAAAGAAAAGAAAAAGTTTGAGTGTCCATATTTTAGCTTTACTCAATTTCCTTTCACAGAAAATTTTCCCATGACCAACGTTTTCTTTCCTTGTTTGAACTTTTTCAAGCTTGGTGGGAAAATGATGTGAAGAGAGTAAAGAAAGAGACACGCTGCCTCTGGACTAACTTTGAATTTGGAAATCCATGTCTCTACTCTACGATTCTTCGTCTTGTAGGTTTTAATTTCAGTTTCAGTTTACTTTCTGGGGAAGCAATGATCGACGATGAAAATCCTGCCATTACCGACGAAGAAAGAGCTCGAATCTCCCACAAATTCAGAGCTGCAAAAGCTCTACTTGCTCGTAAACGCCCTCGTCTTTTTCACTCCCATCACCCCATTTCTCAGTGTTCTTACAATACCCATTCAGCTAACCCACTTCCTCACAGGTTTGTATTCTCATAGTTATTGTGTTTGTTTTGATTTGGACTAAACAGAATTTTCGTAGCTTGCTCATTATTGCATTTTCCCTTTTTATGGAATCAAAGAAATATAAGTTTAAGATTTTGAGATTTCCCAAATGTTATTTTGCCATTTTAGTTCCAGAGTTGTGGGTTTTAATGCAAATGAAGCCACAGTTAGTGATATTGATGCAAAACGGGTTCCATTGGGAGAGATTTCGGTGAACACTCCGTTGTCGAAGTCATTTGCAACTGCAACTGATGCTGGTTCAAGTGGGTTGGGGTTAGATTGTCTCAAGACTCCTGTAAAAATTCCGTCGTGTTCTGGTATAAGAGATTCTTTCTCAGTTCCAAGTATTCTTGATGATGATTTTGATGAGTCTGCTTTGGAGGAAATTGATGCTCTGTTAGAGCAGAGCTCATCAGGGAGATCAATAAGACCAGCTTCAGATTCCAGCTTCCATGTGACAAATCAGGATCATGGTAGTTATAATGGCGATCTTAGTGCAGATTTTCAATCTGTAATTGGTGGCGGGAGTATAGAAGCCAAAGACTTATCATCTTCTTTGGATGCCTCGGAATCAAGAGCGGAGTTGATCATTTCTGACCCTGCAATGAAGAAGATTGGGACAATGCCAGAAGAGTATTCAAAATATCTGTTGTCTCTTAATGACAGACAACGAGAAGCAGCTTGTGGTGATATCTCAATCCCTTTAATGATCCTCGCTGGCCCAGGAAGCGGAAAGGTCTCACTTCTTCTTTCCTTGTTTGTACATTGAGAATCAACATATAATTTTTGGGGTTTAATAATGTTTTTGCTTTCAAGAATATTTGTCTAGTTCGTGCTAAATGGTATTCTTATCTAAGCTTTATTTTCTTTCAAAAAATCAATTAAGCAATACATGAGCGCGTGTGTGCAGTTCTAAAACTTTCTTAAGGTTGATCTGAGTTGGAGCCTATTTTGCCCCCAAGAGCTGAAATTTCTGTTTTATGCAGACTTCCACAATGGTTGGTCGAGTTTTGATGCTGCTTAACGAGGTAATTCCACCTCCTGTCATAATGTGCCTTTTGTAAATTTGTTTTGTTTTTGTTTATTCATAGATTATTTTACTCTGGTATTTATTATGACTCATTTTATTTCATTTCTACTCCTTATTAGAATTATCTGCGTAGTTACTTCTTTTTGGTTGTATAGGGTATAAGCCCGTCGAAAATTTTGGCAATGACTTTCACGACTGCAGCTGCTTCTGAAATGAGAGATCGCATTGGTGCAGTGGCCGGGAAGAAAATGGCAAAAGAACTTGTGATTAGCACCTTTCATTCCTTTTCATTGCAACTTTGTCGTCTACATGCAGAAAAGTATGCTCAAACTTTTTTTTTTTTTTTTACCTTGCCTACATATGGCATATGGGTTCTGTATCTTGGTTTATCATTATTCATATTTTTGTAGTCTTACCATGCATGGCGCACATTAATAGTTCAATTCAAATATTTATACATGTGAAGTGCCGCATAAGCTAACAAGAAAATTATATGCATGGACTATGGAGAAGGAAAAATTCCACTGTAGACTATTAGTGAGGACAACTAATGGAAGTGTACGAGAGGTTTCTTTACAGGTGCTTCCTTATTTTTTACTAAAAAATATCAACAAGTTCTTATCAAATTGAGAAAGAGGATATTAATAAGTAGTTAGGTACCTTACTTGGGAAACAAGGAAGGAGGGTAAACTGGGGTGAGAAAAATCTTTGATTTACACAGAATTGTATGTATATATTTTTTTAAATAAAAACAACGGCTTTCATTGAGAAAAAGTGAAAGAATATACAGCCATACAAAAAAACAAGTCCACAAAAGGGAGGGACTTCCTTTACAAGAAAAGGCTCCAACTAAGGGAAATCATGCCAAAAGTGAATATAAGTTTTTGCTCGGTCATAAGTCAAAACTCAAAAGTAAATTTCTAAACTGGATCAGATCTGATTCTAATCTCACAATGTTTTAAAATGAATATATGTTATGTTGTAGGATGTGTAATATTGTTCTTGTTTATTATATGGTCACTAGTCTTGCTAAATTCTAAGTTAAAGCATTTCCTACCAAAGTGCAACTGCCTTCCTTTTCAACCTTCCATCCTAGTAATTAATCTTGGGATTAAATTGTTATCTTATATTCCACAGGTTAGAGCGCACTTCGGATTTTTCGATATATGGACATGGGCAGCAAAGGAGGGCAATCATCGAGGCTGTGCGTCTATTGGAAAATGAAAAAAGTAAACAAAAATTGGACACCGACATACTTGGTGATGCTCTTAAGGATGTTGCCCCGATGAAGTTTAAGGATAAGTCAAAGAAATGGCAAACATTTGTCCCTAAGGTAAGTAATTTACCTTTTGCAACTTTAGCTTAGGGTCTTGTGTGTTCTTTTCTACCTTCTTAATGTTGTCTAAAGGCCTTCTGTTTTTCTGGCATAGACGTAGAACATGACTTTCATTGAGATAAATGAAAGAATACAAGAATAGACAAAAAATCAAGCTCACAAAAGAGAGAAGAATCCCTCTTAAAAAAGAGGCTCCAACTATACAAAATAGAACCTGTAAAATAGTTACAAAATTTCTTCCAAACTGAAGACCAAAGAGAAACATGATATCTAACAAGGGGCCAAACCTCAAAAGAGTCCCTCTCTATTGTTTGGTTGGTTCTCCCAACAAATCTCAAAAAACAACACACATTCTTAAAAAGCGTCCCTTCTTCCTAAAAGGTAGATGGAAGTAGAACTCCCCAATGATATCACTAACTTTCTTATCCTTAGCATGCAAGGACCCAAGCGTCTGAAAGAAATAGTCCCACAGTGTTCTTGCAAACTCACAATGTTGGAGAATATGATTCTTGAGCTATGAGATCTGCTTTAACTTATGGCCTCTTTTGAGGTTCTAACACCAATTGTTTTTTGTAATATTCCTTCCTCTATTTTTTGGAATGCTTTGCATCTCCGATCAAAAAGAAAAAAAGAAAAGTTTCTTTTTATCTTATTTCAGTTAGGTGGGGATGTTTTTCTTTGTAACTTATTTGTGACAAGTCATAATCTTCATGTGTCCTGTACTGTATATACTTAGTATCTCCATAATACACTTGTCTATTTGACAAAAGTGGTGGGGGAAGGCTCTCCTAATTGATAATTTTTGTTCCTAATTTGATTTCACTTGATTCCAGGCTAAAGCTTGTGGAACAACTTCTGCAGAACTACTTACAAAGGGTGATGAGGCAGGAGTAAGGTTTCACTTTTCTGATTAACAAGGTTTCTGTCGACAGCTTTGTTTCCCATTTTTTAATTGAAATAATGTATGAATCAGGCTACAGTTCTTGACAACTACAATGATATCTTGAAATCTTGTAATGCTCTGGACTACCACGACTTAATAAGCTGTTCCTTGAAGCTGCTTACTGATTTTCCTGAAGGTTCAATACTAGCCAGTTTTAAATATTATTTGAAGTGTTAGGCATGTTTTGACCCTTTTTTTTGTTGTTGTTTGTTTAAAGTATACAAGGAATGTCAGGATTCATGGAAAGCGATTATTGTTGATGAGTTTCAAGATACAAGTTCCATGCAGTACAAGCTTCTTCAGGTTCTTGCATCTCATCAGCAGATAACTATAGTTGGTGATGATGATCAGGTCAGACTATTAGTTCATCCCTACACATTTTGCATTTTCTTGGTCTTGCACTTTATATTATCAAAATATAATGTTTGCACTGACAGATTTGTTGATGAAGTTTTTGTTGGATGGGTTATCTTCCGTTCATAAAACACCATCATCTTATTTTCTCCATTCCTGCGTTGATCCATTTTGTTAATAGCAATGCTTTCAAAGTTTAACCATCTGTCTAATGAGTATATAGAAAAAAGTCGAGTGTTTGTTATAATGCTAAGAATTAACTTTAAATCATGAGTATATTTGTAATTCTATTTATAATTTTCTTGCTCTATCATATTGTATCAGTAAAAAACTGGATTACTTGTTGTATAATATTTCCTTTTCCGCCTCACTTTTCAATGTTTAGTATATTTGTTATTCTAAATGTCATTTTCTATGTTGTAATGTAGTCCATATTCAGTTTTAATGGAGCCGATATCTCTGGATTTGACTCTTTTCGTAAAGACTTCCCAACCTACAAAGAGGTTCACATTCTCTCTAGGCTCGAATCTAGTGATTTCTTTCAGATTTTTTTTAGCTTCTTTGTGTAAAATATAATTACGATTTACAAATTTCTATCCAACAATTATTGTGTGTGTTAATCTAGTTTACTTTTATCTTGTAGATCAGACTCAATAAAAACTATCGATCCACAGGCTGTATTATTGATGCTGCATCTTCTCTGATACAAAATAATAAAAAAAGATGCCCACTTAAAAATGTACAAACTGATAATTTAACTGGATCTAAGGTAAAGCTGTAGCCGTATTTATAGAGTAAATTTTATATTTTAATTTTTTAAAATCCATGTTTCTTTTATCTCCCCCATGATAACATGAAATGGCATGCCCCTAATTTCCCCAGATTACAATTAAAGAATGCAATAATGAGGATGCTCAATGTGCATTTGTTATCGATAAGATCATGGAAAGCACATCAAATTGTTCAGCTTCCAAAGGCTTTGGGAGCTTTGCAATTCTTTACCGGAGGCAGGTCAAACTTAGCTGCCAATATATCAATAAAGGACATGAGAAGTTACTGCATTTATTCTGAGAAAATTGGTGCTCTTTATTTCTGTAGGTATCGGGAAAAATCTTTCAAACAGCTTTTCGTGAAAGAAAAATACCATTTAATGTTCATGGTGTGGCCTTCTACCGAAAAAAGGTATATTCTTCTTCCACCTATAGTACGAATCCTTTATGACATGGGTGCCCGTTGATTGTAATCAAGTATGATGTGCAGTTGAATGTTTAATGTTCTTGACGTGTATTAACTATTATGCTAGATTTCTTCTCTCCAAATTGTGGTGTTCATGTTACAGATAATTGAATCCTTGTTAGCTTTTGTATGTCCATAACTAATATGGGTGTTTTAGAGTTATGTGGTCTGGTTGGTCATTTTGTTTGAAATTTTACGAACTAATTTTACTTTTAATCTTGCAACTTATTGACTTCATTCCAACTATGGCTACAAGAACTTCACTTCTTGAAACTTATTAAATTCTCTTCTATTTAGGTAGTCAAAACCGTTCTGGCTCTACTTAAAACAACATTTCCTGATTGTGATGATGGTGCTTACCATCAAGCTTTCAAGGCTTTAATTCCTTTTGAGAAAGAGGAAAAGAAGAGGGTAACTTTTTCCTTCTCTCTTATCTCTTTTCCTTTACTTTGTTATTTAAGACCCTTGTGAATTGTGATAGCAGCATTTGCTTTTTTCTTGAATCGATTTTGTTTGCTAGAAGGTAACCCTTCATCCTTTCTTTTTATTTTTGCAGATAATTAATCACATTGACAAAATTTCAACGGTAAGAAAATGTAAATTTATTGATGCAGCAAGGGACATCTTCAGTTCCAAGATTTCGGGCACCTTAAAGAGGTCAAATTTTAGAGATTCACCTGTAAATTTCGAAATCTACATTTAAAATCATCAGTTCTCCAGTTTGTGATATCAATTCTTCATTTGCTGCTCTACTTTAAGTTGCTTGCCTAGGTATGAGGACCACAAGATCCACTACAGTGTTTTTTAAGCTTAAATATAATTTTATTACAGGAATTAGAAATGTGATGCTTAAAAGCCTTTATGTAAAGAAAAAAATATTAAAGAACTTTTGTTTCTTTAGTTTTTTATGATCTCTATAGCTTCATCCATTTAAATAATAAGAGGGAAGATTGGTTAAAGCCATGGTAGTCTTCTACCAATTTCATATCCTATGAGGTTTTTAGCCAACTTGTTGTAGCCCAAAAGGAAACATGGAATCTAACCAAGGACATTATTACCTTAGGACATGAATTTTTTAACAAGGTTGTATTTCTGTTGGTGGTTCCATTGTTCTTCTTGGCTCTTGCTATCTTACTGAATTTCGATCCATGCCCAAATCTTGCAGGAGCCAACTTAACCAAGGACGTAAGGTGCTGTCAACACTAGAGATGATATCGAGACTTGTTGTAAGGGTAATGCACGTGGAATGCTACTACGGTATCTACATGATGATTTTTGTGTAATTGGGGACCTGGGGTACTGTGGTCTTATTCCCACTAAATCTTGGGGAACCTGCCCAACTATAGGCTATCCTTAGGAGACACCAAGGGTGGGAGAGTTACTTCTCTCAATCTCCAGCACCAGTGGTTCAAACTCTGGACATTCTTTTGTGTCTGGTTTATTTTAAATTTTTAGAAATCTCGATCCTGCCACTTTGTCTTATTTGGAATGTGGAATTGGCAATCTATTAGCTTATTGAACTTACTTACACCTTTTCTTCCCCATTTGTTTTGTTACTTTATAAATCACGAATAAAAATAATTCTCTATGTTGAAGAAGGTGTTTCTAACTCTCCGGGTAGGGAGAAGGCCAAATGTTGTGGCACGCTAACCTCTTTGTGGTTGTGTGGGTATTTTACTTGAGAGAACAATAGAAATTTTAGATAGGTCGAGAGATTGGTGAGTCTTTGAGAGTTGGTTAGTATGACTGTTTCTTAGATGTCGGTCACTAGGCCTTTATGTAATCATTTTGGTATTGTTCTTTTGGATTGAAGTCCTTTTCTATAGTTAGAGTCGAACTCCCTTTTCTTGTGGTCTTATTCCTTTTTAGCTTATTTTATTTATTTATTATTATTTAAATTTTGTTTTTTCAATGAAAGTTCAATTCCATAAAATAATCACAAATAATTCAATTTCAATCTAATTTGTAACATTTTTGCAGGAACAATCAATTTCAACAGTTATAACCTCTGTGTCTAACATGTTACCTGAGGTTTGTCTTCGTTCAATCATTGATCATTTTATGAATTTTCATGTGCAATTCATTTAACAGAGTTTAAAACAAGCACATGTTAAGTTTTACTTCCCCTGTGGTCTTTCTTTTCTCGCTGTTTTGTTTTTGTTTTTCGTTTTCCTATGACTGTTTTGTCTTCTGATTTATATGGTACCTATGTGTTCGCTGTTTGTTTATGGGATATGATGATGGTGCTTGGGGGTGTCAATCTAGTTGAGATATCCAGGTGCACCTCCTGTTTTTAGGCTTCTTTGTTATTCTCATTGTATAATTCTCTTGTACTATGAGTTTTATATTAATAATGAAGCTTATCTCCGTTTAAAAAGAACAAGCACATTCTAACATTTAGATTTGCATTGTTTGGATGTTTCATTTCCATTTTTTTATAATATGTTGGGATGCTGTTCTTACTTAGGAAAAGTTTCACCTGCAATGGCGAAGGAGGATATTTGAAGTGTTTTTCTGTGTGCTAATTCTAAATCCATGGGACGAATCATTAGCTTCTGGAGGCTTAAATACAGGAACTACCATTCCTTGCTTTTGTATTAGTTTTGGTTGGTTTGAATAGGTTCCTCTAGAAAAGGTTGAAACTATTTTCACCCTGAGTATTTCTGTCAAGATTTTTGCCATCATGTCGTGGAAAGTTCATTTTGTTACTCATTTTGATGGGCTGGACTAAGGGCTCATATTAGTAGAGTTCTTAGGTTACTTTTCTCTCTCTTGAAAACATTTTTATCTTTTTGGAATCGAAGATAATTTCATGAGTGCCAAAGAAAGCATAGCCCAATTGACATTTGTATGTGTTAGCGATTATAGTTGGTGGTTTGAATCCCCTTGACCCTATCGTACAAAAAAAAATAACTTCATGGGTTGACCTAGTCGTAAAAAGAGAGACAGTCTCAATAACTAACTAAGAGATCATGGGTTCAATCCATGGTGGCCATCTACCTAAGAATTAATTTCCTACGAGTTTCCTTGACACCCAAATGTTGTAGGGTCAGGCGGATTGCCCCGTGAGATTAGTCGAGGTGTGCGTAAGATGACTTGGACACTCACGGATATTAAAAAAAAAAAAGATAACTTCGTGGGCTGTACTTCCGGAAGAACAGTGTCCATTCCATCAAAAATATCCAGAAATCTTTAAAGAGTTCAACATGATAATGATATAACAAGCGGAAAGATAAAAAGATAAACATTTCTTTCTAATTTCCCTTCTTGTAGTCATGTAAGTTTGCACAATTGGAGGCCTCACTGTTATTTCTTGTTCTGATTGTTAGCAACTTACCAAAAAATTTAAACGTGCTATAGCTTTTTTTATAACTTTGTTGTTCGACTTTCTTTCCGAATAGGAGAGAGTTTATGGGAAGTTATGTTTATAATTAGGAAAATATTCTTTCTGAACTTGTATAAATGCTGCTATTTTCTCCAATTCTGACATCATATCTGGTGGCATATCTTCAGAAGTATCTTCTGGAGCAACAGGCAGTTACTAATGTTGATGGGGGAAAATTGCTGAACGAAGACAATGATATTAGATCTGTGAGTATAAATCAATGCTATTACTATATTATAGTTTGATGTAGATGATGCAAATCGCTCAATGAACACAATGATTTCAGGACTTATTGATAGTTTTTTTTGTTGAAGGTTTGATTCCTATTGAAATCCGTTTCTTTTAAAAAATCAAAATTTCCTTTGATAAACACTGATATTATTTATGAGATATAATCCATATCTAAAACTCTCAATTCTATAGATCAAGGACACGAACTTCTTAACTGCCCCTTCCTGGAGTGCTAGCCAAGTTCCATTTGTTAGTTAGGAATCAGATATCCCTATTTAATTTCAATGAACTTCAAGGTCTTGAAACCTATATTCCTTAAACTTCAAAAGGGATTTTAGGTTTTCCCACTCTAAATTCCTTTTAGTTATATTCTTATCCAGCCTAAAGTTATCTCTTCAAGTTTAAGGTTTCTAGATCTAGAAACCAATCAATGAATGGACATTTAAAATTAATTAACATTGGGCCAATAGATTACAGTATATGAAAATAAGAATACGAGTAAAGTTTAAGAAGCAATGCACTTCAGAAAAGCTAGGCTTAGATCATAATCCGTCGACTGAAAGAACAATTAGATGAATAGAATATTCCTAACTTGATTTGTAGCAAACTTCCATCTACACACACTTTAGATGGGAAAAAACTGCAAATGATTTTTTGCCAGTGGCGTTCCTTTTCTGTAATATAATTTTCTTAGCCTTGATTTATTTTATGTCGTTGAATTTCTTGTTCTTGAAGGTCCTTCAGTATGTATTGGATGATGTCTCCGACTTTTTGTCAAGTCAATCTACTCTCAAAGAAGGGAAGAGAGAAATTGTAGAAAATGAGCCAGGTTGTCATAGTTCTCTAAAAGCTTTTATCGACCATATATCTGAGAGAGAGAAAGCAAATTTCTGCGCTCGTCGTCTTGACAATAAAAGCTCTGTCGCTTTGACTACCATTCACCAGGTTCTTTCTTGCATAAATTTTAAATTGTCTTAGATTTGGAAACAACATTTTATTAGTACCATTGTTATTGCTTTATTTTTCTGGTTCCATGGGTAAGTTCCTTCTTCACTTCCACATGCAGTCAAAAGGCTTGGAGTGGGACGTTGTCTTCATTATCAAGGTAATTGAAAGCTATAAAAGGGCGTCTGTTTAGTACCTTGCTCTGTTATTGCCATATTTACAGAGGTTCTTGTTTTGATTTCTTGTAAAGTGATTGGGTATGAGTGTATGACACATGTACAAATATCAAAGAAAAGAAATGTAGTGTAGTGATTGGACATTATTGAATTTTCATTTTTTAGTTGTAGTTTGCTATTTAGTTTTGGTTGGTTGATTTCTTTGGTAAGTTTTATACTTTTTCATTTTTGCTTTTGAGATGACAGTACATTTAGTACTTCAATGTTTCTAGGCCAATGAATCAGAGATTCCTCTCCTACATGAATCTAGTGGCATTACAATGGAAAATGGAAACTCAATTGAGGTATGTTTTTCCATGTAAATAACATTGTTCCCCTTTGTTCTTTCTTTCGTTGGTGCCATATTGATTCTCATCTGAAAATATCAGGAAGAACGGCGTTTATTATATGTTGCAATGACTCGTGCTCGGCAGAAACTTTATATATTGTATGTCTTGATGGACTCTGATTGGCAGGTTTGTTTCAGTTGAATATTTTTTATCATATAATGGTGGATAAATTTAGTTAACTGTAGCATTTCCTTTAGATACTCCAACCTTCAAGATTTCTCAAAGAAATTCCAGATCATGTCCGAGAGATACAGGTATTTTTGGTTAAGTTTTACCAAAATGTACTGTTTCCTATTTATAATTTATAAATTAGCATAATAACTAAATCGATGGTTCCTTATCCACTCTTGGGCTAATGCTTTTGATAAATAGACAACAGATTTATTCTAGTCAATTTTGTATTGTCTTTTGTACTATTTACTCTCGCAAAGCTTGCTAAATGCTATCACTAATCTTCATATTAGAAATTTTTTCACGCTTAACTAGATAAAAGAGCATTTTTTTTTTCTGTATAATATATTGGAAAATAATCTTATGTATTTCTTGTCATTTGCATAATGTGATTAGAATAGTTTTATGGGAGCTTTAAATGGACAAGAGTAAACAAATTTTCATCAGAAAAGAGGTCTTTGATGACAAGTTGGGACATGCGGGGCAGTGGAGAAATCCTATTGGGGGTGAATGGTGAAGAAAAACTTTTACGAAATTGGGAAAATGGTAGGATGGACGAATGTCATGAACATGAGAAACCAAAGGATTAGAGGAGTAATTGGTAGAGAGGAAAAAAAGGAAGTCAGGGGGAGGCAGGCCTAGGATACAGTTAGAAAGGGAAGGCACGACTTATTGGAGGGTCATCATTGCTGGGGTGGGAGCACAGCCCTCATACTCCTGTTCGATTGTCTTTTTGTATTTCCTTATGTACTTTTTTCGTTTCTTCTCAATTATAAGATCTTGATTTTTTTATATTAAAAAGACCATTGCTAGAAGTAATCAGATTGCCAACATCGTCAATGGGATGAGGATGAGGATGAGGATGAGGGCTGTGCTGGTAGGGAGAGAGGGTTAAAATGAAAATGCGATAGTTGGGTAAGAAAATAAAATAAATCAGGAATTTCTTTTATGTATTTCTCGATCTTTGGTAATAATATAATAAATAATTTATTTGATTTTTATTGTTTATTATCAGATCAATTGGTGTATTTTAATCAAACTGAATATGAATGGATTAAATCCACTATGTAGGTGTCCATTTACAGTTCAGTAAGTACACCAAATTCGGTGTATTTTAATCAAACTGAATACTCTGATAATATAAGATACTGAATTAATTCAGTTCTTAATGAACGTTTGAGCTGTTTATTATTAAAAGAAAAATCAGTTATTGATGAAGATGAAGTTGCTCTTCCAAACATGATAGTTTACCTTATCTCTTTACAGGGCTTTTGATTTGCTAATGGTTCAGCCTGATTTAATTTTGAACTTTTGTTGATGATATAATTTTTTCTTCTAGGCTGAAGTTAGTATCCAGCACTTGCAAAAGAAACACCATGATGCTCCAGAGCAGAATGCATATCTGCATCTCGAAAAACCTATTTCAGCTCATTTGGATGTGGCATTAAATGATCCTGCTAACAACCAAATCGACATTAGAGACTCTGAAGAACCAATAGAGATTACTAATGGGAATAGTTTCCTAAAAAGGTGTTTTCCTCCTTCCAATTCCATTGTTTTGTTTGTGTATCTTTACCCAAAAACAAAAAAAAAAAGATTTTATACATTGATATAGTTCTTTGTCTTCTTGTTCAAGTGAGAAGTCTTTTCTATTCTATTGTAGATTTGATGTGGATAACAGAGCAGTCATTTCCCATTTATTTCATCAATGGGCCAAAAAGAAGGCATTTCAAGATCCTAAGAGGTTGATTGATAAGGTGATGAATTTTATGAACATATAATCTAAAGTTTGATTGTTTCTAGATTATAGTTAAAAACTCAGTTCATGTTTATCACATTAGTAATTGCTCTAGCTAGTTTGAAACTTGAATAAGCCACCATGTGCAGAATTTGTAATCATTGTCCAGAGTAATTCTCAGTGTCAACAGATGCTGATGTGTGAATAAAAGATCATAGCAAGCTCTTCGATGAAGAGTTTGTGATTGACCATAATTGTATGGAAAACTGTACTTTAACCTTTCACATATCCGCTATTATATTGTGATTGAAAACAGAGAAGGTCCCAAAGGTAAGGAAGAAACTAAAGAAATAGCAATCAAATAAATGGGACTATAGAGAGTTAAATAATTTGTATGTCCGTTGCACTGCTGTATTTGAACTTCTATGCTCTGATGATCGGTAAATGGGACAATAGAAAGTTAAATAATTTCTTTTTCATAACGTTGCAGGTTGGCTTTGTAATTGAGGAACGGCTGAGAGTGAAGAAATGCAAAACCAAGGTTAACTTTTTACTAATTGGGCTAGTTTTCTTTTTAACTGTATATGTAATGAAGCTACCACCAGTTTTAATTGTTTTGGCCACCGTTCAACCGACTTCCATAACCCCATTGTTTGACTAATACGAATAGTAATATATGAAAATTGTCTGGTGATCTGTGAAGCTATAAAATGAGAAATAAAAACTTATCATCAAAGTGAATTACTTATAAATCTGTTTCAGTTGTTCAATTATTTTAGAAAAATTTTTGTTTACTGAAACCAAGTAAAATGAGTGATGAACATATTTTTAACCTTTCAGAATTTTGTTGTTTTTATTTTATTGGTACTTATATCAATGGTCCCGTAGTTCTGCATAGCAAATCTTTATATTTATCAGTTTTTCACTATATCATATTAATAACTTGATTTAATTTTTTCTTTTTTGGAGATCTTCTATGCTATGCTGTTTGAATATTTATGTGGTTTGATTTCTGTGCTCAGGAAGTTTTGCGTTCACTGAAGTCATCATTGACTAGTAATGAAGCACTTCAGTATGCTGAATATGTAAGTATATTTGGTTACCTCTTTTTTGCATTTTTCTATTTCTTCCTCTAAGGGTGGTTGTATGATGTATCCTTCAAACTTTTTCTTCTACGAAAGGTTTTGAGATGGGAACAGATTCCTGCTGACAAGCGTGCCCTTTTAATGCAGGAAAAACAGGTTTGTTCTCTTTTGCTTATCAGCTTGAATTATAATGAAAATTTGAAATTTTCTTTTGTTGATAATTTATATTTTAAATATTTATCTAAAATATAATATCATAAATGTGATTTCAGCTTAAGTTTATATTTTATTCGTTTTATAAGATTATTTGTTTAGAATATCATTTGTTAAATAAAGGAAAATTAGCTGTTTTTTTATGCCTATAAAAAAGTTCTAAATAAAAATCGGTGGCCTTGAACTAATTGATGCGAAAACTTTCAAAAGCTAATCTATTAGGATTTTTATATAATCACTTCTAAAACTCTCAAAAGCAATCGCAAACATAGCCTAAGCCCCTCAGATTGAGGAGATCTCATTAGTTGGAACGATGTGAAATCTGTACCCTTTTCAGTTTTCATTTCAAATTTCATACCTTGGACCAAGGTAAAAGCTGAACTCGTACGTGAGCAGGCCTTGAGAATATCTCTGTATATTGTATTTTTAATCTTAATCTTAGTGATCTTCAGTATCTATAGTTCTACATTGAAAACAAGTGTACATAAAATTGGCCTAGTGGAACAGTTTTTTTGACGAATTTTTTCTTTTAACTTATGAAATGAGAATGCCTTCCTCTTTAATTCCTCAATCCTAAGCAGTGAGTTGTTTCAGGAGCATTTCCAGAAATTAAGGATTGAAAATGCGATGGGCTCCTCAGCAGCTACATCAAAACAGGTGGCTGTTATTTATGTACTATTCCAGAAATATTGTCATTGAAATAATGTTTGTTTTCATCATAAGATCAGTTATCTTTTATTTAAATTTTTGTACACTTGGTCATCTTTCACTTTACTTTAAAACTTTTAATTCATTTGTCAAACTAGTTCACAATAGTTCCTGATCATCTCTCAATATCTTCGTGACATAAATACTTGGTTTTTCTGATTATCTTCAATAAACAGATTTCTTATTTGCGCAATTTGGGATGTACAATTACTCCAACTTCATGCCTCCATGCTTCGTCCTTGATCGAGCAATACAAATCGCTATAACTACTTGCAAAAAATGTGCCTACAGGTAAAGAAAACATTGAACTCTATATGATAGTTTAAGTTGACTCATTTTCCATTTTGATAATTTCAGTCAAGTTCGTTTCTTATTTTCTGCCCACTTGAGCTTCACTCAATTAGTGAAAGGCATTATATCCTCAACCAAAAGTTAGAATGAATCTTCCCCACATGTGGAAAGTTTTCCAGTATTTGGTCATATTTATTCTTCGCATATAAGTTGGGGACGATTTTTTAACATCATTTGTAATCCCAATTCTCATCGTCTAATTTCGAAATAAAAATTGTTATTAGACAATGAGAATCTTGAAGTTGATTCGTTGGATGTAATGTACCAGTTCTGATATGTATATTTATTATCATTGTTTTGAGATTTCGGGTCTTTGATTGTAGTTTGTAAATTTTGACCATAAATGGAGCCAAAAGAGTGGCTATTAGATTTTTACCTTTTTCTCAAGTTTATCTCTGTGGGCTAATTGTTTGTCCTTGTGTAATGTAATTAATATTATTAAGAAAACATTTACATCTTTAAATGCAATATTTTTAATTTGTTATTTATATATTTTAGAGTATTTGATTCATAATTAATACATATATTTGACTTAATTTAATAATTTATGATATATACTTACTATATTTCATTAAATTTGCATAGATTTTCATATATTTGAAATTAGTTTATAAAATCTTACCGTGAAGCTGTTTTCGATTTAAATAGATTATTATATACCCTTGTATATTTAACATAATATTAGATATCAATGTATGTATGTATGTTTTATATTGTATTTTAATTTTGTAACAAATTTGACATTACGCAAAAGTACAGATTTATATCAAGGAAAATGAGGAGACTGAATGAGGTTAGAACAAGACAAGCAGAAAAAAAGAAGGAAACTTAAAAAAAAAAACAAGTGAAGAGAAATGAGGAAATAGGAAGAGAACTTCAACATAGATCATTAAGAGAATGAATGATATGATATATCACATATTATGTCTATCATATTTGTAGATATTTTGTAATATTTTAAATATATGTGGGTATTAGTTAAATAGCTAAAATGGAGAAGAAATGTGAGAAAAGCATATTTGCAAGGAAGAATGTGTATTAAGTATTACCAATGATATTTTATATTATATTGTATAGTTCATGCTATATTATGTGTTTGCTCCTTAATGATTTATTCTTTGTGTGATGTTTAATGCTTAATGATATTTTATATATACTTGTAATATTTGAAATATTATATGTCTGTGGCCTAATTATACGTTATGTGTGTGATGCTTAATGCTTAATGATATATGCCGTAAACTATATGACATTTTTATATTGTACGTTTGCAAAGTACAAAATTGATCATAAAAAGGAATAAATAGTCCAGAGTCTAGAAACTTAAAAAAGAAGTTTACTAATCGTACAATGCTATTAAATAAGAAAGGAAAAAAAATTTCATTATATATTGTATATTATATTATACAATTTAAGAAAGAAAATTAATAACATGAAACAATTAGTTGAAAGGAATGATCGGAAAGTTCACAGTATTTTGATCACAACTTCAACGGGAAATTAAATCGAGGTATGCACTTAAGTTAAAAGGAGATGATCGGAATAAGAAAGATTGATTGGTGAGATATAAATCGGATGGTCAAATTATTGAGTAAAAGATGTCGGAAAGTGGACGAAATTCTTATTGAAATAGATGACCGAAGTTAATTACAATATTTAACTCAAATATATAAATGATATATTATAAATAAATGAAAATTAAATTATTTTTTATTTTAATACATTAAATATCTAAATTTTTAGGTACATAGTAAATGAGATATAATATAATTATGATATTATATTATTATATATTTTTAAAAATAAATATTATTTATAATTAATATGAATAATAAAATTGTCAATAAAAATGTTGAAATCTTATTTTAAAAAATTAATGAGATTTTGAGACTGTTTGTGTAAAATTTTTTGTTTAATTTTTTTAGAAAGAAAACAAAAGGATTATCCATACAATTTTACCATTTAGAAATTAGTTGGGAATTTAAAAGAAACCACGAGAAGCAGCTATCAACCAAATTGTTCAATGTGGACTCCAGAGATCAATTGAATTTATAGATCCTTCTAAGTACTTACGTCCCAAACTGACGGTTCGTCGATGAAGTTCCAACTCCCATGGCGGAACCAACTAACTTAAAAAATCTTGCGGCCTTCACTTTCCTTTCTAAATTAATTACTTCCCGCCAATTAAGATTCTCCCCAAGTTCTTGTTTTCGTGTTTGTGAGCTTCAAATTCTTCTACGACCGACTCAGGGTCATGAGCTTAGCTCCTACCCTGTTCTTGCGGCAGCATTTAAACACATGCTCCAAAAATCTTTACTTTGCCATATCTTCAGACCAAGCAAAACTCCTTTCTCTATTGGAATCGTGCAATGGGACTACAAAAATCTCCCAAATCCACTGCTACATGGTCAAGACTGCTTTTGATCTCGTCCCTTTCACGTTGAGCAAACTTCTTGCTTCTGCCATATTAGATATCAAGTATGCAGCTTCCATTTTCAGGGAGATACGAAACCCAAATCTCTTTATGTTCAATACTATGCTACGAGGCTATTCTAATAGCAATGAGTCAAAACAAGCTTTTGTTATTTTCAATGACCTTAGGAATCAGGACTTTTTGCCTGATCGGTTTTCTTTTATAACAACTCTTAAAGCTTGCGTTCGTGAATTGGCAATTGATGTTGGACAGGGAATTCATGGGATTGTTCTTAAATCTGGGCATGGTTCATTCAATGATGTTAACAATATACTTGTACATTTTTACTGTAATTGTGGTCAAATTAAAGATGCCCATAAACTATTTGATGAAATTCCTCAGAGAAATGATTTGGTTTCATGGAACACTTTGATGGATGGTTATGTTCGTGCACCTCAGCCCACTGTTGTTTTAGATCTTTTTAGACAAATGTGTAGGAGAGGTTTGATAGCCAATACGCTTACACTTTTATCTGTCTCATCTGCTGTGGGTGATGTTGGGAATACCATGGATGGAAGGTCTCTTTACGGACATTGTGTCAAGTTGGGTTTAGGTTCTAATCTCCATGTAGTTACATGTTTGATTGATATGTATGGAAAGTTTGGTGATGTGGACGAAGCAGGAAAGATTTTTGATGAAGTTGCTGAGAAAGATGTTATTCTGTGGAACTGTTTGATAGATAACTACGCCAAAAATGGGTTGATAAAAAAAGCAGTAGCTTCATTACATCTCATGAAACTTGAAGGAATGAAACCCAATTCATCCACATTGGCAGGTTTAATCTCAGCTTGTGCTACCTCTGGTGCTGTCAGTACAGGTAAATACCTTGCCAAATATGCAGAGAAGGAAGGATTGGATCTAGATGTCTTTCTTGGAACGACTCTAATTGGTATGTATGCTAAATTTGGGTTCCTAGACAAGGCAATTGACATTTTTGATAAGATGAAGGATAAAGATGTAAAAACTTGGGCGGCGATGATAACTGGTTACGGAGCTCATGGGCAGGCAAGTAAGGCTATGGAAACTTCGTATAGGATGGAGGAGGAGGGTTTTCGGCCGAATGAGATAACATTCTTAGCAGTCTTGAATGCTTATAGTCATGGAGGCATGGTCGCAGAGGGGCTGAAATGTTTCAAAAGAATGGTGTATGAATATGAGATAACACCAAAGATTGAGCACTATGGATGTATTATTGATCTTCTTGGCCGTGCAGGGTTGCTGGAGGAGGCTCATAACTTATTAAAGAGCCTGCCTTCGAAGGGTGATATTACCGGATGGCGTACACTGCTGGCATCTTGTAGGGTTTATGGAGATGTTGAATTGGGAGAGACTGTGAAGAGAATGCTGGTTGATTTAAATGATGAACACCCCGCGGATTCAATGCTGCTTTCTAGCACTTATGCCATTGCTGGGAGGTTGTCTGATTATACACAATATCAACAAAGTAAGGAAGGAAACAAAGTGAAAGAAGCAAATGGATCATCTCGAATGCAGATTGAGAAAGCAAAAAAGGAAGCTGGTTGCAGTGTGATTGAGATGGAGAGCTTGTGTTAAGACCATGTTCATTTCCTTATAAATGTGATCAACCATGTTCATGCCCTTTTAACATCATTGACACGTGGGTCTCCAGTCAAATTTGTAGTCAACAAACACAATTCTATTACAGAGCTGAAAGGGATCAATTTAAGCATTTGAAAATTACATAGAATTCATAGCTTTTTTTAGATACTTTTAAATGATTATCTAATATTAGTTCTCAGGTACCGATTCCATTACTATTTGTTGGAAATTAGGAGCTAGTGAATTGTTTATTGTCTAAAGGTATTTGTGTAATTTATTGTTTCTTAGTTTTATTTCTTTTTTGTTTGGGGTTATTATATCCTATATATATTTGTCTCTCATGGACTCTTTTGATTTTTAGAAAATAATAAAAGCGGCTTTTATTTTAGTTTTTTCTTCATGTACTAGCGTTTTGATTAGTAGTAGAGTGTTCGCCTTCTTTACTTCTTTTCAATACTATTATTGTTACAAATATTATTATTATGATATGAATTATGATTCTACTTTGTCGCTTAAACTCTCTTATAGTTATTATTTTTTATCTCAAAATCAATTCTAAATGTGGCCATAAAGAATTCAATAAAATAGTCCGACCTTAAATGGATAATAAAAAGCAATTGTTATGAATAGCAAAAGAAAAAAAAGATTTTTGGGAATAGTTTCAAAAAATTTTGACTTTTGATAATGTTCCATTCTAAAAAAGAATAAAAAGAAATAAAAGTAAACAGAAAAAGGAGAAAGTTAAGGAAGGTGACAGTTGAATGAGAAGATGCTAAAGTGCAGTGGCATGGCGGAACTAGACAACGTTGACATCGAAATTGAAGGACCTGCACTCACTTAGCTCAACCAACTCCCCTCTTTCTCATTTCTCAATTCAATCACTCTCTTTCCCTTTTATCTTTTCAATTCGATTCCATTTTATCATTCTTCCAAAGTTTTCATTTTTCTTTTCTTCTTCTTCTTCGATTCCATTCCTTCTTAATTATGAACGCTCTAGCTGCTACCAATCGCAATTTCCGTAATGCGGCACGGATTCTGGGTTTAGACTCCAAGATCGAGAAGAGTCTTTTGATCCCATTTAGGGAAATCAAGGTTATTCTTCTACTCTTTTCTTGTTTTGATTTTGATTTTAGATTCTCTCATTTGTTTTGGCTTGTGAGTTCCTGATTATGATGATGATGATGATGATGATCCAATAGGTTGAGTGTACGATTCCGAAGGATGATGGGAGTTTGGTGTCGTACGTGGGGTTTAGGGTTCAACATGATAATGCTCGTGGCCCCATGAAAGGAGGGATCAGATATCATCCTGAGGTGACCAAAATTTTCCTTTTACTGCTTCTGTTATTGGTGGGATCAGTTCTTGTTGGCTCCTGATGCTGATTGATTTAATAATTTTTATGTTTTCGTGGCCTCTGTAGGTTTTGTTCTTTTCTGTTTTGTCTTATTTGGTTTGCAAATTGCAAGTGGAGATGTCTTTTTGGCAAGGATTAAAATATTCATGGATATGGATATCAGTAAATCCCAGAGTTGGATTTGGATACTAATGATTCATCCATATATCCAACATCTTTTATAAGTACTCTAAAAGATAATATGCATAGTCTAATATAAATAGAAATACTAATAACTATATTTCTAAATTAGTTTTTGAGTAAAACCAACTCAATTATTAATCTAAATAAATTTTATGACCTTTAGAAACATTGTCAATATGGATATTTTATCGATATATCCGTAAAATTGAAATCTCGATATTGACATCAACATCGATATTTTAATCCTTGCTTTTTAGGTTGTTTTGGTTTTTGCATTAGAGTTTTGACATGTCAAACACTATTAACAATTTTATTTTATATTTTTCTCCGAGAAAAGAGCCAAAATGAGTATGTTTCAATTGTTAGGATGAGTTTTTTTTACGGAGGTTCTATGTTATACTAAGAAAATGGTTTTAGTTTGAATTCGTATTGCTGTTTTACTTACTATGTTTTTTTCTTTTGAAGTGCTTATAAATGACAAAAAATGATTTTCTAAAAAGTGGTAGGGTTTGGTTATGGAGCGATTTACTTAAATCCTCTTTTTTCTAGAGGATCTAATATAGAGTTTTCTTACATCTAATTTACAGTTCTTTACAATGTTTTTACGATGTTTTGGCAATATCATCCAAAGTTATTTTTGGAAATTCAAATTTGAAGTGCTTTGTGTGTGAAGGCATTGGATGAACCAGGTGAAAATTATTTGTTTTTCATTACTTTTTACTAAAATGATATAATTAAGAAACTTTTTGCTAAAAAGCGTTTATTTTAAAAAACATTACCGAGAAAGTACTGCACTAAAAAAGTTCCACTCCCAAAAAAGTCATTAATAGTAGTGAACCATGAAATAATTCTTCTGTGCTTATATATGCAAGCTCTAATCTCGAGGACAGCTTTTTGCATTTAAGTACTTGCAATTAGGAGTGATAAAAGTACTGCTATTTTACAAAGTTGACTGTCAAAATCTATTACTAAAAGTTTCACCCTTCAGCTTTACAAGTACTTTTCTAAGTACTGTCATCAGAAACATTTACCATATTTTCATATAAATTTTTTCCTAATGGACTAAACTCTGCTACTAAAGGTCGACCCTGATGAAGTAAATGCTTTGGCTCAACTAATGACATGGAAGACTGCAGTAGCAGATATTCCTTATGGAGGTGCAAAAGGTGGGATTGGATGCACTCCACGAGAGTTGAGTATGAGCGAGTTGGAACGTCTAACTCGTGTATTTACTCAGAAGATTCATGACCTCATTGGCATACATACTGACATTCCAGCACCAGATATGGGCACAAATGCACAGGTTTAGCTCAGATAGTTTAAAGGTTTAATAGTATCCTTCAATTTTTCTTGAGGTGCTTCTTCAAATATCTTCAGCAGGATGATTATGCTTATAAAATTTCCTGCTGCTATTTTGAATTTGAAGCCAAATGATTTGTGCAGACTATGGCCTGGATTTTGGATGAGTACTCTAAGTTTCATGGTCACTCGCCAGCTGTTGTGACGGGGAAGCCAATAGTAAGTAACCAAGACTTGGAACTCCAAGAAACTGCTGTGTTTGATGAATATCATTGAATTGATTTGACCCCTTTCTCTTAATTTTTAGGACCTCGGTGGTTCCCTCGGTAGAGATGCTGCAACCGGGCGCGGTGTGGTTTTTGCTACAGAAGCTTTGCTTGCTGAACATGGAAAGAAAATCAAAGATTTGACATTTGTTATTCAGGTACGTTGGAATTTCAACATCCAAACTTAATGGTCTTGTTGACAATAGTTTGTGTTGTACATCAAAATTGAAGAAACCTATATGAACTGCACATTAACAGGGATTTGGTAACGTTGGATCTTGGGCAGCAAGACTCATCCATGAAAGAGGAGGAAAAGTTATTGCAGTGAGTGATATCACTGGCGCCGTAACAAATCCAAATGGGATTAATGTACCTGAGCTGATTAGTCACAAAGAAAAGACCAATAGTCTAGTAAATTTTCAAGGTGCAGATGGCATGGATCCGAACGAACTTCTAGTTCATGAATGTGATGTTCTTATCCCATGTGCTTTAGGTGGAGTTTTGAACAGGTGTACCATCTTTTTCAACCACAAAATTCTCCTTTGCTGTCAAATACTTCTACTACTCTTGCTTACTTTCAAGATTCATGTGTCTGTGTGATATATATACATATGTAAAGTACGTATTGGTAATGTGACCAAAGTCCAAAACTGATTAGATAAAAGGATGGTTATGGGTATATAAGCGTAGACAACTATCTCCATTGATCATTGGTATGAGGTTTTTAGGGTGAAACCAAAAGCAACTACGAGGGTTTATTCCCAAATTGTACAATACCATATCATTGTGGAGATAGAGGGAGATAGAGGGTTGCTGTCCCTGACAGTCTGACTCATACTTGTAATTCTAACCCATTTTACTTGTATCAAGTTGGTTTTTGAGGTGATTTCTGCAACTCATTGTACCTAATTCCATTTTTTTAGGGAAAATGCTGCTGGTGTGAGAGCAAAGTTTATAGTAGAGGCAGCTAATCATCCTACTGATCCAGAAGCAGATGAGGTAATGTTTATAACTAATTTGAATTTACACTTATGGTTATCATTTGATTTGTGGCAGTCCTAATTTCTTTGCTACAGATCCTATCTAAGAAAGGAGTCTTAATACTCCCTGACATCTACGCAAATGCCGGAGGAGTCACCGTTAGCTATTTTGAGTGGGTTCAGGTAACAAGCGAACCAAACATCAAAACTTTGACACTTAAAATATTAGCTTAAATTCTTTTCTCTCTTATGTTTTATGGTTCTTAGTTTTCAATATTTTATTTCATTGTATCATGTCACATATGTATAGTATTCACATAATAACTGAAGAACAAATATTGAAATAATAAAGAACTAGAACAGAATAAGCGCGAAAGTTTAGAAAGTAGAACAAAATTCAAAATATTCGATATGTTAGTGAACAAAGAAATAATCTAGACAACAATTCATAATATGTTCCCTAACTACCATGCTCCATTCCTTTGATTACTTTGTTAGTTTCATCGAGCCAAAATTTTTGGGTTAATTGGTGATATTATAAGATGGTCAAAGCAAGTGGTACAAAAGGTTTTTTGTTTGAACTCCTACAATGTTTTCTCCCCAATTAATATTGATTTCCACTTGTTGGGGCTTCGACGTATTTTAAACTCACGAGTGAGATGAAGTGTTAGATGATATAATATTATATTTACTTTTTCTTGTCATTTTAAACTTTTGAATCAATCTAATTTAACAAATTTAGCGAGGAAAAAAAAGTCATCCAAGGGGTGAATAATTGTAGCTAAAAGGTGTACTGTTTATATAACTTTGCAGAACATCCAAGGGTTCATGTGGGATGAAGAGAAGGTGAACAAAGAGCTTCAAAGGTACATGACTAGAGCTTTTTATAATATCAAGAGCATGTGCAAATCACACAATTGCAATCTTCGTATGGGTGCTTTCACTTTAGGTGTCAACCGTGTGGCACGTGCTACTCTCTTGAGGGGTTGGGAGGCCTAGAAATAGATGGATTACAACACCATTAGTATTTTCTAGTGTTACTTTCACTTCCTAGCTCCTATCTCATTTCGTTGTTCTTTTCTTCAAGGGCTTAGATTATTTGCACTTTGCTTGCTGAAATTAACTGTTTGAATAAAATTATTAACATCATTCACAAGATTTAGTAAAATTTATCACCAGTTTAGCTTGAGGAAGCTTTTCCTTTTCCGTTCCACCAGTCTCTTGTTGTTTGGTTTTCATTTTCATTGTTTTTCGTTCGCATGTATGTTCAATTTTTGACGAAAATGAATAGAGTTAAGGAATGAGTTAATAAAATACTTTTTGGTCTCACGTTCGTGTGAACAACGATTCGATTATTGAACTTTAACTTGTAATGATATCATCATAACAATGAGAGAGGCTCCCATTTATAGTCAGTCAACAATGGCTTAAGAACATTTTCGGTTCATATTTTCGATAGAGAATAAGAGGATGGACATATCTTGTTACAACATAATGTACGACGTAATAGTGTTTAAGCATCCTTGAATAACCGTTGCATGTTCTTGGATAGAGCAATTATATATATTTCTTGTAGTAATGAAATGACTTTTCACATTAATCACAGCAAAACTGCTTGTTTGGTAACATATTTTGCAAAGAACATA
Organism: Cucumis melo; assembly: GCF_025177605.1. Taxonomy (NCBI): domain Eukaryota; kingdom Viridiplantae; phylum Streptophyta; class Magnoliopsida; order Cucurbitales; family Cucurbitaceae; genus Cucumis; species Cucumis melo. Next base: position 21,745,961 of record NC_066865.1, read on the forward strand.
ATTTAGTCAACGAAGTAGGAGAAAGTGAAAACAGATGAATCATGTGAGGTTCGCCTAGTCAACAAAACGTTGGTATTCTATTCCATTTTTTTAAAAAATTTAAAATGCATAATTTGTAGGAAATTCATTTATAAGAGCTTACGGTAACACATTTTTACTAGTTTTTGGAGAGGAAGAGACGTGAATGAATTAATATCACATTTACGGATCTTGAGCACATTATGCAAGTGTGTTCCTATCCAACTGAGGTTTATTCTCTCAATAACGTAGCTTTATTTAGCAATATCATTGATTCTGGTTTATTAGACTTGAAATACTTAAGTTCCTTGGATTCAAGTGGTAATGATTTCAACAATACTAAAATCCCCAATTTCTTAGGTTCGATGTTAGAATTAAGACATCTTGATATTTCTTTTGGATCTTTTTACTGGAAAGTTCCAATTCATTTAGGAAATTTTACTAAATTGGTGTTTCCTGATTTATCAACAACCGATGAATTTGGGAATGGAAGATTTGAGTTGCTTAGTGGTGGTGATGGTGAATGGATATCTCGACTTTCATCCTTACAGGTTCTTAACTTGAGTGAGATGAGCTTTCCAATGGCATCCAATTTGATGGAAGTTTTAAGTTTTTGTTCCTTTATTGTCGTCCTTAAGATTGAGTCATTGTAGCCTTGAAAGAACCCTTTGTTTTTGGGATACTTGAATTCTCCTGTTCTTATTGGAATTCAACTTCTAGATTTGTCTTCTAATAACTTGACTCAACCAATTCATCCAGAGCCTTTTCACAATATAATGTCTCTGAGTTTCGTTGACCTTTCTATAGGTAAGTTCGCTTGTATTAAAGAATTGTATTTATCAGGCAACTTCGATCTTGGTGGAGATGTGTTTGGAGAATATGAAGATGAATCTATGAATTGCAATAGATATGATTTTCAAGTGCTTGACTTAGGATCAGTACCTATAAAAAATAGCCTAAATTGGCTTGGAAAGTTAAAAAACTTGCATGATCTTAATCTCGGCTACGGTTACATTTATGGTTCAATTCCTGCTTTACTTGGAAATTTATCCAATTTAGAAACTCCGTCTCTGGGGAAAATGATGTAAGTGGAGCCATTCCTAACACATTTGGAAGATTGTTGAATTTGAGGAGTTTGAGTATTGGGTATAACGGCTTGGAAGAGGTGGGTGTGGAAAGTTTTAGCCAACTTAGGATTTTGGAGCCATTAGACATATCAAGTAATAGGTTCAAAGGGATTATCACAAAAGCCCATTTTGCTAATCTAAACTACACTCATTGATGATGGGTGGAAATTACTTTTTGTTTGACATAAATCCCAATTTGGTTCCTCCTTTCCAATTCACTTTCCTTTCTGCCTCAATGATTTCAAACACAAACAAAACTTCATAATTTGCAATAGGGACAATTCATACTTAAATGAGAGCAATTGAATCATTCCAACCACTCGACTTATCTTTCAACAAATTTTCAAGACCAATTCCTACAAGCATGGTGGAATTAAATTCATTAAGCGTGTTGGAATTATCTCACAACAACCTCTCTCGATAAATTCCTCAAGGTCATCTCTCCACATTCAACAAGACTTCTAGTTTTGAGAACAATCATTTTCTTTGTGGAGATCCACTTCTCGTTAAACGTGTTACTAAGAAGCCACTTGAGCTACCATATGGAAGTGAGAATCTAGATGAAAAAGATAAATGGAAGAAGTGGTTACTTTACATTATGATAATACTTCGATTTGTGATTGGGTTCTTCACCGTTGAAGAGATACTTATTTTAAGTTTGTGGAAGAGGCTATGTTAAAGTTTGTATGGCAATGTGGCAGGTCATTGAAAGGCTAAAAGGAATATGTATTCCCAAATGTGTTGAGTAATATAAGTTTTAGTTTCTACGATAATGTCCATTTGTATAGGCTAGGTACTTGTAATTTATAATGTCTTTGTTTCTATGCCTAATGTATTTTGAATTAGAGAGTATACTTAACTTACTAGCTTGTATTAAAAATTTTACCATCGTGTTGATTTTTATAGTTATAGACGTAATTTTTTAAAAAAGACAAATAGTTATCAAATGGTCGTAACTTTTTAGGTTAATTTAACTTTTTTTTTTTTTCTGTTCAATTTTATTATTGAAGAGTAGCGTGTCTCAATTTTTTAAGTAGAACAAAGGTAAGAGAGATTTAAACGGCCATTAACTTTATCATAAATCAGTTAGAACACATTCGTAAGCTAGTTGACCAAATTCTTCATTGACCTCGAAAGTTGTCCGACTTAGGTAGTATCTTGGTTGATATGACATCTTATCTTCATAGCTAGGTTTGATTAAACGTGGATTTCTAATTTTCAAATCAAACTATTTAAAAACGTTGGTACATTTTTGGTAGGTAGTGTGTGTTTTAAGTTTATGACTCAATTTGATTATTCACTTTTAGTGTTAGACTATTTGAGCATTGGATATTTTTTTAGGAATTCATATCTACCAACCAATTAAAAATGGCAAATTTGGTCCCATTAGTATTCATTTCGTGTAACATTGGGTAAGTAACGAAAATACATTGCTTTACTTAGTTTAAGTTGTATTAAATAAGTAATAATATTTTAATGTTGTTTATTTCACATATCATCTAATATGAATTGTTATCTAATTTGTAATAAGCAAATGAAGTAATAAATATATGTTATTATATCGAACTCTTTTAGGGACGTTTGATGTGTAGAGTTGAATTGATAATTATTATAGTAATAAATAAAAAAAATTGATACGAATAACGAGATGAAAAATGTGAGTTAATGTTAATAACAAGGTAACGTCATTCTAATGTTCAAACTATTTATAGTATATCGAGAGTTTCACAAGCTAAGTACACTCGTGAATATTACTACTCTAATCAAATAACTGGTTTTAAAGTTATTTTGAATATAGTGTCCGTGCCAGTTAGGTTCTATAGGGTGCAAATACTAAGTTTAAAAGTATATTCACGAAATAGTGCAAAATTCTTATAGTCTAATAATATATAGTGTTACGTGAGATTGATAAATTTCGTAGATCAATCGTATAAATAATTGACTTTGCATTTAGTAAATCAATCTACTCATACATCAAATACAAATGCATATATTTTAAGTAATACCAAATTTAAAGTAGTCTATAAGTAATACCAAATTTAAAGTATATTTGATAGACTACGTACATGTTGATCGGTAAAACTAAGAACAACCAAAGATAGAAATCAAATTTTATATACTTTTTCAATGTGATTTTTTTATTATAAAAAATCGTTGCTAAAATTTACGATAATTGAGATATTTTCAAAAATAGCAAAATATTGGAATTATTTACAAAATAAAGCAAAATTCATACATTTATTCGTAACTCGTTTAAATTTGGGTATATATTAAAAAATAGAAACAGCTTACAAACTGTAAAATGTAAATATTTCTTTAAATACTCTATTTTTTTAGGATTTCTCTTCAAATTTTTGTGCTATGTTTAGTTAATAATTTCATTTTTTTTCTATTTATGATCATTCCTTTTCTTTTGTTTTATGTATGAAAATTTCATTCTCTCTATAATGTATCATAGCATTTTGTTCTCGGCCCAGCATCATACTAAATTAAATATTTTAGGAATGATTAGACGTCAACAAAAGAATTTGGATGTGAAAAGGTTAATGATTTGAATTTTATGCAAATCAAGTATAGTTGAAAACTCAAAGCCACCAATTTATTTCTTAGTATAATATATATGAGAAAGGAGAATCAAACGATACACTTCAAGATCGTGTAAATTACCATTGAACTAAGTTCATTTTGACATCCAATTTATCAAGATACAAAATAATGTATTTATTGTTTTTTAAGAAAAGTTTATTTAAATGACGAAACTTTTAAAAGTATTAATAAATATAATGAAATATCACAATCGATAAAAAGATAAACGATTCTATATTTTATAAATATTTTTATTGATTTTGTTATATTTGAAAATAATTTTTTTTAAAGAAGGAATCTGTTAATTTATTTATTTTGGTTGAAAATGATTAATGTGTTTATTGTTTATTATTTGATAATTTTGGAGTAGAAACTATTCAGTTATAAATGAATAGGTTCAGTTCAACCATCGTTTTCCTACGGAACGGGGTCATGGAACTCGTAAAACGTGCCTTTATGAAGTGGCTAAACTTAATAGATAAAATACAAACCCCGTTTTACCCATTTCTCTCTCAAACTCTAAAGCCTTTTCCCTCAACTGCCAAACGGAGCTCTCTCCTGCTTCTTCTTCTTCTTCTTCTTCTTCTTCTTCTTCTTCTTCTTCTTCTTCTTCTTCTTCTTCTTCTTCATAATCATCATGGCTCAGTTTCCGCCACTTTCACTATGCTCTCTCTCATCTTCCTCCTTATCCCTCTCCTCCATCTCCAATTTCTCTTAATTCCTCATCCTCTCTTCCTCAGATGCCACCATTCCCCTTTCTCCACATCGCAAAATGTCATCCTCTTCTTCTTCTTCTTCTTCTTCTTCTTCCTCCTCCTCTTTCCCCCCTTTGTCCTCTTCTCAATCTCCCTCTCTTCAGAGAAGCAGCAGTAGCATCCAGAATTCGGAGGCTGAGCGGCGTCTTCGTGAGGCGGAAGACCGGCTCCGGGAAGCTATTGAGGAGCTTCAACGGCGGCAGCGGAAAGTAGCGGCCTGTGGATCTCATCGTCATCAGACTCGGGAACAGCCTCCGCCTTGTGATCATGCTGCTTATGAGTCCTCTTGTGTGGCTAATGCTATTGGTAACCTCTGCCAGACTTTCCTTCTCTCTTATGGTGTTAGAGTTGGTATTGGTATACTTCTCCGTGCTTTCAAGCTCGCGCGGAGACAGTCTTATTCCTCTATTCTTGATCTCAAGGTTGGTGCTTTGTTTGATGTCATTCGTATTTTTTAATTTTTTATTCCGGTACTTGTTGGTGTTGTTGTATGAGATCGATGATTGAAGTTTTGAATTAGGGTTGGAAAAGACTGTTCGAATTTATTTGACCATTTAGTTTTCTCCCTTTGGTATTTTGGTTATTATCACTAAAGTTGTTTCTTGTTGCTGCTATTGAATGTTTGTTTAGGTTCAAGCACTTGATGTTTGTTAATATTATTATTTTTGGTTGAATTGTGCTCTTCACCGTACATATCGGTTATGAGTTTGTACTGAAGGTGGGTCAAAATGAAATGGAGTGAATTTTTTAGGAATTAAAAGAGTATTTGCTATAGGAACAATCAAGATTGAAGTAAAGGGGTTGTCGTTTGTTTGCCCGCACTTTTCCATATTACGATTACTTCTCTTTTTCAAAAAATTTGCATGTAACTTATGTCTCACTGCATAATTAAATATTTGTTTTGGGTTTCTTTTTTTTGGAAGATAATCTCAGACGAGGTATGTATAAAGGCTTGAGGTGAGATGGAAGGAGACCTACGGGAGAGTTGTCAGAGTTGAGGAGAGTTAGTTCTTTCAGGCTGGATGAAATTGAGAAGGGTGTTAACTTGAATACTAATTCGTGTCCGAGTGTTACTGTCGCGGAGTGCAAGAACATATAGAAAGAAGTATCAGGAAGAACCAACCAACCAACAAAACTAGATAAAACTATGAGTTTTTTTGTAGTTTGGAAGTTTGGATGTTTGGAGCAGGAGAGGGACAGGAGGATGAATTTCTTTCCTCCTTTCTTTCGAATTCAAGACCTCTATCACTTTCCGCAAGATCTTTCGAAGTCTTCCTCTTTATTTATGGTTGATCCCGTCTTCAACCTATATTGCTTACCTTAGAGCATCAGAGATCTTCCACCCTAACTCCCCTTAAGTCGATCTTAAGATAATGGTTCTCTCTCTTTGTTGATTTTCTGGTTTCTTTTTTCTAACTTGACCCCATAATAGTTGAGAAACAATAAGTTTTCATTCTCTTTATAATTTGTGTCATTGTTTGTGACAACTTGACCCATAAACAATGGGTCCGCTCTCAAGTTTGACCAGATCTTCCGGGTCTTCCTAATTCGACAGGTGTATTATGGAATAAAGTGAGTGTCTTAATTTAGCAAACCACTGAATTGAGAATTATGAAGAGTCACCTTCATTTGTCATGCTTGTTTCTAATAGATACAGTGCATTGAAAGTAATCAAATGGTTTTGTTAAACAAGTAAAACAACATTAATTATTGTTGTGTTGACTAGTGATACCATGCCCGTTTTGTGTTGTATCATAATTTTCTGCTGCTTTTTACGTTTTTTTAATAATTAAACTCATTGAGGGTGTAATGTTCCTCCATTTGTGCCTGTGCTTGATTAGTCTTTTTTCTTTTCAAACACTTTTTTTGTAGCAACTTGTCTCGGAGAAAGACTTGATAGTGAGAGAAGAGGCATGTCGCATTGGTTTGCTTTTTGGTGGATTTACTGGGTCATACCATGCCCTTAGATGCTTTCTTAGAAAGTGGAGAAAGAGAGAGACACCTTTCAATGTGTAAGTCTACGATCCATTGTAGCATCAAATTTCTCTGTCTTCATAGTTCTATTGATGTTTCATTTTCTTTTAATTGCAATAGATCGGGAATAAGCACTTTCTGTATTTATGACATTGTTTAAGGGATGATGAGCAGAGTTTTAGCAGGTTCAGTGGCTGGCCTGTCTGTTTTAGCACTAGATGACTCAAATCGGAGGCGTACTCTCGCGTTATATCTTATGGCTAGACTTGCTCAGGTACAAACCACACAAGGCTACTGTTTCAAAGCAGATTTCTTTCTTTTCTTTCTTAGCCTCTGAACACAGGATCTCCCTGGACCACTTGCTCTATACCATGTTAAACCACCAATTCACCCCAAAAGCTTAAGCTAATCGTTGAAGACAAATTTAATTATATATCACTAACACTTTTTGTCATTTATCTTCTTAAAATTAGTGTGCCTATAATTCTGCAAAATCCAAGAACAAGTTTCACCTCTGGGGAAGTCACTGGAGACATGGTGATTCTTTGCTTTTTGCCATGGCATGTGCACAGGTAATTTAAAGTCGTGTGGATTATCTGCTTTCTGCTTGTTATGTTTTAAATTCAAAATTTTAGACAACAAAAAACAAGAACGATTTACAGTATGTGTTTTTGTTTTTTTTTTTTCGATAAAAAGAAATAATAAGAAACAAAACAAAAACTCTATTTTTCTTTATTAAGAAGAGAAAGCAAGAAACATGAAACTAAAAACTAGAAACGAAAAACATTATCAAATATACGCTTGATTATTGAACAAAGTAGAGACATGCAGTTTCTTCACTCTCTTTACAGCTGAACATGGGGACTTTGTGATGTATTGTTTTTTTTATATAAATGAAATTACTCTTACCAAAAGCATAGAAAGATGGATGTTGGAGATGGCAAACTGTTTGCATTATAGATCTTTTTAACTGCCAGACAAAGCAGAAACGTTGGAGACCTTGTATTGTCTCTTTCTAGAAATCAAGTTATTTCTTCTCAAAAGGATAAAATCAACAATAGTTTGCATTAAACATATTGGAGTAAATTCATCAATTTCTTCTCCTTAGTTTAAATTTAAGAATCATAAGTGGTAATTGGTTCTATGGCTCTGAGAAGTTATTTCATCTTTCAAGCCAGAAGTTGGTGTGGTTTCATTCTTTTTAAGACATCATGGGATCTTTTTCTTTGATTAGAAGAATTACGGATTCATCTGTCTTTATGCTGTTTCTACATTGAATTTCTCTAATTGCAAGACCCTGCATTGTATTCATGATTAACTATTTGTTTCAGGTTATGTATTCCTTTGTTATGCGTCCTGAGAGCTTGCCAAAAGCATACCGGGACTTCATTCAAAAGACAGGCCCAGTTGCCGAACCTGTCTACAAGGCTGTACGAGATAGTTGTAGGGGATATCCCGTGGATGTTGCTGCACTTTCTTCTTACTTGTCACGCAGGCAAAACAATGGCTACGAAAATCTAGAGGAATTTCCCTCCATTATTCCTTGTAGTATAATCCATCCGGACACGAAGTCGTGCCTGTCTCACAATGGGAAGGCAGCATCAGCCACATTCAAGAAGACATTTCCTCTTTACTTTTCTTTGACATTTGTACCATTCGTTGTTCTGCACCTGCAGAAAGTAAGTTCTCCCACATTTCACTATCACTGTTGGTCCACCCAAATTGTGTTCCTTGGATAGAGGAGAGCCCATAGTTGAGAATTGGTGGTTTCAATTTATTTTTTCTTTTTTCCTTTTCCCTTCACTAGGAAACTTCCCATTAAAACCATAGACTGCGTGAGAAGGGTGTCAAAAAGCGTAGTGTTGCAAAAAGGCTCTCCAATTGGTCAAAAAAATTGCATGAGTAGTTGCACAAGGCATCTTATTATTGGATGCGTATATACTTTTTAATTATAAATTGATCCGGATCTTTTACTAAAATGTGTAGATGGTTGTTATGTTATCCCCAATATTTGTTGCAGAGATTTTTTTTTTAGTTTAAATTTTTTTTTCTTTCTTGTTGCTAGTAATCATAATTCATGCTTTTGCAGTTCATGGATGCTCCCGGTCGTACCTGTTGGCTTGCTGTCAAAGGTGCAGTTCGCTCGACAAGTTTTTTGTCTGCCTTTGTTGGCATTTTTCAGGTGGTTTTTCTGAACTTTATAGTTTATTCACGTTAATATCTGTTGAAATTTGTAAGATTATGTTCTGAAGTATTTGGGATGATTGTAGGCGGTCATTTGTTTGCATAGAAAAGTTGCAACCAAGGACCACAAACTCGTATATTGGGTTGCCGGTGGAATATCTGCCCTCTCAGTTCTTTTAGAGAAGAAGGGAAGACGATCTGAACTAGCCCTCTATGTTCTTCCACGTGCCGTTGATTCTTGGTGGTATATTTTGGTCAACCGCCACCTGCTTCCAAACATAAAAAATGCTGAGGTATTTACTCACACAAAAAATTAAATATGGCTGTTCAAAATTAAAAGGTAATGCTTTGCAGTAACTAACAGTTTGCTTCTGTTTAGGTTCTTATTTCCTAAAAACTCAGGTTGGTTAAATCATTGATTGACCAAAAAATTTAAGTTTTTGGCTTGGAAATTTGTAGGAACTTAATAAGTGGCATTCAATATTAATTGAGGAGAAAATAATAACGATAGAACCTCCTAGTCGTATACCATATATTACATTTGAAGAAATACAGTAGTTTCTTTGATTTCTGGAAAATACCTAATAATGAGTGGATATATTACCAAAGAAATTCTAAATTATAAAAGGAAAAGACATCTGAAACATAATTAAAATAAATAAATGACTAATTCAGACAACTCGACAGATATCTTCTGATGTTTTCTTAAATTTCTAAATAAAACTTTCCTTCTTTGTTTTGATAATAAGAGCAGGTCTTCCTATTCGCAATTTGTATGGGAGGAATCATGTATTACTTGGAATACGAGCCAGACACTATGGCTCCATTTCTCCGAGGTTTGATTCGTCGCTTCCTCGCCAGCAGAATCAGCAATTCTACCACATCTACAAGTCGAGATGTTTCAAACTCTTATTTGAACACACTCGATGCCATGAAGAAACCAAATTTGGAAGATAACAGGGAAGTCGAAGCTGCACGGTCCGAGAAATACAACCTTGAATCCATTCCAGGTTTATAGAATTGGAGCTACGTAATGCAAGGTCATGAGATACATGCCTTTACCTTATTTTAAATGAAATTCCATTGAATTGATTGATTGAACTATTAGGCACCAATGAATTTTCTTCATATACAAAATAGTGGCATTGAATTTTGTTCTATATTGGCAATTGAAATACTGTCTATTAGTGCTGGATCCTACCAGAACGATAAGATAAGAGGAGATATTATGCACAGGAAATTTGATAAATGAGAACTTTATTTATAGACCCTTCTATATCCATCACTTATCAACTATTTTTATGTCGTTGATAGAACAATTTTGTACTATTTTTATGTCTACTAGCAACTATGATTGATGTATTACTATTTGTAAGTAAGATTTGAAAGAAAAATGATTTGATCCTATCTCAAGATTCAAACATATAGGGCTAAGTTTGTAGGCAATAATATAGAACGATCAAATTTTAATTACCGTGTAAGAAGCTATGGGTGAGAGGAAATGCATTTGAGATAATGCATGAAAAAATGTCCCAGCCCTAGGAAAGAGCATTTTGCCATAATTCTTATGATTTTTGGGTTTTGCTAAATTTTCAAATGATATTCTGATTAATTCTACCAAATCCAATTTTTTCTTAAATGCATCTCTACGTCATCTAATATTGTTGTATGAGTCTAGTACAATATCCAAAAGTAAAAGCAGGAGTTAATTTCTATCTAAATAATATTGTAACTAGTTTTTTTCTTCATTATTTGATACGTCATTAAATACTTTATCAATTTGTTTTTCATTTATTTCGAGGATCTACATAATTCTTTAACATAGTTTTGTGATAAACAACAATGAGATAGTATAAAAACTAGAATTAAAAATTCTTGTTTCTGTTGTAGGTTAGTCCTTTTAAGCATCGGAGGATACTCTTTTTTATTGTATTTCTTCTTAGATTATTTCTTATTGTAGAATTTTATTGTTTAAATAAATTTCCAAACTTAAGAACCAAATGACCCTAAGTAAATACAACTTAGGAGTTAAAAACATCTTTTCATTCTTTTATTTCCTTGAAGCTTGTAGTCCAAATATCGGTTCGTACAATTTTTTTGTTTCTTTCTTAAAAATCCGTATTTTCCTTTTATTTTTAAGCATTTTCTAAAAAAATAATTTCAAATGAAAAATTATCAAAAATATTTAAAAATAGAGAAAAATATTATAATTAGATCACGTAAAAAATTACTTTATTTGTAAATTTTGCTCTTTCAAATCTACTTTTAAAAATTCAGTGACAAAAAGGTAGATTTTAAAAGTTTAAAAATCAAATGAATAAATTCTTATAAACTAGAGGGACTAAAAAATACATTTTCAAAACTTAAAAACCAAACAAATAATTTCCACTAAAAATGTAACTTTCTCTTTTAAAAAAAATGGAAACCGGCCTTGGAAAAGAAAGGAACCGGCCCATCAAATCTAGAAATTTGTATGAGAAATGACAAACCCGGTCCAATAGAACCGGATGGAGGAGTCCTAGGGTTTTGACAGCGGCCACTATATATCAAATTTTTAGTAGCCAAACGAACATAGAAGGAACGAAGAGATTGGAATTGTTGAAGGGCAGTAGAGAGAAAATCAAAGGTTCATTTTCATTCCTCAGTTTTACGTTCATCTGCTTCCCTTAATTCGAATTTCGTTTCCTGAAAACCATACGATGTGAGATTAGGGTTTTCAGTTCCTCATTTACCAGTCTTACTCAAGCTGTTTTGAGGGGTTTTTGAGTTTTTCTCGGGGTTCTACGAATTTTGTCCAAATCGTTTCCGCTGGTGGTATTTGATCGAGGGATTTGTTTTTTTTTTTAAATTTTTTTTATTGTTTTCGTTTTGGGTTTTGTTTCCAATTCTTGTTGGCAATCTTGTGTTCATATGGAAAAGAGTTAAAACTAAGTTTGATGTATTTGTATGTCAGTGTGTTACTGGAATTTATCTCGGTTGAAGTTGCACATCTACCAGTTTTTGTAACATTCAGGACATAAAATGAAGTTTCTATCCTTGGTTGGAATATTAACTCAATTTGTTTGGCAGGTGAGCCATGAAGCACAACAATGTTATCCCTAGTGGGCACTTTAGGAAGCACTGGCAAAATTATGTTAGAACGTGGTTCAACCAGCCTGCTCGCAAAACAAGGCGAAGGAATGGTGAGTATCTTGGTTTTTTGCTTGTTCATCCTTGGTTGAATTTGCATTTTTTTGTTATAATAGATTTTGATTTTTCTTGTGTAAATGGTCACTAGCTCGTCAAGAAAAGGCTGTGAAAGCTTTCCCTCGGCCTACCGCTGGACCCCTTCGACCTATAGTCCATGGACAGACGTTGAAGTATAACATGAAAGTGAGGGCTGGTAGAGGCTTCTCTTTGGAAGAGTTGAAGGTGGGTTTGTTTCCGATTTTTCGAGTTTTTTGGATGATCGGCATATACAACTCAGTTTATGTTTGTTTTGTTTTATATTTGGACGAATAAAATATTGATGAGCATATTCGTTCTTTTTCACATATGAATGAACAGAAGCTTCGTATATAAAACTCTTCGTCTGTGCTCTAGTTCTGTACTTGGTAAGATTGTGGCTTTGGGAGTCTTTTGAGCATGATTTGGAGTAGAAATATTTGATATATTAGTACGGTTGTAAGAATGTATGTTATGAATTCTTAGAGTGTAGAATTATTTGTTTTTAGAGTGTAGAATTACATTATGAATTCAAGAGCGTCGCATGAATGTCTAATGAACGTTTGGAATCTATTGAGATTGTTCCTCGGTTGATACTCTTCAAGATGATTGACAAATGTTTTATAAAACCAGGCTGCTGGCATTCCAAAGAAATATGCACCAACAATTGGCATTGCAGTTGATCACCGCCGCAGAAACCGCTCCTTGGAGAGTCTTCAAGCTAATGTACAGAGGTTGAAGACCTATAAGGCCAAGGTGGTCGTCTTCCCACGACGTGCCCGCAAGTTCAAGGTACCTTTTCTAAGTTCCTATTCCCAAAGCAATACAATTAATTAGTTAGACCTTCTATTGTGTTTATGGGAATGCCCTTGATCTCTGAGCATCATTTACATTACGTGTTAATTTAGGCTGGTGATTCTACTCCTGAGGAACTAGCAACTGCCACCCAAGTCCAAGGCTCTTACATGCCTATTGGATTAGAGAAGCCATCAGTAGAGCTTGTGAAGGTTACAGAAGACATGAAGTCTTTCAAGGCTTATGACAAGCTCCGTGTTGAGCGAGCAAATGCCCGTCATGTCGGTGCTCGGTTGAAGAAGGCTGCTGAGGCAGAGAAGGAAGAGAAGAAGTAAATGGTTCCAAGATTTTAACTTGTGCGCCCATATGTTTTTGAGTGAAAATTTGTTTGGCCTTTAAATTTAGTATCCTCCCTTTCCCTTAATATGTCCAAAACCTGAGTTATGAGTTCGTTCAATTTTGAAATGATTAGAGATTTGTTTTTATGCAATATCAAACATACGCAGATTTCATATATATTCCCTTTTTTTGTTTCTTACTCCTGCATTTTTGCGATGGTTATCTTATGGCAAGAAAAAAACATGCCCTATGATTAACAATTAAACTTTTCAAGGTCAGAGATCAAGGCAGGATTGAGGCATACGTAAACCTCCGATTTTGAAAAATGTTTGTTTTTTCCGCTAGCAGGATTGAGTGCAAAAAGATGGATAACTATTGCTCTTCTATTGTTCAAGGCACGGGAACTAAAGAGGTGTCTATAGAATCTATTGTTCAAACCGGGTTCACCATTCATATGCGTGTAGAATCTTTAAATATGAATGTTTGCAAACGATACACTAGTGTTAATTAGGAGATGAATTTATAGGGATACGACACATATGCTTAAAAGATAGTTTCACAATTAGTTTGATGTACTTTATTTCAAAATTTATTATCAACATATCCCTTAATGAGAACACCTTTTTGATAGTCTTTTTGATAGTCCACTAAACAATCAGAACACATTTGAAGTCTCCATGAAGAAACATTGTAATTGTATGACCAAAATATCTTTAACAAAATTACATGGAAATGGATACATAATCCAAACAAAAACGCTTATATAATATTAAAAGAACAACCTTTGGCAGGCACCCCTCAAGAATGCTTGTGGGCAATTTGACCTGAAACTACCAATTGTAGACTCGAGAATATAACTGAAACTTTGTCAAGAACATATCTTTCAAAAGATGGCGAAGTATGTAAAATAGGAACCTGTCTAGCAATGGTAGCACTCGCGGAACATGGGTCAAAGACAAAATTAGACGAAGACAGTAAGGTGAATTGTTGTAGGAACTGCTAACACCACAAACCGCATCCCCAAAATGACCCTTAAAACCTGAGGCATTAGGTTCTGAAATTCTCTTGTCATGGAACCTGTGGGGTAAGAAAATTCGGTTCTATGGTTTCTAAGGTAACCAAAATCAAAGTCTTCAGATATATGCGCATTCCCCTGTCGAAAGCAAAATACGGTCTTCTCTCCCTTCCTGTACCATCAGGAACAACCGTGGTTATTCAAAACAATAATGGTAACAGTTCATGAACATGAAATGCCAGAATATGCATTAAAAAGCTCGGGCATATAGGAATTTACTATAGTACCTTGAAAAACTAATCAGAAATATCAGAATCAAAGGCTGGAATTTGGCGAAAACGAGAAAAGTGGCGCGAGTAGGACATTTCATTCTTATTTTGAGGTGTTGATCTCTTCCGCCTCGCTGAGAATCCACTACCAGAAAGTGAAGCAAATAAATATCCCATGTCCATTTGCTTGGCTACCGAACTATCATCCGCAAAACTGCATCACATCAGCAATTAGTGACATATTTGAGTCATGGAAGGATAAAATAAAATGAGGGGTAGGCTTGATTTGATCTGTTAGTCATGGTTGTAAATTACTTGTAACTTGGTTTGATCTGTTAGTCAAATTAGTTTTATTAGTAAGTTAGTGGGTCACCGGGTTTGTATACTTGGCTAGTAATCTTCATAAACTATCCTTATTTTCAAAGCGAAAACCTTCTCTAATGAAGGCTAGGCTTCCTGGACCCTAATTCACATAAACTTTGGAAATTAATTAAATTGTTTGACTATCCCAGCAACACGAGAATGGAGCATCAGAAAGCTAATATGTCCGGGGCGAAAATGAAATAATTGATTATTCTCTGAACTTTTATCATCAGTCGCCCTTCCACCCAACATTTTCCTGTCTTGTTTATACACGATACTATTATTGACAAATAATAACGTGAAGAAACTATTCAATGCAGAAATAAGGAAACTCAAAGAAAATGAAGTGAATTGAAAAGTATACAAACTCAGATACAACATAATGAATAAACCAAAACCCAAAAGCAAGCAAGAA
This sequence comes from Cucumis melo, assembly GCF_025177605.1. Taxonomy (NCBI): domain Eukaryota; kingdom Viridiplantae; phylum Streptophyta; class Magnoliopsida; order Cucurbitales; family Cucurbitaceae; genus Cucumis; species Cucumis melo. The sequence continues at coordinate 21,761,005 of NC_066865.1, forward strand.
GAACTATACCGTTCACGTATTGTCTTGAAAGCTTCTTTAGTTGCATAAGGCAACCCTGTTTTCGGGTCACGATACCTTCAGCATAAAAAGCATTAATTAAACCTGTAGTCAAAGCTCCGAGGATTGAACCTTTTCATGCACTTTACTATTTAAAACAACAATGATAAAATCTCTTCTGATCAATCTGGAACACAGGATTGATATTTAGCAGTTTCCATCATAAAGTAAATTCCAAGGAATTGGACCACGTTGCCTTTCAATTGCAAACAATTGAACTAGACTGACAAACAACTATGAAACAAATAACGAGATCTTACCTTGCAGGCAAACCTGTGATCACACACGCAGCTTTCTCTGGATCTAAAAAGAAAAAGGGAAAAAGATATATTTAGGTTCTAAACTTCAAATAAACTTTGAAAAGAGAAAAAACGTATAGTGCAAAATAGTATACTAGATTCTCTCCATGTTTTTCATTTTCTTTTACCGGGATAAGATATGGATCATTGTATGCATAACAGAATACAGAAAATAGGGTGGACGATTATATATAAGTAAGTAATTACATGGAACTGATGTGGTTGAAAGCTCTGCCTGAAACGATGACCCTTTACTAAACTCTAGATATGAGCAACCTGCAACAAAATACACCAATGTAACTTAATTCCAAACATGGCAAGTTCTTTTCTGAAAGAAAACAATTTTGAATCACACTTTAGATGGTACCATTTCTTGACAAGTAACATATTCGTGGACCATTGTAAACAGCTTTATGCACAATTGCTCTCTTTTTGACTTCTTCTTCCCTTGCCAAAACACGCTCCAAGTTCCTCAAGTTCATGATTTCTTAGATATGGAAGGTTGAAATAATTCAAGAGAAAATGAGAAGATTCCTTCAAGTATCCACCTAGTGTTGCAACTCACAACAACATACATTAACCATCAGTTTCACCTGTTTGAGCAGCTTCAAGAAGCATTTCTTCCTGACTCATTTTCTTCTCCTCACCTGGATTTTTCCTCTTGATTGGCTGGTGGACAAGAAAGGGTAGTGTCACTCTTATCTACTACTAAAACGAATCATCTTGAGAAAACTATTTGATGGCTAATACAAGAACAATATTGAACATTGCAGAAAAAGAAGCAGAAAATAACTTTTCGAGAAAGCTGGAAAAAATGTGGAAATATTAATTCAACTGCGTAAATAGGACATGAATCCATTTGATATGGATGTTAAGGCTATGCATATAGAAGATTTGGAATAGAGGAAAGCAAAGCGCCTCCAAGGAAAAAAATAAACCATTGGAAGATATCTGAAAGTTAGCTAAATGCTAGATTTCTCACTTCTACATGGTGCACACCCTTTAATACTTACTGAATTTTGAGGTTCTTTTATTAGCAAAATTGGAGGCCTTTTTGTAAGCTCCTTTGTCTTAGGATGAGCGTATTATCAAGCGCACTGATTTCTTACTCTTCCGAATGCAGCGTTATTTGTCTTATCTCTAAGAAAAGATATTCCTTTGGTAAGAAGGGCAGCGGTTCTAAACCATAGGTAGGACCCGAAGTGTATAAATCAAAATAGTAAAATGTAAACTAGTCCAATAACTTTCTTGGGAGAATGTTTATTTAACCCAAAAACAAAACAGTTCGTTATTTTTTTTATATACTCAATCACCACTAAAACCAAACAAATTGAGAACCAATTTTGGGTGCCATAAAATTCAAAATTATTCCATAACAAACTAATTAGAAATCAGACGATTTTGTTTTATATTTTTTGTTTTCATTTTCTTTCTGCAGTTTTTTTTTTTCTTTTCTAAATCATCTCGTCCCTAAAACACATAATGGATCTGTAGGTTGAAACAAATGTTTTGATGTGGCACAATAGATGAGTAAAAAATTCATAGGATGGCAACATTCTTCAAGTAGTTGCAGGATATATGAACTGAAACAGAAGTTTCCACTTAATCATAGCATCGCATCACTCTACTCAATCAAGAAAGTGCCTTCCAGAAAAACTAAAACTACTCTAATGGTTTTATCTTTGTCCTACAAATCAAATGTCTTGAGTATTCAGGATTCACCTTCATTGTGGCTTGCAAAGCTGCACGAATAGCATCCCTCTCAGCTTGCCTAACAATAACTGAAGTTCTAGTGGATTTCCTCACGGTTCTCTCAACTTCAGTATCATCCGGTGTATCATGATGTTCAGGAGGCGTAGAGTGATCAGTTGATGCTTCATCTTTGGAAGGTTTCTCAATTTTGGAAACAGCTCTTTTTTTATTCTTGTTCTTAGAAGTCTTTCCAGGAAATATTAATCGCTTCTTCATTTGTGTTCTGGAAGAAAACTCAACTTTAAAACAGAAAGTTGAAATATATCTAATTCAACATCCAAGCACTTCAGAAAAGAGAAAACCTCTCTTCTGCTTCATTCTCAGCTTCTTCCTCTGGTTCAGACTCCTGTCCATAAAAAGTAGTCATGTTACGAAAAACATTTTACGTTGAACAGAATAAGCTGTGATTAGAAACCGAAACATAACTTACATCTTCATTGAAATCACTATCAAATTCATCAGCAACCTCAGGTTCTTCTTCATATTCATCATCAACCTCATCCTGAGAAGCATTTTGAATGGACAAGTTCAGAAAGGATATTTCACTTAGTCAAAACTCAAGCCCCATAATTGGGTGGACACATTGCAGTGCCATCCAGACCACGACTTCATAAGCGAAAACCAACTGTCGAATCGAATCTAAGTGGATGTGCACACGATCGATTTCAGTTAAATCTTCAAGATTGAACATTAATCGCGCGCATAACCATTGAAGAGCAATTTCACTATTAACCACTGAAGAGCTAAAAGAGCGTCTAAAACTTCATATCGTTCCTAGAGAAGAAAAACAGATAGTAAATTTCTTTAAACATACCTCTTTGAGAGCATCCTGATTCCAAAACAACTCGTCTTCCTCAGCTTCCTCATCAAGCAACTTGGTCATCCTATAACAAATAAGAACACCCCAATTCATACAATTTGAAACATCTTCCATCATTTCATGCCAATTTACAACAAAATCCATCCCCAAGAGAAGAAAACCAAGGCAAGTAGTCCGGTACCTCTTTCCTCTAGTCAACCGAGAAGAACGATCAAGAAAAACGGGAACATCGTCTTCTTTGGACGAATCCATGACTGAAAACGAAACCCAAAAAATAACGCTGGAAAATGAAGTACAACAGTTGGAGAAATCACAACCCGCCACCGATGCCCGAAATCCGAGAGCGGATTAGGAGAACTCTCCGGTGGCTGGAGCTCGAATCGGGTAGCGACGATAATTTAAATCGATCTGTTGTAAGGTAATGGAAAGGCGGGAAATTTTGGTCGATCGGATTCCGGAGTGCACCGCCTCAAGCCCTTTGTTGCCCTCTATGTCGCGTAAACAAACACACTTCTTTATTGCTATGTGTTAGATTCCACCACCCATCTTTATGGATCTTATTACTTTCTTAATCATACTTTGTCACAATGTCAATTTTTGTTATTTCTTTTTATAACATTTTGAATTAAGATTGAAAAATATAAAGATAGTTAGAATCTTAAATTTGCACTCAACTATTGTTCTATTGTTAATCTTCCTAATGTACTCCGAGTCTATTTATCTTTTTTTTTTAAGTTTTATTTTAGGGCTGTTTAGATTTTTGAGAATAATACTGATTTGAGGTTGTGAAGTCCTATTTCTTGCACACATTGTGAAATTGATGTTTCTCGAGGATTTTTGGTGATTCAAATCTCTCGCCTCCATTTATATTAAAAAATCTTTAGTTGAATTATCTAATATAGTTACAGATTTTTTTAAAGTTAAATTACAAGTTTCGTCCTAAACTTAGATTTTTTTTAAAGACCTAAAATTGTGTTGGAAATTAATATTGATTGAGGTTAGATTTTTGACAAAACTGTCACCGAATAGACCATAGTCAGTTTAATAAATGTTCAAACTAATTCGACATGAACGAGTAATAGTTGGTTGGTCGGTCGTTTCTATCGGGTCACTTTAACACTTACAAATCATTTTTGGAAATTCTCGATTTAAACTTTTCAGAATCGACCTTAATCGAATCCTTTCATTTTCCGATCGACTGACTTCGATCTGGCCAATCGGCTCGATTTTTTGATGTGTCATGCTCACGTCTAAAATGAATTTTAATATTTCGAAAGTTCCATCATGAATATCTATTTTTAAAATTTAAAAAAAAATCATTTTTCTATATTTTTTTTAATATTTTTTCAAACTTTATTAAAAAGAAAAAAAAAATAAAATGGAAACTAAATATGTTGAATAATTGATTTTAAGTTTTATAATTAATCAGAAAAACATTCTGACCGCAAACGCGAGTCTGTCTGGGTGAACGACAGAGACCTTCTAGCAAAAGCCATAAACTTGGAGTAGAAGAAGAGAGAATCCAAGCAAACGGTAAATACAAACCTGTGATGATAGCTTCAACACCTCTGCCGCCATGGCAGCCACCGCTTCTAGCTCCATTGAGATTAAGGAGGAGTAGGCCCTTAATAATCCCTTACCGGACACCTATCGGCTTCGTTCAGGCATACCGTCGCGGCGGCGGCAACAACGATGCTTTTGGCGAGGCCTGGAACAAAGTATGGCGAGGCGCCAACGATGGGTTTGAGAAATTCGTATTCGAGGCCAGGAAAACTGCGGAGCGTCTTGATAGGCGTTACTCTGTATCGCGCCGTGTTAGTTCTGCTGCTCAATCGGTGGCCGACCGGGCGCGCGAGATTGATAGGGAATTTGCAATTGGATTGCGTTGGCGTAATTTTACATTGGATTTTAGCAGAAATTGGCCAAGGGTTTGTACTGCGGATTGATTGGTATTCGTGCTTGTGAAATGAATTTGTATAGATAGGGCCTGCTTAGTTAATATCGATTGTGGGAAGTGAAGTTTTGAAATTTTCTGAAGGATCATTCTTAGTTAGTTCTCTCTAAGATCAGCAGTCGTTTTGAGTGCCAATGCTTGATGTAGTTTATCCAAGATATTTATAAGTTTCACTGAAGTAGAATGAAACTCATAGTTTCTCGTTTTCTTGGTTGTCCGTAAAACTGGCTGTTCTTATCTTTGAAATGTCTATTGAATCTTGTTATTTTGTCAACTGTTTTGTTGTGTAATGTCAGCTCCGTCCCTTATCACTCACTCTTATTTCCCTTGGTTTTTGCAGTATAGGAGGCAACTCAATGAGTTTATCGACACGCCATTAGGAAAAAGTTTTGTGGTACGTAGTATAAGCTTTTTTTTTTGGGATATGCGGTCTTGTTACTAAGATTCTTGGTGTCACTGATGGTCTGTGTTTAGCGTGTTCGTAGAATGGTAATATTATGATATCACTTCACTTTATTTTTAAGACGTGAATGATAGCCTTGAGGCATTTTCTTGATGATGATAGCTCTAGTTTATTTATGATCCCAAAAAAGGAGCTGCAGAACTCTCCTATTCATAATGTTTTTTTCACTATCCTACTTACAATGAGAAGTTTTTTTGTTTCTTTTAGAAAAATGCTAGAAGAGATCTAATCTGAATCCAGCGACACATATTTCATATTACAGGGCTAAATGGTGGACTTATCCTATTTCTTAGGTCTAGTCTAGAATATTTCAAGCTGTACTTCGATTGTCTTTTTACTCATAATCTACTCCAATCCATACTATATATGCAGTATATTAACATGGAAAGATGTACAAAGGAGGATCCAGTATCCACCAAAAGAGAAATTGCGGAGATTACAAAATGTTCCTCAATTGATTTAGTCATTTCAAAATTCTAGAATTAGCCATTCAAGGAAATGCAGTAGTAAATAAGATTCTTCACATCCTTACCTTTTTTGCTATTGCGATTATCAAATATTTACAGATTTCCATAAATTTCAAATCTTCCAATAAGGGGATTTAAGATGATTGATAATCTCTCCTTAATAAGAATCAAGGTTAACTGTGGTATAAATGCTCAAGTTCGTTTGAGTTATGTCTGGGTCAGGGCTGTGAGTAAGGAGGCCTTCGTTAATTCCCTGTTTTAACACAAGAGCATAGTTTTGTGGTAGACTTGTATTGCTATGTTATGGAGAACTTGGCTTGAGAGAAATAGTAGAATTTGTAGGGATGTTGAGAGATCCTGGAAGGAAGTCCAGGAGGTTGCTAGGTTTAATACATCGTAGATAGTGGGTGTATGTTATCTGCCCTTTTAGCTATTATGGACTTTGTTTGATTCTCTTGAATTGGAGTCATTTTCGTTATTCGTGGGCTTGTTTTTGAATTCTCTCATATATTCTTTCATTCTTCCTCAATGAAAGTTTAATAAAGAACTTGGGAATGAGCTCAATCATGGTAACCACCTACCTAGGATTTAATATACTACAAATTTCTTTAGCATCAAATTTTGTAAGGTCAGGCAGATTATCTCAGAAGAGTAGTCAAGGTGTGTAAACTAGCCCCAACACTCACAAATATTAAAAAAGAAAAAAATCTTAGAAAGATGTCCTATGTACAAGGGAGGGTAGGTAAGAATCTGTCCGTAGAACAATGGAGGGAGGTACAAAAACCTCTCTAATTGACTGTACTAAAGAAGAATAGGATGACTTACACAAATTTGGACTTTGCTAGCAAGGAAATGCTCTCTATCGAGACTAAAGAATTTGGAAGTTGAAACATTTTAGATACTTGCTTTTGAGTTTGCAGACACAGCTTTTGCAGTCATAAAACCTCAATCTATCTATTTGCTAAATTTTGGCAAATAGATTGAGAAAATTTTCATAAGGAGCCTTCATGTGGGGAAGACAAATTTTGGATCAAGTGCTAACTGGTAAAGAGAAAATAAGAAGATGTGATCTTTTAGACAGATTTTGAACAACCATGTTGATTAGATTTTGAAAAAGCCTACAATCATGTTGATAGGAATTATTTCCTGGATAAGATCCTTTGGAAGAAGGGCTTTGGGTTTAAATAGAGATCCTGGATTTTGAGTTATATTAGGACCATCTAATTTTTCTATAATCGTCAATGGATGGCATAGAGCGTAATTTAACTTACAGAGGTCTTAGATTATGAATGAAGACAGAATCTTTTTCCACCTAATTTATTCTTCTTTCTTTTTCTCATGTATCACCTCTTTTCATTTCCTTGTAGACAATATTCTTCCTTTGGTTTGCTTTGTCTGGATGGCTTTTCCGGTTCTTGATATTTGGAACATGGATACTACCATTTGCTGGTCCGATACTCCTTGGGACTTTTGCCAATAGCCTTGTGATAAAGGTAAGTGCCTTGTTCATCCTTTGATGTTGTATAAGTGATATTCTGCATTTGTATAATTCTGATATCTTATCAGCTTTGTTTGACGATTATGCTAGTCAGTGGTCATAGTTCAAAATGGTCCAGACAGTTAAAATTACTTTTGTTAAAGAAGCCACCTATCATATCTTTTAATGATTACTAAAGTTAATGATATCTTCTGTGAAGAGTTGTGTCCAAATAATGAAGTAGGAAATGACACTAATCTTTGATTCTAGAAAGACCCATGAAGAGTAGCTATTAATGCCTTTTGTACCTTTATTTTTGTTTTATTTTTTATTAGAGCTCAGCTTTCAAGTAATAGGAGTCAGGAAAGTAGCTAAATCATCAATTTTAATAGCATTAAGTGGCAAATAAAATTAAAATTCCTTCTTTTTTGGAAAATCCGCCACTATCTGGTGCGATCTGGATTTGACGAATAATCATAGAGGTTCTTGTTCTTCCCAACTCATATAGTCATTTTCTAGAATTCCACTGCCAATTTCTTCCGCCATCTCACCCAATAAAGACTTGTTCAAGAGGCAATGCAATTTTTAGGGGAACCAATGAACACTGATATTTTTAGGGACCAATGAACACTGATATTTGGTGAGGTAAATATTTTAAAATAGTCAACTTCTTTCAGTGGGAGCTAAGTCACTCTAGCATCATGACCAAGCCAAAAGAAAAGATCCAAAAACGCTTCTTTTTCTCTAGGTTACAAACTATTGTACTTTTCTATTCCAGCCTAGTGGGATTTGGGACTTAAGTTTCGAGGAAAAACTGAAGACAACGTTGTCTTTGAGCTTCTTCTCAACCTGTGATTTGTCTCTTAGTTTATCATGGGACTCTCTCTAAGTCTGTTGAAGGTTTTCTTCCTTTTGGGCTGTATTCTTCATTGGTTGTGTTTGTCTACTTTTCTTGCCTTCAATTTGGAGATCTTGTATTTTGGAGCAATAGTCTCTCATTATATCAATGAAATATTGGTTTCTGTTCTAAAAAAATAAAAATAAAAAGTTTATGTAGTGGTAGAGAAAACATTTCATAATTTTTGGTTAAGCAGCACAGAGGGTGTGTTAGAGATAACATAGATATTTTCACTTTTTTTTTTTTTCTATCATACTCTACTATGTTAACTGTTAGGTTAATCAACTTTGTTAGAGTTACATTTGAGCTCTGGAGATTCTTTTTACGATGAAATTTGGGATGTCAACAACCAATTTGCTTAACACTGGTTACGGTCAGGATGATATTGATTAGGGTAAAATGGATCTTTGTTTACTGACGTTTGAGTTTAATATCTATTTGGTCCCTCAATAAGTGACATTTTTAGTCTCCAAGGATTGAAGAATAGTTTGAAATTGTTTCTAGGTAATTTGACTGTTAGTCGACTAAGGAAAATGATGTGGTATTGGTGGAGTGTTAAATTTTTAATGATGTTTATTGTTTAATAAGTTTTAAATTTCAAGTTTGTGCCTAACAAGTTCATAATATAGTCAACATTTTAAAAAAATTAACAGATCTTTTAGACATTGAATTGAATTTTATGCCAAATAAAGCTCTAAACTTCCAAACTTTTTTCCCTATAGATTGGTGAGTTTAACAAAATGTCATATAGGTCAAGGACCTATTAGATAAAAGGTTGAAAAATTAGAGTGCTATTAGATAAAGTTGAAAAATTAGAGTGCTATTAGATAAAGTTGAAAATTCAACTATTTATTGGACACTGAATTGGGTAGTTCAAGACCTATTAAACACTTCTTAGAGTTAATAAGTCTTTAGATATAACTTGAATATTTAGTGGATGTTTGCGGCACTAAGTTGAGTTATGAAGTATTAAGTTAATAGGTTGGAGTTAGAAAGTCTGTTTATGGGGTGCAAAATTGTAGGATGGAGTTCTTTAATAAGTGTGCAAAAGAAAGCGTGGAATATGAAGTTCCTTGATAAATGTGCAACCTTCCCTAGTGAGCACTATTGATGTTGGATTATTCAAACAGATACCTCTCTGGAGACCAAACTTGACGTGTGTTTTCTATTGTTGTTTTTACTTTTTGTATAAATATTTTTCCTAACCAACGTGTAAATTATTCGACAGGGTAATTGTCCAGCCTGTAATAGGGAATTTGCTGGGTACAAGAACCAAATTATTTCTTGCGCAGGCTGTGGAAACATAGTGTGGCAGCCCAAAGGCCAAGGGGAATACAATTCAAGAAAAGGAAGTTCTGGTTCCAAGTCACAACCCAACGTCATTGATGTGGAGTTTGAGGAGAAATGACAAGGGTAGGAGGAATGGTGATTCACTCGACCTTTATTGAGAGTACAGAAGACCACGATAAGGAAAGAATTACCGAGGACTATGAGTTGAAGTCGTCTTGGTTCCCTGTTCAGTTACAACGCTGTTCGTGTTCTCTTCTCCCTTGGGTAGTTACTAATGTAGTTTGGCAGCATTATTTGTTTGTAGTATCAATACAGGTATGGTGCATAAATGGGAATTCCTTAGGTGTTGGATTATTAAGGTACTCAATATATATTGTTTTCACTTAATTTCCAGCTATAGAAATGGCCTTTTCTTTGGGATTTCTTTATTTCAATCTTGTAATAAATGTTCCTAAAGCAGACAGTGAGGCAGTGATGTGTCTTTGGTGTTTCAATTTTCTGCAAGATGTAAATTTGTTCAGTTCAGGAGTTAGCGATGCTATTTCATGATTGCAGTTATCTTGTTGGGATTAAAAACACTTTTAAGAGCATGAACTGTTGATAATAGTAATAACTCAGTCCTTATGCTTTTAATTGTCATGTGATTTTACATAGTTTGTAACAATTTTTAGTAATTTAGTTTCTGTTTTAACAAAATTAAGTATCAATATTAAATTAATATTAATTTATTTTGATTTATTTTTTATGATTTGATGTGGAGAATTATATGATAATTAGTATTTTTTAGTTAATATTTACATTAGTTTTTAATTTAGGTTAATTAATGTTTAATTAGAGTTAATTTGTTATTTTCATTTTTTTTTGTAAGGCTATAAATAACCCATTTAGAGTTGCAAAAAAGAACTTTTGAATGTCCTTTCAATACAGAACATTGTGTTTCTGAGTGCTATCTTCTTCTTTATGGATAAACTTTTCTTCATGGATTTGACCTAATGCCTTTTCGGTTGCATCATTATCGAAGTAGAAACTATATTGATATCTAATATAAAATTTATTATTTAGAATATTTATATGTTTTAAATTGAAAACAACTTTTTAAGTAAAATATTTTTGAATTAGACGTCAATTTGAGTTTTTGTTGACAAAAAAGCATGTACCTTAAGTTTGAGTTTAGTTTCTAGTCCATGGATTTAGACATAAGATGACAGGGTATGGATAAGGGCAGTGGGGGGTATTGAGTGAGAGTGACAAAGAGAGGGAGTGAAAGAAAATCAAAATGTCAAGAGCCATATAGTTTGGCTAAACAAGTCATTGTCAATCGTACCATTATTCTTGGTTATCCTTGGTCTTTGTTTTTTTTTCTTTCCCTATCAATGGATGAATGTTATATTTAGTCACTTAATGTTAATTATGGCTCGTAAAATATCACTTATAATGAACAATACATAAAAACTGCAAAACAAAATTGTACGGTTTTGAAATTTAGAGACCAAATAAAATCAAATTCTAAAGGTAAGCACAAAAAAGATTCTAAACCCTTAAACTCTAAATTAAAGTAGGAAAGAAATAAAGTATGGATAAACAATTAATTGGATTTTGAAATTATGTTTATAAACAAACACATCACTTTTATCTACAATTCTTTTATTATCTATTAATGTTTTTACCAACCAGATTAGGTAATGAAAACTAAAAACAAAACGGATGGTTTTGAAAACAGTGTTTAATAAGGGTATGTAAGCAAGAGATTAAATCGCCACCGAACATACTATGGTTGATATTAGTAAATTTTCAACCGACTTTATCCTTGAGAAGTTCAAACCGTTTGATTCGTTTTTGATCAGTTGGATGTCAATCAAGCCCTCCTCTTCTCCTACCATCTACTTTTAGTTTTGGTTAGGTTTAATCGGTTCACTCAAAATTGGACTAATATATTTAAATATTTGTTTTCTTAAGAAACAAAGACATAAAAACCAAATCATTATCAAAAAGAAATTTAAATAAATTAATTTTCTATAAAAAAAAAATCTTCAAAATTGAAGAGGAGAAATAGACATTGAAAGCAACAAAATAATAATAAAAAAAAAAAAAACCACGACCTTATGAAATTAACATAAAAGAAAAAGAATATTCCCAACTAACTATTAATTAATTAACAAATGAAAATACAAACAAATTTCAATAGAAATATAAAAGAGAAAAAATAGCAATTTTTATTTTATCCTTTAAAACTATATAATATAAATAATATTATATTAATAGCCACAAAAATTATTTTATTTATTTTTGAAGGAAAAGAAAATAAATTGCTCATTATTGTTTCCCATTTGAAATATATATAAAGAGAAAATATCATTGTTGTTCTACGTGGCGCACAAGGCTTGCTCAGCTCAGTCCTTCGATTTCTCAGAAATCTTTTCAAGCCGAAACACTCATAAGAATCGCAACAAAAGTTGAACAATTTGCTTTCTTGTTTTTTGATTTCATTTCAATGGATCGAGTTTTGGTGGCTTCATATCCAATCAATCATCTGATTCGACCTCACAGTTTCCGAATCGATTACTGTTGGAGCACTTGTTTCACTTCCAGGTTGAATTCTGGTAAAGAACGGCAGAAGTTGAGCTCGAGGTGGCGATGGCGATCCATGGCCTCGGATTCTACTGACTCTTCTTCTTCTTCTTCTTTTGCTCCGTCTGTTGAATCTGATCCTTCGGATAAAACTTCAGCCAGGTTGGTGAATTCTTGCTTCTGGTACCTCTGTATCTGGTTGTGGTTGAAGCATTTTGAGGCAACGTCTAGGAAGTGAAATGAATGTTGGTTTGTTGTGTTTGATGTTGATTTACGTGATGGAATTGTAAAATGACTGGATAGTTTCTTGTGTTCTTTACTTTTTGAGCACTGCTACTTGAAAATGCTCGTGTTATGGTTGAAGGTTTGGATTGGATTGATTGGTCGTTTTTGTCGTGATGATTTGAAGAATTTGTTATCAGTTCAATATTGCGAATACCATAAGTTCTGTTCTTATCCTACAAACTTTTTTATGCTTATTAAGTCGGCCATCTCCTTGGTTTTCTTCATGTGACAATTAGGAATAATTTATCTGTAAATTAAATGTTAACTTAACATGATTTTATGCAGTTTTTGTATCATAGAGGGACCGGAAACAGTACAAGATTTTGCAAAAATGGAACTGCAAGAAATTCAGGAGAACATTCGAAGTCGTCGAAACAAAATTTTCTTGCATATGGAAGAGGTGAGACTTAGTGGACATTTTGCGTAGTAGTACGGACTATTCTCATGAACTGATTGATTATTCGCGCATATGAAATTTTAAGTTTTTAGATGTGTCCAAGATTTCGTTACCTTGAAAAATCCTTACCCAGCCAAAGCCGTCATTTGGGGGGACCACTGCCAAGTATTAGCATTATTTTTCTGTGATGAGAGTGATAAATATGTGTCAGACACTTGGATTTGGGCTATTGATCCTTCTTCATCGTTCTCTATCAAATCTCTCATGGTGACTTGATGGGTTTTGTTGATCCCCATGTCAAGGATGTTTATTCAGCTATTTGGATGGATCATTTTATAAAGAAAAAAAAAAAATTCTTATGGGAACTAAGCCTTGGTGCTATTAATACTGCTGATTGTCTCTAATGTCGAATGCAGTATATGACTCTCTTCATTTTGGTGTCACATGACTCATGTATCAGAATCATTCAGAATCTGCTGCTCATCTTTTTTGCATTATTCTTTTGCTTTGCGCTTTTGGCATATCTTGATGCAAGCTTTTGGTTGGTCGGTGGTTTTCTCTCATAATATGTTTGATAATCTTTCATCTTTAATGGTTGGCATCCTTTCCATGATACTAAGAAGACCCTTCGGCTAGCTTTCTTACGTGCATTTTTCTAGACTTTGAGGGGCGAGCACAACAAACATCTTTTAGAGATCATTCTTCCAGCTTTATTCAATTTATGGATTTGGTTCTTTCTACTGCATTATATTGGTGGGGATTTAAGCAACCATTTAAACATTTGAATCTCTCTTGTAAATTGTAATCGCCTATAGGTGTTTTGGAGTCTCCCCTTTATTTTGTTTATTCGATGAATTGTTCTTATCTAAAAAAGGGCAAGGAGTTGAGAAGACCCCTCCAGGAGCTAATGAAGAAGAGTCTTCCAATTGTTAACAATCATTAAAAGACTGTAATTTCAAAAAACGTTGGTGTAATTTGTACACCATCAGGAGGTTGTATGGTGAAAAAAAGCTCAAAAATGTTCAAAGGAAGCTCACTTATCTTCGAACAACCTACTATTCTTTTCTTTCCAAAGGCACCAAAGAACAAAAGGGGTAGTACATCTCTCAATATTCCATCTGCCATCGAAGCCATAACCAGCAAACCCTTCAAGCAGCCAATCATCAATCTTTTAAGCCATATAGCCGGTCACCCTATAAATTTTGAATACGCTGGTCCACCCTTTGACAGCAAGATCACAATGAAGAAACTAGTGGTCTCATCAGTCTTCCTCCTTAAAACTGAGAGAGCAAGAGGGTGATAGGGACCAACATCGAACCTCCTTTGAAGCTTTTCATGAGTATTTATGCCGAGAGGAAAACCCTCACTTTTTTTTTTGGGGGGGGGGGGGGGGGGTTAAGCTCCCCAGAATTAAGAAGCTGCATAAAGGGCGGCAACACTACCCAACTCTCTATCTAGATGATATAGGATTTCTGCTTTAGTTGCTGGTTGTATGCCTGATGTCTTTGTTGACTCTTCCATTTCTTTTTGAACGGACTCTTTGCTTAGTTGTGGTGCTATTTCTACTGTTTTTTTTTTTTGTCTTGCACTTCATCTAGAGGAGACTGTAGCCGATGTTTGGATTTCATCATCTAATGCTTGGGGGTTTGCATCTTCTTCCCAACTTAATGATTTGAAGATTACTGAATGGGCTTCTTTAACTCATCGCTTGTCTTCTGTCAGATTTCGTTCTTCTCCTGATTCATGGATATGGCCCCTTGACTCCTCTATGTTATCTGGAAGGATTTTTATCCAAAGAAGATAAAAGTTTTTTTTTGGGAATTTAGTTCGGAAGCAATCAATACTGTGAAGTGCGTTCAGTCAAATGCCTTATATGTATCTCTCTTCATCTTGGGGTCTCATATGCTTCCATCACTTTGAGTCACCAGCCCATTTGTTTATTCATTGCCCTTTTGCATCAAAATTTTGGACCATCTTTTTTTTAGTGAGAAACAGACAATCATTATTTCATTGATAATATGGAATTACAGAAGGGAAAAAAGCCATCTGATTACATGCAATGTGCAATGGGAGAAGAAAGGTTGTAATAAAAAAAAAAAAAAACTTGTGAATTTACACCAAGATAGAGAAGTCTATTTAAGATGGTCAAAGAATTGTGTGAATTCAGTATCTCTATCTTTAAAAGTACGTTGGTTCCATTCATTCAAAATGTTGGACTATCAAGGATTTTGGTTGGTCTTTGTCGCTTCCTATTACTATTTTGATCTTCTTTCATCATTTTGGTGGTAATAAAAGGATAATTTGGTTGGCTCAGCTGCGTGCATCCTTTTGGATCTTATGAGGCGAGAGGAATGTTTGTTTTTTGTTACTCCTTTTCTACCTTGACTGATTCTTGGATTCAGTTCTATTTATTGCTTTTTGTTGGTGCAAAATTCAGGATCATTTTAAAAATTATTATTATTATTATTATTATTATTATTATTATTGTTTTTTTTTGGAATAGAAACATTTCATTGATTTATGGAACAAGGGCCTTGGCCCTGGCTCGGGCACCTAAAGATGATTACATGAAAAGATGCCGAGAGGCAAGATAAGAAAGACTTAAAAGCTTAAAAGAGTGTTTATTTGCACACCAATACAAAGAAGTAGAAACAATCAAATTACGGAAATGACCAAAGCAAATTGAAACATTATAGTCCATCTTTCTTAGTTACCGATTTACTATCTCTTTTGTAATCATCTATAGGTGTTCTGAGGTTTCCCCTTGATTTTATTTAACTGAAATCATTTTTTATTGAGAAAAAAAGAGACAAATATGAACTCTCTGTCGAGAAGTTTATTCTAAAACAAAAGTCCCAAGATTGGTTCAACTCATTCAGCACTCAGGAATCACTTTTTTCTTTCCTTTATTATTTATTTTTAATTTTATTTTGAGGAAATGACATAAATCATTGGAATTATTTTTGCTAGCACTTGGGTATCACACCACCGGTCCACCCAAGGGCTTTGGTGGGGGCGAGGGAGGGTAGTGTGCTGGGGGAGAGAAGGGAGAGCACTTTTGCGAAATAAAATCCAAGGTTTTGAAACCACATGCCTCTTGGAGATAAAAGATGAACAATTCGAAGAGGCAAAGTTTAGTACCTCTTGCCTCCTGATAAGCATTCAAATCACATGTGAGTGTAACTTGAAGCACCAATTAAATGATCAAATTTTACCTGACTGAATAGTTCAAGTTCTTTTAGTCTAGGGCTAATGCTCTGCTTTTTCATGAGATTGAATCTTTTAGCTAGATTCCTTTTGGAAGTGGAAGCAAAGAATTGTTATAATTGTTTTGTAGTAGATAAAATAGAATTACCCATCATTTATTTTGCTCTTAATTTTTGTTCTTGGGATCTTAGAGATCTTTTACATGTAGATAATCATCTGTATTTGTTAGCATAAAAGATCCTAGTTGAGTTGTCTAACTGAAGATATTGCCCACTTGAATTCTTCCAGGCATAAATTTTACCCAGTTTATTTGAATTGATATCTACTTTATTTAGTATGGCATATTATCGGGAAAAACTGCTATGTGACATAAATTTTGGAGAAAAGTTCTGATGCTGCGCATTTTCATTATAATGTTTGAAATCGAAATATGTTGGTCTTCCTTCCCTTTCATATTGTATGGAAATGTTCCAATCTATGTAGGTTCGTCGGCTGAGGATACAACAGAGAATAAAAAATGCTGAACTTGGAATTTCAAAGGAAGAGCGAGAGAATGAATTACCCAATTTTCCATCATTCATTCCATTCTTACCCCCGCTGGTAGTTTCTTCCTCCGTATTATTAATTGATTTGTCTTCGATTTATGATGTCTGTTCCAATGCAAATAAGTACTCAAAAAAAAAAAAAAAAAAAAAAAATCTTCTGATTTTTTGGTTAGCAATATTGTCTGAACATGCTACTTTACTTGCAGAGTTCAGAGAACCTGAAGCTGTACTATGTTACATGCTATTCTCTTATTGCTGGCATAATACTATTTGGAGGTCTATTAGCACCCACGGTAATTAGTCTTCTCTTTGCATCATTTAGAGCCTCTGGGATTTTCTAACGTTTAATGAAAATCTTACCAGTTTTGTATCACATTTCATTAATCATCTTCCATTAGGCCAGTAAGCAGTCTAAAATTACATCTTGTTAGTTCTATTCAAATTTAGAACTAACTAATGTTTCCTCCTTTTCTCTCTTACATTTAAGCTTGAGCTGAAGCTGGGACTGGGAGGTACATCATATGAAGATTTTATTCGTAGTGTGCATCTCCCAATGCAGCTAAGGTGAGCTAATACTCTCTCTGTGAACTGGTTGATTTATTTTCGATAGGAAGAACATTTTAGGGTTCTTTTAGATTGATTTAAGAAAAAAATGTTTTTCAAGAAACTCATTTTTGTGAAAATTGTTTAAAATACACTTAAAAACTATTTTGAGTAGCTTCTAAGCACTTTAAATTTTTTCAAAATAACTTATTTTTAAATTAAACACTTGAGAATGTAATACAAATACACAATTAATTGCTTCTACTTATCGAGGGAAATTTTTAATTACAAATATTCATATGGTATATGGTTCTTCTGTTGTTTGATCCTCTAGACCTTAAAATTGATGAGACAAAACGCAGGATCAAGAGTTAGAAGTTTTGGCTTTGTCCAGTGCTTCAAATTAAATATAGCTAAATATGGATCAATTACTTCTACATTGTATATGTTGATAATGCAGTTTATGTGCAGTAAACTTAGCGCAGCATGCATACTCAAACAATCTAATATTTGCAAGAGTGCCAACTTCGGATTTATATAATTGGCATTAATTCTCAATTGAGAGTCTTCATGCTAGTTAAATTCGTATGTCTATTATTGACATGTTTTCATGTGAAAAATTGCAGTCAAGTTGATCCGATTGTGGCATCTTTTTCGGGAGGAGCAGTCGGGGTGATTTCAGCCCTTATGGTTGTTGAAGTAAACAATGTAAAGCAACAAGAGCATAAAAGATGCAAATACTGTCTTGGCACTGGTATGGTTATGGCACTGAATTTAGTATAGAAATTGGGTTGCTAACTTGACTCAAAAGACATTCTGTCGATAATGGTTTTTGTTGAAATTCCATCCTCAATCTTTGAGTTTCAACCTCAAATCTTTGAAATGTAAATTTGTTGTTGGACTAGGATACTTGGCATGTGCTCGCTGTTCAAACACAGGAGCTCTTGTGCTGATTGAGCCAGTATCGACTTTAAATGGTGAACATCAGCCTCTATCGCTACCTAAGACTGAAAGATGCCAAAATTGTTCGGGTTCAGGAAAGGTATGATTTCTTGAACTACCATTATTACTCTCGCTATCTGTGAGGTGTTAGTTAACACATTTAAGCCACAATACTTTTAAATATATAAAAAGTTAAAAAAGGCTAAAGATTCGGTTAGATAACCATTTAGTTTTTTATTTTTATTTTTGAAAATTAAGTCTATTTTCTTTTCATGTTTTACAATAAAATGCATCTTTCTTAAATACACAAAACAAAAACAACTTTTTGAAAGCTACGGTTCCATTTGGTAGCTGTTTCAATTTTTTGTTTTTGTTTTTTAAATTATGTTTTTTTGTTTATATTTATTAAAGACGAATCATATATGTTTGGTAACTGATTCTGTTTTTTTTTTTTTTTTTTTTGAAAAACAATTTTTTTGAATTTTTCTTTTCCATTTTCAATTTTCCTTCAGAATTTTAAAAACACGTTTCTTATTTAAATATGTTGAAATACGTTGAAATACGTTGAAATATCAATAAATATGTTTTGTTGCCCCCTCATCGAGTACTATGCAATTGGTAACCTATTATCTTTCAAAATTTCAATTGCCAAGTTAATTTGGCCTAAAAGTTTTGTTGTATTGAGGGACTTTCACCCTTGTATTTAATTTAGATCAATGAATCTCATAGAAGGAAAAAGGAGAAGCTACCTCTTTAACTCCAAATTCTGTTTTGTAGGTTATGTGCCCTACGTGTCTTTGTACTGGTATGGCAATGGCTAGTGAACACGACCCACGAATTGATCCCTTCGACTAGACCTTAGTTTTGCATAGTCAACTTTGTAACTATGTAGATATACACGTTTGAACTTTGCACATGGAGGACTTCACTCCTTTGAAGAGAGAAAATTGTAAGTTTTTTACCATTTTGTACGGTATATAAGTAGCTTTATTTCGTGTCGACTTGAACTTTAATCCAAATGTTATGACGATAGCTTCTAGCAAGATTTTTCAAGTTTTTAATAATGGATCATTGAATCTCATGTCAAGGTTGATAGTTAAATTATAATTCGTTGTAAGGAATGATTTCTTTCGAATCTCGAGTCAATCCTACTTTGTTTTCTTTTTTTCTCTGATTTCCCCCCTTTCTTTCCAGTAAAATTTAATATGAATTTGAACTTTTGGAGTCGTAAGAAATGGATCGGGAAGGATGCGATAACAGGGGCGTGTTAATTTAGGCATAAATGCTTATCTTGGCTGTATAATTGTGAAAGCTTCATAGACTATATAGTCTCCATTTAATATAAATGCTTATCTTGGCCATCTAGTTTTCATGTGACGGTCAAGGGTTTCTTCTCCATTTGCCTTTCAGAGAGGGCTTTCTTATGGCTTGTAGGAGTGTGTTTGTGGGACAGGAACGAACGGGGGTTTTGTAATAGAGAAATGCATCATAGTCAGGTTTGATCTTTTGATTAGATTTTATGTTTCTCTTTGGACTTCGATTTTAATACCTTTTGTAATTATTTCGTTGGTAACATTCTTTTTCTTCAATAAAAGTTGTTTTTATATAAAAAAAATCATTTTTATAATGCTAATTACCTTCAAGGATATGTATAAGTTATGGGTGCGCAAATTGTTACAGTGCTATATATATAAGTTTTATCCATGAAATAGCTAAAATTTATGAAGTAGCATTCATTCTACAATAGAATAGAAACTTTACTACTTCTTCCTTAGCTACCAATATATGTTCAAATGATACATTG
This sequence comes from Cucumis melo, assembly GCF_025177605.1. Taxonomy (NCBI): domain Eukaryota; kingdom Viridiplantae; phylum Streptophyta; class Magnoliopsida; order Cucurbitales; family Cucurbitaceae; genus Cucumis; species Cucumis melo. The sequence goes on from NC_066865.1 coordinate 21,780,773, forward strand.
ACAAGAGAAACTAAGAATTCATAATTTATGAAGTGCAAGATTGATTTTTTTTTTTATTACCAAATTCGTTTGCTAATGCACATTCCTTTAAGCATTTCTATGCTCCTCCAGATTGTTGCATGAACCTTGAAATAAGCCTCCTCTCCATACTTGAAATAAGCATATCTCCAACTCTTCTTCAATATTAAACTTCCAACTGCTCCCCAAAATCCAACTATAAATCCAACAATTATCGAAATGTAAAGCAACCACTTCTCCCATTTATCTTCGTCTTGGTCTTGGTTGTCAATTTTATTGAACGGCAGTTCAGATGAATTTTCAATCACACATTTTATTGGAAGTGGATCCCCACAAAGATATGAATTATTGTCAAAACTTGAAGCTTCATTGAATGTGGAGAGATGACCCTCTCGAGGAATGTTGCCTGAGAAATTGTTGTGGGACAACTTCAACGTGCCTAATGAATTTAATTTTGATAAGCTAAGAGGAATTGGCCCAGAAAGCTGATTGAAAGATAGGTCAAGTGATTCTAATGACTCCATTTCTCCAATTTCAGCAGGAACTATCCCGATAATATTGTTGTGGGACAAATTCAATCCAATCAACCTTTTAAGCTTTGTTATCTCACTTGGTATGAAACCTACTAGAGAGTTATTGGATAGATCTATACTCACCATTAACGTTAAACGTATCATGGAGTAATTGAAATAACTTGATTTGATTGATTGTACCATATATTTTCCACCATCAATGCATACTACTCCATGGTCGAGATTACCATTCCTACAAATAGCAGGGAATCCATCAGTATCTTTTCTTGTCATTACGTTGAAATTACTGAGCTTTGACGGGACAATTCCATCAAATTGGTTGTGCGCTAGATCCAAAATTTGCAAGTCAGTAAGATTGCATATGCTTGAAGGAATAGTACCATTGAACAAATTACTTCGCAGTATTAGAATTTTCAAACGTTCAAGTTTATCCCCTATCCATGTGGGTATGTTTCCAGAGAATTTGTTTCCCTTAAGATCTAAAGTTTCCAAAAATTTGGATTTTTTCAATATAATTGGCATGGATCCCTCAAAATTATTGTTTCTCAAATATAGTACTTCAATACGAGAAAGATCATTTCCATGTGAATAAGGAAAGGTCCCTGAAAAGTTGTTAGATGATAAATCCAAAGCAAACAAATTTGAAGTCAACAAACAACCTTGAACGATTCCAGATAGCCAATTGTTTGAAAGATCCAAAGTGTCCAAATTCTTCAATTGACAGAGTGGAGATAATAAAGAATCATTGATAAGATTATCATTGAGAAACAACCGTCTCAAATTGGGCATTTGATTGACAATGGTAGTAAAAAATGGTCCTGCCATTTTGTTGTGCGAGAGATCCAAATCGGTGAGATTCTGTGGTTGAAACCATGTTGGTATGCAACTAATTGAGAGACTTGTGTTGGATAACCATAATTCAACCAATCTTTTTTGGGTCTGAAGCCATTGAGGAAACTCACTCCTAACACAACCGATACATGATGAAGCATCAAAGACTTGTAATTGAAAGGGAGGATTCCAATTAGATTTCATGTCCAATTGAAGAAGCTCATTGTAGCCAATACTTAAGATATGCAACTGATAGAGATTGGCAAAATGAAATTCTGTAAGAATGCCTTTGAGCAAGTTTCTTGATATGTCTAATTCCTCCAACTTCTCAAGTTGGGCAAAACATTCGTGGCCCACCTCCATTAGTCCATTTTCTTGTAGATATAATTTTCTCAAGTTCAATAATCTTCCAAATGCGGTTGGAATTGTTCCAGTTAAAGCATTCCTCGATAGATCTAAATATTCAAGGCTTGATAAATTTCCAAGTGAAGCCGGAATTGGACCATAAATCTGACTATCTTCAAGATCAAGTGACTTCATGTTTTTGAACTTCCCCAACCAATCAGGAATTTTGGTTTTAAAAGATGTATATCCTAAGTTAAGCACTTGAAGATTGCAACCCGTAGATTGATTCCCATAACGACTTCCAAACACATCTCCACCAAGATTAATGTTAAACGATAAATCAAGTACTTTTAGGCCAAAATTATTTTTAATGAAGGTAGAAATTCCACCTTCAAAAATAGAATTGAACTGATTATTTGAAAGGTCTAGATATTTCAAAGAAGTCATATTCTGAAAAGCCTTAGGAATTTGACCATTTAACTTATTGGAAGATAAGTCTAGAAGTTGAATTCTAGAAAGAAATGATGAATAATTCAACCAAGAACTTGAAGAGAAATGGATGTTTTGAAGGTTACAATAATTCAATCTCAAAGACACCAACAAAGGAAGATAATTTAGGACTTGCATCAAACTTGAAGTGTTGGAAAAGTCCATCCCTCTCAAGGAAAGGAACTTTAAGGATGAAAGATGAGGTATCCATTCAACATCACCATTAGTTTCTAGCAAATTAAATGATATATCAAGAGTCTCCAATTTAGTAAGATTTCCTAAATGAGGAGAAATTTTGTTCGAAAAGAATGTACGAGAAAGATTAAGATATGTTAATTCAACCATCGAACCTAAAAAGTTGGGGATTTGAGTATAGTTGAAGTCGTTCCCACTCAAATCCAAATAATTTAAGTATTTCAACTCAAGAAAACTAGAATGAATGGAATTATTGCTATATAAAGGTGCTATGCGGAAGCCGACCTGATCAATATCCAATCGAAGATCAATGATAGTAACATGTCCAGTAATTTGATTGCAACCCACTCCTTTCCAATTACAGCAATCAGTTCCATTATTCCACGAAGCCAAGCGATGAGAAGGATCTTTATAGAAACTATTCTTGAATTGAAGAAGAGCTTCACGCTCCTTTTGGATGCAAGCTGCTGCTGCTATGGACAAACAAAACTGGAGCTGCAGAAGAAGCAGTATCATCCATAACTGCACACACAATAATACAACCACTGAACTTTTGTTAGAAACTAATTTCCTCATTTTGCAAAGGAAATATTTGGAGTACTGAGTGAGTAGTAATGTATGAATTCGGTGAAAAGTTGGCCTTCATTTATAATCAAATGAGTTTCTCTAAGTGCAACTTTTTCTTCCTCAATTTTGGCCAAACGGTTTAATTCAAAATATCAAGTTCTGTACCGTGCTTTAGTACCACTCGTAGTTGTTTTGATTCTTTTGGCAAAGATACTCCAATTTAAATTTAAACAAAATATTTATTATAATTATTATTTTGTTGATAAAATAATATAAATTGTATTAATTAAAAAACAATTTTAACGTGGTAAGAAGTATTAAGTTCAAATTATATTAAATTAATTCTTTGAACCATTTATAAATTTAAGATTAGAAATCTTACCAAATAAACACATTTATTTAACTAATTTTATATATTTACAGAAATATATATAAATTCTTACATAAGTAGTTAATGAAAATGCTAAGACATTTGTAATTTCAAGTATCTATAATTTTAAACATTTAAAATTTTCAATTATCTACCTTTCTATTTTTTATTTCTTGGTTCAGTCAAAGTCAACTGAATGAGTCTTCAATATTGTTTTTCAAAAAAGTAAATGTGAAAAGATGAAATGAGATTGTGAATGATAGAACATTGACAAAGAAAATGAATCTATGAAATAATGGCCATCAAAAGACTTAATTATTTAGTCGAAAAAAATAGACTTTAGTTTTCATTCGATAGCTATTTTTTAAAATATATTTTAGATCATATTGATCGATATTTTCATGAATAATTTAGGGTAAAAACTAATCACCAAAAACAAAAATTCATTTCACTCAATTATTTATTTTATTATTCAACTTCTTATTTTTATTTCCATTAAATTTCTCTGCCTACAAATTTTCTTTATATAAAAAGTTAATGATATACTTCTATCTTTATTATTATAGCTTAATTATTAACTTTAAATTAAATTTAGATGTGATGGCTAAAGTTTCATCCATTTTCTTCGTTTATTGTGTGATAGGTTTATATTATATATTAACAAGTTTGGTAAAACATATCATTTTGATTTTTGAAGCATTACCTTTCGTGGAAAGATGATTAAATAGCATCACCATAATGTTTTATATAATTTTTCAAATACCCATTTTGGTAATTTGATAGTGTTGTACAATCACTTTTTTTTTTTTTTTTTTTTTTTTTGTTAAATATGAGTCTCTTTTTTAAATAATGTATTTTTTTAAAAGTAATATAAGAAATAGGTAGAACACAAACTATTGACAAAAATAGAATAATTTGAACGAAGTCGTTACGACTTTGCTTGGAAGTCTAAAGTCGTGGACCCCACACTTTCTTCTTTTTAAAGCTATTTAATATATATGTAATTAAATATTCAAATCTCCACATCCCAATTTTCAAAAATATATTTCCTTATTAAATATATTTCCAAATTTCAATTTTCAATTTTAAAAGATACCTTTCCAAATTTCAAATTTCAATATCTAAAAGTATTTTTTCAAATTCCAAATTTTAATCTCCTATTCATTTAAAAGGGATATATATTAATAAAATATGTTATTAAAAAATATATTAAACAAATATTTGCAATCCACCGATATTAACAAGATATCTAACTTTTTTATAATCAAAATGAAAAAAGTACAACGAAAATAATTCTATAATTAGATATTATATTTTTTAATAACATATTTAATAAGATATCTAATTTGGAAAGATATTTTTGAAAATTGAAATTTGGAAATATATTTAATAAGAAAAGTTATTTTTGAAAATTAAAATTTTGGAGATTTAAATATTTAATAACAATTTTTGTTAATATATATATATATTTTAAAAAATTTTGAGAATTTATTTTTAAATTTTGGAAAGATATTTAATAAGGAAATATATTTTTGAAAATTAAAATTTGGAATTTGGAAAAATATTTAATAAAAATTATATTGTGTAAAATTGGAATTTGGAGATTTGAATATTTAATATAAAAAAGAAGAAGATGTGAGGTCCACACATGGACGGACGACTTCCAAACAAAGTCGTATACGGGATACATGACTTCGCTCAAATTTGTCTTCTACCCTATTTTTTACATTACTTTTAACAAACACATTTTTTTAAAAAAATCAAATATATTGGAAAGAAAATCAATTTTCTAATTATCACTATCAAAATCAACCTTGTTTATTTGTCAAAATCACTTATAAATTTCAACAAACGTATAAATACTTAGCTTTCCCATTAAGCTTTCCGATTAAGCTTTCCTAAAACTTCGTTACTTCTTAACCATTTTTGAAAAATGTAATATATATAGTAATTTAATTGATTCATTTTTTGTAATAACTATTTTTTTAAAACAACAAATAAAATGAAATTCAAATTATATAAAAATTTTCATAAAAATATTATAATAAATTTTATATTTATTATATAAAAATTTTCATAAAAATATTATAATAAATTTGGACTTGACAAATGATGAAAAATATTCACTAATTATAATGCAAAGAACTCATGAACTACAAAGACAAATTTAAGCTTCTCATGGCAAAAATGTATCATAAAATTTGAGAGAGAAAGGAGGCCTACAATAACAAACATACAATGACGGTCAAGCCAACTTCTTGATTTTTAATTATTTTTTACTACGCTTTTTTTTTCAATGTCTGACATTATATATGTGCTCATAATTTCTTTTTTTATTTCACAAAATTATAGAAATATCAATATTACAATTAAAAATAAAAATAAAAATAAACAATATCTTTAGCATTAGATTTTAGATGAACACCATTATTGCTTTGTCTTTCAAAAACAGTTTCAAAGTTTTAAAAGTTCAATAATATAGTTGGGATCATTTATAAGTAATTTATGAGTTAGTCAATATCTTTAGCATGGCGAGATTTTCCCATTTTCCCATCATTTAATGTTGGTCTTTGAACAGTTCAAAAAGAAATTACTTGGGCCATTCAACTATACAATACAACCATATATATATATATATATATATATATATATATATATATATATATATATATATATATATATGCTCATGTAACTTGTAAGCACTTTCTTTGGCCAAAAGAAGAAGAAAAGAACCTTATAAGCACTTTAATATCCACATTATCTATGTGCTAAATAATTATACAGAGTAAGAATAGAGATAAAAACGAAAGATTTTTTTTAATAAAGTTAATAAATTTAAAGTATTTTCAAATATAGTAAAGGAAGAAATCAAAATACTTATAAAATACATATATTAACTGAATTTATTATTTAATTTTTGTATAGTTGAATTGATTATAATCAAATGATAAAACTTTTTTTTAGCCTACTTAAACTTTTATAAATATTAAATTTGGTCCAAAACTGACAAATTTATAGAATTCTCTGACCCTTAAAATTTTAATTAATGATTGCATGATTGTTAAGACTCAATTTTAACGATGTACAATGAATAATTTTGATGGTAATTGATTTCATTTCTTGTCGAAAATGTTACACAAGTTGGATATATATATATATATATATATATTGGAAATGTTGTTTGATTTGCTATAATCACAATGTTTTTATTACTATTAAGAAAAGTCCTATTAAAAAAAGCTCTATTAAACATGCATGGTAGCCCAGGGGTGGTCTTCACTTGAGTTTGGTCTTCACTTGAGTTTGGTCTTTAGAGTGATCACTAGAAAGTTGGTTGCATAAGCGGTCATCATAGCATCGACCACCAAAGGTAGTTGTTGAAGTAGTCGCCAAAGGTGTGGTCATCAATCGAAATTGAGCGTAAGATCATACGGTCTTCAGTGGATTTAATTAACCGTTGGAGTTGATCATCGAAGGTGATCGTCAAAGTTTGTTGTCGGTGGATAGAGTTATTTGAAACATTGAAAAAAGAAAGAGTTAGTTATTTTAACATTTTTACTCTCGTCAAAATATTGTAGTAAATGCGTTATAAAAAGTAGACGTAGAAGTTACAAGTTTCAACAAAAATTTGTTATTCTTTAGCAAAAAGTTCAAATAATATATACTTTAAATATATATATATATATATATATATATATATATAAAATTACAGTAAGCTTTAGGTTTTTTTTGTGTCTATAATGTTATTCACATTTTTAACCATTACGAATTAGATTCTTAGTTGTGGTTTAAGGGAGAATTTAATATCTAACAGAAAATAATGAAACCTATATAAATTGACATAATTAATCGGTACTGAAAATTGAACTAAAAGAAAAATAGACTATAAGAAGAAAAAAAAATCAAAACAAAATGTCATTACCTAACTCATTGGGGAGTGCAGATTGCTTTAAGTAATTGTATGCTCCTCCAAATTGTTAAATGAACCTTGTAAGTGGCCTCATCCACAAATTTGTAATAACCATATCTCCAACTCTTCTTCCATATTAAACTTCCAACCACTCCCCAAAACCCAACTATATATCCAAGTATTATCATTATGTAAAGTAACCACCCCTCCCATTTATCTTCCTGGTCTTGATCTAGATAGTTGTCAATACTTTTGGATGGTGACTCTGATGAATTCTCTTTCACACATTTCATTGGGAGCGGATCTCCACAAAGATTTGGATTTTCGTCAAAACTTGAAGCCTCATTGAATGTGGAGAGATGACCCTCTCGAGGGATTTCGCCTGAGAAGTTGTTGTGGGACAACTTCAACATGCCTAATGAATTTAGTTTTGATAAACTTAGAGGAATTGGTCCAGAGAGTTGATTGAAAGATAGGTCGAGTGATTCTAATGACTCTATTTCCCCAATTTCGGTCGGAACTATCCCAATTAGATTGTTGTGCGACAAATTCAATCCAATCAAGTTTTTAAGCTTTGTTATTTCACTTGGAATGAAACCCACCAAAGAGTTGTTAGATAGGTCTATACTCACCATTGACATTAGATCTAACAAGGAGTAATTGAAATAACTTGATTTGAAAAAATGTACCACAGATTTTCCACCATCAGGGCATTTTGCTCCATTATAGACGAAATAACGACCATTCATACAATAATAATAGAGGGAGCCGAAGGATTCTCCGTATATATATTTTGATCTTGTCATTTCGTGGAAATTACTGAGCTTTGATGGGATAATTCCCTCCAATTGATTGTTTGCTAGATCCAGAATTTTCAAGTAAGTGAGATTGCATAGACTTGAAGGAATAGTACCATTGAACAAATTACTTCGTAGCATTAAAATTTCCAAACTTTCAAGATTATTCCCTATCCATCTGGGTATGTTTCCAGAGAATTTGTTTTTCTCAAAATCTAAAATATACAAAACTTTGGAATTCTTTAATACAATCGGCATGAATCCCTCAAAATTGTTATTTCTCAAGCATAGTTTCTCAATATTAGAAAGATAATTTCCATGTGAATGTGCAAAGGTTCCGGAGAAGTTGTTGTGCGACAAATCCAAAATTCTCAAGTTTGGAGTCAACAAGCAATCTTGAAACACTCCAGATAGCTTATTGTAGGAAAGATCTAAGATGACCAAACTCTTTAATCGGCAAAGGGAGGGTGGTAAAGAATCGTCAAAAAGGTTATTATTGAGATACAACTCTTCTAAATTGGGCATCTGATTACCAATGCTGGCAGGAAGTGGTCCCATAATTTGATTGAATGAAAGATCTAAATTAGTGAGATTATGTGATGTGAACCATGTTGGTAAATAGCTAATTGAGAGACTTGTGTTGGATAACGACAAACGAAAAAGGGCTTTTTGCGTTCGAAGCCACTGAGGGAAGTCCCCTCCAAAACAACCAATACATGAGGAAGCATCAAAAACTTGTAATTGAAAGGGAGGATTCCAATCAGATTTGATGTCCAAACAAAGAAGTTCATTGTAGCCAATACGTAAGGAATGCAACTGATAGAGATTGGCAAAATGAACTTCTGTAAGAATGCCTTTGAGCAAGTTTCTTGATATGTCTAATTCCTCCAACTTCTCAAGTTGGGTAAAACATTCGTTGCCCACCTCCATTAGTCTATTTTCTTGTACATACAATTTTCTCAAGTTCAATAATCTTCCAAATGCGGTTGGAATTGTTCCAGTTAAAGCATTCCTCGATAGATCTAAATATTCAAGGCTTGATAAATTTCCAAGTGAAGCCGGAATTGGACCGTAAATCTTACTATGTCCAAGATCTAAATATTCAAGGCTTGATAAATTTCCAAGTGAAGCCGGAATTGGACCATAAATCTTACTATGTCCAAGATCAAGGGACTTCATGCTTTTTAACATTCCCAACCAATCTGGAATTTTGGTTTTAAAAGATGTATATCCTAAGTTAAGCACTTGAAGATCGCAACCCGTAGATTGATTCCCATAACGACTTCCAAACACATCTCCACCAAGATTATAGTTCCACGATAAATCAAGTACTTTTAGACCACAATTATTTCGAATGAAGGTAGAAATTCCACCTTCAAAAATAACATTGAATTGATTCATTGAAAGGTCTAAATACTTTAAGGAAGTCATATTTTGAAAAGCCTTAGGAATTGTATCATTTAACAGATTGAAAGACAAATCTAGAAGTTGAATTCTAGAAAGGAATGATGAATAATTCAACCATGAACTCAAAGAAAAATGGGTGCTTTGAAGGCGACAAGCTCTCAATCTTAAAGAGGACAACATAGGAAGAGAACTTATTACTTGCATCAAATTCAAAGATTTTGAGAAGTCTATGTAAGCCAAGCCAAGGAACTGTAAAGATGAAAGATGAGATATCCATTCAACATCACCAGTATTAGCCATTTGCAATTCATAATTGAAAGATAAATCAAGAGTATCCAATTTAGTAAGATTTCCTAAATGTGGAGGAACTTTGCCCGAAACAGCTGTGTCAGAAAGATTAAGATATGTTAATTCGACCATTGAACCTAAGAAGCTTGGGATTTGAGTATAGAAGTTGTTCCCACTTAAATCCAAGTAATTTAAGTATTTCAACTCAAGCAAACTAGAATCAATGGAATTATTGCTGTATGAAGGTGATGAGTCGACCTGATAATCGTATCGAAGATCAATGATAGTAACATGTCCAGTAATTTGATGGCAACCCACTCCATTCCAATTACAGCAATCAGTTCCATTCCACGAAGCCAAGCGATGGGAAGGATCATCATAGAAACTATTCTTGAATTGAAGAAGAGCTTCACACTCCTTTTGAACGCAAGCTGCTGTTACGGACAAACAAAATGGGAGAAGCAGCAACATCATGCATAACACACAAACTAATACAACTGAACTTTTCTCTGAAAGTTTCCTCATTTTGGTAAGAATGGAATATATTCGATCAAAACTGAGTAATGAATAAATTTGGTTAGGAGTTGAGTTTAATTTATAATGAACGAATTTGTCCAACTTTTTCTTTCTCAATCTTGGCCACGTTTAATTGAAAATATCAATTTTTGTATTGCTTTAACACCACTCCACTCGTAGTTGTTTTGATCTTTTTTTTCTAGCCTTTACTCCAATTTAAATTTAAACAAAGTATTTATTTTATAACAAAATTTAAAATTATAATATGTTATTCTGTTCTATAAAAATTATATAAAAAAAATAATATAAATTAAATTATAATATGGTATTCTGTTCTATAAAAATTATATAAAAAAATAATATAAATTAAATTATAATATGTTATTCTGTTCTATAAAAATTATATAAAAAAAATAATATAAATTGTATTAATTTAAAAATAATTTTAACTTGACAAGAAGAAATATGTTATTTAGCTTCAAATCATATTAAATTAATTCTATATTAATAAATAGTTGTAAGATACATTCTTTAGATAATATATAAATTAATGAGTAGAAATCTTACAAAATAAACATATTTATTAAAAAAAAATTCTGATCTTAAAAAAAATATTCTTACAGAAGTATATGAAAATGCAAACTTTTAAGTATCTATAATTTTTTAAATATTTAAAATTTTCAATCGTGTACATTCCAAGATAATAACATACCAAAAAGAAAATTGCAATAATTTTTTTTAACTTAAAATTAAAATTTTTAAAACAATAACATAATTCTATTCACAGTTTATTTTTACAATTGCTAGCAATTATTTTAAAAATTATAATAATCCCAAGTGGAGTCTTAACGTTCTCAATTATATTTAAATTCCTTCTAATAAGGATTACTAATTAAGAATAGATCAATTCTAAATAATATGTTATTTAATAACATTCAATTAGAGTAAACAAGGTTAGACAATGAATTAATAAGCTTTGAAAACTTTTTTTTTTTTTTTTTTTAAGTTTAATAATAGTTGGGATCATTTTATAATAAATGAATTTTATTTCAAGTTTTTCTCTTTCTCAATTTTGGCCATTGATTTTAAAATATCAATTTTGTTTTGTTTTTTTGTTCAACAGAATTTTGTGTATTGTTTTGACATGATCATGATTGATACCATGGTGATCATATGGAACAAAAATTACATGTAGATTGATTTTTCCTTCTCAACTTTATTTTTAATTTTTATAGAAAGTAATTCCATTCTAAATGCAAACATGTTTTTTCTAAAAATATTAACTAATATATTATTCTTGACACTCAATCAAATGTGATTACGTAAAGAAAATACAACCAAATAAGACGTTAAAAAATAAATAAATACGTGAGAGAGAAAAATGTTTTGTTCAAACATCAAAGACTTTACTTTTAAGTCAATGCATTAACTGATATAGGATATTCAAATTCATGGACTCAATCCAATAATAGAACGTGTAATGTAAAGATAATGCAACCAAAGAAGACGTTAAAAGAAAAAAAAGAAAATATGAGAGAAAAGCCTATTTGTCGAAGCATAGAAGACTTTACTTTTTCGGTCGATTCAAATTGAACTTTATATATTTTAATATATTTTTTTGTCGTTACATCCAAACGATCACTAATGAAAGAAGGAACGACCAAGAATCATATTGGCCACTTGGTTGTAGACAATGATATGAGATGTGAAAGAAAATTGATGAATGATAGCATAAGTCCTTTTGTGAAACTATCAAAAAGACTTCATTAATATTCAGTCAACTCTTTTTTTTTTTAATTCCTCATTCTCATTTTCTTCATTCTATTTCTCATTTTCATTCAATTTCTTCCAATTTTAATAAATTTCCCGTAATGACTTTGAAAAATATTTTCCTACGGTCTTTAAATATTTTAATAGGAATTATAAGTTAATATACTTTTATGTGGATTATATTGTTTCTTATCAAATTAATCTTTTTTAGAAAATCACATCGTTAGAGTCTCATCAACTTTTTTTTACACGTATTTTATGGGACATATTTGTTATAAAGATAGTTTTGAAATATAGCAAAATGATCAAAATACAAAAATATAATAAAATTTTAGATTTTATCAATAAGATATAGATATAGTAGTATTGAATCAATGTTTAATAGTGTATATCATTGATAAACCCTCAAATTTTGTTGTATTTGTAAATGATTTTAATAGTTTTACCATTTATAATAAATTCTAGGAAAACTTTCCTAAATATAACAAAACTCACAGAGTTAGCCATTTTTTAAATATTTCAGATTTTTTCCTTCTATCTTTTTCTCCTCCCTCCATTTTTTAATCGTCTTCCTCTGTACTCTTTCTTTTTTTAGCTGCGATTTCTTCCATTTTTTGTTTTTAGATTTGGATAACCAAATCTATTTCTTTCTATCGTCATTCTTGTTTTTTTCTCTTTTTTAGAGGTCTTTCTTCCTCTTTCTTTCTTTTTTTTTAATTCACCATTGTATCGTCTTTTTCTTTTCTTTTTTTAGGTTTTGATGGTGTATAAGAATCTTGAAAAAATTGGTTAGACATTTAATTTAAATTAGGGTAACCAAAACTAAAAGATTATGTAGAAAGAATATTAAAAAAGATCGTTTATACCAAAATTTGAAAAAAAAAAAATCGTTTAGATTTGGGATAGCCAAATTGGTATTTTTTTAATTTATTTGGTACACGATCATTTAGATTTCTTTACACAATGGTTTAGATTTATTTACTTTTTACACGATCGTTTACATTTGGCTACTCCAATTCAAATGATTTTTTTTCAAAATTTTTTATACACAATTTTTTTTTTTTTACTTTACTTTTTTTAAACGATCATTTACATTTAGCTATTTCAATCTAAATGATTTTTTTTTTCAAGATTCTTTATACACGATCTTTTAGATTTTGCTACTTTGTTGTACACATTCGTTTAGATTTGATTATCCAAATGTAAACGCATAAAAAAGACGATGGAAAGAAATCGCACCGAAAAAAAGAAGAGGAAAAGTAGAAAGACGACGAAAAGAAATCAAAACAAAAAATAACGAAGAAAAAAAGAAGAAAAACGATGAAAAGATTAAACGGTATAAATAAAGAATTGAAAAATAAGAAAGACGATAGAAAGAAATCGCACAAAAGAAAAAGAGAAAAGAAGAAAGACGAAATCGCATGAGAAGACGTACGGAAAAGACGAAATAATAGAGGAAGACGAATCGCGAGAATGAAAGGAAAGATGGAAAGGCAAGAATATTTAAAAAATAATTAACTTTGTAGGCTTTGTTACAGGGACCGTAAATAGTTTATAGTTTTGTTATATTTACGTAAGTTCCACTAAATTTTTTTGATTAAGTTAAACCACCTTTTATAATTTTGTAGGGTATATAAATTTAACACTTCAATTAGATATTTTATTTTCCATTTTCATTTAGTTTCTTCATCCATTTGTTCATTTTCATTCAGTTTCTTCATCCACCTAACCTAACAAATTCCCTACATAATAAATGCAAAGACTTTGAAGAAAAATAATTTTCTAGGGTCTTTAAATATTTTAATATGAAGTATAAATTATATACTTTTTAGTCTCCAAGTGAAGAATACGTGCCTTAAGTCTCCATGTTTTATAAATATAAATTTTTAGTCCTTATATTTATAAAAAATATAAATATAAGTTTTCAAAAATGTTTTAGTCTCTAAGTTTTTAAAAATAAGTTAAAAAAGTTCTTCAAATAATTTTATATTTTTATTTTAAATAATTTTATGACATTTAAAATGAGAAGAATATATTCTAAAAATCATATTTTTTCCAAAACTATTTTTTCTAATTTTATATATCATATAATTGTTTTTAAAAAAAAATAAAAAAAAATACTTCAAAAATCTTTTAAACCTATTTTTATAAACTTTGGAAACTAAAAATCTTTTAATTTAATGAAAGTAAATGAAGTGTAAGTTTTATTTTTGAAACCAAACCCAAACCCTAACGATTTTCTTCTAAAACTAAAGGTAATAGTGTTTTTGAACTGTTTTTAAAAGTTTAAAGATATATTTAAAAATTTTGAAAGTTCATAAATATTTTTTATTCAAAGTGCGTTGATGTTTAAAATTTTTGAAAGTTCAAGAATATCTCAAAGATTGAGTGCACTGTTAAAGTTTCTGTGATATCACTCAACATAATTTTTTAAGATTTCTCCTTCAAAATCTACATTATATATATTATATAATGGGACAGTTGCAAATATTGAAAATTAACCAAAATATTTATACAAAGTACAAAATTTTAAATTCTATCAATAGTAGTCTATCGATGTCTATGTCTATCATTCATAAAATTGAAAAAATTCTATATTTTATAAATATTTACGCAGTTTTGTCATTTACAATAATTTTTCCATTATAATACCTATTATTTAAAGGATATAATAGATACATTGAAACTTAAAATCACCTAAAAAAATTCATAATCAACTTTTATTTCATCAGCCAAATCTTGGAGTAATTTTGCATTCACATAATATTAGCATATAGTTTCCTAAAATTACCAAAGGAAGAGAACATTATCAAAGATTCAATTTGTTTTAATTTTTTTTTTAAGAAGTTATGGGGTCTAAACTCCACTTTATTGAAATAAGGATGTTACATATGTTGGGGTTAGAGCATAGTCCAGATTACTAGATACAAAGTTTAGTTGATGAGTGCATTTAAATTTAACGAAATTGTGCTCTGACGGTAGTCTTTGAATAGGGAATGCCTGCTCGACCACATGCGAATCTTTTAGTTGTTCATTCAATTTAAATTCAAAGTGCATTTTTTCTTTTGTTACATTGGCAACATAATCTCAATCGTAAACGAAGCCACTATTTACGGTGCACAAACCACTCTAATAATTCATTTTTACAATGAGAGAGACGTTATAAAGTACATATAACCCAAATTCTTCTTTGTATATATATATAAGAAGATACTTTTTTTTTTTTAATGAATCAGACTCTAGTTTTATTACAATTGTTCAGATTTCAAATTTCATATATCTTTGAAATGAATTTTCTATCAAATTTGAAGGAGATCACTTAAAGAAATGGTTTCCTACACATGCATATTTTTAAAAAGCAAATCATGTGGTCTAATAGATCACATATTAACAACATTTTGGGTGTAAATTCAAAGATGAAATGAGAAGTGATTCTTATCAAACACATTTTTTGAAATAAAAATTTTGTCTTGCTGTTATATTTTTAACCATGAAATATTAAATTTTTACTTATGTTTGAAAGGTGATTGTAAGAAAAACTCACGAAATCAATCAATATAAATTGACATTAGGGAAAATTGAACTAAAAATTTTAAGCCAATAATTACCATTTTTATTCCAACTATTTTCATAAGAACACAATGCCCCATTGACCTTAAGACTACTTCTTTCTATGTCTCATTTTTGTTCAAACGACACATCGACAAGAAAAGCTAAGAAATTATAATTCATCCACAAAAGATGATAAATAAGTGCATATAAACTAGAAAAATAAAAAAAGAATAGAAGTAATGAAAAAGCAGAAAAGAAAAAACGTTACCCAACTGATCATTTGCTAATGCAGCTTTCTTTTGGAGCAACTCTAGCTCCTCCAAATTGTTGCATGAACCTTGTAATAACCCTCATCCACAAACTTGAAATAAGCATGTCTCCAACCCGTCTTCAATATTAAACTTCCAACAACTACCCAAAATCCAACTATGTAACCGAGTATTATCGTAATGTAAAGCAACCACTTTTCCCATTTATCTTCCTGATCTTGATCTAGATTGTCGTCAATGTTTTTAGATGGTAGCTCATATGGATTCTCATTCACACATTTTATTGGGAGTGGATTTCCACAAAGATGTAGGTTTTCGTCAAAACTTGAAGCCTCATTGAAGGTAGATAGATGGCCCTCTCGAGGAATATTGCCAGAGAAATTGTTGTGGGATAATTCTAATGCACCTAATGAGTTCAATTTTGATAAGCTTTGAGGAATTCGTCCAGAAAGTTTATTGAAAGATAAGTCGAGTGATTCTAACGACTCTAGTTCTCCAATTTCCATAGGAATTGTCCCAATTAAATTGTTGTAGGACAAGTTCAATCCAATCAACCTTTTAAGCATTGTTATCTCTTTTGGTATGAAGCCCACCAAAGAATTATTGGATAGGTCTATATTCACCATTAACCTTAGTTGTGTTGTGGAGTAATTGAAATGATTTGATTTGATAAATTGCACCACATTTTTTTCAGTATTCAAGCATAGACGACGCCAACAAAATCGAATGAATTCTTGTATGCCCTTTCCTGTTATCATTACGTCGAAATTGTTGAGATTTGATGGGATACTTCCATCCAATTGGTTGTGTGCAAGATCGAGAATTTGCAAATTGGGGAGGTTGCAAAGACTTGAAGGAATAGTACCATTGAACAAATTGCTTCGTAGTCTTAGAACTTGTAAACTTTGAAGATTATCTCCTACCCATGTAAGTATGTTTCCTGAGAATTTGTTTCCTTCCATATCTAAAATTTTCAAACTTTTGGCATTCTTCAATACAATTGGCATGGATCCCTCAAAATTATTGTTTCTTAAGAATAGTTCATAAAGAAGAGAGGGATTTGCATGTGAATCTGGAAACGTCCCTGAGAAGTAATTGGACGACAAATCCAAAAGAGTCAAGTTTAAAGTAAACAAACAACCATGAACCGTTCCAGATAACCTATTGTTTGAAAGATCCAAAGTAAACAAACTCTTCAATTTGCAAAGCACGAGTGGTAATGAATCATTCAAAAAGTTATCATTGAGAAACAAATGTGTCAATCTGGGCATTTGATCGGCAATGCTGTTAAAAATTGGTCCAACTATTTGATTGTGAGAAAGATCCAAAGTGGTGAGATTCTGTGGTGTGAACCATGTTGGTAAACAACTAACTGAGAGACTTGTGTTGGATAACCACAGTTCATCGAGTGCCTTTTGTGTCTGAAGCCATTGAGGGAACTCACTTCCATAACTACCAATACATGAACCTATATCAAGTTTTTTCAATTGAAATGGAGGAATCCAATTAGGTTTCATGTCCAATGAAATAAGCTCATTGTAGCTTAAGTATAAGGTATGCAACTTTGAAAGATTCACAAAATGAGCTTCTGTAAGAACACCTTTGAGTGAGTTGCTTGATATGTCTAATACCTTCAAATTCAATAATCTTCCCATTGAGGTTGGAATTTCTCCAGTTAAAGCGTTGTTTGAAAGATCTAAATATTCAATGCTGGATAAATTTCCAAGTGCAGCTGGAATTGAACCATGAATCTTACTGTATGAAAGATCAACCAACTTCAAGTTTTTGAACTTCCCTAACCAATCTATTGGGATTTTGGTTTTCATAGATGTATCACTTAATTGAAGCACTTGAAGATCATGTCCGTGGCTGCAACCCACAAATTCATTCTCATAACTACTGTCAAACACATCTCCACCAAAATCTTTGTTCATCGATAAATTAATTACTTTTAGACCACAATTATTTCTAATGAAGGAAGAAAGTCCACCTTCAATACCAGTGAACTTATTTCTTGAAAGGTATAAGAATTTTAAGGAAGTCATATTTTGAAAAGCCTTAGGAATTGAACCGCTTAACTGGTTGTAAGACAAGTCTAGAAGCTGAACTCTACTAAGAAATGAAGAATAATTTGAGGAAACTAAAGAGAAGGGGATGTTTTGAAGGTTACAATAATTCAATCTCAATGACACCAACCAAGGAAAAGAAGTTAGAACTTGTATTAAATTGGAAGTCTTCGAAAAGTCAATTCCAGTCAAGCTAAGGAACTGTAAGGATGAAAGATGAGATATCCATTCAATATCGTCATTGGTTTCCGGCCAATTAAATGATAAATCAAGAACAGCCAATTTAGTAAGATTTCCTAAATGAGGAGGAAGTTTTCCAGAAAATAATGCGAAAGAAAGATTAAGATACGTTAATTCTTCCATTGAACCTAAAAAGCTTGGGATTTGAGTATAGTTGAAGTGATTCCCACTTAAATCCAAGTAATTTAAGTATTTCAACTCTAACAAACTAGAGTCAATGGAATTGGCAGATAAAGGTAATGAGTAGAAGTCGACCTGATTAATATCACTTCGAAGATCAATCATAGTAACATGTTGAGTAATTTGATTGCACCCAACTCCATCCCAACTGCAGCATTCTGTTCCTTTCCATGAAGCTAAGCGATAGTAAGGATCATCAAAACTTCTCTTGAACTGAAGAAGAGCTTCAAGCTCATTTTGGATGCAAGTTATGGAAAAACAAAATTGGAATAGAAGTATCATGCATAACATACGCAATAATACAATTGAACTTTTTTCTGAAACTTTCCTCATTTTGGTAGGGATTTTAATTTCATCAGTACTGCTATGCATTGAGACTAATGTAATATATAGAAAGCATTCTTTTTAAACAAATAATTGATTACAAATTTTTTAATTATGAATACCAAAGGTGTAACATATTGTTTTTGGTTTTGATCTCAACGCCTCTATTATATTCCTGACATATTTGAATGGATAGAGTTGTTGGGAATTGGGTAACTTTAGTTGAGTACATGTGCTACACTTTATAATTATGTTAATTCATTTTTCTTTTGCTTTTTCATATATATGTGTGTGTGAACTGTGAAGAGATATGTTTTAAAAATATGTTTTTATCTCAACTTTATTTGATTACTGTATTCCCCCAAGACCAACTTATATACTCCCAAATAGATTCAAAAGACCACGTTGGGGTGTCAGCACACTGTGTACGGTCATAGTTTTTAAATTATCACTGTGTTATGTTAATATCAGTTTGTTTTAAAATCCCATAAAGCCATAGGAGGAATTATTGAAATATTGTTTTAAAAACAAAGTATTAATCTCATTAGGACTACAAGAGACCAAACATAAAAATGATGGTGTGTGTTAGAGTTTGCAGCCCACTGACATAAAATAATGGGGTGTGACAGTCGAGCTATATAAAATTACAAGTTGTTACTTCTTGTCTGTACAGTGAAATAAAATCAAATTTGGATTGGTGGTAGAAGACAATTTTATCCTGACCACTTCCCATTTGAATCTAAAGGTAAGTAATTAATATAAATATACTGTTTTTCTTAGTACTTTCTTCTTCTTTCTTGTATCAGAAGATTAGTTTTAAAAACATACATTTTTAGTTTTCAAATTTGTAAGAATAGATACACTTTTGTCTTTAAGACAATTATTTAACACAACACTATATACAAATTGGGTCAACTTTTGATTTTATATTTCAAATAAGTGTGAAATGACATGTGAATATGTCAAATAATGTGGGTATTTAATTTATGTATTGTTTGTAGGTTTTTTCTTTGGTCAAATAAGTGTGAATTTAGATTGGTTGGTAATTTGCAGCAGAATTTTTTGTTTACATTTTTGTCATTTTAATAAACTCATGCTTTTGGCTGGGATAGAGAAAGAAACAGAATATAGAGAAAAAACGAATAGATAAAGAGAAATGGCAATCCACGTTGCCACGACTAGTGATCAAAGCTAGAGATGTGGCAATTAGGTGTTGGTCTTAAACTACTTTCATATACAAGTTTGTTTGATCTAGAATTCTCAGTGTTGTCTATATAATTAAACATGTTCATTGGATTGATTTTTGAAGGGAATCATTAGAGTTAGTCCCTCGAGGTGGCCATCGACGAAATTGGGCTTAAGAGGTGGTCATCTAAGTTTTAGTCACTAGAGTACCGACCGTAGAAGTTTCTGTTACCATAGGCAGTCGTTGAAGTTGGCTGTCAAAACCCAGTCGTCAAGAAGTGGTTTTCGTTGGAGTTAGTTGTTTGAGTGATTGTCATAGTTAGTCGTCTCTTTAGAGTTGATCAACAAAGGTGATTGTTAGTGATAGTCGTTGGAGGTGGTTGTATATATACATATGCAAAATTGGAAGTTGCAGATGGTCTACATTTTCGTTGAACTGCCAAAATGATCGCCGTAGACAGTCTTCACTAGATTTGGCCAACAAAATTCGTTGTCAAAGTTAATCAGCAATGAGTGACGTTAATGGAAACAACGGAAGGAGTAGGAGTCGGTTATTTTAGCCGCTAAATTGTAAATAATTTTACTATAGTAAAATGGTCCCTTACTCTCATTATTTTAAACCCACGTTCCTAGACGTTAAATGTGCATATAATAACGAAGTTACAACCCTACTCTAGTCGTAAAATTTACATCATTGTATAATATTAATTAATATAAATGGATATGATAGTGAAGATAATTGTTATCCTGTGGTTTGGTGAACAAGTTTAAATAAAACTGAAAAAAAAAAAAAGAAGAGTACATATTAGCAACTTAACTGATATCAAACAATGTTAAAAGTTGTACCCAAAAAAGAGAAAAGATCAGATTGGTAAAATTCTTAAATTAACTTTTATTTCACGAGACAAATCTGGAGTAATTTTGCATTCATATAGTAGCATAAATCATCACATTGATCATTATATATGGATATATACATTAGTTATAAGAAGCTTTAGCATAGTTCAAACTCCACAAAGGAGATTAATTAGGTTCTTGTTCATATTTTTGTGTAGCATTACCTGCATCAAAGAGATTCAATTTGTTAGTTTATTAATTTAAATTTAAGGTATTAAACTAAGATGATATAATTTTTCTTTTTTACTGTTTTCAAATATTTGCATAGTCTGCTGTGTAGGTCAATGATATATGCTCACAGATATTGTTAAGCTTATTGTTAACTTCCCTTTGCAATAATTGGAAAGAAAAATGAAGCCCAAAAAGACATTGATTTTTTGTCATATTATTGGTAAAGAAAATCCAACTTTGAAATAATATTATAATCAAATAAT
The DNA here is from genome assembly GCF_025177605.1 of Cucumis melo. NCBI lineage: Eukaryota > Viridiplantae > Streptophyta > Magnoliopsida > Cucurbitales > Cucurbitaceae > Cucumis > Cucumis melo. The sequence goes on from NC_066865.1 coordinate 21,801,956, forward strand.
CTATGAATTTTAAGATTGGTGTCAATTATGCTTAAACTCTTTTCAATTTGTCCACACAATGTTACAATGATATTATTCTCAATTTTGCATGACATGTTGGGTAAGTTGTGTTGCTACCTACTATTTTTTTTTTTCTTTGACATTTTCCAATAATCCTAACCCTATACATCTTCTTCAATGGACTGTGAGAAATTAAGATCTCCATTTTTTGTTTATGCTGATGGATGAGAGGGTGCTAAAGTAGAGAAAAATAATAGCTACGACCCGTAACTTGTTTAGATGAGTCTATTAAATTGATAGGATATAACGTTTTGTTTAAGTTGGTTTGATAGATACACAAGAGAAAGTAAATATATATATGGGATTTTTTTCAAAGATAAATTTTGGTGGTTTGAGAATATTTACATATTTGGGATTAAATATTTTTTTAAAATAGAAAAATATTGAAACTATTTGCAAAATATAACAATATTCATCCAACTTTCTATATTTCATTTGAAAATTTTTGCTAATATAAAATAGTTTTTTTTTTTCTATTCATAACAATTTCTCTTTAAAAAATTATATGAGAGATTGGTCTCGTTCCGTAACCATTTTCATATTTGTTTTTGGTTTTTATTTACATTTTCTAAATTACAGAAATAGCAAATTTAAAAAAGTGGATAATTCTCCGATAATCCCCTTTGAGAAGCCTCTAATAACCGTTTGATAACTATCATATTTGCTATATTCACAATATGTAAAAAAAATGTGATATGAGCCGTTTTTTTCTAAATCTTTTTGTCATCTTCTCTAAAATCTTTAAAATATACAAAACAGACATTTGATTTTTTCTTTTAAAAATTTGAATTTTTTGGTTTTTGGTTTTTGAAAATTATATTGCACATTAGGAGGTCTTCTAGGATTTAGTCATTGGAAGCGGTCGTCAAAGTTGTCGTTGAATAGTGAATTTATTAAAAACATCGAAGAAGGGGGATCGGTTGGTTCTTTTAACCACGAGATTGTAAATAGTTTGACTATAACAAAACGGGTATCTTTACTCCCCGTTATTTTACGGCATAAATGACAAAAGAACCTAAAATAATGACATATATAGTAAAATGATAAAATAATTACAATATATAGCACAAAATTTAGTAGCATCACCATTATGATTATCGCATCTCAATTATTATGGAAGAAAATTAGAAGAAGCTTTAGCATAATACATGAAATTACCAAAAGGAAATTAAGGTTTATGATCGTCTTTGTGCATCAAAAATGTAATTGATTAGTTCATTTAATTTAAATTTAAGACATTAAAATAAGGATGAACTTAAATTAATCCACTGAGTGAAAATTAAATGTTTATATATAAGAAAAATTAATCAAACAGAAATAAAAATTTAATTACCTGACTTCATTTGCGAAGACAGATTCCTTAGCTTTAACCATTTCTACGAACCTCCAAATTGCTACACGAACTTTGTAATTAGTCTCATCCACAAAATTGAAATAAGTGTATCTCTCCAACTCTTCTTCAATACTAAACCTCCAACAACTGTCCAAAATCCAACTACAAATCCAAGTATTATCATGATGTAAAGCAACCATTTCTCCCATTTATCCTCTTCCTCATCTTGATTGTCAATGTCGTTTCCATGGATTCTCAGTCACACATTTTATTGGGAGTGGTTCTCTGCAAAGATATGGATTATTATCAAAACTTGAAGCCTCGTTGAATGTGGAAAGATGACCCTCTCGAGGAATGTTGCCTGAAAAATTATTGAAAGATAGGTCAGACGATTCTAATGACTCAATTTCTCCCGTTCCGATAGGAACTATGATTCCAAGTATGTTAGGTCTTGTCATGGGTAGGAAGTTGCTGAGATTTGGTGGGATTCTTCCCTGGAATCGGTTGTGTGCAAGATCCAAAATTTTCAGTTTAGTGAGGAACTCAAAGGCATGGTGCCATTGAACAAATTATCTCGTAGTATTAGAAATTGCAAAATTTCAAGATTATGCCCCCAACCATGTGGGTATGTTTCCTGTCAATTTGTTTTCGGTAAGTTCTAAAATTTCCAAACATGTGGCATTCTTCCATACAATTGGCATGGATCCTTCAAAATTATTGTCTCTTAGGTATACTTTTCGAATATCAGTTATATTTTCATGTGAATATGGAAAGATCCCTAAGAAGTTGTTGGACGATAAATCCAAAAAATGCAAGATTGGGTCAACAAACAACCTTGAACCATTTCAGATAGCCTATTGTTTGAAAGATCCAAAATTTTCAAATTTTTTCAAATTCTTCCATTTGCAGATTGAAAGTGGTAAAGAACCATTGATGAGATTATCACTCAGAAACAACATTTCCAATTTCGGCATTTGATCGCCAATGGTTGTAGGAAGCGTCCCCATGATTTGGTTGTTTGCAAGATTCAAAATGGTGACATTTTGTGGTGCGAACGATGTTGGTATAGAACTAATCGAAAGACTTGTGTTGGATAACCTCAAATCAACAAGTGCTTTTTGCATGCATTTGAAGCCATTGAGGAAACTCACTTCCAAAACAACAAATACATGAAGTTGCATCAAAAAACTTTTAATTGAAACCATAATTGTTGCCAATGAAGGAAGAAAGTCCACCATAGAAAATGAGTTTTCTGAAAGATATATCATTAACTTTAAGAAAGTCATATTTTGAAAAATCAACAAAGGAATGGAACTTAGCACTCCCATCAAATTTGAAGCATTTGAAAAGTCCATTGCAGTCAAGTAATTAAAGGGTTTGTAAGGAGGAAAGGTGAGACATCCACTCAATATCGCCCCATCTTGTCTCATCAGATTCTATATGATGATAAATCAAGAGCAACCAGCTTAGTGAGATTTTCTAAATGGAGAGGAAGTTTTCCAAAAAATAATGTCAAAGAAAGATTAAGATATGTCAATTTAACCAATGAACCTAAAAAGTTTGGGATTTGAGTATAGTTGAAGTCGTTCATACTTAAATCCAAATAATTTAAGTATTTAAACTCTAACAAACTAGCATCGATAGAATTGCTATGTAAACGTGAATAGTAGTCGACCTGATAATCGCGTCGAAGATTGTTCTTCGTAACATGTCCAGCAGTTGGATTGCATCCAACTCCATTCCAATTTCAACAATCTACTCCATTCCATGATGCCAAGTATTGAGAAGGATCATCAAAACTATTCTTCAATCGAAGAAGAGCTTCACTCTCCTTTTGAATGCAAGTTATAAAGAGAGAGAATTGGAGCTGTAGAAGCATCGTCATGGATAAAAGAGACACTACAACAACTGAAGTTTCTTCACAAAGTTTCTTCATTTTGCTAAGAATGAGTTAATGTGTACTGTATGAGTTTGGTTAAGAGTTGGCCTCAATTTATAAAACGCCAACATTTTCTTTCCCAACTTGGCCATGTGGTTAATACACACACACACACACACACACGTATATGTATGTATATATTGTTTGTCCAATCAAATAAGTCTTTATTGAAAAAGAAAAAGAAAAACAAAGGTGTTGGGAACATTTAAATTAAGTCAACAAAAGGATACATCATATTAATTTAAAAGAAAAAGTGGAAGAGCTTTTGTATAACGATCATCAAAACTTGATTTTTCTGTTCACACTTAATCTTTTAATTTTTATATTATATGTTAGTTAGATGGTTGGAAACATGAAGATAAGAAATGATGAATGTGATTCCTAGATAAAGCTTATCTGCTTTGGAGTGTGAAAGGTGTAGGGGAGGAGAAGATATATTTCATTGACATTGTGATTCTGAGTGGTGAAGGTAGAAGGAGATAGAGGAGGAAGAAGAGACAAAAGAGATATAAAATAAATGATACATCAAAATTAACTAACATAAATTTAACAAAATTTGCTAAATTATTTAAAAGACGTCATTTTCATACTACATCATCTTTTTGTTAGTTAACTAACGGTCAAATAAACTTCACTATTTTAAAACTCTTTTCAAAACACTCGATAATAAAAAATACACATTTTTTAATTTCAAGGATGAAATGAGCAACTTATCTAGAATATCAGGAACTAATACGGTAAATTGCTTTATCTTTTCAAATATTCTCAAATCTTCACCGAATCTTATATATTTTTATAAAATATCATAAATCTTATATATTCTCAAATCTCCTGAATTTGTTTCAAATTTTTTTTTTGAAGGAATACTTGAATTATTAAACAACATTCGTAATTACAACCATTTTTAGTTTTCAATTTTTGACTTTATTCTTTTTACCATACTAGATAAAAGTGGATAATCGATCAAATTGCTGATATATACCATTGCAGGAATCAAAATATTATTTATGTTTTTATTTAATAATTTCAATATAATTTTTAGTATGTTTCAATTATCATTTTTGCGATATTTTAAGTAAGGCAATTTTGCTTTTTTTTATTATGAACCATAACTATGATGTAGCATAATCAAAGTTTTCATTGCAAGTCTATTTGATGTCTTGTCTTTTAAGTGGTTTTGATTAGATTCTTTTAAGTTCAGACAAGAGAGCTTGAATTTTATAATTCATGTGTTGAATTGCATACCAAAAACATTCTCGTAGGATTGATCATCCACCAAAACGAAAGTTAACCTTTAATATCAATCAAAAATTAACATTGCACAATATTAGTCACCTGATCAACATGGAAGAAGATGTTATTAAAGATGTTTAATATTCGGTGACCTTTCATGGCGATGTCCTCTCGTTCGTTACATTGTCTATGTTGTCATTATATTTTCCAACCTTTCATGAAATTGATCAATTTCACTGCACTTTTGACTTTAATGGATTGAGATGCCCCTTACAAGTATAATCTATCCATATAATATAGATTCCTAAGAATCTGAGAAATGAAAGCTTCATAAATCAAGACTATTAAATCAAAGACAATACACAGTGCAATATCCTATAGTAAGATATTTAATTACTAAAGTTGAAATACATAAAAAGAATTTCATGGGCATAGACTGTAGAACATGTCTCACACAATCATTTTTTCATTCGTCAGCAAATTTACATATTTTATACATTTTTTTACCAATCTTACATTCGATGCCATTGAATTTGGTGGTGAAAATACATCTCTTAAATGGTTCCTTAACTGCGGACCTTTTTAATTCATTATGAACTGCTTGACTCGATATTTGACTAACGTCACCTAATGCCCAGGCAAGAGATATATGCGGTCTTGCTTCCTAAAAAAACAGAGTACTCTAGGAGATCATCTTCCTCGATAATTGAATAAAGATGAAAAGGGGAAAAAATAGTTAATGTAATTAACCTTGTAAAATTCAGGAAGATTGTGGAGCTTATAAACCTCATTAACAACTTGGATTTGTTTTCTGATCTGCAGCCAATTGATAACAAAGGGATCAACTCTTTAATCCCATGTAATATTGTGAATCTCAACCATGTAAAACTCATGAAATCATCATACATAAACTATGTCAACAAACATCTCAAACTAAAATGGCCTAACAAACAAGTTTGTTCTTGAGTTTACAATTATAAACTTGTAATTTCAAAACATCACATGAGAGTGTCAGAGAGAATAACAATACTAAAGAGAGCATTTAGATTCAAAGTATTAACAAATATAGTAAAAGTTCAAAATAATTATAAATATGACGAATTTTGTCATATGAACTATATTGCAAATATTTGTCTATCACTGATAGGCCAAGAGCTTATTTGCGATAGGAGTCTACCGTTGATAGAATTTGCTATAATTACAATTTTATTAAAATGTTGTTATAACACTTAATTATTATCCCTAAAATAGCTGCTCATTGTAATTAACTTTTAATTTTTTAATAACAAGAGTGCAAAACACATCTAGGCAAATGCATCCGTATATGTGTTTGGTAAACCTCAACAATTTCTATAGAAAATTTGTCTCGTCCTACAAGATCCTGTTTAAAAATTATAGTCTAATACTCTAATTCAAAAAAATTTATCCATGCATCAGATGCATAAATCAAACCCACAAGTGAGGTAAAGGGTTAACTATAATCTAACTAAGAAACTAAAACAGAAGTGGAAGCTTCCATATTATTGGCCCAAAAACTGAGAATCCAGAAAAGCACATTTACTACAGAAATGCAGAGATAACGAAAACGGAAATCCCTCAAATGTGACGTACCTCCATTAGCCCTCCAGTAATAATTTCCATTGACAAAAAGGTTCGAGAAAGATCATCGTTAACAAAAGTCTCCCACTTACTAAAATCAATCCAATATCTGTTTAAGAAAAGCACAAGTTAAATACAATAACAAGTTGGAAATTACTAATCAAACTAAATGAAGAGTTCTAAACTTTTAGCTTACCGCCTTGGGGACTGAAGCTTCTGGCGAAGCATTGTCACTATTGAGTCAATCTGGTGCACTCGGATTGGCACTGTTCTTGACAAACTTATGTGAAATTCTCTAGCCAATGCTTGCTCAAGTTTGTGGTCATCTTTACATAAAACGTCCAATGGAATGTCAATATCAACCAGATGGAGAGCAGGCACAAGTGAGGAAATTTTCTTCATAAACAAGGCCACCTCCTTCCTTGCATTAGTTGGTACATACACTGGGAACATGAAAAATCAAATATTTTTAGCTGGGCATGGGCATCCACGTGAAAAGTCGTATTGCATAGAACAAATGAAAATCACAACAATTATTTAGATTCATGTAATTGTGAATGTTTATCTTGTCGATGTTCAGAATCTTTTTAAATTTTTAGATTATAAATCAATAAACTAAACAGAAACCTGCAAAATTATACCAAAAAGGCATGTATACTTCTTTTAAATAAGTCATATACTTTATCTACTTTTCCTCATCAATTACGAACATTTAGAGGATTGTAGATGCATCGATCACAGCATTTGGTGAAAGTGCTTCAATTGACAAAAGAAGCTTAGAGGAAGTTTTAATTCTAGAGCCAAAACGCCCAGCAGTATAAAATCACCCATCAACTGACACTTGAAGGTATTAATGAAACATTATCTTAGATATTATTGATATTCTTCGCTGGTTCATTATGATATTCTAGAATTCCATAAGGTACAATAAAGGCAAAAATATATGGTGTATTTGGATTACATTTTCAAGTGTTTAATTTAAAAAATAAGTTATTTCGAAAAAAAATTAGAGTGTTGGAAGCTTCTCAAAAACTATTTTTAAGTATATTTTAAACAATTTTCTAAAAAATGAGTTTCTTGAAAAATATTTTATTTTTTTCTTAAGTAAATCAAAGGGACATGAACTGAAATGCATGCAAGTGATAAGTTTTACTAATCAATGTTTAAGAGGCTACCTAAAGGTTTGAGAGGCATAACCCAACATGAAATCAACATATATTTCAAGAAGACAACATTGTAAGAGTGGCCAAAAAACCGAGGTTTATGACTAATTGTTAGACATTGATATTGATTCCAATCTAGACTCTAACAACTACTCGTTAATAATGAATCAGTGATCAACCAAAGAAGAGCTCCCTAGAAATAGAGTCGTAGTTGTTCCAACTAACAATACGCCGATAAAGAGTAACAAGTATTTCCAAATATATAAAAAAACAAAAAATCCCCATTGGGTGGATCAAAATGGAAATAGGAAAACTAAGTTTAAGAATCAGATTAGAAGAACTACTACATGGGTTCACATACCTGGGATATAGACGTGTAGGGCATAGTTTCCTTGAACGTGAGGAAAGCTTCGAACCCTAGTCGCCTGATCGATTGGCAAGTCATCCAAGACACCTAAACAAGAAATATCGAAAAAGTTGATAAGCAACGTTAGAAAGTAGAAAAATAAAGAATGTAAATGTAAGGAGGAAGAAGAAGGGCACTACAGGTGGAATTTGGAAAATTGAGAAGTGAGAGAGGCGGTGGAGGCAGAGGTAAAGAGCTCACAGTCTCATCGAAGAATTGTGGTGTTGATGTGGATGCTGACGAAGGGGACACTGTATCCACTTCTTCGTCCGACGAGCTTCCTCCATACGAAGCCCTCAGAGCATCCATTCTCTGCTTTGTCAATGGCAGCAACGACGGTGATGCAAGTGCAAGTGCAAGTGACACATTGTTCTTAAACAATTCATAGCTCTTTATGTGCCCCCAAAAGCCCCAAAAGCCCCAAAAACTACTCTTTACTTTATAAACTATATATAGTTTCAAATATTCATTTTCTTCGTAAATAACTTTATAATCCTCTTGATTAAAAATATTAATATATAAATAATCTTATGATAATTTTAAAATAATAAAATATTAAAATTATTTATGAAATATATCAAAATCAATAACTTTCTCTCTCAATTTAGATTTTATAAATAGTTTCATTCTTTTACTGTTTTTTCTGTTCTAACTTTCAGTACTTATAATTTATAAACTATGATATATATAAAAGCTTAAGGTTATATAATTTTTTATGTTATTTTAATCATTTCTTTAATATAATATTAACTGTCTTATTATTGTAAAAAAAAAAAAAGTTTGGGTTGGTTTAAAAGAACCGATTAGAAAAACCGACAAGACCCAGTTGCTAATTTTCATCGGCTTATTTGGTTCCAACCAATTTTCAAAGCAAAGAAACAAGACCAATAACTAAAACTACCTGCCTATCCGAAAAAATAACACAATAGACATAAGAAGAAAAAAGAGAAAACATTACAATAAATGAGAGAATAAAATAAATAAAACAAATCATCATATAATAAACATATATACTTGTATCTTTAGATGACATCATTGAATCTTTTATCGAAATTATACTGTACACCAAACAATAATGAAGTCGAGAATTAGAATGATATCAATAACTGTTAGTCATAGAATTGTTTTTTAAGTAACAAAATTGAAAGATAATAACATTATGACTAACGTTATTCTTCTACCACCCAAAGGGTCACAATCACATTCATAAAAATGAACTACATTTCAAGCCTAGTCAAAAGTTAGGGCTATTCATCAAAATTTTAATTAAAGTTAAAAAGGATACATAAAATTTATGGAAAAGTAGCCTCTCCTTTTCCCGCCAAGACGGTCTGGCAAATACAGACCCCACGCCGTTCGGAGAGAGTAAGAAATGGCGCCTTCCGCCGCAACACTGGTTGAAGCTCCACTTCAATCAACAGTCGAAAATATCGAAACCAATTTCCAGGTTTGCTTGTTTCCTCTTGAAATTTTCTTTCTTGATACAGAAATTTTTATCAAATTAGATGAAGAAATTGTAATTGATTTTGCTTCATCTGTTGCCAGCCGTTCTATGTTCTTCATAAAGCATCATCTCGGAAGAATTCGAGAAAATCAAATCTATGTGGAAAATCAAGGAAGAGAACTAAACTCTCTCCATCCGGTCCTAATGGAATCGAGAATCTTGATGATGAAGAACCCGACGGATCTCAACTTGAACATTTGCGTATGGAATGTCTGGAGCTTGTATGGTCGAAATTGGAAACCACCATTAAGGTCAAACTTACCTGATTCTAATGTTTGCCTGCAAATCCAGCAATATTGTCTAAAAACAAGTATTGGGTTTTCTCTTGCAGGATGTTTTGAGGGATACTAATGTTAAAGTTTTTGATGATATATGTCGCTGGGTTTATGAGTCCTTTGCTGCTATTAGATCATCTGGGATACCTAGTTCATCTTCAGCCAGCCGGCCTTTTCCTGCTTTTACTCGTGCTGAGTGTAAAGTATTGTTCACAGGGTTGGTTCTCACTAGTAAGATCCTGACTCTAAAGTTCTAATTTGATGTATGGTACAACATCTAGAACTCTAACCATTTTGCAATCAAATAACATTTGAGTTAGTTTCATGACCTTATTTGAAGAAGATATGTCCTATAGATTGTACCTTAGTGTCTTTGAATTATAAGTTTCAGAAGACAATATCTTGATGTGCATATGGGCCAATTGGGCAACATTCATTTTTGTATATTTATAATATTTATGCTGTGCGCACTTAACACGGGAAAATATGGAAACTTATGTTTCTCGATGTTGAATAAGGAATCATGTTTACTTGACAGAGAATATGGAAGTCGTGGATGACTTACTGACATTTGAAGAGCTTGGTTATCATTTGAAATCTCATGGATGTCATGTGGCCAGTCTCTCTTCTCAAGAGTTATCTGCCAAGAGTAGCATAGGCGGCTGCATCAGAAGTTTATTGAGACAATTGTTGAAGGTTACTGTTGATGTAAGTACTATGCTTTTTGTAGTGTGAATATTCCAAATGAAGTCGGATTCTTTGATTAAACAACTCTGTTGTTTGGTTATCTTTTGTGGAATTTGAACAGGCAGCTGACATGTTCATCCTAGCATCATGGTACAGAGAACAAGGATACTATGAAAACCCAGTCGTTGTGATTATAGAAGACATTGAACGATGTTGTGGTTCAGTTTTATCTGATTTCATCATTATGCTGAGGTACTTCAAAGAACCATGCCTTCAGTCAATTCCCTTTTGAGTTATCTTTAATTTCCCCTAATATATCTTTTGTATCTTATGGGTCAAAAACTTACAAACGCCACCTACCTAGAGTCTCTGACTCATCATTATGTTTGTGAACTATCCATATTTTATGATTTTTTTCTTCTAATTGTTATGTTATCTATTTTTCATCTATAAAAGAAATGTTCTATGTATTTGATATACAAAAGTATGCATCGTTATGATATCTCTAAGTCTTTTCTTTTCCTTATTGAAAAAAGATACAAAAGTTTTTATTAAGGGAACGAAAAGAGACTAGTGCTCTTAGCTACAAAAAGATACTTCAAAACAGCGTAAAAAAAAAAAGAAAAAAAAAAAGAAAAAAAGAAAAAAACCACAAAGGACTTAAGACATAAACCATCGGACATAGTCATGAAATTAAAGCAAGACAAACTAAGAGAATTAACAATCTGTGGCAATGTGTCTGGTACTTTCAGATTTTTCTGGATTGTGACATGAAACTATGAAAGGCCAAGCTCTCTTCTAAAATGACAAACTTTTAAGTTGAAAGAACAAGCCAACAACTTGAGTAGATGGGAATGAATCACCCAACCTTAAGAAATTAGGAATTATAAAATGGTCTCATCTGATTGATGTATTTGTTGTTTGATTTTATGCTTCATTCTCTTTTTATGAGTCATATGACAAAAAGTTATTGCCTTCTAATTTGCAATGTATATATTTTTTTCAAGTTATCATTTTGTATATTCATGATTTTTGTACATCAGTGAATGGGTTGTCAAGATTCCAATTATTTTAATTATGGGAGTTGCTACAACAATTGATGCTCCTGCAAATGTACTTCGTTCAAATGCACTGCAGCAGCTGTGCGCTTCCAAGTTCATATTAGGATCCCCGGCCGAGAGGATGGAAGCTGTTGTTGAGGCTGTTCTTTTAAAGCATTGTTGTATGTTCAGCATTGGTCACAAGGTTGCCGTTTTTCTGAGGAAATACTTCTTAAATCAGGATGGCACGTTAACATCCTTTATAAGAGCCATGAAGGTTGATTCTTCAATTTCATTCAGAATTTAAGAACTAGCTATTGGCTATTGTTTGTTATGTGTGGCATTCTCTCCCATATTGTTTTTGTATTATGATAGGCATCTCTGATGTTTAGTTTGGCAAATAATTTTGCAGATTGCATGTGTGCAACACTTCTCCATGGAGCCCTTGAGCTTTATGCTTGCAAGATTGCTTGTTGAAGAAGAGAATATGGTACCTTTTAGTTATTTACTCCTTTTACTTCTCATTGCATAATTACTTTATACTAATTACTAGTTGTAAGAACTTTTCACTTTCTATGAAAAGCATCTTCTTTACCTTTTATTTTAATCCACACTGTTTTTGTTCCTGTTATTTTGGACTTTTGAACATAGATTTTTATGAAATGAGGAAGTTTTAATTCTTGTTAAATCGTAACTGAGATAGGTGCTTTAGTTATTTTCCAAGGAGAATGTTGTCAAGTTACTTTGTGCCTCATAGTTACAAGTTCAAAAGAAAGGTAAAAAATTTTAGGCTGAGTTATCAAAACTGTGGCTGGAGTTTGTGGGAAGAAAGAAATAGTTGAATCGTTAGTGGAAAACAAAAATAATTTAACAATCTGATGGATCAAGTTAAGTTGCCCTTTATGTGTCTTTCTAAGGTTTTTTGTAGTTATACTGCATTTGTAATTAATTCGCGTTGGTAGATGTTTTTGTTAGAATAAGTAGGGATGAAAAGAGCAGGTTGTAACTACTGATTGTAACCTTTCACTAAATGAATGAATGAATTGTCTCTTGTTCTAAAAAATGCAATTATTGCTAAATCAGGATTTCTGTAATTATATTAGAATGTACCTCCATTGACCGCATAAAACCATCCAATAGAAGAGGAACATGTCACAACCTACTTGAGTTAAGAGAATGAAAGAAGGTCTCTTGAATTGTCAAAGAAATCTAAAGAAAGCCAGAAACGATTTCTTCTCTATGCAAGTTCTTTGTCATAAAATTCACCATAACCTCTATTTTTATTTTGTCTGACTGTAGCTTACTCAAATTGTATGTATTTCAAATTAAATGTATAAGCAATCTGAACTACTTTGGAAATGCACACCCTTCATGGTTGTAGTGCAATGACAGACCCGCTTATGATGAAACATAGAAAGAGTAGCTATTACTTTTGGAGAAATTGGGTTTCCAACATAGGCCTATTTCTTGCATCATGCATGCACTTGGGTAGCATCAATTAGTGCTTTTATCAGTCATGTTTTTTCTTATTACGTATATGCAATATGATCAATTTTACCAAATGGTTTTCAGGATGGGAATTGTGCTTCTTTCCTAGAAGTTCTGCCCAAGCATGCTTCAGATCTTCTATCTGATTCAAGGTATTTTCATGAAAAAAACTCAGCCAGTACATGTAATTTTGTGGACAATTTGCTTATTGTTGATACGACATACTTAGGTACTCGTTAGTCGAAGGGACAGATAATAATCTTGGTAATATATTGTCTGAATTAAAGAGATGGCGGAAGAAGTGGAGTATTGTCGTCCTGGTGCGCAAAACTTCATAAATCTTTTTATGTAATGTATCTTTTCCCTTTTTTGGAATTTGACTCTCACTGTCCATCCTTTGCAGTGTCTTTATCAAGTTGGAAAGTTTGGCAAAGTCCAATTGCTTGACTTACTATGTGAGGCACTCGATCCACAGCTTTTCAAACCAATAACGTCTGAGAATTCCAGTAGACTGCAGCAAGAACAAGGGACATCATTTTCAAGTAGTTATGAGCTACAATATCAATTTTCATCACGTAAGGATGGATATATTTGTCAAGTAATTCGCAAAGTGAGGTAGGTCATAAAGTTTCCTGTAGCGTGAACTATTGGAATTGTTCATATAGTCTTATAAATCTAATGTCAAACAATCTTCTAGGGATTACATAACTATAGACTCAAGCTTTAACTTTGTCGTATGCTTTTCCTGAGGATGGATTTTCTTTTTCTTCTAATAGACGTAAACAGAGCTTGAATTTAGTATTGGAAATACGATTTTGTGACAAATAGACCGAAAGGCAACAAGTCTTCCAAAGACAACATTTCAGAAAGGAATGCACTAATTATCGAAATGGAAAACTTGATAATTTTACACAGTTTGCTTTTGAAAGATCCTGATGTCCATTTAGAGTTTTCATGAATCACATCTAAATGTGACTTTTCTTTTCCAATGCATTATTGAACATGCTCCACTGTTGTTGATTTTGCAAATGATAATTTTCTAGTCTAGTAGCTATGTGTTTGCTTCTTCTTGGTGTTCTTTATCGAAGACATTTACTGGACATTTATCTAAATTGAAATGCTTTAATATTTCCTCTGTGATTTAGTTGTTATTTGCTTTGCTTAAATATTTCCTCTGTGATTTAGTTGTTATTTGCTTTCGTTCTTTGTTCCATATGCACTCCCATGTAAAGTTTGTTCTTTTGAGCACTAGTCTCTTTTTGTTCCATCAATTAAAAGTTTTGTTCCTTGTTCAAGCTACATCTTTGTCTTCTTTTTGAATCTAATTTTGAGCTATTAGGGATCTTCCTGCTGAGTTTCTTCATCAGGTGCTAATGAGTTGGAAAAAGATTACTCGCTGTGTTCCTGAGGTATGTTTATACTTACTAGAAGACTTAGAAACCATGGAATTCACTTGGAATATTACCATCTTTATATATTGACAATGGCAACTATGGCGTATTTTCCATATTTTTCTTAATTTTTTCATCAAATTTACTTTTGCTCTATGTGGAAGTACTTGTATATTAATGTTTACACCAACTCCTTGCTTATTACAAGTAACTTCTATCTAGAACAGAAACAAAGAACAGAAAGCTAACTGTGACTATCTTTGGTTTGATTATTACAAGTCTTTGGTTTGCTTGTCTTCTCATCCTGTTTACTTAGGAATTTTTGTTTTCCTATAATGCATTAGTCACGTTTTTCATATTTATTATTTGCTTGTTTTAGATCCATCAAAACGTGAAAGACTTGCTATTGGCTTTCAAGCTTGGGAATGGAAAGAGTTCAGAAAAAGACATTGCAGATTTATCCAAGTATTCTTCCATCCCTCATGCTGGGATATTTTTTAGTATCTTCTGTTAGGTACCTAAATAAAGAAGTTGTTAGAAACTTTATTCTACCATTCAAGTACTATTCTACCCTACATTATAAGTTTTTAGAAATTTAATCTCTAATTGGTTGTATTTGTTGTTCACATCCTTTCTTCTTCTCTCCATTTGGAAGTTTGTGTCTATTCAACTTTTGTTCCTTTTCATAACATTAATAAGAACTTGTTATTATTAATGTTAACAACAATAACCAAGCTTTTATTGAGGAACAAATGAAAAAGAATGGAGGCGACAAACAAAAAACGAGCCTAAGAATCCTTGAGGTGTCCTTGTAATAGCTCTTTACTGACAAGTGCGGGAACTTGATAGAGGAATAATCTTTATTTAAGCTGGATGATGGGGCTTCAATTAAAATGAAAGCCCATTGGAGACAAGTTAGATAAAATGACCTTTACCTGTGTGCCCTATGGTGGGGCTGCATCCAAGTTGTTTAGCCTACCTTGCTACCTCAAGTTCATTTAGTATTAAAAGTTATCTGAAGATGGGATATATAAACTGCTTCCTTCAGCCTTTAGGACAAATGATCATTCACCATGCTGAAGTAGGTTCCTTTTTTTTTTTTTTTTTTTTTTTTTGAAATTTCTTATTGTTTTTGCCAGTTTATTGAAGCGATTTTTTCAAGAGTTCTTCTCAACAGTTTGAAGGAAAGAGATCTCCCTTTTTATAATTCATGGTTATTTGTTTTTTCCAAAAAAAAAATCTTGTTCCTCATTTGCTCCACTGAGTTAATGTGTGGAGGTATTTTTGATTTCGGCATTTAGCTAGCTTTGAGGCAACCATTTTCTCTTGTGCCTTTTTGACCACTCTTTTTACTTCCATTTTTCTCCATGAGCTCCTTTGAATTTTTTAAGGTAAAATTGTATATAGTTAGATATTAAAAACTACTGAGTATACCATCTTCATCAATTGTAAACCGAACTAAATCAGGATTCCACTGTTTTATTTGCAGAAGACATGCATCCAGAAATGGCTTATTTGTTAAGAATTCAAAGTCTGTGATGGAGAAAGCGGAGTCATTTCTTAATTCATTGGTTAGGTAACAAAACCTGTTCACATTTGAGCTGTTATTATTGTTCTATGATATCTCAATGTAGATAGAAAGAAATGTCGTCAGTATTTTGTTATATTTTGAGAATAGAATATATGGGTTGTGTAAATTGGTCATATATATGTTTGCTTAATCTATTCCGGGATTTTTTGTTTGATTTTAACGCAAGCTCTCTCCAGTGGATGAGGCAACCTTTCTGTTGTAGGCGTATCGTCACAACTTACTTTAGTTGAAAACTAATAATCTAAGCATAATACATAAAGGCTAGGACCAACATGATAGGCTCTACAAAACTACATAATTTCAAAACGATATATAAAATGGCTCCAATCACACAGAAGCATCAAAATCCGTTGTTATAGAAACCAAAAAAGAGACATTAAACTTTGGATCAAACTCCTCTCGAAAACTTCCCACAGCTTTAAAGATTCTCTCAGTTCTCTTAAGCCAAATGGTCCATAAGACCGGAAAGAATGCAATCTACCATAGTGTTGGCTCTATCTTGGAAAAGGAGGATGAAATAACACCTCTTCCATCGTATACGAAGACCGACTCCTAGTCTACATTCCAAACACATCAAAATAAAATTTGTCCTACTTTGTGTGTACATACGGAATTTCCACAAAGTATGCTTGACATCCTCCGAGACCATTATAAACCATGCATCATTCAGGCTTAGAAGAAAAGCATACAATCTTTGCATTAGCTCGATGATGTTCCTCCATGAGAAACTTACTAGGCCAAAAAAATTTCCTTCTTAGAATTCTCACCTTCTAAAGAAAGGAGCTAGAGGAAAACTCCCCATACAGAAGTACATTCAACCATAGATGTGGAGCGACGGACCGGCACAGTGAGCAACAAAGAAACATCAGAGGATTGAATTTTTATGAGATGGAAGCTTGAGAAAAAGGAGGACACGAATCGCAAGATCAAACTTCATAGAGGCAAATGGTGAAGGCAGGGTAGATGAAGGGGGCTATCTAGTATCCCCTACCCAACTATCCTCCCAAAAATGAATTGACAATCCATTTTTAGTGGGAAAGCCTCAAGAAACTAGAGAGAGTCGTATACCTAGAAGTGAGGGGACTCCATGAGTTCCTAAAAGTGCCTTTGACCCTATGACTTGAGATCCATTTTTTAAGAAGAGTGTGTTTGTTCACAATGATCCTACACCGTCAAGCTTAGGTTATCAATTTGAACTGATAACTATTTTGGAAAAAAAAAAAAAAAAGACCTCATTACGAAGTCTCATATCAATCAAGAGACAATCTCACACCTAATTTAATGAGACATGTACCATCTTGGACATCTCCCCATGGTATCCCTCGAGTTCTCTTCCACTATAGCAAGCGTAGAAGAGGGAAACCTAAATAAAGAAATGAAATAAGTTAAGATCCTATTTGGAAAGAATGTGAGTCAATCTAGGATCCTTAGAGATAAAAAGTTTTTTCTTTAAGGAAAGACATTTCTTAACTCTTGCGGCCTTGCCACCATGTAGGAGAACAAAGAAGGCCTATATGGAAAAAAGAATGGTGCCCATCTTTCGCCTAATTATGGAAGCCTACCTTCCTAACCCTTTTTTTTTTTTTTTTTTTTTTTTTTTTTTTTTTTTTTTTTTTTTTTTGTAAAGGCCTATGTTTCTAACTTAAGATACTCAATTAATATCATGAAGGGAACTCTCGTCCCTATACATTTTAAGCCACGAGCTGATCTCGAACACAGTAGAATGGAATGATAATGAACTATATGCTCCATCTGATGATTATCTTCTATTGGGATATGATGAGGATGCTAAGGTTGTGTCAACTTAGTTGAGATAACCGGTGCATCTACCGATCCATAGTTTAGTTATGTTTGAGATATATAATTTTTGTGTCTTTTCGCGAGCATTAGTCTCTTTTTATTACATCAATAAAAAGTTTGTTTCCATTCCAAAAAAAATATGAATGTTGAAGCAAGGGGCACATAACTGGTGTCTTTTTCTGTATAGCACTCCAAGTAGGTAAATGAAGTTTACTAAATGAGAAAAAGCATAGTAAAGAAACATTGAAGAGCACCAAGAGCATTGTGATATTTTGATGTTCTAGTTGGTATATGAAGCATTCTTACTTATTTGCTCTTTGTTGTTTTTCTTTTAAATGAACCAGTGAACATATGAGACCTGTTGAATGCATACCTTTCCATGAACTTATCTGCTTCAAAGATGTTAGAAAACTTCAACTGGTAAGAATGTCTACAGCACTCCGATATGAATCTTACTTTCCTGGTCATTAATTGAAGGTATAAATTGTACTCCTTTACCAATAGTTGCTAGCTATTGAGATGATTTTAAGGGAATCCTTTGGAGTATTATCAGTGATCACCATCGTTGTTGCTTACTGAATCACGTTAACTTAGTTTCTTGTTTAATTTTATTGATAATGCATCCTGCTGTACCGTGGCAATTATTCTATACCTCTTTGTCAATGATAGTTTATAAATTCAAATATCTATAATGTAGCCTTTCACATTTCAGAATATGTTTAAAAGAAAGAACAACCATGGACCATCTGGGGTTTTCAATTGAATATTCTGCTTTTCTCCTTGGCGTTTATCCATTTTTGTTGGGCTCAAATCTATGAGTAATTTCCTGTTTTTTCCTTCTCCTCCATCTCATATTCTCTCTGTGGTTGCTTATTACGTTGTGACTAGAACTATGGAAATCTGTGTCTGTTTGATATTAATACCACATTCAAGGAGGGTGTTCCCTGTTTTGTGAAGTTGGTTTCTTGCTCTGTTTTTGTGTATTTTCTGAGTGCAGGGTAAGGATACCTAACAGAATCCTCAGATTAGACAAAATGTGCTTGAAGATTCACAATCAAGTAGAGTTCTCTATCAAATCAGGTGGACTTTTATGGAGAATAGACCTATTAGATAGGTAGATTGGTAGGAGGAGTATATTTTTGTTCGCGGGGGAGGAGATTAAGGGTGTAACAAGTGGCCGACACCAAGTACATTCTACAATGTGATCTGTGTTGTGCTTTGTCTAGCTTAGCACTGGGCCTTGATAAGAGCAAGCTCTCATAAGCGGTAGGGATTGGATGAAGGAGGGGAGAGGTTCTAGGTGATTCTGTGTTCAAGGGGAGGATAGTTAAGTTGCAAACAAAGTCCCTCATTGATTAGGGAAGAGAGTGATCCATCGTATATGAGTGAGTACCATTACCTCCAATGATATAAGACATTTTGGGTGGTTCCAAAACAAAGCAATGAAGGTTTATGTTCAAAATGGACGATATCATACCATTGTAGAGATACATAGGTGGAGGTTTCCTTGTTATGAGCTTAGTTTGTAGATTGATCTAGTCATGCACATATTCTGAAGCCTATATTCTGCATATCTAACTCTGTTCATACTCTGGGATATCTGCAAGTTATCTTGGTTCTATTCCATCCATTTATGTATTTATTTATATTTACCCAGGCTTTGATTGGAGACCCAAGAAGAAGGATTCAAGTAGATCTTCTGGAGTTCCAGAAAATCATAAAATGTACATGTTGCAGCGAGAACATAAATAGTCTTTTACCATGTGCACATGATTCAACAATTATGTGAGCAAACCTCTGACTTTTGCATCGGAAACCATCATATATTGGAACTCTTTCTGCTACAATATGATAATGTAGTATTCATTTAAATCATATTTTTTTTCTTTGAACT
This sequence comes from Cucumis melo, assembly GCF_025177605.1. Classification (NCBI taxonomy): domain Eukaryota; kingdom Viridiplantae; phylum Streptophyta; class Magnoliopsida; order Cucurbitales; family Cucurbitaceae; genus Cucumis; species Cucumis melo. The sequence goes on from NC_066865.1 coordinate 21,821,359, forward strand.
GATAAAGTTATTTTCTTCATACTTTCTGTTTTACACGGAAAGTGTATTTGACTATTGAGAGGATTTCACAGCATAGTATAGCCCTAGATTTAAAGGAAATGGTTTATACAGGAATGGAAATTAAACCAACTCTAAAAAAAAATATAGGTAAGTGAGATTGTTAGAGTATTGATACAGTAAAATGTATACCCATTAACTCCATAAGAAAGTGAAAAAGGAACAAAAACGAGAAATAGAAAGGACAAGGAAGCTTCCCCAAAAATGAAAAAGAAACTGAAGGATCAATCTTGCTAAGAACTCGATGCTTGAACCAAACTTGAAACTTCAAGAAACCACAAAACAGGGAGCTGAGAGAGTTATAGAGAAACTCGCAAAGAGAGCCCTCTGAAATAACATTAACATACAACAATAAGCATGAAAAAACCTCCTCCAAGTCACTCGGGAACTTCTGTAGACATAAAACAATGAAGGAAAAAAACGAAAGAAACGGCAACAAACTCAGCTAAAGAGAATTTTGAACCGGAGCTGAAACCACCAAAGAAGCCAACAAATATTGAACACTTGGAAGCTTGGAAGAGACCAAAGTAGGCCGGAAAGCTTGATAGAGGAGCTTGAAGCAAACAAAAAGGGGCATGTCTGTAACTTTGAAAAGCAAAAAAAAAAAAAAAAAAACTTGGTAAAATTAAACCCTTGAACAGTTTTGTTCTTGAATTGATGGGGGAGATAAATCTCTTTCCTGCGTCTTGGGAACTGATGTGGATACCTCGGATCACCCCTTCCAAGCTGCTATCTTGAATGATTTTTACCCAAAAAAGATCAAATTCTTGCTTTGGGAAGTTAGTTCCTTAGCCATCAGTACAAGTGACAGATTACAGAATTGCCCCCCCCCCCCCCCCCCCCCCCCCCCCCGCATAGCTTTCTCTCCCCATTGCTGCCTCATTTGTAAGGCTGGTTCTGACACTTCTAGACACCTCTTTATACACTGTCACTTTGCAGAGAGGTTTTGGAAGGAGATCCTCCTTTCTTTTGGATGGTACGTTGCCCAACCTAAAGACAAACGATGCCCTCACTTTCACTCTCACCGGTCATCCCTTCACAAAGCAAAAGAAAATCATGTGGACGCATCTGATACGTCCTTTAATATGGATCACTTGGAAGGAGAGAGAGAAGGCGCCTCCCAGAAGATAAGGGGATCTCTTTTGATAGCTATTTTGATATCTTTCATGCTATGAGTTGGTGTAAATGCATATCTTTCTTTAACACATACACCATTTCTTCACTTTTGACCAAATGAAGAATTTTTATGCAAGTCCCTTGGCTTGGCCTTCGTCCTTTTTTCCCATAAATTTCATACATCAATGAATTTTATTTCCTATAAAAAAAAAAAGAAGAAGAAGAAGAAGAAGAAGAAGAAGAAAGAAAGAAAGAAAGAAAGAAAGAAGGGACCAGCACAACAACTGAACTGACTTCACTAGCTTACTCTTACATAATTTAAGAATTAATAGAACTTCACCTAGGTGTCAAATTTCAAGTTATAATCTAATGGAATTTAGGTATACAACTCAACTAATGGTGACTTGTGAGTTTATAACCACGAACCAGCCACTTGATTAGTTTTTTTTTTTTTTTTTTTCGTTTTGGTAGTATTTTTAGCTCTCTTCACGAGTGTAAAACCAGGGTATCAACGTCCATTTCTTTCCCTTGAGTATGATTGAAAATTCATGCTTTGCTCCAATTCAAATTTGATTTCATATATACCCAACTCTAAATGCATCATCATGAGTACAACGTAATTAAATGGTAATGCATATTATCTGGTCATCACAAGTAGCCTCTCTCTGAAGAGATCAGGTAGCCTGTGAGGCTGTATATGTAACTTAATGGACCGTCCCTCCCCTTTTTATGGCATTTCTTTATATAATTGTAACCGATTCAGAGTTCAAAAAGAACCATATATTTATGTGTGCAGGAAGATAAAAAAAAATTAATATTATTGGTGAATGTTAAAGTCTTATTCTGTTGCATTATTTAGTTTGACCAAAGATTTTTTGTAACTATCATGTAGGTATAGTTTAGCGCAAGAGCATGGAGATCTCATCAATCTCCATGATTGGTTCCAATCGTTCAAGAGAGTTGTTAGTCATCCTCAAGCTAAAGGGAATCACAGGACGAAGCAATGTTCTACACCAAAGAAAAGGAAAGATAAACCTACCGTCGAAAGCAAAAGCGATGCATCAATTCAGTATCCTTTAACATTATTATGTGGTGAAATTGTAGTCTATGCTAATTAGATCTGCAAAACTAGTCCGTGAATGAAGTTATATTCTGTTTGTTTCTTAATTTTTTACTTCCTAAGTGCATCTTTTTCAGGTTAATTCCCTAGCTCCTCCATTTTTGGAGTTTTCTTCTACAATATTGAAAATGAGGAAAAAGTTCACAAAACCATGACACTGTTTCATGTTTCTTATTTTTCTGTCACAAAAGGCTTGGTGGAAATAGTTTTAATTATCTATCCTGCATTTGTTCCCCTTCATCAATGAAGCAGCATGGATCCCCTAAATATTTTTAGTATCCATTTTGAGACTTCCTTGAAAATCCTTAACCTCTTTTTCAACAGAGCAAGGTTTTGCACTGCTGTTACTGAATTGCAGATTGCAGGATTGCTTCGGATGCCGAGCAAAAGACGGCCTGATTATGTACAGAGAGTGGCCTTTGGATTATAAGTGAACTGCAATTGATTTAAGCTCAATGAATGCTTACAAAATGAATGAGAAACCCTCAGGTTTTGCAGCTGAGGTGGCTGATGTTAATGCCTATTTTTTCAAAGAAAAGGGTAGAAATTAACTCAAACAGGCACTGAAATGAGAAACGGATTTTCAAGAACGTAGAAAAATGAAGAGAAATGGTCAAATCCAATATGAATCACTCGTAGATGGCAGTTTAGAGGTGGTAGCTCTCTTAAATTCTTTCATCGCTTTTGGAGAAGAGGATCAAACTAATTTGTGGATAGACTAAGCTATGTTCCAAGCCCTTGAGCACAAGAGGAAATAGAGCAATCACTTGTTATACATAGAATTGTTGTAATATTTACTTTTTTTTTCTAATACTGATTTAAACAGATTTGATTATTGAACAATGGAATAATTTTCTAAGTGCCGTAAGTCTTTAATAGTTCAATTGAATTGGTAGTTTTTTATGGAAAAAATAGGAAGTTTTCGTAAGTAACATTAGGAAAAGTTGGTGCAACATTATTGTTGGATAAAACATTTTCTTTTATGAATATTAGTTTAAAGAATTCTGATGGTTGATCATGAGACAATTTTCCAAATGCTTGAAGTCTCTCTTGTTCAATTAAATTATCATTTTTTTTAAAAAAAATGTTTTCTTTAATGCAAAAGAATCTACGTTAATGTGATTATCGTTGATTTAATATTGATTATTGTTACATAGAATTTGAAAATTTACTATATTTTATGAATATTTGCAATAGTCGTAGCATTTACAAATAATTCTCTTATTTTAAAAATTAATTTTAATAACGATGGAATATAACATGGTTTTCCGTCCCCTCATTCACATTTTGAACTTAAAAAAGAAAATACTTAAATCAAGCAATGTGAAAGGGAGAATTTGAAGGAAGCATATGCCAAGTTTAAACACATTTTCAATCTTAGGCACCTAAAATCATATATCTCAAAAGTCAAATAAATATAAATAAACTATATAAAAAGCAAAAAGTATATATATATATATATATATATATGATTATTCATAAAAAGAAAAAACCCACATATATCACATTAATTAACATTTAAACATGAGATGAAAAATATACTCTCACACACATTATTACATTACACACAACAAACAAGAACAATCACTATTCATTAAAAACCCCAAGCAAACCAAAAACATGAAAGAGATTTACATATCAGCAAGAGTAGGCAAAGGATTAACCCTAGAACAAGTTAAACGTATCTCCGACCCATCAGTTGTAGTCGATGGGCTCATAATATTCCCCATCTTTATCATGGAGGCTCCAAAAGCATCAAAGAATACTTCTTGGCTTGCTGCAAAGCGATCCACGTCAACGGTGGTGGCGGCACCAGGAGGGGAGAACAGTACTTGGTCACTTGTAAGAAGCCCACGGTTGCCTTGAAGATTGGTGAAATAGTTGTTGTCGAATTCATCGGGAGTTGTCGGGTCTAGATTCACTCGGTTGTCGTCTCCGCCTTGAGGACATGCCTCTAGAAGGATGTCTCTGTAGGTCGGGTCTAGACTTGGATCAGGCATCCCCGTTCCGCTAAAGTTGCTCAATCGCCCTTGAAAGAATCGGCACCTTGATTGACCAAACGTGTGCGCCCCTAAGAATACATGTCAATTACCATTCAAATACGAACATTTACAAAGAACATTATGCAAGTTTATCTTCGTGTAATATGAAATATTCGACATGACAGTAAAGTAATCATTTTTAAGTTCAATTTTTCTTTCATCAACTCTTCTTTTTTTTTTTTTTTTATTTGTAAACAATATTATCTCTTTCTTATCATTTCTTTCCTTTATAACTTAGAACTATAAAAGTATATATCTATTAGCCAAATTAATTAATATCACCTATTTGGCTTTAAACTAAAAAAAAGAACTTAATCCACACGACTAGGATCTAAAAATAATTAAAGAAAAAGAAAAGGCAAAGGTCGATCACTTGCCACTGAATTATTATTCGAATCACCTGAACTTTATTAAATGCATGGTACTTAAATAAATAATTATTAAACAAACAGACGTGCTAAGATGAGTATATAGCTTAACTAATACGATTAATGTTTGTATTTACACTATATCTAATCTCAATCTTAGAGAGATTCGATCCTTTTCTAGTTATGATTTAAATATGATGTTCAAGAAAGTATGGTTGTAGAAGGAGATATAACAATGAGATAATTATTATTGTGATTATTAGAGACTTACCAGATAAAGAGACAAGATCAGTAGAATTAAGACCAACGTTGGCAAACTTGACAGTAAGATTTGCAAGAGGTTCAAAAGGACTTGGAAGATTACTCACAGCTCCTGACCTATTTGCTATTCTGCTATCTCTTCTTCCTAGTTGAACCTCCCAACCCCTTCCTCCTGCCTGTGACAAAATGATGAACAATTTTAATTATTGCAGAAAAAAATAACATTCACAACTTAACTTTTTTAAGACTAAAATATCTATTTTGAATTCACGATAATTTAAGAAGGTGTGACAGATAATGACTTTACCAAGACGACGGCTGAATTAGATGCAATAGCTAAGATATCAGCACATGAGACAACGCTTGGACATGCATTTTCAACTGCAGTTTTGATGTCGGCGACGATATTTTGGCCTTGTATTCCTTGGTTTCCGGGTGCGTTTTGTTCACTGTCTATACCATCTGCGACTGAGTCTTCAAGTAGAACCGACCCATCACATCCCTAACATGTTAAAAGAATGTGAAATACGGGTTTCACTTATTAACTTAAGCTTAAACTAAACGGATGTAAGAGATAAGGAGTTACTAACATTGACGAAACAATCATGGAAATGAAAGCGAATGAGTTTGGCACCTGCTCGGGCATCGGTTTGGAGTGCTTGTCTCACTACATCTTCTACAATGGAGGATAGGTTGGGGCATGTGGTGTCGTAGAACGTCGGGCTCAACTGCGCCATGGTTGGCCCGACAGTGAACAGCATGGTGACGAGGAGAATATAGGGCAGTGCTTTGGAGAAAGCCATGTTTGTTGACAATGAAACTTTGAGTAAATGTTGTGTTTTGTGAAGAGAAGAAGAGGCTTAAGCTTTGTTTTATAAGAGAGCCAAAACATTGTATGTACATATTTTGGGAGGTTGAATCTTGGAAAATTATTTTTAGATTATTATTTTGGTTCCTTTCTTTTAATTTTATGTTTTCTTGGCTGATTTGTTGACTTCTTCAATTATATATATATTCTCATGTTTTAATTTTATTATTTTCTTTGTAATTTACTCTTTCAACTATTTTAGTTTTGCTTTATTTTTCTCACGTAGTAAAATAAACTAAAATATTTACAAAATATAGCAAAATTTTAGATTCTATTAATAATAAAACGGATAAATTTTTATTACTGTCTATTAATGTCACTTCTAAAAGTATTTCAGTGTCTATCAATGTTTGTCATCGATGGAATCTGAAAGTTTACTTTATTTTGTAAATATTTTGTTAAATTTGCAATTTTTGACAATTTTCCTTTAGTTCATTTTTTTAATTTAAATTTTTAGTTAATTCTTATCAAATTTTGGTAAAACAATAATAGTAGATGAGAAGTGTTAATAATAAATTAATAATAGAAATATTTTTAGATGTAACTTGATGAATAAAAATATTTATAAAATATAACAAACTTTCAGATTTTATCAATGATAAATTTTTATTAATATCTATCGGTGCATTTAAATTTGAATTAATGACTAGAAATTAGAAGAGTCTCAAAATACATGCTCTAAAATAATTTATTTTAACATAAATAAATAAAAAGAACTAAAATAAGATGGATAGGGTCAAACTTATTGAAATTATGGGCAACATTATATTCTAACTATCATACAATTTTACAATATCGTTTTCATATTGAACCGTTTAAATTAAAAGAAAAAAAAAAGTGACATTTTCACGGAGAAAAATTGAAATCCAACTTTAAAATTGATAGTATGATCGATCAATATATTCGAATGATGTTCAACATCAACAAATTAAAATCTATTTTATAATAATAAGTTAGATTGTGTTTTGTATTTCTACATTTTGTTACTTACTAAATACAATTAATTTACTTTTGTTTTTCAAAATTAATTTTATTTGCACTTTAAACCTAATTTTGAAGAAAAGAAAAGGAATCTAAAGTGATATAAAGAAAAAGAAAAAGTTAGATATTCCAATAATAATGTAAAGTCAATATAATATTGCTTCACGTCTTTGGTTGTTCTACATAGGAGAATTTTTCTTGGTAGTTATAATATTTTATTGAACCTATAGAAAGAAAATTCAAACCAAATTTAATTAAAGTAAATTTTCAATCACAACTAACAATATTAATTATGTATATAGTCTAATAATGCCTTTGCTATATATCTTTGATGTAGAAAATTATGCCTTCTTCACCGCCAACTTTGAAGCACTTCTTTGGAATATTATTACACTCATAATCACTATTATTCCACCTATCTTATTCTAAAATTTAATTTGAGTTAACTTTGTAGTTTTTCTCGAGTTAAGTTGATTGTTATATAGTTAATGAGCTAGTTTTAACGGCTAGTAGATTATAATAAGTTGTTTATTCGAAGTGCATGGAAATTATAAGAAATAGAAAATATTGTAACGACGGATAGAAAGATAATAAATATGAAATAGTCTATAATTTTCCCTTGCTGACCTACCTCTAACCAAAAAAAGATAGGTGGGGAAGTCAAATTCAACCCTTGTTCATACTGCATGGGCTTTTTAATTACAAAATGATTCGCTTCGAATAGGTTCATTGTTCTAGCCCAAAAAATGATTTACCCCAACATTAAGTTCCGTGAGACTCTTGACTGTTTAACGGATAAATAGAGTTGTTGGACTTCTCAATATCCCCAAACGAAACCAATGATTTCTTTGTCACCACTAGAGCTAAAACTAAAGTTCTATTAAACGTACAGCGTAAGAACCTGAGTCTCAGACTTATGGTGATCAATTGTTTGAGCATGTTTAGCTTTTCCAAATTTTCTGAAGTCTTGTGGCTAGACAATAACTTTGTCAAAATTAAATTGTGATGAACAGTAAATTTAGTACGTACTTTTCATTGTCAATCAAATTTTATCGAAATTGTTTAGGTAATAACAATAGTTTTCATTAAAAATTTATATATATATATATATATATATATATATATATATATATATATTGGAAAAAGATCAACAATAAACTTAACTACTTAGAATATTTCTTTAAAGTTATTAAAAATTATTACAATCACATAGAAAATCTGTCGTTGATCCCAATTACAACAAAAACACGCGTTCAAAAGTATTATATTACACATACAACTAAATTACTATATCAAGGTAGAATACTTTAAATTGGGATATATAACATTAAACCAAAGTTATAGACTCATTTTATAGTATTTCGAATACTATCATTTTCTCGAATTTAATAGATATAGACAATCCCCATTAATTCTAAAGTCGAATAACATGAACTAGCTAGTCTTGAATATTCGAAAGTATAAGACCAAAATATACCGAAATAAAAATGATATTTAATTTTAAAAATTTATAGTATTGAAATTGATTAGACGATAAATTTTGTCGGTAGACTTTATGTAAAATACTTCATAATAGAATCATTGAAACAGAACTTCATACTGTGTGCTTTTTGCTCTCTTTTCTCTCATACTTTTATAAATTTAGCTAATGATGATGTACACAAGACAACAAAGATCTCAAAATTTAAAAAGTAGGACAAAAATAATTTTAAATTGTGAGATTGGATTTGTATGTGTATTAAAATATTTAGATTATGCTTCTTCTTTTTTTTTTTTTTTTTAATTTTCTATATGTGTGTCATAGATCATGTACACCTTACTAGTAACATATATTAAAGTCCATTTATCATACCATGCATATTTCTGACCTATTGAACTTTCCAAGCAATTTCCCACTCTTTCACATGTTAAATGTTTGTGGTTGGATTCATTACACAATCAAATAGTTTGGACCCACTTGAAGTATACTTTTGTGAAATTCAATTTTCTACTTTATTGATAATTTCTTAGAAAAATTGTTGGTCTCACACTTTAATATATATAACAAACATATATGGTTACCTTTTCCAAATTATGATGGCCCATATAGGACGACTAACATCTTATGAAGCCACAATCAATCTTATCATCGATCACAATAATTTTTATTGACCAACATCTAAGCGTAACCTTTCTTACTCTCTGTCTTAACTCAAAAAGAAACATGTTTTGTTTTGTTATCAAGATTATCACTTTTATTCTTATAAATATCGCATGGGTATCTATTTCAAAACTAGTTAACAATGAAAGGAACAACTCATTCCTTTCAAAAAAAAATGATGTTTATTTTGGATTTATTATTCTTAATTTTATCTCAAAATTAATTGATAACGAGAGAAGTAACTCATCTATGTTACATAAGAAAGAGGTCTCTTCGTTTCTTAAATGGGAAATCCTCCACAATTTTTTATAGGAAGATTTGACCAAAGATCACGTAAAAAACTTCTCTCATTCCGATTTAATTTCGTAAATACATAATGTGTGTACGGTGGATCATGAATTATTTCTTTGAATTAGGATGAAATTTGAAGTAAAAATGAATATTCCCTCATTTCATTTGACCAAAAAGAAAAATCACAAACTTTTTTTACAAATGGTTACATATAACAATAGAACAAATATATATACTACATGTGTGGATTCATATAATATTCCACTATACATATATATATACACATACCACCATGTAATAATTGAAGTATCCAGTAAACAGTAATAACATGATTAGGCCAAATAATGTTTCTATGAATTAGGATGAGATTTGAAGTAAGCCAAGAGACCAACAAGAGGAGCATTAATATAAGTAGTTGGTTCAGAATAAACAAAATCAACTCTCGAATCTGCATAAGAATCTTTGAAATCAGGTCCTCCAACAACAGCTCCAATTAGCAAATTAGGGTTTGGATTGTTGCTTTGAAAATACTGTTTCCCTTTTGCACATCCAATGGCCTGTGGATAGTTGGCCATGGATGGCAATGATGAGCCACGATGGTGAATCCTTTGTGGGAACTTTTTGCCATAACCCACCATATAGGACATCCCCAATGGGTTGCTTCCTAGTATGTAATCCACCTACATATCATCCAAAAATGCATCGATATCACCCTCGTTGTTAGGTTAAAATATAAGTTTAGTTCGTATACTCTTAAGTTCATGAACTTTAGAAATATTTAATGTGTGCTTGAACTTTTTTACGTTTTTATTTTATTACGTCAATCAACTTATCATAATGATCTAATTCCCATGCACCCCAGTAACCTATATGGAGCAGGTTAAGTTGGGTTGTTTAATTACCTGGGTCTTGGCAAGTTGTAGAAGACGAGATGGAGAGGCTACAACATTTCCACAATGAAGAGTTCGTTTGTATTGATTCAAGTAATTTGAATAAACAACAACAAGAAATGATAAGGCTGTTGAATGTTGCATGTTACTTCCTCCAGGTTTGAATAGAAGTCCACCTATATATGTATATATATTCATATTAATAACCCATTTTAAATAAAACTAGATTCACCTGCAGATTTGTTTAGTATAACCCTGTGATCATTTAGCTTATAGATCGTAACCATATATATATATGTGTATATATGATGAGAAAGAGAATTAATCAATCACCTGGTGAGTAAGAAACTGATGGAGAGGGGGATTCAGGAAGAACTGAGCATATGAACTTATCAGCATAATTAATAAACATACTGGAAGAAGAACCATTTCCACTCATCACAAACTGTAATATTAAATAATTGGGTTAATAATCCATTATATTTATGCAGCTACAAAATATTTATAAAAGCAATCACGAGTTTAGTGGTAAAAACATATGCTTCTTCCTCCATGATATTCTTGGAGCTTAGAGAATCAAATCCACCCAAACGACTCCAAAATAGAGGTTAATATCAAAGGATATGAAAGTACATATATATATATATATATATATATATATATATATATATATATATATATATATATATATAGATAGATAGATAGATATACATACCTTGGAAATGAGGACATTAATCCCAGCATATTTGGTATCCCATCCAAACTCAGCAAAGGTACCACTAGAATAACGTTGAAAGGCATTATTATTATTTTTAGAGTTAATCACATTATTATGATCAACAGCAGCATAATTGTTGTTGTTGTTCTCTATTTTGTTGATGTTTTTAGTGATATAGTTCCAATAAAATGCAGACTTTGTTGCCTTGTATAACCAAGCAGCTCCCCATATCAATTCGTCCTGCATCCAACAAGTTTATTTAGGATTCATTTGTTAGACAGAACTCGAAAACAAGTGATTCCATGATACATGGTAGATTTAGAAATTGGGATTATAGTTTAAACCATTTTTTAAAACTTTTAATTTGATGCTCTATATTTATTAGTCATAAAACCTAGTTGAAGTTATACGCTAATAAGATTAATTCATTTAGAAATATGATTGTATGTTAAAAAATTGAAATTTTTAGTTTAAATGACAAAACTTATAGCAAAATATCAAAATCTATATGTGATAGAGACTACTATTATATATAATATAGATAGACAAATATAGTAGTCTATTTTAGTCCATAGTAGATAGACTTTTGATATTTTATTATAATTTTATGAACATTTTGATTCATTTTGTTATATTATTTGAAATTTTTTCTAAACAATTATAAAATTAGTATTTTGTCTTATATAATTTACAATGCATTGCAATAATTTTTTTTATAAGAAGAATTGGACTTCTAACATTACATATTTTTATCTATTTGATATAATTATACATCTTATACTTTAAAATAATCTATGTACAATGAAAACATGCAAAAATGTCAATTGTTAAGATTTATGAGAGATCACAAAATCTGATGAAAACGAATTTTAAAAAACATAATTCGAAGTATTATATCCTAAACATATATTTTGTTGAAAACATAAAACAGCATTGGTTTTTGTCAAACAATTAGTCAGTAATTTTTGTTGTTAATATTAAGTAATACGTACCTCATAGCCACTATAGCTACAATAAAATGGACAAACCCATCGTCCAAGACTGTCGTTGTAAGACCCTCGATAAGTATCTGCAAACTCAAAAACCTAACCCAAAAAACATTAATAATCAATAAACACATTCCTTTCATGTACTACCAATTTCAATTGTTCATTAACTAAGATCCTAATTAAAGTGTTCAAAATATTGTACAGTGCATTGTTAAAGTTCAAAAAGCTAGCCGAACTTGATAACGAGAGGCTTAAAACAAAGTCTCACCATTCTAGCCCTTTTAAGAAGCCTAGCAGAGTAACCTCCATCAAGAGGCTTAAACACAATGGAGGAGGCCGCGAGCGCAGCAGCGATCTCAGCGGACACTTCAGAGCCAGGAAACTGCTTGCTGACAGCGTAAGGAGTCCTCGGCGTATCCATATCTTCGGGTCGTTCCCAGCAGAAATGGTCGGCGTAGGGGTCGCCAACCTGAGCAAAAACAAAGCCAGGGACAGAAGTGGCTTTGAGTAAGTAATCGGTGGCCCATCGGATCGAGTCCATGGCGTAGGGAAGGTCGGAGCCCATGTCTTTTCCGAACTCCAGCACACTCCATGAAAGCATGGTGGTGGTGAACGCCATTGGAAAACTGAACTTCACATTGTCACCGGCGTCATAGTAGCCACCCACCAAATCAACCTATACAACAGTACCCATCTTAAAACGGTCATTTTTTTTCCTCACATAGTCAGTATGTAAAGAATAAGAGTATGAAGAATTCTACCATAACCTCAACAGAAAGAAAGAAAAGAATATGATGATCTTACACCAAACTCAATGCCATCACGAAGAGCCGAATCCTTCCTCCAAGTGACTCGTTGGTTAGGAGGCAATTTTCCGGACCTCTGACCTTCAAAAAACAGTATACTTTTTGTCAAAGCATCTCCATAGTCATGAGAAGACACAACCACAAGCTTCAACATCAAAACCATCACCAAAAAGTACTTCATAAAAAATACTGCCATAATTTTTCTTCTGTATGTATGTTTATCTTCACCATATATGTATATATATCAAAACGTGTATCCTTTCGCAAGGCTTTATATAATAATGCACATAATACAAAAATCCAATATGAACTATGAATGTGTAAAAAGGAAATTAAGAAAGGAAAAGTACGTTTTTTGATATATGCAATCACTTTGCTATGAAGCATTGAAAAAGCACTTCCTTAGAGAGATTTATGGGAGGGCCTATCTTGAAGGTAGGGTTGGATGCTATGGTTTGTGTGTTAGTTTTGTAAAGGGGAATGAATGCCCTCTTTATCTTTGGTGCTTCTAATGCACTTTACTAAGTTGACAAATCTTCTTTTTTTTTTTCCTATGGTGTGTTGATGAAGAGTGAATTACTAGGAAAGAAGAATTAGATGTTTATGTAATTTTGCTTTAAGTTTTTTTATATTTTAAAATTAAACTTTTAACTCTTATTTTCGTCAATAAAACACACTATTCGATAATCATTTGGTTTGTTTTTAGGTTCGGTAATATTTTGTTTGCCTTAGAATTTCTTACATTTTAAAAAGAATTATTATTTAGTTTACGTAAAAATATTCTCCAAGCATTGTGTTGTCATTCTCCTCGTGCCTCTGATGATACGCATTGAGTTCACGAGCCATTGAATTTATTAATAACAATGATTAATAGTGAATGTAGATTTTTATAGTCGAACCACAATGAATTTTTGCGTCTCTCTTCGTAGTTTCACTTCTTATATTAATTATTACTTTGTGTGTATTCTCTCTATTTATCACTTTTTTATTAAAAGTCATTGAATACAACAATTTTTTTAAAGTTAAGTCTATAAATACGTCTCTTTTATCTTAAATTATTGCTTATTTATATATTTTCCACCCAATGTTTTAAAAACTAAACCCAATTTTTGAAAACAAGTCTTTTTTATATCTTTGAAATTTGGTAAAAATTCAACTTTATAATTGAATGAACATGAAATCTACCCGATGAAATAAAATTAATTTTCAAAAACTAAATAGCTATATAATCCGCTTTATTTTTTAAACAGATTTTTTAACGATAATTATGGATTTAATTAAAACTTTAATGTTGCTTTAAAATTAGTGAAAAACAATATAGAAAAAAAAAACCTAAATTTTAAGAAAAACATAATACTAAGGACAAATTTTTTTTAATAATAAGCCTTCTTTTCCTTTGGTGCTTTTCCTCTCAAGCATATGCATGTGGGCTTCTCTCCAAAATCCTGATTTTAGGGTCAATTGCTTTTTTTCATTTTCCAACAAAGACTATGGTTTAGTTTGTATCACAATTAATATTACTAAATTTTTTTATCAAACTTTTAGTTACTTTAATTAGTGATTATTATATCTCAAATCTTCTTAAGTAATTCATCCATTAGAATATTATATTATTTGATTTTCTAACCATAAACAAATAAAGCTTAGGTTTGGATTTCTATAGTAAATCGTATTTTTTAAGAGCGTATGTATTTCAAATTTAATCAATAATAAATTAGGGAAGTAAGAATTAATTATCAGTTACGTTTTTGGTCGTGTACTCAAATCAAATTTGAGAGTTCAACTCAATCATGTAGTTTGATTGATCTCAAGATATGAGGTATTTTTTATTACGAGATTACAGATTATATATAAGACTTGCACTATATTTTTTTCACCACATTTAATTACCAGTTTTTTCTCGTCTGATCGATTATCTAATTTTATTATTAATCTATCATTTTTGAAGACAAACAAAAACCTAGATCCATGCATTTCATCTTGAAATCCGTGAAGTTTGATCAAATTCCTATCTCCAATTATGAGTTTCATTTGATCGATCTGTAATTTCATCAATCAAATCTTTTCTCGTTCTCATTCATACTTGATCTTCATCCATCTCTTTTGATTCTACCCTCTTCACATGCTTTAAGATTGGAGAGTGATTTTATTGTTTTTTTTTTTTTTTTTTTTTGAAAAACCAAAGCAAATATATTATTCATTGTATAGATTGATATTTTGTTTATACATATATATGTGTTTACGTATATATAAAAGGCATATTCATAATAATATATTAGGAATATTCATACCAATATTGTTTTGAAAAAAAAACAATGATAAACAAATAATCATTAACGAAATTTTGAAATAATTTCTTTTCCAAACCATGCATTTGTTGTTTAGATATTAAATTTAATTAATAAATGATGTTTTATAAAAAAAAATTATTTACCCTTCATACAAAAAATATATTAAAAGACAAAAATACATCACAGTTCATTTATTCATTTATCCATTTATCTACAAAGTGTAAATATTTTTTTTCTATTTTGCTATTTTAACAATTTTTCTTAATAAATCAGGTAAAGAAATAAATAAGTATAAAAAAAATGGCATTTTCAAAAAACATAAAAAATTGAAACAAATTACAAAATATACCAAAATTTGAATTTTCTATAATCCATTTTAATTTTATTTTGCTATATTTTTCAAATAGTTTCAACATTTTTTATTATCAATTAAAAAAAATAAATTTCGGTAATCATTCAAATTTCTATTTTCACTAATAACTATATTTATATGGATTAGAATATTTGTGATTACAATATAACTTGTTTGTATACAAAGTTAGTAATTAAACACGTATCATCAAATAACATAATTATCTCATCACTATTATTAGAGCTTCGTCTAACTATAACGCGATCGAATTACTATCACGTTCAAATTTCAATCGTTATAGGACTTTAAACAAACAAATATTTTTTTTTATTAAATAAGATATAAATGTGAAAACACAATTGAATTTTATCAAACTATAGGTCGTATTTGCTATCAATTATTTGTCATTTTCTTGTGCACTTTTAATATTGTTTTTATAACATTCTTGTCCACATATATAAACAAACCTTTTGAGTGATTTATATGGACCTATTGGTCACACATCACAGCATAGACTAAGTTTGTTTGATAGGCAATTAAGAAGAGACAAAATTTCTGTCCTTGTTAAAGATTAATTAAATACATATAGGGTTTTAATTTGTTTTAAATTGACAACATATCAAATCATGGTCACAAAAATAATTTTAGAATCTAATGTGGTTGTTTGATCTCATTTCATGTAAAGCTAAAAGTTGAGTTGTGTTTAACAAAGAATCTATCATAGGGATATCCTCCCAAGCTACTTCACGTGTAAAACTTGGGTTTTTGTTTTCTTCCAATCATTATATTATTTGTTTAGTGTGTAATAACAATCTAGATTTGGTGTTTAATTTTAAATTCTAATCATATAAACATTTCGTTTCTGGTTTTTAAAAAATTAAATGTATCTAATAAGACTTTTAAAACTATGTTTTTTTTTTTTTTTAGTTTTCAAAATTCGGGATTCATTTCTTTAGACTTTAACACAAAAATATTTCATATATATACTATTTGTATTTGCTATGTTAATACCATCTTGAATCACAAATTTAACCTAAAAGCTTATGTTGATAGGTAAGGAAAATTTAGTATAATATCTAACAATTTTAAACACTTCTGAAAAGGGTACTGGATAACAAGGTAAAGAAATGAATTGGAAATAGTATTTATAAGCTTCATTTTTAAAGACCAAATGAGTTATAAAAAGGGCTATTTAACAATTCAATCGGCCTTTTTGTATGTAACAATTTAAAATTTCTTTTTCAGTTGTTCTTCGTGAGGTGAAAATGAAGGTAATATCTTAGCTTGATGAGAGATTAAGTTTCTTGAAGTCATGATTGTTTTTCAATTGTCAAACTACAAGAAAATTGAAAAGTATCTTTTTTTTCAACGCCTAAAATCGTCAGTAAATAGTATGATACATACGGCATGTTACGTTTGGAATAGCCTCTCCCAGTGATTTAATAGACATCAACCTCTTGTTGTTGAAAAAAAAATCCTTCGAGAGAGCATCAATGTAGAACAACGGAACTATTTGCTAGCAGTAGTCATCAATATCTCCCTACATGTAGTATATATACGATATCAGGCCTGATAATTGTTCACTTTGTGACATCTATAACGAGTGTTTGGTAGATGTGTTCTTTTTGTAGTGTTGATCAGGTGTTTTTCCAGGTCGTATTAAATGGAAAAGCAATTGTGGAATCCAACTACTCTTGGAGGCGGTGGATCTAATAAAGTCATACTCTACAATTATAAGTAAGATATGATAGAAGTCAATCAAGTCCTTTTAGTGTTCAATTGTGAGGCCTCCTTCATTTACTCCTATCGAGATCGAAATGTCCTAGCTCGCTCATTCCTTTGACTCATAAAGCAATACAAAATAATATGTACGATGATATTCTCATATATCCCTTAAGTCTTTAGCCCCAAAATATATTAGTGAATACATTAAAAAAATTTAATAGTGAATACATTAAGAATCTAAGATAGATAAATCTAGTTTAATAATTAATTCAATCAAAGATATACGAAATTAAACAAATACAATATTGTTTCCTTATTTCAATTCAAAACACTACTTGTGTGGAATCTCATACAATCAAGAACAAGGATGAAAATTGATTGATGACCATATTCTATACAAATTTGTAAATATAACTTCTACCACATGTGCTAAATGTAAACGGTTATAAGAATGATGTGCGAATCCTACAAAAGAAAAAATCTATTTCAAATAAAACTTAATTTGAAATAGGAGAGAATTACCGAAAAACTTTAAAGTTGTGTATCATTTGAAACCTAAAAACTCAAGACTATATAATTGTTTATATCAATTATTTAAGACTCAGACTTACAATTAAGATTGAATATTAAAGTTTTGAATTATAAACCATATAAGATATAATCTTGACGATATCAACAAGGGATTAACAACTCAAAGGGTTGGGTTAATTTTTTCCCGGTTCGGGTTGGTGGGGTGAACCGACCCAATACCACATCATTTTAAAACATTTATAAATTTAATAGGATTTTCATTTTTCAGTTTTCAGTTTCTTCCTTCGGCGATTTCCCTTCACTCCTTCTTCGGCCTTCAACACCGACCGTCATCTCCATTCTCCTTCCTGTCGCTCATCTTATCTCTCTCTCTACTCGCCTCGTACTACTTTGCTCCGTCTACCCTCCTTACGGTCGATCTCCCTCACGGCGTTTCTCTCATTCCACACCATCGATCTCTCTCACGGCCTCTCTCTCCTCCACTCCCTTGATTTCTGGGAGTACTGACTCCAAACTCCAAAACGTAACTCTTCACTCTAAATTCTTTCTCTCTTTTTATCTTTATTTATTCTTTAAATCTCAGATCTCGATTTCTGATCTCTCCCATTCTGAGCTTCAGGCGAAGGAATTCTCGATTTCCAACGGCGTTTTGGGCAGCAAGCGGATGGGAGCAGAGTGGGCACGAGGACAAGGTGAAACGAGGAAGATTTTCTTTTGTTTATAAATATGGCTCTGTTACCTTATCTAGGAAGTTTTGGCTTAATTTGGAGTCTAATTTGTCGAATTTACAGCATATGGAAAGGATTACGTTAACAACTTCCATTCGTGTGCCTCTCGTTGATGACCGATGGACGAGGAAGATGATAAGAAATTCAAGAAGTGTAGGAAGAAGAGACTGTTTGGCGCCGACAGGAGGAAGCGGCTCCTTCGTTTAAAATGCTGTGTTCAAAACTACGATTGGGGAGTTATTGGGTGTAATTCCCAAGTTGCGAGGCTGTTTTTGCTCAATTCAGGTCGCTGCAATGTCGATCCGGGGGAATGTTACGCCGAATTCTGGATTGGGACGCATAAATCTGGTCCGTCTTATGTTGTTTATGGACGGGATAATAATGCCGCCGCGGCGTTTGGATCCAAACCCCTGAGTCTTAAGGATTGTATCTCCCTCGATCCGGTTGCTTTGCTTGGTGATAAGGTCGCGAGGAAATGGGGAGGTGATCTTCCGTTTCTTTTCAAGGTCGGCTTTCTTTTCCTTTAGATCCTTGGGGAATGTGTTTTGTCGGTGGGCTTGATTTCTTTCAAGATTTCACAATTGGACACGAAATTTGGGTTTTAATTATGCTCTGCATTGTGTCGGTGTGTGAATTAATTTGGATGCTGAGAATTTGCCTGTTGAATGACGTTAATGCTTCATTAACGAAAATTGTTTGCTGCAGCTCTTTGAATTGTATGTTCAATTAGTTTCTCGAACCTCAATTACCGTTCTTATTTTCCTTGATGTTAATGTTTTGAGTTCAGTTGGACTGCAACTTGATGATTTCTTATTGGGAGCATAGGTGCTGTCGATAGAGAAGGCTTTGTCTATCCAGGCTCATCCAGATAAAGATTTGGCGAGATCCTTGAACGAAGCTCAACCAAGCATCTATAAAGATGATAATCACAAACCTGAAATGGCTCTTGCATTGACTAGATTTGAAGCCCTCTGTGGGTTCATCAGCTCTAAGGTACCACAATATAGAGTAGCAAAGAGTAACTCTTCTGGGGTTTTCGAAAAGTTTCTTAAACTTATTTTAAATATCTTAATGATTCTTACTCTGTTCTTATTACACTAATTGGATTTAGAGAGATGAAAGAAGCTCAAATCAAGATGTTGATTCGGCTTTTTGGTTAATCGTGCATGTATTTCCAGATGGGTGAAAATTCAGAAAAATAAACAAAGACTATTAGTAACTGATAATGATTGAAGTTTCTTTATAAATTCGTTTACTTTGCAATACCCATGTCATTTGATTTTACTTATTTCATTATTTTTCAGGAGCTCAAGGCGGTGCTTAGTAGCGTTCCTGAGATAGTAGAATTGGTCCAATGTGCAGATGCAGAGAAGTTCTCACACGATAGTGAGCAAGATGGGAAGGAGAAAGTAAAACAACTTTTTGAGTCCATATTTAGTCAGATCATGTCATCTAACAAGGGCTTAGTTCGCGAGGCTGTATGTAAACTAAAAAGACGTCTTAGTTTGGAGAAAAAGGTAATTGAAGTTTTATATCTCTACAAATTATCCTGTCAGCAGAATTTGGCATTTTTAAGTGTACGTTTTTTTTAAATCTCAAGGGTTCCCTCATTAGAAAGTTCTGTGATCACAATAGGATATATTTCATGATAAAGCTTAAATTGTTCTTTCACTTCATCAATCTCTGCAAAATATTATTCATTTGTTTTCATATAGTTTTATGCAACTACTCATTGTATTACCTTCTTTTTTTTTCATCAGAAGAGACAATTATCTGCCAAAGAACAATTGATTCTCAGACTAGAAAGTCAATATCCTGCTGATGTTGGTATACTAGCAGCATTTTTTCTCAACTATGTGGAGTTAAAACCAGGCGAAGCATTATATGTTGGTCCAAATGAACCCCATGCATATATATCAGGGGAATGCATCGAGTGTATGGCAACCTCGGACAATGTTGTTCGTGCTGGCCTTACCTCTAAAAAAAGAGACGTTCAAGCACTTCTTTCAATGCTCAACTACAAACAGGTAATCACATATTGTTTGCAGGAGCTGGTTTTTATAGATGCGATTCTAATATGTAAACTGATCATTATATGCTATTATTGGTTCTTGCTTTCCATGTCCTTTATCTTGAGGTCTAAAGCCTTATTCAAGTTAAATTAGTTTGCATTTTTTTAAATTTTGACCGTAGTCTTAAATGCGCATTATATATGCTGTCATTGTTCACAATAAAGTTTTCAAATTGGTTTGAGCTCTTAGAGTCTATGACTAAATGCAAATTGGAGAAATTCTCTCTTGACCAATTGGAGAAATCTTTTCATAACTCCTTTGGTTTGGGCATTTTTCCTTCCTTTAATAATTTCATACATACATACATACATACATACATACATATATATATATATATATATATATATATATTTGTTGGAGATCGCTTATATTTCAAGATGAGTATCTTTTTTCCCCTTTTTCCAGTGCTTGCTGACAGAAAGTAATTAAAAATATTCCTTAGTAGTACGATCTCAAACGACTTGGTTAATGATTCATATTGATCTACCATTATTACTCATTGAAGATAGGGGGAAATAGTTGAAATCTTTCCTCTTTGTGTTTTTGCCTTGAGTTTCATTGAGAGAAGATTGCTCATAATCAGTTTCTTCATCCTACAGGGTTTTCCTGAAATTTTGCGAGGAGTTTCCTTGAATGAATACACAAGAAAGTATGCCCCTCCATTCGATGAATTCGAAGTGGATCGCTGTATTCTCCCACAAGCTGCATCCGTGTCCTTCCCATCCGTCCCAGGACCTTCTCTCTTTCTAGTGATGTCCGGAAAAGGGACAATTATCACAAGCTATTCCGAAGAAACTACATTTCAAGAAGGTGAAGTTCTGTTCGTTCCAGCATATATGGAAGTGAGTATAACAGCTACAGCTATAGAATTACATATGTACAGAGCTGGGATCAACAACAGATTCTTTCGAGACTTATGATTTTCAGGTACAAAATGAATAAATCAAGAATATTATTATATATACAAGAAGAAAAGAGGGTATAAGAAGAAAATTGTTTGCATTTATTGTCCTGATCTCCTTTATGTTATGATGATCAGTTTATTTGAATTGATTGAATTGCATGAAAGTTGTGGATATACATTTGTTGAAGAGTATGGATAGGGGTATGAAGGTGTATTATTCAAAATTCATGATTATTACATTTGAGTAATATATATTGCTGTACTTATTTTTGTCCTATATCAGCTATCAAAAGTGGGATATTCACATGTATTAAATTTAGAGCTCCCTTTTCCCATCCTGGGTACTTCATTTATTTTTTTTTTTTAATTTTTTGAGGGGGATAAGGTCATTTGGTAAATTGTATTTTAATTTCTTATGAGAAACAGATGAGTTTGGCGGTGTTTTTAATTATATGATATTCTTTTATGATTATTTCTTCTAACTTTGCTCAAACTTAGTGTACAAATTTTGGAAATTTAAAAAGAAGCTAGAGGCCTTGTAAGGGTTTACAAATTTTGGAATTGTATTTTCCTTTGCTGTGAAGTAGGGGTGTTCAACAAACCCGATGATCCCAGAAAACCGATGATCCCAGAAAACCGATCTACCTAATTCATTCCATTCCATATGGTTTGAGTCGGGTTGTCAATTCTTTTTGGGTTGGGTTGGGTTAAAGAAAATTAAAACCTTATAGGTTGAGTTGGTTTATGGATCCACCAAAAACAATCTAAATTAATCCGAACTTCGTTATTAATTTTTAAAAATATGTTTTTTTTTTCTACTTATGATATTATTTTATCGATATTTATCATAATTTAGTTTAATTTGGGAAATTGACAAATATAATCATTTTTTAAGGGTGCGTGGGATTTTAGAATCGATCGCGAGAAAATAGACTTCGACAAAATATCAAAATATGAGTAAAAAGTCCAATTTACTCTTGAATGAAATTCCGCCTTTTCTTTCACACAAGAAACTCGTTCTCTTCTCCCACTTGTTATCTTCTTTCTCCAACTTCTCTCTAACATCTCTCAAACTCTATTTCTCTTGAAAATTTGTTCATTTTAATTATTAGAAAATATTTCTTCAATAATTTTTTATTAAATTTTTATTCTTACAACATTTTTGTTTTAAGTTTTCACCAACTTTTTTACCGCTGATCTTCAATTTTTTTTCAACATGTCATAAATTTAAAAAAGTAATAAGTTAGATTGTTTTTCTTATAGTTAGATAAGATATTTTTTTAACTATACGACGTTAACTTATCTAGTTGAATTTGGATATGATTTGTTGTACATAAAAAGTAAAAAACAATCTAATTTATTACTTGTTTACATTTATGGCATGTTTAAAAAGAGAATAGAAGACCAAGTGGAAAAAAAGTTGATGGAAACTTAAAACAGAAATGTTGTAAGAATAGAAAATTAATATACATTTATTTCAAAAATGTTTTGTAATAATTAAAATAAACAAATTTTAAGAGAAAGAGTTTGAAAGAGGTTAGAGCAAGTGGGAGAAGAGAGTGAGTTTGTTGTGCGAAAGAGAAGAAAATTTAAGTAAATTAGACTTTTCACTCATATTTTGTTCTAAAAGTTTATTTTCTCCCGATCAATCCTAAGACCTCACAATTTACCGTTTAATTTTATTATCCTTTTAAATAATTTATGCTCTAACCCCTTAAGAAACAATTTATTTAACTTTGAAAAGAAAATTTTCATAATTTAAAGTAAATTGATATTGAACTTAATTCAATATATGAAAAGAATTTAATTTAATCTGGAGTGAAGAAATATACATTGTAAACAATTAGGTCGAGTCTAAAAATTGCTTGAACCCAACTTATGTATGCTCAAAACTTTTGTTTAAATGTTAATTACAAATGTCTTGCTCTACTCATGGAATGTTGTTTAAACTTATACGTTAAAGTCTTCTCCATGTTCAATTTAAATCTTCAATTATTTTAATTTTTCTTGGAAGTAAGTATGTAAATAATATGAAACTTACTTTTATGGATTACTTTGAGTTTTTATATTAATTAGTGTTTAAGATAAATATTATAGTAGCCTCGTTCGGTATTGATCAACGAAGTTTGGATAATTCAAATTCACTAAATATTAATAAAAGTACTTTTTTTTTCTTTGATGTTTTTTTTAGCTCAACTTCTGGGAAGTAAGAATTCAAATTTCTATACCTTTAAGTTAAACGATATGTACTTTTAAATCATTGAACTATGCTCAGATCGTCATCTCGTTTATTTGCATGGTTGTAAAGACAAGATAAACATCTATATCATAGACTCATTTAGATATGATCAAAAGTCAATGCTCTTCTAAAACAAAAGTATATATATCATTTTGTAATTAGGAATAATCCAACTTCCACATGCATAATTATGTTCATACATTTTCAATGGACTATTCAAGAAATTGACTTAGAAAAGAAGAAAGAAAAACTCTAAACAAAGAATCAATTGCAATTAAAAAAAATGTTGGTAAATAATTAGCATATAAGAATATTTTTATTTATAATTATTCACATAATATAATGTCATCTTGTAGTTCATACAAAAACCTTTATATATACATATTAATTATATGAAGATAATTCTTTTGACATTATGACTTGATTTGCGTACGCCTTTCTTATACCTAAAAATATTAATACAATTTTGAGATTGTACATAAAATTAATTTCAAATGATAATTCAAATTAAATGTTGATATATATAATCATGTTCTTCTAAATCCTTGTTGTCCATCCCTATATAGTTGACCTATGATCATTTACATTCAATTGTCTTTTAAAAAAACCCTAATCAGCTAAACATGAAAAAACAATAGAAAAATGTTCATAAGCCTATGTGTAAAAGAAGAACGAAAAAATGAACAAACTATTTATACTTTATGACAAAATCGTGTGATGAGTTTTTATCCTTTAGTGTTTTTTTTTTTTTTTTTTTGTCATAAATTATAAATAGTTTGTGTTTTTTTATTATTATAGAAAACTCCTACCTAAAATGATGAGAAATTTTTTTTTTTTCTTTTTGGTAAAATACAATTATAATTTGTTTTTATAATTATTCCAATGGATTATTTTTAATTAAAAGAATCATGCTCTATTGTTTCTGAAGAGAAAAAATATAAAACAAAAATTTGTCTGATAACTATTTGATTTTAATTTTAATACGGATGAAAAGTGTTTTCGATGAACTCATTTTAATTCTTTTAATTTTTAAAACTAATTAATTAAATATTAACACTTTAAAGCTAACTTTACGACAAGTTAAGTGTTTAATCAAAATTGGAGGTTAAAGAGTACAAAATTTGGGTAAATTAAAATTGTTGCGTCATGAAACTTAGAACTAAATATGAATAGACATATATAATTTTTAAAAAAGAAAAATGGTAAAATATTCAATCTATCAAAGGATTTAAATTGATATTTTAACAAGATTGTATGTTAGTGTAAGTGAAAATGAATTTTTCCATACTTTTGAGTTTAATACACAAAATGATTAGATCTTGAAAATTTACTTCCTAATTTTGAGGATAATAGGTCAAAAGGGAAAGAAGAAGAAAAAAAAAGATTATTTGCATCGTAAATTTTACAACGAATGATCTTAGTATTGGTCGTGGTCAATTCAAAATGTTTCTCATTTATCGTCCAAGATGATATTACATTATCCATATTTTTTATTTGAGACAATTTATCATTTTGATTGGCGAAACATTTATGTTTAAAAAATTAAAATTTGTGTAGATTATTTTATAATTCATCTTTAATCTAGAAAAAAATTTGTTACAATATTTATAAAAAAAAAAAAGATTTTATTTTTCAATACAAACAAATGTAGTAATAATTAGATCAAACTCGTTCACTTCGAGGTGCGTATAAGTCAATTACCATTAACTTTAATTACTTTGTATCACACTCTTTAAAATTTATAATTCAAGATTGTAATAAATATATATATATATATATATATATATATATATATATATATATTGAATAATAATAATAATAATAATAATCATCAGCGACGGCGGACACGGTGGTACGGTAGGATCATCGGTTGCTTGTGGGGAAAGAGTGGAGACTTAGTCTAATGTCAACCAAAACTCTATTTCTATTACTTTAAATTTATTCTTCTATTTTATTTCTTTTATATATATTATTCCCATTTTCAACTTATTCTTTAATTAACCTTTTTTTTTTAACTTAGTTATTCAAATGGTAAATGAGTAAAGAAAGAACCTAATTTATACTAAAATATAGCAAATTTTAAATTTTACTATATTTTATAAATATATATTCAATAACTTTTTTTTAAACTATATTATATATTACAATTTAGAGAAAAATAAAAGAAATCAAATAAACATGAGTTAAATTTTCTTTAATATGAACACTTTTCATTTTCTCCTTTTCTACTCTATTTCTAGGAGAGTTTGTAATTGATACTATTTATTTACTTTGGTAAACGTTAAAATTTGTTCTGATAAGCAATTTGTCAATTTTTTCTACTTTTGGAAAAACCTCTTTTTTCATATATATTTATCTATAAAAAAACTTTTAATATGTTTATAAATATAAATTTTCTAGAATTTGTTATTCAACTACTTAGACTTCAAATCCTCTAAAGAATTTGAAAGGTAGTCTATTAAAAACCGTGCCTTAGAGGTTCTAAGAATAAAATAAAACAAATTTAAAAGTTTAAAGTTCGTAAAATATCGAATTTAAAAGATAGATTTAAACTAAAATATAGCGGTGATTAGTTGTAGCCCTAAACAGGTACCCAACCACAATCATTGCCCCTTTTTGAAAATCATGCCTTATCTAATATTTGCATCTATTTGAATTCTTCGGATGTATTGAAAACGTTGGTCATGTCACGTCCTATTTTAGGCATTAAGCGTGTTACATAGAAACTACATTGAAATCAAATTTTTGAAATTTAAGAATTAATTAATGAATAACATTTTGAAATTTAGAAATTAAGAAGAGAAAACGAATAACTAGTAGAATAACTTTATTTTAATTATTTAACTTAAACATAATTCAAATATAGTTAAAAGACATATATAAAACTCTTTGTCAAAAGGTTAAATATTCAAACTCTCATCACCAACCGATTAGAAATTGACTTAAGATCATGAAATTGAAATTATTAATCAAAACATACTGAATTAAACATACATACATCATAGTCGTCTTTATGTATAAAAATCATACCATATATGAGAATCTTAAAATTTTGGGACATTCCATGCAGTCTACTAAGCCTATTTGAAAACCTCAATTTAATAATCAAGACGTGATTCCATGATGGAATATAGTTTGTTGCTAATTAAATTTCCTTGCCATTTGATAATAAAATTCCATTTTTTTTTTAATTTAACTCATAGAGAGATTTTAGTGCTAAAGTAATGTCAACCAATTACTTGAAATGCTTCTTCTAGCCTTGCTTGGTCCTCTTCCCCAACCACTACATATCTTTATAACTTAAACAATCCTTGAAACATTTATTTAAAATATTTAGATACATTTATAAAAAATTTAGAGCTTCGTTAATACTTTTATGAAAATTCAAGATTGAAATTGATATAATTTGGATATAAATTAAAATAATAATAATAATAATAATAAGTTAATTAATTATTACAATGTTTTGTCAAACCAATATTTAATGGTACATTTAAAATAGTGCCACTCATTTAATATTTATTACATGTTGGTGGGGGGTTTATCCTCATTTTTTAAAAACATTGTTCCAATCCATTAATCCAACAAAATATAATCATTATTATCTATCTATCTTTTCCTAGACCTAATTTTATTCCAAATTCTATATTAAAGGTAACGTTGACGATTACAATTTATAGATTTTTATTTACTCCTATAATTAATTACAAGAGAACATCAGCAAAAGTACTATTAATGGTAAAGTATATCTCAAAATCAACTCTCTCTTGAAAGACCCTATTTAATAATTCATAATCCCAATAACAAACAATTAACTTCTATAAAGTATAAATGCTCTTATACTATAATAGAATTTATTACATATATGAAAAGTTCTTATACAAATGAGAACACAAAAGAGAACCAAGAAAAAACCCACATTCTTAATTTTGACAGCTTGCTTAAAGAAATGATTGGGAAGTGAAATAAAATAACACAAAAAACACAAAACCATGACTAATTCAAAACAATAGACTTTTAATTGGTTGGTAGTTTACTTTCATTTTTTTCAATACAATCATTCTGTAATCATATAACACAAAATATTCCCTATAGTTTAATACAAAAATAAACATCCCAGCTGTGTCTAAATAACATCCCGTTATAAATAACCCCAAAAGAACCCATCAACCAAAAACACTCAAAATATCAAAAACAAAAAGAAAAATATGGCTCAAAAGCTTCATTTTTCTATCCTTCTTTTTTCTTTGTTCATCCTCTCATCAACTTCCCTACCTTTCTCAACCAAAACTAACAAGAAAGCCATCGATTTATGGTGCAGCCGAACCCCATATCCCGACGTATGCAAAAACTTCTTCAACGACGGTCAATTCGACCCGAAAAATCTCTTAGATATCCAAAAAACAGCTCTCAAAATCGCCATGGAAAGAGCTATAAGAACCGAAACCCTCACAAAAGCCTTAGGCCAAAAGTGCCGCAACAAGAAAGAAAGAGCTGCATGGGCTGACTGTTTGGAGCTTTACCAAACCACAATCCTCCACCTCAACAAAACCTTCTCCGACCATTGCTCCAACTTCGACATCCAAACATGGCTCAGCTCCGCCTTGACCAACCTCGACACGTGCCGTGCTGGGTTCGTGGACCTGGGGATCAAAGATTACGGCGTAGTCTTCCCTTTTTTGGCGAACAATAATATCACAAAACTTATAAGTAATAGTTTGGCTATGAATAATTGTTCTGAGAGTGATGAGGGGAATACGAGTGATGAAGGGTTTCCCAAGTGGGTTCGGGGTGGGGACAGACGGTTGTTGCAGGCGGCGGAGCCTAAGGCAGATTTGGTGGTGGCGCAGGACGGGTCGGGGAATTATAAGACGGTGCAAGCAGCGGTGGACGCGGCGGGGAAAAGGAAAGGGAGTGGGAGATTTGTGATACGTATTAAGAAAGGAGTCTATAAAGAGAATGTAGTGATAAAAGTGAAGAATTTGATGCTTGTTGGAGATGGATTGAGATATACAATTATTACTGGGAGTAGAAGTGTTGGTGGTGGTTCTACTACTTTCAACTCTGCTACTGTTGGTGAGTTTTCTTTTTCCCTTATTGATTAAGATATCATTTTGGTATTTTAACGTAGGCTCTGCTTTGGTGTTTTGGTTCATGATCTAAATAGTTTGCTAACAAAATATACATAATAATCTTTTGCGATATTGTTTGACTTTCTTCAGCTGTGACCGGTGAACGTTTCATTGCTCGTGGGATCACATTCCGCAACACCGCCGGACCCCAAAACCACCAAGCTGTTGCCCTTCGGTCAGGCGCCGATCTCTCGGTCTTCTTCCGGTGCGGCTTTGAAGGATACCAAGACACTCTCTACGCCCATTCACAGAGACAATTCTACAGAGAATGCTACATATACGGCACAATCGATTTCATCTTCGGCAACGCGGCCGTCGTTCTCCAAAACTGCATGATCTACGCAAGAAAACCAATGCAAGGGCAACAATGCGTTGTCACAGCCCAAGGCCGAACGGACCCAAACCAAAACACAGGGATCTCAATCCACAACTCGAGAGTGATGGCTGCAGACGACCTAAAACCGGTTATCAAGTCGGTTAGAACGTACTTGGGGAGGCCATGGAAGGAGTACTCGAGAACGGTATACTTGCAAAGCTTCATGGAAAGCTTGGTGAATCCAGCAGGGTGGTTGGAATGGAGTGGTAATTTTGCATTGAACACATTGTATTATGGAGAGTTTAAGAATTATGGGCCTGGTTCATCAACTGCTAATAGAGTGAAATGGAAGGGTTATAGAGTGATAACAAGTGCGAATGAAGCAGCTAAATTTACAGTTGGGAATTTCATTGCTGGGAATTCATGGTTGCCCGGAACTGGAGTCCCATTCACTGCTGGGCTTTGAAGAAAACATAATTAGTTCAATCTGTGATTTTAATTTAATTTATGAAGAGAGGATTATGATTTCATGTATCAAATTGATGGGGAATTCATTTTATTGTAACATGTATTAATAATAATGTGTTGTTATTGGGGAAATTTATGATATTATTCTTTGGTTTTGGTTTGTTAATTATAATTTGGATGATCCAATAATGCATGCATGATTGTTGCGGGTCCAACTACTTATTACATCTCACTTACGATGTGGCTAGCACGAATCAAACCGTGTTTACTTTGATGGTTGTAGGCCATGGTTTAACCAACCAAATTAAAAATTTTGGAATATTTTTCGCTTATTTTTTAGTTTAAATATTACTTGATTAGGTAAAAACAAAAAAAATATATAAATTTTTTTAAAATATTAAAAAATAATTATAACATTAACATTATCAAATACACAAAATCAATAACTACAATACGACGTATGCCCTAAAATTTGATTTGAAATATTCTTTTTCATTCAGTTCAATTCATTTCTCTTAAATGACGATGTTGATTTAAATTTCATTCAATTATATTATTATGTAAATGACATGCTTGTAAAATATTAAAAATAACATAAATGATTATCTCAGTAAAAAGAATTATATAATGTAAAATTCTTACTAATTCCAATAATACTAAAAATAATAAATTTTAATTTAAAATAAAATATAAACATACCGATCATGTTGCAATATTTGAAATTTAAAATTTAGAAAACATTTAAATAAACATATTCCCGATTTAAATTTGATAGATAAAAATAATATATAAATTTAAAAATGAAAAATTAATAAAGGAAGAGAAAATAAAACAAGTTTAAGAAATCTAAGAAAATAAATAAATAATTATCGAAATTGACCAAGACCTTTTAAGCCAAAAGTGAGTATAGGCGTATTTTCTCACCAATGATCGAGCTAGAAATTTTAGATAACATGACTATTTCCCGTAGCGTTTTCTTAAATAATGAGAAACGGAAACAACAAACATATTAAATGGACCCTACATAATTCGTGTAACATTTTTCGTCGATGCTTATCGAAAAATTTCCCTCCCCCATGAGAAAAAATATATAGTATATGCCTAAAAAATCAATGCTGCTAACCGATGAATCTTCTCTATTTGTAAGAGTGATGATTGGAATTGAATGAACTATATATTCAAACCGCAGCCAAAAAAGACTTTGATGTCTAAATGATTTCACTAAAAACTAATTAAATTTTATTGGCTTTTGATTTAATTAGAATTAAGCAGAAATATATGTCAAGCAAATTAAAATACATTAAAAAGAAAATGATAGTGAACTCCAAAATTTGAATCTCTACAAAATTACTCATTAGCAAAAAGTTTGTTATATTTGTTTAATTGAACGTATAAGCTAAGTATTATTAAAGAGTTTAATTAGTTTGACTAAACATTATTGGTCTTTTTTTTTCACCTTCCTTAAACTTATGGTAAGCATTAAAAAAGAAACTTATGGAAAAAAAGATGCAATGTTATATCTATAATTAATTAATGTTTCTTGATGTTTAGTCATTTTTTTAATTTATCTATATATAGTTACTTGAATGAAATTAATCTCACACAAAAACACAAAAAAAAAAAAACATTACCTAAGAGAGTTAATTACAAAATTCCAAATAATATTTTTTTTATTTAAATTAATATTTTGAAATTAAGAATAATATAAATCAAATCATTCGATTCAAAATCTAAAAAAAAAAATATATAAAAAAGTTTTTTTAGAAAAATAATAAATCATAGAAAATTTTTGAGAAACTATTTTTGTATAAATGATGTGAATTCGATAGATTTTTTATTATTTGAAAATAGTTTCTACTTTTATTTTGTTATATTTGAAACAATTTTTTTAAAAAATATAAAATAAGTTATTAAAATATTAATTGAAAAAGAAAATGAAAAATGACTGTTTTGAATTATAGTTATTTACAAGATTTCATGCCATGATCATATTTTGAATTATTATTTACCAAAAAATACTTTAAAAATAAATTGAGTTAAAAATTGGAAGAAGAAGAAGAAACTCAAATAGGAGAGTGCTTCTGTGTCTCAATAATTGAGTCAAGAAAACCTCAACCACTTATTTTAAAAGTCCAAATACAAATTTGGTATGATATAATTTAAAATTGGAACTTTTTGAACCTAAAATATGACTTTTCTTTGTGTAAATTATAAGACAGAAACTTCTCCACAATCCTAAATCATCATCAACTTAATATCCTTCTCCTCCTTCCTCCATTATATCATTGTAGAAATGCTCAATAAATAACCATATGGGCGTCTTCCATCCATCTCCCTTGATATCATCGATCCCCCAATGTGTTTGTGTTCTTTACATTACTGTTTGTGATTATTATTATGTTAATTTTATATTTTATGATGTACAGGCCGGTGATGATCATGATTGATATTATTTAATGTATTTGCCAACATCGTTTGATCATTTATCATGATATCTAATTTGACGATCCCTCTGTCTGAGGCCTGATTTTTCGTTTTCATTTCCATATCTGATATATATCATTCGAATATTTATTTATTTGAATTCACACTCTACTTCAAGGAAAAAAAAACATCAAATTAAATACTGTCTCTTTCTCACCGACAATTCTACAAAAAAAAAACCCTCTCAATTTTCTTATCTTTGTAGTCATAGCTTAGCAAGGAAAAGTCTCCTTTTGGAAGCGTTGTCTCAAGAAGGTAGGAACTGGATGTACTGCTATGGCTGAAATGAGGTTTAGCAGAGGTATCTTTTCCTTCTCTTTAATTTCTAAATTAGGATCAATTTTTCTATATAATCAAAGGATACTATATAAGTATATATCACCCGGTCGGACAGAGACAGAGATTCAAGATGGAGCTTTTGTTGAAAAGATTGGCGCTAAGAAAGAGAGATGTGTACTTTCACTCAAACATTCTTACTAACTCTCTCTTTCTTTCTTCCTCTCTTTGGTTACTTGCTCTTTGATTACTTACTCTGATTTGTTTTGCTTAGTTTACAAATGAGAATCACACCTCCTATTTATAGACATGAATTTCTTGAAGCCTGAGTTAAAAGACTCTCTAAAATTATACATATTATAAATATTTATTTACATAATTCTAGATATTTCTCTTATCCTTATCTAAAAGAATTCTAAGAATTCTTTATCCTAAAAATTTAGGATAATTATAGAAAGTTACTATACTCATTTAATACGCCTCAAGAAGATTCTAGTTAGTGTTTGTTGAAATTTGTTGATGAACTATCTTCTATAAGAGGCCTTCAATTTTTC
Organism: Cucumis melo; assembly: GCF_025177605.1. Taxonomy (NCBI): domain Eukaryota; kingdom Viridiplantae; phylum Streptophyta; class Magnoliopsida; order Cucurbitales; family Cucurbitaceae; genus Cucumis; species Cucumis melo. The sequence goes on from NC_066865.1 coordinate 21,854,078, forward strand.
TGCACTTGTTAAAGAAATGAAATAAATCAGTTACAACTACTTTTTTGTTAGAATAGGAGTTACAAAATAACGAGTCTTATAGCGGAGTCTTATAGCGGCCTTAATGAGAAAATATACATAATAAATTTAAGGAGATGTAATATGAAAAATATGTTCATTTGTCTTGAATCTATTTTTCCAGAAAGAATGTTGAATAAAAGAATTTTTACCTCTAAAGAGTGGATGTAGGCTATGTGTTGAACCACTATAAACATCATCTTGTTCTCTCTCGGTGAACCATGCAAATCACAAAAAGAAATACAATGAAAGGAAAGTTGACAGCTTGCAAAGGAGTTGAAAATGTAAGAGAAAATTAAAGGGGCAAAAAGGTAACTATGCATTTAATTTTCCAGTTTTACACTCGTCTCAAGGTTATTTTTACAAAGAAAGAGAAACTTTCTTTTACAAAAGTGTTGCTATATACTTTAACAGTTCTCATAGAGAGATGCCTACATTATCGTTGGATGTTCATTTCGGAGTTGCTCACGATCGTGGTTGATTCATCAAGCCTTCGCCCCAATTATTGCCTCACCGAGAAAATTGAAGGAGAAAATATGAAGAAGGTGAAGAGAAGATAATAACTTTTGTAGTTGGGATGATTTGATTGTCAATGAACACATATAAATGACTCTTCAACCTATTTTTGCAAACTCAATTATCAACTAGATGATTTTCACCACCAAGTTTTTGCTCTTATTTTTATTTATTTTGTAGTCATATGTATCACAATTTGCCAATCTTGATCCGATAATTTAGCAGATATTTTACATATATCCAAGTTTTACTTTTTATTTTAACAACGATTTGTTCATGATACACACAAAAAAAACTATCGAATCTAAAATTTATTAGATTTGGTTGATAAAAAAATTTACAACTAAGAACAATAGAGTTCTTAGATTTAAAAATGTGTCCCACCAAATTTAGTCAAATATTCCAATCGAAGAACACCTCTATGGGTCATAATAAACATAGGTTCTTTGTTGGCAGTTCTAATTATACATATTGTCAAAATAAATAAATAAGCCAACATAAGTTCAACTCAACTGTCATCTGTACTTACTTGTGGACAAGAGATCTCGAGTTCAAATCTTTTCACCTCTGTCATTCTTACAATACATTTCTACAAATAAATAAATAACACAGATATAAAATACAACTTTCACAATTTATTTTCTAAAAAGTAAATTAGAAAAAAAAAAGGATAAAATAGAAAATTTAAGAGTTAAATTCAAAATTTATTAATTGCGAAGTTAATTGATCGAATTTTCTTTTTTCCAAAAATAAACGATGGGGAAATCTCTCCGGAATCCTTAAGACTAGAGAGGAGCGGGTCATTCTCGTATTTTCCCACAACGTTGTGGAGGAACCCTAATCTCCTCCACTATATAAATACTCAATCACACAGCGCCTTCGTTGCCGAAGCTGTTTCCTCTTTCAACTTTTTTTTCTTCTTTTTTATGTAAGCTTTTGATTTTGTATTTTCTTGCGAGTGAAGAAGATCGCTGTGACGACTCAGTAAAATTCAAGCTCAACAGACCGGATTGCAGAGTAATTTCCTCTTTCTTCCTTGAATGAGTGAAACGTCTTTGCATGTCGACTACCCCGCTGAACTGAGCCATCTCTTCACTCGCCATTTTTCTCTTTTCTCCTTGTTTTCATTTCTCTTTCTTCTTGCTGAATCAGGCCGGTGATGATTGATATTTTGATTTGCCTACATTGTCTGATAATTTTATGACTGAGAACACTCTGTCTGAGGCCTGATTCTGTTTTCTATTCTTGCTCTGGTCCTTCGTTTTCTGATGATTTCAATCTGTTTTCCAACGCGCTTTAATTTCGTTCCGATTTTCTGTTTTTGGATTTAATGATGGAATTATCGAAAGGAGAAAAAGCATCGTCTCGTATTCTTGGCTAATGATATTTCAATTTCCTGTAATTTCGTTTTCAATTTTTAATTCAACTGTGTTCTTGATATTTTTTTTTTCACTGATGAAAATTTTCATTTCGATTCTCTTTTTTCTTTCTTTTGGTGAAACAATTATCGAAAGAAAAAATAGTCATAGAATTTCAACTGATTTCCAAACCTGTGTGTGCTTTAGCTGTGTTCTCGATTTTCTTTGCTGATAGAATTTCATTCAGATTACTGGTTGAAGAACTGATGAAATACAGGTTTAAACGCTGTCATTCTTCATCCTTATTGTTTTTGGTCTCTGTACTTTGGATCAATGAATATTAGATAACTAATTTAAGGCTTTACGGTTGGATTTTCTTTTTATGAATCTTCGTTTATTTGTCCAATCAGTTGTGATTTTATCCAAACTTCAAATGCTTTTTGCTTCATTACTGCTGGATTAATATGACTAATATTGTAATTTTAAACACTATTTCAAGAATCTTACCAAGTTCTAAGCTCTAACTAAGAATTTTATGCCTCATTTGATATTGTGCATCTGCATCCATCGGTGTTCGGTGTTCAGATGCTTCTCTGTTTATTTTGTGAATTCATTTCTCCCCCATGAAAAATGTAAATAAAGAAATTGTTAGTGAAAGCATAACACTCGCTCCAGTAGAGACGTTGAAATGGCAGTCGGTTAGTCATCCAGTTGATATGATTCGATGAATGAAAGAGGAAGAGAACAACGGATAGAATAATAATAAATGGGAAAACGGGGTTCTTAATTCTCTTTGGGTAATGTATATACGTGCCTGAATTAATACCCATTCCAACCTCCTTTGTGAGGGTGAACAAGAACAAATATCGTTAACCTGAGCCTTTTTCCAGATTATTTTTATAGAATTATAAAACTTAATCATTAACAAAATATTGTGAAATTGTGACTCTCTAAGCTAGCTTTAATGGTCGGAATTGATGGGGGAATAATTGCTCCGCGGAAAATTAAGCCTATAAACTGTTTTGATACATTCTGTGGTTAAGCCTATAAACTGTTTTGATGCATTCTGTGGTTAAGCCTTATGACCTCTTTCTATTAAATCTATCATTTCATAAGCCTTTTTAGATTGGGTTTTTTTTTTTTTTTTTTTTTAATGTTCTGACGTGAAAATTTATCTCGACCTTCAGGATTTCATCATTTTATGAAGGTAGCATTTGAATTATTATTCTTGTTATTTTCTAATATTTACTTGCGTTTTGCTTTTCAAGACTTAACTCGGATTATGTAGAGAAATTGACACAATTTTGCTACTTACTACAGTAAAAGATACTACTTTTGAGGCAAGTAAATATTAGAAAATAACAAACTCTTTTTTGGAAAGTAGAGAAATGTTTGTTGCAGTGTAAAATAAGAAACAAAAAACGAGAAAACATGGAACAGGAAAAAAGGAAACTGAACAAAGAGAAACAGAAAGGAAATGCAAAATCTGGAAAACAGAAAATCGAAAACAAGAACAGAAAAGAAAACGAGAAAACTGAAAATTGAAAACCGGAAACAATAAACAGTGAACAGAAAAATAGAAAACATGAAATCGAAAACAGAAAACAAGAAATTGAAAACATAAACAAGAGACAGGAAAAGAAAGGCCGACAAACAAACAGGAACTTCAAATCTTTATTCAAATTTCCCCAATCCTTTTTCTATACCTAAAATTTGAAAACAAAGATTTTTAAGAATTTTTTAATTTTGAAAATAACTAATTTTTTTCTATTCGATCTTACACGGATTCTAATCTTCTCCCGATCTAATATTTTTATAGGATTTTCCAAATTATTCATTACAATTTATGGAACCGTAGTTATGCTTACAAGATGTTATTTACAGCAACGATTATATATAAAATTTGACAAGATTATAATAAAAAATTTAATAGGCTAAGATTATCAACTTTTTAGGTTTTTTCTATACAATTTTTTTCAGAGCATAATTTAAAAAAAAAAAAGGATAAAAACAAGTTAATGTTTGGGATAAGATTTGGAAAATAGTTTTTTTGAAAAGATATAAAAAAATAATAATAAATAAGATTTGGAAAAGATGGTATGATTTTGGTTTAAAAAATTAGATGCACGAAAATCCTAAAACAATAAATAACTTAGAAAAATAAATATTTTAGGAAAATTTCAATTATCCGAGATGGATTAAGAAAACGCAATTTACGAATTTTAAAAAGATATGCTACTTTTGAAAAGGAAAACCAGTCCTATAGGTGAATGAGATAAATTAATAAATGATAGATAAATAACTGAGTTTTGTAATATTTGCCCGCCAACATTTTGGATTTGATCGAGTTTTGTCTAACAAATTTCCTAAGCTTTAATTATTTTCAAATATAGCAATTTTTAAAATCATTTATTCGCCATTTTTTAAAAAAAAAGGTGGCTATAATCTTAGTTTTTTACTTCATTTGTCTTTCAAAATTATTTACCACGAAAATGGGCCTAACAAAAAGTCGTGGGCTCAAAGAGATGGGCCTTTAGGAAAAGAGACGGGCTACAACTAGGTCCCACCAACAGAACCGGTTCATTTCGGTTCAGACCGTTTTTAACAACCACCGACCAACCAGACCTACCGAACTAATTCTATTAAAACCGGTCCAAGTCAGTTGGTTCATCTTGGTTTCTCAAATTTTCCATTATTATAAATTTAAGAAATGGAGAGAGAGAGAGAAAGAGAGAGGGAAAGAGAGGGTGTGGAGTCAAAATCATAATGGAAAAGTGCTTTTAGTAAAAACAAACACTTTTACGTTCTGCTTTATAAAAAGTTTGTAAGGTTAGAATTCGGAAGCACTTTCCGTCCAACTGCTTGACTGGAAACCACATTTACAGACAAAAAACTGTTATACCAAACATTCCCCCATTCTAATTTGATTCTTCCTCCATTCACTTCCGCCCTAATTTCTCACTTCTCCTTCAATCGCTTTAAATCAAATCTATCACATACTGTTGTTTTGACTCTCTCTTAAGGTACGCTTCTGTTTCTTTTTAATTTTATCATCTCTCTTTAACCAGCTTGATTTTGAATGTTTTTTTGAGAAATTCCATTCTGTCTTGCTGTGATGTTGTTAGAAATGAACTGTATCACAAAATCTTACTCACCGCATCCCAATTGTGTATTGTTTTCTTTCTTACTATTTAAGTTTATTTGCTTCTTACTGTTGTAATCCTCTTTTATTTTGAATCACTCTTTTTTTATCCAGTTTCTTATCGATGATCTGTTAGACTGTTTAATCAACTTTATTTTGATATTCAAAATGTGGAGTAACATATTCGTTTACTTATTTAAATAGGTTAATTAAAGTAACCTATAACTAAACATGTCCATCACTTTTATTGGGTTTGAAGATGTCTATTAATAGGATGAAAGGGTTACGGTCTCCGATATGCCTACTTTCTTCTCATTTCTGAATTTAGAACTTTGGTGTCTTTTGTTGAAGAAGAAATCTTACTTTAAACTTCTTTTGGGTTGTTTGGAGAACTAGAACGTAATTAGGATTATTAAAAATTGGAGAGGTGTTGAAATGTGTATCCAATTAAGGACGGAATACAGATATGATCGTAAAGCCTAAAAATGATAAAAAAAAAGTAGGGTTTAATTCAAGACCGATGATCATGAAATTTCTATTACATTTCATTTCAATGCAATTACAAGTGTACAAACACCCCTTAATTCCTTGGCATTGCTTTAAGTAATAACACTATGTAGTTCTATCAATAGAGAGAATTTGAGCATATTCTGTACTACATATTTTGTAAATGGAGGAATTGCTTTTCTTTTTGTGGATCTTTAATGACAATGAAACTGAAAAGTACATCGGCTCCTTACCCTTTTTTTTTTTTTTGTGATTTATTTGAGATTCAGTCTTATAGCCCTTTTTTATGACTGCTTCTAGGTCACAAGGAAAATAGTATTATTATCTGCCTTTTACATTTCAAATTTGTATACATCTTCTCACTTTTTCCTTTAGTCTTACTCTATGTAAAATAGATTCAAATACTTCTCTTTTTTTTGGTTGATGTATTAGAATGTCCAAAAGTTTAGCCACTAGTGATGAAAAAGAGAGGCAAACAAAGGCTATTTGGGATGATGTTACTGTCGATTCATTCATAAATGTTTGTGTTACCGAGACGTTAAATGGGCATAGACCTCGAGGTTATTTTACGAAAACCGGATGGAGGAATGTAGTTAAGAACTTCTATGAAAAGACAGGAAGAAATTATGGATACAAGCAACTTAAGAACAAATGGACAACACTGAAGAGAGATTGGCAAGTTTGGAATGATTTGATTAGAAATGAAAAAGAAATAGGATGGGACCCTCTGAGGCAAACCATTGATGCAACTAGTCAATGGTGGGATCACAAATTAAAGGTAATAATATTCCATGAATCTCTATTTGTATAACGATTTTAGATTTTAATAAAACTTGTTGTTATCAAGTTGTTCATTGATTTTAGTTGTAGATGTCTTCTCCATCACCATTTGTTCATTTTTTATTATAGGTTCTTCCTGAGGCAGCCAAGTTTCGTGCTAAAGGATTGCAAAACGTGGAGCTCTTAAACATTCTTTTTAAAGGTGTTGCAATTAATGGAGGAGCTTGGGCCCCAACCCCATCTCAAGTTGTTTTACGCAAGGAAAGTGATGAGGTTGAAAAAGATTATAATGACGACACCATAGGAGATACAAAGTTCAACGAGAATGAGTTTAACAATGTTGAAAGTAACACTAATGAAGTTAACACTAGTGCGACTTATACTCAAGAGAGTGAGAAAAGGAGGAAAAGAGTAGATTCAAAGGTTGGATCACCTTCTAGGTTGTTTGACGCATTAGATCGTCTTTCCGATGCTATAGAATATAGAAAAAGAGACTTACCGGGATGTAGTACTTTGGAAGTAATGGAAACTTTAAGAAGTTTGCCTGGGATTATAGAGGGAGATGAGTTGTATATGAAGGCTGCAGATATACTTATCAAAAGAGAAAATAGAGAAATGTTTGTTGCACTACAAAAGCCATTAATACAAATTACATGGCTTAAGCAAAAAAGAGTTTGACATTATAGCAAAGTAAATTGACCATAGGATTACAAACTTTCATAAGCCTTATAGAAAAAACATTCCGAGTCTTGGCCTCGGTGAAAGACTTGGTTTTGTTTTGTGTTCAAATCATCATTAAATGTCTATCTTTGTCTAGTTAAATATAATATTATCAGGGGTACATTTTTGTAAAGTTTTAAGGTTAAATTTGTAAGATGCGTGCTAGTAGTGTAGTGTTTTTTTTAAGATGCTCATGACACCAAATTTGATGATTTTGTATAAGATAGTTGATTGTGGACTATTTTAAAATATATTCATTGATAAAGAATCTTGGAAACTTATCTATCTATGTAATTTTTTAACAATTTTGAAATGGTGGACAAGTGGAGTATCTACAATACTTAGAGGTTGTTCAAAGAGTTTAACATATAAACATAGAAAATCAAGGGAGTCTAGAAATACACGTAGAAAAATGAAATGAGTTTGGTATCCAACTTGAATCTAAAGTGCTCAATCAGATTACATTGCCCATGAGCAATCAGGAAAAAGTAAAATCAAGAGAAGCAAATGATTATTAAGAATAAATAAATGGCCATAGATTAAGCATATCTTTAATAATAAAAAAAAAGTACTAAATTTCATATCCAAGACTAAGAGTCCTATATGCTACACATCAAAATTTTAAATTTGATACCTCCATTATACAAATAAAAATAAATCTGTCTCTATCTATTGTAAAGCTATGTATATCTATTTACATACCCTATTTTCATAGGCCCTTTATTAGGCAACTTCACTCCACGCCTATTGCGAAACATTCTCCACCAATTCAATTTCTTCACACCATTCTTCTTCTTCTTCTTCTTCCCATATTTCATCCCCTTAAACTCTTTCCTTTTCATGGCTTTTGACCTCACATGACTTCTTAGCCCTTCAGCAAGTGCCTCAAATTTCCTCACTTGGTTCTTGTCACACACACTTCTAACGGCTCTATTCTTTACCTTCTCATACTTATCTTCTTTACTTACTACTGATCCTCTGTTCTCTTTGTGATTGAAGATCTTCCCTAACTGCTTCCACATGAAGTTATGGTTGTTGTGGTGATGGTGGTGATGATGGTGGTGGTGGTGAAAGATTACGCCGAGTTTGTTTTTGAGTTGTTTGAACGGTCCTACTGCTTGTTTCGACTCTTTTTCCCCATGCTTGATATTGAATGTTTTCATCGAATATGTGCTACTTGATTTTGAATCTGTTGTGGACGAATCGTCTTGGTGGGTTTGGGTAGAACGGCTCGGGGAAGAAGAGTCATCGTCATTGTCGACGGTTTCACTTTCTGTGGTGTCACTTTCTGTGGTTTCTTGTGTTGTCCAACTTGAAGAAGAAGAAAAGGCTGATTCAAACTCAGAGTTTGAGGATTCTGATTCTTTTTGTGGAGGTAAATGGATGTTGTTATGAGTTCGTTCCCTTCTTAGTTCTCTTGAGGGATGATGATCCAGCAATGTTGGCCCCATTACCATGTGACCATATGGACTTTGGTTCTTCTTTTTTACTTGTTTACTAGTTTCATCCAATTTAATGGCAGGCCTGAAGGTGGCCTTGGATCCTACTGAAGTACATCCAGATTTAGTCATTGGATTTACAACTTTGTGTTGTTTAGGCATTATATGGGCTTCAATGATTGGAGGTTTCATTATTGCTTCATCATTTCCTTGACTCCGAGGTATTCTCAAACCATGAACGAACTCGGAACTACGGTGCGTCACTATAGGATTTACTGGCTTAGTAAATCCTGTCCTTAAAGTTGAGTGATCTGTTTTTGAGTGAACTTTCTGTTGGTTTAATGTCTCATTCCTTTGAAGAACACACTGGCAATTGCCTCTTGTTTTCTTACTTTGGCTTGTGCAATGTTGTAGGGACAAAATGTGGAGTTCAATTCTTCTGAGTGCTGAAACGATGCCATGAGGTAAGTCATTAAATGCAGTATTTGAAGCTGAGGCTCTATCCCTAATGGGGTTCTGTTCAAACTTTGAATTTTCCATTTTTCTTGCAGTTTGATTGTGTTTCAACCATTCAACAACTTTTTTGTCTACTGGCTTTGTCTGTTTGTCATCTTTGTGTAGAAAATTGTAAAGAATGTTAGAGTTTGCTGCCAAGTTCTGTACAAAACCCAAAATCAATAGAGAATATAAAGTTGAACGTGAGTTTTAATTCTGTCGTTCAAAAAATGGTTTCCATGGAGAAGAAAAACAAACCTTTGAGACAACCTCCAAAACTCCTGAAGTAGCATCATCAAGCAAGCGCTTCATTAGAATCTGTGCCCTTTCATCAAGCTGCTTTGACAATAAACCCAACCAAACTACAATAGTCAAATATTCAAGTACAAAGCTCACTCAAACAAAGTCTTGATGATAAACTAAATCCATCTAAGAACAACTGATCAACAAGTCCAGTGCAATAGTCTCCTGCTTGAACCTCTGACTTCATTGACCAATCACCAAAACTGACTTCGGCAAATGATTTCGAGTACTATTATAATGTTTGAACAACTCTAATTCTAAAAATACTAAGTTAACAATAAGTATACAATGTTTAATAAAGTAAAAAGGCAATAAGATTGAGAGCGAGAAGAGTAACTTGCGAAAGCTTACAAGTTCGGAGTTCGTATCTCGCAAACAAATCTTCAAGAGAAGGATGTATAATTCCCTCAGTGCTAGGAGATCAAGATATAAGTCATCAACTTCCATATTGTCTGATACACTACATGACAACTAGTCAACGTTCAGTATAGACTCGACTCAGGTAGCAACTAATGAAAACAATGAGAAACCAACTGATAGTTTGTTCATCAAAAGCTCTCATATAACCTGGCCATAACAGATAAAAGGCTCTCGAACAAAACACTGAAATTCCCAAATTCAAACAATCAAATCCACTTCACCAAATTCCTTTATGTTAATCTCATATTGATTTGGAAACACCCGAGCATGCGCTGTTTCGATGTGCTAGAGCTGACCAAATTTGGTCTACCATTCTTTTGATTGTCTATCATGGGGTTCAAGTTCAAAGGTTCGCATCTCACCAAAAGGATGTTAAAGCAAGCTTGTTTAGGCAATTTAATGATCCAAAATATGTACTCAGAATTTGTATGTCAATTCCATGATTTCGAAGTAAACAAAATGATAAAATTCCTTGATCAAGCAGGAGATTGAGAATAACCCAAACTCAATTACTATTATTTATTGCTATCTTACATCAACATATTTTTGTATATAAAGAAACCAACATCAATAAATTCACTAATATTAACGGTTTAGACTTAGTTGTCCAGTTGTTACAAATTAATGACGGTCATTAACTCATGATTAAGATCACGATGATCAATTGGAGATGGCTTGACTTTTTTTCTTAATGAACGACTCATTCCTCGTTCTTTAGCCTCTCAAGGCTCTTCTCTATAGTTTCGATGCAATATGTAGTAGTTGTTGTCTAATTGGATGTATAGGGCAATTTTTGAAAAAAAATTAGAGAAAGGAGGTTAATTTTAGTGGTACGGAATTCCAAATTGCTGGAGAATCATGGTATGAATTGATCAATGTAAAACTAATCATTTCGTATCCACGATGCTTCCGACTATTGATGCAATTTGCAAAAAAAAAAATGAAACCTTAATCTGATATTTTGTAACTCTTCAGCCTTCAGTGGTGTTTGTAGATTGATCGAACTAAATATTTGTGAAAAAATTTCATCATAGCATCCTTGATATTATTATACAAATGAAATCCAAGTGAAACCGAAATTTTTTTTAAAAAAAAAGTAGAGTTTCATTTGTTTTACACAAAACAACTGTCCAATGAAAACACATTGTACTCAAAACAAAAGTTTTGAAAAAAAAAACTATATTTCAATTTGAAAGAAACCAAAACAATTCGACCAGAAACCAAGAGAGAAGAATCATGTAAAAGATTTGAGCATTCGAAAAAGAAATGGATAGGAGAAGGAGTAGATTCAGAAGCTACACATAACATCAAAAGATAAACGAATAGATTATCTCAGATCAAGTGTTGGATTAATAGTATTTTGCTTCATCCTCATCTACTTAAACATCCATATAAACACTCTTGCGAATGAAAATTAAAAAGTAAATCATATGAAACGAAACGCAAATCATGAAAATGAACGGAAAATGAGAAGAAACTCACAAGGACAAAGAACATTCAGGCCAAAAAAGACGGAAAAAGATGGAAGTTGCGGCAAAGGAATAGTAACCATTGAAGATAATAGAGGAAGAGGGGCGGAAGCAGGAGAGGGGTTAATTCTTTCGCGACGGGGCGCTTGATGTATTTATAAAGAGCCATGATTTTGCCCTAATTTTTCTTATCACGTGCTCAGTCCGTGACCCACTCCATGCTCTCTCCCAAGTGACACGTCACCGTTTTATGTTTTTTTTTTTTTATTTATTTACCATTATCGTTATATTATTATTTTACAACTTTTTTTTTCTTTTATATAACTTATCATTTGTTCTTAGATTTGTTTAATTCTTAATAAAAGATAACAGGAGATTCGATCGATGTCGGTTTGAGTAAATCCAAATCGACAACATCTCAAAAAGAATTTTAAATACATTTCTTTATAAGTAAGATTGATTTGAACATTCCCTAAACCAATCAAATTCATTTGGATAGTAATTTTGTAAACTTTTAAATCCACACCCCACTCACAATTTTGGTTTGGAGTGTCTCTTCCTTTCCTTGCAAAAGGCCAAATATCAAAATAAAAAACCTATCCACTAAATTTTCAATAGAAAATAAGAAAAGGAAAACACCCGAGTGTGCTTCAGTCTCATCCTTCAACCATGGCCACAACCTCATCCACCCATCTCCACCTACACCTCCCCCTCCTCCCTCTTCCCCAACCCCACCGGCCCCGCTTCTCTTCCCTACCCACCACCCTCCTCCGCCGTAGCCGCCGTTCCGTCACGGTCTCCGTGGGAACAGACATACTAGGAGACTTCGGCGCGAGAGACCCATTTCCGGCGGAAATCGAAAGCAATTTCGGGGATAAAGTGATCGGATATTCCAATACAGAGCACAAGATTCTGATCCCTAATGCCCGAGCCTTGGCTCTGTCTCAACAAGAGTGTGTTCCAGTTTCTTCGTTGCAGGCTCCAATGGCAGAGGATGAAGCCAAAATGCTCCTGAAGAAGGTATATTGTGTGTTTGCTTTTGAAATTGGTTTTTGACTTGATTTGAAGTTCTTTGTTGTTGTGGGTTTTTTTTTTTGTTAGGTTGTGGGTTGGAAATTGGTGGATGATGGAAGTGGGGGATTAAAGCTTCAATGTTTATGGAAATTGAGGGACTTTAAATGCAGTGTTGAGCTGATTAATAGAATTTGTCAAGTTGTTGAGAACGTTGGCCATTTTCCTGATCTTCATTTGGAGCAACCTAACCAAGTTAGAGCTGAGCTTTGGACTTCATCCATTGGTATACATATCTCTTCTTCTCCATTAATCCTCAATTTCTGTTTGTTAAAATGTTTGATAGGTGAGTAATTTTGGAATTGAATATGCAGGTGGTTTGAGCATGAATGATTACATAGTAGCTGCAAAAATTGATGAGATTAAAACATCAGATCTTGCTCCCAGGAAAAGAGCTTGGGCATAAACTCAAACCACTTTTTTTTTTCTTGATTTTTTTTCATATTTTAATTTGTATGAATAAAACCTTTTTTTCTTCATCTTTTTAATTTTCCTTTCTTCTTAAAGCCTCCTGTATACTAAACTGTTTGATAATTTGATTTATTTAGTCTGATGATAAGCAATGCCCAAATAAGTGTTGTGATGCTGCTCTACACTTCTTCATTTTTGTGAAAATTTTCACTCTAAATTGAGCTCAATATGTCAAAGGATCTTTGGTTTGTAGATGAAATTACCAAAATAGGCTTGTGTACGCGAAAAAGCTCATTTGGCTTTTTGACGACGGTCCATATTGCAAGCTCCATCGAAAATAATCTCATCCCTCTCTCGCTTTGTTCAATTATTCGTATGCATTTATTTCGAGTGAGACTAGTGATTAGATGATTTGTATCCACATAGCAGCACATCCAAAAATTTGTTGACGATGAGCTTTACAATTTAGTAAAAATAATTTGGAAAAAAAATGTAAAGAATGAGGTTAGACGATCGTTTTACCACGGCTTACAACTACATTGAGATTATTTAAATTCGTTATACAGATAGAGTCCTATAAAGTTTAGGGGATCTAAACCCTTAGATCTGTACTAAATCTATCGATTAATTTTTTCGCTTAATTTTTTTCACAAATCATACATTATCTAATAGTGATGGAGGTTTTTTGACTCTAAATCTCATGACTTTCTTCTTTAATTGATAAGGAGATCTTGAATTGTAACTATATTATAAGCACAAATTTTTCATTAGCGAATTCGTCATTTTTCATAAAAAAAAAAAAACAAGTTATGACGACCTATATAATAAAGCACGGTGCATGTTTTGAAAGGGTCAAGTTTGATTATTATTATTGTCATTGTTGCATTAATGTTCCAATCCTCTGTTTATTTGTTATAACATTGAATGTGTGAGTTAGGTTTCCAACCTTAAGCAACTTATGAGTCCCTCTAACGATAATGCAAAATCGGGTGTAGAGAAAGCAAATTAAGTGTCGACATTTTTTGTTAGAAGCTGTTAATTAAATTTTATACTAACCATATCTTAAACTTTATGTATTTAAACTTAAACGCATTTGATCACTTTTTAGTCGAAGATTGCACTCGTCAATTAGTGTTAAGGTATTATAAAAAGTTTATCTTTACCTAATAGCTTAAACTTTTGGATTAGATCGATAATTGAAAACCATATCATATATATATATACTTATTTTATTAATAGTTGAAGTCATATCTCATGAAACAAAATGGTGGGGTAGGTTAGCTACCAAATTAAGTTAAGATAATCACAACACTTAGACACAGTGACCAACACTGCAACAATTTCAACTTTTAAGGTCTCTTATCTTTGAAACAATTAAACTTTAGATAGATATATTTTTCCCATTTTTTTTTTCAGGGAGGGGTTCAATTTGAAAGTGGTAAATAAACAATTACCAAAAGAAAAAAGAAAAGAAAAAGGTGATCATTGGGTAAAACAAAAGTCAAAAAAGGGAAAAGTTATTGGTTTTTAAGAGTTGGAATTGGAGGTTAAGCTGCTTATTTCTACCACCCTCTTATTGATCCCTTTCAATAGCTTAAGAAGGGAAAAAATTGGAAGTTGGAAGAGTTAGGTAATCTAATAAAGAGGAAACAATAAAAGTTTGGTGTAGGCTAATATATATAAATTTGGGAGATGAAAGGGAAATTAAAGTGATAATATTGTGAGTAAAAATGATGGGGAATAATAATAACAATACTTGGGTTTGTGTGTTAGTGGTGATTTTTGGGTTTGCATTTATAAGATGCAATGCTACAACATATATTGTAGGAGATACTTCAGGTTGGGATATTAGCACTGATCTTGATACCTGGTCTCAAGGCAAGAGGTTTTTTGTTGGAGATGTTCTTGGTACTATATCTATCTAACTTATATATATATATTATATGTCTATCTAGTTTGTTCATATTAAATCAAATACTTAATCATTTTGCAATAGTTATATCCATAATAATAATAATAATCTAAATTCATTTATATCTCTTCTGATGATCTCCATGCATATTTAGTGTTTCAATACTCATCATCGGCAAGCTTAAACGAAGTGACTAGAGAAAATTTCAACACTTGCAACACTACCAATGTTCTTAAAGCCTACTCCTCCGGCAACACCACCGTCACCTTGTCCAAGCCCGGCCAGAGGTTCTTCGTTTCCGGCAACAGGTTGCTCTGTCTCGGCGGCATGAAGTTGCAAGTCAATGTTGAAAACAACCAATCATTCTCCCCTGCTGCCGCTCCTCAGCCACCACCGTCGTCCCACTCCGACGACCTCCCCCGACCTTCTTCCAAAACTGACAACAACAGTGTTCCCAACACCGCCGCCGGATTTGTGATGGAAGGAAAACAAGCTCGTGCCATTCTCTTTGTGTGTTGTGTTATATCCACATTATCCTTTATGGTGATTTAATATTACATATATGTAACATTCAAGTTTTCATTTTATTTTATTGTACGTGTACCAAATTTTAACAAACAAAATAACAACAAATCTAAAACGGTATTAAACAATTGTGATAGGTAAACTTTGTTACGAAACATGATAGATTAACAAAATGAGATAATAGATTATGAGATAAACGAAACATTATAAATTATATTTTGGGAAGAATAAGTCATCAATCATACACATTCTCTACAAAAACCCATAATTTTAAGTATTACGAGAGTTTATGATAAACATTAAATATTTTAATGTCGAATCATTTTTAATAAAGAAAATACAAACTTAATTTAAACTTTAAAGGACCAAAAGATTACGGAGTAAACTTTAATAACGGTTACTATTTCACAAATGTTGAAATATTGATATTATTTACATCATTTACTATAAGGTGATTTTTTTCATAGCAACAACGCGACACAACTATTGAAGAAAAATTGTAACATGCATTTAAACTTTAATTTATTTGTGTAGAATTGTTAAAATTATGGAGTATTTTAAAAAATATATAAAAATGTTTCATCAACCAACTCGTCAAATGAGAAGTAGCTAACCAATTTTTAAGAGAGATATAATTGACTGAATTAATTTCGGTAGCTACATCCCTACGAAATTTAAAGAACTTAAAGGAGCATGAGTCATATATTCTGCGAAACGTCGTTCTTGTCAAGGTTGGATGTCTTTTTCAGTCTACTCAAGTACAAACTCTTAGGAGCACAGACAAGATTGGATGTCTTTTTCAGTCTACTCAAGTACAAACTCTTAGGAGCCCTTAGTGATTTAAACCAAGAAGCACATAGATTCCAAAAAATAACTTCTCCTATTAGAGAACGCATTTTATATTTACATAAACCTGTAATATATTTGGTAACGGATCGTTCATATTTGACTTCCTATTGTTTGGTAAACTCGATTTGGTTAAAGAGTTTTTTTTATCGTTAATAAGATAGGTAGGAAGAAAAATATTGAATAAGTTAGTTGGGACGAAGTCGGGGCTTGGAAGTAGAACTAAATTGTTTTTCAAGGAATTAATTCGTTTGATGCCGAAATTTTAGAATCCGAATTGGGTTGGGCTTTGAATCCGAAAGTCGAGCCCGAAATTGGAGCGGCGGAAACAATAACCCTAATTCCTTCTTCCCCTTATTTAAACCCCTGAAGCCGCCCGAGGTTTTACCCCCATCAACTCGAACTCTTTCTTGTCTGTGTTAGCGGCGGCAGAAGCTGGTTTAGGGTTCCCTTTCTTCCTTCTTTTCATGAGGTTCTTTATTTTTACTGTTACTTAATTTCATTAACAAATTCTATGTTCACTGTTTTTTCAAATCATTTTTGTTTTTCGTTGTTCTGCGAGGTTTTCTAGTTTCGTTTTTCTTTGGATTTTCCTTCGTTGGTTTTATGTACAACAAGTGGCTTTGATGATTTCATGAAAGATCAAGCTCAACAGACCGGAATGCAGGATTCTTTTCGAATCTTGCGTGTCGATTACTTTCGAAACTGAGCCGTCTCTCTCTTTTTTCTTTTCATTTTCTCTTCGAACGAAATCTGTTTTTTCTTTTTTACTCTTTTGTGAAGAGCGTTTTTCTTGGGAAATTGGAGGGTTACAATGAGGATAAAAAGCTCCCTCTTCTGAAATCCATTGAGGAGACTCTGCTGGCAGAATCGAACCTAATAATCTCCATTGCCATCTGAGTATACCATTCTATTTCCCATTTATGTACACTCTTCCTAATTGAGATTTGATACTTTGATTCATTTGCTGTTTGTTTGATTTTGTTGTGTTATTGGTTCTTCAAGTTTTTTTAATTGTTCATCAAATGATGAAACGAGGAATAATCTTAGGACACCTTCCTACACAGCAAAGCCAAGCTGTGGATGAGAACAAAATTTCCTTTCTGATGATGATCACTCTTTTGTTCATTTGATTTAATGGGATGCCGATAATAAGAATTTTCATTTGATTTTAATATGCATTGTGTTGTGAACTGAATTGAAATCTTTATGAATGTTCAAAATTTCAACTTTAGGATTAAAAGTATACTAATAGCCCATAATCTACTAGATAATGAACCAAAATTCATGTGGGTTAAGAACATTTGACAAAACGTTGTAGAACATAAAAGTAATGGTGACTCAAATTTGGTTTGAAGGAGACAAATAAAGAGATTAAGCCTACAAATGAAAGAAAATTCACCTACGTTTTATTGATTAAACAAACATTGAAGGCAGTGTTAAGGTACATCAAAATCTTCCAACGGCCATTGCCCTTCTGCCAAATGCACTTAACTCATCCATCCGTTCGCTTCATTCATCTCCAAATTTAACCATCCACTCTCCCCTTACCGGCGAACTTGAAGCGACTTTTTTCCGGCAAATATCCACGACGATTTCTCCCATTATTACCCATATACCTGAAAATCCACATCGACACAACCACTGCAGCAGCTCCAAACCCACCAGAGGCCAAGAATCCCAGGAATAAAAGCGAGGCCGTTATCACTGCAGGGACAAGAACCGGGCTGAATATGACCAACAATGGGGTAACGACGGCCAGACCAATTACGGTACCGGTCATCAGTAGGCCGGAGAGGAAGAGAAACGATGTGCCAGTGGTGACTGCGGTGGCGGCCTTGACGACTTTGTGAGAGCGGGGGAGTTGATCGGAGGAGAAGTGTTGGGATTTTGAGTACTGAGGGTTGCGAAGTTCCGCCATTGAATTTCGGGTTGTGGGTTTTTTTTGATTGAATGAATGTTTTTTGATTATATATATATATAAGAAATGGATACGCAGGTGTTTGAAGACTTCTTATTGCATGCATTTGAAATGGCTTTACTTTTGGACAACTCGATTTTTTATGTGGCTTGCTCCTTCTGATTATGTTTCGTTTCCTGTCGTTTTGATTGTTACGTTTTGATGGTTGTCATTTGCATTTATTAGTGACATCTAATGTAAATGACAAATGAAGAACACATATGATTAAGTTTACAAGCAGTATTGTTTATATTATATTAGAAGTAGTAACATTTTGTGTGATGTTTATAGTTTATGGTTAGGTAAGTTCTCTGATCAAAACCTACTCACCATTTCGAATTTTCCATCACTCACTCACTTAGTTTCTTTATTAAAGAATGAAGTGTATATATGGTTCCTTGTAAAGTACGAATTGTGTTTATCAAGCATTGCTGAGATTAAGACTTCTAAAAGCTATACTGTCCAAGCCCCAGATCTTTTGTTAGACACAATTTGTTTCAATTCCTCCAAACGAACACAACTTTTTTCCAATGAATTCTCCTTTTAATTAAACAAAAAATATTAGTTTCAACCCATATTTTTGTGTTAGATTTCTAAATACGTAGGATTTCTAAACCTCAAATAAGAAGTTTGGGTATTAGGTTATTTTTATTTTCGTTTTTAAATTTGAATGGTTGTATATGAAAATCATTAATAGTAAAGCGAAAAATTTATTTATTAATATCTATATTTATTATATTAATTCGAGAATTTTTCAATTTAACCTGAAAAAATAAAAAATATCAACCCAATCTACATCCCATATTATATAATACAAATAAAAAAATTTCAATTTTTAATAAATCACGTATACCATATTGCCTATTGCTCCATATTATAAAACATCACATAACTGTGACTGCGAGGTCATGATTATAGCACATGAATCCATATTCTAATGTACTAGACACTAGTGATGACTTGTATGTGCATGTACACTTAATTGCTTGTGTGACAAATTTAATATGATATTGTAGACTTCCTATACGATTGAGCAACAAGATGTTATATCGGTTGTTGTCTACAAATGACTCTTGTTGTTCAACTTTGACCCCACAAACATTGTAGGGAATAAATGTGGTAGTGGTAGTTAATTGTATACAAGTCCCTCTAGGAATACAAAATCCTAAATAAAATTTAAGATAGCCATCTTTTCGTTGTTGTTGTTAACCCTAAAATTAAAATGTGGGTTTGAGGCTAGAATATTTATTTAATCTTATCTTTTTATTTCGTAGAGATAATTTAAAAAAATTATTTGTGCGTTTAATTGAGAAAGATCTTTGAAATCGTTATATTATCGATCAGTTCCTTCTAAAATTCACTTTCAAACATGACGAACGTTACAATAATCACAAATTACACGAAGAAAGGAAAAGTTCAAATGAAGAAAATTATTTTATTAATAAAATTTAAATACTCCAAACTAATTTTCTTAATTTCTATATTACCCCTATGAAAAGGGTCCCATATTATGAAAGAAAATGATCAAATTCATTCACTTTTTGGCACATTGACAAGAAAAGTACTCCAATTTTACTTGAAGGAGCTTTTGTATTATTTGCAACTTGCTCCTCAAGTTGGCTGCCCCTCAATTTAAAGCCCCTTCTAGAACAATAATGCTTCGAATATTTTTTTTCAATGTA
This sequence comes from Cucumis melo, assembly GCF_025177605.1. NCBI lineage: Eukaryota > Viridiplantae > Streptophyta > Magnoliopsida > Cucurbitales > Cucurbitaceae > Cucumis > Cucumis melo. Next base: position 21,873,691 of record NC_066865.1, read on the forward strand.
AAATTATAAATAATTATAAATAATCAACGTCGTCAAAGTTTATCGAAATAAAAGTTGAAATACTTGATCAATAATTTAGCTTTTTTATCTAATTACATTATTCGACTTGTCATATATAGAAAAATTTGGACAAAATATCAATTTATATATCTACATATCGTAGTTGGTTGTATCAATTTAAACTATAGTTTTTAGTCTGATTTTTAGAACCATGTGTCAAATAAAGACCAAAAAAACATTATTTACTAACTTTTCATAAAAACAAAAAATAAAATAGTTACCAAATGAACCTAAAATTATTATTTATTCTTACGTTACCAACAAAAAAAACTATTTTAGTAAAATAAGAAGTTGGTGACAACTTAAAATATTAAAATTGTTTCTAGAATGAATTTTTACTTTAAATTCTCCCAAAAAGTTGCTTTAAAGAAAAGGTAGAATTTTAAATTTTATTTTATCCCACAAACAAAATTCTTTGCAAATTTGACCATTTTATTTTAGTTATTTTTATCCATATATTTTAATTAAATTAAGTCTCCAATCTTCTGGAGGCCGCCCACGTGATCCCCCACGTGACTATCATCCTTTTATTTCCATACTCAAAAACTTAGTCATAAATTTCATCCATTTTTTCAATCTGTGAGATTTCTTATATACATAACACTACATATATACTCCAAAGCTAAATTATTACGTAATAATCTAGAGTTCGATGATAAAATCATTATTAAATTAAAACTACGAAACAAAATTGTCATCACATAAATTTAATATCTAAGTAATAACATATATTTTTTCTTAGTTTAAATTACATAGAGATACGTGTCGCATTATTAGTCGAGTCTTTAAATATTAAAACTTTTACATGAATAAAATTATTATTAAATTATGATCTAACGCACAATTATTTTAATTAATAGTGGTTTTTGACATTATTGAGTTTATTTAAATAATGAAAAGAAGGTTTAGGTCTCGGTGGTATCAATAATTTAACTATTTGCATTTCTTTTTGTTATCTTAACAATCTTTTTTGTAATAAAAATTATAATAAGGTCAAGAAAGCTTACAAATATTATATATATATATATATATATACACTTTTGGTTGCATTATTAGAAGGCCATTTGCAAAGGGAACCAAAGTTGTCAATAATCTTTCCAATCTGTCTTGCAAATTATGGATTAAGAGAAGTTGTTGGTGTGCTAAATTAAAGTCTGTTTAAATTTCTATGTCACCCAAAATTAAATACCATAATAATTCATAATTATATTCCTCCAAATTTTTTTTAAATTTAATCATATTATAAAATTTAAACCTTTTTTTATAAATTTGTTTTTAAATTTATATAAATGGTTCTCGTCGAAAATAATTTAAGCTTAGATGGATTGGCTCTAATTAAATTCTATTTCGTGTTTTTTAGTTTACGAGTGAGAAAAAATGGTGTGAGAAATCATAGGTTTTATGAGAGTGCTATATGATTGGAATAATTTTTCATATTATACGAAATAGTTTTGTGGTTTTTTCTCCCATTTATAAGTTCTTTTTACGAAATCAGTGTTCATAAATAAAAAAAAATTAAAACACAATCATTATCAAGCGAGCCTAAGTTATTTAATCAAATTTTTTTAAAAAAAATTAAAAATTTTAGTTATTATATGTTAACTTTTTAACCTAATTATCCCATCCACCCAATATTTATGCTAAAACTTTTGTTGTCACATTAAAATGATTATAAACTATGATATTGTGGGACCAAAATGGTATATTGAATTATTTTGATTGCTTATTAGGGATAATATCAAATTAGATATTTTCAAACTTCATTGGCCTAACTAATGCGTTTTAAAAGTTTTAAGAATTAAAATAATATAAAAAATAGTTTCCAATAATATTTATAAAAAAAAAGAAAAGCCACCTCCTCGATAAACATTAATAAAACATCTTTACTATATTTATAAATATTTCGATTGATTTATTTTACTATAACCCAAAATTACACATCATAAAACGAGATTTAGGAATTATGAAATAACATTTTATAACCGTTAAATTTTTGAAAAATATAGAATACGCTTTGGTAGCAAATTTACTAATCTCCATTTAAATGAATTTCGCAAAAATGTGTTTAGGGTTATCCGTACATTCTTATTGTTAAGCAAGAATGAAAGTGACAGTTTTACGTATTTCTTAGATTGCATATGTGTTTCATACTATTATGTATTAATTATGGTTTTATGAAAACTTTACTAAATAATATGTCATTATGAACTTAATGGTCAAAAACTTAATGTCCAATTATTCGTTCAAACTTCGAAGTGTGTATTATATTATATATTATATAGTCCACAATGGTTGGCAAATACATGACTATGGGCATATGGTTCTACTTCCTTAAACTCCTTCTTAACTCCATTGCTAATCTGCTTCCTTCATAGATTTCATAAGGTTATGTTAATGTTATCTCTCCATTTTTGTTTAGTTTATACCCTAAACTTGGTCGACTTAGAATTTGATTAATACAATTTATAATTAGAATTTAGTTTCGATGGTTTGATAAATTTTCCTAAAACGATCCTATATTGAACTTAATTTTATAAAACGTTAGAGGTTATTTGGGACAAGAATTATATTAGACTACGATAACCATTTACTTTTAGCAACAGTAAATACTATTTAAAGATTCTTAATTAACCGCAGTTATTTCAAAACCCTCAATTTGATCGGGTATTTACTATTTGACATTCATAATTTTTTAATTATTTTATACATTGTTTACTATTTTTTTTTCAAACTAAAATAATTTACAATGCAAAACACATACTATTATAATCTAAACTTTAATCTACATCCCAGACCTTAACTATAATAATCTAGAACTATAATAACTCATTTATTACTCCAAACACTTCCGAAGAACTTATTCAAACAATATGGATTAAACTCCAACTTACTTCAAAATGGAAAATACCAAATTTGTAATTTCGCATTCCACTCCTTTTGACATTTACTTACACTTCATAGCATATCTAAAATTTATGTTATCAAATTCACTAATACAAATAAAACTAAAAAAAAGTTAAAAAACAAAATAGGCAAATACTCATCAAAACTTAAATATCGTTTTATCTCATGACCCATCTTCACTATTGGAGTATTGGAAGAAACATACACTAAAATCAAATTATCCGTCTTACAAATACCTTTAAAATATTACAAGTTTACAGCGTCTTAAAGTATTTGAAAGTTTAATCGTAACAATTTTACTATTTACGATAACTTTTTTATATAGAAAAATTTTATATTAATTTGCACACTTTCGTAACCTCAGGATTGCATCAAATATTTTATAAATAGAATTAAAGATGGTTGGTAATTTTTTTGAAAATATGTTACTAACATACGTCTACGCAACAAACCCATCTGCATCAAATCCATCAAACTTCAAATAATTCAAACAAAAAATTCCTCAATTTTCTTAAAATAATTATAAATTTAAAAGTTACGAAAATTAAAATCAAATCCATCGGACAAAAAAAGTGATTTTCCATTTTCTTTTTCAACCAAAAGAGAGAGAGAGTAAAAGAGAAAAACGGAAATAGCGACACACCACTTTCGAACCTTCTTCGTAATCACAAATCATTCCCTAAACTACCCTTTTACCCTTCCTCCTTCCCCTTTCCTCTCCCTTTCCTCGAACCTCCACAGAAGCCCCCATTTTCATATCCTTTTTAAACTCTCGTTCCTCACTCCCAATTTTCCACTCAATTTCTTCTTCTTCTTCTTCTTCTTCTTCTTCTTCTTCTTCTTCTTCTAAATCTTCATCCAATTTCATAACCAATCAACCAATTCCATGGATGACGCTTCCACTCTCGATCTCATCAGACAACATCTCCTCAACGATTTCAACTCCATTGAAGCTTTCGCTTCAAATCTCAACTTCGACCACCACAACAACGGACACCAATCTCAAATCTCCTCCTCCACCCCTTCAAAGGTTGCTCCACGCCGCCCGTCGCTAAACGTAGCGATTCCACCTAAGAGTTACTCTGTAGGATCGGCGGTTGAAACCTCGATTGAGGCCAAATCGGATGTGGGTGTGAGTCGGCATTACAGAGGAGTCCGCCGGCGGCCGTGGGGGAAATACGCGGCGGAGATTCGTGACCCCAGTAAGCGTGGGGCTCGGGTTTGGCTTGGAACTTATGATACCGCTATTGAAGCTGCGAAAGCTTATGACAGAGCTGCTTTTAGGATGAGGGGAAGTAAAGCCATTTTGAATTTTCCTCTTGAGGCTGGGAAGGATGTGGAGGATCCGCCATCGACTTCGGATGTTGGACGGAAAAGGAGGAGGGAAAGTGAGAGTGAGGTTGTGGAAATGGGAAAGAAGGAGATGAAGAAAGAGGAGTCATCGGAAACAGGGGAGATCGGAGTTCCGAGTACCGTTTGTCCTTTAACGCCGTCTTGTTGGGCGACGGTTTGGGACAGTGATGGAAAAGGAATTTTTAACGTGCCGCCGTTATCGCCTTATCCGTTAATGGGACATCCTCAATGCACAGTCATATAAATATATAAATACAAATTGTGAAAAAATAAATTTCATGAATTTGTTTGTTTTTTTCAAAAAAAAAGAAAAAAAAAAGAAAAAAAAAGAGATTAATCCATCAACTTTGTGAGGGTTAAGATGAAGCTTATCCAAGTTGATGAGAATTAAAAAAAAAAAAAAAAAAAGAAGAAGAAGAAGTAGAAAAAGGTGATATGTTTTGAAGTTTGGAGATTAGTATGATTTGTTTGTTCATTTATTGGAATGTAAAATTTTGAACCATCAAACATCACGAATATGTGTTGAAAGGTTAAATTGCTAATATGAATTTATTTGGTACGTGACTTTATTTAAATTCTATAATGTGGTTTTGGTTGTTGCTTTAATTTTATCTTCTAAAAGTGTAATAAATTGTTTAGTTCGGATAACAATGTTAGGTTAAAAAATGATGAGAACAACTAGTTGTATTTCTAAGTTCTTAGAAAATAAATGAAGAATATATTAAAAAGATGGGAAAATGATAAAAACATTGTATTGAGTAAGGAAGGAGAAGTGATCCTACGATGAATGACGGCGATAAAATATTTTTGCACATTTAAATGTACAAGTTCGTAATTTTTACAATAAGGTATATTTTGATCATGGTGATTAATTAAGAAGCTTGTTTATTTATTTTTATTACTATTTGATGTAGAAGTGTTAATTGATCATCATTAAATTCAATGTGTGAATTCTTATCTTCTACCAATAGGTGCAATATTGTATATATGTGCTCTATCAGTGTGATGTATGACATGTTCGAATTGTTTTTCTAAGTATTTCAGAACATTTTTAACTTAAAATTACTTTTTATAAAAAGTCAATCAAATCAAACTCGTATCACCTTATTCATTTTATTGGTTAATACGTGTTAGGTCCGGTAATCCACCTTATTCATTTTTAACTTAGAAGATAATTGATTGATTGATTGATGTTATTGTTCCTTGATGTAGATACTCATGTTCGAGTGTCGGCCAAATTGTCATAATAAGATATAAAAAGTCTCATATTGATTGTATGTTATATATTTTGTGTCTTACAAAAATTTTGGTACTTCAACTAACATTGTGTCTTACAAAATTCACAAAATGCCATTGTTTATAGACAACTTAACAAGCGTCAAGTGGATTACATAACCACTAAGGATTGGTATCTTCAAAACATTTGACAGTATAGATGTACATCTATTAAACAATATTTATAATAGAGACTCAATTTTATAACTTTCTTATTTTATTTTCATTAAAAAAAACCATATATCAAAATTCTATTCAGTTTCGTAACCTTTAGAAACAAGATTTGAAACAATTCAATTCGGTTACATAACCTAGATTTTTTTGAAAGAAACATATAACAAAAAAGTTTTGTTAGATTTGAAAACATCCCACATATAAAATCGTGAAATTGAAACAATTCAATGCATATGAATATAAATTAATATTTGCGACAAAAATTTATGAATCTAGTGCCTGTAAACCGTTCGTACAATTGACATACGACAATAAATATAACAACTGTGGGGTTCACATGAAAGAATACCAGATTGATAGAGCCCTTGGCTTCTACACATACCCATAGTTTTGATATTTATTTTTGGTTTTGTGAGTATTATTATTATCATCATATATTCTTGCAAGTTGTTTGTGAACTTAACTTCTAAAACCAAAACCCCTCACAACTTGCAATGACATAGACCATTGTCCTCAACAATAATATCCTTTTCATTTCTCTCTTACTCCTTTTTCTTCTTCTTTTGGTCCACTCCATACCCCACCTTTTCCCCCCCTACTTGTTGAAAGTTTCACAATCTTTTATATGGAAGTATTGTCCAAGGTATCATTTCAATTACGACGTTTTTATGTGTTATATTTTTCCGTTTCAATGTTTTTTGTTTTCATTATATATTTTTTCTTAGTTTGATAATTGTAAGACAGAAGATCAAACATTTTCTACTTTAATGATAGGAGTTCATGTCAATTACTGCTACACTTCAGTTAAAATTACTAGTTTTTAATCTTTCTATGCTTTCTTGCATTTTGTTTGTTACATTATTAGTTTATTCTTAAACTAAGTTTCCTTTTTTTTTTCTTGACGAGAGGTTAGAGAATTGAACTCTTAACTTTCAGATTGATGGTACAAACTTTGTGCCAATTGAGTTACATATGCTCGTATTGGACATCTAAAGCTTAGAATGTGTTTAGTACTCTTAATACTTCAAATCAATAAATTAATATTTTAAGATTTAACCCAAATTTATATTCTTCAACTTTACCAATATGAGAAGTTAAAGGTCAAATTATTCTTACATGATGTACCTCACTAGGAATTTATTAGTTTAAACTCATACAAAGGAACATGTGGGACACTCTTTAATATATCTCCCCACCAAATTCTATAGAGACCTTAATGAGATATACTTTGGATTAACATTGAGTGATAAATTTATTATAGGATAGGAGTAGATCGACATTTTCTTTTGGAGAGATAGGTCCCATAGAAAGTAATTAAATACGACATCAAATCAAACCAACAGTTGTTTTTGCAAAATGATATCATGGAACGAAGATAAATATAGTTATTAAGATTATTATAAGTTTTAAACGTCGATGTTGACAAAATATTAAGATTTCAATCTTATGAAAATGTTTAAACTTAGATATTATTTCTAAAAAAAGAATACTAAACTTAAATATCTAGATCAATTCATTTGTCATTCATCGATAGAACTTTAAATACGTATAAATAGTCAGTGAAAGTCTTCACTCCAAGTCAACGTGAGGATGAAGATGACGATGAGATAAGATTGATGGGTTGTTTTCGAGTGAAAGACGTGTGCTCCTACTTGTAAATGGAGTGGATTTGATATTAAATATATGAGCAACTTGGGTTGTCGTTAATGGAGGTGAGTCCCTACATTTAGGACAACTTTGTCTTCAAGTGATTTCCCCTAACTTTTAAACCTAGATATATACATCACAAAATATTACCTATTTGAAAGTTTGTATTAGTGATATATCGAGTAAAATAGGATCCATATACATCTATTTGGTACCATCTAAAAGTTTAGGATACGATTTTTAAATATTTTGAAGAAAAATATGTCGAAGATTGAAAATCATTTATGTCATTTGAAGTTATACGAGTAAATATAAACTTTTAATGTATGTTTTGTTGTAGCTTATTTGAGAGTACAGGACTCTGACTTGAATGTATTGTGCTATAGACTCTGTAATTTCTACTCTATAATTTTTCAAACCTTTAAGTAAGCTGATGAGTTGAGAAATGGTGCATTCATCATGTAACTTCGTTGATTTGTATTTCTAGATTAGTTAGGTTTTCATCGCCTAATTAAAAAAAAAAAAAGGATTAGATCAGGTAAATCTTTCCTAGTTGGGATTACAATAAATGAATTTTTTACGACTTAGCAATTATGAATCACTTTAATTGAGTAAATTGAGATAGAGTCACTTCAACTTTTCATGTAAGGCATGGCAACTACAATGTAGCCACCCTCATGATAGGTACTGGATGCAAATTTGAAAATCAAACATTATCTCTAATAATTACTCGATAGACATTTGAAACGTTTCTTTTTTCTATTTCTCTTCATCTATCTAATCTAATAGTGTAAGACTATTTGTTACATTATAACAACCATCTCCGATAGACATTTGGGTGATTTCTTGAAAAATTTCTTAGAAAGCATATATGTAAGAACAAAGTATATTCCAAAGTGATTCTTATCTGTCTAGAAAATGTTAGGACTATGAAGGGTTGAAAATAACAGGAAGATGAAAGTCTAATCTCGAGGGGTACTCATCCCAACCCTTTTCCACTAGGTGACAAAAATTAAACATAAAACTCAACAAAGTCAAATAATTGTCTAAAATCTTTTAGAAAACATGGGTCCAAAAATAATAATAAAACCTTCAATTACTCAATTTAAAAGAGAGTGGTGCACTTTGTCTAAAGCACATTTAATAAATTACTAAAACTTCAATTTCACAACACCTCTTTGCATTTTTCAATATCATGTCTACCTTAAAATCAAATACAAAATATAAATTAATAGAAATGTTACTTTTTGTTTGGATTTTGAATTACATTATTTTTTTTTTATGTTTTTTTCCAAATTCCAAAATTACCCTTTGTATAATGTGAACAAGTAGAATTCGGTGTACACGTGTCGGTAGACGCAATGGTAATTTCCAACACTATAAATTCTTCCCAAAACCATTCCTCAAGTGTTCAAAATCTCATAACAATGGAACTACCAGTTGAAGAAGACAACGACGACGAGTTCTCACCATTAAACCTCATCCGATACCATCTTCTACAAGACTCCCATTCCTTCTCCACTCTCCGAGATTTCGGATTCAAACTCGAATTCGAAGATTTCGAGTACGTGAAACCATCGGAAGAGGAAGAAGAAGAGCCTCCGATTCAGAGTCCGAAGAGGCACCCAGAACGACAATCGCCGCGTTCGAGCTCGCCCGATGGGGGTAGGCGTTACAGAGGGGTTCGGCGGCGGCCGTGGGGGAAGTTTGCGGCGGAGATTCGAGATCCGAGTAGAAAAGGGAGTAGGGTTTGGTTGGGGACTTTCGATTCGGATGTTGATGCGGCTAGGGCTTATGATTCTGCTGCTTTTAAGATAAGGGGAAGAAAAGCTAAGTTGAACTTTCCGTTGGATGCCGGAAAGTCTGACCCGCCGCCGGGGAATGGCCGGAAGAAGAAGAGACGTGAGACGAATTTGAATGCTTAATGAATATAAAAAAAAAAAAAACACTTTTTATAAAATCTTTGAACAAATCTTCATTGTGGACTAATCATGAATTTGTATATGAATTTCTAAATACACTAAAAAAGAAAAGGATGAAAAAGTCTAATTTCGTATGCATAGTCAATTTAGTATTGTAATAGAAAGCTTTTGAAATATCAATTAGGTATGAAGTAAAATGTTCTCTTTCATATAAAGGATGATTTTCTGGTCATAAGTTGGACTTATATTTTTCCCTTTGTTGCACATCAATTGACTGATCGAAACTTTAAATTACATACCCAAAGTTTATCATTTTTGTCTTTACATTACGTTCACCATCGACATGGAGCTTGATGTGGTCTTTTTAGAACTTGGTTTTGTTTGTTGTCAGAGTCGATGGAACCTAAGGACCTTACCACCAAATTTACATTTTATTAGTTCTCAGGATATATCAAAGTCCATTAATCAAATCTCCAACACTTTGAAGATTAGTGATGATCAACACAATGTTATTTCAATCATTCCAAATTACCCACACTAAAATACACACCAACTCAAAAGAAGAATGTAGACTACATAGGAGGACTCTATCATCACTTCATGGGGAAAGAGACTCCGTTGATGGAGGCTCAAAGAAAGTCGAAATAGGAGAGCATTCATGTTGTGAACATGAAGGAGACAACAAATAAGATCCTATAAGTGAGCAACCCATTTTTGAAGACTTATATTTGAATAGTTGAATTAATGAGTTTGGGCTTGTAGTCCACACGGGTTAACATGCATGGTAGTAACTAGCAATGTACTTTGTCCCTTTCAAATAGCATCTTTATTTGCAAAATTACGTTTTCAATCCAAGAATATGTGTTTTGTCGTTTTGTCCTTAAGTTTTCAAAGATTTAGTTTATAATTTTCAAATTTTGTACATTATCCATTTGATTCCTATCTTTCTAGATACGGTGAGATAAACTAAAATATTTACAAATACAATCAAATATTTTTTGAATGGACAGATGTTTGATAAAAAATTAAAAAGGAAAAATAAATTAGAGCAAAATGTACACTTTGACACAATGTTCAAATTCTTCTGATTATGAACATCTAAGATACAACATTACTTTACTTTTTAATAATCCTTCGTCTTCCCTAATAGTACATCTCCGTATATGAGAAAAATCCTACAAAACCTAAAGCTAAAATTGTATCTCAGTTACAACAAATGTGGAGGTTCATCTTCATACTAATTGGTAATTACATCTTCCAAATTCTGATATAGACCTGTACCTAAAATTCTCCTAAAAGAGAGCTCCTCAACTCAATCAAAACCTCTTGATTTCTAAGTTCCATTACTCTAAAGTCAAGAAAGTACCATTTCATAAGGAATGATCATTACTCCTCCGAACTATAATCACTTGATTCTGGTAGAACAGGAACAGCAGCACAACAGAACGCTTCTTTGTCCTTGAGGAGAACACAGCTACCATCTGAATTCCATTTCAGGTCGGTTATTGCGAATTCCGATTGAGGGACGTTTACGCAATAAGCCCCTGCAGGGGTCCACATGTATAAATGCGGGCTACCGGTGCAGAGAATAAGACGTGTGCACGTCGGATCCCAAGCTGCTGCTCGGATAGGATCTTTCTGCACCAAGATGGCTGCTAGTTCTAGATGGTGAATGTCCCAAATCCAAAGAGCCGTCGGCATGCTGTCGTTGCGTGTACAGATGTATTGGCTATCCTTGCTCCATAGCATGAGACCTGTTATATAAATTAACGATAAAACCATATTTAGGAGACAGATGATATCTTCTCATCTAATACAAAACACCAGAGGGATGTTCAAACTTATTGTTGACAACAAACAGATAATCCGAATTGTGTAACTTGATTTTGGTAGGCTTACCTTTAGTAGTTCTTTATGCAATTGAATATTTACGTTTTACTATGTACTTCATGCCAAGTATACAACAAAAACAAACAATACTATGTCAGGTTTTACTCTCGTACGATATATAGAACACAAACCCCATAAAGTCCAGAAATACATTATACCTTAATAAATTTTAAATACTATTTGAAAGAGAAGAAAATGATTGTGCATGCATTCTCATTTGGCAGGAACAGAGGGTTTACCAATGCCTTGCTTAGGATTTGGTTTGTCAGCAAGGGGTTTCTGGAATGGCAAAGTAATAGGTACTTCTGTAACTTCATATCTGACCCTGAAGTGTCCTTCGGTAGAATCTTCTTGAAAATAAGAAAAACGTACGGATAAAGCAATTAGCAATGAAGTAGTTCGAATGTTTAAAAATTGAATAGTATAAAATTAAAGACGTAAGACTAATTGATGGGCTGATTTCACACATCATGTTGTGATTTCAAAACCATGTGAAGGAAGAAGAGACTGACTGAAAAATTAGTAGTCTAATTTTGTTCCGATAAGTCGATGGCCAAGATTATGATATTTATTGGCCTTTTGTGGTACCCATTTCAGAGAATAGATGGCCTCTTTATGAAGATAACACCACATAACTGCAAATTTACGGAAAATTGAAAATTGAGCTAGGATGGGTAGTGAAAGAAAACTGATGGTATGGCATTTCGAATGGTCTTTCTTAAGTGGCGGGAAAAAGATAAAGACCTCACACTAAAATACCGAAACTATAAAAGAACGTATTCAGGAAAAATTAGGATCAACTACCATCTACAATAGTCTATGCAGGTAAACAAAGGACATTTTTTTTACAATGTTAACTAGAAATTTACAGACAATAGATTAATGTAAGGTCACTTCAGAAAATAAAATTTACCAGAATCATCATCGAGACATAATTCTGACATATTAAGCTGTAATGGTTCGTCCACCTCCTAAACATGAAAGGGAAAGAAATGAGCTCTTTTTTTTTTTTTTTTTTTTTTTTTTAATAGAAAAGGATCATAGAACAGTAACTGGAAAGACAAAATAATATTACCTTAAAAATAGCAGTGGAACTAGGACCACGAACGGTAGATACATGAATAAACTCAGCAAAAGTCTTCCATGTCAGATGATTTAAAACTCTCAACATCTGATCGTAACTACCAACAGCTAAAAACTGTCCACAAGGTGACCATGAAACACTTTTTACACCAAGTCCACTTTCATATGCCTGATACTTAAATAGACACCTTCCATCTGGAGAGTAAATCAAAACCTGAAAAAACAACCCGAGCTTTACATATTATTGTCTTTATTTAATTCAGTATTAAAATTAATTAGCCATATGACATGTATTGTTTCAATTTCCGTTGTTTTAAAACATGACTTCTCAAAGAACAAGGATTCAAAATTATTTTTAGAATTTTGGTTTCACACCATAATAATCAGTATTATGACTTTTAAGCAGACTAAAAGACTCCAATTGGAAGGAATTATAAAATTAAAAAAAAAAAAAAAAAGAAAGAAGACAAAGGAGGGAGGAGAGAGTACAAAGGATCCTACAAAGTAAATTTTTCCTGAAGAATATCCAAGTTCCTTATAGACTTTTGGGGTATCTTCAACATCTTCTCGATTATCATGATATGACGATGGAAGTGGTCTTGTGATATCAACCGATTCATTGAATAGAAAATAGGTATAAAACTCCCTAGCTCACAAAGACTCATTTCAGTACAAAATATACCAAAATCTACTTATCATTCTTCAGCTCATAGGTGTAATCTTTATGGACCCATATGGTGTAGTAGTTTTATTGTTTTGTTTTAATTCAAATAGACTCTGTTTCTATGGCCAAGTATAGTCATTCATCTCTATAAAATAAAGCAGAAGATATGAAGAAGAAGAAGAGGAATGACAAAAAATGGACTTTTACATTGGTCAGTTTCACAAGATGTATGCACCAGAAGTATCCAGTAAATATTTAAAACTAAAACAGGATGATATCACCTTATATTCAAGAGGCGAGTCCCAGACCACAATAGAACTATCATCTGGCGACCATTCAAGATCTGCCAAATCCAGAGTATCAACAGCAAAAACACCCATGATCTCCCATGTATGACAAGAAATGAGATTAATGTAATCCTTGCAATCTTTACGAGTGCAAACCGCTGCAAATTTCCCATCTTTAGTAAATGAAACTCCCTTGGAAGTATGCTTTGGCCACTGCACATGTACGCAGGCTGTATTTACCAAGGACCAGACTATCAACCGTAGTTGAAAATCTGATGTGGTCAATATGTGACGGCTGTCTGGGCTCCATCTGGCATATGCAATGCCGGCTGGACCATCATCTATCTTGCACGTCCATTCAGGCTGTGTCAATGACCATGCCTGTATCATTGGTTTTTTATATAGACCACACAGAATGTATTCAGAATCAAGGGCCCATTCAATGTAGCTTATCTTGTCCAGACAGGAAAACAAGTGGACAACCTGCATTGCATCGTTTAAGTTATATATCGTCTTGATGAGCAAAGCTACATTTACCTCACAACCAAGCTACTGCTCAAGTTTCCATTGGATTCTCCACCCCACCAGAACAGAAAATCAAAGCAAGAACAAAGTTTACTTGCGTCACTTTTATCTGTCAATGTAAAAAAATCGAAACAACTAACATCAAGTTTTACATGCATCATCGTAAATCTATTATATACTGTTGCTACTAAGATGGTCATACTTCTAAACCTTCCTTTCTCCCATATTTATGTTTCTGTTGTGGTTTTAACGAAAATTTTACGATTCTTGAGACAAGAGTACACAATGATTTAGAAGTAGCACGAGAGCAATCATAGATACCCTGCATATAAAGAAGAGGAAAGCACTAACAAATAGGTCGGGAGAGATTCTCCAGCATGTCAATGCAACTCGATTAGAATGCTTCAGTTCCAATAGATCATACTGAGATCTTACAATCTCATAGTTTTGCATTTACATTTACCAATTCAGCCCTATAAGGTCCAAATTGGCTACATCCTTGCTGATCTACAACAAATCTATTTAGCAACAGAACGGAAGCTACTCTGGGTAAATGGTTTTGCCTAAAAATTGGAATAGAACAATAAGATGTTTTATTGATCTTCACTGTAAAATGAAAATAGCTTCTAGATGGATTTATCCTAAATAGGGACTCATAAGAAAAACACCCAAATCAGCTCACTTCAGTTCAATGTATCCTACTTGGTTAAACAATTCGGCAATGCTGCTTAAACAAAGATACACAGAAATTCTCATTCTCAAATACCCTAATCGTTTAGTTATACATCGGCGAAATGTTGAGATCAGAATATAAGTTAAAATTTCAAAATAATAGAATGAATCGAGAGAGAGAGAGACCTTGAAGGAGAGAGTGTCGCGAACAACAAGGCGATAATCGACGGCCACAGCGATGAAACGGGCGTTGGGAGAGAAACAACAGGGCCCAGTCTGCTTGTAAGACTCAGTGAACTCCATAGCTTCTGGAGAGAAGGAGTAAGCTTCAAAAAGATAATGGCAAAATGGGGTTGAATGGGAGAAAGATTGTGAGTCTCTACATTTGAATTTGCGAGAGGAAAGTGATTAAGAATTGGATCAGACCCAAATCTGGCGGAAACGATCCACCAAAAAGGAACCAACTTTTTGGAGATTTCAAATATATTCTCACAAAACTAGTCGACGAATTAGGCTGCTGGAGGATATAAATATAAATTTTTGGTGTCCGAAATTTCAAGCTTATATATTTTTTTACCAATAGCCTCAATTTTCAAAAATTTTGTATGAATAACTTAAATTTAGGTTAATTAAGAGAAATTATAAAAAAAAAAAAAAGAATATTTCACAAAATATTTACATTTAATTGAAAAATCTTAGATATTTTATGTAAATTTTGTTTTCATTATTTTTTTTAAATATATATAAACCAAGTATGTGTAACACATTAAAATATAAATATACATATTGCTACTTTATTACTATATTGCTATTTTATTCTTTGCCTTTGACTACATTTTTTTTTCTCTCTTTATGTGCTATTTTTTTAGTTTTAAATAAAGAAAAGGAAGATGATATAAAAGGGAAAAAAAGAAAACACATTTTGCAAGTTAGTCTTACCGATATCACTTGAAAAACATTTGTGTCACATGTTTGGAGGTTCTCAAGCCAAACTCACTTAAAAAACGATAGCAATGTGGTTTTATGAACAACACACCTTTACGTTGAAGTGAAAAAGTAAAAGTATAATTAGTTGACCCTAAGCGGTATTGTGTTGAGTTGAGTTAGGATTGATTAGCATTGAAAGTATATAGGGGTGTTCATTTGTTTTTATTGAATTCTCATTTCACATCATGTTTAGTCTAACTAGCTAGATGGTTTAGTTGAAGATCAGGGCTCAAGGAATGTCCTCGATTTAACCATCACAACGATGTAAAATTAACTTCCAAGAGAATTATAGTAGTGAAGATTTGTAAATTAGGAAGATTTTAGTTTTCTTATAGTAATATGTTATTACATCTGACGCAAAAATTCAAATGGGTAAAATGTATAGGTCTGACTTTCACGTGACAACAACAGTAAATTTATATATCATAAAATACATACGTGACTAACAAAAGGAAGGAAGAATATGAATATATACCACGCTGTAATCATACTAATTGCCACAAAACCTTCATCGCTTACCTAAATATCCTAGAAACATTTTGCTATATCTAAGAGTTTTTAAAGGATGAGAGTTTAACCTAAAGCACCCAAATTAGGGATTGTGAGTTGGTTATATCTTTGAACCCAAAAGGGTTGTGACATGCACTTACCTAATTGGGTTATTTTAATTTATCTTGAATGAAGTTAGAAAAGGAGAAAAGAGAGGAGAAGTTGTGGTTAGTGAGAGTAATTAATATTCCAAGTTGATTGGCTTTTGTTTGAGAAATAAGATATATAGGGACACGTGTGATGTGTGTGAGAATTTGGGCAGATAAACAAAGTTGACCAAAAGAAAGAAAACTATATTAGTCTTCACCTCCGTGTTTGAAGGATTATCCAATTTGTCATATTTTCATTGGTCCATTTCTTGGCCGTGTCCGCCCCCTCATTTTTCCTTCCCATTTGTCCCACGTGCCCATACAAAAACACAACAAAACAGAACATACCGTAAAGTTGAGAGGTTCGAGTCCTTTAGACCTATAACAAATTATTTTTAGATACCACTTAGTTCCAAAAATAGTATAGGTAATTGGGATCGTGTACAACTCCACGATAATCTAAAAATATTTTAGTATAGAAGAAATCTAGCTTGTAAACTATTTGACACAATTAAACAATAATTTTGATCATGTTTTATGTTTAGAGATTCAAATTCTTTTACCCTTATATTTATTGATGCCTTCAAAGAAGTAGTACAAATCGTCACCATTTTATCGATCTATATTCCCTTCCATTGAGAAGAGAGACAATAATACAAATATTTTACCCACGTATGAAGCGTTCAAAATTTTATATTATACATGTGAAGAGCTAAATGTTTGTTTTAGACAAGGAAAAAAAAATATGTATAATTTGATTCTAACATATAGACAACAAAATAGTCCTCAAAGTACTTTAATTTTCAACTTTGAGGAACCAAGAAATAGACAATTAAAAAATTAAGGTTGAATATGTGTAGGGACTTTTAAACCTATGATTTAGACAAGCTAGCTTGGGTACATATACATATATATATATATATAAAAGGTCAAACAAAAAATAAATATATAATATATGGTTTAGACTTTATTATAAACATTATATAATGACGATCATATATAAAATAAAGTTGGAATTAGGTAAGAATTGAAACTTTATACCCAAAAGAAAAAGAAAAACTTTCACATATTTTTCCATTTTAGATATAATTAAAAAAAGTTTACAAATATATATTCTTCTCCCCCACAAAAGGGTCAAAATGCTGGACTTGAAATTCAAAAAAAGATATTTGTTGAAAATGTCTTCTTCAAATTTAATTAATACTTAAAAATTCCCAACATATATTATTTTTTATTTTAATCTCAAAGTACATATGGTACTATAAATACCCATAAAATTCCATTTTTTTTTCAAACATCAAACAAAGGGGAATTTGAGATTATTTCATTTCTTTTTTCTCTATAGAGAAGAGAGAGAGAGAGAGAGAGAGAGATGTTGGTTGAGATATTTGAAGGTATTGGGTTAGTGATTTTTGGTTTATTTATTTTGTTTGTTTTGAGGGTATTGTTCTGTTGTTGGGTTTCACCATTTTTAGTACATAAAAAGCTTAAGAGAAATGGGTTTAGAGGTCCAACCCCATGTTTTCCTCTTGGAAATATCAGTGAAATGAAAATGAAGATGAAAATGAAGAATGTAAACAACCCTAATAGTACATTTGAAGATTCCTTCTCTCATGATGATCAACTAATTACTCACAATATTCATTCGACCGTCTTCCCGTATTTTGCTCGGTGGCAAACTACGTACGGTAAGCCTTCTTATATAAGAAAGAAACTGACACATTATTATATTATTCGTTCTTCTTCGTTAATTTCATGATGAATTATTGTCTATGTTATCGCAGGAAAAGTATTTACATACTGGTTGGGGACAGAGCCATTCTTGTATATAGCAGACCCAGAATTTGTGAAGATATTATCAAAAGAAGTAAAAGCAAAGAATTGGGGAAAGCCATCAGTGTTCAAAAATGACAGGAAATCAATGTTTGGAAATGGTTTGGTAATGGCTGAAGGAGATGAATGGGTTCGCCAAAGACATATCATCACCCCTGCATTTAATCCTTCCAACTTGAAGGTTCGTTTTTCATTAAATCCGTTGAAAATCACTTTGAATCTTTAAATTTTCAGAGAAATTATAACCATTTAGTTGATGGATTTGGAATTGTCCATTTAGGTTTTTGTATTTTTAAAATTGTGATCATATCTTAGTCGTTGAATGCCGACTTTTACAAATTTAATAATATCTATCTTCGAATTTTAAAGCAGTTTAGTTTTATTGGAAAAAATCTTATCATATTTAATTAATTTTGATCGATTTGGTTATTTTAAGTTTTAGGTTTAACAATAACGAAACTTGATTATCTTTTAATTAATTATCAAACTACTTTTATTATATATTTTTTTTATTAAGTGTAGAAACTAAATCGTCTCCAATCAAAGTTTAAAGATTAAATTGTTATATTTAAGAAAGTTTGGCTAGCAAAATTTGGAAATGTATTATTATTCAAACTAACACCTTTTTTTCTACTTTTTTTTGTTGAGAAGATGCTAAAAGGGCATTTTCAAAATTGTAGGAATGCACTTATGGATATATTTCTTTATTTATTTTGTCGGTTTTTTCAGTTTTTAAAGGGTTATTTTTATATAACAAAACGACTAACTTATTTATAAATATATAACAAAAATTTATACGCACCTTTAAAACACATCACATCCAAACGTACATATAAGTATATAACTATATGCATGAATAAATATTGTCACGTGTTCTTCATTTTCTTAAGTTTTTTATATTCTTTGACCCTTTCAAACGAACACATTAATATTGGATAATTGAAGCATGAAACCCTCGATAATAGTTAAATATATATCAATATTTTTTAAAAAATGTACAAGTATAACAAAATATATCAATATCGTATATGTATTGTTGATAGCATTTTATTAATGGTAAATTATCACATATATAGATTCATGCTAGTTTACATATAGGATATTGAGAATTAAATCTAATTTTTTTCTATGTCCATCCACAACAAAATTTGCAATGCGTTTATATTTAGTAATATTTTGAGTTTTAATTCTATAATTGGCAATGTTTATTTATTTTAATCAAACTTCATTTTAATTAATTTTATATAATACTATTGACAAAATAAAACAGGCAATGGCAAGCTTAATGGTGGAGTCCGCCACCAAGATGGTGGAGAGATGGGCTAACCTCGTCATCTCCGGCAACCCTCAAATCGAAGTCGAGCAAGAGATAACTTCCACCGCCGGCGAAATCATTGCCAAAACCAGCTTTGGAATCCATCATGAAAGCGGCCGACAAGTCTTCAACAAACTCCGCCAACTCCAAATCACTCTATTCAAAACTAACCGCCTTGTCGGCGTCCCCTTCGTCGGGCTTTTAAACGCCGCCAAGGCACGGGAGGCCAAACTTCTCGGGGAGGAAATTGACGAGTTGTTTCGGTCGGTGATTACGGAGAGGAGAGAAGATGCGGTGGCGGAGAGGACGACGACGGAGCAGCAGAATGATCTTTTGAGTTTGCTTTTGAAAGAGAGTAGTGGTGGCGGAGGAGGAGAAGAAGGGAGGAGGCTGAGCACGGCGGAGCTGATTGATGAATGTAAAACGTTTTTTTTCGGTGGACATGAAACGACGGCGTTGGCTTTGACGTGGACTTTGATGCTATTGGCTGTTCATTCTGAATGGCAAACAATATTGAGAGAGGAAATTAAAGAAGTTTTTGGTCATAATTTACAAACTCACTTTGATTTCACTAACCTTTCTTCACTCAAAAAGGTAACCAATTAACACTTTTTTTAATTAATCCTCCTTTTAATCTTTCATTTTTTTTAATTCTAATTTAAAATATTTACTAATTTTTTAATCTGTAATGTATTTTAGTTAAATTCTAAAAACAAGTTTTTAAAAATTACTTGCATAAATTTTGAAATTAAGTTAATAAGGTAAGCACCCCTTCTACCTAAATTTGAGAGAAATTTCAAAGATTCTAAAATCACTTTTTTTTTTTATTGTTATTCTTTTAAAATGTAAAAGTCAGATGAGATGAGGCTTTAAAATTTCATTAAACAAAAAACAATATATTCTTTCTCTTTTGATCTTTCAAAATTAGTGTTTTAAATGAGAATAATATCTATGAACTTAATCAATGTTTTTTAAAAATAAACTAAATTGTTAAAATTAACCTCTCTAACTTATTTTCTTTCTAAATTAAATTAAAAAAGAAATATGCTTGCATAAATACTTAAAAATATTCCTAAGTCTTTTAAAAGATATAATATTAGAAACTCAACCCTTCATAAATACTTCAAAACTATTAGAGCAAAAATTCATTAGAGTATTCGACAAAAGAAATACTATTATTGGAATAGCAATTGTTGTTTTTGGTTGGGTGGTAGTAATCAATAATCTAACCCTAAAATTATTGCAGATGGGATGGGTGATGAGTGAGGTCCTACGTTTGTATCCATCGGCTCCAAATGTACAAAGACAAGCAAGGAAAGACATTATAATTAATGGACTCACAATCCCTAATGGCACCAACATGTGGATTGATGTTGTATCCATGCACCATGACCAAGCTCTTTGGGGTCACCAAGTCAATGAATTTCACCCCGAGAGGTTCCGAAACGACACTGTTTCGGGAGGTTGCACACACAAGATGGGTTATTTGCCCTTTGGCTTTGGAGGAAGAATGTGTGTTGGTAGGCATTTGACCTTTATGGAGTATAAGATTGTTTTGACTCTTATTTTGTCTAGGTTTTCCTTCTCTTTGTCGCCAGATTATCGACATTCGCCTTCTATAATGCTCTCGCTACGACCTGCCCATGGTCTGCCTCTCGTTTTCCGGCTACTCGAAGATTAAATCTACAAAAAATGAGTTGTGGAGTAGGTGGTTTACTAATTGTTGGATTTGAAATCATGATATGGAGTCGTAGAAGCTTTATCCAACGGTGTAAAATTAGCAATTAAATTGTGGGAGTGACCTTTTCTTCCATTGTTTGATCTCCTAGATTAATGGAGGTTTGTAGTCCTAACTTCTTAAAAGGCAAAAAGGCCTTGTTCCATTGAAATTAGAGAGCTAGGTAGAGCTAGGTTATGGTTAATCGACTTTGAGATTAGTTTTTCTTTTTCCTTTTGTTATTGTATTTGTTCCTTTTGTGCCAAAGATGTGAATGTATTATATCTTTATAGTTCAATAACAGTAGAGTAAAAATTGAATTGTCAATCTTCTAAGAGTTTCTTGCCTATTGAAATGTTTAAATTTGCTATAAACATACAACGAACAATGCAAAAAAAAACTATACCAACTCAACTTTTGAAAAATCAGACATCCCATCATCTACTTTGAAAGAATTTGGCTTCAATACAATTTCGTAAGTAGGTAAATACATGGCTGTTTTTTTAATAAAGAATTTTATAGCAAAATAAATCAAAATATTTATAAAATATAGTAAAATTTTATATTCAATCAATGATAAACACTTTATGGACGAAGTACAAAGTGATAAAAGCCAATAGAAGTTACTTATTATTGATAAAATCTAAAATTTTACTATATTTTGTAAATATTTTCAGTAAATTTGTTATTTACTATGGTTTAAAAAAGAAGAAGAAAAGAAAGAAGAAAGTCCTTTTACTCTTATAACATCCTAATTTTCTGAGATTCAACTAACCGAAGTTTGGAGACCATTGAATAGTGGTTTATGATTTGGGAATATAAACATGAAATTAGATGGGTAGAAATCAAATTTTGCTTTTGCATCTTTGATTATTTGAGTTGGCTTTTCAACTTTTCAATTTTCAACTTTGTTTAACGAATCAATGAAGCTTTGAATAACTTGGTTTTATATAATCTTTTTCCTTTCATGTCTGATAATATCATCCATACAAGAGGACTTCTTCGAGATTGAAAACCTGAACTTTTAACCTTTATTTTTATTTATGTTTTCATATTTTATAAATAGTTCTAATGTTTTGTTATTTTAAAAAATGTATACTAAAATAATTTATCTTTAATAAAGATGAAAAAAAAAGTAAGAAACCAACATAAATAGAGTGAGTGAAATTCCATCCAAAGGTAAAATTTCTGGGAAAAAAATGTTCCAACTAATGATGGCACGATCCATCCTTAAACTTGATTATAACGAGATATATGTTTATTTATATCTTACATCTTATACAACATTACCATTTCATGAACGTCCAATAATATGGATTTTTATGCCATTTGCTTCACATCATAATCTTAAAGGACCCAACATAAACGAGAGAAAAAAAAAACGAGATTCCATTTATTTGGGGAATATAACAAAAGATAACAAATCCAATAATTTATTTGGGCAATGTAACTAAAAATTGGACAAAGACTTTTAAAATAGAGGAAGGCCTGAAGGAAAACGTACATGCATCCATTGCTTTTCATATGATACCAAATGAGACCAACCAATCTCTTCAAGCAAAGACAACTTCAGTTCATAGAGTTTCTTCTTGGGAGGTTCTCCACCATTTTCAATAACATCATTGACTACCTGTTGTAACAACTTAAGTTTAACATCAGTATAAATTCAACAAGCCCTTATGATTATTCAACAAAGAAGAAAACATGACAAAAATGAGACTCAACTACCTTAGTGAACCCCAGCCGCTGCGGCCATTAAGTGAAAAAAAAATAAGATGACAAACAAACTGTCTAAGAATGTCCTTGATTTGTTTGTAACCATTTGGTTCTTAGATTTTAGATTTTGAAAAATCAAGCCAATAAACTGTTAGCTACTTAAGCTCCTTGTGGAGGAGCAAAGGCATCTCATATTACCTCTCTGTATTTACCTATTTTCTACTGATACAAGATAAACTAAGTGTTCAACGTACTTCAACCCTCTCAATCTGGAGATCACTCGGTAGCACTATTAACTCACCAAAATATTGTTGGCTTCTTCCCTACTCACTGTATTTATAACCAAACATCCCTAACAAACTATTTACTAATATAAATATCCCTCTAATAACATCCCTATCAAAACCGAACCAAACTTTAAAAAAGAAATTGGAATTTTAAAAATTTGTTTTTGGAATTTGGAATTTGGTTTAGAATGAAAACTATTATAAAAAGTTGAGAGAAAATAGATTTAGTTTTCAAAAACAAAAAACGATATATGAAAACCGAAAAAACCCGAGGGTTAGCAAATGGAACCTAAAAAGTAACAATTTACTCCAGCTGCAAATAATCTTGGATAGAGGAATATGGCAATTCTACTTTGTGGCACAAGACCATAAAAAAGTTCTTCAAACTTGGTCGAAATAAATAGTTAAATATAAAATTCTGAAAACTAGAAACAAAGTACCTTCTATGTCTGAATCAGATAATTTTAGTTAATTATTTTGATTGGAAGCATTTTTAATTATAGAAAAATAAACAAAAATATTTATAAGCTATAACAAAATTTTGGATTCTATCAATTATAGAAATTGATAAACTTTTATCAGTGTTATCAATGTCACTGATAGAAGCATATCAATGTCTATCAATGTCTATTATTGATAGAATCTGAAATTTTGCTA
Source organism: Cucumis melo (assembly GCF_025177605.1). NCBI lineage: Eukaryota > Viridiplantae > Streptophyta > Magnoliopsida > Cucurbitales > Cucurbitaceae > Cucumis > Cucumis melo. The sequence continues at coordinate 21,897,297 of NC_066865.1, forward strand.
TATATTGTAACTATTTTATCAAATTTGCTATTTTGGATAATTCCCCTTTTATTATCTAAATATAAATTATTGATGGTATTAAGACTATGCTTTTATAGGGGTGGAAGTTCATCAAGATCAAAGTCCGAATAAGTGTTAGGTTGAGACCTCATCCAAACACAATGTTACCAAAAAGAAAAAGAGAAGAAAATAGCAAGAGGAAGTATACCTTCAGAGCTGTACCTAGCCTCCCACAGCGCTTCTCGCGCAACACCGCAAGAGTTCCAAACTTAGAAGACTTGACATCTACCCATTTCCTTAGTTCTTTGAAATTCTCTTCGAAAGAATCCTCAGACTTCCCAACATCTTTTGCATCTTCTCGAACAAGTGTCGAAGTACTCTCAACCTTGCTCTGTCAAAGATAGATTTGTTCTATTGTTCATCCCAGAGTAGGTTATGTTGTTAAATGTTACTTTCATATAGGTAACCAAACGCACACATTTTGAAATTAAACAACCTCAATCTTCAACGACTAAAATTATTAGGTTAAAGTTAAGTAGTTAACTGACTGATAAAATCTCTTTTCATGCCTCTATCGCATGTAATATCAAAACGTTGGTTGGATTCACATTACCTAATACATAAAAATATTGATTATAAAATAAGGTGTAAACAAATATACAGAAAATTGAAGTTAGGATTTCCCATTTTTATGCCTAAAAAAATTTCTCTAGTCCCCAAAATCTGCTCTAACGAAGAATTGACATTCAATTGTCAATGATTCTTTAAAGCCCATCAAATATAGCATACGAAATAAATAGAAAGAAAATAAACTGTTAATATGCATCTTAATATGCATGTTTAAAGATGACATATTATGGTTTTACAAAAATGGTTGAGGTAATTTTACATTCTGAAAGCAAAACAAATTTGTTTTAATGGTTATATTTTTCAAATCAAAGATATCATGAGAACCTTCTGTTACTATTTATTAGAAAGAAAAAGTCACAATTTCAAACCTTTAAAGACTCAATTTCTGCCAAGACTAGCCCTTTTTGGTATAGTGCCTCTGCCAATTGATCGCGGGTAGCCTCCATCTTCTTCTTGATTTTCTGTGATTGAGAGAAGGGAAGACAGCCGAGATCTATTTACTGCTCAACATAAAACCTAAATACTACTGCTTTTACTCAACTTCTTTTAAATGTAAATTAAATACGTAAAAAAACAAATTTGAATAGTCAACACCATTGTAGTAAGTTACCTCCACGTCTTCATCTTCGGGATCATTTTTCAGTGCAAAATACCTGGCCAGCTCATCTCTGTCTATGCTATCAACTACCTCGTTTGCAGCATCAATGACCTATGAAAAGTACTCATTTGTGAAAGATTGTGTCATTTTTTTAATACTATGTTATTTATACTAAATTGTTTTATATTCTAGTTGAGATTTTCCAATGGCGATACATCAGTAATTATATTTTAAGGGTAGTCGTTCAATTGTTTACTTATATTTGAACTATTTAACAGTATGAATAGGTTAGGTCATTACGTTGTGCATCTATTATGAAGCATTTATCAACAATTGTCGATCTCAATTTTCCCTTTATCTTTGCACATGGGATATATCATAGCAACACCTCATAGGATTAGTTTCAAAACTTATCGAGATGGTGAAGTTAGGCTACACAATAGGCAGAGTATCTCATAAAAATTTGTACAACAGAAATAGGAAAAAACAAGACACGAAATGGATTTGGATGATCTATTAACTAATGTAGTACGGAAACAAGATTGGAAAGAGATCAGCATATGTTCTAGCCTCTAGGATAAAAGACTTGACTCTTGACATCCTTTCCAAACATGATAATATGATATTAAATCGCCACAACCCATGAGCTTACGCTTTTTGGTTGATTGGTGATTTAAAATGGTATTAGAGCAAAAAATCCCGAGTTCAAACTCAAATGAAGTAATTTCTTCCCTGATTAATATTAAATTCTACTAGTTGTGCCTTTAATAAATTTTCAACCTACAAGTGAGAGGAAGTGCTAGATTACTGATATAATGTAAATTTTACCCTAACTCAAGATCTTAAGCTTTTGGCAGATCAGACTAACACTTCTTTTATTCAAATGAGGAATTCCTTGCGCTCCCCCATTTTGTCTCTTTTTTTTTTCTTTTTTTTTTTCACATATTCTTTTATCCAGGGTAAAACGTTTACTTCGTTGGTGAAATTATCATATAAACACGCACTCAAATGCAAAGATGCAACAAACGTCAATCTCACCTCTTATAACTATAGTGTTGCCAATAGAATAGATATGACATGACTTCAGTTAGATTTCCTGTTTTTTAAATCCTTTCTTTTTTCTAAAAGATCCAAATGATTTTTATTAATATCCACTTACCTCTTCATCATGGCAGCTTCTGTCCTCAATATTTCTTTGAGAAATCAAACCTTCCAATACTTTTGAAAGCAGTGGAGTGTAGTTTGGATATTCGCTCTAGCAAAAAATAGTAGCAATATCGGTAAAAGATGTTAGTAACAAATATGTAGAAATCCAACCTGATTAATAAATCTACACAGATATTTTTACATAAAGATCCTTGACATCATGTTGCATAAGATCAGTCCAAGCGAGATCGTTGTAAAAGATGCTTCCTAAGCAGTAGGATAAACCTAGTTATTACGCTAGACACTAGCAGACATCATCTTTCTAGGATGGGAAAGAGAACTTTTCATTGATTTAATAAAAAGAGTAATGCTCAAAAATACAAGAAACTGAATATTTCAAAGAAAATACGAAGATACATAGATTAGCAAGGAGAAATGAAAGCATTCCAATTAATTAGAATACCTCCATATGGAGTAATCATCAAAAGCATTGGATTGAGAGCACCATGATGAAAATTAATCATAACACTTAAAATTGAAGTTTTAATTTTCTCATCACTGATTATTTAAATTTCACAATATATTTGTAATCCTCTAGATTACTTAATTTGTAATACTCAAAAAATAATTATTATTTGTACAATTTCAAATCACATTTTAAAAGGAGAAGTGATAAATCTTACTATCGTATCAATTATTAATTTAAATTTCAAAAAATACTCGTAAGTCACTAGTCTTCTTAGACAATAGACAGTAATTTCAAACAGAAAACACAGAACAATCCCCATGCTGAAAATATTTTAAATAACGTTGAAAAAACAAGTTTGAACCTTAAGGGATGAGCACAACTTCTTCCATTCTGAAAACTCTTCATCACTTTCTGGTTTTAGGCTTGAAAGAAATTTGATCTTTACATCACGAACCTGACCAAGGGAAGGATAAAAACACCAATTACTTGTGGAAGATGATTAAAATTATCACCAATCTCAAAAGCATTGTTAGAGGAAGATAAAAGGAAAGATAAGACACGGAAAGGGAAGGCTATAAATCCCCCCCCCCCCCCCCCCAAAAAAAAAAAAAAAAAAGAGGAAATACATACACATATGTATGTGTGTGTACAGTGTATATATAGCATGTCTGTGTGTGTGTATATAAGGAAACATAACTTTTCATTGAAATATTGAAATGAGACTAATTCAAAAGTACAGTGAACCAGAAGGAAAAATAGACAAAAAGGAAAAAAAAAGAAAAGAAAAAGAAAACATTCTATAAAGGATAAACAAACAAATAGACAAAAAAGAAGAAGAAGAAGTAGAAAAAAAAAAAAAAAAAAAAAAACATTCTATAAAGGATAAACAAACATATTCCAGTTACCACACATATTCAGAAATCTGAAAAATGATTAAATACATCAATATAATAAAAAGGACAAGAAGCCTACTTGCCTTTTAATCTTGTCCATAATGTATTTTATAATTTTAATGTCGGGGTGGGGGGTCCTCTCAACCCCTTGCCTTTAGGCTGTATTCCTCTTTTTCTTTGATTGGGATATTTCTCTGTTTCTTACCAAAATAATAATAATAATGATAATGATAATAATAATTTTAAAGGTCATTTTCAAATATAGCAAAATGAAACCAAAATATTTACAAAATATAGTAAAATTTTATAAATTCTATCAATGATAGACACTGATAGACTTCTATTAGTGACACTACTGACACCGATAGAAATATATCAATGTCTATCATTGATAGAATATAAAATTTTGCTGTATTTTGTAAATATATTTAGCAGCTTGCTATTTATAATATTTTTCCTAATTTTAATATATATCCAAGCATACCCAAGGCTTGTCATGGACACATTTGAGAGAAAAAAAGTAATAATGAAATATTAGACATGTTTTATTTCATATCAAACATGTGTCCAGAGAATGCCCCGATTAATGTGTGCCCATGCTTCTTAGATAGAAATAAACAAAGTAGCTTTTGCACATTGCAACAAAAAGAAAATCTTCTATTTATAAGGATGAGAGAATATTATTTAGTTGAAAATTGCCAACTTGAAAGCCAGGAAAAAGGACAAAGTAGTACTATCAACAGTTTAAAGAAAGAATGGTGAAGCTAGTAAAAAACAACATTTTACTTCTTTTATTGATTAGTAAAACTGTAAAACGATTATTTGCAAGTGGATACCCAGCCTTTACCTATAGGCTTCCATAATTTAAGAGATTGATAGAATAAAAATATTGTTTCTAACAGAATCAAACGAAATGTCATACAGACAACCTCTAACCTCACCTACAGATGAGGGAGAATTCATCTCGAAAATGGTGACATAAGTTATACGACAAATAATAGTGTTTTTTTCTTTCATATATGTGAGTGTCTGGACCTGTTTACATGTACCTCGACTAATTTCACAAGGCAACCCACCTAACCCTATAACATTTGGGTGTCAAAGAAACTCACAGGAAATTAATTACTAGATAGATGGTCACCATGGATTGAATCCATGGATGCTTAGTTAGTTATTGAGACTCTGTTTGACAGATTAGTGTTATATAATCTTATGCATACCTCTTCTATTAGACGCTCAGAAATTGTCTTCGTCAAGGCTGGAGAAGAACCTTTACCCTTGTCTTCTTCAGGCTGCCAAAAAATACACAAATTTTTTTAAGGTTACGTTCAGAGTTTGATTGAAGGGGACAAACATGCTAGGGTAAAGCAAACAACCTTAGTTGGTGGCACTACGAAGGAGATTTGATAATATGCAGGCATCTTCCGTGAACTTTCCTTACTTGAACTAACAATGCCTAGTTTTGCATACGAGATTGCTCCCAATAGAACCGATCCTTGAGGAGAATTCTGAAATGAGTAAACAAATATTTTATTTATTTATTTCAGAAATTGGAATTGCAGGAACTAAAAATAAATAAATAATAAGCCATTTGCTCTCTTTTAATTTTTAATATATCAATGAGCAGGCCATATTAAGTGCACCACCAATAGTCTCACGGGACAACACATCTAACCCTAAAACATTTGGGCTTCCTCTGTAGGTTATAAACTCTTATGTCGATGACTACTATGAATTGAACTCACGACCATTTGTTGTCTTCTATAGTTGAAATTTTCCTTCCGTATGTAATTACTCTCTATGAAATCTTCCATACAAAAGCCCCTCCAGCATATTCAGGGATTCTAGGTAGCCAACTCAACAGACTGATGTAAAGTATTCAGTACTTATCGAAAATAATGAAATAAAAAATATAATCTTACCTTAGGGAACTTATCTTTTGGTGGTGGGCCTATATAGAAGGCTTCCTTTTTCCTACCAAAGAAAATGCATCATGAGTATTGAACATTGCAATAGAACAAAGGGAAAGTTTCTTGACAACATACCCAGGAACTAAAACTGAGGATTTGTAAGCAGAATTCCCTATCATAGGACCATCGGGTTGAGAGAAAAAGTTCAATTTAATAGTATCCTATATTCAAATCAAATAAGCATACTGTTCAGTGTAATAGCATTGAAGTAAATTTTCATCTACATTAAAGTCAAGCAACAAGATAGCACAATAAACGAATATATACTAATAATACATGCCAATAGTTCATTGTTGGCTACAACTCAGACAAAGTTCAAAAGGCAAAGATGGTTATTCTATTTGATGACAAACAAATCTGACAATTTCCCAAAAATGGAAGAGAGATTGCAGAAGGCACGAGTAACAAATAAGTGAAATTGTACTCCTAAGAGAAGTTCTAACAGAAATTTCTCTGCTTTCTACAGAAAGACAGACATCAAAAATCAAGATGGCAATTTGTGGCATCCATACAAACAAGCAAACATAAGTTCTTAAAAACTTTTAACATGTTACCTTATCCTCCAATTTTCTTTCTATAAACACCACCAACTGCTTCATTTTTTCCAAACATTGGACATCCTCGTGCCTGAAAATCAGGAAAAATTCTAAGATAGAGAACATTGTAGGACTTCAATATAATTGAACCATTAGCAAATTCTAAGCTGTAAGCATGAAAGAATTAAGTTCGATTTTGAAAAAATAACATAGTGTTCTACTGTTCTTCACAAAGATTGGTGTTAAAAAAAATGGGCACAAATTTGGATGGTATCAAATTTCTCCACTAATAGTTATTTCTCAAAGTTCATGGCCATTTCCTATAATCTAGCCGAGATTTTCTTATAGACTAATGATTATACAGTGGTCATTCTTAAAGTATTCGAACGTCATCTTCTTTCTATGCCATAGCCAATAAAATCCTTCTATATCTTTTAAGTTTTCTGATCTTATTCATTTACTTAACTTTGTATGTTCTTAGCGAAGTATAATTTGCATTTGTGTTAAATTTACATAATCTGAAAATAAAATAATTTGTGTGCCCAACATGCAAGTTTGTGTTCTTGTCTTTTAGAAATTGGTGTGCCACGTATTTGTATCATGGTTCATGACATGTCCATGCTCCTTAGGTTGCACCAATAAAATTCTCATTTGAATTGCATAAATTCTTTTGCAATTCGAAAAAGTTAAATTTTTAAATAATTATATTATAACTTATAAATTATCCATCAATACAAAAATAATTAAAATAATAAGTCTACATTGGCTCATAGAACTAAAAAGTAAAGTACACTAAAATTGACCAAACACTATTTTACTTTCCTTCACAACTGATTTTTCTAAATGCACAACTACCCGCTACAAAATCCCAAACTAATCCTTAATCAGACATGTATGGCGCCCAACTTGATGTAGAGCATCAAAGTCACTTTCTTAAGTTATCCCTTCTACTTCCCCATTATTTTCTTACTTTGTACATTTTTTGGTTACTGGAAGGGTTCTCAACTCTCCTTTTTTCCATTCAATTGTTAGCATCAGTCCACTTTATTTGGAAGTGGTCCATTAAATTATAAGATTATTCAAACTCTAAGAATGTGAAAAATGTGAAAGCTATCCATTTTGCGCAACTTCCCCGTTGTTTTCTTACTTTTTACATGTTTTCCTTTTACTGGGAGGATTCTCAAGTCTCCTTTTTCCCATTCAATCATTAATGTCCACTTTATTTGGAAGTAGTCCATTAAATCTTAAGATCATTCAAATACTAAGAATGTCAAAAATGCAAAAGCTAGTATTGTCCAGGGACTTATCAACCAGATGTTCACAAATCCACAATTGAGAGCAAAACAATGTCGTGGTATTTGCAGAACTTTATCGCAAGCAAAGAGCTGAGTACAAAGCTCAATGGTACAATACAATAATGCCATGAAAACGAACTCATACCTTATATGTAGCTGTAAATTATATTCTCCCTTGGGAAGTTTTTTAAACTTTGGATATGCATCACCCATAGCATAAATACGCTGCATGAAATAAACAAAACAAGTAATTCAGATGATAAAAGTAAAAGAAAAACTGTAAGGCAATCCCATTCCGATATCTATACTTGCTCTGTCTTCTCTCTCTCTCTCTCTGGAAAAGTTTGCCTAATACTTACTCTTATTCAATTTGGTTCGGTTGGATTTTTTTTATATTTTTGTAATACTAGTGGTGTATTAGGAGTTTATACTTGGGGGGAAATGAGTTTAACACCAAAATTGGGGATTGTATCAATTAAAACTTCAAACTAACCATTGTATTAATTTAAACCCTAAACTTTTATGAATCAACTAAAACCCATATTTAGTAATTCATAACTATTTTCAATTGATTCAGCTATAAACCAACTCAATTTGAACTCTAAATTCTCTTCCCAAAATCCTACTAGAGTAGCAAGAAAAATTAGTATGGAATAGAAAATGAAAAAGCAGCTAATTAAATTCTCCCTAACATTAAGATATTCCTGCATGCAAAGGAGTTCCTATATACCAGCAAAAATGATCTATTAAGGGTTTTTTTTCTTCATTTTCCATTTTTCTTTTTTCTTTTAGTTTTGTTTTGTGAAACAATCCATAGGGTTTTAAAAGTGTGAAAGTGGAGAAAGTCAAACTATCTCAAGTATAATTGTGGACTAGGTGGAATTTTCACAAGTATGATTTTTGATCAAATTTAAATGATGAACACAATGTGACATTTCAAGTAACAAGGAAAATGCCGTCAAAGTACCTTATTCGTGTCAGAGATCATATAGAATTGAGACTCAAATTTATTGTCATAGATACGGTCATTAAACAATGGAATAGTAGGTTTCACTTCAGCACCATCTTCTAATTTGAACTTGTAGCTACAAAATGAAAAAAAAAAGTGCATGACATTTGTTTGGCACCAACAATATCTTTATCAAAGAAGAAAATAGCAATCATCACTGTTAACTCACGTCAGTGTCAGTGATAAAATCTGTTTCCCACAAGGCAATCTGTCACGATCCGTAGGAAGTGTGCAAAGTTTGGCTTCACATGGCCGATATGGAACTTTTATCTGCAAATTAGAATGAAGAGGAAAATCACAACATATAGATCAATTTAATTACAGCAACAAATAATTCACCCAACCTAATCACTTCGTTCCCTCACCTTGTCCAGGATGGCAGCAGGAGTAAGTTTTTCTGATGCCAACAAAGCTTCAGCATCAATTCTAACAGGCGCTTCACTTCCATCAAACACTATTTCATCTTTATTGGTACTAACCCCATGAAATGTTAACTAAAAAATTCCATAAACTCAATGTTAATCTTCCCAAATAAGTTCCCCTTTTTTTGATGGTTAAGCTTGCGAGTTAGACATGGTTAGCTTACAACATTAAAATACTAGTGCTTATTTGTAAAAGAGAAGTAGCCAGAGAACTTTCTTCCATTTGGTTTCCACCAATGACAAAAGAAATTGAGAAGACCTAATTTCTTAGTAAGAGAAAAATCTTCTCGTCTCAGTTCTACCTTTTGTTTCAATAAGAGTAAGATATGGCAACGTAAAACTAGAAGTAATTTCATATCATGACTGATGAACTAGAAGCATAAAATTCAGTCGCATTACTTCTGGGTTTTATCATGAAAAAAATCATAGATATAGTTAAAACTAAAAAATCAAACCAAAAGTCGAGATTAGATGTTAAATTATTAATTTACAAACTCACTACCTCAAAATCTACAAGCGATGACTCCCTGCTTCCGATGCCACTTGACCAAAATTGAGCAATTGCCAGTTCCATAGTTTGGCCACCCACAACAGGAAAACAAAAACTTTTGGAAGCAGGAGACGAGAATGTTACCACACTCTCCCACTTCAAAGGCCTTTTCAAGGGCAAAATCTGGAAAATGAAAATACTCATTATTATGACTTATACATAACTTGATATTCTGTATAGTCGCTCATGCTCCACTTACCTGAACCGTGTCAATAAAAAATTTCCTTGTCGTGTCAAATCCTGTAGTTTGTATGGTTGCTTCAACCCAACTAGAACCACGTGGTATCTCTATGAACCTCCGCTCTATATGGCCTAAGGTGGCATATTGAAGAAAATACAGATAGATTCCGTTTAAATATCTTTTTTACAGGACGGTCTACTATTTACTCAGAGTAAGTACATAAATATTGTCGGAAAAATGAACCTGGTAAAAATGACATTCTTGAAAAAGAAACTATTGGAGGGCGATCCACCACAACTACTGGTTTTGTTATAGTTACTGGGATTCTGAATAGAGGACCCCGCCATGGAGCCTTGCAATCAATGCCATAGAGTTCATAATAGTGCAGGCCATCACTAAGATTGGAAGGGTCAACCACTACGCTGAAAAGAACAAATAAGGCTTACAGTCTATCATGAACAAAACACCACTGAATGGCCAAAAGTAGACTTGCTTAACCATTTAAGTGCAGTATCGTCCTTTAGAAAGAAAGGATGCCCATCTTAACAGGTAACTAAAAAGTAATCATCATTTTTTGCACTAGAAATAACTATCTTTTTGTTATTATAGAAAGATTGATGTGATACATAGGGCTGAACGAACTTCAACCGACCAATCAAAACAACGTGAGTCAATCACTTTAAGGGGAGAGCCGGTCAGAGTCGGTTTTTCTGAAATTCAAAACCCACAAGCCGGTTGTGTGAGGTAAGATGAAAATATGAAAAGAACGTACATAACTTTTCCAAATTTGAGAAACCCATGGGAATAAACCATGAAATAGAAATTTAAAATACTTGGTAAGCTGGTAGAACCTATAACCACAAATTACCATGTAATGTAACAGAAAAAAAGGCCAAACAAATGAAAAAAAATTGAAAAGTAAATTTATTAAATTACTCGTTGACCCAAAAGCTTAAGTTGATAGTTGAAGGTAAATTTATTATTATATCATTCTATCACTCTCCCTCTCTTGTGGATTTGAAATATGTAAAAGATCCAACAAATCAAAAATGAATATTAATGGAGAAGGAAATAACGTTGTAGGAGTTAGAACATAGGATTTCTTGAATCACCTACATGTTTAACCCAAAAGCGTAAACAGATGGGTAAAGGTAAATTTAATTTTATATCATCCTAACATAAACACAAATTAAGAAGATTCAAGCTGAGGCAACTGTTGAGAAATACAAAAGCTCAGGAGAGTAAAGGCTTGAAAATTGTTAACTCACTTGAAGCTGCGTCCATTATGTGTGAGAAGCAAATAATCAGGAACAGTGACAACTGTTTTTTCACTGGAATGCAATGCGATACACTCCTCAAAAGGGACCAGCTCTTCTAAGTTATTCGCATCTTCATGAAACTGGGGTTCAATTTGTACTGTCCACTGATAAAACATCACATAATTTATATATTAACTAGAAGTGATAAGTTCAAAAGTCAGAGGTAAAAGTAGTGGGTATGATTTTACTTCTTAAAAGCAGTACAACAAATCAATGACCACACCTCAGAAAGTTGACGGCAGGCACTAGCCTCTCTCAAGTAAATTCCTCGTGTTGTAGGAGCTAAAGTTAAGACATGCAAACCGTAAATATTTAGAAAAAAGAAATATCGAGAATCAAAGCCAAGAAGATAAAAGGTAGTTGTTAAAAAGTAGATAAGAAAGAAATATAAAAGAAAGCAGTAGCCCTGATCCTAGGAAAATGAAATATATGCTACAACATAAATATATTACGTAATACTGTTAAGGAAGGTGACTAAAAAGTGTTTTTTTATAAAATCGACTTCTATTAAGAAAAAATGAAAGAATACAAGGGCATACAAAAAACAAGCCCACAGAAATACCCCTTGAAAATAGGGGTTCCAACTAAGTAAGACGACTAAATGGTGTTTTTGATGCAGCTATCAAGAGGATGATGCATCCTCACAAAACTACGCTTCTCTACCTTTGCTCCTCTCTTGTTTCATCTACCTCTCAATATAGTATAATGAATATATTACCAGATCGTGTCACAGAAAAAATGAGAAATGATATATGAGCAGAATAAACTTACATAATTTTCCAGATTGATTAATCTTCACTTTATACCAAACATAAGGAACATTCTGGGACTTCCGAATATATTCATATGCCCTGAAAATTTGTAAATGATATATCAACTATAACTAGTGTTCTTCTCTTTATTTCTAGCAAATTAGATGGCTGAGCTAGGGCACAAAATCGAACTTGTCAACTTGCATGAGCCCCTGTCCAGTGGATAATTTATCTTCTGGTAAGCAACCCACCGGAATGGTTGTATTCTCGAGAGCCTTCCTCACAAGATATGGGCTCACAGTAATGTTCTCAGCCTGCATGGACAATATTACTCAGTAATCAAGAAATAAATTTTGCCAACCATAACAATAAAAAGATTGTTCACTATAAATTGTAAGGAAGGACCTTCATTGCACTAATGAGTAATGCAATGCCCCCACAGGCAGATGGAGATGCCATAGAGGTCCCATTCATAAGCATTCGTCTTTGTAGGGTCCATGTAGGAACAGGAGCAACAGCAGCACCAGGAGCACTTATACAAACACCAAGATCTCCATCTGCCGTTGGTCCACGACTTGACCTACATCCCACATTTGCCAGTTATGAATGAATCAAATACTGTTGAAGAGTAAAAAGTCTCCTGGTCAAGAAGTGCAACTCGTTCGATTTATAAAACACTATGTTCAACGATATGGTTCAAATACAACAAATTATCCAGGTTATAGACATTAAAGTTTTGAATATAAATTAAAATACTATATATAATAAAAGTAACATCTCAAAAAGAAAATCTAACTAAATAATCCACATGGCCCCACAAAAATCACAGCCACACACACCCAAAAGAAAAGATCACAGCACACCTTCCCTTATTCCTCAAATATTAATTTATTGGCACCCCTTTCCTCCCTTTCCTACATGTATAAAACTTGGTGACTAGAAGTCCATAAACCCAGTTTTCCTTAAAAGTATTTTTCAAATATACGTTATAAAGATTAGTCTTTCAGAGCCCATGTTTTAAAGTCCATAAGCTAGATGTCAAGTTAAAAATCAGGGTGAAAACTACCAAGTATATTCAAGCCCTTCACTTGGAGCTTCAACCACACAATGAGCACCAGCAGCCATCGACGGAGAGACATAGGCACCAACTCCTATAATACTTGAACTTGTACCACCAGGAGCACCAACAGTATTCAAAGCTGGCCCACTATTACCAGCACTGCTCACAAATATTAACCGGTACTTGTTTACCGCCTGCCATTAACGATTAAAAAGATCTATATTGATTAAAATAGCATAAAACTGAAATAAGAGAACCGAAATTTATAATTATACATTCAAAAAATCAGATGACTCATCAGCTTCAATCACTATGTTCAGAATAGTCACCTCATTAACAAGGTCAACAAAGCGACCGTAGTCTGGAAGTAATGTTGGCTCACCATAACTCATATTTATGAGATCACATTTGTGCTGCAAAAATATGAATATTGGACATAATTAGAAAGATTAACTCAAACCAGAAGCTTCATGAGGTCCTTCACAAATAGACAAATATTTCAGCATGGAGAGAGAGGTTCTGAAGTGTAAGCCAAAGCCACCTCCACAGCCGCTATCAATGCTCGAGTCAGCCCTGTTCCAGTCTCCATTGACCCTAAACGTGTGTCTCCAATCTTACAAGATATCAGTTGTGCACCAGGAGCAACTCCATTCAACAAGGGTTCCTAACGATAATCAGAAGTTCAAATCAAAACATGCTTTTAAAAAACAAAACAAACAAAACCATGCATGTCTTTGTCAAACTTTTTCTTTTAAAAGGTTGAGATTTTATTGACCTTTGGATGGAAAGCAGTAGCAATACCAGCAACATGAGTACCATGAGGAGAGCAATCTGTAACTATACTTAAGATATTTCCCTCATCGTACACATTAACGACAAATGTACAAGCATCCAACTTGCTAAACACGCCAAACTTCCTTTCAATCCTGTCAAGTGTCACCATAATTTAGACTAAAATATACCAGCTGCAAAACTGTATCCTCACACAAACTAACCAACAACGGTAAAGGAAAATAGATGCATCTCTTCAAAAGATGAATTGACCACAATCTTGCTGAACTTGATTAAAATAAGTCCATTTATTTATTTATTATATATATATATATATATATATGTCTACAACCTTAATTTAAGATACTTCAGGGGTTGCTTTCTCTTTGAATCTAAAACTTACTTATAATTTGTTAGTGGCACAAAATTGGCAAGCTTTCCAGAGGTAGGCTCGTCCTCAAGGCTTTGTGTATCAAGAGCAACCCTCCATACTTCTCCATCGTGCCAAACAACAGCATCAATGACTGGCCCCTTGTCATCATAGCACTAGCACATAACAAAATACGTGTATAAAAAGATACTAATTTTGGTTCACAATAATCATAAAGAATCCCTGATTAAGCAGTGGTTAAACAAAATTGCTATATAACAATACAACAATTTTTCTCTGTAGTGTTTTATCCTTTACATACTATGGTGACTTATCAACATATTCTGATTTAAGTTGTATTTCTTTTACTTACATTATGTTGTATTTGTAACTATTCATTAGCTATTATTTTCATAATATTTTTTATCTAAACTAAGCTAAATTTTCTATATATGAGTATGCATGTATGTATACACATACCTATACACACACGTAAACCACAGACTTGGCCTAATTTCCCAAGAAACCACCATATAATATAATATTATATAATATAATATAATATAATATAATATAATCTCTCATAAATTTATAAATTTTCTTTAACCCTAACCCCAAGTTCAGATTACTCCGTTCATCATCTCTTAATGATATGGAATTTTAACTCCATTTTCATTTTTTATGAAAGTAATGAGTTGATCAGTTCACCAATTTCATGGTTACAAATTTTTTATCACACATGAGACAGAAGTTTGGAACAATAACACAAATTACCTCAAACAAATACTTACATCAGCTTGTTTTTTAAGAATATCAATTCGGTATTGGAGGTCCTCACGAATTCTTTTCAGATTTGGGTCCTCCACCTTGGTGTGTTTCTAAAACATGGATGTTATTAAAGCAATTATCAAGAGTACAAATAAAATTGGCAACCAGTGAAAATGCGCAATTGTGCAATTTTGAGGAGTTAATAACAACCTAGAGCAGCCTCTCAACTTGGAAATATTTCGACGAGCTATGTGTTTAAAAAACTTTTACATAAAATTAAATAAGCCAACTCTACCAAAATACCATGGTGAACTTTGGCATGCAAGAAAAATGCTTTGAAAAAGGTTTAGAAAAACAAAAAACATAAAACAAATGAAAACAACAGACGAAAGATAAAGTAACAAATAATAAGCACATAAAAGTAAATATTTAATAGGTAAAAATTTCATCAAATGATTGAATAATGAGCATAAATGTTTGAAATTAAATGACTGTTTGGAGTGCAGAACCTTAGTAGCGCTACTAATGCTAGTACAAGCACTACCATTTTTATGCTTCGCAGCCTCATACTAAATTTAATGGAAGTTAACATAAGATGGTGAAAATTGGAAGGTATTGCCAACAACCTGATCAAACTCATCAAGAACCTTAACAGCCTTGGCAATCTCCTCCTGATTCTTTTCATCCCAATCCTTCTTTCTCTCTTTCTGTTCAGTAGAATAATGTACAAATTTAATGTGAACTAATTAAGTCATGTGTATAACTCAAAAACAAGCAAAACTAATATTCTTACCTTCAAACGAGAAGTCAACGTGTCTGTAAATAACTCATAAACAAATTTACACCCCACATGCCACTCACCAGAAGGGTTCTTCCACGAAGAATTGATAACCAAAGAAGCCCCTAACCAGAGTGAAATAGAAACATTACAGAACAAGTTTGATCACGAGAGACAGAGAATAAAAAAAAGGAAGGAGGAAAGAAGGAAATATGCTCCATCCACCTTCCAGTTCCAAGAAGTTAAATAGTTAAACAGCCAAAGTAACAGTTGACTATTTGGGAAAAGAAAGGAGAACAATAATAAAAACCATTGGCTGATATACAAAAATATTGGCATGAACCTGAAGCTCCAATAATGCAACCATCTTCATCAGCCTTCACCACCTTCGAGGTATCAACATCGCCACTCCCCGTACTGACATTATTGCATTACAAATTAATATAAACAAACTAAACTGGTAAGAATTAAGAATATGCAATCCTAATCCCTTCATACCAATCAAGAATATCCAATATCTTAGGCTTTCCATCTGATGTCACTTGTAATCCCGCAGCAGCAGGGTCAACACCACTATCTGAAAAGAAACATCAGTAAACAATACTAAATAACAAAAAGAAATGTTGCTTAAGCAACGAAATGATGCTAGAAAGAAAACAAAAAAAGAGAGAGAGAGAGAAAGAGAGAGAGAGAGAGAGAGAGAGAGAGAGAGATAATCTCAAATCCAACGCATAAAAACAAATCAAGGCAGATCATCTATTTCTCCTCTTCGTCATTAACACAAGCCAACAAACAATCACAACATACCAAAAATCGCAATAAGAACACCACGGCCATCGAACTCAGGATTAGCCTCAATGAAGCGATCAGCAGCAATTTCTTTCTTAGGCATTAAAGAGGCCAAGAAGGAGGATTCAGTGAGACTGAAGCCGGAGAAAGCACCACCATTAACGAGGTCGTCGCCACCGCCAGCAGAAGGCATTGCCTTAAAACAAAATCGTTTTCGAAGAACAGAGCTATGGACTACTGAGGTAAGAAATGGAATGGAAGGAGGAGTGGGAGAAGGAAGTGAAAGAGAAGAGAACGGGAAGAGGGAGGGCAGAATGGGGAACTTAAGTAAAAGCGGTGCATTTTGCATGAGAATGGGAGGGTGTTTTGGTAAATTTGAATGGTCGTTAAGGTACGGCGGCGGAGACGGAGGGACAGGTGGTGGAGGGTGAAAGGGGCGGTGAGGATAACGAGAGTGGAAAGGGGAATGTGGATTAGGGAGAGGTTGGAACCCACGTGCGTGGTTATTGAGTTTTTATTGGTTTTGTCGACGGTGAGTCATTAAAAAGTATCTATTCTTTATTTTTATTAATTTATAAAGTTGAAATAACTTTGAGTTCTTTGACAAAATATCTCTTTCCACTTTTTCTCCCTTTTTTTCTTTTTAATTTTCTTTTTCTTATACTTTGACTGCATAACTTAACAAGTGTTATAATAAAGTCTCCTTTTGCAATGCAGTCATAATAGTAATTATTTTGAATTTGAGAAAGTATTTAGAATATTTGAGAGTTTGTAAATTATTGAAAATTTAGTTCCTAATCCCATTTTCTTCAACTACACAGATCAGAAAAAGTCATGGATATAAGTTCTAAAAATATTTAGAAAATAGATTGACACTTGTTATTTTTTCAATAATTTGGTTAATTGTGTATTTGAAATAATTTCTTTCTATTTTTTAAATAATAGATGATGTTTTGTAAATTACCATATTTGTTTGAACCAATAATTTATCTTACACATACCCACCAATGGTATTACTTTTCGTCTATTTTGTTGCTTTTTTTACAAATGGAAGGGGAGAAGATTTAAAATGAAGCTTATGTGCTAAACTCATCTAATTTATTGTTAATATTTTAGAAGTATTTTCAAAAACTAAATAAGTTTCAAAAGACTAGTTTTGAAAGACCTTGCTTTCTTTTTTTGAAAAAAATTAAAATATATAGGTAAAAAGAAAAGCAGAAGAGTTAATTTAAATAACAAAAATTCTACAAATATTACACTTTTATCGACTGTCATCTATTAAATATTTTTGTTAATATTTTAATTCATTTGGTTATATTGAAAATGTTAAAATAACTTCCAATTCCAACAAAATCACTTTCAAATATGCACCCAATAAAGCTCTGTTATCAAATTTTTAAACATGAATGTTGACAAAATGCTCCAACCCTATGTATAAACATATCTAAAAAGATTTGTTATATAAGTATATAACATTCTTAAAAATACTTAAAATTATCGCATATTTTAAAACCCAATATAGAATAAATTGATAAATCACGGGGAAGACATGAACCACAAACGCAAAAAATGACATGACTGGCTAATTAATTCATCAAACCACAATGCATCATTGAAACAAACGGGGCTATAACAAAATTGGGTGTTAGTAAAACAAGTTCAAAGATAACAAAACTGAAATTGATTATCAGCTTGAGCTCGGTCTCGGTCTCCAACAAATTGAAACCTAAAACAAACAAAAATGAGCAGCCACAGTGCAAGACGTTGAATGAATGAGCAAGTGTGGATCTCACTTTTTCTTCTCAGCACCTCCACCAGCCCTGAAATTACAATATATCCAGTCATGAAATGAATGGGAATGTACCTTTCCTCACAAATTTCAACTAATCTGAAAAATCACGGATAAAAATACAAGAAACAGATGCGAGAATGGATCATGAAGTACTAAGAACATTGACACAACAAGAAGATGTCTACTATGATGTACATTTTCCTAAAGATGTACATTATTTTTACACAAGATAATTCAGAGTCGATGGGTTTGAGAATTTACATTCTTTTAAAAATGTGCCAGGTGCATTTTGTTCTCAAATTATATTCAAGTCAAGCTAAGTGTAACAAATGTTCGACCAATATTAACTCCAAAGTTTGAAACTGGCGTCTAATACATCCATTGTACTAATTAGTGTCCATCAAGCGTTGGACACCAACACATTAGCAAAACTAAAGTGCTGGGATTCTTTTGCACGGAGCAGATCTAAATATAACATTAGGACTTTCCACACAAACAAACCATGATTTAGGCCGTAAGTATAAATATAAAAGCAGGAAGACTATCCCTTCTACAAAGGAAGAAGGATTACCTCATCTTTCTTAGAACACTGGACATTTCCTCACGCTTCTTCTTCGCTCGCTTGTGGGTTCCAAGCTTTCTTTTGGCTACCTTCAGAGCACGCTTGTCCTTTCCAACTTTTAGAAGCTCAGTGATTCTCTTCTCATATGGGGCAAAACCAGCAACTTCCCGGATCAAACTCCGGACAAAGAGGACTCTTTTACTTGATTTCTACATTAATTTGTATGAAAACAGCAATATGAGAACACAAAGTTAAATTTTGTGACAAAACATGCTCACATATGAAGAATCTAACAGGACTTTTTCGGCAACATATTAAAAGTAACGACAGCAGTCCAGAACTGGTCTAATAAAATAAAGCAACATAAACTTGTTCCTAAATCTCCTAAAAAGCTAACTAACAACATCAATGAAAATTTTAAAACGTCTAGTTTCATGTCGATTGACTTGCTCCTTTACAAGAACACAAAGTTAAAATTTTGTGACAAAACATGCTCATATATGAGAATCTGACAAGACTTTTTCAGCAACATATTAAAAGTAAATAACCACGGTCCAGAACTGGTCTAATAAAATATAGTAACATAAACTCGTTCCTAAATCTCCTAAAAAGCTAACTAACAACATCAATGAAAATTTTAAAATGTCTAGTTTCATGTCGATTGTCTTACTCCTTTACGATCAGAGGGCCTTGGGGCCAACTCCTTCTTGGTGACAATGTGGCCCTTGTTAAGACCAACAAAAAGGCCAGTATTCGGCTGTTTTGGAGCCATTACCTGTTTCAATAAAACCCAATTAGTCACTCCATCAAAAATAAGTTCAATTGCAAAGCCCTAATACTGCAAAGACGAAAATAAATCGCCAGAGGTTTACTCTCTCTATAACTTAAACTGGGTCTTTAAATCAAGTATTAACCAAGCAAATTTCCGGCCAAACCGAACTTATTTCACCAAGCACATTCTAAGTACAGCTGCAGATATAAAATTCCCGAGTAGAAGAAGAAATCCCAGAATGCACAATGGTCCACAATCATTCAATTTGTTTCTAACAAACTAACCTAAAAAATCCCTTTCTATATCAATGAAACCATTAACAAAGATGAACTTACTAATGAACAACGATTGCAAAATTGACAACTAACCAAAGCAACGGATTCTCACCTGTTCCGATGAATCTGACGACCTAGGGTATGTAAAATTAGGGTTTAGTATTTAGAGGTGAATTTATATGATGCCAATAATTGTTAATGGGCCGAACAACAATTTGGGCTGAATTGCGTGCAAAATTCTCTTTTATAAAAATTATTATTAATTATTAATTAATTAATCAAGGGTTAAAATATCATTTTTTTTTCTCTTATTTTGAAATTGGTTCAATTTTAATGTTTAATTTTAATCCATTGCTTTTATTAAATCTTCAATTTAGTCTCTTAGAATTAATTTTATTGAAATTATTTAAATAATCAAAATAATTTTTATGCAAAGAAATATAATATATGAATATTTATTTTAAATTTATACAATAAAACTGATGAAAAATAAAAAGCCATGAAATTTTCTAAAATTAGTAGTGGAGACTAAATGGAAATCATAATTAATTAAAAAAAATTAGGTTTTTTTCTTTCTTTTTATTTTTTTTTTTTCTATTTTTACCTTTTATTTTTATTTTTCTTTTGTTTTTCACTTTTTTCTTTCATTTTTCTTGTGATTCTCTTCTTCTGCTTTTTCTGTTTTTCTCTTCCCCTTATTCATTTTTTCTTGCATTATTCTCCATTGTTTTTTCTTCCTTTCAATTTTTCTTCTGCCCTCTTCTTTTACCTAAGGTGCAAGATCGAGAAGCTAAAACGAGGATCAAGAAGCAAGATTGAGAAGGTAAGAACAAGAGCCGAGAAGCAATGTCAAAAATCAAGAATCGAATGAAATTTTATGAATGAACAAATTGAAAAAACAAGATTCGCATGAACGAAAGACGAGACCGAAAAGCGAGAAGCAATGTTGGGAAGCAAGATTAAGTTTACTCTTGGTTCACTCGTGGGTTGAATCAAATATTTCATATGGTGGTTCCATTTACAAAATGCCAAATTTTAATCAATTTTAAATCGTGAGTCAAATTCCATTCATATCCATTAATAAGGGTCATTTATCCGATGAATCCCACCTAAATCTAAGTAACAATAAAAAAAGTGATTAAAACGAAATAGTTTTTCAAAATATACCAAATATACTTTAATAGTGTTTATTAATTACATTGTAACAAAAATATTAATTATTAATTGTCTCAAAAAATTAAGTTAATCGGTCATTATTATAAATTTAGTTATGTCGACACTTTAACATCATATAATATAGATGCTAACATTGTAAAATGATGAAATCTCTTGAACTATAATCAAATTTATAAACTATCTTTTGATTGATTTATCTTTTCTCGGTCTTGTTTAGTTTTTTAATACAATTGCAATTGTATTCCACGTACATTTGAGTGAGTAAAAAACTTAAATTAATAAACCAACACTATGCATCTATATTAATAAAGTAACAAACACAATGTCATTTTATTTTTCTTTTTTAGTAATTTAATGAGGCCTATGTATGTTCGTAAAGCCTATGTATGTTCATAATTTGTTTCTTTCTTCTATCTATTTTTCTCCGTTATATTTTTCATTAATTATTTCCAACAACAAAGAATGTATGTTCACTTAAAAAAGGAAAAATAACTAAAACATCGATCATTAATAAGATAGTCAACATCAACATAATTCATTCGATAATTGACATGTGTATACTTTCTTCTCTTAAAATTAATAGTTGCTTCAAGTTTTAACCTGTATTTATTATACTAATAAATAATAATCATTGATAAGATAGCTAATATGACACCATTTCATTTTTAGGAAGACGGTTTGTTGGTTTTTACGTATCAACCAGTACAACAACAAATATATTCTTCTGAGTCAAGTCGTTTAGGAATACAGCCTCCCTCTCCTTTATTTGCAAAAAGCTTATGAGTCGGCATATCTCTCACTAGTCCCTTAGTATTGTTGTGATTAATCATGCATGCCCCATATATTTATAGTGTGCAATTGTAACACTCATTATCATTCTTGTTTTTATATATAGAAATAACAAACAACATCAATATGATATTAATGTTGGTTATTATTTTAGTACACATTAAAAAATAACAAAATTTTGGAAGTTTCTCCATATATTAAGCCATTTCTATTATATTCCATATATGTATAATATTCCATAATAACTAATAACAATAATAATAATGATTCAAGAAAAACAATCATGGTGAACAAATTCCTTTTTTTTTAAAAAAAATGTAATAATTAACAAGTGGTCAAGGACATTAAGAGGAAACTAATGTGATATACCATTTTTGTTATATATATATATATATAAGGTTTTTATTTAATTTAGTTGATAATACAATTTTGGAAAATTACGTTAGATAACAAAAAAAAAAAATTAGAAAAAAACAGTATATAGCACATCTTTTTTTACATAATGCAAATATTACAAGTAATTAGATATATCAAAGCGTTACTAAAGGACTATCAAAGGGCTACCCACTTTTAAATTTGTTATTTTACAATTTAGAAAATGTAGTGACAAAGGCCTTATTATCGTAAATTTTTTTATTATTTTTGCAAACGCACCTAAAATTTTATACCTATTATAATTAGTTACAAGTATATAGGTAATTAGTTTAAATTAGAAACTTAATCCTTTAACTCTTTAGGTTGGTGTCTATTTACTTTTAACCTTAAAAAGATGGCTAATAATTTTTTCTACTTAAAAAATATCTTTAAAAACTCATGAATCTATTAGACACAGATCTCAAACTCTCACGTCACAAGTTCAAATTAAATATTTTCACAAGGGAATGTTTGGTTCATTCTTTTGAAATTAAGGATTTAAATATTTAAAGTCAAACCCATGTTTGAGTACTTGAGTTTGAGAAAAACCGAATGTAATAGGTTCTAGGAAAAAATTCCAATTATTGTCTACCTCTTATCAATTGTTGTTGACAACAAATATCGGTCGACTTCATGATCAATCGTCTTTATAGTCGATGATCGACTGCCAATTGTTTTGACCGTGACGACCAACGACTGAACGTCTTGATCATCGACAACCAAGTCTTAACCTTCGATGACCGGTCATCTCCTCCATTGGTGACTGATAAACATTGACTGTTATTGTTGACAGACAAACGTCTCTTGATCATTGACCACCAATCATTATGATCGTTAATGATTGACTGTTGTGTCTATTAACAAAAATGACGACCAATGACCAAACACCTTGACCCTTGATGACAAAAAAAACTATTTTTTACATAAAATAATTAAACCATGGTTATTCATACATTATGGTCATAAAAATTAAAGAATAGAAAAGAAAGAAATTGCTACATACGTTTTTTTAATTCTTCCTTCCATCTATTTTTCTCTGGTATATTTTTCATTAATTATTTTCCAACAACAAAGAATGTCATTCGCTTCAAAAGAAAAATGAAAAATAACTAAAACATCAACCATATTAAGATAGCTAACATCAACATAATTCATTCGATAATTGACATGTGTACTTTCTTCTCTCAAAGCTAATAGTTGCTTCAAACTTTAATCTGCATTTTACTAATAAATGACCATTGATAAGATAGTTAACATGGCATCATTTTATTTTTAGGAAGACAATTCGTTGGTTTTACATATCAACCAGTACAACAACAAACATATTCATCTGAAACAGGTCGTTTAGGAATACAGGCTCCAGTTCCTTTATTTAGTGCACCACAATCCACGTAACATGACAAACTCTTGTAGGTCTCAGAGCATGGACGAATGCAATTCCACAAACCTTGTCCTTCACCTGCAAAGTCATCAATCAAACGATAGTCTTGAATAATAATTAAGTCACGAAGTTTAGTTTTAAACTCTTAAAAATGATTTTAATTTATTATATTTGGTCCAAAAAATTATTTTAGAATTATAAAGAATCACATTCTTATGAGAAATTACTTAACTAAAAGTGGCAACAACAAAAAAAAAAAAAACATTCTTAACTGTAAAGACAAATTTGTCATTTCAATAGACGAATGAGATGATGATGATTTTATGGCGTTATAATCGTAGTCAATATTCAATGAATCACTAATCAACTAATATCCTTCTAAAGATCACTTTAAGCGTATTCCAAAGATAAAAGTGATTTTAGAAACTAAAAAAAAAAAAGTACAAAAGAATTACTTCCAAACCTGCTTTGATAAATGTTTCAATAGAGTGTGAAAAACAAAGTCGAAGTAAGTTAACAATAATCGACACGACCTCCCTCTCAAGAGATGGAGGATTAGGTTCTATTCTAATAATCGTTGTACCAAAAGAAACAATAAAAATAGATGAAACTTACTTAACGTAACAAAACAAGCCAATAAAACTGTAATTGCAACGAACACTACGAGAAGCTTACGAGTCGGCATATCTCACTCTTTAGAACTCTTAATACATGTAAGAGGTAATATTTCTGTGATTAATCATGCCCATATATTTATAGTGTGTAATTGTAACACTCATTATTATTCTTGTTTTTATATAGAAATAAAAGCCAATCATCGCAAAGCAACGTCAATGTGAATATTAAGAACAGAACCTTCGATCATATTCCATATATGTATAACATTCCATATATATCTAATAACAATAATGATGATAATTTTAAAAAACATAATTTCATACGTAATGGTTAGCAAATTGTTCTTAAAAAAAAGAAAATGTAACAGTTAAGAAGTGGCTATGTACAATAGTAGAAAAATAATGTTATCTAAATTTTTTGTTATATATAAGGTTTTTAGTTAATTAAGGGTTGATAATAAAATTCGATACCTATTATAAATAGTTAATTAGCTCAAAATTAGAAACTTAATCGTTAATAAGTTTTTGTAGTTAAAAGAATATCTTTAAATACTCATGGATTTATTAGCCACGGATCCTACTCACAATTAACAAGCTCAAATTCAATATTTTACGAGAGGTGTTTGGTCCATAGTTTTGAAATTAAGGGTTTAGGCATTTAATGCCAAATTCGTGTTGGGTTATTTGATTTAAAAAAAAAATGAATATTATAAGTTTTAGAAAAAAAAATCATTTCATTTTCTACCTCTTATCAATGGTTGTCGGAAACAGTTGATAGCAAAAATCTATCGACTTCAGTTTCCACTGTTGATTAACCGACCGCCAATCGTTTTGATCGTGACGACCAACCACCGACCACCTTGATCATCGATAATCAATCATCTTATCCGTGGGTGACTAATAACATTGACTATTACTGTCAATGAACAAACATCTTGACATTGACGACCAACCATTGTGTTCATTAATGCTTGATCATCGTGTTTATTAACAAAAGTGATGACCAATGATCACACACCATGACCCTTGACGATTAAAAACTATTGAATGAAGTTATAAAATTTAATTTCAAAGCTACGTTTACTTTTTTACTAGAAACAATTTTTTTTTATATAAAATAACTAAACCGTTGTTATTCATACATTATTGTCATAAAAATTAAAGAACCCAAAGAAATTAATTAAGAATTAAAATAGACAAAACTAATATAATTACATTTTAAAATGAATAGATTAAAATTTTCTTTGAAAAGTCATCATAATGTAAAATACATTAGAGTTCATACAGCTCGCAAAACCACTAAAGACAGAAAAAGAGATTAGCTCACCCAAACCGGTGTCTGCACCTCAAAAACAATCATTCATAATTCCGAGCCTTAAGAATCAAATAAGCTCCTAGCCATTTGATTCCTATGCTTTTGATTCCAAACACGCAGCTCAAATAGTTTATTCTAGTTCGAACAGTAGAAAAACACAACCATAATGAAATTTGAGAAAATTGACGAAAACATAACATGTGTTATATGAACATGATGTACTTGTTTTATATGAATTATATTAGAAGTATATCATATACGGATCCTATATCAAACTAGCAAACAACAAAATTTTAGTAGAAAGCACCACGCCAGAATTAATTTTGTGATTCATTTATATCAAACTAACAAACAACAAAATATTATGTTCTTTTTATATATTACAATCTTTCATAAACTACTAATTCTGTGAGTAATAAGAACAGGCAACATATACAACAACTATGTCTCCCTAGTTTTCGTATAGTACTATGCCTATTTCTAAACTTCTTTGCGGCACGTCTTTAAGACCTTTAATTCTGTACAAATCTCATATCAAAATAGAAGTATATCCTATTTATTAAGGATAGGTATGGAATCATTTGGAGTTTTAAGAACACTAGACTTTGGTTTTAGTAGTATTAAGTAAAGCACTTGGTCGTGCTTCTTCTAGAAGTAGTGTGTTTGCTTAAAAACATTTTTTTTTTCTTTTCTCAAAAGTCATCCTAAACTCACCTTTATGTGATAGATTGGCGGTATCACGAACCATTAGTGACAATTTCCTGCTTATGAGATAGGGAGGCAGCTATACCCGCAAACCAAGCTACTCTCATGAGCTGAATACCAAGTATGAGCACCCACCAGCAAACCAATCCTCTCATTGTGTGCATCATCCAGGCCGGTGCACTGAGCTCAGCCCCAAGTTTCAACCCTCTCATCAGCTGCAAAACTCGATAACCTTCGTATACAATTGGAGTAACCAGCCACACAGGGGATCGCCAGTGCCATATCAGCATTTCGGTCAAAATCTGTACTGAAAGGAGCAGAATATAGGGACCCAATAGAACTGCTAAGGGGATGAAAGGCAGATGGGGTTGAACCAACCCACTTTCAGATCCATAAAACATCACTAAAGGGATCATAAATCCAACCACATTAGCAAGTATGTTCCAGAATTGGTAACTGAAAGGAGCCTCACTGCTCATGGGTTTTATTGGTTCTTTAGGCCGTGCACAAGCATCAGCCATGAGAAGAAAAAGCATAGCACCAAGGTTATAGATGCAGTCAAGTCCAATCAAAGAGAGAAGGCTGGCTACATTGGGACCGAGAAATACAGATGACATAGGAAGCCACAATGTTGGGGCCATCCCTGTTGTTAAGAGAAGAGAAGGCCCCAAAAGCCACATTGGCCATTTGAAAATCTGCAAATGCACCAACTCTGGTTGATTACTTGCCTCCACAAGTTCTTTAGTCTCTACTTCCGAAACTTCAGTTGTTCTATCAGCATTTAGACTTTCAAAAATATTGTCGGTTTTCTTCAAGAAGGTCTCATCCTCTTTATTGTTGTGAGCAAATGTGACAGGTGCAGGTTCCCAAGGATTTGTCTGTGTGCAACAAATTGGAGGACGTCTAGAATGCATAAAAAGCGAATGGAGAGTTGATGCATTGAGCACCTTTGAGGACTTGGATGTCTTGAAGTTTTTATGGTGGTAGTGGGGTATGGTAATATATGTAGGATATGATGCTGATACCACAGCTTGATTCATAGTTAGTCCAACAAACTGTCGATACCAACTATGCTTCCATTATCTGAAAAAGTCTAACGAAAAAGAAGAGAAAAGAAAGAAATTGCTATTTAGAGCATGCATGACCAACAACAAGTTGTGCTGAACTGTACTATCAAGATGAGAGTTTTGGGGCAATTCACATGTTATAATGCATGTTAGCGCAGGACAAATAAATATCAAGCGCAGGACAAATAAATATCAAGGCTCAAACTACCAATCAATAAATCGAGTAAGGTTGCAGTAGCACACTTGGCATGAATCTCCCTCCCAATACAACACATATTCAAGCAGGAGATCTATCAAATATCAAATCCAGCTGTTAAACGATAAGTCTTTTTTAGAAAATGGAAAAAGAAGAGATGTAAAAAACCAGACATTCATTGGGAAAGAACATGGAAAAAAGAGAAAAAAAAAACATTGAAATAAAGAAAATATTCTTTAGGAAAGGAGCATCTACCCAAAAAAAAAAAACCTGACTACAAAAGATAGACCCTTCATTTAGAATAAAAGAAAAAAAATCACAAAACTGCTTGGTCGTAATCATATGAATATCCAAAGAGTGCCAATTGAACCTAGCCATAGAGCACACCTCCCTCGAGGACTCTCAACCTCTCTTTTATTTCTCTCAGGTAAAATATTATATTAAATTGGAAACAAAGGTCCATGCTCAAGGGCCTTGTCGTCCCAAAACAACATTTGAAACGAACCATTATTTTCCCATAAATTATTTTCCCATAAATCATTTTCCCATTATATTAAATTCTAATTGACATCAACTATTGCCATAAATTAACAAAAATAAAAACGAACCATTATTTTCCCAATATTGACCCCACAGTTGATAACAGTTCCAAGTATCAGTAAACTCAATATGAAAATCATGAACTATCATTAGCCTAGAGGTAAAAAGGGACCTGGAGGGAACAAGCAACTCATTGACTACCTATCTGGGCATGAGTTCCATTTACATCCAAATATCTTAGGATCAAGTGGATTGTCTCGTGTCTCGTGGGATTAGTGGGATGTGGAACACTCGCAATTATATAGAAAAGTAAAAATAAATAAATAAAAAATTACGAAAATTATGACTAACTTGCTCGAATTCACTTCATAACAACGATTATTCGAAAAAAAAATGCATCAAATCAATTCAACGTCAATGTGAGATTACTAATGAAGATGGAAAAGAAGAAGAAGAAGAAGAAGAAGAAGAAGAAGAAGAAGAAGAAGAAGAAGAAGAAGAAGAAGAAGAAATAGACACAACATGACAATAAAAGGAACAGGGTCGCAACAAGCGAAAGTAAAATCTGTGATTACAGATGATAATCAATAAGGAAAGTCAGAATTCAAAGGAGAGTAGTTATATCAAAACACAAGGTCCTAGTGAACAAATTTGGTTTTCAACATGCAAGAATACATAGTAATTAAAGCATATTCAGTCAAATTTTACAATTAGCTAACCTTAACAGCGAACCCAGCTGAGAAATGGAATCGGAACAGTTAGAAGAATTATAATCAGCTGGTTGCTTTTGGGGCGGTCGAGCAATTGAAATATAGTGTAATCCACCGATCAATTGGGGAAGAAATAAGAATTGTTACCCGATTGAACGAGTGGTAGGTGTTAGGGCAAGTGCCTCAAGAATCGGCAACAGTAATCGAGAGAATATCAAACCGAGATTTTTACAAATACGTTTTAGATGGAAAAAACTGTTAGGAGGTTCCAAATGAAAAATAGCCCAAGTTCGGATGTTTGACTTTTTGTTTATTGTAAAATTATGCTTTTAACCTTTTCTTCCTTCTTTCTTCTTCCTTTTGTAACCTTTCTTTCTTTTTGTTTTTCGTTTTTCGTTTTTCTTTTTTATTTCTTCGTTTTTTTGGTTTTTGTGTTGTCATCTTCTGCTTTTTTTCTTCTTCTTTCATTTTTATGTTTTTTTTTTCTTCTTGCTTTTCCAAATTCTTCTTCCTTCTATCTAACCTAAAAAGAGAGAATAATTTGAATAGAGAAAGAATAATGGAAGAAAAATGAGAAATAAGTACTTAGAACAAGAAGTTATCCGTGGACAAAAAATAGTATTTAGGTACAAAAATCATAAATCAAAAACAAGTACTTGAAACGAGAGAGAAAAACAAGAAGTTCTTTGCAAGCAAGAAAAAAGCAAGTAATGAAATTTTTGACTTATTTTGGTAAATTTATACTGCAGATCGACATTATCATAAGACTATTACTCATTAGAATTTGAAAAGTGTGCTAGATTTTATTTGAGCCTCCATCCGTACAAAAATGACATTTTAAATTATGTAGAGGAACTAATTTCTTTGAATTTTGAAAAAAAATAAATAAATTTTGTTTTTCTTTTTCCTTTTCGTTTGAGAAGTTTTCTAACAGTACAATTTACACACAAGTATATACTCTATCTATCCATACAAAGGTATTAAATTTTAATAGGTCATGATGTCCATCAATTACATACTCTAATTAAACTTTGCTCAGCTTGAGCATAGCTTAATAGTGATTTTAATAGAAAAAACATAAAAAAAATATTTGAATGGTATAATTTCCGTCACAAAATTAATATGAAGTTAACGATTTTTCTAAAATGAGATATTCATTATTTTAAATTTACTTGAAATTAGTTCGAAATAGTTTTGATTTTACAAATTTTTTAAATCTCAAAACTAAAATTCTATTTGGATACCGTTTAGTGTTTCATTTTATTTAAGAACTGTTTATGGGAATTTTGTGAAATTATATTGTAAGATTAACTTGAAGTTTTTGTTTGACTATAAGAACTATATTCTAATTTTTATATTTTTAAAACTAAATTTGTAATATAATGACTCAAAACTCAAAACGTTCTTCCACAGCTGACGCCAAACTCGCCAGCGGCGCCTATCGTCACCAACCGCCGTCCATTGTACAACCATCAACGTGCCGCTTTACACGACCCGATTCTAAAGGGAGAAACCCTAGTCGCCATAGTTCTTTTCTTATGTTTTCTTTTGACTTGTGCCGCCCACACCCTTGCTTTTGTATTGGTTTGTCGCAGCCGATCGCCACCGTCCGCCGATTTATTCCTCACAAGGCTAAGGTTCAAGTTTCTGTAGGGTGTTTGGTTCCGTGAGGTGAAAAGGAAAAAAGAAAAAAGGTTTTGCTCTATACCCAATTTTGCATTTTTCTTTTTGTTTTGATTTTTTAACGAGGTGGGTAATGATAGGAATGTTATTAGAATAGAATTAGTGTATTAGGGTTTGTTGTTAATTATGTAAGAAGTTTTTTTTGGGGGAGAGTTTTTCTATAAATAGAGTGGGCTAGAAGGATATGGAGTGAGGCATTTGGTGAGTGAATTGGTGATTTAGTGAATGAATTAGGGCTTGAGGAGTATCTCAAAAGGGGTTCAGCACCTCTAATAGTTTCTTTTTATCTCTACATTTCAATACATTCTGGTTCTGTTTTGGATTCTGTCAGAGGTATCAAATGTATCTAGTACTTGTACAAGTCTCCCATTAACGAAATGTTATATGTTTCGTAGGAAAAGAAAGGACTGATAGAGTTTTTGCTTGTCTGTTGTGAAATTTCCTATTTTGTTTCTGAAGATTGGTCCTTAATTGGATTGGAACCTCTCCAAAAAGTTTAGATAATTCCATTTGAGATCATTCTCTCAAAAAAGTGAGGATTGAAGTGTAAGTTATTGCATTTGAGATCATTCTCAAACAGGCCTAGCTTGGTTGCTATTCCGAGTTCTGAGACACTACGAAACTAAAATGCTAGGCATTTCATATGGAGAACTCCTCCTCCTTATTGGGGCTACTGCTGCCCTCATTGGTAATTACTGCACCACCCTTTCTCATTTGCTATACCATCTAATATATTTAAGCCGTGGATAGAGTCTTGACTCCCAGATTATTATGAAAAGGGCCAAAGGATCTCCCATTGATATCAAGAATGGCAGGAAGGATGGCTGGCAGAGCAATTGGATATGTTCAGTTAGCTCGAGGTCAGTTTGACTCTGTGATGGAACAAACCCATGCTCGCCAGGTATTTCTTATTTAATTTAACTAACTATTAGGAAAATTTATGGTATTTTTGCGAAGGTTTCGGCAGCATTAGTATTGTCTTCTGGAAAGACATTGGATAGTACATTATAAAGATGTGTTTTTAATGAATGAACCACATTTTAGGCCATGATCGGAAGTGACTAAGATCACTTTTGTTGTGTTCAAAATCACTTCTAAACATGTCTTTAATCATCAAAACATATTTCAATTGTATGAAAACTTGCCGTTAGTTATGGTCGAATTAGAAACTCGTTTGAACCGATCAAAGTACACTTTGGAATTGATTTGTTGGTTTTGGAGCCAGGCTGAGCAGATAAGTAAATTGCTATAGTTCAATGCATATTGCACATTTTTTAAATGTTCTTTCTGATTGAATTAAATCTTCCATTTGATGCTCCTGTTTCTCTGTACTTTTCTTTTAGAAGTCTTTTAGAATTCTCTCTAGACCCATTATGCACGTCAATAGCAAGGGTGTTTAACTTTTACTCGACAGTCTACTGCAACATAATAGGACATAGAACTGCCAGATTTCAAGAATAGGTTTACATTTATGTTGGCGTTTAGTGCTTGTGGACACTATTGTTACATCAAGACTACAACAGATTAGATTGAACAATGTGTAACAACCTAATTGGATGATTATAAAAGTTATGGAATTTCATTTACATTGAAGTTCTTTGATATAATTCTCTGTTTCCAGGTTCACAAGGAATTGCAAGACACGTTGGCTCAACTTGATGCTATTCGCCATGAAATTCGAAGCATTTCGATCTTGAATCCTGGGCCATTGACTCAAAGGCTTGTTGACAACCCTGAGCTCAAAGCAGCTGCTAGTGGTGTAACTAGTAGGTGATATGTATCCCTACTGCTAATCTTCACTAGGGCTTCTAGTTTTCGTAATTGGTTTTTCCTCTTGCATTTCAAATGGTAGGTAATTCAGCAGAAGAAAAACCTACCGTGGAGACTACACCAGTTGCTGAGAAAACTGCAGCAGTAGCTAGCATCCTCAAGGTTCTTATTAATTGCTGAATCTCATCATGGACCTTTTTTGTCACTACAAGTTTAAGTGACTTCAATGGATCTGCACTTTTCTTCAGGTTGCAACTTCACAAATATCAAATGAGCACAGCCGAGCAACTACGTTTGCCAGGTTGGCTGAATCACCGAACATAAAGAATGGATCCTCTGCCTCGTTGCCAATTACTACAGATGTAGAAAAGCTGAATGACGAGTTTGGACTTCCCGTCTTACCTGTGTCGGCTGAAAATACTGGGTTGTTACCTAAGCGCCCGGGTACGGTATCTGTTATTCAGTCAAAAGATTTGATAATGATTGCCTTATTTATAAATTTCTTCATTAGTAGCGTTAAAATCTTCATTTGGGAGGTTAGTGCACTTTGAAGCAAAACATTAATTGATGTGATGTTAGACAAGCTATGGACGGGTGGGACACCAATTATACTTGATAACCACAATTAATGTTAGATGAGCTACGTTCATTGTTCGGTTGGGGATGTTTTCAATAGTGTAGAATTGCTCTCATTTCTTACACTCACCAATGTTGAGTGGAGGCCAGGGTGTAAACATTTCATTCAGTTATTTTCCTTAACTTAATTGACGTTTTTTATCTTGGGGAAACTTTTGTTTTAAGGAATCAAATATTAAGAATGACAACCACTTTGCAGTTAGATTTGTGTTCCATGTATTGAAGCTATTCAGTTTTTTCACAGAGGAGTTTAAAGGGTCTGACATAATGTTAGAAGCAGTATTGGAAGCAGAGGTTGCTCATAATGCAAAAGAATTTTTCTCATCTCAGCAAAGTCAAATGAAACAGGAACAAGAATGAAAATTTCATGAACATCATTTTGGTGCATCATAGAATTGATGATTGGCTTATAAATGAAGTTCAGAAGGTTCAAAAAGCGTACCCCACCTCAGGTATTCCCCTAACTTCATATTTTTCATTTATGTAAGAAAATGGTTACATAGAAAGTTACACTTTACCCCTTCATATGTATATTTAACTTACTTTTGC
Organism: Cucumis melo; assembly: GCF_025177605.1. NCBI lineage: Eukaryota > Viridiplantae > Streptophyta > Magnoliopsida > Cucurbitales > Cucurbitaceae > Cucumis > Cucumis melo. The sequence continues at coordinate 21,930,552 of NC_066865.1, forward strand.
CATTCAGTAAGAAATAGGGGATAAGAAACACTTTACCCCTTCATATGTATATTCTGCTCATAAGTATTTCTTGCCTACGAGAAAGAGGGTGATTGGGGCACCAAATTGACTATTATAGTAGGTAGATTATAATTGTCACATCCCCTTCCGCCAATCCACGCTGTCACAAAAGGGAACGTGATGGATGGATAGTGAATATCATCTCTCTTGATATCACGCACTAGCCATAACCAACATACCAAATAACAAGCCTGCTAAAACATGACTTACAAGCTACATCTCTTATACCAAATGAGTGACAAACTTTTATACATAAACATAAGCCTTACGGAGGCTAGTTACATAATGTTTGTTTATTACATTTCAACAACCAACATATGCAACACAATAGAAACACAAGTACACCTGGACTCAACCCCTCTATTGGACTCAAAAGCAAGCTAATGTACAAACACATACTAAGTGTGATCAGAAGCAACGTCAACGGTCAACACACTCAGGTTTGGTCTCAAGCTACCTGGGGAGGGAGCAAAACAAAACAATTTTGAAAACATGAGCTTAACAAACTAAGTGAGTGACAGTTTCATAAAACATATAATTTTCCTTTTGCAATACATTTGGAAATATGTTTATTAACAAAGCATGTAAACTATAAATCTTAATATCAGTTTCAGCAAAACCTAGCAATATCAAATATCGTAAAATATAAACCATGCTTTGTAATAAATAACTAAAAATCTTCTGTAGATCACGTAAAGCCATGTACCCTCAGATCACCTTAATAATCTAGTCTGTTTGCGGCGTAGTCTCCACGCAACCAGCACCAATAATCTTGTGTTCCGTGTTATGGTAAAACCCTCGTAACTGGTGCCCGAAATCCTCTAACATGTATGCAGATGCCCCCAAAGGGCTAAAGCACCCCCTATACAACCCAAAGTCTAATGTATATGACGATGGGTCCTCAAAAGACCTATAATCCCAATCCTCTCTGACCTCGACACTACCTCATGAGCATCGAGAGTCTGTAATACGTAAATTCCAAATCCATGGCTCAAGTAATAGGTTTGAAAACATAAAACATTCACAATAATTATCTTAAGTGTTTCCAAACCAACATGTGAATATCAAGTTCAACTTTTGTAAATCGGTCTTTTAGTCATAATGCTTTGATAAGATCCGTGAAAACAAGCATTTATCAAAACAACATTTCTCAATAGTTCAATTCAAATAAACATAATCAATAAAATATGTTTGTGTTCACAAAACATTTCATAAATCATTTCAGACAAATAAACATTTCTAACATAAGCTTAGGGTTCAAAGGCTCACTCACGACTCAATAGCTTGGCTTCCAATTTTCTTTTGCCGCAAAATAAGAGAATTTAATCTTAAATTAATTACCTTGATCCAAAAATATGTTAAGTGTACTTGAAATTTTCAAAAATAACAAAAACAACCCAAAAAGCGGTGTCATGGCATGGGTTGATTTTCTTCGACTCTTATTCAACCAACCACTACAACAGCACTTAGTTCTTAATCAACCTATGAGTTCAACTTAAACACAAGAGTAGAGAATCTAGGGTTTACAATAATAGTCTGTATTTGGGGTGCAAACTATTTTAATTTCGATAGGAAATAGTAAACACTATAACAAAGAGGGAAAAAGAGGATGGATAGGACATAGTAAACATCTTAACGAGGAGAGATTTGAAAACACTATAACAAATAGGGTGATTTGCATAGGTTTTTAATCAACTATTATTATTGAAACCGTATCCCACATGACCCACTTGAAGTAATTGGGGTCCAAACGCCACCTAATTGTTTTCACGGGTTTCTTTCACTTATGTACAGAAGTTGTGTTGTGTCGCTGCTTATCTTGTTAGATACTTGATTACCTTGGAGAACCACACTACCAAAAGTCAACTATTGGGGTGGGAGAACCAAGCCACTTACGTACCATACTTGTCATCCTATTGTAACCAATGTGAAACAAAGGCAGCCTATACTAACCTTGGTTCCTAACACAAATGCTGCTTGAGGCCAATGTTTTCAGCGGTGCTTTTCCTTAAATCATGGGAGGATAAGAATCCTCGTTTTTTCTCAATGGCCGTGATTTTAAGCTGCGATAGACAATAATAGGATAGGTTTGAAATATTAATTGCCTTTGTTACTCATCTGTTGTGATAGAAATTGATATTCTTTTGCAGTTTATGAATTTTTCTACTCTAGTTTGTGTTCAGAATGAAAGAAATACAATTCGTCTGATTGTACACAGTTATGTGACTAAATTTTATGTTTGTTTTTTTTCATTGTGCAGCTTTTGGTTTGATCATTCTCAAAGGAATTTAACGCATTCACATTAAACTTAAGAAGGCTTTGGAAACTCATGAAATAAGTCCGAGTTGATATTTTTGAGTTTGATATTTTTCAGCTTTTAATGTTATATGTTTAATCCCGAATAGGCAGTTGTTCTTCGAAGATTAGTTAAAACTGCAACTATGCTTATTTGAATCTTTGAATGAGTAGAATAGACATAGATTTCTATTAGTGTAAAATTTCTACGAAATTCGAGTTATTGATATAATCTGAAATTTGTAAATATTATATGATTATATATGATTTTTTTTGTTTTTCGAAGAGTTAGATTTTAGTAGGTTGCATCTCCAACTAGCTTTTTTTTTATTATTACGAAGAATACAATATTATGACATCTTTAAATTCATAAATAAATTGAGCTATACTTTTCTTTTTTTGGACAATTGAATTACACTATACTTTCTTAATAAACTTTAACTAAAACAAATACCTTTTATTTTTTATTTTTTTGTTTTTTGTCTTTTTCTTCTTAAAATACAAAATTATGAACAACTCAACCCTCTGGCTTCTGATGCTTTCATCATTCTCATTCTCTTGCAGCAAGAAGTAAACATACTGTATCAAGAGGGAATCAAAATAAAATTAAATATTAGCCTTTTGGGAGAGAGAAAGATTATTAAGAGAGAAAGAGAGAGAGATTAGAGAGAGAGGTTAGAGGGAGACTGACTTCCATGGGACGTCTCCAACCATCATCCAATCACCATCTTTATCTTCATAAGTTGGAACATAATCACGCCCATCGTAACCTTCTCTTTCTGAATTTCTCCCTACAAAATCCCACAAAATTTTATGTTAACAATCTAATAACAATGATGTTGAAGAAACAACAATACACCAATTTAGATACGTTCATTAATGTAGCAATTTGGTTTCTTGTTTCCTTATTAATATTTAGTAGAGGTTTCGTTTTAATCAGAGCTTTTTCTAGAATGAACTATTCTTAGTTCCCTACGTGATTAGTGACATGCATTAGAAAATATATGAAATCTAACATTTTATTTATATGTCAATGCAGAACTACTTTTTATACACTATCTTAATAGAGGACTACGTTATCGTAGTCCCAACATGATAGTAACACGATGGTCATGTTTATTTGATAATAATTTTTTCTCCACAGGAGCGTAATAATCACAATAAAAGCACAAACACAATGTGAGAAAAGTAAGTGTTACTAATTATATTAATTGCAACACTTATTGCAATTATACCCTTCTTTGATCCACAATTGTATTGACATATTTGAAAAAAAATTGATTATACTCGTATCGTCTTTAGGGTAATTGCAGTGGATAACACTCTAGGAGATAATAATTAAATGTATAGCATTTTAAAATAATTGCAAATATATCAAAATCTATTAGCGATAGACTTGTGATTATCTACAACTTATTAACTCCTACCAGCAATATGATCTACCATAGATAAACACGGAAAACTATATCAGCACATACGGTAGAGATCTAATCGTTATATTTGCGATTGTTCTTTATTTTATAATATACAACCTTTTCATTAGCACATGTTTGATTTGTTTTTCTAATTTTATTTTATTTTCATCAGTTCAATATGAACTATCGACACTTACCATTTTCAAACCATATGATAGTTAATTAAGTGTGGAGTAGAATTAGACAATTGCTGACCATGAGTTCTCTAGTTTGAATTCTCCCTCTAAAGGAAAAAAAGTGATTGAATGGATAATTGAAATATAATATATTGAGTGTCTAGTAATTAAAAGAAATAATTACCAATTTTGAAGTTGAACATCTCTTCCAAAGCATCCAACAACTGTTGATAGCCTTGATAAAGCTTGAGATCAATCTTCCTTAGGTATGGAGCTCCATCCAAGCTCACTTTCACATACATTCCACTCATTAATCCTAACTCCATATTCACAATCTCCTTCTTCTTCTTCTTCTTCTTCTTCTTCTTCTTCTCTGTTTCAATAATCACATTCTTCCTGTACGATCTCACCGGTGGCCATCCAACCACTTGCGTCCTGCAATAATTCAACCACAACCACAACAAACAAACACACACGAATAAGCCCTAATTTCCTAAACACAGCGATGATTACAACGATTGAAATTGAAATTGAAATTGATGGACTTACTTCGTGTGTTCATGGCAATGATCGGCATGATCATCTGAAGAAGAATTAGTGGAAGTCGAAATGGAATTAGAATCGGTTCTTCCTCCGGATCTGGATTCGCTCTTGCTCTGCTTGGCGGACATTTGTGAATGTGAATTACCTTCTGCTGGTTGTTGCTCTGTTCTGCAACTTGTTTGCGGTAATCCTAATCGGAGCTCGGTTGCTTCGAAATTGAGATCGTGGAGGTTTTGGAAACTGGATAGTTGGCGTTTCATGGCTTGATTGATGTAGAATTGGAGTGAAATGCGTTGGAAAATGAAGAGATGAAAGGGATTTGGATTGGAATGTTGGCTTATTTGTAAGAGTTTGTTTGTGACATCTTGTGTGTGTGCATGAAAGCCTTTTCTGTTCGCCAGCATATATTAGGACGCGTATTTCCCTTTCCCACGCGCCCCATTTTATTTATACTTTTGAGTTTAGTAGTCTTTTATGTTAAATAGTACCAATGTGGTAAAGCTGTCTTCCCGTCTCTAGTCAACAATTTTTTTTGATTCGATATTAACTTAAAGTATGTCACACACATTGATATTTTTTAGCATATATTAGTAACGTATCAAGTATGCATTATATGTATTCATACATTTTCTTTACATTCCATCCTTGTTTTTTTGTCATTTTAGAAAAAGCAATAAGTTTGAATCATGGATTTATTTTTTAGATCCTATTTTTTTTTCAAATATGGAAGAAGCTTCTTTTAATTTTAGAAAATGGAAAAAAGTTGGATGTGTCTCGACAAGCACCCATCTTTTATGCAACTTAATTTGCACCTAATGAAAAAAATTGTCAAGTGGTGTCTTATTTTTTAAAAAATATATTTTTTTTCCCTCTTGACTCGTTTGTGGTAAAAATGTGGGGTTGCAATAGTTACGAAATAATGTTTTAATTTTTTAAAAAATTCATGTCAACTTTCATTTAGGTATTAGAATGAAAAGTGACAGACCGAAGAGATCAACCAAAACGTTAACAATATCAAATCTATGAATTTCAATCATTTATTAAATAATACGAAAGACTATTTTCCTTTTGAACATCAAGCCAAACTCACTCAAAATATCTTTTAAAATCCTATAAGTCACAACAAAATCGATATCATATAATCACTTCTTAAAAAATAAAGAAAAATAAAAAACATACAGGTTTATGTTACGCTGTATCAATTATCTTGCAACTCACTCAACTGTCCATATATAATTTAATACGTGATAAATTAGTCTCATTGATTACAACGTAGAAATAACATACATATTATTCTCATTCATTATTTGATACATCACTGAATAATTTATTTACTTGTTCTATGAATCTTACTGAGTTCTTTAAGTTGTATTTTTATAATAACTAACAAAAAGAGGTAATAGTGATACCGTTGCGGTGGAGGATGCGCGTGGGATAGGAGGAGATGGGGGGAATGAGAGTGAATGCTTAGGGGTGAAGTTGTAGGGCACGGTTGCAACAACCGCCAAATGGGTGACAAGGGAGGGACAAATCCAGCCCATCATCAACGGCTCAGATTTGGTATTAAAAGTTTTGGTTTTAGATTGATGGACTTTACACCGTTGGATGTACCCAGCAAAGACATCCCACGTGCCAGAAGGAAATTCTTTGGCCTTTCTCTAATGCTCTTTCCGCCTTCCTAACTTTGCCAAATCAAATGAAATTTCTTTGGTTGTCTTTTTGGCCACGTCTACATCCCTTTTTGCAAGTATTTTCATACCTATGATTACATCCATTCCCATCTCTTCTTGTCCTTTTCACCTTTTTGATACAAACAAAGAAAATAAAAAAATCTATGTGCATAAAAATTAGATTTAAAATATTAACATATATAACAACGTTTTAAAAAATTTATATATATAGTAAAATTAGTCAAGATCTATCATCAAGAGATTTTGCTATATTTATAATTTTTTAAAATATTCTTATATATTTAATTATTATTCTTAAAATTGCTACCTGTTACGATTGTCCAAATTTTTTCTTGATTTCATAACGATTTTATTTTTAGACTCTTTATACTACAGTTGGTTGTTTGCTTTAAAATTTTCTACTTATAAATATAGAAATCTGACAAAAATATTTGTAGATATAGTATAATGTAAAAAATTTATGGATATGAAACAACTTAAAGTCTATTTTTAATAAGACTATATCACTAGCACAAGTTTATAAGCTATAGAGTTTATCACGAATAAATCTGGTTATATTTACGATCTTTATAGATATTACTATTTTCTTAATTATTATAACTAAATGTGTTACCTATTACAATTATCTATTTTTCATTTGTCAAAGATGCGACCAAATTTCGATAAACTATTTTTTTAATTGGAAAATACATTTTAATGGTTTGATAACCATCTATTTATTTTTTATTTAGTTTTTGAAAATTAAGCTTGTAGATATTACTAAGTTTTGGTTTTTTGTTATCCATTTATTACTTATGTTTTCAAAAATTAAACAAGTTTTAAAAACCAAGGCCTAATTTGATAATTATATAATTTCAACTTTTCATTTTTGGAAATTAAATATGTTGCATCATTTCCATCTATTGACTTAAATGATTTTTTTTTTTTGGTTAGATTTTAAGAGTTTTTTCTCTAAATCATAGCCAAAATACGGAAACTAAAAATGCGGGTTTTTCTTTTGAGCCGTTTTCAAATATAGCAAAAAAAATTGAAACTATTTACCAATATCTATCAAATTCTCCATGACTCATTTAAGGTTTTTGTTATATTTTGTGAATAGTTTCAATTTTTGTTATTGCTAAGAATTTTGTTTTTCTTTTTAATTTTTAAATCTTTTTTGTTGAAAATTTAACTAAAAATTCAGATATTTATATAGAAAATGCTAACCTCGTGAGTAAGAAATTATGAAAAAATAAACACAGTTTTTATAAACAAAAATAAGAAATGAAACGGATATCAAACGAGGCAAGAGTAACATTTTATTTTCGAATTTAATTAGAAATTTAAGGGGGCGTTTGGGCAACGGATTAACACTGTGGATTAGGGTTACTTAACTCTAACCCACGTTTGGTACTAGTGTATCTTTAAGATTTGTAAAAACTTAATGTGATTGATCCATTAATTACATCCAAATGAGCATTTACAAGAAGCACGACAAAGAAAATTCAAGAAGCTTTCATACTACATCTTCAAAAGCTTAGCAAATTCTCATCAATAATATTTAGTCAAAATTTATGTATAATGTTAGTTAGGAAAGTTAAAGAAGAGAGCAAGATAACAAAAAAAATCTAATAGTTCGAAATATGACACGAATGACAAAAAAAATGTGCAAGTTTTATGAATATGAAAACATGATGTCAAACCTTGTTAAACGTGTCCAACGACTTTATTAGAGTAGTTATTTAAGACATTCGTAAGACTTTCTACATTTTTAGTTTTCAATTTGACTTATTAATTAATAACCAATATCTTTTAAAGTTTTTAGATCTACTTTTATGCAATTTAAGTATATTTGAATGACTTTTGAGTTTTCAACTCATCTACGACTATTTACGTGTAAAATGTCTTACAATTAAGATTATCAATATTAAAATGTTTTGTGCTTATTTGACCTTCCCTTGGTGTTGTTTTATTCTTTTTTTTTTTCAATTATTGATTTAGATTTGATGTTAAAATCAATTTATTGGATTATTCTTAATCTAGCTAATTCGGGAGTGAGTTTTCTTGAGATTTGAGAGTGACTATCATAAATCCTAAGTTTGATCTAAGTCAACTATCTAACTTTGATCTAAGCTTCCGACTTTATATCAAAAAAATATCATAAATGTTTATGAAAACTATAAAAAGAAAATTGATGAAACAAATATACATAAAACATAAAACAAACGAAAAAAAGTTATCAAATGGAATCTAACTTTCACAATTTTGAGCTCGGTATGGAACAATTTGTTTTTTAGTTTATGAATCGTAAGCATGATTGTATTTGAAGAATGACTTTTTTAAAACTAGTTAGAGATAAGTTACTAATTTCGTGTTTAATAAAATTTTCAATTTGGTTATTTAGACATTTCTATAGCCATTAGCATGGAAAACTAAATTTTAGATTTATAAACGATAGTCAAATACAAATAATAAAGGAAAATTATCAAAAATAGTAAATTTGACAAAATATTTATAATATATAGCAAAATTTCAACTTTATCCATGACAGATATTGATAGATACTGATATGTTTCTATTAGTCATATTGATAAACAGTAATAAAAGTCTATCATGTCTATCATTGATAGAATCCAAATTTTTGGTATATGTCGTAAATATTTAGTTTAATTTTAATATATTTAAAAATTTCTCAAAGATTAAAATTGAACCAATTACATTGACTCAAATAATAGTTTAACCTAATAACAATGATGACCATTGTCAAAAAAAAAAAAAGAAAAAAGGAAAGTTGATAAAATATTCATATTTTACGATAAAATGAAGTTTAGTAAATTTTTGTTTTGTTTTTTCTCATTGTCATAAAATATAAATATTTATAATATTATTTATTCTTAAAGAAAAAAAAAACCCTAATAATAATTCCTCTAATAATAAACAAATAAATGAGGCGGATGGGATAATGTGATTATGGGAGGGAACATAAAAAAGGGTTAACGGTCATAAACTATTTTAGAGAAAAAACGTGTTGTTGTGGATTGGTCACGCCAAAATTTCACTCTCTTCAAGTTCATACACAAACACACACACACACACACATACTGATCCAATAATAATTCCCCATTTTCTCCTAATTTTTTTCTCTCCATCTCAACAATCCAATCCACCATGTTCTTCCCCAGATCCATTTTTTCCCTAAATTTTACACAATCTCCCAAATTTGTAACCCCAATTCCAAATACAGTCGTTGACTTCCAGGTATAATCAATCCCTTTTTCTATCTTTAGCCTTTATATGCCCTTTCGGATTTGGGTTTTCAATTCTGCGTATGGCTCTCAACAAACCTTACAGCTAACTTCACAGCATTGACTCGTTTTCTCCGTCTCCATTGTTAATTTTAAGAAATTCCCCCCTGTTGTCAAACATCGTAGGCCCGTATTTTAGCTTAAGAATATTCTCTATATGATTCTGATTCTTGTATTCTTGACCGGAAGTGCGCATATGGGTTTTGTTCTTTGCTCTTGATGATCCAAATTTGAAACCCAGATGTTCTTTTTTGCTTTTTGTTGTCTTGTTTGTGCCTATATTAGTTTGCCTTCATGCTCTTCAGTGATTGGAAGCTACTGGAAGGTTTATATGGTATTGGTTGTTGAATGAATTCCCTCATTCAAGTTTTGGTGTCCTACTCTTAAAAGTTATTGTTTGTCATTATTGAGATTGGTTTTTCTTGGGGATTATGCCTTTTAGTTCAATGATCGGTCAAAATCCTTTGTTGTTCTTCTGAGCATCGTCATTGTCTTTTATACCTATCATCAACTCCAGGACTTGTATCATTAGAGCTTGTAGTTTCCTAGTGTCAATTTTTTGATAATATATTTCTTCACAACTCGTGCATTTACTAGGAAAATCTGTTTCATATAGTGTTTCTTCGAGCTTAGATCGTAGGCACTAATGTCTATCTTATGTGGCGTGCCTATCCTTGAGTGTGTATGCTGTCTGGGTTGTGCTCGTTGGGTCTGGAAACGGTGTCTCCACACAGCTGGTCATGACAGTGAAAATTGGGGATTTGCTACTCCTGATGAGTTTGAGCCTATTCCCCGAATTTGTCGATATATCCTATCTGTGTATGAAGATGATATTCGAAAACCTCTTTGGGAACCGGTTGGTGGGTATGGAATCAATCCTGATTGGTTAATCATGAAGAAGACATACAAAGATACGAGAGGACGAGCTCCTCCATATATTTTATATCTTGATCACGATCATGCCGATATTGTTCTTGCCATCAGGGGACTTAATATGGTAAAGGAGAGTGATTATGCAGTTTTATTGGACAACAGGCTGGGAAAGAAGAAATTTGATGGTGGATACGTTCACAATGGGCTTCTGAAGGCAGCTGGTTGGGTTTTGGACACTGAGAACGAAACTTTAAAGGATTTGGTGAAGAAGTATCCAGATTATACCTTGACGTTTACAGGGCATTCTCTTGGCTCCGGAGTAGCTGCCATGCTAACTTTAGTAGTAGTACAGAATCGAGAAAAATTGGAAAATATTGATCGGAAACGGATAAGGTGTTATGCTATTGCTCCTGCCAGATGCATGTCCCTAAATTTGGCTGTTAGATATGCAGATGTTATCAACTCTGTTGTTCTTCAGGTAACCTATATATTCTTCCTTTATTTTATTTGTAAAGTGATTAAAACCATTTTGGGAGTGATTAAAATAACATAGATTATGCATTATGAGACCTTGATAACTCCTAGGATTTGTTTGCCATCTCTCATATAACATTTCCTCAGTCTTCACATCAACCTTCTGGTGTTCCCCACGTTTTTTCTCTCTCTCTCTTTAGAATCATTTTCTCAATAAATTTATATTGTGCATTCAGCAAAACAGAAAAATTTTTGCCTTTTGTTTTATGTGCACAAACTCTTGACTGTTTGAAAATACTATTGATTCTCATTTTCTAAAGTGGCTGAATATGGTGGAATTTATACTTACATTTCGAAATATAACGGTGATTGTTATACTGAACCAGGATGACTTTTTACCCCGGACAGCCACACCATTGGAAGACATTTTTAAGTCACTCTTCTGGTATGGTTCAATATTCATGACCCTTTATGGTCTTAACTCTTGTTGCGTTGTCAACAATCATTTTCAAAGTAGATAATTCTGCCAAAATTGCAAATTAGATCTTTATTATTGGAATGAGCACTGCTTCTTATGTTAAAGTTCGTTGTATAAAAGCAATAACAGAAACTTTGCATTTGTGTGAATGGAATAAATTGAAAAGTGGTCTTGGATTTATTCAGTGCGATTTTAAGTTTCTCAATAATCATTGGTTCTTTTCTCCTTGTAGTTTGCCGTGCCTTCTATGCCTGAGATGTGTTCGGGATACATGTGTATCAGAAGAAAAGATGCTCAAAGATCCAAGGAGACTTTATGCACCTGGTCGACTCTATCATATTGTAGAGAGAAAACCCTTCAGGTAAAAGCCCTATATCTTCTATGTTAAGTTGGTTAATGAGGTGGAGAAATCTTTTGTACCGTCAAGTTTGTGAAATTTTTTTCATGTTTCGTTCAAACAAGAAAACATACCAGTAAGACTGTGCTTGTTGTGTGGAAATAAACAATCCTTTTATCACGAGCATCTGTTGAAAGGGTTGAGAGACTGAGTTTAAATCCCTCCTGTACTTGTTTTGTGAAAAGAAAGCCTCTCTTAACCTTACTAGTTATTGAAATGTTGGCTTTCTAGAACATTGAAAAAGAAACATGTCATGCTCTGACATTTTGACTGAATTCACCTGTTTTTCTCTGAAAGGTGCGGAAGGTTTCCACCAGTCGTGAAGACGGCTGTTCCAGTTGATGGGAGGTTTGAACACATAGTTCTTTCTTGTAACGCAACTTCAGATCATGCTATCATTTGGATAGAGAAAGAAGCCAAACGGGCCCTGGAAGTAAGTTTCATCTTTCTACCGAGCCTTTTATGTTGAGTGTTTGATTTTCAATGGAATTTTGGAAGACATCCTTTTGCATTTCTTTATCCTACATTTTCGTTTGTGGTTCTTCTTTGCCTTCCTTTAGTTGTCTATGAAGTGGAGGATCAGATTCTACTTCGTCACGTACACGAGAACTGCCGAAATAAAATTCTAATTCTTTTAGGTTGGATCGACTCAATTTATCCTTTCCCTTACCTACTTTTAGATGTGAATTAGAGTTCATGGATTAGTTTTGACCTGAATTCTTCTCGAAACACCAAAGATAATTGTTAAACATGTTCCTCCTTCGGTTTCCCGAAAATCAACATAAACTATCTGATCCATATTGTTTATTTTAGATTCAGAGAAGAGAGTACAAAAACGAATGTTTTCTTTCTGTACCGTGAAAGTTTAATATGCATTATTATTCAAAACAAGGAATTAGACCATCTAATGACTAACGTGAAGAGTAACATCAATCTCCCAAATTTAAAATGACTAACTTTAGTTGAGATCTTGGTAAATGAATGTATTCTTGTCATAATTTACGAGAGTTCTATGAAATCATTGCTGAAAAACGAAAAACAACATCCGTTTGCTTCTGTCAATTTCAGTTAATGCGCAAGGATGATAAGATCATGGAGATACCACCCCAGCAGAAGATGGAGAGGCAACAGACTTTAGCCAGAGAGCATAGTGAAGAGTACAAGGCTGCATTGCAGCGGGCCGTGACATTAGCCGTGCCACATGCATACGCAATTTCCCCATACGGAACCTTCAGCCAAACAGATGAAGGGGAAGAAGAAAAGTCACCGGCATCGAGTGGAGGGTCATCGAGGAGGAGGAAAGAAACTTGGGATGAATTGATTGAGCGTCTCTATGACAAGGATGATTCAAGACACACAGTTCTGAAGAAATCACTTAGTTGTATTTGACCGTTACTCATTCACATCAATACTTGTTACATGATGGAGTTCCCTCAGATGAATCTACGGTACGATGTCGGATTATCTTTGAGGATGCTGATTTTCTTGGATTCAATTGTTTGAAGGTGATGGAAAATATGCAGTGTTCATCCAACTTTTTAGGTGTGATGAAGTTCAGCTATATTTTTGATGTGCTACTTGTAAGTTTCTTCATTGTAGGAAGTGAATATTTATATTGGTAGAGTATGTAAAGTTAGCTTGTTTTTTCCCCTTCTTTTGGATAGCACATTCTATACCATTGTTTAAATGTTGAAAAATTATATAGCAACAATAGCTCTTTGACCGCTCTCATCAAGTAATTGAAGATCGATGCTTCCCTTTTGATATTCGGTCTTAAGAACTTCAAAAGATACAATTTACAATTTTAGTCAAGAGAATTATATAAGGATTTTAAATTGTCCTTAAAAAGCCAATTGGACTCTCAATTGCCTAACAAAATGTTGGATGGTCATTGACACTTTAATGTAATTATAGGAATAAAATATACTTTAGAATTTGAAGTGAAGTAACTTTAAACCATTAGTAAAAAATTGACTTCCATGATGGTTATATTGATAGAGACAACTTATCTCATAGAACATAGGATACCACTATAGTTACATATAGATGTTTAAAGAATTTGTAAATAAAAAATAAAAGTGAATTTAACTCAACAATAATTGTAAATAATATGACATTCACTAAAGATAAAGTTTCGATCCTCACTGTTGTACTAATAAATAATAATTTTGTGAGCAGAATTCAACGATTTATATTAATTTAAAAGTTTAATTTTATAATTATTTTTTTTAAATATAATAAAATAAACTAAAATATTTACGTCAAGAATAAATAATTTAATACGAATATCTTCAATTTGTCGCAACCGCGAGAAAATGGAAGTTCAAGGAAGTGGCGGTGGGATCCAGATTCGTCGAACTACATAAGACGCAAAATCTAATTTTGTCTTCAACTTCTTCTTTTTTCGATCTTCGTTCCACCCTCCATGGATTCTCGTCTTAACTTTTTGCTTCTGTTTGCGACTGCATTTTCATTCTCAACCTGCCTTGCTCAAAGGTGATAAACCGAACCCACCACATTTTACATCTCATTTCGAAATCTTAGGTTTTACGTATTCCATTCTTCGCATCCTATGTTTGCTGCCTGAATTGGGTTCTCAATTCTCATTAATTTCGTGTATGGATGGATGTTAAACCGAAATCGTGTTAGTAAAACTGATTTTCATTTCACTTTGGAATGATTTGATGATACGTGATTGAGTTTCATAACATGGGATTTTATTCTTTCCCTTGAATCTGGTTTGTTTATTCTGCCAGCAATTTGATTAGTGGCCGTAAGGGTTTAAGGGACCAATTGGTTGACAGACCTTTGAGCTACTCAAATCAGTCTGTTAGAATCGACCCATCAAGAGTTGTCCAAGTCTCTTGGCGACCAAGGTCAGGTACTTGCAGAATCTCTCTTATGATTGGGAATTATCATATCAACTTCAAAATATATTGATTTAACTTATTAAAAAGTCTGATTTAACTTCTTTTGCTGTAGGGTTTTCTTGTATAAAGGTTTTCTCTCAGATGAGGAATGCGATCATCTTATTTCTTTGGTATTTTTCTGCCCTGTTCTTGTTAGTATCTCACAAACATGCTTCAGCTGTTTCTGACGTGCATACAACTTTTAGGCTTCAAATTCGGAAGACAATCCTTCTAGGAATAGTGCTGGTTCGGGGAACACTGTCTCAACCGAATTGCTAAACGGTTCAGGAGTCATTTTAAACACAACAGTATGTTCCTGTGCATTTTGAAGTTTATTCAATGGTTTGAACAGAACACTTGGTGGTCAAATTTGTTCTCATAGCACGAGATTTGCTTATCTTGTTTTCTTGAAGATTATGTTAAAGTATTATATTTTTTCAATCATATTTTGTTTTCTGTTTGTTTCCAGTATTGTTATTCAAAATACAACTACAAATGTTCGTGGATGATGCTTGGCAATTGTTTTAGTTAAATTAGTTGTTCAATGTATTTTCGGATGAAATTTGTTCAGTATAATGTTTTCTGTTGATAGTTTTCACAGTGGTACTACCAAATATCCGTGTTGCATGTTAGAATTTGGTACTCGGAATACCTACTGTTGTTGCTTTTAATCTATAATTATTGAAGGTGTGGGGTTTTTTATTTCCAATTGTTCCTTCTCTGTTCTCTCCTTCCTTAAAATTTCTTGATGGGTCACTTTTAGGATTGATGACATATCATATGCTGTCAACCCGTCCTAAAACTCATAGAAGCATGCTTTGTTGCTGTATTTTCTGGGGACTCGGTAGTAGCTTTAAAGGAATCTTAAACAGGTCTAACTCTAAATGTCTTGTGCAGTCAAAAATCTCATTTCTGCATTTGTAGATAAAAACATTAAAAATGTGGAGAGTGGTTGTATAACTATAATATAGTCTATGATGATTTATGCAAGATCCCATAATTATTTTTGATGATGGCATCCACTGTCTTTCTAATTTATAGCAAACCATGGCTCAAGGGAGTTCATGACCCAATAATTCAGTTTTGTGCTTCCTTTTGTAATGGCATCTATTTCTGGTCATTGTATTTATGAGATAAAACTCCAAGTCACTGCAGTCGATTGATTTCAAGTTTCTATGAGATTTGTTCTTTGACTTCTTGGTTGGGTTGTTTCTTAGGATGATATCATTGCAAGAATTGAAAATCGAATTGCAGTATGGACTTTGCTCCCAAAAGGTATTTCTCATCGGTGCTGTACTGCAACTGGCTTTGTCTTTTTTCATTTTCCTGATAATGCTCCTTTTATTTGATTTTCTTTTCTTCTTAACATATTAGTTTTATTGTCTTCAGATCATGGCATGCCTTTTCAGATAATGCAATACAGGGGTGAAGAAGCAAAGCATAAGTACTTTTATGGCAATAGATCTGCAATGTCGTCGTCCAGCGAGCCTTTGATGGCCACAGTAGTTTTGTATCTCTCAGATTCTGCTAGTGGCGGTGAAATGCTGTTTCCAGAATCAAAGGTGAGGGGAAGTACTCAAAGATCTGTGGCCATAACAATGTACTCATGACTACCTTTTTCTCAATGACTCAGGTAAAGAGCAAATTTTGGTCAGGCCGAAGAAAGAAAAAGAACTTTTTGAGACCAGTGAAAGGCAATGCAATTCTTTTTTTCTCCGTGCATCTTAATGCCTCTCCAGACAAGAGTAGCTACCACATTCGATACCCAATACGCAATGGGGAATTGTGGGTTGCTACAAAATTCTTATACTTAAGACCACCCACAGGGAATAAACACACTATCGACTCCAATATAGATGGGTGCATTGATGAAGATAAAAGCTGCCCTCAATGGGCCGCCATTGGCGAATGCGAACGAAATGCTGTGTTCATGGTCGGTTCTCCAGATTACTATGGTACATGTAGAAAAAGCTGCAATGCATGTTGATTGATGCATAACCAAATCCAAGTAAAAATTATTCTCGTCCTGATTTGAGCAAGTATTTGTTTATTTTTTTATTCCTAATTTCATACATGTACTACACCGAATGAGTCTTAGATATGTAGTTGTATTATTGCTCATCTTCTGAGTGTATGAGACAATCACATTCTAGTTCTTAGGTTTGAGACTGTTCTGTGATTTATACCTTTGTCTTGAAGTTTTGAAAATGCAAATTGAGATATTAACGTTAGTTTTTTCTGTCAGCTACTTCAGCATGATGATGATGGCGAAGTAGCAAAATTATTTTTTGATAGCTACTTGATTAAGGAAGAGAGGAAGGGTTTTGGTCTTTATATTTCAAAATTTTGTACTTTTAATTTTTTATTTTAAATTAGTTTCTAGATTTTAATTTAGTTCACATTATAATGAATAGAAATTTTAGGAATAATTACTAATTATATATCAACGTTTTAAAAGAATTGTAAATATGTCAAAGTCTATCGGGAATCAACTTTTAATAGATTTTTGTGGTTTATCACCAATATTTCTATAATTGATTTTAATGGATTTTGTTATATTTGTATTTTTTAAAATTGTGCTGTTTAAGATTGTTTCGAATCTAATTGATATACAAATATTCATTTAATTTATTTGGAGATATGCAGCCATTTAAAATGGATGGATGGAGATCAATATGAGCTTTGTTTAATTGGCGTGACACATGTATGTACTTAAGGATAAGAGGTCAAACTTTTACAAATAAATTATTTTTCGTATCAACTTAATTTGTTATTTAAAATTATGCTATTGAATAACTATTATTCAATAAAGTGACTATTTTTAAATATAACAAAATGAGTGAAAACAATTATAAAATATAAGATACTATCTTAGTCTATCCAACGTGGATTGCAATTATCCGTGTGACTGTGTCGATCATGATAGACACAAATGATAGTTTATCATGGGGTATTTCATAGTAGTTTATCATGGTTTATTCCATCATAGTTTTATGATATTTTGTAATTATATTTCAAAATTGTTTTCATTTTAAAATGGCGTGAATGAATAAACTTTTATTTAAAATAATATTTAGTTTATTTTTAAATTACTTACTTCTCATATTAGACCAAATCATAACCAAATCATAATCCACACTTTTTGTTAAAATTTTATTAATTAAAACGTGGGATGGGGGGAATCAAACCTCTAGGTACAAATATTATGTCAGCTACATTCATGTTGTTACTTTGTTATTTTATGTAGCATTATTATAATTTAACCCATCAATAAAAATTAACTTCAAATAACTCATTGATCGAAAGTCAATGGAAAAACTTAACAAGATTAAAAGACGGAATTAAAACTCATATCACAACATCACTCCATAGATTTGGAGATATGGTACACTTTAACGTGAGCTTCCAACAAAAATAAGGACGAACAGCTCTTCATATATACATAAAACTATACATATACCAATATCTCAGGCTCAAGTTCAAAAGAATTTAAATATGGAAGCCATATTACTCGACAATATGTGTGGACAGTTATTCAAATATTTTCTTATCTCATATGACAACAATTATGCTCTATGAATACTTCACTTCCTTTCGTCTCCTACTTGAATAATAGCTCACCAGCTTCTTTTTTCATCAATCCTTTTATCTGTTTTGCTGATAGTCCGATCTCCATCAGATCATCAAGCTGCTCAAATTAGGTACAAAAGGAAATCTCATGTGAGTTTGTGGATGAATCAACACCATTGACTTGTTGAAGTAAACGTTATAAATCTGTCAGATAATGGTTTTGTTTGTTATGAATAAAGATAAATCTCGATATCCATTTGTGGTGTTTGTGTGGGGTGGGGGTACTCACACTCTTAAAAGGCTCGGGCGATTCTTCACGAAGTTCAATAATTGCTGTTGCTCTCTTCTCTCCAATACCCTGGGAGTTAAAAAGATTTATCTTGATCTTTTGAAAGACAACAATTTTCAGAAGTTGAAAAGACAATTGTTAGATGTACTTACATTCAATTGTTTCAATTCTTCCCTGTGAAGAGCAAATAACAGAAAAAGGAAAAGAAGCTTGTCAAATAGGAAATTAAACAAAAAATATTCTTCCTAATATTGTAAGCTTTTAAGCAAAGGATGTATGAGTTAGATGCACATAGTTCTAAGCGTCCATTGGCAATCCACCAGAACCAAAAGCAACAACTTACTTGCTAGCTGTGTTAATAAACCTTAGAAGATCCTCCACAAGTAGTTTCTGAAGAACAAAAAGAAAAGAAGAGATATTAAAAGGCAATGAGATCAACAAATTTACCATAACTTTGTCAAATCTAACCTGCAAACCCGTACTGCGCTTGCTTAGTCTTTCCCACGGAGTAGTTGGATTTGCGTCGGCCTCTTCATCATAAACTTGCAAACTTCGTTCCATTTTCGGAGTTTGTTGTTCCGTAACAGCATCAGTAGAGACTAAGCCACATGGATCATCACTAACAGGGATCTTACACGTTGGCGTCGAAGAACAGAGTAACCTCAAGCTGTTTGATAAAGCTTGTAATCGTGCACTGATTGGAGGAGATGATTCTTCATTGATCATATAGCTACTGTTTTCCTTATCCAAACATGAACCTGTAAAACATAAAAAAGAAATTTATGTAAAACATTAACGTATTTTCATAAGCAAAAGCTAACAAAACTGATGACATTATGACCTACTTTGAACAGCAAACAAACTGGTGCTACTCGTCACCTCAGGTGTGCTTTCCGCAGGAATGTCGTCAATATTGATCATTGAGTAATTTTTTTCCTCGTTGATATTTTGACCTATAATCAGTTTAGAAGATATATAATTTACATAAAACAGACATGCACACCCAACCTACTAATATCTTCACTTTGGTACAAAATTATTATACCACCTCCATTGGCAGATAATACATTCATGTCGTTATCGATTCTTTCAGGTTCTTGATTGCTATTAGAAACACCCTAGGTAAAAAGAAAAGAGACGTGTAAGATATGTAAGCCAGAGTTCCATTCAATTTACTAAAACAATAGATGATCACCTCTGGCATAATGATAGTTTCTACCGAATTGGAAATTTCTGCAACAGATAATTCCTGAGAAATGCAAAATTGTCTTAAATGAGGAAAAATAAGATCTAACGTGTTCTTCGTATTATTGAGTCTTCCATATACTTGCCTTCTCCAATGCAGAAGTAGATTCTTCTTCCAGCTTTATAGAACATGACAATGGTTTCACCTAACAGGGCGATAGTTTTAAATTCTTTGTGCGTTAGATTGGAGGGAGGATGTTAATACATGAACAAAAAATCTGGTTTGACATATAACTCAGTAGCGGTTTCCTACCTGGTCTACAACAGAAATAGGTCCTCCATTCTTCAAACGTTCACGTCTAGAAGATGCACTTGACAATTTAGTTTCCTGAAAAGAAAATGTTCAACATGAGGTGATATACAAATTATATAAAGGAACAACTTCGAATTTTGGAAGTTATATAAAAAGAAACCAGAAGTTTTTTTTACTTTGTTGTTTATAATGATATTGTTTCCAACAGCTGTTCTAGTTTGACAATATATTGTACTATTATTACTTGTAAATTCAGCAACGTGCTTTCAGACAGTGACCAAAACGTAAGTGCAGGGGCTTTGGTTGGCATAAAAATGCTTGTAGCCTGAGAGTTGGCGAAGCTAAAAACAGGTGCAACCTTTTTATTTATATAGTCTTTAACTTCTTTAAACAGTTCAATAGTTGTGAAGTAGTTATTAGAGAAACTTTTGCTCAATGTAGTGATTTATCTTTGGGAGGCTATATTCTCGATCCACCATATTGATTAAGGTTTCAAAATTAATCCTGTGGAATCCACTTCAAGTTTCCTCAGTCCATATCGTATTCAATAACAGAATAACAATTGTAGAATCACTCTTTAAAAGAAATGATATGCTACAATACGATTGTATGATATCCTAGCAACCAAAGAAGATTAGATACCTTGTCCAGTTTTCCCAAATAACTTGTTGCATCATCGAACAACTTCCTTGAAATTGGGGGAAAAAAGAAGATATACAAACTAGTTAGAATTCATAAATCCATATAAAATATCAATTCAGATGTAAGTGTATGATTGAGTTTTAATTTGTATATGCTTCATTTTATACCTTCCTTTCATTGCAGAGGAGGTTGTACTAACACTAGCCTTCTTTTCAGAAAAAGAAAATCGGGAGATAGTCTGCTTCTTTGCAGTTGCAGAAACACTCTTAGGTATTTGGTTTTTAAGTGACGAATGCACCACAGAATTTGTCGAACTCTTCATTTTCCTAATGGCACTTGAAGCAACGCGCTTAGTTACTTGACAAGATCTAGCTGCTAAGTTCGCCATGTAGATGGAGTCTTGGCAAAATGATGAATTCTGTAACCAACAAGTAATTGTGGAAACAAGAACAGTCATGAAAAGTGCATGAAAAACAATGACAACCATGAAAAAACTTAAACCAAATTAAACTCCATACCAAGCAACTAATCATCAAAATCCTGCTTTGCGCTCCTCCCAAGGAATCTTGCAGAATGCGAGTAAGCTTACTTTCTCGATATGGCACGTGGTTATCATTTGAATTCAAAGCAGAAGCAACATTCAGCAAGGCATATATCGACTTGTTAATTTTACTATTTTCGACGAGGCTCGTGCCATCAGTACTTCTCCTTCTAGCATCTTCATAACCTTATATAGAAACAACAAGATGAGGAATTAAACAAGAATGTAATTGAAGTACTTTTTCCTATAATCATTTGAAGGTCTTATAAATTTAACTACCTGCCATGTCAACAAAATTCATCTTGGAAACAAAACGAGTATCTGATGCAGTCTCATTGGTAGATGAAATATGCACTATCAAGCCCCTGTGGCTTCTAGGAGGAGGTTCGTTTGTATTCTTTTGCCCTTGTTTATGTGAACTAGAACCAACAAAATATAGTCCATGGAAATCTGACAGAGATTTCACTGGAATCTGAACAACAATTAAAACAAAGTCAGGATTAGAAAATTTCAACAAACAAGATAAAGAATACTGATGGCAAATGAAATAAGCTTCAAAACTTGGGGCATAAAGGTAAAAGCAGAGAACTTACCCGCGAAAGTCCCTTAAGTTGTATTTTCCCTTGACCATTATCCAATACCAGAACTGTTGCTCGTTTCGGATCCAGTAAATCATAGACATAGTCCATGTAAACTTCATAGTATGATATGGAAACTGATTTCCCTTTCTCTTTGGCCATTAGAAGTAATTCATTAATGGTTAATGATGCCAAACCCGGTTTCTCAATAGTACCCTGCAAAATGGATGGTCTAATTAATTTAAAAGATGAAGATAACAACAACTAAATGAGGAAAGAAACAAAATAAATAAATAAAGAGGCGTAAACCAAAGAGTGCTATAAGAGGAGCTGGTATTTCTAAAACTTCGATGCCAATAAAACTAACGGCTAGTTTCAGGAAGTCTGCTAACTACTTAACCAACTAAGTAACAAACTTTAACTACTAAATAGCAAGTAACTAAAGGCCCTTAGAATTAGCTAATTTATACAATTTACAGAATATCATGAAGTTGCCTACATTATAATGGAAACCAATGAATTAAAGAAAATAAAGAAACATGATCAAAGTTGCACCTGAATTGTAGAAGTTTTCCCAGTTCCTCTTGCACCATATGCGATAACTGTTGCATGATGACCGTCAAAGATCCCAGGAATCAGAGATTTCACCTCTCTTGTAAATATGTTTTCAGTGTCTTCGTTTTGCTCGTAACAGTAGTCTACTTCATAAGTCTCCTTACGACTGCAAAATGATAGAATCGTTAAAATCCACCAAGAATCATATTTTTAGTTCAACAAATTAGATGGAGGAAGAGTTAATTCAGCTTTGTATTCAACAATTGCAATTGAATCGTTTAGTTTCTTTCATGAGGTTTTGAGATTGAAACGGCAATGTAATATATTATCACCAATTTACCACTTCTACTCAACCATACATTTTAGTAGTTTAACAAACTTTCCATGTAGTTCGCAATTTATTTCCCCTTGATAAACTATAAAAATTTCGGTTCCCATAAACCAAGATTCCAATACTTCCCAGTTCTCATTTCCCCACATTTAACAAAAGCATATTCACTGAATTCGATTTCTTCTTTATCTCTTAAATCACCAATTAACCAAAAGCTTAAACCGGTGGTCGAAGGTAAAATTAACCATATATCACTAAGTTTCTCTCTGCGGGACCTCCCTAAACCACCTTATAGCATCTTAATTCACCGATTAACCCAAAAGATTAAGCTAGTAGGTAAATGTACATTTAATTATATATCACTAACACTAGAATCCACAATTCACATGGACATGCAAAGAAAATTACCTCACAGGCTGGTCCCCAAAGGAAATGGTTACAGATTCGGAAGCATCCCCATCAGGCTTGTTCACAGAGATCCAAGATGCCGTAGATCCTCCATCTATTTCCTGACCAGGCAAGCTCTTGATCTTGGCGATCACTCTCACTTTTCGCCCCTCTTTGAAACCCTTGAGAGCTCTTGAAGATGAATCCATGGAGATTAGGGTTCCGGAAGCTTGAAATTGAGGAAGACAGTGAATAGATAGATGGGAATTGAAGAGAGAAAAAAGCGCGAGAGAGAGAGAGAGAGATAACGATTGAATTTGTGAGTGTTTGGGTGTATTTTAGAAATTATAATTCGGTGCAGAAATGAAGTAGCCGTTAGGTATTTCAAATTTTGATTTTTCGGCGCTCGGATTGTGCTGTCACGCTCCTTCGAGCGGGCAATGGAAATGGGCCTTTCTTGGCCCAATAGAAATGTCTTTTCAATTTTGGAGATTCTTTTAAAAAATAAATAAATAATACCACAGCTTAAATGGGGAAGTAATTAAATTTGGATCCTAAATATAACAAAGTACTACGATATGTATACGTACGGTAACCCTTCCATCTTTTTGTCCCGCGATTTTTTTTATCGTCTTCTTCCGAACTCTCGCGACTTCTTCCATCTTTATTTTTTTTTTTAGATTTGGGTAACCAAATCTATTTTTTTCTATTCGTCTTTATTGTTTTTCTTTCTATTTTTAGATGCGTACATGTCTTTTTTTTTTCTTTTTTTTTTATTCACTGTATGCATCATATAATCTTTCTTCTTTTCCTTTTTTACGTTTAGATTAGGTTCATTTAGATTAGACAACTAAATCTAAAAGATGGTGTAATATAAAGAATATTGAAAAAAAAAATCGTTTATACCAAATTTTGAAAAAAAAAATCAAATCTAAACTAAAAATATAAACTAAGCGATCGTGTAACCTTGTAACCAAATTAAACAATAAAATAGAAAAAACAAATCTAAACAATCTACGCGAATATATTACGCCAGTGTAAATACTTTGTCGCTTTTTAATATTTTTTAGAAGACCCCTTAAATTTGATAGCAATTATATATATATAAATATTTTAAGCAAATTTTCCATTTAAGATAATTTTTGTGGAAAGAAAACTTGATTTAAAAAATATGATAAGGCTGTGAATCTAAACAATAATAGTACATATTATAAGTTAGTTGAGAGATAGTGGCTTTAGTGATAGGCAAAAACTTTTACAAAGTATTTTATCTATTTATTTGTTACGTGTGAATTACTTTGTAGAGATGATAAAAACACATAGTATGTTTCATAGCTAAACTAAAAACAAAAATTTGATAACAATAATTAACTCAATTTTTTAAATATGTAAATATTTAGAAAGTAGATTCTAATTATTTAAAATATGTCAATTTCACAATTTAAAATTTGAAGATGACTGATTTTAAAATAAAAATGTTTTTAGTACACAAATTGAAACTATTTTTTTTAAAAAACAACATAAAAATGTTGCATTTTTAAAATACACAACTCAAACTATCTCTAAAAAATTATATCTACAAACACGAAAACATCAAACATAATCTAGAGCGTCTAATAAACCGACCTTAGTTTTTCTTTTCCATTGTCCAAACACAATCTTCACTTACACAACAAGTTCAAAATTTTCTTGCCCCATTAATTTTCTTTCCTTCCAAGCAAACAATAACAAGAAAAATAAATAAATAAAAACATTCTTATCTTGAATTCTTGCTATAAAAGAAAATTAGTTCTCTTTTTATTTCTCTTTCTTTCTCATGATGAATATTTGAGAATTGAATTTAATTTGGTTGCCTCTGACTTTACATATTCATATAATTTCTAGAGGAAATGAAGAAATTAAAGATTATTTCATGTCTCAGAAAATTCCTTTCATGCTCAGGTAATTTCTTAGTATCAATATTATCCTCATCTTTAACTTATATATATATAAACATTTTCCCTATAGATTTTGAGAACATATTGTATGTTCTTGCATTATTATTATTTGTGTAAACTGCAAAAACCAAAGTATGATGATTTCCCAAACTTTTTTTTACCAATTTTCCCAAATAATAATAATTTTTATATAAGGAATTTGAACTCTCAAACATATATATACACAGTTAATTTATGTAGTTATCGAAGATTTTGGTTGGAATGCTCTGAAATCAATTATCCAATGCTTCTCAAGTATGAGATCTCATCAAATTCATATTTGATATATTTGTATTATTTTTCGAATCTAGGATCAAAGTACACTATATAAAATACCTAACCAAAAAGTAGACGACACGCTACTCTATAATCTAAGGGGCATTCTCTCTAACAATCAATTGTTAGTATAAACTATGCAAAATTATCTTTGTTGTGTTGATTTTGTGTTGTTTTGTGTTTTTTTTTTATTTGTCAATTTCTTTAACAAATTTATTTGAATAGACGGTGAGCAACACGTTACAAATTATCCAGTAGACACAGATGTAGGGGAGGAGTACGCGAATGCATTCCGCACCGAATCATACATCGACTTTTGGACGCGTGTCGTTGCTTTAAACAATGGAGACAACCTCACAGCCCAAGTTTCATTAGAGTCCACAACCGCAACTCGCCTCTCATCTTATAGGCTTTTTGTTGAACATTTACTTGACCCACCTCAACCCACCATAAAAAGAATGCTAACCGCACATCTTGGACCCAATTCTTGCTCCCTTCTCTTAGATCATTACTTCTCTCACACATCCAATGCCTCTCTCTTATGTAGTCGAATACTAAAACACATTGTCCACTTGCGTCTCAAACTCCGCTCTTTAGATCAAAACAAACAAGAATTTAACTATGATGACTCTCATTTCAAACAACTCTTGGTTTGTTTGGTTGAATTCTCCAATAATAGCACTCCTAACTCATTTGTACCATATTGTATGGAACAAGTTCAAATCATCCAAAATGGATGTTCCAAATTGCTAAAGCGTCTCGAGTATAGTCGCGACAAGGCTCAAGACAAGCTCAAAAGAGTTAGATACTTTCAACATAGTTCAGCAGGATTTTTGGTGGCTATAACTGCATCATTTACGATAATAGTCGTGACTCATGGAATTGCTTTGTTTGTAGCTGCACCTGGCTTCCTTGTGGGTGCCATAAAGTTGGTTAAAAAGTCGAGAAAGCTAGCAAAGAAAGTTGCCCAACTTAATGTTGCTGCCAAAGGGACATACACTTTGAATAGGGATTTTGATACGATTGGTAGGCTTGTGGCTCGATTGAGTCATGAACTTGAGCATATGAGGGTGATGACAAAGTTCTGGCTTGATAGAGGGGAAGATAAACGTTGGGCCATTGGTGAACTATTGCGCCAGTTAAATCAAAGTCATGAGAACTTCAACCAACAATTGGATGAGCTTGAGGAGCATTTGTATTTATGTTTTATGACCATAAATCGAGCTAGAAATCTGGTAGTGAAAGAGATTTTGGATTCAAGTGCACCTATAAAAATTTCGTATCTATAATCGTGGAAAAGAATAAAGAAGAAGACTCACCAAAAAATTTGAAATTATTTTTGTTTCCTTCCTCTTGTTTATTTTTTTATTTTTTTGTTCATAAACCTATTTTTGTGTAAAAAATCAAGGTGAAATATAAAATATTTATTTCTCAAATATATTTGAATTCACTTTTTAGTTAAAAAGAAATTAAGTGAGTTCTTCGAGTTCTCCTATTCTCAATAAATCAATAATTTTCTAAAAAGAAAAAATTCATCTATTTATAAACTAAATCAAATTTTAAAGAAAACTGCTCCAACACCAAATGAGTTCTTTATAAATGCTAAGATCATAACTAAAACAAAAATAAAATAGAGATTATATTTGTGGCAATTTGCTTCCAATTATTTATTTCATTTAGTGATTTCTAAAACATTTCAACACAAATCTAAGAAATCACAAAACAATAAATGAAAAAGAAAAAAACGTTTAAAATTGAAACTAAAATCATAAACACTAAAACCGTAATTTAAACTTAAATGACACTTACAAAAATTTCATAAACAATTAACAATATAAAGTAGCATTAGCTAAATAAAATTCCTCGAAGAGAATCGAAGATTAAGTTGAGAATCTGGTAAAGCAAGTACAGTACACTTGGCAAGCTATGATTGGGCAGAAGAGAACCAATGAAAAGTTAGAGAATAAACATGAAGAGAAAAAAAATGAAAAAAGAAAAAAAGCAAGGTGGGACCGGCGCACGTGTGAAGGTTCGGGTTAGCATTTTGGGGGTTATTTGCAAAGACCCCACAAGTTTTTTCTTTTATTGCAAAATGTGCCCAAACAATCCCTAAGGTCCTCTCCTCACCCTTAAGCATATAATAAAAATTCTTGTATCATATCATATTTCTCTTCTACTCTACTCTATCACATCAAAATTAAGACTTTCATGTCTTCAAAAAGTCAATTATACTAAATTTAAAACAAAAACTCACTCTTATGTGTATTAAATTATTGTAGATTAAATAAGTAAAAAATAATGAAAGTTGTCGTTCGAGAATTCTATTTTACAATGGATAGCATCATAACTTATTTATAATATTAAAAATATATATAAAAAAATTGTTTGATAATCTTTTGATAATAATTTAAGTTTGAAATATTTTAAATAAATAAAAATATTTAATAAAATGTAACAAAATATCACAATCTATCTATGGTATGTATGATGAACTCTAATAGGCTTTTAAATTATTATTTTGTGTTTATATGTATTAGACACAGATAATAATCTATGGTAGTATATAATAAATAGATTATTATATCTTGCTATATTTATAAATATTTTAAAAAAAAGATAGATGAAGATTTTTATTTAATTTGTATTGTTTTTTAAGAATTTTTTATTTTTCACTTGTCGTATTTTATTTTTAAGGGGATTTTCATTAAAGGTTAAAATAATTTTTTTTTATTATATTTAGTATACTATTCTTTGAGGTTTTCATTAAATTTAAAAGAAGATTATGATACTCATAGTATAATTTTGCTTAGTGGCAGTTCACTGATCTCTTAATGTTAGTTTGTGGTGATTTTGTTTTGGGAATTTTGTGACATTTAATTACATTTTAAACTTTAATATTTATCAATTTAATCGTTACTATGTCATCGTGTTTTAAAATTTTAATGATTTAATTTCTACAATGAAAAATATTATTGTTAAGATTTTTTACATTTGTAAACTATCGAATGATTTTATAAAATATAAACATTAAGTTGTTTCGTAACAATAGATATTAAAGTGTTATAATTTTAAAAATACGAAGATTATGTATTATTACCTATCAAACGTCGTAAACTTAATATAGATACAAAATTGAGAATGATATGTTGCCAATATTTTTATAAAACTAAAATTTAATTAGAAACCAACGTGCAAATTTCATACAAACCTGATACCACTAGAATAATGCACCATTTCAAAACAATTTCATAGTGGAAGTCCTATACAACATAAATATGACTATATGATATATTTCCAAACGTCCTTATATATTTTCCTACAAAACAAACTTACAGTTATTGAAAATATGTCTAGAGCAATTGTATGCACGTAAAAAGATTTCAACCACATATGGATTCTCGAAAAATGAACGACATCTAATCATTGTACTATTTCAAGAACCTTTAAGAGAGTACTTGAGCTAATTGATATACATCAACCCAACTCTATCCCTTGCTTTAATTTCCAACATTGATTCTTTACTTGATCATCAATACTTTAGGTCGTGTTTATGTGGTTTAACACGTGGGAATAGACTTGATCTATATTGTGGATAACTATGTGTTTCTTTTAGTAGCAAAATTTGGAGACATGATAGAGACATATTCATTCTCTTACCTAAATTACTATTTTTATTTATTTTCTTTTTTTATGGTGTGACTCGAATAGATTCTTCAGAGTTTAAACATGATGTTGTCGAAATAAATGTTCATAATTGATTGATATATATTGTCGTTGATGTTATTGAGCAAGATATTAAATTTACAAAAAAATATAAAACTTCAAAATATATATATATATATATATATATATATATATATATATATATATATATATATATATAGGGATCAAAATGATATTTTAATATCACACATTTAATAATAATTATACAATTCTTTTTAACATATAAAACAAGTTCATAGATATAATTGGTTGGTAACTATAACTACTTTGAGGATTAATAGATATAGTATCAAAAACATTTTAAACAATTAGTACAATTCTATTTTCACTGAGTCTTTTGTTTTTGGATTCCCTACTAAACAAACCCTTAACATCTAAAGACACGAGTTTTCTGTTCTAAGGAGTTTGTGTAACCAACAACTTTATAATTCAATAGAGATGATGTTTGGATCCCAACTTCAAGTGAAAATGACTTATCATAATCAACTATGTGTTTGTGGCTCAAATTATAGCATTTGATGCTGCTCACTATTATAACATATAGTTAAATACAATATTGCTGTTTCAAATTTGTATTTTTCGTAATGTTTATTATTTACTACTCATCTTCTCTTTCTCTATTTATTACACTATTTACTATTTTCTAAGCATATTAAAAACTAAAACAGTATGTGCCATAAACACGTACAAATTAGTTTGTACCCTAACATAGACTATTATAAGCCACATATTATAATAACCAACTCAGTAGGATCGGTAAGTGCTTTAACCTTTAAACACACTTTCATGCTCACTTTCTAACAACCAAAAGGAAAAATCAAATATTATTAAAATGTTTAAATTAACTAAACTAACTTAAAGTGAGCTTAACTCAATAGTAATTGACCTGACTTTTCATTTTAGAGATAAAAGGTTCGATCTTCGTTTTCACGATCATTATACTAAATAAATAAATAAACTAATAAAAATAGAACTCTTAGCATATTTATTTTAGAGGGGAAATGGCTAAAGCCAAAAATATGGGCTCAAAGCATGTAAGCCTTATAGGGGAAGAGTCCATGCCCTTCTCTTAGTTTAACCAAATAGACAAAAGAAGTGGGTTTATTTATTATTTATTTTCATTTTATAAAATTTGGAATGACTAAAATTCTTCTCATTCTACTCTTACTTTCCAAAATTAAAACAATGTTAAGTGGAGAGAGTATTCTTTTCCTAATTTTAGAAAATAAAGATGCACAAAGTATGATCGAATGAAAAGTGGTGGTATGTAAATCTCTTTCGAACTTTTTAAAAGATTATTCATGAAAAGTCTTTCCCGTCAAAACTATATATCTTTATTTTCATTATCAATAAACGCTTTGTTTAAAAAAAAAAATTATTTTGTATGATTCTCACACTTCCAACTTGCTCAAGTTGTTAGGTTATTCACTTAAAAGAGAATAAAACCTTCTCAAGTACATCCCATCACTTCTCAACACTTATGAGTTAGTTGCTTTCTTTTGAAGTTTATCTCTTAATATAATCTTATAAAACTGTTTGAATCGACTAAAAAAAATATTTTTTAAAAATAACATACGTTTAATTTTTTTAATAAAAAATTATTTAAAATAAACTTTTGTTGTCAAACGTTTCGATCTTTTTTTTTTTTAAATGACTTATTTTCAGAATTTAATACTCGAATATTGAACCAAACACATAAATATCTTTAGTAAACATTTCATGAAATTTAGCAATATTGCAAGAGTTCAAGAGCTCTTGCTAAGAAACAAACAAATTAAAGCAAGCATTATTCATAAATGGCACTGAAAAGTGTAAAAATAATGATAAAATTAGAAGAGAAATCTTAGTTGCCATCAACATCTTTGTTCTAATGATGAGTGAATGTATAAATACTTAATTAGGTATAAATAAGTATATATATACACGATAAGATTACCGTTATAAGAAAATCATATTAAAATTTAGTTTGAATGATTTGTATGGCGTGTTTATTGCTTCGACAATAATATTTTTTAAAAACTCTTTAGCAAGCTATTCATCGTAATAATTATGACACATTAATGTTAATTCGTAGACTATGTATTTTCTTAAAAAAAAATTAAATTGCAAATACTTTTAGACGTTCAAATATTATATTAATTTTATCCAACTTAAGTATAGTTTAATAGATAATATTATATATATTCAATCAAGAGACAAGAGGTTCGAAACTCTACCACTCCACACGAAGCATAAATAAAAAGATTCATCACAACATCACACTTCGAAGTCTCTCTCTCCCTTCTTTTGTAAATCACCATCCGTATACTCTCTCCCTAAAACTGTCATTAAAGTAATCTTTACTTTTAATTAATACATTAATTTAACTAAATAAACATTAATTTAACTAATACATTAATTTACTTCTAACTAATGTAGAGTAATTAAATCCTTTTAACATACCATCATACTTTTAGATAATCCATAATTTTATTATAGATTTTTGAATAGAATGGCACATGATTTTACGATTTATTTTTCTTTTTTAAAAATAATAAGAGGAGATTAGTATATAACTTTAAACAACAGTTGAGTTTGTGGTCGAATCTGATGCTCTAAAAGTTATTAAACTCCTTGAATTAAAAGTGGATCAAGTCTCTTTATTTTGAAACTAAGATTCTCATTAAGGATATTCTTTGTGTTGGAATGTTAATATTTTACATTTTTGTCACATCGGAATAGAACTGTTCATAACTCTTTTAGCTTTGACGTTCTTTCAAGGTTGTTATTTATTTAGAAAGAAGGTTTTCATAGAGTATTATCCCTTTCATTGATGACGAGGAGCCTCGAAACTAAATTGATTGGATTATTGTTTCCTTTTACTTATTTGCGTAAAAAAGATAGTTATAGAGAAATAAAATGTATAAATTAATTTTAAAAAAGAACTTGTGATGAGGTAGTTTGTATCAATTTTGACTCAAACTTTTAATTTTATGAAAATTTCACAACAAACTTATATAAAATGTTACAATTATCTCTTAAACTCAAAATTCTATGAAGTGCTAGCCATTTTAACACTATAATAAATGCCTTGCTTCTTGTTCTAGTGGTTTAGACTCATTTTCTTATTGGTAGTCTTTGGAATTTTCGTCCTTTCAGTTCTTGTCGTCTGAGAGAAAAAATTTGGTCTAAGATAACATTTTCGTCGGTGTTAAAAAGGACCTAAAATTTCAATAAAATGGCTTAGAAGTCAAGGGTTCAATTGACGGTGGTTACTTATTTAGTAAATAATTTTCTATGAGTTTCATTAACACTCAAGTGTGGTAAGATTTGGAAATTTATCCCAGAAGAGATTAGACCTACCCTAGCCGAGACACTCCCTGATATAAAAAAAAGTTACATCTAACGAGGGAAATAATGCCAAATTTAACTTTTTACCTTTAATTAGATAATAAAAAATTACTGTAAATAACAAAAGTGCTGAAAATAAATAACAAAAATGTTGAAAATATTTGTAAATATAGTAAAATTTTAGATTTTTATCTGAAACAAAATATGATAAAATGAAATCCTTACGTCTATATACCAAATTAGAAATTTCATTAAAGGTTACATGAAATGAAGACAAAAAAAAAGAAAAAAAAAAAGAAAGAAGAAAGAAGAAAAAGGAGTAATGTTAACAAAGATGATGAAACATCACTCAAATTCATTAGACTTCAATGGTAAGTATAAAAAATGGTTCTTCACTATCCTAAAAAATATATATATTTTAGACAATGTTTTGAAAATGTTATGTCATCTTTTTCAAATAGTAATCATTTTGCTAAATACATTAAAAGGAAAATAAATAATATAATAATTATAATTATAAAGAAAAAATAATCAAATTTCAGACATTTTCATGTCTCTTTGCTTAGACATACTCTCTGTCTGTCCCCTCTTCTCTCCTAATTTCTTTAATCTGCTCTCTCTCTCTCTCTCTCTCTCTCTCTCTCTCTCTCTCTCTCTCTCTCTCTCTCTCTGTACCGATCTCTGCCAATCCCAGAATTCAAAAAAGAAAATTGGTACAAGTTCATGTTAATCCCCTTTTTTTCTGCTTCTTATTCGATAATTTGGACTCCAAGTTCGAGGGTTTTTGATTTTTCATACTCACTCTTCAATTTGATTGATTCCCTTTGTTTCTTCATCTGATTTGGGAGAAATTACGAAGTGGGTTCTGCGGGATCTGTATTTCCGAACTTCTTTTCGTTGAGTAAGTTTCTTGTGATTTTTTCTCTCTCTCTGATACATGTACACACATCTGTATCAGTTGATAATTACTCAGTTGTTTAAGCTTAGTTAGTGATTATTTATTTCGAGTTGAGTGTTTTTCTTCCTTGAAAATTTAGTAGATCTGCATTTTTAAGTAGTTTTTGTGTGTTTTGAGGTCGAAACTTGTTGATGGGTTCCGAGAATATTGGGGAATGGAACGGAAAATGGATAAGAATGTACTCGGTTTTTTATTCTGTAACTGTTGGAACCTGGGTGAATGCTTGCGTTTAGGTTCAAGGGAGTGGGAGTGATGAATTGAATTATCAAAATTGGTTGCGTTGTTGAAATTTATCTCTATTTTAACTGGGTGCAGTGTAGTTTTTTTGGGAGTGGACATGCTAATTAAAAAGGGGATTTAGATTGATGTGTTTTGGAATTTGGGAATTATAGAAGGTGGACTCTCAACGATTCTGATTCTTTTATAGCATTTATGTAAACCAGGAACAATGTTTTCAAGTTTAATGATTTGGGGCTTTGAAAGGTCAGCTGGGAAATAAAAGTCATGACCATGTGAATGACCTGGTCATCCACTGGGTTCAAGTGCTGGTCTTAATCCATATTCCATCAAGCTTAAACAAAACTCTAGTTTTTTTTGTTTTTTAAATAAAAAAACAGTTGACTGTGGCTGTGCCGTACCTTGAGCTTAGAACAAATGCTGCCACAGCTACCTGGTAGAGACTTTTTTGTTTTTTGATGATAGGGTTTAGAATAGATCTCCAAACCTCCCGTCGTGCTTTGGTCTGGTCATATCCGTCTTTTCTGCAATTGTATATACGAACAACTGTGCTTGCTTGTTACTAAGGATGTTCTATCCATCACGGAAGAGGGATGTTAATTTTATTCTATGACTTTATCTAAATTATACTTTAATCATCTTAATGTGAATTTTTGATCAATTTAAAGTCAACCATTCTCCTGCAGCCCTGCTTGTTTATCTTTGTTAGTATGCAGCTTATACTTTCTGCATAACGTGCTACTTGGATACTTATCTTTTAACTTTCCTTTTACTCCTCGTTAAGATCATTATATGGTTTTAATATTAGCTGCTTAGAAGTTAGTAACCAAACAACATGATGGTATTAACATTGTGGAGATGGGTTTCCTTTAGGAAATATTATGTGCTGATTCTGTATTCTTGAAAGTAAAAGAAATATGCCTTCATGGTGGGGGAAGTCATCATCAAAAGAAGTAAAGAAAAGCAAGGAAAGTTTAATCGACACATTGCAGAGAAAACTTAGAACTACTGATGGTAAAACGAACAGCAAATCAGGAGAGTCTCCGAGAAATTGTAATGACACAATTTCTGAGCAGGGATCTCGATCTCCTATTTTTTCAAGATCAGCTTCCCCTTCCAAACAAGTTTTAAGATGTCAAAGCTTTTCCGAGAGGCCACAAGCACAACCTCTTCCACTTCCTGGTGTCCAGCCGCCAATTGTAGGTCGGACAGACTCTGGGATTAGGATTTCACCAAAACCAAGATCTGAAAGGGGCTCCAAGCCATCATCATTTCTACCACTTCCAAGACCAGCATGCATTCGTGGGCAGCCAAACCATGCAGATTTAGATGCAGATGTTGGTGTTGGCTCAGTGTCCAGTGAGAGCTCAACTGATAGCACGGATCTATCGGATTCACGCCATCGTAGTCCTCAGGCAACTGACTATGATCTTGGGACTAAAACTGCCGCAAGCAGTCCTTCCAGGTGAGCTGAATATGACCTGTAATAGTCTCTTGCACTCTGAAGGTTATGTATAGGTTATTTGTTTTGACTTATGGAAGTTCTCAGAATTTATAATGTCCATGCCTGACCTGTTTGTTTCAAATATTTTTCCTGTTGTAGTGTCATTCTCAAGGATCAGTCTTCTACTCTCACCCAACCAAGTTCGCAAAAGGCCAGAAAACCGGCTAATATCTCATTGAGCAACCACATTTTCTCAACATCACCCAAGCGGAGACCTTTAAGCAGTCATGTTCCAAATCTGCAAGTTCCATATCATGGGAATGTATGCATTGCACCTGATAGTTCAATGTCAAGTCCTTCTAGGAGTCCCATAAGGGCATTTAGCTCCGAGCAAGTTATTAATAATGCTGTCAGTACTGGAAAGTTCTATATGGATGTCACATTTCCTGGGTCAGGCCATTGTTCCAGTCCTGGTTCTGGTTACAATTCTGGCCATAATTCTATGGGTGGGGATTTGTCAGGGCAGTTATTTTTGCAACAAAGCCGGGGTAGCCCTGAATATTCTCCAGTACCTAGTCCCAGAATGACCAGCCCTGGCCCAAGCTCCAGAGTCCATAGTGGTGCAGTGACCCCAATTCATCCTAGGGCGGGAGGTATACCAACTGAGTCACAGACAAGCTGGCCTGATGAGAAGCAAACTCACCGCCTGCCCCTACCTCCCGTTGCAATTTCCAATGCTCCTTTTTCTCATTCCAATTCAGCTGCAACTTCTCCCTCTGTTCCAAGAAGTCCTGGAAGGGCTGATAATCCGGCAAGCCCGGGCTCCCGTTGGAAAAAGGGGAAGCTT
The DNA here is from genome assembly GCF_025177605.1 of Cucumis melo. NCBI lineage: Eukaryota > Viridiplantae > Streptophyta > Magnoliopsida > Cucurbitales > Cucurbitaceae > Cucumis > Cucumis melo. The sequence goes on from NC_066865.1 coordinate 21,966,329, forward strand.
TTGGGTAGGGGTACTTTTGGACATGTGTATGTTGGTTTTAACAGGTACATTTACCTACATAGACTCTTGAGTTTTGGGCCTTCCATGTTACTTATTACATCCGTTTTTCCTTATTCAAAAAGTAAAATTGGTTATTGCTGCTTAGAACTTTGCAGGCTGTGTTTATTGTTTTTCCAGCCATATTTCATTTACAAGTACCGGTGATTTACTGGTTGTATTGCAGAAATTAGTACTTCTACTTGAATTATAACTGTTGCTGCTGCATATCTTCTGATTTTTATTATTTTTTGACTGGTTCAGTGAAAGTGGTGAAATGTGTGCAATGAAGGAAGTTACATTATTTTCTGACGATGCGAAGTCCAAGGAGAGTGCCAAGCAATTAATGCAAGTATGTTCCTGAATCCTAATTAATGGGAATTAATCCTTATGATTTCTGTGCTCTGCCTCCTTTCTTTTCTGCCTTAAATAACTGCTTTAAAACAATTCTGTACTGTCCAGGAAATTACCTTGTTGAGTCGTTTACGACATCCAAATATTGTGCAGTATTATGGATCTGAAACGGTTAGTAGTATGCAGTTTTATTCTATTGGTTTGTGTGCAGCTTTTTGAAATTTACATAAAATTTTGTGATTGATCTTTCCATCTTTCATATTGCCCATTATCAAAACAACATGTAATTAACATTGATTTTTGAATATTTTCTGAAAAATCAGTTTTTTCTCTATGTTTTGCTACTTTCCGATTGAGAAAAATTCAACCAACTTCTACTTGCTTAAACATGTATAATTATTGGGCTTCCTACTTAGCAATAGATATTCCATACAGGTTGGGGACAGGTTTTACATTTACCTTGAATATGTATCTGGTGGCTCTATTTACAAGCTTCTCCAGGAATATGGACAGCTTGGAGATTCAGCACTTCGTAGTTATACTCAGCAAATATTGTCTGGGCTTGCATATTTACACGCTAAAAGCACAGTTCACAGGTGAATTGAATCGGCTAAGTTTGCTCTGGTGGTAGTTTGGATTGTAAACCTGGAACTATTTCAAATTTCATTTTCTTGCATAACTTAGTTTAATTTTCTTTAAAGGGATATCAAAGGAGCAAATATACTTGTTGATCCCACTGGGCGTGTTAAGTTGGCTGACTTTGGGATGGCAAAACATGTAAGCTTTATGATTAATCCTCTCTACGTATCTCTGTGGTAAACACATTTTTTGCTGATCCTATATGATTAAGAAGAGTACTTTATTTATTTATTCACCTGTTAAGTTTCTCAAGGGTTTATTTTTGTAGTTTTGATATACCCTTTGGCTACATACACTTGTTACGTGAATCATTGCTCTATTTATTTATTCTCTGCCTTACTAAACTTATCCCAAATTTCTTTTCAGATCACTGGCCAATCGTGCCCTTTGTCATTTAAAGGAAGCCCGTATTGGATGGCACCTGAGGTTGGACTACCCTTCTTTTTTTACTAAAGAGAATTCTTGTTACTACTTTCATAGGCAAAAAGTTCAACTTGATAGTTCTTTTCAACCTCCAACTTCATTCCTTGCACAGGTTATCAAAAACTCAAATGGTTGCAACCTTGCGGTAGATATTTGGAGTCTTGGATGCACTGTTTTGGAGATGGCAACAACAAAACCTCCTTGGAGTCAATATGAGGGAGTGAGTGGTTTAAGCCAAAGTTCTGGTCTTCTCTATCTTGAACTTTTATAACTTACTAATTGTTTTTTGTTCCCAGTTGGATTCAGGTTAATTTACTACTTATTTTTTCATTTTTTTTACTATTGACTTATGTTTGATGCTGAGGTCTACAGGTTGCTGCGATGTTCAAGATTGGCAACAGCAAAGAACTTCCTGAAATCCCAGATCACCTTTCACATGATGGAAAAGATTTCGTTAGACAATGTCTGCAACGGAATCCTGCTCATCGTCCTACAGCTGCTCAGCTTTTGGAACATCCTTTTGTGAAACATGCTGCACCTCTTGAAAGACCGATTTTAGGTTCTGAACATTCAGATCCAACTCCAGGAATTACAAATGGAGTAAGAACATTGGTATGAGCCCATTCAACAGCCTTTCAGTTAGTGTTACTACTTTTTTCAGTAACATGTGCTAGTTCTCTTTATATGCTTGTGAAATTGTCTAGTTGTGTTGCTACCTTGGATGAATTCAAGATATTTTGATGCCCTCTCTGAATACTTGAAACGACACAATGTATGCCATGTGGAATTGTTACTTTTTGCTCCTTTTGGTTGAAATATTTTTTGCACACACTAGAGCCAGATTTTTCTTCCATGTTTTGAGTTGTCTATGGATGCAAAGCCTATAAAAGTTGGAAGGAGTCGTCTCTCTCAAACCCAAATAGGTCTTGAGGGAAATCACAAAAATCTCTTAAACCAGAATGTAGATCTAGACATTCAACGATATATTGAGACAATATGAGAAATTTCACTTTTCTTTTACATAAATTGCATAGAATCAATCTCTACACATGTTGTAATGCATTTGCCCGTTGCATGATGTTTTTTTCTTTTTAATCTTTACGCGCTATTTCTTGATGACAGCAATGTTCCAAAGTATCCATTTCATCCATTTCTGTCTAAAGGTCTTTTTGGCCAATTACTCGTATTTGCTGAGTGATTTACTGATTGATGTTAGGGTATTGAACAAGGAAGGAATCCCAGCTTCTTGGATTCTGATAGATCTGCAGCTCATTCATCTAGACTCCCAACAGCTGCTTTCCATTCCAGGTTCTTTTAACATCTCTCACGGTGTGTACATAGTCATAGATAGGCAAATTTTGGTGATTTTTTTTTCTCTGTTATGCCAGTGAAATTCATATTCCAAGGAACCTATCGTGCCCTGTTTCGCCCATCGGAAGCCCTCTGGTGCACTCACGATCGCCTCAACATCCTAGTGGAAGAATGTCTCCGTCACCCATATCTAGCCCTCGTAACATGTCGGGTGCATCTACTCCTCTCACAGGAGGAAGTGGTGCCATTCCACATCAGCATCTCAAGCAATCACTGTACCTTCAGGAGGGATTTGGGAACTTGCCAAAACCTTCGATGGCTCCTTATAGCAATGGTCCTTCCTTTCACGATATAAACCCTGACATCTTTCAGGGGATTCAGCCAGGCTCACACATCTTTTCTGAGCTTGTACACCATGAAACCGATTTTCTGGGCAAGCAGTTTGGAAAGCCTGCCTGGGAATTGTATGATGGGCAGGCGGTCTTGGCTGATCGTGTTTCCAGGCAGCTGCTGAGTGATCACATAACAACTCCCTCCCTGGATTTAAGTCCAAGCTCTCTTTTGACCAACCGCAAATAGTCAGAATTAACTAACTGTTTGGAATTTCATGGACCCATCTATGAGAGGAAGCTCACAAGAGGGTCCGTCATCTTTGACATATTGAAACTGAAACATATGGTTTAACAATGAAGAAACTGAGCTGTGTTGTGTTGTAAACGACTGCAACAAACAGATCTGTGCAGTAACGTCTGACATCTTGAAACTGTAGAACTGGAGACAGCCCGATTTCACAGTCACATGATGTACAAGGTTGCTGACAATGATTAACCGATAAAGAAAGACAAACTTCATGATGGAATTATACGTTCACTGGCTGAAACTGGCTTCCGGGTAAGCAGAAACCTTATGTTTTATTGGTCGCTTATGATATGGCAGGCATCAAATTGTACAAAAATTAAGTAAAATTTTGCTTTAGGATTGAACCTGAAGAGATCTATATTATGGCAAATACTCCCACCCAAGCCAAAGAAACATTCATGACGATGAAAGCTGTACACTTTAACATCGTCAAATAAGATGTTAGGAAGATTGAGATGGTAAAATCTCTACCCTTCTGACCCTCATTATGTCTGAAGCTAATGTACAGGAAGTGAAAGACTGAAATAGGGTTCTAAATTTGTTAATGACAACACCCAATATTGGCAAAGTCGTTGGATTTCATACCCTTGATGTTGAGAGCATTACTGTATACTGTATGATCATATTTATCAACTGTATGTACCCACTCAGTAAATCAGGGAAGGTAAAAAAAGGGAAAAAAAAAAAAAAAGAGAGAGAGAAAAGAGAGTTTGATATTTCAATCTTTCTTTGGTTGTCATCATCTGTTCTTTGTTATCATTGTTGGGAACAATTTGAACAGGGTCTAAAATAATTCACATTCCGTGGTGGGAAGCACATCCAAATCACAGGTAACAATAATAAAAGGAAAATCCAAGATAGGGATAAGAAAAGCCACCATTAGAGTTTAAACTCTACCTCAAATTTGGGATTACTTCTAGTCTGTGTAAGTAAGCTCTATGAAGATTACAATCGTCTTTTTTTTAGGCTTCAGAACTCTTAGCCATTGCTAAGAATTAGGTTGTATGTGTAGAAAATTCACAATAATGACTACTTTAGCATACAAAGAAGTCACAAAGAATAATCTGTTGATATATGGTATTTGCCAAATGTAGACTCATAGTCTTACTTTTATAGAATAATACGATTCTGAGAGGATATGAAACGATCATTTCTCTTTTAACTATATTCTAAAACTTCATTTTTAGGTAATTGGTAAATATAGAGATCTATATTTTGACATCATTCAATTTTTTTTTTTTTTTTTTTTTTTTTTTTTTTTTTGTTTATTTCGTGTTTTTTCCCATTTCAAAATTTGAATTAAGGGAAATACTTTGATTAAATATAAGGTTTTTCTTTAACTTTTTCATTTGTCTTTCCTTGTTCTTTTAAGATGTTGAATATGTTTTACTCAGTGAAGAATTGATAAACATTTTGAAATAGTTTTCTTCCTTTTTATTTCTTATTAAGGTATTTTAAATTTATTGAATTTATGCTAGTTTGATTGGTCTTTTTTTTTTTTTTTTTTTTTTTTTTTTTTTTTTTTTAAATTTAATGGCTAAAATAAGGTACATAATGCCACAAATATCTTTTTTTTTTTCTTTCAACTACAATGTTCTAGAAGATCCTCTATCCTCTATAATCCCTAAGTCGACGTTGTTGAGTAGTATACCGTACATGATCACCCTGACCTCTTACATTTGATTATTTGCCTTCATTTGTAATTTGTATACTCTCGCTATGGTGTTAGTATGTCACATGTTGATCTTGGGCATCTTGACGAACTAGTGGAGTTTGACATTCTTCCATATTTAGGGTTGAGGGTAGCTGAAAATTGCTCGAATGTTTATGGTGTTAGCATTACGAGAGTAGAATAACCAAATCAAATTATATTAAATAAAATCAAATTTTTACATAAAAACAAAAGATTTATACCACAAATTATACCAACCAAGAATCAACTCAAGTTCAGTTTTTCAGCAACTCTTTTTTCTTCGATCGAATTAAGAAGAGAATGCTATACTTTCCCCAGATTTTCAAAAACTACCATACTTAACCAATCAAACCCAACAAAGAAAGTAGTGAATGCTTGACAAAATACGAGCAATCGTAAAATTTTTAGAACAACTAGACATAAAAAATTCATTTAAAAAATTTTTCACTCGTTTATTTCACAAGAATTGTCATGGAATTAGTTTAATGCCCTTCAAACCGGTGAAATTTGATTTTTATATCTGCAGAACGGATGAAATCGGATCAAATAATAATTTAATATAAATTAATCGTTATTGTTAATTTTAATTAATTATTGAATAATATATTATTTATACTTCATAATTTTTTAATTAGTACATCTATTATTCATATTTAATAATTTTTTAATTAATACATCTATTACTAGCATTCTATATTATCTTAACTATGTAAAACTATTTGATATAAAATTTTAAAATTAATTATTAATTTAAATTATATTAATTTTTTTTATTAGTTTGTTAAAGTGTTTTAATTAATAATATTCATCTAATTTATCTCTACATTAAAGTTTAGGGTTTGTTGGCATATTTTATCGAATAATTATTTAGTTTTAGATTCTATATACAAATCGGTTTATCTATTATTTTTCGAAACATTCGAATTTTAGACACTAATAACTATATCATAAAACAATATCTGCGATCAAAATAGTGTTTAGAGATAAATGAACTTCGATTCCTTCAAAAACTAATAACTTTTTTAATCTTTACCACTTAAAAAAGGTTCTATTTATTACAATTCCCCAAGTTTGATTACAATTTGCAACGATCAAATGAATTTCTACGGTCTGTGAGGTGTAATGCTGTCGAAATCTGCTTCCATCGGTTCATGCAATTGCGTTACAAATTTAGGTGTACGAATCAACCATAGATGTGCTTGCTAAGAACCACCTTACAGTTCCACTGTAACCCCATCGTTTTCAAGCAATTCTTCTACCGAATTCCCTCGTCACCCGTTTGCTCCTTTGCCACTCATCGCTACCATTTGAAGCTCAAGACTGATAATTCCATTACGAGGGCGATTTCTTCGAGAGCAGAATCGTCCGCCTTAGAAATGGTCAAAGCCATAAGGGTTCATGAACTTGGTGGCCCTGAGGTTTGTTTCCTCTCTCTCCTCGCCTTTTCTCCGGTTCTTGATTCAGTATTCGATTCTCTTACTTGGGTTTGGCATGGATTTATGTGAATTCTGTTTGTATTAGAAAAGAACCTTGTAGTATTTGAATTAGTTTAGTACATTTTTGCTTTCTTGATTGGATTTTATCTTTTGAAAATGGTGGTAACAGGTTCTCAAATGGGAGGATGTGGAAATTGGAGAGCCAAAGGAGGGTGAGGTTCGAGTTAGAAATAAGGCAATTGGCCTAAATTTTATTGATGTATACTTCAGAAAAGGAGTATACAAGGCTGCTACCATGCCCTTTACTCCAGGTATAAGGTTTCTTTAATGGTATCTTATCCTTCTTCGATGTTTAGGTATTTTGCTCCTGTCTGTCGATTGATGATGGTATTTTCATAAAATTCTGTAGGTTAGAGGTTTTCCATGTGGCTTACAGTAGGTTTGATCTTTGCAATGTCATACAACTCTCAACTTTTTTAATTCCTTCATGCTTGAAATATGAGGAAGAAGTTAGGTCCTTGCCCTTGGCGTCTCAAAATATAATTTCAAGGCTGTTAATTAATTTTTTATTAACTATCTACTGTCCCTTTGAGCTGCCATACCTTTTATCTTTTTAAATTCATATATAGTATAGTGACGAAAGTTACTTGGGTAAAACTTGATTAGAATGCTGGAGAGGTGACCGTTATTTCTACATGCCACGTTATTTGAAAAAACTTAATTTACAATGCAGGCATGGAAGCTGCTGGGGTGGTGATCGCAGTGGGCCCTGGAGTAAACGACAGGAAAGTTGGGGATCTTGTTGCTTATGCTGGAAACCCAATGGGCTCATATACCGAAGAACAAATACTTCCTGCTGACAAAGTTGTTCCAGTTCCTCCCTCAGTTGATCCTACAATTGCAGCATCTGTCATACTGAAGGGCATGACTGCTCAGTTTCTAGTCCGTCGTTGCTACAAGGTTGGTTTAGTTTCACAGTATTTATTTGCAAATGTTAGATTTAAGGTACATATGTTTCGTTTATACGTCTTTGAGGACAGTTATGAGGTTCTTCATCTAGCTTGTATGGATGTGCATTGTGCCATATACCTCAGGAAAGCAATTGGCGCAATATAAGCCTGATCTATATGAAAGGTGACATTGGGATGTATCGTTTTGGACCAATTAACAACATTTGGGTTGGATATGGTTATGACTTATGTGAATGGTATCCTCTTATATAATTTAAGAGTTGAGGGATCAATTATGAGCAAGAAATCATATCAACGTGAGAAGAAACTTTGTTAGAATTATGTTACATGATGTAATTTCTTCATGTCATCTCATCAATCTTCTAAACTTCAAATGTCGGGAAATGTCAGAGTTTCTAACTTGGATTGCCCATATATGTTGTTCCAGCATTGAAAACATTTTTATGTCCAACAAGCTTTAATCTGATGCGCTCTCCAGGTTGAACCAGGTCATATTGTCCTTGTTCATGCAGCAGCTGGTGGAGTTGGATCCCTGTTGTGTCAATGGGCCAACAGTCTTGGTGCCACTGTCATTGGTACTGTCTCAACCGAAGAGAAGGCAGCTCAAGCCAAGAGGGATGGATGCCATCATGTTATTATCTATACAAAAGAGGACTTTGTTGCTTGTGTTAATGAAATAACTTCTGGAAATGGAGTTAATGTTGTTTATGACTCTGTAGGAAAGGATACCTTTCAGGTAATTTTTGTACTTTTCATTTTGTTTTCATGTACTCTTGCAGAAACCATTGTTGTGACTTGCAAGGAAATGTTTTTGCTAACTCCTGAACAATTCAGCAATTCTTAGATACTGATTTTTTATAAACTGGCCATCTCCTAATCCACTAAATTTCTGAGCTATTTCAATTACCCATCTATCTAGTATTGGTCCAAAGTGGTGTAGCCGTGTAGTCTGTCCTTGGAGGGGGAGTATGTTAGGTACCTAAATAAGAATATTAGTATTGTGGTATTAAGGGGTGTTAGAGTAATTAGATGAAAAGTTAGTTACTGAATCTGGTTATAAATAGAGGGAGAGGATGAGTGAGTGAAGGTAGGCAACAGTTAAGTAGTTAAGGGTTTGAGTTAGTATATGCTCAAGAGGGAGGTCCCCCAGTACCTTGAGCTTTCTTTATCTTCTATTTCTTCATCTTTACATTTCAATCTATTCGGATCTTGTTCTAGTTAGGAACTATCCTAACAGAGTATTAGGTCTCTTCCTTTACAGAAGTTTTTCTAATGCTTATTATGATCTAAATTCTCCTGCCGTACTGATTGGAAGAATGATCTCGCAATCTAGTTCTCTGGGAGAAAGCTGATTGAGCCTAAATGATGTAATTAGAGTCGTGTGAGTCAGTTAAGGAGTCTGTAAATCACTCGTGTGTTGGCTTGTCAGATATGTAGAGGAAAGGCAGTGAAGTTTTGTATATTATAAGGAGAGGCTCAAGCTTCTCGTAGTTTCTGAGAACCTGTCCGAACTGTCTTTCTAATTCTATACCGTTGGCTTTGACTGTGTTCTTATCACACACTTTTGTATTTATGTCTCATCTGTGGATAGTATGGCGTTTTGAATTAAATTCTATTCAATCGTAAGTTGGGGGATCTTTTTTCCAATTACTAAAATTCTTGAACTGATCTGTCTGCATTTTATTTGACTTGGCGTCATTCATGGAAATTCTTCTTTTCCCCCATAAACAGGGATCGTTGGCATGTCTAAAAACTCGTGGCTACATGGTGAGTTTTGGACAATCATCAGGTACACCTGACCCAGTTCCACTCTCGGCACTTGCAGCGAAATCTCTGTTTTTAACAAGGCCTTCCCTCATGCAATATACCACAATCCGGGACGAGCTACTGGAGGCTGCTAAAGAGGTATTCGCAAATGTAGAATCTGGCGCTTTACGGGTTCATGTTAATCGTACATACCCTTTATCTGAAGCTGCACAAGCACACTCTGACCTTGAGAGCCGAAAAACAACTGGGTCAGTTGTGCTTCTTCCTTAAAAGACTGTCTTTTGGAAAATGGTGGTTTATGCTGGTGAATGATTGATTGAATATATGGAAAACCATTTCTCTTTATACGGTTTTGGTAATGACTTCGTGAAATAAAATGGCTATGGGACTTTGATTCCTATGAAGTTATGATGCATAGATTTGACGATTGTATTTAGCACATATGCTTTTGCAAACTACTTTTTCTGTTACTTTATTTGGTTTAAAGACTAAAATTTTGGTTTCAGTTCATCTAGGTCTTTATACTTTCGATTTTGATCTCTATATTTTCAACTTTTGTCCATTTTGATCATTGAGCTTCTAACCGGTGGCTCTTATGGTCCTTCAAAAGTAAATTAAAAATAAATGTGTTTGTACCGTAATTAGAATGACAAAGATAATAAATGGGTATCCTCTCATCCATCAACTTTGTGGGTTTATTCTCTCTTTGTCGGTTTTGATCTCGGTATTTTGTGTTGTAGCATGAGAGCGAGATCATCACGACTTAAAAGGTAGGATAACTTTCATCTTTCTCCTAGATTTCAAGTCATCCATATAGACCATTTATAAGATCATCAAACCATAAATTTATTAAGCATTTTATAACTTAAAATTGTAATTATTTTATAATTTATGATATTACATTTTTGTTTTAAATGACAAAACAATATCAAATAAAATGTAATATTTTATTTTATTTCGTATGGTTATTAGTTTGTAATATTAGAATATATTATGTAATACCATTTTTAAGTGTCTTAAAAATAAAGTAAATTTATAACGTAAAATAGGAAATTTAATTTAAATTATGAAAATGTTTATAAATACAACCGAGTATGTGTGATAAATTTTAGACTACCATATGTATTTATCAATTTGTCTATAAGAGTCCATCATATATATATATATATATATATATATATATATATATATATATATATATTTGTAATATTTTACTATGTTTAGTAAATATTTCGATTCATCCTGCTATATTTATTTTGGAGTGTTATCAAATATTATATATTTGAGAAAACTTTTCTAAATATAATTTTTATATAAGTTTTGAAGAACACGTGCTCTTTTGAGTTTTAAGTTATGCATTTATTATAAATAATTATATGATATTTTAATTTCTAAAAATCATATTCACTTAAAAAAAATGTTTTCTTAGATTTTAAATATCGTATAATTATTGTTTAAAGAAATCAAGTAAATATGTAATGTAATGACTTTTTAAACCTATTCTAAAAAATTGCTATTTTCTGTTTCTCATTTTCTATTTAACTTTTTCTGTTTCATCTTTTTCGTTTTTTGTTTTCTATTTTCTGTTTTTTGTTTTCTTGACTCCTGTTTTTTAATTTTTCTTCTTTTCCCATTTTATGATAATTATATCGAAAATGGCTGGAATTCTTTGTGTGATCGACATAAATTCTTGGTGTAATTGACATAACTGAGTGAAGGGAAAGTGATTGGAGAAAGGGGTAGTTAACGGTATTATTGTGGAAGTTGAGGGAACTTATGGACTAAATAAATGAATCTAAAGTGAAGATTAGAAAGATATATTTTATTACTCGGAGGATCCGCGACGACTCAGTTCTGATCCATTTCTCTCTCCCGCCCCTTTTTTCGCCACCATCCCCCACCCTCCCGATTTCTTCTCCGACGACCAACTCTGGAATCTCCAAACTCACGCCCACGCTGCATTGTTCTTTTCTCCGGCGGATTTCTCTTCAGCTAGCTTCAAGGCGGCGGTGCTACTCAAGCTCACGACAGTGACGACAGAAACCCGCGCCTTTCACCCCTCAACTGGCAGTGACAAGGCTTTTCTTGACCGATTATAAACCGGACACCGCTTTTGCCCTCAATTCAGTTTGTACAGAGCTTGAAGAAGACAAAACGGCGAAATCGAACTTATTCGATTAAGAACCAAACTAAATTTGATGCTGTTTGCCGTCTTTTAGTAGATTCGTACTTCCAGCAGCAATCACGAGTCAATTTTGGTAAGATTTGGATACTGAAGTTGTGTTTAAACCTTTTCAATCTCGACTAGAGTAGGTTAGACGTTCTTTAACCTTTGGAAAGTTTCTGTATGCAGTTTTTTTTGACAATTTGTCATTTGTTAAGCCAAGAGATACCATAGAACTATACGTTTTTTGTTTTTCTCGTGATGGCTACCGAAAATTCAAGGTTTTGAGCAAATTATTGATTTCGGTTTGGCTTTTGCCAATAAAATTGGATGAATGGTCTGATAATGAGATTGATGCAATGATAGAAATTGGAGGAAATGATTTTGCTAATGCAATTATATGCGGCCTTTATCTCAGTTGGATATACAAAACATGGACTAAGGAGTGTTCAAAGTTCATTTGGTAAGATTCGTACTTGCAAGCGTTTGTAAGTAATAAGTGTAAAATGGAGGTTCCTCTATTGGATGAGACGGTGGAGGGTGCAGTTGATTACAATGGCAACCCAGTCTGTAGATCCAATTCCGGCGGCTGGAGATCTGCCTCCCTCATTATAGGTAAATGTAAATCATCATTAGCGTCTTCTTTTTCTTCTCTTTCCCTATGACCCTATCCAATTTATGTATCCTGTCCGATTGTTATAAGGAGTGGAGGTTGCTGAGAGATTTGCCTACTATGGAGTTTCCTCCAACTTGATTAACTTCTTGACGGACCAGCTTCAGCAGTCAACGGTCACGGCAGCTAAGAATGTCAATGCCTGGTCCGGTACCGCCTCCTTGCTACCTTTACTCGGCGCCTTTCTGGCTGATTCATTCCTAGGACGATACTGGACTATTGTTCTTTCCTCTGCCCTCTACATTCTGGTTCCTCCACTACTTTATTCTCTTGTTTTGTGTGCTTCTCCTTTTCCATTCCCATTTCGCAACTATAAAGTTTTACAAGATTATGCAAGTTTCTGGGTAGGGATATGATAATTTAGGATTATTTTTTCTTTTGTTGTTTCTGGAATTTAGGGCCTTGGGTTGTTGACCATGTCTGCATTGATATCTTCTCCAAGCACTTCTGCCTGCCAACAGACTGAAAAATCCTTACCATGTTCTCCCAATCTTTTCCAAGTTATTTTGTTTTTCTTCTCCTTATATTTGGTCGGATTGGCTCAAGGGGGACACAAGCCTTGCGTCCAAGCTTTTGGAGCCGACCAATTTGATGGACAACATCCAGAAGAGAGCATATCTAAAAGCTCTTTCTTCAATTGGTGGTATTTTGGTATCTCTTTGGCCACTTTTGCAACTGTTAATATCTTGAACTATGTGCAAGATAACCTCAGCTGGAGTCTTGGTTTTGGAATTCCTTGTATTGCTATGGTTTTAGCACTTGTAGTCTTCTTCCTTGGAACTAGGACGTACAGGTTCAGTAACAGAGGGGATGAGGAAAACCCATTTGTAAGAATTGGACGGGTGTTTATCACTGCAGTAAAAAATTGGCGAGTGAATTCTTCAGAAATGGCTCGTGAAGAGGAAATCCGTGGCCTTTTACCTCACCATAGCTCTAAACAGTTGAGGTAAATTAGATGTCTAAAACAAGGGTAACGTTGGCTTAGAAACAATTTTAATATGTATGTATTATTGTAACACTTTTCTTTACTGGATTCTATAATTTGGTAGGTTTCTCGATAAGGCTTTGATCGCACCTAATAGTTTGAAGGAAGACGGTCGTGCATGTAGCATCAGTGAAGTTGAGGAAGCAAAAGCAGTCCTGAGGCTTGTTCCGATATGGGTGACATGCTTAGCATTTGCTATTGTATTCTCTCAGTCATCAACTTTCTTTACAAAACAAGGAGTCACAATGGATAGATCAATAGCTTTTGGGTTTGAAGTACCGGCTGCTTCACTTCAATCTTTTATCAGTCTAGCCATTGTCATTTCCCTTATGATATATGATCGCATACTCATTCCGATTGCAAGAAATTTCACTGGGAAACCTTCTGGAATAACAACGCTACAAAGAATTGGATTTGGGATGCTACTATCTGCTATTTCCATGGTCATTGCTGCATTAGTTGAGATTAAAAGGCTTAAAACAGCTCAAGAATATGGTTTGGTTGATCTGCCTAAGGCGACTGTTCCTTTGAGTATATGGTGGCTGGTTCCTCAGTATGTTCTGTTTGGAGTTGCCGATGCTTTCACCATGGTTGGGTTGCAGGAGTTTTTTTATGACCAAGTTCCGAGTGGATTAAGAAGCATTGGTCTCTCCTTGTATTTGAGTATCTTTGGGATTGGCAACTTTTTAAGCAGCTTTCTCATCTCTGCCATTGAAAAATTAACTAGTGGGAATGGCAAACAGAGTTGGTTTGACAATAATCTCAACAAAGCTCATCTCGATTACTTCTACTGGTTACTTGTTGGACTTAGTGCTCTTGGGTTGGCTGCTTTCTTATTTTCTACCAGAACTTACATCTATAACAAGGGGAACACCATGTAAGTATAATTTGGTAGGGTGTATTTGGTCTGAGGAGTTAGAGAAATAGGAGTTGGGAAGTGAAAGTAGTAAGCTCCAATTTCGTTTGTTCTAAGGGAATTTGTTGGTCTCACTATCGAAAAACATCAATTTTGTATATTATCTACTATTTAAGTTGTGGGTGGAGAGTTCCCGAATCCCTAGATTTCAGGATTCCTTAGAACTCACTATTCCATTTCTTACAAATCCATGGGATGAAAATGCATCTTTTTGTACTGCAATGCAACAGCTTGAATTTTTTTGGGAATCCTATTTTTAAAGTCGTTTTCATAGTTACTTGTGTAGAAGCCTCTCGCTTTGTGGGAACAAGAAATTACATCCACCTTAGAACTCCGACATCTGTTGATCGTTCGGTGGTCCTAATTCACGAGGTAAGTTTGTGTATGAAGATGGAAATTTGTTGATTAGGTTGTTTTGTGATTTGTCAAACTTTCCATAGAGGTTAGAAATTTGAGAAATAAGCATGAAAAGGTGGAGTGCATTTATTACGTACATTTATGGATGTTTTAACAAGATTATGTGAGTTATGAATAACAAAGAAACTCATAAAAGTCATATTGATACTATATTTTTATGTTATTTGTTTTTAGTTGTGCTTAAATGATATAATTTTTTTTATAATTTTTCAGTATGTTTAATGTATGGAACATATATTTTTATATAATATATTATTAGAAAATATGAAACAAGCAAGTTATCGAACACGTTTCTGTTCTTTGTTTTTTGTTCTAAAAAAAGGAAAAAGTAAGGAAAAGAAAACGAAAAACAGAAAACAAGAAACGAGAATATTATCAAACAAGCCTTAAATAATGGCATGCTAAACAAGGTACATATCGGCCATTACTTCCTTTGATTTCATAGATTGTCCAATCAAATAATTTGTTTTACTCAAATTTTCCTTTACTTTTTTAATCTAATTATAATTTATTTAGGTACGAAGATTTGTCCCAATAAAACTTATAGAAATCGTTTCAAAAAAAAAAAAAAACTATTTTCACATAAAAAATGAATTATATAGAATTTTAAAGATTTTGATATGATTATAAATAGTTTCAATTTTTTTTTTTTGCTATATCTAAAATACTTTTTTCTAATATATATTATTTTAAAGTTATAATTTAAATTAGTTATCAAAAAGCCAACCTGAAATATAATATAATTGTATAATTACATAATTATATAGAAAAACAAACCTAAATATCTAAAATAATTTGGATCAATATGATATGAGAGATTCAAAAATACAAAAACAAAAACAAAACTTTTAAAATTTGTAAATTCCTGATTTCAGATTTTTAAATCATTGAATAAATGTTTCATGCCACATACTTTATTAAGTTAACTTTTAAATATAAACATTATCACATTCTACCATTGCAAGTCAGGAAACTATATATATACACATAACTGTGGGTCTAAAATTTTATGTAAAAAAAGATACAAGTTCATATAAAATATAATTTTAGATTCATTGATGAACAATAGTGGATCACAACTTTATATTAGTGTAAAATTTTAATCGAATAACTTCTAAATTTGTACTATTTTTAAATACAATATTATCAGATGCAATATTAGTAATAAACATATAGATATATAATTTGGGTGCACATCATCATCACTCTACCGTCCACGCTGTATTGTTTATTCTTTTGTCCTTTGCATTTCCCTTCAGCTCGGCTCATGGGTGTCGGTGCCACATAAGCTCACGACAGTGACGAAAGCAACCGGCCGCTTTCACCCATGAATGCAGCGGTGAGGCTTCCTTTTCTTCGCTGATTATCGACCTTCGGCTGTGATCCTCGCCGCTTTTCGCCTCAAATCAGTTTGTCCATATCTAGAAGATGACAGAACGGCGAAATCGAACTTATTCCATCACCAATCAGACTATATTTCATGCTGTTTGGCTTATTTCGGTAAACTTGGAGTAGTTTCGTACCAATGCGAACACCTTCTAGCAGCAATTCAAGTCAATTTTGATTTGAATCGTAAAGTTATGTTTAAACTCTGTCAATCTCTATCAAAGTATGTTAGATCATTCTTTATACTATGGAAAGTCTCTGTTTGTATGTTATGACTTTTTGTTAGGTCAAAAGATACAGTAGAACAGTACATTTTTTTTGTTTCTATCTTGTGATGGGTTTAGAAAATTCAAAGTTCTGAGCACATTATTGATTTCGGTTTAGGTTTTGTAAATATCAATGGAGATGAATGGTCTGATGATGAGACTGATGCAATGATAAGGATTAGAGGAAATGGTTTTGATAATGCAGTATACGAGGCTTTTATCTCTGTTGGATATACAAAGCCTGGACTAAGTGCTGATGAGTGTTCAGAGTTCATTTGATAAGATTCTGATTTGCAAGCCTTTCTAATTAATAAATGTTCAACAAAATGGAGGCTCCTCTATTGGATGAGATGGTGGAGGGGGCAGTTGATTACAATGGCCACCCAGTCTGCAGATTCACTTCCGGCGGCTGGAGATCCGCCTCCCTGATCATAGGTAAATTATCAATAGTCTCTTCTCTTTCTTCTCTTTCCCTATCCAATTTTTGTATCCTCTCGAATCGTAATCAGGGGTGGAGATTGCGGAGAGATTCGCCTTTTATGGAGCTTCCTCCAATTTGATCAACTTCTTAACGGACCAGCTCCAGCAGTCGACTGCCAGGGCAGCCAAGAATATCAACGCCTGGTCTGGTACCGCGGCCTTGCTACCTTTGCTCGGCGCCTTTCTAGCTGATTGCTTCCTTGGACGATACCGTACCATTATTATTTCCTCTGCTCTTTATGTTCTGGTTCCTAAACCACTTTATGCTCTTACTCTTTTATTGCTTTTCTTTTCCAAATCCTAACTATAGAAAATCTCACAAGACTATGCAAGTTATTGGCTCGGGATCTGGTAATTCAGGATTATTTTGATTCCAATTCTTTCAAGTAATACTTGAATAGTGGAAACAACTGGAAATTTCAAATTAGTTTTCTCTTCTTAAATTGAAATTTTCAAAATAGTTATTCCGTGTGTAACTTTATTCTTTTTGTTTTTTCTCAAATTTAGGGCCTTGGGTTGTTGACTGTTTCTGCAACATTACCTTCTCTCGGCATTTCTGCCTGCCAACAGACTGAAAAATTCCTGCCATGTTCCCCCAATCCAGTCCAAGTAATTTTGTTTTTCTTCTCCTTATATCTGGTGGCATTTGCTCAAGGGGGACACAAACCCTGCGTCCAAGCTTTTGGTGCCGACCAATTCGATGGACAGCATCCCGAAGAGAGCAAAGCTAAAAGCTCTTTCTTCAATTGGTGGTACTTCGGTATCTCTTTGGCCGGATTTTTAACGGTTAATGTCATGAGCTATGTGCAAGATTATCTCAGTTGGAGTCTTGGTTTCGGGATTCCCTGTATTGTAATGGTTTTTGCCCTTGCAATCTTCTTGCTTGGAACTAGGAAATACAGGTTCGGTAACAGAGGAGATGAGGAAAACCCATTTGTAAGAATTGGACGGGTGTTTATCACGGCAATAAGAAATTGGCATGTGAACTCTTCAGAAATAGCTCATGAAGAGGAAACACATGGCCTTTTACCGAACCACAACTCTAAGCAGTTGAGGTAATTCAAATGTCTAAAAGAAGGGTAAAATGTATGATTTGTCACCATTAGAGTATTTCTGTGTAGTTGCCTTAGAAACCATGTGACCATTTCTTTACTGGATTCTATAATTTTGTAGGTTTCTCAACAAAGCTTTGATTGTACCTAATAATTTGAAAGAAGACGGTCATGCATGTAGCATCAATGAAGTTGAGGAAGCAAAAGCAGTACTGAGGCTCATTCCAATTTGGGTGACATGCTTAGCATATGCTATTGTATTGTCTCAGATATCAACTTTCTTTACAAAACAAGGAGTGACAATGGACAGATCAATAGTTGTTGGATTTGAAGTACCAGCTGCTTCACTTCAATGTTTTACCGGTCTAGGCATTATCATTTCCCTCCTGATATATGATCGCATACTCATTCCAATTGCAAGAAAGTTCACTGGGAAACCTTCTGGAATTACAATGCTACAAAGAATTGGATTTGGGATGCTATTATCCATCATTTCCATGGTTATTGCTGCATTAGTCGAGGGAAAAAGGCTCAAAACAGCTCAAGAATATGGTTTGGTTGATCTGCCAAAGGCGATTATTCCTTTGAGTATATGGTGGCTTGTTCCTCAATACATATTATTTGGAGTTGCTGATACATTCACGTTGGTTGGGTTGCAGGAGTTTTTCTATGACCAAGTTCCGAGTGGATTAAGAAGCATTGGTCTCTCCTTATACTTGAGTATTCTTGGCATTGGCAACTTTTTAAGTAGCTTTCTCATCTCTGCCATTGAAAAATTAACTAGTGGGGATGGCAAACAAAGCTGGTTTGACAATAATCTCAACAAAGCTCATCTCGATTACTTCTACTGGTTGCTTGTTGTGCTTAGTGCTGTTGGGTTGGCTGCTTTCCTATTTTCTGCCAGAACTTACATCTATAACAAGGGGAACACTACGTGATTATGAAGTTATGAGATTGGAAATGCATTTTTATGTACTGTGAAATCCTTTTTTTTGGAGTTGTGTTGATAATTATTTTTTTTAGAAGCCTTTCCTATGCTTTGTTGGAACAAGAAATTAGGAAGACCACATGAACTCCACCGTCTAGGAGCTTTGTCATTTAAAACTGTGTGATTATTGGATGGATATGCATTGTCAAATATCTTATATCTTCGAACTCTGTTGATAGAGGGGTAAGTTTGTCGATGAAGATGAAAATTTATTGATTGTGATGGTTAGGTAATTTGTCGAACTTTCTATGAAGTTTGGAAATTGGACAGGGAGCTTGAGGTTCAATTTTATGGGAACTATTTCTTTCTACTCTCTTGCAGTAAAGAAGATGATCGTGGGAGAATGATCAAACAGGACCCTTGTGTTGAATTCAAATAGAGAATGTAGAGAGAAATGGAGAAATCTCAGGATGGTTTCTCAAAGCAATTAATGGAAAGAGGGCATTAGATACACACTACAGAGCGTGACATACGGAGATAAACATAATCCTAAATAGTCCCCAACACCTTGGTTTTTTTTGGGAAATTTCTCTCATTTTCCAAAGGTTCTTTTTTCCCTTCCTCCTATCATCAAGGAGGTAAGTCAAATGGAATGAATGGAATGAGTTTATAAGTAATGTAATAAAAGGATTATGTTTTTTGATGGAGTGTTTTGGCTCAATTTGTAATACAAATTTATTCCTTTTTTTACGATTGTTAAATCAATTATATTTTTTATTGTTTTCACATTCTACAATTTCATTTTTATTCTGTCTTCAATCACTCATGTTTTGCAACACTCCTTCGATTTCGAGTAATTTAGATTACATTTCAGATCTCAAAGTAGTCCTTAAATGTTTAATCAATTTTGTTGGTTTTTTGGATGATTTTGGATTGTAGGAATGGTGCTCCTTGTCGTCTCCAACGGAGTGAGTAAACAAAATTAGTCTTTTATCTTGTAGGGTATAACTTTTTTTTAACATAATTTAGTTTCTAACTCTTAAAAAGCACAGGGAAAGAAAGAAAAAAAAGGGATTTTTTTTTTATAATGCATTTTAAAAAAGTAATGTCAAAAATAGGGTGGGAGGTAAAATATTGACAAAAATAGAGTGATTTTGTGGAAGTCGTGTACGGGGTCCACGACTTCAATGCATGGACCCCGCTCCCTTAAATAACTTGTTGGGCCCACGTATTAAATAATAAATATATAAATATATAAATATTATTTAATACGTGTGGGACCCACACATTAAATACTAAATAAATATATATATATTGAATATCTTAGGGAGTAGGGTCCGTCTACGATTTCCTAGCAAAGTCGTGTACAAAATCACTCTATTTTTGTCAATACTTTGCCTCCCACCCTATTTTTGACATTACTTTTTTAAAATGCATTATTAAAAAAAAAAGATTAAAAAAAGCATAAAAGGGAAAAGGATGGCTACCCATCTGAAACTTGGCTACCTTATCTACTTGCTATTAAGAGTCCGTTTGATAATGTTTCTTATTTTGTAAGAATAGATGTATTTTATAATCATTTGTTTTTCGTTCTCATTTTATTTGATTCTAATTTCATTATGCCAAGAAACTTCTAGTTGGCTCATTGTCGGGAAGTGATGCCTATATTCACTTTAGGCTTGTTTTGGGTTCAATTCTCATGATTGCGTTATTTATTTATTTTATTAATTTTTCATATTTATATTTCAATATTCTCTTATTTTTCTATAACGATTTGATTTTCAAATTTTTAGTTTAATAAATATAATATTATCATATGCAAATTCATATATATATATATATAATTTGGGTTCACATCATCATCTCTCTACCACAGAAATTAACGGCCATCGTCTATCTACCGTTCACGCTAAGTTGTTTTTCTTACCTCTCCTCTCCATTTCTCTTCAGCTACGATCGAAGTGTCGGTGCTACACAAGCTCACGACAGTTACGGAAGAAATCGGCCGCTTTCACCCATGAATGCAGCAGAGATGCTTCCTTTTCTTGGCTGATTATCGACCTTCGGCTGTGATCCTCGCCGCTTTTGGCCTCAAATCAGTTTGTCCATATCTTGCAGATGACAGAACGGCGAAATCGAACTTATTCCATCACCAATCAGACTACATGTGATGCTATTTAGCTTCTTTCGGTAAACTCCGAGTATTTTCGTACCAATGCGAAGACCTTCTAGCAGCAATGATAAAGATTAAAGGAAATGGTTTTGATAATGCAATATATGAGGCTTTTATCTCTGTTTGATATACAAAGCCTGGACTAAGTGGTGATGAGTGTGTTCAAAGTTCATTGCATAAGATTCTGATTTGCAAGCCTTTCTAATTAGTAAGTGTTCAACAAAATGGAGACTCCTCTATTGGATGAGACGGTGGAGGGGGTAGTTGATTACAATGGCCACCCAGTCTGCAGATTCAATTCCGGCGGCTGGAGATCCGCCTCCCTCATCATAGGTAAATCATCATTAGTCTCTTCTCTTTCTTCTCTTTCCCTATCCAATTTTTGTATCCTCACGAATCGTAATCAGGGGTGGAGATTGCGGAGAGATTCGCCTTCTATGGAGCATCCTCCAATTTGATTAACTTCTTGACGGACCAGCTCCATCAGTCGACTGCCATGGCAGCCAAGAATGTCAATGTCTGGTCTGGTACCGCGGCCTTGCTACCTTTACTCGGCGCCTTTCTAGCTGATTGCTTCCTTGGACGATACCGTACCATTATTATTTCCTCTGCTCTTTATGTTCTGGTTCCTAAACTACTTTATCCTCTTACTCTTTTATTGCTTTTCTTTTCCAAATCCGAACTATATAAAATCTCACAAGGCTATGCAAGTTATTGGCTCGGGATCGGTAATTCAGGATTATTTTGATTCCTGTTCTTTCACGTAATACTTAATAGTGGAAACAACTGGAAATTTCAAATAGTTTTTTCTTCATAAATTGAAACTTCCAAAATATTCACTGCGGTCACTTTTTCCTTTTGTTGTTTCTGGAATTTAGGGCCTTGGGTTGTTGACCTTGTCTGCAGCATTACCTTCTCTCGGCATTTCTGCCTGCCAACAGGCTGAAAAATTCCTGCCATGTTCCCCCAATCTAGTCCAAGTAATTTTGTTTTTCTTCTCCTTATATCTGGTGGCATTTGCTAAAGGGGGACATGAGCCTTGCATCCAAGCTTTCGGAGCCGACCAATTTGATGAACAGCATCCAGAAGAGAGAAAAGCTAAAAGCTCTTTCTTCAATTGGTGGTACTTGGGTATCTCTTTGGCTTGCTTGTCAACTGTTAATATCATGAGCTATGTGCAAGATAACCTCAGTTGGAGTCTTGGGTTTGGAATTCCTTGTATTGCGATGGTTTTTGGACTTGCAGTCTTCTTGCTTGGAACTAGGACGTACAGGTTCAGTAACAGAAAATATGAGGAAAACCCATTTGTAAGAATTGGACGGGTGTTTATCACTGCAATAAGAAATTGGCAAGTAAACTCTACAGAGATAGCTCATGACGAGGAAACTCATGGCCTTTTACCGCACCATAACTCTAAACAGTTGAGGTAAATTAAGTGTCTAAAAGAAGGGTAAAGTGTATGCTTAATCACCTTTTGGAGTATTTCTGTTCTCGCCAGAAATGTTGTCCTTAAGTGGATGTACTATGTGACTGCCCTAGAAACCATGCAACCATTTTCTTTAATGGATTGTATAATTTTGTAGGTTTCTCGACAAAGCTTCGATTGTACCTAATAGTTCGAAGGAAGAAAGTCAAGCATGTAGCATCAATGAAGTTGAGGAAGCAAAAGCAATACTGAGGCTTGTTCCAATTTGGGTGACATGCTTAACATATGCTATTGTATTCTCCCAGTCATCAACTTTCTTTATAAAACAAGGAGTCACACTGGACAGATCAATAGTTGTTGGATTTGAAGTACCAGCTGCTTCACTTCAATCTTTTATCAGTCTAGGTGTTGTCATTTCCCTCGTAATATATGATCGCGTACTCATTCCAACTGCAAGAAAGTTCACTGGAAAACCTTCTGGAATTACAATGCTACAAAGAATTGGATTTGGGATGCTATTATCCATCATTTCCATGGTTGTTGCTGCATTAATTGAGGGAAAAAGGCTCAAAACAGCTCGAGAATATGGTTTGGTTGATTTGCCAAAGGCGACTATTCCTTTGAGTATATGGTGGCTGGTTCCCCAATATGTATTATTTGGAGTAGCCAGTACTTTCACCATGGTTGGTTTGCAGGAGTTCTTCTATGACCAAGTTCCGAGTAGAATAAGAAGCATTGGTGTCTCCTTGAATTTGAGTATTTTTGGCACTGGCAGCTTTCTAAGCAGCTTTCTCATCTCTACCATTGAAAAATTAACTAGTGGGGATGGGAAACAAAGTTGGTTTGACAATAATCTCAACAAAGCTCATCTTGATTACTTCTACTGGTTGCTTGTTGGGCTTAGCGTTGTTGGGTTGGCTGCTTTCTTGTGTTTTGCAAGAACTTACATCTATAATAAGGGGAACACCACGTAAGTATAATTTGATAGTGTGTTTGGTTCGAGGAGTTGAGAAATAGGAGTTGAAAAGTAAGAGTAGTAAACTCCATTCTTATTTATCCTAAGGGGGTTTGTGGATCCTACCGTTGAAAAACATATATTTTAAACATTATCAAATATTTACGTTGTGAGTTCAAGAGTTCACTAATCCGTAGATTTTAGGACTATCTGAGCTCAATATTATAGAGCATTACTATTTAAATCTATGAGATTTAAAGTATATCTTTTATGTACTGAAATTCAATGGTTTGAAACTTAGATTTAGGATTTTGGGAATTTTATTTTTAGAGTTGTCTTCATAGTTACTTGCCTAGAAGGCTCTCTTGCTTTGTTGGAACAAGAAATTACATCCAAGTTGAACTCAGTCATCGATTAATTGGGCAATAATTTTAATTCATGAGGTAATTAAGTTTGTCATTGAGGATAAAAATCTGTTGATGATTAGTCAAACTTTCCATAAAGCTTGGAATTTTGAGAAGTAAGCACGGTCGATCAATTATTGACAAATATGTTACCGGCGAATTTAGTATAGGTTTGGGTTTGAGTCCCTCAACTTTATGCTCTTTACATAATATATATTAAAAAAAAAAGTATAATTATACTAGTCCTAGTAGCTATCCATCGATAAAACTATCATCCAACTCCCTTTAAACTCAAATTCTAGCTCCGCTCTTTACATTTTTTTTATATTATTTTTATTGAATTACAAAGTTTCCTGGTCTATAAATATATTTTTCTTTTTGCTACTTAGTAATTAGTTTGACTTATTTTTATTAGAAAAGTTTCTCTTATTTATATTAACTTTTAGTAATTCGTTGAATTTTGTTTGCTTTCAAAAAAAAAAAAAATTGCTTGAAAATTAAAGATGAAGGCATCATACAAAGAGATGAGAATTAAGGAATGAAATAAGTGAAGATACTAAATAATTTGAAGCTAAACAAGATCGCATGTTTCATAGATTATGTGATCAAATTATTTGTTTTACTCAATCTAATTATAATCTTTTAAATAATTATAGTTTATTTTGATATGAATATCAACAATAGAAAAGAAAAAAGCAATATTATTTTTCCATATAACAAAACGAAAAAACTAACAAAACGAAAAAACTTAACGAAGTCTTGAAAAAATTTGATAGGTTTTGATCGTAAATGATTTCTATATTTTAAAATGTCTTTTCAAAAAGTCAAGCTGGAAATATAATATAATTGTACAATTACAATAGAAGCAATTCAAAAAAATTTGGATCAAAATCATATGAGTAATTGAAAAGTATAAAAACAAAAACAAAACAAAATTTTTTAAACTTAAACTTTGCACATTCTTGATTTCATATATTTTATATGGTTAAGTAAACGTCTCAGACTATATATTATATTACATGCTATCATTGCGTGTTAGGACAATGACATTTGTTCATTTATTGCAACCATTAAGGTGCATCGCGTGTTACGAAAACTATATGTGTGTGTGTGTGTATTCTTCTTTTGAAAAACTGTATTATTTCTCAAATTAACCGCCACGGCTCCCATCCCACTGGCCTTTCTTCCGGCCGCCGCTCCTGACGAGTTTTTCTCCGGCGACGAACGTTGGCAGCTTCAAGCTTCTGTCCACGCTGCGTTGTTTTGGCTTTTTTTATTTTTATTTTTCTCTACAGTGCATTTCTCTTCAGCTAGGCTCAAGGGGACCGGTGCTACACAAGCTTATGACAGTGATGAAAGTAACCGGCCGCTTTCACCCATGAATGCAGCGGTGAGGCTTACTTTTCTTGGCTGATTATTGACCTTCGGGTGTGATCCACGCCGATTTTAGCCTCAAATTAGTTTGTCCATGTCTTGAAGATGACAGAAGGGTGAATTCGAACTTATTCGATCACCAATCAGACTTCAATTGATGCTGTTTAGCGTATTTTGGTAGACTCGGAGTAGTTTTTTACCAATGCGAACATCTTCTAGCAGCAATTCAAGTAAATTTTGGTAAGATTTGGATGGGAAAGTTATGTTTAAACCCTTTCGATCTCTATTAAAGTATGTTAGATGATTCTTAAACCTTTGGAAAGTCCTTGTTTGCATTTTTTTTAGAACTTTTTGTTAGGTCATGAGATACAGTAGAACAGTATATTTTGTTTGTTTCTATCTTGAAAATTCGAAGTTCTGAGCACATTGTTGATTTCGGTTTAGGTTTTGTAAATGACGTTTGGATAAATGGTCTGATGATGAAATTGTTGCAATGATAAAGATTAGAGGAAACGGCTTTGATAATGCAATATATGAAGCTTTGAACTCTGTTGGATATACTGGACTAAGTGCTGAGGAGTGTTCAAATATCATTTGATAGGAATCTGATTTGCAAGACTTTATAAGAACAAGTGTACCACGAAATGGAGGTTCCTCTTTTGGATGAGACGGTGGAGGGCGTAGTTGATTACCATGGCCACCCAGTCTCCAGATACAATTTCGGGGGCTGGAGATCTGCCTCCCTAATCATAGGTAAATCGTCATTACTCTCTTGTCTTTCTTCGCTTTCCCTATCCAACTTCTGCATCCTCTTCAATTGTGATCAGTGGTGGAGATTGCCGAGAGATTTGCCTACTTAGGAGTTTCCTCAAATTTGATTAACTTCTTAACGGACCAGCTCCAGCAGTCAACGGCCATGGCAGCCAAGAATGTCAATGCCTGGTCCGGAACCGCCGCCTTGCTACCTTTACTCGGGGCCTTTCTGGCTGATTGCTTCCTTGGACGATATCGTACTATTGTTCTTTCCTCTGCTCTTTACATTCTGGTTCCCCACCACTTTATGCTCTTACTCTTTTATTTGCTTTCCTTAATCCATTCCCAACTATAAAATTTTAGAAGACTATGCAAGTTATTGGCTAGGGATATGGTAATTCATGGTTATTTTGATTCCTGTTCTTTCACATAATGGCAACAATTGGAAATTTCAAAATAGTTTTCCCCTTCCCTCCATATTCTTCATAAATTGAAATTTTCAAAATAGTTATTCCGTGTGTAACTTTTTTCTTTTTGTTCTTTCTTAAATTTAGGGTCTTGGCTTGTTGACTGTGACTGCAACATTACCTTCTCCCGACATTTCTGCCTGCCAAGAGACTGGAAACTCCCTACCATGTTCCCCCAATCTAGTCCAAGTAATTTTGTTTTTCTTCTCCTTATATCTGGTGGCATTTGCTCAAGGAGGACACAAACCTTGCGTCCAAGCTTTTGGTGCTGACCAATTCGATGGACAGCATCCCGAAGAGAGCAAAGCTAAAAGCTCTTTCTTCAATTGGTGGTACCTCGGTATCTCTTTGGCCGGCTTTTCAACGGTTAATATCATGAGCTATGTGCAAGAATACCTCAGTTGGAGTCTTGGTTTTGGGATTCCCTGTATTGCAATGGTTTTTGCACTTGCAATCTTCTTGCTCGGAACTAGGACATACAGGTTCGGTAACACAGGAGATGAGGAAAACCCATTTGTAAGAATTGGACGGGTGTTTATCATTGCAATAAGAAATCGGCATGTAAACTCTTCAGAAATAGCTCATCTAGAGGAAACCCATGGCCTTTTACCGCACCATAACTCTAAAAAGTTCAGGTAATTCAAATGTCTAAAAGAAGGGTAAAATTTATGATTTGTCACCACTAGAGTTTTTCTGTTCGTGTGCAGAAATGCTGTTTGTAAGCGGATGTAATTGCCTTAGAAACCATGTGACCATTTTCTTTACTGGATTCTATAATTTTGTAGGTTTCTCGAAAAAGCTTTGATTGTGCCTAATAGTTTGAAAGAAGACGGCCATGCATGTAACATCAATGAAGTTGAGGAAGCAAAAGCAGTATTGAGGCTCGTTCCAATTTGGGTGACATGCTTAGCATATGCTATTGTATTCTCCCAGTCATCAACTTTCTTTATAAAACAAGGAGTCACAATGGACAGATCAATAGTTGTTGGATTTGAAGTACCAGCTGCTTCACTCCAATCTTTTATCGGTCTAGGTATTATCATTTCCCTCCTGATCTATGATCGCATACTCATTCCAACTGCAAGAAAGTTCACTGGGAAGCCGTCTGGAATTACAATGCTACAAAGAATTGGATTTGGGATGCTGTTATCCATCATTTCCATGGTTGTTGCTGCATTAGTCGAGGGAAAAAGACTCAAAACAGCTCAAGAACATGGTTTGGTTGATCTGCCAAAGGCGACTATTCCTTTGAGTATATGGTGGCTGGTTCCTCAATACATATTATTTGGAGTTGCTGATACATTCACTATGGTTGGGTTGCAGGAGTTTTTCTATGACCAAGTTCCGAGTGGATTAAGAAGCATTGGTCTCTCCTTGTACTTGAGTATTTTTGGGATTGGCAACTTTTTAAGCAGCTTTCTCATCTCTGTTATTGAAAATTTAACTAGTGGGGATGGCAAACAAGGCTGGTTTAACAATAATCTCAACAAAGCTCATCTCGATTACTTCTACTGGTTGCTTGTTGTGCTTAGTGCCGTTGGGTTGGCTGCTTTCCTATTTTCTGCCAGAACTTACATCTATAACAAGGGGAACACCACGTGAGTATAAAGTTAGGAGATTGGCAATGCATTTTTATGTACTATGAAATTCTTTTTTTAGAGTTGTGTTGATAATTGCTTTGTTAGAAGCCTTTCTTATGCTTTGTTGGAACAAGAAATTAGGAAGACCACATGAACTCCACCATCTAGGAGCTTTGTAATTTAAAACTGTGTAAGTATTGGATGGATATGCATTGTCAAATATCTTATATCTTCGAACTCTGTTGGTCGAGGAGTAAGTTTGTTGATGAAGATGAAAATTTATGGATTTTGATGGTTAGGTAATTTGTCAAACTTTCCATAAAGTTTGGAAATTGGACAGGGGGCTTGAGGTTGAATTCTATGGGAACTATATCTTTCTATTCTCTTGCAGTAAAGAATAAAGATGACGATCGTGGGAGAATGATCAAACAGGACCCTTGTGTTGAATTCAAATAGAGAGTGTAGAGAGTAATGGGGAAATCTCACGATGGTTTCTCAAAGAAATTAATGGAAAGAGGGCATTATATACACACACTAACAGAGCGTGACATAAGGAAATAAACATAATCCTAAATACTCTCTAACACCTTGGTTTGTTTTTGGAAATTTCTTTCGGTTTCCAAAGGTTCTTTTTTCCCTTCCTCCGGGTGTTTGATGACCATAATGGAATGAGTTTACAAAGGAGGTGTTTGATGTAATAGAAAAACCTATGTTCTTTTATGGAGTGTTTTGGCTCAATTTATAATACAAAATTCATTTTCTCTCTACGGTTTTTCAATTCTCTTTTTTATTGTTTTTACGATCGATCTCATTTCTATTATGTTTTTTATCATTCACATTTTTCAATATTTCTCTGATTTCGAGTAATTTTAGTTACATTTCAGCACTTCAAACCATCCCTAAATGTTTTATCAATTTTGTTTATCTTTTATAGAAGATTTTAGGGTGAGTAAATAAAATTAGTCTTTTGGTAGAACTTTTTTTAACAAAATTTGGTTTCTAAATCTTAAGACGCCTAGGAAAAAGAAGAAAATGCATCTTTTTTAACATTCTTACCAGCCACACCGCCCCCGACGACTTCTTCTCCGGCGACCCACGCGGACTGCTTCAAGCTTGGCGTCTACGCTACAGCTCACGGGCGCCGCCCGGTGCTACACAAGCTCACGACAGAAAGCGGTGGCTTTCACCCAAGAATTGCAGCGACGAGACTTCCTTTTCTTGTCTGATTATCGACCTTCGACTGTGACCAACACCACTTTTGTCCTGAAATCAGTTTGTGCATATCTTGAAGACGACAGAAGGGCGAAATCGAACTTATTCGATCACCAATGAGACTACATTTGTTGCTGTGGGCATGTTTCAGTAGATTCAGAATAGTCTCATACCAATGCGAACTCCTTCTAGCAGCAAATTCAAGTCAATTTTGGTAAGATTTGGATGGTAAAGGTATGTTTAACCCTTCATAACTATTTTAAACTAATTAATAACATTGACATCAATGTTTGTTGATGACAATTTAATGAAAGTCTCATGCTAAAATTATTAAATTTAAATAATGACTAAATTGAAATTAAAATTAAAACTTAAAACCAAATGTGTAACATTTTGAAACTCACGTAGTAAATAAAAATTAAATTCAATGCATAGGTACTAAAAAGATATTTTTCTAAATTATAATTCATTTAGGTACGAAGACCGTTCTAGCTCCAATAAAATTTAGAGGAACTGTTATAAAAAAAGAACAAAAAGAAAATTGAAACTGTTTTCACATTTATATAACAAAAAAATTTAAATGAGTTAGAGATAATTTGATAAATTTTGTTATATTTATAAATAATTTTAAATTTCTTTTGCTATATTTAAAAATGACTATGGAAAATATATTTGATCGGATAGATTACTCATTACATTTAAATCATCATATTTGTTTTTAACGCTTTTATTCTTCTAAATCTGTTTTGTTATATTTTTGTGGTACACAACTCAATAAAATTCATTTCAAAATTGTGTTTATTTTATTGCATTGTATTTAAATATAATAACCCACCCTACAAAAATTTTAAATTTCACAAGATATATAATTTCTACCGATGTGTGTCACTCTATTTCGATTCTTTTAATTTTATTTCATACCATTGCATTCTATTTAAACATAAAAACCAACCTCCATGAAAATTTAAACATAAAAACCAACCTCCATGTTTGTTATAGTATTTTTATTTATTTATGGTTTTTACTATTTGTAAAAAAAAAAGTAACTATTTACAAAATATAACAAAAAAAATTGAATGTAAATAGTTTTAATATTTTATTATTTTTAAAAATGTGTGTTACTTTTATCATTTTTTTTATTACTTATTATAATATTTACTATTTATACAATCTAAATACAAACTATGGGTTTTTTCAAAAATATAAAAAAGAGTCAAAATATTTAGTATAAAACAATTCCAAAAACGGAAAAAACATATAGGTCTGTAAAATACCAAAAATGCCCAATCAACCACGCCGTCAATAATGCGTGCATAATATATTTGCGCAATCGTTTAGATACGAAGACGATGGAAAGAAATCGCAGCGAAAAAAAAAAGAAGAGAAGTAAAAAGAAGATGGAAATAAATCGAAGTGAAAAAAACAAAGAGGAAAAGAAGAAAACGATTAAAAGATTAAACCGCATAAATAAATAATTGAAAAATAAGAAAGATGATGGAAAGAATCAAGAAAAGAAAAAAGACGAAATCGCAGGAAGACGAAATAACACGAGAAAAGACGAATCGCGAGGAAGAAAAGAAAGATAGAAAGGCAGGAATGTTTAAAAAATGGCTAATCTTATGGGCTTTGTTACACGAGCCGTAAATAGTTTCGTTATCTTAGATTTTAATTAAATTTTTATATTAAAATAATCTTTGAAAAAGAAAAGGATGGAGAAGATATCTTTGGTCTTAGTTTTTAGGGATAATTGCAAATGTAGCAATTATATTCAAAATAATTAAGTATATAGCAACATTTTAAAAAAATTGCAAATATAGCAAAACTTATCAAAATCTATCAATGATGGAAGTCTATCACTGATAGACCAACAAGCAAATGTTGGTCTATCACTGATAAACCATAAAAGTCTAACAACGATAGACTCTATCACCGATAAACTTTGCTATATTTGCAATTTTTTTAAAATATTGATACATACTTAATAATTATTCTAAAAATTGCTATGTAACCTAGTTTTTATTCCTTAGGCATCTCAATATATGGCCCACTAAATTAAAATCAATCACTCACTTTTTTATGGATGGACCCAAAATTGGTAGGAGAAAAGAATAAATGAATAACATAATTGAAGAAACTTTAGTGGACCATAAAAAAGATCTGTTCATTTCTTTTAAATATTAAATTAATTTAACTAAAAAAAGATTATCACAATTATAAAAAAATATAAAATATTTATACTTTATACATAAAAGATCGAATTTAATGAATTTTGTAGTTTGTTTTCTTTTTTCTATTTTCGAAAAAACTTCATGTGACCGATTAAAATACATATTTCAAATGATAAAATGTACTTTTAGTCTTAAAATTAGGTGTATTGTATATTAAGTCCGTGAAATTTTAAAATTAACATTTGAATATATGGATATTGAAAAATAATTTCAAATGATCATATATTAAAGTTGACCGTTGGTTTATTAAAAAAAAATTGAAACTAAAATAGCAATTATCCTAATACTTTTATCTTGTCTTTGTCTTTCTTCTCCGGTTGGTAGTGTCGGTAGATTTTCAACCCGTACCATTTTTATTGTATGATTAGTTGTTTATTTTCTCAAAATTTAGAATTTGCATAGGTCACTTTCTCTCCGGCTATTTTTGGCATTTGATTATGTATTGAGCAAATTTTTGTTATCCAATGAGTGAAGTTTTGCCCAAAAAATGTATGAAATATTTAAAATAATAAGCATCTCTTGAGGCCTCAAATCAGTTTGTCCATGTTTTGAAGATGACAGAACGGCGAAATCGAACTTACTCCATCACCAATCAGACTACATTTCATGCTGTTTGGCTTCTTTTGGTAAACTCGGAGTAGTTTCATACCAATGCGAACACCTTCTAGCAGCAATTCAAGTCAATTTTGGTAGTATTTGGATCGTAAAGTTATGTTTAAACTCTGTCAATCTCTATCAAAGTATGTTGGATCATTCTTTATCATTTGGATAGTCTCTGTTTGCATTTTTTTGTCTTTTTGTTAGGCCAAGAGATGCAATAGAATAGAGCAGTACATTTTTTTGTTTCTATCTTGTGATGGGTATAGAAAATTCGAAGTTTTGAGCACATTATTGATTTCGGTTTAGGTTTTGTAGATATCATTGGAGATGATGAGGTTGATGCAATGATAAAGATTAGAGGAAATATATGAGGTTTTTATATCTGTTGGATATACAAAGCCTGGACTAAGTGCTGTTGAGTGTTCAAAGTTCATTTGATAAGATTCTGATTTGCAAGCCTTACTAATTAAAAAGTGTTCAACAAAATGGAGGCTCCTCTTTTGGATGAGACGGTGGAGGGGGCAGTTGATTACAAGGGCCGCCCAGTCTGCAGATTCAATTCCGGCGGGTGGAGATCCGCCTCCCTCATCATTGGTAAATCATCAAATCATCATTACTCTCTTCTCTTTCTTCTCTTTCGCTATCCAATTTTTGTACCCTCTTTATCAGGGGTGGAAATTGCGGAGAGATTCGCCTTATTTGGAACTTCCTCCAATTTGATTAACTTCTTAACGGACCAGCTCCAGCAGTCGACTGCCATGGCAGCCAAGAATGTCAATGCCTGGTCTGGTACCGCGGCCTTGCTACCTTTACTCGGCGCCTTTCTCGCTGATTGCTTCCTTGGACAATACCGTACCATTGTTCTTTTCACTGCTCTTTATGTGCTGGTTCTTAAACCACTTTATGCTTTTACACTTTTATTGCTTTTCTTTTCCAAATCCGAACTATATAAAATCTCACAAGACTATGCAAGTTATTAGCTCGGGATCTGGAAATTTCAAATAGTTTTCTCTTCATAAATTGAAACTTTCAAAATATTCACTGTCACTTTTTCCTTTTGTTGTTTCTGGAATTTAGGGCCTTGGGTTGTTGACCTTGTCTGCAGCATTACCTTCTCTCGGCATTTCTGCCTGCCAACAGACTGAAAAATTCCTGCCATGTTCCCCCAATCTAGTCCAAGTAATTTTGTTTTTCTTCTCCTTATATCTGGTGGCATTTGCTAAAGGGGGACATGAGCCTTGCATCCAAGCTTTCGGAGCCGACCAATTTGATGAACAGCATCCAGAAGAGAGAAAAGCTAAAAGCTCTTTCTTCAATTGGTGGTACTTGGGTATCTCTTTGGGAACCCTTTCAACTATTAATATCATGAGCTATGTGCAAGATAACCTCAGTTGGAGTCTTGGGTTTGGAATTCCTTGTATTGCAATGGCTTTTGGACTTGTAGTATTCTTGCTTGGAACTAGGACGTACAGGTTCAGTAACAGAAAAGATGAGGAAAACCCATTTGTAAGAATTGGACGGGTGTTTATCACTGCAATAAGAAATTGGCAAGTAAACTCTTCAGAGATAGTTCATGAAGAGGAAACTCATGGCCTTTTACCGCACCATAACTCTAAACAGTTGAGGTAAAGTAAATGTCTAAAGTGTATGCATTATCACCTTTGGAGTATTTCTGTTCTCGCCAGAAATGTTGTACTCCTTCAGTGGATGTATTATGTAACTGGCTTAGAAACCATGCAACCATTTTCTTTAATGGATTCTATAATTTTGTAGGTTTTTCTCGATAAAGCTTTGATTGTACCTAACAGTTTGAAGGAAGAAAGTCGAGCATGTAGCATCAATGATGTTGAGGAAGCAAAAGCAGTACTAAGGCTCATTCCAATTTGGGTGACATGCTTAGCATATGCTATTGTATTGTCTCAGATATCAACTTTTTTTACAAAACAAGGAGTGACAATGGACAGAACTATAGTTGTTGGATTTGAAGTACCGGCTGCTTCACTTCAATCTTTTATCAGTCTAACTGTTGTCATTTCCCTTGTGATATATGATCGCATTCTCATTCCAACCGCAAGAAAGTTCACCGGGAAACCTTCTGGAATTACAATGCTACAAAGAATTGGATTTGGGATGCTATTATCCATTATTTGCATGGTTGTTGCTGCATTGGTCGAGGTAAAAAGGCTTAAAACAGCTCAAGAATATGGTTTAGTTGATCTACCAAAGGCGACTATTCCTTTGAGTATATGGTGGCTGGTTCCTCAATATGTATTATTTGGAGTAGCCAGTACTTTCACCACGGTTGGTTTGCAGGAGTTCTTCTATGACCAAGTTCCGAGTGGATTAGGAAGCATTGGTGTCTCCTTGTACTTGAGTGTTTTTGGCGTTGGCAGCTTTTTAAGCAGTTTTCTCATCTCTGCCATTGAAAATGTAACTAGTGGGGATGGGAAACAAAGCTGGTTTGACAATAATCTCAACAAAGCTCATCTTGATTACTTCTATTGGTTGCTTGTTGGGCTTAGTGTTGTCGGGTTGGCTGCTTTCCTGTGTTTGGCAAGAACTTACATCTATAATAAGGGGAACACCACGTAAGTATAATTTCTTATGAAGCATTGTTATCTAAAGCTATGGGATTATTGGATATGTATATTCATACAGTGAAATCTATCTTAGTGCATCACTTATCAAAACTCTCAATTAGAATAAAGAATATGGAAATTGTGTCATTTAATTGGTTTTCTCTCTAGTTATTGGGAAATGCGTGCTGGAAGTAGCTTTTTGTAGCTCTATCCAACTCTGTATCTATGTTTTTCTTCATCTTTTTTAGGCTTCGGTAAAAGATCATGAAGAGTTGCTTGAGAACTGAGAATAGCTAAATATACGATTAAGCATGTTATTTTTTAGCCTGGCTAAAGAGTTTCGGAAGGTTTGATTCCCTCATTCTTGGAAGTTGTACACTAAGAAACAGTGTGTGAGGATAAATGGTTAGATCTTTTCACATTCTTGTCTTCAAATGAGTTGGTCGATGCTTGGTCTATTTGGGAGATAGAAATAAAGTTTAAGAAAAATATTCATATTCCCTCTGTTTCAATAAAGTGATTGAGTTCATGTCTTCTCTTAAAGGGATAATCCTTCCGGACCTCTGTTTTGTTTATGTTAGTTGAATGATTGGTTTGTTGTAATGCTCCTTGTTGCCTCGGAGTGGAGGTCACAAACTCTAGAGTTGGTTAGATTTGGTGATTTGATATCAGAGCAAGAAATTTAGGAGATTATGTATTCAAACTCTTGCAATCTTATTCTCCTGAATTAACATTGATTTTCATTTAATTTGTTGGGTATTTTACATATTTCAAGTTTACAAGTGAATGATATGTTAAATGATATAATATTAGATTGACCTTCATCTATCGACTTAAGTTTTTAGGTAAGTCAATTACTTAACATACTTGTTATTGGTTTAACATCTAAGAATCATTTTGCAACCATGCATGGTTTTCATAACATGTTTTTGTATTTTATGTCGTTGGCTGAAAGGTGTGGTTTTTACGAGGATTAAGGTTTATTCTAATTTTTCTTTTATGATGATTAACGATATTTTTCATTTACTTCATGTTTTCTAAAAGGTGGTGTTCATCCACATTTCTCGTGATGATAATGGTAACTTTCATTGTCTAGCTCAGAAGAGTTTATTTGAGTCTATTTGTTGTTGATTCAAAAAGTGTACATTTGTGGACTTCACTCTCTATTTAGTTCAGTGAGTTTGTGGATCCAACAACTAATAAATATCAATTTTATGCAACTCGTTGCACTCTACGATCCAAAAGTTCACAATTTCACTCCTTGTCTCAAACACCCTTGATAACTTGTCACATCGATTATATTTAAAGGATATTTCTTTTCTATCTTGTGAGTATCTTTGGCTTGATCTAGGAATTGTTTGTTTCAAGGAGGAGGTAATTTTATAGGCAAAATCAAAAGGAATTAATGGAGATCCCATTGTGGATTTTCTAAAAAATAAAATCAAGTTTCTCTCCTTTTGTATGTTGGATGTTTCACTTTTTGTAATGCATTTTGGCTCACTAGCTCACATACACAACTATTAAAATCAATGATTAACTTGTTATCAAAGTTCAAAGTTTGAATTTTTAAATCCTACGTTGTTAACTTCACATAATTTAACTAATTAAAACATATAACCTGAACCAAACTTAATATTCGGGAGATTTATTGGACTATTTTTAGAGTTCATCAAGTAAACATAAAGATAAAAGAATTTAATGGTTAAACTTATAATCTAATCTAAAATAGATTTTATTGTTCAACCATGTTATCTTTTTATATATATATAGTATTAATTTAATATTAATAAATGATAATTACTAAATTTAATCGGTTCATAATAATATTAAATTACAACTTAGTTCGAACATAGTTTTCATTAGTTATGATAGATAGCATAGATGAAAGATTCAAATCATCAAAATTCAATTTGTTTAACTAAAAATAATTCAGAGACTAATGTTAGAGCTTTCAAATTAATAGATATGTTAAAACAAAATGAAAGAATTTCATAATTACAACTATCCCATGATCAAAAAGTAGTACATTATATACTTGGTTGGAGTTCTTTTTAAATAAAAAGAAATCAAAATTCCATTAATGAAGGAATCGAGGTTAATAACAAAGTTATGGTGGTAAAATGCATGTTCTATCTACATTCCTCATTAGTGTTAAGAAATGACTCGATCAACTAACTTGTAAGGATGAACGAAAATAAAATTTTAGTTGATCAATCGGTTAATCATCAACATTTAAGAAAAATTAAATTTAACATCTCGATTTATAATTAACGATTTTCATTGTTGGTTTTGTTTTGAAATGCAGCGTCTAATTTGACACAAAGATTTAAAGGTATAATTTATCCACAAGAAGAAAAGAAATAGAAAAATCTCGATCCATTTTCAAAGCGACCAAGCCATCCAATGTTCTTACTCGTTTAGTTATTTCCAAAAATGTGATTTTTTTTTCTTATTTGGATTTTATCATTTTTTTTTTCCTCCAAATTTATGAACACGTGTTGAGTCGTTTCTTCTTCGTTTCAAGATCCATTGACGTCCTCTGATTCTCAGCTGAAACACAGCGTTTCCCTTATGACTTTTGCTTACTAAAATGGATGTTCAACCAACAACCAGCCAATTTGTAGGTTTCAGAATCAGCGCCATTTGAAGTTCTTCCCATTTCTTCAATGGAGCGGGAACAAAGCTGCTCCGCCATGGGAGGTGGTGAATCTATCCCAAATCATCACCAAACGTTGATTCTGAAATCGATTTTCTTCTTGGATGGCTTCGGCGATGTCTTACTCACTTCCAATTCAGATGGCTTGTTCTGGGAATCGGTTGACTCCCCTGAAACTGTAATTTCTTCTTCTCTATGTGGGTTTCCTCAAATTTGAATTTGACCCACATTCTTGGATTCTTTCTATGGTTCTTGTTTCTTTGATCCCTGTTCATCTTTTCGTCTTTGCTTCATGTGGGTCATTGGTTTCTCTTATTGGGTGAAACATATGTTAGCGTTTTTATGTTGAGGAGTGTTTATGGACACATCTTTTTTATTTTCATTTCATGTATTAGGAACAAACAATGTATCTTCATATTTTCTCGATGGTATGAATATGATATTGTGCTGTCTTTTGTTTTGTCCTTTACCCAAAATGGCTGTACTTTTGAAGATATTGCATTTCACTTATCCTTGTCTAGCTAATTTGGGACTTTCCATTGGCTTTTATAGGTTCTATGCCTATCTTATTCCTCTATCTTTTTTTATTGATGTATGGAAAGTGGGGTCGATCTGCGTCTAATTAGTGGATAAGCATCAATTGTTCTCTGAGATGATATGGTTTCCACCTTGCAATTGTTGAACTCAAAATATGGGAAGTGGTTTGTTTAATATTGTTTAAAATGGAATGATAGTGATTTTCTTATTCTGATGCTAATGAAAAATATAATATCTTCTTAAGATCAGTTTTGTACAATTCAATTGGATAGGATGGTTCAGATTGTTTGGGCATTAAGCTTGCTCCTGAAGCTCCAGCAGAGGTCAAGTTTTCTGATGTATATGGTGTTGAGTTTGACAACTTTGGAGTGATTCGAAAATCAAAACTTGGAATTGCTCCAAGCTGTATATTATG
Source organism: Cucumis melo (assembly GCF_025177605.1). Lineage (NCBI taxonomy): Eukaryota > Viridiplantae > Streptophyta > Magnoliopsida > Cucurbitales > Cucurbitaceae > Cucumis > Cucumis melo. The sequence continues at coordinate 22,004,224 of NC_066865.1, forward strand.
TGATGAATATGAGGTTTCTCATTGCTCATTTGTTGATTGTTTCTTCATCCTTAGATTTTTTATTGTGTTAATACCTTATGCTTACTGTTATTTGCCATTGAAACAGATGTATAGATTTACAGTGTACAGTTTTCAAAGATCAAAATCTCAGCCTGCTCAGTGGGTCCTGACTACATTTACGTTCGGTCATGAAGACCAGCAAACATGTCAGATGTGGGTAAATCAGATTGATGCATCTTTGGTCCTTCAAGATGGGAGACCAAAGAATCTTCTTGTAAGTTATGGTAACCATAAACCAATTTCCATTTTGTTTGTGATGGGGTATTTACTACACTTAAAATTCGAGCTTCTTGTTATGTCTATCAAAAGAACAGCAAGTTAGATCCAGGACATCCTTATTCAATTGGACGAGATGAATGTTTCACATCTTTGATCTGTTAAATCAAAATTTTGATCCAATTACTCATCTTTTCCTGGTGATTGGTTAATATATATATAAGTGACCTAGTATTGTGTTTTGATACTTGTTAAGCATTTTTTGGCGTACTAGGTTTTTGTTAATCCAAGGAGTGGGAAAGGGATAGGAAGTAGAACCTGGGAAGCAGTGGCTCCCATATTTTTACGGGCTAAAATAAACACAAAGGTAAAACTTTGCTTTAATATTTGTGATGGTATGTACGGTTACCAAATACACGCATTAATCACAATTTGATCTTATGCTTTCACTTCATGGTGGTTAAAAAAAATTGTCCGATTTCAGGTGATTGTGACTGAAAGGGCAAATCATGCATTTGATGTAATGGCAACTACTTCAAACAAGGACCTTAAAATGTATGATGGTATTGTTGCTGTTGTAAGTAAGAGATCTCTGCGTTTTTACATTTAACTCCAAGATGGATAAATCAGGTCAAGCTATATTATTGTGGAGCATTGCCAATTAGTCAATCATATGTATTGTTTGTTTTCAACCCTCCATTTCTCTTATAAAGATGGCATTGCTCCAGAAGTTTTTCTTATTTAATAAGTAATTCCCCAATAAAAAGAATTTGCATCTTTTCAATTCCAACGTCGAATTTGAGCAATGAGCTTTTTTTTGGGAACATGATACTGCTCATTTTTTCTATTTTTAAAGGCATATAGTATTAGATAATGTAAAACCTAGAAGCTTGTCTGTTGGTGCTCCAACTTTGTTGTCATAACACTGTGGCTAAATACATGATGTTTGATTCTTCTTATTTTGTTTTAACTATATTTCAGTCACCTAAATAACTGATATTTCCTCTGAAAGATTTTGCAAGTTCCTGCTCTTCCTCTTTCTCTCTGTTTGTGTTTATCTTATTTTATGCTGTATTTGTCCCTAGGGTGGAGATGGTTTCTTCAATGAGATCCTCAATGGTTTTCTTTTGTCAAGGCATTTGGCACATTACCCACCAACGCCTTCAGACATCATAGACTGCCGGCAGACTGAAGGTAACTATCCTAATGAAGCGATAAATGCAATTGTCAATGGAAGTGAAGATCAGGCACCACTCCTGTCAAGTGCTAAACATGGTGGATTAGGACTCTCAACTTCTTGTATGTACTTTGGAAAAACATTTCTTTTTCAAATGAAAATCATAGGGCTCATTTGATAATGTTTTTGCTTTTAGTTTTGTTTTTAAAATTTATGCTTATTTACTGTCATATCTTTTTTTTTTTTAAATCATAGCATAAATCTTAAGAAAAGGAAGAAAAACTAAAAGAAAAGAATAATAACTTTCACCTTACATTAACCTGTTCTTTGTTTATTTAAATTTGGCTAAAATTCCAAAAGTTCTATGAGAAGAGAAAAACTAAGCAAGGAAAATATAGATGATAGTTTTTATAAGTTTACTTTTTAAAAACAAGAAACTTGAAACAAAATCGTTACCAAATGAGGCCTTAATTATTTGGTTTGTTGGTTATAGGTAGTTCACTGATGTGTCATTAGATATATCTAAAATTCAGGGAGTAAAGATGGTTCTTGGGACACAGGATAGAATATATCACTGTTAGAGGTGAAGCCAATAAATTTCAATGGCAATATTCAATCCTCACCTGTCCCCTGGTTCTTTGCTCCTCAACCGATGTCACTCAGTTGTAACACTTCTCATTCTTCTTAGCAGGGAACTCAACAGACCATGCTTCTGAATTTTCAGCATTTCATACATGGTTTAGATTTGGAATCATTCCTGCAGGTTCAACAGACGCTATTGTGATGTGGTACCTTTTCTTATCTTGCAACTCATGTCTACATCAACTTGTATTTAATTGTCCAATATTAAGTTCCTGCATGAAAATTCTTTAGTATTTAGGAGTTAGATTAAAAATTCTACTTAACATTTTTGCTTCTATATCGTGTAATCTTTCTAGCGACTCTTCTAACTACAATCTGTTAGGTATCTACCCTACCTTGCACTTAGTAAAACCACCCAACAAAGGATAGAGAAAAATAAGGAGGACGATCCCTGTTTCGATGTTATATTCAAAAGTAAATTCCACCACAACACACGTTCACAATGATATCAAAGTTGCTAAGCCAAAATAACACAAAGAAACAACAATTGCAAATAGAAAAGATAACAGTCACGAAACACTGCAGCACTCTCGAGAGAGCTGGAAATCCCCTCCTATCTTTCAACCTTCAGCCAAATTCTTCTCCGTCACACCTTGAAACCCAAAATCCAGCTGGGTAATAATACGTTATAGCTGCCAGTCGGTGTTTATAACAAAATATTTGTGGAAGGTCTATCTTGAATCAGCTCGTGTTTCATTGAATTAGTTTTTCTTTTTCGCTACTCTATCCACTCTTTCCTTGTTTTTTCGTTTTGAATCAGCTCGTGTCAAAACTTCTCTATGGTGTTCTCTTTCTAATCTTTTTATTAGCTTACATGATATATTTTTTATTTAGGTGCTGTAATCATTCCTTTTTAATTTTGATTTATTGTTCTATTTTCTCTCCTCACTTCAAAAGTTTGTATCTTTTGAACATCCTTCTGTTTTCATTTTTTCAACAAAAAGTTCTGTTTCTTCTTAGAATACGAAAAAAAAAGAAAAAGAAAAAGGAAAGACCTTAGCTTTAGGGTTCCGGTTTGTCAATAAACAGTATTGTTTCTTGTTGAATAATATTTTGGTCATTAAAGATCTATCTCTATCGACAAGCCGATGCCCCTATTCCTTTGCTTGCTTTTGAAGCACCACCTTCTGGTTTGTGTTCGTGAATGTTACTAGACGGTTTTTTTTTTCTTTTTTCGTTTTGAGTTGACTCAAAGCAGACTGCAAAAATGTGATGGAACTCATACAAATAAATGGGAGGATTTTAATTTATTCGCGGTAAAAGTATTGTAAGTTGTAGAAAATTGCATACTGTTTCTACTGGAGTTAACTGCATTCATCATTAATCTTCTTTTGGATTAGTTTTGAGGCTGTTCTATCCTTGCAGTTCTACTGGATGCCGAGATCCTATTACATCAACCCTGCAAATTGTCTTGGGTAAAAGAGTCCACCTTGATATAGCTCAAGTAGTAAGGTGGAAAAAGACTCCAACATCAAAGTTTGATCCTTGTGTACGCTATGCGGCTTCTTTTGCTGGGTACATTCTCATTTTCGTTGTGTTATACTTCAAATAGGATGATAATTAAGCTTTCATTGAATTAGTTTTTCTTTTTCGCAACTCTATCCACTCTTTACTTCTGGTTTGTTATCTTCCAGGAAGTTGATTTGTTGTGTGCAGACTTAATGGCTTTCAAGAACATATTTTCTTCTTGCAAGAACAATAAACTAGCTATAAGTTTGCTGTTTATTGATTCAAAAGAAGCATATGTACATATATGGCTAATTTTAGTTGCAGTAGTAAATCTCCAGATTGAAACTCCAGTTGGCATGCAATACATGAACTTTTATTTCTCATTTACAAATCCATTTTGTTTATGCTGCTTACTCTCAGTTTGGTCTTACTTCTGGTTAATTTTGTTGCTAAAAACGAAGAAATGTCTGTACCAAATGATTGACAAATCTTGGTAGAGCTTATTTATGATTTGGTATTGAACCTGGAAACGAACAAATAGGTCTTTCCAGAAATACCTCCTGAACGAAAATCATGGTCTTTCTAAGGCCTAAGCATAATTCGTGCACAATTTATTTTATGAAAAGTTTGTCTCTACTTTTTCTGTTAAGAAACAACGTGCAATTCTGAACTACTAAAGCATTAATTTGGTGTTTGGTGGCATAACTTCCTTAATAAGCACAATCTTTCAGCTACTGCTTGTTGACATATTTTGTTGAACTTTTGGAAGCTTCCCCCCTTAAATTTGTGCATTTTTTTTTTTCAGATATGGATTTTATGGAGATGTCATTGCAGAGAGTGAAAAATTACGATGGATGGGGCCTAGACGCTATGATTATGCTGGCACAAGAGTGTTCTTGAGGCATAGGTATCTTCAGTCAGATTTACTTGAAAACATCTAAATTTCTTTCGAACTCGGTCATCAAACTTACGCCTTTTGCATTTCATACCGAATAAACTCATGGCTTTAATTTTTCACAGTTCATACGAAGCAGAGGTAGCCTATGTAGATACAAAGTCAGAAGACACTAATGCAAATGGGAAAAGAGTACTATGTCGTAGCAATTGTAGTATTTGTAACACAAGGCCACACTTGCAGCATTCTCATACTGGCTCGAGTTCACTTCAGGATGAAACTAGATGGTTGAAATCCAAGGGACGGTTCCTAAGTATTGGTGCTGCTGTAATCTCTTGTCGTAATGAAAAAGCACCGGACGGCTTGGTAGCTGATGCTCACCTTTCAGATGGCTTCCTGCATCTTATCTTGATCAGAGACTGCCACCATGCGCTCTATCTTTGGTAAAACAATCTCTGTTGATCATGTCGATTGAGCTTTTTCTGCTGCATTCATAAGTATCCACTGGATTTGTCAATTCTTTACTTCTATTTTTTGTTTGGAGATTCTCTCATTCTTTTGACAACCCCTTTTAATGGATATGAATAGGCACCTTACTCAGCTGGCCAGAAAAGGTGGAAATCCAATGGATTTCAAGTTTGTGGAACATCACAAGGTATGTTTAGTCCAACAAACTTTATTTCAACACGAGTTAAATAACAAACGTAGTTTGAACTACTTTGATGGTGGTGTCTGCTTAGTACTTGTACTGTATGTAGTTTTTGCTACTAGGTCTAAGGATACGATATCATTGCGCGCTTCATAACAAAGATAACATAACATTATGAATATTAACATCATCTCATGGATGTTTATTTTAAATTGTACTTGCATTTGGAACACCCAACAGGTTTAAGCATATGCCCACTCAGAAAGCAAAACTAAACTCTAGAAGCAAATACTCGATTACCATTAGGATTTGTGGTTTGAACCAAACACCAAGTAACTCAAAACAACTAATGAATAATGCAAGTCTGAGACTGCCCTGACCAGTTGACAATTCTTGTTAATTGTTATGCACATTGTTAGACAATCCACCAGCATTAGGCTGCACCCCTCCATAGTTGTTCTGTGCCGGCGTCCAGCCGGAGTTTGAAGGTCCACCATAGTTGTTTGCCTGTGGTGCTCCCCAGTAGTTGTTTGCCTGTGGCCCCCCATGGTTGTGTGGTGGTGGCGGTCCGTTAAAGTTGTTCGGTGGCGTTGGTGGTGGTCTATTGAAGTTGTTCGGTGGAGGTGGTGGTCTGTTAAAGTTGTTTGGTGGTGGTGGTGGTGGTCCGTTAAAGTTGTTCGGTGGTGGTGGTGGTCGGTTAAAGTTGTTTGGTGGTGGTGGTGGTGGTGGTCCGTTAAAGTTGTTTGGTGGTGGTGGAGGTGGTCTGTTAAAGTTTTGCGGCGGTGGCTGATTGGGAGAAGCATTTGGGAATTCTCTATTTTGATTGTTTTCCCTCCTCTCAAAGTTTCTTGATCTATCAAAATTGCGAGGTCTACCATTGCGCGTATTCCTCTCACGAGCTCTAGCATCGTTTCTAATCCATTCTTCATGGTACTTAGGATCATAAGGAACAGCTTCTCCGTCAATAAAAGGCTCCCCTCCATAACTTTTGTTCTTAACATCCAAGTATGAATCAGGAAGAACCCAACGAACCTTAGGCAGTTCTTTGATTTTGTAAGAAAGTTCTTCCGAAACAAGGCACCCAAATGCAAAGTAGCATCTTGTCGAAACAGAGTATATCTTCATCCTAGCTTCTTCCTCACTTCCAACAACCATGGCAAGCGTTTTGATATAGCTGTCGATAATCTCATCCCTCGTGAGTTGTTCATCTGGGTTCTCCATGACAACGAGCCAGTGTTCGAAATCACACCCATCAAGTAATATGGTCTCCTTAGGTGTGCGATTAGACCAGTTGGGATTGGGATCATTGAGAGACGAAGAAGCGACACGGGTAGAGAAATCCTTTACGGTCGGGGCCGGAGAGAGACGGCGGAAATCAGCGGCGGGTATAGCAGCGAGGGGACGGAAGCGGCGAAGAAGGGAGAAAGAGGAGTGAGAAGAGGCGGAGATGGTGACTCCGGTGGTAGCGAGAAACGAACGAGAAAACATAGAAGACAACATTAGGGTTTTAGGAGGAAGAGAGCGAGAGAAGAAGAGCTGAGTCGCCATGGGAGAAGACGGATGAAACAAAGACGAGGGACGGGTTTTTGTAGTTTTCTTTTTGCTAGAAATAAACCGAAATCGAAATCGAAATCGAAAACCAAACCAAACCAATCAATTGGTTTAGTTTTTTAACTATAAAATTTGGACATCTATCTTTATATCATGAGAAGACTAACAATTTTTTGTCTAAATAATGCGTTTTTCTTTTTCAAATAATGCAAACTATTTTTTAATATATATTAAATATTCAAATCTCTAAATTCTAAAAATATCTTTCTTATTAAATATTTTTTCAAATTTTAATTTTTAATTTTTAAAAATACATTTCCTTATTAAATCTCTTTCCAATTTCAATCTCCAATTTTTTAAAAAAATATGTATTGACAAAATATATTATTAAATATTTAAACCTCCGAATATTAATTTTCAAAAATATCTTTCCTTATTAAATATATTTCCAAATTCCAATTTTCAATTTTCAAAAATATCTTTCCAAATTAGATATATTGTTAGATATGTTCTTAAAAAATATAAAATCTAATTCTAGAATTATTTTTGCCATTCATTTTTCGTTTTACCCTATTTTTGTTAATAACTTGTCTTATATTTTGACACTACTTTTAAAAAACACATTATTTAAAAAAAAATTGAAAATTTAAAATAAAATTATTGGTTCGGATTTATTTTTCATAAAATCAATCAAAATCTAACTCGAATCGAATCAATAATATATATATATTATCTTAAATATACTCTTTGTTAGGTTTCTTTTAATATTTTAATTATTACTGCAAAAATAAAAAATAAAAAAATAAAAGAAAAATGACAAATGGAGAACCAAACCAATAATAACTCGATCTAAATAAAACCAACCAATTAGTTTGATTTGATTCTTGGTTAGCTCCATATAATACCAAACTAACTATCACCTCTATTACTAATAACTAAATAACGAGAAAATGTGTTTATGAGATAAATATTCATTATTTTATCTCAATAAATCAACAAATTCAAAAACAGAAAATCAACAATTAGACGAATTAGTGGTATTAGATTAGTTAATAGATTTTGATATATTACTTAATTATATTACATTTGTCACTTTATTTTCTCCACCTATTCATGACTTTCTACCGTTTGTGCTTGTTCAAATAGTCATGTCACATAATCATTTAACTAATATTAGGAGATTATATAACATAGGTTTAGAAATGCATCGAAACCTTTTAAGGGTCATTTAAGACACCGAATTGGTCATTACAATCCATGTTAGAAGTTCGCTATATTAGCCTACATTTTTTAGTGTAAAAACCATAGATAACGAAGATTTTCGGTTTTGTTGTAATTAAGTGTGAGTTGTAATATTTGAGAACTCGATGTGGACTATAATAACTCACTAAACTAAGCAAGTGATCGAAGTTAATTTATTTGATCGTTTGTTTTTCTAATTTATTTGTTGGATCGTGTAGACTACAGCTTTTACATTCACTTCATTTGGTGATCAAAGTGTTTGGAATTTGGATGGGGAGCTGTTTGAAGCACACCAACTTTCAGCACAAGTATTTCGTGGCCTTATATCCTTGTTTGCTTCTGGCCCTGAAGTTTGAATTAGGTATTCTTATACAATATACTCTTCTCTACTCCTTTCGAGTTTTGTAAACGAAAGAAGAATATGGTTCGTTTTTCAGTCGGGGTCGAATGAAATATACCAGTCTTTGAAAGGATGTGATTACTGTGAATGTACAATTTGCATTATTTAAAGCATGCTTGGTAACATCTTTGTTTCTTGTTTCCAAAGTTATGCTTATTTGCTAATAAATTTTTTGCTTGTTTCGTAATCTTACACTCAAAGACTTTGGAATATACCGAACGATAGCTATGGTTGAATAAGTAATAAGGAAACTTTTTCTTTTAAATAGTAACAAAAACGTGATATGCAATAAGAAAAAGCTAAACAAATAAGAGAATCGAATCGATTCGGTTATGTTAGACTAAACAAACAGTTTTCAAGTTGAATCGGAAGCGATCTTACTTTAAATGTCACCAAGTCAACGAATAAAGCATAAGAATAAATCATTGTTTTAATCATCATATAGTTTCCGTTGAATGAAAACGATGTGTTTTTATTATTAATTAACTGTTGATTGCAGAGAATTGAATTAAGTAGAAAGGGGATCGAATCCATAGTAAGGTAAAAAGCTTTAACTGCAATGTATAGAGTGCTCAAAAGATTGAAAGTATTAAATTTGTAATGTTGTTTTTGAAGTATTTGTTCATAAATGCCCATCGATTTTGGCATATAGTTTTGTATGAGAGATATGTTTATGTGACTTTAGAAGTAATTACTCAAACATATGACTTGTCTTCTATCTCACTATATTAGACTTTACTCCTACAATCTATGCCTTTGTTTATATTAAGTAAACTATAGTGTTGCTTTCAATATGGTCTCGAGTATAGGTTTAGTTGGTTGAACTCATTAAATTGTTATATTTTGTAGTACCTACTACTTCTATTCATAATTTAACACGTCATTAAATGATATATTAGTTTTTTCTTTCTTTATTTCTCGGATTTCATTTAATCCTTAAATTTTACTCTTGTGACAAATAATGAATAGAGGTAGTATGAAAACTTGTACGTATTACAATAGTACTAAAAATTTCGTATTTGGACCGTTCTTATATTGATAAAATTACTTGTATTTTAAACATTTTTTAAAAAAATATGAAGGTATTAATATAACATTTAAAAATATAAGAATATTTTTCAAACAAGTATATTCTTTTAAAATTTAAAGTTTTTATTAGAAAAATAACTTACGTGGATTTGTGCATCTCACCAAATTGTTTAATCGTAATTTGACATACGATAAAATTTTTCATCTTCTTTTCCAAATATTTTGATTCATTTTTTTATGAGCATGATAATAGTAAGATGAAATATATGCATTTCGAGATACACTCGAGCATTCCACTTTATTATTTTTTAAAAAAATTATTAGGTTTTGAAAAGAGCGAAGAGTTGAATTTTAAATTTTATTATGGCATGCATTTTCTAAGTCTTTCAAGTAACCATATTATATTCCATAGACTTTGAAGAAGAGATATAACAATATTCAAATGTTTACTTTTCATTTTAATTTAGAAATATATTTTAAAGTAAATAATTTCATATTATATAATAAACTTCATTATATCTACCACTATGGTATTTCACTAGATAGAGACACTTTGAAACAAATAATATATTTCTGTGCAATTTTTCCACAAAGTTATTTGTTTGTTGAGTTTTTTAATTCTTTTTTTTTTTTTAAATTACTAGTTGTTTATTTAAGGCATTATTAAATTTCCATATTGCCATAAAATAAGCCTTTCAACTATTCTCAAATTGTTTTAAAAAAATTCAATCATGATTCTTGATATTTTATTAACGAAATTATGTTTAAATTGACACATCGTTAAATTCACGACTTAAAACTCTAGTTATTATTTATTATCTTTCTTACGTTATAAAATTCTTATCTTTCAAGCAAAAGTTCTCTTTCCTATAGGTTTTTTTTTTTTTTTTTTTATTGTAAGTTCTAAATTTTTGACATTCTATCATTGGATTTGGCTCCTTGTTGGTGATCACGACTTAGGTTATTGGTTGTTTAATTAAATGCTTTTGTTTTTTCTAAAAAAAAGTTGATTATTTGATTCTAATTTCGTGAGCTGTTGAACTAAAAAATACTGAAATTTTAAAACAACACATCTTATCTCGATCCCATAAAAAGAAAAAAGTTATGTACCTAATCAATCCTATTATTTAATGTAAAATATAAAGATGTTTTTTTCAAGAATAAAAAGTCGACCCTTATACAAATTTAAAATAGTAATTGATGTGTACTTAAGTTAATATTTTAGAAATTAAACTTCTCTGACTAAATAAGAGCTTAAGCAAAAAAAGAAGAAGAAGAAGAAGAAACCCCATTACATAGAAACTTATCGGCTCGTGAGTAGTAATAATACAACCCTAAATCCTAAAACTTTGTTATGATATTCAAATTACAAAATAAATGCACAAACTTTATTGTTTATTGTTTATGTCTATTAAAAGTTTGAATGTAGGTTTGATCTTAACTACTTAACAACAAACTTCCAACCTCCAGAATTTAACATTATTAGAAAATAAATTTGAATGTCTCAAAAAAATAAAGATGTTGAAAAAAAGACCCTTTTTTATTGACTTTTGTTTTCTTATAATCATTCCCTTATAATTTAGAAAAGTAAAAAAGAAAAATTCACAAAGACAGTTGTGGTATTGACTTTTCTTAAATTCATTACAATCGATTTCTAACTTTAGAATTGATATTACGAGCCTTGTCTCCTTCTAATTTTGGCTTCATTTTGCATAATTGAATGTGGATTATTAGAAATGTGCAATGGTTTTTTTTTTCTTCTCAATAATACAAAGAAAATATTTAAAAAGGATCTTTACTTACGATATGATATTATAAAAGTAAGTAAATGAAAAAAATGGGTAAAATGCATTTTTGATCCTTAAAGTTTGAAGTTTGTGTCTATTTAGTTCTTAAGTTTCAAAAGGAACACTTTAGTCCCTAAAGTTTGGAAAATGGTTCGTTCATCCATTTTATTCTTAGTTATGTTGGCAAATTTTGATTGAGGTAGCAATTTTTTATTAACTTTAATTTAAACTCTAACGGCATGCTTAATATAAATTTATTTCGTCTAATATCATGGAAAACTTATAATTTGAATCAAATTAAAATTTTAATTCTTGAAAACCAATCAATTTACATATATGTTATGATGATTACCTTTGCAAATCATTTATGGGTTAACTTTGAATGTGTGTAGATTTCTTCAAATGTCGATTTGTAAAATTAAAAAGTAGACTACATGCAAAAAAAATTTTAAAAATTTATTTAAGAGTCTAAATCGACTAATTTATGAAAGATTAAGATATCATTTTTATACAAAAGAAATATATATATACATAAGTTTAGGTTTTAAATTGATACGATCGTTGAAACGACAAACAGATGTGACCCTAAAAGCCGGCTATAGATCGATATATTTTTTTAAGTATATTATTTATTTCATTTTAGCAATTTTCTAAAAAGAAAATATAAGAAATTCTAATATTCTTATCAAAGTCAAAGTTACGCATTCACAAATTTGAAACAAAGTTTTAAGCATGAGTTGAACTTGATCCACCGATGAAATTTTATGGCTTAATGATAGAGCTCTCCAAGAATAAAACTTTGATTTTGTAAACAAAATTGGTTCCTTCTGTTTTCACATGGTGATTTATGGTTCCTTTGCTGCACCACACTACAAGAGGAGGGAGCACAGCATGTCTAATGAAATATTAGTTCTTATTCCTTGACGCCAAATTTGAGTAGTTATTACTATAGAACTTCATCATCATCTTGAAAAGTCTAACTTCATTTCTCTGCGAATTGTTGAGAAATGAAGAATGGAAGACCAAAAACAATTTGACCCATTTCCCCATTTCTTCCTTTTCCCACACTAATACGATTCCCATCCTTTTCTTTTAGATTATCATTAGACTTTCAAACGCAGCTGTTTTTCTTTTTTTTTTTTCTTTTTTTTTTTTTCTTTTGGTTTTCGAGGGACGGCGAACTTGGGCATCTCTAACGGGAAATTCTGCCTGTGGAGGGTACTGTGTCATTTTATCTACCCATTTTTTTTTTGTATTTGCTTCTTGCTGAGAGGAAACTTAACTGGGTTGTTTTTATTTTTTATTTTTGTTGGGCATTTTAAGCAGCTGGGACTTGTTTTCTGTTTTGGTTTTAATTGGTGAACTGGGAATTCCTCATTTGTTGTTATTTTTGGTGGGGTTTTATTGTAAGACTCATTCCAGTTTATTTTTTTATTCTCTAGTTTGTGAGTGAGATTAAAGAGTTTGAGTAGTACAAATGCTCTAAATTAGTGGAATTTCCTTCTGGTTTGTGATTTTTTTTCTGGTTTCGAGCTTGTTAATTCTTGTGTTCCTAGTTTTGTTGCTTTCTTTGAATTTCTTTGTTATTTTTCTGCTTGTTCTTCATGTAGTAGTAGAGGGAGGTTTTTCCCCCAACATACAATGTTATACAAGATATCTAATTTGATATCTTAGATAGAAGGTACACCAAAAACGAGTCATTTTGAATTATTATTCCTTGAGTCCTATTTTAGGTTAAACTATGCATTCTGATTTTCTTTTTTGTTGTTGATTTGATTTGTGTACATAACTGAATTGCTTCCTCCATTGCTTAGGAGGTTTGATGCTAAGAGTTGCATAATTATGGAGGTGACGGCAGATCAAGCCAAGAAAAATCATATGTTGCTGCCTTCCTCTTCTCCAGTTGTAGCCGTTGCTATCAGTGGGAAGAAAAACAGTAAATATATAATTAGGTGGTCATTGGAAAAGTTTCTACCCGAGGGCATCATTGATTTCAAGTTGCTGCACTTCTTCCCAAGGATTACTAGTGTCCCAACTCCAAGTAAGCCATGTAAATTTTTTTTTTTTTTTTTTTTTTTTTTGGTAAAGATGGAATGTGTTTTTGGTATTTTAAATTGGATGTAAGGTTGCTAAGCTATTGACTAGGAAAATACTTTGAAATGAATATTTCCTTCTCTGCAACATTAAAGTGAAACATTGCTTTTATTTGATAACACTAATTAGAGAGTGCTGTGTGTACAAAGTTGACGTTTTATCAAATTTTGATCATTATTGTTCACTTTATGCTAGTTCCTTCTAGTGAAAATTGAAAAAAGACACTTCTTTGACCATCTTGAGATTATCCATGAGCTTTCTTGCATAATGTTAGTTTAATTCGAGGAGGGAATTCAGTGTAGCATCCCCAATATTTCTGCAAATCTACCCTCACAATGTAACCTTGAACAAAGCTACATTGCAATCGTTTTTATATTTTTAAATTTCTTATGTTGTTTGTTTTTATGATGGCGTTTACTAATACATGGAGGATGCACATGTGACACAAATTCTTTATTCTTCATTTAATGCAAAACGGTCATCAAGTTTTCCTCATACATTCTTGTGGCTAACGCTAGACTTTGCCTAGATTGCATATTCAAGCTATATACCAATGTTGATGCAGTGGGAAACGCAATTCCAGTTTCACAAGTTCGTGAGGACGTCGCTGTGGCTTATAGGAAAGAAATCTGGTGGCAGACAAGCGAAAAACTTCTTCCATTTAAGAAGATGTTTGCTCAGCGAAAGGTCCAGCCTTACTCTAATTTGAATTGTGGGTAGGAAAACAGGAAGAACTCAAATATTCTTTCCAAATGTAGGTTCATGTTGATGTTGTAACTCTTGAAGCAGATGATGTAGTCGATGCAATAATAGAAGAGGTTACAAAGTGTTCAATCAACAAGCTTGTTATAGGAGTTTCATCACAGGGATTATTCTCAAGGTAATTAATTACCTTCTAGCATGATCCTACTGAATTATTTGAAATTTAACTTTATTAGCAGGTTATTAACATTTATCTTTACTGTTACACCTTAAGTCTATTTGAAACGAGTCAAGTTCACATAACAGAATGTTTTGTTGAATGGTGAATTATAGATGAAATATGTACCAAAACATAGTATTATGTTTATTTTCTCATATTTTTCTGTTGTTAACTCTCTTGTGTCTGGATGACATTTTATGTAGGAAACTAAGCGGTCTATCCTCAAGAATATCAGCCCTTGCACCTAGATATTGTACAGTGTATGCTATTTCAAAAGGAAAACTAGCCTCAATACGACCACCTGATATGGATACGGACGTGAGCATTAGAGATGATGCGAGTGAAGAAAGTTCTGCAAGTAGCTACTCGAGCTATACATCTAGCTCCCTTACAGGTAGCCGTTACTTAGTTGAGCTTTGATTTCCATACATATTTTGGTTTAACATGCAAGTCTACTACTTTTGAAGTATTAGATGAAAAAATAACCACTTAAAGAATATTTGAAAGCTTGGTGGCTAATCATGAGTTAATTCATATTTGGAGGCTATACAATTGCATCTGTAAAGGTTCACCTGCATTTAAGCAGAGACAGTGGTTGTTTGCTAAATGTTTTTTTGTTTTTTCTTTTGTGCTTACATTTTACGATGTTTATCTTCAAGATTTTGGTGTCTGTAAGGATTAAGTTGGTCGGTACTCAGCTTATTAATTATAAGTAGTGGATAAGCGTGATGGAATTTGTGCCCATTACCTTTGCCTTTTGTTTAAGATTCTAACTTCCATAGCTTATAAAGTCTCCAACTCACTGGTTTAACCAATTAAACTATACTCGTAGAAGATGTGTTCATTTATTAAGATTGGTTTAGGAGATAAAACTAGGGGGAAATGATTGAGAATAAAATTTGTTGTATTCAGTTCGTCTTTTTTCTTGATGCAGATGGCAGTTCGAGCTTAACTACCTCCTACTCTCATTTCCCTTCTCCTTCCCCTTCCCTACCATTACAACGATTTCAAGCTCTTTCAACCATTAATCAACCTCTTCTTACAAAAAAACCTAGCCTCATTAAAGCCGACCATTCTAGATGTCAATCCATTGACATTGAGGTGGTGGATGGTGTTCGCTCTTCTTCCCATGTTTCAGACTGCACACAAACATTGAGTCGAGCCTCTAGTAGTAAAAGCTCGCCAACAGAGAACCAGTCTTGGATTTCTGATGAAGCTTCATCTTCAGGCGCTTTTAATGATTATTCCTCATGTGAAAGTCAGGTAATCCATCTGCTATTTGCCTTGGCTTGTTGTCATTTCAATTAATCACTCATGTGTTACCTTTGCTAATCTTTTGGTCTCCTTGGCTTGAGCCAAATGATTGTTTCTTCATTTATCCTTGGATAATTGTATGCATCTCGTATTTTTCTAATGGCTTTTAATGGTGTAAACATTTTGTATCCACTTTAGGCTTTAAGTCTTTCTTCCTTTTTTTCCTTCTTGGAGAGTCTTTTTGTAATTCACCATGGGGGTTGAGAGATTACGTATTCCTTTAATGATTTAGTAATCAATGAAATATCTCTCTACAGAAAATATTGCTTATGGCCTACTTGTCAAGTTCTTTTGACGGGGTGAAATAATATTCACTTTATTCTATAAAAGCACATCCTTTGAGGAAAGTTTTGTTCAGCTTTGAGAGTAACGTTCGAGTTTTGATAAGGTCAGATCATAAGAATTGAATTCTGTTTCTGTTAGAGATGAATTTTGTAATCATGGAAAGGAAAGATTGTATTCCAAACTACATACATTTGCATCTGAAAGGATGTAGAATCCTGGGATCATTTGCCATCATTCCTCATTGGCAGGAGGACCCGGTTTCATGTGTGCTAGACATCAAGCCATTCATCAATAGTTCGAATCCACAAGTTCTTTTTTCGCACTATGAAGACTTCTAGGATACAAGTTTCATTCTGACATTCATTTATTTGATGTTACTATGATATAAGTATATGTAAGCTGTTCACTCGAATTGGCAGGCGGACGTCAGCTTTGAGCTTGAAAAGTTGAGAATCGAACTAAGACATGCGAGAGGAATGTATGCAATTGCCCAACGAGAGACGATTGATGCCTCTCGAGAGGTAGATGCCATTTTTTTAATTTACCATTTTAGAAGCTATGAATAATATTCTCTCCTAGTTTTCATTTCATGGTTAGAGATAGATGATTATATTATCTTCAAGTAGGACCATTTTGACAATCTCTCCTATGCCAGTCTAGGCAACATACCAAGTGCCTTTCTCTTTTGTGGGCTTCTAGGGAAGGTTTAATCTGTAATCTCATTTGACCAACCATTTTTCGTTAGGAACAAAAACTTATAACAGAACATATTTCAATTAAGACATGGTACAAGTCACCTCGTTATTGTTTGTGATCAGCTGAACCATCTAAATAAGCAACGATCTGAGGAAGCTAGGAAGCTCGAAGAGATCAACAACAAAGTGGTGGCCGCCAAAGAATTTGCAAGGGAAGAGAGAGTGAAACATGAAGCTTTGAGAAGAGAAGCAAAGTATGTAAAAGAACGCGCCGAAAGAGAGGGCATCTATAGGAAGGAAGCAGAGACAAAAGCTCTTCAAGATGCCAAAGAGAAGGGAAAGCATGAGAATGCTCTTCAAGGACCTCTGCAGCAATATCAACATTTTCAGTGGGAAGATATTGTTTCTGCCACATTATCTTTCTCTGAGGATCTTAAGATTGGAATGGGAGCACATGGAACAGTTTATAAGTGCAGTTTGCATCATACAACTGTAGCAGTGAAGGTTCTTCATTCTAGAGATAGTCACAAACAGATGCAATTGCTTCAGGAGGTGAGTGAATTATTCGAAAGGACATATAGAAAACTTGTTGATTCTAGGATTTGGTTACACTTCCGATGAAAGTTGGCCTTGTAAGTTCTAGTTATGCCCTTAATGCCATAGCTGAGGTCTTCTCGTCCCTATTTGCCTATGCTCAACTATCTCAAATAGATGCTTGAATTCATTGCATCATTATCCAAAATCAGCAGAATTTTCACAACTAAGTTCTTGCGCTATCTGAATTTGCTTGTTTTTTTGTTATCCATCATTCACCACCACAATTCACGATATAAATTCTCAGTTTGAATCAATTTTTATGTCCTCTGTTGACTTTCAGCTAGAAGTCTTGAGCAGAATCCATCATCCCCATCTACTACTACTCCTTGGTGCTTGTCCGGATAAGAATTGTCTAGTTTATGAGTACATGGAAAATGGTAGCTTGGAGGATAGGTTGTACCGCAGAGGCAATACACCTGCAATCCCATGGTATGAGAGGTTTCGAATTGCTTGGGAAATAGCCTCTGCTCTTGTCTTTCTTCACAGCTCAAAACCAAAATCAATAATCCACCGTGATCTTAAACCAGCAAACATCTTACTTGACCAAAACCTTGTGAGTAAAATTGGCGATGTCGGTCTTTCTACAGTGTTTAATTCAGATCCTTCAATGTCTACTGCATTCATGAATAGTGGACCAGTTGGGACTCTCTGTTACATAGATCCTGAGTATCAACGAACTGGATTAATCTCACCGAAGTCTGATGTCTATGCTTTTGGAATGGTGATCTTGCAGTTACTTACTGCAAAACCAGCAGTAGCACTAACCCATGTGGTGGAAACAGCCATTGATAACAGCAATTTAATTAAGGTTCTGGATATAGAGGCTGGGCATTGGCCCCTCGAAGAGACGTATGAATTGGCAAGATTAGGACTTCGCTGTGCCGAGATGCAACGTAAAGATAGGCCTGACTTGAAGGACCAAGTACTTCCCTTGTTGATGACACTGAAAAAAGTTGCTGATGAGGCTCGAAATTTTGCCTCCAAAGTTCCAGCTGCAATTCCTAACCATTTCATCTGTCCAATACTTCAGGTATGACTATTGTTTTACAATTTTTTTTTTTTTTATAGTTGGTGAACATGTCTCTAGAAAGTTTCTAAATGTAAGTCGGATAAAGATAGTATAGGAAGGAATCATAGCTCAACTGGTTAAGGTGTTTGTTAGGATTCAACTTTCCCGCTAACAGAAAATCCCAACTAAAAACACAAATATCCAAGAGACTACAAGGGAAACACCATTTTGTTATATATTTACTTCAAGGAAAATCAACAAAAATGATAACAAGCTAAGAACGGTTACAAGAAAGGAAATGAGAACCAAAACTCCTTAGCACATTCTAGACGGCTGAGTATCTTCACCTCGACCCCAATTGCTCACCAAATTCTCCACACCTCTACCCATACTTTCTCCTACTATTTATAACCCAGAAGACCTAATCAACTTAGTGTTTGATTACTAGAAATTCACGCCCTTTAGAATGTGCTAAGAAGTTAAAAGGTTCAAATTCTTTTAACTAATGCTGAACTCAAAATATAAAAACTATTCAGGCTTTCTCTTGTTGGAAATTCATTTGTTTTGTTTCTTAAACATATATTTTTCCTGAAACTGCTGTCTGGACAGGACGTGATGAATGACCCTTGTGTTGCGGCGGATGGGTACACATACGATCGTCAGGCAATAGAGAAGTGGCTTCAGAAGAACGATAACTCACCGATGACAAAGTTGCCGTTGCCAGATAAGAACTTAATACCAAATTATAGTCTGCTCTCTGCAATTGTTGAGTGGAACTCCAAAAGAAGTTAATACCAACATCCATTTTTAAGGTTTGAACTGAAAAGTTCAGCACTTGAAAGTGTCTTAGAAGCCACTATTTTACTTTCAATTTCAATCCTCATCATATTTCTTTTAGCGTTTATAGGAAACCTTGATTTGCAAGAAAGGATGTGATCCTGATGTAGGAAAGTTAACTAAAATACAAAATGCTGTCATATAATGTAAATTTCAGTTTTGTTTTGTTTTTTCTTTTTTAGCAGAAGGTGATGTATAAATTATTGTATATTGTTCTCTTAATTAGTTTCATTTCAAAATGTATAGATGAATGTCGTTTTGATTCTAGAATTTAATTCTAAAGTCCCACTATTTTGTATTTTTGAATTCTTCTCTCATAATAAAATTGTTTTTTCTCTATCTACCCTCAATGAACCACATAAATCTCTATGTGATGATTTTATAGTATTTTTTATATACTTGTACTCTTCGATAAGTTTACCTATTCACTTAAAGTAGTTGGCTACATCTTACCCTAGTAGTTTTATGCTTATTATTTTTGCATAAAACTAAACCATCTTTCTTTTTAAAAAAGAAAAGGATTGTTTTCTTAAAATAAGTTTTAAAAAAAAAAACCTTGGAAAAGGCATAATTCAACCATAAATGGGTTGACAGTGATAAAAAAGAAAGACTTCCACCAACTAAGAGTTTATAGATTTAGTTCATAGTGATCATCTACTTAGAAATTAATTTTCTAGAGATAAATAAGTGAACTCGAACGCTCACGGATATAAAAATATGAAAGAAAACAGTTTACAAGAGCTAATTTCAATATTTTGGACAATTTCAAACAAAACTGTTGCTATTTAGTTTTAAATTTTAAAAAATTAACACTTCAAAATTTGATAATTATTTTAGTTTAAATTGTGAGTCAATTTATAAAAAAGAACAAATCTCTTTACATTTCATTTTCTAAGTTTAATGAAAGCAAAAAAAGAAAAACTCAGCAGCCCCCATCTAACTCTCTCCCTCGCGCGCGTCGTCACACCCACTCTCGCGCAGCAGATCGCGTCTGCCCAGTCGTCGTCCGCCCGTCGCCGCCGGCAAGTTTCTGTATTTTCTTCTCCCTTTATTTCCCTGACCCTCACGGTTTTCTTCAACTACACACCACTACTGTCGTCCTCAGCTATTGCCTCCCTCGCTGCCGTCGCTGGATTTGTGGTTGAGGGTAATGTTTATCTTGATATCGTGGGTTTTCTTAAAAGTTCTTAAATACCCATTTAGTTTTGGTCTAAATTTTAATATACCTATAATTGTTTTGGATAACTAGGTTGATTTGAAGATTTTCAAGGTGTTGTCCAAGGTGATTAAGGTTGTTTTAGCAACTTTTTGGTAAGCATTAAGCTCCAAAATTCTTCTTAGATGTTGTATTCACTTATGTTTCTGTCTATCTTCTTTTTTGAGGATGCGAGGGTCTCTAAAATCTCAATTTAAAGAAGGCTTCTACACTGTTTAACTGCAATCTTTCCTCGTATTGCCAATTGAACTAGATATGACCACCAAATTTGGAAATGTTTTTGTACTAAAGTTCCTATAATTGGTTGAGTATTGGTCAACTTGAACTTTAAAGAAGGCTTCTACTATGTTTTTATACTCGTATTGCCAGAATGTCAGTTAAATAGATTGGAGATGTTTTTGTTCTTTATTTAAGCCTGTGAGATAATATTACAACATACACATTTATTCATGCTTGTTGCTGAAACTTTGAAAGGGAGTGGACAAAATGGACATTTATAGGAGTTTGATGGGTTTTCTTAACTTTACAAGTGTTCATTCAAAAATAGATTTTGAGTTGAAGTCTTATGAATTATAATTACGATGAGATACTACTACCTTCAAGTGATGAAAGAAATCAGGGAGACATTAATGAAGAATATGGAGGTTCAGTTTGAGAAATGAAGATGGATGAATGTGATCGAGTTCCACAACTTCTTGTGTTTAGTTCACATTATTTGTCTAGGAAAAAATTATTATTTTTAATGTCTTGTTGTTGGAGGTCAAGTTTTCGTTTTATGATAATTTATTTAATTTCAAGACATATGTAAAATTTAGTTGGCCAAGAAAAAAAATCATTAAAAAAATAATGATATAACGTTTGGTTGTACCTCTATTAATTTCAAGTAGTGTGCAATTGATTTCAATGTATATGTTTCTTTATGAAATTAGTTCATGGTGTGGAATAGTCTGTTATGGTAATTTGACATTAGCATAAGCATCTTGCTGTATTACAAATTAAACAAATTTATGTATATAAACACTTATGGGAGAATATAACCGAACACATCAGTGTTTAAATTCTAAACAGTTTTTATAAAATGTGTTTTAAAAAATTCATTTTTAGAAAACAATTTTTTTTCACAGGCAATCCAAATGCACCCAAAGTTGGTTCAATGTCGAGGGATCATGAAAAATCCTAATCCACCTTTGCCCAATATATGGCATCCTCGAAGTTAGAGCTATGACAATTATCATACTTGGCTCCAAATAGTCTCTTGGTATGTTGCTCCTCCAAGATCTTCATTTATCAATCCTGCACTTCTCTTCCTATCATTTTTAGCTTCCTTTTGAGTGTTGATTGTTTAATTCGTAGGTCTTCGTGGCTGTTAGGCCCTACGATAGTCATGTCTACCAGTGAGCTCATTTGCTCCAACAACGTTGTGGCTCCTTTCGGCGATGGAATCACAATCAGTGTATGAATGATCCTCTTTGTGTGTATTTATCTTGCCTTCAGGACGTGGTCAAGAATTTGTTTTTCTTGCCTCACTTTATCTTCTTCTCTGTTCTTCAATTTTTGAGTTGTAATTCCAATGCTTTGTTCGGTACGAGCTGGCAAAGCTGGTCCTAATTGGTTGGATCGTCTGCGTTCCAACAAGGGTTTTCCAATCACCGATAATCTTGAACTTGATCACTTCCTTACTGACCAAAACCTTGATAATCCGTGTTCGCTTTCGGATTCTAACCCCCATTCCACTCGGGCTGACCCCCACTCTGACGCTAATCTCAATTCTCAGCATCAAGACAACTCTTCCTCCAACTCTCCCATTGAAAACGGAAACCCATCTTCATTTGAAATCATTACCGACATCCTCTCTGACCTCTTCAATATGGGTGGTGCCTCTCGTAATTCCAAATGTTGTAGCAAAAAGTACCCTAGGAAACAGTCCAACCCCAAGATTTGCTCCATTCCCTCTATTGCTAATGTGGACTATGCAGATGCAAAGAATCTGTGTTGCCTGCAGAAAGAAGATAACATCCTCTCATCAAACTCTGATAATAGCTCAAAAGGTTGCACCGATTCTGGGTCGGATATGGCACAAAATGTGTGCCTGAAGGTTGTAGAGGAAGAGGTGTGGGATGAGAAGTGTGAGAAGGAACTTAAAGGATACTCAAAAAGCGAGGTCACAGTCATAGATACTAGCGACGATGTGTGGAAGTCTGACAAACTAATTTTCAGAAGGAAAAGTGTATGGAAGGTGAAGGACAAGAAGTGTAAGTTGAGGAGCTATGGAAGGAAGAAGAGAAAGCAGTCCTCTGAAATGAATGACCTTCCTGATAGGATTGTTTCCGCTAGTAAGAAAACCAAAGTTTGGGGTTCAGAGGAGCGCTTTCATTTGAACAAACAACAAATACATGGAAAGGAATCTCTCAAACCATTGAATAAAGTAAGATTAATTATTTTGATACTCTCTTGATTGTACACGTCCAATTTCTAGCTAGTTTTTTGTTTTTTCATTGCGAAATGATTGTTGATTACTGGTCTTTATATAGATTTAATTCACACTTGTGTGTCTGTTCTGTTTTTATTTTATGCGTATTGTTAATGTGTTTTCTTCCCCTTTATCACTTTTCATATGCATTCTTAAAGAATGTTGATCTGTTTAAATGGGTCTCTAAAATAATTGCTGCTTCATGTTTCTATGTTAACTACCTTGTTTTAGTGTCATGCATATGCCGATAGACTAGCATGTATACATGTGGAAAAATCAATAAAAGTCATGAAACTCCTAATGATTATTTAAGTGATTTGGGTTAATAAGTAAGTAATTCATGTTTGTTGATGTTGTAAAGTCTTATTATTAGTATTTATTTTCATCTTGGCAATATTTTTGTTTACAATTCTTCGTAAAATTTGTTCCCACCAATCAATGTTTTTGAATCTTTAATTTGTGGAAATATTGAAAATGTGGATTGGTATTTTATTTCTTTACCATAGTATGAAGAACTTATGTTTGTATTGTTTCACTTCACTATTGTGAATGAAACAATAAATTTTGTTCTAGTCCCTACTAGTTATATCATCATCTCAATTCAAACTTCTCAGTGTTTGTTTGTGGTCAGTCTTATGACTGTTTTCTATGTGTACGAGAATTGTGATCATATTTAATTAATTACATAATTGTATGCCTTAACGTTGGAGCTGAATCTCTTCTCACTCATGATTCCTATCATTGATGTCATCTTATAACTGAGATTCCCGAAATGGAATAATTGTTGAATTGGCAGCCTCTATAATTTCTTATGATGTTCTTAAGGCAGTATTTGGAAGAAGCATATTTTTGAGGCAGGGGGAGATGTATTATTAAGTCAGATATTTTAAATTCTATCCTAATTGTTGAAAACATGATGGGAGTGAAATCCAATTCTACATGCTGTTTTTGCCAGTTTTGATGAAATATGTTTGTAATTCAAGTTTTGGGATTGAGGATACTGATATCTAATGTTTAAGACATACGACTAACGAAGCTTTTAACTAGTTGAGGTATGCTCTTATTGGGATTTTTGGAAAGAGGAAAGAAAACTGTGTGCTATGTATTTCTTTTTGTTTAGTTCTTTGTCCTTTTTAAAAAAAAAAAAAAAAGAATTTAATTGAGAAACAAAAGGATTCTCTGTAAACAATTTGAGCTCTACACATGCATGTCTTTCTCTGATTTATAACCTTTGACCAGGAATATTATTTAGCATTTTTTTCCTTACTGTTCTAGATTTTGAAACTTCTTTCAGGTACATAATCTTCAGCATTGTTATGGCCCTGAAATTAGATTAACTGCACCGGATAGTAGTAATGAAAAGAAGGAAAATGGTTGCACGCTCTCCCAGAAAAATGGCGGCTATGACCCCAAAAGAAAATGGTACGTTTTCTTGGGATTTGCTGTTCTTTCAGTTCTACTCAGTCTTGGAACTCTATAGCAGACTTAGAGACAATGCAATGAACTTATATGGATGTTCTCTTGTAATTTTTCCCATACAGATCACCCAAGGGGAGAAGCATTTTTTTGATAGCGCATACAACATTTGTAAGATTCGTACTGACGTTTTAGCGTTTGGAAATAAGTGTGTGGTATTAGTTACTTCGTTTTGTGAAATTTTGTTGAAAAAGAAGAGGGCAATTGTCGTTTTTAACTCTTTTGGAAAACTTTGTTTTTTTTACCCTTTCAACCTTTCAAAAAATTTAAAATTACAATGTTGCCCTTGAGATTTCAAAAGTTACACGAACTTCCTTTCTTCACTCCCCTTCTCTCCACTTCGTTTCGACCTTATCCTTTCCATTTCCTTGCCATTTTCTACCTTGATCTCGGTCAGATTTTCTTGACTTGCAAGATAATTCCGGACTTGTCATCTCATGATCAGGTTTGACCGGGTATTGACCGGTATTCACACCGTTGTTCAAAATTTAGAACAGTAAGAAATCCGGTCAAAATCTAGAATTATCTGATCATGAGATGACAAATCCGGAATTATCTTGAAAGTGAGCAATGAAATCAGACCAAAATCGTAGTAGAAAATGGCAAGGAAGTGGAAGGGGTAAGGTTTCAAATGAAGTGAAGAGAGAGTTATTGTGACTCTTGGAATCTCTCAAGGGCAATTGTAATTTTACGTTTTTTTTTTTTTTTTTTTTTGGAAAAATTAAAGGGGTTAAAAAAACAAAGGTTTTCATAAGGGTCCAAATTTACAAAACAAAACTTCAAAAGGGTTAAGATTAAAAATGTCAATTGGCCAAAGAAATAAATGAATTTGAAGATGAAGAGATACTTGCGTGGCTGATTATGGAGGGAAGTAGAGGAAAGTGGGAAAAGAAGAAAGAGGAAGGAAATCTTAGCAAAAAGAAAGTAAAAAAATGAAGAATGGGTGTACAAATGGTTTAATGGAGGAAGAATTGAGGCCATTCACGTGGGGTTTGAAGAGAAATTTTCTCTCATTACGAGGGAAGAAATAAAAAAGTTTGAGGGAAGAGAATCTTATTTAAACATGTTTGAGAACGAAATGTACTTTGGTAAAAAAAATGGATGGGAGAGGATTGTGAATTTAAAGTTCAACAGATGGCTTATGTTTAATTAGAGTTGAAAAGTTTGTGTAATAGAGTTGAAAGTCTTTTGTTTTCGCTACAAAAAAGTGTCTAATATGAAGTTTAGCTGATGTTTTAGATTTTCTATTACTTTGTTGGTGAATGAATTTTGTTATGATTCTTGGAATTTCAGGCTGGACGGGAAATTGATTAGCTTATGATTCAAAGCATGAACGTCGGTAGTGCTGTGAGTAGTTTATTTTACTATTATGTTTTATTATTGAACATTGGTATGGCTTTTTCACGAAATCAGTAGTTATGCATCATTTAGAGAAGTTGTGAGATTAATTTTCTTATAAACTTACAACTCATTTAGACTTCTATTTTTTTTACTCACCCTTTAAATTTTCCATCAGGTAGCAATGGAGGAACCAATGAGGATACATAGTTAGAAATTTGGTGCCAATCCATAGGTTGTATATGACTTCTTTATCACCTTAGATGCATCTTGTACATTTCTTTTGTAACTATAAGTGGCTAGCATTACTTTCAAAGAACTCGTGTTATTCTTTCGATTCATGGTGGTTGATAATTTGAAACTTCAATGCTTTTTTTTTATTTTTCTGATTTATGACTACAACTTGCTTTTCGAAATTAGAACCGACTTGTGTGCAAGTATGCACACTTGATGGTGGAGTTACGGTTTGATACATAAATCTATTGTTGGAATTTCAGATTTGGTAATTGGAATACTGATCTCTTGACATCCCATTTTATAGTTATTGCTATTGTCATTCATGTGCTTTACTAATTTCAATTTTGTTGAACAGTTGAAATCATAGGATTCTATTACTTTACAAAACAAAAATTAAAGAGTTGGTGCCAATCTATTTTTGAAATATCATAATATCATATCTTTATATTAGAAGATTTGCTCCAATATCTTTCTTTAATGTTTTCTTTAATTAGTGACATTGAATTTTATATAGATGGTATTATATTATTTAAGGTCTCATTAAGATATTGGATGGCACATCCCAATGAAACGTGGCATCCAAAACTATTTACTTTATTTATTAATTTTTATACCATCTAAATATAGGTGGTACATAGGGAATTCAATTAGTGGTTTCTCTAATTGAATTATGTTGGATTTAGCAACATAACTGATTTTAATATTATGTTGAATCATACCATTGAATTTTTAGGTACAATAGTTTTGATATTTATTAGGAAGTGAGGGTTAAAATTAAAAGTGAAAATAAAAAATCCATGAATTGGACATTCATTTTCCTTCTCAAAATTTGAAATGATTCAACCATTTGACTAAAAAAACATCAACCATAATAAATGCTTTGTATTTGCTATTATAGAAATTAATTCAATCTTGGGGAAGAGACGTTGTTGTTCCTTTTTAGCTAAATGATAAGGAAATGTCGATACAATTTTCGCTAACGAAAAAAATCCTAATATTATTAATGACGAAGTTTATTAACAATATAGTCGGTCGTAGAGTCCATCATAGATAGATAGATTATGCTGTATTTACAATTTTTGTAAATAATTGAAGAAAAAAAACTAAACAGGTTAAAATGAATTCAACTTAATGATAATGGGTAGATTTTTTAACGAGCATTTGGAATTAATTAATTTTAATTAAAAGGTTGTTGAGTAATGGTGGAGAGAGAGCATGGTGTTGCCCATTCCATCACCCACGAAAGGGATGGCTATAACTCAATACTTTGACCCAACAACTACCATCCAATATATAATATAATCAACCATTTTAATATTATTGCAACTAATCAAATTTCAAACCATATATTTCTTTTTTTCTTTCTTTTTTATTTTTTTTATTTTTAAAAAGGTCATATACTTTACAAATAGTTAAGATAGGAAAAAATGTTAATTGATTTGAATTTTTTTTATTTATACTTTATGATTGGATTGAATTGATGTGATTCTAACATTCTTATTTAATATATTAAAGAAATAGTGGGTATTAGTTTCAATTTAAAAGAAATAACATGTCTCTAGTTGTACTTGCATTAGAATTTGATTGAAATATAGAATATTTTACAAAATATTTACAAAAATCAAGTGTAATAAATTTTGTGTTTAAGTGGTTTTGTTATTATTTGCTAACCCTGGGATTTTTTCCTCAATTTAACACCATATCATTTTTCAATTCGCAATGTAGGCTATTTTCAAAATCGGTAAAATACAAATTGCTAATCCTTTTTTAACTCCAAAGATAGCAATTTGTCGTCTAAGTTTTAATTTTGCAAAATTAATTTTACTATATATTTGAAAATAAATACTCTAGTTTAAAAAATCTTTCATTTTATTTGAATGTTTATCTCATAACCACAAAAGACTATTGTAAAGTATAGTAAGAACTAAACCGTGATGTTCATTTTTTAAAATTTAGGAATTTTTTTTTGAAAAAATCGTAAAAACTAGAACATTTGAGAAAATATTCAAACTTGTAAATAGTTTATAATTTATAATTTTTTTCTATTTTTGAAAAAACTTATATTCTACGAGTAAGAGTAAAAATTAGAAAGGGAGATTAAATGGATGGATGAAAAAAATGGTTTGAATAAATTAAATTAATTGATTAACTTAATCAAATCAAAACTCTATAATGATTTATCATATCCCTCGTTTAAATAATCTATAATTAAAATAATTTTAAAAAATCAATTGCTCCAAACTCATCCCAAAAAGAAAAAGAAAAAATTAATTCTTCTCAATTCTTCTGATTTCTTCAATCTTAGCAATCACTTCCCTAAAATCCGGTCGAAGATTCGGCGAAGAACGACAACAATCCTCCCCGATCTGAACAAGGCATCGGAGAATCTGCTCTCCAGAGACACCGGAATCACCGGTAGCAACCGGATTACGAATCGTCGGCTCTTTGGCGGAGATGAGCAACTCGAGCAAGATCTTTCCGTAGCTGTAGACGTCGGTGCGTTCATCAGCGTGGGTCATATTGATAAGTTCTGGCGCCTTGTAGCCAGAGGAGGCGGAAACTTGGAGCATTTCTCGAGTTGCGGCGGAGTTGAGGAGGAGATGGAGGCCGAAATCGGAGACGTGGGGGTCGAGATTTTGATCGAGAAGAACGTTCTTGGAGTTGAGATTTCCATGGGAGATTGGTTTTTGTAATCCGCTGTGAAGATGATGTAAGGCTCTGGCGATTCCGATGGCGATTTTGCAAATCACTTCCCAATTTTTTGATTCCCCATCGTCTGTTATACAAACAAATTAGTTTAAAATCAAAACCAATTTCTAACTTTTACCAAACAAATCTCACATAAAATAATGAATGAAATTTTAAATTAATTTTAAGAGGGTTATACTCAATTTATAATTGTTTTTTTTTTTAAATCCAAATATGAGGATTGAATTTAGAAAATTCTAAAGGAAGAGAATGTAAAATAAAAAATATATATATATATATCTAGAAAGACCACAAATTTTCTAAATAGAAATGTAAATGACATCAAAATATGAGGTTACAAGTGAAAGAGAAATGTCAATGCATCATTTTACATATTATAATAATAACAATAATAATAATAATAATGTCAATGAATCCATCTCATTTCATATGTTAAGATAGGTGGACATAATTTTTCTTTTTCTTATTTTAAATCTAATATTATTCATATATGTATGATCTTTTTCTTTATAAAAAAAAAATGTACGAATTATACCAAAAGAAGAATCTTTTTTGAAGAATGGAATTTTATTTGGTCCACACCACACAACCTTCACAGATAAAATAATTAACCTTTTATAGTTCTATAGAAAAAAAATAAATAAAGAAAGAAAAAATAAATTTCCTTTTAGCCAATTTGTTATCTGAAATGTACAAACTTTAGGTAACAATAAGAGGAATTAATTGTTGGTAAATATATATGTATAATTTTGAGAAATTATTTATAAAGACATAAATATTTTTTAAATATGGCAAAATGGGTTTTTTATAGGAAGATTATAAAATAAAATATCGTGAGAAAAAAAAAATAAAGTAAGTGCAATTTTAAGGGGAAAAATAATGGAAATAGTTGGAAAATTTTACAAATATATATGGAAAAGAAAAAATATAGAGAGATTTTAGGAAGAAATAAATGGAAAAATAGTAAAGAAAATGACAAATGAAGAATCGTCACAATCTCTAATTTCTTTTCTTTAGAATCGACAATATAAATATATATATATATATGGTTGCCGACATCTCACGGAATTTCTAATTTTAACATACTAATTACTAATTAATACTATGTTTTGAAAAAAAATGGATTTGATCTATTTATTAAAAATACATGGATTAAACTCATGATTTTTAACTTATTTTTTAAAAATCATATATGATTTAAATATCGAAATCAATAATGTATAAGTTAGGAAAAATTACTAACTAAGAATATATGTTTTCCATTTATAATTTGATACGTTATTGATTGAATCATATATTTCCTAAACTTACATTAAAAAAATTTCTTCCGTAATAATAATTTTTAAAATTTTATGTTATAGATTTTATGAGAAATTCACCGAATTTTCCTCGTCGCATTCTCGGAGAAACAAACAGAAAATTTTAAAATTACCTCTAATGAACTCCGCCAGATTCCCATGTTCGTAGAACGGATGAACCAAAAGCTTCTCACCCCTCCCGCCGGCGTAGAATCCTAGCAACGGAACCAAATTCCGATGCCGAACCGAACCCAGGAACCGAACGAGGTCGTGCTGGTCCTCACCTCCGGCAGCGGCCGGCCGGAGAAATCTAAGTAGCCGGATGGTTTGGGTGGTCTGTAACACAGCCTTGTACAGAGTTCCGTAGTGGGATTTTCCGATCACTTCTCCGGGAGCCTCTAAAATCTCGTCGATGGTCAAATCTTGGCCGCCCTCAAAAGTGGTGAGCTCCGGCGGGGGCGGAAGGGGGGTGTGATCTGTTTTGTTGTTGTTGTTGGTCTTGTGGGTGGTGGAGGATTTCTCGATGTCGTGATTTTTGGAGAGCTTAAGGCGAAGAAGGAAGATGGTGATTAGGAGGAGAAGGAAAAGGGTGGCGGAAGCAAGGGGAAGGATTAGTTTGAGCATGTGGGTATGTTGAAAAAGAATTGTAAGTTTGTGATGAACAGAGAGAGTTAAAGAGTTTATAATAATGATTGGAATTTGAGAGTGAAAATTGTTTTGTTTGGGTTTGTAAGTTTGTTGAGAAGAGAAGTGAGGGAAATACTTTACTTAGCTTTGTGTGTTAGGGGGAATAGGAATACATCCCATCCACCCAACAAAATGGACCCTACCTTCTATATCTCTCTCTCTATATATATATATATACACACACATATATAATATATGCTTGTTAATTTTGTATCGATTATTTGTTCAAAGACGTATCAGATGGAAAGATTTGAATTTTTGACCTTCTAATTAAGGGAATAGATAATCGGTTTAGTTATGTTTTAGATTGATTTTAAGTTTATTATTTATAATCTTGAGAACTTTAGAAATTGTCGATTGAGTTTTAAATGTTTAATATTTTGTATAGACTTAAGAGAATAAACCTAGCTAGCTAGTTCTTCTATACGGAATGCTTTTAGGAGGCTATGGTAGTCTTTGTGGAAGGGTAAGGTAGGTTGCAAAGTTATGATATGTTATTGGAAAATTATGCATGACATCTTTCCAACCCAAACTAATCTTGCCAAGAAAGGCATCTAAATTGATCTCATGTATGTGTTTTTCAAGAATTATATGAAAACGATAACACATCTTTTGTGGAGTTGTTATGTATCTAACGAGGTTTGGCATCGGTTTCTTTTCACTGGTATTTATATTGTTTACGATGATAGGCTCTCTTAGAGTTATTCAAGATGGTTGGCTTAGACTTTTTTTTTTTTTTTCTGTAGCGCTTCTTTCAAGGAATTGGATAAAGTAGTAAATTATTGTTTGGAAAATTTGGGAGGCAAAGAATAAAATGATGTTCCACTTACAACTAGTAGAGATAGAGTCCAATGGTTTTTCAATTGGCAAACATATTTATGAGAATCAATATGCAGAGGAGTCAATGGTAAAGGCAATACAGAAATCCCTTCCTCTTAATTAACTTCCATTGTTTGATTGGGTGACATCTTCTCGTGATATTCTTTTGGAAGTTGAACATTATTGATGTCGCATGGAGTCTCTCCTCTAAGACAAACGATCTAGATTGGGTGCTTCAGGATCACTTGAATCATGTCCATCTTTCTAGGTTAAAGTTCATGACAAGATGTTGTCAGATTAAGGTCGTTCTTCAAATAATGACTATTTGTCTTGGATTTGACCTTTTAATTTCAAGAGTGTTTCCTCAATCATACTTAAATTATTCTAGTTGAATTTAATTAATTGTGTAAACGTTGTCAATTATTTGATATTTTTTAATTCTCTAATTTTTTCATCAATGAGATTATAGAGTGTGGGAACAAGGATTATCTATTTTCTTTCATGTTCATCAACGCCATAATGTATCCTAGTAATTTCTCCCGCAATTAAAATCGTAAGGAGCACGAGTATACTAAACTTAATATTGTAAGATAGTATATTCTTAAATAATTCACTTGTGATTATATTTTCCTTTTAATTATATTAAAAATCTCAAAAGTGAAAAACTAAATCACAAGTAATGCATAATTTATTAATAAAACAAACAAAGAAGTTAGGAGTAATGTCATCCATAACTTTGAGGTTTGAAATTTTTAAATTTAGATTTGACACCTAATTAATATTCCTAATATATCATATATATATATATATATATATATATATATATATATATATATATATATATATATATATATATATATATATATATATATATAAAAGTATAAAGTTTTTTATCATTTAAATAGTTTGTTAAATTTTTCTATTTTTAAAAAACCTCGTTATTAAATTATTAAAAATCTGTATTCTAAAAAAATAATAATCTATATTAATATTGTTTTCTCATCGTTTTATTATTGTAAATTTAAATTTTTAGAAAATTTACTTTGTTTTTTTTTGTTCTCAAAATTTTAACTTGAATTTTAAAAATACTCTTAAACAGTAATTAGGTACTACTAATCTTTTAAAAATCAAAAGGGTCAAATATAAGTAAAGTAGAAATAGGAAAACAAAAAACACTTTCTAAAAACAATATTATGTAACGTAAAAGAAAGACGAAATTTATTTAAATCTTTTGGAAACATGTTTTGCGTCTGTCGGTAAAAGTTTTGAATGTCTGATGTTTGAAGAAGAAACATTGACATATCATATATTTATATACTTTCTAAAAGCAATATCTATATCATATAAAAATGTGCATTAATTAATATCCTTATCTTACTATATATATATATATATATATATATTTTGTGCACTTTCTTGATACTCAATTTGTAACAACACCTAAGTTAGAGTTAAGAAACTTGTCTCGCTATCAAGTCAAAAAATTTTCTTTTTCCTATATTTCTATACTATGGTTCACACTTGTTTTTTAAGAAATGTTTTTTGAATTCTTCCTCGTATGTTCTAAAAACAAAAAGTATGTTTTCTTTTCACCTATAAGTTTCTGTATTTTATTTTTACGAACCAAATTAAATTTTGAAAACTAAAAATGTAAATTAAAAAATATTTATGTTTTAGAGGTCGGACTAAGAACTTAAGTATTTTTTGAATAATAGTATTATATTTTGAAGAAATAACCATAAATTTATAAAACAAAACCATCATCAAACCGCTTTAGAAATCGTGTAAAAAATGTCAAGCTTCTCTAGCTAATCTTTTCTTAACACTAGGTATCTTTTATCGACACGAGTTATTTCCTTTATAAGATATTAATGAATGTTATAATATCACGTCTTATTCAAATTCTTTAATTTGAAAGCATGTTTCACATATTAAAAAAAGAATCATCTATTAAAAAATAATCATCTATTTCCTTTTCTTTTTTAATACATTTATACGGAGATTGAGATTACTTATGTTAAAAGAAACAAAAGACGTAAACATTAAAGTACTTTATCCCCCACATAAGCACTAAAATTTGGAACTACTTATAAAAAGTTGATATGTATTATACTCATAAAAGATGCTATTTCTAATGTGGTATCTCTTTTCAATAATTGAGAGATTTTAAGCGGAGGAATATCACTTTACTTCATTCCTTAGATTTGCATCCACCACGTAAAATTGTGTGTTGTTCGATTAAAGATATGTTGAAAAAATAAATTTTGAAAAAAATCATTAATGGTTCTAACCTCATTTGATTTCTTTTTCTTTAGTTCAATAGTCATAGGATATGAGATTCAACCTCCGACTCTCTAGAGACAAAGATCATACCAGTACCACTAATCTAAGCCTACTTTTCTAAATTTATTCTCAAACAATCACTTGCAAATTATCCATAGATAAAATTAGAATAATCTTAATCATAACTAGAAAATTCAATACCCAATCTTGAGGGGACAATACTTGACACTACAACAAATTTTATTTTAATTTCAATCTTAGTTCTAAACTGTCATTAAACCATATAATGATGATTTCAAAATGCTTATTGGTGTCAGTATTAGGTATAATAATGTTGGTTTTAGAGATGATATATCTAAATCTAAATCAAACCTACTGTCATTATAAATTTATGATGAACGGATAACAATGACGTCAATTGTATACGCCCCCGATCACAAAAGCTACGACGACGGTTTGTCGCAATGATGATTTAATCGTATTTATTTGCAAATTAAATATGTTCATTTGTAGATTGAAATGAACTCTTAAGATTTCAGTAATTACATTCATTCTTGCAACTGACATAAAAGCAAAGAATCAGTATTTCACCAGAATGCCTCAAATATACAAGAATGCTAGAAGTATTATCATTTATCAATCCAATAAAAATGGATATTGGAGCTTACACAATGGAGTTTCAACTATCATCAACACTAAGTTCCTAATATATAAATTAAAAGATCGTATGGATCCTCTTAACTGTGTGTTTTTAATTCAACATCCAACAAGTCAGACATCTTTTAACGTATGTACAATTCTTTGGGAGATATTGAACCATGGTTTGATTATGAACCATAACGTTGATGATGTGATGCATCCCTTCTCTATATTCAGGAAATGTAATACATAGGATTTGGAAGTTTGAAAGAACGAACCGAAACTGAAGTGCCCAATAAATCACTCCATTGGTCACCAGAGTTCCCGATGATTCGTAATCCTTCGTTCTCCATCTCGCTCCGCTTCTCAGATTTGTAAAGTATTGCTGACTTCCCTTGGTCATCATCTCTCCTGTAGTTCAGGAACATTTGGACTAGTTGATAATTATGAACCAAAATGAAGGATAATTGAAGGTAACTAAAGAACTAAAACAAAAGTATAAGAAACAATGTTTTAACTTTTAAAAAAAATCATGGCTGTTGGTGCACGTTCAAAATGAAGGGTTCTTGGTCTAGTACCTGCCAATAGAATGAATAATATAAAAGCTAAAGAGATAAAATTACTTTTGGAAAAAATAGAAACTCATTGCTTTATTGTGTCCCTTATTTCCAAATCAAGAAATATGGAGTAATAGCTTCTTTGTTTTCTTATCACAATATAGACATCCTACATTAGTATATTTAGAACGCTATCCAGATCCACATATACTAATATCTAATCTATCTTAAAAATGCATACGAAGTCAAGAATGAAGTCCATAGGTGATGAGAGAGACAAATATTAGCCTTATCAGCCAATATGGCATCAAAACACAATCCGTGCCATACAAAGTAAGAAAGTCACGATGGATTCTTACTATTTACAAAGATCTTTTTGGGCCTACAAACCTTTAACTTTCTGATTGATCATACATGCCTTTACTAAGTTAGCTGTAGTCAAGTTGGTGAAATGATGTCATACTCAAAAGTCTCAAACATATTATAAGTGCATCGCTTTTTTCACTTCCTGGGTGTAATTTCCCACGTTTGAGTCCTTAGAAAACTCAAAAGCTGATTTGTGGAATAACAATAGAACTTCAAAGAGGAATCTGATATAGAGAAAGTTTAGAGACATTTCGGACTCTAAGGAACACTGGAATTACAGCCTTCTTCTCTCTTATCTTTCATTCGGTGGGGGTGGGATGTCCATGGTTTACGTTTTTAAATGAGATCAATCTCTGCCTACACTTTCACTTTCTTGTAAAAAGAAGACCAAATTAGGCGAGTTTTGGGATATCAAAAAGGAG
The DNA here is from genome assembly GCF_025177605.1 of Cucumis melo. Classification (NCBI taxonomy): domain Eukaryota; kingdom Viridiplantae; phylum Streptophyta; class Magnoliopsida; order Cucurbitales; family Cucurbitaceae; genus Cucumis; species Cucumis melo. Next base: position 22,039,591 of record NC_066865.1, read on the forward strand.
GAAACAGAACACCGTCCAAGGAAAATCATGACTTCGCCTTAGCTCACAAAACCTAAAGTTCGGCAATTTTTATATCAATTATGTGGAAAAAGAAATAGAAAGCCAACCAGTTATGCTCTTCCTCACATCCTCAACTATAATAACTGCGGAAAGATAATTAGGAAAACCTTTACCACATTTAATATCATTAGGTCTATGAACACTTAAAACCGACAACAAAAATGTGGACTTCATTACTAAGCTACGCATCGAATATAAAACAAGCACTAAACAAATTGATAGAATCACTAGATCATCAAGCTTAACTAATATATGGGGGAATACGTACCTTAATACGAGCCTATCCCAGTCATAAAACCCTGCATTTATCAAATTCCGTGTTGTAGATTCCCTCTGCTTTTCGCTCCTTCCAGTAAGCAAAACCAGCTTGAATCCTAGATCCAAAAGTTCTTTATAGAGTTCTAAACTGGGCTGAAGGGGAGGTGCTGTAGCCTTCTCAACCCAGTTATCAAACTCATCAGGCTTGAAACTCTCCGAGCTGTCAATTGCCAAAACAAATCAACTTTGCATATGAGTTGGATAAACTATACAGATAAATATAACCAATTAGTGAAGCTACTACTGCAAATCATAACCCGTCTGTTTGTTTCACGGAGAAGTAAGAGAGCACATGATTTGTAATCTTCAAACTTGAAAAGATGATTCAACTACATTCCTAAATTTTGAATTGTGGTTTTACTTTTATCTAGTTATAGCTATTGAACAAATATTTGTTGATACAAACAAACATAAAAGGATTTGAGATGTGGCTTCAAAGATGAGTATGTTGAACACATGGCTTTTTTTTTTTTTTTGGTACACCTATCAGCCAACATCCGTGTCACGCCATCATTTAGATAAATCGCCCTAACGATGAGACAATAACTATCTTGAATTGATCTAAATATGTGAACTGATTAGGACTTTTTAATTTCAGAACTAAACAAACACAGCGCTGAAACGGTCCACGCTAAATTTATAATTGAACAATTTTCTCATTTACCTCAATATCAAGAACGAACGTTAAGAATATAGAAGTTCAGTTACCCCAATCCAAAACTAAAATTCAGAATAGCCAAACAAGTCAAGAACCCACTCTTCAAAATTCGCAATAATTCTAAAAACTTTTAAAGAGAGTTTGAGTTTTAATAGAACCTTACCCGTAACCATGGTCTGTGTAGTAAGGAAGATTGGAAAGCAAGGTCTCATCAATGTCAAAAATCCAGACATCCTTTCCATCGCCAACCAATTTCACAGTCTTGGCAAAAATCTCTGCCTCATTAGAAGCAATTTCAAGTTCAAGTTGATAAGCCCGACCTGTTACATACTGTTTCACATATTCAGAACAATTTTTCGGAATCGTTTTCCACGGATTCAAATTATTAGCCTCTACATTAAACCTCCAACTATCACATCTCAATTTGATTTCTTCATCAAGTTCCTTCACCTGATTCACAACACCCTCAGGAAACTCAAGAATAAGTGGTCTCGGAAGGAGATGAGAATCGAAAGCTTCATGAGCAAAAGCTACAGAAATTAAGCAAAAGAGAGAGAAAGATCGTAGAAACCCCATGTTTAGAGGAACAGGGGCCAATCGAATCGAAGGAGATCGAATATATATATTATATATAAAGAAATGGGTATTGGAAAAAATTGATGAAAAGGAAGTTAGATTGAGAAAAAGGAAATGGGTATATGAGATCTGGAAGGGAATATTCTGGGTTTGAAAGAAAGGATGATTCTTGATTGATATTAGAGGAAAAGGAATTGATGAGATGAGATGAGAATAATAACCTCTCTTCCTCTCCTTGAAGCTATATTAATGGAGGAGAGGGTGAGAGGGTTGGTGGAAGGGAAATTTGCCTTGTTGATTAAGCGAAGAAGATGATGAATTTAGCTGAATGCGCTAATGGAAAATTGGTATCTCCATTAAATAGGCAAGCTTCGTACTGTCTTTCTTGGATTTCACTCATTTTCAACCTTCAGTTTTTTTCTTTCTTTTTCTTCATTTGATTTATTTATTATTTTTCGAGGTGTTTAGTTGTTTTTATTTTTTCTTTTTATAGAAATAAATGATAACCTCACCAACGTTTCTACCATCAATGAATGATGAAATTAATACACTTTATTTCATTTTTAGAAAATAAAATATATACCTTAATTGGTGATCTTTATGGTTTTTATGTTTTGTATGTTTTATTTTATCACATTTTCAAATATAGTAAAATAAATTAAAATATTTAAAAATTATAACAAAAATTTTAGATTCTATCAATAATAGAAATCGACAATCGTTGATTACTATCTATCAGTATTTATTGTTGGATAGAATTTTAAATTTTAACAAATTTGTTATTTTTTACAAATTTTCTTTTGTTTAGAAGTTTTTGTTTATTAAAAAAGAAATAAATCATTTTGTTCATGTTTTTAAATTTTTCTTTTTCATTTTTCAACTTTCTTTTGTAGTATTAAAAACAATTTTCTATTAGAAAAAGTAAGGGTGAATTAGTTATATTTTTTAAAATTTAATTTTTAAAAACGATTTTTTTTCTTTTGTTAAAAAATATTTATTGATTAGTTGTTAAACTAACATATTTTATGTTTACAACGAAGAGATGTGGAGTTTGAATGTTGTTAACATCTTAGAAAACATTAAAATATCTAATAAGTTCCTAAGTTTTTAATTTTGTGTTTGCATAGACCAAAATATTTATAAAATATAGCACAAAATTTCTATTCTTTCGATGACTGATAGATACAAATAGACATCGATAGACTTTGATAAATAAAATTTATTAATAGATGTATTTTTTTTAATTTACTTCCAAATATATACTAATTTGTCCTTCATAACATTTTTTTTCCTTCTAAATTTTAAATATGTTTTTAATTTACGCCTATATAGTAATTTTGTAGTGGAATGAAATTACACCTTTTTAGACTTTTTTAAAACAAATCTACTCTTTGATAATATTGAATATGGTGCACCAAATTCTTTCGCCATTACTTTATTGTTTTTGTAGAAAAGTTAAGGTTAAAAATAGCCATTTTAGTCAAAAAGAAGAACTTTTGGTTGAGAAATTTTTTTTTTCCGAAAATGCTCTATTCTTCCATTATCTTCTTTCAAACCTTTAGGCATTGTCAATTCGTGGAGTTTCTCTTTGTAAATACGGAAGTAAACACAATTTTTCCAAAAGTGAACACCTCTATTCTAATAAACACCACAGTGGAACCACACCCTAATTAATGGGGCAGACAATGGGCGACACCCTAATTAATTAATGGGGTAAAGAATGGGCCATTACAGTGTCTCTAGAAGTATATATCGATCATTGTGTTTGTTTGCATCAGAAATTTGTATTTGTACAACTTTATAATTTGATGATCGCAAAGGGTTGAATGCTAAATTAGAAATGTTCATTTAACCTGCAGGGTCGAGGTTCCGCGGGATTGTCGGTGGAAAATCTTTATTACAAGGGAAGAGAGTGGGAAATTATTTTTTTCGTTGGCAACACGGGGCTAAGGATTTGGAATACATTCCTCGACCCCGATCCCATCACAAACATAAATATAATTAATATAAATAAAAAAATATAATTAAATATAAGTATAATATTTAGTTATTACTTATTTAATAATATGTAAAAGATGAAAAAAAATGATATTATTCTTTTTCTTGCTCTATTCCATTTTTTTTATTTTTTCTTCCTAATTTCATTTCTATGTTGTGAACTTTTCATATAGGTGGTGCATTTACTTATTTTTAAACTTTTCTTTAAAGAAAATATGTATCCTAAAAAATATAATGTAATTGGAGGTTTTGTTAGAATGCTTTTGAATTGATCTTTGATTTGTTTGTATAGAAATTTTATGAAGAATGAGAAGTTGACATTTTGAATTGTTTAAAATAAAAAAATTGATAATATTCTATTGAAAATAAAAAATATAAAAACTTTCGTAAATGTAACACACCAAACTAACTATTTATTTTCGGTGCGTGTAACAAAGGGCATACAATTAGCAATTTTTTAAATATTGTTGTTGTTCTTACTATCTCTTTCATCGTCTTTTTCTTTTCTTTCATTTTTCTTATTTTCCAATTATTTTTTAAGTTGTTTAATCTGTACATTTTTTCGTTGCGATTTCTTTCGATCGTTTTTTCTCTTTTCTTTTCTACACCTTTAGCCAAATGTAAACGATCGTGTAAAAAACTAAAAAAGATAAATCATCGTGTAGATGGTAAACGATCGTGTAGAAAAAAATTTAAAAAATTATTTAGCCAAATCTAAACGATCGTGTAAATTGTAAAAAAGTAAATGAACGTGTAAAAAAATACTAAAAAATCGTTTGTAATAAAATTAAACGATAGAATTGAAAAAATAAATTGAAATACATTTGGTTGACGGGACATTTTTAGTGATGCGTTTTTTTTTGTTGGTATTTTGGGACTTTTTTATATTTTCGAAAATACCAAAAAAAATATAGTAAATTACATCTAAAATAAATGTTGATTGAGACATGAGAAATATTTTACGCCAGACAACCCGATCCACGCGGGAATCCCGGATGGGGAATGGGATAGGGGCGGGGACTAACAGTGACATCCCGGCCCCGCTCCGTGGACATCTCTATGCTAAACTAAGACTAACGATTTCTCTGGTTCTCTCACTCCGAAGCGTTGTGTATTGTTTGGTTGTTGGATTGAGAATGTAATAACCGGTCTTTGAATATCTACGACCTTCGTTGACGCACAATAACAAGCCATTACAGGAGTCGAGAATTGTAATTCCATGTTTTGGCAAAGAAAATTCAACAGATTCAAACGGAACCCTAGGCGGATTTGGGCGCAAATCGATGAAATAGAGTTTAGGAGAAATAGGGTACGGAATGGACATGAAGATACCTAAAGGAGTAGGCGGATGAGAAATGGTTCGACGGTGAGAGAAATCGGGATCGGAAATTCGGGAAAGCCATCGTTTAGAGACGGATTTGAATCGGAGAAGTGATGGGATGGGCAAACGTAGAAGAATCTCGAGTAAGAGGTCGTTGTTATCGACGACGGATCTGGCGGCGGCGGAGGAGTACCCGATGGTGATTCAGGGTGCTTTACGGCGGAGCATGTTCGAGATGAGAATTTGAAGGATCGAGGAAAGAAGAATTTGGGGTGTGATGATTTCATGGTGGGAAGATTGCGGGGGAAGCTTAGAGAAACTCTCAAACCTTCTTGGGCAAGTTTTAGAACTTCCATGGGATGAGATTAACTATAGGAAGAGAGTTTTATCAAATTTTTTGCACCGATGATGACTCAAATTTCATATCAATATGTATAGTATGCGAGTATTATTGTATTAAATTAGTGGTGGAAGAGGAGGAGGAAGTGATGCATTTTGTGTTGTTTTTCCCTTTTGTTATTAGATTAGATGTGTTTTTTAATTAAACACATGCAAGATTCTCAATGTACAAAAATGCATCAATCCGTCCAAACCCAACAGTGATTGGTACTTCTGAAGTTCTTCCATCATTTTCAATCTGCCCCAACCTCTCAAACCTTCCACTCTCAACATTCACTCTCACTATTTTCCCCTCAACCTCCAAAACAACGTACGCTTCCTGATCAATTCCTTCAACAATGGCCGCCACCGAGAATTTGGGGAAGAAACCCATGTCCACATCCATTACAGATGGAATCATTTCCGGAAACCCAACAGAGACGCCACGAAGATCAACACGATACTTCACAAACCAACCTGAATGATTGTCTTGCATTTGATAAACATTCAACTCCATTTCTGCTTCATAAACTTCAATCAAATGAAGATTCCCACCACAATTCCCAAAATACTCCACCCTTCTCTCTTCCAGTCCGTAGGGAACTCTAGGCATTGGTAATTCATGGAGTTTCTCTTCACATAGATCGAAGTAAAGACTGTTTTCCAATGTGCTGATCCAATGAACAGCGTTGTTCCAGTACACTCCGCAATCGAATCTCATACTGAGTGGAGCGGAAAACAGGCCTTGGACGCGCCTCCAAGGGCCGGTTACAGAGGAATACATATCGATTTGGTAGGCATTCAGGAAGGCTTCGGAGTACCGAATGCAAATCACTTTGTAATCTGATGATCGTAGAGGATCAAATGCTAAATTGAGACCGAAAACTCTTCCTTCTTGAAGCTCGGGAAGCTTTGTGAGGTGGTTCGTTGTTGGATTATGAATGTAATAATCTCTTATCGAGTAGTTTCCATTGTTACTGCTGCATAAGAATAAGCCGTTACAGGATTGGAGGATTAGAAATTCGTGTTTCTCGTCGGGGAAATTGAGAGATTCGAAGGGAGGTCTAGATGGACTTGTGGTGAAATTGACGAAATCAAATGAAGGGGATTTAGAGTTTAGACGGGGGAAAAAGATACCTGAAGGAGTGGGATTGTGATGATGAGAAATGGTTCGACGGTGAGAGAAATTGGGATTTGAAATTATGGAAAGCCATCGTTTGGAAACGGATTTGAATCGGAGAAGGGATCGGATGGGTAAACGGAGAAGTATTTCGACGAAGAGATCGTCGTTGCTGAGAACTAGTTCGGCAGCAGTGGAGGTGCGATGGAGTTTGGAGGATAGCATTTTAGAGTGAGTGATGAAGTTGAAAAGGATTGTGGTGTGTAGTAATGATGTAGAAGATGGATAGGATTTAAAGAAATTGGTTGGAAGCAAAATTGCATAGGAAGGAAGCCATTGGAGACTAATTCAAAGCCTTCTTGTGAAAGCTTTGAAATTTGACTATTATCACTCATATAGGAAAGTGATGTTTGTGATAGATAAGTTATGATAATGTTAGAGTTTCGTCATTTTGTTTTGTGGACACAAAAACTTCCATTAAGTGTGTTTGGGATAATGAATTGATATGTTTCGTCATTTTTTCTTTTCTTTTCTTCTTGGTCGTTACTTTTCCTAAGTAGATTATCATGAAAATGTTGAAATCATTAAAATTAATAGAAAATCTTCTACTTTATAATTTACATTGAATTAAAATCGAATGTAATACAAGTAGCATGCTTACTAGTTTACCGATTGTTACGGTTTGTTAAACAACTTAGTTATTGCATAACTAACTTGTATTACATTTTCTCAATAAATAAACTTCTCTCATGTTGAGAGGCAATATTTCATTCAAAAAAGAAAAGATTAATACGGTAGAAACCTTCAAGAAATGAAAGCATTTTGTGGAGATAATTGGAGTTACATTTCAAGAAGTTTTAAAACGATTAGAAACCTTAGCACCTTCTCCATTAGTGCATGAATTTGTTGAAGAATGGGGGCAATGAGGTATATGACCACGTCTTGATGATGAATGGAGCTCAAGATTACTACTATGACCCTCAATAATAGAGCTCTATGTATGATGGACTTCAAGAAGGAACAGTATAAAATGGATAAACACCGAAAACGAACCAACCAAAGTTTTAGATGACAAAACAAACAAAACTTACATCAATTCAATGATTTCAAGGTTAAGTTTATACATTTAATATGTGAAACTATATAATTTATGTAACTATGACAAAACCATCAAATCGAAAAAACTTAAGAGCATTTTCAAATATAGAAAAATAAACTAAAATATTTATAAAAGAAACTCAAAGGAATTTGACTTAAAAGTCTTGCTACGTTAGTTATTAGAATAAAATAAAAAAAAAAACACACTATAACAAGCTCGGAACCTATAAAAAGCACATAATTATCATATTTTATCTTATTTTTTAATATATTATAATTTCGTCTCGATCTGAGTTTCCTCAAACTGCTTGGTACCTACAAAATTGTGTAATAGTTAACAAATTAAATCAGAAAAAACTCGAATTAAGTAGAGCAAGAGTAGCACTTTTAAATAGTTATCACAACACAATTCCACATCGTTTACAAGAAAAATGAGAATCTCCATCAAAGAGTATATATTTAGCCTCGCAATAACCCTACTTTCTTGAAGACTAAAATCTCTGTAAATGTGCAACCCCCTTTGTATTGAAAGAGAAACTTCTAAGATCCGTTTGAATTAACTTAAAAAAAAAAGTTATTTTAAGAAACTCATTTCTAAGAAAAATAATTTAAAATACATTAAAATCGATTTTTTCATTTATCTAATCAGCATATCCACGTGTTATATATATATATATATGTAAATATATATATATATATAAATATATCCACATTCAATTTGCCGCCTCATTTTAAATGGTACATAGCCTAACTTACACTTCCTTCCTCCACACTCTTCGCTTCGCTCCTCCCCGAAAAGATGAATTCTGATTCCTCTCGTTCGGCTAATTCCTCCGCCCAGAGATCCAAGCGAATTCTCGACAATTCATCTCCCTCGAACCCTTCCGGTACCGGTGGCAACAAGAAGAAACGGATCAACCAGAAAACCCTAGGCGTCGCATGGGGAGCCAATTCCATTTCTTCCTCTCGCAAATCTCCCTTTTCAGATTTTGGAAGGTTTTTTTTCCTCTCTTCTTTTTCACATGTTTTTAATTGTTAGATTGGAAGGAAAATGGCGGTAATTTGAATTTCACCTTTGCTCTTTGGAAGAAAGTTTGGTTAGTTGAATTACCGTTTTTCTATTAACTTTAGCTTCTTAGTTCTACATGAATTTAAGTGATTTTTGGAATCTTGATGGGGCGTTATCAAAGGATAGCTGCTTAGTTTATAGTTGAATTACTTTAGCTTCTTAATTCTTTGTTCAGGATTTTTGTTATGTTGTGATTCAAACTTATGTGGTGTCCTTATTGAAATTTCTCCCTCCATTACTTTGCTCTGAACGCAGTTATATGGTAGAGAAGAACAGAAAACTGCACAATCAGTTTAACTTTGATGCTTCAAGTGCTTCACATAGTGGTGTGAACTCAGGAAATCAAATATTTCAGGGTGTGTCTATCTTTGTTGACGGTTTCACGATTCCTTCCAGTCAGGTAGGCTAACTAAGAATTTTGAGTTGAGCTGTGAATGTAAAGCAAAACTACTGAAAAGTATGAATTGGAATTTACGATTTTACACTTATCCTTCCAGTTTTTCAGCAATTTTAGCAATTTCTCTTTCCTTCGAGAAGGAATCCTCATGATTACAAATTATCACCTTTTTAGGCTTGTCCATATCTATTATTATTTTCAATTGAATGACAATATTGAAGAATCTGTTGTGGGCACTTGTTACTGATTACTCGTTAAATTCAGGAATTGCGGGGTTATATGTTGAAGTACGGTGGAAGATTTGAGAATTATTTTTCAAGACGTAGTGTTTCTCATATTATTTGCAGTAATTTACCGGACAGTAAAATAAAGAATCTCAGGTTTGGTTCAGAATTTATCTTCATTGAAAAACTCGCATGTCTTGTTTTTGGTGAAGAAGTAAGATAGTTTCTTTTGTTGGTTATTATTCAGGTCCTTCAGCCGTGGACTCCCAGTTGTAAAACCCACATGGATCTTGGACTCTGTTGCTTCTAATAAGCTATTAAGCTGTAAGTTAATGCATTGCTTTTACGTGTAGATGATTGGTGGATAATTGCTTGAGGAGTGGATTTAGGAACTATTTAATTCCTTTGTCTCTCGCCCCGGCAAAAAAGGGTCTCAAAGAGAGATGCAAATTAAATTTTGCACCTAATAGCTGATGTGGACCACATTTTGCTGTATAACTTTATCCCAATAAACAAAAAGGTTTTGATGAGAATGAACACTAATTTTTGACCCTGGTAGTTGATGTGGATCTCATTTCTCTGTTTCTAGGGGTTCCTTACCAACTTGATCAGCTTGTAAGTAATCAACCAAGATTATCAGAATTCTTTTCTATGAAAAAAGGTCCGACAGTGGAGAAACCCAAAATTTGCATGACTTCTGAAAAGAAATATGAAACAGAAGATTCACTGTCCTCGGTGGCTATGAATTTGAAGGATACCACTGTGTTGGAAGTGAATGAATCGATAGGATATAGAGCAGAGATGCATTCTGACTCAGTAATGAATCTTCAAGTCAATGCAGATGCTGAAATGAATGAGAAGTCAAGTGATGATTTAGAGGCTGCCAAACTGAAGGATACAAGTATATCTGATGTAGATGTATCTATTGAATATAAACCACACTTTTGTGAAAGTTTTGAGATGCTTCCTCAAAAGGATGCTGATGTAGAAGTACACAAAGGACCAAGCAATGAAAAATATAATTACGTAGATGAAGAACCAGGAATTGTTGATGTGGGTCAGAGCAGTGAAGAAAATATATCTAGTTTTCATGGTTTGTCTGCATCAACACACAATGGTAGCTCCAATAGTTATCATAGTGATGGATCATCAAGTTCCATGGCGGCTGGGTCTTCTAAGCTGCAGCATTCAACACTAGAGAATCCAGATTTTGTGGAAAATTATTTCAAGGTACTTTAGGTTATGCAAGAGTTCTGTCCTACACACCGAGTGTTGTGATTCATGACATTTGTCTTAATTACTTTACTTTCATCCACAGCTAACATTTCTAATAGTAGTGAAAAATCAGATGGAGTAGAAAAACTCTAGCACCTTGTTTCTAGTATTTTTGTTATTTCATAACAGTCCTGGTAACTTTTCACTTTTTGCCATTTCATAGACCAAACTTGTTTCTTCAATCTGCAGAAGTCAAGGCTGCATTTCATTGGAACTTGGAGAAATCGTTATTATAAGCGTTTTCCGCGGTTAGCTAATGGGTCCAATTCTGTGACTTCTCATATCAATGGTTCTTCCCACCATCAGTCTGCCACTATTATCCATGTTGACATGGTAATCTTTGAGTAATATTGGTCCTTCAAATATCTGCATGTTGGCTTTTGCTGTCGGTGTCGCTATTCTTTTTAGATGACTACTTTACAAGAATTACTTGATTGAACTTGTGACTCATTTTTTATTCATCGTTATATATGCATTAATTTCATTTTGAAGTGTAGTAATACCAGTATCCTGCTGCCTCAGGACTGCTTTTTTGTCTCGGTGGTTATTCGAAACATTCCAAAATTTAAGGATAGGCCTGTAGCTGTATGCCACTCAGATAATCCTAAAGGAACTGCAGAAATTTCATCTGCAAACTACCCTGCTCGAAGTTATGGTTGGTCTTCTAGTTCTTTATATTTATAAGCTGTGGTTCAAATCCAAGGCTTTTCTAGAGTATCAATTGATTCTTCTCTCTTTCTCATACCTATCAAGGAGTCAGAGCAGGAATGTTTGTTAGAGATGCAAAGGCTCTTTGTCCCCATCTTGTTATTTTTCCATATGACTTCAAGTCCTATGAGGGGGTAAGTGGTGTGCTATCACTGGGTTTCCATTTGTCAATCAGTTTGCTTATGGAATATTAAAATCATATTCTACTTCTTGTATCTTCCATATACAAGGGTGTTTTGTTGGCATCTGACATCTTGGGAAATATGCAGGTAGCCGATCAGTTCTATGAAATATTGCACAAGCATTGTGAGAAAGTGCAGGTCTGTTTCAGATAGCATTTCCTGTAGGTAGTTCAACGTGATTTGCTTCGTTAATGTTGCTACTTGTGTAAAGCGCAGGCTGTAAGTTGTGATGAAGCATTTTTGGATATATCGGGCACAAACAATGTAGATCCTGAGGTATTGGCTTCCAAAATAAGAAAAGAAATCTTTGATACAACAGGATGTACTGCAAGTGCTGGAATATCTACAAATATGCTAATGGCTCGCCTTGCCACTAAAACTGCAAAACCGGATGGTCAGTGTTACATTCCTTTAGAGAAGGTAGGTTCCTGAAATTCTTGCCCTAAACCTTTGTTTGTCAAATCACCTAGCATTACAACATTGTGCTTCAATTCTCATTAGGTTATTCCTTTGATGTCTTGAATGTTTCGTGTATTTTGTCTTATAATCACCTCACTATTTTTATGTGCACTTTTGAAGATGAGAGGGATTGCGCTTTCAATTTTTACTTGGAAGAATTATTTTAGATATATTCTTTTTAACACGAGACAGAATTTTCAATGAAAAAATTGAAAGAGACCGAAACTCAATTATAAAACTCTGAAAGGGTGAAAAAGAACTGAGCATGGTATAAAAGTAACCAATGTAGAAACTCAATAAAGGACAAACTACAAAAAGGAAGCTCCCACAACAAGCAAAGAAAAGAAATAAAAGATCATAGAGCGAACAGAACAAAAAAAATCTGTTTCTTTGTATATTATTCAAGTAAGCACTTCCTTTACTGTCTAGAAGAATGTGTATAAGATGTTCTTTTCACTCATTTCATTTCATTTTTTTAGGTTGATGATTATTTAAATCCGCTTCCTATCAAGGACCTTCCTGGAATAGGGCATGCCTTAGAGGAGAAGCTGAAGAAAAGAAGTATTTTGACTTGTAGTCAGCTGCGTATGATATCCAAGGTGGCTCAATAGTTCTCCCTTTGGCTTGTTTGTTTGGTCACTACAGCTTTACATTAATGTTGAGACATATCTATTATCTTTTTGAGTTGTTGAAGAAAAGAATTGTTTTGGCTTGTGGTCAGCTGCACTATATCCCAGGTGGCTCAATAGTTCTCTCTAAGGCGTACTTGTTTGTTTGGTCACTATAGGTTTACTTGATGCCTAGAAATTGAGACATTTTTTTTTTGAGTTGCAATGTTTAAGACGATGTGCCATTTATTACAAAACCCTTAAACAGGTGCACACAAGTAATTTGTCAAGACTCAAGAGACAAGGAAAAAGATTAAAAGAAAAGTGATATTTCCTCGAAAACAGCTACATCAATAAAAATCATATATGGTGTGTGAAATGTATTTGTAGCCTACATTAATTTGTTTTATATTGCATTTTGAAATTAGTAGAGAGGAAATGTTGAACGAAGCGAGAAAATGGAACATAGATGAGTCAAAAGAGATGGACTATTTTATATTTTGATTGACAAGTTAATCCTTAATGATTACCTTATTGCTAATGAGCTTATTGATTTTTTTTTAACAAGAGACAGAAACTTTTCAGTGGAGAAATGAATATTAATGCTCAAAAGATACAAACTACAAAAGGAGTTGAGCAAACAATAGAGGAAAACAAAGATTCCAACAACCATAATGAAAAACTTAAATAGTTTAGCGAAGAACAAATACATTAGCATCAAGCAAGAATATTAACATCTAATTGCCCATTAAATCTCTCTTTAGTGTTCCTTTTAGTGTTCTTTGTTTGTTCTTTTCTTGACCCCTCTTGTTAGGTGGTATCCTAACAAAATCATTTTGTCTTTCCTAGTTAGGTTTATTTTGTGGCCTGACCTCAGCTAATGCTACAAGTTATTTTAATTTTCTTTTGGAACTTTTTTCTAACGTTGGTGTACTGATTAGCTGTTAACTCCTCAGTAGTGACTCTGTAAAGGATATGCTGGTGAGTGGATGTTAATGTAGGGTTGCCTTTGGAGGTCCGTTTATACGTAGTAGGGAGTTTGGTTATGGATGTGCTATGAGCCTATGGCTATGACTAGGTTATTTTTCTGAGTTTGTTGTTCTCAAACTAAGTTATCTGAAATGATTGCTTAATTTTCTCTTGACATGTCCAGGACTCTCTTCAAAAGGACTTTGGATTAAAAACGGGGGAAATGTTGTGGAATTATAGTCGAGGGGTGGACAATCGTGCAGTTGGGTTGATCCAGGTTTGACAAAGAGATAATTAACAATATACTTTTCATTAACTTTCATGTGATCTTTTGCAGAGTTGTATTCCAATTTTTTCTCGTTTTTTTTAAACTCTTTTGTTAATATACAATACGAAATATATTACTACATTAGGTTATACAGAACGAGTACTGGATATACTAAAGCCACTGAAAATTAATTCTTCACTCCTCTCTGTGAGCAAGGCTTGATAACTACCGTAGTGTTTCACTTGTAGAAAAATAAGGGTAGACAAAGCAAAATTATCATTTTGATCTGCATTATAGAATGGTGAAGGCATTATTATATGTTGTGTATAAATAGGATTTTATTAATCTTTTGGTGTAGTATTACTATTATTATTTCAATGGTTCTATTTGTGCCTATAAATGGTACTTCCTTTGGAACTATTGAAAACATCAAAGAAATCCTTTTTTTTCATTGAAAACCAGAAGGCATTGTATATGAAAATACTTGTATCAACAGTTAAAGAAACAGAGAAATCAAAGGAAGATATTCATCTCTCCTCCATAGATCAAAGAAGTCCTTTTTAGTTAAATCATGATAGAAGATGCATGATTTTGTCCCATATGTTGATGGACTACCGCATAGGGAGTTTGGGGATTCTCCTCTGGGGTTTGGGTTCAAGATTCTGGTATAAATACTAAATACAACAATTTGAAACTCTTGTTATGAGAGTCATCTTGGGAACTGGCAAATCCTCTTTGGAATTTAGTATGGGCCAGCCAGCAATATAATGCAGGGGGCGCACCCCATTATCTCAGTCATCAACAAAAAGAACGGTGGATGGAGTAGAATGATACTACTACCTGAATGTTTTCCAAATAATATTTTCTTTGCAAAAGTAACCTAGTTTTGTTGTCTAGATTTTCTTACATTTTCTCAGAGTTTTATATTTTTACCCTGCGATGGTCCAGGAAAGCAAATCCATAGGAGCTGAAGTGAATTGGGGTGTTAGGTTCAAGGACTTCAAAGATGTGGGTAACGTAAATGGTTGCGTGTTTACCCATTTAAGATGAAAAAATACATGACTGTATGAGTGGATTAAGAACTAATATTTTAGCTATTACAGTGTCAATGCTTTCTCTTGAACCTTTGTAAGGAGGTTTCATTACGGTTGAATGGATGTGGAGTGCAGGGACGCACCTTTACCCTCAAGGTACGCCCTATTTCTTTTATACAGTAACAAACATCATTGAGTTATTGTTCCTTCAAGATATAAGTGGGATTTTATGTGCAAGTGCTATTAGCATCTTTTTGTGTGATGTATTGATTTAGATAAAAAAACGAAAAAAAAATGCTGATGAACCCACAAAGTATATGGGCTGCGGAGATTGTGAAAACTTGAGCCATTCATTAACGGTATAGTTGTCTGACAAATGCCTCTCGTTTTTTTTTTATTAATGGACTAAGTTCTACCGCCATGTTTGTGAATTTGTAGAATGCTTATTTATTATTTGTGTGATCTTTAGTGTCTAAATTTTTAAGGTTTTGGTGTTCTAGGTTCCTGTTGCCACTGATGATCTGGAAATTCTTCAAAGAATAGTAAAGCAACTTTTCGGGTTTTTTGTCATAGGTAATCCTAAACTAGGCTTAATTATGATTTTTCAGTTAATGTTAACATTTCTTACTTCTAGATTAAGAGACGTATCTTTTGAATTGAGTTAAATACCAGTTCTTTTGTCTAAGATTTTCTATGATGTCCTTCTTGGTGCATGTAGATGTCAAAGAAATTCGAGGTATTGGTTTACAAGTTTCGAAACTTCAAAATGTGGATATCTCTAGGCAGGGTAAGTTTGTGTGTATTATGAAAGCGTTTGCAGTGAGCTAATAAGATACTATTTTAGCAAGGAATATTGAAAAAGAGTGCTTTGGGGGAGCTGTCCTTCAATGGTCGACAATTTTTTTGTGAGAAAAAGGAAGAATAATCCTTCAAGTTGAGATCTAGAACATGTCGCATCCCTTGTAAATAGTCAACATTATTAAGATCTATTAGGGATGCATAACCATGGTAACAGAAAAGACCTTTCTGAAACTTTTTAGGGTAAATTGTCTATGCAACCCAAAGAATTCAATCTAGGGAGTTCATCAGCAACCATTTCCTGTTGGCCAAGACACTATCGAAATGTACAGTGGAGGATAATTCTTGGTTGCTTTGTTTGAATGAATGATGTTCTAGAAGCCAGAAAATTGAATTAGAAATTCAAATTCTATCGAATATTGATAACTTGTTGAACAGGACTATAGTATACTGAAAATACTCCAAGTAATATTGGGAAGTTTTCTTCAATTCCATTTATTAGATTATCATGAAGTGACTTTGAAACCTGTGATCCATTTTAACATCATTCAAACACTCCTTCACGAAACTGTAATTTATAGATAGGTAGTGAGGGGCTACTGATATCTAACTATATATCCTCCTAGAATCTAATATCCGATCAACTTGACTCTAAAATGAAGTATTCATTTTATATTTAAAAGAGAACTAATCAACTATTAATTAAATAGTCGGTGGATTATTTTTGGTCTGTCACCTTTTGGCATGTTTTTTTTGGGTGAAGTCGGTTTCATGTGTGTTTTCTTCTGAAGGGACGAAAAGAAATTCTTTGGACTCATGGCTCAGTTCATCTGCAACTACAAACGTAGAAAATGTTATTGGTCCTTCGGTGAAGGAAGTGGCTAATATAGGTATGGGATTTCATTCGCCAGTGGTCTTTATTTCTTCTCTTTTTTCTTTTATGATTGATGTGCTGACGTTCTTTTCCATTGAATCAATAATTTTAATTTATTGTGATTATTAGTATTGTAAGCTGCAACAATAAGGGAAAAAAAAAAGAAAGAACATCATGCTAGCTCAACACAACAGCTATATTTTTCTTTTCTTTTTCCTCCTGTGTTGTATTGATACATAGTGATAGTTAAACTATCTGATTTGATGAGAGAGAATGTGGTTACGTAGCTCTTTGTGACCAGTTCAAACCTAATGAATGATGATAGAAATCTTGTTGTCAGGTTGTGAGGCATAGGTTTCTCTCTTCTTTCATGTTCATTTCTTACCCAGTTCTTAGTTATGTAAATTTTAATGTCATCTTTACTTGCTCTGGTAGTGTTCCTACAGGGTTCCATGTATGGATGTACGCTCATGTATATGAATATAGTCTGAGTACCTTAGTTCTCATGTGTTTTTTCTTGGTTTAAAGTTGAAGCATCATTCTTACTCCGTACGTAATATTTTTTTTGAAACGGAGACAAACTTCTTTATTCATAAAAAGAACTCAATGTACAAGAGAATTGTACAAACAGAGTAATTCTTACTGTGTACGTAATAATCTTTACAGATAATGAGAAACAGAGCAACTCTGGAACTTTAGATCAGTTATCTACTGATCCTATAAGCCATCCGATTCAGATGGAGAACAACCAGCACCATAGTGAAGCTTTGAACCCAGTTTCACCTCCACCTCTTTGCAATCTGGATATTGGAGTTATAAGGAGCTTACCTCCTGAACTATTTTCAGAGTTAAATGAAATTTACGGTGGGAAACTAATTGATCTCCTGGCTAAGAGCAGAGACAAAAATGAAGTTTTCTCCTCTTCTATAAGGGTTCTGTCTCAAGGATCACAAGGTGAAATTTATCTGCATACCGATGCTAATTTTAAAATAGTTTTTGTTGCCAGTTTCTATAACTGACAAGGATTCTGGTTTTTTTCCCTTTTCTACTGTTAAATAAATAAAGGTGATGGACTTACTTTATCGGATATCCAAGGAAACAAAGTACAGTCCGAAAATAAGGTATTATTTAATCGAGACTTTGGAATAGTTCTCATATTTTTTGGTGGGCTATCCAAACAGTATCTAATAATCACAGTATAAGTTGATTATACTTACCTTTTTGTTTGCTACTTCACTTTTGAATTTTTAATCTGAATGCACAATCTTTTGTGAAGAGAGTGTTGCCCTTGATGTCTTTGTAATCAGTGAAGAGTACATCGGTGTTCTATTTTTTCAGCTTACTAGTCTTCGATTCACTCATGTATTTATGTGTTTTTTTTATAAAAAAAACTCATGTATTTATGTGCCTTTGGTGTCTTCGGTTCTATGTAACACAGCATATTGTTGATCGTTCACCACCTGCACAGATTTCTGGGGAAGGATTGTGCAATTTGGTGGCTCCTCTTACCACCTCTGGATCTCATAGAATTGATTTACTACCTTCATCTCTGAGTCAAGTAGATCCATCGGTATTACAAGAGTTACCTGAACCACTGAGGGATGACATACTTAAGCAGCTCCCAGCTCACAGGGGAAAGGAGCTTTCTTTGGAACATGCAGTCAAAAATCATCGGGAATCAGGCAGTGCTGTTGAGAATACATCTGGCTCACTGGATCCTTTGATGGAAAACGATCTTTGGTCTGGGAACCCACCTCTATGGGTTGATAAATTTAAAGCCAGTAATTGCTTGATATTAGAACTTTTTGCAGAGATCTATACCGAATCAGGATTACCGGGAAATCTATATGGGATTTTGCTAAGGACTTTATCTCAGTCTTGGCATCCTTCAGCTGCAGATTCTGATGGTTGGGATGGTGCTATCTATGGCTTATGTGAACTTCTTAAGCAGTACTTTAAGTTAAAGATAGAGTTGGACATTGAGGAGACCTATGTTTGTTTTCGTCTTCTTAAGAGGTAATTTTGTATATTGGTTGAGATGACCAGGTGATGCAGGCTTGAAGTTGTGTGCCCCTGTTTCAAGTGGTCTTGCATTGCTATATGATTTTACGATATTTATCATCCACCTTTCTTATTTTTCTTTTCTGGAATTTTATGCATGACCTCGCTAATCTAATATAATATTAGACTTCCATTAGTTCTAGGCTTCATTGTGTTATCCTTTGTTTTGCATCAGGTTAGCAATGAAGTCCCAGCTGTTTCTGGAAGTCTTCAACATTATTGATCCATACCTTCAGGTTATTGTCTTAAAATGCTAATTCGGATACTATAAACGTTTTAATTTTAAATCAATGGTATCCTGTGATTTCTCTCACAAATTGTACATACAATTCCTTTGATAGAATTGCCCTGTTGGACCTTTCCTTTTCTTTTAAGATGTCATAATTTAGCGGGCTAAAATTTGTATCTATGACATCTTTATTATCTATTTACTAAAGATGTTTAGTTTTTTCTATGCACATTTTCATTGAATTTCAAATCGTCAGGGGGCAGTCAATGAAATTTACGGTGGAAGTTTGAAGGTGTAGACCCATCACGCGTAGTGTTTGCTTGACCAGATGGCGTTGAGATGGAAATGTATGTGGAGAGTAAGATGCCTTTAATAATTTAAATAATTTCATGGTAGTCTCACTCCAATGAATTGATATCATACTACTTTATCGTCATTTGACAAAAACCTTAAACAAATAATGTCTTTCGTTAACAATATTCTTCAAATTGAAGCATCTTGAAA
Organism: Cucumis melo; assembly: GCF_025177605.1. NCBI lineage: Eukaryota > Viridiplantae > Streptophyta > Magnoliopsida > Cucurbitales > Cucurbitaceae > Cucumis > Cucumis melo. The sequence continues at coordinate 22,058,777 of NC_066865.1, forward strand.
CTAAATCCTTGAGGGTCTTTATCATGACTTTGCAACTGTTTAAATTCTAAAAATATATATGGAACAGAGTTTATTTGGGAGGACAGAACGAGGAGTTTTTCCCTCTAGCTCGTGGGACTGACGTTTATCATATCACAGTTTTGTTTATTAACGAAATTGACCTCTATACACATATAAGTCATATAATTGTTGATAAAATATGAAAATATGCGTCGCTCGGTAAAACTATTCACAGCTATGTAAAATGGTTCTGTAAGAAGCACATGATTTGTGTCTTTATTTAAAGATCAAATTTGTCATCTTATCTTATTTTTTTTTCCATAAAATTGAGATAGCTCGTCTTTTTTTAGTCCAAGTACTGTCAAATAATTGTATGACTTGATTTGATTTAAGTATTTACTTTTTTCTTTCAATTGTATGAAGTAGGTTAAATGCTCACAAATTTGAAGTGCCAGCGCTCTATCAAGCTCGGTATAAAGAAGTTCCAGCATATGGAATACAAAACTAAGTTGTGGAGAAAAAATTCTCAGCCGTTTCAGAAATTTCCTTTGGCATGGCAACAAAGACGGGGTTTCCATCTCACTTAATGAAAAGAGGTTAAACTCCCTATCGAAGTAGGTGGTCTTCACATTTGTGAATTAAAAGCACAAGAATCAAGCCTTTCTAGCAAAATGAATTTGTTACTTCGAAGCAGAAAAAGGGCCACCTTGGAGAAGCAAATAGTTATTGCTGCCAAATATGGTACCCCCACTCTTATCACAAGTCTGGTTATATAGCAAATATAATTAAATTTATCCTAACCCGTCGATTTAAGTTTTTGGATTGAGTGGTGATTTACAAGGTATCAAAGAGGGAGCAAAAGCAAGAACTATTGGTGTTTGAACTTCTGTAGTATCATTTCAGTTGGGGAGCGATTTAATAAAAACAAATCAAAATCGGAAACAGACCCATGCAGTTCGAGAAGCTTGGAATAATTCTTCTGCTTGCTGAGATTTAGGCTATAGGATGAACTTAAAGGAAGAAGAAATCGTAGGATTGGCACCGTTGTCCCGCCTCCCATCAGCCAGATGTTTATTCACTCGGGAGAACTTTTGGGTTTGGAGAAAGGACTTAAACGGAGCTTTCACCAATCAGTCTTCAACTCCAGACCATGCTTTTGCTTCTGTGGCCCAAAATACATATCACCCATTTATTTGGAGATTTGGTGGCGAAAATGTCGAGTAAAGGTCGAAGATCATAAATCCCACCACTCAAGGGAGCAAAGGAGGAACAAAGTTGTCAATTACGTCCCAAATCCAATTAGGGAAGCCATAGTTGCCAACACCTCAATTCAACTTCCTAAATGCTACACAAAAGAACCAAAACCAGGTAGAAACCATGCGACAAAATGAGCAACTTGATTTCGAGCACGAAAGAAAAAGAGACATTTCCCAACTGCCTAGCTAGCAACAATAGAACTCTTCAATTATATTTTGCTTCAGGTTGGCAAATATTTTACTTCAAATATTCAAATCAGACAAGAAGCACGCCTTTGGTAAGCCCTTTAATTCTTGTACATATATATGTATCATACAAGCATTTACAAACAAAATTAGAATGAAGAAATATTTATCAAACAAGTTTATGTTTTTTCCAACAAGAAATATGGGTGTCATTAAATGGGACTCTAAACAATGTTTGCCAAGTTATTGTTGTTGTTATTATTATTACTGTTATTATTTGAATTTGCCAATTGTTGAGGTTATAGGAACTGTTTCAAGTTTCATAGTCAATGGGTGTATGAGTAGTTGATCTGTTATTTTGATTTATCCTTCACCAAAAGTTTCTGAAATTGAGAATCCAATGCATTACTACAATCTTGTCTCTTGTGCCATCCAATCGTCTTTTTTTGGCAGGGTGAGTCACAAATACCTTTCATTATTATTATTATTATTTTTTTTTTAAAAAAAAAAACATGGTCAATCAAGTTCTTGAATTTTGAATTCTGACTTAATGTGTGTGTGTGTGTTTTTTTTGTTTTTTTTTTTTTTAATTTTTAATTTAGACAATACGAGTAAAATAGGAAGACGAACAAACTAGGAGTACATAAAAGTGAGTTTAGTTCTTAAATAATTAACGCACCAACTGCTCATATTATTCTATTTTCTTTACATCCATTGACTAATTAAGTTGTTCCCTCGATTCTAACCATATTCTGTAACATTAATTTTGCAAACGAGTCTTCATGTATAGTTTCACGTCCATATATTATTATTTAGCCTTTGTCCTCCTTTTCCTAATTTTTCAACTTTTCTTTATTATTTCAAATCAAAGCTATCAAATTAAATTGAATTTTAGAAAAACCGCAAAAATGTTTATTTAATTTTCACCGTCATTTCATTTCAAAATAATAACGTAATTAGTAACTTTTTAGAAAATTTTAAGTTGACTTCTAACTCATGCCAACGTCACAATTGATATGAATTTTTATTATGTCAACCAACCCTTGAACCAATCAAAGCTTAGGATCTCCACAAATCAAAATTGAGATGGAAAATGAAAAATCAAAATTAAGATGGAAAATGAAAAATGAAATCTTGTAAAGAGAACATTTTTCTAAGATCTTATATGAATGGTAGGGAAAAGAAAAAAGAAAAAAATTAAACCTTCCCCACTTCTAATTAACCAAATTGATGTGAAATTATATGTTCACATTTCCGACACACACCAAAAGAATCAACTTTTTCATACTAATTCCCATTGTCAAACCTCAAGAATTTGAAGTTTTTTCAAACCCTAATTTTCAAAACCTCAAATAATAATAAATAATATATAATAACAAAAGTTGTGTCCTCCGCCATATGCTCCAAAGTCAAAACATCAAACCTCACCCTTTTCTTTTATTTTTCTTATATAAACATTCATTTCCTTTTCTTCATTTTACCAAACTTATTTACAAATTTCTTCTTCTTCTTCTTCTTCTTCTTCTTCTTCTTCTTCTTCTTTCTCTCTTAAATTATTATAATTAATATAATGAACTCTAAATCTCTCCTTCTGGCTCTCAGTCGCACTGCCATTTTCATCTTCTTCCTCTTGCTCTCCTCCATTCAAGTCCACTCTTCAAGACCTCTTAAACATGATCATCATCATCATCCTCCTTCTTTGGGAGTTTCTCCGGTGACAAAACTTCACATATACAAAGATTATTCGGGTCCGAGCCATAGAGGGTCTGGCCATTGATGACTCGCCGAAAGGATTCTATCATCTGAAGATTGCATGTGTTCTTTCACCTTTAAACAAATTCTTCGTTTTGTACTATTTTTTTTTTTTGCATGTTTTGCTAGAGAAGTGATAAATGTTTTGTGTACAGAGGCAATAGTTCATATGTACTTTTTCATTTTTTTTTAATTTTTTGTTCATTTATTAGATTGTATACCTAAATTATTATTCAAGTATAATTTATAGTCAAGGATATCAATACGTTTTCTACATTTAAGAATGGGAAAACGTAACGGTGTGTTTGATCTATTATTTTGTAGGAGTGATGAATACTGAGAATCATGTCACAAACTTAATAATACAAATTTCAACATGTAATGTTGTAATTTTTTTATATAGGTTCAATAGTTCTTAACAATATTGGTTGACATCGATAATTTCATAAAATAAATCTTGATTTTTTTGTCAATTTTTTCAACTACTCAACTTGGAAACTATATTTTTATTCAAATATTAGGACACAATCTATTATATATTATTTATTTTATGGGTTTGAACTCTTTATTATATTAATTCTAAGTCTTTGTCTAAAATAAAATGCATGATCTAATTTTCTTTTTAAAATCGAAATAAGATGTTAGTTGAATTTATTATATTGAATTTACTAGGTTTTCAATATAAGTTAATATATATATATATATATATATATATATATATATATATATATATATATAGCTAAAAACTTTATCCATTCGACTCTATTGGAATTGGAATAGACTAATTTAGTTATGATTAGTTGTTCTCACAGATAATTTTTTTATATACTTGTGATAATCTTCTTATCTCTGATACTTCTTTCTTCTGTATCCCTTTCCTCTCCTTTCTAATGGCTTTTCATTTCCATTCCTCCATTCATTCTCTTTTGCTTTTGCTTGCTCACATGGTCTACACAACTTCCGAATAGTTCAAAAACCAAAAACTAAACAGAGAGTAAATCCAAAATATCAGTTTTAGTTTTGAACTTAAAACCAAATTTAACTTCATTTTACTAACAACTTCCAAAAATATTAAGAGCTTGGCTTCATCTCTAGTTTCGTCTAAAACTAGACCAAACCAAACCATAGAAATAATCCCTAATAATATCAAGTACTTCCAATTAACTACATCTCATGTAATTAGGGGGCCACAATTTCAAATAAGATAATTAGAAGTTTAAGTCAGTATACTTCTGGTTATAAATTTGTTTCTATATATCCAATAGATCTTTTACATATATTATATATGAAAATGTTAAATTAATTGCTATATCATATATGATTTAACCTTGTGTTAATAGTTCGTAGGATCTCCAAGAATTTAGTTCCTTATACCATAATCTAAGGTAGTTTTCCTAAATTTTGTATGAGATTATTATTTACTGGAATATCAATGTATGTTACATTTTCTTTATTAAGTTGGTGACTCCAAAGTATCTAGGAGCACTTGTAAAAATAATAAAAAAAAATTATGATACAATTTACCAAGTATTTATCTTTATTATTATTTTCTAAAAATATTTATCTATATCGACATAAAATTAACCCTAAAAAAGTATTAATGATAATAATATTATGATTTATTGTTGTTCTATTTCTTATAAATATTTTAAATGGTTTCGTTTTTTGTGCTACTAAAAAGTCAAGGACCCGTACGTACGTGGATCCACCGGTGAATTGCTGGTAGCCAACATGCTCAAACAACAGCAAGATTCCGTACACAACAACCCAAGTCCGAACCATAGACCGGCGGCACATGGAATAATATAATAAGGCGCCTCTGTTCATCCTCTATCACCATTTTTATATATATTCCCCCAAAACTCCCTTCTTCCTCATCCATCACTTTATTCACTCTATCAATTTCATCATTTCTTCTCTCCACCCAAATGGGGTTTCCAATTACACTCACCGGATTATTGAAATCCGTCGCCGAAACTTTCCCTCACCGGAGAGCCTTATCCGTATCCGGAAAGTTCGATCTCTCACATTCCCGTCTCCAACACCTCGTTGATTCCGCCGCCTCTAAACTCGCCGCCGGCGGTATCAAGCCCGGCGAAGTCGTTGCCCTTGTTTTCCCAAACACCGTCGAGGTATTATATTAAATTTCAATACAATAAAACCACCCATCATAGGATTAAAACTTTTGATTCATTTTGATTGTTTGATTATTTTTAGTTTGTGATCATGTTTTTGGCTGTGATCCGAGCTCGAGCCACTGCGGCGCCACTCAACGCCGCCTACACGGCAGAGGAGTTCGAATTTTACTTATCGGACTCCGAATCAAAGCTGTTGGTTACGTCTATAGAAGGCAACGGCCCGGCCGAGACGGCAGCGTCTAAACTCAAAATCAAGCACGTGACCGCTTCACTTCCCGATGCAGGTGCCGAGTTGGTTGTCTCTTTGACTAAGTCCAACTCGAATGGTTCCGAGTCTGACTCATTTCTTGAAGTCCTCAATGAAGGATCCGACGTGGCGTTATTCCTTCACACGTCAGGCACCACGAGCCGTCCCAAAGGCGTCCCATTGACTCAGTTCAATTTGGCCTCCTCGGTTAACAATATTATATCGGTTTACCAACTCACTGAGTCCGACTCCACCGTTATTGTCCTTCCATTATTCCACGTCCACGGATTAATGGCTGGATTACTAAGTTCACTAGCTGCCGGAGCTGCCGTTTCTTTACCGGCAGCCGGGAGATTCTCGGCGTCGACATTCTGGGCCGACATGATCCAATACAACGCCACGTGGTACACTGCCGTGCCTACAATCCATCAAATCATACTAGACCGGCACTCAAACAAACCGGAAAAGGTTTACCCGAAGCTCCGGTTCATTAGAAGCTGCAGTGCGTCGTTAGCTCCAAGTATCCTGAACCGGTTGGAGGAGGCGTTTGGGGCGCCGGTTCTGGAGGCGTACGCGATGACGGAAGCGACACATCTGATGTCGTCGAACCCATTGCCGGAAAACGGTCCGCACAAGGCCGGGACGGTGGGTAAACCCGTGGGTCAAGAAATGGTGATACTGGACGAGAACGGCATCGTTCAGGAAGCGAATGTGAAAGGGGAAGTTTGTATCAAGGGTTCGAATGTGACGAAGGGGTACAAAAGTAATCCGGTGGCGAACGAGGAAGCGTTCCGTTACGGGTGGTTTCACACCGGAGATATTGGGTATTTTGATTCTGATGGGTATTTGCATCTTGTTGGTCGGATCAAGGAATTGATCAACCGTGGAGGTAAATCCCAAATTTTGTTAACATCTTTATTTATTGGTATATATTGTAATAATTAAATTAAAAAATATGAATGAATGAACAAATAAAAAAGGGGAAAAGATATCGCCGATTGAAGTGGACGCAGTGTTGTTGGCTCATCCGGAGGTGGCGCAAGCTGTCGCATTCGGGGTTCCCGACGATAAGTATGGGGAGGAGGTAATTTTTTATTTTTTTTATTTTTATTCTTCATTTCTCCTTTTATTTATTTAATATATATTTTTGTCCATTACTGCATGTTTACTTGAGATTAATCAGAACGATTTGATTGTTTAAATACTTTTTCACGTTCAATTACGTTAAATAATTCATGGTAATTTTGTTTGTATGTGTTAGATAAATTGTGCTATAATCCGAAGAGAAGGATCAAAGATTGGAGAGGAAGATGTATTGAGGTTTTGCAAGAACAATTTGGCTGCTTTCAAAGTCCCCAAGAAAGTGTTTCTTACCGATTCACTCCCCAAAACTGCTTCCGGCAAAATACAACGTCGAATCGTAGCAGCTCATTTCCTCCACCAAGGTTCCTGATAAGATGATCAATCTCCACCTGATCAACGTAATAAAAAAGAGCAGATAGATTATTGGTGGATTCTTAGTCGAACTATGAGGTCTTGATTTCATGGAAGTTCTAAGAAACTTTGATTGTTAACTTAATATTAGACTATCAATATAAAGTTTAGGAATAGACGTTGAAATAAACAAAATTTTGGTGGAAATATTATCATTAATGTGACTAAATGTGTATCATTTACTATTTTATCTTCATTGAGTTTATTACTTTAGCTATTGAAGTTTTCTAATACATTTTAAATAATGAGACGAATACTCATCCTCTAACAGCTCAAAAGTTTGAAAAAATCAACTATAAACTAGAGATATAAGGTTGAAAGATCGATGGGGCTTAGGTTTTGTATTAAAATCCAAATAAAGGACAAAATGCAGCCTTTTATAAAGGGGAAAAGCCACTTGGCCTCTCAACTTTTAATTGTTTAATTAATTTATAGTTAAAATATGATATTCTTTTTAGCTTTTCATGAATTAGTATTATAATGTTTTGTTTAAGTTATAGCTAATGTAACCATTTTAGTATTTGTATGAGAGATAGTACAACCATTTTTATTTTAGTATTTTCAAGCAATAGTCACTACGATACAAAGAAAATATAATCACTACTACAAAAACTGACTCTCTTGACGGTTTTAAACTGTCAAGAATGAGTATTCTTGACGTTTTCAAAACCGTCGTTGAATCCAGTGTCAAGAAAGGCCATTTTCTTGACGGTTGTAAAAAGTGTCAAGAATTGATATCGTTGACACTTTTTAACCGTCAAGTATTCAATTTTTCATGACAGTTGAGAGCCGTCAAGAGAATACGTTTTTATGACTGTTTTAAACCGTCAAGAATGAGATGATGAAGTCCGAAAACCGTCAAGAATACGATTATTCATGACATTTCAAAACCGTCAAGAGTAAATTTTTCATGACATTTTAAAACCGTCAAGTATTCAATTTTCATGACATTTACAAACCGTCAAGAGTTCATTTTTCATGACATTTAATAACCGTCAAGAGTACTCTTTGCCATGACATTTGGAACCGTCAAGAGTGCTTTTTAATGACATTTTAGAACCGTCAAGAATTTTGTTATTTATGACATTTGCAAGCCATCAAGAAATATATTGTTAATGACATTTGAAAACCGTCAAGCAACTTTTCATTTTTTTAATTGTAATTTATTTTATATTATTCTTCCTGTATTATGCTCCCATTGGTCCAAAAATTCAACTACATATAAACAACAAATATACATCAAATGGCAACTAAACATCATCCATTCAATATCATTTCCAAAACTTTGCATCATATTCATATATCATTTACAAAACCAATATATATATATATAAACAATTTCAACAGATTTCCAAGAATTGAACTAAACATTATCTATTTAACTAACCTAGCCCAAAAGTATATCATCCCCAATCCATAAACTTTCATATGGCAACCCCCTACATAAGCACAGAAGTCTTTCGACTAACGCCAAAAAGGTCAGCAGGTAGTGAAAAAGTGATGCTGGAATCTTTCTCCATTACCTTCTCAGCATATCTGAGAATCGACTTCAACGCTAATGGCAAAGTTGATGTCGATTCACATACAACTTCTGTAGGCATTTTTATTAAGTCCCTCTCCTAATTCAAGAACATCCAAATTCAGTAAGACGTACAATATTAGACATTCGAGTTTAATAGTGGATTACATACCATTTACAAGAAACAAACAACAAACTTACAAGAAACAAACAACAAACTTACAACTTTTTATGCAACCATTTACAAGAAACAAACAACAAACTTACAACTTTTTATGCAACCATTTACAAGAAACAAACAACCCCCTGCCCCCCCCCCCCCCCCCAACTTTTTATGCAACTATTTACAAGAAACAAACAACACCCTCCCCTCCCCCCCTCCTATGACAAATTCGTACAAGAATCCTAGTTACAACTTTTTATGCAACCATTTACAAGAAACAAACAACAAACTTACAACTTTTTATGCAACCATTTACAAGAAACAAACAACAAACTTACAACTTTTTATGCAATCATTTACAAGAAACAAACAACAAACTTACAACAAACAACAATCATTTAAAGTAAATTAAATTAGTTCAAAAAGTCTTGTGGAGATATATGAAAGAATACAAGAAATTCATAATATGAAAGAAATTCATATGAAAGAATACAAGAAATACAAGATTTTAGCAACTTCTACTAACAAAAAGAATACAAGTTACTTAAGAGACCTTTGTAATTTGAGTACACTTCTCTTAATTTTGCAGTCTCTTTGTAACAAAAAATTCAAATAAATCTTTCATTCCCTTTTCTTTGTTATTGCCACATATAGGTACAAACAAACATCTCTTCTCTATTGCCTACACTACCATACTAATATATAATAGAACATGGCCAGCCCAGCCCAAACACTTCAACAACCTTAATCTTCACAAATCCTCCATCCCCTCGTCCATTTATAAATCTCCCCATCCTTCTCATCTTCATCAGGAAAAAGAAGGCAGAGTAAAACAAATAAAAAAAAAAAAAACCATATTCATTCGTCATCATCTTTATTATTATCATCCCAATTATTTTCTTTTAACTACTTTCAACTATACTCAAATTTTAAATTATTGTTGTTTAACCACTTTTAACTAGTTCCAAACCCAACTTTCGAGTATGAGAGGTAGAACTTGCATTTACTTTTTTCTTTTTTCCTTTTTTCTTTTTATAAAACTTCAGCATTTTTGGACCATGGCCCATTCTTGTATCTATACTTTGTGCAAAGGTTTATTTGAGTTTAGAGAATTTGGACCAACTCAAAAATTTTCAATTGGTTGGATTGGTTATTATAAGATTCAAGAAATGTGGTCTCCAACATAATGCTTAGATTTTTGGCTTGTGTTAGATTATATAAAACTCCAAAAGAAGACACGGTTTATTTCTTTCACCTTTAATTCAAATTCTCCATTTTCATTTTTATGTTTTGGTTTTTCTATAAACAACCTTTTTCTTTCGACCAAAAAAAAGAGAAATCACAGCATTCATTCCCTTTTCTTTGTTATTCTGTTTATATTATCTCAATTCATCCATATCATTTTTCTTCTTCTCTCTTTCAAATCCTTCCAAAACTGTGATAAAATGAAAAAATGAGTATGATAAAATGAACTATGAACTCAAAATCAAAACTCAGAAATCAAAACTATGATAAAATGACTTCAATTTTGAACTCAGAAATCAAAACCATGGCAGCAAAGTCACTTCAATTTTGAACTCAAACTCAGAAATCAAAACTATGATAAAATGACTTCAATTTTGAACTCAGAAATCAGAACCATGGCAGCCAAGTAACTTCAATTTTGAACTCAAACTCAGAAATCAAAACTATGATAAAATGACTTACGGCTGGGTAGTCGTCGATGAATGAGGTGATGCGGCGGTTGTCGTCAGGCGGTTGTCGTCGGAAGAGATGCGGCGGTTGTAGTCGAAGCTGCTGTCGTTGAATCGGAAGAGACGCGGAGGTGATACGGCGGTGGTCGTCGTCGTCGTCGAAGGTTTCGTCGTCGAAGGTTTCGTCGTCGAAGGTTTCGTCGTCGTCGAAGAGACGCGGAGGTGATACGGAGGTGAATGGCGCGAGGCGGTGGCCTTTCGCGATGAGGAAGAAGAAGAATGAAAGCCACGCGAAGCCTCTAGGGTTTTTTTAGATAAATAAATTTAATAATAATAATAAATTTTAAAAAATTTAAAAAATAATATAAAATAATAATAAAATAATAATATATTTTTTAAAAAATAGGTTTTTTTTTAAAAACATTCTTGACGTTTTTAAAACGTCAAGAAATATCAATAAATTTGAAAATGAAATTTTTTGACGTTTTAAAACGTCAAGAATTTAACGACATTTCTTGACAGTTTTAAAACGTCAAGGATAAATATATACATTTGACGTTTTAAAAAAACGTCAAGAATATCAAACTCATGATAATTCTTGACGTTTTAAAAATGTCAAAAATGTAAAATAAACAACTTGACGGTTCCAAAACGTCAAGGAAACATTGCATATTACTTGACGTTTCAAAACTGTCAAGAATTCTGTAAATTGCCTCCCCTCCGCCTTTTAATCAAAATTCTTGACGGTTTTTTCATTAAACCGCCCCTTTCTTGACGGTTTTTCAAGAAACCGTCAAGAAAAGAAAAAATCAACCGTCAAGAAAGGGTCTTTTTCTAGTAGTGAATGCATAGTTTATGTTGTGATGTTTTCGGTTGCCTCCCTACGTGTTGATTTTTAGGTAAAAGTCTATTAAGATTTCAACATTGTTAGTTATTAATATACTAAAATTCATTAACATGTAATTAATTAATAGAATGAATATATATGGATGATTAATATTTTCAAAAAAACTTTTTAAAGATTTTGAAGTATATGGTAGGCCTATTAGGATTTCAACATCGTTAATTATTTTATATACTAAAATTTATTAATAGATGTGTGATTAGTTATTAGAATGATTAATATTTTCAAGAAACCTTTTTATTTTTCATTTTAAAGCGATTTTTGAATGATAGTCTTTTTTAAATTTTATTCTCTATAATCTTACCAAAGTCATTTCAAATGGTGGAACTAATATGAAAAATTTTAATATACGATGATTTTAAATTAGAAGTAACAAAAAATTATTTTATATATAAATAGAATTAAGAATAGAAGTTATATAAGTCCGAATATGAAAAGTTTGGTTGATTATTCAATACTAATGTAAATTAACACTAAAAATTGACTTTAATTTAATTATATTTAATAATGAAATTTCAACAAAAACAGCTAAACATATTCCCTAATTTAATATTTAGTCAGAAAAATGATTCTACAAAAATAGTCTCCATCATAATTCATTGAAAAAAATAGTATGAAACAAACATTCACTTAATGTACATAAGTTGGCACTTCACTCTTCATCAGAGCCAAATGTCATTAGTAGGATGTAATATGTATTAGTTTAATAAACACACCATTAAGGATTTATTATGTCAAGGCTTTAAATTTTACTTTTGTCCCTAAATTTTGAATATTATTCTATTTTGGTCCCTAAAACTATATATATATAAAAAATATATTTAATTTGTTCAAAATTTTTAAAAATACTTATTTTGATTTCAATTATCAAAACTTTGTTAAAGGATCGGTATGGCAAAATTAAAGACTTTTTAGAAGAGAACTCCATCAATATCGTTTTCATTCGTTAAAGATTTTTGATCGTTTACTATTTTGGTATATTGATTGTTGGTATTTTACTCCTTTATCTTCCTCAATGTATTTAATTTCAAATTTTCATTTATAAAAAAGTTAACAAAAGTAAAATAAATATTTTAAGAAAGTTGAATATTTTTAAAAAATTTGAAACCAAAATAGGATTCAAACTTTGTTAACTTTTTGTTGAGGGACAGATGGAAATTAGAAAGTGAAAATTAGGGGTTTGATGAGTGAAAATAGGATAAATTGAAATGGATAAAAGCTTAATGTGGAAAATGTATTGGAATTAATGAGATAAATAATATTTGTGGAAATAATGGATTGGATGAGAGCCATTTTAGACAATTCTCAACCTTTGTTTTTGTTTCCCTAAACCACTTTCTTCTTCTCACCTCTCATTTCATTCCAAAAATTAAGGATCTCTCTTCTCCATTCTCTTTTTTCTCCTCTATTTCTCTCTTTCTTCTTCCCTTTCCCTTTTCCCATACTAACAATTAACCCTAATTTCTTTCTCCTTACTCCTCAACAAATTAAACAATGGTATGTTATTGTTTCTCATCTCTCAGCTTTCCAGTAATCTCAAACTCGACTTTCATAACCATTTCGATTCCTTTTAGTTTCAACCCTTTTGGAAGATCACGTGTTATAGTCGTCGTTTCTATGTGATTTCATTGTTTGTCTTTTATCCAGTATCAAATGTCTTACCTTTTATATTATGTTTATTCACGTAGTTCAATGATCAGTGATTGATTATTATAAAATATAACGTATAATTCACTTGTTAACGTTAATTGTTTTGTTTATAATTCATGTTGATTACTATAGGCGAACGCAGCGTCTGGAATGGCTGTGCGAGATGAATGTAAATTGAAGTTTTTGGAACTAAAAGCAAAGAGAAACTACAGATTCATCATTTTCAAGATTGAACAACAAGAAGTTGTTGTAGAGAAATTGGGAAGACCAGACGAAACATATGAGGATTTCACTGGATCTCTCCCTGCAGATGAGTGCCGCTACGCTGTGTTCGATTTTGACTTCATTACTGATGAGAATTGTCAGAAGAGCAAGATCTTCTTCATTGCATGGTACGTAATTACTCTCGAATCCAATCCAATCCAATATAGTTTATATGTCGATGTTGATCTAAATGGTGGTATGCATGTTGTTTGAGAAACATATATATAGGTCACCGGACATATCAAAGGTGAGAAGTAAAATGGTGTATGCAAGCTCGAAGGATAGATTCAAAAGAGAATTAGATGGAATTCAATTTGAGTTGCAAGCAACGGATCCAAGTGAGATGAGCTTTGACATTGTCAAGGCACGTGCATTTTAATTAGATTAATTTTATTCAATAATAATGCACACACAACAAATATAATATAATCTAATCTAATCTAATCAATTATTCTTTATTAATTCCCTCTAAATTATATTAAAATGTGTTCTTTTTTGTTCATCTCAACAAAGCTACACATTTTATATAGAAAGAAGCTTTTGTAATTTTCTTTCTCTTTCTTCTTCTTCTTCTTTTTTTTACTCAATTGTGTACGTGTAGCATTTCACATGCCCAATGTATTTGGAAAGTTCTTAATTATATTAATCTTTCGTGATTTTTTGTACTTTGTAGTAATTGTGTTATGAAACAATCAACCATCGACAAAGCGTTCTTGTTTATGTAATGTAGCGATCGATTTAGAAATTTTTATATACGATTAAAATAGAGTTTAATTGAACTAAAATCTTCCATTTCACGTGTTAAATGAATTAAATTGTAGAATAATTACCAATTCAAAATGATACATGTTTATATATTAAACAGATATGTATGTGTACTAATTTTTAACGTAACGATGTTTACATTTCATTAAAGCGTTACCGTAGTTTAATTTTATTAACAAATGTATTCGCATGATCACCTTAATCAAAGATAGAGAATGGAATATTTAACTAAATCTATTGGTTAATTTGATGAAATATAAACTTCATAGTAAAATTGATACCAAGGTACAACTAAAGGGTGAACTATTAATTTTTTTAATATTTATAAATACTTGATTTATGATTTTACACAATATTAAAATCTAAATGAAAAACCTACATTTCATATAGGTAGAAGACATAAAATTTAAAATCTATTAGATTAAACCAACAAAATGAATTTATAGATTTTTATGAGTGTAAAAAACATTTCTTAAGAAAATGAAAAAACATTTGCAACTCGTAAAAAGATTCTTTATAAGATAGATGCAATTCTAGACCTAATAAAAAGCATTCGGGTCTTTGTATTGTTATCTTTGGAGGTAGATGTTCAATTCTTCCACTTCACACCTAGTAAAGAAAATTCCAAATAAAACAAGGTGAAACCAAAATAAGCACTACGTTGAAGGTTTATCGATGTTGAAAAGACAATAAGACCTCACATTCTTTATAAGATAGATAATAGACTACTTCAATTGTGAACGGGTTTTGAGATGCAATATCTTGCTTTAAATAGGTTGAGAATTTCACATTGAAAAGATAAACAAGTCAATTATTTGTCTAAAACACAAGCAAAGTTGATATATCTTTTTTCACAATAATTGTGGGGAAGGTCGAGATTGAACCTCCAACTTTTTCACGAGAAATCATTACAACTATCTTTAAACAAAACTCATATTGACAAACAAGTTAGATATATATATATATATATATATATATATATATATCAACTAACAAAATTTCGTTTTGTTTGGAAATATATAGATGGGGTTTGATTTATATAAGTTTGGATTAATATTATGGTCTAGCTTATTAGCTTGTTGCATTTTTCTTCCCATTTTTCTAGTGAATTTTATGGTTTATATGGCAGGATCAAGTTAAGTTTTATTCATCTTTTATAATTAATTTGTTTGAAAGTAATTTAGAAATGTCACGTTAAAAGATTGTTAATTATAAGATATACTTTTTATCATTAAAACATCAATTACCTAATGTCTAATTCCACATATTTAAGTGTAAATTTAAAAATTTAAAAATTTAAAACATATATATATTTCACACCAAACTGATTTTTAATTATTTGATATTTAATCCCAAAACACACCCTTTTAATAATTTCAATTAACTAATCTGGTCAATATGAAAACATTTCCTCAACTAAAAATGAGGGTCAAGGGGCCTCTAAAATAGACCTACTTTCCAATAGCCATTATGCCACGTGTCACCACTATTCAAATCAAGATGTGCCACGTGTTATGTCACCTATTCTTGGGCCACACGTGTCAAGCAACATTTCCATCTAAACCAACTATATAAATCACAAGCAAACATTGAATTCTAAATCAACAAACTTACAAAATTGTACTTGAAAAGAAAAAAATCCTCTCCAAGTTCTCAATTTCTTTTTGAAAATTTCCTTTTAAAAGAAATGGCAGATAACTCCCAGAAGATGAGCCATCAGATTGGAGAAGCCAAGGGTCAAGCACAGGTTCTCTCACTACCTCTCTTCATCGTTCTTTATATTTAGCCCCCAAGAGTATCTTAATCTTTTTTGAACTTTTGTTGGTTAAAAACAAAAACCCCATATATATTTAGTAAGTGATTTTGTTTTGTTATGGGATGATAAATATAGGAGAAAGCGAGCAATTTGATGGACAAGGCAGGTGATGCAACTCAATCAGCTAAAGAGTCAGTGCAAGAAGCAGGACAACAGATGAGGGCCAAAGCAGAAGATGCAGCTGATGCCGTCAAGGATGCCACCGGAATGAACAAATGAAGCCTCTACGATACATAAATATGATAGCTTTATAAAATAAATGCTATCGTAGACCTTTTATAGCGTTCTTACAATTTTCCGTTTCTCCATTTTTATGCTCTGCAATGCTTCCTTTTAGTTTTTCCTTGGGCTATGTTATGGCTATTTCTTGTGTCCTCCTCTCAATAAGAGAATAAGAGATATTTGATAAGAATGGTACAAACTTATGCTGTCAAGGAATGAGACTTTCTTTTTTATCAACCACTATTAATTAGGTGAATAGGTTTAATTTATGTTCTATTTGTTGGACCATAATTAAAACATTAATTACACTTTAATTAAAAAGGAATGAAAACAAATATATGTGATTTAAATCCAAAGAGAAAGCTAAGACTGTCAATTTTTTTATGAAATTTGTTCAACTTAGAAGAACGTAGATACATTAGATTAATTAATTAGGTTCTAATCATTTGTTTTTTAATTTTAATTTTTTAATTAGGTTTGTTTTATTATAATTTCAGGAAATTAGGATAAAATAACATAAAAATAAAATTATTTATGAAATATTTAGTAAAATTTTAGATTTTATTGATAAAATAATTTTTATATACCAATTTATATATTTTTATTAATGTAGATTGGAAATGTCTTATAGTTTTATCATCTTTATTAACTAAAAATACTTGAATTCTTAGGTCAAATTATGGAAACAAAAACTTTTCTTTTCAAAACTTGATTCGATTGATGAATAACATTTTAAAAAATAGATAACAAAACACAAAAAAATTAATAAATGATAAATTCTTTAAATTTCTCTCATTGTTTTATCCCTATAAAATGCAAAGTATGGCAAAAATGAAAATATTCAAATTTTTTTGTCAATTTCTTTTATCTCTCTCATTTTCGCAAAATTATTTATTATTTTATGGTTCATACTCAAAAAGAAATTCTTTTTCACGATTTCTTGACGATTTTTCTGATGGACAATACTCTTTAAATAATATGACATTTTTATATGGGTTTTCGATGGATATTTTACTATTTTTTACATGTGTGGATAGTTTTTTTTGACGGTCTAAGACTTTGAAGAAGATGGTCATTGTATGAAAAAGAAACATTTTTTTTTATGATATTTTGGCATGACCATGAAATCAAAATTTGTCTTAGTTGAGGAAAGCCAAATTTGTAAGAGGGTAAATAAGTAAATTAATCATCAGAATCAAAATCAAATAAGTCCTAATTAAATTACCTCACAAATTTCCATCAAAATAATTGCAAGACTCTATCTATACAATAATTTAATGACGTTTGGATTTAAATACGAAATTCTCGATTCACATGAAATAAAAAAGTGTAAAATGGAGTTCCAAGAGAGTTTTTAATTAGTTGGTTTTAAATATGATTAAAATTTATACTCAATAGACAAATTAATATTTAGAATTTTGTGTGTCAAAATTTAATTAGATACAAACTGTTTGTGAACACAATATGATTGATCAGCAAGGCATGTATATATATTATTATTGAAAAGAAACTGTTGGAAGAGAAGAAATTCAAATTTTCCAACTTTTGATCTACTGTATAAGAAGACATAAACAGATTCTTAAGATTTGGTTTACGTTATATTTGGAGTCCATTGAGATTTTGTAAAACTCGACAAATTTTACTCGTGAGGTTTACATTATTTGGTAGAATTATTAGTTCATTTTCGTCGGTTTCTCACTAAATCCTAATGAAAAACTGATGTGACATTTATCGTGGTGGGCATGGTTTCCACCGGCTGTCAGTCCTCCATTCACTTAGCTTGTCGTTATTGCCACCGTTTTTCTTCCTTCTATTTTCTTCTCCTTTCGTGTTCTTTTCTTTTTCCTTATTCTTGGACCTCCTCCTTGTTTCTCCCTTCCATTTCAGAAAGCATACAGTATCATCGATAGTTCAAAAATTTAGTGAATTTGATCGGTTTTTACAAAATACATTATTGAAAGAGAGAGGATGAAAGAGAGAATGCGATATTTTCTTTACTTAAAGCAAAATATTTTAGCCCTACACTCGATTATTATTAGCCCCTCATTCTTATGAATAGATTGGAGGCTCAAAACTCAAAAGGTATATCAAACCATTTTCTTTTTCCACACAAATTGAAGATGAGGCTAGCTCGCTCAAAGGCCTTTTGGAGCTTTAGCCAAAAAACAAAACAAAACAAAATCGAAAAAGTCACTGATAACAGAAAACAAATGATGGGCTGAATGAAACAAATATTATCATTTGTTCATGCCAGTGGCATCTTTGACAGCATCAGCTGCACCTTGTGCCTTAGCTTTCATCTGTTGTCCTGCCTCTTGCATCGACTCTTTTGCTGATTGGGCTGTATCACTTGCCTTGTCCATCATGTTGCTTGCCTTCTCCTACAATAATATCACGTAATAAATACATAACTTTATAACTAAAATCTCCTATTTTTAGAATACCAATATTTAAGATATTTAATACAAACTTTAAACAAAGTCAAATATTAATTGTAACAATTTTAAAAAAATATTTACAAATTAATCAATAAGAGAGTGTGTATTAATATATATTTACAAAAGTGATAGATGCGTAATCTAATTCAACTCAAGAACAAAACTAACCCGACTCAACTTTTACATTTTAGATTGGGATAGTCACAGAATGACCCTTCATTTCAGTGATAAAATAACTAGTCGAGCAAAAAATGTAAAGTTCAATAAAATAATGAGAAGCAGCAAGGGTATGGTGAACCTGGGCTTGGCCCTTGGCTTCTCCAACGTGGTAGCTCATCTTCTGAGAGTTGTCTGCCATTTTCTTTCTATAGAGAAATTCCAAAAACACAAAGATGAGAGAGCTTAGAACTTACAAGGAACTTTAGAGATCAATAAGTTTGTTTGTGTTGAGATTGAGAAACCATGCATGTGATTTATATAGTAGTTTAGATCGAAACTTGCTTGGCACATGTCATGCCATGTGTAGATAAATGCTACACTATAGGTTGAGGTGGTTTGAGAGGTGACACATGTCATCAAGTCCTTGGAATGTTTTACTAATTAATTGACCAGGTTTTTGATGGTGAGTCTTTTCATTTACTAATTCAGGGCTCAAATGACTTTGGAGTTGATTAGATTCTTCGTTCGTAGTAGAGACTATAATAGGGTGGTTCATTCTCTAGTAAGTTTACGTTATCTTGTTGGGATTTGGTTACTCTTTTTCTCTTTTCTAAACATGTGAGGTAGAGAAATATATAAGAATGTTTGAACTACCTTTTGGGTCCTAATCACATTGCGAAATTTAATAGATAATACACATTTTTGACTCACTTGAATATTCTTCGCATGCAATTTAACAAACAAATAGTAAATTTCAAGAAACGATCCGCTAAACTTAAAAGTAGTATCAAGACCAAATTTTGATTCATCGTATTAACTTTTTAAAATTGTCCAAAAAAATCTAAAGACAAAGTTTTAAAGGGTCTCTTCCGATAGAAATCCTAATGCAACGTAGTAAAATAGCAAAATTATTCCTATAATGTATTATTAAATAAAATTTAATTAATAATTTGTGCATCTTTAGTTCATATTCTCGTTTAAGTTTAAATTTTGAATATTAGGGTTGGAATGGAAAACAATTTTTAAAAATCAAAGGTAAGTATATAATATTTTAAAATTTAAAAACAAAAATGAAAAAAGAAAAATGTAATCAAAGGCGAGATCTAACTTTTTCTGAATCTAGCTAGGACCAAATGAAAATTGTATATGCACAACTCAAGTTTTAAAATATATTTTTTATATTGTTCTTTTTATCGATGATAGATCGCGATAAACTCATGTAGACACATATATTAATATTTATGATCAATAAAGTGAGAGACTGTATCACATATAAGAAGTAAAAATTTACAATTTTTGTAAATAAGTTGACTCATTATTCCATACCTCAAAATATTTATAAAACTATAATAAGAGTTATAGATCGAAACTATGTACCTCTGGGTTGTTAGTACAAATTAACTACTAATTAACTATCTTCTTTGGAGGTGAATTTAAGAATTTATATTCATAATGACACATTATAATTAAGAAACCTTTCTAAAGAACCTTCTCCAAAATATATTAATATTGACAAATTATATACCCACAAATTCAAACAAAACAAAAACATTCTCTTCACAATATCTTTCTAAAACCATTTTTCATTAGAAAATAAAAATAGAAGAGATTATGATATTTATGGGCTAAAATGTTAGCATTGGCTAACAAACAGCTGTCCTCCATGTGTAAAGCTTGCCACTTGTTGCTCCACTTGTACTCCTACACTGTCCACGGCGGACCCAACTTTCTTTCTTCGCTTCGGCGACGAAGATACCTCCGGCGACGATCGCTTCGATGTCACCCGAACTGGTTCGGGCTCGCCGGAGTTGACACGGAGGGGGAAATTAAGCAAAGCCCTTGATCCTCGCATTCGGTAAGCCGCTCGATCATAAGCCAACGCTGCATCCTCCGCCGTCTCGTACGTTCCAAGCCAAACTCTAGCCCCATTTTTCGCCGGGTCTCGAATCTCCGCCGCGAATTTCCCCCATGGCCGTTGCCGCACTCCTCTATAATGCTTCCCTTTCTCCGGTACCACCGTCGGCTTCACCGTCACATTCGGTAACACCGCGGGGAAACTCACCGGAATCACCTCCGGCTCTGTTTTCACCTCCGGAAACCCAAAATCGCAACTTCCTAGCGATGGAACCCATCCGGCACCGACAGCGTCCCGAAGAACGGCGGCGAGCATCATATCTTCGGAGTCGTCGACCTTGAGAGGCAAATCACCCCAATTGTCTTCAAGACATGGAATTAAGCTACTAAAACTACCACTCCGACTGAAAACGGGAGTGGGTCTGCCGAGGGGAGCGACGGCGGCGGTGGCGGCGGAAATCTCCGATTCACCTAATAAGTGGCGGCGAATTGGGTCAAGGAAACCAAAATCGGACTCTGTTTTAGTGGTCTGGTACATAGTTCCCCCGAGTCTCCAAAACCCAGATTGAAATTTGGATTTGAAAGTAAAATTTAGAGAGATGAATGGAAAAAAAGAAGAGAAATTGATTGGAGTTTGGTGAATTGGAGAGGTTTTATATAGGTGGAATAGATTTATGCACATGGGATTTGAAGGTTTGAAGTTTGAAAATTAAAAAAAGCAGTCTTTTTGTTTTTCCCTCTTTCTTCCTATATTATTTTATCTCTTGGGTTGAAAATTCTAAAGATTTATTTGTATATTTATTTGGGTGATTGAAGTTTCTGAGAAGGTTCTTTAGAAGTAGGGGAAAGGGCAACTTGGGGGTGGTAGAACTAGAAAGTGGAAGACAGGTATTTGGTTAAAAAGTTTATATGTGAAATGACGGTTTTGCCTTTCATCAGTGACGTTGTTGATTTCCTTTCTAGGAATGTTTTTGTCTTTTCTCGTCGTCCTAGCTCTCCTTTTGTTTGTTCTTCATGTAGATGATTTCGCTTTGTTCATTTAGAAAAGAGAAAGTTAGTGCTTTGGAAATGGCATGTTGAAACCACTTAATTTTGGATTATAAAAGCATAGGAGAGATGGAGGATATAGATATGTAGAAGGAGTGACCATTGATCGGTCAAGGTCGATTTTTTGATAAAACCAACATTGAACTGACTATAGTTGATTTAATAAATGTTCAAATCGACCTCGATATCGATGAGTAAGAGCCAGTTGGTCGGTTTATCACTTAAGAAATGTTTTTTTAGAAATTCTCGATTTGAAAATTTTTGAAGTCAACCCTGACTGACCCTCTCTTATTTTTCAATTACTGACCGAGTTCGGTTTGGTTGGTTAACTCGATTTTTCAGTCTATCATGCTCACCTCTAATATAGAGTATATTGATGGTATTTATTACATCTTAAAAGTATGAGAATTATTATAAACGGTAAAACTATTAAAAATATTTACAAAGTATAGCAAAATTTGAACTTTATTAAAGATAGACACTGATAATCAATATCAATCAATATGAATGATCAACATTAATAAAAATGTACTACACTGATAAATATAAAATTTTGTTATAATTTGAAAATATTTTGTTTATTTTACCGTATTCGAAGAATGTTTAAAATTTAAAGGTTTCTCTTTTTTTTTTTTTTGGTGACATCATGAATTAACTTTCTATATAATTAGTATAATATACAAAGACATCATTGCATATTTTTCCTTTTCTTCCACAAACCCAATGGCCACTAAAACCCTAAGCTCTCTCCCACTCAAAGCTACCCACTAAAAATATATATCAAAATTCTTGGAAGATCCCTAGTGGATTAAAAATATCAAATACCACTTTTTTAGTTTATACTATATATATTTATATATTGGAATTTGGAACCTACCAAGAAATATGCAAAATTTTATCCATTTACAAACCCTAAAAAGTATCATTTTAATTTATTTTCACTATTCCCTTTTTTTTGAAGCTATTGCCATTTTTATGTGATGATTTTGCCACTTCAATATGAGAGCCTATCACTTTCTTCCCTTCATCATTTATGCAATCTGTGATTAAGCTGATCAAGAAAATAAAAAATTCTATCGTCTTTTTTCAGAACGAAAAATCAAACATCAAAATTTTAAGATTGATAGCATAAATATTAAACGTTAAACTATGTTTATTTTTATATAATAAATTTACGTTGCGTTAGAAGGCAAACTATACGTGTGTGTGTGTATATATATATATAAATGTACATGTATACGTGTGTGTATATATATTATATGGTTTTTTAAGGTAAAAATTGCCAAATTGGTTAAGAATTGTCGACAAGAATTTTGGTGGGGGGAAGAAAGGGTGGAATGGCGAAAATACCCCACCCGTCATATTTGATTTTGACCATTCAAGTGGGGTTTCCTTTTATAGTCAAAGAGCCTCCATCTCGTCTGCACCGCACGTACTAAACTCCCGCACGTGCGCCGTTATGCAGTCTTTTTGTCGGATTAAATATTTCAAATTCAATTTGGAATCCTATATTCATTATTTTTCTTCTTTCTTTTTTCTTTTTTCTTTTTCTTTTGTCCCTCCATTTTTATTGAGAGATTTTTACGAAAAAATGAAATTGTTTTTTAATATATCAAAATAAACCTAAACATTTATAAAATATTACAATTTAATTTAAAGGTATTTGCAAAAATATCAAAACATTTTATGATAGATAATATGACTCATGCCACTATATTTTTTTAAATTACAAAAATAGTCAATTTAAAAATGAATAACCCTTTAATAGCCCTCCAATAATCATTTGATATTGTCAATTACTTGTCATATTTTTCAATCCGTATATGCAAAAAATATGTGATATGAGTTGTTTTTTTAAAAAAGAATCTGTCATCTAATACAATTTTCTTTTAATTTATTTACAATAAATTAGATAATAGTCTCATGGTCTACGCAATTAAATTGTGATATTTTATTATAATTGCAAGTATTTTTAAAAGTTTTTCATTTAAAATAAATTTTCTATATTTTATAAAGGGATTTTTTTGAAAATAATAATAATAATAAAAATTATTTATACTTTATAAATAATTATGTAAATGTTTGATTTTTCGACAAAAGAGTAAATATTTCGTTAATTTTGTTAAATTTTTTATTTCTAAACATTTTACTTGTTTATTATTTTGTAAATATGTTTTTTTGGACCAATTTAACATTTTCAAGATTATTTCAAATTTTAGTACAAGTTATTTAATTCTTTTTTCACAAACGTTATTTTCAGAATTTGGTTTTATCTTTTTGTTATTTATTAATAAATGCATGACATTTTGAATTAATATTATCTTCATTTTAAAAGATTGTGTATTCCTTCTTTCGAGTAACAATTTTTTAAGTTTCAAATAAACTTTCATGCTTGTGTTGGTTTTAAAAAGAGAGAACTATTATTGAGAAGTTCATAATTAACCCCAATAAACTTTCCTTACATGTCTATTGGTATTAACATTGTTATATAAATACTTTTTTCAAAAATTAAACCATAATAAGATTAAAAATAAATAAATAAAGTGAGACTTCTGTATAAAATAATAACCTATTAAGTTATTTATCTATCTATCTATATATATATAATAGCTTATTATATAAATAAATAACACTACTATTACTTAAACCATTCAAAAATATATTCTTCACAAACAAATCAATTGATATATCTAATCGACTTGATTTCTTCGTTAAAAATTTAATAAATATTTGACGCTAGATTTTGATTAATTATTTATAACTCAAAAACAAATATAAATGATGAAAAGAAAGCAAAGGGATAGTAAAATTAAAGAAATAAAAGTGTAACTAAAGAATAAGAGAAAAAAAAAATAGGGTTTTAATTTGCACATGATGGAATAGGAAGGTGAGAGGGTCTTTCTTGGTTTGAAAATTATGTAATTTGGATAATTATATAAAATTGACCAATTGGGATATCTCTCTTCATTTCAATTTAATATATTTAAATAAATAAAAGTAATAATTGCTTGCAAATTTTAAATTGTCTTCATGGTTGAGGGTAGATATTGAATATTGTACAAATTAAAAAGGTCAAACAATTCATTTTACTCAATAGTTTCCTTTTTTTTTTTTTTTCTCTATTGTTTAACACATGTTGAAATTGGCCCAAATTGCCATTTTTAATTGGAATGTTCTATTTATATATATATATATATTCTTTAATTTGGGGCAACAAGAGAGAATTTTAATTATTATTTATGTACCATATAGTTTATAAATATTATTCTAATTCTATAGCTATTTCAACTTATTTATGGTATGTTGCAAACAACGATGACAAATTCATGTTTTGAGGAACAACATATGATTTTGTAAGATGGAAGGATTTGCACATTAGTATGGTGATTATCGATTAAGCTTCCAATGTTTAAATTAAAAAACATAAATGTGTAGAAAGTATAGAAAGTTTGCATATTATTAAAATGAATTTCTCTCTCTACAGAACTTTAATCATATTTCATATTAAGATGATCCATTAGGGCAAGACATTAGTGAAACATACCCTATATTAGGTTTAGTCAGGCTCTACCTCAACCCTAACGATCGAGACCGCGCATGATGGTTTGGGTTTCAAACCCAAGCCAACCCCTCTTTCTTTAAGTCTAAGTTGCAACTTTCGGATTGAACTATGCTATATTCTTGACATTGTTATATCTTTGTTGTTTGCTAAATGTTGAAATATATTTTTTAGTCCAAAATCACCCATAACATTCTCTATCAAATATATACACTATGTGATGTTATAATTTATAAATTTATAAATTAGAAATTAAATAAATAAAACAAAACAAAATTAATGTTTTCAAAATTACAAAATAAAAAATGAAATGATTTCAAAATAATAAAGTAACAATTTATTTAATCAAGTCATTGTTTAAGTAGATAAAAACAATTTTGTAAGTCAACTAAAATTTGTAATCATCTTTATATACTAGAGGTTAACTTTTTAGAATATAATAAAGCTTAACAAAACAACAACAAAAATTACTTGTTTAACTATATATATATATATATTAACCTATCTATTATCAGTAATATATATTTATGTTTAATTAATGTATTTATACAACATATGTAAAAAATGATGAGAATGGAACAATTAAAACATGTGGAGGAGGAAAAATATAAAATAAATAGAGAAAAGCAATAATATATATAATAGAAAAATAAGATGAGCTAATGGTCAATATATACCTAAGACTTTTTTGAAATGTTTGATTGATGCAACTCTCTGCTTTGTCACTTAGTTCATGCAATTTTTTTTTATAACTTTAGTTTGAATTTACTAAAATTTATAGTTCATTGATTGGCTTGATATTTTTTTCATAATTTTCATAAAGATTATGATTTTGGTGAACACTATTATATATATTGTTAATTAATTGAGAAGACTAGACGTTATACTTTATTGTTGAGATCAATCTCATCATTTTCATATGATATCATAACATAGTTCAACTGGTATTAATACATATCTTAACTTGCACGTTAGAAGTTGTAATGTTTCGCCCACGCCTATTAAACTTTTATACGTAGGGGTAGACAAAAGGCAGACAACCAAGACATCTCCCCACCCCACGTGCTCACATCAAAGGCTAATAGACAATTTAGAAGAGGAAGAAACATAAACATTAATGTGAAAATGACTCCATGGCCCCTCACCTTTTTTTCCATTCCATTTTGGAGCCTTTTCTTTTCAATTAGTTTTCATTTGTCATTTTGTTCACATTATTATTAGGAATGGGAATCAACCAATTAATTTGTGTAATTTTTAAACCATACCTTTTCATTCCAAAATAATATAACATTATATATTAACAATGTAAGGCACAACTATAAGTTAAAAAGAATAGTATATAATATCATTTAAAAACATATTGGGGATCATGTGACACTTTGTTCCAGACTCAAATCAAACATCAAATTTGGAAAAATAAAAATTAAATAGTGTAAGATTTATATTTTTTTTTTGAATTTTATGCATGAATTTTTAAATTTTTTATACGTAGATATATACAATAACTTCTTTTTAGACATGTAAAATTGAAAATTTATAGACTTATTAGACATAAAATTGAATTTTTCAGAGCTATAGAAATGTTTAGCGATCCAATAGTTTATGAGACACAAAATTAAAAGCTAAGAGATCTCATAAACTTTTTCTTTTTTATATAACAATTTTGGAAATTCAAGAACTAAACTTATATTCAAGTTAAAAATATGATTTTAGTACATGTAATTTAGAATTTGTTATAAATTAGTCTAAGTACTCTCAACAAATCTAAAATCAGATCTCTAGCCAGCATTTATTTCGTCAAAAACTATTTTAGAAATTAATAGAAGATACAAAAACTAAAAGTAAAGAACGATAAAGCCAAAATACATGAACCAAACAGACTTAACGTTTAAACTATATTTGCAAACCGTTGAATCCTTTAACCATTAAACTATGTTTGGTATTAAATGAATGTCATTTACTAATGCTTTAACTCATCCATAGACATTGAACTTTTGAAAAGTTTTTGTTTGGAAAGGATACATTAATAGTTGATCACTTCAAAGAAAAATTCAAAATATAAAAATAAAAGATTCAAATTTCATCAAATATTTTAGTTAAAAGTATATGTCTTGATTAGTTGAGTTATGTTAACTTAATGAAATATATTTTCATATCTTAATCACTGAATTTAGATATTAAAATCTTTTATGATACCTTAAATATTTTGCAACGGCATTTTCAAATATAGCATAAGAAACTATGAATATTTTCAATGATAGTACCGTAAGTTTTGCTATATTTTATAAATATTTTCAATAATTTTGATACGACAAAATTTTACTTTTTAAAAAGGTAATTCTTTTTTCTAAAATTTAACTTGCTTTTTCAAACTATAAGTGAAAAACAACTATTAGAATTAAAATGTATAAGATTTTCAAAACCAAAAACAATGAATATAACCAAAAAAAAAAAAAAAAGGAAAAAAAGAGGTAAAAAAAGTAAAATTGAGAGTACATATTTCAACGTTAGGAAAAAACACAAAGGTTATGGAGGTTGAAGTTGAAGGGGACAATGGATATTTAGGCAAAGTTGGTGATCAAATCATAGAAATTTAGGGCTTTCTTTTTTTTTCCCATGATTGATTGATTGATTGATTGATTGTGTTCTTGAAACTCCAGACTTTGTTCGATCCTTTTTAATTTTTCCTTTTGATCCCATTTTCATTTCTCTCATAACGTTGAAGGGATCAAGATCGCCATATTCTTTCTACGATCTCTTTCTGCTCTTCCTCATTGTCTCTTGGATTCGATAAATTCTCCTCAATTTCCCTTATTTTTAGGGTTTACCCTTTGAATGCTAGTTCAATTTTCAAATCCCCTGTTTGTTTGTGCAAATTTTGTATTTGCAGCTTCGTTTCTTTAGGTTTTTTCTGGCCAAAATTGGGATCTTTCTGTCCTTTATCTCAACTTTCTCAGCAGCCGGACTGACGCTCAAGGTTTTTCCTTTTTTTCCTCTTTGAAAATTTGCTTCAGTTAACGGGATTTTAGTTTTTGTGATTGTCGTTTATAGAAACCTAGTAATTCTGTAGCTACTTCTCCTTTGAATTTTCAGGTTTCTTGAAGGGGAACTTACGAAGATGATTAGTCTGTAAGTTTTGGCGTATTTTCTTAGAACCGGGCTGGCTATTAGACACAATGCGCCTGTTTCCAGTGGGATCTAGCCCGGATTTTACCGAGGACAAGGAGCAGGGCAGCGGTCATGCTTTGCTATATCTTAATGTCTATGATCTTACTCCTATTAATAACTATCTCTATTGGGTTGGACTCGGAATCTTTCATTCAGGTATTGAAGGTATGTAAGTTATATACTCCTTTACGATATAACTGTTGTGTTCCTTATTATAGATTCATTTGTTTATTATCACTGTTATTGGCTACTTGGAAGTTCTGTTTGCAATGGTGGCAAATTGGTTATCCTGAGATAAATATACGAAGCACGGATATCTAAATGGTATATTTTAGTTGTATTGGATTGGGAGGGAGCTGGAATTAGTTGAACTTGGAGAGTTATGAGGGGCATGGTGTTTAAGCTCACTCATTACTTGAAGTACTAGCGTGCAATTCTATATTTATGCTTTCCTGACTTGACTGATGGGATATATGAGCATCCAGAATTTCAGAGTATGGTCTATTGGAAGTTCTCTTTGAGAAATATTGAGCTTTTTCTTGAAATATAGTAATGAATGGCCAGAGGAAAGTTCTTGTTAAGTTAATTAGGAATATGAAAGTTGAGGATGAGATATTCCTTGGGACTGTTACAAATGCAAGGGAGAATGCCATTGTTTAACAGTGGTTTTGTAGTAAATCAATTCTTCTTAAGTTTCATGTGTAATAGACTCTGCCATGGTTCTGCTGAAGATGTGTTCATGCTGGTGAATTGTTCCTTATGTATATGTTTATATCTAATTGATCATTTCATGCTTGCCATTGCGTCACTTGTTACATAATGAGTACAACTAGAAGCCATTCGAGTAACTACACATTCCTCAGTTTTAGTTCATTGTGTAATAATTAAAAGATGGCTCAATAGAGGGAGAAAAAGAAAAAGGGAGAACCTGTTCAAGTTGTTCCCATCATGATTCATGGTTGACTGTAGACAAATTAGTCAGTGGATGCTATCTTTTCATTCAAGTTCAATAAGACAAATGATTAGAATAATTGATCAAATTTCTATCAAAAAGATACAATAGGCTTTGTGTATGTTGGGGACAAAATCCTTTTGTAATATTTAAGTCATGATCACCAATGGCCTCATAGTAACATAATTGTCGATACATGCTTCCGTTTAAAAATTCATTTCCAATCTTGATGTGCTGTTCTGTTTGCATCTTATCCTGGTATAAAATTGTGTTAGATACCAAGATTAGTATAGGGTTAGGGGTATAAGGGTAATTAGATATTTAGGCGATTACTAAGAGTAGTGGTTATAAATGAGAAGGGGCAGTTGTTGAGTAGATAGGTCATGAGTAGTATTCTCAAGAGAGGGGGTCCCAAGTACCATAAACTTGGATCATATTGTAGTTCTTAGTTAATTCTCAATATATGAAATATACTGATTCTTGTTAGGAAGTATCCTAACAAATTGTTTTTACTTGATTTGATGCTCAGTTCATGGTATGGAGTATGGCTTTGGAGCACACGAATATCCTACCAGTGGGGTGTTCGAGGTAGAGCCAAAAAGTTGCCCTGGATTTATTTTCCGAAGGTCCATATTATTGGGAAGCACTGATTTATCTCGTGCAGAATTTCGTTCGTTTATGGAGCACCTTTCTTCAGAGTACCACGGTGACACATATCATTTGATTGCCAAAAATTGCAACCATTTTACAGAGGACGTCAGCATGCGACTAATTGGGAAGTCCATTCCTGGATGGGTGAATAGACTTGCTAGATTAGGTAAGAAATCTTTTCTTCCTCAGCATGCAATTTTGAATCACGCTATTATCCTTAAATGTTTAAATGAATTACAGTGTTTATTGCAGAACCTTCAGAATCTCCTTAAGATGCTCCTCGTAGATAGAATAACTGAGTGTTATATTTTCTCAAGCCACCTCATGCTATAAAGCTAGGTTTAAATGTTTATTTTGTCTCTAAAATTTTTACTTTAACTTTCATTTCTAATCTTTACATCTTCCACTGTTCTAGTTTGATCCTTCATTTGATTAGCATTTACCATACTGTTGCTTATCTAAATGACATTTTTATGGTGTGAACTTTGATAAAACGGATAAACAAAAATGTGTATAAAATGAATAATTTCTAGTTCTGTTCTTTAATTCATCTATAGTTCTTGATTTATCCTAACCCTGTGAGATTTTAGGATTCCCTTGTCTTTGATTCCCATCTTAGAATGGCTCTGTGATCACCTGACAATGCCTATAAACCACCAGATACGTTACTAC
Source organism: Cucumis melo (assembly GCF_025177605.1). Taxonomy (NCBI): domain Eukaryota; kingdom Viridiplantae; phylum Streptophyta; class Magnoliopsida; order Cucurbitales; family Cucurbitaceae; genus Cucumis; species Cucumis melo. The sequence continues at coordinate 22,089,347 of NC_066865.1, forward strand.
TTTGATTTTGATTCATGTATTTTAGTGATGAATGGGGAAAATGGTTCTTTTACCTCATATGCTCTTAACGCTAACTTTGATTCTTCGTCCTCCAGAAGCATTAGTTTCTTGTGTAGAACGGTGTTCCGCAGAACATCAACTATCAGTATATATTCTTGTATTTTGCTGAGGGTTCTTGATGGTTGCATAGTTCTTTCACCTTATCATACTGTTATTTTGAGTTTCAGGTTCATTCTGCAATTGTCTTCTTCCCGAAAGCATTCAGATTTCAGCAGTGAGACACCTTCCTGATCATCCCGCATATTCTGGTATGTTTCTCAATATTTTATCATATGCATTCTTCAATTTAGTAGTGATTTTTCTTTTGGCGTTTCAATGACATAATGAAACTATCTATCACGAGTCATGACAAAGCATCTGTTTATGATTAACTTACCGTAGTTTTACTTCAATTTACATTCGGGATGAACATAATGGTGATGGTAATGGGATATAAATAAACATTAAACCTGCTCTTACGTTCGTTCTCATCTTCCTGTTTAATAATTCAGATGATGATGAAGGGTCAGAATCTCTTGCATCTTCTACATCCGCAAGGAGCGAAGATGAGGAATCGGATCATCACTTACTAATGAGTCCTAATGGTGATGTAGCATTTTTAAAAGAGAAACCAGTGAAGATAGCTAGAGAACCTGTTTAATTCATTTGCTCTTTGATTCCATCTTTGCCTTGAATCACTATATTGTTTGTATTTGTGAAATGTATTATTGAATGTATCATTTGATAAGGCCAAACTACTTGAGATCCCAACATTTTAAGTGATACGATGATAATAGGCTTAGAGTTATATGATGTGAGTATCATTTGGAGAATGTTAAGGTGAAAAAACATAGCACCAAGATTATCATATATGTAAAATATCTACAAAGTTCATCTCCAAGTTTGTACTACGCTCTTTGCATGAATTCACACATCAGTGTCGCAGGACGACTTGTGATACAATGGCTAGCATTGCCCATTAGTATGATATTTAATTTTTATATGTTTGACTTCAACATAAATCTTCTATATAAAATTTTATTAATGTAAATATAATAACGAATAATTAACCTAATAACTTATTAAAAACATATTACACTTTTTTTTCTTGGCTCTTTCGGTTCACCTCTTTTTTCATTTAAGCCCTTTTTATATAACCGTCTGATTTATTTTTTATCTTGGTTTTTAAAAAACTTTACTAACGTCCTTGTCATAGATTTAATCTTTCTAATTAAACAAAACAAAGATATTTGGAAAAAAAACTCTTTCTTAAAAAAAGAAAAACAATTTTCAAAACTTAGTTCGTTTTTTGAAAGCATTCCAACAAGGTAGATTTGTCTTACCAAGTAAGAAAACGAATAGGTGGAAAGACCAATGTTTAAAAGTTTGATTTTTAAAAACAAATAAAATGTTACTAAACATTGAGTCTTAATAACTCACTTTGAGGCTGCCACCAAATTGAGTAAATAAAAGTGTGATTTACCACTTGAATTTACCATAGTATAACTAAGTTTACATTAAAGAAGGAAAGTGATTGTCGTTGGGAATACACGTCCACGTTTTGCTGTACATTAAGGCGTTGTTTTCAACTCTTCAGTTGGATAAATTAAGCCAACAACCCTGCTGCTTCTACATCTATCACCCCAAAAGAATTCACTGTAAAGTGAGGCTAATTACCGGCCATCTCCGGCGATTCAAACCGTCAACTTAGAAGGAGACGGCGTTCGATCACTTGAATAACTCAAGATAGTTTTGCTTCAAGATTGGTAACCCCTAAAAACCTCACCTGTAAAATAACAGTGATAAAAACACAATGGAGTGGCTAGATATTTATACTTTTTTCTTTTAGTACAATAGGGTGACTAGTTATCAAAATAGTTGTAACATGTTTGGTCCCAATAAATGTTTAGCTATCAAGATGGTCGTCCTATATCTCTATATCTCTAAGGCTAAAGAACCCATTTGTCCTTGAATTTCGTTGAACTTATAATTTAGTTCCTAAACTTTAGTAGTAACGATGTAGTCTATATGCTTTCAAATTTGTAATAATTTAGTCTCAACCATTCTAAATTTCATCAACATTAAATGTCAACTTTTATTACAAATTAATTAGGCTTTGTAGTTTATAAAAAAAATAATCTCAAATCAATTTGTCGATGTACGTGTCTACGAAACTTAAGAGTACCTGAATTGTTACATGTAGTAAAGTAAATGGAATAAATTGTACTTACTAAAACCTAGGAACTAAATTGTTACCATCTCAAAAACAAAATTGACTAAATTGTTAACTCTCTAAAGTTTAGACATCAAAAAGTATCTGTGATGCTCATTTTCGGGCATGATATGTGAGGGTGGGTATATACTTTATTTCTTGGTTGGATAGATATCCATCAAATGACACTTAAAACTTTAAAAAATAAAGAATGAAACTAAAACATTTAAGACTTAATAAGGATGTTGGAGTGTGTGTGTGTTTTTAGGGTTGTAAGCAATTCACTCTTTTCTCAACTTTTCCAGATCAGGCTTCATGCAAAGGCACAACATGAATTGCTCTAAGAAAAATTAAAATATCAACATATAAACACAGAGCTAACCTGCAGTGGCAGCAAAATGTTCCTCCACAGTGTATTTGATGCTAAAAGTTGATCATCAAAATGATCTGAGAGATGTTGCTTCCCCATTTCGATTTATCTGACTTCCATCCCATTGCTCACAAATCAGGTCCCTTTCAACTCTTGGTTCTTCCAGCCCAAGTTCTTTCTCAAAATTTTCTCCAAGTTTAGGACAGTTCCTAATATTAGCTGTTCTCAAGGATGGAAATTTCAAGCCAATGTCTGTCAACTCAGGTAGTTCTACCAGATTCAAGGAGTGCAACTTCTCTAAAATACACTCTTCTTTAGATTCACATATAATCTTCAATCTATCACAAAATTTAACGTGGAGAATTTCGAGGCTTTTCGAGAGATGAGAGGACTTGAACAGAGTCTCAAGCTGTGGGCAAGAATCTATATACAGTTGTGTTAGGTTTCTGATGCTCTCGAATTGAAGGCCTGTAGAATGCACATTTTTCAAGATAGGAAGGTTGGATATCCATAGAATCTCTAGATTGTTCAATAACGTAAGATTATCGTTATCCTTGTCTTTCTTCATTAGACTCTCCAGTTTGGTACAACTCCAAATCCAACAGCCTTTTAAATTATTTGCATTACCCAATTCAGATAAGCTTCTAATAAACCCATTTTCAACTAAAGAAACATATTCAACTTTCATAAGAGCATCCTCAAGACCAGCGGGAAAGCTCTTAAATCTGCGAATTTCCAAAAACGGGGAATACTCATGACGATAAGACATGACATGAAAGTAGATATCTTGAAAGCTAGTCCCATCTTGATGTACATAGATTTCTTCATCCTCCTCATCTGTTTTTAAAGGGCATACAGAGATGAAAAATTTATTGAAGCATGAGTTCCATATCTCAGGTATCGCCTTCATAGTTTCGAAAGAATTCATATTTCTCACAATCATGGAAGGCTTATTTGTAATATTCTTAAGTTCAGACGGCATACCAAATAGGTCCCAGTTTAGCTCTCCAGGAAGTGATTTTATACCTGTCCAATTGAGTTCAAGAGTGTCTGAAGAGGCTGGCAAGTCTAGATGCATTAGTCGAGTTACCTTAGCCATCTGACAAGGGAATTTCTTGACTTTTGTCCCCTTTAAATGAAGAGCCTCCAACTTCACAAGTGGTTCTAGAGTAGGAATCTCTTGTAGTTCTGAACAATCTGTTAGTAGAAGTTGTCTAAGGTTGGTAAGATTTGTGATTGTTTGCATTTGTAAAGAATTGATCAGTGTCCTCGATAAATCCAAGACCTCAAGGTTTGTGAGTTTATCCAATTGTAGGGTCGTCTGCAATTCACAACCTCTTAGAGAAAGCTCCCTGAGGTTGGTATAATTGTTCAATGGTACAGATCTTAGTTGTGTTTCTGATAGGTTGAGGATTTCCAACTGATTCATACTGTCGGGCAATTCAGCTTCCCAATCTCTCAAATTTTCCGCACCATAGACATTGAGCTCTTTAAGTTTAAATGAGCTTATACATGGAAGTTTTTTAAGATTGACGCAATTCCTTAGTAGAAGATGAGAGAGGTTATGAAGACCAGATAGATCAGGCAAAATTTCAATCTTAGTTTCTGATAGGTCGAGGCGCTGGAGATGGGTCATGTGGATAAAGGATTCGCCTTCTTTAAATGCCTTAAAGGAAACACAACCTGATAGATCAAGGACTTCCAATTTCTTCAGAGTGGTCAGACTTGGTAACTCCTGCAGTTTGCTGCATTCTTGTAGTTTAAGTTCTTGTATATTAACAAGCCCGTTGAGGGAAGGTAGTTTCTCAACTAGAGATTTTGAGAGGTTGAGATGACGAAGGCATGCCATATTATTGAAGATGTCATCTTCAAGTTCAACCAATTTTGACATCTCAGAGAGATTGAGCAGCTCAAGGTTTGAAAGATTACGGATGGTGCAAGGCAAACAACTGACTGCAGTTCTGGAGAGATCAAGCATTTTTAGGTTATTATCTTCTGAAAAGGTGTCATCCTGAATTTCCTTTAGCTTTAGAGCGCCAGAGACATCAAGAACTTGAAGCCCGCTCAACCCTCGAAGGTTTGGCAGTCTAATCAGTTCTTTGCAATCTCGATATGATAAACGAGAAAGCTGCTTCATATTCTTAAGAAATGGAACATGTACAATCTGAGTTTGAGAAAGGTCAAGTTGTTGAAGATCTTGAAGGGTATTTATGCTTTTATCTCCAAGACGTTCCAGTGAAGTTGCACCAGAAATATCAAGCAACTGCAGCTTCACGAGTCTTTTTAAGATTGGCAAGGCCTTTAGGCAGTGACACCCCCGCAAGTTGATGGATCGCAGTTCATCAAGCTTTGACAGGGAAGAAGGAAGTTTTTCAATTCCAGTTTTAGATAAGTTAAGGCTTCGGAGCTTAGATAAACAATTAAATAAATCCTCTGGGATGTGCTTAAAGTTATTGGCATTTGATATCTCTAGAACAGTTAATGCCTTCAGATTCACAAGGTCATCAATCTTCTCCAGCAAATCACAGTCTTTAAGCACAAGAAAATGAAGCTTTCCCAACATGGTTAAACTGACGGGCAGTGCTTTGATCCTGGGTCTGAAAATAGCAAGAACTTGGAGATTCTTCAGGGTCGTAAAATATGTTTCGATAATCTCCTGGCAAAGATGATATCCATCAACCAACAGTACGGAAACATCTTTCCAGTCCTCCTCACTCGTTCTGATCATTCCATCAGCAGGCCCAACACTGTCAAGACCTAGCCACTTTTTATCCTCATACACCCCACTCAATCCTAAAGTAGGCTTCCAAACGAATCCATTATATTGAGTATCAGGAATGTCGCGTACTAATTCCTCCATAATGACAACATTATCATTATCTTTTTCAGTTTTGAGTAGGTCATGCTCTATGAGGTTCATTAAAACTTCATGTCCCTGATGATATGCCTTGTCAAAATTATCAACAAGGCCAAAGCATTCTTCTAATATCCAGTTAGTAATCAACACATTGTAATGAACTCCACCGTTGTTGCGGAAAAATTGTCTGCTATGCCAGCAACAATTAATCATTGCCAAGTCACTTCTTGGCCACATTTCGAACCCATACCGCATCAGTGATATTTGTTTACTCTTTGACGTTTTGCCTGTGGAGCAACGGCTGTCCATTTCTTCCAAAGCTCTTTCTACTGTCCAATCATCTCCATTCTGCTTTGCGATATGATTCAAGGCTTCAGCAATGACCCGATTTAGAGCAGGATTGTCGCCACAATTTTGTATAATTTTTTGGGCCGTTCCCTGAAACTTTGGATTGCTCCTAACATCATCTGCCACCAAGTGACTCAGTTGAGTCGAGGTGGGTGCCGGAAGTTGCCCTGCCTCTGAGTCCATAGCTGAAACAAAGACTTCTTTAAAATTACGGCAGAAAGTATGGTTTTCTACTGACCATTTGGTTTTTTATTTTTATTTTTTAAAATTAAGTCTATAAACACCTCTTCCAATCTCAAATTGCATATTTTGTTATTTCATTTTTACCCATATTTTTAAATATCAAGTCGAATTTGGAAAACTAACACACCATTTAGTAACTATTTAAATTTTTTGTTTTTGAGAATTAAATCTACTTCTCTCCATTTCTTTCCATAATTTTCAATTTCTTAGATAAAAGAATTGAATTCTAAGCCAAATTACAAGGACAAAAACAAGTTTTAGAAAACTACTTTTTATAGTTTCTGAAATTTGAATTGGTTTTTTGAAAACATCGGTAAAGAAAGAAATAAATTTATACCAAAAAAGAGGTATTTCTAAGCTTAATGTTTGAAAACCAAAAACCAAATGATTATCTTACAGACCAAAGAAATATTTTTTAAAAAATTATATTTGTTTCTAAAATTTTGTTAATAATTAAACTCTTGTACTTGCTGCTTAGCTCAAAGGTTGATCTCTAATTTCAACAATTGTTATACTAAAATGCAACACTTAATACTCAAGAAAAACGAAAAATATTAAAAAATGAGAAGAAATAGACTTAATTTTTAAAATTAAAAAACGAAAAAACGAAATGGCGGAGCCTGAGCTGTTTGAAGATTATAGCAAATAACAAACAGATAAATCTATGTAGCAAGCTTCCATCTCTGCAGTCCTAATAGAGTTGATAAGAGATCCCCCGACTTATCCATTTTAAGGTAACAATTACAAGAAGGAAAGAAAAGGGGTCAAGTACAGAAAAAACATTTAGGGTTTTCGAGGGTTTGGTTTCATCATCAGTTCAGTGTAGAAATGAATATGAGCATACACAAGAAAGCATCATTGTTTGGAAGAAAAAACAGAGATAAAAATTATAGATAAATATCCATAGCAGAAGCTTATAGAAAGGAAATTACCTGTAGAGATTGGGTTATTACAGAGCCTTGAGTTGTTGTCTTCAACAACGGAGCTCAGAGATCAGAGATTGGAGCTTAGAGCTTAGAGGATTTTCCCCATTGGGGACTTGGAAATAAAAATGTAGAGGAACGTGATCCATGCCAACGATCAATAGCAATAAAGTATTTATTACCCAAAATTTTTTAATAACAAACGGATGTATTAAATAATTAGATAAAGTTCAAATTCTCTTTTTTTAAAAAAAAGAAAAAGAAAAAACAAGCCAATGATAAAAGTAAATACCAAATTAAAACCAAATACCTTGCTTGCTTCTTTTTCTATAATTAGATTTCTCATATATGATGAGAGAATATAATATATTGTTGGTGACTTCAGACCCAAGACATAACCATCTCGACCAGAAATCTTGTAAATTTTGCTAACGATCTAAATCGAACAAACGTGGGAAGTTGTGTAGGTTCAATTGTAATGGAATTTAAATGATTGGAACGTAAGAATGTAATTAAAAGGGAATTAAATTCAATTAAAAGGATCGTTTAGGGAATCGAAATTCACTCGTCTACTTGGTTGCTCATAGAACGCTATGATGTCATTGTTCCTTTGATTTTATTCTTGATTCACACTTTGTTATTGCCCTTAAGTGTCGAGTGTAGTGCAACAAAGGGTTGTTGCACTTGCCCAGAGGCACTTTTAGCCAATTTTCACTCTTTTCCATGATTGATGTTTTGGTTTGATTCATTTTCGCGTTGTTTCGACTTTGGTGGCCTATTCTACCTCTTAGTTGCTCAATACCTACAAAATCAAGGAATAAACACATAAAAAACAATAATGAACTCGAATTAAGCTAAGAAATTTAGCACTTTTCAAGTGCTAACGTGGAGCTTAACTAAATATTTAATAATGGGACATGCCCCCCACAGATTCTAAAAGCATCACCTTATGACAAAATTGAACCTAGAAGAAGATGTTAAACCTTAAGGTTGAGGCTGACCCTGACAAATTGTTAAACATGACACACCATCTTCATGTCTTGACACTGAGAGATCAAGGATTAGTCTGATGCAACTCTACAGCCTCATTTAGGATAATCAAAGTTCACTATTCCTATAAATATATAATTATTATCAGTGAGAACAACGATCATAATATCTCTGCAATTGCATGATATTGTCCACTTGTGACATAAACCTTAGATTTGCTTTTTTAAAAGGTCTTATACTAATGACGATAGTTGTCTTCACTAAATACTGATAACCAATGTGAAACTTTGGCTGCATTCCCAAGAATCCTCCTCTCGAATAAAGTACTATTGAATCTCTCCTCAAATAGCCACACATCCAGCTAACTTTTATCTAGGTGAACTCTTCATCCCATGAAGATAATTATATACATGACCATCCTTTCATCTAACCGTTGTGTGATTTTGGTTACATTTCCAACAATTATAGCACAAGAAAGAAACGAGTTATTTTTTCAACTGTCAAATTCTTAATTGGTTGCACTTATTCACTCCATGAGTTAAGCATCGAGATGAGTACTACTTAGTGGGTGGGCATACTTTCCTATCCTGCAGGTCAATTTCCTCCCTCTCCAGCTTACAAACTCATCTATTGTTGTCAGAGCAGACATTTTTCCCATGTGTATATACAAGTAATTTACCTTGGGTTTTTTCTTAAAAAAAATCAAATCTACTTTGAAACTTATAATAACATCATGATTAGGGAAGATTAGGGTGTGTTTTGAATTGATGGTTCAAAAGTGTTTATTTTCACTAAATACAACTCCAAGAAAACTCGGTTGTATTTCTATTTCAATCCCAATTCATGAGCAAATATTCACCAAACACAAATAAAATGAATAAAAATTCAAATATTACTATACATGTTGCAACAAGATGAAACTTAAACAGAGAAACAACATACTAAAATGAATATAGATTCAAAAGGAAAAGATGAAGATACAACTTCTATAATAAGAGAGCCAAGAGTATCATCATAAGCAGCTACACTTCTAGGTTGCTGCTTGTCAATGCCACCATTGTTTTGATCGCTACTGTCATTATGGCTTTATCCAAACTCCATTGGCATCACAGGGGAAGAGAGTAACGCTTGGACATTTTACTTTCTGCAAGTAACTTAGCTTTGGAAAATTGTTTTGAAGTTCTCTCCATTTTATCTTTAATTTTGTGATGTATTTGAGTCGAACAACCTCGGCCGCCTCCCACTTTTTGTTCCCGAGCGTTTCTAGGCTCCCCCCTCTAATGTAGAGTTTCTTCAAGCTTGTCAAGTTATCAGGATTTAGCCAGTTGGGTAGATTTTTCTCCCGTAGACATTCGAGTTCCAGCTTCTCTAAGTTCTTTGGCAATTCTGAGGTTTCATCGTTAGGTTGTGCGGTTAGTTTGCTAATTTGTTTGGCGAGTTCTCGTATAAACGTTCCTTTTTCTGTCTTGGAAGGTGGTTGATCGAACTTCAACCCTTCAGCCGCCCACATAATTGAGAGATTTCGAAGTTCACCGTGCTCCCCAAGTTCTCGAAGAACACGTAGATCTTTGGCATCCGGAAAACCTGGGCTGTTTGTGTTGATGCTCAACTTTCTCAATTTCTTTAAGCCTTTTAGATCATTAAGACTTGACTTCCCTGTAACAAACCCCTTCAAGACTCTAAGTTGAGTGAGTCTAGATATGCTCTTTGGCATTCCATTGAGCATATAACAGCCAGTGACATCTAAATGTGTGAGGCTCTTGAGAGATCCTATACCGCCAGGCAGTTTCTCCAAATTGTAGCAACATTTCAAGTCTAAAACCCTGAGATCACAGAGCATATTTATGGAATTTGGAAGCTCATTGATCCAAAAGATCCCCTGAAGGCTCAAAAGCCTAAGTGTTTTCATTTTCTTCAAACCTTCTAAAAACTCAAGGCTTAAAACTTCAATCACATGCTCCTCATCATCAACTTCACTTTGCCACCTCCCCAAGTAAAGAACTTTAAGGTGATCCAGCTTTAGCAACCATTCCACGACTTTGGTAGTTCTCATGTCTACATCCCCCTTCTTAGCCAACCACTCCAATGCAGAATCAGGGAAAGGCTGGCTAACATTGAAGATTGTTACCAAATCTTTTTCCAAATTCTGATACTTCGTCGGTGCTTCCGGGGGATGAAAGCCTCCTCCCTTCACCAGTAAAATCTTGTCACAGCCGAATGATCTATAAGTTGGGTTACCCCAATCATCAAAATTCAAAAACTTATTTTCAATCGCCAGTTTAATGGAAGCAGAACGCACAAGTGGGGGCATTCTAAATTTCTTTTTGACCTTCTTCTGTTCTTCCTTCACTGGCACGATCAAACCCTTCTCTACAAATTTCAGAAGAATCTCACCAGCCTTATCCTCTGGATTTGAATCTCCAGTACCTGAAACGTCTAATATGCCTTCTCCAATCCACCAATAGGTGAGAGACCGCTTCTTTAACACTACATTTTCAGGAAACACAGCAAAGTACAAAAAACATTTCCTAAAAATATCATCACTAAACTCATAGTAAATTTTCTGAACTTCTTTGAAAGCAGAACTTTCGTCAAAAACCTTATCGCCATGCAAATTAGGCAACACAAACTCAATCGGCGTCAGTGCATGACTTCCCCTGCCACCCGAATGGGCGACGGTTTTGGCCAAAGACAACTTGCGGTACGAAGGAATGCGGAACTTCAACATTCTTATATCCTTGATAACGGCGTCGAGATAGTCCTCTCCGATTTTCTGGGTCAGTGGAGAACCAGGAGGGGCATCATTGACCCTTTTGATAACTATATCAAGATTGGTTTCTATGCTCCGTATCGGCACATTGAGCTTCTTGTCGCGATTATTGATCATCATCTCCAATGCCTCCATCAAAAGCATGATATTGCTCTGCAATTTCACAACTTTGGGGTCTTTATTGGCGTCGATGCTGCCACTAATTTCCGGTATTTGTTGTGTTTGTTTGTTGGGTTCGGCCTGGGTGGAATGTTTTTGGAGGGCTGTGGAGAGTTTTTTGTATAAATCTGAAAGGGTTTCGATCATTTGAGGAATTGTTGGGATTGGGGTTGAATTTTGAGGATGGAGGATCAGAGAAGGGGAAGCCATGGCTGGAAGAGAAAGCTTTGTAAAGTGAAACGAAAGGGAGAAGTTAGCAAATATAAATGGGTTCGTTGTTCGTTGAAACTTTGAAGAAGAAAATTAAAAAAGGAAAAATGTAACATTGAAGGTTAATTACCATTTTGGTGCTTATAAGTTATATTTGGTTCATTTTCAAGGATAAGACCAAGTTTATACACTTAAAACATAAATTCATCAGTTGAAAACCGAAAAGTGAACCCTAGGTAATTACGCTTTGTTGTTGTTGTTTACCTGTATTCCATAATCATAATAAACTATTGAGTTCACCTCCAAATCGATAATCAAATGTTCAATCTTGTTACGTTCACGGTAATGGTAAAAGCAAATGTGACAGCTTCAAAATTATAAACGAGCTAGATAAAAATCAATCTAACTACATTTACAATTTAAATTCATTATGGTTAATCAATCAATAGAATCTTATTACAATTACAACAATTTTCATTACAAATCAATAAACATACTTAATTCTTGAAAAAAAAACAGAAAGAATCAATAATATATATATTTTTTATGCTTACGGTCGTCGAGTTTTGAGTATGGTTACATTTAGTCCTCTCGATTTTAAAATGTAGCATTTTACCTCCTATTAAGGTGCATGTATTATTATATTATTAAAAAATAAAAAAAAATAAAAAATTTAAATAAAGAAAAACACTGTTACTTCTTTTTCTCCTTCATCTTTCTTCTATGATAACCTTTACTCATCTTTCCTTCTCATTCTTTTTCAATGATTGCCCCAACAAGCATGGAATAGGGGAAAAAGTGCAAAGAGAATGAAGGAAAAAAGAGTAATACTATAAAGGGGAAAGAGAGAGAAGAGAACGAAAAGAAATGTGTCCTCCCCAACAAGACATGATAACTCCAGTCATTTATGTACGATCCAATCTATTTATAAAAATGTCAATTTTCTATCCAATTCATAAACGTATGTGATGTACGTTAATTACTACTAGTAGTAATAAGTTTTTTTGAAAGAAAAAACACCATATAGATGTAACCATTTGGTCTTTAAACTTTTGTTTGTATCCAATATATTCTTAAACTTTCAATTAGATTTCTACCAACACATTCATGTTTAATTTAATTTAATTTAATTTACTTTAAAATCTATACCAAATATATATCACGTACCTCTTAAACTTGGAAATACAAATTATTCTTTTTTAAAAGAAAACAAAATATAAATTTAACCAAAGTTTTTTACTAATGTGATGTTTGGCGCAAAAAAGAAAAAAAGTTATTATAGTCCTACACTATTATAGGACTATCATGGTTAGGTTATAATAGTTTGTAAAAAAGTTAAAAGAAAATTTAAAAAAACAATAAATATCTTAACAAATATGAAATTTTAAAATACTATAATAGAAACATTTTTTTAAGAGAGGTCTTTTAAAAAATATTATAGAATATTTATAAAACAATTCTGAAAATGAAACCCGTATAGTTTTTTTTTCAACTAAACGATTTAAAAAAAGAAAATTGGTAAAATTTGTCTATATATTTATTTTTTTTATATTTCAAATATTTTATATTTAGTATACCATTTGAAAAAATAAATAAAGAGAAGAAAAAAGACTATAAAAAAAGTAAATAGCAAATTTGAATATTTAAAAAATTGCATTATATTTATAAAAATTTTATTTTTTCGATAAATGATTATTATATCCAAAGGATCCCTAAAATTCTAAAAGATATTTTCCATAATTACAAGCACTTTCAAACTCAAAACTCCAATGAAAAAGATGGCAACGTTTTCCACATGAGGGATAAACTCCAAATCTACTCACCCACTCATTCCACCACCTCAGAACTCAAACACCGGAGACATGAACGGCGTACTCCAAAATTCCGAGATCCAACCCACCGCGGCCGCTGACCCAAGAACCCAAATCTTCAAATGGGTTACACAAACCGTCGACGGATCCACCGTCCACGGCGTCGAAAACGAGCTTCTAGTTCTACAGAAAATGCTCGAGAAACCAACTATCGGCGGCGGCGGAGACGGCTTCAGAGCTATTGGAATCATCGGAGTACGAGGTATCGGAAAATCAACAATTGCTCGAGCCTTTCTCCAAAAGTCAGAAGTAAAATCCAAGTTCCTCCCCAGAATTTGGATCTCGATGTCGAGAAATTTCACAGAAGACGACGATCCCAAAATCGCTCTTCTGAAGAGAATCCTGATCACTCTCGGAGTTGACACGAAGTTTCCCGGCGGCGAAACACTCGGCAGCCTCCTCTACGCTCTCCGACTTCAACTGAGAGGCAAACGATATCTGATTGTGCTGGATGATGTTCAAGAATTTAAAACAGAGAAAGAACAGAATGATTGGTACTGGGATTTGAATTCTTGTGAGAAGATTGGGGAGAAATTAAGAGATGGGTTTCCTAAAGGGAATGGAGGGGTTGTGATTTTGACGAGTAGAAGTGAGAAAGCTGCAAAAGCTATGGTGGGAGAGGGAAATTTGAGGTGTTTGGTTCCTCAGAAAGACCCAGAAAGTTTCTGGGAAATTTTCCGGCAAGAAGTTGTGAAAGATGGAGTTTCGATCCCTGATGAAATCTTGAATTTCAAGGAATTGAAAGTGAAATTGCTGAAGAAATGTGGTGGACTTCCGTTGATCGCTAAGATGATGGGAGAGATTCAATTCAAAAAAGAATTAGAAAAGAAGAAAAATACAGAGCAGAAGAAGAAGATTGATGATGATGAAATTCCAACAAAATGTTAATTTTTCATACAAGATCCGATATGTACAACAAAATGTTCTCTTTATGTTCATCATTTTGATTCAAATCTCTGTTTTTACTTTTTACTTTTTAGATGGAATGTCTATTTGATTTCTTACACTCATTCGTATTAAATTACTTGAGGATTTATTTTTGTCAATTATTTTATGGTAATCGTTGTCGGTTAACTTTTATCAATTGTTTTTCTATATTTGTTATCGACCAACTGCGCTATTTTTTTTTATAATTGTCATTGTTTGACTTTCAATGACCATTGTTGCCAACTTCTGATTAGATGAATGTCTTCGACCACCTCAAACCACCATCCTTCTACGATAGTTGTTGAACTTCTATCAAAATCTCCACAAACAAATTATATATATATATAAATCTTTTACTCTATTACAAAGCAAACAAGTTTTTGCCTAAGAACATATTTGAAAAAATAAAATTGTCAAATACACATGTGTTTTTCTTTCAAAGACATTTTAGAAAAAATGTAAATGAAAATGCATTTTTTAGAAAACTTTTTTTTTTTTAATTCTTTCCCAATAGACCTTTAATATTGTATTAATTGTTATTATTATTATTTTAAACCATTATTATTGGTGGAAAATTATTTATCAATTGTTTTCTTTTATGAATATAGGACTTTAAAATTATTTTTTAATTTTCAAAACTTGAGTTTGGTTTTCGAAAAACATTAATTGCACTCAAGGCATCAATTTAATAACTAATTTGATTCTTTAAAATTTTATTGAGTTTATTAAAGTGCTAGAATAAAATCTATCTGCTTTATTTATTTATTATTTTTTAAGACCAAATCTATATGCTTTAAAAAGGAAAAGTAAGGTTAAAAAAAAAAGTAAAATTGGCTAATAATAATAATAAATAAATAAATAACTGAGATTCTATGAGTAACACTCACTCTCTTCAAGCCTTTATTTTATTTTATTTTATTTTTCTCTCTTTTCTTTTTCCATATATTTAGTATAAAATCTCAATATCTTAAAAGAAAGAAATTTTTTTTTGAAGATATGCTTTAGGAGCTTCACCAAGTTTAAAGCCAAAGATTCTTTATTTAGTTATATATATTTATATATAATAAAAGAATTTACATTTTATTATTTGCCGTGAATCTTACCTTGAAAAAATCAATAAATTTCATACTTTTTATTAAATATATGGTATTATTGTTAATCCTCTCATCTAATTGGTTATGAGATAGAATTTCAAGTTATCTAATATGCTATCAAATATTATAAACTTTAAAATTTTGAATTCTTTTAAAAACGTTTAGAAGCTTAATAGCTAAAACTTCAACAACTTTCACTAATTTGGGTGAGCATGATAAACCGAAAAACTGAGCCAGCCAATCGAACCGAATGCAGTCGAGAGGACAAAGAAGAGTAATTCGATTGGTGTCGGTTTTGGAAAAAATTCAAACCAACAATACTTTTAAAATTTTCAAAAACTTATTGATCTAAACTGACTGACCAATGCTCACTCCTTAATACAAAAAGACACCAATTGATGGTTTTGTACAACACATCTGAAAGAATAGAAAGATTCATATTATAACACTTGAAATCCAAAAGGAAAAAGAACAAACCCATTATAGAAAAATCTCTCAGCTACTTATGAACTCTGAGTTTTGCTCTGGCATGGCCTTCACTGATTTGAAACTGTCCTCCAAGCCCAAAATGTGCCATTAATAACCAAACCATAGTGATGAGTTCTCCTCCTTTGCTAACTTGTTGAGCATGTTGGTCTGGTCTACAATGGCTGGCTGCATAGCTCAACATTTCAATCCAAACTTTACTCATTATCTCCCATTTCTCATTATGCTTCTTTAACTTCCTAGCAAGTAATGAACCATTAAACAATACAGATTTGCTTTTATCTCCTTTCACTTCCACAGGTTTCGCATCAATAACATTCACGGCTAGTATTTCTCGACAACCCTTCGTGATTTTAGATTCATCTAAGGTACAACTGAATCGTCTTCGGTCGAAGAACTTTTTTGCCTCGGCACAAGTATCCCTGAACCTTATTTCCCCAATTCCAGCCACGGCCGACATCATTGAGGGGAGCATCACTATGAGGTAAAGCATGTAATCTGATAAGAGCTTGCTGAATTCACGATAAGTAGTACTAGTGTCGTTGACGTTTGTGTTTGTATTTTGTTCATCTCTATAACAAAGTTCTGTTGCTATGTGCCATAGCATGAGGCTCTCATCAAAAGCTACTTCATCGATGTCGGATATTAACTCGCCGATGTCTATTTCTGATCGAAGGTCCATTGATTTCAGTACGTAGGAGCCTCTAGATGAACATATTTCTTCAGTAATTTCCACAGTTTCTGCTGCTTTGGACTTTTCAAGCATCTCCTCAAAGATCAAATCCCAAAGCTTCTCAAAAACTGGTTGCCTGGAAACATATTTCCAATCATCGAAGAACTCTTTAGCACCTAAATAATCGATGACAAAATCTTTTGTGCGACGTAGAAGACGAACTGTTTTATTCCAAGCAAAAGAGCAGCCACAACAGATTGATGTGTTTCTTGAATCATCCATTGGGATTCGTTCACTAAGGCAATATGCTATCAAATTGAACTGAGACACTGACTCGCGCCACCGGCGGAATATCCGTGGAGTGTCCAGCTTCTTAAGGCCTGAAAATGGAGACTTCTTATGCACAGACACTCTCTGTCTTTTGAGCCAGAGAAGGTATTCAAAGAAAGTGGCCAAAATTGAATCATCCTTTATAAGAGTAGCTATAGTCCAATCAGAGAAGACAGTCATGGAAATGGATACAAAATCTAGAGCCAAGGCTCCAACAAGCAAAGCATAAGTAATCCTTACATCAAGTTTCCTAAAATCAGTTTTATCCAATCTGCTAAACAGTACCAAAGCCACAGTCACAGAACACGAAGAAATGAATCTAAAAATCGACCCAGATAAATTATGAATAACCACTACTTTAGTGAAGAGAACTTCATATATGAAGTTAAGCTCAACCTCAATAACCTTAAGAGCATCACTTGGGGTTCTCTTCAAAAAGAAATCCCTGCTTTCATTTCTCTCCTTAAAGCTAAAAATCAAATCAACAATCAAACCCTTGAATTTGTTAAAGTAAAGAAAAGCATATTGAACAACCTCAAGCTGATTCAGATCACCCTCTTTAGCAGTGCTAGTAAAAGGACTCCATTCTTGATTAGGCTCATTCACAAGTTGAATGGTAGTAGGCAAATGGGCATCTTTCTTACAAGTAAATTCCTCCATTAATTTAGCATAATCAGGCCCTGGGTCAGGTTCTTTAAGCATGGAAGCTCTAAAACTCCCCAAACTCGCTAAATACAAAGCCCTAGTTCGTTCCGCATACTTAATAATCCCTGCAAGAAACATCAAAATGGCAGGAACCCGGAGCTTGTTTTGAGGAATGGTTTGAATGAAGACATAAACAGTAGCAACGACCTGAAAAAGCAATCCGATCAAATGACGAAGCCAGAGAGCGTTGTCTTCGAGAGCGAAAGCGGTAATGGTGTCGGGGCCGCCAAGATGGAGGAGTAGAAAAGGAGCCCAGAAAGCGAGAAGGTAGACATTGGCGTCGGATTTGCTCTGGTTGCTGGAAATTAAACCGACGATGAAACTGGCGGTCCAATCGGCGAGGAGATAGGCGGACCAAATAAGGAAGATGGGAAATTTTCTTGAGGTTCGTTTTCTGAGAGGAGCACAGAGGATTAGAAAAGTTTGTAAAGAGAGACTGAAGAGGATTAAGCCTCTGATGTTCCATCTTTCCCAGAGTTCTTTGAAATGTGGTGGAATTACATCGAAAGTTTGGTTATTTGAAGGTTGGGTTTGAAGATGTGAAGTGGGTGATAGGAAATTTTCAGTCAGCGAAGCCATAGAAGGTGGTTTTCGAGCTCAGTGGAGAAATGGGTTCATGTTGAAAATGTTGTTAAGGTTGAAGAAGAAGACGAAAAGAATCAAAAAAAAAGAGAAGAAGAGAGTATGGGTCCAATCCAACCACGAATTGGAAGGCTAACTCAAACGACTAATTAAAGGAGGAGACTTGATTCTGTCCAATCAACGTATGGATTACTCCATCCACCCCAAAGATTTTTTCTTGCTTTATCTTTTCTCGTAGAATAATTATTTTAAACCAAAAAAATTGTTAGAACAGTTATTTTTGAAAGCAATCTGAGGTTCAAGAAAAACTAAACTACTCAAGTTTGTCATTGAGAAGTGAGTTTAGTGGTAAATGATTGTTACGTATTTTTTCTTTGGAAACTAAAAGGAGTTCAATTTTCTTTTTTTCTGTCTATTCTTGTCTTTCTTGGTTTTTGTTCAATCATTTAATTAAACATTTATGTTTTCAAATTTTCAACAACGAGTTGCATAAAACTTGTATTGCTTAGTTGTCTCAGTAATTGCATAGAGAAGTCAAAGAAACCCACAAAGTCATTTAATAAACTGTAATCAGTAGAAAACATTTTTAGATTTTTTTTTTACAAGTTTAGATTTCAAACGTCAAATTAGTTTCTAAAACTCTCAATCTTAAAACTCAAATCAGAATAGAATTTTAATATTTTCCATCTTTTTTAAAAAAAACTAATTAATATAAAAAATTTATAAAATTGAATTTTATATCTAACAAAACTTCAAGTTTTCGATTTAATTAATAAAATAGAAAAACTGTTTACGGCCATATAACAAAAGCGTCAGCCATTTTTTAAATATTATTTTCTCTTACGGTCTTCCTTCCTTTTTCTTTTCTTTTCTACTATTTCTTTCCATCATCTTTCTTATTTTTTTAATTTTTTATTTATGTTGATTAATCTTTTCATTTTTCTTCTTTTCCTTTCGTTATGTTTGCTTCCATTTCTTTGCATCATCTTTCTACTTTTCCTTTTTTTTCCATCGTCTTTCTTCTTTCTTTTTTACAACTGTGTACCAAAATAGCATAGTATATAAGAGTAGCCAAATGCAAAGTATCGGTAAAAAAAATAAAAGATTGTGTATAACAAATCTTAAAAAAATCATAGTAGACATATGTAAACAATCCTACAAAAAAACCGTGGTTGACGGGATACTTTTGGTATTTGGCTTTTTCCGTTTTTGAAATTGTTATATAAATCGTAAATATTTTGTAGCTTTTTTGTATTTTTGAAAAGACCCTTTAAATATTTATGAACAAAATTAAAATTTTAAAAATCTACCGACATAAAATCAGGGACTTGTTAGAATTTTCTTTTTCTTTTAATTTCAAAGAATAAATAGAAGTAAAGATAAAAGTTGAAAAACTACTTAGATACATTTTATAGTTCACGAAGAAAAACGCAAAATCGAAAGTCAATAAAATAGGTTTCTTTATTAAAACTACAACAGGGCAGTCAATAAGTTTAATTTTACATTAAATATAGAAATTTATTGAGTACCAACTAAAAATATAGCACAAGCAGCTCTTCTAGGTTGCTGTTTCTCAATGCTACCATTGTTTTTAACACTATTGCAATGGCCTCATCCAAACTCCATTGGCATCACAGGGACAAAAAGTAACTCTTGGACATTTTACCCTCTGGAAGTAACTCAAATTTGGAAATATTTTCTGAAGTTCTCTCCAATCTATCTTCAGATCTGCCATGTATTTCAGACGAACAACCTCGGCATTCCACGTCTCGTTCCCGAGCCCTGCTAGTTTCCCTCCTCTAATGTAGAGTCTCTTGAGGTTTGTCAATTTTGAAGGACTTAGCCATGGGGGTAGCTCTTCCTTTGGAAGACATTCCATCTCAAGCTTCTCTAGCTCTTTTGGAAATTCTATGATCTCATAGCCAGACTGATTCATTTGTTTGGTCAATGTCTTGGATAATTGTTTGCTTAACTTCTTGGATACTTGTCGTACAATGTTCCATTCACTCGAAGATTGTTGCTTCACGTCTTCTGCCCCCCATGCGATTGTCAGGTTTCGAAGCTTACCGTGCTCCCCAAGTCCTTGGAGAACACGTCGATCGGTTTCATTAGGAAAATCCTGTCTGCTTGTGTTGATGCTTAACTTTCTCAGCTTCTTTAAGCCTTTTAGATCATTAAGATTTGAATTTCCTGTGACAAACCCCTTCAGGACTCTCAATTCAGTTAGTGCAGATATACTCTTGGGCATCCCATTGAGCATATAGCACCCAGAGACATCTAGATGTGTAAGCATTTTGAGAGATCCTATGCTATGAGGAAGTTTCTCAAGATTGAAACAAGATTTCAAGTCCAAAACCCTGAGATCACTCAATGTTCTTATGGACTTTGGAAGCCTATTGATCCAGGAAATCCCTTGGAGGCTCAAAAGCCTTAGTTTTTTCATTTTCTTCAAACCTTTTAAGAATTCAAGGTTTTCGACTTCAATATGCTGCTCATCAACTGCACTCTGCCATCTCCCCAAGTAAAGAACTTTTAAGTTTCTCAGCTTTCGTAACCACTCCACAACTTTGACAGTTCTCATGTCTACTTCCCCTCCCTTAGCTAACCACTCCAATGCAGAATCAGGGAAAGGTTGGCTAACGTTGAAGATTACTTCCATTGTTTTTTCCAATTTCCGATCCTTCGTCGGTGCTTTCGGTGGGTGAAAGCCTCCCCCCTTCACTAGAAAAATCCTGTCACAGTCGGAAGATTTCCCAGTTGGGTTGTCCCCAGTATCATAATCTAAAAACTCCTTTTGTTTGGCCAGTTTAATTGCAGCAGAACGCACAAGAGGGGGAATTCTAAATCTCCTCTTGACCTTATTTTCTTCTTCTATCACTGGCACAATCAAACCTTTCTCTGCAAATTCCTTAAGAATATTACCAGCAAGAACTTCAGGCGTTTCATCCCCATTATCTGAAGAGTCAAGTAGGCCTTCCCCAATCCACCAATGTGTAAGAAACCGCTTCTTTAACACAACATTGTCAGGAAACACAGCAAAATACAAAAAACACTTTTTAAAAAGATCATCAGTAAAGCCATTATAGATTTCCTGAATTTCTACAAAAGCAGGACTTTCCTCAAACACCTCATCGTCATACAAATTTGGCAACTTGAATTCACTCTGCCCTGGCGTGTCACTCCCCCTATCAATCAAACGGGCTGGAACCGAAAATTTGTGGTAAGAAGGGATCCGGAACTTCAACGTTTTCAGATCCTTACTTATGGCATCAAGAAAATTCCCTTCGATTCTCTGAGCTGCTTCGACGCTGTTGATAACCTCCTCGAGACAGGTATTTATGCTCTGAATTGGGTCATTGAGCTTCTTATCGAGCTCCTTTGTCGTCTCCAGTGCCTCCTTTAAGTGCTCGATGCTGTTCAATAATTTCTTGAATTTGGGGGTTTGATGCTCCTCCTCGATCTGATCGCCAGCGGTGTAATTTCGGAGGGCGGTGGAGAGATTTTTGTGCAGCTCCGATAGCGATTGGATCATTTGGGAAATAGTTGAGATTTCCGTTGAAGCCATTGCTGCAGAAAGGTCAGTGAAGTCCAATTGAAAATTTTGAAATTTCGAAGATTACTATGAAGAAGGTTCACCTATTTCAACTTTGATTCATTATCGCTGCAGAAAGGTCAGTGAAGAATTGAAGATTTTGAAATTTCAAAGGTTACTGTGAAGTTGACATATTTCAACTTTGATTGATTTTGATACTTCAAATTTGGAAAGTGGAATAACTAAAATTAATATTTAGAAAATATAGAAACCGAACCAAAGTTTAAAGTTTGAAGCCATTGCGGCAGAAAGTTCATTAAATATTTTGAAAACCATACTCTCAATATATTCATTTTGATTCACTCAGTTCATCTTTAATTCATTTATAAGAATTAAGATAAACATATTAAAAAGTAAAGGAATTAAAAACTAAACAAATTATCAAACTTTAGGTTAACCTCATACATTTAATAATTATATGCCACTTTGACAAATTTTTTTTATTTGTATTTAAGTTTTTGTGTTTTAAGAAAGAGGAATATGGATATTAGGTGAGCCTTTAATTAGCCCTTTAATTATTGTGTCACTCTATCCTTTCATGATTCTCATATTTTAATTATTCTTAAAAGTTAGATTTTATAATCCATATATTTTCTTTTAAAAAAAAAAAAATCCAACTAATAATGAGGCCAACTATTTTATCCTAAAGAAACTCAATCCTTTGTGATTTCTACAACTCAATTACAACAATATTTTAACTTCAAAGGAAATCATTCATTACAACTTCTGAACAACATTAAAAATATGTTTTAACCCTTGATCCTTTTAGAGTAAAAAAAAAATGTAACTTTTGACCAAATTGAAAAATCAAATATATATATATATATATATAATTCAATACCAATCATATCAATTTCCAATGTTTTTTCTAGTGAATCTTATTGTTGCTTCCATTTTCCCCACCTATTCATTCATGGTTGACTTCTTCACAATTTTGAGTTATATATACAAGTTCATATAGTCAATGACTTTTAAAGGACAAATAAAAACTTCCCAACTTGTTATATATTATTGTGATTTAGATTATTCCTCATTTCAACCTTGCAAAAGAAGCAATTAATGGAGTTCAAACCCTTCAATAATATTCATACCCATCCTCTTATAATTGAACCTTCACACAACCAAACAAGATTCTTCCTTTACTTCCCAATCCATGGTTCCCACTCACACCAATCTCTCCTCCCTCCCTCTCTAATTCCACCATGGCCGCATCGAGTTCGAAACTTTCCTCCCCATACATCTACATGTCCTTCCGCACTCGACCTACTATAGCTGACTTAGAGGACGAAACAACTCTATCGTCATACCAAAGCTCTAACTCCAACCACGTCAATACAAAGTCAAACAACCAACCAAAACAAGAACAAGAAGAAGAAGAACGAGATGGGGTTTCATGTGGTGCATGTCACAAGCCATTGATAGCCATAGGGGTAAAAAGCACAACTCTTTGTTACATATGCAAAAAATATCCATCCACTTACTTTTGTGGACCATGTTCAAATGGATGGATCAACTTTTTTGATAAAAGATGTTCAGAGTTGCCAAAGAAGATTCATTATCCCTATCATCCTCATCCTCTCACCATGAGAATTAGAAAGAAGTGTAGTTGTTTTGTTTGCGGTAAAAGTTGTGGAGATTTTAATTATGGATGTGATAGTGGAATGTGCAACTTCATTGTGGATATTAAATGTCTTTTGAAAGAGAAAAAGAAATATGATGGGCCTATAACAAGTGTGAGAAAGTTTGTGGGGATTGGTGATTTGTAATTCTAAATAAATTGGTCTATGATTGTGTTATTCTCAACATATATAGTTTTTTAGGGTTTTTTTATCGTAAAAATTACCCTTAAAATATATATGACATATTTAAACTAGTGGTAAAACTTGAGTCGTCCAACTTAATAAAGAAGTGTGTTAAAATTGGACGACAACTAAACATATACATGTCATAGAATTAATATTAGACTCTTGGATGATGATAAAAATTGAACCTCTCAAACTTATACCATTGTTACAATCTATATAATTATTTAAGTTGAAGTGTCCAATTTTAATACTGGTATAAATTTGATTGTTCAATTTTTACTATAGAAAATTTGATGGTGTAATTACAAGTTCATTTCATCTTCTTTCTTTCATGATCTTTTCATTCTCTCTTTTCGAAGAGGATGAAGGGGAATAGTCGAATAGATTTCGTGAGTATGATATCTTTCATATTCTATGTTGCCTCGAGAGACTCGACCTCCATTCAAATTAAAAGAGAATGAGCACTTACGACTAAGGGGAATGGAATCTCGACCACAGGGTAAGATGATCTTCTAATACGAGGACGAGTGATTGGTTGCAATACCACGATATTTTAAGAGTGGGTTTGCAATTTGCCCTTTTTTTTTCAATTGTGTGTCTAGGTACAATAACTCAGAACCCTTTGATAATTATTTTATTTTTTGTTTTTAGTTTTTGAAATTAAGTCAAAATTCTCTCGATTTTTCAAGCTAGATTGTAGCCGAGTTAACTAAATTTCAAGAATAAAAACATTTTTTTCTATAATAAGGGGCAATTTTAAGTCTTTTAAGGAAAAAAAAAGTAATTTTATTTATGTAAAAAAAAAAATTTGAATCTTGAAAGAATAGGTAAAGTAAAAAGAATGTTTGCGCATATATCTTGAGTTTCCTTTTCTAAGCCTACCTTCCAAGTTGGTAATAATGGAACTCGGTTTATACAAGACCACTAACAAATGACATAAATTGATTTACTTGTAAAAGTTCATAGTTTAACTAATTTCGATCATTATTTTTTTAAGTTTTGATTAATAATACAACCCAAAAATTAGAGAAATAATAATAATAATAAATAAATAAATAGTGTGTTTGAATGACTGACTTTGATCACTACATTTGTTAATTTAGTTTGAAATTAGAAGGCCATAGGGAAGTAGATTACATGTGCAATTAAACCTAAAAATAATAACTAATCCATCAAAGACTTTGACTAGGTTTTAATCAAAAGCTTTAATTACTTGGTCTTCCTTCATACATATATATATATATATGAAATTGCATTGCACCCCCTCATTTTTTTCATATTCTAACTTTCCAATTGGCATTTTAAAAATAATCTTTCATGATATGGAACCACTCTTTTTAAATGATATATATATAGTTGACTTGTTAATTAAAAATAAATACCCAATTTTATTTATTTATAATAAGAGATGGATAGTGGGAGAAGAAAGCTTTAATTTGCTCCCACCTCCATATAATTTGCTCAAATCAAATCAATCAATCAATAAATAAAAACTCAAATGATTATGAGATTAATTTTGTTTGTTTTATTTACAATTAAAGACTTTTTCAAAAAAAAAAAAAAACCATTAATTAATACTTTACCAAATTTTCTTTAAAATGTTCTAATCCCAATCAAAACCAAAAACTATTCCTTTGAGTTTTCCCTCATTCAGATCACGCGGACGACGGTCGGAACATGGCAAACAGACTCCAAGTCCAGGCGGCGCACCGTCTACACCACCCCCAAAACCACCCTCTAGCCTTCATAAACTCCCTCGAAACTCTCCAGCGCCACTTCATGATCTCTTTACAAGACTTCTCCGATCCCTCCATCTCCGGCCTCCTCTTTCGCTCCACTGGCTTCTTCCACTGTGCCGCCTGCTTCACCTCCACCCCCGGTGGGCCCTCCTTCCACTGCCTCGCATGCCCTTTTTCCCTGTCGGCCACCTGCGCCGCCCTACCGCTCATCACGGTCGACAACCACCCCCACCCCCTCCTCCTTCTCGATAGAAAATCCGATCACAAGCATTTGATTTGCGGTGTGTGTGATGAAGGAATTAGTGACCCCAGTTTCGTCCGATGCGTTCATTGTGATGCATTCCTTCATGTTCAGTGTTGTCTTCCGCCCCTCATTGAAGCTCGTAATCACCATAATCATCCCATTGTGCTTTCCATGGTTGTTGGTTATAATAATTTGTGTGGGGTTTGTGGAGAAGAAAGAGATGGAGAGGCGTGGTTCTATTGCTGTAATATTTGTCCATTTCTTGCTCATGTTGGTTGTGTCATCTATGACCTTCAGGTGCGTCATCGTTCGTCCTCTTTTTCTGCCTTGTCAATTTAGATCTCTAAAAACTTTTAAGTTTAGTTTAGTTTTTGAAGATTGATGCGTTTTGTTGTTTACATTATTTATAATTTCGTTCTTTGTTTTTGAAACTTCAAAAGAGAATTTGTGAGAACTATTCCTCGCAAGTAATTTGACAATGACTTTTGTTTTTGGTTTTTTGTTTTTTAAAATTGTGCTTGTTCGTGTCTTTTGAAGAAACACTTGAACTTGGGTTGGTTTTTATAACCAATGCTAGAAAGTGAATTACAAAAACATAAAAAGTTATGATTAAAAGTTATGTTTTTAAACTTAATTTTTGAAAATTCAAAGACCAGATAGTTATCAAATTGAACTATTTGATTTTTGGTTTTTAAAATATTTTTGTTTTATATTTTGATTAAAATCATAGATTCCATCTCTACTTTGTACACGTTTGAATTCACCAAGTTGAATTGCAAAAGAAAAATGAACAACTAACAATACTAGTAGACCATAATTTTGTTTTTAGAAACGGTTGCAAGATCGGACTGTGATTGAATAGAGGTAGATTGCAACTAAAGAAGATTGAGAACAAGAAGGGAAATGATAAAACACAAGAATTTTACTTGGAAAACCCTAAACAAATTAGGGTAAAAACCTCGAATAAGGATAAAAGAATTCACTATATAAAATAAGGGTTAAAACTTTCTTTCTCATCCACGGATACAAAACTCTCTAAAAGAAAATTTATGGACTCCAAATATTTTAGAGAGCTGTGAAAGATCCAATGGTCCAAAATTTATCTTCAAGTCTTGAATCTTAAAGATAATTCAATATAATTATTTAACGGATCAAACTTGATTGTCTTTTAAAAATATTAGGGGTGTAAAACAAAAGAAAGAAATCTATAGTTAAATATAGTAATTATAAAGGTTAATTTCCAAGAACAAAAAATCAAATCAAATGCTCATTAAAATGATATATAAAATTTTGAGATATTTAGATATAGTACAATAATATGATCCAATGGTCTGTTTTGAATCATCATCACACTCTAGTAATCTTTTTCTACAGAATCCAAGTGAAAAAGAAGGAGAAGAAGCATCCATAACAACCCAAATTTATACATTATCATTGGATAACGACGAAGATAATTCGGATGAAGAAGGAAGCCATGAAAATATACTAAAACCTGGAGTAACCCTACAGCAGATCCTCGAATCTTTCTCCGAATCCGATGATGCTGAATATCAAAGCCTTGTAGCTGCAATGGAGAAAGCCTCTGGTGGTGGTGGTGACGATGATGACGATACCGAAAATGAAGCCAATTCCGAAGACAAACATTCGCACTATTTTTCGTATCTTGAGAAACCCCTTTACGATCTCATTGACAAACTCGAACTTGAAGATGCCGACCCTTTTCAAGGTTTTGATAGAGATTCTCCAACAGTTCTTGTTGACGGAGGGTATCTGGTCTTGGAGAAATGGGCGGGAGTTTTCACCAAAGTTTTTACGAAATATGGAGATATCTCAGGTAAATGTTTTAATGTCAATAGATAGTTGTGAAGAAAAAAAAAACTTGAGATAGTATTCAAATTAAATCTTTTTTGTTCATGAATATCATTTTAAAAGTTATTTTAGTTAATCTATTTTTTAAATTTTGCAGAGAGCTCGAATTTGGGCATAAAAGTGAGGACAGTGGTTTGGAATTTATTCTGCAAAGTGATGGAGGACATGTCAAGAACGAAGTTCGAGAATGTGACGGGAGAGGATCTAGTTTCATGGATGATTGGGATAAGAACAATTGAACTAGCTGGTTTTGAAACGGAGTTTGCATTTGAAGGATGGAAGAAGATAGCAATGGCTTTCTTTGGTGCTAAAGCAAAAGATGTAGCTCAAGAGTTGGTAGACGAAAAGGAAGAGAAGATCAAAGAACAAAGAATGAAACTTGAAAATCTTTGTGAAGAACAAGAAAAGCTTTTGAGTTTAAGAGAAAAGTGTCACATCGAAGCTTTGGCTATGGAGGATGGAACATTTGTAACAGATGGGTTCCTTTAAACTTACGAGTTGAGTTTTCGTTTGGCTTTTATGTTTTGAAATATGTTCATTTGGGGTAGAAGGTTTCGCAATGTTATACCTTTTCAAGTCTTCATGATTTTGAGTTGAATTTTTCTAACATAATCGATCTATTAAATAGTGAAATTTTAGATAGAAATTGATGTATGAAATGGTATGATAATGATCTATTACAAGATATCACCGCATTTTTTAAGCTTAATAGTGAAATACGGTTCTAATTAATGATTTCTATTCGATATTCTTAAGAAAAAATGGATAAAAAAAGTATTTACAAATATAACAAAATAATATTATCTATCATGGATGGATACTCTAAAAAGATATCTATAAAATTGAAAGTCTCGTAACATTTTTGAAGTTCTAAATAGATACTACTTCCGCCACCAAATTTCTTCATTTCTTATCTACTTTTTAATGTGTTTAAAATCCAATCTAAATTTTAAGAATAAAAAATGTATTTTTTTTTTAAATTCGTGTATTATTTTTTAATTTGGCTAAGAATTCAACCATTATACTTAAAAGATGCAACCGGTCGTATATAATAAGAGAAAATTGGCTTGATTTATTGAAAAACAAAAAAACAAATAATTACCAAAAGAGACTTTAATTTAAAATTTTATTACATACTTTTAAAAGTTCAATGATTAAATTGATACAAACTTAAAACCTTATAACATTGAACTTGTAATCTAATGTAAAAATAATTATGTTAAATTATAAATATAAAAATTGCTCTGAAACTATTAAAAATATTTACAAACCGATCAAAATGTCGTCCATAAATTATTATTTGCATCTATTTTACGTAGTCTATTTCAGTGTATTATCGATAGAATTTGATTTCTTTTGTTATATTTATTAAAAGAAATTATCTTTTTATTATTATTATTATTTTCTTTTGGTGGGTGAGTTCATCAAAAACCAAGACGTATATAATGAGTTCATATGGGCTCGAAAATCAAGCGTTCTTTGATTTCCCTTTCAATGGCGAGCGGAAAATCCCAAAAGGCAACCTTGGCGGACGCCATATCATATGTTTTGAGAGTGAAGGAAAGATTTGAAAGAAACAGAGAAAAGTATGAACGTTTCCTTGAAACTGTCAAAGATTACGGGGACCGAAAAATTGATTTTGTGGAACTCTATGCAACACTAGCGAACTTGTTTCAAGACCACCCAGATCTTATTTGGGGCTTACTTAGGTTCTTGCCCAGCAAGTAATCACTCACTGTGAGATCATTCTTGAACTTGGACCCCAATGTTGTAATTTTAGGGACGAAGGGAAAATTATTATTGTAATATTTTAATCTCTCAACAACCAATATTGTGCGATCTTCTATCTTCTTTCTGCAAATTCCTTTTTCGCTCTGCAACGACTTATGGCGTTTTCCACACTGCCCATCTTCTTCTTCTTCGTTTTCGTCTTCATAATTATCCCAATTTCTTATTCCTTACCCTTCACTGTACTCCACGGTATGTTTCTTTTTCTTCTCTTTTTTTTTTTTTTTTTTTTTTTTGAATTTTAAGTGTAGGTTTTTGTATCTGTTGAATTCTTTGCGTTTATTTTCAATTGGGCGTGTTTAGATTCTACTGTTTGAACTTGTTGGATGAAGAAATCGATTGTTTGGTATGGATGATTGTTGTTTTTGTCAGAATGGTATTCTCAAGGGATGCTTGGATGTTGAAGACTGTTTCTGGGAATCACTTTCTTGGTTTAAATTAGTTATTGGGAGGAATCTTTGAGACGCATCATCCACTTCTTGATTTGTTTGTCTTTATGGTTTACTCAGTTGATTTCATCGAGTTTGTTCGATTTGAGTTGCAATGTTGTTAGGCTTTTAGACTAGTTTTGAAATGGTCTATTGCCATACGTTATTCTTTATGTTATTTGAAGAAAAGAAAGGGCATAAAATTCATTTTAAATAGACTGCCAACATTTATTATTTGCAATAAGCAGCAAAGTTTTCCATGATATAAACTAATATTAATTAACATGTTCATATTAACTTGTCCTAAGATTGCTCTCATGATTGGTTGAGCTCCTTGAGATCAAACCAAGCTCGTACTTGTTTCTTTAAATAAAAAAATCTGATTCATCTACAAAATCTTTGTGAGCAATTTATATAGCTTAATCCATCTACCTACCGAGAAATTGGCAATGGGGGATGGTATGCATGGTTTATGACCCTTGAGGAGCAGGCTAGTTAACGAGTAATAATATGATTCCATTATCTTGAGACTAAGACATGTTTCAAGTTGTGACGTTTCTGTTTTCTGTTCTGCAGTCTCGAATGTTTGCAACAAGGTGTTATAGATGTCCAGCTGGTTTTTGCCTCAATGGGATTCCGACATCTATGTTGATCATCTAGTTCATTATTATGACTACAGGTGAAGAAAACGAAGGTTTTAACTTCAATTTTGTTGGTCTCTCCCAGGTGATTCGTGAGGACTTGAGGACTTTAGTTTAACTCAAGACTTTGTTTCGGTATAATTTTTTTCTCATTTTTAACTCATGCACAATCTAACAGTTTATTGTTTTCCTTTTGGGTTCTTCTGTATTCTTTATCTTGCCATCTCACAAAATTACATCATGGATAGACGAAGTTACTTGTCTTTCACTTTCTAACAGTTTGACGATGCCGTTCTGGTCCAAAGGAAACGACCTGGTCCGAATATTACCTGGATGAATAGTTTGAACCTGTTTACCCCCACAACAGGTACTTGTTGACCAATTTAACATCCTTGAGATTTGCACAAGCATTTTTTGGTGCCATAACTTTGCATATCTTGCCCACAAAAAGAGAAACATGCACACATTAGGCACGGTAACATTGTATTATGTTGGCGAACACATTCGACATAACATCTCTGGATCTCGGTTTCATTACAAAATCCTAATACCACTGATGAGGCTGCTATTCAGCTGAAGGAATTATGAATGGCTTGTTCCCGAAGTCCATTCGAGTTCCTTGAAAAACCTCAAAACTTTCTCTGGCTCTAACAAACTTTCCTTTCAGCTTTTCTTTCCTGTGGAACAAGATTGTATGAGTACAGATTAACTTCAATTGTCGGTGTCTCGGCTTATTTCCGCGCAGAACGAGGCTTATCATTGAGGATTGGATTGGATTGAGAAGCTTAGATGAAGATGGAAGAGTGAAATTTATAGAAGTTGCAGGAGGTCATCTTGGAATATTTTATATTGATGTAAAAAAGTATATTGTGCCTTACTTAGAGGAGGAACATCAATCTTCTCAATTTGATTTGCAAATTTAAAAAGCAAGCAATGTTTGTTTGAGTTTTTCTTGGATCTAATACCTATTTTAATTTTTCAAAATGATTTTGTTTATTACATGACATACTTCATTTTTAAATGTTTTGTCTTTATTTAATATGATTTTGTACTTCAAAATTATAAGTTTTAAATTTTAAACACAAAGAAAACATAAAAAATTATATATAAAAATTTTAGAATTTGCACCTTTTTTATCACATAAAACTGAATTTGAATTACAACCAAAGAAACCATAACTTATGACTTTGACAAAAATTTGAAAAACTTTAACTATATAAACTTAGGCCATGTTTACCCATCCAAAAAGAAAATTGGTGTGATAAAAATTAAATTTAATTGATAGATCAATCGTAATATATCGTAATCGCCAATGTAATTGAATGTGTTTATCTAAAACTGTGAATTTGGTCAAATTTATCGGTACCATTATGATTTACCATTTATGGCAACTGTAAAATGGTTATTGTTATCTTTTACCGTTCACCGCAACAGTAAAATGATTAAAATGGAGCTTCCCCTAAAAGGTGTAACTATGGTCCAAACTCAAACTAATACAACTAAGGCATAATTTTCAAACGTAATTAGATTGATCATCTTTCGCTCGTCAATTAAATTGGAGCTTTTGTTTACGAATTTGGATGTAAATCTATATATGTAGGTAAACAACATCAAGCAGAATAATTTGAGATCCATTTTTTTTATTATTGAAAATGTATGAACATTTCCAAGATTTCAAGGATCAAACACTGATACTTGTAATTAAATTTCTTCGATAGATCAATCGTAATGGACCACAATCGCAAATGTAATTAAATTGAATTTATTAAAACTTTGAATTTGGTCAAATTTACCATTATTGTTATGATTTACCGATATTGTTATGGTTTGGGTTAATTCAAACTATGATGGCAACAGTAAAAGGGTCAAAATGGAGCTTTCCTCCTAAGAGTGTAACCATGGTCCAATCTCAAACTAATACAAGTAAGACATAATTTTCAAACGTAATTAGATTCATCATCTTTCGTCAACTAAATTGGAGCTTTTGCTTACCGATTTGGATTATGCAAATCTCATAAATTAGGCAGATAAACAATATCAAACTTAATAACCCAATATCCGCGCTTTAAATTACTATTCATTCATTAGCACCCAAGTGGCCCAAGTTTAAAGTTTATATATTGGCTTCAAACACGAGCGTCTTTTGATTTTCCATTCAATGGAGGAAGAAGGAAGGTCTCAGAATTTAACCATCAAGGAATCCCTTTCATATCTCAAGAGAATGAAGGAAACATTTCAAGACGATAGAAAAAAAAAGTATGAACATTTCCTTCGAGTAATCCAAGATTTCAAGGCCCAATTGATACTTGCTTGTTTCAAGACCACCCACATCTTCTTTTGGGCTTCAATATTTTCTTGCCCAAAAACTATGAGTTTGATCTTCCACCCCAGGAGGATGACGAAGATCCATCTACACAAAACAAATAATGAATTTTGGGGACGAAGGGGAAATTTTGATTGTAATATTTTAATCACTCAACAACCAATGTTGTGCGAGGGAACTCCATAACATTACCTATCTTCTTCTTTCTGGATTCCCTCTGCAACTTATGGCGTTATCCTCACTGCCCATCTTCTTCTTCTTCGTTTTCGTCTTCATAATCATCCCAATTTCTCATTCCTTACCCTTTATTGTACTCCATGGTATGTATCTTTTTCCTTTTTTTATTTTTAATTTTAAGTGTATGTATTTGTATCTGATGAATTATTTGGGTTTATAGTCAACTGGGTGTGTTTAGATTTTACTGTTTGAACTTGCTGGATGAAGAAACTGATTGTTTGGTATGGATGATCCTTGTTTTAGTCAAAAGGGTATTTCCAGGGGATGCTGGGATGGTGAGGTTTGTTTGTTTGAAATTAGTTCTTGGAGGAATTTTTTAGAAGCTTTTTCCCCCATGTGTTTTTTTTTTTTTTTTTTTTTTTTTTTTGGTGAACTTGTAGTCTTTTACATTTTTCCCACTTCTTGATTTCTTGTTCTTGATGGTTCAATTCAGCTGTTTTCATGAAGTTTGTTCAATTGGAGTTGCAATGAAGCTCAGGGTTCAATTGGAGCCATTTCTTGGTTTTTAGACTAGATTTGAAGTGGTCTGTTGTTGCGTTCTGAGTTTATATTTTCTCTCTGTTGCAGGCATTGGAGATAAATGTTCAAATAAAGGCATGAGGAAATTTACTAAGTACTTGAGTGATAATTCTGGTTCTAAAGGATATTGCATGTATGCCTCTTTAAAGACCTGTATCCATTTTCTTTACATCGTTTTTTGATTCAACTGTGGTTGTACGACTGGTTTGTCCATCATTTTTCACGTAAAATGCCATAGTTTGCACACTTGTAGTAGGTGTGCCTCGATCTCAAAGAGGCCACTCACGATTGCTCTTTTGTCTAATGGAAGGGCCACACCCCTCCATCTGATAGAGGAGCAAGAGTGGGATTTCAAGTAGAACTTGAAGTTGAATTGCTTCAATGATGCTTAAAAGCACACCTCTTGCCTCTCATTAGTTTGATTAAAGGAACTTTAAGTAATTGAATTCTTGTTCAGTTTCAGTTCTTTTGCACTGTTTAATCTTGGTCATAATATGAGGAAATGAAAGGACACACATAAAACACATTTTAAATTGATGGGCCGGCCTTTATTATTTGCAATAAGCAGAAGAGTTTTTCATATTATACAATCATCATTAACATGTTCATATTAACTTGTCATTAGATTACTCTCATGATTAATTAAGCTCCTTGAGGTCAACCCAAGTTGGGGAAAGTTTTTTTTTTTCTTTAATCTTATCCATTTCTGAATGTCCCTGTTGTATCTTCGACTTGTCTAGATAGTTTTCTTTTCTCAAAGTTTTTCTTCTACAGAATTTATATGACCATTGACATAGCATAATTCATCTTCCTACAGAGAAATTGGCAACGGGGGTTGGGATTCATGGTTTATGACACTTGAGGCGCAGGTTAGATAATGAATAATATGATTCGATCATCTTGAGACTAAAACGTTTTTCGAGTTTTGACGTTTCTGTTTTCTGTTCTGCAGTCTCAAATTGTTTGCAACAAGGTGGTATGGATCTCCAGCTGGTTTTTGCCTCAATTGGATTCTGACATCTATGTTAACTTGCAACTAGTTCGTTATTCTGACTACAGGTGAAGAAAATGAAGGATCTAAAAGAGGGCTTCAATTTTGTTGGTCTCTCCCAGGTGATTCGTGAGGACATGAGAACTTTAGTTTAACTCAAGACTTTGTTTCAATATAACTTTTTTCTCATTTTGAATTCGTGCTATATCTAATGTGCCTTTTAATGAATAATGATACTTTTAAGCAGGAAATTCAAACTTGATGTTTTTGTGTTCTACTGCTTGCTGTCTTTGAATATTCAGGATGTTATCCTTAACTGACGTTTGTTGCTTGTCCGATTGTTTTCCGCTGTTCTTTCTTTTTTCTTCCTTTAATTTCTCATGCAGCGGTAAAGATTAAATAAATCATTGCTTGTTCTCTTTGTTTTCTCAAATTAAATTCAATCTGGGATTTAACCTAAGCTTCTTTTAATAGGGTAACTTAATTGGTCGAGCAGTTGTGGAGTTTTGCGATGGAGCTCCTCCCGTGAGAACTACTTTGATTTTAGTTATGTTTATCAGCATTGTTGCCATTTCCATAACTGACTCTAACTTGTTACTTCTCTGCACATGGAAATAGGTTCAAAATTTTATTTCTTTGGGCGGTCCTCATGCTGGCATATCCTCCGTTCCACTTTGTGGTGTAAGAACTGCACTTGCTTTTGCATCAATCATCATTTCAAATATAGATGGTTATATTTTCTTTTACTGAAAAAGGCCTTGAATACATATATTTGCAGTCTGGTATTTGGTGCCTACTTGCAGACGACCTTTTGAAGTTAGCTATCTACTCAGATGTTGTACAAGTATGTCGCCATCTCTAAGCTTCTTAAACTTTTTGATTCTGTGTAAACTATCAACATATCGAAGTCCGCTTCTTTGTGTTCTGTATAGCTTGGTTGTTCTAATCATAACTGACTTCTTCTTCTCTTATTATGTATGGTCTTGCAGAATTCATTGGCTCCCAGTGGATTTATTAAATTACCAAATGTGAGTGGTGTTTATTTCTAATCCAGATATGATTTCATTACATCTCCAAGCTCACAAGGATCCTTCTTTTCTTTTCTTTTTTTCCTTTTTCCAGGATATTCCTAACTATTTGGAGCACTGTAAATTTCTCCCGAAGCTCAATAATGAACGTCCTGATGCCAGAAACTCCACTTACAAGGAACGATTTAGCAGCTTAAAGAACTTGGTACTAATCATGGTAAGTTTGGCTTATGGAGAAGCTTGTGTAAATTTGTGGAATTGCTGTTTTCCGTATGTTGTTAAGGATAAAACAAGTTACTGTCTTTTGCTTTCTAACAGTTTGAGGATGACACTGTTCTGGTCCCAAAGGAAACGTCCTGGTTCGGATACTACCCGGACGGAGAGTTTGAACCCATTTTACCCCCACAGCAGGTACTTGTTGACCAAATGAATGTTCAGATTTCACAATATCCTTGAGATTGCACAAGCCTATTTTTTAGATGGAGAACCAATAGTTTTTTAGCAATCCACATTTTAGGTATTGTAACATAGCGCACATACGCACATACACAAACACATATTAAGCACGGTAACATTGTAGCGTCTTGGCAAAAACAAATGAGACATCCTAACATCTCTGGATCTCGGCTTGATGACAAAATCCTAAAAGCACTGATGAGATTGTTATTTAGATTAACTACAGCCCTATAGTAATCCAATCATGTCTGTCTTGTCACAAAAGTCCATTCGGTGATATTTAGTATTTGATCATTTCAAACATTACTGTCCGACAATGAAACTTACTGAAGACTTGGGTTCGTCAAACTCTTCCAAATCTACTTTCAGTCGGTTTGAGTTCCTCGAAAACATCGAACTACCTCTAACTTTCCTTTTACCTTTTATTTTCTGTGGAACGCAATCGTGTGAATATGGATTAGCATAGAATGTTGTTTTTGATATGAGGGTGACCCATCTTGAAATTGTCTCAACTTATTTTCGTGCAGACGAAGCTTTACATTGAGGATTGGATTGGATTGAGAAGCTTAGATGAAGGTGGAAGAGTGAAATTTATAAAAGTTGCAGGAGGTCATCTTGGAATATCTTATAGTGATGCAAAAAAGTACATTGTTCCTTATTTGGAGGAGGAACATCAACCTTCTCAATTTGATCTACAAATTAAAACAAACAATGTCTCTTCGAGTTTAGCTTAGCTCAGAGAGAGATAGTAATTTTAATAATTCAATCAAAATACCTTCAACCCTTTATGTTCAAATACTACACTTTTATATAATAAGAGAATTTTTTTTCTTTCAATTCATTGTTTTTCAATTAATCAATTTGTCAGTATTTTTTTTTTTTTCTTTTGGAAGGATAATTTATTTGTGATTTTTTTAATTTTATTATTGAATTCTACAATGGTGATCTGTTATGTCAGTTCAAGAAATTTATAATTGAAACTTAAATTTGAAGAAATCAACAAACAACAATTGTCAGTGCTATGTCAATGAGTTTAAAAAAATTATATATATGTATTAAAATTATTCTCTTAATTTTGTGTTTAATAAATTCGATACAAAGTTTTAAATTTAAAATTTATATTTCTCTCTACTCATAACAACAAAGAAGTGATTTTATATTGCTGACATATATTTGAGAGCTTCTAAGATCGTCGAAATCACTTAAAATAATGAAAATTAATATGTAAATGTTTGAATGTCTATGTATAATAAATAAAATCAATTCGCATTAAATATGGGAAGATACATTCAATATGGGGGTATTATAGTACCTAAAAAGTTCATGACACATAATTATGTAAATATCAAAGTGTATGGACTTTTCTAAAACTATGAGGGTGGAATTGTCAATTCCATTAATTATTTCAACAAAAATATCACAAAAAAGGATCGAGGGAAATTATCTTAAATGGTGATATTGTTGAAAATATTTACAAAATATAACAAAATTTCAAATTTCATAATCAATGTCTATCAAATTCATTCATACGTAGAATTTGAAGTTTTGTTATATTTTGATTTGTATTTTATGATAAGTAAATTTTACTCGATCATTTACTAAGTTTCTCTCGCCTTACTTATTAAGCTAATTTATTTTTCTTATTACATTTTAATTGCATATGGCAAAGTTTATAGTGATAGCCTAATAGGTGGCCATGTTCGAATTTTCCCTTGGAAAAATGTTCGTTTTTATTTAAACACTTAGTCCCTTTTCATATATCGTCAAAAACTTCAAACTTATTTGTAAATATAAATAAATATCAAAAATTTTCCATTATGTCATTTTGATAGTTCGAGAATATTTCCCAAAGTTATGCATTTAAAATAAGGTTACTCCCAAATTTCACAAAACAGCTCAAACTTATTACTTTTACAAAAATAATAATAAAAAAAACAAACAAACAAACAAACTCAACCTATGAAATATAAAAAAGTAAACACTTGATAA
This sequence comes from Cucumis melo, assembly GCF_025177605.1. Classification (NCBI taxonomy): domain Eukaryota; kingdom Viridiplantae; phylum Streptophyta; class Magnoliopsida; order Cucurbitales; family Cucurbitaceae; genus Cucumis; species Cucumis melo. Next base: position 22,126,785 of record NC_066865.1, read on the forward strand.
TGATATACAAACTTGATAAACTTTATATACTAAATAATGTCACGTTTGCAAAATGAAAAAAAAAGTGTATGACTGATTAAATATCTTATTCTTAATTTATCAAGTACTGCAATTTCCCAATAAAATCATATCTCTTATAATCGTTTATTTCGGTATATGGTTGATTTGATTGGTTACCATAATTAAGAATTAGAGTTGGTTTATGGTGGTTGCATTGACGGTAAATCTCTAGAGTTGAACGTTAGAAATAGTTGATGTTAGCATTAGCAATCAAAGTTGGCTAGAGTTCATTATTAGCAATAGATGGCCGGTAGAGTACATGGTTGTCGTCCGTGTTTGTCATTGGAGATGAGGAGATTGAGAGATAGTTTTCTCGTTCAAATGCTTTCTTTTTCAAAATGAAACCAAACCACACTGATCATCTACAACATTGTATTCAAATACTTCAAAGCTCGATGTCTATATTAGGTTATAAAATATTTATCATTCTTAATAGAGAAAATTTTTCAAAATCCACATTTCTTCTCCATTAATTTCATTCTCTGCACATTTTGTAGTTGTCATCTACTCTTTTCTTCCATTTTTTATCAAACTTCATTTTCCATAAATTTGCTATATATCATTTTATCCATCCAATTTATGGCATTTCCCAAATGTTATGGTTTTTCTTTTTTTAAAGTAACGGAACCAAACAATTTCCTTACCACATTTAATACCCTTTTTTATGACGGATAGCTTTACATTAGGTAATTACGCGATTTTACTACTTTGTATCTAATTGTTATATTTGAATATCCTCGTTTCCTAAAAAAAATGAACAAATTTAATTAAAGAGTCGAATCTTAGATCTTTTTCTTCTCAACTCCAACAATAATACAATATGGATTAACCAATCAAGAAAGACACGGGGCCAAATACAAGACAAACATGAATTAAAATTACGAGTGGTCAAACAAATCTCAAACCCATTAAACTATAAATTTCAACATAAATAATCCTAAATTTGTTGAAAGTCATTATAGGCATGATTTTATAATTTTGCAAATTGTGTTAACTTTTTTTAATGTAAAAAAAAATGCTATGTCTACTTTGTCAAAATGAGTATAACATAATCTCGATGTAAAATTTATATTATCGATTCTGAAATTAAAAGATTTGATTTTTCCTTTTCATATATTGTCAAACATACGAGCCATGCTATCTTTGATGCAATCTTAATTTCAAGAGTAAAATGTAAAGAAAACATGGGGAACAAACATTTAAATTAAATTTTGACCATAAAGAATCGGCATTTATGAAAAATATATTTTAAAAATATGTAATTTAATGGCAAAAGAATTTCACAAACTCAAGTGTGACGATTCAACCTGAGAGCGAATGTTCCAATCCACGAGTTAAATATACATGTGTTGTGGCTAAATTTCAGTCAAGTAGAATAAAACTAAAAATCTAAATAAAATAGAGCAGAAAATTAAAGATAAAATAAAATAGGATGAAAGTTGATGATAGTTTATCTGAGATTAGAAAATTCATATATAAACTTAGCAGAGCTAAGAAAAACTTAAATCAAATTTTCTATAAATATAATATTATAGTTTTATTTATATTTTTCTCCACTATTTCTTTCTTAAATTATAAATTTATCGTTCTAAAAGAAAACATTAAATAATCTACGAGAATTTAAAACATTTTTTCCAAATCAATGCAACATTCATATTTTATTCACTAATATAATTTATTTTAAGATCAAGTATGAACAATTATAATTTTTACTATTTCTTCGAAAATTATATTTTAATTCAAATCTTTTCATTTTCATATTACTCACGGAATTTACAAAATTCGAATCAATAACCATAATAATATATGAATTAACGTCTACACCATAACTACGATATAGTTGTAAATTGACAACAACTTTTTACCATATTTTTATTAAGAAATTAAAAAAAAAAAAAAAAACAAATAAAACATAAAGGGAAAAATACACTGTTATCTAAACCCACTTTCATGAGTTTAGGTATTGAGCAATAAATGAATGTGGTTAGAGATGGCAATAATTAGATTTTAGTTATTAATAATAATTTGATCCAAATCATGGTTTAGTTTTTCTAATTTCCTTTTTTAGTTTCATATTTTGAGACAATTTACTTTAGTTTTTACCATCTATCAATTATGGGTGTGACACGTAAGGCTTATATCAATACCATATAAATTCACCATTGACCAAAAACGACATTTTATAGAAAATTCAAGAGGCAAAATAAAAAAAATTTAAACAGGACTAGGTCTAAATTAAAAAGATTAATAATTAAAATACTTAAACTCAAATTTGACTTCCAACCTTGGAACCCTCCTATCAAAATCCAACAACTACCCAAAAAAAAAAAGAAAAAACTATAAAACTTTGAACTCCTTGTGTATAGCAAAATGGTTAATTAATTCCAAACATAGCTAAATCTATCGGTTACAATAGGCTTTATCTAAAAGATTTTGATAACCGAATTTTGTTATATTTTGTTAACTCTTAATACTTCGGATCTAATTTCAATATTTAGGATTGTCCATTTCTAACTAAGTTCTATGAATACAATAATCATAGTAAGAAGTCTTCCTCAAAAATAATAATAATCATAGCAAGGAACAAATCAAATTCCACAAGTCAATAATGGAGACTTCAGTCATCGGCTAAGAAGAATATGTGTATTCAAGAAAAAGGCCGAATGGGAGTTAAGAACCACAAAGGCTTTGCTTCCAAATCAAAACAATGGCAGTTCAATATCAGAAATTGAAAACACTACCAACCAACTACCTACCAAACACACACAAAGACTGTTTTAGTAGTTGCCCATTCAATCTTCAAGAGTGATGCTCTATGTATTCTCCCCTGCAGATAGGTCGAAGAAACATTTGACCCATTGTAAATGTAGACGAACTGAAATGCAAGTAATGAAGTTAAGAATACTATGAGAATGTTTTTGGAAAAACTAGGTTGAGGTTGGTATGATTTGCAGGCATAGAAGAACAAAGAAGAAGAAGAGGCTACATGTAGGATCAAAATTCTAAATCATAAGTTTGACTCGGACCCAACAACAAAATGAAGCAAATTGGTATCATGTAACATAATTATGCTCGTTATCTATCATGGAAAGATTCATAAAGTATTAGAAAGCATTTTTTTTTGCACAAACCACCTTTTTTGTTTTTAGCATTTATGAAGTTTTTCCAAACGGAGCCTGAATCTCTACCAAATAAGTGCTTAGGGTTTCTTAAAAAGGAGAAGAAAAGACCCCAGCAGAGAAATGTCAGAATCTACAGATAAGGAATATAGAAAACGAATTTATTTTCATCAAAGCCACAGATGACCATGTGATCGACAGTCGTGCAAAACTACATGATGGATTTTAGATTAATGGTAAATTCTTGGTTAAGAAGTTTTCACGCACAAAATATCCTTGAGTTCTAATAGGAGGAACTAATCATATGAAAGCAGCCTAGCCTCTCACATAAATTCAGAACAAAACAGAATAAAGAACAAGAAATCATTCACAGTGTTGAGATTTATGGAACTCACGTAACCAAATTATAGTTACAATAACTACTTACCTCAGATGTTTAAGGCAAACACACAGAATTGAGTATTAGAAAAATGGTGAAAGCCAAGCAATTCAAAGGACCTTTAAGAGAAAATATTGAAAACATTCACAAAGTTAATGCTCAGATATCCCAGAGACCCAAATATTAAAAATGATGCAGAACTAGAAGGTTCATTCAGCATATTACTGACAAGAAAAGGATGAAGCAAGAAGACAGCTTCTAGCCCATTATACCAATAAGAATGACTGATATCAGGGAACATTAAGAAGGAGGATGGGAAACTATCAAAATCAACATCAGCAATAGCTTGAAGCATGTGAATGAAAGTTCTACCTAAAAGAAAGAATGAACAACAAGAAGATATAGATTATGCAAAAGAAATCAAGCCTTGGATAATCTGTCTCCCAGCAATCTAGGGAAGTCTGTCATCAACTAATAAGAATTGTTCACATGAGCAATGAAATTCCATACTATATCACAAAAGGCTTTAATAACAAAACCTTATAATAAGATTCATTTCAACCTACTTTACCTCTACTTTCTTGTTACATAATAAAATTACTTAGTCAGAAGACTAACATTAGAACTTGCTCTACCGTAGAATATTATTACAAGAGTAAACAAAAGCATAGGAAAATTGGAATTCCCTATGTGATCGATTTGAATCTTGATTTCATTTCTTCTTCCTAGAAGTAAGAACAGTATACCTCCAACATGGGTCTCAATCAAGGCAGGCGAGGCAAACTATCCCAACTTCAAAGATCAAAAAAATATTATCGTGGTCGCGTCTATCTCTGCAATAACAAGAATTAAACCATGTGGGAACACGAAAAATCTATAGTTTGTCAAGTTTGACAAACGAAATCCATGAAATGTTTACATTAATGCACCGTCGTGTTTGGAATTCGATAGAAATTGCATTTAAATACGAGCAAGAAGAAAGTGTTTAAAGTACCTTGGCCGGAGAATCGGCGAGACGATAGGAATCAGCAGTAACTCCGACCAACCACAGTCCAGGAAACACGGTCTGAGAGATGACCAAGAAATTAGGAATCAGGAAAGAGAATCATGAAATAATTTCAATACCACCAAGCAGAAAAGAAATGGCAAGAAAATTTCAGAAAAAATCATACATCGAGTTGCTTCTGAACATTCTTAGGTCTCTTCTTCGGCCGCCGAGAAGGCCTAGATCCAGTCATGATGAATATATCTTCCTCAATCTCATCCCTCGACAGAGCGATCCAGAATTTTCTTTTATCCTTCTTTTCTATTCTATGCGACTCAGTAAATCCCCGCAACCGTAGCGATTTCGGCTGCGGATTCTCTCCTTGCTGAGATGCACCAGCAGGAGATGAAACTGCCCCGTCCATTTCTTGCAAGTCACCTCCATTCTTCAAATCACCATAACCTCTCAACGACGTCCCCTTCCGCGGTCTAAGATTCCAAGGCTTCTGCACTATCTCCTCCCCTTCAATCTCCTCACCTTCCCGCTTCTGCTCCTTAACAACTTCATCTCCAACCTCACCTTCAGAATGCTTCGCGAATTTATCTCCAAGTGAGCATGGTGAAAACGCCAATCTGTTCCGAACCGTCCGCGATCCAACTCGAAGTTGAGGTTTAGAGTCCGCTTCAGACTCCGGTTCAGAATGATCGACAGCAGGCGATGAGTCACCGCCGCCGCCGCCGATTGCCCGTCGAATGCGGTGATTGCTGTTGGTTTGGTTCTTCCCACCCCATTTCAGAAAAGGCAAAGCGAAGTTATGCAAAGGCTGAGACTTAACCGGACCTGTCGCCATTGGAAATCCAACAAAACAACGTCTACAATCTTCTACCTACAAAACGACGTAAGACGCAGAACACTTCTTCTTGAAACAAAACTTCACAATCTGTAACTACAAAAACGTTGTGAAGCGAACTTCTGTGGCTTGTAGAGATGAATGAGCTGGGAGAAGAGATAGTCGTCGGAGCTCGGAGGAGCTACCGTGAGCGGAGGAGAGGGAGAAAGAAGAAGAATGAGTTTGTTTCTTTTGGTGTGAAATGTGTTAATGGGCTCCGTGGTCACCGAACTTATACGAGAGATGAAGAGCCGAAGCGCGGTTCAGTTTGCGTCCACGGTTTTACGCTATGCTTAATTACGCATTTACCCCTTACCTTTTTTGCATTGATAGATAAAGGTGCCTCTGTAATTTATTGAATGATGCCACGATCATCCACGCCCTTTTCAGTAATTTAACCGCTTTTCTTTCATTAGTATTTATTTTTTAATATATCATTTTTATTAAATTACAAGTTTCTAAAATTTCAAATTTCTCTTGACAAATTTTTGGCTATTTACATAGTATAATAAAATCAACTAACCAAAATTTACAAAAATAATCAAATATCACGGATATAGACTTCGATTTGTATTATCATAAATAGGTTATGAAGCATTATTGGTTGGCCTCGTTGTAAAAAAAAAAACATAATCTCTAACTAAGAGATCATGGTTTAGTTATTAAGAATTATCGAGACACCAATGTTACACTTAAATTTGTATTTTGAATATATATTGATATACTACTTATATGCTCGAACAAATGAATTTATTAAAGGTATCAACATGCTAATGATACATCAATATTATGTACTTCAAATTAAGTTTGATTTTATGATGTGATATTTATCTAATAAACCAGTGTTATACTTGAGATCTTGTTTAGAATAAATTTCAATACGCTACTAATACACTAATGATTTAGTTGAAATTGGTCTAGTCACTATTGGCACGTTGATGTTATACTAATTTAAATAAAATTTGAACGAGTAAAAATAAACTACTTATACACCAATAATATACTTGAAATTGTATTTTGAATGAGTAATGGCATAATATTTATATACTTAAACTATATTTCGAACGGTTATCAATATACTATCGATACATCAATGTTCTACGTGAAATAATTTTTTAACGACTATTGTAAATGTAATACTATTAACACTATGACCTAAATCACATCAGCATAGTTCCACACCACAATTAAAACAATGGCAATATCAGTTGTTCAAATTATGGGATCTATATCTAGTATATTAGTTGATCAATATACAAAATATACCTGTATTCCTCAAACAAGCAAAATCAAATCTACCACAACACAATTAAAAGAATGGTAATATCAATTATTCAAATTATATAACCCCATATCTAATATATTAGTTGATTGGTATGCAAAATATAAAGTATATAAAATATGTCATAACCTTAGAATAATTAAAAAAAATATATGGAAATGATTGCTATTATTTGCATATTTTTAGCACACTATTCCTAGATTTGAAAATATTTATTATAATTATTTTTTCCTTAATAAACAATTTTTTTTAAGAAAACTAAAAATTACTTTTGTTTTAGTTTTGTTTGATCATAATAGGTTACGATTTTAGGGGTAAAGATCAAGTGTCTAACAATATTTTTAAAAGTTACAAATACATCAAAGACTATCTATAAAAATCTATCGTTGATATACTATACTATATTTATAATTTTCTAAATGTTGTTATATATATATATATATATATATATACTTATTTAGTCTATGTTAATTAAAAATTTTAATTTAGTCCCTCTCTTCTATTTTAAAGTTGCTTTATGATAAAATTACTATTATACGGTACCTGTTTAGTAAGAAATAAATACTTGGAAGATAAAATTTGTCAATTTAGTTATTTCTAATTACTAATTTGTCCTTTTGTATTTTAAGTATGATTAATTATTTAATTACAGTCCATCAATACTAATTTCTACATTTTTATTTTTTAAATATGTTTTCTTAAAAAGTATCCTTGGAGATTTCGACTTGACTTGATAAAAGGTGATAATTGACGTGTAAAATTACTTATATAAATGATTTCAATAATATCCTTTTGGTTGAAATATAAATGTTAACAATAATTTTGCATTCTCACATTGCGTCATGGTTGTTTGTTTTGAATCGTTATAAATATTTTTAAAAAATAGAAAATTTAACATTAAATTATTGAGAATATTTTAAATATATCAATTAAATTCAAAGTATTGACAATTTGACATATAGTACAATATTTTTTTAAAAAAAATTATAAATATAACTAAATTTATCGATAATAAGAATCTTATAATTAATAGATCAAATATTGATCTATTACCTATAACCTCAATCTATCATTTGTAGACCAATATTTAAAATGTTGTTATATTCTTTATTGTCATATCTAAAATTACTATATTGTATAAATAGTAATAATTCACGTTAAAAATGGTTTTTCAAAGATAATAATAAGAAATAAATTATTTATGTTTTTTTCTCGATTTTTTCTATAGAGTATAAATATATTTTCTATTTCTATAGTTTTTCTTCCTAATAATTTTGGAATTGACGGATGATTTTCTTCTTTCTTAAAAAAAAAAACAATTTGATCTAAAACACAATCTCCTCTTTTTTTTTTTAGTGTTATAATGAATTTCAATGACTAATTTGAAATTTAATTTTTTCTATTAAATAGTTAAATTAAAACCTCTCGTTTTCTTACAGGGAAATATTTTGTTTCATGGCATTTTGGTTTTTTTTTTTAATTAATCAATAGTAATACCGTTCTCAATATTGTTTAAGCTTTTATTTTGATTTAGTTTTTATAATTTTAAAAGTAAGTATCGTTTTCGATATTTTTGCTTCATAGGTCTTTGAAGGAAACATCACATATATGGCGATTTAATTATTTTTATTTATATTTTTGGAGTTCTTTTTTCTAAATACATAAATACACCTTTAAGATTCAAGAAATTTGTCAAGGTTGAAGCAATTTAGAGACTGAGCGTTGATTATTTTTATACGTCTTAGAAGTGTGTTTTTTTTCTTTTTTTTCTTTGTAAATGTACACATAAAATAATGAGTTTGATTATAATAGATTATTATTCTTTTACATGCTTTTGTACTTTTCTTCCCCTATTTTAATTTTTCTTTTGGTAAATCCACACTAATTAATCTCTGTAAAAAAAATTAAGAAAGAATTAATAAGAAAATCTGACTAAATCCTAAACTTTATACTTTGTGTCAAACATACTCTAAAAACAATTTTATAAATACTTGTGTGACTCCTCAAAGAAAACAATATCTTACTTAAAAGTTATTTTATTAAAAGCTCTCTTACTATTCATAAATTAATTAAAACCATTTTGTTAAACTTTTATAATTAAGTTTTGTTTTTTAAATTTATGCAACACATGCGGTGCACTAATATCAAACTAGTTTAAAAAATTGTACCACTAAATTTTCTAACCTTAAAAGTTGATATCCCTATTCACCTTTCAATCGTACCCTTATATATTAACAAGCTAAGAGTTTCGATATTTGTATCAACCTTTAAAATATTTATAATATACATACATATGTGAGAAATAGTGAAAAATAACATAGTTAACAAAGTATTTACCTTTCATAAAAAAAAAAATGAAGTGTGATTTTTTATTTTTTTTTTGTCTTTCGATTATTTTTTCCAAGTAGGGTAATAGTTTGTTTTCTTTACCGTTTTTGAAAAAACCCTATGTGTATTTAGCTTAGCCAAAAATTATAATTTATTCATGACTTTGCTTAAATATGGAGGAAACAAAATACCAAACTATTTAAACGATCGTGTAACAAAATTAAACGATAGAATTGAAAAGATAAATTGTAACCATAACTAAACGATCGCGTACCAAACAATAACCAAATCTAAACGATCGCAAATATATTATGCATGCCTTGTTGACGACGTGGTCGATAGAACATTTTTTGTATTTTACACGATGGACCTCTGAGTTTTTTCCGTTTTCGAAATTATTACTGTAAATGCTGTTTTGTTATATTTTTTAAAATACTCCTTTTGTAAAAGTAAAATTTGTTTTATGTATTAAAAAATCCAACGGTTAAAAATAGTTGGTTAAAAAAAATCTTAAATATATATATATATATATATATATAATCTAATATCTTATCCTTGCTCCATTTTTAGTTTTATATGTATGCATACAAATGGGAATTATTTTATTGTAGAATGAAATTTTTTCTTTATACTACTTTTAATTAAAGATATTTAAAAACTATTTAGAATGTGTAAAATAAAACTATTTATGACGTGTTAAATATGGAATGGAATGAAGAAATATTATGAATTTTTTTTAGACAAATATAAATATGATGGCATGAAGGAATGAGTGGGTGGAAAAAGAAAGGAATAAATGATAAATTGAAGTAGAATATAATTAAGATCAAAGACTTGAACAAAAAAGAAAATGAAGAAAGCTTACGTTGCATTTAGTATATGTTTGAAAATTTAAAATTACTTCTAAGGGTAAAATAGTCAAAATATTTTAGATTCTAGACTTGGGTCTATTGAATTGATAAGTAATAATAGTTATTGTTGATTTTTTTGGTTCAATCTATCCAAGTTTTACAAAGTGCACTTCATAAGGTTTGGTTGGCCCATTGTTTTGGTTCCAATGTTGCAACAAACTATGTTCTAAACACGATTTTACTCTTTATCAATGGCAGTTGTTTGTAATTGATTAATGTTGTTACTTGTTCCCCATTACAGAAAAACAAGTACTCTGTACATCTTCAAATTCGAGCTAATAATTGTAATACGTTATGATTGTTGAAACTACACAAATATTGAATTTAGTAAACCGTAGACATTAGGTACCTATTTTACAAGCTTATCCAAATTTCATCTCAATCTTAAAGAAAAAAATTGATTTCCATCTATAAATAGGAAATTGAATGTCAAACACCGAAATTGATAGTACAAATTCACATAATTCGAGTTAATGTCCTGATTATTTTATATTCAAGAATTTTTTTTTAAATCTCAATTTCTTGCCGTCAAAAGGAAAAAACAGTAAACCAAAATATAAAAAGTGTACAATCGACAAAGATGAATAAAAAAAATGGATTTTTTAAAAAATATAAAAAATCGACAAACTATTTACCCTTCGTAGAAAAAAACTACTAAAATTAAAAAAAAAATCATTACACTTTATTTTTCAATGAAACGTAAATATTTCGTGCAAATATTTTATTTTGAAAAATTTCTTAAAAAATAATATTTAACTGAAACAACTATGACAGTGACTAGTTAAATTAAAACAAATTCTTTTAATCACAAGAAAAATAAAATTATTGAGGTAAAGATTAATCTTTTAGAGAAAAAAAATGCACATAACTTAATCATAAGAATTGAAGTAAGTGAATTAAATTAAAATAAAATGAAAATTGAAAATATAGAACAAAAATTATATTATTGTTTATAACCTAAGTTTTTGTTGAGTGAAGGTTTCTCTGACAGACAGGAAGCAGAAAAAAATATGAAGAAGAAAAAAATGGGCATTTCCGTAAAAAAATGAGAGAGGAAATGACGATATTGGCCTTATAATGGTTAATTTATTTGGTGAATGAATATTACAAAAAGTGAGCGTCATGTGGCTTTGTAGGAAAAGAGGTCACAACAGCCGACAGGTGACGCTTTGATGCTGATTTTTCCCTTTCTTTTTTGTCCTTACGTGCCCTTACTCAAATTTCATAGGGGTAGTTTTGACATTTTGCCCATACGTAATATAATTTATTTCTCTTTTCAATACATTAATTTTAAGAAAATATGAGAAAAGAAGATAGATTTTATTATATATAATGTTAAAAGTTAGAATTTAGGCCATATAATTTGATAAAATCTTGTGAATAGTTCGATGGTTTAATAAAATCTTTAAAAAATGGTCCGACTATTTGTGAAGGTTTTATTGAACTATGGAGATTGAATTATATCTTTCTCTAAACCATGATACCATATTTGTGATTTAACCGAAAAAATGATAAATATTGTAATTTTAAACTTTTAAAAAGTGTACTACAACATTCATTTAAATTTAGAGTTTGATTTGATGGAATATAAATATTAAGACGAGCTATAAACAAAACATGTCTCCCATGTTTAGGGTAATTATATGGTAATAACTTTCATGGATTGATCACCGAAACTTTATCAATAATCTAACGTTACATACATCATTTTTTACTCTCGGCACTTTAGAGTGAGGACTATGGAGGAGTAATTTAGTTATTTTGAGACAAGATTTTCCTTTAATCGAAACAGTTGGTTGCTAGAGCTATGTGTTGAAAGTGGCCGTTGTTAAAGATTTTGGAGTTGGTCGTCAACGAAAGTGGCGGTGGTCAAGCCAAAGTTGGTGGTGCGGTTGCTGAAGTTGTTGCCCTCAATGGGGGTCGTTAAAGTTGGTGATATTGGTTTCTGGAGGTAGTAGTTGAAGTCGACCGTCGATGGTGGTCATTAGGGTTTTGGTTGTTAGACGTGGTGACCATCAAAGTTGATCGTCGATGATTGGTCGCCAAAGATGGTTGGTGGTGAAAGTTTTACCAAAGTAGCATAGTGGTAACTGGATGCAATCGTGTTTTGATAACTATATGTAACAACAAATTAAGGAGAGATTAATCATTACATAGTCAAAAAAAAAAAAAAAAAAGAATCGATCTCAAAGTTTTTTTCTTTTTTCCTTTTCAAACCAACTTATTTGATAAGCTATTTTAAAAGTTAACTAATTTGTATTTTTGTTGAAAAGTATCAACTTAATCATTGCAACTTATACTAGTTTAAATTATGTGTTCAGTTCATGAAGTCCTAATTTGATCTTTTATCATTTTTATTGTTTCAATTTGTCCCTTGTAGTTTCATCTGTCATCTTTACAAATGTTCAATACAAAATTTCTACTTAAGGTAGCAGTAAAGGGTCGGTTAGGACTAAGTTAACAATAGAAAAAATAAGTGAATCGTTGAAAATTTGTATATTAATAGAACCAATTTGAAACTAAACCAACATTACAAAGAATCAAATTAAAATTCAGCTCAAACTATAAGCTTATTATTGTTGTTATTGTTATTTATAGAATTGAAAATGTATTTAATAGATTTCTAAAAATTTAACTTAAAAAACATCATATAGATTATTATTGATCATTTTACTTTTAAATCTTATAAATCTTTAAATTTCAAATTTTATATTTAATTGTTGCATGATTTATTCAATAGATCAATTACTTTTTAAAAATTTAAAAAAGGGAAATAGATTCATTGGGCAAAAAAATCAAAAATTGAAAGAAAAAACCTACTTTTTAAAAATCTGTTAAACGAATAATTAAAAGCGTAGATATTTCATTAAATACCTTTTTAAGTCTAAAAATCAAATCAACATAAAATTAAAAGTTTATGACTAAATATAAAACATGTATCTCATTTTTAAAATTTTTTTAATTATTAAAAAATAATATAAATAAAACCTATAAATTTTATCATTTCATTTTAAAAAATAAAAGTCATCGTTGATTTGATTCTATGAACTTTCTAAATCGGTACTAAAATATAAATTGTTTAAGATATTTTCTTTTTTTAAAAGATTTAAAACCTAAAATAGATACGACACTATGAGACATTATGGTAATATCAATTTATCGTCACGATTATTTGATGTAAAAATATGTTTCTATTTTACGTGTACTTTTCAAATGTCAAATTCAATAATAAAATGATGAATGTAATATTGAAACTTTATAAATAAATTTTATACAAATCACAAATTGGATCTTTTTCTTCAAAAAATATATATGTGAATTGTTTTTTTAATTGTTGTTATGTTTGCTGCCGACTTGGCATACATTGAAGATTGGAGTTGACCGTTGACTATGTCCATCAACGCACCTTCCTCGGCAGATTGGCACACCCTTTAATCTTGGAAATTTCTTCCTTAAAGCTTCTATATTCTAATTAAATCCTTCTCAAGATTTCCCGTAATTATTAGTATATTCAAATGTCATTTGAGTTAAGTTATTATTGACTTACGACAAGACACTAATCACGATACAAGTAAGATAAATTGTGTATTTGAGGTTTTTCTAAAAAAGGAAGAAAAAAATTACAAAATATTTATACTAAAATCACTAAAAAACAAAATTAATTAAACTTGATTTTTCTATAAATTGTAAATATTTTACCAAATTGTACCATTTGTGACAAGTTTCCTTTTCTTTTCTTTGAATGTGGTAGAGATACTCTTTTTTTCATCAATATTCTGAGTCTAATTTAAAGATGTGTTTAAATAAGTGTTTCAGAGTTAAAAAGAAATTTTTTAAGCAATTTGAAGGTAAACTGATTCTTCATTTAGTTACCAAAATCAGATCCAAAATGTTGATACTTTTATTTATAAACGAAAATGCTTACATACTATTTTATAAAGTAAGAAAAATTAAAATGATGTACATAAGAAAACAAATGCATATTGCAATTTTTTTAAAAAAATTACAACGAAAACTTAGTCCAGGATTATTACTAAAAATTCCTAATGTAATTATATTGCAAAAAGAGTTTTTTATTTTCAATATAATTTAATATATACATTAATCAGATTGTGTTGATGAAGTTTTTAGATCTACTAAAAAAATTCACTTGGTTGGATTTTTGAGTTATAGTTTTTTTTTTTTTATAATTTAAATAGAGTACCTAAGTTTATCTAGAGGACATGAATAATACCCAAACTCTCGTTGAATTTAAATATGAAAATTTAGATTGATGTAATTTCTCATTTCTTTTTAGCTAATCCACGATGCGATAAAAAAGTTTAATCATACTTAATAAAATGACAAAACTAATCTAACATAACCTTTACATTTTGGATTGGGTAATTCAAGTTGTTTAATTTAACACACTAAGAACGTAAATAGTAACACAGTCGATCTATAAATGTAGAGTAGTAAAAAACAAGAAGAAATTAGGTCTTCCATATATAAAATCAATAAGTAATCATAGAATATAACAAGAACGTGGGAAACAGTCGAGATTTTGACAAAATTATGAGTTTATAAGTTTTTTTTGGCAAAAGTATGCCACACACATGCCATATTTCTAAAACATTCTTGTTTTGCCACTTCATATGGAATCAAGTATCATTTGTTTTAGTTTAATGTATTCCGTAATTTCAATGTTTGATTCAAACCTAATTAAATTCATGGATAAAGTAGTACAATTATCGAAACATAGTGAATTTTATTTCCAATTTGACAATTTCATATCTTTATTGTTTTTTAGAAATATTTAAAATTGGTAAAACGAACAAATTATTTACACTTTACAAAATCAAATATAATGTTTGATCGTAAATAGTTTGTATTTTTTTTTTTTTTAAAAAAAATCCGTTGTTTTTTTTTTTCTTTCGATTTTTTAAATTTGATAACTAGAATTTGTTTTCGCTATTCATGAAAGATTAAATTTCGCTATTTATCTAGTCAGCACTGTATATATTCCCGAACATAGGTCCTTAATATAATTGGGCCAAGCCCATAAAACGTCGAGGCCCAAACTCTGAATCAGTTTAAGCCCATTATTTTTGTTTACGACAAAATTTCTTCCGGAAAACGACCGCCTGAAAACTGAAAAGAATAAAAAAAAAACAAAAAAATAAAAAATTAATTGCTTTTCTTTTCTCCCAATTCCCACATGGAACTTGGAAGCTTCAAAAACCTTCAAACCTCTATAATGGCTTCCTTCACTGCCAAGCCCTAGCCTCAACTTCCTCACTCTTATTCTTCTTTTTCCTTAGCTCTCGGAGATATTGGTATTCGCTTTTGCTCTCACTCAATGGACAGGCAAATCGATGGCCATGCCGTTCCTTCCACATCTACCAATGGCAGGCTTGCTTCAGCATCGACTTCTTCGTCCTCGCGACCTGATTACAGTAGCCGAGCAGTACAGGTACTCGTTTCTTTACACCAGTTGAGGCGTTTATGCTATAATGCTGGATAGTGAAACCCTAGCTATTTTGGTTAGCACGTTGGAGAATTCTTGGTTTTTGATGCTTTGGATTTTTGTTTCCGGAAGCTACTGTGGCATTTCTGTGCTCAAGAGTTGATGGTGTTGAGTGTAGAGCAAGTTTGCGTTCGATTTTTTGTAGTTATGTGTGCCAGAATGGTTCTTGGGGTTGTTTTGTTATTTAGCCAGACGTCGGTTTTTTTTTTTTTTTTTTCCCGCTTCTAACTGTTGTGCTTATATTTTCAATTCTAGGAAGCGTTGAGACATTTGGCATTTATTGATCTGATTGAGTTATGCAATGAAGCAAAAGTTGAGCATTGTCGAGCCACAAGAGACTTGAGAAGCTGTGGACGTGATGTTCAGTTTGTGTTGAATTCATGTGGACATGCCTCTCTGTGTGAGGAATGTTGCCAACGGTGTGACGTTTGTCCAATATGTAGAGTCCCAGTTCCAAAAAGTGGTGCTAGAACACGTCTCCGTCTCTTCTATGAGTGTGTTGAAGCAGGTCTCATACCGAAGAATTCCAAGGAGAGGCCTCTCGAGGAAGATGGGGAGAATAGAATAACCACAGACGTACAACGCTTGTATTCCTTATTTGATATTGCACTGGAAAACAACTTGGTTTCTCTAATCTGTCACTGTATCCTTAGCCGCCTGACTACTCTGCTAGCATTTCATGTAGATGCCACCCAGTTCTGATATTGTTGCCTTTTCAACTTAATGTGGAACTTCATTGTTTTCTGTCTCTCTTTATTTTCTTTGTATGGGATTATGGAAAGCCTTAAATAATCTAACAAAGTTGCTAGCCTATTTGAAGCAATACACTTGTCATTTTACTTTGTTAACTTTTGTTTGAATTCTCATTATATTCTGCTAACTTACTGATTATCGTAATGTTTAAAGTTCAAAATTTCCTTTACAATAAGTTCTCAGATGTTACGGATGTTTGTATGGATGAGAGTGCTGTATCAAGTGATCCTGTACTTGCATTTTTGTTGGATGAAGTGGTTGTGAAGGATTGGTGTAAGCGGGCCTCCAGGAACATTATTACTGAACTTCAAGAAATATGTAAGCTAAATTTTGAAGATTTTGATGCCTTGTATCTTAATATAGCATGTATACTGAATACTTACATGCTTATATGAATATTATTCATTTCATTTTAGATAACTCTGGTGTAGAGGGAATGAAGTCCAGGATGAGCCTACTACTTAAGTTCTCGGTGCTGCTTGCTGGCATATCCAATGTGCTTGAAGTGTTGGACTCATCATTTAGAAGTTCTCATTCAGCACAGCTTGAGGACCTGCATAATCTTCACGAGGGCATATTGAAGATCAAGCAGGTTCATTTTCATAGGAAGCAATATGATTATCAATCATCATGTTTTTCTGCTTTACATTAGGCCTTAGTTCTTGGGTGCTTTAAAATGGAATTTGTGCTGGCCTTCAATTGAGTTGCATGTTATTCTAATATTTTATGTCATCAATTCCTGATATCTGGCTTAGTTAATCAGTAGATTTTCTTTCTGATCAGTTGGAGAATACTGAATTGAGACATGCTAGCTCTTGGTGGCTTTCCTAAGATGTTTTCACACTGAGAAAAACAAAGATAGCTTTAACCAACATTTCTCTCTCTTTTCTTTCCTTGGTGAAATGTTATAATATCACGATTCACGACTCTGTATTTAATAATCTCCATTTGAATGATGGAAAAAGTTCAACTGAGATTCTTTAGTGAAGAATGAAAAGGCAATATTACCGGTTAGAAGCTGGAAATGTCACAATATGTCCATGATGTTTCACATGTTGATGATTATCTTTCTATCAAATTCATTCTTGTCACATAAGTAAATGTAGGAATTTATAATCTGTAGAAACTAGATTCTCATCCTTTAAGTTCAGTTTTTTCTTGCCATAACTTTCTAGGTTTAGAAAATAATTCTGAGGGTAATTAATGATTTTCTCCAAACTCTGCTTTTTTCCCCACTTCAAAATAGTATATGCTTGCGATTAAGTTAATGTTAGATCCTTATCCTATGGAAGGGTTATCAAAAAGTTGGGAGATCAGAACTTTAGAACCATCCTACTGTAATTAATTTTCCTTTTTTCTCTCAAGATAGTCTTCATGTTAAAATATTTATTGGCTACAATTTCTTTTACCAGCATATGGAAATTATGATGTGGGGCATAAGGCATCAGTTTTTGGAGAATGTTAGGTCCCGCCATTCTAGCTTTACATCATGGCTTACTGCTGTCCGTGAAAGGAAATCTGCTGCAATTAGGCGATCATGGCCTGATGCTTTAGATGACTCTGCTGATTCCAGTGGACTGGATGGATCTCTGTTCATTGAGGATGCTCTGGGGAATCTTGATATTGAGCAACAGTACTTCCCAGATGTTGAGGATGGTAAAGAAATTGTATCTCTAGAAAATGCTGCGGCACCTAAAATCTTCAGATCTAAAATTGGAGGGAGTTCAGGTTGCTACCCATTTGAAAATCTTCGGGTTGCTGTTGATGTTCTCTTTCTTCGTGGAAGTTCTGATGTAGTGGTTGCAAAGAAAGCAATTGTATCCTTCTTAACTATATATTTATTTCATTGCCCTAACTGTACTCTTATATTTTTCTCCTTAATCTATGATAGCTTTTGTATTACTTGTTTGACCGCCACTGGACGTTGCCTGATGAGAAATGGAGACATATTGTTGAGGACTTTGCAGCCACCTTTAGCATTACACGGCATTCTATATTAGAATCTTTTGTCTTTTATCTTCTAGATGATCATACAGATGAAGCCCTGCAGGTAATCTTTGTGCAACCCGTTACCTGCTTGTCTACATTATCATTAGTTTCAGGTTTGCGTTACTTATTCAAATATCCAACATTTGTGGTTCTGTGCTGTGTAGCTCTTTAATTTACATGGGATCTTTATTTGATTGGATGGATAAATGACTGAGTTAGAATATGTCGTGTAATTGTAGTTGTAGCTCAATACCAATGATGATTCCAAAATTTCAATCAATTTATGAAGAAAGAGTCGTGTAAATAATAGAATGGATTTAAGCAATAATTATAAATGGTCACGTGTATGGGATTTAGTATCCTCTGAGGTTTCTTGGCAGCTAAATAAATGATAGGTCGGGTCTTTGTCTCATGAGGATAGTTGTGTCTGAATGGTTGAGTTGACGACTTCATTCCGGTCTCTTTGTGGTGTCATTAGATCAACAAAGCACCCTACCTGTGGGGATTTGGATATGTTGGATAGCTTAACGCAACATGTATACCCTAATATTGAAGTGATTGGGAAGGATGAAAAAGCATCATCCAGGTTCAATTACTCCATAGTGTTACAAGTCCTATAAAATTTTGCCTAAATTATTAGTTACCCTAAAGAATTTTAATAGTTTCCAATTTACATAGTGCCTATTTCTTACCGTTTCTGCATTGTATGACTGTCTTTTTACCTGTTACCTTCTAACTTTTCCTTGCAATATGGCATCATGCAGGAAGCCTGCCGTCTTCTTCCGCAGATCTCTGGCCCAACAACCCATCCCAAGATTGCACAAGTTTTGTTAGAACGGAAAAATCCCGATACAGCTCTTATGGTTTTGAGGTGGTCAGGACGTGACAGTGTGTCAGTCCCAGTTTCACTCGTGGAAGCTGTAACTGGTGTTCGGGTGAGAGTGGAATGTGCACTCCTGACCGAAGCATATATGTACCAGAAAATGCTCTGCAATAGGGTAAGAGATAGGAGAAACTATAAAGAACATGAAGATGCATTTGATAATGCCGAAGGCAAATTTAGAAGCTGGGAGGACTGGATGAAAATATTGGTGACTGAAATTTGTTTTCTTTGTATCCGTCGGAACTTTGTGGATAGAATGATTGAGTTACCATGGAATTCCGATGAGGAAAAGCATCTCCACAAGTGCTTGCTGGAGTGGTCCACTGCTCATCCGTCAACCACTATTGGAAGTCTCCTATTTGTGTACTATCTTCAGGTATCCTTACACTTGTGCATTGCAACTTTCCAAAAAATATCCTGTTGAAATTAACCACGAAAGGAATACAAAGAAGTAGTTAAGGAATCAAGAAGAATGATGAAAATAAGCTGAACTATTTGCTTTTGTTGAAGTTTGTTAGGCTCAGCTGTTTCCAACTAACCGCTGAAGAGATTGCTTTATTCACATTACACCAAAGAGGTTATCTCCTCGTAATGGTTTAGTTTACAGACATGTTTTGAAGTTATATTTACATCATCAGAACTTTTGGTTTTAGTTAAGTCACTGTTATTTTTAGCATGAAATGTGCAAAGTAAATTATCATTTTGGGATCTATTCTACACACGGAGATTACGTATCATCAGAGCTTTCTGTATATTCTTTCAGAGGTATCAGTATCATGAGGCCTTCCAAGTGAATCTCATACTTCAGAAAGCAGAACAAGGCTATATCTCTGAAAATTCTGTTGGTGAAGATGTTTTATCCAGGATGAAATCGACTAGTCATTGGCGAGCAGGATTGGTTGTAAGTTATCTGAAACATTTTCCTCCTTTTATTGTGGTGTTGCTTGTGATGGGGTGAAGGTTTGTTCTTTAGAAGACACTTTTACGCCCCTTCATTTGAATGGGCAGTAAATTGTTGTTTGCTTGCTGTGTTTTTATATATGCAACCAGAAAGGTGAAAGCATTTTACTCAAATCATTTGGCACGAACTCTGAATATGACTTTTAACCTTGTGACCTAAACAATATCAATGAAAATATTCTGTTTCCTTTTCAAAATAAAAAAAAAATTAATTGCAAAATCAACATCGGTGGTTTTTATTGCAGCACTGTCTGGGTTTGGAACTCATGTTCATCCTTGATGTTTCATTATTATTACTACTGCTTCTAAGTTTTTTATATTCAATACTATTGCCTCAATATGAACAGGATAAATTCATGGAGTTGCTACCAGAAGCCCAACAGTTGGAAATAAAATCTGGGAAGCTGCCGAAGTTTGGTGCTAATTCAGAAGTAGAAGTGCCACAAAATGCCGATCCATCTGTGGTTCAGGATCAGCACTTAAGCAGTGTATTAATCCCCTCGGCTAATACATCTACCGTATCACATAGAAACGACAGTAAATATATCTTCAAGCCCCCAGTTTTTGAAACTCCAGGAAGGCTGGGTGGGACAGTGAATCATTCCAAAATTGCAACCTTTGGCTCGGCATTGATTCACGAAAGGCGGTTTGGCAGCAAGGAAAGAATACCAAAGCAAACTAACCTACACGAGAGTGTCAATTTTCAGGATGTGTTTAGTTCTGGATTCCATCAAGCTAGTGCTATGAATATTTCCCCCTCAGAAGAAGCCACAAGAAGTTCATCTAGAGTCCTGAATAGTCCGCTATTCGGGAACGATCCCGAGAAACTCTCACTGGTTAAGGAGCAAAATGGAATTACCAACCAAGTTCGGAATACCTCTCCGTATTCCCGTAGAATTACTGCTAACCCTATATATCATACTCCCAGCAGCAATTTCGGTTTATTAGATGCTCCTTCAAGGGGAGTGCAGGAAAATGGATCTACTACTAAAATAACGGTATCTATTAGAGACAATGGAACTTGGAACGTTTCTTCTTTAGATGATCCAATGGACATTTCGAGGTAAAGAAACCAATTTCATTTCCCACTTGCTGCCTGCTCCATTTGCATTTCATTTCTTCGTTTTATATTGATATTTGTATATTCTTTTCGTAACAATTCAGCCATGGAGAAGTACAAGATTCTGCAGTTGACACTCGATATTCTAATGGTGCACCAAGATGGAGGTCTGATGAAGCAAGCGATGAGGAAGAGACAAGTCTTGATAGAGCTTCGAGTATAGTACGCCACAGAGTTACTCGAAGCAGTACTAGAAGAACAAGGTCAACCAAGAGGTAATGACCATATTTGTCCACTTAACAGCTCGAGATGATGCATTATATGCAAAGCGGATAGCTCGTCATTGGTCCAAAAGACCACGAGAGTTGCAATCCTTACCGGCTCCAAGTAGTCATTGGTTAGGAGAGGAGGATGCAGTGCTTAAAATTGCTGCTTCCATGAGAGATGGAATAATCAATCAACTGAAAAGCTTCAAATTGTGAAGAAAAGGAATTCATTGGAGGGTCTTTCTATTTTCCATATGTATTTCAAATGTCAATATATTTTTATAGATTTGATAGTTTGATGAAATGATTGTGTTAGGAGGAAAATGGAAAACAGGGCTTTTAGGTTTTGATTATAGTTTTGATCGCGCTGGTCAACAGAAGCGGTGAGATTTGGTTGAAAATATTTCTTGTAATAGGAATTTTTTTATTTTTATTTTTCATTGCGAATATTGATAATTCTAATTTACATGAGGTAAATATTAAGACTTCCTCAGTAACTGAGTTTTTTTTTTTTTTATCAAAATGTTACCCTTCATTTGTGATAGATCATATAGTATTTATTTACTGACAATAGATTGTAAAATTTTATTATATTTATAAATATTTTGGTTCAAATTTACAGTTAAAAATACATACTAAATACTAAATAAGTTAGAGTCATTTCAAATGAGTCATTTCAAATGATAAAATTATTGAAAAAAATTACGAGGACAACAAATTTTTGAAATCTATGAACAATAGCAGTTTACCATGTTTGATGTTCATTAATATCTATCATTGATAGATTCTAAAAATTTTATCATATATGTAAATATTTTGGTTTATAAATTTTATCATATATGTAAATATTTTGGTTTATTTTGCTTTATTTGAATGAAACCTATTTTTTTTTGTTTGTTTTTTACTATATATGACAATTATTTATTTTCAATAAAGGTAACAAAGCAGTGATGTTTATTTAAAAAGTTGTAAATGTGCAAAATCTATCAAAATCTGTTGAGATTATATTGCAAATATCCAATAAAAGTATAAACTTTTCACGAATAGATTTTAAGATTACTGATTATTACGATAATTTTTTTAAAATGTTATATAATTTTAGAGTTGCTCCTCACTGTAATTAGCCGGTAAAATCCATCGCCATTTATTCTAATGGGCCCATTTTGAACAGGCCCACTGGATCAATCATGAGCCCATTTCAAAAACGCCCACCACCGGAGTAAGGCGACACCGCCGTCTCCTAATTCATTTTGCCTCGTCTTCGCATTCTTACCGGAGTGGCAAGAAGCCTTAAACAAAGAGAAAGGCCATGAATGTTTTCGGTTCGACCAGATCTTCGATCAATCGATGGAACTCGAAGAAACCCAATTTACAGCTCCGGCGTTTTTCTTTGTCTGTCTTTGTTCTTCTCTTCTGTTTCTTCTTTCTTCTTTACCTGTCCTCCTCCTTCTCCTCCTCTACCTTCATATCCTCGACTGCGTTTTCGACTTCAAATTCACGCCAATGCAATACCCAAATCTTGGGTTTGGGTGAGAAATTTCTTTTTTACGCGCCTCACAGCGGGTTTAGCAACCAGCTTTCTGAGTTCAAGAATGCTATCCTGATGGCCGGAATTCTCAACCGGACTCTTGTTGTTCCGCCGATTTTGGATCACCATGCGGTTGCTCTTGGGAGTTGTCCCAAATTTAGAGTTCCGGATCCTGGTGAGATTCGATTCTCGGTTTGGGAGCATATGCTTCAGCTTCTTCGAAATGGAAGGTAATCATTTCCCCCTTCGTTTGTGTATATCTATATATATAATTGTATTTTCAATGCCTTTATTTCTCTTGAACTGATGAGTGTTCTGGTTGTTGGGTTGCTGGATTGTTATGTAAGTTGCTTCTAAATCAAATAATTGAACCGTTTTGTTAAACTCGTTGCGATTCTTTTCTTTTGTGAATGATTTAAGAAGGAGCTGAAAAGAACGAGGCTTAATTATAAAAAATAAGTTCAGGAGCATTAGTTTGTAATTTTGCCAAAAAAAAAGAAAGAAAAATGTAATTCCTTGGTAATATTTGATGACATTATCTATGCATTTCAATTTTGTGGCAGGTACGTTTCGATGACGGATATTGTAGATATTTCATCATTAACTTCTTACTCTTCTGTTAAAGCCATAGATTTTAGGACCTTTGCATATTTATGGTGTGGAGTGCATCTGGAAAGTGTTTGTTCAAATGAATATAACAACCTAAAGCAATGTGGTCGTCTACTAGCAGGGCTTGATGGGAATGTAGACAAATGTTTACATGCTGTAGATGAAGATTGCAAAACTACAGTTTGGACATACCAAAGTAATGAAGTTGATGGAGCATTGGACTTGTTTCAGCCTAATGAACAGCTTAAGAAGAAAAAGAAGGTGTCATATGTCAGACGCCGTCGAGATGTATATAGAACCCTTGGACCTGATTCGAAAGCTGGATCTGCTACCGTTTTGGCATTTGGAAGTCTTTTTACTGCTCCATACAAAGGTTCGGAGCTGTATATTGATATCCATGGAGTTAGTAAAGATCAAAGAATTAGTTCTCTGATGAAGAACATTGAGTATCTTCCATTTGTCCCAGAAATCTTGAGTGCAGGAAAAGAGTATATTGACAAGATCATAAAAGCTCCATTCCTTTGTGCTCAACTGAGATTGTTAGATGGGCAGTTCAAAAATCACTGGAAGGCTACTTTTTTGGCCCTTCAACAGAAATTAAACTCTATATTAGAGAATGCTAATGAACCTATTCGCGTTTTTGTGATGACTGATCTTCCTGAATCTAATTGGACTGGAAGCTACTTAGGGGATTTGGATAGTGATTCAAATCACTTCAAACTCTTTTTCCTCAAGGAACATGACGAATTGGTTCTACGAGCATCTAAAAAGGTGATGGCTGTAGGACATGGCTTGAGATGGACATCCAATGCTTTTGGTCCTGGAAGAATTCGTAATATGAAGAAAGAGTGTGCTCCTGAGAGATTACCGGATGTTCTCTTATATATAGAGGAAACTGTTTGTAGTTGTGCTTCACTTGGTTTTGTTGGTACTGCTGGATCCACAATTGCAGAAAGCATAGAGCTGATGAGAAAATATGGAGTATGTCGAAGCCAAACTTGGACCAAATCTTGACATTTGCCTTCAAACTCAAGATTCTTTACCATGTCCACTGAAGTTATTCTCTGAGGATGGAGTCGGTGCCGATGTACTTTGATTGAATTACACGACCATCTGATACTTGCTTTTCCAGAAATTCTCTCGTCTATTCTTGTGAGCGATGCTGATTTGCCGCATCATGGAATCATGCTTCAAATTTAGCAGCAACTAATATGGTGGATTGTACCAAAATGGGTCGTCGTATCAGTTTTCAAGGTTGCATTTGGATGCAAGTATACATTACAGTTTCATGTTTACCATGAACAGGAATGCATATTTACTTAGTTCTTTGCACGATGGTGCAACAACTGATAGTTTAGGAGATTAATATACTTCATCGAAGCTAATGTGAGCTCAAGTCAGCGATAATTCGCATGATCTTCTTAGAGGTGGAAGGTTCGATCCCCGACCTTGTAACTGTGCTAAAAAAATATAGTTCTTGTTGTTTTCTTAGAAAGATTTAATTTTTGTACTTATGGTTTTAGAAATAGAAAATACATGGAATTCATGGTGGACTTCTCAGCCCTCATACGGTTGTATTTAGAATCATGACACCAATCATGTAGGTGTCATTTGATAACCATCTGAAAAGTTGAATTTATTGAATATTACTTCCGATTTTTAAACGTAGCTTCTGTTTTTAGAATTTAATCAAGGATTCAAAAGTACAGTAAAAGATTGGAAAGAAATAAGCATCTTTTTCGGGAATAGAAACTAAAAACACAATCATTCTTGGGGCTTGGACATATGAAGCTAACTCATAGTCCTTTTTTATGTTTTCTCTTCCAGATGTCAAGTCATTTTACATGGAATGAGATATCTGGATGTGGCAGCTAAGGACACACAATGCAAAATGAAGTAAGATTCATTTCAAACAATTTCTTTCCCTTAGAAATCGTAATTGTATCAAACCACAATATTCTATTGACTTGAACCAAGCTGGGTTCGGTTCATTTTCACATGTGGGATTTAGGAATTTTATTTATCGGCTTTATTAAAAAAAATTAGTGAAAATTAAATAAGTAAATCGTACCCCACAGACGTCAATAGACAATCGTTCATTAGTCTTTACAAAAATTAATAAAAATATAGAAAAATAAAAATAAAATAAGAATAGTAAAAACTAAATTTATAAAAGTAATTGAAACATGATTATTCCTAAATGTATAAAACTTATTTAAGCATGAAAGTTAAAAACTAGAATACTGTACCATTAACCTTATAGTTACGGGTTCGATTGTCGCACTCACACCTTTGAAAAAGAAAGACCGGTTAAGTTTAAAGATAGATTTTAAATTAAACTTTGTATATGAATAAATTGAAATGAGTTGTTGCAGTGATCATATAGAATTTGGGTCGATTATTTCCATTACATATGCATTCTTTTTCCTTAAAAAGATTATTATCATTCGTATAATGAAACTTTAAATTAGTAAAATACAAAAGATATACCATTCTACATCTGGAAGGAATTATATATAGAAAAGAAACATATAATAAAAATAGGAAAATTTGGAAACGTAACCTAAAAACAATAGTTGGAGAAAAATTGGAAACATTTTGAGGCAGATTGTGTACGTCATTCCTTACCTAATGCATAACGTCGAAGGACCAATTATAAATTGACATGTTACTTTTTAAATCAATGAAGTAATTAGCTGATACTAAATTTGGAATGATTATTTTTAAATATAGTAAAACAAATTAAAATACTTATCAGTAAAAGAAAATTGTAAACTTTTATTAATGTCTATGCTATGTCACTTATAGAAGTATATTAGTGTCTATTAATGTCTACAATTGATAGTATATAAAATTTTACTATATGTTGTAAATATTTTTGTTAAATTTCTCAATTTTAAATCAATTAAAAGTACACGTATTCGAAACCTAAAATTGAAGATATTTCGATAATGTCATGCGTCATTGTCACACCGTTTCATAATCAGTGTATATAGCTTAAATAAGGAGGATCACTACACAATTAATTAATTTCAATTAATACTTTAGGCTATGCCTAAATTAATATTAATTAATTACCTAACATTACTTTACCTAAATTAATTAAAATGGTTTATTGAAAAATAAATGTAATAATCGAGCATTATCTCTTGATTAATATGCTATTATTTATGTTACGAAACGCAATAGTTTGGTTTAGTGGTCAATATGGGCGACGAGTGAATTTGATCAATTTAAGTTATGGTGGTGACTTACTTAAAATTTAACATCTCCTACAAGAGTACGAGTTATCTTGATGGTCAAATATAGTGGAAAAAAATTCTTGAATCAACGTCGTGGTTCATTTCCTAAAAAAACAAATTGTTATTTATTAATTTCTTTGGTAGATATGTAAAATTTAAAAACATTTGTATTTCCTTGGGTAAAAATTATCATTATTATTTAATAATTTTTTTATAGGTTAAATTTAAAATTTACTACAAGTAAATAGAAACTAAAATTGAACCATAGAAAATATTAAACTAAAATGGAATAAACAAAAAAAAAAAAAAATATAGCGACTAGAATTGTATTTTAACCACTCTTTATATACGCATGCGCGTAAAGATAACAATCGAACTAAACCAATTTGTATAATTATTTTAGGGGAAGGAACAGGTATGAACTATAATCATATCAATAAGACTTTTGTGGTTTTATTAGGCTATATATGGAGGAAATAGGAAGATAGGGGATGGTCCATATATATATATACTTAAATTTGTTTTTTTAGTAAATAAACATTTTAATCTTATTTTGTCTTTTTTGTTTTAAAAGAAATACATTTAAATCATGCCAAATAAAAGGACGGTTATGCATTACGGCCACAATGGTGATTTCTTTTTCGCAATTACTAAAAAAGCTTTTCGGAAAAAAGAAAAAAAAAAGGGACAAATTTCCTCCGTATTCTAATTATTTATTTCTGAATTTAAAGTGTAATTATAATGGATAATAATTTTTAAAATAATTATTAAACATGTAGCAATATTTTTTAAAAATTGTAAATATAGCAAAGTCGTATATCTGTGGTTTATCAGTGATAGACCAACATTCGCTACATGGTCTATTAATAGATTTTGATAGATTTTACTATATTTGCAATTTTTTTAAAATGTTGCTATATACTTAATTATTTTGAATATAATTGCTACGTTTACAACTATCTCTCATTTAAAAGGAAAGAAAGTGTACCTGCTCTTTTAGAAAAAAAAGGTTATTTAAAAAATATATAGTAAAAATTAATATTCTATCAATAATATATTATAAAATTTTATTATACTTTATAAATATTTTGGTTTATTTTATTAGACTCGTAAGAAGGTAGATTTAAGTAAGGGTGATCAAAAAAATGAAAACCGAGAACCAAACCATCTAATGGTTTGGTTTGATTTTTTAGTATCAAATTGGACTTCTAGATTTGTATTTGAAAAAGATTAACAAAAAAAAAAAACGTATAGATTTGACCAGATCCTCGTTGAAAAAGCCAATAAAAACCAAACCGACCAAACTAATTTTAATTCAAAGAAAATAGACAGTTTTAATTCAAAGTCGGTAAAAAAGACCCAACGTGGGGAGTAGAAATAAAAATTTGAAGGAAAAAAAAAAACCAAAAAACGAGAACCAAACCGTTAGTTTATATTCCTTTTGTATAAAAACCATTTGATTTGGTTCGGTTTTTTGTTAGCTCAAAAGAAAAAACTAAAAAAACCGAACCGACATCAAGTAAGCATAGACTTTGAGGTACAAAATTTGGTAGGAAAAGGACAATGTTTTCAACTAATAGAAAGCTTCTTTCTATAAAAGGGACAAACTTTCCTCCCAATTTGTTTCCTTTTTATTTTGAAAATTAGAAAGTATATATAAATAAATAATTTGTTTAAACTTTTTTTTTTCTATGTACATGAAAATTTTGTAATTTTATATTTTAAATTCAAAGTATAAAAGTTTAGTTTTTCAAATTTTGCATTGGTCTCATAGCATAATCTAGCAATAATTTTCAAATGAAATTCAAAAGTTTAGGTTGAACATCTCCAATGTGGAATATAAGTAATATATATCACCAATTGTATATTTGAGACAACCATTTATAAAAATATATTGAGATGGATAAACCTCATATGAACATATAGCAAATATGTTAGACATATCATAAATTTTAAAATTTTCTAAACATATCTATCAAAATATATATATATTTTTTTAAGGATTATATGGAAAAGATAAATACACGAGGGATTATTGATTCTTTTATTTTTAATAAAAATTGTTATAGATAGTATATAAGATAAAACTGTTTACAAAATATAGTAAAATATCTCAATTGACTATAGAGGTCCGGAGGATTTTACTATATTCTATAAATAGTTGCAAAATTTTAACAACATTTTTAAATGTCATTTTTAATTAAAATATTTGGAGAATAAGAAAAATGGGTATTTAATAATATATTGTATAAGAAGTACAAAAGTTGAACAAGAATTTTACAAAAGCCAAAATTTCACTAAACTTTATTATTATACTAAATGCACAAATGAATCAAACTTTTAGAAGTTGAATTCATTTTTTTATTAAAAAAAACACTAAGTTTAGATGACCATAACTAAGTATAATTTGAATTATTGTACCATGCAACTACATTATTCAAAAAACTAAGATATCACATATATATTATAAACTATTTTAATTTTGGCTCGACTTAGCGATAAAAAAAAGTTTTTTTTTGTGTTAATTCTTTTAGTCATTCAATTTGTGAAATTATAATTAACCAATAATTCTAATAAAATAGTAAAAAGGAATATATTTTGAATTGATTTGTAAACATATCTCTTTTCGTCTTATGCGTCTCTTACGATGTCCTAAATGTGTAAATAGTCTATAAAATTACACTAGTAATGAATGAAAAGGCATATTGCACTTGATACTAAAAAGCCCTACTTTTTCTTAAAGAAAAAAGTACTGTTTTTTAAATAGCATGAAAAATGCTCAAACATATATATTTTTCTCTAAAAAAAATGAGTTCTTTTAAGGATAGGGAAAAAGGGTTAGTAAAGGATTTTTTTTAAGGATGTTTAATTCAAACTTAATCATAATTTGACTATGAATTAAAATCATAGAAAGAAAGATTATTTTAATGTGAAAAAGATAATCCCAAACCCACTTTAGAGATGTATGGATGAAGATGAAGATACTTTCAAACTTTTCAAAACAAAAAGATGGAGAGATAAAGTTCTATAGATCAAACGATATGAACATTGAACACGAGCTTAAAATGCGAACAGTAATCAAAGTTATTGAGAAAAAAAAGGAAAATTGTAAGAGGAAAAGAAAAAGAAATTCAAAACCAAAGACTTTTTCATTGGGAAACACAACGACCGACAAGTCGTGTGGATCGTAGTATTATCTTTTTTCTTTTCCTAATGGGATATTGAGAATCATTCTTCTTTAAATACCCACGTACCTCCGTTCCATTTGGCCGAGATTTTGTAGCTCGTTTTCCATTTCCGATATCGAATTTTTCAAGTTTTTTTTTTTCGATCTGGGGTTGTCGATTTCACTTATTAAAGGTCTTTTTTGAAGTGGGGTTTTCGAATTCTTCTTGACGAACAAATGGAGGGTGTTGATCATCTTGCCCATGAGAGGAACAAGGCCCAATTCGACGTTAATGATATGAAGATCGTTTGGGCTGGTTCTCGTGAAGCGTTTGAGGTATCTGATCGAATGTCTCGACTGGTTGCTAATGATCCGGTGAGTAATTTCTGTTCCACAGTCTTTAATTTTCTGGACATTCTTTCAATTTTTGTTATTCATTTGATTTAATGGATTTTTTGTGATGTTTTTGGTTTAAAGGCCTTTCGTAAGGACAATAGGGTCCATTTAACAAGGAAGGAATTGTTTAAGAACACTCTTAGGAAAGCAGCGTATGCATGGAAGAAGATTATTGAGCTTAAACTTTCTGGTATGACTAATTGATTTGAACTCTTTATGTGGATTGTGTTGTATTGTATTCTTATTTTCTTGAACGTTTAATTCACTTTGTGTTATCTCTTTAGAGGAGGAAGCTGGTAGATTAAGGTTTTTTGTGGATGAGCCAGCATATACGGATCTTCACTGGGTCAGTTAACTCAATTCTCTTTATTCGCATTACAACAACAATTACAGGCTAAATTGTTGGCTGTATGACTTTTGTTTGGACAACTCTGTGGATAAATATCGGTCTCCATCATCTTGCCTTTTAAACTTTTGGAATTACGTTTAATGTTCCATCTCTCATTCTCTGTTTTTTTTCTTTGTTTTAGGGAATGTTCGTTCCATTCCTTAAAGGTCAAGGTACTGAGGAGCAGCTAAAGAAGTGGTTGCCATTGGCATATAAGATGCAAATAATTGGTTGCTATGCTCAAACCGAACTTGGTCATGGTTCAAATGTTCAAGGGCTTGAGACAACTGCAACGTTTGATCCAAAGACAGACGAATTTGTCATACACAGTCCTACACTAACCTCAAGCAAAGTAAGTACAGTGGTAACTGTATATTCAGGCAGGGGAAGTTAGTTACCTCTTACCTGTATCGGATTGATCACTATCAAACTCTGTTTCATCTTTATGTGCCAATAATTAAAGAATTTGTTTCCTGTAGGTGTTACTGAATGGATTAGATTGATAATGAAGAGAAATTTTAATTAAATTTGCTATTTTGGTGACTTGATCAACTGTAGAAAGTTGTAACCGAATAAATTGACTGTAGTTTATAATATCTTTTTGTTTGATGGTTGGTATTCACACTCAGCGTTGATGTTTTAACTTTGGCACCTCTGTATTTAGGTATGAGAATATCTCGTGCATTCCTTGTCTCTTATTTTCGTTCCTTCTTTCTTGTGAACAGTGGTGGCCTGGTGGTTTGGGTAAGGTTTCAACACATGCAGTTGTATTTGCTCGTCTTATCACCAACGGTCAAGATTATGGAGTGCATGGTATGCAAATTATGAATGCTTTCAATCCTCTAGTTCTTGATCCTTATTTGTTATTTCTAATCAGAAAGCTTCCATTTTGTAGGTTTCATAGTGCAGATAAGGAGTTTGGATGATCACTCAGTTCTACCAGGCATAACCATTGGAGATATTGGTGTTAAATTTGGGAATGGAGCTTACAATACTATGGATAATGGGGTCATGCACTTTGATCACATCCGCATCCCAAGGAACCAACTGTTGATGAGGTTATTTCTATTTTCTGTTTTATCTTGTTTGTTTTATCTATTCATTTTCGGTCACCTATTCCTTACTATCATATTACATCTCTTCATGTTTTTCTTGTACATTGTTCATGTCTATCTATTGGGAATAGGAATGGGGATCATTTTCCTCGTTATGTTCTCATTGCTTGATTTTTCTTGTTTGAGGGATGAGCCTTGGCGAATCTCATTTCTATTCTTCAATCTTACAAAAAATTTGAAAACAAAGAAAATACAGAAATAACGACTCTCTAATTGGTATGCATACATATCATGCATTCAGTTGAATAAGCCCTCTAAAGTTGGCTCTAAAATTCACAGGTTTTCTCAAGTAACAAGGGAAGGGAAATATGTGCAATCAGATGTTCCGCGACAACTAGTTTATGGCACCATGGTATATGTTAGAAAGACAATTGTAATTGATGCTTCAAATGCCTTATCACGTGCAGTCTGTATTGCTACAAGGTACAGTGCTGTTCGTAGACAATTTGGATCACAGGATGGTGCGGAAAATCAGGTATTAGTTTAGAAGATTTTATGTTACAGGTTTATTTGTAAATTATCATTAATCTAGGCTATTATAGTCACATTAACTATTCTGCGTCAATTTTGTATCTAGTTTGATATATTTGTTTTCCTTTCCAAGAATTCTATTTATTTTACGGTTTCAACCTGCAGTTATTAACATTCTGCTCTGGTTAATTCCCCTGGTAATTATTGCTAGTTTCTTGTGTATGACCAACTCATCAAAATTATTTTCTCCATATGGGTTTATGAAATCAAGACCAACATAAATACAAATAGTTGAGTATATGATTACCAATCTGTCTTAATGTCCATGTTAGAAACAAAACATAGAAGAAATTGCCTCTCAACGACATTAATTTGCTGTTCTAGATTGTTGATGAATAATGTTTTCTCAATTGTTTGATCTTTTAGGTGATAAATTATAAAACGCAACAAAGTAGGCTATTCCCTTTGCTGGCTTCTGCCTATGCTTTCAGATTTGTTGGTGAGTGGTTACAATGGCTATACACGGATGTGACTCAGAGACTGGCTGCCAACGATTTCTCAACCTTGCCTGAGGCTCATGCATGCACTGCAGGGTTGAAGTCAATCACAACGGCTGCAACTGCTGTGAGTATCTTTTAAAACTCGTGCAAGTCCTCTCGAGGACTAACAGTTGGGTTGTGAGCATAATATAGAAATGTTCAACTCCATAGTTCTTTTCTAAGAAAATCCTATACTTATCCTTGTTAGTAGACTAGCAGAATTATTGGTCCTTAATTGTTTTATTGACATTTATATTACCAAGCACCACCTTTATTTTACTATCAACCTTAATTTTAAATTATGATTGCAGGATGGGATCGAGGAGTGCAGGAAGTTATGCGGTGGCCACGGCTATCTCTGTAGCAGTGGGCTTCCTGAGTTGTTTGCTGTTTATGTCCCTGCCTGTACATATGAAGGAGACAATGTTGTGCTACTTTTACAGGTGTGGTTCAACTTTTGAAGTAATGAATTATAATTGTGACTTTGTGTTAAACTTCTCAACATGGGAAGCTCTATTTTATTCTTTGATTGTTCCTTATAGAGAATGAAAACCAAAACAAATTTCTGCTGGAAGAATGAACAAAATCATTCAAATCGTCTTCAATCCATAAGATTCTGTCAAGGGTATCTAACTAGATTTGTTAAACTTATGTTGTTTATAATATAGGTTGCACGATTTCTTGTAAAGACCGTATCCCAGTTGGTGTCTGGGAAGAAGCCCGTCGGTACAACAGCTTACATGGGACGACTTCAACGTCTGATGGAATCCACTTGCAAAGTTCAGAAAGGTAAATTGTTATAAAAAAGAGAGAAATATTTGTACGTCCAACTTGAAGATGATATAAAAATCACAGGGACCTGGTTACTTGTTTACTGATTTTCTTGTCAATTCTGGTTCTCTGCAGCTGAGGACTGGTTAAATCCAAGCATCGTTCTCGAGGCTTTCGAAGTACGGTCAGCTAGGATGTCTGTTGAATGTGCCAAGAGACTTAGCCAGTTTACCAATCAAGAAGAAGGTGCGTCCGCTTCTGCCTGAATGAAAAATGGATTTCATTAAAAAAAAATAGTATTTTAAGAAATATTGAAATAACCGCCTTGTAATTTTCCTTTTCCGCTCTTCGACCAATTCGCTCGTGGCATCTTTAAACTATCAATTAATTATCTACATACATGACTGCAATTGTTCTCCTAATCCTGTAGAGATTTCATTATCCTTTATTATACTGCAGGTTTTCATGAACTTTCTCCTAGTTTAGTTGAGGCTGCAGTTGCACATTGCCAACTAATTATTGTCTCCAAGTAAGTTCTTGTTAGATTCACGAATCCTTGAAAGCTTTGATTCTTTTGAACTGGTCTTTTAACATACAGAGCATAACCCAATTTTCGGGTTTCGTGTTTTCAGCCTGCTCCTCAGTTCCTTTACTGATTGTTTTGAAAATCTTTCAATTTCAGATTCATTGAGAAACTTCAAGGAGACATACCTGGAAATGGAGTAAAAGAGCAACTGCAGAAACTTTGTAGCATTTATGCTTTGTATACTCTACACAAACACTTGGGTGATTTTCTTTCCACTTCCACCATCACTCCCAAACAGGCTTCACTTGCTGATGATCAACTTAGATCTCTATATGCCCAGGTTTGAACACAAGAACATTTTCCTCTTGACCTTTCTAGATGTTGAAGGGAAATCGTCTTCTAACCCGACGTCAAAATTCTCTCTTTTATAGGTTCGACCAAATGCAGTTGCTCTTGTTGATGCGTTTAACTACACCGACCATTACCTTGGCTCAATTCTTGGCCGGTATGATGGGAATGTTTACCCGAAACTCTACGATGAGGCATGGAAGGATCCCATGAACGACACGGCTGTGCCTGATGGCTACCATGAATATATCAGACCATTGCTTAAGCAGCAGCTCAGAAATTCAAGGCTATGAAGAATATCGTATGGTGTAACAAAATGTTATGCTCTTGATAATTTCTAATAAGTTAATGGATTCAGCCTGGGCTTCTATACTCCTGAATGAATTCGCCATTGTTTTAGATCGAATTACTACTATTAATTTTAAGTTCCTTATAAAAATGGAAGGTGGGTTTTCTTTTTATTTCTTTATATTTGTTCCTATTTTGAGTCAATAATAAAAAATAAAAGTTGAAGTTTCTTATTCCCTTCTTGTTATTATTATCTGTAGTCGTTAGTCGTTATTTTATATATTGAATGCATATTAGTCGGATTAAATAATTTAGAGAAGGAAGAAAATAAATTTTGATTAAATTAACAAGATTTGTTAAAACTTTATCCAAAATAAGATTTATCATTTAAGTTACAAATATTTATAAAGAGAAATGAAACAAGATAGAGTATTAATTTAAAGAGTATAAGAAAGAAATCAATTTTGACATTTAAATTTGTAAGTTGTATAAACTTAGAATAAATTTTAAATATGATCCTAAGTTGCAATCAACAAGCAACACCTCTAGCCAGCACTCCTAACCCTCTACCAAGCAAAAGAAAAGTGTATGCTTTTTAAAAATCAATTTTTGTTAAATTTTCTTTATAGAAACACTTTAAAAATTTTAGATTTTTTTTAATTCGTACGGGTGTATTTTTTAAAATTTGTATCATAAATCTAATATACAAATATTTGTATTTTATTTACCGAAATTTAAAATTTTTATTGAAAAACATGTCATTAGCTTTTGTAAATATGATATTAATTTTGAATGTTTTGTACGTAAGCTTTCCGTACTAAAAAATTAATTATTGTGTTACATGGGAAAGAAATTACATATATGTTCTTTAAATTGATGTTGTAAGTACAATATCGAAATATTATGTATTGTTAACAATCAATTTAAGAAAACGACGACCAACGTAATAACATTGAAACGAAATAAAATATGAAAAATAATATTTTTTTTAATGCAGTTAAATGACGAACATCAATTATATCGAACAATTCTATTTTGCAATATAGTATGAAAATAATAAAAATAAAACAATAATGACGAACATTAATTATATCGAACAATTCTATTTTGCAATATAGTATGAAAATAATAATTAGAAAACAATAATAAATTTCTTAATTTAAAATAATAATAATAATAATAAATTTTTTAATTTAAAATAATAATAATAATAATAATTTTCTTAATTTAAAATAACAATAATGTCACAGAAGAAGAAAGAGAATGATTAAGGGCAGATTGAGACAAAGAAAGAGAAGATTAAGAAGGAATAAGGGGACTAAATATATTCCTTACCCTCTCTTATTTTTTATTTCAAACATGTCATTTCTTTTCCTTCTTCCAAACGAGGCCTTTGATTTTTTTCTAAAATAATTTATTTTCAAAATTATTCAATAACTAATTTGAATATAGATTATTCTTATTGAAATTAATGGTTTATAAAGACTTACAACTTTTTGTGGGTCAAAATTAGTGGATGAATTAGCAACAATTGAATAAAGGATAAATATGCTCACTTTAGTTTAGGTTTAATTTCATGACATTAAAATTTTAGTCATATGGATACAATTTTACAAGTCTAGAATCACGACAACGATATACATGAAAAACGACGAAAGAAAGAAAGAGAAGAAAGAAGGATGAAGTTAAAATTTTAGAGTCATATTACATATCTAATCCCTTTCATATCACTTACCTTTCCATAAATCTTAAAAGATTGAGTAAAACAAATCCTTTAGTCCTTTTCCTTTTTAATGTTTGACTTTTGAAAATTGAAAATTGTACTTATTTTTCACCGTTCCCTTGATTTTCATATTTCCTTTGAAAACATTTTAGCTCTTTGTTGAACTCAAATTTGTGAAAACTGAATTTTTCTTTTGATTTTAAATAACCCTTTGAAATATTCTAAACTAATAAATGAAAATTATGTTTATAGTGAACTTACATTTCATAAACCAAGAATCAAATAGTTACCAAATGAATCTTAGATTATGAAATACACAAATAAAGAGATAAAAATCTAACTAGATGTTCATCAAGATCTATAGAAGCAAGTAGTCTACATCTGGTAAATTGCTCCCTCAAATCCTTATTCTGTATTTATATAAATCAATTTATTTACTTAACCAATCCATCCAATTTACAGTAATTTATTAGCCAAGAGAAATGCTAACTTACAATATGTACTTTGCATAATGTGTATGGGTGTATATCTTCAACAATATAAAAGTTTCCTCTGTGCTGCAGCATTTGCATATGAAGTGGCAAAGTCCTCTTTTCCTTGTCTTTCCTACAGCGGGGATTGGAACATACAGCTTCAATATCGCATAAGCACAAAGAACAGCAGAAACTTATATGAGTTTGACACTCGACGCATGAGAACGACTAATTAAGAATTCAGATTAGAATGGGAAAATTCAATGTTGGGGTATAATAATGTAACTACTTTCTACACATACTTGATAAAAAGACAACACCTATCTAGACACTTTTTTGAGAATCTTACGCAAATGTTTATATTATTCCTTTCTAGATTTATCTTTAAAAACATAAATAAATATCTAAAAAGAAAGGCTCTAAAGACTCCATGATAATGAAGACTTTATAAAACTCTAAGGTAATTTTAGATTTAAGAAGACCTCAACGATCTCATGCCTATAAACAGGAAGTTTGTAAGACCCAAAATTTAAAAAAACAAAAAAACAAAAAAACAAAAAACAAAAAACAAAAAACAAACAGGTGTCTTATGATGTTTATAAAACCTAACAAATTGAATGTCTAATTACTATAATGCCCCTTAGCCCTCATCATAATAATTACCCCAATATATTCCTAACTAGGGGTCTTTTAAGCAAACAAAATGAGAAAAAGGTGAATAAAGTGAATGAGTGAGTATTGAGACCCGAGAGTGATAGAGTTTTCACTATACACAATTTCTCTTATTTATCTAGACACAAGTTATCCTCCAACAAAAATCCTTTTTAATATTATCCCAAATCTTCACAAACATTTCAAAACTATCACTCAGAGTAAAAATCTTTCAAAACTACAAAAGTGAAATTCAAACTTAAAACAGTAATGTAAAAGCCTACACCAATGTGATAGTTTTGAAACATTTTATGAAAAGTTAGAGCTAATAATGCAACTTTTGAGACAATAAGAATACTTTTGAAATAAAAAGCAAAGTTCGTGGACATTTTTTTATAACTAGGCCAAATATTTTAACAGTACTTGTGATGGAAAGCATTGAAGAACTCCTAAACACAACAAATATAATTAGCTTCATAAAACAAACGATTATCTATGCTGTACCTGTACATATGCTGCTTGATGATTCCCGAGTGCCATTCTATTCCTTAGGCGTGGTTGTGTTAATTATCAAGATGATGATATACATACTCTACTCAAGACAACACCAACATCGAGGCAACAAACTTGGGACAACTTTCTTCTTACTCTACAATAAATTACTCTTTTCCGTAAACTCCTCAGCTCTTTTAAGACATTCGTCTCTAGACAGTTTTTCATTCAAATCAGAAGATCAAAGAGGTATTATGTCCGAGGGATTGGAAATAGATTCAGTCTACTAAACCAAATTGAGTGCAGAACCATGTGAAACAAATCATATTTAAGGGGTTTTGGGTTCCAAAGAAAGTGTTTCTGAACCATCTTCACATTTATCTGCATTGTAAGATATCTCTTCAATGGGATAGCCGTCAGAATCTCCTTCAGCTTGGGAATATCCTTTTCAGCCACAACCACAGAGAATGCACTCCAATCAAGAAACTCACTAAAAGGAAGCACAAAATTATCAGCAATAATTACTGGGACACATTCATAATAAATGGCTTCGATTATCCTTGGGCTGTTTACTTCGTATCCCATTGGACATATGCAGTATTTGCTTGACTTCATATGTTGTATATATGTCATCTTACGGGAGACTCTCAGTGGCAAAGGTCCATAAACTCTAATATCATCATCTTTGTCATTCCAATGCTTCAGAAGTATTGGACGGACTCTCCCATGCATGTTCCCAGCAAAGAAAGCAAGAATTGGCCGCTGTGATACCCTTTTCCCACCAACATTTCTAAGAGGTTTCCTTGGTGTCCTTATAGTAGTTTCTGGCAAGGAAACATCCTTCCCAAGTTTGAAAACCCCTTCTGAGAGATCAGCATTGCATAAAGCCTTTATGGTGTTTTGGCTAAGTTCTCTATGTTCATTGACAGTATAGGGGCCCTGCAGAAAGTTGTGACACATCAAAAGAAAGAAATTGGTTAACCATTAGAGTAGTGGCTTCAGCAATCTCTACTCGTTGCCATTCCGTTAAAGTGCTGATATAATTAAATTTACCATAACTCATCGGTAAATGTAAGTTTTTGGGTCAATCGGTGATTTAATATACTCAAAGAAATTTGAAATGAAGAAATAAGCGTCTCACCCAGTCATGGCAAGCAACAAGGAAATGATCGTAGCCATGTGTGCGGTTCCAATATGGATACTTTCCAGCAATCCAATTCACATGGTCCCTCAGGTATATTGACAATGGTTTCATGTTGTGAGAATCAGGCACATAAAGAGCCGTCTGCAGCTGGCGAGAACTATATGCAAGATAAAATAAGTGCGCCTTTTCTGGGTCTTTTGTGACAAACTGCCTGTTTTCCTCCATCAGCTTCATAAACCACCCTTCAGAAGCATAAATTCCCCTCAGATGGGGAGTGTGGAAGATAGGTCTAGATCCATCTCGGTAAATGTAAACTTTGAGTATCAGTTCCATCAGTTCATAACTCCTGACATTTTGGGGAAATATAATGGAATCAATTGATTACAAGTACTGAAAAGGAAAGGCATGCATAAGGAATTAGACAAAATCCAGAAGATTATCATGTATAAAAAACAAATGTATAAAACGGACTTTATTGGAAACATTCTTCTCAATCTGCAAGTCATACATGCTTCCTAGAACTTAGATTCCGACTTCCTAACTCTTTCCTTAAGCATACTAATCACTATTTATCTGTTCTTTCAAATATTTCTTGCATGAGCTGACTCCCACCATCATAGAAAGTAAAAGAGATTCTGACATCAAATCCTTAAATTATATCATCTCATTTACATATTTAAGTTAAAATAGAAGTACTGATAATGCAAATACCTTTTGAAGATAGATACATTCAAGAACAAAGGGGCATACAGATCAGCATCATCTATTACTGTTGGAGCATGCTTAAGCTCCTCCTTTGCATAAGCAAGTGCTTCCACAGGCTTCAAGGACCAAACATGCCTCTGGATTACATATACATAACATGGTCATCAGAATATTACAATAACTTTACTATTTATCTTTAAAACAAAAGGAAATAGAATTCCAAATTGCCATACCTCCAATGCGGAAGGCGGTCTCCTAGGTGGAGGAGGAGGAGTTAGAATAATTGGCTTCTCTTTTAACTTGGCATGCTTCCTTCTTCTAGATGATTTTCTTCTTTTAGGAGCTGTCTCTCTCTCCTGATTCACTGAAACAAGTTGAACCATTTGATCTGTAGCATTTTGCTGGACAACAGAGTTCAATGGTATCAATGGGAGCCTTTCTGTACTATTATTGTGGGTTTCATTCAATTCCATGGTTTCCTCCATGGGTTCATATAATATAACTGTTGCAGGTCGAGAAACGAACCATGTGTGCAATGGATAAGGAAGTATCAACATTTGAAGTGCAATGCCTCCAACAGTCAAAATGGCACCAATAAGACATACTTTTGTCCAATTTATTTTATAACTTATTGAAACCCTAAAGACTTCTCTCATTACGTATAGAGAAAAACGCTGCAATAGTTTACTCATTTCATTGCAACAATGTTTGCAACCCTATCGACCTATGAGAGACTGGTTCTAGAACATATCCTGACTGCATGCCATTATGATGTGAGAACAGATATAGAAATTTAATCCATTGGAACAAGCATTCAAGTCCAGGCAACATCTAAAAGGATGTCAGAGCTTAAACGGACTCGATTAAGTTTCCTGTCTCACCGCATGCAGTCAATTGCAATATCATGAGACTTCAGCACCTGCCAATGAACATTTTCAAAGTCATATTGACTGAACAGATTATTTCTGCAAGTACTGAAAGTAGGTACAGTATAAATGAAATGTTTGAAATGGATAGTTGATTTTCTATTTCATGCATTCAATTTCTCATAAAAACAGGTCTTCTGTGTTAATGCCTAAAATAAACCCCAGAATATAGCAAGCATTGAGTGCCCATCAAGAGAAAAAAAATCCTCGAATAAGAATATCTTTAAGGCTACCAAAACTTCAAAAGGAAGTAAAAAGAGTTTATTATGAAGTAAAAGTTAAAAATATATCAACCTAATCATAGTTCAACTAACTAAAACATATAGATTTGACCAAGAGTTTAGAGCTTCCAATTTCCCTCTATGTTGTTGAACTCATGGAAAGTTATATACATCTTCAATTTAGTTTCAATTAATTAGGGAAGTCATGCTCCAAATCTTATATATTATCCAATTTTTATTGAGAGGGAAAAGGAAATTAAGTCACAAATGACTTTCAGATATGGCTATCAGAACTATAAGAGAAATGTGATCCCCGTACTCTCCGAATTAACCACTATTTCTCATTAAAGTTCAATTAGTTTCGCTTTCACTTCTCCACTTGCTTACAGTTGTTGTGAAAGCTTTCGATCTTGAAGGTTATATGAATGGTAAAATTCAGCCTCTTGAGAAGTTCATAAATAGTAACTTCTCTGAAAAGAGGTCTGGAGCTGTATTGAAAAAAATATAGGTACACAGTTCGCGTTATTCCATAAGCGAATATCTGTTGAAAGAAACTACTATACAACATGCTTATAATCTCTGTTATTAAAGCTAATTGTAGAAATGGAAAATAACAACCCAATTTCTTAAATCGCCAATTGACCAAAAGCTTGTGGGCAAAGGTAAATTCAATTATATATCACTGACACAATAGTTATTTCTTACAGATGAAAATACGTAAATCAATTTTAAATTCCAAAAATCTAAAATGAAAAATATAGAATACAGGGTATCAATCAAAATGCATTAGTCAAACAGAAACAGGATCGTTGCCCTCCAATTAAACATCCACAAGATTAAACCCATTGAACAAACACCAAATTCTATGTATCGAGAACTTCATAATTCTCAACCGTCACACGATATGACGAAAATCTTAAGTCGCACGAAAATTAGAAAACCGTGTACTTCTCAGCTATGCAAAGTCGAAATACAGCTGAATCAATGAATTCAATAAACAGAAACGATTCTAATCAAGTAGAAATAAAAAATTAAAAAGAAAAAACGCGTCGAGAAGGGGAAAAAAAAGATTAACAGGATCATTACATCAAATTGCATACCTGGATTCAGAAAGCACGAAACAGAGAAAATTGGACCAAAATGATGATGGTGATGAACTCAGAGAAGAACAGAAACGGGGGATGACAATGGAAAGGATATGAAAGGACGGAGAATCAAGGAAGAATAAGAAAGAAAGGGAAAAGAAAAGAAGAGCAGAAATGGAAAACAGGGGAAGTGGAACCAAATGGAGGGAAATTACACACTGGCGACAAATGCGGGAACGGTTCTTATATATATAATATACACACAACTTTTTTTTGACTCATGATCCAATGTACAAATTAAAGAAAAAAATGTCTCAAGCAAATTAATATATATATATGTATCTTAAAATCATAATCACTTATAATTTATTTATTTTCGATAGTCTATTTTTGTCTATAGTTTATCAAAATAAATTGTAGTATTTTAATATATTTGTGAGTATCTTTGTAAATTTTATCTATTAAAATAATTTTTCATATCACTGTTTCTTTTTAAGGTTTTAGTTTTTAGTTTTGTTTTAATTTTTTTTTTCTGAATTTCAAAGCAATCTTTTAATTTATATTTTTCACTGAATATTCAAATTGAATTGTTAATGTTAATGTCCATCAATTAAATGAAATAAATATGAAAATAAAATTTTGGAACTAATTTTATTGGTGGAAAAATAGTGAAACCTTAATCGATTATAGTTTATTCAATTTAATATTAACAATAAACATTGGAAACCAAGTATTCGACTAAAGATCGACGTTAAAAATATAAATCTTAAATACATTACCAATTTGATTAAAATAAAACTTATACAAAAAATAGAATTGTAATATTTTGAAATTTATTGACAGAAAGAAAGCTATACCACTAAAATGAACAAAAACGTAATTGGGATCAAATATATATTATAAATTTTAAGGTCAAAGATTCAATATCAAAATAATTTACTTTCACTTTCTTTTTAGTATAACAATTTTTATCTTCCATTATCTATGCCTTATTTGATAATCATTTTATTTTATAATTCTTGTTTATTAAAAATAAACCATATTGGTTTAGTGATTGAATTATGTTTTTTTTTTGAAACAATAAATAAATATATATTTTTTAAGTTTCTTTTTTCATTTTCAATTTCCATTCCTATTAAAAACAAGTGAATTAGTTATCAAATCGACTTGTTTTTAAAAATTAAAAAAACAAATAGATTGATCATATGTTAAAAATTAGTAACCACCACTTTAGTTTTTAAGTTTTAGTATATAACAATATGTTCTCATATTTTAAATTTATAATAATTTAGTCCCTATACGTACAATTTACAATTTTAAGATTCCAATCGAAATTCTTATATAACTAAATCATTAGATTAATCCAAAACAAAATGTAAATTTTGAAAATGATCTTCACAATGAATTACAGTAAATTGGAACAAAATAAATTTAGGATATTTCCCATGATTTCTAAGTTTGAAACTTTATTTTTTCTACCAGAGTAGTTATTTCAAGTATTTTTTACACAATATCTCCTATTTTTATTCACTTTAAGCCTATATACTTTTATATGTCCAACTTTAGTCTCAGAACTTTCAACAAATCTTAAATTTAATCTTTACCACTAGTTTATTATAGCTTTTTCATTACCCTTTATTTTCCATTAGCATTTTTTACTATAAATTTTAAAAATATATTCTTATATTTTTACATTGTAATTATTTAATCAAAATAAAAGTTAACTTCAACAAACCAAACTTAACATTTACCAAAAGCATGAAGACAGAAAATTGGACAATTGAAAATATATGTAATAAAATTGAACAAATTTATTTTAATTTTAACCCTCATTCAAATACAAAAACTAATGTAATACAAATTATTTGACGTTGCAAAAAAAGACCTTTACAAAATGTTTTTCAACTTAGATATGCGAAGCCACCGTGTCCGCGGGGCAGAGGAAGTGTCACATACAACTGGCGCCACGTGATTGGTGATATCTTGATAGTTACGGAAACCCGTGGAGTCCAGCTTGTGGGTTTAACTAAATTCTGTCTTACATACTTCAAAAGAATAAAAAAGGAAATAAAAAACTCAATTTTGATCAATCTTTTAAAAATATTAAAAATATAATAAAATCTATTAGGATAAATTTTACTATATTTTTAATTTTTTAAAAATATTATTATATACATAATTATTTTTT
Organism: Cucumis melo; assembly: GCF_025177605.1. Taxonomy (NCBI): domain Eukaryota; kingdom Viridiplantae; phylum Streptophyta; class Magnoliopsida; order Cucurbitales; family Cucurbitaceae; genus Cucumis; species Cucumis melo. Next base: position 22,171,150 of record NC_066865.1, read on the forward strand.
TATAATCTATTAATTTTTTTTCTATTATAATTATCCACTAATAAGTCTATTAGAAAACATAGACTAATAAATATATCGAAAGTAAATGGGAAATTGAATAAATAGATGATGTGGCTACTCGTTTATGACCTTTCTTTTCTTTGTTACCCATCTTTTCTGCTACCTATTACTGCATGCTGTCTTTGCAGGTGAGTTAGATGAAGGATAATAATAAATATTAATCTTAGTCATAGACGATGGAATGTAATGTACCTTTTGTCATTTTAAGAAAAACGTGCTAAGTTCTTTTTAAAGTAACTTAAAATTTTAGGAGTTTAAAACACGTAATTCAAATATAACTTATAATTTTTTAGGTATGTTGTAATTTAACAAAAAGCAAGGGTATAAATGAGGGTGTATCAATTACTTAAATCTTTAAAGATGTGAGTAATTTGCATTGTGTTAATTAATTAAACATCTTGTCGTTTTATGGATGTGACTGTTTTGGAAGCTTGGGTGGCTCATTTGTGTGTTTGTCGTGCATTTTTAAAGGCCCCTTGGTCATATATGTGAGGTTTGACCATTTTTGTAAGAGTATGTAATATTATTGAGAAAAAGAATTTGGATGTGGTTGGTGTTCGTCGTTTGAAGAAGAAAGAAATCAGTATTCTTCCAAGCTATACTTCAACCTACTCGTTACCTTTGATTTGTGATTCATTTTGAGAGTGAGTTGTCAAGCTTCGGGGAGCCTAAACCATACAAGTAAAATGGTATTTGCTTGAGATGGAAAGATGAATTTCAAATGAGGGAGTCTCACGATTTCAGGGAAGTTTAAGTCTTTTTGAAAGGGAGTCTCTGTCTTAGGGAACTTAAAACACTTTTCACTAATATTACAACTTAAGTGAAACCTAAGTTGTATTTGAGAGCAGTTTCACATCTAAGGAGAATTTAGGTGAACGATTGAATAGTATTCGCTCTTCATTACTATTACAGAGCTACTATGTTGTAATTGCTTATCATTGATATTACTAAAGTTATATTTTTTGGACACACTATCCTCCAGATATAGGTGGTATTTACCGAACTTGATACCAATATCTGGTGTTTTTTTTTATATATGTTACTTTCTAACATTACTTATCACATTGTTTCTGTGCATTAGATACCTCCAAACAAAACTCAAATGCTGTAAGGATATTATATATATATATATATATATATATATCAATTTTTTTGCTGAAATGATTTGATAAAAATACACAATCTTCACTCTCCCTAAATATCATGATTCATGTGTTACATCACAATTTCCCTAAATGGGCCAACTTTGAAGAATACCCATCGTGTGCCGGCCCATAAATAATGTAAACGATGCCCAATATGGGCTCAGGCATCAACGACGTCGTATAGAAAGACCAAGAGATTTGCCATCAAGGCACAGATCTTGCTCACGTGTCATCCAATACGTAGAAGTTCAAATTATAACCAATGAAACATCGAAACGTCACCAAAGTACTCCGACGTGGACTCAACTATCAAATCCCATAGGCCGCGACCAGCAAAAGAAATTAGAGCCAATAAACAAAATCTCAAAGCTGAAATTTGTCCGCCAATAGACATATAAGCCCATTATAAAACCGCTAATTTACAAAATTTCACTATCATTAAACACTTTTCAAAAAGGGTATTATGGTCATTTCGTGTCTCCCAAATTGTCCCATAAAAATAAAAAAAGAGGGAAAATATAGAAAAAAGAAAAAGAAGAAGAAGAAGAATCTGGTCTGTTTCAATTCAACTTCTTCATGAATTTTTCCATTTGGAATTGCCGCTCGGACGCATCAATGGTAGCTTAGGTTTTAGATTGCTACTCTTCTGTTCTTGTCTCGATCTCTTGTAATTTTGAATTTAGTGCTTCTTGAACATGGCTGCTCCGTTCTTCTCAACGCCAATTCAGCCTTATGTTTACCAGGTGCTCTCTTCTTCTTTGATTCGTATTTTGATGTTTCCAATTTTAAGTTTGATTCTGGATCCTGCGAGGGTTTAGGTAAATTTCAAGAAGATGAAATGGAAAACTTTGATTATATGTCTTATTTCTTACTTTAGGTTGATTTTCCTGATCGTATGTTTGGTGGGTTTGATCCTGTTTAGTTTCGGCATTTTAATTTTGTGATTAAGGGTTTTACCATCCTTCGGGTCTCATTGATTTTGAATTTCGGGGGAGGCTTTTTCCACGCGTTGCAAATTGTTAACAAGGGGGTTTATTGATAATGGAGGACATTTTGTGATTCAAATAGGTCTGCGGGAACCATTTTTAGTTATGTTCTTTCCAGCTTTCTTCGGACAGGCCAAATGTCAGATATACATTGTTTGGAGCACCAGGATTTTTCTTGAAAGTGCAAATTGTTGCTTTTCGCTCCAAGATTATACACTGGTCTCGAGTGTGTTGGTCTTTTAAAATTAATAAACAACAAAACGAATTATGAACATGAGTTGACCGGTACATTTAGTGGTATCACGGCAATGCATTCGTCAGTCAATAATGGACTTGTATGATAGAGAGGTTTGAGGTATGAGTATGAACTCTATTACAGTGTCGAATTAGGCTTTTTATCTCAAGAGTAGTTCAAGAGGCTAAATATTTAAGCATTAACAAACCAACACCCAACTCATTGTAAAACCAATGTGGTATCACCCAACAATCTCTCATTACTTTTTGGTTCTTTGGATTGGATCTGACCATCTACCTAATCAAGTTTGTAGAGTTAGACTGCATGTGAAAGTTGTTATAACCTAGTTCTTTTTTCCTAATGAAAACACAACTTTCATTGAGAAAAGAATACAAGGGCATACAAAAAAAACCAGCCCACAAAACCACCCTTTTAAAGGAAGGGGGGGACCAACTAAGTTGTTATAACCTAGTTTATATTACCTCTCAGTGGCCAAATGGGTCTTCCAACTCCAAAAGCTAGTCTTGGAGGCAAAGTTTTACCTATCACCTAGCATCCAACTCTTTCAAAATTGACGTTGACATAATCCAAAATCATGATTACTGAATGTTAATTTGAAAAACCAAAAGATGAATAAGAAATATTAGACATTGTCCCATGACAGTTCTTAGACTAAAGAATGGATGTTTGTGATATGACAGCAAGCTTAAAAAGAAGCGATATGGGTTGCTGTCAGGGAAACATTCATTAGATGCCATCCTATTTAAAGCAGAAAACATGAACGGCCTGGAATAAAATTTGTCACCCTCTTGGTGTAGAGATCACCATTTAACTGATTTTTTCCCTGTCTCTAATATTTGTAACTTTGGAAGGATTGGATTTTAATAATTCTCATGAAGTTTGGTCGAATTGGAATCTAGTGTATGCTGTGTAATACTATTATTTTACTAATATTAGTTTGTTCTACGTCATGCTGTAGAGCCCACAAGATGCAATGATACCTTTTCAGATTTTGGGTGGTGAAGCCCAAGTACTACAGGTATATTATATATTGCTATTGTTATTTTCATCTAATGTCACATAGATAGATCATGGTTAACTTCTTTCAAGTACCACCTCTGTTAATGTTCTTGCTCATTTGACGCTGACAGATTATGCTAAAACCACAAGAGAAGGTTATTGCAAGGCCTGGTAAGTAGTGTTAGGATTTATTTTTTCTCTTGGTATCTATCTCTTCGTATAATAACATTTTGAGCTTTTAGAATATTGTTTCTATTCCTTTTAATGCTTTCCTTAGGTCAAGTTCATGTTTAACGTGCTTGGATATTGACCTCAATGCGTCTCCAACACTTGTTCAACTTGTTTTTAACTTGACACAATATTGGCATTTGTGAATAGTTCGTGATTCAAGTTCTCTCCCACAGTGTTGGTCAATAGACACAGGCACTAGAATCTAGATGTATGGATCGTTGCTAACTTGATGATCTGTTAATGCTCTGTATCTTCTGTCTGCTTGTTTCAACTGTAATTATTATTAATGTACATATGAAACTAGCAATTATAGTCCTTACAAATTTCTTATTTCAGAAAGTTTTGTTTATGAGAACTGAGGTTCCCTTATAGTTAATCTACTTTTTCTTAATTGGGGAAAGACTCGCCTGTTTCTTTGTTACCTACAGGTTACAACTGTATGTGCAACTGATACACTTATTGTTACAGGCTCAATGTGCTTCATGTCTGGGTCTATTGAAATGGAAAATGTTTTTCTCCCCGAAAATGAAGTGGGTGTTTGGCATTGGCTATTTGGCAAGAGTGTCACTAGCATCGTTCTTCAGAATTCTGGTACAAGTGATGGATATGTTGGAATTGCTGCACCTTCTCTTGCCAGGATTCTTCCGGTTTGTGTTGTGTTTTGTTGTCCTTTATTATTATTATTTAAGAAAAGGTTTAATCAATCGACTTTAGCTTCAATGTTGACCATTCTAGTTTATCCATAATTTTTATAAGTTTTTCCAATCATGTTGGCAGATTGATATGGCGATGTTTGGAGGAGAGCTTCTATGCCAGGTAGAGAGTATTGTTTACTTTGTTGTTTTCCTGGTAGCTTCTCTTTGTTACTTTTCTTAATAACTGATTTACCGCTGTGCCCTTCTAGTTCTCCCTCCCCCTCACAGTGGTTGAAAGAAACTAAATTTATTTGTTTAACAAGTTGAAGTTTTAGATATCTTGAATTCAGTTATTCTACTTATATTCTTTTGGGCTCCATTGCCTGATAATTTTTGCCTCATTTTTTTATACGTAGCCAGATGCATTCCTTTGCTCTGTTAATGATGTGAAGGTTAACAACACAATTGATCATAGAGTACGCAATGTTGTCCCAGGTGTGGAGGTGAGCTGATTTATTATTCCTTATTGTCCGTGCTTTCTTGAATTCATTTTGCCCTTCCTAATGTTGTTTATTTTCTTCTCTCTTGCTACTCTGGATCTAACTGTAGGGGTTTCTTAGACAGAAGTTATCAGGCCAAGGGCTTGCCTTTATCCTTGGGGGTGGATCTGGTATGCGCTTCTCATTTTTCATTTTAATTTTGCAAATTCTCCAAAGGCCCGTTTATATCTGTATTCGAGCAACACAAATGTTTGTTTTATTATTGAGATTTATTTTGATGCCTGCAATGTGGTGAATCACGACTGCTGACCTTGAACTGTACCAAGTCAGATGCATGTATGCTAGTATATTAAAATGGAGTTAGATTTTATTCACACATCAAATAGACGGAGTAATTTCTGTAATACTAACTTAAAGGCTGGTTCATTCAGAGATTTATGGTTCATAATTTACCAAGTATGATATATATAGTGGCCAGAACCAGAAGGATTGGGAGACCACATTATTGATGCTGATATATTTAATTTAATGTTCAAGATGGAACAGACTTCATGCTTCAGCTTTTAGACAATTTAAGATTAGCATTATTTTTATTTGAAGAGAAAGCTTTCTGTTTCAAAATAAGTAATGTATAGTATAAGTCTGCTAATTATGAAAGTCTTTTTTTTTTTTTTTTTTTTTTTTGGGTTCTGCTAGTTGTACAGAAAAATCTCGAGGTTGGTGAAGTTATAGCAGTGGATATCTCCTGCATTGTGGCTATGACCACCTCAATTGATGTCCAAATCAAATACAATGGTCCTGTGAGAAGAGCAGTATTTGGAGTAAGAGTTCTTTATTTGAATGGAGTTTTCTTTTTGCTTTCCATGTCTTCTCTTCGTTGGCCATGCAATAATTTTATTTCTAGGTTGTTATCCAGACAAAGGCCGAATAATTTACGAGCTACACTTCTCATAACTACAGCCAATTCTTACTCAGGGATTTTGTCGAGTGAATATCTTATTCGACCTTCTCTTGTCTCTCCATTTTTAAAGAAAATATAAAGTATCAGATCCCACAGTTTCGAACTCTCCTTGTTCTCGAGTTTTATAGGAAATACTTGTTTTTTCATGCTTTAAGGTTTCCCATGATCGTGAAATTGCAGGGTGAAAACTTAGTGACAGCCACATTAACAGGACCAGGGATGGTGTTCATACAGAGTTTGCCATTTCAACGACTTTCACAACGCATCGCGAGGTAATTTCTTAAGAATTCTTTCTAAGGTACAAAAGGTGTAATGTTTCCGTTTTTGCCCTCGAAACTTATTGGAGAAAGCATGGATTTTTTGGTTGCAGGGCTGTTACATCCCCAAACATGAGGGAAAATCCAAAGTTTTTCGTTCAGCTTGCACTTTTCTTTTTTCTGGCGTATGTTGTGATTGTATCTTCAATAATCTTGACAGATGTATGATTCTATTTCTAGATCTTCCCTTTTAAATCTCTCCCAGGGTGATTAGTTAGGCTGAAATTGGGATTAACTAATACAAAGGTTTAGTTCTAAGTTGGAAAACTTTTTTTTGGGCGTTAATTATTGGATTCTATTATATATATATATTGAAGTTGTGCAGATATTTTGAGCCGAGTAAATGATATCTTCCCACCTTGAGTTTTGTAATTTGGTATATTTGTATTATTAGCTATGCCTTCAATTTGTTGTATCCTAAGAAGTGTGGGGATTTTTGTTCTGAATAGAATTTAAAACTGAAACTTCAATTTTATAGACAAAGAAAAGGTAATAGTGAATTTAAATTCTACTCTGTTAGTTGTGCTTTTGTAGAAGGAATATTACGTTTTCACTTTCAATACAGTGTTGTTTGTTTTCCGTCAAATTGCCAATCAATTTTTCTTCAAAAAGAAAAGTGCAATTTCGTATGACGTGTGCAGAAGGTACTCTGTTCATGGTGCTGTCACATTTGGTCAGAAAATCAAGTACTTTTTTTTAATATAAATACATTGTTGAGCTATACACTTTTCTGATGGATAAATCAAAATAAAATTATCAATTTACACCTCAATTTTTGTTTCAGTTGTATCAATTTATAAACTTTTGATTTTGTACCAATTATATCACCTTTTCATGTTGCTTCAAATTCAAATTCTCGTTCAATATTCTAACCGACTTTTGTTTCAATGTTAGTTTTTTTTTAAAACATTTACACAAGTGTTCGGTGGTAATCATGCACTTATTTTAGATTATTTTTTTTTCATAATGTAACTCTACTTGTTTAAGATGGAATATGCAATGCTAAGAAAAATTATGATTGGCTTGCCACACTTGTATTTTATATACATGGGAGAAAAATTCGTCCCGATGATATGAGTTAACATCCTTGACAATGATTCTTTGATAATTTTTATTTCTAACAATTTTTTTTCTCACCAAAAGCATAATTTTTTAATGAATTTAAAATTGACGAGTATGTTTTAATGATTTTAAAGTCATTTCCAATTATCATACTTTCAACGTTGGTTTGTTGTTGACTTTTGGCTATGAACTTAATAAAATTAAATTGCTCGATATTGATATTGTTGAACTTCTAAAAGAAAAAAAAAATCTAAATGTAAAAAATATATTTGCATAGAACAATCTTAGTGTGATTATAGGAATAATAATTCTTCTACAATGTTACTGACGTTTAACCGTTAGAAGGAAGTTGATTTGGCATCTAGGGATTTATGGAGGTTATTCTCCCAGCTCAACTTGGGGGTATGTGGATCTAAAAACAAAGTAACCTTGAGACCGTATGAGATTATCGAAAAGGCGAGGACCTTGAGAAGAAACCAAGGCTGAGTGCTAGAAAGGCAACATGATTTACAACTTTATTGCTATCCTCCGAAGAGGTTACACTACACAGGGTCTCAACAGCCAATGGATCAACCGTTCATGTTTTGCTACAATTATTTTCTTTAAGAAAGAACGGATGGGTCGGTAGGTATGTTTTACTATAATTACTTGAAATCCATTATTTCTCACCTAGGTAGCATAACCATAGGCTATATCTAATCAAGCCTAGCATATCGTCCCCACGTAACTTCTAAAGAAATGTTCATATCAAACACGCTCTTTTAAGATCACTTATCTGAGTGAATCAAGTTCGTTCATCCCACAACATATGAATCTTAATCGGTCCTAAGGGCACCACCAAGGGATGATAAGCAAGCAAGCATATTGCTGAAAAAAGTATTATCTCAAATATCAAATCAGGTTTTATCGATACGGATAAGGCAGTGGATATTGCAGGAGAAAAAAGTAACAGTCGCTAGATTGGCAGCAGTGAGCTTCTTACAAAAATCTTCTCTAATCTCTAATGTTCCTGATTAGCATTAAAGAATGGATGTAACATATGACTCAAGAAACTGATCAACAGGACCACATGATCTCAAAATAAGAGTCTGGGGAATAAGGAGATGTGAGATTCCTTCATAGTGTCAAGAAAATCCTTCTTCTGTAATTAGAGACTGATTCCAGGTGAGGAAAAGGATGTCATTGACTCACAAAAGAGTAGAGACCTTGTCAACGGTAAAAGCAAAGACTCAAAGGCAAATATTCTAACCGATAAGGAACCTCAGATGAGAGAAGTCCATTGATGGGTAAAAAGTGTTTTAGTGGTATACAGAAAATTAGCATTCCATAGCGGAATTCTCATTGAAAAGAAAAAGAAATAATACAAGGGCGACCAGAAAAATAAACCATGAAAAGAGAAAACAAAGACGGAAGTTCGATGCTAACTACAAAAAGGACTACAATCCAAAAGAACGAGAGTAGTGTCATAGTTAAAAAGCAGTCTACCGACGGACACTTGAATATAAGCTTAAACCTAACCAACTCCCTGACCTTCTCCCTAGATTACTCAACATCCCTAAAGATCCTACTATTCCTCTCATGCTGGATACCCCACAAAGAAACTCACATGCAACAACTCATATCCCTTAATCCAAAACCAAAAAGAAGGATGCAGAAGCACCTCCTCTAACAAGGACCACTCACACCTAAAGATCTCTGGCAACGTCAATGGCAATATGAGCGACAATTTGATCAGGGCGCTAGTTTATCTCTAATATCATTCATGAGCTAGAGGAATATTAGCAAGAGTAAGTTCTGAACTAGAAAGCTAATTTTTAGAAACTCCAGTTGCCAAAAAGCAAAATGATTCTACATAATGGAACCCATTTCGAAATAAGATTTCTTGATGCAGAGTGCATTTGCCTTGCCAAGACCAAAAATGATAAATGGTTCAAAAATTACAACTATATTTCCCATTGTGTGAACAAATGCATAATGAAGTACAAACAAGACAACCACAGACTTGGTTTCAGTCTCATCTTTATTAGCTAGAGTTGAGGCTGCCACTCAATAAACCGACTATTAGGGCCCCGGCCCAGGACTGATTAGTGCCAAATTTTAGTTACATTACGATACTTCATTTATACTGAAATCACACAGAAATAAAATGCAAGAGTCAACATCACATCATCTACAACCAGCAAAAGTGGAGAAGGTCTTCCTAAATATACACAAATACTACATCTTCCTTGGTAAGAGAGCTTTTTTGGATGGAATGTAAATACAAAACTACGCAGGTTCAAACAAGTTTAAGCAAAAAATAGAAGATGTCGTACTAACGGTGAAAAATGAAGAGATATACGTTGACATAACAAGAATAAAAACCCCAAGATTTCAACAAAGTAGGAGGTCAGAACTTTGAAAGACAAGCAAATTCAAATGCTGAACAATGTGTCATCCCAATATCAGACTTTCCATAACTTGTAATAAAACTATGACATAATGTTGCTCCTAAAGAAGCTAAGGCTACAATGCAAGACTCATCTCAGACTTCAATTCCAAAAGCAATCATTTTTGCTGCCTTAATTCAGTCTGTATTATTAATTTATTCATACACGTTACCAAGACAGACACTTCTACAGAATTCTAAGCTCGGTAGCAAGCAAAGAAGTAACTTAAGAAACAAAACAACAATGAATTCTCACGAACCCAAAAACTTCAATGCGTTTAGCTTGAAATCATACCCGTTTTCCTTGCATATGCGAAAATTCCACCTGCTTCGATAACAGGACCTGCATCCCCAATAGGCTTAAGCTTGTATTCTTTCCCCGTAGTATGGTTGATCAAACGGCTTTCAGCGAGCTCAATTGTCACCACGTCGCCGGTCTTACATTCATCACAAATCCTAGTCTCCGATTCCAATGGATAAATTTCTCCAGTTGCCACGGAGTTTCTGAAGAAAATACGCGCATAAGATTCAGCAACTACAGCCACGGCGCCGGACGCTCCCAACGCAACCGGCGCGTGCTCCCGTGAAGAACCACAGCCGAAGTTGTCGCCGGCAATTATGATAGAATATTTGGTTTTCATTTCGTCAGATTCCACGAAGCGTGTGGAATAAGAGGAAGGCAGGCCAATTAGGGCGTAGGATCCGAGCTTCTCATATTCGCTGGGATTAGAGGGGACCAAAGTTAGGTACTCAGCCGGAATAATCTGGTCAGTGTCGATGTTGTCTCCGACGACATAGCAGCGGCCGTGAAATGCGGTGGCTGAAGGAGCGGTGGAGGATGGTGAAGCGGTAGCTCGAGGGATGATAGTTGCAAGACGCGGCGTCGCGTGGGAAACGGCGATGGATAGATCAAAGAGGGAATTGGAATAGGAAGAAGGGAATTTGAGGGTTTGAGGAGAAGAGAGAAGGGAAACGGAAGGTGAAGATCGGGGAGTGGAAATGGCGATAGGGCTTCGAGACAGAAACAGTGAAGCCGCCATGGTCGTTTCTGGCCGAGAAGATGTGAAGATCGAACGGGGTCTCCTTTTGGTGTTTTATGTCGTAATTAGCTTTGCGTAAAATGCCTAAATTTAAAACTAAAAGTAGAATTTTTTTTTAATAAATAAAGGATAAATAATACTGTGGTTAATGACTATAAATATGGTTTTAATTTCAATTATACCTTAATGCCCTAAATTTATAAAGTTTTCAATTTATACGTTGTTTATGAACAAATCTAAAACACTATAAAAGCAAGAAGAATATCGTAAATAGAAGAACGTAAAGAAGAATACCATAAATGAAAGAACGTAAAAAAGGAATATCGTGAATGAAATAACGCAAATTTGAGGGCTCGAAGTTTAGGATGAAAGTAAATTTTGAGGCTAAGATAGAAAAAAAATATAGAGAATTAATGAAGATTTGAGTGCATGGTGTTAAGGATGAAGGTAATAATAGGTATAGTTTATAGTTGATCGTGTTTTTATTTATCTTCATCTATGTGTTTAGAATTTTCCCCACCTGTAAATATAAAATTTCTTTCTAAATTTATACGAAAATTTTACTAAGTTTGTTTTAAAACAATAAGTGCGAGAATTAAAATGAAACTTTTCAAAGTTTAAAGGTATCGAAACCACCTTTATAGTTTAAGATTTTTTTTAATTGTATGGAAAATTCACCTTTTTTTTTTCTTTAACATCTTATGATAGTGTCTATACGGTGTATGAAATTTTTGAAGATATTTGTCAATAAAGTTTGCAAAATAACTCTAATTTCTAAGCGAGTTAAATGGTCCGTAAATATACATTGTATAATGGATAATCTAACTTTATTTTCAAAGTATATCTGCTTAGATTGTGATCTTGATAGAAGTAAATTCACCACATATATGTCTTAACTCTTGCCACTAGAGCTATATGTTGGGTTTCAAAACTTCAATCAGTGTTGATATATCAACAACAGAAGCAAAATATATTGCAACTATACAAGTTACTAGAGAAGAGATATGATTCAAAATGCTATGTTGAAGGAGTTCAGGCATGTACATAAGAAAATTTCCTTATTTCCTAATATTCAAGATCAATCTATCTATGTCAAAATTAATATTCAAGATTCTTCAAAGAGTTATCTTATTGTTCAAGAAGTTGTTGGAGACAATTTTGGATCATTGGATCTTACACTTTGCACATGAGATCAATTTATGACAATTAGATCTTACACATTGCATAAAGATAATTCGAAGTCATTGGATCTTTCACATCGATCAAGGACAATTCGAGTCATTAGATTTGCTTGATGACCAAGTTTCTTAGAAGACCCATAGTTGACAAACTATCCTAAAATCTCTAACAAATTAACAAAATGTTGAAGATATAATACCTAAAGTTTTTTCTTGTAACAGAGCTTGGTATTTTAAGAAACAAAATTTGTAACTCCTATTTTATATAGTATAATTATTCTATTCTTACTCGTAGTTTTTATCCTAATTTATCTAGGAGATTCACAAGAAATCGTAGTTTATTATTCTCTTCCTTCTTCGTTATTACTATTACCAATTTTAGACATGATCTTATTCCATTAAATCACAATCATTATTTGATATTTGATTTCATACATTAATTATATATTAAAAATTCGATAGTATACATGGAAACAATTAAATCAAGGATATGAACTATACCACACTATCGTCTATCATCATTAGAACAAAAGCTGGAAACACATAGACATCATCATGTTCACATTGTGTTTAATCGAGATGACAAAACCCCGCAGGTTATGCGGTATTATGATGCACTTGCTTCATATGCTACGTGAAATTTGCGTATGATTATTGGATACTTCCTAAGAGTAGGCTAAATTCAACTAAATAATCATCACCAAACCATGCAAATTTACTCCCTCTAAATCTTGCTTTTGTCAACGGTTCTTGCTTCTTAATTGTCATTATTATGATTTGTTCCAATTTTTTTTCCGAGATTATCGTTTAGAAGTTCTAGGTCATTTATATTGAAATTTTTAAATTTTCTATTAGTTTCATTTTTCTAAGTTACGAATCATGACCTCCTCAGCACATCTTATTAGGCATTTATGTAAGTTCGATCTCGACCAAGCCAGAGATTGATGCCAAGCAGCATATTATCTCCCAAACCAACTCTTCTCAACCCCATTTTAGTCCCAACTTGTTAGTTTTTACCCAAATCTTGGCTTCTGTTCATATATCACGTCATGCGATCTAAAATCATCCACGTAAACTATCACCAATGTTACTTTTTTTTTCAGTAAAATGATGGCTTATTTATGGTTAATGACTATTCCACAAGTATTAACATGCTCTGCTACTAGGTCTTAGTAAAGTTATGTTTCAAAATTTTCATTGGCGAATTTATCATGAATTGGTAATTTTAGGACGAAAGAAAAAATCAAAGCAGCTTCTGTTTTACAAGTAGGCTAAGGCTGGCAAATTTTTTAAGATAGTATCAAAGGTGTTATTTGATTATCTTAAAGACCATTATGAGCTGTTTTCCCCTTCCTTTTCTGGATTTCCTCACCTTTTCCATTCTCTTTTTCTGTTCAAACACAAACTTCGTAGTTGCACTCTTTTAATCTTCAATGGACCCAAAAACGTAGGTTGATGGATAAAGACAAATTTTATATTATATCAATTAACATGCAGAACAGTATGAAATTACTAATAATCGTGTTGTACCTTTGTATATAAAGGTTACCAAGAATCAGAGCCTGCCACTAATGTAGCCCTCTTTAAGATTTTGTAATGCTTCTCGTATTGAATCTTCATCGTGGCTGGAGTATTTCAAGCATATCAGACGCTGAGCTACATTATAAGCCATTCTGATCGGATGGTACTGCAAGTAGTTTATCTCCATCCGTCTTTCTTCCTGGATAATATTAAAGTTTTTTATCTAAGGTTATCATAATTTTGCAAATACCATTCAAATATTAGAGCACAAAATTAATGGATCCTGCTCCATAAGTGAGAAATAGAGTTAGACTAAATAGAACCTAAAGGATTGTTTCTTAGGTTGTGTAACTTGTGTTCTTTAACTCCATTTTTCCAATTACTCATCCAAACAAATTTATAAACACTGCTTTCCCCACTTTTCACCAATGTTTTTTTTTTTAAGAAAAATAAAAACAAAATAACTTTTGAAGAAAATAGTTTCCAAATACTTGTTTCTGTTATCAGAATTTAGTGAAACATTCAGATGTTACTACAAGAAACGTGAATGCAACGTTACCAACGGTCAATTTTGTTTAATTGTTATGTGAAAAAAATTTAAGGTTTAAAGAAGACGCGGTTTACAACTTGCAAAAATGGGAATGATCTTCTGAATCCCATTCCTTCAAATGAAGAAGTTGATTTACGGAGGATTTCATTTGTTCATCTTTGAATGAAGCCTAAAAAAGCACGATCTTGGAGAGGTAAAATACTATTTTCTGCTAGGATCTAAAACTAAATAGTTACAGTGGGTTTGGTTTAATTTTTCAAAGGTTTGATTTAAAGAAAAAACGGAAGCGATTCCCAACAACTCAAAATAGGTTTTAAAATAATTTTTAGTTTTATTTTAAATAGTTCTGTCAAAGGAGTTTAAATAAAAATGATTTTTTTAAGAGAAAAAAAGGTTCTCTGATGAGTCTAAACATACCCTTCAATCCTCTTTCTTGGTTAAATTCGTTACTTGGAGACAGAGGGCAAGAGAAATATGTTCATGAATTGGTAAGCTTTGGTTTCATTAAAACATAGACTGAATTACCTTCTCCTTGATCCTCGAAGTAATGTCTCTTGCAGTTTCGATAACCGAGCTAGGCAATCCTGCCACTTCTGCTAATAAAAGGCCATAGTGTGGAACATGTCTTATTCCGTCCTTTAGTTGAAACTAGTCGTCGATGCAAAGTTTCAGTCAGAAAAAAGGCAATAAAAGGGATTATAGACCAACGAAATGGAAAACAGTACCTTGAAATCCAAACGGTTATTCCTTATATCCACATGGAAGTGAAGAATTTTTACGTTTGGATAGATGGTTGCCACCTCTGATAGGCCCTCCATATGAGTGGCAAATATGGTATACCTGAGGCAGACAAAGAAGCGGTAAGTACATTTTGTTGAAGTTCGCTTGTGAACCCAAATCTGAATAAATTTTACTACTATTGTAATTCCTAGTCCCAAATTTATCATTATTAAAATGATATATTTAGTTTATGGATCCTACATATTATTTTTTACAAGCATAAAGTTTTTCCAAATCTATGGATATACTAGTGATGATGAGGAATGAATTTTGCATGGGACAAAAATGGACTAGACTCGTTTAACTAACATCTAGAATCTGATTTTCTTTTTCTTTTGTATTCAACAACACTGAAGATTTGAAGCTCGACCTTTAGGTTGATAATATATTGCTTCACCGGTTGAGATATGACTAGGTTGATGCATTTAAAACCTTATTGATCACTATGATGAAAATAGTATGCATGCACGCTTTATCTAAAATATAATTTGCATCTCTGGCAATCAAGTAGAATAGTTGGTAAGGATATTATATGCACGCTTTCAGTGTCAAAAGATGTTCGCAGCAGCTCCATGCAATTGCAAATCCATCAGAGGAAGAAGTTGACCTCCCAAGTTCATCCACGACAACGAGACTCCTACATTCCAGTGAACAATATGTTTCAATAAAATGTCGAGCATTTCGAGGGTTCTTCAAGTTCAGGTTCACAGTAGATTAACGTACCTTCGGGAGACATTCTGCATAACAAAAGCCGTTTCCTTCATCTCTGTCATGAACTGCCACCCGTAAAATATTAATGAAAAGATGCTTTCTTGGTAAAAGAAAATAAGTATGAATCATGTCGGAAACAAATACTGTGCTGGAGTTGGACTCTAGACTATCATCTGTGCCCATTCGTGTGAATATGCGATCAACAACTCTCAATGTTGAGAAATGTGCTGGAACATAACATCCAATTTGAGCAAGAATAACAAGAAGGCACATTTGTTGAAGATAGGTACTCTTTCCACTCCTGCAGAAAATGTAGTTCGTTAAAGCATGACATCTAAAGACACCCAAGTTGTACAATGGAAACCTGAATCTTAACCGGAAGAGTTAACTAATTTTCTCCTGGCTTAACTGTGTATGAGATGTTTAAATGATATTCAAATTACATATACCTTTATCTAAATTCAGCTCAATCTCCTCGAGTATCAATGAAATTATCGTATAATGTTGTTCCCTTGGATTGAACATTTGTGGAAATATATATCTGCCATAATTAAATATTTTTCAATGTTTCCAAGATTATTTATGATATGGTATGATATTATTATTATTTATCATGCCTATTTGATACTACTGGAACAACATTGATCTTGTGCTTCCAGTGATGGCTAAGCTTACAATTTTCCCTCATGTATTAGTTTCATGAGTAGTTTTTGACAAAGGTGCCACGACTGATGGGATGCTTTTCGCATCTCAAACTATGCAGTGTTAGTTCGTAAATGCTCTCCCTTTTGAGTTATTAGGTAACTATCAGTTTAAAGATCATTAGCTTATTCTCTTCTCTGAATTATTTTATTTCAAAGAAGTTAGCCAAGATGAAACAGGAAAAAATAAATCTAACAATTTTTTGTGCAATCTAAATCACGTCATGAGGTGAGTTCTTACATATTTGGACCCATGACGATTATCATGTTGGATGCTTCAGATAGAAATATGCTATTAGCCTGCAAAGAAAAAACTCAAATTTCCATAAAAAACAAGAAAAAGAGTCTACATACAAAACAATCATATATTACTATAGTATTAGCAATTGGCAAGGAAGTTATACATACAACGAAATCATTGTGTATACTTTCTAGGATTGGGTGTCTAGCAGCTTCAATTGCCATCGGGCCATTCTCTATATGTATCAAGGGAAATCAATCATTGTCAGTTTTGTTGTTGCATTCAGAAACATCAGGACCGAATGAAAGGCAGGAAAACATGTTTGCTTACCTGTAAAGTTTGGCCTAGTATATCGATCAACAGGCTTTGTTGATATTGTATGTGCAAATGAATTGACAATCATATCTAAGAGACACAAGACTTCTGCGAGCAGTGTTAGCATAGAGACGTCCTCTCTTATGGCATCCACCAGTCCTGACATTTGATTGGGGGCCAAATACATTTTTTTACCATGTAGTTTATTCGTCCTTGTTAAACTTTAAATTCAGAGATGTAGGTGAACTAAATCATTGGTAGCTCATGATTGAAGATTTAGTATATATCTAAGCATGTGAGATGACCTTCCAGGCAAATTTCTGTTCGTAGATAGCATTCTCCTGCAGCAGACTTGTTTCTAACATTCAGCTGAAAATGGGATAAAGACACTTAAGAGTTTTGCTGCATCCTACAGCATAATTTTCGTGGCAAAATCATACATGGATCGCAAAATTCTGAACCAAAAAAAGGTGGAGGTGTGGAACTATAAGCCATGGATTATCTTATGACATGAATTTTTTAGCGTTGTAGTTAAATGACTGAACCTTTGAGGTTATACACTTTTATCATTTCTAAGACTTTCCATGATGTAAGAATGACAACACTCTACAATTGAGTACAGATAGAGTAACCGATACAATAAGTTTGCAAATTCATTTAGGCCTTTCATTGTTGTTTCTTATGTGCTTCAAAGACATAAAGCAATTATAAACCATATACCTTTTGAATTGATGAGCTGTCAACTCGCATGAAAACTTATACGTAAGAAAGGAAAAGTATGACTATTATTTGTACATACATGTATATGGTAATAGATAATGACTATCCCCTATTAGATCATTGGTATGTGGTTACCATCGTATAATAACAGAAGTACTCACAGAAGCAAGTTCCAGGGTAGAGCATCGTATGTTGTTCCCGTGCTTCAAGACCTGAATTTTGTGGTAACTGGTAAGAAGGTGAGACTCAAAAAATTGCAAAGACATCAACCGGAAAGCAACTGTCATGCTTAACCTGAATAAACTTGTTAGGAAGCTTTCCTTGTACATCTTTATGAGGAATGCTCAAGTAAAACCCTTGCCTATTATTAAATGGCAGTTTTAAGTTGGGCAACTTGTACTCCTCTCGATATTTGTTAGCAAGATTATGTATAGCTGGTATGAACAGTGATTTTTAATTCATAATATGACTGACATCTAAAAGAAAGATGTTAACCGACATATTCAATTTATTAACAGGAGAAAAACCTTCACTAGTATCACAGAACGTCCTTCTTGCAATATCCAACAGTCCATCAATTCCAGCCTTAACTGCAAAACATTGTTGAGTGCGGGCAATAAAAGGAACTCTTGCATGAAGAACGTCTTCATCGATCACTTCTCCAATCCTGCAACAGGAAAACTTCTTTAAAATGAAAGAAATAGATAATGACTTTACTGAGGGCTTCTGTTAACAAGACCAGTGTTATTCAAAATATGTTAATTAAAATCTCTAAGAAAGATTGGTTGACTAGTCAAAAAGATCATATTATTGGGATTGTGTAATCATTGGCAGGAGCCAGGTTACCTCTTTCTAATGTTTGCATATTTTTCGTTTTCACAAACAGATTTGTAAATGTTTGCAAGCAGAAAACTCTTTGCTTCCTTAAGTATCTGAAATTTTGAACGAACCCATCACAAGTACGTGCTGGACTTTTGAAGAGCCTTGTACATATTTGGAAAGAATATTACCTTTGAGAGTAAAGGCAATGCCTCTAGGGCAGTTTTTAGCAGAATAATGCTAGATATCAAATTTTGGCTCTTTTTAGCATCACCAGGATGCAAAACTTCATTTGTAACTTTCTTTTGCTTGAAGCAGAAGTGACAAAGTACTCTGTCTGAATAAGAAACATGGAAAGACGATTATGTACAATATTCTTACTTAAGATTTTTAGTTCACTTTTATTTTTACACTCTTTTTGCACTTTACTAATGCTGTAGCTGCAGACTTACCAGTCTCTTTAGGAAATTTACGTAGAGCTTGAGAAAGCCCAAAGAACAATTGTTCATTGCTCATCAATTCATCCTAGAAAAGAAAAAGAAAAGGATAGGAAGCAGCACCTTATAGATGAAGTATCTGGCACCTACTGAAATATACAAAAACAAATTGTATTATTTAATCAATATCTCATTATACAAGAAACTTGTTGGAACAATGACTTTACTTTTGATTTCACCCAAAGAACTCATATCAATAGAGATGGTTGTCCTCACCTCACTTATATCTCAAAGATCTTCCCTTTATCTAGGCAATGTAGGGCTTTAGACACAATCCAATAAAACTTAATTTTCTAGCCAATTGGAGGGTGAAATCGGATATTAATCCAGGAAATTTATGGAGACAAAAGTACATAATTTCCACGGACAGTATAAGTTCAATGTAAGAAGATGCTGCAATACTTGGCCATAGTGAGTTCAATGTAAGAAGATGCTGCAATAGTTGGTCATAATGAGTTCAATGTACGAAGATCCTTCCTGTAACAACTGAGAGGAGCTCAATCGATGTTTAAAGTTGAGAAACAAAAGATTTTTCACATATGTTCGTTCTATAGCAGCCCCAGCATAGTTCATCTCGCTCCACCATTCTCTTTGTAAGTGGAAACTTATGGCAATGTTGGCTAACACACAATAATATTGTAATCCTAGCCCATTTAAACTTACAGGTTTTTCTTTCGTAGTGATTTGGAAAAACTACTCTCAGGAAGGCCATGGTCCAAATCACAAGAAGGTATCTATGAACTATGGCGGGGCTAAGAATGTTTTACAAGTAGTAAGTCGACATTATTGTTACTTGACACTGTAAAAGGAAGTAGTGGGTAGGGCAGATACACTTTCTTTGAGAAGACTTGTAATTGTTACTAAAAGAATTAAGAAATCCAACCTCTTCAATAGTAAGTTCTAAAGCAATTCTGTTACAAATATTACGGCAATTGAACCATGTGATACCAGTTCACCACAAATGTAGATATGAAAACCATAAAGCTCGTATGATACTGACCAGGCAATCTAGACGGGCATTAATGGTTTCGATATCTTTTAATGGCTGCAAAAGATTGGCACGAAGAAGTCTAGACCTGTAACAAAAACTTGACCGAAATAGCAGTGATAGTAAAGCACAAAATTTTAAAATAAACATGAGGAATGGACTAAAAACATACATATCACATGAGTACTTAACAATAAATGAATATCAAAATAATGTTCTATAAGGAATTAATGACTCATTTATGCGATATTCAATTGCATGTCATGAAATACTAGTTTAGATGGCAACTTGAAGGTGTAAGACGATCAAATTTGCAGCAACAAGTGGAAAGAGAAAATCAACCAACATGTAATTTCGTACCCTCCTATAGTTTTTGTTGTTTTGAGCATGTTATACAGACTTCTCTTCTTGTTGCTTGTTCCCCAAAGATTGGAGTGTAGTGGCTCGATAATTTCTAAATTCTGAACGCTGCCACCAAACAATTCAGCGTTTAATCAGAAATCTGCAGTCATCTTGATTAGCAGTTACACATAGTTGTAAAGAAAAGAGAAATGAAGAGAACCTCGTTGCATCAATGCTTACATGATCAGATGAGCCATTGAAGGTGACCTAAAATTTACAACTGAACCATCAGGATGGAGTAAGAACTCCGGAACCAAATTTAAGATTTATGAATTCATTCAGAAGTCAAATAAACACTGATATTCAAAGGCAAAGAGAGAACGAGTATTTTAAACCCGGGTCCATAAAGTTAATTACACATCCAGTTGACAGGTTTTTCTCTGCATAGTACTTTATCTTTCAAAACACAGCTCTAGAAAATAGAAGAAGTCAAAAAAGTGGAAAAGGAATGAGCTATAGTGAAAACAGAAGTAACAGACCATTGTTATCATTTAAAGAAGAAGAAGCTGTATTAACAAGGAGTCAACCTTAAATTCGATATGTTTCAAATTTGTGACTCGACCAATATGCAGGAAAAGCCTTTTCTAGTAGTTATAATTACAGAAGTATCTATTCTATAGGATGAAAGCAAAGGATGATAAAATTAAATAATTAATTTCTCAACATTAGGTTAGCAATCTTAAACACACACCAAGATGAGGTAGATAAGTAGAGTAACTTTCTTACAGAACTACATAAACTTAACTCGTGAGATTGCCTGTCTTACAATGAATCTCATTCATGCATCAGGAGAAATATAACCATTGAATTCTATTCAGCACTTCTACGACCATCTCAGAGAGAAATTTACCAATAAAGAATGATTGGTCACAATTACCCCCTTCTCTGCTTCAATCCTGAACATCAAGAAGCAGGTTTATTAGTGAAACCTGAGCATTTGAGCCAACAAGAATACTCTCGAGAAAGTATTAGTAATTAGCAATGCTCAACAGGAATTCTCTCAATAAACTATTGGCATCATAAGACTGACACTTTTCCTCTCTTCTTGTTTTTTAACAGACTAACCTAAACAACACTTCTCTTATCAAAGTAGTTGAAGGCGCAAGTTCGGATAATACCACTTAATGCTAGCAGCAGCAGCAGCCAGGCAGAGATAGTACTGTTTGTAATAAGTTTCTAAACCAAGAGCAGAAGGCTCCTTGGCTGCCAGATTCTTAATCAGAACGGCACCCTGGAAAGTTCGACCAAGATATGTTCAAAGCAGACTGACAAAAGAACAACATCCAATACAGTAACCATCAAATGAAACTTAAAAAGAAAAGAAGACAAAGGAAAAAACCTTTGTGTCGTCAAAGCAAGAACGTGCCATCACAACCTACAGAGTTTCAAATTCAATTTAAGTTTTTCTATAAAGGCAACCAATCTCCACGGGTAAGCAATATAAGTTGACCTTCTTCACTGTAGCAAAAAATCTATCAGCCAAAACAGAAACTCCAACCATGCCATCAGGCGCGAGCTTGTTTGGAGAAACAAGTATGACCATTGGATCATAAAAATGCAGCAAAGTTTTTGTATTCTGGTAGGAGCTGCTGGTCTCTATATATTGAGAAAGATGAAGTGAAGCTGATCTCAAGTCAAACGCAGCAACTCCAACCTGGACGAGGATTGATCTCAATTAAGCAATTCACCTATGTTAGTAGCTGAAGCCTGATCTTCGGCAAGCAGTTATACGGTAAAATGAACGAACCTCTATCTCTCAGATTCATGCTCTTAATTAAAATTTAGAGTAAATGTTTAGCATAAACCGTTCCAATTTGAGCTAAAGTATGATTTACTCAACCGCAAAACAACCTCCAAATTACTTATCTCAGCAGCATAAACCATCATTTCATTACTCAATAAGTTCTACAAAGGCATTAAAGCTAAAGGAAATGCAAGAAAAAGCATCGGTACATATAAATTCATCACGCGCGGCCATTATCTAGTTTTCGGAGATGGCGCAGAATAATTCAGCCATAGAACTACCGTATCATTTCTTCATAAAACGCTCCAATAAGAAACTCTCAGATTACTCATTGTTCTTCTTCCAGAATCACGAAATGCTTAAACTAAAGGAAAAATAAGAAAATGTAGGAAATATTTTCCCATTAACTTCCATTTTTTTCAGAAAACGAACAATGCGAGCTCTTGCGAGTAATTGCAGAAACATACCTCCTTGGCTCTGTTCTCGATCAGACCGACCACGAAGCTCGATCTCTCGTCTTCCATTCTTCCTCTCGCCTATCCCCGTTCAAACTTCAAACAAGCTTTTGTGTGTGGCCTGTTACGTCCTATTTATAGATTCAGCACTACCACTTCAGCGTTGAGTGTGGAAATGTTATGGGCTCTGGAGTTTGGCGCGAAACGATCCCACGTCCGAACAATAATCTATATATATTGAAAAATTATTAAATCACATTTTTAATCCATAGGTTTGTTTTTAAAAGAGAATATATATATAAATATATACATACAAATATAAATGAAAACAAAACAAAATAAAGATGGTGGTTTTTGGATATTCCTTTCTATTTTCTTGATAGTAACTTCTCCCAAACATTTCCATATTAATTTGGGTGAGTTTTTCTTTCTTTTTCTTTAAGTTTAATTAGCTTACATTTTGTTTCGATATACATGAACCTCTCTCTAACTTGGAATGTTCAAAAAATCTGTAAATCGACCAATCTAAATTAACCAACAAATCGAAACTTTAAAGGTAAGATTTAATAACCAGATCAACTTAACCTATAGCCCTTTATGTGCCACAATTCAACATTGTGGCACATCGAGGGCTAAATATTTCAGCATCACAATGCTACTACATACCAACATTATATCAAGGGTTGGATTAACCTGAATTTGTTGAAGGTAAAAAAATAAAAGATTTAGTTGAGCAGTTTGGATTGGTCCGATATTTGAACACTCCTTGCTGATAGAAAGCATCCAAATATTTTTCATATTTTATTTGGATGTTAAATATATATCGGAAATAAAGTGATTTTATTTTAAGTTTTAAAGATAAATGATCGTTTTTTTTTCTCTCTTTTACAACTTTGTTTATTTGTTAACCAAATAATTTTTAGCATTTGATTGAACATTATTTCTTTCCCTCAGACACCGTTGTGATGATCATCTCATCCATGCAGCGCATTTTGTAAAGTGGGCAAGCACATCCACGTTTTAGTTGTTGTTACATTTCTTCTTCAAAGTGATATTGGGGATAGGTATACTTTTAATATAATTTTTGTAAAATTAAGACCTCTTATTTATATGTTTTTGAGACATCAAAATTTAAAACGTTGCTTATGCTAAAATTTGAAATTTTGCATATATATTTAAGTGGACCTATTTTGCAACTTCCTCTTTGTAAATTTATGGTTCAAATGGGTAAAAACTTAATACATATCCATGTTTGATTACTAAATGTTAAAACCGCTGAAATGTTTCTTGAACTTTTTGTTAGGAAATAAAATTAGATGGTTGCAAATTATCTAATCAAATCAAATGGTGCATGCAAAAGTTTACTAGATTATCGATAATGATGGTGATATTAAGAGAAAAAAACTATATCACAATATTACATCAACGAATTCAAAGTAGATTAAAAAATGGTGGTAATTTTTCATATTCTTTTCTACATTGTATATGCATGATCGTATAACAACTAACAAATAAAATTGTAATTTGAAGAAAAAAACAATTGATTAGAATAATCTAGAGCAGAAAAAATAATATTTTACAATAACAACTGTGAGAGAGACTATGACGATAGTAAATATCAAAACTAAAAATTGGCAAATGAAAATTAAAATATATTACAAATATGAATAAAAAGAAAGCAATTTAAAGTCCAGAAACTAGCTGGGACGAAGTCTCATATTACATCATAATTTCAAGATTCTTTCTCTAGTTTCATACCTTCTCCCAACCATTTTCGTTGTGAGTTTTTTTTTCTTCCTAAGTTTAATTATCTTGCATTTTTGTTTCTAATGTACAATAACAATGCATCCAATGGTAATCATGGATCATATATATATTTTGCTTCACATCTTTTCTTTGCGTTTTCTCTCAGAAAGCATTCAAAAAGATGAAGAGATGCAAATAAAACGAAGATATATAGATTATCGTTTTTCAAAAGCCAAAGTTCTTTCAACCGAAGTTAGGATTGTTATGAAACCATATACCATTGAGCAAGCCAAAAAAATCCAATAGTAATCATGAATTAGCAAACTTCAAATTTCTATCATCACTGAAGAATAATAGTGCATTATTACCCATAAATACAAACACTACTATTGCAGCGTTGTCACCAAGACAAGTTGCTCGAGTTGAAATACTAAAGGCTAGATTTGGAAGTACCATTTTGAAGGCTTAACAAAAAAAAAAATTCTAATTCCAATAATGTGTTTAATATCTATGAATACGTTGTTTGTGCATCTCCATTAAGAAAATATTGGAGCTGACTTGAGTGAACTAATAATTAGGTATATACAATTTATTTTTTCTCTACATAATTAATTTTTCAATTACGTGCATGATATTAATATTGGAAACAATTGTGTATGCATTTTGCTTAGCTCTAGGACATCTAAGAACATATAAGTTTCTTTCTTCAATTCCTAAGTATAAGAAAATACTTTGTTTTTTCAAGAATGTTTCGTGATCTTACCTTGTTTGCTACGTGGTTTTCCCTACAAATTAAGTGACAATCATTTTTTTCAAGTGTAGAGAATCATTTGCTTGACAAAGCATCTTTTAGCTAGTTATTTAATAATATATCTCTTTTGAGCCATTGTATAATTAGTTGTATAGGTAAAGTGAGAATTGGCGGTATCTATCTCAATCATATAGAATTTTCAATTTCCTCCTCAATTAAATAAACCGTCAAATTTGATGTAATTGTTCATTTGAACTTCATTGTAATATAATTGTTATTTTTTAAATAGTAATATATATCTTAGACTTTGGTAAATAACTCATTTTTTTTATGCTTTTCACTTCAATTAATTAAAAATAATATTTTAATTTTAATTTACTACTAGAATCAAAGAAAATAATCATTAAGATATACCAAGTCGAGAGTTAGAAGGAGTAGTTGTAAGACTTGTCCTAATGAAGTAGTTTGTTGGTATTTCAATTTTACTTTCTCAATGATGTAAATTTAATTTGCATAACTTAATCAAATATAAAGTAAAGTTCTAAATTATTTTTATTGATGCTCTATAATAACATAAATAATTTGATTATATATATATATATATATATATATGCTTAAAACTTCATGTTTTCACGTGTTAGTTATATTACACTTTGCTTGGTTGTTCCATCCATTAGGAAAAGAGCTCCAAATAAATGGAATAAAGTGAAACAAAACAAAAACTACTAAAATGTAGATTAAAAACTATTTTGTTAGTTTGACATTGAATTTAATTCAATTTTTGTCAAAGCTTCAATGTACTTTTATTAAATTTTAAATTTAGTGTTTCGAAGTTGTTATTTATTTATTTATTAAAATTGATTAAATAATAATCATACTAATTTTACAATACGTTAATATATTTTTAAAATTCATAGTAAAAATGCTAATAAAAAATAAAAAAAGTAATGAAAAATTTATAATAAACTAGTATAATAAGGACTAGATTTAAGATTTATTGAAATTCACTAAAATTGGACATTTGAAGAAAGAGAAACTAAAATTAAATAAATTTTAAGTACATGAACTAAATTTTATTTTGTTGATTATCGTTAATTACTATCAAATGTGTTTAATAGTAAGAGTGAGTATGGTTGTATATTGTGGGTTACATGTTTCTAGTTTTCATAAAGACGAAAAAGTTACTACACGATTTAACTTTCAACGTTATGAAAAATGTGACAATCATCATCGATAAAGATATCTATTCAAGATTTTTTCGATAGTAGTAGTTTATTGTCACTTTTATTATCAATATAGACACTAACATTTTACTATCTTATAAATATTTTGATTTATTTTCATATATTTTTATTAAATTAACTCTAAAAAAAAGCTATGATGTACGAAAGAGCAGTAAAAATACAATAATTATAATATAAATAATATGATATACATATATTTTTATTTATTTATAATAAGATCCAAATCTTTTAAAATATAAACACAGTTGAATTGTTGTCTTTGGTTAGCAAAAAAAAAACTTATATTACTGCTATTATCTAATCATAATGTATGTATGTTTAATAAATTCATTTTTAAAATGGAGAAGGAATCTAATTAAAGTAAAATATTAGAACTACAAATCGGTGAAAGTAAAATGAGAATATGTTTATATATATATTAAAAGATTGAAACTATTGAAGTATTTTGTTATGTTTCGTAAATAGTTTGAATTTTTTTCTCTACTATCCATAGCAATTTCTCTTGAAAAAACAATTTAAAGTCAGACCAATAAAATAATATATATAACAATTCCAGAATGCATGTTTATATAATAATTAGTTGACCAATAAAATTGATACGATATTCATGCTATATAGATATAAAATTGACACAGTATTTTAATGAATTCAATATCAACATAAAAGATGAATCGGTATTTCAAAAAATCTATCGAACATAAAAAAAAGCAATAATACAATGATACATGTTAACTTATATAAAAATGATAAAATGTTGGGTTATTCATTTGGTTTTTTTCTTTTTTTGTTTATATAATTTTTCAAGAATTGAAATCGAAATTTTATGATTGAACTTAATTATTTATAATTTAATAACTATTAGGGATGAATTTAACCGACGCGTTTAGTGATATAGGCCCACATCGAAGCCCATTGGAGTACTAGCCCATATCCGACGGTCCAGATGTGAGAACGAATTATTTATATACAAACCCTAGGGTTTCAGAGACAAACCTTGAACCTCTCTTTTACAATGGGTATGTTACCGATCTGTTCTTCTTCTTTCTTTTTCCGTCGGTTTGTTCGTTCTTACGTTCTTCATAATCTTCCAATTTAGTTTGTTTGTGGAGAGCTTAGATTAGATTATCTAATGATCCTGCTTGATGAAATCAAAATATTTTCTTTTATCATTATGGTTTTTTAGCTTTCCTTTGGCGTTTGGAGAGAATGGGGTAAAATTTAAAGCATTGAACGGTTCTAGTATTTTGAACTGTTTTTATATATTTTATTGCTTGTATTTTAATACTCTCTCAGGATAGATTGATTACAGAATAGCTTGAATTAGATTATTATTTGTTGTTGTTTGATGACTTCAAAAAAGTTTATTTTATTTTTCTGATTGTTGTTTGTTCATGTAATCGATTAAAGTTGTCGAGGATGCTTTTTTAGTGTTTTAAGATTTGCTTCTGTTTTCGTAAGTAGGCTACTCGGCCCTTTTTGTTTTCTTGTTCTTTTAGTTTAAATTTAGTTCTTGTAGTGCAAAAATTTACAATTTAGTCATCGAAAAGTTCACACGACTCCCTAGCTATTTTAATTAAAAAAATTGAGTGTACTCTTTGGTGTCATGAATTCATTAGCCCATCGAACCATTCTTGTTTTTTCTTACCATCGTATTGAATTTATAAGTAGATTGCCGTTGAAAACTTTAAATTTATGTGTTTACTTTGTATTACTTTTTACTATTTTCAAAATCTTTCAGTATAGATTGTTTATGGTGGAGCCTAGGTTAGATTGTCTCATGTTTATGGTTGATGAATGGAAAAAGTTTTTTTTCCGTAATGTTCTCTATTCGCTTAGTTGACAAATTTGTGACTTGAAAAAAATAGGGGCTTACAAGTATGTGTCGGAGCTATGGAGGAAAAAGCAGTCCGATGTGATGAGGTTTCTACAGAGGGTGAGATGCTGGGAATATCGCCAACACCCTTCAATTGTCCGCGTCAATCATCCCACTCGCCCTGATAAAGCTCGGCGTCTTGGTTACAAGGCCAAGCAGGTAAGATAATATGCAAGCATTTCCTTTTAAAGTTGTTTGCATCTAAGCTTTCATGAGTTTTCTCCCTAGATGTTTTGGTTAGCATATTCTCAGTTATCATATCATTGAATTTTTTGGTACCCTTGTTTTATTTTCTTCTAAATGTTTTCATTTTCTTCTGTATTTTATTGTTTGGAAGTTCTAGAGTGAATATTGCATCTTTTTTTTTTTGTCTAACTTGGATTATATTATGATTTTTTACACTCTTTAGTTAGGAATTGGTTTTCTGCTTCTGCCGAGATTTTTATGGTGTTTGGAATGTTTTCAGTTTTTAGTATTCAAGTTTTACATATTGTAGATTTATACTACCATAATCCTTTTTCAAGACGAATTTGTAATCATGATGTAACAAACTTTGTTGACAAATGAGCTGATGTGGATCGTCTTCACTCATACTTTCTGGTTGAGTTTTGGTTTTTTCCCTAGTATCGTGGATATCATTTGCTTCAGCATTAATAGTGAGTTAACTATTTTGTTGCAGGGTTATGTGGTTTATAGGGTACGTGTGAGGCGTGGTGGTAGGAAGAGGCCAGTTCCCAAGGGTATTGTGTATGGAAAACCAACGAACCAGGGTGTTACCCAATTGAAGTTCCAGCGCAGCAAGCGGTCAGTTGCTGAAGAACGAGCAGGGCGAAAGTTGGGTGGTTTGAGGGTTCTCAACTCGTACTGGATCAACGAGGTAATTGATTGTACATTGTTATTTTCATTATGTAACTTTAGGCCAGGAGCAATTATTCATACGAAAGATTGATTAATCCTGTACTGACAACTTAGTTTTACCTATTTTCTTTTGATTGTTCTTGAAATTGAAATAGGATTCTACTTACAAATACTATGAGGTGATTTTGGTTGATGTTGCCCATAATGCCATTCGCAATGACCCGAGAATCAAGTGGATCTGCAATCCCGTCCACAAGCACAGGGAGCTCAGAGGACTTACATCCGCAGGCAAGAAGTACAGGGGTCTTCGTGGAAAAGGACACTTGCACCACAAGGCCAGGCCTTCTCGCAGAGCAACCTGGAAGAGGAACAATACTCTATCTCTCCGTCGTTATCGTTGATTTTGGTATCGTTTTGCTCTGTTTTGTTATTTTTATTACGAGCATCCTGTTTGGGGAATGTTGTGGCTGAAAGTTACTTCGATCTGGAAATTTTTGAACTATATAATTTGTGTTGAGACTTGTGAGGATCTTTCTAAACTAAGTGATCATTTTTGTTCTTATTATTGCAGCAATCCTTTTTTCTTTTGAAAAAAATTCTATTTTTTTCAGTTCTGATGAAAGCATGTCTCTGATTAGATTTAGTTGTATTTTATTGTCTATGCGTTTAGTGTATGTTATATTTGGAATTTTTCATCGAAAAGTTGTCTGACATGTATGATGTACTTAAGTAATGAAGAACAAATTGGTTGGTTTAATCAAAATATCAAATTACATTTCACAACGTTAAGACCTGGTGATAAATTACAATTACTAATTTCAAATCAATTAAATATACTCACGAGGTGGCTCATTTATTAGGCTTTTTATTTTTTAAAATTAAGCTTATTTTTTGTCGCATACGGTTGTTGGATTTTTAGCAAAATTTTGAAAGAAAAAAACTTTTTGGAAATTTTCTTTTTACATTTTGTTTCTTAGAACTGTTGATGGGGTGTAGTTAAGAATGAACAAGGTTGTAGGTTGGTATGTTGTAGACTTAGTTTTAAATGAAAACCAAAAGGTTAAAAAAGAAGCTTAGAGAATCTGATATTGACTGTTCAATATTTCGATTAAAATGGCTAAAGTACGGTTTTGAAAATTTGATCATATGGCAAACGATTTGAAATTAAGGATAGATAGAATATAGGCTTGTATTTAATGTTTTTGGATAAGTCTATAATTTTGTGTATTTAATCTTGTTAACATGCATTATTATCCTCATTAAAAGGAAATTAGAGTGAAAGAAACCCACCTTTTAGGCTTCCAAATCTTCACTCAATCTCACGTTGGAATCGATATGGATTAGGTTGAGAGAAGCATAGGTGAGTTTTATTTTTATTTTTAAAGAAAAATAAATTAGTTTTTCAAAAAGACCTGCATGACAAAATTCATTAAAATCCAACATCTCACATTTATTATTGGGTTTGGTGTCATCATCACGAACTTCTACCTGCTATCATGATCATGATCTTCATAATTATGAAAAAAATGCACATTTCTTCGGTGGGTTTCAACTCATCAACAATGCACATTATTTTAGTGGGTTTGAGCTCATCACCCTAAGCCATATAATCCACTGAGAGTTAGTATGTTTATCTAAACAAACGTGGGATTTTTTCAACGTAAAAGTGATTATTTTATGGTACCAATTTTATCTAAACTCTTTAGATGGTTTTAAAACATTAGTTCATTGGACTTAAGATTATAGTATTCAATTTTATTAATAATTATTTAATAATATCATTAAAGAGAATATAATTTTAAATTATAAACTACAGGTTTTATGACATAAATTTCAACGAAAATATGCAATATTTAGAGTACAAAAACATAATTCATATACCCTACAAAACCACCAAAACTTGACTTTAAAAGAGAAAAATCAGCACAAGTCTAGATCTGAGTTCAGAACGTTGGTACTAATCCATGACTTCACTAATGGTGACAAATTGAGAAGTCTCTATAGAGAGTTGTGCAGCAACTCCCATGGCTACTGAAATCAATCCATCTTGCAAGTCCACGACTGGAACTTCTTTATCTCTACCTCTCATTGCATCCAAAAAGTTTAGGTGTTCCAAATAGCTAGATCCATGATGCAGACCTTCGTACCTGCATATAAATTAACGCAACATGTAACAATTTAGTTTATATACTTAAAAGTTTATAAGAATGTTCTCCCTAATCCCTAACCACAAAAAAAATCTTTTAGATAATGGCTTCTTTATTGTTTATAAACACATGAAATCCATAATCAATTTATTGATTTAGTTTATGAATGTAAAAGATCTTTCACGAGTTTTGAGGTGTAGGAACTAAAATGTGACATATGTTCTATGAATGTTAAACTAAATGGACTAAATTGTCTGTGAGGAACTAAATTATTACTTCAGGACCAACGGGTGCTTTTTAACTGAATTGAGTAGATATGAAGTATATATTTGTGGATTGAAAACTGTGTAAGAGCAGTTTAAGATAAAAACAACTTACTTGATTCGGTGATCCTCTGCTTTTAACGTTTCGACTCCATTTCTTCCAGAAACTCGAGTGCCAAAGCGAACAATGTTTTCAGGAACAAAAGCCTCGCCCTATTACCGAGTTTTTAACACGACTAGAAGTGAAAATTTTACAAAGTTGACGTTTTTCTTACGGGAAAAATTTCTCAAGTTTGCAAAAGAGTAGAATGATGTGGAGAGTTTTCTTTTACCTTTCCAATATCACCAACAACGGATATCTCCTGTTCGTTTTTACTTCCCTCAGCAAACATACAAAGATCCAGCATCCCTCTTGAACCATTGTCAAATTCAACTATTACATAAGCATTGTCAAGTATATCTGGTACCTAACAAAAAGTTCGGAAAATTATAAAAAGTTAAGAAATTATAGTTTGGAAAAGGATAGATTTTAGCTACTATGGTTTCAAAAGTCGACGATAGTTCTTACGGTTTGATAATGGTTTAATAAAATCTTTATAAATAGTCTCAACAATTTACCAAAACATATGGATTAAATTCTAATCCTAAGCCAAAGTGAGCTTAGCTTTTACTTTTCTCCTAGAGGCGAGGCTTTGTTATTTCATCCCTGTACTAATATAACTTTCCTTGAGAATGACCTTCAGAACAAAATCTTTGAAGGCTGAATAAACAGTCAAGTGCTAAAGACTTTACCTTCCCATCATACATTTCATCTTTGTGATTAACATCAATTGCTCCAGATGCCATTAAACGGATAGGGTTTGCACCTGCAATCAGTCTCATAAGATCAAAGAAATGGCAGCATTTCTCTACCAGAGTTCCCCCAGTATTACTATTGAACCGGTTCCAGTTGTTGACCTACTGGAGGAGCGAGTCAAAACATCAAACTTTTAGTTTATACAGTATTAAGCATAAGAGATTTAAAACTTACCTTAACCAAGAAAGGAAACCGATGCTCACGAATTGCCACCATTTTAACTTGTCCAAGACTCCCACTCTTGACTATGTCAATCAGTTTAGCAACTGGTGGCATGTATCTGTATTCCAGTCCAACTTGAACTAGAATATCCTGCCTCTTTTTTGCGGCCATTACAACCTAGATCAAAAGATCATCTTAATCTTTATACTTTCAATAAAATTTAAGGGTTTATTTTCAAACATAACTAAATGTACAAAAATATTTACAAATATAGCAGCATGTCGGTCATTTAAAATAATTATCCGAATTTCACACACTAAATGCGTTCTTTCAATAATTTTTAAATGTGGTTCTTCAATGTGAATTTTTATCGAAAATCATGAATTGAACCATTTCGATAAAAATTCACATTGAAACTGAAGTCTCATGGTATCGCAAGAAAAGATAATAAACCAACCTTAGAGAAATAACGAATATCGTTTTTACTAGAAAGGAATAACTCTAAACTATGGACCAAAAATAGTGTTATTTTACTAAACTGAAGTAGATGCTCGTGATGCTAACAGGCCTAAGAGCTAAAGTGGGAAGTACAAAAAGCTTGACATGCTTATCAGTTATCAGTGTGTGTAAAGGAAAATCCATCTCACGAATTCAATATTTTAATGCTAATATTAACACTTCCTCAAGAGTATCTTTGACACCCAAATATTCTAGAGTTCGATGAGTTGTCCTATGCGTAAAAGTTGAATCAAACACTCACGGCATAAGGAAAATAATGCTGATATAGCTGATGTTTTCACAGTAAAACTGCATATGATTGCGAAAAAAAGGGATAACCTCTTTGCAGTGAGCAACTGTTGTGCATAATGGCTTCTCCACAAGTACATGATGAGGTCTAGGATGATTGATGATATCCATGAGAATTTGATAGTGAGTCATATTTGGAGTTGAAACAACCAATACATCACAAAGTCCACTATCCAAAAGCTCTTGGTGCCCTGAGAAAACCTTTTCAAACTCTCTATTATCAGAAACATTGCTTAATCGAAACCTGCTCATAGAATGAAAAGTTAGTTTATGGAATTTGGGCTTTTTTAAGGAGAATTTCTCATTATTCAAGAGGATAGTTGAATTTGAAGAGCAGAAATATCACCTGCATAATGTTCTGTTCTGTACTATATTAAAAGATCAAAAAGGCTCCAAGTGTTAGCTATTTGTGATCTTGAGAAAGCTAGAAGAGAGTAATCATGTTCTTATAGCTTTGTAATGGTCAATTATTCACCATGCATTTAAAACAAATATATTTAAAGAACTGTGCAGACAGTTCCAACTTCCAAGACCAGATTATCACACTATGGCATATCACAAATCCAAAACTACTCTCTCAGAACCAACTATTGAAATTATTCATGAATATGTGATACCGTTCAAAGGATTCAATATTGATACTAAATATTCATGAATATTTCTAACATCTTTTTATAAATAATCGTATAAGACAATATCTTATCTATTTAGTCTGCTGTGAATAGAAATCAATATTGTAACCCTTGCTTAGAACTTGATTCCACCTGATGAACTACTTCCATGAAACTAATTAGACTCTGTCTAATAACCATTTCATTTGTTGTTTATTTTATTTTTTTAATTTTTGGTTACCAAACTCAATCCTAAATACAAAATTGAAATTGAGCATGTAAGAAGGAAATTCGGCGTCAAAAACAGCCATCAAATCGAACAGTGGCAACAATCACACGAAAATTAAAGCACACTAAACTAAATACATACCTCCATTTTCCATCCAAATGATCGAGCTAAATCAAGGGCTTGACGCTGTGAAGAAGCGTGAGGGTCAGCTATGGCAACAACGGCGACACCTTTATCTTGAAGATGGAAGAGATTAAGGAGATGTTCTCGGCCCATCATTCCGACTCCAATGATTCCATATTTGATCGTTGAGTGAGGAGAAGCCAAAGAAGCCATGGATGAGAATATTGGGAAGGAAAGGAAGTGCTTTGCAGTTGCTTTCTCGTTTATTATTTCAATGGCTTCTCTCTTCCTCGCAGTGAATGACGTCTGTCATCTTTTCAAGCCGCTTTGCTACCTTCCCGTTGGATATTTTTCAATTTTTGTTAGGAAATTGCGAATTTAATTGGTCCCAAAAAGGAAAAAGACAATAACGAAAAGTCCATTAATGATTATTGATTTTCAGCATCTAGATTGGCTTGCTTTGTTCTTGAGATTTGAATAATCTTATTATTTTTTATTGTTAAATTTTGGGAAGTTCTTCCATGACTAACAGGGTGGGGGCATTTTCTTCTTATTGAAATGTGTTTTTTCTTCTTTTGTGAAGAAATTTAAAACTGAAATGTAGTAATTCAACTTTTTCGAAAACAGAGAAGTGGCAAAGGTGAGGGATTTATTCCGAATCATTCATGGTGTCCCATAATCCTTGTTCCAAAACAATTGTTAGTGTTGTTGAATTTTGTTTGGGGTCAGATTTTTGCTTTTGAACGAAAGGGTGTTTTCAATAGGGCATTCATAGACCACCGTTCTTCTGAAGCTCTAATCAGACATTGTCGCAAAAAAGTCATTGTCATCACCGTAGAAATCATATAACAATCAAATAATAATCGGTGTAATTAACAAACAGTATCAAAATAATAAGATAGCTATCAATATCATTGTTAATTAGATAACAATCAATATTAAACAACATTCAAATAGCAAATAAGTACAAGACTCTAGTATTTTGATTGCAATCGATATCAAGTAACAATCATATAACAATCAATATTATTGATAATTAATTAGATGACAATGGAATTATATTTTGTAATAAGATGATAATCAATAACTTATCCCGGAGTAGAGCATGTGTATTTCAACTTAAAAGATCAAATGAATCAATCCAAACAACTACACTAAAGTGCCTATTTTTTCTATATTAATTTTCTACCAATTTTATTCACGTGATATTTTGAAAATATCGATGAAACATCTTCAACAAAAGTTTAATATACCATAAAGTATATTTACGAATAAATACCTACTCTCATCGATCACAGTTCATTTTCAAAATTTTCTTCAATACTTCTCAAACTATTTTTTTTATTTACGAAAAA
The DNA here is from genome assembly GCF_025177605.1 of Cucumis melo. Lineage (NCBI taxonomy): Eukaryota > Viridiplantae > Streptophyta > Magnoliopsida > Cucurbitales > Cucurbitaceae > Cucumis > Cucumis melo. The sequence goes on from NC_066865.1 coordinate 22,206,417, forward strand.
CAAGAAATAATTGTCTTTGTTTGTAAAGAATTATATCTATATATGCCCTTCGATACAAATTTACATCCACTATAAGTCATGTATGAAGAGATGGACTTTTCGGATAGTTCGTTTTAATAACTCGTGTTGTTTTTTGTTGTCAATTTAAAAATGATTGATGTAGATAAACTTCTATGATATTTCATTAATAGATTAATTATAATGATCTTAGTTGTACATATAATTAAATTGTTTTTTTCTTTACTATGGTCGTTATGATTGCCTTTTATCTCTACGAGAGGTAAAACCGTAACGGTAACAATAAATTTGAAATTGGTCTTTTTAACTCAGTAAAGTTGTAAAAGCATAAACATAGTTGAAATTGGGGCCAAGTAGCATAGCGAAGCTTCGTATTTCTATTCTTCTCCTCATATTCCTCCCGTTCTCTACAACCGTATCGTGTCCGGCACAAATTTCCTAATACTCATAAGAGTTGAGAGCTCTACAAAGAACAACAGTGCAAAACAGAACTCATTGCTCTCATAAATTCAACCTAAACGAAGAATGAAATTTAGGGCTCCGAAGACGATTTTCATATTGCCTTCAACATCCTGCCACCTGAATTCTTCTCTTCGTAATCACAATCGAAGCTTCGCTTCCGTTTTCAGAAGGTTTCAAACTTCCCTACAAGCTCGAGCTTCTGTCGGTGGCGGAAATGGCAGTTCTTCTCAAGGTAGTTTTTGTAACCAATGTAGCTTGGGTGTATTTTTCTGTAATTTTAGTTTAGATTATTAAGCATTCGAAGAGTATGTGTAGGCGATTCTTATTTGGTTCCTGGTGCGACGGTGGCTACCTTACTAATGCTTGGTGCACTTCATGCTCGTCGGCTATACGATGATAAGAAGGTATACTGTTCTAGTGTTAGTCTCTTGAACGACTTATTCCTTCAGGATAGAAATCGACGGACTTCTTAGGTGATTCTCCATCTTAGTTTATGATATTAGTTTGTCTCTTTTCATGTGTTTTCTAAAACAATCACTTGTAGCCTGATATTGATTTTCTGCAGCGTGACTTAGTTTATTGTCGAACTGTTTATTGGTTTCAGAATAAGAAAAATAGGAAGAATCGATTTTTGTCTTGTAAGATATGGAGATTGATGATTTAGCTGTTTCAGAAGTGAATCTCTCTATCTTTGTTCAGGTTGAAGAGGCACGGGAGAGAGGCATAGAGCCCGAGTTCAAGTCGGACATTAAAGTACAAGACTTACACAGTGATAATATGATGTTGAAGATTTCAAATTCTTTTTTGTGAAAATATGTTTGTAGCTGGCCTCATTTAGTCTGAATCTCCTTTCAATTGCAGGCAACGTTTTTGAGATTGATACCTTTACGTTTAGTTTCAAGATGCTGGGGTCACATAACTAATGTGGTGAGCAACCTTCCAGTTCTTTTTTGATTTCGACAATATTTCCATGATACAATCAAAGTAAAGTCATTTCATTTGTCTAAGCCTTATATTTGGTCCTCTTGATTATCTTATTACTAAAATTACTATGGAAAAGTTTTATCCATGTGAAAGGAGGGGGACAAAGAAAAAAAAACTGAGACTACATACTTCTACCATTTTACCCATATTTGAGTAACATCTCTAAGGAAATCACATTTCTTTGATATTTATGCTATGTTTTTCTTATAAAGACGTATAAATAGTCTCCATAATTCTTTTCTTTTCTTTTTTTCTCTTTACTGTTGTAGTGTTGACATTGTATGTGATGTTATGTTGATTTGGTTTAGGAACTTCCTATCTGGCTGCGACCATATGTGCATAGGGCATGGGCTCGGGCATTTCATTCAAGTATGATTATTCACCTTAATATTTGTACTCATTTCTTTTCATTGAACTGGATTTTTGTTTCTATGTGTTGGTCATTATTTTGGATTTACGAATACTTTTACTGAAAATGAAGAGGATTAATTAAAGTTATTATCTGTTTTACATTATAGATTTAGAAGAAGTAGCTCTTCCTCTGGATGAATATGCTTCATTACGTGAGTTCTTTGTGCGCTCCTTAAAGGATGGTTGCCGGCCCATTGACCCTGATTTACAATGTCTGGTAACTGGTAACCAGGATCTTGAACATTAAATCATCCTATAAAAGTTTCATTCTCAAAAACATCATTTGAAGTTTATGACCTGCTAATTGTCATTAGGTTAGTCCGGTGGATGGTACAGTTTTAAGATTTGGTGAACTGAAAGGAGCAGGTGCAATGATCGAGCAAGTTAAAGGATTTTCATATTCTGTTGCTGCTCTTCTTGGTACTGGCTCTTTACTTCCCATGATGGCAGCAGGGGATGGCAACGAAGAGGGCAGTGGACAAGAAAATAGTTCTGCTGATAGTGGGAAAAGATCATGGTGGAAAATTTCTCTGGCTTACCCTAAAGTTTTGGACCCCGTCTCTACATGGTACGGAAATACTGAAATACTCGCACTCATAGGCCAGTCTTTATTGATGTGTTGGCATGGGAAGGAAAAAAAATTATTGCTGCAAAACAAAACATGATTCGAGAAAAGAAACATTACTCTTTTCTGAACTTTCTTAAGTAGCCTCCCTCCCCCGATATCTTTTCTGTGATTTCATTTGGTATGCATTTTATATCTATATATCTAGAAGACATAAGATGTACTTTGCCGATTCTTATGATGTGCATACTGTTATAAAGATTAATGAATTTCTCTTCCCCATCCTTTTGTTCGTCTTAGTATTAGTTGAAGTTTTAATCTTCTTGGGAAATTCATGTTCTTCGAAGGATGAAGTTTTTCCACGTGACAATTTACTGATTTGCATTGTAAATTTTCATTACAGCCCAGTGAAAGGTCTTTTCTACTGTGTAATATACTTGAAGCCTGGAGATTACCATCGAATACACTCACCAGTTGATTGGCAGGTTCTTGTTCGGCGCCATTTTTCGGGTAGTTGTCTTATTGGAAAATTGTTTATATTTTGAACAACAAAGAATTATTCTCATGGTGGTGTTGACCTTACTTGCTAAACTATCTAGACCCAGTTCTCTAATTCATTTCTCTTATGAAACCTGGTCTTCTTTATCAGAAAAGAAAAGTTTTTTATTCATCAACCATCTTGTTTCACTTTCCAACTATGATTTTCAGGTCACCTATTTCCTGTGAATGAGCGCGCTGTTAGAACTATAAGGAACTTATATGTTGAGAATGAAAGGGTACCTTCCCTGTCTCTTCTTTATCACTCTCCTTTCAAGTAGGGGTGAACATATCTAAAACTGCTTGGTTTATCTACTAGTCTGTATGGTAATTCAAACTGCTTTATTTGCTTCAAATTTGTGACCCAAATTCCTAAGAACCTCATTTCCTCGAGAAAAATGTGTGAATTATCTAAATTTTTGTTCGAAGTTGCTAGCCAAAATTTATTTTTCACTGGTACTAGCCCTTTAAGTTATCGTTGGTGATGTTGCAGGTTGTGCTAGAAGGTCTATGGCAGGAAGGATTTATGGCAATTGCTGCTATTGGAGCAACAAATATTGGATCCATCGAGGTAACCATGCTTCTCCTTAGAGCTGATAAGCTATTAGCTATAAACTCTGAACTCTATTATATGAAAACCTGACCAAGAAAGTGGAAAAAGACGGTTTGGAAATCTGAAAATACATTTATAATTGTCAAGAGAGTGGATGTGCAATCTGGGTGATCAATATCTCTCTCCAAGGTTGCATACCAAAACTCATATGAGCATGTTTAAGAGTTATTTTGAAACTCATATGAGCATGTTTAAGAGTTATTTTGAAATTGTTAAACTCACATTTGTCGCATTTAAAATTACATTTAGTTACTCAAAAAATAATTTAATATATAATTTTATACTTTTAAACGTAACTTTTATATCATCAAAATTAGTTTTGAATAATTTTATACTTTTAAATGAAACTTTTATATCACCAAAATTAGTTTTGAATGAGAAAACATTTAACAAGATAATTTTAAAAATAAACAAAATGACTTTAACCATTACTAGGTTACTTGTGATTGCAAATTCTTTGGTCTTAACCATAGAATGTTTCAGGTTTTCATTGAGCCAGAGCTTCGTACAAACAAACCGAAGAGAAGAAAATCACTCCATTCAGATCCTCCCGAGGAAAGGGTATATGAACCTGAAGGCGTGGGGATAATGCTGAAAAAGGGGGATGAGGTATCTATTTTGAGTTTCTCTTAACAACTTTATCTAAACTTGAGAATGATTTTAAAATGTTAGAATCTCTGCGTTAGCTTCGACTACATGAAAATCACATATAAAATTATAATACCAAACATCAGACATTATATTGATTTTAATCAAACGATTAAAGTTGTGATTTGCTTTTGCTTATCGACTGCATAGTAACTTTGATGTGTGGCAAATGCTTGCAGATGGCAGCTTTCAACATGGGATCAACGGTGGTACTCATCTTCCAGGCTCCTGTTTCTAATTTACACGAAAATGTTGCCTCCAGATCAGAATTCAAGTTTTCGATTAAACGTGGAGACCGAGTCCGAGCCGGAGAAGCACTGGGAAGGTGGAAATAATTCTTAACGAGATTTGACTTTATAACCTTCTTTACCTATTCACTCTATCTATTCATATACAGTACTCTCAGGACAATTTTCACAACAAATATACTAATATTATGAGTTGTTGCTTTCTTTCTCTTATTCCAACCTCTATAAACTATCATTTCTCCTACTTGTGATAATGGTTTGGATATTGATCATTGTAATGATTCTTCTAAGCATAGAATGAAAAGAAAACTGATTAGTCGCAGTGCAATGTTGATTCAAGTCTGATATGGCTAAACCTAAAATCTTTGAATTGAGAAGTCACTGATGGGAAAGAGAACCTTAAGGACCAAGAAAGACTACTTTCATGGCTCTATGAATGACTGTCATCAACAGTAACCACACAATTCTTTCAGCGATACAAAACGACGATGCCTTAATTGGATTAGGACTATAATCGTGTTAGTTTCCACAGAAATTTGAAATCTCAATGCATTTTTTACATTACCCTGTGAAGAATAGCATCACCCTCCATTAGCTGAGACCCCAAAACTGAAATAGAAGCGTCTCTTCCTCTATGGAACTAAATCAAGACTTTGGTCCTGAAAATTTCAAATTTCAGATTTCCCATTAGTGTTGCACAAATTAAAGCATCAATGTACTACAAAAGATCTATAGTTTGCTTACAAGCTCTTCCACTGCCCTTCTTTAAACTACACTATTAGTCCTTTCTTAAAACTTATAGAACGTTACGAATAAGAATCATGTGACTTTTACATTTTGATAGCTCTCAATTGACACAGATAGGAGAGGGATATCTTAGACCTGAAGGTCAAAAGAATTATGGAATAATTTCCCTTCGTCGAATCTTCTTCCATCAAAAATCCAAAATGATGTTCCTCCATGAAGATAAGAGTAAACTTTTACATTTATGGAGGTTAGAAAATGCCTACATTAATTATAAATGAGTCATGTACGTACAATTCCCAACGATGTTCGACTATGAAACTAAAAATGGGCTACAAGGACTAAGATTTCACAAGGAAAAAGAGAATAGGGAGTTGTTAAAAGGGCAATGGAGCAGGTATAAAGCACAAGGGGAATGACATTATCATCATATAAATTGTTGATTCTGCAAATTGAATGTCTTAATCTAACGCTGGACAACCACTTATTATGAGGAAGATGAAAATTCCTCCCACAATATGCCTCTCCATCCATTACCACCTATTTATTAACATTGCCTTTCCGTCACTAGTGAAATACTAATAATAGAGGCACAAGCAGATGACTAACTTCGGCAGCAATGAGGAGAGAAGAGGATATTGGGAGGTCAAAGGAAAGAAAAAATGAACTATTTCAGTGTTTTCAAAGAAGAAATGGAACCTTTTCAAATGAAGAAATGAAAAGAGAGTAGTGCTCAAAAGATACATGACTCAAATTTCGCAAGGGACTGATTAAAAGCAAACATAATGCAAAATAATTGCAAGGACAGTTAAGATAAAGTGAAGGCATCCAAAATCAAATCAATACCAATCTAACAAAAAAAAAAAAAATTAGGAAACGACTTGGAGAGAGCACCAGGAGGATGGTTTCGGTTTAGCAACTCAAACTGATCAAACCAAGGAAGGAATTTGCTCTAAAAGAATCTCAGATTCCTTCCATCCATAATTCTGAAAGGAGATCTTGAAAAAGAAGCCTAATAATTTGTAAATTGAATGACTAAATCTGTCCACTGAAGTTTTCAAACTTTCAACACGTACCGACTCAAACTATACCTAGAATACGCATACCAATTAGTTACTCAAAATATCCCACTCTCCCTCTACCTCCACCATGCACAAAACCCATTCAGGATCATGATCATTTGTCAGATTTCTATTTTTAGTACAACACTGGTGATCGGGGGATTCAAACCTCCCACCTTTAGACGATGGGTCATACCAGTTACCGCTAAGCTATGCTCATTTTGACATCATTTGTCAACTAATAGGTCCACTATGAGTTCAAGCAGAGAGCCTAAACAAAAGTAGCCAATGAGCTAAGTAAACAAGGATCTCCTATGCTAGACCTAAAAGTTTCGCTTTAGCATACTCTACATAATCATTCTTTTCTCGATCTCAACATCCCTAAGAGATAATTCGGCGCAAAACGAGAAATTCCCTTCACCTTTAACATCCCCAAGAGATAATTCAGCACAAAAACTTCATTTAGGAATTTACAAAGTGAATTCAGACAGCTGAATACTAATAACTAACGCTAGAAGAAATAAAACCGAGCTACGAAAGCCCATAAATCAAGTAAATGAACAATTGAAGGACAAATCGAACTTCATATTGACCATGATTTTGCAATCATAAACAGATCACAGAAATGATTAAATTAGACAGAGCTAATAATCTAATAAGACAAGTAAATTTCATAGGCACACCTACGTCTGTTTGGAGTAAGAAGAAGAAGAAGAAGGTCCACGCTTATTCCGGAACAGCATGTATCCAAGAGGCAATACGACTCCGATCATCATTATAACAGCCCCAATTATGTATCGGAGTGGACTGGGCGGTTCCACTTCAATGAACGTGCTGAACTGCGAGGAACGAAATCAAGTCCACCGGATCAGAAATTCAGGATTTCCATAGCATAAGAAAACGAAATTTATACAAGAAGAAGAACCCTAGAATATGAGATTTCCAATTGGTTTAGTGTTAAACGAGATCTGGATCTTAAAGTTGGAGAAACTTACAGGCATTTGTTGTTTAGAGATCGAGAGGATCGAATAAGGTTGAAGCCGTGGATTTTGGTGAAGGGAGGAAGAAGAACCGCAACCGTTTTATTTCACTTCTCCATTCCTGATTTCTACTTTGTGTTCTAAGGGTGTCTTTGGGAGCATACTATTAAATTTTCATATATGATTTCGTGATTAGATATTTAATATATAGAAATTCAAAATAATTATAATAATAATGACAAACATGTTCACTTAATTTGAAAACATAAATTTAAATTTATTTTTCAACCTTTTTGTTTTCTTAATTTTTCATAAAGATCCGTAGAAATCGAAATTTAATTGATATTTCCATATAAATTTTGGTAAATTAAGATTTTGATTGACATTTATGTTTTAAACATTATTCGAAAGTGATTTTTAGATGATTCAAATCACTTTTCCTTAATTGACATGAACTAAAATTGATTTTATAAAAGTATAAAATCATTTCAAATTGATTTAAGGAATTGGGCGATAGATGATTGATGGAGTATTACCGTGGTATTTGTAATTTTTTTAAATTCTAAATAATAGAATAAAAGATTATTGTTGATTATCATTTCAATAGAACATAATATCGTATATGTTTTGAATTTCTTTTAATATCTATATATAAACATATATCTAAATTAATTTATGTGGAACTAAATATAATTATTGTCAATTCTAAATATATGAAAATCAATGGTAAGAGTTTAGTACCAAACATAAATTTGATTATTTAAGAACTAATTTTATAAAATTAATTGTATATTTCTTTTTCTAAAATCACTAACCCAATTATCATTTTCGAACACATCCTTAAACTAGATGTATGATATTAAATTGGGCCAAGTAATAATATATTTTAAAAAATTACAAATATAGCAAAATCGGTTAAAATAGTAACTCTGTCACTAAGAGGCCATATTACAAATATCGGCCTATCATAGTCTAATGAACCATTTTTATTATAGGACTTCTACACCTTATTAGATATTATTTAATTATGTAACTAAATATTAGTATTAAGTACACTTGGAATAATGATTTATTTGATGTATATAATCTATTGTCTCAAGTTTGGTTTAGAATTGTGTTAGGGTTTAGAATAATTGTTGACAAATGTGTTTTTGGTAAGATTAGCTCTAGTACGAAAGTGTTTGGTGAGATTTGTTGTACTACAAGTGTTCGGCAAATAAATATTAAACTATTTGTTTCTTAAATACAACGATTAAAATTGATATGATATGATTACTTTTTATAATTTATAGTTATTAGATAATTGTTTAAAATAGATATATAAAATAAATATTAAATTTTATTGAAAAATATTACATAGGAAATTTAAAGATCAGTTGATTTTAAAAATTGACGTGAAATAAATCTACGATTTAAAAGTGATTTTAGTTGATTTAATTATAATTTATTTTACCAAATACGAAAAATGATTAGGGTTGTTTTACAATATCAATTAAATAGCGCTTTGTTTTGTTGAACGAGACGTTAACTATTTTTGCATGAGAAACTTTATTAAGTGATTTTATACTACTCTTGATTTTGAGATAAGAATGCTTTTATGTCTTTCTATGTTTTGGTGTTATTTTCCTTTAAAATAGTAATAAACAAATAAATAAAATGTATCGTAGTTCAATAATTCACATATACTTCTTTTTTTAGAGATCGTTCAAATTCTTTAACATTAAATAATATTTGTGGGAGAAACTATAAAGAAGAGGGAAAATTAAATTTGCAGATGTGGATTTAGATATACCAAAGAAAAATACTTGATATACCAAGATTTTATGCACACTAACAATAATTTTATATATGCTTATACCAAATCCACAAGTAATTTATATACTCTCACTCAAACTCAAAATCTGTAAAGACCTTCTCGTTGTTTCGATGCAGTTAACTTGATGAAGAAGACTTTGAATCCCTTGAACCCAGCTCTGCTTATGGTTCTTGTTCTTGCACTTGAACTCTAGAAGACCTTGTGCGGTTTTCATGCCGAAATAGATCTCGTTCGAGATATCTCTCTTTCTTTCATATGGCCATGAAGAAGTTTCGTCGCAGAGCCCGTAAACTACACCTAAAACACAACAGAAACACAGTTTCACAGAACGGTTATGAAAAGTCGTTTTCGAGGTGATAAAGTACAGGATGAAGAAACTAATATATTAGATACATACATTTGTTTTTCTTGGAAAAGGCCCCTCCAACATGCTTGCTTTTAATCGATGCTATAACCTGAAATCACAGGGGAGATATTCATTACAAGTTTGGGTCATAGTTTCTATGGTTTATTACACGGTTTCTCGACGATGAGTTTAGTTCTTGACGAATCATCCTTGCTTGAGTTTTGAATTATTTACCTGAGATTTCTTGTTGATGTAGACGGAGACCTCCTTCCATCTCAGGGTTCCTGTTCGTACAACGAGAAGTGGTTTAGATTGAGCAGCTCAACCAATGATCTAATGTTAAACTTGTTTAAGAGCAATAGATGTTGAAATACATCGGTTTGGTTACGTTCAACAAAACTTGTTATGTTTTGAACCCAGTACAATGTTATAATAAAATTTATTGTAGCCTATCAACTTAAGCTTTTGGATTTCATCAGCGATTTAACATAGTATTACGTCTCAAATGTTCTCGCCAATTAATAATGATTTTTACTTCTGGAGTTTTTTACACATTTTCGATCCCACAATGAGAGTTTTTAAGCATTGATATCATTTATATAATTAACTTTAGGTTTATGGGCGATTTAACGTACGAACCTGTTATTAAATATATCGATGTAGAACGTAAAAGAAATTGAACTCTGTAAAGTAAAAAAAGCTGTACCTTTCCGTGTAAACTGCAGTAATTCGCCCACACAAGGAAGTTCCTGCTCCTCCATATGACTATTAAAAGCTGTAGTCCAATGATTCTGAGCCGTTATCCTATCATAAGGACTCACAGAAGCGATTTTTCGGCCTTCCTTTGGCAATCTTGATCGGAAAGCAGCTTCTCCTCGCAAAGCTGGATTAGCAATAAGAAACAATTAATCATTAAATAAGATCAAGAAAGTTGGTAGATAGTTAAGAAATGGAAGAGATTTTTGTCAAACTGTTGGAATTCCATATGAACAGTTTACACAAATATGCTTTCTTCAAATGAAACTAGCGATCTTAAACTGCCATTGAATTGATAGAGGAAGTACCTGTGGCAGCTGCTGCTGTTAGAGTCATGAGGTCACCCGGACTTCGAACATCAACTGCCGATCTAATAGCTGAACCGAGGCGCTCATGGTTCGCGCCAGCAAATTCAGCCATTTCTATGCAATGAGACGCCAAAATCTCAGTAGCTGAGGCCAGAGCCGCACCCATTTTCGAATCAGAGCCACCAGAGTTCTCTGCTGCTGCTACAGCAGCCAAGGCTGCAGCAAGTGCGGCCACAGATATAGCAGAATGAACTCTAGCATTTTCAATTCTTGCTCTATCCTTCTTTTTGACAATACTATTACCAGCCTCCTTGTGGGGAAAGTGAAACCATTTTCCAAATGATCCTACCCTCCAAGCATGGACAGAATTCACTATCTTTTCTGGCTGTAGAAAAGCAATAGTTCAAGCAATCACTCAGCAAAGCATTTAGCGAAATATAAAAACAAGCCAGAACTGAAAAAAACAAATGGTTTTCATAACTAACTTCTTGTAGATATGAAAAGAAAAGCTTACAAGTTGTGGGGCAACAATGGTCTCAGGAATTGTGATGGGGCTCTTTTCAATGTAAAGTTGCTTTTGCTTTTGAGCAAGAACTTTTGTAATCTCAGAAGCTGATAGACTCCATGACCTTGCCAAAAACTCCATGGGCTCTTGAGGAGTTTGAGGCTGAGGAATTGAAGGCAAAGATGACACCATTTTCATCTCCTCATCTTCCACCATATTCTTTAACCCATGAATTGAGCCAAGTTGACCCTTTTCCATTTTTTTTTTCCACCCCAAAATCCTTTCCACAGAAGTACAATCAAACAGCCCTGTTTTACTAACTAAAAATAGTCTCTTCCAAGAAAAATTCTCTCAGCGGCATTTTCACAAACATTTAAATACCCAGAAACATCCAGACAATAATAGATTCAAGTTGACATTCCAAAGGCCTCGTGCTCTGAACTACCACAAAATCAGATTGAGTTTCAACCAAAAAGCAGTCAGAAACACAAAGAATCAAAGAAAGAGATTGAAATTCACGAAGCTCGAAAAGGAGAAAATATTAATTTAAAAGAACACCATGCATTAGCGTCCCCCTGAATCGACGGAAGCTGTTCCTTAACACTGGGGCAAGCAAGTGATCGTTCCATTTGAAAATTGGGAACAGACCCAGATGAGATTTATCAGTGAAGCACTTGGCCAATGCAATTGATTTATAAGTATTATTGTATTGAAGAATAAAGCTTACTGTTTAGGCGCCTTCATTGCTCTTTTGACCATTCATTTCAATAACCTTTTCATTGAACATTTTTTAATTTGTTCAAATAATATTTGGATTGACTTGAGAACAACACTTTTCTTTTGTTAAACTTTTTTGATAAAAATTATTTAGAATACACTTCACCATCTAAATTTTGTTATATTTAGGATATGATTAATGTGCTTCATTCTAATTAATCTTTTAATTTTTACATTTATTTCTATATTTACGATTTCTTTCCGTCTTTATAGTCTTAATAGGTTTTTTTATCCTATACTTAAAGAAAAGAGTCATTTCATTTTAAAAATGAATGAACCAAAATTGTCGCTTTTAAAAATATAAAGAGCAAAATAAACGTGGGACGTTTGCAAAAATAGTAAAATAATTAATGATAGTAGATAGTTCTCTCATGTCGTTTCATATATCTAATTACTTGTCATATTTGCAATATAATAAAAGAGTGCTACGAGCGTTTTTTTTTTGTCATTTAATACAATTTTTTAATAAATAATTTGAAAGTTTATGAACCAAAATAAATCAAATTTAAACGGATATTTTATATATAATTTCGCTTTATATGACACTCATTTATTTTATTTTTTAAATAAAATTTGTATTATATGATAGCCATATAGACTTAATAATTGAAAGAGTTTCAAAACTTCATTGGTCCACTTTCATGTTTATAATTTCTATTTCTTGTTTTGATCTTTACTTTTTTAAAAATATGAATCTTCATAGTTAATATTCTTTATTTCTCTTGTCACGATTGATTTATGTTAAATGTTTTGGTACAATTGTGTTTTATTTAAAAATGTTTCTATATTGTATTTATTTATTTATTATTAAAATTAGGACTTTGCATAATTTTTTAATTTTATCATTATTAAAAAAAACGGATATTTTCCCAAACAGCAAACTATTATAACTATTTACAAAATATAACAAAATTCATCAAATTCGCTATAATTCATTTAAACGTTTTGCTATATTTTATAAATAATTTGATATTATATGCTATCCACAACCATTTTTCTTAAAGAAAAAGTTGAATACATGCAGCATTAATTAGTATATGAAGCATATAAACTTATTATTATTAAAGTGGCTAGACCCATAAGTATTTTAGAAAGCTAGAATAATCCATTTATATATGTAGGGGTAAAATGAGTCTACATATTTAATAAGTAAAAGTAGATACCTAACTTCATTAGTTTTTCTTTTGGTCTTCCCTATAGTACACTTATATATTTGTTCCTTTTTCTCTTTATTATAAATAAAAAAAAGACGTTTGTAAAAATAGCAAAAAAAAAATTATGATAATAGAACTCATGTCATTACATTTTTTAAATTACAAAAATAGCAAATTTAAAAGCTGATAACCCTCTAGTAGCCCTCCGATAGCCGTATGATATCATTAATTTATTGTTATATTTGTCATATTCGCAATATGCAAAAAGAAGTATTATGAATTGTTTTCTTTTTTTTCTAAATTTTCTTTTATCTAATTTCCCAAAAAAGAAAAAATAACAAGAAATAATGGAAACATTTGTAATATTTGATGAAGTATAGTTTAAACAAAGATTTAATATATGTATAAAATTTGTATATTTTAAAAATTTAGAATAAGTGGTTAAATTATGAAGTAATAAAATTGTTACCTAATTTTGATGCTTTAATGTTTTATATAATGGACTATAATCGTACTTTTTAAATTCAGGTAAGTGCTAGTAATTAAATTAGTAGGGTTGAATTTTAGATGAGATGTTAGAAATTAGATGTGTTATAATTGAAAAACTTATGAATGTACGGAATTCTATTAAACCATGCCCTTAAAAGGTTTCAACAAACAAGTCTAAGAATTTATTGATAAATTTATAATTTCATTTCATAATAATAAGTCTAAACAATAATAAATAAAAAGTTGTGAATTCACACCTAAATTTCAACAAAAACTTCTACTTTTTTTTTTTTTTTCCTTTTCTTTTCTTTTTCGAAAGAGAGGGTTTAATAATTGAAAAATTAGACACATTTTTCAACATAATAAAAGTGGAAATAATTATGAAAGAAATAATATAATATTCAAAATATATATTTTTTAAACATTCTATATATTGACATAATATTTATAAAAAAAAACTTCAAAAATAGAAAAAATTGAAAAACTATTTACAAAATCACCAAAAGACAAAATTTAGTATATTTGATTTTTCTAGGGATCGTAAATATTTTGTTAAATATTTTATTTTGGATAATTTTTCCTGATTTTTAGTAGTAGAAAAATGAAATAATTTTTTTTTACGTTTGCAAAAATAGCAAAAAAAAATTATGATAATAGATCTCATGTCACTATATTTTCTAAATTACAAAAATAACAAATTTAAAAACGGATAATCCTCTAATAACCCTTTGATAGCCATTTGATATATCAAATTACTTGTTATATTTGCAATATGCAAAAAGAAAAGGTGCTATTGAATGTTTTTTTTTTTAATTTTTTTGTCGTATGATATAATTTTTCTTTTCTCAATGCAAATTAAAAGATTAAGATTAAGTTATCGATAGTTTTGTTAGGTTTATGTAAACGAGCTCGAACACTCACACATACATATTAGCTATCGGAAAAGCGCTAGAAAATGAACGGTGTCGGTGAAATTAGAGGAATAAGTAGAAAATGCCAAACAAAAGGGCATGCAATTATAAAGTAATGAACAACAATGATCGGTTTGGACGGTTACCTTCCATTTCCTTTTCTTTGTTTCGTCCTTTCACATATTTTCCTTGTGGTTTATTCTCATTAAAGAATAAATAAATTGTTTATAATTATGTATTGATTCATATTTTCCCAACTTCATCCCTTTAGATATTTCATGAGAAACATATAAGAATATTTGATGCTATGAAAACATATTATTATGTAACTAAGGAGTGGATTCGAGTTTTTTGAGTTATTAGTACATTATAGATATTTATATATCTTAGACCGATACTTTATAAAGTGTTAGATATTCAAATTATTTCTGATCTCTTTCAAAGATGTGTTAAACATTATTTGATCAACTTTTTTACCTAACAACAAAACTCAATAATTCTGTAAAAGCAAATAACCTAATTAAGAAATTTTAGCGTTTTTGTCAAAATTGTTTAAGAATTGATTATAACATGAAAGAGAGAAGAGAATATTATTCTTTAAATTTTTTCATTTGTTTAAAACTACCTTGTTTAAAAAAAGTTGCAATATATCATCTTTTGACTTTTCGTAAATGTTGCAAATCAACATCATAAGTAACAATTCAATAAAATCTCAAATGAAATTAAATTGAGACAATCACGTTGGAGGGGAGCAATGTTCAAGTTTCAATTTTTTTTCAGGCTGGTTGTCTCTATCACACCATTTTTAGATCCAATAGTACTTATGGCAGTCTAAGATTCAAATGTAAGCTCTAAAATGTTTAATTAAGTAAGATCAAATTAGGTTTCAACTTTGTTTCTATGTTTAAAGTAGAAAGAATTGAGAAATCGAATCCCTATTCTCGACTTCAAATATACTTATAATTAAAGTAAAAACAACAAAGTAAAAATATAGAATTTTAGGAAGCCTACGCCTGACATGAAACGTAGTTTACCTTTTAGAAATCATAATTCAAAGAAACAAAAAGGCAATAATAATTTTGAAAGAAAAAAGAAGAAATGAAAAGTTTGGAGTTCTTTTTAAATATTATTGGCTAATTACCTAATCTTGATGGGAAGTTTTCAAATGACATTCAACCACACACACCTTCGAATAATGTCGTCTCTTTTACCACATAAGTAGAAGAATCGTAGTTCTAAGAGAATGTTTGGATCACTCAATTTAGTACCGAAAATTAGTTTATTTAGCGTTTAGGATTTGATATAATATTAAAAAATACGTAACCTTATTTTTTAATATATTTTTTTATTCTTAATTATTAATAAGTACTTGAGTTTCATAAACATACGATTGTTTGTTTTATTATATTTTCTACCTCATTCATGAGATGCCTTTAATGCGGTTGTTGGAGGTGGTTGTCCAATTTAGCCTTAGAAAAGAAAAAAAAATAATACATATTCTTCTTATTATTATCTTCTTCTAAAAGGAAAGTTAGATTTAAATACAATTTAAATAGTTTTAAACCTTAAGATCTTTTAATATTTTAGATACAGTAGATACAAAATTGAAACTTCAAAGATCTATAAATCATAAAATTTAAATCTATTGACGAAACATATTAATTTTTTAAAGTAACTAAATTTATCGAAAAAAACAAAAATAGTACACAATTATTTTTTGGACATACTGACCTAAAAAATTTATAAATTTGTTACACACCGATGAAAGCAATGTAGTAGTTCTATTGAAAAGAAAAGGAAAACTATGGTAAAAGGAACAATGCATTTTAAAGAATATTTAAATAACTTTTGTCAAAAAAGGAAAAAGAAAAAGAAAAAAAAATTCAATTATTATAAACTGTATGCATTTTGCAAATAAATAACCTAACTAAAATAATTATATTCGTGGAACCCATATAATAAATAAATATATAATCATTTTACCACGTGTTTTATGAGCTTAGTTTATCGTCAATACTTCGCATCCCTTTACGAGTGTGAAAATTTTGATTCTTTCATTCCTCTAATTATCGTACTAAAATAAATATAGTACATTATTTTTCACTCGAAGTTTAATGGTTCGATATAATTATATTTTGTGAACGAACGTAAAAAAGAAAAGTTCTAATGTTGAAGTCTAAGTCGAGCTTCTTAACTAATTTTATTTTATCTATAATATCTCAATTTTTTGTTTAGAAAAGAAATAGTAGCCAAGATGATTCATAGTGCTTAATATAAGAAATTGTAAACAACTTGTTGAAGAGATGAAAATAAAATTCAGATATATATTTTCTTACTTGAATTGTGAAAGAAATGCCAATGGTGTTTGAAAAAGTGAAACATATATGTAGTCCATTATTTTTATAGTATAATAAATATGGGATGTGAAAATTCAAACCTACCACATAAATAAATAAATAAATAAATAAATAAATATATGTTGAAAAGAATTTTATTTATTGCAAAATTTCAAAGAATAATTATAATGATATTTGTTCCAACTTCACTTTGAATTAGTTTGGAAATTCTAGAGGCATATAATTATACCAACCATTTCAAAGACTTAGACTTGGACTTGGTTTCTATCCCATAAGAAAATATTTTCAAACACCAACTACTCTCTTTCTAATTAGAGAAAACCTATACTTTCATTCACCAAATATTAGTTTAGACTTGTGAGAGGGAGAGGTAATTTAGGTTGGTAAGAAAAATTTATATCATAATAATAATAGTAATAATTTTCATCTTGATATTTTTAAATATAACAAAATGAATCAAAATATTTATAAAATATAGTAAAATTTTATATTTATCACTGATAGACACTGATACTAATAAAAGTCTATCGATATTTATCGTTTACTAAAATCTGAAATTTTGCTGACTTATTATAATTTTCTATTTTTTATTCTATTGTTTTGGTGAAGAAAATATAGGATAAGGTTAGTGTCATAAGACCTAATGGAGGAGAATTTTTTCTTTTAAGAAAAAATAGAAAGAAAGAAAAATTATTGTTGAAAAATTGAATTTGAAAATTGTGAATTAAAGACAAGAGTTTCAAAATTATTTATGTTTGCTTTCATCGGTTTCATTTCTTTTTAGAAATTATTGCCTTTTTTGTTTTTATTATTTTAGAAAATAGATATTTCCACATACACTAAATTAAACAAAAATAATAATAATAATAATTAATAAATTTAGATACACTGTAAATATTTTTAATAATTTTATGATTTAAAATGATTTTTCAAAAACTATTAAGTGTTAGGAGTTAACTATATTTGCTGATTTTAAATCCAAAAAACAAAATTGAATTCAATTTATTTTCTTAGTTTTTAGCTCAAAAACCAAATGGGATTCATTTAATAACTTTTGTTTTTTTATTTAGTAACATTTTGTTTTCAATATTTTTTTCTCTAAAACATATCCTTATAATAACCTTTTTTTTTTTTTTGCCAGAATTTTATTTTTCTTCTCTCTCTCTTTTTTATTTTGTAATATTACAACTTAAATAAGATTAAGACTTTTGATTCTCTATTCAAAATAGTATCTATCTTTGAAATTTTTAGTCAAATTTTAAACTCAAACAAGGTTTTTCAACCTATCAACTTTAATCCAAGACATAAATGGCCTAAATAAAAACAAAAATTAAAAGAATATTAATATTGCTTTATCGTCGAATTTTGGATACTTTTCGTAATTAAATTTTAAAATAATAATTATATCAATTTAAACATTAAATTTTAGTAAATTTATCAATTTAAACCCTTCATAATTAAATTTTATAATTTTATCTATTAGATCCTTAATATTTATATGAACAAATTATTTTAGTCTCTAATTAAGATTCTTTTTTAATTATTCATGTTCCATTATAATCATTCATTTTATTGATTCAAACATCCAAAGAAGTTTATGAAAGTATAAAAATTGAATGAAGACGATTTTGATTTTGAAATGCAATCTTAGTAAAAAGTCTAATTAAATCGACTCACTTGCAACAATTTAGAAATTTAATTGAAATACTTTCTACGATATTCTTTCAAAACCAAAACCGACTAAAAGAGGATATAAATTGATACAAAATCAATGTTTAAAACCGCTACCAAATTACATATTTTTCCAAATAATTATTACATTAACAACCATAAACATTATTTTGATTCAAATTAATGGACGCAAACTATTACATTCAAGTTCAGCCAATTTGTAAGTTAGAACCAAATTCTAAATTACAAATCATGAAATTTGACTAAATTAAGACTAATTGAATGATCTCAATTTTCTTTTTCTTTTTGTTTTTTTGGTATGATGAACGAAACAAAAGTCATTGTTCTAGAAAATCTTTGTTAATAATTAAGTTGTTGTTGGATATATATCAAGAAATTGCAAACTCTAGTAATTAAGGTGTCACGTAGAATGCCAAATTTGATAAGACATTTCATGCTTTTAGACATTGAATATTAAATTTCATTTTGTTCACTATGATCCAATTATTATATCTTATCCTTAATTATGTTGGAAAATCCACTTCCGTTAACTTACTTTCTTTTAGCCATAATTATTTCATGTGCAATTTTTTTTTTTTTTTGTTAATATCATGAATTTAAATTAGTAAAGAAATAATAATAATGTTTATTATTAATCTTATCCAATTATTTTGTAATCACAGTAATGTTATTGTAGTACATATTCATCACTATCTATATTTTATTATAAAGTAAATTTGAAATATTAAAAATTAGTCTAAACATACTCTAAATAATCAGAAATTAATATTTTGTATGATAACTATGTAAAAAACTTGATTTAAGATATTTGAATTGCCCACTCCTAAGAAAAAGATGTAAAAACTCTTTTTAAAATAAATTTCAAAGAGGTTAAAATATCATCTTTTAAAAGAAATTCATTTAGTGTATAATGAAGTTTAATATTTTTTTCAATTTTAGTACATGTGCTTCAATAAATTATAAATTTAATCGATTCTGGTTGATGTTTATCAAAATTAGTTTAATAATAATAACAATTTTCATGCACAAAAATGTAATATTATATTAATCGATAATAAAAGGGTTTTAATAAACTAATAGTATAGACTAAATTTAAAATTTATTGATGTTAGACATTTAAAAAAATATATATACACATATATATAAAGGCTGACTAATAACATTATTAAACAAGTTATAGAATGTATCAAGAGAATTAGTATCTTAAATCTACCATCTAAAAGGGAAAAAAAAAAGTCTACTCAATGACATAAATTATAGTTAAACAACTAAGTGAAGCACGTAATAGGTTTAAATTATAGTATAAAAATGTTATTTTAAAACTTAGAGGGTACACTTCGTTGGAGCTAAGTGTCGTAATAAGAAAACCTACAAAATAGAAGCACGTTAATAAAATGACAAAGTCGTGGATCTCGCAATTTTTAAAACGTTTCGCGACTCTACTTTGATAGCAAAAGAATATCATATGTCTCGTCATCCCCAAAATAAAAAAGTCTCTATTTCCGTCGGTGCGAACTGCACTCAATAGATACTTGTTTGCTCGAAAAACTACAAGAAGAAAAAAACTTGCTGGGAGAACTAAAAGAATACAAATAGGAGAAAGGAAAACTCGAAAGAGAGATAGTAGAGAGATGAAACCTCGCGACTGAATGACGACAACGAATTTTGCCCATCTCCTCACTCCTTCTAAAACTTGAGTATACCTTGACATCTAAGCCCATAAGTAAAGGTGTTGATATTTGAAGAACTTCCACGAAAATGCAAGCTTGAATAGAATAATATTATAATTTTTGCTTTCTAAAATTTTTCATTAACAATAATTGATATAGTATTAAAAAGAAAAGTTCGCCCACCGTGAGGCTCGAACCCACGACCACAAGGTTAAGAGCCTTGCGCTCTACCGACTGAGCTAGACGGGCTTATTGGTGAACTAATTAACTCTTTGGGATAAATTAAAATAAATCCACTTTAATTTAAATAAACTCAACTTTTTTACAGATAAATTTAATAAATGCTTTAGTTGAAATTAACCAATGAAAATATATATATATATATATATATATATTATGATTGCTTTAATAGTATAAAATACTAATAGATATCTATCAATGTTATTATTGATATATTATGAATTTTTCCTATGATTTATTCAAATTTTGATTCGTTGGCTATATCTACGAATAGTTGCGATGATAATTCAATTTATTTTAATAAGATAAATCATTCAACAACCAATATAAAACACATAAATAGTAATTTACACTTTTTTTATTAATCCACAATAAACACAAAACCTAAAAGAAAAGTACATTGACAAAAGGAAAATACCTCAAAAGCAAAACATTGAAATAAAAAGGGAGAAAATTACAATTTCTTTTTCCAATAAAAGAAAAACACACAAACAAAAACAAGCACATTCAAAAGAAATTAAAAATTGAGATCTTAAGCATAATCACCGGAGACAGGAACAGGGGCATAAGAGGAAATGAACACATCGCCATAGATAAGCCCAGCAAGGCCACCGCCAATAAGTGGGCCGACCCAGTAGATCCAAATCTGAGAGAAGTCTCCACTTACAACAGCTGGGCCGAAGGAACGGGCCGGGTTCATGGAGCCGCCGCTAAATGGGCCGGCAGCGAGAATGTTGGCACCCACAATGAAGCCGATGGCGATTGGGGCAATGGTTCCAAGAGAGCCCTTCTTGGGGTCTGCGGCGGTGGCGTAAACCGTGTAGACCAAACCGAAGGTGATTATTATCTCGAAGACCACTCCTTCAATTGCTCCAAGTCCTGCTGCCACGCCGTGGGTCGGAATGCTCTATAGAATTAAAATACCAAAACTAATTTCAATTAAACTTACACTAAATAAATTCATTAAACTACAAATTTTGTATAATCTACCTTTAATACAAATTTTAAAATAGTATTGCGATTTTTTTTTTGAGATTGTTTAATGATAATACTAATTTTCATTAAAAAAACGTTATGTGAATTTTTGCTTTAAAACAATTGTAGATAATGAAGTTTATTTAATAAACCAACTTTGTTTTTGTTTATTTCGTTTATTAAAATATTGATTTCATCAATACACTTAGATTAGGGTTTGTGTTTGTTGACGTAAGGAAAAAATAACTTTATCAAAAAGTTCATTTTTATTTAATTTTTTTTAACAATAATTATTTAAAATACAATAGTTTTCATTCCAGTTTTTTCTAAATGATTTATTTGTTAAATTAAAAAGGCATCAAAATTTATTCCTATCACAACTTTGGTCTGGTTGTTGATTTAAAACTTATTTTATCAAAATAGATAATATAATGATAATAATAATATAACTCGATTGTATTTTAATTTTATCCCATACTCAAAAGTTTAGAATATATAAAAAGTTTAGAATATTGATTTAAACATTGAAAAGTCTATATATGAAAACAAAGAATATATAAAAGTTTAGTTAGATATAATTTTTAATTAGTAAACATTTTTTGCATATATATACACATACATACATACATATATATATATATATATATATATATATATATATATATATATATATATATATTAATTTATTTTTTATTGCAAATTTTCTTAGTTGACTTTTAGAACAAAAGGCTGAGTAAATTAGAATATCTGATAAATATATTAGTTTTTAGTCGTTTTATCATTTACGATTGTATTTTTACATACATTCCAACAACTCTAAATAGGAATAATTAATATGTTGATCCAGTTTATTTATTTTTATTTACAAACTAATTTCAATTTTAATTATTTTATAACAAAAATTTATATTAGTGGTAAGAAAAATAAAAATAATAGAGGAATTAAATAATTATACCTTGCCGTTGGTAACAAATTGAAGGAGGAGGCAAGCAACAATGGAGCCAAGCAATTGGGCTATCCAATAGAACAAGCCAGTCAAGATGGTGATGTTGCCACCGATGGCCAACCCAAAGGTCACTGCTGGGTTCAAGTGGCCGCCGGAGATGTTGGCCGCCATCGACACACCCACGAACAATGCAAATGCATGAGCCACCGCCACTGCCACCAAACCGGGTGGATCCAATGCTGCATCGGATGTCAATTTACCTACAAAACCACGCCGTAGATCCAAATCAGTTAGATTGTTTTGATACTGTGTAATGAGAAATTATTAATTTCATTTATAACTATTACGAGATCTTTTAACGTCGACTAATAAATTATTACTATTTTAATTGAATTTTTATCGGTGTGGGTTTGAAATACATTTTCAATTAATTTAAAATATAAAACATTTAAAAAATTATAATATTTGACAAGCACTTTTAAGAGTATTTTAAATAAAAACTAACTTTTTATAAACATAATATTCTTAAATTAATCCAAACAATCGCGAAAAAGAGTTAATTCTAATTTTAAACGTGAGATAATTTTTTTAATACTTATCGATAAATTGAAAAGACTACTTTAAATATGTGTCATCCGACTTTCAAATTCGTATAAAATTTATTTCCTAAATTTGAAAAAGTCTATAAAAGAAATATTAAATTTTCAATTTTAAATGGTAATAATTATTAAATTTTAATTAAGACATATTGTATGAATTCAAAATACTTTTTTAAAATGTTGTTTTTTAAGTATAATTTACGATAAAAAAATTTGAATACACAACTTTATTCTTGAAAACAAGTGTCGATTAAGTTAAGTTTATGTTGCGAATGTTATATTCATAAAGCGTTTTTTAAAGCTAAATTTTTTTTCTTTCAATTTTTCGAGAATTTCCCTTTCACAAAGTTATTTCTAATTATCTCGAAAAAAAATTTAAACTAAGAAATAAGAAAGTCATACTTCAATTTTCAGATTCAGTTTTTTGAGTAATTAAACAAAACACACACTTAAATAGTTGGAAAATTAATTCAAAGACATTATTCTTAATCTCGTGTCAAGTTGATCTTCAAATCGAAAATATTTAAGAAAGAAAAAAGAGAATCAAAACAAAAGAAAAAAAACAATGTAAGAAAGATAGTTAAAGAGAAAAGGATCAGACCGTAGGCAATGGCGGAGCCAACACCGGCGAAAACGAAAAGGAGAGTGGCGATGAACTCAGAGAGATAGGCTTTAAGAGAAGCCGCACTGAATGAATCGCCAGCGGAACCTATAGCCAACTTCACCATTTTCGTTGAGGGAAAACCGAAGAAGGAAAGAGTTGAGTAAATAGAGAGAAGAAGGTAGAAGATTCTCGCCGGAGCTGAGGGATGGTCTGAGAGCAGCTTAGTTATGGGGTTTATATAATACCAAAGCAACGTCGTTTTGGTTTCATTTTTTACACTTTTTTTTAATAAAAAAAAAAAGAAGAAAGAAATTTCATTTTTATTATTTGGAATGAAAGTGAATTTTGTGGTTGGAAACTATGAGAGAGAGAATTGGCACGGTGCCGACCAAACCGCCCCTTCTTTCTCTTTCGTTACTTACCTTTCTCTTTTGTTTTTGGGTTATTTCTCATATTTTTAATTTTGTTTTTTTAATAAAAATTATAAATAATATAACATTTCATACAAATATTTACTCTTTATAAAAAAAATAATAGTAAGAAATTTTATCTATTTAGTGATTTTGTTTTATAGATGGTAAATAGTTTGTCAATTTTTTTTTTATTTTTTTAAAAATCCCTCGAAGCTCTGGTAATAAGTTTCATGATCATTTTTAAATATAACAAAATATTAAAATATTTTTAAAATATATGATTTTCTATCCATGATAGAAACTCAATAGATATGTGTAGATTTCTATCAGTCTATCATTTTTATTAGCGACATTCTTTTAAATACAACTTGGGATGGAGAATTTGAACCCGAGACATCTTATCATCAAGGATATATAGATGTCAATTGAGCTGAGTTTTTGTTTGCATTGTTTATTAGCACATTAATAGGTACCTAATAAAAACTTCTATCCATGTGTATCATTGATGAAATTCAAAATTTACAAAGTTTTTATGAGTGTATCAATTGCATACCTGTTATATTATGTTATGCTTGGATAAATATATATCATGTGAGTTGTTTTAGACTTATAATTTTACCAACTAAACTCGTAAATTTTATAAAACGTTGGATTTGAATTCTTAGGTAGGGTTTTATTTGAAAATTGCTCATGCCTCAATTCTATTGGTTTGCTTTGTTACAACATTTGAAAAAAAAAACGATGTAACGGTTGATGTATAGATGATTTTTAAAGCTAGCTTAAATAAATAGTCTAAATTGATTCAAAATAAACAATATTTAAATTTATTAATATATTTAAGTCGATATAATATCTAAAATTAGAAGTAAATAACAGTGGTAGAAAGATTCAAGTTTCATATACTATTTGCTCAATACTAATCAACTAATTAAATACAATGTCATGATTGAGTTCAATATTGAATTATAATTTAAATTAAATATAGCTTACCTTAATAGAATTGTGATTATATTTTTCCTTTTTCATAACATAATTGTTAATTTGGGTCCGTGTAGTGAATCAAATTAAAATTTTCAAAGAAACTATAAGATAAAAGTAATTAAAATAAGATGGTCAAATTAGTGATTTAATTGAAATTAAACAAAAAGTTAAGAAATTGATATTTGATATTTGATATTTTACATATTTTGAAGTTATGGTTGGCAATAAAAGAATGGGCAATGATGGGATTGGGATGTGGTGACAGCTTTATTGACATTATAATAAAGTAAAAGTTGAACTTTTCCATTTTATTTTAAACATGTAGATTGGAATGTTCTGGAGAGGTTTAGGAATTTCTACAATAAGACAATCACCATTCTTCCATTTTTAATCTTGCTTTTACTTTAAAATAATCCTAAGCAGGAGGAGTTGCTTCAATTTAATATATATATATATATTTTATTTATATATACTCAAATATATTCTTTTTCTTGTTCTTGTTCTAATACATCATTCACAATGTAGTGTGTGACCACTCCAAATTAAATTCAAATTATCTAATTTGTGTGGATTTATAGATATCAAATTTGTAAAACAAGAAAATAATTTGATTATCAAATAAAACATTAGAAATTTGATATTTAATAGAATTTAGTTCTTATATTTTTAGATTAGTAATTATAGCATATCACTCTATCTTTTAACATAAAAACTAAATCATTATAATCAAAGTCCACCTTGTGACTAAGTTTGATTTAATTCTTTTAATCACTAAAATTTTTATTTTTTAAAAGATAATTTTAACAATTTATTATTATTTTTTATGAAAAAAATATGTCTTATCAATATTTTTGTTATCTGAAAAAAGGTTTTTAAAATTTCCAGATAATTAGCAGACATTCTTTCAAATAAACTGAAGAGAATCCACGTGGAGTGTTCCATTTTAGAGAGAAATTTTGTAAACAAAACTTTGATTGTTTTTTTTTCTTTTTCTTTCCACTTTAATTTTTATTTTTGTGGCAAAAAGTTTTTTCTTTTATTTTCTGATAAAGTGCTTATGGGACAGAATTATTGGTATATCCACTTTATATATTTAAATAGTGATATAGAGATAGTTTATATTTAATTAAATTTGATAAATTTTTATTGTGCATAATTACATTTTAAAGAGATGAGATTTTGACACGTCGAATTAAATTTAAGAAGCCAATAAATAAACTTGGAATTAACCTTCCATTTGAGCTAATTATGATGTGAATTCCACAAAGGATCCATTGGAAGAGTTTTAGTGGGGTTTTATTATTTACTTATTATAATAATGATTATAATTTATATGTTAATAATGTAATCAAGAGATAATATAATTAATACAGGATCAAATGACAGGTAATAATAATTATATTAAATAGTGGTCGGTTTTAAATTTAATCATCAATTATTTCTTCCAAGCATATGTTATAAAATAGGCACAACCTATCCATTGGATAATCCAACTACTACATCGAATAAATAACAATAATAACATTAACAATAATTTAAATATTTTTTTTAAATTTCATTCTGATTTATATATATATATATATATATATATATATATATATATATATAGCGTCGTTCGTTAATAACAGTAAATTTGATTGGACAGAAATTCACGTAATTTGTAAAAAAGAAGTTACACAATAATGTGATGTTTGTCACATTCATTTTGATACTTAAGTATGAGACTTAAAAAAGTAAGTTAGGTTATATCCAAATAAAACTATAATAATGATGTATTTGTATATAGAGATGATCATCGACCGATCTATATGTTGATTTGATAGGTTTTAGAGTTATTTTAGGATAATCATACAACTAATCAAGTTGAGAATGTGCTCTATTTCATGTTTGGTGATCCCTATATCTATTTTAGTCCTAGGGTGGTAATGCTTTAAGTTGGAGCATGCAATATCCCCCCACCAACTTTAGGTTGAGGATATTAATTTTGCCTTTCATCACAAACTAACTCCGGCCTCCTTTCGTCCTATTGAGTATAGAGCGTACTATCTTTGGTCTAAAATCTATAATTTTATAGATTTTATTGTTTTTATCGTTATTTTATGTTGATTATTTTTCTTTTGTTTGAGTATTCTTTTATAATTCGATCTCGGTGTCTTAAAATTAAAGAGAAATTTTTATGGATAAAAAAAAATTAAAAATATTTACAAATCATAACAAAAAAAATAAAACATACTAAGAAAAATTTGATAGATTTTGCTATGTTTTTTTTTAATATTTTATTATTTTTTTTTGTTATATTTAAAAATATCTTAAATCCAAGTTATTGTTTAATTTGTTTCTGATATTTATATTTTCAGAAATTATTCTAATAAAAAAATCTCAACCAATTTTATGGAATTATATATTTTAAGGCTGAACTTTAAATAAGTTTTAATTCAGTTTCTAGGACTTTGAAAATTTTCACTTTTACACTTTGACTTTTTAAATTTGTTTAAACAAAACCCATTTTTTAATTTGAAATTGATTAAAAAAGATACGTTATACTAATATTGTTTTACCTAATCAACTAGCATTGTTATTTATTCAAATGATACGTTAATTTTTAACATACTTTTTAATTTTTTTATATTAGCTGCGGTATAATTTTTTTTTATCTAGGAAAGAAGAACATTCTCAAATATAGTAAAATAAATTAAAATATTTATAAAATATAGCAAAATTTAAGCTATATCACTGATAAATACTACTTTTATCGATGTCTAAAAATATTTTCAATAATTTTTCTAAAAAAACTCTTTTAGAATATCTTTTAGATCCAATGTCAAAATTTTTAGAAATCAACCTAACATTTTAAGTGGGGAAACATAATTAAATTTTGCAATAAAGTTTATGAATATTCTGCACAATTTGACAATTAAATTATACTGTTGTATTTAGGACAAAAGACTGCAAATGCATTCTAAACCACAGGATGTATAAAACCCAAGAACATGTGGCTCAAAATTTTTGTAAAATTTAATACAAAAGTTTAATGACTAAGGTCGAATAAAACATAATATTTTGAAATTTTTGTCATATAGTGCATCAAATTGATAATTTTAAAAACTTTGAAGTAATATTGGGGGTGGGTTTTTGTTTTTTTTAAAGAACATTTTAATGATGATATTGATATCGACGTCTTTCATTTTCTTCAGCTTTCAAAGACAGAGAATTAATTAAAATAATAATAGTAATAGTAATGATTGGAGCATTGATTTGGAGAAGACAACTAATAGTTATAATTAGCCATATTATTTTATGTATACTATATTATCATCAAGCTTTAAATTGTTAATTTCGTGCGAAAGTATGCACCTAATACAAAAATGATAAGAGAGACACAGTGAGTTTACTAAGCTTATCTTATTCAAAATTCCATATACTATGTTTATAAATGTAAAACTTTAAAAATGAGAGCTTTTATATTTTGATTCTCTTATATTGACAATGGTTACAAGATCATATAGGAATAAGAAATATGAAAACAAGATGAACGAAAACAAGACTAAAATGAAATAGATTTATGCAATTATAATGAACATTGAAAGTCAAGTTTGGTAATCATTTCATTATTTATTTGAAATTAGAAAAAATTTTAAATATAGCAAAATCAACAGAAAATATTTACAGTACATATTAAAATATCAATGTCTATCGAAGTTTATCATAGATAAAATCTAAAATTACAATATGTTTTGTAAATATTTTCAACTGTTTTGTCATTTAAAATAATTTCACTTGAAATCTTACCGTAATTTTCGTCTTTCTTAGATAAAAAAGTTGAGTTACTAACCAAGTTTCGAATTCAAAAAAGGAGAGATCTAAAACGTTATTATTAGCATTTCGAAATAAAATCTAAAACATTATTAAAACACTTGGATGATCAAGAACATTATTAAAAAAAATTAGATGTAGTTTTAGAATAAGCACCTTAGAGCGTGAATCCAAAGTGTTTCACATAAAAGCATATATCACAAATAACCTTGAACTAACCAAGTGACAATGACACATTATTATATCTTGATCACATGGAGGAAACCCGGTGCTCTATGATACAATAATATAATTTGAGTAGCCAAACTGGTCCCAAGTACTTTAAAATCTTATCTTCATAGTCATGGGCACGGGACCAATTTATAGACACCTCGACGTACTTAATATTTATCAAGATTTTGATACTTAGATACCGATTTATATGAATGGTGCTAGGGTGTATCAGTCACTTTTCTTACCATGTTGGGGACTGGGGTCACCTGCAAGATTGGCTCCACAACCTATGATTTTGTCTTCCACTGATTTTGCAAGCACCAAAGAGCAGCTTCTAATTTCCCCATAGCCATGAGCCACAAATTACTCAGCACAATTAAGTGTGCGTTTTACATGCCTTTTAAGAAAGAAAATGTTCCAAATTTAGCATTCAAGAAGAACAAAGTTGTACACCCTATAAAACAAATCTTATTCAAGTAAAGTCATGAAGAAAACAAAACGTTTTAGTTAAATGTTTCCTCTAAAAGTAGTTTACCACCGGGATTTTAAAAACTTCCACTCTTCAAGTTTTTAGCCAATTATTACTTTTTCCTTGAACACACATATGGATATGGTTGACCAAAATATTTTAAAGGACATGCCGAACATACGCTAATATATATATAGATGCCATAGTGTTGGTCTACCACCTGTTAAAGTAGGGAAGGGTAAGAGTTCATGTAATAATGAATCTGCTTTTCATGTGTGAAGAATGATAGATATTTCAGATTGTTCCTAGTGCTAGCTCCACAAATCATGTGGAATTGTTCACTCGTGCCCCATATATGGCCATACATTGACTTCAATCAATGAAGCACCGTTTTATTTTCCATGCCCAAAGACAGGTGGTGCTTGTTGATTGCAAAGTGACAAGGAGCTTAGAGAGAATGGGTAAAATCCATGAAGGTCACCTACCTAAAATTTAATATCCTATAACTCTGAGTTTCCTTTACACCCAAAATTATAATAATTGCTAGGTTATCTCGTGGGATTACTCAAGATATACGGCTGAACCCAATGCTCGTGGATATATTAAAGAAAAAATTAGCAGATATTGTCCCAAACAATAAATAAATTGGCAGCCAAGTGTGATAAAGAAGAATTCAAAGTCAAAACTTTCAATTATTTCATAGAAAAGTAGTGTAGCTGAATATGTAGATTATCATATAGGTATAGATTTACCATGAAGATGATTTGGAGAAGATGCGAATGTTACTCAATGGCTTTTGCAAATGGAGGACACCAGAATACCCTCAAAGTATAGATGATCTACGGGTAAAAGAATGTGAAAGAAATGAACCACAAGATTCTGTATCATATTATTTGATATATAACAATGAAATGTAAATAGTAATTAACCTAAGAGAAACTTTTGCTCATCAATATCCTCCATCCCTACCTCATCAAACCTTGGCAAGATTTCTTTGATTTTGTGCTTTATTTTCTTAGTACAACAAATCTGAGAGTGAGAATTTCAACCATCTACCTCAAGAGAGTAATGTTTCAACCATTGAGTTATATTCATGTTACCATGAATTTGTGCCTTTTCCATCTCGATCATCACAACCAATTTCCCTGTAAATAAACAAATTTGGTTAGCTTTCAGAAAGATAAAATAAATTAATTACTTAAAATTTTGAA
This sequence comes from Cucumis melo, assembly GCF_025177605.1. Classification (NCBI taxonomy): domain Eukaryota; kingdom Viridiplantae; phylum Streptophyta; class Magnoliopsida; order Cucurbitales; family Cucurbitaceae; genus Cucumis; species Cucumis melo. The sequence goes on from NC_066865.1 coordinate 22,236,933, forward strand.
GGTATTCTTTCTACCAAAAGATGGCTCACTTGCAATTATGTGAACTTTGTCTAGAGATAACTCGCAGCCTCTGAATTTCCAAAAAAGTAACTAAAACCAAATGAAATGCACAGCGTCTAAAAGAATGGTTTCTCCTATTTGAAAATATTAGATGACGTTGGTTTCTACTCAAATCAATTGGCAAGGAGAGAAGTATCTCATCCACTTTATAAACATTGTGAGATTTTTTGGATTCACTATTCTGGGATAAAATCTTAGGTTTTAGACTTAGTGTCCAGATAGACCTCGTGGATTCTGAAACTATTTTAGATAACATAAGGTTCGCATTCAAAAGCAATTGGTTACGAAGATTGTGATGTCCCTCAATATTTTTGAATGTAGATCCTCAACAGAAAACCATTTCTAAATTACTTGACCGTCTCCCACTTGACCATTTTAGAAAGAAAACCAAGCATTTCACATATATGTTGCACTTGTGGATGAGAGAGATCGCCTGCAAGAAACTCTTGAACTGCGCCATCAACCTCTATCACGCTGCAACCTGGTATTTTTTTCGATCTAGCTTCTGAGAATTTTTTTCTTACCTCCTTTGCCGCCATTTCCCTTCCAGCTTCAGAAAAGATGTTGTATGAAAGAACTTGGGTACCACCGTCTAATACACCCAAGGCTGAAAGCTTTGTCCAAATTCTGTCCCCAATTTCAATATTCCTATATTTTCTACAAGCACTCAGTATTGCTCCCCACACATTGGCATCCACATTACTAAAGCCTCCCATTTTTTCCTCCACAAATTTCTCAGCATCCTCTACCATACCTGCTCTAGCCATAAGATCAACCACACAAGCATAATGCTCGAATTGAGGTTGAACCCAGTAAACAGGATACATTTGGTCAAACAATTCAAGGCCTCTCTCAACCATCTTGGCGTGTGTACAAGCAGCAAGGATAGAGACAAATGTAGCTTCTGTAGCCTGAGTTCCACTGGCAATCATTTTATCAAATAACTCAAGTGATTTCATCACATCCCCAGTCATTGCAACACCAGAAATCATTGCATTCCAAGCCCCAGCATCTTTATTTGAAATGCCCTCAAAAACTTCTAAAGCTGATTCGATGTAACCACATTTTGAATACATATCAACCAATGCAGTAGCCAATATTGGGTTTGCGTCCAAACCATAGCGCTTGGCATAAGAGTGCATCCAAAGTCCCTGTGTTATAGCACCAAGATGTGCACAAGCAGTAAGAACACTAACAATAACTGAATCATTAGGCTTAATATCCTTCTTTTGCATTTCTCTAAACAAACAAAGCACCTCTCTGAAGTCACTAACCCGAGAATAAGCAGCCATCATAGCACTCCAAGAAATTACATTCCTCTCGGGCATTTCATCAAACAACACTCTAGCACTCTCAATATCCCCAACCTTTCCATACCCATCTACCATCACCGTCCACACAACTACATCCTTCGCAGAACTTTTGTCAAACAATACGCGTGCAACTTTCAAATCAAACAAGGAATAAAATTCAACAAGCGCACTAACGACAAAAGCATCATTCTCATATCCAAGTACAACAACATGGGCATGAACCAAATAACCTATTCGCTTTAGTTCACGATAAACTAACGCGCAAGCTTTTATCAATGGCGGGAAAGTATATTTATTAGCAAGAAACCCATGATCAATCAAATCTAAGTAACACAAAATCGCTTGTTTCGGAAAACGCGATAGAAAATACCCTCTGATCATTGAATTATACATGAAAATGTTCCTCTGCTGCAGGTTCTTGAAAATTCTACAAGCGTAAGAGAAGAAAGAATCGCCATCACAGCCGGAAGTTGCAGCAACTTCGAGTAAAGGTGAAATGGCGTATGGATTTTGTGGAAGGTAGGTCTTGAGGAGGTGGGCATGAATTTGTTTGAGATGTTGGACGGACTTGCATTTGCGTAGAAGGGGAGAAATTGCGTCGTTAAACGTTTGATGAATCATTTCAATGGCTGGTTTTTGAGTCAATCGTACAGATGGGAAATGGGTATTTCGACGGTAGTCAAATTGACGAGGTTGAGTTCCAACCGCCGGAGCGCGGCGGCGCGTAACCTTGGTGGGATTTTACCCTTTCCCGCCTGAACTTAAAAAATGTGACGAACAATAAGAGATTGTTTGCAATTCAAACTTCTCAAACCGATCAACGGATTCTTTGTCTTTAGGAAATGGGAAGAGACGGTTATAGCTCTGCTCTTTTGAAAAATGGCTATAAAAGGTCTACAGAAAAGTGATCCAAAATAATTTACTGAAAAGTAGCCAATGCGAATCTAGAGGAATTTTTTTAATCATCGGTTTGGGCAAATATAAATGGTCATGTGATAGAACGAAACAAAAAATATGTCTATTAGGTTCCTCTGCCCTAATCTTTCCATAAGTTTTCATCATTATATGTATTTGGTATAAAAGTTTCGAAAACATGTTTATTAGGTTCCTCAATATTAAGTATTCGTTAAATACACACAATTGATTGGACTTAAAATTGTTCATGCAACTGCAGATTAAGATTAAAAACTCGTCCAAGTGGGGTTTTTTTTTCAACTAAATCAAATTTAATAAAACAAACACTAGAATGATTAAACTCACATATAATCTTTTTCGAGTAGTAAACGTGTTTCAAGCACCATCTAAAATGGTGATGATGTCTTTTTCAACATGCATATTCTTTTATGTAGACCTTTTATTCTATTTTAGATGGAAGACAACAACGAACAAATACCCACCGGTGATAAAGCTACTGAAATGACTCGTAGGTTTTTGTAAATTGTTGGCTAAAATGCCATGTGATAAGCTTCAACGCGAGGTATAGTGCTGGAGCACTTTTGCTACTCGAAAAAAATTATACTTAAGGATTTAACCATTTAGGGTTTTATTTTATTAAATTTGATTTAGTTTAAAAATAAAAATCAATTAGCATGTAGACAAATTTTAAATCTAATTAATTTAGGCCGGATAAAGTGCTTGTGTTGAGGGATATAATAACCCTACTCTTCAAAAGTTGTGAACTAAAATGATCCATTTTTAATACTGATGAACCAAATACACCTAATGATGAAAACTCAAGGACTAAATAGTAATTTTATCAAAATTTAACTATTTTTTAATAGGATATATAATCATATGTCTTAGTTAATTTTTGTGAGCACAACAATTGTGTGAAATATGATCTTCCACATCTTTAATGGAAGATTATACGAATTATCGATGAGCCAAGCTAAATTCATTTTGACACGTTCTTTAGTTTATTGAAGATAGTGTGTAGCAATGAATGTTTGGTAAAGAGAAGAGGAACTTATGTGTACAAACACAAAGGTTTTCTAAGGAAAAAAAATATTTGAATTCGTTTTAAGTTGCACTCATCTTTGTTCGATCTAATCAAATGGTCAATAAAAAGTTAATCATATTACAGACTTTCCTTTTTAAAAGAATTTTCTTTTCAAGTTTTTTCTCCATCTCTAATGGAAGGAGGATGCAAGGAGATGGATTGCACCCAAATACAACTCTTTCCAAGGTCTATCCTTCATTTTATTTTCCTTGCTAATACAAACTTTAACGTTTCATTTTAGTTTCTACGGTACTTTTTATTCCTTTAATAATTTTAATGAAGATTAAATTGGAAGAATAAGTTGAAGATTTATTAAGATTAATTCAATTCATGAAAAAAAAAAGAATCACGATATTCAATTTTTGTCAACAACTCAATAGCATCTCTACTTGTTCTATAGTGACATGGTTGGTGATTCGATATTTTCACTGTATCGTAGAATGTCAAAATGACACTAATACAAATGGCATATAAACAATAAACGTATATTTGAAAATCTTAAAACATTTATTCATTAATTTAATTTTTTTTGAAAATTTTTCAGATATCAATTTTATATTAACTTGAGACTTGTATATTTCCATCGACGTTTTAAATAATGAACTTTTAGTTTTTACAACGACAAACCGTGATAGATCAACCATGTGATATACTTTTTATATTTATAAATATTTTCAAATAATTTTATCACATTATGCAAATTCAAATATTTGAAAAAGGGCTCCAAAATTTCAATTTTCATCTATGAAACCAAAAAAAAAAACAACCAACCTTCAACGGTGAGTCTTCGGATTGAAATCAGTCCGTTTGTGGAAAGGACATGGAGAGAGAAAACTTGAAAAGGAAGACGAATTCAATTCTCGAATTCAATGCAATCAACAACCCTAAAGTGATCGAATTTAATTTCTTCTGCCAGAATCAGAGAACACAACCACCACTGTACAGTTATTCCACTGGTAATTGCCTCAAATCTTACCATCTTTGATTAAAAAGAGAAAGAAATTTTTGCATTTCGATCTTTGGATGCTGTTTGGTTACTGTTTTTTTTTTTTCCTTTTTCCCATTCATTTAAGAGCTCACCCATGGCGCAGTTCAGTATCTTTCTTTATGATTCTGCTTTGTGGGCAAGTAGAATTTGAATTATCGAGTGTTTAATAGAGTAAGAATGTGTATTCTGAATAACAATTATGAGTGGATTGGATATGCATATGCGTGGTGAAGAATCAGCTTCTGGGAAGAGAGAGCTTAGAGATTATTTAGCTTCTCAACGTGTTCATTCCCGCCATAGGCGATCTAGAAGGTTTTATTTGCAAATAGAGGACGTTTTGTTGTTTGTCTGTTGCGTTTTGATTTGTTTATTGTTTGGTTGAGTGCATAGAGATTAAGATTTTTTTGCTTCCTTTATTTTTGGTTGATTCTTAGAAACTGGAGAGTGGATGTTGGAGATATACGTGGGCTAATTAATATATGTTTTTTTTTTTTTTTTTTTCCCTATTTTCACCTTCATTGCTTTGTCGATGTTGAATTTTGAAAGCTGGATCCGTTGGTTTCTTAAAGAAAAGGGAAAGTGCAAGCAAATGAAGTTCTCAGTTTACTGATTGGCAGGGAACTAAACTTGAATAGAGAAAAACGTGGGGATGGCAATAAGCTGTTGTTTCACTTAATGTTCTCATTTGTCGTTCATTTTTACTCACACAAAGTTTCTTCATGACTCATGAAGATTTTATAGAATCTATGAATTGATAAATTCATTTCGTCACTCTTTAATGATCATTACATCATGTCACTAACTTATGAGTTATAACCATTTTGTTCTTCTTCTTCTCCCTTTCAGCTCTTCAGACAAGAACTCCAATGGGTTTAGAGGCGGAAGTCTGCATTCTAATAGCAAGAATGACCGGAGTGATGCACAAGTGAGGCAACAAATCCTAGTTATCATTATCATATTAGTGTTTTTTTTATGTGTGTGGATCCATGATGACTGTCTCATGAGCTATTGGATCTCGTGCATCAGTTGTGATTAAAATGACTTCGACAATAATTTTAGGTGAATGTTGTACTGACAGGCATCCCCACTTTCTACGAGCGGTATCAGAGCACGAAGTCCTCTACATGAGCAGTCTACAGATTTTAATGACAATTCATCAACTAAACAGCGAGCATCTTTAGAAAATGATGTAAGCATCTAGTTTTTCTCTCACTAATGTTTCATGCGCAGTTGGATTCCTTATATGTTATGTGCTGAGGTAATCTATTTCAAGATATCAACAACTCTGGATGGGCAAGTCAATAAAGTGCCAAACAGTGGTTCAATTGCCAGTTATGTTGAAAATATTTTAACATCTCAATTGGTACACTTACAAATTGCAGATCGAGTTGCTACAGCTGCGGTTGCAACAAGAGAGATCTATGCGAAGTATGCTTGAAAGAGCAATGGGTCGTGCATCTAGTACTTTATCTCCCGGCCACAGGCACTTAGCCCAGGTAATTCTTTCACTTTTTCAGGCATGTATTGAAGTATTGTTTTGATGCTTTCGATGGTTCTAGTATACATTTATTTTCTCGATTTTGGAAACCTTTTGTGATTATTCTATAGGAGTTATTTTGCAAGGTTGGAGTCCCTTCTTGTCAAGGGAGCTTCCTTCTTTTGTGAGTTTTTTTTTTATTTTTTTATTTTTTTTTTATTTTTTATATGCTCTTGTATTTTCTCTTTTTGCTCGATGGAAGTTGTTCGTTTTATAAAAAGGATTGAATCTTGGATTTGAAATTTCAAATAACTCCTAGTTGTTTATTATATTAATTATTATAATAGATTATTAATTTCATACTCACCTTTACCCAAAGTACATTTTACCAGACGAAGGATTTGATCTCAGAGATTGAATTGCTTGAAGAAGAGGTTGCAAACCGTGAACAGCATGTTCTCTCTCTCTACAGAAGTATTTTTGAAAATTGTGTTAGTAAGCCATCTTCTCAGCAAAATTCAGTTACAGCCTCTCCTGCTCATGGAAAGCATGAATCAAGAAAACACCCCAGTATCATTTCGAGCGCATTTTGTTCATCGAGGAAGTTTCCTTTGGGACCTTTGCAACCTTTCTCTGTAAATGACTTGGGAAAAAGAACCTCAAATGCTGGTCCTAATTCTTTGTTTGGAGGTAAAAGCGACATAAGTACGGGAAAAACTTCAGGCACTGCAAAGGTACGCTTGATAGTTAATATATAGGTTGTGTGTGTCCTGCTTGGCTAAAAAGTAAGTTTTGCATTGAGACTAAGAATATTCGATGTAGCTGTTAAGTTGGATCCTTCCTACTACAGCATCATTATTTGTAAACCATACAGGGATATCAAGTAGTGACTATTTGTAGAAAATAATCAAAATTTCTAAATACGGCAACTCCTTCAAACGCTACCAGAACCAAAAATGTTTCTTGCCCAATGGACATATATCATTCAGTATTCTACATGTTGATATTTTATTTGCTTGGTAGTCAGTTACTTTCTGTGGCCAGTATTGAAATTGACTCGTCAGAGTAATTTGTCAGGTTCGTGAAGCTTTTTCCCAGATGAAGAGAACTTCTCTGCGATCTCTAAAAGATCATCTTTTTGAATGTCCAAGTAAATTATCAGAGGAGATGGTGAGATGCATGGCTTTCATATACTGCTCTCTTCATAGAGTGGCATCAAACAAGGCTCAAAAAAAGGCAGGTTCCTTCCCTCAAGTTAAACAGCCTCAACGTGAACCGGTGGAGGAACAATTTGGGGGTGGGAAAGCAATGCTGGAAATACATTGCATATCAACCAATAACAGCCAGTTCTCTCGTGCTTCGTACGCAATCAACAATTACAGGTAGGTTTCTTGCTTGGAAATGTATTTTCCTATGGGGGTAGGGGATGATGTAGAAAGGGAAGACTTAATCGGTCTTTATCTTCCAAAAATTCCGTGAATTATTGGAGTTCATTTTTTTTAATGATTGTCTGGGAGATATTTGATTCAAGCTTTATCTTTTTCTTTTTTTCTTTTTTTAGTTTTTTTTTTTTATTGTCTACATGTATAAAGAGAGTAATTTAGTGGGTTCTTTTTTATTGGTTTCAGAGTATTAGTTGAGCAGCTGGAAAAAGTGAATGTTAGTAAGATGGGGATTGATGCTCAAACTGCATTCTGGATTAATGTCTATAATGCTCTTCTAATGCATGTAAGATTAGCTAATTGTGACATTTCCCGTTCGCATTTCTTATTTTGTTGAGCTTATCTTGCCTGTCTTTTTCAGGCCTACTTGGCATATGGAATTCCTCATGGCTCTCTAAGAAGGTTGGCTTTGTTCCACAAGGTATTGCATTTCTCTGTCTGCAGTACATGAACACAAACTGGCATATCAATATCTTCATTTTCCAAAAAAAATTGAGATAGCTATCTGGGAGTTACCAATATGTGTTATAATGCTCTAGACCTATACTGTAGGTGGACAATCTAAGGGGGTTTTGTTGGTTTCAAAATTTGTCTTTTTTCTTTCCAGTTTTCATCCACACATATTCCCGTTTAAAATCTTTGTGCTGTGTCCTATGAGTGAATTCAGTTGTTTTAGATAGACAAGCATTCTTGATGGGCTTTTCAGTATAGTGCAGGCTGCTTATAACATCGGTGGCCATATCATCAGTGCAAATGCGATAGAGCAATCAATTTTTTTCTTCAAATCTCCCCGAATAGGATGGGTATGCACTATTCTCTTAAGCTGTTGCTGCTGGTGTGGTGACTTGTCCTGGAGTTCCTATTTAATACCCTGTTAAAGGAGATGTTAAAGTGAAGTTTTGGTTTTGACTATGTTTTTGTATCAACTACAGTGGCTTGAAACCATCATTTCAACTGCGCTGAGGAAGAAGTCTGGGGAAGAAAGGCAACTCATCTCGTCAAAATTGGGTCTTCCTAGTCCTCAACCTCTTGTTTGCTTTGGCCTTTGCACGGGTGCCTCTTCAGATCCTGTGGTAAATTATTTTGATCTCTATCAGTTTTTTTGACGAAATGGATCCGTTTTTGTTCTTTAACACCAAATTGAAAAGATAGAAAATCGAATAGCTTTGTTCAGAAACATAATAAAACAAATTTATGTGAGGCTTCTTACCGTGATTACTTACTCCGAGAGGGGCAAGACAGTAATTTTGCTTGAATAAGTTAGTTATTGGCAGAAGAAGGCGTGTCTGTTATGGAAGGAATGTTGGCTGAAGGTTTGTGTAGGGTTTTGGGGGTGAGGTGAGTGGGAATTTTGGTGTTAAGCTGATCGTGGACTTGTGGAGAGAGAATAGATGGAGTACTTTGTTCGTTCTCATTTTCCTCAGATGCACACCAGTTTATATTTATCATTTCCAAGAATTTTGTGGTTTTCTGAACTACGTATGTTGCAAAAGATTACTTAGTAGCTGCCTTGTTTAAACCTGTAGCTGAAAGTATACACGGCATCAAATGTTAAAGAGGAGCTTGAAGCGGCCAAAAGGGATTTTCTCCAAGCGAATATAGTTGTGAAGAAGTCGAAGAAAGTATTCCTACCAAAGGTGCTAGAAAGATTTGCACGCGAGGCATCCATCAGCTCAGACGAACTCCCAAAATGGGTTTCTGATAATGTCGATGGGAAGCTCCAGGAGTCGATACAGAAATGTATGGAACACCGAACCGGCAAAAAGACATCTCAGATCATCGAATGGTTACCTTACAGCTCAAGGTTTCGGTATGTATTTTCTACCAATCTAACTGAAAGGCCATGGTGGTCGTAAGATTCACAATGTTGTTAACTCATCGATGTGAAGTTTCGAAAATAGTAGGACCAACAATTTTTCTGCTAATCTGAGGGGAAATGGATTTAGGTTGTTGAAACTTGAAATAACTCATTTGATTGTGTATATATATTGGGTCTGATTGTTGCAACTTACCTTATAGCTGCATTTTGAACTCTACCTCTATTTATGCAAAGCCGATGTGTTGTTCCGAAAAGATTCAACTTCAAATCTATATTTCAATATCGTTGAAACAGATGATCTTTTGGTGAATGAAGCAATGTCATGGTTCAATTTCCACTAAACAGTATAAATCCTCCAACTTGTTCTAAAAGGTCGAAGCATTTCGAGTAGTTTGTTGACACAAGTAAGGTTAAGAAAACCTCTTAAGTTATTTCGATATTGACACTCTGACAAATAAGAGGCAGGAATTGATTCTCTTTGGAAAGCAGATCTTTTCTTTGATTGAGAATATTGGTATTCTTTTGTTACATTGAACAGTATGAAAGTTGGGAGTGATTAAATGTGCAAAGTTCATTAGAGGTTTGAAATAAAGACTTTGAAAAGCAAACAAATGAGTGATTTATAACACTATTAATCATTTAATAATGCTTTTGTCAGATTTGCTTCACAAAGATCTCTTTTGACTTCTTCACCATTTCTCCTTCAGTCTTACTTTGACATTTTCCACAACAAAAAAACAGATTCTTTTCTAAACAAAAAAAAAAAAAAACTAATTTTGAGATTAAAAAAAGTTGTTGGGAAAATGAATTGCACTAACAAAAAATTCACTAATAAACATTATTTTCTCAAGAATATTTTTTTCCCTATATGAATAGATTTAAATTTGAAAATGAGATATTCAAAATCTTAATTTGATTTTTGTTTTAACTTTATGTATGATAGTTCTCTTGATATTTCTTTTTTTTTTTTTTAAGAAAATGAAAATGAGAGAATGAAGCCTAAAAGGTTTTCTAAAATAAAATTTGAATATAATTCAACTATCATATGATATGTGTTAGCGATCAAAAGGTCTGTGGTATGAACGTTTCTTCTCAATTTATATGGTAAAATATACTAATAAGATAAAATGAAATTCCATGAATTATGTTAGGCTACCAATAAATTTTAAGCTCGAAATATAATAATCAGTGTCTCTACCCGTCATAACCTATAATTAACTACAATATTTCTCTTTCAAATCCTTATTTGCCTACATTATTTACTATTTCTTATTTAGGCTAAAACAATATGCACTTCGTACGCAAACTATTATAATTCACAAACTAAAATAATCAATCCAATCAATCAAACATCCTTATATATTCAAACAAAGAATGAATGATAGAGGTTTGAAAACAAAAGATTATCGACCATTATTCCACAAACTTGATATGTCTTATGAAAATAGTGAATCTGTAATTTCCAAAAAAATATATAAATTCATCCAAATTAGGTATATATATATGTGTGTGTGTGTGTGTATATGTATATGTGTACATATGTTTATATATATAGATTTGAAAATATAAAATCTACCCACTTAATATTAAGGGTTTCTATCCTTATTCACATGGATTGTATATTTTTTTTTTAATGTATAAAAAGAATGGAAATGTTCTTAACAAATCAACCCATACTTATTTCTAAAAAGGTTAAATCATAGGTTTCGTCCACAAAAATTAAAATTGGTGTCTTTTTAGTTCCTACAATTCAAAAAGTTGTTGATAGATTTTAGTAGACTTAATTATTGTATCTCTCCGTTTATTAAATTCTTAACTTTCAACTTTGTGACTAATAAATTTTTGACATACACATATGAATTGTTTCAAATGTAATAAAACAAACTAAAATATTTACAAATATAACAAAATCTCGCGGTCTATCTATGATACACTATACATATAGTAGTAGTAGTCTATGATAGACGGTAATATTTTTCTATATTTGTAAATATTTTCAAAATTCTTGAAATTAACATATCTATTATATATAAACTATTTCAGAACTCTAAACATTTAATCTTATTTTTGGTAGGTCTATAAATTTAAAAAATTATTGAATTAGACGATGACCTATTAGTTACAAATAAAAAAAATTCACGAACATATTAAACACAGAATTAAAAGTTTAAAAATTTATTAACGATTTTCGAAATTTAGTAACCTATATTATAGATACAAAATCAAAATTGATGCTTTATTAAACCTTTTTAAAATTCAAAAACTAATTGGAAACAAACTAATAAATTTGCAAATTAACTTAAAAGGACAAAATAAAATATAAAAAAGAGGAAGGTAAAGAAGAAAGTTTGTGTACAATGAAGAACAAAACTAATGGGGTTAGAAAGTGGTCAACTTAATTAATTGTCTATGGAAATCTTTTGTTGAGGCACTAATTTAAATAACAACAAAAGTTGCAATTTTTTCAACCTTTGTATTATTTTTGTTGTCATCTCCTCCTAATTGGATGATGCAATCATCATTATTTATGAGACAAATTAACCCTTTAATATATCAAACCAAACTTAAATGTGGTTCACCTTCTTCTTCAAACCTATAGATTTTGGATTAATATAATGCTAATTAAACACAAAGAGAGGTTATTAATTGGTTTCACATTCTAACCTTATTCTATCTTTATTTATTCCCTTAAAACTTTTATTTTAATTTTTTAAAATCTTTTTTAAATACATCTAAATGTGTCAATAGGTTCACTGCTCCTGAGTGAATTCGATTACAATTTCTTTTTATTGGACCGAATACTCGTTTCCTCTCGCTCTTGATCGGATAAGATAACAATTCTTTTGATTGGATCAAATACTATATTAGATAGTACAGAGTTTTATCTCAAAAGCAATTGATAATAAATGAAATAAAATATATTTATCTTATATGGAGTGTGAGTTCGATCCCTTTTGATTTTTTCAACTAAGATTCTAAAAAACCAGTGTCTATCTAAAATTTTTTTATACAATTATTAGACTTTTCATTTTTAATCAAAATTTGGAAGGGTATTATTACCCATAAATTAGTCTTTTACCTTTGTGGTTACCAATAAATACATAAACAAACAAACAAATAATTATAATTCATTACAACACTACATTTCAAATATATATAAGAAAAGAATTTGATATGTGAGTTCAAAAATGACCAATGATTATTTGATAAGTTCAACTATGTTAAAAGTTGACAAAATATTAATTTACAATTTAATAATTTTTGGAATTGATAATATTGATTTAATATTTATACCTAAATACATGTGGTTTGTGAAGTATATATATTTTATTGCATTTATTAAGAGAGAATACCACATATATATATATATATATATATATATATATATATATATATAATATGTTAGAATTAAATGAAGAGTTGGAGAATAAACATCAAACTTACATTTTTATTTATTTTAAGACTTATACATATTTGATGTATTCTAATCCCATTTGTGTATATTTATTGTTTGAATTTTCATTTCTTTTATTATCTTAGAGAATCATGAATGATTATTTGTATAGGTTTTTCTTTAAAAAAATGAATACTAAAAGAATACTAAGAGAATCATGAAAACAATCCTAATAATTTGTAAGAGAAGGAACAATTAAACGTCCATCCAAATATAATTCAATTGGTTAAAATATATATTATAGACGAAATAGTTAGAAGTTTAATTTTCACTTTACTCGTTAAACCCTAAAATTAGGGAAAAAGAAAGAAAAATCGTGTATCAATAAATTCTATATTTATTTTTGCCTTATCGAACTTCTCAAAATCCGTTTCTCACATTTATTTTTTAATTTTTAAAATTTTAAATTTTGAAAATGAATCATTAACTAATTTAAAATTTTGAAAGGTTCAACATAACCATTCCTATGAAACACACTCTCAATTTGTAGGTCTAATAAAACTAACGACTTCACAAAAATTCTATTATGAAGTCAAGTTGAATAATTCATTGTATTATTTAAGTTATGTTGTTATTATTTATTTTAAGAAATCTCTTGACTTGATCTTAATTTCAACGTAACATTTTAATAATATCATTTTTTCAACGTATATTATATCTCAATTGATATAAAATATATACCATCGATCAAAAAGTTAGATGTTCGAATATCTCATTTTTGCGTCTTGTCAAATTAAGAAGAAAACTAATTGACTTAAAAAACGTAGATTATAAAATTTAATTCGTATTTTTAGATAAAACCATAAACTAATACTTTTAAACTTCACTATTTTTGTGATAAATTATATCTACACAGGTTTTTTCATAAGCATTTAGAACTTAACCCTTATTTGAATCGAATAAACGTTTGGGTCATGAAATGATAGTGGCAATCATTTACGTGACATGAAAATTCAATTTTTTTAGTCGCATGTGGTTCTAAGTTTTGAACTTTCGTTCATTATAATAGTTTTAGGTTTAGTTTAATTTTTTACTTAGAAATGAATGTTTATTTTGTTACATAAAAATGGATTTTATATTATTTGTCCTCAATTTGTAAAATTTTAACACTAAAATGTTTACACACAATGGAATCCCACTATATACAAATTTATGATAATAACATAGTAAGAGATTTGGTGAATGAAATTTCATGATAAAAATAGATAAGATAAAAAATGAAAGTAAAAGTATTGAGACTAAAATCAACATTTCTATTCTAATAGAAACAAATTAAATAAGTAAAAGTTGATAAAAATTTTTCATTTTTTTTTTAAATTTAAGAATAAAAATTTTAATAGTGATGTTTAAACATTATAAATATAAAATAAAATCAATAATTTTGGTGAAGAACAATAAATTATAATAAAAATGACAAAAATATTTGGTGAACAAACTGAGTGAAACTTCGGCCAAACCCCTTTATATAGTTATACCAAATCACCTTTAATTATCACTTCATATTTTATTTCTAAGTTCAAAGACAAAACCCACTAAGTATTATAATTCTGATTTTCGTTACATAATATTAATAACACTTTATAATTCCATTTTATGTGCCTAATTCAATCTTAGAGTCTCACAAAATAAAATAAAAATAAATTCTTAAATTTTGACATTCATTTCCGAAATATTGTAATATTATTTTCTAAAGACCTAATTAGATGTTTTCAAAACTATTATTTAAATAGAAAAAAAAAAACTTTAGATATAAAAATTTCTTCAATTGAGCCCTTCAACTTTCACTAAAACTTAAATTTAGTAATTCATAATGATTATTTTCATACATGAAGAAAACAAGATTTATTTTTCACAATGATTAAATAGTAATTTTTCTTATTAAAACAATCAACAACATTGCATGGATTAGTTTTAAAATATATATAAACTAAAATTGGATACAATCAGAACAAAGTGAATATTAATTTATATGAATTTTGAGGTTGTATCAATTTAAACTTCAAGCTTAGCGAGTTAAATTAAACTCAAAGTTTAGTTTGGAAGTTATGAAAAAGAATATTTAAAATATAATAGAAAAAGAATATTGAAAACAATAACTAAATTATGTATTTGTTTTAAAGAAAAAAAGGAGTGTAATGGTTTGTTAACCAAACTCCAAAGAAAAGCCAAAATAAAAGTCAGAATCTCCAAATATAAAGGAAAGGAAGGAGGGCATGGAAGAAGAATCTTCTTAACTTTCCCTCTCAATTCCTTTCTCTCCATTTTTCCCCCTAAACCAAAATCCAATTTTCCTTCCTCTTTTTTTCCAAATTAATTTATTCATTTCTCAAATTAACTCTTCATATTCTTATAAAACAAAAAAAAGATATATATATAATAAAAATTGATAAATACCTTTTTATTTCCCTTTGTTCCGATAACTGCCAAATAATATCACCATGTTTCCGTTTTTCCGTTATTACCCTTCCTTCTTCATCTTCTTCCTCTTCTTCAACTTCCTCTCCTCCTCTGTTTTCCTCTTCTCCCCTGTTTTTCCCGCCAGAACTTTCCCCGATAACAACAACCAAGATTACTACGCATGGAGAAACTTCGCTCGCTTCCTCGACGCCGGCAAGGGTACAGAAGTTAACGGCATGTCCGAATTGAAGAAGTATTTGAATCGATTCGGTTACCTTCCGATTCCTCCTCAAAACAACTTCTCTGATATCTTTGACGATCAATTCGTATCGGCCTTGAGTTTGTATCAAAATCGCTTAGGTTTATCAGTCACTGGAAAGCTTGATTCCGAAACAATCGCTAGCATCATGTCACCGAGATGTGGAATTAGTGACCTAACTAAAATCAACAACAACGGAAGTACAATTCATTCAACTCGCCGGTACGCTTTCTTTAACGGCCAACCGAGATGGATTCGATCATCAACTTTAACTTACGCTCTCTCACCGGATTACACAATCGATTATCTAACTTCATCAGAAATCCGCAAAGTCGTTCGACGATCATTCTCGCGATGGTCCGCTGTGATTCCGTTGAACTTCACAGAGTCCTCCGATTACGATTCATCAGATATCCGAATCGGATTCTACCGTGGCGATCACGGAGACGGAGAGGCGTTCGACGGAGTATTAGGCGTTTTGGCGCACGCGTTTTCGCCGGAAAACGGAAGGCTGCACTTAGATGCGGCGGAGAGGTGGGCGGTGAATTTCGAGAAGGAGAAATCGAAAGTAGCTGTGGATTTGGAATCAGTTGTAACGCATGAGATTGGGCATGTTCTTGGATTGGCTCATTCGACGGTGAAGGAATCGGTGATGTATCCGAGTTTGAGTCCGAGAGGGAAGAAGGTGGATCTTAGGATTGATGATGTTGAAGGAATTCAGGTTTTGTATGGTACAAACCCTAATTTCAAATTGGAATCCTTCTTGGAATCTGAAAAATCGATGAACAGTAATGGATCATCATCATCTTCTTCAAACAGTAACTCTAATCTCCTCTTCTTATTGTTCTTCTACTTTTTGATTATGATTTGGTGATTTAGGGTTTCTTTTTTCTTCTCCTTTTTTCATTTTGTACTTGCAAAGTGTATATGTATTGGAAAGTTACACCAAAAACACAAAAAAGGAATCAAAAAGAAAGGAAAAGGGAATCATTCTTTCACTCTGTTCACAACAAAAATCTATACAACCGTTATCTAGCACTTACAAACTATAGCAACTACTTGAATTGATTATAATCAAGATCAAAATACCCTTACAACTTTTAAAGAATAGATTCATATAATAAGAAACTAGAAAGAGTTGGATTATATCTGTAATATTGAAATCTTGATATAGTATCAAGTTTTCAAAAGTTAGGTTTAAATATCAATCAACAATGTTGTTTACGAACCCTACTTATTTTTGTACGAAATTAATAATAGATAATATTTTACCGAATAGTATGATTAATTATAATTTTTATAAAAATGGGAAGGAAAAAGGTTTTTAGTTTCTATGTGGATTTCTTATAATGATTGGAGAGAAGAATGAGAGCATTGAAACTAATTTAATTTTCACTATTCTATTCACTAATAAGTAATAGTGATGAACTCAAATATGTAATAATTTTAGGATCTTCATAATAATACTTCAATTGATTGTTTCTTTATAAAATAAGTATTTAAAATGGTCTATGGCCTACAAAATAAAATTGGACATAATCTTTTTTTTTTTTTTCTTTCTATAAGTCCTTAAATTAACATGAATTGAGACATTAAAAGATATATATGGACTTTAAATATAATTTAAGCTATTTGTTACCTCACACCATATTCTTATTTAATTTATATATAAAAGAAAATGGAAAATTCAAGCTGGTCAAAGACATTTGTGTCAAGTTTTGAATAACAAAGAAATCAAATGGACAAACAAAAAAATTGTTGAAAAATAGAAAGAGAAAAAGATAGGGAAAGAAACATTATATTAAAATAAATACAAAAATTATATGAAATTTGAAATGTGTAATGAAGGGTGTGTCTTTGTGTGTGGACCAATTGAAAGTATATACTTTTAAAGAATGGAATTGCCAAAGTGAAAGAAAGCCCTAATAATAAAGGACAATAATATGGGGAAGAAAGAAAGTTAATTAGAACAAGTTAAAGCCAAAAAGACAAGAGAAAATGTTTTTGACTTAGAGGAGACTTTTATTTGTATAATATTGTAATATTTTGATTGAGATTTAACAAAGAATATGCCTAACCTTAGCTTTTGGATTAAAATCATCATTTGGGTATCACTTTATACTTAAGATAATAGCAAAACCCTATCATCCTTAACAATAATATAAATTATATATCATTCTTCAAAGTTCATTCCTTGATGGCTCTAATTTTTTATTAAACCGAAAATTGAAAGTCTACGATTTTTAAAACTTAGTTTTAAACTTACTAGAATTAAACTTTTGAAAGTTTAAGTATGTAATGGGTGTCTCATAAATCTTAAAATTGAGAGATTAGACTTGCGATTTAATATTAGATTCTTCTTGAATCGAAACAATTTTATCTTGTAACAATTTTCTATTGCTTTTGTTTGATAGAAACAATTGGATAAGACTTAGATGTTTGTTTTTGTTAAGTTTTTATTTTCTTAATCTCATGTACTTGTCATGGTGTGTCCAAAGTCACTCATATGTTTGTCTAAGAGATAAATATGTCATGACATGCATCATTGTTTTTAGTATTATTATATATACATAGGGCATTTAGTATTTCAATTTCAAATTTACATTTTTAAACCTTTGTGTATTGCTAAATTAAATAGAAATTAATCTTATATATATATATAATTTTGATCATACAATTAAAGTCATCCATAGATAGCGATTGACCTTTTAAATATAACAAACCTAAACGGGTCTTCTTCCTTTCCCATTTTTTTTTTAAAATTACTATAACTTTCTTTAAATATTATATACTCTTTAAATTAAAAAGAAAAAGCCATCAATAACAAGTCTTTTCAAGACAATAAATTAATATTACAAAAAAAAAAAAAAAAAAAGTCAAGTTTTGGGAGTTAAAAGACCTAAGTCTAATTATGTAAAAATATTAAAAAGAGATCCTTTAAGAAAAAGTATAAAAATATTTTTACTTTTGTGTGTTTTTTTTATTAAATAATTATCATTAATGTAATTACTTTGTAAAGTTGAACCATATTATGGGTTGAAAGGCTTTCTCAATACATTCATTAAAGCTATGAATTTGACTATTAAGATCAAAGACATTAATATCAACTTTTTTTAATTACCCAAAATTTCATTTCACATTTAAATGCTTTCCACGTATAATTGAAAAACAAAAAAAAGCATGTTTTAAATCTAAGTAATTGGTCAAAATCTATTTAAACCTTTACCCATCAAGTATATATATTAGTCAACAAAATTTCATCCAAAGGTTTACGTGAAATTAAACGAACTCATGTTACTAAAATGAACTAGATGTATGATTCTCTGTCTCTATAATTGTTTGTCCTAAAAAGAGCCATAGTTTCATGTACAGGTGTCGTGTCGGGGAGACATTTTTAGTTATAAACTTTCGGAAACAATTTTCTATCCATCTTATAATATATATATATAAGAAAGTTAAAAAATGATATCTTTTAGTATCCACAAAAGAAGATATTATGTAACAATAGATTGTTATTTTTTTTATTTTTTTATTTATTTTTTTGTGGATGTGATAAGATGATGCGTTAGTCTAATCAATCGTAAGTTAAAAGGAGCCCACTAAAACCCAAATTGGGCCGGCCCAATTTCTACTTTGATAAAAGTCTCATATCCTGAACGAATCTTCCAAAACTCGGATCATATTTTAGTTCCATAATGTTTGTCTATTAATTTAATTTCTTTTATGATTCTTTATATATTAGTAATAAAGATATTGTTACGAAAATTTTTTATGAATACCCTTAAAATGTGTTATGGAAAATTGGATAGGTTTCACTATTTGAAAACATTCCTTTAATAATATTTAGTTGACATTTCCACTATTTCTAAATTGAGATTTTGTCATTCAATCAACACAAACAATTTAAACCATTTATAAATAGCATAATATAAAGGTATGAAATGTCAATTTTGACTATAAGGATAATTAAATAAAAATATTTATAAAATATTTATGTCTATGGACTTTCAAAAAAAAAAAAAAAGGAAAAAAATAATAAGAACAAAAAAATATTTGAACTAAATATATAAACGTTTTTTTTTTACCGTTAACACATGACCAATTTACATTATATTAAAATGGGTTAAAATGCCAATTGTTTTTAGGATTAAATAAAATTTTGCTCTTATATTTTAGTATTTGTTCAAATTTTAATTATTGTAGTTTCAATAAATCTTAATTTTAATTTTTAAAATTTAATCTTTTATTAAAATCGATTAAATAAAATTATCGTTATTTCGTACAGGGAATATGTTTTCAAAATTTGTAAAGTAAATGTGCCAACAGATAATCAAAAGAGTTTGAACAAAACAACAATAAACTTAGTAAAGACAGAAGATATAATAATTATGAGAAAAAAGAAGAGTTTACTAAATTAATTAATCAACAAAAAAAAGGGGGGGATTAGAGAGAAAATATAGCATAAAAAAATCCAAGTTAATTAGAGATGGAGAAAGAATTTAGGGATTAATTTAGGTATGAAGCACTCAGATATGGATATATTTATATATATATAAATAGACAGAGAATCAAGAACAGAGGCTAGATCTAGAATATTCCATTTTACCTTTTGTTTTATTCTTCCGGAGGACGACGGACGACGGGAATCGGAGTCCGTTTAAGGGCGGCTGAGGCGGGAAATTGTAGGGTAAGAAGAGAATGCAGGTTGAGTTAGAAGAAATGTGGTGGGAAAAGAGAGAAGGAAAGTAACTAGGAAATTGTGAGAGGGAAATTGGAAGGGGAATAGTGATGATGATGAGAGGAGGAATGGAAGATGCGGCAGTGATCGGAGGATTGATGGTGGTGCAGTTGATATACGCCGGAAATTCGGTATTGTTGAGTTATTTGATGTCGTTAGGGCTAAATCCGCTCACCGTCGTTGTTTGTTTCGCGGCTGCTACTTCTCTCTTTCTCTCTCCTCTCGCCTTTTATTTTGAAAGGTCTTTCTCTCTCTTTATTTGCTTCTTTACATACACAAATTTTGTAATTCTCTTGCTATCAATTATATTATTTTATTATACGAAACAAAAATTAAGAAATTTAAAGATACAATATTTATTGGAAAATAGTTAAAAATGATAAATTTAATTAAATATTTATAAAATATAGCGTTACATTATTTCTATTAGCCACATGGATAGACATTAATTAATAAAAGTCATTGATAAAATTCAAAACTAAAAGTGATAAACTTAATATTTATTTATATAAGATTTATATTTATTTTATTTAAAATTTATCCGTAGTTTATTTTAAAAACGTTAAACCTTAGTTTTTATGAATTTTTTTATTTTTTAAAATTATAAGTTTAAAAGTATTTTTGAAAGTTTAGTGTATATTTATAGTTAAATATATATTTTTTATTTGATTAGTTATTGTTTGAAGAGAAGTTTTATCATAAAATTTTTGTGGGATTTGTGAAATTTTATGTTTTAACCTCAAATTAATAAACTTATTTTTTAATTTATTTTAAGTTTAAGAATATTTATAAATTTTTGTCTATGTGTAATAATGTAGAATTAATCAACATAATTATAAGTCTGCACAATATTATTCATCCTTATAGAAAAGATTAATTAGATGGTATTAAAGAAAAAAACAGATGTATTTGTTAAAGTTATGAATTTAAATAATGATCAATTTTAAGAAGTGATATTGATACAAAGTGATGAGATTGAAGAATGATGATGTGGAAATGCATATGCAGGAGGAAATGGCCAAAGAAATTGAGTTTTAAGTTGATGCTTCAACTTGTTCTCATCTCCTTTGGAGGGTAATTAATATTCAATTATAAATTAATTGTATATTCCCATATAAATTATAATTATACTCTAATTAATTAATTGAGTTTTTATTTATTTATTTAATTATTTGTTTAATTAACTTTAATATATATTTTTATTTAATTAATTTTGTGCAGAGTAACTTTGTTCCAAAGTTTGCTATTAGAAGGTATAAAGCTGACTTCTCCGGCCATGGCTACTGCCATGCCCAACCTTGCCCCTGGCCTCATCTTTATCATTGCCTGGTGTTTTAGGTATATATATATATATATACAAAGATCATATATTATATAGTTCATATCAGTCATATAAAGATCATATTTGAGAATTACTTGAAATGTAATATGGTGTGTGTATTATGTATGCAGATTAGAGAGAGTGGAAGTTAGTTGTGTATACAGCAAAGTAAAGATATTAGGGACATTGCTATGTGTAGTAGGTGCAATCACAATGAGCATAATACAAAGCAGCATTATAATACCATCAAAACACCAACAACTAACGACAACTACTTCGTCTCCACCACCACTACTTACCACCATTGTACTCTTCAATAAGGAAAAAATTGTTGGTTGTTTCTACTTAATGCTGGCTGTCTTCATATTATCAAGCAACGTTGTCTTGCAGGTAAATTTAGTCGGTGATCGACCGATCGATCGATGATTATATTTGTATATATGTATAATGTTTGTATGTATTATAGGCAACGGCACTAGGTGAATTACCAGCACCAATGTCATTGAGTGCAATAACATCCTTTATTGGAGTGTTCACCACTGCATCTATAATGCTACTTCAAAATCACAACTTACTAAAAGATTGGTCCGTTCTCAACATTAAGGATTTATTCTCCTATTCTCTTTTGGTAAAAATAGAAAACTTTAATTTATTGTTGTTGTTGTTATTATGGGAATACAATAATGAATCGATAATTATATATATATATATGTATATATATGTATATATATGTATGTATTAGGGAGGAATAATGAGTGGGATAAGCTTGAGCTTCAATGGATGGGCAATGAAGAAGAGAGGACCAGTTTTGGTATCAATTTTCAGTCCAATTGGAACTGTTTTCTCTGTCATTCTCTCGCTCTTCACCTTAGGAGACACTATTTCTGTTGAAAGGTACCATTACTTTTACATTATTGTTATTCCAAACCAAACTCTTTCTCTAACTCATCAATTTCTAACCGTAACCTTGTCTAGCTTCGTCAATTTTAACTCTAAACTTTCATTTTCATCTAATTTACACGCTTAGTTACAATCTTAATCTTTAATGTGATTAGAAGCCATGTTCTTTCTCTTACGTATTTAGTGAATTTTATTAACGAAAAGAATATCATCTTTTATATGTTAGAAGTGAATTATATGACATAACTATATGCTTCAAAAACTAGTAAGATTTCTATCTAAAAAACCTAATAAGAGTTCGAAAGAAAATTAAACGAACTAAATAGTTTTATGGCAAAGTTATTCTTTGGTTAAATTTTCAATAGTCAAAACTTAAACTTATGAAAAATACGATATTATTAAAACGAGTAAGCTCAATGACATATCTTTACTTTACTTCAAAATCTATTTAGAGTAGTTTTCAAACATTCTAATTTTTTTTCCCAAAATAACTTAATTTTAAAATTAAATACTTGAGAATATAATCCAAACAATAGATTCATGTCTAATTTGATGAAATTAAACGATTTAATCAAATTGTATGACAAGGTTGGTAAAAGAGATGATTTTGATTTTATGATAATTATAATAAGTAAAAATTTTATAGATAAAATAATGAAATGTACAATGTCTCATTTTAAAAAATTATAGATATAGCAAAAGATTTTGGTAGATTTTATTATATTAGTTAGTAATTTTTAAAAGTTATTTTTAATTATGTTAAGACTTTGAATCTAATTGTTATATTTGTAATTGTGGAGTGCAGCTTGGGTGGTATGTTGGTGATGTTTTGTGGTCTCTACTTTGTGCTATGGGCAATAAGAAATGAAGGTTATTGTGATGAAAGTGGCTATGAAACTCATGACGACTTTGATCTTCAAAAACCTTTGCTCTCTTAGATACTTCTTTCAAACTATTTATTATTCTCACTTTTTTTTTTTCCCTATCTTGGGAAATCTAATGGAAAATTGGACTTGAAATTTAGATTTAGAGGGAGAAAAAAAGAAAGAAGAATATTTAACTTTGATCTTTCTCCCTTTTTCTTTAGTTTTAATAACTTTTTTGGCTTATATATATTCTAGCATCAATTTATTTTATTTTATTTTTTATTTTTTTGATTTTTTAGTATAAAATTGGAAATTTTGATTGATATTTGGAGAAAACAAAAAATTATTGAAAAAATCAGATTGGGAATATATATGTTAAAAAATAAACTCTAATCTTAAGTACTTTTGGTATTTTAATTATTAATTAGGAAAATGTCAAGAAAAAATAAAAATGTATGATTTCAAAATATATAAAAATGGCTCAATTTTAAATTGAAAATAACAAAAAAATGACTAATTCAAACCACCACAAGAAATTAAAAAAAAAAAAAAAAAAAAAAAAGAGTCAAAAACTGATAATAAACTAAACCAATAAAAACTAATCTAGATTAGTTTTGTTCTTTTATTGGATATCTAATTTGTATCTTTTCTTTTCTTTTTCTTTTTTAAATAAAAGTATCGGTTTGGTTTGGTTCTTAGTTTCTAAACCAACAAAAAATACCATTATGTTGTAGTAGAAATTCTTTAGATTTTTTATACGTAAAAAATTAGGACGTGCAATTGTATGATTGTAACCTAAAACGAAAATATTTCATCAAAGGTAATTTAAAAATAATAATTATATACTTCATCGGTAAAAAGAGAAAGTTTGAGAGTATTTTAGATTCGTAAATTATGTGAATGTATGTGTATATATACTATAACACACTTTATTTCTTCTTAAAAACAAATAATCTTTTCCATTATTTTTGTGAATCTTTTGAACAAGAGATTCTTTTTGTTACCTTTTGAAAACTATCTATAATATTCTTTCGCAAATGCTTTATGTTTAATTTTCTTACTCTTCTTGGTACTTGTTCTTCCTATATTATTTGAGCTAAAGCCTCACTAAACTCGTATGTTTTTAGTTTTGTAAATTCTAAGTCTAACGTCTCATTCGGTCAGGTATTTTTTTAATTACTTTTTTTTTAAAAAAAGAATTTTTTGTTGAAGATACATAGATTTTATATTTTGTGCATTTTATTTTGTTTAAGATCAAAAAAACCATTTCTTTTAAAGTTTAACATGTTATTCTACACTTCTCACCAACATGTTCTCTTAATCATTTATCAATCAAATTATTCTTGCTCGTACTCGTTCGTTAGTACGATAAGGACAATATATGGATAATTAACCTGCTTTTGATGCATATAAATTTTGGGTGATCGTAGATATATATAGTTTAGTTGTAAAATGGTGATGGTTTGGTGCGAACACACACAAGTGTGATGAAAGGGGTAATTAGTGGGTATTAAAGAGATTATTGTATATGGGCAGATAGGTTGATTTGTCGTTGATTTGATGATATATTTTACATGATTACATGAGTTCGATTCGATATGAGAAGTAAATTGATATTTGGATAATATTGTAAAAAATTCACCTAACACAAAAGATAGATATCAAAATATTACTGATTAATACAAATACAATATAAATAATATAGACATGTTTGCTTATTGGAAAACAATAAAATATTTATTTACTAATTTTATTTTATTTTTAATTCCCTTTATTTTTTGTAATTTTTTTCATAAATATCCATCAAAATGGACATTTTATCGATATTTTCATCAAATTTTTCTTAAAATTACGACATCGATATTTTAAATCTTGTATGTAAAAGCCAATAGAAAGAAATTACATTATACCAACATGAATAGTAAACTTTCTATTGACATAATTAGAGTATTTTTAGGAAATATTATTCTTATGAAATATTATATTATTCTTGTATATTCTTTCCTTTAGTGTGTTTTAATATGGTTATATATAGGGCTGTAATCTGTCATTATTATCAATGAATCATCAATGAAATACTGATATTCCATACAATCTAACATGGTATCAGAGCTTTAGGTTTTAGTCGATCTCTATTTTCGTGTTCGATCTCTACCTCCGTCTATCGTCAATGACTAGCCATAGACGGAGGTAGACCCAGCAGCCCCAAATGTAAATCTCCCACTTTCACTCTTTGTTTTTACTTTAAAAAAAAAAAAAAAAAAATCTGCCCCCACAATTCCCTAAAAATCCATTTGCCGCTAGTCGCTTGCGACCCACGTCCGTTGCCGCCCCCAACTTCAGACGCCGCTGCCGCTGCCTTCAGATCTGCCATTCCTCGCCCGTTCCTTTGCAACCCACGTCAGCTGCACGAAGCTTCTCGCATCAGCCGCCGTCGCCGCCCTTCAAATCCGCTCCGCCCCACCTCCGTTCAGATCTCCGATCCAAGCCGTCAACTCCAAGTCGTCGTGGAACAGCCGGAATATCCTCACCACCCTCTTTCCTCTTCAGGATCAAATCCCATTACTTGTTTATGCTTCATGTTTGCATTTAGGGTTTGGCTACTCTCCACTGACGTTCCCTCCTCAACATTATAACACTCCGTCTCTATCTCGATCGTTTTCTTCGCTATCTCGATCTATATATATATATATATATATATATATTTATTTATTTATTCTGTTTTCAAATCAGTAATTATTTCTCCGACCCAGAAGTTCGGTATGTTCTTCGTAGGTTCTGTTATAGATCGAGGATCTATGTCTCCATCCCATAAGTTCTTCCTTTTGTTCTTCGTGGGATCTATCTCCATCCCAGAAGTTCTTCGTTTTGTTCTTTGTGGGATCTGTCTCCAACCTAGAAGTTCCTTGTGTTTTTCTTCTTCGTGGGTTCTTGATATCCTAGATTTACTGATTTGTTTAGTAAGTTTTTCTAACAAACTCAAGTTTGTGATAACCTTGAGTTTGAGGGAGGATATTGACATAATTAGAGTATTTTTAGGAAATATTATTCTTATGAAATATTATATTATTCTTGTATATTCTTTCCTTTAGTGTGTTTTAATATGGTTATATATAGGGCTGTAATCTGTCATTATTATCAATGAATCATCAATGAAATACTGATATTCCATACAATCTAACACTTTCAATTCTTTTAAGTCTTATCTTTAACCATATTTTTCTATCATCAGAATTTGATCTCCCATTCAAGTTTGATCTCAGTTCATTCACATGTTATTCTCTTAAACTCAGTCATTAGTAAATTAATGAATTAAAAATTAAATTTATCGTGTTGGTCAAGTCTTTGATTTCATTCCATATAACATGTACGAGACGATTACTACTTAATGTTTATAGTTAGCTCCTATAAATTTTGGAATATGTGTGCAATGTTTCAAAATAAGATTCAAAATCTAAATTATGGAATAGATGTAGTTCTCTTATATTTTTGTAACTTGATTTTTATTTATTTATTATTGTTATTAGAAGGTTATTCAACCATGTTGATCATATCTTGTGACACATTAAATGGCTCCCTATAATTTAATATATATATATACATATAATATATTTTTCCTTTGAATTTAAATTATATATTTCTAGCCACCTCTTGGAAAGGAGTAGACAATAATAGAATTTTGTAAATTGGGTTGAATTCACTTGCAAAAATGTTGTAGAATTTTATTCAATTTTTTTTTATATATTATAGAATGAAGTTTTAGACCATTTATTCAACATTTGGACCCATACACCTCTTCTTAAAGATTATAAGGACACTATGTTTGAAAAGGTGGGGAAAAAAGTCACTACAAACACAAATTTCAATAATAAGATAGATGCGGTGGTACTCAACCTTCTTTAAATCAAGGTGAACATAATGATCAAAAAAATCAAGCCGACCAATCAAAATTATTGAAGTCGATCAATGGAAAAGCGAGAGGGCAGTTTTGGAGAGTTTCAAATTGATAATTTTAATTCAAGAAGGGTTAAACCGACTCGATAAAAACTGACCGACCTCCTCCTACTCATTGATGTCGATGTCGGTTTGACACTTTACTAAATCGACCAGGTCGATTTTGTCAAAAAAAAACCAATCGACTCCGACTGACTGATGATTTCTCCTACTTTAAATTTTACACAATTACAAAATATAGTAAAATTTCAAATTTTACTAATAATAGGCATTGATACCAGTGACACTTATAACATTGATAAAAGAAGTCAGTCGTTGTTTATCGTGTTTATCATTGATAAAATGTGAATCTTTGTTACATTTTATAAATATTTTGATTATTTGTTTTGCTATATTTTTAAATATCTCTAAATTCTAGTGAAATTTTAAAGAAATAAAATATATTACACGTAGAAAGTAGATAACAAACCAAAGTTATCGATAAATTTATAAGTTTAATTTGAAATAAATAAAAAAAAAAAAAAACAAATGATTAGGATATAATATTCACGGTTACTTTATAATTAAGAGCATAATTTTTTTGTTTTTGTTTTGTCAGTTGATCTATCACTAACAAGAATTAAAGAAAGAAATGTGTTAATTGAGCTAAGTAAAGAATAATGTTTGCACCATTGAATTAAATTGGACAATCCATGTGATATATATTAACTGTATGGGTTAACATCCCATCCATAATCTTAAATCCACTCATGTCCTTTTCTTCCATCTTCCCTATCAATTGCCTTCAACACATTATTATTTTTCATTTTTCTTTTTTTTCCAACATTTCAATCCAAATAAAATTACCTTATTTTAATTTAAAATTAAATCTTAAATTTATTTCTTGGTTGTTGATTTTTTTTCCTCAAAATTAATTAAATTGTATGTGCATTTTCTTACAAGAAAAACATCATGTTAATTAATATATTTTCAAATTTTATATAAAAAATAATAATATTTTCTTTAAAAAAAATCAACATTTAACATTTATTTGAAAGTACATCGGACTTATTTGTCATTTAAAAATGAAAATTGAAACAAAAATATACATATAAAAATCGTATTTTCTACACATGAATTGGTTTTTTTAGAATCGAATTAACAAGTTTTATAAAATATATAGAACCAAAAATAAAAAAATCTATAAATCAAATAATTTTCTACTCATTTTCATTACCATTCTACATTATAAGTCCATTCGTGTATTCTTTTTTTTTTTATTTTTATTTGCTTTTCATTTTGATGGAGACAACATATATACATATATATAGTTGTTATGTATATATATACTAGGAAGATATGTACGTAGACAAAATTGAAAAGGAAAGATATATAATTTTAGTGTATATATTTGAATTGAATTATTGTTGATAATTTTTCAATATTTGTTGACAAGTAATTATGTCTCACTTTGAAAATTTCATATTGTTTTGTTATAGTTATCAAATAGGCAAACCCATAATTCTCATATTTGACTTAGACCAAGAATTATAATAGGACGATACATAGTGAAATAAAATAAATAAAAGACAAAGTTATGAATTTTAATTTAATTTCCAATTAATTAGCAATATTTATTGACAAGTATCTCACATCAAAAATATAAAAATAATTCAAATTGTTCTATACGGCACCGTTTCTCACTTTTAATAGTCAAATTTACAATTATGAATTTGAGAACGAAAGACTATGGAATGTATGTAAAATATAAAAATAAAAAATCATATGAGATTTTATATTTTATAAGAAAAATTATAAAATCTTGATTCTTATTTATTTTATTCTAGAACTTTTAGATCCTTCAATTCAAATGGTAAACATTTAGATATAGGTCTATATATTAATTTTATTAACTTATATTATGACAAAAGATTTAAGAAACGATGGATATTATGTATTCATTTCATCCATCAACAATAATACTGTAAGTTTTGATTTCTTTTGTTCCTAATTTTTGAAATTCAAACTTGTGAATCAACGAAGAAAAAGGAATAAATATGATGAAATCAAGTCACGAGCTAAGGCATCAAAACGAAGAAAGTTGCATATGGACTGTTGATAAAAAAAAAGTTTTAAAAAATAAACCATAGATTTAATTAAGAAAATTAAATATAAGTACTAAAAAATTAATCAATAAAATAAACATGTTACACAATCAACATTATTGTGTAGGGAACATCATTGTGCTACCCATGATAGGGTGTAACGCCGATTTATATTCTAATCTTCATGTGAAAATTAAATTAATTATGAGTCCTTCAAAAGTAGAGTATTTGCAATAATGGCAATGGAATTGGGGGAAATTGTGAAAATTGTGAAAAAAGAGAGGGTTAGTAAAAGAAATAATTAAAGGTGTGGACGGCGAGGATTGCGTGTTACTTGTCCCTACTTTTTTCCCCTTCCTCCCTCTAACTTTGTTAAATTTCTTGTCGTTTTTAAACCAATTTTTGCCTTTTTCTGATTAATCAAATCGATTCAACACTCCTTTTTTCTTTTTTTTTTTTGTCTTCTTAATTACAAATTTTATCCAATTAATTGTTGGTTAAGATATGTTTAAACAATTTATATTCATTCTTTCTTTCTTGTTAATATATTTTTCCTATTTTTTTGTTTCTTTTTATTACGAAATATTTGGGTATGAGAATTTCCTTCCCTATGAGTTATGGTTGAACTATGAAACTATTCTATGGGTGATTTGAGTGTATGAATGAAATAGATGTCATGATTTAGATGTAGTAAATATATATGATATAGTTTGCGGGTGAAATGGATGAATGCAATTGCTTTAA
The DNA here is from genome assembly GCF_025177605.1 of Cucumis melo. Classification (NCBI taxonomy): domain Eukaryota; kingdom Viridiplantae; phylum Streptophyta; class Magnoliopsida; order Cucurbitales; family Cucurbitaceae; genus Cucumis; species Cucumis melo. The sequence goes on from NC_066865.1 coordinate 22,266,748, forward strand.
TTTTTTTTTTTTTTTTTAAATATTCTAGTTTTTGATCCTATTTGATTTTAGATAAACTTAGTCAATTTTCATCTTGTTTTTCTTTTCAAAGGAATGCTTAAGAATTGTGTAGAATTGCATTCGATTTGATTGTTACCTAGCTAAATCTAATGGAAATTATACATTTAATTTATTCGGAAGGATGGTTAGAATATCGAGTATTTGTTTTTCTTTTTGGTTCAACAATTGTATAGTAAGTGATTTGACCACAACTTTGTTGGTTAAATCTCCATCTATTGAATCGTGCTTGAATTTGCTTGAAATGTGTTTGTGTGTTTGGCATTTTGAGAATGTAAAATCTTATGATTTTAAATGACAAGTTTAAGAAGCAAATTGTTATAAATTATATTACATTTACACTATGTACAACTTTCACAAAATTTTCAAAGCAAATATAATCTTAGACCACATACTATTAAAGTATACAATCTCAGTCATGAATGTCTAGAAGTTTAAAACTTAATTTTTTCAGAAAAAAAAAGGTCGAATCTACAAATCAACATATTGTTGAACTAAAAAAAAGTTTAGCACTCATACTTCTATTTAATGTTAAGTAAGTTCTAAAGTTTTCAATCGTATATTCAATAGTTCCCTTAACCATAAAAACGTCTATTAAGTGCTTAAATTTTCATTTTTATACCTAATAAGTCTCTAAATTTGTATTTCATAGCAAATAGTTTAGTAAACCATTTAACATTTAAACAGATCCTAAAAAGACTAAATACTAACATAAAAAGTTTAGATTCCTTACTTCTTAGTGCATACAAAATTCAATTTTCAATTCAACTACTTATGATAATTAATATCCAATATTACAGTAATCATCTCTACAATAAATACTATTTCGTGCTTCTTAATTACTTACTTTTTAATATTATTTCAAAACTTTCTATTCATTTATTTTATTTTCTTTTTAATTATATATAATTCAACTATAACAAATTAGGACTATAATAATCGATTTTTTCCCTATATGATTGAAGTTTTGGGGAACATTTTTTGAAGGTTTATCCACTAAAAATTACACCAATGTAATAGTAATAATAAGGGAGAAGAAAATAGAAAGCCCAGTTTGGAATTTTTCTTTTTCTCCAAATCTTAAAATTATTTCTTTTTTTAATATTGATAATATTAATATTTTTCCTTATTGTAAGGGGAGGAGAATATTTAGAGAAAAAGAAAAGAAGAAAATATTTATTGGGATGTGGTGTTGTGTTGCAACTTTTGGTGGAGGAATGCTTGTCACCTACTCCTTTTAACTTCCCTTCTCTACTTCCCCTTCTCAAATCAAAACGCAACACACCACCAACAATTTCTACACATAAATTACAAAGGAATCATCTCTATCTCTCTCCTCTTTTGTATATGAAACTCTGTAGAGAGAGAGAGAGAGAGAGAGCTTTGATTTGCTTTTTCAATGGTATCCCACAAATGCAAGCTCTGTTCTAGAGCTTTCACCAATGGCAGAGCCTTAGGAGGCCATATGAAGGCTCATCTCACTGCACCGCCCAAGCCTCCTCCGTCCCCCTCATCCTCTTTTTCCGACCACGACGAATCAACGCTTTACGAGCTTAGAGAAGAAAACCCGAAGAGGGGGGATTTCAGATTCTCAGATCCTGTTTTCAACATTGTTCTTCAAGATAGAGAGAGCGAGACCGAATCCAAAAACCCAACTCGAAAACGATCCAAACGGTGGCGAAAACCGGAGGTGGAACTGGAAGTGGAACCCGCTAGCTCTGTTTCCGATGCCTCGCCGGAGGAAGACTTAGCCATTTGCTTGATGATGCTGTCACGTGATCGATGGGTCGAGAGTCAAAATCAGAATGAGGGGAGATCATGGTTTGAGGAATTGGGGTCGAAGATTAAAGTGAAGAAAGGAATTAGAAGGAAGAAAAAGTGTGAGAAATGTAAGAAACAGTTCCGATCTTATAGAGCTCTGTTTAGCCATGAAAAAATCTGTCAATCAGAACAAGAAGAAGAAGAAGAAGAAGAAGAAGAAGAGGGAAACAGAAGAAGAATCTTCAAATGCCCGTTTTGTTATAAGCTTTTTGGATCAGGTCAAGCACTTGGTGGCCATAAGAGATCTCATCTTGTGAGCACTACAAATAATTCCTCTGTTTCTTTGAAACTTCAAATTAGTCTCATAGATCTCAACCTACCAGCTCCTCTCGAAGAAGATGATTACAGTGTAGTTTCTGATGCTTAAATTTTCTTATTTTGTTAATTAGTTCAATGGCCTCATTTTCAATTTCTTTTTGGGTTTAGTTTCTTTTTTGGTAAAGGTGAAAAGAGAAAAAAAAGAGAGAAGGAACTGAAAATTGGAATCTTGGAATTTTGAATGGTAAGAAGAAGAAGAAGAAGAAGAAGAAGAAGAAGAAGAAGAAGCTAAGTGAAAGACTTGGTCTAATGGGTATGGTTTGAATTGAAACAGACATTTTCAATTATGAGTGTGTTCTTTTTTGTTTGGGTTTGACCATAGAAATGTGTTTACTTAGAGAAGACAGAAAGAAGATGATTAGGAAAAAGTATTGTGAAAGGAAAGATTAGTGCTGCTTTTGAACAATTGTGGACCAAAAATAATAAGAACAAGAAATTGTAGCCTAAACCATTAGTTTTAGGCTAAATTACAAAATTACTTTGTTCAACTTTGTTATTTATCTTTCATGTAAAAAATGTATTGAAATGTTGGATATAAAAGAAATAAAAATTAGGCAAGTCGACCTTCATCTAAAACATTCTTACTACTAATATATCTCAACATGGGATTTAAAATATTTGTGACTTAGTTTTTAGGATAAAATTAGAATTAAAATTACATCTAATAGAAAACACCCATTTGTCCAAACTCCTTTAAATCAAATCAAGAATAGTTGTTTAATTACAATTGCATTGAAATACACTTAGAAACACTATATGAAACCTGAGAGCTTTTTACGACTATTTTCAAATATAGTTAAATAAGCTAAAATATATCAATCACGATCATGGTTTATCATACATAGGTTGTAGTATTCTATTTTATTTGTAAATATTTTCAAAAGTTTTGTTATTTAAAATAAGTAGTCGAGCTCATGTTGTTAGACTTTCGAGCTCATAATTAATAGATGATCCATAAAGAAACATCAAAGTTGAACATATGAGTGATAATTTGATCGAAGTAAATAATTGAAATGTATCACAATAAATAACTAAATTATAATTAAAGTAAACTATTTTTTAAAACTAAAATAAAAATGCATATGGACTGAAAAATATGTGAAGCTTCTGTTTGGTATAAATGGACTAAAAAACCCTATCTTAAACTCAAAATGGTTTTTGTCCAATTTTTTCAATCTTACAATGTTGTTAACTTGTTGTCGTCATCTAGAGTCAAAGTTGTAAAACTTTTTCTTCTCCTTTGTCTTATCCTCAAATTTCCTTCCTCATTTTGCATTAGTCATCAAATGTGTTGTGAAAGGTGTCGTTGTTGGCAATCGAAACTTTGCTTAAAACATAAAATGCAATGGAGCAAGATATCAAAGAGCAAAAAAACGACGAGTGAGAGTGAGAGATAAACGAAAGTGGGAGAAAATTGAGAAAACAAGACATTGAGACAATAAAGAAAAAAATGATAGAAGAAAAGACTAATGTATAAGTACAAAACTTTGTTTTAATAATTTCACTCGATCATGATGTAAACAAAAGCTCGAAAACCTTAATTGAAAGGGTAGGGCAAGATTCATGAGTCATTCATCTACCCAACCTAAGTTTACATATAATAAAAAAGTGAGATATTTTTTCTTTTTTCAAAAGTCACCGTCGTCCCCAGCGCGAAAACAAAAACCCTAGCAGTGGCAAGAGCCAAGAATCCGCAGGTTTTCTTCAAATCTCTCCACTTGTTTATGTTTCTCTCCTAATTTATAAAATCTTTAGCGATTACCAAGCTTTTGCCCCCAAAATCTTTGGAGTCACGGATCAATTTACAGAGACAGCGAAGTGGGAGAGTGTAGAAACAATCTCTCAAACTTTACAAGAACATCAGCAAAGTCAATTACCCGAAGCAATAAGATAATGCGTCAATAGATACGATGGCGACACTGGCAGGTCAACCAACTCACCATCAACCAACTACGGTGGAGGAAGTTAGAACGCTTTGGATAGGGGATTTGCAGTACTGGGTCGATGAGTCTTACCTTAATTCTTGCTTTGCTCATACTGGGGAGGTTCGTTTGTTAGTTTCTTTTCTTTCTTTCTTTCTTTATTATTATTTTTGTAACTTTGGTGTTGAATGGTGATGTTTGTAATCATAAACTCGTTAGGATTTCACCAGTTTCTCTAGCTGATGACGTTGTTGGTATGAAATTTAGATGTGGGTAAGTGGATTCTTGAGGTTTTCTTCTTTCAGTTAGGTCTTTCCAAATAATTTCTCCTGAAATTGTCTGGTGTTTGGAAGTACATTTGGGTGCGTAAAATTAGAACGTATTTGTATCTTGCCCTATTGGTGCCGAGATCTGAAATATGGGCTGAGGGAGAGCCTCTCTTATGAACTTTCATGCCACTGAATGGGGATGAGTTTGATGCACGAGAGCCGTGGTAGTAGAAACACCAATGTATAAAGCTATAGTTTTTTATAGTTGTTTTGCTGTTATATTCCAATACCCTATGCGAATTACAAATGTCTGATGTCTATTTGTTGTTTGTGTTCTAGAATTTGAGTAAGAGCTTGTAACTCAGCTGCATTCGGACAAGAACATTCTGTAGTTTGTTGACTATGCTATATTTTCTAGTGCAGGTAATATCAATTAAAATTATTCGCAACAAGATCACTGGCCAGCCTGAAGGTTACGGGTTTGTGGAATTTGTATCTCATGCTGCAGCAGAAAGAATTTTGCAGACATACAATGGAACTCAGATGCCCGGAACAGAGCAAACTTTCAGATTGAATTGGGCCTCCTTTGGAATTGGAGAAAGGCGCCCTGATGCTGGCCCAGAGCACTCTATTTTTGTGGGGGATTTGGCTCCTGATGTTACAGACTATCTGTTGCAAGAGACCTTTAGAGCGCAATACCCATCTGTTAGGGGTGCTAAAGTTGTGACTGATCCAAACACTGGTCGTTCAAAGGGATATGGGTTTGTTAAATTTGCTGATGAAAATGAAAGGAATCGAGCTATGTCAGAAATGAATGGTGTTTACTGCTCAACTAGGCCTATGCGTATTAGTGCAGCAACACCTAAAAAAACCATCGGTGTTCAGCAGCAATATAGTCTAGGTAAAGGTAATGAATAATGAATGTTCAGTATTGCCTTTACTCTTCTTCATTTTGTTGTCTCACATTTTCTTGGAGTGAGTACAATCATTTTTACTATTCATCCATGTTTCCAACGCTTTTATCCAAATCAATCAATCAATCAATTAATTTTCCATCCAAGTTTCCAGTGCTTCTAGCTTTTCTATTTGCATAACTGCATGTTATGTTTCATATCTTTGCTAGTAGTCATAGTCGTAGATATGAAACTTTTGGCCTTAAAATTTGAATTTCACCTTTGTCTATGGGAGTTCTTTGTTGGATAGTGCTAAGATCATTTTTTTTTTCTTTTTGCATGATCAAACCTATAGCTAGTAGTTAATAGGTTTGATCATTCTGAAATTTTAGTTGATATTAGCTAAATTAGTGTTCTTGGGTCTATGATGAAAATGTGTTAAATTAATTATTATTTATTGTATATGTCAAAATAGAATTTCTCTCTTATTGAATATTTTGGATAAATATGTTTAGTCAATGTCAAAAATATTTTCTAAATGCCTTGAGGGGAGAGGATATCTGCAAATTTCAAGTAAAAAAGAATTCATTGTTAATGTATTGGTGTTTTTTTCCTTTTCCCTTGAAAAATCTTAAGATGGGATGGTAATTTCCTATTTTAAAACTTGTACTTACCAATGTGTCTCTTGTCTTAGCAATGTACCCAGTTCCAGCCTACACTACATCCGTGCCTGTGCTTCCAGCAGATTATGATGCAAATAACACAACAGTAAGTCAAGGACAAGTGATAGTTTTACTTCGTCTGGTTTCTATGCTCATCTCTTACTACATTGTGCTTTGTGCAGATATTTGTTGGCAACTTGGATCCTAATATTACAGAGGAGGAGTTGAAGCAAACTTTTTTGCAGTTTGGTGAGATTGCTTATGTGAAAATTCCTGCCGGGAAAGGCTGTGGTTTTGTACAGTTTGGGACAAGGTGTGTTTGCATGATTAATTTTATTGATGTAAGTTGAGTAAATCGCATCTCTCCTTGCTCCTGTTTCTATGCCTTGAAAGAAGCTTGTGAACAATAATAAGGTTCAGGGAGTGGGGGGAAAAACATCTTATGGAATAGATGGAAAGTTCTTGTGTATGTACGCTTCTCAAAGATATGTTATTGACTTCTTACTTCACATGAACATTTGGACTTTGGATTTAATATGTTCTCCATATCATGTCCATGCAGGGCTTCAGCTGAAGAAGCCATCCAAAAGATGCAAGGAAAGATAATTGGTCAACAAGTGGTTCGTACTTCTTGGGGTAGAAATCCAGCTGCCAAGCAGGTAACTGTGACCTTCCTACTGAAGTCCAGAACAAATATTTTCCTAGATATACCAGCATACTTTTCCACTGTGGATGTGATATGTATTTATGTGGTTTTCTAATTCATGCTTTTGGGTTTAAATTACAAAACCCTGATTGCTTAATGAGTTTGTGCATAAAACATTAGGCGTGTTGTCTTTTATTTAGCCTGTGAATTTGATATTTCATATCTATGGAAAAATGGCTCGCATTCATCATAGTGAATAATTTTTGCTAAAATACCATTTTTGGTCCGTGTACTTTGAGATTTTTCAATTGTAGTCTTTGTATTTTCAAATGTCCAATTTTAGTTAATGTAGTTTCAAGAAATCTTAAATTCTAAGGACTCAAAGTACAAGGACTATGGTTATTTTGAACAAACCTCAAAAGTATAAGGACTCAAAGTACAGGGACTGTAGTTATTTTGAAAGTATAAGGACTAAAATTGCTAAAATACCTTTCTTTTGTGAACGTTAAATCACCCTAGTACGAAAATAGGATGTAAAGGAAAGGCCTGGAAAGTGGAGATGAGGTATACCTCAGAGAAGTATAAAGACAATCATCTACAAACCTTTATCCGACAGAATCATTTACTTATACTATAATATATTGTTTTTAAATATTTGCTTAGCTAAATGGGTATTTTTTGGTACAGGAAATCGACTCCTTGGTAAAATTGATTATGCATGTTATCTTTCTGTTAGCAAGCTCTCGCAAGTCACAACAGCCTGTTTAATGCTCATAGTGAACTAGAGCTCACTCTATTGGGTAGACTGATGAAATGGTGATGAATTTCAGGACTTGGCTACTTGGGGTCAGCAAGTTGATCCGAACCAGTGGAGCGCTTACTATGGGTATGGAGGGACTTATGATGCATATGGATATGGAGTTGTACAAGATCCATCTTTATATGCTTATGGTGCATATTCGGGTTATGCCTCATATCCTCAACAGGTAAGTTTCATTTTCTTTAGAAGGCAAGAGCTCCATACTCTTCTATGGTAGATAGTGGGCAAAGTGATTGTTATAATCTATTTGTTTGCAGCCATTTTTCAATTGGAGTCTATTGGGTGAATTCTAATTGCCCTTTCAAGATGCTAAGGCTTAGAATCAGAATAAAATGAGTGGGAATCAAGAGCAATATATTTGTAGAAAAAGGTTCATCCATCCAGAAAATGTATTTGCCTTTTTGATCTTGGAACTATTCATTTTAACTCTTTTCTTTTAGGTTGACGGCGTACAAGATTTGGCCACGGTAGCTGGTGCAGTCCCTTCTGTAGAACAAGGAGAGGAATGGAATGATACGCTGGATACACCGGATGTTGATTAGTAAGGCTCTCTCTTTTGTCCCTAATTAGCTACAATACAAGATCAGGAATGTACAAGTTTCTATTTTTATTTGAACTTGCATTGACATCAAGTTTTTAATTTTGGCAGTTTAAATGATGCATACCTCTCAAAACATGAAAGCGCTATTTTAGGCTGGCCGTTATGGTTGACTACTTCATCACTGGTTAGGCAAACATGAGTGGTTGTTCGTCAAAATATGTTGGCAGTGCGTGAAGGCAACTGGAGAAAAACTACACTATGTGCTTTATATGCTTGACCATACTCATAGTCGATGATATTGACACAATACCGTTGCCATGTACGGTATAATGTGTTTGATTTAATAATACAGTTTTTACTATAGGAACAGGGTTGCCAAGGTTAGGTGCTTTGATGCTCTATGTATTATGATGATGCTCTCAACTATTTGGCAATGGAGTTTTCATATCAGGAGAACATCTGCTTTGATCTGTACTGTGTCTCATTATGCCGAAGTGTACTAGTTGTATTTTGAACAGGCAGCTTAATTGTTTTGTCAGATTAAATTTAGCAAAAAGAAAATGAAGCTGAAATGAAATGGAGTTTTTGAATGAAGTGATGAAGATGGTTGGTTCCCAAAACAAATTTCTCAATTTTCTGGTTCCTTCTGCTAATTGCTTGGAAAATTTCCCTCAATCTAATTAAGGAAAATGAATAAATGAAACCATTGCTTTTAAAATTAGATGACTTATCTTAATCTCTTACATTTCAAGGGATATGCTTAGCAATAAATTTAAAAATACTATGTTTCTCTTAATATTTTTCATTAACTGCATCAATTCTGTAGGAAAAAACAGCCGAATTGATGATCATTCAATCGTTGCTTTTATTGTTAGAACTTTGGAATTGAGTGACAATAAAAAATAGATAATAACAAATATTAAAATATTAAATAGTGTGTATTAGAAGAGTATTATTTGTGGAGTACAAATTGAATGAATATAATTAATATAAATATTTGGAAATGAGTAAAAAACGCATATATACTAAAAAGTATTGTATTGCAATGTTGGAGAGGTAGAAGAACTAAGCATCAGAGGGAGCAATCCAGTGTCTGCCATTGACGAAGCTCTTGGCTAGAAATGGATGTGCCTCTTTATACTCCAACTCCTTGGCCCATGATACTCCTTTTACTTTGCTCGCCCCTGGCCCCCAGCACTTGTATACTCCAAAAAATACAGTCCTGCACCACTCGCCACACAAAAAGAATTAATCGAGAGTGCAGTATATATATGAGAGAAGAGTAGTAAACAATTATCAAAAGGTCGTGTTCAACTGATATCAGTGTACACTCATACTGCTCTCGCAGCTCAAAACAAGCGATGAGGGAGGAGGGAGATATTAGTTTTTCTTCAACTCATCTTTGCCACTTCAGCATCTAATTAATTTTTTTTTTTGGTTGAAAAGGTCTTAATTATTGGGAGCTCTTGTCCTTGAGAATATAGAAATGCTAGTCGAGCTGAGCTTATATTGGTCACATTTTTATTCAAACTTAAATGATTTTTTTAATGGAAGGATCTTATAAACTTAGCGTCTAAATTGGCTAATTCAGAAATCTTAGAAACTAAACGCACATAGTCCTTCACAATTTAGAGGTTAGAAAGATATTTGAGGTGACGATTAAATTGGCGGCTCTTGCTCAAGATCAGAGCCAATTGTGCAGAATCATTCCATTATTTGTTATGTGACACAGAAAAGAGAAAGAGAGAGAATAAGGATAAATTCTTCTTACTTGTTTTTGTTGCTGACATGGTCCCAATCATCCCATCCACCGTGTGCTACCACATCATCAAAGTAAGTATACGCGTAGACGATTCTCGAGTACTGCCCCATGGCACGGCCCACGTAGATGGGTCCCGAACCTGTTACCTTACATCGAAGGAAAGCAAACCCGGTCTTTTCGTGTGGAGAGTTTCTATCTTGAGCTGCTATGGAACCGAACCGGGTGGCTATGGAGTGCAATTCGCAGTCCTGCACCACAAACATAAAGGAAAGAGACACAAAGAAAGAGATGGGAAACATTTTTTGTTGTTAATTAGAAAATATTTATTATAACAATTTCAGATGCATTTGGAAAAGCTAATTATTAATGCCACGATTAGGAATAATAAAAAAACAAATTTTAAAATAGAGTTATCTTTTGCTTGATGGCTAAATAAGGTCATTATGGTAAAGTGTGACCTATTTTAACTATAGGTCCCATGACTTCCACCACAAAATTATGTTAATTAAATAAATTACCCATTTTAACATTACTTTGAAAAACAACTATCCATGGTCAAAATTTTTTGGAAAATTGTATAATATAGACAAAAAAAAAAAAAAAAAAAAGAACTTTTTAAGAGAAAAAACGGCTCATAACACCTTTTTTTTTTCATATTGTAAATATGATAAATATGATGACTATTAGATGGTTATGAGAAAATTATCGAGGGGATTATCCATTTTTAAATTTACTGTTTTTGCAATTTAGAAAATTGAGTGACATGAGCTCTATTTCATAAACTTTTTTACTATTTTTGTAAAAGCTCCAAATTTCTTCATGAACTTTTTTATTCGAGTAAATTGTAAAATTCACTCCAAAACTAAGATGTTAGTTGCAATTAAACTCTCAAATTTTTAATTACTAATATTAAACCCTTACGATGGAATCTTAGAAATTAGACCACGCAAACAATAAAAATGAAAGTTTTAACTTATACAAATATATCAATTTATACAATTACTTAAACCTATTAATTTGATTCCGATTTTACATTTATATATCTTTTAGGGTTCAATTTTTAAAATCGAATATTTAAGGATACAATTGCAACCAATCGTTTTTGTAATTTACTTTTTTTTTTTTAATAAAAAATTAAACAATTCTTTTTCTTGAAGATACTTTCAAAAAGTTAACCCCTATATTGTTTCCAATTTGATTGAGACAATATAATATATGTGGGGTCAAAAGTTAATATATGTACCATTTTTTTTTCTTTCTATGGTTAGTGTTTCCTAATTTCTCCCCTTTATTCATATTATAAATACAATCCCTATATTTGAAAAACAAAATTACAAATTAGTCTCTATAGTTTTTCTTTTTATAATTAGAATTAGTTTTAATAAAAATTTCATTTAGTTGGATAAAACTGCTTCTACGACTGTAAAAATGCATCAATTCTAACTTTTAAAATATATATAAGAACTAAATTTTCAGACTAAATTCATAATTTAACTTTTTTTCCTAATACTTAAAAAAAAGACACCACAACTTTGTTTTTCTTTTTAAAAATTAAATTTTGTTTCTTCAACAACTTGTGAGGTAGAAAAAGGTAGAAAAGTTAAATTTTGTTTCTTTAACTTAATTTCTATTTTATTTGTTCTAATTAAAATAGAAATTAAGGCTAATTAAAAGGAATATATATATATATATGTTTTATGTTATTAAAAGTAAAAAAAAAAGAAAAAAGAAAAATAGGGATACCTTATACATGGAACGGCCATTTCCAAAGATGAAGTCTATGGAGCCTTCAATGTAACATTCTTTGAAGTAATGGCGGCCGGCATCGTCGCAAAGGGTATCTTGTGCCCCGTAGAATCCGCAACCCGAAAAGTACGCTTTGTCGCCGGAGATTCGGAAAGCCGCCGCCTGCCACCCTTGCATTCCGGGCAATGGCGCCGGTGCCGTATTCTGCCGTCAACGTCAACCGTTTATCAGTTGCAAAATATCAACAAAAAAAAAAAAAAGGAAAATCCACAAATTGCATATAAAATGATAGTAATAATTACGGTTATATTCTTAAACCCTCAAAATTTAAAATTAGGCACTCAAATTTACTCGATTCTTAAGATTAGATCTTCAAACATAAGTAATTGTATAAAATTAATTGTATAAAATTGTATTGATTATCTAAATTAAGTTTGACACTCAATTTTTATCATTTGTTGGTTTATTTTTGTAATTATATGTAAGTTTGAATAAATTGCAAAAATCAAGTACGATAATAGTTATGGTTATACCCTTAAGCTTTCAAAAATAAAAAATTGAATTTTTAAACTTATTCAAAATTTTAAACGTGATCTTCAAACTTACATAGTTGTACAAAATTGTATTTTGATTATATAAGTTTAGAGACCCAACTTTTATCTTTTGTAGATTTAATATTGACCATTATGGTAAGTTTTGAGGTCTAATTTTAAGAAGTTTAAGGATTTAATTGTTGTTATTTGAAAGTTTAAATTTAAAGTTATTTGAGCCGATTATTAATTTGAGATTTAAATGGATACAATTTTTAATTTAAAATTTAAATTAATATCATGTTTAAGTTAGGTAAATTTTGAAAACATATCCATATGTTATTTTTTCTTATATAAAAAATTACTTTTAAGCAGAATATATCTAGCTTTACTAAAAGTATATAAATTAAAATTTAACATGCGAGAGGTCATTTAAAATTAAATAAATTTCAAAATAGTCACCTAATTATTAAAATACAGTATGGATATCAATTAAGTAAAAGCACTTTGCTCTAAGAAGCTTTGTTGGTTGTTGTCTTATCTATGACTAAGATTCCGACCTCTTAATTCCTAAAATGCATTTTATTATCATATCAATAATATACCTTTGACCCCAATATAATATTTTATTGTTTTCCCATTATTTTTTAGAACTTTAATTTAATCCCTAAATTTTTAAATTATTTTAATCTCTCTCTGCTCATATAAAAATACATTAAACTATATATTTTTTTTTAACAATCATTGTCTCAAAATAAAAATCATCAAGACATAAATTCTTTTATTGGTTCTGCATGTGCTCCCCAAAGTTACTTTATGGCAGATTTTATTTTTCAAAATTGTGAAACCATGTATAGCTTTTGTGTCTATATTATAAAATTATATACCATTTTAATCTCAATACTTCTAATAATAAATGTTTAACTTTATTGTTATATAATAATAATAATAATAATAATAATAATAATAATAATAATAATAATAATAATAATAATAATAATAATAATAATAATAATAATAATAATAATAATAATTTTGTTGATCAAGACGTGAATATATTTTCTAAGTTTATAACACAGATAATAAAAATTTAATTTTATTAAAAAATCAACAATGTTATATTTGATCAAACAAAGACAAAAATAAAGAAAAAGAGACAAAAATAGTATTTTAAAAATTTGAAACTTATAATTATCAGGGAAGTTCACGTGGAGGAAAGTGAGTATGTAAGTAAGTATGGTGGGGGCAAAATGATATACCTTGAAGCTGATGTTTCGGGCAGAGAAGTAATTAGCAAAAACGGTAACGGAAGCAGTTCTATAAGTACGAAGCTGCTGCCCACTCGGACCACGGTCACCTGCCCTGTCGTGCCACTCAATCACCGTCGTCTCCTTTCCCCCTCCTTCAAATGTTATGTATGGCTTCGTCGCCGGCACCACAACTTTCTCCCTGATTCATTATTAATATAACAACAATAATAATACATTCATTTTAATTACTATATTATAATAAGAATAATAATAATAGTAGTAATTAATTAATGTAATCTAGAAGACATTGATTAAGTCAAACCAAAACTAAGTGCAATTTCTATAACATGGAAAAATAATAATAACAATATAGTTTAGTTTTATAGAAAGAATTCGACGACACAAGGCAAGTTTCATTGAGTAAAGGTTGGGATTTTTAATTAGGAAAAAGAAGTGTCAAAATCTTAATGGTGACACTGAGTTAATAATATTAAAGAATTAATTTAAGACCCACGAGCTAATTTGGAAGCTTACAAGTGAAGAAGAAGAAGAAGAAGAAGAAGAATATAATATAAAATGGACGAATAATATTTATGTTTTCTCCATAATTCTTCCTTTTTTAAAAGAAAAAAACACTAAATTCGAACAATGCGTTTGGGGAAAGTTACTAAAAAAAGAGGGAAAGTTTTATACGTAAAGCGAAAGTTAACAAAAAAGAAGAAGAAGAAGAAGAAGAAGAAGATAACAACGTGAATTATTATTGTTGTCATTATTGTGGGAATTAATTATTAAAATGATGAATGTGTATAATTAAGAAGAAGAAGAGGGGCATTACACATAATATCCAGGGCTGATTCGGATGATGGTGTTAACGGTATTATAATCGGGAATTGAATCCACGGCGGCTTGCACGGACAGAAACACGTCGGAGCCACCGTTAACGTTAACTTTTATGAGGCGGTGGCCGGTGGGTCCGACCCAGTGGTGGAGGTGATTGGTTGCGGCGGAAAAAAAGCAGAGGAGGAAGAAAGTGAAGAAGAAAAATGAGTGGACGAATAAGAATGCCATTTAGAGAGAGAGAGAGAGGAGGGCTTTTTTCTTTCGTTTGGGGAATTTGGGAATGTTTTGTGGATATTTAAATAAAGGGAGAGATGGAAGGGAATGATTATTATTATTATTATTATTATTTTTGTAAGAAAGGAAATGGTTATTTATTATTTGTTTTGGTGTTTATATAACGGTCATTTTTTGGGGTGTTGCGGAAGGGGAAGGGTGTTGGGGATTGATTTGGGAAAAAAATACGGCAGTCCCAATTTCGTAGTATTTGATTTCTGTTGAGGTTGTTTTCGGGATTTTGTTTAAGATAAGACTTGCAAAAGACGTTTTTTCCCGCCGAAACTCACTCAATTACTCCCTTTTACAAATATCCCTTTTTTTTTTTTTTCTTTTTATATATACACTCAGCGAAATTATTAGAAATGTTTTAATATAAAATTTTGTTATATTTTGTAAATATTTTGGTTTATTTTGATGTATTTAAAAATGTTTTTATATAAATTTCCAAAGATTTAGATATTAAACTTAATTTTGTTTACACGGTTTGTAATTAATTTTGAAGTAGAAATTCATTAACATTTTAAATGAAGATAAAAATTTGGAGTGGGTGCGTGAGTTGAACTAAAAGTGTCGATCTATATTCTAGCTTATAACCTACATGTTGTTTTATGTTTGAATTTTTTTTTTTATATTTCTTATAGATTAAAAACAATAATATTATTTTTTAAAAAATAGAAAAATAAGTGAAATGAACTTTATCCTTTAGTAGATTTTTTATGGAACATGAACGGTTTTTTTTTTAAAAAAATGAAATGGATTGGTTTTATAAGAAAGTAATTGAGTAAAGTGTGTGAAAAGAGATGCAAAGAGAGAGGGGTTTTGTGAAAAAAAAAAGATAAGAAAGACATTTTCTTCTTTGTTTTGTGAAAAAGTTAAAAAGAGTAAATGAATAGAAGATTGATGAGAAAGAGGGGAGTGCATGCAAAAACAAAAATAACGGCAAAAATATAAAAAAGCTTCCTAAGGGAAAATAATTAACCAAAGAAATTGGCTTCCTAACATTATTTTAATTTGATGACCCATTTGCCTCTCAATTATGATCTGATCTGAAATTGGCTTCATTAGTCCAACGTTATTCCTGTCATTCCAGATTGCCTAAGCAGTCTATTGCAACTATTGTTTAATTCTTCAATATTGCATATAGTTGTACTACTAGCTAGTTGTAAACCATCGATCTTTGAGAGTATCATTGAAATCTTCACGTCGTAGGATGGAAGATGATGACACGATGTTCCTTACCAAGCTGCATTCAAAGTCACTTCATTAAGGTATGATCTATTCATTCTTAGTTCGAATGGCATAAACACTATATTCTTTGATATTAATCAACATAAACATAGTTTAGTTGATATATAGTATTTATACTATCAACCGTTAGATTTTTAATCACTTGAATAACACGTAAGACATTAAATAAGTTATTTAAATTCTTTTCGAAGAATGTCTTAGTTGAGTAGTCTCGAATACACAACGCAAGAAAATAATACGTTATTTTACCAACAAGTGGTTTCTTAAAAGTGGACTAACTTTTGTTGAATAAAATTGTGAATTTTTGGAAAGGACAGGAAAATAAAATAATATCTGTAGGCAAACTTTTGACTTCTGAAACCCTCATTCTATATTATATAATTAAATATCATATGTCTCTCTCTGCCAAAAGATTATCCCAATTATGTTGGTTGGAAATGTTTTTTGAAATACCATTTTAATTCATGTTTTTCAATATGCTTTTAACAAAATTTAAAACTAGTTTCAGTAGTTCCTTGTTTATTACTAAGATTTATTGAAAGTATATATGAAAAAATTATTATATTGTATTCAAAAAAAATTCTTCAAATTAAATGCAAAATCGTTATAATAATGTCAATTGATTATCATCGCATGATAACAAAGAAATTAAATAAAAACAAAATGTGATAGTTCAGATTTTGTGTGTGAGTGTGAGAGAGAGTTCTAAAGTTTATTGAATTAAATTTAAAATAAACCATAAAATTTTAATACATAGGATAATGTTTATTAAATTAAATTACTTTTTTTTACTCTACAATATATTAATTTATTTTTAACAAATTTACCTCTTTTGATTTAGGATTCCATTTTGCTAATTTAATTAATATCTACCAATAAATTGTGCTAATAATGAGTGGGTGTGGCCATAAAGTAATACAACAATTTGTTGAGTGAAATAATAGAATAAATTTAATAACATGATTATCTATCAAAATTATTGTTAAGAAAAAGGTACAAGTTACAACTTCCTCTCTTTTAACTCACCTTAATCTGTCCTCCTACTTTATGCAAACTCAACAAATAATTAAAATGTGGATTAATAATTGTTTAAATTATATCAATTTACACCGTTCTCTGAGTTTTGTTTAACCAATATTGTATAATTGACATCATAAAACTTCACTAAGTCAAATAATTTAGATCAATTCATCATGATTATTACCTTTGAAAATGATTTGTGTATATTAAGTCTCCACGTGTGTATAGATTTATCCGAGTGTCAATTTAACCAAATGGGTTATTAGAGTATGCGTGTATGGACGATTTGCAACAAAAATAAAATCTTCTAAAAGTCCAATGTAAATTGATATATTCATTACAATTTAAAATTTAAATTGATATGAAAATTAAAGTTTGTATTTGAATCTTCCATGTAGGAGTTTAGAACCTTAAATTTTATGTAATGATTTGTTTAATAGTTAGTGGTGGGAGGGTGTGTAAAAAGTACAAATGTATTCAATTGAAAACTGCCCATACGGAATACACAATGGAATGTCAGATATAATAAAATAACTACCCACATATATATATATATATATATATATATATACACACATATAGTCTCCACATATATATATATATATATATATATATATATATATATATATATATATATATATATAATAGATTCCTCATGGGATCCATAAAACTTAACAATGATCCTTATAGTGTGTAGTTTCACACCATAATCTCCCTAGAACCATCGAATTCGGAATCGTCAATTAAAAGACACAACTAATTATTAGAGACCAAAAACAACTACAAGATTTCATGAAGATAGCAAAACGATTAGTCACCGTATTAAGGACAAAACTTTCGAATTTGTGTTTAGTTCGTCCATAGAATATTAAAAATATCGAATATTTCGTTTGATAACGATCCTGTTTGATAATCATTTCTTGTTTCTCGTCTTGTGTTATTTTTCATAACATTTTCGCTTATTTTTTTAGTTTAAACATAATTTAATTACGTAAAAAATGATATATATATATATATATATAATTAATTAATTAATTAATTAATTAATTAAAATATAAAAATATAATTATAAAACATTAAAATTATCATTTAACAAACAAATTCCATTGCAAAATTAATAATTATAATACAATAGATTTTATTAAATTATATGTCGTTAAAATTTGATTTGAGAGATATTATTTCCCATTCAATTTATTTGTCTTAAATAGTATCGATTCAAATTCAACTCAATTACATAACATCGTGGTTGTGAAATATTAAAGATAACCAAAATAAATATTTTAGTAAAAAATAATATAATGTAAAATTCGAACTAATTTAGAAGGAACTAAAAATAATAAATTTAAATTCAAAATAATAAATAGACATTGCCTATTACAAAATTTAGAAAATATTTAAATAAACTTATTAAATATTTAAATTTAGAGGATCAAAATAATATATAAATTTAAATATTAAACAGCTTACAATTTGAAATTAAATTAACTAAGAAATACGAAACATATAAATATGAAAAATTAATAAAAAGAAGGTAAAAAAAAAAAAAACAAAATCATCAACGTTGAAAGTTGAACCCACGATTCGGAGGATAGAAAAAGTTTGCAAAATATACCTTCCATCAATGAGCCAACTAGCAATTTGAAAAAGTAATGGAATTGAATAAAATCGAAATAGAACTAGTAGAAACTTCCTTAAAATTTAAGAACGACAAACAGAAACGATTATTAAACACATCTATTTCTTAAAAAATGAAATACAAAATATAAACAAGAAATACAAATTAGAAACGTTATCGAATAGATCGTAAGTAGAGTAGGTTGGGGGTAAATAATTATAAATTAAGCTTTAATTAAGCTTTTACAAAATTAGGAAAACATGAACCTTAAACGGTCATATGTTCTATATATCATTATGAATATGACGATGATGATGTTGTCGAATGATGTTGGGAGCAATGGTCATACAATCATAGAGCCCACTTTATTCGTTTATAATATTATTATCATTTTATTTCTTAATTAACTTTACGACACATATAATACCTCATCAAAAACACAAATACACAAACACAACAACATAATTATTAAATATTTGTCGTCTTTGATAATGTAATTCAAAGTTGTTAGATTCTTTTTTTTTTTTTTTAGTTTCTAATTCTAATTTCCTTCAACAATTGCAATTTTGATAATTGATTAACACACTAATTTTTACTCGATTTGAATTAATTGCCAAACAACCACGTATTCAATAAGAAATGCAACGAGGTGATTATAATATATTATATATACACACATATGTATACGTTTTGTTTTAAATTATACATAGAAGATGGCGTGAAGGTATTGAAAGAAAGACAAATGAATAGGAAATAATTTGGATTTACTTTTTGAAAAAGGAAAAGATTACAAATAATTTAGAAAATGAATGTGATTTAACATTGTTAATAATTTGGGAAATTTTGAAATGTTGAGCCAAACATGAGGATCTCGTATGAGATAAAAAGTGGTACTAAATTTAAACACCGTAAAGGAAATGAAGAAGGAAAAAAAAGTAACTTTTCAATGTCAAGAATTTAGGTTTAATTTTTATTTGTTTTTTTAGATTTTAAAATTTTGTACTTCTATTCTTTAAATTTTGAATTTGGGTTTAATTTAGTTTGTATATTTCATAGGTTTAAGTTTTGTTTTAATTTGATCTCTTTATTTTGAGATTTACTTTCTTTTTCTCTCTTATAAGTTTTTTTTTTGTAATATGATCTAAATCACAACACGTCTTTTTTATGTGTTAAACTCAAACAAAGTGCTAACACTCAAATACTAATATTTACAGCCTGGTTAACACATTCAAGTTCTAAGGATCATTGATAGTTTTATTGTTGTCTTTTATCTTGATATAGTCTATATATCTTAATTGAAAGGAGCTTTTTTTGTTAGATAAACAAAAGTTGAACAATTAATGTAAAACAATAAAATATGTAACAAGAAGTGAATCAAGGGACAAAGGAAATGAGGAAGGGAAGTTAAAAGAGTTGGAAGAAAATAGAGAAAAAAAAAAAGTTAGGTCAATGAAAATCATTCGGTTTAAGTCAGTTTCTAGTAAAATTGTCACTAAACTAACTGTGAGTTTAGTAAATACTCAAACCAACCTCAATCATCAAAAAGAAAAATCGATCGATTAATTTTATTCTTTTAAAAGTATATTTTTTAATTTTAATTTAGATTTTTTCCCTAACCCCTCTTCTTCATTTCGTTTTCAATTTGGTCGATCAACTCAGACTTTTGATCTACCATGCTTGCCTGTAAATATCACTATGCCTATGATTTTAAAAAAAAAATTATGATTGGGATCTTTCCTAGACCAACTATCATATTTAATTCAATCGGTCATGATTATACCATCCACAAATAATAAAGTCCTAAAAGAACCATTGGAATTTTGATTTATTAAACCATCTAAAGATGATTGTTTTACCATCACAATGTAGAGATAATTGTGTACTTTATTTCTTAAAAACCTTTTAGTCGAAGATATAGCATTTTGCTTAGTACACAGTGACACAAATGTATATATAACAGGTTATGATCACAACTAAATATCTAACACTTTTAATCTATCTATCTACATGTATACATATTTGCTTGGTATTGCCAAAACTATACTAGGATTGCATTGTAGAAAAGGGAGGTACAACTTTGTATCTTACAATAAAAGTATGAGAACTAAAACAAAAAAGACTTACCATGACAACCTATTCATCATCAGCTTATAAAAATAAATAAGAAGTTACAAAGCGATCTTAAATCACCATAAATGCCAAATATTCAACTGCAAGGAGCTCTAAATGACCCTTTTATCTAAATACAGAATAAAATCACATAAGAGTCAGACCTGATTTGTGCCTTTTGAAGATATTACCATTGTGATCCATTCCAAAGATTTTTCTTTTTGAGCTGACTCAGGGCAGTGATCGTCGCTATTCTGTCATCCATATCAGATCGATAGCGAAAAGCTTTATTGTATTACAGAAAAGAATGTCGTAAGTCAAGTTCACCAGTTGATGGATCAAAAGATGCTTCAATGGCAGCAGAGCAGCATTCGATGCCCTCACCAGAATCTCGAGGTTCAACTGCCACGGGGTCAGCAAGAAGCTTAACTCCTTGCTTCCAGTATCTTTTATCTGAATCAGTTTACAACATGAAATGAGAAGCAGTTAAATCACAAGCAAAACAATGTCAGTATTAGAAATTTCTTTAGACATTGAAGGTTGGTACCTGGACCTGTGGATATGACAATGGAGTTCTTTGAATCTATTACCCAATCAATCCACAGTACAATTCCATGACATATTCCAGCCTTGGTTACCTTAACCTGAAAGAAAAACATCAGTGCTGATTATATATAAATGAAGTATTCTCCAAATTCCTCTGGGTTTGTATGCTCGTAGTTGAGATTGCTACCTATAATTATACGTCAAGATAGTGGTAAGAAAATTGGGGTCTATTTGATAACTATGGCATCTTGAGGCTATATTTCTTTGCATGATTACACTTGTGGTCTATCCTACTAAGTCTCGAGCAAGCTTTTAAATTTACACTCTAAGAGAATTGTCACTTTTGCTTGGAGTCTATATTTAACTAGGTTGTCTTGGGGTCTATTTGCATGATTACACTTTTGCTTACTCGAGACTAACTTTAAAAGACAGTAAGAATTTTAAATTATTAAATCCCATTTGATAACCTTTTTCCTTCTAATTTTGAAAACTCAGCCCTGTTTCCCAGCTCATCCTGTTCAGATACAAGCAGTCCCATCCAAGAGTTGATCTTATCATACTAAGGTAAAGAATACCCTATGAGTGTCATCCGAAAGATCTCATAAAAAGGAAGACGAGTTACCTAGCTTGCTGTCACGTGGTTATTTTTAACACTTAACCAACGTGCGGCACAATGGTGATAGAAACACCAATGTAAGCCTTAGAGTTTGTTGGAAGACTTGCTAGAAGGGAAAAGGGACTTTAGAGAAGGGAAAAGTAGGCAAAGAGTAGAGAAAAATTGAGAATGCAAGTGTATTACTTAAGGATGCTTGAGGATTTCTTGGATGCTTTACAAATGGGACCCCTTAGGGGTATTTATAGTAGTACATGACTGACTTTAGCCCTTAAAACCAACTTAAAAGGTCGGCAAAATCATTCTAGAGAATTCTGGGGTTTTCATGACAGTCAGCCACCGACATGACACTGTTCACAACCGACATAGAAGCTTCCAGATGCGTCTGGGCGTGTCTGGAGGGGCTTAGAACGCACGTGCGGGTCTCCGTCACGTCTGTCAGGCGCGCATGCGTTCTGCTCGTTACAGTGCTTAACGTCCGTCATCGAAAGTTCCAGAAATTTCCAGAGCCGCTCAGGTCTCCTAGGCGCGCCCGCCTGCCCATCGTGCGTGCGCGCTGCGCCGCGTGTCAGGGGCATAATTGTCCAACGTATTATTTACCGTTGGTCATATGCCCGAATACCCCCAAATCACTTTATCTTTATGTCTTGAAAGTAGTTTAGGTTAATTCTTTCGTTTAGGTGTCGCCGAGTCATAGTGTGACATTTCGGCTTTTTCATATGCAAGCCTGCCAAGGCCAAAATTCTCAATATGTACTATAGGGGGTACATGAACAGTCCGACCCCCGCCCAAGCCTTGTCGCACTCTTTGCATGCTGAGTTATTTTCCTTGCAATTGACAGTCTTCAATGCTTTCTTTATGACGTTTTCAACTATTTACTTTCTCTCTCCCGTTTTATAAAAACATTTTCCCAAGAACGGGGAGGGAGGCTACGTCATACCGCGAGTTTGTCCGCGGATTCCGATTATCGAACGGCTGACTTGCTGATTGAGCTAAGCAAGTGCCGCACAATCGTGTTGAGAAGTTACGATTGTGACACCGCGCACGCCTGCTTGTGCTGCGCGCGCGCCTGTGTCATGCCGGGCCGACGCCCTTGCCTATCGCTCATGCGACCGTGGGCTCCGATGGCTGTGTCATGACCCTTGCGTGCCTTTGCTTATTTTCTTAGGGCCTTTGGACTGTGTGGGACTTGGTTGGCTCCTCTTGGGCAATGCTAAGGAGCCTTAATTTAGAAAAATACCAACTGTCACGTGGTTATTTTTAACACCTAACCAACGTGCGGCACAATGGTGATAGAAACACCAATGTAAGCCTTCGAATTTGTTGGAAGACTTGCTAGAAGGGAAAAGGGGCTTTAGAGAAGGGAAAAGATTGAGCTGGACCGTCGTAATGTCCAGACCCTTGACGACGCTATTGCTGCGGCAGAGACGCTTGTCGATTATTTTGCCCAATCAAAGGGGAAGAAGCCTGGTCCAGAGAAATACGGAGGTAAACCGGATAAGACCAAGAACTTTGGTCGCAAGGACGGGGGACAGGTGAAGACTTTCCAATGGAGGAATGGCAAGAATGATGGTGCACATCGAGGTGAGTCCTCTAACCCTCCTAAACCCTGCTTTATCTGTAAGGGACCGCATTGGACTAGAGATTGTCCAAATTGGAAGGCATTAAATGCCCTCGTTGCAAAATTCCAAGAGGTAAAGCAAGTACAAGATGCACCAGGACCCCAAATCCGGTCAATGCAGCAAATTGGGGTGATGAAGAAGGAGACTACTGCAGAACATAAGGGTCTCCTATACGGCAGCGTTCGAATAGAAGGAAAAGAGGCCACAGCCATGTTCGATACAGGAGCATCCCATAATTTTATGGATGTTCAAGAGGCTAAGAGGTTAGGCCTCAAGTTCAGGGAAGAGACCGGGACCGTCAAAGTGGTAAATGCCAAAGAACAGGTCATTCATGGTATAGCCAAGGGAGTACTAGTGAAGATTGGTGATTGGCAGAAGAGGTTAGACTTCTCCATCCTGCCCATGGACGATTTTCATATTGTACTTGGCTTGGGTTTCTTCGACAAGGTCGTAACCCTTCTCGACTCCAACCGAGGCACACTATCCATTATAGATGGATTAATGACAACAATTCCCGTAAGGAGAGGGAAGCCAGTGAAGATGTTGTCAGCGTTACAATTCAAAAGAGGAGTCTCGAAGAACGAATGCTATGTAGCAACCATGAAGGCCGTAGAAACCGAGGAAGCAAAATCTGAGGGACCCCCGGTACCAGACAACATTCAGAAGGTCCTTGATGAATACAAGGACATAATGCCCGAAGCGCTGCCCAAGAAACTAGAAGGAAAGTAGACCACGAGCTAGAATATAAACCTGGGAGGGCAAATGTTGTCGCCGATGCCCTCAGCCGCAAAGCCGAATTAAGCACAATCACGACAAGCATGCCCACAAGCGACTTCCTTGAACGAATCAAGGAAGGTATGCAACATGACGAGCTGGCCAAGAACCTGTTGAAATTGGCCAAGGAGGGAAAAACCAGGAGGTTTTGGGAGAACAACGGTACCCTCCTTACAATCAGTAACCGCCTGTTCGTGCCGAAATGGAGATCATTGCGGAAGGACATCTTAAAAGAATGCCATGATTCCTTATGGGCCGCGCGCCCTTGCCTGTCGCTCATGCGTCCGTGGGCTCATGGCTGTGTCATGACCCTTGCGTGCCTTTGCTTATTTTCTTAGGGTCTTTGGACTGTGTGGGACTTGGTTGGCTCCTTTTGGACAATGCTAAGGAGCCTTAATTTCGAAAAATTTTGGGGGTCTATTTTTGGGGCGTGACACCCTCCCCCACTCGATTTCGCAACGTCCCCGTTGCGTTCTCTTTGAACTTCTCTATTTCTGTTTGGAATTACCAAAGTACATCTTCACGTTCCCAGTTGGCTTTGGACTCTGGCAATCCTTCCCACAGAATCAGATATTCTGAGTGGCTTGGAACTCCTCTTCTTCTTATTTTCCTCTCGGCTAGGATCTCCTTAATCTTCCTGTCAAACTCGGTTACTACTCCGGTTGGCGCTCGAGAGGTTTCGCTTTTGTTCGGATCCTCCTGGTCTTCGTGAAAGAGTTTTAACATACTTACGTGGAAGACGTTATGGATCTTCAACCTCTGAGGTAGTTCCAATTTATACGCTGCTTTGCCCACTCTCTCGGTAATTGGGAATGGGCCTTCATATCGCCTGACTAGTCCCTTGTTGACTTTTCGAAGGGACTTGAACTGGTTTGGTAATAGTTTTACCAAAACCTTCTCGTCGATTTCGTATTCTTTTGGTCTTCTCCTTTTATCGGCCCATTTTTTCATTCTTCGGGCCGCTTTTTCGAGGCATGCCCTTGATATATCCTGCTCCTCGTGCCATTGCTTCGCGAAACAAAACGCAGAAGGGTTAGGTCCTTTATATGGGGTAATCAAGGCACCGGGTGTGTTGGGCTGTTGATTCATGATTATCTCGAATGGACTCTTGCCCGTTGATTCGCTTCGTTGGAGATTATAGGAGAACTGGGCAATATCTAAGAAGGTTGCCCAATCCTTTTGATGTGCACTAACATAGTGCCTTAGATATTGCTCCAATAAAGCGTTTATTCTCTCTGTCTAGCCGTCACTCTAGGGATGAAAGCTAGTGGAGAAGTTTAAGTTTGTCCCCATTAATTTGAACAGCTCCCGCCAGAATTTTCCAGTAAAACGTGGGTCTCGGTCGCTGATAATGCTTTTTGGTATTCCCCACAGTTTTACTATATTCTTAAAGAACAGTCTTGCCGCTTCGTCTACCTTCACGTCTGGTGGGCATGGTATAAAAGTTGCATATTTGCTAAATCTGTCCACGACCACCATAATGGTTCCAAAGCCATGGGATTTAGGTAATGCTACGATAAAGTCCATGGTGACACTATCCCATGGTTTCTCGGCGATCGACAAGGGTTCAAGCAATCCCGCGGGAAGTTGTCGTTCCCCTTTATCTTGTTGACAAACTAGGCAAGTCTTGACATAACTCTCAATGTCATCTTGCATTCTTGGCCAGTAATATTTATCGTACACTAAGGCAAGAGTTCGGTTCATACCTGGATGCCCGGCCCATAAGGAATCATGGCATTCTTTTAAGATGTCCTTCCGCAATGATCTCCATTTCGGCACGAACAGGCGGTTACCGATTGTAAGGAGGGTACCGTTGTTCTCCCAAAACCTCCTGGTTTTTCCCTCCTTGGCCAATTTCAACATGTTCTTGGCCAGCTCGTCATGTTGCATACCTTCCTTGATTCGTTCAAGGAAGTCGCTTGTGGGCATGCTTGTCGTGATTGTGCTTAATTCGGCTTTGCGGCTGAGGGCATCGGCGACAACATTTGCCCTCCCAGGTTTATATTCTAGCTCGTGGTCTACTTCCCTTCTCGGGGGAAGTTTCTTGGGTAGCGCTTCGGGCATTATGTCCTTGTATTCATCAAGGACCTTCTGAATGTTGTCTGGTACCGGGGGTCCCTCAGATTTTGCTTCCTCGGTTTCTACGGCCTTCATGGTTGCTACATATCATTCGTTCTTCGAGACTCCTCTTTTGAATTGTAACGCTGACAACATCTTCACTGGCTTCCCTCTCCTTACGGGAATTGTTGTCATTAATCCATCTATAATGGATAGTGTGCCTCGGTTGGAGTCGAGAAGGGTTACGACCTTGTCGAAGAAACCCAAGCCAAGTACAATATGAAAATCGTCCATGGGCAGGATGGAGAAGTCTAACCTCTTCTGCCAATCACCAATCTTCACTAGTACTCCCTTGGCTATACCATGAATGACCTGTTCTTTGGCATTTACCACTTTGACGGTCCCGGTCTCTTCCCTGAACTTGAGGCCTAACCTCTTAGCCTCTTGAACATCCATAAAATTATGGGATGCTCCTGTATCGAACATGGCTGTAGCCTCTTTTCCTTCTATTCGAACACTGCCGTATAGGAGACCCTTATGTTCTGCAGTAGTCTCCTTCTTCATCACCCCAATTTGCTACATTGACCCGATTTGGGGTCCTAGTGCATCTTCTACTTGCTTTACCTCTTGGAATTTTGCAACGAGGGCATTTAATGCCTTCCAATTTGGACAATCTCTAGTCCAATGCGGTCCCTTACAGATAAAGCAGGGTTTAGGAGGGTTAGAGGACTCACCTCGATGTGCACCATCATTCTTGCCATTTCTCCACTGGAAAGTCTTCACCTTTCCCCCGTCCTTGCGACCAAAGTTCTTGGTCTTATCCGGTTTACCTCCGTATTTCTCTGGACCAGGCTTTTTCCCCTTTGATTGGGCAAAATAATCGACAAGCGTCTCTGCCGCAGCAATAGCGTCGTCAAGGGTCTGGACATTACGACGGTCCAGCTCAATCTTTGCCCAATCTTTCAAGCCATCTTTGAACTGAAATAAGGCTTCCTTTTCAGGTAGATTGCCCATCTCGAGCATTAAGGTAGTGAATTCTTTTACATAGTCAAGAATACTACCGGTGTGTCGGAGGCGACGGAGTTTACCTCGAGATTCCGTCTCGGCATTATGAGGGACAGTGTTTTCGCAATTCAGTCTTGAACTGCTCCCATGAGTGGAGGGCATTCTCACCTTGGTCGGCGTACTTACAACGCCACCACAGTTGTGCAGCATCCCTTAGGAAGGTTGGGGCATGGTTTATCCTTGCCTCGTCATCGCGCACCCCTAACGCGACGAAGTATCTTTCGAGGCCGAATAAGAAGTTATCCACGACAGTGGCATTTCTTACGCCGTTATAAACGTCGGGTTTGGGTACTTTGATGTTAGAAGTGCCTGACGTAGTGGGGTGTGTGCTCGTTGTGGGAGCATAGCTAGTAGCATGTTGGAACGATATTCTACACAAAGGGCATCTAATCTCGTTTCTAAAGAGATAGATTTAGTGTGGAGATCGTGTAACTCACCTTCCACGAATGCCTTTAAGGTTGTCACCGTGGATGCAAGCTCTTCAACTCCTTCTGGAATGTCCGTCCCATGTCCTCAATCATCTCCTTGGCAACCGAGGTAATTTCGGCATTTTCTTGCACTAATTCCTCAAAATTATCACTCAACCTACCAACCGCGAGCTGAACATCCTCCATACCTTGCTCAAGGTTGGTAAGGCGAGTGTCGCTTACCGCAGGACCTTTTGATTTCGAGCGTCGAGTAGGAGAATGTTGCTCTTTTCTTCCCCAAGTAACAGGCCCTTCAATGACCTGCTCAACGGGTGAAGTATGTCCTTCTTCAGCCGACATTATGTAAGCAAGAACACAAAGGTACTTCCGTTTAAACCTTGGCTCTGATACCAACTATCACGTGGTTATTTTTAACACTTAACCAACGTGCGGCACAATGGTGATAGAAACACCAATGTAAGCCTTAGAATTTGTTGGAAGACTTGCTAGAAGGGAAAAGGGGCTTTAGAGAAGGGAAAAGTAGGCAAAGAGTAGAGAAAAATTGAGAATGCAAGTGTATTACTTAAGGATGCTTGAGGATTTCTTGGATGCTTTACAAATGGGACCCCTTAGGGGTATTTATAGTAGTACATGACCGACTTTGGCCCTTAAAACCGACTTAAAAGGTCGGCAAAGTCATTCTAGAGAATTCTGGGGTTTTCATGACAATCAGCCACCGACATGACACTGTTCACAACCGACATAGAAGCTTCCAGATGCGTCTGGGCGTGTCTGGAGGGGCCTGGAACGCGCGCGCGCGTTTCGCTCGTTACGGTGCTTAACGTCTGTCATCGAAAGTTCCAGAAATTTCTAGAGCCGCTCGGGTCTCCTAGGCGCACGTGCCGTCGGGCACGCGCGGGCGCCTGCCCATCGTGCGCGCGCTGCGTCGCACGCCCTTGCCTGTCGCTCATGCGTCCGTGGGCTCCGATGGTTGTGTCATGACCCTTGCGTGCCTTTGCTTATTTTCTTAGGGCCTTTGGACTGTGTGGGACTTGGTTGGCTCCTCTTGGGCAATGCTAAGGAGCCTTAATTTCGAAAAATTTTGGGGGTCTATTTTTGGGGCGTGACATTACTCTCTCTTTTTGGGAACTCTTATGATAACAAGACCAAATACTACTTTGATCATTTTACTATCACTTTCTTGCTTTATTGCCTACTTAGAGACATTTTCATACGTGATGGAAAAATTTGATGACTTAAATTGTATCGATAATTGTTTAGTTTTTTTGTTTTTAGTTTTTGAAATTAACCTTATAAACACATTTTTCACCTCCAAATTTCTTGATTTGTTATCTATTTTTACCAATGTTTTCAAAAACAAGAAAAGTCTTGAAAATTTAAAAGTTACTTTTAAAAACTAGCTTTTGTTTTTGAAATTTAGCTAAAAATTCAACTCTACTTATGAAATGTGTAGAACATTATAAAAGATGGAGAGAGAATATGCTTAATTATATAAAAGAAACGAATTGTTTCCAAACAGAACCATAGGTTTAAAAAAATTGATTTCTCAAACTTATTCATAAACCGAGTCGAAAATAGAAAACCTGAAAGGGTTTGGAGGAAATTGTTATCAAATAGGCCTGAGTTATCTGCTTGCGAGCTTGAACAAGTTTGTTTGGAAGGTCTTACATTATTATAGGTCTTCTGTCCCTTGTTTTCTAAAAGAGGAAATTATATCTACTTTCCTACTCCTCAGATAGCCAAAAGCACTTTTCACAAGGGCAACTCGATCCACTTTTTCAAGTTCAAAAACAAAAAAGGAACTTTGTTTTCTTCTTGTCCTCTTTCTTTATGAATACTTGGATTCAGAGACATACCAAGAAAGAAATTGTCGCTTCTCTCAGACAGTTTTATTTATTGAAGAATGTGAGTTTACTGATCTACTTGAAGAATCACTTAGATTTAGAACCCGGAGTCTCAAACATAGAAATTAAATTAATAAATATACTCAAATGCCAAAAATCAGACAAAATGGGGATGAAAAGTATCAATACCTGGCTTTTCCCACTACAAGGACTTATTGGTTTTGAGAAATCGAATTCCATCAATGTAAATATCTCACTGAGTTCCTGAGTTTTCAAGACAGTTGCACCAATATCAGTGTCATTGACATTCTTATTTTCTCCAAAAAAGCCCTATTGTTTATGTTTTAAACAAGTTAACCTCATATTCTCCACATTGCCAGATGTAGAAAGCCAGAAATGGGCCTTCTTGTCCTTCAGGTAACTTGCCACAAGCTCCCAACGTGTCATTTGTAACAGAATGATCAAAACCTTCGATTGTTCCCAATCGACGACGGCTGCTCCATAGATCCTTGAAACAACATTGAACAAGTATGCTAAGAACTTCCATTGAATAACAAAGACAACTTCAGTCAGGATCCTGCATTTTAAGGTAAAGAGAAATCTTACGGGCAATGACATGAAACAAGCTCTCAATATGCCTTTACTAGGCATTATTAGCACATCATCAGATAGGACCTGGTCGAGCATCGTTCTTTCCTTCCTGGAAAAACAACTTAAAGAAGTTAAACTTATTGGAATGAAGTTATGATGATTGATGGAGCCAGCCAACACTGACAAAAGCTTAGGTTTGGTAACGAGGGTGGAGTCTACAGGGAATCCACCAACAGCAAGTTGTGCTTTTGAGTTGAAGTGAATTATTCTGTGTTAATGGATTAGAAAGCCATGCATCTCATTTAGGACATGCCTAGATATTTTCAGGAGACAACATTCTTTTGCTGGAACTATGGCACATGGCAGTTTAATGCAAAGATGGTCGAACGCTGCAGTAAGAACTTGATTTATATAAAACATGCATTCAAACATGAAATTTGGATCCTAAATACGTTGAGTAGAGTAAGAATTATCACTATCATAAAGAAACCACCCGCTCAATATTGCCAATAAGCATCTAGATAACATGTCTTTGTGATCTCTAACATCTAAAAGATGAGATAGCATTTCTGAGCAAATTTCTTACCAAAACCGCAGGTTGTGCCATGGGAGTGCATTGTCATTTCCGTAGTAGAATGGTTCACTGATAAGCAAGTCGACCTAAAGATTGAACAAAAATCGATAAAGAGAAACTTATGTGGATTGAAAGATTCAAAATCGAACACTAAAATATATATAATTACACTTTCCAATAAAGCATGCATCATTGTATGAAAGGGGGGAAAGGGATGCAAAGTAGGCCAGTAAATCTATCACCTTTTTCTCAAACGTATCTTGGATGGTCAAGCATGATTTCCTCTTTTCAATAACTTTTATACTATCCATACAGATACCATTTACATGAGAAACAGCCTGCAAATACTTGGTACCCTTTTCCCGAATCCCAGGAAACAATGACAAAACAAGCGTTGTTTTCGAAAGGCAAGCAACCATAAGCGTCAAGAAAACACTATCATCTGCAATCACGCATACGGAGGGAGCTCTTCCCTGCAACTGCAAAGGTATCAAAGATGACGATAACAATGAGGTTCAGAAGATAGCAGAGTTCAAGTATAAGGAGGTATGTATGTGAGCATGGTGCTCAAATTGATATGCTATGTGCAAAGAAATGGGGAAAAATGGGAGTGGTGGTGAGAAAGTTATCATACCTCAGTTTTTATTGCCGTTAACATTGCAAGCCTCCATTCTCTATCTCCATAAACTGCAATTCTTTCTGGTGGCAGTATGAGTTTAAAATTCTCAGCATTGACACCATGCTGCAAAATCTCACCTCCTGGAATTTGAGACTTCAGATGATATGAGAAGGTAGTATCATTACGAGAAGCACATAAATGAACTTTTTCTTCCTTGGATATTGACACACCATTGCCTGGGATAAACCAAACACACTGTTTCCAATGGTCACACCAGCCACCAGCTCCTGTTGAAGTATGGAACAAGCTTAATCACTCTGTCAATCTTCGAGCAATAAACTATGTTTTTAGTCTGAGTGTCTAGTATATACAGTTAAATTGACGTGTGAGATTTGAAATGGTACGAAAAGCACAAAGCAGCAAAATGTCCTGCTGGTTCAAAAAAGAAAGGTCTTGCTGTTAATCTGTTAAGACACCTAATATTCTATTTGGTAATCTTTGATTTCGTTTGCCCAAATATAGAACAAACACAGCACGAGCACTAGCAAACCACGAATCCTCACAGGATGATTCACAAAAAGAGAACGAAATAACACTCAACAAATAACTCTTACCCTCACTACTCAATCACAAAAACATCATACCCTCACAAAACAAAGAAACAGCTTATTTTTAAGCCCAGACCCCTGCGCAGCAACGGTCTTCTGCTATTCCTTCAGCCTGCCTTCCTTCCTTCCTCAAGAGGGAGCAGCCCACCTATTACCCGACATGGATTGTACCACCTCTGTACTGCCTGCTCCCTTTTTTAATTCCACTACTAACTAACTTGTGGTCCCCCCCCCTTGGCTGGTCCCCTGCTCCTTGCTTTCCTCATTGTTTCCACGTGTCCCCTTGTCCTTCTTTCTTCGGTTATAGGTGAATAAAATTGGAGGTCTAGCATCACTTTCCTCCTCTAAATCCACCTTGTCCTCAAGGTATAACTCGGGGAATTGTACTTTCAAATCTGCACAGTTTTCCCAAGTGGCTTCATGCGGGGGCAGTCCCTTCCAGCTTACCAGCACCTCTCATTCCTTTGTGGCCTGATTCTTTCGATAAGCATAGATTTCCTCCGGTTGGGTGATCCACTCATGACATTCGTTGACATAAGGGTCAAGGGGTTGGGTTTCTTTGATGTCCCCTCTTGCCTTTTTAAGCTGAGAGACATGGAATACCGGATGAGTGGCTGCAGTGCTAGGTAATTCCAGCTTGTATGCCACTGTCCCGATTCTTTCTAAAATTCTGTAGGGCCCGAAGTATTTAGGTGATAGTTTTTCATTGCGCTTCTTCCAAAGGGATGTTTGTTTGTATGGTCTCAGTTTGAGGAACACATAATCCCCGGTTTGAAACTCTACCTCTCTTCT
Source organism: Cucumis melo (assembly GCF_025177605.1). Taxonomy (NCBI): domain Eukaryota; kingdom Viridiplantae; phylum Streptophyta; class Magnoliopsida; order Cucurbitales; family Cucurbitaceae; genus Cucumis; species Cucumis melo. The sequence continues at coordinate 22,299,230 of NC_066865.1, forward strand.
TTTCATGTCTGCAAATTTCTTCATCCTTTCCTAGGCCACCCGCAAGTGTTCCTTCAATGCTCCCAATATGATATCTCTGTCCCTTAGTTGCTGATCAAGCGTGGAGTTGGGTGTTTCCATATCTCCGTATTGGATCAAAGGTGGTGGGAGTCTTCCGTAGACCGCTTGAAATGGGTTGATACCAATTGACCCATGGTATGTCGTGTTATACCAGTATTCGGCCCAGTGCAACCATTGGCTCCATTCCCTTGGCTTCTCTCCGCAAAAACACCTTAGGTAGGCTTCTACATTTTTGTTAACCACTTCGGTCTGTCCGTCCGTTTGAGGATGATAGGAGGAGCTCTGATTCAATTTTGTGCCAGCCAACCTAAACATTTCGGACCAAAAGTGGCTGAGAAAGATTTTATCCCGGTCTGAAACTATGGACTTTGGGAATCCGTGTAGTCTTACAATCTCCTTGACAAACACTTCGGCCACTGTCTTGGCGGTATATGGATGTTTCAGGGTGAGGAAATGCGCATATTTGCTCAGCCGGTCTACAACTACCAGAATCACTTCCCACCCGTGTGATTTGGGCAACCCCTCGATGAAGTCCATGGAGATATCATTCCAGATGGCGTCTGGAATTTCTAGAGGCAGCAGCAACCCTGCTGGGGAAAGGGTAGAAGATTTATTTTTTTGGCATATCATACATTCTTTGCAGTACTTCTGAATGTCTTTCTTCATTCCCTTCCAGTACAATTCACCAGCCATTCTTTTATATGTTCTAAGGAACCCTGAATGTCCTCCAAACACCGAGTCATGATAGGTGTGCATAATGGTAGGAATTAATGTAGAAGTTTTGGATAGAACCAATCTTCCCTTGAACTTCAGTATCCCTTGATGGCAAGTGTAGTGTGGGATTTCCACGCCCTGTTCTTCAATTAACAGGAAGATCTCATGTAGGGCCGGATCTTTTCTGACTTCTTCCCGAATTACTTCCACATCCAATAACGCTGGGGCTGTCAACTGATTCAAGTGTGCCGTTGGTCCCATTCTGGACAGTGCATCGGCGGCTTTATTCTCCAAGCCCGGCTTGTATATTACTTCAAACGAATAGCCGAGTAATTTAGCTATCCATTGTTGGTATTGCGGCTGGATTACTCTTTGTTCTAATAGAAACTTAAGCAATCTCTGGTCCGTCTTTACTGTAAATTTTCTCCCCAACAAGTATGGTCGCCATCGTTGAACAGCCCACACAACTGCTATCAATTTGCGCTCATACACTGGTCTTGCCCGGTCCCGCATACTTAAGATCTTGCTGAAGTATGCAATCGGTCTTTTGGCCTGAACCAGCACTGCTCCTACTCCAAAGCCTGATGCATCGGATTCGACCTCAAATGGCAAGTTAAAGTCGGGCATTGCTAGTACGGGGAGGGTCATCATAGCCTTCTTGAGTTTCTCAAAGGCTGCCTCGGTTTCCTCTGTCCATTTATACGCCCCTGCTTTCAATAGCTGTGTGAGAGGTGCCGCTATACTTCCATAGTTTTGCACAAAGCGTCGGTAATAGCCGGTAAGCCCCAAAAATCCTCTCATTTCCCTCACATTCGAAGGTGCTGGCCATTCTCTCACTGCTCGAATCTTTTCGGAATCCACCTCGATGCCTTTCACAGAAATATAGTGCCCCAGATAGCTGATCCTTGGTTGCGCAAAATGGCACTTATCGAAGTTAGCATATAACTCGCTTTCTCTCAAAATTCCCAACACCACTTCAAGGTGTTGCGCGTGCTCCTCCATTCCCTTACTATAAACCAGGATATCGTCAAAGAACACAAGTACAAATCTTCTCAAGAAAGGCTTAAATACCTGGTTCATCAAAGCTTGGAAAGTTGAAGGGGCGTTGGTCAGTCCGAACGGCATCACCATGAACTCATAATGCCCCTCGTGAGTTCGGAAAGCTGTCTTTTCGATATCTTCAGGGCACATCCGGATTTGGTGATATCCAGCCTTAAGGTCAATCTTTGAAAAGATGTCTGCCCCATTCAATTCATCAAAGAGTTCCTCAACTACTGGAATTGGGAATTTGTCCGGAATCGTCACATTGTTCAGTGCCCTGTAATCCACACAGAATCTCCAACTCCCATCCTTCTTTTTTACTAACAGTACTGGGCCGGAGTAGGGGCTCGTGCTTGGCCGGATAATCCCCGAAGTGAGCATCTCGTCCACCAATCTCTCCATCTCTTCCTTTTGGTGGTGTGCATATCTATACGGTCTAACGTTGACCGAGTCGGTTCCCTGCTTTAGGTAGATATGATGCTCTATTCCCCGTAGGGGTGGCAATCTGCTCGGCTGTTCAAACACATCACTGTACTTACTAATGATCGTTGCCATTCTGTCTTTCTCTGTTTCAGTGATTTGGACGCCTGCCTCCTGATCTTCAATGTCCCTTTTTTCCAGAGCCCGACACTCCACCAAGTACCCCTGATCTTCCGTATCCCAGTTCTTCATCATCCCTTTGAGGCTGACTTGAGTTTTTGTGAGGCTCGGGTCCCCTTTGATGACTACCTTGCTGCCCTGCTCATAGAAAGTCAATATCAGGTTTTTCCAATCAACTTCGGTGGTCCCTAATGAGTGTAACCATTGCATTCCCAGGATGGCATCGACTCCTCCCAGCTCCAGGGGCAAGAAACTATCTGTGACCTTACAGTCCCCTAGCCACAGCTCCACCTCTCTGCACACGCCCTTCCCTTTTATCGCTGCCCCCGATCCCAGTATCACTCCATAATTGGGTGTTTCTTTCATTAGCAACTGTAACTTCTCCACTAACTTCTCAGCAATGAAGTTGTGGGTAGCCCCACAATCTATCAGGACGACTACCTCTTCTTCCCCCAACTTCCCCTTCACCTTCATGGTTCCCGGATTTGTCAGGCTCACCACCGAGTTGATAGATAATTCTATGTTCAAGTTTTCTACGCCCTGTAGTTCCGGTGGCTTCATCTCTGTCTCGGCGTCGAAATATTCCTCCTCTATGATTTCCAACTCTTCCCCGCTCTCCTTAACTAGCAACATACGCAATTCTTTGCTGTCTTTAGTCTTACAGCGATGCCCCGCATGGTATTTCTCCCCACATCGAAAGCACAACCCCTTTTCCCTTCGGGCTTGAAATTCGGCGTCCGACAGCCTCTTAGTGGGTCCTTCCCATCGATTTTCCCCCGTCGCTACTTCTCTCAACGTAATGGTCCTCATTGGCCAGCCGCTTGCTGTCGAGTTCTCATTCGCCGTGGGGGCGTTAACGTTGCGCGCATTGACTGTCCGCTGGGCCGCTTTGCTGTCATACGCGCTGCTCAGCCCTCATTCCTTCCGGACCAGCTCTCTGTTTTCTATTTTTAGGGCCATCTTCATCATTTGGGCCAGTCCAACGGGCTCCCACGTTTCCACTTCTGATTTCAACCACGGGCTCAAGCCGTTCATGAATGTCTCTTCCAACACCACCGGTTGTAGAAATGCTACTGGTGCCAAATACTTATCAAATCGATTCCTATACTCTTCCACAGTCGTCTCTTGCTTAATGGTAAGGAAACGCCCCACCAATGTGCCGTCGCGGATAAATCGAAATCTCACCAACATCTTTTGTTTCAAGTCTTGCCATCCCTTGAATGCTTCCCTCTCTTCTTGAGACCTATACCAGTCCAACGCTGGCCCATCGAAGCTGATGACAGCGACGGTTAGTTTTTCTGAATCAGATAAGTTATGTATTTTGAAGTACCTGTCGGCTCTGAATAGCCACGAGTCCGGGTCGATCCCAGTGAAAACCGACATTTCCACTTTTTTAAACTTGCTCCGATCCATCGCCGGTCCTTCCTCGGTCTTTCCTTCGCCCTTCGGGTCAGTAAAGATGGTTGTGATGGTCGTTTCTTCATTCTGAGTTTTGCTCGACGAGCCTTCAACCACCTGCTTACCGGGTGAGTCGTCCCATAGGATGCCTTCCAAGTATTTCAGTATCACTTGCTGCTGTTGATATTGCTTGTCAATCTGAGCGTTCATCTCCGTAACGGTTTTTGACAGGAGGGAGATGTTTTCCTCCATTAAAGGTAGCTTCAAAATCCCTTGTTCCACCATGTCGAGTCTCTCTTCGGCGCTTTTCGTCATCGTCATCGGTCCCCCAGGTAATGTATGCTCTGATACCAAATGTTAAGACACCCAATATTCTATTTGGTAATCTTTGATTTCGTTTGCCAAAATATAGAACAAACACAGCACGAGCACTAGCAAACCACGAATCCTCACAGGATGATTCACAAAAAGAGAACGAAATAACACTCAACAAATAACTCTTACCCTCACTACTCAATCACAAAAACATCATACCCTCACAAAACAAAGAAACAGCTTATTTATAAGCCCAGACCCCTGCGCAGCAACGGTCTTCTGCTATTCCTTCAGCCTGCCTTCCTTCCTTCCTCAAGAGGGAGCAGCCCACCTATTACCCGACATGGATTGTACCACCTCTGTACTGCCTGCTCCCTTTTTTAATTCCACTACTAACTAACTTGTGGTCCCCCCTTTGGCTGGTCCCCTGCTCCTTGCTTTCCTCACTGTTTCCACGTGTCCCCTTGTCCTTCTTTCTTCGGTTATAGGTGAATAAAATTGTAGGTCTAGCATAATCATTCAATTCATTGTCTACGACTCACCTACATTGTAAGGTGGACTTATCCACTTCGGGGCAGTAGAATAAAAGATTGTTCCTTCACGATCAAGCTGCAGCGTCCACCTACAGACATATATTAGAAATCAATCACAGTGGTTCGGTGAAAGAAGTTTGGCAGAAAATAACTATCACAAAATAACAACAAAGTAGTTACCATGAAACTACAGCATGAATTCTACCACTGTCAGTTGCCTTGACATGCAGCTCATTTTCAGCATGACTCTCTGGACGTTTCCAAAAATCAAATTCAAAAACTCTGAAGGGTTCTGAGAGCTGGATGAACCCTGAAAAAAATAGTAATAAAACCACTTGAAGATTATGAGAGTCAGGTCAAATTTTAGGTCGTTACCAGCTTTACTTCATTGGCAATCGCATCACAATGCATTGCATATTGCTGTGGCTTGACACATATGATAGGATCCCCTACTGGAACAAGATGGATTCCGTCGCATGCCTTTGCTTCGTTGTTATATAAATCATGAAGCTTCCACAGGTATGTGCTCTCAACCAGCTGAAACAGAGAGAAACAGTTATCATCGCTGTTTAAGGAAACTGTCAATGTGGAAGAGTACGAGTCCCATACTGCATAATTTTTATTTTTATTATAGGAAACAATAACCATTTCATTGATATGCTGAAATAAACACAAAAGGTCCCATACTGCATAGTTTGACACATAATAATATGAAGTCAAGAAGAAAATGAAACTTCCGTACAAAAAATATTAAAGCTTTTGAAGCAAGGAAGGGCTTTTTAAATACCTGACCATAGACGGTTGCTCTGTATGGCACAGTCAGGGGATTTTCCACTAAAAGTTTGTCATGTGCATGCTGTAAGGTCGGTATAAGCCCCTCACCTAACAGTTCCGAGTCCAAAATCTCACTAACCTTCAATTAATTGGCAGATTCAATCATTGAAAGGGCAAAAAGTAACTGAAATATTCAGAATTCACAAAGGAAAATCGAAGAAACTATTAATTCCCATAAGCTGCCTTGAAAGATATCCTATATATCAATGACATTTTAGTGGACAAGAAAATCGACAAAAAGATTGAGTAAACAAACAAAAGGAGATGAAACGGTCCAAAGATAGTGAGAAACAATTCAAATTTTCTTTATTTTTCTTCCTCTTGAGTCTTAACAGCTCAAAATTTCTTTGTTTTTTCGCCTTCTAAATGTATGGTTTTGAATATCTTGTAGTTTACAGGGTTCACAAAAGAAAGTGGAAGACAATTTGAATGTAAATGATACTCACAAGGGCATCAGCTCGAGAAGTTAAATCAGCACCAAACTGAAATTCATCAGAGCGTTTGTTAATAACTTTTACTTTCCTTTCCATTCCATTAAGACGCAAGACTTTCCTCATCAACTTCACCATTGGAAGATAAGATTCACAAGCCGTAACCATTCCCTTGCAATCACCCATTACAGAGTCCATTGCTCGTGCAGCCATCATTGATAGCAAACCAGTTCCAGCACTGGAAATAGTAAATTAATAAAAAAGTCAGCAAAACCCATAAAAACCATTTGCAGCCGGAGAAATTACTTGCACTGATTTCACCAGATAAATGAACTCAAAGTTTACATTGACATTTTCAAAATTAAATTTCATAAAAGATAAAACAAAATTTGATCAACAGAAAAAAAAACCCACAAGCACACGAGAGCAAAACAGTAACTTCAATAAGATCAAACTCTTCTCTTCATCAATTTCAAAGCAAGAAGGCTCAAAACAGAACTAAAAAAAAATACCCAATATCAAGAACATGGCAAGGCTTTGATAGAGTCTTATCAATGGCTTCACGAAACGCTCTGTTTCTAGTGGAATCATTGAGCATATCCAAATATGAAGTTGTCGCCAAAAGGGGTTTCTGGGAATTCTCTAGAACTCCTTCAACCTCTTCTTCGATGACTACCCACTCCGAGTTACCGGTAAGTGGATCAAACCGTAGCTGGAAAAGGCGCTGAGTTGACTCAGAACTCATGGTTCGAGCTGCAGAAAAATTGAAGGGATTGAATGACTGAGGGGCCAAAGTAAAAGGGGATGTGGTAACAAGATGAAGAATGCGAAACAAGGATCTGGGCACTAGAGAAGTAGCCATGAGAGACTGAGGAAAATAGAGCTCATGGTCATTAGGAGAATTTGGGTTGCGGAAGCGGCGCCCAAATGGGAATTAAATAAAATTAATCAAGAAATAAAGTTCACGTTTCTCCTTTTCTTTTGAGTGCATAAAGTTCACATTTTGCACTTCAAGGAAAAAAAAGTTCCCATTTTGCTATATATATTATATACTTGTATAGAAGGCCCCAAAAATTGTCCAACATTAATTTTTCCCTCCTCAATTAAAATTATTACATTATCTTTAATTTTCTTTGTGCTCTCTTCCTCTTTCCAAAATTTTCTTTTGCCATTTTTTTTCTAGTGGTGTTGCATTAAAGATGAAATTGATTGATGTCGTGAGGTGAGATCAAGACGTCAAATGAGTGTTAAGTATATAGTAATATTAACCAAAACTTTCTTGAGATAATTAAATGAGTAGATTAACTTTTTAGAATTATGTAGATTAAAAAAAAATTTAGGATAAAAAATTATATTAAATTAATTTAGATAAAAATAAGAGAAATATAGTAAACAAATACCTAGAATAGGTAGAATTCTAGAGAATCTTTTGTCGACTTCAAGAAATTCATGTATATAAATAGGAGGTGTGATCTCATTTGAAAACCAAACAAATCAAATCAAGTAAACAAAGAAAACGACAAATGGATGAACATAAGTGAGTTAACAAAGTGTAATTAAAAATTATTATATGAGTTATCTTTAGTTTGGTTTGGTTTATTGATTGTAATGGTTAGTCTTTATTTACTTTTGAATTAATTTTCATTGTTTCGAGATGAGTGAATATTGTAAAAATGATACAACGAGAGGAAATGAAGATGAACGAATATCGGTTATATCATTGTCAAGATTTAGAGGAAACGGAAACCAGAAGAGGAAACCAAGAGCGGGAGCAAAACCCCAATCTTTATACACTGTGTTTGGTTTCGATACTATCACTCGAACATAATATATAAAAAAATGATACATATATTAAAATTTGAATAAAGAAAATGGATGAGTAAGAACTCATTTCAGCCCCAATATTTTGAGTCATTCCTCCAATTATCCGTTTACTGATTTATTTGTTTAAGGAAATTATCCCTTTTATATCAATCCTTCATTTTTCATCTTAATTAATTCGAATCAATAGCGATTCTGCCTCAAGAAGCTCCGCTGCAAATAGGGAAATTGGTGGGAGAAATTTGTGAAAAGCGAAAATGGCAGCAACAACAATTTCATCTTGTATTTTCTGCCAGAAAGCTTCTAATTCTACCGCCAATAACCTTCTTCATTTTGTCTGCTCCTTTCGTTTCTCTGATTAAAACCATTTTTCTTGTGCTTCTTCTTCTTCTTCTCTTATACCGGCGATTGAATGAAGCGTCCCTGATTAAGTATATCGGATTCTGCAGGATGAGAGAGTCGTTGCTTTTGAAGATATAAACCCTTCTGCTGTCAGGTATTTTGAACCTCTTAAAATATCGAATGAACCCTTTTTTCTAGCGTTTGATTTAGTTTTGCTATCGATATGAGGCTTCTGAGATATCTTCTGTGTTAATTTAATCTTCATTTCTGCATTGATTTAGCTTCTTTAGGGGAAATTCTTCTACTTTTGTATACCCATTTCGTCAGTTGCTTGATATTCAATGGACAATCTACATCTAGACCTGGATAGCAAATAGCAACGGCGGCAGGAAAAATTTAGAAAGAGGCAATGTTTTGGATCTTTGGGCAAAAGTAATGCTAAACGGATTTATTTTTGAGGGTCTTTTACATTTTAAGTTCTGAACTGCCCCAAAATATTTCCAGATATAAGGTTCACTATGTACATTCTAGGATGTCATTATCAATTGATGTCCTTGATAATCTGCTAAGCTCAAGAGCTTTTGTCGCTTATTTCAATCATAGTTTTTTATGATTCTTCCATTTGTTGGTTTTTAACATTTATGACCTGTTTGTAGTAGGTTCTCAGTGGCCATCTATGACCTTCGTGAGTTGCCATCTCGAAGGTGCTGAGGATGGCCTCTATAAGGCCACTACATGGTGAGTGTTAACTGTCATTGTGGATTCTGGAAAATCTAGAAAGAGATATATCCTTCACATACTAAGAAACAAAGAAATGACGGGTTCATTGTCAATCTCATTTTTCAATTGTTCGTGTTTCTTCTGCTCAAGTCATTTAGATTAATTGGTCAACTCATTTTCAATCCTTTAATTTGTATTAGGATGCACTAACAATTTCCACCACAAAAATGTTAGATGCAATTAATCTTCTGTAATTAAAGGCATCTATAAAACATTCTTACTTTGGGTTGCCATTTTGTAGGCATTTCTTGGTAATTCCCAAGGAGCATATTCCCACAGTTAGGAATCTCCAGAGAAGAGCTGAAGATTACTCACTCGGTAATGTAACCGTTGTTAAATGCAATTCATTTATGGTTTTTTGTTTAAAGAAACGGACAGGGGGAGGCAATGGGGTGGGGGAACAAGTCCTTAAAACGCAAGAGATATAGTTGCATGATATAACTTGATAAAACCTATTAGTACCTTTTTGTCTGCATTAAACCTTACCTTATTCTCTCCTTCCTTCGACCTCCCTTTTTGAACCCTCTCATTCTCAAAGCTAGCCTTGGGGTGGGAAAAACTGCAGGAAAATGAGTAGGCCATAATGCTCAACGTGGTCTTGACACTCCCGTTTTGAGAAAATAGTAAAGATTAGATATGCAAACAAAATTCTTCCTTTCTTTTTGAAGGAAAAAACCCAGGTGTCATATATGTGTCGTGGATCTAGACTAGAGTCCCACCTTCTAAAACACAAGGGTTTTCTTTTGTTTGGTAAGAAACTGAACTTTCTTTAAAAAAGAATGAGAGAATACAATGGATTACAAAAAACAAGCTTGAAAAACATGAGTTCAACACTAACTATGAAAAGAGACTCAAATTCAAAGGAATAAGGCTGGTATCATAACTACAAAACGGTCCAGTGACCAGCTTCCAACCAGAAGCATTAAAACTTGCTGACTCATAGACGTCCTCTCTAAATTTCTCCATATCCCTAAAAACTCCGCTATTAGGCTCCAACCCAAGTACCCACAAAATAGCGAAGAAACTCTCTTGTCACAACATTTTTCCCTTCTTCCTGGGGGAGCAAATGCAAAACCATCTTCTCCAACAAAGAACCCATCCCTGATACGATCCCCACTAACCCCAAAAGAACTCCAACAACGATCCCAAAGGCAGTTTGTGAAATGACACTCCACAGTAAATGACTTAGATCCTCCTACTGCCTCCCACAGAGATTGCATTTTTAAATCTTTGGTTTGCTTGCTAATTCTGATAATGACTTTGCTCATTTCTGTCTTGATTATTTTTAGCAGTAAGTCACATGTTGGGGGTGGGACAGACACTTTTATCCCAAGATTCACCTCAATTAAAGCACAGGTACACTGAATGATAACCACTCTTCAAAACCATTATGTTGCTAGTCTTCAGCAAGTAAACGGTGTTTATATTGTACTCTTCATTCAAATGATACAGGGTAAAACTAAAGAAAACATGGATTTCAATGAATTAACAATGTCTCACACTCTCAATCCTTTCATATGTTTGGTTGATTATATTGTACGTGGAGCTGGTTGTGCTTGCAACATATTATTGTGGAAACTTATAAAAATTGTTAATATTTGCATTACTTTATGATAATTCGTTGTGAACACTTTTATTAGTGTTTGAAAACCAATCTCCTAAAAAGCTATTTTAAGGACATAGTACCTGGTAGCATCTTAGTTCTTTCTTCCAAGGTGGACCAAGTGATGAATAATGTACTGTAATTGTGAATTCCTGCGAGTTTTGTTGTTCAAGTTCTACTACAAACTTTGTCTAGTGCGAAAGGATATCTTAGCTTCATTTTCTAGATGGCATGATGGAGAATCAGAGATAGATCGCCTTCTGTTCAGCAGAACGGATATAGGATCGATACCTGAAGAGAAGATTATCTTCTGGTCAATGGACTTTGGGCAAAGAAAAAGGAGTCTTGGTTCGGTTAATGATCAGGAGGTAGAAAGTGCGTTAACAAACTTGAATAAAAAAAATTTCACATCACATGTAAAGATAGTTTCCAGGCATTCCTTGGAATCTGATTCAGCATAACAGGTATTGAAAACCAGAGGTTTCTTTCCAAGGGGAAGGGGGGTGGATGACACTTACAAACTTTGGCTCCAATGAAATTCCAGAGTTGAATACATGAATTGTTCTGATTTGGATTTCTTTGAAAGGGATTGATATAGGAATGACATAGGGATCAAAATAGTCACTATTTAAAAGTACAAAAACCAAACGGATGTTTCAACTTGGACTAAAATCAACAAAAGTTGAAAATACAAAGACCAAAATCAACCGAAGCTGAAAGTCCATAAACCAAATTAGTATTTAAACCTTCTTTTTACTACTGACATGAAATACTAAATGCTTCACAGTTCTTCTGCTTTCAACTCTACTTTTAGTTCTTATCTTTTACTTTAGAACAGCATGATTCTAAAATTGATGCTTCTCTTCTCTTTCTCTGAAAGATTTGGCTTCCATCAGCCACCAATGAACAGTGTCAATCACCTACATCTCCATTGTTTTGCTCTTCCCTACGCACCTCGGTAATCAGTTTCTCAGTCTTGTTGATGTGAAATTTGATACTGTTTCTTTCAACAAAATACTGAACCGAAACTGCGCGCAAACAGGTGGAAGTTTGTAAAATATTTATCATTGGGATCGATCGGGTTCATTGAAGCTGAGAAGTTGTTGGAGAAAATAAAGCCTTAACTCACACACCAGATCACTTCAACAGTAGTGAGTATGCGTTCTCTATGATTGTTCACTGTTATAAAGAGCAGAAAAGTTTGATAACTCCGACCAAAATTAAGGCATCTATTATGAGTGTATTTCTTCGTAGATTCAAAGTTTTGTGTCAATCTCTACAGGAATTGTTCTTTTAGTATTCACTGGAAGAAAGGCTTTGTTTTTATTGCTTCTGATTCAGGAAAGGGACCAATGGCTAGCCTTAAATTATCAAGATTCTTTTTTATTATTATCATTTTTATTTTGTAGTAGAATGAGAAGTAAGAGATGAATGTGTAAATGAGTAATCAATGTACAATTGCTCATATTTTCTCCCTTGGAAGAATATTTAGTTTCCAGGAAGTGTGAGTTTGGTATAATTTTGGGGAATAATAATATATTAAGGGAAGTACTCTGCAGAATTAGTTTGGAAAATAAATGCTTCTTTTAAAAGCGATTTGTAGTTTAAATTAAAAATCATTTTTAAATAGAATCTTATGTATATTTGCACTAAGATTTTGTAAGAGGATTGTAATTAGTGGATAGCCCTCTCACTTATTATGAAAAGGTTAAAAAGTTATCATCATCTTGATTCAAAAGGTGGATTATGATGTTTATGATAAAGATGACTAATATTTTGAGTTTATTTTTATAAATAAACTTAAACTTTAGAAATAAATTTTTAATTTTGACTAAAAATATTGTTCTAATCCAAAAATTTAAATGATTTTGACCTCTTTTTTTTTCATAAGAAATTGTATTTTTGCTTGTATAGTAATTTCTTCAATAAAAATCATGAACCATTAATTAACTTGCCAATTGTTATCATTCGTTTTGATTTTTCTTAGCAAAATAAGCAATTTACATAATTGGGAAATGAGTTAAAAATCATGGAAATCATAATAATAATCAATGATTTAAATAAAAAAAATTCCATAAAAAATCACATCAAATTCACCTTTTTTTTTTTTTTTTAACCATATTTACAGCTAATCTCTTTTCTTACAATTCCACAATTTAATTTGTAAGATTAAGTGGGAAGTTATCTTTTGTAGTCTTTGAAAAGTTTATCTCTATTTGGTTCAAGATTAGGGTGTAATTTTCAATTTTATGTTTAATAGATCCTAAAATTAAAAAATTATCAATAAATTCTTAATTTTAATTTAAGAAATTGTTAAACACAAAATTTAAAATTTGAAGGCTCGTTAGAGTTCAAATACCAACACTTTTGAAGTTTATAGAGTTTGTTTTAATCTTTCATATGTATTTATTTTAAAAATAACATTAAAAAAAATTGAAGTGTTTGACAACAATCCAAAATGACTTGAAAAAAAATGAGTTTATGAAATAAGTTAATAGAAACATTTGAATCAACACGAAAACTTTACCAATCAACTTTAACGATCAATTCAGGGGATCATATGGTGCAAAAAAACCACTTGTTAAAAATAAACCTAACCATTAGATAATTATAATTGTGACAATTTTAGAATTTGACAGATTTTACTATATTTATAAATTTTTTAAAGTGTTGCTATATTTTTAATTATTTTGAATCTAATCGCTATATTTACAAATATTCCAATTTAATTCGGATCATATTGTTTAATAATCATATTTTAAAGTAGCTTGACATTGATATAAACACCGAATAAATAACAAACTAAAACAATTTTGTGTATGAAAAACGACCAAACAAACATAATTGGACACCTATTTGTACTAAAAAGCACAAGAGCCCAATGGGCCGGAAGAGGGAGGCCCATGCAAAATGAAGAAACGGCTAAATAAAGGGAGAGAGTTGTATTACTTGGTTCGTGCGGCACGTGTTTTGCTTCTTCCTTCTCTTGTCTGCAGCACGTTCGCCATTGTTGCTCCTCTCTTTTCTCGATCTGTTCCCGAAACTTGCTCTCAAGCAAACTCATTTCCAGATTCTTTTTCTTCTATTATCTCTTCAATTTCATCTTCTTCCCCTCCTTGTTTTTTTTGATCCTGCTTCACTCTTCTCAACAATGAGTACGGGAGAACTCCTCAGCATCGAACCTCTCGAGCTCAAGTTTCCCTGTGAGTTCATCCTTTTTCTTCTTCTTCTTCTTCTTCTTCTTTTTTTTCCCTCTCTTTTCTCCTAGATTTCCTTCTTCTGGATCTGTAATCTCTTGCAGGATTTTATTTCATTTCTGCTTAATTTGTTTTTTTTTTTCTCCTTTCTTTGTTTCTTTCTCTTAGTCGAATTGAAGAAGCAGATCTCTTGTTCCCTTCAATTGTCTAACAAGACCGATAGCTACGTTGCCTTTAAGGTGTGGGTTTTGTTTCTCTCTGTTTGAATCCTTTTGGGTTTGATTCAATTTATGTGATTTGTGTAATTGATATTTCCTACTGTGGAAAATGCCTTGATACTCGTAGTATTAAGCTGTTTTCGATTTGGAAATGTAGGCGCTTGAACTTTCTTTTCTCATTTCTTTCCCTTTTCTCTCTTGATGTATCTTTTTTGCGCCAGATCACGTTGTGAAGTTTGTTAATTTCGTCGATTTTGTATTTGCTTGTAAATGATTACTTTGTTCTACTATGTTTTTTTTTCGACTTAATATGAAATTGATTATTTTCTAGGTGAAAACTACGAACCCTAAAAAGTACTGTGTTCGCCCAAACACTGGAATTGTCTCGCCACGGTCAACATGCGACGTTATAGGTTCCAAATCCCAATATCAACTAATTTGTAGTTTTAAATTTTGAAATAAGTCTTTTTGGTTGCTGATAAAGGAAATACTTTGCTTTGTAGTCACCATGCAAGCCCAGAAAGAGGCTCCTGCTGATATGCAATGCAAAGACAAATTCCTCCTTCAGAGTGTTAAAACAGTTGATGGCGCTACCGCAAAGGATATCAATGCAGAAATGGTATGTATAGTGTCAATGTTTAAAGCTTGTGGTTAGCATTAGCATTCTACTTATAATTATGGGCGTGGGTTTGCAGTTCAATAAGGAGGCTGGGCATGTGGTTGAGGAATTCAAATTGAAAGTCGTTTATGTTTCTCCACCCCAACCACCTTCTCCAGTACCCGAAGGTTCTGAAGAAGGGTCCTCCCCAAGAGGTTCTGTATCGGAGAATGGAAACTTCAATGATGCTGACTTGAATACTGTGAGTAGTTTGGGTACTCCTTTTTCCCTTTTCATTCCTCTACTCAGTTGATTGACACACCTTCACCTCCTGTTTGTAGGCTACAAGGGGATATGTTGAACGGTCGGAGCCCCAGGATAAATCTGCAGAGGTAAAAAAATTGGATGATTGTTGTTATACTGTAGGTGTTAAGTTTCGTGTCTGCAAATATATAGATGATTCTCTCTTTTCTTTTCTGTGAATCGTCTGCCTGATTTATGTGCATATCTTGTGGTGTATTTAAAATTGTCTCGCCCAAATTGCTATTTCTATTTAACCCCTTTTTATTAGATAGAATTTTATGCTAGAACTAGTTGGACTAACTTGAGAAGTTTTTGGCGGATTTGTTACATGATAGAAGTATTTGTTTTGTAAGGATTACTCAAACTGGCTAGCTAGACGTTAAGCATATTTATTGCATTCTAATCTTAACTGAAAGCATTATGTTTCATTATGGAAGTTCTTAATGTTAACATACAGGTGGATGCATCTTCCTTGGCATAATATTTGTAATACTTGAACATTTGCTTTTGAGATTTTGTTTAAACATGCTGAGTACTTGTTTTGTATGGATTTCTTATGATGGTTTGGTCGTGTATATGATCTTTGACATTATTTCCCAACTTTAAAGGAACCAGTGTTACATAATAGAAGTATTTTCATCACAAAATAATAAGTTTAACATGGTACTGCTATTGTTAATCTATGAATCCCGTTGGCATAATCTCGTCCCCAAGTATTGCAATATTGGGATAGAACTACCATGAATTGCCTAGCAGGGAAGAGGTAAACGTGGATTCCTTTTAGGCCATAAGCTCTAGCCAGGCCCGTCACCTTTAAATATTGTACCTTTTTTTCAGTGCCAATTAAAGAGTTGGGATAGGATACATCCACTTTGGAGAGAACCTTCCTAAACTGTTGACTTAAATGATTCTATATCTTGGAAACAATGATGCTATATTCTTGTCTTGTTGCTCTGCATGAAAACTGTCTCCAAACTTTCCTGGCAACTAATTGATTCTCTAAAGTATGTTTTATGCATTCAGTTCGGTTTGCTTGTTTGTTGAACATTGTCAAATTCCACAGATTCTCTATTCCTTAGCATCACTATCCAACTAAGTTTTCTTGCACGTCTAATCAATTGTTAGCCTCTGTTCCCAAAGATGCCTAAGCTAAGCTCAGGACTTGGTGTCTGTGCCCCCCTTTTGACAATTGGCAGAAACTTCTTCAGTCTTTCAAGATTTAATATCTTTTCAGCTCTTAGGATGGAGTATGGGAAACTCCATCCCTTTGCTTCAGAGTTCTTTGTTGAAACTTCATGAGTACCATAATTCATAGGTCCAAGTATCTTTGGATCTCGTTCTCCTTGTTCCTTTAAACAATAATGTTGTTTTCCTTTTTTGTTTGTCCAATGTTCTCAGATGTTATTAAATTATTCAGCACTATGTAGATGGTTTAATTGGCTAAATCGGGCACCGCAGCTATTTGTATACATGTGTGTGCGTTTTTGTGTATGGATTTGCTGTACTTTCTGCTTCTAGCAGGGTGCTTATGCCGCTACTTAATATGTGCAGGCGAGAGCCCTCATAGCAAAACTAACAGAGGAAAAGAATAATGCCATGCAACAGTACAACAAACTTCGTCAGGAATTGGTAAGAAGAGGAATGATTTGAAGCTTCACTAGATGCAATTTTGCTCAAGAAGCTTCACATATGATACATGGGAAACATTAACTTTACTTTTGAGATATACTTGCAAATACCTTTCGACTATTCCGCAAATGAAATATTTACTATAATATGTAACTTTCTTTGTACGGTTGCAAATAAGATTATGCTCCACTATGATTCCCCCTTTTTGTGGACTATTAGAATATCAGGGCTACTAGTTTCTTATGGTTGAGGTCTGCATTGTGCAGGAACTATTGAAGCACGATAGCAGGAAAAATGCCAGCGGCGTCTCCTTCGTGTACGTTATATTAGTCGGATTGATCGGAGTCATCTTGGGCTATATTATTAAGAAGACTTGAGAATCTCTATGCAGCAAACTGGAATTTATATCATTATATTTTCTATGATGAAAGGAAAAAGGAACTACTAATGTTCAGTGGGTGGATCTGTAGCAAGTTTTAATTTGTTGAAGTAGCAAATTGTTAGGTGGTGTTCAAGAATTTGTAGTTGCTGAATTTGCAAGGTAGCACACACTCTTTCTGTAACTTAAAAAGAGTTTTTTTTTCTTGCCTTTTTTTTTTCTTTCCTTTTTTTTTTCTTTTTTTTTTTTCTATTTTTTCTCCCTCAATCTCTGTTGCCGTCCAACTTGTTATATTTTGTGAAACTGTTGATTTAATAATTTTACATCTCCAATTGTTCAGCATTTCTTTCACCCAAATTTTCAACTTGCTATTTTGGTTTTCCCTTCCAGTTTGCCTTTTGATTGGAATTGTCATCATAAATTAAGAAAACATAGATGCTAATGTGCATGGTGTGTTTTCTTCTTGGATTTGATTTGTAGAACGAGTTCATAAAATTTAAGAAGTGAAACATCAATGCTTATAAATTTAATCGATGTCAACAGTGGACCAACTTGTCAACTACAAAAAGAAATCAAACCTACCTTACCTAATTTTGAAGTGTGTATTTTACACTATAAACCACTTCACCGCTATAATAGAATTTCATTTTGTCATGGATTATGGATCAACAGCTCGAAAGATGATTGATAGTGATAATTTACCATTTAATTGTGCCATTTGAACAAATTGCATTTTAGGTAGGACATTTGATAGCCTTCTTTTACAAGGCACATCACATGTTCTACTGATCACATTGACTTGTAATAACATTGAGAACGTCACCAGTAACAACCGCCTCTTGCTGCACGTCAAGTTCTACAACCACTATTACAGTTGATATGGTGTATCTCAATGATGAACATTACCTTATCTGTACACAAATCTTGTCCCCATGAATTCCAAACTACAAATTTCACAAGGCCCAGATAAATTTCAGCCACATTGTCATCAAATTATTCAGGATTCAGGAGGCCTTTGTTCATAACACAAACCTATTGAGATTTGGAAATGGAATTTGCTCCTAAAGAGATCATCTCAATATACCGAAAGTCAGCTTCCTTCAAAAACTGTGGGCTAGAGCCATGATAATATCATTCATGATCCAGAAAACCTGAGTCTTTATCTTCTGGATTTCCACCTGCATAGGAGTTTAAATAAAAATAAGTTTTTTTTTCTCTAATCATTTCAAAGATGCTCTTCTTCTTCTAGCATGTTTATATGTTGAGATTAATCACATGTCGCAGAACCCATCAAAAGGGTCTAAATAATCTAGAATGCTAGGTGAATGAAATGTAGTGATACAATATGATTCAACAAAATTGTTAACTTCAGAAAAGTGAATGTTATTTTGTCGTATCTGTTCTTGATGAATGTAAAAAACAGAACTTCTGGTTAGTTCTCAGTGGAATTGAAGTTTGCTGAAAAGAATAGGGCTCTATAAGTCCCTATCATCTGATATCATTTAGATTCTAGAATCCCATTTAGAAGTTAAATACTCAGGTCTAAATATCAACTAATATTATAGTTGATGTTTCCAACAATTATAACCCAGAGTTAACTAGGTATCACTGTTTCAAATCCTTCTTTGTTATAGTATCTATTATTTTCTACTACCTCATTTGCTATATCCTTTCTTGTTAAATTGTTTACTATTTCCTACTCAAACTATTATAGTTTGCATACAAAATACAGCCTACTATAACCTATATGTACTAAAATAGTCTTCATTCCAAAAAATAATAACCACCAACTATGATAATCAACTCGGCACCTCAAACACTTTTATGTGAGTTGAGAAATAATGTACCATGGAATATCCGAAATAAAGAACAATGACAAGAACATTGTTGTTAGCTTAGTATATGCTTACCTCCTGGAAGATGAATCTCCTTCCCTTGAAGCTATTCCACTCTTCCGGCTTCTCTCTGCGATTAAAGCACGCTCCCTTCCCTTCTCCTTCTGCTCTCGTTTCAGACGCTCAGCCCTCAATTCTTCCAATGTCTTTTTTTCTCCCTTCTTTACATTTCCATTCCCTACTCTCGACGATCCATCATTTTCGCCAGTCTCCGTGTCATCCTTGCTGGGCCTCTCAAGGTACCATGGCATTTTGACTCCTTTTCCAGCAACACCATAACCTAACTTATACTTCTCATCTTCGGGTGTGATAACCTTTTTTTCCACTTCTTCCTTCTTCATCCTCTTCTTCTTAGACCCATCTTCCACTCCCCCATTGTCTGAACCCTTAATTGGGTCAAAAATCTTGATGCCTTCAAATAGATTTATGTGACCAGGTTTTAGGTCTGTTTCTACTGGCTTTGAAGTGTCGATTACTGGAGCTAAACCCCGTGCGGTACGAAGCTGCTCGAGACGAAACTCAGCATCTCGTTTCCTAGCCTGCTCACGTTTAAGCTGTTCTTCTTTAGCTGCAGCTTCTTCGTCTCGCTTCACTTTCTCTCTGTTTTCGTAGTTGTAAACATTCCAACGCTTTTGGGGAAGAATATTTAAACCTCCATGACCTCCCATATTCACCAAAATCTAAGAAACCAAGATTATAATTCACCAGCAGGCTAACAATTTAAAAATAAGTGCCTGGAACAATAGTTAGATGCACAAGGCAAATTCTTCACAAAATTAACAAAATTTCATACGAAAAAATAAATTCGCCAAGAAACTTCCAGATATTCCGCTAAAAATAACCAGAAAGCAAAAGAGGGAGAGGGAACGAGAGCGAGAGATAAAATTAGGGTTTCCAAGGGAACGCGTAATTGAATTTAATTTCAAGATCAGAATAGGAAGTTGTTCATCCGCAACAGATTAGAAAGGGTAGGGAAATTGGGGTGGGCGTCATAATCCATCTCGAAGTCATAAAATTCCAAACAGATCTAAACCAAACCAAATCAACAAAAAAAAAAAAAAAACAAAACAAAACAAAAGAAGGGGAAGGAAAAAAACGATTCAACGCCGAAAAAATTAAAACAAAAGAAATGTAGATCAGAAAACGAAACAGAAGAGAAGCAAAACCTAAGCTCGAGCTCTGGTGTTGAAGCTGTAACATATACTAGCGTTAACCGGCGGTGACGTCGGCGGTGGCCTGCAGGTTGTCGGACAGGGTAAGGGGAAAGGGCGAGGAGAAGGTGATAAAGGGCGCGCCGTGGCGTGTGGAAGACTAGAGATAGTTTTGTTCTTTTTGTTAAATTCTTCTTAATTATGTTTAATTTATTATATTATTAGAAAAAAATCATTTTATGCCCCCAAAATTTTATGAATTGTTAATTTTAAAAGAAAACATATATTAATTTAGCATTGTATCGATTGAGATCCTAAACATACGATTGTATCAATTTAAATATTGAACTTTTATGATTGTTCTAAATTAAACGTCAAAATTATATCAATTTAAACATTTAATTCTCATAACTATATCTAAATAAAATATAATTAAGATTTAAATTGATACCATATAAATTTAGAGTTTAATTAAAATAATTACAAAAGTTCCACTTTTAAATTGATCTAATTATTAGTTTAGAATTTTAATTAATACAACAGTTTAAATTGATAGAGTACTTTAAATTGATTTTTACAAAAATAAATTATGAATTCTATTCATTTAAATGAGGATCGATGATGGTATTAATTTAAATCTTTTTAAATTCTTGTAAGTATTAATTTATATCTACTATTACTTTTTGTTCGAAAATTTCCTATGAAATATTAATTAAACTCACAGTTCCTTTTTTAAATGAATCCATTTAAGTTTTAAATCTGAATAAGAATTTCCTTTTAAATTGTCCACTACATGTTTTAAAATTAATTAATATAAGAATAAATTTTAAAAGTAATTATAATAAATTATTTAAATTGATTGACAATTCAGGAATTTAAAGGATTCAAATTAGAAGTTTCTCATGACATTAAACAAAGTCTAGAAGGTTACCTTCGACACTCTTAACAAAGTTTGTTATCTAAATTAATATAATGGTTAGTTAATGGTTTTAGATAATACAATCCTCAAGTATAATTTGATATCTGTCCTTATTATTGTTTTAATTAATTCTATGAAAAATTATACTTTTTATCTCTTAAATTTGGTTTAGGTTAGTTTGGATTGTTTTCAAAACTCAACCATTTTAAACACATGGTTAACCTGTTTTTCATTAAGAAAAAGTATTTTGTAATTATGTATTTTTTTAATCTCATATTTGTTTTAATCTTTACCAAATTTTTAATGTTTTTTTTTAAAAAGAAGCTAATTTGTAATTTTATTTTTGTCCGATAAACATTTATTAACTTAAGGTTAAGTTTGTGAAATTTTAGAAGTGTTTTGCAAGTGCGAGACTCGAGAGGTTAAAATACTTACTTTGAAACTTTACGAACAAATCTTAAAGACTAAAAGGATATTTTACCTAAAAAGATTAAATACAAATATGTGTCACGTTAGCTTTTTGTTAATAATTAACGGGTAAACCGATAAAAAGACCACGACCGCTACCAATTACAAACCTTAGGATAAATTTTTTAAGTTAGAAAACTTATAATAGCAATCTAAACCGAACCTCAAAAACCAAAAATATAATTTTCTAATTTTTTTAACTTCGAAACTTCCCAAGGTTAACCATGTATTTGCTGAATAAACTAAAATGGATTATTTTTCTGAATATTGTATTTATCAAAATTCAAAACTTGAAACTAATTTGACATAAATTTCAAACATTAGGGACTAAAGATTGTTGGTTGGTTTGATACAAATCCCAAGTTTTTTTTTAATTTATTACAAGTTTAGTCCTTTCAACTTTCATTATTGTGTCTACTTAGTCGATGAACCCTAAGATGTGGTTTGGTTTGAGTGTTTTTTACTTGAGGATTCACACAAACATGCAATGATTTTCTTTTTCCTTTCAAGAACGTGAATTTCCTCCATTATTCTTCACCTATTTTTCATGAGTGTTTTCAGAAATAACAAAATTATATTTCAAAATATATCAAAATTCCATTAATTATCGATGATAGGCACAAAATTGATTTAAATATTTTTTTTTACTAAAACAATAATAATCTATGATTGCATTTTCAACGAGTGAGATTAAAAAATTAAAATAACCTACAACTAAATCAGTCAAAACGAGCCTAGTTCAACGCTAATTGAACTATAATCCATCTCACAGCGTCGATGGCTCAATCCCATATTCTTTCTTTTCCAAAAAAATAAAAACCACAGCCTCCAAGACCAAATAAAAAACTTAAAAAATAAAGGAAGGAAAATATAGGATCAAATAAATACACATTTCTTTCCATAATATTCACAAGAAAAGTGGGGTTTGAAGATCTATGAGCTTTAAAGAACAAAATTATGATTTTCTTTTACTGGAGCTAAAGGTAAAACGGAGGAACAAGTTAGAATTGCTTGAGCTCTTGAGATTCAAAAAATAAAGTCACTAATGGAAACAGACTTATCTTTTTTCGGTTTCCTATTGATGATATAGGCAGTGTCCTCTACATCTGCGTTGAAACAGTTCATCCGATGCCTAACATTACAACAATACACGCCAAATTAGTTCATCTGATGCTTAAATTCAGTGACTTCTGATCTTGTTTGAAAACAATGAAGAAAAGTTTATGAATATGTACCATGCAAAATGATCTTCGCAACAAATGGAACCTGATATGATTGAAAGCCCAGCTCTGTTCCTGCATTTAGCAAATACAAAGTTCAAATCCAATACGATATAGTTCTCTAAGATAACAGAAGCGAAAAAGAAGAATAATAGGTTAAATGTTAGTTTCAAATGAGATAGTTTTGTAGCTTTCAATTTGAAAATTAGACGATAGAGTCTGTCAATTGTCCTAAACTCTGGTAGGACCATTGATTTATGTTTTTATGAGCTAAGAAATGACCAAGCAAGCATAAATAAATAATCGTGATATAATATATCTTTTGAATCGATCTGAACTTAATCTCATAACTCCCTATTTGTCCAAGGGTCATACTTACCATGATGCAGTATACATATCGTAGAACTTGTCGAAAGCTTTATCGAAACAGTAATGACACACTAGAAGATCCTTGATTTGAGTCACCCTGCATGTTGATTTGCAGCATTTTACCTAGGAAAAAAATGATTTAGGATCATTTAATGTATCGATTTAATAAGAGGTACAATTTAGCATCATTTAATGCATCGATTCAATAACAGGTACAATGATGTTTATAGCATGCACAATTGCAGCCCACGGGTGTAGCTACGTTTAAAAAAGATGAACGGTCACCCAAAGTATGATAGGAATCTATCTCAATCCCCCCTTTACATAAAGAATTAGCATATAACATCTGGTGTTTCTTCATAAAAAAGAAAGGCAATCTTTAGTTCCTCGAAATTTCAGTTTATGCAGAAAAAAAATCTAATAAAAGGAATGTATATAGAAAAATTTACTTCAAAAGTGTAAAGCTAATCATTATCATTGAATAGAGATTTAACTCTATGTAGTCAAGAATCAAGATGAATTTATCCACGGAAAACTATTACAATAGTATACAGAGAAAACAAGGTAGATACTTATGGCCTTGTATACTTACAAGACGTTTGAGTTTATGCGAGTAATATAGTCCATGAGTTGGGTGTGTGTGGATATGATCATTTAAATGACCTGCACTGTAAACATAGAAACACTAGTGAGAGACAACAGAAGAAAGAAGTTGAGTAGTCATTAAGAAAAATGAACTCACCAATAACACACATTTCGCAATAACATAATTCTTTACTGAAAATAAATTCAACTGCTAGAGTATGCTTCTTTCTGAAAATTAAGAAAATAATAATACTAACGTTTAAGACATTTGATTCCTAGTTAAATACTTTATGATACTCATTATTTGATATAGGGGAATTCTTTAACCAAATTAAGTCCAAAACGTCAATGAGACTAAAAATAATCCAACCGAATATCCATTCTAAACGTACAAACAAAGTAAAGAAATGGATGGAAATGCTTGCCTGTCACAGTAAACAGTGCTACAATCAAGACATGTCGCCAAACTATATGAGCAGCTGCATTCATTGCATAGTGCATTTGACAAATTCTTTCCCATCTGGTAACATCTGCAGACAAAGGATTTCAAGCACACCAATTTTGTATTAGTGCCACCTTTTCTTTTACATTAATATGCAATGGGCGTGCAATCTTGATTCATATTACAGTTGGTTATTAACAAGCAGGAAAATTTCGTCTGGACTGTTGAATGCCAGAATTCTTTAACAAACAACTTGCACACACAACGTAACTCCACCCAATATATCTATTAGTCCCTTTTAAACGAAATTCTGCTTATAACTATATATTACACATCTCAAGCCCTGACTCCTTCCTGCCTCACCCTTTTCTTTTGACTGCTTGAATAACCATCAAAAGTTCAAGAAAGTGGAAGTGAAATTTATAATATAAATTCTGACTCCATGCGGAAAATAGGACACATTCATTATTAATTTTGTTAGAATTAGTGGGCTTGTTGTACGTTGAAAGCCCAAAGGTATTTTAGTCTTTTATGTTGCCCTAATTATCTTTCTTATTTTAATTAGGCTTCTATTGCTTATAAAATAATGCTACCCTGTATCATTAGTTTTATAATAAGAAAGATTTGCACTATGGTTTTTCTCCCTTAACCAGGGTTTCCACGTAAACTTATGTTTGTTTTTCGTCTTTACTTTCAATAATTCTTATTAAATGGAACTAAAAAAACAGTAAATACAAGTAATTCTAGCAAATGAAAAGTATAACATTTCAGCATCAATAAATGTTTAGTAATCTTTCATGGCATGATAAAATAAACGCATTTACTGTCAAATTATTGACATTTTCTAGCAGATAACACCAAGGGACAAGTTCCAACGATAACTAGTAGAGACAGAAAACAAGGATGGTTAGCATCTCCTGACCTTTTGTATAGTCCAAGGAGATCACCAGGTACAGGATTGGAAGTCGTTTGTTGCATTACCTAGATTTTACAAACAAGGATAAGTCATTGGCCAAAGATTACTAACCATCTCTGGACACTCAATTTTGCTAGATGAATTGCAATACACTTCCGAACCTGGTTACTGGTTTTCACCAAACAATCTTCAGCAAGGTGTCCCGGCTTTTGACATTTCCAGCTGTGATTGGAAGTACAAGAGTTTAAGAGTGACCATCCAAAGTGAGCAAGAAAACTGTATCACGAGTTTCCCCAACAATGTATCTTTGCTTACATTTATCAGCAATAAAGCTCCTCACTATTTACAAAAGTTAAGTGGGGAAAATATATAAAAAATCAGAATGTCAATTTCATCTCATCTGCCCTATCCTTTTGCATTTCACCTTTGATAGTGAAAGTTATGCTTCTTAAAAAAATGCTAGTACTAAATAATGACCATAAAGACAAAGTTATGGCAGAGATATACCACTCATAAGTACAGAGATCGGATTTCTTTTTGGACCAGCGATGGTTCTTATAATCCCAGGTGTCCTCCCCTAACTCTGGGGAAGGCAGGATATATTTACTTTCTGGTAATGCAACATCTTTCACTTCACAGTTTGAGAACTCCTGAAAACAAAGAGAAAGAAGCATCAGAATCATTATATACAATGTTATCATATACCATCATAAATAAGGTTGGGAAACAAATACCTCGTCTCGTTTAAGAATTTCCAAAAGTTTGAATTTGCACTCCTTGCTGCAGATGTCATCATTGGTCTATCAAAATAATCATGCACAATAACTTAGGATGGGCCAAATATAATAGTTTAACACAAGTGAAAGCATTGAATCAATCGTTCATATCTCACTTCATCACATATGTATTCTCCATATCTACCACATACTACACAAACAGGTTCTCCCGCAACAGCAAAACGTTGCTCAGTTTTGCTTTTAACTTCCTCGTAATCATTCAAGAGACCTAAGAAAGAATGAAATAAGATTTCAAATGTGCAATGATTGACTAGTTGTGCTGACATGCAGAATTAGATGTATTGAGGAAGAACTTTGGAAAATTAATAAATTAAAAATAAACATTAGGAATCTAATAATGTTAACGGCTAGGCATAATTCAATTGGTTAAGACATATTTTCGACCAAGAGGTTAGAGGTTCGAATCTCCCACTCCCAAATGTCGTTGAGCTCAAAATAATAATAATATAATAATAATCAAGTTAAGCCACTGAGTTTGTCACCATGATAACAATAACCTCAGCAACCCAAAAGAAATCACTTAAAAGTGATAGTTGAGTCCAAGAACAAACTGGAATTTTGATCATCTGGCTTTACTGCACCATCTGAAGACATGCTCTCATCACCTAATGAACATGTAAAATGAAATGAGAACAAATCCCGGAACAATAAATCAATATAAATGTCAGGTAAGTTGGTTATCGAACACTTTACATCCAAACAGGTTAGAAAGTCAACCCACAGGGATTTGGAAACAAAATATTTTTCCACAAAAACATATTACATCAAGCGCAGAGCAAAGATTGGAAAGCAATATTTAATAGCAGACCTAGTTCTTTGTCTTTCTTTCTTTCAAATAAGAATGATCCATCATATCAGAAAATAACAAGTATAAGAGCGCGAACAAAAAACACTATCTAACAAGTCACAAGTATTAGCTACCGTATGGTCATAATAATAAAATAAAGAATTATGGATACTCAAATTTAGGATTCACATTCACATAGCGCCAATCCTTTGAAGAATATGATATAGTAAAGGACAATCTTTCATGAGAATGTGTACCGATCAATGAGTCAAAAGTTTTACGAAACATAAAAAGGATCCAGCCTCTATGATAGATATTACTTTAGACGTGAGATAGAAGTTGCACCACTAAAAAATCATCAATAAAAGGAATGAATTAAATGCCATGTAGCTCAAATCAAAGCTACAACTTCCATGAACAATTAGGAGACAACATCACATAGTTGAAGTTCGTTGGTGCCACTAACAAACCCCAGTAATCATATACACGTAGGATCAAGTAAATAAACTAAACTAGCAAAACAATGTCAAAGAAGCTTACTTTCATAGTCGACCAAGTTCAAGCCCGAGCTGGAAGCTACCTGCCACAGAAGAAGAAGAAGAAGAAGAAGAAGAAGAAGAAGAAGGAAAAGAAAAAAAAGCCTTAACATGACATTCAAAGAAAATTCCCCAAGCCTTGAAAAATCCAGAAAATTCAGTTACCAAAACATCTTCCGTAAGTGTCTCATAAGGTTGAGAGCTATTTGCTTCTTTTCTGTAAGCATTTGTAAAATCACGTTTCAATAGCCAATTCGCCAAAAGAAAAACTCGCAAAGCCTTGAAATTTTTTTACATTCGAGTATACCTTCTCCTTTCAATGTAATCTTGATGAGACATAGGGCCGTCACTATTTCCAACATCATACTTTTGAGTACCAGGTAATTCTGGCTCCCGTCGGCGTTTCCGATACTCATTCTTCTTGGCGACAGGGAGGGGAGGTGGTTGAACTTGAACATCGGTCGGAGGAGCATTGCCGGTAGCAATGTTATACGCTAAAGAGAATTTGAAAAACAAAAACGAATTTCAGCAATCTGAATTATAAAGAAAAAATTCGAGGATTAGTTTACCTCTCAGATTTTGAAGAGCGGAGGAGAGATTCAGGTCCTTCTTGTAGGAGATGGAAGGATTCTTGTAGAAATTTGTTCTGCTCCCCATTTTTCCTTTTCTCTTCTTCTTCGAGCTGCTCGGATTTCAACCTTTTCAGTTATGCTTGCTAATGAATCAACCGGTGTTTCATATACATATCTCCATCCATCCCCTGCCTTGATCGCGCTGCTAAATCAAAAATATAGAACTTCGCCTTTTTATGTTGGACTTAAATTATGGGTTTTTGTACTCCCTGCTCTCTATACGTTCTCTCTCTCTCTCGACTTTCTTCCTTTAGTTTTTCCTTCTCTAATGTTCTTATTTTCACTCCAGCTCTTCCATTACACATCACCTATCCAAACAGCTGATCATCGGTCCATTTTGGTTGGTTTTATACAAAAACTGAGGTCGAAAAACGATCTAGTCGGTTTATATTAAAGTAAATCGATAATGATGTTTCAATTTAGATCGGTTTTTCAAAACCTTTTAATTAAATTGACCACTTACGGTATTTTTAATAAAACCGACCATTGGATGTCGATTCGGTTATTCGAGTCGGTTTTTTGGTGTCGATGCTCACCCCTACCTATACGTGTATTTTATCTCATGCACAACTTTAGTCGATTTGTCACTCTTCTAGGCTATGTTCTAAGACCAACTTTTCCGTGATACTAGTTTAATGTAAATATAATGGAATGTCTATCTCAATCTCTTTTTTAGTTCCCAATAATAGGGCTCCCATGTTTCTATATTGTTTCGGGAATTTCATTTAGATGAATACAAAGACATGTTTATAACAATCTATTAAGGGTTATTGTGTGACCAATCACTTATTAGAACCTATTGAGAGATATAATATTGCTTACCAGGCTTTACCAATCTACTTTGGTGCCTAGTAACTTCTATTAAGGAAAATAGATCTTTTTACTTTATTTTATTGGACTATTTAAGTATTTAGTGAGATAATTCGGACAAAAAAATTGTGTCAATTGAAAACTAGTGAACCCTATCAATGATTCCTCATGCCATTTTGATAGCCAAGATGTCACGTGTCTACACTCTCTTGCTTAGATACATTTATGGGATCTAAGGGTGGTGGAGAGCTAATACCATGACTCCTTTATAGTAGATTATGATATTTCTTTTATGTTATTGTTGCTTATGAAATTGGCAATGTGTTACTCACGACGGAAGAGTGTATGTTTCATCTCCAATTGACATGAAATTTAATATACTTGTGTATCTCATTACTATGCATCTAACTCTAGAGCCACCTATTAAAACTCTTTGATAAATCTCAAATTTCAATGTCATGGCCCGAGGTCCCTCCCCTGCACTAAGGTTGTTATTAACACCACTAATAACATCTATTATTATTTTTATTTGTTGCTCAATTTGACTTGTTTGTCATCGTCTTTCTTGATCACATCATGACACTTCCCTGTATTTGCGTGATGTGGCAAAACTTTATTGTTGCCATTTTTACATTACTTGTACTCGTGGGGTCAACTTTTCCTATTTTAGTATGATCAAGACACCTAGTACATATGCTTGAATAAGATTATTTAGGTCATTCCTGCCGATAATGTTGCGAGCAAAAGGTATAAATAAGTTTTAAAAAGTGAGGCAAATTTCATTTTGGGATCAAATTTTAGGCCAAACATACAATTATATCTCATCAATTATGATTTTTTTTGTGTCGTTTGACCCAAAATTGGAAAATGGAGATGTTTAACCTTTTGTTTATATCACTCCCTCCCACACATGTTCATCCTCCCATAAATGTGTTCGAGCTCAAGTCCAGAAGGTTATTCTCTAATATGATACGTTGTTTCTTGTACTCACCAAGCTTAAAAAAGGTGTTGGCGTGCAATTGGTTTGTGTTATTTCAAATGTCATTCTTCATTTTTTTCTCCAAAATATAACTCAAACAATATTTCTATCACGGAAATCAGATCATCGATACAAAAACCTCCATGAATATAAAGATGTGCGTACATAACCATATAGTTTACTTCATTTTTCTTCAAACTTAAAAGTCAGGATTTAATTCCAACAAACATAAGAAAGGTTTGATATAATTTAACCCTTAATTATTAATTATTATTGATTAATATCCAATCCTAATTTTAGTTGAAAATTATATTTAGTTTTATCAATTCAAGTGCTTAACTATTCAACTAATTTTCGATAACATCTTTCTCGATTGTCGCAATTAACCTCTGTTTTAGTTTTATTTCGTCACTAATGTCCAATTCTACCGTTAAGATGCTTGAAACCTATACAACAATACCAAATTAAACAAAATAAGATAGTACATTTCCGGTTCTTCCAATATTTTACCAAAACAAACACAACTCAACCAAACACACAAAAATGTTATTAGTTACGAAATTTGTAAGTCAGAATCTTTTATATTAATTAAGAAAAGGTATACTAACTTTAATTAATTAGTTGCAGTGATTTAAAGAATGGGTTAAAGTTGAGTTATATCATCTGGAGATTGAGAGCTTTCCACTTTCCTAATTGTTCTTTTATAATGATGTTTTCATCAAATGCTATAATTTATTTAATTGGAATACTTTTTAACTTTTTTTTTGATTCTTATTTTAAACATTAGAATATGTATTTATTTATTTGAAATTAACATGTTCCACATTTTAGATACCATTACTATATGATTAATTTAACACAAATCAAAGTCTAACCCACGTATGTAAAATATTACAAATGTATTTAATTTCTATGTTGTGTTTTGGGGGAAAAATATTGGATTATATGCTTAAGATCTAATTTTTGGAAAAGAGGAAAACGACAAAGAAATAAAAATTTAACGTTATCTTTCCATGTAAATTTTTTCCAATCAATCTATAAGTTTTGTTTTATCTCAAAAGATAATCTAAAATATTTATGTTGTTATTTTTTTTTTTTAAGGATGTCAATGATTTAGTAATTGTTACATTTTTGCGTCATGTATGATGCATATATACACATGAATTTTGAAGAAGAATATAAAATTTATCCACCCTTTTATTATTCCTATTAATGTTGACTTCTTTCCCTTTTAAAATCTAAAAAAAGGGTTTAAACAACTATTTCTTTTAATTGTTTTTTTTATTCAACCTATCTTCAAAAGTTGATTACTATGCTTATTTAAATATTATTCCTGCCGTCGATTTCTTTTAACACATAAACAATTTTAAAAGCATAAAAGAATTAAAAGTTACTATCAATAATATAATAAAATTTATATTCTTTTTAATAACTCAATCATAAAAAAACTTTAAAGTTAAGCGTGTTTATTACATCTAAAAGAATTTTCTAGAAAGCACGTGAGTAAGAACAAGACAAATTGAAGGAGTAATTTATTCAATTTTGGACTTGTTAAAATACATTTAAATTAAACATAGAAAATTTTAAGAGATGTTTTCAAAAAATTGACAAATTATTTACGTTCAATATAACAAAACTCTAAAAAGAAAAATTTGTACTCCCGATTTTAAAATATTTTATCAAAATATTCTATTTTTTACTACTTTGAAGGTAATAATAATAATAATTAAAGCTCAACGTAGGAGAAGTTGTTTAATAATATTTGTACCTTTTTTATTTGCTCATAAATTTAAGCTTTTAAATAATAATGACAATCTAATAATAATAATAATAATAAAAGTCAGATAAATGGTTTTAAAAATAAGAAAAATTATTGAACACCGAACCAACGCCACCATGAAGGCTTCACTCTCTTTTTATCTGTAATTCAATCAAAGCTCGATTCTCGCAAATTTTCTCGCCCAAAAGCCATTTCCTTTTTTGTTTTGGGACAATTGGGTCCGTTTTTTTTTTTTCTTTTACTCTCAGCTGGATTCCCACCTCGATTGATTTCTCTCAACTCTCTCTTAGGTTTGTTCTTTTTCTCTCCACGATCCTTGATTATATTTGTTAGTTCTTCTCTCAATTCAATCATCTACTTCTCAATCTGTCTGCTGAATTTCTTTTTCCTTATTTGGTCGGTTGTTTCTTGTCGTCTGATGATTTAATGTTTGAATTTGATTCCCTGAGTTTAATTTCTTTTTCTTGTGGTTCGTTGATTGGGAAAGTTGTAAGAGTTTGTTGGGGCTGTCGAGTTTACCGGACTGGTGGAATTCTAGGTGGTTTTAATTGATAAGTGTGCTATTCTGTTGGTCACGATTATGTTTTTACCGTTAATTATGGCGATTTTTAGATTTTTATCTGTTGGGTTTTGATTGTTTTGTTCTTATTTTCCGCTTTCCCAGTTTCCCCAACTTTCTAAAATTCTGGGGTTGCTTTTTATTTTTATTTTTAAATTAAAATTTTGAGGAGTTTGACGTTCGTGGATTGTAGTTTCAAGACTGATGGCTAAGAGTTACTTCAAGCAAGAGCATGATCTTGGTAGTCTTCTTCTCTATGTTTCCAAAATGCTTTTCTTTTTTCCCTTTGGTATTATATTAAATTCATTTTGTAAGATAAGAACTGATGAGTTTTCCATGTTTGTTTTACTAGAGAAAAGAAAAGCAGAGGCTGCAAGGATTAGGGAGAAATATCCCGATAGAATTCCTGTAAGAAATGAATTTATTTTGTTACCGTGATTTGATTTGCTATTGGTTATTATCAACTTGATATTCAGAATCTCAGAATTTGTTTTGCCAAAGCGTTGATGTTATTGTTCTTTTTAACTTCCTCTGATTAATTAATGAGTCGAATTTGTTGTGAATTTCCTTATCATCCATTGTCAGTATCCTTTTTCTTTCGTATGCATTTGGTAAGGAATGGTTGACAAGAAACTATCAGTTATTGATGATGTTGTCTTTGATTTCTTTCCGGACACAGGGGTGATGATTATGTTGTTACTGATTCGATTTAGCAGGGGGTTGTTTATAAGAAGTAGCGAGGAAGTGTGTTTTAAGAATAAAATGTCTCAAAATGAAGGCTGTTCATCTGTTGTATTTTTGTTTGCGCACGTGTTTCAGCATTTCATCAGTTACTGCTTGGTTATATAATCATGTTCTTATTGTTTCAAGGTTATTGTGGAGAAGGCAGAGAGAAGTGACATCCCTAGCATTGATAAGAAGAAGTAAGAATTACCAACATTCATTTTGTAGTTGTCTGCTGTATTTATCTTTTCTTTTTTGTTATATCAAGTTGGAGTAAACTTTGAAGAAATATCTTTTGGGGGAAGTATTCTGTGTTCAACTCGTTTTCATCAAAGGAAACATAGCTACTGGTAGCCGGTAATCGAATTTTCTTGCTTCTATGTTAGAATGTATGTTCATTGACTGACTGCTTTTTATTAGTTTTTTTTCTTTTTGTCTTTTGATTGATGTTCGATGGGCTGAATACGCGACCACAGGCATACACTGCAGCCTTACTGGACTGCTCTTTTTCATCTCTTTGAAAGTGGCCTTTATTTAACTTTTAAAATTATTTTCCTGTTTTCTTCACATAGTTCTGTTGTCTATTTGCTTTATGCATACAATTCCTTTCAAAACCACGAAGGGGAGAATGACCAATTGACAATCCTTCACCTCTTTCTCTTTCTGTACCTAAGATTTTGATGTAATGACCGCAGATACCTAGTTCCTGCAGACCTTACCGTGGGACAGTTTGTTTATGTCATCCGTAAAAGGATTAAATTGAGCCCGGAGAAAGCGATCTTTATCTTTGTGGACAATGTCCTCCCTCCTACAGGTACAACCTTTTCTTCTATAACATATTGGAGGATATGTCTAGGACCACTTTTGAAAATGAAAGGCCATCTCATAAACAAGTTCATTTAACAGATTTCGATAACGGTCACTTTAATAATGTTGATTATGATGTACCACGTTCTCCACACATCAATAATGTTGATTATGATCTATCATAAACTCCACACAGTTACATTTTCCCGCCAGTTTTGACATAATGGGTACACATAGCACCCTCAAATAACAATTATATCAAATATAACAGAAAATATAATGAGAGGTCATGTTCAAAATTTAGAGAACTATATCGATTTCATATCCAAGAATCAAGACCTATATAACTTGTTGTATCCAACTTTCCTAAACAAACCACTTATTTTTTTCCTTCTTAAGGAGCAATCATGTCTGCAATATATGAAGAGAAGAAGGATGAAGATGGATTTCTCTATGTTACTTACAGTGGAGAGAACACATTCGGGTGGTAGCTGGCTTGTGTGATAGACCTGATTGTTCTTAGTTTTTCGCTTCATTGCTATTGTCGCCAGCATCGTTGTCACCGTGTTCCACTGTCCTCTCTGCCTCATCCTTTTGCTGCTCCTTGTTCTTCCAGTTCAAGGATTTGGGCAAGTGATGCATTCTGTACAGCTCTATATAATGAATAAAAATTGTGAAAAACATTTCCGCACCAAAAAGTTCTTGCTTCAAATATTGCCTTTATAATTCCTTTTGCCCCTAATTTTTTGTGGGGGTTTTTCTTCTGTTTATATGCTTGTAAAGATAAAATCTCGTACAGAAAACCCTTTTCTTCTCATTAGAAAGATATTCCATCTACTCTTATAATAACCCCCCTAATACAATTCTCATTACTATTTCTTTTATTTACAATTTTAGTCTGTTTTGAACATCTTTATCTTTCTCTAACCTTCAACTATTTCCCTCAACTTATATTCACTTCTATGTTTATGTTTATGACTTTATTCACGTAGAGGTGAATTGGTAAAAAAAATGTGGAATGATGTCATGCTAAAAATAATGTAATATGCTTAAAATATCATTAAACTATTACTAATTTGGATTTGATATTAATGAAAAGAAATGTGTGAACATATCAATTAATTTTTTTGTCGATTTATTTATTATTCATTGTGAAGTGAACTTCCCAGCCCATGGTTTCAAAGCTCAAAACCTTCAACTTAGTATTCCATCTTTGGTTTGGTTGAATGGAAAACCTTATCTCTCCACAAATTAACTTTTTCAAACTTCCTCATGCTTTGCTTGGGATTTCCCACTCTCATCACATGTTTTTCTTTTTTCTCTGCCCCTCCTTTTCATGCACCTTCTCCCATTGATTAAGGTTTTTGTTGGTAATCTTTTTAGAAAATCAACTAATCTTTTTTTTTTTTTCATTTCTCATTTGCATCTTCAATTTTTAGCTCAATTCTAAAAACAAAAATTAATTTTTGAAAATTACTTTTTTTTTTAGTTTTCTAAATTTGGCTTGGTTTTTTAAATTATTGGTGGAAAATAAATAATAAAGAAAGAATTTTGGAAGTGAGAAGCAGTCCTATTGACTTAATTTTCAAAAACCAAAAATAGAAAATAATTAAATAATTCTCGAAGGATTCGGTTTTCTTAAATTACATCCCAAACTTTTATTAGTTTTGTTAATTAAATTAATTTTCATTAAAAAAATCATGATGAGGGTAGATTAAGATTTTTCTTTACTATATGTTTATGTTAGAATTTTTTTTAACAATGTTGTTTTAAAAAATAATGTCAGACGGTGACCGCGACTTCTCTAAGGTTCAAGACTTCAGTAAGCTGAAGTCAGGGACCATGACTTCCTTTAGTTGACTAAAAACAATGTCAAAAATGGGGTAGGAGGAAAAATATTGACAAAATTAGGGTTGAGCTATCGAACATTTTTATCAATATGAACTAACTCAACTCTATTTTTGTCAATATTTTCTCACCTACATCATTTTTGACATTATTTTTAAAAGAAACTATTATTAAAAAATAAAAAGTTCTTCAAGTTAATATATACACACACACTAACCGAGCACCATATTATTGAAACTTACAAACTTTTAAGTTTAAAGTTTAAATTACAAGGCATAGGATTTTAAAAGAATTATTAAAGAAACAAAAACTTGATTGTTAAAATTGGGACACAGATCTGAAATCCCTCTTTCTCTCTCCATCTCCATAATAATATGTTCAAAATTATTTGTTAATGTATGATACTATGAGAATGATCGAACATATAAGCATAATGTATTATACATCTCATGAAGTTAGAGGTTTGTTCGATGATATATACTTAAATTTGCCTTCACTCATACTATACTCGTTTAAGTTTTTGGATCTATTGATGATAATATATATCTTCTGTGTTCTCTCTTCATTTAATATAGATGATAAACTTTTGGATTAATTGATGATTTAAGAAGATTATATTCGATCCTCATATTTTTATATTTATTAAAGTAATCAGGAGAGATCTAATTTTACTTTACAAAATTAGTTAACTATTTATTTTATTATCACCATGTTACATACATCTTATTCTTTTAGGGAACAAATGAGACTTAAATATTTTCACCTCAAGAGTGATAGGAGCGTTTCGAGTCAATGAATGAAGTTTTGTTGTAGAGTACTCTTTAGTGTAAGAAGTCAGCAAGTCATGAACTAAATATCCTTAATGGCGACACTTTATATGGTTTAAAGAACTTGGTCCAAACGTGGAGTGAAGGTTCACTTCCTCAACTCTTGCTAGCTCCTTGAGCTAAACATGCCCTGGATGTCTTATACGTTTATCTATTTACTCATGTAAGTCGCTATATATATACCTAATACTGTCATTTGTGTGACGTTAAAGGACGTAGGTATAACATTAGTTTATCTATGCTTACATCAACCACTCTATATACCTAATATTGTATAAATAATAATTTTCACAATTAACTCAACTTGTGAGTCAGTAAATTTCAACTATCATTTTTTAAACTCTCTCGTATATATTTTAAGAGTTAGTTTTTTTCCTAATCAATTTAAAATAAAATCAACTCGTTAAAATATACGTTCTCGATCTTAAAAACCTTAAGAAAGGATCTAAAATAGTTTATTTTTCTAATTAACGTATGTAATTAAAAATTTTTAAATAGGAAGAGTTGAAACTCAAATAATATTTCTCTACTAATTCGAATATGACTTATTAGTTATTCACATCAAATTGTAGGTTTTTCAAATTTCTCTCAATTAACTTAGCTACAATCGAACTCTAACTCGAGATCAAATTTTGTTCATACCTTTAGGGTGTACTAAAAAAACCGATCAATCTTGTTCAATTAATGGTTTAGGTTGAGTTATCAACTTGTTTTGAGATACAACTATACATGTGTATATATATATATTAATTTTAGTTTTATTTAATTTTGCTAACCTTTTGAATACTTTATTCTCAAACTACTCCTAAACACAGTATTGAAATGGAAAGTTTCATTGTATAAATTGAAAAAGAGTTTCCTAATCTTATTTTATTATATAAAAGTAATTAAATCCAAATTGCATATATTAACATTCTGACTCCATAGAATTTTTTTTAAAATAAATGATTGAGGTTATTCAAACCAACTCAACCTAACTCACAAGATTTACGATTGAATCGAGTTAAAAAGGTAAGGCTATGCGGAGCTAAAAGAACTCCAAACTTCCAAAATAAAAGAAAATGAAAAGGGCCAAAAATAGGGAAGTGGGACCCACCACACACCAATGAAATGAATAAAACAGAAACTGTCAACCCCCAAAGAATATTGACCGTTGAAAAATCCCTGAGAAAGACTTACTTCTCTTGCACTTTCCTCATTCTCCATCTCCATCTTTCTCAGAACTTTTCTTCTTCTTCTTCTTCTTCTTCTTCTTCTTCTTCATCCTTTCTAACGCAATCCCCATTTAGAATCCGCCAACCTCTCTGCAACAAAAGACTTCACCGCCAATCACAATCCTCCAAACCCATTTTCACAATGCAGAAAAGTCCCTCAACCTCTTCCTTAGGTCCCGGCGGCCTCGACCTTTCTCAAGCCTTCTTCAAACCAATCCGCGACGCCTCTCCTCCATCCACCTCAAATCGCAACACCAAAATCTCCGTCATCGGCGCCGGAAACGTCGGTATGGCCATTGCTCAAACCATCCTCACTCAAGATCTGGTCGACGAACTCGTCCTCGTCGACGCCAAGCCCGACAAACTCCGTGGCGAAATGCTAGATCTCCAACACGCTGCTGCTTTTCTCCCTCGTACAAAAATCAGCGCCTCCACTGATTACTCCACTACTGCTGGATCTAATCTGTGTATTGTTACTGCTGGTGCTCGACAGATCGCAGGTGAATCTAGGTTGAATCTGTTGCAGAGGAATGTTGCTCTGTTTCAGAAGATTGTTCCGCCGTTGGTTCAGTTCTCTCCTGAGACGATTCTTTTGATTGTTTCGAATCCGGTGGATGTTTTGACTTATGTTGCTTGGAAACTCTCTGGTTTTCCGTCGAATCGTGTGATTGGATCGGGAACGAATCTGGATTCATCTAGGTTTCGGTTTCTTATTGCGGATCATCTCGACGTTAATGCTCAGGATGTTCAGGTCAGTTTTCCGATTGTCATTTCTTCTGTGTTCTTCAATTGATCATTGCTTTTTTCTTCTTCTTTCTTTTGTTAATTTGGCGTTGTTTTGCTGAAGAAATTTCCCTTTCGTTTAAATAATTTTGTTATATTTCTAAATATTTTCTACTGATTTCACATCTATAATCGTTTCTCACAAGGAACTTAATTAGACTCTTTCTAAAGTTCATAAATCAAATTACAAGTTTAAGTTGATTTATCCATACAAACCAAAATATATGTAGAGTTATTTATAATTGAACTCAAAAAATTAACTTTCCTTTATAAATTTGGACCTCTATAGAAAGTTAGTTATCATCTTTATAATTAAAGCCCTAATAATTACGAGAGCTTTTTGTACTAATGAACCTTTTTTTTTCTTTCTTAGCTATGATTATTATTTGTAATATTTTAAAAAATTACAAATATAGCAAATTTGTCGTTTGATACACCTCTGGTCTCTGGTCTCTAGTCTATTAATGATAGATTAATACTTATAATATGATCTATTATCGATAAACTCTCGCCGATTTTGTTATATTTACAATTTTTTAAAAACATTACTATATATGCTAATACTTTAAATTTATTTACTATATTTACAGTTGTTTAGCCTGTATGCATGAACATGTGAAATCGAGATAGGGATTTGGAAAAAGTATTAGACTGCAATGAACTTTTCTACCACAAGTCAATGTTAGAATGGGAAAAATGTGAAAAAAGGATATTACATTGGGTTATGACATTGGATCAGGGATAAGCCACTATTAGACTGGAAAGTTCATCCCTATCAAGTGTCACTTAGAAGGCTAGAAACACACTATGATGTAAACATAAGATCAAATTTCATGTGGTTGTGGGGTGTGGGTAAAAAAATATATAAAAACGCTTGAGAAAGAGTTATTCATACAAAAATTCCTAACAAGGGGTTTATCGAATTTTATGGGCTATTTATGATGTTCTATCAAACTATAAAAACATAATCTTTTAACTTTTTAGAAAGAGTTGGGTTAAATTCTAACTTTAAAATTAAAAATTGGAACATAATTATTATTTGTAAGGTAAAATTAGAAAAAGTAAAATAAAAACCAAAACAGCCATTTTGAAAATTTAGTTACCAAAGTGAAAAAATAAATTCAAAGTTCACCCAATTAGAGTCCCAACCATCGTTTAGGTGCTTTAAATATGCATAAAACCATGGATGAATTTCTAGAAATTAAACTAGAATTGATATTTAGATCATGAAGCTAAAACAACAGAGGATTATACATATATATGTTTTTTGAAGGCATACATAGTTGGAGAGCACGGCGACAGCTCGGTGGCGCTATGGTCGAGCATAAGCGTGGGCGGGGT
Organism: Cucumis melo; assembly: GCF_025177605.1. Taxonomy (NCBI): domain Eukaryota; kingdom Viridiplantae; phylum Streptophyta; class Magnoliopsida; order Cucurbitales; family Cucurbitaceae; genus Cucumis; species Cucumis melo. Next base: position 22,338,414 of record NC_066865.1, read on the forward strand.
GCCAATACTAAGCTTTCTAAAGAATCAACAAATCGCCTACGAGAAAGAAACATTAGAGAAAATTCACAAAGAGGTCATAGGTGGGGCTTATGAAGTCATAAACCTCAAGGGCTACACATCATGGGCGATCGGGTACTCCGTTGCGAGTTTAGCTCGTTCCATCCTTCGGGACCAAAGGAGGATTCATCCTGTCTCTGTTCTCGCAAAAGGGTTTTACGGTATTGATGGTGGCGACTTGTTCCTTAGCCTGCCTGCACAGCTTGGGAGGGGTGGAGTATTGGGGATCACCAATGTGCATCTAACGGCAGAGGAGTCGAAACGGTTGAGGGACTCGGCAAACACCATCTTGCAGGTGCAAACCGAGTTAGGGATCTGAAATTTTTACTACACCTACTTACTATCCTATGGATGTTTTTGATGGTGTTTTGATGGGTGGTTGTGGTGATGTTTGTGTTTGTTTTGAGGTTGGTTGAATTGGAAAGCTAACTATGAATATGGGGTGGTATTGATGATGTTTTTTTTAATTACCCCTTTAGGATGTTACACTTAATTTACGTATTATAAATGTATTAACTATGATAATACAATGTATGATATTATGACGCTGGATTAAGACACTAGATTGATGAACAAATCTCCCTAAACTCACAAATTCTAATGAAAATATATAATCTCTGTCCTTTTCTTTATGAAGTCTCATCATTTGAAAATGCACTGCTCAAATAAATTATTTTCCCAAGCATCAAATACAAAGTAATTATACATGTATACTTGTACATTTTTTGTTGTCTAGCATCTTGGGTATGTATGAATGATTCTATTATATTATAGTAGATTCAAATTTCTTGAAATAAAATTTGAAATGTTTAAATTTATATGCTAAAAATGAAGGAGATTTAATATTAAAATTTATTTCTTAACTTAAATCATTTTAATATGAGATATTAAAATAGATAATTATAATTAAGGTTTAGGATTAACTAAATAGTTATCTATATCATTTTAAAATGAGATATATATGGAAAATGATTTAATAATAATTAACTTTAGGATGATCTAAAAAAAACGATACGGATTAACCTAATTATCATCCTAATTATCTAAATTATTTTGATAAAAGTGAATAATTATAATTAAGAGGGTAGAAAAACAAGACATTTGTTCTTAAAAAAAAAAAAAAAAAAAAATCCAACGATATAAACTCTCTCTAAACCCTTCGGTTCTCGAAGAAAAGTTCTCTGATTTTTCCTTCTTCCCAACTCTTTCAATTCTTTTAAGAAGACTCTTATACAAACTGAATCTTTGGTAGGGTCATACCAAGAAAAACTCTTAGAAGAAAACATAAAGAAGAGAAGAGTTTCGTTACAATTGCATTTCTACAAAGGTATCATTCTCATAATGCTCAACAAATTTACTGTTTTCTTTTTTGTATGATTTTAAATATCCTAATGAAAAATCAAATCAACCGATTTCATCGTTTCTGCTGCAGAAGCAAATTAACGTTTGATATATCCCTTAAGTATGAATATTATTCTATTAATTTACTATTACATTGTGATCAACAAATGATGATGCACAGTAACACAAAGAGTGATACTACAAAAGTATTTTATTTTATTCGTGAACCCCAATTAAACTCCTACATAATTACATACATTATTCTTTTAAGTATATGTTAATTGCACATTGTGGATATTCTATCTATGATTTGTCATCATATTCGTAGATATGTTACACTAATAGGTTACCTCCTGCGAGTTTTCTTAGACCATTTTTCTTTCTTTTATTATAAGTGAAAGTCCGTGATAAAAGCAATAATCAAACCAATTTAATTAGTTTTATAAAGAAGTGAGCCAAATCGAAGTCTAACAAAGGAAGACAAAATAAAATGATAGACTGGTTTTTATTTGGTTGGATCAGTGTAGTGCTATGTTGGGTCTGTTTTTTAATTTTAATTTTAATTTCCTTCGTTTATACTTTTTAATTGGGCCGTTTTTGCTTCTAAATTAAAATTTTGGCCTACTTTTTTCTGTTAAAGATTGAAATAATGTTCCTATTTTTGGGGTTAATTGGAAAGTTAGGGAGTTTTGAAAAAAAAAAAAAGAAAATTTGATAAAAGGGTAATTTAAATAAAAAAGATCCCTTTTACCGATTTAAAAAAATGGGTCGGATTTTTGATTTTTGGGTTAATTAAAGATAACAAAAATAGAGAAATTTTTCAAAAATATAAAAATATTGAAAGATATATATACATAGAAAAATATATCCAACTCTCTTAAATTGATTATTTTTTTACTATATTTTGTAAATAGTTTTTTTTTAAAACTATAATAATTAAAAAAAAAAAACCTTTTACCACTTTTACTTAGCTTTTTCCCCAAAACCCCTCGTAATTTTTCAATTAAAACCCCTATTTTTGTTATAGGTTGAAATACGGATTTTTATTCATATTTTTAGGGATAGATTTTAAATATAACAAAATAAATCAAAATATTTAGAAAGTATAGTAAAATTTTATATTTTATTAATATTAGGCATCGATAGATTTCTATAATCAATATTTATGATGTTGATAGTAATAGAAGTTAAAACGATACTATTATATTTACAAATTACTTTTAAATTATGCTAGGTTTGCAATTATTTTGTAGAGGATTGTTGTACGTATAATTGTCTTATAAATAAACAAAGGAAAACATCCAAATGCATATGAAGTATGATCATAATTAATTATATTTGTTATTGTTGATCAACTGGACAAAAGAAAAACAATGTTACATAAGGATGTGTGTGGACGAACTGTCTTCCCACATGTGATTCCAAATAACCTTTCTTTTAGAAAACAATTAAAATAGTGATACGTTTTCTTTTTTTCTTTTTTTTGAATTTAAGAATGAATTAATCTTATTTTTTCTTTATAATGTATCTTTCGCTCTAAAATGTAGAGCTTCTAATCGACGTAATTATATGAGTATTATGTGATAATTTTTTACGTGCAAGATTTTGATTCAACGATCTTTCAAAATGGTCATATAAACACAATTGAGAAAGTATATATCTTAGGGATGAAAGGTGTAACTAACGAAAATATATATCAATTAGGGAAGAAACAACAATGTTCGAATTCGACATAAAATATACCTTTTAAACTACTTATTTGGATATATTTTTAAATTATCAATTGATCCAAAAGTTTAAACAAATATATATGAAGATAATTTTGCTCGAGAAGGTATTTTTCTTGAAAGAAAATTCCGATTTTTTGGTTTGTCTTATATGGATGAATTTATCATATTACGAAATTAGAGCGTTGGATTCTTTTCTTGATCTTCACATTCACAAAATTTCTATAAATATATATATATATATATATATATATATATATATATATCAAAGTCCCCAATAAGAAGTCGGTGGTAACTCAGTAGTTTTTGATTTGATTAGACTATTTATTTCTTAAACTTATCAAAAGGTTTCGTACAACCTTTAACTTTCTCTACCATATAACATACCTTCCCACTTTAAATTTTGAATTATTATTATTGATGAATCGAATATCTGATCTTAAATCAACGATCTATAATAATAATAGTATGTTATTTTGTTGGTGGATCATATATTTGCAAATATGACAAAACAGTTAGATCAAAATTGTAATTACTTTTATTACATATTTGCCTAACAATTATATCGAGAGAGAAAGAAAGACAGAGAGAGAGAGAGTAAAGCGGTAACCGACGACCGGATGTGCAAGAGTTGATAGAGGTAAGTAGCAAAGAGGTGGAGCGCCAGTCGACGATAGAGATTGATGTGCAGCAGTACTGATTGTTTGAAGAGAGACGAGGCAAGGAAATTTATGATGCTTTTTAACTGTAATAGAAGAAATAGTTGAAGGTTACATTTTATTATTATCTCTTTTTATTCTAAGTTTATTATTTTAATTTAAAGTGTATCGAAGATATCAAGTTCATCGATTGTACATCACTAATATATGCATTAGGTATATCAAATATATCAAATGTGTATTACAAAAAAAAAGTGTATCAGATAAATCCATACATTTTTTTAACGTACTTTTTACTATTTTTGTAAAACTAAAAAGTTTGAGCAACTAGATCATCGCTTTTTTCGGATTTTTGGGCCATTAAATCGTTGCTTTTTTTCTAACTATAGTGCTAGTTCCATCGCTCTTAATCTTAGGGGTTTTTAATTTTCTTGCATCTTGGGCTTGCCTCTAGTCCATAGACTGTATTTTTGTTGGACCTTTCCTTGTTTCTCATCTCTTTCGTATATTAATGAAGCGGAAATTACGAGAGTGCTATAGGAGTATCCACCTAGTTGAGATACCCAATGTACCTACTAATCATTGTATCTTTTTTTTTAAAAAAGTTCGAGCAACAAACCTAATATTAAAAACTTATTTTTTCCATCTTACAACTAGTCCAAAAATTTCCATGTTAGTTTTGCTATATTTATTTTAAATCATCTTATTTCATATTGAAAATTCATACATCGAACATTATTATAAAATAAGAAAATTATCACCATAGGTCTAGAAAAAATGTTAACCTCAAAATTTCTTTTTTTTTTTGAACAAATCAATTGTAAAGTGTGAATCCAAGAAGTCAAATACCAACAAAGAGAGATCGCTCGTTTTCAAGCGCTGTATTGATGGAAAATATTATAATTAAAAAAGAATTCATTAAATTACAAAGTTACTTCCCAACTTTTAAATTGGTCTAAAAAAACAACTCATTTTCAAAAATATTTAATCCATGTTTTTTTGTGTGTTTAATATATGTTTGATATATTCTAAATGTTAAAAAAAAAACGTAAAATCGTGACTTTAACTTTAACATTTTTTTCCTACGTGATCGACCTTAAACTTTCAATTGTGTATTTAGTTATCAACGTGGTTATTAGTTTTAGAATTTAGAACTATGTTTTCGAAAGATAAGACAAACATAAAAAGTAAGATGAAAATATGGTGATTTATTGTTGGTTAATTGCGACATTCAAAAACGTCAACGATCAACTTTAATCATTGCAAACCACTTACAACTCAAACAAGTATTCCCAAAGGTTATTGAATTGTCCTAAATTCCAGTTGAATCTATGAAAGAAGGTGACATAATGATAGTTTTCGAGCCATTCTTCGGTTGTAAAACACATACACTAAGGAACTCATATTAAAATTAAGATTGGGAAGGAAGGATATGTATCTGATTGACAGAGAAATTAGTTTACGAACGAAATTAGTTGAAAGCCAAACTCGTAATTTAATAAATGAAAAAAAGACAGACACACTATCTTTGACATGAAACCCTAACAAAAATAAGAAAAAGCCAAAAGAAGTTCACGGGAAATCGTAATTCAATATGGATTTTGGACCCCATGTGTGGCCATATGATTCATTATTTAGCTACTAATTAAAATAAAAGCTGTCAATTTGATCCATTTCTTTGGGATTTTATTCTCTTATATTATAATTTAAATTCTTTATTTCAATGTTCAAATAAATAAAACTTCAACGAAAACAACACTAAAGCAAAATGCCAAAAAATTATGGGGCTAAGAGTCAAGCAACTTGTAAATTTAAAATTTTCAATATAATTTTATGGGCTAAAAAAAGAGAGAATTTGTAAGAAATCAGTCGGTCAAGAAATTCGTTTTTTTTATTATATATTTATTCTTAAATTCTTACTTCACCTTCATTTTTAGTTATTTGTGTTAATTTTATATTCGTCTGATAAAATATTTTTTGATTAACAAAATAATAAGGAGAGTCTCATTCAAAATTTTAGTTCATGTTTTTTAGGCTATACTTTTTAATGTTATATTCCTAGAGGGGGAGGGAGGGGGAAAAAAAAGAAAGAAGAAAAAAAAAGATTATTAATTGGTTTTTGTCTTGGGTTGGAAAAAGAAGGTTGAATTGTTTCCAAAATTGTTCTAACACGTTATTATAATATATGTCACATCATGAAAATCCTTTTCGCATAATCTTCAACCCCTAAAATTTAAATTAAATAAGTATGATTATCCTATTTTCTTCATCTAATTTTTAAATTTGGATCACATCATAACAATAAATCAATTTTAAAAAAGATTTTTTTTTTCGAATTTGGTTTCTAAGATTTTTTTAACAAAAAAACTAGACTCGGGGTGCGATCACGAGAGTAATATATGTATATAAAATTTCAACTAGATTAACATATTCGTAACACTCGTCTTGTCATTGTCCATGTCAAGTAATATCGAGGAAGAACTTCAAAACTTTTTTTTTTTTTTGTATAAGTAGTGATTGGTAGGATCAAAAGATGCACTAAAATATCTCAACTAAGAATTATTGATCTAAATAAAATAATGTTGAAAAAGGAATCTTCTTGAAAATAAGCAAAAATAATAATATGACAAATAAATACATGTTTTTAAAATGTAACGAAAATTAGAGATACATAGCAATCTTTATTAAATAATTAATAATTTGAAGAAAAACAACCATGACTTAAAAAAAAAATCTTTACCATGTAAAAATTATTACAATTACACCAAATTTAAAAAACACTTATTTTTAAGTTATTCTTAAACTACTCACAATTAATACGATATGTATGAACCATTAAAACCAAACATCTTTTACAACAATAAAACTATTTTTTTTTCATTTTTCTTCATAACCTTTTAACAAAAATATCCTATGAATGATAATTGTCGAGATGAAAATGATATTGTTTGAATTTAACTAAATATATTCTAATTTCATGGACACTTTGAAATCTAATATAGATCTAATGTAGTTTGAGCACCTCTTAATTTTATATTCTTCATATGTGTGTGTATAAATAAACATATACTCCTTGCAATTTTCCTATTATTTGGATTGATCTATAAAATTCTGTCAACCAAAATCTTTAGATGGGGGAGAGACTTCACGTTTGAAACTTCTAAAATTATACAGGATTAGATCATTAACTGATCATTAAAGTTGAATAAATTTCAACCAATCAAGAAGGTTAAACCTGTAATTTAAAGGGAAAAAAAATAATAAAAGAGTTATGAATCTGACAAAATGATGAAACTTGGCTGTGCAGATTGAAGTTTTTAAGTGTAAGCGTCAAAATTACACACATGCATGCATGCAGAGGAAGCCATTGCCCATTCCTCCCCCCCTCCATCACTACTCTACACCTCCTTCTCTCATTTGTCCACATCTCACCACAAGAAACTATTTCTTTATGTTACTGAATGATAATTTTGAGGGGTTGACTATAATAAATATCATTGTAATTATGGTAAAGTAACAGAAATTTCACAATAGATGGATCCATTTTTCCATTCTATGTGAAAAAGAATATATATATATATATATATATGTATCCATTCACTATGAATGTGTTTAAAAGTACAAAATTAAATGATGAATTAATTTAATCTTATAGAATTGATTTTAATTATTTCAAATGTAATTCTCAGCCAATGGTTTTTCATTTGTCTTTTATTAAATTTCGTCAAAAAGTTTATAATTATTGATCGTTTTTAGACAAAGCATAAGAGACAAACCACTATCCAATCAGCTATATAATTAACAGTCGAGGATTGGGATATAATTATAATAATAATCGGCTCTGTAATAGTTAAATACATACATATTCTGATTCCTTAATTTTTGGGGTTTCAAAAACCTCGAAAATTATAACTTAGTGTCGCAGTCTCTCTCTCTCTCTCTCTCTCTCTTTTTTTTTTTTTTTTTTTTTTTTTTTTTTTTTTTAATTATGTAAAAGAGGAGAAATAAATAAATAAATTTATGTTTTTATATTTTAAATACTCATAAGGAGTAATTTTAATTTATTCAAATTTGAGGTGGAAGTATATTAATCTTTTATTATTTACCTCTTGATCTAGACAGTGAAATATACATATATTTTTTGTTTTGGTTGACGAGAGAATGACATTTTTATTGAAACTCATTTTTTTTAGAATTATTGAATATACATTTTAAGATTATTTTAAATCTTTTTAGGTTTTCAAGTATTTTGGGAACAACTTACTTGCAAAATTAGATCGTTGTAACTCTACAACGGAAGAAATCATTGTTAAGATAAAACCATATATGTATTTACCATAGAATTTAAAGAATTTTTAAATTAGATAAGTTTAGATTAAAAAGAATAAATAATACAATGAAGATGCCAAAATGAGTCTAGTTCAAATAACATCAAATATGTAAATATCAATCTCAAATTCAAAGTTAAAAATTCGATCTCCAATCTCACACACGTTAAAAATAATATACGTTTATTGAGATGGGAAAATTATGGGAGATTTTCATTTTGTTTTCTTTTTTTAGTTAAAAGTTAAAAGAGTGTCACTAATTACCCAAGATAGATATACTAATTACCCAAGATAGATATAGAGTATATAAAGTTTTATTCAATTATGTTTAAAGTAGGGTGATGAGATCAGAACATAATATCATGGATCTATCTCAATTATATAGAGTTTCATTCAATTTTGTTTAAAATAGGGTGATAAGAGAATATGAGATATTAAAAATGGAAACTTTTTTTTTTATATATATATTTTTATTTTAAAAAAGAACTTCTTAGTTAAAAAGATGTTTAGAGTTTAGTGATGAATTTCAAGCATGGTAAAAAGAGAGTGATATAGATTATTTTTATGGAAAGCTATGGAACAAAAAAACATATAGGGGGTGGAAATGATATATTTTTTCATTTCCAATATTCAAAATTACAATAATCAATTATCATAAATTTACCCAATAGGTAAACTTATTGAAACTTTCCAACTCAAAAAGAAAAATAACCCATATGAAGCAAATAAAACAAACCAAGAATTTGCAAATAAAAATTCTAAAACAAACCCACATCAAAACACACTTGACAACACATATCATAAAATACAAAAGATACTAATTAATTAGACTCACCACTGATTCCTCCACTTCTAGTATCCTTTTTTTTTCTTAAGAAAAAATTAGAACTCAACACTGGAATCCCTTAGGAACATTCTTTTGGCAAACATTAAGGAGCAAGCTAAGGGAGACAGGAATATTAAGGTTGAGACCCAAAAGGTTAGCCTTAATGGCAGTGCAAAGGCAAACAGCAGCTTCAAGATCAGCAAGACCTTCGATCAAACTACAGCAAGGGGTCACTGGGGGCTTGCCGATCGTAACATCGACAAGGCCACCGAGCAGCTTGGCGCAGACACCGAGTTTAAGGGTGTCCCTGGGGCATTTTCCATAGCCAGATGAAGGGCTTGGCTTTGGGGTTGGCTTGGTTGGAGGGCATGGCTTGGGCTTAGGTGGCTCAGGGACATAGCAATTGTTACAAGCTGAGACAAGAGTGAAGAAAAGGAGATTGAGAGAAAGAAGGAAAGCAAGAGAGGTTGTAGCTTTAGAAGCCATTAGGGTAATTTCTTGCTTTTGGCTTTTCGTTTTTCTTTACAAGAATTTTGAGGGATTAGTGGTGGGAAAAAAAGGAGAAATGGAGGGGTTTTTATAGGGTTCTTGAGGAAAGAAGAAATGATTTTTTTTTTGTTTGTGAAAGAATAATATATGATGCCACTAGGTTGCTGTATAATATGATACAAAATAAGCCATGTGTGGCCTCTTGGGATTTTAGCTGGCAGGGGGTAATTTGAAGAGAGGGAGAGCTCAGAAGTTTAGGCAAATTTTTGGAATTTTGTGGAATGAAATTTTGGAAATTATTCTCTCACTGTTCACCATTATTTTCCTTTTTCTTTCATACTTTTTGTATCATTTTTCTTTGTGTAGATCCATAAGCTGCAAATGTTGATATGATCCAAATTTGCTTTCTAGAGTATATGACAAGAGGCTCCACTAAGGATGTCGTTGGTTGAGGGCAGATTTTTCGATTTGATGGTGATTTATGTTTTGGTTCAACTTCAAGAATAAGGATGCATCTCCCACCTCATTAAATGGGAACACTTTTCTCTACCCTATTCCTTGTTGTGTTCTGTGTCCTTTTCTAGAACCTTTCTGTACATTGCTTTTGTTGATTAATACAACTCATAGTATAGATAGTGATAGACATTAATAGTAGTTCATTATTGTATATATCACTAATAGATAATGTGATTTTACTATATTTATAAATATTTTAGTTACTTTTCCTATATTTAAAAACAACCTCCTTAATAATTATTAAATATTTTATAAAGAACTTGTTTGAAATGCGTTAGAAAAAAAAAATGTTTTCCAAAAATTAATTTTCATTTAAAATTTTATTATAAAAAAATAAAAGTACACACGCACTGTTTGATAACTCTTTTTAGAAAATGTTTTATGTAAAAATATTCTCTTTTACGTATCTTTTTTTGAAATAGATATGTAAAAAATGTTTTATGTAAAAGTTTTTCTTTGTAATTTTTTTTTTGATTTATTATGTACTAAAAGTATTTTTATTGATTTCAAATTATCGTAAAAGAATTTATCAATAGTGATAATGACCAAAAGTTTGTTGGTTGTGATTGTTCGAGATGATATATAGTTAACGACTTGTTTGTGATTGTCGGTAAAATTGGTGGTTGATAGAGATCACTTGTGGCAGATGGATGCTGACCGAAGGTGGTCGGTGGCCGTGGGTAGAGGTGGTCTGTGGCCGTGGGTAGAGGTGGTGGGTTTAGAGATAGCCGAAGACAATGACGAAAGTTTTTCAAATAAAATAGAGAAATATTAACAACTAAACACTCAAAATTCATTTTTCTAAAAATTAGGTCGAAATGTTTATCTTAAACCAACTTATTTTATATACTCATTTTAGACCGTAGTTAAACACATAGTTTCTCTTAAAATAATTTTTGTTTAATTTAATCAATATTTGAGAGGGTTTCAAACACATTTAATTAAACGTTGATTGGAGTGAGAAATCATGGAGATAAAAAGACGATCACTTGGAGGGATAGTTCTTTCTAGATGGGTCCTTATCTATCTACAAACAACAACCCTCAACTTGTAACTTATAATGCTCCAAAAAGAGGGAAAGAAAAAGGGAAAAATTGCAATTTGTTAGATAGATTATAGTGCAAATTATATACCAGTATAAATGTGTAATTTTTGTTTGTTTGAATTACAAGAGTTAGATGGTAGGAGATTCAAATTTCTCTCATTTTTAGAATGGAAGATCATTACCAATTATTGTTGACCTAAACTCGCTTTGACAAATGTGTATAATTTCTTTAAGTGTATATCAATGATTTATAACGAAAATACACAAATAATTAGTAAATACATAAAGAATTAAATTAGTTTATCTAATTTACAACACACATATAATATCTCAAACTCAAGATGGTAAAGTATCGATCAAATTGTGTTTTGAAAAGAATGTCATTTATCATTTCTCTATTTCCTTAGCTTTTCATTTTCTATGGTTTCTTCCCTAACAAAGGGTATTTCAAGTGTACTCATTGTAGCCTTTATATTAATTTGTATTTACCATAATGAAAATTACTTGAAGAATATTTGTAACTTCTTCCTTCTTCTCTTTCTTGGATTTCAATAGTTGTTCAATGGTATTAGAGATCTAAGGGATCATTATTCATGAACATATCAAGGTTGACTATGTAGTATTCGGATGGAAAGTAAGAGAAGAGTGTTGCTTAGAAGATACGATCAATAACAAACGAAATGATAATCCTTTCCAATTATGAAGTGAAATTTAAAATCTAATTTGAATATAGAAACTTAATAAACTATAATTCTTTCAATTATTTGAAATTAATTAAAATATATTAACGTTTAAAATCAAATACCATAAAGGAACATTTAATAAAAAATTGAGGTTGAAAAAGTTGAAGTATTGAAACCTAGCGATCAAATTGAAATAAAACGAAAATATCACGGATAAATTTTTAACATTTTGAAATAATTCATAGATTAAATTGATTTAATTCAAATATTATTCGTTGTTGTGTTATGAATGATCTACTCTCTTCAAAGCAAAATTGACTTAAAACTTTGATGTTAAATCTACAAAAGTCAATTGTTCTCGAAGGTTAACACAACCTCGATCTCTAATGTGCACTCATCCTAGAACGAATTAAAATCAACGGAAAATGCTTAGAAAACAATATATCTAAAGCAATAAAAAACACAGACAGAAGAAAGAAAAACAAATGTACTCCATTTTCTTCCTAGCACTTGAAGGAAAAATAAGATCGGTCGTTTCTAAAAAAAAAAAAAACGTTTTGAAATTAATTTTAAAAATAACTTTAGAATTAATCACTAACAATCACTTCTTGAAATTAATTTCAAGCAGTAATACTTCTTTTTCCTGTTTTCTGTTTTGGTATGTTAATCATCTCCAAAAAAAAAAAAAAAAACTCAAAGACTAAATGCATAATATCATACTTAATTCTAAACCAATTTACTTAATTTTACTTAATAATTAAGATAAAAATTTTCCTTAATTCTAAACTTTCATACCCTAAATTTCATTTCTATGTGTCGTCTGTATACGTTAATAAAGAAGTTTTAAAATATAATTTATGGAAATTTGTATAAACATTTTGGAGGCTTTTAAACTTAATTAAATTTATATTAATTACAACTTTGACATACACTAAAAAATATTTTAAATAAAAGAGAGAAACCCTTCCCGTGAACCAATGTTAATAATGGTTGATCTTGAAAAAAAAGGCATATAAATGATACTAGCTTGGACACATTATATTAAATTAGAAGAAAAAATGAAAGATAAAGACAACCAAATGTATTATTAAATGTTAAAAAATGTTACCCAGTTGCATTTTATTTTCTTCACGCAACCTCAAATAATTTTAGTTTAAATTATCATCTAGAATCGATCATCAAGTAGATGTGAATTAAGAGATGCATACTTCATTTCAATTCAATAGGTTGATACAATCGAACACCTATCGATCTCTAAACTCATACAAATGAAGGTTCATAGTAAAAAAAGAAGTTCGTATAAATAAGGAAAAACTAGAGGAAAGTCTTCTAAAGTGAAACAATACGAAGAATAAGGCAAGTAAAAGACATTATACAAGTCAAACTGTTCATCAACTAATGAAAGAAAAACGGATAGATCTCTCGAACTAAACACTAATAAAAAAGATAAAAGCGTTGTCCTTATTTATTAACGGATTAATTTTACTCTTATTCAGGTTTAATAATTTTATTTTGATATTTTAATTAGTTTATTTTTAACAAATTTTAAATTTAGTTTGTTGAAATTATTAATTTCTTTTTATCAAAATTAGTTAAGAGATAATGTAAGGTTTTCTTAACCTTAATTATAAAAAGAAATATAATATATGGTATATAATTTGTTTCATGCGCACGTCGTCTGGCCAAATGTCGAGTGTCGACATGTCGAACACTACTTTAAAAATCTAAATGGATTTGATTTCTCTGTCTGCCCAATTAACTTTTATATTTCGTTATCTACTCTCTCTCTCTATATATATTTACTCATAGGTTGTGCTAAATTTTGAAAACTTATAAAGGGATGAAGTAAGTTTTGAAGAAATTACTTTTGTTTTTAAAATTATTTGCTAAAAATTCGAATATTTATGGAAAATTTGTGAAGAAACAAACATTAATTTAGAAAAAAAGAAAAAACAAAATGAGAAACGATCCGGTGTGGGTAAAAGTAATTATGAATCGGTTTATTTGAATTTTAAGTTTGAAATTTTAAATTGAAAAATTATACTATAAAATAAAAACTTTAATAAATATACTATTGTGTATTATGTAATAGAATAAAATAAATAAAAATATTTATAAATATAATAAAATTTTAGAATCTATCGATGGGAGACATTGTTAAACATTTATCTATATCTATCAATATCATCACTAGATACGAATATAATTATTTTAAAGTCTATTATTGATAGACTATGAGAATTTACTATATTTTGTAAATATTTTTTAATTTTATTATTTACAATAATTTCGTATTTATACAAGTATTTTCTAAAATTAAATCATTTGAAAATATATGATACCATAAAACCATAACTATTCAAGTTTTATAATGTAAAGTATGCTAATATGATTAATAACAATTTAAATTTAACTTAGTAATTATACAACTCTTAAAAGTACTTAAAAAAGGGAGAAAAAAAAACTTTAACTCTTAAATTTAGTGTTAGTATTTTTAAGTGTGTGTTATAGTTGTGTCAACCTAGTTGAGATATATCTTTAGTGTTCCTACTTATTTTCCTAGCTATCTTCTAATATTCTCTTAAAAAAAAACATTGAAAATAGAAAAATATAAAATACAATTATTGTGAAATATAATCAATAATAATCAAAGGTAACGGAAAATATAAACAATCAAGAAAATCGACGCAAAGATTAATGTGATTCACTCATGTAACGTTAACAGATAGAGGAATCAAAAAACTTAGAGCTAAAGAGTTTTATATATTGGACGCTTAAATCTTCGGACCAAATTCGTAAATATAATAAATGATAGTGATAATGAGACCCGTGCTTGGTTGTTTAGAGCAAGGTAAGTTATTAAAGTCATTCCAACAAAATTTATCCTCACTCGGTGGTTTGTTTTTAAATTTTTTCTTCCAAATCATTATCCAAACGATTATGAATAATGTTGGTTGTTAAGTTACGCAAGTTTTAATTACAAACTTAGACTTAGTGTATCTAAAAGAGGTGAGTTATGTTGAAAACTTTTAAACAAACAGAATATTCAAATTAGAATTCACAGTACTCATAGTTTACCAATAGAAAAATTTTATTGAATCAATTTCAATTACCCAACAGGAAAAAACATCTGATCAAGAAAATAAACAAACAACCAAGAATAATTTGGAATGAAGTCTAAAAGAGATGACCTCAACCACAAGACTTCAAAGTACTAAAAGATTCAAGAATAAGAAAAGGCTAATTATACAAAACTAGCATTGGAATCCATTGGGAAGGTTCTTGTTGCAAACGTTAAGGAGCAAGCTGAGGTGGAGTGGGATTTTAATCTTGTTCCCCAAAACGCTAGCCTTAATGGCAGTGCAAAGGCAGACTGCGGCTTCAAGGTCAGCAAGTCCTTCGACCAAGGTGCAGCATGGGGTCACTGGGGGCTTGCCGATGGTAAGATCGACGAGGCCACCAAGAAGCTTGGCACAGACGCCGATTTTAAGGGTATCCTTGGGACACTTTCCGTAGTTAGATGGAGGGTTTGGTTTAGTAGGGGGGCATGGCTTGGGCTTGGGTGGGGCAGGGACATAGCAATTGTCACATGCTGAGACAAAGGTGAAGAACAGGAGATTGAGAGAGAGGAGGAAAGCAAGTGAGGCTGTAGCTTTGGAAGCCATTTGGGCCTTTTGTTTTTGTCTTTCAAGAAGTTCTCACTTGAAGATTTTGAGGGATTTGTGGTGGGGGAAAGGAGAAAATAGGTTGGGTTTTTATAAGGGTTTAGGATAAGGAACAAATGATTTGTGAAAGAATAATATGATGCCCAACCCATGTGTGGTCTCATGGAATTTTAGCTGGCAGGGTTTGAGAAACTTAATTAAGCTTTGAAGTTTTTAAGCAAAAAATTTGGACATTTATGAATTTGATGGGAATTATTCGGAATAATATCAAACTTTTTCCCTTTTTATCATCTTCAATTAATTTCTCTTTCATTGAGTAGATCTATAGCGAATAAATATATCTTATAAGTATTATGACGGTTACAAAATCAACGAGTAAGGAATATGCATAGTAACATAAATAAAGATTGACACGCATGTGTGTACTTGATTCACTAATAATGTATTAGCTACATCCACAGAACAAAGAAAGAGATAATATTGTTTTTTGAATACAAACTGCATCACTTGGTTAGAGAATTTATATATTAAACTTCTTTAAACCCTAAGGTCATAGCGTCACACAACGAATTCAAGACATTCCAATAGTGTGGTCTCTCCATTTCTTCTAAAGTTAATTTTTTTTAAAGGAAACAGCTAGATAGGACTTAGGAGTGAACCTAAGACCGCACTAGACACACAATTTTATTAATGAGGGGCTAGAGAAAACCCCAAGAGCTAATTACAGAAGGTGCTAAGGTTTAAAGCAATTGTAGTAGCCGAATAATTTTTAAAATAAGAGTCCCTACTGCACCAATTGCCTATAAGGATTTTACAGTCCTCCCACATATTGGCAGTTGTTTTATGAGAGCTAGAGGTTCCAAAAATTCTAAGATTCCTTTCACACCAAATTTCCCAAAATAAGGCTATAATTCCACAAAAAACAACCTTGTGTTTCGGGATGGAGCAATTTAGAGAACGGAAGAAGGAGAACAAATCCTCCAGATCGTCGGTACCGAGTGCGAAATTGAGAGAGTGCTGGAGAAAGGACCATAAGGGTTTCACAGCTTCGCATCGAAGAAAAAGGTGGATTCCTGATTCACTATCTTTTTTACAAAGCACGCACCAGTTGGGTTGAAGGGGAATGTTGGGCATTCTTTGCTGAATAACCTCCATCATATTTATTCTTCTTTGTATCAGGCACCACATGAAGAATTTGATCTTCATTGGAATGGTGGACTTCCATATGATCTCAAGAAGCTTTGCTCGAGGGTCCCCTGGAGATTGATCCAGCTGCCGAGAGATCAAGACTTTTGCGGATGCAATGGAGAAAGAGTTGTTGCTGTCAGGAGTCCAGGTAGGCTTGCTTGATCCTCTATTAGACCTTGGAGTAGGGAGAATCTCTAAAATTTTTGCCCATTTGCTTCTTTCACTATCGTTCAGCTCTCTTCTAAAAATTATGTTCCATTGGTTATCGAATGTGTTCCACGCATCTTTAACTGAGATTTCTTTGTCAAGAGTAAGAGCAAAAAGTCTGGGATAGGCAGTTGAGAGACGTCCTTCTTGAGACCAATTAGAATACCAGAAGGAGATTTGATCTCCATTATTCAATTCCCAACTTTGATTACTTTTGAACCAATCGATGTTGTCGATGATAGATCTCCACGGGGCTTTAGAAGTACTAGAGGAGATGTTTGATGGAATGTCTCCTGGATAGTTGCCTTTATATTTGCATTGAATCAGCCTCCTCCAAAGGGCATTAGGTTTGATGGAATGTCTTCTAAAGTTAATTAGACACTTAATATTTTCACGAGGATGATACATTAGTAGTAGTGGCTCCATCAACTACAGGCCCCTAAGAGGCTGTTTGAAGGTATGTAATGGAAGGAGCTTGTAATATAATGTGTAATCCAAAACTCATATATGGATTGAACGTTTTAGACTCGATTTGTAATACCAAACTCATTTTGTTACCGTAGTTTATAAACTAAACCCTCTTTCATTCCCAATGTTTTCATGCATGCTTCATAATTTCAATTTTTATTTTTTCCTCGTTTCCTCACTCATTCCAATAACCCTTAGATTTTCAATATATATAGTTTGATTATACTTCTAACCTTGCAAACAACCTTTATGGACTTTTTTAGTTGATGAGATTGAAATTTGAAATATTACTAGAATGGAGTATAATTTTTTTTATTCGGAGTGAATCTTTAATATAGTATTTTCATGTTTTTTTAGTACAACAACGAAGAGATTGGAGGATCAAACCTTTAACCTCTATCGAGGAAGAACCATGTCGACCCTTAATCCTTATTGAGCTAAAACTCACTTTAGCTTTTCTTTCATTTATTTGGTCTATTTTATTTTTAATGTATTTTCATTTAAATATCTATCTTGGTGTTTATATTTTCATTGTTTATATGTTATAGTATTTATACACTCTATAACGGTTAATTTATACCATTTATCTTCTTATTTAGTCTTCTTTATTTTTGGGAGACAAATAATTCAACACACAACCTAAAGAAAAAAACCTTTCATGCACACTTCACATGTGGATTCTTAAATAAAAGGAAAACCCTTCTCGAAACGGATATGATATTTATTTTAGGGGGAGACATTAAAAAAGACGATACTAATTTGCCAGGTAGCTTTGACATTATTGAAGTACATAAGATACCAAATTATGTAGATATAGATTGGCAGACATTTAAGCAACCTCATCGATTTCCTATGCTATCGTATATGTAGCTAACACATTTTTGAACCGTGTTACTAAGTTTATGTATCGATTTTCTAATGTTTATATTTTCTTACTTATCTTTATTGACCGATTTTATATATATATATATATATATGAGTATGATGAGCTAGAGCTAGAAAGATGCCAACAACTAAAGATATGTTTGGATTGATTTTTGAAGTGTTTAATTTTTTAAAAATAATTTATTTTAAATTAAATTGAGGTGTTTGACATTGGTTTGAAATAACTTTTACAAAAATGATCAGATTACGAAATAAATCATTTTAGAAGAAGCACATGCAAACAAATTTTAAAATAAATGTTTATTTAGTGTTTAACAAGGAATCTCTTCCAAATATCTATTTTTTTACTATCTATTTTTCACTCCTTTTTTTTCTTTTTTTTTAAAATTTTTTAAATACCGGTAATATTGTTTTCAATGTGTGTTCATATACATTTAAATATAGGGATTTGTAAATGTTTCTCTCTCAGCTAAATCTACTTCGTCTTAACATCTGTGAAAGAAATCATGAAGACATCAATGAAGAACATGATCTTTCGATTCGTGAAATAAAAATGAATGAAGAACGTGATCGAATTGCATATCTTTTTGTCTAGTTGATATTATAGTCTCGGAAAAACTATTTATGTTATTTATATTTTGGTGTCGGAAATCATTTTTTTTTTTTTTTTTTTTATGGTTATGTATTTACCTTTCGAGATGTTTGTGCTTCTAAATTTGATTTGTCCAAAAGAAGTTAATACAAAAAATAAAATTAATATTTTGATTTCAAGTAACTAAAAATTAATAATTTTAAAATAACGTACGATTAATTTTATAAAATATATTTCTAAAAAATTTAAAATGTGTGCATTTCTATATGAAATTAGTTCATAATGTTTAATAGTTTTATTTTGTGATAATTTGACCTAAGTATAAACATTGTTAGTATAAGACAAATCAAACGCAATTTTGCATATAAACATTTATAAAGAAGTCAAACCAAACATGTAAGTGTTTAGATTTTAAATTCATTTTACAATTTTTTTTAAAAAACATTTTTTTCACAGGCAATTCAAACGGATCCTAAGTTGAGATGTTTCGGTGCATTCTATCCTTTTCTTCTCTAGTATATCTTGTTCTATATATAGATATATATGAATCATGAGGGGTTGAAATTCATAATACAACCCAATAACTTCAAATTTTATACCAACCATTTGAAGCACAACGTGCATATTAATAAATTAAATTGAAAGCCTACCCGTGAACCAATGAGTAATGATTGTGGAGAGAAGCATACAAATGATATATATATATATATATATACAAATGATATATATTTATATTTCTTTGCCAGATATAGGTTTGAGATTGAACTCTCAAGAATCCTAATTATGAGAGATTTTATCTAAAATATAACCAATAGCAGGACGTACGTAATATTTTAATTACATACATAATGTATTGATAAACTTATTAGTACTTAACTAAAAGAAAGAAGAAGAGGAAAAAAAATCCGAACACTCTGGCTGAAATAGTGCTTCCTGTTCTCACGCACATCCGACTGAGCTCTACGAACAAAATGCTACGGTGTAATTTGATCGGTGCCTGCATTTCATCCTTATGGTTGGAAAGAAACAATCAAACATTCTAAGCGATATTGAGAAATCAAACCTACTGTAGTCATTTGTTGAGTACTATATCTGACCTTTGTAGATATTATGATGCAGACTTGTATATGGATACATTGGAAAGCTTTTCTTTAATCTCTTCTTCTTTTTTACTTTGGGATTCTTCTTTCTTGTACATATTTTTTACATTAACACAGTCATTTTTGGCTTTCGGATGTGACGTGTATGTTAAGAATATGTCAATTTAGTTGAAATTTTCGTGTGTGTCTCTTGATCGTTTCAATTAATACTTTGTTTAAATAAATAAATAAAATTGTATGTAGATCCTTCACTACAATTTTATTTTAAATAAATACAAGAATTAACCTAAATTAAATATAAATATGGTTTCATCTTTTTGTCTTCCTCTGTTTAAGTCTTTAACATTAATAGCTATTAATTAATTAAAAGTAATTATAAATGGAAATTTAATTTCAATTTTGATAATAATGTAAATTTAAAATAAAATAGACATTAATTACGACAAAAGATGTGAAGTGAAAATTTGGTAAAAAGGAGAAGTTAAAAAGGTAAATCTTGAAAAGTTAGAACTTACGAACGAAAATGAAATATAAATAAAAAGAAAGCTAGAAAAGATAATTTAACTAGAGAGCTATACCAGAGCTTTTGTAAAGTGTTTTTGACTCAGATGATTAGAAATCAAAGGCTTTTTTTATAGTGCCATGGAACGTATCAT
Source organism: Cucumis melo (assembly GCF_025177605.1). Taxonomy (NCBI): domain Eukaryota; kingdom Viridiplantae; phylum Streptophyta; class Magnoliopsida; order Cucurbitales; family Cucurbitaceae; genus Cucumis; species Cucumis melo. The sequence continues at coordinate 22,358,846 of NC_066865.1, forward strand.
TTTTTTGGCCTTTTCAACCAGAGGAAGTATGATTACTCTTAAAATATTTTGCCAAAACCTACCCATATATGTAGATATATGAATAACATTGGTCCAATAAAATATTTCACGTTTAGTCTTGGATGTGATCATAAAATTGTTGAAGGATGTCAACTTAGTTGAGATGTTCCGGTGTAACGACTATCGATCTTGTGAGTAGTTTTAAAAATAAACCATTCACTTTGAATTGGCTTTGATAATATCAAAAGCTGATTTAATCACAACAGTTTTGTGGTGCATTTGTCTCGAAAGAAATATATGACGTGCGCTTCAAGATATTGAAAAGCTCCAAAATAAACAATGGAGTGATATTGTGTCCTTGGTGATATTATGGAGTTCTAAATCTAATCTATGTTGTACTTATGATGGTGTTACTACAGACCTAAACTGGATGATTTTTCTTTAAGTTTCTTGTATCACTTGGGTGAGTTGTTCTACAGCTCCTGATGTACATATTGAACTTTTTATCACGACGATTCGACGAATGCACTTTTCAGATTTGCAGTAGATTTATTAGACCCTATATTTTTGTTAAAAAAAAGTGACTTTGAAAAAAGCTAAAATATACTCAAAAACTATAAATTATAAATTCACCAATATGGCAGACTTTTATTGAAACATTTCAACTCCAAAAGGAAATAGCTCCAATGAAGAAAATTAAACAACTTAGAACCCTTTGCAATAAATTATAATACTTAGACAACTCTAGAACCACAAACATCAAAATACACTCAAAGAATTATCAAGAACAGAAAAAACTCTAAAATCAGCATTGGAATCCATTGGGAAGTTTCTTGTTGCAAACGTTAAGGAGCAAGCTGAGGTGGACTGGGATTTTAATCTTGTTCCCCAAAACACTAGCTTTGATGGCAGTGCAAAGGCAGGCGGCAGCTTCAAGATCGGCGAGACCTTTAACCAAGGTGCAGCATGGGGTCACTGGGGGCTTGCCGATGGTAATGTCGACGAGGCCACCGAGAAGCTTGGCACAGACACCGATTTTAAGGGCATCCTTAGGACACTTTCCGTACTTAGATGGATGGTTTGGTTTAGTAGGAGGGCATGGCTTGGGCTTGGGCTTGGTTGGGGCAGGGACATAGCAATTGTCACATGCTGAGACAAAGGTGAAGAACAGGAGATTGAGACAGAGGAGGAACGCAAGTGAGGCTGTAGCTTTGGAAGCCATTAGGGTTTTTGTTTTTTGTTTTCTTTTTTCAAGATGGATCTCTCTTGAAAGTTGAAAGAATTTTGAGGGATTGGTGGTGGAAGAAAATGGGAGAATGGGTGGGGTTTTATAGGGTTTAGGGAAGGGGAAGGGTGAAGGAATAAGAAAAGATGATTTGTGAAAATATAAAATATTTTTGATGCCACTAACCATTAGATATTTGTATGTGATAGGTAACCCATGTGTGCGCTGACCTCTTGATATATATCTTTAGCTGCCAGTTGTATAGTTGTGTTCAATCATGCAAAGTTTTAGACATTTCTAATGTGATATTGAAAGAGCTGTATATGAGTAAATTAGATGAACTCGTCTATATGATGTTGTAATAATTCACATGTGAAAGTTTAGGATTTAGTGTTAGATATGATGTAAAATTAAATTTATCTTCATTTTCCAGTTTAAGTTTTTGGATTTCAAAATTTAGAGATAAAAATTGAATTTTTAAATAAAGAAAATAGAAGGAGAAAAAAACAACAATTTTTTACATGTAAGACTATGATTTGAATGTGTTATTTGACACTTTGAACCGATAAAAAATACAAAGTCGTCGCAATTTTAGGATTAGAGATCCCTAATTCTATTGGCGTCTATGTATCTTTATTATTTTAAATTCAACTGTTATCTCCCTCTTATAGAATGTATATATGCTTTACACTGTTACCAAATCAACCTCTAATGTCACTAAGTTAAACGCTCATTTTGTCAAAAATGGAAAAAGGACTTTAGAGCTTAAAACTTACGAGTACTGCAATTAATTGATAGTTTTGAACATTAGGAAGGTGCATTGTAGACACTTAATTAGGCCATAGATGATATGAGAGAAGGTTTCAACGTAACTTTGATTGGGTGGTTTAATGAAAATGATAGCATGATTTCGAGATCTTTGCTCCAATATTTGTCACAATCGTTCTTCCAAACACCAAAGATATCATCCGCTTCAATGTGGTTGCTGCTACCTTATGGATCATTTGGAACCAACGCAACAAAAACCGAAACTTCAAGGATACTAAAAAAATAGCTTCATCATAATTAACTGTATTCTTTATCAAAAATCAATTGTGTCAAGCTTTTTAGGAAGAAGTTTCAGAAAATATTGAAGAAGAATATGAAAATAATGATATGTTCTAATTAATTTTCTAATAATTTAAGCTTCATCATCCATGTGTGATGATTTTAGCTGGCAGATATTCTTAATAAGCTCTGAAGTCTATGCTATCTTAATTTTGGACATTTCTGGGATGGGGAGTTTCCTATTTTTTCTTCCCTCAATCTTCGGGCACGTAACAAATTTTTGAAATTAAACGTTGACTTGATTCAATTTTTTTGGGATTTGGAATAAAAAGAAAGTGTGTTCTTGTTTTATTAGATTTTAGGTTCGTAGGCCATGCCATCATTTAACATATAATAAAATTTCCAGGGTTCTATGAGGATGGTAAGGTATGTCTAACCTATTTGAGACCTAGTCGGGTCCATTTCCTAATTACACTCTTTTAAAACCTCGTTAAAAATTGTGATAGTCACAAATATAACAATTAGATTGAAAATGTTAGTATATATATATATATAGTAATATTTAGAAAAAAATTGTGAATATAACAACATCTACCAAAATTTATCAATGAAAGACCATGTTGTAAATATTGGTCCATATTTAATAGACTATAAGAGTTTATAACAATAGAAGTTTATCACTTATAGACTTTGTTATATTTAAATTTTTTTAAAAAATATGTTGCCATCGACTGTTGAAAAATTATTAGATGATTTGAGTTACTTTTTCTCCATTGTATTTAATAGTTCAAGTGGTAATATAGTTTCTATATCTTTTTTTCTCATTTGAGATGGGAAGTTCAAGATGCAAATTATTGTACCAAAATAGTAATAATAAAAAAATGGTAACATTAGAACTAACGTGTGGGGGAGATTGAAATATATATTATGATCTGTGACAGGAATAATATAGCAATTTAATTTCTCTATATTCGTTATTTCTATGGGACAAATTAAATGTAATTCAATAATTTGGCTGGATTTGGAAGAGTTGTATGAATTAATGGACAATGATATAGATGTAAAATAGTGTAAGTCCTTAAAATAAATTTGATAATTAAGTTGATTAAAGAAAAGAGAGATAGGATGTTTCACATGTCTTATATTTATAAACATATATATATGTGTGTGTGTGTGTGTGTGTGTAAATTTTTAATTATACTCTCTTTCGGTTTTGTATAATACTCCATATTTACACCAATCCCACTGACATGTAAGTTTTCAACAACAGACAACATTATTATTAATACTTAATTAATGTTCACCTAGCTAGCATTGAAATTGAAATTTAAGATAATGTACGTGTTAAGATTATTTTGCCACCTAGCTTTGAAATTGAGCCCAAGATTCTCAATTATGAGCTTATATATATAAAATCATGAAATTCATTGACCTCTGTTAAATATATTTCGAAGCTGTGATGATAGTTACGTGGGTGTTCATCAAATGGAAATATTATGAAGCACCTATTATGTATTTTTTTAAAAAAATAAAAAAGTAATGTAGCATCATAAAATTGATCTATCATCAACAATAATAGTTGCTAAAACATAAGATGTTCATTCCTTTTAGAAGTTTAGGATTTGGAACTTTCCATTTCCCATGTTGAATTGAGTTTTAAACAATCGTTGATCAAAAGTAAAAAATAAAATTCTTTCGTAAAATTTTTTTTTGGAGAAGGAAACAAGCGGGTCATATTGTGTCCAGAAATCTCTATTAGGTAGACATTCCTTTAACACTGTTTCTTTCGTAAAGTTCAATGTTAAAAAAACAAAGAAAGGATCAATTTATATTAAAAAGTTCCGATCGAACCAAACCAAATTAAAGTTTTCTTTCTTTCTAATTTAATAATGTGATTAATTATAATCTCCTTTTATCAGGATGTTCCACCTAAATGAAAATGTTTGGATTCATTTACTGACCCTAAGTCATATCTCTTTTCCACCGAAATTAGAATCTCCTTTTATATATCAATAATGTGTGGACATATTTTTGTTCAACTGCTTAATGGAGCTCTAGTCTCCTTTTATCTATTATTTGTTTTTATCTCCTATTTGTGGTAATACAATTTTCTTTTGTGTGGGCTTCAAAAGATGAAAAGTTGACGAGAATGTTAAGATAATTGTATCAACCTAGTTGAGACGAAGTAGTGCTCTTATTGACTTCAATCTTCCACTTATGATTTGTTAAAAAAATAATTAATAATGCGATTAAATACGATTTAAGATAATCTGAAAATAAAAAAATGTGATTGAATTTGGTTCAGAGTTCAAAATATTAAAGGTCGTTACGCTGGATTATTGTAGTTTGTCCTAAAAGTGCAGCTAGTAACAAAGACTTGCTAAATTTAAGCCATACATGGTAATGGCTTGATGACCAATTTAATTAGACATATTGTTTTAATTATTTATAGTTTGATATTTAATATTTGAATTTTAAAAGTTTAATTACTTATAATTTTTATAGTTTAAATTTCATGTTATATTTTGTTGCTTTATGGTAGAAAAAATAATTTTTACATAAAATGAAAATGAACACTATTCGAACATCAACATCTGAGAAAATATTTATATTCTTACTGGTTTTTGGGTTTCTAGATCTCCTTTATTTTCAAGTTACTTTGTGCTCTTACTGGTTTTTGTGTTTCTAGATCTCCTTTGTTTTCAAGTTACTATGCTAGTTTTATTGATATCAATCTAAACGCTTTTTAGTTTCTTACCCTTGCTAAGGTTTGTCTCTAGCCCTTTGTTTTTTGTTGGCCTTTCATCTTTGCTTCTTGTTCTAATTTTTCCTATGATTAATGAAGTAGGGATGATGAGAATGTTAAAGGGGTATCACTTAATGGAGATGTCCAGGTGCCCTTACCGATCTAATGTATCTTTTTTCAAAAAAATAAAATAAAAAAATGAACAACTATATTCCAATTTAAGTACTAACAATTCATAAGATCAAACTTACGACAAACTTTGATTATCGTTTTTAATTATCGTTTTTGGACATTCCAATCATTTTAAAAATCACGATCGCAAGTATAATCTTTTGTAAAATTTTTAAATTTGAAAAAATAAGATTAATTAAAAATGTCCTTTAAATATGGTTCATTTATATAGTTCTAAACTACTATTTTGAAATGATTTATTAAAAAAAAAAGTTTTAAATAACAAAACTTGTTCTAAAGCTAGAGAAAAAAAATGTTGTAGAATGTAGTAGTTTTTTAATTGATATGAGCAAGATTTGTCATCCTTTGTCTTCCACTAGTTCTCTCAATATGTTCATAAAAAAGCAAATATATATATGCAAAACTAAAAATCATAAATTCACAAATATTGCAAAATTTTTTATTGAAACCTTTCAACTCTAAAAGGAATAGCTCCAATGAAGCAAATTAAACATAACATACAACAATTTGTAATAAAGTCTAAAACTTAGACAACTTTAATTAGAACCACAAACATCAAAACACACTCAAAGAATTCAATAATGAAAAAAAAAAGAGAGACTAAAATCAGCATTGGAATCCATTGGGAAGATTCTTGTTGCAAACATTAAGGAGCAAGCTGAGGTGGAGTGGGATTTTAATCTTGTTGCCCAAAACGCTAGCCTTGATGGCAGTGCAAAGACAGACAGCAGCTTCAAGATCAGCAAGCCCTTGAACTAAGGTGCAGCATGGGGTCACCGGTGGCTTGCCGATGGTAAGGTCGACGAGGCCGCCAAGAAGCTTGGCGCAAACACCGATCTTAAGGGCATCCTTAGGGCACTTTCGATAGTCAGATGGAGGGTTTGGATTTGTAGGAGGGTATGGCTCGGGCTTTGGTGGGATAGGGACATAGCAATTGTCACATGATGAGACAAGGGTGAAAAAAAGGAGATTGAGAGAAAGGAGGAAGGCAAGAGAGGACGTAGCTTTGGAAGCCATTACGTTTTTTTTTTTCAAGAAGTGTTTTTTTCTTGAAAAGCTTAGGGATTGGTGGTGGGAGAATATGTGGAGATTGGATGGTGTTTTATAGGGTTTAGGAAAGTAATGGTGAGGAATAATAAAAAGATTATTTGTGAAAAATAAAGATATAATATTTGATCATACCACTAACCACTAGAAATTTGTATATGATAGGCAACAACTCTCATATGTGCTGACTTCTTGATGTTTTGCAGCTGGTTGGTTTAATTAAAGTTGAATAAGGTCATTCGAATGCAATGAAAGAGCAGTATTTTGATGCATTATTATTCAAGGTACTTTCTTCACACTAACTCCACGCTAAAAAAGAAGTAAAAGATATTTAGAGAAGAAGAAGAAAAAGAAAGTTCATCAGGTAACAATCTATAATTAAACAATTAAATGAGTTGTGCAATTAAAGATTCATCTAAATATTTTTCAAAATGAAAATATACATTCCTCACTCTAAAGTTGGATAGGGGAAGATGACCTTTCCTACAGAGTAAACACATACCTCGTAAAAGAGTGGAATGAAAATTCTTATTTTGGTCACATGATTTTCATAATAAACTTGAAGAATGAACTCTCACTCAAATTTCCAAAATGCTCTGTCCTCTCTCCTCTCTCCTCTCTCCAAATCCCCACCAAGCAGTTATTCTCCTTGCCGGAAGATACAGAGTCACTTGCAACAGCTACACAAAATGGCGGCTCCTCTCATTATACTAAATTCACCTGAATTCACCCACTGTATTAACTACAAATGCAGCCTTTTACTTGCTGTTAAAAGGTCACTTTCATCTCCAGTTCTTTTCACTGCTTTTCACCTTCCTTCCTTGGCTTTTTCCTACAATCTCCCAAACAATGGCCTACTTCAAATCACTTCCTAGATCATGTAAGGTTGAAAGAAAGGAATTTGTCCTTCACCTTGACAAATATTCGAAGCACACTCATTATTGGTTAACAGAAACTGGAGCTCACAAGGCCTTCTCCATTGAAGTTTCCCCAAAAGACTTGGACTGGATAAGATGTACTCTGAAATCCTTGATCGCAACCCCAAATACAAACCGATTCTTCCTTGAGACCCGTGACTCTGAGCAATGCATCTGGATCAAGAAAACAAGAAATAGTAAAGGATGTACCGCAGAAATTTTTAGAGTTGATCAAAAAAACAGAAAATCATGTATCCTAGTTTCGGAAGGACCTGAGAAAAGTGGCTGGGTTTCCTTCCTGTCCATGATTACCCCAAAAGTAGAAGTGAAAGCAAAAACAAGACCAACTTTTTTGCCAAGGTCCAGTCCTGACGGTCGTCTTTCTCCTCCCATTGACTACCACAAGCGATCATACGCAAGAGCTGTCACTGAAGGAAGACCTTCTGCTACAAGTGGCTCAAGCGACTCTTATGATTCAAGCGATTCGAGTCATTCATCAGGTAATAGTTTTTATGACTCTCCCTCATCTGATCTTCTTGAAAATACAGTGGTGATAGTTAGACGATTCTTTCATGATGACTGGCACAAAATCCTTCAAAACCTGAGAAAACAAACAGAGGAATCTTTCACTTATAATGCTTTCCATGCTGAAAAAGCTTTAGTCCATTTTAGTTCAAACATACCTGCAAACCTTCTCTGCCAAAAAAAAGGATGGACCACGGTAGGAAAGTACTCGGTAAGATTTGAAAAATGGTCCTCTGCGTACCACGCCACTCCAAAACTCATTCCTAGTTATGGAGGATGGACAACTTTCAGAGGAATTCCACTACACTTGTGGAATATGACGACTTTCCAACAAATTGGAAAAGCCTGCGGAGGTTTGATTAAAGTGGCTGAGGAAACAAGATCAGCAAAAAACCTGATAGAAGCAAGGATAAAGGTCAGATACAATTACTCAGGATTCTTACCAGAAAATGTAAGGATTTTTGATAATGAGGGAAACAAATTTTCCGTCCAAGTAGTTACTCACCCAGAAGGCAAATGGTTAATAGAAAGGAATGTCAGATTACATGGCACCTTCAAGAGACAAGCTGCAGCCGCCTTTGATGACTTCAATCCTGAATCAGAACAGTTCTTCTTCGAAGGAATGGAGGCCATATCGCCGGACTTCCTTTCCACCAGCTCCGATGGCCGTAAAAGCAGCACACCGGATCAGCCATCTGCATTAAAATCTGTTATCATTAAACCTGACAGAGCTGCCACGTTGCCAAGCTTCTTAAATGAAGAGGTAGTTAATGATAGTAATTTGCATGCAACGGCTAACAAATCCAAATTAGAGATATTACCTGGGATATCAAATGATGGCGTGTTGGACAAAGGAAAACAAAAGGTTGACATTCAGCTTCAACCCAATTCAGCATTAAATTTGGATAAATATAAAAGGAAAGTCTCCTTCAACTCTCCCTGCAATAAAACCAACATCTTCAACCTGGATTCTGCCCCAGCCAATCATTCTCCATCATTAAGCTCCCCTGAAAAAAAACATAAAGTAAGTAGAGAGAGAAGTATCAAGAAGAGATTGCCTTCCACTCAGCCGGATTCCAAAGCCAATCAGAAGAAAGATGTATTAATTACTCAACCAATTCAAATTGTGGCACACGATCGGGAAGCTTCCAAAAAAGGTCTCTCTCTCACTGTTGATCTGGGAGATCTGCCAGTTTTGGATCCAAATAAATCATTTGAAGACCACCACAGTTCTGATAATGCAGAAGTTATTGATATAACAAACACTGAAGTGGTTCCTGAGACACCTGAAATGAAAATGCAAGTTAATGAGAATTCAAATTCTTCTTCTGAAGCCAACTACAGGAAACCAAAACATGTTCATAAAAGAAAATACTACTACAGGAAAAAAGAAGAAAAGGAGAAGGATCCGGACTCAGAGGCCTTCAAAAAACAACTTGTTTCCTGGTTGAAGGAAAATGGTCTGAAACTCTCTACGGTCACTGACTCTTCAGGGGAAACTACTTCAACAAATGTTTTGATAAATCAATTGAATTCTGGGTTAGCTTCAAAGGGGATAGGGGCTTTGGGGACATCTATTGTAAAATGAAATTGCTTACTTGGAATGCAAGAGGTTTAGGCTCCCCTTCTAAAAGAGCCCTAATAAAAAATACAATAATTTCATACTCCCCTGACTTTGTGATTCTGACTGAAACTAGGCTTAAGATCACAAACAAGAGAATCATTAAGTCCCTTTGGCCCTCTAATAGCATTAATTGGATTGCTAAAAATGCTTCGGGTAGTTCTGGAGGGATCTTAATTCTTTGGGATGCCCAGAATCATTCTCTTTTATGTCATGAGGAAGGGCTTTTTAGCCTTTCAGCAAATTTTTTGTTCAACAACAATTTGTCTTGGTGGCTAACAGGTCTTTATGGTCCAGTCAAAAGGAGGGAAAGAATCCATTTTTGGACAGAGCTTCATAATCTTCAACATCTTAATTCCCTCCCTTGGATCTTAGGAGGTGATCTTAATGTCATCAGAATGAGAGAGGAATCAACGTCAGTTTCTAGCTCTTCTCACAGCTCCAGAATGTTGAACAATTTCATCACCAACAATCTTCTGATAGATCCTCCTCTCATAAACAATAGATTCACTTGGTCAAACTTAAGGAATCCTCCTACTTTTTCCCGAATTGATAGATTCCTTTACAATTCAACTTGGGAAAATCTCTTCAGTACCCACACAACAAGGACCCTTCCTAGATCTACTTCAGACCACTTTCCTCTGGTCTGTGAAGATTCCAACCCCAAGCTTAGTTGGGGTCCTGTCCCATTCCGTTTGAACTCCATAGCACTTAGTGACCCAGAATTCAAAAGAAATATGGGAAGATGGTGGGAAAACTCGATCCAAGATGGTCACCCAGGATTCTCCTTCATCCAAAGGCTAAAGTCCTTAGCAAATTTTATCAAACCTTGGCAAAAGGAGAAATTACAGTCCCTCACCTATGTTAAAGATAACATTATAAGGGAAGTGGACTCTATTGACAAAAAGGAATTGGATACTCCTTTGACTCAAGAGGAAAGTAATCGTCGACTAGCTCTAAAAGCCGATCTCAGCGAGTTATCTCTCAAGGAGTCCCAATTCTGGTACCAAAGGGCTAAAAAGCTTTGGCTTAGGGAGGGAGATGAAAACTCCTCCTTCTTTCATAGAATTTGCTCATCAAGACAGAAGAGAAGTTTCATTCATGAAATCCAGGATGAAGAAGGTTTGATTCAGAATACAAACAACGGTATATCAACTGTTTTTATAAAATTCTTTTCAAGGATTTATAGAAGCTCTACAAAAAGTGATCCTCTTTTTATCGATAATCTAGATTGGAATCCGATTGAGCATTCTGAGTGGTCGCACCTTTGTGCCCCTTTTTTGGAAGGTGAGATTAAAGGGGTTATAAACTCTTTAGATGGAAAAAAGACTCCTGGTCCAGACGGCTTTCCTATCTCCTTCTTTAAATCTTACTGGTATCTTCTAAAAGAGGATATCATGGACATATTCAAGGATTTTTATGACAAAGGTGTTATCAACAAGAATATGAATAACACCTACATTGCTTTGATCCCAAAAAAGAAGGACTATTCTCATCCTAAAGACTTCAGACCAATCAGCCTAACAACGTCCATCTATAAGATCATTGCCAAAACTCTTTCAAACAGGTTAAAAACCGCCCTTCCTGACACCATCTCAGGAAACCAGCTAGCTTTTGTCAAGAATCGCCAAATTACTGATGCTATCCTAATGGCAAATGAAGCTGTGGATTTTTGGAAGGTGAAGAAGATAAAGGGCTTTATTTTGAAGCTTGACATTGAAAAGGCTTTTGACAATTTAAATTGGGATTTCATCGATTTTGTCCTCGAGAAAAAGAATTTTCCAAACCTTTGGAGAAAGTGGATAAGAGGATGTATAAGCAATGTCACTTACTCTGTTATTGTCAACGGAAGACCCCAAGGACGTATTAAAGCTAACAGAGGTCTTAGACAAGGTGATCCCCTTTCCCCTTTTCTGTTTGTTATTGCCATGGATTACCTTAGTCGTCTTTTATCCCATCTGAAAAATTCTGGTGCAATTAAAGGGGTATCTCTCAACAGTAATTGCAACATCTCCCACATCCTCTTCACTGATGATATTCTTCTTTTCATAGAAGATAATGATTACTTCCTGAATAACCTTAGAATGGCTTTATCTCTATTTGAAAGAGCTTCGGGTCTCAAAATCAACTTATTGGAATCAGCTCTGGTGCCAGTGAATGTGTCTGTGAATAGAGCTAAAGATTGTGCTTCGCTTTGGGGTATTTCTTGCCACTCTCTCCCCCTCTCCTACTTGGGAGTTCCTCTTGGTGGCAATCCAAAATCCAACCTTTTTTGGCGCAACGTTGAAGATAAGATCCAAAAAAAGCTCAATAATTGGAAATATGCTCAGATATCAAAAGGCGGAAGACTCACTTTAATCAAGTCTACCCTTAGCAGTCTTCCTATTTATCAACTATCTGTTTCCAAGCTCCTTCCTTGACGTGCAAAAACATTGAAAAATCCTGGAGAAAGTTCCTTTGGAAAGGTAATAACGGAACAGAAGGGTCTCACCTAATCAACTGGACTAAAGTCTCTAAATCTAAAGAAGAAGGTGGGCTGGGTATCTTAAGGCTTCATGTGACAAATAAAGCCCTCTTAACTAAGTGGCTCTGGCGTTATCTCTCGGAACCTAAAGCCCTTTGGAGGAGTCTGATTGAATGCAAATATAAAGGCAACTATCCAGGAGACATTCCATCAAACATCTCCTCTAGTACTTCTAAAGCCCCGTGGAGATCTATCATTGACAACATCGATTGGTTCAAAAGTAATCAAAGTTGGGAACTGAATAATGGAGATCAAATCTCCTTCTGGTATTCTAATTGGTCTCTAGAAGGACGTCTCTCAACTGCCTATCCTAGACTTTTTGCTCTTACACTTGACAAAGAAATCTCAGTTAAAGATGCGTGGAACACATTCGATAATAAATGGAACATAATTTTTAGAAGAGAGCTGAACGATAGAGAAAGAAGCAAATGGGCAAAAATTTTAGAGATTCTCCCTTCTCCGAGGTCTAATAGAGGATCAAGCAAGCCTACCTGGATTCCTGACAGCGATAACTCTTTCTCCATTGCATCCGCAAAAGTCTTGATCTCTCGGCAGCTGGATCAATCTCCAGGGGACCCTCGAGCAAAGCTTCTTGAGATTATATGGAAGTCCACCATTCCAATGAAGATAAAATTCTTCATGTGGTGCCTGATACAAAGAAGAATAAATACGATGGAGGTTATTCAGCAAAGAATGCCCAACATTCCCCTTCAACCCAACTGGTGCGTGCTTTGTAAGAAAGATAATGAATCAGGAAACCACCTTCTCCTTCGATGCGAAGCTGTGAAACCCTTATGGACCTTTCTCCAGCATTCTCTCAATTTCGCTCTCAGTACCGACGAACTGGAGGACGTGTTCTCCTTCTTCAGTTCTCTAAAGTGCTCCATCCCGAAACATAAGGTCGTTTTTTGTGGAATTATAGTATTATTTTGGGAAATTTGGTGTGAAAGGAATCTCAGAATTTTTGGAACCTCTAGCTCTCATAAAACAACTGCCAATATGTGGGAGGATTGTAAAATTCTGATAGGCAATTGGTGCAGTAGGGACTCTTATTTTAAAAATTATTCGGCTGCTACAATTGCTTTAAACCTTAGCAACTTCTGTAATTAGCTATTGGGCTTTTCTCTAGCCCCTCATTAATAAAATTGTGTGTCTAGTGCGGTCTTAGGTTCACTCCTAAGTCCTATCTAGCTGTTTCCTTTTAAAAAAAGATTTTCATAATAACGTGGTTTATTTTATACATAAAAAATTATTTTCATATGAAATTTCAGATATCTCTCTAAGAAAAATTTTCCACGTTGCATTATCTTCTTCATTTATGTGGAAAAAGGTTATTTTTCTAAGTTAATGTTTAAGGGTTAAAATTCTGTACTTTAACGGGCCAATTTGACAAATGTTCCTGCTCCCATCAAGAATTTAATTTGAACAAAACTAAAACCATTTAGATATATTTGAAGGTTTACATAAGTTTTTATATATATATATATATATATATATATATATATATATATATATATATATATATTTTGTCTTTTTCGATTGCCACTAAGTTAAAACCACAAACTTTTTAGTCATTAACACGTCTGTATATTAGTTAAACTATGTTCGCTTTAGCATTATTCAACTTTCGATTTTGATCTTAATAAAGATTCTTTATCTTAGACTTGTTTCCTTTTGTTTCTCATATATATTATATTGATGTCTTTTAGGATTAACATTTTTATTTTGGAATGAGCAAAGAAGAATATTTGTTTGATTGATATTTAATGAGGCAGGAATGATCAAGATGCTGTAGGATGTCCATCTAGTGGAGATGTTCGGACGCGCTTGCTGACTCAATTGTATCTTTTTCTTAAAAAAAAAAGATGATATTTGTTATACTAAGGGCTATTTGTTATACCAAGGGCGTGGGAACCTCTTTGTGAGATTGTGGTCATATGTTATTGATGTATGGCTGATGTGTAACGACTTTTAAGCTTGTTCTTAAGTGAAGAAGTTGTTTTATTGATTCATACACATTAGTATAAGTTCAAGCATAGTTATGGGGTTTTATATTTAGGGTGAATCTATCAAATTTTCCTAAAGTGTGTTTCAAACAATAGGTGAAAAGAGTGATAAGTGATATTGCGGTGCTACGAAAGTGTCCATTTAATGAAGATATCCTAATGCACTTACTGACACAAACCGTATCTTTTTTTTTTTAAAGAAAAAACAATAGGTGAAAAGAATGATATAAATTTAGGGTGACTTTAAAGTAGTTAGTGCCACAAGAGCGGGATTCTCATGTTTAGTGGGGTTGGGGGTTTGACAGAAAGTAACGTCATGACTAAATAAACCAAACCTCAGTAAAAAATGAAAATAATATTCTCGATGATATTTTTGATAAAAGAATAATGAATATATATACACAAGAGTGAATGAGGTTGCGCTATACTATACCTACATGGAAAAAATAAATAAAGATACAAATTTATGGAAGTCATAAAGGAAAATTAGGCAACGGTCATATAGCTAAAAGAACTTTTCCGTACAAACTAGCATACTGATATATGGTAATTGAGATAGGAAAGGCAAGCAGCATTTAATCAGTATGGTAAATTTTGGGCAAGATTATATTCATATCAATGTGCTGGTTTTCACAAATAGAATAAATGGTTGCTGATTATCCGGATTTCGTGTTTTTGTGTTTGGTTGTGATGGTAAGTCCCCAAGAGCAATGTGCTGGCAGTTTGGTCATGTGTTGGCAATTTTTGGTAAATTGGTTTTGAAGGTGTAAATGTGGGGAAGATAAAAAGGACGTACATGGACATTATTGTTTGATCTCTTATAATGACAATGAAGTCGAGAGAGAAGAAAAGGAGTTTCCAAGCAAAAAAGAAGTGGTCGAGAGAAGTAGTTTTGGAAGCCATGTTTGACCTTTTCGAAACTGGTTAGAATACTTTGAATATGTTCTCTAATGCTTCAGACGACTCGAAAAGTAAGTAAGTTGTGTTCGTATTTATATTATTTACATTATTTTCAAGCTTCACCATATATGGTTTTGTAGGGTTTAGTTTACGTGGCCAAGTTATAGTGTATTAACTATATTCAATAGGACAAAGGAAAAACAAATTTAGTAGAAGGAATATAATACACAAAATTGTACAATGAGAGAGACAACCTCTAGGATTTTGAGAATAGCATTTTTCTAAATTCTTAGGATCACGAACGTAAGGGCCCGTTTGGTAACGTTTTTGTTTCCTGTTTTCTGTTTCTGTTTCCATTTTTTAAGAAACAAAAGTGTTTGATAATGTTCCTTGTTTCTTGTTCTCAAAAAAAGTAGAAACGTTTCTCATTTTATAAAGAATTATTGGGAACAAAAAAAAGTAGTTTCTTCTGTTCCGTTTCTCAATTGCTTTTATTGGTTTCCTTTTTCTCAATTTATTTCTATTTGTTTCCTTTTCCTTTTTCTCAATTATTTTTTTTTCTTTCATTTTTCTCAATTATTTTTATTGGCTTTTTTCTTTTTCTCAATTATTTTTATTGGTTTCCTTTTCATTTTTCTCAATTATTTTTATTTCTTTTATTTTCCTTTTTCTCAATTATTTTTATTGGTTTCCTTTTCCTTTTATCTCCATCGTCTTCTCCAAATAATCATCCTCTTCCTCTTTTACTCATCGTTTTTCTTTGCACACTGTCTTCCTCTTCACCTCTCACCGTCTTTCTCGACAACCCGAACTCTTCCTCTTCGTCGGATCCATAGTTTTTGCCTGATTGTTCCTCTTCGTCGGATCCATAGTTTTCATCTTTCTCTTTGTGCAAATCTGGATTTTCGTTGTGAGTTTTTCTCTAAAGCATCATAGGTTAAGAGTTAAAGTTTAAATTTTGTTTTGTTTCTTTCAATTCTGAATATTGAAGACATAATAACTTACTTTAAAATTAATATTAAATTCTAGATGTCACGAAATAACAATGAGATTGTAGAAATTGATGGATTAAAAAGAGAAATTGCCTGAGTAAGAGATGATATTGCCAATCAAATTTGGTAACATTTGAAGGATAAATATAATTTTATGTTTATGTTATTATTTTTATTCGTGCATTGATACTTCTTCGTATTAAATGAATAAACTTTTGATAATTTTAGTTGTTATGTTTGATGGATAAACCTATATTTTTGTTTAATGTTTAATTGAAGTATATGTGAAAAATAAAAAATAAATCTAGAAGAAAATCAATAAACAAGAAACAGTTATTGAACACTTTTTTTGTTTCTGTTTCTTTTGTTTTTCAAGAAACAAAAAATAGAAACAGTTATCAAACGCATTACTGTTTCTTGTTCTAAAAAAAGAAGAAACAGGAAACAGGGAACAAGAAACAAGAAACAAGAAACAGAGAATAGAAACGTTACCAAACGGGCCCTAAATAACTTAATTTTCATAAGAACATTGTTCTAAGACTCCCATTTTTGATGTGCTAGACAACGAACTCAAGATATTCCAAGAAAAAAAAATCTTAAAACTTAAAATTATAGTTTGTAAAAATAGTGATAATTCCATCATCTACTCAATGTGTGATTGTTTTAGCTAGCTGGCATATATTTAAAAAGCTCAGAAGTTCATGCCAACATATAAAGTATTTTATACCAAAAAGAATTTGGCTGGATGAAGTATTTTCATTCTAAAAAAAACTCAGAAATTTATGCCAACTTAATTTTGGACGTTTCTGAGATTGGGAATATAATCTCCTATTTTTCTTCCCTCAATCTTAGGGTAGATAATTAATTTGAAATCAAAATGTTGACTTAATCCAGATTTTTTGGGATATGGAATAAAAAGAAAATGGTTTATTCAATAATTTTGGAAAATAGACAAGGTAAAAAAATAAGTAGTGGGATGAATAATGGCCAATTAAATATGTGCACAATTCAATTAAATCTATAAAATTAAATTTAATAAAAAATTCCTTAAAGAAAAAAGAGATATGTTTCGCATATCTTATATTAAAGAATATATAAGTGTCTTTAATTAAAATCTATAGCAACATTATTATACTCTTATGATTTTATATAATATTCCATAGGTAGACTACACCATTCCCACTAACATGTAAGTTTTTCAATAAGAAAGATCATAAATTAATTAATTTCCACTAAACATTGAAATTGAATTTCAAGATTCCAGATTATGTAATTGCAATATTTTGATTACTCTTTTGGTTATGTTTTGTATTATACTATCTATATGTACACCACTCCCACTAACATGTAAGTTTACAACTACAAAAATAAATTAATATTTGGCACCTAGATTTGAAATTGAATTTGAGATTCCCCAATTAATTATGAGATTATATATGAAATTTGAAAAATGGATATAATGATACCGGCACTAATATATTTGATTTCGTTGAAACTCAGTGTAATCAAGCGTGCTTTGAATGAGATTTGTACTAAGTTGGAATGATTACTTGAAAAGTTTTTGCGTTGTACTCCTTTTAAAATATATATATATATATATATATATATATATATATATATATATATATATATATATATAAAATTTGAAAAATAACATAATATCATATACTTATGTAGAGTTTAGTATGATACTTAATTTTCCATTTTTTGTGTTTACTCTCTCATACCACAAATGGTTTAATATATTATTCATTTTGAGAAGTTACATATTCAAATATTAAATTTTCAGGTTGTATTGAGCTAAAAAAATGTAAAATGAAGTAATTAAAATTCAAAAGTTATTTCAAACACGTCGACATATGAGCCGTGCACAACGAAAAATAGCAAAATAAGCAAAATGATTGTCAAACACTTTTTTTCTCCAAAATTTAGAAAATTAAATCAACACACCCTTAACCCGATTTAAGAACTATCGAGAAAAAACTTAATCCAACTACACTGTTTATATTTGTAGATGTGCAGATGCATTCCAACTTACCCAAAGTATCTTTTCTAAAAAGAAATCAAATTGTCTTTATTTCTTACACATATATAAAGCTAATAGATGTGTGTAAGATTTTTTTCTTTTTTTTCTTTTTCCTTTTAAGATGGCCGAAGAATGGTTTATAATTATCATATCTTTTAAAAATAATTATTGACAATTATGTTTTTTAAAATATAAATAAGGATCATATGAAGTAAATTAGTATTTGACAAAATTGTATTTTATAAACCTATAAACAACTAACAAACATTAAGCTCATACTAGAGCTTGATGACAAAATTTTTTTTTGAAAGGAAACAGCTAGATAGGACTTAGGAGTGAACCTAAGACCGCACTAGACACACAATTTTATTAATGAGGGGCTAGAGAAAAGCCCGATAGCTAATTACAGAAGTTGCTAAGGTTTAAAGCAATTGTAGCAGCCGAATAATTTTTAAAATAAGAGTCCCTACTGCACCAATTGCCTATCAGAATTTTACAATCCTCCCACATATTGGCAGTTGTTTTATGAGAGCTAGAGGTTCCAAAAATTCTGAGATTCCTTTCAAACCAAATTTCCCAAAATAATGCTATAATTCCACAAAAAACGACCTTATGTTTTGGGATGGAGCACTTTAGAGAACTGAAGAAGGAGAACACGTCCTCCAGTTCGTCGGTACTGAGAGCGAAATTGAGAGAATGCTGGAGAAAGGTCCATAAGGGTTTCACAGCTTCGCATCGAAGGAGAAGGTGGTTTCCTGATTCATTATCTTTCTTACAAAGCACGCACCAGTTGGGTTGAAGGGGAATGTTGGGCATTCTTTGCTGAATAACCTCCATCGTATTTAATCTTCTTTGTATCAGGCACCACATGAAGAATTTGATCTTCATTGGAATGTTGGACTTCCATATAATCTCAAGAAGCTTTGCTCGAGGGTCCCCTGGAGATTGATCCAGCTGCCGAGAGATCAAGACTTTTGCGGATGCAATGGAGAAAGAGTTATTGCTGTCAGGAATCCAGGTAGGCTTGCTTGATCCTCTATTAGACCTCGGAGAAGGGAGAATCTCTAAAATTTTTGCCCATTTGCTTCTTTCTCTATCGTTCAGCTCTCTTCTAAAAATTATGTTCAATTTATTATCGAATGTGTTCCACGCATCTTTAACTAAGATTTCTTTGTCAAGTGTAAGAGCAAAAAATCTAGGATAGGCAGTTGAGAGACGTCCTTCTAGAGACCAATTAGAATACCAGAAGGAGATTTGATCTCCATTATTCAGTTCCCAACTTTGATTACTTTTGAACCAATCGATGTTGTCAATGATAGATCTCCACGGGGCTTTAGAAGTACTAGAGGAGATGTTTGATGGAATGTCTCCTGGATAGTTGCCTTTATATTTGCATTGAATCAGACTCCTCCAAAGGGCTTTAGGTTCCGAGAGATAACGCCAGAGCCACTTAGTTAAAAGGGCTTTATTTGTCACATGAAGCCTTGAGATACCCAGCCCACCCTCTTCTTTAGATTTAGAGACTTTAGTCCAGTTGATTAGGTGAGACCCTTCTATTCTGTTATTACCTTTCCAAAGGAAATTTCTCCAGGATTTTTCAATGTTTTTGCACGTCAAGGAAGGAGCTTGGAAAACAGATAGTTGATAAATAGGAAGACTGCTAAGGGTAGACTTGATTAAAGTGAGTCTTCCGCCTTTTGATATCTGAGCATATTTCCAGTTATTGAGCTTTTTTTGGATCTTATCTTCAACGTTGCGCCAAAAAAGGTTGGATTTTGGATTGCCACCAAGAGGAACTCCCAAGTAGGAGAGGGGGAGAGAGTGGCAAGAAATACCCCAAAGCGAAGCACAATCTTTAGCTCTATTCACAGACACATTCACTGGCACCAGAGCTGATTTCAATAAGTTGATTTTGAGACCCGAAGCTCTTTCAAACAGAGATAAAGCCATTCTAAGGTTATTCAGGAAGTAATCATTATCTTCTATGAAAAGAAGAATATCATCAGCGAAGAGGATGTGGGAGATGTTGCAATTACTGTTGAGAGATACCCCTTTAATTGCACCAGAATTTTCCAGATGGGATAAAAGACGACTAAGGTAATCCATGGCAATAACAAACAGAAAAGGGGAAAGGGGATCACCTTGTCTAAGACCTCTATTAGCTTTAATACGTCCTTGGGGTCTTCCGTTGACAATAACAGAGTAAGTGACGTTGCTTATACATCCTCTTATCCACTTTCTCCAAAGGTTTGGAAAATTCTTTTTCTCGAGGACAAAATCGATGAAATCCCAATTTAAATTGTCAAAAGCCTTTTCAATGTCAAGCTTCAAAATAAAGCCCTTTATCTTCTTCACCTTCCAAAAATCCACAGCTTCATTTGCCATTAGGATAGCATCAGTAATTTGGCGATTCTTGACAAAAGCTAGCTGGTTTCCTGAGATGGTGTCAGGAAGGGCGGTTTTTAACCTGTTTGAAAGAGTTTTGGCAATGATCTTATAGATGGACGTTGTTAGGCTGATTGGTCTGAAGTCTTTAGGATGAGAATAGTCCTTCTTTTTTGGGATCAAAGCAATGTAGGTGTTATTCATATTCTTGTTGATAACACCTTTGTCATAAAAATCCTTGAATATGTCCATGATATCCTCTTTTAGAAGATACCAGTAAGATTTAAAGAAGGAGATAGGAAAGCCGTCTGGACCAGGAGTCTTTTTTCCATCTAAAGAGTTTATAACCCCTGTAATCTCACCTTCCAAAAAAGGGGCACAAAGGTGCGACCACTCAGAATGCTCAATCGGATTCCAATCTAGATTATCGATAAAAAGAGGATCACTTTTTGTAGAGCTTCTATAAATCCTTGAAAAGAATTTTATAAAAACAGTTGATATACCGTTGTTTGTATTCTGAATCAAACCTTCTTCATCTTGGATTTCATGAATGAAACTTCTCTTCTGTCTTGATGAGCAAATTCTATGAAAGAAGGAGGAGTTTTCATCTCCCTCCCTAAGCCAAAGCTTTTTAGCCCTTTGGTACCAGAATTGGGACTCCTTGAGAGATAACTCGCTGAGATCGGCTTTTAGAGCTAGTCGACGATTACTTTCCTCTTGAGTCAAAGGAGTATCCAATTCCTTTTTGTCAATAGAGTCCACTTCCCTTATAATGTTATCTTTAACATAGGTGAGGGACTGTAATTTCTCCTTTTGCCAAGGTTTGATAAAATTTGCTAAGGACTTTAGCCTTTGGATGAAGGAGAATCCTGGGTGACCATCTTGGATCGAGTTTTCCCACCATCTTCCCATATTTCTTTTGAATTCTGGGTCACTAAGTGCTATGGAGTTCAAACGGAATGGGACAGGACCCCAACTAAGCTTGGGGTTGGAATCTTCACAGACCAGAGGAAAGTGGTCTGAAGTAGATCTAGGAAGGGTCCTTGTTGTGTGGGTACTGAAGAGATTTTCCCAAGTTGAATTGTAAAGGAATCTATCAATTCGGGAAAAAGTAGGAGGATTCCTTAAGTTTGACCAAGTGAATCTATTGTTTATGAGAGGAGGATCTATCAGAAGATTGTTGGTGATGAAATTGTTCAACATTCTGGAGCTGTGAGAAGAGCTAGAAACTGACGTTGATTCCTCTCTCATTCTGATGACATTAAGATCACCTCCTAAGATCCAAGGGAGGGAATTAAGATGTTGAAGATTATGAAGCTCTGTCCAAAAATGGATTCTTTCCCTCCTTTTGACTGGACCATAAAGACCTGTTAGCCACCAAGACAAATTGTTGTTGAACAAAAAATTTGCTGAAAGGCTAAAAAGCCCTTCCTCATGACATAAAAGAGAATGATTCTGGGCATCCCAAAGAATTAAGATCCCTCCAGAACTACCCGAAGCATTTTTAGCAATCCAATTAATGCTATTAGAGGGCCAAAGGGACTTAATGATTCTCTTGTTTGTGATCTTAAGCCTAGTTTCAGTCAGAATCACAAAGTCAGGGGAGTATGAAATTATTGTATTTTTTATTAGGGCTCTTTTAGAAGGGGAGCCTAAACCTCTTGCATTCCAAGTAAGCAATTTCATTTTACAATAGATGTCCCCAAAGCCCCTATCCCCTTTGAAGCTAACCCAGAATTCAATTGATTTATCAAAACATTTGTTGAAGTAGTTGCCCCTGAAGAGTCAGTGACCGTAGAGAGTTTCAGACCATTTTCCTTCAACCAGGAAACAAGTTGTTTTTTGAAGGCCTCTGAGTCCGGATCCTTCTCCTTTTCTTCTTTTTTCCTGTAGTAGTATTTTCTTTTATGAACATGTTTTGGTTTTCTGTAGTTGGCTTCAGAAGAAGAATTTGAATTCTCATTAACTTGCATTTTCATTTCAGGTGTCTCAGGAACCACTTCAGTGTTTGTTATATCAATAACTTCTGCATTATCAGAACTGTGGTGGTCTTCAAATGATTTATTTGGATCCAAAACTGGCAGATCTCCCAGATCAACAGTGAGAGAGAGACCTTTTTTGGAAGCTTCCCGATCGTGTGCCACAATTTGAATTGGTTGAGTAATTAATACATCTTTCTTCTGATTGGCTTTGGAATCCGGCTGAGTGGAAGGCAATCTCTTCTTGATACTTCTCTCTCTACTTACTTTCTGTTTTTTTTCAGGGGAGCTTAATGATGGAGAATGATTGGCTAGGGCAGAATCCGGGTTGAAGATGTTGGTTTTATTGCAGGGAGAGTTGAAGGAGACTTTCCTTTTATATTTATCCAAATTTAATGCTGAATTGGGTTGAAGCTGAATGTCAACCTTTCGTTTTCCTTTATCCAACACGCCATCATTTGATATCCCAGGTAATATCTCTAATTTGGATTTGTTAGCCGTTGCATGCAAACTACTATCATTAACTACCTCTTCATTTAAGAAGCTTGGCGACGTGGCAGCTCTGTCAGGTTTAATGATAACAGATTTTAATGCAGATGGCTGATCCGGTGTGCTGCTTTTACGGCCATCGGAGCTGGTGGAAAGGAAGTCCGGCGATATGGCCTCCATTCCTTCGAAGAAGAACTGTTCTGATTCAGGATTGAAGTCATCAAAGGCGGCTGCAGCTTGTCTCTTGAAGGTGCCATGTATGACTCGAATTACTTGATGAATGACTCGAATCACTTGAATCATAAGAGTCGCTTGAGCCACTTGTAGCAGAAGGTC
Source organism: Cucumis melo (assembly GCF_025177605.1). NCBI lineage: Eukaryota > Viridiplantae > Streptophyta > Magnoliopsida > Cucurbitales > Cucurbitaceae > Cucumis > Cucumis melo. The sequence goes on from NC_066865.1 coordinate 22,381,803, forward strand.
TTCCTTCAGTGACAGCTCTTGCGTATGATCGCTTGTGGTAGTCAATGGGAGGAGAAAGACGACCGTCAGGACTGGACCTTGGCAAAAAAGTTGGTCTTGTTTTTGCTTTCACTTCTACTTTTGGGGTAATCATGGACAGGAAGGAAACCCAGCCACTTTTCTCAGGTCCTTCCGAAACTAGGATACATGATTTTCTGTTTTTTTGATCAACTCTAAAAATTTCTGCGGTACATCCTTTACTATTTCTTGTTTTCCTGATCCAGATGCATTGCTCAGAGTCACGGGTCTCAAGGAAGAATCAGTTTGTATTTGGGGTTGCGATCAAGGATTTCAGAGTACATCTTATCCAGTCCAAGTCTTTTGGGGAAACTTCAATGGAGAAGGCCTTGTGAGCTCCAGTTTCTGTTAACCAATAATGAGTGTGCTTCGAATATTTGTCAAGGTGAAGGACAAATTCCTTTCTTTCAACCTTACATGATCTAGGAAGTGATTTGAAGTAGGCCATTGTTTGGGAGATTGTAGGAAAAAGCCAAGGAAGGAAGGTGAAAAGCAGTGAAAAGAACTGGAGATGAAAGTGACCTTTTAACAGCAAGTAAAAGGCTGCATTTGTAGTTAATACAGAGGAATTAGTGTAAAGGACACCTTTTGAAAAAATTTACAAAATTAAACAAAATCTCAAATTCTATTAACAATAGATAAGGATAGATATTCGTATGTCTATTACTAATATATTGGATTATTTACTATATTTTATAAATTATTTTGGTTTTTTTTTTCTTTGAAAATACTCCTTTTTGTTTGATATTTGAATTTTTAGAAGTTCATAGTTTTATCGGTTATGAATCTCAAGTTGAAAAAAAAATTAAAGAATAGAATTCATGCTATTATGCTATTATTAATATGACTTTGATATAGAATTGGTAATTTTGAGATGGAATCTATGCTATTGATATGATCTAGTAATATCAAAAATAAAAATAGTAAATAAAATAACATAACATCATAATAATGTAATTAATTTACAAATAATCTGTCATAGTAAACTTCACAACAAAAAAAGTTAGTTTATGATAATGATAGTTTATAACTACCATTTATTATTCATTAATTATTTATTTTCACTAAAAGATTTGCAAAAGTTCTTCCTATCATTTAATTTTAGTTTCAACTCCACCCTCGTTATTTCCCCTCCATTTTCCCATAAGGAAAAATGTCTAACAATGAAAATTATCACTCTCGCTTTGAGTGCGTTTGTGAACTTTTTTGAACCCAAACCTACGCTGATAATGATACAACAACGGTAAGAGAAACACGTTTGAAACCAGCATTATGCCCAATTAATTTGATTTTACTTAATGATTTTTGTTTTGGTCGTTCTTTCTCCTTTTTAACTATTATCTTATTCAATCAATTTTCTTTTACAAAATAAAACATAATAATCTCAACCAAAAAAAAAACTACTGTCAACTTCTATTTCATTATAAACATTCTAGTTTTATTTTTTTTAGTTTAGATATGAAAATTCATTCCACTGTGAAAAGTTGGATTTAGATAGATGGTTCGATAATATTGATGGGGCGGAGCAATGGATGAAGTTGGTGTGATGGGTTGTCGGTAGGACTGTCCGAGGTGGCGGAAAGACAGTGCGGGAGTTGATGGCGGTGGAGTTAGAGTACCGATACCATGGTGGAGATGGAGTAACAGATGGATAAGATGACGATGAAGGAAAAGAGATGAAATCAAAATTGTGAAATCAGACGGTATAGGAGGTGGCGACGACGGTGGAAATGGGTGGGGTTATCGACTCCGCGGAAAGCTAGAAGATAGTTGCAGAATCTAATAAACTCAGAGGAAACAAATGTATGTGATGAAGGCAGCGGGATGGAGTGAGAAGTTAGGCGCAGGTGTTATACCAATTGTATTCGATTCATTGTATGTCTAATTTTGCAGTCGATAATTTGGAGAAATAAACTAATCTGATCTTCAAAAAATATAAAACATTGCAGTCGTTCATTACTCGATGACAAAGAGAACATTCTAATAAATATTGAGGAAGAATTATGAAAATAATAATATGGAATTCATATATTAAATTCTTGATATTCTAACATAATGTCACTCATTGATAAAATCACCAATAGGTGAGAACTTATTAAGGAAATAACCGCACGAAAGATAAAACTGGAACAATTGAAAATAAATTAGATATTGAAATAGCAACGAAAGGAAATGATGGTAATAAATTAATTTAGCATTTGAAGCCCTTTGCAATTTTCTTATTGCAGCCATTAAGAATCAAGGAGAGATCGACGGGAATGTTGAGTCTCACTCCCAACACATTGGCTTTAAGAGCAGTGCAAAGGCACACAGCAGCATCAAGATCAGCTAGCCCTTGGATCAAAGGGCAGCAAGAAGTCTTGCCGATCTCGACATCAACGACACCCCCGAGCAATTTCGCACAAACCCCGAGCTTGAGAGTGTCTGTTGGGCACTTCTTGTCATCCTCAGCATAAACGAAGGAGGAGAAAATAAGATTGAGAGCAAGGAGAAATGCAAGAGAGACGGTAGCTTTGGAAGCCATATTAGTTTGATGTCTTTGAAGCTCAATGGAAACCAAAAGCTAAATTGTTATTGGTACTTAGGGCTAGGTTGGTGTGTGAGATTTGGAGATGGGGTTTTAAGGTTTTTATAGGGTTGAGTCATTGAAGATGAATGTGGCCTAAAAGGATAACCAAACTTATAATGAAATTGAATATTCTTATGAAAACTTCATCTTGATATTTTTTGAAAAAGGATACATCACTCGCGCTTCATTTATTGTGTGATGACTTTAGCTGGCACATATTTAAAAACCTGATCACAAGTTTATGCCAACTTAATTAATTTTGAACATTTTGTCGGGACTCACATAATTAATTATTTACCATGTTTCCATTCCTCAATCTTTGGGTGCATCAATAATGTGGTAAAACAGGAATTTACCAGTATTAGAATAAAAGGAGAGCTCTAGTTCGAAGTAATTTCTACTGCATCATTATAATTATTATTATTTTCTTGATCAATTCAATAATTTAAATTAGAATATTCGAAATTAAAATACACTTAGTTTATCAAATCATATAACTTAACATACGTCAAATATAAATAGTATAGATGGATGGAGAACTAAACATAAAAGAGTATCTCTCAAATAAATTTGATAAGTGGCTCAAAAAAACATGTATGTTTCGCATGTCTAATTAAAAATTGATGTGTCTAAATCTATTAGTAATATTATACTCTTTTGGTTTTATATAATAGTCCATATTATATGTTGGTACACCATTTCCACTAACATTGGAAGTTTTCAATTAGAAACAACAGATAATAATTTCCATCAAGCATTGAAATTGAGAGTTATTCAAGATTCCAAATTATATTATGTGTGATGGCAATATTGCCACTTTTTCTTTTTTATTTTGAACAATTCTCCATGATTACACCACTCCCACTAATATGAAAGTTTACAAATGAGAAAAATAAATTAATATTTTGCCACCTAGCTTTCAAATTCAATTTGAGATTCCCAATTATGATCATATTATATATATATATATATTTATATAGCAACAAAAATATTTAGCTAGTTCGCTAGCTATATAATAAGAGCTTAGCTCAATTGATACTTGTATGTGTATACTTGAGGATAAAAAAAGTCGCCTTCAAATCTCCCACCCCCAATTTGTACTAAAAAAATATTAGTCCAAGATTCTCACATATATGAAATTATAAAAACAACAACAATATAAATTAATGACCATCATGAGTTTTTATCAAAAAGGATAGGATGAGTCAGCTAGGTGCACCCGAACATCTCAACTAGGTGGACACCACATAACACCCTCATCACTCTTTCTTCATTAATATAAGGAAAAGAACACAAGAAGCAAAGAGAGTTCAGGAGCTAGAGATAAACCCAAAGTAGAATTATATAAATGACAATCATGAGTAGACCTAATGGTAAAAAAAGAGTCATAGTTCCAAAAATTTATTAATCATAGACACTGAAAGACAATATTGGTATATGTCTATTAGTAATATATCTGAAAATTTAATATATTTTGTAAATATTTTGATTTTTTTTTAATCTTTGAAAATGCTCTTTTTTTATATGTACATGTTTGATATTTGAATTTTTAGAAGTTAATTGTTTTTTATTAACAAGCTACTAGAGGTCGAGGGATAAAGAGATGAGCTACATCCAAATATCTGAAAAGTAGGTTTGCACAACTATAACACTTTCATCACGCCTTGTTCCAAAATCGAAGGAGAGCTAAAGAAAAATTCAATTAAAAAAAAGTATAATTTACTTTTAAAAAGAAAATGAAAGAAAAAGAAAAAGATGCATAATATCTATTAATAACGATTTAAAAGGAGATGATCCCCTGATAGTAGTCTGATATATCTAATTAGTTGTCATATTTGTCATATTTTTCATATTTACAATATGCAAAAAAAAAAAAAGTGAATATGCAAAACATAGGTATTATGGACTGTTTTTTTCTACATTTTTTTTTATTATCGGATACAATTTCTCTTTTAAAAATTGTTTGTTATTGTTTAAATTACAAAATAAAAATCTATATTGTTGTGATAAAGTGGTGTATAAAATGAGGTGCAAATATGGAAAAAAAAATATAATAATAAAATAAATAGTTTTTTTTTTCAAAAATAGGAAATATAGACCAACTACTATTTTGTCAAATATTCTATTTTTGATAATTTTCTAATAAAATAAATATAATAAATCAATAATTAAGAAATTATGTAAATATAAAATTCTTTGAAAATTTCTGCTTTCTAAAAAATGGAATGTCTACTGATATGCATGTATCTTACAAAAACTCATCAAATACCATTTTTTTCATAGGTAATTTAACAAGCATGAGATGAATCACACGATACTAAGTTTAGTACTTCAAAACACATCACAATGTGATAAGATGGATGGAAATGACACATGACATTTTGATACAAAGCATAATTGATATCTATTTAATAATTATTTATAATAGTTATTGTATCATTAAACAAACAAATGTCATTCCAATTTCACGTAAGAAAAGACTAATTTTTTAAAGAAAATGATACTATGAGAATGGAAGGGTAAGTTGATACAACGGTATATTTTGTCAATGTATCCCTTATTTTCTCATCAATTCCACGTTCAAAAGAAGATGATTCAATCATGAATTATACATAATACAATATAAGGGAGTGATAGGCTTAAGTATCGACAGATTTCTACCAATGTTTATATTATTGGTAAATTATGAAATTTTGCTATATTTTATAAATATAGTTAATTTTTTGCTATCTCTAAAGAAAAATCTAATATAAGTCGTAGATTTTGTTTTTAACAGAAATAAGGCCATTTAGGGGAAGACTGCAGAGTAGCCTAAACCTGAATAGGGTGTCAATATTATTGATATAATAGGGTGTCAATATAAGTTGTAGATTACATTGTTGTTGGTCTTGGGACAAAATTTTAAAATACTTTGGGTCTTATTTTTTGTTTTCAAATTTTTGTGTGCTGCGCTTAGCATAGTTAAAACAAACGCTTAGTAATTTGTGTTAAATTAGAAGTTCGTCACTTCCACATCTTTTAGAATTTAGGATTGTGTGCTAATAAAGCTGTTGGAATAACCTTAAAAAAAATGAATAAATTTTCAAAATAAGAATCACTCATAATATTAAGCAATAGGCAAAACTTTTATTGAACACGTTTGAACAACTATGAATAATTTGTAGTTTTAAAAAAAAACATACAACCATACACGACATCAGAACATTTCAAGAATTAAAGATTAGGAAAAAGCTAATTATACATAACATCAGCATTGGAATCCATTGGGAAGATTCTTCTTGCAGACATTAAGGAGCAAGCTGAGGTGGAGTGGGATTTTAATCTTGTTCCCCAGAACGCTAGCCTTAATGGCAGTGCAAAGACAAGCAGCAGCCTCCAGATCAGCAAGTCCTTCGACCAAGGTGCAGCATGGGGTCACTGGGGGTTTGCCGATGGTAAGGTCGACAAGGCCACCGAGAAGCTTTGCGCAGACGCCGATTTTAAGGGCGTCCTTGGGACACTTTCCATGGTTAGATGGAGGGTTTGGTTTGGTAGGAGGGCATGGCTTGGGCTTGGGCTTGGGTGGGGCAGGAACATAGCAATTGTCACATGCTGAGACAAATGTGAAGAATAGAAGATTGAGAGAAAGAATGATAGCAAGAGAGGCTGTAGCTTTGGAAGCCATTTGGGGCCTTTTGTTTCTGTGTTTTCAAGAAGTTCTCTTGAAGATTTTGAGGGATTGGTGGTGGGAGAAAAAGGGAGATAGGATTTTATTTTATAGGGTTTAGGGAAGGGGAGGGTGAGGATGGAAGAGATGATATCATTTGTGGAAATTAAATTAAATAATATGGTATCAATTATTATATTCTATTATTATGATTATTTGGGTGACCCATGTGTGGTCTCTTGAGATTTTAGCTGGCAAGTTTGAAGATGAAAGCTCTAAATTAGTTTATATGCAAATCGCTAGCATATTATTTGTGAATGAAGTACTACAAATAATACACATTTTGTTATTTTTATCCTTTGTTTCTTATATTTTGTAAGCATATAATAGTAAACAAATTTGTCATCGGTTATGAATCTCAAGTTGAAAAAAAGATCAAAGAACAGAATTCATGCTATTATGCTATTATTAATATGATTTTTATATAGAATTGATAACTTTGAGATGAAATCCATGCTATTGATATGATCTAATAATATAAAAAGTAATAAATAATAAATAAAATAACTAATATCATAATAATATAATTAATGGATAATTGCAAATGTAACGATTATATTCAAAATAATTAAGTATATAGCAACATTTTAAAAAATTTGCAAATATAGCAAAATCTGTCAAAATCTATCAATGATAGGAGTCTATCACTCACAGACCATATAGTAAATGTTGGTCTATCACTGATAAATTATAAAAGTTTATTAACGATCTATCACCGATAGACTTTGCTATATTTATAATTTTTTTAAAATATTGCTACATACTTAATAATTATTCTAAAAATTGCTACCTATTATAATTACCCTATAATTTGATGTACTACGAATTAATCGATGACAACGATAACATGTCACAGTAAACTTCACAGAAAGAAAAGAAAGTTTATGATAATGATAGTTTATGACTACCGTTTGTTGTTCATTAATTATTTATTTTCACTAAAAGAATTGCAAAAGTTCTTCCAACCATTTAATTTTAATTTCAACTCCAGCCTCGTTATTTCCCCTCCATTTCCCCACAAGGAAAAATGTCTAACAATGAAAATTCTCACTCTCCCTTTGAGCGAGTTTGTGAACTTTTTTGATCCCAAACCTACGCTGATAGTGATACAACAACGGTAAGAGAAACACGTTTGAAACCAGCATTATGCCCAATTAATTTGATTTTAGTTAATGATTTTTGTTTTGGTCGTTCTTTCTCCTTTTTAACTATTATCTTATTCAATCAATTTTCTCTTACAAAACAAAACATAATAATCTCAACCAAAAAAAAAAAAAAAAAAAAAAATCTACTGCAACTACTATTTCATTATAAACATTCTAGGTTTGTTTTTTCAGTTTAGTTATGAAAATTCTTTCGACTGTAGAAAGTTGGATAACAGGTAGATGGTTCGATATTAATGGGGCGAAGTTGGTGTTATGGGTTGTCGGTAGGACTGTCCGAGGTGGCGCAAAGACAATGCGGGAGTTGATGGCGGTGGAGTACCGGTACCCAGGGTGGAGATGGAGTAACAGGTGGATAAGAAGACGATGAAATCGAAATTGTGAAATCAGACGGTAGAGTAGGTGGCGACGACGGTAGAGAAATGGAAGGGGTTATCGATTCCGCGGAAAGCTAGAACATAGTTACCTAATCTAATGAACTCAGCGGAAACAAATGTATGTGATGACGAGACTTTGATGGAGGATTATTGACTGAGGATATTCGATCAGCGGAAGGCAGCGGGATGGAGTGGAGAAGTTAGGCGCAGTTGTTATACCAATTGTATATGATTCATTGTATCTCTAATTTTGCAGTTGATAATTTGAAGAAATAAACTATTCTGTAAAAGCTATAAAACATTGCAGTCATCCATTACTCGATGACAAAGAACATTCTAATAAATATTGAGGAAGAATTATGAAAATAATAATATGGAATTCATATATTAAATTCTTGATATTCTAACATAATGTCACTCATTGATAAAATCATCAATAGGTGAGAACTTATTAAAGAAATGACCGACTAAAGATAAAACTGGAACAATCGAAACCAAATTAGACATTGAAATAGCAACGAAAGGAAATGATGGTAATAAATTAATTTAGCATTTGAAGCCCTCTACAATTTTCTTATTGCAGCCATTAAGAATCAAGGAGAGGTCGACGGGAATGTTGAGTCTCACTCCCAACACATTGGCTTTAAGAGCAGTGCAAAGGCACACAGCAGCATCAAGATCAGCTATCCCTTGGATCAAAGGGCAGCAAGAAGTCTTGCCGATCTCGACACCAACGACACCCCCGAGCAATTTCGCACAAACCCCGAGCTTGAGAGTGTCTATTGGGCACTTCTTGTCATCCTCAGCGTAAACGAAGGAGGAGAAAACAAGATTGAGAGCCAGGAGAAATGCAAGAGAGACGGTAGCTTTGGAAGCCATATTAGTTTGATGTCTTTGAAGCTCAATGGAAACCAAAAGCTAAATTGTTATTGAGTACTGGGGGCTAGGTTGGTTTGTGAGATTTGAAGATGGGGTTTTCGGGGTTTTTATAAGGTTGAGTTTTTGAAGATGAATGTGCCCTAAAAGGATAACCAAACTTATAATGAAATTGAATATTCATAAGAAACATTAATAATGAAAACTCCATCTTGATATTGTGTGATGACTTTAGCTGGCAAATATTTAAAAACCCGATCACAAGTTTATGCCAACTTAAATCATTTTGAGGACTCACATAATTAATTATTTACCATGTTCCCTTCCTCAATCTTTGGGTGTATCAATAATTTGAAATTTAAGATTGACTTCATTTCTTTTAGGAAAATAAAAAGGAAAATGCATGTTTTTTTTTTTTAATTTTTAAAATTATATTTTTTCGATATAGGGTAAAACATGAATTTACTATGTGATATTGTATCAGAATAAAAGAAAAGAAGTTCTCTAGTTCAAATTGTAATATTCCAATTTAAAATACGCTTAGGTTAGTGGTAATTTAATATGTATTGTTTATTTAATAATTGACATGACATATGATACATATTAAGTAGTATAGCTGAATGGAGAATTAAACATATACATTAAAAGAGTATCTCTAAAATAGATTTGATAAGTTGTTTAAAGAAAACGTATAATGTTTTGCATGTCTAATTAAAAAATTTGTGTGTTTAAACTCTATTAGCAATATTATACTCTTTTGGTTCTATATAATAGTCCATATGTACACCATTTCCACTAACATTGGAAGTTTTCAATTAGAAACAACATATGTTAAAAATTTCCATCAAGCATTGAAATTGAGCAATAAAGCTTCCAAATTATTATGTTGCAATATTTCGAAATATTCTTTTTTATTTTGAACAATTCTCCATGATTACACCACTCCCACTAATATGAAAGTTTACAAATGAGAAAAATAAATTAATATTTTGCCACCTAGCTTTCAAATTCAATTTAAAATTCCATGATCGTATTATATATACAACAAAAATATTTAACTAGTCTACTAATAAAAGCTTAGCTCAACTTATATTTATACGTATATGATGGATGAAAATTATTAACATGTATTATTTCAAATCTCTCACCTCCAATTTATACTAAAAAATTATTAATTTCAGATTCTCACATATATGAAATTATAAAAATAACAACAATGTAAATTAATGACCATCATAAGTTGACCTAATAGTAAAAAAAAAGACATAGTTCCAATAAATGGTTAAAATGTAATAGGTTTAATCCATGGTCGAAACCTGGAATTAATACCCTATGAGTTTCCTTGAAATAGTCTCAAAAAAGTTTTGTTTGAAAGTTTTTGTTTTGAAAATATTCTTTTGTAGGAAGGTTTAACCGATAGTTCTATAATGATTTGTTTTATGATTTACCCAAATATTGAGAGAAAATAAATTTCAATCTTGACGCGGAAATTGCTTATCGAATATTTTTGTACTCATCTTTGCTTTCTAAAATGCTTTCAATTTCAAATGAAAAAGATGGAGCAATGCCTCTAGAGGCAATGAAGTTTAATGTTTCAGCATTTGAAATCAAAAGATGTGTCTCCTAGGATTGATAGATTGAGTTAAATTTTGTGTGGAATAAGTTGCTTCCACTACTTTGTATAAGTTGCAAAAGTTTATGATGCTCATGTTTCGACATCTTTGTGATAATATCTTTATTGAAAAATATACACATTGTTAAAATTGTTGTCGAGGATCATTTACTTCTTCTGTAAGAATAATCGAAGTGCATGTTAGATGAACGTATCACTTAAAATTTATATAAAGAAAAAAAAAACAAAATAAAGTAAATGTAAAATCATTGAACAGAGCAGTATAGTATGGTTGAACCTGTTAAAAATACATTGTCAATTATGAGAAATGAGATTATATTCTTGTGGTTTCAAGTTATATAAGTTGTTTTCTTTTACTATTTATTTTTTATTTTTAATCTCTTCATGATGTGCCCTTGTCTTTCATTCTTTTTCTTTTCTCGATTTAATTTCACATTTTCTTTTGCTCATATTAGTTCATTCTTTTTATTTTCTTTTTTTTTTTTATTTTATGGAGCCTCATTGTTTTTTTTCCCATTAACTAGGGATTAGTAAATTGAAATTTAAGATTAATTAATTTTAAATCATGCATACACATGCCACAAACATAAAACGTATACCACAAAGATAAATATAATGCATAAAGTATTTTTTTTTTTTAAAAAAAAAAAGATACATGGCTATTTTCCAACAATTCCTCTCATTTCCAACATAACATCAATTAAGCAGCCTTAATAGCCAAGAAATAATTTATATTTGTTTGAGGAGATGTTTTGGTACACTTATTTTGTATTTTTTTTTTAAAAAAAGCAAGAAATTATTTTTAGAAGTTCATAGTAGTAAGAAAGTTATATCTTACGTGCTTCTTTTGGTAATATTATTATTATATATACATTTTTAGAAAAATAATGTTAAAAAGATTAAAAAAATAAGGAAGGTTAAAAAGATAAATTGAATCAGAAACATAGCCTATTTGACTATTCAAGTGTTGTTTGTATCAATCTCTGAAGTAAAAGGTTCAAATACTCTTCGCTCCATTTATAGTCGACCAAAAAAATATACTTTCAATAATCAAGAGCATTTTAGAAGAAATTAATAAAAAAAATAAATATTGAGGAAGAATTATGGAAATAATAATATGGAATTCATATATTAAATTCTTGATTTACTAACATTTTTCTCACATAGATAAAATCATCAATATGTGAGAACTTATTAAAGAAATGATCGACGAAAGATAAAACTGGAACAATCGAAAACAAATTAGACATTGAAATAGCAACGAAAGGAAATGATGGTAACAAATTAATTTAGCATTTGAAGCCGTCTACAATTTTCTTATTGCAGCCATTAAGAATCAAGGAGAGGTCGACGGGAATGTTGAGTCTCACTCCCAACACATTGGCTTTAAGAGCAGTGCAAAGGCACACAGCAGCATCAAGATCAGCTATCCCTTGGATCAAAGGGCAGCAAGAAGTCTTGCCGATCTCGACACCAACGACACCCCCGAGCAATTTCGCACAAACCCCGAGCTTGAGAGTGTCTATTGGGCATTTGTTGTCATCCTCAGCGTAAACGAAGGAGGAGAAAACAAGATTGAGAGCCAGGAGAAATGCAAGAGAGACGGTAGCCTTGGAAGCCATAGAGTTTGATGTCTTTGAAGCTCAATGGAAACCAAAAGCTAAATTATTATTGAGTACTGAGGGCTAGGTTGGTGTGTGAGAATTGGAGATGGGGTTTCAGGGTTTTTATAGGGTTGAGTTTTTGAAGATGAATGTGGCCTAAAAGGATAGCAAACTTATAATGAAATTAAATATTCTTAAGAAACATTAATAATGATAACTCCATGTTAACGTGTGATATATGACTTTAGCTGGCACATATTTAAAAAGCTGATCACAAGTTGATGCCGACTTAGTTAATTTGGACATTTTTTAGATGGGAACTCATAATTATTTGTCATAGGTGCATCAGTAACTGGAAATTTAAGGTTGCTGATGCAAAATACTCATGGAAACAGGAAACCCATATAATCAATAATATAATTACATATATGTATCATGAGTAAGTGGTCTAACAATTTCTACCGATGGCTATTGGCCGATCTCTTTTGTAAAAATATTATCAACTTCATGACTATTTTATATATATTTATATATATATATGATCTTATGTTGTTCTTGTGGTTAGATAACATTAATCATTATGAAAATCACATATCTAATGATAGGGTTTAAAAGAAAAACCCAAGTATCAAAGAATGATTTTATTGACAATACAAAGTGTAAAAATCTGAAATTTTATGACAGCAAAAATATGTCATGATATTACATTTGACATAAAACATACGACAAATCTTCAGAATTTTATGACATATAAAAAAGGCCACGCAGTTCAGATATATATCCTTGACATTCTATATACTCCTAGCTTTTTGACATTTTTGACATTGTATTACTGTTGTCATACCCTGTAATATCAAATAAGTTTAATTTGAACTTTCAAGCAAACTTTTATTGATATTATGTCACGGAAACATATAAAGATATATTGATTTTTGGGTAGATGGTTAACATAAATTGAACCAATTACCTCTTAACTATTTATTAAAATTGCATTTTTTTTTAAATGGAAAATCTCATGGCGGTTATTATTTTACTTTCTGAATATATATGTACGAAAATCTTGGACTAGATATTTTTATTATTATTATTATTATTATTATTATTATTATTATATATATATATATATATCCCATAATTGGGAAAATCTTAAATTGAAGTTGAACAAAATATTAATTTATTTTTCTCATTTGTAGACTTTCATATTAGTGGGATTGGTGTAATGATATATATGGAGAGGTGTACAAAATAATAAAGTACTTACAATATTGCCATATTATTATTTGGAATCTTGAACTCAATTCCAATGCTTGGTTGGAAATTATGAATATATGTTGTTTCTTATTGAAAACTTCCAAGGTTAGTGGAAGTGGTGTAAGTATGGAGTATTATTATACAAAACCAAAAGAGTATAATATTGCAATAAAGTTTACACATATATATTCTATAAGACATGTGAAACATGTAGAAGACCTAACAATTAAAAAATATATTAACATGAGTTTTCATTTTAATGTCAAATGATTTTAAGATAAAAGCTTATGTTTTACAGAGAAGCCTAAGACCGAACAAACCACCAAAAATTTATTGATAGAAGAACAGGGGCTAGAGAGAAGCCCAAGAAATTAATTACAAATAGCGTTTAGATTTAAGCCTATTGTTGTAGTCGAAAAGCTTTTGAAAGAAAGAACTCTACTGCACCAACAACCTATGAAACTTCTACGATCCTCCCACATGTTTAATTGGAATAAAAGCTTATGTTATCTATTACATAATTATATAGGTAGAAATTTTAGAGATAATAATTAAGTATATAGTAATATTTAAACAAAAATTTAGAATATATAGTAAAGTCTATCAACAAGATACTTTTATATATCGTCAATAAACTTCTAGTTTATCACTAATAGACTTTGTCAAATTGTATGATATTTAAAAACTATACAAATAAAATTTATGATAATTATTTCCAATCAATGTATAGCATATAAAGATACGAGAATCAATAACCATTTTAAAAAATGTCATAGTAAGACTTTAAGTCACAATAAAACAATTGTAAACATTAAATAATTATAAACAATCAGCCACGATTATATTTAAAATGTGATCATCAAGTTTCCTATGACATGTTTTATTATTTATAATTCTTATTTATGGGCTCACATAGTACATTATATTATTATTATTATGATATTACATTATTTTACTTGTTATTAGTTTTTAAATTTCATTTATATTCTCAAGAATCTTGAAATCAATTTCAAAGCCAGGGGTGGCAATTAAGTACTAATTTATGTTTATAATTGTAATTATTACATGTTAGTGGGAGTGGTGTACATATGGGAGTATTATATATTTCCACAAAAATTCAAAAGAGAGTTCACAAAATAATATTGCAACATAATTTGGAACCTTGAATTCAATTTCAAAGCTTGGTGTGAAAAGTTATTTATATATGTTGTTTCTTATTGAAAACTTAGTTACATGTTAATAGTGATGTAGTGTTAAGTAAAAGTTGTTAATATCTAATAACACTGCATTTATTATAATTAAAATTTAAATTAGATGTAAGTATACATATGTACATAGATTTTTTTTTATAAAAAGTTAGGACGTAAGTATAGCGTCTTGTGCTCGAGACGATATAGAGTGACCGGCATCCTTTAGATAGGTTTAATTTTAAAAGAAAATAAATAAATGTCATAACAAACCTTTTTTACGGGATTGATTATTGAAATAAAATAATCAACTACTTTTAGTTTTGATTTAATAGTATTAATACATCTCTACTACTCTCAAGATATGATGAGATAGGTAACGCGGTGTCAATGTAGTTAACATGGCTCGGTACATTTCTCCATCAAGTATTTTTTTCTAAATAAATAAATAAAGCGATAAGTACTTTGATAAGACACATCAATTTAGTCATAGTCAGTTAAAGTTATTGTTTAAATTTGGATATCAAATTTTTCAATCAATTGCAAAACATATATTTGAAAACATTAAGGAACATAAAGTATACAACTTATTTATTTTGTGGATTTATATTTTTCAATTTAGTAACCAAATTAAACTTGAGCTCTTACGATTTAGTTTTTTTCATAAGAAATCATAAAGGAAAAGAATGGATCAACAAGTGCACGAAGCATCTCAACTAATTTGGTAATAGTTTTTTTTTATAGGAACTCGTTCAACTCATGTCACAAAATCAATTTGTTTTTATTATATGTATAAATACAACTCTTTATTTAAAATGTTATATCATAATTAAACTGATCAAAATTTCAAGCTCATACCCATACGTTAAAGATCATCTAAATCTTTTTAAATGCATTTTTTTCATTCTTCGTACACTATTAGTTAATATTCTAATGGTTTAACAATATTCTTTTAAATAGAATAATTTGCACATAAATGGAGTAATGGGACAATCGAAACATGGACTTAAAATACATAAAATACATCTACCATCTTTAAGTTAATTAATCACTGACAGCTTTAATTAGGTTTTCTTAAAGATCAAGAGGTGCATCAAAATATTTCAAATAAGTTGACATATTCCTAGTACCTTCATTGCACCATAGGGCTTTAGCTTCTAATGTTGTTGTCAATATAAATTGGAATCTAATATAGGAATTAGGAATATCTATCACAATATTATTGCACATTTCTTGACAAATAGAATGTCATATACCCGATATTAGATTATCCGCCCCTAGCCTTAGGATGGACTTGGATGCCTTTGTGATTTTGGTTGAAACTAAAAAAAAACTTAACTTGAATTAAATACATTACTTACGAAAATATGTCACATTGAAGAACTGGTGCATGTCAAACAAAATTGCACCAATATCTTAAGCTCTCATGGTCATAAACTACAGATCATTTGAATCTTTTTAACATAGATTTTTTCACTTGTTAGACACTAGTTTTGATACTGCGATTTTTTTTTTTTTTATTATTTTATCATCATATTGTTTTAGGTACAATAATTTGGAGGAGGGAGGATTGACTTTTTGGTTCTTGGAGAAAGGAAATAATACATGTCAAATATTACAACATTAACTATTGAATAGAACAAAACCAAAAATAAAATAAATAATATAAAAATAAA
This sequence comes from Cucumis melo, assembly GCF_025177605.1. Classification (NCBI taxonomy): domain Eukaryota; kingdom Viridiplantae; phylum Streptophyta; class Magnoliopsida; order Cucurbitales; family Cucurbitaceae; genus Cucumis; species Cucumis melo. Next base: position 22,397,902 of record NC_066865.1, read on the forward strand.
ATAACAATAACAATAATAATAATAATAATAAATAATGTAGTAGAAATAATTTACTCTTGAACTTGAAATTTTTTCTTTCATCCTCATATTATGCTATAGTAAATTATTGCTTTACCTACAAACCTAAGAACCTATTAAAAAAGAAAAAAACAAGGTTGTGTTTTCTTTTTGTTCCATATCTCCATATGCTGCTCATGTTTCTATTATTTTTGTAAAATAGATATATATCTCTCAAAAAATTATGAATCAAAAGTCCCCATCTCACGAACGTTTTAAATGAACTAAGTTGGTGGCATAAACTTATGATCGGTTTTTTAAATATGTGTTCCAGCTAAAGTCATATATATCACACATTGAAAATGGAGTTGTCACTATTAAGATTTTTTACAGAATATTTAATTTCATTATAAGTTTGCTTTTTAGGTCACATTCATCTTCAAAAACTAAACTTTATTAAAACCCCAAAAACCCCATCTCCAATTCTCACACACCCAAAGCTAGCCCTCACTCAATAATAATTTAGCTTTTGGTTTTCATTGAGTTTTTCAAGACATCAAACTAATGGCTTCCAAAGCTAATACCTCCCTTGTGTTTCTCCTCGCTCTCAATCTCCTTTTCTTCTCATTCGTCTCCGCTGACTACGATAACAAGTGCCCAATAGACACTCTAAAGCTCGGTGTTTGTGCAAAATTGCTTGGAGGTGTCGTTGATGTCGAGATCGGCAAGACTTCTTGCTGCCCTTTGATCTCAAAGCTAGTTGATCTCGATGCTGCTGTATGCCTTTGCACTGCTCTTAAAGCCAATGTATTGGGAGTGAGACTCAACATCCCGCTCGACCTCTCTTTGATTCTCAAACGCTGCAATTGGCAAATTGCTAAGGGCTTCAAATGCTAAATTTATTACCATTTTATCTTCATTTACTATTTCAATGTTTAAGATCCGTTTCCGATTGTTCCAATTCTATTTTTCTTGTGGTCATTTCCTTTTGAGAGTTTGGTCAATAAATTCTCACCTCTTGATGATTTTATCAATGTGTGAAAAATGTTAGAAAATTAAGAATTTAATATATCATTTCCATATTATTATTTCCATAATTCTTCCTCAATATTTTTTTTTCTTTCATTAATTTCTTCTAAAAGGCTTGATCATTAAGTAATGACCGGTAAATTGATGTCCACTTTTCATTATTTCTTGATCGTTGTTTGTGTACTTTAATCATAATGGAAACCGAATAAAATTGTAATTAAAAAGTTTTTTTCTTTGCTCTAATATATGAGATAAGTGTATCCAACCTTTTACTTTACGTTGATAGTGAAAATACTATCCCAAAATGAAAAGTTAATACTTTCATTATTTCTGGATTGTCGTTTTTTAACTAGACAGTAATGGATTGTCGTTTTATAGTTGAGTTATTCTTTCACTTTTAGCTGATTAAAAATTATTAAATTTTATTTGGAATACAAATAAAATAGGTATGTATGACTACCATAATACCCCTTAAACATTTTTAAAGATCATGCTAAAATATTTTAAAGGCTTTTTGTAATCCAACTTTTTATAACTGAAAGAATTTTCATATCTGAATTTTAGAAAAAAAAAAACTAGAATATTTAAAATGAAACAGTAACTTCTGTATATATCTCAATATTCCTGGCAAAATCCCACACAAAATGCAAGCAATCTAGCGCTCACGGTCCTTGATATTTTCAAATGTTAAATGGAAAATCAGCTCGATGGTGCCAATTCACTTTTTTTGTTTAACAATTGGACCTCTGATGGTATTCTAAAACAAAAATTCACTAGTTTTTATGTTATATCCCACAAGAAAGATATCACTGTACAGGAGGCGTGGAATAACCCATTTATTGAGGTGGCTACCACACTTTAAAGGCATTTATTGGATAGAGAGCAGGTGCATTGGAACTCCATTTCTGATGCTTCGCCAAACTCCTATTGAATGGAATTGCTCAGATATTCTAATTGCCTGGTCTCCGACGTCAAATGGTGATTTTTCATATCAGCATATCGAAGAAAACTTAATACTGCAGTTAAACTGGCTAGAAGTTTACTTTGGTTCACAACTTATTAGCTTCGTGTGTTTAAAAGCTGTAGAAATGTTATCCAGAGGATCCGTGGCGCAATGGTAGCGCGTCTGACTCCAGATCAGAAGGTTGCGTGTTCGATTCACGTCGGGTTCAATTCCCACCTTTAAAAGAAAAAAACTGTAGAAATGTTAAAAACAAATATACCAGACAACAATTAGTCTTAAATCCACCAATTTTTTGGAAAAAGATTAAAACTTTATTGATCAAAGAACTATTCAGAATAAATAGTTCTACATCAAAACATTATTGATCAATGAAACAAATTCTACATCGACCCAGAATAGCTGGTAGTAATTAAATTAAAATAACATAGAACCACAAGACATCAAAACATTCAAGAATTCAAAAATAGGGAAATAATAATTAAAATCAGCATTGGAATCCATTGGGAAGATTCTTCTTGCAAACGTTAAGGAGCAAGCTGAGGTGGAGTGGGATTTTAATCTTGTTTCCCAACACGCTAGCCTTAATGGCAGTGCAAAGGCAGGTAGCGGCTTCAAGATCAGCAAGACCTTCAACCAAGGTGCAGCATGGGGTCACCGGAGGCTTGCCGATGGTGAGGTCGACGAGGCCGCCGAGAAGCTTGGCACAGACGCCGATTTTAAGGGCATCCTTAGGACACTTTCCATAGTTCGATGGATGGTTTGGTTTAGTAGGAGGGCATGGCTTGGGCTTGGGCTTGGGCTTGGAAGGGGCAGGGACATAGCAAGTGTCACATGCTGAGACAAAGGTGAAGAATAGGAGATTGAGACAGAGGAGGAAAGCAAGTGAGGCTGTAGCCTTGGAAGCCATTGGGGGTTTTTTTTTTCTTTTTTCGTCTTTTTTCAAGATGGATCTCTCTTGAAAGTTGAAAGATTTTGAGGGATTGGTGGTGGGAGGAAAGGGGAGATTGGATGGGGTTTTATAGGGTTTAGTGAAGGGGAGGGTGAGGGTGAGGATGGAAGAGATGATACCATTTGTGGAAATTTAAATTAAATAATATAGTATATCAATAATTATATTCTGTTATTATGATTATTTGGGTGATCCATGTGTGGTCTATTGAGATTTTAGCTGGCAAGTTTGACGATGAAAACTCAAAATTTTATGCAAAGTTTTGGACATTTCTGAATGAGATAGAAACACATTTTTTTATCCTTTTGTCTCTCTCTTATATCCCTGTGAGTGTATATTCGTTAATTGGAATTATTAGTCTTGTGATCTGATCTAAAGCTCAAAGGGGATCACAAATTTTCTTGTAGGTGAGGGTTTCGTAAAAACCTACCAACGATATTGGTTTTCCGCTATATATATATATACACACTATGAAAAAAGATACGAAAGCAAAGGTTCAATGCTGTGAGAAAACCTCTAAGGAATAAGCTAGAGGAAAGAGTTTCAATTTAAAATTGCTATTGAGAAATAAGCATTGCTATACTTACAAACTAACTGATATTCTTCTTTGTTGTGAACAAATCAACAAGGGAACTATATATATCCCTATACACACAAAATAGAGTTGAGTTTTCTTCTTCTTCTTCTTCTTCTTCTTCTTCTTCTTCTTCTTCTTCTTCTTCTTTTCTTTTGCATGCATTTACCTATTTCTCTGTAGAATGTCATGATATATAATTTTACCGATAATTATAATAATTATTTTTATGTCAAGGAGACACGTTTTAGCAATAACCGTATTCTTTATATATATCATTCTCATCCACAATTGTTTGTCTATTTAGTAAGAATTTTTTTAAATATATATACTTATCATCCTTATTTATAAGTCTTCAGCGATGAGAAAAATGTAGTTATGTGACACAGAGTGTAGGTGGGTACATGAATATTATTCGATGGGGAGAAATTGCGAGAATATTAAAATATGGTTAAAAAAAAAAGATTGTAGGGTGGCTCCATCACAATTAATTTTAATAATCATGATAAATCAATGAAAGTAACTCAATTAGAATTTAGTTTAATTCTTTTAACATTTAGCGAAAATTAACATTCTACACAAAAGAATATTTAGTGAAAAAATAACTATAAAAAGTGGTAATCTTAATTTAGGGCCGAATGGGAAGCAAAACTCTAAGGATAAAAATATAATATTTTTATATTTGTGAGTGTCCGAACCAACTTACGTGCACCTCGACTAATCTGACGAGACAATCCGTCTGATCTTACATCAACATTTGGATGTCAAAAAAACTCGTAAGAAATTAATTTTTATGAACCTATGGGTGGTCACCATGGATTGAACTCATGATCTATTTATTAGTTGTTGAGATTATGTCTCTTTTTTTACCACTAGGTCGCACTATTTAAAATATTGAAACTTTCATCTTAAATCGAAACAAAAACTAATTGATCAAAAATTAGAACCAATAAAGGATATTTTCTCTTTTGTTTTACATGAAGTATGATAGAATCCTACATTGCAAAGGATGTCATACTAAAATTATAAGATATACGAGCTACTTCACTTAAGCTCTTATTATTATAAATAATAAAGAAACTTTGATAAAGAACTTCCAATTTAGAACCATAGAAAAGACACTATAATTTAAAAATTAATAGCTTTTGTATACCATATATAAAAAAAGGCTACAAGAGAAATGATCTGATCATCCCACAATTTTGAGGGTGTTTGATTTCCAATACATATGTATGTGTCTGTCTATTATATTATATTATATATATATATATATATATATATATATATATATATAGATATATATATATAACTAACATAGTATCATATTTGATCAGTTCACCCACTGGTAAATTTATTTTCCAGCTTCCATCATGACGTAGTATCATGTTTCTCTAATAATAAACTATTCTTTCCACTAGTTAACATGCTTATAATGAATCACGAAAATTTATATATTGATTTTGTTTATATTTTATTGTTTATCTTTATTCGTTGATTTTGAAGTTTATCTTTATTTATCGGTTTTGAGATGAGAATATAACCGGAAAGAATAAGTATAATGGATAAGAGTGTATGTTTTTAGGGCTTCATCGTGTGGTTCCCACAAAGAACACACCAATTATGATCGAGGGACATCAAGATATTGTCATTTACCTATTGTATCTAAAACTTTCATTGTTATTAATTTTCATCGAGGCACATCGAGGAACACACCGGTTATGAATTAATGTTATTAATAATGAAAAATAGACACATGATTATATGCCCATTATAATCGATTATCAAGCATTTAGGAAGAAGCTACACAAAATATGGAGGAAGAGAATTATGGAAATTAATAATATTGAAAAGTTATATATATTCTTTAGGATTAATTTTCGAACTTATTATATTTAAATTAAACTTCGATGACTTATAAAATTACCGATAGGTAAACTTATATTGGTCTTTAAACCAAATAGAAAAATAACATTTAGGAAACAAAGCAAGTAAGCTATAATAATTTAGTAAGCTATAATAATTGTAATTATTATTCTAAACCATACCCTCAAAACACATTAAACATTGTAAAATAGTCGTTATTGAGGCAAAAGATACTAAATTTAGCAATGGAAGCCATTTGGAACTTTCTTATTGCAAGCATTGAGAATCAAGGAGAGTGAGAGTGGGATATTGAGGTTGCTTCCCAACACATTGGCTTTAAGAGCAGTGCAAAGACACACAGCAGCATCAAGATCAGCAAGCCCTTGAATCAACGGACAGCATGAAGACTTGCCGAGCTTAACATCGACGAGATTGCCAAGCAATTTTGCACAAACTTCGAGCTTAAGAGTATCTTTTGGGCACTTGTTTCCATCCTCATGGTTAGGTGTATGATTGGGGTGTGACGGAACGTAACCATCATTGTAGGCAAAAACGAGAGAAAAGAAAAAGAGATTAAGAGCAAGGAGGAAGGCCAGAGTGGCAGTAGCTTTGGAAGCCATTTGTTTGATGTGTATTGAAACTCAGTGGAAACCAAAAACTAATTATTATTAGTTGAGGGCGTTTGGTGTGGGAGAATTGGAGATGGGGTTTTTAGGGTTTTTATAGGGTTTAGTTTATGAAGAACGAATGTGACGTAGAAGGATGATCAAACTTTATAAAAGTATATATGTATATATTGTTATAAAAAAATAATGATAACTTCATCATCCATGCACGTGTGATGAGCTTAGGTGACAAATATTTTAAAAAGCTCAAAAGTTTATGCAAACTTAATTTTGGACATTTGTGAGAATGGGATGGGCACTTACATTTCCCATTTTTTTCTTACTTCCCTCGAACTTTGTGTACATAATAACTAACTTGAAATGTTGACTTGAGAATTGAGATCCTGATTTTCGGTGATATGAAAATAAAAAGAAAACGCGTTATTGTTTCTAAGATTTGAAGTTTGAAAGGTGGTATATATCAATGATTTATTCATTTATTCTGTGTAATATAGTATATATTAGGAAAGGAGGTAGATATTGAAAATGAGTTCAATGCAAACTGTTAGTTATATATTTGTTTGAGCTTATCAATTTCATTTTGAAACTAATGAATAATTGGAAGAATAGTTCATCTATCTTATAAAGAAGTTGGAGATGGAATACATTTTTAACATTATGGGATAGCTTTAATATCATATAGCTTTACTAGCAAAGTCAATTGAAAATTGAGGAGAGTAACTCAATGAGGTTTTTTCAATGTTTGAAGGTGAGATTATTATATAATCAATCTTAAAACTTTTAAATTATAAATTTAGTCTATGAGTTTTTTTTTTTTTTGAAAATTTAAATTTTAGCAATATAGTAGACAAAGATTTTTTTTGAAAAAATTAAAAGAAAAAATAAAAGAGATCAGGAGTGCACCAAGATATCTCAACTAGGTCGACACTTTTACAGCATCTTCATTCTGCCCTAAGACCAAAAATGATGTCATTAATGGATGAAAAGTACCAAGCAAACTAGAGAGAAGCTCGAAGTTTGAACAACATGTAAAAGTAGTACCATTCTTTTTGTGATTTTTATTTACCACAATATTAAAATTTAATTAACCCATTTGACTCAATATTGAAAATTTAGATATCTTTATATACTTTTCAAAGTTTAAGATCTAGATAGATCAAATTTTCAACATTTAATTATTGACAAAAACCTATAATTTAACATGTTATTTAATATTTCAATTAATTGCATTAATCTTTGTATATCTTAATTTTTATTAATTTTGTCAAACTCCAAACTTTTGATGCATGAACTTTTCTCTTACCCTTCTTAAATATTATTATGTACTTTCTAATTTTTGTGGAATATTTTTTAAGTAAGAATGATGAGGGTGTTAAAAGGGTCTAATTAATAAAAATACTTAGATGTACCTACTGACTTGATTCGTATCTCTTTCAAAAAAATTAATTTGTTATATTGTAAAAACTTTATGGATGTAATAAGTTGCATTTAATTTTGTATATCAATTATATAACGTATATATTTCATATTATTTCATAAATCCATTGATCGATGTCATATTTAAAGAGAAAGAAAACCATATAAATGATATTGTTTTTTTAATATATTATAATATTGTTGTGATGCCAAAATATTACGTATATGGTTCAGTTTATATCCATATTACTAATTCAAACTGCATTTCAAAGTTATATAATATAATAATGTACCCATAGTATATCATCATTGGTTTTCAAAATACAAATACTAATTGTGTTATATTGGTGTGCTATAGTAGTTATCACTACTCATTCAAAATTTAATTAAAAATTTGGAGCTTGAACAATAATAATATATTATTAGTAATCATATTTCAAAAATATTATTAGGGAATGAGTAATATATCAACGCTTATTTCTAAATTCGCTCCAAATTTAGTGTCAATTCAAAATTCATTTCAAATATGATATCGACGTATGTGTTTGTACTTTTTATAAACTAACCACCCGTTCAAATAAAAAAGAATTTCTGGTGTGACATTGATGTATAAAATATGAATTGAACCATTGTAAGTGTGTTATGATGTACTAGAAAATTAATATATATAGTCTAAAAAAAATTTTAAAAATCAAATTAACTTCCATATATAAAGCATATGTCTTAACTAAGACTTCTAAAATAAAGGTTGAATTATACTATGGATAAAACGTTACCAGAACTTTAGTCTCCAGCCTTAGTGACTTTTGCTTAAAGAAATCCATTAATTAAAATTTTTGTTATTAAAATTTTATGATCTTACTATCAAATTTATAATTTGAGCAATAATCCATCCGATAAATTTATACATAGTGTTGGCAAATAATATGTTGTTAGATGGTTTGATAATTGATGTTAACTTGTATATAAATTATTTCCTAAGTTCTAGATTTTTGTTAGGAAAGTTTTTGTTATAATTTCTTTACCAATTTAGATTGTGAAATTAAACATGTTAATTCAGAATGCACAATTGAGAATAAATCAGAGAACAATAAAGGAGCAAGAACGCAGCGATATATAGTGGTTCGACCAATTTGGTCTACATCCACTTTGAGAATCAGTTTGGGAGGATTTTATTTAGAGCAAATATGAGGAACAATTACAGAAATTTACAAATCAACTATCTGTAATTTAAGAGGCAAACCCAAAATATACCATCAACCAAGAATGAGAGACCCGCGGATGCTAGCTGAACTGAAAAATAAAACCCGCTGTGCTGACCCCCGAAAAACGACGCTGACCGTCGACCACAGCCTGCAGACCGACGCTGCTCGTTGGAGTAAACCCAGACAACCGACGCCGAAACAATGTCGAAGCAAAACCCGACGCCGCAGACCACCGAAAAAGCCTTCGACGATACCCGAAAGAACCGACGCCGCCTCTCGCTATTGCTGTGAAGACTGACCTGTCGTCGGTAAAAAACTCGCCGTCGAAGTTCTTCCGCCGCGCCTGTCAACTCCCGCCGTCACTCTCTCTCTTTCTGTATATCAAAAAGTCGGCTGCACCTCTCCTTTTTCCTTGTGCTTTTTTGTTCTTTTCTTGTTGACCTAAAAGAAAAGGAAAAAGATTGATATAATTTCAATTATGCCCTTAGGCATAATTACCAATCTGCCCTCAATGTTAAATAAAGAAAAAACCCCATTATTTAACCTCTTAAATAATTTGTCAATTTTCACAAATCTCCCTCTTGACAAACTATTTAAGACACCAAACTGATTCTTCAAACTCCCTATCATCCAGATTTAACATTCAGCTCATCTAATAGGTATTTAAACCTATGAGCTGAAAGAGCTTTAGTTAGCATGTCTGACAAATTCTCAACTGTATGAACTTTGACCAGTTCCACGTCTTTCTGAGCAATGACGTTTCTTATGTAATGAAATTTGACATCGATATGCTTAGATCGTTCATGATGAGAAGGATTCTTCGCAAGATGAATAGCACTCTGGCTATCACAATGAATGATAGGAATAAACTCCTGCGATAACAACTCACCAACAATTCTTTTCAACCATACTGCTTCCTTAACTGCTTCACCAAGAGAAATATATTCTGACTCCGTAGTCGACAAAGCAACAACTGGCTGTAGGTTAACTTTCCAACTGACAACATTACCATATAAACGAAAAATGTGACCTGATAAGGACCTTCTTTTATCAAGGTCTGCAGCATAGTCAGCGTCTGTGAAACCTTCTAACAGTGTTGATTTATCACAATCCCTGCTATAACACAATGATACACTGGCACTACCTTTCAAATATCGTAATACCCATTTAACGGCTTTCCAATGTTCCTTCCCAGGATTTGACATAAATCTACTGATCATACTCATAGCATAACCCAAGTCAGGTCTAGTACAAATCATCAGATACATAATACTCCCAACAGCATTACAATATGGAATATTAGACATCTCTATCCTTTCTTGTTTAGTAACAGGACATTGTGACGAAGAAAGTCTAAAGTGAGATGCTAAGGGTGTTGAGACTGCCTTGCTACCAGACATATTATACTTTTCAAGCAGTTTGATCACATAACTCTCCTGCGAGATGGTTAACAAACCTTTCTCTCTATCTCTCTTTACATCCATGCCTAGAATTCTCTTTAGTTCACCTAAATCTTTCATTTCAAACTCATTACTCAACTGTTTCTTGAGTTCACATATTTCAGCATAATCCTTAGACACTAGTATCATATCATCTACATACAACAGTAGATAGATGTACGTACCTTTTTGAGATTGTTTCCAGTAAACACAAGCATCATATGAGTTTTTGTTGAATCCCTGCTTTAGAATGAAAGTATCAAACCTGATATACCACTGTCCTGGAGATTGTTTTAATCCATAGAGGGACTTGTGAAGTCGACAAACCATGTTTTCCTTACCCTTCACTTCATAGCCCTTAGGTTGAGCCATGTAGATCACTTCCTCCAATTCTCCATGAAGGAATGCTGTGGTGACGTCCATCTGTTCAATAAACATGTCAAAGTGAACAGCAATAGATAAAATTAATCTGATAGACGAATGCCTCACCACTGGAGAGAAAATCTCATGAAAATCAACTCCCTCCTTCTGAGTGTAGCCCTGGCTACCAACCTAGCCTTATATCTAGGCTTACTGTTACCTCCTGTACCTGGCTTAATTTTGTAAATCCATTTTGATTGAATAAGTTTCTGATTAGGAGGCTTTGGAACCAATGACCATGTCTGATTCTTATGCAAAGAGAACAATTCTTCTTCCATGGCATTCTTCCATTGTTTCTTTGAATCAGATACAATTGCCTCTTCAAAAGTAAGAGGCTCTGCTTCAATACTGTCAGCTGCACAAGTGAGAGCATAAGCAACTAAGTCAGCATAACCATACCTTATAGGTGCATGTCTTTCCCTCTGAACTCTGTCACGGGTAAGCTGATAATTCTGTAGGTCATTGTTACTTGAGCTTTCTTCAATAAAAGCTCCCTCATCAATCAAAATCCTCTCCTGTTGAGATTGAATACCATCAAATTCAGACTGCTGTGTATCCTCTATTTCTGAAACCAGTGGAGGCTGATCATCTAAGTCAATTGATGGTCGTAGCTCTGAAGCAATTCTAACCTCTGTCACAACATGATCACCCGTCTGTTGTTTCTGCTGCTCTTTAACACAGTAAGGCATTTCAGTCTCATTAAAAGTTACATCTCTACTGATAATGCATTTATTCATCCCTTTTTCAATGCACCAAAGTTTATAACCTTTGACACCCTGAGGATACCCAATAAACATGCATTTTAGTGCCCTCTTGTTCAATTTTCCATCTTTAACATGAGCATAAGCTGTGCATCCAAACACTCTAAGATGTTCTAAACTTGGAGCCTTACCTGTCCAGACCTCCTGAGGAGTCTTTAAGTTTAAAGCGGTAGAAGGACTCCTATTAATGAGATAACACGCTGTTTGGGCAGCTTCTCCCCAAAATTTCAATGGTAAAGAAGCATTAGTCAAGAGACACCTTGTACGTTCCATGATAGTTCTGTTAAACCTTTCAGCCAAACCATTTTGTTGTGGAGTGTACGTAACAGTAAAGTGCCTCGTGATTCCCTCAGATTTGCAAAAATGGTTGAATTTGTTATTTACAAACTCTAAACCATTATCTGTCCTCAGATACTTAACCTTCTTACCTGTTTGGTTCTCAACCTGCTTCTTCCATTCAAGGAATTTTCCAAAAGCTTCATCCTTTTGTTTCAATGGATAAATCCATACTTTTCTTGAGAAATCATCAATGATAGAGATAAAGTATCTCGAACCTCCCATAGAAACCTCTTTCGTAGGACCCCACAAATCTGAGTGAACATAATCCAAAATACCTTTGGTCGTGTGCTTCCCTTTCCCAAACTTTACTCTGGTAGACTTTCCCATTATACAATGTTCACAAAATGGGAGTTCAACATTCTTAACTCCTCCTAGCAAACCTTGTTGGGATAGAGCTTGTAAGCCTCTTTCACTCACATGAGCTAGCCTTTTATGCCATAACATAGACATATCTGTAACTTTACCAGACGCGATAGCAGCACTGCCTGAAACTGTAGTACCTTCCAACACATATAGACCATGTCTTAAAGTTCCCCTCAGTTTAACTAGAGAACCTTTGGTAACTTTCATAACTCCATTTTCAGATTTTATGGTACGACCTGATCTATCTAATTCCCCAAGGGATATTAGATTACGTTTAAGTTTTGGAACATACCGCACATTAGTAAGTATTCTTACCATCCCATCATGTGTTGCAATTTGCACTGAACCAGTTCCTTTTACATCGCATGTACCATTGTCACCCAATAAGACCTTTCCCCCATCAACTTTCTGAAAGTTTGTCAGAAAATCCCGATGAGGGGTCATATGAAAAGTACACCCTGAATCCATGATCCAAGCATCCTGTATATCTCTGTGAGACACCATCAAGACCTCTGCAGACTCATACCCAGTCTCTGCTGAATCATACCCATCAGTGATCTCTGCTGAATTATACCCATCAGTAACATTCGCTTCACTGGTTGATGCTTCTCTGCTCTTATTCAAAGGGCAATTTTTCTTAAAGTGTCCTTCTTTATGACAAAGGAAACACTTTCTAGATTTTCCCTTGGATTTTGACATGAAACTCCTCTCTTTACCTTTCCAGCTCTTTTTCTCACTCCTCCCTCTGGCCATTAGTAACTCGCCATCTTTGCGTTCTTTCTTGATCTCGAGATTTCTAGTTTTCAAGGCATCCAACACTATACTCATGGTCAATGAATCCCGACCATATTTAATAGCAGCCTTAACCTCTCGATATGTTTCTGGTAGTGAATTTAAAAGAATCACTGCTTGATTCTCATCCGACATCTTTTCACCAATTTTATTGAGATCAACTACAATCTTCTGAAATTCATCCAGATTCTCTTCTAAACTTTTACTTTGGTCCATTTTATATCCAAAGAACTTCTCCTTTATATATATTTTATTTGGCAATGACTTTGTCAAATAAAGGCTCTCTAGCTTTTTCCACAACTCCCCTGTAGTAGTAGCCTCATCCACTAGCCTAAGAACTTCATCTGACAGATACAGTAGAATAGTTGAATAGGCCATTTCATCCATATCTCTTTTTTCACTTTCTATAATATTTTCTGGAAGTCTCTCTTCATCTAAGATCTTTGCTACTTTATGTTGAACCAAAATAGCTCTAATCTTTTTTCTCCAAAGAGCAAAATCTCCATGTCCATTAAACTTAGATACTTCAAATCGTGTCGAAGCCATCTTTACAGAAAAGATTTAACCAAGATATGTCGACTTCGAACTACTACTCAAAACCCAAATTTCCTTTGGATCGAACGGAGCTCTGATACCACTTGTTATAATTTCTTTACCAATTCAGATTGTGAAACTAAACATGTTAATTCAGAATGCACAATTGAGAATAAATCAGAGAACAATAAAGGAGCAAGAACGCAGCGATATATAGTGGTTCGACCAATTTGGTCTACATCCACTTTGAGAATCAGTTTGGGAGGATTTTATTTAGAGCAAATATGAGGAACAATTACAGAAATTTACAAATCAACTATCTGTAATTTAAGAGGCAAACCCAAAATATACCATCAACCAAGAATGAGAGACCCGCGGATGCTAGCTGAACTGAAAAATAAAACCCGTTGTGCTGACCCTCGAAAAACGACGCTGACCGTCGACCACAGCCTGCAGACCGACGCTGCTCGTTGGAGTAAACCCAGACAACTGACGCCGAAACAATGCCGAAGCAAAACCCGACGCCGCAGACCACCGAAAAAGCCTTCGACGATACCCGAAAGAACCGACGCCGCCTCTCGCTATTGCTGTGAAGACTGATCTGTCGTCGGTAAAAAACTCGCCGTCGAAGTTCTTCCGTCGCGCCTGTCAACTCCCGCCGTCACTCTCTCTCTTTCTGTATATCAAAAAGTCGGCTGCACCTCTCCTTTTTCCTTGCTTTTTTGTTCTTTTCTTGTTGACCTAAAAGAAAAGGAAAAAGATTGATATAATTTCAATTATGCCCTTAGGCATAATTACCAATCTGCCCTCAATGTTAAATAAAGAAAAAACTCCATTATTTAACCTCTTAAATAATTTGTCAATTTTCACAGTTTTAAATTTTTTTATTACAGTTAATTAGATAAGGATTAAATTTTGACAAAAGTCTAAGAGTGAAAATCGTTTATGTCAATTATTATTAAGCTAAGCTCATTTCCAGCTTATAGTTTGAAATTTTGAAGGGCAAAAAAGCCTTTTAAAAATTTCTAATGATATATATTTGACTTCTAGATAATTTAGACAAAAAAGAACAACAGATGAATGGTTTTTAATCACATCATTGTTGGTATCTTAAGTCCTTGACACCCAAACAATTGTAATAATGCAACTGAAATTTAAATTATTTTAAAAAGAAAGTGGATAAAATTTGGATAAAAAATAACGAGAATAATAATAAAAAAAAAAAAAGCAAAGCCCACATACTTCTAAACCCAAAAACAAATAAAAGAAAGGAAGAATTGTTCAAATTATTCTAAAACAAACAATAAAGCAAAATAAAATATGGTGATTAAATTTAGCATTTGAAGCCTTTTGGAACCTTCTTGTGGCAAGCACTGAGTATCAAGTTGAGTGAGAGAGGGATGTTTAGATTCTTGCCCAAAATATTAGCTTTAATAGCAAGGCAAAGACAAGTAGCAGCTTCAACATTAACAAGTCCTTCCATCACCTTACAGCATTTCGGACGCTTCTCGATGGCAACGACATCGGTTTGACCTTTGAGTAATTCTGAACAAATTTCAAATTTAAGAGTGTCTTTCGGGCATTTTTTTCCTGCTTTGGACGTTGAAGGTGTAGGTCTGGGGTTCGATGTGTCGTAGCAGGAAACGAAAGTCGATGAGAGGATAATGAAAGTGAAGAGGAATGCGAGAGAGGTGGTAACTTTCGAAGCCATTGTTGTAAAAATGTGAAGCTTTTCTTTGAAACTCTACAATGAAAATCAAAAGGCTTTGTCTTCTTAATAAGTTGGATAAACAATCGCATGATGAGAATATTTTGGGAAGAGTCATAAAAAGGATGACAACCCCATAATTTCTCCACAATCTTGTGTGTAGAAAGATAACTAACTTTGAATACTTGACTTGATCAAGATGTTGCAACTGAAAAAGAACTTCCTTTTGAATATTAAGAACAAAAATATCATAAAATAATTAGTAAATAAGATATTAATATGATTCAATCAACTATAGCAAGATAGATGAATCAAGATATTTATAAAATATAATTATATTTTAGAATCTATCTAATAGAAGTGTATCAATATCATTCGTTGATAAATTCTAAAATTTTATTATATTTTATAAATATTTTCGATAGTTATTTATTCTTTGACAAATTGAAAAAGAAAATATTGAAAAAGTAGACTGACCAATAGAGTAGCAAAGTCTAAAGTAGAAATATTAATGAAAGGAAGATATAAGTATTTCAAACACATTATTATTATAGTTTCATTAACAATAATTTCGTCTTCCCTTATATTTAATGAGAATTATTTCTTCGATTAAATACTTTTATAATAAGATACCATTTTAAGTAGTCAATATGGGACTTTATCTTTTTATTTAAAACATTTTATTAATCGTGATAGTTGCGTTAAGTAGCGATAGATCATATGCAAATTCTTAACTCTTAACTTCGTGATATGCATATCAAGTGACAGAATCATATATAATAAGTCAATGAATTTTGAAAAATGTCTCTAGATTTTAAAATTCACAAAATAATTAATATTTAAGAGAAATTGTCAAAAATAGAATATTTGACAAAATATTTACCCTTGGTAAAAAATCAAGTATAATAAATTTTGTGTTTTAGTAATTTTGTTCTATACGAATTGTACATGGTCAATTTTTTCTATTTTTAAATAAATTCTTTAATTTGATTATATATCCAACCAGTTTATTGATTAATTTTAAAATATTTCAAATACAAAAATCGAAAGTTAAAGCGACCCATTGGAATTTTCTTTTAAATCAAAGACTAAGAAACAAAAATAAAATTTTAAACTTTTCAAAAACCAAAGGTAAAAACAGTTAATTTTGTGAAGAAATTAAAATTTATGAGGTAAGTTATTTAATCCAATCTTATTTTAATAGAAAAATCATCATAAATAACAAAGTTGACAAAGATATTTACTAAATATATTAAACTTTTAGATTATATCAATATCTGTTGTCGACGATAGATTTGAAATTTCAACTTATTATATTTTATAAATATTTTGATTCATATAATTACATTTCAATATTCGAAAATGTCCATATCTTTTTTAATAGAAAAATTGTCGAAAAATAAAACATTTAACAAAATGTTTACCGTTAATAAAAAAATCAAGTATAATAAAATTTGTCTTTTAGTGATTTTATTTCTATAAAATATAAATAATTTTTCGATTTTTATTATTGTTGAAAAAAAAATTCCTATTTAATATATAGTTTAAAGTTTCTTATTAGCGGCCACTTGGAGTCGCATATGATGTTCTATTAGAAGGAAAAATTCATCCCGTGACGGATGATTTTCAAAGCCACATAGACTATACGCGTTGTCACATAAGGACACCCAACTCAATATTTCAAATTATAAGGTCAAATTGAATTACAAAATCATATAGTATAACAAGATGTAATTAATATACAATATTATAATTATATAACGTGGTGACTACTTGACGACATTACAATAATCATTTAGATTATTGAATAACACTCAATAAATATGACATATATACCATGTTCTTACAAAATAAACCCAATAATATAAAGTTCCATAATGATGATTATTTATTGACAATTAGACCTTTTATTAATAATTATGGAAAAAATCAGTACATGACTTCTACTATTGTTTTAATTATAAGAAAATGTAGCTGTAATGAACTGATAAATCGATCATTAACTGGTTATTATGGATATTAATAGGTTAAATTATTGAATAAAAGATGAATTAAATCATATAAAAATGTAGCATGTGACATGTGAGAAGAAATTATGAGGGAATAATAATAATTAAGTATCCACGTGTCTGTGTTTCACAAATAATGTAGCATGCAAAGATTCGGAATAATTATTTTATTAACATTGTTAGTGTTATTAATTTGGCTAGAAGATTCACAAGAATCAATATTTTTGTTGTTTTTGTTTAGTTTATTACCAATCGGAAAAGAATTTGTTTAATTTGACATCTGTTCTAGTTTGTCCCCGACATGGCCAGATTTTTTTTTTCTTTCAATCACGTCAATTGTGGCTTAAACAATTAGTGGAATTATTATAAATGATAGAATTTATTTAAAATACTTATGTATTTATAAATAGGAAACTTACGTAAATATAACAAACTCAAATATTTATGTATAATAAAGTTACAAAGTTGTAATTTTTTAAATATTTCAGGTTTGTTCTTCCATCTTGATTTTTTATAGTCTTACTCTTTCTTATATTTGATTCCAAATCTGATTTCTTTCTATCGTCTTACTTGGTTTTATTTTTTCGTTGCGTGCATGTCTTTTTTTTTCTTTTTTCTTTTTCTCTTTTTTCCTCGTTCGTTGTGTACATTATCTTTCGATAGTTTAGATTTATACCAAATTTTGAAAAAAAAATCGTTTAGATTTGGGGTACGTGTATAACCAAATCTAAACGATCGTGTAACCCAATAATTAAACGATCATGTAACCAAATTAAATGATAGAGTTGAAAAAACAAATCTAAACGATCGTATACCAAATAATAGCCAAATCTAAACAATCGTGTACCAAATATATTACACGCATTGTTGACGAGACATTTTTTTGTATTTTCCATGACAAGCCTGTGAGTTTTTTCCGTTTTTAAAGTTATTTTATACAGTGTAAATATTTTGTTGCTTTGCTATATTTTTTAAAAAACCTTTTATTTATAAATATTTTAGTTTATTTTTCATATTTGAAAACTATTTCTATAATATCTAATATTATTTTTTTTCTTTTAGAATATATATCTTAATTGTCTTTATAAGTATTATTGTTTTAATTCTTTATTTTAAAATTGTGTTTGATTTAAATTTCCTTATCATTATTGAGCTAAATCTTTTTTTATAGACGTGGGGAGGTAAGTTATGAGCAAATATCAATAAATATATATAAAAATAAAAGATTAATATAGGATTAAAGTTAGTATATACATAAGGTAAAAGGTGTCTTCTAAGAAAGAAATAAATTAAAAGGGTAAAAAGTAGATTAAGAAAAAACAGTTGAATATATTTTTTAATGATTTTCCTCCATTTTTATGATTGTTCCTTTATTATTTGATTGATATGGTATTAATGTTTTTTTCACGTAAGTTGCTTTGGTCTTACCTTAATATATTATAATTAATGTTGTTTTTCTCCCTATATACTATCTTATCCGATGAATTTTTATTTAGGGATATTGTCAAAAATAGTAAATTTAACAAAATATTTACAACTTATAACAAAATTTTAAATTCTATTAATAACAGACATTTATATACTTCTATATGTGGTGAAAGAAATCTATAAGCTTCTACCATTGATAGAATCCAAAATTTTACTATAGTTTGTAAATTTTTAATTTATTTTGCTATTTTTGAAAATGTTCTTTTGTTTACTCTATATATATCCACATGTAATTAATTTTTTTATAGTATATTTTTCATATGTCACTACTTTTTAGTAGTATATTTCTCTAATATACAACGTGTTATATTCGCAGTAAACATTTTTTAATTACATAATTTCTCATCTTGTAACTTCTTATTCAATATATATTGTGTTATATTTGCTATAAACTTCTTCGATTATATAATTTATCATCTTGTAACTCTTATTCAATTTATACTGCGTTATATCATCGCTATAAATCCTCAAGTTTTTTTTTATGCAATTGAATGTCTTCTCTATTTGAAAATAAATTATTAAGGAAAAAAACAAATTTCAGATGTGATTCTATATATATATATATATATATATATATATATATATATATATATATATTTTTTTTTTTTTTTTTTTTTTTTTTTTTGAACTCTTGTAACTATGATAGTAGTTTATGAGACTATTGAGCACGACATTTATGAAAAATCTTAGCCGATTATGCTAATTAGGAAAAGGAATAGTGAATTTAGACAATTAGTGTAGAAAGCCCAAAAGAAAGCTTAGTCTCAATATATTATTGTATAATCTCTTTATAATATAGTTATGGATAATTGTAGCCCAATTGCAATGCTAGTCTAGTCCTCATTTGGGCTCTTTTGCTCTTTGTCAATCCTAGCTAGTATTAAATATAAGAATGCGCAAAAAGAATAATATATATACACACATACATATACATACATACATATACATATACATACATATATATATATATATACCAAAACATCACTAACATGTAGGGTTTTATTAGAATCCATTAATATTGAAATTATTTATGTATGTGTGTGGACATTGTAGTTTTAATTAAAATAGTCAAATAGAGATTATCTATTGACAAGAAGAGACAAACTCTACATTTGACAATATATCGTCTCTTGAACACACGAGATCGTAACATGATAGTTATTGTTTCTTCAAAAGACAATCAGCATCATCAACTTATAGCTTCCCAAAGATTTCAACTTTCAACTTCACAAAGATTTTCGTTTTTTAGCTTATCAAATAATTTTAGCTTAGGTCTTTGAACTTGTTGAATATTATACACTGTAGATGTATAGTAATTTATTGTTCTCGATGTTGGATCAACCTCAAGGTTCTTAATGTTGTACAATGGATCAAAAACTTGTAGAATTGAGCTACTTCTTCGATTATCATCTTCTCTAACCTTCTTTCCCTCCTTCCATGGTGGTGTGGTTGCTCTATTTGTTAGTTTCCAAAGGCTTTTTTTTTCACTTAGGTTTGTGCTTGGGTGCATTTGGGCCATCCTTTGGGCACAGACTCATTTGGGCCAATTTAGACTTTTTATCCAATAATTCTGGGTCCAATTTCAGTGGCGTTGAGCCCATTCCGACATAGGTCGGATTATTTGGCTAATTATAATAGGTAGCAATTTTTAGAATAATTATTAAATATATAGCAATATTTTAAAAAAATTGCAAATATAGCAAAGTCTACCAGTGATAGACTTCTATCGTTTTTTTTTTTTTTTTTTTTGAAAAGATACCAGTGAAGGGAGCTAGAGAAGAGCTTCCCTATCACAAATTTTATTATCAAAAGGAGTTGCAAAGGATCTTTTACATAGGGAGGTTACATAATGCCTTTATGTTTAGTGTTAAACTAGCTTGACTGTAATTTTTGAGAGTTTTGCTTTTTGAGGACCAACTTCCAGTGAGAGTGCATATATCTTCCCAAGCGTTTAGATAGAATGAGTCTTTTTCCGCGAAGATAAGGTTGTTGCTTCGTATCCAAATTGTCCATAAGGTAGCTATGGCTGAATTGAAGCTGATGATATTCTTTGCGTTTCTGCCTGTTAGCCTACATAGTTGTAAACAAAGGTCTTTTACATTTGTGTTGGTCATAGGAGTACCTGTTTCCGAGCTCCAAAGATTCCAAAGGTTGTGGGCAGTGGGCAGTGGGACAGAGGATGAATAAATGGTTCATGTCTTCGTTTGAGGATCGGCAGGATATGCACCAGTTTGGGTTGAGGCACATGCTTGGGTTCCTCTTTTGGATGTTATCCATTGTGTTGAGTTTCTGATGAACCATGGTCCAAATGAAGAATTTACATTTTTGTGGAATGTGAGACCTCCAGAGATGTTTGAGCTCCTTTTCCCAGTTTGTCTCCCTTGGAATTGAGGTTTCCTTGAATGCAATATCTTTTGCTGAAGCCACCGTGTACTCATTGCTGTCACTTGGATTCCAAGAAGGCTTACTCATCCCTCTGTTGTTGTGAATCCGAGGTAAACTCATTTTGATGGAGTTCCATATTTGTTGTTCCCTCTCATTTAAAGGTCGTCTTGGTTTAATGTTCCATTCATCAGAACCTTGATCCCAAACTTCCTTTACAGTAGCTGATTGTATATTCGAGAGAGCATAAAGTCTGGGAATTTGTAGGGACAGAGGGGTATTGTTTTGCCACTTGCTGTGCCAAAAGGAGAGGGAGGAGCCATCGTTGGGAATCCATCTGATTTTTTATTCAAACCAATCTTTCCATTTTTTGATTGCATTCCAAGGAGAATTTGCACTACTGTTTCTGCCTACCACTGGAATGTCTCCTTGATGGTTTTTTGTGTATTTTGCATCTATACACTTTTTCCAAAGAGAGTTTGACTCATTGTGGTATCTCCATAGCCATTTGCATAGGAGGGCTTGGTTTGTGTCCTTTAGCTTGCTAATTCCCAGGCCTCCTAACTCCTTAGGGGAGGTACAGATGCTCCAGTTGATTTGGTGAGCATTTTGTTTGTCCTCACTTCCTCCCCACAAGAAATCTCTCCAATGTTTTTCAATTTCTTTGTATACAGAGACAGGAGCTTTGAATGTAGAGAGCTGATAGGTGGGAAGGCTCGATAGAGAAGCTTTTAAAAGGGTAAGCCTTCCTCCTTTGGAAATTTGTGAGTATTTCCAACCATTTAGTTTTTTGTGGATACATTCAATTGTTTGTCCCCAAAAAGATCTGGATCTTGGGTTTCCTCCCAGCGAAACTCCTAGGTAGTTGACTGGAAGGAATTTAGTTTGAAACCCGAAGAAACTAGCTATCTATTCTGTTCTATCAGCAGATATGTTTATGGGGCTTATTGTTGACTTTGAGTTGTTGAAAGTCAACCCAGAGGCTTTCTCAAAGAGGGAGAGCGCCATCTGTAAATTATTTAAATACTTTTCATTGTCTTCAACAAAGATGAGTACATCGTCCGCAAAAAGAAGGTGTGATATGTTGCAACAGTTGTTGAAAGAGACCCCTTTGATAGCCCCTTTTGTTTCCAGGTGGGATAGCAATCTGCTTAAGTAGTCCATGGCTAAAACAAAGATGAAAGGAGAAAGAGGGTCTCCCTGCCTTATACCTCTTTCCGCCTTGATTCTACCTTTAGGGGATCCATTTAGCAGGATGGAATATTGGACATTGCTGATACAGGCTTTTATCCATTTCCTCCATTTGTGTGGAAAGTGCTTCTTTGCAAGCATATAATCGATGAAGCTCCAACTAATTTTATCGAAGGCCTTTTCAATGTCAAGCTTTAGGACAAAATCTTTTGTTTTCCTTTGTTTCCAAGTGTCTATTGCTTCATTGGCAATAAGAATTGCATCAGTAATTTGTCTTCCTTTAATGAACGCCATTTGATTTTCCGCAATAGTGTTAGGAAGAGTGGATTTGAGTCTGTTAGCTAAGGCTTTTGCCATTATCTTGTAGAGGAAGGTTGTTAAGCTGATGGGGCGATGGTCTGAAGGCGTGCTGCACTTCTCTTTCTTGCTAATGAGGGCTATGAAAGTGTTGTTTACATTGTTATTTACAATGCCTTTCTTGTGGAAATCCTTGAAAACATGCAGCAAGTCTTCCTTGAGATCAGACCAGTGCTTCTTGTAGAAGAGCATAGTGTAACCATCCGGGCCTGGAGCCTTTTCGTTGCTAATGGACATAATAGTGCTTTTTATTTCATGTTCATCGAAAGGCTTGCATAACTCTGATTGGTGAGAACAGGAGATAGGATTCCAGCTCAAGTTGTCAATAAGGATTTCTTCATAGTTCTCTTTAGTGTATATATTCTGAAAATGAGAGATGAATATCCTCGAAATATCACCAATTGAGTCTAGAGAAATACCGGCTGGGTCGCATATGGATTTGATTAGATTTTTCCTTTGATTTATGGTGCAGACTCTGTGGAAATATGTGTTATTTTCGTCTCCCAACAGGTTCCACCTTTGTCTTGCCCTTTGATGCCAAATCTGAGCTTGATTATTTTCAATGCTTAACAAGTCCGATTTGAGAGAAATTCTCTTTTGGTGATGAATGGTAGACATTTCTCCTTGGAGTTCTAACTTGTCAATTATGTCAATCTCTTCCATGAGGGCTTTTTTGTTGGCAGCATATAGGTTGACTTTGTTATGTTGCCACTCTTTGATGAGTTTTGATAGAGATTTTAGACTTTGAATGAAAGCATAGCCCGGGAAGCCTACTTGTTTGGAGCTGTTCCACCAATTTATGAAGTTTTTCTGGAAGTCTTTGTCCTTTAGGGAGGAGTTATTGAGTCTGAAAGGGCAGGGGGCCCATTTGATTTAAGGTGATTTCAAAAAGATGGGGAAATGGTCCGAGACTTTTCTTTCCAACGTCCGAGACGTATGTAAGCCGAAGGCGTTTTCCCAACCCTTTAAAAGGAGAAAACGGTCAAGACGAGAGTAAGTTGGATTTAATCTGAGATTTGACCATGTATATTTGTTATTTAAAGGAGGGGGATCAATAAGCTCATTCACTGAGATGAAATTGTTGAAGTTAACCATGTTTCTCCGATCGAGTGATTTTGCATTTGTCTCCGTTTCCCATCTGATTATATTGAAGTCCCCTGTTATCAACCAGTTAGGAAGGCAGAGAGTTTGAAGGAGCTCTAATTCAAGCCACAAGTTTGTTCTGTCACTGTTTTTGTAGGGGCCATAAACGGAGGTGAGCCACCAATTCCCATTTGTGCTGAGAATATTTAAAGATATGGAGTGACTGCATGCTTTGATATTGTTGACTTTGAATTTGGTGTCATCCCATAAGACTATAATGCCACCAGAAGAACCAGTAGAAGGAAGAGCATGCCATTTTATACCAGTCTTACTCCATAAGATGTTTTTGTTTAGCAAATGAAGGTTGCCTATTTTAGATTCAGTAAGGATGACAAAATCAGGATCATAAGAGGAAATTAGAGATTTTATTGAGGCCCTTTTTGAGGGAGAGCCTAGCCCTCTAATATTCCAACATAAGACCTTCATGTATTACCCTTATCCCCCAAAGGCCCATGGCCTGCAATATCCACATTTTGGTCAGATACAACGACAGGAAAATATGAGGAACTAGGTACATCATTGGTATATTTTGGAGACAGTTTGAGTTCGTTTTCCTTTAGCCAAATAACAAGTTTTTCCTTGAAGGCTCTGTCGATTTCTAGTTCACTGCCAGTCTTTGCATCCTTTGAAATTCCATCAGCTGTGGATCTTGAAGGAGACTTGTTTTGATCAGCTCCTTCTTTTACAGAGGCAGTCTGATTTTTAGCTTCTGCATTATCTATTGATTTTGAAATTCCATCAGCTGTCTGGTTGTTGAAAGGAGCTAGTCCATGATTGTTTTCTGATTGTATCATGGACTCCAGAGGAGAGATGGGGCCCATATCCACCGAGAGATTCATTTGTTTGCTTCCTTCACCAGATTCTTTTAAGGATAGCTTTTGATCATCAATAAATTCATGAGGATCCTTTTTGATTCTGTACGTGAGTTTTATCTTGGATTTTTGGCGCGGACTCCATCTCTTTTCAAAATGATCATTAATGGTCGAGATCTCCAATGATTTTCCTTTTGTGTTATTCTCAGTATTTGAACTGTATGATTGGATACCTCCAGGAGATAAGAAAGAAACTTTTCTGTTGGAGATCCTTTTTTATCTCTTGGAGTAATGGCCATGATCTTGATCATTTATGAGAAGGATAGCTTTCCCTTTCTCTTTCCTTCTTTCACCGAGCTGTTGATCAAAAGGATCGTATTCAGATTCTGAGGAGTTATTTTTCTTGGCTTGTATGTGATTTGAGATAGAGTGCTTTTCAGAGTTGAGGATACTGTAGTCACCGCGAGTTCTTGTTGATTCCGGCGGAATAGCTTGGAAGCCATTGTAAGTGTAAACTTCAGCTAAGGGGTTGTGTTGATCAAATTCATCAGCAGCTTTAGATTTAAAGGAACCATGAACTCTGACGTTTCTTTCAACGAGCCATCTGGCTTCGGCTGGTTGAACAGTAGTGACTATAAAATTTTCGCCTTGATTATCAGTGATCAGGATCGAGGCTGGAACAAAGCCAGTATAATTGTAACGGACTTTAATTTTGGCATCAATGAGCTTTTCCGTTTGCATTGTTTCCTTAGCAACATCAAGGAATCCACCACAAGCGAATCCAATGTTTTGAAAAGTATTGTAGTTCCATAAATGAAGCGGAATCCCTCTAAAACGAAGCCAGCCTCCATAGCTGGGAATAACAGAGTGAAAAGAGTGTAAATTTGAATCCCAGCTTTCGAATTTAACCTGATAATTTCCCACTGTAGACCATCCATTTGCACCTTTGTTACTACATAGAAGTTTTGCATGGTCTGGGTTCAGGAAGAGGATGGCTTTGTCAGCTTGGAACGGCTTGTATGAGAAAGCTATTTCAGATTGCTTTCTTAGGGAGAATATGATTCTGTTCCAATCATCATGGAAACACAGCCTGGTGATAATAACCGTTTTTTCGAAGGAGTCCCCTGAGAGAGTAAAAGGCTTAAAACCAAGCGAGGAACTTCTTCTGCTAGAACTGTCGTCTGATGTTGCTTTGTACCTTTTCTTGTTTTCTTCTTCACTGCTGTCTGAGAGTACTTTTGCATAAGATTTTCTGGAAGAGTCTGAGTCTGATGAGAAAGAGTCTGAATATTTTGAGACGAACTCCTTCCTTATTTCTGAGCAAATTCTCTTTGTTGGAGCAGAAGGTCTGAAGGTAATCAAAGCTAAGAAAGACTTCCACCCAAAGCTGTCAGGACCTTCAGGAACCAAGATGCTACATTTCCTTCCTTTGTTGTCAATTCTGAAGATTTCAGCAGTTATACTAGTTTTGCTCTTGTTTTTAGTCTTTCTTACCCACATGCAGTTGTCTTCCAGCCTCCTTTCAGCGAAAAAGTGTTTAGTTGTTGAGGTGTCCAACAAGTCTTTGAAGCAGTTTCTGATCCACTCCAGCGTGTCAGGTGTGATGTCCATGGAAAAGGATTTGTGTTGACAAACTTCAGTCAACCACATACGGATGAAGCTTGGTTTACTATCCAAAGATAGTATGAATTCCTTTTGCTCAATTTGGCAGAATTTGGGTAGTTGTTTGATGAAAGCCATAGAAACGGACAAAAAGCAGACAGAATAAAGAAAGTAAGTGAGTAGAAAGTACCTTTGTTTGGGGGGACCAGCAGGGGCTTAAAAAAGAAACTGGTAGTGGAGAATAAATGAAGCTGTAGGGGGTAGGTGAATATGATGGCTTTAGCTGAGATCGATCAGTGGAGAAACGGCGGCAGAAGTGACTTGGAGAATCAACAAATGTTAGTGAACTTCAATGCACTAACAGATAGGGTGGTTCCGAGCATCCAAGTGTTGTTACTTCTGCAGAAGAGGAATGTTGGGAGAGAAAAAGTACTGTAGCTGAGCTCATCTCTCCAGAGTTTAATTTCGCTAAATGTTACCATCGTGTATGATAGACTTCTATCGTTAATAGACTCTTATAGTTTATCAGTGATAGACCAACATTTGCTACATGATCTATCAGTTATAAACTTCTATCATAGATAGATTTTGACAGATTTTGCTATATTTGCAATTTTTTTAAAATGTTGCTATATACTTAATTATTTTGAATATAATTACTACATTTGCAACTATCCCTAAATATAATATACATACATACAAACACACGTTTGGATGACAAGAAAGATTCGTAAAAAATTAATTTATAGCAGGTATGTCTTTGTTTACCCGTAGGTCAGTCTAGAATGATTTACGTTGTATGCTAATTATCTAAATATTTTTAAAATAAAAACCAAGTTAGATAAACTTTTAGATGGAGTAAAGTTTAGATTTAAAGATATTCATGTTAAATGAGAAAATTAAAACAAAGTAATTGGTGGTAAGATATTTTTTAAAAAAAAAAAATGGCAACACATTTATTGCTTAGCTTGAAAAAAATCTGAAAAATAAATAATATTTCAGCTAATTTGAATATTTCTATCGAGTTGCAAAAATTTTAAATGAGTTTTATTTCAAACTCAGACTTTTCTAACGTTGCATCGCTAGTTTATTTAAATCTTGTTAATAATTAATAACAAAACAATGCATGACATAGTTATTTTGCTATTATTTTTTAAAAGAAAAAAATTGTGTGCTCTGGTAATAATGTAAGTAATTTTCTTTTAATAAATACTAGAGGTTGAAGAATTGGTGGACAATATTTCAACTAAGTTGACATATTTTTAAGTATCCCTCGTCATGTCTTGAAAAATAGTAATCTCACGTTTGAACCTCTAAGTATTGATCAACTAATGATTAAACAATGTTCAACTTAATGTGGTAGGTGAAATTGGATTGGACAAAATGATGACAAAAGCTAAAGATTTAAGAAGTTTGACTTGGGCTTAAATAAATCCCTACTCAACTATAGTCATTTAGCCAATAAGATCATCTAATTTTAACTTATGCACCAAATTTGAATAAGGAAAAAAATCATATGATCTTGGGAAAAATTTAGGTGAAAAGTTAAACGTAAAAGATGATCATCTTTATAAATACATCATTGTAACTTTATAGGAGGTAAATTAATTTGAACATATGATTTTTGTTTTCTCTCTACAATTAAATCTTCATCTACTTTGACTTGATGTATTGAAGTAATTTTTCATGATTCCATAGATTGTTTTTCCTTCAAATTATGAATCGTCGATTGTTGTTGTTAGGTAAAGGTTGAATGTATTATTATTTTTATTATTACTATTATTTGAAATCAACAATTAAACTTGATTTGTAGAGATATAAATAGGAGAGGTATTTAAGAAGAGAGGTCAATAATGGATATTGTTAAATAAAGAATCTTATTTTAGAGAAAATAATGTGTGAATTTTATATACAAATGAGAATTTTAAAAAGATTAGATTTTTGGAGAGAGAAATTTAGAGAGGGAAAAAGTTAAAAATAAATTTGTTGGAGGAAAAATATTTATCAACCAAAAAGAATTAGTTTAATTTAAGTTTATTTATTACAGACATTTTCAAAAATAATAAAATATCGAAAGTATTTATAAAATAGAGTAAAATTTATTAAACTTTAATAACCTATTTAAAAATTTTGCTATTTATTTCCTAACATAAGATATATATTGAAGTTAACATTTGAGTTTCTTTTTTAAAAAACAATTTTCTTGTAAAGAAAAAAAAACAAGAAAGAAAAAAAGAGTAATTTAATAATTACAACCATATCCGAACACTTTCTATTCTTCACAGGCAGAAAAAAAAAACCAAAGGAATTTTGTATATATCTATCAAACGTCACAAATTACAACCTTATTATATAATCTCTCTCCTACTCATCTTTGTCCTAAAGAAACATTACCCTATAGATTCGGCTCCATAAAAATTAAATAAACATACCTATACAAATATTATATATATATATATATATATATATATATATATGCCTATCCTAATTATTCCTATGCATGCATGTGTGTTAATCATAATTTTGCTAACAACTACAGAATATATAGATATAAATACTACTTTGGTTCTTATATATCTAAATTTGGTTTTGTTAGTAATCAACTTAAGGTTGACTTAGTGATATTGGGATATGATCTTCGTTTCTAGAGATTGAAGGTTCAATCATCCATCTATATAGTTGTTAAATTATATTAAGCAATACTTTGATGTATTTAGTTCGCAAACAAATGTGTTAGCACATCTCTCTTTAGCAACATCATTTTAGCTTATATATATCGAACATTCTGTCTTATTCATTTACAGATAGATCATGTGGTTTGGACTTTTTTTTTTATCACTCAGATCATGATACCAACCACCTTTGGGGGGACATTTTATATATGACAGCCTCTTGGTGTGTTAAATTTGATCTTTGTGTTTGTGTAATTATGGTATTTAAATTAGAAGACTTTTCTCTTAGTCTCTTCTTTGTTTTGTCTTGACTACTTTTTTGGATTGGATTTTGGTCGGGCTCTTCCTTAGCCCTTCATGTACATATGATTTTATTTTTATTAATAGATATGATATTTTTGGATGGACCAATATGATAAGAGTGTGCTAAATATGTGTCAACTTTAGTTGAGATATTCGGGTGTATTTACTAATCTTTCACATTTTTTTGTTGAAAAAACTTTTATTTATTTTGGTTTTTTATTTTCAAAATGTTTATTTTGATCCTTGTACTTACAACTTTGGTCGTTCATTTTAGTGTGTGAACTTTTAAAATGTGACTATTCTAGTATCTTAAAAATAAAGTCAAAATGAAGTGAGGGGACAAAATTGACCACATTTTGAAAATACAAAAGACCAACATGAACATTTTAAGTTCAAGAACTAAAATTATTGATTTTTATATAATGCACAGAATGATAATTATAATAGACTTTACATAATTTTAAGCCACTCAAAATGTTAATGTTATTAGATCTTTCACTTCTCTTGACAATTTAAGACTTATTTTCATTTTTAACAAATTTGGAAGAAAATCTTGTTATCGTCTTACAATGATTATTATCACGACAAGATAAGATACTTTTAGAGGGAAAAGGATATTGTACGTTTACTACATAGACAAAGTATTAAGTTGGAAAACATAGCATTCTTTTTTTCTTTTTGAGAAGGAAATGAGTTTGTTATGGTGCGCCTAGGGGTTTCCACTGTGTAGATATACCATATGACAGTATAACACCCAAATTATATTCGATATTGAGCAATGTTACATGGTGAAAATATCCACAAGGCTAAAGCAAAGCCTAGAGAGTACACAACCATTAGTTTAATAAAGCTCTAAAATTTAGAGATATTGTGGTACTCGTTAGATAATTTGTACCTACTAATCCACAATACAATCAGGTTGCCAACGTCTTCTCACATGAAAGACATAGTGTAATTAAAAACTTTATTTTAATAGCTAAAGCAAGCATAAGTTCAATCAACTAACATAATTATAATAATGTATAAATATTGATCTCTCGAACCACGTCACACATTAGTACACAATCTCTCTCTTACTCAGCATTGGCCTAAAAAAATTTGGCTTTCCTTCAATACATGTTTTGTATTAGCTAGCTAGCTCCTTTATTAAAATATAATTAAATAAAAACATAGGTAGCCCTAACCCTAACCCTTATCCAGCTCTATTTGACTTGCCCTAATTTCCAGCACACCTTCATTAATCATGTATAGGCATATCACTCCTTATCCCTCCATCTATTAACTCTCTCTCTCCTCATAAAACTCAATTATTTATGAATTTAATGCACTTGTTAATCTTCAATCATTGCTATTTTTTAATTTAGAATCTCCTTTTCTTTTTCCACTTGAAATGAATATATTACACTATAACCCCATCTCTACTTTCATTCATTATTCTAAATTTGTCCCTAATTAATAAGTAGTTTCTTCTTCTACAAAGTTTTATTAATTTAGTGTTATTTTGACTTTCGATCACGTTTTTTTAATTATTATTTATGATATATATTTATATTAGGGATGCTTTAGTACTATTTATATTAACGTCATGTCATAGCAATGAAATAATATAAAACAAAGAAAAAGGAATGAAATTGAAATTGAAATTGGCTATAAGTATAACAATAATAAACTAAAAAATAAAAAACCAGATTGAAACTTTTCATAAAATTAAAAAAAAAAATTAAAGCATCATGTGACCTTCCAAAATGTTTGTAAGTGGCTCTTAAGGAAATCTTGCCGCTTTTCTTCCAAATTATCAAAGGTTGCTACAGATTAAACATTTTATCACCAGCTAATTGGTGCTTGCTATTCATGTTATCCATTTTTAAGCTTTTATTTCTGGTTCTTTCTTTTGTACTTTCTTTCATAATAAATGAAATGTTTTTAATTAGATAGAGAGTATAATAAAGATGTTAAGGGGTGTGTCAACCTAGTTGAAATGTCTATGTGTGTTTATCAACTACATTATTTTTGATATCTTGTTAAAAGGTATTAATTTGTGTATTGGTATTTTAGTGAAGTATATGAGTAGGGTCATATATAAGCGGCCCTTTATTATGTAATGAATGTTTTTCCTTATGTATGTTTTTTATAAGGTATCCTCATACAAAAATACTTATATGATAAAATCCAATGGTTTCCCTTAGGTTGATCATCCATAGCTTATCATCACCTCTCTTTGACAAAGTATACTTGCCACCCATTTCATACATGCATGCTAAATAATAGAAATTTTTTAATGTATGTGGCTATCATAATTTCAAATTAGTATCACACCAATTAATTAATTACAATCCCAGCCAATAGGCAACTATCATAAACACAAGTGGCAATCTTCTCTCCAAGAGCTTCCTTAGCTCTCATTATTTAATTTCTTTTTTTAATTATCAAGAAATGCATCTCTTCTATTATGGACAAGATGGTCTCTCAGGGCCAAATCGAATGGAGCCCATTGGTTTGGGGTGGTCAATCTTTGACTTTTTTAAATCATCCTTCTCTTTTTCTTTTTATAATTATATTTTTTTGGTTGTGGCTCTTGGAGCACATGAAAGATTACCAAGGAAATTCTCCTTTACTCACATGGACCCTTTTTTTCTTAAGTTTGATGTTTAGTTTAATGTTCAAGGTTGTTGTCTCTTTCTGTTTGATTTTTTTAACGAAAAACTAGAGGAAAATAAAAGAGTTAGAGAGGTTGTTTTCAACAATGATGTCAAATGCTTTTAGAAAAATTACATGCGTGTAGAAAAACGATGATGTCAATGTTTTAGACATTAGAATATGCTTCCAAGTTTACTTTATTTTATTGTCTTCTTTTCAACTTTTTTTCTTGAAGGATTAGGTTTTACAAACCCAACCTTAATGTGTAAATTTAAACAAGATGATAATTAAGAGTATTTGGGATCAAATTAGGTAAGATGTTGTTTTTGTAACCTAAAGAGGGTAATGTATACATCCATATATATGTATTAGTTTAGAATTTTATTTGGTTTTTTTCTCCATTTTTCTATGTGGACCATAATATTTGTGGTTGGCAAGAAATTTTCTTTTAAAAAAAATGGGACCTATTTTTATAGGGAAGACTTCCATACATTTAGATTTTACATATTTAGTGTATTGATATTATTGTTTTTTAATCGTAGAAAGTGATTCTCTCTATATTTATTTCTCATGTTTACCACGTTAAGTTAGTGAAAGAAAAAATATACATCCTAACGTGACTCTTTAAAATATGAAGTTCATTGGTAATCTAACATAGTACATTTTCTAACTTTCATATAGATTTTAGTAAAAGTAAAAAGATTATTACTAATATATATAATATAAGCTTAGCCAAATTGAGAATTGCTCGATTGATATCAAGTATGTACTATCAATTGAGATCAAAAGATTTATCTTCCACTCATACATTATATATATAAGCTTAAATCAACCATACTGATAATGCTAATCTTTGGGTTTGAGGTATATGACAAGGGTACTAAAGATATGTTAACCTAGTTGGGATGTCTCGGTGTACCTACTAATTAACCCCATTATTCAAACTTTTGTGAACTCTTCAGAAAGATAAATCTACCGTAATCCTTGATCACTTAGCACTAGTTCAACTTTTTTTTTTATACAATATGTATATATAAGAAAGAAGAATGCAACTTTTAATTAACTTGGAAGTAATAGTATAACTTAATTTATGTTAATGTGAATAATTTCATTTGGACTAAATAATATTATAATTTTAACCCCCAAAATTAGATGTGAAACCTAAATGGCATGCTTTTTTCTTTTGAATAATGATGGACATTTCAACCCTAACTTCAATTTAAAAACTTTATTTAAAGACTTGGACTTTATATATAATCAATTAAATAATTGCTTTTTGGTCAATAAGAAGAAATGTGTTAATAAGTAAACTCAAATTGAGACCACAAGAAGAGGCAAAATAAACTTCCTAGTGAGAGTGCATATGAACCCCTACCCACAAAATATATCTTAATTATATCTTATTTAAACTCTCTCTAATATTAAAAATTGCGTCATTCACTATTTATATATATAAATTTTGATTTTAAATTTACTTCTTCTCACTCCAAACTTATTTTTAAAGACCCAAAAACAATAAAAAAAGATTAAATATTACATCTATTTATTATATAATTATGAGTATCTTATCCACTCAAAGTTTTTAATCTTTGGTAATGTTTTCAATATAAAGTACCAATTGAATTAAAATGACCAAATGCGCATAGATCAACTAACACAAAATTTATAATTTAGTAGATTAATCTTTTTCGATCTAATATATTTTCTTCTTTTTTTTTCTAGACATATATATTTTCAATAGGTTACCACCAAAGTAATGGATTTTTTGGTATTATATATCATGTACAAGTTGAGTTAAAAATTTTGAGAAAAAGGAAAAAAGAATTGTTAAGCAGTGATTATGATGTTAGTATTTTTTTTTTTTTTTTTTTTAAGAAAAGAATTGTAGGTTTAGAATAATTCCACTCTCATGTAATATTTTCATTTCAATGGATCAACAACTATCACAATGGCGGATATGTGCATATACCCCAAAGTCAACTTATTTTTCAAATTATTGGAAATCTATTCATTGTTTTTCTTTTTCTTATAAATTAATAATACTAATAATAAGTAAGTAGTGTATTATTAATTAATTATTATAGTAATAATAATAATTTTAGCCGACCTTAACTCAGTGAGTCAAAATACGTGTCGTTCACTTTGCGTAGGAAAGAGAAAGATGAGGAGCGAGGTCGATATGTCGTCCCGGCCGGTTTTTTATTTTCTATTTATAGAACCTCATCCACTTAGTTAAACCGACATCAAAATTAAAAATTAAAGAAACTATTGTGTATGACCCAAAATTTTTAAGAATTTTTTTGCTTTTTAAGAAAAAGGATAATAGAGCTCAATTTTGTAAAAAGATGGAGGCTAGAAATTGTTACTAATTATGTTTATTATGGTGCCTTCAAAGGTTAATTTTTATATAAATATAAAGTATCTAATTGAAAAGGTATAAGGATTGACTTCATGGTGGTCGTGACATTCTCACGAAGGTAGCTTATAACGATATAACTATTTAACATGTACTGACTCGATCGGGCTTTTCTCTAGCCCTTTCTCTCCTTGCTTTCTATACTGACTCGATCATTATTAATTATAAATGAAGCGGAAGTGATGAGGATGCTAAGGGAGTATCCACCTAGTGGAGATGTCCGGGTGCACCCAACTGACCCTACGTATATTTTTCAAAAAATAAAATTATTTAACATGGTATCAAATCATGAGGTCCTATGTTTAATTAATTTGGACTTTTGTAGAGTCATTATCTCTACAAAATTACTCACAAGTGAGTGTGAATAGAACCCTCTAAGAATTGATATATAATATTAAGTTTACTTTACTTCATTGATTTAGTATCATGGTGATAATCCTCTCCAATTTTTGGATTGAAAAGAATTAATTAAAGATCTCATTAACATCTGGTTCGGGGAGATAGATCGAAACTAAAATAAAACAAGCTCTAAATATTGAATCAAAATGGTATTTTAATATATTTCTTTTTTATAATCTTATTTTTATTTTCATCAACACAAGCATTACTTAATTAATTATCTGTACATTGCATTCTTCCTTTCAAAGTTAAGAGGTCTAAATCTCTGGTCGAAATTTGTTGAATACTTTAAAAATGTTTAGACGAGTGAAAAATAAGAATAATAACTCTAAAGATATCTTTCTTAAATTTTGGATTCAAACAAACACTAATGTATACAACAAGTTGCAAATACATCAATTTTAGGATCAAAGTATTAATATACATGTAGCAACTTATATATTAAAAAAATTACAAATATAATAAAATTTATCAACAATAAACTTCTATCATTAATAAATCATAAAAGTATATCAACGATAAAATAAATTTTGTTACATTTATTATTTTTTCTTAAATATTGTTATACATTTTATTTGTATTACATTTGTTATTTTTTCTTAAATATTTTTTATACACTTTACTAATATTCCTAAAATCGTTATCTATTACAATTATCTTATATAGATATTTTCTGTATTCTATTTCACTATTTTTAACAAGTGTTTAGTACAATAATAATAATATTAGAACTAATTTTAAATACAGTAATGTAAACCATAATGATAAAAAAAATATTATAGCAATAAACAGTAATGAATTACTATTCGCCATTTTATAATATTACAATAGACAAATATAGTAATTTATTCTGATTTATCATAAATAGGTTAGCATACCTAAAGAAAACCACTATAAAAAAATAGTCTAGGGTAGCGACTTGTACTAATTCTTAACACAATTTTGCAACAAATTTGTAACACTTTGGTTAATTATTTCGACTACTTAGTAGAGATGGCTTCGTTGTTTATGTTCACATTGTTTATATATCGTAGTAAACTTTTGTGTTGCTAGAAAATTACTATCCAAAAAAATTCAATGAAATAAATTTTTTTATTTTTTTAATTACATAGTTAATTAACTATCATCAATTGACTCATTTCAAATTATTTATTTCTTTATGAATGTTTCTTTAAATGGGTAACTCCTGTTGAAAATTTTTAAATCCTCTTGAATAAAAGAAAATAAAATTGGATAGGATGTCTTTTAGTTATCTATACATATACTAGATTGAATTGGTTGAAACTTATGAAATTATTCATACAATATCATCAATACTTAAAGCATTTAAAGCGATTCAAAAATCATTGTATGAATGTGTTTGTAAGTTTATTTTAAAAATGTATAACAATAAAAGTAATGCAGCAGAGAAGATGGGGAATGTAGTATTCTCCGTCCTCATCTCTGTCTTTAGCTTGCAAGAGAGTTTATCTCTCATTCTCTCTCTCTCTCAATTCTCCGTCTAAACAAGGATTCTTTGCCCCATTAATGGTGTGTCCCGTGGGGTCCCAATTCATACAGAAAAATACACATTTTTATGTATATGTTCCAAAAAATGACCTAATTCTTGATTGTTAAAATCATATTTTAAAACTTTTAATTGAGTTGACATGAAGATAACGAACCGATAAGACATGTCATCATACTTTTAATAATTTTTTCACCTCGCCTAACATTGTACATCCGTGCTTTATTATTTTATTTTTTTGAAAAAGATATATGAATTGGTGGGTGCACCCGGACATCTCCATTAGGTCGACATCCCCTTAGTACACCCTCATCATTCTCACTTCATTAATATCGGAAAAAATCGTTATAAAGCAGGAACCCGTGCTTTATTTTTTGGCTCCCTATCAAAGGTTTAATTTGTTGTAATTATATATTTAAATGCATTCTTAAATAAAGTTCTACGTTATATAATTTTGATTTAGAGGTGAAAAAGGTTTGAATCTTACCAGCCATGGTAAAATTATTAGAATTTTGAACAAAAAAAAATGTTGTATGAACAAACTTTAAGAATCATAAATTTAATTAAAACCAAGAGTTTGAACTCAATAGAAGTAAAAATACCAACTCTAATTTAACCCTAAAAATTTTATTTAAATGAATATACTCAAACAAAACTACATTGTTTCCCAATATCCATATATCACAAGCTAAGATGTCTATCATAATTCTTTTTTGTTTCATTGGAATAAACAGCCATATAAAGTATAAACCCCACACAAAAACCTCAAAATTATCATTAATTAAACACAAAAATCAATACAAATTTTTGAAAATTTTGAAAACTTCAAACACAATGAAAATATTCATATATATATAAATATATATATATATATATATATATATATATATATATATATAATAACAAACAATAGAATAAGAATAGAATATTTCCTAATAAAAACGTCAGCGTTTGAAGTTCTCACTATAAAAACCCTCCAAAGTCCTTGTAGAATCTTCATCCATTGCGCCACATACATTAATCCATATCAATTTCTTCTTCCTTTCTTCTTCTTAATTATTGTCATTTCTTGAGCTCATAAGCTTCACCATGAGTAGTGTTCTCCCAGAAACAATTCAAGAAAAAACTCTCCCAGATGCTTGGGACTACACCGGAAAACCCGCCATCAAGTCCAAAACCGGTGGCTGGGTCGCTGCGGCCATGATTTTAGGTCAATATTTTGTTTTTTTTTCTTCTGTTTAACGTATCGAACTTAAGCTTTTGAGCTGAGTGATTTGTAAAACGGGAATATAATTATTGTGTACAGGACCGGAAGCGGTGGAGAGGCTTACAACGCTTGGGATTGCAGTGAACTTGGTGACGTATTTGACGGAAACAATGCATCTGGGAAATGCTACTGCAGCCAACAATGTCACCAACTTCCTCGGAACCTCCTTTATGCTATGTCTGTTTGGTGGTTTTGTCGCCGACACTTTTCTCGGCCGGTAATTAATAAACAGTATTAGTATTTTTTATTTTTCTTTTTCACATTTTAATTGTAAATTTCGCCTTATACTTTGAAAAAAGATATTATTTTTTTATTATTATTTTATTAAAAAATTTTAAATAGGGTATAGATTTTCAATATGGCTATACTAATTATAGTGAAAATTTTCCTTTTTTAGTTAAAAATGATGTAGAGGTAAGATTTCAAAGTTGGTCAACGTGTCTTAGAATTTTGTAACTATTTTTCTTTTTTTAAGTTAAATTTCAAAAAAGAAAATTAAAAACTATTTTTTAGTTAGCAACAAGTGGAGAAGTAGAAGTAATTATTCCATTTAATTTCAAAAACTAAAAACTTGATAATTACTATAAATTTAAACAAAATTTTGGACTTTTGAGTTTAAGGGTTTTTTTAAGGTAGAAATCACTTTGATGATTATTCTGATTGGTTTTTTTCTTCTTGTGAAAGGTATCTGACGATTTCGATTTTTGCAACCGTTCAAGCAACAGTAAGATTATATTATTTTTATTGGATTAGAGTGTTACTTTGTAATTTAATTATTTTTTAAGATTTTTAGGTTTAAAAGTGGTAAACATATTTTAAAATTTTTTTTTTTTTTTTGATTAATTAGGGTGTAACTCTCTTAACAATCTCCACCATAATTCCAAGTCTCCGACCTCCAAAATGTTCACCGGGAGTTTCAACCACTCCATGCATTATGGCAGACAGCAAGCAGCTGGCAGTTCTCCACACAGCTCTATACTTGACCGCGCTCGGCACCGGCGGCCTAAAATCGAGTGTGTCGGGCTTTGGTTCCGATCAATTTGACGACTCGGACAAAGAGGAGAGAGTGAAGATGTCCAACTTCTTCAATTGGTTCTTCTTCCTTATTAGCATTGGGTCACTTGGAGCTGTGACAATCCTTGTTTACATTCAAGACAATTGGGGCAGGCAATGGGGCTATGGAATATGTGCCTGTGCCATTGTGATGGGATTGGTTGTTTTCTTGTTGGGTACTCGTAAATACCGGTTCAAGAAATTGGTCGGTAGCC
The DNA here is from genome assembly GCF_025177605.1 of Cucumis melo. Lineage (NCBI taxonomy): Eukaryota > Viridiplantae > Streptophyta > Magnoliopsida > Cucurbitales > Cucurbitaceae > Cucumis > Cucumis melo. The sequence goes on from NC_066865.1 coordinate 22,436,334, forward strand.
CGTTAACGCAAATCGCCGCCGTGATTTACGCGGCGTGGAGAAAGAGAAAGTTGGATTTGCCCTCCGATCCATTTTCCTTGTACCAAATTGAAGATGCTGTTGATGGATCCGGAAAGAAGAAGCAGAAGCTACCTCGCACCAAACAATTTAGGTTTGTGCTACTCATGTTTTAACTAGTTAAATTATTTTTATTTTTCCAACGTAAATCAACCAAAAATTAAAAATTAAAAGGATAATATTTTTTAATTATTTCCCATATATAGAAAATTAATCTTCAAAAATTCTAAAGAAACATTATTGAATCAGACCTATTTCAAAAAATTGAAATTTTATATATTCCTACGAGTTTAATCGGTATAAAGTATTAAACATAGTTTAACTGACATAAACATATATATTATCAACCTAAAAGTTAAAGGTTTGAATCATTTTCTTTTAATTATTACCTAGGTGTGAACATTTTCAATATGTAATCCTACCACATAGGCCAAGAAAAACGATCCCAAATTCTACTTTTGGCCATCAATTATATGCCCTTTAATTAGTTTTTTTCTACACTTGGAAGTAGAATAAACAGAGAAAAAGACAAGCATAAGACAAAAAACATTTTCTACACTTGGAAGTTAGCCATAATTGAAGGTTATTATATTTGTTTTTCTCAATTTATAGACAAGAAATTGGAATAATTTTATTCATTATTAAATCATTATAAAGTTAGGACACAATCACCCAACTCTTATTAAACATCCTAGCCGACAATTTTTTTTATTATTATTATTCTATTTTATGAATATATATTATATGAATTCTATATATATAGAATTTTTCATATATAAAACTCGATTGATTGGCTCTGCAAGTTGTGTGAAAAACAATCCAAGTAAATCAAATGGCCTTTGTCTCCAAAGTTTATACTCTCTCACATTGCTTGTCGACCTATCTCTAGCTTTGTTTCTCCAAGAAAAAGAAAACCATTAACTTTTAATTATTACTATTAATACTAAATCTTAATCTTGTGCTTTGAAGTCTTCCATAATATTTAATTCAGATTCTCTCCGCACTTCCTTCTATGTCTTTTGGCTCTCATTTTAAAAAGAGTTTCAAACTTTACTTCAAGCTCTAAGAATCATTTAGTCAATTTTGGATAAGATTAGTGAAGTTTTTATCACATGATCAACTTTTATATATATACTAAGAGACTACTATTTTTGGATAATTGTAACATGCATAGTATTTTTAGGGTTAATAATTTAGTGTATAGAAACATTTTTAAACTATTGAAAATATAAAAAATTTATCGGTGATAAACCCTATTGTTGATAGATTCATTGTTAAGTGATATAGCATGTCACCATGGTATTGAAAAAGAATTTCAACTTTGGTACAATTCAAGTTGAAAGTCCATCGAAAAAAGTTTTTTTTTTTTTTAAGTGAATGTATTTTGGTTTTTGGTGTAGATTTTTGGACAAGGCAGCAATCAAGGATGAAGAAGTAGTTGGCAATGTAGTAAACAAGTGGAAAATATCAACCCTAACAGACATTGAGGAAGTAAAATTGGTGCTTCGGATGCTACCCATTTGGGCAACCACCATTATTTTTTGGACAGTCTATGCCCAAATGACAACATTCTCTGTGTCACAAGCCTCCACAATGAACCGACACATGGGAAAATCCTTCGAAATTCCGGCTGCCTCCCTCACCGTCTTCTTCGTCGCCAGCATTCTCTTAACAGTCCCCATCTACGACCGTTTCATCGTCCCAATAGCATCCAGAATTTTGAAGAACCCACAAGGCCTAAGCCCACTCCAACGTGTGGGGGTCGGCTTGGTTCTATCGATAATAGCCATGATTGCTGCGGCACTAACCGAAATAAAACGATTGAAGGTGGTAGAAGAAAACGGGTTGACGTACAAACCAACTGCAGAGGTGCCATTGAGCGTGTTTTGGTTGGCTCCGCAGTTTTTATTAGTAGGATCAGGTAAAAAGACAATTCACATCCGTCTTTAAATTCATTGTAAATTCAAAAAAACATATATAAAAAGTTAGAATGTAAAACTTTTGTTTTGGCCATGCAGGCGAGGCGTTTACGTACATGGGACAATTGGATTTCTTCTTAAGAGAATGCCCTAAAGGGATGAAGACAATGAGCACAGGGTTGTTTTTAAGCACACTTGCTTTGGGGTTTTTCTTTAGCTCATTGCTAGTTACAATTGTGGGGAAAGTGACTGAGCATGGGAAGCCATGGATACCAGATAATCTCAATGAAGGGAAGCTTTATGATTTCTATTGGCTATTGGCAGTCTTAAGTGTGTTGAATTTGATGGTGTTTTTGGTTTGTGCTAAGTGGTATGTGTACAAGGAAAAGAGGTTGGCTGATGAAGGGATTGAATTGGAGGACTGTGGGCCAACTGTCCACTGAAAATCTCCATGCACACATAATATAAATATTGTCACTTTTCTCTCTCACTTTGTTTAATTTGTGTGTGGATTTTTTGTTTTAAGCATACAAGTTTTAGAAGCCCTTTTGAATGGGGTGGTACCCTTTGCTTTTTAATAATGTGTAAAGTTCATATATGTAAAGTTTTGATGTACCAAAAGGCCAAAGGAAAAAAGTGAGAATCGCTTTTGGAAGTTCTCAAATATAATACAAAAAGTTTGGATCATGTTACTTCCTTTTATCTTTCTTGAATTGGTTAATCAATATGTATTAAATAAAAAGAAAATAATATTACAAGAACTTAGGGACACATGATCTTTCTATATCACTTACTTTAGTATCATTTTAAATCATCTATAGACTTAAAAGCTTAATTAAATGGTAAAAGTAAATTTAATCATATATCATAATATGAACAACCATCTAGCTTCTAATTCTCACTTTATTTATAATTTAAAATGCATAGTATATTTCACTCTTTTAAGTTAGTTATATTGTAGTTTTACTTTTTTCATAGAAAGATATTCAAATTCAAGTTTATATTTTTTCTAAAAAAGTTAAATAATATACATTTTTAAGATAATCTAAATTTTTTGGTTATCTACTCTTTCTCAACAAAGAAAATAACAAGTGAATCTAAAGAGAAATCGTCAGTATCTAAACAAGCTAATTTGGTAAGTGAATATAAAGTTGAAATCATACGTATAATAATCGTATAGGTTTGAACTTTTAGGGCTATATGTTTATCTAAAAAATACTTCTTCTTTTTTTTTCTACTTATTCTCCATGAAGTGCTTTTAATTGTTCCCTTTAAAAAGAAGTTATAGAAAATCTCAAAAGTTTCGAATTTGTGTACCTATGCATATATTATATTAAATACGTTAATCAACTCTATTAGCTTAAAAAAAACAAAAAAAAAAAAAAGAGTAAATGAACTCTATTAGTTTTATGTTTATATCATAGAGTAACTATGTAATTATTTTATAAAATTATTATAAATGGTAAAATTGTTGAAAATATTTCGAAATATAACAAAATTTCATAACAATCTATCTGTATCTATCAACAACAATTAGTTATAGATGATAGTAGTGATATTAATCAATGTTTATCAACATCTATCAGTGATACTTTTTCATACTTGTAGTTCATTTGCTACATATTAGGATATCTTTTTAAAAGATTGTTCGATAGTATGAAATTCTATCTCAAAATCAATTGACTATAAGAAGAGTAGTTCATCTACTTTATAAGGAGTGTGAGTTTCCCTGGTTTTTCAATGTGAAACTTTTAACATCTCAACAAAAATATAAACTAAGGATGAGAATTGATTAGAGAAAAAATGTTTTTTTCTAAAGAAAAAAATTATTTTTATTTAAATTCTTTTGAAAAGTTTTTCAACTTAAAAGTGTTTCAAAAACTATTTTGAATGGTTACCAAACATTACAATATTTTTTAAAATAACTTATTTTCAAAATAAAACACTTAAATAGAACGTTCTTGCTAGAATGAATAAAGTTCAATAAAACATGTTAGATTACTTTTAAACTACGTTAATTAGATTCACTTTAAAGATTCATAGTTACATTAATGATCGAGATAATCAAACTCAATATTATCGAGAGGAGAAGTTGTGAAAACATATATTATGATTTGAAGATCAAATGAATAAAACAGACATGAAAATAATGAGACCCCATGTGAAAATCCTATTGGGAATCAACAAAGAAAGCAATTCTCCAATATTATAATCTGTATAGAAATGAGTAGAAAGGGATCGAAAAGATCAAAATTGGAAGATCCACATGAATCAAAGTGAGATACCGAAGGAGAAAGAGAAAGAGAATTATTTGCAATTCCTTATAATGTGGATCTCATTCTCTTTGGCCTCTCAATAATTATCTAATCATAATATAAGATATATATATTTATATATAATTATCTTGTAATAGTAATAAGGATATATTAAGTTTTGATAGAATCTCCAACTAGGGGAAGAAGTATCTGCTTTTGGTTTGCTATTTTAATGCACCTCTTAAGAAGAGGCAGATTCCTCCCCACACCCATTTTCATTATATATATATATATATATATATATATATATATATATATATATATATATATATATATATATAATTTAATTTATTTGTTTAAAATTTTTGTATTGAGGAGAGTTGAAATTGGAATACATCCTTACCCAGTTAGCCCTCACACAATTATTCATGAACAAAAATTCAAAATTTGAGCAAAAATGTATATATATATATGGGATTCACATTTCAAATTTTAAAACAAAAACAAAAATTCCTTTCTGAAATTGGTTATAAAACTAAACTTATACTATTTGTTTTTTTTTTATTATTATTATTATTTTAAAAATAGGGTTTGTTTGTTAATGATTTATACATTAAAAATGGCAAAATTACTTAAAATATTTACAAAATACAGCAAAATATCATATTTTATCAACGATAAGCATTGATAGATGCTAATAGAAGTCTATTAATATATATTAAATGCATTGATAAACATTGATAGAAGTCTATCGGTATCTATCATTGATAGAATCTGAAAGATTACTGTATTTTGTAAATGTTTTGATTCATTATACTATATTTGAAAATACCCCATTTATATAAGAAAAATATTGTAAATGAGAAAATATTGAAAATATTTATATTAGCAAAGTAATAGAAATATACATCATTGAATCTAAAAATTTGTTATATTTGTAGTTTTTTTTTTTTTGTTATATTTCGTTTATTTACTATAATTTAGAGTATTAAATCTTAAAGTAAGAGATAGAAAGGTTGATCTTTTTGAATTTTTAAGTTTTTAATTACTAAATTCATTGATTTTTAAAAGTCAGACTCAAAATGGTTAAATAATTTTTGTACTTTTTAGGTAGCATTTGATTAAATATTAAGTATCTAAATTCTTTCTTGAAAAATTAAAAAAAAAAAATTTAATTTTCAAAGATTATAAGCTTATTAATTTAAAAAAAATTAAAAGTTGAAATCAAATGGTTTCAAACTAAATTTAAACTTCAGATTTTTTTTTCTTATAGAAGAAAACTAAAAACATTTAGTTTAGTTTTATGATGAGTTGTTTTTGAGTTATATCAACTCGTCTTATAATTAAGGTTGCGTCCAATAATAATTTAGACAACGTTTAATGACTATTTAGGTATAATTTTTTTTTTTTTTTTTGTTTTTGGGAATTTAAGCTTAAACAATGATAATTATTTTGTTTTGGAATCTTGTGAATCTCATGCTGTTGTCCCAATCTGAAGCAAACTTGAAACCAAATTACCTCTATCTTACATTACATTAAATGGACAGAACAGACCAATAAACATATACATTTATATTTATATATAATTTGGTTTAATTTGATGATTTTAATTTTAAAGAGAGAGAATCAATGGCACATAAATAATGCATAGGATATCTTATTTTTTGTAGCACTGCCAGGGAACACTACAGATTGAATGGAATCATCTATGTGTTAGTTAATCTCTTTTAATTTCATTTTTTTTTTATAAAGGGTGGTTTATGGTATCACAAGTTTCAAAATTTAACTTTGTTTATCATTAATTTTTTTAATACAACAATTGATGTTCAATTTTCATCAAAAAAAAATGCACTTGATACGTGACAACAATGGTAAATTTGTAATTTAGGGAAGAAAGGACCAACAAAACAAAGAAAAAATAGGCTTTCGTTGACTCATATATGAAACCATAATGGTGTATTTTATAGGGGATTTGATGTAGGATTTATCTAATTGGGGATTGGATTACGACATGTGTTCTTTCTAAATCATAGATAAGATAGGTTATCTTTCAAACTAAGTGAATCCAGGGTGTGCATTTGACGTGCCTTGTTCATTAAATTTTGATTCTTGACCTCGACAAAGGATGAGTTTAGGAGGTTGGTTTAGGCTTTTAACCAAAACCATCATTTTCTCAAGACCCATCCAAAGTAGCTTATAGGAAGCTTCATTCATCAAACGGAGAAGGTCGACTTCGGCGTTATCCTAGCTCATGATGGCTGAAGCCAAGGATGAGGAGGTTGGGTTGGGCTTTTGGCCCAAACCATAATCTTTCCAAAGCCCAAATAGACCATTGATCAATTCTTGTGACCCACATTTCTGTTCCTAAATTGGTGATTAGTTCATCACTTGTTATAGAATCAACATGACGTTCATTGTTAATTTTCGAGTTACTTATCACTCTATGATTGTCGAAGGTTGATTCTATTTTTATGGTCATCAAATATTGATCATTGAGTGAGTAACCATGACCGACATTAATATCTATCTCAGAGATATTCACATCCTCTACACTAACATCATCATCGAAATCTTGACATGTCTACATCAAAGAATTAACTCTATACTATAAAACAAACTCATATCTATCTTCACCGAAATCGAATATTGGACCACATTATCATATAATGGACTCAAAGGAACGTCACTCAGCCTAATATCACATTCATGAATTAAAATAAAATGGAAGGAAAATGATGGTATACATTCTAGGCCATTGGGATTTGGAAAATGAAGGTATCATAGTCTGACTGCTCTACACTGCCATTGACAACTTAGACCTTAAAAGTGTCATATAAGACATAGGCAACCAATTGAGCAAGATAGAGGTCTTCCTTATATTACGACCTTATATTACTGATCACAAAAGGAGAGACATTCAAACAAACATTATACAAACATCTTATTCCTAACTCAAACTTAGTATAATTTCTCACTTCTATATAGTTGCCCAAAAAAATCCTCATTGATTCATCTCGATTGCCCCTACGTGTTCTTTCTCCTTCTTCTTCCATTTGCCACCGGAACAAACAAATACGCATGCAAGGTATCCCGAATAAAACTATTAGAATTCTAAGGAGAATCATGTCTCTCAATTCAATTTAAAATGTGAATATCTCATTCGATATTTAATTCTTTTAAGCCATCTAGGTGCAATATACACATGAATATTGGTCAAGATTTATGTGTGTCGTTAATTTAGGTTGAGACTACATAAAAGATAGCATGAAATATATTTTTCAAAACCAAGAGGATGGATGTCGAAAACCAAACATCTTTAATGAAGACATGATTGAGATAAATATTGTTTTTCATGTGCGTAAAAAAATGTGTTGAATGAAACACCAAAATACGTAAAGCAGATATATTTTGAGAGCATAAAGTTGTTGAACAAGTCAAGATGGAGTTTCTAAAATACTGATTTAAGTAATAATTAGGGTATAATAAAAATTAATCGGTGGCATAAAATTAAAAACAGTTTTCGTCAGTCTCGATCTTGGTCAGAATGGATCGAAACAAAAAACTATTTGAACGAGTTTATAAAAGTATATTGGTTATAAAATATGAAAACTTTAAAGAGTGATTGACTTTCTATATTATAGTTAATGTGAATATAGTTCAAACTAACCTTCTTTTCAAAGAGAGGAAGGTGCCGTCTAAATGAAAGCAAGAAAAAATGTACGAAAAGTTCAATCGTATGTTCAAACGGGTGGTCAAATTATAAGTTTTGCATATTACCATAGTTTCCAAAGAGAGCTTGGTGCCTTAGGTATTACAATGCTTAATTACTTTTAATGGAAGCAGAAGAAATGAATGATATAGAAGAATAAGCAATAGTTTATTGGGCTTTGGGGGGAAAAATTAAGATTCAGATGAGAAGTGAGGAAGCAATAATACTACATCAACTATTCTCCCCTTTACATTTGGAAGAGATTACGACAACACCTTGTCAAGCTATCTATGACCTAATCCCAAATAGTAAACCTTCAAAGTAAGCAAAAAAAAATGGCCATAGATAGATATCACTATATCACTTTCCTTGAGATTGTGTAGATCATAAATCTTCTTCCCATTCCAATCGGCCACAACTCCTCGTCGTTCCATTGATCGGTTTCGAGGATCTTCATTTATCATACCTCCCTTACATCTGCAAAGTTGCATCAAACCTACATTTAAACATGTTTAATAACTATTTCATTTTCTTAAATGTACTCGTGTGTGAGCCAACTTAAGGGTCTTTGACTAATCTCACAACCAACTCTTCAATAACCAAGAATTTTTAATACATGTATGTGTACATGAATTCCAAGGATTTAAAACTTAAACGTGTAACCATCATAGTTTGAATCTAAAATGTACAAACACTTTAGTTTGGCTAGTGTTGTTTGTGTCGGATGCATATTAATTAGACACATATCGAACATTTATTAGTGCAAAATAGATGTATTAGAAACTAGTTGCACAAAGTCATTGAGAATTTCGAATATACTAAGACATATATGTATGTATGAGAATAATAATAAATTTTGAGCAATGTTCGTCATGATGTGTTGATGTGTCGATGGGTCTATGTCACATCCGTGTCTTGTATTTGGTATATTTCTTAGGGCTGAACCTATCTTTTTCATACTAAGTCCTTTCTCATTTTTAGTTTCAATAACAACTAAGTCCTTTTTTCATTTTTAGTTCCAATAATGACTAGGTCAACTCATCTGATGGTTAATAGCGGTTTTGTTCTCTCAAGTTTTTATCTTCAATATGATTTTGTTTTTCCCCTCCAACGAGAAATTATATTTTTCTCTTGAACTTTTAGGTATTTATTGAATACTAAATTTAAAGTTTATGAACTTTTTCGACTCTTTTAAATATGTTTATTGAATACAAAATTAAAAAATAAAGGATCTTTTAAACATTTTGAAATTCAGACCAACTTCAAAAAGTTCAAACACAAAACTTAAAATTTAATCCAAATATAATAATAAGCTTGGAAAACTTTACAAATGAATGTGTATGGTAGATTTATAACTTAAATAAGAGAATCATTATTTGATATTCCTGTGTAATTTAATTTTCCAATAATAAGAAATTAAAGGCAGATATCAAATGTTTACTTTATTTTTTCAAACCAAAACAAAAAGAGACAGAAAATTCAAAGTTAAGAGAATGTTATTATGCAGTTTGAAAATTTGAGAACGAGAAAAAGTATACCAAGAGTTTGTTTGGAATGACTTTAACTAGAACCCGATTTATGGCTTTTGTAAACTGCATTTTTTTTTTCTTTTTCTTTTTTCCTTTTTCCTTTATACTTCATCTACAAGTTAACTGCCTTGACAATTTTGTACCATGTTACTTACAGAAGGAAATCTTGTTATGACGTTCTTAACTTTAAGAAAGAAAAACACTGACCTGAATCCTGATTATCATTCTTCTAATTCTCCGTAACCTCCTCGTTCAATTCCCCAAATATATCTGCACAATCATCCCATTTCCTCTCTTCCCTTGCTTCCCAATACCCTCCGACATATCGAAAGGATCCGTCTTCACCCTCTCTCTGAAACCATCTCGGCTTCCAACCATTTTCTTGTAACTTCCTTGACTGAAATAGACGAACTACAATGAATCACCAAGAGAAAAGAAGCGGTAGATAACGAAGAAAAACCCAAGAGATCAAAAGAAGAGCTTGACATACAATTCTTTGCCTCTGTTCTAACCGTAACTTCTCTGCATTGGCTTTATCATACTGGCCATTTTCCAGATGTCGTTGATCTGGTCGAAGTCTAGAATCCGTGGGAGGGAGCAACTCCTTAATCCGTGATCAAATATCCAGGATCAGACAAAGCTATACAAAACAATTAGAGATACACAAAGAAGGGTGTATGTATATGGTAGAGGCAAATGCTTATATATGCTAAATGACTGATTTTTTCAACACATATCATGTGTGACTATACCTTGAGACCTGGTGTCAGCTCATTCAAAGTGATTGCAAATGAAGTCAAGTTGTATCGAGTCAGATTCTGTGGTGGTTCGCTGCTTTTCCACAATAAAGTGCCATCACAACTCTTTGAATTTACATTATTGTGGCCATTTACGTAATACATGCTGTCGTCCCACTTCCCAAACAATGTGGCTACTTTTTCACCGGTAACATCTTCGACGTACCCCTGAACCTACACATATGTAGTATATATAGGAGGTTAGTTTCTTCGTTAGAACGAAGAGAAGGATGAGAACTCCCATCAATGATCTAGATCAAACCTGACGAGGATTTCGGTCAAGAAAAGACTGCTCTTTGAACTTGAGGTTGCAAGAATAGTCCCTATTACCACGTATGTGCATCGTTCCATGGTGATCACAATATACTTTCCCGAGGATGAGATTATAAATATTCGTTGTTACCTAAAAGAAATCATAAAATGTAATGAATAATGATCATCTATGAAGAATTAAATTTCCACATCATATTGTACTGGATAATGATCATCTTGACCCAAAAAAGAAAATAATAGAAACTTACGTTTTTCTTATTAATTTTTTGAAATCAAGAAAGTCCAAGAATTCAGAGGGGGTTATGAGTGAGTAATTTATTTTCTCTATTTGAGATGAAGCACTATGTCTTCTCCAAAGCTAACTTCCAAGTAAATAACTATACTCAAGAAAAGGAAAACAAATTATGGTATTTAACAATTCACATACCTTGCTCCACTGGAAGATTTCGCCATCATCAAACTCGAGTGTGAGAACTCCAAGAGGGTCCAGCTGAATTGACCTTCCTGAGAATTTGGACTGAAGGTTGCTATCTCCCCAAAACTTCCACCCTCTCCCTTCACAATGGCATGCTATCAGAGTTGGATGGTGGCTAACCTATATAAATACACATCCGTTTGGAATTACTTTTACAATTATCTCATCACATACTCAAGTATAATTTCTCATCCCATTTACTCACCTTCTCAGAGAAAAACCGAATCCCTTTCTCTGGAAAATCGGCTTCATAAGTTTCCCCCAACAGGGGATTGAATGGTTTGCAATGCCTGCCTTCGGACGAAGCATATCCCGAAACCGCGAATGCTGCAACATTGAGAATCCTTTGTAGACTATTTCCCTGCCCACAATACAATTTCCCAAATCCTAATTTCATTTCCATGCATAGCAAGGTATGTAAGAAGCTTGTATCTTCTTGTAAAAGCTCACCTGCTTTCCTTGCTCGTATGCCTGATCTAATAGATACGAATACTCCATGTCTTCACAGCATTTCTGCAGTGACGATATCGGTTCATTGAAGTAAACAGGGAGACATACTCTTGTCAGATCTTTTCCCACATTGTCTTTGATCATTGACCAAAGGCTAACTCGTTTCTCCTTCTCCACTGGATCAGGAAGCCGTTTTCGCCTTTGAATGTGTGAATATTTATTCTGTAACCGCATTTTAGCAGTCATTGTCTCAGCATTGTCATAATGACAATTTTCAGCCTTGCTATCAACTTCATCATCGACAGAATTTTCAGAGAAAGAATCCTTGGTGTCGTAAAAGAACACTTCATCTTCGTCCGAAACCTCCTCCTCAAACTCCTGTTTCTCGATATCATCCGATTCTGTGGTGCTGCATTCTACAAACCAAATACAAGTAAATAATGTACCAATCTTCAAGCAAAACAACACATCCAACAAGATCTCAGTTTATAACCACAAAGTTTGTAACACTGTATGCAACTCAGATTTTTATGGTCACCAATGCATAATTTACAAGTAAACTCAACATCTATCAACTTAACCCGCAATTTTCCAAAATCACATCTTACATTAAAATCACAACAGACATCAAACCCTTCTTTAAAATTTTTAACAAAAACAGAGGTAACACAGACCAGCAAAGTATAAATCTCTTAAAAGAAACAGTTCCGTCTTGTGCTGAAATACCCAAAAAAAGAAAAAAAAAAAGAGGTTAAGAAAAACTCCTCTGTTTGGTCCTAAGAATGTTCTTACAAAAATTTGGAAAGAGGGGCATCTTTAAACCAAGAGAGGACCAAAAATAAGAGAGGGAGATGGAGAGGGATGAAGAAAAAATAGTTCTTTTATTCTACTTCAAGATTTAAAAGTTTTTTAAATCTCAACCAGCATAACTTTCAAGATAAATGAATACTATATTTTCAAAATATTAACCAGTGCAATTTTCATCTAGTTGATAGCTTTGCCATGTAGTTTACTATTTTATATCAACCACACACAACAAACTGAGACGAGAAAGAATAAAAAAGGTACATGTAAAAGCAGATTTAATCAAATAAGGAGCAGAAAAGAGAAGAGGAAGGACCACTATATTTTCCATGTTCTTCAGAGGAAAGATCATGTTTTGCAAGTTGGAATTCGCCATCATTTGTTCCAGAAGCTTCAGCTTCAAAACTAGCAGCCTGAATATAATGATCTAATCTATCAGGCTTATGAGTGACATATTAATAGGTAGATAGACAAAAGAATCATATGAACTCAAACTAAGAATCAATTTCTGGACTTGGTTAACATTCGAATCAGGAGGTTATGTGTTCAAATCCCTATAATTTCCTTTCCCCCCAATTAACATTAATTTTCTTTCATTAGATCTTCTGCAAAATTTCAATCTCCAAAGGAAGGGGGAGTATTGAAGCGTTGATATAATTAAATCGACCACAACTTATCAGCTTCGGTTTTTTATCAATTGATGATTTAACATTTCCTAACTGGACTCTCTGTACATTGAAGCTATGTACATTGTGCCAAAAACGGCAAACTTAAAATGAGGAGAAAAGTAATGCATAATCCTTTCCCATGTTAGAATCAAATATATCAAGATGCCTTAACAGAGTCCATTAACGGATCGAGATTCACATGTGTTACATGTCATAATCTGCTTAAAAAATCACTTCACCAGATATCAGCATTAGTTAGATGTGTAAATGAATATGCAATTTTTTGTTAGTCTATCTATTATCCTTCCAGCAAGTTAGACCTTAGGATGCTCCAAATAAGAGAAGTCCTGAGATGATAATGGTGGATATAAATACAATGCCTACAAAGATAATGGCCGCCCTTCAATCACAAGATACTAACAATGTGGAAACGGATTCAAAAGGTAACATTACCTCCAACTGCCTAATTGTGTCGAGCAGGTTATATCGTTCTTCACATAGAACTTGAAGCTGCCCTTGAATTTCGGAGAATTCAGAGAGCATTATCTGTTCGCAATCATTTACAAGAGTTTCACTGATTCCCTCTTCAATTAAACGCTTCTTCAGTCTATCCGTCGACACAGATAAATCACTTGGCACGGGAGAGAGATTATAATTCAATGATGTTTGAGGAGATATGCTGCGATTGGAAGCCAATGCTTGAATCCAAGCCCCTCGATCACTTTTTGAATTAGTTCTCAAATGAAGAGTCTTTGTAGCAGTGGATATATAAAACCTCCTATCATCCGACTTGCTCTCTCGAAATGATCCGATCTGTGTTAACAAATTTTAGAAATTAGAAATGGCACATTACATCTAGCCATAATAAATTATATTCTTTTACTTTTTCCTCTCACAAAACAAAACCCACAAGATTACTAATAACATCTTCTGAAGCCTGCAAGGAAGTACAAAACAAAAGTTAACATTTTTTTTCCTCTTTTCTTGGTGGTGATTTCATTTTGATTACTCCATAAGTAAGCCAAATAGTTACTCGCTCAGAATAAATTCTTTAAAAATGGGTCATACCCAAAAAGGAGAATAAAAGTAATAGGAAAAAACTGGTGTCAATAAACACAAATTTTATTCCTTCAATAGGTTATCTCTCTCTCTCTCTCTCTCTCTCTCTCTCTCTCTCTCTCTCTTTTTGAGTTGTCGGCTAAAGCAAGAATAAAAAGACAGTGCGTCAAGGAAAGAAAGAAAGGAAGGAAAAAACCTGAAGTAATTGCATTGGCAAGTACAGATTTGGAAAACATCCATAAAATGAGTTTAGAGAGATGAAATGAAATGCAATCAATCTCAGAAACAGTAAAAGGAAGGAAGGAAAAGGTCAAATTCAGAGAGTGTAAAGAGAAGAGGGAGATTAAAAAAAGGGTTAGAGATTTCAAATCCAACAAAAATTGATGATTCAAAACAGTGTAGAAAAATGTGAAACAAACATCAGTTAACCCTAAACATTCAGTCAAAACTAAAATGACCCATTAATCCACCTGTGGATGTGACCCACTAGACATGAACAAGCAGTTAGAAAACTGTGAAAATTTTTGCAATTAAGTTCATCAGAGGATGACCCAGTAAAGAGAGAGAGAGTAAATGCAAGAAGAAATATGACGAACAATGCTATAAACCTGTGGTTCACGCGTTTCCTTTTTGCTCAGATTTCAATGCCCCCCTGAGTATCTGGCAAAATCAGACTCAGCCTCAGACTCAGAGGGAGAGAGAAAAGAGAGACATTTTCAGAGAGAAAGAAAAATTAAAATGCCATTAATGGGTAAAACATTAAGCTAAAGAGTTATTCGAATGTAAATGTTGCCCCATAACGGTAAGCTATTCTTCTCTCTTTAGCGCCAAATTCATGACCTAAAAAGCATACCCCATTGCAAATTCGATGCTCTGCTTCAGATCATCAGATCATAACAAAAGAAAAAAAGAAAAAAAGAAACCCAGATCGTAAAATTTCAAATTGGAGATCCTAATCCCCAATTTCGTTCATAAGTTTTTATTATACCTTCAAATGAACCACTCCCACCGCTTTCTGATGCTTTCGTCTCCCTCCACCTTTCTCATCACCCCTGGGAATCCGATTGCTCGAAACCTCTCCGATCAATCGAACATCATCATATGGAGCAAGAAGGTTTAGATTCTCGGGTCGGCGAATCTTTGCATAAGATAACACCCCATTACGAAGGAAAAACCATCTCGATCGCCACCCTTTACCGTAATTAGTCCACTTATGAAGAACTCCAGCGACAGCTGATTTGGATCCGGTTGGTCGTTTGATGACATTCCCATCAGATCCATCAGAAAACGCCGCTAAACTAGCGGGCATGCTTTTGGTTCTAGAGAGAGCCAAAGCCGCAGCAGCCTCATCCTTGGACTTACTATTATCTCCATCACCACCACATGGTCCGATTCCAAAAGTATCCACGGAGATACAACACAGAGGGTGCATTTCCTTCACCTTCATATTGCCTGTAGAATCCGTTTTACCCTCATGAATCAATCCTGAGAATCTGTGCTTCCGGTCAATTGGAATGGAGAGGAAGATGGAAAAAAGGCATAAAAGGGAAAAATGTGGGAAGTTGGGTATTTAAGAGAAATGGGTGACAGAGTGTGTGTCCGTTGCAAACGGGGCTGTTAGAGGAGAGAGAAAGAATTAGATAGGAATCAATGGCGAAGAAGAAAGTGAAAAAGGAAAAGAAAATGGTGGAAGAGAAAGGATTACTTATATATACAGCAAAGAATTGAAAGAGAGAGGAGAAAGAGAGCTAAGGAAGAAAGTGGGACATAGAGGGAGATGTGGCAGATGGGTGAAATTAATGGAAGAGAAACACATTACATTACCAATATTGTTTCTTTTTAAACTAATTTATGTTCTAATCGGAATTACTCCATTGTTCTTTTAAACTACATCTTTTGTTATCATTATTCTACTAATTAGAATCATGTACAACAACTCTTGACAACAAATATCTAGACCACCGAAGTCTTCTGTAAAGTTTAAAAATCAAATGATTGTCAAACAAGCCATCAGCGTTCCCATCAGAAACATCGTTTCTACTACTCCATTAGTGTCTAAACTTTCGTATTTATATTTAATAATTTTTAAATTTTAGGTTTGGACCTTCAAAATTACATAACCGCTTAAATTGTATTGATTATATAGGTTTGAGAATTCCATTTTTATCATTTGTGAATTCGATTTTTATCATTACCCTACGATAGTTTAATTTTAACATTTTTAATTAAAAGTTCGATAACCGAATGATTTTGTGGATAAAACTTAATAACAGGGAGTGATTAAATGAAAATATAAAATTTTAGGGACTAAGATTGAAGTAATGAAAAGATAGAGAGGAGTTTGGTTAGAATGAGGGAGAAAGGTTGACAAAGAGTGGCAATTGGCAACTGCTTCTTTAACTCACTCCTTCTTTTTATTTATTGCTCATTTATTTATTTATTTATTTATTTATTTTTCTTTTTTTTTCACTTTTTTTTTCAAGTAATTTCATTGTCAGATCAACATAAATACTATGCATCCCATGTGAGTACCAAAAAAAGTTAAATTCTCAAAAGCACAAATTAAAAAGTAAAAATAAAAATAAAAAAGGATTCATAATTAAACTAATTAAATTATTAATATCACCGACCAATAAAGGGGTTATTTGGAAAAATAGTGTTTGTTTTAAATAATTTCAATCCCAATAAAAACCAAACTTTCTACAATAATAATTTTTAAGAATCAAGTTGGGTTTAAATAAATTACTTTCATTAAATAAAAAGCATTCTCTAAATCAAAGCATTAAATGTTTTTTTTAATTCAAATAATTAAAAATTTAGATATCCAAAGTTTTTTCTTTTACAAATTATTAATTTAATTTAGTTTCTATTTATTTTAGCATTTAAATATTTATGAATTTTTTTTCTAATTATGAAAATAATAGAGAAAAATGTCTTACATTCGACATAGGGGTTTTTTTTTTTTTTTTTATCTAAACCATAATGTTGGCTCATATTATATCTAAATCTTCAAAAAAAAAATATGTAAATAAAAATTGTTCATTCAACAATAATGACTTGCTTTCGCTGATTTATTTTATTTTGTTTATGTAAAATTTCCTTTGCTTCATTAGCCTAATCTCAAAACTATTAGTTCATTTGTGGGTTAATTTATTTTATAAGAATTTATTTTTTAAAGTATACATTTAGATTACCATGTTTGTTTTGTTTTTCATATAATATACTCGAACATCTAAGAATATTCTAAGAGAGTTTTTGAGAAGTTTTTTGATGGCCTCTTAAAACATGGATTTTTAGATATCTAGATTCTCGCGTAAAAGACATTACCCTTTTTCTACTTTTTTACCTTCCGGTTTTGTCCTCTATATATATATATAGTGACCAAGGTTTTGTGATAACTCTTATAGTACTTACTATTTATCTTAGGTTTTTCATCCGGAACCACATATGTGTGAAATTTTATCAATTTTGGGAGACTATATGTCAATAAAGTTTTATCAAATTAAAATTATAGAGAGTACAATCTAACCTAATCTAATATAACCGTTCGTAATGGTCAAATTTGTAATTTAACTAAAAGCAAGAAAAGAAAAAAAATGTTCATTTTTTTAATTCAACATAAAATAACTAAAGTAGTTAGTGAGAAAGGATATTTTGGGAAAATAAGTTTAAAATTCCTATGGTAAATAATTTAAAAATTCAAAAATAAAAATATTTTTTAAAATTCAAAATAATTAAACTCGTCAATGTACATACTACCAAACAAATAAAAATGTACTTCAAGTTGCATGAATTTACCATATCTTCAACACAATCATGAATTTCTCAAATGAGTCGTTGACGAATCATAAAACACACATGTTGTTAAAGAAAATTTGGTACAATCGCTAACATGGTAGCACCCAACTTTATAACCAAACTTCATTCTTGTCGTTAGGAACAAAATTCAACTCATTAGATACACTTTCAATAATTAAAAAAAAAAAAGGTTAAAATAGCATCGACCTTTTTCTAAATAAAACTCTATGCATTTAGTAAATGTGAAGCATTTAAATGTTAATGTGTTCAGATAATGATTTTATTTGAAGTCGATGGTTTGAATTTTAGAAGAATATTATATTATGGATGAGTAGTGAGTGATGAGAAGTAGAAAAAAGAAATTGGGGGGGGGGGGGGGGGGGGTTGGATTGGTCAAAGAATAGGTATGATGAAATAGACGTAACGGTGGATACAACAAAGTTTTGCGAAGCCTTGAAAACGAGGTAGATTCCAACTCCTTACGTAATTTTACAAACTCTTTTCTTTTCTTTTTTTTTTTTTAAAAAAAAAGAATTCTATTTAATAAATAAAAATTTTTAATATAGGACGACCACGTGGGATTGCAACAGTGGAGGGCCCCCTTTCTAAAATATAAATCAAAATGGTAGGTGTGTGCCACGCATGATTGACACCTCAGATTCATTACACTCTCCTCTCCTCTCCTCTCCATTTTACATTTTACTTAATTTGTTCTATTTATAATTTTTTATTATTCAAAATTACAAATTTTCTATTAAATAACTCGTGCATATTAGAATTTCATTTAAATAATTATTGCCATGGTTTAATTTCCATCTACTTTGCTTACTTTACTTTTGAAATTTCTGTATCATTTTCTCACTTATAATTCCTAAATTTCTTTTTATAAAAATTATTGAAATTCTAAGTTTAAATTTAAAAAGACCAAAATATGTTTTTTTCTTTTCCAAAATTTGTACTTAAAAATAATATTGCTTTGATTTTTAAAAACGCACTTAAAAACTTAGACTTTGAAAGAAAAATCGACCTATATGGTAATAAAATTTATAAATCTATTATACAGAAAATTGAAATTAAAAGTCAGTAACTTTCCTTTAAGCATGCATAATAATTTTAAATTTTAAAAAAATATACTCTAGAAAAATCTATTAAACACAAAATTAAAAATTTATTATCTATTAGACATTTCTAAGAATAAAAATCCATATTAAACCAAATAACTTATGGCCGTAATTTAACCTTAAAAATTTCTTTTGTCGATTTCAAATAGAGAAAGAGATGAAAATTAATAGGGTACATATTAAAATTTATTTCCACTATTAGTTTTTTTTAAAAGGCTATATATTAATATTTCATTTATAATCTTGAAAAATATATTCAACGAGGTCTTTTATAAAACAAAAGTTACTGTTTCATTTTTCTATTTCAATAAATATAACTTTAAAAGATTAAGGAGTCGTTTGAAACACCAACGATAAAGTTGGTGGATAGCCCACTCTATGATTGTAACTTCGGATATAATAGTAGTATATATAACTATTTATAACCTACAATTAAGTATAGTAAAATATTATTTCAAAATCTTTTTTGGTACCATTTTTATTATTTGCTATAATATTTACTGTTTTTCACTCGTGTATTTATTTATTTGTTGCAATATTTACTATTTATACCCACACAGATAAAATAGCTTATATTTGAAATACAAATAATTAAAATTTATATTAAAATAATTTGTACCAACCTTAAACCGTACAAACTATAATAATCAACTCAACATTATAAATACTCTCTAATATTAAAACGATAGAACATGTCTACGTATAAAACTGAAATAAAACTAAAAAAATAAAAAAAAAACGAATCATATATATGATATTTTTAACAATTATTTAAATGATGGAAGACTATGAGATTAGGGTGGGGTATTTAATACACATAATTAAGGAATGAGATTTAGAAAAGGAGAAGGATTAGGGTACCCTAATCCCTAGTTCCTAAACTTTTGCTTACATTTCATATTTTCGAGGAAAAGTGTCTCTTCGAATCCAACCCATCAATAACGTAGCGTGCAATTTTTAATATGTTTCCCTTTAAATTTAAACCCACTTTGCTAAATAAAATCCATACTTTATCACCTTTTTTTTTTTTTTTCCTTTCGTACTAATTAGATCAATTTTTTGTGTACATCTCTTAATTAATCATCCCATAATTTTCAGTTCACTCATTATTTCATTTTTCTTTATTTTTACCCACATAAATATTGGATTCTAGACTTCATTTACCTCCAAATAAAATCAACATCATTTATTACCGATTAACTAATATAATATTTTACATAAATTTTAGTAAAAATATGAAATCTTCTCCTCATGAAGAAAAAAAAATTGTACATGCAACAAAATTTAGATCCATCATTTAAATTATATTAATGGACCATGAACCTACTAATAAGTATTTATTTACAATTATAGATCATTATATTAGTAAATTTTGTTATATTTAAAATTCTCTAGAAGTATTGTTATATACTTAATATTAGTTTCTAAAATTACTATACTACATACCGTAATCTAAAACCTTCTCTCTTTTTTTTTTTTTTTTTGTAATCCTTAGAAAAAATGTTATATATATAAAACAAATTAAGAGGATCGATTTGAACGACCTATGTCTTTCTTCTTCTTCTTTTTTTCTTTTTGGAACATTTGGTTTTGAAATTGAAATTACAATTTTATGTCAATTTGAGTTATGGTGGTGGGTTGCATAATCATCCCCCCTACGTGTTTGAATCTATACAGAAATAAAATATAAAAAATTGAAGGAATAAGTATTGTGGGGATAGTGATGGGAGAGTGGGTTCAAAATATAATAAAACTGTGGGGTAAAGAGTAGGGAGATGGTTGGTTGATGAGTGAGAGAGAAGGAAACATAGAAGCAAATCAAGTATGGGAAATTAGGTGTAGTATGAACATATAATTTGAATTTATATATATATATATATATATATATATATATATATATATAAATTATATGTACACACACTCCTCATGAAAACATACCCCCATGCCATTACATCTCCTTTCATTTCTTTCTTTATTTTCTCATTTATTTGAATTTTCTTTATCCGTTTTTGATTAGTTGCTTTTCTTATATATGACTCGTTAACAACCTACTAAACCAAACCTAAGCTTTAAAAGATTGAAACTCGCATTAATTATTTCAAACTTCATATTAATCCTTTGATACATTTAGGTTTTAAAAGATTCTAACGAGTCACATATATATTTCTAATTTATTGAATAAATAAAGAAAAACGTAGATTTCTATATATCTTTTAGTTTTAAGATATTTCATAATTATATTCTCAGCATCAATGATTCTAATTTGGAATATTCTAACTCCACTTAATGCTTCAAAAGTATCCCACAACCAAATAAATAGAGGGAAAAAGAAAGGTTTAGCAAGGACCACCCAACCCCAAAAACTTACAAAAATTCTTAAAAGAGATGGGTGTATATATCCTTTTTGTTATAAAATTATTTTCTCCAAAAAAAAAGGAAAAATTACAACGTGCTTAGCCTCTTTACCGTCATGATGTACGATAAAAATCACGCGCGCGCACACATCTAAAAAGAAAAGTTGTAAAGCTAGTTCACGAATAACTTGTCGCCACATTAGGTACCCTAAAACAAAACTCTTCATAGAATGAAGACGACGAATGTCTCGAACCCTAACAAATCTAAATTCAACCAATTTGGAATGTGAATCAGACCCTTATGTGTGCACAAACACACAAGAGAAAAGAATGAAAACAAATTGAATGATTGTTAGAATAGAAAAGGGAGGTTGGGGAAAAAAGAAAGAAACAAAAAGGGCTATCAAATCCATGTTTGTAGAGTACAAAACAATGGACTATTTCTCACCATCACCATCTACTAAACTTATAAAAACATCCAGCTGGGAAACCAAAGGCAAACCAACTGGCCCCCTTTCTTTCTTCTCCCTCCTCATTTTTTTTTCGACGTCGTTGTAGTTATTATTATTATTGGTTCCTCGAGTTTCCACCGGCATTACACGTGCCATAGGCACGTACACTATAACTGTTAGAGGTAAGAAAAAAAATTATGATATGGTTGGTTGTTATGAGTATAATAGACAGAGTTGTATAAACCATTTATTGATTTGGACCCAACCCACCGTGTTGTCTAAAAGCAAAGAATTTTCTCCTTTTTACAATTATTATCTTTTTTTTCTCCAAATAATAATAATAACAAACATACCGACTCTAATATTTCATATCTACGATCTTCTTCATTTTATGCGATCTGACAATACTATTCTTTATTCGTCTCACTTTTTTTTTTAAATATTCGAGAGATGTTTCAATAAAATTAAAAACTTAACATCAAAATTTTAATTACAATAGTAGTATTTATATTTGTGATTAATTAGCTAAATTAATTGTTAAAAGGAAGTTATTCTTTTGGGTATTGATATTCATATGGTTGGTGTTGACCAAATGCCAAAATTTTGTGGTGCAAAATTATGAGGTTTTGAAATGATTACATCTTATTAATTAATATACATATATATATAAATATTTCCCTCATTACTTTTGGGATTTTGGAGTTTTGTTCTTTTGGATTGAGATTCTTCCTCACATGCACGTGATTCAATGGATGATAATAGTGTTAATGTTGACCAAAGAGAAGAAAAGAAAAAAGCACTTTCAATAGTAGTAAAACACATTAAAAACTAGTTGGTGTGTTGGAGACTTTGAATAATAATTATCAAATCTAAATCTCATTTAATCATTAGCTCTTACTTTCATATCTTTTTTAATCACTCTCTTTTAATTTGACAGCACACATTTACTTTTAATCAACTTCTAATATTGTGTTATGATGTCATATCAATTTTACATTTTTAAAATAATTAAAATTTTAAAAGTAATGGCCTAAGCATGATTTTGAATTAAAATGGTCTTTTAAGTTTTATCAATAAAGTTAACTAAACTAATAACTATTTTGTGGTTTTATGTAGCAAATCCAACATGAATGGTCTATGATTTTTATATAATTTATTCTTTGAACTAAATATATCATAGAGAATAAAAGAATGAAAAATGAATAAGGGAAATATTAAAGTTAGGATTTCAATTACACTTAAACTAAAATTGTTAGTAAAATGACGAGCATAACTCATCTCACACATATTGCTTATAATATTAAGCTCAAAAGTTAAAACTTTAATATTCTCATCTCATATTTTACCAAAAAAAAAAAAAAAGAAAAACAACTAAAGTGTCGTAAAACCAACACTAATTACTAGTTATGATATAATGACTAAAAGATCACATAAGTAAATAAAACATAATATTAAGTACTCTAAAGGACATGATCGAGAGTGATTCTAAAAATGATTAAAATCATTTTTATCATTTTTCATAATCATTCTTTAAACGCACTCTAAATTATGGTTAGATAAGATTTTCATTGAAAAAAATGTAAAATAGAAAGAAGAAAAATCCTCTCAACAATGCACTTCTAACATGAAATAATATAGAATGGGAAGACACAAAACCAAAGTTAAAAAGAGAGAAAAAGAATTAAAAAGTGAGTGAGATTCTTATAAAAGGATACATTTGTTTAAAAGGAAAAGAAAAAAGTGTATAGTTTGGGAAGAAACAAAAAGAAAAGAAAAGGAGTGTATAAAAATGATAGAATATATATATAATAAGATAAAGAGCAATAGCTCCAAAATCTCCAAATTTGTGCAGCAAATCTCTGCTCCTTCTTCAGCCTTAGGCCCTTTCTGTTTTATCTTTCTTACACTCTGCCTAAATCTCTTACACATAATATATATATATATATATAACACAAAAAGACATGCATGGCTTCTCAAATCAAATCTATCTCTTTTCTTTCATCACCTTCTTTCTCTCATGCATCTATACATATCCAAAATTTGTTTTCTCTGTGTCAAAGGGTGTGCATATATTAGAACTTAGATTTTGTTTTTTTTTATTTTTCTATTTTCATATTGGATGCTATGGTCTACATTTGTGAAAGTTGTCACATATCTATATAATTGTAAATTTAAAAACATAAAACAAGAATCGAAGGAAAGCAAAGATAAATAAATGAATATTGGTGGAAAAAAGAGGGGGTGGAAATTGGTAAAAAGGGGAAATGAAGGGTCATTATCAAAGGAGAGGTTTGACTAAGTCTCTCATGAATTTAATTGAAATATGATTTTTGTAATAATTCACACTGCCACGTGTCGTACACTCACTGTTTCAGGCGCCTTTTCCATAATTACTATGCTATATGCCTTTCCCTCCTCAACTCTCTTTCTCATATCCTTTTTATTCCATTTTTTCAATTCAACTATCTTAAAATAAATTTAAATACAAATTTTAACTACAAATCACTTCATCCTTTACTTAAATTTATAAACTTCTTAACTTTTAAATTCAAAAATCTAAATTGGCCGACAAAATTCGTAACCTCCTATGTGTGACACCATATTAAAGAAAAGATTCAAATTTATGTAACCAACGTGTTTGATAACATAAAAAAAAAAAAAAAATAGAGATAATAGATCGTTTAAACAACTTGATTCAATTGATTTAAAAGTAGTCTAACTATCTAGAGTTCAAAATCTAAGAATGAAAATTAATGAGAACATATGTCCTTAGTTTTACATTTCATTACACACAAATGGTTAATAAAAAGAACATAAATTTCTAAAAGTTAGGTATGTCAATGACAATTATATCACTTAGAAGTGAATTAGGGTAAAGAGTAATTGCAAAAAGATTGAAAAGAGTCAAAGAAAAGAAAGAAAGAAAAAAGGTATATAGATTTTTTAAATGAAAGTTAGGGTTCTTGAAAGCCTTCAAAGAGGAAGCATTATCTAAAGATGGAGGAATCCATGAACCTATAAATAAAATGCCCAAGGGGATATCCCTTCAATTTAGAGAAACATAGTCATATGTTATGTTTCAACATGCCCTAACACCAATTCATGTGGATTACCATAAGCTTCATTAACTATTAAATATTGAGGAATATATGTTTATATGTTTATTGTATTGAATATTGATGACAATAATATATATGAATTGCATCCGTATACACATTATAGGTGGTGAAATTTGAACAAGATTCAAATGATTTAATTAAGATATTGTGTTGTGTTCAACATGTAATGTAAAAGAAACAAGAAATTTTGTTTTAGTTTGATAAAGATTGTACCCTAAATCTCAATAAATAAGGTCATTTAGTCGAGCCAAAGAAATATACTTTCTAGAGATCAAAATAATTAAAGATTTATATTTCTAAACTTTTTTTCTTATAACTTCTGAATTTTCTTCCCTAAGATGCACTATACAAATTAAACTTTATGATCCTTGGTTTGAGCACATACTATCAAAGAAGATCTTGGGAGGGAGATTTGGTTTCATACAACATTGAAAGAAACTGTTCGATATAAATTTTTTTCATTTTTTAAACGTTGCTTCTTAGAGCATTCAAATTTCTTGAGTTATTGTCTATTTTATATCGATTTATTTCAAAAACTAAACTAATATTTTGAAAACAAAAATAATTTTAAATTTGATTAAATATTTAAACTTTTTATCTAATAAAGAAGTAAATCATTCTAAACAATTAACTAAAAAGAAAATAATTTCTAAAAGACAAAAAGAATTACAAAATGGGTTCTAATTAATCAACAATTTGATAATAAGTAATATAAAAAAAAAATCTAAATAAGTGATTGGTATCAAAATATATTACTCATGGACTATGTTCTCTAACTTCAAACCAAATCTTTGTGTGTTCTTTTAAAATGATTTGGATAGCTCAAACCAAATCCAACTATCCAAACTCTTCTTTTAATTTATGTGAGTATTCAATTGACTACAATCCAATTTCAATGTATAGATATTGCACATCTTGAAAGCAATTATATATGATCTTTTCATCTTTTTTTTTTTTTTAAAAAAAAGAAAATATGACAATTATAAAAAGACAAGACCCATAGAAGACTTTTGAGGATAAGGTTCAATTGACACCTATTTCAAATGTATTTTGGTTTTTTCTTCCATTAAAATCAACACAATAACACCATTCAAGAAAACACCCCAACATTAAACATCAATTTATAAATAATCACATTATAAGAAAATAAAGCAAAATTTTATATCTAATTTTGATAAAGTTTAAAATTAAGAAAAATGGTATAAATTAAATAAAAGAGAGAAAGAAAAAGAATAATGATTGGAGGAGACCCAAATGGGAATTCTTCTTGAAAAGTAGAGATTAAAAATGATAGTCGGTGGTGGGTTTAGGGGTAGCCTTTGACAATAGCCTTTATAATTCTCCCACCAAAGTCTTTCTTTTTCATTATTACTATTGCTAATTAATTAATTAATTAACTAATAATAATAATTTCACTTACCTATCAAAATTAATTCACATTCTTTCTTTTTTTTAAAAATATATATATATATATATATATATATATATATTTTTTTTTTTTTAATAAGCTCATAAAGATTGGATAAGATTTTTCTTTTTCACTCTTTTCTCCAAAGTTGATTACCTACTTTTTCTTTTTGGGTTCATATTCAATCATTGGAAATTTTTTAATTCAAAATTTTAAAATAATCCATTTAATACTTTATATTCTAAACAACACGTAAGTAATGGTAAACACGTTGATTGATATTGAGACAGAAGCGTATCAATATCTATTAATACATATCAACGATAGAATATAAAATTATGCAATATGTATTGTAAATGTTTCGATTCATTTTCCTATGTTTGAAAGTGTCCTAAAAAGATAACTAAATTTTCATTACATGTAAATAATTTGCATTAGATGGTTTCTCTTTAAAAAAAAAAACAATTAATTTCTTTTTGAAAAAAAATGATTGCAAACGTTATAAATCATAGGTTTTATTAAGTGAAAGAGAAAAGAAAAGAAAATATCAGGTCATTCAATAATTGGGTATTGAACAACAAAAGCAAAAGGGGAGATGGTAGGTTCA
Source organism: Cucumis melo (assembly GCF_025177605.1). Classification (NCBI taxonomy): domain Eukaryota; kingdom Viridiplantae; phylum Streptophyta; class Magnoliopsida; order Cucurbitales; family Cucurbitaceae; genus Cucumis; species Cucumis melo. Next base: position 22,463,188 of record NC_066865.1, read on the forward strand.
AAAGAATAAAACTTTACCTATTCAATCCCACTCCAAATCTAAGATGTGGCCCTTAATTTCCACAACTCAATTTTAAACTCATGTTTTTTTTAAAACTTTCCAAGATAAAAAGAAAAATAAATAGATTTTCTTTTTATTTTACCTACACCTCAAATAAATCTTAAAACTACCCTTTATCGTTAATCTATAACTTGTTAAAATTTAAGATACCATTTTGGTTTTATACCTTGAATTTTGTTTGGTTTACAAAGAAAATGGTGAGAGGAAAGGAGGGAAGTCGAGCACTAAGTAGGTGTTGGTTTTTCACATATTTGTGGTAGTTAAAATGCACCGGCTCATTATGTAGTATATAATTGCAATGGAGCTATCTACTTCGCATTTTAAATAGTTTGCTTTGATTATGTCTCGTGAGGTTTTAGTGTAGGCGTGATCGTTATATGTTTTTTTTTTTTCTAAAATTGAAATGAAAATAACGTGAATATAAAGAAGGAAAAAGAGAGAAGAAAAAAAGGTGAGATAGGACCCTTTTGCACATGGGACATAAAACATTTTCTTTGCCTATGTCTCTCTCAAACTTCAACCTTCCTCAAGTTTTTTAAAGCATCCAATGGCCATTCTTTTACCTTAATTTTGCTATATGTCGTCTCCCTCCGTAGACTTTGTCTTCTATTTTAGTCCTCATCAAAGAAAGCCATATACCTACCTTACTTTTATATACGACATACGTACATTGTAATAGACTTTTTAGGAATTACGAGGTGAAGTAAATAAGTAAGTTTGAGTTTAAAGTTAGAGTCGTAAGATTGAGATTCTCGATAATTGTGAAAATTAGATGAATTTGTTCAATAAATGTGAAATTGGAGGTAGAGGAGAAAATCGAGTTCTTCAATGAATTATGTAAAAAATATTAAAAGATAGAAAGACTAAGTTATGGTGGCTAAATGACTCTTTTAGAAAATCCAATTCAAACAAATAAGATTTTCATATTGCAAATTTTAACTTATGAAATTTTGTATTGGGTTCATGATAACATATATATTGCATCCAATATATTTTGTACTAATGAATAGGAAAATGAAATTTTTAATCGACCCAAATAAACTAAAATCATACCATGAGGAGAAAAAAAAAAATTCAAATGAAGGGCAAGATAACAAAATAATAATAATAATAATAATAATAATAATAATAACTATCTTCTTATGCCTATTTAGAAATTTTCTTTATGCAATTAAGAAAAATAATTTCATTGACCACAACATGTCGAGGGGAAATGAAAGAAATATGTTGGAAATAAAATAAATAAATTGAAGAGAAAACCACTTTTGACATATTGCAAACTAAAATAGAAATAATTTTGGGCAATTCTTAATTAAAGAAAGTACTTTATTGTTATTAATTATATCTATAAAAAAAAAGTACTTTATTAACAATAATTCGTTTAATTGCTTCATTATGATTTAAATATATTAGAAAATTGACTTTATAGTCAATGTCTTGTACTGGAGAAAGACATTAATTCTAATTAGAAAACTCTTTGAAATCTAATAATTAAATTAGTCAAACAATTATTATTGGTATTATTGCAGCATAAAACAAACAAATCTGATAATTTATAATAAGCTTGTTAACTACAAGCCAGAAATTTGGTCTTTGATTAATTAAGATTTTTCTGATTGCTAAGTACATATATATATATATATATATATATATATATATATATATATATTGCTTTCTCCAATTATATGATATGATGTACTTTTTCAAAAGTTAATATAGATCCTAATTTTAATTAATTAATTGCTTGTTTTTAATAGGACCAATCTCAATGGAAAGTTCTGTCCCTAGGCCCAGATTAGTAGGAAGGCCCAATGGGCTAGCTTGAAGGCCCACTTGTATATTGATCCAAATGAGAATTGAATTTAGATTCTTGAACCATATCATTTAACAAAGAATGAATTGTTGTTTAATTATAACAAGTTCTTTAATCAAAGATTTTCTAAAACTAAGTATGCTTATTGGCCAAGGCTAATAACTAAGCATAGTTTACTAACCATTTTAACTACTTTGATGTGCATTTTCTTAAATACATAAATTGTTTCTACCCAAATTTTAACTACTTTTTTTTTTTTTTTGTATTTTAATTTTGTGTTGGTTTTTAAAAGCATTGATAAAAGAGTAGATAACAAAGCAATAATTTAGGGAGGAAAGGAGTGATTATAGGTTAAAATTTCAAAAACAACAAACTAAAATCCAAAACGCTATCAACTTATGTCTAATCTACTTAATCTAAGTATCTACATATATATAGTTTTCATTTTTTTAATATATGGGAACCAATGGATTAAAAATAAATGAAGGCTTATTAAAGTGTTAAAATATCATTTTAATGTGTATACTTTAAATTTAATTTCATTTTAGTCATTGTAATATAAATTATCTAATTTTAATCTACATTATTTTTATCCAAAATAGTTAAATAACAATTATGTATTCACACAATTAAAAAAAAATATGAAGACTTTTTTTTTTTTTTTTTTATGGGGAAACAAAAAATCCTAAATCAATGAGAGTGAGTAATTTTAAGCTAATTTATTGAAAGTAAAAAGGATGTAAAATTATAATTTTGAAAGTGGATAGTTGACTATAATGATATAATAACCTAATTAAAAAGGTAGAAAATTTTGGAAAAAGAGAAAAATACTTTCAAAGGAAAAAAAAAAAAAAGATTTAGCAAAAAGTTTGGGGAAAGGGGAAAAAATGTTGAAAAAAGGAAGAGAATATAAGCTAAAGTGACTCCAAAAAAAGGCCAAAAGAAGAACAAAAAATCAAGAACAACATCATCAACAAAGGAACCCACTTGGAAGGTTAAAAAATAAAATAAAATAAAATACTCTCTAGAAACCTAAAGGAAAAAAAGAAAAAAAAAAGGCATAAAGCAGTAAAGAAAATAGCACCCAAAACTCAAAAAAGCCTATAACAAAAGAAAAAGAAAAAGAAAAAGAAAAATTCTATTAATTTGAGACAATATTTGTATTTCTAATACTAAAAATTAATAGACATATATATTAAACAAAAAGTCAAAAGTCAAAGGTAGAGGAATGAGAATATGTAATAAATAAAGATTTAGTGTCAATTTTTAGCCAACCTTAATCATTATTGGTGTGAAAGAAACAAAGCTATATAAGAGACAACTCATAACTATATATATGTGTGTGTGTGTGTAATTTTGGATTTGTTTTAACAACAAAATTGTATGTGTGGGGAGCAAAAAGAGGGAATGAATTTGTTGACATTTTATAAACTAAACCTAAATTGTTGATGTTTTTTTTTTCAAAATATTATATTAGAATGTGAGAATGACAGCCCACAATATTCTATGTTTTTCAAATAATATTTTGGCTAATAACCATGTGATTTTAAGAGATAACCACATGTTAACTAAACTTCTATAACACTTAATAAAGGTATGGTTTTGTTGATTCATTCACAAATTAACTATAAGTTTTGTGTATTATTGTTTAATTTGAATGATCAACCAACAATGGTACATATAATAATACTCAATTAGAAAAATTTGTAATTTTGCATGTACTAACATGTGACTGAATCAAATTCTTTGTAGTTTATGTTGAAGCTAAAATAAAATAAAATAAAATAGACAATAAAGAACTCCGCCTCTTGAGAGATGTGACAAAAACGTTAAGTAATATTAATAACATTTCCTACGTAAAAGAATGTCCTCGATAAGGATTGCAAATTTTATCTAAAAGAATTAACCTCCTTCCTTTTGAGAAGATCAATCTTCTAACGAATCTATACTCCACCTTAATGCATGGGACAGTTGTTATCAACTCACTCTCAATCAATCACACATAAACCATCTCAATCGTTTCAACTTCTAACAAGCTGACGCTCCTACCCTTCTAGATGAAATAGCAATCACTAGATATCATATTGCCTACATGATCATATGAACAATCTAGCCAAGCCCTGCCTCGACCTCTTTCCCATCGACCAAGTCTCATTAATATTTAACTTACAGCTCTCCCAGTTGACAACCGAAACCAAAAGAAGATAGAAAAGGGTGCTAGAAGAGAAGCTATCTTGCCTCTACTCAAAACAATTACAAGGACTATTAGCAGGGAAGATTTCTTAATCCTAAACGAAATAATGTTTGGCACCTCGTATATGAAATTGACCTCGTTTCAAAGATTCCACTAGCTAGCTCCAAAAACAATCCAAATAGAGCACTCACTCCTCAAGCAATCCCAGTACTAATTAAAAAGTTGTCTATCAAATTTACCAACACCAAACAAGCTAGTTTAGAAGTGCAAAAAAAGGTCTAAATTAATTTTTCCCAAAATTTGTTTATAGTATACAAAGAGGGGTAAAAAAAATTATTTTAAACTTTGCTAATTTCAAATAGTGAAAATAATATGAGAAATCAATATCGACTAGTTTGACTCGAAGAAAAAATACAAAAAATATATATAACAGAATAAGTTTTGTTAGCATTTTAAACAATCATTGTATCAAAGAAAAAAACAAAACTGAAACAAACTATGAAAGTTGTCATGTATATTATTGAAAAAGGAAAAATGAAGTGTGATTTTATTAAGGGGTTGGAAGCAAACATATCCATATGGTTTCATAAGAAAATAAAAACAATAGAAAGGTGGTTGATGAGAAGTAAATATCATACATTGATACATGAAGTTGCAAACCTACCAAACCTCCATATGCCTTTCCTACCATTTTCTACCAAACTTATACACTACTATATCTACCAACTTATTCTCTCTTTTATTTTTTTATTTATTTTTTCATATTTATCAATTTAATTTTATATTTTTTATATCACACATATCCAATTTCATTGACTTTAGCTTTGATATTCTACTACTTAATTTTAACTTAAACAAATAAGTTAGAGTAGACTACGTTTGTTCAATAACATTACATTATTAACATAGAGATGATAATCTATTGAAATAATTTATTTAGAAAATAAAAAATTTGATTATAAAAAGTATTTGTATAAAAATAATAAAAATAATTGATGATCTTAGGAAAAACAACCTCTCCAAAATAACAAAATCCAAGAAGAAACTACGATCAATAGAGAAATCTAAAATGTCAAAAATTGTTGAAATCACACAAAACCATCTCCCCAATCTCAACTACAAAATCAATCTCGAAGTTTTGTATCACTTACATTATATTTACCACTATTAACAAGAAAATGCATCGAAATTTAACCAAAATAACCACGCTCAAAACTTAAAAGTGTTTTTGTCTAGAATAATTAGTATTCAAAGTCAATTGACTTATCTAACCGTACTTGGACCCATCAATGTGGGATGGTTTTTTTATTGTTGTTGTAAGTCGTCAAAATCAAAATCTTATGAAAAGTCCTCCACACAAAATATATAAATACCTTCTCACTTGAATTTTTTTATTAAATATAGCATAATAAAAAAATATTTATAAAATATAGCAAAATTTTAAAAACTATTGACAATTCCATTAATAGTTCGTGAAATTTTACTTAAATATTTTTAATCGTTTTACAGTAATTTTTCCTTTTCTAACATTTACTCTATTTTCTACACAATATTTGATCTATCATGAAATTGTTTATTATTAATATATATTCATCCCAACATGTGACATTGATAAAATTAAGCAAACTAGAAACATCAAAACAACATAGGACAATATTATGTCGAAAAGACAGTGTTATTAATATTGTAATAAAAAAGAACATTACAAATGATAAAATTAAAATCATGCTGTTTTCTCTTTAAAAAAATTTAGTAATATATATTTTGTTTTGTGGGGTTTTATCATGATTTGAATAACTATACAAGTAATAATGGAGTTATAATTACTAAAAATCTTTTAGAATTATATGAGATCTCTACTTAAAAATTTAATTTTGTCTTATCACATGCTTGAAGCTTCTTTTGCACAATAAATTTAACGATAATATTTTAGAATCCGTTTGTCTTAGTGAATAATTATTGGGAAAAAATTATTATTTTATTTCTTTCACAATTGTATAAAATTTTATAGAATTTATAAGATATGATAGTTCATGAAAGTCCTCAATATTTAACTAACTAACTATTATATTTTTATATACTCAAAACATATCATTTCATTATTGAAAGATACTCTTAATTAAATAGGTTTATAGAGTAAAGTTAAATTTAGTATGGAAACAAAATCATATGGTATAATATCAAAAAGTCCCTTCTTTATCACTCTCTCTTTCTCTAACTTTATATATACTACTCTCCCTATTTTCTGAAATATATATATATATATATATATACACACACACAAGAGGGCCTAAGAAATTAAAGGTATTTTTTTTAAAAAAAAAATAAAGGATAGAATAATTATTCTTCTAACCATGTTTTCTATTCTAGAAGATATAAGAAATGTTCCAAAAACTAAATGTTAATATGTTGAAAGCTAGTTCAAAAAGATAACAAAGAATAGTCGTCTCATGTCAAAAAAGTTTAAGAAAGTGATGAACTCGAAAGATATTCTAAAATGTGAGTCGTCTTAGTCTTTATATTAAAATTATGATCTCAATATGAAGTAATTTTAAATTTAGTGTTTATGTGGGACAGTCGTTCTCGTAAATGTTGTTAGAAAGAATCATTCTATGTTATTGTAATAATTTTTCACATGGTAAAAATTGTCTGGTTCATGGTTTTTCTCAGCTTCAATATAGAAGTTTTTCTGGACAACTGCTACAATTAATATACTTTCAAATCAAGAGGTGAAAAAAATGGTTCAATTCCTTAACGGTACATGTCTCGTTGGACACATTAAAAGAATGTCATTAAATATAGAATTATTGAAAGACATGTGTTGTTGATTTCTTTTCCCTCTTAATGAAAGAGAGAAATATGATAGTTCAAAAATGGTGAGTAGTTTAGAAAGAAGGCATTTATGAAGAAGATTGGAAAGAAGGAAGAGTGAGTTATTATACATGTTTGGGATTGGTCATAAGCTTTAAATGAATAAAGGGGGTTTGTGTTTTATGAAGTTATAGCATTAAGTTTAGGGTTTGAATTTTCATATGTTATATTAATTTAACTCAAACTTTTTTTTTGGTCAAAGTCATTGCTATCAATCTCTCCTTAATTGATGCTATAGGGTTTTCCATACATTTAATATTTGGCTTTTTCAAACACACAATTATTATATCCTTAGTATCTTCATATAGGCTATTTATATAACTTTTATATTATATCAATAATGCCTAAGTTCTATTCATGTGTCTCCCTACCACTTCCATGCCCATTAACTATTTCTTCACCAAGAAAAAAAGAATAAATATTTATTTAATGCCACTATCATAATGATGGTTCAAAAATATTGATGTATATGTTAAAGTTTTTGGGGGAAAAAATAATAACTTTTTTGCTATATATTCATAGTTACTCGTTTGGAGTTCTATACCATCAATGTTTTGATCATAATTATATTCATAATTTCTACCTGTTGGTCTACATTTAATAAATGAAATTGAAATATACTTTGAATGAAATTCCTATATATCCTGAACTTGGAGAGATTCACTAGATTTTATGTTTTCTTTTTAAAAAATTCTAGATGTACTACAAACTTTACCATATTTTTTTTACATAAATTGTTCTTGGATTAAATATATTAAACATGATAGTTAATTAGATCCTCTCTCTCGACTTCCTGAACTCCTATTTTGATATTAGCTGAGAACCTCTTTCAAAGTAGGTCTCAAAAGTACCTCGGATTGAGTAGGAGAGGAGGGGGCTCGAAAATTTGTTGCTCCATAAATCAATAAGTTTGAAGGATATTTTAAAAAATTGAAAAAATTGAAAAATTATTTACGCTCCATTAAACAAAACCTCTAAAAAGACAAAATTTACTATACTTGGTTTGTCTAAAAAAATTATAAATATTTTGCCAAATGTTTTCTTTTAAACAATTTTCTATAATTTTTTAAATACAATTACATTATTATTTTGAATTAAAAAATAAATGAGTCGGGTAGATCGATTCTTCTAAACCTTTTTTTTTTCAACAAAACATGTATTAATCAAGTGAATTATTCATAAATCATTTCATATATGGCTAGAAGTTTTTTTTTTTTTTAATTTCGATAATATAAAAAGGATGAAAAATTAGAGTTCTCACATTTTTATTTTTGTTTTTAAAATTTAATGGTGTTATTATTATTATTGAGATAACATGTTGAGAGTTGAGAACTTAAATAAGGATTTATATCTCCAAATATTAACTGCCCCCTAGGTTTTATATACATAGAAGTTATCGTACGGACACGCCTTTCAACCGGATAACAATTTTTATATTCTAAACCAACTTTTCTTTGTCATTTTCAATTAAATTAAAAATCTCCAAACAAAAAATAACTGTAAAATTAATTAGGGTTGAGCACAATAAAATACTGCTTTACTTAGCTACTCCAAAATTTATCTACATTCTTCACAAAATATCCATACCCAAACTATCACATTATGTGCGATTAAAGAGAAATAATATCTTCAACGGTACGCAAGAGTCAACCATATATACGAGTTTACACACATGATGGAAAAGTTAGTTTGTAGTGTTAGTGAAAGTAGTAAAAAAGGGGGGGAATAGAAATAGAAAAAGGGGGAAATGGAAGGAATGAATTAGGTGGTAAAAACCAAAAGAGTTTGAAAGGGTAAAAAAGAGGAATGAAAAGGGTGTGGGTTTGGGTTAGGATACAAAGTAGTTTCTCGGAACACAAAGCAAAGATTGAATTGAAATTAGAATGTGTGTGGGTGTGCAGGCGTGACACCAAAGGCTGTCAAAAAGCCCCCACTCCCATTTTACTTTTTCTTCCTTTATTTCTACATCTTAAATTATCCCTTTATCTAATACTACAATCCATGCCGTAAAAATTTGAACCTACGTTCTCATAAACTATGTGTTTTGATATCATCTTAAATCATTAAATGATTCAAAAGTGACGGAGAAATGTAAATTTAAGATTACATATAATCTATAACCATTTATTGTTTTCTTTTGTAGTGATAACATTTAGAAATAGTGTATGATCAACAAAATAAATTGATATATCAATGTTTTAGTCGTGAATAAGAATAGTATGGGTCCCTATTACTAGAAAAGTTTTTATATTTTTAATAGTTCAGTATACTTAAATTTATTCATAGAAAAGTTTGCATAACATTAATTGCTTATGTTAAGCTATTACTAATATTAATATATAATAATTCTAATTATATGTCAATGTTTTATAATTTATTAAATATCCACGTGCTAGTAAGTACAAGTTTAGCAAATGTTTTGATAAGGTAAATAATGGTAACATTCGTACAAATATAATGCAATTAAATGGGATGAAATCTATATATCTCCATACAAATTGAATATTGATCGATTTTTATTATGCCCTTTACCTATTTGAATATTCATTTTTATTCTTGAATATTGTAATTTGTTATAAACAATACATTTGAACATTATTGAAAGCCTTACGATAAAAAATTGTACTTTTTTTTTTTAATTAAAATAAATTAAAGTTTGAAATCTAAAATGAATATAGTTTAATTGATACCATATTTATATGATCAACTTCAAAATTAAAAGTTTAATTTTCTTAACTCATACGTCAATTCTATACATTTACAAAAATGTATAAAGATTAATTAGAATTTTCAAGATTAATGTAAATATTAAAAAAATAAAATTGTGATATTAGGAAACTTACTGTAAATGAAAAAGTAGTTGAAAATATCTAAAAATATAAAAAAGAAATTAAATTTTATTGTAATTTTATAAATATTTTAATTCATTCACTATGTTTGAATTTTTTTTGATGTTATTTATTTGTATAAATAAAATATTAATATGAATATTTACGATCTCTATAGGATTACCCTAAATTATAAATCATATTGTAATACAAAATTAAAACAAGAGTTAGTTTTTTTCATCCAAGTAAAAAAGAAAAAAAAATAGTATTTATAAATTTAATTTAAAAATCTAAAATCCAAAATCCATGACTTTAGTTTTGTTATTTGATTATTGAAAACCTATCTTATAAACCCTACATGACTTCCCCTCCCCATTAGTTTCTAGACTTTCTTATCTATTTTCAATTAATATTTTTCAGAAAAACAAACTAATTTTATTTTTCTATAAAGAATTAATTAAAGTAGAAAACAAAATATAAATTAAAAAGAAAAAAAAAATTGGGAAGAGAAGTTTGATTTTGAATTAATGAGAGTTGTAGTGTTGTGTGTTCAATTCTTAGGGTTTAGGAGTCCGTAAGAATCACGAAATGGTGAGTTTATATTATTATTATTATTATTATTATTATTATCATTTTATGGGGTTTCCCAAATGCAATTATTAAACCAAAACATAATCATTTCCTTCATTTTCTAAAATACCCATCTTTGGTTGATTATCTCTATGCATTTGTCTCCCTAACCCCTTTTAATTAATACTTTAATATATAATTTCCACAACCTTAAATTATTTTATTATTATTATTATTCAAATTTCCTGCTTTGTAATTCCCACACCACAAACCCTATATTATTAAACTAACCCATTACAATATTTTTAGGATAATAATTAATTAATTAAACCTAATTATGTTTAAATTTCAGTGCTTTTTTAAGCTTCTATTCTGCTTTGTAATTCTTCTATTCCTATTTCCCACCTATTCTCTCATTCAAAACTTCCATGGAAGATTCCTTTCTCTCTTTTTTCCCTTTTTTTTCTTCTAGTGATAAATGTCGAAAACACCCTTAACTCTTAATTATGATATTAAATATATATATATATATACATATATTTGTTCATAGTATATGTACCCCACAGTTGATGGGTCTCTCCTAAATCATTTCAGGTAGAGAGAGAGAGACAGAGGATTAATTATTAAGTGTGACAAAAACTTTCAAAGTACTTCACTCATTTGTGGTATAGAGAGGGAGAGATCAGAGGGAGATGACTAATTGTTGTGCATTTACAGAACATCAATATTATCTTATGCTACAATGTAATTTTGTATGTCAGCATTATTCTAAAATGAAATTTGAGTATCATTTTAGGGTTTTGTGGGTCTTTGCAAATGACTAAAGAGAAGGGTGAATGTGGAAATTTTCAAAAACTAATAAAAATTTCATCATTTTGACGATATATGGGATTGTGAAGAAATTTCTTGATCTATATGTTGTAAATTGTAATGTACCTTGACCAATAGTAATTGTACTATGTTTATTACTTTGATTATATAAAATGAAAGCAAGTTATATGTTATGCGGATAATTTGGATTTGTGTATGGATTACAATTAAGAGGTTTATTAATTTGACTTTATCCTCGCTCTATTTGCATTCACATAAATCAATATTTTTAAGTTATATACATAAAAAGTTGGAGCATAGAATTATATATCTCACAAAATTTACTCTCTTTAACCAATAATTTGGATAAAATTTAGAAAATCATTTCAAATTTACAAACATAGCTCATTTTGATATATATATGACACACTTTTATTTATTAAGAATGATTTCGTCATGAAGTAAAAGTTTATCCATTTTACCATTTTCGATAATTTTTCATAAAATAATTTATCAAATAATTATCAATATATGAGAGAACTAGTATGCGTATAAGATTTGTGCATTCAAAGAATGGAAAAAAAAAAGTGGTTGATATCCAGACATCATCTATCTTTATGCAATTTATTCAATATATACGAATTCATTATGTTATAACTTTTTTCTAAACGATAGGTGTTTGGAACGTATTATCTTTAAAGAAAAATAATTGTGATTATATTATTTTATTTTTCTTATTAATTAGCTTTGGTATGTCAAATCAAACATCATTAAAGGGGTATGATGTGTACTACTAATTGTGAGGTTGATGACTCGAAAATTTGGTATTTGGATTATACTAAAACAAGATGTAAAACGATAAGTTTTGTGTGTTAAAAGTGGAAGGTTTAAAATGTAAAATAAGTAAGAAAAAAAGGGGGAGAAAATGAGAAAAAGGAAAAAGGTAAGTGGTGGGTAGTGGGGATTTGAGACATAAATGCGAAATTAAAGTGTTTGTCCAAAACTCAGTTGACCTCTTTTGTTTCATATTCAATTCTCTGTCTCATCTTTCTCAAATTCCAATACCCACATTTCTTCTATTTTATTTTTCTCACTTCTTTTTTCTTTTTTTCAAAATAAATACAGACATAAAATCAATAATAATAAATTAAAACCCCCATATTTATAATATATATATATATATATATATATATATATATATTTGGCGATGACAAATCGGCTGGAGCTGCTTTTAAATTTGTAGTATAAAAGTATTTGTTTGATTTGTCACATCACATCAAGCCATTGTGATTTTCTCATTTTTAACACATTTTATTTCATAAGACCTTATGCTCCAAATTATTATTCACTTTTATATATATATATATATATATATATATATATATATATATATATATATATATATATATATTCACATATTACTCTTAAAAATCACTATTATTTATTTATTTTATTTTATTTCACTCATTCAAAATTTAACATTTATTATAGTGTGTGAAATAAAATTAAACGGACTCTAAGATTATTAATTTTTAGGAAGATTATTAATTTTTAGCTCACATATTTTTTTATAAGCCCATGCATTCAAATAGACACACACATGTTATTTAGGAATATCTCCCATTCTTTGCTTTTTTTTTTTCTATGAGATTATATTTTACTCATAATTATTGCTTACAATAAATAGCATGTTCTACAAATTGGAAAAAAAAAAAAAAACCATGACAGTTGTGTCATTTAACTTATTTCCTATTATATATATATATATAGATAAATTTAGAATCTATCTCGTAAATAAGTGAAAAAGTTGGAAGTCTTTTGGTAAATATATATATATATATATATATATATATATATATATATATATATATATATATATATGTTTTATTGTGAAAGGAAAAGAAAAACAAATGATGATTGAAAACTATTTAACCCTTGGTTTTTAAATCTTTAATATAATTTTAAGTATTGAGAAAACTTTTAATTTTGATATAGTCTTTTATTAGTCACATCCTTTTACTTTTATGCCAACCTGCTTTTTTAACTCAAGGGTTTATGAAGTTGGACCTATCTTAAAATAGAGAGAAACAATAATTAAAAATAAAATTGAAAAGAAAAGAAAAAAAAAAAGAAAAAAGAAAAAGAGAAGAAATCCAAAAAGAAAAGAGAGAAAAAAGAGAAAAAGTAAAGATTGTAAGAGAATTCTCATCATGTTATCATGTTCTCAAAATTAATTTAATAATTCTACTAAACTTCACAAGTTTAAAATGTCAATATATGCAAATTCTAAAATATGATGAGAATATCGACAAATATGTTAATGTCGATGGATATTCTTTTTTAAGAAAATTATATAGGATCAAAAGTAAAACACAATTATTTAAATTCATAAATAAAAATCTTAAAATATTTATTATTTATATCATATTTACGTTTGTGACATTTTATTTTAATTTTTTATTATATAATAAAAATATTGATTCACTCGATGGAAATGTTGAGATGTTTGATAAAATTTTAATATAATAATTATATCCTTAATTAAACTTAAATCCTTCGTAACATATTTTATTTAAGATAATTATAATTAGTAGCAATTTTACAAATAATAATTAAAAAAATTATAAATATAATAAAATTTATTAGTGATAAATCAATATTTGTAATATAGTTTATCGATAATAGACTATTGTCGTTAATAGATTTTGATAAATTTTATTATACTCGATAATAGACTATTGTCGTTAATAGATTTTGATAAATTTTATTATACTTACGATATTTTTAAAATTTCGTTGTATACTTAACTATTTTGAATCAAATTGCTAAATTTGCAACTATCATTTTTTTCTTTATTGTTTGAATAAGTTTTCATATTGCAAATATAAGATTCGTGAAAAATGAATCCATCCATAAAATCTAAAGTTTAATTAAGATTAAGGTTAGTTTTTACTTTTATTTTCTTAATTTGGTATGAATATTAAATATTTTGATATCGGGAAGATTTAAATGTATTTGTGTTTGTTTACCAATTTTTCAAATAGAAACAAAAATTAAATTTAGATTTAGATTTAGTGCTATTTACTTACATCAATCAATCAATTAATTCATCTATTCAAATAAAACAAAGATTAATTCATATATATATATATAAAAGAACTTTCTTGTTGAATAAATAGACAAAATAGTACCAGTAGAAAAAGAACAAAAGATAATTATGATCAGAAAAACAATAATTATAATGATATAAACTCTTTTCTAACCTCTACGATACATCTAACTCATTTATATATATATATATATACACGTACATCACACGACAATTTTCTTAAAAAAATACAAATTTCGAAACAAAAATCTTATTATTATTGTTGTTATTAGGTAAATTTATAGATTAAATAAATAATATATTTTTGTTTTTCAAATCTAATATAGTGTAATTTGAATTATATTGTTATTAGAAAAGAAAAAACCATTTATAATGTGGACAACTTTTATTTAGTAACTGAATTGATGAAAATTATATTATTGAATTGAGCTTAATTAGAAGACCAATATTAAATACAATTATGTCTAATGCATTTTACTTTCATAATAATACATATAAAAAATGATGTAAAACACTTTGGATTGGGAAATTTAAAATGAGACGTAGTGTAAAATCACTATCAAAACCTAATCATGTGGATGTAATTAAGTTAAATCCATGGGTATTATTAGATTTAAAGAAAAAAAAAGGAAAAAGAGAGAGAGAGAGAGAGAGAGAAGAGGGTACCACAAAAGTCAGAAGGGGATTTGATGATTCTCTTTTTCTTTTGTTTTGTGAAAATTAATTTGGGGTTTTGTTCATATTCTCTTCTCAATGTTGTTTTCTGATGTGTGATGGCAGAGAAAATCAAACCTGGTCCACCTGGGTTAACATCACACCACCACCTTCAATTTAAACATTACCTATTCAAATTCTTCAAAATGGCTTTGCAACCTTCAGATGATGCACTCAGAATTTTCAATTTCATAACAACAGTTTGCTTTTACAATTCCATCCAAACATGAGCAAACTATTCTTAATTT
This sequence comes from Cucumis melo, assembly GCF_025177605.1. NCBI lineage: Eukaryota > Viridiplantae > Streptophyta > Magnoliopsida > Cucurbitales > Cucurbitaceae > Cucumis > Cucumis melo. The sequence continues at coordinate 22,478,405 of NC_066865.1, forward strand.
TCAAACTAGTGTCAAGAAAATATTAAAAACACCTCCATTCGGTTAAATATATTATATGTAAAATCGTAGAAAATAGAATATTTTATAAAATATTTACCTTTCATGAACAAATCTAAATGTAATGGATTTTGTCTATTAATGATTTTGTTATATGGAGGGTAAATAATTTGTTAATTTTTTCTATTTTTAAAAGAATTCCTTAATATATAAGTTCAAATCTTTTTTTTTTCTTCGGTTTTTCCTATCTATCATAAATGTTATTATCTCAAATAAATTCGAGTTTTTATATTTTTGAACATGTATGAATATAAATATTCAAACAATCAACTTCTTTGGAGTTGTCCTAAATAGAGAAGGAATCAACTCGAAAATAACTGATATAGATACTCTCAACTTTTTATTCATGTGACCTTTTTTAGCAATCAAACACGACTCAAAACTATAATTCGCACAAATTTATAAATAAATAAAAAATTCCCTCCAATCTCTTTTGTGTTTTAAGCTAATTTCAAACCCACTAAATATTTAAAATGAATGTATAAGATTAAAAATTTAAAAGCAAATATCAACTGATCATGAATTAATAATTATATCAATTTAAATCATGAATTTTGGGTTATATCAATTTGAATCCCAAACTAATAGTTATATCAATTTAAACTTTGATTTGTCACAAATATATCAAATTAAAGCCTAAACATACATAAATATAATATATGAATTTAAACTCTTAACTTTCATAAGTATATCCAAATAAAACATAATAGAGAGTTAAATTGATACAAGCATGTAAGTTCGAGTTTAAATTGGCACACTTATGATATAGAAAACGCATGTCATTTGCATTGCTGTTGTTTTGAAAAAGAAATGGTCTACATAAATGTTCATTTTACAAGATATTGTCTTATCGGCAATTGCCTTTTCTGTTTGATCTCTAACCGACATCTACGGTTGTAATGGAAGTTAATTAGGGTTGTTGATCATTGTAATTTTGCTGGGCAGATTTAAAAGATACTCTGTCCTCGAATTAGGGTTGGTCGTTCAACTTGTCTTAAGCAACATTTGCATTATTTTGTTGTAGCTATTTCACCTTATGTTAGAAGAAGGGGTTCTTATATGTATTGGATACATATCTATTCTCTTTATTATTGTGCATTATGATTCATTGGGAAAGGATTCTCTAACAATGTGAGAGAGAGAGTCTCACAAACTTGAGGAGAGCTCAAATTCTTCAAAAAAGGAGTCGGGAGCCTAAGACCAAATTTATTTAAAAGTTAATAACAAATGAAAAAAATTTGGAGGTAGAAATCGTATCTATAAGCTTAATTAAAAAAAAAAAAATCTTTACCGATGGAAGCAAATATAGTTTTTTTTAATTGATTATTTTCCAATACTATACTAATGATAATATATTTTAGACTTATCACTGTACTAATTGTGAGAGTAATTTTTTGATTTTTTTTTAAAATTTTCAATAGTCTAGAAGTAATTTTTAAACAAAGGTTAAGAATACTTTTAATTATTTTTTAAAATTTGAGGAAAGGTTTAAAAATGTTGAAAGTTTAGGTATATTTTTGAGAAAAATGAAATTGGAATTTAAAATTTAAAAAAGTTATTTAGAGAAAGAGTGGAAAAAAAAAAGAAATTGGAAGGAAAAAAAAAAAGGAAGGGTAAAGTGGTAATTAAAGAAAGATGAGTGGGTGTAGTGAATAAAAACCACCATTTAATATGGCGCCTGCGCCTCTTCCTTCCGTTTCCATTTCTCTCTTTTACACACAGCGACGAACAATGAGACACACCCAATCCCCAACTTGACCTCTTTCTTCTTTTCTCTTTTTCCATACACCCAAATAACTAAATCCGGCGAATTTCTGACGGCGACGACTGCGGCGGCGTCGACGGTGTTGCATTGAGCTCCGTTAATGGCGTGGGTCAAATCCCTTCAGTGCAAATCCAGAGCCTTCGAAGACGTTTATCATCCAACCCCTAAAAATCTAATCCCCAGCGCCAGTTGCCGCAAAAGCGTTCAGAGTCTCAAGGACGTCGTCGAAACCACCAAATCGAAGCACAAAAAGCCCAAACACTCCCCGCCGGAGAAAAAACCGGTTTCCAAAAACCCAAGGCTCGCCAAATCGGAACCCGGTTCGACTCCCTGTTCCCGGCCCAGAATGAGCGTTTCCTCCCGTCCGTTAATCAGGGCTGACGATCTTATCTTTCCGGCGGTGTCGGAGTTGCCGGAGGGGCACCATTCCCGGAGTGTGGTTGAGATAATCTTCCACACGAGTTGGAGTCCGAAGGCGTTTACAGGTCGGATCGAAATGATTTTCAAGGTCCAGAATGGGTCCAAGACGGTGGCTCGGTTTGAAGAGTATCGGGAAATGGTTAAGGCTAAGGCGGCGATGGGATGTCCCGCCGACGAGGAGAATGCGCGTTGTGTCGCCGATGGGAACGAGGTCATGAGGTTTCACTGCATGGGTCCAACTTCCGACTCGGCAAAATACGACGGATGCGGCGGCGCGTGGAGTTTCCCTGGAATGAGAGGGTTGTCATCGACGGCAGCGATTTGCACGTTCGCCGGAAGTGGAGTGGCTCACGAGAACGCCGGCGGCGGGAGAGGGAGAAGAGCGATGTTGGTATGTCGGGTCATCGCAGGTCGGGTATCGAAGCAAGTGGTGAAACCCGACCCGTTTGTGGAAGGCCGAGTTGGACTGGACTCAGTGAGTGGGGATAATGGCGAGTTACTGGTGTTCGACTCGCGTGCGGTTCTTCCTTGTTTCCTCATCATCTACAAATTGTAAAAATATAAAAATGACAAAAAATGCCAAAACCATTATTATAATTTTTTCTTCTTTTATATTTTCGGATTTTTTGGGTTTTTTTTTTTTTTTTTTTTTGGGAGGGGATGAGTTGAAAATCTTTTCAATTTCCATCATCTTGCATTTATCAACACAATTTTTCTCTAATTTTTGGGGTTTTTCTTTCTTCCTTTTTTGTTTGTGACCGTTGTTGATACTAATCGTTTGATTAATGTAAAAAAAAAAAATTGTGTTGATAAATGCTAATTAACCAAACTTTACGGTTTATTTGGATTTCAATGTTAATTAATTACGGGCTAATTTATTTTGTTTTTAATGCAATTTTGTAGCATTTAAGACGAAAGATTTTGTAGGAATCGTTATTCCATCGAATTGGCTCAGAAATTCACGTGTTTGGCTAATTAGAAAAGGGAAAGATTTCGTACTTTGAAAATGATGGGAAAAAAAATAATTAAATTACCAAATAATAATATTCCGTTTAAATTTCCCATTCCACAAAACTTTAAGGTTAAATATATATATATGTGTGTATGTATGTATATAATTGTATTAATTTAGCATTTATTGTATTTGTGGAAGTCCTTTTGAATCTCTGTCGTTTGTGGATGAAATTGAAATTAACGAAATATTTCCAAATATGATCCGTTACCATTAGTTTATAAATTTGTTTTTTTGGACATTATGTTTATTGAAAAGATTATATATTTGATCACAAGAATTAAGATCCATGCTTTTGGTCCATATAATTTTTTCTTCACTAAGAAAAAATAGTTTGGAAGGATTAAATAATATCTTCATGTTTAATGAATAAGAAACCTGCTCAATTATATAGATTTATAGCCTTTTCTTTTTCTATTGAAAAGTCATGATGTCTTTTTTAAGTTTTATTTCTATGGTTGATTTGATGCATGGATGAAGACATAATTTTGTACATAATTCAATTTCATTAATCTTTTTTAGAAGAGTTTCCAAAATTGATGTCAATTTTTTTTTCAATGGTTGATTTGTTTTTTCATTGAAATTTGATGACAAGCTTGTAGAATACTTCTTTCCAGTTTTTGAAAAAGAAAATCCATAAAAAACAATGAAACAAAGAAAGAAAGAAAGAAAAAAAAAATATCTCACTTAGTGTCTATGTTATCAATCCCGAAATCGAAGCTTCAATTCTCTCCAGTTTCATATTGTAAATAAAGAAAAATCCAAAATAAGGGTGACTTTTGCAAGAGAAGCCAAAAGGGGAAAAGCAAAGAAGACAAAATATAGAGTGATAATCCAAAAAAAATGGAAGAGAGAAATTGGGATTAAGTATAGCGCAAGTCAAGGTTGTAATGCACAAACCTTGCTTTCCTTGACAGAAAATGAAAGGCATATTCATATAAGAACTAATTTAGATGTTGCCATTTCACTATCCTTCACAACCAACTTTTTCCATCTTTAATTCCCCTATTTAACAAAGCTGCATAAAGTTATCAAAATCCTCTATATACATGTTCTTCATTCTATTATAAAAGCTCCAACCAGTTTTCTTTTTAATCTTCAACATCAAATTCCTCATCTATGCTTCCAAGCAAAGTTCTTTGCATTAAAGTAACATCCAATTAACGAAACAAATGAATTCACAATTCTCCTATTTGTAGTTTAGTTTCCCATTTTCACCTACACATTGACAAGTAGGGCCACGAACATAAACGTGCATCAATTGAAATATGGGTATGCATCTTTTTCAAAAGAGTCCTAAGAATAAAACACTGAAAATCGAAGATGAAAGTAAATAATATCATTCCATTGTGAATATACGCAATTAGGCTTTGTAGTTTTAGACAGTGGTGATGTTTATTTGAAGCAAATTAGAAAGACAGAGTGTTCAAGTTTCAACTACATGGATCTATCGGAATAGCCTTTCTTTTCACTATTGAATGGTGTACAAGATAGATTTTAAGGCTCCTACCCAAACTCACCAAATCATTGGACAGTGAAAATGGCATTTGACCAGATTCTCCTTGGAAAGTGGGGGCAGAGGTTGAAAGGGTTGATGGCTTGATTTGTCACATTGGCTTTTGAGGTGAATATAAAAATTTATAAGGTGGATAACGAGAAGCAGCCAATACCATCCTCAGATGCAATTTCTATCTTTGGTGCATCAGTGGATGAAAGTTCATCTACCTGCATTATTGGTACTCCACTAGGACAAACAATGGCTTATCGTTCAATCGCTCCCGACCCTGCATCATCAAGAAATCATCATTTCAGCATTTATCGACAACGGGTGCAAAAAAATCACTCTTAAATCCAGTTCATACACAAATTTACATTCATTGAGATAACTCTTGAATCTTGTCAATTCGATATTAGGCAACTTGGCTTCACATGGAGATGGGTCCACAGAAACAGAAAAATGTAACCTGCGGCTGCAGCAACTCACCTAACCATACTCCATTATTTGGGACAATTTATTCAATTTATTCCATGTGACTCTCTCATAATAGCCGTTGAATATATTAAAAATTCTACCTCTTCTAATAGCCATCAAATACATATTTGAGTTACTTCTTTCATGATCAAATTGTGAAAATTACCAACCACAGTGTGGCAGCCTTACCAAACAAGTTCTCCTGTCCAATTGGTCTCTATAGAAAGCTTTTTGTTTTCTTTTAAAAACTATTCATGAGAAAGTAGGGTAGTCCACAAAATCAAGTTATTACCCTTGGGGCCTATTTGAAATGGCTATTGAAGTACTTAAAAAAGGTTCAAGTGTTAAGCAATTGACAAGTCATTCCGAACATATTTCTACTACTACTTTACTTGTTTATAGTTTCAGCATGAAGAATAACTTAACTTGTCCTAATCCTACATGTAAGTCATCTAAGAAGAAATTAAAAAGAAAACAGAATAGAGAAATCTTAAAGAATAGTCATTCAGACGTGTGAGTCCTTATCAACATTTCACTGTCAGTATCGTAATTCTAGTGCTGTGATTTGTCTAATCCAACAGAAGAGCATTGAAATCAATAACTAATATCAACTTAGACTAGTCAAGCCTTGCGGCTTCTGAAGGAAAACAAATGTTAATAACTTGTCATTTTGTGAGCAAATGGTGGTTAGAATGTTCGTTATCCATGAGTGTCCAAACTAACTAATGCACACCTCGATTAATCTCACACGAAAAGTTGTCCAATCCTACAAATTTTTGCTGTCAAGAAAACTCGTAGAAAATAGTTCCTAGGTTATGAACCATGACCTCTTAGCCATTCATTGAGATTTTGTTCTTTTTTACGATTAGGCCAATCCATGATGGTTGTTAAAATATTTGTATGTAATCGCAAATTTGTGATAGTGAGAAGAAACAAAAAAATAAAAATAAAGAAAAGAAAAGAAAAAAAGGGGAAAGAAAAGTTACAGAAGAAGCCAAACATGTCCTAACTAACTATTCCACCAACTTTGAACTTTATAAATATAGACAAAAGGAGTTTGAAGAGTTATGCACACCTTTAAAACTGGCAATTCAATGACGCAAGCACATTCAATTACTTCAGCTCCAGCACGTTCTGAAAAGCAATGCATTTAGGTTACAAATATTTGAATAACAATAAAAAGAATATGTTAATTTTACTTAGATCACCAGACAACAGAATCATGAGCAGTTTAAAACAGCATTACATTAAACAAAACCAAGGTTCCGAAAAAACTTATATGAGCAACATGTAAGGTTTAATGTCCAGGTTTCTTCATGTAAACTTATTAGAATCTTCACTCAATAGTCAGTTAATATTGAATTATAACATCAATTATTTGGTTTGTTATCTGAAACAGACAAATTCTGCAGTAAGTACAGAATCTCTTTTTATTCACTGTCTTTATACTAAAAAGCTTAAAGGCACTGGCTAAGACTTTAAATGACAAAAGGACCTCATATCAAACAAAAACAGGCATCAAATCTGGACCCAAAACTGCAGTCTTTATATGATAGATTTTTCTACCGTTAACAAATAGTTATTATGCCATAAGTTATAACATCCCTTTACATATGGGCGTAACTCATTAATTAAAGCACCAATTACCATCCCAAAAGTTTGAAGGTTCGATCTCTGTCACTACAGTTATTGAACACAAAAAGAAAAGAAAAAGAAAAGCCTTCTTTAGCTTATATAAGAATATCAGAGTGAGCTCACCAAGTAAATTCATAGCTGCACAGAGAGTGCCACCAGTCGCAATCAAGTCGTCCACCACCAAGGCCCGTTCATGTGGTTTGACAGCTCCAACATGCATCTCAAGGCAATCACTTCCATATTCTAATATGTACTTTTCAGAAATAACTTCTCCTGATATGGTGATAGATAGTTGATTGAAATTCATTACTGACATAGAAGGAAGATTTTTTGTCCAGGATCTAAGAAATTCAACTTATGCTACAAACATGAATACAAGACACAAAATCCAACTTCTAATTTAATTCAATGTTCTCCACAAAAATATCGTAATTTATCTCCTAAGCAGAATATGGAAGGTACAATAATGATTAATTTACTTGGGAGCATTAAAAAGGTTAGCAAGGAAGTTTGGAGTTCAAAATGCTTTTAATCAATAAACTTAAGTTTAATAAGATCAAATTTGTAAAACCAAAAATTAAATTGATTTTGTATTATTAACACATGTTTCAGACTGATCATGAACATGACAAAATTGATTCTAACCATTTCATAATCACTCCCCAAACAGGCCCTCAATGCTAATAAGAATAACTACTTTAATACAACCACTTCCTCTTGAAGGTATAAGGAGAAACTTGGAGGAGGCAAGAGGTTAAGCAAAGTGAAGACTTGAATGCCTGTGAAAGAATCGGTATAATGCACAATCACGTGAACCAAGGAAAAGGACTGTGAAGTTCATTTGTTGTATGGCTTATTCATTAGAAAGGGAGAACTCCATGGTGACGTGTTTTCCACATCATAGACACATTTGAGCCAGAGAGAAAAAAGCACACTTGGTTAAATGAATGCATAATAGGTATACATGATTACCAGGTAGCTTCCTTGGTTTCCTTAAAGGGATAAATTTTGCTCCTATAGCCAATGCAATTGGAGGGCCAAATATAAAACCTCGAGCTTCAATTCCTGCCAAGCAGCACCATATTTCAAAAATCAATGTAGATGGCATGATATTTACTTTGATCGAAAAGTGTCATATGTAAACCACATCACTTCTAGACAAATAATAACAGATGTAGGTAGGCAGCTTAAGGATGGCAAGCAGGACAGCAAAACAAGACAAGCGAGCGCATGAATGCCTGAAACTACTTGGAAAGAAAATAATGCTTGAAATGAATAAGAGAAACCTAGTCAAACTAAGAACTAATTAATCTCATCATGATATTAATATCACAAGAGAACCAGAGATTTATTTACCAGCTAAATGGCATGGAGTGCTGGTCAAAATAAATGGAGCAAAACTTCATGAACGGTGATTCTGATTGAGTACTAAATTTTCAAAGTAAAGGACCACATTCCCTTAATAGACATGGACGCAAAATCTTTCAGCTGAATTCACTGAATTGAACCACATACCCCCATTTGATAAAAGACACCTTAAGAGAAATGGTTACTTATTTCACATTTGGATACCAATTAGAGTTATTTGTAAAAAGAAGATAATGCATTAATGCAAGGTCGGTACGAATATATGGATCCACTAAACTCCACTGAGCAGAGTAATGAAAAGGTTATAAATCATCACAGGACCATTACGGTGATTGAAAGAAATGAAGCTGGAGTTAAAGGATTAAGATTATAATCCAAAGTTCGCTATCCTACCACCACCACAGTGTCATATCATTATCAGAAATATAAATATGTGGTCGTTATTTCTCTTACTGGCATAACCCCCAGATATTCTCAATTAGTTTGTATTATTACAAATACTCTTCGTTAGATGTTATCATCAGAGGTTAATCCAAAAAAGAAGTACTAGAAATAATAAATAAAGATGTAACAGTATTTTAAACAGGAGAACCACAATAAATAAAATCTATAGACCAACAAAGTAAAATTGTCAAGATGTTCAACAGTGCTGAGTTTAAAGAAAGTTGCTTTTTTTTTTTTTTTTTTTACATGAAACAAAGGGCATGGGCATGAATATAAAAGATAGAAATGTTGATAAAGTAAACCAACGATTGAATAAGAAAAGGGAGATTCACATTATTGGTGGAGCCAAAATGTCATGGTTCAATATAAAAATCTATCCCATGAGTGCATACAAATAGAATCACAAGGCCAGAGAAAGAGAAAGTAGAAGCCAGAGAGAGAGAGAGAGAGAGAGAACCAATATTAGCTGATCAGGTAAAAAATGGTAACATACAGCAATCAGTGGCATAGCCCACCAGTAAAGCTCATAGTCAAACATAGAATCACTCCCAAAACCCACAGTCACTTGCATTCGTCAATGATTAAAATGTACCAAAAGCATTATAAAAAACAACCGGAAATTCATGCAATGGGGGCACTTGTGCATCATTTAAAGCAACTTTTTACTCGAAAGAATGGACCCCGCCATCTTCAGGCTAATCAAAAGCGACAAGTTTCTACCCAGCTTTAGATCATCCTCATCAAAGTTATAGAATACATTAATCTTTACTCAAAAATGGAAAAATTGAATAAAGAATATTATATTTCCTTTTCACCTGCAACAACCGAAATGTTTTTCCCTTTGTATCGCTCGACGAACAAATCAATAGTATCTTTGAAAGCTTTGGGGTCGAGTAACAGAGTGGTTATGTCTTGGAACATGATACCTGTCATTAAACCCGTCAACAGTATGAAAAACACCAAAACATAAAATGGGTTCTCTCATTATAAACTAAACACCCCAAAAAATTGAAAAAAAAAAATCATCTTCTTCCCTTAAAAGGAACGAACCCCAGAAACCATTTGACAAGAAAAAAAAAACATATAATTTCAATTGACGGAGACATGCAGTAAATTCATAGAGTCCCAAAACAGCGAAGTGGGGTATTAAAGAAACATGAAGAGAGGCAAACCTGGTTGAGGGAAATCAGGGACAACACGAATCTTAGTCCTGATGCCATGGATGCGAGGATCTTCGTCTCTGTAAGCTGACATTGTGAAAACTTAGAGGAGGGAAAGAAGATAAAGGTGAAAAGAGAGATTATGAGAGAGTGTGTAAGTCAGTGAATGGAGTTGAAAAGGGCATGGAAAGGGAGAAAAGAAGGGGAAATGGGTTGAAAGCAGAGAAGGAGAAGAAACAGAGGAAAAGGGGATTTGGGTACAAATAAAAATGGAGGAAATGGTTGGAAATTGTGAAGAGGGGATTTGAGGGAGAAGAAAAGGAGGGAAATAATAAGAGGAGAAAGGAAGAAGAAGAAGAAGGAGGAGAAAAGGAAAGGGGCTGTGTGTTTGGTGATTTCGCGCGCTCTGCCACTCTCACTCACACGTCCCATTGGTTTTTGGGGATATCTTTTAATTTCGAAGAAAACTCTTCTTTCCCATTTTATTATTATCATTACGGATAGATTGCTCTAACAAATTATAACAAATCTTCTAAATTTGTTCTTTTTTCCTAATCAACTTTCCTAAACCCATTACATTTCTTTTTCGAATTTTAAACAAAATCGAGACATATAATTCATTCTAATCTAAAGGCCATTACCAAACATTTCGTATTTAAATTTATGTCCAAAGTCATACTCCAATAGTAATTTTGAAACGTTTAAGAATATATATATATATAATTCAACTATAATGTTATTTGACTTGGTTTTTCTTTTTCTTAAACATTTTTCTTTTTGTATTTTCATCTTAGGCCACAACACTCCTTCTTTGTCTTTTGCCTCTAACAACGATATCGACAAACAACATGCATATTTGGTTATTCTTTCTTCAATCGTTAATGGCAACAAATGAACCTTTTTTTTACAAAAAAAAAAAAAAAAAAAGATCAAATGTGGAGGATAAGAGTGCACGAAATTGAACAAGAACCAAAGTGAGAGTTATACATTGAAAAATAAACAAGAACAATAATTAAAAATGAGCTAGAAAGCAGGCAATAAGAGCAAGAATTATAATTATAATTATAATTTGAGCTAGCACTAAAACAAGTACTAGAAACTAGAAAGTGAGCTAGAAATAAAAAAAGAGCAAGAAAAAAATTAAAATCAAATAAACTCAATGACTCCATCAAAAAGTTAGAAAGTTTCGTTCGAAAAAGCAAGTTCTCTTTTTTAAGTACAACAACTTATTAGTCAAGAGCGTAAGTTTTAGGTCATTCTCATGTTAGCTTATAGTTAAACTTATGTAGTTTAAGTATTGTATTTTTAAGGTATCCGATAATTGAATTTAATTAGTATAAATCGTTATTTTTACCAAAAACTTATGTAAAATTTATATATTTTTTATATATATTATGAAAATTACAACTAAAAAATTGTTAAATGGAATATAAATTTATGATTGACAATGGAATATTATTGTTTCCTATTTTTTTATTTTTTTCAAGTAGAAACAAGAATATATTTGATAATTATTTTCATCAATTGAATGTTACCTATTTTTTATTAACAATATTTTTTTTTCTTACTCAAGATATTGTCCTAATTGATGTAGAAGAAAATATTAAAACAACATATTATAAAGTCAAAATGGGCTTATTTAAGTTTTTTTTTTTTAATTTCTACTATTTCTATATATTTCTTTATTTCTTCTAATCAATTTCGTAAAAATATTAATTTTCAAAATCTAAGTTAAAAGTTTTCTTAAATTAAAAAAATAGCTTTGAAAAAATATATAACTTTTTTATACATAGAAAAGGGTAAAAAAAAAATCAAAATACTTAGACCATAATAATAATAAAAAAATAGTGAGAAAATAATTACAATTCTAAAACAATCAAAAGCTAGAAATCAAATTAATTATCAAAGTTGTTTGTTGTGTTTTAATGATGAGAATCGAAAGGTTGCTTTCAAATCTTGATGGTATTATTCTTTTCCTAATTCCATCATTTTCACATTAACCAAAACTCTACACACACTCGCATTTAATTTAATAGCAACATGTACCTGCTTTCAAATTCTTCTTATCCATCATATGTCTGATTTTGATACTATCTTCCAAGATTAACCGTATCAATTTCTCACCAAAATAAGTATAATCGAACTCATGGATGATAATCAATCGATTGATGTCGGTTTTGAACTTAGACCAACGTTGTTCATAAACTCTTTGATTGCTAGTAGAAGGTTTAAACTGTTTTGAACAAGAATATTGTATTGTCAAACTGTTAAGATCTTGACGAAAAATGGAAAGATGCAAAATTGAAAAGACTATACAAAGTTAAAAATAGAAAGGAAGAAGAAGAAAAAGAAAACTAGAAGAGGAGAAGAATAAAAAGGAGAGAGGAAAAGTTTGAATTTTTATTGTTCTCGGTTATATTTGTAAATATTTTATCACTTTTTATAATTTAAAATAATTTTCATTTAATTTTATTATTATATATATGTCCAAAATTAGTAAAGTGATTTTCTTCTTAGGAACATTAATGTCACCAAATAAGAGCATGGCTACTTTTCTCTTATGTATATCCCCACGTTATAGATATGGTCCCTTTGTAGCAAAGAGGTTAAAAGTAAACATTAATTTGAAAATATACAACCACCTTTGTAATAAATTATAACTATATCTCACAATTATACATCCCACTACAACTAAAGTTAAAATATCATTTTGGTCCTACTACTTTTATTCTCATTTCTCTTTAGTCTATTATTAAAATTAATTAAATAATAAAAATAATTTTCATGATTTGTAGAATTGTTTTCAAATATAACAAAATGAATCAAAATATTTACAAAATATAGCAAAATATCCTAATTTATCTATGATCGAGGAAAATAGACTACTATCGATAGTTTTTCTGGTCTATTGTGATTTATCACAAAGAAACTATGATTCCTAATATATGTATTTTTTAAAATAAATAAAAAAAAAAGTGATTATTTTGTAAGATCGTACAAACACACTAGCCTTGGACGACATTTAAAATAGAATGAGGTAAATGAAAGGAACTAAAATGGCATTTTGAAACAAAAAGGGTATTATGTGTTAAGTTTTGACAAGATAAGATGTACTTTTAAGTTTAGGACAATAATTTACCATAGGTTTAGGTTTGTCCATGCTTCCTTAGCACCTACCATTAATATATCTTCTTTGTCAATATCATGTGGTGTGTATATATATATATGTGTGTGTGTGTGTGTGGCCTCAATAAATCTTACCCAAAGGACAAACCTTTTTTAGAAAAGGTAAGTACATATGTATGGGTTTTTTTTTTTTTTATAATAATAAAAAAATAATATTGTTTAATGTTGTGGAAATTTGGTTGTTAGTTTCCTTTTTAAGAGGAGTGTTTGGATGATTAGATGGGCATGATGTATTTTTATCAACTTCTCATTACAATTGTTTTGTCTTTGGTTTGAATAAAGGTCCTATAGTAGCAAGTTTAAATATTTGATCCTATAATATATATATAGCTTCTTAAGCTTTCCTACATGTTCCCTCCCTCCCTCTCCTCATCTTAATAATTGAGCTTTTACGATTTAAAAATAAATAAATTGTGGAATTACTTTTTCTTTGTTAGAATGTCTTTAATTTATTATTTGACTCTCCGACCAAGAAAGAATTTAATGAAATACTTGATATATAAACCCTTTAACTTTTGTAATACGATTATTTATGTAGTTTGTATTATCTTTAATAAAATTGTTCTCCATCTATCAATGACGTAGCTAACACATTATTACTAAATCTTGTAAATCTACGTTTCAATAATCTTTCTTCTTATAAGTTTTTCATATTCTTTTGTTTGACGATTTTGTTACAAACTCAAAGAATAGCTGGAATCGAAAATTTTATGATAAAATCAAAAGATATTTGTTAGAAAGCAACATATTATTAGCGGAAGAATAATTTCAAGATAAATTTATATCAACCATATGAAGTTTTTAATGAAATTGAAAAGAAAAAAACTATAAGCCATTGTGCATATCCATCCCTTCCAAACCATAATTAAGAAAGTGGTATGCAAAAATCGAAACCCAATATTTTTAAATATAGTAAAATAAATTAAAATATTTACAAAATATAATAAATTTTGGATTTTATCAATAATAGATATTGATAAATTTTTATTACTGTCTATCGATGTCATTATAGAAACTAATAGAAGTAAATTAGCACCTATCAATATCTATTATTGATAGAATTTGAAAGTTTGCTATATTTTGTAAATATTTTTGTTGAATTCGTCATGTTATACAATTTCCCTCTAGATAAAAATAAGATATGCAATCTAAAGTATTTGGGATCTTATGAATTTTTCCCTTTTTAATTCAAAATTTGTAGACCATGAATTTTTAGTTTAACTTTTGCCCCTCCAATAAGTTTGCATTTAATCTTCTTTAACTACCATCTAAATAGGACATGCTATAACATTCTATTATGCAATTTAAGCTTAATCAACTTAATTATATGTATGAGTGATATTCTAAATTTTGTTGCAATTGAAGTCAAAGAAATAGACAAAGATTCTTCATATCCAAACTTCTATTTTATATATTATGCATCACCTCTAGATGAATTATTTTATAGATTATTTTACATCATGGTTTAAAGTTTTCTTGGTTTGCATCATTATCTCAATGACTTTGATAAAAATAATAGAAGAAAAAAAAAGTAACATTATCCTTAAATATCAAGGTTGAAAACATATATATAATAATACTTAAAAAAAAAAAAAAAAAAAGAGTGGAAGTTCAATCCTATGCTTCATAATATGAAGAGAATTCACCTTAAATTAAGTAACAAGTAAATAAAAATCTAAATTTTAATCTCTTCCTTTTTGTTTTCCCCTTTAGCACTATTGAGACTATTAAATTCCAATTATAAATAATCTCACTAATGTTTTTTTTTTTTTTTTTTGTCCTTTTCAACATTATATGAAAGTTGTAAAAAATTTTAAATATCGAAAAGAGGAAGGATATATATATATATATATATATATATATATACAAACAAACATTATGACATAAGCAACAAATGAAGGGAAATGTAGGTGGATATCCTAGTGGCAATTATATGTTCTTTACTTTATTATGTTAAAAGCACTATTATCAATTGCTTTTCTTAATGTGTTAATCCAATAATCCAATAATACACACAAATAAAAATCTAAATTTGGCTTCAAATAAAAATCTAAGCAAACCCCACATTTGGGAAATATACATACACACAATTAAAAGTGCTTAAAAAGTTGAAAAGGGATTAGCTTTTGAGCAATCAATGGATGGGTTCATACTTAATGGATAAAAGTTTGGCAAAAGAATATTTTTTTATAAACTAATTAAAAAGGCTGAAAGGGATTTGACACAAAAGGATTTACTCTTTTTAATTTCCAACGAGCAATTTGAGTAATTTTGGTATGGAAGATGGCTTATCAAAACTACCATAATCACTCCTAGAGGAATAATATATAGCCAATTAGATGGTAAATCATTTGATTAAGATCTTGTCATAATTTATTGGTGATTTTCTATTAATTTGATTCTTTTTTCACATTTTACATTAAAGTTACGTTTGGAGATTTGGGATTATCTTTAATTAAAGAATAGTTATTCAATAAATGGATAATCAAATCTATTAGAATTTGTTATTATTAGACATTTTGATTGAAATGTTACAATGCAAATAATCTACGACAACTCCTATTAAATTATGAGAATTTGAATTTCATTTGAATTCTTTTTGTATTGGGGATGATTTTGGATGACAAGACTTAATCAAAATTAAACAAGAAAAATTTGTAAAACTAAAGAAATATCAAGATCCAGTTAAATGGTAGCACCTAATTGTAGTTGAAACAAGCCCAACGATTCGGTGAAAAAGGTTCAACTTGGGTCTTCGTTAGGACCAAGCCTAACAACCCCTAATGAGCATACTCTGACCAAAAGAACATTGTTCTAAGACCAAAATGGTTTCCAGAAACGTGTTCGACCTCAACCTGGCAAAAATGGCCAATAAGGCATTACTCAACTCGATGAGGTAAAGAGTTATCCTAACATGGCTTCAAAATTCTACGAAGGATATCTAAAGTCAATTCCTTATTCGTGTGAATACATCATTATAATTTTAGGGAAAATAGATTGATTCTCGCTCTCAAATCCTTAGGTTCTCAAACTATTTCACTTTTTGACTTAAGTATTGAAGTATATGTGACAAACACCACATCATCATACAATTTTTTTTTTTTTTTGGTTCACACTTTCCCTTTTTAAACAAATTTATCATTATCATCATGGGGTCATCTTACTCTTTTTTCCTTATTCAAATTTTGGCATCTACCACTTAAATTAATATATATATATATATATACACACCCTGTTAACTTCGATCTTTCTTCTATATTTGATGCACTTTTTCATTATTTTGATTTTTCCCATTGTTATTCTTTTTGAGGAAATGTTATATCTTCCACGTATTGTTTTTGATAAAAATTGAAAAGTTTGATTTAAATTGAATAACATTCATGAATCACTAACTCGCTATACAATGAACTCATTTATATTTTTTAAACTCAATCTAAAGAATTGTTACATGTAGGTCGACTCAATTAGTGAATGCAATATATTTTCAATATGAATAAAGTTTTTATGTCATTATCAAAGTAAACTTAGCTAAATGATAATAGACATAATATTCTTTCTTCGAAGTCGAAAGTTCGATCTCTAAATTTTTGATGTGTTATTAGATGAGTATGTCTACTCCAAATTAACCTTTCTTTCCCTCTCAAATGGTTAGATTTAAAACAATTAAAAGAAAACAAATGGGTGTGAACAAACAATCAAATCAACCTATTAATTTTAAAAAATATACATCCTTTTAATCCTAAGTTTTTATTTTTAAATATTACTTTTATTTGGGTCCCAAAATGTTATAATATATATTTTTACTATCTCTAAATTCTAAAATTTACATTTTTATTAAGTTATAAATTTAGTTTCTACATGGTGTCTTAGATTTGTATTTTTTTTTAAAAAAAAAGTAATCATGGTTGGCTAATGTTTGATTTCAATTAAACTTTTAATAGTAAACAAAATAGTTTTTAAAAACTTATTTTTTTGTTATTGTATTTATAATTATTATTATTTGTTAGAAAGAAAGAAAGAAAGAAATGGATTTTTTTGTTATTGTGAATTGTAAGAATGGAGAGGAGACCAAAAATAGTGGAAGTGAATGCTCAAATGGACACTCTCATTTTGTACGGTCCACATTTTTCTATTTTTTTTTTTTATCTTTTCCACATTATCAATATTCTCCAAAAATCTCCTTTATTTGTTCCAAAAAACTCCTTTTTTTCTTCTTTTTTAAATGCACCAAAATAACCATTTTATTACCAAAATAACCATTTTATTATAAATATTAAGATAAATACATGTCCATTATCCATTGTTAAGCTTAATATCTACTGTATATCACTTTTTTAATCATCCGACACTCGTGTCACGTATCTATAAAATATTCATTCTTAGTGGCAATATAATCCACCTCATAGTTGTCAAATTGTGTATAAATAGTGACATTTTCTAGATTTTAAAAAAATGGAAGATATGATTTCTTTATTATTTTATTATATTTTATAATTTTAGTATTATATTATTTTAATTTTTAAATAACTAATCTCCTTAATTTCTAAATGAATTAATTAACATTCTCGTCTCCTTAATTTCTAAATATTACTTTTATTTTTAATTAGATAAGAAAAAGAAAAAGAAGAAAGAAAAACATAGAGAATTACATCTAAACAATATAAAAAGACAAAAGACAAATTACAAAACCAATCGTAACATGTGATTGAGTGTTATAATTATACTTTTAAAATTTTAAAATATTTAAATACTAATGTAAAGCAAGTGGAATATAACCTACAATTGTCTCATCCATATATTATAATAACCAATTAAGTGCCATTTTTAGCCGTAAAATTTGATTTCTCGTTATTATAGAAATTGTGGAGTATAATTTCTACGTTGAGAATTTTAAAATATAATTGTAATTATTATGGTATTCGATTGAATGATTTTTGTAATATTATTTTTGGAATGATAATTTCTGTGTCCAGATATAATAAATATTTAAGAAAAGGGAAGGGGGATATATTTTATGTGATCTGGTAACAGTTTGGAGTGTTTGTTGATAAGGGGGTGTTGGCGAAGTTCCGACCGACACTCTCCTAACTGTCGGCAGTCGGTTTCTCTGCTTTTTTTCTCTTTTACACTTTACAATAACAATAAATATACACCGCCGTCCGCCGACATTTACTTATAACTTCACTTCCAACTTTTATTAAATCTCCCATTTGTTGATTCATTTTTACTTTTTTGTCCAAATATTAAATTCAAACTAAATTTCATTCTACAAAACTATCTTCTTCCTTCTTTCTAAATTAGTTTCAAAAATTAACTTTTTCTAGCTTTTTTTACATATATATATATAATTATCTTGTGATTTTTCGATACATCTTCAACATATTAAACATCTAAATTATCAAATATTATGAAATCTATCCAATCTTCTACCAAACCAAATATTTTTAAAGTTTTCTTCATATTTGATTATCTTTTGCGGATATAATATCCGATCCTTACGTTATTTTTCAATACTTTAGGTCAATTTTTGTAAAACTATGATCCCTCGTTTAAAAGGTTGAAAATTAAATTTAAAAACACCATTTTTTTAGTATGTATTTTTTTATTGGCCGTTAGACTAAAAACTAAAATTAACTCAAAATTTGGAAATAAAATGAAAAATAATTGTCAAAAACCTTCTTCTTTTTTTTTTTTCTTTTTTTTTTTTGGAAAATGTAACTAATAATTGTGAGGGAAGAAAAATCACAACATTAAAGAGGGGGTTGTGAGGGAGAATGGCCCCCTCTTATGAGTGGGAAGTGGGAGTAATTGAGGCAGCGAGAGATAGGGTATTATTGTATAAGTAAAAGTAATCTCTCTCTCTCTCTCTCTCTATATATATATATAGGTATAGATAGGTATAAGAATATATATATATGTGTGTGTGTATTGATAATGTAGATAGGGGTTTTAGGGTTTAGGGGTAGGTGCCCCACAGATGAAGGGGTAATTGATGAAGATACTATTGAGTAGGTTCACAAATGGGAGATCTTAGAAGATTGGCTCTAAGATCTTCTTGTCCCTACTCTCTCCTTCTCTCTAATCAAACACACACTTCTTAATCCACTTATGTACTTCTTTTTATGTTCATTTAATTTATTAAATTTCAGAGCAATGGTAAAATTTAAATATTTATTTAGTCGTTCATGATGGTATAAATAATTAATAAGAAATAGAAATTGTTATTTTACTTGTAGAGCGATAAATACTCTTTGAACTCGATAAAAAGTGAAATGAAGTTATTAATTATACTTTTTTAATCTTAATATCTTAGGTCAAACAAAAACTACATTATTAACTTTTTTGGTAAAATTAAAATTGAGACGATGAAAATTATGTTTATGAGATTTTTTTTTTTTTTTATTAAATGTCATATATCTATGGATGCAGAAGAAGCTAACAACCAAGAAAATAATTAAACTAAACATCACAAAACACTTTACATTCTAAGTAAAAAAGCTGTCAAGCTTTTATTAGTCTATTGATTCTTGTTTCTTCCTCTACATACCTTCTAATTAAGAGAAAGAAAATAATATTTTATTCAATAAATTATTTTAAATAATAAAATTTCATAAAATACTTATAAATATAGTAAAATATTCGTCTGTCTAGATTATGATTGCCTGTGATATTTTGTTATATATATATATATATTTGAAAATAACACATTTTATTATATATATAATTTAGTAATTAATTTCGAAACTACATGAGGTTACTTTAATACTCTTCAATTTCTTTTAGACATCTCTCTACACAACATTAAAGAAAAAAAGTTTTAATGGAAAAACTGAAAATAAAATATAACCATTTTAAGAATTTCAAATTTTAAAGGTTAAAAGAAAACTCAACACACAATTTGAAACTTTTTCATTTTTATATTATTGTATATATATTCAAACTTTTCTTTTTATAACAAAGTTAAAAAGAAAAATAGTAGTGAGGTGACAAAAAAAAAAATTTTGTTAGAGTTTTCATTTGAATTTATTTTACTCAATTCTTTTTTTCATTCAATAAAAAATACTTCAATCAAACCAAATTTTAAAGTTAGAATTGGTTGCATCCTTCTTTTCCAATATTAAATTGCGACGAACTAAATTCACCATAAATTCTCCCAACATATCTTGCTTCGAATGAAACTCAATTGTCTACATATATAAATAAATGGTTTAGATGTGTTACTATGATATGATTATCGGTCAATTTTATTACACAGTAAAGTTGAGGCTCAACCTTTTGTATTATGTGTATGGAGAGTTTTGGAGTTAGAGATTGTCTAAACTGTAATCCTCATATATTGTGATTAAAAAGCTTTTTATTTATCGAGGATTTGGTCTGGTTGTCAATTATGTTTGGTTAGATTATTGTGAGTTTAGCAAATCTCTTGCAGAACTAGTAAAAATTGATCGGATGAATTTTTGATGTTGTATTGAAGAGAGCTCAACCAAAGTTTGATTAAAACGTATTTAGGAAGGTGGGAGATTGCATACTTAAGGAAACCTAGCATACCTTCTGCTCAGGGAATCTCATAAAAAGTTTGGAGAAGTTTTATCGTGAAAATGGGAGGAGAACTCAAACTTACAGGAGCTTAAATTGAAAATTTTAAAGTGGGATCACACTAAAGAGAGAGTATACAATTAAATAAGAACTTTGTGTAGTTGCTCAATTTTTTATATAGTGAAGTTCCTTTTCCTTCTATTGGACATATAACCCTTCAAATGTAATGATATTGAATCGAACTAGTTACTAATCTTTGTATCTCACTTCCTTGATATTAAGTTATTATATGTTTGTTGGTTATTTTGTTATAAACATCGTGCTTGACTTTTGTATCGTGTATTAGATTCACTTAACTTTTCAAAATAGTTAATGATATCGTAGGGTCAAACAGAAACGAAACATTCATAACAAAAAAAATGAGCTTTCCACAAAAGATGGTAGTGGGTTGTATTAATGTTTTCTCTTTTAAGTTTCTAAAAGGAAAGAGAGAGAGAGAGAGAGAGGATTTCAACATAAATGATGGAGATTGAATGAAAAAGTAATGTGTATGGATCATTTTCAAGAAACTCAATCTTCCTCTTGTAATGTCTAAAGAGCTATTATTTTTAGCTTGAATACATTCAAAGTGCATTTTGCAAATGTCAGATTCCCTCTTCTTCCTTTCCACTTATTGCTCTATGTTTTCTTTTTCTTCAAGATCTTCTTTCTTCAAAAAAAAAAAAAAAAAAAAAAAAAAAAAAAAAAAAAAAAAACGTTTAGGGATTTAACCTAATTCATTAAGAATGTTTCACATTAAATTTTTTGGTTTTTTAACTTTCAATAAGTTTCGTCTTTGCTAAGGAAATATTTGAATTTATTTGCAAATTCTAAACAAATCCTTCTTTTGTTATTAACTTCTCATGTCTTCGTTTTATCTAGCAATTAATTATTTCATTTTTTTAAAATTAAGTTATATATAAACATTATTTCATGTATCTCAAAAGAATTTTGACTTTATATCTACTTTTTTATCAATATCTTTAAAAATCAATTATGTATCTAAGAAATATGCAAATCATTCTATGGAAAAAAAAGAATGAAGAAAGAAGAAATGTTTACCATTTTTTTTAACATCATTTTCTTAAGTTGAATAGTTTTCCAACATATTTTGTAAGCTCCACATTTTCTTTGTCCTAACTAAGCAATCTTCTTCTTGCACATCTAATACCTATCTTTTCACTGTTTCAACTACCTTTCAAAGAATACTTAATTCTATTTGTAATTAATCAATATACCAAAGGAATTATATATTATAATATCAATAACAATAACAATAGAAACAAAGAAATGGACCCTAATTTCACAATTTATAAATTAGTTTTCTTTTAATTATAATGTACATTGTCACGATTTTACCACAACTAAGTAGTGTGGATAATGTGTAAGTTAATACCATGTAATGATCATTGGGCATGATGCCGCTTTTTGCATTTTCTATTCTATATGATACTTAATGGTCGTTTTTTTCCCCTTCTGCAATACCTTCTCTATACTCAAACTTATTTAGGAAATAACTATCGGTTATTAAACTGTTAGAAAAAGGTAGGAATAATATGCATGAGTTGTTGCTATTCTGAATTATAAATACTATATTCACATATGTTGTTATCATATAGTAGTACTGTGTAATGGTCATAATATTACTATCTGTAGTTTGTTTCCATTACCGCATAGGTATGTTATTATCTAATTCCATATTAAATTCATATGAGTCTATTACTGTAGAGTGATCATAAGTATACATCTCAAACATGATATCTTCAATATATTATATATGGAAGTATGTAAGTATGTTATTTAGTTTAATTTTAGGCAAACAAAGAAGGATTGTAAAAGGAATGAAGGTATTTATGAGATTCACAAATTATTAATTAATTAATCAATCATTTTGGTATTATTCAAAACCGAAAATCAATTTCCATATTTTGAGATGAAACCTTGAGAATTGTCTGTATATCCCTTTTGTTAGCCAAAAAAGAAAAGTGTAAAAGATGATGTTCCCTTTTGATTGGCCCAATGGAAATGAGAAAGTCTACTTACCCAATAATGGAATTTCAGCTCCAACATTGCCCTCATCAAATCAAAGAGGCATCCTATGTTATAATGTCAAATCATCACCCAACTTTGGCCAACACAATTTAATTTAACTATCACATTTCAAATACCTTGGGTTATTATCTTTATGATAATTAAATTTTTACCTATTGCGAGGATTTTACATTTTGTTAGGGAAAAAATAAACTTTTAATATAATTCAAACCAAGAAATCTTTAGACATCTCTTTTCTTGATTATAAGTTAAAAATTTGACAATCAAATCTTTAAACATCTCATTTCTTGAGCAGCTTGGTAGGAAACATGACGCAACTAATCAATCCTATACATGTTTGTTTCAACAATTAAATGGTCAGAATAAATTGAATCTCCATCTAACTACAACACTCAGCACAATTACAAACAACTTTCACAAAATGATTCTTCGTCTCGTGTTGTTTAGCCGAGATCGAGATTGAGATCGTTTGCTTTTCGTGGGACTGCAGACTTTCTGTCCATCTTGGATTTTAGCTCGGTTTTTTCGGTATTCTCTTGACCGTAAAACAGTCTCCATAATGTTAATGTCTTCACAAATCTCATGTCTTGAAAGACAGGATAGACCGGGAAGTATCTCTCTTCGGAAGTCTTTCAGTCTTCGTCCTCTTCTTAATTTAACACCAAAATTCATATTTTCCATGTCAGTTACTTCAGATAACTGTGATGATGATATGGAGAACTCATCGTCTTCTTTGTTTTCTGTTTGGTTTAAGACTAGTAACTCAAAGGAATCACAAGAGTGTTGTGGCTGATCCACCTGATCTTTTACCATCTCACTAGATTCTGTTTTTGTGATGCAATCATGATCAAAGGCTGAATCATTCAAAGACATACAAATAAGTGTTTCGACCGCGTTTTGAAGTAGAACTCTCATTTTAGAAGATTCTTCACCATGTTCTGATTCAATGCTACCAGAAGACCTATGATCTTGCCCACTGGAAAAGATGGTTTCTGTACTATGCAGCTCCTTTTGAGTTTCATAGCATTGGTTCAAATTTTGCACCTTCTGCTCCCCACCTGAGTCATTTTCTGCCTTACAGGTAGAGATGCCGGATATGGTCACCGTCAATATGCTGTTGCAACCATCTTCCACAGCATGACTACAATCAGAGCATACTTCACTCTTTTGAAGCCTTGCATGGATGTCAGCAGGGGGCACAATTACTGCCTCCAATTTTTTACTTTCTTCATCATAGCAATTACTGAAGTCTTTAGAAAAGTTTACTGTTGATACCATTGGAGCCTCATCACGTTGATGGTTATTCATTTCACCTGTACTTGCTTCCTTTAATTTGGACTCCGTTGAGTGAGTTTCATATCTCTCATTTCCACTTCCACAATCCATCACATCAAGATTTGCATCTTGTTCAAATGTGGAAGATTCAGTAGAACAGTAATTATTCTTATCTCCGACCCAAATTTGTGAGGAGCAATTGGCTTGTTGTCCCTTGCTATCTGCTTCCTTGTTGCCATGTGACGAACTTGAGGTTGAATAGTGAGTTGTAATCATATCATCGCTCTGAGCTTCATTAAGGTCAAGATATCTTGCTTCACGGGGTCTCAACTGCTCATTCTTGATAGGGAGATTGTCACTTGAGATATGATTAAGGCTGGTTTCAAATTCTGCAGAAAAGACAGCACTTGAGAAATGTTAAATGGAAGTAAGATAAACAGAAAGACCCCTCCTATGGATCATGAGACTAACCCTTACCTATGGATTGGATTGTTGGAACATTTAGATCTAAAGAATATAAATTTTCTGCATCCCCATCAACTGAATCTTCCAAATCAATAACTTCTTCAGAAAGCATAGGACGAGACTTCTTGTACGAAAGTATTTCTTCGTCTTTCTCCTTTTTTGGATTCCCAATTTTGAGATCAAGGGAAAGATCTAACTCCTCCAAGTCTGGTTCTCAAAGATTACCACGACAACAAGAAATCTTACTTTTTGAATTTCATTATATTGAGATCAGGTACATTTGAGAACCCTTACCAATGAGGCTAACGTACTGATCTGGAGGAAGCTGTAAATCGAGTGGTCCGTGCCGAAGCTTGTGGTTTTTAGCTGGGTGCTTTTCAAGCTGAAGAAAAGGTTTTCTCATATTAAAGCTAGAAAATTGAAACTTGAAAATGCTAAAATAAAAGTTTTAAGTCATTCAGCATTGCGAGGAATTTGATTATATCCTACAAACTATCTCTTACACTAAAGACACTACACTCCTAAAAGTCAGGAAACTCGTTTACCATGCAAATCGAGGAAACTACGGTTTCTTTCGTGAATGGATCATATCTTGTGGGAGATGCATATGGCATGAATGTTGGTATTATCCCTGCTTTCTTAAAACGGCATCGATCAAGCTCCTCGAAACCAAAATTCTGCATTAGTATCCTTTGTACACTGTACAATTGATGTAATTGATGAACCTGAAGCAATTTGAGGAGATGTATAAATAACAAAACAAGTTACAGGTAAGGAGCGTCATCAGAGATCATAAATTCAGAAAGGTACCAACTCTTGAATACAAAAACCGATAACAGAGGATGAAATGTGCATCCCCAATACCTGCTTCCTAAACATAACCTCCTGGCTCAGCATGGTTTGCTTCAGTGCTTCTTTAAATGAATCAGAATACATTTGCATTGAATCTGAACTAAAGTCTCCTTGCACCAACATTTCTCCTTTAATTAGACAATACCTCACGTTGGAACAAAACTCGCTGTCTTTAGCTGTAACATAACGAATGCTTCACGTGGATGATTTCAGTAACCAGCAGCCATCATTGTAAATTATCTAAAAAAAATTGTAAAATTCAGCTCCATAACTACAGAGACAGATTTCTCCAAGAAAATGTTAAACGTTATAACAGTTGATAATATATGATGCAAAGTCAGTAACCTACCACAATCCCATCCTTTAGAAATACTCAACAATTTATCAATAAACTGAAGTGAAGTTTCTATTACTACTCCACTAAAACATTGTAACATAACAAGACAAGAATTGGGTTCATTCTGAAATCATTAAATAAAAAATCCACACTCCATCCATCCAATCATCTCCCAAATGACAGAATTCACAAGATCCCCGGAGTTGACCATTATTTCAGCTCATATTCAGAGTTGTTAACAATTCATACATAACTGTACACAAAAAAACGACTCGACCCTTTTAATGGTCCACAAGAGAAAAAATGCTTCAACATAAAGGAAGACCCTTTACTGAAGTTCAACATAGTTAATCAAAGCCCAGAAAATGCAATCAGAAATTAAACAGGGTAAAAACACAGAGAGAGAAAGAAAGTGTACCATGAGAGAAGATCCAAAAGAAAGGAAAATGGGGTTGTTCTTCGTCGCTTCAACGGAATCAGATGAATGAAGAAGAAAGAGAGATGGGTTTGTTCAGTTTTCGCTTCTTCTTGGGATTCCGAGAGAGAAAGAAAGGGCTAAGGGTAAGAAGAAGAGCAAAAATGCGTGCGTTGGGAAAGGATCGCAAAGAAAAAAGAACGTCTTTCTTCTTCTACATAAAAAAGAAAAAAGAGGGAAGGAAAAAGGAAAAATTCTTCTGGACCAACCTTTTTCTTGCAATTCATTTCAATATTTGATATTTGTGCTGTCCTCTCTCTCTCTCTCTCTCTCTCTCTCTCTCAAAGAAATATGATTCTTTGTTCTAAGCTATGATAATAATAATAATAATAATAATAATAATAGTTCGTAGCTCTCTTTTTCATGGCTTGGAAAACTGATCATCACAGATTTTCTTGTGTGGACGACCGTTTCAACTTTACAATTTGCTTACGTGGCCACTCCCTTCCTGCTTACGTGGATATGCTGATTATTCTTCTCTTTTACTCTTTTGTCCCTCACACTCTATTTCATTTTCTTAAGATAAAAAATTGGTCATCTTTGGTAATTAATTCATTTCTTTTTTACCATTTAGCGTTAAAGAATCTAATACACAAATTGTGAAATGAATAATGAATCTAAATTGCAAACACAATAGAGACTATAATTAATTATTGAAAAGAATCTCTTTATAAAATAAAACACAAATGACATTTTATTACTACCAAAATGTTTTTGTTTTGAAATATAATACACACACACACACACACACATATATATAATAGTATTTAATTGTAGCTTCAACTTTAGGGGACAGCTGGTTCTGTCTCTTCCAACATCTATTTTTGTTTAATTTAATTGAATATCATCCAAATTCCATACAATTTTTTTTTATCCTTTACCCAACATATCATGGCCCATTAATTTTCTAATTCATAATAAGAGTTTTGAACTATCCGTTGCATATTGTTTTTTAACCTAATATAATATGAACTAAATTATTTATAAACGTAATAAAATATTACGATTCATTCCATATCTTACTCTATATAAATAGATACATATTTTACAATGATATGTTGTTATATTTATAAATATTTACAACGATCTTTTTTAAGTAATTGATTATTCGATTTATGAATTTTTTAGAAAAATTGTTATGAATAACACAAAAAACCAAACTAAAAATTTAAATGGATTATAAAGAGTTCGATAAATTTTACTATATTTTGTAAATAATTTTAACGTTTTGCTATTTTTGTATTTCTTTAATATATATTTCTCATTTGAGGCAAGTTCTTATAATGACAATCCTGACCCATCTTATCATTTTTTTAAAAAAGATGTAGCTTAGTATCTTAATAATTTTATTTGATATTTAATGAATGGTATATAACGAATATATTTCCCTTATTTAATATGTCAAATTTATTAAAATCGATTTCAACCCTTCAAATTTTATTTCAACTAATATTATTTATATGAATACTTTCGCTCTCACGACATATCGTTCATGTACAAAGTGATGCATATGTATAATATCACTTAGATAATACACAAAGTTCTTATTCATATGGATCTTAAATTATTTCTTCAACACGATTCACTACTAAATACTTATCAACCTCATATTTGATATTCTTAAAATTTTATTGCATTAATGGATAACTTAATATGGGTATTTTAGCCATTACCATGTTTTAATGAATTTAACTTAAAAGAATTGGTGTGTTAATTAACCTTCATTACTGTGTTTCTTGTGGTTTTATCATTTATATAGAAAGGGACAAACTTCAACAAAAGTGCAAATGGATTTTGCAATTGCCAATTCCCTATCTTATAGCCTATATAGTACACCATAATTTTCAGATTTAGAAAGAATCTCAGATTTAGCAAATTTTTTAAAAATTTGTCACCATTTCAATCTCAATAAATTAACACAATTTTACAACCTATAAAAAGGAGGGTTGCTAACTCATGGATTACATCAATAATTCACACCCAAAGCTTGTTTTAATTTTATTCAATTCAACGAATAGATATATAAACTCGTTGACGTAAGGTTGAGTTGGGTTAACCGAAGAAGAACATGTATAATAATTTTCTCTCTAGTTTAAACTAATTTAGAATGTCTAAATTCTCCAACACTCCTTTGTTAAGTAATGTCTTATTTATTTATCAAATTTTCTTTAATAATTAATTACCACAAGTATACTTCATTCCCTTTTAGGCAATAAATAACTTTTTCCTCATTACTTATAGTTTACCTATTGTCTTGTTTTTCTTTTTTGCTTTTATTATGCAATATACTAAATTTTATAGCTTGGTCCCCTTCATCACTATCACTAATGAAGTTGTTCAAACCAAATCCTTATAAATATATTTTCCTTCTATGTCATATGTCAATGGCAACAATTTTGGTAGGATATTTAAATTTCCGTAACAAGTAAGACTGTGTCCAAATTGATAAACAAATATATGAAAAATTCTAGACATTATATGTTAACACTTTCTAATTAAAATGTTATATATAAAGTACCTTTTTTAATTTGGTTATAAGTCATATATGTCATACCCCATATTCAACTATAAAACTCCCCCATTGGAAGCTTAATGAAGTGAGCATGTTTTCTAATTAAACTTTTTAACATAAAGTTTCAACAACTAATTCATCATTCAATACTCTCTCCATAGCCAAAATTTTATAATTGTTTCATGGATGGATATAAGCAGTTTCACTTTGCTGAGAGATCAACGTTATAGTTTGAAAAATTTAAACATATTTAGATACCCTATAATATTATCTACCAAAAATAATGTTAGAATCTCTTAAATCTATTATTACGACACTTCAAACCAGTTGGATTACTTACGTTATTTTATAATTTTGCCTCTCTAAATAATAACACTATTAATAAATAACACACTTTCAAGAAAGGGAAAAAGGAGATCCGAACAATATTTCTTTACATTTTCTAAGAACCATATTTGTTGTATTGATTCGAAAACCGAAATGAATTGGTTTTCTTTAGAAAAAGAAATGAATGGTTTAAAGTATAGATACATTAAATGTTATTTTGAATAATTTGTGTATTGATGTATCAAAAGCTATATTATTATTGACCGACAACCATAAATTATTATTAATGCTTTATGAGTATCGAGTTGTCCAAAATATAAATGTATTCATCATGAAATTGCTATCATTATAATATAACGTGGAAGAAGAATTTAAGGTAACTAATCAAAGATAAGAATTGAATAATATCAAAGGTAAAGAAGAAAATTATTCATAGAAAAAATAATTAGTAACTAGAACATATGTGAATAATGTGTATATATAGATAAAACTATTTGTTACCTTTGATAGATCCTTATCCATGGCTGTAGGCATGTGACCAATGCTTTAAAATACTTACCTTCTTTGAAATTCATGATATATAACATTCAAAATCATAAACATTTAATTTGGGTGTGGATTATAAAATTGGAACACGTTAATCAGCCAAAAAAATACTTTTGGAACATAATTACAATATATATATATATATAAAATACGAAATTTAATTACATACTTAATATATATTATGATCATAATGAAAAAAACATATATAATAATCAATACATGGTAGAGTAGCCAAAAGTCAATTTAACGGCGATCTATGAGGAACGCCCTTTCGGCGGTTCACGGCGGTGGCGAAATCGGAGATAGGGAAGCATCTCGGCCGGCAAAGAACCGCCGCTAAGGATTTCACACAGCTACGGTTGTTCTTCTTCTTGACTGACTTAACGGCGGCGGCGGCGGAGGAGAAATCCCGGTCCAGAACGGAGGATGGGGTTTGGGTTTCTGTTGTGGTTCGCGGTGGAAGATTCTCATAATTCCTTTTTTGTTTGCTTATTATTTCAATTTTCTCATTCACCTTTTGATTGATCTAAAAAAAAATTACCATAATTAAATATTAACACTTGAATTATTGGTAGCAAAAAAAATGTAGATTCCACCCTTGTATTTATGATATTAATATTTTAGATTTCAAATAAACTACGACTATAGTTTCCATACATAATTTAAATTTTAGAATTTTACGTTCATAGAAAATCATATTGTTAGGATATAAATGATCAAAATGAAAACATACATGTACATGTTGAAAATATTTATAAAATATAATAAAAAAATTTATTTTACTAATGAAACATTTATAAACTTTTATCAATATCTTGATATACATGACACTAATAGAAGTTAAATGTCTATTAATGATAAAAATATAAAATTTTGCTATATTTTGAAAATATTTTGATTCACTATTTTATAATTGAAAATACCAAAAAAAAAAAAAAAAGGAAAATCTTGAATTCAAAAGGAGGAAGAAAAAAGAAGATGAGACTAAATTTAGCTCTTTTATATAGTCATGATTATTCTAACATGAATTATATAATTGACATGTATGGCTAATTTTGAGGTCAAACTTTAGATTTCATATTCTTTTTTTTTTTTTTTTTTTGTACTAATTAAAAAGCAAAGAAAATAGTAAAATAAACTATATGATTTAAATTATAATTTTAGTATATGAATTTCAAGAAGTAGACATCTATTTGGTTTATAAACTTTGGAAACTACCAATTTTATACATGCAGCTTCAATTTTCTTTATTATTATTATTATTATTATTTTGAAAAAAGTTTAAATTTAGATAAATTAGTTTAAAAAAATAGAAATTAAATTGAGTAGCTAGTAAGTGAAGAATAAGGTGGAAGAATAATTAATGTTTAGAAAGAAAAGAAAAGGAAAGAATAATGTAATGGAATGTATAATTGAATAATTAAAGTTAAAGTTAATTACAAGGGGGAATTAAATTAATAAGAAAAGAAGACCGTACCTTGCATGAAAGAGAGCAAAAGAGATATGGATATTGAAGGTTGCGAAAGCATGTGATGCACAAATTTGTATTATTACTATTACTTCTCGATCCTCCTGATGATGATCTCAAACCTCTTCTCTTTCCCCTTCTTCTTTCTTTTAGAAACACCACTTTTGCTCTATTTGTTGTGTATGGCTGCGTCCACAGTTTAATATCACACACAAATCACAATATATATATGTATTAATTAAGCTAAACCATTATTAATTACTATATATATATATATATATATATATATATATTATCATAATTACTTGCACGAGAGAACAATTCATGAGTTTCTCAGCATCTCTTAGTCGTATAACTTCATGGTACACATATCTTCTTATCTGTTCAAAAAAAAAAAAAAACTTTTACAATATGTTTGAATCAGAATTAAACTGTTAGAGAAGGAGAATGAGAGAGTGAATTATCAATAATAATGATTGTAACGCTTTGCTTTTTTTAGGTTTAATCAATTTGTAAAGGTGACAGTTAATCAATTGTGTATGCCATGCATCGTACTGTATGCATAATTAAGCTTAAACTATCACTTAATACTAAAAATTTAGGGTAATTAAGTTTAAGCATTTAATTACCATTATAATTATTATCAAGTACTTGTTGAGTTCTACAACATACAAGAGTTTGGAAAATTCAACCTTTTAATTACTTTTGACTTTTTATTTTGTCAATGATATATAACTTAATTACATGGAAAACGACACTTACAGACAATTAAAAAAAAAAAAAAGAAAGGTTAAGTAGGTTAAGTTTAGGGTATACCTGAAGAAGAGCATGCGTGCGATGAGAGGAGAAACAAGAGAAGCAAATAGCAGAACGACAGAACAAACAAAAGA
Source organism: Cucumis melo (assembly GCF_025177605.1). Lineage (NCBI taxonomy): Eukaryota > Viridiplantae > Streptophyta > Magnoliopsida > Cucurbitales > Cucurbitaceae > Cucumis > Cucumis melo. The sequence continues at coordinate 22,510,198 of NC_066865.1, forward strand.
AAGTCTTGTCATTCTTCTTACAAGAGATGTGAAGTGAACATGGAGTAAAGAACTTCTCCCCCAGAAGAATCTCAACCCATTCAGGAACTGAATTATTCTCAACTTCTCTCACCATACTCTCACCTGTTAAATTTATAAAAAAGAAAAGAAAGAACTGAGATTATATGTACGGTCGTTGTAGAAGGAACAGAGAATGTGAAAGAAAGAAAAGAGAAAGTACTTATGAAAGCTGAGATGATCAGATTGATGAATTGTTGAAGGCATCAATATCGTCATAATTTAAAGCCTTGTAATTAAATTATATATTTCTATTTTTCAAAAACTCTCCTTTTCTATGTAAAAACTTATTGCAGTTTATTTTATTTATTTTTGGGTTGAATTTTGTGAGAGAAAGATGAACATTTAATAAGAATCACGAGGGCAGCAGAATGCCAATTAATTAATCTATTTATTCTCCACCTTTTTTATATATATATAAAAAAAATCATTTTGTTTCTAAAAATCAAATAAAATTATTGAAAAAAGGTGACCACACCATTATATTGCAATTCTTGTTTTCTCATCCAAATTTTTTTGCTCTTCTAATAACTTCCATATTGTAAATTTGTTAAATGCATATATGAATGGCGGCTCTTTCTTCAATTATTTTTCCCATTTATATATCCATATTTATTGTTTCAAATTGAAATAATAATAGTAATGATACATCGTTTGCAATGCGTAAGAATTTGTCAGAGTGGGAAATGGCACCATTATTGATGGGATACCCATTATGTGCTATCAAGTTTTGATACCTAAATGATTAACAACTCAATATAAGAATTTGTTAGCAGTTGGATTTTCTACACACACACATATATGTGTTTTTAAATAATGATAATAATAATGATAGAAGAGTTCTAGATTTCTAAATTATTATTATTTTTTCTTTCTGGAAAAATGTGTGAGGAGATGATTAGTACATTTTCCAAAAGTTAAAATGTTTAGAAAAGAATTCATACGCTATTAAATTTGTGTTTAAGAAATTGTGTATTTTTAAAAAACAAAATATTAAAAATAAGATGGATTCTTTTTAAATATATATATGAAGAAATAAACCAAAATTTTTACAAATATAATCAAATTTTATTTCCTATGAAAGACTATTATTTGTATTGCATGCAACAATTGAAATAGTATTGTATTGCATTTTATTGTTTTTGTTTCTTCAGTTTTTTGGAAACAAAACGGAAGATAATAACCTATTTGATAATCAATTTCATTTTTATTACAAACGGTTTGACATTTATGTTTTATTTTATTTATTAAAAAGTCAAGTCGTGATTTATAAATTTTTTTCATGTAACAACGTAATTTGGAAAAGTTTTCTAAAGTTCGTAAGTGCAATAATCAAAAGATAAATAAACACATAAAGTGTCCTAAAGATATGTATTAACATGAGTAATAATTAACCATATTACAAGGATTAACAAATATTTAACATTATTAGTTTTTAAATTTTGATTTGGTTTTTAAAAATAAAAACAAATCATTTAACAAAAAAAAAAAAAAGACATAAAGAGAATATTATAAAATTTTCAAAATCTAAAAATTAAAAATCTATCTTTGTTACTAAAAAAACAAAAAACAATCATGGTTATGAAATATATTTATTAAGTTTTCTTTATCAAGTTTTCTTTTTGGGTTTCAATGATCAATGTTATGTAACCTATACCTCTTTTAAACATAGTTTAAAAGGTTATTGTTGAGGTTTGGAAGTAATTAAATTTGCACTAGTTCTAAGTGATTAAGGCTAGCTATGTGAGATCATAATATGAAGGTTTGTTAATTAGATATATGATATGGTATAGAGTCGTACCCATGTTGACGAATTAACTCACATGTAACAAAAATTATTATTAGTATGATTATAATTTTGAAAAGTGTAATTCCTAAAGAATTGGAGGTTTGGAAACGTTATCCATTATTTCCCTATATCCAACTATGTAAGTTATTCCAATTGAATGGAAACTGCTAGAAATCTCAAACCAACGAACAACTAAGGGACCATATATATATATGTGTTGCCCTCATATATTAATTATTACGTCTCATATTTTATATACACTAAATTCTAGTCTTCCAAAAATTTCACTTATTTTTCCTAAATTAAAGAAACCATTTATTTTATTGGTCTAAACTAATTAATATAACTAACATCAAAATTAATAGCTCTTCAATTTCTTAATTAATATGTATGTATGTGTGTGTATATATGTTGAACTAAAAAGAAAACCCTAGTGGATAAGAGATTATATAGATATAATGAAAAATAAATGCATGAATTTATAAATTAACCACCATGGTGTAAATTAATAAGAAAGTTGACCAATAGCTATTATTATTAAAGTCAATGATATGGATGTTCATGCTAAATCTATATTATATTGGTGTTGGTATATTCTAGAAATTAAAAAAATTGTTAATGATGGATAATTTTTCGTCTAAAAGCACAATGTTTACACGATCATTATCCTAAATTTTATTAACTTGATCAGCACATAAGATTGTTTACAGTAATATAATCCAAATAGATAAAAACTCAAATAACTACGTGAGAACATTGCGAGACATAAATAATGTAAACCACTAAAGATAATTAAATAATCTCAACCCTCTAAAACTTTTTATCCAATATGGTGAACATGAGAGAAAGATATAGATTTCATCCGACTGATAAAGAGGACTCTAGAGAAATTGACTGAAATAACATTTAATAAATTGATTACTTCCTAGCAATTAGAATCAACGAAGATATTCAAGATATATATTGAAGAAATAATACTCTCAAGATCAGAGTAAATCATCATTGCTACGAGAAGTTTTTCCTATATACACTAAGGGATTATGAACTTCAAGCCAGCCAGACGAATATGTTCTAAGTGGCCTCAACCTCGAAACGTCCAAACCAAACCACTAAATTTGCAACAGAGAGAACCAAACAACATTCAACTTCCAAGAAAAAGTGTTAGAAGGTTATCAATCGATCAACGACACACAAGATGTGGAAATAGCCGCCTTAGCATCAAATTATTCCGAGCATCCCAAAATTATCAAACCATGCTCACGAGAAAGAAGTAATTAAAAAGACATGTTTAGAAAAAGAAAAGAAAAGAAAGAAAGATTAGATTACATTTGAAAAGGAATTGAGTATCACATGGATGGGTCCATCCTATAAATTAAAGGAAAATGGGAATTAATGTCGTCACAAAATCAGAGTGAAATTAGGGCAGGGAGGGGAGAGTACCCATGTCCCATACGGTGTGGTCGCCTGCAGGGTAGCATTTTCCTTTAACTAGCCGACTTTTTATGTTTGAATCCTCTACACTCCACCATACCCTAACTTTCATACTCTCTCTCGCATCCTTAACCCTTCATCCTCTCTCATAAAGTTTCCCATCTTCTTAGCTTTATTATATAGTAAAGCTGCAACTTGCAACCAATTATTTCTATTCATATTTTTCTATACATTTATTTAATGGTATTGACATAAGTTGACATAATTTTCCTTTCAATTTAAAGTTTCATTTACTTTTTCTTCGCAAAATTGATTGTGTAATTCTCCCATTGCATTTAAATGATGGGTACATAATCAATTAATATCTCCCCTTTTTTCTTTCTTTCTTATTTTCCAAAGAAAGAAATCGCTTTATAGACCGTATAAACTACATCATACGTTTTTCATTAATCAATTCAAATCAAAACCAACCAATAGTGATTTATCTAAATGGTTTCTAAAAATCAATCATGCATGACGTATCAAATACGTAAAGCTCTATGTAAATATAAGAGATGACCAAAGTTCGAAAAAAAAGTTGTTGAATATATTATTGAAATGGAACGAAAATAAAAGTTTTTTTTTTTTTTTTTTTTGAAAATACAATGTGAAATAGTTGAATTAAAAATTTTAAGGAGAAACAAACAACAATAAAATCATATTTTACCAAGTTGTTCTAATTATATTTGTGAATTTTATGAAATTATTAATTTATAATATTGAAGGGACCATAAATATTATATATGGGTCTTAAAAAATTTATTATCTTATTAATTTACCAAAAGTATTTAATTTTGGCCTCAAGCCAAAACAGGAAATATTATTTTTATTTCTTGAAAAGGGGAAAATTTATTATTTTAGGGATGTTATTAGTTTATAGAAGTATAGGGACAATACTATTCAAGTCTAAAAAAAAAAAAAAAAAAAAAAACTATTGGTTGTCATAAGTATAATGAAATGTTTTAGTAGGTACCAAAATCATTAGTATATTGGAACTCTATTTTATTAAAAGGTCATATACTACCTATTACTTTTTTTTAAACACATTTAGCACCTATTTTAAAAATGTATGGACCAATTTGTTTAATTTTGAGATATCTGTAAATATAGCAATTAGATTTAAAATATTAGTATATATAACGATATTAAAAAAATGAAAATATAGCAAAATCCAAGAAAATCAATCATTAATAGAAGTCTATCATAGATAGACCATGTTGCTATTAGTGATAGACCGTAAAAGTCTGTCAACAAGAGAAGTCTATCAAATTGTTATATTTACATTTTTTTTTAAAAAAAGATATTACTATATGTTTAATTATTATTCCTAAAATTGCTACTTATTATAACTAGTGACATTTTAAAAAACAACGAAATATTGAAACTATGTATAAAATGTACTTGGGACTATAGTATGTTCCAAGGGTTGGGCTGTTTGCCTATTAAAGCGGAACGTGAGTTGGGTTTAGAACGTCATAAGACAACTCGGTCCATATCCGGTGTTGATGTTAGAGCATTGAGAGGATCAAGGACGCATCTTTGGAGTACTAGTAATTGTGCCCACGATAAACACTGGATAACTAAGTACGGAGCGAATAACTGCTGAAGGTATCTAAATAGTAAGCTCACCCCAAGATGAGTGCTCTCCTGTTCCGACTTCCCGAGAGTCTCTCTCTTTGGTTTATGGATAATAATTCCCTCATAAATTATTCTCTAATTTTTAATTCTCTTAAAACATGCATATATCAATATCTTTTGGACCTAATATAGGCCCATTGGGCCTTGAACCAATAGGAATTTGGTCACTTTCTAAAAAAAGAAAAAGAACAAAGAACAAAGAAAGAAAAAGGAAATTGTAGGGTTAGAAACACAATATCATACCATTATTTGTCTAAAGTAATAGATGAGAATAGATTTTAAAAATTCAATCAAAAAATATATATATATATATATATTTAACTAAAAACAAAAATCTATAGACCATGAAGTAATTAATATAATAGTTTGGCATAAAATTTAAATTTTAGCATTGATAATGCCAACCTACATTTATTTTCATTTTGCTTTTTCTTTCCTTTTCTTTATTTTAGAAGAAGAATTTACATTTAGCTTTAATTGGCCTCTCTTGGCAGATATTTTGATGTCTATAATTTTAAATAAGAGGTTTTCTTTTAGTAATTTAAAGTTAGAGGTTAGGTCTATATTTAATACAGGTTTACATCAAACTATTTCTTTTAGTATAGCTTACTTCTATTTAAGAGCTTGTTTAAAAGTTAGAATGAAGCTCATTAATTTAAGTACCATTTTCTTTTACATGAGATGAGATTAGAAGATTAAACTAATGTTTTTTACTGTTTGGTAATTTAGATATCGTTTTTGGTATAGCAATTTACGGTGGAAAAATTTAAATATTAACTTCTCGATCAAGAATGTATATATATCACGTCAATTAAATTAGACCTTTGTTATTGATTTAATTTAAATTTCACCGTTTGTCTTTCTTCTATTATATATATGTTTATCATATTTACATCCCATCCCTATCAACAATTCCATTGAATGAAATATTTTATGCTAAGATTTTTTCCCATCAACTTCAACTAAGCTCTTTGTGATATTTAACTTTCGAACTAAATTTGTATAATTTGACTCATAGATTATGAGTTTGATCCATCATGTTTTTAAATCCTTATTATAGATAAATCTATAGTATTTATGAATTTTTTTTTTTTGATGAATATTATTGATTTTTACAAATTTAAACTAACAAAAATCAGGTATAAATCTCAACAAAGATTCTCTACAACTTTAAACTTCACAAATTTGGATTTGTTTTTCTTTAGAAAAACAATCATGCCTAGAATATCTCACACTTGGCAATTAACCCATGAGATTGTTGCTTACAAATTTCAAAATTACATAAATCACATGTCATATCAGTTCATGTAATAATACCATTCTTAATGGATTTCATAAATATGTGGGCAAGTTTCATAAGTTTGGTAAGAAGAGAGAAATTGACAAGTACATATAATATAACGGTCAATTATTAGTTTAGAAAGCTTGAAAATGACGTAAATGGTCAAAGTTATAAAAAAAATTAAAGGATTAACTTTTGACTTTGAAAAGTCAAACTTTGATAGACAATATATTCAAATGTGATTTGAATTTCAGAAAAATGAATACGGATTCATTCTCGCAAGGTCAGAATTAGTCAAGACATATAAAATGATCAAAAGTCAAAAAATTGACTTTTTACTTGAAAATTCAATGCTTGACTTTGACTTGAATAGTAAAATGACAAATTTATCCTCTATTAGAGTTAGTGGAAAAATCTAACATTTTGTTGAATAATCCTACTAACTCTTACTCGATTGTGTGGAGGCTCATGGTAATGACACCAAGTTCATTAAGAGAAAGTGCAATGTTGCATAATTCTACTAACTCATCAATTAGTAGCCTAATTAAGTGAGAGTTCACGGTGATGACACCAAGCTCACTAATAGTTAATGAAACGTGAGATGTTGAGTTTTGATAAGTTTAGACAAGCAATAGTTGCATGTAATTAGTTTATTTGAAGACTACTCTTTCAAATGGGGAAAAAAAAACTTTTGGCAATTTAGGTTACTGTCTTTAAAAAATTAAGAAAAAGGAACTACCAAAATCATTCTCTTCCAACTCTCAACCTTAAGTCCAACCTCCAATTTTCATCTCTCTCTCATACAAATATTTCGCTCATCGGGTCCCACAACCCAATTCTAAGTTAGGAAAATAGGGATTGAACACTAGTAGTGATCCGGGTTTGTGTTTGTGAAAGAAACGAGTAAATTAGTAGCTACAAAGGTATAACCATTAAACACTAATTTGATTTGATTTTAGGATTTATCATGTAATTAACCTAGTTCAATTAGAATAAAAATGGATCCAATTTCTGCTACGCATGACTATCTTTCCATCATTAACATTATATTAGAAGGTATAATTCATCTTGACAATTGTATTATTTAAATTAAAGACCAAAAAGTAATTTTAATATTTTACTAATGAATCTCCTATATTTGACATCTAAGTATATGCCCCTTAATATTCATTACTGTTCTTTAACGAGTTTGTAGTTATTGCCGTCATTGAAGTATCAATGGTTGATTTTCTATCGATAACTTCCAAACTTTGATTGAAGTTAATAGGTAAAACATCAAAATTTAATATTAATTTCTATCAACTGAAAAAATAAACAAAGTATATGATACATAAATTCATTACATTCATTGGTTGAAGTTCAAATAATTCATTAACAAACAATAAAGAAAAAGACAACTAATCCCACTTGAGATAAAGGATTGGGTTTACATGAAATCATAGTTTGACTCAAAGGAGTCTATTGACTTTAGATGACTAATATTTATATATATAATATCTTTTGACCATCATATTTCATATAATTCATTTACAAAACATTGATAAAGAATGACTTTTTATATATCTACGCTATTATAACATTAATAAGTCATTATTAATGCATTAACTTCACAAAACAAGTGTTGGTTGAGAAAAGTAAAATAGAAATTAAGCATTCAAAATTTGATATTTTTAATATTGAGTTTTTCATCTTTTTTTTTTTTTAATTTATATACATTTATATCTAAGAATGTTTTCACTATACATCTTTTTATATACTCATAATTTAGTCACGGGTTCAATCTAAGATTACATTCTATCTACGAATTAGTTTTATATGAGTTTTCTTAAAATCCAAATATTGAAAGAGAGACATGTTGTCTTGCGAGATTACTTGAGATTAGCAAAGCTAATACATACGAAAAAAAACTTCGATTTTATCTCATTCTTCAACGATAAAACAAAGAGAATAAATTTGAATAGGAAACAGAAAAATGGAGGAGGAACTAATTGAAAAACGGAAGTACGAAAGTAGCTAAACAACTCTCAACCTTACATCGTAAATTTACATATTATAGCCTTCAAAACCGAAAAGGAAAATGGGAAGTTACATCATGAACATTAGGGACTTAAAAGTAATTTGAATTTGTGTTGGTGAAATTATTTTATGCGTTGAAGGAGAAAGATTTATACGTTTCTCTTTTTCCTTCTAACTACAAGAGACTTATAAATGAAAAATCAAATCTTGGTGGGGGAAAGGGCAAGGCAATGCATGTCTGATCCTTCCTGTTTGAGCTGAATTTGCTAAACATTGGAGTTTCCGCTATTTGGGTTTTGGAGTAATCGCCCCCATTTTCTCTTTTTTCCCTTTCTCCTCTGTCTCTCTTTTCTTTTTCTCGGACTTTTCTAGGATTTTTTGCAGAATAAGCATTGAAAATCGCCATTTCGATCTTTTCCCTCTTATGGGTTCTGGGTTTGAATGCTGTTTTCACCCCATTTTTCACTGTTTTTAAGTTGTTGTTACTTTCCCAAGTCTCTCTTTGTTTTTTGTGTTGTGGGTTCTGAGTGTTTAGTACAATGGCAAATACATCTGGCTTCTTTGCAACATCAGTCCCGAGTCTAAGGACGAGGAATTTTCCATTAGGAGGCAGTTTTCGATCTGGGTTTAGATCATCTGATGGAATTCCTAAAGTAATATTCTGTTCTACTTCTATCGGCGCAGAGAAGGTTTCTTCTGGAGCTTCCCCTTCTGAATCTCGGGTGCCCAGGTAAATTACTATATCTTCTTTTTCATCTTCAATTTCTATCTGGTTTGATTGTTTGATTGGTTTTGTTCTGGATTGAAATGGTTCTTGAGAGCGACATAGTTTCCTGCTCATTTGAGGGGGTTGAGATTGCTAGCATTGTTTAGGAGTTGTTACTGGAACTTCATTTGAACGAACGAACGAATGAATTGCGTGGATTAGTGCAAGAAAATCTATAATCAAATCATTATTTACCTAGAATTTAGCAGAAACTCTTGAGCTGATAATTTATTTGAACCTTCTCGGCTGGTAGAACAGTGACGGTAGTTGGTGTGGTATATTGGATTTAGATTTGTGATTATAGAGAGTGTATAGCTGTCTGGACCTCTTACAGTATCTGGATACTTAGGAGACAACTTAGAATAGTCATGCATCTTAGAGGATAGCTCGGAGCAGAGTTTATCTTGTTTATCTAGATTTTTGAAAGATGGTCCACATTTTTGTTTCAATTTTTTGGAAGAACATTTTCGTGGAAACGTTGCAGTGAGATTGTGAGAATGGTTCAAATGTGCGAAAGCTGGTCTGGACTTTTATGGATATGAAAAAAGAAAAGAAAAAATTCTGGAAGAACAATTTGACATTTAACTAGTTTGATTCCTTCATTTTTTCCCCATTACGTCCTTTTGCAACTGGCGTTTAACTTGGGATAAAATTTAGAAGGATATGCTCAGGCCTTCATCTTATGATAAAGACATTTGCTACATCAATAAAAGGTTATAAATGGCTTTATTGGATATTTTTTGTATTTAATTAGAATAGTACTTTCAGTTAGGAGATTACCATCTATATGATCTCTTTTTTGGGACAAAATTCTTTTCGATAGTGACCCACTATATGAACTTATGCTGATTCAGACAGTCATGCTAAAATGGAAAAAAATATACTTTTACAGGATCCTCACCAGAGGCTGCAAGCTAGTTGGGTGTGGTTCAGCTGTACCAAGTCTTCAGATTTCAAATGATGATCTTGCAAAGTTGGTTGATACAAATGATGAATGGATATCTGTTCGCACTGGTATTCGCAATCGAAGGGTGATTGCAGGTGTGTGCTACCTCATGAAGCCAACAGTAGGAGTCTACAACCAAATGAACAACTTACCATAATTGCATGACTTCGTTCACTCGTTGTTTAGAGTCTGGATAGTAACCATAGCACAGTTACTCTTGAACTTGCTATATGGAGTTTACGAGCCAAATATTTCACTTCTTTATTTGATTTCCTTGTACACTATATCTTTCATGATGATCCTAATTTACTAAGTAGCCTTTCATGAGTTCTTTTGAATTAACAGAATGTCAAGTCGACAACTTTGTGGCTTTCTAGTTTGAAGGTTCGTAGCCTTTTATGCTCATTGGATGGTGGTTTTAAAACTTAAGCTTTCTTCTTCCGATTCATAGGCAAGGACAGTAGCCTGACAGCTTTGGCAGCAGAGGCAGCAAGAGGAGCTCTTCAAATGGCTCAAGTTGAACCTGATGATGTAGACTTGGTATTAATGTGCACTTCGACACCAGAGGATCTTTTTGGCAATGCTCCACAGGTATGTGTTCCGTAGATCATTTACCCCAATATTTAAGTAATAATTGATATGAAGTAGGAGACATAAGTTCATAACTGAATTACATGTGGTGCTTGGTTCTCTGGATTCTGGAAAGTTCCGTTAATGTTTTTTTGTGGGGATATGGAGTGTGAGAATCATTCTTTTTCTCCCCATTCTACTATGTCACCTAATTAGGGCGGTTATATAGCTGTTTCCATTCATAAAAATCCACTGCTTCTTCTAACCACCACAGGTTGACTTGGAGGTAGTTGGGGCAATGAGAAAAAATGAGCTTGGAGGGGATAGTTTCAAACTATGATAGCCACTAACTAAAGATTTAAAATCAAGTTTCCTTTATCAACAAAATGTAGGGGAGTCTATTGATTGTCCCATAAGATTAGTGGAGATACGCACAAGCAAGCTTGAAAACTCATGCAAAAATAAGAAAACTAAATCCACTGATTCCTTTCTATTTTGAGGATTTTGTCCCTGGTTCCTGTTTGCATAGCTATTGAGCTACTATTGAAGAAGATTTACATGTTACATGATTCTTGTATATCTTCTTTGCCTTGAAGCTTGTTTAAGGTGTTCTTTCCCTATCAATGTTCACACAACTAATTTGGATGGTGAAATTTGTTGTGAATTTCACCGACTTCTCTCGTGCTTTGCTTATATATTTGTATCACAAGTTGAAATAAGAATGTAATATTTGGCTCAAAACAAACTTAACTTCTAGGTTGAATTTAGGTTGTACCTCTTCAACTTAGTTTATGTAAGTGATGAGTTGATGGAAGGGATCCGGAGCTTTATTAGGCAACACCAAACATGCTGAGCAGTCTATCCCCCAGAAAGCTACAAACAAGAAAAAAAGAAGATATGCATTAACTATCCCCCAACCATGTTTGCCAATCAACCATGTTTGTACTTTACCAAAGACACGTATTTTGGAATTGTTCTATTTTAGCAAACTTCCCCTTTGATTGACTTTTCTTAGAATATTACTGGATTTATCTAAATTACATGCTTTTCTAATTGTCCTTCACTGCATCCCAGGTCCAAAAAGCTCTTGGTTGTAAAAGAAATCCTTTGTCTTATGATATAACAGCTGCATGTAGTGGATTTCTACTGGGTTTAGTATCTGCTGCTTGTCACATAAGGGGTAAAGAGTCTTGGTTTTAGTCCTCTTGCTTAGATCAATTTTCCCCTTGGGTTTTAAAGCAATAAACTACCTTACCTATAACTGCAGGAGGTGGGTTTTCTAATGTTCTTGTCATTGGTGCTGATGCTCTTTCTCGCTATGTTGACTGGTCTGATAGAGCATCCTGCATTCTTTTCGGAGATGCTGCTGGTGCTGTACTACTGCAGGTATAAGTTCTATAGTGAGGACGGTATACAACAGAAACCGTTTTGTAATAAGATTTTGATATATCTAGTATGTTACATCTTATTGCTAACGTTTGTTTCCTATGAAACAAGTGGAATTACTTAAGAATTTCTTTCAACAATTTATTTGGTTTCAGGCATGTGATACTGAGGATGATGGTTTATTTGGTTTTGACTTGCACAGTGATGGGGATGGCCAAAGGTGTGCTTTTCTGATATTTTTCCTTGTTCCATTTTATGGTTTCGTGAGGTGTATGATTAGAAACGTAAGTCTGGAACAGGCATTTGAATGCTGGGATCAAGGAAAAGGAAACTGATAAAAGTTTGGGTTCTAACGGCTTTGTGGCTGGTTTTCCTCCCAAAAATGTCACCTATTCTTGTATTCATATGAATGGCAAGGAGGTGTTTCGATTTGCTGTTCGCTGTGTGCCACAGTCAATCGAAGCTGCCCTTCAACAAGCTGGTCTAAATGCATCTAACATTGATTGGTTGTTGTTACATCAGGTATCTTTGGGACTTCTTTATCGTCTTTAGTTTAAAGTTTGAATTGAAACAGGGAAAATCAGCCGAACTGAATAATCTTCTAAATTCTAAATCCCACTGTGACTTGAAAAGTTGTGTTGGGATCCAATAACAAAGTATTTACTTAAAATGTTTATTAATAAATATGCAGGCAAACCAAAGGATCATCGACGCAGTAGCTGCTCGATTAGAGGTTCCATCAGAGCGTGTGATATCGAATCTGGCAAACTACGGTAACACAAGTGCAGCTTCCATTCCATTGGCATTGGACGAAGCAGTTCGAAGTGGGAAGGTGAAGGCAGGGCATACGATCGCAACTTCAGGTTTCGGGGCAGGTCTAACCTGGGGGTCTGCAATTCTTAGATGGGGTTGAAACTTGAAAGTCCCAAAGATCATCTTCTACTAGAAGTAAGAAGAGAGAATGTATATGTTATTGCAGATTTTGGGATGCTGCAATGACAGTGACACTAGCTTGACAATTCAATCCCCCTTGCCTTCTTCTACTTGTTTGTTTGGTTTTTCTTTCTTTTTAGAGATTTTGAACACTAGAACTGAACTTTCATTCTTTCTTTCTGACTCACAAATAATTGAGTGCTGCTTAATTTAATGTAATCCCCTCCTCTCTTTTTCCACTTTTCTCAATCTCTCTGTTCTTGTCAAATCTATCTTGATTAGGAAATATTATAATCTTTTTGTTCCTTTAATCTTTATGAATGAAATTATTATATCTTGTTATTTTGAATTACAAGTAAAATTTAGGCTTTTGTTTCTTTAATCAAAATTATAGACTATTGGTATTGTTCTAGTGGTCATGACTGTCACTCTTTTTAAGTTAGATTTTAAGGAAACTTTCCATATTCTTTTAGAGTTAAAAATCTATCTATACTTAAATGTTTATATTAGTTCGTACTAAATTTATAATATGCTATTTCTACGTCGAATAGATTTTGAATTTTTAATACTATATTTTATATTTTAATAAGTTTAGGTGAAAAATTGAAAATTTAATTTCTCATTCGAATATAATTTAATTTGATATTTAATAGAAATTAATTATATTTTAACGACAAAAACTTTTGAAAATATTTATAAATATAGCAAAATATCAGTTAGACCAAAATGGACTACATATGTTTATCATATTACTCTAATACACGAATAATAATATACAAAGTGTGTTGGTTTATAAATACTGATTTATATGAAAATAAACATAATTTTTCAAAGATTTTTTTAAACTCTAAATTTGAGATTGAATATTAATTTTTGTTTTTTTAAAAAAAGATATAGTAAATAATAATATTGATAAGATATTACAAAATTTTAGATTTTGTCATAAAGACTTCTACTTCTACTTCTATCAACAATGAATCTAATAGATATATTTTGTTTGATGAAGATAACAATAAAACCGGCAGTTTTAGAGTAATGAAGTGAAATAGAGAGAATATTTATTTCATCTCAATCTCAATTAACGGTCTTTCACTCACTCACTCACTCCCATTTCCAATTCCAAAATGTCATTCTCTTTGCAATCTCCGCCATCTGCGACCATTCCCCCGTCGCTGTCGCCGTCGCCCTCCTCCTCTTCCTTCCTTCAGGTGAATTTCCCTTTTTCTTTCTTTTTACATTTACGATAATCCTATTATGATATTGGTGACTGATTCAATCCTTCAAATCTTTCCTCATCAGAGAAAATTGGGGTTCTCAGCTGGATTATTCACACCCTCCATTCTAATTTCCCATTCCCCTACATCTCTTCCTTTAACTTCTGCTTCCTCCGGCTTCTCCTCTTCCCTCGACACTGGTTTTTTTCTCTCTTTACCCCCTTTTCCCGTCATTTTCAGCTCAACAACGTACTGTTTTTTTTACCTCCGCATGTTCTTGTTTTCAGGGTTGACATCTGAGTTAGACGCTGTTTCTAGCTTCAGTCAGATCGTTCCTGACACCGTCGTTTTTGACGATTTCGAGAGGTATAATATCAACCCTCTAATTACATTCTTATCATTTGTTTTAAATCTAGCTGGATGTGCTTCTTTGGAATAGTGAGATTATATTTCTATCTGGAACTGCAGGTTTCCTCCTACTGCTGCTACTGTTAGCTCTTCTCTCCTTCTGGGCATATGTGGCCTTCCTGATACCATATTTAGAGTAGGCGATTCAGTGTTTTTTTAAATTGTTTTAGATAATAGTTACAAAATGGAAAGGAAAGCTTCCCTATTTGGTATATTTATTGTTATGGTGTTGCAATTCAAATGTGAATTTTCTGACATTCTACAGAATGCGGTTGATATGGCGTTGGCCGATTCTCAATGTTTTGGGCTAGACAACCCCGAATTGAAATATTCCTGTATTTTTAACAAGGTTGTTATTTTCATTTTACCTTGTTTGTTGGAAATCTTTAACTATTTTGAAGAGATCAATAAATGGTAAGTTGGGTCTCGATTTGCAGGCTCTAGTAAATGTTGGTGGTGATTTGGCAAAACTAGTTCCTGGACGTGTTTCAACTGAGGTGGATGCGCGTGTTGCGTATGATACGCATGGCATTATCAGAAAGGTTTAGCCTTCTTGAAGTCTCATCCTTGTAAATCATTAGATAACTTCAATCATGTCGGATCTAGCCTTATTTTCCTAGCTTGTGTGATCTTTTGGAACTATTTCTTTTTCATTTGGGGAAACCTCTAGTTTTTTTCAATCTTTTATATTTGTTCTGTTTCAATAATGATTTCCTTTGGGATGATCTAAATGCTTCAATATCGATTTTAGCATTCCAACTAGAGATTCTTCAATTCATCAGAGTTCATATTGCATAATAATTCTACCCATTTAGTACAATTGGTATGTTTGTGTGTTTAGTTTACAGGGATGTATAAATCATATGCAGATGTTGGATGTTTCACTTGTGAAACCTAGAAATCTTATAGTTTTTTGTTTGTGGATCAAAGGTGCATGACCTGCTGAAATTGTACAATGAAATCAATGTTCCTCCTGAGCGGTTGTTGTTCAAAATTCCGGCAACTTGGCAGGTGAATTCTGACTTATGGGCAGAACAGTCTGTCTTGTTGATTGAATTTTATTTTATGGATCTGGGGTCAAGGTACTGATCAGCAAACCAACAATTACGATATTAGGGTATTGAGGCCTCAAGATTGTTGGAATCAGAGGGAATACAGACACATTTGACTTTTGTATATAGGTAGTCTAACCTCCTTGCTCAAGGACCTATTTTGTGCTTTACTTTGGAAATATGTTAGACACTAAATTGCAAGTTTAGGGTCCTATTACACATATAATATAACTTTATATTTGATATATCGTTTAATTTTTTTTTTTGAATATTTTAGGGATCTATCAGACAGAAAATTAAAAGTTAAAGGACTTATTCAACATTTTTAAGCTTAGAGACCTTTTAGACATGAAATTGAAAGAATAGGGACTTATTTGACATGTTTTTAACATAAGTTTAAAGGTTCACGGACTAAATTTCATTCCTCAAGCTAAAACATGGAGATTGTATATTGTTCGCTCTCTCTCTGTATGGACTAACCGATTGCATTGTATAAAATAAAATAAGTATTACCATGGTGCTGTCCTGTCCAACTGATAATTAAATGGACAGCAGCAGAAGAATAGGAAATACAGAGAGTGGAAGGTTTGAATGAATTTTCTGAACGAATTATTTAGATACATGGCATTTCCTTTTATAATGGGAAATGTATAGATGAGAGAAACAGAAAAACTTCTAACAGAAAAAACTGTATAACAACTAAACAGAAAAACAGTATAACAGCTAAACAGAAAAATTGTATAACTGCTAAACTGAAATTTAACAGTTAAACTGTTTAGTAATAGTTTTCTGGGTTTTCTTAGTGGGCAGCCTTAATATCCCCCCTCAAGCCTATGTCTGCAGCATGTGTAACATTGCTCAAAGTGGGATGAAGGAATGTGCAGATAGTGGCTTGGTTAGTATATCTGCAACCTGAGCTGTTGCTGGAAGGTGTTGAACTGTAATTTTCTGTTGTAGAACAAGGTCTCTTACAAAATAGATGTCTAGCTCTACATGTTTTGTTCTTGAGTGTAGTATTGGATTTGCGCTTACGTGAACAGCTCCAAGATTGTCACACCACAGTATTGGTGGTTTTGGTAGAAGGATCTTCAGTTCTTTGAAGAGGGAGGCTAGCCATACAAGTTCAGTGGCTGCATTTGCAAGGCAGCGAAATTCTGCTTCAGTGCTTGATCTAGACACAGTATGCTGCTGTTTAGATCCCCAAGTGATTAAATTTCCACAAAAATACACACATATTCCAGATGTTGAGTGTCTGTCATCAGGGTCCGATGCCCAGTCGGGATCAACAAAGGCCTAAACTGTAAAGTTGGTAGGTTTCTTTAGTAACAGCCCATATTTCAATGTTCCTTTGAGGTATTGAAGGATTCTTTTCACTGCTTGCCAGTGTGATAATTTTGGACTGTGCATAAATTGACAAACACGATTCCCTAAGTAAGCTATTTCAGGTCTTATGATTGTTACATATTGCAGTGCTCCTACAATACTACTGTATATGTGGGGTTGTAATAGGATTTGCATCAGGCATCTTTGTTCTTTGTAGAATTTCTGCGATGTATTTTTCTTGGGATAAGAATAGTACACTAGATTGTGGATAAGAAACTTCTATTCCCAAGAAGTAGCTTAGCTTCCCAAGGTCTTTCAAGGAGAAAGTGGCATTCATTCGTGAGATCAGTTTGTCAATGTCACGTCTTGAGGAACCAATTACGATGATGTCATCTACATATATCAAAATGTAACATGAGGAGTGATTTGTTAGTTTCATAAAAAGTGAACAATCAGCTTTTGAGTTTGTGAAACCTTGGGATAACAAGAAGGTTTTGAATTTGTCAAACCATGCCCTTGGGGCTTGTTCAAGCCATATAAGGTTTTCTTTAGTTTGCACACTAGTAGTTTCCGCGAGTTACTTTCAACAGTGAAGCCTGCGGGTTGTTCCATGTACACTTCCTCTGTTAGAATGCCATGAAGGAAGACATTGTTTATGGCTAATTGTCTGATCTGCCAGTTGTGTGCAAGAGCATAGTTAATATAACTCAAATGGTTATAGGCTTTATGTCTAATTATCCCTCATTATTCATTAATCTTAGTTCCTGGAAATTCCCTGTTGTCAAACCAATGTTGTGCAATATAATTATGATGAAACAAAATCAAGAAGATTTTTAGAATATGATAAAATCAGTTAGAATATGTGGTCTATTGCAAAGGCCATCGGCTTGCCAGTGCCTATCACACTAGAAAAAATAGGAGTCAACCAATTTCCTTATTGTATTCATTTTTAGCCCTCATATTTTATTGACGGTCTTTTCATGTTTCTACAGCTTTGCCCAAGCAGCAGCTGCAGCTCAAGCTGGTGCCTCTGTCATTCAGATTTTTGTTGGTCGTCTACGTGTAATTTTCTCACCTCTTTCTAATACTAATCAGAAACACTTAAATTATCTTGTTGAATTCATGATGTTACTCGGAAACATTTTATTTACCTTGCTGATACACATAACTACCCTTCAGGATTGGGCTCGGAATCACTCTGGTGACCCTGAAATAGAAGCTGCACTTAAAAGAGGAGAGGATCCTGGGCTGGCTTTGGTTAGTGGACTTTGGATAATGATGTTCAGCTGAAAAATTATTGTCCATTTTATCCAATTATTTTCTCTACGCCCAAGCGTCACTTCATTCTAGAATGTCAAGCAGACAAATTGTTGAGTACAATATATCTACAGTTCCACTTACCACTGTTTTGTCATTTGTGACATTAAGGCCATAGTTTTGTGACATTAAGGTGGTAATTGGAGTTCTCTATCGGAAAGCTATTTTGAGATTTCTCAAATCTGTTCAGCATCTTTTTACTGAGTCAAGAAATTGAATAGAACGGTACAAAGAATGCTAATACAATGGCCCATTCATTATTGCAGGTGACAAAGGCTTACAACTACATTCACAAATATGGATACAGATCAAAGTTGATGGCAGCAGCAGTTAGAAATAAGCAAGATTTATTCAGTCTTCTGGGGTAAATCATATGATCGCATCACTGAAAATTCGTGAAATTGTCATACTTTTCTAAATACGTTTACTGCTAACATCACCATTTTCTTCTTCCTTCAGCGTGGATTACATCATTGCTCCATTGAAGGTATTGCAGTCCCTTAAAGAATCAGTTACCACTCCGGATGATAAGTACTCTTTTATTAGGAAACTCTCTCCACAGTCTGCAGCTAATTACATTTTCAGTGAGGACGAGGTCCATTTTCTTTCCTTGAACTTCAATTATACTCGCACAGTAGGCTTTTTACAATAAGAATGTCAAGAAATTGCCTTGTTCAACTTTGTTTATTTTTGTCAAGAAGTGTTATATCCTATGGAAGAGGTAGAACTTTGAAGAGTGTTTGTGTGAAATGAAATCTATAATGATGGTGTTTGATCTGAAGGCATCAGTTACTAACTTCCAAGTTTGGAAAACTCTTACAAAATTCATCAAATGGGTATGTATAATTGGAAAATTAATATTTTTTTCAGGTAAAAAAATGGGACCAATTAAGCCTTGCATCAGGAATGGGGCCTGCAGCTTTGCAGCTGCTTGCTAATGGATTGGAAGGTTATGCTGACCAAACAAAGCGAGTTGAGGAACTTTTCGAGAAGATTTGGCCACCCCCAAATGTATGAAACCCTTGGCCTTTGGTATTTACAAAAATGTTGCTTTTTCATGAATAAGAGCTGGTGAGTGGTTTGTGTCTGAATACTCTAATAAATTCTGTTCTATAACTCCTGCTTTTCTGGTTCCACTTAATGATAGAAAGTGTATGTTGTATAATCTTTCGTTTCAACTTTCTGTTTTGAAGAAATTATTGAAAGTGGCTACCCACTCTAGGATGTTATTTTAAATTTCCCATTGGTATGTTTGGATTAATCTGTGGAAAAAAAAGTGTTTCTTTCCCTTTAAAAAATTGTTTCTATTTATACTCTTTTTTATAAAAACTATTTAAAATAAACTTTGTTTGAAAAACTATATCTAATGATTTCTAAATACATTAATTTTTTTTTTCTAAAATGGATTAAACACTATCATTCAAATTTTGGATGTACAAGCTTACTTTCACATAGAATGTTATACTTTGATACTATATTATATTACCGATTGATAAAAAAGTTTAAGTTTATGGGTTACTATAAATTATGTCGTGGTCACATACCCTCACCTTGAGGTATCCTGATCAATACCTGGGCAGGGAAAGAATCGGGCCGATTACCATATGCATACCTTTGCCAAGTAGAAAAAGAATTCATAAAATGCTGAAAGCGAAAGTAAATTCATGAAACACTATATTGAATTCATTCATCCCAATGAAAACCATATATCTAGAGGTTTGGTTTTGGCCCTCAAATTATAAAATGCTCATATCTAACCGTAAAATAGGTAAACGTAATTCCTGAAAATCCTCTGAACAATGGACTGTATGTTATCTAAAATACATATATGGTTAGATTTTGAAAATACAATACATTCTTAATGAAATCTTGGAACACTAATATTTACTATATTAATCATTATACTCTCGTTTCAAACTTTAATTTAAATCTCCTCGTTGCACAAAATGACTCAATCCCTAACAAAATCAAACCACTCATACATTTCCTGAGTTGCCCCTTCCCGTACCATACAAATCTATTAGTGATACATGCAAATCTATTTGCATTAGAAGTCAGTCTATTAGCTATACATGCAAATCTATTATCGAGGAAGTGTTGAGTAGCAGTAAAGAAAAAACTGAGTTAAATTCCATTTCGTACATCAAAGTATTTCAATCGTTTGAGAGTCGATCTGTAGTTTGATCAAACTGAAATTTTGACAGCACGTTCTTGACACGAGAATCTTCAATCTAGATGGTGTAGATTTCGTTTGAGTCTACAATCAGATTCGTGCGAGTTGTTTCTCACTTATTTTGAGATCTTCTAACTTCTTCATTATTGTTGTCATTTGTTACTGATATTCTTGAGATTATGGGTGAACCATCATAGACAAAAAATCGAAGTCGATCAATGTCAGTCTTGAGAAAGTTTCAAATCGAAAAATATCAAAAAAAAATATTTTAAAGACTTAAATCAATCACAGACATTTAGGTTGATTTGAACATTTACTAAACCGACCTAATCGGTTTTGTATAGTAATTTGGTTGAAAAATCTAACTCCATCAAACAAATGATCTCTTCCACTTAAAATATCTATTGTCCTTAGTTGTAACTAAGGAGAGCAGCGGTTCACATTATTTTGATTATTTTGGACATCTTGAAAGACCAAGAAACGTGTCAGAGAGTCCAAATACTAGAGAACCCAATTGAGTGATGCACATGGAAATTGGAAACACCAATTGAATTTTTACTCATACTTTTTCATCCCATAACCAAATACCAACTTCCACGTTAAATCGTATAATCATTTGAGAGTAATTTTAGACAAAATATTTATTTAAACAAATTTTTATTAATGATTTATTAAATCCGATATTTTTGTAATTATTTTTTAATGATTAGTTTCAAATCCTTAAATGTGATTTTCATGCCATCAAAAGAATTATTTTAAATTAATGAAAAAGTATTTAGAGTATAACTTTAGTTATAATAATTTATTTGTGTAAAAATATTTTTTAGTACAACAATTATAAAAATAAATGATCTAAACTTCAACTATAAAATTTTATATTATTTTTCAATATTTTTCAATTACGGTTAAAGCTAAGTTAAGTTTCATTGTAATCATATATGTAAAAGTTTAAAGACATAGTTATTATATAATATATATAATATGTAATATCCTAAAAATCAACAAAAACAAAGTAAATGGTTTGATATAATATCCTTTCCATGTGTTTCCAACATAACACATCTGTCTCTTTCCTCTTATTTTCCCTTTGAAAATTGATGCAAAATTTATTAACCAAACATTTCGGATTGATTTAAGAGTTTGTTGCCGTGTTTCAAGATTTTGTATTTTTACGTCATGTTTTAAATTTGACTTGAATTTGATTCTTAAACTTTCAACTTTTCCACGTTTAAATTTGTAAATATAGTAAAATATGAATGTATATTGTTATCTTCTAGTTATTTAAAATAATTATCTATTAAAATTATTTCTTTGTCAATTTTCTCACTTAAAATTAAAGAAATCAAGGGTAAACAGGTAAATATTAAAATTTATATACCAAATAAAAACCAATTTCAAATCTAAGAGTAAAAATGTAACTTCTTAGAATTTAGTTAAAGATATAGAGTAGCATTTTGAAATCTAGAAATCAAATCAAAACTAATTCTGAACTGTGTCATCCAAGGTACCTTAATTTAGAAGTTTGAAATACTATGCTTGAGTTTTTTTCTCTATTCTAAGTTACTATCAATGCATTATGAATCTTCAAAAAAGAAAAAAGAAAAGAAAAATTTAGAATAGAAATTTGGGTGGTTTGTTACACTATTTTACGTCTCCTTTTCATTGTTTCGAGTGCTGATTTTTGTTTTGAAAATGTAAAGTAATTCGAAGACAACAAAGTTGTAAATTTTATGTGTTTTTTTTTTTCTTCTTTTCCATAACTAAAGAGTAGAGTGATTATTAGAAACAAACAAACAGAAAATTTCACATGGAAGTGATTCATCAGAGAATGGTTATAGGAAAGAAGAGGAAGTTGGGACAGCCAAGAATTGAGAAAAAAAGACAACATTTTTGTTGTTCAAATTGCCATAAAATCCATTCCTTCACTCAACTCTTTCATCTTTACATACATTTCCATATAAATTCTTCCTTCCATTTTGGTATATAAGCAAAGCCCCACATTTCTTTCCCTTTGCCTAATTTCTCTCTGCACTGTTCTTTCTCTACAACCAAACAAATAAAAACATACCCTTCTCCTTCAAATCAATCCCTTCCATTTTTAGTTTTTCTTCCATTTTTATTGCCTTTGTTTTTCTTTTCTTTTGTAAGTGAGTAATATCAACAGGTGATTCAGATTAATCTCAAAGCATTACCATACCCATTCATATATGGTGAATTTTAATCCTTTTCCTGCTTTCTTTGCCTCCGGTCATCAACCGGAAAATCTTCCTTTTTACAGTCCTCTTCCTGGCGATCCCCTTGAATATCCGGCCTTTCAACGGCGACCCGTTAAGCGGACCCTCTTGATTTCATCTGGGCTTTTCTTGGTTTGCTTATTGGTCGCCATTATTGTTCAGACCAACGTGAATTTTGTTGCCACATTGCCAGGACTTTTGTTCTTAAGGTCCCAGTCGCCGGAGATATTGCGTCCGGGGTCACGTGGGGTGTCGGCCGGCGTGTCGGAAAAGGCCAACCGGCATTTTATTGGACAGAATGTCGCTTATTTTCCATGGAATAACAGTATGTTGTCATGGCAGAGAACCGCATTCCATTTCCAACCAGAGGAGAATTGGATGAATGGTATTCTTCTTCTTTCCCTCTTTCTTTGAATCTTTTCTTGTTTATAGTTACGTGGGTTTGATATGGTGGAACGTTTATGAATCTTCAAATGAAAGAAAAATCCAAAAAGTGGATTGGAAAGTGATTCATTACCTTTTTGACTTTTCAAAGCAAGAAAAGAATGTTCATCCGATATACAAGTAACATGTTCTTTAATGTGTGTTTTTGTTTTGTTTTGTGGTTCTTTGCAACTTCTGATTGTGCTTCTGGGGGAATCTACTTGTTTCTGGCTCAGATCCTAATGGTAAGCCATTTTTATTTTGCCTCGTCAATCAGAATTGAGTAATGATTGTGTTTGCCTCTCCTTTTGCGTAATGATTGAGACTTTAAAATGCAATAGGTCCCTTGTATTACAATGGTTGGTACCATTTCTTCTACCAGTACAATCCACGTGCTGCAGTGTGGGGAAACATTGTGTGGGGGCATGCTGTGTCAACAGATTTGATTCATTGGTTTCACCTTCCATTGGCCTTAGTTCCAGACCAATGGTATGATATTAATGGAGTTTGGACTGGTTCTGCCACCATTCTTCCTGATGGCCAAATCATGATGCTCTACACTGGCTCCACAAAAGAGCATGTCCAAGTTCAAAACCTGGCGTATCCAGCCAACTTGTCTGATCCTTTGCTCATCAATTGGGTCAAATTCTCTGGTAATCCAGTTCTTGTTCCCCCACCTGGCATTGATTTCAGAGACTTCCGTGACCCCACGACTGCATGGTTCACATCCGAAGGAAAATGGCGGATAGCGATTGGGTCGAAAGTCAATCGAACTGGGATCTCTTTAGTGTATGATACTGAGGACTTCAAACATTTTCAGTTGTTGGACAATCTGCTTTGTGCTGTTGCTGGTACTGGAATGTGGGAATGTCTAGACTTCTTTCCTGTATCTAAAGCTGGGAATGTTGGGTTGGATACTTCAGTTAATGGACCTGACGTGAAGCATGTTGTAAAGACAAGCCTTGACGATGATCGGCACGATTACTATTCACTTGGAACATATGATGAGAAGACTGCTACTTGGGTTCCTGATGATCCCAAGATTGATGTTGGGATTGGCTTGAGATACGATTATGGGATATTCTATGCGTCCAAATCTTTCTTTGACCATAAGAAAGGAAGAAGAGTTTTGTGGGGTTGGATTGGAGAATCTGACAGTGAATTTGCTGATGTTCAGAAGGGATGGGCATCAGTGCAGGTAAGCTGATTCGTTTATAAGTTCCCAAATTATCTAATGGATTCATCTTTAGTAGATTCTAATACAATGATGTTTTGGCAGGGAATTCCAAGAACTATATTGTTTGATAACAAAACTGGAACCCATTTACTCCAATGGCCAGTGGAGGAGATAGAAAGCTTGAGGCAAAGAAGCCATGCCTTCAACAATTTGGTGATCCAGCCAGGATCGGTGGTACCCCTTGAAATTGGCTCATCATCTCAGGTTTGTTTTAGCAACACATCTTCAATCATTGCCAATATGATAGATGTATTTTCTTGCTAACTATCAGGGTGAAACTCTCCAGCTAGATATTTTTGCTGAGTTCGAGTTGGATAAGGAGGCTGTCGCAAAGGCAATCGAAACCGATGTAGAATTCAGCTGTCAAACAAGGGGTGGAGCAGCTAACCGTGGCGCATTGGGACCATTTGGTCTTTTGGTACTTGCAGACGAGAGCCTCAGCGAGCATACTCCAGTCTACTTTTATGTTGCAAAAGGCCAAAATGGTACTCTCAAGACTTTCTTTTGCACTGATGAATCAAGGTACACAACTAGTCCTATTCCATTTCAGTTTTGTCCAAATAGAGATAATGAATGAACTCTAAAGTCAAAAGGTTTCGGTGCTTCAGATCCTCGGAGGCTAACGACGTTTTCAAGCCAATTTATGGAAGTTATGTTCCAGTACTAGAGGATGAAAAGTTCTCCTTAAGAATACTTGTAAGTTCCAAGAGTCCCTTCTTTCATTCAAGTTCAATAGAGTTGAGATTGAATCGTGTTTGGCCATTCAGGTTGATCATTCAGTGGTAGAAAGTTTTGCTCAAGGTGGAAGAACTTGCATCACATCAAGAGTTTATCCAACAAAAGCGATCTACGGTGCTGCTCGGCTCTTCGTGTTCAACAATGCTAAGGATACGAATATTACAGCCTCCCTCACAATATGGCAGATGAATCCTGCATTTATACGCCCATACCACCCCGATGACCACCGCAACTCATCCAAAAGTTCTGTGGTGTTGTTACCAATCTACCTGTTCCTATTAGTTTCATTGTTGCATCTGATTAAATGAGATGTGCAAGGTTGAGTCGAGACGAGTCCGGCGTGATGAAATTCTGCAGAGAAGAAGTGTTATTTGTACATATAATTGATGTTTCTATAATTTCTATATTTAAGTAGTGAAATGAAATTCATTTGAGAGATGATGAAGAGAATAGTGTTTTTTGTTTCTTATATGTAGATGTTAAATATGTCACATTCGTTGATATACTTAATATGATATATTCAAGGCATGAATGTTTAGGAATAAAATGATTATATTCTTAAATCTTGACAAATTGCTTTGACTTTCTGCTCCCTTTGAAATGGTTAGAGTGGAGTAATTTTTCCTTTTTCTTTCTTAACATATTGTTATTTTTGTATTTATAGGATTTTGATGATACCATATAGATTGGGCCATATGGGTTTAGTGACTTTGAACCCAACAACTTTTATGCTTGGGCTT
This sequence comes from Cucumis melo, assembly GCF_025177605.1. Taxonomy (NCBI): domain Eukaryota; kingdom Viridiplantae; phylum Streptophyta; class Magnoliopsida; order Cucurbitales; family Cucurbitaceae; genus Cucumis; species Cucumis melo. Next base: position 22,535,910 of record NC_066865.1, read on the forward strand.
ATCTCAGTTTAACCCAACCCTTTTTCAAGAACCTTGGATTTCATATGTTTTTATCCAACCACTTTTTACTCCATTCAAACTAAACTATCTACTCATTAAATTAAATATTCGATCAACAAAAGCGAAAACTATGAGAACCAATGTTGAGTTAAATTCACTTTGAGATAATACAACTTGAATTGATTTAGAATTAGTTTGGATCGACTAAAAAAATTCGATCAACCTTTTTAACCTTTTTTTTTTTTTTAATTTTTGAAAGACAAAGTATGATTCTTATGATGTGGTAATTTGTTATACCATACACATAATTGGGAGAAACAACAACACTTATTATATACATAAAAAGGAAATTAGAGGCATGAATTCCCCTTATTTAAAGTTAAAGAACCAAAAAAAGAGATTTAATCATGTGAATAATTAGTACATTCCGCTTGTGATGAAACAAATTAAAATTGATTAATAGATAATATTGGTGTGGAAACTTTATTATTCCAACGCCCATACATTAAATTAAAATAAAAGAAAGTGAAAAATGTATAATTTGAGGCATAACTTTTACAATATGGTTTCAAAAGATATTGGGACACATTGGAGCCAAAAAAAATTATAATTATGCTTCCTCATTTTTGACAGCTTTTCCCCCTTTTGTATGGCTCAATTATTTCAAGATGGTGCCCTTTTCCCTATTTACACCCACATCAAAAGTGTACCCAAGTAGTTGAAACTTTCAAACAATGTTTCTTTCTCTTTTAAATCCAACCTCTCATCATCCAACTTTTAGTTGTAAATATCAAATCTTAGTTTTGAAATTGTTATAACTTATTATAGTTGTAGAAGTTATTGTGCCCTTTATGATAAAAATTAAACCCTCGAACTTATATAATTATTACAATTTCTTAACATTTCTATCACTAAAACTTTGAGATTATAATTGTAATCGTACTTTTTTTCTTGTTATTATAATATATTTGGTTGAATAGTAGATTTCAACCCATGACTAAATTGACACTGCATGTCATTTTGTATACGTTTTGTACGATCCAATACTTAATATAGGCATGATTTGACACATTTGAAAACTTTGTTGTATAATCTTTTAATTGAGAATTAAAATTATAATATGATGTATGGACTATGAAAAAATATTTAAGTACCGCATGTCACGCCTATCTTTATATATATCTCACCAAATTGTTTAATCACGATTTGTCACATAGTAAAAAAAAATTTTATTTTCGGATGAGAAATTATTATTAATTTTTAATACAAATTAGGAGTAAAACTTTAAACACAAATCTTTTAGTATTATGTCAATTGAGCTGAAGTTGTATTGGTACGAAATTGAGAATTATAAATGTGTAAGAGATAAATACATGAATATTGGAATAGGTATGTGATGAGGTAAAGATTTAGTAGGGTCGTGGCGTGCGAGTGGGTATAAATAATGAGTTGGCATATGAAAACTTTGATGTTTACACATGTGAATGGGTGATGAACAATCATCCACAAACCCAAACTTTACACCCATCTCTCCACACTCTATATTCTTAATGCCAACCCATCATTTCCCCTCCTCTTCTCTCTCTCCATACATTTTTCATCTCCTCTTCTTTTCAACTTTTATATTCATCCCCCCTCCATAAAGTAAACTTCAAGATATTGTTTCAATATGTATATGTATATACTCACACTATTGGTAGTTGCCTTAGGTAAGACCCAAACCTAAGTGAACAAGAGATGGTACCCAAGAACGCATGTAAGAAAAAAAAAAAAAACAAAAAGGAAAAATCTTTAACATATGAAATTATATCGATCAAGAAATAGTTGGACATGACTTTCATCGAAAAATTTACACAGGGGTCAGCAGAGGTGCGTGCTCCTTACATTTTTTTTTTTTTTTTTGTGTAATTTTTCCTGTTTTATAATTATTACATACAAAGACTTTTTTTAAAATAAATGGAAAAAGAAATAGAAAACGTATTACTATTACCTTTTCTTTTTTTGCTTTTTAATATTACTTTTCTTGGGATGTGTCTCTTTTTCTCCCTCCTTCTCAAAATGCCACTGTGGATTCCACTTTTTTACTTGGAAGTGTAGAGAGAGAGAAAATAGTTGAAATTAATGTCATTGTACACATTACAAATATTTAAAAAATGTCCATATCTCATTTTTAAAAACAATGGTTGTTGATAAAATAAATAATTAATTAAATAAAAAAGAATTTTTATATTTTATTAATGGTTTAAAATATATTTATATTATATTTCATTGATTGTCTTCTTTTTTTCCTTATGCTTCGTTGAATGTTTTTTTTCCCATATAAAGAGTTATGTTTATATAAATATGTGAAATTTCAAATACTAAATATTCCATAGCAACACTGTCAAGTTTAAATTATTACACATGAAATGTGTAAATGGGTTCACAAGTTTTTATTTATTTATTTTATAAGTTTGTATACTTGAAATGAACAAATATTATAGATTGGTACAAACAAATAAATATAACATAAAGTGGTGAAATATGAAAAAGAAAAGTAAATTAAGGGTACAATGGGCCAATAGAATTTGTACAATAGATATTGATGTTTCTCACTCTGAATGACAGCCTGCCCTCACCTCACCTCACCCCACCCTTAATCCTCTTTCTTTCTATTATCATTTAAATATCAATCTCAATAATTTTCATTTTATTTCTTTCAATTATTTCAACTCTCTTACTAAATTTAATCAATAAAATTATGCCCACCTTCTCCTAATAATGTATTGCCCTAAATGTACCCATTATTTTGCTTTCCCTCTTTTCTTGTTTTTTACGGAAAAAAGAAAAAGGAAGAAAAAGAACTTTGTTTATGTCCTCACTTTCTAATTAATTTACACGAATTCACTTACGTACATCTTTTACTTTACTTTCTTTTTACACCTTTAAAATACATATTTTAAACTTTTCTTTTTGTTAGGTGGTTTAGAGTGTTGAACGTCATCTTGTGTGACGATTGAGTTTAGCAATTTTGTATGTTATTGTCCACTCTTTTGATTTTTCTTCACCTAAGAAATTTTCTTTTGTTTATGTTTGAAGTTGTTGCTATTTTTGGTCACATAGTTGATTAATTGACTATTTTTTCTTTTCTTTTGAGAAAAGCCAAAAAATTTGATTCGCCATTATCTTTGATTTAATTTTTTTTAATTGATTAAAAGCTTGAATTTGAATAAATGTATTTATATATTAATATGAGCATGATCCCATTTGACAAAATAGGTATTAGATGTTGAAATATAATACAGAAAGTGACAAAATAATTGTCATTTTAATGCATATGGGATAAGATAAAAAATTTTGAAAGTTAGAGGGACCAAAACAATAAGCATGTGGATTGTTATTTAACCATTCTCGTTGACAAATATTTTTATCCTACATGATTTTCTTTTAATTATGTTCGAACCGAAATTTTGAGAGCAATAATATCTTATTCTAATCTTAAACTTCTAGAGTGATATGGCTAATTACTAATAAACTTTAAAAACTAAATCTAAATTTTATCACTTTTATAAATTATACTTTGAGTCTGGTTGACATATTTGCAACAATCCCCTTATAAGTTGAATAATAGAATATCTTACTAAGTTGATGCAAAAATGTATTATTATGATTTAAACTTTGATGTATACGCATCTATTTGGTCTCTAAATTAAAAATAAAATGTTTAATCCTTAAACTTTGATATCAGTTTTTGAGGGGCTTTTTGTGATGTAGATAACTGACCATTTGAATGTCCAAAGTAACAAATATTTGACCTATTCAGACACTACTCATAATTATTTTACATAAATATATTACATATGTTTGAAAATATTTGTTATGTTTTAGAATAATTATACTAAAAAATGTTTTAAATTTACGTAATGTTAAAAAAAATCGACCAAACTACTAATTTTTAATTTACGATTAACTAACATACTTTGATTTGAAAAAAGAAAAGATTATGTATTCTTTAAGACTATCATAGAACTCAAAGAGCAAATAACAAAAACTCTTAAAATACCCTTATAAAAGCATCCTAAGATGTTTACATTATAGCAAAATAGCATTCTAGGAGAATCTTAGATTTTCAAGTAACAAACGGCTACTCGATGTTGAATTTATTAGAGTCTCAACTTATTCAATGGTTTTAAAATTTTCACGAATTTATGAAAGTTAAGACTTTTATGATACAATTTTTTTTTTCTTCTATAGATCATTAATCTATGATATTTATTAAACATTTAAAAAAAAAGATTTAAAAATCTATTAATAACAAAATTCAAAATTCAAAAACCTCTTAAATACCAAATTAAAAAGTTTGGAGACTGCTGCTAGCAATAAAAATGAGGAGGGGGTAGGGTAACAACATAGATGAAATTGAACCTAAAAAATAGGTCAAAAAAGGTAATTATATAAAATGAATCAAAGATGTATGTGAACATTGATTAAATTTAAACCAAACAAGGAGTGGGAATAAAATGAATGGGAGTGTGGAGAAATGTTGAAATTTAACAATTAATAACTCTCTAATCTTAATTACTATTTGTTAATTAATATGTATGGCATTGCTAATAATGTTTAAGTCCAGCAGATGAGCCAAAAAAATAAAAAAAATTAGGGAAGGGGAAGGGGAAGGGGAAGGATGGAAGGATGGAAGGGGAGGGCCCCACAAAAACAAAAGGGGTTAAACATTTAAGGAGTGAGGGGGCCCACTTGTGTTGACGTCAAATGGTTAACGGCTGGCAATCACGTGGCGCTTTCAGACAGATTTTTATAAGAACGTTATTTCCCAATTTTATATTATATATTACGTTCTTCCCGTTTTCCCCCTTCTTCTTTTTTCTTTGTATTTATTATTTTCTTTCCCTTTCAATGTATTTATTATTTATATATATCACACTCTTCTCTCTATGTCCATTCCCACCATTTTTCTTTTCTTTTTTTTGTATAAATAAACATTACACACCTTACCTCAATTAATCTTTTTATTTTACGTTCTTTATTATTTCATTAAAACAATAAAATGAGGTTTACGAACATGAAATTGAAGTAATAGATTACACTAACTTATACTCGACTTTAGATTATTGCGTTTTTAACTTGGGAGGGTCAATTCTTTTCACTTTGGTGTGTTAAAGTTATTTGTGAATAATTTTAAGATTATGTAAGTGTCTTTTTGTTTTAATTTTCAAGTTTAGCGTAAAATTTTCATTAATTAAATTTGAATTTTCGAATTTTTTAATCAATGGTATGTTTGAACTATATTTATTTTAAATTATTTATTATTATTTTTTGTTAAAGATATACAATTATATGTGGAGAGCTTAAACATATTTTGATTAATATATATATCAAATATGTTAAAATTTTTCATTTTCTGGTCTTATTTTTATGTTATTTTTCTATCTAATTTTCATTAGCTTAATGTTATTCCGGTCTAGTCTAGAATTAAAACGAATTTGTTAAAAAAAAATCAATAAAAATAATTAAAGAGTAAAAAATTGACATGTTATAGTTAAAAAAAAAAAAAAAAACAAAAATGAAAGCATCTAAAGTTACTAAGAACAAAAATAGAAAGAATTATTTAATGAATCACCATACCTTGATTGCTTGTTAATAAATACGACACAAAAATTTAAAATACTCTATCCATTATTTTTCTTCTAACATTACAAAATTGTTAGTATCCCAATAAATAAAGGAAATTAGGTGGGAAAATAAGATTATTTTTTTATATTTAAAAAAAATTGTATTAAAAAAAGAAATAATAAAGGCGATGGTTAAATAATAATAAAAAAGAGATAGTTGCGTAGATCATTAAAAAAATAAAAGAGAGTAAAATATAATAATATTTACCGACTACTGGAACTTCTCTCTCTTACCATCTCTTTCTCTCTCCTCTCCGTTGGCTTGAACGTGAATTAAGGGGTGACCGGTAACCGACAGAACCATGTCCAACTTAGTCAAAAAAAACCAATAGCCAACGCAGTTGCTCTGTCTTTCACGCACTCCTCTTCTTAGCTACCACTACACTACGCCCCACCAGCTCAAACACACCACTGCAAAACTCTGCATCCCCTTCCATTATCAAAAGCAGTGAAATATAGCCGTTTTTTTTATCCCTTTTCTTCTCTCTCTCGCTCTTCACTTTCTTCCATTTCTCAACGCATTTCTCCACTGATAATGTAAAACAGAGGTTTTTTCCAGTGAAGTTTTTCAGCTCTTAATTCGCGTTTCCTTCATTCACTCAAGATTCGTTGTAGAATGATGGCTTCTTTTGGTTACTTATCTCTGTTCCTCCTTCCAATTTGCCTGTTTGTTACATTCTCATCGGCCGCAGATCCGTTCGCTTTCTTTGATTTTGAAGTCTCCTACATCACTGCTTCTCCTCTGGGTATCCCTCAACAGGTTTGTTTTTGTTGGATCTTGTTTTCCTCTTCTGTTTTTCTTTTTTCCACTTCTGGGGGGTCTATTTAGTTGCATGCTTAGGTGGGTTTGTGTTGGATTTGAAGATTGTATGTGTTTTTATTAGTCTGGTTCTTCTTGTTATGTTGCTATGTTTTTGAGAAACAGAGTACATTGTTGGAATTGAGCTGAGAGGAGCTGAAGAAAGACTATATCTAAGTAGTTGTTGTGATTTTTGTCTTGGGTTTTGCAGGTTATTGCTATTAATGGGAAGTTTCCTGGTCCTACTGTCAATGTGACTACTAATAACAATGTTGTTATCAATGTCCGGAACAAGTTGGATGAGAGCATGCTCATGCATTGGTATTGTTTGATTTAAAGTTCATTTTTTTTTTTTGGGAATTTATGTTGATTTATGAGAATGGAAAGATTGATTTGATGAGTAATAGGTCTGGAGTTCAGCAGCGGCGAAGTTCATGGCAAGATGGAGTTCCAGGAACAAATTGTCCAATTCCTCCCAAGTGGAACTGGACTTACCAGTTTCAAGTTAAGGATCAGATAGGGAGCTTCTTTTACTTTCCATCACTCCATTTCCAGAGAGCGTCGGGTGGATTTGGTGGCATTATTATTAACAATAGGGATGTAATCCCCATTCCTTTTTCAACCCCAGATGGAGACATTACAATTTTGATTGGCGATTGGTACACACGGAATCACACGGTTAGTGTTTGCTGAAGGAACAAAATGTCTGGTCTATCTAATTGCAATGTTGTAAATGCATGTAATGGTTCTTGTCTTGATATTAATACTAACTGCAACGTTGTAAATGTAGGCTCTGAGAAAATCCCTTGATGACGGGAAGGATCTTGGAATGCCACATGGTGTTCTTATTAATGGCAAAGGCCCCTACAGATATAATGACACGCTAGTCCCTGATGGTATCGACCATGAAACAATTGAAGTTCATCCAGGTAACACCCATACCTCAACAAAATTGGTGAAGAGAGATTCTTACTCTGTCTTTGGTTTAAAATGTGCTTTCTTTTTACCAACATTGCATTAACGTGCTCTGATATCATTCTCTCACTTGAATTGCCTCAGAAATTCTTTTTCAGTATTAGATGCTTGATGTACCAACTTTAATTTGTGTATTTGCTAAAACTACAACATTTTATAATTGAGCACAACTGGCTTGCTTCTGATAGTGGACAGAGCCCAATCTACTACTAAGCAATGAGCATCATGTAGGTTCTAGCCTGAGAGGAGAATCCCTAAGCCTATTTTGTTTGGGTCCATCTGTACGGGTGATAAACCTGATTGGCAAACTCAAAGAGCAGGGTTTTCATACCTAGCGGGACACTCTAATGTTCAAACATGGCATTATTTTTCTAGTTCTCCTATGGAAAATCCTCTTTAAACACATTTAATAAGGGGCTTTGAACACAAGGCTACTAACTCTAATTCCAACTAATGTGGGGTACATAAGCTAACTCTCTCTAAACCCATAGCATGGAGGCTCCACACACAGTAATCACTTTAGATAGAGGTATCCCCTTAAAAATACAACTGGTTGCTTTGAACAGGTGGGAGGAACATTTTCTTTCTACTAGGCTCACTCCCATGTTCTTGGGAGTCTGAATCTCCTATTATTGGACTTCTAAAAATGCTAGTTATATTGTCAATTATGTGCGCGTCAACTAACCAATCCTTCCTCCTAACTTAACCTTCATTTGACCAACTTGATAGTGGGAGTATAAGACTAGTTGGAAGGCATATAATTATTTTTTTGAGTTGGATGCTGCGGATACTGTACGAATCAATGCAATACAATATATCCTTGATTTCTCGTTTGGGCACTAAGATGGTTGCCAAACTATCCAATATTTAAGAATCTTTATGTGTCTAAAATCTTCGTAGAGTTATGATAAAAGCATTTAGACTTCTTTCGTACTTCTAAATGTTAGCAAGTCCTTGGTTGTTGTGGTGGCATCTAAAGATTGATGGGTTTTCTGCTTCTGTTGAACAGGAAAAACATATCGGATTCGTGTACACAATGTTGGAATATCTACTAGTCTGAATTTCAGGATCCAAAACCACAATCTTCTTTTAGCTGAAACAGAGGGGTCATATACAGTGCAACAGAATTATACTAGCTTAGACATACATGTAGGACAGTCATATTCATTTTTGGTCACCATGGATCAGAATGCGAGCACTGATTATTACATTGTAGCTAGTGCTCGGTTTGTCAATGAATCACTTTGGAAAAGAGTTACAGGTGTTGCTATCTTGCATTACTCTAATTCCAAAGGAAAGGCAATTGGCCCTCTTCCAGAAGCACCAAATGATGAGTTTGACAAAACTTTCTCAATGAACCAGGCAAGATCAATCAGGTTTGTGAAATTTAGGAAGATTCTGTTCTTTTAGTGGAGTATTACAAGGATTTGACTTTTGTGTTCAATAAAAATTGCACGATATGCAGTCACAAAAGCAAACTTGTAAGTTTTGAGAATTTGGAATTCTTAATATTTTGTGTTATCTAAGAAATTTGCTAATAAATTCTGCAGATGGAATGTATCCGCTAGTGGTGCTCGTCCCAATCCTCAAGGATCATTCAGATATGGCTCAATCAATGTAACTGATGTTTATGTCTTGAAAAATAAGCCTCCTGTGTCAATCAATGGTAAAATGCGAACGACGCTCAGTGGAATCTCATTTGTTAATCCATCTACACCAATCAGATTGGCTGACCAATTCAAATTAAAGGGTGTTTATAAGCTCGACTTCCCCACTAGGCCACTTACAGGACCACCAAAGGCAGAGACATCAGTGATTAATGGAACATATAGAGGGTTTATGGAGGTTATACTGCAGAATAACGACACCAAGATGCAGAGCTATCACATGAATGGATACGCCTTCTTTGTCGTGGGGTATGTTTTATCATTTATCTTCACGAACACTAGTAATGAGGCACAATTAAATTACATTTGTATTCATTCAATGATTGAATGGTTATAGGATGGACTATGGCGAGTGGACTGAGAATAGCAGAGGTACATACAATAAATGGGATGGAATTGCTCGCTCAACAATTCAGGTACATTTTTGATGGGGTAATCTGCTACTTCTGTGCCTGCCCAGATGTGATTGATACCTTTTCTTTCACTAGTATAATAATTGCTAGTAATCCTTTTAACCTTGTGTTAACAAGTAAAATTGAAATTCAATAATTTGAGAATCTTGTTGGGTGATGTACGATTATAAGTTGTATGCCGAAAAATACCATATTCGGTAGCACCTCTGACTTGTTCATCTCCTGGTCTAGGTTTATCCTGGAGCATGGACTGCCATCTTGGTATCTCTTGATAACGTGGGAGTATGGAACATCAGGACAGAGAATCTCGACTCGTGGTATCTTGGGCAAGAGACGTATGTTCGGGTTGTCAATCCTGAGGCTACTAACAAAACAGAACTGCCTATGCCAGACAATGCTCTCTTTTGTGGCCAGCTTAGTAAATTACAAAAGTATGGAAAAAAAAAAACCCTTTTCAACTATATTTCTATTTATCTATTGTGGAAACTGAAAATTTGAATGATTATATAAACTCTAATTTTCTTGTTTGTCTTCTGCAATATGAACTCAGGCCTCAAGATATCTCTTCTGCAACTTCAATCACGGGCGATAGATTGAAGATGTTATTCACTCTGCTGATGATGATCTCCACTTTAATCTCTGCTTTGCGCTAAGTAGCACCGTTGCTCTATGGCTGCTCGTGTTACGTAAGTTGTCAAAAATGTCGGGCGTCGTCTCCGTAAGGTTTGTGGTTGAGTGTGTAGGTCTGTATAAGTCTTGTGGATACCCAATTTTTCATGATTTTTGCATAGCATTTTTTTTTCCCACATGCTGCAAGCTGTAGAAGATGTATCTTTGGTTTTCATAGTTCATTAGATTTGGATTAATCATTCTTTTAATTCTCGAGTCATGATACACCAACTGTCCCATTAACGATTCATCGATGTTCAATTCAACTGCTTTCTCACGTGTCGTTTATCATCGTATTTCTGTAATACTTTTCCGAGTTTTCTTTGCTTTTTGCTTAGGACTAATTTGTTTGCCTACGGACCATTTGAGTTTAACCTGATAGGTTGGGCCATGTCATAAATTAGCCCAATCAAAGTTAACTATTGACTTTTATTTATTTTGTTTTTATAGAAAAATTAACTATGAATTTCAAAAAAGTAAATCTACAATCGGTTCAATACAAAATTTTAATTACTAGGTAAAATAAAAAAAAAAAAAACTATTAAAGAATAGAATGAATAGCATCATAAAGTTAATTAGAAATATAAAAGGGTATTATGGTATTAATTTCACATTTCGTTTGCATTACATGGAAAAGTAAACCCACCGATGAATTTCTAATTACGATTCAACCAACTTTCATTACCATAAAAGATCCTACAAATGTTGTTAAGATGTGGTAATAATATTTTTCAGTCTGAAAATTCTACGTGATTGGGATTCAACTATTCCATGTATCCAGAATTGTCACGATGGAACTTCTTAAAATTTAGGAATATAATCGAAATCTATATTCTTAATTTTATGAAAATTCTGTATGATATAATCATATATATTTAGAGAAGAATGCTAAAAAACAAAGGGGACGATCAATAAATGCACTTGACTATCTCAACTTGTGTGGCACATACGTAACATCTTTCATCATACCTGAGTCACGAGGCATATGTTTACCAGCATCTTTGTCATGGTTTGACCTAATTAAGAAATGCTGATTAAATAGATAAATGTTTTGATTAAAGTCTCACATGTTGTAGTGTGTATGTATGTATGTATATATATAATTGTAAAATTAATTTGGAAATGGATTTATATAAAATAGTGAAAGAGGGAATGAGAAGAATAATAATATAGAGAGAAAAGATTAGGGGGAATGAGAAATCATGTCAAAGACAAAGGCATTGATGGGAGAGGGAATAGAGAATTGGTGAAAATAGAGAGAAAGGGTGATATCAACCAAACACAAACCTCAACTTGGTTTGCCTTTGTCTTCTCCCAAAAATCCCACAATATTTTTTTTTTATTTTTTTTATATTTAAATTTAAGGCTAAAGTATAATAAATCCATATGTTTTCTTTTTCTTTTTCTTTTCTTTTTGTGGTGGGGCCATCCTATCCCATTGCCTCACCATGTGATTCAACCCAACAACTTCCTCATTTACTATCAATTCCAAATTTCCCAATCCCATCATTACTTAATCATAAACTTTGTAACTATATATATATGTGTGTGTGTGTATATATATATATTTACTTGTCAAACTCAACTCTTTATATAGTAATATTGGTCACCTTTTAAAATGGTAGGTTCAAATTTCCATTTTCAGATTTCAATTACAATATACTCAAAACAATATATTCTTATTCCTAATAATGTTTAAAGTTCTCACCTTATTTTTAGTGTATTTATAGAAACACACCCAAGTAATTTTAGGCTTTTTTTTTTTTTTTCTTTTTAATGATATTAAATTACTAGTTTAGTTCTTTCGCTCTTGATTTTCAAATTGTTTAAAACTTTTCTAAACTTTTCAACTTTGTTTCTAATATGTCATTAAACTCAAAATGTTTAACAAATATTTGTATTTTTCAATTTTGAAAGTAATTAGTATCTAAATATGTAGAAGATTAAAGGTTTCATGCAACAATAAAAGTCTAAAATTGTATATGGTACAGACAAAGAGAAGTGATCAAAGTTATAATTTAACTGTATCTTATTATTAGTTACTGGTTGAAGATAACTTTTAAGTAAAGGGAAAAGAAAAGAAAAGGAAAGAAGAGAGAACTCATTATTATTGATAAAAATGACAAGTGAGAGAGTTAAAAGGTAATTAAATACTCATTATTATTTATATATATATAAATGGTAATTAAAAGAGTTAAAAGGTTAAAGGGGAGGGGAAGAATGGTGTGGTACCAACTGATCCCCCCTGCCTTTTAGAGTCAATTCTTTCAAGTACTTGTAATTGTAACTCAAAGGAGAAAGCCAAAGGCAAAAGAGTAAATCCACTAGTCATCACTCATCAGTTAAAACTTCAAGAAAAGAAAAGGAAAAAAAAAAAAAAAGACACAAAGAAACAAAAGAGAAAAAGGAAAAAGAAAAGCAAAACAAAACAAATTGATTATTTTGAAAATGTTTTAAGTAAACTTTATTGATTCTCTACCAACAAAAACATCCAATGACACCTCATGAGAGACAAACATAGAGAGATTGAAAGGAAGCTGAAAGATCCTCATATCCACAACCTACAGCATCCTAAATAGCTCCCCTATTCACCCTTTTCTCTTTTTCTTTTCTTTTTCAATTAAATAACTTTTCCTCCCTTCCTACCATACATGCATACATACATATATATGTCGAGTGTCTTTGGATGGAAATCCATGATAACCTTTAGAGTTGGTTCATAGAAGTGAGAATGACTATCTCAATTAGTATAAGAATTTGCAGTTTGGGTGAACCAAAATGTAAAGTTAATTAAGAAGGTGAACTATATCAAAGTTGAACATTAATATCAATACATTACATGGAGATATATGAAGGGATATTGGACAAAAGTGACCACGTTCCATCTTCAAAACTAGTTGATAGTGGGAGATCAAGTAGTCCGTATATCTATTTCATTGGAGATTTTTAATATGCTCATCTAGATCGATGATATCTTTTTAAATTTACCGTCATTTAGTTAAATCTATATTTTTTCTATTAAATACTCATTTTAGTTCTATGAAGAGTGATATGATACATGGTAGATAAACATAAAATTTGATTTTAAAACCAATTCAATCCCATTAAGAAAGAGCTACTGATCATAGTGTTTAGCAGAAGGTGAATGTGTTTGGGGTTGAAGCTTTTTAATTTTTATTTTGAAAGTACGGTGACTGAGAGCTCGAGCCTTGTGCTGTTTGCAGGGAGAGAGAAAAGGAAGGACTTTGGATCAGATTCCTTTGCCTGCCCTAATCTCACCTAACCCAAAATTTCTCCTATTTATCTCTATATCTTCAGCCCTTCCAACATGCTTTGGATCAAATCCCTCTTCTTCACCATGTACATTAAATATTGTCACTTCTCATCTACACAACCACATCATATTTAATTTATATATATATATATATAGTCTCTTATTCCTCTTCTCCCTCTCTACTATTAGATTAGCTAGGTACATGCTGACCTTTTCTTTTATAATAAATTGACTAAACATGACATCAATTGGTAAATTAAAATACACACACACTAGGGGATGGAGATAGGGGACATCATTGGGATATGGATATAGGAATAGGGATGTTTGACTCGCTCTTAGATTTAGGTTTATCCAATAGAGTTTAGGGTTAGAATATATTTAAGTTTGTGTAATAGGTAAGGGAGTTATGTAAATGAATAGATTTTAATTGAAATTTTTATGACTACGACCTAGAATGTGGGATTGAATGTTTGATTTCTAATAGAAATATTATTGTAATTACCATTGAGTTAAACTCGTCATTTTAATTGGCTGATAGAGTTTATATGAAGTACCTTTATTCCTATTCATTGACTAAAAATATCAAAACATCTGTAGACACTATGTTGATATGTTGGTTTTTTTTTTTTTTTGAAAAAAATACATTGGGTCAGGTGCATCTAGACATCTCCACTAGGTGAACTCTCTTAACACCCTTATCATCCCCACTTCATTAATCATATAAAGAATTACAACAAGAAGCAAGGGAGAGATACCAAATACAAAACAAATCAAGGAGCTAGAGGAAAGCCCCGTGATAAGAGAAAGAGCTAAAAAGCACTAAGATGCCCTTCAAACAAGATATCGATATATACGCTTTTCCAAACTATATTCTTCACTCCTAGTTCAATTTTTTAGATCGATAAATTTGTATATTTATGTTTATGTGACTTTATGTTTTTTTTTTTAAGGAAACAACTAGATGGGACTTAGGCATGTGCCTAAGACCGCACTAGACACACAATTTTATTAATGAAGGGCTAGAGAAAAGCCCAAGATCTAATTACAGAAGGTGCTAAGGTTTATGTGACTTTATGTTACACATATGTATTTACAAAGTTTACAAATTTTTCTAAAACATAACTTACGACAAAAAAAGAAGAAGAAGAGCAATATGGTATGCCTTTTTTCTTTTTATTAAGATAATTACCATACAATAAGAAAAATGAATATTGTTTTTATTCTTAAATTCAGCACTCATAATCGGATCAATAGGGCCCTTTTAACTTTCTTTTTCCTAATTAATAAATGTGAAAATTAGTCTACTTTTTTTAATATTTTTTTTTTCATAGAAATTAAATTTGGATGTTATTAAAATTGAATGGGCAAACCTGTTTAGGTAACAACATATTTGGTTTGACAATTTGTTTTTTTAAATTGAAGGCTAATTAAGAATATTTCAAAATTTACATTTCCTTTTCCATTATTTTGGGCATGGTAGGAAAACATTAAAGTTAGATTTAATGGGAATCTCAAAGGCATACAATACAATATTTATTGGGTATCTAGATTCCTAAATTTATGAATATCTTAAAAGATACTGTGCAACAAAAACAAATATGGTGTCTAGATATTCTTGAAAAGAGCTTTTACATATACTAGGGGTCATATATTCCATCCATAATGGAAGGACTTTAATTCTTTCTTCAAGTTAATTAGATATATAATATTAATATTTAAGAACAAAACAAAACCCAAAAAAAGTAAGTACCTTAGAATTGATGCATATGAACATTAGGTAACATTAAGTTCCAAGACTTCAACCTCAAAAGTGAAAGTTATACATAATATATATATATATATATATATATATATATATATATATATATATATATATATATATATATATATATGTGAAAATTGACAAATTATTTAAGAGGTTAAATAATGGGGTTTTTTTTTTTCTTTCTATTAAACATTGAGGGCAGATGGGTAATTATGCCTAATGGCATAATTGAAATTATATCAATCTTTTTCTTTTCTTTTAGGTTAACAAGAAAAGAACAAAAAGAAGAAGACAAGAAAAAAGGGGCAGCCGTTTTTGATATACAGAAAGAGAGAGAGAGAGAGTGACGGCGGAAGATTGATCTGCACAGGCGCGGCGGAAGGACTTCGGCGGCGTGACTTTTCCGACAACAGGTCGGCCTTCACCGTGACGAGTCAGCGTCAGTTCTTCGCGTGGTTTCGGCGGTCTACGGCGTCGGTCCTTTCGATTCTTTCAGCGCCGTTGGTCGGTTTTTCGGGTTCATTCCGGTAGACAGCGTCGGGTTGACGACGTGGGCAAACTCTCGGGTCTCTTCAGCGTCGGTTTTCTGGTTTTATTCCGACGAGCAGCGTCGGTTTACAGGCAGTGGTAAACGGTCAGTGTTGTCTTTCTGGGGTTCAATACAGCGGGTCTCTCATTCTTGGTTGATGGTATATTTTGAGTTTGTCTCTTAATTACAGATTGTTGAATTGTAAATTTCTGTAATTGTTCCTCACATTTGCTCGAAATAAAATCCTCCAAACTGGTTCTCAAAGTGGATGTAGACCAAATTGGTCGAACCACTATATATCGCTGCGTTCTTGTTCTTTTATTATTCTCTGATTTATTCTGAATTGTGCATTCTGAATTAACAAGTTTGGTTTCACAATCTGAATTGGTAAAGAAAAGTATAACAAGTGGTATCAGAGCTCCGTTCGATCCAAAAGGAAATTTGGGTTTTGAGTAGTAGTTCGAAGTCGGCATATCTTGGTTAAATTTCTTTTCTGTAAAGATGGCTTCTACACGATTTGAAGTGTCTAAGTTTAATGGACATGGAGATTTTGCTCTTTGGAGAAAAAAGATTAGAGCTATTTTGGTTCAACATAAAGTAGCAAAGATCTTAGATGAAGAAAGACTTCCAGATAATATTAC
Organism: Cucumis melo; assembly: GCF_025177605.1. Classification (NCBI taxonomy): domain Eukaryota; kingdom Viridiplantae; phylum Streptophyta; class Magnoliopsida; order Cucurbitales; family Cucurbitaceae; genus Cucumis; species Cucumis melo. Next base: position 22,552,314 of record NC_066865.1, read on the forward strand.
AGAAAGTGAAAAAAGAGATATGGATGAAATGGCCTATTCGACTATTCTTCTGTATCTGTCAGATGAAGTTCTTAGGCTAGTGGATGAGGCCACTACTACAGGGGAGTTATGGAAAAAGCTGGAGAGCCTTTATTTGACCAAGTCATTGCCAAATAAAATATATATAAAGGAGAAGTTCTTTGGATATAAAATGGACCAAAGTAAAAGTTTAGAAGAGAATTTGGATGAATTTCAGAAGATTGTAGTTGATCTCAATAACATTGGTGAAAAGATGTCGGATGAGAATCAAGCAGTGATTCTTTTAAATTCACTACCAGAAACATATCGAGAGGTTAAGGCTGCTATTAAATATGGTCGGGATTCATTGACCATGAGTATAGTGTTGGATGCCTTGAAAACTAGAAATCTCGAGATCAAGAAAGAACGCAAAGATGGCGAGTTACTAATGGCCAGAGGGAGGAGTGAGAAAAAGAGCTGGAAAGGTAAAGAGAGGAGTTTCAGATCAAAATCCAAGGGAAAATCTAGAAAGTGTTTCCTTTGTCATAAAGAAGGACACTTTAAGAAAAATTGCCCTTTGAATAAGAGCAGAGAAGCATCAACCAGTGAAGCGAATGTTACTGATGGGTATAATTCAGCAGAGATCACTGATGGGTATGATTCAGCAGAGACTGGGTATGAGTCTGCAGAGGTTTTGATGGTGTCTCACAGAGATATACAGGATGCTTGGATCATGGATTCAGGGTGTACCTTTCATATGACTCCTCATCGGGATTTTCTGACAAACTTTCAGAAAGTTGATGGGGGAAAGGTCTTATTGGGTGACAATGGTACATGCGATGTAAAAGGAACTGGTTCAGTGCAAATTGCAACACATGATGGGATGGTAAGAATTCTTACCAATGTGCGGTATGTTCCAAAACTTAAACGTAATCTAATATCCCTTGGGGAATTAGATAGATCAGGTTGTACCATAAAATCTGAAAATGGAGTTATGAAAGTTACCAAAGGTTCTCTAGTTAAACTGAGGGGAACTTTAAGACATGGTCTATATGTGTTGGAAGGTACTACAGTTTCAGGCAGTGCTGCTATCGCGTCAGATAAAATTACAGATATGTCTATGTTATGGCATAAAAGGCTAGCTCATGTGAGTGAAAGAGGCTTACAAGCTCTATCCCAACAAGGTTTGCTAGGAGGAGTTAAGAATGTTGAACTCCCATTTTGTGAACACTGTATAATGGGAAAGTCTACCAGAGTAAAGTTTGGAAAAGGGAAGCACACAACCAAAGGTATTTTGGATTATGTTCACTCAGATTTGTGGGGTCCTACGAAAGAGGTCTCTATGGGAGGTTCGAGATACTTTATCTCTATCATTGATGATTTCTCAAGAAAAGTATGGATTTATCCATTGAAACAAAAGGATGAAGCCTTTGGAAAATTCCTTGAATGGAAGAAGCAGGTTGAGAACCAAACAGGTAGGAAGGTTAAGTATCTGAGGACAGATAATGGCTTAGAGTTTGTAAATAACAAATTCAACCAGTTTTGCAAATCTGAGGGAATCACGAGGCACTTTACTGTTACTTACACTCCACAACAAAATGGTTTGGCTGAAAGGTTTAACAGAACTATCATGGAACGTACAAGGTGTCTCTTGACTAATGCTTCTTTACCATTGAAATTTTGGGGAGAAGCTGCCCAAACAGCGTGTTATCTCATTAATAGGAGTCCTTCTACCGCTTTAAACTTAAAGACTCCTCAGGAGGTCTGGACAGGTAAGGCTCCAAGTTTAGAACATCTTAGAGTGTTTGGATGCACAGCTTATGCTCATGTTAAAGATGGAAAATTGAACAAGAGGGCACTGAAATGCATGTTTATTGGGTATCCTCAGGGTGTCAAAGGTTATAAACTTTGGTGCATTGAAAAAGGGATGAATAAATGCATTATCAGTAGAGATGTAACTTTTAATGAGACTGAAATGCCTTACTGTGTTAAAGAGCAGCAGAAACAACAGACGGGTGATCATGTTGTGACAGAAGTTAGAATTGCTTCAGAAGTACGACCATCAATTGACTTAGATAATCAGCCGCCACTGGTTTCAGAAATAGAGGATACACAACAGTCTGAATTTGATGGTATCCAATCTCAACAGGAGAGGATTTTGATTGATGAGGGAGCTTTTATTGAAGAAAGCTCAAGTAACAATGACCTACAGAATTATCAGCTTACCCGTGACAGAGTTCAGAGGGAAAGACATGCACCTATAAGGTATGGTTATGCTGACTTAGTTGCTTATGCTCTCACTTGTGCAGCTGACAGTATTGAAGCAGAGCCTCTTACCTTTGAAGAGGCAATTGTATCTGATTCAAAGAAACAATGGAAGGATGCCATGGAAGAAGAATTGTTCTCTTTGCATAAGAATCAGACATGGTCATTGGTTCCAAAGCCTCCTAATCAGAAACTTATTCAATCAAAATGGATTTACAAAATTAAGCCAGGTACAGGAGGTAACAGTAAGCCTAGATATAAGGCTAGGTTGGTAGCCAAGGGCTACACTCAGAAGGAGGGAGTTGATTTTCATGAGATTTTCTCTCCAGTGGTGAGGCATTCGTCTATCAGATTAATTTTATCTATTGCTGTTCACTTTGACATGTTTATTGAACAGATGGACGTCACCACAGCATTTCTTCATGGAGAATTGGAGGAAGTGATCTACATGGCTCAACCTAAGGGCTATGAGGTGAAGGGTAAGGAAGACATGGTTTGTCGACTTCACAAGTCCCTCTATGGATTAAAACAATCCCCAAGACAGTGGTACATCAGGTTTGATACTTTCATTCTAAAGCAGGGATTCCACAGAAACTCATATGATGCTTGTGTTTACTGGAAACAATCTCAAAAAGGTACGTACATCTATCTACTGTTGTATGTAGATGATATGATACTAGTGTCTAAGGATTATGCTGAAATATGTGAACTCAAGAAACAGTTGAGTAATGAGTTTGAAATGAAAGATTTAGGTGAACTAAAGAGAATTCTAGGCATGGATGTAAAGAGAGATAGAGAGAAAGGTTTGTTAACCATCTCGCAGGAGAGTTATGTGATCAAACTGCTTGAAAAGTATAATATGTCTGGTAGCAAGGCAGTCTCAACACCCTTAGCATCTCACTTTAGACTTTCTTCGTCACAATGTCCTGTTACTAAACAAGAAAGGATAGAGATGTCTAATATTCCATATTGTAATGCTGTTGGGAGTATTATGTATCTGATGATTTGTACTAGACCTGACTTGGGTTATGCTATGAGTATGATCAGTAGATTTATGTCAAATCCTGGGAAGGAACATTGGAAAGCTGTTAAATGGGTATTACGATATTTGAAAGGTAGTGCCAGTGTATCATTGTGTTATAGCAGGGATTGTGATAAATCAACACTGTTAGAAGGTTTCACAGACGCTGACTATGCTGCAGACCTTGATAAAAGAAGGTCCTTATCAGGTCACATTTTTCGTTTATATGGTAATGTTGTCAGTTGGAAAGTTAACCTACAGCCAGTTGTTGCTTTGTCGACTACGGAGTCAGAATATATTTCTCTTGGTGAAGCAGTTAAGGAAGCAGTATGGTTGAAAAGAATTGTTGGTGAGTTGTTATCGCAGGAGTTTATTCCTATCATTCATTGTGATAGCCAGAGTGCTATTCATCTTGCGAAGAATCCTTCTCATCATGAACGATCTAAGCATATCGATGTCAAATTTCATTACATAAGAAACGTCATTGCTCAGAAAGACGTGGAACTGGTCAAAGTTCATACAGTTGAGAATTTGTCAGACATGCTAACTAAAGCTCTTTCAGCTCATAGGTTTAAATACCTATTAGATGAGCTGAATGTTAAATCTGGATGATAGGGAGTTTGAAGAATCAGTTTGGTGCCTTAAATAGTTTGTCAAGAGGGAGATTTGTGAAAATTGACAAATTATTTAAGAGGTTAAATAATGGGGTTTTTTTTTTCTTTCTATTAAACATTGAGGGCAGATGGGTAATTATGCCTAATGGCATAATTGAAATTATATCAATCTTTTTCTTTTCTTTTAGGTTAACAAGAAAAGAACAAAAAGAAGAAGACAAGAAAAAAGGGGCAGCCGTTTTTGATATACAGAAAGAGAGAGAGAGAGAGTGACGGCGGAAGATTGATCTGCACAGGCGCGGCGGAAGGACTTCGGCGGCGTGACTTTTCCGACAACAGGTCGGCCTTCACCGTGACGAGTCAGCGTCAGTTCTTCGCGTGGTTTCGGCGGTCTACGGCGTCGGTCCTTTCGATTCTTTCAGCGCCGTTGGTCGGTTTTTCGGGTTCATTCCGGTAGACAGCGTCGGGTTGACGACGTGGGCAAACTCTCGGGTCTCTTCAGCGTCGGTTTTCTGGTTTTATTCCGACGAGCAGCGTCGGTTTACAGGCAGTGGTAAACGGTCAGTGTTGTCTTTCTGGGGTTCAATACAGCGGGTCTCTCATTCTTGGTTGATGGTATATTTTGAGTTTGTCTCTTAATTACAGATTGTTGAATTGTAAATTTCTGTAATTGTTCCTCACATTTGCTCGAAATAAAATCCTCCAAACTGGTTCTCAAAGTGGATGTAGACCAAATTGGTCGAACCACTATATATCGCTGCGTTCTTGTTCTTTTATTATTCTCTGATTTATTCTGAATTGTGCATTCTGAATTAACAAGTTTGGTTTCACAATCTGAATTGGTAAAGAAAAGTATAACAATATATATATATATATAAAAGTTTAACTGTAAACAAATATATACAGTATTGAATAAAAGGATATAGTTGATCAATATGAAAAATAATAAGTTAATTCGTGGAAACTTAAAAGTTTGGAAAAAGGGTGATAATAAACTAATAATAACAACAATATAATATATAATGCATCTCCACTTTCCAAACCCTAATGCCTACATTGGATGCACAAATCTCGAGACCTTCAACTTTAAAAGCAAACCAACAATAGCAAAAGCAAAGGACAGCAAAACAAATGAAAAAATATCAAGAAAAAAGAAAATAAAAATAACTCAACAATCATATATTCTATCGATGTTGTTTAACAATTTATATCGTATTAATGATATTTTAACGATTTATATAGTATTAGTGATATTTCGTATTGATGTGGAATGTATGAATCTTTGTTATTGAATCTATGAAAATATATAAATATCTATAAACAATATTGATATGTATTATTTAATAGTTTTATTTCCCTTTTACCTATGTTCATTTAAATGAAATGTGATTGCGGCCGTCAAATTAATACCTCTTTTCCCCCATCCCCTCCTCTTTCAATCTTGACTTCTAAAAAGACACATAACATTCGTGCAAAGTCATATATTCACAAACCTCCAAAAATAAATAAATTTGAAGGAACCTTTTTTTTCTTCTTCCTCCAAATGGGTTTTTCTTTTTTGCTCTTATGATTCAAATTTTGAATTGGGCACTCAATGGTCTGCAAAAAGGCAAGCCAAATTTCTTCTTCTTATTTTTTTTTTAAGAAAAAACATTCAACAACAAATGTCCACAAACAAAGCAAAGCAACAGCAAAGGACTCCCCTTCTTCACGCCTTAAAATTTTCAGATAGAGAAAGATAAAGAGTTATCTATAATTTAGAAAAAAAAATAAAAAAAAAATCATTTTTTTTTTAATTACTTTTAAATTTTATAGGGAAAAGGGCTCTGCCATAGCTGCTGCTAATTTCCAGAGGCCACAAACCCAAAGACTTTACCGAGTGTCGATGGTGATGGTTTCTGAATTCCCCAAAACAGAAAAATTCAAAAGAAAAGAAAAGGGTTTTTGAGATATGAAAATTTTAAAAACTTATGGAATTGAAAGAACCATCTTTTTCATAACAATGCCCTAATCAAATATGTATGTGTCTATATATATATATATATATTATATTAATGTAAATATTAAAAGAGGTAGCTAGAGAAATGGGAAAATAGTAAAAGAGAAAGTAACTAAATTAGTTAACATAAACACAAAGGAAAAGGGTAATTGTAGGAAAGGACAAAGGTGGTATTTAAAAAGAGAACCTCTGCATTCTGATTTGGTTTTTACTGACTTAAATACGTATCTGTCTATGTGTAAGAAAGAAAAGAGAATGAGTAGTCAAATCATCTCTATAAATCAAATTTATATTTTAATTATAAAAATTAATTTTCTTTTTTCATAGTAATAATATTATTTTTATTTATTTTTTGTGTGTTTTTGGTGGGGAAGAAGAACAAACGACAAAGGATCATAAAAGCCTCAAACTTTCTTAATCAAAAACAATATATATATATATATATATATATATTAATATATTGTTATTTGTTCAAAGATTCATCATCACCATGATGACATAAATATAATAAATACAATGGTTTTTTTTTTTCTTTTTTCTTTCATGGATGTGTTGTGTCATGTCTGCGATGTCTTTTCAACATGTTTTGTAGTAACCATATACTAATAATAAATCAAATCAATTTATTTTTTTTATATATTTTTTTAAAGAAATAACCCGAGTTCTAGATTTAGAAAATGAACCAATTCCACGGAATTTATGTCTGTACAATGCAATAAATATATAGATATAAGCTGTACTATGAAAAATATCATATGAAATGGTGGAAGAAATTAGTTTTTTTATTTATTATATTTTGTTTTAAACTAAGCTTCTGGCTGCTTCACACTTTACGAAGCAAGATACATTTTTTTCTTTAGAAAATCTAGGATATCAATAAATTTAACATAAAATTATTAAATGTAATTTATTAAATTCACAAAAATTTATAAAATATCAGACTAATAACAATGATACAAAATACAATACAAACACAAAAGAAAAAACATCATCAAATTAAATTATGGAGTATAGTAATTAATAGAGTGCAATGGAAAACAAAAAACACAATTAAATTGATCATAGAAGCGAAAGAAGATTAAAGGAAAAGTGTGAAGTGTGAATATAAACAAATAACTTCTTCGTAAAATTGTTGAATATATTCTAAAGGGTTTTATTTTACAAGACTTTGTACAAACTTAAATGTGATGACGATGATTAGATGATTCTGATATTTTTTTATTAGAAAAATTATCCTTTTAGTTTTGGACACGAGAATGACCATTTTAGATAGATTTTTCAGTTTTTAGTTGAGAAATATTACATAAATTGTTTATTTTTTTCTTTCTTTAAATAAAAGTCAGCATAAAAATAGATACGTCAAATCGTGTATTAGACATATATATGAAAGTATCAATATATAATATTGATTCTTTACCTCATATGAAGTATAGGTGCTCCATAAGTCATACTTAAAGAAAAGAAATGAGTTTTTTTATATTATTATTATATATACTTTTTTTCCAAATTAAACATGTCTCCTCCACCCATTTCCCAAAAAGAAAAAAAAAATTGAATGAGACTACTTCCTAATAACCGTTGAGCAATAGAAAGATTTTTTTTTTTAGTTTTAGAATATATATATATATACTAAAATTTCTTCTTCTAAACAAAAAAAACTAGACATAAATAAATAGATTAGTAGACATACAAAAATACTTCAACTAGATGCACAGTCCAAAAAACTACCAGCAATCTAATTAATTTTTGTAATTTTGTACTTGATAAGTCGTATTCAACTCAAAAATGATAAATTTGTATGCATGACAAGATATACACAAAATGAGTCCTTTTGGATGAGGAAAGAGAGAGAGAGAGAAAGAAGAATGATGATAACGCTATAATTGAGTTATGATGAGAGAAGTGAAGTTTATGAAAGAATTGAAAGAGAGCTATAACTATCCCTAACTCCTAAGAAAAAAAGAGTAAGGTGTGACCATATACCTAAAGCTCAAAGGAAAGAATTGAGTCGTATGACCCTTAATTGTCCAAGAGATATTACAACATAGATAATATTAATTTTATTATTATTATTTACAAATTGTTGAAATTAATTAATAAATTTTAAAAAGGGTTCGGAAACTGAGGAAAGTAAAAAAAAAAAAAAAAAAAAAAAAAAGGTGGGTTGTCGATTTAAGACCACACAAAACCACAAGACAACACTCTCTTTAACTTATGAAAACAACAGGTGAGTGTGTGAAAGCTATCTCACTCCCATGCACACGTCCCTTTCTAATTTCATTTTTTCTCTCGATATTATAATCCCATTTTAAAATTTTTTTTATCATACATACATACATACATATATACATACATACATAATGTCATATACTCACCCACTCTCTTATATCTAGCAGATCCAATAGATGATCCAATATTATTCAAAAACTCATTATCAAAGAGAAAAAGAAAAGGCAGATCCAAGGAAGGTGGTTAATCTGTCAATCCCATCAATCAGTCACTACCAATCATCAATCAATTTTTTGTAAAAGCAAACATTTCAATTTTACAATAATTCCCTCTTCTTCTTTTTTTTTTTTGGATATGTCATCATCTTCTTCCTCATCTTCTTCTCCTACTTCGACTACAACTACTGCTACCACTACGACTACTACGACTACGACTACGTTATTGTCTCAACAACAACAGCTGCTGGACCACCACCTTCCTTCTTCACCTGAGCAGCTATGTTATGTCCATTGCAACATTTGTGACACTGTCCTTGCGGTATATACACACACATATATATATATATATATATATATATATATATATATATATATATGTTAAATTTTTTATAATAAAGCTTCTTCCTTTCGTTTTTTTGTTGTTATAAAGTTTTGATCTTTTGTGTTTTTTTTCTTCAAATGGGGTTTTTGCTTTTGTGTTTTTCAGGTTAGTGTTCCTTGTTGTAGTTTGTTTAAAACTGTGACAGTGAGATGTGGACATTGCACTAATCTGTTGCCAGTCAACATGCGTGGCCTTCTTTTGCCTTCACCTAATCAATTTCATCAGCTTGGCCATTCTTTCTTTTCTCCTTCTCATAATATTCTCGTAATTATTTTATGATCCTTTTTTCCCTCTTTAATTTCATCAATTTTCTTATAATGTTTGATTATTAATTGTGTGTTATATTTGGACAAAAAAGGAAAATATGGCTACACCAAATTCTAATTATCTGATCAACCAATTTGGAGCCACTACTAACAATTTTGGTATGCCATCTCGAGGAGTTACTGATGATCTCCCCAGGCCACCCGTCATCAACAGACGTGAGATTCATTTATTTATTTTAATTAAACTCTTATATTCACTAATAACAAAAGAAAAGAAAGGCCAATTTTTTAAGCATGTTGTTTCCAATACATAAATCTTGGCTAAATCTTGTTCAAGTACTTTTTATTCAAGGTGAGGTGAATAAAAGTTTTTTAATAGCTTTAAAAAATATATATTTTTATGAATATTAATGAATGATATAATTAATGTAGGGTACATATGAAGCCTGCAGATAATGTTAATTTTAGGAAAAGAAATAAATATACATATAAATATATATTTTGTTGTGTAGGTGAGATAGGGTAGGAAGCTAGGTTTTTCTTGAGCAGAGAAATGAGAACACACACACACACTCACACATATAAGATAATTATTAATATTTTATATTATGTTTTGTATGTAAATGTTATTTGAATGATACATGAAATTAATGATTCAGCTCCTGAGAAGAGACAGAGAGTGCCATCTGCATACAACCGTTTCATCAAGTGAGTAATGATTTATTTCTCTTTTGTTATGATTATTATTTTTCAAATTTATATTTAGAAAGAGAGAAAGAAATGAAGAGATTGATGAAAATTAAGTAAATTTTGGATGCAGGGATGAGATCCAACGCATTAAGTCTGTGAATCCCGATATATCCCATAGAGAAGCCTTCAGTGCCGCTGCTAAGAATGTAAAACATCTCTTAACCCTAAACCCAAATCTAAAACAAAATTTCAAATAATCATATTCTATTGTAATCCACAGTTCCGATAAACTGTGATATGGTGTAAACATTTTAGTTCAGTTCCTTATATTTAAAAATAGTCTTATTTTCTTCTTACAACACTTAAAAAATATCTAATTAAAAGTTGTCATGTGAATTATTTTTTCTATAAAAAATGATTACAAAATAATAACAACCATTTTCATGAAAAGAAATCCATATCATTGTGTATAAAAATAATGAATTATTAAAAAAAACTTTTAATCACTTTTGTTCTCAAATGATATAGGGTTTATTCATATTGTTAATCTGTAATTAAACTAAATTAAATTATTGGTAATGGCAGTGGGCCCACTTTCCACACATTCACTTTGGTCTCATGCCCGACCAGACAGTGAAGAAGACAAATATCCGCCAGCAGGTAAACAAACAAAGAAACATATATATATATATATATATATATATATATATATATATATATATTGTTTGCGTATTCTTTATTCTAATTCTCCTTGTATTTTGGAGGAAGAGAATGAATAGTAATAGTGTGTGTGTGAGAGAGAATAGAACAATATATTATAATTGTTTTAACAGTAAAAAGAGAAAAAACAGTCATTGTTGTCCTTTTAATTAGTGACTGTTTGTTTATATGTTTTTTTGAATTTGTGTGTAGGAACAAGGAGATGCTCAGAATGTTCTGATGAAAGACAATGGATTTTATGCCTCAGCCAATGTTGGTGTCTCCCATTTCTAACTCAATTGTTGGTGGGGGTTATTACTATTACTATTATTATTAATACATATGGATATCATGTGTTGATATAGTAATATATATCTTAAATACTCTTTCTGATCTACTACTTCTAATTTAAGTTTAGCTACCTTGTAATTTCCTTTTAGTTTAATGTTTATGTTGATTATGAACTAGCTTAATTACTATGTATTTGGTTCACTAATATGACTACTTAGATCAATGCATCTTTCCCTTTTTTTTCTTCCCTTTGTTAATGTTTTCTCTTTATCATATAAAGATTTAATTATCTCTTTTTTTTTTTTTTTTATTTCTTTAGTTACTCATTTTCTTTAATTTATATATATGAATGTTTTTGGAGTGTTGGGTTTATTGGTGATTTGATTTGTTGTGGAGGATGTGAATTTACTTGGTTTGGAGTTGGCTAGCTATAATTACTTGTCCATGTGTTTCAATGTGTTGGAAATGAGGATTATTATACTTTTTTAAGATGTGTACATTTGTGTGGTTAGATGGGAGTTGTGTTAGTGAATATTGAGAGAAATTGTATTTGACGATCTAATGAAATGAATAATGTTCTATATTTTGATAATTGTTTTTGGGATACTATTATTTTATTATGGGTTAAATTGTACAAAGAAAAAGAGCTATAGACTTTTGGATAAGGTATTATTTGGATTTTACTCATTTTTTTCTTTTAGGGTAATCGAACGGAGCTATTTATAAGTATTGTTTCATAGAACATACATCTTATTTTGTGTGAATGTGTGGTAGGAAACTGATAGGCAAGGTGCTAGAGTTGATGTCTTCTCTGATACTTGTGTTGTAGGGTGTTTGATCTAATCTAGCTTTGTAACAATTCCCTATTAATATGTATTCATCATTTTGCTATTTGGTCCAAACTCCAATATGTTGTCATTTTCTTTTTAGATGTGTACTCCCTATTGTCTCCTTCTGATATCTCAGAGACTTTGAATCTTACTTTTTAAACAAGCCAATCTCTTACTTTTTCTATCACTTGCCTCTCATCTCGTAATTCAAAATAAACATTATTCTACTGGAATCCTTGTGTTTCCTACTCATTATAAAAATCATGTTTTAATAAACTCTATACCCAAAAAATTTATTTGAGATGAACTTTAATATACGGCGGTTCTTCTTCCCGATGAAATTAAATTGGATCCAAAGGGGACCATCTCTTTATCCATCTCAATTACCTAAGGCACCGTTTAGTAATTATCACATTGATATGCATATTTCTTAAATACAATAGTGAAATTTTTAGTCAACTTATGAAAACAAAGATAACTTTTTGAACTACTTGAAAATTTGAGGTATAGATTTAAATTATTTAAACTTGTAATGATTTTTGTTTTTTGCTTTTTATTTGGTTAGATGACTTCTATATTTTCAATTATAGTTTTTATCATTTTCTAGCTTTCAAATGTTAGGTAAGATAATTGCAATATAACAATTAGACACAGGAGTATTAACAAATATAACCCAATATAAAAATAAGATTAATTAAATTCATCTATTTGAATTCATATGTGATTGATTATATTGCTAAAGAAACTATATCCGTATCCAAGATATCTGTTAGAAAAACTTTTATGATTTCTAAATTTTAGATAGGTAAGTAGCTCCGAGTTTGTAATCTCCTTGCGAAAATCAGTTTTCTTTCCATCCACTTCATTTATGTCTCCAATTAAAAACTTAGCCACCATTGCATTGATTAATGTTTAACTTGTTTGTTTTTGTTTTCATTTTTATCATTTAGACTTGTTCTTCTACCATTTTCTTTACAATGATTCAGTGTGAAATTATTTGATTTTCTAGTTATATTTATAAATTATTAGTATGGTTATTATAGGTTTTAATACATTAGTTTATTTTGAATATACTCGTTAAAGATCTAGAAAATGAGTGATTATAGACATAATTTTTCAAAGAAACGAAAAGTAAAAAATTTTAAAATAGAAAATTGACGAGAAAAGATTTGATGAAAATAAAATTATATATATAATTAGAAAAAAAAAACTTAAAAATTGGATTCTAATTTAATTAAACGATATAAGTTCTGACGACTTTGTTTTTAGTACAACCCAAAAAGTGTTATACTAATAAAGATAATTAATTTTACTTATATATTTATGATTATAACCAATTCGACAAACGCATGTTTTATGGAACTCAGTAACTATCACCAAACGTGAACTACTAACAGAATCAAACACACATTAAAATCGTAAAGAAAAGAATAGTATATGGACCAACTAGATGGTGAATTTGGTTGGTGATTCGGGACAAGAATTTAGATCAGAATGATGTTGAATTGAATTTAGTAGTGATTTTATTAATTTCAACACACATAACGATGTAGAGTGTTCTCACTTTTTTGATTGATCGGTGCTGACATAATAGTTGTTGTATTTAAAACCTGCCCACTGTACTTTTCTTTACTTTACAACATATCTCCCACGTACCACTATTCAATTGTGTTTTTATATTATATATCACTTTTTCTTTCAATTTATGCATCATTGTATCTTGTACCTCTATTTTAATAAGGAATGCGATGATAAAGTAAATATATTATTGTCTTCATGAATAGAATTGAATGCCATCTTGGGAGAGTGAATCTTTGCACATATAGATATGTGTCAAAGTACTTCACACATGTTTAATATTTGAGGATATGAAAAGGTAATTGGGAGTTACCTACCAATGAATTGGGTCTTAGGTAAGTCTTATTACATTTCTTTCCTTTTAATCTTTGCCTCAATAGATAAAATATCTTATTTATTTCTCGTTATTCAATGATTTAACTTTCATTAAGATGGTTAGCAAAAATTCAAAAGAGACTATTTCATTGATGCATGGAGGGTTAGGTAGACATCTTACACTCTATTTACTAATGACTTTTTATTTTGTAGAGATTGTTTATGATATTTTTCGGAACATAACTAATAAGACTTAAATATGTAATTTAATTTAAAATTTTGTTTATGGCACTCCCTACCTATGCCAAACACTTTTTAGCTTCTTCTCAAGCTTACATTATTTTATTCTCATTGAATAACCATATCTTCAAATTATGGCAACATGAGCTTAAAAGAAAAAAAGAATGTATGTTTAATATTATACCTAAAGACATGATGACCATAGGTATAAAACAAGGAAAGTCTCAATGGTTTGAAAAAGATGGACAGTTAAAAGGAAATTCATAGCAATCTAAGGTTGAAGAAATCCCTTTGGATTTCTATTAATGGGGCATACGCTTTTAGAATGGGCCATCTGAGAGATTTCTGATGCAGCACTGATACCCACTAAAACCCACTAAATTTCAAGAAGAGAGAAAGAAAATATACATCCCAACCAAAGTACTTCCAACATAAGAGGCGTCCTTTCTCCAAGACAAGAAAGTTAGGATCTTTTTAAGCAAACAAAGGGTTTAGGAAATTGAGGAATAAGCCCAATAAAAATCTTACCTTGTTTGTAAAATAAATAAACTACCACTTCAATTAATCAATTAGTTCTAAGATGAGTCTCATAGTGTCTAATAGGATATCGAAATCAATAAAATCTATTGTAATCCAATGGTAAATGATGAATCCAAAAGAGATACGGATATGATATGGAGTAATACTTACGAAGGCTTCAACATTCGTCCTCTTTGACATGAATCTTTTTATGGCAGATAAGCGTGACTTGTAAAAGCCAAAAGCAATTATTGAAAAAAAGGTATTTGGTGGAAAAAATAAAATAAAGAAAGAGCTTCAGAAACCACAATGTCTGTGTCTGGGGCACTGGCTGATGAAAAAGGTAACAATTCTGATGCTTGTCCCTCCACATATATTCAATCTCTATAAACATCAAAATAATAACAATAAATAAATAAGAGGGATTTTTGAAAGGTAGAACAAAATGAAATCTTCAACTTCAACTACGACATGCTAGCATGCATGCTTCCAGCAGTTCCACATTTCAGCTTTCGGTTAAAGCATTTTTTATTGCTTATCAAAAGAAGAGACAGTGACTTAATGCATAGTAAAATTCTCAATAACCATTTACCAACAGGTTAAAAAAAAAAAAGAAAGCAAAAAAGAGTTTTGATTATTTGAGAAGATATCGTTGTTGTGGCTGGGTCTGAAAGGAAGAAGCTTTTACCCACTTTTTGTGTGTGTTGGGTCACTTTCTCAAGGTTGAAGAAGACATTATTACGAGTTTTAATTAAGCTTTCAGTGATGGTCGGAAAGTAGTAGTCCCATCTCAAAATTAGGGTTTTGGTGTGTAGTCTTTTTTTGGGAAGGAAAGGTAAATGGGAACAAACAAAGGGTTAAATGTCTGCTTTCACTTTTATCATATTTCAAAATTGTTACCATAAGATGGAATTCTACAGTTTTGAATCCACCTTGATATTTCTACAAGTTTTTCTTTTTCTTTTTTTCTTTTCACTCTAATAAATAAACAATATTACCTTTTTTGTCAAATTAAGAAATGAGATCCATTAAGTGAAAACATGAACCTTTCCCCAAACTATTTACATGACAGGTATTAACAATTGTAAATTTTTTTGTCAAGTTTATTATGCAATATAAACTCTAGTTGATTAAGACATTTTTGCTTCTAAGAGTTGGTAGGTGAATCACAGATTTAGTATTCTAACAAAGAAAATTAACTCCTAACCAAGATTCAACAAAGTGAACCAAGTTTAACAATAATTGGCACGTACTCCTTCTCACAAGGTTGGAAATGTATCCCACTAAAAAAAAGTGGAGTTTGAGTTTGGAAATTTGGAACTTGAAACTTGAAGAATGATCACTAGGTTGAATGCAAATTAGCATCCAAAGGAAATTGGAGTCCGGCCGACTGGGCCTGTAAGCCAGGCCTCTACTAACTCTAATAAGGCCCAATAGACCGAAAGAACACAAATGAAGGGAATGAAGTCGAAGGACTTCACAAGTAAAAGCAGCCCATTTTTTCTAAAGGAAAAACAAAGAACAAGCGAACACGTACGCAAATCCTTACCAGAAGTTGTCAACCTACAGAAAGAAACTCATGATAAATCACTATAAACACTAGATCTCTTCCTGTCCAATCGTTTTCTTTCCCCTCTTTCTCATCTTCTCAGCTTTTCCAGCAAAATAATTCTCTTTCCTGGAGCAGAAAGATACCCAAATTTCAACTCCTCATATGGCACTTTCTTCCATTTCTTCACTATCGGCAAAATGTCTACCCTTGAATTCTTCTAAATCAAAGCATCCAAGTTCTCTACAACCTAGGAAACGAATTTCCACGGTATCTCAGATAAACCCACAAAAGGATCAAACTCAAGGTGAACCGTGCTACTCTTTTTCATCCTTGTTTCTCTAGTTCTGATGGCGAATTCTGCCTTCCATGCTTGTTGATGACTTCACTAACTTGAATTCCCTTGAAAAGGAAGATTGTTCCGAGAGGAAGCACGCACACATTGGTAAGATTACAGAGCCCAAGAGATGGCAAAAATTGGTTTCAACTGCTTTGGCTGCTGCTGCAGTCATTGGTTTTAGCTCAGGCATGCCTTCAGTTGCTGAACTCAACAAGTATGAGGCTGATACCCGTGGTGAATTTGGAATTGGATCCGCCGCGCAATATGGTTCTGCAGATCTCAGGTCTTTAGACTTTGAAGTTACCATTCTATCCCTTGTTGCCACTTAGTTATACTGATAGTCGATATACTTCTTCTATGAACAGGAAAGCAGTGCATATTAATGAAAATTTCAGGTATTTTTACCACCTGTTTCATCATTCCTTTGCGTCATGCTGCTTTGATTCATAAAATCCCTGTTCTGAAACTAAGCACAATGGAAGAATTGCGAAGAAACTACAGTTTGAATTCAGGATCAAAGGAATACTCTAAGTAAAATGGAGTCGTTAAGTAACCCCAACCCCCCTCCCCAATTTACAACAGTCGATGTGTAAATGAAGTCTAGTTTTTGCTTTGAAATGATAACTTCTGGAGCATTCTTATACTTGGTGCTCACCGATTACCATTAATCCTAATGACTGATACAGGAGAGCCAATTTCACATCTGCTGATATGAGGGAATCAGATTTCAGTGGCTGTACATTCAATGGCGCATATCTAGAAAAAGCTGTTGCA
This sequence comes from Cucumis melo, assembly GCF_025177605.1. Taxonomy (NCBI): domain Eukaryota; kingdom Viridiplantae; phylum Streptophyta; class Magnoliopsida; order Cucurbitales; family Cucurbitaceae; genus Cucumis; species Cucumis melo. Next base: position 22,569,130 of record NC_066865.1, read on the forward strand.
TACAAGACAAATTTCTCAGGTAAACTAATTACTAAATGTCATAGAATCATGAATGACACTGAAACCATTACACATGAGCTGGCAGAACTTTGTGTGGCATAAACTCATTCTATGGATTTATACATAATATCAAAGAGAAACTTGATCAAATCATCGGACTCAAGTCTCTTTGCCTCCAAGATTTACTGATTTAAACATCTTCTTGCCTTGCCTCCACGGGCAATTTGACGAGGCTGTCAAACCCTGCACCACAACCCTTTTTGCAATAGATTCAGGGCAACCTGCAAGTTTTCCTTGCTTGGACTTCACATTATCAAATCCTCTTGAAATCTCTTCCCCTATACTTCCATCCTCACTTCTAGATGTCTGCCTCAGTGGATCCTCTGAAATGTTATGGTCTTCAGGCCCAATCCTGCGAGTGATTGAACAAGCTCCAGATAAACTCTGAGCACTTGATTTCTTTGCAACTTTGGTTAATGGTACATCATTCCAAACTCGTTTTTTAGCTCTTGAACCATCCATCTGCAAACCTTTTGAGGAATTTCGAATTGTAAGCGGAGGAGCACCTCTTCCACACCCAGGAGGAAAGCTTCTAATCGCCGAAAGACCCTTACGAGGTGGATGAAACTTAGGCAAGTTATCCCCAACATGTTCCTTTGGAACATTGACAATCTCATTCTCATCTTCAGAAGGACTTAAAACAGTAAGAGGGTCAACTACCATAGCAGAATCAAGTACTGCATCCTTCATCATTGAAAAAGGGTAGTTCTCTGGTTCCAACACCCTAGAAGTTAATCTAAGATTCCGATTACACCCCATCAAACAATGAAGAAGAGCAAAAATCTTTTGTTGCTGGACCTCCATTGAAACACCGGGAGTTGAAGACTCCATCGAGAGTTGCTAAATCAAAGCCTAACCATATAACAAAACAAATCAAACACTTCTAACGAAAACAACACCAAAATAACAAAATCAAAACGATCTTTAATGTAATACAAACATCAAATTGAAGCAACCAACTAATGAACCACTGTTTTCTTGACAAACAGGAAGAATAAATTAGGAAGATTCAGAAGAAAACAAGAATTAACAAAAACAGACAAATCAGAACCCCAAATACAGATAAATAAGTTAATGGTTCTTAGAGGCACAATTTAGAGAAGTGAATATTTGAAATAGAAGAATAGATTAATCTGATCAAAATCTAACCTTTGAATCCTTAGAAAAATGAAGTTTTTATGTTTTCGTCAGTATCAAAGTGGCCTCCAAAAATTCTAGGGTTTGCTGAACCGCTCCACTTTCCCCTTCCGTTCTTTAGAGATTTGTTGAAATTAAAATTTCCCGCGACAACGGACGACTTTACACACCCGATACGACGTCGCTTAAGCCGAAAAAGAAATATATATATATATATATATATAGAAAAAAACATTTTCTATAATAGCATTCCATAGTGTGAGTTAGAGACATTTTAAGAGATTTTTTTTGTGGGTCAGAGTTGGCGATTTAAATAGACCAAATAGTATTTTCAACACGACCCAACCAAAATTACTTTAGAAAAAAATAAAGTAAATGATATGGTATATACTCTACATATACCTATGTAATGGAAGTTGCTTTTAACAACGTACGTATTTTGTTATCATTTTAAATTAAATAGTCACTTCTAACAACCTATGCATTTTGTTATCATTTCAAATTAAAGGATTTATTAATCCAATTGATGGAGGATTATAAATGGATCTTTTTTTTGGATTTTTATTGGAGCATGGGAATTGATGGAATTTTCATAAGATCCATTTTATATATTGATGGGGTTTATCACCACCTTAACGGCTCGATCAATTTCTTGAGATTCTCTATTATCTCATTTTCTAATGTGTTAGCAACGTATAGAGACTAAATAAAATCATTTTTTTTCTAATGTTTTGGCACTGGATTGGGTTGTTGAATTATTTATTTTTTTTTCTTTTATTGATGTAAGTATATTTTTTATTAACTTAAAATACTTAAATTTATCTAGAACTCATACTATAACTGACCTTTAATAAAATTTTATTCAACGTATTTATTATAAACTTCAAATAAATATCCTAATAATGTGTATGAATTATAACATATATATATATAGAGAGAGAGAGAGAGGGTTGGATGAATTAAAAAAATGTAACAAAAAAACATAAAAGGATTTCAACCCAACTAAATTCTAACAATTTGGGTTATACAGATTATGTGAACATCCCTCGTATAAACTTTCTACCAATACCGATTTCTCATAATATTTATTAATGTTTCTACATTCTCATAAGTATAAATGATGATTGAAATAATCATAAAAATGTAAAAAAAAAATAAGTAATAAAATACCATTAAAGAAAATGTGATATAAATAAAGAATTAGTTAAACTTGTTTAAAAGTATAAAAAGGTTTGTTTATTAATTTATTTATGTCGTGAATTTTTTTTTTTATATAAAGCTTTTAATAATATCTTCTGTTCTTACGTATTATCAACATATTTTATTGATATTTCTATAAATTGAAATATCAACATTTTGGTTTACATCTATGTGTTGGAAAGTGAAAGAGACATAGAAAAGTATATCAGATTGTACTCAAATATCATCTCAACTTTTACTATCATTGCAGGTGCAGATTTGAGTGACACATTGATGGATCGTATGGTAAGTTTTTTTCTTTTGGATGAATGATCGATTGGAAACTAAAAATACAAATATAACAAATTTTAGATTTAGTTCAACAAAGTCTTGATAAATTTTGTCATTTTACAATTCTTTATAAATAACGTTTTACAAACTTCATTATTATTCTTCCTTAACTGTCACCTAATACAAATTTCTTTTTGTTTAAGGATTGGTAAAAAGGATAACTTTAGTTTGGGATTATTCAGGTATTAAATGAAGCAAATTTTACAAATGCAGTACTCGTTAGATCGGTGCTAACACGAAGCGATTTAGGCGGTGCCATAATCGTAGGTGCCGACTTCAGCGATGCCGTCATTGACCTTCCTCAGAAGCAAGTTAGTGTTTAAACTTAATTTATTTAGCCTGGAGCTAAATAGAAAAAATTGAAAAAGGGTATTGATTGATTGTGATTAATATAATTTTCAGGCCCTTTGCAAGTATGCGAGTGGAACGAACCCAGTGACGGGAGTGAGCACGAGGGCGAGCTTAGGGTGCGGAAACAGCCGGAGAAATGCGTATGGAACGCCGTCGTCTCCACTGCTGAGCGCTCCGCCGCAGCAGTTGCTTGACCGCGACGGTTTCTGCGACCAAGGCACTGGCCTTTGTGAGGCCACTAAATAGATGAATAAATACACTTTGGAGGAACATTTTCCAGAAAAGGTGTTGATTGGTTTGTATATATACTATATAATATACTCTTTTACATGCAAAATACCTCAGCTTAACTATTTACTGTTCTTAAGAGTAAAGAAAAAGAAGAAGAAGAAGAAGAAGCAACTACTGTTATTTATATACAGAAAAAGTTTTAAAACTAACATGTTTTGATAATTGGGTGCACTCAACTTTGAAAAGTTCTAAAATTTATTCATAGCATAGGCTATTCCCATCATTAATAAAGTAAAGGAAAATGATGTGTGATATATAGTTGGAAAAAAAGAATACTTTGTCAAAGGTGTCAATTTGATCCTTCCTTCAACTTTACTTAAGAACATGTGTGGGATCATTTTGCTTTATTTAGGAAAATAATTGAGGTCAAAATGACAGGCTTAACTATTTTTTACTCCTGCAAAATACGTAAATGAAAGGTAAACATAATATGGAACATATTTGAATTTATCATTTAACTAAATTACCAAAGAATTTATATATTAACTTAAACACATCAGGGTATATATGTTTGGTTTAACTTCATATCATCTCTTATAAACCAACCCGAACATTATTCTTCCAATCAAAGGAGTCCAAACAGATGGTCTGGACGACATACACGCCTCCAACAATATTAAACCATGTGTCCTTACTAGCTAGTTAGAGAATAAAGGCTTATGTTAATGAGTAATTTTAGACCTAAAAGGTACAAGTTAATGTTAATGAGTAATTTTAGACCTAAAAGGTACAAGTTAAACACCAGGAGAATGACTTGTGTTGATTGACCAAAATGTGTGTTGTATGTATTACCAGAAACCTTTAAAAGACAACTTTAGCTTAATGCAGAAAATGAAAATAATTTATGTTTATTGATGTAATATTAAAATTGTTATAACTCAATCACTTAAATTTTGGATTCCATTGAAAAATTAACGTGATAATTTAAAAAATGGTAGCATGCACTATAATCCCCATCAAAAAAATTATTTTTCTCTCTCCATACTTTCTTTCACTCAACTTAAACACATATACATTCACTTAAATGTCTCCTAAAAAATTAATTATATTGAAATACATAGTATATATTAAAACATTAATAAATAAGAAAAACACTACTAATTAAGTAATTAATTGAATCAAGAAAGGACTATTTTATTATTGGAGATACATTAGTTCAATCAAGAAAGAATTATTTCTTTATTGGAGATACATCTCTAAAGTCAGAAAATTTATATAACACAAACAGATCATAACAAAAAGTAAATAAATTTAGGTTGTGAGGTTGCTGCCTTCGTACTAATCTCATTTGAAATTCTAAATAATAGATTATTCAAGCAATTCCAACCTAATATATATTATTCATATACACATTATCAGGGGGATGATACAAGCTTTATACTTAATTCATGTGTGTTAATTTTGCTTTTAGTCCCCTTTTACAAAAAAGACAAACTAAACCAAAACATGTCTAACAGACCTGTCTCATCCAAAACGAGAGGAAAAAGAAAAAAAAAAAAAAACAAAAGAACAAAGAAACGACAGTTGTGTCTGAATGCGGTTCCCTAAGGAAAGCAAACATATACAAGAATGGAGGAATGCGTTGTCGTTGGTCTCTGCAGCTTGTCATGCCCATGCCCAATCTACAATCATTACTTCTTTTTACTTAATTTAATATCTTTCACTATTCATATTACCACATAGCTTGGACAAAAAGGGATTTAATTAAAGAAAGAGAACATTCACATTACTCTCTGATCTACACCATGAGTCTTATATCAAATTACTGTGTAATTCATATCTTGTTTCCTTTTTGACTGGATATACAATGATATGTTGGTCTAGTTGAGATATCTTGATGTGATATACCCACTGATCCATGAACCAATCATATTATGTTAAAACAATTGTCCTCGTATTTTCTCATATTCAAATATTCATACGTCGAAAAAAGTTATTTTTTAATTAACTCAAAATGTGACCGTGAAGGGGTAGAAACATGACAAAAAAAAAAGTTAAAAAAAAAAGTCATGGTAACAATTGCATTCAATATGGAGATATATAAGGATCGCATTATTTGTGGTCCTTACCAAATATTCATATATTGAAAAAAGAAGGTTATTTTTAATTAATTCAAAATATGGTAGAGAAAATGATGAGAGTGCTAAGAAAGTGTCCACCTAATGAAGATATTTTGGTGCAACTACTAACCCAGCTATATCTATTTCAAAAAAAAAAAAGTGATAAAAATTGGTTAAAAACATGACAAAAAAAAAGTCTCATATATATCGTCTTATAAAGTGATCAGTATCATACATCAATATATATTAGTTATATTTCTAGGTGAAGTTAAAAACAAAGTCATTGTAACATTTACATTCAATATGGAATATATAAAGATCGTATTATTTGTGGTCTTTACCAATTGATTTCATAATATCATTCAGTCTCCACACTTGACCATGTATGTATGTAATCCCTGAGTAACAGAACAAAGGTGGTAAGCCTTTGATGACATGATCATAGTAATAATATTCCATGGACATGCACTCTATTAAAAAAGTGGTCATGCGTCCCAAACAAGAAAATCCTAGCTTGGATAAGAAAAGATAATTTTCATTGAAGTTAACAAAGATATGAACAAATAAATGACTATTTACTGGGAGGTCATATATGAAGTTCTAATTATGTTTGAGAGGAAGAATTGTTACGACTATGACCATAAAGTCCAAATTAGGCAGTGCTAGAAGAGGAAACGTAACTACATAAGTAGACAAAACCATGAGAGCTAATTAAATATATCTAAATGACACAATATTATATTATTACAGAGAATAAAAAAAATGGATCCACACAATCATTTAACACAAATGATGTGTGTACGAAGGACATTATTTTTGTATAAGGAAAAATGGAATAAAAGAAGAATAAAGTTTTGTCCTCTTTGTACGTTTTGGTATATCATACGTACAAGTATTTTAATCATTATTTGAGTTCATTTTTTTTTTATAGGAGAGTATTTTTAGATAACATTCCGTACATATTTAGTATAATTATTATTGGACCATTTTTGTTCTTTTCTATCCTAAAGTTTTTAATCAATTACTTTGTCTTTGCTTCCAAAGAGTCGTTTCATAAAAATTCCATAAAAAGTAGTTGATTAATTAATTTTAGTACACAAAATTTGAAATGTTAAAGAAAATAATAAAACTTTAAGTTCGATCAGAAAATGTAATTTTTCAAAATATATATTGAATTTGACTTGCAAATCTTAATTTAAAGTTTGAAAATAAAATTGAAAAAAATTCATAATTCCAACATATATATATATTTTTCTCTCTTGGAAAGTGTTTCTGTCTGTGGTTGGTTAACACTATACATAAACACAAAGTTATTGCAACTAAATTATAGGGTTTGCAAAACAATTAGTATTGTCTGTTTAATTCACACACAAGCCAAACTAAAGTTATTAAACCTGATTTCTGTCTAAATTTAAGTGAAAATTAGAGGTAGATATGTTTTGTGTTTTTCTTTTCACTTTTGAAAACAAAAACTTGTTTATAATTCCCTTTTGTTTTTTGTGTTACATTTTACTTCTCAAGACATGGACAATTTTAGCCCAATTTTTTTAAAGATTAATCTTTGAAACCTTCAAGTAATCTTTAGATTTTTTTAGTTGAAAATTAACCTATTTTCTCTCCAATTTTTACCATAGTTTGCTGATCAATGGAAGACCATGGGAGAACATTTTACATCTTGTTGCTCAATTGGCTCTACAATCTTTTCTCAATTGTAAGAATTTTCTCTAGTATCTCATGTTTTTCTTATCCATGACCTTTAAGTTACGCCCCTAATTTTTCTTATACCTTTCTTTTAGTAAATGCATCATTCTTGGATTCGATATATGATGAGAGCATTAAATATGTGTCAACCTAGTCAAGACATCTAAATACACTTATGGATCAATAGATCTTTTTAGCGTTTTTTTTTTAAAATAAGAATGATGTTTACTTTATAGGCTACGAAATGGTTTGGGGGTAAATTTTTCCAAAATTGTTTTAATTTTTCTAATAGTATTAATTAATATGAGAAACTTAAGAGGATTTGGACTCCTTGAACTGTGGAGAGATATGAATAAAGTGTAAGAAAGGTGCATAAATAATTGCAACCAAACATGGTCAATTATGTTATCTTATTCTTCAAACCAAAACCATTACATTATTCTTATTTTTTTTTAAAAAAAACACCCTAATTACATTATCAACTCTATACACAAATTAATAACTCTCAAATTATTATCTCACACACTAGATCAATCCAATCCTAGGTTTCCCACAAATTAAAACAATGACATAAATGTCTTTTGCCCCAAAAAACAAACCTGTAGACAATTACAATATATACAGTTAATTGAAGAGTAGTTTCCAGCTCTTTAAGCAAATCACATAGAAAATACTGAAAATAGAATATATTATAACCTATAAAATTTATGTTTTGAAATATATCTCAGGTTGGAATATATTTCTGCTTCTAATGAAACTTTGGTACGAAATTGAAGTTATTAGTTTTGTTTTCACTTTATATCTCTTAGTGTGAAAGTGAGAGAACGGTGCATTTGGAAGTCCATGGAGAGCACGCCCAATTATTGTGTCTGGTGGAGCAAGATTGATCTCATTGCTTAAAAGGGACTTATAAAGCTTTTCATGCTTCACCTTCAACTCAAGTAATCAACATATATTTGGATACCCAACATTCTCAATATTACTACTACTACTTAACAAACATATTGTTATCATCAAAATTTACTCCCTCTTGTTTCTCCTCACTTTGCCTCTTTCACAACCAACCCCAACCACCATTCATTTTATTGATTATTCTCATTGTCTCTCTCTCCCCGTCAACCGACCGGGCACCGCTTTCCTCCACGTCCTCCACCATCTCCTCTGCCACATTGTGGTTTCTCCAACCTCCCATGACCACCGTCGTCGCACCGATTTGTTTACACAGGTATGTTCCAAAGCAAAACTCTAAGACTAAGAGCTAGCTAGCATCCTTTTTAGGACCTCCACTTTGTTCCATCTATATATTTTTCCAAAAGTAGCAAAGGGAAACAGCAACAGTGTTGATTGTATTTATTGTACAAAATAATCTGTACTATAAGTCTATAAGAAAGAAAAAAATGCATCAAACTAATTTATTACAAAAATGCATTAGTTAATGCTGAATTTTGCATGGTAATAATAACTTTTATATTTGAACATTTTTAAGTCGGCCTTACATTATCAACACTATTACTATATATATTGTCAGCTTCTTATTATTATTAGTCTTTCATTGTATTATATTAATAGTCAAGCCCAATACGTAGTGTAGGATATAGCCTTTTATTTTTTCTTTTTCCTTTTTTAATGAGTTCGACAATGGCATAATATCTACTTTTGAAACAGTGTAGCATAATGTTAATTACAAGATAATTTAAGTATTGTTGTAGTTAAGTAATATTAATCATTAACTATTTATGGGTTGCAATTCAATATCTTTGCGAAAAAGAAACTATTTATCTACCAAATTCATAAATTGACCATATAATATTAAGTTAGCTTAATAACTAAATTTAATTGTTTAAAGAACTAACAAGCATATGGGCACGTTTGACAATGATGGAACTTGCTAGTTGACTCTGTCCCCTCTTTCTCTAATATATGTATATAAGCTCTCTTTATCATTTCCATGTGAGATCTAAAGCATACAATACCTATATGTGGCTTTAAAAACCTAAAACAATACATCAACATACTTACATTAAAAAATGTATATTCAGTTGGTATTTATTTTTAAGTAGTAGTCTGATTATTATATAGTCTCATATTCACATGTTGATATCTAAGGTAATAAATAATGTAAATAAGAGTGTGCATAGAACTAATTTTTTAAAGGGACATCGCATGTACACTTCTTAAATAGTAATCTAATAAAGATACCATTCTCTCGCTAAAAAATGTTTAACTGAGCACAAAATTGTGGACAAGTAAGCTATTCTTTGAAAACTCTAACTACAACGTAGTAGGACTTTTAATGGACAATTAGGTTCTTTAACGAAATTTGAGAAGATTCACTAATTGTCAACTAAGTCTAATAGTTTTCAATGTTATGATGTTTCTACATTTTATATGCTCCTCAAGTACATTTTATGTTCTTTGGAACCTTTGTGTTCTAGGTTCCTCGAATACATCTCTTAATCTCTTAATAAGCATGACGTTTTTTTTTTAAAAAAAAAAGAAATTAGCAAAGGATTTGTTTTTATCAATAAAATAAAAAATGAAGCTCTCCACACAAAATGATTCATCAGAATTCCCTCATAAGAATTATATAAGTAGACAGAATTCCCACATTTCAAATATCATACTTCATTTCTTCTCATTCAAAGCAACTAAGTTAAACAATAATCTAAACAAGGTCGTCTTAAAGAAATTGTTGAATAGAGAATGCATGTGAATTAAAGAGATATAGAAAGAAAAAAAAGAGAGAAAAATAAAGTTCTTCAAAGAAATGAATAAAGTTCCAATATATAATAATTACATGGGAAAAGGCCGAGTTGGTCTTTTGCATGTAATATTTGAATATATAATATAACCTAAAAATACATTCAAACCATATTCCCTCTCACCGAGTTGATTTCCAATAAACCCTCGGGATCAATATATATCATAGACAACAAACTTCCTCAAATTTATTCAATATAATAAGTAATAATATATATTCTACTCTAAAAATTATCCCTATATATATGTGTGTGTATGTATTTAATATATTAATCAATATATATCTTTTGATTATATATTAAAAAGTTCAGCAGTAGTTAATTAAAAGGCATACCATCCATTTTGCTTCTTTATTATGTACAGCAACCTCATAAGATCATTAATAATTTGGCTTCTCCTTTCAACTGTACTTCCTATAATTAGTATTTTGTATATCTTCTAAATTTCCTTTTTTTTTTTTTTTTTTTTTTTTGAAACACACCATGTAGAAAATAATTCTTTTTTCGTTTTTGAGCTTTTCCTTTCTGATCACTTCCACATATCCACTTGGCAACTTGATGGGGATGCCAGAGCAAACTCCGGCGCCATATCTTTACGATCACACTCCGACGGGGTGGCAGCACCACCTGAGTTGGGCGGCACTTGAAAAATAGCTCCATGAGAATAGTTGGGTTGCTTCAAATCTTGATCATTGCTGAGTTGAGAAGCAACAAATTTTTCCATTACTCTCCAATCGGTCACGTGATCCACGGTGTGCTCGACGCCGTAAAGCGGAGTGACGCCAGTGTCTCGGTCGTAGGCGTAAGGGAGCAGAGAGTTGGTGGTGGAAGATGTGGGGATTTTTGGACTTTCGAGGTGAGGGAGTTGGAGGAAAACCTGGTCGTGCGGTGGGGCGTGGAAATGCAACTCGAGCTCTTGCTTGCAAGGATAAGCTGGGTGGTGAAAGATTTGGGTGGTTGGAGAATCAAGCTCTGGCATGAAGGAGACTTGGTCGTCGTACCAGCAGGGCGAGCCATAGTCACCGGCTTTTCTCACCGTCGGCATCCTCTTCTTGAAAACCCTGCAAACAACCCATCCTTCCTCCTAGTATATACAAAGACAATTTTGTTGAAGCTATGTTAGAATAATAACATTTTTCTGACCTAATAATAATAATGCATGATTTCTGATGTTTCGATTTATATTGAATTACACATACTAGGTTATGTTTATAACTTCTCTTTTTTCATTTCCAATCTTCCATCCTCGATTATATGTTTATGAAAATGAAAGGAGTTATACAGATACTAATCACATACTGATCCAAACATTATATTTTAAATTCAGGATACATGAAAATGGTAAGTATTATTTATACTAGAAAAAATAGTAAATATATATACTTAGCAAGAAGAACAAATTAACTTGATGAATGTTCACTCTCAATGTGGGTGTAAAAAATTGTGTAGTTATTGTCTAAACATTTCTACAGTGAATTTGTGGCACGATGAGGGTGCAAAAGAAACGAAATGTATTATGATGGTCCTATGGTTTCTTCTTACCTCTTGTGTGTTGTAAAAAAAAAAAAAAATTTGTGTAAACAAATACCAGCATTATTTTGTCCCATAGCAAATCAAAATGTTCGATTGACACACTACTATTTGACTTAACTTATATATCCGATCTATGTCCAGCAAACGTTGTATAGTGTAAGATACATGACTATGACATTGAACCTAAATGCGTCTAATATAATTTTGTATCTGATATTTGGCCAACAAACCTCTTGTATGAGTGAGTTTAATGGAGTTTACCTGAGGAGTAGCATTTTCATTAGTTTCGAGTCGATATTCATGCATAATCCAATCAGATTTTTGGCCATTGGGAGCCCTTCCTTTATAGAAAACAAGGGTTTTTCTCATGCCAACTAAAGAATGACGAGCATAAATAGCTTTGTCTCTACCAGTTGCTTTCCAAAACCCAGCTTTGGTAGCTCGATTTGTTCGAGTTCCCGTCGGATACTTCTTGTCTTTGTGGCTAAAAAAATACCATTCGTTCTGATCTTCACTTCCAGCAAGTTTACATAGTTCTACATAAATAATTAAGCAAACGTTAGCTTCAATAATTAATAATAACAATAATAAATATTATTAATAATCATCTATATATTTGTACCTTGAAGATCCCATGGCTCGATTCTGTAAAGATCAACATCTTTGATGATATCTAAATCAATTCTCTTGGAAGCGACCTTTTTTCTGAGATAATAATCAACAAGTTCTTCATCTGTTGGGTGAAACCTAAACCCTGGGGGAACATGTGGAATACAGTTCATATCCACGATCCAAGTTTACACAACAATCCTGCATGGTTTATCATAACAATCCAAATTAGAAACTCTCATTATTAATATCTCTAATTAAACAACTTAATACCTACAAATTAACATCCCCTCTCAACTTTCAGGTATTCCGTATTTGTTTGGTCCTCAAACTTTTATTCAATATATAATAGATTTTCTTAAGTCTAATTTGACAAACCATTTAATTTTTAAATTTTTTGGAAATGAAGTCTATAATCTCACATTTTTCACCTTCTTTTAGAAAGATGTGATAGGATCGATGGAATATTCTCAACACTCTGACAAAAACGTATGAATAAAATTGGTGTTCATAAGTTAGATTTTAAAAGATTTTAAAAAGTCTTTTAAAAAATAAGATTTTAAAAAAGTTTAAAAACCACAGACTGTTTCTAAAGTTTATAACATTCTAGAAAAAAAAAATTGAGAATATTTATGGATTAACATTCTTTTAATACATCAAAAAAATTTATTTATTTTAAAAAAGAGTGCATCTACAACTTTGAAGTTATAGTAAATACAATGTTATTTTCTACGAAGACACAAAAGACAGAGATTCTAAGTAATAACTACAAGAATACTAATTAAGATACACAAATCCTAGCTATTTTGTTACGTTTACTTTGCGTGTATCCTCTTGTATACTCCATGTGACCACGAATGCAAAAGTATGAAGAGAATTATTTAACTTTAAATATATATTTGATAAATTCAATGCACATTTGAACGGTGACCTAAGATTGCATCACGATATTTCAATTAGATTGACACATTTATAATATTTTTATTGTTTCTCATTCCTACAAGAGATACATTCGCTTCAAAACTCAAGAGTCACGTACAAATGAAAGCGATAAAATGAAGATTAGAGTAAGAGAACCCAAGCAAAATGAAGGTCTTTCTGAATTAATTATCTAAAAATAAATGAACAAATACTACAGTTATGATCATATCATGAATTCATAAATAATGCCAAAAATAACTGTGTGAGTATTTCTATTGGTAAAGATATTCAATCCTAAAATAAGCTTAGCTTAGCTTAAATTACATATATAAAATTTGTACTATCAATATCAACATCCTAGTTAGCAAAAAAAAAAAAAAAAAAAAAAATCATTCATAGTCAAATACTTGATTCTCCAAGTTCATATGTTTGGAAAACAAAACCAATTAAAAGTTTGAATTTCCATCACCACGAATGTTTAAAGGCATCTACCCTCCTTCTTGTTAATAGATATTCAAATTCATAAAAAGGTTCAAAATTTCACCTTTGGTAAAAGAGTATATTTCTTTTTATAAAATAATTAAAAACCAAGATAAATAGTAGGTTTACTAATTGAGTTTACATTTAAGTAACATAAATTTCATAGACTAGCTCTGATTAATTCTGATCATGTATATAAATTAAAGTAGGTTATCAAAGAATAATTAATTCTGATAATCTTTTTCTAACCTAAGATACAAGTCCATAGTGCATTGTATATTTATGATGGAAGAAACACTTGGTAATTTCTAACTTCAATACTATGCATTAATTTCCTAATGGAAACAATAAATATCAAAGCTTGAAATTCAATTCTCTTATGATATAATCAAGGTTTTTAAGTAGTAATCATAGCTTTAAATAGTAATCCAAACCCTATTGTCCAAAAAAAAAAAAAAAAGGTTAACCAAACCCTACCAAAAGTTAGAAGCAATAATCAAGTAGCAACCCAAATTAAACTAAAATTAAGACTCAAATATTGGAAGACATAACTTAAGGTTTTCGCCTTGGTTAGGTTAAATTAGCAACTTAAAAACAATAATTATGAGCAATAATTTTTTGAAGAAAAAAAAACACTATAAATTTTAAGGAAAAAAAATCAATATTACCAAACAAGATCTAATTAGAAGAAACAAATAATGAAGCTATTTAATTATGCGGTTAATAAAAAAGGTAACATTTTGACAAAGAAATTAATACCATATATTTATAACTAATTCATCTGATAATCATCATATGTTATACGTTCTACAAACTAAATAGAAACAACAGAAGCATATAAAAAAAAATCATACAATAATATGAAGAAGGTTGTGAAGAAGATGAAGACATGAAGAATAATAATGATATAATTAGAGAATTAAAATGACAAAAGGTGAACCTGGGGGAAGCTTTGAGAGTTGAAAAAGGCCAATCCAAAGCTCTATAGAGCTTTGTTCATAGAGATCTAATAGCTTTTAGAGCCAAAACAATTGTTTTTGGCAACAAAAAAAAAGCTTTATGGAATTGAGAGAGAAAGAAGCTTGACAAAAAGTGAAAAGATAGAGTGTGTGTGTGTTGGAAATTGTGTCTTTCACTTCTCCATTCTCTCCTTCTTCTCCGTTTTCTCTTTTTCGATCTCTCGGTGAGAGATCAGATCCCAAGAAGTGGACGAAAAGAGAAAGGTGAAGAAAGTAAAGGACTTGGAGGGAATGGAAGAGGTAGGGTTAAATAAGAAACAAAAAAACATATGGCCCAACAATCTATATGATCTATTATATCCTTCTTCTTCTTCTTCTTCTTTCTTCTCATGTCTCTTTTTATTATTATTATTATTATTATTTTATTTCTCTTTATGTCTGTCTTATCTTTTTAAATGTGGGAGCTTGATTGCTACAAAAGCTTTGAAGCAATAAAAAAGAGAAAATAAAATAAAATAAAATTAAAGGGTGGCGCTAAAATGGCTCATCACAACACAAGCAGCAACCTCTTACAACATACCCACCAGCAACTGATGTAGACCATAAAGGCAATGTTTCTCTTTTTTTTTTTTTTTTTTTCTTTTTTTTTTTAAGGAGAAGAAAGAGATGGAGATCCAATGGTGGGGATTAGTTGGAAGGCTCTCAAATGACTCCAAAGGACAAAAAGTGAATATCACACATACAATTTTAATTCATCTCATTATTAAACTTATGATCATTATTAATATCTAATCAATAATATAACTAATTTTCTTTTCTTTTTTTTCCATCTGTCTCTTTCTACTTGTAAAGAATTTAATTAGCTCCTTCTAGATGGGTTATCATTCCCTTTTCAATTTTCTTTTTGATTTTTTTTTAAAAAATGTTATTAATTTTGTTTTTTTGTTGTCTATGAAAATTTGTCTTGTAATGTCTAGAATATATATATATCTTTGGAAAAAGATGTGTTTTGTTTTGTTGAAGTGATACAGTATAAGTATTTGATTTCTTGATAAAAATATACTTTAACCCATTAAATTATACACAATTTGTGTTAGAACTAAACTTACTAGAAGTTATGTAATTAAAAAACAATTTAGTATAGTTATTAGTATACATCAAAGAAGCTTCCCTTAATTAGAGATGGAATAATATAAATTTTCATCGACTTTAGGCATCGATAATTTGTGAAGTTGATTTTATCTTACACGTCGTCTATAAGCAGTTAAAGAAATCGGACTCTTCAATTTTGAAGGTAATTTTTGTCATTATTTAGAAAAACTTCACTATATCATTAAAAAAAAACGATTTTTTCAGCATTTGATAATAATTACTAAATATAAAATATCTCTAATTCTCATAAAATATGTCAAAGTCGAATCCCAACTAAAACAAAAGATTAACAAAAGAAGGCAAGCAACTTTTATGATTCATATTTAAAATAAACCACACATTATCCAATATTTACCGACCCATTATAAAACATATCATTTTATCTTCTTATTAAAACAAGATGTATGATGACAAAATAAATAAATAAATAAAGCTATTGAACATCCAAATACAATAAGTCCGATAAAAAAAATATCTTAAAAAGTAAGCAAAAAATATCTCTCTCTCTCTCTCTCTCTCTCTCTCTCTCTCTCTCTCTCTATATATATATATATATATATATATATATATATATGAAAATCATTTTATATCGATGTGGCTTTGTGGGGTTTTTCGCACGTACCATTTCTGTCTTAAAAAAAGGACCAAAATTTAATGTACCCCCACCAACACATACAATTAGATAGAGAGACAGCCAATAGAATATTAAGAAAAAGTGCAATTACAATTTATATAAACACTAAAAAAAGTGCAAATATTTTAATATCAAACAAAACTTACAAAATAAATTTTTTTAAAAAAAGTTATAAACTTCTTCTTGAGGTTTGAGGAAATTAAACTACAAAAGTTTATTTGTTTATTTCAAGTAAAAGTCACTATTGCACGCGGCCTCTGGTTGGTTGGTTGGTCCGCTTTTTTATTTTAATTTACTTTTAGTATAAATTCTAATCTCTCCCGTTCTAATATTTGTTTCAATTTTTCTCTTCCAACCCTTAAAATTACAATCAATATCTAAGAGTATAACTCCGTTAAAATTTTCGATTTTCCTACCTTACGTATTGTATAAAAAACTCTTAAATTTTATATATTTAATTTTTAAAATTTCTTGAAAGTCATTTGATTTTCATCTTTGAAAACTAAGATTATTATAAACACCGAAAAGTTGGCATTTAACTTTTTATTTTTAGTTTTTGAAAAGTTAGGCATATGAGGCATCTTTCCACATGATTTTTTTTTTCTTTTCCCCTCTTCTTTTTACCAATATTTCAAATAACCCAGTCAAGATTCAAGGAGAAAAATGGTACATATAGTTTTCAAAAACTTATTTTTATTTTTAAAAAATTGATAAGAGATGAGTTCTTTTTTAAAAAAAAAATGAAACGCAGTAAAAAAAAAATTGAGAGGAAATAAAATAAAATTTTAAACAAAAAGGATACAAAAAAGGAGAATCAAATGGTTACTACGAGAAGCACTTAGTATCAACATTCTGACAATATTTTTAATTAAAAACCAAATATAAATATATTGTTAACTATTTGGTTTTTAAACTTTTAAAATTTGAAAATTATGTAATAAAAGTATTGATTTGTTATCTAAAATATTTATAAAAAGAAATTTTATCATGGGTTGGTTATTAAACACATGTTATAAGAATTGAAATGGAAAGTGATTAAAGTTGTAAAAAAGGAACAAAATTTAACCTATAATAATTAAGTAAACATGATTTGTAATATTTTTGTGTGGGAAGCTTAGCCGGGGCCCACTGGGAACCGACCACTGGAGAGTACGATGGGGACGCCTCTCCAAATACAAAAATTATTAAATTCATCTTTTATTTAGCGGAAAGAGACGGCTTAAATCGGCTAAGCCAAGAGAGAGAGCTTGGTTGTAGGTTAGTTTTAGTGTAATATATATGTGTGTGTGTGTGTGCGTGAAATTCCGTGCAGGGGGGGGGGAGGTTATGGTGGAGAGTGGGTCCCACTGAGCTGAAAAAACAGAATGATTTTTTCTGTGTCTCGGGAGTGACTACGTGGCGGCTAATGGTCCGGCGTGGGCTAGCCCACGATCATTAAGCTCACAATACTTGGGGGGGTGCATCCATGCCCGGTTGTAAAAATTAAAAAAAAAAGAAAAGAAAAGAAAAGAAAAGAAAAGGGGGGTTTAAAATTAAACTAAGAAAAGGATAAAATGTGGGGTCCATCCGTTATCCTATATGTGGGTCCCACGAATTGGTCGCCTTTTTTTGCCCACAGAAGCTGACATGACACGTGTCCCATGCTGTTTGGTGAATTGAGAATGCCGATAAGTCAAGTCAAGTCACCACTTTCTCATTTTCTGTATCATTTGTTTATATGTTTGTTTGTTCTTTTTTTCCATATAATCGGGCCGGTTACGCGCCTACACCTAAGGGGGGCCACTAAATTAAATATTAATATACTTTACTAAACCCTAAACATTATAAACTCAGTTTCTCTATTTTCATGGGCTACTCAATTGTATTTAACTATTTCTTATTCAGTTTTTTATTTTGCTATATTTCTTACTGATTGCTTATATTTTTTTAGTATATATTTATCCGTTTTTAATTGAGAGATTAATAGTAAAAAAAATAATTAAAACTATTTACAAAATAAAATATATCTTAGAAAAGACTTATTTGGATAGAATTGAATAAATTTTACTATATTTTTCGAATGTTGTATTTTAATTCTTCAAATTTATATCTAATAAATAAATTTTATATTTATCATTATGTGTTTCCTATCATATCAAATTATTATCCATTCATTCTAATTCAACCATATATTTTATAAGATGCATCCATATTCTTTAACAACACTAATGATATTTGAGTATTCAAATATCGCTAGATCGTATCAATCTCTCGATGTAAAAAATATATCATTGGAAGATTGGTCTTTATCTCCCGACACCTAAGATAGTCATTGGCAAAATGATTATCTACTAACTACTTTCTTGTATTGTTTTTTAATGCGAGGACAAGTTGTTTTTTCATATCGTGATTGTTAAATATATTTAAGATACTATATTCTCAACCATGTCAAATCAGATTTAAGTGTGGTTGAATATATATATATATAGAAGAACATTTTTATAAATATAACAAACTACTAAAATATTTACGATCTGTGTAATAAAGTTTATAAAGTTAGTCATTCTTTCTATCCTCTTTCTTCCTTTCCCTTTTTTGTATTTCATTTAAATTTAGGTAACCAAATCTCTGATTTGTTTTTATCGTCTTTCTTATTTTTCTCTTCTTTTTTAGCTGGATTTCTTTCAATCATCTTTCTTCATTTCTTTCTCTTTTTTTACTTCGTTCAGATTAGGGTAACAAAATCCTAAAGAATCTTGAAAACTTCGTTTAGCAAATAAACGCTCATGTAAAAAAAATTCATTTAGATATACCCCAAATTTAAACGATCATGTAACCAAATATAAAGGATCATGTAACCAAATTAAACGATAAAATTGAAAAAAATAAATCGTTTAGATTTGAGTATCCAAATCTAAAGGACCAAATAATCTAAACGAGTGTATACCAAACAATATAGTTAAATCTAGATGATTGTGTACCAAATATATTACACTCGTCGTTGATGTGACATTTTTTATATTTTTCATCGTAGGTTTATAGACTTTTTTCATTTTCGAAATTGTTTTATAAAACGTAAATATTTTGCTACTTTATTATATTTTTTACAATAACCCATATAATTTTTCATTGTTGACGGGGCGTTATAAATAAATTGTGTGTATATATTTATTGTATTTTTAAAAAATTTAATGAAAAAACGGAGAGAATCATCGAAATTTATGACAACCTATTGTTTAATAAAACCTTTTTTTTTTTTTATTTTCTTAAAATATAAACAATATTTAAGGTTTTCTTTTCTTGCGCGCCGTTCCTTAGGATAGCAAAGTACAGAAGTGAAGCAAAAGTCTTACACGTGAGCCAAGTGTCATTCTGGCCCCCACATCCTGCTTCCGTGGCTTCAACCTTTTTCTTTTCTTTTTCTTATTTTTAAGGAAAATAAAATATTAAACACAAACAAAACAAAATATGGTAGAAAAAGATCAATTGTTAACTTTAATTATGATTTTATTTAAACCAAAATTAATAATAATGATTTAAAGTTTTGTAATTGATTACAGATTTACCAAACACCATTTTGGTAGTCAACTACTAATTTCTACACAAATTATTACTCCTATAACTAATTTTCTAAAATTTTCTCCTTTTTCCATGTATACAAGACTTTGTTTTTATTTTTCTTATCGTGTTTTAATATTACATTTCTTTAAAACAATTTACAATGTTCATTTGATTTTTTTATCATTCAGATTTGTTAGGAGAATGTTGAAATTTTATTACCATATAATTCTTTTTGGGACAAATTATATATAAAGAAACCCATTAACTATATGAAGGTTATCAAAAATTAAAATCTGACAACATAAGAAATTGAAACAAAAAAAAAAACAATAAATATAGTTGATAGATGCACCATCTATATGAATTTAAGACAAAGTCTACTGAAATTAGTAACTTCATGGACAAAGTTACCATTGTAGTAATTTCATGGACAAAGTTACTATAATGGTAACTATTTAATTTCATATTACTGAATTCAACCATGTGTGTTGGATGGAGAATTTGAACAATTTAGAGAGATTAGCTTCAAGAGACTATAGCAAAAGAAATTTAAATTTCTATTATTTATTTTTCAAAGAAAGGATATATAATTTCTACTTTTTAAATATTTCAATCATCAACATCAACATGTATATCGATGATGTATCAATTAGATAATTGATGTACTTCATATTTATTATATTAGTCAAGTGATATAATTTATATGTAGTAGATTTGTCAGTAATCCATTTGATATACAAGATTTATTATTCAACAATAAGTGATTCATGGACTGTACTTATTCATGGATTTAATTGCAGTCTTTATTAATTTGTTTGAGTGTTGATGTTTTAGTATATATCATCAACTTACCATGTTTTAATTTATCCCATTAAGGAACCATTTTGAATGCAAGTTGGTAATTTAACTATATAGATATGCTAATATTATAGTTGAAATTGAATTTTGAACCAGCAATTATCTACAAACTAAAAACAAATGTATTATTAGGAGGTACTCATATACTAATCATACACCAATGTTATACTTAAAATGAATTTTAAAATTGACATTGAGATATACTATTAAGATACTTATGTTAATATACTTGAAATAAAATTTAATCTAGAATATAAAAGCAAGTAACATTTATATTATTGACACACCAATGTTAGACTTGAAACATCTATATGAATTTGTTTATCTTAATTTTTTCAACTTTTGTTATGCACCATTTCTTTATATTAATGCATTTTATTGGACGTGTCGTGGTGATTGGTGAGAACGCTAAGAATATGTAAACATAGTCGAAGTATTTGAATATGCTCACTTATCCTTAACCTTCAGTTCCTAATCTTTTTTGTTATATTTACAAATTTAGATAATCGATCTTAAATTTACAAATATCCTTTTATATATATATATAATATCCTAACCCATTATAATTTTCCATTAATTTTAATAATAAAAACAATATTGGGTTAACCACCCCAATCATTTTAATATCTCTTTCGATTAAAGAAAAGATGAACAATTCGTCTTTTTTGACCCATCATCCAACTAAAATTTATTGGAGTGTGAACTTTAAATTATATGTTAATAAGTTAGCCCTAATCTTATATCCGACATACTTAAGTTGCACCTTCTGATTTCCTACCAATTTAATAGTTTTTTTTTTCTTCTGATTAAAATGTTAAACTAATCTTTCAATAAAATTCTTACTAATTCAATTGTGATTTAACCTAATATTTTATAAGAAAAATTGTTAAAAATAGAATATTTGACAAAATATTTACACTTCATAGATAATTTAAATAATTTATCAATTTTTTCTATTAAAAAAGACTCCATATTATAATTTAAGTTACATTTTAGCATGGTGTATATATATGTATATAAAAAAATAGAGATTCAAATCGTTTATGACACAATCTTTAATTAGAAAGAAAACACATTAACAATCATTCACGCGTATTTTAAATCTTGAGAGATCAAATGAATATGTGAATCTAGTTACGATAGAATATGGAGAGGGCAGGGAAATTGATAGTGAAAAAAAAGGAAGATGAAAGGGTTAGAAATTGGTGGGGATGAAAATGATGATGATAATTGATATAAAGTCATTATTGTCTCGGTTCCCCACGTTCAACAGAAAGATATATATTGTACCATATGGTTATTACACCAACATATAACACTTCTAAAAAGAGGTTCCTCTTAGATATTTTCCCTTCCCATCTCCTACTTTCAATGCCAATATGAGAGCCAAAGGCTTCTATCATAAGATTACTTCACTTTCAACTATGATCTCTCTCCCCCATCACTTTCTTTTAGATTCAATTTTTTTATCGAAACAAATCGTGTCTCAGACCTAACTAATAGTATATTTTGGGTTGTACCTATCTTTTTTTTTTTTTTAGTTCAATCACACAAGTAAACAAAAATATTAAAATATTTTGAAAAGTGGGACCTTTCATCATCTATTAATTGTGTGAGATGGCACCATACGGTTATCTAACATGATATCAAAACTCATGTTGTCTACTGAATGAGAGCTCGGTCCAAAAAATTAAAAATCTAAATCTAGGATTGGTGAACCTAAAAGATACACCAATAATATGAGAGCTATGTTGAAGATCATACGTTGAAAAAATAAGGAGATCGAACTATTTCTCTTATTTTCAGCTGGTTTTTAGATGAAACCTCTATTTATTTAAATAATTACCAATTAATCTCCCACATATCTTTATAAAATAAACAAAATGAAAAACAAATTGTAGTTGTACAACTAGTAGAACTGCAAAAAATTGAGTGCACTCAAGAGTTTTTCCTAAATTTTCTCCATTGTATGATTGCAAACTTGTGTCTCACTAAAGCCAAAAGCACTTTCATACATTGGGCTATCACAATAATAATCATATACATAAAAGTATTTTTTAAGGACAAACTATAACATATCAATTTTCAATTCACTGAATATATTTTGGTTGTAAAGATTCGTTGGAGACATCACTGTTTTATATCTGCATTTCATCATGTTGTTTATAAACTAAATATATAAATCTCTCACAAATGAGCTTGTTTTAATTTATTAATAAGAATATTAGGTTATGTTTAACATCTATATCTGAATCATTAGGGTTCTTTGCTACCCATCTATTACTATATCAAGTCCTTCCATTCTCACAAAAGAAGTTTCTTCTCCTCATATTCAAATCACAAATATAGATTCAGGGATTAAATGTATGCATTAATATATTTAGAAATCTACTAGAAGGGTTGAAGTTGATCGTTATGTTCCCTCTTCCTTTTTCTTTTAGTTACAATCTTTTTACAATTATGCTTAATGGGAAGGCTTTTATCTAGCCTTTTTATTGTTTGTATGAAACATTTGAGCATCTTTCAAGCTCCTTGTATTTCTTTTTGAGTTTACTATATTTGAATAATAAAATGATCGTATGTGTCAATTTAGTTATGAAATATGTGCAATCTAGTTGAGATGTTTGGATGTGACTATGGGATGCTCTTAGACATTTACTATCACTACAAGAAACGGGGGTACTCCCGACGCACAAATACGTCGGCGAAAATGCAAAGTACGTCGGAAAAGGATATCCCGACGTACAAAACGGCGTCGGGAAGCACGTCGGGAGAAATGCGTCGCGAGAGGCTTTCCCGACGCCGTACCAAAGCAGCGTCGGGAAAGGCTTTCCCGACGCCGGAATATGCGTCGGCATGACGGCGTCGGGAAAACCTTATTCCCGACGCCGTCTATGCCGACGCATATTCCGGCGTCGGGAAAACCTGTTTTCCGACGTTTTTTTCCCGACGTAATGAACGTCGGGAAATATTTTTTTATATATTTTTTAAAATATTGTATTTTTACTTTTTTCCTTATAATATTTTGCTCAAACATTCACAATGATGTTCGGATTGCTCAAAAAAATTTCGCGACGTTTTGGATTAAATTAAAATAAATTAATAAATATACAAACACAAATTAAAAAAATAGAATTAAAATTAATAATACGAATAAGTTGACTACAACAAAATATAGTTCTCAATATAGAAAAAACATAAACATAATGAAGCTAGGGATCATGTGGTGGTCCCTGTTGTGCACGAGTTAGGTCTTCAATCATCTTTTTCATAGCTTCCACTTGTGAAGCTAATGCTTGGTGATTTCTATCTTGTACTTCAATCCGTTCCAAAGCTTCATTAAGTTTAGCTTGTAATTCAATCTCTTTTTGTGTGGACTGCGAACAAGATGTCGACGAACTGCTTGCACTTGCCGTTCTGCGGGTCTTCGGCTTGGGTCCCCAACCAAGGCCTTTTGAGTAGCCTGGTCGTCTACCCAACACCTGATCGCATATCTCATCCTCAGAGAGTGGCTGACTACCCTCTGGGATAGGCTGGGATTGGAGTTCCAGCATTTGATTCTGCAACAAATTTAAAAATTATGTTAGGTAACGCGCAAAAATATATAATAAAAGTGGATAATTAATAAGGGTATAACTTACATGCGCATCCTCGGCGGCTTGCGACACGAATGTCCCAGCTCGAACGTGTGTTTCCCGGAACAATTCCACACGATCGACCGGCTGCCCTCTTCTTTCAGCGAGCTCATGCTGTCGTTGTAGAAACGACTTGGACCCGCTACTATGATTGTAAGGCTGCTTCTGTCTAGCAGCCTTGTTTGTCCGTGATTGCTCCTGCATTAAAACAATTATATTGTTTATTTCTTATACATATAAAAACTTGTTATCATAATTAATCATGACAAATACCTGGAATGCACGGCTGATATAATGGTCGCAGAGGAAGTGCCAATCCTCATCACGTCCAACCAATGCGTTTGGTGGGTTGGCACGAGCCTCCTCCGGGTCGCTGTACTTTTTGAAATGTTTATGACAGTCGGCCCGGAACTCTTTAAAGGTCGTGAGCATCTGATGCTCAACAAACCTGTTCATTGCTTGATCATTGAAATCGAGCACAAAGAATCGCTGCACATTACAAACATAACACATTAGATTGGCTAAAGTTAGATATGTTTCAAATGAAATCATATATAAATGTGTAGTGCATTTAATTACCTGGAGGTCGCCCTTGACGACCTCAATGTATTCTCTCCCAACGTCCGTCCACTTAAGACAGCGGACGGGAAATGTCTTTCGCACGCACACGCCTATCGCCTGGCTGAAGCGAACGGCGTGTGGAGAAATAGGCTTCTCCGCTCCAGGGGCGATCGTCATCGGAATGCGCCCATTTATTGCAACGTGGCGCTCTAACTCCAAGAGTCGAGACTGCGCACGTCTCCTAGGAGTCGGAGTCGTTTGTTGAGAAGAAGACTCTGCTCAATAAATAGACAATAACATATAAAGTTAGAAAAAAGAACATGAAATATTTGTAAGTTAAAATGAAGAAAATTCTTAGACTCACCCGTATTGTCGCCCACAGATGATGACCCTCCCGCGATGTTATTATCTAAATCGTCCTCAAACTGGAGGAACATATCGTCCGTCTCCATAAAAGTTGATCGTCGATATGACATAATGGCTATGGACATAGAAAACAAACATTTTCAATTTAACTTAAACCTCCCTCTCCCCAGATAAGTAGTAATTCCATTTCATAATAATTACACGACCACTGTACACAAGATAATCTTCCCCATAGAATCTCTATCAGATCAAGACATCTCGGTATAGACTTAAGCATATTCAAAAATCTCATGCTAAAACTTTAACTTTCTTAAGTTAGCATGCTTATGAAAAAAGAAACTCTTGCATTAAGCAAGTCTCAAATCTAGCTTTGCTTTAAATTATCTCTTTGCTCTAATATTTTCAGAAACTTAGCATTCTAACACATTCTCATAAATCTCATGTTTTAAGAAATATGTTGAGTAGACCCATTAAAACCATCCGTATATAAGATTGAAGAATGTTAAACATTTTGTATAAACACAAAATTAAAAGTTTATTAGGTATTTCTCAAAGTTCAAACGACTAAGTAATTGGAGATCCTAAATCACAATCTCAAATTCAATAAACACCCCCCCCCCCCCAATTCAATATAACCTCAAAAATCTCTACACATTCAAATTTTTTATCAATCTCAAATTCAATTTCAACTTCAATCTCAACGTCAATCTTAAATCCTAAAACCACTTCAAATTCAAATTCAACACTAAAACCTAAAACTAATTCAAAATCTATATCCTAAAACTATTTCAAAATCTAAATTCTAAAACTAATCCTAAAACTAATTAACTAAAGCAAAACTAAAACAAAAACAAAAAAGAACTTTAAACAATTTCAATAATACATACATTTTTTTAACTTTGAAACAAAAAAAAAAAAAACAAACAAACCCTAAACTAATTTTTATCAAAAAAAACCCTAAAAAAACTAAATAAATTTACATATTTCACTTACCTAAAGTGGCAGACGGCGACGAGGAACAACGGCGAGGCGGTCGGCGACAGACGGCGGCGGAACAAAAGGATGGCGGCGACTTCTTCTTCTTCTCCTTTCTTTTTCTCCTCCTCTCGGTTTCGGTTCTGTGAATACAGAACTGAAACGAATTTAAAGGGGATTTCCCGACGCAGTGACGTGGCGTCGGGAAATCCCTCAAAACGCGTCGGGAAAAGGGGAATTCCCGACGCTCATTAAACCCCTTTTCCCGACGTTTAACGCGGCGTCGGGAAAAACCCCTATTCCCGACGCCGCTCCCGACGCACTGTTCACGGCGTCGGGAAAAACCCCTTTTCCCGATTTACTTTTTGCCGACGCCTTCATGTTGCGTCGGGAAAAAAGGTTTTCCCGACGCCGCTCCCGACGCACTGTTCATGGCGTCGGGCAAAACCCCTTTTCCCGATGTATTTTTGCCGACGCCTTCATGGTGCGTCGGGAAATATGGTTTTCCCGACGCATCTCCCGACGCGTTGTTGAGGGCGTCGGGAAAGCCCTTATTCCCGACGTTCGTTATGCCGACGTGCTTTTCGGCGTCGGGAATTCTCCATTTTCTTGTAGTGTATTAAAAAACTTTTTATTACTCCCCTTGTATAGTCTTAGCTTAAATTATCAATACTTACGGTTCTAAGTTTTCTAGAGCTTATGACTATTGTATTTTGTGTTTTAAACTTTAAGATGTGTAAAGTCTTTGAACTACAAATTCTTAAAGTTTTAGATTGTCTAACAATTGTGTGTCCAATAAATCCCTTGCATGACATGTTCATAAAATTTTGAAATTAATTGGTCTGATATTGTGGATATAAAATTAAAATTTGACAATGATGCTCTATAGTATGTCCACGAAGATTTAGAAAATGTTGAACAAGTGAGAGAAATATTAGACAATTTTAAAGTTTAGAGACCAAATCAACGTAAAGTTGAAAGTTCAAATATTAAATTTACAATTTTTTTAAGGTAAAACCTTTAAACATAAAAAAGAAAACGATATATGTTTTTTTAACGTAAACTATACTATATATAGGGATCTATATTCTCGGATTGATCTTGTTAAAGAAATGCATGTTAATTACCAATAAACTATATATAATATATACTCATGTTGGCAACTTTATAATCCAATCTAATAATAATCATCATCAAACCTAGAATGTTGAAGTGAGAAAGATATTAGTATATATTGTGATGAGAGTGATGGTATTGGGAAAATCTTTGTGGACCAAAAGGTGTTTTTGGTGTATATATGTATACCTAAAAAAGAGAAATATTGAGTAAAGATATGGCAAACATGAAGACACACGTAGCATATACGCCATAGAAAAAAGACCTACCCTATATATACACCTCTACTTTATAATATATATAGTTTATTGTCTATACGTTTATATATGTGTATATATATAATTATATCAAAAGAACACGACCATTTTACCTGCATTTTTCATTTTTAAAATTTTGGTCCCAAAACCATAATAATAATAATAATGTCATCCATGGCTTCATTTCAATCACACATGAAAACTCCCTTTTTTTTCTATTTTTTGCCTTGTTTTTCTCTTTTGAATTTCAAAATTAAATTAATCTAAAACATATACGAGGAATTCCTAGAGTAAGTTCGAATCATATTTCTTAACATCACTCTTAATTAAAATCCCGCAAAGTGTTCGATTTTAGTATCTAAAGTTTTAACCTTCAAATTTGATCATTGTTGTTAGTATATATTTAGTTATTTAGGGGGAAAGTGATGTAATTAATAACTCATTTTCTTATTATGTTACATTTACAAGTGCTAAAAAAATTTCTCGTAAGAATATGTTCCATTAATTAATCTACTAACTTTTGTTCCCCAGTATCTTGAAATGAATATTGAACTCTATGTTTATACAGTAGCTGTCATGATATCATCTAGGGGTTAGAGTGGAAAAGAAGGGGCCAAGGCCAACCCTATGAACTTTTCAATTTTATTTATTTTTGTAAATTAAACCCTTAAATAGAATAGGCAAAATAATGTATATCTCAACCAACCCATTTTCTAAAAATGAGAAGAAGAAGAAAGAAATGATTCTACTAAATACATATATGTGACTTAACTGGAGAGAAAAGAAAGTTATGTAATATTGTATTATTATATTTCATATATTTCTGTTTAGAGTAATGCACGAGGAGTAGTAGTTAACGGGGTTTGGAATTTTCTTAACAAATTTAGGATGGGGGAGATTCCAACTATATATAAGTTTCAATATACATTGATATCAATTGTGCTACGTTTATGTCGGCAACCAAGTTAGGATTTGGAAAACCACGATGAGGTAGAGATATCATCTATATGTATATGTTCAAAGATGGCTAATTTGACCTTTTTAGTTGTCATTGAATAGTTTTTTTTATTCTTATGATACGGACGGGTCAGCAAGATAATCCAATTGAATACGTAGAGAATTACCTTTTACTTTTCATTAATTTGTAAATTTTCAAATTCTACCAATCAATTAATTATTAAGTCAATATATATGAATATTTTATCGATCATAAAAACAAATCATTTCATTATTTTTTGTCATTAATTTTTAATTAACTTAAAATTTAAAATGCTAGAGTGAGTTTAACTTAAAGGTAATTGACTTAACTTTCCATTTTAAACGCAGGAAGTTTGTTATTCTATTTCTACGATTTTACTAAAAAAAGTACTTAGATACAGTTTTGAAGCTTATTCACACCTTGACAAATTAATATTATTGGATGTTTTCAAACTTAGAATAAGAGTCAAAATAGCAATGAAAGCCATTAAACATGAAAATGACAAAAACTAATTTCCACCAACCAAGTTTCAACCTAAAATGCTTTCATATATATTTAAAGTTAAAAAGGAACAAAACATGAGACATATTTTCAAACAAATAATCAAAGGTTAGAGATTTAGAACCCAATACGAAAATCTTTAGTTACCTCTTCATTTCCTCTTTTTTGTTTGGTGGAAATAAAATAAGAATGCTTGGCTTTGTGTATTTGACCGTTGACTTCAATAGTCAAACGACAATATATGGAGCACCGAATCACATGGACCAATGAATAGGCATTATTTTCTGTTTGTTGGTTATTGGTTTGAAGACTAATTATTACAATATCTAATTAAGACCATAGTTTTTCTCCAAAACTTGGAGGTTGGAATAATAAATACGCACACAGAAAATCAACTAATCTATGATTACATGTTGGAATTATATGTCTCCTAATATATATATATTTCAATAAATAGTACAGTAATATAAGATTTCCTACCTGCATGGCATGTAACAAATTTTAGCACCACTAAATTCAAGGTGTAGCCAATTTTTTCCCTAAAAGTTCATTTTCTTAAATAATCTTCACTCTCCACATCGTTTTGGAAAAACAAGTAATCAATTTTGTTTATACCATTTCAATTGATTTCATTTTGATTGACACATTATATGTTGTGTGTATACATCTCAAACAATTAAAAGAAAAACGTGTTGTTTCAAATCCCAATTATAACTAAGTACTAAATCTCATATTTTTTGGTTGAATAAATGATATGAAAATCTTAGTAATTTAAAACTATGCTTACTTTGGGCATGAGAATTCTTATGATTTTTTCTTTTACAAGAAATTTTTGGATAAGTTTCTTATCTCAAGATTCGAACACACTACAAGATTAGATTTTTCTTATCCCAAGATTCGAACACATCACAAAATCGGATGATCAATCCTACTTTGATCAATATTCTTAGGCATGCAACTAAATACACATGAATTACAAAAATTTGAGAAGTTCTCTTGACTAAACTTGAAAGGATCGGCATACAAGCGCAAAAACTCCATTCATCGTGTAAAAGACTTTTTGTTTTGTTTTTTTTTTTTTTTTTTTTGTTAAAAAAAGTACAAAAAATGGTGTTAAGGCTTTTAAATTAATCTCCAAATGAAACCTTAATGCATAAACGATAGCAAAGTTACAAGATACTGCTACTTTAGTATGTTTGGATAAAAGAATAAAATAAATCGAAAATAATAAAACTACATCGAAATTATTAAATAGAACAGAATTAATAATGTGATGTTCTCGACAACTTTTCATATCATAAATTATTAAAATTGTTGAGAGTTGTTCCAAGAAAGGCAAAACTCATATACAGGCCCAAACCCAAAGAAAATTATGAGTCGACGTGAAGAAATGGATGTCCCAAAAGGAAAAATTTAGAGTGTCAGGTTTCGAGTTGGTGAACATGTATCAATTGAAAAACAAATCAATGGTGTTTGTTTTGTTGCCCGATAACCTCCCGCGCTGCAAACTATACCACGACATCACCATAATTACATATGACCATCGATGACCGTCAAAGGAAATAGATTTTTGTACAGATGACCCTTTTTCAAGAGTCCAAATAAATACTAACCCAATGTTTAAAAATCAATGAATTTTGACCCTTTACTTGCACCACCGTCACGTGAAATTAATTACACCGAAACAAGAATTGATGACTAAAACTAAAATTGACACACTAAATCTAATCATATACTAAGACTAAAGATTCTAACTTTTCTCTAGAAAAGAAATCTACTAAATAATATATATGACAAGATATCAACTAAATATTTAAAGTGTCATGTCATTATTCCATTATTCAGATTTTAAAGATGGGGGAAGTGTGTGTCATATTATTATTTCGTCATTTAAATTCAAAGACAAAATGATATGAGAGTATACATTTAATGGAAAAGGAAAAAATGGCCATTCATGGCTAATGATATATATTTGAAGATGGTGAAGGAAAGATTACAAATTGCAATATGTGAAAAAGAAAGAGGAAAAAGTGACATTAAAAATAGGGAAACAACATCTTGTGGTGTGGGTTCCCATAAGAGATAAGGGTCATCAAATACTTTGGCCTAAGTGCCCTATTAAATTTGCATTCACATCTTCAACTCATTCCTTTATATATTTTTCCACACCAAAGTGTGAAACCAATGTAGATTTGGATTTGAATTTTTCTTTTAGGTAAGATTTTTGGGGCCTCTTCACTTCTCAATCATTTGTGTTTCTTTCTTTTTCTT
This sequence comes from Cucumis melo, assembly GCF_025177605.1. Lineage (NCBI taxonomy): Eukaryota > Viridiplantae > Streptophyta > Magnoliopsida > Cucurbitales > Cucurbitaceae > Cucumis > Cucumis melo. Next base: position 22,600,366 of record NC_066865.1, read on the forward strand.
CTTCAATTATAAGTTCCATATCATATATGTTCATATTCCACATTCTTGCATTTTGCAATTAATTCTATCCCTTCCAACATCATACTCCCCTACACTACACTACTTATTTCCCTATTTGTTCAAACATTATATATAGGTGAGGTAAACATCGCAACTCATTTTTATCTACATATTGACTATCCATTTCTTTATACGTTTTGGTATATCATGATTTAAACTTTTATCAATGCTTCATATTAATTATTTTTTCAATTTGATCATTGTGAATTTTTCTCCTCCATTTTTCTTATTCTTTTTCACGGTTTTCTTTTGTAAATATGACCATCTTTATCGTATCATTTTTCTTTTTCATCTATGTGGTTGTTTCCCAACCAAAAATTCGGTATATGACTAAAAGTTATTATTGCGTAGTTTCAAAGCTTCATTTTATTTTTTATGGTGTTTTTTTATTACAAACTCAAAATAAATAATACATGACAATTTCTCTTAAGCTAGCGCTAAAATCAATTTTGGCTTTATTTTTTATAACTTAATTTCAATTGCCTAATAACTTTTAAAATATCAATTTGATCTGTATGATATATTTTAGTCAAACACTCTACAAAATCATCCTTAAGAATGAGGAACAGATAATAATAAAGTGTAGAGCACCAATATTTAAAAAGTTACAAATATACTAAAGTCTATCCGTTGTTGATAGATTTTTATGGCATGTCGGTGATAAACCACCGGGAGAGATCAAATGGATAGACTTTGCAATCTATATTTTATGAGTTTCCTTAAGATGTTAATATGTGAGGTTTATATACACACAATGTGGGTTATTGGCCTCACTATACTCCTTTTTAATACCAATTTTGCCCCTCCCAAATCATGGCTCAATATATTACTTTCACCAATTTTATAGATTCAACATTAACATTAACATGATCATGAGTTTGGACATTTTCTATTAGTTGTGTTTTCTTTTCTGTGTTATATTTACTATCATTTATTATTGTTGTTCACATTCTTTCTTAACTAATTATTAAAGCCCAAAAAGAACAAAGATAGAAACACATTGTTGATGATAGTTTTACCTCTTAGATATAAGCATATCTATTATACTATAGACGATAGACTTATCACTATAACAAAAGTCTACAAGTAGTATATATAGAAGCATCTAATTAATGGTTTTATACTGAAAGAAGGTTATCATATAATAACAATTCCTCATAGTATTTACCATTCTTTTAAAATAGATATTGTTAAATGTTGAAGTACTAAAACAATTGTAACGATTACTAAAACGTTACCATTAATAATTAAGAAACTGAAGAAATCGAAAAACAACCACTTAAGCCAACCAAAACCACTAGCTATCAATATTGCACAAAACTTCTAAACTTTGTAGTAAGTAAATTTCTGATAAACAAACATAAGGGTACAGACTATGGCTTTATTAGTATATAAAATATGAAAATGTTTCAAACATTTTTGTACATGAAGAGTATGGTTTCGTGTTCTTATTCAAGCACTGTAACCTCGATTTGAAGGATGCCACAGCCCATAACCCCCTCCTCCATTGCAAGCCGCCATTGAAGCTTCCCTCATTGAAGCTTCTGAAACTCCTCTGTTGCATATGTTTGCAAGTGCCCGCATGTGTTTCATACCATATTGGGTCAATGAACCACAATAACTCTCCAACACTCTCACCTGCAAACAAAAAACGAACCTCCCTTTGATAAACATTCGGTCTAAAAAAATTCAAATGAGTTGGCTTTTTATGAGGCCTAAGATTACGAGTTGTACCATTGATTTGAGACATTCCCAATCATCCACAAGAGGCAGACCAGAAGCTCTCACATCATCAAGAACATTGGAACCTTTCTCTGGTCCAAACAGAAGAAACCCAATCATTCTGATGCTTCCATCCAAGTGAGATCTATGTGTCACTGTCTCTCTAATTTCCTCAAGGATTTGGGCTTTTTCGTTTGTTCCATCTTCAAATTTTCTGTACTGAGAACAGATCAAAACAGCCTTAGTTTAATTGGGGGGAAAACACATGTTCTTTTTTACTGTTTGGGGATTGTATTTGCAGCCAAAATTGTTACCATTTGCCAAAGGAAGAAGATGTCTGCATCTCTTTGGTTAATTGCCTCCATACTCTTCATTTCGAGCCGGCCATTGTAAGGAGGCAAGTTCACTGAAGCCGGATCAAATCCTTGATACAAGTACAGCCTCTCTGCTTTAATGCTTGAGTTTCCATATTCCATTACATGAGATCCTGTATTCAAATTATTGGGATTTGATGTTCTTTCCTTCACCTGCACCAGAAATGGTGGAAGAATGATTAACTAGAGTTTTGGATGGTGATTATTGTGAGGATAAAACGGTGATTTAGTGGCAGAGAAAGAGCCATTACAGTTTGGTATTGTTGGTCTATTGTTTCTCTCTTCAGATTGTGAGTTTCACTGGGAAAAAAGATGAGCAAATGTTAAAGTTGAATGATTTGTTGATTGGTAATTAAGCTTTTATTTTCTTTACCTATCTTCCATCCAGGCCACACTATACAAGTCTCCTAAGCATGTCATGTACTCCGGTGGTGGTGCCGGTTGCATACCAGGACAGTAAGTTCCAAAGCTACTCTCTTGAGCATTTGAGGCTGTAGTTACATAAATATTCAGATCCTTTGGCATTATGCCCTCAAAGATACTCCCACTCTCACATGCTTCTACATAGATCACCTGCAAAAAATGCAACGTTACAAAAATGTTCACACCATCTAACATTACAAAAGCTTTTCACAGTGCTTAGAAATTTGATCTCTTCCTCTCTTTCTCTCCCTTTACCATCTCTTTGTACCCTTTAGCAGCATGTTTCTTCTTTAAAACTTCAATGAAATCCATGGCATAGACAAAAGGCAAGTTTGGCATGCCTGGAAAAGAGTAAATGTACAAGCTTAGTTCAACAAAATTCAAATGACATCAGTTCAATTAGTGGTATTGTTGAAAACGAACCAAGTACTCCAGGGCCTCCATGATCAGAATAGTAAACAAAAATCCTGTCATTTGGTTTGCTGTCCACAACTTTTCCACTCCCTCCATTAACAGCAGTTCTATTTCCCAAAAGCACAGCATACAGATTCTGGGCAGTCACATGCTCCCCAGTGTAATCCTATACAGTATAAACAATATGAACAAAATGTTAAATTCATCATTATCTATTCCATTTAAGCTTTTGGGTTAGTGGTCTATCAACATAATATCTAAACAGAGAAGTCTCAACAAGTTTTACCACCATCTGCTTTTGTTGTTGTGCTTCTTTTTCTAACAATTTCTTTAGCTAATCAGTTCATTTCCCTGAATTCTACACTCTTATTCAATATGGATATTAGCTAAAGTTAATAGGTGTATGAAATAACATTGCAGTTCATCTACCTTGATAGCCTCTTAAATCACCAATGGACCCAAAAGCAGCATAATAGACAAATTGAATATCATATCATCTAACATGTACCTTGGGGACGCCGGCATAAACATCCTCTCCTTGTGGATGATTGATGATGATTCCAGGCCTTGGATTCAGCACATTTGTGGCTATGTCATCGTACATAAACACCACAATATTCTCATCCTTCAATCCTCCTTTCTTCAAGAGTTGATAAGCATGGCAGATATCCGCCTATTTCCACAAACAAAAAAAAAAAAAAAAAGAGAGAAAAAGAAAACCACCAAAATCAATCATTTCTTAATCTAATTTACACAAATAACTTTCATATTTCAAATACCTGATGCCTGTAATTCCCAAACCCAGAAGAACCAGCTACAAGAACTGCCCATCTGGTACCCACTTTTCGATCATCATCATCACCACCACTACCACCCACTTCCTCCTCCTCCGTCGGCATTCGGATAGTCCTCTCCCACCGGTCCCACGGCGAGGCGTGGGCGCCACCGTAAGCAAGCAACAGAAGGAGCAACAGGACAAGATTGGAGGTAGATGGGGCAGCCATGGAGAAAGAAAGCTGAAATTACGTGAAACGAGAAGTGGGTGTGGTTTAAAAGAGAATGGAAATGGGGGAAATGAAAGAAGAATCGTGGGCGGTGAGAGCAGAGACATGCAAAATTAGAGAAAGACACGAAGAAGAATGGAAATTGGAAATGGTGGGTCCTGATTGTTCATGGGTTTAACAGGTAGGTTTGTCATTTGTGAGTGACGGAATTGTTGTTTGTTTGTTCATGGTGGTGTTGAAGAGAGTGATCTTTAGCAGACCTTTCTCTTTCATTCAAATTTCAAATCTCTCTTCTTTTTTTTTTCATTTTCCTCGGAATCTATCTTGTTGTCACCATTCATTCGTATGAACTCTTTAAGTAAAGTTGCTTCCTTTCAACTTTAACTTTCTATGTACTTTATTCTAACTTTAAATTTGGCATTTCTAAGCCTTTAATTTACGTAGATTATGAGTAAATACATATTTACATGATTGAAAAAGAAATGACACCAACTGTGTGTTCTAATGATTTAAATTTTCTTTCTAAAAAATTATCGTTATGGTTTGATTGAATTGTCATAACTCACACAAATCATCCAAAGTAAGCCATAACTTTTACAATCACAAGACCAAATGCAAATTAAGTCCAAACAATTAAATTTAGCCATAAATTGTCATAATTTTATCTCTTATGCTAAATCAAATCATGTCTTTCTGGTTAAATATACGAAAACTAAATTTATAAGGCAATTTTGTAAAGAAATTTCAAATATGTTGATTAGCACTAAAATGGCGTTGATAGCAACAAGCATTCAGATTTATGCAAAAATACTCCCAAAAATATTCTTCAATAGTCTTAAAAAGATTTATTTTTGTGAACTAATAATTTAATCAAGTGGATTTAGAAATACAAACGCAATCGAACTCTAAATATAAAGCGACAAATAAGTATTAAAAATGGAGCAAATCATATAGTTCTCGATTTCCCATGGGGCAGTTGCATTACCCGAAAAAAACGAAACTTTACTTTGATTCCTCTATTTTCAAAATTGTATATTGCAATTAACATGCACCAAACCAATTACTAATTTAGAATCTTCAAAATTTCCTCATTCAAATACATATATTTTCTCTGGGGCATCTCGATTGATATCTAATATGTTATATTTGAAATTTTGATTGATATATGATATATCGTTGATATACTTGAATATTGTTAAATTGATATATGATATATTGTTGATATACTTGAAAATTGTTTAAGTGGTTGACGTTTGATTTTTGTCGATATATTTGAAATATAAATGATACATGCTATATATATTTGAAATATAATAATTGATGTTTGGAATACAAATGAGAGAAATAAAAAATCTATCATAGATGACTAAACTACTAAAAATATTTATAAAATATAGCACGATTTTGAAATCTACCGATGAATATTTCGATTCATTTTGTTTTATTTCAAAACAACTCAAAAAATACATAACTAATGTACAAAAAAGACATGATCGGTTTCTTAAAAGAGCAAAGTTGAAATACATAACGAGCAAAAATTCAAATCTGAGAATTTTATCATATATGCAGGTTTTCATACGTCGAAGGCACCTACAATTATTCGTTTTGAGTTTGCCAGGACACCAATGGAAAATTCCAATTTCATATCGTTGAGACATTGATCAATAGTAAAATTTTGAAGAAGGATTTAAATGGATATTCCGACTTCCTTGTGAAGAAATTAATAAGATATTCAAAATTGTTTACATCTGGATCGAATTGAACAGATCCGACAGCCAAGCATTTGAATAATTACATTCACACCTTGGTAGGATGGGCTAGTAAGTAAGAGAGAGGTCGCTTTTCAAATCTTCCACGAACACCAATCCATGCACAACATGGCATAAACTAATAATAGAACACGAATCTCTCTTTCCAACAGACAAAGAATCGCAGGTTGTTTCAACCAAAATCAAGCAGCAACTTCTTGTTCTTTGGCAGCAAGCTCGTTCTGGATGTGCTGAGGGACAACATCAAATTTGGCTAATTGCATTGTGTATGAAGCTCTTCCTTTTGTCATCCCCCTCAGTGTACTGACGTATTGAAACATCTCGGCTAGAGGAACCAGCGCATCCACGACCTGCATTCGTTTCAAAACTTTGTTGTTGATCATATGCTCTATTGAACATATAATAGTTGTTCATTAATGATACGATTATATGTCAGTGAAGTTTTCATGGTGTGAATGCATTTAGGATAGTGGCATACCTTGAGGCCACCAGGTTTGTCACCAAAGCTGTTGATCTGACCTCTCCTGGAGTTGAGATCTCCAATTACATCTCCCAGATGTTCTTCGGGTGTGACAACTTCGACTTTCATGATTGGTTCGAGCATTCTAGGACCCGCTTTTCTCATCCCTTCTCTGAAAGCTCCCCTAGCTGCAAGTTGAAATGCCAAGACACTTGAATCTACATCATGGTAAGTACCATCGACTAGCACGGCACGAACATCAACCACTGGAAAACCAGCAAGAACGCCATTGCTCATACACTCTTCCAATCCCTTGACCACCCCTGGAATGTATTCTTTTGGCACTGCTCCACCCTTGATTTCACTTTTGAACTCGTATCCGCTGCCTGCCTCCATGGGTTCGAACCGCACTGTAATATCAGCAAACTGTCCTTGACCACCTGATTGTTTTTTGTGCACATACTTTACTTCTGAAACTTTCGAAATACTTTCTCGGTAGTTAACTTGCGGCGCACCCACATTAGCTTCAACCTGTTTAAACCAAGCAATCAAATCATCCAATTCTACTGTTAGCTTGGCTCTTAGAAAAATGGAAGTTCAAGCAATAAAGAGTTTCATATTTCCGAGTAAAATGTCAAGCAACATATACAAACCTTGAATTCCCTCTTGAGCCTGTCAACAATGATTTCAAGATGCAACTCTCCCATGCCTTCAATCACAGTCTGATTTATCTCTTCATCACGCGAGAAATGGAACGATGGGTCTTCTTGTGCCAGCTTGATTAAACCGGTTGCCATCTTATCAACATCAGCTTTAGTTTTGGGCTCGATTGCAACCTTAATCACAGGATCAGGGAAGTCCATCCGTTCAAGTACAATAGGATGATCTGGATCACACAGGGTTTCGCCAGTAATGGTATCTTTAAGACCAGCTAGAGCAACAATATCCCCGGCAAGGGCTACCTTTACATCCTCTCTGCTGTTTGCATGCATTTCTAAAAGTCTTCCAATTCTCTCTTTTTTTCCTTTGTTCGAGTTCAATACATAGGATCCTGCCGAAAGTTTACCAGCATACACTCTCACAAATGTTAGTGATCCGACAAAAGGATCGCTCATGATCTTGAAAGCTAGTCCAGAAAATGGTTCTTCATCACTGGCAGCCCTCTCAACGATCAGTTCTGGGTTCTCGGGGTCAGTTCCCTTCATGGGCGGCAAGTCAATTGGTGAAGGTAAATAGTCTACAACAGCATCAAGTAATGGTTGTACCCCTTTGTTTTTGAAAGCTGAGCCACACAGAACTGGAACAAAACAAGCAGATATTGCTCCCTTCCGAATAAGCTTCTTAATTGTAGGCTCATCAGGTTCGATCCCTTCCAAATAGTTCTCCATGGCTTGATCATCCAACTCAACAACAGTCTCAATCATCTGTGACCGATAGTCTTGAGCAAGATCCACAAGGTCTTCTGGAATATCTTCATACTGAAACTTCGCACCCAACTCTTCTCCTGACCAAACTATAGCTTTCATCCTCACAAGATCAACAACACCCTTAAAGTTATCTTCAGAGCCAATTGGCAATTGAAGAACAAGCGGCTTGGCACCCAAGTTCGTGACAATCATATCTCTCGTTCGGAAAAAGTTGGCTCCAAGCCGATCCATTTTGTTGATGAAACAAATCCTTGGCACTCCATACTTATCAGCCTGCCTCCAAACAGTTTCAGATTGTGGTTCAACTCCAGCAACACTGTCAAATAGGCATATTGCCCCATCCAGTACTCTAAGTGCCCGCTCCACCTCAAGGGTAAAATCCACATGACCTGGAGTATCGATAATATTTATACGGTGTTTATTCCAAAATGTGGTAGTTGCAGCAGAAGTAATGGTAATTCCTCTTTCTTTTTCTTGCTCCATCCAATCCATTGTTGCTGCTCCCTCGTGCACTTCCCCTATCTTGTAGTTTCTTCCTGTGTAGTATAGAATACGTTCAGTTGTAGTCGTCTTACCGGCATCAATGTGAGCCATGATTCCAATATTCCTGTAGTCTTCAAGAGGGACCGCACGCTTCCCATCTGCAAACAAAAAATGAAAACAAGCACATCTTCTTCGTTAATATAACTTGCATTAGTGAAAAGGTAGGCTGTTGTCCTAGAAAAGTATTAAACTAAAAAAAATCAGTACTCTCACAAAAAACTTCAGTAAGCCTGTGGCCAAGACCACATATATTTTATAAGAAAATCTCAGAAGTAAACAAAATTTCATAAATGTTATAGAAGAAACAAGGATCATTACGAAACTACCTCCTGCAGGACATGAAAAGCTAGAATTGAAACCAATAGATAAGAGTCATCATATGGTCCTAACTCTTAATACTTCAGAACACATCCAATTCTGTAGGTGTTTCATAATTTAAGGCATCAAATTCAAAAGGGTATAAAAAATAACGCACATTGAATTCAAAAATCCATTCTATAACTACCGAGCTTCACGAATTCAGAACACCGGCACAGAAATACTCGAAACTTCATCTTAAAAAACGAAAATTGGCGATAGAACAAGAAGAAAAGAATACATACCTTCGGCCGCCATGGCAAAGACAGATAAATTGGGTCTGTTCTGTTGACGTGAATTACATAGCTTAGAAGAAGCTGATGAACTCAAACGAAGGTTGGTACCAAAGAAATGGGAGCGGGAAGGTCGAGAAGAACGAAGGAGAAATTGAGTTCTAGAGAGAGGGGTCGCAGCAGCAGGCCTTCTCTGAGAGCCATTGAAATTGCAAACAGAAGAAGCTGCTCTTACCGACTCTGCCGCCATTATCGTCTTCCCTTCCTTAGCTCTATCGAAGGGAAATGGGAGAATTTGAGTTTCGGAAAGGGAACGGCTAAGTTTTCTTCGGATACGAAGGCAGTAGATAACATCTCCATTTTCTTCCTTTTACAAAATTGTTTTCCAGAACTACCCCTCTATAATCACAATAATAACCCAATTGCCCTAACTTGTAATTCCATTTTTCTTATTATCTCAAAAACAAACATACAAACAAACATTTTTCTTAACTAAATATTTTCAAACAAAAACTTACAATTTTTTTTTAAAAAAAAGATATCTAAAGATGTCATACATTTTTATTTGTATTTCTGATGATCTATAATTTCAAGAAAAACATTTTCTTTCTGTTTTGGTTAATTTGATAATGGGTATTAAAATTGTTGATGGCAAACTTGTAAAATTGGAATGTAAGTATGGGGAGAAGTGTGAAAGTGAGGTGTGGGACATGACCAATTTTTGAGGTGGCAAAGGCAGGCTTGGAATGTGCCACATAGGTTTGCAATTCCACACCACAAATTATAGATGTGGTTTTCCCAAATCATAATTTTCACTTGAAGCTCAAATCATTTGGGAGTTCTGATTGGGAATACAATTACACTCAACCTCTTAAATTATAATACCAAAATGAAGCATTCCTAACCTATAAAATAATGAAAATCACACTATCCACAGATATTTATATATATGTGTGTGTAATTTTGGACCAATGGATAAATTTGTGTTAAAAAGCTTAGCAAGAGGTCGAAGAGGATCCAAAAATGTTGACTAAAGCCTAATGCTATACACAAAACCCAACAATGGGACTGATAAAAGAGAGAGGAATGGGTCAGAGACATCTAAAGGTCCTCTCTCTCGAGATGAATCGAACAATTTAACCTGAGATATATTGCTCTTGAGCCAACCAACCCAATAAACTTTTGAAATTCTCTTGGACAGACACGAAAAATGTGATCATAAAAGGATAAAGATGCAAGAAAGTTTTGTTCTTTTTCTATGTATATATAATTCAAAGTTTTAAAAGGTTCTTTTCAACGACCCAAATTCTTATTAAGAGGAGAGGATAAACAACTTGAAAAACTGAATTTGTGCAAGTCTTATAAGTTTCTAAATGATAAATAGATAGGATAAGAACATAAAGAATTGCTCATACCAAAGAGTAAGCAACAAAGCATGTGACGTCTAACACAACCTCAATCACATTCTTTATTTGTGAAATGTCAGTTGAAAGCTCGTTTAGAACATGACTGAAATTTGTCAAATTAGATTTGACAATGAAGGGTCGAGACAACTCCTCCCTAAATTGAAGAAGAGAAGATAAACCAACTATAATAGTCTTACCTTCCAAAACTTTAACAAATCACCATAAGTCAATACACTTGTACCCGATACAAATAAGAGATCCTTTAGAGCCACGAATAACCCACTCGTGGTCGTCGATATTTCTTTCGAAATCTCGAGAAGTATCGCCGTTATTATGTTTCCAAAAAATACTTAGGCATGGGATCATATTTCTTAACTTGCACAACACTCATATCTAATCGAATCGAACGGAGAACGTATTCACACCAACATAAGAGGAAGGAAGATAATTATTAATAAACTTGAGCACCTTATGAGTATTAGTTTTCCTACAACAAGCTCTAAAGTTAAGGATGAGATTTCTATAGTTTAGGCAACATAACTAAAGAGGCATGAAGTTTTGACAAATTCTTAAAAATCGATTGCAATCAAATATTGCAACTTTTGAAAGAATACAATTGTTCATAGATGCAAAAATTAAAAAGGACTTGGTATAATGACCGTCATTTATAAATTTTTATTGATCACAATGACAAATTTTTGGTATGATATGAGTCTGTTTTAGTACATGGAAGATTCAAAGCCAAGTAGGGTTAGGGCTATTAATATTCTGATGTATCAATTGAGCTTTGATGTAAATATAGTTTTAAATAATTGAATTGGTTACGATAGAAAAAGACATATCTTATCTTTATGTAGCACTGTTTTATTCCCCCCCGTTGAATAATTGATTGCTTCTTTTTTATCGAAGGAAGGGGGGGAGCAGTGGGCTGGATCGCACCAAGTAGGCCCAGCCCATTAAGAGGTATTAGGAGAGAAGAGCCCGTACTTGGGCCCATCGTGGCTAATAATGTCAAAATTCAGCTGTTGGTGTTGGCCACTACACTCTTCTTCTCCATCATCCCCATTCATTCTTTATTGTAATTTGCATTCCTCATTAATGTCAATGTGGAGTGCTACACCTGTGGTCCCTTAACCTTTCTTTTCATCACAATTCTTACTTTAAAAACATTACTTACTAACATTCTTCTAAAAGTAATTCCTAAGTAAACATTACTACTTCACATCTCAAACACATCATCATATCAATCTTTTGCCATATTTTTAAGATATAACACAATCCACAGCTTAAACTAACTTCACCAAAATCAATATCTACAATTCATACATTAAATATATAGTTGACATTCGAAGAAAGCTAGGACTCATTTGACCCATTTAATCCAATTGATAAATTTATAATAAGCAAGTTTGTATCTTTTTTAGCCTAGAATTGTAAAATGAGATTTCTTGAAAAATGTGAAAAGCAAAGAAAAAACAAAAGATGAAATTAATGTGAAAAGGGGAGAAAAAAAGAAAAATTAAAATTACTCGATAAATGTATAAACTTTATCATTGAAGTTGAAATGTTTAACATCAACTTAGAATGTTAGCGGACCAAACCGCTCCGTGTTATTAAATTAACTTCTTAATTGAATTAAAATTAGTTAGAAGTCAATATCCACTTGTCTTAAAATTGTTTTACAAGCATGAAACATTACTAATGTATCAACTGTTGAGTTGCATTAAAGCTTCATCGAAATTGACACAACATTTGTTTAGTTTGATTTGTTTACGAAACAAAAAAATGATTTATATTACTACTTAATTTAGAATATAATGTTTTAATTAGTTAAGCTATCCCTAAGTTAACCACATTTGTTAGATTAGAATTGGAAATCTTACATTAAAAAACTAAGAAATCTGACTATTATATTTGTTTTAAGATTAATGAGTTACTCCCATAGTTGTGAAGAAGAAGAGACAGAGATGGAAGCATAATTAATTAATAATAATTTCATAAACCGTAACACTAGAATTACATAATAATAATTACATTTCCAATCACATAACATTCCAATTTTCCTTTCACTTTTCCCAAGAACCAAACAGAAAAAGAAAGAAAAACTACTAGGGCAAGACGCCTTCTTCCGCCGCAGCCGACGAAGCATAGCTATTAATAAGAGCAAGTGAATTACTCGTCAAATGCGCAACTCTAACAATGTGTCTTCGAACTTTGGCCTTAACACTAACCCCATTAACACGCCGTCCCCCAAATCCTTCCATACACGTCTCTTCGTCGGTCAGTGCAGAGCTAACCCACGTCTCAATGTCACTAATCAACCCCATAAAATCATACCCTCGAGGCCGACCCAGTTCCCGAATCGCTCTCTGAAGCTCAAAAACCGAATCTCCAACCTCCTCCACGCAATCAGAGATCGCCGATGCGTCTCTCCGCCGCAGGCCACGGGTTTTCGCCAGCCTTCTCATTGATGCAGCTGAAGATCGGGCGGCGGCGAGGTTAACGTGAAGGGCGGCGAGAGCCAGCGTCTTGGGGTTGGTCTTGATCTTTCCGGCGTAAACCGAGAGTGAATTGTAGCAAAGACGAGGGTATGAAGTAGTACTGCAGGAGGTTCTGACATACTCTGTATTTGTTCTGATTCTGGCAGGGGACTTGGGGAGTGTTGAGGCGGCGACGGAGAAGATTTGGGTTTGATCGGAGATTATGAGGAGGAGGAGGAGGAGGAGGGGGAGGAGGAGTGTGGGAAGGGGATTCTCCATTGTTGTTGATTTGGATCTGGATGTGAAGATCTGGAGAAGAAGGGGGGAAGCAAATTTATGGGGGGAATTTGGTAATAAAAGATTGTGGGATCCCACAAAACAGGGGAATCTGTGAAATGAACTTTTGGGTGAAATTTGAGAGAGAAGAAGAGGTGTGTTTATTGAAATTATTGGTACGATGTTGGTTTGTTTTGATATCAAAAAATTAGAAGGAGGGGAGTGTGATTAATTATTGAAGATGATTCAAGTAAATGGACCCAGATCCTCGTCAGATCCCTTCAGTGTAAAGATGGTTTAAACTATGCTCTATACACTAGGAGTAGTATACATTTCATGATATGCTCTTCTCTTTCGTCCTTTAAACTTGTTTTAAACCTCCACATAATTAATTATTGTATCTAAAAAAATAAAAGCCTTTGAATTTCCCTCCCCATTGTTAACAACCCTAAATACTTATGACATCCTAAGTTTACAAATACTGTACCAATCAATTTTAAAAGAATTAAAATTTACTAACTATGTTAATAAATTACATTTTTCCTTTCGGTGACTCAATTATAAGAACTCAAGGATCGTCTGACCCAAGGGTTATGACTATGGGTTGGGTTATGGTAACTATAACCAACCTTTGTTTGGAAAAGGGTTATCATAACTCTTTCCTCTTTTTCCTTGTTCTTACCCTCTTCGACTTTCTCATCCCTCTACCTTGTTAACTTCCCGTAATTTTATTATTTTATTTATTTTTTAAATCTTACTCTTTTATTTATTGAATATCATGTGTTTTCAATTAATTTAATGATCTTAAAAGGAATATTGATTTAAATTTATTTTATTTACAAAATTGATTTTAGTTACATATTGACTGTGATTAGTTTATGCATTTAGTTCTCATATCTACCTTTCTTTTTATTTTTCTAATTTTATTATCTCAATCTTTTATTTATCTTTATTCTTTTATTTTTTTTCATCTTTCAAATATTTTATTTAAAAACTAATCTATCTATATCTAAACTATTTTTGATAAATTTAAGTTGAATAAATTTTTTAAAAATTAATAATTTGTGTATTGGACTTAGAATATAAATTTTTAAAAAATTAATAATTTATTTCCACATAACAATTACATAAAAAGGTTGAAAATGGACGTCATATTTAAAAAAATTACTGAAATTGTTTTACAAGAATATGACATTTTAGAAAATTAAATATACGAAATTTGTTTATTGGATTTAGAGTACAATTTTTGAAAAAATTAATAATTTATTCGCACATATCAATTACATAAAAAAATGTTGGAAATGGACATCACATATAAAGAAATTACTGAAAAATATTTTACAAAAATAAGACAATTTGGTAAATTAAATATACGAAACTTGTGTATTAAATTTAAAATACAAATTTTAAAAAAATGTATAAAAAAATAAACTTCATAACACTACCTACATAACCATTTCCCTAAATACATCTTTATCATAACTACCTCATAACGCTTCCTCCAAACACCTATTATCATAACACTACCTACATAATCCTTCATCCAAACACATACTGTCATAACACTAGGTTTATCATAACATTAATTTATAACACTAATCCTCCATAACCCAACACTTCCCTCAAACGACCCTAGAGTTAAACGTATTTAGCTTGAAACGATCCAAATTTTTCTATAATGCATGTGGGAGAAAGACAATACATGCCTGTGAGGATAATTTTTGCTCTTTAGAAACTTTTAAGACAAGCAAGGATGATATATTTAGGTGAAAATGTAGAAACCATTAGATATCATATTTGAATTCAAAATCCTGAACCTAATACTATACAAGTAACATTCCCTTCGTCTTTACGCGATAAAAGTGGATATTAGTGAAAATTATAAATAAAAATGTAAATTATTTGGACATAATCATACTGAACTCAAAACTCAAATTAAATCATAAAATTTTCAAATTTAACAACAAAATGAATCCAAAACATAAAATTTACGATAAATGTGTACATTTTCTTACCTAAATCTAATCAAAACTATATTTAAAATATATAGACAAAAAAGATAATCTTTAAGAAGAAAAAATTACTTTTATAATTCTCAACAATCAAAATAATATGAAATTTTAAAAAGAAAATTATTGTTTAATAAGATTTTTTTAAGGCAATTCGATTAATTGAGATTAGTATTATTATGTAACGTTTTAGAATTTTCATCATTGATTAATTACTAGGAAAACATTATCAACATTTTTATAATTTTTTTAATTTAATAGCAAACTTTTCAAGCTTCTCTTCCTTTAATTAAAAATACATAATTTAAATACCCGATTGAGTTTATAACAAAGGGATAGAAAACTAAAATTATTAAGGAGAAAACTCAAGATCATTAGATAGACCAAAAATTGAAATATATATCATATGATTGGTTTTGCTAATTAGATAATGAATCGGAAATAATGGTTAGAATATTAATGCTTCGCATGAACGAATTAAAAAGAATATGTCAATATATAAAATGAAAGAAAACCAAACTATATATTAAATAGATTGGTTGTAAACTTGCAAGTACATATCCTAAGTTAGTTGCATAGTCAATTTTGTAGAATTTTGGCTTCTATAAGCTTTAAATAAATTATGACAATAATGCATTGCACATATAATTCTTATAGACTTACACTATCAAATAGTAGATTGGGTTTATTTATTATTATTTGAGTTCATTGGATTTTTCTCATTATGATAACAATTAAGGTAGTTAGCCAATTTATTTGAGTTGTACATTTATTTTTAACTTAACAATAAAATCATCCACTATTGAATGTCAAATTTATGTTACTTTTGAGTTTGAGAATTTTTTCAATAAAAATCATATGGAGCGATTGAATAATGTCAACATCAAAACCAAAATTATCTTTGAATTAATAAAGCCATTTTTCATATGTTAAATGATTTATTTTCTTCCTTTTTTTTTAGTTTGGATATATCGAGCAGCAGTTTCAATATGTCGTAAGTGGTTTTGAAATGCTTTAGAAAATTATTATAGTTATTGTTATTTCAATATTTTTCTTAAAGGTATTAGATTAAAGTGTGAGGTGGAAGAATCGAACATCTTACCTTAAAAGGTGATAGTATAAGTAGTATGATAGTTGAGCTTTATAGCTACTATATTGAAATTAAAAAAAAAAAAAAAAAGAAAGTGTACACGTACATAAATAATCAGGAAGATTCGCAATAAAATCTGAAATTGTAAGAATCACAATAAACACGTTAATTATTCGTACACATACAAAAACTTTAAAATGAAAAGAAAATGGATGCTTTTAAATATATCAAAATGAATTAAAATATTTATCCAACAATTTTGTTTTTAATTCTTTTTCTTGAAAAATTAAATATAAATAATAAACAATCACAAGATCTTATTGGCATAAAAATCTAACTTGAAGTCTCAAAAAGAGGAAAATAGTAAAATAAAGTTTTTATATATTTTTGTGGAAATTACATTACATGACAAATATTTTTTAAAAAATAGCGTTTATAACACATCTTTTTTACGTATTACAAATATGTCAAATAATTAGATATATCAAAAACCTAAAAAAGGTTATCAAACGACTATCCATTTATAAATTCAATATTTTTACAATTTTAAAAATACAGGGACATTAATCTTATTGTCATAATTTTGTTAACTATTTTTGCGATCTCTCTTTTTTCTTTACCCAATTAATTTTATGTTAAAATTCCTTTCAACATCAACCATTTATTTGTCCACAGATATTTGAGTTTTAAACCGTTTATTATTCATTTCCAAAAGAAGCAAAAAAAGGGACACAACTCTTAAAATAAATAATATTCCACTTTTATCTCAATCTTTTCTTTTATTCCAAAATATAATATTTTAAACAAATCTGGAATCCATCTGCTCTCCTCTATGATCTATATATGGAGAGTGACACCATTCCTCAAATATTTATTCTCACATGTATCCAACACTCCTTCTTGAGATAATATATATATATATATATATAGGTAATATTGCATCAAAATGTGTTATTATGTCACGTATCTCACGATCTCTCTCTTTGTTTATATTATTTGATATTACGTTATTCTATTTATCAGTAGACAGGTTACAATTGTATTATTCTAAGTTGGATCCGTAATATTGTTTTGGGTACACTCGCAAATGAACAAGGACAAGATGGGGAGCAAAAAACATTAATAATTGAGAGTGGGTTTGGGGGCTGTTACAGTAGTTGACTAGACAGTGTATGGAAATGGTGAGTGGCATTACATACATTAATGCAATATAATACATACATATATATACACACACACATATATATATAGAAATGAAAGGAAAGGTAGACACATGGGTCAGTGCTTAGAGTGGACAAGAAATAGGTCCATAAAAGTTGTGGGTTCCAACAAGGGCCATGTGGCCTTTTGTAAGGCCACACTGTCAAATCAGATCCCAATAGTAATAAATCATTTCAATATATGTATATAAAAGATCTTTTAGGGGTGGTTTTTTGAGAGTGAGTTGCATTGTAATGTGATTGTGTATTGGTGTTGGGGGCAGTTGAGAATTGAGATGGATACTCCACTATGAATTGCATCACCCCTTCCCTTCTTCTCCCTACCCCTATTTATTGCTCTCTGTCTCACACCTTTGGAGTTTCAATGTTTGTATCCCCACTTTTCACATCTCCTCCTATCTTTCTCATATCATATACATTCATTCGATTCTATTTTCCTCTAAACTTCTTTGCTGGTTTGTTTGGTGTTTGATTTTGAAGATGTTATACATCTTTTTATTATTAAGTTTTGTGTTTTACTTCGATTTAATCTATAGATTTTATAATGTTATTTTTTTGTTTTTAATTACCAAAAAGACTTTCGGATAAATCTTATACGTTTTCTTAGACCCCATCCAAATAGAAATTATTGAAGCTCATCATTCATTTTTGGTAATTCATTAATAATGTTCGTTTAAAAAAAAAAAAACATCCTTACAGTTTTTTTGAAATGTCTTCTATAAGTAATGAAAAAATTGAGACCTGAAAAAGAGTTGTTAGTGACATGAAAATATGTGACCCAATATTCTGAATTCTTATTTCTTTACTGATTTTTATTTTAAAAATAATTTTTTTTAATGGGTAGAAAATCAATTTTATCTTAATAGTTTTATTACATGGAGTTTAAATAGTTTTTTTTTTTTAAAAAAAATCTTATAATAATATTTATTTAAACAAATGATAAAATTCATATTACTTTATTGAAAGCAGAATAGTCACTTTTATTACTATTGTGCTTTGAGAAAAGATGTGAGCCTCTTTTTTTCTTGAAAGGTTTTGGGGAGTGTACTTTTATTTATTTATTTTTCCTTTTTATCTCACGGCTTTTGTTTTGTTTTTTTTTTTTTTTAAAAAAAAAAAAAGTAAAAAACAAAGGAAGAACCGAAAAAATAAAATGGAGTTGTCTGTAAAATAAAAAGGAAACTAGAGGAAATAATTGTACTTGAAAGCCAGAGAGATTTGATTTAAAGCACAAGCATCATTCCTTTGTCAAAGAATTAGGTTATAGAAGTATGTAAATGTCACAACCGCAAATAGACATGCATATAGAGATACACATAATGAATAGTTAAGTTTAAACAAAGAATTAATTAACTAACTAACCCACCCACCCACCCACCCACCTCCAAACAAATGTATTTTAAAAGTAAAAAAATGTAGTCGGACCTTAATACCTACCTCGTGCCACCTATATATCCAAGGGCGAAAAAGTCCTCTGTCGGCTTAATTAAGTAGACACCCACTTTAATCTAATTTCAAAATGGCATCCTCGATTATCATACACCCTAAACAAAAATATGTTTGACATGACATGACATTATTATATAATACTGTTTAGAAGTGATTATATAAAACGATGGGGATATATGGTTTTATTTTTTCGTAACTTTAAAAGCATTTTCGCACGTTTTCTCATATCAATTTTACTTCTAAATACAGACCATTTTATTAGGAAAAAGAAAACATATGTACTTTTAATTAATTATCGTTAATAGATTCTATGTTTCATACTACACTTTTAGTTAGAATGTGTTTGTCTTTAGAAGAAAAAGTTTTAGAAGTATGAATTGAGAAATAAGAATTTGTGAACTTATCACTTCGTGTACGAGCAGGCTTCAACAATTTATAATTCTCTAGATTCCATAATTCTTTACTCCATTGTATCCTAATTCTTACCTCAAACACTTCTTTAAAAGTGACGTCAACACTAACTTAATGTTTTAACAATTTTTCAAGTTTTTTTTTTTTTACGTTGATTATTGTATTTTAAGTCTTATTGTTTTCTTTAAATTCTCTATCGTACTTTTTGTGCTTATAATTCGTAGTGTAGTAGTGAGAGATTTAATTTTTTTTTTCTTAAAAAATTAATTGGTGGGTACCCTTACTCTTTGGGTTTAGGTTTATCTCACTACCTTCACTTCAACTAGCCTTCAAAAGTAAGCTATTTTTGTACCATTAAAATTAATTTCGTATGATTTAGCATTTTTATATGTCATTTTGAATATAGAAAAGACTTTTTGTTGAAGAAATGTCACAATCTAAGAAAATTGTTTTCTCCTTTGTCTACCAGGTTTAAGATGTAACTCATATTATTAGTTTATCAGGGTTCATAAAGCTTAAACGGATCTCGATCCAAAAAAAATATATTCATCCAAAGAACGACAAAAGAACTATATAATCTTAAACTAGCATGTTGAGGATTTTACGTAAAAAAAAATATATAGATATGAATTATTCATCTTATTGTCAAGCAGTTTTGAGATAAAGTACCATATTATCTATAATGGTGCAATTAGATTATGGATATATGAAGAATTCAAATGTTTGTATTTGAATATGCAAAATAATCGATATAAAAATATGTATGTTTGATTTACCAATTTTATATATATAATCGGAAATTAAATAATGAAAAAGAATGACTAACTTAGTCATAAACTAGAATTTAGATTATCTAACGTATTGTTTAATTAATTAAGTACTTAAAATAAAAGTAAATGAACTATTTTTCATTAAACATTAATTAAAACTTAATTTAATTATAATATAGTTACTAAATTAAATTAAAAGAATATAAATCAACTAAATTAAAAAATAGATATGAACCGGTCAAAAATAGCAAAATGAACCAAACATTTAATTTATCATTTATAAAAAAAAATCAAGTGTAAAGAAAATTTTGTTTTTAGTGATTTTTTTATGAAGCGTAAATAATGTGTCTTTTTTTAAATTAACTTAGAAAAACCTCGAATAAATTTGATATAAATTGTTATAAAATGAAAGGAAAATTACCTTTTTAGTTTTCAAGTTTTTGATAAATATGCGTTTTTGGTTCTTGAGTTTTAAAAGTTAGACATTTTTAGTTCTCAAGTTTATAACAATAGACCCATTTGGTTCACGAGTTTTCAAGACATGTACCTTTTTTAGTTCCAAGTTTTAAAAAATAGGTTTATAAGGTCTAAAATTATTTTATGTTTGATCTTTTAAAATTTAACTATGATATTTAAAATTTAAAACAAAAAATATAGTTCTAAAGATGATATGATTTTTAAAAGTTATTCTTCTAATTTAAAATGTCATATAATTATTTAAAATAAAAGTATAAAATTATTTGAGGGATATTTTAAACTTATGTTTAAAAACTCATCGAACAAAAGAGTACTTTTTGAAAATTTCGAAATCAAATCTGTCTATTCTTTTAAACCTGGAGATTAATAGAGCTAATTTTTAAAATCAAAGACCAAATATATATATTTATCAAAATCTAAAGACTAAGAAGCAAATTTTCCTAAAATAAAATGTGAGGAGGTATATATATTTGAGATATTTTGGGCACTAAACCCAAGTTTGGGAGTTCCATTACTCATTATATTTGAGCAACGTAAAATATACTGCAATATTATTCTATCAAATATTATTTTCATGTATCTACTATTTTTATTTTTATTAGACTGAAATATTCAAAAAGAATATATTATTATAACCAAATTAAAATAGGTTATTTAAATATAGTAAAATAAAATGAAATATATTAAAATTTCAAAATCTATGGATCGATAGACATTGGTAGATTATATTATCATTTATATATTATAAAATTTTATTATATTTATAGATATTTTTAAGAGTTTTATCATTACAACAATTTTTCAATTAAAACGACGTACATGCACCCCAAACATATAGACTATTATGACCTGCTAACTAGCACATAATATAATAAGCATCGTAGTACTAACAAATTTAGCACCTCAAAAATTCATCTTAATGGTTAAAATATTAAATAATTTTAACTTATCAAGTATAAATGGTAGTAATAAATAATTAAAATTATTGTTAATCATTAATTGATTTTAATTATTCCTTCATCTTGTAAGTATAAAAAATCCAATAAATAGAGAATTCAAAATTCATCTAATATTGAATTTTAAATTAAGAAAAAAATACTCTTAAAATTTAAAAGGGAAATCTATGAAATAAACAATACAAAGGGTCACTAATTTATAGTATAGATGCTAGAGTGAGATCAATTACTCTACAATAATTCCTATGATCTTCCATCTAAATTTTGTAAAGTAAATTAGACTTCTAACAGGTTGAATAGTTGATTTTATGAAATATAAAAATAACTTTTTTATATATTTGAGAGTTTCTCACCCAAAACTATGAGCATACACAAGCACAAAAATTTACAAAAATGAAAACCCACAAAAGTATACAAAAGAAAGAAGAAAAAACAAGTAAATTAAACCCCCAATAGAGTACTCCCAAGTACAAATCAGTGGTTTTCGTCAGCAAAGCGATTAACAAGAGCCAGTGCATTACTAGTAATTTGAGCAACAAGTGTAATTCTCCGGCGAATCCCCGCCTTGGTTTGACCATCTAAGCGGCGCCCAGCGAACCCATCAAGGCAAGTGGTTTCATCAGTGAGGGCAGCACTGACCCAAGTCTGAACATTATTCATATGCCATAAAAAGTCTCTACCAGCTGTTCGCCTCAAGTCCCCAAGCTCCTTCACCGATTGGCTGAGTCTGTCCACGCTATCCCCCATATTCTCTATGCAATCCTTCACTGCTTGGTACTCCAGCCCCTTCATTCCGCCGCCTTTCCCCAGTTTGGCCACGAAAGCTGCGGCGAGAAGGGCCTTGCTGAGGCTCACGGATAGGGCCGTTCGGGCCAGCTGACGACCGCTCTGGCGGATGGTGTTGGCGTAGGTTGAGAGGGACTGAACGCACAGCGCTGGGTAACGGGTCACTTTGCAGGATGACTCGATGAAGCTTGTGGAGGGCGAGCCTGTGGTTGCGGCATTGTGGAGAGCTATGAGGGTAATGAGAAGTGGTAGTGAGATCTTGAGATTTGCCATTTCTAATTTGAAGTGTGGTGAAAGGATTTTGTTGCAAGAGAGAAGATTTGGAGATGTGTTATATAAATAAGCTAACGTAGACTCCTTTCAAAAAAAATTACTGAAGGAGATATTGACTACAAACCATGTGGGACTACTACTCTTTTGTTAACATAATTCAACAATAATTTCAAAATAAGATTGATGACACGAGGAAAACACAATTAAATAATTTGAAAACAAACAAATTAGTAAATAAAAACATTTTAAAAAATGGCAAAATCGATAAAACTATTTACACTTTATGGAAAAATAAAAAATGCAATAAGTTTTTGTCAATGAGTAGGCTTTTTCGTACAAATAGTTTGTATTTTTTTATTTATACAAAAACAAATAATTAATATCATATTTTACCAAAAATTTAAATTCTTAATTAATTATACGAACCTAGATGTATATGTTTAATTTATTTCAATTCCAAAACCAATTTTTTCTTTCTCAAATCAACTCATATCCTCAGCTCATTTAGTTAGCCAAATTTCTCGAATAAATTAGTTATTTCAAAATTTCATCGTTAATTATCTTACCTTAATAAATTCCTAAAAAGAATTGGTTCTTTCGTCGTAAGATTTCTATTTGTTCGGTTACTATCTTTTTTTTTTGCATGTGCACTACACGTGAGATTGTGGATTTGTGCATTACTTTTTAACTTGTACATACTGATTAATAAAATAATTAAGATATAGGTTTCGCAATCTTTGGTTAATATATATATATATATATAAGTATAGCGTAAAGAGTTAGTTACATACAATAAAATAATATATGAAAAGAAGGAATAGATTTTACACTACTTTAGTTTTCAAATTTCAAACACTTCAAAGAATAATTTTATTTTCCAAATGATATTTATCTCAAAATGTGCATTCTTTTATATTTAGCAATATAATTACTCCTCATTTTATCTTTTATTTACGTATTCTAAAAGTTAAAATCTACAAATATTGATTTGACCTTTTGAATGTTTGAAATAAAATAACATTTTTTCTATTTATATCAAAATAAGTAGAATGTGATATTTTTTTTTATAATTATAAATATATTGATTTATTTTATTATATTTATATTTGGATTGAAATTTTTTAGGAAAAAAAAGAAAAGGATAAAGGATTGAAAAAAAAGGAAGAAAAAGGACAAAAGTGGGTAAGGTTGTGGAACACATAATGAATAAAAAAGCTGACACCTCCCAACATGATTTATTAAAAGGGGCTGAGGCCCTCTTTTTACTGCATCCTTTTAAGGCTCTTTTTCTTTTTTAATTTTATTATTATTATAGGCCAAATTGAAAAATAATATAAAGTTATTTAATTTATATATATATAATAAATTAAAAATATTTACGATCCGTATAATAAAACATTGAAAATCTACTAAGCATATACAACCTGAATTAATTTTTTTATAAATTTCAGATTTGTCATTCTAGAATTTCTTTATCTATTCAAAATTTATTCGTTCTTCGTCATCTCTCATCTTTGGTGTCTTTGTTTTTATAAATATAATATTTTTTTCCTTATTCTTTTTTTATCATGAGTATTGTTTCCTTATTTTTTTTCATTCACTACACAGTTGTGTACCAATATCTAAATGATATGTTGCCTATCTTCTATAGACAAAGATAAAATAATATCACTAATAGATCGTTTAGACTTGGTATAATATCGTTTAGAATTGGTATAAAATCGCTTAGACAGGATACAAGTTCATTGAATTTTTGTTATTTCAAGTTGTATGCATGTGAAATTTTTTGTTTTTCAAATTTGTTTTATATATACGGCATAACTATTTTTATATTTTATTCTTTAAAAAAAACTTCTATAAAATAATTACAATTACATCTTTAAACTTATAACATCAACGGAAATGGAAGATCGAAATAATAAAAATTCAACTTTCGAAATTTATAAATTATTATATTTTTACATGATGGTTTGAATACTTACAATTAAAAATTTGGATAACTATCACCAAACAATTTCATTTATTATTATTGTTTTAATTAAGTTGCTTTTGGTTGAAGCCAAAGTTGGAAACACATTTTTGAGGGCTTCTTGTCTGCCATAGAAAATAGCTAATTTTGAATTTCAAAACTAAAGTGGGATTAGGTTAATTTTTTACACTTCTTTTGAATTTTTAAGAATCTAAGAAAGCCTCGATATTCTAAATTTAATCTAATCATTTCCTACCTATAATTTTAATATAACAATTACTTTTTTATCAAACAGTCAAAGATATTGATAGGATATACCATAGATTATGAAACTGTGACATTTTAAACAGTTTGGTATATTATCCTTTTTGGAAAAAGATTTGGGATCTTTACAAGGAAGGAATGTAATTAAGATTTGTGAGAATGTGAGGAGTGTAAAAAATTGAAGGTGGTAGATAAATAAGATAGCTAAACGTACAAATGATAGAAAAATGGATTGGACAATTTTTTAAAAGAAATAAAATGAGTTTGTTATTACAAATTAGGTCCAAAATGTTCGATCTAAACTCATTCTTTTACGTGCCTCAAAACAACTCCTTAAAATTACTTCTTTCGTAAATAATTTAGAGGTTGTCTTCGTTGTTTTTTACTTGAGATGTTTCTATAAAATTTATTTTTGATTTATGTGATTCAAATCGAATGTAAATTTTGAAGACATTGTTGGTATCTTTTCTTTTGTGCGTATTCATATTTTGAAGTTAAAATTTTAAAAGGTAGAAGTATATTAAAAACATTCCAAAAATATAGTGTTTTCATGTACAAACTAATCATTTATTTGAAAATAAACAATTATAATATAATATATAATTTTGGACATTTTATTTTGATTCCTACGGGGTTTTTCATAAAATTTAAAATTAGTCCACGTAGATTTGGTTGAATGATTTTTTTCTATAAAAATTTTAGTCTTTATTTACATTTTTTTCTAATTTGTATAAACATATTCATCTAAATTGTATGAACATATTTGTAAAACGTGTTTTGTTCGTACTACAATTATTATTAAAAATAAATATTTTAAATGATAAAATTAAGACATAAATAGATATAAATTTTTACACTCAAGAAAATATAATTTCTAAAAATATAAATTTTAAAATTAAAGTACATTTTACACTGCATTTTCATCCCAGTACAGACAAACAACTTAATTTATATGTCATATTTTATTAGTCAACTAACCGTTTTGAAAAATTTAAAATCAATCACCAAATCTGGAAGACTAAAAGATTGCAATTTGAAACCTCAAAATTCAAATAAATAAATTGTAGATTTATATAATTTAGGGGATGAATAAATATGGATGGGATAAAGATAATAATGAAGAGGAGCCAAGTAAAGGAAAAAGGCACAAATTCCAACAGGTTTGACAAACTTCACATATTTCTCATAATATCCGGAAGATTTCTTTTTTCTCCCCCCCGGAAAAAAATGTTCACCAATTTAAATAATAATTTTTTTTTAAAAAAAAAAAATGAAAATTTTGACATTTGAATTTAAAATTTCAACACATATTTGACTAATTGATTATTAGTTAGTCCGCCTTTCAATCGTGTAGAAGATATAGATATCTACATTAACATATACGAATATATGCATTAACAAACTAATATGCAAAAGTATTGAGATTATACAAGTTTGAGTAAGTAAATACTAAAGCCAATTTAATAAATAAATAACGGACTAATTAGAGGTTTATTTAATTAAATATTTATTTAGATAGATGTGACAACAGTTGTGTTAGAAATGTTTTTGGTGTTGGAGATTGTTGGATATCAATTCATATCTCCACTCGATTATTTCTCTATTGTTGTATATTCACAAGCTTGAACTGATTGACCATTCCAAGGTGTTTAACATTTTCTTTTGTTGGACGACTATTTTCTCATGTATTACTCTACATCCAGACTTTAGACCTTGCCTTAAACAACCTCAACGTTAAGAATTTGTGATAGGATGCAAACATATATTGTGGTTGAAAATTTGTTGCCGAATAATGCTTTTCGATGTAAATATTAATTTTTATTTCTTTCATAATTCAAATCATTCAACGTAAGCACATTTAAAGTTGAGCCATCCATAGGGTATGAGAGTTCGAATTTCATTCTATTTGAAACTCAACGTACAACTCATATCCTCTCGAGGGTTTTTCTTTTTAATGTTTTATTATTTATTTATTATTTTGCGACAAACTTGCCTTTTTTTTTTTGTTAGAAAAAGAATTCAATTTTTGTAATACAACTTGTTACATTATATAAATTTATAAATTAGACTAAGGATGGTAATACATACTTTTCACATTTTTTTAAAACGAAAACTTATCTGAAAGTAGGAGTTTCAACACAATTTTAAGTTTGAGAATAATATCGAACATATATCTATGTTTAATGAAGAAAAAAACGTGCATAGTTGCATGAAAATTGATACTTCACAAATGTCACGTAAAACTTAATTTGTATCTTTTTCAAATATAAAAAAACAAACCAATATATTTATAAAATATAGTAAAATCATTGATAGACACTTGTCTAAAAATGTGTAAACAAACCAATATATTTCTATAGTTTTGCTATATATTATAAATATTATCATATTTGATACTTAGGATAATTTTTCAATTAATTTTTGAGAAATTACATTAGATGACAAAAATTTAGAAAAAAACAGCTCATGACTTTTTTTTTTTTTTGCATATTGCGAATATGACAAATATGACAAGTAATTAATAATATCAAACGGCTATCAAACGATTTTAAACGGTTATCAAATGGTTATCAAAGGTTATCAGAAGATTATCTGCTTTTTACTACTTTTACAATTTAAAAATTTAGTTACACGAGTCCTATTATCATAAATTTTTTTTTTGTTATTTTTGCAAATGCCTCTTAATATTTTTCTCCTTGTTTACTTATTTAAACAAACTTTGTAAAAGTCTCCTCAAATATACTCATCCGTTAAAACAACCGCCACCACAACCAATACCAAATCTTTGCTTAAGAAAATAAAAAACTTTCGCATTTCAGACAAAACTTTTGGATGATTATTGAATGAAAATGGGTTAATTCAGCCAAAATTACGCAATCTATTATATATAAGATATTAGTAAACGTGTTCCCCTACATATGATTGTTGAGAAGAAACTGAAAATATTCAAAATCTGTACCTCAATAATATTAAGCTGTAATGTACTTGAGAACGGCCCCTCGAACCTTTTCCATGAAAGCAGCAGCTTGTTTCTGTTTATCGTTAATGGAAGATTCATTGAGTAAAAGAGTTCATTCAAGAAAATTAATAGAAGAGAAATGAATATAAAAAGCTTAGATCCTTATCAACTTAGATCTTTACCAATTATGTGTTCAATCCTTTCATAGTCAACCTCAAAATATTTTGGCAGAAATTTATTCCCTACAAGATATTGTTGATGCTGACATTGTAACTCATAAAACAGATCAAAAGGTAGACTTACCTGGTTGCCCATTTGTGCATTGGCTATGTTTTCGTCGAGAAGGGCGAGTAACGATCTATTGAGCTCGTTTCGCTCTACCATGTCTAGCAACTGCACAAAGAAAACAATGGCATTAACATTTTGTTTGCAGAATTTGATATTTTCACCAGAATGAAATGAGAAACAAAAGAAAAAAAAAAAAAACACATACTGTAGCTTTTACATCCTTTGATGTTAATATTTTGGTTAAACCTTCCCTTGCCTTTACTAGTTCCCTTTGCATTTTATCATATGCTTCTGTAACATAACAGAAAGTGAAATGAAGTATATAAATGGGGAGCATTCTAGGATAGTAAATAATGTAAGGTTTTAGACAAACCTATTCCTTCTTCAAGGGCTTTCTGTAATGCTTCCAACTCGATCACTCTATCTTCCATGGCCTATAAACAAAATTATGGGAAGTGCTTGTTTAGTTGTTGTTGTAGCATCAGTTGTCATCTAAGGAAATTAAAAAACATGTCACAAGAATCAACCTCGGTTTTGTTAACGGCAAATCTAAGCTCACCCAGCTCAAGTTTTACATGTGAAAAAAACTCCTCATTCAGCCTGCCATTTGATGCATGTTATAGCCAAGAAAAGTTAGAGGAATACTTATCTTCCACAGAAATATCAAAAGGCTTGATTCAAATTTATCAGTTTTGCATCCTGACTGATGCAGTGGGCTTGCATACATTGACACAAATCAATCTATTTGAAAAACAATATGAACTTTGTTAAATTACTAAATCAAAAAACTTAAGCTGATGGATTGTGGTAATGATATTGGCTCAAATACAAGACCTGCTTTGATACCATGTTAAATTCATTAAACCCAAAAGCTTGAATTGATGGGTTATAGTAAATGACATTTCAGGGGCTCAAACACATACAAACCATGTTATGTCACTACTCAGCCAAAAAACTTAGGAGTTCAAACACAAGACTTGTTTTGATACTATTTACACTCAACTCAATTGATTATGATAATAACGTTATAGAAGTTTGAACTCAAGACTTACTCATCCATACCATCCTAAACCACTATAAGCTCAAAATCTTTTAGCTAACTGACATCCACTGTTAACATATTGTACAAGCTTTAAGGGGGCAGTACACATAATGCATCAAAGGTTCCAAACGTTCCCTGTCACACCCAATACTAGCCATTTATAGTGATAGGAACCAAACAAGATCAAATTTTGGTAAAGTACTTGCAAGAATAAGCAAACAATTTGGGTAACTTGGAGCCTTCCTTATTCGAGATCAATCAAGCACTAAACCAACAGAATCAATTAATGCCTCATTTTCCTCTCCCACTCCATTTATATTTATAAACAAATATCTGTTCTGAGCAGATTCAAGACCAGAGACTAGAAGAACAAAAATCAGAATCCTGTTTTACTAACCTGGGTCTCAACCTCGCGATTTCAAATTCAATATCCTGAGCTTCAGTATCAAGAAAATACTCGATAAGGCCAGTCACATTGTCCGGAATTACACGAGACTATCCATGAAAAAGAGATGAAAAACACATTCAATAATTCAAAACCCAGGCCAACAGATTTTTTTTTAAAAAAATGAAAACAACCATCAAATTCAAAAATCCAGTTGCTAGAATTACCTCTCGAAGCGCTTTACGGCGCTCTTTCTCTTCCCTAACGTGGCGCTCGAAAGCCTCGCGAGCTTCGGCGTCTTTCTCCAGCCTCCTCTTGAACTCATTTCGAGCGATGTGACCGGTCTGAGGCTTTCCGAAGAGGCCTTCTGGGTCCTGAGTCGAACCAATTTCGGATAAGGAAAAAGAAATTTGAAGTGTAAGAAGAAAAGGGAAACATTAGAAAGATACCCATCCGATGCAGGTTATGGTCTGGGGAATGGGACGAGAGCGAATGGAAGTTGATGGTAGGTGGATGGTGGTGGCGGTAAAGCCGAAGCTAAGAGCGGCCATTGATGAAAGGTGGGAATTGTGAACCACTGGCTTTGGGTCCTCGTCGTCTCAATCTGTAATTTGCAGCATTATCCGTTCGCTCGCCGTGGCGGGAATCGTAACCGTCAAAACGTTGAAAGATATATTCAGATTTTATTATTTTGATCTATAACTTTTGATATTTACACTTCTAACCTTCATTTTTCACTACACACTCCTTTTATATAATATTTAAATGAATTATAATTAATTAATTTTCATTACTATTAAAAATAAAGTTTAAAATTTTACCCAATACTATTTCTAATCGATTAATAACATTAATATCAAATTAATGATACATCCATCTTGAAATTTAGAAACTAAATTTAAAAGAAAACAGACTTCAAAAAAATAAAATTGTAAAATTTTAGAAATTGGAGATTAAATTGAAAGTCAAATTCTTAAATTTAGGAACCAAATACCAATTTAGACTACAAAAAGGTGTACTTTTCCAAAAAAAAAAAAACCCAATATTTATTATTATTAATTTGAAAGTTTTTGCATGAAAATCAAAGATGTGGGCTGGGCCTTACAAATTTTCTCATCGAATTTCCTTGACAACTAACCCTTCAATGAGTCCACCTCATGAAATTGCTCCGTTCTTATATAAAAAAAAAAATTCATAAATGTGTTCTGTTTTTATCATCTAATATTTTTAAACATACTAAAATAAAAGAAAAAGGAACAAATAGAAATTACTGATTAGAAAACATTTGAGAAAGCTATAAAGTAAATTATTTCTACGTTGAGTTATCTCTCAACCTATTATTGTAAAGGACAACGAGACTCTTCATATCTCTATACTGATATGATATTGTCTAGGTTGAGTATAAATTTCAATTCTTTGTTTTTGTTTTTTTTTTATTATTTAAATTTGTTTAAAATGTCTTATACTATGATTCTCTTCCTTTTCTTGTTAACATTGGACTTTATTTATACCCTACATTTAATTGCTAATAAAGTCATTTCAAACAAAGTTGTGGATGAATTTGACCAAATATAGGAGTTAGATATTTCTATCGACCAAACCCAATATTTTAGGATGTATCGTTTAACCGTAACAACATCAACATGAGATGCATTATTCAACCAAAGTATGATAGTTTATTCATTTAAATTTTAGTTATGTAAATAAGCAGAACAAAGGAAATTAACTTATTTTTGTAAAAGGGGGAAAAAATGAAGGAATAAAATACCAATAACCTAAGTAAAATTTCAAATCAATATTTTAGTCATTAGGGTTTAGGGTTGGTCGTGGGGATTATTACTAATGAAATTTATATTGGGATAATTTATATTTTTATTAGACAATAATAAATAATGTTAATTTATGCAATATTTTATTTGTTATCACAAATCATTGGAGTGAATAGACCTATTGATGGGGTTGGCTTCCCAATCACACCTCATGTCAAATCTAAGTCAAAAATTGATTGGGTGCAAGTCAAGGAAGTTGTTTAAGTTGGTTGCATACAAAGTCTATAACTTAAAATATTATTAATTGTGGTTAGTATATTTTGTAATTTCTTCCAACTTCCAATTAAGTTTATATATTTTATTTTCAAAATTTTCAATTTATTGAAAAAATCTTAAATTTAATCAATTTTTCTTCCTTTAAAGTAAATTCTTTTTATCTAACAAAAGTTAAGGAGTACTAATAATAATATTCCTAAAAAAGAAAAGATTAATTATATAAATATATTTCGAACAAGATTGAATTAGTTCAACTCAACATTAGTATATCAAGATCCATGTTTTAAATCTTCATACAACTCTAAATTGTAATATAAATCAATAAATAGAAGACATAAGGTTCTATGGACACATTTTGAAGAAAACACCTCATCTCTTATTTACAAGAAACAAACTTGGGTTATTATTTGTGAAGAGTATAGAGAGTAAAATCTTGTTAGTTCTAAGATCGGTTTTACTAGAACAAGGCTGAAACTCCAAATTGTATTGAACTTAGTTGATTTATGTCGTTACTTATTTGATAATATAAAGTTACATCTCAAAATCAATTGATATATATTGAGTAAATCATCTCTTTTGACTTTAACATATATTGAATCTATTGGGTGTCAAGTTGGGGTTCTCCCGTAGCTTGTTGTATTATCTAAACTTGTTCTTAATCATTTAACCACACATTTACATATGGAATAAAAACATGATTCAACTAATTAGCCTAAATGATATATAAAAACAAATTAAGGAAGAAGGGGGAAAAGAGAGAGAGGGGAATGAAATGGTGATAGTGGCTGACCTAACAAGACAGTATGGTACTGATTTATGCATTGAGTTGAGGTGAGGCCACGCGTGTGTGGGCTAAAGAAAACGACGAGTCACCCATCAAGGACTTGCCCTCCAATCAAATCTCTTCTTTGCGTAGAAAAAAATGAACTCTAAGAAGTTGACCATTAGTTCTCTTCTCCTCTTCTTCTTCTTCTCACCTCCAAATCGAACTTTGTATTGCAATTTTTTTTGGTTACCTATCTTTCTCCTTCACTGTCAACTCAACTCCCTCTCTCACTCAGTCAACACCCCCCATTCACCCACATTTTTGTTCGAGCTAGGATCTTACGCCGGAAATACCACGAGAATATTCACTATTTGAAAGAAACATAGAGTTATACTATTTCATATTGTCAATTAGTTTTGAGATGGTTCTTGTATTTTATCAAGTATGGTATAAGATCCCATAAACGTGAATGAGTATTTTAGATATGATATAATATTAGATTTGCTTTCATTCATGACTTTACGTTTTTTATTTAGTTGGATGATTTAAGATTGTATATATCAAGAGCTAAAATGTGCTATTATACTAGCACTAATGCATCGGATTCCATCAGAACTCCGTAGTTAAGTAGGTTTGGACGAGAGTAGTACTAAGTTAATTAGGTGACCACTTGAGAAGTCCTCACCTCATGTTGCCTCCTTTATGTTAGATGATGATTCTACTCAATTGAAAACCGTGCCCGACTAAGCTCCTAAGAATCCCACATTTTCAAAATGATATGAAGATTGCATTTTCGTTGGCAAAGAAAAATGAAGTGGTAAATTTCAAAGAGACATCTTGAAAAATTTACATTAATTTTATATCAGAAAGCTCACCATCTTTAATTTAAAAAATACTTAATTAATTCTACTAATCATTAAAAGTTCAAAGCATTTCATAATTTTCTTTTTAATTTTAAAATATTTTACAAAATCAACTTTGAAGGGATAACTTAGTTTATGGAATTCTACCCCTTTTATGTTATATAGATTAATTTTGCACATTTAAGAAAACAAAGAAACTACATCTCATATACAAGTAATATACATGAATATACACACACATATTATTTTAATGAATATACTCATATGTAGAACTTAACCACGAACTTTATATAACGTTCGTTTTAGATTATATATTTTTGTGATGGTTTGGTTTTCAATAATAGATTATATAACATTATTGGTTTTCAATAACCAAGAACTCCACCAACACTGTCTTAAATCCCGACTTACTGATTCTATGATGAGTTGTTCGTAGCATCACATATTTAACTCAATACATTTTAAGAGTTATTTATATAACTTTTTTATTGATAAGATGTTCAAATCTTTATACATTTCTTTTAAGAACAATCAAATAATTACTAAAATAAATCCATCTCGAACTTAAAACAATCATAGAATTTAAAATAAATCTTGTATATTTTTTTGAATGAAATGAAATGTAAGGCAAAACCTCAATCAAATAATCTAATATAATTAGTCTCTTCGATTTTGTTTTCCAATTTCAACTTCAATCTTTGCTTTCCACACATTTAATCTACATCTAATGTAAAACGATAAATTTCAAATATAGTAGGATGTTTCATCACATTTTCAACCAAGCTCAAATAAAATATTTAATTACA
Source organism: Cucumis melo (assembly GCF_025177605.1). Taxonomy (NCBI): domain Eukaryota; kingdom Viridiplantae; phylum Streptophyta; class Magnoliopsida; order Cucurbitales; family Cucurbitaceae; genus Cucumis; species Cucumis melo. The sequence goes on from NC_066865.1 coordinate 22,634,142, forward strand.
TTATTAAAAAAATAAAAGAAAGAAACTTTCTGTAAAGTTTGAAAATGAGAATTTAAAATATAAATAAATAAAGTCGGGAGATTTTAAGAGTAAAATCAAAGGGTACAAAACTATTCAAATTGACGTATAAAATATTTTTGGCTGGTGAGATTCTGTTGAACATATTGAATTGAATTTCTGAGATATAAAGAAAAAATTTCAAACCAAAAACAATCAAACATCAAAGGTGCAAAATAAAAATAAAAAAATAAAAAATAAAAGCCCTTTGTGTGGACACAATTTCAAACTAGGGTTTTACCTGCTTGATTAGATAATTAATTAAATTAGATTTAATTTGAATATTTGTTTTTGTGAGTCCACCAAAGAAAAGACCTATCAGATGAATATTCATCAAACTGTGGTGATGTTTTCCCACCAAACATCATAGACATTTAAACTCCGAGTTGATATGTACTTTTCTTCAAAATCAATTCAATTAATTGAGAATCATAATAACTTGCACCTGGGAATGTCTTTTCAATTTTCTTCAAAAAAAGAAAAAAAAATCAATTCAATTGAATTGATTGATCATTTGCCAGATGATTAATTTCCAAATAATAATTGAAAAAAAAAGAACATAATATTTCATTCCAAAATCTTAATTTCCAACTCATTTTCTTATAAGTTCTTAGCTGTTTTCCTAATTTCATAATTCTTGTCGGCCTTTCCATCATCATAAGTCTTTCTTACTAAATTTGGGCCATATTAAATATTAAATGAAAGTTAGAAAGAAAATAATTAAAGTAAGATTAGTGACGATTGCATTACCCACTAATGGCGTAATTAAATAACATTTTAGTGATAAGGTTTATTCAATTTTATTTTTTTTAAATTAACCAATGGAAGTGGATTTTACTCAATTTAAAAAGGAGTGCAATAATAGTTGCCCTAAGTTATTCATAATTTTGTTAATGAAAAAAAATAAATAAAAACAATTTGGTAGCTGAAAGGTCGCTTTTGGATTAGGGTTAATGGGTGTTAATTGAGCTAAAGATGAAGCCAATGTACTTTGAAATTGAATACTTCACCATTAACTTAAGTGGGGATGGTGGGTGGGGAAAGTATGTAATTTTTTAGGGTAATATAATCCATCCATTTTCTTAAAGAATTTTTTTTAATTAAAATAATATTGCTATATTAGAAAGAAAATAGTTTGTGATTAAGATAATGTAATTAATATTCATATATATTATAGCTTTTTAATCTCTTTTCACTTTTTGGATTGGAAAAGATTCCAATTATATTTTAGTTTGGTGTGTTATCCAATTCAATACAAGGTGCCTTTTAAATTCCCTCTCTCTCTTATGGTAAAAATATTGGTTTTTAAAGTGAGCCAAATTGTTTTCGTTTTAGGACAAATGAAGAGATAAAACATTAGACAATGTGAACTCTATGAGAAAGTTTTTGTTGTTTGCTTCAAACTCAAAAAAGCTAGAGACCAATGAATGTCAGTATAATTTTGAGTATGTCAAACATTAATGTCTCTTGTCATGAATGTATGTTTGAAATTATTGATGTATGTTTCCACCTACTTAACTCAATTAACATACAAGAATATTATTAAGTACAAAATTATCGAAGCATATATATAGATAAATATAGATTCATCTCTCTACAAAGTTAGGTTTTTGAATTCATGGGTGGTTTATCATTTGACATGGGGATGTAATATTTTTCTCGGTTCAATTTTGGCATCTTGATAAATAAGAATTCATGTCAAAATCTTATATTTATTTTCTCAAATTGTTAATTATAATTCATTTTAAACACAAAGTGTTATTTATAGATATGGGTATGCTGTAAAATAATAAATTGTGTGCTCGTACTTGTAAGTTGTACTTCTTATTTTCCAATATCTAAAGCAAGCAGCCATAAAATAAATACATAGAAAATTAAACTAAATGTACAAGTGAGTCTACAAGAATTTTGAAATGAAACCCTTATAAATTAGAATGTTTCAGCTATATCAAATCTAAAGTTACAATTATATATGTAATAAATCCCAATTGTATATATATCAATGAAGTATATTCTTTTCGTTCATAATTTTGTATACAAAAAAAATTGGTTTTGCATTAATCATTTAACAAAAATATAAATCTATTTGTTCATGAAATATTCAATAAGACCATTATTACAATTAGGCTTTTTAATTTTTAGTTTGAGAAATTTATGCTTCTAACTTGTTCATATTGTCTTACCATGTTCGCATAAGTAAGACAATATGAATATTCATAAGATTCAATGCTTTTTCTTATATAGAAATGTATGAATTTTAAGTGAAATTTTTGACACAAGAATGAATTTTCTAATTTTACTTTTTAGTTTTTCAATGGTAATTAACTCGCCCTTTTAAAGTATTGGGATGGAAAGTGCATTAATAGTATTTATTAAACTAAATGATTACTAATTAAACTATTGAGTTTCGACATAAATATTGGAACTGATCGGTCCAACACAATATAAGTAGTTTATATCTTTGATTTCAAATGGTTTTGGTTAGAAATATTTTAAGCTTAGATGTGCCAATTTTTATTGAATTTCCTTTTGTATTATATGTCTAGCTTGAAATTGAGATAAAAGAGGGTACGTTACAAAAACTTTGAGAGAATACTCTTGTAATAAGGAGCATAGAGAGAATAATTATTATTATGTATGATTAACAATTTCTTTCTGGTATGGAGTTTTTCTCCTGTTTAAAGAGTCGTTTCCTATTTAAAATTTTGTTTTTTCAGATTTATTGTCTTTCTTTAATTAATTTCTCTACTTTTTTCTTTTGCTTTTATTTTGATGGTAATGATAGTGAGAGCTACGTTTATTCAAACAAGAGATTTCAAAGTTTTAAGCTTATCATTTCTTAAATTTCTTATTAGTATGATATGTGTGGTTGCGGTATTGTTTGAACTTCAATATCGGAAAAATAATTCTTGAAACGAGTTGTGGTATTGTGAATAATGTTCGTTGTGCAAGTATGTTAGAAAAGAAGCAAATACAACTTTACGAGTACAATATAAAGTTTGATGTGATAGAATGATCAACATTTGTCATGGCAAATGGTAATAAAAAAATGTCTTGAGACAAATTGGGCTATACAAGCGCTTGGAGGGGAGACCAAACGATAATATTTCTAAAAAGTTAAAGTAGTTATGGTGGTTCTAACTAAAGTTTAGAGAAGAAAATCTTCGAGGAAAATATAGGATGTTGAGTATGCAGAATGAAAAACATTACAAAGTTTGATAAAAAGCTTTGGATCGAATATTAGATGTTGTCTTTCTCGTCAAGGAGATTGATATGAAAATTCTAGGAGTTTGAAAATTAGAAACCGAATTGTTGAATCCTTAATATCAAATTCTAAACCCCAAATCAATCTGACAATATTCCAAAAGAAAAAAAACATAATTAGGTTATTCTTTTGATCGAACATGAAGAGAGATAAGGATAACTAATCCTCTATTCAAGGTTTCAACACTCCACATAAAAGATGATCATACTTACCCGTGGATTGCTCAAACATGCAACCTTAGATCAAGAAAGTTACCAATAGAATGCAAAGTTGATGATGAATAATCTCATAAAATTTTAATTCAAAATTTCAATCCAAAAAAATTGTTAATGATTAGAATTTAAATAGGCACGCCCACTAAAATCATAATGTGCCGCACCATATATTTAGTAAAAGCGGACAAAATCATCCTGATTTAACCTGTTCAGAAAGAATGAAATTCGAAATTGAAATAATAAAAAATAGACTGGATATAAAGAAAAATATTAATACTAACTTAGTGCTCTAGGCACTTCATACCAAAGAAGATAACTTTCTCTAAAAACGACGAAATTCATCTTTATAATATGTGCTCACTTCACTATAATATAAGATGAAGACGTGATGTTATCAAAATTTATTTGATACGTATATTTTAATTACAATTTGAAGTGTCATGATGGTATATATATATAGGTATCAATTGAGTTGAGCTCATTCTATCGAGTTAAAATAGATGTTAGATCTTACTTTAAAAAAATTAATTTAATTTACTATTTTAATCTCAATATCTTTTTTTCTTTTTATAAAAGATAGGTCAGTAAGTGTTAATCCTAATGTCTTTTAAATTTAATCTTTATTAATAGCCTATTGTTGATGTCTTGAATTTATGTTTACTTATTTATTAGCATTTGACTATGTAAATATATATCAAGGTATTGTATTTTTCGAAACTTATTATTAATAATTAACCGATTTAGATAAGAATAAATTTGGAGCACTTATTTAAGGTTAATTAAAAGGTATTTTTTTTAATTCTTAGATTAAATTTTATTTGGTATTAATATTAGTCCTTGTAGTCTGAATTTAATTTTAATTTAATCCTACGTTTCAAGGTGTTATAATTCAATTTTATCTTTGATATTTTAATTTGATTTAAAGACTTCGAGACATGCCCTTTTAATCACAACTCTCTATTAAATATTTACTTAGGTCTTTAAAAGTTAAATCTATCTATTTATTAAAAATAAATACAATTAACTTAATTAATTACAATTTTTTAAATTGGTGAATCATGAAGTGAAAATAATTAAAAGTGTAAATGGTGAGACCTAAAAATTAGATCAAAACAGAATTTAAGTGTAACATTTTAAAATTTAAGTACAAGAATGTATATTTTTTCTCTATTAGAAGTATAGATGATGGTAAATGATAAACACAAAACCATGGAATAACTGAAATGCTAAAAATTCAACATCGGCCTCAAGTCATACAAGCAATTAATAAATGCTTTCCTAAGCTACCTTCCCCCTCGACAAAACCCTAACTTACAATTGCAACATTCACTTTATCCATATCCTTAAAAACACATTATTATATGAAAAACATCAAATGTTTTAGAAAAAAAAAAAAAACCAAATACTCAAAACTCTTACGTGGTTGGTTTTGCATAGTTATGACAGATGGGACACCGTAGGAAGATAGCAAGTGTTGTGTTTATGTTCATGTTGTTGAACTACAAAGCAAAAGCGTGTATTCTTTTTTTTTTTTTTTTTTTTTTTTTTTATAATAATAATCTATACCTAGTCAAATGGTCTTTGTTTTGTAGTGTCTTCAAAGTGATTTTATATATGTTTTTTTGGTTTTCCTCTTTGGACACTTGGCATGTGAATGGTTATCAATATCTTGTCTCAAATTATATCAAGAAAATGACTATTTGAATTCTCTAGCTTGTTTATAAAAATACAAAAACAAGACATACTTAAATGCTTAAAGTGTAATCGTAGATATATATTTTCCGTATTCTCTAAGTCTTGATATTTTTCTTCTTAATCATAGTTTCTTTTCAAAGCTTCTACCTTTCTGTGGTCAAGATTATGAAGACTTGTAGGGTAAAAGGTCGATGTTCATATCCACCAACCTAAACCAAGAGACACAAGTCAAAACCCAACAAAAGTGGAGATCTATATATTCAACCACTCATATGGTTTTTGTGCCCTATTATGATATGAGGTGAGATTAAATTAATGTTAAAATAAAGAAAGAGAAAAAAGACACATGTACATTTTTATTTGAAAAATTGGTTCAGGAGTTGAAAAAATAGGGAAATGGAAAGAACCCTAAACATAAAAAATCTCTTTTTATAGCCACCATATAGACTTTTATGTTATGTTTTAACTCCTCACTTAAAGATATAATATGCACGTCACATATGGTTTCTCAAATTGGTCGCACGTCACAAAGTACATATACATTGGTATTATGTATTGTTAGGAGTATAATACCTTGATGAGGAGATATATATATTTTATGCTCTTAATATGTCAAGTTGGTTCATATCTACAAACCATAATGAACCATTCAACCTAAAGTTTGATGTATCATCTTTGACAAAAAATCATGCATATAGTTCTAAAGAAATGTGATGAGAACCTATGATATGATACAATCTTCTTGTATACATCGATTTAGTGTACCAATATATATTTTAACTATATATATACACTCAACTATACCTACAAATTGTTGATACAAGAGGATCAATGGAAGACATTATTAACAAAAATACTTCCTGTTATATTATATATTTAGCGATGGAAAAGAAATTGAAACTTGACTTTTTTGAAGTGTACATTTTTGCATCATTTTCCCTTTTTGAATGCTTGGTCTATATGGAAGAATATTTGAATGTGTGGTCATATGTTCTTTAGATGCTTTGGTAGTAAATTAAATGAATGCAAAGATTATCTCTTAAATCAAGGGTTCAATATAATATAAATATGTGTCATCTTAAATCTTGCACGAAATCAATATATTAGCAAACCACACGAAATCAACTTATTAGCCTACTTTAATTTAAAGAATGAAATAGTTTAAACTTGTTTGATTATTATTTAGATCTTATTTCTTATTTTTAGAAAATTATTTTTATAAATTTATTAACACTAGACTCGTTCATAAATAGTAATATATTTTTTTTAGAATTATGTTTAAAATCAAGTAAAATTTTAATATATAAAAGATAGCTTTTTTGGATCATTTTCAAATATAGTAAAATGAATAAAAAAAAACTACGACATATTGCAAAATTTCAGATTTGGCACTGAATGACCATTAGTGTCTATTATTAATAGATACAAACATAACTTTATCAATGTCTGTCAATATTTACCATTAATATAATCTAAAATTTTATTATATTTTGTAAATATTTTTAAAAGTGTCGTCATTTACAATAATCTTTTAGATTTTAAAATTTAGAAATTTGTTTCTAATACAAATATTCAATTAGAAAATACGAAAATCATGATACAATCTCGTAAAAAAAAGCCCAAATTTAAAAAATTAAGACACGGTCGATAACCATCTTTGTATTTTTGTTTTTTAAAAGTTAAGCTTATAAAAGAATATTTTGTCTCCAATAAAAATAATTTAGATAAAAAATGTAAACGAAGAAGGTATTTACCACCGGACCAACTAACAATATTACTATTACTATAAAGTCAGTTATATACATATACATATATATAAAGAATATAAAACACGAATCTTACACCAAATATGTTGGTGTAAATCATTTTTCATTAAAAAGACAAACATAGAAAAGAAACGAAATAAGTCCAAGGGTTTAACAAAGAAGATCATAGCTCTCTATTTAATAACGTATGCTATACCTTTTTTTTTCTTACCGTCATTATTGATTTAATTTATCACTTTTTAAAAGTGGCTTTTGAAAAGTTTGAAAAAATAAAATTCTTTTTCGAAAATTTAAAATGCGATCAATTATTTTTTTGAAACAAATTCGTAGAAGAATTGTAAGTATTTATAAAAGATATATTGTGGAGAAGCAGAGGCTAAAAATGAACTTTTTCATACCAATTTATGAGTTTGTCATTAACGGATTATGTTCTCGTGTGCGTATGGTGGGAAATATTCTCTTCTTTGAATTTAATTCACTTACTTTGTAGGATATTTGGAGGGTCGTTCTTTCACTAACAAGTAATATTAGAGTAAAACCCTCAAGTGTCGAATAATAGGAAGCGTTATTTCTCAATACATAGTATTAGAGTTTTAGGTTTGTGTGGATTCTTGAATTTTTTTTTTATTATGCTCTGTGGTTGTAATATTATCTCGTCTAAATTAATTTTTCACATCAAAATAATTTTTTTAATGTAGGTCGTTGTTCACCATTTGATTTGAAGAAATTTGACAGTAAGATTAACTTCCAAAAATGGTCAAGTGCAAGTGATTAACCGAGTTGTGCAAGATCTTTAACGTAAAATCTAGCAATTATGTTCGTGGGGAATTAGATAACAATATATGGTTCAAATAGAGCTTAGGAGCGATTCTAACAAAGTATTTCTAAAAAGAAGAGCATTCTATTAAACTACACTTGAGATGCAACACGATATAGAGAGCACCTTAGTATTCTTCCATTTCCAAATACAAACAATTTAAGATAAATGAGGCATGAAAAAGAATTGAAGAGGCAATAATGACTTATGGAATTTATCAGAATGATATATGTTCACCTTTCTCATGATTCTTTTTGTAATTTTGTGATATTTCTTAGTGGAAATCTCTTTCCGTCCAGAATCTCACATGATTTCCCATTACGAAACTATGAATAGAAATCCTAGAAAAAGAGAAAAGGTAATTTATAGAAGGATTTTACATAATAATTTGATAAAAAGAAAAAAACTTTGGTGCCTCGAGTTCACTACCGAAGAAGAAAAAACAAATTAAAGAGAAGACATTAACATTATAGACACTGATTCAACGTAGCATAATCTAGACACATATAAAATTAACTTTGTACAGTAAATTAATCTTCTAAAATCTAACTAGCAAATCCATAATAATTCTTAACCTATACTAAATCTGTCGGAGTATAGACGAATATCAATACTAAGTATGTTGTATACGTGGCGATTTGTGAAACAGGTTAGTGTGCATTGATTAAGATTATTATTGGAAGAGAAGGGGTAAGTCGGGGTCCCTCCAATGGCAAATGGCAACACCATATTAATCTCCCCTACTTTCCACAAAGGACACGTGAACGTAGAGGTGACGAAATGAGTGATGTATATGGCTTATGTGGTGGAGTAAAAGTTCAATAACCAAAACCCTCCCTTTTTCTTTTTCCAAATTAAAGAATTACTATTTTGGTATTTAACCTAATTCCAATATATAGTTATGACATTTTTAATTTGGAATACAAGGTTTAAGACGTCGAGATCATAATAATTGGAAATAATAAGTAGAACCATAACAATTCAATTGACTGTTGTGATGAGATTGAGAATCTTAAAAATTCTCTTTGGGTTAACACATTCACACTTCCTATAATATAAGACGAGTTACTTCTAACTCATTGCGAATTGATTTTGAGATGAAAACCTTGTACTATTAGGTATTCACTAACTTTGTGTTTTAGTGGTCTAAACATTCCCTTCCATAAATGTATTAATTTTCAAGTTAAATGAGAAGGATATAACAAATGGAATTTTGAGTGAGTAAATGTTGACAATTTATTAAATTTAATCATGTTGAAACTTAGTTCAAATTATCGAAAACTTTTAGTTGAACTTCACTAAAATGATGTATATACCAAAATTTATATACTATTTTGATTTACATACATTTGTTTAATTTTCATTTTTTTCCAACTCTCTGTACTGATCATTTTTATCTTTGTACTTTTAAAATTTAACTATTTTAGTTTGAGACCATAACACACATACACATCAAATAAACATATAAAATCGTATAAAAACCAAAATAAACAAGAGTTAAAAGCAAGGAATAAAAAACAGGAGGGATAAAACAAAATTATAAAAAAGAAATGGGGAGACTTTATGTATTGATTGATTGATTAAAGATGTGTAAGGTGGGTATTGGGTTATGGGATGTCCATTTTGTAGAACAAACCGCATGAGAACACTACCATATATATTGTAGGTCCTAAGTCCTTTTCAATGCCAAAAATGGTGGACCCCAAAATCTTCTTCCTTTCATGCGTGTGCATTTTTTGTAGTATATATTAAGCTCTTCCAACGTAAAAACCTTAGAACAAACACAAACCACAAACAGGATTTTTTGTTTTGTTTTGTTTTTTTTTTTTTTTTTTTTTTTTGTTTAAAAGAAAAAACACAAACCTCTTTCCCTATATAAAACTGTGTTAGCCTTCTCATGCTTTTGGGGTAATTCTCCCATCTTCTAAACCCCTTTGCGTTTTGGCTTTCAACTTAAATCCCCCACCAACTGTGTTTGTGAATTAAAAAGCCTCAACCATTCAAATGGGCAGACAACCTTGCTGCGACAAACTTGGCGTTAAAAAAGGCCCTTGGACTGCTGATGAAGACAAGAAACTCATCAACTTCATACTCACTAATGGTCAGTGCTGTTGGCGGGCTGTTCCTAAGCTCGCAGGCCTCCGCCGCTGCGGCAAAAGCTGCCGTCTTCGTTGGACTAATTATCTCCGCCCTGACCTTAAAAGAGGCCTTCTCACTGATACTGAGGAGCAGTTGGTGATTGATCTTCATGCTCGTCTTGGAAATAGGTTGGTAGTGTTATTATTATTATATTTTAGTTAAAATTTTTTGGATAAAGTTTTGATTGATTTATTTTTTTTATACCCTTTTGATTAAAGATTCTTTTCTTGAATTTTAAGTTTGATAAGAAGATGAGTTGCACATTTTCAAGTAATGTGTAGGAAAGGAATTAAAGACAAAAAAAAAAAAACTTGGGTATTAAGGTAGCATTGATTCAAATTGAGAGAAGCATAACGTCAGGTTAATATTTCTAAATTTGTATATTAATGATGTGTTCAATGTATAGTTTTCATTTTAGTTTTCTTTTTCTGTCGCTTACTATTCATTTTTTGTTTCAAAATCCTGGCGTGATTTAAGGTGGGATTTGGAATAGTTTGAACAAATATAATTTTTGGAAACAATACTCTTTTCTTTCTTGTTTAATTATTTACCAAAACTTAATTATGTTAGGTAACAAATATTTTCTCTATGAAAGAAAGTGGAGCCAGAAAGTTTTTAAAGACAGCAGCAAACCCATATATATATAAAATATCTTTTCAATTCTATATATAACAAAAAAGTATTGTGAAAAGAAATTAATTTTTTTAATTATTATTATTTTGAAAAGAGCACTTTTTTTTTTTTAATCTTTTCAATATGCTTTTTTTAGTTTAAGACAAGTAGGAGTTTCCTTTCTTTCTACATATCCTACCTACAAGACTACCAATAATTTTAGGTATTTTCTTACTTACATTTTTATTATCTAAAAATAATCAATTAATCTCACCATCACAACCTGGCTGTCTAATTAATATAGCATTTAAATAAATTTGTATAGACTAATATTTGTTTGCTAGCTAATTTGCAACCATTTTTGAAAACTCAAAGTCTTGTAACTCTATCATACGATGACGGTGTCATTGTAACTCTATCATACGATGTCACCTTTGACAATTTTATTTCTTTAATATATTTTCTTAATTTTTTAACAGAAAATAATTGTTATCTTGACGGTATTAGCTTGCATTCTATGCTTATATATTTCTATGTTTGATATTGTTGGGTTTAGGTTTTGCAAAAAGCTTAGGACAACTAACTCTAACAACTAACTATTAATTATTTTTCACGTTCGTTAATATTTAAGAGTTTTAGATATAGTACCGAACCATTTCTCTAGTTTTTTTTTGAATAATTTTTTATTTATATTTAAAGCTATTTTATTTTTATTTAAATTATTTTGATGTTAATATTAACGAGGATTACATAGTTAATGTTTTCAGATGGTCGAAGATTGCAGCTAGATTACCAGGAAGAACAGATAACGAGATAAAAAACCACTGGAATACGCATATAAAGAAGAAGCTCATCAAGATGGGAATCGATCCGGTTACTCATGAGCCCATCCAAAAGCAACCAGAGAATGAGAAAAACCAATCCTCAAGCACCAAGACGGAAAACAACACCGTTTTGGACAGCTCGAGCTCCCCGCCGATGATGGAGAATAGCAGCTCCGTCACCACCGATGAGTCATCTTTTCTTCTAGATAACAACCTCAGCAGCAGCAACAACAACAATGAATCCTCTTTCATAACAAACACTTCTTTCTGGATTGATGAAGAAGCCCTTTGGAACAACAGCCCACCCATTTCAAATGGAGCCAATTTTTTGTGGGAAGAGAATTGCTCTTGGCTTCTTGATTGTGAAGATTTTGGCATCCATGATTTTGGGTTTGACTGTTTTAATGACTTTGAAATAAAAGCTATCAACACAACAGAAATGGAAGGAAAGCACTAGAAAAAGAGAGAAAAAAGGGGCAACAAACAGAAAATCATAGTCAAGATTAAAAACTTCCTTTTTTTTTTTTTAATGAAAGAAAAATGATGTATTTAATGTGGACATGTTACAAAGTACCATGTACATGAAAAAGTTTAATGTGTTTATTCTTGGGTAATTTATTAAGAGTAGATTATGAGGGGAGGGGTTTTGGAGGTTGAAGCTAAGTTATTGGGTTTTGAAAACATGAACACCAAAACATGATTTCAAAACAAAAGAACAAAAGTGACATCAAAACATGAGTCATTAACATGTGATATTGTTTTTATGTTTCAACAAACATTGTAAGTTTCTGTAAAGTGGTTTTATTTATGTATTTTTGTCTCTTAGTAGCACTTTCAAATTAAACTCCCTTCTAAAACCTTTGTATTTATTCTCCCAATAAGTAATAAAATGATCAGAGCTAGATACACACAAAATTAATGGATAAGGTTTTTCACTACTTTTCTTGTGTTCTTGTCTAAATCAATCTTCACACTCTTTGTACACATAATTATATATATTGTTCTCATTTTTTTTTCTTTGTTTAATTATATAAATTGGCCACCAATGTTTCATACCATTTTTTCTACATTTGATAGATCCTCCCGATTTGTGAGAAAGTTAATCAGAATTTAGTTCTCTTATGTAGAGATTGATAAAACCATTCTAAATAATTTCTTTTTATCAACTTATAAGATCTATTTAGAACGAGTTTTTCAAAGTAAAATTTGAATAAACTTTTTCCTTATTCAAAGAGACAAAATTGTAATTTAACTCAATTTTTTAAATCTATTTGAATATATAATGAACAAAGTTATGTTAATGCATATGCTGCTTTTTGTTTATCTTTCTTACGTGCACTTCTACATTTTTAATAAAAAAGAAATTGTTCTTCTTAATATAATATTGTTCCTTAGGTGAGAATCAAAGAGCAATAGATTATATTTTTATTAATGGAATCATTATTGTGCTACGGTAGTGGTGAACTTGATCAAAGAAAGTTCGATTTTTTTTTTCAAACTGTGTGTTCTTTTTTCTTTTTTAATTTTTGATGAATGTATGATTTTAAAAGTTGATAATACGAAAGTGAGTCTCAGTTTAAATGAGAGATTTAAATTTTTATGATATAAGATAATAATGAGCTACTAACTAAAGTAGGACGTTTTGCTATACCAATTTGACTTTTAAAATGATTGCTTAAAAAGACACTAAGAGGTGATCCACAAGTAAAAATGAATATTTTTTTTTGTGTTTGTTATTAATTTTTCTTTCTTTTTCTTTTAAAACTTTTGAACGTTTTTTTTTTCAAGATACAACTTGAAAATCTATTCGATGAAAATCGACATGACGATAACTGATATATAAAAATTTAAGAACATACATGTTACGATAAATATTAGTCATGGAAATTGAAACAAAGACAATAATAAATATGACTATGACTATGTAGATGATTATAACGTTATATTTTAGGCCAAAATAAATTGTTACAAGCCATTATTAATTTTTTTATACAAGCTAGGAGCAATATATATTACATTAGGAATTCAAGGTTTTACAACCTAAATTGTCACGTCAATTTTAATTATTTATTATCGAAAAATTCGTATTTTTTTTTAAAGAATTTCAAGTGTATTTTCTTATAATATATTTTAAATTCAAAATTAAAAATGAAATTAAATTCAAACTTTTTTAAAACTTTTTTGAAAATGAATATTCATGAAATACCCTTATATCTCTCATTTAGTCTTGAAATATAATTATACACCATTTTCCCAACTTCCATCTCTTATTTTCCGAAGTTTTAAAGCAAATTAATTTGTACTCTTAACATCTTTTTAATATTAAATATCCATATTGTTCTCCTTCTTTTATTTATTTATTTATTTATTTATTTTTACTTTCTTATCATTTTTTTCACATCACCAATAACTTTATTGGACATTCGACAATTTTATAATTGTTCCAATTTGTTCCTCTCTTTTTCTATATTCTAAAATCTTCATAAAACCCTACCTAAAAAGTACCCATAAGTATTAGAATTGTTTATTTCCTTAATAATTATTGTATGACACAAAGATGTAAAAGTATGACCAATTGTTTAAAGATGTTGGATATTCTTACATCGATCCAACAAAAACAAACATTGCATTTCTTTAAAATAAACCAAAAAGGTTTCTAAAGATAACATAGTTAATTCACCAACGTATTAGAGTTAAATATTTGTAGAATTAAGTTGGGACCATATTATATATTAACATTTTTTTTAACAAATGAAAAACATCATATATATATATTTTTTTTTATGAAAGAGGGAAACATGGCAAAAGTTTTTTTATGAGTTGGATTGGGGGACACCTCAACTAAGATTCTCTCATCTCTTAAGTGCTAATTAAAATGGGTGTGGCCTTGGGGGGGAAAAAGGATAATTGTTAATTAGCAAGTGGAATGTTCATTAATAATTGAAATTGGGTTATGGTTTAAAATATATATGAAATGGCTCCAAGTTCTTTGTGTTAAGCAAATGGGACTATTTAATTACTTTTCTGAAAAGCAAGAAAACTATGGAACTTTATAGACCCTTTAGAAAATGTAAATAAAATAATGAATTGGCGTGTGAAGTTTTAATTTATCATTAAGGTAATGATTGGATACATTATAAAATGCATCTATTTTTTTTTCTTCTAATTTATATACCTTGTAACGCAAATGCTAGTGCTACTATGGGACTTTATATGTTTTGAGTTTAAACTTTGGTTTATAGAAAATTTAAACCTATAACATTTTAGTTGAATTCTACAAGTTGGATAAACTTGAGTTTTATCTTTTAGTATTGTATTGTAACAATGGACTAGTTACAATTAGAATAAGACTTAGTTCTGTGATGAGTATTTTTCTTAAATAAAAATATGTTGGGTATTTTACGAAGACAATATATTTTTGGTCCCTATATGTATTTATTGTAGGTAATAATATTAGGGATAATTGCAAATGTAGCAATTATATTCAAAATAATTAAGTATATAGCAAAATTTTAAAAAAATTGCAAATATAGCAAAACTTGTTAAAATCTATCAATGATAAGAGTCTATCACTGATAGACCATGTAGCAAATATTGGTCTATCACTAATAAACATAAGAGTCTATCAACGATAAACTCTATCACTGATAAACTTTGCTATATTTACAATTTTTTAAAAATATTGCTACATATTTAATAATTATTCTAAAAAGTATTATAATTACCCATAATATTATTACAATTTCTCAAGTTAAAAGAGCGATGACTTAGCCGATTCAGAGCTTGGGCTGCTGACTCGGTCCAAATCTCAATATATGGATTCGTTTGGGCCTTGGCCTAAGCTTGAATTTCTACGTAGTAAATTAGGTTTGATTATTGTTATGGGCTTCAAACTAAAATGCATTTGTCTTAATTCCCATTTTTGTCATTCTTATTTTCCACTTCGTTTTTTTTTCCTCTTTTAGAGTCGAGTACGTTGCTCCTTATCTTTAAGTTAATTTTGTAATACATGGATTGCATCTCATCTCGATGAGTAGTACATATTTTTGGTTGTGCATTCTAGTGATGCATTTTGATAGCAATTTTTTTTTTAAAAATGTTGTTATATACTTAATTATTTTGAATCTAATTGCTATGTATTTATAACCATCTCTGTAATTAAATGATGACATGTAGAAAGTGTAATACTATATTATTTTAAACAAAGTTGTTTTGATTTCATAAATAACTTTTATCAGATCTTTCTGACTCCTAATAGCTGTCCATATGTAAAACCTCTTTATTCCACTCCAAAAGATTGATGAGAATGTAATTATATGTTATGGCTTCGAAGGTATAGTAAGACGGAAAAGAATTATTCCTTTTATTTCTTTCGGTTCAAACCAATGATTAGGTGCATCTTATAATGTATATAACTCACATGTTCTCAACCTTTTTATCTCGTAAAAGAGATTATTGAGTTCCCTGTCTTTCTAACCCATAAATAAATTAAAATTATTCTTACAATTTTTAATTTTAATTTTGTGGTTTGGAGATAAGTTTTCTCCCTCCATAAATAGAGAGTAAAACCTTTGTTTCAGTATCAATTCTCTTTGTTTCTCCACCAATATTGAACTCACTTCCAATTTCCTTCATGCTTTCATTCATTCTCCCAATTAATTCTTTGATCCCAATCACAAAACCCACTTTCATTCTCACTCTCTTCGCCACTTTTCTGCTTCCTCATTATGTCATATTTTCTCGGCGGCGCTTCCACCTGCCACCGCGTTCCTCTCCTCGGAAATTTGCCGTTTCTAGACACTAAACTTCACATTTGCTTCGCAGAATTAAGTGGGTAAAGATAGGTATAATAATCGTCAGCTCACCCTCGGTGGCACGTGAGGAATTGAAGAATCACGATATCACTTTCGCCAATCCCGACCTTCCTCAGGCTGGTCGAGCCGCTACTTACGGCGGTTATGACATAATTAAGTTGGACATGAATTGGCGGACGTTGAAAAATGTTTGTACTATCAAGATGATTAGCAAAGTCAGTTTGGACTCTCTGTCCATGAGCTCCGCCGTAGAGAGGTTAGAAACACGGTGGCTCATTTGCACCAGCAATCTGGGTCGTTAGGTAACTATCATGGTTATAAAGTCTCTTAAGAGTGAATACTATTTTAATATCTACTTTGTTTAGGTGCTAATTGCTTTAGGCTACTTAGAAAATACAACACCTAATGTGAAATAGTAACAGTCAGGGATCGAAATATCTAGATCTTCATATTATAGACATTTCAATAGAAATATGAATCAAATGATGGTTGTTCCTCAAAAATTATAAAACCAAAAAAAATTAAGAAAAAAATGTTTAATTTAGTGAATAATAAATTTATTATTCACAAATAAATAAACATGTCTATTATTATATTGATGATATTTTTATGTTTATTTGTGTGTTATGCACTTTTCTTTAATATAATAAAAATATTGACTTATTCCCTATATCGAAATTATTGCTTTCAACATAGAAATATCAATAGAATTATTGATGGAGTCGAAGTTGAGAGGTAAAACAGGTTCAAAAGAGGGCAGTTTTGGATAACCTTCTGCAAAGAGGATAAGAAAGCTCCATACTTCGTCTCTTACTACCTAAAGGTTTTTCATTTCAAAATATAAAGCTTACACTCCTTTCATAAATATTTGGTTTCTTAAAATCAAATCTACCTTATCTCAATTTTTATAGTAACTTTTCAATTTGAGTAAGAATTGAATTCTAATCAAAATCCTAAATTAATAATAATAAAAGAAATAAAAACTGTTTTTTCTTTTTCTTTCAAAACTTAGTTTGGTTTTTTAAAATTGGTATAAAAGTATAAAAAAAAGATATTATATAACAAGATTATTTTAATTAGTAAGTGAGCGTTGTGGCTTGTTCATACCTCAATCCAAACTCCAACCACTGAATACACGTTAATCGTCCATAATAAGCATAAGCATGTTTACTATTATAAAAGCTAACATATTTTTATTTATAATACTATTACTATTAATTAGTCTATACAATTCTTATAAATTTTAAGTTTCAGTTAATCTAATAATACAGGTTTCAATATAATTTGCAAGCTTTAAGTTTGGAACAACAATGGCGGAAGCAGAGCCAATTTGTTTACTGATACAGAGTAGGGTCTAATAGTCTAGGCGTTGGGATGAGAACAAGAGGCTTCTTCATCTTTAAAACAATCCCAAATTTTTCCTCAATTTCAATCTTCTCACCTTCTTCCAGTTTCCAATCGAATGAATGCAAAAGCGTAGCAAGCAAATACATTACAGTTCTTTCCGCCATAGCAATCCCTGCACAGTTTCTTCTGCCAGACCCAAATGGTAAATAACGAAAATCACTCCCACTGAAATCGAATTTACCATTCAAGAACCTCTCTGGGTCGAACACCGATGGATTTTCCCATTCATTAGGGTCTCGTTGAATGGCCCAGATGTTGACGAACATTCGGGAGCCCTTTGGGATTGTGTAATTGGAGATGACGGTGGTCTCACTGGGACAGTGTGGGACTAGCAGCGGCAGAGTTGGATGGAGACGCAAGGCTTCTTTCATTACGGCTTTAAGATATGGCAAGCTCTGTATATGGGATTCTTCTACCATACTTTGTTCTCCAACCACAGCACAGAGTTCTTCCTTTGCTTTTTCTACGATTTTTGGGTTCTTCATTATTTCAGCCATTGCGAATTCAATTGTGTTCGAGGACGTGTCTGTTCCACCAATCACCATATCCTGTGCCCCACAATCACAATTTCATTTATTTTCCTTTAAATATCAACACCTAATATCTACTCAAATTTGTGTAACAAAAATTCTTACCATTAGCAAACCTTTAAGTTGAACCATGGTGAGAGGAGTTTTGGAATCGCCTTCATCTTTGACTTTTAATAAAAACTGCAAGAAATCATCTTTCTTCGCACTCTCATTAACGTCTTTCATTCTCAGTCGTTCATCAATCATCTTTTCAAAGATGGCGTCTAGTTTCTGGACATGCTTACCCATCTGCTTCTCAATTCCTTGAAGATCAAAACGAGCTAAACTCGGAAAAAAGTCAGAGACATTGGGCAGACCAAGAAGCTTAGTTACGTCCGAAACCGTCTCTCTAAAGTCAGCCGCAATGTCATCCCTGCTTTGATCGTTTTCCACTGAACCACCCCACAACATGCTCGTAACCACGTTGAAAATCGTCAAAAACCCCTGCTCTCCCACGTTCACCGCCGACCCAGCTCGCCTGTACAAATGAGCCACCGTTTTTCTAACCTCTCTACGGCGGAGCTCATATACAGAGTCCAAGCTGGCGTTGCTAAGCATCTTGACCGTACAAACTTTTCTCAACATCCGCCATTCGGGTCCGTAGGGGGCCCAACTTATGTCATAACCGCCGTAAGTGGCGGCTCGACCAGCTTGAGGAACGTCACGATTGGCGAAGGTGATATCGTGATCCTTTAACACCTCACGTGCAACGGAGGATGAGTTGACGATTATACCAATCTTTCCACCCAATCGGAGCCTTACAATTGGACCGTACTTTCTGCCCAGTTCCGTAAAGTAAGAGTGAAGTTCAGGGTCTAGAAACGGCAGATTTCCTAGGAGAGGAACGCCGGTGGGACCCGGTGGCAGGTGGATGCGCCGCTGCGAAAGTTTGACGTAAAGAAGAAGTAGAAAACCGGCAAAGAGAGTAAACAGAAAGTGGGTTTTGTAGAAATTGAGAGAATGAATGAAAGTTTGAAGGAAATTGGAGGTGAGTTCCATGGAGAAACAAAAGAGAATTGAGACTGATACGGATACCTTACTCTCAAGGGCTTCTAATAACTAAAAAAATAAAAAGTAAGCATGTGTCGACGAAGGAATATGTGGTGTGTGTACCACTATGTTTATCCTTATTTTTCTTTTCGGAAATCATAAATTTGTGGTTGTCGGTTGAAATTGAAGATGGGAGTGGGGTTTCCATCAACGATGTGATACAATTTTTTTTTTTTTTTTTAATTTTTAGTATTTGTTAAATTTGAAAAGCATTATGACATCATTATCCATAAATCTACGCTTCCAAAAACATCAATAAAATATAACATTAGTATAGTAATATTTACTTAGAAGAGTCACAAAACCAAACTTCTATAACAAAAAAAAAAAAAAAATCATATTATAAAACTTAATATAAATATATATAATATTATTAATTCACCTGAGACCCAACACAACTCGAGAAAAAAAATTCAACCCAACTCAACCTAACCCTTATAATAAGAGTTAGATAGTGCGGGTTGTTGTTATTCTTACACCCCTGTATAAAATGGAAAATTCGAAAGAAGTAGCACATTTTTTGCTTTACATTTTAAGAGCATAGCACTTTTGGTTTTACATTTTCAAAGTATCATACTTTTAAAAAAAATCGTAAATTTGTTTATCTCAGTCAATTTTGGTCAACCTCGACATTGAGATTCTTTTCAAATTTTAAAAATTCATTTCAACATCATTTCTCGATCCAGCTCGACATCGAGATTTTGAGTTTTTTTTTCTTAAATTTAAAAATAAAGGGTTTTCTCACAAATGACCAAAATACTTTTAGAAGCCTGAACGTTTAATAAACCTAAACCTTGTGCTCAATCATTAAAATTTGAATGACTTTTGCATGTCCAAATTTCAATCAGTCATCCTCAAGCTTAAATCTGTAAAGGTAATTTACTTCAACCGATTTCGTAGTTTAGGGCTTGATTTTAAATTTACTTCAACCGATTTCGTAGTTTAGGGATTGATTTTAAGTTTTGTTATAGTGTTTTTTGTGAAACTTGAGGTTGATGGGAATATGTGTAGTTGGTTTTCTGTTGTAGTTGGATATATATTGAACTAGATTTTAAGTTAATGTAGATGGTTTCGTTTGATGAATCTTGGCAATTTCATCAATTTGGGCTGATGTAAATGGAGAATCTTGGTCGACATTGATGAAATTGCCTCGAGATTTGTTGAATGAGTCTTGAAATTTGTTTCTTTTCATATGCATTTTATGGGGTAATCTTGGGGACGATTTCACCTGAGATTGCATATAAAACCCTTATCTCGTGGCATCCTCCAGTTGCTCAAGTTCCATTTTACTTCATGTTATTCTTAGTCGAGATTGACCCGAGATATCCTTAAGTTTTAGGACAGATTACTGATTTTGTTTTGATATATGTGTTTTCTGTTTGACAGATGCCTCTTGTCACCAAAATCCTCAATGCAAACTTCTTCCTTGCAAACTTGATTTGTTGTTCACACCTAGTGACCATCTCAAACATTTAAAATAAGTTAACACCTAGGACAAATTTATATGTTTAGGAAAACCATGTTTGGATATTTCTTGGGCGTTAAGTTGTTTTCAATGAACCTATGTTTCACTACACTTGCTTAGAAAGGTTGAGGATTAATGGGAGGACATTATTAGCTTTAAATTACTAGGTGAGAAGATCTCCTTTGGGCAGGAAGATTTTAACATCATCATAGGATTGAGGTATAGGTCAAGATGTGCAGTTAAAATTTAATAGGATAAAACCTTTAGAGTGCAACGATTATGTTTAGGGGATATAGAATGAATAAGAACTTGAATAAAGATTATGAATCTATGGATACGACCCAAAATCATTGTTGGATTAAAAATTAAATTGATCTAAATAAAAGAATTTGATTAAAATTTATAGGAATCAAATAGAAACAAATTGGTCTATCTCTTGCCGAATCAAAATTGTAATTAGCCATCTTTTGTTCTCTTAATATGTTAGACTTTTATATATAATAGCCACCTATGGCTTCATAAATTAAATAATTAATGTGCAAAATAAAATATAAAAATAAATTAATTAACATATGAATCAAACTTTTAAACGTTGGATTCCAGATCTAATAATGGTGGGGGAAATTGTTATACATTAAATAATGAATTAGATCATCCGTTGAATGATTGTTTAGAAGTATTTTCAAACATTTCCCAGCCTATTTTATGAGGGTGTCATGATCAACGTGGGCACACATTTGATTGAGAAACACCAACACACTCTCTCCAGAGATCATATCATATCATATTAACAATCTACAAACTAAACTTAGGCAAAGTCTTTCTTCATTATCAATCCAGCATGGGATTCCTTCAAACTCTCAATTTCTATAATCCCAATAACCAAACCGCCTTTCTTCTTGCCCTCTTCGCCGGGTTTCTACTCATTTTTCTTTATCTCAAACTTTCGCAGCCCTGCTGGCGGTTGCCACCAGGTCCTCGCGGTGTTCCGTAGGGAGGTTAGAAACACAGTCGCTCACTTGTATCAGTGAGTCGGGTCAGCAGTCAAGTTTGGAGTACAATCTTTTTTAGGGTTTTCAACGCGATTATGAGTACGTTGTGTGGGGTGGGACAATGGAAGGGGAGTAAAATGATGACATTGCAGTTGTGTTTCAAGAGATGGTTTCGGCTTAAAAAGCACAGACACATATATGAAATACGAATACAACAAGACACGAACACAACGATACATCATATTCTAAAAATCTAAGACATGAAATATATATATATATATATATATCATTTTTATAGTAAAAGAAAATTCATATTAAATGAATCGATACATTATCTGCTTAAAAGACTTAACTTAATGTATTCTATGCTCAAAAGCTATTATTGTTGTCATATATGTGTACTCAATAAGTTTTCTATGTATGTCTAATTCATTTATTGAACTAACAAGCATTCAATAGGTGTTCTACATGTGTATACTTGCTTCTTAGGATTTGGCCATGATTGAATGAGTAAACCTAATATTTGAGATTTTTTTTTTCCAAGCTTGGCTTTGTTTGTGTCTTCAAGGAATTGAGAAGAAAATGGTTAAGCTTCTCCCTAAATTGGACACTATTTTTGGAAAGTTGATTGATGATTGAATGAGGAAGAGAGTAGAAATAAAAACACCTTCCATCCTCTAAACATTTTTTTGTTAAGTAATTCAATGCTCTATCCAACTTTCCATCCAACTACATTTATTTTAACCAAGAAAAATACTCAGTAGCCGGTTGGTTTGCTCCTATTTTTGTCCAAACAGTTGTTTAATTGAAATGTTGACGAGAATTTGTAACATTAAAATAAGCTACACCTGATCATTATCTAAACATAATGTTCTTTATTTAATATAATATTTAATGAATAACTAGTGTTTGTCCTTTGAAAAAAAAAAAAAAATCAAGAACTATTGGTTCGGATGAATTATTTGATTGAAATAAAAGTAAAAAATAGACATGTGATGTGTATATAGAACTAAAGGTTAACAATTAGTTTGGCAGGTTTAGTACATTTTATTGTTATGGTCCATATAGATTTGTTGTTCAGAAGTTTGTCATTTGGTAGGTCCAATTTTCATTGGAAAATAAGATCATACAAACAAATTGGGACAGTCCAAAACTTAGGTCCCTTTTGTCACAAATTTCTACAATCAACTTCTACTTGACCCATCTTTTCATAATCATAGATTTGGTGTTTTTTATTATATTTTTTCAAGGGTCTAATTTAAAAATTAAGAAGTTTTAAAAAAAAATAGAGAATTTGAAAATTACTCAAAATAGTTTTTTAAATGTATTTTAAACCATTTTCATAAAAACGAGTTTAAACAAAAATGAGTTTTTTGAAAATCATTTTTTTCTTCGGTCAATACAAATCGATCATTTGTTTCAGAAAATTAAATTCCACCCCTTTCTAATCTTTTCCTAACTTATATTTTTAAAATTTTAGAAACTTAAAAATATAATTTTTAAAATGATTAATTTTCATAAATATAACAAATTGATAAAATAATTATGGTGCGTGTAACAAAATAAAAAAAATCTGAACATTTTTTTTAATATTCCATCTTTTTATCATCTACTATAAGAAACAATTGTGTGTGGGAAAAAATAGCAAAATCTAATGAATCATTTATCAAATATATTACACTTGCTGGTGTCAATTAATCATGGAGATTTTTCTTATTTCTGGCTTTTCTTTTTCTTTTTCGAAATTTTTTCTTCTGATTTTATTATATTTTTTTAAAAGACCCCTTTAAAGTTTTAAAAAATTAAATAAATAGTTTTCAAAATAACAAAATGATTCAAAATATTTAAATGATCTAACAAAATTTTAGATTCTTTCGTGATAGACATCATTGTAGTGTGACTAATTATTGATAACTTTTAAAATTTTTGTTATATTTTATAAAGATTTTGTTTCGTATAAAAATCCTCAAACACCATCGAATTCGCTAGGGCGGAGATGAGGAAGAACCCAAAAGTTGGAGAGAGAGCAAAGGAAGAACTCTGGGCCGTGGTTGGGGAACAGAGTATTGTTGAAGAATCCCATATACAGAGTTTGCCATAATGAAAGAAACATTGCGTCTTCCTCCAATTCTGCCGCTGCTAGAGCCGCCATTGCACAATTCAAGAGGTTTCTGGAGTGCTTGTCAACGTCTGGGCCATTCAACGAGGCCCCAGTGAATGGGAGAATCCGTTGGAGTTCGACCCAGAGAGGTTTATGAATGGTAAACATTGCGTCTTCCTCGTAATGTATTTGCTTGCTACGCTTCTTATTTAGAATTACTCACTAAAAAAGAAGAACAAAATTAATATAAAAAAAAGGAAATGTGTACATAACAAATAAGGAAAAGAGTGGTAAATAAAAGGAAGGAACATTTTTAAAAATAGTAAAATATTGAAAAGGAAAATAAAGAAACCAAACTCAAGAGGTTAATGATATTTTGTATTAGA
Organism: Cucumis melo; assembly: GCF_025177605.1. Classification (NCBI taxonomy): domain Eukaryota; kingdom Viridiplantae; phylum Streptophyta; class Magnoliopsida; order Cucurbitales; family Cucurbitaceae; genus Cucumis; species Cucumis melo. The sequence continues at coordinate 22,658,316 of NC_066865.1, forward strand.
ACAATTAATAAAAAAATGAACCAATCACATGGTTGGGCTGCAAAATAATAGCAAAGGAAAGCCAGCATTTAATATTCTCTCGAAAGGAAAACACAGAAAATGTAAAGATAGAGTTAATAATTAATATATGTCCACATGACACTGACACACAACCAATTTTTGGCCGGCTAAAACCCAATTTAATAAGGAAAATTTCTCTTCCATTTCTTTTATCGCCTTCTTTCTATTATTTTCTTTATAATATTTTATTTTTATTTTTCTTTCTGCTGCGATTTTTTTACATCATATTTCTCTTTTTCTTACTTTTACTATGTTAATCTTTTTATCGTATTTCTTCTTTTTTCTTTTTTTACTGTATTTCTTTTCATCGTCTTTTCTTTTTAGGTTGTTTAAATTTGGATGTATACAAAAAATAGAAAAATCTAAAAGATCGTGTGTATAAAGAATGTCGGAAAAAAATCATTTAGACTAAAGTAGTCGTGTTGAAAAAATAAACGATCGCTAGAAAAAATAAAAGATAATCCTGAAAAAAAAATCATTTAGATTGAAGTAACCGAATATAAACGGTCGTCTAAAAAAATAAATTATCATTTTAGATAAATCTAAACGATCGTGTACCAAAAAATTAAAAAAATCATGTACCAAATTAAAAAAAAAATCTTTTAGATTTCAAATCTAAACGATCATTTAACCAAATTTAAAGTTACTAAATTAAACGATCGTCTAACAAAATTAAACAAATATAATTGAAAAGATAAATTGTAGTCGTATATAAACGATGAGACATTTTTGTTATTTTACACCGTGGGCCTATGGACTTTTTCCGTTTTTAAAATTGTTTTATGTGTATAAATATTTCGTGGATGTGTTATATTTTAAAAAGCGTGCTTACAAAAACAAAAACAATATTTTTCTAAAGAAAAGATATGTAACATGGCAGATTTTTATTGGTGATGGCACAATCAAAAATTTTCTGTGTATAATCTTTTATAGTTGAAAGGAATCTGTAAGGACGTAGTAAGAGGGTCGGCCTTGGCCTCAATAACTAATAGATAATTTCAAGGGGTTGTGATTGATGAAAAACAATTGCCAGAGGACAAAAATTGGACGTAAACTTGAAGAGAGTGATTGATTCCTTTACCCAAAGGCAAGATAGAGCCATAAATTCCTCCTCTGTCTCATCTCCACTACATTTTTGTTGCTGCCGACCTTCAACAACAATTATATTACTTTTTTTCTTTTTTTTACCCAACTCTCTTCCTTCTCCACTCCCCCATGGAAGATCCCACCTCCAATTTTTTCTCCATTGACCAATCTCACTTCTTCTTCACCTTCCTCGCCGCTCTTCTAATCTTCCTCTACCTAAGGCTCACCCGGCTGCGCGTCCCGCTCCCACCGGGTCCCCGCGGGGTTCCACTCCTCGGGAACCTCCCTTTCCTCGACCCCGAACTTCACACCTACTTCGCCCAACTAAGCCAAAAATACGGCCCGATAGTCAAGCTCCAGCTCGGTAGAAAAATCGGTATAATCATAAATTCACCGTCCGTGGTACGTGAAGTGTTGAAAGACCATGATGTCACGTTTGCCAATCGTGATGTTCCCCATGCCGGGAGAGCCGCGTCATACGGTGGTTCCGACATAGTTTGGACTCCGTATGGACCTCAGTGGCGAATGTTGAGGAAAGTTTGTGTGCTCAAGATGTTAAGCAACGCGACTTTGGATAGTGTCTACGAGCTCCGCCGTAGAGAGGTGAGAAACACGGTGGCTCACTTGTATGCGCGAGCTGGGACGAGGGTGAACGTAGGAGAGCAGGGGTTTTTGACGGTATTCAACGTGGTTACGAGCATGTTGTGGGGTGGATCAGTGGAAGGGGAGCAAAGGGATGGTCTTGCAGCGGAGTTTAGAGAGACGGTTTCGGAGATGACGGAGCTGTTAGGGCTGCCTAATGTTTCGGACTTTTTCCCGAGCTTGGCTCGATTTGATATCCAAGGCATTGAGAAGAAGATGCGTGAACTTGCGCCGAGATTTGATAGCATTTTTGAGAAAATGATAGATCAACGATTGAAAATTGATGGCAAAGACGAGGGCGAGAGTGTGAAGAAGAATGATTTCTTGCAGTTCTTACTTCAAGTGAAGGATGATGGAGAATCCAAGACTCCTCTCACCATGACCCACCTTAAAGCTTTGCTCATGGTAACTAATTAATTTTAACCCACTTTCTTTTTTCAACACTTTTGCTACCTATACTTTCATAAAAGTAGCAATTTCATCTCAAAATTTTAATTAGTTTGTAACTGTGTGGGGGGCAGGACATGGTGATTGGCGGGACGGACACATCGTCAAATACAGTAGAGTTTGCTATGGCAGAAATGTTAAAGAGCCCGAAAACTCTAAAGAAAGCACAACAAGAACTCGTAGCCGTGGTCGGAGAAGACAACATCGTGGAAGAGTCCCATATTCATAGTTTACCATATCTCAAAGCTGTAATGAAAGAAACATTACGTCTACACCCAATTCTACCTCTGCTCGTGCCGCACTGCCCAAGCGAGACCGCCATCGTCTCCAATTACACAATCCCAAAGGGATCTCGAGTATTCATCAACGTATGGGCAATTCAGCGAGACCCCAAGAACTGGGATAATCCATTGGAGTTCGACCCAGAGAGATTCTTGAATGGTAAATATGATTTCAGTGGGAACGATTTTCGTTACTTCCCGTTCGGGTCCGGGAGAAGAAACTGTGCAGGGATAGGGATGGCGGAAAGAATGGTAATGTATTTGCTTGCTACACTTTTGCATTCATTTGATTGGAAATTGGGAGATGGTGATGAGAAGATTGAAGTTGAAGAGAAATTTGGGATTGTTTTGAAAATGAAGACTCCTCTTGTTGTCATTCCAACGCCAAAGCTATCTGATCCCACTCTTTATCAATAAGATATCCAAGTATATGTACACTGATGTACCACACATGACGAATTGAACATAAATATGTATATGTATATATATACATATATGTATATATGATATTTGGACGAGTGACTAACCATTGGTACCGATGGGAACACGTGCTCCATTAGTTTTCGTATTTTAATATTAATTTTGAATCCATCTTTTTTTGTAAAATTCAATATTAATTTTTTTTGGGTGTGTTTATAATAGAGTTGTACTGTATAAAATTTGTGAATCTACTGATCACGTACTTTTTGTAGCGAGATGTATAAAACTTTTAGAACACAAAGTCTCAATCGAAATTAGTCCGATGAGATGATTAAGGAAAAAAAACCATTCACCATTTAAACAACAACAATGTATAGTTGGAAATAATCTAGAAGACAAAATAATCTGTAACATTGTTCTTTGGGACATTTGATAAATAAATGACTATGTGTGGGAAGTAACGGAGTGGTTGTGAAATACTGTAATCTTTTAAAGAAATAGTTTCTTTTTCAAAATTAAATATTTAAAAATTCAAACCCTACCTTTTTGGTTGAATTAAAAAAATTAACGAAGAACGGAAAAATATAAAACATAAAATAAAATTTTAACAAAACAAGACATTTTAAAAATAGTAAAATATTAAAATTATTTACAAAATATAATTAAATTCATCCAACTCTCCATACTCTATTTGAAATATTTGTTATACTTTATAAATAGTTTTGATCTTTTTTTATTCGAGACTATTCCCTAGAGGATGATGCGGGGTCATTTTCAATATTTAATAAAAAAGGCAGGACAATATTGTCCATTTGAAATAAGAATTAATTAATGAAAATAATGCGTAGCTATGTCATATTTAATTCTTATTTTCTAGATATGAAAAAGGAATTAATTAATAAAAAATGTGGGGCATGTCATATTTAATTTCTAAAACATCTAGATATTTCATCTATTTAAATCTAGATATTTCACATCGGTTATTGCATATTTCACACTCTAAGCATGTTAAAACAAATCAAAATATAACAAAACTTTACTATCTATCTACGACGGATCATGCTAGACTAAGATATAGATTATTATATGTGTCTAATACAAGTGGTCGTACAAAATATAACAAGAAGTTATAAAATAGGATATAATTTGTAGAATTTGTTTATTTTGAACTACTCTTGTAAATTAGTCCTCACTCGTACCGTTATATTTCTTTTCCCAAAAAAAGAAAAAAAAAATCAATAACCAACATGTGATAACTCAATTACCATAAAACATATATTTGGATCAAAAAATTGTCTTAAAACAAAATTATTCCTCATCGATAAAGGTATGAAGTAATGGTTGAGAGCAATCCACAAGAAGAAAAAAAAAACCCAATAAAAGAATAATTAAATAGAAAGTAATGTTATTGGTAATTATATGATAATGAGATAGAGAAAGTAATTGGTGGACAATCACACAGAATTGCATGACAAAAAAATTCCATAAAATAGTTCAAATATTATTTCGAGAGACAGAGAGATTTAGCACCAAATTGGAGCTTCCATAATTCATCTCTAAAACCCATAGCTATGCCTTTAGTCTCAATTCCCTTCCTCTTCTCATTTTGGTCCTTACATTTCAACAAACACAATCAAATTTCAACCCCATTTCTTTTTATCTTCCTCTTCATTTTTGCTCTCTTACGGCTCCTATCCAAATTCCGGCAGCCCTCTTTGTCTCCAGGCCCCCGTGGCCTGCCGCTGGTCGGTTACCTTCCATTTTTATCCCCCAATCTCCACCACACATTCGCGGATTTGGCCAAAATCTACGGCCCAATTTTCAAGCTTCGTTCTCACCTCCCCTTCCTCCGTTAATGAAGTTCTCCGCCACCATGAAACTGTCTTCGATAACCGAGATGCCACCGTCAGCGCTCGTCTCTGCACCTACGGGGGATCTGATATCGTGTTCAGCGAAAACGAAGGCGATTGGAAGAAGCTGAGGAAAATCTTCGCCCCAAAAATGCTTAGCAAAGCAAATCTTGATGCGTCGTATCCTTTGCGAAGTCGAGAAGTGAGAAAAATAATTAAAGGCGTGTTGGAATCGGCGGGAACCCCAATTGATATAGGGAAATTGGGTTTCTTTTGCGACAGTGAAATCGGTTATGGCAATGACGTGCGGCGGCTCAGGAGGACTGATCGGAGTGGATGGGACTGATTTGGAAGCTAAGTTCAGGGAAGTGGTGGATGAACTGATGGTGTTGCTTGGAACTCCAAATCTGTCGGATCTTTTTCCGGTGTTGGGTTGTTTAGATTTGCAGGGAATAGCGAGGAAGATGAAGAGGGTGTGTGATGAGATTTTGAATTCTGGCATTGAAGAACAGAGGAAGAAGGGAAGAAATGGTTTGGAAAACAAAGGGTTTCTAGAGTTTCTGTTGGAGGTTACGGAGGGTGAGGATAATTCAGAGTCCATTACAGAGAATCAACTCAAGGCCTTTGCTAATGGTATGCTTTCTCAATTACTTATCATTTCATTGCCATTCGAATATGCTCTTTTACCCTCAAATGATTATAATAATCATGGTTTCAAAAACTTCTAATCATGGTTTCTAACATATATATTTAACTTCTTAACCAAATTTTAAAAATAATATAGCAGTTTCGAAACAAAAATTGGAAGGGTTTTCTTTGAGTTTTGACAATTTTTACATTTGTGCCCAACCATTTTTTTGTCATAATGGAATCTCCATTATGGCAATTCTCAATTTACAACACTTACTAAAAGTCATTCCTTTGAATAAATTTTAAAAACAAGCCCTTAATTAAGCAATTAGAGACGAGTAAGTTCCAAATTTTCAATAAAAGATAAAAATGAAAACTCTTATGAGATAGAAATAGATAGATGAGCGTGAGGTTTTCCCTTTTTTTTTTTCCTAATTGCATTTTATTTGTTGGATTGAATTTATATGAAGTAGTTCACTGCATTTAAGAACATTTGATCTCTTTATAAATGGTTCGATATGATTTTAAGAATAGGACATCATCATTGGAGGAACAGACACATCATCAACTACGATTGAGTGGGCAATATCAGAATTGATACAACCAACCAAACACAATGGAGAAAGTCAATGAAGAATTAACAAAAGTTGTGGGCTTAAACCAAATGGTCGAAGAATTTCACTTATCTAAATTACACTATTTAAATGCAGTAATTAAAGAGACACTTCGTTTACACCCACCACTTCCTCTTTTAGTGCCACAAACCCTAATCAAACAACTACCCTAGAAGGTTACACTATCCCAAAGGGCTCAACTATCTACTTCAATGTCTGGGCCATCCAAAGAGACCCCAAAATTTGGGACAACCCCTTTAGACTTCATGCCCGAGAGATTCTTGAATGAATCTAAAGAAAAATTAGAGTTTTGTCCATTTGGAGCAGGTAAAAAGTTATGTGCGAAGATTCCTCTAGTTGAGAGGATGTTGGTTTTAATATTAGCTTCATTGTTGCATGGGTTTGAGTGGAAATTACCCAAGGGTTCAAAGCTTGATTTGGAAGAACCCTTTAGTTGTTATTCCTACACCAAGGCTTTCCAACTTGGAGCTTTATAATATAATGTAGATTCTGTATTAAATAATTGCTCAAATTTAAACATTGTTTTTTCATGTCTTTTATATTTATATTTATCTTGAACAACCATAAAATTTTATATCTAATTCAATTATGTTACTCCTCAAATTGGTTATCAAATTTTGTGTATTCTCAAACGATCATTGATTCATTGCTAAAGTCATTGAATAAATCATCTTGACGATTATTCAATCTAATATAATTGTGACTTGTGCAACATGTTATTAGTATATATTTTTGTGCCTTGATAACATTTTCGTTCCCTTCATCGGATTCGCGTAAAGAGGTAGACGAAAAGTATGGATCCGAAAAAGAAGAAGAGTTCGGCTTGTAGAGGAAGACAATGAAAGGCGAAGAGAGCGAAGAGAAAAACGATGAGAGAAAGATGAAGGGGATGATTATTTGGGGAAGAGGATGGGGAGATAAGAATAAAAAGAAAATCACGTGGAGAGAAATGGAAAAAGAAAAGGAAACCAATACAAAAATAGTTGAGGAAAAGGAAAAGTAAACCAATAAAAATAAATTGAGAAAAAAGAAAAGGAAACCAATAAAAAAAGTTGAGAAACGAGAGGAAAAAACTATTTTTTTTCCAATAATTCTTTGTAAAATGAGAAACGTTTTTACAATTTTTTTTATTATCATTCTTACGATAATCTTAAAATAAAATTTATCAATAAGTTGGCACAGGCATAAGAGGTAAAGAATATAAAAAATCTCATATTTTGAATGAAAGTTTTCGCAATTAAATATTAGGGTTGCTATTCATCGAAAGAAACATAAATCATTTCAAAATTCCAAAGTTTGATTAAATTTTTAAATCTAAGTCTTGCAAAGAAAAAAAAAAGAAAAAAAGATAAATTACACTCTAATCCAAAGCATTATAGAAATGTGGACACCAAATAAACACTACAAACCAAAAAAAAAAAAGTTATAAGAAACGCAACCCTAAAAGGAAACCAAAAAAGAAACAAATTATATCAAAAAGATGCCAAAGCCTAAAAGTATTCCATCCCTCTTCACTAATGTGAAACTAAATTATTTTAAACTCACTCCCCCACGCCAAAGGCTACTAAAAATATTTAAAATAGATATCGATTTTCTTTTTATTAGTGCTTATCACAATGTCTCTTTGGGGGATAAATTTTGAAATTATTTTATATTCTTTTAGTATTTTAGTTATTTTGAACCACTCTATTTTAAATTGATTTTTTAGTTTTAAGAAAATATAAAAATAATAAGGTCACCTGATGACACTCAACCTACTAATATTTTTTTAAAGTAGTTATTCAGACCACTCTGATTCAAATATTTTATGAAAGCTATGCCATTTCAACACTTAGATCCATATATTTTGGAGCTTCAATTATTCATCTCTCAACACCCATTGCTATGTCTTCAGTCTCAACTCCCTTCCTCTTCGATTCCAACAAACACAGTCAAATTTCAACCCCGCTTCTTTTTATCTTTCTCTTCATTTCTGCTCTCTTATGGCTTCGATCCAAATTCCGGCAATCCCCTTTGCCTCCAGGCCCCCGTGGCCTCCCCTTGGTCGGTTACCTTCCATTTTTATCCACCAATCTCCACCACAACTTCGCCGATTTGGCTAAAATCTACGGTCCAATTTTCAAGCTCCGCCTCGGAGCTAAGCTCTGCTTTGTTCTCACCTCCCCTTCCTCCATCAATGAAGTTCTCCGCCACCATGAAACTGTCTTCGATAACCGAGATGCCACCGTCAGCGCTCGTCTCTGCACCTACGGGGGATCTGATATTGTGTTCAGCCAAAACGAAGGCGATTGGAAGAAGCTGAGGAAAATCTTCGCAAGAAAAATGCTTAGCAAAGCAAATCTTGATGCGTCGTATCCTTTGCGAAGACAAGAAGTGAGAAAAATAATTAAAGGCGTGTTGGAATCGGCGGGAACCCCAATTGATTTTGGGGAATTGAGTTTCTTGGCTGCTGTGAAATCGGTTATGGCGATGATATGGGGTGGCTCAGGGGGACTGACCGGAGTGGCTGTGACTGACTTGGAAGCTAAGTTCAGGGAAGTGGTGGATGAACTGATGGTGTTGCTTGGAACTCCAAATCTGTCGGATCTTTTTCCGGTGTTGGGTTGTTTAGATTTGCAGGGAATAGCGAGGAAGATGAAGAAGGTGAGTAATCGTTGTGATGAGATTTTGAATTCAGCCATTGAAGGACAGAGGAAGAAGGGAAGAAATGGGTTGGAAAACAGAGGGTTTCTAGAGTTTCTGTTGGAGGTTATGGAGGGTGAGGATAATTCAGAGTCCATTACGGAGAATCAACTCAAGGGTTTGCTCATTGTATGCTTTCTTTCAACTCTATTCCTAAATTAAATTAATTTTAAATGGCAACCATATGAATTTCAAAGGGATACCATTTGCTTACTCTTTTTGGTTCTTTTAGTCCTTTTGGATTATAGAAAATTCAATTAAATATTTATAAAATTATTTACCAATTTAACAAAAAAAAAAAAAAAAAGAAATCGAAAATTTGATTGATTTTTCTCTATTTTGCTACTGTCTAATGTTATTTCATTTATTATTTTTGATAGATAATGGCTATCATGATGAATATTTTATATTAGTATAATCAACTTGTGTCTATAGTAATACTTTCTCAGATTTAATTTGAAAGTTAAGCTCCCTAATTGGTTTCTTTTTCTTCTTTTAATAATAAAATTGATGAAAATACTTACGAATATAGTAAAATATCATTTTCGCAGCAATAACTTAGGTGAACTGCATCATAAACAGTAGCCTAACACAATACTAAAATTTTATTATATATTTATAAATATTTCATTTTATTTTGATATATTTAAAAATAACCCATTTTAAAAACTATATATATTTTTTGTTTTTTAAAGGTTTAAGATGGTTTTTAAAAACATTCCTATAGGTAACAAAACTTAGAAACAATATATAGAAGTGTTTCATATATATTCAAACTCTTATGGATTTAATCATGTCCATGTAGTAAAAATTAAAGCATTTGGTTTAAAAAATTTAATAGTACTTTTAAGTTTTTTTTTTTTTTTTTATAACAAAAATTAGAGATTTTGATGTCATGATTTTACTTTCTTTTATTGGTGGAAAACCTGCTTCAATACTTACAAAATTAAATAAGAAAATTCACCAGTATGGAGATAAAGTTCCACCTATAAAAGCCTATGTTGAAATTAAATTTTACATTCAAATATACTTTTAAAAAAGGTCATATCTTTGGATGAATTAAAATATTCATATTGTCTTTAGATATGCAATTATTGTCTATAGTTCCAACTTTTTTTATTTAAGATAAGAAAAGGTGTGTAGAGATCATAAAACCAAATGAAGTTTGAAGCTTTTTCTCTCTCTTTCCTTTCTAATTGCATTTTACTATTTGGATTGAATTTAATTTAATTATATTTAATATGGTTATGAACCTTTTCTTTTTATTAATTACGTATTATTTTGAGAATATATAGGACATCGTTATTGGAGGAACAGACACAACGTCAACTGTAATCGAATGGACAATGACGGAGTTACTACAACAACCAAACACAATGAAGAAAGTCATTGAAGAATTAACAAATGTTGTAGGTTTAAACCAAATGGTTGAAGAATTTCATTTATCTAAATTACACTATTTAGATGCAGCAATTAAAGAGACACTTCGTTTACACCCACCTGTGTCTCTTTTGGTGCCACGAGTGTCTAGCAAAACAACCACCCTCGAAGGTTACACTATCCCAAAGGGCTCAACTATCTACTTCAATGTTTGGGCCATCCAAAGAGACCCTAAAGTTTGGGAAAATCCCTTAGACTTCATGCCTGAGAGATTCTTGAATGAATCTAATGAAAAAATGTATGATTTTAGTGGCAATAAGATAGAGTTTTGTCCATTTGGGTCAGGTAAAAAGTCATGTGCAGGGATTCCTCTAGCTGAGAGGTTGTTGGTTCTAATATTAGCTTCCCTATTGCATGGGTTTGAGTGGAAATTACCTGAGGGTTCAAAGCTTGATTTGGAAGAGAAGTTTGGAATTGTCACCAGGAAGTTGAATCCTTTGGTTGTTATTCCTACACCAAGGCTTTCCAACTTGGAGCTTTATAATACAATGTAAATTCTTTGTATTAAATAATTGTCAACTTGGGGTGTGCAATCAATTACCATTTAAATCTATAACCTGTTTTCTTCTCTCTTGTATGTTTCGACTTTGAGATCATAATTTATAAATATATCACAATACATGTGATATACATATGATATCTTTAATTCTTCTTTCATTATCTTTCTTTTGTATAATGCATTCATTTTCTTTTCTCTCTATTTTATAATTTTTATAATATGTTATCGACACGAGTCTTGACTATTTCAAAAATTTTGTAGAAATTGATTCGATTCATGTTAAAGATTTGTTAGAAATTTTCCTATAATTTTTTAGATATTTAGAATTTTAATAAAATATGATGTGTATTTTAATTTTGATAATTTAGTCATATCTATATATTTGATATATTCATCATTGATTTTCTAACCTAGATCATTCATTTTTTTTTTTAGTTCAAACATAAAGTTGAAAGACAGTGAATATTCTATTTTACCTAAGTTCAAATAAAAATATTTTTGGAGTAGAGAAGTTTAATGATGAAGAAGGGCCTGGTTCCGCCGGAACTTGGGTTAGAGAACCTCCAAAAACGCCGTCGTGGTAGCCCCCCATGTTCTTCTCTTTATAAATCATTCTTCCAAAACGCCGATAAAAGTTGATCTTATTGTGATCAGAAGTAATGGTCGCTGTGACATGGCCAACGAGGATGAGAAGTCCGATGATAACGATGGCAAGATGGAAGTTGAGACGATGAGCCGCCATGGATTCCGGCGATTATCACAACAAAAGAGGAGAGATTTTGGAATGTAATTTGGAGGAAGAAAATGAGGTTATGGATATTGTAATTATAATGGCCATATTAACATAACATTTAAATTAAACTTCGTCTCTCATCTATTGTTGAATTCTCTTCACACCGTTTAATTTTAATACTTTACCTTAAGATGTGTTTATTTATTTACATTTTGTTTCAGTTAGTTTCTTTAACCTTCTTTTCTAAAAAGAAAATTATTCATCATGGTATTTTCTCCATTATTTAAGTTTGTCGATAAAATAAAACATTAAATAGATATCATGGTGAGAGAAAAAGATAGAGAGATGGAATTCAAATCTTTACCTACATTTTGTGGTACAAAAAAAGGATGGGTTGACACGAAAAAAATATAGAAACAGAGGAAGCATGTAGTTCAATAGACAGGTTCCAATTCCTGTACTTCTAATTGTCTACTTAATATATATACACACACACATGCATGCATGCATTTGTTGAAGAACAAAAAAATTGGTAGGAGTGGTAAATGTGGATCTCAAAAATATTAATATCTTTTTCCAAAAAAAATTATCCTTGAAGTTCAATTAGTCATTTGAAAGGTTGATTCAATTAAACTTTGCTTGTACATGCTACATTTTTCTTGTATATTTATTGTTTTTCATTACAAAATTAATTATTATTTTTTAATGGGTTCGAAAGTATACCTTAATCAAATTATTTGCAATAATTATTAAGTTGGGTTGTATCTATAGTATCTATATACTAATAGCACCTTTGGATTATTTCTTGAATATGATCTAACTTGTACGTGAAATTATACTATTTAAGACTACCTATAATAACTTTATATTTTTAGTTGTTAATGAAATTTAATATTGCGTATTGAATAATTAAACAAATAGACTAATTAATTATGAGAGGGTTTAGGGTATAAATCCCTAGCACAAACCTTGAACAACATCTTTGTTTCTTGAATTGCAAACTCTAATTTTATTTTTCTTCGTTTTCTTATATTATTGTAAAAAATCTCAACATCTCGATCAAGTTCAATCCTTATATAAAATCAACACGGTTCTAGAATAGCTAGACACAAATACATACGGGAGTTTGATCTCTATAAGACGGTACTTGGTCTCTTAAGCTGCTTTATTAGTACACTATTACTTGACAATTGCCCTTTTGCATGCATGCATGTTCACATTAGTAGCAATTGCTCTTTCTTCAACGTTTATAGCAATTTTTTTCTATCTCCTTATTTGTGGAAATATCTCATATGTACGTTTTATCATGCTTAAACTAATCGATGTATGCATAACCTACCTCGAACATTCATGGATATAAAATTATAATCAAAATAATAATATTGTTGTTAAAGGATTTGAACTCCTATCCTAGATTATAATTGCCATTTTAAAAGATAATTGGCAAGTACAAAGATACATCGGAGAATGAAAGGAAAGAAGACAAGACTCAATTATATTAGTCATTTTTGGAAATAACTTTACTTACAAGGTACTTTCTTTCTATATTTAAAAATTTTAATTAGAAGTCAAATGTTTTTTTTTTTAAATAAAAAAAAGTCAAATCTTGAATTATTATTATCATTTAAAAAAAAGCAAAAACAATAGAGTGTGGCCTCTGTGGCAATATATGGTTCAAACATTTATGCTTGTTTTATTACATTATTCACAATACTATTTATTGTATTCCCAATAGGGTTATTTTATAGGATAACTCAATTCATATATCAAAAGTTAGGGAAGTTGAAGCATAAAAATTTTCATGGAATTGAACCCTTTGGAATTTGGATCATCTATGGGCTGCTTAATCAATCAATTATTTTATAGGTCTTCCAATTATTTCATTTTCCAGATTAATTTTAAAATGATTACGAAATTGTGAAGATCAAATAGAATTAGTCAACTAATATCATTGATTGGTTGGTGGTCAACTAAGGGACCGCCAGCAATTTAAAAACTGAGATATTAATCCAAATATGTGATATTGCATTTAATTTATTAAAGAAAGAACCGTGAGGTGGCTTAATGGTTGACTAACGGCTACTAAGAAAATCAAAGATTTTTGAGCTCACACTCTGAGAAAATTTTATAAAACTTTCCCATTTCAACATTTAATCCATGAAATTTGAATTTCGAGCTTCAATTATTCATTTCTAAAATCCTTTACCATGTCCTTAATCTCATTTTGGTCCGTCGATTCAAACAAACTAAACCAAATTTCAACCCCCATTCTCTTTATCTTCCTCTTCATTTTTGCTCTCTTATGGCTCCGGTCCAAATTCCGGCGTCCCTCTTTACCTCCAGGCCCCCGTGGCCTGCCTCTGGTCGGTTACCTTCCATTTTTATCCCCCAATCTCCACCACAACTTCGCCGATTTGGCTAAAGTCTACGGCTCAATTCTCAAGCTCCACCTTGGAACCAAGCTCTGCATCGTTCTCACCTCCCCTTCCTCCGTCAATGAAGCCCTCCGCCACCAAGAAACCATTTTCTCCATCCGAGATACCACCGTCGTTGCCCTTCTTTCTTCCTACGGTGGATCCGATATTGTGTTCACCCAAGACGAAAACAATTGGAAGAAGCTGCGGAAAATCTTCACTCGCAAAATGCTTAGTAAATCAAATCTGGATGCCTCCTATTCTCTGCGAAGACAAGAAGTGAGAAAAGTGATTAAAGGCGTGTTCGAATCGGCCGGAACTCCGATTGATATCGGTAAATTGGGTTTCGTTGCTGCTTTGAAATCGGTTATGGCAATGACTTGGGGGGGATCGGGGGGACTGATTGGAGTGGATGGGACTGACTTGGACGCTAAATTCAGGGAAGCGGTGGATGAAATGATGGTGTTGCTTGCAACTCCGAATTTATCGGATCTATTTCCGGTGTTGGGTCGGTTTGATTTGCAGGGGGTTGTGAGGAAGATGAAGAAGGTGATGTGTGTTTTTGATGAGATTTTCAATTCTGCCATTGAAGAACAGAGGAAGAGGGGAGGAAATGGGATGGAAAACAGAGGGTTTTTACAATTTCTGTTGGAGATTATGGAGGGAGAGGATAGTTCAGAATCCATTACAGAGAATAACCTCAAGGCCTTGTTGATGGTATGCTTTCTTAAATTACTTATTGTGGAAATGCTTCACTCAAATGCTTTTTAAATAAATGGAAAGATTCGAACTTCAAGGATTTTGCTATATGTTTTTATACCAATAGGTCTCTTTATGGCTGCATTTTTTTTTTTATTTTAAAAACAGGACATCGTCATCGGAGGAACAGACACGACATCAACTACCGTTGAATGGGCAATATCAGAGCTAATAAAACAACCAAACACAATGAATAAAGTTATAGAAGAATTAACAAAGGTCGTAGGTTTAAACCAAATGGTTGAAGAATTCCACTTACCTAAATTAAACTTCTTAGATGCAGTGGTTAAAGAGACTCTCCGTTTACACCCACCCTTACCTCTTTTAGTGCCACGTACATCTAGCCAAACAACCACTTTCGGAGAGTACACAATCCCAAAGGGTTCGACTATCTACTTTAATATTTGGGCCATCCAAAGAGACCCTAAAGTTTGGGACAATCCTTTAAACTTTGAGCCTGAGAGATTCTTGAATGAATCTAGTGAAAATTTATATGATTTCACTGGTAATAGAATAGAGTTCTGTCCATTTGGATCAGGTAAAAAGTCATGTGCAGGGATTCCTCTAGCTAAGAGGTTGTTGGTTTTAATATTAGCTTCTTTGTTGCATGGATTCGAGTGGAAATTACCTGAGGGTTCAAAGTTTGATATGGAAGAGAAGTTTGGAATTGTCACCAAGAAGTTGAACCCTTTGGTTACTATTCCTACGCCAAGGCTTCCCAATTTGGAGCTTTATAATATTATGTAAATTTGTACTAAATAACTGCCTCAATACGGTTGCATTTTATCACTCAAAAGTATTCCTATGTTTGCAATATAATGATCACAATGTAAATTTACTAAGGTTTATTTTATATAGCATATATTTTCGGGGGGTTTTCAAGAATAATAAAAGATCCAAATTATTTGGACCAGGAAAAAAACCCATTAAATAACAAAAACTTATTACACTTGATTTGTCTTAAACTTATTACCATTTTTTATATGGTGGGTATTGAAGAAAATGACATTTTATTTTGAAGGGCACCTAGCCAATATTGAGGTAGAGTGGATGAAGGACACTTCAATTACTTCATTGTCGTTATTGTTTTGATTTTGCTTTTGTTCTTTTTGTTCGGTCAATGTTGAGACGTAAATATTTATAAATATAATAAAACTTTGAGTCTAACTAAAATTATCTACCTCAATTATTAATAGATTTTAAAATTTTGATATATATATATATAGATAGATTTATTTTACAAAACAATCATTTTATTTTTCAAATTTTTGTTATTATCTCTTATGATTTAAGACTGCATTTCAAAACTTGGATTAAAAAAATGAACATTTCCAAATAAAGCAAATAACTTAAACTTGAAACTATTACAAACTACAGCAAAACTATTTTTTTTTTTTGTTATATTTTGTTAATAGTTTTAATTTTTTTTTTTTTTTTTTTTTTTTTTTGCTATTAATTGACAATTTTCTTACGAGTAGAGTACATACTATAGAAATAAAGGCCGTCGCATTGAAAATTTAATAATATTATACAGAAAAAAGGGAGAAAAAATAGTCCAGATAAAGATAAAAAGTACTTTTTTTTAGAAATGAAGATAAAAAGGACTTTAATTGGGATAAGTAAGGAAGAAAATAACATAAATGAGAATAAGATAAAGGGGTAGGAAAAGCATAATTCTGAAAAAAGTTCTTTATAAATAATACTGAATGAATCAAAGGCTTTCAAAATTGGTTTGTTCATTAAAAAAGATATAATAAATAAATAAATAAACAATCAAAATTTCAAAACTATACTCAAATACCTTTAATACATAAATCTAGGCTAAACACATGGGTTTATCTTATCTGTACCAAACATCTATCTTTCGCAACTTGTTTCATCACCAAACACTTTTACGTGTTTGACGCATTGCATAATTGAGTTAATTAATTTGAAGGTGAGAACTATTTTAATCTAGATATGAAATAGTAAATAACATTGTAATATATATAAAAATTATTTAAAGTTAATTGTAGATTATATATAATAGTTAGCAACATCAACTATTATAATAATAAGAGTCTTGAACAAAACAATAATAATTCACCATAGGCATTAATAATAGTAAAACAACAATCTCTTTTCTTGGAAGCCCTACAAAATATTTAGTTATTACCAACAAATTAATCTCACAATTAAATATTTATAAGATATATGAGTTCTATTCATCTTATTATCGATTGATGTTTAGATAAAACCTTATATTGTCTAATATGATTAGTTTAAATGGACTAATATAGACATTTA
Source organism: Cucumis melo (assembly GCF_025177605.1). Taxonomy (NCBI): domain Eukaryota; kingdom Viridiplantae; phylum Streptophyta; class Magnoliopsida; order Cucurbitales; family Cucurbitaceae; genus Cucumis; species Cucumis melo. The sequence goes on from NC_066865.1 coordinate 22,675,180, forward strand.
ATATCCTATATTGTCAAAGGTATATATAGATCGAAATCGACATACAAATATCCAACTTTATATATTGGCTTCCCTAATCAAGTACATGTATTTTGTTTATTTTTTTCAACCCTAATAATTTACAACTGTCTTGAAGATTTTTGTTTGTGCTATTTTAACATTTTATGCCATTATAAGAAACTCTTTTTGTCCACACAAGTACATATCTAGATCAACATAAACCATTTTTGGAAACATAAGATCTGTTGGGAGAAAAAAAATTCCAACACAACCTGGAGACGGCATAAGTTATTTTCTCCTAACGTAGAAGTGTTTTATTTTTTTTTTTTTTTTTCTTTTCATACCAAACATATTGCAGTATTGGTAGTATACTGATTTTTCTACAGATACAATAAAAATATTCCTTAATACAACCATGTCTTTAGGTTTATGCATTTTTCTTGTTCTTTCAAATCACATGCTAAAACTGTGACCAAAATAATGATGAAGAATCTTGATTTTTAAGGCCCCAAAAGTCAAAATGATCTGATGTTTAAATTTTAAGGGGGGATAACTATGAGCTTTAGTTTAATTCATTGGTTAAATTGGATGTCTTTATCGTGTGTAAGATCTTGAAAATCTATATCTTTTAACTTTTATTTGACCATTAAACATAGAGAAAATTATTTTGGTGTTGAAATCAGATTACACAGACAGTGGCTCAAGTCACAGTGAGATGAGAGGGGAGAAAAGAAGATGAAAATTAAGTAGAAGAAGAGAAGACAAATGCATGAAAGGGAAATAGAGAAAGAGATGTTGTTGACAATGACATCAAAGTTGAAAGAGAAAGAAAAAAAGTTGGAATGAGAGAGGAGAAGAATAAGTAAAGATATAAAAGAAATGGAGAAAAGAGAGTAGGGAGAAATTTTTGTAGATGTTTGATGTATTCTAATCCAAAGGGTAAGAACAGAATTTTATACCTACAAAAGTTTTTCAAAAACCACCTTTTAGAAAGTTTTTTATTTTTCCCATTTTACTCACACTCTCTACCTTTTTTTTTTTTTCCTTATATATTTGTTTAATGGAAATTCTTACACACATTCTTAATTAAAAAGAAAAACATTTTAACTCTCAAACATTTTATTTATTTATTTTAAAGTGTAAATAGTTTGTCTTTTTTTACAATTTTTGACAATTTCCATAAATTACATAAATCTAACAACTAAATCATCTACTCATTAATCATTGAAATGTGAAGTGTGAATCCCCATTTCGCATTTGAAATGTTAAAAAAATGGTGTTGGTATGAAATAACTATTGGAATATTGAACCAAGAATTATAATATAAAATAAAATTATATAAAACAAACAATAATATTAAATGTAGTACATCCATTATTTCAATAAAGAAAAAGAAAACACGTAATCTAACCTTATCTAATTAGTGTTTCAATTTGTCCATGTTATGATGTGCCTAATAGTTAGTTATTAACTAAAATTTTATTTTAAGAAAAATGAAAAAATAAGTTTAAATTAAGTTTTTTATTTCTTTTATTGGTTGTTATATCTATTTCAAAGACGACTTCTCTCACTCTTATAAGTTTAATAAAACCATTATTTCTATAATACCAAAGAAAAAAAATTATCGGTCTAAGCTCATATTTTAGAACTTATAAAATAAATAAACACCTCAAAATATAGAATTCATGAATTTGATTAAAATACTTTTACATTCAAACATAATCTTATTCAACTTTGCCTACTATTATAACTAACTGAATACTGCAAACAATTATTTCATAAAGTTTAGGTTTTAAGTTTAAGGTAGAAAAAATTAGGTATAAATTTTAAGTCTAAGGTAGGGAAAAATTAATTTTAATGTCTAGTCTTATCTTAGTACGTATTTCCAATAAATGCTGAATTTAAAAAAAAAAAAAGGTTTTTAATAAGAGGTAGAGATTTCAAAGGAACATTAAAAACAACAAATATTCCAATAATCTGAGTATATTTTATTTAAGAAAAATATTATTCAGTACTATTGAAACATGTGAGGAAACGTTACAAATTTTATTTCTATGAGTCAAATCTTCAAACATTTCGAATAAAATTAATGATTCATGTGGATGAATAATAAGGGGGCGTTTGAGGGATGGGTAAAGTTTTGAGAATAAGGGTTATGATAATATGTGTTTGGGAAAAGTTTATTATTGATAGTGTTATGATGGGATGTGTTTAGGGAAATGATTATAACAGTTGGTGTTATGAATTTTTTTTCAATGTACATCCAAGGAACAAATTTAATATATTATTTTAATAAATCATATTGTAAAGTAATTTTAACCGCAAAAAGTTATTTTTTAAAAAGATTTCTTCTGGGTCTTTAAGGTTTTTTTTTTTTTTTTTTGTGCTTAAAAAACAAATCTCATTAGATAAATTTCTGTTTTCTATTTCTTATTAAAATTATTTTGTTACAATTTTTTATAATATTTATTAAATTTAATGCTTATTCTTTTGTAATATTTATAAAACAACCTTTGATTTTTTTAGTTCCTCACATTTTTATTCGGTAAAACAATAGTAAAAAGTAATAACAAGCAAATTTCAATTTAATTCTTTTAAAATATTTGTAAAGTAGGTAATTAGTCAATAAAAAATTGTTAATAAGCTAAATTCTTATTAAAAAAAAATAAAAACTAAATGATTATTGGTATGAAATGGTCTAAATATTTTATTTTCTATTTTTTAGAATATTCTTATAAAATTAATTTTCACAAGTTTCTTTTTTTTTTTTTAATTTTATTGTCCATCCTCTACTAATATTTTAAAATACAATACCGAGTTAAAAAACTTAAAATTTTAATACTTTTTAAAAATGAAAAATAAAATTGTATATCATTTTTAATATTTACAAAATTTCACTAATACAAAAATAATCGAGTTATGAAAATTTAAGAATAAAGACAAATAGGTGTTATGGAGGATGATTACGAGAGATTATGAGAGTGTTATGGAGGGTTATGTTAACCCTCCCCCAAACATGGCCCGAAGTGTTTGGAGTCGCAAGTAAGTAAGAAACTCTATTAACCTTAGCTCACTGGTAAACGAGTCAACGGGAAGAGATCGAGAGTGCAACGTCAATGGACAGACACCAAGTGGATTCGACAAAAATGCTTTGTGGTTGCATTCTACTTTATTTGGTTTTGCAACTGGATCTTAGTTAATTCTCATACGAAATCAACCGGGAGTAAGAAGACTCAAGATGATATTTTGTTAGAGAGAAAACTTGTTAGGAGCGTAGACAAAGTTGTACAATAGTTAGGAAATGAACAAGCATGAACGTATAATATAAGTATAGACATCTAATTTTATGGTTTGTAGGTAATATTATATTACTGTGGAGACAACGAGGAATTTATGTTTGTAGCCTAACGCAACTACCCTACTGTACAACCCTTACTGCTCGCAATGGAATATTGTCACGTTGCCATATACTTATCTTTCTTAAATTATGGGACAGAGGTCAGAGGGAGGGAGGAGGGTTTGGGACATAATTATTATTATATTTGTGGTGTTGCACTTCAGACAATCTACCAGTACTATATAAAGGCTACCAATGTTTCAAGTTCTAACATCTTCAAATTTGTTTAAAGATCTTCCCCAACCTTCAAAGCATTTACTTTTCCAAAACCCCATTGGTGTAATTCCTATGTCAATCTCAGCTGATCTCTCCTTCTCCATTCTCCCCTCATTTTGGTCTACATATTTCAATGAAAACAATCAAATTTCAATCTCCATTCTCTTAGTCTTCCTCGTTCTCACTCTCTTCCGGTTCCGACCCAAATTCTGGCGTCCCTGTTTGCCTCCAGGTCCCTGTGGCCTGCCGCTGGTCGGTTACCTTCCATTTTTATCAGGCAATCCCCACCACAAATTAACCCATTTGGCCAAAATCTACGGCCCAGTTTACAAGCTCCGTCTTGGGCCCAAGCTCTGCATCGTTCTCAATTCCCCAGCTTCCGTCAAAGAAGCCTTCCACCACCAAGAAACTCTCTTTCCCAATCGAGACACCACCGTTTGTGCTCTTCTCTCCGGCTACGGCGGTTCGGGCATTGTCTTTGCCCAGGATGAGGGGGATTGGAAGAAGCTAAGAAAAATCTTCACCCGGAAAATGATTAGCAAGTCAAACCTCGACGCGTCCTACTTTGTTCGAAGACAAGAGGTGAGAAAAGTGATTAAAGGTGTGTTCGAATCGGTGGGAACACAAATAGACATTGGGAAGGTGAGTTTCCATGCGACAATGAAATCGGTTCTAGCAATGACATGGGGCGATTCGGGGCGGCTGATGGGAGAGGATGGGGTTGGTTTGGAAGAGAAGTTTAGGGAAATGATGGATGAACTGATGGTGTTGCTTGGAAGTCCGAATGTGTCGGATGTTTTTCCGGTGTTAGGTCGGTTTGATTTGCAGGGAATTGGAAGGAGGACGAAGAAGGTGATGGGTGTGTTGGATGGGATTCTGAATTTTTCCATTGAAGAGCAAAGGAAGATGGGAGGAAAAGGAAATGGTGAAGGAAAAGGAGGGTACTTGCAGTTGTTGTTGGAGCTTCAGGATAATGAAGATAATTCAGAGTGCATTACGAATGACCAACTCAAAGCTTTGCTATTGGTAAGACTTTCTTGGAAAAATAAATTGGCATGCATATCTCTCACTTTTATAAATAATAATTACAATAAAAAAAATATAATAAAATTGCCACTTTGCAAACTGAACAACAAGACTTGTTTGTGAGGTTTTACCTTTGAAGCTCAATTCATGTTTCAATGTTTGAAAATCACTAAGAAATCAAACTTATGAGTTTGAAATTAATTTTTTGCTTAATTTTTTTTTTAAATAACATGATAAATTCCATTTTTATTCTATAATATATGTGTTAACGTTCAAACAATATTCACCTTCTAGCTCGAGAAGAAAAAAAATCCTTAGATTTAACCATAATAGATTGACTATGTTCCAAACGTTTAAAAAAGAAAAGAAAACAACTCTGCAATTTAGGATAAAAGAAAAAGAAATTAAATCGTCACTCCATCTCAAATAACTTTTCTCATCTCTATCACATAAAAATAAAAATTATTAAAGATATTTAAAAAGTTTTACTTTTTTTATTGGAAAGAGATAAGAAAGAAACATTGAATTATGGATCGAGTTCATCAATTTGAGGTTGGAATTTAAAAAGACACCTATTGATGAGATTCCACCTATCCTTTTGTACTTTATCAATACTTTCTAAAATTTCTCTATTGTATAAATTGCGTGGCCTTGAAAAAGACACAATGACGGTGTAACCAACTCTAACGTTATTGCTCATTATATTATTCAATAGGAACACAATAATTTCTAACCACTATGAATTTAACAAATATTTTTATTATAACTAACTCAATAAAAACACACACAAATCAACAAAATTTTCCCTTAATTATATATTACTGTGTAATTACAACTTCATTAAAATAGGTCAATTATAATGATTAGGTGGATGGACTTATCGATGTTGTGTTTCACATCTCTTCACCATATAAAAATAATTTTTTCAAAAAAAGTATTTGATAATTTTTATTTTTGTATGGTGGAAAGATGGAAAACGCATGAGATAGTTGTACCTAGATGTACCCCAAGTTTTTTTTTTCCGGTCGAAAGTATATAAAAATATTAACTTTGAATCACAAGAACTAAAAAGTATCCTAATTTTATCACTTAATGATTGTATAAAACCATTATCTTTAGATTTGTTATGTTTTTTATTTGTGTGTTTGTGATATAGGACATTGTGATTGGTGGAACGGAAACAACAGCGACTACAGTTGAGTGGGCAATGGCAGAATTGATGCAACATCCAAATACAATAAAGAAAGTGAAAGAAGAACTAAAGAAAGTGATAGGTTTAAACGCAGTAGTAGAAGAATTTCACTTCTCCAAATTATGCTATTTAAATGCCGTGATTAAAGAGACACTTCGTTTACATCCACCGATTTTTCTATTAGTGCCTCGATCTCTTACTTCTTCAACCACTCTTGGAGGGTACTACATCCCAAAGGATTCAACCCTCTACTTCAACCTTTGGGCCATTCAAAGAGATCCTAAGACTTGGGATAATCCCTCCAAGTTTATGCCAGAAAGGTTCATAAACAATAACAATGATAACGCCATGGAGTTTTACCCATTTGGATATGGAAAAAAATCATGTGCAGGGGTCGCATTGGCCGAGAGGATGCTGATGTTCATATTGGCATCTTTGTTGCATTCTTTTGACTGGGAATTGCCTAAGGATTCAGTGATTGATTTTAAAGAGAAATTTGGAATTGTCAATAAGAAGTTGAACCCTTTGGTTGCTATTCCTACACCAACACTCTCCAATTCGGACCTCTACTTGGCCTAAAATAGGGAATCAATAATTTATATTATAGTTTGGGTATGTTATTCTAAGTTTGTAGCTAGCTTTCTAAAAGACTAGTAGTTGTTATTGCATGCTGCAAAATTTGGCAAACTTGGAAAGATGTATTACCATGTTTGGTAAATGAATTTAATTATAAAAGTAAGAAAAAATATTTTTAGTTATTATTATTATTATTATTATTATAATATATTTTTACTCGGAAATTTATTAATTAATTAGTTCTCAAATTTGTAATGTGAACACGCAATGTACATATTAAAGCTATATTATTAATTTGTTAAAATCAAAATAAGGATAATAACTAAAAGAAATACTTATTTCTAGGTCGGTTTAATTGGAAATTTTAATTGATATCCAAAAGAGTTTACCAAAATAGTGAATGGTTGGCAACATAGCACAACCCAAATATGACATAGATAAAGTTGGGTAATGTGAAATTGAATCCTATCCACAAATACATAAAAGTTGATTGGTTTCCAATCATGCCACCCTATTACTATAAATAAAATCTTAACATTTAATGATGCATAAAAAAATAATAATAATAAACATAACTTATTGCAACATTAGTAATCAGAATGAACTCTTATATTATGCCTTTATATGTGAAAGACTTGGTTTAATATTTTTGTGGAAGTAGAGAAAGTCTTTTGTTAGCAATTGAGAAAGACAATTCAACCTCTGTTGGTATATATCAATAAGACACTCAACCAAAGCAATATCAACTTGGAATCTTCACCAAAAAGTTGGATGTTGATCATTAATTTATTCTCGTACATTATGATAAGGACAAACTAGTTTCATCGCTTATCTAATTATCTATTCTAACAAAATGAGTTTTGTTTTCTCGATTCTAAATATAGTGAAATAAAGCAAAATATTTATAAAATATAATAAAATTTTATATTTTAGAGATAATAATCATGAGTTTATATACAGCAAAGTTTATCAATAACAATGGACCTATTGTTGGTAGACTCTTATTATCGATCAATGATAGACTTCCATCATTGTTAGATTTCAATAAATAATTTTTCTATATTTGTATTTTTTAAAAAATGTTATTATCTATGTTAATAGATTGAATCTAATTATTAAATTTACAATTATTTGGAAAAAAAAGTAAGAAAACATCTAAAAAATCTTAAGAATCAAATGTTATTTATCGTAAGTTTGAGTAAAGATTTTAAATTTAGAATTTGGTGGAATTTTATGCTGATTTTCTTTAGAGAGGCCGGAAATTTGACCTCTATATATTTCTCACACTTTATGCAGTGAAAACCCAAGAAAACATTAGCCTAAATGGAAGGATTATTTTAAAAATAATGAATGATTGATGAGCTTTAAAAGTAAAGTTATATATACATATACAGAAAGAGAAAGAAAAGTGGAACTTGATTGATTTATATGTGAGAGGTCTTTTCATTCGTGTTAGTGCACCAAGCACTTGTCTTTTGTCATGTTGTGAGTCATTATAATTTTATTTAAAGCCCATGTTCGGATGATTATTAGTATCATTGCCTTCCAAAACTTTCATTTTTAGACTGATTTTTGTAGAGTTCTATTTTGAAATGATCTCTTGAGTTTCGTTACTTTTGTTCTATTATATACTCCAAACACTTTTATACATCAGTTCTAGTTTTCTATACCATCAACTTCTTTTTTTTCTTATTCATTTTGGTGTACATACACTTATATATCGAAAGCACATGTTCGGATTAAAACGAATGTACTGTGACAATAAAGAAATACCAAAATTATAGATTTAAAAGTATAAAAACTAAAATTTGGATAATGTGATCACGGATAATGGTTTAATTAGTTAGTTACATTACAGAGAATAGTGATAAAAGAGTAACATTACAAGAGAATTAATAATACTGTCTAGTGGTGTTAATCAAGCTGAGGCAGCAGGCTTGCAAACAGGAAGGTCTTCAAAGGTATTTGGTGGAAATGAAAGAATTGGATTGCTTTCAAAGAAATTGACAGGCTTCAAATCGAAACTTGCTGACACAGTTGGCATTATTGGAAAATCTTCTTGGCATGGTATGTGATGGAACCCTAATGTGTACCACACAACTATGTCTTTGTTTTCTATCTCACGATCCCTGCAAAACACACATGCCCACTCTTTATAATTAAATTAAAAAATCTATTTTACAACTCTAGACTTATTAACTACACTTTGTGAGGCGAAACCACGACCCTCAATCTTTTCAAGACCTAACATCCAGGAACTAACCACATGGGTCAAATTTTGGTTCAGTGATTCAAAGCCCAAATAATGTCCTTCTTAGGATTGAGTTGGGTTCGACCAACCCAATGACAAGGAAAATAGGACATCCAACCGACTTGAAATGTCATATCCTAACATTATTGTCCTATGAACATCTCAATTGAAGTTAAGATCATTACAAATATAACAAAATCTACCAATGACTTTTATTGTTGATAAGCTCTCATAACTTATCGATACTAAACTATATAATTAATTGTTTACTATTGATAAATCTTACATGTCGTTTATAAGCAATAAAAGTCTAACGTCAATAGGTTTTGTTAAATTTATAATTTGTTTAAAATGTTACTATAGACTTTGTTATTATCCATAAACTTATTCCCCATTACCGTTACACTTTGAATTATGGAGTAGAAAAAAACTTTAGATCGAGTAAAATATTTTATGAAGCTTTTCTTTTTGAAAAAAAATGCTTACCGGTCGGACCAAGTTTGAAGGGTATCCTCGCCGTGGCTTTGGTAAACAAACTGGCCGCCAGCCCACTCCTCGCTCCGGTTATACGGCGTAACCCAAATTTGATTATTCGTAAACGCTCCTCTCCTCTGCGGCGGATCGTCCAGGTCCAACAAGTTCCCGGCGGTGGCTGCCGGAACCACCTTGTACCCGACCGGGTTACCCACCCGAGTCTTCACCGAAGGATTGACCACATGAAACTCCGATGGGTCGTACAAACTAAGCTTAACTTGAGCTTCTTTCTCGGTCTTGGCCACTTTTCTCACTGCTTTCAAGTAACTTTTTCTGGGAGATTCTCCTTTAGAAGTCCTTTGCCTTTGGAGATTCACCTTCACAAATGAATTGTCGGAGCCGTCTATGTCCATGTCCAAGTAGAATGTTATGTAGTGATCGTGAATTACTCCAATTACGTTTTCCGATAACAGTGTGCCATGGAGATCTTCTCCGGCGAATTGGTTCGTGTTCTCGTATGATGTCCCTTTCACCATTAATATCCCACTTAGACCCACCTGTATTTTTAGTTTACAATATTAATCTTATCCTACAAACGTATAATTGCTATTGCATACTTCTTCAAATTCATTGACTTTTTAGAGACAAAGAAAGTTTTTATACAAATTTCTAATCTAATGTTCCATAATTTGAAAGCATAGCAAAATTAACAAATCTTTAAAAAATTGGCACCAAAGTGGAATCTTTTTGTCGAAATTTGTAAACTACGAAAACTTTATTTCACTTATATTAATATTTTTTTCCTGCAGTTTGATCATGTGCTTTAGCTTTAATTATGCTTAAATGATGCGATTATGTATAGCATTATTAAAATAGTTTATATATATATATATATACACTTTAGAATTGAATAAAAGGTTAGAAATAAAAAGACAAAAATGATACCTTGATTCTGATGAGTCCATCTGTTTGAAACTCCCAATCGACAATATAATCATAATTGGCCACAGAGGCCGCCATCCTCGCCACAAGCGTCACCTTCGGCCTTACCTCAGTGATCTGCTCCCACATATAATCTTTTTTCAATTTCTTCTTTTTCAGTAACAAAAATGATATTTTGTTTATATATATATATATATATATATATATATATATATATATATATATATAAGCTTCTTGTGCCGATGTATAAACGGTTTGGGTTGGGATACATTCTCAATTCAATCCATATTTTCGAATCCAACTCGACCTCTAAAATATAGGTTGTATTGGGTCTAGGATTGTATTATTTTTATTCTTTTTTCGTTTCTAAATTTTAATGTTTATAAATGCAAATCATCAATCGTAAATATGTCTTACATCAACTTAAGAAAAAAAAATCTTGGAATTCAAGATTGTTTAACTTTTATTAAATAAATAAATAATATATGATATTTATTTATTTATTAATATTTATATTTATTATATTTATTCGGGTTGGGTTATTTGGATTGTCGAGTAAATAAATAATATATGATATTTATTTATTAATATTTATATTTATTATATTTATTCGGATTGGGTTGTTTGGATTGTCGGATTGATCGGGTTATTCTTACGCCCGCAATGGAAGAGCATAAGAAAACAAAGTTACTTTTCAAATTTGGTCCATTTTGGGTCACGTGATTGATTTCAAAACCTTTTGATATTGTTTTTTTAACCATTTGTTCTCTTTATTTGCAAAGATTTTTTAAAAGATTAATTAAGAAAACAATTGTTGTCAGACGATCTAAGATATTTTAAATGTGGGAATCAAAATAAGTAAAAGTTTGTACTATGAATAGAATGTGGCCAACCATAAAAAATAATTAAAAATGCTAGATTTAAACTTTTATAACCAAATAGTGCATTTCATTTTATATATATTTTTTTTAAAAAAAAAAAGAATATACATGAATAACAATTGAATATCGAATTATAATATCCTTTTTCAGTATTTTTGAAATAGATTCACTTTGTTATAATTATCTAGCAATATTCTACTCTTACACCTTATTCTAATAGATTTTTGTTAACAACATCTTTAATTTTAAATTTTGAGATATTAGCCTCTTAGAATTCAAGTTGTCAATAATATTTTTATTGAAATTAAAAGTGTGGAACAAAAATTTGGAAAAGGGTTTAGAAAGATTTAGACTTACATCCATGCCGGTAATCGGACTCTCTGCATGCCGCCACCCAATGTCGCCGGCGTAACTCTCAAACAAACAGATCATATTCCGTCGCAGATACGGCTTTCCATCAACCGCCGCGAACACACCGTCCATATAATACGCATTTCTCGGGCAATCATTAAGCGGATCAAGACTCATCGCTTGTAACCCGAATCCATATTCACCTGCATCCATATACGTCTTGAAATACCAAGCATCCGTCGGATCCATATAAGGCACAAACAACTCCGACGTATATCCTTTGTATATTACATCCCTCAAATCCCCCGTTTCCGGGTCCCGAATTTTAGCGCCATATATCACAATCCCGGCTCTCGGGTCCGGTTTCAAGTGAAACTCCCAATTACCCCATTTTACCAAGTAATTCTCCTCCACAGTGAAACTTGGCCCCTTCGGTTGCTCGATCGAAATCGGATTCAATACCTTCATCACCTTGTTCGGCGGCTGTGCTGAGTATCGGTAATCCGTGTTGGCGGCTTTTGGAATCGGGATGTTTTTCCCTTTGTCCGAAATTTCAATCACTTCTAGACTGTCTAAGTCAACCAGAACGGTCAATCCTTCGATGGGTCTCATGTAGAAATTCGCTGTGTCTTTCATTGAGTAGCACTGAACTTTAATCAGTCGTCTATTCTCCTCCGCGGCGCCGAACCATCCTGTGGAAATCGGGAGGCAGGCCAAGTCGGACAGAGCAATCCCACGGTTGAGAATCGTTTGATTGAAACTTTCGCTCGTTAACGGCACAAAAGTGGCGCTGTTCATCTCTTCCACCGTCATCACCGGATAACCGGAGTGTGGGCCGGTTTCGCGAATCACGACATTCGCCGTGGTCAGGTCAACGGTTAGTACGTGGGAGTTTCCGTTGACTCGTGCTATAACGAAGGCTTTTCTCGGTGGCAGAGGATCGCCGATTTTCCATTTTAGGACTATAGATTTGTTGGGCTCTTCGAGAACTAAGGAGTGGATGGAAAAGGGAGAGGATTTGAAGAGAGGATGAGAGGAGAGGATTGAATGGGCTTTGTTAATTTCGGTTACGGTGAGTGGGTCGAGTGGGTGGTGTGGGGTGTCAGAAGAGTGGTCATGGCGCCGAGTGGGACTCTGACGACCGAGAGTGGTGGGGTAGGATTTGGAAGAGCACCATGGGGAGTAGGCGGCGCAGTCGAGGAGCTCGGCGGCGTTTGGCGGTGGAGGTGAGAGGTGGAGCCAAGTGAAAAACAGGGCAAAGGCTGTGGTTAGAAAAAGGAAGGAGGAGAGGAGATATCTTCTGGCCGCCATGGTTTTGGCCTCTGTTTCTTACTCTCTGTTTCTTTTGGAGTAGAGAGTGGTAGTGAAGGAAGGGAGGATTGATGGGAATTTATCATGGAAGAAAGAAAGAGGGTGGAGAATTTAGTGACAATTTGGATTGCACAAAATGACAAAGGTAAGGATATTATTGTCATTTTAGTTTCTGTTTAAAGAAAGAGTATTTCAATTTTGCTAAACTACAAACTTATCCCTAAACCTCTTTCTCTTTATTTTAAATCATCGGTATTTCAATTTTGTGTCAAAAGTAATTCTATGATTTATATGGTATATGTTTTAGGAAGATTTATAAATAGTTTGATAGATACTTAAAAGCAGTTTTCAAGGTCTTCGTTCCATTTAGCTTTTGATTCATAAATTTGTGTTAAATAACTAATTTCATTAACCATATAATAATATTACAACGATATTAATAGCAACACTTTGAGTTAAAGAGTAGCCCAAAGCAAGATAAAGTATGGGAAAAAGAAGTAGCAAAGCACGTCACAAGCTTGACGATCCAAAAAAAATGTCTTAGTCCAAGAAAGGAAAATCAAATGAAAAGATGATTTGAAAACCTTAAAAGAAAACGTTTAGGTTAACGAAAACTGTAAATATAGTAAACCTTTCAAGAAAATGAAGTTAACTCGTATACTAAAATTCTCTACTTGCAATAGTGTTTTTCATGCTAACTTAATCACGGAAGCATGTGTGGCAAACATCATATTAGTATGTAGATTTTTTTTTTAATCTTTAGGTTACCTTCTTCCCTAAAATAAAATTAAGGGTCGTTGCTACAAGAAGGAGGAGTTGATGATCATATTGACATTGTTTATATTTTGACTTCAACCAAAAAAAAAAATATACTATTGACATATTCCACATATTTCTTAAACTCACAAGTCTACTAACATGTGAACTTATATTATATATAAAACTTAAGTTTAAAAATCTATTAGAAGCACTGTTTAGACCTTTAATATTTTTATTTTGTTGTCTATATTATAAAGAATGTTCTAGAAAAACTAAGATAAATATAAAAAATTATAAAAGAAAGTTTTTAAAAGCTTTATAGAAATGGGTTAAAAAAAGAAAAGAAAAATAGTTCTATCAAACATGGTTTACACAAAATAAAAATGATTTAATGATGTATAGATTTAGAAGTTTGTTGTTAAACATAGACACAAATACTTAAACTAAGAAATATATGTGAAGGAAAGTAAATAGTTAATTAATTAGTGATGGATTACATTGTGAACGTACAAGTGGACGCAGGTGTTTTCTCTTGAACAAAGGATATCTTGTGAGATATTGTGATCTATGTTTAACATCGGAAGTTTGAGTGTGGTTTCATTGGGATGTGTTCAAGAGCATGAAATAGAAATATGTTTTGGTTAAAAGAAATGATAAGGAAATATGGACTCAAAATGAAGTTGGTATTGGATTTTGAAATTTAAGTCTGTAGAATCTTTTTCTAACCTCATCCAAAATATTGGCTCAAAATGAAGTTTATCTCTTCCTCTTGAGAGGTACAGATTATGTAGAGTTATAAATTCTCCTAATTAGCACTTTCCTTTAATATATTTCTTTCTTGTATACTTTGTATGGTCACCATACTATGGTGTATTTCGTTTTCTATGACCTTGTAAAGATATACAATTATTTAATAAATTAACTAACAATTATATGTACTATAAAATTCCAACTAATTAATACATTTTATTTTCATGGTTCTAGGTACATTAACCTAAATAGAGCCTTTACATAACCTTTTTATTTAACATAGTAACTATGTAGATAAGTAACGGAAACTCCAACCTCAAAAACTACAAAGCTAAGTTCAATAAGACATCCTTAAAAGTTTAGTGAAGATCGAACATTACACACAGGTAAGTCATCCACGAAAGCAGGGGCTGCTCGAAGAATGGGATTTCTGTCGAAGAAATTAACGGGCTTTAGATCAAAGCTAGAGGACACAATTGGCATTACCGGGAAATCTTCTTGACATGGGACGTGATGAAACCCTAAAGTATACCACAATACTATGTCTCTATTCTCGATGGGACGGTTTCTGTTTCATAATCAATGTTTAACCAAATTATAACCGTTGTAAATTTTTATAGTAAGATAGGAAAATAGATATATTTATAAAGTTACCTTTGAGACCAGGTTGCTAATGTGTCATCTCCCCTGCTTTGGTACGCCAAAAACCCACCCGCCCATTGCTCATTTTTGTTGTATGGAGTTACCCAAATCTATCAAGGTTTTTCATTATTCAAACTACAATAATATACATTGATATATATATATATATATATATATATATATATATATATATATATATATGTTTCCAATGAAAATGCTAATCGTTAAGAGTTGCAGTAAGGACAAGTACCTGGTTATTAGTAAAAGCACTTCTGATTTGTGGAGGATCGTCCAAATCAAGCAAGCTAGCAGCTGTGGCTGTAGGGACAATCTTATACCCCGATGGGTTGCCCAATCTGGACAATTTGGTTGGGTTCACCACATGAAATTCTGAAGGATCAACAAGGCTTAGTATAATTTTAGCCTCATCTTCCATTTTAGCCACTTTTTTATATGGTTTATATATGCTTTTCCTTGGCGAAGATTTTGGTGATTTGTTAACTTGTTCTTCTTTAACAAGATCGATGTTTACAAATGAATTATTCACACCATCCACATCCATGTCTAGGTAAAATGTTATGTAGTGATCATGAACCACTCCTATTGCATTTTCTGATACCAATGGTTCAAATCCTTCATTGTCTTTGTTTTCTGTATACTCTTTTGGTGTTGCTTTTATCATTAGCATCCCTGATAATCCAACCTAATCAGACCGTTGTCTTATTAGAAAGATTAGATTTTAATTAAAAGATTGAAAATGTATTAATGAATAGATAGTTCATCTCACCTCAACACGAATTAAACCATCTGTTTGAAACTCCCAATCAATAATATAGTCATAATTTCCCAAGGTTGATGTCATGCGAGCTACAAGTGTCACTTTTTGTCTAGCTTCTCCTGACTTTGCCTACCAATTCAAACTCAAAATTAAAAGAACATTTTAGACTCAAACTTTGGATTATCTTTCTTATACATTGGTGGATATGGTTGATAAATTTTGTGATAGTAATATTTTGTTTTAATAAAAATGCAACCGACTTCAAAGGAGTTGTGATTAAAGTTGTGTGTGATTAGGAATTAATCCTCCAACCTATTGGATAAGCACTTTGTCAATTGAGTCACATTTTTTTTCTTTAATACTCAAAACATTCTATTATATAAAAATAAATCTTTTAAAAGCAAACATTAAAATTAAAATGTGTAGCGACTAAATGGATTTGATCTTAAGAATTAAAATATTCAAATTAAACATCTATCATTTTAGTGATAGATTTATTTGTATCTATCACGATCTATAACTAATAAAAAGTAAAATTTTATTATACTTATAAATATTTTCAACTGTTTTATTTTTTAAAACAATTTTCTTGAGACGTAATACTATATATATATGAATCTTAAGTATTTTGTTTCCGTCGAGCTAAAAAAATATACCAGTCTTTGGATGTATTAAGCAAAGGTATGTGAACCAAGTTAAAAGAAAACTTAAATATAACATTTTGAAATGCGATGAGTTAATTGAAATAAAAATCAAACGCTCGGTACTAAAGATGTAAAACATTGTGAAGCCTAGAAACCATAAAGTAAAAAGACATTTATCAAAGAAATGTAGACTTACATTTGGAAGAAGGGTATCAGTATGGCGCCAACTGATATCTCCAGCATATCTCTCGAACACACATATTATATTTTCTTGAACATACGGCTTCCCATTTCCATCCACAAACACCCCATCCATATAATACGAATTCCTTGGACAGTCATTCAATGGCACCAACGACGTCGACAACAATCCTAATCCGTATTCTCCAGCATCCATATATGTCTTAAAATACCAATGTTCATCAAAATCCATGTACGGCACATAAAGCTCCGATGGAAACCCTTTATACATCACATTTCTGAGCTCCCCTGTTTCTGAATCTCTCACCATTACCCTTGAGATCACCATTCCTGCTCGTTGATCTGGCTTTATATGAAATTCCCACCTCCCCCATTTCACTATATGTCCATTCTCAACTGTAAAGCTTGGTCCTTTCGGTTGCTCTATTGATATCGGGTTTATCTGTTTGATCTCCGGTGGCTCTTTTTCGCCATTGTATATATAATCTGTATTTGCGCTTCTTGGGATTGGGATTCCTTTTCCAGTATCAGCGATTTTGATTACTTCTTGCTTGTTGAGATCTACCGTGACCGTCAGTCCTTCAATTGGTCTCATGTAATAATTTGATGTGCCTTGGAGCGTGTAAAATTGTAATTTGGCAAATCGTCTTCCTTCTTCCTCTTTTCCGAACCAGCCTGGTGATGGGGAAAGGAATTTTACATCCTTGAGTTTCACTCCACGTGCGAGTATGCTCTTTTGAACGTTACTATTTGCTAATGCTACGTCGAATGCACTTAGAAGCTCTTCTATTGTGATCATTGGGTATCCTCTTGTCGGGTTCGCTGTGTGTCGAATGACGCGGTGTAATTCGAGATCGATAGATAGTACGTGGACTTGTTCGTGGAGGATTCCGACAACGGCTGCTCGTCGAGGTGGAAGTGGGTCGCCAAATTCCCAGCTCAATACTAATGATTTGTCTGGCTCTTCTAGTGCTAGAGAGTGAATTGTTGGAAAAGAATTTGAAAATGGTTCGTAACTTGATAGAATGTCTCTAACTTTGTTGATTTCTTGGACAGTGAGTGGATCTAGTGGATGGTGAGGGGCTTTGGACATGAGGCTAATGTGTTTTTCAAAGCTTTGTTTTTCATCATTCATGTCTTCTGGTGGAAGGTTTACAAAAATTGGAAACCAGAGACGAGAGACTACAAGGACGGTGACGATCGAAAGGATCAAGAAGCATAAGGATGAAAGTTTGTCCATTGATATGGATTCAAATTTCTTAAACTAGCACTCGGCTTCGAGCTTCTATTAATGGATGTTTTCTTGTCTTATGGGGAGGAATCCATGTCCAGTTATTATTTAGTACCTATAAAAAAGAAACTAACATTTCTGATAAAAATTCAACCATATGATAAAGTCAGACCAAATAAAAAATAGGCATGAGAACTACATTAATTAAAGAATATAAAGCAAAATTGTAAGAGAAGGAGATACTCTGTCTTCTTCTTCTTCAATGAAAGACAATGGTGGACAAAAAGATAAGTCTTAAAAAATTCAAAATAAGAAAAGAGAACAAAAGATTTTATTATATCGTTGTAGAACCCCAATCAAACAACATGGAGAATGTAATTAGGGAAAATTGTCTTCATCGACACCTTAAGGTGTCAAAAGCTCTTGATTGGACCAAAGATAAGATACATGACCTTAGAACAACCAATAAACATCAACTATGGTTGTATTGTACAAACAAAGACCAAAACAAAAACACCCAGAAAGCCATAAGTTTCAGCTGACTATGGTAGATAACGAAGAAAAAGGAGAAGAAAAAAGAAAAAGCAGAGAAAGAAGTGCAGCAACCAAAATTACAAGTAGGAAGAAAAAATCAGAAGAAAACAGAGTGAGAGAAAGCTGAAGGGCAATCAATAAAGGTAAAGAAGTAGAAATTAAATAGTTTAACGAAGCATGAGAGAGAGAGAGGGAGAAACAAACCTTAGTCAAGCAGCCAATTTGTGGGCAACTTGGCGTTGAGAAGGAGAAGGAGAGTGAAAGAAAAATGGAAATCTCAAAAGATATTTATATCAACAATTTCTAGGTCTTAACATTTGAGCAATAAAGTGGAGCATCACACATTTTTGTACCATCTCATATTAAAATCAAGCGTATAAATAAGAAAGGATGTGTCAATTAGTGACTTATTATATTTTCCTCCCATATTCCAACTAAAAATATTTAATATATTTTTAAAATAAAATAAGAAAAATTTAGAGATTTTCTCAAAATGTAAAAAAAATAAAATCCACATCTATCATTGTTAAACTATAAAATAGTATTATATTTGTGAGTTTTTTTTTTCTTTTTTATCATTTATTTCATCCAAATAAAAGTGACCAAGATTGAGAGTTTAGTGTGGAAAATATTCATGAAGTAGCTAATGCAAGTTGTCTCATTAAATTAATGTTTATTTAGTTCCAATTGCTAAATAAAATATTAAGTCAAATTAAGAGTGGAGATTACAACTCAACTCTTTTGAAACCAATTTGCTAAAATATATTCTAATCAATAAAAACGTTTTAATATTACTTTGTTTTTTCTAAATTCCTTTTTATATATTTGTAGTGTTTCTACTTCCAAAAGGTTTGTTTTTTACTTTGTACTTTTACCGATTTCAATAACAAAGTTTTATAGATCAAACTTTAGTTCATCGATTTAAATTTTTAAACTTTAGTAAGTTAAGTTTAAAGTTGTCAAAAGCATAACTTTCACAGTAGAGTTAAAGAAATAATGTTAGTTCTAGACAAATGCTAGAATCAAATAGATAATAACGATTTGTCATTAAATTTGATTTTTTTTTTTTCATTTATTTGTTTTCTCTTCTTTGTCTTTTACTTATTGAGAAATACTTTCACATAAAGTTTTTGACATATTCTAATATAAAATTTTCGAAGGATATTATCATTATATTATTTATGTTCATGAACTATGAAATATCTAAAATTAAATAAGTGATTACAATCTAAATGGATGTCATTATTAGTTCGAAATTATTTATTTTATTCAACATTCAAAGAAAGGTATAAACAATTGATACTTCCCCAAAATTTAAAATAGAAAAAAAAAAATCAAAGGGTTGATTCAATATAGTATGTGGTGGCCATGAGAACATAGAGAAAATGTACTCTTTTTTCTTCGTCTAATAGTTATGCGTCCTTTCTTAAATAAATCACTTGTCCTAAATTTTGGTACATTGATGATGACATAATGTAATATTTCCTTTCTGATTCAAATGGAATTTTTTATATGGTGGGTATTGAAGAAAATGACATTTCATTTTGAAGGGCACCTAGCCAATATTGAGATAGAGTGGATGAAGGACACTTCAATTACTTCATTGTCGTTATTGTTTTGATTTTGCTTTTGTTCTGTGTTCGGTCAACGTTGAGACGTAAATATTTATAAATATAATAAAACTTTGAATCTAACTAAAATTATCTACGTCAATTATCAATAGATTTTAAAATTTTGATATATATATATATAGATAGATTTATTTTACAAAACAATCATTTTATTTTTCAAATTTTTGTTATTATCTCTTATGATTTAAGACTGCATTTCAAAACTTGGATTAAAAAAATGAACATTTTCAAATATAGCAAATAACTTAAGCTTGAAACTATTAGCAAAACTTTTTTTTTTTTTTTTTTTTTTTTGCTATTAATTGACAATTTTCTTACGAGTAGAGTACATACTATAAAAATAAGGCAGTCCCATTGAAAATTTAATAATATTATACAGAAAAAAGGGAGAAAAAATAGTCCAGATAAAGATAAAAGGTACTTTTTTTAGAAATGAAGATAAAAAGGACTTTAATTGGGATAAGTAAGGAAGAAAATAACATAAATGAGAATAAGATAAAGGGGTAGGAAAAGCATAATTCTAAAAAAAAATTCTTTATAAATAATACTGAATGAATCAAAGGCTTTCAAAATTGGTTTGTTCATTAAAAAAGATATAATAAATAAATAAATAAATAAACAATCAAAATTTCAAAACTATACTCAAATTAAATACCTTTAATACATAAATCTAGGCTAAACACATGGGTTTATCTTATCTGTACCAAACATCTATCTTTCACAACTTGTTTCATCACCAAACACTTTCACGTGTTTGACCCATTGCATAATTGAGTTAATTAATTTGAAGGTGAGAACTATTTTAATCTAAATATGAAATAGTAAATACTATAATTAAAAACATTGTAATATATATAAAAATTATTTAAAGTTAATTGTAGATTATATATAATAGTTAGCAACATCAACTATTATGATAAGAGTCTTGAACAAAACAATAATAATTCACCATAGGCATTAATAATAGTAAAACAACAATCTCTTTTCTTGGAACCTTTACAAAAAATTTAGTTATTACCAACAAATTAATCTCACAATTAAATATTTATAAGATATATGAGTTCTATTCATCGAAAACCTTATATTGTCTAATATGATTAGTTTAAATGGACTAATATAGACATTTAATATCCTATATTGTCAAAGATACAAATATCCAACTTTATATATTGGCTTCCCTAATCAAGTACATGTATTTTGTTTATTTTTTTCAACCCTAATAATTTACAACTGTCTTGAAGATTTTTGTTTGTGCTATTTTAACATTTTATGCCATTATAAGAAACTCTTTCTGTCCACACAAGCACATATCTAGATCAACATAAACCATTTTTGGAAACATAAGATCTGTTGGGAGAAAAAAATTTCCAACACAACCTGGAGACGGCATAAGTTATTTTCTCCTAACGTAGAAGTGTTTTTTTTTTTTTTTTCTTTTCATACCAAACATATTGCAGTATTGGTAGTATACTGATTTTTCTACAGATAAAATAAAAATATTCCTTAATACAACCATATCTTTAGGTTTATGCATTTTTCTTGTTCTTTCAAATCACATGCTAAAACTGTGACCAAAATAATGATGAAGAATCTTGATTTTTAAGGCCCCAAAAGTCAAAATGATCTGATGTTTAAATTTTAAGGGGGGATAACTATGAGCTTTAGTTTAATTCATCGGTTAACTTTTATTTGACCATTAAACATAGAGAAAATTATTTTGGTGTTGAAATCAGATTACACAGACAGTGGCTCAAGTCACAGTGAGATGAGAGGGGAGAAAAGAAGATGAAAATTAAGTAGAAGAAGAGAAGACAAATGCATGAAAGGGAAATAGAGAAAGAGATGTTGTTGACAATGACATCAAAGTTGAAAGAGAGAAAAAAAGTTGGAATGAGAGAGGAGAAGAATAAGTAAAGATATAAAATAAATGGAGAAAAGAGAGTAGGGAGAAATTTTTGTAGATGTTTGATGTATTCTAATCCAAGGGTAAGAACAGAATTTTATACCTATAAAAGTTTTTCAAAAACCACCTTTTAGAAAGTTTTTTATTTTTCCCATTTTACTCACACTCTCTACCTTTTTTTTTTTTTTTTTTCTTATATATTTGTTTAATGGAAATTCTTACACACATTCTTAATTAAAAAGAAAAACATTTTAACTCTCGTTGTTTGAGTTCGATTAATGTAAGTAAATAAGTCATTTTCTTGAAGGATGATTAAAAGTAAGGCTAATTGCATTTAAATGACAATCATACAAATGTACAAATTAAGATAAGGGAGGAAGATAATAATGGGAAGAATTGTTTTATTTGAAATGTCCTCGTCTACTTTACTTCAATAATATTTGTTAATCAATAACGTCTCTTTCTTTCTTTTTTCTTTATATATATATATATATATACACTTTCTTTCTTGGCCAACTTCATATAACAATTCTATCAAAATGTAAATTTCACATTATGGACACCACACTTAAGCACGAATATCTCTCTGAAAAAGATGTATAATTATTAGAAAAAGGAAAAGAAAAATACAACTCTTCATCACCACACACACTATACCTTAGATTCGTTAATTCGTGCATAATGAATGGTCGGAGGAAACTTATAACCCTTGGATTTTTCAAAGTGTTTTTCTACCTTCCACATAAATATCAATGCATACCTTTACGTTTACAAGTTGTATGGAGTGAAATCATGTTAAACCAATAAATATTGTTTCCATTTAAATTTTATCGTATCTATAGAAAAATTGTACGCTTGGTATCCATTTAATATACAACTAAAACAAAATCACACAAGCATGCCCAAGATCACATACGATCGTGTAAGTTGATGAGGTTACATAGTACACACCGACGGATTTAACACAGGTTCAAGTGACTCGAATCCCTTTCTAACTTTATGTTGTTTATATATAAAAAAACTTCAAGCCTCACTACTTACATTCTTTTTCCTAGATTATTTTTACTAATTTATAAAGTCTAGCGTCAATAAGATTTATGAATCCGTTACGTTAATATGTAAGCAACCAAGTAAACCAACTATAAATCTTTGAAAGAACAAGGAAGAATAAAATCCTTTGAAATATGTCAAAGAGATTCAAATAGGCTCATACTCGTATCAGGGGACTTCATGGAATGTTTTCCAACCTTGATTTTACAAGAGATCACAGTCTAATCTTCTACGTTAATGTAGGATTTTGGATGATGCATAAATTTGATAAATTTCTGGAAAGGCCAACACTATTTTTGTTACATGTGATTTTGAAGCAGTAAAAAGATTGAGATTAAAAGTAAAACTAAGAGAAGTAACATAATCCCAGAACGGACTCGAGGTTGGCAGGAAACGAGTTGGTCGAGGCCAATAAGACCTTCGTGGCAATTAGGCTGCCTCAACCTCAAAGGTCAAGGACAAGACCAACGAATCCCTCACATGAGGCTAATATGTAATTGGTCATTTATCTGGAACCTCCTAGTGGCCCAATCCAACCCATGTGTGTCCAGTTTTCAAAAGGGTAAAGAAGATAGAATGCTAATATCAAAACTGATAAAGAACTCCTTATAGAACCCCACAATAAACAGAACAGAACAAGACCAACCTGACAAGCATATATAAAGTAAGTTCGTCCTCCTACTAAAAACTATTTTCTTTGATCTTTTTGTTGGAATTCAATTTAAGCATCAGAGTTTGTCTGACAAATGTGTGTGTGATTTTGACTGTTCGTTCTCCTTTCGAAACGAAAAAATTTGTAGCATTTTTTATTTGGCCCCGAATTCAGTCACTAACCAAACAATCGCAATGAGATATTAAAACAGGCCCAGTTACGCAAGGAAGAACAGCCGGCCCAACACACACTAAAATCTACTTTTCTCCATTTTCCTTTTCTTGTTTTCATTTTGATCTTTTAAGTTCCAAAATTACACTTTAAACATTCCTTTTTCACTAAATACTTTATTTTTTAATCTTATATTTTAACATCTATAAATAAATTTGAAATAATTGGAAAGTCAAATTATAAAATTAATTTTTAATTTTTTAATTATAATTAGTAGATATTAATCTCAAGCCACTCAATATTCATTTAAAATTAATTAAGATTATGAGTTCAATTATCCGATACAAATTAATTTTTTTTTTATATATAAAATTACTCATATATATATATATATATATATATATATAAAGAAGGAAGAAGAAGGAAAGGAGGAAAAGGAAGTGAAGGAGGAGGCGGTTAAAAGGGAAGGAAAGGGGAAGGGATTTTCGTTGTGAAGTAAAATGATAGGATTGGAAGAGTGGGGCCAGCCACGTGGTTTTCGGTACTCATCAACCCAAATTCAATAAAATCCAACGAATTGTTTAGAGCCTAAGAAGAGAAGAGAAGAGAACAACAACAACAACAACATCATCATCATCATAATATAGAGGTTTTAGAGCTTTTTCTTTCAAACACAACAACTCAGAAGAGATAGATCTCAGATCAAAATTAACATGATCTTCTAATATGGGAATCAAAGGCGTCTCCTCGGCGCCCGGCGATTTCATCTACTTCAAGTCTCAGGTTCCCCTTCACCGGATTCCTGTACGTTCCTCTCTCTCTCTCTATTCCTTTCTTTTCCCATTATTTCCATTTCCATTTCCTAGGGTTTTCTTTCTCCCCCTTTCTTTTCATTCTTATTCATATCCTTTTGTTCACTCTCCCAGATTGGTACCAAGCAATGGCGATACTATGATTTTGGCCCTAAAGTTGTACCGCCTCTTATCTGCCTTCCTGGTATTGCCGGCACGGCCGATGTCTACTACAAACAAATTATGTTTCTCTCAATGAAGGTACTCTTAGCTTCTTATTTTCACTTTCTTTTGGTTTTTGGATTACTTCGGTAGTTTAATTCACTATTTTTCCTTTGTCCTCGATTTCTATGTTGATTTGTGGTCTGTTGAGATCGGAGAACATTGACTCTCCAGGGTGTTTATTTTATGCAGAGATGGTCTAGTTGAGTATTCCCCCTTTTAGAGATGAATAGAGAAAAGTTGAGTAAAGATAAGAATTGATTAGGATAAGGCTATTGCATAACGTTTGTAAGTTTTTAATGTTGTAGGCGTTTTAAGTTTAGCTTCTGTAGAATGATCTTCATCTATTCCTTACAAGCTAGGTAAAGAGCAAGGTCAACGCTTTCTCCTCTTGTGTGAACATGCATAGATTATAGCGTGTGACTGGAGATACCTTTATTCAAATCACTTAATTTTTAACTAGATAATCTTTTTGTGAAAATAGTTCATTCTTCATACGAATTTGGAATTGTTG
Source organism: Cucumis melo (assembly GCF_025177605.1). Taxonomy (NCBI): domain Eukaryota; kingdom Viridiplantae; phylum Streptophyta; class Magnoliopsida; order Cucurbitales; family Cucurbitaceae; genus Cucumis; species Cucumis melo. The sequence goes on from NC_066865.1 coordinate 22,700,270, forward strand.
CTACCCAAAGGTTATACCGTTGTTGAACTTTTGGATTTCAAGTATATCTTTTTGCCTTTTTGTTTTTTTAATTAGTTTCTGCTTGTAAATCCAAGATGTTTTTGCCTTTACTTCAAAATTTGTGCATTCAACTATCTTGGGAAATATTGCAGAATCACATCATTTTTATTCATACAGGGTTACCGGGTAATTTCTGTTGACATTCCACGTGTATGGAATCATCAAGAGTGGATTCAAACATTTGAAAAGTTCTTGGATGCCATAGATGTTCATCGTGTACGTATTTTGTTTATGTCAATCTCATAATGTTATTCTGTTTTCCTTTGTCTTTCTTGTGATTAATACAACTTCTCTTCTTCTCTTGTGCATGACATGGTACGGATTTTATTTTGTGTGAACCAGCACACTTATTGAGGTTATTATATTTAAGTTTCTAGAAACAAGATTTTGCCGAACATCAACCCTAATTAGGTTTTCTGGTGATGTGTAGCCATAAACCTATGAGAAGAACAGAAATATTTCTAGATACCATGAAATTGAGTAGATTTTGATCTTGTCATTTGGGTATGCATGAGAGAAAAAAATTGTGGTACCAACTAAAATTATTAGTACCACTGGAATTTGTATATAATGTAATTTAGTGGATTTATCTTATCCTCATAGTCTCTCAAATATTTGCATGAGGGTCATTTTCTTCGCTGATTCTGTTTCTAGTAGATTGCATTTGATGAGAGAGGGAAGACTGACGGTAGATGTCTTATATGATGATAGGTTGATAGGTTTCTTCAGGTTGTGTTAATCAATTTTGTGGCTGTTGTTCACTGTTCACGACTGTAACATTTGCACAATATTTATGGTTTTGAATTGATTGGCAAACTAAAGACTTCTAAAGTTTAATGGCCGTGCTTTCAACAGATACATCTCTATGGCACTTCACTTGGGGGATTTCTAGCACAGCTATTTGCTCAACATCGGCCAAGACGTGTTAAATCTTTGATATTATCGAATTCATATCTTGAGACTAAAAGTTTTTCTGCAGCAATGCCATGGTCACCAATGTATGCTTCTGGTGCCATTTTTTTCTTTCTAAATTTAGTTATTTGCTTTATTCCTTGCTGAGTACAAATTTATGAGCTGAAGAATTTTTGTTATTGGGTAAATTACCACAATTATTCTTCATCTACTGCCATAATCTCTGCCACTATAAAAACTAGAAATGCAATTTTGGAGAAGTTCCAATTTTGTCCAGTTGGACTTGAAAAAGAAAATCAGAAACTGAAGACTATTTCCATTGATAAAATAGAAAAGTAAGAGACGGACAACCCCAAGCAGAGAGAAGCAAAAGCAGCCCAGCAGTCATTCCTAAATTTTTAGGATTTTAAACCATTTGGGGAGAGAACGTCACTCGGAAACCAGTGCTACAATCTTCTTAGTTCCTAATAACCCCAACCCCCTCCCCTTATGGAACGTAAATCCATGTTTGCATTAGTACAAGGAAGATTCCCTATGACCACTTCTCATTCTCAAGCTGCAATATCTGATCTCATTGGTATCGTATGTTATTAGTACAATGAGTTTAATGGTGGCAACTTTGGAATATATATCTAGTTCCTTCGCCCTGTCCACCTCCCTAAACTTTTTTAAATTCTTTCCAGAGCGCAGTTTTATTGCATAATTTTTAGCCTTACCTTTAATGCTGTCATGACATGTTCCTGATCTACCTATAATGTAATAATGTACATATTCCTGTAGATCTGTCTCATCCAAATTTTTGTGTTCTTCAGTATAAAATTTTCCTTCAATATTAACTCGCAGGATTTTGGTATTGCTTTCTGCAGTGTTAGTTGGGCACCCTCTTTTTTGCTGAAAAGGTATGTCTTAACAGGAATTCGCGATGGCCCACATGAACCTTTCATTGCAGATTCTGTAGACTTTGTTGTTTCTCAGGTAACTATGACTCAGTTCAGTTAGTAATGGATCAGTTCTGGTCTTCTAGATGGTTCACTGTTTCTTGTTTTGTTGAACATGTTGTAATTCTGATTGAAGTGTGCAGTATATTTTAGACTTCCAAATAAAAAAATCCCAATCTCCTAGAGAGAGTTTGGCATGACTCCTATGGGGACGTGTTATATGAAATTGTATGTACATTCACCCCTTCATGACATGCTTTAGGAGAATGGCCTCATCTTTTTCTCAGTCAAAGATGATGTATCATGTGCAAACGGTTAGCTCGTTTAGCCCTGAATATAATATTATCAGTTCAGGTGGAAACGCTTTCCAAAGAAGATCTGGCATCAAGGCTGACCCTAACAGTTGATGATGCCTCAATTGGGCCTCTTCTTCTTCCAGATTCGTCTATTACCATAATGGATGTATGCCTTCTAAGACTTGCTGCTTTAGTATCTATATGTAACTTGATATCTTGATTAGAAACCTCACTTTCTTCCCTTTTTCTCCCCCATAGACAAACGACTATTGTGCGGTTCCATTGCAACTCAAAGATCAACTGAATGAAAGGTATCCTGGAGCCAGAAGAGCATACTTGAAAACAGGGGGTGATTTCCCATTTCTTTCACGCCCTGATGAAGTTAACTTGCATCTTCAGGTGAATACAACGCCCCGCAATATTTTTTTTATGTTCAAATCTGCCCCTATCTCATCTTAAATTATCTGCAACAGCTGCACTTGAGACGTGTTGGCGTAGAAGCTCGTCCAGATTTGGTCCAGATTGCTTCACAAGGAGGAGGTAGCGACAGTGGTCCGAGTGAAAAGAAGGACGAAAGAGATGGTGATGACACACATAAGGATGACAATGAACACACAGAAAGTTCACCATCCGAAAGTCAAGTATCTCCAGCTCCAGAGAGTTCAGAATCTCATAGTATAGACAATCAGCTACTTAACAATGCTAAAGCTTGTTATTTGGGTAACCATGGAGAAACTATGGTACTCGTGATAATCAACAAAATATTACTACAATATGTTCAGATGATATGTGTAAGTTTGATGCTAAGCATGATGGATGCTAGTGACTCAACTCACCTGTTGTCATTGATACCAGACAGGTAGGATTAGACAAGTTTTATTGTGAGCAAAGTTGACCCTCTGTTCGTTTGTTTCACGGTTTCATCAAATTCTTATTTGATTTTTTTTTTTTTTTTTCATTTCTTTCACATCTGTGAGCTTCATTTGTTGTAAATTTTCATTACCAAGTTTGTCAGGCTGAAATATTGTAGTTCTTGGATACGTTATAATCATTAGACCAGACAGGTTTTTTAATACAGGATTGAAAGTGTTCATTTCTGTTTTTCTTTTGATCCTATATAAAACCTCGTGAAGAAACTGTGCAACTCTTGATGAGTAATATTTTGCTTTGTCATTTTCGTAATAATTGCAAACCAACCCCTAGAACGCTGCTTGTGACTAACATAAATTCAAACACAACTTAAGAAACCAAGGTTCAATATATTTTTTTTGCGAAGTAGAGTTAAGAGTAGCTGAGTTCATCTTCCTCGATTATGAACTAATCACTCAGTACAGAATAACAAAATTAATTTTGCTTCAAGTGTATAATACTACTATCATTTAGAGGAAACACGAACCATTAAGGCTTTCTGATTTGCTTTTAAATCTGTTCAAATAAGTCTACAGATTCCGATAATAAAAACTGAAATCAAAACTGATGCCATAAATAGAAACCAAGTTGCAACTCTCACTGATCCACCTGACCTCACAATGACTGAAGCAGATCACAGATTGAATCGTATAGCCACCAAATCACTCAAAAATCAAAATTAAGCAACCAGGGTGCTGGCAGTCGTTGACTCGCTGCAAGGGAAAAATAAACTTCATAAGGCAGTTGCTTGTCAATCATGGACACATATATAAAGCATCATAATGTACCCTACATCTAAATCATTTATAAATACCAATATCCGACAATTGACATAAAAATAGGAGATCCAAATGCACAGGAGGATACTAGCCTCCGAAATCCAAAAGGATAAACACCACAAGACTCCAAGTCAATAACCCAACATACAAAACCAATAATCAATACAACGACTTCCTACAAAATGTCACATTTTTGTGCCCTAAATTTTTATATCAAGCCATTCTACGTCAGTTTCTATTGTATCACAGACAAAATGTTATCTTCCATGCTACCCTTCTATGCTTCCTTGTTACCATCGGGTTTGAATTATGGAATGAATATGCACCACAGCATATTCTAACATAAAACTCTATCTACAGAAAGGTCAATATGATTCTTGATACACATGAATAAAGGTAATATTATTTAAGAAATAACTCAAACTGGACTATGCTTAATACCACAAGCTTCAAAAGAAGCACTACAACATGGAACAAAATTAATGATTTGAAAGCATCAAAGATAAATCATAGTAATGAATTACATTGTACGATTACATCATCTTATCAAATATGGCATACGATTGGAAGAAAACTTACTATTTCCAAACTGGTGGAAGCTTCTTGGTTTTCTTATAGTAACGAGCAAGTCTGTGAATTCTGCTCTCCACGAGAATCAATCTGAACTTGGAGTCTTTGTCCTTCCTGTTCCTCTCCAAATGCTTACGGATGGAAACTGCTTTCTTGATTAAGTGATAGAGATCCTCTGGAATCTCAGGTGCAAGTCCTAGACAGTAAACCCCAAACTACGGTAAAAAAAAATGACCTAAACAACATACAATTTATATACTCGACGTCAGGAAAAAGAACAATACCATGGGCCTTAAGAATACGCAATATTTTGTTTCCGGTAACACTTTTGACCTGGGCAATCCCGTGAGAATCACGAAGAATCACACCAATTTGAGAAGGGGTTAAGCCCTTCTTCGCAAATTTGCAGATATTATCTTCAACCTAAGTTCATATTACATTATGGAAAGGAAGAAAAAAAAACATGACTTTTATAGAAGAAATAACGAGATTGTGGAAGTTAAACTAAAAAACTCAGAACTTTCCGTAGTATACTTACATCCGTAGAAGAGATCTTGAGCCAACTTGGTGGCGTCCTCTTGTAGGGCAATGCAGAGGCGGAAATACCCTTACTGTAATGAGAAAATGTAGTCAATTTTTGCAAAATTTTCAACAAATGAAACGAAAAGAGGAAATCGGAATAAATCGGAAAGAAATCGGAGATTAGAAACCAACCCACGACTATGCATACGACCCATGGTTGTCTCCCTTGGCCCTGCTTCCGCTTCCGGAGTTCGATGAGAGTTGCTCTACTACGACGGCCAGCTATCCAAAACCCTAGCGCGGGATGCCAAACCATTTTATACTGACACCGAATATGTATCTTGCCGCTCCTCCAAGTATTGGGCTTTCACCCTGAAGCCCACATTTACTTCCTAAGCCCACCACTGACTTGTGGCCATTTTCTGAACACTAATCCGTCGGTTACAGAACAACAAAATTTGAGCCCAAATGAGTGCTTATTGGCTTTGTTTTTCCAAAACCAAAAATCAATTTATTAACAAATTAGGTACATTATGTTTTTGTTTTTTTTCTTTTTTTGAAAAATAACTTATAAATAATATTTTTTTAAGAGTATTTTAAAGATGAATCCATAACTTGAAAACTAAAAAGAATTAAAATTAACTTTTGTTTCTAAAATAAGCAAGAAATTTCCGTGTTTTTGTTAAAAACCTTATAAGTTAGAAAAGGGAAGACGATCGTGAATATCTCAAACTAAAAATACAAACAGAAAACAATTATCGTGCAAAATGTGAACTTTTAGATTTCCGATTATTTATTAGCTTCCTTGAATTTTGTTTTAATATTAGTCTTAAAACTAAAAAAAAAAAGGTGGAATTAGTAGGCTTATGAACACTATACGTGTTTTAGAATTATGACCTATGTGTGGCACATAATTAAATTTTTTTTGAAATTATTCGAGAACAAAACTAAACTTTATATTAAATAGATTACTCAAGTTTTTCTTAACGGACATGGTAAACACATAATATAGGAAACTTATTAGACACAAAATTAAAACCTCATAATCTAACATAAGGTGTAGAGTAATTGTTCAACTGATTTGTAATGATAAAACGAAAATAGATATAGTTGGTGCAAGCATGTATGTCAGAAGTAATAAACCTTAGACTAGTTCAATTTAATGTTTCAAGACGATGCAATCATTGTAATTGAAGCACCAGTATCGATGAATAAAGAGTAGGCTTGAATGTTGATAGAAAAAAAAGATACAATATATATTGTTATATATGTTTCAATTACCATAAATGTGTGGATTTTATTGGAATATAAATCACCATTACAAAGTTAAGTGTTCAATAGCTAAGCGAAGAAAATGGAAAAGTGCAGATAACTAAAGAATTGTTGGAAAAAAACTCTTTGAAGCGTTTTTTCATACGGTGGATTCTCATTTTTCAAGGATGAATCATTCTTCAACACATGTTCTAATGGGTAAAAATGACCTAGAACCAATGCACTTCAAAATTTCAAATTAAAATCTTGTTCGTAAAGTTTTCCTGATTGGGAAGGTAAGATATAGTTCAAAGGTGATTAATCCCATCTAGCTAACACATGACCATCGTGTGGGCATTATACCAAAATTTGGAAAACAGTGAAAATCCACTAATATAAAAATTACATAAATCATCCCAATGTGTCCCACTAACTAAAACAAAAAATCTACGTGGAACCTCGTAGTTTAGTATTAGGAAGTGTTGGTTTGTTTGTCATTCATTACGTCAAAGGGAACTTCTACGCCCAAATGAAAACACAATAACTCAACAACAACATTATTTTTATTTACCCTAAAATCTAACAATCGTTTTTTATTTATTTGAAACAAAAGAAGAAACTGAAGAAAGAGAGCAGCAGTTGGAGTAAAAGTCATAGCATCTCAAGCCTGAAGTAATTAAGTTGAAATTTTTTAATCTTGGCCATCTACATCAATCAGTGTTATTTGTATTAAACAAGAAGTTTTGGATTCTAAACTTTAAATTCATCCTACGTCATTCAAGAACCACACCTCGTGGACATTCTAAAAACAATAATATCATCTAAAAATTAATCAAATGGAACTAAAATCTTACAAATACCCATAAAAATCTAAAGCTTTATAGATTAGATATTACTATATATTGCTTCAATGATCTTTTTCACACCTATGTGTAAATAGGAAACATGCAATAATACATTGAAAGCACAGTTTTTTTTTTTTTTTTTTTTGTCTTTCTTTATACAGCTTGGATCACTAAAAATAAATTGATATAATTAATATGAGATTTAGAAGCATATGGAAAATGATGTGAAATAGAGAGAGAGATATATCCAATAGATAATGAAATGTGACACACTACAATATGAATTGGAACATCATAAGATCATAGGATATAGTTGAATTTGGGGCCAAGTGGGGGAAGTTTGGTTGGGAACAGATCCATCAGACAATGACACATCTTTAATTTCATTAAATTAATGACACAGTATATGTTTTGGTTTTGTATGAATGAAGGGAACAATGGGCGCAATTGCAATAATATATATATATATATATATATATATATATATATATATATATATGTATGTATATAGTCAAAGTTTGAGGATGATTTTGCCTTTGCCTTTGCCTTTGCCATTGCCAGCCCTATGTGAAACTTGAATCTCGTGATCAATTTAAAGTCTTCACCAAAAATTCAACTATTTTAAAAATCTTCAATAACATAATCCTCTTCTCATGTAATATAATATCTCAAACTTGACCATTTCTAATTCTTTTTCCCAGAAACTTCTCCGTATTTTCATTTTTCTCAATCAAATTAATGTCTTTTATATCGAGATTCATAATGTATAGTTTTATGTCATTGTTTGCATGTATGTTTAGTCATGTTATAAGATATATAGGGATTTATTTTTTTAGGTGAAAATAGCAAAATACATTATCTACTTTATTTATATATTTTTTGTTAAATTTCAATGAAAATGAGAATACGATGAGATGTTTGAAGAGCGATCAACAGAGATAGCAAATAGCAAACGTATAATCTTAGGTTAAGATTGTGGAAAAAAAATTCATGATACGTAGATAAAAATAAATTAATATCTATATATAAGATCTTTATTTTAAAACTACAAATAAGGAAGGAATAAAACTTGTTATCCGAATATTTTTTAAATATAGTAAAATTAATTAAAATATTTTTAAATTATTGTAAAATTTTAAATATGTATTTGATTGTATTATAATTTTAAAATGTTTGTTCTATTTTGTAAATATTTTATTATTATAATTCTAAATTCCACGTAAATATATAATGGGGAAGAGATTTAAATATTTAAGTATTAAAGGAGAGTATGTGCCCTAAATAGTCTGAGATTAGTTGGTTTGAGTAAATTAATCAGAATTAAATCAAAATTATCTTTTAAAAAGTCAAAGTACTAAAAAGAGAATAACCTTAATAAAAAGCACTGAATTATGTGCTTACACTTGATCCTCAATTCCTAGCCAAAAAGCCAATTAATTGTACCTTTTTTAAAATCACTCTTACACTTAGAAACTTTACCAAAATTTCTTACCTGGAATACTTCATTGTTATATTTAAAATTTGAAAATATGCGTATTTGACAAAATAATACGTGAGAAGTTAAATTATAAATTTAGGGAATTTGCATCGAATGACAAAAAGAAATTAAAAAAAAAAAATAGTCAATAACAGAGTGTTGTCTGTTTTTACATTTGTTACTTTAGTAATTTAAAAAATATAGTGTCATGGTCTTATTATCATTTTTTTTACTATTTTTGCAAACACCCCTAAATTTAATTTCTTTTATTTTGAACATTATGCCTAATAGATAACTTTTCAAATTTTGGATCCAATATATAGATTTCTCTAAACTATAAGAAATTTTTAGTTAACTTTAAAAAAAAAATTATTACGTGATAACTTAAGATCGTTATAAAACGTCAGAATGAACTATATGTATTCTAGATAGTTTCAAATATTTTTTATAATACTAAAATAAAGTAAAATAAACGGTGTTTGAAAAGGGAAATTATCAAAAATAGACTAGAAAAGATACACAATCTACCCAATGTCTAGATCATAGTGCAAATATGGCTAGCATAGTTGTATAAAAAATAACTAAAAGAAGTATCCAATATTAGTGTCTATATTTGATAGAATCTATTCTTATATTCTTTAAATATTTCCAAATAGAGTTTTGTGATCTAAAATAATTTTCTTTCTTTTTTCAAAATTGGTTATTTTTCAATTAAAAAACGAGTTTCGGTAGTTTTTTTTAATTAAAGTATCTAATTCTACCTCGTGTATGTGTATATATTGATATTTATGATTGAATCTCTCTTTCACCATTTTCTAGTATATGTTTCCTCAACAAACAACCGAAACAATCACACGATGGAAGGATGAGAATGAAACAATTTTCTTTTAGGCTTTAGTTTTGTCACATAAATACTAATAAACAAATTCTCTTAAAAGGTAGTTTTAAGAAAAAAATTTCAACAAACTCTTTGTGTTGAATATTTTTAAATGCAACTATGTAAGATTCTAAAACAAACTATTTATGTGGTTAGACCGTTTTGAAACACACATCCAACTTTATTATTGTAAAGTATAGTTTGGTAGAAGAAGAAGAAAAAACATGGTTTAGTATAGTTTGGTAGACAACAAGAAATAAAATATAAAAGGAAACATGGTTTAGTATAGTTTGGTAGACAAAAAATATATATATATATATATATATATATATATATATATATATATATATATATATATATATATATATATATATATATATATATATATATATATAAAAGAAGCATGATTTAGTAGAGTTTGGTAGAAAAAGAAAATGTCTTGTCTCACATAGACCATTTCTTTGAAAAATAAAATAGAGAAGAAAAAGAAAATGTTTTTGATGGAACAAAAATGCCCATATGGACATGAGTAGGCTATTTTATCTATTCCATTAAATTTTATCTTCAAGAATGAAAACTATACAAATCATAGAAATTGACAAATTGTTTAAGAAATATAGCAAAATATTGTAAATATTTGAGAGAGAAAAAATGATAAAAATGATTTTTAAGAAAAGAGATTAAAAAAGAATTGAAGTCAATACGGCGAAATAGCAACGGATGGATTCGGCCTAATCGAAACGGCTCTTTCTTTGAAATAATATTTCCATCACATCTCTCTCTTTCCCAAATTCTCTAGATTCTTCCTTTCTATTTCCTCTTTAAATAAAATCCTTTTTTTTTTCTAAAACTAAAATATTACTTATCATTTCAACTCATTCTTTGACTTTACAACCCTTCAAAATTTAAAATTGAATAACATATCCAAAAATACAAATTTGGGTGGGTGTTAAATTAAACAAACCCTTTTCAAATATGTTAGCTCACGAAAATGTTGTACTTTGACTTATTAACAATTTCATATAATTAATTTTTTTTTTAAAAAAAAAAAAAAATCAGACCTTCAACTTGGTAAGAGATAATAAGTTATTGTATTCCAACTTTGTTTAAGTCGGCAAATAAATTCAACTTATATATTTTAAGGCTCGTGTCGCGTATTAAATACAAGTTCAGTGTATTTACTACACATTTTTTTTTTAAAACCTACCTTGTTCAAACTAAACTAACAACTAAAAAGTGCCATTACAACCTTATAGTGCAAGCTCAGCATATTTTAGGGTCACATCCCCTTAAAGTAAAATCCTTTCACAAGCTTTGTTTAGTCATCAAAACAATTTCACTTTTGATTATACATTCTTGGTGTTTTGACACGTTTACAAATACCCCTTTTTTTATATATAAGAAAAATTAGGTAACCTAACTGTTAAAAATAATAATAACAGGTCACATATCATCTCTATAAGTTGGGAACAACTAAATGAAAATAAATAAATAAATTTCATAAGATCAAGAAAAAAAAAAAAAGGCATTGTGGATTTTAACTAATGAAATTCTCACACGAGAAGCGCAATAGAAATACGTACAAGTGGATCATAATATAACATCAATTCTAAAAAGACATTTATATAATATTAAGATGAAGGTCGGCAATATAATATAAACTTTTGTTTATATATTAGGGAGAAATTATAGCGATGATAAATTAGAAATAAGATATTTAAATCGTGTCACTTACATTTTTTTTTTTTTACAAATATTTTATTTTTTTTAGGGTATTGAGGACATCAAATATATATGGTGTGTATGGGTTTTGTAAGTTCTTGGATGGAACTTGTTTTTTTTTCTTTTTTTTTTTTACTGTTTTTACAAAAATAAAAGTTCGATTACGAGTTTAAGTTTTAGATTTTATTTCACTAAATCTTAGAAAAGATCGTGACTTTAAGTTGTTGTGTCATTTTAAATTTTAAACTAATAATTGTTTCAATAAAATCTTGTATACGTAACATTATTTTAAATACTTAAAGGTAGATTTTTTTTTATAAAATGTCATGCATTTACTCTAATGTTTGAAAAAATCTACATTATGTAACTGTAAAAAAATCATAAAATGTATTGATTGATAGAAATGTGTAAATTGATTCCACATAAAACATGGATTTAAATTAATAATTTAAAGTTTTTAATAGATTTACAATCCCAGAATATGTTTTATATATATATAGAAAAAATGTAACGATGAATGGTATTTAAGGGTATTTGCAAAAATAGCAAAAAAAAAATTATAATAATAGAATTCATATCACTACATTTTTAAAATTGTAAAAATAGCAAATTTACAAGACAGTCTAATAGTCATTTGATATCACTAATTTTGTTATATTTTATAATAGTTGGAATGATTTTGTTATTTTTGAAGATGTTTTGAAGCTAAAGATTTATATTCAATCATATATCTAAAGTTTAATTATTTAGAGTGGTAAATTAATAAGAATAATAGTTGACAAATAGAGGAAAGATAAAAGAAAAGAGAAACCACGGTGGTAATCCAATCTATCCACGTCGGAAAAAAGTGGGCACAATGTCAACGGTCAACAATATCTATTTTTCCATTTATTTAATCTCATAGAGAATAAAAACCCTACCCCCCAAATTCTGCTTCTTCAACCTTCAAGAAACAAAGAAAAAACTATTTTCAGTTTCTCACAAACCAAACCCAAACTGTGAACTTTCAGAGAAAAAAACACACCCAACGGAAAACCCTAAATTACAAATCGTATCCAAAGAGAGGGGGGGATAGGAATCGTACAGGCGATTTGAGAAATGAAGCTCGTTTGGTCCCCTGAGACGGCCTCCAAAGCCTACATCGACACCGTTCAATCTGTAAGATTTTTCGTTTAATTTCATTTCAATTTTATGTTCTATTTTGATTTTTTTTTTTTTTTTTGTGGAGCTTATGATTGATGTATTTCAGTTTTGTGTAAAGTGTGATCTCCATCAAGAATCCGGCGTTGCCGAACTGATTTCAGCGATGGCGGCGGGATGGAACGCGCAATTCATCGTGGAGACGTGGTCGAGCGGCGGAGCGATTGCCACTAGTATAGGTCTAGCGGTGGCTCGCCGTCACGTCGGAGGGAGACACGTGTGTGTGGTTCCTGATGAGAGATCGAGAGGAGAATATTCGAGAGCGATGGAGAGAGCAGGATTATCGCCGGAAGTGATCGTGGGAGAGCCAGAGGAGGTGATGGAAGGATTAGTAGGTATAGATTTTCTGGTGGTGGATAGTCAGAGGAGGAATTTCAGCCGAGTTTTGAAACTCGCTAATCTGAGTTCTAGAGGCGCGGTTTTGATTTGCAAGAACGCGAACTCGAGAAGCGATTCGAGTTTCAGATGGAAAAGTGTTACCGAGAACGGAACGCGGCGGTTGGTCCGATCGGCGTTCTTGCCGGTGGGGAAGGGTTTGGATATAGCGCACGTGGCGGCTGCCGGAGGTAACTCGGGATCCGGCGGAGGGAAAGGAAAATGGATCAAGCATGTTGATCGACGGTCAGGCGAGGAGTTTGTAATTCGGAAGTGAAGCCCAAAACGATGTCGTTTTCTTCTTTCTTTTCTTTCTATTTTTCCAACCTTTGTGAATACAGTTTTGTCATAATTTGTGTATAAAACATATCTTTTTGTGTTTTAGGGAATGGGTTGGGGGAATTAAATGTACTCATCACTGACAAATTTTATTGTATTATCATATCATTTTTTTTCCTCTTCTTCTTCTTCTTCTTCTTCTTCTTCTCTATTTGAGTTTATCAAATTGCTGTGTTTAATATTTTAAACCGTATGCTAAATTTCGAGTGTAATCAAGAGATTTTGATAATTAATTAAGAGTTTGCGTGACTATAAAGAAAACCAAAGAAAAATTTGAGCATATTCGTTGAATTTTTCATTAATTGCTTAAAAATTTTCATATTACAACCTTAAAGGAATGGAAAAATTGCAATCATCTTCTAGAATCATATAGAATTTTTATTATTACGTATAATAATATCAATTTAATTTATAGTTCAACATGTACTTTTTTTAGGTGATATATTGAAATCTTCAAATTGATGTGGTGGTATAAAATTTATATGATGTTTTGGTATGGTGGAATTTTATTTGTACTTGGTTAAATATATTTTTGATTGATTTTTGTTTGTTTGTAAGAGAGAAAGAAGCTTAGTTGTTTCATTAAATTTGTAAGAGATCTAATAAAATAATAATAGTTTAATGAGTGTTTAATCTTGTCAAACACAGAGTTTTGTTGTTACATTAAATTTGTAAGAATCCTAATAAAACAATATAGATTAATGAGTGTTTAATCTTGTCAAACACATCAAATAATGTCAACCACTATTGAGGTGACTAGTTAGGACTTGGGTGATATTTAATCCAACATTTTCTTCTAACAAATGCATCTTTCTAAAAGTATATCGTTGTAATATTAAAATTTAACTTCTAGAAGTTTTATTTTAATTGTATGTTTTGAATGCAAAAATATTATTAAAAATTTAAAGAATATTTAAATGAAAATTATATTGGTAATGATCCTTTTCAACATATAAAATTTGGTTGGAAGTGATGAAGAAAAAAAATCTTCATCGCGACAATGGACCTAGATACCTTCGATATAAATGAGTAAGTTTTCTCATCCAATAGGCTATAGGAGTATGAAAACACCTTCCATTTATTGTGTATTACACCAATGAACTATAATGTGATATCCATTATCATTCATGAAAGATAACAAATACTAAAGATTCATCTCAACGCCATGTCCAATCAAGATTTATGTAAATGGACACCCACGAGTTGTTAGTGAGTGATTCATTTGTAAAATAATAACCAAGAATTCACGTAAATTAGATAATATGATGTAATTTTTCTCTCAAGATGCACATGGAATTCTAAAATAATAACCAATAATAATAAATAAATACGTCCCACATTAAATATCAAAATGTTTAAATCATGGTTAGAATTTTGAATATCGTACCTTCCAAAAATTTAAAAATTCAAGCTCCAACATATTGACGCCACTTCCATCTCTCTTGCCTTCACAAGCACATGGAGGGAGACCGCCGCAGCCCCAGCCCTCCATAACTGACTTTAATACCACATTGAAGTAGATTAAGCAATTCATTGTTGATAATAATATAATCAGCAAAAACATGGGCGTGCCGTTAAAACAAGCTTGGAAATTTAGATAGAAGAGGCAGAGCAAAGAGTTCCAATAATGGGGGGTTTGGGGTATAATCTCAAAACTAAGGTGGGGTTACATACGAATAACAAATATACATAATAAAAAGGTGACATCGAGCTAAAACTGGGCAGAGAACACTATAATTTGTGCATCGCTAAGCAGAAAAATGGCGTTTTCAAACTATTATTATACAGCGCAACACCTGAGAAAGCTATTCTTTATGATTTTTTTTTCTATTGTCAGGAATTTTGAATTTAACTGGCCTTTCATTCAATTTAAGGATCACAAGGTGAAATCTTTCGGCCACAGGCTCTCTCTCTCTCTCTCTCCCCTTGATGCAATCACTTAATTCTTCTCTATGTACCAGACAATGGGGAGCTTGCACATTTTAACTCTGAGATTGATTTTACAATTCCTGAAGTAGATTCAAGTCTGACCGCATTGGATACTCGAGGCCTTGGAGATTAGGCATCCGCTTTATGTCCTCTTGAGAATATGCAGGGATAAACCAGTACTTTTTATCCATTCCGAACACCTGATTCATGAATTAATTTAGTGTAAATGGCAAAAGAATTCTAGCATGTATAAATAATTGATGGAAGGAATCCTAGGATACTAGCTATCTATTTTTAGTCTCACAAGTTGAATTCAACTTTTAAGATTTCCTATAAATGGATAGTTGGATATTACTATAAAAACAATGGAATTGAAGATAATATTACAAAAAAGTTGGGTCCTTGAGGATATTATTGATATAAGTCTTCGCAGATGATGAAAAGTTGGGTTTGTTATCCTAAAATATTTGAACATAGATGCATTTTGGCTTAACTGAATATAATTGAAAACTAAATACAGAATACTGATAGGAATAATGCCAGCCAATTTATCTTTCCTGCACCCTAAAAAGGTAAGGGAGCAGCGAAGTAGAGTTTGTTGGTTGTTACGAATCTAAGATTCGGATAGTTGGGACCAATATGTCATTTTGGAATACAGACAAATCTGTCTTGCGAAAGATAAGGAAGATTAAGTACTATAAAAGCCACTCTGGTAGGGAGAGAGTATCAAGCCTCCGGAAACTTTGGGTACTCGTAACTAAATAAGGATATCAATAAAAAAAATCAGCGTCTAGCTGTTTAGCACCAACAGATAACTACACGACCAATAAGTGAAAAAAAGAATGTCCGCAAGAAAGAGACCAGTGAGTTGAGAGGAAGGTACCTGCTCAAAATTTTTTCTGCGACCGAGGTCATAATGCCATTTCGGAGTGGTTTTCTTCTCATATGCCTGACAACGGCAAATAAAATATCCCATAGGCCAATTCAGCCCCTTTTAAATGTATTAAAGCAAAGCAAACAAAATACTATTTCTCGAAGGTAAAGGCCTTACCTCTATCGTGGTAGTATTGGCTACTACTAGTGATACGTGCAATATCAGAAAACCCATAACACTCAATGCAAATGTTAAATTTAAAACTGTACGGCAAAAGCAAAGAAAATTAGAGATATGTCGAATTATCGTAACTGTTGAACAAAGTTTTCAGTTATGCACTTACTAAATGTGATAAATATGGCTGCAAGGCTACCAGGTGTTCCCGTTATATCACCATCAGAGAAAAAGGCTAAGAAGTATGGCAATAATGACACAGTGACGAGGGTTGTTTCAAGAAATGTGTAAAACTGCATAAAAATAAACAGGATGAGATGATTAGTGAAACTTCCATATATCTCTAATTAGCTATGCACTTCTTATTAAGCGATGAAACAAAATAGTAACTGGACATAAGAAATGCCAGAAGAAGAAGTTAGATTATCAACTACTGTCGAGATAAAATGTTTTTATCTTACACGGATCATAAAAACAAACAAGAAATGCAATGATGCTGCCATAACAAAAACAGAAAATATTACTATAGCACAAGTAGAACATCAATAATGAAAGATTATATCAATTATCAACTGAAAATTTTCCAAAGAACTAGAATATACCCATGCATATATATGTAGCATCATTAATTTTCTAAATGGATAATCCATCACGAGAACCATGAAATTGGAAACAAAGAACTAGATATCAGGAGGAAGCAAATACTATGGTTGTTCATACCAAAAAAAGCAGGAAGTACTTGTAGTTCTTCGCTCCGACACAATTGACAACCCATACACAATGATGGTCCATTTTCAATACACACCTTCCACCTACCAAAGAAAGCATAATCGGTATTTACACCATGTTTACTAGCTAGGACCATAGTAAGCTTCTACATGAAATTTTAAAAAAAAAGTAGGAGATTGAAGAGCTTACAAACAGAACAATGATGGCAACGAGGTGGTTTAAACTGGTTGCACTTGCGACAAAATCGTACTTTTTGATTTGAAGAATCACTTGGCATAGTACCTTGTTCTGGCCCTGCACCAGGACCATTGTATTCTGATGCCATTAAGGGATCAGCATCACCTTTCTCTTCATCCGATTCAGGTCTCCAATAAGGGGGAACAAATCCCGGATTTGTTAGTACAACCGAAAAGTAGCTCCATAATAGCATCACCAGCTACATAAACAGATTGGTAAATCAAAGGTTTCAAACTATATGAAATATACATTTGCTATTTTAAAGATGAACCCACAACATTATCACAACACATCTTTTCAACTTCAGAATAAGGCATAGTGTTTATTCTCTTTTTAGTTATTCCGGCCCAAAGTACCGCCATTTTCCAAAACAAACCAAAAAGAAGAATCCCATAGAAATTTTATTCTCTGCATAAAGCTCTTCTACGAGCTAACAAAGAAATCAAAAAGCAAACGGTGGTCACCTAGAGCAATTAAAAAATCTACAAGATAGAGAAATTTGAAGAATCATCTGAAATATTAGTCCCCCTAAGCCCCAAAACTAAGAAACAACATGCAACAAGCAATTACTTTCTGCATTAGGATGTTAAATTTTCTACAAGTTTACATTTCCTAAGTAACTCATCTTAAAGCAAAGTTGAAATTCGTATAACCTAGACGAGAAAAAGAAAAGGCAGGAACTGCCAAGGTCCACAAGAAGCTAAATTGTGGAAGTCAAATTAAGTTGGGCTAGCAGTATACAAATGCCATAGAAGCTGAAAAAGGGGGGAAAAGTAGACTTACCAAAGAATGAAACAAGAGCAAGACTAGGAGAGCGGTAAGCGAATTGAGGCCTCCGCGAAAGAGAGCCGGACCATAGTTGACGACGACCAAAGCGTAATAGGAGAGACCAATTATACCTAGAACTAAGAGAATCATGATGGAACCCAAAGCACGCAGTGCCGAGCAGAATTTGAAGACATTCCAAGACATTTCTGCTCCTGATTCTGATCTCGCAAAGGGAAAGGATGAGAAATGACGAAGGGAATGCGAAATCGGAATCAGAAACCAGCTGCGAATATGATCGAAGTTGCGATTTCAGAGCCGATTGGGAAACATTTTGGAATAATTAAGAATTCGAATTGGAAGAGAGAAATGAAGAAAATCGAACAGTGGGGGATCGAAAGATCGACCAACGGCGGAGGACTAATTCCGGATGAAGAAACTCGAAATTGCCCCTAATACAAAATTATGAAGAAGATAATTCCGATTATACGTTTCCATATGTTCCGACGCGTCGTTTTAGTACGAAAACAACAAAGAACAAACCCGTGTGCGTCCGGATTAATTTATTTATTTATTTATTTTGAGGAAAGTATTATTCTTTGGTTACTTATTAAATTGTATTTTACGGAAATTTAATTTGCTCGTAGACTCAAGCACGATTTCAATCAATTTTGGATTTCTTTTTCAACTGTGGTTGTTTATCAATCAATCCTTGAGGTGAGGCACTATATCTCAATCCTTACTTCTTTCATCATTTTGATTCTTCTTCTTTCTTCATTTGTACAAAGTGTTGTATAATTTGTATACCACAATTGCAATTTTTGTGAAAATCAAATCTCTTGGGAAGAAAAAGAGCATGCCACAATTACCACAACTTACTACTACTAAGTATTAAGGAATAATAATAATAATAATAAAAAAAAAAAAAAAAGAAAGAAATAACCCTACTCTAACCTATCATATAAAATATAAAGAAAAATTTATTTAATGTTAATTAAAATGTACTCTCTCTTTCTTGTCATTTTTGTAATCATTATATTAAAAACATTAATTATACACTAAAATTTGGACCGTAATAATTTACTATGACTCAGTAAAGTTATAATGATTATAAAGTTACAATGTTATTTATGATGTTAAATAATTGTTCTTTTTTTGTTTAACACATCATTTAGGGAATAATGGATTTAAGTTGTATTTAAGTTGGGGATTAAACAAAAGATAATTATAAACTAGAATACAATAATACAGACTAAAACTAATTAAAGCTTGTCTTAAGGTTCTTCTACAGTGTAAAAGCCGGTATGTAGTATGTAAACTAATTATCTTTAAAATGTTTTCGAATGAAGAGACAGAAGTAATAGCCAAGGAACTAATTTTAATTTAATTTTAAATCGCTACTAATCATAAATATCATGTTTATTACTAATTGTATAAGTTGTTTTGTTGTCTCCAACAATTTGAAATATAACTGTTTGTCATATTTTTTTAAAAGTAATCATTGCAAATTCGGTAAATTATCCTTTTTATCCTTTGAGATTTGAGTAGCTTTCTCGACTACTGCATGTCAATATTGTTATCCGTAGGCCAAGCTCACTAGCTAGAGCATTATAGTGAACTCACATATATATAACCCACTAAAAAATAAATTACAGTTTTTTCTTTCATATATCACCTACTATGACATTACCGAATCAAGATTTGAATATAAGCTCAACTAATAGTATGAGAGTTTTAAATTTTACAATATTGAATAGTTAGAGAAAATTATAACTTCTCTTGTTAAGGATCATTTGAAGAGGCTTATAGAAGCATGCAAGTTTACAAATCCAACAAATTACATCCAACAATATTCAATATTTCTATTAAAACATAAGCTATTTGCTATAAACTATTTGCTCCTAGCAAACTGTATCAAACAACATCCAATAATGATTCTATCGTACACACATAAACCACACACAACCAATAAAAATTTCCAATTAATATTCAACAAAAGCTAAGGAGGAAGATATCACTTTATTACATGACCAATTAGCTACTTGAGGAAATTCTAAAAGAGTAGGGAACAAAAACTTGGGTAACCGACTATCATTCCCATTTATTTCATCTGGTAAGAACTATTCATGAAAATTTCCAACCATAAGTTTCAAATCTCATAATTTACGAGAAAAATTGAATTTGAAATAAACTCAATTCTTGAAAATCAATCCAAGGATTAAATGGTGTGAGTTCTCTCGCAATATAATCTTTTGACATCAAAAGTGCCCTTGAAAGTACGTAAACGACACGTACTCTTCTTCCTCTCCTAACACCGAAAAGGTTCAAAATTTCAATAAATGTTCATTCACATACAAAAAGAACAATGTCAATCCTTCCTATTTTTCCAGACTTTCCTTTTAAATAAAAATTGTCCAAGTGATTTTGTTGTGCCATTCAACAGTACTTGCTCTAGTTTATACAAAATTTCAAATCTTTGGTTGGACATACAAAGTAGTTATGATCCTTTTGAATAAGCCAACCTACTTGACATCGGTTTTTGTGTTGGGTAGTCCAAAACATTCATAATATATAAACAGAAAATTTAGTACATTAAACTATGAAAAGATGCAGCTACCACATTAATTCATTTATTAACTTCTTTTTCTTTCTAAAAACTATACCATTATGCATTTGTAAAATCCTAAATTACATTAAAAAAAAAAAAAAAAAAACTAAAGTGTAATTTGCATATATTACCTTCTTAAGATTGAATGTCCAATTTCTTATTCATCTTCTTAGTGTACTAACAATATAAAAAAAAAAAAAAATATTTGATCTTGTAAATGTTAATTACTTTCACTTAAGCTTTGATTAAAGTTTCAAAAGTAAAGTTGAATTAAATTGTTTTTCAAAAACTAAAACCTACAACCTAAAAACGTGACGAATGTATGGTCCCAAATTCCAATCCCACTTGAAAGGGAAGGAATTAAAATGATGGTAAGAATAAGAAACAACAAACACAAGTATGGAGGTGATTGGCGGCTAGCAAGAAATCATCATTAAAATGTTAGAAAAGAAAAATGAATTTCAAAGAATTCAACCCTTTAAGAAAGGGAATATTATAATAAGCAAGTGATTAAAATGGAAATGGTTTTTTTTTTTTTTTTTAGTGGGGTTGGTTTTCTTTTTGAATTGTTGCTTTTGAGAAAGACTTGGGTGCACCACCTGAAAAGAATTGTTCTTTTTTTTGCGATTGTTTTCAAAGGAAGAGTGGATTATAAATGTGGGAGTAAAATGGAAAGTGGGGGCAGAATGGCAGTACAAAATATTACAACAAAGAACCAATCCAAGGGTTTTGGGCAAAGACTGTGGCTGTGGCTGTGCCCACAAGTGGGGCTGCCAAACCCAAAGGCCAAACGGCTATCCCTTGCGCTACAATACACTTCCTTTCTGCCGTCTTTGAGTCCGCTCCCTATCCTCATCCATTCAATTTTTTTATCACACGTTCGGTTACATGTGATAATCATTAGATTTTTCTGTTCTTGTTCAAGATTAAATTTATTTTTTCTCGATTTCTTATTACGATTTGCAACTTTTGTTACAAGTAAAATAGTTGAGAAAATTGCGCGTGGATTTTTCATTTTTTATATTTGTTTAAGTGTTTAAAATATTGATAAAAAGGATTAAGAATGCAAGAAGTTTAAAGATAAAGAGATTGTTTATATAATCATAGAATATATCGTGATTAGGAAAATATTGAAAAAATAATTAAATACATGATTATTTTATAAGATGTGTCTAATGACAGTTTAAATAGATAAACAACAAATATCTTAACTCTATATCATTGACATCTGATTTAAATTTTTTGGCCAAATAATCGAAATGTGTGCATCAAACTCATTGACATTGAAACAACTCTATCTTTAGATAATTTCTTCTTTATTTAATTAATAAATTGATAGATCAAAACTTCTTAACAATGATATATCTTTAAAATTTTGCCTAATTTTATTTTGTTTCTAGGCATTAATTTTGTAGGGATTGATATTTTTCTAAACTTGTTGGACATGAAAAATCAAACTTTAATGAAGCCTATTTTTGTTTCTTATCTAGCTGTTTGAATTTAATTTATTGGCCTAATTAGTTTATTGACACCCAAATGTTTATAGATTTAAACATCTTTTATAAACAAATCAATAAAATTTTTAAAAATAAGGATTGATGTACTTTACAGGTAAATATTGAAGTCAAGTATTCGAGCTATTTCCCTGACTTCTTTTTACTTTTTTAGAAAGAACTACTTAATAATTATTGTATTGTAATATATACATTTAAGTAACTTTATGGTTGTCTTATTTTATCGAAATTAAGTGAATAAATTAACAATAGTCTATAGAGAGTAAGTTTATTTTAATTGATTCAATCAACAAAGTCTTATAACATATATTTATTTATTTATTTACATCACTTTATTCATTACAATTTTTAAGTGTTAACTAAAACACATATTTCATTTGACATATAAGTCTATCACTAATTATTACAAGTTTTATAGTTCAAATATTTACGTAAAATTGCACTAAAAAAACTACTAAATTGTCGTTTAAATTCATTTCAAACTATAACACACATGATCAACCATATCCATAAATAAATATCAACCCTAATGATATATTGAAAAGAAGTAAAGAAAAAAAGAAGTCCTAACCATTAAAGTATAGATTCACGTACAAACCTTATTGTTGGCTTTTGGCACAAATTTAAATAAAATACTTTCTAAATAACGAGAAGTTGTATTAGAAATGGTTTCTGTATTCGTAATTTTGTTAGATCAACCATAAATTAAGAGTGATACATCCATCAAATCTTTCACAAATCCATTATAAGAAATAGGACTCTAACCTCTTGATCATGGGTATGGTCATAATTTTCTTTCTACATAATGATAAAAGTTGTATTAAAAATGATGATCATCCACAATCCCTGTAAAAGTAATAGACAATCTTTTTCTTTGGAAAAATAAAATAAAAATAGTAGGAAAGTTCATTAAATAATATTTGGAGAATGAAATGAGAGAGAGAGAAAAAAAGAGTAATAAATGAGGACAGGTGGAGAGGGGAAGGATTGGATGTGAGAGTTAAATGTTGACAACAACCACATAAGCCTAAGCCTACACTCTCATTATTAAATGCTTCCTTCCCATTCCATTTTCATTTAACTCTCCTTCTCCACCTTCCACCACTCCCTTCATTTATTTCTTTCCAACCTCCTCCTCCTCCTCCTCCTATCCCTTTTCTCTTTTTTACCCTAAACAATATTCAATCAAAATATCCCTAAATAAATATATTTCAAATTCAACCTTTTATGATCAAGTTTTTTTTTATCTATATTCGTATATAATTCCAGTATATTTTTCATTTTTCCAAAAAAAAAAAAAAATTACAAAAGAGATTAATATATTAATGAACGTTTGATTTTGTATTCATACTAATCATGAATCTCCTTCATTCTCTATAACACTACAGTAACAAAGTTTTGAATCTTGTTTTAGTTAATTTTAAATGAAAAAAGAATCCAAATAACAACCTTTTAATACAACAAAATTAGCCTAAGATTTAAAATATTGTCTAAATTATGTCTTGTAAAAAAAGTCAATTGGTTAAATTAATAAATTATAATTCATTCACCCTATTACAGAAATACATTTATGATTACCTTTTCTAAATTGGTTTGATTAATTATTATTGGAATTAGAAAAGTAAAAGTCACATTGATAAATTTAGGCATTGGGGGCATCTAATCTGTAGGTGAAGCTGCCTAAATAGAATCTATTTTTATAAGCCCTCAATATATATACAATCATTATTATTGGTACAAAATAATAACACACATATATATAGAATAGGGCCTAATATAGAATCTCTTTGTTTAGAGCTTTTGAGAACTATATGATTAATTAATCTTCGGACAATTCGTGCCTTAAAGTTTGGACTCATTGCATTTATCCAAATAAAAAAGAAACAAAATTTGGATTCATTACCTCTATAGAACAAAAAGAAAAAGAAAAAAAAAAGGGGGGGCTTGAACTATTATTTCTTTTGGATTATTGTTTAATGTTTGTGGATCTATCTATTTCATATGAATGTTTGAAGTCTTATGAAGTGTTTATTAACTCTTTCTACTCTCAATCTTATGTAATAAAATTTTGAAATAAAACTTAGTTTTAGTACTGAAATGAGTGATGATAATTAATTAAAATAGTCCTTTCAAAAAAGAAAGTTATTTATCGAATTTCCAATTAAATAGGTTTATTGGGAATGGAAACTAAATTGGGTCTCATCATTTTCCCTTCTTCTTCTTCTTCTTCTTCTTCTTCCTCTACTTCACCTCTCGAAAGAAAAGAGAAAAAAAAATTCAGACCGTTTTGTTTTTAATCTTTTCGCTGACCACAGCTCTGAATCCAAATTCATCATTACAACACGACGAAACTGCTACCTAAGAAAATGAAACCCAACGAAAAAGATTGCTTCAATCGCCATTAATTCCCTCTTTCTCTCCCACGTACCTCTTCCTCCCAACAAACAAACAAACTGGATGTGGCTCTGCCTTTCCCTTTTCTCATTTCCGCCATGGCTGCTCCTTCACCCACTTCCTTCATTTCTTCTTCCCATTTCACGCCGGTGAGTCTCTTCCCCAACATTTTTTCTACAATTTCCCATGTTTTCTCTTTTCCCTCCCCCCATTTGATGAATTTCATTGCAGATTCAAGAATGCGACAGAGAAGAGCGGGAGGATACCTCAGCCGCCGCCGGTGGATGTACGGACCTGGGAACTAGTCCGAAGCTTTACCCGACGCCCTTGAATCGGAACATGAATGGGAAATCACAGACGGTTAAGAAACGGTCCGAGTCGGAGTCTGATTCTGTCTCCAGTTCTGACGGGCCGGTGTCGTGTAACCGGTGTCGTCCTCACGCAAGGGAGAAGATCTCTGTCGTTCCTTTGGATAACAGCAATGGTGTTAATAAACAAACGTATTTCTCCATGGCGAGTCCTAATGGTATTTTCAAATCGCTAATTTCTTCGTTAACGCGTAAGAGTCCGAAATCGATTAATGAGTCTTCGGCTCTCACGGCTCGAGAGGAGCAATGGAGAGCTGCCGTGACGGAGTTGTCGCAGAAGCTAGTTCAGGCGACAAGGAAGAGAGATGAGGCTGTTATGGAAGCTTCTAGATTAAAATACGCCATGGCTGAACTGGAGAAAAAACTGGACAAACTCGAGACGTATTGCCATAGTTTGAAATCCGGGATCGAAGAATGTAGCGGTAATTCGCCTTGCCAAATTGGGAAGTATAATCAAATCCAGAGTTTTCAACAGAGTAATCAGAAGCAAGTAATAGAACATTTCTTAGTTTCGGTATCGGAATCTCGATCTTCGATTCGTCTTCTTAGTCGTTCACTGACTCTGCAACTCCGTCACGTCGGAGCCAAAGTATACGAACGAATTTCCCTTCTTCTTCAACCTTACGATATCAAAATCTCATTCTCCAAAAACCCTAGAAGCATGCTTTTCTACCTTGAAGCTCTACTCAACCAAGCATTCTTCGAGGATTTCGAATCAATTGGATTTCAAAAGAACGCATCGACTCAAGTTCTAAATCCAATCGAAAGATGCGAAGCGAATTTCGAATGTTTCAATTTTCTCCATGAATTAACCTGGGAGGAGGTTCTAAGCAAAGGCACAAAGCATTTCAGCGAGGATTTCAGCCGGTTTTGCGACCGGAAAATGAGCGAGATCGTGGCGATGCTGGGATGGAACAGAGCCTGGCCGGAGCCGCTGCTGCAGGCGTTCTTCAGCGCGTCGAAGAGCGTGTGGCTTCTGCACCTATTAGCAAACTCCGTACATCCAAATCTGCCAATTTTCAGAGTGGAGAAAGAAGCCGATTTCGATTCCGTTTACATGGAGGACATGGGCGGCGATAAGGCAAGAAAGCTGATACCGTCGTTGGTCAGAATAATGATTTCCCCTGGTTTCTATGTTTACGGCAGTGTAGTTAAATGCAAGGTGTTGTGCAGGTATAACGCCGCGGCCGCCTCCGCCGTAACCGCCCCCGTATTGTCACCGTAATCTAGGGGAGAAGAAAAAAAAAAAAAAAACAGAATTTATCGCTCATTTTGTTTTGTTTTTGGTTTTATCCATTAGTTTAGGAGTGATTGAATTTTGGTATAATGAAAGTAGAATTTTAGGATTATTACTTATTAGCGGTGTGGGGTTTGCTAATTTAGTGTTTGAATAATAATAATAATAATAACAATAAAGTTTGAAGAGGAACAAATTTGCAATTTCTTTTGTGAATTATTATTTTGGGATCTATTGTTTTGTGTGGTCTACTTTTCTAATTCTTTGTTTTGTTTTGGGAATTTGAGAAATAGCTTTGGCTTTTTGTTGTTGAAGAGAGATCCAAGGAAGATGAAGGGATGCATCCATGTGAGTCAAGTTGCTTTCACTTCTGAACCTCTTTTCAATCTTTTTAAACTTTGAATTCATAGTTCTCTTCAACCTTTGTCTTTTGTAGGACAATATCCTTTCAAACTTATCCTTACAAATTTATGCTAAAATATTACCTCTTAAAAATTTAGAAACCAAATATGCATATTCTTATAAGATGAGGGCTAAACAAGTTAAGATTTTGAAAACCGCTAACGGGAGCTAAAATCTTAAGCTTTGTTTATAGTGACTAGGAGCTCATATTTTTTTAACGGACGATGCTTCTAATATTTTGCCAAAAACTTAACTTCATATATTTCATAGTATCTATAGTGTTTGTTTTTTACTTTCTTTAATCTCTTTCACTTTTAATGCCTGTGAAACCTTTATGACATTTTCACCGTTCAAGATAGGTTTGAAAAATTGCAATTCATTAATTGTAAAGTAATTTTAACTTTAGTTGTA
The DNA here is from genome assembly GCF_025177605.1 of Cucumis melo. NCBI lineage: Eukaryota > Viridiplantae > Streptophyta > Magnoliopsida > Cucurbitales > Cucurbitaceae > Cucumis > Cucumis melo. The sequence continues at coordinate 22,726,984 of NC_066865.1, forward strand.
ATTTAAAATGTGAAATTTTAATAACAAATTATAAAAATCAAAGTAAAATAAGTAGATCTTACCAAATAGAATCGTGTAAATCGACCGTAGCACTTTATATATATAGCTTTAGATAGCATTTTTAGGGTATCATTCTTTTTATATAATTGCAATCAATGAATGGTAATGTCTTATAACCGTTTACAAAACTTTCCAACTATAAATTTGTGATAACTTTTTAGGGGTAGGTTTTCTTTCTTTAGCTTTATTTTTGTTTTCAAACTCTTTTGGAATCCTAGCAAGCATTAGAATATAAGTACTATTAATTCCCAGTACTTAAGGACGTATCATATTGATACGTTTTTGTTTTAAAAACAGGATTCCTATATATATAAACACATAATATATTTTGAAGGAGAACTTTGTCATGGGATAATTTGGATTGAAGGGTAAAATGGGGGTTTTTGGACAGAGTAATTGGCAGCCGAAATAGACTCAACTTGCTTCAGCTTGCTCGGAGCTAACCCCTAAAGTACGATTGCTGGATAGATCCAACCAAAACTGAGCACAAGCCCAGAAGAATAGGCTTTACCTCGTTGAGGGTGCACCCAAATGAATAGTTACAGGCTAGGTTGGCCCAACTCGAGTCGAGCACGAGCCCAAAAGAAAAGGCTCGACATGGTCGAAGGCAAGTCAAATGAAACAATTGCAGTTTAGCTCGACCCAACCTAAGCCAGGTATGAGTTGAGAAGATTGCTAGAAAAACCCACATTAATATGCCCAACTTTTGGAATATGCCTTGAATTTGTTATGTATTGCTACGAACAACCTAGTACAGGGGTCTCTCTAACCTAGTGGCGCCATATTGTAATTTGGAGACATTCCTTAATAATATTTGTTCTCTCTCTACCCGTAGACATAGTTAACACATTGTTAGTAAACCATGTATATATATCTATGTATCGATTTTTACGTTCTTCTATTGCTTAATTAATTGTTGATTTCGTAACACCAATCTATTCCAAAACTGAGGTCAAGCATAAAATAATTTGAAACCCAAAGTCAATTAGGGATAAGAGATTCTTATTCCAAGGAGAATTGAGAGTATGAAAACCTTATAAAATAGGTGATTTAGGCATAGGAAAAGTTGACTCAGAAGTTCAATTTCTTCTCTACATATTATTTTTTATATTTGACTTAGTCATCAAAGCTTTTTTTTCCCTTTATTTTGCATGTTCTCTCTTCTTGAAAGCACAAATTTATCATTGATGTCACGTGAAGGTGACCAAATTTTGACATGAACAAAATTGAACATACATCATTAGGCACCAAATCCATGAACACTCATCACACATCATTCAACAAGACACCTACCTATAAATTCTTCCAAACTATTATGTTACAAATTCAAGTCTTCAACACATACAAGTCAAAGTAAGCTTAGTTCAACGGTAATCATGTGATCTTTCATCTAGAGATGAGAGATGTTCGATTCTCTATCCTCACATATGTTTAAACAAAGACTTAGTTTAAAAGCTATTGACAGGAGTATTTAAAAAATTAGACGAGCCCAACAACCTGATCAATCCCAACCAAGCTCTTTAGTTGGCTTCCTTATGCCCATGCTCGCATACATCAATTCTCAAAAAAGATTATCTATCATTGGTGGTTTTTTCTTCTCTCCAATTACCCAATGTTTGGTCCTTTTCCTATCTTGTTCTCAATTTCGTTTGATTCATAAATAAATTGTTTTATTAAAAAAAAAAAAAAAGGGTTAAGCCTTTGTAAAAAGGCAAGTAAGTATTTGAATAAAGGTTTCTTTTTTCTTTGAGAAAAACTTGTATAAAGAGGTTAGAGTAGTAAAAGCCTTGCAAAAGTGAAAGATAGGTCAAAAACTTTATATCTTCCTTCTTTATCAAATTGTGTTTGATTCAATACTATTGACATGACAGTGAAGATATAATTCTGAATCTGATAATTGTTGTACTAAAAGGATTCCAACCATATTTTCCTTCAACCAATAATCTAAGAGTAAATTAATCCTTTTGGTTCTTGCTTAATTTTAGAATAGACTATGTTTCAAATTAATTTATTGCAAAACACTACTTTGACTTCAAGTCATAACATCCATATCTTATTTTTTTCCCACAATTAACTTTTACCCTCATACCAAGTTTATATTTCTTTTTCTTAGAATAATTGCAATAGGTAACATTTTCAAGTTTCAGAATCGAGTGCATAACAATATTTTTTAAAAAACTGTAAATATAATAAAGTTTATCGATTGTTGATAAACTCCAATTAATGATAGACTTTGTCATCGGTAAGCTCCTATATGATATTTGGTCTATCATTGATAGATTTTGAAAACAAATTATAAACTTTTCTACATTTTCATTTTTTTTAATTATATTATATGTTTGAAACTTTTGAAATTTGATTGCTTTATTTTCAACCAATTATTATTTTCTTTTTGAAAAAAAATTGAAACATGAAGTAATAAGATTTATTGTGGAGATTGAATCCACCTTAGATTTGAGTTTAACTACTACATCAATGGTTTTTGTCTTAATTTGTGCTTATTCATCAAGGAGAGAATGCCAAAAACCAAAAATAAAAAATAAAAACTTCCATTTCCTTTATCTAAAGTTATAATTAAACTTTATTCTCTCTATTTCATACTTAATATCTACTTGAAGTAAAATCCCATCTGGCCATCCTCATAATTGGTTGGCTGGATCTCACCAACTAAAAACCCCAAGCCTTAGCTCAAGAGCCTAACCTTCATTGGATAGGTCTCCCAATACCCTTACATTTTTCCATTGGATTACTCCATTATATTAATTTTTTATCCACATGTTAGATATTTTTTCAATGTTTTCACATTTTTATAATTGTAATACTGTTGACAAAAGAGATGAATCAATATTCTAATTATGTGATAGAAACTTTTACCAAAAATAAAAAATAAGCAAGAATATTTTGCTGATGCAAATATAATACAAATAATAGGTATGTTAAATCGTTTAATATTCATAATAGATTTATTTATCAATTACTTTTTTTTTATTTCTGTTTTTTATAATCTTTTTCAAAATAATCTCACTGATTCACTAGCAACATTTTATGAAAATTTTATAAAGTTAAAATCTCGAGACCATATTATAGATTTTTCTTAAGGAATCTTTTAAAAAATATAACAAAGCAGCAAAGTAATTTATACTGTATAAAACAATTTCGAAAATGAAAAAAGAGACTCATCATGTAAAATGCCAAAAATGCCTCGTCAACCACATCTTCAACGACGTGCGCGTAATATTTTTGCTATCGTTTAGATTTGGTTATTGTTTGGTACGTGATCGTTTACATATGACTACAATTTATCTTTTTAACTCTATGATGTAATTTTGTTACGCGATCATTTAATTTAGTTACGTTTAAATTTAGTTTTTTTAGATTTGATCGATTAAATTTGGAAACCCAAATCTAACGATTTTTTTTTCAAAATTTGGTACACGATTTTCTTAATTCTTCTTGTACACCATCGTTTAGATTTCTCTAAATGATAATTTATTTTTTAAAACGATCGTTTACATTTGACTACTTCAATCTAAATGATTTATTTTCGAGATTGTTTATACACAATATTTTATTTTTCTACCCGGTCGTTTATTTTTTTTACACGATCATTTACATTTGGCTACTCCAATTTAAATTATTTTTTTCAAGACTCTTTATACACGATCTTTTATTTTTATCTAAATGATATTTTTTTCAAATTTCTTTATACAAAATCCGTTAGATTTTGCTATATACGGTCGTTCATATTTGATTACCCAAATTTAAACAATGTAAAAAAAAAAAAAAAAAAAAGACGGTGAAAAGAAATCACATTAAAAAAAGATTAAACGACGTAAAAAAGAAATACGAGAGGAAGAAAGACAATGTAAAAAAATCAAGGAGTAATAGTTTGATGTTTTATTACATTTATGAAAGTTTCCCTTTTCTTGATGAAATATTATTGAAATGTTTTATTATTCATTTTTATATAATTTACAGATAACTATAATAAAAGCCCATTCAACGAGAAACTTTTGTAGGGTCAAGATAAATATCTAAATAAATTTTAAATAATGTATTTTAAAAAATAGTCAATTTTTATTTTTAAAATATGATCATTTTGAAATGTAATAAAATAAACAAAAATATTTATAAAAATATCAAAATATTATAGTCTATCCTTTCATAGATAGAGATGACATTTTGTTACATTTCTAAATATTTTTCAATTTTACAACAATCCAGAAATTTCTTAAAATTTTAATGGACCAAAAAATATCCCTTAAGCCATAGTTTAAGGACCTTCCTATCTTGGTTTTGGTTGTAATATTACTTAGATCTCTTTATCCTCTCATGAAAAACGAAATTATTGAGTCCTTCATTGTGTAAAAAAGTCCATTGTGTAAATAAAAAAAAAAAAAAAAAAGGGTTTACTTGCATGGTGTAATGTGTTGGTTAGAAAGTTGCTAGCGAAAAGTGAGCCGTCAATCAAAATATTATCTCGCATTAGACTTCTCTATCCACTTTTATGGTTTGCTTTTCCTCAACGTTTTTACTACAAATCACATAAACAACATATCAAAAGAAACTTTACTTAATTGTTGTGTATTTACTGTCAAAGACTCGAACTTGCAAGGAAAGACAATGAAGCAAAACAAAGGATTATATGGAGCTCAAAAACTTGTGAATATAGCAGTAGAGAAGAACTATTCAAGCAAAAACAATGAAGCAAGAACATAGGTATAAATATCGATGGAAGAAGGATCCGCAAAGGATTATATTGCTTCGGTGATTTTTACGAACATCCACTCTCAATAAGGCAACAGCAAATCTTCATTCATCAAAGGTTTTCAAAATACCAAGGTAAACTCACAAAATTACTAATTTTCTCCCACTTTTACGTGTAGTTTCTTTAGCATTCTCATCACTATCGTCATTTTCCATCCCTCAATGTCTAATTTGCTTTTTCTGATTATAATTTTGATCCGAATTTAGTGTTAACCGTCTCATGTTGATTGCTACCTAATGTTAACACAATACCTTCAATAAACAACACTCGTCGAGAAAAAGAAAAGAAAAGGTAATACATTGCTCAAAAGAACACAACGACAAAAAAAGAAGCAGCAGAAGCCAAAGAAACCTCTACGTCACGTGCAAGCCAAAAAAATCCATTTGAGAAATGTTTTAAGATCACAAGACCAACAGTTTCGAGATTAAAAAAAAAACTTTTAACACATAAACTTGGAAAACCTTTAACATGTTAAATGGGAAAACAGTAATAAAACGTTTTGAAAAACAAAAAATAGATTCAAGACGACAAAATCAAAAAGTCAATTAATGGATTCATCAGCAAAAGGGAAGGTGAAATAAAGCCACGACAAAGGAGCTTATCAAAGAATTATGGCTTACAAGTTACAAATAACAATATGTTATTTGTAACATATTGAACTTAGTTAAGGGGCTAGAGAGCTTGCTCATAGTAAAAATGTATTAGTATTACCTTTCATGTAACTGTCACCACTGTTAGGCTTCTCAACGCCTTGAAATTCATTAACTAGCAACGAATTTCCTTTGGCTTTCTAACCAGCAGAGCTTCCTCTGATTTTCTTTTCTTGATTTCGCCCACTAGTCTCTTCACATAGGCAATGTAGCCATCAACATCAAATTTCCTCTTGCACCCAGCAAAGTTCATGTATCGTATCTTCCCAAATACCGGTCGCTCTTTCCAACCCTGAAACGCCAAAAATCACAAACTTTATAAGATCAACTATCGGTTTTTTGTGACCAAACTGAAAACGTAACAAGGTAGTCACTTGAGAAATAAACACATAAACAAGTAGACTATGCAAGAAAAATATCCTAGCAACTAGGTTATTCAATGAGGAAGAGTAGTTGATACTAAATGAAAAGTGATGATAAACCTGGTCGTGAACACCGCAGATTGACCACATGCAGCCAACGTATCCATTCGGATCCCTTCCATCTATTTCATACTGCATTTCCCCTTCTTGATTAGATACTTCAACAGAAGCGAATGAAAGTGTAAATTAGTAACAATATACCTTGTCATTCAAGTATATGCAGATTTCAAGGGCTTCCTCAGGTCCTCTTGTCCACTCCAAAATCTTTTTGGCCCAGTACATTCTGCACGATGAATGGAATTCTATTAATTACATTCCAGGGCTTTGGGAGCAGAAAAATAACATCAAAGGACAACGAAAGAGAAAAGGAGAACTAATGTTTCAAACAGAAGATGCTGGATTTAATATAATAAAACAATACTGTGACTGCAAAATTCATCAATACTTGCCTCATAAAACCATGCATCTTCCCATGGTGGACCATCTCCAATTGAGAAGCATTCCAGAGCTGATAAGTGTTATAGTAAAGGTGAGTTTTCCAATAGAAACAACAGCAAAAAATTAAAAGAATCAAAGCAACGAGTACTGAGAAGATAATAATTCTAAGAGTTCATGTATTAACTGGGTCAGCAGTTTGCGCCTTCTCCAGTTGCTCCCTCCTGAAAATTCAGCAGCAACTTCATAATTTCAAAACCGATTAAAATTGGATAATAGTAAAGCAATTACAGGAAAAGCCCACTACGTGTAAATATATTCTCGCTTATCGGAAGCATGATCCATCAGGGTTTTACGTGCCCATTCCCAAGCCCCAAGCAGTGAATCATACTGAGGTTGGTAGTAGCAGTAATTATCAGCAAGTTCCCTTCTAACAATCAACTCCTCAAGAAACACATCAACTGCCTTAAAAATGATGCAAAATTGAAGATAATAGAAGGATTAGACAAACTAAACTAATAGTTTAAATGAACGTATACTTACAAGCTAACATTTGCAGCAATAGTATTCCATTAAACGATAGAAAGGGTTACTACCAATCCTTTTCTTTGGTTTACCTGTGGATTAAGTTTTCGAACATTGCGTGCTTCTAAGGCACAACGTTGTGCGGATATTTGCCCAAAATGCAAATATGGGGAGAGGCCAGAGAGCCCCTTGGGTTTCAATGGATTGTTCCTATCAATTGCATAGCCCTTCAACCTCTTAGTCAAAAACCCATCTTTACTACCCATCAATACTTCCATTGCAGCCTTTTCCCCTGGTTTACACCATTCAAGTTCAGGAACATCTGCTCCTTTCCTAGTAATGGGGAAATGTCAACTTAAACAAACTTGAAGTCAATAATAAAATGAAGGAGAAAACAATGCTCTAACCTCAAGTTATCAACAATAAGTCTATCCCAATCAATAAACTTATTAGAGGAAGGCCATTTTCTAGTTGGTATGACCGTAGAAGGGTAATCTATAAGGTAATCCGGGAGCTTTTTGTTTATCTTCCCCCTTAAAGTTTTTGCACTGTACTCCAATTTCTCGGATGCAACCCAAATAGGTACTACATTGTGAGCATCGACTTCATGTACTTTAACTGATTCCTCTACCCTCTTACAAATTTCTTCTTTACACTTTCGAACCTCTCTCAAGGGTGAGAAGTCTGTGACTAGAAGTGAAGCCCCACATTCTCTAATAAAATTTGGTATAGTCTGTTCAGCTTCCCCCTTAAGGAATGTCAACCCTGAAAACTATTAGTCAATGTAATACAAAACTACAGCAATCTATCTTCGCGTTGCTAGCAAAATTTATCTCAAAGAAATCAATGACACAAATCTAAAAGGCATGGTGAAACATACAACATGGGTAATGTGTGATGACAGAAACACTCAAGCAAAGAATCAAATAAGAAGAAATTGACACACAGATTTACGTAGATCAATAGTAAGAAGAGAAACTGTTTTATTATCTCGAAAAGGAACATAGTATAAAGTACAAAAATCACTACATTTAAAGAATAGAGGATTATATATTACACCCCTAAACCTTAAACAATGTAGGCCCAGACGACATAGAGCCCAAAATGAGAACAGAAAAAATAATCACCGTATAAAATCGTAATGAGAACCCAGTACCACAAACTAGCAGGAGGGAACACTCCCCTTCATTCATTCACTAAATTGTAGTTACTGCACCAAACAGTCACAGAAAATGTATATTTATGAATTTAAACTAAATAAAAAATTACGTCATTTCCCAGATTCTATAAGAAAAGGATAATGGTAACAAATAACATTAGTGCCTAAACATTTACAGTAAATGAACTTGCCTGGAACAAGAAGAAAGGTATTTGAAGCGTTTCTTCAATATCATGTTGAAGTTGTTGCAGACCCCTAAGCATGAACCCTAGTTGCCGGGATTTCGCCCCCAAAAATCGATCGAACAAATTGAAGGCAACAGCAACAGGGACATTTGCTCTGTTCGCTTCATCAACGGCGTGTATCAACGCCCAATTGTCTTTTACCCTTTGATCTCTGAACATCCAATAAACCACTGGACCAAGAGAACCCGTTCCATCTTTGAGAACCCGAAACCGACCCGGTTGAACAGAATTCGAGAGGGTTGAGGCCATTCCTGTTCGAACAGGGAAGGAACCTGGAAGAGGAGTTTAAGTTGCCAGTAGTTTGGCCGGAAAAATGGGGCGGCAGCGCAGCGGAGAGAGTGTTAAGACAAATTGTAGAAATTTCGAACCTGCGTGCGATCATCGGACTTCGGAGGCGAGGAAAGAGAAGAAAAGTGGAGGGAAACTGAGGAGTGAAAGTTGTGGTTTTGAATAGCAAAACGTGGACAATTAACTAGGCGACACGTGTCTGAAGGACGTTTTTATCGTTGAGTTTCATATTTTAAATAAATTTTAATGTATTGACGTTTCTTTCTTTATGTTATTTTAAAAAATTATTGTCATTATTATTTTTCTAGGAAACCAAAGTTTTAAGTATTAATATCGATGGTATCAATATTTGCATTTTGCTCGTATGTTGATAAAATATTTATAAATATTATTTTGACTAATTATAATGTTATTTTTGCGCTCAAACTAAAACGTACGTGTTTGTATTGCTGTTCATATTAGATTAAATAGGCTTTTTTTTTCGTATTACAAATATTTATAAAAGATAAACGCGCTTGATATTGAGCCTTTCAATTTAAAGATATATCAACATTTTGATAGATATTTTAATCAATGACTATTGATATATAAAATTTTGGTTTTATCATGACAGACTATATATATTTTGTGTGAGTAAATTTAGAATTTCTCATATATTTGAATATTTATTTTTATTTATTCAACAATAATAAAAAATTGAAATTGTAAACATTTTAAGATTATAATGTAATTAACGTCTTATCTAGTAAACTATATTCTCTCGATCCATATATCTGAAATTAATTTAAACTAGTTATGATTATTGTTAGTTTCAAGACCCAACAACCCAAAATTCAAGTTTAAGGGTTATAGTGTTCATAAACATTTATGATAAATACAGACAAATAAGACACTATCCATAGATGAAAAAGATTGGAAGAGTTATAAGGAAGACTAACTACCATCGTCTATACAGATACAACAACTTTATCGTCATGGCCTCTAATTCTTCCATTCTTTAAAACTTATGTTATAATAGGTGGTCATGGGCGATTTTAGATAAAAGGTCATAATCAACAAGACGAAAATAACAAAGATGGAAAAAAAAAAAAGTCGAAGTTGAATATACCCTAAAACCTTCTTAAATTGGATTTAAAGAATGAGGCTAGCATAGGCCTTGGGCCAAGCTAGAGTGCTCGACTTCGACCAAAATCAAGGTAAAGTTAACCCTAACAAAAGTCCTAATAAGACATGTCTCATGCATATGCTCTGACCAAAGGAATTGCTTTAGGCCCAAAAGAGTTCGACTTAATTAGTTGAGGCCAAGCTAACCGAAGCGTTAGTCATCGATTGCCCCAATCCAAAAGTCAAAAGATAACTCCAATCCAAAGCAAAATTTCAAATGGGGAAGGGCATAGGTGATCAGCTGCACCTATAGTTTCATCATGATAACTTTGAAGAAAATTAAAGTTCTTTCAAATACACAAGTTCTCTACTTTCTGAACACAACTTCCCGACTTAACCATTGGGCATGTGTGACAAGCACCATAACGTCGTGCAAATTTTTCCATATTGCAAGTCATGTTATTTTTCGGATTATAAATTTACCGTTGTTCTCATATATATGATTGTTATAAACGAATTTTTCTTTCCAGATTTTGACATCAACAATAGAAATTTTGGAACACTTAACGATTCAATTTGAATGGGCTTGGGATCAATTAAGAATCAAACTAAACCAATTGGATTTTATAAAAAAGAAAAGGTTGAACCAATGTCCAATAATAATAATAATAATAATAATAAAACAAAACCAATGAATTAAGTTTTATTTGATTCGGTTAATTATCAATTTGGTTCTTGAATTTTTATCTTATATTTTTGTGTTCAAAACTCTCACTTTTAATTTTAAATTGTTCATTTTTGCTATTTTAAAGTTAAATTTTAGCCTATTTCTTTTTCTATGGAATAAAGATAGACATTTTTATTCTGGGTTATTAAAAAAAAAAGAACAAACATACATTTACCATAACAATTGATTCTTGTTCTAAACAATGACAAAAATACATGCACATGCACCATAATAATTAAAATTCTAAAAGAGACATATGGTCGGTGTTAATTTTTAATAAACAATCGTTTCAAATTTGTAACTTCTTGTTTTCTCCAAATATAAATCAAATGGTTCGATTTTATACTAATCCAAAATGAAACCAAACCAGTTGATCAATTTGATTCAATTATTTTTCAAATTTGTTTCTTTGCAACTCTATTAATATGTATATGTAGGTAGAGAGTCTCACCCTCCTACATAAATTTGAGATGGAAAAAAATTGATTACTTGGAGGACAAATTCTATAACTTTGGTTTGGGTCTAAAACAAATAATTATATAGGTGGAAAATGAGTAGAAATTATGAGTCAAAAGCAATTAATGTTTGAAAAATGAATCACATGCTAATTAGGTGTGCAAAGTTAAGTTCCTAAATAACCCTAAATGCTGTTTGTTTGTTGTCTCACTCGCTATATCTTTTACACATCCTCTCATATTTTCAACCCCATCAATAATTTATACTTCTTTCCATTTCAAGTCATACACATAAATCTCAAACTTGTCTTTTTTTTTCCCTTCTTACTATTAGAATAACATGCATGTGCATGTGACTTCATAAAACCCACACATATGAGACTGTTTTTATTGGTAGTGTTTTTGGTTTTTTTTAAAATTAAAATTTGTTGGGGTTCCTTTTTTGTTTTTTGAACTATTTTTGACATCTTATATGATTTTTAAAAACACAAAATTTAAACTTTGGGATCCTTAGATGATAATTTTGTGTTGTTTTTGATTTTTTTCAATATTTTTAAAATTTAGAGAATTCAAATTGACGTAGTTTAATTAACATAATATTTTTATTATCAACTAGAAAATTAGAGATTTTATTCAAGAAATCATGAAATTATTAAGAGAGAAAAAAATGGTACAGATCTAAATTTCAATTAAAACCCTAGACATAGATTCTATTTTTTTTTTTTTTTTTTTTTTTGTCCATAATGAGTGGTGTTATTGAGAACTTTGACCTTCTTCATATATAAAAGCATCATGTCCTTCAATCAATATATATGGCTCCTCATCCAATAATCAATAGAACTTTAAGAGTCCTAACAACCCCTCCGATTCATCTAACCAACTTTAGCCTTTTCTAAAGATATTCCCTTTAATTTTCTTTTAAGGATTTGTCCTTTGATTCTTTAGTCAAATGTGTAACTTACAATTTCCAAGCCTTTTTATTTTCCCTCTTTTTACTAAATTTGAATCTTTCATCATTCGTTTGAAAAATATTACATCTTAAAATCAATTAAATATAATGTTGAATCAATTCGATTTGATTAAGTATTTCAACGAGGCAAAAAAATTATATTTTTCTTCTCAAGAAAGAGTTTTAATTTAATCCAAATTTATAAGAAATCATATGATAAGTTATATTTTTTAAAAAAGAACAACCAGTTTTATCTACCAAAAGTTGTTTGGTATGTAACCACTCATTCGTTGTTGGTTGCATTTATACGACTTTAGTTCCTACTTCTAAAGTTTCATATTTTCCAATAGTTTATCGTTGTAAGAATGTTAATTAAACACATTTTTTTGTCCCTTCAATAGACTTATGTAATATTGTATCACATTTTTTATCCACTCCTTGAATTTTACAACTAATCAATTATGAATCAATAACTTTAATTTATATATATGGTCTATATATAGTACCCACCATTATTAGAATTTGCCAAAAAAAAATTCCTAGTTAAATCAAAGAAAATCATCACACACTAGATAGATTCATTATTGTTTTTTTTTTTTTCTTATCCCAAATTGAAAATTCAATAAAGTGGGAAGAAAGGAATTTTCAATAATAGATGTCAACGACAAATAAATGAATCAATATAAACTGAATAATTAATGTATAATTTATATGATATGAAATGATATTTAGTTTTGATTGAACCTTAAGAAATAGTGATTATTACTCATCATATTGTTGAAGAACTTTGTACCTGAAAATAGAATTAGAATAATGTGTTTAATAAATAATGTCACGTGAACCGTACAAAAAAACACGTGGCATTTCCTTTAATAATAATAATTGTTATTATTATAATAATAATAATGATAATAATAATATGTTTATTTTAGTAATAAATAAAATAAAAATAAAAAAGAAGGATCCAATTATATAAGTTGCTTTTTTGCTAAGCTACTACACCTACCATATCTCATTATAAGATTCTATACAATGTCTTAAAAGACATATAGCCACCCTCTTTTAGAACTTAGGGGCATCCTGCCCCCATCTCAAATCACCATTTCACCCTCTATAAATTATATTCAAATAACTAATTTAATACCGCCAACTAATTAAATTTAGAAACAAAAATTTATTTATTTATATATCTTAAAAGAAAGTATATCTCTACAAGATATAATATTTATTTTTAAAATTGACTTACTTCAAATTTTTGGAAAGGAAATTTGATTTTTTGATTTTTGATTGTTTGTGTTTAAAATTAGTTGATCTAGCCTTTCAATTGATAAATAATATAAAATGGAGGTCAAACTTTTTATAGCTAGTACTTTAGGTCAAAAAGGAAAGGGTACTTTTGAACTTTGCCAAATTTTAAATAATGGGGGGAGGGTGAATGGATTTTGGTCATCAAATACTAATTACTTGTATTTATTATTCATTTAAGCACATGTACAAATGATTATACCTTACATGTGTAGAGAGTATAATGACCCCAAAATAAATTAAAGGATGATAATTGAGAGAGGTCATAAAGTTAAAGGCAAAAAGAGCAAATTATTAATTTTGAAAATACAAAAATCAAAGTAGTTAGTGTACTCAAATATAATTATGGTAAAAATGGAGAAATGCCCCACATTTGCCACAATTTTCAACACATCAATTAAATAAAGTAATCCACTCCATAAAACCCTACATTCCTACACTCAAATTAATTATGACTTTGTTTCTTAGTTTTCTTTTCTTTTCTCTCTTGAACAATTAATATAATTGGAAGCAATTTTTATACCCTTCTCTTTGAACCAATCACCTAAATGTTGCTTACATGGAAGTCAGACAATAATTTTCATTACAAAAAAATTAACCTTTTTGTTTCAAAATGTTAATTTTCAAAAAATTTATGTATGGAAGGCTCAATTTCACAATTAATTAATTCCATGTAGACTAAATATGTACTTTATTAATAAATTTGTACAAGATCATTAGAATCATAATGGAATTATTTTGAAGTGTAACATTAAAAATATAAATTTTTTCGAGCGATAATTCCTTCTTTTTTTTTTCTTTTTTTTTTCTTTTTTTTTGTCCAAATCAACTTTGTTGAGACTTCATAAATCTTTTTAACTTTAGTCAGTTGATAGATAGAGTTGAGTAGATATCTTTCTAACCTTTTTGGGTTAAAAGAATTAAACCAAAAAGTTTCTTTTTTTTCCAAGTAAAATGTTATTGGTGGCAATAATGTATAAGATAAATAAAGGAAAAGTTATGGGCATCAATAATTTTGTTTATTATCTGTAAAAGCAAGCAAAATTTTAGCTAAAAAGGTGAAGTAAATAACAATATAGATTTTTCTTTAACGAATTGTATTTGGGCACATGAGAAAGAGAGCTGAATTTTAAAAATAAATATAAGTATAACAATTTAGGAAAAAAATAAAAAATAAAAAAGGCATTTTGACAAAACCACACTAAGCTGCAAAGTCCTATGAGTATTTGTCGCATGAGATCCCAACTGTCTCCGTGTCGGGTGGTAGCACGTGACCACTTGACAACGCACGTGACTTCTTATAAATGATCGATTTTCACCTCAAATTTAAGCCTACTTTTTTTCTAATTTTTAATGATTTAATTATGTTTTAATTTGATATTTTGTATTCTTAATCTTCAATAATCTAGGTTTAATACTCATGTTATACCTCATAAATTAGGTTTAGATTATTGTTTCTCAATTACTTTAAAATTAATTTGATGTTGGTTTTGATACTCAACCTCAACCCTATTTTTGGGCATAATCTCAAAATTAATGCAGAAGTTAATTATTAGTATAGTTAGAGAAATAAAATGTGTTACCGGATTGCATATCTAAAAATTCATTATAGAGGAACAAACATGTTAATTTAAATGTTTAGATTTGTATCTATATATATATATATATATATACACATATAGTTTTTAAACTTTAGAAAATGTTAAGTAGATACATGCCTTCTTAATTTTTGTGTAATAGGAAAAAAAATTGGTCTAAAATTTGGTCATTTCTACATTTTAATATTTCATATATATATTAGAAAAATTATCGTAGACGGTAAAATTGTAGGAAATATTTATTATAAATCAATGATATATTATTATATTATATTATATTATATTATTTTATTTAAAAATATACCTAGGTATAAAACTGAGAGTTAGACTTTGTTAAAATTAAAAAATAAAAAATTGAATCATTGAAAATTTATTTGTCATAATTTTCAAAACTTAAAAACTATAAAACAAGTGTTAGCAAGTTTAATGACCAGTTGAAAATTGTTTATAAAAATGAAAATGAAGAATTTTAATAGTTAAAAATTAAAATAATATATAAATATATATGAAAAAAATCAAAATGTTTACTATTTTTTGGATTGAAATTGTTAAAATTTTGTTTAAAAAATATACTTAAACTATTGAAAATTTTAAAAAATACTTTTGATATGAAAAAAAAGTTTAGAAATATTCTTATTGATTGGAATTTTAGGTACCAACTAAAATTAAAATCAAAATTTTAAATTAAGATAATAGTTTTAAATTAAAACAATTTTTAATTATAATTTAGTGTGTAATATTATATAATTTAAAACACATACATAACATAATGCATTTTATTATTATTTAAATGAATTGAGTTTCTAATGCTAGATATTTTTATCTTAATTTAACATAATTCTACGATTTAAATTTGAAAATTCATAATATTGATGAAATAAAAAGACAAAAAAAAAACACTGTTTTGGATTACAAAATTCTTGGTAAATAAATTTTGGATATTAATTTAGAATTATATTTGTTGAAGTTAATAATTCAAAAATAAAAAATAACAGAATTTGGACCATCGATCAATATCCAAACATACTTGGAGATATTTTATGTTTATTCTTTTGGGAAATGGTTGATGGTGATTAGGAATAATTATAGGAAAAGAAGATTGAGTAAATAGGCAACAATTTAGGATGAGCATTTGAGACACCATGATGATGGATGAGTCTTTCTATACCTCTCTTTAATCAATTTTATTCCCCCTTTTGATTGAGAAAACCCCTTCCATTAGGCTTATCAATCAACTTCTGTTTTGAAACCACATAAAAATACAATTTATATATAAGTTTTCCAATCTTTTCACTAAAGTATAAATTTTGGCTCAATTTTTACACAGTATTGATTTAAAGTTTTAACATCTTTTCTTATACTAATAAAAAGTCTTTTTCTATATATTTAGATAGATTATCTTTACTCAGGCACTCATAGCAAGCCCTCAACAAAGAAAAGGTTTTGTCTTCCATTAATATTGATTCAAATTAGGTGGCCTCAAAGTATCAAAAATAAAGCTAGTCCAAATGTGAATCCTACTTTAATTCAAATTTCAATTTCATTTAATTTGTATGATGGATACTCTTTATTTGATAAAGTTCAAGCATGCACACAAGTTATGTAGTGCTAAGTTTGATGGTGCACACGATGATGAGATATTTACGTTGGTACTCATTGGATTCAAGTATATATACAGTTTGTTTGTATAGAAACTAAGTACTTGGAGCAAAAACATAATTTAATAGGATGTTATAATGAAAAAGGAAATCATTTTTTTAAATAATCGAAAAAGATAAACAAAAATCAAAACGAGAGAATCTATCTCAAGCGGTCTCACAAAGTTAAAGTCAAAAGTCCAAGCCAAACAACCTATTAATATAGAGTGATAACGACTCAACTCTATGAAGATGTCAAATACAAGTTTATTTATCAACCATAAGTGCATAGGTGCATTTTACATCAACTTATTGGTTCCTAATATTCATGATATTTCGATGCCATATTTTTTTTTTTATTTTGAGAAAGCACGAGATTTTATTAGTGGTATTGAAAAGTTACCTGAATTTTTTTCATTGATCACTTCATTGCAAATTACGTTGGATTTGTTGTTATTTTATGGATATGGATGACTAGACTATTTGTCTTGGGAGTTTATGTAAAGAATTGATCGTCATGGTTATGAATCGTTGAATGTAATGTTAATGTTTTTACACTTTGAGTCTTAAATTGAAGGTTATTTTTCCAAATCTTATATACTCTAAAGAAGGTGAATTAGAAGAGGCTTTGGCTATACTGTGTGAGTATGAATCTAAATCAAGTGATCAATCATTGATTTAGAGATTAAATCTTCCCTGTCTTAGTAAAACTAAATAGAGATTAAATATACATAGGTTTCTCACTTAATTAATTAAAGAATTAATTATGTTTAAGAGAGTTATCAGTTATGACCTTAAAAATTAATAACCTATGGAAAATTAATTTTGTTTCCCATCAATTTTCTTCCTTTGCCTTGTCTCGGAAAGATAAAACATATGTAACTCACCTACGATACACATACATTACATAAAAACTTGCATTGTACACATTCGAGGAAAATGTTTTTTCACACAACGTACCCGCACATACACTCTAATAATTATGTTATAAGTATCGAGTTTATAAAAAGTTTACACAATATAAACAAATAATTTTCCACCATGCTTTTGAGTTTAGTCATCTCTTGTGAGTTCCAAATATGATTTGATCGATAATTTCGCCCCAAACACACTCTTCCTAATCACTAATATCTTGAGATTAATTAATTAGTACAAATCTAAAAGAGAATCTCCAACTAATATGTGAATCTGATGACATATAATTGGTCGAATGTGATGAAATGAGTCTGCTTGTGAGCAGAAAAGTAATATTTTATGGGACACGTTGTAATACTATACTCTTTCTATGTACGGCTACATTATTCTTCACTCTAATTTGAGCCTTCCAATATCATTGGCTAACACATGAGCAGCTTGGTGCTTCAAAATTAACTATGAAATGGGTATATATTTTTCATTCAAATATGCCTAGGAAGTTGTGAACATTATTTTCCAGTCAACCTGCTGTATATAATAATTGATAAATCGAATAATCATAAGTGAAAAATAAAATAAAATAATTGATTTAATCTCTGAAATTATCCTCACACAGAATCTCTGCTAGTCAATTGGAATATAACTAAACTAATTAAATACTTTTCACAATTAAGGGATGTAAGGTTTGAGTAGAGATCGTTTTTATTGATATTTATTATCATTTAATTTAGGTGATAAAATGTCTTGAAACTCATATATATTGTTTCGAACAATCAAATATAGAATCATTTTATTTGATATATTTATGTTATTTACATTTTTTTTACTTTTTGACTCTAGGCTTTAACATATGTTGGAGGCACATTTGGTTATGTATTCTAATTTTTTTCCTCTAATAAAATAGTGTACCATGTGAATCAATATGTTAATTCTTTTTATTATTTTATCTTCTTTATTTATCGATTCCATGAAATTAAAATAGTTAAGATTATAAGCCAAAGGTTTGCAAATCCAAAAATGTTAAAAAAAAAAAAGTTGTGGTACACACCAATTTGGATGAGGATTTGATACAGTTTTCATTTGTTTTTACCTTTTTTAAAAGGTTTTGACACAATTGTTTTTATTACTGTTTTGTGAAAGAAATGATTATTCCATGATTCTTAAATTTATATAAACTGTTAACTTGCTATGTTTTTCTGTGTTTGTTTAACATTATTTGTAATGTGAATATTGAAGAAGAGAATATATGTTGTAAAGAAAAAGGAGAAGAAGAGATTAATATATATATATATATAGTGATATCTTGGAGATTAAGATTGTTGGCTACAATATGAGCATAATCACATGAACTCTTTATTAGCTGATTTTTGCCACCAATTCAAATGCACTATATAGTGTACACCTACTTTCTAAACCCACAAACCCTTAACCAAACCAAACCCTAGAAGCGACCGGTGTGAATAAAAATGTTTTTTTAGGGTACTTTTAACAAAGTTTTCATTTTACGTCTTTTGTTTCATTTTTTCCAATATTTCAAAATATTAAACATGTTTAATAACTACCTTTTTGGAAAAAAAAATAAATATTACGTAAATCTTATGAAATGGGATATAAATATTTAGAAACTACTAATCATAAAAAGTAGAGTGAAGTTAGAGATAAAATATAATTTCCTCTCACTCCCGATTTTTAATTCAACACCTTTAAAAATATTATAAAAATAACTATTTAAATATTTGTGTTGGATTTTTTCAAACAAGTTAGAAATATTATTCAATATCATAATTACTCTATATACTTTTCTCAAATATTTGTTGTGCTATAATTGGAGCGCATGGGATAACATATGAACATATTCCAAGCATCAATCATGTCTAAGCATTTATATTTACAACATCAATCTTTTATCTTCGATTTTCAAACTTCCTCGTGGAAGTATTCTTGATTGAACAAATATGGTTTTATATTCTTGATTTTTGCCATCTACATTACATTCTTTGAAAGGGATTATAGAAGATTGGGAGGGCAGTCAGGCAAATTACTATTTATTTTTAGTTGGCGGCAATTTTTGGATAGAGAAAACACATAAAAACTGTAATTTGAAAAAACAAAAGATTAAAACAAAGAAAATTTATTTTGTAGCCAAAGTTAAAAGATGAAGAATGGCTAAATTAAAAATTAAAGTTATCTAATATGAACTTAAATTAATATATTTATAAAGAAAATTAATTTCAAAAGTTGGTCAAGACCTAAAGTATCCCTTAGGCTATATTTTATGAACCCTAAGTCGATGTCTTGGATCAAGGATGCATAAATTAAAGCATTTCGTGAGACATTTGGAGAGCACGTACCGACTTGGGTCGAGGCCCAAGCTAACCTTTTTTTTTTCTAGGTCGGTTTTGGTCCTAGTTGTTTTCTATTTGTGTTAGAATATTAGTTATATATACAATTTAATACAAATCAAACCATAACAAGGTTTGTAAACCCTAGTTCCATCTGTCATTTTATAAATTTTGTTTTAACGTTAAAGAAGAAAAATATGTATAAATTGTGTTTGTAAAAAGTGTAATGTGGTGGGAAGGAGGGTTTAAATGGATTGTTACCCGAAGGGCCCAAATGTATAATTCAACCAAATTATTGTCTAGTTGATATAGGCTTTTTTTTATTAATATTATTTTTAATTCAGATTTGATTACTTTTCCATAGGAATGGAATTTAATAATGATAAATAAAAAAAGAACATGTAATTAATCACACCAATTAAATAATTGGACCGTTGCTATGATTTTAAACTAAAAATGTATTTGTCAATTTTTATTTATTTATTTTTTTTTTTTTGGTTAGAAAAAGAAAGTATAAAACAAAAAAAATATAGTAATAAGTAGTAAATAATAAGTTATAATAAATGATTGAAATAGTGGTCAATAATTGAGGTAGAGTTATTAATTATTAATAATATTAAGAAAGAAAAGAAAAAAGGAAAAAGGAAATACGGAAAATAATTGAAGTTGGGGTTTGAAGAGACGTAAATTTGGTAACTGTAGAGTCAAAGTAGGAAGAGGGCGGTGGGGGGGCTGAAATGACGAAAAAGGGTCTAGAAAGCTACAGTGACATCACTAAGGAAGGAATGGTGAGGTCATGTGTACGGACATATTTTGACTGAAGTAGAAGTAGATCTCTTCGTCCCATGAATCTATCCTCCTTCTCCTCCGCTGACGGGGACCACGTGACTAACTTTCATTTTCTTTTTTCTTTTTTTCTTTTTTCTTTTTTATAATTTTGTAGGGTACAATCGACAGTTGGCAAAAACCTGCACGTGGGTTCACAGGAATATTTCTAAAATTTCCCTTTTATTATTTTTTTACATAAAATAACATGACTAATATAACCAACACTTCTTATTCTTAAATACATATAAATGTTGGAATATATATTAGTTCAAATATGATGATATAAATACAAAGTATTTATTCTTTTTTCTTTTTTTTTTTCATTTGAGAAAAGTACATTTATTCTTCGTAAAGTTCTTTGCTTTCGAATCAAAATATTTACAATTTTTAAAAATTTTCACTAATGTTCTTTTCTTAAATGTTTTAAATTTTGGAAAGTAAATGTAATTGATGGCAACATTTATAAAAAAAAAATAGTAAATTTTTTAATTTTATCCATAATAGACTTTATACATATATAAAAGTCTGTCGATGTCTCTGAGTGGCCCATGAAGTTTTACAATATTTTGTAAATATTTTAATTTATTTTGTTATATTTAAAAATGTCACTTTAATTATATTTTCGTAGAAACAAAAATTAATGTTAAAAGTTCATAGCAAAACTGTTTTAAATTAAAAACAAAATACAAAATGCATTCATAAAGTACTATATAATTGGTGATAAGTGTTAAACCTCTAAACTTACGTAATTATAGAAATAATAACAATTTTGTAAGTTTGAGAATTTAATTTTTATTTTTTTGAAAACAATGAGTATGAATATCATAAATTGAAAGGTCTAATTCTAACGTCTAATTTCACCCTACTTTACCATTGAATTTTGTAATTTTGTATTAAAGGTTATATTTAAAAGTTAACACCAAATATCAAAATCAAACATTATTTAATTAGTAGTAATAGTAATTAATTAAAGGATTTGGAGACCTAATGAAAGAAAAAGAAAAAGAAAAAAGAGGTAGTATTTTGATAATTAAAATGAAAACAAAATTGAAAATGAATTTAAAAATATGGAGTATATTGTGGAAAGAATTGAGGGATAAAAGAGGGGGGGGGGGGGGAAGAGTATTGAAGGAGGTAGGAAGAGAGGGGGGTAGGGGTACACGTAGAGAGGGAGTGGGACCCAGAAAAGTCAAAGAAGATTGACCAAAAGAGAAGGAGTAATTTTGAATAAATAATATAGATATATAGATATAGATATAGATATAGATATAGAGGAAGTAGTGGAGTGGAGTGGAGTGGAGAGGAGAGAATGGTGTAGGGTCAGATGCAGCGTATAATAACCCAAATGTAGGTAAAGTATTATGATTCCAAATAAATCAGGTATCATTATTAGTTGAGTGGTGGGCCACACCGTACGCCCTCAAGCACTTTATAAAACACCATGATAGTGACACGTGCCTCGGATACCGATGCTCTTATTATTTCTACACCATTTATTCTCTTTTTTCTTTCACCATCTTTCTTCTTCTTTTTTTTTTCTTTTTTTCCTTTTTTTAACTTAAAAAAAAAAATAAAAAAATAATAAAAAAGAAAAAGAAAATTTCTACTTATTATGTGTATCTGTTTCCCCAATTTTGCTACTTCCACCACCTCTCTTCTTCTTTTTCAAAAACCTAAATTCACTCATTTGACTTTTATTTACTTCAATTAAAAATTTTATACTTTTTTTTAATACCATTTTTTTCCTTTCAAACTTCATTGTATTCCTAAAACTTTTAGGATCCCTTTGAGAGAAGGATTTAATTATGAAGAGTTAGTGTTATGATAAAACTAGCATTAAAATATATTATAACATGTGTTTGAGAAAATTGTTTAAAAAGATAGTCTCATGATAAAATGTGTTTGGGGGAAAAGAGTTGAAGAGATAGATTTATGGAAAATTGAAAAAAAGTTAAAGAAGAAGGAGAGAGAGAGGGAAGAAGTATTATGATAACCCTAAAACAATGGTTATGATAACCCAGAAGTATTATGATAACCCTAAAACAATGGTTATGATAACCCTTTCCCCAAGCGAGGGTTGGGTTCCATAATCCAATTCAATAATGACAATTCTTGAGCCAAACGGCCCCTTAAGATATATTATTTTTTTCAAAAAAAATAGACAATTCTAACTTTGCATATTGAATTTTATTTTTAATTTTGTATGTATTAAGGATTTAATTAATTAAACTCAAGATAAAAAGTTCGTCAAACCTATGAGAAATTGTCAAAAATATAACATTTTACAAAATATTTACCCTTTATAGAAAAATTAAGTATAATGAAATTTATCTTTTAGCGATGTTATTCTATGGAGTATAAATAGTTTGTTGAATTTTTTGTATTTCTAAAACAACCCCTAAACCTATTATATTTATAATGCTTAAAAATATGTTTGTCAATTTTGATATATTGTTGATTAAATAGACATGAAACTTAAGTTTTTCTTTTTGGTAAGTTTTTCGTCAAACTTTCTATTCAGTCTATTGAATTTGAAGTGTTTATTTTCTTTTAACTTGAATTTGATTCTCATTTAGTTTAAAGTTTCAAAATTAAAAATTTGTATTTTACATGGCTTGAGTTTTAAAATTTACATTTTTAATTTTATTTTTTCGATAAGTACTCACTTCCATTTTTCTGCAATTAACAATTTAAAAGAATTATCTTAGTCTAATTAATCAAAGGAAGGTGAGATTTAGAAGTAAAATGTAGAAAAAGTAATAAGTGGATATTTAGAAAACTAGTTTGAAAGAAGTAGAGATATGAAAGAGTAGTAGGTATATATATTTAAGAAAGTGCACTAAAAAAAGCATATAATATTAAATGGGTTTAGAAAACTTTTGAAACAAAGTGCTTAAATTATTTGTACAGATCAAATTTGTCAAGATCCTCAATATAGGTCTCCATCCATTATTAACATATTGATTAGGGAGAGGACAATACGAATCGTATAAAATTGAAACTATATTTACCTATCTTAATCTCGATTATTAAACAAATTGTTTAATTTTCCAAAATTCAAAATTCAGAGAAACCCTATTTGATAGTAGGAATAGTAAGAGGACAAAATAAAGGACATAAAAACAAAACCCAAGTTGTAGATAAATTTTTAAATTTAATTTTTTTAAAAAAAAAAAAAAAACATTTGTGCATAGTTAGTTATTGCGCTATAAAGTAATGGTATTTTATTAGGAAATTTTTTGAAGAGCATGTGAAGGAACAGGAGAGAAACTCAAACAAAAATATGCTCTCTTTTTTCCCAAAATTAAATACACTCTCTCTTTTTTTTTTTTTTTTTCTTTTTTACTTTTTTGGTCTTTGTTCTTTAAATGGTTATGTGAATGAAAAAAAAACCAGTAAGGAACTGACAAGTATTGACCATTTTAGGGTGGTGTAGTATGGGGAGGACAATTTGGTAATAATAACTCAACCAAAAGTTTTGTTTTTTATAAAGTTTGTGACTTTATTTTTAAATTTTTTTTCCCCATATTGACACTATTTTGTTCAACACCAAACCCTAAAACCCCATTTACTTCAAATTTTAGCTATATTACTTGCATGCATGTGTATATTTATTTATTTAGGTTAAATTATTGGCTCCCCATACATGATTTTTGAAGTTTTTTTTCTTTTTGTACAGTTGCATGTCTAGTTGGTTATTTAGTATCTTGTATTTTTAAATATGATTGTTCTAAAAATATGTTTGGAATTGAATTTTAGAATTCTTTGTTATGTACGAGAATATTTAATTACAGTAAACTTTTGAAATGGTGGGTCAAAATGGTCTCCTTTTAAAAATAAAAGAATTAATGAAACAAAAAGTATGCAAATTAATCAATAGAGGTTAGCATGATAAACCGAAAAACCCGAGTCAACCGATCAAAATCGTTTGAATCAAAGTTGTTCAACCAATGTTAAGTTGGAAAAAATTCAAATCGACAAAATGTTTAAAAGATTTCTAAAACTTAAAACAACCAATCGACTGACTAACGATCAATTTGCACTCTTAATGGTCGCAGTTAGTTTGATTTTTTACTAAACTAATCATATATAGTTGTTTTGGTTAGTCGACTCGATTTCTCGATCTATCATGCTCACCCCTAATACATTAACTAATATATACCGAACTCGAAAATACAAATACTATAGTTAATATATATGTATGTGTGTGTGTTTCCTTTTTGTTCTTTGATATATATTTTTTTCCATAATATATACATGTTCACCTTTTGCTTTTCTTAAATTAGATGTATGCATATGAACACTTGGAGCAAGTTGAATTTAAGATAATGAGGTCAAGATTTTCTAAAACTGAGATTATTGGATCAACAATTAAATATTTATAGTACTATATAATTAGGAAGAAGTAAACTCTTGTTTGTTGTTTTCTCATGTTTAAGTGTAACGTACATTTTGATCATTCAATTTATGGTACATATTCTATAAGTTGTTTTATGTAATGAGAATAAGACAAGTCATTTAAATTAAATTAAATTAAATTAAATTAAAAAGCTCATTGTACCTTTCAAATTACTACTTATAGTGACATGTTTGTAAATTTTTTAAAGTAAAACAACTTTTTTATTTATATATTGTATTAATCTAGATGTGTGTAGAAATAAATCGATTTTTAAAAATTGTCCATAAATGACAAAAAGTACTTTTTCAACTAACTCTCGTAAAGGTATCTAATATTAATATTATGAACAATTTTCTTCTTCTTCTTCTTCTTCTTTTACATTCAGTTAATTATTGTATATTTAGTGAAACATGATTTAATTTTTTTCAAATTTAATTAAAAGGTTTTCTTATTTCTTGCCTTTTTGTTTCTCGATATTTATAGAAGTATGATTTAGAAGGATTAAGTTATAATTATAAAACTTTCAAATTAAATAATTTTAGTCTATTTAACTATAATTAGTTAATTTGATTGATTGAATGATTGAGTTGGTGCGAAATAAATAAGTAATTATTTGACTAAATTACAATTCTTATTTTCTACATTTTAATTTTTATTATCTATTTATGTCATCACGGTCCGAACCTTATGTGAAAGTTTACCGAACATCCTTTTGTTAATAGTGAATAAATGAGCTTATGATATCACCTTTAATCTTTCTTTTCTTTTTATTTTACGATAGTTTAAAAAAAATATTATAAATTGTAAAATTGTTTTACCAAATATGACAAAATTTCATATTGGATAGAATCTTGATAGAAGTTTAACCATTGGTGACTATCAATAGTAATATTTTTTTGTTCATTTTATAGCATCTAAAAATATTTTTTAGAAAACAAGAAAGTGAAAAACTTATCGGGAGCGATTATGAAAAAACAATACACATTACAAAAACAAAATAATTATCAAATATTTAAAATACAAAAAAAAGTATATGGAATTATACCATAAAATTGTAGGCTTTATTGTTCATTTCTATAAAAACTTCCAAAGAAAAAGTAAACAGAGGATAAAAAAAGAAAACTTTTTAGTATAGAATTATCCATCCCTTTATTCATAAATATTAATGAATATCGTATTAATATTAATAAGTCTTATTCTATTTTTAAAGTATTTTAACTAACATACGATATTTATTAAAAAAAAAAAGGAAAAAATTTCACTAAAAATTTTGAATAATCCAAAAATTCATGGCTTCAACGATACAATGATTTTGAAGTGCAAAAGATTAAGAAAATCTTTGTTAAGATGAAATACAAAAAAAAAAAAAAAAAAAAAACATTAATCATAACACATAGGGCTAATTAAGAGAGAAAGAGAGAGTATAGTGAAGAGAGCATTGGAAGAGGAAAAGATTCTTTGTGTAAAGGTGAGGCTGTCGTCTAATACTAATCATTATTTCTCTTTTTCTTTTCTCTTTTTCTTCTTTTTAAAAAATAAATTATAATTCATTGGACAAAAATCTCATATATACGTTCGTGGTGTAAAATCTGTCTTCGTCATTTTACTATCTACATGAATTCGATATCGGTAGAAGAGACAATCTTCATTTATTGCTTTGTAACAAAATTTTGTTAAATATTAATTTAATGTAAATCGTAAGTATTTTAATTTGTTTAAAAAGTGTAAAATGTCATTAAAATTCAAAATAAAATAAAAATGGCATTTAAATTTATTTTTCAAAACTATCCATCCACATCAACATTATCATTATTTCATCGTAAAATTGATATAGACATTTTTATGAACGTTATAAATATTTGTATTTGTATATACCATAGAAGTGAAGTGAAATAGGAAAAGGAAAAGAAAAAGTGGGTTGGTGAGCAGTCATCCTTAGTGAGGTTTGCCGACAATAATTTGTCTGTCCACTAAAATTAGTAATTACAATCCTAAACCAATGACCTAAAACAAATACACATTATATATTATATATATTATATATACTTTTATACTCTATTCATTCATCGCCATAAAAAAGTGAAAGAAGAAAAGGAGAAAAAAAGAAAGAAAAAGACCCACTTATATTCTTTTGCTTTTCACTGTGTTCTTTCATGGGTTGCTCCATCCCCCCAAAAAAACAGTCATAAAATATTGAAATTTTCCTCTCTTTTTTTTTTCTAAAGAATAACTTCGTGCAATTCATATATAGATTTGGACAAGAAAAAATGTATCAATTATCATCTTTGTTTTTATAAGTGAGTAGTTACGTACTAAAAAAGTTATGAATAATTTGAGAATCCTTAACATAGTTGTATTTCACGAAATTTGGTGAGACTGAGAGAGTATTTGAATCACTAATTAATCTGATCGATTGCAATTGGAAAAATAAATGGTTATTATAGAATTAGAATTTTAGAAGAAATGATGAGAGGGATAATGATCTTCCAATTCCATCAAGGAAAAGGAAAAACAGGCTTTTGGAAACAGCTTTTTAATGTGTGAATGATGAAGAGAAGGGTTGAGTTTTTATTATTATTATTATTTGGAAGATTTTTTTTTAAAGAAAAAAAAAAGAAAAGGAAAAAGAGAGAAAAAAAAAAAGTGGGTTTTGTTGTTTCTTCAATGTTCGATAGACTGAGAGAAAAATAAAGGATGGTGGCTTTCCATAATTGGGAATTTGCTTTAGAAAAAGAGATTGGAATTGGTTGATGAGTAGCCATTGTCAAAATGACTCAATTCTCTCTTTTGCTGTGACTCAAATCAGCAAAATATATATATATATATATATATATATATATATATATATTTGAAGAAGAAAAAAGTGGATAATTATTTCCCTTGTGTCCTAAGCATAGGGCATTACTCCCTAAATAGAAGTAGCCCTAATAATGCAAAGTTGAAATGAAATTAGAAACCCCATTCTATTTTTCAACATTTTTTTTTCTTTTTCTTTCTTCATTCAATTACATTACTTCAAAAATCCTTCTAATTACTTATTAGTTTTAAGTTTAATCAATTTGACTTTTTGTATCATAGTGAGAAAATCATGGTTGAAGAGGACCCAATTAGACACATCATTACACTTATTTACAAAATTTTGATTTCAATGTCATTGTAGTTTTAATCACTATACAACTAATAGTATGTGTATTTATTGAAAATCTGAAAATTAAAACAAAATACTTTAAAGCAAATTTTAAAATAATAATAATAAAGACAAATGAAATGATGTGACGACATTTCAATAACTAAAAATAAGATTGCATCATACTCTTATTTATTTGTTTAGAATTTCAACAAATTCATGCATTCCCAATTTCTTTATTTTTTTTTTTTTTCAAAAGTTAAGCACAAATTATAGAAGGGGGAAATGCAATTCTTTTTGTCCCTTAAAAGTTATGACATTGTGGTTTTTTCTTCCAAGGAAAAAAAATGTTGATGTGATATTTTGTTTTCTTCTGCTTCCCACTACTTCTCAATTTTTCCTTCATGAAATATGTAAATGGTATTACAAATCAGTCTTCTTGGCATTATGCGAGGAAAATTTTCGTAATTTATCAATCATATTTATAACATTTAGACACAGCTCAGTAGATAAAGAAACGAATTATCATTTTAAAGGTCAATGGTTCAATTTTTCTCGCTTCTTATGTAAATCGATGTGTTTTATATTGGAGTCGATGATGCATTTTTTTAAGAGGTTTTATGTCAATCATGGGATGCATCAAAAGATTAAAAAGAAAGGAATTTAAAGACATAAATTGAGTGAACAGAGTCAACATGAAAACAAATGTCCATGAGTTGACGATTTTAGAATGTTTAAAAGAGAAGTTACCAACAAAGGCTTTGATTTGATGGCAAAACTCCTCTCCTTCTCTTTTCTTTTCTTTCTTTTCTTTTTTTCTTTATCCTTTCCTTTTTTCCTCCCTCTGGTTTTTGTCTCTCCATCACTCACAGTCACAAACCCAAAAAGCTTAGATAATGACTTCCACTCCTTTCTTTCAATGGTGGGTCTCCACTCTCTTTCACAAATACACAAAAAAAACAGGACAATTTTGGACTGAGCTTCTAATAGTATAACACAAATCAATCCCTTAAGTGCTTCTCCAGCTAAAAAGCTTCCTCCTTTCTTCTCCTCTTCCTTTGCTTTTCCTCCTTCCCTTGCTCGTATCATATCCCTCGCACCTCGTCATTCGCCTCGGCAACCCGACAGTTCTCCATTTCGTTGCGCCTTCTTTTCGAACGCCAGAATTTTCAACTTGAATCATTAGGCGTTGTGTTTATCCAACAACCCATCATATTTGTGTGTGTTAAGGTGGTCTTTCAAGTCCTAGGATATCTTTGTCAAATGGGTCTGCAAAGAATAAACAGAAATTCAAACACAATTATCTTCCAGGTAAGACGTGGATATTTCGTTGTAATAACACGACAACGAAATGTGCGACTGTTTCGATGAATCAAACAAGACATACTTTTGGTGTTTTTAAGTAAATGCAAGAGGAGCTTGCTTTAATTTTTTTTTTCCCCTTCTTTTTTGGTGCTGAAAGAAAATGAAGCTCAGCTTCAGCAATAGGAGATTGTGATGGAATGGGCCCGATATAATTTCTCATGATATAAATTTAACAATTTCAAACGAATCTGCCTTTAATCATTTTCCTATCTACAAAAAAGGACCAGACATAAAAAACTGTACTGACAGTAATGCTTATTACTTAAGGAATATAAAAGATAGGACGGACAGACGGAGCGAACAACGTCGAATAGCAGTTTGAAGCAGCGCGTTCGATTTAACTGTGAGGAAAATTTGAAACAGAATCTTAGAACCCTATTCATATACTATAAAACCTTGCTAAGCCAAAAGATTGGAGAAGCAAGAAATGGCTATTCTAAAGTTCACATGACGATGTTTCTAAGAAAAATGAGGAACGTTCTTAATGAAAAATGAAAAAAGAGATTCCTTTTCAGTAATAAGTATTGACAACAATGCTAAACTAGTAAAAGAGTTTACAGAGATCTAATGTTGTTTGTGGCTTTCTTAAACCATCATTCTCCAATATGGAAGCTTTTCTACCCTTTTTTGCAAACTGAACTGACATGGAGAAGAAATAGAAGAACAATAAGGATAAGCCAAGCAATCGCCGAAGTCACGAGGGCGCAATGCATTTCGAGAGGAATACAAAAGTCAAATCTCATATGAACAACCCTGTTTCTTCCACCCTACATCCCCCAAAATCTTCTAAGGAAGGTGAAATAAATTTTGGTACAAATCAAAGGAGAAAAATGGTGAAAAGAATTCAATAAATCCTAAGAATCTAAAAATTTAGATTGGGGAAAAAAATATATATTGAAAACCGTTACACCGAGGATGTATCGGCAAAGACTTCATTAAGCACATCATCCTCACCATTGGCTAGGGAGAATAGCTCGGCATCCTTGTCTTCGTCGGTGGAAAAATCCCTCCGTTCAAGCTTCGAATGAGCTGAAATGAATATCAACTTCTGCGCCCTATCCATACCAGCCTTTTGGTGAGTATGAGAAGACACCCATCTCAACAAAGACCAATTGCATTTGAAACCACAGGAAGTGGCATGAAGGAATATGAGTCTCACTGCAACTTTGCCTAAGGACTTGAATTCTGTAAGATAAGTTTCCCAAACAAGTCTACTGCTTTGTGGATTAGCAACTCTCATCTTCCCAGTTATAGGGTCTCTTTCTTTCATTTGTACAGCTCTTGCATAAACTGGATCAAGCCCTTCTGTCCTCCATTTCATAAGCTCCATTAATGCAATGTGAGCTTCCTCCCTCGACACGAGCCGGGTTATGAGTTTATCCACATCTTTCTCTTGATCAGGAGTCAGGCATTTGAATGGTGGGAGATACTTCCCGCTTGTGTCCCTTATCAAATACAACGGATCGAGGATAAACGAAGCAGCCCAAGCCGGGTGGTAGTTCTTTTTGAACCTCTTTTCAATCACTTTCTCAACAGGACCTTCAGCAATCTGAAATTTTAAACACCAATCTTTGACTTTCCCCCTCAGTTGATCCCACAATGGAAGGCATTGCCCAACTAGTGGCCTCTCTTTCTCAATCTCAACAGCCATGTCTGTTATTAATTTAACCAAAGAGTGAACTGCCTCCAATTCATTCCAAAATCCCACATCCCCAATCAACTCTGCAACTTCTCTCGCTATCGGGTCGTCCACCGAAGCGATTTTCCAGGTCTCATCAAGCACAACCAGCTGCAGAGCTCGAGAGAAGCTGAGAATGTCTTCCATTAACGTGAAGACAGGCCCAAAGTTGAGCTTCTCGTGGTTACGGGTTGGCACTCGGAGTAACATGGCATTACCGTACTCTTGCAGCTGAACTTTATGGAAACAATTACGAATCTGAGACTTGTAATTAACGAAATTAGCAAGCTTCATACAATGCTCAGTGACAGTACTGAACAATGGGAGCTGTTTGCTGAAATCCTTAACCAAACTGGAAAAACCCTGAAACTGACAAGAGAGATTAACCATCCAGTTATTTTGATTCTCCAAATTCTTCAATGCCTTAGCCTTGAACTTGTCTGCTACAATCCCAACACACTGTTGAACAACATTCCCACTGATATCAGCGACGGTTTCCCACAAAATTTCCTGAGCATACGAAGAAGGAACAGAGCCACTCACAAACACAGCCCGCCGGTACAAGCTAGTCCCATTGGGGAGATTCACAGTGAGATTCACAAGCTTATCAATGCCAAAAACGGCGTAGTTTTTGTCCTTCCACCCATCGGAGGCGAGCTGAAAAAACATAGCATCTCGAATCTTAACTTCAGACTCTGCTTTAGCTTCCTCGAACTTCGAATTCAGTCGGGAATTTGTAAAATCCCGGCGAGAGATTGCAGGTAGTCCAACTTGGTTAAGAAACGCCCTGAATTTAGGATGTTCCAAGCTCGAAAACGACACAGAGCCACCGGATTCATAGACCCAATCGGCAAGAAAATCAATTGCACAATCAATCTGCGTCTTGCTCAGCGTTGGCCCAGGTGAAGTTTTTGGACTCTTTAACTTTTTCACACTGTCCTCCAACATAGCCAAAGCTCCCAAGTCCTCCTTCCCCCCTGATAGCATCAAATGCGGCTGCTGCCCCAATAAGCCCCCACCGCCGCCGCCACCGCTCACCCCCACCGACGGTGAATACGTCAGTTCCCCACAGAACCGTGAAGGATCCACAATCGCAAGAGGTGGGACTTGGTAAGAAGACCCGCCACCTCCGGCGCGGTCGCCGGCAGAGGCGGCGACAGCGGAGGAGGTCCGTTTGCGGTTATTAGAATGGTGAAGAGGCGGTGGAGAAGTGGGAGTTGGAGGAAGAAAGGAAGAAGGGGAAACAGAGGAAATGGGTTTAGGGAGGGAGTTGAAATTGGGGCAAGTGCCGCGTTTGAGATGCTCGGAGGCGGTTCGAGAAGGGTTTGAGGCAGAGAAAACGGCGTCGCATAAAGAACACCTGAGTTTAACGGCTTTGGGCAAACCAGTGTCAGTATTATGGACGAGGATGGGTTCGAGGTGAGCCCAGTACCAAGCCCCTTTACCCTTTATAGCCTTCGTCCGTACCATTACCAGTCCTTCGTATCGCTTCTGTACGGCTTTTGCAGTCACCTCATCTGCTGAAGAACTCCCACTCTCCACAGCCGGAGCCGCTGCCGTTGCTGCTGCTGTTGTAGACGCGTTCGTAGCCGCCATTGCCGCCCCCCCACCAATAAAAAACTTCGAATTTTCAACAATTTTCGAACAACCTGTTTCTTTTTCAGGATCTAGGCTTCATTTTCTTTCCCCCCCTTCTCAACTTCTTCGTGATTGTCGAGTGCATTGAACCGGCCGGAGCCGCCGCTGGAATTTCCGGCGAGTTCCCATGGCGGAGGCCGGTGATCCGGGGGTTTTGGGAAAAAGGGTCAAGGGTCAGTTTTTGGGGATTCAGTGATTGATATGAAATAAGTTTATTCAAACTGTTTGAAGACGAAATTCAGGAGGAGAATAAAACACTACGAGGAGGAGAAATAAGGAGACCGAGACGAGAAAAGAGATCTGTGTGTACTAACTGTCACGCGCCTACGCTCAACTTCATGCCCGTGGGAAAAAGAAATAAACAACACCGTGGAAATAGCGATGGAGAATTCCCTTTTACTTACCATCCCCTAATTAATGTTTTAAAATTATTTACATAAATTTTTAAATCTCAATCTTACGAAAAATATCACTACAAATTATAACACACACAAAAAAAAAAAATCAAATATTTAATTTAAAGACTCATTCGAGATACTCATAGAATCATGAATATTCAACATTGATATAAATTCTTTTAATTCAAAGACATAGACATATCCAGGTATATTTTTCATGCTAATTTAATTTAATATAATAAGGGATTAGGATGTTAATCTCACGTAGGAGATGATCGTGTTAGTGTATTACGTATACTTTATGAATCTCTCGTATCAGAGTGTAATTCACGCGCATTACGGGGTTTGGTTTTTTTGCGCACTCAATTCATGTTTTTCTTAATTTCAAAAAATAAAAAATTTAATAATAACAATAAAAGTTGATTTATTTTAATTTAATTTAATTTCTTTATGTTGTTGGGGTCTTCTTATTGTGGGTCTTGTGGGGTATGCTTTTCTTTGTCTGTTTCTTTCTTTTTCATTTCTTTTCTTAAATTTTTATTATATTTTTTTTTCTAAACATTTATAAATAAAGTCATTAATTTGATTTTTTTTTATTTAAATTTAAAGAACAAAAAAAAAAAAAAAAAGCTTTGGAAATGATTTCTTTCACAAAGTCAAGTTGGAGTTAAATTAGGTTATTAATAATAGCTTCTCCTCATAATCTCACTTTATACATTCACTGTTGTTGCTTCTATTTCATTTTCATTTTATTTTTCCCTCTCCACATTTTTAACTTTTTCCTTCCATTTGCTTTTTCTTTTTTTCTTTTTTTCTCTCTCTTTTAAAAAAGACCTTCTTTAGTTAGATTTCTTCTTTTTCATTTATTTTTTTCAATATATTGAATTAATTAAAAAGATCGTATGAGTGATTAGAAAGGAGGCAACCATTTTGGATAATTAATTTTTAAATTAAAAAATGGGAAAAAAATGGTTCATAATATTATTTTTAAAAAAAAAATCATATTACTAACATGGTTTTTTATTTTTGTCCAATTAAAGTTTAAACTAAAGTAAATGGTGAAATTATGGTAGTTTGTTGGTTGTTAATTGTTTGGAATGGAAACTATTTTAAGATGCATTCTAACAAAAGATAGATTTTAAATAATAATATACTAAGTTAATTATAGATCGTAATAATTGAAAATATCAACTATAATATTTAAAGTTGTAAATTAATAGTGAGTTATCACAATTCATACCACCTATTTGAGATCCAAATATCTCAGTTGTTCGTGTACACCATGAATATTATATATTTCGTTATTGTATTTTATATAAATGATTTTTTTTAATAGGGTTGCTTCCTTAGTTTTTTTTTCTTTAACTTGAGTAAATTCCGTATAAATGTCACTTGATTTTGAATTTGTTGATTAGATTTTTTTAACATGTTAGTTCATTGGATATTATAAATACAAAATAGTACACAAAGACAATCAATCTCAATAGTAATTGCTGTAATTAAAATATAGTTGATTGTAAGATAAAAATGTATTTGACTATTAACACACATGGATAGTCTAATTGATCTATCGGTATGAGATTTTTTGTTTGACTAATTATTATTTTTTTATACTAAGGAGATTTTTTTTAACTTTGTTAAATTTTATGGGATTTTATACTTTAATCTATGTTTAAAATAGAAATCATAAAAAATAAAACATTTGACAAAATATTTATACTTCGTAGAAAAATCAAGTGTAATGAATTTTGTCTTTTAGTGGTTTTGTTTTATGGAGTGTAAATAGTTTGTCAGTTTTTCTTACTTTTTAAAAAACCTTTAAAATATTGATGTTGAATGATATATCGAAGTCTTAGTTTTATAAAGATTTCGATTTCGATATATATTTTTGAGAAATTATAAAAATTTTCAAAAAATAAATTTAAATTAATTAATAAATATTTTACTATTTTCAAATAAGTAAATATGTCTATTATTTATATTATTGTCATTTTGTGGTTTGTTGATCTTTTAAGATGTAATGGAAATATCAATCCGCATCTTCTATTGATATCGAATACATGGAAACGTGAAAATATCGATAGAAATATCTACATATTGATAAAAATTTAAAACCATGGTTTTAACTTAAATTTTTTATTTTTATTTTAGGTGCTAAGAAATTTGGTATAAAATTTTGGACTAATGAGAATATTCTTTAGTTTTTATTTTTCTCTTCTAAGTTTAAGGATATTTATGAAACTTTTTAATAGTTTGGAATTACTTTAGAAATAAAACTTCAACCATTTTTAGAGTATTTTTTAACCATTTTTTTTTTAAGCATAAAGATGTTTTTGAACTTTTATGAGCATTCCTTATCCAAACACAAAGTTTATGAATATTTTTATAATTCAAATGTAAATATTTACTTTTTTTTGACATTTTCTTATGGTTTTGTGTGTGTATATACACTTTGCATGTCCAACCTCAATAAATTTGAAAATTGGCATACATGTAAGTGAAACTAAGTATGGGATTTCATGTAGAAAAAAAAAAAAAAACAAGTAAACAAGTACTAAAAACAAATGTCTCTATTCATAAAAATGACGAAACACTCCATACAATAAATTATTGATATTATTATATATTTAAAATCTAATGCTTTTTTCTTTTAAAAATATATTCTCACAATTTATATATTAAAAAATATTTTGTATATTTTTTTGACATCAACGTAGAAAAACATATATTCTTTTTTAAGGGACAAAAAGATAAAAATGAGATTCATAATAATATGATTTTTTTTTCAAAATATTATTAATATGTAAGTTAAATCTATAATATAAGGTTGGATTCGAATGGGTCAAAAGAAGAAAAAGGTAAAACATCGATTAGATATTTGAAATTTAAATGGAAGGATTACTTTAGGCCAAAAATTGTGGGGGAAAAAAAACAAATATATTAGAAAAATAAAAGGGAGGTTTGTGTTTGTGGCATCTTGTTCATGTGGATGATTCAGACGCCATAGGGGCAATTAAGAGATTTTGTAATTTCAAAGGGGGCATAGTTGACTACCCAAAGTTAAAAATTAAAATGTTTTCAAAAAGTCCAACAAATACAACGTGATTCATTTCTTCCTTTCTTTTTTTCTTTTTCCTCTACCAAAACTTTTCCTTTTTTTTTTTGTTTATTAATTTAAAATTTGGAGCTTGATTTTTCTCTGTATGTGAAAAATAAATTCGCTATATTAAATATTTAGATTAATTAATAAAAGAGCGTACTATTATAATAGTTTACACATCAAACACATATTATTATTATCTAAGTTAAAAATTATCGATACTTAAAATGTAAACTATTATGATCAAATTATAATAACTCACTGTTTATCTACGATGTGGAATAATTTAAGGACTTTCTAATGTAAATTTTTGATAGTATATTTTATAAACGTATTCCTCTAAAAATTATAAAAAGTGTATTATTGATCATTTATGATATTAAAAGGTGTTAGAGTCAAATAAAAGTTATTTAAAGAATCCTACAAATACGATGGCCTCAGATAGTAAGGGTTTTTTTTTTTTTCTATTAAAAGGGGTGAAATAATTAAATATTTTGTATAAATACAGTTTCTTTAAAAAAAATGGAAATATAGAACTTTTATACGAAGATGCACTTTTTTTGGTATAACCACCAATTTTGACAGAGAAAAAAAAAATGAAATCCAAACAAAGAAAGCAACGATATCTTTTTACGGTTGAAAATAGGAACATTTATTAAGGACAATCTATTTCCACGTGACTTGCACGTGCCATTGGAAAAACCTTTTGACCATATATAACTTTAAACAAATGTGATGATGTATTTAAAAGGCAAAAATACATTCTTTTATAATTATAATTTTATATATATACATAGACAAAATAAATAGTTCAAACGTAAAGAGGTAATTAGGTCAAATGGTCCAATTGTTTATCTCGATCAAGGTGGACATTTTTCATTACAATCTTTTGGACTCGGTTACTGTATGTGCAATTGGTGCCTTTCGTTCAATTTGATTGATTATGTTTTTTGAACCCTATTGAAAAATGTGTATTGGAAAAATAATAAGTTTACTCTTTTATAGATATGTTATTATCCAACTAAAGAAAATGTGTGGGTTTTCTCTCGAAAAAAGCTTACTACATTATTCGATATTTTATACAAACTTAAGCTCTTGAATATTTGTAGCTAGCACCACATCGAGTCGAGGTGTTATTTTTATTGTTTCAATGATCACATGTTCCATCGATAACAGTAGTTCATAATTTTTTGTTGAGATTTTTTAAAAATCAAATTATTATCAATAGTGTTGTTTAGTATAACTTTTCTAATACATAGGGTAGGTTAATTCCTCTCCAAAATTTCTCTATTGCTTTTAAAGAAATCACTAATATTTAATATAATATAATAAAACGAGTATTTTAAAATTTATTTTTGTTTCTACCAGCATTAATGAAAATATTTAAAAAGAAAAAATAAATTACTACATAAAGATGTCATTTTCTTTCAATGTGTAAGTAAAGTTGAACATATATATAGTTCCATTTCATAATATCTCATTAATTAGCTCTTTCTTTTTTAATTCATTCTCTCTATTTAGTACAATTTCTCTAAATACAAGAAGACTTCTTTCAAGTATTTAAAGAAATTAGAGAATCAATAAAGTTTACGATACAATTTTGCAATTTAAAAAGGTTTTTTTTTAAAAAAAAAGTTATTTAAAAATGAATTAATAAGTTGGATAATATTGGAAAAATTGGAGTGTTTGGACATAGACATAGTAAAACGCCATAGGGTACGATGTTGGTAGATGTGGCATCCACATAAAACATTGATTAGTCTTTATTTGTCCCATCCCTAATATATATATATATTTTTTTTAACATAAATACACTTTTCTTTTTTCCTTCTAATTTTAACTTTAATTTACTGTTGTCTTTAGTCATGTAAGGTTGTGGAATTTTAATTTACACTCAAATGAATAATTCAAATTAAAGAGGGAAAAAAAACTTTTATTATTATTTTCTTGTGTCTTAATATAAAACTCTTTTTCTCATTGTCCTTTCCTTTTCCATTGAATAAAAGACAATAATAAATTTCCATCACCAAATTGGATTTGAGCTTAATTAATCACTGTTGCTAACACAACCATTAGAGGAGGACATTTTGTATGCATTTTTATTTTACACATTTTAAATTTATAGATAGGGGAAATAGGTTAATTTGTGTGGTGATGCTTAAAACATGTATTCACTTTCTACCCTTTTTTTAAACAAATCTATTAGACATATTCTAATGGTTTGTTTTTAAGTACACGATGGTGAGGAATGAGTAAATGTTTTTAACCACTTAGTTAGGTTCGTGTTTGCACATATTTACTCCCATATAAACGTACATTTTAAATCAATGATAAATAAACAAGTAAATTGTTATGATTTAATTTGTCCGACTAAAATGCATAATTATAGTTGTTAAAAGGTTTAGAAGCTACAATAAATTAAATATTTGAGAGAAAATTATTTCTTGATTGGACGTGAATTTCACTGATTAAATATAGATAATAATTATGTATTAAAAGAAATTAACTTGTTAGTATTTTTGTTTAAGGGAGGCGGTGTTAAATATAATCCGAGGAGGAGGGGGAAAAAGTTTGATGCGGTTTGGTAGGGAAAGAAATGGAAGAAAATGACAATGTCACCCACTAAGAAATGTACTTGAAAGTAGGAGTTAAAAAGATTGTTATATGAGAGAAAGAAGGAAAGAAAAATCAAATAGAAAATGTTAATAGGTGGATTGAGAACTATTCTTTGGTAGGATGTCTAAAATAGTACTTCATAATAATTTTTATTATTGTTTTCTCTTGTTTCAAATAAAATGATTAAATATTTATAGAAATATACGCACATAAATGGAATTGCATAAATACAAACAATAGTAGATTAGCCTTTAATTATATGCTCGACTACCCAAAAACCAAAAAAAAAGTGATTTACATGATAAGGATGGGACAAGACTTATTGATCGTTGAAAGGTCTTGGATTTCTATCTTAACTTGTACTATTGCAAATCATTTACATTAATTTATATTCACATTTCAACATTATTAGAATGACAAGTAAGAGAAATAGTTGTACCAAAATACAAATACATCTAATCCAATCATTTAAAAGAAAAGAAAAAATTAGTATTGATCTAGGAATGAAACTTGTTAGTACATCGGTTAAAAAATGATCATAAAAATATTGTTTACTTTTATGCATCACTTCGCACCTTCTTTTTCTATTTTTTTTCTACGGTATAACCCTCTCCTATTTTTTTTTCTTTTTTTTAATACACTTTTACTTTCCTTTCTTCTATTTGTTGGTCTCCAAAACTAATCCTCTAATCAATGTATGCAAACTACGACGAGAAGAAATTAGGATTATGAAACTGAAAAAGACCATAATTAAGACTGGAAATATTTTGATAAGGTTCTATGTTAATAGTTGGATGTGAGTAGATATACTTGAACTAAAGTATAAAAAATGTGTTTGGATTAAGAATTTATATTATAATTTAGATAGTTTGATTGGACTTTCATATGTGTATAAGACTTATTTAAACATAGCAATTAACGTAACCTAACGTAATAACGGAACAGAGAGGAGAAGGTAGGAGGAATTAAATTAACGAATGTAATTAAGGAAGGGGATAAAAATGGTCAACATCAAAAGGGAGAAAGCCCAACTGTAATCCACCTTAATTTGAAGGCTGAAAATTTGAACCCATTAAGACAGATATGATACCACACTTTTCTCCTAAATTGACTGCTCATTAACAATTAAATCTCCCACCATTACGCAGCCAAACTACCCTCTGCTTCAACTTTTATTATCCTTCAACTTTTACATGAAATTTCCTTAGAATTTTGTATATAATGTAGCTAAAATTTTAGTGATACAGTCTTTTCTTTGTTTGTTTGGAAAAGAAAGGTTTGGAAGATGTTCAAAGAACCTTTGTTTGTTTGGTGGCTATGTAGTTTTTGCATCTTTGCAACCAAACAACAACTACAAACCTTATTCCTTTTCTCCCACATTTTGTCTCATATCATTGATCAACACAAAGCTGATCGATTAAATCAATTTTTGATACTTTTCAAAAATTATAAAAGAAGAAGAAAATTACAACCGATGAAATTGTCTTCTATTAATTTCTATTTTTTTATTTAAAAAGAAAAAAAGAAAAAGAATATTTGCAATCAGTGAAGCCACCAGAAGTGTATATATTAATTATTAGGTAGTAGCATTTTGTGGTATAAAACTAAAAAAGAGTGTGCAAAGGTATATAATTAATTAGTGTTAATTAATTATGATTTTATTAACTTTGTTATTGGCGTACTCCCGTCGCAATTTGATGATTAAATTCCATTGTTTGGTATTATATTATGGACCCAATTTGCATAATTAATAGCCTTTAATATTTCATTTTCTACTACCTATCATAAATAAAAACAAAACTTGTTTAAACAGCTTTATTTTTTTATTTTCCCTCTTTATATCTCTTCTTTTTCCATATCTAATTTCAATTGGTTATTCAATCACAACAAACCAATTGCTTTTTTCTTTTCTTATTTCCCTTAAATTAATGCATTAGGTACCATGGGATATCTCTTATCTTTAGATCTAAAACCATAATTTTCATAGTACTTACACACATCGTTTTCTTACACAGAAAACCAACTACTTATTTCACTAAAAGTCAAACCAAATGTCTTAGAAGTTCTATATAATATATATTTGGTTTTTAGGTTAAATTATCTAAGTAGCATAAATATTAATATTAGAGGGAAGATTTACATATTCCATGGTTTGAAAGTATATAAGTGTGTTTAAACTATTTGTTCGTGTAAATTTATTGAATGCATAATGACAATTTTGCCCTCGCTGGGCTTGAAAGCACAATCGTTCGGCCCATGAGATCACTCGTATATTAATTTGAATAATATTAATTAAATAGAACAAGTTGTAAGTTTAAATTTTTATTCTCCACGTTTGATTACATAATAAATAAATATATCTTATGATTTATTATTTTATGAAGTAAATTTGGGAGAAGAGAAAAAGAGAGAGAGAGAGAGAGAGAGAGAGAGAGAGAGAGAGGGAAGGTTGGTAGATATGATTGAATTTCACTATAATTGATGATTTGGATGAGGCACCGCATGAATTGCAACTTCAAAATGTAAGAGAATCTTAATGATGGCCTCGGCCCATTATGATTGTTCTAAATTGGGCTTCTCTCAGTTATTGGGCTTCGATTAAAGGAAAAAGAAGTAGGGCCCATGACCGTACATGTCGGCCTATGATTACAAAGTATGAGGACACGTGTACGGTAAAGATGAAGTGGCTGACATTATTCTCCATGATAGCATACAGTAGAAAAGCCGTAAAAAGTCCAGCAAATGATTAAAATAAGAGAATCGTTTTTTTTTTTCTTTTTTTCCTTTTTAATTTATTAAAGTTAGAGAGTAATTATTGGGGGAAAATAGATAAGATTTCTTTTAAGGGAATATTGGCCAATGGAAATAAGGTTCGTTTGTTCAAATCGATATAATTTAATTGGCCCACCATCCACTGTTATTTACCACGTGGTTACAATACTTAATCATAATTACGGTAACCTAAATATCTCTATTTCTTTTGGATATCTTATTTAATAATTAAAAAATGTAGTATTTTAATTAAGTTGATTTTAGAGATTTTGATTTGAGTAGCTGGAACAAATAATATGTTTATCAAGGTATTGTCACGTGTAGATATTAAAAGTAGATAGTGATTGAATAATAAACTTATGGTGTCGTTAAGGATGTGCAGTATATATGTAAGAAAAGGATTGATATTCAGCAATTAGTTGATTGTTATGTTTGTTGAATGATAAATTTTGACAAAAATTTTCATAGTATTATCTCTAAAGTCATTAAAAATGAATAAAAAGGGAGGAAGGAAGAATAGTATAAGCTTCAAATCAAATTTGGTTACATTGTATTTGGGCCTAAGTTCAAATGATTGTGACAATTTATGTGTCATTTGGAGTGAATATGAGTTAGAGATATCACACTCTTGTTTGGTATAAAGTTTGTGACATTGGACATGAGAATATATTATCCTCATTTCTTGTGCGAGCGAAAGAATGCTAGAAAATGATGAGTGACGTAACAAATCATATTATTTTATTATTAGGGTAGAAAAGGATACCAAGAAACCGATTATGCTATAAAACATACTTGGTCAAGTAATATTCCACATGGGCTTATGACTCGAAGCTCTCTTTGGGTCATGAGAGCAATATTCAGTCGTTGGGGTGTATCCTTGGAGATGGGCTTAACATAATTTGCATCTAATTTCTCTACAAAATAAATAGATATCCAAAAAGGTTCCTAAGCTTTTTCTCTTAATATACAGTGAAATAAAAAAAAATCATAATTTATCAATCTTCTAATTTTGCTATATTTAGATATTCAAAAATAGTTACAACAATTGCTATTTAAAATAAAAGAAAATTTTAAACAAAGTATATAAGAACAATTTAAAAAGTTGTAAATATAGAAAAGAAAAAGTAATATTCGCCCACCGTGGGGTTCGAACCCACGACCACAAGGTTAAGAGCCTTGCGCTCTACCGACTGAGCTAGACGGGCATCTTGTTCAAAAATTAGGTAGAGACATATATAATCAGTTTTGCATATGGAAGATAAACTATATAACAAGAAGGAAAAGGCTATGCAATCTTCCATTATTTTGCATCTTCTCGTCCTTTTTTTCCTCTCTTAACTTTAGTCTATTGTGGTTAGTTCTCATGGTGTAGCCTTTTCATTAGCATGAACAAACTTCTCTTTAGATGAGGATTAGATATGTTGTTATGTTTTGATATTGAATGTTGAAGCTTGAAATGTTATATTTTAGTTTGGGTTTATAACAAATTTATTGCTAAGACTCTTGTTTATAGTCTAAACACAATTTAATTAAATAATATAAAAATATACAACGTGCATTAAAATATATAAAATATATTTATAAAAATTCACATTATCCAATACAAATTATAAAGTTCCATTACAAAATTAACGTTACAATTTTTTTTCATCCTCTAAATTTATCATAACGGTGTTTGTAATGTTATTTGTCACTTGATTCATTTACCTTAAACGGTAAAGACTAATATTCAACTTAACATTTTGCTTGTGTAAATATCACGATCAAAATGTTAAAATGAGACAAAATTCATTTTAAACAAACAAAATTTATATATTGCAAAAAGTTTATAAATACCTATGGCAAGAATTAAGAATTTAACATTTATTAAAAATAAAAAATTAAGTCCAAAATGTTATTTTAATTTAAATTATCAAAGTTGCATTTTTTTTAAATTCTTTTATTGACAAACCATGAAATAAATTGTTGAGTTATTGAAACTACAATACTAAAAGTTAGGTTTTAAAATGAACGACTAAAATGAACAAATCTTGAGAGTAAAAGGTACTTTAATGGTATTTTTTTTTAAATAGAAAAAAATATTATTTATAATTTATTTTCTATTGATATTAAATATTTTATTTATTTTCTATTATTCTTAGGACGAGGGATAGACGGAATCCTCCTGTCCCGTCAAGGCCTCTTGTTGAATTACCGGTTGGTGGTAGTTTCATTCGCAACCTCTCCTTCTCGTTACGTGAAATGCCAGCTGGCTTGAGAACTACTCATTCTCTGTCTTGCTTTGGCTACCCTTCTCGATCTGCTTATGACTCTCTGACTGGGACCTCTGAATCAATGGGACAAGGGGCCTCCTTACTCCCATGAAAGATGCATCAAAATAGAAGTTGTGGTTTCTTGTTAGTAGGTATAATATCCCTATTTGTTTAATCTTAATTTTGACAAATAGAGGGTAGTTGGGCAAATTAGTGTAAAAAATGAGGTAGAAGAAGAATGAGTTGGAGAAAATGAAAATGAAAATGAAGATGAAGTAGAGAAGAGGAAGAAGGTAGAGAAAATGATATTTCTGTTGGATGGGGTTGAAGAGAGGAGAGTATATTCGGAAGGAAGGGAAATTTTTTTTGACAAAGGATGAGGCAGAAGCGAAGCCTTGTAGGGTTTTCAAAGAAGGGAAGTCGACTTCTAGCATTCAACGTGTTGACTGTTATCTGTCAAAAGTCATAGACCAGATACACGACTCTAATTAAAAGTCATGGATCGGGTACACGACTCCGACCCGAAGTTGTAGAGGAGGTCCACGATCTAGGGAATCATCTTTTCGCACAACTCTATCTTTTACATTAATTTTTAAAATTACGTGATTTTGAAAAAAATTCTGTAGTAATTTACTCATCCATTATCATTACGTCCATTGCAAGAAATAGACTGTAGAAAGCCCAAAAGATGGGGGAATTTCCCGTTAAGCGACGAGTCAGATGAACGCAAAGCGTGTAGATTCGAGAGCCGCTTCCAGTTCTGATGCTCGGTTCCGATCTAAAATTCTTCTTGAACAGC
This sequence comes from Cucumis melo, assembly GCF_025177605.1. Classification (NCBI taxonomy): domain Eukaryota; kingdom Viridiplantae; phylum Streptophyta; class Magnoliopsida; order Cucurbitales; family Cucurbitaceae; genus Cucumis; species Cucumis melo. The sequence continues at coordinate 22,771,540 of NC_066865.1, forward strand.
TCTGTACATGTAAAACAAGCTACTCAAATTCATGCCCACATTCTCGTCAACGGGCTTCCAAATCTCGAGTCTTGCTTGGTCCGTCAAATCACTCGTTCTCAGTTCACTTGCGCCAGAATTGTATCCCGTTATCTCCAACGAATTCTTCACCATTCACAAAATCCAGATGCTTTCACATGGTCCTGCGCCGTTCGGTTCTTTTCCAAGAATGGTCAGTTCATGGAAGCAATTGCCCATTATGTTCAGATGCAGAGATTGGGGCTGCATCCGAGCACTTTTGCTGTATCCTCGACTTTGAGAGCTTGCGGAAGGATTATGTGTAAGTTTGGTGGGAGGTGTATTCATGCTCAGGTTTATAAGTTGGGGTTTTGTCGCTGTGTTTACGTTCAAACTTCCCTTGTGGATTTTTACTCAAAACTGGGTGATATGGGTTTTGCTCAGAAGGTGTTTGATGATATGACCGAGAAAAATGTGGTTTCGTGGAATTCAATCTTGTCTGGTTATGTGAAAATTGGAAACTTAGTTGACGCTCAGAAAGTGTTTGATGAAATGCCTGTGAAAGATGTCATATCTTGGAATTCGATGTTGACAGGATTCTCCAATTCTGGAAATATGGATCGAGCGTTGTGTTTATTTCAACAAATGAGGGAGAAAAGTTCGGCTTCTTGGAATGCTATGATCAGTGGCTATGTGAATTGTGGAGACATGAAGGCTGCGAGAAACCTGTTTGATGTAATGCCTAACAGAAATAATGTTACGCGGATTACATTGATTGCTGGGTATTCGAAGCTTGGGGAGGTTAATTCTGCTTGTGAGCTCTTTGATAAGATGGGTGAAAATGAGAAGGAGCTTTTCTCATTTAACGCCATGATTGCTTGCTATTCACAAAATGGTCTGCCTAACAAAGCATTGGAGTTATTCAACCAAATGCTTCAACCCCATTTGAATATCCAACCGGATGAGATGACTTTTGCTAGCGTTATATCTGCTTGTACTCAGCTGGGAAATCTGAGCTATGGTACTTGGATCGAGTCGTATATGGAAAAACTTGGGATTGAGTTGGATGATCATTTGGCGACTGCATTAGTAGATCTATATGCAAAATCCGGGAACATCGACAGGGCATTTGAGCTGTTTAATGATCTGAAAAAGAGGGATTTAGTCGCTTATTCAGCTATGATCTTTGGATGTGGGATAAATGGTAAGGCCCATGAAGCAATCGGGTTATTCAAAGAGATGCTAAGAGTTAACATCTCCCCGAATCTAGTGACGTATGCTGGACTTCTTACAGCGTATAATCATGCTGGTTTAGTAGATGAAGGTTACTTTTGCTTCTCGTCCATGAAGGACCATGGACTTGCGCCACTAGCTGATCATTACGGGATAATGGTGGATCTGTTGGGGAGGGCGGGGCGGTTAGAAGAAGCATATGAGCTTATACGCAGTATGCCAGTGCAGCCAAATGCTGGTGTCTGGGGAGCCTTGCTTCATGCATGTAAATTACATAACAATGTTGAACTTGGTGAGATAGCAGCTCGAAATTGCTCGAAGTCGGTGACTGATACAACCGGATACCGGTCTCTTCTAGCCAACATTTACTCTTCTATGGAGAGGTGGGATGATGCTAAGAGGATGAGAAAAGCCATGAGCAATAAAGTATTTGCCAAGATATCTGGGTGTAGTTGGATGGAGCAATCTGAAAGCTGAACAGTTATCCTCTGAATTTTGCTTGTAACATCCTTTCTCCATGGAAAAAACAGGTACTAAAGTTAAAAAGATCGAGTCTTGAATAAAAGTTCTTCATCGTAAGTCCTTTCTGTTCCTAATATTAAGTTCTTGATTGTTAACTTGCGAATTTCACTTCTAAGATGAATTATTTTCAGGAATGGGCTTCTTTGAAATAGCTGGAAATGCCCATCCCGTTTCCTTATTTGTTTTTTACTTGGTTCCGATTGTTAATCTGTACATAATTTTATTTTAGGGAAATTACCTATAAAAAATTTAATCTTATCTTGGTGTTATATTTGAGTGAAATTAATATTGGTTGTCTTTCACCGTCGCTTGACGATATAAAAATCGCTGAGATCAAAATCCAACTAGAGGTGAGGAAGATGAGCAGATCAACAAGCAAGATAATTTATGTCCAACAATTCTTTTAATCTTTATTTTAGAATACGTCAGACAAATTTATAATCTATAAATGTATTAAATTGCATCATGATTATATGTCATCACATCATTTTTAAAAATTAAAACCATGTCAATTTATTGACATAATATTGATGCATGATTTCAACTTCGGGTTTAAATACTTCAATCAAATTTCATACTCATTTAATTTAAGTTTTATTATTTCTATGATTTCAACTCTCAGAGCAGCGAAAAATGGTCGCAAGGGTGGGGCACAACGATTACACTACAATCATATTTTATTAAAAATAAAGTATTATTTAGTATAATATTGTAATTTGAAACTTCAAAATTAATATTAAAATATAAAAACCGATAATGTGAATATTTATTTATTACCAATAAAAAGTTTGACACTTTATTATTTCTCGTAATGAAGATAAAGTTGTTATAAAATCACTACAAAACAGAATTGTAACCAACTAAAATTTCACTGCAAAGTTATTATTTTTATAAAGTTCTAGGGACAAAAAGTGATTTTCTTTAACAAATATGGTAATTTAATATTTAAATTACTTAGACCTCAGTTTTTAACCATCTAACTTTTAGTTTTTGAAAATTAGTTTTTCAAATGTTAGAGTTAAAATTGTTCCGACTTAAAAATTCACTATGATGCACATACAATTTAAGTTGAACTTCAAAGCCACAAATTATTACTATATTTTTATTTTTGAGCATGACAATAGTTTTAAATTTCTATCGAAATGTTGTTATTTTCATCAATATTTTCGCGTTTCCATGGATTCAATATTAACATAAGAGGTAAACGAATATTTCAATTACATTAAAAAAATTCACGAAATTAATAACTAAGCAAACAAAATATTTTTAATGTTAATGTAGCATAAACGATAGGTAGACAACTTAATTAAATTATCCCTAATATAAATTTAGGTTTTGAAATTTTTTGTTTATATAATTTTTTTCTGAAATATTCATTGAGATTAAGATTTTATAGATATTTCCATTAAGATTTTAATAAAACTAAGACACCGATATTTCTATTAATATCAATATCGTAAATATTATATATAGTTTTTTTAAATTACTTATAAACTAAAGCTTATAGGAGAATATGTTTTGACTATTTATGTACTAAAAAAATCACTCTGTATTTTATTCAAATAGTGTAAAAAATCAGAAAATTACAAAGGAGAAATAGAAAGTATGAATAGGCGTTTGAATTTCATTCAAAAAAAGAGAGAAAAAATCTGAACTCTTATTACGAAGATGACGTGTATGGTCGGCTACGGCGGGGGCCCACCTCGATGCCTAAACAAAGTCGTGAGAAGGCGTTTTCTAACCCAACAAATAAACGACAACGTTTCCATTGAAGAAAACTGACCATAAAACGATCCCCCGCGGAAAAGCCAAGGTCCCTCAACTCCCACGCTAAAACTGTCAACTACCCCCCTTTACCCAATCACTTTCCCTTCACCCATTTATGTCGACCACAGCTTTCCGGCGAAGAATTCCGGCCATTTCCAGGACAACCGACAACCACATACGCCATAATCTCTCTCAATCTCCGCATCGGAGAACTCCCTCCACGAATCGCGCTCCTTCCAAGCCCTCCAACTTCAACAGATGTTCCTCGGAACCCAACCTTTGGACCACTGCCATCACCAGCGCCGCCGCTGATCGGACTTTTTCGTCGGAGAAGGAAGGGGAAGAGGTTGTTATTTTCCGTCCTCATACGTTTTCGGAAGCCTTTGGTTCATCTCCTCTGTTGACTCCTTCAACCGATCAGCTACTCGAGGTTAGGGCTCCGGTTGTATTCTTATTGCAAATCCGCGATTTCTGCTTTTCCTTAAATCAGATAATCAGAAAAGGAGATATAATTATGGCCTAATTCTTCGTTTCTTTAGATATTGATTTTCCTTTTTTTACCAAGTTAATTATTGTATTCTTTGGTTTGGTTTGGCTCTTGATTCCTTTTTTATTACGTATATTGTATCATCTAGTGTTCTAGATTATCAAACATGGGTCTTTTTAGTGAAATTTAGTTTGTGTGCTTGGCCAAAAAGATTTGAAGAGTTGTTTATATAAACTTTCATAGTCTACTAGCTCTCTAAACGTTTTTATAATTTTTTAAATAAAAATTGACTCCAACAAGGACGTAGGTTAACACGTTGTTAGTGTTACTTCATAACATTTATCTATGCATTGACTTGTTTCTTGTTTACTTTTTTTCCCTCTATTTGTAGATTTCATAAGAAGTATGTTTTTTAAAATTAACTTTATCCTAATTTTAGCATACAAAACACTGATATTCAAAAGGGGTTCTTCAACGTAGGGTTACAAGAAAGATGCTAAAGTAGTGATCAATGTGACGGTTGAAGGGAGCCCAGGACCAGTACGAGCCATGGTTAAACTAGGATCTAATGTTGACGACACAATTAAGTTAGTCGTTGCTAAGTATGTTGAAGAAGGAAGAACTCCAAAGCTTGAACCAATTACATCACCATCCTCCTTTGAATTGCATCACTCTTATTTTAGTCTCCAGAGTATGTGAAATTATTTCTTAATTTACCATACTCTCATTGAAATTTGAGAAAACGCCAATTGAGTTATCATTTTATATCATTTGCTTAGGTCTTGATCGGAAAGATATAATTGGGGAACTTGGTAGCAGAAGTTTCTATCTTCGAAAGACCCATGGAGGAGAATCATCGACTGCTTCAACACGAGAAATTATCAAAGAAACGATGGATGTTGCCTTACCGATTCCTCCTAGTTTCTTGCTTTCTAGCTTCGTTGCTAGAAAAATGAGCAAAATTATAAGAAGAACAAAAAAGCTCTGCAATTTTATTGTCTGCTTGAAGTAAGATCATATCTAACAAAATATTAGAATTCAGAAGAGTAACACAACGTATTACTTACCTTACTCTTTAACCTTATTTTTCCATTTTCATTTTCTTTGTGTTTTTGGTATTTTTGTCATCTCATTACATTTATAGGAGGACGTTGATCAAGCTTACGAGTTGAAAGAAACACCATTTGAGTTAGCCTTTAAATTGTATATAGAATATATTCTTATTTGCCTTTGTTGCCTATGGACCATTGGACATTGTATGGTTACAAGATCATCGTAATGATAAATAGAGAGAATTTAACGTCGAAACTTTTATTCACATTCTCCATTATGAGTCCCGATTCTTTTCTTTCTTGATTAAATCATCTAGTCTAAATATGGTAAAAATAACTTAACTTTTTTAATCTAACATCTTCGTTCATTGAAATAATGTTTCTTTATCCTTTTTAATCGAGATTAACCTAAGATAGAAGTAAAAAGATTTTACTTCTTTTTATTGTACATCTAAACTAATCAATATTTTGAGTTTCTTTGATACATTCTTGATCCATATGAAGACTATAATCATATCTAATCTTTTAGTATTTGATTACTTTGGATAATCTTTATCAATACAAAATAAGAAAAATGAATGGGATGCGTCCCACTAAAAATCCTATCATCATTTGTCATGTGTCAAATTCATTTTTTTAAAAATATTTTTATTTGAAAACTTTTTAGGTTCATCCATTAAAAAACAACTATCTTTTTACCTTCTACAAAATTGTCCAAACAAACATTGTCATGGTGACAAATTCTACATTTTTATTGAAATTTCTAGTAACTTATTTATCTATTAAGGTAAGTGAATACTTATCTTAGAATGCATCTAACCTAAATTTGTGTGATTATTGGTTAAAGTAGGATGCATAAACATCGATAATCTTCCAATTATTGTCCAAAAAAAAAAAAAAAGAATAAATGCCACGTGGGGGAGTATTGATTCAAATATTAGAGGTGCTAAAAAACAAACTTTAAAGGACCAAAATGCAACTAAAAATAATTTTGAGGACTAAAAATATATTTCTCTGAAGACTATAAAAGAAAGTCGAATCGCCTCTGCAACAAGGAAGCAGTTTAGAAACTTCAAAGCTCTTCTCTTCCAGAAGAAGAAAAAAAAAAAAAAAGAAAAAAAAAAGGAAAAAAGAAGAAAAAGAAAAAGAAAAAAAGAGGTGGTGTCGAGAGCCTGCCGTCGCCTTGAGAAAATTTAATCATCCCGATGCGATCGGTCGTTTGCAAACAGGAATTTGTCTCCGGCGCCGTTCACTCTGCATATTTCTTATAAACTCCTTCACCACCTCCTTCAATCCATTTCCCCTGTCGCCGGCGCGTGTATTTCTGATGGCCATATCGTGGCATTGAGGTTGATTTCAAATCAAACACACAGGGAGCAAGTGGAGACACAGACACACAAGTTTAGGGCATTACTATGGCTGATATCTACGTCTGGCTCCTCTCCTTCTTTTTTATCATTGCGCTTCTCATGCTTGTCGTTTTTCAGGTTCTCTCTAAACCCTAGAATTTCTGTTTCTATAACCATTTCCTTCATTTTTCTTTCTCTTGATTTGTTATAACGAAATTACTCGATGGTGGAAATCTTCTGGCGTGATTATGTATGTTTATTGGGCTAGTTCTGTAGAATTGATGTCTTAATTCACAAAGTATCTCTGTATATGAATATTTGATTAGCATATATCGTTTTTGATTGCCTAATATCATTGGTGAAAGTGAAACAATGTTGGAACTGTGGAGCTTATGATGTTCTTGAAACTTTTTGCAGCTAATGTGCTTAGCTGATCTTGAGTTTGATTATATCAACCCTTATGACTCCTCATCACGGATAAACAAAGTGGTCGTGCCTGAGTTCATTACCCAAGGAGTCTTGTGCATCTTCTATCTCTTGTCAGGGCATTGGGTTATGTCATTATTGTGTATGCCCTGCCTTTATTATAATTTAAAAATGTAAGTTTCTCTATTTCTTTCATCTTTGATCGGACTGTTTACTATTAGAGATATAGATGCATAATATTTAGTGGGGTGTACGTACTATCCTCATGTTGGTTCCCAATTTGAGCTATCAGAATCTCATATTCTACCCTCGGGATTCCAAATGAAAGATGAAATGTATATATTTTGAATGAAGGGGCTTGCCTATCTCTTCATATATGCCCGGGTAACACTTAGTAGCCAAGTGCTGTTGAGTGGATAGCGGGTGAAAGCATCTAAGTAGTGAATTTTACGGTCTGTAATTACATTGGGTAACACTTTTAGGGATAATAATTTAGTGTATGGTAACACTTGTAAAGAATTATAAATATAGCAAAATCTATTAGTGATATACTCTATCGTTGATAGATTCCTACTAGTGATATGGTCTATCATAGATAGATAGACCCCATCAATGATGTGGTTTATAGGATAGTCTTTGGGAACTATATCTAAATTTTGTTATATTTTCAATTTCTTTTGTATTGTGGTATATCTGCAAATTCTTCAGATTTGATTGCTACATTTGCAATTGAACCTTGTTTTAATGCACCTAAAGTCTGTGGGATTTAGATTAATAGCGTTAGTTTTCAGATAAGTTAATCTTTTGGGATGGTTAAGAATGTAAGGAACTAGGGAGGTCTCATGGACAACCCCTTTTGGACTTTCACACTACAGTTCTGTGACTGGAACTTTAATGGATATCATTTGAGATAAGCCAAACTTGGGTATTTGAGATTGGGTTGGTGCACATATGGCTTATTACGTTTGTTTGTTGCTGGTAATTCTTCATGCCAAGCTTAAATCCGTCTAATGTGTGTTTTTCTCATGATTTAGGTACACTCAGCGAAATCACCTGGTAGATGTTACTGAGATATTTAATCAGTTACCTTGGGAAAAGAAGCAAAGGCTTTTCAAACTTGTCTATCTTGTTTCTCTTCTCTTTCTTTCCATATTTTGGTAATCCAGTTGAAGAGCGTTCTCAAAGCTTGAAATCTTATTGTTGATGTCATTTGTTTTAATCATTGTCTTCTCTCTTCTTTTTTGTTTCTCCGGATTGCAGGTTAATTTACAGCGCGTTGGAGGATCATGAGTCTTGAATAGATTCTGCAAAGTGCAAATTGTTGTCTTGTAGGAGATAATGCCACTGTGCGGCTCACTACAAAGTTTTGTGTAAAACGTATCTTAGGGTATCTTCTTTGTGTTGTAATTTTTGACAAATAATTGCTTTGTGAATAAGGTCTAAAGGTTTTGATTGCCACCAAATGCTGCCCCTGTTTTGCAGTGCTGTGTATAAACGAAAATTTTAAAAACTATAAAGATGAGATTCTTGTTATGTTTAGAGAAAGCCTTTATACATGATGTAAGAGAATAGAGTTTGTTTATGGAATGGAGACGTATTTGCATTTGTCAAAAATTTTCTTTTGTGCGTTAATTATGTAAGAATTTTATGAAGAATTTATGTCAAATAATAATAATGCATAAAAGAATACTTGCACCAGTTTGATGTGTGTTTTTCTATAGGTCATAGTTTAATGGAGATTGAAGACGATTGTCGTTTGAAAATTGGAAGTTTGCCTTGTTAAAATCGAGAGAGAAATTCGTCCTCCATAATCAGCTCTTGCATTGATACGGATTATCTACCAAAAAAAATAAAAGTCCAATATCCACAAAAAAAAAATCCAAAAAAGTTTTTAAAAAATAATTAAGTTGAAAGGTATATATCTTTTGGAACTTTGCAAAGTTAATACATTAAAATTGTGTAGATATTCATGGAAGGTTCGAAGTCATATTGTCTCTGCAAGAAAATAGATTTACAAAGAGGATGATGAAGGTTAGCAGACACAATTGAAAGGCTTTTTGGATATGGGCCTAATTGGAGCCCAATAATAATTTATCGGGTTAAGCGTATTTCGTAGAAGCCCAAAAGGCCTAATTTAGAATTTTCTGACGTTACCTGATCCTTCGGCGCTGGCCGCTGTGTCATCTTCTTCGGAATTAGACCCAAAACGGTCTAAGCTCTTCTGCATTGAGAGTTCTGTAATCGACTGGGAATGGCAGTCTCTTCTACTCCTTGTTTTCAACCTCAAATCAAAGTTTCTCAGCCTTCTCTCAGGTTTTCCTTCTCTTTCTATTATCTGTTTAACTTTATTGCTACTCTCGCCGCTTACCTGATTTCGTTTCGGTTTTCTGAATTTTGCTAGCTTTACAACCAAGGTTTACTCGGGATTAAAGCCTCAATCAGCTAGTGAGCTTCCATTTCCTTCCTTTTCTTGATGTTTGTTATTCCACTGCTTGTTAATCACATATGGTTTCTGTTTGTTTGTTTTTTTTGTTCTTTCAAATTTTAAGGTCCATTCGGAGGAGTAAAACCTAATATTACTGCTGAATTCTATGGAAAAGTTCATAAAAGTTTGCAGGCCAGGTAATAAATTGTAGTTTTAGCTAAGCCTGCTTCCTATTTTACATTTGGAACTAAATTCTGGTGATATTAATCAATTGGAGTTCTTGGACCTTCAAGACATTCTATACTTATTCTTAAGTTCCGGTTCTTGCTAAGATATAATTTATCTTGCTAAAATTTCTACCTTTATTACTCCTAGCTCCTAGGTTGCTATATGATGACTACTTACACGAAATGTTTCATTTGTTTCCTTGATGAAATAGTATCGTTTTCCTGTCTGAAAAATCATGTGATATAAATGCTGGACTGAGGAGAGATTGACTAGAAATATTTTTTTATAGTGTGGCGTGCAGAAAATATTATTGATTGTATGCCGTCTCTAAATGAATATGGGAATTGCACTGCTTCTTTTGGCCCCTTTGGATATCTTTTCTTTTCCATCAGTTACTGAATCCGAATGCTTGACCGACAGTGGATGTTTGCTGAAATTTATCAGAACATGGTCATATATTATGACCGAGGAGTTCCTCCTGGATCAGTCTTTTGGGGAGAAAGGCCAATTTCTCTGGCTCGCTTGAGTGTGTTCAGTTCTCTGGGTTTTGTGGGGTGAGTGTAACAGTAAGATGTTTAGGGGAATGGAAAGGGGTCTTAGAGAGCTATGGTCCTTGTTCATTAGTTTATCTTTGGACTTCGAATTCAATAATTTTATGTAATTATTTTATAGGTGTTATCTTGTATAGTTGGAGTTCCTTCTTGTAAAGGGAGTCTCCTCTTCTTGTCGAGTTGATTTTTCTGTATGCCTGTGTATTCTTTCATTTTTTTCCTCAATGAAATCTGTGGTTTTCATAAAATAGTTTCATACATATTATGCAACTACCTGTAAACATTTACCCCTGATTGACAACCATTTAGTTTCTGTTTTTCAAATTTGTGTTTGTTTTCTCAAATTCTCTTTACAATCATTTTCATTTTTCTTATGGAAACATTTGGATTCTTAGCCAAATTTCAAAAAGACTAACAAGTTTTTGAAAACTATCTTTCTTTAATTTCTAAAAACTTAATTTTCTTTTTGGAATTTGAGAAGAATTCAAATGTTTTATTTAATAAATTTTGAAATCATACTAAAGGAACAGTGAGCAGGCACACATAATATATATGTATATCTATACATATATATATTAAAAAGAATCATTATCAAACGAGGCCTCCTGTTTCCTACATTTTCCATTCAAACCTTTATTTCCTACATTTTGATTCTACTGATTGGTGCTTTCTGTGTCAATGACATCTATAAGGACAACAAAGTTGAAGAGAAATTAAAAGAGGTGTTTCTGTTGGAACGTGCATTCATCTGGTAGTTAATGTATTTCTTCTAATTCATTACTTTACGGGCAGGACACATAACAAAAAGGCTGCTCGTGCACAATTTCAGATGATGCCTATAGGGACACCAAGGGTGCCTTACAGAAATCCTGGGGAGGGAACTTGGCAATGGGTTGATTTGTGGAATGCACTAGTAAGTGATAGATCTAGTTATGTAATTTTGGCTCCGACTGAGGCTGAGCAGAATTTTAGTTTGACATTATGAGACTCACCAGCCAGGACACATGAGTTTCCTACAATTAAGTTACCATAAAATTTACTATTAGCATCAGTGTATTTTCACAGTAGAAAGACGCTGCTGTTGGTTTCATCATTTTGTTACATTATTGTCTCTTTTTTCTTTCCTGTCCTTTTATACCAAATTTAATTCTTTTGGCTAGAATCTCTGAATATAAAAAACCAACTTTTTGGTAAATAAATATATGAAGTACTGAACTTTTATAACCTTGCAATTCTTCTTGTGTTCAGTATCGAGAACGAGTTATCTTCATTGGGCAAAACATTGATGAAGAGTTTAGCAATCAAATTTTGGCAACAATGCTATATCTTGACAGCATTGAAACTTCCAGGAAATTTTATATGTACATAAATGGCCCAGGTGGAGATGTGAGTTAAATATGTTTACAAATATATATCTTTTATTTGGATCCACTCCGCCATAATTATCTGTTATATTTCCTTTTCTCTCAATTATATTCTATGGGTTCATTTAGTATTAGTTTTCTGATGAAACCTTGCATCTCTGCAGCTAACTCCAACCATGGCCCTCTACGATACAATGCAGAGCTTGAATAGTCCTGTAGCTACACATTGTGTGGGTTATGCCTATAATATGGCAGCCTTTCTTCTAGCAGCTGGAGAAAAGGTAAATACAGATTTAATCATTGTCTAAGAAATGTTGGATTTGTAGGGGTTCTTCGTTCGTGACCCCTATTTTTTCAGTCAGTAAAATCATGCATATTCATCAAAACATATCTTATGCAACCACATAAAATAAATCTCAACCCCTTTTATTTGCATTAAATAAAATTGGAAATGCTCATTCCTTTTGCCCAACTGTTTCCTTCCTTTTTATCTCTTTTAAATCTTACCACGCCTTTCGTTGTGAAGGGTAACCGCTTTGCTATGCCACTATCAAGAATTGCTTTGCAATCCCCAGCCGGATCGGCTCGTGGCCAGGTATCATTAATTTGTTATATCCTGTCACACACATCGATCATGTATTGCCTTTGTTAAGTTCTAAACATTTTGTTCTGTTACATTTTTGTTTCGGAAATTGTCTTGACAGGCTGATGATATTCAAAATGAAGCAAACGAGCTCTTGAGAATCAGGGATTATCTTTTTGAGGAGCTTTCTAAGAAAACAGGCCAGCCTGTTGAAAAGGTCAGTTCCTCAGCACCATAGCTTATAAATATATAATAATATCTTCATTCATAACGAAACCTACTTTTGCTACCAGTGAGATAACCAACATGAGTTTTTTGGTTTATGAATCTTGAGCTTTTACGAACTTGCAACATAGCTCGCACATGCCCAAATTTGAATTTTGGGTTTTGAATCTTACATTGTACTGATTTGGAAATGTTTCTCAAAGATGCAACTTTAACTTAAAGACCTTATAAATGGATAAATGCAGATTAGCAAGGACTTGAGTCGATTGAAGCCATTTAATGCGCAAGAAGCTCTTGATTATGGACTTATTGACCGTATAGCTAGGCCACCGCGCATTAAGGCTGATGCACCTCGTAAGGATGCTGGAACAGGGCTTGGTTAGAGTTAAGTAAATCCTTCACATGTTTATTTTTAGGTTCACATGAAGCACACAACTAATTAAGTAAAATTTATTTATGAAAATTCGTATCTTGTTTTGATCCATTATATTTAAATGGAAGTTCTGTTTGAAATATTATGTTTGTTAGTTTTTTTCTCAAGTCGTACCAAACATAGTTAAATCAGTGTGTATATCAGGTTGAATTTGGACATTTGTGGCAAGAAGCATACTATCTATATCAGTAAGCTAATAAATATAGAGACTGAATTTGTACTAAAAGGAGAAGAAAAATAGACATGATTAAGAATTTAAACACGAATTAGATTTTCTTAAAGATTAGAGATGATCTAGAATAATTAAATGAGGGTTTTTGGTATATTTTTTTCTTCTTATTATTTATAAATATTGCTAATTTCAAAAGGCCTTTTTATAAAAAAAGAATTTTTGAAAAAAGTGATTTTCTTTCTTCTTTTTGAAAAGAGTTTAATTTTAATTATCATTTAAAAAATCATTATTGATGGCCTTGTCATCTTCATGAAGTGACTTTGTGAGTTATCCGCTTGCAACTTGATTACATTTTTACATTTTTTAGAGACCGCTAAAAAAAGAAATAATACAAATTTTATAATAAAAAAGAGAGAAGAAAACACTTTTGGAAATGTTCTAAAGAAAGAGTCGGTTGTTAATAATTGTAGAAAATTAGAGAGTTATCGGTGAAAAATGTGCATTTAGTAGATCTAAATAATTAGATAGTAATTTTTTTTTCCTTTTTATTGTTAAACTATGAATAAAGATGGATCAAGCTACTTATGGATGTAATCACAATTAACATCACTATGGTTGGGGTATCGAACACTGAGTTATATTTTTCTTTTGGGATGTAGGTGTACCTTCTTCAATACCCTACTACCTTACTGTTGTCAAATGTAATAATATAGAAAAGTAAAATTTTGTTCAATAATTCAAGTTTCTTTTAATTTTAAAGTATAGCAAGTGACATGTTAATTATTTCTTTTTATTCCTATTTGCAATATGATATTTAACATACTAATACTTGCATAATCCAAACAGTAAAAAGAACTTAAATAAAAATAATCAACCTAAACTCAATACTTCACCTCCATGTTAAATAAATTTAACTTCTCAAACTAAAATTTTTGCACTTAAATATAGATTATTTGACTCCACAAACTATTATAATCAACTTTGCATCCGTCCAAATAAGAATTGAAAACGTCAAAGTATAAAAACATCATTAAAACTTACTCCAACATAAACTAGGTTCTTTCTTTTATATATACTTTGGTGCATTCATAAATATATCTAAACTATTATTCAGATCATTGTGCACATCAATATTTCAAAAAGAAAAAAAAAAAAGGAAGATAGGAAAATCCAACCTCTAAAAGCTAAAAAAAATAGCAAAATCTTGATTTAATTACATGATGAGCTAACCCACTGAAATAAGTGATTATATTCAAGAACTACTTTGACTTTTAGATAAACTATGGCCATGTTTAGGTTAGCCTTAAAAATTAAAATTAAACAATAAAAAAAATGATAATATCTTATTAAATGCCTTTTTTAATCATTTTTCTCCTTATTGAACCACATAAATGTCTTGCTTTAACATATTTTAATTTGAGATTGATTTAGGTATTCAATAAGGATGTGGTGGATAATATTAATAACAATTTTGAATGGCATTTTCACATTGTTATTTAATTTCAGTGAGATTAGAATAAAAAAAGTTGTAAAAAATTGAATATTATGATCTAACCAATTTTGATTTTGGTTTTCTATTTTTAAAAATAGGTAATGTAAACAACACTACTTGTTATTTTTCTTTCTTTTTATCTTTTTGAAAAACATTTCCAAATTTAGGTCAAAATTTTAAAATTAAAAACTCATTCTTGTTTTCTCAAAATTTTGTCAAGAGTATAAAAGTATTTAAAGAAAAGTGAAAACAAATAAGTCAATTTTTTAACCCAAGTTGCAATCAAATAGGGCCTACAAAAACATTACAAACTAAACTTAAATATGAGAACTTTTCTCAACTTGCATGGCTGAGTTAAATCAAATTGACCCCATTTTCCCAATCTTAAGAAACCTTCAAAATATCTAGTCAAACCTTCATAGAGTTGAGAATAATAATAATAATAATAGTAGCAAGACCAAAAATATTATTTTAGTTATATTTCTATATCGAATAAAGTTTGAACAAGTTTTAGATTTAGTTGATTTACTTCCAATAAATTTTAAATTTATTCAAAGTTAAATTTTATCAAATTCATTTAAATAATAATAATAATAATAATTTTCTTACAAGAAAAATTAACAATAGACTAACTTGAACGAATTGATTTTAAGATTTAATAAAAATATAGAGAATCGATACCCTAACAATAATGTAGAAGGTTCCATTATGATTGAAGCAATATGAGAATTAATAGGGAACTTTTTAAAGTCACCATCAATGTTGTAATAGGCAGGAACAACAAAATCTATCAAGTCAAACTAAAAGCTTCTCTTTTCTATAATACATGCATAATTCACTTCACTTCCTTGATTGATTAAGCAAGCTTTATATATTGATTTGATAAGTTTAAGCTAGTTGCGTATTAACACTGATCTAATTATATATTGTGTTGATGTTGATGGTAGTTGACTTCAATTCTTGCTATTATTTAGTAATTGATTTCTTATGTGATTCTTGATTGTTTATGAATTGGCTTTTTGTTTATTCTAAAGGTTCCTTTCATATGGTCTTCCAAACAAATCCTCAGGAGTTTCATCGAAATCTAATGAATCCAAGCAAAGAGAGACAAAGATTTGAGGAAGACATGTTGACCGATGTCGATAAGGACAAAAAGAAGGAAACATAAAATCACAATCCATTGATATGAAACAAAAAGTGAGTCGTTCACATTACATCAAACTATTCTATTCGGCTCGACGCGGTAGCATCGGGGAGCCTATAGCTACTCTACCAAGTGAAAAGCTAATTGAGAAGAATCAACAGTAGTGTGGGGGTTTAAAATTCTACATAGGAAGTACAATGGTAAGTTACAGAGATCATGAAACAAGATGTGAAACATCCACCAATTAATAAGTTTGATGATGGCAAATGGGAAGGGGGAGACTTCCATAATAAGATATGGAGCTCAAAAATCAAGCGCTGGGTAGAGATACATTGATATCAGTTGACTTATTTCTTGAATCAGTTGGCAGCATCGACCAGTTATCGCCTCGAAAGGAACTGGAAGGTGACAGGTTGGACTTAGGATCGACACAAGATATTGGAATGGCAGCAGTTGGCGGGGCCGGTGAGATGGTATCATGTTTTGGCTTTTTCGGTTTCTGTTCATGTTGATTTCCTGACAGAAAACTCCCTACTACAACCTATTTTTGCAAAGACAGTAATAAGCGAAATCTTAGTTTCCATAGCTCTTGTTTGGAAAGTAATTACAATCTGGCCATATCAATAATGGATCACTGATTGCATGGAAGAAACAAAGAAATACCGTACCTGAACAGGACTAGCAGCTACTAATAGACCAGCTACTCCACCACCTACGACACGCCCATCTGGACTTGCTAAGGAAACACTCATTCCACCAGATCTACTTCTAGTTCCTCCATTATCACTAGGCATGAATGAGCCGGACAAGGAAAGTATTTCAAATCGTCCCTGTGAACCAAATGAGAAAAAGAAGGATATGAGATATATTTCGCAAATGGATGAAAAACCAACATCCTAATCCTCTAATTTATCCTCTATCCACCACATTTCAGCAGAGAAGTACGCGAGAAGAACAATCTTGATATAAGGTATTCAATTAATAGATATCAGAGAGATCTCTTGGCATAGATCAGAGGCAAAACTTTGAGGTTTTCAGAACAACCCGGTGCATTAAGAAATGAACAGGAAATCTTTCAGCATTACTTGAAAAATAATGATTATGCAATTCTGGACTGATTGAAACTATCAAAATGGAATATTCTATTGTAATCAATATTTACTAGCAAATTCATTTTAATGACCAGGTATCTGAAGAATATACTTTACCAATTCTTAAGAAAACTACAATTCTTTTTTTTTTTTTTTTTTTTTTTTTGCAATGGAAACAAGACTTCATTAACATAACGAATGAGTCTAATGCTCGAAGTACAGTGTTGAAGCAAAAATGCAAAATGCAAGAAAACTACAATTTGAATGAGTTTCTTTCCCATTATTTGGAACCATCAGTTATAGCCTCTTATGACAAAAGATTTTACTGCTATAGCATGTGGATAAAAACATTAAGGTATCCAGTGTACTCCCATTAATCAACTCTTAAACAGGATTGGCTGGTTGCATTGTGACTGAACCCCCTGAGTTTAACAACACAAACATAATAGAACAGATCGAAGAATCCAAAATTGAAAAAAGAAAGCAGCGAATTCACATTTATCTACATTACAAAAAATGTTAAATGAAGGTTCTATGTTGAGGGATGAAAGTGATAAGTCAAGAGAGACATGCTTGGAAGTCATTTCACCTATAGGAGTTGATAGCTGAAAGAAATAATAAAGAACTATCTAGCTACGGTTTGCATTAAGGTTAGAGAGAGGATGGTTTAACCCAACGAGCAGGATGGGAACAGTGAAATATATGTCGATGACCAAGTGCAATGTTAGGAAGGTAATGTTAAGAATTGGAAAGCCTTGGTTTTAAAAGAAAAGTAAACAATAAATGCTCATTAAATTTCAATTTAGCCTCCATAATATTCAACATAAGAATTTCTGAACCATAATTAATAAATATGGTACTATTTCTCAGAACCGCTTCATATAGATGTCTGCATATACAAATTGTTTTATCTATAGTGTTCGAATTTTTAATTTCGATATTTTGTAAGGGAACTAATAACGGCATGTTCTTTTTGTACTGAATCCTAAAAGCATGGTAGCAAGAGCCAATAGACGGGGAAATACCATCGCAAACTTCATGAATTCATACACAACTGAATTACCATTCAATTAGGCACTTCTTCATTATAGGGCAAAATAAATGCATCACCTCATAAGTTAGTGTTCCTCCAGAGGAGTCAGGCTGGCGGAGAGTGACACTTGAGATTACACCGTTTGCAGATAAAATGCATATAGCTCGAGGTCCTTGTTGAGAAAAGGAAATTATCTTCATTGTGACATCCTACAAACAGGAAAAACTAGGTCACATGAGAGAAAAGGATGGATGAAAGTGTAATTAGCAACCGTTCTATTTTTGTTCTTATCCTTCCCTCACATCACAAGACTCAGAGCTCCTTTATTCACTTACCACAAGAATAGTTCAATAGAAATGAGTGTTTTAAGTCACTTTTGTTATAACAAATTGAAATTTTCCTATTTGGAGTGGAGCAAATAGTGGTGACTAAATGAAACAACCAAACTTCAAGACTTTCATCTATTCTAACAGTTATTTACATAAATTTCATTTCCGCCCTATAAATTCAACTTCAGAAATGGAATCGACGTGAAGAGAAAAAAAATATTAGTCTCTTTATTGATCAACCATATGAAAGAAAAAGAAAAAGAAAAAACTCTAACGCAGGTTTTACCCCAACTTTTTTGAAGAAGATAAGTTCTTGACATTTTACCTCGCCTGCATTGACAGTGATGATATGAGGCGTAAAATTTGCACCAAGAGAACACGGAACCCAGTCACCTGAGAAGGACGGATTTAGTGACAGGATTGTAACACAACGACAAACTAGATTGAACGATAGGTAATTTAGCAGCAGAATGAATCTTCAAAGAATAAAAAAAAAAAAAGTTGAAGTGGGCAACATTAAAAGAATTTTTGAAACCATTATAGAATCCTAAAACTTCCGTATCAAGTGACAGATTTACAGACTTTGATCCATAAACCTCTAAGAAAGCATTAAACTGGAGATGAGTAGAGGCATGTAATGGAAAAAACTTAATTGGGTCCATGTAGAAACATTTGAAGATAGAAAGATCATGGAGTCTATGAACTCGTAAGAAATAAAAATCAAATCAGAACCCAACACCAGAACAAAAAAATTGAAGACCCCTTTTCTCGAAGGGAATGAATCATGAGTTTTCAGGATCAGAAAATAGTCAAACTGAGAGAAAGAGACAGAGACAGAGAGTTCAAACAAGAACAAAAAAAACAAGAAGATTCCGACATTCTCAGACCAACCTAGAAAGCTCTCAATCTTTTGAGAATCAGAACAACAATATGCTTCGAGAACTTAATCAAAGAATCCAAACCAGAGGCCCCACATCCTCCACCCAGCAAGAAAAGAAGTTCACACAGAATCACTAAGTAATAATCTTAAAATCCAAACACTTGTCTCCAAAACCCAGTTCCCAAATCAACCAAATCAGCCCAACGAAGAACATTACTGGCCATGGACATCAATAGAACCAAAGCAAAGCTCTATTTTTATTATAAAAAAAAAAAAAAAAAACTAAGTGGCAGAAACAGAAAAATCCCTCCAAGTTTAGACAGAGTGATTAAATCAATAAATCCCCATTACCTAAATTATCTACTTCGAACTTGCTTTTACTCACAGCGCTCACCGGCCGTACTTTCCCCTTCTTCTCCGTCGAGAAGTCGATGACCGGCGGCGGCACTGATGACGATATCGGCTTGGGAGACAGAGCCATAGAAACAGAGCCATCGGGTCCATATTTTCTGGGCCTCCCTCTTTTCTTCTTTCCCGGTACTGAGGAGCCCGCCGTTGGCGGCGGAGGCTGTCCTGATACCTGAGCTGAAGCCGACGGCGTCGAAGTTGATTGAGTCGCCGGCGGCGTTGTTGATCCACCAGTCTGCGGTGGGTTATCGGAAGTCCTCGGAGCTATTTTGTACTCCGACGGAGCATCTGATCCCACCACAGTAACCCCACTACTTGCACCACCACCATCCCTTCCCTCCATTACTTAAAAAGAAAAAAAGAAAAAAGAAAAAAAAACCCAACAAATATTTCCTCCAACTATTTATGAAAACTCATTTTTCATTCTTTAATTTCCAATCCCTCATCAGAAAATAAGAAGAACAAGAAAGACACTCTTCAAAAATCAAAACCCAGAAAAATGAAAATGAATTAGAAGCTCAAAAATTAGAAATTTGGTAGTTTCTTTCTTTATTATTAATTATTATCATTATTATTTTTTAAATAGCATGAAAAAAAATTATGAGAAAGGACTTTACAATGAGATTATAATCTTATATGACCTACAAAATTTAAAAAAGAACTGTTTACTCGAAGAGTTTTGCTAAAAAGAAATAGTTAAGTTCAACACAGAGCCTAAACCATGTTGATCTATTTTAAGAAAAATAAAATAAAAACATTTCTTTTTTCAGAAAATTGAAAAATACGAGAAGATTATGCAAAAAAAAAAAAGAAAAAAAAGAAAAAGAAAAACTTAGCTTTTGATTTGAATGGGAAAATGGTGAGATAATGAAACCTTGTTTGTGCAGTTTAGATAATTGGAGACCTAACTTAACTTTACCAAAGACTGTCCAAATTTAGATTCAAAATATTAATTAATTAATTAAAAAGAATATTGAATTATAGCCATAAAGAAACCAATTTTCTTAGGGGTTTGTTTTTTTATTTGTTAAAAAAATGGTAATTGAGTATGGTTGGGAATCCGGCAGAGAAATAATAATATAAAATTTATTTGATTTTTCAAAAGTGGGTGGGTGATTTTTTTTAAAATAATAAACAATAATAATATTAATATTAATAATAAATCTATATTATTATTATTATTATTATTATTATTATTATTATTATTATTATTATTATTATTATTATTATTATTATTATTATTATTATTATTATTATTATTATTATTATTATTATTATTATTATTATTATTATTATTATTATTTTGTTTCTGAAAAAGTAGCAATTTTAAAGAATAAATATTAATAATAACTGGGACTACTTTTTCTAGAGAACCAATGCTTAATAATTATCGTTTTATTTTTTTAAAATAATATAATAACTTGTGTAAGGAATTATTATTGTTTATAATAATAAATTGTTTGGGTAAAGGGAAAAGTAAAAATGAGGTTGCCAGAGGCTGAAGGAATTCTCATTGAAAAAAAGAAAAAGGGAAACTCCTACTTCACCCTTCTCCTCTTCCCTTATTTTATTTTATTTTATTTATGTCATTTTCTCTTCTTCTTTTTTTCTACTTTTAAATATTTTATTATTATAATTATGTTTTAAAAAAATGTTCATGTCAATTATGGAGGTAAGAATCTTTTTACACTAATTAAGAAATTTTGTATAAAAAAAATTACTAGAAATTTTTCTATACAATTTGGGAATGTAAACAAAATATATTTGGATAAGCAAAAATAAATGTATGAAAGTAAATAGATACTTTAAATTTACTATAAGAAATTAAGATTGGACCAATTTACAAGTGGTTTCAAAAGATGAAATTTCATACTTGGAAGAACTATATTTTTAAAACATGATTTCTTTTTCCCATGTATTTTTGTGTACTAAAATATTTTTATATGATATTATTGGATGATTTTTTTGCAATCAAGTATTTGTATAATAGACGTTTTTAAATAGGTTAAGAATAAGATAAATATTTTTGATCGGGTATAGGTATCAAGTTAGAATGTTATTATCATCGTATAAATATTATATTTAAATTTCAAATCTCTTCTAGGATGACACAAATTTTAATTTTTATTATTTATTGAGGAAGGTAATAAAAATGTGTTTCAATTAAACATTCAAATTTAGATTATATACATAAGGCATTTATTTTTTCCAACTAAAAATTTGAGTAACTTTTCTTAAAATTCAAACTGTCCAACGTGAAATTTAATTAAAAATTTTTGTGAAATTTAGTTAAATAATTTTTATTGTACTTACTTAATTTCATTGATTTTTTTGAAGAGAAAGATCGAGGAGAGAAAACAATGGAAAGAACCTACGCCTCACAAAATTAAATGAGAAATGAAATGTTAACTTTTAACTTTGACATTTATTTTAGATAAAACCATTGAAGAGTTACTTTCATTAAATACAACTATAAATGAAGTGACAAAAACCATGTAAAATATTTTATACATGCAATAATATTATTTACAAACATCGTCGATGAGTAACTTGATGTGGTAACTAAAGTGTAGACAATAGATGTCTATATGAATTTAATATTATATTATTAGATGAAATAAACGGTAAAGATCTGTAAATAATCTTTGATAAGTTGTAAAAAAAAAAAGAAGAATGAAAACTAACATTTTACTTCGTCATAGAGTATCCCCACCAACACCTATAATGTATCGTCACGTTAGAAATATCTCACTCATTAAGAAATAGTTGGAGCTCTAATATGATTTTCATTTTCAATGGATCGATCGTTGATTTTTAAAAAAAAAAAACTCTTGTTTGAAATAAATATTTATTTCATGATATGGGTGACATTCTTTTAATGTAAAATTAGTTTGTAATATATGAAAGAAAAAATATTTTTCATTCATTTTTTAACTCAATGCATTAATGCTGGTAAAATTAGGTCATTTAGAAAATCTTCTTGTTTTTTTATAAACTGAAAATAGAAATTACACCAAAAGACAATATAGATAAATGATTTAGGAAATATACGAGAAAAGTTTCAACAAGTATAAATAGAGTTTATCTTTTTTAGATCCTCCACGGGTTGTAGTATCAATATTTTATGTTTTTCTTTCAATAATTTTTGTAGTTTTTATAAATCTTAAATTTAGTTAGCCAAATTTATTAATTTATATCGAACAGTTAAACAAAGATTATAATTTTCATATAAAAAAATATAATATGTGATTATATTTTTAAAATTTATGATAAAAATGTTTTGAAACATCAAAAAAGTCTTTAAAAAGAAAAACAATACTAAAACTAACAATGACATAGCGGGGATTACATCTAAGATTTATTGAAAGTTCATAAATTAAAACTATAAATTAAATAGCTTCATAATATATGGAGCAAAATAGAATATTGATATTGCTTTTTATATTTTTAGTGCCTCCTATTATTACTTTTCTCTCTAAACGTTTATAAATAATAACAAATAAAAATTTGACCCTTCTTTATTGGGATGGTCGATGATAGATCACAAAACTATCTAACCTATTTATTTTTAAGAAAATAACATATAATTGTAAAGGCAGATGTATTATAGTGTTATACATTAATCTAAAACATTAAACTACACAATTAAATATTGATTGTCAAAGAGTAAAACACAAAGACAAAAAAATTTAATCGTATTATCAAAATAGTCCAAAAAAATATAATGCAAAATCCCTCAAATTAGAAAAAGAAAAAACAAAAAAAATATCTTCCCATAGTGGTGAAAAAGATCGAACTTTGCTTTATTACATAAAGGAGATTAAAGAAAACCAAAAAACTAATGTTGTAAATGAATGGACTATAAAAAATGAAGAAAAGGGGTGATAATTTGCCCAAAATGACTACCCAGATCAAAAGATATGACATAATTACTGAAGTGTTATTTTATAACCGCACATAGCGTCGTGGCACTGTCAAAATTCGTCCGCTATTGTTTTTAGAACCACAGATGATGCCAACCAGGGTTGTGGGTGATATTTTTGTAACTTTTTACTCTTTGCTTAATTACTTCTTTAGTGCTCTAAATTGCTTCGTTTTAATCCCATTTTCCCTAAATCTTTACCTATTTGATACTTGAAACCTATAAAATAATTAAAAATAAACACTATACTTCGACTTCTATATTTCTTCTTTTGTTACCCGGACCAAAATTTAAAAACTAAAGAAAAATTAGTCATTTACGTGAGAAAATAGGTTTAATTTAAATTTAAAAAAATAAAAAAGCAAACAAATAAATAAAATGTTTAGCATTGCACATAACAATTCACATTTACCCCAAACAGCTAAATTAAAAAGAAAATTTGAATGTGGTTGGTCAATCTCATTACTTATATTTGACTCTTGCAAGAAAGAATCATTAATTAAACTTTGTCAAATTGCAAGTTGAAAATAATTCACGAATCTTTTTCATAAATACAAACCTTTAATGTTTGAAAACAAAAACCATCAGTTTTGGGTTTATAGGATTATGAATTATTATTCTACAAAACAAAATACTTAGCTTTACACATTTATTTCAAAAGCTAATTTGAGAGAAAAAAAGAACTTTTATTATTAGACGTTAAAGAAAACGAAAACTATTATTATTATTATTTTCAAAAATACCTATATGAACACAAACAATTAGTAACTTATTTAAAAAATTATCTTTGAATTTTTATAAAATTCATAAGAACTCTAAGCATTTAAAAAAAAATGTTAGAAATATACAATATGGTCAATATATAGTAGGAAAGAAAAAAAAAAAGAATATATGTGGATTACTAAATTCTAATATTTTGATAATTATAAAACTTTTGTTCATCCTTTTCTCCATTCAAATACAACGGTACGAGCATATATTTAACTATAATATGATCAATAGTAAAAGAATTGACTACACCAACTAAGCATAACTTCAAACAAATTGATTGTATGAATAGCAAGAGAATTTTAATTATGCTTTTTCAAAAACAACATGACCTTAAATAGAAAAAAAAAATTCAAAAGTTCATAAGAGATTTTTTTTTAAAAAAAGTTGAAGCAAATTATTAATTATACCATATTCAACGCAAAATGAACCAAAACATTTATAATATATAAAAATATTATAGTTTATCTATGATGGACAACGATAAACTATCTATTTGTATCACAATAAAAACAAATAGTATTCTATAGTGAACTATAGTTGTGATGCTTTTTTATTTTCGTAAATATTTTTTTAAAAATATTTATTTAAAATAATTTTTTTTATTTTTTTAAGTCAAGGGATTGTTTATCACTTTTGCAATGGGTTATCTCGTATAATTAATTATCGTGATTTTATCGTCAATAGTTCATAACAGCTATTATCCCTTAATTTAGTCCACTAATTAACTAATTGACCCATTGAAATGAGTTTTGATCCCCACAATGTGAATTGAAATTATACTGACTTTAAAGACTTTTGCTCTATAATATTTATAAAAGAAAAGTTATATATAGTATTATAATATATATTGTATTTGTTTGAAAGTTTGTAACTTAGAATTTCACTAAATTTAATTAATTTTATATTCAAACCATACTTCATGATGGAGGGAAGCATAATATGATGTTTTATTTATTTAATTGATAATTATATTCAATATAGTTCATGAATTTTGTCCATTTTGTCAATAATAATTACTGAAATATTATGGAAATTGCATTTATGACCCCAATTTCTTTTAATTATAATTTTGAAGTGCGCATCAACTTTTTTGTTATTTTAATAATTAGGAATAAGGAATTGTAAAGCAATCCAAATATTTTAAAAAATGGATTTCTTTTTTTAATTGCATATAGGCCGATTCCTTTTAATTTATATGCAAATTAAAAAAAAAATTAAAGTTTTTCTTTTTTAGATTTTAATTTAATATGTCTTTCCTTTTAATTTGAATCTCATTTATACCACTTTAAATCGAAACAACAAGTTAAAGATTATTAATATTTAAAAACAAAAATTATAATTAGTAAAAACTTATATTACTATAACCCGAAAAAACAATAAAAGAACAATCAATACCAATAAATAGAAGATAGAAATCATTATAAGTTATAAAGATATACACATCTAAAGTTTATTTACATGATTATTATATTAGAAAAAATAAAAATATTTCACTTTAAAAATAGGTTGTGAGTAAATTAACTTAAACATTCAATTTCATAAATTCAATCCTTCAATGTCTAAATAAAGGTCAACTTAAATTCTATAATTGAATATAATAAATGGAGGAATATAGCATATACCATCAAGATTTGATTTATTTTTTCTGTTTAGATGAAGAGTTACTATTAAATTTTATAGCCATCAAATGTATATTTTTCAACATTTCTATTCTATTCTATTATTTTAAGATTATATAACTATTTATTGACAATTATTTTAAAATTCATGTAAAATAAATAAATAAAAAAAAGTTAGTCACAATTATTGGTTATTAGATATATTATTTTTTCGGTCATATAGGAAAATAACGATCTCAATATGTTTGATTAATGTTAAATTTTATGAATACTGATTTTTTTTTTCCACCTGAAACCAAATTATGTACATATCTAAGTATTTACAAATTACTTATTTTAACCACATTTAAATTTAATTTAAAAAATAATGAGAGGTTCATCACAATCACAATTCTTAAGAAGAGTGCATCAGATGAACCAAATTATTTTACTAAAAGATATTAAAAAATATGTCGTATTTTCCTAAATAGTTTCAAACATGTTTTATTTCAACTAACAATTTTAAAAATTTACCTAATTGTTCGAATTGACTTCATCTATTTTTATTATATCATTTTGTATAGGTTCTTTCCTCTCTTCTTGTATTAATGATTCTTTGGAAAATGCATATGATGAAATGTTTCACTTTAAATTTGTTACTTGTTGTTTTCTAAGAAAAGAAATAATACAATTAACATCCGAATGCATTAATAAGTATGAAGTTGGTAGTTTGAATCTCAAAAATAATTTTGAATTCAACTTGAAGAGTGTTTTCAGAAGTTTTAATTGCAAAGTTGTAATTTGGGAGGCACAAAAGGGTACGTTGCTGTTAAATTTCTATTAAATTGGAAGGTTGTAGGTTGGAGGCCACTGCTATTGTTAATTGTTATTATTATTATTATTTACTTTGATTTGAATCCATCTTTTCTTTTCTTTTCTTCTCACTTGTTTTATTTTTCATTTTAATTATTATTACTTTTGACTCTTTACCAACAATGGCAATTTTTTTAGATCAGGATATAAAGCATCTAATTTGTTCTACATCTACTCTTCATTTGTTTGCTTATAATGATTATTATCATTTTATTTTTATTTTTATTTTTATTTTTATTTTAATTAGATAGAGAACACACTAACATAAAATGACCCTTTTATGTGATGATAATTGATACAAGATGTGTTGATGAATTATATATATAATACTTTTAAATATTGTGTTTTATATATGTAAAAAATATCTATAAAGTTTCAAAATTATCCTAGCTACCACTATATTCTAAAGAGTTAAAAGAATTCGATTTATTTTGTGAAATCCATTTGTTGTTTTGTATTAAAACTAACTAAAATTTTAAAAGTATAAATAAAATACCACTATATTTTAAATTCTTTTTAAAAATATTCTTATTGTTGGTATAGAAAGAGAAAGAGTTAATATCCAAAGTTAACTCTAAAATTTCAAAACCAATGCAAACTAAAAGTTTTTAAATGCTTCTATATCATATTAGTATAATATAATGATCTAAATATTTAATCTTTTTTAATTTGAAAAAAAAAAACAATTTGAAACTGAATGATATATATCATTTTGTCAATTTAAATATTCTCATTTTTCTCTTATTTATCCAATTTTATGAAAATTAAAGTTTAGTTAAGTTTAAACATTAACATCCCACGAAATCTAAAAAAATTTCAAATTCAAAATTTAGCTTAAAACGTTAAAACAATGAATAACCAAATAAAAAAGGAAAAACATAATTTTAAAAAATAGATTCTACAAAAAAACTTTAGTTGTTGATTTTTCTAGTACAATGGATGGAAACACAAAAATCAATAAAAATGAAGAACGTCTAGATGAAGCCAAGAATAGAACCTCAAGAAAGGAAGTAAAAATGTCGTCAATAAAGACTTAAATCTCATTTACACAATGACATTTTCCAACTAAAAATTTTCAGAGAACTTTTTATTTAGATTCAATCCAAAAATGAAAAACAATGCTTGTTTGAAGGGATCTAGAAACACCATTGAACATAGCAATGGCCTCAGCAAGCTTAATAGTGCCGATTAAAGTAAATTAATATTGATAGCAAGAAGCACGCCACCATGAACATCACAAACAATTGCTCCAATATCTAGATCACCATTCAAGAAAGCTGTATTAGAGTTTAACTTGACAGAACCTATAGGAGGGGCAAACATGAACAATCGTCATCAATAGGGATAGAAAGAACCATCAACAAGAAGGTTGACGACTTAAACAGTCAAATGATTCTACCCGATTTATCATCCAATAAATATGATCAACACTAGGGTTATTGTGATCATTAAAAACTAGAAAATTGTGTCTATGTTAGATAGCAAAAACAATAAACGAGAAAATTATGATATCCAAAGGGTTCAATAGCTGCAATGCCCTACAAAAAAGAAAAACAAGTCTTTTTAGAAATATAAATTTCTTTTGGTGGCTAATGAAAACTTGATTATAAATAGTCGTGAAGTTTCTCTTTAATAAATGGTCATGGGTTGACCTAGTAGTAAATATTTTAGATATTATCTTGATAAAATTCTAAGAGGTCATAAATTTAATTGATAGTAATCACCTACCTATGAGCTGTGATTTAATATGTTACGATAATTTTTTTTATATCTGATCGTTATAGGATTAGACCAGTCATCTTCTAAAATTAGTTGATGTAAACATGATCCCACTAAATTAATGTAAATAAACCCAACATAATTATTCTCAAGAAATAAAAAAAAAATAATAAAGACATCATAATTTTTTGGCATAATTAAAAATTATTATCACAAAAGAAAAACCCATAATTATTTTAAATTACATAGATGGAAAACCACTCGTTGCCACCCCCAAACCCCAAGACTGCACCATCCTCTTTATGCTTACACTATAAAATCAATATATATATCTTTTTAATTATGACATCAAATTTAAATTATTTTAAAGTTAAATCAAGTTGTGTCTATTTAAACTAAACTTTTAAAATATTTAACAATTTTTTTTAAAAAAGTTCAATTTCATGCCAATAGTAAGCTTTTAACTTTAGAAAACATCCAATAAATTTTTACAACTTTACTTTTATATCTAATATATAGAAAATATATAAAACATAAATTAATGGCTTTTAATTAAGAGTTAAAGGATATATCAATAAGCAAACTTAATGGACAATACTTAATACCTTAATTTAGTTTTAAAATTTTCTTAAACAACTCGTTTAGGGGTTGGAAAAAGCCAATTTCAAGAGTCTATATATATATATAAATTAAAAAAGAAAATACTTTAATTATGGAGCCACAACCATTGACCAAATATGCATCCCTTTATTTCTTTCTTTAAAATAAAAATGTATATATAATTATTATAATACATATTAAAGAAAACATAATATCCATAATTTTTTTCAAAAAAAAAAATAATATTCTCAAGGAAAAAAGGTATCTACGTCCAAGTTGTGTTTGAGATAAAGTTAAAAAAGTAAAATCCCCATACCCCAATAAAATAAAATAATATTACTAAAGAAATGAGAAATTTGAATTAAAGTTGGTTTAGATAAGATCGATACTATTATTTTATTTTTATTTTATATAATATTGTTAACAAGGTTTTGGTAATGTTATTATATTCTATTTCTTGTTTCTCACTCTACGTTTTATTTCTTGTTTTTTTAGAAAGAAAAAGAAATGTTTAATAATTATATCTTATGTTTCGTGTTCTATTATTTACTTCAAATAATAAATACTTTCACAAATATAAATATAATCAATTCTTTTTTTTTTTTTTTATCTCTGAAGTTTTTCCTTTTATAAACGATAAAAGTCTCAGATAATTTGATTTAAAAAATAAATACTGAAAGTTTAATTTTCTTTACTAAAATTTTGCAATTTTTTTAACAATTAATTGGCAGCAGATAAGCTATAAACTTCTTTTTTTTTTTTCCATCTCAGCTATATGATTGTTAATCCTACCTAACATTTATTTTATTTTACTTCACAAACCCACCGAATTATTTATAAAATAAACGAGGTTAATAATTAATTTATTAATTTCGATTAATTAGTGGAAAAGCTTTGTTTATGATAGAGAAAATCATTACAGGAAAAGATTAATTAATTAATTAGCTTTTAATTAAGTGGTGCTTCGACAATTGATGGTCTATTTCAAGGTCATAAAATAGCAATATCTTGTTGAGTAATTAACATAATTGAGAGTTACTATTTTTATTTCTCTTTATTTATTTGTGATCAATATCTATTGCAAAATTCACCCAAGTGATGTTTTGGGCCTTCAAATTAGGTTATAAGCTCTTAACAAAAATATAATTAAAAAATTTAAATTATTAGCCAAATAGGGTAATTATAAATGTTTGAGGACATGCTTGATTTTAATATTTTTTTAATTCAAAAAATTAAATTTGATGATATGAAAATAACAGTTCAAAACTATAAAATTAAACGTTAAATTAATTGGGAATTATTCAAATGAGTTTTGGAGTGACTTTTTTTTTTTTTCCTTTCTAAAATTTTAAAGTGAAAACATGATAAAGATGATCTTAAAAATCGTATTTAGATTTTATGTAATTTTTTTTAATGATTGTGCCTTTGGTTAGGTTTATCTCCATAACTAATTAAATAATCTACTCAAATTATTTCCTAAACTAAATACATTAATTGTATGTTTTCTTTTCAATTGAAAAGGTTCCTCTGATTTTATGTTTCTTTTATAAAGCTTATCAATTTTAATTCACATCATTGTTTTTTTTTCATCCATCAAATATTTTAGTATAATTTAAAAGTTTAAGAACCATATAAATACAAATGAAAAATCTCAACAGTTCATAAACTTAAATTTTTAATTTTTTTTAACCACATTATCCGTTGTTTTTAAAATTAAAATGGGCTAATTATTGTTATTATTATTATTATTCCATTTACATTTAATTAACCAAGATTAAATAATTATTATAGCATTTTAGTGGGCCTTGATAACGAGGCCCACTAAAATTTGAAGATAGGGAAACTTTGGCGTGGCCTTTGTTATTTTCAGCCCAAAACTCAAAAGCAAGCAAAGTCATGAACTTCAAGAAACCATAATCTTAGATATATATATATATATAATTTAGACCTTAATCTTTATTTATTTTATTATTAGTTTAGTCCTTAATGCCTATATATGTTCTTTAACTTAGTCTCCAACCATTAGTAAGCGAATAGATGCGGCTGCAATTTTGGGTTCATAGACAAAGCTACTTTAACCTTAGTGGAGGTGTATTTGGACCATCTTATAAGAGAATTCACACGAGCGTTGATCTCAAGCAAAACAAACTCTAATGTCTAAATCTGTACATTTATAATGTATTTATTCAACTAAATGCTTTACTTACTCCTGAAATGGTGGAACGAGACTATTTATAGTATGTGTTTAAGTACCATTTCTTTGGAATGTATGCAATATTAACAACTGCATCTTGTGTGTAGTTCTCAAGGTCGCAGTTTCTCAATCACCAAGTTTAGTTTGAATTTTACTGTGTAGGTGATAGGGATAGAGCTAAGTTTAGTGAATCTAATATTCAGGAGTCTTTGACTTTACAATTAGAAACATGTGGATCCTTAGGAATACACTCCTTAGAATGATTCGGATTGGGATGTATTTGAGCCTCGATGTTGTCTTTAGGTATCTTTCAATAAAATGAATGTTAAAATAATCATATAGTTATTGATTTGTTTTATTGTCTTAAGTTTCATGTTAAGTAAATATTCAACGGGCTCTCATGTTTATTAACAATGAGATCCCCAAGATGATTATAAGAAATTCAAAATTAAAATTAATAAAATAATAAAAAATTAAATTGAAAAATGAAAAGCATACAAACATTAGAGAATTTGTCAAAAATCATTTTCAAGTTGGCCTAAAAACCCCCAACCCCAACTCTGTATTCCCCCATCTTTAAAAGTTTCGTTGTAGAAAAAGAAAAAGATTAAAGAAAATACCTTTCTCAATATCAACTAAATAAAGCAAACCTTTTTTTTTTCTTTTTTCTTTTTTTTTTTTGAAAAGCCCATTTTGCAAAATTATTCCATTCAAACAAGATAATAATCCTTTGGAAAACTTATTTTGTGTCCTTTTCTTCTCAGAAACTGTGCATGTTACATATGTATTTGTCTCAATGTGGAGCTTATAAAAATAATTAAGAGATCCTATATATGTGTGTATGTATGTATATAATTTGAGAATAAAATAAATGGAAAAAGTATATTAATATTCCATATGATTATGAATTATATTTCCATATGCCTTCAAAATTTTGTATTATACTATTTGGAAGTGGGAATAATTTCATAGGTAAAAGAATATTTTGGATGACAGAATGAAAATTAGAGGAGGAGGGTGTAGAAATAGTAAATACTAAGAAAAGGTGCATTAAAAAAGAAAAGAAAAAGAAAATTATATAGCAATTTTCTTCTTTGACCAATGGGAAAAGGTGTTTTTATTCTTTGTTTTCCACAGACCCATTTTTCGAGCAGCAGAATCTCATACTTAATTAAAAAGGGAAGTGGGAAATGGACAAAAATAAATAAAATCAGATGTATGAAACCAAGAAAAAGAGAGAAAAATAAAAGAAACAAAAGAAAAAGAAAAAAAAAGAGAAGAGGATGAAAGTTTAGGCCTTTTGGGGCCCCAACCCAACACGTCTCTCTATAAACCCTATATTTGGAGGATAATGAGATTACATACATACACCATAGATAAACGCCAGCGTTATTTTTCTCTAATCAGAAAACATGGGGATTTCTGAACTTCAAAATTTATATTTGGATCAAGCAAGACTTCAAATAAGTCAAAAAAAACATCGGACAAGAATTAGTTTAGAGACCAATTAAACATTAGTTAAAATTTCCGCAACCAAATAGTGAAGAATTTAAATAGATTAATTTTTAAATTTAATGATCCAAGTAGATACAAATTCAAAAGATCTAGGGACTAATGAGCAAATTAACCACAAATTACTTCATAAGTTAAAAGAAAAGGAAAAAGAAGAAGAGGAAGAAGAAGAAGAAGCGAAAAGAGTATGTAAAGCAGAGCCACCCGGCCCCGTGGGAATCAAAGAAAGAGGCTTCGTATTGGTGTTTGTGATTCTCGAGCTCCTCTTTTCTTTTCTCTTTGTTTTTTTGTATGCGATCGGCAAAAGGCAGCTTTGGCTTTGCTTTTGACATCAAAACATTTTATTATTATATTCTTTTGTTTGGATTTTATTCGCTTGTTCTTTTTTCTGTGTTGTGTTCTATCAATTTTTACTATTTATATACATGAATTTGGGTTCCAGTTTTAGACAAACCCCTTATCTGAAAAGATATCTTGTTTTGAGATAAACCCAATTTCATTTATTATAGCAAAAAATTGATTGTTATAGTGTTGGATAGTTCTAAATCTCATAATAATTAATTATTATATTAGACATAATATTCCCCAAACACGATCTAAATCACTGTTGTTTACCCTAACTTGAAGACAGAAGAAAGATAGCAAACGACAACTAGGCGTTACCCTTGCACTACGCATTCATTCGTCTAATCTTTTTGACTATAGTTTGAATTTGGAGTATAATTAAAAAAATATAACATCATGTGGGGGAGAGAGAGAGAGAGAGAGAGAGAGAAAGTCAACATTGATTCAAGTACTTAAAAAAAAGGCTGTTATGTACAATGTGTTAAGCTGTATACAACCCATTTCCCTTCTACCTTCTTACCAAACATTGGTCCGCCAGCTAGTAGCAGCAGCAGCACATGTCAGACCACACACCATAATAAACACTACTCTTTACCCATTTTAAACCTTTCCTCTCTTTTCCACCAACTTTTTAAAAACAAATTAACTATCAACATACCCACCTCCTTTCTTTCCTTCCAATGTTTGATTCTTTTATGTACACTAACTATTATGCTCAAACTTCAAGCAAAGAATATGCTATCGGAAAAGGTAGACATATGGACAAATCTTTCAATAACTCTATTGGTTTTTCTTTTCTTCTCTCTCTCTGTCTCTATGCCTACGAGTATGACCTGATTAATCCCAAGTTGTACAGATTCCTTCTCAATATGCTCCCGAGAGATAACAAAACAGCCCCACCTACACTCGCTGCTTGCTCCTCCCCTTCTGTCTTTTGTTGAGAAATCAATGGTAATTCTTTTACTTTCAAGTTACTCACCCCAATTTTCTCTCTAACGGAGTCTATCATTTTTGTATCTGCAGCACTCCCATGTCCATCCGTTACGTAGAACAGGTTTAGAGCTACCTCCTGTGATGTGGATACTTCTGCTCTTGTAACGTTTAAACCGTTTTCTCTAAACGTTCTGGTAACATCTGCTAAGAGACATGGCCTGTCGGTTGTGCATAACTCCAATCTCACACCCTGTTGTAAACATAACAGTTAATGTCTGCAATAAATAATGCAACAAGGCATTTAATTAAACAATAATACGTTTAAACAAGTCATGTACCCGTGATGTCCTTCTCTCTATTGAGGCTTGGAGGCATTGAATGACACGCTGCCTTTCAGCCTCAGAACTAATTGGTGTTCCATCAGTGTGTCTGATGTAAAATTCCTGTGGAAACCAAAGGAAATATGGTGTCTTTGTCAATAACAAGATGATTGAACCATCATGTGGAAGAATGTGAACCCAAAAGGTAAGAAAAAAATTAATACCAGATATGCTCTATGCCTTGATGTAGTGATTGTACCATGGAAAACTACGTAATCCATGTCCGTCATCGTGCAAATAACATCAAATAACAGCTTCATTCGATCTTTACATTGAACATTCACAACTGAGTAACCCCTTTCCACCAAATTCTGAACTGTCACTACAGGTGAATCCTCACTATGCTGCAGGACAGGCTTCCTTTCATAATCCCGATCAGCAAACATCATTTGGTGTAACCTTCTTTCGGTATGAGTAACGGTCATGGAGACTGAAGTCTTGGCATAAAGAATATCATCGTCCCCTTTCAGAACATTCCTCAAACGTCCAACAATGGTGTCTATTTTCTCGGAGTCTTTGATAGGGGAACCAGAATTACAGTCCTTGACGTATATTAAAGAAGCTATTCGGCCATTGTGAGTCCACACTTTGGCCTCAACAACATCGCACTGAAGCTCAGCCAACACTGCAAATACCTCCGAAAGAAGACCCACACGGTCTGTCCCGGTTAGCTCCAAGGCCGTCAAATCATTTGAGGTGGCAGGTTTGCCACAATGAATCGTTGCAAGTGACTGTAAGACAACCCCATAATGCAAATAAGTTACAAAACACTAATGGGTAACAGATGCATTCACTGGATCATTAAAATTAATTGTGATTGGAGTTGGGTGCCTATTAATTACCTGTTCGAGGTAGCTAATAACGCCCTCGTCGGTTAATTTATTTCCCTCGAGATCAGTCACATGAAAAACTGCAAGCAACATTTAATAGTAGGAATATCATTAAATAGGTTAAATCAAGTGGCTATTCATTAGCATTAAATGCCATTGACAAGAAGAAGAAGAAAAAAAGACAGATAAGCTTACCATCCATGAACCATATTCCGTCTGAGGAAATGTAAGCTTTCTGAATTGAAAGGTTCAAGTCCGTCAACACTTGTACAGCTTCCAAGAGGATCCCATGTCTTCTAGCACTGTCAACCTTGACCAAAGTAGCAGTTTCGCAAACGGCATTATCAATCACAACCCTGCAAATGGGTCAATTTACGTCAAGTTTAATTACATTATAATTCGTAGTTTTGAAATTTCAAAATAAGAAACCACATGGGTCTCTGAAAAGTCTCAGTAAAGATGTTTGAACAATCCCGCTAGACAGAGTCAAACAAACCATAAATTAATAAACACTTGATGCGGACCGACGCTACGTCTAAACAGAGAGACCTTCTAAATATTCTAGACAATTAGAAAAGTAAAAAAAGGAAGAAGAGAAAAAAAAAATCCCGGTCGGTAATTTCAAATCTATTTTCAGATGAAGGTGTGTGAACGCAGAGATCGGAGTCGGATCGAATCTGAAAACGTGTGGGAAAAGAAATCTCTAAGAAAAGGAAAGGGAACATTACGGTGCTGAAAATAAGCAAATACTGCTCCTGATAAGGAAAACCGCAGATTTGCAAATCGGATAATAACCGAAACCCTAAAACTAAAAGATGGAAACAAATAGAAAGAAATTCCATAAACTAATCGAAATAGGACAAGATTAGCCGACTATTGACCAGAAAATCATGCTATTACGGAAGAAGAAGAAGAACAGTCAAGTGAACGATTGGCAGTGGTTAACGATAACGACTGAAGGCAAGAGATAGAAAGAACGAAAGAAACCTGGGAGTGTTCATCCGATTGATAAGCTTAGAGTATTCATCAAGACTCCCGGGCCACTCTATATCCACCATACTAAGTTTCATTTTCAGGCCGTAAAGGAGAAAACAAGAGACAAATTCAAGAACTCAAAACACCAAATTTCTCTCCAGATAAGGCAGTGTCGAAAAACAGAGATCTCTGAGGCCGTACTAAACAGAAGTCTCCGGCGAGAAATGGCGAAACCTTAAAAATTCCGTTGGATTTACTTGTGTCGAGTGGTGTTGGAGAGGAGAAGCATTAAGAAGTTGGAGAGTTGGGGGTCACCGGTCGCAAGAAATCCGCCGCGTGATTTTCCGAGTGAAATTTCTCTCTCTAAAAGGTCAGTATTCTCTCTCTTGCGATGGCAAAAGCACGCCTTGGCCTTGACTCCCTGGCTCCAGGATGGTCGCACTTATATTTACAACTAATTTATTATTTTCCCTTCTTTAAAAAAAAAAAAAAAAAATATATATATATATATATATATATATATATATATATATTCTATTTTTAATTCTAAAATAAAGGAATATAGTATTGGGCGCTCACACGTCAAAGGCGTGAGGATTGCCACACCGAATTACTGCTCCCGGCACTTGCATTTTAATTCCCCCACTCGCCGATAGGGGGACCACTCTCTTTCCGGACCATGAAAAAAAGGGTGAGTTAAGCAGAGAACGACACGTGGACAATGCCAAATAGGATTGGAGAATGAG
Organism: Cucumis melo; assembly: GCF_025177605.1. Classification (NCBI taxonomy): domain Eukaryota; kingdom Viridiplantae; phylum Streptophyta; class Magnoliopsida; order Cucurbitales; family Cucurbitaceae; genus Cucumis; species Cucumis melo. The sequence continues at coordinate 22,808,129 of NC_066865.1, forward strand.
TCCACGTAGGACGCCGCGTGTGATAGAATTAAGGACGTGTTTGCTTGGTTTTGACTCAAATAGCGGGGGATTTGGCAAGCTTGCCGAAATAAAGAAAAAAAAATAAATTAAATCGTGCCGATTTTAGGAGGTTAACGTGATGGTAGGGATCGTCCACGTGGTCTAAACTGGGCCCTACTGTTCCCTTTAAGACCGGCTTTAGCTTCCTAATTAAGTAGGGAATGGAAATGGATTGGCCGACCGGAATAATGACGTTCACACGTGACAACTCACCCCCTTCCTTTATTTTCCCCATCCCTTGTATTATTAATTAATTAACTTTACAAAAAATTACATTATACCTTTTCTTAATTATTTAATTAAATTACCGTTTCTTAGTTTAAGTCGTTACTTAATTATTTTAATTCAAAAAAATATATGGATGGAAAAAAGAAAAAAGAAAATGAAAAGAATGATTTTATTAGCCGAATGGACCATACTACTGTTTGGGTGGTAATAAAACATGGGGGGGGGGGGGGGGGGGGGGGGGATGGATCTCTTCCTTTCTTGTTAAATCGAGATTATTCCAAATCCCTTTGATTCAAAGCATATTCCCCACATACAAAGGAGGGTAAATTCGTAACTAAACCCTCGTCCTTTCATTTTCAACGTGGCAGGCTTTGATTCGCTTGACGGACGAGAGACAACTCATTTCTCGCTTACGTAGCCATGTCATCATCATCCCCCAAAACGGCGAGCTTCGCGTCCTACGTGTTGCGAAAAATGACTGTTGACGTGGGGTCCAGTGCAGGAAACACGTTCGCTTGTTGGCGGGAATCCTCCGTCTATACCTATGACGTGGTACTCCATTGAAAAGAAAAGAAGGAAAAAAGATAACCGCCGTGTGGCTCCGTTTTGCCGCCTTTTCCGGTTTCTTAATTTGAAATTGCATTTGCGTTACAATGCCAAATAGGCAGATAACAATAACGAACAAAACACGGCCGTTATGTCCGGACAAGAGGACGCGTCGTTTCATTCCAACACCAGATTATGTGATTAATTGTTCATTCAAATATACCCGTACCCTAATATAAACCAAAATTTTTAAAATAAAAAATACCCAAACTTCTTTTAAGGAAAGAAAAAACTTTGGAAAATTATTGAGTTTTATAAAAGGATATTTTCAAAAATATAAAAAATCGACAAAGTATTTACAGAACAATTTCGAAAATGGAAAAAACAGATACCGTGTAAAATACAAAAAATGTCTCCTTCAACAATGCGCCTAATATATTTGGTAACGTGATTTGGTACATGATTAATTGAGTACACGATTGTTTAGATTTGTCTATATGATCGTTTAGATTTTGTTATCATTTTTTTTATTCAAAATTTGGTATACTATCGTTTAATTTGGTATACGATCGTTTAGATTTGGGTACACAATCGTTTAAATTTGGGCCAAATCTAAACGATTTTTTTCAATATTCTTTATAGACACGATCTTTTAATTTTTGTTACTTTAATTTAAATCCCTAACCAATTTTCATAAAAAAGAAAAGAAGACATCGAAGAAAGACCATACAATGAAATGCATGAGTACAGAGGAAAATATCGGAGAAAATGATGGAAGGGCAAATATACAACGTTTAAAAAATGACTAAATTTATGAACTTTGTTGCACGTACCCTTATATTTTGGAAAGTTTCCCTTTTATAGATATCATATAAATATTACAATTTTTATCTCTAATCTTTTTTCTTACTAAAAAAGCATAACATGATTATTTAAAATAATAAAATTTGGAGAAAACTACTCATTTCATTTATGAGTATTAAGATTTTACATTTAACATATTATTCATTAGGTATTTGCTTTCGGTCATTTAAGTAATTAAAAATAATAACGAAGTAAATTTTCGATTTTAATAGTGATGCCAAATGTAAATCTTAAAATTTAAAAATCAAATTCAAATGTGAAAAATAAAATTTAATATTTTGAGGACTAAATTGTAATAAACTGAAAACTTAAGCACCAAATACATTCTCCTAAAAATTAGACAAAAAAAGAAATCCTCTATGAATGTTTTAATCCGAACTACCTCTTTTGCATCTTAAAAAACTAAATACCAAATATACCCATTCTTAAAAACTATTCCATTTTTTAAATTAAAAAACTAAATGCACCTACTATTCAAAGCTTTGGATGAAGAAAGTAATTTTTATAAAAAAAGAAAAAAAAGAAAAGAAATTCCATCCTTTTGAAATTTACAAAGCTATCGATATTTTAGTATAAACATTTCGATTCAATGTGTTAAGATAAAAGTTGATAGAATGTTGGATGTATTTTAAGTGATACGGTGATAACTTATAATTAAAATTTGAGTCACCAAATCTTAAAAAAAAAAAAAAGTTTACAAGATTTTTAGTTGAAAGTAAAAATAGAAGGATTTAAAAGGAAAAATAGTGGATAATATGGTAGCTTTCAAATATATATGTGTATGAGAAGATGAAGAAAAGTGAAATGGGATAATAAATCCATACGTCCTAATTATGGTCCCCCTAAACCAAATCCTCCGTATCTCTTTTTCATTTATGTATATGTATATGTAATATAAATAAAATGAAATAAAAGAAGCGGGCATGGATATGCAAGTGGGGGGACATGGCATGCCATTGGCGGGAGAATATATATCCGTTTCCCGCTAATTCGGACGGTGAGTGGGGACCATAACCTCAATGGATCAAATTCTACTTCTCAATTTCTCATCAACCTGAATAACAAAGTGGACTATTCATTTCCACGTGGCAATTACTTTTTATATAGGAAAATAAAACCCAAAGAAAGAGAAAGTTAGGGGATAGCTATAGGATGGCTTTTGGAGCCACGAAGGGACCCTTGGTCGAGGAAACCAGAACTGACACGTATGCAACAGCTCATTCTAGTGGGTCCCTTTTTTTATATATATATATATAAATGTTGGAAATCCCGCTAAATATAATCTTGGTTGTCGTGGACGACGACACCGCTTTTTGACCGTTGATGAAGAAGGAAGGGGGGGGGGGGGGGGGGGGGGGGGGAAGTTGGCGGCAAATTCGAAAAAAACGAGAACGTTGATTTCGGGTTGGGATCTCATACAGCGGCGCCGCACATTTCTCCGCAAGACACTCTCCCTTCCCCATGTTTTCTCTAATTCTCCCTCTCACTCACGTGAGCCACACATGCCTAATTCACCTCTTCATTAATTCATATTCACACCTTGGTTTTTAACCCAATTAATTCCAATCACTTCTGTGTGCTTAGCTTCATTTTATTATTTGTTTCTTTATCTACTATCATTTTTTTTTAAATATGACAATTAAATTCAAATTATTAGTAAATGTAGCCTAACCTAACAAAATTTTAATTCTTAGAGTTGCTATGTTACCTTTTCGTGGAAGAAAGTTGGTTCAAGACTGAGGTAGGTTGTGAAATTGACATGTGTATATATATATATATTATTAATATTCTACATGTGTCGTAATCAAAGGATCTCACTCCATGGTGCGAACATAAGATACGTAACCTTGATAATATTTGTTTTAGTTTTATATTGAGTGTGACAATATATAATGATGAAAACTAAAAAATTAACCATTTTCAAATTAAGATAAATGTTATTTGAATCAGATTTAAAACTAATATAAGTATTTAAGGATATTAAGTCGAATCAATGGAATATAAAGTTAATATGTTGAGTTAAAAAGAAGAAGAAAAATGAACTTGTGATAAATACTATTGATATTGAGTTATTTAATATCGATTTAACTTGGTTAATTAGAGGATTTTAATTTGGTAAAAGGGTTAAATAAATAAATACCGACCGAAATAAAGAAAGGGAATTTAGTTGTCCAAGTAAAAGAGAGTAGGTAAGCATGGCCCCAATAATCCTAATGACGGATTATGAACGACCAAAATAAAATTAATAAAAATTCCAAATTAGAAAAACATCCGTCAATGGAGTATGTTGACCAGAATAATTCACAAAATCCAAGTGGCAGGCTGTAATTGGTGGAGATCGTTGTTGGGTGATAATGAGCACTGAGCGGTTCGTGTACGTACAGAAGTGATGAACCGTCAAATGATAATCGGATGGACAGTGTTGATTCCCCGTAAGAAACCGATAGATGGGTGACATGAGATTGAAGGAAATGAAGGAAGAGATAACGTGAAATGGAAGCAAATATGTGTTTTGTGGGTCAAATTGATTTGCAATATTGATGGATGGCTTGCCTTTCAAGGCAGGATTTCAACACCTTCTCTACAAATTATTACTACAAGAGGGTGTCGTGGTGAACTAATAATATACTCCATAGTTTTCAACTTTTTTTCCATATATAATACAAAGTATACACTGATAAATTACAAAGTTTGGTTAAAATTAATATAAAAAAAATATATATCGGGAGGGTAAAGGAGTTTGTGTAGAAAAGAAAAGTGAATGAAAGCAATATATATATAACATTTATTTTGATGGAGAGTTTGCATGAGGAAGAAGCGTGTTAGTTTAATGAATAAACATGGAGTGAGAGTATGCATTACAAGAAGTCCTTCACTTCCAAGTGTGACAGCTTTGATAATGGTACGGCCACACACACACACACACACATATATATATATATTATTAAGGATGGGAAGCCACACGTGACTTTCATGAGAGTGTCCTGGCAATGGGACCAATAATAAGTGTGAATGATAATAGTAAAGTTAAATTGCAATAACTATTTTTGAAAATATTTATGAATTTTTGTGTTTTTTGATATATTATGGATTTTGAGATTTATATTTTTGATGTATGGAACAAATACGAATAAAAATGATATTAATTATAATAAACTAAAATCTTAGGGAAGGTAGAAGTTGTAATTTAATAAATGATTTGAGGAGGGTGGGTAGAAATGGAAGTTGGGGGTGTGCAGTAGAAAGTTGGTTAAATAAAAGTGAGACAGCTGGGGTGTGGTTGGTGTAAACAAAGCCACCATGGTCCCATATAAACAAAACCACCAAAACTTATTAAAGAGGGAGAAAGAGGGAATTGAATTTCTTGAGATACAAGAGAAAGGGAAGAATTAGAAGACAATGACATTTCAAACCCCAAATTTCTCTTCACCTTTTGTTTTCATGGGTCCCATTTCAATTACCCTATTCTTTTTACCTTAATGCCCTTTCTTCTTCTTCTTCTTCTTCTTCTTCTTCTTCTTTCCTTTCACTAATATTAAAAACCATAGTTTGGATCTTATTCAACATAAAACAATAATAAATTAAAACTACATGATCAAGAGAATGATAAAATTCAATATGCCAAAAATACTATATTTTGGAAAATATTATTCTAGGACCGAAATCAGCCCACAGGAGGTGCTAACATATATCCTAACCCATGATGATAAAATTGCTATATTATATCCTAATGACAGTAGCTTCGGAACTCTATTTTTCTAAACACATCATAATTACTATAGGGAAAGTAAGCGGTTTCAAATTCTTAAATACTTCGACTTTTTACACCTTTAGTACTTAAACATCGACCACATTTATGTTTACATTCCATTTGTTTTGCAAGTCACGTTCTTCTTTCCTCAAGACAAATTTACCTTTGTTATTATGGGAATGCTATGTTATTTTTCCTATTTAGATTTTAACATCAACACTGATGGAGCATGAATGAGCTGCAGTTGAAAAATGAGGATTCCTCCAATTTTATTTGGTGTTGAATTTAAATCTCAATTAGGTTTTTTCAATGTAGTATTTTTTATAACTTTATAGTAATATACACATGTTTAATATTGTTTAGAGATGGAACCAACTAATATGCTTAGAATTTTCTAACTATGATCTAGCTTATAATTAAAGCTTCACACTTAAGTATATCGATAGTTTTTAATCAACTTTTTGTAACATTCACCCATTTAAAGTTTTTTTTTTGTAGAAATGCAACTAATTAAGATAAATGATGTACATCTTAACAAATCTAAAATATATGTTGGTCAAGTTTTTCACTATCAGACGTTCCATAGTATTTTCACAAACTTCAATACATAAAACTCCATTACAATACATAATTTGGAACTAGGAGTAGCACCAACCCAAAATCTCCACGAAATTTTTGTAAAACATATTTGAAAAGAATAAGTAAGGACTATAATAGATGTCGGCTCCCAATTGGAAGATAAATTATAGGGAAGCTATTATTGTTTATTCATAGTCCAAAGGAAAATAAAAGGTTAGAGTTAGGTATTTCAAATATTGTTTAATTAGGCATCAACTTTTTGTTATGGGTATTTGAAAAAAAAGGTGGAAGAACCAAATTAAATGAAGTGAGATAAGACTAAATTAACAAATGGCTCCTTATTCATTTTTTTTTCTTTTCTTGATGTTGACAAATTGGGCAGTGTTTAATTAAAGAAGATTCTCAAATGGGTTAAAAGCTTTGGTTGGGGATTCTGTTTTACTTTATTTTTATAAAAAAAAAAAGTCAAATTAATTATCTTTTTAATATACATATTTTAAGACAATATATACATGTGTTTCATGTTTTGTTTAGGAGATGGAATCGACTCAATTGAGTGAAATAAAATCCAACCAAATTAACACATATCATTCCCTCTTCTTTTTTCTTTCTTTCTTTCTTTCTTTTTTGTTTTTGTTGTTGATATTCCAAGTAAGGAATAATTATGTTATTTAGGGTTTTTTTTTAATAATTATTTAATTATGTATAATCCTTTTTTTAAACATTAATTGAGAGTGAAAAAAAAAAACACCACGAAAAATTATGGGCGAGAGTGAGATTTAGGGTTAAAAACTATTTATTTGAGTTTTCGAAACTTGGTTTGAATTTTTAAAACATGGAAAAAAAGTAGATAACAAAGTATGAAATTGATAGGTGAACAATGTATTTATTGACTTAATTTTTTTTTTTAAAAAACCTAATAATTACCAAAGGAGACTTTAAATATTACAATTTTTAATTTCAAAACTTAACTTTGTTTTTTTTTTAAACACTCTTAAGACAACAAGATGAAAGTAGCGTTTACAAATTTAATTTTAAAAAGTTAAATAGTAATTAAACAATGGAACTCATACCAATATACTTCTTGAGGAATATTTATTCTAAGATATGATTCCTTTTCTAGATTTACTTTTCCAAGTTGCAAATAGGATCAAAATTTTCGTTTAAGAAAAAAAAATGAACGATTTCAAGTATAACAGAATGAACTAAATATTTAAAAATTCAATAAAATTTTATATATATGTTACTATACCAATAGACTTAGTAATATTGATATACACTCATAAAAGTTTGTCCGATCTGATAGAATTTGAAATATTTCTATATTTTATAAATATGTTCAACTATTTTGTTACTTACTAAACCATTCTAAAAAAAATCTCAAACTATTCTCCATCTAAGTATTATATACATTTATTGAGAAGGCCCATTGAATTAATATTTATATAATTTAGACACTTAGGAGGATTTACTTTCTTATATTATAATAGAAAGTAAAAGAAGTTAAATCCAAACCCATTAATTAAGGGAAATGTGAAACTTTTTTTAATATCTTGTGTTTTAATTAAATTTGATTTGAAGCAAAGTTCTACTTTTTATTTTGGGAATAATTAATTAAGTTGAAGTGTATAGTGTTATCATGCTTCCATTTCCATTTCCTCACTGTAATTAAAGGACTAGCTTAAAGCTAATCAAATAAATTAATTAGAACAAACTTAAGTTCACCTCCATGCTTATCATTTAACATGAGGTGACAGTTTGCATAAAAAATTGACGTGATTGTGAAATTTTTAAGTTTATTTTCATTTTAATTATTCTTGAAATTACCATAACCTCAATCTCATACTCTATTTTTTAATATATGTAAACAAAAATTGAAGAACTGTCAATGTGATAGCTTCATCTGGTGTGTAGCCTAATGAGTACCTCTAAGTATTTTCTCTTTTAACCATTTATGATTTTTATTCTAAATCTTCTATTTAAGATTTGACATTCTTTTGTTCTGAAATTTGTCTCTTAGTCACTCTAAAGCTAGGTTTAATTTTCACTCCTTACATTTTTTCTTTCTAGATTATTTTTACTAATCTACACGTCCCTGTCTTTAAAATTTACGAATCCGCCACTATTTGTTGATAGCATTATGAAGTACTAAGTAGGCAACCTTTGGGCCAAAAGGCTAGCTAGTGACTTTCTTCCTTTGGGCCTAGATATTTGTTCATAGCAAATTATTCCACAGTTCGTTTGGGGACTCATACATCGACATGTTGAAAATATATAGAATTGCACATTTAATTAATTCATGTGCAATGATAAGGATATACACCATATTTCGGAGTTTTGTCTTTAATCTTAACGGAGAGTTCATGATGAAGAGTAAGTTGTTCAAAGATTTTGGGAAAAAATTGTTTTTCGAAAACTTAATGTTAACGTGGTTTAGCTTGACTACGATGGTCTACCGTTGGAGAAGTAAGGGGTAGATTATTAGAAATTAGAATGGGTAATTGATTTTTATTAGATAACAAGAAACTTCATCTCAAACCAATTTGGCAAATAGAAGGAGTAGCCAATCTATAAGGAATGTGAGTTTTTTAACATAGATTTTTCAACAATTTTCAAGGATTACAATTATGTTTATCACAATCGTTAAGTGTTAGCATGAAGCTAAAACTATAGTCGATTGTTTAAAAGAGTCATACTTGGAATGGAATGTCAAAATCCCTTGGTGGAGGTAGAGCTAGAGCTACATTCAAGTAAAGTTCTAAAACTATACGGTTTTCAGAACTTTTTTTAGTCTAGAAAAATTTATTTCTATCTCTTGTTTTATCATTCATTACATAATCGTATGATTGAATTAGTTGACTCAGGTGTGGTACTTTTTGTTTTTGTACAGATTAGACTCAATCGATACGTTTATAGAAAGGTTTCTCAAATTCCAAGTTTAAATTTAGAAATCGTAACTATGCAACCTCCTTGATACCCTTGCCCGAGGTCGATGAGTCTATACAACTTCCATTATTTCCTTAAAGATCTAAAATCGTAGCACAACATAGGACAAATGAGTTTATTTCTAACATCATGTTTTTACATTATCAACAACAACGACCTCTCCATCTTTAGCCATGAGTTGAGCCGCTTGAGCTTCTTTCCCCCAATCAATCCTCCAAACAAAAACCATTAACAAAACCAAACACACAAACACTCCAACCAAGAACCCAATCAAAAGCCCACCAAGCCCAACCCCAACTTTAAACCCCAACACCACCCCCAAAGGCAAAGCCACTCCATAGAACCCACCAAGACTCGCACCCAACCCCATCAACGGCTTCCCCACTCCTCTCACTACTCCGCCACAAACCGCCACCGGAAAATTCACCACCTCAATCGCCGCCATCAAAACCAGCATCTTCTTCACCATTCTCACAACCTCTTCATCTCTAGTAAAAATCCTCCCCCATTCCCCTCTCCCCGCCACCATCGCCGCCGCCCCCATCAATCCAACCACCACACTCCCCACCACCGATACCCCCGCCGACCACCTCGCCGCCAACCCACTGTTCCGACCCAACTCGTTCGACACACGCGCCGACGCACACGTGGCTAACGATAACATAACAGAGTAAAGCAAATAATCGAAGTTTAATACTATAGCTATGGTCCCTACGGCTTGTTTAGCATTGGGAAGACGGCCGGTGAGAAGTATCAGAATCTCGTAACACCACCATTCAAGACAGGTGGTTAAGCAACACGGACCTGAAAGCTTCAATAGGCGAACCCAATCTTGAACCGTTTGATCAAACCACCCCCCACCTTCTTCATTATTACTCATACTTTGTTTCAACCAAACGTAAATCGCTAATGAAATCATTGCTACAAAATCTGTTACCCAAATCGCTATGGAAACCCCAATTAATCCCTTGGATTTAGCAAGAAAAATGTTGATGGGTACATGAAGAGCCAAAGCCAGAGCAGAGGACAACATGGTCGGGAGCGTCTCTGTTTGTGAACTGAGATACGATTTCAATGGGCAGAGGAATGAAGTGATTAACAAATCAGGGAGAAGATAGAAAAGATAGGTTTTAGCGGCAATTGAAATGTCTTTTTGTTGACCGAAATGGATCAAGATTGTGTCGACGTTGAGCCAGAGGAAAGAAATTGGAAGTGTAGCGAGGAGTAAAAGGAAGATGGACATGAACAGAGTTTTGTGAAGGAGTTTGAAATTCTTGGCGCCGAAGGCTTGACCGCAAATGGGTTCCATGGCACAACAGAGACCATTCAAAACGGAAAAGCCGGTGACATTTGCGAAGGTGAAACCGAGTGTTCCGGCGGCTAATGGAAGATCGCCGAGACGGCCAAGGAAAGCAGTGGTAATGGCTATCTTTACAAACCATGTTAAGTTCATAGCGATGAGTGGAAGAGCGATGCCTCTTTGTAATTTCAGCTCGGAAAGAATGGAGTTGATGAAATCTTTTGAAACCCATTTCGTAATTCTTGGGCTTGATCCAGATTCCAAGGTTGAAGAAGATACAGTTACAGACATCGACCCCCCTTTTTTTTTTTTTTTTCTCTTTTTGAATTGGGGGAAGAGTTTTGTTCTTGGGTGGATTTTGTAACTTAATTTGTAAGGCCTAAGATGAAGATGAAGATGAAGATTTAGTTGACGTGATTGAGATACTCTTGATCGAACTTTAGTGAATTAAAAAGAAAAATGTGATTGAGATACTCTTGATCGAACTTTAGTGAATTAAAAAGAAAAATGTGTATATGATATAGATGTAAAGATGATTGGGTCTCTTTTTTTTTTCACTAAAAATATATATAGAGCACTAATGGCAAAGGCAAAGGAAATAATGCAAAGATTGGCTCAATAATAAGGGTTTGTGTTAGTGTGATGCATGCAAAAGAAAAAGATTGAAGATTTACGACACAACAAGGACATAAATTCTTGAATTCTGAAATATAAATTCAAATCACTACTCTTTCAATAAATCTAACCTTTGGAAATTGTTAACGTATAAAATTTTCAGCAATATTTAAGGTAATATGTGTGAGGGTTAAGTTCTATTCTATGAAATTAAACTCTTTTTAATATACAAAAGATGTCTTTGATAAAAGTATTCCAACTCGCAAAAGTTGAAAAATCCAAACTATATGATTGATGGACAGGGGAAGGCAAAGTAAACATACATCATACTTTAATTTTCCTTTTTGCTTAAATTATTAAAACAAAAATGCCCTACAATCAACACTATCCTATTATCTATTATCTTTTTTCTTCCATCCTATTTTTTTTATATTATTTTGGTTTATGGTTTGTTCGGCTTTACTTTCCGTTTGTATTTAGATTTGTCCAACTTAAGCCATACATATGTTTTAGAAGTGTAAATAATGTCTCAAATTAGTTAGAAAAATAAGTGATCATGATTGCATAAGAGAGAATTTAAATATGAAACTTTTTGAGGTGGTACCAAAAACAAAACTTCAAGGATTTATACCCAAAAGAGACAATATCAATTGGTGTCCGAGTTATGATCTAAGCCTAGATGTATAGGTAACACCAGGTACATTCTACAAAATTGATTTGTGTGGTTGCACTCATTATTAAGGGGAGGATTGTTATCATCAGGGCAAACAAAGTTCTACGTTCTTAAGTAATGAAATAATCGTGGGTATATAAGTAACAAATATTATTTGAGGTCTTTTGAGAGTAAGAACACCAAAAAGCGAAATCTTAATAATTTATACTCAAAATGATTTCTAAATTATTTTGTTATATCATATGATTTTTTAGTTTGATGGACTTTTAACTAACTTAAAGATAACTCGAGTATCAAGAATTTTAAAATGCATGCTTTTGAGTTTTTAACCGAAGGATTAAAATTTTGAATCTAAAGCATTAATTCTTTTTAACTCTAACCAAAACACTTTTAAAAGATAAACTAAAAATTCCAAGTAAGTTCAACAAAGCTTATCTAAAAAGAAAAGCATGGGAGAGCAATAGTTTAATAATATGATTATAATTAATTTAACATAATCTTTTGTGTCCCACTCTTTTTCTCTTTGAGTGAGACCCCATTCCCAATCCACTTGGTTTACCCATTTAAGAGAGTATGATATGCTTTTCACCCTAATCCCACTTACTATATTTTATATATCATTCTCTATGATTCACCACTAACTCATCTCTCAAACACAAACACACACATAAATTACAAGTGTGTGTTTCTTAGCTATATAATACAAATTTATTTATTTAGTTCAAATAATTATTATATTGAAGATTCTGTATGAAAATGAATTGGGTAAAATTTAAGATTTAAAACATGGGATGAATGATGACAGAAAGATAGACAAAATGACAAGAAAGATTAATGCGCCATATCTTTATATTATATGATACGTATTGAATTAGGTTTAAGTATAGGAGAGAAAAGAAATTCCATTTAGTTACATTTATATTGGTTGCTTTACGCAACCTATAATGCAACACAACATTCAAAAGAATAAAATGGTTCCTTTATTATTATTATTATTATTATTATTATTATTATTATTATTATTATTATTTCCCCCTCCTTATCCGTACGAAATTTACTAGGAATAATATTACTGTAGTTATTTTGAAAAGAGAAAAGAATATTTGGTTTGGTATTTATGATATAAAAGGAATACAATTACAATATATGAAAATTAGGCATCCCATAGCCAAGAAAAAAGAGGGAATATAGAGTTTTTAATTAATTAAATAGATTATTCCCGATAGCCAAATTATTAATAGGAAAGGAAGATAGAAAAATTTACAAATTAAGAGAATGAAACTTTAGAAGATGTTTCTTTTCTTTTTTGTTTTCCTCTTTCCTCCTTTGTTAAGAAACAAACAACGATTTTTTTGTGAGAGATAAAGCAATAATTTCTAAAACCCTTTTCAGTTATAACTTTAATTTTTTTCTTTCTTCCAGTTATAGGCATTGCAATTAAAATTGCTGTCTAATTGACTTTTAATTTTTGTTTAATAAGTTAGATTACTAGATTATAAAACGATTTTAAGAATCAACCTAGCTTATTTTCAAAAACAATAAAGTAATTGAATTTTAAAATTTACAACCAAACACAAATTTTAAATGGAAAAAGAATATAATAATGTCATTTAAACTATGAAGAATTCTTTTAATTTAAGCATCAAATTTTAATTCTAGAAATGCAAACAATATTGGCGATGTAGAGAAATGATGTTCCAAATGTAATATTTGGGCTATAGGATAAAAAATTAGAACTTGATGTATGTTTGATGGTCACATTGTTAGAAATAAGAAAATCATTTTTATTTTGAGAAACATAATATAAAGTAAATTTTTGTCTGAGTTAGTTTTAGAATGAACAATATAGTATGGAAATGTAATATCCAAATGTTGCTAATTAGGATCTAATTTAGGGTTTGATAATTGGTAATATTGTGTGTACTCTTCTCTAAAATTTACTTTTCAAGATTATGGAAGATGGCAAAAAAAAAAAGAAAAAGGAGGAAGAAGAAGAAGAAGAAAATAGAGGTTAATCCCCACAGACAAATATTGTATACCTAATTTGAAAAAGGTTGAGGAATCTACTTTCTTTAAACTTTTCTAAAATGAAAATGATAGATATAAAGCCACTTTGTTTTTGTTCAATGACTTTTTATAACTAAACCCATTTGCTATCAAATAATTGGGATTGGCTTCATAACAATAGAATTAGTCAAGGCCAAATAATACTATTAATTTGCCTTTAATTTATAGATGCTTCTTTAGTGGGTAGCTTCATCAAATGGATTATAATTCCATTTTTTTTCTCTAATAACTCCCATTCATATTTCATAACTATGGTAACATTCTAGGTTCATGATTCAAAATTCGGATTCGATACCTAATGGTCCATCATTATTAATTATTATTGCATCTTTTACGACATGACAATGTTATCTACTTGTCTTGAACTATTTCTAATAGATGAAACTTGTCTTCACAAGCAACAAGGTTCTTTCAGGATATTTTGTGTTCGCGCTCGGAGTAATCTTAGTTGGTATACACAGTGACTTTCGATTCTTTTAATAATTTTTTAACCATATAATTTTATATCCTCAAGATCTATCTCCATTCATATGCAATCTCAATTCATTCATATTTTCCACCTAAATTTGGGGTTACAACTATTAATATAAAATAAAAAGGAAAGAGAATGAGAGCAAAGTTATTATTGTTGTTCTTATTATCGGGTTTTATGGGTGACTAGGAAGATTCTTAGGGGGTGTTTGGGGTCTAGAATAGGGGTGTTCGGGTCTAGAATGTAATTAGGATTACTAAAAATCAAATGAGTATCGGAATCTTGTCAAATTGAGGAAAAAAAAAATAAATTTGTAAACATGAAAACGATGAAAAATAGAATTTAATTGCAAATTGTCGAGATGAAATAAATTAGGTATTACAATTCGACTTCAAAATGATCAATCCAAACATGAATTTTGGATTACATTACAATGCATTTCAATTCCATTACGGGTGTCCAAACGCCATCTTAATATAAGGAGAGTTGCACAACCTCTCTAGAACTTTGCTCAACCAATAAATTAGATTAAAAAGAAGAGCTTAAAATAATCAACAATTTCAAAGGAAGATAGAGATGTTTTTCCCTTTATGCTACTCAACACCATCTCCTGTTGTCCACTTTGCATACCTAAACATCATGCTTCTTTTTCTTTCTTCTTTCTTTCTCCTTTTCCCTTTTCTTTTTGTTCTGTTTTTTCTTTTCCTTTTTTTTATTATAAAGAATTTTTTTTTTGCAATTTCTTCTTCACCATTCCTCAAAATTTTGTTTTGTTTGGTGCAATCATTTCTCCTACCTTTTTTTTTTCTTATCCTAGTGATCAATAAACCTAACGAAAACCAACCACGATCGGCATGGGCAATGGGCCATGTTAAAAAGAGCTTAACGGATGATTTTAAAACCCAAAAGGTGTTGGGCCTTCAAGACAGTAAGCCCAATTCAAATGATATTTGGGCTTTTCTTCAATTTCTCAAAATGCAAAAATTTAACCTAACATATTAACTGTGTATCTAAGAGCCCAGAACTCCTCATCCATCTCCCTAACTCAAGTTTAGTATGAATTTGTTCAACTAAACTCGAAGTTTGATGTTCGATCTCTTCATGAGATATTGATAAGAACTCATATATTTTAATTTCAGCTTCATACAAATGAGTTATCGATCCAATCGAGATACTCTCCATCAAGAATCCCTCATCTAAAAATCCCAAATTATTGCTACTTTTTTTTTTCTTTTTTATCAATCATATTTTGTTTCATACAACTTTTTTTCAAGTTATTTTACTTAAATAGCACCTTAAAAAATTGTCAAATTATTTTGTAATGTAACTATCCCAAAATAAATACTCAAAACAAACAAAATTTAATCTTATTCTCTTTTTTTTTAAAAAAAAAAAAATCCATGACTGTTAAAGGAAGTTGAAGAGATTAAATCATTATCTATATTCACATAAACAATTGAACTTTAATCCTTCCTCCAAGTTTGGAGAACCTACAATCTATTATATATATATATGCTAAAAACTTTATATATTTATATAAGTTTCATACTTGGCTTAAATTATAAAATTTGTCACCCCCACATTAAAATCTCTTTTCTTTCTCTCTCTAGTTGTGATAAATTTATGATATCCAACATAAAGATATGATTATTATTATTATACATTAGGGGTTTTTTTAATCACTTAATATATTCCTAGAAAAGAAACTCTAGTTTTCTTTTCTTTTCTTTTCTTTTTTTTTTTAAAAAAAAGAATAGCCTTTTTTTAATTGAGAATCAACATAGACAAAATGATTTTGATGAGATTTCCAAATATTGTAGTTTTTGTTGTTGTTGTTGGTTGTGTGTGTGTGTGTTGTGTCTTTTTATTTTTATTTTTATTTCTTTTTGGGTTGTCCGTACAATCAGATTAAAATTTTCAATGTCTGCTTGTAAATAACATTTCCTTTTTCAAACCTTTAATTTATAATTTTCCTTTTTCTTTGCCCTTTTTTTTATCCCCCAAAATCCAAAACGTACAAAGAATGAAATGTATCTTATCTTAAACAGTATTTTGGAACTTTCAAGGTTAATTAATTAATTAATTAGTATATTAAAGTTTTAGTTTTAGTAAGTTAAACAATCAAATCATTATTAAATAATTGATTTGATAATTTCTATATTTGCTTTATGTGTGTAAATGCTATAATATTTGGAAAACGAAGGGGGGCATCCCCCAAGATGGGAGATCCATATATTAAACTTTAAAGCTAAGGAATTTGGATTTTGGGTACTCATATTCCTTTTTAACATTATTAAACATTCCATTCCATGAGATTGCAAAAACATAAGTTGATCATTTGGTTTTGTTACAGTTCTGCAAATTAAGACCAACAAAGATAGTGAATATATAAAGTGAAAAACTACATATATTTTTTTTAATGATATGAAAGTTTTCCAGAGTAAACCATATGATATCATTTTGAAAATGTGGAATTTAATTTTTCTTTCTTATCTATAGCAAATTCAAATATCTTCTAATTAAAAGTAGAAATGGAAAGAAAAACATGTACCTTTAAATTAGGGTTTTTATTCTACCTCTAAATACTTATAATTTAAGTGATAAAATATGATTAGGGTTTCTATTAGAGGAAAAGTATCAAGAAAATTATAAAAATCAATAATTTTTTTTTCAAACCACAATATTCATGACTGTTTGAGAAAAAAAAATCAAAATTTTGATCCTAGTACGTTGGGAATGATTATTATTGTAATGATTTATAGTTAATGTTACAATAGAAAATATGATAATAATAATAGTTATTATTATTATCTTGATGACTACTAATTATATTCAGATCTAAAATCGTAATTTTTTTCTTTATATTTGAGAAAAAGATTTTGGTGTTAGTAGTTTTACTTCCCCCTTTCAAACTATTGATTTTTTCTCCAAATAACATTTTTCTTGATTTCAATTCTTACTCTAGCTATTAGTTCACGCTTGAGTTGAAAAGTTGTGTTAACCTTGGGGAGCAATCGACATATGCTAGCACCGAGGTTGTATCAAAGATAATATAGTTCGTTACGACACAATAACAATTGACATTTGTTTCCAACATAGCACACCTCATGTTATAATAAAAAGGACACAAATATCAATTTACACCATGAACTATGAGATTTGTATCAATTTAAACCCTGAACTAATAATTGTATCAATTTAAAATTTGAGCTTTGGGTTGTATGAATTTAGACCCTAAACTAATAGTTGTATCAGTTTAAATCATAAAATTTTACAAATGTATCAAATTATACACTAAACTTACATAAATATATCAATTTAAACCTTAATTTTTTCACAAGTATCCAAATAAAACATAATAGAGGGCCGATTTAAATTGATACAATAATTTAAGTTCGAGATATAAATTGACACTTTTAAAAATTTAAGATTTAAATTAATATAACTCTTAAAGTTCAGGGTTTAAATTGTTAAAATTACGGTTATTTCTTATCATTTATTCTCGATAGAGAGAGAGAGAAAAAAAAGCATAAACATGTTGAACAATCATTTAATTTTTTTTAGACATATTAAACTAAAAATATAAAAAATTTGAAGGAAAATTTTCAAAAACTTTTATGTTATATTTATTAAAAGATATATGGTATGATTTTTTGTAGTTAAAAATTTGACAAAATATTACATTAATAATTGTTTTTGAAAAATAAAAACAACAAAAACAAAAATCACAAAACTTGGGTTTTAATAAGAAACCATTTACTTTTATTTAAAATATATTTTAATTTTTTAAAAATTAAGCCACATAAAAATTTTATTTTTCTCTTTCTAATTATCTACTTTGTACCAAAATTTTAAAAAACGAAAATCTACAAATCAAATGGTTTAGCAAAACTCTCTCTCTCTCTCTCTCTCTCTCTCTCTCTCTATATATATATATATATATATATATATATATATATATATATATATAAATTTTAGTGAGTAAAGGCGCTTAAAATAAATTATATTCAGGTTTAATTAAAAAAAAAAAGTTGATGATATAATATATATTTACTTATAATAATATTCCAAGAAAAGAAATTAGTGTAATAACTAATAAGTAGTCAACTGATAAGGATGAGGTTTGTTGAACCAATAGGAACCCAAAGTTAAGATGTTTAATTAATTAAATTAAATTAATACAAAAGATTCTTAAAAGGAAATCATGTGGGTTTCTTCAGCTTCCATTGTCGTCTTCCCTATAAAAATCAAACCCCCATTGGCACCATCATCAATTATAATATTCATTTTGAAATATATATATATACTGTCTTGAAATAAGCAAAATTAGGTGGAAATAGAGAAGAGAGTTAGAGAAAGCATCCCAGATTCGAGGCATATTATTGTTGCCTCTCACATGGCCACCTTCTTTAATTTTTTCTTCCCTCTCTCTCTCTCTCTCTCTTTTAAAATATACAATTCCACTTCTCTTTTTTAATCTTTTTAAATTATTATTGGCTATAAAACCCTCTCCATTTCATTAAATTAATTAATTTAGTTGATTAAGACTTGATTTTAAAATATGTATAAATATTATTATTATTATTTTTTTTATATTTTTGTGTGTCACTTTCATCATTGCTGTGACAGTTTCCTTAGCCCATCATCCTCATCTCTTAATTCATCTTCTTCGATGTCTTCTTATTTTAATTTTATACATTTTTATTAATTAATATCATCCATCCATCACTCCCTTTTCCTTTTTTTCTTGAATACTTCAACTCTTTTCACCCTCTATTGCCTTGCCCATTGGAGCCTCTCACTTCACCCTATTTATTGCACATACATTCTGCTACTCTATTCATTTATTACTGCTCTCTCTCTTTTTTTTTTTTTTTTAAAAAATAACCATGTAAATGTGTGTATCAATCTAAGCCTCTATTACAAAGTTTGTAATGTAAAAGTCATATGAACTTGTAACTTAACTTAATTTTTAGGTTGAAAATGAGAGGGTTATTGTCTTTGATGTTTTGTAGATTCATGTGTGATAGTTTTGGTTGATTAACTATATAAGGACACTTTTTGTAAGATTTTATTTGGGCTTTTGTTTTTTCTTTCTTATATGGAAACATTTTAAAGAATTGTTAATTAGAGAGATGTTGAGAAATATTTGGATTAGGAAAACTGACAAATTGACTACGAAAAGGAATTAGTTAGAAGTAGGGGAAAAAATGGTACCGACTTTCAATTGGCTATGTCTTAATTATATTATTGAATTTTATGTCGTCTATTAAATTCTTAAAATAAAATAATTTAGAAAAATAATCACATACAGAGAGAAAAATATTGTATATTTTTATGATGGATAAAACAAAATTTAAAAGGAATTTGGAACACCTTCTGAAAAATTTGTTGCCGAGTGTGAAACACTTTTCCCTAAGCACATTGGGAAGAAAAATATTTAAATGCTTGGTCTAAATTCTAAAAGTACTTTTAAATACCTCCCTCCTCTCTTATCTGTTTCCAAAATTTCTCAAATTATTTTCTATTATAAAAGTATTTATAGTTCGTTTCGAATATATTATTTCATCTATTTGGAGTTTTCATTTGTGTCCATTAATTTTATTTTAAAATTGAGCAATTGGTCTATTGTTAATTTTTTTTGGAACAAATTTTCGCTATATCATCATTTCAGAAAATATTAATTTATTGTTGATTTTTTTTAATTTTTTTATTCTAATAACATTTTCTTATATTATAAGTTATGAAAGCATTCAATCTAATTGTTATTATTATTTATATTTAGAAAAATGGTCAAAAATCAAGTTTATTTAATTTTGTCATTTAGTAATTTTATATTTATTTTATGAAGGATAAATAATATGTTAATTTTTCTTTTTTTGGAAAATATTATTATTTAATTAATTTTCATACGGATAAAATTTAAAAGAATAAATTTAAGAATTATTAAAATAAGAACATATTAAAAATACATATATTAAAATTAAATAAATTTAACTAAAATATTATTCTAACTAATAAAATACTTCGTATTATTGTTTTTTAAAATTTTTAACGAGAACAATATTATTTATTATATATTATAAAAAAAATCTCATATCTTAATAATTGAGTAATAATTCAATCGATTCAGAACATTATTAAAATTAGATTTGAAAATTGTTAATGCATGCAATTTTTTCAAATTTATAGACATCTTCAAACATCGGATCAATGAAATGGACTCTAAATTTTTTTTGAATAGATGAATAAATAAATTTCAACAAAAATCTTAATAAAAAAAATGTAATTTGATATACTTATAAAAATTTAGAATTTTAATTGATAAAAATAAAATATATAAGTCTCGTACGATACTTATCCAAATACAATCGAAATTAATAGTTTAAGTTAAGATACTTATGAAAGTTCATGATTTAAATTGATAAACTTATTTGTTTAGAATTTAAATTAATAAACTTTCATACGAGATTTGATCGATACTTTCAGTATAGGATAGAAATTTTAAGACTACCTATTACCTAACATTTTTTTCTTTTGAGGAAATAACAATTTAAATTATAATAATATTTCAAACTATATAATTAGTTGTCCCTTTATTAGTATTGATTAAAAACCGATCACTAGTTAATATCTAACAACTCGATGATTAGTGAGGTACAAATTAAAGGAATAATTAATTTATATATACTTTATAACTAACCCATTGTTTTATAATCCTTAAATTGAGGCTACAAAGGTTGAAAATTGAGTTAAATATAATATGGGGTGGCCATCATTTCCTTATCAAAGAATGGAAGTTTGCCCCTACATGACCTAAATGATTTTGTCCTCATAAACACCTTTAGGTTTTGGTTCATTTAGTACCTTTTCCCTCTTTAATTATTCTTCCTCCTCTTCCTTTATACTTCTATAAAAATTTAAAGTCAAACCAAAAAGGAAAACACATAATGTTTTTTTTTCTTCTTTCAATTTAGTATATACCCAATTTAATCTTACCTGTTAGTCATCATGAAGAAGTCTAAGGAGTGATCAGTGATTTAATCATAATTTATGAAGAAGCAATATATATTTAATTTTTTGTTTAAAATGTAAAAGTATTAGGTCAAGTTCATAATCAAATATCACGTTAAATTCACATCTCTGTAACCAAAAGCTTCCTATTATACAAACCCTAGAGTGACTATTTATAACCTTAAAAAAAAAAGACAATTAACTTACTAATTCTAAAATATTAATTTAACGTTGATTAATCCAAATTAATAGCTAAACAAATATTAAACTCAAATATACTAACACCATCTCCTACTTCTCCTCTTCAATAATTTTCATGCAGGTTTGTATATATATCGAGAATCGGAAAGGATTAATATGTCTATTAGTTGAAATTTAAAATTATATTTTCATAAATATATAAACTCTTTGAGTTAATACTTAAAAATAAGAAGAGAGATATGATAATACATTTGATATTTCTCAGTTATCTTGAATTCAAAGATTATTTCACTCACAAAGCATTGTCTCACCATTTTTTGGCATGATTTTTAATTTTCTCAAACTAATGAAATCTAGAAAAACCAACCAAAGTTAGGATTTTGAAACAATTATAGAAAAATAAACTAAAATAATTATAATTAAAGTAAAATGCCAATATTTTTTAGCCCTAGACGTTCATTTAAAACAATTATCCAAAAATTAATCTACATGTTTTATAACTCTAAAACTTTGTTTGGATTTTGAAAAGAATATTATAAAATTAGACCATAAAACAAAAAGAATAAAGAAATGAATCGAATAGTATTTATAAGCTTAATTTTAAGAATGGGTTGATGAAGCACAGAGAGACAAAATGATAAGAATAAGATTGACCATCTTGTTGTTGATGTATTAGAATATATAACAATAAAAAGTATAGTTTTAAGATTAAATGTCTGACCTTTAAACTGTCATTATCTTTCTGTAACATCGATGTTTCCCTTCCCTAATTTCCTGTCAATTTTGATGATTTCGGAAAAATATATGTAGCTGTCTTGACTTTTATATTACGTTCTTTGTTTCTTTTAAGCAATAAGTAAATTTAATATATGGTTAAAAAATTTCAAGTGGGCTACTCAACTTCTAATTTGCAATTACCATCGAGTACTCTTAGGATAAACAAGAACTGATTTCTAAAACCATAATTTGAAGTTTTAAAGTATCTCTTTGTGTTTAGATTTAGATTCTATCATAAAGTTAGAAGTTTTTTTTTTCTAAATTAAAAAGGTTTCAAATATATGAGATTATATATATTCTCTATATATGTACACAAATGAGAATTGGTTGGTTTTACAGCATTATTAGACATAGGGTTCATTCAATTTTGCAGTTTGGTTATATTTAGCATCACGAGGTTTAATTAAATTTAGTTATCTAATAATTTGAATCTCCCAAAATTTCACAACTACTGAGAATTGTTTAGCATATGGATATAGTTAGCTTGAGTTTTTTTTTTCTTTTTCCTTCTATCAAATGCAAATTATGATGGTGCGTAATTTTTTCAAACCACTTCCAATTTAAATTTTTTGCTAGATTTTGAAAAAAAAAAATTATCTTTTTAGTTTTCAAAATTTGAAAATTATAAGAACTTTAGAGTCTTAAATATTATTTTTTAAATTAGAAAAAATTAAAAAGAAATTGAAAAAGACAAATTTCTCAAAATATAAATAAAAGTTTTTTTAAAAAAAATTTATTAGTTTTTTTTAATTTCCAAAATATGACCAACATTTTGAAAAGAAAAGGAAGAATTTGATAGACTATGGATGGGTTTAGTATTTATAAAAATAGTTATAAAAATAAGTGAAAGTATAAATAACTTTTTACGTTTGTGTTTCATAATTAAGTTCATATTGGTAAAGACCTATTCAACACAAGAAAAGAATAAATTAAGACTGAGTAAATATATGTATATGGAGGGTCATTAAAAAACATAATTAAAGCAAAATTGAAATTTAAGGTTTAGTTAATTAGTAAAGATTTGAAGGGATAGCCGAGGGATGCGTTTGTCAGCGCAGCCCACGCGTCCTTACCTCCCCCAACACTCTGGATTATACGGTCAAAGTCAAACCCTCTCCCTCTCTTTCTCTCTCTATCTATCTCTCTCTTAATAAATTTTGATTCGTCTATATAAAAAAGAAAAAAAAAAAAAAAAACCAAAAACTAGAAATTATTTACTATCTAAAAAAGTTGTGACATTCATGCTTACTAACTCTCTCTTCTCTCTCTCGACCTTAGTTACATTTGATCAAAGATGTATAAATTTAAATTTGGAACAACTTTGAAAAACCCAACAATAATTATTATTTGATGATTGGAAATTAATTTTGATATGGATCCAAATGAATGAAAAAGAAATATTGTACAGACACCTTATAAATATTGTACTTTCTTATGCTTGTGTGTGTTTGCTCTTATTTACTTTTTGAATCTTTATTATTTGTCGAATCTAATATCAACTTTTAATTTTAAGAATTATGTTGTTTCTGTGACCATTATAATAATAGAAAAAAGAATAATAATTAACATATAACAATTTGGTATTTAAAAGAAAAAAAAAATGTAGACGACAAACTACTACAGCCATGACATATTAAAAAGTGGATGACTTTTATCAACCAAATTTAGATTCTCTTCAAATTCCAAAACCAGTTGTCTTTGCCTTTAAATTATTTCATTTTATGCTTCAATGTCTTTTTCTCCTTATTTCTTTTAACAATTAATTGACTACACATCTTTTTTTTTTTTTTCTCTTTTTATAATGAAATTAATTGATTGACTGACTACATTTATCCCCTTCACTACCGTACATTTATCTTACATAAATGGTGTCTAAAATTATCCATTAACAATAGTAGATGTCACCATATAATTGGAAATGGGTAGATCTAAGTTAACTATACCTTAATCATCTTAATTTTTCTCACGTAGAACTTTATATTTAAGTAAAAATGATATAGAGAAAAATAATAAGAATGGAGGTTGAATATAAATTTGAAGATTTCAGAAGTTGAGGGGATTTAGAAAAAGTACAAACTCACATACTCAAACAAAACTAGTAGTTATATGTTTATGTTACAATTTAGTTTCTAGAGTAAAAAGTGCATGATTCGTACTATCTTGTAATTTTTTAGATGGAAAGAAATAGGCTTGTGCAATTTTAGGTCTTAGAGCAAAATTTCTGGTTTCAGAAGAAGAACAAAAAAACCAACTCTATTATAATTATATTAGAGGTGAATATGAAATCAATAAGAACGAACTACGATTGGCGTATATTGTAATAATGAAAAGATGAAGGTAGCAGAAGTGGATGTAATTGGGGCAGATTGTGTTGGAAACTTATTAATAAATATACTAATAATGTAAGGTAAAAGGTGAGGTTCTCCCTCAAGCATGCTGATTAAAAATGAATGGAATGGGTCACATATTAAAGTTTATAGATCCTAGATACATTGCTTTTTAATCTCAAAGCTGAAAAAAGGTATTCTATCATAATCTCTGTTCTTTCTTTCTTTTTCTTCTTTGGGTGTGCATAAATCAGATAATGCTATTCTTTGAATAATTTTAATAATTGTGATTTATTTGTGTATCGGTGAAAATATTAAAATAAAGTAAAAAAAAAAAAATAAAATAGATGGGAATTAGTTGAATAATATATAGAGACATAATATATGACTTTAATAGGAAGAAAACAAACCGCATGCATCATCATACTTATTTTATTTAAAAAGAAAAGGAAGGGTTTAGGGTTACGTGGGTGATTTCCGGTTATCGTGAAAATAGACCCGAAAGAAACGGGGGAGAACACACGTGGCAAAAAAATAGGGTGTGGACCCAAGTGATTTAATAATAATAAATACAGAGAAATAAAATTACCGTTAAAGAAAGGGGGTGCGTTTGTGTTGTTTGTACTTTGTGCCCAGTGGCTTCACTTGGTCTTAACGTGGGAGCACATCATCTTTCATTCTTATCTCTCTCCCCCCTCTTTCTTTCATTTTTCATTTCAATCTCCCTCATATCCTTCCTCTTTCTATTTATTATTTTTTTGCTCCAATTAACTTCTTCTTCTTCTTCTTTTTTTTTTTTTTTTACAAAGAAGAAAATTAAAATTTAATGAAACCACAAATTATTTTATTAAATTAAGGAGATAATTGAATCATACTCTTAAATTCTCCAATTTTTAAATTTCTTCGACATTTAACTCTTAAGCATCAAAGTATATATTGTATATGCAACATTAATTTTCTCTTTTATACAAGTTAAACTTTTTTCCTCTTCAAACATATTTATTATTGGTGTCATGTGAAGGTTAGTTTCATTTTTCACGTCCAAACTTTTGTATTATTATTATTATTTTTTTGACAATATGAGGAGTGGAAAGGTTAGATGTTATGGTTGAAAGTTGATGTAGGATGAGAAAGGTGATGTGTTGGACAACATTCAGTTGTCATATAGGTTTGAGAGGGAAAATCATAAAAATTAAAATAGTTTGAAAATTACTTGTCAAGTATTAAAAAAGAATCTAACATAGAATCAAATGATGCTCAGGAGAATATATTATTTAAGTTAAGAATATACTGTCAAAACTTAGACCCTAATTATCAAGTAATTAATTAAATGAGATGAGTTTGTTATCGAGATCTGAACAATCCTTCTAAATATTGTATTTAAATAAACATGCCAAACTATAAAATAAAATTTATTTAGAGTTGAATAAAAGTCTATACAAAATCACAAAACGCTAATTTAAACTTCAAAGTTCAAACCCTTCATTCTTGATAAATACTTTTAAGACTTCAAAAAGTCCAATTACTAAAAGTACTTTAGAGAGTTAAATCTAAATTTCACCTTATCAAACGTACGAACATTTTAATTTTATATTTTAGTGTAATTGTGAATGTAAAAGACCGAACTTTGATTTTTAAGAAAAACATGACCGTTTACTAAAAAAAACTTGCTGTTGTTTGAAATTTTAATCTTTACTTATTATAAAATATTTTAATTTTTAATTTCATTCCTATACTTCGATATACTATTACAAATTCATTTCAATTGTTATTTTATTAAATACGAGACTACACTTGCATTTAGGTGTGACAATAAGTTGGTGTTTTTTTACTAAATTAAATATATGTTTGGATTGATTTTGCAATAATTCAAAAGTAATTAGGTAAAAGTTTTAACCGTTTAAAATGTATGGTAAAATTGATTATAAGATAATTTATGGAAAACCATTTTTTTCAATTTGGTTGGTTTCTAAAATCTATGCGATATAGCTTTTGAGTACTTTAAAGATGGTTTGATATCTTACATGTTTCCGTTTCTATATTTTAAAAAACAGATATCTTTGATAATTGTTTTCGTTTTTCATTCCGAAAATTTAAAGAATGTTTCTAAAAATTGGATAAAATAGAGAAATGATGAGAAATAGTTTTTCTCACTTCTATTCCCATTATATTTAATCTTTATTTTTGTTATGTTTTATAATCTTTAATTCGTTCGATAGAATGGAGATATGCTTATATTAACTTTTTGACCATTGGATTCAATTCCAAATTTGAATATATATATATATATATATATATATTTATTTATTTATTTATTTATTTATTTATTTCTAACTTGTTTTTTTTTCTTTATTAATTTTTTTATATTTATATGCTTAATATTTCCTAATTTATTTTTTCTTCCTTTTTTTTTTTTAATTTTTTATATTTATATGTTAAATATTTATTACTTTATATTTTCCTACTCCTTAATTTAATTTAATTTTGAATTTTTAATATTTTAGGTTAATGTATTATTTGATTTTTAAATTTTAGATCTAGTTTTAATTTCTTTTTCTATTTAGCTATATTATATTTTATATTTAATTTAATTTTAAATTTTATCGGTTAAATATTTAAATTTATGTATTATTTTGATCTTTCAAATTTGTGTATATATTTATTTAAATATTTCTCTGAATTTTTAATATTAAATTAAATAAGTATGTTTATATGTTATTTTAAATCTAAATTTATTATTTTTAGTATCATCGAAACTAGTTAAGATTTTATATTATATAATTCATTTTACTAAAATAATCATTTAGATTATTTTTAATATTTTAATACTACGACATTTACATAATAATATAATTGAGTTGAATTTGGATTAACATCATTTAAGATAAAACGAATTGAATGATAAATAATATTTTAAATTAAATTTATTTGGTAATGCTAAAGCTCTATAATTATTTTTTCTTTCATATTTTAATGAATTATATATATATATATATATATATATATATATATATAGACACACGTAAACTAAAAAAATAAGCAAAAAAAAATTAGAAAAAATAACACAAAAAACAAGAAACAAAAAATGATTATGAAACAAATTTCTGTTTCTGTTTTTTTCAAGAGAACAAAAAACGGAAATAGTTATCAAACATAATCTCATTTCTTGTTTAAAAAAAAAAGAAACAAATAATGAGAAACAAGAAACAAGAAACATAAAACAAAAAACGAAAACGTTTTCAAACGGACCCTAACTTATTAAAAAAATCTCATACCTTTCCTAATTAACCGTTAAAATTCTTATTTTATTTCTATTCTACCAATATTTTTCATGTTACTTTATTTTACACTGTGATATTTTTATAAAAGCATAACTACCCTGGTTACTTATATAGTTGTAATTATCATTGACTTTGATTTGAGTAAGTCATTGTTATTTAACATCCTTCCCTATTTTACATGGATCACTTATTAGGATAAAAAGGGTTGATTTGTCACAAGTTATTATACTAGAAAGTACACTAATATGATACAAATGAAGCCTAATTAAGAATCTTATAGGTTAGACAAAGAAGAAGGAAGCTTATTTTTTTGAATGCATTTTAAACTAAAATTTTAATCCGTACACCAACTATCTTTTTTCAAAAACAATACAGAAAGAGGATCAAACTTTTTTGTATTGAAATTTTGATTATACATTTTTTAATGTCATTTGATCTATGCATCTTTTGCCTACACTTTGACTATTTCAATTTTATATGTTAGTTTCAAAGTAAAAAAAGAAAAAAAAGAAAAAAAGAAAAAAAGAAAAAAATCTACACGACACTTTTCATGCTTCTTACCAAAGCATCTGTATGGTTTTATTTTATATAACTAATCTACTTTGGTTGTATCATTTTTGTCATATCTTATAAAATCTTCATTCATAGGTCAAGCAAGTAATGTATCATATATATATCATCATTGACATTTTAAATAACATTATTAATTAACATCATCAACTTACAAAAACAAGTCTATATATGGTCTCGAAGATTTTAAAGTAATAAAGAGGTAAATATGCATTAGAATTAAATTTAAGTAACAAATTAAGAAAGATAATATATATATATATATATATATATATATATATATATATATATATATATATATATATATATATATATAGGGTTTATGTCTAAGAAGAAGCATCACGTGCCTCTTGAATTGTTCACATTAGTTGCACGTGTTTTCTGTCCTTTTCTTTTAAAACATGATCGTGTTGTAACTTAATTGTACCCATGTGAAGCTCTTTTTCTTCTTCTTCTTCTTCTTCTTCTTCTTTCTTTTTTTCCTTTTCCTAATTAAAAAAATGCTATAAATTTGCATATAAAACTACAAAATTTCCTCAATATTCCACAATATTTAACTTACGTGTCAACCCAAATGATGGAGTTTTGTATGTGGAGAACATTAGCTTCAATGCTACATTAGTGGCAGCGACTTTGGAGCTTTTAACATTTTATAAGACGACTTTTGCTTTTGGATAAGGACAAAATATATTTATTATTTTACTATTACATGCTAATATTTTTTAATTCAATATTGTTGTTCATCATTTAAATTAATTCATTACTTTGTACATTTAGTTCTAGTTAATTTGGTTGGTTCCATATGTATTTAAATTCATATTATATTAATTACCATCTCAAACATTATATTGCTATTGGTGGTTTAATCAATTTCAAATCTCTTACATTAAGGAAAAAAACTGTAATTTGAGTTGATAAAATTGAACTTATCTATTCTTCTTTAGAAGAAAAGAAAAGTAATATTATTCTAATTTTAGATTAATTAAAGATAAAATTTAAAAAAAAAAAATCATATTTAATGAGCATGTGTCTTCAATCTAATTGGAAGGAAGAGACATAAAGTTAAAATGAACAAAATTCTAGGGAGACAATTAGCTTAGAGAGCAATTTTTAATTTTCCAAAAAAGTCGATTATGGAGAGAGAGAGAGAGAGAGAGAGAGAGAGAGAGAGAGAGAGAGATGGATTAACTATATTCTTGCTAAACTCATCTCTTTGAAATCCGTTTTTACCTAAATAATTTAGATATAAATGTGGAAGTACTTTTAAGTACTTAACCAGATTCAATCCAACAAAAAGAAATATATACATATATATATATATATAAATCTCTTGTAACTTTGACCCTGTTATGATTAGGAATGAATTGAATTTCATAATCTCACATATAGAATAAATATATTCAATGAAGGAGAGCTAATAGGATGTGGAGCATCTCACTTTGCGTTTAGATTAAATAAGCTTAGAATTAATCAACCAATAAAAGCTACAATAATCTATAACCTGTAGGCAGCCTTATTTCAATTATGAGGATTAATTTTGTTTTTGATAAATTGTCTAATTATTACATTTGTGTGGTTTGGTTTTAAGGTTTATGCGACTAATTAATTTGATTATATGTAATTCAATTCAAGCCTAAATTTCATTGTAAGTATTTCTTAAATGATTAGTATTCACACAAGCTAATATAGTGAAAAAAAATGTAATAAACAGTTTATAAATGTAGAAAACAAAATTCACAAAATTTTAATTAGACAAATATTTCTTAATAGAAGATTTTAAAAAATCAAGTAAAAATTATAGAAAAGAAAAGAGTTGGTGAGAAAATAAATGGAAGTCAAAAGACATAGTCAAAAGAAACAATATCTAACTTGGTTAAGAAAATTCTTTTTGGAAAGAGAGATTATTTTAGTACGTTTAAAAAACTTTGAGAAGAAATGCTTTTTAAGTAAAATTGAATTTTTGATAACCACTAATGAAAAGTGTTTATTAGTGTTTATTTGGTGATTTTAGATTATCAAAATTGGTTTTTATAAAACTCTTAATAGATAAGTAGGAAAAGCTTATTAAATTAAAAACAATCTTTTGTAGAATAATTAGGTGATCATTATCCAAAAATGACTTTAAAGTAGTTAATAAAAAAATTCTTAAAATTAGTATTTAAGAAATAAACACTTATTTATTTATAATTTGATACAATCACTTTTGGAGTACAAAAAAAATAAATTTATTATTTAAAATATGTTTTTTAAAATGTAAGATATAACATTTAATTGAAAATATATTTTGTATAAATGCTTAAATTAGAAGTTATTTTAAACCAAGTTATGAAAATATATTTAGATAAACACATCCTTGCTTTCTTGCTTTGACTCTTTGAGAAACATTTCAAAATTGTAATTAAATATGTAAAAAATTAAATACATTAGATGCTGACCTAAACATGTAGTCTTGTTTTCCATGTAAAAATAGATTAAATATCATAAATTTAGTCTCCATTTTTTTTTTAATTTTTATACTTTAAAATAATTTTAATAATACAAATTACACTCAATAAACTTTAAATTAATTAAGACAAAGAAAATCTTATTTTTGACGCAATAGTTTAGTTTTTCAAAGTTGTATTTGTAATTTTAGTTTCTTATTGCTAATCTTCTTCTCATCTCACAAACATTTAAATGATTAGTGAAATTCGAAAACCAAAATGACAAAAAAATTAAAAACCAATTTTTTTTTAATGAATTTCCAAACTTTTTATTTGAAATTTGAAATATTCTTACAAAATAGATAATAAATCAAAAGAGATATAGAAATATTAAAAAAAAAAACAAAAAATTCGAATAGCTATTTAACGAGAACCAATACATATTATTTTTAAAATAAAATGATTATTGGATAGATAAATAAAAATTAATTATAAAAGTTTTAGAAATTTATTTAGAAGCCTCCAAATGGGAGACAAAGCTGTGTAAATTATCCCTAAAGAAAACAGCTTTTTGATGGTTAAAATAATTAAAAGAAACATTCATTTATAAATTGAAAGAAAAGGAGAGAAGGAACTAAAAAAAATTATTGGTATACATTTAAGACATATTTAGATTGACTAGTGAAAAAATATATTTTAAAATAAACTTTTAAAATTTTTTCAAGAGTGCTTATTTAAAAAAAAAAAAAACTTATTTTTCAAAATTAAATTCTTGAAAAAACTAAACTAAATATATTCTTAACTTTCCACTCAACAATGAAATTTCAAGAGTACTCTAAAATTTAAAACTAATTAGCATAAATCTTTTAAGTATTGTATTAAAATTTTTGGTTGATGAATACCAACAATTTTATCAATATTTCTTCGTACTTATGAGTTCAATTGATAATTTTATTATTAAGACAAATGACATAAACGAATTAAATAAATAATAAAAATTCTAACTTGAGCATAATATTTTGTTTTTAGAATGTTATATAAACATCTATTGAAATAAATATTTTCATGAGATTGAAAGGTTTGAGATTTTCATCTACTTCCAACATGTTAAACCTTGATCTTAGAGTGCTATATCCAAGCTACGTTTATTTTTATGTATCACATTCAATTGTTTTATTATAGTTTGTTACGGGAAAAACACTTCTTTTTTATTTTTCTAAAATATTTTTTAAGAAAAATATTTATATATTTTTGCATTATGTTCAAGTGTCCAATTAAAATTTATCAAACGACAAATTTTTTCTTTTTTCTTTCTAGAAAAGTAATATTTTTTATCACTTCATCTTTTAGTACATGTTTGTGCTAGAAATGAATGAAGAGGATTCATGGAGATGAATGTTGCAACGAATGCACTCAGATTATCACTTCACCTTTTACATTTGTTTGTGTTAGATGATATTGGAGATAAAGTGGAATGGATAAGTAAAAGTAAATCCAATAATTATTGCTCTTAAATTTATATCTTTGACTCTAACTCTACGTAGAAGGAAGGAAATTAAACTCCTAACCTCGAGGTCGTCATTAGTAAACATTTTCTTTAATTTATTGATATTATTTTCCCTCTAATCATAGTCTCATGATATTCTATTGTTGTGATATGGAAATCGACGTCTCCAAGAGCTTAAAAGATTTCAGGCATCATTGATATACAAAATATTTGGATAAAAAAACACATTTCTCCTTCACATGATAGTAAAGTAAATTTGTAATTTAAGAAAGAGGGAGACCTAGAAAGCAACGAAAACTTAATAATAGTAAAAAAAGTTACAAGTTTTCGGTTCCAGATCTCAAATCAAGTAGTAATACACATTGTATATGTATTTAAAGAGAATGTGATGGAATGAAGTTTACCATTTTCTTATAAGATATACAATAATGATACGATATTTTTCCAAATCCTAATGTTTATAAGTCACGATTATATTTGATATGATGATCGATGGACAAACCCTTAATGAAATCCATATTCACCAAGAATAATAAGTATAGAAGGTAAGAGTGATGAATGGTGGTAGATCTCGATGTGAAATGAAGGAAGCTGTATAGTAGTTTAGTTTGTATACTCATTTAAACACAAAGTTAGAATGGATTTAGAAGTTGATTAGAGAGAGAAAGTAAAGAAGGGTATATTAGAAGAGAAGTGATGAGAGAGAGAGAGAGGGACCCATGGCACCGCCCATAGGCATAAGCACGCAGCTCTAACGAATCCCAACCCATCTCCCATCTATTTTCTCCCCTCATCTAACCCTAACCCACAAATATATCACTCTCTCTCTTTCCTTCCTTCTTCTCTTCCAAATCTTCAACAAATCCAATCCCACAAAATTTCTTCCCCCAAATTCCTTCAAATTTCTATGCTTCTCTTCTTCTAAAATTAAAGCTCCAAATCTTTGGAATTCAATTCCCATATGGATTCCCACTCCCTTCCCCCTCCTTTCCACACCCGTGATTTCCATCTCCAACAACATCCATTCCACACCAACACCAACAACAACAATTCCGAAGAAGAACATAGCACCACCACCACCCGTCTCAAACGCGACCGTGATGACGACACCAACAACTCCAACCCCAACTCCGCTGGCGACCCCACCCCCGACGGAGAAATCACTCGTCGCCCTAGAGGACGCCCCGCTGGATCCAAAAACAAACCTAAACCACCCATTATCATTACTCGCGACAGCGCCAACGCTCTCCGTACTCACGTCATCGAAGTCACCGATGGCTGCGACATCGTTGATAGCGTCGCTACCTTCGCTCGACGTCGTCAACGTGGTGTTTGTATTATGAGTGGTACCGGTACGGTTACAAACGTTACTCTCCGTCAACCCGCTTCACCCGGTGCAATTGTCAACTTACATGGCCGGTTCGAGATCTTATCTCTTGCCGGTTCGTTTCTTCCTCCTCCTGCTCCTCCAGCTGCTACTACTTTGACTATTTATCTCGCTGGTGGTCAAGGGCAAGTCGTCGGTGGTAGCGTTGTTGGTACTTTGATCGCTTCCGGTCCTGTCGTTATTATGGCTGCTTCGTTTAGTAACGCGGCGTATGAACGGCTTCCATTGGAGGAAGACGATCAACCACCGCTTCCGTCGCTGCAAGGCGGCGGGGGAATTGGGTCGCCGGATGAAGTTGGGCAGTCACAAATAACGGCGCAAACGGCACATCATCAACAACAGCAACAGAATCAACAACAACAGCAGCAACTACTTAACGATGGTAATGCGCCGTTATTTCACGGTTTGCCTCCGAATCTCTTGAATTCAATTCAAATGCCACCGTCGGAATCACCGTATTGGGCAACTGCCCGTCCTCCGTACTAACCCACTACTCTCAAACCCAAAAAAAAAAAAAAAAAAAGAAAAAAATTCCATATCCTTTTGAGTTGTTTCTTTAGCTTAGCCACTCAGCCATGGAGATTATTAATTAATTTGGGGTTTGTTTTTTCTTTTCTTCTTTTTTCAATTATTTTTCTATTTCCTCAAGTTTGTTTTTCTTTCATAATTTTCAGGATATTTCTTGATCTTAGTTGGTAATCAAATTAGATTACATGTCAAATTTATCATATTAATTACTACTTGTTTTTTTCTTTTTTTCTTTTTTTTCTTTTTTGTAGATGTGAATTATGATTATTATTAATTATTCCTTCACCTCCAATTTAATATTTGCTACATTAAATTTTACATCTTTTCTCAATACAACATATTGTTGGCTTGTTTCTGAAATACCCATGATGGAAAAATGAAAACTTTTGTAGGTAGCTGAAATCAGAAGCCAAAATGATATAATTTTGGTTGAATTATGAAGTGTGTTTTATTTATTCTTAATTTCCCCTTCCCAACTCATGGATCATGAGCTGATAAAAGTCAAAGAATGGCTAGGTTTCAAGATACAAAAAAAGTAAAAAAAAAGAAAAAAAGAAAAAAAGAAAAAAAGAAAAGTGGATTAAATTGAAGGCAAGGCAAGGGAAGGCAAGATGGTAAGTGAAGTATTTGGAATGAATTGAATGAAAGAATGGGTTTTTATGAATTATTAGTGGAGAGACAAATGAAAGTATTCGACACGTGCAAATGTTGAGATTCCAGAGCCAAAGCTCTTTCTCGAGGCAAAGTTTACAATTCCCATTAATCAAAATTATAATAATAATAATCTTCTCTTTTTTGTTTCCTTCATTTTTACAGAGATTATTCTTTGTGATGGAAAGTTTCAAACTTTGGTCTCAAAACTAAGAGTTGTTGAGTTTAATTTTGTGAAATAGTTATGGTACTTCTTCTTGCAAAATGGGGAAGCTTTAATTTGTTTTGTTTTTATTATTATTGAAGAATAGGCAATAATTATATAGATGTTTAATTTGAAAATTACTTTTATTTGTTTAATTTGCACAAGTTCCTATACTCTTGCCGGCTCAAAATATGGAGAGATCACATTGATTCTCTTGGGTTCTGTTGAATTTTAATATCTCATGATCATTTTCAAATATACTTTTATTTTTTCTATTTCCTCTCAAGGGAGATAGAATCATACATCTCTTATTATTTCACAACATAAATAGATTTTTAAAGAAACCATAACATTACGATTTTAATTAGTAATTTTGTGTTTATTTAGATCATATAACATGGGGTTTTTCAACTAGTCTTGGCAGTTGTTAACCATTAACTTTAGCTTTCTTCTCTTGAATTTACTCAAAGTCTTGTATAATTTTACTTGACATGAGTAGGTTAAATTATCAAAGTTTCTTTTTCTTCATAAGATAATTAACAAGTTACATATTTAAATAAATTTTGATTCAAGAGAACTTCTTAAGAAGAGAATTTTACATAAGCTATGACACATTAACATACAGTTTTACAGCAGAGAATCAAATAATTAGCTTGTTGATGAATAGAGTATATTGCTAGGCCGAAGAAAAGTTCAATGTTTCAAGCTTTTAGTTCCTATATTTTATAAAAGTAACAATTTAGTCTCTAAACTTTCAATTCCTATATTTTATAAAAATAACAATTTAGTCTCTAAACTTTCAATTTTATAGCAATTTTAGTCTTAAAATTTTAAAATCTGAGAGAAAATTTAATGAGATTTTTTACACAAATAAATTGATAAACTAATTAAAAACTCGATAATTTTATAAAATAAAATAAATAAAATATTTACACCATAAAATAGTAAAACTTGACATCAAATTTTGACTATTTTTGTTTAGGTTCGCATATCAATATACTCTATTCATCAACAGGCTAATTATTTGATTTTTAGCTGTAAAACTCTATGTTAATAAGTCATAGCTTTATGTAAAGTCTCTCTTCTTAAGAAATTCTCTTGAATCAAAATTTATTTAAATATTATCTTATGAAGAAAAAGAAACTTCTTTTGGAAAATAGTGGGGGTTAGATTGGTTGAATGGTGTTATTAACTCTTTTATATCATCTGAAATTGTATATTTTCATTCATATTTGACATTTAAATGGTGGAAGTTGATTAATGTCGAATGAATAAAAATATATATGAAAACAAAAGCTTTTAAATAAATTATTAAATTAAACAACAAACATTTATGTTCGTTAAACTAATTATAATATTTATTATTCATATTATATTTACATTAACGATATTTTGTTGAAAATATAATTCACGTTGAATGCAAGAAAATGTAGAATGTTGAAAACTAACTCCATGGAATCACATTTTTGTTGTAGTTTAATTTTTAATGAAGCAAGTTTTTCGATTGAAAAATAAACTTAAACATCCCCATATTCCTAATAACAATAATTTACTTTTATTCTATGTTTGGTTTTTGATACAAATAATCTTACTGTGATCTCTACGAAAACAAGAGTTCTTTTTACTTGAGTCTGTTATGTAGCTTCCTTTTCTTTAACATAGCATGCTTGATCTATAAGCTTTTAATTGTTTTTATACTGTAAGGTAACATAAATGAATAATTGAATTGTACATAGTAGCCTGATCATCTTGTTTAATACAAGATTGAATATCATTTACACTCATTCAGTATTAGAGAATTTATATCATTTACACTCATTCAGTATTAGAGAATTTATATCATTTACACTCATTCAGTATTAGAGAATTTATAAAGACATATAATTAAAGTTGATATTTGTGTTGACTGAAACAAGCTTAAAAAATAAGGATTTGCATTACATGGTAAACCCATAACTTTTCTATAAGCTACTTTTATTTACTTAATATACAAATCAATTTACACACTAAGTTTGAAATTACAGATCAGGCCAGCTCCTCAGTCTGCCTCTAAGAAATTAATATGATTTGATAAACTATTACAACCCAGATCTCACACTATTTTTTTCATAACAAAAATTCAGCAGACTTCTACTTCTTCTTTTTTTTTTTTTTTTTTTTTTTTGATGGGAAACAATGCAGGATGCAAGGCTGACTTTGGAGCCATTTCAGAAATGATTGTGCTAATAAATATAAAATGTTTCTGTTAAATCTACCAACTTGGGATCAATCAATAATCTATTCGTAATCGCCTCATTTCGGCTTGAAATGTTGGACTTGATATTAATGTTCGATGTGCAAGAGTTCTTATGTCTTCCCGTGAACAGTCTCTGGATATTCGAACCAGTTCCCATAGGGCACCTCCGATGATCATGTCTTTTGCGTTCACTTCTGCAGTATCAGCAATTTCATGGTTTTTTGAGTTAATATTTCCAAAAGTACTTGTTAAGCTTAAAAGTTCAGACATGAGAGAGAGAGATCGAGACTACCATGCTGTGCTAAATGACAGAGTGCAAGTTCGATATGTCGTTTGATAGTGGATGCTTCATTGTTGGCGTTCTGTACAATCCATGGGAGTGCTCCATCTTCAATTAAGAAAGACTTTCCAGCCTTGGTCCCTGTTCCTTTCAAAAAGCCGAACCCAGATCAGTTCATGAAACATTGTTTCCCAAAATGCTACCGAGATTTCATGTTAAACTAAACGTTGAATCAAACTGAAGGGAAAAAGAAGGTAGGCTAGAGAGACCCAATTTTGGAAAGATTACCTTGTGTAGAGGCCCTCGACTCGCACTTTGCGAAATTTGCAATTCCTCTAGCAACTTGTGCAAGAACATCAGGATGTCTGCATCTTACCATACCAAGCAATGCCTTAATACCGCCTTCGCCCCTTAGCTTCGTCTGCAACTTATCTGAACAACATAATATTACCTTGTAAGTGAGAGTATGATGTTGGATTGTGAACATTTGAACAGCAGGAGCAAATAATGAACATCAATTTGCATGGATTAATGAATGGACCTTTTAGACAGATTGCAACACTTACCATTGCCACATAAATTGGCGATTGCTCCGGCAACCATACGAAGCGTTTGGGGATCCTCAGCGTTGGCAGCGGTCATGGACAGTAAGCTAATGCCTCCTTGGGACATAATGAGTTCTTGGTTGGTCTCTGATGGAAAAGACAAGGCTTGTCAAGAGCGACGAAATCTCGGCTTAAAGACACAGACAAGCAAGTGGTATGAAGGGTCGAGGCAGGAGATATATTGTATTCCAACAGAAAAGGAATGGAAACTAACCATTCATTGCTAGATTTGCAATCGCCCCTGCAGCAACTCTGTGAATTGTCTCATCCTCGGTGCTTCTGAGTAGCATCAGCAAAGATGAAAGGCCTCCAGCCTCAACAATTTTTTGCTGATTTGTTTCTGCATATTTGAAGGAAGCATATAACTGAACCTTCCACAGTATTCACTATTATACATTTGTTCATTAGTGATGGTTAAAATGCTGCATAACAATACCTAGAACTACAACTATGGTTCAGATTTACGGAAGCAGATAATCAAAAGTAGATTTAGATTACTATTCACATTCAGTGACTAAATGAATCTCACAGCCACAGTTCCTCTTCTCAGTTACTCTTTCCCCAAAAAATAAAATAGTATTAGTGGCATCTAAATTACAAGGATAAAGACCATTGAGCATGAACCCGATGAGCAGAAATTGGCGGTTAATGTCCAGCCAACTTCATCAACCTTAAATCAGCCGGTGAAAATATAACAATCACTTAATATCAACTTTAATCCAGCCTTGTGACTGTCAGAAATATAACAGTAACTTGAAAAAGCTAGGAAAGAACAGTAAAAGCAATAATGGCAGATCGCCAGTGAACATTGTAATGCTTTTTGGTACCTTCAGCTGCTAGATTTGCAACCACTTTCACAGCATGAATCCTGACGTCATAATCTTCAGCTTCCAGCAACGACAAGATCTTTTGCAGTCCAACTGTCAAAATATTATAGAATTAATGGACAATTTGAAATAAGGTACAAGATAATACAGGAAGCGACTAAAACCTTGCTCAAAGAGTTTGGCCACTGAAGCCTTCTCCCCGTTTCCAGCATCCTGAGCCTGTGAGTGCTTAACTTGTTGCACGAGAGAATCTAGAGAACCGAGAACTTTACCAGGCTCACCTCTGTCTAGTCGTCTACTGGTCTGCACATAAACCATATGCTCTCTTGTTAAAACATAATGCTACACAAACAAGATCAATAAAAGCTAAGCCAAAACTTACCTCATCTGCTTCAAAGCTCAATTGCAACAACTGGCTCTGTAGCATAGCTATATCTCCTTCTAGTTTTTTTTTCTGATTTTGCTCATCCTCCAGAGTTTTGCGGAGCTTTAAGATCTCTGAATTGCATGAGATCTAGCACATGAAAGACACCATTAAAATAACTACAGCGTTAGGTATGGAGTGGAAGAGCTGGGGATGACAAAATAAGGCTAAAATTAGTTACACAGAGTTGAATCAAACATACCTCTGATCTCTTCAGTTGGGCTACTTGATTTCTAAGATTGTTAACTTCCTCTTCTGCTGCTTTCCTCAAAACTATTTCCTTTTTAACCAACTTCTTTAGCTCTGCCACTTCCTTGTCAGCAGACACTGTCAAACCCTGTATCATTTAAGAGAAGATATACATGGTTTAAGAGAAGGTTGGAACTGTTGCAACAATCCATGAAACTGTTGCCATAATCCAAGGAGCAAAAGAAAAACAAGCTACCACTAAGAGAGAGACTTTCTGTTGACCTTGCTATTTGATGAATAGTTATACTGGATAACTTTTTTTTTTTTTTTTAACTTCTCAAGTCAGTCAGAAATATAAAATGGATATTGGGATAAGCAATAGCTATTGTACTTAGAGTGTTCAAATAACCCGACAATCCGAACAACCCAGACTACTCAACCCAAATTGTAAGGTTTAGGTTGAATTTTTTATGTTTTTTTCGGGTTTGGTTGGATTTGGGTTACATTTTTTAAAATCCGGGTTGACCCAAGCTAACCCCAATTTCTAAAGTTATTAAAATATATATTACAACTTATAAATATTATAATTCATACATATTATTATGAAGTTTTTTTTTTTTAAGTTTGTAATAGATATGTTGAATTTTGATATTTAACATTTGAGTTTCATTTAAGTTTTATTAAATTTTAGTCATTAAATTGTAGGCAAATTTAAGTATTTTAAGTTAATAAATAATATAATTAAAAAAAGAAAAGAAAAGAAATAAATAAAACGACAACCCAACTCAAGTTTTGAGGTTATTTGGGTTGTCAATTAGACCAACCCGAAAATTTGGGTTGGCCCAAAAAAAATTCCTAACCCAACCCCCATGTACACCCCTAATTGTAGATGCTTCAAAAGTGTACTATCTTATCATATTGAACTGGAAACTTGATCCTTGCTCGATCTAAAACCATCTTTTAGAAGCTATAGAATGTGAAGAAGACCAAAGCACGCAGTTTGAGACTGTGAAGAAGATTGAGATGTGAAATGAAATAAATACACTTACAACCACAGTTTATATTTTAATTTTTGAATTAGATTAAAAGGATGAAAGTAACAAGGGAGGGATATCAGGATCACAGAAATCTACAACAATTTAATTTGGTAGCAGGTACCAGCCAAGGGGCAAATAATGCTAAAATAATTTATGTTTTAGCACAATCAATAGAATCTAATGATGTGAGAGGAAAATAGCATATAGAACTTTTATATTCCATATGAAACAGAAAGAACAGCTGATGTATGTAACAGGATACCTCCCCATTAGCAATTACACTAGAAGCAGATGCAGCAACTTCTTCATTAATTACTTTCTCCCCACCAAGCTTCTTCTGCTTCACCATCAATTGATCTTCAAGCTTCTTGATTGATTCCATGTAATCCTTCTGATATTTCAGCCTTTCCTTCTGTAAATACAACAAACATTCTCAGACATTAAAGCTGTAAGCAATCAAACCTTGAAAACTGCATAGGGGATACTCAATACCCAGAGAATTTAATCTAAAAGAACCCTTACCTCTAGGGCATTTGAATGACTTCTATCAGCCTCGGATATGCGATCCTGTGCTTCTTTGGTAATTCTCTCAATTTCAATCTCAAATGCCTTTTGCTGCCTTTCATGTTCTGCAATCAGTTTGTCTAATTGAATGTCTAACCTTCTCGACAAACTCTTATAATCAAATTCTTCTTTTATCTTCAGCATATTTTCCACCTTCATAGCCTGAGGGCAAGAAAATTTAGAAATTAAAATCTTGGAAATAGAACAGAATTCAGAAGTTAATAAACAAGGCAAAACAAGAGTAGTGATTATAATTGAAATGTCCAAAACCACACAAAACTAAGCCCCCATAACCTACCCGTTGGCCAAACATTATTGTACTCGTGGTCTCTCCACGATGCCGAGGTGAAGGACCAATAGTAATAACCAATGAAGTTCTTGCCGTTCCTGTTAAAATTTTGCACGGGAAATATTTCACGATTAGAATGCTAAAACAGGGAAAGATTGCTACAAGAATTAAAAATAAATACCACCAGAGAAACTACATTTAACCATGATATTGGCAGAGTTGTCTGGAAATTTTTGTATGAATTCTAACATGCTTAACTTAGAACCTAACTAGATTTCTTTTTTAAAGTCCCAGTCACTCTTTCTTTTTAAACCAATTTGAAAGTCATTCTGGGTCCCTTTTTATTACTTTATTTTGGTCTAATTCACAGTTTTGTATGGGAGGAAAGGAGATGACAAAGAAAACTCTCAATTAAATACCGTTTAGCAAAAGATCCTGTCTAGGAACCCAATGAGGCAAATGGAAGCATGAGCATACTTCTGCCATATGGAAGTTATAGCTTCAGTATTTATGTTGGAGAAGTTTTACAATATGAACTTAAATACCTTTAGTAATGAACAATCCAACTTCCATAACTTCATTTCGAAGATATCTTAAACACAGAAACATAATATAGAATTATATGAAACACTAATAGATCTAATCCGTAAAGGCACACCTAAAATAATATTAAAATCAGATCTTACCCCCAAATGAATCCCGAAGTAATCTTGTCAGCTTTGAATCCCTAACTGGAACGTGTGCACTATTCTCCGCTAGTGCATTTATGCATTTCCCTAATGCACTCAGGGAGAGATTGATGGATTTGGCTTCTTCAAGTGTATGTCCTTCACTTCCTGCCTCAAAAAAAAAAGCAAATAACATTTAACGTGTGTCGAAATTCATTGACAAAGCCAAGTATTCTTACGAAAAAGTTGAAAGACAATGCTACATCTAAAATGAACTAAGCATGAAAAGAAGAGATACTCATTAGTAGGTTATTTTTCCAAAAAAATACTAATAATAAGATATAATCAATGTCGAGTGGAGGGAGTAACAACTTAATTTCAGTAGAGTACACAACTAGCACTCGACTGTAAGTGCTAAAGACATCACCACAGAAATACTAAAAGTATGTAGGCACAGTATGTTGAACCCAATGTGCTGGCTTAGTTGTCAAAGGGGAACCTGCAAAGATAAATGTATTCGACTACTGCTAATTGCTAAATAAACACACCTGACTTGTCAATACGCTCTGAACCAGCAAGATCTACCACCACTAATTTACCCTTCCGAACAATTGGAGGTTTCAGCGTCTTAACTAAATGAGAATTATCACTTGACAGAGTTGAATCCCTTCCTTTTAGAGACCGTTTTACGTGTACCTTCAACAAGCAGTAAACATTTAATTCCCATAAGCTACTAGCAGTTTTTGAAAGATTGAAAGACCTCAAAGTAACCAGCATTTGCATACCATGAGAATTGCATGACTACGGGAAGATTCAGTGTTCAGTTTTGTATTCGCAGCAAACCGATGAGCTTCCCCCAACCTTAGTAGTTCCACAAAGCTCTCTTGGTGTCTAATTTCTACGAGGGTAGCCCCAGGTACTGAAACATCTCCAGTTTTAGGATCTTCAACAATGGAAATGTTATCATTTGCAGGGTCAAGAAGGTCCTGTATGCTCTCCATATAAAGCTGGACGTATGTTTGTAGAGAATGAAGGTTAGCCATTAAAGGTACTTCTCATGCAAATACAAAGAACTCAAATTTTGGCGCACAAGGACTTCTTAGAGAAAACACAATCAAAATTTCTCATCAAGCAGCACTCAAATTTGCAAGCTACTTCTAGTAGAAAAGAGTAGCAGAGTGTCTACAAAAGGAAACAACCTGCAGGTAGGATACTGAGACAGAATCAGTCTCCAAAGAAACTTCAGCCAAGATGTCCTCCATAGCACGCACCATGATTCCACGATCAGCAGTGTCTTCCTCTCCTAGTCTTCCAAGAGTATATGTTTTACCAGTACCAGTTTGACCATATGCCATAATTGTTCCATTGTAGCCATCCAATACACTCTTCAGAATAAGAAAAAAGGCCAGTCACTCAAAGGAAGTTGCAAAAAGATTAGGAAAGGGACCGAAAAGAATAGACATCAAGTGAAGTTAAATAAAGATTAGAAGGAGATTATTTGGAAAAAATTTCACTTCATCAAATTCCTGCTAAGAGGTGTATATATGAATAAATATTTGAATGCATGGTTTTCCTTTTTTTTCTGTTTTTAAATGAATGAACGAAACAAACACGTAAGCATAATTTATTTTATTACTATTTAAGAAAAAAAATACGAAATACAATGAAGACTGATAATATAATGCAAACATACCTCCACAACAGGTTTCGCCACGACTTCATAAACACGTTTTTGAGATGCAAACTCAGTTAGCACTTCATCAAACTCATAAGTATCTGAATCCCAGTTGTTCTTCCGAAGTTTCAACCTTTTAAGCTGAAATAGATTGTGATATTCTGACTGACTCCATGAAGACAATAATGATGGTAAATATGGTATTTAGTAGTGTAGTATTGGGACCATTGTACCTCTGGCTGCAACTCAACACAATCAGCAAAATCAGCATCAGCAATTGATTCTTCTGTATTGCGCGGTCGCAATCTAACAGCCACTCGAACTCTTCCAGGAACTACACACAACCATTATGAACAATGTGTGAAAAAGGAAGACCATCTCATTAAAGTGACCTTCCTTGACAATGAAAGTAGTAAAGGATTTTCAAACAAAGCAATAAAACAAAAATTAAATTATCAAAAGGTTAATACATCCGGACAGAATTAAAGCATTGGTGCAAAAATACAAGACATTGAATTTTGAAATTTGAACATAGAAGCTTGCTAAAAGTCAATCAATTTACCAACTTCCGCAAGCATTCAATAATGAAACTTTGTTGAAAGCAAACTAACGTTGTTTAGAGAAAAAAAATGACATTTCAAAACGGTTCTTATCTGCTCCAAGCAGACTTCAAGCTTCCATCCTATTTGTCAATTGAAAGGGTTGAATAACCCCATTCTTATCCGAACAAAGTTATAGTTTTTCCCTTTCAAATGCAAGAAACCAATATAACAACACCAGAATAATTCATCAAAACCATCCCCTTTCAAATACCCTCAATTTCAAATCACTTTGATGCAAGAACTCATAAAGAAGAAACCAGGATCTCCACAATAAAATTAAAAAGGAACACAAAAAATAAAACCCCATAAAAGAAAAAGGAAGAAAATCGAAGAGACAAACCTCCACCATCATCCTTGGCAA
The DNA here is from genome assembly GCF_025177605.1 of Cucumis melo. NCBI lineage: Eukaryota > Viridiplantae > Streptophyta > Magnoliopsida > Cucurbitales > Cucurbitaceae > Cucumis > Cucumis melo. The sequence goes on from NC_066865.1 coordinate 22,852,858, forward strand.
CTCCAAGAGCAGCAGGGCTACTGCGGCGAAGAGCTGAATTGGGAAGAGACTTTGACTTAAGAGAAGACTTAGAGTTGGAGGAATTAGCAGAAAAGGGCTTATCGAGCTTAAGGGAGTTTCTAGAAGTGGCACCATTTCTATAACTAGTACCCCCAGAAGCAGCCATTGGAAGGACAGAAGAATTGGGGAAATGGGTTTAGGAAGAAGTCATTTGAAGAACGGAGTGGTTTTGGTTTTCAGAGAAAAGGGAAGAGAAGGGAGTGAGAAAGTTTGAGAGAGAAATGGGAAAAAAAAAGAGGGGGGGGGGGGGGGGGGGGAATGGGACCCAAAAAGAAGAGGGAGAAAATGGTGAAAACGAAGCGTGGAGGAGCAGTAAGAAGAGGTACAAGTGGAAGTGGACGTAAATGGTGTGGGGGATGTGATTCAGACAAAAGAAAATTCGGTACCTTTCTTCTTCTTTCTTTTGGTTTGGTCGGAGTTAGAAGAAAAGAAAAGGGCAAAAGAAGAAGAGGATTTGAAGAAGAAGAAGAAGAAGAAGAAGAAGAAGAAGAGAGGTTGAGGGAATGGATGATGTAGAAACTAAAACGACGCCGTTATTTTCTCAATTTACAATGTAACTAATTACGGGGTTGTGTCTCGTGAGAGTATTAACTAACAAAACGAATCACGTCGCCTAAACCATTATCATTATGCGCTTCCCAATTTACTATTTTGACCTTACGCTTTCTTCTATTAAATTAACTATACATAAAAATGACGTTTAATATATATTGTTTTAACCAAACTTCCTTTTTATACATACATTAACTTTTGACAAATTTTATCAGACCAAAACTCTTGACAAGTTTGTAAAGTTAGAAAAATGAGTTAAATTATAACCATTATAATTTTGAAACCTCTTAATATTAATTGTTCTATAATCAACGAAAGATAATAATTAAATTATAGGAAAGTGAGTTTAGTTTAGTAGTATTGACACGATTTTTACCTTTAGAGGCTGGTTGAAGGTCTTCAACTTCACCTCCACCTCACAATCGTTATCTTCAAAAATAAGAAACTAAAAGTCTAAATATGAGTTTTGCAAAATACGTGTAATTAATAACTTCCACTGTTGGATAGTGATTTCTAAGAGTGAGTTTGATTGTAATACTCCTATTAAATGTGAGCATGAAATTGAAAAACGGAGTCAACCGACCTAATCAAAGTCGAACAATTTAATATTAACTCCGATGGTCTCCTACTTGTTTATTTTTTTTTTTTTTTATTTTCCAAATTTTATAAAGTTTTTCAATTCTAATTAATTAAACAATAGAAGACAAGAAGCAAATTATTTAATTAAACATCTTGAATGCATTTAATTAGTTATGATCAAAGTTCAAAATCTCGCACTTCCATAAATTAAAAAAAAAAAGTTTACTAATATTCAAACTACCGTAGGAATTATATATTCTATAAAGCCATTGTTGACGTAAAATTTTAGAATTGTATTGGAAAATGAAAATAGATGTTTTCTTTAATATCATTTGTCATTTCATCTAAGATTCTATTTGATTATTCTTAGAATTTGTCGTATTTCATCTAACATCCCTATTTCATTTTCGTCATATTTTAGTGTACTCTTTTCAAATATTTTAAACAAAATTTTACTTTATTAATTTGTAAACCTCGTCCACACTTATATTTAAAATTTTAAAACTATACTTCAAACCTTTAAATATGATTCTTTTAAGAATTATACTATACTTTGTGTAAAAAGAAAAATGTTGATTCAACCTAACTATCATACTTCATATATTTTGACTAAAACAATATTAAAAAAAAAATGCTATCAAATAGATTTCTTTTTTAGAAATTATGGTATACGACATTTTAAATAATTTTTGGTGTAAGGGACTAATAGTAGTTCGAAATTGACAGTTTGCTTTCACCATTCTTAATGTTTAAATTATTCTACATATGGTTTTTTTAAAAATAATTATAATGATAATTAAGCAATATAATAAGTTTTTAAATGTGAAGGTAATTAAGCTAAAGGTAAGTGGAAACTATGTTTCTTTTTCTTTTCTTTCTTTATATATTCTTCGATCTATAGATACATATATATCATACTTTTTCATTTTACCCTCAAATTCAACTTAAAGCAAAAGCAAATTTTGAATCTATATGTGAATGCCTTATGCCATCATACCCTTCTATATGATAATAGTTGGACCATATATAATATATCTTAATTTGATTCAAATAAAATCCCTCTCCTCATGCATTTAACTCTTTCTTTTCCTTCTAACAAATCAAATAATTTTAAACATTTTTTTTTCTAAAAAATAATAATGCAAGAGATAATACCATGGATTGACTATGACTATCATCTATCACTAATAAATCTATGTTGAGCTATCACTGTCTATTATTGATAAACTATGTGACATATTTAAAAGTATTTTTAGGAATTTTGTTATTTAAAACATTTGCATTTATATTAGTTACTATTCTAACTATATGGTCATATTTTCCCATGAATTTGAATTCAAAAATTAAAGGTCGAGTAAACTTAAACTTAAAAGAAATGAGGTGAGAGAGAGAGAGAGAATTGCATGAAAAAGTAAATGCAAAAGACAGTGAAGATGGGAAGGCCTTTTCTTCTTTTTTGTGGTCTCTTTCTTCAATGATATGTGTACAAAATTTTGAAATGAATTGGTGCCAAAATTAAAGGGTCAACTTTACTCAACCAAAGATTAATTAATTAATACATAATTACACAAGAAAATCTTTCATTATATGAAAAAAAAAATTCCAATGATGAGTTTTCCCGCATCTTCAAATTCCAATGAGAAAAAAAAAAGGATTAAATTAAAATCTCTTCCCAAAAACAAAGTTACAAACTTAATTGAGCATATACATACAATTAATTTCAAAACTGAAACCCTAGTAATGATAAAAGCACCCTTTAATCTCACATTTTAAACATGAAATTCCCATATATTTTATTTTACATCATTAAGATAGAGAAATCAGTATTCAGATTGAAAATTAATTCTTTAAGACATTCCATATAAAAACAAGAAACAATGCATTAAATGAGTTTAAGTTCATCATGAAATGATATATATATATATATATATATATATATATATATATATATATATTCTTTACTCAATAGGGGGCCTTCACAATCTGTTTAAAGGCCCCTCAAAATCATTCTTGGAGTACTTTTATTTCTCAACTTTTGATTTTCTTGGGTATCTCATTGCACTCCAATAATTCTAATAACCCACATGGACAAGAGGACAAAGAACCATAACTACAAAAAAATATATAACAAATACAACAAGAAAATATAGAGATCGATACACAAATATACATGACTTACTAACAGTGGTCTAGGAGACAGAGGAAGAACAATATTACTCTAGAGAACGTGTTCAGAATACAAAAACGACACCACTAGGTTAGAAAGTTTATATATTATACTCCCCTAAACCCTACGGTCAAAATCCTAAATAATTCACAAACAAATGTACATATGCTTAATACAATAATTGAAGAGCTTTCCCTCGAATACCCACTAAATTAAAAGCGCGTTGCCCCTAGACCCCAACTTGCTAATCGGTTAATGAGACCCTCGTACTAGATTGTTTGTACTGCCTTATAACAAATTTAAGACATTTCAACAAAGTACATATTTGAATTTTCCCATCCATCAAAATATAGAGCCTTAATGTTCAATAGGAAGTCTCTTGAAAATAAACAATACAATCAACAAGAAGATATATAATATGCAATACTAATTAACTTTTATAATATGGTTCTACATTTCATTCAAGTGTCTTATCATAGACTTTCTAGTAAGTTAATGACAAGAAAGCATAGATTATTTGAAGAGTTTGATATATACATACATATATATATTAGATTCACTGTTAGTCACATGGTGGGTCTAAAACTTTTGTTGAATTAAGGTACAATGATAATAATATTTGGAGGCAACAAAGGGTTGGGAAGCCAAAATCATTTAAGTGGGTAAGTTTTTATTTTCCAAATATTTTGATGGTTGAAAAGGTTCTATCTAATCTTTACCTACCAGTTTTTAATACATGTCTGTGATTAGAATAAGAAATAAAAATTCAAAAAAGGAAAGAAATTTATTTTTCTTTTTAAAAAAAGGTCCTTTAGGCAGCCAACAAATAAGGTGGTTAACATGTCTAGTTAATCCAAATCTTATATCAATTTTAAGTAGAACTATCTATCAACTTTAAAGAAAGTAAATTTAATGTTATATATATAACACTTTAACAATATACTTCTGTACTGTTCGATGAATGTAAAATGTATTACATAATGTTTTAGTTTAATTACATGTTCAATGAAATAATTAATCACTATACAATATCAATAAAAAGAAAAATACTTAGGTGTAGTATGGGCTGTATTTGCAGTTTTTGTGTTGTCCAAATTAATTATCTAACTAAAACTTCACATATGCTAAAAAATTATTAAGTTCTTGTCATGTAGAGAGATAGGTGTAGTTAAGACTACGTATTACCATTGTCTCTCGAAAGAAAATAGAGGAAAAAAGGCGAAGGGTTTTAATTTGTTGCCATCTAAACCTCAATTAAATCAAGGTAATTTAAACTTTTGCCAAATGTGTTTAGGCAAAACTTAAAGAGTGTTTTCAAGTGCTTTCTTAAAATAGGAAGATGAATGTTTTGAATGTGTTGCCAAACTTATTCTCTTCAAATTTTTGTTTTAATAATTTAACATCTTACATGTGATGATATTGATTTTAGGTAACTCTTGGCATATTGATTATTTCTTTTTTTTTTTCATATATAACTACCTTTTCTTAGCAAATCTTGAATCGTAAACGAGTATAGAAAGTTGATTTATATAAGGCTCACTTTTGTTGGGGATGTTTTGAGTGAGAACTATATACGACTATATAATAACCATCTCTTGTTATAATAAATATTATTTGAAAGTCTATAGTAAATATTATTTCAAAAAGGAAGTTCTTGCGGATAAAAAAAAATTAAAACTATTTAAAAAATAGCAAAAATTAAAATATGTTAGGGAGAATATGATACTTTTTATTATCATACACTTAACTAACTCTAAAAATGTTATTCATTCTAATTACACGAAAATTAACTTATCTTACCTATATATTTCATCCAATAATTTCATCTTTGTTTTTAATTCTTCAACTTCTTCTTTGTGCTCAATTTATATAAATGATTATAAATCATATAAAAATTTCTTTTCTTTGAAAAAATAATTAATTAGAAATCAATCTAACCATTAACCCATAGAGAAAAATAAAACTAAGTGTCCCTTTCTTTTCGACTCCTAAACTTAAAACTATATCGCACCTAAAATTTGATGTTCAAAATTATTTTTTTAGTGTAATAATTAATAGTTATGGATCTTCAATCCTTAGGAACATGTATCAATATTGATACCTAAACTCATTTTATATAGACTAAAATCGAATCAAACTTCAAACTATAGAGATGAAAATGATATTTTAAATTCTAATAGCTTACCTACTACGTGTAAGGAGGGATCGGTCAATATACAAATATTAAAGATTATTTTCTTAATATATCTATCAAATATTGGGGGAATTTATAAGTTTTAAATTATTGAAGAAAAATAAAATTAATAGAGAAATATATATTCCAATCCAAAAGTGACTTTTTTGATTAACACAACTCGGGAATAGTTGGATGCCTCCATTCATACCTTATAATGTAACAATAATAAGTTTTCATTATTAATATCAAGGTTTGTCCTCTAAATTAAATGTTAACCCATATATTATCTTCCATTTTTCTTAAAAATAAAAAGAAGAAGAAAATTATTTTCTAAAAATTTAAATGGTATAGTTTTTGTTCATTTTCTCAATAAAGTTTTATAAAATAAATTTTAGGTTAAAATAAAATTTTAATCCCATACTTTTAAAGCTTTTTCAGTTTTAATTCATATACTTACAGTTTTATTTAATTGTTAGTTTATTATTGATTTTTTTAAAAAGAAAGAAAAAAGCTTTTGTCGACTAATTTGCAATTTTGTCATAAATTTCCAAACATATTCATATACATTTATATTTTTTTGACATGAAAAATATTGTTATTCAACCAATTCCAGTACCATATTATATAACATCGTCAGACATGAACAAAAATGGTAAATTTTCTTTTTTAGAATTTTAGTCCATCTTAGAAAATTTATTCTTGTTGATAATATTTTATGTCAATATTATTATTTAACCATGAAAAGTTGTTAAAACTTTGATGTTGTGTAATCCCATGCAACTATTTGTGGAGTGATAAGTAAATCAAATCATGTTAGAATTTTTGTAGGGATACGTATGGTTTGTTTTGAGTTTAGAATGAATAGGTATATTTTTTATATCTATTTTCTTTTTATTTTTTATTTTGTTATTGTTGTTTAAACTTAATCTACTTCTAACTTATTTATAGATCCAAAAATTTCTAGCTATCTTACTCAACTACTTAAACATATATATTCTCAGTCAAGAAAGAGTTAGAAGTTTGATCTCTTTGAGAACATGACATTGTTTAATAATTGAACCGACATAGTTCTTTACAAAGAAGATCACTAGGAAACAGAAATGAGATTTGAATCTTCAAGGAATTTATGTTAGAAGACAAAAGCATCATCCTGTACATATGTATGAACAGTAGTAGTAAAGCCCGAAGTAGTACTCCTCTTCATCTGAAACTCATAGAAACCAAAGCAAGTTGGTCTTTCGAAAAATTTGCATTACAAACAGTGAAAAAGGGCATTGTGCTGTGCCGCATTATTTGATACTGACAATACAAAACAAAGTAAAATAAAGCGAGAGGGAAATGTACCTACAAAATCTTATGTGTGTGTGTACGCAAGCTCATGATCAAAGTAAAATAGCTGAGACCAAAATGCATATCATTGGTTTTATTAAAGGATATTAGACAACAACTTTTGGTAGTACACAACCATATGACGACTGTCAAAGTTCTATTCACAATATATTAGATTCTTTGAATCCACAATTGGTTTTAAAAAAGATGTACACATGACCTGCAGCCTCACCCTCTAGACCCCTTTCTTTCTTTATGGAAAAATATTAAAGCTAATTTGATAATGATTCCCTTTTATATTCATGCTGACTTTCAGTAAAGGATACACACAAGTTAGAATTGAGACAATATGTTATCGATCAATTCAAACACTTGAGTTGGTCGACTCAGCTACTCGAAAGACCATAATATGATCCCCTCATTATATATATATTGTTCTTTTTCTTTTTCTTTTACTCCTCAGTTTTTCACCTTTTGTATTCCGTTTTTCCATTTCTCTTGTTTGTATACCTCTAAACATATAGCAACCTTCATGGTTATGCTTTTGATATATATATATCACCTAAAAGACTTGATTCATATAGAGATATATATTATGATATTTGTATTTCCATTACGGAAACAGACAGGTTATGCTCCACCATTTGGTGACCTTTGAGTATGTAGCTGCCTGATATCCACTTAAAAGAAATGGGCAGACTTTTGTTTAATTTGTTGGGGTATACCCTTTGCATGCCCTTTCATTATTTAATTTTTATTTGCTTTCGTTCTTTCACTTTTCTAGTTGACCCAAATTCTCAACCCTTTAAGAAAGTTTTTATGTGTTGAGGCCCTTGTGGTCCTTTTAACACAATTCTTAATACTTGAACAACATGCCTGTTTTAATTGATATTAATAATATGAGCCCTCAACCAAGCTCGGAAGTTATCTTGACATTCATCATCGACATCACAAAAGAAACAACCATCAAAGTTCCCAAAATTCCTTTCTTAATCTATGAATAATTGAAGTATGTAAATCCTAAATTACAAACAACTAGTAGAGTCTGTCTATCTCAATGATAAAGAATTTGTTTAGTATGAATTTTAATTTTGTGAATATATTTGATATCACATATATATATATTTGTAAATAAAATTTGATAAAAAAGATGTAAAGATAAAGTTATCTCATACATGTGCAAAGTTCAACTATTGAAATTGAATTATTCAGATCAAGTTCGTTGGTGCAAACACTGTCCATCATTTTATCTTTCAAAATCCAAGCATAAATGTTTTATATATTTGTAAAAGATATAAGAGATATCGATTAATCTTCGATATCAATGTGAAATCTTTAAGTTTTCAATTATATTTTGATGTATCGATAAATATTTTAATAATTGATTAAAAGAGGGATATGAATGAGATATTAAACGAGAGTGAAGTGAAAGTGAAAGCACAAATAGGGGATTAAGGCTTTATTATTGGTGCATACTTTTTGCGGTGACATGCCTTTATTGTTGATAGCTAGAAGTTTGAATTTTGGGGAGATATATCTAATCTAACATGGTTTGGTTACCATTTTCATTTATGATCTTTCTTTCTTGTAATTTCTTATTTTTCTTCTTTTTTAGATCATGATCACCTATGGTTTAAAATTTAAAACTTGAATAGAATACACAAATTTCGTAGAATTGTTTTAAAATTTTTTAGAAAATTATTTTAAATGACAAAACTAAAAAAAAGAAAATTAACAAAATATAGTGAAATTTTAGATTTTATTAATATAAACATTAATTATTTTTAAGATCTATAGAATCTAAAGTTTTACCAATTATAGCAAAATCTATCAAATGTACTAAAATTTTACATAGTTTTGAAAACTTTTTTTAAAAGCAAAAGAGAGAATCATGAATAGCTAACCAAACACGCGTGTGTTTCTTAGAAAAAAAACTTGAAAAATAAGAGAAGAGAACAAAAACGTCATAAAATCAACCAGTATATTACTCAATGATGTGTTTTGTGGAGTTGTTTACTTTTCTGAACTGTGGGAAGCTGCATTTTCTGCCATAGCAGCTGGTGGGATAAGGCCACCCTTTTCGACATATTGTTCATCGAGTCCACATGCAATGCAGAACTCTTTTTCTTCTTTATTGCTTCTAAGCCAATAACATATTTGAAATTGGGACATTCTCTTCATGCCCCCCCTCGAAAGAAAAAGTTTGTATTCTTTTCTTTTTCTTTCTTTCTTCTTTAAGTTTGATAGAGAGGAATATTGTTGAACACTCCTCACACATTTCAACCCATTCCAAAAGTTAGAAGGTGACGTTTTTCTTTATGCTTAAAAAGGAAAAAAAAATTGTTTCTAGATAAACAAAAAAAGTCAATAGTATAATACAACTTTTATGTCATCTTGAACACTCGTAAGAACTAATTTACGTTAAAATCTTTAGGAAATATTTAATATTAGGTAAGTTGATTATAGTGTCAAAAAAAAAAAAAAGTTAAAATAAAACATGTCAATAGAGTTTGTTTTAGGCATAGAAAACTATTCCACAATAATGTGTTACCTCAATCACCCATTTGAAAAAGAGATGCCACCAACCACTCCAAATTCATTTCTTTGCAATAATCGACCCTCCATTTTCAAGGCTTTTTACAAATAATTCTCTTGCAATTTTGATTGATACTCTTGCATTTCATTATTAATACATTTGTGTTTGAATTGTGTGTTGAAGTAAAGTCTTTCATATATTGAAATTCTTTAGTCAAAAATTGATTATTTTAACCTATATTCATAGAATGGTGTTTTAATTAAATATATAACAAATGCTTCTTTGTCAATCTCAGCAAATAGACATAAATAAATAAAACAATGTTATTCATTTATTTAACGTTTTCATTTGTATATTTCTTCTTTGCTTCTCAGTCAAAGCGTTGATGTCTTTGTTTGGCTTAGCATATTTCATCCTCTTTGACTCCTTCACAGAGGATCAAGCTAGTCCAATAATTCAAACCCCATATGAACTTTTCTAGCTTATACTTGTAAGAATTTGGACCATTGAGGATATTAAGTGAAGCTGTGACTTGCGAGGGCCTGCAAACTAATCTTGGGACAAGCAGTCGAACAGACAGAGACTGGAGTTTACTTCATTCCTCCAATTTTGTTGATAACTATGGTAACTCAATTGGAATATCATCCACTTCTCTACAACATTTTAAGGAAAATTAAATCTCCAAACTGGAGTACACACTTAGGAGAGTACTGATGTAGTAGCACTTAAATCATGTAATTTGTGTTCCTTCTATTTTTTTAGTGTTAGATATCACTTTCATCAAGCCCAAAAGCGGTAGCTGAAAACTAATCTAAAGTTCATAACTTAACCTAAGTTTAGATCCCGAAGTTCTATAATCGACTTCTGAAACCCAGATCACATCCAGTAAAGATCAGTTTAAAAGTTAGATGACGAAGTGACAACAAAATCTCAAGAATTTGATCAAAAAGAAAAAAATGGATGTGAGATGAACTTCTAACATTTGATTACATGAAAATACAAAATTGATAAATGAAATTTACTAGAAACAGAGATGGGGATTCAAAGCACTTTTTTAAAAAGGAAACGCCCCCACAATCGGACTTTTTTGTTTAGATATTCTCTAATTTTAAAATTAATTCAAAACCAATTCCTTTTCAATTAACTTTTGAAAGTGGGAATCACAGCGCAAATAAAACTCCTGACTACAGTAGATGGCTTCAAATGGAATTCAAGTTTTGATCAAAAGAAGAATAATGAAGAATTGCTTCTTCTTGTGTTCATCTTCAAATTTCGGATTCATAAAACCACTGCCTAATCTTTACAAACATTAAAGTAAACGGAAGGGAAAACCAGAATCAAAAGGAATCAAACTTGCATTATTCACCCATAGTTGCTAACTTCCCCAGCAAACCAAAGCACAAAGAGCTTTTCCCCCCACATCAAAATGAACCCAACCCAAATAAACAGACACAGAAACGAACAAAGACGATCAATCAGAGCAACAAACCCACTAAGAATTTACCAAGTTCCTACCCAAATCCTTCTCACAACTCAGAACCTTTCAACTTTATCGGCCCTCACCACAGGATTGGCTGTGGCGATCTCCTCCCGTCCAGCACTTTTGAAGTCGTAACAACAGTTGTGTTTCTCTGGGTACCGGTGAATTCCACAGAAAGTAAGCTCGCACTTGCATTTGAACCCCATCAATCCCACCTTCTTATTGCAGGTTCGGCACCGGTTTGGTACATCCGGTGATGGGGATTTGCTGGAACTGCCGAGGGAAATTCCAGTGGATGATGACGATGAAGCTGAATCCACTGATGAATCGGAGAAGACAACTGGAGAATTACCTTCAGCCGGCTTTAAAATTTTGGACTGAAGGGATTTCTCCATCGCTGCTTTTGCCGATGCCGCTTGCTCTTCTTTGATTCGAGAGTCTCTGTAGCACTTCGAGCAGAGATTCTCGGTACCAGCTGAACCAAAGAAGCCGCAGTTGTTCACACAAAGCTTCGGCTCCGATGGCTGGTAGCTTGTGCCATCGTTCTGCTCTGAACCCATATTTTCCCAACTCGTTTGGTCTAATTCGCTGTAGTTTCAGGAAGAAAAAAAAAACACAAAAAAGAAACAAAACTCGATATTAGTATTAAAATTAAACACATCTTTGATCAATTCCCTTTTTCATCTTCTTGCTAGAAACCCTAACAATTCTCAGAAAACCAAAAAAATCCAATCCGAATGCAGTACCAAAATTCAAAACTCATCAAACAAAGAGTGTAAAGAAAATTTCAAAAACTTCCTTAAAAAATCAGAACTCAGCCAAGTATTTCCAGCATCATAAACCGCAAGGATTCGCAGAAACATCAAACAGAACAAACGAGAACATCTATCTATCTACCTACCAGAGTAAACAAGGAAGACGAAAGGACAAGAAAAAGAATTCAAAACCTCAGAAAACGTAAAATTCCAAAATTTCCTTCTCATCCAAATAAAAACGATCTAAGACTATTCTGAATCAAAGTCAAACATGGTTTGAAAAAATCCATACCTCTTAAGCCAGTAGAAGATCTAAGGAACTCAAAACACCAAAACCCTCCGTTCTAGGATACAAATTCAAATCAGGAATTAGAACAAAATCAAAGATTTAGGAAACCCTCAAGGAGAATTAAGGAAAACAGAAAGAAAGAAAAGAAAAAACCGATTATGTTGAGGTTTAGAGGCTGATAGAACGATAAAGATGAATTACCCAATTCTTCAAGCTACCCCTTGTTTATCATTATTTCCACGGCGCCCCCTCGTTTCAATGTCGGTGTAATACTACCATACGCCACTTCTACATTGCACTCCTATTTTCAGCCGTTCGATCATGTTCATCATATTCATCACGGGTTCATTACTTTAAATCTGACGGTTAGGATGTTTTAATCCGTGATGATTGTTTTTTTCTCTTGGAATCTTTCCTGACGATTTCTTGACGAACACGAATGGGCCTTTTGGTAATTTAACATTTCACATAAAAAAAGGGAATTTTTTTTTCTTTTTTGGTAACAGATTTATATTATCCAACACTAAAATATTGTTTAACTTACTTTTACCTTTTCTTTTTCTTTCTTTCTTGCTTTTATAAAAAAAAAACATAAGAATAAATATAAATATGCCATTTATTTTTTTGAATATGTAATGGCAATAAAATAATTTACCATGATTAATTTTCAAATTTCAATTGATATAATTTATTTTTTTAATATTTCAAAAGTGTGCTAGTTTTTTATGGTAGTCATGGTCCACCATAATGAAATATTTTCTTAAATTTATTTGATTGTCTCCTTCAATCTCGTTAAAATATATTTATTCTATTTTGCAAATATTAAAATTGAAAAAAAAATAATAAAAAAAGAAAGGTTTGTCACAATTATTAAAATGTCCACGTGTCGAAATATATAAGAACCTCGATGATCCTTCAAATAACCTCCGTCCGTTGATGATTACTTCCCTACACGCGCCTCTTCTTCCCGAGGTGTCCGGTTCGGTTTACTAAATAAACCGGATGGTTCCTGGGTCCCACGTTTTGCGTGAAAGCTCTTTGCTTTATCCAACCTAGCAGTTAAAACGGCTCTAAAATTGCGGCAGAAGTTTATATTTGTGTGTCATTTTTAATTCGAATTTTGTTTCCAATGTGGTCGCTCGGACGATCGTGCAAATTGAATCTTTTAATATCTACCATTAGATTTGTGGGGTCCATGATATTGAGGGGCTATGATTTGGGAAGTTTAGGTGCTATTCTGAGATTGGCGTATTCTAGCAAGTTCTTTATATATAATATATATATATATATACACACACAAAATTATTGGGCCTGCCGCGGGGCCCAGATTTTAGGTTCGACGGCGAAGCTTTGGTTTGATGGGGAATGAGTTTGAACGAGCGGGTGTACGAGGTCTTATCGTGAACTCTTCTTTCTGACCGATTGATCGGAATCTTGAGTCTTGGGCGTTGGATTATATAGGCTTTTGAATTTAGAAAATCATTTAAGTGAAACTATGGGATTTTATTTTTGTTCTTTGTGAAGAGATTTTAGTTTCGTTAATCTCTTAACTATCGCATTTAATAGGCTTTACACGAGCATTGTCAAATAATTATTGCATTATTTCTCTTTCAAAATGAACAATTGAGAAAAATATTAATGGATTGATATCCATATTTGACATTTTTTATTTATTTATAATTATTTAAGATTATGATTATAAAAGGGTTTATGAAATTGCAAGCTGAGAGAACAATTTATTATAAATAATGAGAGGGATACGTATGAATTTTTTTTGGAAATTTTTGGATGTGTTTGAATGTAACAACATTATTCCAAACAAAAGTTTAAAACATTTTTTTTTTAAAAAAAATATACAAAAAAATTGTTAAAACTTTGATATATATATATATACAATAATACTTCTAATAATTTCGCCGAGACAATTTCTATAGTGGTTGGGCTGATAGATACCTCAAACTACGCTAAGAGCCTAAGCCCATCCAAATATATATGCAAATTTTGTAGGGTTTTGTTTTTGTTCTTTAGAAGTATTTTATTGCCATTAAGAATCCAAATCTCTCCATGAAACAACATGTCAATTAATGTCTATTTAAATTTACTTTTAATGTTTGTACTAAAATGTTTATTTAAAATTTTTATTAATCAAATATATGCTAATCTCAAACTTCGACATATTCTCTAGATAGTTAAAATATAGTCCATATGAACAATTTACGATGCTTTATCTAGTTTTTTAAACTATAAGAATTGCATTGTAACTTTTTTCATAAACCTAGAAAGTTAGATTTGTCAATGATTTATGAGTAATAAACAAAACTTGAAGTAATTAAGTGGTCAAGTTGTAATAACTATTTGGTTTTTTACTTTCAATTTTTATAATATAAAGGTTTCGGTATCCAATTGTTTGTTCTATTTTTCCAATTTATCAACATCTTTATATAGATTTTGAGGGAGAAAAAAGTCTCAAAGGTGATTTGTGTTTTTAAAAGCACATGTGGGTAAAGTCTGTATAAATACGGGAGTATGGTATGTATGTTTTGTGGTACAAGTCACAAGTCACAACTTTAATAGAAGAATATAGCTTCTTTTCTTTTATCTGTGTTGCTATAAATAGTCATCGACATTTAATTTTACACATTAATTGACACGTCCATTTTTATCTTATTTTAACTTAAAACCAAATTCCAAATTAGGAACATAATTGAAACAAAAGTAATTTAGAAATATTTTGTTGAACTTTAACCTATGTTGTTATGCCTGCATGGATGATAGAACTTATGTTGAACTAGAGTTGATTGAAAAAGTTGATATAAAAATGTGGATATACTTTGGAACCAAAATGAAAAAGCAGAGTCATTTTGTTGTCTTTATTAGATTACATTATCCTTAAAAACAAAAAAATTAGTGTTCATCAATTAGTTTTTAATTTTGAAAACGTTTTGAAAATTTACTAAAATTTCATAGACATTAATAAGTTGATCTATTAGATTTTAATTTTGACTCACTTTTAAAATTTACTATGAAAATGAAATTTTTATTGGCAATAATGATATTAAATTGAAAATCTTATAAATTAAAATTTAGAAATTTAGAAATTTGTAGAAGTAAATAACCCTTTTTTATTTATTAAATTTGTTAAGGTACCATAAACTTTGATGTATATTTAATTTATTTGAAATAAAATACACACATTCTAATATAAATTAAAAAAAGAAACTATTTTTACATATAGTTTTATAAATACATCCTATTTATCAAATGTTATAAAACAACTCAAATTGATCATTTTTTCTTTTTACTTGAACTCAAAATTTGAGCACTTAAGCCCCTCTACATACGTCCACAAAAATATTCCATATATACAATGAGATAATATTTGAAAATATAAAAAGCAAATTTTTTTAATAATATTTTCCTTTAATTCTTAAAAAAAAAAAAAAAAAAAAAAGGTTAGTGGCTATTAAATGATGAAGATAAGTAGCAATAAGAAAAAATGAAAATGATTGCATTGCTTTGCCTCCACTCTTCCTCAAAATCCTCTCTACCCTCTAAGTTTATCCAATTTAATTTACTCTCTAAAATTTTAATTTCTACTTCATCTTTAAGGATTTTTCTTAATCTATATAGCATTAGAAATTAGGTCATTAGAGGTCATACCTTAGCCAACTAATTGATGCATAGGGGTTTGCTCAGTCTTGTGTGGAAAAAAAGAAACAATCTTGAATGATAGTTATTGATAACAATATATTCTTGTTCACACGTCTTACCAATTTTGCGATAAAAGGGTTGCATTATTGTTTGTTGTTTCACAAATCTTTACAAACTACATTGATTGTGAGGGAGGTTAAGCCCCATTATTAATTAGCTTTGACTAGCATCGACATACATGCAATACGTACTTAACTTAATTACATGCTCCAAAATATATTAATGATAGTAGTATTGGTTTAACACAATTAACATAAATTTGTATTATCGACTTTGAGGTTAGAAGCGTGATTCCTCTGCTTCCTCTCTCTCTCTATATATATAATTATGTATAGCATATTCTCGTCTAGATTCAAATTTTTATTGTCACGTCATAGTAGTAATACTACTAGAGATAACAAATAATTTAAATTTTAACATTACTTCTCAAATTGGGCTTCATCCCCTTTTTTTTCCTTCTTTTTGAGCTAATACCTTTGAGAGCATTGTACAAATTACAATGGGTAAACTATACTATTTAAAAACCTAATTTACACAAGTCCCAAAATGTCATATAATCTTTTATGCTTTTGTTCAATAATTGATTTGATTGAAGCTCGAGATAAACTTAAAATTTACATATTTGTTTGATAATATAATATACATCATCTACAATGATACAATATTGTCTATTTTGAACATAATATAACACCTCATGATTTTGCTTTTAAAAGTACTCAAGAGAATAAAACTTCAAATAAATAAAAATAAATGTTACCATATGAATCTCTCACATTTTAAAACCAACGTGAAACTTTGTGTTTATCATGAAATTAACTATAGCATGGTTTTGACAAGATTGATAGTAAATAATGAAGAAAGGGAATAACACCAATTACACACTAGGGGAAAGACTTAATGATGCATAGCATTTCATGATTGGTGTGCATGTGATTGCTACATCAACTCAACTCATACACAATAATTTCTATGAGCCCAAAAAAAAAAGTGCAAATCTAATTAATATAAACATAAAAAAAATGAAAAAGAAAAATTGACATCCCCTTCTTCATTTGTTTGTTGACTAAGACAACAGTCCTCTAAGTTCCCCTCTTGAATATATACATATAATTTTGGGTACAAAATTAAAGGGAATGAAATGGTAAAAGAGGAAACAAAGGGTGCAGGCTTTGTAGTGGGTCTATATATCAATCTATCTATCTATCTATATATACTCTCCCTCTATTTGTATTGGACCAAAAGAAAAACTTCATTATTTCAACTTTTTGAATTATTGAGTACTTTGTTAGTAGTAGTAGTAAATGAAGAAATCATACTCACTACTGCAATTCACACCATTACTTCCCCATGGATACAGTGCTGCCCTTTATAATTACTTCTCCAAATTCATAATTCAACTAGTCCCAACCCATGATGTGACAACAATTTTATTTTGCAAGACATTATTGCTCTATATCGTAAAATCACATCTCTAGCTCATATTCTCTCATGTACTTAATAGTGTATGAAATCAATCCATCGTAAACCCTAATTCTTACGATGTTAAACAATCTTTTTTATCTAATTGATCTATAATGAGTAAAAAACTGCATGCTTGTCAATACATGCACATATGGATTCTAGAGTGAGTGTAGCTATATATCAAATTTATAAGAGATATTAACCTATTTAATAATAGTGTTTGAATCATTACTTTTGAAAATTTAGATATCAAATTGTTACTCTTTAATATAGGAGGATTAAATGTAATTTTTAATCTATATATAAACATCTCGATAATTAACACTTGTATTTTTCAGTATCGTTCATTCTAACAATAATGTAAAAGTGTATAAGATTGAGAAAATTTATAAAACAAAATTTACACCATTCAACCAAATACTTATTGAAATAATTCTTAACACTTGAGTTATTTCAAGTTGTCTCACGAGATTAATTAAAGTGCGTGTGAGTGATTTAAAAACTTACTAAACTTAATTTCTTTCGAATCTCTTTAATATATATAGATATAAAGACATACATGTATATTTATTTATTTATTTATTTTGATGGTGGATATCTTGTCATTGCAAAAACTATTAATTTAATTCTTTTGAGGAGAATAACAATTTTTTTAATAAAAAGTGATGAAATTATTGTAGTGCCGACGAAATTGAAGTTGAACAAATCTTTAGAATTAAGCACAAATGCTCTACACTTACTTACTCCATCTTAACGTTGAGAGAAGTCTTGGAGAGTGGGGGCTGTATTATACTTTTGGGGTATATATACAAATAACCTCTCTGTGTGTGTGTGTGTGTGTATATATATATATATATTATATTAGTGGTGAGAAGGAAATGGGGAAAGTGAAGAGAAAAAGATGGTATGATTGTTATGGAAGAAGAAATAGAGAGAAAGGCATCATTATGAAATTTGGTAATGTGGAAGGAAAATAAAAAAGGGCTCATTGCAAATACAGTCATACACAAATATACAAATTAGCATCATACCTTCATTCACAGTGTCAATAAATTGCTCATTACACATTAACCAAACAATATGGGCTCACCTCAAGGTTGTTCTCAATGTTCCATTTGACTCTTTACAAAATATCTATTCAAAACCAAAATAATGAAACATATAAAGGTCGATAAGAAAGCATGGCGCCAGGTTTGATCTTTTAAGCATCGACTAACACGAGCCCGTAGTGTCACAAGTCACTAGTTATTAACAAATGTCTAAGGCCTTAGCCACAGGATAAAAAAGAGTGCTTAATCAGAAGTCCACCACCCAATATTATTATTTGTACAATTTGCTTTCTCTACCTTTCTCTTTTTTCTCCGCCTCGTGAGTCTACACGGTCTATATAAGTATGAGCTTCAACTTTCATACAATATTCTACTAGAAAGAAAGGCAAAAGTTAAGAAGCTGCCATAGAAGAATAATGTGCGTCAGTGCAACACAAAGTGTTCTGTTTCATACAATTCAGAGTTCAAAGAACAAGAGAAGTTCAAAAAGATCAAAATTTCAAGTTCTGAGGCTTACAAGGTTGCTTTTTCACACAACCCCATCTAACCTTTTTGATGGTTTTTTAGAAGACTTTTGTTGATGGGTTTTTTTCTTTTCTTTTTTCTTTTAAATTTTAGCAGGAGGAGATGTGAAGAGAAGCTGGGGAAGGAAATTGAGCTGAAGAATCTGCAGCTATATCTGGAGAACCAGACCATAATTGAAGAGAATGAGAAACTAAGAGAGAAAGCCAATATCCTTCATCAAGAGAATTTGGCTTTATTGACTGAGTTTCAGAAAAAATTCCCGCATTTGGAACAGAGAAAGTGATGGGAATCATCAATAGAGTGCATGGTTTTATTTCTGTTCTGAGTGATTTTTAGATGTATTGAACTCTTTATTCAATATATATGTGCCATTTATCTAGAGTACTTGATATAACTTGAAGAATACTTGAGTGTAATTTACATAGTAGTAAGGTTGAGAGTTGAAAATCTTTTTTCAGGACCAGTCATTGTTGAACTTTGTGAAGCTTAAGAAGTAATCAGATCATATGAACACAAACTATGGGACCAAATATGATATAGGATCAATCGTATAATTTCTTTCATAGGTATTGAGTTTGTTCGTAATAAGTATTAGTGCAGGAAAAGATCCTTCTTTATGGTTGGAACTGTTCATATGGAAGACCAACAGTGTAGAAATTTGAACTTGTATGATCTATTATCTCGAGCCAATGGGAGCTGGAGCCATTTCTAGTGCAAAAGAAGAAGCACAAACAAAAATGAAAATTTTTAATGATTTCTTTCTTAGGTGAGAAGCAAAGCATATGAATGAACCGAATCTACGTCGAGAATGAGAGATAACAAGACTATGCATGCATAGGAAAAGTAAAAGAAAAGATTGAAAGGACTCATAGACCTTACATATACAAATAATGTTTGCTTCCAAATAATGGCTAGTTTTACTTTTTTTCATTAATTTTGTCCCTTAGAAAGAACAACAGAACTTCATACTAAACTTCATTGATCAAGTATAGACTGTCTTTAATCTATAGAACTTTTTGAAACATTAGAACATCGGATATACTTCAGTGACTTAACGTTTCAAACAAAATTGTGACATGGAGTACAAATCAAACAAAATTGTTACATGGAGTACGGCATGAGGATGAGGATTCTCTACTTGAGGCGGATTGCGAGTCTTTGTTAAACATGGGTAGAAGTCACTTCTCTCTGGTTTGTGAGAAGAAAGACTCAACTTTTGTTCACAAAATGGTTCCAACTAAAGAAGGTTCAGACATATCCTTGTCTACTCTAAAAAATGATAGAAGCTAGTAATGTAGCATCAATCGATAATAACCCTGCACTGCTACTCTGCAAGTCTACCGCCTATAATTAACTACGAAAGCCTAGAAAAAGTTTAATAGAATCAATACATATCTACAGAACAATAATTGCATTTCAAGTATAAGATTTACAAGCTTCGGAAATTCTCCGAATTCGGTCCATAACAATTGGTATTTCTTTATCTACCGAAGTTGTAAAACAGAATCCAAACCATCCCGGTTCAATACAATTACAACAAGAGCCAGGGGTAACATTAACTTTACCTACATCAAACAACTTTTCCCAGAGCTCAAGTTCCCCTTTCTCGCTGTAAGAGCGGATTAATTTGCTCATATCAGCCCAGCAGTAGAAACCTCCATTGCTCTTCACACATTTGATGTCGAGTTCCTTCAGCCCTGCAGTGAATTTACTATTCATTTCTCCAAGCCTCTCTCGATTGGTCCGAATGAAGCTCTGAATGAATTGCGTATCTGAAAGCATAGAGGAAAGGAGGTTCTGGGTTATGGCAGAAACGGATGAGAACCTTGCCAGTTTTCGAGCAGCAGCCAGGATATTCTCATTTAAAGAGTAGATTGCAGCAACTCTAAAACCAGGAAGTGACATGTCTTCAGATAGGCCATATGTAATATGAACTCTGTCTCGGTCGTTGTCTTCTAAATCGATCATTTCAGCCATGCTCACAAACTCTTCACTTCCATAGGTTGATCCTACAAATATTTCATTTGATATGATATGGATGTTTTTCTCCCTGGCAAAGTCTAGAAGGTCGTAGAGTGTTTCTCTATTTAGTTGATTTCCAACGGGAATCGAGGGATTTGAGATTATAATTCCACGAACTTTAAGGCCACGATTCCTTGCCTGGTGGAATGCTCGATCAAGAGAAGTTATGCTTAAACTGAAGTTATCGGCACTGCGGCAGGGAACAGGTACTATCTCTACCCCAGTTCGCCATTTTACATCATTGTCAAGGCTGCATTTGCAATTTAGACTCTTAGTTTTTCCAGATAAAACTGAAGTAGTGTTTCATGAAAGAGAAATGAACAAGTACCCAGGGTAATATGGCGTAGGAACAAGAAATGCATTTCCTGGGTCTGCTATGCAAAAGCAAAGAGTTTCGATCGCAGAGGTCACTCCGGTCGTAAATACTAACTGGGAAGGGTTGAATGAAACAGAGCTCCCTACAACTTGAGACATGAAACTTGCTACAGCCTGTGAGAAGATGCTTGACTAGATAAATATTTTGGGTAAAAGTACATCCATTATAAGGAACTCCATATGAAAGTTACCAATTAAATGCAGTCCAGATAAAAAGGTAATACTATAGGCAACACAGCTGGCAAGATGGAGCTAGGAAATAAGTAATAAAAAAGCCAATACCGATAAATTATGGAGAAAGTTTAAACGTCTTCTCTAACATGTTAACAAAGAAAAGCTAGCAATAAAGTTAGAAATATGAAAAATGGAATACCTTTTAAGCAGATATAAAGATTGGAATCAAACATTAACATCGAGGGTTCGAAAATGATTCTTAATTTCCTCTATAGAAAATGAAAGGTGGCAACCAGTATATTCATTGGAGTCAACTCTGTGCTTCATATATTGAAATCTCACTTCATTCAGTATATGTTTTACAATGCATTCATTCATATATTGAAATCTTCTCCGGTCTCCAAACGCGATATCCATATCAAACTAAAAGAATAATCAAGAGCGTAAATAAACAGAGGAAGAAGGTCCTTACAGGGGTGAAGCACATATTCAAATAAAGTCATCAGCATTTGAAAAAGCTAAGAAATTTGATGTGCTTACTCTATGTTAGCACAGAACACAAGTCCAAGCATATGCAACATACTAAGCTGGTCAAGCAATTAAATTTCTCCATCTAAAAAATGAATTCATACAGACAAGTGCAAACCCAAATGATTCACATCAATTACAGAAGGAAGGCATATAAATTCGATTACCAGTTTCAAATCCTTCAATCCATCCGAAGGCTGATAACAAACAGTCCCAGCTACACTCAGCTCATTGTGATTCATCCCTAATATTGCATCTCTTCCATTCTCCGTTAGCCAATTTTGCACCAAGTCCGAGGATAACTTCATCGTTTGATTAAACATCCACAATCGTCAACACAGAAACCGAGAAATTCAGAGCACAAAAATCTTGCTGACACATATTCAAACCAACAAAAAGCATAAAGCCACCCACCTTATTCTCAGCTACAGAAAGCTGAATAATCCCCGTCGGATTATCCAATTCATCAAATGGGTCCTCCAAGAACCTTCTCATTCCAACGAAAATCGAAGATTCCCCAAGTCTAGAAATCGAATTAGCCCGACCCGATACGCAAACCGGCCCACACGACCTCGGCGAGAGGAAATTCCGAGACAATGTTCGAGGCAGTACAGAGAGCTCCACTAACTGATTACTAGACGACGGCGAAGAGTCCCCCGAAGAATCCACTTCCGGGGAAGAAGGAGGATCCCGGGTGGGGTCGGACCGGTTCCGTTTCAAGTATAGCTGAAGAAAGTAGAAGAGAACGCAAGGTATAACAGAGCCTAAAACGACGCCGCCTCTTCCTTGAACGACGCCTTGCAGAGGCACTATGACTCTCATGGCGGCTCCTCCGCCACTGCTTGTGGTGGGTTCTGCTTCTTTGTCCGATTTGGAATTGCGAGTTCTGAAGAATCGGGTCTGGGTCATTGCAGAGTCATTTCAATTCACCGGAACCCCCAACAGATACTGCCACCCGCGAAGGGCGAGATTATGAAGGTGGTTCTTTCACCGGATAGACATGGAAAATTCCGGCGGCCGGCAGGGGAAGAGCAGAATCGACAAAATTGAATTATTTGAAAATAATTTTAAAAAATAAAAGAATTTATATTACATTGGTACTTTCCGCGCCGATTCTTTGGGCTTTAAGGCGGAGATGAATTCGTCTTCCCATTTCTTTTCTTTTTTGAAGGGTTTCTTGTTTTACGATAATACCCTTTCTGAAATTTCTTTACAATATTATACATATAAGAATAATAAATAATAGAGCATTAATCAAATACACATTAAACTCTATTATATGTATTTACTTCTTCTTTTTTTTTTTCTTTATCATGAAAATTATTATTATTTAACAAATTTTGATAATTAAAATTTAACAACTAAAAATAATAACATGTATAATAATTATTTTTAAAAGAGAAAGTGTGAAAATGATAAAATAGACAAAATATTAATACACAAAATAAAGTTGATGGATTATTATGATTTTTATTTTCTTTTTTTTGTAAATAGTCTGTGTATTATTATTGTTATTCTTAAAAGAAGTCATTAAACAAATTAAAATGGAAAAATGAATAGAAATGTAATGGGATGTTTGGGTTGAAGACAAAAATTGGAAGAATTTGTCACTTTCCTTTTCCATCACAAACCACAAGAGTCTAATCGATCAAATTATAGCAACGCATAGCCAGCCATATATTCTTATTTTAATTTTAATTCTTTTTCATCCTATATGAATTCAAAGTTATTATCGTTATTATTTTACTTAAATCTTTGAAAATTCTCTATTTCTAGTCGTGATTTTTTTAATTAATTATTTGAGTTAATCAAAAAATGTCACAACATTACTACAACAATAACTACGAGAATGAAATCAAAGTCTTGAATTCTAATAAAATTTATTTTAACACATTATTACAACATATATTTTACAATATGTTTTAAGATCTTTAGAAGATGAAGTGATTTCATCTCATCTTCCTTCTCTTGTGCCCCTTCTCACTAAATACATACAATATACTACACAAAAACCTCGAAAATCAAGAGAGTAATAATTATTATTTAACAAACTTTCTTTGAATGCCTTTTCCCCACTAATAAGCTAACAAATTTTGTTTAGTCAATTGGGTTTGTTTGTATTTGAATCAAGTTGTTTTCACACAATCGATTGGCTTTTAATTTTGGGTATTCACCAAATTTTGGCATGTGAGATGAAGCCAATCTTACCATAACTATACAAATTTATGAGTAAAAGAAGAAAAAAGAATGACTTAGAACCGTTCTTTTTCTGACAAAACTAAAATAAATAATAATAAAATAACTACTATTATTTATTAATAAAAATAAAAAATAGGAGTGTTTGTGATGGATCCTATGTAAGTATGGGACAAAAATATTAAACCACAAACTTTAGATAATTTAATTGGGGGCCTTAATTTGTAGTCAACACTCTGCTTGGGTACATTCTTAAAATATTTATTAATTAATGTTAAATTATAGATTTTGTTTCTAAAAAATAAAAAAATTGGATTGGACTTATTTCCTATAATATAACTAATAATATAAACCTGTCTAAAAAAAAAGGTAACATGTTTATTTATTAATTTTAAAATATAATTTTTGTTTTTTTGTTTTTTTTTTTTTGTAATTTTTTAAAAATAAATATTAGTTGACATTGACATTCTATGGATATTCATGAATATCGATATTTTTGTTAACAACACATTTGAAACTCCAATTATTTAAGTTTTGTTTGTTCTTGAACTATTTGTAAAATTTCATTGATAGTAACTATATTTGATAAAATCTTTAAAAGATAGTCTATATATTGTGATGAATAGTACTTACGAAAGTTAAATCAAATGATCATAAAGATTAATATATTGTTATTATAATAAAATACCATAAACCCTAAATTTCTTCATTAGGGTTAAGACTAAACTAAACGGACTAATAGGAAATGAATCCAACTCAGGCTAATTGATCTTACTTGGGAATATAATTTTTAAGAAAACTATCTTAGGTTTTTCTGAACAAAAAAATATTTATATTTGATTTACGAGTTTTAAAAATGTATATTTCTTGCTATTGTACTTTTAAGAATAAATATTTTTTATCAATAAATTTTCAAAATATCTATACTTTTAGTTTTTTTTTAATAATATTTAAGAATAGAGTTTAAAAAATTATTGTAAATGACAAAACTTTTTAGATTTTATTAATAAAAAACGTCGATAGACAAGTAAATATTAAGAACCAAATATATTTATACTTGCAAAATTTAGAGACTAAAAAGGTACATCTTGAACAACTTTGGACTAAAAGCACCTCTCCTTCAAAACTTGAGTACCGAAAAAATATTTTTTTCTCCAAATTTTAATAATTAAGCTCATGGGTGAAGGTAATTTTCATATAATATTTAAAATTCCGCCTACAAAATCAGAAGACCTTATGATATATCATCTTAAATTACTGATTGACCACAAAACTTAAGTATGAAAGAATACTATTAAACTTAACGGAGAATAAGGAGACAAATGAGATTAAAAAAAGGCTACCGTGCAATAATGGATCAATAATAGGAAGAAAGAAAACAAAACATTACAAAATCTAAAATACATGGTGATCAAATTTTAAAATGAGTACCCAATAAATTAGAGGAAAATAAGAAGAATTAAAAGAAAGATATATGTGGGGAAAGTGTGTGGTGGGTCTCAAAGTATATGCAATGTTAGGGGAAAGGGAAAAGTGTGGAGATGGTGAAGCTTAGGTTAACCAAAACGAAAGGATTTGGATGTTGATGTTTGAGGCCAAGAGAAAGAGATGACCAAACTCTTCTCCCAATTTTTGCCTATGTGATGGCATCGAAAGGGATGCTTCTATTATTGCATGCATTTTGGCCTATTTCCTTAATATCATTTCATTTTTACTATTATTATTTGAGGGTGTTTGGAGGCATTTATTTAAAGCAAAACAGTTAATTTATTATCGTGTTTTATATTATTGTAGTTAGGTTATAATAGTCTCTGTTTGAAGAGTAGTTCGAGATAGAAAAAAAATGACAACAAATTACATTGAAAAACATTTACTTTTCAAAAAAATTTACAACAAAAAATAAATAAAATTAAATAGCAATGGAAACATTATGAAACCACACTAATAAATCTATCCCAATTATATATAAAAAAAATATGTATACATGTAAAGGATGAGTTTGATATTTAGAACTTTGAAACATGTTGTGATATATATCTCTCCCTAACTTGTCTCCAACATGGCCAAATTGATATCCCTTCTTTTGGCTTTCTCTTCACTTATAATATATATATCTCCTAATTACATATTATATAAATGACATGAATTTATTTATTTTCCACTATCTTTATGTAGCCTAATATTTTTCTTTCCCAACCTCTCTCACCTTCTCACCCTTATCTTTCTCAAGCTTATATTTGACTTTTAAGGATAAAAGAATATTTTATATCCTACCTAAAGAAAAATTATCCAATATAGCCATGATATCCAATTTCTCAATAAAATAAAATAAAACAAAACTAAAAAGTGTAGGGAGGCTTTTTATTTGTATATATCAATTATTTATTTATTTATGTTGTCTTGTTTTAGTTTTTGTGAGAGATTTTACTAAATTAATTTTATATGCATTTTTTTCATTTAAATATTTTGAAAGTAAACCTTACAAAAGAAAAAAAAGAAAGAAGCAAAAATTAGGAAAAACAAAAGATAAAGATAGCATTGTTTTCAAGAAGTGTGTTAATTCAAAACATCCTTTACATCATATGAAAGGGAGTGAGTGAACTCTTCACCCTCTACGTAACCTATTCAATCAAATAAAATAATAGTAATTGTGTTCATCTTTTCTTATTATCATTTGTTATATTGAGCAATTAATTTATATTGAGTGCAAAATTTGTCTACAATGTTCATAAACGCCATCCTATTCAAAGGCCACTATACTTATGGAGTACATGTCCTAATTCATTTTAATTCATTTTAGTTTATATGTTTATTGTACTTATATATATATATATTATTCTCTCACGGTTAAACTCTAGTCAAGTGGAAGTTTGTTTAAATTTATTTTGTAAAATTTATAGTTTGTAATCATATTTTATTCAATAAATTAAACTTGTTATATTAAAAAATTATTAGTAAAATTTAATACTATAATCTTAAATCCAATAAATTAGGTCTCGAGTCTATTTTGAATAAACTTGAATCATAAACGTGAATCAAGTTTGAGTATATAATCTAAATAGTTTATAGTATACGATTAATGATGAATCCCTTATTTTTTGGACACTATGGATGCAGTTTTGTATAAATAAATTACATGTCAACAAATTAAATCATTTTGGTAGATTTAATATAGGTTGAAAGCCTCTTCAACTTTATGCTATTTATATATTATATATAACTGAGATAATACTAGCCTAGTGGTAAAATTATCATACTCTTTTATATTTGGGTTTAAACTCTACTCTTTATATTTTTTTTATTGAATTATAAAATCCCTATCAACAAAATTTTTGAATCAGCCACTAAATTTGACCGTTGAAAGTTCATGACAGGGCATAATATAAGTTTTAATCAATTGTAAAAATCATAAAACACATACCCTCTTTTAAGGGCTAACCCTAAAAATAAACAAGACCCACAAATATATATATGTTCAACCTTGAAAACATCCATAAGAACAAAAACAAATGCTAGCGGAAAAGGAAAACAAGTTAGGTGAATCTGTGCTACACGCTTCAATCAATAAGAAAAGATTTGCTTAGACTAATGGAATATAGACTCCTTACAAATTCGTAATTTTATTAAATTAAACTAAAGAGTTGCCATTTAAGTAATAGCTAATATATATATATATATATATAGCCTCGGAATGATAAAGACGTATAAAACAATGTACATCTAATATAATTGTATTCTTCTTCATTAAGCTCAGCCGGCAACTAACACACAGGACACAGCCATGGCAGACCAAAATAGAACCATATAAAGCATGTTCCCCCTCCATATTATTAACAGATATATGCTACCAAAATCAGCTCTATTACCGACGGGCAAATGGGGTGGCGCAGTGGTTGTTGTGAGGTGTTGGCGATAGTGGCCATTTTAATACCTTGTGTTTTGGGAAAGGATTATGTAGTTGGAGATGAACATGGGTGGAACGTCAACTTTGACTACCAAGCTTGGGCTCAGGGGAAAATCTTCTTTGTTGGGGACTCACTCAGTAAGATATATTGAAAGCAGATAGTTTTACAATATAATACCTTTTAATTATATCTTTCAAATAAACATATGAAACATTAAACTTAAACGTCTAAATTTTATTTGGTAATTATTTTGTTTTTATTTTTTTAAATTATGTTTGTTTCATGACAATTTCTTACCTATACATTTCAAATTTTCTAAATAAACACCTAGTCTTAATCAATTTCTAAAACAAAATCAAATTTTAAAAAACTATTTCTCAACGTTTTTTAAATTGAAGCTTTGTATTTGAAAACAACTCCTAATATAGCTAGAGACAACAAAACATTATAAATAATAGATGGAATTAATTACGTGAATTTATAAGCTTAATTTTGAAAAGCTTAAAACCAAAATGGCTTAAACCCCATTTTATTTTTCTTGTTTCAACTGGCAGTATTCAACTACCAGCAAGAGAGGCACAACGTAT
Organism: Cucumis melo; assembly: GCF_025177605.1. Classification (NCBI taxonomy): domain Eukaryota; kingdom Viridiplantae; phylum Streptophyta; class Magnoliopsida; order Cucurbitales; family Cucurbitaceae; genus Cucumis; species Cucumis melo. Next base: position 22,881,314 of record NC_066865.1, read on the forward strand.
TCAAAGTTAACGGCACAAACTTCAAAGAGTGCACTCGGCCGGCCGACGTTCTACCGTTCACGAGCTGAAGAGACCGAATTCAGTTGAAATCAGCGGGAAAAAAATGGTACATCTGCGGTATCGGCCTCCACTGTACTGCCGGACAAAAGCTCGTCATTACAGTGCTGGACAAAGGAGCTGGTGTTCCTTCTCCGTCTCCATCACCACGGCATCTTCCGACACCTCCAGCCTCCCTTCCGACCAACTCAACCAATGCACCCCCACCTGCACCATCAACCGCCACAAAAGCGGCTGTTTCCGTCTTCCTGATGGTGTTTACTATTCTGGCAGGGATGTTATGATCAAAGCTCTTGATTTTTTTTTTCTGAACTTCACTCTCTTGTTTTATTTACATTTTCGTTTGAGATTGCTTGTTTCTCTTTTACATTTATTTCCAATGTGTTAAGGGGAGAGGTTGGAAAACAATAAATGATTATAATTGCTGTAACTCAATTTAGTTTTGATATCAATATTTATGTAATTAGTACTCCGTTGATTTTGATTTTCTGAAGGTATATTGAATTGCATTAAGTATAAGTTGACTTACACAATGAAGAAAGTTAAGAAAAGAAAACACGACAACTCAAAGAATACTTTAATTTCTGAGGATAAAGAGCCCTCTCAAGTCCCGATAAGACAGAAGTCCTACGCTATTTTTCTGAAAAGAGTATATTAATGGTCGAGAGAGATATATGAGTCCCAATAAAAAAGAAGCTCTAAGCTACTTAAAATAATAAAAAAACCACCTTCGACTACACCAACTTGACTAAGCACCTGGGAACATCGCATAGTAACTAGCTCCGGCTCCATGAACTCATTGATTACGTTTGCCTCAAAATAAAATAGATAAAACTAAATCCAATCGACTCAACCGAATTTCCGACATTAAAGTGACAAATCCAACTAAGCTCTATATCTCAATGAGAGATTGATCAGCTATGGGAACAAGTATGTCTCCTCAATTAGCCTAACTAAAAGCCATCAAATTTTTCTTTCGATTATGTGACATTGCGAATGCAAAGGGAAGAATATAAGTAAACCGTTAATATAAAATAAAAAATTTTAAAAATACAATTTTACCTTAAAATTCAATTTAATTTGCGCAACTTTGACTTTTTTTCTTATTGAAATTAATGAATTGCATTTTGTTTTTATTAAAGAAGAAAAATTTAATGCATACACTTTTTTTTTTTTTTTGTCGAGTTCAGGTAAAGTTTGATTTTTTTTTCTTGTCATTTTTTTAACAGTTCATATGAGAGAGCGAAATCTCAAATAATCTTCCATCGATGATCAAGAGGTACAGCAGCTGGACCATGGTTGGCATAATACATAACAAAATATTAACATTCTTAGTTATAAACACACATAAGATGCCACGTAAAAGAACCTTATAATATATAAACCTTGTTTCCATATTATAAGGCTAATTTATTACAACCAAAACAAGCTTCAATAAAGTTAAAAACACTTCTTTTAATAAGCTGGCCTTAATTTCATGCAACCAGTCCAAAACCAAAATTCATTTTTATTTATTGTCGCAGTCCATGGCCGGATTGGGCTCAACAAATAGTCTTTATAAGTACCAATTCTCCAAATTGGCCTTACACAAGTGGTCTCTCAAAATGGCTAACTACTCTCACCTCTTCCTTCTCTTCGTGACATTTTTTGTTCCTCAAGTTTTGGCAGCAACCAATTATACAGTCGGAGATAAGAGTGGTTGGAACCTTGGAGTCGATTACTTCTCTTGGACCAGTGACAAAACCTTCTTTGTTGGCGATAGTCTTGGTAAACTCTTTCGCTAAGTTGTTTTTCACTTTTTTTTGTTCAACAATCAGAAAATGAGGTGTGATTAGGATGATCCGGGTGCACCTACCGATTTATGCTTCGTATCTCTGGAGAAATAAGAGATCTAAATCTCCTAACCTCAAAAAAGTTATGAATGAATACATATGACAAGTTATGAATTTAATTTCTTTTTCCTAAAAAAATGGTCATATAGCAACTGGAGATTTGGTATTTTAGATGAGATGCACAATAAATAAATAGAAGTCGGATGCATCCAAATATTTTTCTTAATTATTCCCCTAAACAGCAATTTCTTTGTTATGTTATGTAGTTCAGTTTTTACAACTGTTTTCAAATTTTAAGCTAACTAACTTTTGAAACTTAACATGATTAATTATTCAAAAACTATTCAGGTTCTTTATGTTTTGGTTGGTTAAGAATAATTCAAAGATTTTCTTTAAAAAATTATGAAAATTGTTGTAAAAAATTGTTAGAAAAAATAAGGAATAATTTTCAAGACCATCATGCTGCCAATCAGAGCCTAAATTACTTAACATCAATGTGATGACATTGTAAGTTAAAACTTAATAAAGGGGTTAAATTAAAGTTTTAGTTGTATTTATTTAATCCTGAACTAAAAAAATATAATAAGTCTTCAATTTGAATTTAGTACTCAATGTTAATTTTATCGAAACGATAAGTTTCACCTTTTTTTTTTTTTAAATTATTGAGAATAACATAACTACGAAAATATTTACAAAATATAACAAAATATCGGTTTTTATCAACGATAGGCTATCAATATCTATTAACGATAGAAATCTTTTGATACTAATTAGATCATCAAACAATGTAAACTAAAATTAAATAAACATTAAAATTTGGAATACCACAGTGATGTTCTAACCAAAAGAAAAAAAGAAACTATAAAAATTAAACATCTAATAGATCATTCACTTTCAAAGCTGTATTTAATAGGTTCTTTTCATACATTTGAAAATGGTAAAAGTTTATGGTTCTAATTCATTCATGTGCAATATTAATAAATTTTAATCTTTCAATTTTGAGTTGCATATATATTTTTTTATGTGAGATTTTTTTAAAATTTTTGTTGTAGTATTCAAGTATGAGAAAGGGAAGCACAACGTATTAAACGTCGACGTCTCGTCGTTTTCACAATGCACTGCGCCGAAAGACCAACCACCGATGGTTAGCGGAAACGACGTCATTACATTGACTACTCCCGGAACCAAATGGTTCATTTGCACCATTCCCCACCACTGTAACTCCGGCCAGAAGCTTGTCATTTCAGTGGACTCCGCGCCACCCTCCCCCATTATTCAATCTCCTTTAATACCGCCATTTGCTGGCCAGCCTCCTCCACCGACATCGTCTCTTCCACCAGTGCTTGTCCCAGATCTGCCGCCAGTGCTACCTCCGACCTCTCCTCCTTCGGTACCATCGCCTCCTCAGAACCAAACTGCCCCACATTTGCCGATTGCTCCAATGCCAACCCAAACCATTCCACCAGTGGAATCGCCAGCTGCTCCGAGCCCCATTACTGCTGCTCCGCCGCCTTCTGGAGCTGCCCTGAAATCCGTTGTTTCCGGTCATCTTGGGTTTTTGGCGATGGCAGTTAGCGTTCTTGCTGGGATTATGATATGATCATCATGGATTCATATTTTGAACATTATTATTCACTTTTACCAAGCTTTTACTTTTATGTATGATTTGTTTCTATATTTATATATGTATTATAGTTGTATAAAATAAATTTGCGTTCTTGAACCCTTTTCAATCATTTTGAAAATAATTTATGAATTAAAAATAAATTTTCATAACTTTCTCTTTATATTCCGGTTATGAAAATTGACAAAATATAGAATAAGAAAAAACATAAAATAGCATAGAATCAACAAGTTAAAGAGATTAAACGAATATATAGTGTCTTGTAATTAGCTTATATATTCAATATAATGATTTTAAAAAATATTGAACACGCGAAACACTTATTAAACATAAAATAAAAATTGAACATAAAATAAAAAAACAATAATTGATTTAATAACAAAGGATGCATCCTATAATTCTTTTTCCAATTAAGTCGGAGTGATGAGATGAAACCTAGACTGCACCTAATCATTGTTTTAAACAAGATGTCCGTTTAAGTTATATATATTTGGATTGATACACGTCTAACAAGTTATTCATGTATTAGACTTTTGTTGTCCCTTGATTTATATGAATATATTATAGGCTTGATGTAAGTTCATAAAAGCGTTCATCAGTTTCTTTGTTGAGAACGCTCTCATAAACCTCGTCGGTTTCTTTCTCAAAAGAAAAAAAAACTTGAACATCATTCAAGGAGGATGTGTCTTTTTGTCTATTAATTTTTTTGTAGGTCTGAATCATCAACTTTTAGTTGATAATGTAAAATATATAAGGAATGTGATTGAACTGGAGCAAGATCACAACTATATGATAGACTCATGCAAGAATAATATAACAATGAAAAAAAGGAGAAAAATAGTGACATAACAATAACACACCACCAAGTTATGTAGATAGCTTTAGTTAATATTTAAAGTACTATTTGGCTCACCCATTATGATTGAGCTTTCTATCATTCAACATTGAGAGTTGCCTCGTTTCTCTAGTATTTTCTTTTTCAACGTAGGTACATTTTGGGTTGATCTTAAGTATTATATAAAGGTGGAATTATAGGTATCTCGTTTTTTAAAAAATATGTCAAAGAAGTATCCAATAAAATACTTTAATGAAGCTACAAAATGCCAACATCTCGTCTTTGAAATATCCAAAGCTAGCTTAGCCTACAAATGTGAAATAGGCAGTATAATTAGAAACCTAATGCATGTAGAAATAGTTTGGTTGAGTAAAACTCTCATATATAGCTAGCCATATATAACTTTTTACTTTCTTATATATAGAACAGTTTTATTTTTTAAAATTTTAATACTCTTTGAATTTTAAAACTTCGGTATTGACAAATAAAAATAAGCAAAAGGAATAAATAGTAAAAGTTAAAGATTTACACGTAGTTTCCTAACAATAATATGTTAGTTACTACATTTATAGGAAAAGTGATAACAATCTACATTATAGAGAATACTATCAAAATTACAAGTCAAAGAGTACATTTAGGGTTAAAGAATTTATATAGTTGAACTCTCGTACTAGCTTGTTTAATCATTTAAAACGCAAGAATAACAAATTTAAAACATTCCTTTACACTAATTTTTTTTAAAAAAAAAATCAATATAACAGGTGCATTTGATAATCTAGTCACAAACATTTGGTCATATATATTATTTTTATTAAAGAAAACAAAGGAATAAACTCGTAGAAATCCAAGTGTTTGAAACAAGGCATTCTCACACAACAAAGACACAAGCTAGCTAGCTCTAAACAATATATATTGCCATTGTAAACATCTCCACATGAAAGTTTCTAAGCATTTTACACATTGCGCTAGCTTTTCTCCACAAGCTGTCAAATTCCCCAACCACACCCATCCTTGTATCCTTCAGCACCCATTCGGCACCCCACAGCCGGCCGCCCATGGCCGGCCCCCACACCAACCCCATTCAGACAAAACATATATATCTAAATATCTATAAATACCAACCCTACACAATCCTCATTTTCCATCTCATCCCTCATATATCAAATTAACTACTTAATATTACTCCATCTCAAAGCCTTCCTTTTCCAAATGGCCATCTCCACCTCTCATCTCTTCGTCCTTCTCTCATTTGCGGTGGTCATGTCTGCCCCTTCGGCTCTGGCCACCAATTACACCGTCGGAGATGATGCTGGTTGGAGCATCAATGTCAACTATACCGTGTGGGCTCAAGGCAAAATGTTCAACGTCGGCGATATGCTTAGTAATTCGTTTTATTCAACTCATTATGCCATTCGTGCTTTTCTTAAATGTGTTAATTAAAATATTATAAAGATGACCTCCTTTATAATTTATTTATTTTTGTATAATATTCTAACATGGTTTTGTAATATAAAATGTCATATATACCAAATAGATATCATACAATGGTAAAAACTCTAAAACACACTGCTATATTGATATTTATTTAGTAGCATATTTAAGAATATAATTGGATTCTAATTCTATGCCATTATATTTTTAGGTTGAATATAAACTTAAATTGATTAATTCATAAACCTTTTATAGAAAATTTTTCATATTATATAATTCATAAGATAATCATAATTCACGTTTTTATTGAAAAAAATAGTAGAGTTTATAATATAAATAGTGAAATAATAAGGTATTTTATAGTTGCAATATTTTGGATAACAGGAATAAAAAAGAAAAACAGTTTTTGAAAATTATAAAAACTAGAATTGAGATGGAAATAATTTTGTTTTTTTGTCATCGAGATCAGTTTTCAATTACCCACCCGGAGACCACAACGTGTTCAAGGTGAACGGAAGTGATTTCAAGAGTTGCACGGTACCAAAGGACCAAAATGCATTAGCCACCGGAAGCGACGTCATTGTGCTGGCCAAGCCTGGAAGGAAATGGTACATTTGTGGAAAAGAAGGCCACTGTGGACAGGGGCAGAAGCTGGTCATTGATGTCATGGATATGGGTCCGGCCAATTCCCCACTTCCTGGTGGAACTCCCCCGCCTCCCCCATCTGCCGCCACGAAAGCTGTTGTTTCCGGCCAATTTGGGTTCGTTGCACTGGTGGTTGCCGTCCTTGGGATGATGATGATTTAGAGTGATAATAATTTAATTGATGGGGTTTTTTCTTTATTATTGATTTTAATTTGCAATATTTGACAGAGAGACTCTGCTGTTTTAAGCATTGTTCCCATTTATGTTTGGTTTGTTTTTGCAATTTGATGAGTTTTTCCATTTCAATTTGAGACATATATTTGAATTTTAATTTGCTTACCCTAATAAATTTGGTTCTTCTTCAATAGTATAATTCTCTCAACATCCTTTTCCATAATTTAATTACTTCTCTCCTACTTATCTAAGAAAAACAAAAAAAAAAAAAAAAAAAAAATTGTTTTCACCCCCTCACCGCTAAAAATTTGTGTTTAGTCAAATTTTGAAAAGTTAAAAAAGAATAATTTTTAAAATTTTTATTTTTATTTTTAAAAATTTTCAATGAATTCAACTATTATTCCTACCTGCTAAATTAAGTTGTTTGGTTGAGTAGTAATTCACTTGACTTTACTTTGAAAAACTATTATACTCAAACATACAAATTATATAAACTATTGGTGTAGGTGAGTATAAATGAGAAAGAAAGCAAGCTTAAATACGTTTATATTTTTTGAAAATTTTCAAAAATTAATTCTTTTCATAACTTTTAAAAATATATTATTGAAATGCTAACAAATTCATAAAGTTAAAAGGAAATAAAAATATATTGCTAAGATGTTAAAATGGTAGTGAAAATGACCCACTGCTACCTAATTGTCCATGACCCCCAAAACATGTTTACATTTGAGAGAGGTTTTCTTTTTTCATACATTTAAATTAATTATTCTTTGCATAAAAAATGAGAAATACTTTTTTCAACTTTTAGTTGTTATGAAATTCATTTTGTGATATTGAATTTTGATATATGGAGTGATTCGATATCTCTAATTTCCTTAATATCTAAACGTTTGTTGGCTTCTTCTTAAGAAACTTTAAACGATTTTTCCTATTTCTATATATTTGATCATCTTCCTCTTCTTTCTTTGTTTCTTTGATTTTGAACTTCCCTCCTCGATGATGCATACTCTTCTTCTAACAAATGTACGTTTGATGTGACTACGAGTATTACGTTAATCTTAAAGAGCAACTAGACGACAATCAACAAACAAAAGAAAACATGTACGTTCTAGGCGTTTTAAATATTACAATGATATGTATATTACACACATTTGAATTCATCCAAATGAAGTTGAGTTTATATTTTGATTTTTTGAATATGTAATCTAAGAAGATTAGAGAAAGGTTTTAATTGGTAGGTATGGGTTATAGCTGTAGGTGAAGGAGGGCCAGCTTGTCCAATTCATGTGATGTGACAACTGATACAAACAAAATCCTTTTTATCATCAAACACAATTAAACACCTTTTTCTTTCTCTTTTTTCTTTGACTTCTTTCACTTAATTTCTCTCCCTATTTCTTCCTTCCCCTAATTTTTATATTTTATACTCTCCACTATATATATATATATATACATACACATACATACATACATATACATACATATACATACATATATATAAAAGATGACCTTAGAGTCAAACATTTGATTTTCATCACTTAAATTTATTTTTTTTAATTTTACATTTAATGTTTTTTTTACTTTAGATTTTGGAATAAATTAATTATCTCTATTAGATAATGTATGTGGACATGTAGTATTTCTTTTAAATTTAAAAAAAAAAATTGTAATAGATGTTATAGATAATTTTAAATACCGAAAACTCTAACTATTAATCAATATGTGTGTGAGGTATGAATAATCATTTAAAGTTCTTTTTTTATGGGGATAACAACTTTTTGAAAATTATTGTCTTGCATGAATGAAATCCAGAATTGAAAAGAAAAAGATATATTTGATACAACATTATATAATTGAATTTTATAGAAATAAATTAGGATATATTTGATGAGTGCATGCATGAACATGACAATTTGTTTAATATATCTTCTTCTATATATTAAATAAAATATATGATGTATATTTATATTTTTAAATAAATTAATAGTATATTTGACATCGTGAAAGGTGATCAATTTTCAGCTACGAATATTAAAAATAAATAAAAATTGTTAAAAGGAAGAAAATATTAATTTAAAATATCTTAAAGAATATCAACCATAATTAAAAAAAAAAAACAAAATAAAGTAAAAATTAAAAAAAAAAAAGATGTTACGAAGTTAAAAGATAAAAAAAATTACTAAAGAGTAGTCATAAATAAAATAATACTAAAATTTAAGATATTTGTAAAACATTATATAGTTATGTAGGAAGTTAATGGTATGAATGTTTCAATCATATTTATGAACTTTAATGAGGCTAGATTGGAAAGCTTTCTAATTTGGTTGGAATTTATTAGCTTTTGCCTCAACTAACAAAAATGAATTCAATATGGCTTTCTATCCAAGAAAAATGGATCAACACCCAAATGGAAAAGTAATTTATTGTCTTCCCAAACCTAATATTTCATCATGTTTTATATTTGTTAATTAACCATCCAAATTATCTAAGGAGAGTGAAAAAATCAAAATAAGATAAAAGTGTTGAGTTTGGCAAGATGCATATTGTTCCACGTTCTTTATTTTTGTACGAAGGTGAGTGGATTTTCTTCAAATAGAGAGGTTTCCACGTAAATTTTTGTTTTTCTCTAGATGTTTTTTTCATAAAAAAAAGCCGATTTAAACATTTATTAGTTTATAGACAATTTTGCATAGAAATGCCAATTGTCCATTACTTGTTTCATTGATTAGATAATGAAATCGTAGTTAAAAGACACATTAACAAAAACACAACAAACTAACATACTTTTGTAAATACTAATTGGCTCCTCTTAGTGTCCTCTTGTACTACATCTATCATTGCCTTAGCACTTTACATTAATTAATTAATTTGATCATCCATACAAATTGATTTATAACAAACAAAAATTTATTTTATAATCATTGGAAAAAAATAAATTTAAATTCTAAATTACAAGAGAAGAAAAAAGAAAAAGAAGAAGAAGAAGAAGAAGAAGAAGAAGAAGAAGAAGAGAGAAGTTAGAAAATGTAGTAAAATTAAAAGGGATAGGTTGGGGAGACCATCTTATCCATATTCCTACAAATCAGGACTACAAATTCCATAAATGACAGCTGGAAAATTGGACTTCTAAAAACTTTACTCTCTCTTCTATTCTCCAATCAATTAAAGTTTATAAAGTTGAAAAAAAAAAGAAAAGAAAAACCCCCAAAAAGCATAATTCTCTCCGGAAAGAAATTCAATTAATTCTCATGACCCATAATCATACCAATATACTATTCAATTCTTCCTTCCACTATACAAATTTCATCTTCTTTTTTTTTTTTTTTCCTTTCTTTCTTTAAATTCTATTATATATAAATTAATTTTAAAAAAAGAAAACTTTAATTCCTCTTTTTCATCAATTAAAGAAAAGCAATTAATTAAATTAAATTAAAAACAAAGTAACACAAATCTTGCCCGTTAATCCGTCGTATTCTTCGATCTCTTCTTCGCCTCACCGTAAATCACCACACCCATTACCGTAACCGAAAATCCGGCCATCCCCATCACCGTCACCGGATTCCTAAATATCAGAATTGACACGACGGCCGCTACCGCCGCCTTCGCATTTCCGAGCACCTGCAACGTCAAAGCACTCGTGTGTTTCGTCACTAAGAAATTCGTTAAGTTCACCAAATACGCCACCGTCGCGTTCCCAATCAACAGAAATAAAATAAAAGGATCTGCCCGCGCTTTCTCCACCGTGATCGCCGCTACATTCCCTTCCACATAAAGCGTAACGGGAAGCAAAATTCCCGCAGCCATCGGCGCCATAAACCGCAAAAGATTCATCGAGTGAAGCTTCTCCCCTTCGGCAGTCAACAGAATCCCCTGTACCACGGATTTCAAAGCCCGCCCAGCGGTAGAGCCAACACAGATCAAAAACCCAAGAAAGTGAAACAAAGGTTCGCTATTGCTAGCTAAAACGATCCCAAACACCACAGGCAAAAGCGCAAAATAAACCCCGGCAGGCTCCCTCTTACAAGTAATCAGAAACGCAAAAATGGCAGTGAAGAAAGGGGTAGTTGCGCCGATGGCTTGATTGAAGGAAACCGGTAGATAACGAAGAGAAGTGTTGCCGCAGACTACGGAGAAACAGAAAATGGCGCTAAGAGCGAGGATTTTAAGAAATTGGGTACGAGATTGGATTTGCTGGGTGGGTACGATTTTGAGGAAGAGAATAGAGAGGTAGCTGTAGAATGTACAGGAAATCATGTGGAGCATGGTAAGGAAGATGGGGAATCGGAAGCCATAGAAGCTGAGGAGGTACTTGTTGAGAAGGAGGACACCGATGTTGGAAAGGTACCAGGAGAGGACGATGAAGGCCGTTGAAATGGTGGGGGATCTGGCGGGAGGGAGAGCGGTGGTTGGGAAATCGAGGATGTGATCGACGGTGGTGGGAGTTTGGTTGCTAAGTCGGCGGGTGGCCCAAGTGGGTGCCTCGCCGCCCATAATGAAATGGAGTAGGATTTTTGTGAGTTGTTTGAGAGTAGAGAGAGTGAGAGAGAGATGGGAAGGGGGGAGGAGAGGAGGATAAGGAGGAAGATGGTACGGATGAGATCGGACGGTCCACGTTTTTCCGAGTATGGATGAATGATTCCGCGTGTCGGTGGGATACGTATTTTGTACTATTAAACTTATAATTTAATTTTGTATGAGTTACTTTGATTTTACTTGTGAAGAATTTTTGTCCAAACATAACATAAACTACTCCTTATTTACTTTTCATTTCCCTTTTTTTATTTCTAATTCCTCCACACCTTTCTTTCTTTTTCTTTTTTCTTTTTCTTTTTATTTTCTAATCTTTTAAAAAATTAATTTTATTATCCTTCTACATAGTTCCTCTTTTTTAAAATTCTACCTTCAAATTTTGTTTACTCTTTTATAATATATTCCCATCATTTGTGTTTTTAGGAAGACTATGTTGCTAAATAGGTTGAGTTAGTTACGCCAAAAATATTACAATTTTTATTTTAAATATAATGGTAATGTGATTTTCTATATCAGAATTCAAAAGTTCTTTTTTTTTTTTTCCCCCAATATTTTGGATTTTAGTTGTCCCTATTTTTACTCATTGGTTGTTTGCAAAACAATTTCATATTTCTTTTAAACAGTTAACAAAAATTTAAATTTAAATAAACATTTTTTTAAATGTTCTAGAAACTAAAACAAATAATTCTTTTATATACAAAACTAGATTCAAAGTTTAAAACTCAAAACATGATTAAAAAAATATTAAAGATACAAAAAAAATTATTCTTTTTTTTTGTAAATAATCAAAATTGGACATACACTATATGTGTTACACAAACGTTAAATTGTTAAGAATGTAACGTAAATATAAAAGTTAAATGTAAAGTCTTGTAAATAAGTTTTTTTTTTCAAATTCCGAAAAGATAAATATATGTATATGATTAAATAAGATAACAACTTCCATACTATAGAAGTGTTTGAATATTTCAATAATTTTAAAAAAAAAATGTAGATTGCATTAAAGAGGTCGATTTGTTTTCTTTTTTTTTTCTTTTTTGTATAATTAGAATGGAGGATGGATTTATGAGGAGACTAGGGACATACCATTCTCGAATATATTACATAAACGTGTTTTAAATAAGATGCAAATCATTATAAGACATGGAAAGAAAATAGATTTAATTTTCAAAAACAAAAAACAAAAAAATAATAATAATAAGGTTACCAAACGATGGGTTGATAACCAATATTTCACTATTATTTTTTTATTATTCTTATGTGAAATTGAAAATTATATAATATCGATATTTTATACATTATTTATCCATATTATTTTAATTTTTTTATTTAAATAAGAATATAAAAAAGTGAGAGCATTCTCAAATATTATAAAATGAACTAAAATATTTATAAAATATAGTAAAATTTTAAAAATATCACTAGTAATCATTTATAGACTTCTACTGATGTCTATCAGCAATATTGATAGTTACTAATAAAAGTCTAATAGTGTCTATCATTGGTAGATTCCAAAATTTTGATATATTTTGTAAATAATTTTAGCAATTTTATCATTTACAATAATTATACTTATTATTTATTAAACAATTTCAAATTTTAAAATATTTAAAAATAACAATAAAATTAGTTTATTTTTTTAAAATACTAAAAACCACAACTCTTCGTTTGATTATTATTTTTGTCATCGTAAAATAATGCATTTGAAATAATATTGATAATTTTCTATCATTGATAGACAATGATTACGTAGTCTATTTCTGGAATAGTGATAAATCTTCTATTACTATCTATTAGTGATAAATAGCGACATCTAGACTTTTATCCTCATCTATTAATAATAATATTCTAAATGTACAACTTATTGAATTTCATCAAAGAATAGGAAGAAAAAGACTCGGTTGTCTTATGTTTTTAAAAAACAAGAAAATAACCACACATATACCCTACCTCTTTTCTAAACCCAAAAACCAAATAATTAACGAATGAAAAGAATCATCAAACAAAATATCTTAATCAGAAACTCTTAGAATTGTTTTGAATGTAAGGTACATATGATTAGTTTTTATATACACTACAAATATTGATGAAAAAGAAAGTAAAAAGAAGAAGAAAAAAAAAAGAATAAATTGATAAAAATAATGGCGTCGCCCGGACTCGAACCGGAGACCTTCAGTGTGTTAGACTGACGTGATAACCAACTACACCACGACACCATCTGGTGTGAGAAGTAATATCAAAGTAGATTGGTTGGTTTGATAGGAAGGCTTGAAGATGGAGATATTATATTGTCCTTGGAATTCCTCAACTGTCAATAATGGAAACAACAACTTAATTGTCAAAATTTATAACTCTATAAAACAAAAATTTGTTAATTGGATGAGTTGCGAAGATCATTCTCTCGATTCTTTGTCTTTGATTGTACGAGTAATTATGATATTATTACACATCATCTACCGAGAAGGTTTGATCAAGTTTGGACTAAATTGATTGTGTCGAACAAAAAAACATATCTTTCTACTTTTAGATAATATTGTTAGAGAATTAAACTTTTAAAATAAGAATTGTGAGAGAAACACAAAGAATAATGGAAGAGAGGAATTGTGAAGGGAAGAAAGATGATGCATTGAGAGGTGAGGGAGAGGTGTTCTGCAAACGCAGGTTGGGAATGGACGTGAGAAAGACACTTGACAATATAGAAGACTGCTTAAGTGCGTCAACTTGGTTTGGCTCTTCTCGTGTCCAATTCGTAAATAGACTAAATCAAACAAAAATAAAAAATGATATAATATTTTTATTTTTACCCAAATAATTTTTAAATTAAAAAAATTATTTTCTTTTTTCTTTTTACTTACCTTGACCTTTTCCCTGTAATTACATATGAACTAAAAGTCAACTTATTATTCGTTAAGTGCCTAATCCTTTTGCTTAAAACAAAAATTTCAAATAATATTTTTTTCTTTACAAAAGGAATCTAGTTTATGTAACTTATATTTATATATTATATTTAAAAATGGGAATAAAAAAAATAATAAACACATACACATGACAGTGTTGTACTAAATTTAAAAAGGAATCCAATGTATAATTGAATCCTTAATTATGAAAAAAAGAATCTTCATCCAACGAATGGAAGAACGAAAGTAAAATAAGTATGTGTTGGATCAATAACTACAAGCTGATAAAGCTGAGAGTTGTACTATACTAAAGAAGACTTCCATTATTTGCCACACCAATATATAACACATTCAAATCCCTTTGGTTGACCAACGAGCAATAGAAGATATGGACTTCTTCACCTTCCCTTTCTTCATCTTCCTCGTCTTCACTTTCATAACTCTCTGCCGTCTGATTCCGGCAAAACGAAACCCCAAGCTTCCCCTCGGACCAACACCTCTTCCCATCATCGGAAACCTCTCTTGGCTCTTGGAGACAAACCCCACCAATCTCTCACCAATCTCGCCAAGTCTTACGGTCCAATTATGTCGTTAAAGTTAGGCCAAGTCACTGCCGTTCTTGTTTTCAACCACAGAAACAATCCAACAAGTTCTTCAAACACATGACAATGTCTTGTCAAACAGATTCATTCCCGATGCGGCAACAGTTTATGACCATGCCGAATTAGGATTCCCATGGATTCCCATCTCTCCTAATTACAAAAACCATAGAAAAATCTTCAACAACTATCTTTCATCTCCCAAGGCTCTCGATGCCAGTCGAAATCTTCGCCGCATGAGGATAGACAGGCTTCTTGATGACATTCGACGATGCGCAGTGAACGGCGAGGTGGTGGACATTGGAAGAACTTTATTTTAAGTTAATAATAATAATTTAAATCTAGATTATTAGAGCATTTCTTCCATTTTTTAATTTTTTAAAAATAACGACAAACTTCCGCCGGTCCAATCATTTTTTTTTTTAATTTTTGTTAATAATGACAAAAAAATATATATACAATTTTTCATCATTTTTAAAAAAGAAAGAACAAAATAAAGAAAAAAAAAAACAATACAATTTTTGTCTTTTGTAAAATAAAAAAACAACCAAACTTATCTTTCTTTTCTAAAAAAAATAAAAATCAAATTATCAAATTACAAAATCTAAAAATGGAAATTGTTATCAAAGGAGGACTTACTTGTAAGTTTGAAAGTTCTAAAAAGTTTGAAGGTATAACCAAAAGCTTAAAAATTACGGTGTGTACACAAATAATAAATTTAATTAACATTCTGGACAGAAAACTGAAATTAATAAATTGTGCTTTAGGTTTTATTTACAGCAAGCTCAGATACAATAAGATCGGTAGCACAATGGGCAATGGCACATCTCTTAAAAAACCCAAAAGTGATGTGTAAAGCCAAAGAAGAGCTATCAGAAGTGATAGGTAAAGGGAATTCAATTGAAGAATCACACATGGAGAAGCTTCCATATTTACAAGCAATCATCTCAGAAGCTTTAAGAATGCAATCATCATTTCTAGTTCCACGAAAATCAGAATCAGAAGTAACAATTTCAGGCTTTACAATTCCAAAAGGGACTCAAATTATTGTGAATTTATGGGCTTCGTGTAGAGACCCAAATTTATGGGAAAATCCAGATGTGTTCATGCCAGAGAGATTCTTGGAACGTAAAGCAAGAAATTTTGAGTTTATTCCATTTAGTCATTGGGAGGAGGACTTGTCCTGGTCAGGGAATGGCAATGAGGATGTTACATTTGGTAGTTGGTTCTTTGATTCATTGCTTTGATTGGAAGCTTGAAGATGGTGTTACACCTCAGAATTTGAACATGGATGACAAATATGAACTTACTCTTGCCAAAGCTCAGCCACTACGAGCTATACCTCTTCTTATCTAAATTTTTACATTTCAGTTTATGTTATTACATCTTCTCTTTTATGTGTTAATTTAAGAAAAATAATTAGTGTATATTTGGACAACTTTTATCGTTATGTGTATAATTCTAATAAATTCTAAGATTGTAATTTGTGTTTTTTCTTTTTGGAAATACCACTTGTAATTCACATCATCACATGTTATGTAGGTGTTTAAGTATTTTATAGTCTATTACTAATTCTTTTTATGTTTAAAAAATTTTAATCGTAAATTGTGCTGATGAAATACAGTGAAATAGCTTCTACCGCTCTATATTTTATAAATTATATACCATATAATAAAATCTCTTTGTAAAAAAAAAAAAAAAGAAGAATTAAAATTAAGTAAAATTGGTAATAGATGTGAAGATTCACAATATAATACCAACTGCACTACAATTATGCTTTGTTGATTATGCTTGGTTGACAAGAAATAAAATGTATTTATTCAACTTCAAAATCACTTCCAAAAATAATAAAATCTATTTTGTACTTTTTACTTTTGAAAAAAGATACCATAGGCACCCGACATCTCCACTAAGTGGACATCCCCTTAGCACTTTCATCATCGCCGCTTCATTAATATAATTGAAAAAAAGTACAAGAAGCAAAGATGACAAAACAGAAAGTAAAGGGCTAGAGACAAGCCCGAAGCAAAGTAAGATTAAAAAACATTAAGATTAGTGACAATAGTGCTAGCACAGTAACTCGAGAATAGAGGGAATCTAGAGGTTCAAAAACTCGTCAGAGCACATATATCCTCCCAAAGGTTGATGATGGACGAGCTTTTTTCCTTGAATATATGATTGTTTCTTTCCCTCCATATATTCCAAAGGGCACAGAAGAGATAACGTTGAATTTGACAATATCCTTTTGGTGGTGTTGATCGATGTTGCAAAGCTCAGTGCAGAGGGAGGATACACTTAGATGTTGCTGTTGGGGTTGATGCCCTAAATCTCGTGGTCTTGTAGTTTGTAATTGTATATATTATACAAACTTTTTATTTATCTAATAAAATAAAGTGTTTTATTTTATTTGATATTTAGTTGCATTAACTCACAAAACCAATAAACTAACATCCAAGGTTATCTTCTGTAACCTAAACATGTATGTGGAGACATACAAGTGGATCATGTTTAAGTGATAACCTAAATGGTCTGTAGTAAATGGATAAGGCTGGATATCTTATCCTGGTGACACTACGAATACGACCTGCTTTGTAGTTGTTACAATTGTTCTAAAGTGCTACAAATGATTTGATCCTAATCATTTATGTCGAGACATTAGAGCGGGGGTATTCTATACAAAGAGTTTGTATAAGACCGGACCATGAAATGAATAGTCTCTCTTATTAACACCGTTACTAGTTGAGACTACATTTCACCAGGATGACTATAGGTGACTTGACCTGAATCTTGAGTGAGTTGTGAACTCCTGCCTATGTAGGCAATTCTTTGATTTGTATGGGTGAGAGTGGCCTATGTAGCCGACTCAATATGCCTACCATTTTGGGGATTCGTCTGATTGGGGAGCTGGGAACGCAGCTACACAAGAAGGAATTCACTCCTTCTCTATAGATAGAGTAAGTAGAGAATTTGCTCTCTTAAGGGTTGATTTCAGGGCTTGAACAATGTGGCGCCACACCCTCTCTTGGTCTGAGAGGAGTTCAGTTATAGTAGGACTATAATTATTGTTCATTAGAGGAATCAATGGTACTTAAGGAGTTAGATGTAACTACAGGGGCAAAACGGTAATTTTTGGCCTAGCTGTACTTACGAGCAATTTGTGAAGGGTCATTGCACTGTTGATTGGTTATATCTAATGGACACAAAAATATATCTACAGTTAGAAGAGTGCAACTATTAGTCTTTAGTGGAATGACTAATAGTTAATGAATAGAGATTAAATTTAATTAAAGAGTTTAATTAATTAATCTCATTTCATTAGAGCTTCAATCTGTAGGTCCATAAGATCCCCTTGTTAGCTCAATAAGGATAAATGAGAATCAAATTTATTTTGGTTTAATTTGAATTGTTCAAATTGATTAAAGGGAATAAATTGTATATGATACAATTAATATAATGTATTTGATACATTATAATGTAAAGTTTTTTATGAGAGAAGTTAATATTTGAATATGATTCAAATAATAATAATAATATGAATGAGGTTCATAAATAAACTATAGGTTAAAATTGAATTCGATTCATATTAGAACTATAGATTATAGGAGAGATCTAAATCATTGGTTATATTATATATGATATAATATAAAGTTTATATTATATGAGATATAATATATTTGTAATTAAATTTATATTAATTTTATATTATATGAGATATAATATATATTAATTAAATTTATATTGATTTTATTTAATTTAATTAATACATACATATATATATATATATATATATATATATATATATATTTAAATAGAATAGAATATATATACATTGGAGTTATTCTACGTGCGGAGGATGGGGAAGTTATTTGATAACTTCCCCCTCCATTTGTTTTAAAAGAAAAAAAAAGAGGAAGATTTTTCTTTTTAAAACAGCACAACACAATCTTACGATCTCTCTCTGTATCCCAACAAAACAAAATTCTCTCAAAAGCTTCTTCCCTCACCAAAATTACAGAAGCCCACAACTCTCTGTGATTCTTTACTTGGAGAATAACGAGGAAGATTTTGTGGTGTCACGAAGCTTGGAAGAAGAATTGGTTCTACAAAGGTCAGTTTATTTTCACCTTTTCCATGAGAAGCATGTTTATTATTTTTCTTTGAATTTATTGGTTTCATAAATTAAATTTCACTCGCACGGGCGTTCATAAGCTTTCGCTTTAGGAATTCTATTCCTACAGTTGCAATTTCCAGCCGATCAGATTTTTAATTTTTCTCCAAATAGATTTTAATTATTCTGCAGTAAATAAATATGTGATCAATATCTTCTGAGCTTTGTCTGCATAGAGAGCACCAACTTGGGCTATGATTAAGATTAGAGACCTTTCTTTGGAAAACATCAATTGTATTAATACATTTGTGCAGTAGGGGCCAAATGAAAAATCCGTTTTGTACTTGAAACATTAACATATCGATTTAGTTTGTTATCATCAAAATATTTGGTTTTGATTGAAGCCCTAACAAATATATATGAATGGCTAATCTTAATTCTTCCTTTTGATCATGACGACAAACTATTCAATAACTCATATGAAAGGTTTCGAGAACTTTCTTTTCCTTTTTTTTTCTCTCTCTCATTTTCTTTTTAAGGAGGGAAACAAAACAACCAAACTACACAAATAAAGTCAAAGAGTAGATTCTCCCAAGAAGGAAGGAACGTCTTCAAGTTAAATGGTCAAATAACCGCATTTCCAAATAAGAATACTAAATCATGGACAACGAGTTATTAATTCTTGTGATTAACCAAAAAAAATCCAAGAACAAAATCTCAGTGAAAAAAATCACAAATATAACCAATGAACACCTCGACTTTGTTCTCGTATCAAGATCGTTTGATTTATAGATCCAAACGATCTATGAATCAATTTCACTCCGAAGAAGAAAAATATAAATTTTGAAAGCTTTAAAGAGACCTTTAAACATGACAATGACCTCAACAAACGCAACAAACTTCAATAATGGTAAAATGTCTTTTCATAGCCAACACAATCATGCAATATTATACTCTAATTTAAGGTGCAGATAATGATGAGGAAGCAATATAACTCAAATATTATAAATTGATTTTTGGATCCACACTACAAGGTAAGTAAGTTCATATTGATTATGCATTGTTATTCTTCAATCTCATATAGTATCGATCAATATTGAATTAAAAGAGAGGAATAGCCCTCAAAGGTCGAGAGGAATAGCCCTCAAAGGTTGAGAGGAATAGCTCTCAAAGGTTGAGCCATCTCCAAAGTCAATCTAAATTTGTCATCCATATTCAAATTCTCTGGTGTAACTCCATCTTCAAGCTTCCAATCAAACCAATGAACCAAAGAACCCACAATCAAGTGCACTACCCTCACTCCTAAGGGTTTTCCGGGGCAAATTCTCCTCCCACTACCAAATGGAATGAACCCAAAATCTCTACCTTTGGTATTGAGATTACCAAGAAATCTTTCTGGCATGAAACAATTTGGTTGTTCCCAAATATTGGAGTCTCTCCCTAATGCCCAAAGATTGACAATTATTTGGGTACCTTTCGGGATTGTGTAGCCAGAAATGGTGACTTGTGATTGGGATTTACGAGGAAGAAGAAGTGAAGATTGCAATCGCAGTGTTTCTTTGATGATTGCTTGTAAATATGGAAGCTTCTCAATTTGTGATTCTTCAATAATAGCATTTCCTTTTCCTATTATTTGGTTTAGCTCTTCTTTGGCTTTTGACATGACTTTTGGGTTTTGTAAAAGATATGCCATTGCCCATTGAATTATTGTTGCACTTGTATCGGTGCCCGCTACAAATAGATCCTATACAACCAATAACCAAAGCAAAATAATTATCATTATTTTAGGAATAGGTACCATTTAGGAGTTGTAATGAAATAAGCTTCTAATATAATAATTTAATCCAAAGTCCAATTAGTTTGAATTGAGTATTTTGAATTTTATTTTGCAGTTTTCTATAATATTTTCCCACAATCCTATTTCTATTATACTTTAGATTTAACATGCATTAATTTATTTCAACGTCTTTTAGATTTTCAATAATTATGGTTGCACCCTAGCATTATATTGTAAAAAAGTCCTCAAAACACACAGAAAGGTATTAAAATACTATTTAATGATAAATATAATATAAACAATATAATAGACATGTTTACTTATTTAAAAACAATGGAATATCTATTTACTAATATAAAGTTAATTAACTTTTTATGATCTTTTATTTTGAATTTTCTTAAATTGATATTTTACATGGAAACTTTCATAAAAAAATCTTGATATTTTCCTCTAATTCACACTTTTTATCTTTTCTTAGCTTCTTAATCTAATATTACTAATTGGGTTTTTTTTTTCAAAGTGAATACATAATTTATGATAGATTTATGTGTTTTCATTGACTTGTTCCAAAAAAGAGTCCTAGTTGGTGTCTTCTAGAAATCATTTTTAATTCAAAAGTTATGTCAGAAGATGACTTTTATCTGTATCTAATATAATAACTCTTTTTTTTTTTTTTATTATTATTACAATAAAGAAAGACCTCACCATAGACATCATGATTGAACTTTAATAAAAATGATTATTCTCAACACGTTTTTTCTAAGGCTATATTTATAATTTTTTTTTAAAAAATATTGCTATGTATAATACTTTATATTTAATAACTATATTTGCAATGATATATTTTTAATGGAATCATTGCAACTACGAACCTAATTTGATAGTAGATCTTGCAATTTATCCAAAATATATAAGGACTAAGAAGGTAATTTTCTTAAAAAAAAATGTAAAGAAAGAAGTAAAAGCAAATGCAAAAATAAATAAATAAAAAAAAGACAGTCTCACCAAAATCAAATGTCGAATTTGGTTTCTATCCAGAAGAAACTCCCCGTTCTTCTCCTCATCCAAATTTAGAAGATGATGTAACGCATCAAATTTGGGCGTAAAATCAAGCGATTCCTGCATTTTCAGCCGTCCATCAATCATCTCATCGATAAGAACAAACATCTCTCTCAAACGAACGCTGTTACGCCGCCTTACTCCTTGAATATCGAATTTCTTAACCACCGGAAAAAAATCACTAACATTCGTTTTCCCAAATGCTTCCATCACTCCCCCAAACCTTGACTTAAATTGTTTCACCATTTCCGAATTAGTATCTGCCAAATCCATCGACCAAATCGAACACGACATCATATTAAGCACCGCTGTAAACGCCGCCGCTCCAACATCCACAACCTCGCCCTTCACGGCCCTTTGCCGGACGCTACTCAAAAGATCTTCAATCTTCGCTTGCCGGATACTTTCATTGGCCTCCAGACTTTTTGGGGAAAAAAGTTGGCTTTTGAAAAGTTTTCTAACGTTTTTCCAAATTGGCGAAACTGGGGCGACCCATAACGTTCCCAATTTGTCGTGGTCCAATACTCTGGCGCCGTCCGGGATTGCTCTGGTGGATAATACGTGGTCGTGGGTTTCAAGGACTTGTCGTATTGTCTCCGGTGATGATACGACAATGGCGTTGACTTGGCCGAGCTTTAACGACGCAATTGGGCCGTAGATTTTGGCAAGGTCGGCGAGATATTTGTGGGGTTTGTCCCCAATATCTAATAGATTTCCGATGATCGGAAAGGATCTGGGTCCGGGTGGAAGATTGGGTTTTTTTCTACTTGCTATCAAATGGATGACTATGGGAGTGACGATGAGACATACTATGCAATTAAGGATTGAAAGTTCCATCTTTGATCTGCTTCAGAATCCAGAGAAGGATAAGATTAATGATGAAGATGACAAAACAGAACTTGAGAGCAACCCATGCCAATACAAATGGGATCTCAAATTAGACTAATGAGAAAACAACCAACCAATAAGTTTAGAAAACAACCAATAAGTTTACTTACTAAACGACACTATTTATTCAATTTTTTTAATCAAATTCTGACATGATAGAGATATATATTTTTTTTTCTTTTCAAGAAAACTATTATATTAGTTAATTTTTTAAAGATTATAAAGATTATTTTTAAATATAGGACGAATAGTAAAATTAAGATTTAATCAAGGTGCAAGAATTAAAAAAAGGGTGGAATATCATACCATTCGAGAATAAGGTGACATTCTTAATAGTTAATTTAAATAAGATTAGAGTGTGAGATTTGAATCAAGTATTTTTTAGTTCTTAACATACTAGACATTTTAATTGTTAAAATATCATTTTAATCTCAATATCCGGCTATCAACCAAGCTGATATTTATTTTGAAAATGTAGAATTCTATTCTCTCTATCAAATAAATTCATTAAATAATCATTAAAGTTGATGTGACAATTTGTTGTTAAAATAAAACAATAATTAGGGAAGAAAAGGTCGTCGTTTTCTTCTTCTTCTCTTCCCCTACCAACCAGTGTGCACCAATTTTCCTTTGTCCTTTCTTCCCTTCTTCATATTCTCCCTCCTAACCACAAACTTTTTATTTCTTCCCTAAATTAATGTTTTAAATTTCTCTCGATATAATCCAACTCCCTGTTTTAATCAAAAAGTCATTATTCCTCACTCCCCACAATTTCAAAGTCACTACCTAATGGAGGGGTTGTTTGGTTTGATTGAAAACCTTGAAAATGGAGTTATACCAATTAATCATACTATTGCGAAGATAGTTCATCCTTTAATTACATTCTTAATCCTTTCATTTAAACAAAATTTTTAAATTTTATTTTTATCTTTACTTAAGGGATAAAATATTTACGACTATTATAACAAAATACATAAAGTTAACCATTTTTTTTTGTCATTCAGACATTCTTTCTTTTTGTCTTTTTCATCGTCTTTATCATTTTTTTTCTCTTTTCTTCCATCACGTTTCTTTTTTTTTTCAAACTTTCTTATTTGGTTGTTCAAGATCGTGTAATAAATATATATTTTTTTCTTTTTCTTCCATCTTCGTCTGTTTCTTTTCTTCTTTTTATTTTTTTCAAACCTTCTTCTTTGGTTGTTCAAGATCCTATAATAAATATAAAAAAATTGCAAAAAAACGACCATTTGGTAGCCAAATCTAAATGTACAACAAAAATAGCTCAATCATCATGTACAAAGAATGTTAAAAAAAAAACTCCTAGATTTGGTTTAGATTAGGGTAGCAAAATATAAACTATCGTACCAAACAATAGCCAAATATAAACGTGGTTGACGGGTGATTTTTAGTATTTTCCGCAATGAACTCTAGTCTTTTTCCCTTTTTGTAATTGTTCTACATGGTTGTGTAAATATTTTACCGATTTCTTATTTTTTTAAAATAACCTCTTTAATTTATGTAATCTATATTTATAATTATATCTATATCTATACTGGGTTAAAAACGACAATAAAAAAAAAGTTCTACTTGTCTTTTTGTTTTTTTTTTTTTTTTTTGCCCTTCAATCTTTTTTAATTTCCAATTGAGCCTTGCAACCTTTTTACTCACATCATTCCAATTTGGCTTTGCCTCACGTTATCCTGCTAACTCCACCAACAACGCTCCTTATGGAATCTTGTTTGACATGTCATTCACACACGAGCCATTATTGTACAAAAATTAAAAAGGAATCACATGTTCATTCCGTAGATATGAAAAAAAATATCTTCTCTTCCAACGAATGGAGGAAAATGAAACTGAAAGAAGTATGGGCGGTGGGATCAATCACAAACTGATAATTGAAGAGAGTGGCACCTGCTATACTTAAATAGACTTGCATTATTGCCACACCGATATGAAAAACATTCAATTCCATTTTGCTCTTTCTTGATCATTGAGCAAAGAGAGAATATGGAATATTTCTTCACCTTCCCTTACTTCATCTTCCTTATCTTCACTTTCATAACCCTCCGATGTCTAATTCCGGGAAGACGAAACCCCAAGCTTCCCCCCGGACCAACACCGCTTCCCATCATTGGAAACCTCTTTGTTCTTAGACACAAACCCCACCAAGCTCTTACCAAGCTCGCCAAGTCTTACGGTCCAATTATGTCGTTAAAGCTTGGCCAAGTCACCACCGTTGTATTTTCGTCTGCAGAAACAATCCAACAAGTTCTTCAAACACATGACAATGTCTTGTCATATAGATTCATTCCCGATGCGGCAACAGTTTACGACCATGCCGAACTAGGACTTCCATGGATTCCCATCTCTCCTAATTACAAAAACCATAGAAAAATCTTCAACAACTATCTTTTATCTCCCAAGGCTCTCGACGCCAGTCGAGATCTTCGCCGCTTGAGGATAGACAAGCTTCTTGATAACATCCGACGATGCGCAGTGAATGGCGAGGTGGTGGACATAGGAAGAACTTTATTTTCAATGGCGCTTAATTTGATATCGTATACAATTTGGTCTGTGGATTTGGTGGATGAGGATTCAGAAATGACCAAAGAATTCAAGACAACTCTGAGAGGAAGCTTGGAAGAAATAGGAAGACCTAATATTAGTGACTTTTTTCCTATGTTGAAGAAGATGGATATTCAAGGTGTAAGGAGACGCACCACCGTTCATTTTGGAAAGATATTAAGTTTGATTGATGAGATGATTGATAAACGGTTGAAGATGCAGGAGTCACCTGATTTCACACCTAAAAATGATTTGTTACATTATCTTCTCAACATGAAGGAGGACAACAGTGGGATTCCTCTTGATAGAAACCAAATCAAGCATTCAATATTCGTAAGCCACTTTTTCTTCTTATGTTTTCATTATAATTCTCTTACACTCTATTTTTCTCATTAAATTCAAAACTCGAAAGTTTTTTTTTTTTGAGCGATTCCTCTGTTTTTCATCAACCATAGGTAAATGGGGTTTCCTTTCTTTCTGTCCTTTTTGGTTATTTTGATTCCAAGAATCTGGTTTCTTGGATTTTTTTTAAGGGGCCGTAAATTAAAGAATGAGATTTGGTTTTTGTTTTGATTGGGAATTTTTGGGTTTAGGATTCATGGGTGAGAACTTGGATGAGAATCAAGGAACCAAAGCTTTTCATTCTTCTTCTTTTAGTGTTTTCGTTAGTCTCAACTATCGGTTAACTTTAATCTAGGAAGCATTTAAAACTATTTAACAAACGTCAAGGACTCAAATGTCACATTTAAAACTTCATGAACTAAATATACATTAAGTTGTGGAACTAAAGAATTCCATCCATATCATTTTTTTATTTCAAAATAATTGAAAAGTGATCACCAAGAAAACTACAAACAAAGATAGAGGAAGAAAAAGGAGTTTTTTTTTTGTCTACTAAAGAAGATAAAGTTTAAATTAAATGATAGTGTGATAGACTGTTGTTATTGGTGGATAACAATAAGGAGGTCAAACATAACAATCTCTGATTGTCACTATCTACTGGTGGTAAACAGTAATAGAGACTCCTATTGTTTTTTTTAATGATAATGTTGTGCTGTTCAACACACTTTAATAATGATAATATTGTCCCATTCAACACACTTTATTCCATGAAAGAAGAAGAAAAAGAACCATTTGTTATTTTAAAAAAAATGAAAACTTACCCAATTTAAAAAATCTTTTGTTTTTTTTTTCTATACTTGAAATTATTTCTACGTACATAAACTTTGTGTGATCTCTCTTTTCTAAGTACATAAAGAGAAAAAAAAGTCAAATAGTCATCGAACGACAAAAACTTAAAAATTAAAATTATTATCTGAGGCATTTTTTAAACGCTTCACATGTTATAAAAGTTTGGATATAACATAAGCTTAGATTTAGAGTACTTACAATAATAAATTTAATTATATCAATACTAGAACACAAACCAAAATTATAAGTTGTGTTTTAGGTTTTATTTACAGGAAGTTCAGATACAACAGGATCAGTAGCACAATGGATAATGGCATATCTCTTAAAAAATCCAAAACTTATGTGTAAAGCCAAAGAAGAACTAATGGAAGTGATAGGTAAAGGCAATCGAATTGAAGAATCACACATGGAGAAGCTTCCATATCTACAAGCAATCATTAAAGAAGCCTTAAGAATGCAATCATCATTTCTAATTCCACGTAAAGCAGAATCCGAAGTAATAATTTCAGGTTTCACAATTCCAAAAGGGACTCAAATTCTTGTGAATTTATGGGCTTCATGTAGAGACCCAAATTTGTGGGAAAATCCAGACGAGTTCATACCAGAAAGGTTCTTGGAAAGTAAAGGAAAAAATTTTGAGTTTATTCCATTTGGTAATGGGAAGAGGACTTGTCCTGGTCAAGGAATGGCAATGAGGATGTTGCATTTGATTGTTGGTTCTTTGATTCATTTCTTTAATTGGAAGCTTGAAGATGGAGTCACGCCTGAGAATTTGAATATGGATGCAAAGTTTGGTCTTACTCTTGTCAAAGCTCAACCAGTACGAGCTATACCTCTTCTTATCTAGGATTTAATTTACATTTCAAACTTTGTTATTCCCATTTTCTCTTTCATGTTTATTTTAAGAAATAATTAGTTTATCTCGAACAACTTTTATCGTTATTTATTCTAATAATTTGTAAGATTGTAACTTAATCATGTGGTGAATTTGTTTTGCTTTGCTTTTTTTGAAATATCACTACCTTTGGCAACAAGTCTAGCCTTGTATTGTTCAATATTGCCATTTGAGTCACGTTTGGTCTTAAAGACCCATTTACACCCAACTCTTTTACTTTCTTTAGGCAATTTTACAAGATCACAGACTTCAATATCATTCATAGATTTTAACTCTTCTTTCATGACATCTAACCATTTGGTAGAATTATCTCCTTTAATGGCTTGTGAAAACGAAAGTGAATCATTATCAATGCTTAAGTCAAATTCTGACTCATGCAAATAAACCAAATAGTCATCAGAAATAGTTGATCTTCTTAATTCTATTTCTTGTGGTCCCTCAGTTACAGGTTTATTTGTTACAATATCATTATGTGGTGTTTGACCATTAATTTGTTGTTCTTGTCGATTGTTAACAGAGTCAACAACTACAGGAACAACAACTTGAGAAGAAGTTATAGATGAAGGAATTTTCACCATAACTTCTTGAATTTCCACTTTTCGCGGTTCCAAACTCCCACTAATTATGTCATTCTCAATGAACCTTACATTTCAAGTTTCAACTATTTTCGTACTGTGGTTAGGACAATAAAATCTATACCATTTTGATTTTTCTGGATAACCAATGAAGAAACCCCTGGTTGTTCTTGAATCCAGTTTCTTTTCATGTGGATTATAAATTCTTACTTCCGCTTGACAACCCCAAACATGTAGGTGTCTTAAACTAGGTTTCCTTCCTGTCCACAGTTCAAAAGATGTCTTTGGAACTGACTTACTAGGAACCCTGTTTAATAAATATTAAGCGGTTCTTAATGCATACATCCACAAGGACACAGGTAGAGATGAATTAATTAACATGCTTCTAACCATATTCATTAATGTACGATTTCACCTTTCTGCAACACCATTTTGTTGTGGTGTTCCTGACATTGTGTATTGAGCACATATGCCATGACTTTCTAGGAATTTAGCAAATGGATCGGGGCATTGTCCATTCTCGTCATATTTTCCATAATACTCACCACCTCTATCAGATCTTAAGATTTTCACCTTTCTATCTAATTGTCTTTCAACTTCATTTATAAATACTTTTAAGGCATCTATTGCTTGAGATTTCTCATGCAATAAATAGATATAACCATAACGTGAGAAATCATCAATAAAGGTGATAAAATACTTTTCTCCACCAAAAGATGGAACATCAAAAGGCCCACAAATATCAGTGTGTATAATTTCAAGGAGCTGTGAGCTTCTTGTGGCTTCTTTATTAACTGTGTGTTTTGTTTGTTTTCCTTTAATACAATCCACACAAATTCCAAGGTCAGTAAAATCCAAATCTGGAAGAATTTCATTCTTTATCAATCTTTTAATTCTTTCTTTGGATATGTGACCTAAACGTTTATGCCACAAGTAAGCTGACGATTCATTAGTTTGACCACGTTTAGTACCAACATTATGATGCAAGGTTAACAAACTCTCAGCAAAAACATTATCAAGCTTTAATTTATATAAGCCATCACAAAGAATACCAGAACCAATAAAAATGTTCTGTTTGAATAAACTAAAACACTCATTCCCAAATTTAAAGTAATAACTTGAAGTATCAAGTTTTGACAAGGAAATCAAATTACGAAAAATAGAAGGAACATAAAAGGTATCAAAAAGGTCTAAATGATGTCCAGTATCTAAAGTTAAACGATAGGTTCCCACAGCTTCAACTGGAACTTTGACTCTGTTTCCCATAAAAATGAATCTCTCATTTGGGTTTATGGTTCGGGTCGTAAGGAATCCCTCTATCGTATTGGAAACATGAATGGTACAACCAGAATCAATCCACCATGTATTATAAGGAACTTCAGTTAAGTTTGATTCGAAACATACTAAAGCATTATGCTTACCTTTATTCTCGAACCATGCCTTACGTTTTAGACAATCTTTCTGATAGTGTCCAGGTTTGCTGCAAAAACGACACTTATCCTTAATTTGTCCCTTTTTGTGGATTGGGGCAGATGACTGTTTTACCTTTAATTGTCCATGATTGCCCTTGCCATTCTTTTTTCCAGGTTTCTTTCCAGCTCCTTTATGACCCATGAAATTGACAGAGTGAATTATTGGTTTCTTAAGTCTCGCTTCCTCTTAAATGAGCATACTTTGTAATTCATTCAGATTCCATTTATCTTTCAGAGTGTTATAGTTCATGTGAAATGGACCATACTCTGAAGGTAAGGAATTAAGGATAAACGTTACCAAAAAATTCTCATTAACTTCCATTCTCATGTTGTTTAACCTTGCTGGCAAGTTCGTCATTTCAAGGATATACTCATGTATAGTACGAGAACCATCAAACTTGATGTTGGTTAAAGTACTCATAAGTGTTCCAACAAGTGACTTGTCAGCCGACTCTGACTGAGAATATTTTTCCACAGCTTTCATAAATTCCTTAGCATCTTCAGTGGTCTTAATTGTGGACTTAATATTGTTTGCTACAGTCATTCACATAAACATTAAGCTCAATCTATTTGATCTTTCCCTAGCTTTATAGAAAGATTTATCCTCATCACTGCTAGCAGCAGTAATTGCAGCAGGTTTCTCATTTAAAAGTGCTAAATCAAGATCCAAAACTCCAAGATGGAATCGAATTTGTTCGCACCAATCAGAGAAATTGAGTCCATTAAACTTTATTATAGATGTAGCATGCGAATAAAGAGAAACAGGGGTAGATGCTGCAATTACAAAATAAATATACTTATACATTATTGCTTTGAGAAATAAACTTAAAGATATTGACATATGTTCAGATAATATTAAATAACCATTAATTTATACATTGAAGTTCTTCTTTGGAAGGCACAACAATGTACAACATTTACACTTAACTGGTGCTAGATTTAGTTTCATATAATTGGTAATTTGAATGCTCAAATTAGATACATTAGTTATCTTTGGATATACTAACAATATCTAACCAAACACCTCATTTAACCACAATAAGATTCAAAATTATAAAACTGCTAATTACTTTTGGGCAAATTAAATGTTCTATCATAATGAAAATCAATATACTCATGACAAATCATTAATGTTTCATAATATTATCTCATTCATTAGCATCAAATAAACATGAGTAATTGAATCAATCTTAATTTGATGTCTATAGATCTATCAATTTGGCCACTTTGGTGACTAACAAATTGTTCATAACATAGGCATCATGATAAAACAATTCCAATTAACCATAATAAGATTCAAAATTATAAAACTACTAATTACCTTTGGGCAATTTAAAAGGTTTTATAATAATGAAAATCAATATACTCATAATAACATCTTTATTTTTCATAATATAAAATAATTCATCATCATTACATAAATAGGAGTAATTGAGTTTAACCTTAATTTGATATCTATTGAACTTACTAATTTGACCACTTTGGTGACTAACAAATTATTCATAATATAGATATCATATTAAAATAATCACAAATAATTATTTTCTTAATTTGCAAAACACCATCAATAGAATATCTATAAAACTTACTAATTTGGTCACTTTGGTGACTAACAAATTATTCATAATATATAGATATCAAACAACATAATTGCAAGTGATTTGCCTCATAATTTACAGTTAGATACAAGGATTTCATCAAAAATTCATACATTCATACATTATCCTCCAAAAATTTAATTGTATAATTTAAATTTTAGAGATAAATGGATACTTTAAACATAACACATAAAATATAATTAACATGTGATCATCAATTTCATCATAAACTAAATATATGCAATATTTCGAAAATCATTAAAATCTAAAATTTAATTAGATTTATTATGAATTAGATTTTCGACAATATCGTAATCTTTATTAGATTTTAATTCCTTTAATTAAGGATTAGAATATTAACTTAATTCGTGGCCTTTCAAATAGATAATTGAAATTTATATCAAAATCAAAATCTTAATTCTTTAAAAATATCAAATCTTCGTAACACTTTAATCATTAATAAGTGGCTCAATGAATTTTATCAAAGGAAAAGAAGGTTGCCGGCGGTGGATGAATTAATCCCTTGAAGAAAAAATGGTGAATTTAAAAAACTTTTATAATTTTCTTTTCTTCTTCCGGCTTTCCATAAAAACAAATTTTCAAATTCATAATCTTTAATCAAAGAATCTTTAATTCAAATGATAATCAATAATCGAATAATCTTGATTTAAATTTAAAAGAAAAACAGGAAACATTAAAACAAATCATTAATCATCCATGTAAAATTATAAGTTCTCAATCAAGGCTCTGATACCACATGTAAACTTTAGTTTCATGATTATACAATAAACCCTAACATTGTATATAACGATAAATGCCAAGATTTTTGAACTAGATAACTTTATAAATTAAAATTAGTTAAAGAACAACATACCTTGATCCATGAATAATCTTCTTGAGGAATTGTGTTTCTCTCACTTGCCTTTCTTTAGACTTAATTTAAGTTTCTTGATGAGAAGAATAAACTAATTAATGAGGGAGGACCAATCCCAAGGTTCTATTCATAGACACCACCCATTGTGGTGTTAAATTAGGGCAGTATGTTTAAGCTAATGAGCCTAATAAAATAATAAGCCCAAAAAGAATAAATAATAAATAATGCAATTGGACCACATTGATGATAATATTATATTTAAGAATAAATCTAACAACCATTGGATAGTGGCGTTCTTTGGTCTGATGGTTTGATTGGAAAGGTTGAAGATGGAGTCACACCATTAATGATACTGAAATATTAAAATAGTAAAATTTTTCCGTTAAATGTTACTTTAGTTAACTAGCAAAATAGTTAAGGAACATAATTATAAATAACACAGTAAATTTAATAACCACAAATAATACAGTAAATTTAATAACCTGATTCGGTAAGAACTTACTTTTGGAGAGCTATTATATTACAGTTCAGATAAGGAGATTTTATTAAGATTCTAATGAGTATTACACTTCAATAATCTAGAATACGCTATCCTTATATTGATACTCGCTTTTAGTAATTTTATTTATTAAGATAGTCAGGCTCCCTTTGAACTCGTTTTCAAATATCAACGTCCTTTTTAAATCTCTTTTCCTTTAGATTCTCCTGATTTGAATAATTGAAGTTTAGATATCAAGCTCCCTTTGATTTGAAGCCTTCAATTATTAAAGTCTTCTTTAATCTTATATAGATATATATATATATATATATATATAAAGATAACTCGAATAGGTTTTGAAGAAATCATATGGTCTTCATTAAAATAAATTAAAGAAGGTAAAGGACTTACCTTGTAAAAATTCTTCTACGGATTTGTAGCTTGAAAGCATCTTGATTCGATACCTCCATGAGAGAATGAATTTTCCTTTTTATAGATAGAGAATGGATAACTTTAAACCGAAATAGCTAAGAAAAATAAACTTTAGAGATTTTTTGTTTAAAATAATCTTTGAAGATTCTTGGTTAAGGATCTTGAAAAGTCTGGACGATGAAGTAAAAAAAATATCTTCTATAAAAAATCTTCATGTGAGAAAGAATGCAAACTTATCGATGAAAGTAATTAAAATATCTTTTTTTAAAAAATCTCCGTGGGAGAGAAAGTGTCACCAATCCGTAACTATACCAAATCAAACAAAAATAAAGATTAATATAATATTTTTATTTTTATCCAAGTTAAATAAAAAGTTGTTTTATTTTTTTTTCTTTTTCCTGACTTTACCTTTTTTAAAAAAAAAAAACTCACCAACTTATTACCATGGAGATGACTCATCCTTTAATTACGTATGAACTAAAAGTCAACTTAGTGCCTAATCTTTTTTGCTTAAAACAAAAATTTCAGAGATTATTTTTTTCTTTACAAAAGGAATCTGGTTTATGCAATTTATATTCATATATTATATTTAAAAATGAGAATTAAAAAAAAATTAAACACGTACACATGACAGTGTTGTACTAAATTTAAAAAGGAATCCAATGTATAATTGATTCCTTAATTATGAAAAAAAAAATCTTTCATTCAACGGATGGAAGAAAATGAAAGTAAAAGAAGTATGTGTTGGATCACTAATTGCAAGCTGATAGAGCTGAGAGTTGTACTATACTAAAGAAGAAGACTTCCATTATTGCCACGCCAATATATAAACATTCAAATCCCTTTGGTTGACCAACGAGCAAAGAAGATATGGACTTCTTCACCTTCCCTTTCTTCATCTTCCTCATCTTCACTTTCATTACCCTCTCCCGTCTAATTCCGGCAAACCGAAACCCCAAGCTTCCCCCCGGACCAACACCTCTTCCCATCATCGGAAACCTCTTGGCTCTTGGAGACAAACCCCACGAATCTTTCACCAATCTCGCCAAGTCTTACGGTCCAATTATGTCGTTAAAGCTTGGCCAAGTCACCGCCATCGTATTTTCGACCGCAGAAACAATCCAACAAGTTCTTCAAACACATGACAATGTCTTGTCATATAGATTCATTCCTGATGCGGCAACAGTTTACGACCATGCCGAACTAGGACTCCCATGGATTCCCATCTCTCCTAATTACAAAAACCATAAAAAAATCTTCAACAACTATCTTTTATCTCCCAAGGCTCTCGACGCCAGTCGAAATCTTCGCCGCATGAGGATAGACAAGCTTCTTGATAACATCCGACGATGTGCAGTGAATGGCGAGGTGGTGGACGTTGGAAGAACTTTATTTTCAATGGCGCTTAATTTGATATCGTATTCCATTTGGTCTATGGATTTGGTGGACACGGATTCGGAAATGATTAAAGAATTCAAGACGACCCTGAGGGGAAGCTTGGAAGAAATGGGAAGACCTAATATTAGTGATTTTTTTCCTGTGTTGAAGAAGATGGATATTCAAGGTGTAAGGAGACGCACCGCCGTTCATTTTGGAAAGATATTAGGTTTGATTGATGAGATGATTGATAAACGGTTGAAGATGCAAGAATCACCTGATTTCACACCTAAAAATGATATGCTACATCATCTTCTCAACATGAAGGAGGACAACAATCAGATTCCTCTTGATAGAAACCAAATCAAACATTCAATATTCGTAAGCCACTTTTTTCTTCTTCTTATGTTTTCACTATAATTCTCTAACACACTATTTTTCTCATTTAAATTCAAAACTTAGTCTCTTTGTAACAATTTATTGATTTTTCCTATTTTTGAAAAACTTATATTTTTTTGGTAATTATATCTACCATAATAGAACTGTCACTTATAGTTTATTCTATATAAAGTAATTGAAATGTATTCTTAACAAAACACGATAAACAAAGAAAAGAAAGAGTTATTTCCGATATTAAAAAAGAATAAGTTGTTCAAATTAAATGATAAAATGATGGATTGCTATCATTGTTTGTAACTAATAAAGAATGATAGTAGACCTCTTACCATCGATATTGAACACATTTATATCATTGTTTGATGGTAAGAAAGTCTACTATCGTTGTTTATCAGTGACAGACAATAATAACAATCTATCATTATCTATTAGTGACAAACAATAAAAGACTTCTATCATGACTATCTTCCAAACATAGTATTATCCCCTTTCAACTTTTTTTTTCCATCTAATATGAAGAAGGGACAATTTGGTACTTAAAAAATCTTTTTTTTTTGCTATATTTAAATTTATTTTAAGGCTTTACCATTTCAAACATTTTTTCTTGATTTATTTTTCATAAAATAATTAATAAGACTAAAACAGTTTTCGGAACTTATTTAGAATTGGAAAATTGTTTCCAATTATAAAATTACTAAAAATATTTACAAATATAATAAATTTCAAAATATATAAGTAATAGATATTGAACATATTGATAAACTTCTATGATATAGATAGACACTAATAGAAGTTTTAAATATTACTGTAATCGTAAATATTTAGTTTATTTTGCAAAACAACATCATGTTTTTTTCTTTTTAAAACTACCATATTTAAATATGGTTTTTTAGGTTTTAATTAATAACCACAACTACATCACATCCTTGATTATCTCATTGCCACTATAAAAAATGGCTATTGGAATTGAAAATTAACCACAACTATATAATAATGAGATAGTCACTTGATTACTTTCTACTTTTTTTTTTCTTTCAATTTTAGTTAGCTTCAAAGATAATCATTTGAATACCTCTTTTCTAGTCAATTAGTTAGTTGTGGTTGCCTTTCAGTTGACATTTATTTTGTCACGTAGTAATTTTATATTTGCCATTTATTTTGTCGCATAGTTAGTAGTTTTAAATTGCCATTTATTTTTTCACATAGTTAGTAGTTTTAAATTAGTCATTGAATTAAAAAAGTCAAAAAACCTCGTATTGATTGTCTTTCGTCAAGAATTTGAGTGTTATGTCATTGTTATGATTGTTATATAATTGCTAATAATATCGATTGTGTATGATTACTATATGATAATTAGTCAATAATATTGATTGTTATAACTCATCTATCTTATAAGGAGTGCGAGTCTCATTGATTTTTCTAATATTGAACTCTTAACTTCTCAATAATTGATCTTTTAATGTTGTCGAATACAACTTGATAATGATTGATAGTTATCTGATTGCTATTTGATATTAATAGTTATTTGAGTGATATAGATCTTCTATCAAACATCGATAAACATTGGCAGAAGTCTATTAATATTTATCATTGATGAATTATAAAACTTTGCTATAATTCTAAATATTTTGTTCATCTTGTTATATTTGAAAACAACTTCAAAGATTTTGTAAAAAATATCGTTATCAAAAATATTTTTTAGTTTATAATTATTAGAAAACCCCAAAAAAATTAAGAAACATAATTTTTGTCTTTTGGTTTTTTTTTAAACAACCAAACATGTACGGTCTCTTTTTTTCTAAATACAACAAGAAAAAGAGTTAAATAGTTATCAAATTACGTACAAAACCTAAAAATTAAAATTGTTATCAAACCAGGTGTTACTTATAAGCTTGAAATTTTTATAAAATTTGAAGGTACGCCAAAAGCTTAGAATGAGAGTATACTTACAACAATAAATTTAATTATATCAATACTTAGAACATCCAAAATTATAAATTGTGTTTTAGGTTTTATTTACGGCAGGCCCAGATGCAGCAGGATCAATAGCTCAATGGGCAATGGCATATCTCTTAAAAAATCCAAAAGTGATGTGTAAAGCCAAAGAAGAACTAATGGAAGTGATAGGAAAAGGTAATTCAATTGAAGAATCACACATGGAGAAGCTTCCATATCTACAAGCAATCATCAAAGAAGCCTTAAGAATGCAATCATCACTTCTTATTCCACGTAGAGCAGAATCAGAAGTAACAATTTCAGGCTTCACAATTCCAAAAGGGGCTCAAATTATTGTGAATTTATGGGCTTCATGTAGAGACCCAAATTTGTGGGAAAATCCAGATATGTTCATACCAGAAAGGTTCTTAGAAAGTAAAGGAAGAAATTTTGAGTTTATTCCATTTGGTAATGGGAGGAGGACGTGTCCTGGTCAGGGAATGGGAATGAGGATGTTGCATTTAATGGTTGGTTCTTTGATTCATTATTTTAATTGGAAGCTGGAAGATGGAATTACGCCTGAAAATTTGAATATGGATGCAAAATTTGGTATTAGTCTTGCCAAAGCTCAACCACTACGAGCTATACCTCTTCTTGTCTAATTAATTTACATTTCAAACTATGTTACTCCATCTTCTCTTTTATGTTTATTTACGATAAATAATTAGTTTATCTCGGACAACTTTTATCAATATGTATTCTACTAAATTGTAAGATTGCAATGTGAGATGTGACAAATTCTAATAAAAGTAATTCACATGTGATGCTTTTAATTGTAAATCGTGCTGATGAATGAAAAATACAGTAAAGTAGATGTGGAGATTAAAAAACAACTTGTTAATAAATGTCTCGTTAAAATCAGCTCATGTTTCGTCCAAATTTATCTCAAATTTTCTAAAGTTTCTTTCAATAGAGGT
This sequence comes from Cucumis melo, assembly GCF_025177605.1. Taxonomy (NCBI): domain Eukaryota; kingdom Viridiplantae; phylum Streptophyta; class Magnoliopsida; order Cucurbitales; family Cucurbitaceae; genus Cucumis; species Cucumis melo. The sequence continues at coordinate 22,918,538 of NC_066865.1, forward strand.
GTTAAAAAGAATCGATAATCCTATTAATCCAGATTAACCAATCAAAACTACAAGGGTTCGGTTCGGTATGGTTACAAAATCAGAGAAATTATAACTTGAGTCGAATCGTCGGGTCGTGCAAATAAGGGTTGAGTTGATCCAATCCGACCAAGTTATTCATTTAATATATAGTAAAACCTAAAACCCAAAACCTTTTTGGCTTTTTGTCGCATCTCACGCCCACGTTGAAGCCGCTCGCCTCGTTGTCTTGGCGTCACCCCGTCTTCCCATCTTCTACGATTTTCTATTTAGCTGGCTGAAATTCCTTCGATTGCAGTCGTGCAGTCGACCACAACTTCTCTAGAAAGTCGCAGATCACCCACACCTAGTCGCAGTCGCCCACAGAAGAAATTCCTTCCATCGCTTCTTCAGTTTATGTTGGTGAAAGGGGTAGTCTTCAGTTACTCTCGCATGTGTGGTTGAAGGAGAGGAGAGTCCGCTAAGAAACTGCCAAAGTAAAATAAAGCTCTCCGTGAAAAAGTAGTAAAAGTTATCCAACTATTTTCACTCATTTTAATTAATTTAATATTATTATTTGTCCTCAAAACCCCTTCTCCTCTTTCTTAATCTCTTCTTGTTTGGTTTATGCAGGGAGTTAAATTTTGAACTTCCAGAAATTCAGGAGCCTCATCTCTTGTTCTGCTTACACTTTATTAATTTAAATATTTTGATTTTGTTGAATTTGTGAGGTAGAAATTTGTTGCATTTGTTGCGTTGAAATTGTTTTCCGAAAATTTGTCTAAATTATATAATGATGAAAAATAAAAGACCAACCAACCCAACCCAGCTGAATTAACCCTCACATATTTGCATATCGCTAATTCGGATAATTGTGGATTATGTACACTCCTACTTTCCAAAAGCATGGTCTCTTAATTAGGATACACGATTTGGTAACAGCCTGTTTAAGAATTAATGTTCTAGAGTTACCTTGACTTTCTTAAATATTATATTATAGGGTCATACGAAAATAAGATTAGTCGAAGTGCAGGACACTTAAGTTGGAAAGGACAATCATAAATATCATTAACAAAATAAATTAATCGAAAGAAAATTCTCCTTTAAATTATTTCTAGAAAGTATAAAGATGTCTTTGAAATAGAAAACACATAAAGTATAAGAAAAATAAACAAATAAACACTTAATTAGAATTAAAGTCATGGGTGGGTTCTCAACTCTTATAAAAAGGCAACTAAAATGTGTATGGAGTGAGAGAGAGTGAAAAGAAAATATGGAGTTAATGATGTGTATGCTCTTTGTTTCCTTCATCGTCTCATGCCTCTCCCTTCTTCTACTCTTCAATTCAAGTAACAAAAGAACCCATTCCAAGCTCCCTCCTGGCCCAAAAGGTTACTTAGTCATTGGAAATTTAATGGATATTGGTGACAAACCCCACCAATCTTTAGCCAATCTAGCCAAGTCCCATGGCCCCATCATGAGCCTCAAACTAGGCCAAATGACCTCCATAGTGATCTCCTCAGCAGCCATGGCTAAGGAAGTCCTCCAAACCCATGACCAACAATTATGTGACCGTACAATCCCGTGCTCGTCCGCAGTTTACGACCACGACAAACTCGGTTTCCCCTGGCTTCCAGTGTCTGACGTCTGGAGAACCCTTCGAAAAGTATGCAACAATCATATGTTTTCTCAGAAGATTCTCGACTCGACCGAAATCATTCGCCGAAAGCAAATCCAACGACTTCTAGACAACGTACGAGAAAAGGCTTTGAAAGGCGAGGCTGTAGATATTGAAAAAGCTGCGTTTGGGACCATTCTCAATATGCTTTCGAACATGATTTTTTCGGTGGATTTAGCGGACCCGAATTCAGAATGGGCGAAAGAATTGAAAGAAACTGTGTGGGGGATTATGGAGGAGTCTGGCAAACCGGACATTGGAGATTATTTTCCTTTGTTGAAGAAGATGGATATTAAAGGTAGTCGAAGGCGTATGATGGTTTATATTAAGAAATTTTTGGACATGATTGGGGATATGATGGAGAAGCGAATGGAGTTGGAAGATATGGAAGAAAATCATGATATGCTTTACAATCTTCTCAATCTTGCAACAGAAAATGATGGCTCCATCTTCGATATCTATTTAATCAAGCATTTAATATTGGTAAATCACTCTACCTTTAGAAAAAAAAAAAAAGTTCTTCTAGTCTCTCTAGAACTATACATTATATAGATTGATTTGGTAAATTTCTTTTTCTGTACTTTATATGTTTGGTGTTTTAAATACTAAAGAAAAATTAATTAGATCTCTAGTTAGCATTCACATTATAAATTCTAGAATTAGATATAATTTTTTTTCTTCTTAAGAAAATTATTATATTAATTAAACTTTTTAAGGGTTAATTTTCAAATATAGTGAAAGAAATAAATGAGTAAAATTGAGATTTATTCAAATACAAAAATGGAAAGTATATGAATTTAAATTATTTTTAATAGTCTTTTTTTATATTTCATTTAACAAAATATAATATTACATGGTTTTTCCATGTACAGCAAAATGATAAAAAAAAAATTCTATTTTATTACTTTACTATATTAAAAATATTTCTAGGGACAATTTTGTAATCGAAAATTAATATTTTCACGTAGAAATATTAATAGATAATAAAAAGTTTCTTTTAAAAAAATAACAATAAATTAGTAGAATGTTTATGATTTATTAAAAATATATAGAAATGAAAATATTACAATTGAAAGTGAAAAACTAAAAGATACAAAAAAAATACTTTAAATTTGATTGTTATATCTACCAATATCTATTTTTTCTAAAGAGATTAGAAAAGATTTTAATTTTTTGAAAAGAATAAAAGAAAGTATTATATGAAAAATTTAGTGGTGGACATAATTATATGAAAATTTTGCTATGGGGTAGATGAGATTTAGTGCCTCTATTTGTGAACGACGTTTTTTTATCGTTTAATTAAAAGAAAAGGATTCATTAAAATCAAATTCAATTAAAAAATATATCCTCTTATATTTTGAATAAAAACACTAAGGTCACTTCACTCACCTTATTTCAATCATATATATCCACGACTCCACCCAAACTCATTTGTCTAGCCATTGCTTTTAAGCGTCAATTTCTCTTTTTTGCTTTATTCTAAACTACTTTTCAGTGAACTGGGGCAACACATACCAACATAATCAATATTCCAAAATAATATCAATTATTGAACACAATTTTATAATGACTTTGGCATCATATGTTTTAGACAAATGTATACTTACACATGTAATTGGTAGTTAATTATACGTACTGTTTCTCCACGTAAAAAAAAGGTTCTATTGCCCGCCGGTAGCGACACGACTACATCGATGGTGGAATGGGCAATGGCAGAACTATTAAAGAACCCAGAAGCACTATCAAAAGCAAGAAGAGAACTCATGGAAGTTGTGGGAAAAAACAGGCCAATTGAAGAATTAGATTTGTCAAAGCTCCCTTTTCTTCAAGCAATTGCAAAAGAAACTCTTAGATTGCACCCACCAGTTCCTTTACTATTGCCAAGAAAGGCAAGAGAAGACACTGAAATTGGAGGCTTTATAGTACCAAAAGATGCTCAAGTTATTGTGAATGCGTGGTATATTCAAAGGGACAGAGACATTTGGGAAGATGGTGAATTGTTCAAACCAGAAAGATTCTTGGAGCTTTCAGAGATTGATTACAAAGGTAGAAACATGGAATTGATTCCATTTGGTGCTGGTAGAAGAATTTGCCCTGGATTGCCTTTGGCTAATAGAATGGGGCTTTGGATTCTTGGTTCTTTAATTCATTCTTTTGATTGGAAGCTTGAAGATGGAATCACACCGAAAAACATGAACATGGATGAAAAAGTTGGTCTCACTTTGGTTATGGCTCATCCACTTAAAGCTATTCCTATCATTGTTTGATCTTTTTCAGCAATGTTTCAAATGTGTGGACTACAAATAATCTCCAACTCTATGTTACTATTGAAGAAAGAAAAAAGTTATGTTTTGGGTTTTTTGTTGCTAATAGAATTATGTTTTGTTGCTAATAGAATTATGTATTGTGTGTATTTAGTATCTAAATGATAGGAAAAATGTTTGTGAATAATTGACTTTGTCCAATATCATATATGTTTTCTCCTATTCAATTAGTATAAATCTAAATGAATATAAATGCTATTTCATGCTATTAAAATAAGATAGTTTGAACCATTGTGTAAATTTGAATTGTTTAATTACTGAGGTTGTATGAGTAGTTTGAAGTCCATAAATCTAAAATAGTTATTTTGGGAAAGAGCAACTTATTCTTGGTTAAAAAACGTAAAAGAAAAACTAAAGCTAAAAAAATATCAAGATTAAATACAAATAAAAGAATAGAGAAAAGGTAAGATAAAAGCTATTTAAAACAAAAAGATCGGAAGATATTATGAGATATGAGGAAGTCAAATATAAGATTATAAAATTTGGCACCAATAATTTTAGCTGACGATTTCTATGGATAGACAAAATATTTTAGTCCAAAGAAAAATGTGTTATGTGTAATGACACATACAATTTTACAAACGAGGCATGTGTTGTAAATAGAGGGAAGGTTGGTGGTATCATGGTCAACTGTCAGGTCGAACGATCGATTTTAGTCTTTTTTTTTTTTCTGTTAAAGCAGCAATACATTTTTATGTGTTATATTTTTAAATTAGTCGATCCCAATTTTCATTATTTCTTGACTGATCGATCGATTGGTTTATTGGTTCACAAAGTCAATAGATCAAATGCGTACAACCAACCGCTCACCATCAATTTGGTCGGTTTTGGTTGTTTTGATTCCAATTTTCAAATAGTCTTTGATAAAAGAGGTGGAACTTGAATAAGTAGACATTGTATTATATTTTAGCAATATAAGTAAGTTATATGGAAATGTAGTTGGGTAGATAAAGTACCAATGAAGGTACCATCTCAAAAGTTGATTCAATCTTCTATAAAAAAGAGTAGAAAACTCAAAACATAGTTCATCAATAATATTATGGTGCTCAATTGGTAATCAACAAACGGAATAAGATTGCATAGTTGGGAGTGATAAATTTGATTTCCTTTAAAAATTAAGTGAGATCCATTAGTTGTTAATTAATTAACTAACGATTACACCAATTCTTATTACAAATTTTGATTTGAACAAATACAACAATGTATGAAGTAGGTCTCATAACTTCCTTAGGTGAGCTTCACAGAGATTGGACTCCTCACCATGAGTTTTTTAGAAACCCATATGAGATACCCTTCACTGAATTCACTCGTTGTTCGAACAAAGTCAATCCGGCTGAAGGTTACCGAATATGTCACTTTTTCATTCAACTTTGAGAACTTCAAATTGCTTGGTGTAACTTTCACTGAAACTCCAGCTGGTGCCTCAACAATGGGGTAATAAACTGAATTAGCATCACCCACATTCGTCACTGTTCTATTAAACGTCTGTGAACCAGCTCCTAAACTCACAGCAAACGATGGATAATTCAAATCCCCTTCTCGTATTCTTGGCACCGTCGAACACGTTACTTGTTTACGAACAATAATCGACACTTGAGCATCTGTGTACAAATGGCAAAGATAAGGAATATAATCATCAGGCTGAATGTCATAGACCAATCCTGGGTTAGCTGCTTTTGATGGATTAACATGTCCGGACCCCATAGCGAAAAAGTTTGCTGGTTTCAAATCTTGATCCATGATTGGTTTCCCTTGAGGATTTCTTACATCTGCAGAGGTCATAATAGCAGATTTAATGGCAGCAGGGGACCAATTAGGATGATAACTCTTGATCAAAGCTGCAATTCCACTTAAATGAGGACAAGACATTGATGTTCCTGATATAACATTAAACGTCGATTTTGTGTTCGTGTTCGTGTTGTTGTTTAATGGGAATGGCCAAGCTGCGAGAATGTTGACACCAGGGCCCGTTATGTCAGGTTTCAAGATCCCAGGGCTTGCTTGACATGGCCCTCGTGAAGAAAAAGAAGCCATGGCAGGGGAGAAAGTGGTGGCTCTGTTTCCAAGCAGAGTTCCTTTAAATGAAATTGAAGCTTTTGGATTATGTGATGAATTTATATATGCTTTGATTTTAAGTCCATCTTCATAGCTTAAATGAGTCGTTGGAAGAACATGAGCTTCAGCTAAAGTACTAAACCCTTCTGGTTTTTGGTTTATAAGAATCATGGCAGCTCCACCACCATTTTTCACAACCAACCCTTTTGCTACTCTGCTTATTCCTCCTCCTCGTTCACATACCACGACTTTTCCTGTCACATTCAGCTTTTCAAGGGAACCTTGAATACAATATTCAGACCCTTCGATTCCGCTTTTGCCAGCGTATACAAGTGGTAAGAATTTTGATGGAAAATTTCTGGGCTGGAACAGAGATTCACCGGTGTAGACTTCGCCACTTCCAAGCTTTGCCAATGCCACGATTTTTCGATCAATAGTGCTTGCTCCAACAGTTAGAATCCATGGTGCTTCGTTGGCTAATGTGTTTTTGGAAGGGCCTGAATTCCCAGCTGAACAACTCACAAAAATTCCCTTTTTAATGGCTGCAAATGCCCCCATGGCAATAGTGTCTCTGAAAAATGGAGTCGATGGGGCACCGAGGGAGAGCGAGAGCACGTCAACACCGTCGTCGATTGCAGCATCTAACGCAGCGAGTATATCACTACTCGAACAACCATTTGGAGAACAAACTTTATACATTGCAATATGAGCTAAAGGTGCCATTCCAACAGCTTTGCCTCTTGCATTTCCCAAAGCTTCAGCACCTTTAACGAAAGTGCCTGCAGCTGTGCTTGCTGTGTGTGTGCCATGTCCATTTTCATCATTTGGTGATTTCCCAATCACGAAATTATTAGCAAGATTGAAAGTTCTTGCACCAATCAACTTGTTATTACAAATAGAAGCACCAAATTCGCATCTCCCTTTCCATTTCGCCGGTGGTGACGACATTCCTTCATCGTTAAACGAAGGATGATTTGGATGAATTCCAGTATCCAATACTCCTATGATCACTCCTTTACCAAAGTTTGAATTCTTCCATAACCCAAAATGTTTGTTCAACCCCAAATATTCAGGTGTATGAGTTGTGTGCAAATTCAATGTGGTTTCAGGCATGGCCGAGATGAAACCATCCTTCTCTTCCATTGCTTTAACTTGCTCTTTTGTAAGTCTTGCAGAGAAACCACTCATCACGTGTCGATATGAATAAAGTAACCGTGGTTGTTCGTCGGATGACGCTTCGATGGTTTCTGGTAAGAATGATGTGTACCAATTTTGGAGATCAATGGTGTCACCCAAAATCTCAAGCACTGGCTGCTTTACATGGACAATGTAGGTTTGTAAATTGGTGTTGGAAGTACTTGAAAGCTCAGTTTTCATGGCAACATAGCCATGAAAGTTTAGGAAGAAAAATATACAAATGAAAGGAAGAAAAACCATAGTTTAATGGAAACTACTTTGTGTTTTCTTATGTTTTTGGTGCCTTTGTGCTTGAGCACCCAAACATATTTATAAGGAAATGAAAATATGTTGTTAATGGTTGATTACAAGATTTTTTGTTTAGGATAATTGATCAATATACTTTATTCTATGTACATGTGACAATTCTTCATCTCATCAAAAACTTTGACTTTATCATATACAGCTTGGAACAAATTTTTATACATCTACATAATAATGTTCACATTTTTTCTTGCAAACAAAGCTTCTAATTATTCATAGTTTTTTAAACAAAAATGCAATCTTGTTGATGATTTTTTTTCATATTCTCAAAGGCATAGTGCTACTCTTTTTCCCTATCTGTTTCACAAAATAGACAAAACATAATAACATTGAACATGTAAGTAGCTCAACCAGTAAGATACATATGTAAAAACAAACCTAATGCAATTCATATGTGATATGATATATTTCTACCTTTATTTAGAAAATTACTAATGTTTACGAACCTAATCTTCTTATAGTCTAAAAATAATTAATGAAATAATTGTAATGGAATAAATCTTTGGCCAATATTTTATATTTTCGAGTATAATAAAATTGAGATAACATGAAATTTGAACCTCCCCATGTTGGACCTTTAAAGCCAATCCATGTAAATGCATAAAAGAATTCTCAATTATTTTATAAAATATTAGTTAATATAGTTGAAAGTTATATAGTGTTACACACTCAAAAATTCTTCTTAATAATAAATTAAAATGAAATACAATTAAAAAAAAACATCACTAAAACACATGTTTACTTTTATAATAATTAGGTAACATGACTTACATTGTAGCCAACTTGATCCTTAGAATCATGTCAATAGCTGTATATATATATGTTACATTTTCCCACATTGATTCCAAATATAAATAATGATTCAACATATGCATTCCCCTTAATATAAAATATATATTGTGTTATACATGACTTTTATTTTAAAGATTCATCAAGTGAAATATTAATAAGATCACTTACAAAATTATATTCGCAACAAAGAAATTTGTAGTGAGTGTGTGCGCCAAACATTAGTCCTCACCTCATTTGATAGAGGTATTGTTTTTACTTCCTTTCTTTTATAACTTGTTTTTCCCCAACTGAAAAGAATTATAAAGATATCAAAGTCTATCACCGAAAAAGGCGATAGAAGTCTATGACATATTTTGTTATATTTACAATTTTTTTAAATATTACTATATATATATACAAAATTGAGTTTTTGTCGAAATTTTTCTTTTAAAAGAAAAGACATAATTGTGAATTTTAAAGACTATATAACAATGAGATGAGTTTTTTTAAAAGATTAGAAATTAATCTGAGAATTGTTCTAATAGATTTAGGCATGATTTGATATACTGTGTATATTATATACCTTTATTTCTATCTTATTCGTCTAATTGGGTATGGGCTACGTGCTTGCACATATTGGTTCGTTTCTTTAAGAATATCGAGTTGTTTGAATACGATTTAATTTCTTTATAAAGCTTAGATTTATGTTAATAAATAGGGTTTTAGGTAAAGTTTGACACCTATTATCATATTTGTTATAGTCATCTGATATACCTAATTATGTGTCATGTTTGTCATATTTGCAATATGAAAAAAAAAAAAGAGGTGCTTTAGACTTTTTCTAAAGAAATTTATCACCTAATGCAATTTTCCTAAAATATTTCTTATATTATTTTACACGATGTGTGTGGATTTGTTAAGAAATTAAAATTACATTTTTTTTTTTGCAAGCACTTGCACATATATGTGTATAGCTTTGCTACAAAGCAGTTGTTCATAGAAAAAATGTAAAAAGAAGAAATCACCTGATTGCTATTTGTTACTAACAGTGAATTTTTATCGATGTTGAATATGCCAAAGGAACTCGAATTCTTAAGCTAGTTTCAACAAAAGATCGTAGGAAGCCATTTTTTTTTATTATTGAAAAAATGAACTTTCGTTGATCAATGATTAAACATATCGTTCCTCCTAACCAATTTCAAATAACACTTGAAAAATATTTGGTTTTGGACATTATTAGTGCATAGAAGATTTTGCTTCAATATTTGTTGTCTTAGAAAAAAAAAAGAAGTGAGGGCATGAGAAGATGTAGTCATGCAGATTATCCGTTCATGGTTGAATCTTCAAACATGTGGTAAGTATAATTCAGATGAATGATTCTTTTGTTGTTGAGTTAGCGATGTTCAAATTGGACAGTACTATACCATTGTTTAAAAAATGTACCAAACACATGATTTTTTTTACGTGCACCGATCAATGTTTCTTTATCTAATATTGAAAATTCAATATGTTAGTGTCATGAAATTGAAATTATATAATTAAGTCTGATATAGTCTATCAATTTTGAGGCTAAAATCGACAAAATTAAGTGTTTACAATTAAAATTGATATAGTCTACCAAGTTTGACGGTTAAAAATATTTTCTTCTCTAATTAAAATAGCCATGGCCTTAGCTCGCCCGTAATTAACAGTCTTTTCTCTTTTCAACTACATTTGAAGCTTAAATAAACTTAACAGAAACAGGACTCCTCACAACATATTTTTTACTTTTAGAAACCCATTTGAGATATCCTTCACCAAATTCACCTACGATTTTAACCCATCTAATCCGATTAAAAGTCACCGTAAACGTCATTGTTTGGTTGACCCTCGAGAAGAACAATTTTCTCGGCATGACCGTCATGGACACTCCCAACGGCGCCTCAACTATGGCGGTGTAAACCGAGTTCGCTTCACCCACATTTGTCACTGTTCTTTTAAACGTCTGCAGCCCTCCCAACGCAACACTAAACGAAGGATAATTCAAATCCCCTTCTCGAATACTCAGTACTAATCCGCAAATCACTGTTCTATGAACAATAATTGAAACTTCTTCATCTTTGTACAAACCACAAAGATAAGGAATGTAATCATCAGGTTGAATGTCATAAACCAATCCTGGATCAGCTGCCTTTGATGGGTTGACATGTCCCGCACCCATCGCAAAAAAGTTCGCCGGTTGCAAATCTTGATCCGTAATTGGTTCCCCTTGAGGAGTTTTTATGTTTGCAGTAGTCATAATGGCAGATTTAATGGCAGCAGGAGACCAATTAGGATGAACACTCTTGATCAATGCTGCAATCCCACTTAAATGAGGACAAGACATTGATGTTCCTGAAATAACATTAAATGTCGATTTGGTGTTCGTGTCGTTGTCTAATGGGAATGGCCAAGCTGCGAGAATGTTGACGCCAGGGCCTGTTATGTCAGGTTTCAAGATCCCAGGGCTAGGGAGACAGGGGCCTCGAGAAGAGAAAGAAGCCATGGATGGAGCTGAAAAATCATCCCCGTCTCCAATTACGGTTCCTTTAAATGAGATTGATGCAGTTGGGTTCTGTGATGAGTTTATGTAGGATTTGATCAAGACTCCTGCTTTATAGCTAACATGTGTTGCTGGAAGAACATGAGCTTCAGACAGAGTACTAAATCCATCTTCTTCTTGATTTATGAGAATCATGGCTGCCCCACCAGCATTTTTCACTACTAATCCTTTTGCAACTCTCCCAACTCCTCCTTTTCCTTCACACACAACCACTTTACCTTTTACGTCCATATTTTCAAGTGAACCTTCACCACAAAATGCATAGGTTTTGTTCTCTCTGTTTCCAGCATAAACAAGTGGTAAAAATTTGGATGGAAAGTCATTTGGTTGGTAAAGAGATTCACCTTCATATTGTTCCCCATTTCCAAGCTTGGCAACCGCCACGATTCTTCGATTAATCGTACTTGCTCCAACTGTTAAAATCCATGGAGCGTCATTAGATAACGTACTATTTAAAGGCCCTGAATTTCCTGCAGAAGAACTCACAAAAATCCCCTTTTGAATTGCTCCGAATGTGGCTACGGCTATGTTGTCCTTAAAAAAGGGAACCGAGCGAGACCCAAGTGAGATCGATAGCACATCGACACCATCGTCAATAGCGGCATCTATCCCCGCAAATACGTCACTACTCGGGCAACGTTTACCGGAACAAACTTTATAAATTGCAAGGTGAGCTAAAGGCGCTATACCAGCCGCCTTGCCTTTAGCATTTCCTAAAGCTTCAGCGTCTTCCACAAAGGCACCAGCAGCTGTGCTTGCAGTGTGTGTGCCATGTCCTTTTTCATCATTTGGTGATTCCTCCATCAAGAAATTGTTTCCAAGGTTGAAAGTTCTTGCACCAATCAATTTGTTATTGCATAAAGAGCTATTAAATTCGCATTTCCCTTTCCATTTCGCCGGTGGTGGCGACATTCCTTCATCGTTAAACGAAGGATGATTTGGATGAATTCCAGTATCCAATACTCCTACGATCACTCCTTTACCAAAGTTTGAATTTTTCCATATCCCAAATTGTTGGTTCAACCCCAAATATTCAGGGGTATGAGTTGTGTGCAGACTCATTATAGTTTCAGGCATTGCTGATATGAAACCATCCTTCTTCTCCATAGCCTTCACTTGTTCTATTGTAAGTCTTGCAGAGAAGCCACTCATTACATTTCGATACGAATAAAGCAACTGCGGCTGCTCGACAGTGGTCTCTGTCGACTTCGGTATGAATGACATGTACCAACTTTCAATATGATCGTTTGAGGATTCACCCACAAGTCTGATTTTTGGCTGCTCCACATGGACAATGTAGGTTTGAAGTTTGCTTTGGAGGGGAGTAGTTGGAAGCTCAACTTTTGCCGCAACATGGCTCTCAATGTTGAGCAAGAAAAAAATAGAGAGGAAAGGAAGAACAACCATTTTTCTTTCCTTTCCTTTTGGATTAGTGTTTTGTGTTTGATCTAATTAACATATTTTTAATTTATAGAGAAAGAAATCAATTTTTTAAAATGTTGGATAATATTTTATTTAATAAATAATACAGGGCCTGATTCATACTAACAATTTTTTAAAAAAGAAACGAATAGAAAAATAGAAATGAGCATGTGGTGGATCTCTTTAAAAAAAAAAATTTGTGCAGAAAGTATATATTATTTCTTCGTTTAAGGACGAATGTTTATTTAATAAGGATGTCCCAAATTTTAAAATATTGATCTGGTCGAAAATGTTGATGTATATCAATAATTTTAAAAAATTCTTAATAAAGATATAGTCTATTATGGATAGATTTCAATAGGTAAACCTAAATTTTACTATATCTGTATTTTCTTTTATATTTTTTTTAGTGTTTTTTTATCTGTTTGTTATCTTTGTAAATATTCAATATTTTTATTTGAATTAAATTAGGTCGAGAAAAAAAATGACGAAAATATGAATAAGAGGTTATGTATTATGTAGAGTTGTAATTAAATGAGCTTATGTGAGAACTAGCTTATTTTAATATGAATATGTTAAAGTGAGGTTTTTTTCATGAGTAGGAAAATGGGATTACAACATTAATGTTTTGTTCCTCCATTTCTCCATCATTCCCTCCAACTTCTTTCGTCACATTTTGGAATCCAAAGTCAGAAATATTTTAATACAGTACGATACAAAAGAATTTATAAAATTATATTTATCACAATTTACATTCTATTCATAGCTAAAAAATGTCAAAATGTTCTATAATAAATTTCTATTGATATAAACTTTTATCGGTGATAAACTTTTATCAGTGGTATATATCTAATTTACTCATAACAAATTGTTTTTGAAAAATTTTTCTACTGACAAACTTAAATTTTGGGTAATTATATATATATATATATATATATATATATATATATATATATATATATATATATAATTATCTAGAAAAATCTGTCATATATAATTATATTTGTTACATAAATAATAATGTAAGACGTGGGTTTTTCCTAATTTACTCCTAGCAAATTATTTTTGGAAACTTTTTCTTTTGACAAACTTAAATTAATTGTAAATATAATTAGCTAAAACAATTTACTATATATAATTATATTTGTTCCATAAATAATAATATAACATGTGGGTTTATTATAATAACAACATCAACAACAACAATAATAAATGTTGGGAAGCCATGTATCAGGTATACAACTCCATTTAATCCAAGTCAGCACACGTGAGTCAAACTAGTCAAAATGGGTGATGTGGATTGATGTAAGTCGTGTACCCGGTACATGACTTCTTTCTATTTTTTTACAATAATTTGGGGATACACCTCATTTCTAAAATTTCTTTTCTTACTACCTTAGTTTTGTCATTATTTAAAAAAACATTATTACGAAAATATTCCTATTATTACTTAAAAAGAAACCATATATCAATCGTAGAGACCTATCATAAATAGAAATCCATCCTTAATACTCTACTAAGGGTATAAAATAATTTATTTTGTCTTTTGTATATTAATGTAACCGTAAAGAAATTGATCACAAGGAAGAAAATGATCAAAAAAATGGAACTGGAAAGTGTAACGATAAATCGATAAAGGTAGAGTGTTTTTAATCATCTATCCATGTGATTATCACTATTTAGTATTATAGTATTATATTAGTGGTAACCACAAAATAGAGTTTTAATGTAGACTTATACTTCTCATTAATTCAAGAGAGAAATCATAATCAAGAAGAATCGAAAACTGAAACGAGGATCAAGAATTTCAACAACAGTGACATATGCTCAATCTCATGTTAGGCTATCATGGAGAAAGGCCAAAATCAATGTTAAAATAACCCTTTGCCAAAAAAAAAAAAAAAAAACATGAAAAGTTATTTTAAAGAATTTTTGAATACCGTTTTAGTTTGGGTTCATGATGTTTAATTTGTAGTACAAATTATATTAGTTGGAGTTAGGGTTTCTAATTTTTTTTAAGATAAAAGTTTTGAAGTATGAAATTTAGCCAAGCCAATACTACTTTTTATTGGACTTATTATTTTATCTCTAAATTCAATAAAATCTTTATTCGTTCTCGATATTAATCTTTTTTAAACCAATGTATAATATAATATGTGATTAAATATTATCTTTTAAAGAAAAAGAAATTGAAGAATTCCGTTATAATTCTAGAAAATTGTTTAAAACATTATGTTATAATTCTAGAAATTTTGGGTAAACTTCAATTTTTTTAGAAGGAAAATTGTACTGGTATCCACTATGAGAATAGGTTTTAGTAATTATAACAGATACTTTTTAAATTTTGCAAATATGACAAATTTTAATTTCTAAAATATTTTGGAGATATTTTCAACTTTAACATTTTTATTATTCTCAAATTGCCCCCATACATTCTTCTCTCTTATCGATCATCTTCCTTTGATGCTTCATCTTCCACTTTCTCTTCTTTTTTGTAAATCTCTATATCATATTTGTATTCATAATAAAAAATTAATCTAATAAGAAAAAATGTTTGTTTTTCTCAAACACTATTTTTCGTCGGTTTTATGTAGGTTCTCTCAAAAAAATTTAAAAAAAAAACAATAAAAAACTGTCGTTCATTTAATCTCCGTTTTCGGCATCTTTATCTCCTTCTTCTTCTTTTTTTCACCATTTTTTATCCAGATTTTCAATCATCGTTTTCTGTTAAATTTAAGTTCTTTTTTCAAACTTCTTTCAAATGGTTGCTTTCAAACACGACAACATTCTCACTTTTTAAAATACATTTCATTTTAAATATTTTATTATTCTCAAACTATCATTCACTAACTTATTTTCTTCTTCCGTTTTTAATGTCCTAATCATCTCGTATTTCTTCTCTCACTTTTTAAGGCCCCAATCATTATTTTTTCTTCCACTTTGTACTAGTTTTGTATATTAATGTTGTGATGTATTTATATTATATGTATTAGTTGGTTGATATACTTACTACATGATTTCCATTTATTTTCAAATTTTATGCAATTCAATGTTGTATTATTATTAAGTATATGAATGATGTAACTTAGTGTAGCAAACCTATAATATGTATCAAAATGTACTAGTGAAGTATATTAAGTGTATCATTAGAATCTCAAGTGTATCACGTGTATTTTAATCAATCGAGTGTATCAAATGATATAAAAAATATACCAACAGTACATCAAGGGTATCAAACATATGAACTGCATTAAGTGTATTAAATCTGTCGAGTGTATCATTGAAAGTATAAAATGTTTTATCAATAGCATATTAAGTGTATCAAACTTATTAACTGTATTAAACCTAATCAAGTGTATCGATAATGTAATGTATCATGCTTAGTGCATCAAGTGTCCTTAATTAATTAAGTGTATTTTCAAAGTTTAACAAATATATCAACAACATATCAAGTGAATCAAACCAATGATGTGTATCAAGTGTTATTTAATTCTTCGAGTGTATCAAGTGTTATTTAATTCTTCGAGTGTATCAACAAAACATAACAAGTGTATCAACCATACATCGAGTGTAGCAACAACACATCAAGTATATCAACAATACATCAAATGATGCGTGAAAATGTTGATAATTCTAGTGGGTAGATTTGTAATTAAATGTGGGATGAGTTTGAATTTTACGATTCTTACAAATTTAAGAGTGGTGTGGTATGAATCTAATTTATCGAACTAATTTTGCTAAATTTAAGAGTCCTTTTCTAGAAAGTACAATAAAATAATAAATAAATTGACATGAGGAAAGAGAAGATAATAAATATTTTTGTCGGATCATTTAAGTTCACTTCGTTGTTGAACCACAAATTTCTTTCCCTCTATTTCATTCATATATCATCCTCCTCAATATGTTTCTGTTTTCTTTCTTTTTCATCATTTAATTCCCATTATTGTATAAAAGGTGACACACCAATTTTCTTCCCTTCCATTTTAGTTTCTTGCTTTTACCTTTGGACAAAATTTTGAATGCATTTTAAGTTGCATTTAAAAAAAAAAAAAAAACATACATTGAGTTGTCTTAACTATATTGTTTGTTTATGTGTTCGACTTTTTCTTTCTTTTCAGATTTTCATTATTATTTTTTCTAATTTTCCCCTGCCGTGTGGCTAAAGTAAGTTTCAAAAAGTAGATACAATTGTGGTGGAAATTTTCCATCATTTTTTAGATATCCATGGAAAAGAAAATTTCATTTTCACGAAATTCAACAAAGAAATTATTCAATTTTTATTTTTTTTGAAAATTAAATTGTAAATACTGATTTTATTTTCGAAGGTAAATGCACTTACGGTTCTTGAGATTTAAAATTCATATATATCTGATCCCTAAAGTTTGAAAACAGACACTTTAGTCTCTAACGTTTGCTAAATAATTTTAAATGGTTACTAGCTTAACTTTAACTCAATAGAATACTTACTAGACCGTTAATTGCTGGCGTGAACATTAGTTATAGATATAATTGATAATTGATATTATAATATTTTTTTTGTTTTTTCTAATATAAAATTATCTTTGGTTTTTCTTTTTAATAACTGGTATTTATAATAATATTTTTTTCAACTATACAAGCATCTTTAGTTTTTTGTTTTTCAATAATATTCTTTTTTTTTTTTCAAATATAAAGTTAATTAATTCAAAGACCATTTGGAAGTATTTAGCAAATGTGGAATCAAAGTGTTTGTTTGGTTCATTTTATCCTACTATCTAATATTCATATACGTGGAATCTCTTTATCCTCCAACCATTTTAGACATGTGTTACAAATTTCCACTAAAGTTATATTGAGATTACATTTCTACTGGAGGAGGATTATACACAAACCATCTCAGTCCTACAATGCTGACCTACATATTATCTTTAGCTCCTAAATTTAATAAAAAATATGGTTTTCATCGTTCACTTGTAACCATTTTGGAAGTGATAATGTCAATAAACAAATGATTTTGGCCGACCAAGAAAAGAGAAAAGTGATTTTAACTGCTCCCAATCACATACTACGTACAAGAAATTTAAAACAAAAAAATAAATAAATAAAAATAAAAACTTTTTTCCCTACGTATATATAATCAAATGTTGAGGCTTACATTTCTTCATCCTCATTCATCAAAGTGGTAAGAGATGGACTTGTTGTGGATCTTCATTGTTCTACTTTCCATAACATGGCTAATTTCAATGATATCAAAAACAAGAACAATCGCCAAGCTCCCTCCCGGCCCAAAGCCATTGCCTCTCATTGGAAACCTTCTAGCTCTTGGCGATCAACCCCACAAATCTCTAGCCAATCTCGCCAAATCCTACGGCCCCATCATGACCTTAAAACTCGGCCAAGTCACCACCGTCGTCATCTCCTCCTCCGCCATGGCCAAACAAGTCCTCCAAACCCACGACCAATTTCTCTCCTCCAGAACCGTCCCCGACTCCATGACCACTCACAACCACGATCTTTTCGGCCTCCCGTGGATGCCCGTTTCACCTCTCTGGCGAAACCTCAGACGAGTTTGCAACACCCAGTTGCTCGCCCCCCGGATTCTCGACGCCAACGAGAACCTCCGACGAGGCCAAGTGGAAGAGCTGGTGACAGAGATATCTAGATGTGCTTTGAAAGGTGATGAGGCAGTGGACTTTGGAAAAGTGGCGTTTGTGACTACGGTGAATTTGCTTTGGAATACCATTTTTTCGGAGGATTTTGTGGACCCAAATTCGAAAATTGGGAGAGAGTTTAAAGTGGCTGTAAGAGGGATTATGGAAGAAGCTGTGAAACCGAATTTTGGAGATTATTTTCCATTGTTGAAGAGATTTGATGTGCAGGGAATTAAGAAGAGACAGAGTGTTTATTTTGATAGGATTTTTGATGTGTTGGAGCAGATAATTGATGAACGGATTGATGAACAGAAAAAAAGTTTCGGTTCTAATAAGATTAAACACGATTTCTTGCATTATCTTCTCAACCTTGGTGATGAAAATAGCGATATCAAGTTGGGGAGGGATGAGTTCAAACACTTATTAGCGGTATCTACTTCAACTCCTTCTTCTTCTTCTTTATTTTATTTTATTATCATTTTTAATTTGTTGTTAAGAATCAAAATTTTAATTATTTGGTTTAAAGTTTGGATTTGTTAATTTACAACTTACTTGGAGTTCTGTTTAAGAATGGGGTGCTTGTAAAAATAAAAAAAAATGTTTATGATAATAAGTTTCATGTCACTATATTTTCTAAATTGTAAAAGTAGCAAATTTAAAGATAGTTGTTCGATGGTCATCTAATATCTTAATTATTCGTCATATTTGCATATTTTCAACATACAAAAAAGAAATGCTATGGCAGTTTTTTTTTAAATTTTTTTGCCATGCAATTTCTCCTTTTAAGAATCAAATTTGGGTATGCATAACAAACTAAAATATACTAAAATTTCACCAGCTATAAATGGTAACATCGATTAAAATCTAAAATTATGTTATATTTAGTTCATAAATTGTTATGAACTAAAATATTTTTAAATAGAAAATGCAGAAAGGATTTATTGTGTTATAAACTATAACTTATAATGTGGTGGATTGAGAAGGACGTCACAATTTTTGGGTTTAGAGAATAGTTCTCCCCCAATTTAGTGTCTCTTTAGCCACAATTTGTTAGGTGTTAATTTTTTTCTTTACTATTTTGGCTTAAAAAAAGTCGTGCATACTAAGTTTAATTGCATGATTTCACATGAATTTTATTGTTTGTTATTACACAAAAGAGAATGATTTGAAAATCTTTCATTTTAGATCCTATTTTTACTTAAAAACTCTTATAACCAAAATGGTTGGATTTTTCAAAATTTCATAGGTTTTCAAAGTAAGTTACATAATTAATTAACCTATTTATTTTCTATTTACAAATGATAAAAATTCCATATTGGTAAATTCTTTACCTTTCTCTTTCTTTTCGATTAAACATGAAATTTTAAATACATCCGTTTCAAATCTTTGTGCATCCAAACAAAATAAACAAGTTAAAATCATTTCTGAAATTTCACATCATTTTTCAACTTTTTTAATCCAAACAAAGGTTATTAAAAATGGGTATTTTTCAAAATAGAAAAAAAAAACAAATTATTTACTTTGCATGAAAAAAAAAACACTGAAAATAAAATTGATTGTACTTAGATGTTTTTACGGCTAAATATTTTGTGAACTTTTATATTTTTTGACAATTTCTCTTTTAGAAGTTTGTTTTACGGAATGACAATTTTTTATCAGACAACTAGTCCATGGTTGATGTTGAATCGTATCTATTATCTTAGCTTTCAGCCTTCAACAACATATATAGCTTTCATGACAAATAATATTTCTTCTATCCTTTTCCCAAAATTAATTTTTTCTTTTGTTGGGTAGTTGAAGTGAGTTGTCCCACTCAATTATTGGCCTTTTGATTTTCTTTTCCTTTTCTGTGGTTGAACTCCAAGAAAAAGAAAAACAATGGTTTGTTTTCTTTTCCTTTCTATAATTTGCCTAAGCAATAATGTTAAATGTATTTCATCCAGATTAATTTGTTTCCTAAGTTTCTAGTAGATTTTTTTTTTTTTATTAAAGATTTGATTGTTGTTCTATAGGTACTATTCATTGCTGGAACCGACACAAGTTCTGCAACATTCCAATGGGCAATGGCGGAGCTATTAAAAAACCCACAAAAGCTATCAAAAGCTCAACAAGAAATCCGAAGTGTAATAGGAAAAGGAAACCCAATTAAAGAATCAGACATTTCAAGGCTACCTTATTTACAAGCAGTGATTAAAGAAACTTTGAGATTGCATTCCCCTCCTTTTCTTCTACCTCGTAAAGCATTAGAAGACGTCGAAATTTCAGGTTTCACAATCCCAAAAGACGCTCAAGTGCTGGTAAATTTATGGGCGATGGGTCGAGATTCGAACGCATGGAAAAATCCGGAAGTATTCGAGCCAGAGAGGTTCTTGGAGATGGAAATTGATATTAAAGGCAGAAATTTTGAGTTGGTTCCATTCGGTGCTGGAAGAAGGATTTGCCCTGGGTTGTCATTGGCTATGAGAATGTTGCCTTTGATGTTGGGTTCGGTTCTTCATTTCTTTGATTGGAAGCTTGAAGATGGTTGTGGACCTGATGATTTGAATATGGATGAAAAGTATGGAATCACTCTTGAAATGGCTTCTCCTTTGAGAGCTTTCCCACTTCTTGTCTAGTTTTATATATATTATTTTCAATATAAACTAGTTTTATGTTTTCCTTTATGGATGTTGATTCTCAAAAATAAATGTGCATGAAGCCCCAATTGATGGTCAATTTAAATGCTTCACTCAAAAGACTATATGATTAACTTATCTATGGGCCCCATATTTTATGGTCTGTTTACATAATGCACAAAAATAATTAGGAAAACTGTAGCAAATAGTAGAACAAAGAAAATAATTCAAAAATATAATGCAACATTTAGATTTTTTTTAAATATAACAAATATTGACAGGTATTAGAATTTTAAGTTTACCATTTACGCACGCATTTCAATCTTGATATCATCAATTTGTGATAACATATTTTTTAAATTAAAAGCTAAACTAATAATAATATTGGTGTTGATATTCATTGATAAAGATTTTTAATGAAAATAACTAATAATACAATCTCTCGAATTAAAAGCAATTGTTAATAACAACGATAGATTTAAGAAATGTGCAATGACTTAAATGGTATTTATGGCAATTGACCTAAATAACTTGTTACTAAGGTTGGTTTGCTTATTTCATTAAAGACAAAATTGAAGCTTAATTTCCAATATGGTTAATATCTATTAATAAATATATGTAGTTAGCTTTTATATTTGAAATATTTATTAATAAGATATTCAGTTGGCTAATAAAGATATTGTGTTGGTTGGGGTCGTTTCAATATATTTTCAAGTTGGTTATTATTTATTAATAAATTGGTGGAGTTGGCTGTTTTTTTCGTGACGGACTTTTTTTTACCTTGAAAATATTAACTTGTGGTTGTAAGGTATTGTTGTGGTTGAAGTGTGGAAAATATGCAACAAAGTTATGTGCCAGAGAGAAAAAGAGTTTTCTCGAAAATATTCATATTTGTGGAAGTTTAGGGACTTGTTTGACCTATGAGTTACGATACCGCACACCAAAGATAGGAGATTAAAGCAAATCAAGAATACTTGATGATCAAATTGCAAGTGGCTATATATTGTGGATGTTTAGAAACTTCTTTGATCTATGAGTTACGATACTAAAGATAGGAAATTAAAGCAAATCAAGAATACTGGCAACTTGCAAATGGCTATTGTTTGTTTTTGTACGATTGAAGTTCTAATATTTGAGTCAGTTCATAGACAGTAAGTTGATCTATGTGTAAGAGTATTGTACTTTAATTAAGTCATACATGAGCAATATAATCTCTTATCATGAGTCTGAAGCCTCCAAATAGGTCTAAGGCTCCAAATCATGGGTCTAAAACTCCGTAGATGTATTGTCATCAAAATGAATTACCGGAGTTTGATGTGTTTTATGCTTTTATATATTTTCATGTGTTCATTAATGTCTTCTCTATGCTTTTAAATAATTTCAAAGTAAGTTGTTCATTAATGTGTTCGGATGCTTTTATATATTTCCAAAGTTGTTCATTAACCATAAACAAAAATACATGCCAACGAGTCAGAATATAGTCATAATCAAGGGTCACTTGATGATCATCTTCATCCAAACCATCAACCTCTAGTAGATTTGTTCGATGACTACCTTCTGTCGACCAAATAACAAGCTTCTCCATTTGAGTTTCCTTCATGTTTATTGCTGTCCATACCAAATCGATTGGAAGATTCCTACTTCGCCTGCTTCCTCCTGAACCGTTGCTCTATCTGAGATATTTATTGGTAGGTCTCTCTAAAAAAACCGCATCCATGCTAAATATCCAACAAAAGTATAGTCCAAAAGAAAAATATAACCAAGCAAAAGAAACTAAAACAACAAACAGAGTCCGACTAAACAGTAACTGGAAACTACAAAAAAAAAACACATACAAAGAAAATTGTATCCCACAGCAAAAAGATTACACAACAAAGATTCAAACAGAATGCAGCACAAAACAAAACTTAAGAAAGACCGATAAAAATTGCTACTTTTTAACCCAGAGAAAGAGGATGACAATGTTTTGGTTTTTTTTTAGTATGATCATGAAGAGAGAAAAAAGAAGAAAAGAAAAAAAATACTGATGGGATGACGCCGGCAAGAAGACGACTGTGCTTGAAATGTGAAAGTTTCTATAAAGAAATCCAAAGAAATCCAACAAAACGGACGCAAAATCAGCAGATTTTTTTTATAAAAAAATACATAAGATGTGGCCCAATTAATTTGCACCACGTAACTGGATGCCTAGCCTGCACCTAAGTTTGAGTCACGTCACCAATGGAAGTCGTCATCTTTCTTCATCCTCTGCCATTTCAGTCCCACTTTAAGAAATAAGTCAGCGTAATCTGATTAAAAAATGACTCACTTTCTTCATCCCTCTAGTTCTCTTCGTTCGTTGGGCAAAGGGTTTCTATTTCCCTCTTCTTCCTCTTTCCTTCAGTCTAATTCAATCGCATTGCGATCCTTCTCGTGTCAAATGTCGGCCGATTCTCCAATTCGGACTCAATCCATCACCATCCCTTGCCAACTCGACCAACCTATTCAGATTCTCGCCGCACCTGGTGTCTCTGATTCGGACTTCCGGTAAGTTCGATTTCCTTTCTAATCTTCTTATAATACCAATTTTTATGCAGGCTTTGTTGATTACTTTTGAATTTTCTCGATTTTATCTTCTGGGGTTCCTTTTTCAATGCTCTATATTGCAGTAATGCTATCGATTCATCGTTGTTCAAACAATGGCTGATGAACTTGCAAAGTGAGAGTGGGATTTTGACCAAGGGAGCCATGTCCCTGAAGCGTGTTCTTATTCAGGTTTTTGAAAATGACCTCGTCGAGTTTTACTCTTGTTTTCACTTCTTGGTTATAAGGTAATTGAGGAATTTTTGGTTTAGGGAGTTGATATGTTCGGAAACAAAATTGGATTTCTCAAATTTAAAGCTGATGTCTATGATAAGCAAACCGGGAAGAAGGTAATTGGGTGATTACCATTTATTTGTTTTGTTGCTTAATTTGTTTAAGTCTTGTTTAATTGAGATAATGATCAACTTAACTGAACTGTTAAGAACACAAGGATTACTTGGGAAGTGATATTTAGTTTTAAAAATTGCTCTCATACATGCTCTAGTCGTATCTCTTTCCTTTATGTTAGATAGAATTAAGTCATGCTAGTTAGTATTATGCTAAAGAAATCAATGAGACACTAATGTAAATTTGGGTGATCGATCAATGCTGCCGTTTCTTTAATTTCTTTTTTTACGAACTAAAACTTGTATAGGTTCCAGGTATTGTTTTTGCAAGAGGACCTGCTGTTGCTGTTCTTATCCTTCTGAGTTGTGAAGGAGAAACTTATGCTGTCCTGACTGAGCAGGTTGATCTTTATTTCATTTATTTTGTTATTACTTTTTGAAGTTCATTGGTTTTATTGAGATTAAAGTGTTCGCCATGTAATTGAATTTTAATGACTGCCAGAAGTTACAACTTTTAGGTTGTTTATGTTGTAGAACACTTCTTGAAATTTGCATTCTTGATTACACTGAACTAAAATTTTGTATTTAAGGTTAGAGTTCCTGTTGGGAAGCTCATGCTGGAATTGCCTGCTGGTATGTTGGATGATGATAAGGGGGATTTTGTTGGCACTGCAGTTCGAGAGGTCTGATTTCTGTCTCATGATCTCGATCTTTTGATGTGATGTGACTTTATGTTATTTTAATTTGGAAAAAAAAGTTCCCAAAGTTTATGCTGTTGTGCTAATATGTACTGTGATTTGAGATTTCATTATTTTTTCTTTATGAAATTTTTGTTTTATCTTTAGATTTTTCCCATTTTATGCTGAAGTTGAATAAAATGTTGGTGAGGTTGATACTTACAGATGTGTGGAAGAAAAAATTATTGCACATAAAAGTACTAACATTTGAATGAAGAATCCAAGTTATGCTGGTCTTCATTAAAAGAAGATTGAAGGTTTCCTTCGACAATTTTTTGATGTGTTATTTGATGTGGTAACAATGCAGGTTGAAGAAGAAATTGGCATTCAGTTAAGGCTTGAGGACATGGTTGATCTTACTGGCTTCTTGGACCAATCAACTGGATGCAGAGTCTTTCCTTCTCCTGTAAGTTCACATTTTAACATATTTCAATGTTTGAAAAATTGGTAGTCGTGACTCGTGCGTAGGTTAGTTTTCTTTTTAGATTCTTAACGATCCATGATCGGTTAATTTGCAAAAGGTTTATTAAGAGCTACTGTCTTTTGGTAATATAAGGTACTCATTAAAGAAGAATTATAAGTTTGTCAAGTTTCCAGCCAAAGAGAATTATATTAAGGAAATAAAAGCAGGCAATGCCGATTACAACTTCCAAGTTCCCTCACCAGCCTATGATACTCAAACCTCACTCTCCCTACCGAGTATTACCGAACAAGTTTCATCTTTTCCAACTCACTCAATTGTGACTTACCCTTTTTGCAACAATTGTGTACGTCTCAACACTTGGAGGCTTATCACAGTTCTAAGGAAATCATCATACAAAAGCCACATCCAACACAACATCTTAGGTTTAGCCTTTAGGCATCGTATTTTTGTAGATTTCCCAATTGCTTTTGTTTTGCATATTATCATGACTAAACGTTATCACATATCATGCATGTTCATGATTAGGGAGGATGTGATGAGGGAATCGGTCTCTTCTTGTATCGAGGATCTGCTAGTAAAGAGACAATAGCAGAGCTGCAAGGAAAGGAAACCGGTCTCAGGGATCATGGTGAGCTTATTAAGGTTCATGTTGTTCCTTATGAAAAATTATGGCGAGTTACAGCAGATGCAAAGGCTCTAATGGCCATTGCACTCTATGAAATGGCTCAGAAGGAAGGGCTTTTGCCTTCTTTAAAACCATGATAGTGTGTTTTCTATTCACCCTATATATGATCTTTCACCTTGAACCTTGGCAAACGTTTTCTTTCTTCAGTTCCAACTTTTGCTGGGTTATGTAAAAGGGTAACAAGTTCCTTAACACACTTGTCTCAAGACAAGATCAATAACGAACTACCTTGCATTGACCAACTTTTAATTTTTTGTTACTAACAAAATCAAGTCTGCACTTCTAGGACCAAAATGTGTGTTTTCTTTTTCATAAAAGACAGATCATCCGTAATTCAACCAAAGTTAAAGAGTGTAACTTTGAGTAAAGTTAGCTCTATAATATTTCAAGCGAGGACGGATTTCACCACATCGATTTGCTGTCATGATGTTTTGAGGCATTATCAAAATTCAAACTTTGCCTTCAGTCTTATCTAATATAAACGTATGGATATGAGTTCTTCAATTTAATAATTTTAGTCCACAGCACCACAACTATTAGTTTTTCTTTTCTTCTAAAAACCAAAAGCTAAGGTTCACCACAAAATGACATATATGAACCTCAAGTTTGCCAATCATTGTAACATGTCAAGTTACATAACGACAATTTCAAAGCCTAATAAACAAATAGTCAATAAAATTCAAATATCCTATCATATATATTGTCATCAATACGAATCATTCAACTTAACCAGCCAAAACTCCTAGCAGGCCTAATCACAAGGCTCCAATGGCAATATGTTAATGCCTTTGAAAGTTTCTTACACAACCGCCGGCCATGACTGCCCCCTTTGTCACATATAAAACTTCCTATTTGGTGTGAGTTCACCAACACCATCAAGCCTTAGCTTTTTATCTTAAACATGGTTCTTCTGCCTTCTCTTTTTCTCCTTCTCTTACTCAACTTCCATGGCTATGAGGCTCAAGTAACCGAGCTTCCATTGAGTAATCTTCATACTTACATTGTCCATGTGAAGAAACCGGAGGTAGTTGATGATCTTGAAATTTGGCATAGATCATTTTTACCAACGAGTTTGGACAACGAAGAGGAGCAACCGACGTTGCTGTATTCATACCGAAATGTCATGAGTGGTTTTAGTGCAAGACTTACTGAAGAACACGTTAAAGCGATGGAAGAGAAGGATGGTTTTGTGTCAGCTAGACGTGAAACGATAGTGCATTTGCACACGACTCACACTCCTGATTTTCTAGGATTGAACCGTCAATTTGGGTTTTGGAAAGATTCGAACTTTGGAAAGGGAGTGATCATAGGAGTGTTAGATGGTGGAATCACACCAAACCATCCTTCATTTGATGATGCGGGAATGGCGCAACCACCAGCCAAATGGAAAGGAAGATGTGAGTTTAATTTCTCTGCTTGTAACAATAAGCTTATAGGTGCAAGATCTATGAATCTCGCATCACAAGCCTTAAAGGGAAAGATAACAACATTGGATGACTCTCCTATTGATGAAGATGGCCATGGAACTCACACGGCGAGCACTGCTGCCGGTACTTTTGTTGACGGTGCTGAGGCACTAGGGAACGCTTTCGGTACTGCTGTTGGGATGGCACCGTTAGCTCACCTTGCCATTTACAAAGTTTGCTTTGGAGAAGATTGCTCTGATGTTGACATTCTTGCAGGACTCGACGCTGCTGTTGAAGATGGTGTTGATGTGCTCTCGATATCACTCGGGGGCCCATCAGTACCATTCTTCGCAGACATTACGGCCATAGGTTCATTTGCAGCGATTCAAAAGGGGATTTTTGTAAGTTGCTCAGCTGCTAATTCAGGTCCTTTTAATGCCACATTGTCCAACGAAGCTCCATGGATTTTAACAGTTGCAGCTAGCACAATTGATCGAAAAATCACAGCGACTGCAAAGCTTGGAAATGGAGAAGAATTTGATGGCGAATCTCTGTTCCAGCCAAATGATTTTCCACAAACATTATTACCACTTGTTTTCCCTGGTGAGAAGAATGAAACGGTAGCATTATGTGCAGAAGGATCATTGAAAAACATTGATGTAAAAGGGAAAGTTGTAGTATGCGAGAGAGGAGGAGGAATTGCAAGAATTGCGAAAGGGGTTGAAGTGAAAAATGGTGGTGGCGCAGCCATGATCCTTCTCAATGCGGAATCAGATGGCTTCACTACTGAAGTAGATGCTCATGTTCTTCCGGCAAGTCATGTCAGCCACACAGCGGCACTGAAAATCAAAGCCTACATAAACTCAACAACATACCCTACAGCCACAATCTTATTCAAAGGAACCACAATTGGTGATGACTTCTCTCCAGCCATAGCTTCTTTCTCATCTCGAGGTCCCAGCCTCGCAAGCCCCGGCATCTTGAAACCGGACATAACTGGTCCTGGTGTCAGCATTTTAGCAGCATGGCCATTCCCATTAGACAACAACACAAACACAAAATCAACATTCAACATAATTTCAGGAACATCCATGTCTTGTCCTCATCTCAGTGGCATTGCAGCTCTGATCAAAAGTGCTCATCCTGATTGGTCACCGGCTGCCATTAAATCCTCTATAATGACAACCGCTAACATAACAAATCTTGAAGGCAACCCAATTCTTGATGAAACTTTGCAGCCAGCGGATTTGTTCGCTATTGGAGCAGGTCATGTAAACCCATCAAAAGCAATAGACCCAGGATTGGTTTATGACATTCAACCTGATGATTATATTCCTTATCTTTGTGGATTAGGATACACCAATAACCAAGTTTCACTTATTGCTCATAAACCAATTGATTGTTTAACAACATCAAGCATCCCAGAAGGAGAACTCAACTACCCATCCTTTATGGTCAAATTAGGACCGGTGCAAACATTCTCGAGAACGGTTACTAGTGTTGGCAGTGGACGTGTCGTTTATAACGTCGTCATTGAAGCACCGGAAGGGGTTTCTGTAACAGTCCGACCAAGGAAGCTAAGTTTCTCGGCATTGAACCAAAAAGCAACGTATTCAGTAACGTTTAAGAGAAGTGGTTCAATCAGTCCCTCGATTGAGTTTGCTGAAGGATATCTAAAATGGGTTTCTGCTAAACACGTAGTTAGAAGTCCGATATCTGTTAAGTTTGTATGAGTTTGGTTTAAACAATGACAGACTTGCATTTTTCAAGGTTGTAGTAAATCGTTTAACTATAATAAAACCAATCTATGTTACCATAAATGTTGCTATCTCTATTTATTAGGCATATTTGTACTTTCTTTTCTTGTATTTCTTTTTACCTCATTCAACTAGCCGAGGTCCATCCCATCAGAGTCCATGGTGGCCGATCATGCAAGACAAACTGTGACACTTGTGGTTAGTGAAGCTTAGATCTACTGCTGGTCCCATAACACCCTGCCCGATGTTACCTACCAAACTTATGATGTGGGTGGGTAACCTCTAAAATTGCTAAGATGTGGTGCGTTGACAAAAGATCCAAAGTTGATTATGGAACTCTAAAAATGTTCAGATTTTCAAAATATGTGGCTTAACACAAATTTTCTAAATATGAGAACACATTCACATAGGTGTTCATCTAGAAAATCACTCCGGGGTACAAATCTAGTGGTTTGAAAATCACTTCTAGCCTAAAGCTCTTCGTTCTCAATCATTCTAAAAACCCATACTTCCACAAAATTCTCAGACATTCTAAAATCATATTCGTCTTTCTTAAACAACTTTTCTCAAAAGTGACAGCACTTGAACCATGAGATTTCTAAAAATTTACTTTTCATAAACTCCAATAATATAAATAAGTCATCATAACTAATGCACTATACAGAAGCATATATCTCTTGAAATTCAATTATGTTAAATCAAGATACCATGAACATAGATTTCTTTCAAGAAATGAGCTCAAGTTCAAGTACCTAATTTAATGGTAAATCACAATTTTTTTTAAAAAAAATACTAAAAGAAAATTCTAAATTTCTAAAACCCAATAGTATTTGGCAAAATAACCACTTATCAAAGTACTATTCCAATCTCAAGTTGGCCAATCTATCTCTTTCAAAAAAATATCTCAAGTTAATGTCCAAATTAATAGAATATAGCACTAATAATTAACTCAACAACCCCTAAGTTCTCTAAAAACTCGTAACTTAGCCTAACATTTTTATGACTTTGACTTTAATTTTAACAAAATAATCAAAGTTCTTGTTCATAAGAAAATTCTCCTATACTCGTTTTTCTTCTCCGAAAATCGAATACTTTTACTCTCAACCCCTTCCTTTTTCCTTCCTCGATTTCATATTAAGCATTGGTTTCTCGTTTTTATAAGAAAAAAAAACCATAAGTTGTAAGGTAAATTAAAATTCTCAAATCATCAAAGTTCTTAACAAAAATAAGAAAACCCATAATTATTTCTCTTTAAAATATCCACCTCTTAGAAGAAAAAAAAAACGCAATTAAATATATATTACAGAGCACATTTTCAAAGAGAAAATTCAAATTAAGACTTTGAATTAGGATCCGATTAGATTGATTTATTAGATAGAAGTCGAACAAAATACACTTAAAAAATTATTGGAATTATTCCTAAAGATCATAAACTAGTCCTAAACACTTCGAGGGAATTAAAAGTTATTAGAAGTATAGTTATTAAACGACACTAAATGACAGTCCGTTAATCTCACTAGAAAGTGTCTGAAACTAAATATAAAATCATTCGGATTGAGTTCTAATTGTGAAGCATTGCATAATATTCATAATTAAATATTTGCAATTCAACATTTTAAAATAAAAGGTAAACCAATAACTTATTGTGCTTTTCTTGTTTTGTAATATCTTCAAAAGAAAAGGAAAAAAAGAAAAAAAGGGCATGGGTTTCCATTTTGGGAAGAGAGAAAAGAAATATTGGGCATGATTGGTGTCTGTCTTGTTGTTATTAATAATTTGAGATTGTTTAAATCAAAAGATATGGTAATTGAGATCTCAATCTCGTGTTGCTCATGTGCTACGTTTTCTTGTTGACCTTTCATTGTATTAAATACAATTTTGATTGATTTGTATATTCCCAAGTGTACATGTAGTGAGTTGGTAAGTTATATTAGTTTTTTAGTGCAGAATTTTAAATATAAATGGATGCTTCTTAGGAAGAGATCTATTTTATTTTTATTTGGTTAAAAAATCAATGCACAAGATCCACGCTTTTAGAGATGAGACTTTCATTATATTTACTTCTGTAAAAGTTTTTCCACATATGGAAGTAATTTTGTCCTCAATATATGTTTTTTTTTTCTTCTTTCTCAAACTAAAATCATTTGATTATAAACATCGTTATAGTAATTTTAGAGATAATAATCTAGTGTATACAAACATATTTAGAAAAAAATATAAATATATATATAATAAAGTCTACCATTTTTACTGCTACTAAACTTGTATCATCTATTAGTAATAAATCATCATTAATATGGTCTACCACTATAGACAATAAAAATCTATCATCGATATACTTTATTATATTTTTAAATATGTCTAAATTAAAAAAAAAATTGTTTTCAGAAGGAAGTTATTTCGGCTATAATTAATAATTATGTGACTTTGATAGCTTAATTATAAGCCAAATTGTGACGTAACAAGAATATTCTTAAATTAATGTTGGTAGGGACTATCAATGACAAAATTGAATAGTTTAATTATGATTTATGTTTGGACTATTAATTCAGCAACTTTACTTTTATTCTTTGTTTATTCTGATCATCTCACTAATAGAATTTATATTAAGTTTGGCTAAGTTCATGTCCACCTCTAAATTAAATTAATTAGCAACCAAAGGAATAGTTTCTATATATGACTTATAATATCGGTAAGATGAATTTATTATTATTATTATTATTTTTACTTCGATGAGATTTCAAATTTTATTTTTCTTAATAAGATAAAATTTCATTAGAACTTCTTTCGCGCTTTAATATCATATAAGGTATACAAAATTTTATCTCAAAATTAATTAACGATAGTGAGAGAGATATACCATATTAGTAACTTTCCTACCTTTTCTTTGAGGTAAGATCACAACAAAAGTGAAATCATAAAAGATTCCATTGGGTTTGAATAAAAGAACTGAATACTCTTGTTTTTATTCAAGTACCACACTTAATATATATGTGATTATTTTTGTATCTTTTTCACTTTTTCCCAAGTCGATAACCTATAGTAATAAAATAATAATATTGATAAAATTGAATTATAAAATTGTCGAAGTAAGCTTAATTTAATGATAATTGACAACGCTTCTTCAAGATTGTTATTACACTAAAAAATCTTGTTAAAATTATGTTTATATTTAAGAAAAAAATTGTTTAGCATGCAATATTTTACTATAATTGTAACAGAAAAACTTTACAAACAAACAAATCAATCCAATATTCATCGAAATATTATAATAAAAACCAAAATCAATAAAACATCACTTTTTTTAGTAAACAATGGAGATCCAACCTTTTGCCCTAGAATAGTAACAAAAAACATTATCTTTAGGCTATTTGACCCACTATGATCAATAGCGGATCTAGAAAATATTGACAGGGGATTAAAAGAAAAATATGAAAAATAAATTACATAGGAAGGATGTGAAGTGGGTGGAAAGGGAGTTGAAAGTCAAAGTAACCACTAAGCTAATGACAAATATTAATTATTAAGTAATTTTTTTTTATATATATTATGTAAAGACAATAAAGTTGAGGAGGTCTGGTGCGTATGATAAATCCGCCGTTGACTATTGATCTCCAATTTGGTGCTATAAATAAAGGGATAATTAGATTTCCAAAATATTGTGCTATTTCCAAAATCTTCCTCACGATTCTCTTAATCTCTCCCTTTCAAAAAACTCATTTGCTATTTTTTTTTTAAAAAAAATTACTAATGGAATTAGATTGTATTCAATCTCCATTCCCTTTTGATCAAGTAGATGAGTTATTTCCACTCCCTTCTCTTTCCCCTATAGACCTTTCTGTTGCTCACCCTCCATTGATCGCTTCCACCAACAACACCAACAAAAATATCTCCCAAAAGCCAAAAAATAGACGCGGGCGAAAGTCCCCGAACACTTCGGCCGATATTGAGGAGGAGAACCCGAACGAACATAAAAAAGAAGAAGATTATCCACAGAGATGTTGAGCGCCAAAGAAGGCAAGAAATGTCCACTCTTTATGCCGCTCTTCGCTCACTTCTGCCGGTGGAATATCTCAAGGCAAAACTCATCAATGCCTCATCACATGTTATTTTATATATTTATTATCACTAAATAATTAAGATAAACTAAAATACGTATTTTGAAAGTAAATGAAAATGAAACATTTTCTGAGAGTTCGACCCAAAAAAAAAAAAAAAAAAAAAGCAATCATCATGATATAGAATTTCAAAATCCACCATTATTTGGCCTTCTGCATTATATTATTTCGCAATAACTTAAAGAAAAATTAAATAAAAATGTTGTAATATTTGTTTGTGAAAAATTACAGGTATATGTGACCACATGCATGAGACAGTGAAATACATACAACACATGCAAACCAAGATTCAAAAGCTAAAAAACAAGAAAGATGAGCTTAAAAAGGACATTGAAGATCATGATTCCGGCAACATTAGCACAATATCGAAACATTGAACTCCTCAAAAAGGGATAGTGTGTTAGTGATGCCAAGATCATGTGGAGGATTTCAAATTCTTCTACACACAGCATAGGCTTCCACTTTCAAAGCTTATCAAATTTTTAATTACTCAAAATCTTCACATCATTAGTTGTCATTCTACTAAGAAAGACGACAGGTTCCTCCACACTATTGAATCTGAAGCTGCCGTCGATATTGGAACAATGGATGTGTCGGAACTACAAAATAAATTGACCAACTTGGAACATTTTCCATTAGATTAAATTAGAGTAGTAGGTGTTTCTATTTGTTATTTATATTATTCGAGTGCTACTTTTAAACTGCTTATGTTAGACAGAAATTCAAAAAAGGTAATTTTCCCTTTTAATATGGAGAGAAATAAAAACAGCAGACTCTGTTTTAAGCCAAGGATGGGACTCTTTCTTCCCAAATTAAAACCATTTGTTATCGAAGTCCATAATCAGAGATGACTGAAAAAACACGTAAACCTAATGGAGAAATATAAGACATTTGACGGGCGGGTTTTGTTGCCCAAATAATATACTCAATCACACACCAATAATTGTTTTAGTGGCAAGTTTGGGTTGATTTGATTGCGGGGAGCATACTAATTCTCAACTGAAGGGGAGTTTTGAGTAGAAATTATAGCAAGAGAATAAAATTGCCAAAAGAAAAGTAAAACTAAGAAAATTCCAATCACAGAAGAATTTAGTTTGGATTATTCCAATTTCTCTTTTTATCAAAAGAATTTGATGATCAATTTAATTGAAATTAAATTATTAATTCTAAAGTTCTAATTGTTCTAACCTAAATAGTATACAATATTGAATTTTCTAATTAACATTAAGTTTCATTGTATAGAATGCCTAACTTTCAAACGTCTGATTGACATTTAATAGATTCAATTCTAGATTGGAACTACTGCGCAAAAAGTAGAATGACATGCTAACCTAGTCAAAGATTCGATACGGAAAGCGAGAGTTATCGGTTCTTCTTCTTCCCTCCAAAAAATTTTTTAAAAAACTTTCTTTTGCCTTATTTTCTCTTGTATTTCTCTACTATTTCACTTAGGTCCTCTTGTTATTTTTAAGATTTTTTTCATTTTTGAACTAACTTTCTTGCTATTTTGTAAAGTGTTTATATTTTTTTTTTTATTATTATTGTTATAGATGATCCTTAGTTTTGAACGTTCGATGAAAGATTTAAATCTGAAATGTTTAATCCAAAATCAATTTTATAAGTGATTTAAGATTGTTTAATACATGTTTAACAAGGTTTTTTTGTTTTTCTTTTTCAAATCGCAAACATTTCGCAACTTCCAGCCTTCAAATGTTTCATCTCAAATCAATCATATAATCATTTTATGTGATTTTAAGTATTTTCACACCTATTTTTTAAAAAAATTTAAATATTAATTTTTTATCTCACAAACATATCACAAATTATTATTATTATTATTATTCTTGTTCTTGTTTTTATTATTACTACTATTGTTGTTGTTATTACCAGTATTCTTTTCGTTCTTATTAGTATTCTTTTTGTTCTTCTTATTATTATTTTATTAATTTTTTTGTTCTTATTATTCTTTTTATTGTTGTAATTCTTTTTGTTGTTGTGGTTATGTTGGACAATATTGTTGCTTATTGACAGTATTTTTGTCTCATCTTATTTTATATTAATTTTTTCTTTAATTTGACTAATTTTTAATTAGGAAAATTTTCATAAATATAATTGTAAAGTATTTACGGTATGTATAACAAAGTCCATGAAGTTAGTCATTTCTTAAATATTTCAAGCTTTCCTTTTCTTTTATCGTCTTTCTTTTCCTATAACTCTGTTATTTGATTTTTTTCTTTCCATCGTCTTTCTTCTTTTTTTCAAACTGTTATTTGGTTCAAGATCGTGTATCAAATATAAACGATCTATATTTTTTCAAACTGTTATTTGGTTGTTCAAAATCATCGTGTACTAAATTTAAAAGACTTGAAAAAAACGTCGTTTAGATTTGATCTGGCAGATCAAATCTAAACGATCGTGCACAAAAAATAGTCAAATCTAAACAATCGTATACAAAAAATCTTTAAAAATTGTTTAAATTGGGATAATCAAATCTAAGCGATCGCGTATCAAAGAATCTATCTAAACAATCGTGCACCAAAAAATCTTGAAAAAAATAAATAATTGTGTAGACAAATCTTAATGATCGTGTAGCAAAAAAATCTTGAAAAAAATCGTTTAACCAAATATAGACGAACGTATACCAAAGAATTTTATGCTGTTAGTCTGGTTTTCTCAAACTAAAATGACAAGTGCTAAAGCAACTAAAATGGAAGTTCTAATTACATACCTCAATACTTTAGTCCGTACTGTCACCAAAATTGACTAAATGCATATCAAACATTCCATATAAAACAATCTCTCCCAATAACCCATCAAGAGGTATCCATAATAAGAACAAAATAGTAATAATGCATATCAAACATTATTATTATTATTATTGTTCATATAATTATTACCGTTAATATTAATAATAATAATATTGTTATTATTATTATTATTATTATTATTATTATTATTATTATTATTATTGTTCTATTATTATTAGTATTTTTTTTTTGTTCTTATTATTATTATTTATTGTTATTATTATTACTTTGTTGTTATTATTCTTTTTGTTGTTGGTCTTCTTTTTGTTGTTGTGGTTATTTTTGACAGTAGTGTTGTTCATCGTAGACACTTATTTTGTACTGTCTTATTTTAAATTAATTTTTTTAATTGGACTGACTTTTAGTTATGTGATTTACCACCATTTAAAAAAAATGTTATTTAATTATTTTTAATGTTTTTGTGAATAGTTTGGTTAAAGTTATTATAACATTTTTATTTATTTAGTTTTTTTCTTCTGTTCATGACATTGATTATTGATTTAGTACTTTCTCATTTTTTATGTGATTTAATATTATATTTTTTTCTGGTTAATTTAATATGTTATTGTTAATAGTGGTTTAAACTTGTTAACATTTTAAATTATTTTTTAAAAGAAAATCTACAACGAAATTCAAAAAATTTTGAAGTTCAATTTTCTACGATTGGGAGTCCGAATTTGATCTCTAGTAATTTTTGTTGTTGTTATTGTTGTTATTTAATATTGTGATTACTCTTTTTGTTGTTTCTTAAGAGAGGGATTAAAAGTATTGGAAAAATCGAATCCAATTAGAAGTTGATGGGTGTAAGAGTAAACACATTTTTTACTCTTATTTTTTCATCAAATATCATTTTCCCCATTACATAACTTATTATAACAATAATAATTCAATTTCATAATGAAGTTATTTCTATTTGAAACTAAAATTTTGTATATAGAATTACGATTTGATTTATTATATTTTGGTTGTTTCAAATATGATAAAATAAGTAAAAATGTTTTGGTGGTTTTTTTAAATCAATTTTAGTTCATACCACATACCATCATTTTAGGTGATTTTGGTGAGAAAAATTATTTTGACTATCTAAAAATTGTTTCCAAACATCAAAAATTTTAATATAGGTTCAAAGACTCGAGTCCTACTTAATTTCATAGGTTCTTTATGTAATATATATATATATATATATATATATATATATATATATATATATATATATATATATATATATAAAACTAAAACAATATTAATATCGATAATTAACTTAATGGACAAAATGCCTTCTTATCTCTCTTTAGATTCAAATTTTAATTCCACTTTATATGTCGTTTTCAACATCATTTTTACTAGATTACATACATCCATGCATATATAATATATATATATACACACACAAAGTATTCTAACAAAAGAACAAAGGGATATTTTCGTGAATAAAAAATAAACTATTTATATAAAGAAAACAAAATACAAAAACTTGATCGAATCTCCTCGACTTTATATAATATATATAAAAGACTATTTAATTTTTAATACTCATAGGTTGTTTTGTTTATCAAGTTGGCTGTCAATAATATTTTGATTCGCCACGGGTCATGTTTAAGGACTTCCTGACAGTTAATAAATGGAGGCACGTGTGAAGAGAGAATCAAAACAAAAAGAAATGGGGAAGGGGGATGGCCGCAGATGCCGGGATCCGTGCCAAAAACAAATATGGGCAATTTTGGGATAATGTGTCCTTTGGATCATCTCCTAATTAATATCTGTTCATTATAATTAATTAATTAATAAAAAAAAAACAATATCTTTGTGGTTCTCACTTTTTCATATTAAATTTATTGAAAATATTCTCCTAATTATTTGATTTTATTCTAATTACGTCATTTTCCCTCTATGATTCTCATTGAAATTTATAAATGACTACAAAGTCTAAAATGAAATGATTACAACCTTAGAAGTGAATTTACCTCTTGTGTTGTGTTGTGGTGTGTTTTGTTGTGGTTTATTAAAAAAATGCCATCATTTTGTCTTTTTTGTTTTTTTCCATCTTTTGTCTGTTTAAGTTAACCATTGACTTAGTTAAAGATTTGATCTCTGTATATCATTGTTTTATAAGTAACAAGGATAGTAATTATAATGAGTAGTACTTTTAAGAATCGTAAGTATTGCAAAAAAAAAAAAAAGTCTCTATGATATGATCTATTTATTATAGATCATTCTTATTAACAACATGGTCTATCATTTACATATTTTCACTGGTAAGAGTTTGATCTAACTTGTAACAGTTATATCATTATTTAGTGTAACTTTTTTTACTATGTTTGAACCAATATTTCCTTACTTCGCTCACTCTAATCATCTAGATATATTTATTCAAACAGATTAGATGTTCCTGGTTCACATATTTGTAATTTTTTTAAAAATTCTACTCAATCACCTTTCTTAATTTTCCTTTAGTTACATATATTATTAATTTGTTGTTCTTCGCTTCGAAATTTTTTATCATTTGCAATTTTTATTCTCAAAGTTTGATTTAATTATCCTTTCGTTTTTTAGCTTTAATATGTTAACACTTTATCTTGTCTTTTTTTTCTGTTTTTTTATTGTTAGTCAATTTAAATAATTATGATGTCAATATATACTTTAAACTAATTTTAATAATTTAAATAGTTATGGAGAATGCATTGGTCTTCACTTCAGTAATGATTAGTACTAAATAATCTTTTAAAAATGATTTAATTATTAAAAAAATGAATAAAAATTAACCATATTTAAAAAGTCAAATAAAATATAAACTCAACCGCTTTCAATCTGAATTGAAATAATATTCAAAGTTCAAAGATGCTCAAAGGAACATACAAGAATTGATATCACCTATTTGAATAAAAGAGATTATAAAAACACGAAAGCATAGATAAAAATTTTAAAATTGAAAATGAAAGTCACTGATTATACCAAAACATTATACTTTACTTTTTGGTGACTTAATAATAAGAACTCGGATTTCATATGATACATGTTATGATGCATGTGGGTGAGTTTGAAACAAATTGAAAGGATCATGTTGATTTATAGGACATGTATAGGACAAGTAAAGTTTGTCGAAGTAGTGAAGTTGTCACAAACAAATAGACTAAAATAATCCATTGTGGTATCCAAATTTTGGATATTGTGTTGCTCACAAAATGTATAATAAACGACGAATATCAAATAGAAACTATTTATGAATAAGAAAATTGATATTTGTTAGAACTCAATCCCCCCTTCTGCCTATAAGGAAGTATAAAGATATATTTGAGTTATTTAATATTCTCTAATGATGATGGGATCGAGGAAAAAATAATTAACGCCTAATAAGTTGAAACAAATGATACATTAGAAGTATTACTTTATGGTTTGAAATTTTGTAATAAAATAAAAATAATGTAAGAGTAAGATTCACGTCTCTAACACAAACAAATTTGATAAATAATGGTTTCATAAAATAATGTCTCAAAATGGGAAGTGGTTTGGACCCCAACCCACCACAATAAATAAATTAAGGATTTGATACATATATTTAATTAATATATAACTTTTATGACATCCCTTAACTTATTTTTAAATTTTGAAAATAAAAAACAATTTAATTCATGATCTTTAGAAATAATGTAGCCATTTTCTAAATTTTTTGAAATGATAGTTGGGCAAGCATTTCAATACATACGATTAGAACAAAATAGAAAAGAAAATCATATACAAACTTGTTGGAATTTGAACTCAGATAGAGATGTTATTGAATCATATACACTATTTTTTCGTCAAACATTACACGTCTAGACATCGATCACCTCTATCTTTCTCTCTATGTATCAATTAATTGTATAAAAAATTATGTAATAAAAATAACTAAAAATTCATAACTGATAAACGAAGAAACTATTAGAGGATTGCCCAGCAAAGTTTGAAGAAAGTTGAAAGTGGTCATGATGCTAAACCCTAAACTTACCAACATGATCATGAATGTGCATATGCAATATATCAATAATCGATGTTCTAACTAATTTTAAAAAAAAAAACATTTCTTTTATTTAAATATATTTCTTTAAATTTTTCTGTTTCTATAATTTCTTTTATAAAACACACATACATGCATACGTACATTTCTGGATCTGTAGATTTTTGGTGGCTTGTAAATAAATACCAAATTTCCACAAGATACATGTGCTCTCTTATATTAAATATATAAATATGGTGTATCGATGTGGACAAGATTTTATATATAAATAAAATAAAACAAAAAAGTAATTTTTCGATGAGAAAAAACAAAATAAAATACAAGTAGTAAGAAGTAATAACAGAGCTGGCAGCTCCTCTAATAAGAATGAAGAATCCAACCACGTCATCAAATTTATTATGCTTTAATTTATTTGGAAATTCCAACCAAGTGTGTAAGGAAGAATTTATTCGTTTAATAGTGACAATTATTGTCAATGTCTTAAGATTTTCAATGTTCATTATGCACTTTAACTTTTCTAACTTTCTGTCATACAAATTATGATTTATGGACTCCGTTTAGAATTACGGTATTTTTTAAAATAATTTGTGGAAAGAAGTAAATAGTGTTAATTTGATAAATTTAATTTAAACTTGAAAAAAAGTAAGTTTCGTAAATTAATTCAAAACCATCTTATTTTCCATATCATTAACTAAAATAGATATCTAATCAATTTTTTATAATTTTTTGTAATATAAAATTATTATTTGGTGTGATAAAAAAATTGTTTATAAATATTAAAGAAAATAGTTTACTTTAAAAAAAAAAGTCGACATCTTATATATATTTTAGGATTTTTTCCAAACATAAAAGAAAAGACAAGCCATTTACGTTCCATTTAAAAAATTCACTAAAAACAGAAAATTATTATAAGTGTGAATATATTTTATTCATTTTTTATTTTGAACAATCTTCATATATCTTTTTAAAAAAATAACACATGGATAATATTTAATTAGGTAAAAATAGATAAATATATAAAATAAAGTATAGAGTATAAAATTAAACACTAAATATTAACAAAAGTTTGTACTGATTTTAGCGAATCTAAAAGCTGGTAGAATACTGCTTCTAAATGCATGTATTAATTGATTCTAACCCAAATTTAAAAAAAAATTCGAATTGACTTTTTAACGTTACTTTAATATAGATGAATAATGTCACTAAATAATATTTTGTTAAAAAAACAATGTCATTAAATATTGAGAACTTGGATTTATTTTATTTTATTGACAAAATATTCGAATGATCATTTAAATTATTAAGAGTTGATACCAATTTGATTTGCAAAATTGAAAATAATGATACTTTTAGTCCATAAATTGGAAAATAGTTTCTAGTATAAAAGTTGTTTGGTTTATAAGTTTGTTAAACGTTAGATTGAAAAGCTTGAGTTTGTTAAAGTTTAGTTTAGATTACACCTAAGATGTTACCTTTATTATGAATACAGTTTGAAGAATAAATTTTGAAGAATAAATAAATGTTTGGGTAATGATCATTATGCAATTTGTATAATAATTATCAGAAGAAGTCTTTTAAAAAATATATGAAAGCACGAACAATTCAAAAAACGGAAAAAGTTCATGAGTGCACCGTAGAAAATATCAAAAATGTTTCGTCAACCACTTCGTCAAGAACGCACAGTAATATGGTACACCGATCATTTATATTTGGCTATTATTTGGTATACAATCATTTAAATTTTGTCAGATTTAGTTACACCATTTTTTTTTTCCAAGATTATGTACATGATAGTTTAGATTTATTTTTTTTTCAAGATTTGGTACTATTTTTTTACATGATCATTTAGATTTGATTGTCCAAATCATCGTTTTTTCTAATCTTTTATATTTATAACATGATCTTGAACAACCAAAATAAGAAAGTTTGAGAAAAAATAATAATGAACCAAATAACAAAAAGAAAAAACAGACGGAAATGATCTTGAACAACCAAATAAGAAAGTTTAAAAAAAATAATATACAATCAACTAAATAGCAGTTTGGATAAAAGAAAAAAAAGAAACAAAAGATGGAAGAAAAGAAGAAAAAAAAAAAGAAGAAAGACGGTGTAACAAACGAAGATGGGAAGAAAAACGAAAAGAAAAATCTGAAATATTAAAAAAAAAATGGCCAACTTTATGGGTTTTTCTTATATCGACGGTAAATATTTTAAGATTTGTTATACTTATGAAAGTTTTCCTAATTATTAAGTATGTAATAATATTTTTAAAAAAAATCTGTGTATAATAGACTTTATCAACATTTGTATCACTGAAGAACCCTTGTGATGTATAAGTGATAGACCAACATTTACTACGATCTATTAGTGATAGATTCCTATCATTGACTGATTTTGCTATATTTACAATTATTTTAAAATGTTTTTATATACTTAATTATTTTAAATATAATTACTATGTTTACAACTACCCTGTAAATATTTTTTTGATAAAAGGTAAAAGTCTCCTATTAAAAAAATTGAAAATGTTTCTACGAGGACAGCAACCTCAAATTTTAAGGTGTAATTTCATCTATAAAAATTAGATGTATATATCAATTAATCTTTGAAAGTGAAAACGTAAACCCATTTGTACTATATAAATAATATTATCTGAAAATGCATTTAAGGACGCATTTAAGAACCTTATCTTATACTTTTAAGTCAAAGTATAATAGGCTACATATGTTTATAAATATAAACACATGACACATGCAAACATATATAAATCAATTCTCTATAGGGAATTTTTTCTTTTTAATTTTATAATAATCTTGTGCATTTAGTTCTTACATTTTTCGAGAGTTAAAATGCTCAAAAAGTTTTAAAATCTTGTTTTATAAATTTTGGTAGGTTAGTTCGTATGATTAATATCTAGTTCACATCTCACTATTATATGGCACGATAACTTATTATGTTTATAGATTATTTTAGAATAATTATTCAAATGTAACTTTTGATATAACACTTAGTTATATTATTGTTTTGTTTAGAGATGAATTTATACTTAAAAAGAAGTAGTTAAAAACTAATAAAATACGAGGAAAATTGAATCCAAAATTAAAGAGTACTTAGTTTTGAGATCAAATAACTCCTTAAATTAGTTAATCATTCATTGATTCAATCAAATATAATCTGATTAGTTAGGTAGAATAAGGCAGGATTCATCTCATATTAATCCTTGAGAAAAATTGGTAAATTCTAGCATTTTCCTTCCTGCAAAGACATTGTTATAATTCTAGGGGAGCAAACTTAAATTTGAGTTTGATTAGAATTCACATTTGTGACTTTTTTTCGTTCTACAATTTTCCATATCTAACTTTAGTATCATATAATTTTTTTTTTGTATGTTCTCTCTTCTCCAAATTATAAATTCACCATTGCTAGAACGTGAAGATCAAAATGTATTGGTTTTTCTTTATTTGGATTTTGACGTTAACAAAAATTTAAAAAGAGCATATGCAACTTCAATTGTTTGACAACAA
Organism: Cucumis melo; assembly: GCF_025177605.1. NCBI lineage: Eukaryota > Viridiplantae > Streptophyta > Magnoliopsida > Cucurbitales > Cucurbitaceae > Cucumis > Cucumis melo. The sequence goes on from NC_066865.1 coordinate 22,961,472, forward strand.
ATTTATAAGTAATTGTCCAACCAATTGAAAACGAGAAAAGTAAATATATCTTAGAAAGAATGCAAGGTCAGTCTATTTTTATTAACATGAGATTTTCAACATCAAACTTCAAAACTTAGCTCAGCGTCTCAAACATCTCTTAAAAAGATCGTAAAATATTCTTTATTAATCTCTTTTAACGTAGAATCCTCGACCATATACAAAATCGACATTTACTTTTAGATGGAATTGTAACAGTTAGCTAAGTCGTTCACCTCGTTGAAATTAAAAATAACAACACTTGGTGCATCTTCATCCCATTTCTCGCATCAGAGACACAAATATTTTTTTAAAAAGAAAATACAAAGTCAAATTTTCACCTAAAAAGATTAGGATTAAACAATTGAGTTAACATAAATAAATAAATGTAAATAAATAAATTTGGGTATACATAATCTGAGGTGTAGCTAAGACGTAATTCAATTAGATTTAAGATGAAAATATATTAATTAATACAGCACCTACACTCATTACTTAGCCATAAATTAAATGCTAGACCCCATGGAAACTCGAGGCTATATATAAGAGGGTATTTTGTGCAAGATTTTTCACAATCCTTTTCAACATTGCTTTTCTACAAAACTCAAGAGAATTGTCTCCATCTCTTCTTATTTAATTCTCCTTTTGGGAATTGGCTGAGGGACCTTTGGTGTCTTAAAGGTATGGATTTGAATAATGTTGAGTCACCATTTTCATTTGACCTTGGTGATGAACTATTGCCTCTTCCTTCTCTTTCTTGCATAGATAATTGTTTTGTTCCTCAGTTCCCCTCCATCTTGGAGAATAACAATAATAACTCAATTACTGTCTCTCCAAGACCCAAAAATGGTCGCCGGAAAAAGCCACCGGCCAATACTTCAGATGATAAAGACGATGAGAACAACTCCAATGAACACAAAAAGAAGAAGATTATGCATAGAGATGTGGAGCGCCAAAGAAGACAAGAAATGTCTTCTCTTTATTCCACTCTTCGTTCACTTCTTCCTATTGAATATCTCAAGGTAAAGAATAAGATGAAGATAATATCAGGTCTCTTTAGTTCACTAAATATTGAATTTAACCTTTTTCAAAGTTTAGAAACTTATTACATCACATTTCAACCTTTTAGTTTTAACCCAATCTTGTAATTAACTATTTTTCTTGTGTGTTTATAGACTTCTTCACACTTTTTTTTTTTTTTTTTTTTTTTGTCTGAGCTAAGAAATTAAGTTTAAGAAAACATATTAAAACATAAAACATTGTTTTAAATGGTAAAGTGTCCAATAATTCTACTTTAATTTTTTTAAAAAAATTGATACTTCTAAAGTTAATATTTGTTGAATTGTTTAAATAATAATAAAAATTTATAGAATAATATATATGTTCCCAAGATCAGATCTATAGTGAATGCTCATGTATAATAAAAAGGTTGTTTTTCTTCTTCTTTTTTTTTTCTTTTTTATAGAAAAGCCAATAATGAAAAAAAATATATGTTATTGTTATTATAATCAGTCCATAAATTATTGACAAAATACCACCTTCTTTTAGTCAGAATCCCATGTCGAAAAATGGAACAGAAATTAGAAAAACTGCACCTAATCTTGTTCTTCTACTTTCTTTACACGCTAAATTTTTTTTAATGGATACATAAACTATTTTTCTCACTAAACGAATGATTTTGGAATGAAACTTCTATTTAGCTGATAAACTTTCCATTTTATTGACTTGGGTTTGTTTCTCAACCCATGAATTGACATTTACATAAGCATATAGTAATTTATTTTCCAATATAATACGTAGGGAAAACGGTCGATATGCGATCACATGCACGAGACAGTTAAGTACATTCGGTATATGCAAAGCAAGATCCAAGAACTATGTGATAAAAGAGATGAGTTGAAAAAATTACAATCCAATAACCAAAATCCAGACATGGTAGAAACAGAAACATTAAAATCTACAAAAAGAGACAAAGTTGTGGTGAGAGCAAGAGATGGATCAGGAGGAATTCAGGTTATTTTAGACACTGCCACTCGACATAGACTCCCTCTTTCAAACATTCTTGTAGCTTTAACTGATCAAGGCCTTGAAATCCTTAGCTGCAGCTCCAACAAACTAAATGACAGGTTCCTTCACACCATTGAATCTCAACCTGTCTTTACCTCTACCAATTCTCCGATAATCGACGTTTCTGGCCTTCAATATACGTTGACAAATTTGGAGTATTGTCCTTTGGATTAATAATCGTCATTGTCGTTCGTCCTGTTGCTAGTTCTATCTGGTAGATTTATGGTGAAACCATTTTTCTTGCAAGAAGAATCTTGAATAATAGGCAGTTTTGTAGTAGATCTCTCTCTCTCTCTCTCTCTCTCTCTCTCTCTCTTTTTTGTTAATGTTTGTACTATGAATATTTATGATTCAAATTCTACTTCTGTGGGAGAAATTTATCAAAAATACTTATCTTCAGCAAACTATTCTCCCTCTATCATTTATTATTTCATTATTGAACTAAATTTATTTGTCTGCTTCCTCATTTTTTTAGATGTCTTTCTTACGAATTTATGTCTTAAGTGAATCGTCCAATCTAACAACATACACTTTAAAAATATAACATTTTAAAGTTTACGAAGAAAATTTAAGAATTTTTGAAGTGCTTCAATGGTCAACGACCATAATAAAAACTGAGTGTGCAATTGATTATGATGTAGCTCTTGTTGCATTCAATTAAAATTTGTCAAATAAAATTTTTAAAAAATATTATTATTATTCTATTCATAGGCGAGGAAGAGAGCATAAACACTACACATAAGTATTGTTCCGTAACAAAACATGTTTAGATTACTAATGAAATTCATAGCTAGTTTTGCTATACAAAAACTCTAAATTAGCTAAAACACATAATCAAGAAACAAGAAATAAAAACCAGGCAAGGACAATGGAAAGAAAAACACGTGGATATTTTGAAGAACTGCGAGGTTTCCATTTTATGACATGAAATTCTCTTATTAAAAAAAGTGTTCCTATTTTTTTTCTTATTAATTAATTGTAACACTTATTATCGTAAGTGGTAAAAAAAACATTTATTCTTTCACAATAGTGCAAAAGTGTTGTATTCTTCATTCAAAACGGCAAGCATGTATCATTCCATACCAATTTTAATTAGAAATGTGATAGCACGAGGAAAAAGAAAAGTACTAAAGTAGTTGAAAACTATTTTTTTTTAGTGAATTAAAAAGCAAAAGTAGTTTGAAATGGCATCGTTTTGGTCCAAAACCTTTGGAAGTATTATAGAGTTTCTTCACCATATTTGTATTTGTAATATTATAATAATAATATATATATATATATATATATATATTTCTAGAAAAAAAAGTGCATTATTAGCAAAAATGAAATCTGATGACGAAGCCCACTATGGATCCAGCTGCAATGTTTATTTAATAGAATTATAATATAAAGTTCAAATAGTCAATGGGTGTAGGGATAAGATATGGCACATTACTCAATGTTTCATTCATCTCCCCCTCATTATTACACGATATAACTGACCGACCGTCGAATGCCCCCCGACAAAATCAGTCACCATCCATTAAGTATTTCGATATTAAATTATCATAAATACTTCGATTCCATATTCAATAACAACTATTTTCATTGCCACAAAACTTTTTGGAATAATATCAAAAATAAAAGTATAAGAGGGTATATTCAAAATGGACAATATCATGTCATTAGTTGGAGATTTATTGTCCTAATACTTTGTGCATCTCAATCATATACTTTTGTACATCCTATCAAATTATTTGATCATAACTTACGATGCGACAAATTTTATTTTATTTTTCTTATTTTAGAACATTTTAATATATTATTTATGTGAGTTGAAGCTACCGAAGAGTCTATTTTCTCGTTCAAAGGAGTTAGAGCAAAGAAAACAAGGATCGATAGGAGAAAGTAAGTAGGGTCAGACAGGGAGCTGAAATAGGAAGCAAAAGCTTCACACCTATTGTTGAGCTATTGAAACCGTGTAGTGGGCCTGCGATCTGTCTTGTTGATTTTTTTTTACCGAGTAGTGGGTTTCGGGAATCAGAAAGATCAGTAAACAACTAGAAGCTCAAAGACATCTCCTTTCAATGGGTCCCTAGGCAATCACTCTTTTTGTTTACAAATCTTATTTCAGTTACCTTTCTTACTGAAGAATGACTACATCTTAGAATAAGGCAAATGAGAGAACCGACTTATATAAAAAAAGATTCAGTCTGTCACTTTAAAATGCATGATTTATGACTTTTATGCGACTCCACGTAAAAAAGGAAAGGACATTTCTAGAATTGACTACTTGGTTCTTTCACGAAACATCTCTCATTTGTCCTATGTCCCAAAGGCACTAAAAAAAGAGATTGGACCTCACAAATGGCAGAAGAGAGGTAACTTAGCCATCCACAAATCCTTTTATTCAAAGACATCTCCCGGTGGGCACCGACCTAATCATTGCCCATGAGCAATCATACAACTCTTACTTATAACTATATATTGATCTAAATTCTAATTCATTTAAATTCTAGTTTTATATATATATATATATATCGTATTTATTTGTATTACAAGATATATAATAATTCAAGTTAGAGGTCTCATCTATTCTCCTATATTAATTAAAATATATCAATATTAATTATTGATAAATTCTAAAATTTATTATACTTTTAATTATTTTAACAATTTTATCATTTAAAATAATTTTCTAATTTTATTTTGAAAAATACTCATTTTTTTTTATTTTACGACCTAGGATCTACTTGATTTTTGGTTTTTAGGTTTTGAAAAACTTAGTTTATTGACCGCTAAGGTGGACTTGGCTGGCATGATATTTTTTTAAAACGTTTAAGATTTGATTCTCCGCCCTTTGCAATTCTACTAAAAAACTAACTAAAATAAAAATGAACCAAAATATTTTTAAATATAGAAAAATATTATTGTCCCTATCAACGATAGACTACAATCATTTATAATCAATTGATACTGATAGATGTTTATCAATATCTATTATTATCTATTATTGATAGTCAACAATATTTTATTATATTTAAAAATATTCTCAATAGTTTTAATATTTAAACCCATTATACTATTTGCAATTTAATTCTTTTCACTAATGAGGAGTTGTTCATTCAATTATTTTGATGTCTACAAAGAACACCCTCAAAGTAATATATATTTTTGAAATCTTTATAAATAACTATTTGCATTGGAATAAAAAGAGTTACATGAGGTGATGTATTGCTTGTTTTCAAATTTTAATATGAAAGTTTATTTAATTATTTTAGTATAAATAGTCTGTTTTCTATTTTATTCTAACCTAATTAAAGTTGGTGAATGTACAGAAAAATGGCTAAAATACATTCAATAATTGCATGACCAATTACTCACTCTCATGATTACTTTTCCAATATTTATTGATTTTTTTAATGTTAACTTTCTTTGAATTTTTTTTAATGTATTATATTAGATATTTAATTAATTATTTTAAATTAGTGTAATCGTTTTGTCTTATATCTTTAATCCGTTTTAATGAAAAGGTCAGTATAAAAAGTCAAAAAGAGAGATTTTGGTGAAAATTAACGATAGATAATCTCCTAATTTTATAGTTTTAAAACATTATAAAATAAGAAATCTCTATATATGAAAAAACTTTTATTTTATTTTCCATAACAAACGTTGAATGTAAGTTTGAATCCTTATTTAAAAAGAAAAATTAAATCGAATTAATAGTTACGTCAAAATATCTTAACATATGTTGATATATACGAATATCATTTAAGACTTAGAATCTCATTAATATTTTTTAGTAAGAAATTTCAAATGATGAATTTTTTTTTTTTAACTTAAATTAAAAACATACCAACTTCAAAATCTTTGTAAAAATTCCTTCATAAAGAGGAACGATGACGTCAAGAAGTTTATTAATTGATCCACAATAAAATGTTTAAAAAATAAAACAAATAAATTCGAATGGTTTATTTTTTGCTTTTAGAATTTAGTTAAACATATTCCAAAGTGTTATTATAAAAGATGAAAGTTGTGGCGGAGAGTCGAGAGTGAGCTGTGAGTTAATTCAAATCTTAGTTTTTAATGATGAACTATGTATATATATATTCACTTTTGCATCCTATAATTTCAAATTTTGGAAGATCTACTACGCTCTTAATATGTAACCAGAAGTTGTTGGTGTGTGATATATCAAAAAAAAAAAAAAAAAAATTGTTTCAGTCATGATAATATAAACTATATATATATATATTTGTGCATCTTAAAAAGTTATATCTGCCATGATCTACAACTAGTTCAGGTTTAATCTGATTTATTTATTTTAGAAATTAATGGAGCCAACACGAGAGGAAGGATATGATACATTTTATGAAATCTAAAACTATATTATATGAATTACGTTTAATTTAATTAAGGACCTTTTAATTGCAAAAGACAATTATGTTTATATATACAGACATGCATCACATGCCCACATATACAAATTCTATAATAGGTTTTTGAATTAATTTTAAAATAAGCATCTCTATTTAGTTTTCTTATATCATCGAGAGTTTCTAATATGCTCCCAAAATTTTAAAATTGTGTGTGTTTTTGAAGGTTAATATGTTTAATACCTATGGTTCGATAAGTGAACAAAGACTTGCCACTTTGGAAATTTATAAAGGCGGTATATTTTTTTCTCTTTTGAGTACTCAAGTGATGTCTTTATTAGATAATATATGATTGAATCCATTTTAAAACTTAATTGATAATTAGAGAAATAGTCCAACGTGTTTTTGTTAAGATTGTGAGATCTCTTAATTTTTCAAGGTAAGATCTCTAAAATGTGCATATGCTCCTCGAAATAGTAGGTCGAATATTCATTTGGGCTTAAAGAGCTAGCTTTGAGACCATGTTAGATAACTCGTTTATCTTATTAAGATTTTGAAATGGTTTGATTTATCCTATATCTGGAACATTCCAACACTTTTTGGGTTTAAATTCTTGGAGAGAAAAACGTGAAGAAGAAGAGTTTGACATAATTCTTCTACAATTTCAATCTCTCCTCCCCGTTTTAGTTCCATCCATATCCAAAAGAAATTGTTATTTATGTGAGGGGGAGAGAGAAAGGGAAAGAAAATAGGGAAGAAATAGGTGTGATTGAAAAAGTGGGGAGAGACAATTACAAAAAAAAAAAAAAAATGGTAGATCAATTAAATTTTGTTGTTTTTCTTATTAAAATAATTTTCTCGAACATCTTCGATTTAACTCTTACATTTTGTTAGAGGAAGTTATAGTAAGAAATCAAGACAACAAGAAGAATAGAGAATATACATTAAAAAATAATAAATCATAAAAACTATTTTCTATCTTTTTAACGTGAGATCCTCTCGACATGTTCCTTCCAAAAATCACGTCTCCTTGTATTGTGTTGATTTTTTTAACAAATACTTTGTTTGTACTATTTGGGCCCAAAAGCAAAAGGTGTTATGTGGGCTTGGGCCTAGTTGCCTTTTGCAGCCAAATATTTGGCCCAATCTTTTACGAAGATCCTTTCTCGCATATGATAAACATCGATAGATATTAATATAATTCTATAAATTATATTGATATATAGGAAGATTATCGATATCTATTATTAATAAAATCTAAAGTTTTGTTATATGTAGCGTAATAGTTTATTTTACTATATTTAAAAATGTATTTAAAAAATATGATCTTTTTAAATATAGTAAAATAAACTAAAATATTTACAAAATATAGCAAAATTTTGAATTCTATCAATAATAGAAATTAATAAACTTTTATCGTTGTCTATCAATATCACTAATAAAAATATATCAATGTTTATTATTGAAAAAATATAAAATTTTATGCTATGTTTTGTAAATAGCTTGTCGATTTTTTTTATTTTTGAAAATTCCCTTATAAATATGGGCATTTTCAACGAATTTGGCATAAAAAATTTTAGTCATTTATTGTAGTTTTTCTTTATCACTAGAGTTGGAAAGGTATGAGAAGTATTGTAAAAGAAAATTAGTACTTTAGATACGGGGCTTTTTGGGTTGAATCAAATTCCAAAATTTTCATTAAGATCATCCGATTTAAGGATTTGTGTAACTTTCTTGTTGAGGAAATTTTATATGAGATTTACGCTCTATTGGGGAATATGTTTATTAAAGGGTGTTCTTCCCTTTTCATAGGATGACTCATCTGTTAGTTAGATGGACCTTTCATGAATAGTGTAGATCAATGTCATTTTCCTGAGTGATTGAGATTTAAGATTGAGCCTAATGTGAGTGATCTTTGTAATATCGAAGTCCTTTTATTTATTGAAGGTGTTCTTTCTGTAAAGAAAAAAACAAACATTTTTTAAACAATTAAAAGTCAATATCACATTTATTCTACTTTTTCAAGTTTGAAATTTAAGAAACATGCACTTATTTACTTTGCCTTATATAATGAAAAAGGAATTTAAGACAATAATTTTAAAACAAAAAAAAAATCATCACCAATATAATTACTTTTGATAATAAATACTTTTGTCAAACTAGATTTTCACATTCAAGTTTCAAACAAAGATATCATTCACTCTTTTAAATTAAATATATCATTCAATATATATTTATTTTAAATAATTCTAGAGTAAATGCTTTACGTGATGAACTTTTTTCTTTATCCACATTATTCACAAGTTTTGAATTCTTCTCTTTTTAAAAAAAAAAAAAATTTGGTACTTTCAAATTTATGTATAAATCATAATATTTTTTTTATCGATATAATACTTTTATAGAGTTAACTCTCTATATTTAATGTAGAGAGATATGAGAGGCCACAAAACCCTCCTCCTAGCAAAATGGAAATAAATTCTCATCTTTAAGAACTAAAATTTATGAATATATATAATGATGATATCCAAGTTCAAGTTTATATTTATATCAAAGTTCGTTGTGAAGCCTCATAGTCAAAAAATTTGAATCAAATTTAAAACTTGAAAGCGTCGTAAAATATATTAAATTTTGGTTAATGTATGGAGGGTATGAATATTGCATTGATTGTTCTAAGAAATTTGGTTGAGTAGAAACAATTAAAGAAATATGAGAGAGTGAGAGGAAAATATATCCTTTTCTAAACAATGAGAGAGACATACACAGCCACGAAAAACGTACTAGAGGGACCAACATGTGTGTGATTCCAAGCCTTTTAAAACAAATCTTCTAAACACTATTTTCTCAATTTATTTTATTCAATTATTTTCTGATGTTTTGGAGGAAAAGTAAATGTAATCTATTATTGCTAAATTATATTCACTTAATTCCCATAAATTAATCATACACTAATCACACATTCGATTCATATCGAGTAGAGTCAAGATGAAATGGAGCGAGCTAAAATAGGTGAGAACATCGTCTAATTACATTAGCTACGATTAAGTGAAGAAGAATGGATGATTTTGCCATTGTCTTACAATGTTGCTGTACTGTTGCAAAACAAAATGGCTCAATATTTTTTAAAATTGAATAGTGTTACGATACGTTACAACAGAGCTAGCGCTGCGATGCTCTTAAGTCTAGATGCGTGTGATTTCTGTGCAAACGTCGTGATGTCCATGAAAAGTTTATAAAATCTTTCTTCCACCACTTAGATCTTATCATCTCTACAATCCCAATTGCTCAAAGCTCGATTTGAAAATCACTAAAAACCACTTTTTAATCATTAAGAAAAATCAAGTTTAGTAATAGTATGAAAAAGGGTAATTATTTCAAAATGTCGTGACTTTTTGAAAATATGTAAAAATATACCAAGATCTTACTATCTATTGGTGATATATAGTCCAATAAACACTAATAAACATTTATAATTAATGTCTATCACTAAATAATATTAAAGATTATTGGATGTATATCAATTTCTATCATTATTTTTTATCGACAGATAGTGAAATCTTACTATATTTGTAAATAATTTGATTTATTTTACTATATTAAAAAACATTCATATGAAAAATACACTTAAAAATATAAAAATGATCGATCAACTTATTTCGAGAGATTAAATCTACGTTCCATAATAATTTTCAACTTCAAAGAGGTGAGTTATTATAATTAGTTGGAAATTTTAATTTAAATAATGTTTACTATGGTTATTATATATTTCTAAATAATCTTTTTTTCAAAATGGTTCCTTAATTTACCCCTCGTGTGAAAAGGTTAAAAATGGAAACTAATTTGTTCATCGAAAACATCAAATAATTGCTACTTTATTGGTAAAGGACAACAGAGCAGGACGATAATTAATAATGTAAGACAATGGGTTCTAGAAAATTTCAAATGATGTTGATGGAAGTAGTATTGAAGGCATCACAACCACCACAAAAATTGCCCACCCAACTTCACATGTATTTTGTATATTTGAACTTTCAATTAATATTGAAGTTTGAAATATCGAGAATATCACGGTGTAAAAATCAAAAGAACTTCCGTTTCTTATAAAGTGGATTAACTACTTACTCTTTTAATTGTCAAAGTGTTTAGATTATATTTTATGGCTACGATTTATTATTTGAAAAAGGAAGTTAGTTGTTTTCTAACTTACTTACGTAAATATATGTTTATTGAAACTTTTTTTCTAAATAATATGAAATATGTACAGTTTGAAACTAATAATACCACGTTTTGCTACTTTGGAATATTTGTTTCTCTAGAAGAAAAAAACAGTGGATGTATGATGGGTCGAAGCCCTGACATAATTAACCTATTTGGAATACTATAGAAGGAGAGGGTGTTGTAGTAAATTACTTTGGATGGGGATGGTGATGGTGACTTATCCACTTATCATCAGGTATTAACCTACAAAAATGGTAAGCAATTTCTTTTCTTTTGTCCCAAAACCTTTCCTTTCTTTCTTCCTGAAGAGCGATGTGATCCACTGAAATGATGGAAATGTCTATCTCATGTAACTGGTCATAAATCATAATTGTATTATACCCAAAAAAAAAAAAAAAAAAAAAAAGATTCAACTCAATAAAGATAAACGCCTTAAATTTAAAGCGACAACATCGTGAAGAAGCGTGTTATAATTACTAGTAATCCTATAGTTCGTTGTTTAAGTGACGTATAATCCTTAAAAGATGAATTTTTTTAACAACATATTAAAAGAGAAAGGGGTCAAGGAGGTGATAGATCGTTACATTTGTAGCACCTCCATTATATCCTTAATTTAGTGGTGATGGACTCGATCAAAAGATCGTGAATATAAAGTTATGATCATAAAGAGCTTGAGAAGATGAACAACTCATTCTATTGATAGTTGGTTTTGAGGTGAAATCTTATTTTTCATTTGATATCATAATTAAAATTATGTAGATAGATAGATAGGTGGATGATATGTCAGCCCCCACATAAATAGTAGTGGTTGATTTCCAATCTTATCATCAAATGTTAAATTGCCTCGTGTCTCTTGTTTTGTGTCTTAACTTTATGCTTCCAACTTTAAAAGTTGCTATCATCTTCAAACTTCTGGGTACCTATTCAAATCTGTCAAAGCAGGGATTGGTACGACTTTTGGATCCATTATAATATATATATATATATAAAGAAATTCCAAATTTTCAGTGGCCCTACATTGAACTGGAGAGTAAACATGTTGGGAAATATATATAGTTAAAACTCTTTATAACATCACTATCACTGTAGAGGTTATAATAATTTGTGTTTGAATTACAAATTGTTTTAAAAAAATAGTAAATAAAAGTAAAACACGTGACTTTTTTTTTTTTTTACCTCTCCCTTGAATAACATACAATAATAAAATATTAAAAAATATTATGCTTTTTATGTCACAATCTTTCATATGGAATTTATTTGTCAACGACAAAATTATAATTTTCAAGTTTTCAAGACAGAAATAAAGCAGAAGATATTTAGATTTATTGAACCTATTTTGTTGGATTCACTCAATTATTCAAATATTGTTTTTCTTTCAACGTAATATCAAAATTTTCCTTCTTTTGTTTTAAATTTTGGTTTATCATGTAATTTCGAGATGTTAAATCGAATATATATATATATATATATATATATATATATATATATTATTAGATTAGATTATATTTAATTTTATATCAAAATCAACTGTTAAGAATAATCTATCTATTATATAAAGTATGAAGTTCCTTGACTTTTTTCAATATGGCATTTCCATTGATGATAATTATTTGGGTTCACATTCTTGGATTGAATCCTATATTATTAATTTTCTTTTGATCAAATATATGTTTTATGATTTTATAGGCTTTTGTAATATAAGATTATACCTTAAAATTAATTGATAACGAGATGAGTAACTTCATTAAAGAACAAGCCTGGTAATAGTACTCCACTTACGTCATATGCCACAAGGTAATGCCTCTCAAAATACATATATGGGGCTTTGCAAAAATAGCAAAAAAAAAAAAAAAAAAAAGAAGAAGAAGAAGAAAAAAAAGTCAATGTCACTAAATTTTCTAAATTGCAAAAGTAGCAAATTTAAAAACGGACGACCCTCCGATAGTTCTCTGATAACCGTCTGATAGTCATCATATTTGCTATATTCGCAATATGCAAAAAAAAATGTTATAGATTGTTTTTCCTAAATTTTGGTAGTCATCTCATACAATTTCTCAATATATATATATATATGTAATACGATTTTGCAAAAGTGAAAATAGGAAGAAAATGAGAAAGATTAAAGAAAAAAAAATTTAGGGATATAGTGTAGTTCAAAATCCGTTAAAAGAGTATTTCTAATTTGATTGATACAAAATAATCAGAGATTTTTGTATATAATAGGTGAATAACAATAGTAATCTTCAAATATTTCACTCTTAAAAAAAATAACATCAAAAATATTTTTTAGTAAAATAAGTTTCATGTATGCAATTGATGGTAAAATGAGAGAGAGAAAAAAACATAAACTAAGTGTATGCAGTTGATCGAAAAATTCAAATATAAAAACAAAACAATGAATTTAAAAATAAAAAAGACAAAAAAAGCAAAAGAAAAAAAAAATCCATGAAAAACTTTATCTATAGTTTTATTTATAAAGTATATAATTTTCTAATTTTTTTCATCGAAAATAAAATCTAGAAAGAATGTAATGTTTTGAGAAATGGTTATTAATGGCTAAAACTAATGAATTAATTAAATTATTTTGACATCTAAAAAAACGTAAATATATTATCTAAAACTTAATAGATTTTATTATATTTATAAATTTTTAATGAGTATTTTTATTTTATATAAGTTTATTCAATAGAAGATATACCATTGCTGTGTACAGTACAAAAAGTTAATTGTTTTAAGGATTTGGAATACTTATTTGAGATTCTTTTGGTTTTTTTCAATTTTTCTTAAACTTATCAATAAAATAAGATAAAATCAAATAAGGTTAATTATTTTAAATGATAAATTCTTTAAAATATTTAAGAATATAAAAATATAATAGAATTATTGCATTATTATAAAACAATAAAAACAACCTATAAAACAATTATTGCATTATCATTTAGAATCAACGTAATCACTGTTGCTACGTCATTTTTCAATTAGAATAAATTAACGAAAAAAAATCATTTAGAACAATTTTTTAAATGTCAAAGAATCAAGTGTCTATCTTAAAATCTTAGTGACTAATAAGATACTAGGCTCAAATTTCGGTCATTTTTGTAATATGTTATTCTATTTCTCTAAAATATTTTATCATGTGACATAACACACGGTTAATATTTAGCAATAATGATCGGAAGTATCTTCATTTATCTTTTATGAAAAAGATAAATATATATTTTGGTCCCCAATTTTAACAAATAGTATACTTTTAAGATGAAAGCTATTCAAATCTTTTAACCTCCAACATGCTTGAATTTCACACACACATTTTTTTTTTTTACTCCATGACAATTCATTTAACTATAAAAAGAGGGTTTGTTTTAGATTTCACCAACCCTCCAATACTCTCTTTCTCTCTCATTAATTAAGGGTCTTAAAAATGGAATTCTTCAATGTTGAGTCCCCCTTTTCTTTTGACTTGGGGGAAGATCTAGTCCCTCTGCCCTCTCTTCCATCGTCCTCCGTCATCTCTCCGCCATTGGACAACGACGGTAACCGTGTTTCCCAAAAGCCAAAAAATGGCCGCCGGAAAAAGCCACTGCCCAACACTTGCAATGATGATGGCGGCGATGAGAACCTTGACGAACAAAAGAAGAAGAAGATAATACATAGAGATGTGGAGCGCCAAAGAAGACAAGAAATGTCTTCTCTTTACACCACACTTCGCTCGCTTCTCCCTCTAGAATACCTCAAGGTACGAATAATTTCATTGATTCACTTGTTGACATCTACACCACAGAAATATCGATACCTTATTTCGATGAAAATATGTGTAAATATTGGCATGTTAGACGTGGACGATAACTGCAAATTTATTAATCAAATCCAAAGTATCTGTGCCTGGAAGTAATTTAGAGTACAACTTGATAGCATTATGAATGCTATAAGGTTAAAATTAATATAATTTTTCATTGATAAAAATAAAATGGTTCTTTAATTTTCTCAAAATTTCTCACCCTCTAATGTGAAAAATAAATCAAGCTTTTTTTTTTTTTTTACTAAACTTCAGTATCAAGAAGTATATAATAATTAATCGATGAACTTTAAATGGTATACAATAGTTTTATAGAATATTAAACTTAAATGTTTGTATCCTTTCTTCAGAAAATTACACAGATTTTTTCTGTTTTTTTAGTTGAATAGCACATAAATCGAACATAGTTACAAGAACTTCATAGACTTGTGATTGTCAAAGTAAGTTAGGTTAAACGGTACAGTCATGACCTCCGTCCGTCAATCGGAATACAAACTGTAAGTACAGAATATTAGTAATAACAGTATAACTAATCTTGTAAAGTCTGTATTTTTTATAGACTCCAAAAATTTGAGGTAAATTTTGCTATATTTATAACTTAAAACAAGAAAACAAATGAAAAAGAAAATACTAACCTGCTTTAAAAAAAAATTATGACATACATCCATCTTCTTCCACAAACTTAACACGACTGTTTACGGTTGTATTCCCATAGGGAAAACGGTCGATATCAGACCACATGCAAGAGACAGTTAGTTACATTCAACATATGCAAAGAAGAATCCAACAACTGAAAGATAAAAGAGATAAGCTAAGAGAACTCGCCAACCAAACTATGGTCATCATCGGTACGACGGAAACCCTTAATTCCTCAGAAAGGGACTCAGTGGTGGTGAGGGCAAAAGATGGAATAGGAATTCAAGTTGTTTTAGACACAGCAACGAAACATAGGCTCCCTCTTTCCATCTTTGTTCAAGCTTTAGTTGCTGAAGGCCTTGAAATCCTGAACTGCATTTCAAACAGACTGAATGAGAGGTTTATTCACACCATTGAATGCCAAACTATTCTAAAGGACGATGGCTGTTATCCAACCATTGATGCATCTATGCTTCAGCATAAGTTAGCCAATTTGGAATATTATCCTTTAGATTAGATAAAATTGTGGAGTTGATTGTCATGTTGTGTGAATTGCTGATCATTATCCAGTTTAATAATACTATCAGTCGTACAATAAAGAAGTGCATCGTTACTAATTAGCTTGTCAAGAGTATATTAGTTAATTAAGTGTAAAAGTAGTATAAACTATTTGCATCACGATCAAGTTTATAAATTGCATATTAATCAAGTGCATGATGATCAAGTTTCTCAATAATATAATCAATCAAATGTGTACCAACAATATAAAATAGTGCACCATGGTCGAATTTATAAGCAATGAAACAATCATGCATATCAAATTTGTCAACAACAAGTGCATGATTGACAAGTTTATCAAATAGTGTATATCTCGTTATATTATCAAGTATATTAATCAAGTGTAGCGTGGATATTTATAACATTTTACATCTCTATATATTAAGATGTTTAACTTGTATAAATGACAAATTTATTTTTAAATTGACAAAATAACAAAACATAAGAATTTTAAATAAAAATTGAGGGGGACAATGCCTTAAATACCCCTACCTAAGTGACAAAATGTGATTCATAAATACATTTGTTTACTAATCCTCAAAGTTATCATTCAATTTCAGCAGGCCGCCGTTTTAGATCTTTTATTATTTGGAATTTGAAAACAAATAATCTTCAAGCATTTCCTTCCCTTATTTTGAAAACCCTAACTTTGTCTGCTTCAAATTAAAAAATCCAAACTTCATCCGCATCTCATCCTTCGCATCTTCCGTTTTGCATCTCCTTCGTATGCCATATTTCCAATCTTCAACTTCGTTCGTTTCACTTCAATCTTCAACTTCAATTTTATTTGCAACTTCAATTGTCCGTTCCACTTCAATCTCCAATCTTCAAATTCGTCCGGCACATCTCCAATCTTCAATAGTCCGTTCGCATCTTCAATCTTCAGGCTTCGCATCATATAACATCTCCTTGTCGCACATCGTCTGTTACAGTCTACAAAGGAAACATGTTTACTGAGTATTCAAGTATATTTTAAATTGGCAAAATTATTTAAAATGTTCGGAAATAATTAAGTGAAGAGATATATGCTAAAATATTATTAAATTTCAAATATTCGATTTTCACCTTTATTTTAGCATATAACGGGTGTATTTTAAATTATTATCCAATATATTTTTAAATTGGCATTGGCAACATTATTTAAAATGTGTGAAAATAATTAAGTGAAAAGATATATGCCAAAATATTATTGAATTGAAAAGATTTGATTTTCCGTATTATCATAGCATACGACAAATGTATATAAAATTATTGTTTCATAAATTATACAAAATAATTTAAGGATTCAAACTAAATTAAAACCAAAGTGTAATTTTAGAGTGAGATATATAATAAATACTATCTTTGACATGATTTTAAGGATTCAAACAAATTAGATAAAATTAAGGTGTAAAATTTAAATTTGAAATTTTAATTTAAAAATAATTTGAAAATTTTGAATTAAAACTAGAGAAAACCGTGGCCTAACGTGTAAAATTAAGGTGGGATATATATCAAAACATTATCTTTGGCATAATTTTAGAGATTCAAACTAACAATTTAAAATTGATGTGTAGAATTTGGATTTTAAAAGTAATTTAAAATTAATGGTTTAGGGTGGAAAATAATGTTAAAATATATATTATGTATTATGTATTATTCATGTCTATTTTTTGATGAATAATCTGAATAATAAAAAAATGTTGTTTGGAGTTAAATAACAAATATATATATATATATATATTTATATTTATATTTGGAGTTAATTTTAGAGTGAGATGTTATCGATATATATGTATGTTTTTTCATAAATAATTTAAAAAATAAAAATGCTAAAATTAAGGGATTATCATTATATTTGACATAATTTTATGAATTCAAAGTAACAATCTAAAATTAAAATGTAAAATTTAGATTTAAAAATAGTGTTACAAATTTGAATTAAAATGAGTAGTTAAAATAGGATGGAAAATAATGAAAAATAATATTAGAATATCAAATATGTATTATGTATTGTTTATATATATATTTTCATAAATAATTTGAAAAATAAAAAATACGAAATAGTTGAATTTATTCTTGAAGTTATTTTAGGAAATTTGAATTCAAATTAACGATTTTAGGAGATGATGTAAATTGAAATTGTTATTAAAAATTTGTAATATGTATTATTTAATATATTTAATTATAAATAATATGAAATATGAAAATTTGTTAATTACTTGATTTTATTAGAGGATGTTAAAACTAATGTCATATATTTACGGATTGTTAGTTCAATCTTCTACGATAACAGAATGTTTTTTGATTTTGTTAATATTTATCCTAAGTGATGTTCAAATATCATGTGATATTTGATATTTTATCTCAACAAATACATTATATTTGTACGTGAATAATTGCCCTCCATGGAGGGATAAATTCGGGCCAAAAAATTGGAAGTAATTTTGGGATTTGCTATTTTTGTTTTTTCCATGGAAGATTTTGCTATTACACTGTTTTTTTGTTTTTTTTTTCTTTTGCAAACAAATGTGCGGATTATGGGCCTCGTGATTATAATTTATTTTTTGGGAAAACCCTAGAAATAGCCAAATTAGGAAGTTAGTTTGAAAAATATCAAAAACAAAAATTAATTATATAAATGACAAAATCAAATAACTAACAAAGAAAACGAATAATACAAATCGTCTAAAAAACCCCAACATTCAAATAAATAATTTAAAGAGTTTCTCAACCATGAGAACCTCACCCAATTAGATTATAATTAAAACACATAACTAGGTAATTAATTATATAAATGACAGGTCATTGCTATCCTAACACAAACCCAAAAGAGGACTCTCTCTCACTCTTTGTGTTATTTTCTCTCTTGGGTTTGTCTCTCCACCTCCACCTTTACCTTCAAGCAATTCCAGCCATAAAATAATAAATGTATAGTAACATCCAAGATGGTAATTAGTATCAAACACAATTACAGAAAAAAGAATAATTATCCTATTTGCAATTTAATTCTTTTCACTAATGGGGAGTTGTTCATTCAATTGTTTTGACGTCTATAAAGAACACCTTCAAAGTAATATTTCGAAATCTTTATAAATAACTATTTGCATTGGAATAATCTCTATTGCTTGTATTGCTTGTTTTCAAAATTTAATATGAAAGTTTATTTAATTATTTTAGTATAAATAATCTGTTTTCTATTTTATTCTAACCTAATTAAAGTAGGTGAATGTACATAAAAATGGCTAAAATACATTCAATCATTGCATGACCAATTACTCACTCTCTTGATTACTTTTCCAATTCTTTATTGACTTTTTTATGTTAACTCTGTTGGAATTTTTTTAATATATTATATTAGATATTTAATTAATTATTTTAAATTAGTGTAAATCTGCTGATATTTTATCTTATATCTTTTGATCCGTTTTGATGAAAAGGTCCGTATAAAAAGTTGAAGAGAGATTTTGGTGAAAATTATCGGTATATAATCTCCTAATCTTAGAGTTTTAGAACATTATAGAAAAAGAAATCTCTATATAGAAAAACTTTTATTTTATAATGATGAAAGAAAGTTTGAATCCTTTATCTTAAAAAGAAAAAAAAAAATTGAAATTGATTAAGTAGATGCATCAAAATAATCTTAACTAAGTTGATGTATCTGTGGATCTTTTAAAAACTAGAATCTCATTAATATTTTCTATTAAGAAATTTCAAATGATAGAAAATTTTATTTAGCTTAAATCGAAGACATATCAACTTCAAGATTTTTGTAAAATTCTTTCGTAAAGAGGAGCGATGACATCAACAAGTTTATTAATTGATTCACAAGAAAGTGTTCAGAAAATAAAACAAATAGCTTCGAATAATTTATTTTTATTTTTAGAATTCAGTTAAAAATCTAAAAGTGTTATTACGAACGATGTAAATTGTGGTGGAAAACCGAGAGTGAGTGAGTTGATTCAAATCAAGAAGTTCTTAGATATTAATATTTTCAAATTTTGGAAGGTCTTCTACGCATCTAATAAGTAACAAGATGTTGTTGGTATGTGATATATGAAAAAATAAATTTTATTTCAGTCATGATAATATATAGATATATATATAGATATATATTCATTCATGCATCTTAAGAAAATATATCCGCCATGATCTACGATTAATTAGTTCAGTTTTAATGATCTGATTTATTTATTTCAGAAATTAATGGAGCCAACACGAGAGGAAGGATATGATACATTTTATGAAATCTAAAACTATATTATATGAATTACATTTAATTTAATTAAGGACCTTTTAATTGCAAAAGACAATTATGTTTATATATACAGACATGCATCACATGCCCACATATACAAATTCTATAATAGGTTTCTGAATTAATTTTAAAATAAGCATTTCTGTTTAGTTTTCTTATATTCTCGAGAGTTGTTTTTGAATCTCCCAAAATTTAAAATGGTGTGTTTTTGAAGGTTAATATGTTTAATACCTAGGGTTCAATACACTATAATTATGACAATAAACATGTGACTCGAGTCAACAAGGATTTATCACTTTGGAAATTTATGAGTCACATGGGCTCACAATGATATATTTCTTTCTCTTTTGGGTATTCAAGTGATATCTTTCATTAGATAATATGATTAAATCCATCTAAAACTAATTGATAATAAGAGAAATAGTCCAACGTGTCTTACTAAGATTGTGAGATTCCTTAATTTTCCAACGTGAGATCCTTTAAATGTTCATGTTCTTCAAGATAGTAGATAGAATATCCATTTGAGCTATTAGCTCTTTGAGATCATATTAGATAACTCATTTAATCTTATAAAGAATTTAAGATTGTTTGAATTCTCAATCTGGAACCCTCCCATACTTTTTTGCTATTAAATTCTTTGATCTTATATTATTTTTATTTTTATTTTGTTTTGTTTTACAGAAAAAAAAAAAAGAAACTATTTGGGTTTATGGCCGGATACCATTATTAAATAAACATGGACTCCATAATTTCAAACAATTGCCTATGAAAAGAAGTATATCTTCTCACTCCATATTCCTAATACAGTGGTGAAATTAAGAAGGGTGACTAGCTAGGATGAAGAGCTTTGATCATTGTTTAAAATTGGAGAGACAAACATGAAGAAGAGACTTAAATTTGACATAATTCTTCTATAATTTTATTTATGTAAATCAATACTATTTGTGAATTTCAAATGACTTTGGATAAGGGCCGGCACTTCAATAATAATTGAATCATATTCCAAAATTTTCAGGAATTTTATAATTCTCTTATCGAGAGAATTTTATATGAGATTCATGCTCTACTAGGGGATATGTCCATTAAAGGATGTTCTTTACTTTTTCGATTTTGTAATAAGATAACTCGTTGGTTAGTTAGATAACCTTCCTAAATGTTAGTGTGATGAATGTGAGGGATCATTGTAATCAGTATGGGGTTTCTTTTATTTATTGAAGATGTTCTTTCCATAAAAGAAAACATTTTTTAAACAATTAAAAGTCAATATGAGAAGAGTCATAAAATCAATTAAAGAAATATGAGAGAGTGAGACAAACATATCCTTTTCTAAACAATAAGAGATACACAAAGCCACTTAAAACGTACTACAGCGGAGCAACACGTGTGTGATTCCCAACCTTTTAAAACAAGTCTTCAAAACACTATTTTCTCAAATAATTTCATTCAATTATTTTATGATGGTTTGGAGGAAATGAATATTGTAATCTATTATTGCTAACTATATTCACTTCCCATAAATTAATCATACACATCAATATGTTGCCACATAGGTATCGTTTTGAGCTACTCAAGGGTAGAGTCAAAAATAAAATAAGGTGAGAACATCGTTTAATAACATCAACTATACGATTATACGATTAAGTGATGAAGAATGGATGATTTTGCCCCTATCTTTACAACGTTGTGGCATTGCAAGACAAAATGGTTTAATATTCGTAAAAAGTGAACAACGTCAAGATGCTACAATAAAACATTGCAATGCTCTTATGTTCAGATCCGTGTGATTTTTGTCGAATGTTGCGGTGCCGGCCATGACAACTTTATAAAATCTTTCTTCCACCACCTGGGACTTATCACCTCCAATTCCATCTACTCAAAGATCGATTTCAAAATCATTAAAAACCATTTTTGATCATTAAAAAAAAAAAACCCAAGTTCAGTAGTAGTATGAAAAGGATAATCAATTTAAATGTCAGAACTTTTGAAAATACGTAAAATATAACAAGATCTCACTATCATTTGATGATAGACCAATAAACACTAATAGACATTTATAATTAGTGTCTATTCACTAGATTGTGATAGAGATTATTGAATGTATATCAATGTCGACGTCTATCATTTTTTTTTACTAACAGATAGTAAAATCTTACTATATTTGTAAATAATTTGATTTACTTTGCTATATTTAAAAACATTCCTATGGAA
Organism: Cucumis melo; assembly: GCF_025177605.1. Taxonomy (NCBI): domain Eukaryota; kingdom Viridiplantae; phylum Streptophyta; class Magnoliopsida; order Cucurbitales; family Cucurbitaceae; genus Cucumis; species Cucumis melo. The sequence continues at coordinate 22,983,562 of NC_066865.1, forward strand.
AACACACTTAAAAGCAAAAAAATAATCATTAAGCTTTCAAGCGATATAGAAACTTAAAATATTGGGAATACCACATTGTAAAGATAAAAAAACCTTACGTTTTTAATAAGATGGATGAATTATTATTCTAGTTGTCAATTGATTTTGAGATGAAACTTCATACCTTTTATCATTTGGTTGAAAACAAAGTACCTTAATTTATATTTTTATCATTATGATTTATTATTTGGACAAGGAAGTTGCGTTGTTTTTAACTTATGTAAATATATGTTACGTCTATTGAAATTTTTTCTAAATTATATGAAGTTTCAAACTTAATAATACCACATTTTGTACCTACGAACCTACACATTTGCTTTCTTAGAAGAAAAAAAACAGTCGATGTATGGTGGGTAGAAGCTCTGACATAATTAACCAATTTGAAATAATATAGGAGGGGAGTGTGTGATATATTGTAGTAAATTACTTTGGATGGGGATGGCGATGGTGACTTATCCACTTATCATCATGGTATCAACCTACAAAAACGGGCAATTTATTTTCTTTTGTCACAAAAGCTTTCTTTTCTTTTTTTGTGAAGAACGATGTTATCTATGGAAATGATGAAATCTCACATTTATTTGATGTATGGTTTAGGGGGTCATAAATCATAATGGTACTATACCAAAAAATAAAAATAAAAAATGATTCAACTCAAGAACGATAAACTTTAAATTTAAAGCGACAACATCTTGAAGGAGCATTTTATAATTACTAATAATACTAAAGTTCGTTGTAGAAGTGACATCTATAATCATTAAAAGATGAATTTTTTTTAACAACATACCTAGAGAGAAAGGGATCAAGGAGGTGCATTGAGATATCTCAAATAAGTAATACATCTATAACACTTCTATCATATCCTTAATTTAGTAATGATGGACTCATTCAAAAGATCGTGGATATAGAGTTATATTCATAAAGAGCTAGAGAAGAGTTAGAAAAACATAACCTAAATAAAAACTAGAAAAACGCCTTCCACATTCTAAGGTAAAGATAAATTACTCATTCTATTGATAGTTGGTTTTGAAAAGTAAAAGCTTATCGTCCATTTGATATCATATTTAAAATTTACATAGACCACCATTACTTTCATCTTTCATAAATTAAGCTTCAAATTAATCGAATATGAAAAGAAAAATTACACACACAACATTATTATATCAAGAGTACTACATATAATTAGTAATTTTAATGCACCTCTATATTCTTTGTCTCTTTTGAAAATCCATTTTGAAAAGGAAAAAAAAAATTGATATACCAAAATAAAATAAAAACTTTACAGACTTGTGGTTTTGTTTCCGTTCCCATATATATATTTCTAAGGGAAGGATTTCAACGGCGTTGTGATATATCAGCCCCACAAAAATACTAGTGGTTGATTTTCAATCTTATCATCAAATGATAAATTGGCTTGTGTCTCTTGTTTTTGCCTCTTAACTTTATGCTTCTGTGGCCATGGCTGGAAAAGTTGCTATCACCTTTAAATTTTTGGATACCTATTCAAAATGTTATCATGCAGGGATCAGTACGATTTTGGATCCATTATAATATACATAAAAAAAAAAAAAAAAAAAAAAAAAAAAATTTGTTCCAATTTTTTAGTGACCCTACATGGAGCTGGAGGGTAAACGAATTGGGAAATATAGTTAAAACTCTTTATACATTACTAACTTAGATGGGATTAGTGAGAATGTCAACTAATCTCGTTGCTGACGAGTTTTTATTTTTGTAATTTGTTTTCAAGTCCTGTGAAAGTGTGACAGCATAGGTTGTTCTCAGAAAATAGTAAATAAAAGCAAATCACGTGACTTGTTTTCTTTTTTACCTCTCCTTTGAATCATACAATAATATATATTGGAATTTATTTGTCAACGACAAAATTATAATTTAAAGTTTTCAAGACAGAAATAAAACAAAAGATATTGATTGTACCTAATTATTCAAATATTGTTTTTCTTTCAATGTAATAACAAAATTTTCCTTCTTCTTATTTTAAATTTTGGTTTATTGTACAATTTCGAGAGGTTAAAATTATATATATATATATATATATATATATTTGTTATTGGATTTTATTTAATTTTATCTCAAATTCATAATTGAGTGATCTGTCCATATTTTATAAAGTATGAAGTTTTCCCTTTGACTTTTTTTATATGGAATTTTCAATGTATTACCTCAACCACATAACATTTGGATTCACATTCTGGGATTGAATCTTTGTTATCAAATTTTTAATGATTTTATAGGCTTTTATAATATGAGATTATACCTCAAAATTAATTAATAATGAGATATTAGTAACTTAAATAAAGAACAAGACTGATAATATATTCCACCCTCTACGGCTCGAATGGCAGACGCTCACGGCTAGACTCGCGAAGGAGACCGGCGGTCGGTGGTGTTCGACCCTGACTTCGACGGGAAGAAGAACGAGAACGGAGATGGAGGTTTGACGTGTGAAGGCCGAACACCGCTTGGATCTTCGCGACGGAGGACGAGAAACGGCGGGGAGAAGCTTCACATCTTTTTTGTGAGGAAGAAGATGATGGTTAATGAGACTTTAAAATAATAATAATAATATCTTTTCTTTTTTCCTTTTATCTATTCAAATAAAATCTAAATCAATTTTATTCTCTCACCTCATTTAATTTCTATTAAATCAAATTTTGTTTTTACCCCAAATAATAAAATATTTATCTTAAATAATTCCTTCCAAACATTTATTTAATTATATACATTTATATATCTAATTATTCTTAATTAATTCAAATCTTTCGACCAAATTAAACAACCAAAAATCAAACCATTTAAATCAAATCTTAAATAACCAAAATTCCTATTTTCTCCTTGCCATTAGAAAAATAAAAAATATGATTTATTATATTTGTAAATTTTTCAGAAGTTTCTTCCTTTTATATTATTTTATTTAATAGAAGCATTCAATTGCTATTGATAAACAAAAAGTTATCTTTTGAAGAATTTAGATACTTATATTGGATTTTTGGGTTCTCTAGATTCTTGCTAAAACTTAACTAGATAATATAAAATAAGATTAATTATTTTAAATGACAAACCGTTGAAATATTTATAAATATAAAAAAAATATACTATTTATTTGTGATGAACATTAATAAAAGAAGTGTCGTTTTGCTATATTTGTTAGTATACAATTTAATTCATTTATATATATATATATGAAAACAGCTTATAAAGTAATCATTGGGTTATTGTTTAAAATTAAGGTAATCACCAATGCTACATCACTTTCCAATTAGTATAAACTAACAATAAGAAAATCATTTAGAACAATTTTTCAAATATGAAAAGTTAAATGTCTATCTTGAAATCTTAGTGATCAGATAAATACTACAATCACATCTTAGGAACAAAAAATGTGTTTTTTCATTTTTGTAATATGATATTCTACTTTTTTAAAGTATTTTATCATGTAAGAAATACACGGTTTAATATTTAGCGAAAATGATTTGAAGTCTGTTCGTTTGACTCTTAAGAAAAAAAAGATAAATATGATCCCAATTTGAACGTTATAGTCCACTTTAAGATGCAAGAGATTCATATGCTAAATTATACATACATATATATATATATATATATATATATATATATATAATTTTTTTAATCCACCCCTCCATGAAAATTCATTTAACTATAAAAAGAGGGTTTGTTTTAGATTTCACCAACCCTCCAATACTCTCTTTCTCTCTCATTAATTAAGGGTCTTAAAAATGGAATTCTTCAATGTTGAGTCCCCCTTTTCTTTTGACTTGGGGGAAGATCTAGTCCCTCTGCCCTCTCTTCCATCGTCCTCCGTCATCTCTCCGCCATTGGACAACGACGGTAACCGTGTTTCCCAAAAGCCAAAAAATGGCCGCCGGAAAAAGCCACTGCCCAACACTTGCAATGATGATGGCGGCGATGAGAACCTTGACGAACAAAAGAAGAAGAAGATAATACATAGAGATGTGGAGCGCCAAAGAAGACAAGAAATGTCTTCTCTTTACACCACACTTCGCTCGCTTCTCCCTCTTGACTACCTCAAGGTACGAATAATTTCATTGATTCACTTGTTGACCTCCACAACAGAAATATCGATACCTTAATTTCGATAAAAAAAAAATATTTATAACGAGGACCTGAATGCTATAATAAGGTTAAAGTTAATGTAATTGGCCGTTGATAAAAGTAAAGTGGTTCTTTAATTTTCTCAAAATTTCTCACCCTCTAATGTGAAAAATAAATCATCAAGCTTTTTTTTCTTTAAATAAACTTCAGTATCAAGAAGTATATATTAATTAATCTATGAACTTTAAATGGTATACAATAGTTTTATAGAAAATTAAACTTATATGTTTGTATCCTTTCTTCAGAAAATTACACATTTTTTTTCTCTTTTTTTCAGTTCAATAGCACATAAATCGAACATAGTTACCGGAACTTTAGAGAGACTTGTAATTATCAAAGTATGTTAGGTTAAATGGTACATTCATTGACCTCTGTCCAATCCGTCAATCGTAATACAAATTTGTAAATACAAAATATTAATTACGACAGTATAACTAATCTGGTTTCTAATTGATATTAAAGTCTATACTCCAAAAGGATAGATCTAAATTTTACTATATTTGTAACTTAAAACGAAAAAACAAACGGAAAAAAAATACTAACCTAGGGAAAACGGTCAATATCAGACCACATGCAACAGACAGTTAGTTACGTTCAACATATTCAAAGAAGGATTCAACAACTGAAAGATAAAAGAGATAAGCTAAGAGAACTCGCCAACCAAACTAACAGAAAGAGACTTAGTTCCTCAGAAAGAGACTCAGTGGTGGTGAGAGCAAAAGATGGAATAGGAATTCAAGTTGTTTTAGACACAACCACAAAACATAGGCTCCCTTTTTCCATCTTTGTTCAAGCTTTAGTTGTTGAAGGCCTTGAAATCCTGAACTGCATTTCACACAGACTGGATGAGAGGTTTATTCACACCATTGAATGCCAACCTATTCTAAATAATGATGGCTGTTATACAACCATTGATGTCTCTATGTTTCAGCATAAGTTGGCCAATTTGGAATATTATCCTTTAGATTAGATAAAATTATCGAGTTGATTATTATGTTATGTGAATTGTTGATCATCATTATTAAGTTTAATAACACTGTATCAGTCGTACAAAGAAGGAGTGCATTATTACTGATTAGCTTGTCAAGAGTATATTAAGCGTAAAAGTAGTATAAACTATTTGCATCGCGACCAACTTTATAAATAATATATTAATCAAGTGCATCATGATCAAGTTTATCAGTAATATAATCAAATCAAATGTCTACCAACAATATAAAACAATGCATCATACCATCAAATTTATTAGCAATGAAAAACAGTCATGTGTATCAAATTTTATTTTATAAACCAATAGTGTGTATCGGTCAAATGCATCGTTATATTATCAAGTATAATATATTAATCAAGTGCAATAGTATGGATATTTATGATATTAGGAAGTTTAGTTTGAAAAAATATGAAGAAAAAAAATTACTTATATAAATGACAAAATCAAATAACTAACAAAGAAAACGAATAATACAAATTGTCTAAAATAACCGCACCTAAGCTAAAACCCCAACATTCGAATAAATAATTTAAAGAGTTTCTCAACCATGAGAACCTCACCCAATTAGATTATAATTAAAACACATAACTAGGTAATTAATTATATAAATGACAGGTCATTGCTATCCTAACACAAACCCAAAAGAGGACTCTCTCTCACTCTTTGTGTTATTTTCTCTCTTGGGTTTGTCTCTCCACCTCCACCTTTACCTTCAAGCAATTCCAGCCATAAAATAATAAATGTATAGTAACATCCAAGATGTTGGTATCATACACAATTACAGAGAAAACAAACTTGGATTCGTAATTCAAGTACACATTTTTTAAGAGTCGTTTGTAGTCGTAGCGAAACAAAGTATGAAAATTTACTCAGTAGCCCATTCATTTAATTTTAAATTGTTGCATTCTTTGATAAATAATTTCAATAGTTTTTTCTTTAAAGAAGAATATCTTCTTCTTTAAATATTTAAAGAAAAGATAAAAGATAAATTGTTCTCTTAATCTTTAGGAATATTTTATTTAAGGAAAAGATCTTTCGATTTTCTGAACTTCTTGGCCTATAAAGAAGGAGTCCCTTGCTCGTCTACGCTTGATTCTTGCTATGCAGTTTCTGAGATTATACGGTATTTGAAGAATCTGTACGAAAGGTAAATGAATTACTTTCTTTAATATTTTAGGAAGAATTCTTGATACCTTCATTATTGGTTGAAGGTGTGTTTGTGATAATAGATATAGAGAAAATTGATATAGTTGATTCGGGTCATCTACCTCAGGATTCAAACACAATTAAGAGAAGCCTGATTATTTTTAATTTCTGTTTATAACTTTATTTTTTCATCTGAGCTAAAGCTCTCAGATACAGGTGGGTTTCACCAATTTGTTTCTTCTAGCTATTCAAATATTATAATTTAAAACTATTTTACTTTTTCGATTGGTATCATAAAGGTTTTAAGCCAATGTATATGATCGAAGAAGACGAATCCAATACTCGACCACCACTCCTTGATGGAACAAATTACGCTGATTGGAAGCCTCGGATGACTGCCTTTCTCAAATCCATGGATATTAAGGCCTGGAAAGCTGTTATCTTCGGTTGGGAACCACCGACAATCATTGGGCAAATCTACACCTAAACCTGAATTAGATTGGACTGATGCAGAAGTTCAAGCTTGTGTTGGCAACGCCCGTGCTCTCAATGCTATTTATAATGGGTTGATCAAAATGTATTTAAGTTGATATTTACCTGTTCTTCAGCAAAAGAAGTCTGGAAAAAACTTGAAGCCCTGCATGAAGGTACATCTAAAGTGAAAACGTCGCGATTACAATTGCTAAGTTCAAAGTTTGAATCTTTAAGAATGATGGAAGATGAATCAATTGATGGCCTTCTTATTCCGCATTCTTTGGCATCTCGGATCCTCAGTATCTTGTCTGTGAGTCCCGGGCTCTGAGTAGTTCCATTAACACCTTAACAGAGAGAAGATCTGAAGTGGATGCCCTTAGTTGTCAATTAAAAGCTCTTATCCCGTCTTCAAGTTCCCACAAATTCTTCTGATGATTGAGATTTTCTCTTTTTTGTTCAAAGGGCAGTATATCATAAATATGGAGTGCCTATGAAGCTTGGTATTGGTATTGAGGTCTTTGATTGATGTTGAACATGGATTGATGCCGGTGCTGGTATTTTTGTGCTGCAGTTGGATTTATTATTTGTTTTTGGTGGATGTGTGCTGATTGAACTTAGCTGTGTTTGCTTTGTTTTGAAGACTATTGTTCATCTCTAAAGTCCCTGAATTATTTTAAGGGCTTGTTTTTAATTAATGATTGTTCTTCTGGGTTTCTCATTCTGGATAAGAATGAGGTCTCAATATGTCTTGGAGGAAGAGGTTCAAGTTGGTCATAAATTTTCAAAAATGGCAAAATTTAACAATTAAGCTTGGCAGACCAATTGAAATAATATAATAGAAGATCCAAAATCTCATGCACAACACAACTAAAACGTGTGTAATTGATAAATTTGAATGCTGATTATTGCAAGATATAAATGTTGATGCACACTCATGTTCTGTTTTGTTTTGAGTATTTATCGATTTGATGTCAAATACGCCCATGTTTTACATCTGATATACTACTGAAAACACTATCTCTTGGAACCTTGAGCTACATGTTCATTATTAATGAAAATTTACTCCGTAGCCCAGTAGTTATAAACCCACCCATTTATGCTTCAGGGCATCCAAAACTTCAACAACAAATAAAAGTATTCTTATAAATAATTTTCTCATAATTAAATCATTTATTTCAACAGCATGAACTGGTAGTATATGCTAGGGATTTATTCATTTTAGTGGTAACTATATTTAATTGATCTAATTAATTATGTTTGTAGTTCTTGATACTCTACAGTCTACACATAGGGGAAAAGGTCAATACCCGACCACATACAAGAGACAGTTAATTAGATTCAACTTATGCAAGCAAGAATCCAACAATTGTCTAATTAAAGAGATGAGCTTAGAAAACTCTCAGGCGATAAAATGGCGACGGCCGAAACGCTTAACTCCTCAGAAAGGGACTCGCAGTGGTGGTGAGAGCAAAAAATGAAATAGGAAATGAAGTTGTTTTAGAGACAGTCACAAAACATAGGCTCCCTCTTTCCATTTTTATTCAAGCTTTAGTTGATGAAGTGCTCGAAATCCTCTTAGCTGATATTCAACCAAACTAAATGACAGGTTCGTCCACACCATGGAATGCCAACCTTATGTAAACAATAATGGCTGCTATCCAACCTTTGATGTGTCCTGAGCTTTACTATAAGTTGCTCGTAAAGTGCTTGAATTACTAGGAATAAACCTCGATTAATTTTAGGGATAAATGGTTGGACATGTGACTCGTCAAAGTAAGTTTAACTTAATGACAATTAGGTATATAGGTACATGATCCTACATCTTAAATTAGATGGTTTGATCCACATTCCCCAATTGTTGTACTAAAGAAATTATAAGTATATGACTTCTCATAATTACCATAGATCCACGAATGTAGGTGACTTTCTTGTTTTGTCGGTCATATTTCTTGATTTATAAATTTATCGTTGTTGTTATGTTGTCGAATGCGTTTTTTGCGCTGTGAATCTTTGCATCAACAAAAGATACTGAGGAAAGGACAAGAGATGGCAAGGAGATCAGGGAGGAATGAGGATTAGAAAGAGAGTGGAGAGAGACATAATATTTTTATTTCAAAATGTTTCAAATAATAAGAAAAGTACATAATATTATAGAATAAAGACGTTTTGGAACTCATTTAATTATTAGAATTGAGGAACAAAATTGGCCAAATTAAAACTTTAGGAACTAAATGAACCATCCTAGAACCCAAAGACTAAAAGGATAGTTTTTCCTGTTAAGTTAAAAATCATAAAATTTCTTTTTATGCTTCTATATGGGAATAGCCGAACACTTTGACATAACATAAGTACTTCACTATTTTGTTAAACATCACAACCAATTCAATCAAAATTTGATCTAATAATTTAGCTTTTAAAAAAGTTAGCCTCCTTGTGCCACACATAACAAATAATAACAACAAGGCGTCAAAGTGACTAATTTCTGTTATAAAAGTGAGAGGTTTAATCTCAATTACTCATAATTAAATTGCAGTAGAAAACAGCATGTATATGCATGAGAAGAACTGAGAGTGAAATTGGTAACTAAAACTGATATCAATTAATTTAACCCTTCAATCCATCCAATTAAGTTTAAGTTGTAAAATTAGAATTGACTAATAAATTATTAAAGAAAAATGAAAATGAAACCAAAAGATTAGGCTAAGTGGGTGGCAGACTTTTATGAGTAGATGAAACCTGCAAGCACGTTGAACCCAAAATTTGACGCTATTATCTACACTATATTTAATTCCAATTACTATTATCATTTCCTTTTGTCTCACAATTCATGCTCCATTCCCAATCTCTCCCACGTATATCTCAATGCAACACAATTTCTCTCACTTCTTTTATTAAAACGAAATGCAAAAATCAGCCTTAAAATTGATCAGAAATAATCTACATGCTGTACCAACCAAAAACACATCACTAATTTAAAAAAGGGTTTAATTTATGTTATTCCCTTTTAAATTATTTTACATATTTATGAATTGACTTAATAAAGTAGACGGGAAATCTTCGTGAGGGTCACGAAGGAGAAGTTCGTTCCATTATCATTTGGTGGTGGTTTAGAATATATAAGGCCCTGCGAGTTCCTAAGTCAATGAGCAAGAAAATAGGCCTCACTATAATTTAGCAACAATGGCTTCTTCTTCTTCTTTAAGCTTCAATCTCTTCATGGTGGCATTGGTTTTGGCCATCTCCATAAGATCAACCCTCGCTGTGTTCCGACCAAGCCCATGGAAGCTTGCTCATGCCACCTTTTATGGCGACGAAACTGCCTCCCAAACTATGGGTAACGCGATAATATATAGACTCAATAAATTCTGTTAAAAAGCTCAGAAATGTCATTTTTAAAACGTAAATTAATGAACAAAAGATGACCGTTTTGTTTTTCCTTTTTTTTTAGGTGGAGCTTGTGGGTATGGAAACTTGTTTACCAATGGGTATGGAACTGATACTGTGGCTTTAAGCTCGACACTGTTCAACAACGGCTACGCTTGCGGGGCTTGCTTTCAAATCAAATGCGTGCAGTCGAAGGCATGCTACGCAAATGTGCCATTCACCACCGTGACAGCCACCAACCTGTGCCCGCCAAACTGGTCGCAGGACTCCAACGCCGGTGGGTGGTGCAACCCACCAAGAGTTCACTTCGACATGGCTAAACCTGCCTTCATGAAGATCGCTTGGTGGAAGGCTGGAATTATCCCTGTTCAGTACCGCAGGTGAGTTGAATTTGATTCGTTTAGTTCTTTTAGAAAAAGATTACACATACCCCAAACCTTATTTTTAAAAATTTTGGCTTAATGGGTATAGTTATATATATTCTTGTAAGATATAACTAGCAACTAGGTTAAGATATTATACCCATGACGACGACGATAGAAGTTTAAAATTCTGTCCCTTATGTGTTCTTCAACTAAAATTAGAAACAAAACAAAATAAGGAAACTTTTTGAAAGTTTGGTCTCCCTGCTTCCATATTATAATTTTGGTTCCAATTTGGAGAAAGGATTATAATTTAGTAGAAAAAAAACATCTTTATTTGGGTAATTGTAATAGGCAGAACGTTTTGAACTAGCAAAGTTAGATATAGCAATGTTAGCAAAGTTATATAGCAATGTTTTTCAATAATTACAAATATAATAAAATCTATCGATGATATACTCGTATTAGTAACATACTCTATTATTGATATACTTTCATTAGTAATATACTCTATCACCGATAAACTCTTATATTAACGATTAGTCTATCACTAATAAGACTTTGTAAATATTTTAAAAAGTTTTTGCTATATTTAAATAAAAAATAAGATTTCGAGAACTGAATCTAAATTTTGTTATAATTGTAAATAAATTAATGGATGAGGGATCAATAAGCACATCTAAAAATCACAACTAGCTAGGTTGATATAGACCCCATAGCGTGTCTTCATCACACTTCGGTTCAAAAGTGATAATTTATTGATGACAGGCATGCTATAATTGCAAATTATTTTGCATTGAGTTACACCTACTAATTCTTAATTCTATAGATTTGATTGTTAGCCTCTTTTATTTAAACTTTTAAATCTACGTACGACCAACAGATATAAGGAGATAACTACGACATTAAACGTGAATATAATGTTATTGTATAATGTAGGGTTCCATGTGTGAAGAAAGGAGGAGTTCGTTTCAGCCTACAAGGAAATGGATATTGGTTATTAGTTTATGTGATGAATGTAGGTGGAGGAGGAGATGTATATTCAATGGCAGTGAAAGGAAGCAAAACAGGATGGATAACAATGAGCCATAACTGGGGAGCTTCATATCAAGCTTTTGCTTCATTGGGTGGCCAATCACTTTCATTCAGAATCACTTCTTACACAACTAGAGAAACACTTACTCTATGGAATGTTCTTCCTTCAAATTGGCGAGTTGGGTTGACTTACAATTCCAATTTCAACTTCCATTGACTTTTATACTTCAAATTTCTTGGAATTTGAAGAGGATCCTCCATCATTTTCTTCTAGACCCATCTTTGGTTTTTCTTTTGTTCTTTTTTGTTTGAAAATGAGCTATTGAATATTGTTTGTTTTTATGAAGTATATTATCAGGATTTGGTTATATGAAAAGGGTGAAAGAGGCCTAAAGTTGGTGTTTTGCTATACTAATTAATATTAATTTTTAATCTCTTGTTATTGAGATGTGTGTAATCTCTATTAGGTGATTGATATCTCTCTCTATATTTATTTTCTTAATTACACATAATATATATTGCTCACTTTTAAAGATAAAAAGCTTTATGAGTTTGTTGTTTGTTTCAATCAACATTGATTAATGAGCAATACGTTGCACAATTCATCAATAATTTTAGTTTGTTGTTTTACCAAATGTAATTAAAGAAGGCAAAAACTTAAAAAAAAAATCACACCAAATCGAACTAATGACATGATCGAATATATGTATTAATTGAAATTTTTACTATTACGATTGGTCTATTATAATTAACTCCATATTTAAATTCCAATTAGTTAGGATAGTACTATTTCAAATCTTTATTTCGTTTACTATTTGTTATATTCTCTATTTCCTATTCATCTTCCTTTTTTTATCGACTAAACTAAAGAAATATGTAATTATACGAGTGAATAGCTAAGTCCTTGATACAATTAATTTGATGTTTCTCTTTGATTATTTCTCTTTTTCGGAAACATTATGTCAATAAATCAAAACTAATGATAAATAAATATAAAAAGAAGAGAGAAAAGGAAGATTCTTTTTTTAGTTTCAAAGTAAAGTATTACTATATTGATTACAAATTAGTAAGTTAAAGATTATAATAGCACAAATAGATACATATTACTGCATAGGGAAAGCTAGAGGAAATTGACTATTGGTAGGAAATATATATATATATATATATAGACTAATAAAATACATTTGTTTCAAAGGTTAGTTGTCATTTTTATTGAATTAGCATTACAAAAATAGGAACCTTTTAACACAACAATCACCTCTGACCACCACTTCATATATCACTTTTATCACCTCTTGATTGACTTATTTGATGCAAATTTGGAGTTAATATATAAGATCTCTCCATTTTTTTTTAATATGAAATTCTTAAAATGCTCTTTTGGTATCTCTTTTTGATTCATCATTGATACCATATTTGATAACATGAGGTTTCATTCTCAAAATAAATTGGATACATACAAACTGTGAGATCCTATTCTTGGTTTTTTTAATGTGAAATTCTCGATAGGAATAAAATAATTAATCAAATTAAAATTCACGAGTGTTATTGTAAAGCAAACTCCATAATTCATAAACTAAAAATGTCATTTTCAAAAGTTTAAAGGCCAAACAAATATATATCAACTAATATGATATTTATAAAATTTAATGTTTACATAGGTAAAATTCAAACTTGGGTTGGAAGGAGGCTGACAAGCAAAGTAACCACTAAATCAACTATAAATATTAAAAATTAGATTGTTCTCTTTATATAAAGACAATAAAATTGAGGGGGGCTCGAACTCCCCTGGACCTATACTAAATCTGTTGTCAGTCTTTGATGGATTGAGTTTAAATACCAATCTTGAAATTAAAGGCCATATATTAGGCCTAATGGTAAATAGCAAGTGGTGTAACTTTTGACAAAAAAAGAATCAAGTTAGTTATGTCCTTAAGATTTAGTAATTTATAGATTTTTTTTAAAAGAGTTGTCTCGTGAGACCAGTAAAGATAACATATTAAACCTAGTAGGATAGATGTTTGATATTTGAGAAATATAAATTATTTAAATAAAGGTAGATTTGATTGAAAGAGAAGAGAGAGAGAGAGAGAGAAAGGGTGGTTGGTTCCAACTTCCCACGCTTGAAATGATTTTTGGAAGAGGTGGAAGAAAACGCAACGTTGTATAATTTTGAATGAAAGCTTTTGTTTTGTCCCGACAAAAAGTCTTCAACTTTAAGAATTTTTTTTAAAAATAAATAGATAGATAGATAGAAGTATGAATGCGAAACCAAAACGCCAAACAAACCCTTCTTCCAAATTTGATCTATGAATTGGATGAAATGCGACAACTAATCACACACATTCCTTTCTCACTTCTCTTTTTGTCGGCCTATTCTCTCTACCATGTGCAGGTTGAATTCAACCGTTTACAATCTCAAATGTTAAATGAATGTTTTCCTTTAATCTTCAATATACTTTCATATACTTTGAATTGAAGTTTATTTATGTTTTATTTCTATCTTAATTATATCACAAATATAGTGCAATTCAAAATAATTTGCACCTATATCAAAATTTAAATACAAATTTTAAAATTTACAAATAATGATTCATATTATTCATACTCAGAAAATAACTTAATTATGTGTCTCTAAAAATTACTACTAAATGAAATTACCTGTGATTATAATTCTTTTAGATTAATGTAACAAATTGTTTATTCATCTTTAATATCCCCATAGAACTCAAGAAAAAAGAGAACAGAATATCAACATAAATTTATAAACCAATTAATTGAAAGTTTGTTGTGTTTATCATCGCAAACCAATAACAAATGTACAATAAAATTCATTTTGTTGACAGTTTCAATCACTAATCTTACAAAAGAAAAAGAATACAACTACAGCTCTAAATCTGAACAAACATTACGTTCTTATTCTCACCGTCGACGAGACGGCGGCAAATACTCATGTTCAATCGACGGCATAGTCCTCGTCCCCGGCGCCGTCGGAGCTCTCACATGTCCGACCATCGAAACTTGCAAAGCTTCCTCTTCATAAGCCCTAATTTCCAGCTCCTCCATTCTCGTCCTCTTCTTCACTCTCACAAACATCGCCACCAACAACAACCCCAAAAGAAACGCTCCGATCGCCGCCCCTATCGCGCTTCCGATAGCCACCTTCCACGGCCGTTCCTTCTTTCTCAACTCCACCGGCTCTGGCTCCTCCACCACTAACCCAAAATGCCCCTGTCTCAAAACAGAGCAAATCAACGGCGAAATCTCCTTCGCCAATGTAACTCTCCCATCCCTCTCGAAACTCGCACAAATCGGCCTCATTCTCGTGTCATTCCCCATTCTCGTCGAGTTTCTGAAATCTATAGTAATGGGTTTTTCTCCGGCGGAAATTCCGACCTCAAATGGAACAGGGGAGGAGCTCGAACTATTATTTCCAGAGTTGTAAGCCAAAATCCCCAAGATTGAAGAAACTAATTGATACCCAGTTAAACGGTAGTTGTTAAAGTAAATCGAAGACCAATTAGATCCCAAATTTTGCCGGATGATTACGATTCTCTCAGCACATGGGTTCAGAGAAACACCAACACCCACATGAAATTCTTTCACCGATGCACCATACCTCCGTAAACTTCCGCATCGGAACCTCGCCGTGTCAACATCAATGCCGGAGAAATTCTCCGGTAACGGAACACTGTGAAGTGTCCCTGTTTTGACTGTGTTGTCAAGGGATTTCAACGTGTAATCTCTGATGTAAAGATCGAGGAGATGCGGCGATTGGAGATTGTGGGACGCCATGGATGAGGTCAATGAAGAAATGGTGAGAATGAAAAGGAAGAAGAAGAAACCCATTTCGAAAATGGGTTTGAAGGAAAGTTTTGTTTTTGGTAAATATTTGTGGTTTTTTTTTTCTTGAGAATTGTATGAAAAGAAGAGGAATGAAGCAGCTTTTTTGTTGCTCTGCTTTTGTTAAAGTGTTCTTGTATTGTAAGGTGGAATGGTGGAAAGAGGAAAATTTAGAAGAAATTGAACTTAGGGTTATGAATTATGAGAGTGAGTTGTAAGGAAGAGGAAAGGGAAAAGAAAAGTTGCCTTTGTTTGCACTATTTTATTGTTGAGTTGTAAATTTTTAATCTCCCAACTTTCTATAATAATTATGCTTATTAAACTTTTAATTATGTCTTTTCCCACTTCATTAACTTCATAACCTATTTAAGTATAACTTAATAATTCAACAATATAGATTAAAATCTTTCACCTTTCTTTGGGTGAGATATAAAACTTCGACTTCTATTTTAAAACAACTTTAAACATTAATCTTCAATCTCGTTATATTGTTGTACTATATACCACAAAATATACATAATGTTTATAACACTTGTGCATCGATTAAATTTGGGTTGAGTTGGTTTGATATGATATGGTAAATTGTGTTGGAATGTGTTGAATTTATTATGTGTCACATTAATTACAATTATAATCCTAGAGTATGCAGAAATTCATTATATTTACTATAATAAAATTGTTTTCCCTCTACTACTCGATATATGCAACTAGCACACTATTAACACACTATTATTTGTTTGACGATTTGGAAAGAGATTGCTTGATGAATAATAGAACTAAAAACAATATGATTTAAGTATTAGGTATAATAAAAATGTTTAAACATTGAATAGATTGATGTGATTAAGTTGAGGCCAAATTTTGTGAGTTGAAGTAATTCAAACAATTTGAGTAAACAAATATGTGTTATAAAATGTAGGAAAAGAAACATAAGGCATTGCTAAAAAAGGGTTGTAGTATTAAGTTCATTTTCGGATGGTTGGGGTTTGAAATGTGATAGTTAATCTAAAAGCAATGATAAATTCTTGTACTTTAAGCATTTTAGAAGTCTTTTTTATTATTATTATTATTAGTATTTTTATTATTTTCCTACCATAAAATAAAAGAAAAGAGAAGAAAAAAAAAGAGAAAAGGTTTAGATATTTGAAGAATGAAGGATATGGAGTCAAATGGGGGGGGGGGGGGGGGGGAAGGTAGGGAAATTGGAATGATTTAGGAGTGTGGAAAATCATAATGATGCTACTTTCCAACCCTTTTAAATAACTATATATTAAAAATAAAAAGGCATTGGAATTGTAATGTAATTTGCTCTAATCTTTATTTTTATATTTCCAATAGTTTCTTTTTAGGAGTAACATGTCTCCCAATTGAACTGCCTTTGTGGTTTTTAATTAATTTGGTCAAACACCTTTGTTTACCTTCCTTAGTTTTGACTACTGTTTCTTAAACTTTTCCACAACTCATAATTAAAAAAAATTAATTTAAATTTTCAACTTTTAAAAATATATTAATTTAAACTCTAAACGGTACGATTTAATGTATCTATTGATACACTTTATAAAAGTTTAGAGTTCAATTTTTTTAATACAACTTGGAAATTTCTTTATATAGGTGAGCTCATATTACTGTTAGAAACGAGTACAAATTGATATTTGTCCAAATATTATATTTATGAGAAGGAATTCATTAAACTATTTTTCTATTTTTTTTTTATTTTAGACATAAATCATTTCTAAATTTTGTTACATGTGGTTGGTATTTTTTTTTTTTTTTTTACGATTATAATAACCAGATTTTTGATGTGATCAATCACCCTAAATTTTATAGTTCCTCACAATTACACTTCTAAACGTTGAATTTGATTAATTAACCCTCACGGTATTAGCAATTGCAAGGACAATAAGCAGTAAAGATTTCAAGAAGATATAGAGAAACACCTCAAGAGTACCATGCTTTTTGCTTCACAGTTGGTATGATTGACACACTTCTAGATTTACAGCAAACATATACAAAAGGCAATGATATATAATAATTCTTCAAAAGCCACAACCCTTTAAAGAGAATCACAACCATTTAAATATGTATAACAAAAGAAGAAGAAACAAACTCATGTGTAGAGCACACACGAAGAAGGAAAATATCCTCAAGAATATACACATGATTTTTCCAATAAGGAAAAAAAAAAATATTGTGCTAGAATCTCTATTTGGAGAGACACCATGCAAGATATTTCAAATGGCAAACATCTCAAGAGACAACAACCACGACAATTTTAAAATAATGTAGTAAATGTTAAATCTCTAACGACCCTATCTAGTTTATGTGAGTTTGTCATAATCAAACTCCATATATTGTTAGTATTGATATTATTATATTTGTTTCTTCAATAGAAAAAGAACAAGTCGGCCAATTGATAATTAAAAGTTCAAGAATATAATTGTAACAAACGATTTCTACCATTCGTTTATTATTATTATTACTACCATGTACCCTAAAATTAGTTTGTTTGGAAATAGGGCTTTCAACTGGAGACAATGGGCCATTGTTCATAATCTCCAGCATATTCCAAGAGAAGCAAACCTTCGTGTATGGATCGAAGAAACTTCCAAATTGGGCTAAGTGAAGCTACCCAACACCAACTTATCTTTTTCATCCTTCTTTGGTGAGTGATGAAATGATGACACTTTAGTTGAGAGCCATTTATTTCTCATCCCAAGTTCTTTTAGTTCTAATATTCCCTACCTTTCTTACTGACTTTTCTTAGAAAGAACAAAGAAAAAAAAAACTTATTAGTTAGTTCCAAAATTAATTGAAGAAATAGGGTAGAGAGAAAGGAAGATGTATCAAATCCCAACCAATTAAAGATTTTCTTTCGTAAGTTAGCAATAGCTCGTGCTTGAATTTGAAACCAAAATGAAAAATAATTTCACGAGAAATCTATTGTCGAACTCGTTCAAAATTTAATGAAATAATTTACAAAGACGAGAAACTTAATATGGGATGGACAACCCTAGTTTGAGAACTCATTATCGGGTTTTCTATATTAGGGTTGACTACAAAATTCTATGGTTATATATAGACTTTACTGTAACTCATAAAAGCCCGTCTTATTTAAACTTAAAACCTTCCAAATAATTTAAGAACCAAATAAATGAATAATAAAAACTTTCAAAAATTAAATTATTACTCCTTACTTTAAAAAAAAAAATAAAAAAGTGTTTTTATTATTAGGTTTTATATGAAAAACAACTTCCTATATATTATTCTTTTTTCTTCTTTGTCATATTCTTTGTTCCAGCACTTGTTTGCAGCATTGGTTAAAAACTTGATAGTGGCTCGACGACACTTTAACGATTTATTCAAAGAGAGAGGTTTATTGGAAGTGCAACTAAAAGTCTCACGTAGAAGGTAAATATATGGAGAAGAACGTGTTATTTAAGTAAGACTAACTATAACCATTTATTTCGACTTCATGATAAGATGATTAGGATAGAACAAAAGCTAGTCATATAGGCTTACGTCAAAATAGACATTATCACACCAGATGATATATAAATTGTTCTTTGTCCATAACTCATCAAATAAATGAAATATAAAATCTTAAACTCTCATCGTATTTTACCCAAGGTGAGAGGATTCAAACCACTACCACTAATTAGTCACCGATAGTCCGCATGCTAACATTAGACATTCTTCGAAGAAAAAAAAAAGTATGGAGAAATTAATTATTTTACCGAAAAATCAATGTTTTTGATATATTAAATGATCAAATTCACTCTGCTATTGTTTATTTTGGATTGTGTCAATTAATGTTACAAAGTGTTGAAATCAAAAAACAAAACTAAGGTCGTTTAAAGAAGTGCTAGAAGAGGAAATTGAGAAGAGAGGGAAGGAAGAAGAAGAAGAAATGTGTTTGGATTTGAAACTTTGTGGTAAGAATATTTTCGAAAGAAAAAGTTAACCATTAATGCTAATATGATGAATGTTTCCATCAAATAAATATTGTGAACCAATTTTTACAATAATTTTGGATGGTAGATTACATATCCATCTTTTAATATTGACTTTTTCAAGATATATTATATATTAGAGAAGGAAAAGTAAAATCAGAAAATAATGAAAATAATAATAATGGTATAGATCGAATCACTCAAGATTGATCTTAATAAAAGGATATAATAAACTTTGTAAAAGAGAGGAATAAAAACCATAGGTGGTCACACTTTCTATAGCTATATTTAAAGATAGCTATAAGTTTTAAAGGTTCACATGAATGATTCAACCATTTACCTACCTATCTTATAACTGCATAACAAATCATTTCATATATATACATTTTTATATATATGAACTTTTTTTTTTATTTATTTTAATAAAAGCACATCTAAATTATGATTGAAAATTTATGTTCACCTTGGCATTCATATATATACAATATTTTCTACTCTTACTTGTCAACTTTAATTTCTTGTATATTACTTGTGATGATATTCATGGAAGATTATGCTAATAAATGTTATATTTTTTTTATTTTTAATTATTTCAATCTTGAAAGTTTGAATACTTGTTATTGTATTTAGGCTAAGGTAAGGATGATCATGCACTTCTATGTAACTTGAGATCCAGTAGAAACAAAATCACACTAAGATATGTTGAATAATATAGATTAACGTGCAAAACTAACTTCTCATTAACAATGATGGATTTAGAATAGTGGAAGATTTAGTATCTCTTTAATTATCTAAACACTTATAAATATATTATCTTTTCAACCTAAACTAATACTATATCATAAAATAATACAAACATAAACATATATATCATTCAACCTTTCGTATAGTGATAATTTTCAAAAAGTTTATAATATTCTAGTGAAGGAAAAAAAAAACAATCAGTACTCTTAAGTCTTAAAGAGCGTTTGGGACAAAGAGTAGGATAATGACGTTTAATAATACATGAAGTTGATGTGTTTTAATTGTGAAGCTACAAGTCCTATAGGTCAAACATTTAGACATGAAATGCAAACCTAAAGATGTAAAGTTATGGAGCTCGTAGTATAAGAAGCTATAACAAAACATGAAATTATTGAAAATTTTCTTGGTTGGTCACAAACTCCAACTCCTTTGGCCAAACACCTTTTAGAAACTCTAGAAAAGAAAAATTAAATCATTTTGGGTGAGAGAAGGTTGGAGCTTGAGTTATACTTTTGGGCCTTGATTGGGCTGCATCTTGGACCTTCCAGCCCAGGCTCAATAATAAGAGGGCTCTATTAACCATTTGCATTTTTGTCCCTACATAAAAGAACTAATTATACTCGCTGCATAATTCCAATTTTATCCTACGACTTTTTAAATTCTCAAATTTACCTTTAATATTAGTCTTACATCTTTTTAAAATTCTCAATTTTGCTTTTGATATTCCTTCTACGTCTTTCTAAATTCTCAAATTTACCTTTAATACATTATTCGAAGATTTTAAATTAAGCGATTTCAAATAAATACATGTACGTATTTAAAATATGATCATGCTGTTAAACTTTTGTTGTTTGGGATGGAGTTTTGTTAATAGGAGAGATTGAATTTTCATTTGATTTGTTAATTAGTTACATTATGTTTGTGTCCATATTTAAAATATTTTGATGAAATAATAGTGCAGTGTTCTTGTAACTTTTTTTTTTATAAGAATATTTAACCAACTTTATATGAAAATACTTTATTGGGAATATTTAGTACATTAAAGGTAATTTGAGAATCTAAAAAAAATTTGAGAACCAAATTAAGAAATATCTAAATGCATGATAACTTTTTTTCTTTCTTTCTTTTGAGATATTGTAGAGATAAAATTAATGGTAAGATTGAAAATGAAAGAAAAAAGAAAAAAAAAAAAAAGAGAGAGAGATCTTACTAAAATAAATGTATAGCTATCAACTAAGATGAGTAGTTAAATGTTTTAGTACTTGTATCCAAATTCTTTAATTAATTGAAGAAGTTGTATGCCAACCTAACTATGATTCAAATGGTTATGGATTTATAAATTAAGCCAAATGTTATTTGTTCAAATCTCATCCCTCCATAAAGTTGAACAAAAATAATGTTAAGTTTTTTAGTATATTGAAAAGGAAATTCACTTAAAACACTTTTATATATCTCCCCCACATTCTTATACTTTAAAAGGAGAAAAAAAAAAGAATCAATCCTTTTTTTTATCGATCTAAATTCAAAATTTTGAATCAATTAATATTTTTTTATTTTATCTTAAATTAAAGCTCTTTCTAAACGTAGCAAAATAAACTAAAATCTTTTAAAAAATTAGTAAGATATTATTGATCATTTATCACTAATAGAAATTTATCGATGTTTGTTACCATATGAGACATCATCCTAAAATTAACTCAGAATCGCTTCATAAAACATTATCTTCCTAAAATTCTACCAAAATACAAATAATAAAAAAATAAGGAAGAAGAAAGGATAAAAAAACCAGCCAGGAAAAGACTTTAAATATACAACATTTCTATTGTTGTATGATGTATTTGTTTCGGAAAAATATCAATTTTGACCGTAAAAATTTGTATCTGTTTAAATATTAAACTAATAATTGTATCAATTTGAACCTTAAACTTTGAAATTTGTATTAATTTAAACTATAAACTCGTGAATGTATCAATCTAGACCCTAGAATTTTCCAATGTATCGATTTATATCATAAGTTTATATAAATGCATCAATTTAAACCTTATATAATACTTTACCTGGATATACGTATAAAAGCAAGTTAAGAGTTTAATTGATGCGTTTATAAAAGTTTAAGGATCTAAATTGATATGAATGTTAATTTAAAATGTAAATTGATACGAACTCAAAGTTTAATGTTTAAATTGATACAATTATTAGTCTACAGTTTAATTAAATTGATACAATTACCAAAATTGAGTGTCCTTTCGATCCATAGATTTTAAAAATTCCAAATACACATATAAAAGTTATTTATTCTCAACTTTAAAATAAAATTTTCTCAAATAATAATGATGATTTAGATTGATTAATATATAAGTTTAGTACTAATCTCTACTGAATACAATTATTTCAAGTGACAAACTCCAATGTCTCGAGTATAGTCATGATGTTTTATTTATTTATTTATTTATTTCTTAAAAAAAAAAAAAAGATAAAAAAATACATTGATTTCCAATATTTTAATTTCCTTTTTTGAAAAAATACATAGCTTAAATAGCTTGAAAATACTTTCTATAAATGGAAGAACACAATACAAAGATTAATACGAATATAGTAAAAGGAAAATTAGAAGAAAAAAATGTGATGCAATAAAATATTCAATATAACATTGAGAGATGGATGCTTATCATTATTATTTTCTTTAGAAAAACATACCATAAAAACAAAAATTTCGGCCATCAAGCTCATTATTAAAAAAAAAAAAAAAAGTACTTTTGTTTTTATTCCTAAAATTCTAATAATAAATATATTTTGATTCTTAAATACTATATATTTACTTTGATGTATTTTTAGTATAACAACTACGTCGATGTTTAAGTTGGTTAGAAACTTTGGAGAAATAGTATGTTCGAATGAATGATGTATGAGAATTTGAAATATCATGTGATGGATATGATGTATTGGTAAAAATATTTAAAATGAATTTTTTCAATTGAAAAAAAAAAAAGAAATTGAGAATTAGGACAGAACACCTAACATAAGGTGATAAGGGTACTTTTTTTTGTAAATATAATAATGAGAGATGGATGTGTATTATTATTAGTAGTATTAAATAGTAATTAAAGAAGCTATAAGAATTAGGGATAATAGTAGAGTTGGGCTGGGCCTAATGAAGGCCCAATTGAGAGAAGAAGAAGAAGAAGAAGAAGAAGAGATGGCCCAATAAGAAAAAGGAAAATATAAGGGGGGAGGAGGAGGAGGAGGAGGAGGAGGAGGAGGAGGAGGAGGAGGAGGAGGAGGAGGAGGAGGAGGAGGAGGAGGAGGAGGAGGAGGAGGAGGAGGAGGAGGAGGAGGAGGAGGAGGAGGAGGAGGAGGAGGAGGAGGAGGAGGAGGAGGAGGAGGAGGAGGAGGAGGAGGAGGAGGAGGAGGAGGAGGAGGAGGAGGAGGAGGAGGAGGAGGAGGAGGAGGAGGAGGAGGAGGAGGAGTAGAGTAGTAGATTTCCCGGGAAAAAGGTTTAGCTTTTGGGTCGAGTGGGTATATAGCATTTGACCCAAAATATATTAAGGATGTAGCAAAAATTATAAAAAATTGCAAATATGGCAATTTTTAATGAAAAAGACGAAATTACCCCTACATATATTTTCTTCCACTTTCTTCGCGTTTCAAGCAGATTCTTCGTGGGAAAGTGCAGACGATTCTTCGCGACTGTAGTCCGTTTCATCCTCTTCCTATTTTCTTCCACTTTCTTCCTCCCATTTGGTTTTTCGGTGCCGGTACTTTCCTCCTCTTTCTATTTTCTTCCACTTTCTTCCTACTTCCATTTGGTTTTCCGGTGCCGGTGCCGTTCTGGCCTAATACTTTCTTCTATTTTATTTTCCTTCCGCCACGCTGCAGGTACTATTTTCTTCTATTTTGTTTTTATTCCACCGCACTACATTCTACGCTGTGTTTTTCAGTTTGTGTCTATCAATGATGTGTTTCTATCACTGATTTAGGGTTTAACTTGTTTATGTTGAAATGTTTAACATGCAGATCTGTTTTAGGTTTGTGTGTTAGTGTATAGGGTTAGGGTCTATCGGTGATATATTTGTATCACTGATAGTCTTGAGGGATATTTAGTTTGTTTGCATTGGGATGTTAGTAGATAACCATTTAACGGGCATTGTTGTTGCCTAGGGTCTATCGTTGATATGTTTCAATCCCTGATAGTCTTCGAAGATGTTTAGCCTGTTTGACTTGGGAAATTAGTAAAAGCTCTAGTCTAATTTAGATTTTGTGTGTTATGTTGCTTAGGGTCTGTCAGTGATAAGTTTCTATCACTGATTAATGAATTTGGAGGATGTTTAACTGGTTTATGATGGAATGTATAACATGCTGATCTGTTTTAGGTTTGTGTGTTAGTGTATAGGGTTAGGGTCTATCAGTGATAATTTAGTTTAATGTATATTTTTAGTTTAGTGTATAGGTTTGTGTGTTAGTGTATATTTTTATGTGATGTTGTTTATGTTCTATCAGTGATATGTTTCTATCAGCTTGAAGGATGTTTTACTTTGTTTATGTTGGATTGTTATTATATGTTTGTATCACTGATATGTTTGGGGGATGTTTAGTTCATTGGGTTGATGTGTTTGTTGTAATTTTAATAGATGGATAAGAAAAAAGATATTATGGAAAGCGAACCAAATGAAAAATGTGCAAAAAGAGTCTCAACACATGAACCTTCATCAAGCAAAAAGAAGATAAAAAAAGAGAAGGTATTCCATTATATATATATATATATTGTTTTGTTTCTAAGTTAGTATGTTGCATATTTGTAACAATTATTTTGCTCTAAACAGGGAAAACAATTAATTATTCCCAAAGAAATGTGGAAGTCAACCTTAAGAATCACTGTGTACTGTAATCTACAAACTTCTGACCATATTATCGAAAGTTTATCACCTAGTTGTCTAGACTTGTTTAAAGAAGGACCATTTGGGCACTTGTTAAATTTAAAAATGACAAAAATACCTTTACAACTATTAGCACACTTGATTAGAAGACAATGTGTCTCAACGGACAACAATGTTCTTCTTTTCAACATCGAAGGTAACATTGTGGAGTTTGGACTGCGAGATTTTTGTTTGATTACAGGATTAAATTGTGGTGAATATCCTATAGAAGATGTTTTAGATGCAACGGAAGAAAATGAGTCTATGGTTAAACAATTGTTTTTTAGAAATAACACTTCCATTAGTAGACAAGAATTGAAGACTGCTTTTAACTATCACTGTAAATCCTGCACCGATGAAGAAGAGCTAGTAAAATTAGCCAACCTTTACTTCTTGTACAATGTTTTAATTCCTAAACAAAATCACAATATGTTGGATTTAAAACATGTAAAGATGTTGGATGATAAAGAGAAGTTTAGGAATTATCCTTGGGGAAGGTTGTGCTTCAGTCTTACAAAGCAATTCATTCAAAATGCGGTGAAATCCAAAAGAAAGTCTAAGAACTTAGAAACAGAATCTAAAGCGTGTGCCTTTCTACAAGGCTTCCCTATGGTTCTAGCTTACTGGGCATACGAAATACTTCCTCAACTTACTAGTGGGTATGTGACAAGAATAGGGAAAGGGTGTCCAAGAATATTAAATTGGGAATCCAGTGAACAACTCGATTGGCAAGATCTTGAAGATAACATCTTTCTGGAAAAAAATGTAAGTTTCATTTGTTTTCGTTTCTAGTATTTTCTAAATTTGTTGTTACTAAGTGATAGATCCATATCAGTGATAGATCCTTATCAATGATAGATCCTTATCAGTGATAGATCCATATCAGTGATAGATCCTTATCAGTTATAGATCCATATCAGTGATAGTTTCTTTCTTGTTTAACACTGATTATATATTTTGTTTTTTAGCTATCTGTGGTCCCCATTGTTGCATCAGAAGAAGAAATGAAATCTGAGTACTTCAGATATTTTTTGGAATTAGAAAATGATAAATTGGATGAAGAAGCATGTGCTATGAAGGAAAGCAATATGGCAGAAAGAATATCTTCTTTACATGAAGATATTCAAGATTTAAAAAAACAGCACAAAGAAGATTTAGAGTGCTTGAAGAAGGGACAAGAGGAGATTGTTCGTTTGTTACTTTCACTGACAGAAGTGGTAAATCAAAGACTTTCGCACAAATGTGAAAGTGAAAAACAATCTCAAGAGCCCTTGGAAAAGAATCCTCCTCCACCAATAAGTTTAGAAATGATTGATGCTGATGTTGATAAAGAGAAAGAGGTAAAATTACTAATAGTTCTTTTACTTTTATTTTTTCCAAGACTATTATGTTTGTGTGTGAAAAGTCTATCAATGGTAGAATTGTATCAATGATAGACTATTCTTTCTATGATTTAAGTCTATTAGTGATAGACTATTCTGAAATTTCAATTCTGATTCAAAAGTCTATCAATGATAGGATATTGACAATTTCTATAATTCTTTTCATTGCAATACTAATATTAATATCTGCAAAAGATTGAAGATAATGAGGAAACCAAGGAAGATGATAATCATCGTGAAAATAAGTCAAAAATGGTGCATGACACATCAAACAAAGTGAAGGTATTATAATAATCACATTTTGTTGTTTTATGATAGACTTAATGTATATATGTAGATAAACTCTAATTCAATATTATATATTTTCAGGTTGTTCAAGAAAAGGCAAAAGTGAAAATTATGGAAATAGCGACGAATATTGAAAAAGCTAGGCCGAAGAGACAACCTAAACCATCAAAGAAAGTGTTGGAGAATGTGAAAGAACAAAAGAATGTAAGAGGCAAGAAGAATGATTCTCCAAAACCAACAAGATATTCTCCTAGAATAAGGGATCTAGCACCTAGTTTTGATTTGCAAATCTCTCAATTATAAGTAGATGGATATTGTAGTGCAGTAGTTTTGTTGATATTTGTGGTAGACTTCACATTGCAAATCTCTTAATATTTAGTAGATAGATATTGTAGTGCAATAGTTGTTTTGTGGATGTTTGTGACAGAGTTCACATTGGACCTTCATATGCTGTTAGTTGATTTTACCATATTAATCAAGAAAAAGTTTTTTGTCTGTCTTTGTTTGCATTGAGATTAGTATTTATTGAACCATTCCTTTCATCAACTAAATCCCTTCTAGTTCCTTCAGTTGTACATTGGTTCCTATCATTGGTGATGACTACACAATAAAGTCTATCCTTGATAGAAACTATCTATGATAGACTTTATAGTGGATTACTTCATATTATTACTTTACAAAATCTATTGTTGATAGAAACTATGTGTGATAGACTTTACAATAAAGTCACTTTTACTTTTATAGTCTTGAGAAAAAGGTAGATTATTATTGAACGGTTTGAATCAAACAAATAGAAAGTATTTACTACACACACAAAATAAATGCTCTATATGCTAAAGCTAAAAGTTTATTATAGAAAACATAATATCACGTCACTGTAAAAATGGTGGAAATTTGCAATTTCTACGATTGTGACCAGCACGATGACAATGGCTGCATCTTGAGTGACTTTTCTTCTCGCCAATTGATAATATTCTTTGTTTTCGCGGTCGTCCTGCTCGACGCTTGAAAGTTGGAGGTAGTATGTTATTCTCAATCCCAATAGATTTCCAATTGGCATGGTTCCCAACCGGACGAACTGATCCAGTATAAGTTGAAATCAAAGTACTTGACAAAAAATACTTGGAAACAAAAGAGTAAGTATTCATATTACGCCCACGAAGAACAGCAAGAGCGTGGGCACATGGAATTTCATCAAGATCCCAAACGCGACAGGTACATGATTTGCAATCTAACCGTACAATAAATTGTTTTCTTCCATCAATCACTTGAAATTCAACATCATTAATAGCATTAACCTGAAGAAAAAAAAACTTAGTCAACATATATGGTTTATCCCTGATAGAATCTATCGCTGATATAAACAATCACTGATAAGAATCTATCAGCGATAGAGACTATCATTGATAGGTCTTGTTACATTACCCTTTAACTAAATAAATAAACATTGAAACACAAAAACTTACTGTGAAGCTTCTTGAGTTTTGATGTTGAATTCGTAATTCTCCCTCAGCCCAACTAGTTAAAACAGTTCTCATACAACATGCAACTTTTCTTCGATCATAAAACCAATTTTGAAGTATTTGTCTGATAGAATCGAGTAATGCTGCAACAGGCAAATCTCTAGATTCTTTTAGAACTGCATTTAAGCTTTCTGAAATGTTTGTAGTCATCATTTGATATCTTTTCCTTGTACAATATGCTCGAGCCCACTTTTCAAAACTAACCTTACTAAGATAGTCTCGTATACTAGGATACATAGACTCCATCCATCTCATGTTAGTCTCAAAATCAACAACTGTATATGCTTTTCCACATCTAAAGAAGAGCTTATCAATTATAGGGTCCTTATATATCAACTTCAAACTTTTTAGAAGGTGTTGCAAACAAACGCAATATTCAGCATTTGGAAAAACATTATGAACACTTTTTGGGATACTTAAATGTCGATCAGATATTACAACTAAATCTTCCCGATCCCCTAAACTATTCTTTATATTCTCAAAAAACCATCTCCATGATGCATCATTTTCAGAATCTACAATACTAAAGGCCAATGGGAAAATTTGATTATTACCATCAATTGTTGAGGCTGTCAAAAGAGTTCCACCATATTTAGATTTCAAAAATGTACCGTCAACTGATATATTGGGCCTACAATATTTCCATCCTTCAATGCATGCTCCAATAGCCATAAAACAGTACTTAAAATGTCCCTCTGTATCAGTTTCATAAGCAGTGAATGAACCTGAAATAAAAAATATTATTAAAATGTCCCTCTGTATCAGTTTTACTATAGGTCTGTCACTGATATGGTTTATCACTGATAGACCACCATAACACCAGTCGTCTGATGATATGCTCATTTACTATAAGGCCTATCACTGATAGAACTTGTCAGTGATAGACCATATCATTAAAAGCTTGATTGATGATATATAAATTGTAAGAATAAAAACATACCTGGGTTAATTTCTTTTAGTTTCATGAAAAAGTTTGGAATCAAGGCATAAGATTCTTTTGCTTCACCATTCAAAGAATTCATAACAAGTTCCTTTGCCCTCCACGCTTTATAGTAGCTAACATTTACACCAAGTTTAGTACGCATGTGAATCATAATATCATTTGGAGTTGAACGATCAAAAGAACTAAAGTCTTTTCCAATACAATCACTAATCAGTGATGCAGATGCTTGTTTATGAGTAGTTTGAATAACATTTATGGAGCAATTGTGATTAGCAATATACTTCCTTAGCCGCCATAATTCCCCACCCTTGTAACGAGATGCACGAACATACCATGGACAATTATCTTGGGAGCACTTAAACTCAATAGATTTAGAATTTGATCTCACAGTCTTGAACTCAAAGTTGTTCTTTATAGCAATGTAGTAAAATGACTTTGATAGTAATTCCTTGCTAGCAAACATATCCTTTTCTTTCAAATCAAATGTAGAAGACAAGCTACTAACATGAATATCCGTAAGAATTTGAAAATCGTCATCAATGGAAGAAGAAGGCAGCAAAGAACACAAATTATCCATCCCACTGTCAACAACACTAGACCATTCTAAATCCATATCAGGGACATGAGCAATAGCATGGGCAACTAATGGATGTCTTGTAATTTGCCCTTTAACTAAACTTAGAAACCAAGTAACATCTTTATCCTCTTGAATTTGAACCACAGTTTGAATATTAGTGATACCATAATCCAATAAAATTGACAGTTGTATTGAAGAAGGAGATGCATCAAATAGAACTTCTCTTAATATCAAACTCACAAAATTTTCAAAAGACATCATCTCATCAACCAATACACCTGTAGTCTTGTAATTCAAGTAACTATTTGTATCATCCCACTGTCCACTGTGAAACACTACTATGGGAAGTTTAATCATAATTCCAAATTACTGCAGAATGTGCAAAAAATAGTGTATTAGTGCTAGAAGACAAAGTGTCTATCAGTGATAGACTTGTATCATAGCGTATTAGTGATAGACTTCTATCAGTGATACACTAGGATACAAGTCTATCACTATCATTAATAAATGAAAATGATAGACATGTAATTCTGCAAGAAGATGAATTTATATCCAAGATTACAAACAGAAAAACTAAAATACTAAAAAGAAAGAATCTAAAGATTTAACGAAACTAAAATGAAAGACTACATACCAGATGGTTGGAGGCGGAAGAAGTTGTGGTTGGAGACTGAAGATGACGACTGGTTGGAGACCGAAGATGACGACTGGTTGGAGGCGGAAGAAGGCGTCGTTGGAGGCGAACGAAGGCGTCGTTGGAGGCGGAACAAGGCGTCGTGCGGAAGAAGGCGTCGTGCGGAAGAAGGCGTTCTTGAGAATGGTAAGGCGGAAGAAGTGAGAAAATCGTGGAGAATATATTGGAGAGGGAGAAAATCACGCAGACGAATGGAGGAGGAGAAATTCGCGCCAGGATTGTTTTTAAAACAAGGGTAAAATTGGAATATATTTTTAAAAAATCATCAATTTGCTATATTTGCAAATTGTTTCATAAATTGCCATATCCTTAATATTTTATACCAAATCTGTTATACATTACAAAAACTCTTAGCTTTTACCTAAGATTTGCCGGGAACTCTCTTTTCTTTATTATTATTATTATTGTTATTATTATTATTATTGTTATTATTTTAATATTTTATTTATTATTACAATCCAAGCTGTCAAAAATTCTCTCCGTCTCCGTCTATTACAAGCCCCCTCTTCTCCCTTTACTATCTCCACTTCTCTCTCTCTCTCTCTCTCTCTCTCTCTCATCTTTCTCTTTCTCCCTCTTCCCTTCATTTTCATCATCCAGATCTCTTCCATTGATTCTCCAATGGAAGATCAAGCTCTTCCTCAACGGACCCATCAACCTTCTTCAACAACTTCACCTTCTTCTTCTTCTTCTTCTTCTTCTTCTTCTTCTATTCAGCTCAATTTGCCGTCTTCAATGTCTCGGGCTTCTCACTCACTTGAAACCCTAACCCCATCTCGCCAAATCGACCGTATGATCAATATCAACCACCATTTGTCCCCATCTAGAGCTATTTACTCCGATAGATTCATACCCAGTAGATCTGGTTCTAATTTTGCCCTTTTTGATATCTCCCCTGTTTCCAATTCCCACTCGGATGGTCGTGAGGATACTTCTACTGCTTACGCTACCCTTCTTCGTACTGCTTTGTTTGGTCCTGATTCTGGTGTAGTCCCTCCTGCTACTCCCGAGAAGAGAAGCTCACCAATGTGCCTTCCTAATCATAATATTTTTCGTTATAAAACCGAGACTAGAAGGTCAATGCATTCGCTTTCGCCTTTTGGGTTTGATGATGCTGCTCCTGGGCTTAATCCTAGTCCGGTTAAGACACCGAGGAAGGTTCCTCGATCGCCTTATAAGGTGAATTTTTGTTAAGCGATTTTGGGTTTGATTTGTTTTTTGGATTCTCTAATTTTCCCGTTATCTGCATTGTTAGGTCTTGGATGCACCTGCTTTGCAAGATGATTTTTATCTCAATCTTGTGGATTGGTCTTCGCATAACGTGCTGGCTGTGGGGTTGGGTAATTGTGTGTATCTCTGGAATGCTTGCAGTAGTAAGGTAATTCTCTGACTGCCCTTTTGATTTTGAGTTTCATCTTTTTGTGGGTCGATCGATCTGTTGTTGACCTTTGTTTCAGCGATGAGATAGTCTTTTCATTCTTTGGAATTAGTATGAATCGGCAACCGATCTCGAGATTGATGAATTGTTTCTTTGTATGTCTGAATTTATGTAGCTTACGGGACGTTTATTACAGCAAGATCATTCTTTTTGTTTGCAGGTCACCAAGTTATGTGATTTAGGAATTGATGACAGTGTATGTTCAGTGGGCTGGGCACAGCGTGGAACTCATCTTGCTGTTGGCACTAGCAATGGGAAAGTCCAGGTTAGTCATGATTTGTTTAAATCTATGCATGTTCTCGCGTATCGACTTCAATTTGGGTTTTTTTTTTTTCTTCAGCTCTTGTGGAAGTTTATTTTCTTGAGATTTGCATAACTGAGATTCCGATGGATTTGATTATTTCCAGTGTTGATTAACCCGTGCCCTAATGATCATCTCTCTAGATTTGGGATGCATCACGCTGTAAAAGGGTTAGGACCATGGAGGGGCATCGGTTACGAATTGGGGCCTTAGCTTGGAGCTCATCACTTTTATCGTCTGGTAGCAGGGACAAAAGTATTCTTCAAAGAGATATTAGGGCTCAGGATGATTTTGTGACTAAATTATCTGGTCATAAATCAGAGGTGAGGCTTATAGACATGTTTTCTTTTCCTGGCTATAAATCAAATGTTAGGGTCGTTTATAAGCCTTTGTTTTAAGCTTTCGAGTATTGCCAAGTTATAACTCTCACTGAATTTTTAGGACACTAGTATATTGTGTAATATTTTACTTCTTGAATAGTTTCTTCATCGGCTCATTATCCTCTGTCAATTTGCATTTCTCTTGCTTTTCTTTTACCAACTTCTTAGCCGGAGTGTGATTGTTCTGCTGTAGGTTTGTGGATTGAAATGGTCATATGATAATCGTGAATTGGCATCAGGAGGAAATGACAATAGAGTACGTTATAACCTTTTCTTCCATCTCTGTATCAGTTTGTTTTTCCTTCTGCCATGATGACTAATATTTATCTGTCGTTATCTGCTTTCAGTTATTTGTTTGGAATCAACATTCAACCCAACCTGTACTCAAATTTTACGAGCACACAGCTGCTGTTAAAGCTATAGCATGGTCCCCTCATCTTCATGGACTACTCGCATCAGGGGGTGGAACTGCCGATCGATGTATTCGTTTTTGGAATACAACTACCAATACACACTTGAGCTGCATGGACACTGGAAGTCAGGTAATTAATTTTTATCTCTTTGCTTGTAATATTTTTTTTAGTACGTTATTGTGTGACTCAAGCGTGGGTTAGAAGGAATCTTTTAATTTAGACCCAACCTCCGCCTATAGTAATTCAAGAATTGTCTGTTTGACATGCAAATCAAATGCCAGCATAAATTAATAATATTTCTAGATTTTTGACTTCTTGTTAATATTAATAAATATTGATTGAGGGAAACTTTTTTGGAGTAAACAAATGGTAGGTTGGATGCCCTTGTAATTCTATGCTCCCAACCTGGCATATATGCTGTTTGGTTTCATCAAAATAATAAACCATTGAGATGGTCGTTCAACTATCTGCTATCAAGACTTGTCTCAATCTCCATGCACCTTTTTGGTCCTGATGTTTGGATGTATCATTTTAGAACATACTTGGAATATTTGTTATCTGGGGAATGGAATAGTTCTTCAGTGGCCATACATACTTCAATGTCAAAGTTGACATAAACCGTATCTTCATCTTATTTGGCAGGTGTGCAATCTGGCATGGTCTAAGAATGTTAATGAACTTGTTAGTACTCATGGGTTCTCCCAAAACCAAATAATAGTCTGGAGATATCCAACTATGTCCAAGGTTTGTTGGCTTTTTTCCCCCTCGCTCGAATATGATCAGATTCTGCTATTTCCCTATCTAAATTTAATTTATGTTCTTTTATAGTTGGCAACATTGACTGGCCATACTTTCAGAGTTCTTTATCTGGCCATATCTCCTGATGGACAGGTAGCGTTTTTACTTGTTTGTATCCTGATCTCTAAGTCGTCATTTTTTACCATTTATGGAAAACGAAAGAGATACCAATTAGTTATTTTTTACTTGTTTTCTGATCATGTTTCTTTTCCCTTGCAGACCATTGTAACCGGTGCTGGTGATGAAACTCTAAGATTTTGGAATGTCTTCCCTTCACCTAAATCACAGGTAAATAAATTTTTCTATTTCCGTATGATGTGAAATACATGTGATTGCTTCTGTCCCTTGAATGTAGTCTTTTCAGTGGACATCAGTTTCTGGATCAGATCAAGATGAGTTATAGTCAGACAAAATCAATAGCTACTACTGAGCTGTCTTGAACATTTTTCTTCATTATAAATGATATCTTTGCACATGATGTGAAACTGTATGACACACACATGTTTGTCTGACATTTAGTTCTTGGGATCCTTATAGAAAGGACTTGTTCTATTTTCGATTTCATTGTCAACTCAAACTCACACATGGGTTTAAACTATAAAATGCAGAACACAGACAGTGAAATCGGAGCATCCTTCCTGGGACGAACCACCATCCGTTAACCATTGAAGGACCCCTGTTCTTAACACATACCCTTCAACTTTCTTGCACCATCTTTTTTGAGGAATAATGACAAAGATTTTTTGTCAATGGTTTAGAAAGATTCAATATGAAGAACTTAACCAAATCTGGTCTGCATTAGCCAAAGCAAAGCTACATGAGA
This sequence comes from Cucumis melo, assembly GCF_025177605.1. Classification (NCBI taxonomy): domain Eukaryota; kingdom Viridiplantae; phylum Streptophyta; class Magnoliopsida; order Cucurbitales; family Cucurbitaceae; genus Cucumis; species Cucumis melo. The sequence continues at coordinate 23,018,152 of NC_066865.1, forward strand.
TCTGAGAAAGCTGTAGATGAAAAAAAAAAAAGGAAGTGATGGATTTTCGAATAGTCTTTACACGGAGGAGATGTTCTCAAATCTCCCTTATTTTCTTCTTCCCCCACTTCAATAGAAAAATATAGTAAGGTAAATAATTACCCAATATTTTGATTATTACTTCCGTGACTTGTAAATTTAAGAGAGGAGAGATTTTTTATTCATATGATTCATTCATAGATATTTGGGGTATAATTCATGTACATATGTATTATTCTTTTCCATTATAGTTTGAAATCTGAAAAATTTTGATGGGATTGATAACACTATTTAATATATATATATATATATATATATATTTATATGAAAATTTTGAAGTCTTTAGATAAATTCTTAGAGAAAAATTGTGCATGATTTCTATAAATTAATTATCATAGGCTTTTTTTTTTTTTTTTTTTTTGATCTTTTACATATATGGCTTTAAATTGATGTTGTACATAGAGAATCTTGATTTTATCTCTTTGTTGATAATTTGGAAATGCATGTGATTGTTTTCTTAAAAAAAAAATAATTTGGAAAAATGAAGTTTGTAAGTTGCATCACACTATGTGAATGGTTAAATGTGGCAATGCATTGCTTTTTAAATGAGTAAGATTTTAGTTTCTTTATTCTCTTGTTCTTTACCAAAGTTCCTCTTTTTTTTTTTTGTTGGGTTAAATTCTCTTTTTGGAAATAAATTTTGCTGTAAGATTAAAAGAAGTTGAATATCAAAAAAATTAATCTTGGGATAATTCATGTCTTATTTACTGCCTTATATTTTAAAATTAGCAATTACAAAATTGACATGTTCACGTGCTAATTGTCAAATATATATAATACATACCATACTCCTTGATGCTAAAATCAAGTCTATCAAATAAAATATATTCTTCTAAATAAAAATCATATCTACTTGTTTCTATCTTTGAATAAATAAATCTATATATATAAAAAGAAATACCATACCTCCTTTCCAAGCTATCATCTTTCTTTTTCGTTTCAACTAATCAATTTATTTATTCATTCATTTTATTATTACTATTATTATCATGTATTCTTTTTTTCTTTTGGATCGTCTTTCTTTAGAACCCTTTTTAATGACACCAACAAGGGCTAACCGAACCACTACGAACTTCAAATACTTTTTGTGCATTTTCACGTTTCCTTACAACATTTTCCTCTATTTAAAGTCTCATTTAAATTCCCCCCCAGAAAATAATAAATAAAATAAATAAATAAATAAATAAATAAATAAACTCTTCTCTGTCCAATCGTCTTGTCATGTTCTTTGATGCACTTTTGTTCAAGATTTGATATGGAAAAAAAAAACATATAATTCGTTCAATAATCCCTTTTTGAAGGGTCCCACATGAGTTATTATTATTATTATTATTATTAATTTTGTAATAGTGTTGAATATTAATATATTTGTAAGTAATATAATTAAATAGATTATTAGATATGGATTCAAACTTTTTATAAGTCCAATAATATAATATAATAAGAAAGAGACAAACCACCAAATAAAGTTTAGATTTAAAGGATTAATTTGTTTGCATTACGGTAGCCGTCCTTGAAAGGGTTTCCGATGCCTAACAAATCATCATTATTTTAAAGAAGACGAAAACAACCACCTACTCTATGTGTTTACATACACTATACTGTTCCCTTTTCTTTTCCTTCCTTAAGAAATTGATTTTTATTTTTTAGTTATATAGAATTAAATTTATATACAATATTTTACCCACTATTTGAAATGTCAAGGTTTAGATTTTATAAAAATTTTATAAAAATTTTAATTGTGCCTAATTGAACTCTAGTTTGACAAGTTCTAATTATCATATCTTGATATAAATTTAATATTTATATGTATATGTTAATAGAAATGTCAATGCTTAGTTAGTAGAAAATTTAAATTATTGAATGGAACTTAAATTTATGGATTAACTAATCCATAATTAATTTGACTACTTTTAATTTTATATAGATAGATATAGATTGGACAACAATAGTTAATTCAATTCTTATGTCAATATTGAAAACCAAAACCGATGTGTCGATGAAAATTTAATATTATGTATATTTTATAAGATGACTTGTTCAAGTGGGATGTCCTTAGGGTTTTTGATTGATCTCGGCTCGACGTGCGTGGTCTAAGGGTCTTTCTCTAGACCTCTTTCTTGGATTTAAGAGGCAGTGTTTTAGAGCTTTTCTTAGAATGTACTATCAAAACTTTTCCTACCTTTAAACCTAAGTTATCTCCCAAATGGAGCTATGTCAGCACATACACACTTGCCCCCAACAACCATCTTGGTCTTAAAAGAAACTACTTACAAAAATTGTTTGAATTACAAGTGGAGCTTTAACTGAGAATTGTTGATGCTCAAATTGGATTTGGCAGCAACAGTGGTCAATAATCTGTTTGTAGGGAGAGAGTAAGAAAGTTGCAAAGAAGAATAACTGTCGTATTATTTACTGGTGCTTGTGGATGTCATTTTCTCTAATGCATGCTTAAGAAAAGGATGAAAGTGAGAATATAAGTTATGATTTTATAACTTGGAGAATTTACTTGCTTGCTAATGAGTGTTCATGGTGTATTTAGGAGTAGGTTTGGTAGTCCATTCCATATGTTTTTTGTGGTTTCATTGGATTGGATGCCTTAGGTGGGATGTTCCCCGATCGAGGTTTGGGCTTCATATGGGCTTTGGCCCATCCCCGTTCTTTTTCTAGACCTTTTCTTGGGTTTAAGGTTCTTTGTAGACCTTTTTGTAGAATAATCTTACCATCTAAGTTTTTACCATCTTTAAACCTAACTTATTCTATATTTAGCATTCTTATTATAACACAGAATACACACACTTTGATGTCTACCTAAATGTACATAAAAATGGTGATATGAAACTGTGTAACCACTGGACAGATCTTAGTCAAGAAAACCTGGTTGAACTCAAAAGTAACCTAATGGAAGATGAGATAAAACATGAGCTAAAGAGTTGATTGAGTAGTCAATTTTGTAGTAAAATAACTTTTTAAAAAACTTCATTCATACCATATAAAAGTGCAAAAATAAATAAGACCTATTATAGATACTCCAACTTATTGTCATATATTGACATTGTTTAATCTAATTAATTAATACGCACGATAAAGTAATTTTTATCATGGGTGCACTTATAGCTACACACTATTGAAATACGTTTTTATGGTGCATGGAGTAATAACCATTTCATTTACATCTTAGAAACACATTCACACCTTAGTATCAAGAAATTATTACATCATTTACCCCATGAAAATACATTAACAATGTGTATTAAGTAATCGCCATAGGTACAAGGTATTGTGAATTGAAAACCATATGTTAATTCATAAACATACATAAAATCTCCTCATGATTCATTATCCTAAAATTACTTGCAATAAAACATACTCGGATGTTTTTTAAACAATAACTTCAACTTAAAAGTATAACGTATAACACTAAAACTTTGTTAAGTAATTCCTTTTTTTTTTTTTTTTTGTGTGTGTATTTGAAATTTGAAGATGTTTTGTTTATGATTGTAGATATAGAAAAGATGAAAATAACATCTTTTTTTTCGTTTATATATATATAACCGACTTTAACATATATATATATATATATATATATATATATATATATATATATATGTTTTATATTTGAAAATATGTTAACTTTACATACTAATCAAAAGTTGATTTTGGAATGATTATGTTTGAAGCAATTTGTTACTCAGACAAACAAAATTACTATGAAGACTTTTACCTGCTATTCCAAATTTATAAAATTGTCACAATAACAGACAAATATTAGAAAAAGAAAGCAAGCAATGCTAAAAATACTATGTATATATATATATATATATATATATATATATATGTTTACTATGATGTTGTCTATTACTTAAGAAAAAGTTTTTTCACTAATATAATCAATCCTGGCATCGTTTATGCTATGAAAAGTTTCAAGAACATTAGAATTTTGCAATCGAAAATGATTTTCTTGTAGACTTCTTCTATAGCGTTCAATAAATTGCTATGACAAGGACAGGGATGTGATTGGGGATGTGGAAGCTTCTCCCGCCGAGCAACATCAGTCAATATCACCTACAGTGGCTTACATTTTAAGTTCAATTCAATACTTTCTAATTTGTTTTCTTAGGATGTAAAGTAGAAGAATTTGAACCACAAGCCAAAAAGATTTGATTTGATCAAAATATAAGGAGAAATTTGGTTATAGTTCATCAAAGAACATTTCCTTGATACTTTCCTACTTTCACATCATAGATACTATAAAGATTAATGAATTAAAATATAAGGACTAAAACATTGGAGGAATAGGAATGGATGTTATATTATATAATAACAACAAATATTGATATTAACTATTTACATTTAAGGGGGAGCCAAATAAAATCAATCACGTGCTCTCCAACTCACTGTTCTTGGGGGACCATGAAATGGAAGGGATGGTTGGGAAGCAACAATTGCAGTCTTCTTGGCAAGGTTTGGGCCGCTCCATCCGGCTCAATTCCCACATGGGCTCATCTGATTTGGGCCGCCCATCAAGCCCACTTGAAGGTGGGGCTGGATCCTTTAGTGGGCCCCAGCATTCTACTTTGTTGAATTCCGGAATTTTGGAGTGGAAATAAACCCAAACCATAGCCTCTTGTAGCTCTGGGTAATTCTTGAACAAGTCCACATCTCCATGGACGAAAGCATTCAGCACCTGTTTTATTTTTATTTTTTTTCATCACGTGTCAACCATATGTTCAATTATATAATAACAATAATTCAAAAAATGGGACATGTTTCAATACTACATCCAGTTTTTCTATTGGACAAATAGACCTGACATAGTGCAAATAATTCGCCCATAGGTAAAAATTTATTTACTATAGCAATGATTGATTTTACTATGGGTAGTTGTGAAAAAGAGAGAGAAATTACCACAGGAAGTTCTCTGCGAAAGATGAAGTATCGGAGATTAGCACAGAGATCTAGAAGAAAATGGCCACCACTGATATGACAATGAACATGAAGGGACATTTTCCCCTGTACTTTCTTCCATTCTGCTACCACTTCATCCCTTTGAAGCCAATTATACCATCCTTGTAACTGCATAATATATTATTCATCCATCATCAATTACAATACTTACATTTTTAACACCCATACCAAAAAATTAAAAAAAAAAAAAAAAATCCCATATAGTAGTAAATTTTTATCTTCCAATTTTCCAACTGGATTGTTGGGACTCGAAGCTCTCTATTCAGTAACATTGTCGAATTTCATACTATGATTTTCACTCCTATTGAAGAAACTTGAATTTCTAACCAAATTTTAAAATGCAATTATAAACATACCTGGAAGATATACTATAGTCTCAAAAATATTTGTAAATGTAACAAAATTTAGATTTAGTTCTTAAAATTTATGGCTATTTATTGATTATAAAAATCCATAAAACATGAATTTTATTATATTTCCCGTTATAGAAAAATGTTGAAATATTTTAAATTTATTATTCCTAAAAAGGGCTCAAATGTACCCTTACCCAATTCTAAAACCAAAACATATTTTTCTAAACTATTTTATAGTTTTCGAAATTGTAGCTTTTTTTTTTTTTTAAATATTGAAGTAGTGTCTTCAAGCTAAATAAAATGATTAAAAAAGAAAAAAAAAAAAAAACAATACTTATCTGATATGAGAAGCATTATTGAAGATCGATTGAAGTGGTAAAGAAAAGCACGATGAAAATAAAAAAACACGTTTCACATAATTATAACCTAAAACAAAACTTTCAAAATCATTTCTAAAACAAAGATCAATTACTCTTTTTACAATTTCCAAACATCTGATAAACTAAAAAAGGGGTTTTCATTAAATAAACAAAAGAAGAAGAGTTACCTGAGAATTGTTAATGGATTGAGAAATGGCAAGAGTAAGTTTAGAAGTAATATCACTATGTGTAAGCGTATAAGTCCTTGGAAATTTGCCTGGATGTTTCTTCTCATCCACCCCTAAAAACAGAACCTTTAGCTTCGAAGCTTCAAATATGGCTGGCCCAAACAATCTCGCCATCTATAAAATTAAAATCAAAATCAAAACAAAACCCACTTTCGAAAGTTCAATCTTTAATGAAAAAAAAAAAAAAAAAAAAAGACTTACAGGAACCATTCTGTGGTTTTTCTCCTTGGATTTGCGTTTACAGAGGAAGAGAGAAGAAGAATCCTGATAAGGGTTTGAAGAAGGAACAAGAAGAGGAGAAGAATTACTAGTCAAAACCCTCATCTTCTCCAACAGATTAGCTCCAGAAATTAGGGAGGGTTTGTGATCGGTTTGAAAGATAAAAAAACACAGAGGAATCTTAGGGGAGGAAGAAATATGAGGCTTGTAGGAAACAAAAGAAAAAAGAAAAAGGAGAAAAAGGGGAAGAATGAAAAAGGAAATGTTGTGTACAATCCTGAAGAGTGGTGAAATCCAGAATTTTTGGGAATTAGAAGCGTGTTGGAAAGGAATAGCTTTTTTTCTTCGCTGTTGCTTCAAGTACTAGACTTTGTTTTAGGTTTGATTGTAATAAGCAACCATTTTTCTTTTTGGAGGGGTTTACGTGGTTGATTACTAATACGACACCGTCTCTGTTTTTGACTTTCGATCCTACCCACTACAATACTTCTATACTCTACCGCCCCCATTAAATACTCGTTTTCTTTTCAGTTTTATGCTTTTAGATTTACTCCGCTACATGATTTTGTTTCTAAAATGTTTGAAAGTTCACTAAGATGAATGTGTTATTTTACCCAAATTAAGGACTTGGAAATGAAATTTCATTTCAATTAATGTAATTTTTCTTTTTATTGTAACTTTGAAATGAAAGATTTTTTATATGATTGGATTCTCGATCCAAAATTAGGATCAAAATGAAGTTTGCTTCAAACTTTGGATAGAAAATTGATATATGCATCTAAAACGGTTCGAAATTAATTAAAACGAAACTCTCTTAGATCAAGCTAATCAACATTCTTTAAATAACGGATCATTCCACTAAAGTTACGTAGTTGCACTCCCCTCGTTGTAAATATATTTATGTCTATTTGATATAATCATGATTAGTAAGCTAATCATTCATAGATTGTTCGTAATCTCGATTGGATCAAAATATCGATTTACTCTCGATATTACATTTTGTTCCTTAAACCCTACTGATTCTTTAATGAACAATTGGTTTAAGATTGAACTCTTTCTCGTACCTATGAGAAGGTGGAACCCCTTGTTCAAGATTGAGACTCACTTCCAAATCAAGAATAGTTAAATTGGGAATAAAAATTAAAAGAAATTATACACATCTCTGGTAAATAGTTTCAATATTTTGTCACTTTCTAAAATGCTCCTATTTTTAAATATATTCTCTACATTTAAAAACAAAATCGTGGGTATCTTGTATTCTAAAATATATCCAACTTTTATAGAATGTACAATTGAAATGGGACAATGGGACAATGATATACATCTTATAGTTATAACGAGTTTAGCTCAACAATAACTGATAAGACGTCTTATTTTAGAGACAGAAATTTGAATCATCTAACCTCTCATAGTTGTACTAAACAAATGTACCATAAATTTATGAAATATATATATATATATATATATATATATATATATATATATATATGTTAAATATGGACAAATTTATAAAAATGTACTCTAGTAAAATAAAGAAAGAAAAAATGAAAAAATAAAAAAGAAAATAAAACGAAATGAAAATATCCCTAATCAGCTGTTCAACAATATGTTTTTTTTCTTTAAAAAAAAGACTTACAATATATTTTCCTCTTTTATGGATAAATGAAAATAGTCAACTTTTTATAATAATAATAATAATAATAATAATAATAATAATAATAATAATAATAATAATAATAATAATAATAATAATAATAATAATAATAATAATAATAATAAAAGCAGACTTTAAGACTTTGTTTTTGACAAAGGCGTTACGCTTGTAGTGAGTGCGTTTTAATAACCTAATATGTCTTTTTGGTATTTGAGTATTAATCGATTTGGATAAGTTTTAATACGAGATTTTGATTTTGAAATTTTGAATGATGTTATGTTGCGAGAACATTGGTGTAACGGTTGAACAAACCAGAGAAAATGGAAGTATATCTATATGGAAATAAAAGAGAACATCTATATAATTTGTAAAGTTGATTTAAAAGTGTTTTTAAAATAAAACAATAACGCTTTTTATTCAAAATTGACGATAATAATATTTTTTTTTAACTATTTTCTAAAGATTTGTTTAAATATATTTTGAAACTTTTGAAATTTCAACGGTGAGATAAAACACACAATATAAAGATATTTTGTATAATTTCGTACGTAAATTTTCTTAGTTCTAAATTAAAAACACTCTTAGAAAATATTTAAGATTCGCACGTAAGTCTTAGCAAGGACGATAAAGTTGAAAAAAGAAAAAGAAAACGTGAGGGAATGGGAGCAAAAAAAAAAAAAAAAAAGTAGAGTGGGGCTAAGAGAAACAAAATGAAAATATCACTCAAAGGCCCATGAGGATTTCATGGGGATTTGGACTCTATCCTCAGAAATTTTTCACAATGAAAGTTGGAAGTGTATCAAAATACATACATAATCAAACAAAACATCTTCAATAACGTCGGTGTGCTATGTCGTTGTAGATTATATTGTAGATGCTGATTTAATAATAATAATAATAATAATAATAATAATAATAATAATAATAATAATAATAATAATAATAATAATAATAATAATAAAAGCAGACTTTAAGACTTTGTTTTTGACAAAGGCGTTACGCTTGTAGTGAGTGCGTTTTAATAACCTAATATGTCTTTTTGGTATTTGAGTATTAATCGATTTGGATAAGTTTTAATACGAGATTTTGATTTTGAAATTTTGAATGATGTTATGTTGCGAGAACATTGGTGTAACGGTTGAACAAACCAGAGAAAATGGAAGTATATCTATATGGAAATAAAAGAGAACATCTATATAATTTGTAAAGTTGATTTAAAAGTGTTTTTAAAATAAAACAATAACGCTTTTTATTCAAAATTGACGATAATAATATTTTTTTTTAACTATTTTCTAAAGATTTGTTTAAATATATTTTGAAACTTTTGAAATTTCAACGGTGAGATAAAACACACAATATAAAGATATTTTGTATAATTTCGTACGTAAATTTTCTTAGTTCTAAATTAAAAACACTCTTAGAAAATATTTAAGATTCACACGTAAGTCTTAGCAAGGACGATAAAGTTGAAAAAAGAAAAAGAAAACGTGAGGGAATGGGAGCAAAAAAAAAAAAAAAAAGTAGAGTGGGGCTAAGAGAAACAAAATGAAAATATCACTCAAAGGCCCATGAGGATTTCATGGGGATTTGGACTCTATCCTCAGAAATTTTTCACAATGAAAGTTGGAAGTGTATCAAAATACATACATAATCAAACAAAACATCTTCAATAACGTCGGTGTGCTATGTCGTTGTAGATTATATTGTAGATGCTGATTTAATAATAATAATAATAATAATAATAATAATAATAATAATAATAATAATAATAATAATAATAATAATAATAATAATAAAAGCAGACTTTAAGACTTTGTTTTTGACAAAGGCGTTACGCTTGTAGTGAGTGCGTTTTAATAACCTAATATGTCTTTTTGGTATTTGAGTATTAATCGATTTGGATAAGTTTTAATACGAGATTTTGATTTTGAAATTTTGAATGATGTTATGTTGCGAGAACATTGGTGTAACGGTTGAACAAACCAGAGAAAATGGAAGTATATCTATATGGAAATAAAAGAGAACATCTATATAATTTGTAAAGTTGATTTAAAAGTGTTTTTAAAATAAAACAATAACGCTTTTTATTCAAAATTGACGATAATAATATTTTTTTTTAACTATTTTCTAAAGATTTGTTTAAATATATTTTGAAACTTTTGAAATTTCAACGGTGAGATAAAACACACAATATAAAGATATTTTGTATAATTTCGTACGTAAATTTTCTTAGTTCTAAATTAAAAACACTCTTAGAAAATATTTAAGATTCGCACGTAAGTCTTAGCAAGGACGATAAAGTTGAAAAAAGAAAAAGAAAACGTGAGGGAATGGGAGCAAAAAAAAAAAAAAAAAAGTAGAGTGGGGCTAAGAGAAACAAAATGAAAATATCACTCAAAGGCCCATGAGGATTTCATGGGGATTTGGACTCTATCCTCAGAAATTTTTCACAATGAAAGTTGGAAGTGTATCAAAATACATACATAATCAAACAAAACATCTTCAATAACGTCGGTGTGCTATGTCGTTGTAGATTATATTGTAGATGCTGATGTTTAGGAGCCTTTGATTAAAGGTGATCTGCTAAGGTCATGTTTTGTTATTAAGACTAAACATTGATGTGTTTGTTGATTTCTTTGTAAGAGATTTAATCATGCTCGCAAGGGACAATTATTAGTCATGCATTCTTAAGTTTGAGTATTTAATCGAGTTTACTTGTCAAATTAATTGAAAACATGAAATGAATTTATACTAAAAAAAAGTAAGCAAGAATTTAAAATCAAACCGCATATAGAAATTCTAAAATGTTCTATTGACCACCAAATTCAAATTGAACATACAGTAGTTTTCGTCTGGTATGTGAGAGAATTAGAACACCATTTCTAAAATCACTCACCGTAGAAAAACGACAACAATTAAGGTATCTTTCGTAACTATTGAACATTTTATTTTTAGTTTTTTTTTTTTTTAAATTAGGTTTGTTTTTATCTTCCTTATATACAAAATTAAAATTTTAATCGAATTCTAAAAGCAAAAACACATTTTTAGAAAATATTTTTTAAGCTTTATTTAGTAACTATTTTATGTTCTAAAATTAAGTCCATTATCTCATCTCTAAATTTTATGTTTTGTTATTTACTTTTCATACCAAATTCTTAAAACTAAAAAAAAAAAAAAATAGTTGTCTTTTAAAATTTGTTTTTGTTCCTAGAATTTTATCACGAATATAATCTACTCTTGTAAATATGAAAACCATTATAAAAAACGGAGATAAACTAGGTTTAATTTTCAAAAGGAAAAAAACGAAATTATCATACCAAAAAAGACTTTAACTTTTAAAATAAATCTTAAAAAATTGGTACAAAAGTGGCGTTTATAAGCTATATTTTAAAAACAAAAGAAATCAAATTATCATATACTAATCCAAATATAAATTAAAATTTTCATTGAATTAAAAAATTTAGAATAATTAAATGAATAAACAAAGGGATTAAAGAAAAAAACACATCCATGTTGGTTGTATATGTGTTAGTAAATAAAATCCAATAATGTGTCATATCTTAGCATATAGTTAGGTCGCTTTTAAGTTATAAAATATTATAGAGAAATGTATTTTATCGATATTTAATTGATAAATTAGGGGAGGGATGATAAATCTCAATAGAATTAAGAAAAAAGAATTTTAAGATGAAAAATTTCTCTTTTGGGTAAGTTACGTGTTGGATTGGATTCAAAAAAGGAATGATGATAGATAATAATAATAATAATAATTTCCCAAATTGGGGTTGAAATTTTGGATGTTTTAATTTAAATATTCCAATTGGGAAGGTCACAATGGATAATCAAACAAAACACAGCTCAAGCCTGCCTAATTGGAAATTGCTTTTTCTTCCTTTTTCTTTTTCATTTTGGCCAAAATATCCATCACAACCACCCTCACCTTTTCCTTTATTAGTTTTAATTTTCAATTACAAACAAATTCATCAAAATTCCCTATCACACCCAAAAAAAAAAAAAAAAAAAAAAGAAATGTTTTTTTCGAGATAAAACGGTTCAAAATATTTAAGAAATTATTGTTTTGTTATATTTGAAAACATCTTTATTCGTTTTGATATATTTAAAAACGTTAGGAAAAAAACATATATCCTAAACTTATATTTTGTGTCACAATCTCTTAAAATCATCAAAAAAAAGTATCAACTTTATATCTCTAATAAGTTTTATCAACGTTTTCAACCTTTTTTTAAAAAATTAAAGGGTCTATCAAGTATAAATTTGAAATATATATGAATTTATTAAACACTATTTGAAGTTGTTGATCTATTAGACATTTGTAATAAGGAAAAACAACAACTTTGAATGAGAATGTACGAAGTTAAATTCAACCTTAAATTTAAATAGCAAGTATTCCTAAGATTTAGATGATTGAACTATCTTGCAATTTCTTTAGATTTGAATCACTTAAGTTGATGTGTTTTTTATTGTCTACGACCCTACATCATTCTAAAGTTTTTCAAATAATGGAGTTATTTTTAGAAGATTTGATGTAAGAATGGTTTAGTTGAAATTAAATTTTGAAAATTTTGAAATTGTTTACAAACACCCTAAACCTTGACTAAATTAGATCTAAGATTTGAAGATTTCATAGCTATTAATCTCTCTCTCTCTATATATATATATTTGATGGTCCGGAAAGCTCAACAAAAATATGAAAATCATGTTTAAAAGTAAAAAAGTAAAAGAATTTAAAAACATGTTTATGAAATTTGGAACTTAGACTTAAAATCAAACGCAGTGAAAGATACAAATAATAAAAAAAAAAACAGTCAACACAAATTTAAAAGACCAAACAGTTATTGTGTGTTAAAACGAAACCTTAGCTTTAATTCGAATTTTACAAGTTTTATGTTCTTGCAACTTTCCTACAATAGTTGTTGTCTTTCTGAACCAAAACATTTAGTTAAGTTCGTAAACAAAATTTTAAAAAACTATTTCTTTTATTTTTAAAATTTGTCTTATGGTTTTTTTTGAAATCACACCTACACAAATTAGATAACAAAACAAAATAAATATCAATCTAAGAGAAATAATATTTATAAACTCGATTTTCAAAAACTAGATAACCATTCCGTTTGAATATGGGAATAAGCTTGGGGACCAATGTCAACCCTCTTGATCTATTTTTGTTCTCTAACAAATCAAAAACACATTTAAAAACTAATTGTTGTAGCCTTCAAAAATAGACAAATATTCCCATTCAAACTTCACAATCTAGACACCAAATTTCCACATTTCATTTAAAATAAAGTAACCATATAAAAAAGAGAAACACAAACATGTTAAGCCATTAAATCACAAAGCAAAAGCCCTCAGAAACATGAAAAAGACAATATCCAAACAAAGATACACAGTTGTTCCTAAATATACAGGTAAATTAATTACTTAAGTTTCATATTATATATACTTTTCTTTTCCTCATAAAAAGTATATATAATGAAACATTTTATCATAATCCTTTTTTTTTTTTTTTTTTTTTGCAGGGTTATGTTGGGTTTCACTTTTTTTAGTGTTAAAAATAAATGCTGCATGTAAATCAAATTAAACTCACCTTTTTTTCTTCTTCTTTTTTTGGTAATGTTACTTTCTTGGGAAATTTTGGAACCTAAGAGGTGTTTTGTTGGTTAAGTCTCTATAGGAAGGGATTATTATTATTATTCGTATTGTTATTATTGCTTCTTCTTTCAGGTGGTCCTATGAATAGTTCAGTTTCCACATCCATTATCTCTTCATGGTTTGATGATTCTGATCTCTGATTGCTGTCTTGTTTTTTTGATGATTCACTTCTAACCTGAAAAATAATTCCCAGATAGAAAAACTTAAGTATTTTATTGTTTTAAGTAGTACTCATGTGGATTTGCATTTGTAATTAGCTAGATGAACAACTTTGAAAAAGCTCAAGTTTCAAAGATTTGTCTTCAACTTGGAGAGTTATGTTTGATTAATCTTGAACTTTGTTGGAGGTTAAATACATCGCTAAGTGTCAAATGGGTTCATAAGCTCTATAAACTGTTTGATAATTAATTAAGTTTACAAACCACATAAAAAACTTGTTTAAACTTCAAGACCTATGTAAATATTAGACACACAATAACTCTAAAATTCAAACAAATCAACCCTATACTAATTGTGCTCGTTTTCTTACCATTTTTTTTTCATTAGTTTCTATTTGAATTCATGGTTCAAATTCTAAAAATAAAAACAAGTTTTTCATATTTTTTCCTCCTAAATTTCAAAACTTTCAAAATAAAGAAATCAATAATTCTTTTATAAATTTAATTTTAAAAAGCAAAATAGTTATCGATTGGATTATGATTCTAATTTCAATTCATATATTGGAAGAAAATAAAGAGAGAGAGAGAAATGACACTTTATAGGTTTTACTCGAAAATAACAATTGCCCCTGGTTTTTCAAGTCAAGGTGTTTTTTGTTTTTCTTCTTTTTGTCAATTTAAAAGAACTAATTATTCTACTAATTAGTTTGTGATTAAGTTTAAATGACCATTTCAGAGTTCAATAATATAAAGGAAATAGAGGCATTGTGAAAAGAAAATAAGAGACAGCATATAATTAATTACCTTAATCTGCAGTGCTGCATTTTCTTCCAGCAATTTTTTCTCCTATAATACCAAAAGAGAATATAATTAAATTGCAATTAATTACAATCACCCTCTAACAAAAACAACGTGTTAATTATTTTCTTATTGTTTCTTAATTTAATTTTATCAAACAAAATAATATTAGTGAAAGATTTAATCATCAATAATAATACAAGTTCAGTAAGTTAAACAAAATTAATTAATTACCTCTTCCTTCAGCTTCGTAATTTCATCCTTCAGCATTTGATACTGAGAATTTGACAAATAATATTATATGATAATGATATATAAAAACATAACTAAAAAGGGCAAACTTTTTTATGAAGTGGCAGAAGGAGAGAGGGATTATCATGATTATTTGAGTTCTTATGAATATTTAATAACAAAGTTTACCTTTCTTGACCTAATTTTGCTTAAGCTTCTTTCAAGTTGCCTCTCAAGCTGCTGCAACTCATCAATGGAACACAAATCCAACCCATCTCCCAATAGTTTTCTGTACTATTTCACAACATTGCTGAGTGTATGTGTTTATAATTAGGGCATGGTTTAAACCGGGTTAGTGAAAAATCACTTTTATATGTTCAAAAATCATTTTGATCCAACTTGTTTTTAATAATTCAAAATCAATTTGAATTAACTGATTTTGAAACATTAAATGCATGTTTTAAGTGATTCTCTGATCATGACAGAAAGTGATTTTGAAGTTCAAACCATGCCCTTAATATGTAACAAAAATTAAGGAAATAAACTTTTTCTTTTGTGTGTGTATTCATCAGAATAATCTCAAACCTTTTACAAACTTCAAGGTGCTCTAACTTCTTAGTCATGCTAAAGGAGTCGTATTCCTTCTCCAACTTTCAATCCCAAACAAATTCTCATCAGTTCAGATTATTCAAACACACATATAAACATATGGCAGAAAGGAAAATACATAAAAACAAATGACCTTCTCCCACCCCCACCCCACACACACACCACCACCACCACCACCACCCATCTTTGTTTAATAGTACTAATTATTAATATGTGATTAAATGTTGAATTATCTAGAGTTAAACGTGATTTTGTATTTGACAGAACATGATACTGTGGAATATGACAACGTTTTTGAGATAGAAGCTAGAGATAAGATATATATGAAACTGAAGAACTAGAATTTAACTTTCTAAAAAGAGGAAACTCACAGAAATTCAAGAATTAAAAACTATACCTCCAAACCTAAATATATCAAACAGATGAAACATGAATACTTCTTAAGAAAGCATATGTCTTTTCAGGGAAAGAAAAAAACTCCAAAATTGTACTTTTTCGAAAGATTATTGAATGAGACAGCAAAAGAAAATGTGTTCTCTAGTAATCTTTGGATTTGTAGCCAAAAATCTACAAAGACCTCTAACAATTGTTGGGTATAACATAGTCAAAAGTATGTATATTTTTGCAGTTTCTCTTTCGGCCACGTTGTAGCAGCCTCCTCTCTTTTAACTTCTTTTTTTCTTTTAAGAAGGAAATTAGAAGACGGGTAGGAGTGACAGAAAAAGAGAAAAAAGGAGAAGAAAAGAAGAGGAAAAGTCCAATAACCATTACATTCTATTAAGTATTTTTCTATTAAGTATTTTCAAAATCGAAATTCTAAAATAAAGTAGATTTTAAAAACTTGTTTTTTTTTAAATTCGGCTATCAATTCAAATTATTTTCTTCTTAGTAAAGATGAAAAGCATAGTATTCTTAAAAGATTAAACAACTATCAAACGGACTAGTTTTGGTTCTTGAAAAGTAAATTTATAAATATTACTCTTTCTTTATAGCTATTATATCTATTTTAATGAACGGTTATAAAATCTAAGTCAAGTTTTGAAAATCCAAAAAAGTAAGTATTTTAAAACTTGTTCCTTGTTTTTGAAATTGAACCAAAAATATAAAGACTATAGTAAAGAAATGGTGAGAAAACAAACACATTTTTCAAAACTCAAATACATATATGTTTCTTCTTACACAAACCAGATATATGTTTCTTCATACACTTTCTCTACCCAAAAAGCAACAACAAAACATCATTTTGTTTGAGAACTAACCTGCACATCTTCAGTGGCTGTGCTGTTACTCGACATCAAATCTTTGGTTCTGTTTTGATATCGATCAATGGTCTTGTTCATACTGAAAAAACAACAGATAAACAAACAAAATCAACTCCAACATTATAACTTGGAACATATCTAGTTCTTGTTATAAATCCTCTTAATTATAAACTTTAAGCCTTTGATTATTACAAAGTTTAAAACTTTAATCAAAGGGTTAGTTTCAAAATGAACGACCAAGATTTCTCATATACATTGGGATATGCCCTTCAAGGCCATGCGTGGGAATAATTAACCAAAATAGGAATAATTTTAACTAAGATCGATAAAAGATTATCTTTTTTTTTTTTCTTTTTTCTTTTGCCCCCTCCCCCCCATTGGATTTTGAAGCTAAATATTCCAAATCATGTCCCTAATAAAGCTAATAACTTCCTATTTTGGGATACTCTAGTATTTCCTTAAATTACTACCTACTTAGTGAGACATGACTCAAACTAGATGCTCTCATGTCTCAACACTAGGAACTAGAAAAAAAAAAAAAAAAAAAAAAAAAGATCTTTATTAAAAAGAAATTTTTGTTTATCTACAAAGGCTGAAGCTTTACCTTGGAGAAAGAGAAGTAATATGTCATTTCTTTTAAGTAGTACTTTCAATTTATAAGATATATTATTTTAATTTTTCATTAGTGATGGTATAATTCAAGCTATAACAGCCTATTCCTCTCTAGATATAATAAACCTATGAATGAAATTCAACAGTCCTTAATAATTATGGGAACCTTATGAGTCTTCACAAAGTCACGCCTTGATTTTAGTCAAAGAAAAAGGCTTAGAAGTTTTTACAAATATAATGATGGTAACCAAACATAAAGTTAATTTGGGTTCTCCAAGGTTTGTGTTTTGTTATTCATTAGAAAGACACAATAAATTCAACAAAAATGAAAATGTGGTTTGGTAATAATAAATCAACAGTAAGATTTTAATTACTTAAAGAAATTATTCAATAAGTATGGATCAGTAGTTACAGCATCTTCTGCCTAATAAATTCATATGATTGTTATTTTACTAACCTTAGTATGTTAAATCATATATATACATCTATTATTAGACTAAACTAAAGTAAGATACGAGTTTAACATGAAATATTATCTTTAACAAAAGCTATGTTCTACAACATTCTAAAACAACCTCAGTAAAACACATGGTATCTTCCATTATTCAACAAGCTAAGAAACAGAAACTACCTAACAAAATAAGCCCTAAATCAGTAATTGTACTCTAGAATATCTTTTATAGAAGATTTAGAATATGATTAAAGCAACTTTGAACTATTACCACAAATCCAATCCTGTTGGGGTTAGAGAATTAAGAAGGAAGGACAGTACTATTTTTTATTTTTGCTAAAAAAAGAAAGAATTAAAACCAAAGGAAATAGACAATATCCAAAAGAAAATAAGCATATACAGAAGTTTCATTAATAACCCCAAAAGGACAGTGATTTGAGAGATTTAATAGGAAGATTTCTTTTTTTGTTTTTATTTTTTTGGAAAATAAAAAAAAAAGAAGTTTGTATATACCTGCAATTGGAAAACTCATAAAGTTTGCCTCTTGGAGAGAAAATGATAAGTGCAACTTCAGCATCACAAAGAACTGAAAGCTCAAAAGCCTTCTTCAGTAACCCATTTCTTCTCTTTGAAAAAGTAACTTGCCTGCTTGTAGCATTCTCTATCCTCTTCATTTGTGTTTTCCCTCTCACCATTTTTTTTTTTTTGCTCTTCAAACCTATATATCTCTCCTTACCCTTCTCTCAAAAACAGAAAAGATTAGATTTTTACACATCATAAATCTCATAAACAATCAAAACCCACAAATCAAAACTTTCTTTTTCTCAAAACCCATTTGCTAAAAAGTGGATCAAATCCATACCTATATGAATAAATCTTGAAATTTTTGTTTTGAGATAAAATGGGGGGGAGGGGGGAAATCTTGAGGGGAAAAAAACCTAGAAATGGGGGGGATTTTTTTATTTTTTCCTGGAGGAGAGTCTACTAGAAAGAAAGAACCCTAGAAATGGAGTATAAATAAGAAAGGATATGGAAAGATAGAAATTTTAGAAGGAAAGAGAAATTGAATTTTGATGAAGAACCTGATCTCTTTCTTTCTTTTTTGGGAAATCTCAAGAAAGAAAATAGGAACCTCCCAAAAAAAGAAACCAAACAGAATAAATGCGACCACTTGAGAAACCCATTATTATTATTATTTTAATTTATTTTCCCTTTAATTTATTTTATATTATGAGAAAAAAGAAAGAAAAAGAAAGAAAAAAGAAATTTCGGTCACATTTCGGTGCACGAGGGCTAGTGTGCAACTAGCTGAGTTAGTGACACGTTGTTAAAGTGACTGACAACCACTGCAGCCGGTGACCCTTGGAGAGGCAAAGGAGGCATTTGGAGCTGAGGACAGCAAACATTCTTGTCGGTTGCCAGTTAAACGGGTGCGTAGTATAGTAAACGGGGGGAAAAGGGTAATTTGGGGAATTCAGGTTTTCGGGTTGCAGCTAAAATTTGGAGCACTCGTCGGATACCGTAAAAGCTGTTTTTATTTGAAGGTTTTAAACAAATGTTTTCTCCGTACGTATTATAATTATAATTTTTATGCGTTTATTGTTCCGTACGATTCGCTCCACCCCTTCACCAATCGGACCCCTCCACGTCATTCGCTGGGAAACACCGTCTTACTCTGTCACGTGGCTCTTCCTTATTGATTGGTGCGTTTTTTTACCCTTTTCTTTTCTTTTTTAATTTTATTCTTGATCCTATTAGTGAGTGAAAATATCGATAATAAATATTACAATTTGCAATAATTATTTCACTAATAAAACACACAAGTTGCCATATTTCTTATTACCTAAATTGCTGTCTTCCTTGTGATTCATATTTTTAAATTTAGGTTAAATTTAAGGTTTCTGTCTGAAATTTATGTCATTGTTGGAAAATGTCGGTCGGTTTTAAGCTATGTTCATGGGGTACTTAACACGAAAGTGGTAGGTATACTATCTCATAGAATTAAACACCTCAATGATCATATTTATTGAGATAGGTGAAAAGTCTACAGTCATATGTTTTAAACGTAAACGTTTTGCAAACTCTACGGTTTTGTGAGTTCAAAGATTTTCTTATCGATATGCGGACATTAGTCGTAAATTTAGTCTAGGTTAAATAAAATGTTACGAAAACCTATGAAGATTTTTTATTATTGTTTACTTGTTTAATTTTTTTACATTTGGAAAAAAAATAATTAAATTAAGTTGTAGGAATTTTGAGTTTTTAAAAACTAAATTGTAAGTATCTTAATTAAATCTTGTACCCTAATTCAAAATTTGATTTAAGAAAACATGTAATCTTGATAAAAAAAAAAAAAGTTAATTTGCTTTAAAGGTATATTTTTGTAACATGTTGAACAAAAAATTAAGGATGGAAGAAAAAAAATCTCTCTCCATTGCATTCACACAAATTTGACAAAAAGAAAAAGCCAAAAATCACACACATAAAAGACATAAATGTTAACTCGTCTCGTGTGAATATGACATTGCAAAAATACCAAATAAAAAGGAACTTACTAACTCTTTCCAACGGTAGTTTTGGACACAATAAAGATATGAATCTCTAATTATAAATATAAATGTAGATATGAATTCTAGAGGCTAATTACTAGCTCTTGATCTTGCCATCACATTGATAGTGTTTACAAAAATCGTAATTATAGAAAGTAAGTCCAAAAAAAACGAATCTCATATAATTAATAATCAATTGAAATTCGATCAAAGACTTTTCTGGTATAGTGGAACTAGGAAATATGATTACATTTTTTGTAGTGGACTCTAAATTTATTTATATGACATAATAACGAGGTAGGTTCCATTTATTTATTTTTACCTCCATTGATCAATTATATATTTGATACACACCTAAAAGATGGGCGGCCTTAATTAATTTTCAAGCAAAATTTATATATATATATATATATATAAAATAATGTATAGTTAACAAAATATCTAACCCTTTTCAAATAATGAAATTTTGTTTATAGTTAACTTTAGCAATTTAGCGAAATGGATATGACAGAGGAATCGGTTTGTTTATTTCACTTGAAAGTGTATGTAGTTTTAAAATTGTATTTATCTTTACAGAATAATGTTTATACTTTTAGAAGAAACATTAATTTTTTTTTTATGAAAATTGTAAAAAAAAAATATATATTGAGAATATTTACAAGGTAAAATTCATTAGACTTCCTCTAGCCTTTTTTTTTTTTTTTTAATATTTTGGCATTTTTGGCATTTTCAATTTTTTATTTTTATAAACACTCAATTCAACGATTTCTATATTTTGATACCCACTTTCTTCTAATATATTTAAAAATTAAGCCGAGCTTTGAAAGAAATATATAGAAGATATAGATATTTATTTTTCAAGTCTTAATTTGTTTTTAAATCTTGATAAGGAATCTAAGTATTTATTTAAGAAAGGTCAAAACCATGATTTAAAAAACTAGAGAGAATTAATTATAAATTTAAAATATTGAAATCAATATCAAACAAGGATCGATGACTAACATGGCTTCTTTTCCTTTCTTTTGTGCTCACACGAAAGGGGTCCATTTCTCTTGCCAAGTTTGTTGCTCGTAATATCTGATTGCTTTCACATCTTCCTTGGGGTCTTCTTGATCTTAGAAGGTATAGTATACCTACCTCGTTTATTTGTATAGTCACTCAAGTATTGCATTACTGGAGTAAGGGTAAGAGAATCATAAAGTCTATTTAATGTTCTCTTATTCTCATAAGGCATATGTAAGGTCTTTTCTAGACTCGGGACGTAAGACATGTTTAAGATCTTTAGAGGAGGGTTTTCCTTCCTCCGTTTTACCCTTTATTCTCAAGAAAAATGTTTGACAAATTGTGGATATTTACATTTGTTTACAATATATATATATTGCGGTAAAACAAAATGTTAAAATCAAATACAATCTTGATTTTAATGTTCAAATTTTTAGTTTGTATTCTAATTAATAACTCTAAAAGACATAGAATAAAATGAATGATCTTACCGATGAAAAAGCAATAATGTTATTTTTCTAGGCTAGTTTTCAAATATTACGAACAAAAATTAAAATCGAAAACAATTATCAAAACAAAAAAACTTTTCTAATACTTATTTGTCAACAATTTCACATAAGATTTTCTATACGAACCAAAAATCAAATTCAACAAAAAGTACAATTAATCTAATAAAATCAAAAAACTTTGGCTTCAAAATTATTCAAATCAGCCAATATACTATATTTAGTAACAATGACATGACCAGGAGGAATATTATATTGGTAGTGATTTAATTAAGTTATTTATTAATCAAACATTGTTCTTAGTTAATCTGGTTGATAGAATTTCAACTTTGTTGATTCCCTCATTGAAAAAAAAAATAGAAAGAAAGTGAAAATCCCAATAATTAGTTTCAACTTGCAAATGGTATACTGTAGTAAAAGGAAAATGGGATGGAAAAAGTACCAAAAAGTTAAATGTGCATTCACTTTGAAGTGAATAAAAAGATTTCACTTTATAGTTTATGACTTTTGTAAAGCAAGTTGGTGGTTAAATTTTTAGAAATCCAATATTTACAAAATAACTTCTTCAAACTTCAATATACATTCTTCATTTATCTCATTTTTAATTGTAATTATTGGATGAGTAGTTCTCAACTCAATTTGTGTCTTTTTACTATTAATTAATTTTAGTATTCCCTTCTCAAAATGTAAACAATCAAATTGCTATAAATATCAATGGAAAACCAAATAAAAACTAAATGTTTATGGACATTTTAAAATTTATTTTAAAAATTTATATTATCTTTTAATTGAAGTTAGATTTTATAGACACGACGATTCATGTTCGCTAACTTTGTAAGTTTACTTTAAATTTGTATTCATTTGTTTACGTTTTATTTTAGTTTAAAAATAACATTAACTTTGAGTTAAACGATAAATTTAACAAAAATACATCAACTTAAAAACACAATGTTAGTTAACTAAATAATCTTTTCGTTCAATTTTTTACGTTGATGATCGTAATAATATTGCATCAAATCCCACATCTACTTTTTCATAATAAAAATAATCAACTTTAACTATAATGAAACAGTAAAGATCAAAATCTCATTGGTTTTTACTTACATATGAAATTGGAATCAAATATGTACAACTACTTGAATGCTAGGAACCCAAAGACTCGTAGAGTTAGGTATTAACGATATATTTAAGTTCTTTCTCGTCTATATAGACTCGTCGAAGCTTTGTTATTTTTTTAAAAAAAATACTATAATGTTTATAAGCTAAACCATGGTCATTCAATCTTTATAATTTGATTGTTAATTTGGTTTCAATTTGATCGTAGGATTGAAGGCATATAATCTTGAAATTTTAGAGCCAACTTAGGAAAGTGCTAAGGAGAGGGCTTTCGAGCTCAATTTTTATTGGGCCATTCTTCTAACCCAAACTCGTGTGTCTGTGGATCAAAATAAATTGGGAAATTTATGAACTTTTGTTTCCTAAAATAAACCCTTTCAAATTACACCAAACATATTAATAATTGTATCCATTCAGAACTTAAAAGCTCCTATAAATATTTTGATTAATACCTTCTTTCAAGCTTAACTATAAGATTTGTGCAAAATGTATAATTGTTTTATGAGTGATTCAATTTTGATGAACATTTCTAAGATTACGTTTGAGGCACAATTATCAAACATTATTGTTTGTGTTAAGTATACACTATTAGTTTTTTCACTAATTAATTATCAAACATGATATAAATGATGGATTTGAAACGTGAGGAACTAAAAGGAATAACTTTTGCTTAATTTCATTAGATCGTTGTAATTTTTTTACGTTTTTCAAGTACAACAACTAAAAGGATGAAAGTCAAACATTCAACTATGACAAAATCAAAAGTTAAAAATGATCTCAATATTTAATTTCATACCAAGAATCTTCTCAAAAATCAAGACTTTTTTTTTTTTAAACATGCAAGATTCCCAAGTATTAATATTGACAACTTATTTATTACGAAATTGAATATTGATACCAATTTCAAAGTTTCTTGTTTCTCTCTCTCTCTTTTTTTTTTGGAAATTTGTGTTGGCACACGAGCCTTGAAATTCACCTCTCTTTTGTACCTAATCCAACTAAATAGAAGGTGCGCATTAACGTAAGATATGACATGGATCGGAATCTTCAACCTACTCCAAGAAATATGGATATATATATATATATGTGTGTGTGTGTATGTATTGATATCCATATAACCATACTTATTAAGAAATGGAATATTACTATACATTTACAAATGGGGTAGGAGATTGAGTGTGTTTGGTTTAATCTTAGAGTGAGTTAGAGAAAAGTGTTTTCAATAAACTTTATTTAATAAACTAACATTTTCTTTTTTAAAATACATACGAATTAGGCAATATTCAAATTGATAAGGGGAAAGGAGACATTAATATCCAGGACAATGAACAAGTCATTGACGTCGTCCCATTTCTATTTTCTAGTACAACTTATGTCCCATTTCAAATTTTGTGATAATATAGGGAAAAAAAAGTACATAGTTTATATTTAGTCTTATACATTTCAAAATGTTATACATTTAGTTATTAAGTTTTAATCTTAGTTTCAATTTAATCTATAACTATCAAAATGTTACAAATTTACCCTAAAAATTCGAGTTTTGTTTCATTTTGATTATTAAATTTCAATACTTTTGTAACGCTTTGAGTTTAGGTAAAGATATGAATGGATCGATATCGCGAGCACATGAAATTAAGGTTAAGAAAGTCCTAAAAGAAATTAAGAGTTACTACTTATACCAACAAATTGCACATTCCTTCGACTCGACTACAAAGACTTCAAAGTTAGATGTGTTTAGTTTGAAACAATCCTTTATTGAGTGATCTTCCGTTAATTTACAAATAAGAATAATCTTAACATTCATTAATTTTTTGGGTTAGAATTCCAAACCGTGAACTGGAAGTCAACTTTTTATTATTATTGTTATTAAATACTCATTTATAAACATTGATATCATTAGCTTAACAAAACATAATAAAATATATGGTGTGTTTGGATTATGTATAACATAATATAACAATAAAATATAACATTATAGATTAAAAACATCACCCAAAATCGAAAAAAAAAAAGAAAGGCGGGTTAGTTGAAGTGCTTAATTAAACCAAACTTAATGCGTTACCATGAAATATAAAATGAGCCATTATTTATTAGCAAAATAAAAAATAAACAAAGAATAAAGAGAAAAAGAAAAGGAAAAAAAAGGCCGGGGGGGGGGGGGGGGTCGTTGCCGTCCCACACGCCCATTACAATTAACAATCACAATTTCTTTCTCATTAATTTTGTATTTCTTTCTTCTTCACATTTCCAAAGTATAAAACACACACTGAGACCGAACCGGATTGCAATTCTCGAGTGATTGGCCATGGCGTCGTCGTCTTCTTCCTCCGAAGAATCTCAAAATCAACCTCCACAAGAACACCACCAACTCCCACTCAAAGATAAGGAAAAGGAAAAGGAAAAAGAGTGCGTTTACAAGACCAAGCCCATTCAATTTCTTGGTCGCCCTACGCCTATTGTTCTCCAAAACGATAATGGCCCATGCCCTCTTCTCGCCATATGTAAATCATCTCTCTCTCTCTCCCTATTTATCTTTGTCTTCCGATTCTTAGGGTTTTGTTTCTTGATTGTTTTCTTTTTCTCCTCCGCCCGACATTTTTGGTTGCTTTATGTGTAAGTTTTCGGATGGCTGGAGTTTTTAGTTTGAATTTGATACACGTGAAGTAGGTAATTGTTTGGGCACATGGGGTTTGATGGATTACCTGCATTTCGAATTGGAGATTCGAAGTTGGATTTATCTTCTTCTGTTTTCTTGATCGCTGTATGTTTTAGTGATGTATGAGTCCGTCTCCTCTAATGCTGAATAGTTATGGGGATTATGTTTTTATTTGGGATGATGGAGCGTTCAATTCGTCTGTTGTATGATTGCTTTTAATTCCATTCACTCCATCTACTGGTTTATTTAGATTTTGAGTAGTAATAGGCATTTTAGGGTTTATTACTCCCTCTTTTCCTGTTCTTTGATTACTCTCGCTCTTCTTTTGTTTCTTTTTCGGGTTTAGGAAGTTATTTTAAGTTTCCCTTTATAACCTATTCCAAGAAAGTCGATCAGTATTCAGTAGATGATTTAAAGACTAAAAGTGTTATGAATTTAAAGTTCTTTTTGAATGAGATGGATATGAAATGAATGTATTTAAATCAGTACATGTATTCATATTTGGTTGTTTATGTTGGGGCTGTTGCAGGTAATGTCCTCTTGTTGCGGAATAACTTAAATTTGGGTCCAGATGCTACTGAAGTATCCCAGGAAAAATTGTTATCTCTGGTTGCTGAACGGTTGATTGATTCGAATAGTAATGTCGATGTAAATAGTCTTCTTTTGTATGCTATATGAAAATTTTCACCCACCCTGGTTTCACCTTGTTCAGTTCTTTGATATTCACTTGTTGGTTAACAGAATAAAGATGCTGGTTTTGTTGAGAATCAACAGCAGAACATTGCTGATGCCATTGATCTGCTGCCACGTCTAGCAACAGGGATAGATGTAAATATTAAGTTTAGGAGGTAGTAGTATAGGCTTAAATCCTCACCTAGTCTTTTTATTTTCGTCTGCCTTTTCTGAACCAAGTTTAATGTTGTATTTGCAGAATTGATGATTTTGAATTCACTCCAGAATGTGCGATTTTTGATTTGCTGGACATTCCTCTATATCATGGTTGGATAGTTGATCCGCAGGTTCTTATATACTTTCTTTCTAATTACTATTATAAATTTAATTAACAGTACTATATGGTTTCTTATGCTCTATGTTGGTTTTGTTGGCCCTATTCTTGAGTTGTAGGCATGTGGCTTGCTTTATCAGTGTCTTTTTTAACAAGAAGCAACCGACATTTTCATTGAAGAAAATGAAAAGAGTCTAAGTTGTAAAAGATACAAACTCAAAAGGAGTGAAAAGAAATTGAAAAACAAAGTTTGAAAAGGAAGTGCATATGAAAGCTTTCCATTTTAAACAAATGTCAGACAAGCAATAAAAGAGTTGGAAAGAGGGCACCAAGTATTTGAGAATGCAAAGGCAAGGAAATGCCTAATATAACCTGATGGACGCTACTTTTTGGCATCTGAAGGGAGAACCCTCTGCAAATTGAAAATGCCGAGCAATTTGAACCAACAAGAAATTCCCTTCTTAAAGCAAGAAATAGAAGGTTTTAGATTCCGACAATGTCATGAACAAGTCCATTGTTAAAAAATAATGCTCCGGGAAAGACACCTAGATTCCAAAAAACAGAAATTGAACCATTTGGAAACTAAGAAATGCTGAACGATCAGTGAAAAATCTTGTTCAAAGGAACATAATGAACCCAAATATCATGCCAAAACAGAATTTTTGGACCAGTTTCTTAAGTAAATAGAGCATAAGATTCCATTGATTTCCAGACCTTTGAAATACTATTCTATTAGGCTGAGGCCTAAAATTTGATCTCCTAATAGTATGCCAATTGAACTAATCTGAATCATGTATACTAGCTATGACTTTCCTCCAAAAGGTTTGAGGCTCATTGATATATCTCCAACCCCATCAAACCTAAGTTTCTGTTCTTTAAATCCTCGGATACCTAAACATCCATTACACTTCATTTTGAGACTAAACTCCATCTAACAAGATGATTTATCCTCCCATCAATGCTTCCTTCCCAAAGAATATTCCTCAACTAATATTAAAAGGAACAAGAAAGAGGGACATAATTGCAGGAGAGATTAAAAAGTACCGACGTACATAAGACGAATCTTCCACTTCTAGGAAGTTTAAACTTCTCCAGCAATCGAGCTTCTTTTCAGTTTTGTCAACGATTGGCCTGTCAAAATGAAACATTTCTTGGGTGACCTCCAAGAGGCCGACCAAGTTGGGGACTTCAACAGTTTTCTAGAAGTAATTCAGTTGTCAAATACCACTCTTCAGCCGGTTCTAGCAAATTAAGTCTAGAAGCTGCTATTGAAATATGAATTGAAGGGACTTTGCGTATTTTTGAAGAGAAGTATACAATTTGGCTTGTTCATTTAGATGCAGTACATAATAAAGACTCCCTTTGGTGTTCTCTCTCCAGAGCTTTTGGCGACTTCTCTCTTCATGATATATACTTAAAATTGAATGCTTTTATCTTTGCTCAGTTGTCTTGTTTTTAAATTTTGCCTCTTTGGTTTTTCCATCTTTTCTGCATTTACTTTTCATCGAGTTTGTATCATTTAAGTATTAGTCTCTTTTCACTATTTTATTGAGAAGTTCATATCTTATTCAATCAGAGACTCAGTCTTACTACTAAAATGAGAAGAATTGAGCTGCTTCTATGAATCCTTAACGTTAATTTAATAACCAATAAAAAACTTTTGCCAATTAATTTTGAGAATAGAAAGTAGAAAACTTTTACCTCAGGTGTTTTGATTAAAATCTTCCGCATAAAATCAGCTTAATTAAGTGTCATTTGAAAATTGAAGAACTGAACATTGTTTGTTGTCCTCTTTCGTTTTAAAGTCTTAATTTATGCCTCTGGGAACACAATTTTCAACAAGTGCACCAAGAACGTTGAAAACCAAGAAACAGGGAAAGAGAAAGAGGATCTCCAACCTTAAGATCGCATGCAGCTAGAACTCTACTTCCAGAATGACCATTGTTGAATTTGAAAATAGAGAATTTAGGATTATGAATGTAGCCCTGGATTAATTGAATCTATGTTACGTCAAAATACTTTAATTCTTCGTCAAGAAAGCCCCAATTATAACTGATTATGGAACATTTTCAATGCAAAGCTTTAAAATCCATGCATTTTGCATCTTAACCCTATGCTCTTTACCTCTTCAAGAACTTCCTTGGGTATTAATATTGGATCTAAAATTTGTCTACCTTCAATAGAAGTACTTTGAGAAACCGATACAGTTCAGAAGGCATTATCTGTTTAAATGTTTGGCAGAACCTTTGCAGGGATCGTATAAAATGAGGATGTTGAATTGATGGGATGAAAGTCTCCAACAGAAGAAAGCAACTCCTTTTTCTAAAATAAACAAATAAAGTTATTTTATTGGATATATATCAATGTGATTAACATCCTCATTTTCTACCATGTGATTAACATTGCTATCTCTTGGTGTAAATTAACTAAACATTTTAAATGTTATAGTTTTGAAACTTCTTCCGTATCAGGGTTCCTTTTTCCCTCAATTTTGTAATTTCATATGTCAACGTAATTGTCACTTATAAAAAAAAATTATTTTATTGGATAGTTTTGGGATTTAGTCATACTTTTTTTGTTTCTTCGGGAGCTACTTTCTTGAGAAGAATGATTCTGATTTCTTACCTAGCAAATTAACTGCAAGCAGATTTTTCTCCACAACTTTGCTCTTTACTTGATTAGTATGCCATGACTTTATAATTAATTTTGAGTTCTGAATCTTTAGACAAATGGGAAAACCGACCCAACCAAAAGATTTATCCTACGACGAAGACTTGTAAATTAAATAAAACCGTCCTTATCATTTAGCCAATAACATAAAGACTTGTGGCTTTATCAATTTCTTTGAAGTCCAAAATATTCTTCTGATTCTTCCAGTATATATTTATGTATTTGTGATTCTGTGCCAAGACTTCTATGATATTTTTTTTTTTTTACTATTATTATTGTATTAGGTATTTGAATTTTCTTGGAGAAATGTTTTGTTGCTGGCAAACTCTGGTGGCCATAGTTGTTTTTGGAGTTCCTGTTTTGTTCATAGGATTTTGGAATTATTACAGAATTAGGGGAGACTGTTAAATGGAAGTGCAGGGTGATTGTCTTGGACTGATAACGAAGGAATTGTGGAAAACCTTGGCCTTTATTCGGAATGATCTGTGATATTGCTTTCATGGCTCATGGTCACTTGGACCCTCTGGACTCACCCCTAAAGAAGTAAAGAACTGAGCTGCATTCTCCAAGTCTACCTAGTGCCTATTATATCTTGATATGCCACCACCTTAGAACTTGTTGGCAGTTGGCACAAAGATATATTTGTTATGACTTTAAACTCAAATATTATAGTTTTGAAAATTCTACAGACCCTTTATTGATAGTGGGTGTAGGATTATCTGGTATTCCTTAGGCTGCCATTTGGTTTGACCTTTTCATTTAACACCTCTCCTGGCCAATTTTTCATTCTATTCTCCTCTGTGTAGGATCACGATACTGCTAGTGCAATTGATTCCAAGTCCTACAATGCTATCATGGAGGAGCTTGTTGCTCTAGAAACGCAACACATGGAGGATCAGTGTAAGAACAATCCTGAAGATGATTGTATTGATTTTGTTGCTGCAACAACAGCCACACTTGGAGTTCCGTCGCCAAATCTTTCAAAAGTTAGATCTTTTGATGAATCACCTCGTTCAATCTCTGATGAGCAACCATTGAGAAAAGGGGATCTTGAAGAAGAGGCAGAGTTGTTGAAAGCCTTGAGATTGTCTGAATCTGAAACACCAATCTTAATGGATAATCATGGTGTTGCCTGTGCTGAGGGGAACACTAAATCTACTAAACTGGATGAGGGGCCATCTCCTGGAAATGTTTCAGTCATAGAAGATGTAGAGAAGACCATAGCAAAAGACATCTGTGCTGCAGACAATAATCTTAACGAACAGTCAGATTCATTGACTGCAGATACTGGCAAAACCTCAGTAAGCAAGAGCGATGGAGATGTTTCACCTTTTCCCAATGCCACAGAGCAAGTAAGCTCTTCACCATTGAAGCCTGATGCTGGAAAACACCTTGATCAGACTGTGGAGTCTGAAGGGCATATGATTTGCCCTGATATGTTGGAGAAGAACAATCATGAAACATTGGTTCAGACTGTCACCAGTTCTAGAAGTGATGGTGCATTGGCAAATGAGAGTCACGAGGATTCTTCTCCAATGAATGATAATAACTCTTTTCCAGCTGCTTGTGAAACAGTTGATCATAGACCAGTTGATAAGGAAGACCCAACCGAAGTATCTGGGCCATCTCCATCTGTTAATTGTACAGATTCAGTAGATGGTAAAATCCAATGTATTGAGGCACCTGAAGGTTTGACTTCATCTGTTGGTAGTGAGCCCATATATGAAGGTGAGGAATGTATATTGGATCCAAGAAGTACAGTTCTTGAAGATCGAGAGCCTGTATATGAAGGTGAAGTGGTTCTTGCAGAACAGGGATGTGGAAGCTCCATAAATTTCCGTAATATACAGTCAAAGGTTGAAATTAGTCCAAGACAAGGTAGAAGTGAATACCATAAAGGTTAATTATTTTTCCACTTGCCATTATATTTATGCCCTTAAACTCATCAGGTAAAATCCATTCTTAATTGTTCTCAGGGGAGCTGATCAGGAATTTTTTGAAGAATAATGCAAGTCAGCTAACATTTTATGGGTCGGTTCCTGCTTGCTATTATCAATTTCTTTGCTGGACATTTTTGTTTAGTCTCGCTGGTATGGTGTAGTTCCTCCATAGTTATTGTTGTTTCTTTTGCAGCCTTTTCTGCTTACAAGAGGGTCTTAAGGAGCGTGAGCTTTGTGTTTTTTTCCGTAATAACCACTTCAGCACCATGTTTAAGGTCAGTGAGAATTGAAACTGTACTATGTCGTGTGTGTGTTGGCTTCCAGAGCTGTTGGCTAATAGTTACTAAGAAAATTGGGTTTCAGCTTTTACATTTGGCTGACCCCATACTTTTATACACTTGTCTCATCTCATCTTCAGCTTGATGGCCAGCTTTATCTTTTAGCTACAGACCAAGGTTACATTCATCAACCTGATTTGGTGTGGGAAAAGCTAAATGAGGTACAATCTACTTAATTAACTCTTCTATATGGCATAGATGCCTTCGGGTGCATTGCTTCGTTACAAATAATAATAATATTAAACTTTTTAAAAGACTGTAATGGTCCATGGTCACTACAGGAATATTGATGGTTCAATGTATTTGGAAACATCTTTCACATGTTCACCATGACATTTCTCTTAGCTATCTTAAATCCTAATCAGGCCTTGCTAGTTGCAATTGTACTAATGGAACCTTGCTTTTACTCTGTTCGTTAATTATTCTATCCAACTTCTAACTTCAAATATTTTGCAGGTAAATGGAGACACTTTATTTATGACGAGTAATTTCAAAGAATTCAAAGTAGAAAGTCCTTCAAATGAGTCTTGGGATGAACAAAATGCCATGACAAGCACAGCGGTTTGTGTTATAAATATTTCAACAATTTTGATGCCCTGTTTTCTTTTCCTTTAGCAATTTATCTAGACTATTTTGTACATGCCGCAGGA
The DNA here is from genome assembly GCF_025177605.1 of Cucumis melo. NCBI lineage: Eukaryota > Viridiplantae > Streptophyta > Magnoliopsida > Cucurbitales > Cucurbitaceae > Cucumis > Cucumis melo. The sequence goes on from NC_066865.1 coordinate 23,050,258, forward strand.
CTATCTTGCAAGCATTGATGCTACTAAACATGCCGGATTGGATTTGAAGTAACTTCCTTTCTTGTTATTTTTAGTATATTACTTACAAGAACATGCAAATGAATAGTACACTTCATGTTTTTTCAACACTAAATTTTGTTTCTATGGCTACCGATAGTCTTGTAGTACATATGTTCTTATCTTTATGTTTTTTAACATTGGGTGGGCCTTACAGAGGGGAACTTAAAAAGCGATGGTTTTGCCCCGCCCAATCCTTGTTATGCATGGTTTTGTTGACGCACTGTAACATAGATTGGTTAGCTGGAAATTTAAGTTTCGTCTGTATAAAACTGGAATTGAAGTTTATTAGAATACCCAATTGTCCTTCAGAGAGAGAGAGAGGAAAAAGAAAAGAGAAAAGAAAGGAAACACATAATGTCTAACTCTTAAAAATTCACTTCAAACTCGGAGTACACGCCAGATCCATTGTGAGTTTTGAACATAGAAATCTGAGGCATATGTTAAGACTAGAGTCTACAGCCGACTGCTGAAGGAGTACTTAAATTTTTTGCTTTCATTTTTGTCACAGTTCTGACCTGCAACTAGCAATAGCCCTGCAACAGCAAGAGTTTGAACAACAACCACAGCGACAAAATGTGCAGCAGCCATCTTCAGGTGGCAGTTCAAGGTTGGTCGTGGGTCCTCAGGTAAAGTTTTCATATGGCTTTATACTTTATCCTCATGCTATAGATTCTCTGCATCCATCTTTTATATTTCATGACATAGTTCGTTTGCAAGCATGTGAAGGATACACTACCAAAAAAGAACATACCTCCCGATGAGAAGTCTAGGTTATATATAAGTTGTAGTTGAAAATTTGAAATTGTGTGTATGAAATCTTAAACTTTAATCAATATTTTGTACCTTTTAAAGTTCATTTCTATATTGAAAAAAATTGAAAGTCTATTGACTTGTACACTTCATAAAAGTTTGAACCTATTAAATACAAGTTTGAAAGTTTAGGACTAAACTAAATTCATAAGCCGTAAACTAACCAAAATTCTATCAAGGCAATTTTCTAAATGAACTGATAATCCAATTCTTTTGCTTTTTATTTTCTTTTTCTATCAAGTAAAAAGAAGCATATTTCAAATTTGCACCATACCTTCGACATGACTTTGCCTTAGTTTTTGGTCTATACTAAAAACTATTTAAAAACCGCCACATTTCCGTCTCCCCATTTACTTCAAATAAGTAGAGTTTATTTTGCAGGTGCCTAGAACTAGTGGCAAAACCCCGCCGTCTTCTTCCTCAAGGACTGACACGAAATCAAAGGAGAAGTGCAGTGTGATGTGAATTTTGGTTTGCAGATTCGATAGAAAATCATTTTCATTTTTGTTTTTGTTTATTTTATTTTCATTCCCCTGTAAATGGTTTGTTGTCTTCTCAATGGAACCACATGCTGTTGACTAACCTAATTCCTTAAGAGAGTATGGATACAGTTTTCCATTTTGTATATAGTGGAGTATATATCCCATTCCCCTCATTTCTTTAGAAGCTCATAAAGTCTTTTCTTCTGAATATTAACATCAGATAGACATTCATATGTAAGAAATGCAGAGTTTTCTCTGTTCTCTTAAACATTAGTCGGAAAACCGTGTACTTTCTACCTCTCATTTCACTACAGAATAAAGTACTCTTTAGCTCCTCACTTAAGCCTTGTTTGGAGTATGCAAAAGCTCTCCCAAATCTTCCAAATCAGTTGTGTTTTAAGAATGGGATCGAAGTCTCACGCAGGTTAAATATTGAAATAGTCATTGGTTAGATATTGAAATAATCATAGGTACATATGGGAGGGTAATTATCTCCTTGTCATGTTATATTTTGAGATGAAATCAAAAACTACGAAGGTTTATACTCAAAATGGAATGTCATACCCTAAGAAGGATAGATACTAACATATGTCATATGCCAATTTTAAGAAAAGTAGGATACAACACGTTATTTTTTATAAAAAGAATTAAATATATGTTGTGTATATAAACATATTATGAAATATTTCATTTGAAAACATCAAAACATGTTAAACACCATGTAAACATATTATGAAATATTCCGTTTGGATGCGAATGTTGGGGTGTGACCATTTACACATGGGCGAGAAGTTTGGATGCGAATGTTGGGGTGTGAATTTATCCATGAATTTTGGACTAGAAGTTTTGGGCGTGGTGAAATGAGGGATATCGTGGAGGTCTTTGGGTTGGGCATTTGGACTTTTAAAATGTTAATTTTAGTAAATTTTCTTCTCAAATTCACAAGTTCCATGTTCTAGTCGTGTCCCAGTCGTGCTAATCGTGTTTGGACGTTTACAAAGAAAAATTGACACGCCAACTAGCATGTAATTGGGATTATGGTGTCGATGTCCGACACTGACACTTGATCATCTTAAAAGTGTCAGTATTTCAGGAATCATACGATTACAGAGAAATTTTGAGAGTCGTTGTCTCTAACAGTTTGAAGATTGACTTTGTTGATCACCAATTTTAGTCTCTTTCCTCTGTCATGATTACTCTCCACTAGATTTGATCTCAAGGTACCCCAAAAAAAAGTTACTAATAGGGTCTCTAGATGTTGATTTGTTGGTTATTTCAACCAAGTTGAACCGTCGGCAGTCTATTTTTCTTTGGCGTTATCGCAATTCTTTGTACATTCCCTTTTTTCTTACCGCTAATATAGAACTTCCCTTCATTGTTCTTCACACATTCTATGTGTTTCCTAAGTTGGGGTTTTTTTTTTCTATGTGGATGAAAGCCTATCCCATTAGAGCTGTGGGCCAGAAGGCCCAAGTTTCTGCCATGGACATTGAAAATGTTCTTGGCTGATTCGACTGTTCTTTACGTCACAAGACACGGCATCATAATTTTGTTGGATCTTTTGTCCTTTCCTTTTCCCTTTTCCCATAAAATCCCATTACTAATTTACTATTACTTTCCACGTTTCTTAATCACCTTTTATATACATGAGGGGCAGAGTATGAAATGCCTGTCTTCTAAAACCCTTTACACCCTAACCTAAACTGAGATCAGCTCAAATTACAACTTCACTTTTTATGTATTTTTATCCCATGCTATCTATTTTGGTTCTAAGATTCTTAATTCAATATACTGTTTAGTAGGTCACAAACCATTCAATTTCGATTCTTAAACACAAATTCGATAGTTTAACGTTACATCAAACATTATGCTAATAGCAAAGGATTTGGTTGGAAACAGTACTTTCAAAACAATCTTACGTTTCACAAAACTAGATGAAAGTAAATTGATGTCTAGAAAAGTTTTACATCAGTCAAATTACATATTTAGTCTAATTTAGCATATAGAGTACATAATTTAGAATATAATCCTTATAAGGGTGGTTTAGAACTGCATTTTAATTTTTTTTTTGAATTATGGAAATTAAATTCTAACATTTTTTCTAATTATATGGATCAATTTTTGTAATTTAAATACACATGTATCGATACAAATAGTGTTGGTAAAAACTAAAAAACATGTGGTTTTAGAAAATCCAAAAATAGATGCTAATAGCAGAGGTGATACAACCAAAGTTATGTACAACTTCCCTTTGATTCTTTTAATGTCAGAACACTTCATTCATTTCCAATCTAACAATTAAAATGAAAAAAAAAAAAAACTAAAATTTAACAATTCCTCCTTCTTTTTTCTTTTTCTTTTCTAAAAGAAACAATTCCTAAAGCTTATAACTTTTAATATACAATTACAATCCCTCTTTTTTAAGATTAGTAATTTCATTTCTGGATTTAATCTCTTATACTTTTAATAAATATTAAACTTAGAGATGAAGTACAAAAATTTATAAATAGAATGTTAAAAAGTAAAACTTTGAAACATTTCTCAAATATAACAAACAAAAATTGAAATAGAAAGTGTAACAAAATTTATTTAAATCTTCTATAATTTATTTAAGTTTATATTTTTACTATATTGTTTTTTTCTTTTGAAATGATATTATATTTTAATTAGAAAAAGGTAAATGATTTTGACTGAATGAAACCAAATTAGCTTTATATATAACTTACTCCCACTAATTTATTTATCAAATTACGGTTTTCAATTTAATATATGTATATATATAAAAAGAAGATGATATAATTTTAAGCAAATGTATTGACTTTAGAACATTCATCCATTAAAGTATTTTTCTTTTTTAAAAGAGAGCAAAAAAAAAAAAGAAGAAATCTTTGGAGAGAGCCGATGAAACAAAGAAAACGATAGCTCAAGGTTTTCTGCGGGTCCTACCTCCCTGATTTTGACTACTCTCTCTCTCTCTCTCTTTTGTCCAATTTTCCTTTTTTCTTAGTTTTATAAAGAAATTAGGGATTAATTATTAATTCTTAAATTTTTATTTATTAATTTTTTTTTTTTAAAAAAGTGTGGGGACCACAGGGACGCGCGTCGCTATCTAAGGGGAAGAGTGATTACACGACAAAAGAGCAACAGCTGTTAGGTGGACCCCGCCCACTAGTTGCCGCCACCTCCACCACCCACCATTTCTTTTCTCTTTTTTTCTTTTCAATAAATTTATTATTGATATTTTCACTCAATCGGACGGCTCAAAAGTGTACAACCCCCAAAGCCGCGCGATTTTTGAAATATCCTCTTAATAATATTGTAGCCATTAACATATTAAATATAATTATATAAAAAGACATTTTAACCAAATGAATTTAAGTTTAAGAAATAACTTTATTACAAATTAGAAATTTTTTAACCTTTAATAACACATTTTATGCTAATTATTAAATTATAACTACTTTGAAATATGATTAATTGTGTTAATTTGATGCCACATCAAATTAGATTAGAATTAGAATAAGCATAATATAATGATAATTTTGTACTAAAACAAAAACAACTTTTTATGTTCATAATATTATAATATTGTCGTCCAACCCACTCAACTCCATGCCTCCAATATATATGGACCAACGTTTATGGTACCTTTTATTTATTTATTTATTATTATCTATTATTATTGTTTTATGGTACTTTTTTATTATTTGTTTTTTATGGTACTTTTAATTAATTTATTTATATTATTATTAGTTTTTTTTTTATCTTTTTAAAAAGAATTGCAAGCTTTTCTATCTTTCTACTTTAGGGTTCTTTCCATTTGCCTTTGTTTTCTTTTTTAATTTATTTGCCGTTGTGTTCGTTTAGTTTTCCCTCTTTTTTTAAAAAAAATTATTAAGATATTTTTTAGAAAATATTTTGAGTAGAAAAGTGATTAGACAATTGGCACTCAGTTCTTTGTAATATCTGTTTGTCATATGAGCTAATTTTCTTAGTACAAAAAGAGTTGGAAGATCCAAACAATTGTTGTTCTCTCAATTAACATAAAAGTAAAGAAGAAAAAAAAAAATTCCTCCATCAATTAAACAACAAAAGCCTTTCCTGAGTTATTTTGGAAAAAAAATGTAAACATAGTTCAATTCTTTGAAATGCTAATTCATCAAGAGTATTTAATGATGATTTAATTTATATTATTAAATTAAGGCAAACTAATAAGGACAAAAAAATAATTAATTACAAAAATCCGTATCATGAGTAACTATAGTGACTTTTAATTATGATAATTGTGTTATTTTAGCATCTAGCTAACTAATCATTAAGTTATAATGATCTACTCAAAACTAATATCTAAAGTAATTTTTTTTTCTTTTTCTTTTTGTTAAGATTGATTATAAGAAGGTTTAAGTAAACAACATTAATGCTCTTTAACAACATTATAGAAAAAAAAATCTACAAATTCAAGAGAAATAAATAAAGAATTGAAATGAAAGCAAGTTGGTGAGCTAAGAAAAAATCATCTAGAAAAATAATGTTAAAGAAAAATATAAAATTATATGAGAAGTTCGAATGAAATTTGAATAACTAACGAGGTCAATTATATTTATATTTTAAGTCATAGACGTTAATGATGGGTCAATGGCGATGGTATATATGAACCACTAAAGTTAAATGGTCCATATATGACACATCTCTAAACCTTTGGTTCATAATGATTAATACAAAAAATATTTTGTTTGTCACTAATTATGGTAAATGGTAATGAAAAAAATTAAAAGAGAAATTTGGAGAATAGAGAATATTCTCTCTATTTTATTATTATGATTATTATAAAGCATGGAGAATATTCTAATGATCAAATTATCATTTTCAAAAAGTGTCAAAGTATGTTACAAAATTAAGTCAAGAATATTTTGTGTTATTTTAATCCATATAAGAATTTATCCTTTGGAGCATTTAGTTTATCTTTGTTAGAATTTTCAAAAATGAGATTCCAATGACAATTACAAAATTTCACTCTCAATGAAGTTAATAACTTTTATATTTATCAAATATATAATAATAAAAGTACAAGTCTTTCTAATCATCTATCAAATACATATCTTTTAATCAAGTTGTTAGAAGTTTGAAATTTTTTCTTATTCAAAGTCCGATGAAATTCAAAAGAAAAAAACTATCCAAAAAATATTAATTTGGTTGGTTCCTCTTATTTGATAGGTTTAGATCGACTACCTAATTTCAAGTTTATTTAATTTTAAGTACATGAATATCTCTCAAACGATTAATTTTGTTCTACAACTTAAAATATAATTGTTTTATTACTTGCTATATTATTTTCTGTCTTAAATCCACTCGCTGAATATTTCACTTTAAATCTAAATAATTTGAAATCATATTAAACATTATAACAATCCTAGTATGCACCGATATTCAAAACTATGTTATTAATTTATTAAAATAAAATAAAGGTAAGATAAAGGACATAGATTGTTATTATTTTAGCTTAAATAAACGTTTTCAAAAATCAAAACGAAATAATTTTAGAAGTTCAAGTGACAAAAAAAACCAATCAATTTAAAAATTGAGGAATCAAAATATTTAACAAATTTAAAAGTCGATGATTAGATCTAATTGTTTAATAATAATATAATATTAATGTTTTGTCGTTTATTAAAACATTTTTTTTAATACAATAGAAAAGGGAAGGATTTGAACTACATTCGAATTGGTTCCTCGTACTTTTTTATCTATTTATTAACTTTTTTCCGATAGAAAACTTATAAATATTTGCATGAGATTTAAAAAGGTAAAAAAAAATCCTGTATATATGGTGATGTTAATTAGGATAATTACTTGTTAGATTATGGTATTAGGGAGGTGGGGATGCTTTAATTAAGGATTATTGTTTTTCATATGGTTGATTATATTGAAAATTGAAATAATGGGTATGAGAACTTTGAAGCTTTATATATGCTATTTACAATTAGATATTTTATCTTGAATAATGTCAAATTATTTAATCACTTATATGCTTTTTTTTTTTTTTTTAATGTGGAATCATTTTCAGAATGATTTGTTTATTTCTTATGTCCCATCTCAAAATAGAGAAAGATATACCAACAAGTAATAAGGAAGGAAAATAAGTGTGTGTGTCTATTTTTATATATAGAGGATTTGAAAATATTTTAGGTACATTTGGCACACAAGAAATCTAAACTTGTGAATTTTCAATTTTATATTAGTTTAAATCTTTTATTTACGTTGAATATATAAATTTTGTGTTTGTATATTAAAATAATCAGGTACAACTATATTTGTGTATAGTCCAAACTCGACACTAATAAATATTTGTTATGTGACAAATTTTTTTACCATGTATGAAAAATAGGAAGCATTGAATTAGGTGCAAACTAATCGTTACTCTTTCCTTATTCCAACAAGATTGTATGCTAGAGATGTAGAGACAAATAATAATGAAAATATTTTAGATTGAAATTTGGTTATGAATTCGATCATTGTATTTAAAAAAGATATACTTCACAATAAAACATGAATAAGAAATAGGCTTAATTTTCAAAAACAAAAACAAATAACTACCGAACAAGATCTCAATATACCACATTAAGAATAGACACCATACATTAATAATTACCAAACCCAACCTCACAAACAAGATCTCACTACATGGGTTATAGACATAAACAACGCTTAAGGGGACATTTGGGACCAGCAAATAAGTTATTCTAGATGAGTTATAATAATTTGGATTTAATGTGTCAATTACTTTAGTTTAATAAAAAAATAGTAGACACCGTAACAAAAAAAAAAAAAGTAAAATAGTAAAAACGAATAACAAATAGTAAATCATGAAGCCAATTTAGGATTTTGCAAAGTAGTGTTTGCCATAACTAATTGGAAACTCTTAAATAGTAAATACTATTTACTGTAGCAAAAGATGATTATTATAATATTGTACAAATAACTCTAATTATCCATCGTTAAAAAGTACTCTATTAAAAAAAAAAACGTTAAAATTGAATAACAAAAAGATATTTGAGTAACATTGAAGGCTCAATTTTCTAACGATTATATTTTTTTGTTCTTATGTTTTTAAAAACCATGTTTTTTCACCCCAAAATTTTTTAAGAAAAATTTCAACATTCTTAAGAGCATATTCAAATTTTAAGCTAAATTAAAAAAAAAAAAAAGTAAGAAATATATATATATAAACTACATTTTTGGTTTAATAATTATGTAGTTTTAGTTTAATTCAAAATTTTGCTTAAAATTTCAAACTAAATAATTAATAAAGAGTAAGTAGAAAAAGTGTAGGGTAGAATAGAATAGAAGTAGTACTTATATATATATAGATATAATTTCATTTGCTAAGTTAGAAAACAAAATAAATATTAATTAGATACATAGGATGCCTATGATCATAGAATGCTATTTAAAACGTGAAACACACACAAGTCATAACCCTATGATTGAGCTCAAAATATTCAACCCCTCTTCCCCTCCCATTAATATATATCTATTTCTCTAAACTTTGCTTACTCATTTATTCATATATGTATATGCAAAGTACAAAGGCAGTCATACCCATCCATTTCCAAGTTTTAACTTTTACTATCCTTCCTCCATTAAAGATGGTTCATGAGAAGAATTATTAGAATTACTATACTTTATTTAATATTTCTTTTCTTTTCTTCATAATTTAGATTAATTAGTTGTTTTCGTAATTTTATAATAAATATGGTCACTTTGTAAGGTTGTAATACAAACCTTCTGGATATCACTCTATATATAGAACTTTGTCTTTGAGGAGTCCCTTAATTCTAGGGATATCATTTTATACATATTTTAACAATTAATTTTTGTTATTTGCTCGTACACTTAATTGGCTCTAATACTCTCATCTTTTTAGTAACTTCAGCCACGTTTAAATATGGTAAAAGGGATTTAAAAAAATAGAAAAAAATGACAAACTATTTATACTTCGTAGAACGAGACGATTAAAAGAAAAATATTATTACACTTTGTTTTTCTATGAAGTATAATTATTTTGTCAAATGTTCTATTTTTGATAATTTATCTATGTTTTAATTACAAATTAATTTGATGATGCGAAAACTTTAAGGGTTTTTTAAATGCATGGAGGATTAGTGCAAGTTATAGCAAATTTTTTTACATTTTTTACAACCTAGATAGATGTAAATAGAACTCTATCAACGTTTATTAATAATAGAAACTAATAGAAGTCTATTTATGATAGAAACTAAATAGAAGCATATCATTGATACTGTCAACAATAAAAACTTATACAAATCTATCACTGATACATGTTGATAAAACTCTATTTTTCTTTTTGTTATTTTTGTAGATAGTTTCCAATTAAGAACTTAACAAACAACGATATAACAAGCGAAGGGTATTAGACCAAATTCATCACCAAATAAATGAAGTCATCCCTATAATTGAGAGGGAATCCCGAGAATACAGAAATGTTTTCAACTACAACCTAAAAGTAATTAGTTATCTATAACCTTACAAGAAAATAAGAAAATAACTAAATTAAATACTAATTAATCTAAACTAAAGCTAAAAAAAATACTCAAGTAAAATATACTAATTGTCCGATAATTCTTCTCGATAATTCTTCTCGATAATTCTTCTCGATTTAACTAGAAAAAGATACAAGTCAAATCCTCAAAAGCTTCCGTCGTCCGATTGGTAAGGTGGATGAATTAAATCTTTATTTTCAAGATTGATATTACAAACTTAAACTAATAATTCAAAAAGTAATAAAAAACATAAAATCAACTAATTGAATACCAATCCATCTAAATTATTGACTAAAATATAATAATTATCTGATCAGTCAGTTTCCTCCTAAAAGCATTTTAAATATGGAGGACACAATCTCCAAATTTTCAAAAGCTAAGAAGGAAATATATATATATATATATATATATATATATATATATATATATATATATATTTATGCAAAGATTAGTCAAATCCTCCCGTCCAATTATGACAAATCCGACTGCTACTTTTGTTTCCATTCTCTCTCTTTTGCTATCTAATTAATCATTTTACAAAACTATACAGTCTCATGAGCTGAAACTTTTGAATTTTAAGAGAAACGAATAAAGACAATAATAATAAAATTAATTAATATAACAATGTGATTACATACACACACACACATATATATATATATAAATGAATGATTTGTATTTTTTAATTCAAAACATCACAACTAACATATCCCATCCGATTTGCCCAATTAATACTCCATTTCACACTATCACAAAAAGAAAATAATAATAATAATAATAATAATAATAATAATAATAATTTTAAAGAAGAAATGGAGGTAGGGGAGGAGGCTGATCCAACGGCTAGGATGGATCCGATGAAAGGAAGAAAGCTGATTAGCCGGTAGTTGATGGAAGTAGGACCCACCGGCATACCAACTTGGCGCGTAAACGCTCCTCCAAGAGGAGTTGGTGCCAAGTCATTTTGTGTCTAACCAACCCTTTCCTTAATTCTAAATTTTCCAAATTTCAATTTATTTATATATATTGTTCTTGTATTGTATTCTATTATATTATGAAAATGTTTTTTTTCTTCTTTTTAAAGAAGTATAAGACAACAGCTTCAACCATGCCCAATCGTGACAGCTCAACTCTCAACCAGTTTTCTTAAATGTTAATTTAAACTTCTTTTTATCTATCAAAATCAAATTCTATTAATTAAAAAGAAAAACACATATTATTTATTTTGCTGTACCAATTACAAGCTAATTATGATAATTTTATGCCTTTTTTTTGTAATTAACAAAAAGAAATATATACTTAGAAGAATTTAGTAAGGGTTTTTGTTTGAATAATAATCTTCTTATGTTAGCCTAAAGTTTTTATTTTTTAGTTCCATTAGTTATTAATATATTATTTCTATTGATTATGACTAATTTCTTAATAATATAAGAAAAAACACCGGGTGGGATTTAATACATCCAAGGACATGAACGAAAAATAAATAAATAAATAATGCATGTGCTCTATAAACTAAAAGTACATACTTGGAATTATATTTATCTTTTTTAAAAAAAAAATCTCAATATTGGAAAAGATGATATCAAAATCAAAGTTTTTTTTTTTTTAGATGAGACAATATATTTTGACCATATTTTATTTTTTTTGTTGTCTCTTTACTTAATTTTGGAAATTCAAAAGAGAAAATTAGTAGTTTTTGTTCATTTATAAGCCACTATTATTTTTATTTTTAGTTCATCCCAAATATATATTCATAGTAAAAGTATAAATATCTTTTTTTAGAGAGGACTTATTGATCAAAGATCGGTTGAATAAAGACATAAGAGACCAACCATATCTTTATCCAACCAACATATTATTTTTGTTTTAGAAAATAGATACCAATCCCTCCTAGATGGACATGGATGTCAAAAATAATAATAAAAATGTTATATGAAGAAAAAAAAAATGCATAATTTATATTTACGACCGTTTGGAATCTCCAACTTTGTCTTAAGTGGAGTTTGTTATTATAGTCCTTCAATGTTTGACTCTCTCGCTTATCTATGCTAGGACTATTTGAAAACCTTTACTATCGTGTCTATGGTCTTTTACCATTTGCAACCTAGATTAGAACAATTTTCATCCCAACGTAGACTATTATGTATATAACAAATTAAAATAATATACACTTCAAACACATATTATTATAACCCTAATTATATTAGAGGTGTGCAGAGGTCATTCAAGGTTGTCTATGGACCAAATTATTATCAAAACTAACTATAATTGGTTTAGTTAATGTTCAAACCCACTTCAGCTGTTTAGGAGTAAAAGCCTTTTTAAAAGAATTTTAGTTTGGATTGTTTTCCAAATCAAAGCCAACCAACCTCTCTTCTTCTCCAATTGAGCGTCTTTGATTTTTTTGGTTAACATGTTCATCCTTACTTACTATGATAACAAAGTCAATACTTTAAGTGACAAAACATCTCATGTTACTGCAAAACAAGTACGATAATCAAGATGACGATTCCATAAGAACTTTGAATTCACACGAAACCAACAACCACTTAGATGTTATAGAATTGGTTGGGCAAGTTTTAGGTCTTTCTTTGGACATCTTATCTTCCCTAAACCTAACCTAATTAATTAATCAAAATACTCAAAAAGAAAAAGAATCAAAGTCCAAAAAAAGAAAAGAAGGAAAAAAAAAAAGGAATTGAAAAGTGTCAGGGATTGGGCATAGAAGAGCAGCTTTATCTCCCTTTCCTAGTAATGATTCCGTAGCTCTCTTTTATCAATGCTCCTTTACCTCTTACCCTTAATACAAAACAAATTCTCTCTCTCTCTCTCTCTCTCTCTCTCTTTATTTCTTCCTTCTTCTTCTTCCCTTCCTTCCTTTTCTCTGTTTGTAAAATTTTCTGAAATTCTCAGACCTGGTGCAGAAAGTTTTGTGTCTCGGATCCCTATATACTCTTCTCTCTCTTTCTTCTTCATTTCACACCATTAACGAGAAAACTGACTCTTCTCTATCACCATATTCATTCAAAACTAAATCCCAACAAACCCTTTTTTCTTCTTCTTTCTTCAATCACCAATTTCACTCTCTGGGCTCACTCATTTCTTCTTCTTTCCTTCTTTTCTTTCTAATTTACCTTTTCTTACACAACCCCTTTTGCTTTTTTCTGCTAATTTTAACTTGGGTTTTTCGAGGGGTTCATTTGAAATGCAAGAACCTGGGTTGGGAATGATGACTGCTGCAGGTGGGTCTAGTGGTGGCTTAAGCGGCGACGTTTCGGTTTCCGGCGAGGGAGTTCATAACAGTCAATTGAAAGCGGAGATTGCTACTCATCCACTTTATGAGCAGCTTCTTTCAGCTCATGTTGCTTGTCTTCGTGTTGCTACTCCGATTGATCAGCTTCCGATGATCGATGCCCAGCTTTCTCAATCCCACCATATTTTGCGCTCTTATGCTTCTCAACAGCATCACCAAAATGCTCATTCCTTAACGCCTCATGAGAGACAAGAGCTTGACAATTTTCTGGTGATTTTTCTTTTCTTTCTTTTTTTTTTTTAAGAAAAGATTTAGTCATATTTTGGAAAGTGGGTTGAACTTTGTTTTTCAATTTATGATGGGGTTTCTTTTCTTTTCTTTTTTTTTTTTTTTTCAGGCACAGTACATGATCGTTTTGTGTTCTTTCAAAGAGCAGCTTCAACAACATGTGAGAGTCCACGCAGTTGAAGCTGTTATGGCGTGCCGTGAAATTGAAAACACTCTACAAGCTCTTACAGGTACATACATATAACTATCTCATCTCAATTCTTAACAAAAATCCCTTTAAAACAAGAAAAACAAAGAGAAACCCATGATTTATCTTCAGTTTTGAATGTGCATAAAAGTCTTGAAAATGTTAGAGCATGAATATATGCATGGTTTCTTTGTGTTATGAGTGTATAGAAATGTTAAAACGAAGGGGGGTTTTCGTTTTGGTTTTAATTCGGGTCCAAATGAGGGTAAAAAAACAAAGACCGGAGGAATTTTTTAAAGGGGTTTTTTTGTTTTTGGGGGTTGAGAGATGAGGATTATGGTGAAAAGCAGCCATGGAAGTGGGTGCAAAAGAGGTCCCTACTTGTGAATACCAAGATTGTAGTTGGGAAAAGGATTGGTCTGTTGGGTTCGGTGAGGGTACCACCAATAGGGGACACCAACAGATAAGGTTGCTTGCCCCTGGCAATACCTTCCACTGTAAACAATAATAATATTCTCCCTACTATTATATTTCTTCATCTTTTTGCTTTGTAAAGATAGTACATGAACCTAGCTAGCTACTTCTTTTTCCTCTCTTTTTTCTTTCTATATATAAAAATAGACTAAAAAAGCTACACTTATCATATATGATTACATTAATCACCAACTGATCATTTTTAATCATTCAAAGTGACCTAATATTTTTTAGGATATGGATATACCAAACAACAAAGCTTTGTTATGATTTTTTGTTAACTTAACTTGCAAATTTGGCTCTCCTATGATTTATAAAGAGTTAGAGTTTAGTCTATGTGATTTATAAGTAGAATTAATTCTTATGGTTTGATAAAGCGCTCATATATATTTTCATTGTGCTTGGTGAAATATTCTTGTACACCAACTGATCCTACGACACTCAAGTATTTTATTAAAGAAACCACTCATCCTACGCTGGATTATTAATGAAATGTTTTTAATTTTATTTTATTGAAACATAAAGACTACGATATTTTATCTCATTTTCAAAACTATATGTTATTTTCTAGAGTAAAAATAAATATTGCAATGGAAAATTGAAGACAAATTCATTTCAATTACATTCAAAGAAAAATACAGTATTTAAAGTCTTAAAAATAACTACCCACTAACATCATGACCCTAAACTTTCTCCACTAACATCATGACCCTAAACTTTCTCCACTAATCAACATGACCCTAGACTTTCTCCATGATTACAAATCATGAATGACTAATTCCTAAGAAATAGGAACAAACTTGGACTAAATTAACTTAACAAAGATAAACACACATGAGCATGTTTCAATCATAAAGCACTTTCTTAACACTCCTCCTTGCTTTAGGAGTTGCAAACACCAAGTTTTGACCTTAGAAACTCGAACTTGCAAGTAGGCAACGGTTTAGTTAATATGTCTGCAACTTGATCTTCTGTTTTGCAGTAGACAAGAATCACCTCTCCACTTTTCTGCACTTCCCTTAAAAAAAATAACTTGATGTTAAAATGTTTAGTCTTCTTATAAAACACAGGATTATGAGAAATAGCAATAGCCGCTTTGTTATCAACAAGAATCTCCGTGCTTTTCTTCTGCTCCAGATCAAGGTCAAGTAAAATTTTCCTCAGCCATAAAGCTTGATTGGCAGTAGCTGTTGCAGCAATAAATTCTGCTTCAGCAGTGGATTGGGCTACAATCTCTTGCTTTTTCGAGCTCCAAGAGAAAACACCAGAGCTAAGAGTAAAACAGTAACCTAAAGTGCTTCTCATATCATCAATGGAACCTCCCCAATCACTATCAGAAAAACCAATCAGTTTGAACTCCTTGCCCCTAGTGAACTTAACACCAAAATCACTTGTGCCTTTGACATATCGTATCACTCTTTTTGCTGCCTTAAGATGTAATTCACTTGCACAATGCATGAAACGAGACAAAATACTCACAGCATTCAAAATATCAGGTCTTGTTGCTGTGAGATACATCAAGCAACCAATTAAACTCCTAAAATATCCTTCATCAACTTTGTCAGCACCATCTTCTTTGCACAACTTCTCTTTTTGATTCATTGGAGTGCTTACAGCCTTACACTCATCCATCTTAAACTTCTTTAGTATTTCCTTTGCATATTTTTTCTGGCAAATGAAAACTTCACCTTGCCCTTGCTTGATCTCTATGCCAAGGAAGTAGGACATGAGCCCGAGATCTGTCATTTCAAACATCTTCATCATCTCCCATTTGAAATTTTGAATATGATCTGCATTGTTTCCTGTAACCAGTAGATCATCAACATACAGTGAAACAATAAGAATGTTAGTACCATTGTGCTTAACATATAAGGTTGATTCTGATAGACTTTTCAAAAATCCCAAGCTCAGTAAATGTTCATCAATTTTGCTATACCAAGCTCTTGGAGCTTGTTTTAAACCATAAAGAGCCTTCTTGAGAAGATAGACTTTATTTCTTTCACCTTGCTTCTCACATCCTTCGGGCTGCTCAACATAAATTTCTTCTTGTAAGACACCATTCAAAAAAGCTGATTTGACATCCAACTGATACAATTTCCACCCCTTTTGTGCAGCTATTGCAAATAGTAACCTGATTGTGTCCATTCTAGCAACAGGAGCAAAAGTATCAGAGTAATCAACACCAAAGATTTGAGCATACCCTTTAACCACAAGCCTGGCTTTGTGCTTGTTAATCGAGCCATCAGCATTAAGCTTGGTTCTAAACACCCATTTAACTCCAATTACCTTCCTATCTTGAGGTCTGTCAACAAGGATCCAAGTTTTGTTCTTCTCTATCATTGACAACTCCTCCTCCATTGCAGCTATCCACCTTTGATCTTTCTTTGCTTCTGCATAGTTTGCAGGTTCACACACAGCAACATTGCACCTTTCATAAATATCAGAAAGCAACCTTGTTCCTCTCACGGAAGCATCATCTACTATTTCATTCTGCCTGTCATCTTCCTCTTCAATGCTTGAATCAAAAAACTTGAATTTCATCTTTTCCAAGGTCTGACCTTTCTTCTCTGCATCATCAAAGTTCCACTCTTCATCTTCCTCGAAGTGAACATCCCTGCTCACGACAATCTTTCCAGTTTGTGGTTGGAAAATTTTATAGGCTTTGCTGATAGAACTATAGCCTATAAAGACACCTGGTGAAGCTCTCCTATCAAGTTTGTCACGCTTGCTCTGTGGAACATGAGTGAAACACAAACAACCAAATACTTTGAGAAATTTCAATGATGGTTTGTACCCATACCATGCCTCAAATGGTGTCTTTTCCTTCAATGCTTTTGTGGGAAGCCTATTTTGAAGAAATACAGCTGTATTTGCTGCCTCTGCCCAAAACTTCTTTGGCAAACTCTTTTCATGCAGCATGCATCTTGTCATCTCCATGATGTATCTATTTCTCCTCTCACTAACTCCATTTTGTTGAGGAGTGTAAGGAGCTGTAAGTTGATGTTTTATGCCTGAATCTTCACAAAACTTGTCAAATTCTGCCGAAACATACTCCTTCCCATTGTCAGACCTTACCATTTGAATTTTGCAACCACTTTCATTTTCAACTCTTGCCTTGAACTTCCAAAAGACATGAGCAACCTCTGATTTAAACTTCAAGAAAAAAATCCAGCACATTCTGGTGAAGTCATCAATAAAAGCAATATAATAGAGACTACCTTTTAAAGAAGGTGTTCTCTGAGGACCTGCAACATCTGTGTGAATGAGCTGCAATTTTTGAGTGGCTCTCCAAGATGACTTGGGAAATGACTTCCTATTTTGCTTTCCAAAATGACACGCTTTGCAGCTTGAGATTTCTTCACTAAGCTTGGGAAAATCAAGTGCCAACTCCGTTAGTTGTAGCAGCCCTTGATGATGATAGTGACCGACTCTTTTGTGCCAAAGCTGTGTTTCATCTTCTTTGAGAGCAAAAACAGATTGCTTCTCCTCTAAAGGATTAAGTGAAAAACTTTTTCCTTTCATTTTTACTTTGAAAATATCTTGATTTGCTGCATCCTTAATCAAGCAATATTCATTTTCAAAAGTAACTTTAAAACCTTTTTCAATAAGTTGACCCACACTCAACAAATTTTGGTTAATGTCAGGTACAAAAAGAACATCTTGTATATGCTTTGTACCTTTACAACTGGCAATCGCAATAGTCCCCTTTCCTTTGACTGAGATGTAGTCTCCATTGCCAATTCTGACTTTGGTGATATTTGTTGGCTTCAGATCTTTAAACAACTCCTTGTCATGAGTCATATGGTTGGTACATCCACTGTCAATCAGCCAGCTTTCATTTGACTCACCACCCACGAAGCATGTTGCCACAAACAATTGATCCTCCTCCTCCTCCTCCTGATAAGCAATTTTGGCCTCTACACCTTGTTGTTGATTATTGTTCCTGCAAATTACAGCTTCATGCCCCATTTGGTTACATTTGGTGCACTTGGCGTTTGGTCTCCTCCAGCATTTAAAAGGAGGATGACCCTGTTTATTGCAATGTGAACAGGGAGGATAGGATCCCTTCTTGACTCCTGCTTTGTTGTAAGTTGAAGATTCTCTAGTAGAAATTTGATTCTTCTTGAAAAACTTCTTCTTCTTATTGTTCCTAACGTTCTCATGATGCTTCGCTGGCAAGGCTCCTTCAACAGCACCTTCTTGCCTCATGGCTCTTCTTTGTTCCTGCGCTTGCAAAGCATTGAGTATCTCTGCAAGAGTGATTTGAGTCAAATCTTTGGTATTTTCTAAGGCAGAAATAGATGCCTCAAATTTTTCAGGCACTGATACAAGAATTTTTTCTACAATTCTTGAGTCCTTGAACACAGAACCAAGTAATCTGATTTGGTTTGCAATGTCCAATAACCTAACAGAATACTCTTTAATTGATTCTGTTTCCTTCATCTTCTGCAACTCGAATTCTCGAATCAAGTTTAGCACACGCATTCCTTTGATTCTTTCATCTCCCTCATATTCTGACTTGAGATAATTCCATATCTCATATCCTGATCTCAGAGTCATAATTCTAGTGAAGATAGTAGATGAGACTGCAGCAAACAGACATGCCTTTGCCTTGGATTTCTTTGTCTTCTTCTCCTTTTGCGCTTTGATTTGTGCCATGGTAGGATTGTCTGGAAGAGCAGGAATTTCATAATCCTCTTCCACTGCTTCCCAAATATCCAAAGCTTCCATATAAGCTTCCATACGAACTGCCCAAACTTGGTAGTTGTCTCCATCAAATATCAATGGAGAAATTGAAGTGAAACTAGAACTTGTTATGGCGTCCATGACACAACAACTCACACTCACAGATCCCTTAAGAAGAGAGCTCTGATACCAATTGTTATTTTCTAGAGTAAAAATAAATATTGCAATGGAAAATTGAAGACAAATTCATTTCAATTACATTCAAAGAAAAATACAGTATTTAAAGTCTTAAAAATAACTACCCACTAACATCATGACCCTAAACTTTCTCCACTAACATCATGACCCTAAACTTTCTCCACTAATCAACATGACCCTAGACTTTCTCCATGATTACAAATCATGAATGACTAATTCCTAAGAAATAGGAACAAACTTGGACTAAATTAACTTAACAAAGATAAACACACATGAGCATGTTTCAATCATAAAGCACTTTCTTAACACTATATGTACTTAAATTATAACTTTATTCAAACTATAAGTACAAAATTTATAATTTAGTTTCTTTTAATAAAAAAGAAAACCTCTTTCATGGGTGAGTGATTGACCTTTCTAGTTATATGATTTAACAAAACAATCTGGTAAATGAAAGGGTTACCATTCAAGCAGTTGATTGGAGGGGTTAAAGAAACTAGGCATTTTATCATAAAGTAATCTGTTGCTTACTGATTGGGTTTTCCAGTTTCAGACCTGCCCACCTACAACTACAATGGTCCCTATTCTCAATCTCCATACCTCCATGAAGTTCATGATCAGTTATTCTGTCTTTTTTAAGTCTCTCTTTTGAACCCTAGCATTGAGAATACATAGAAACTATTCATTACTGCTTCTGCCAATGGGTGCTGCTGAGGACCTAAGGGCTGTGGTGTAGGGTCTTAAATACAAATACAAGCTTTTATATTAAGGACCCTAGGCCGCCTAAAGGGCATTGGAGGCTCATCCTGACAGTATTTAACTAAATGCTGCACTTTATTCGGCTTTTTTGGTCTGTTAAATTTGGATATGTTAAAAACTAAATAAGACACCAAGATTTGGTAACTGAACAAGTCAAACTATTTATTATTATCATTAAAAATGTTGACATTAATGCCTTCTTTTTGAGTTGGAGATTCAAATTCTATCTCCTTTATTTTAAAAATCTATTATGCAAGAAAGTTAAAAATGCTTTAATTTGTTTAAATTAAATTCAGCTGGATTTTCATTTTTTTACTATAAACTTTTAAAAGGACTAGTTGCTAAAAGTATATAAAATTATCTTATTCTACAAACTTTCGGTGGTTTTGAATTATCACACCTTTAATTTTATTTATTGTTTTGGTAGGAAAGAAAGTCAAGGATACGTTGAAATAACAAATAAAATGTGGGTTTAATGTCATATCAAGTTGTGTAGGAGAAAAGGTTGTTAGAATATAATTAGATTTTAAGTACGGTTAGTTAATGATGGAAGTGGAACCCTCATTGTTATTTTCTAATGGAAAAATATGATTGCTGCAATTATTGACACCGCCAAAGTAGATTAGACATTGCTTCTTTAGTTGCTGATATTAACTTTGGTCAAAGTTTGGTCTCTTGGATATTTGAAGCATTTTCCATTACCAAACATGGAGAGACATTAAAGGTTGAAGTGTCCTTTACCAACTTCGTTTGCTATTTACTTCATTTGCTATTTATCATGTTGCTTAGGAGTAAGCCTTGGTGAAGGAACCGGTGCAACAATGTCAGACGACGAAGATGACATTCCGATGGACTTTTCGCTCGATCAATCTGGAGCCGATGCACACGACATGATGGGATTTGGGCCACTGCTTCCAACTGAATCCGAAAGGTCATTGATGGAGAGGGTCCGCCAAGAACTAAAGATTGAGCTAAAACAGGTTCCCTTTTTTCATGATTAAAAAAACTTTCCCATGCATTACATTGCAGATTAAAAGGGAAAGACAAAGAACTAATTCATATGAATACATTTATGGTGTTGGGGATGAACCTGATTTGGAGTCTAAAATTTGGTGGTGTTTTGCAGGGTTTCAAGTCGAGAATTGAAGATGTGAGAGAGGAAATATTAAGAAAAAGAAGGGCAGGGAAGTTACCTGGGGATACAACAACAGTTTTGAAAAACTGGTGGCAGCAACATTCTAAATGGCCATACCCAACTGTAAGTAAAGAAAAAAACAAACAAACAAAACTCCCATCTTCAAAAATGGAAACGATGAATAATTACATGTTCGAACCTCTATAATATCTCGTCTTTCTTTTTTCAGGAAGACGATAAGGCCAAGCTTGTGGAGGAGACAGGATTGCAGCTGAAACAAATAAACAATTGGTTCATCAACCAAAGAAAGAGAAACTGGCACAGCAACTCTCAGTCAGTGACATCTTTGAAGTCCAAGCGCAAGCGATAAAAAGAAGAGACAGAGAAAATTTTTCATCAAATTATATAATATGAAATATAAATGTTGTAGCTTTTGGTAAAAGTTTATGCTGACAGAGAGAGTAACAAAAACATGGGATTAAGCTTACTGTAAAATGAGGTTAGAGAATTAAGGATATTATGACAGAGATTTGATTAACATGTCTTTTCTTTAAGGTTGTAAATTGTTGGCTTTTTTCAATACATCAAATTCTAGATTTCTTGCGCTTTCATTTCTCTTTTCTATATATATATATATCAATTTGATTCATTCGAGGTAAGAGTTTATAGCTTTTAGGTTAAATAATTACAAAAGTTTCGTCTAAGTAGATTTTTGTTTATCGAGTATTCAACTTTCACAAGTGTCTATTAGATCTCTTAATTGTTAATTTTGTTAAATAGATTCTTTAAAGAACTAAAAATATATAATAGGATTTTAAAACTTTAAACTTTCTAATGTCATTAAATTAATGACATGAAAAGCTATCATAAATTTTGAAAAAAATATCTAAAAAGTTACGTCTTTTTCTCTAGAACAAAATTTGATTTTAACGACTTTTTTACAAAAAAACTATCATGAATTTCAAAAAAACCAAAAAACATTGTTTTCCTGTATAAAAGGCTTGAAATGAGTTTTTATGACTTTTTCCACACATTCTAAATCTACTATTGTTCGGGAGTTGAGATATTTTGTAGTAGCGATCTTTTTTCAAGTCTTGGATGTTTTTTTTAGAGAAACATACGACAAAATTGAAGGATTGATTACTGGGTGTATTGAAAATACTTTTACACAAAAATATGCTCCAATTTGTCGCAACACAAATTTTGGTTGCTAAACTTATAGTTTTACATGGTAATATATACTCCACTCTATCGACACAATATTAAGTTTATCTCTAAATTTCTATTAATATTGTCAGTTTTCTATGAGATTTACACGAGCATGAGGGAGCGAATCAATATTTCTATTACATAATAAAAAATTATAAAATTATAAAAAAGCAACAAAAATGTTAGTATAGTAAAAATAACATAAATAATATTAAATATTTTAACTTTAAAAAGTATAAAATATTATACTTATTTAGTTTTTTCAAAGAAAAAAAAAACCTCTTTTCATATTATTTTTAATTCAATTGAGAAAAATATGTTAATAACATTATTGCATGCATTCCCTTCTTTTATGCATGGCAATTGCATCTAGGAGAAACATAATTATTTTTACTAATGGTTGTTTTAATTTGGTAATTAATTGGAGATAAAGGTGGATTAAGACAATTAATAAATTCATTCAATATCTCTATAGTTTTTATCTTTTTTAAAAAATAATTACTTCCAAAGTTTTTTTTGGTTAATTTCACGAGACATCGGCTATATACAATTCTCACAAGAAGATTTTCTTTCAAAAAAGAAAAATCAATAGGAAAATATAATATAATTGATTTAAAAAAAGTAATTATTTTTTGGGAGATCATTATAAATTCAAATAATTAAATATTAACTTTTAATGAGTAGTGAATTTAATGTATCTTTTAATTAAATCTTTTTCAGACTCGTGGTGAGATATATGGATGTCTTCTGTGGGATGAAACTATATTTCTAACTATGTTCTTGATCTACAACTATTTATTATTATTGATTTACCTTAACAATTTAAGGTAGTTGATAAAAGTAATTTGAATGTTTAATGGAGAAGAAAATAATTTTGCTATAATCGACTTCAAACAAGGCCTTTTTTTAGAGTATTAAGTCACACAAATATAGAAAGACTTGATTGATGGGTACACTATATATTTTATGTAATTTAATTTGAAGTATACACAGGCTGAGGATAGTACATCATGACACACCCTATCATTTTTCTACCATTTCTAAAATGCTCAATTTTACGACACTTACCTATGCAACCGACACTGTTTTTTTTGTATTTTTTTATTTCAAAGTGTGGGCTGTTAGGGCCCAATAATGGGCTCCCAAGATTTTCGTGGGCCTCGATTTCACAAAAAGGTCCAACCATGTCCATTCAAAATAAATGTCATATTCCAAATAATGGAAGTCTCTTTTTTTTTTTTTTTTTTCTCCCTTGAATCGGCTCTTTTGGTAACATACAAAATAAAAAATATGCTATCTAATCTAGTTTTAATTTGAGATTTTTATTATAATTTTACATTTTATATGACTATTTTATAAGTTACGAGTAAATCAATGATAGAATTCGATGTCTATGTCAAATCGAGGCTAAAAGGAACGAAATCAAAGTTCTAATATATCAATTGGAATAAAGGGAGTAAAGAGAGACTAAATTTTGCCTCTGTCTCATAGCGTCGCAACGCTATAAGACTCTATTCTCCTTATGCACAAAATGTACATAGCACTGCGACGCTATAAGTTTGTATCGTGTGAGAAGTTCCATCAATGTCGTGAAGTTGTCTCTAGAGCAAAAGCAAAATTGTGTATTACTTATATAAAGTAGATCAATCTTAAACATTTTTTATTGTTTAATCTTACAATGATTTGTTGATTGAGAAATCATTTGTGCTTTCTGTATTTGACCTGGTATTACCATTAAGACTAGCTCTCATGAATAGTTCAAGTTTATCATTTGGTTCAAATTTAGACAATGAAATCTAACTCGTACCCTAATTAAATAAATTAATATACTTTTAACGAACAATTAATTTAAATAAGAATTTTACGTAAATCAATTCAACCTAACTAATCAAGAAATTAAAATTAAGACTTTTAAATAACATATTTAATTCTAATTCAGTACCCAACCGACAATGATAAAAAATGATATCTATATACATGTTACATACACACATATAATACTTGAAGTTTCCTTAGAAATTGAACTAGAAAAATAATTATCTTTTAATTATTTATTTGACCAACAAAATTTGATGCACTTTGTATTAAAATCTAAAAATGGAGAACGTGATACACTATGTAAATAATACATTAAAGTTATTTAATAGAATATATGCAAAGAAGAATGGTTCAATGTGTTATAGTCAACATTACTAATATACTCTAATATACCAATCTAGTGGATCCGTCTCATCTCTTAATAAAATAAATATTACTCATTGTTCATTCAAAATAATAAATAAATGAAGTTCAACTAATCTCTAAACTTAATTAGGTTAACTTCAAAAGTCTAAATATTCAATAATTTTTTTAAAAAAATCAATCTCTTTGTTAAAAAACGAATTTTATCTAATTAAATTACTTTAAATTTTCAATTTCATATAAAAAAAAGTACACGTAGATATTAAATATTATTGAAAAATCTGCTGAAAATTTAGTAAATTAATGGTCAAAATTAGCAATTTTAGAATCATGTTAATATATAAATATAGACATAAAAGATTAAGAACTAAAATTTTGACTTATTCTAAAAAAACATTTTCTATTTTAAGTCCTTAACTTATCCACACTCTATAGGTTGTTCGAACTATGAGGGAAAAAAATGTATGTTGTGTTTATTAGCCTTTTAACTAAAATATGTGTCTAAACCTAATAAAAAGGGACAGCATCATTTTTATAGTAAAACACGATGATGGATAGTATGACTTTGAAATTATAATTGTATCGATTTAAATACTAAATTTTTATAATTATACTTATTTTTCACATCAATACATTCTGTTCGATAGAAATTTAACGAAAATATATAATTCAATTGAACTTAGAAACTTCTCGTAAGGAATCATTTTAAAGTTTAACTTAAATAAAATTTCCTTCAAAATCCTTGCACTTACTCATGTGTAAATTATTAAAAAAAAAAACGTTCTTTTTAAATTGATTAACTAGCGAAAAATTAAAAGTTTAATTGATTTAAATTATAAGTTTATCTTATATTTAGAGAAGGAGTAAATGAATACCCTAAAAAATTTCTTATATAATTAATTTTAAAATTTAAGGTATAATTTATATTTGACATATTTAAAACGTTAATATAGAAAAAAAGCCCTTAAATTCCCTCTAGTAATTTTTTGATTTAATTGAAGTGTAAGAATCTAAACACCTTTCATTTACGTATTTTTTTAGGATTTCTTCTTCTTGAAAATGAAAAAAAAAAAAAAGGAAGAAGAAGAAGAAAAGAAAAGATTGAGTTGATTATTGAAAAAGAAAAAGGAAAAGGGAAAAGCTAGCTCTTGAATGTTTAAGATTTATGAATATTGAGACGACGAACTTAATTTAAATCTTTAAGGCCAATATCTAATAATTAATTCTAAAGAATTATGGATTAAATAATCAATTTAAGTCTTATGTCACAAATGTTTATGTATTAATTTTTAAAATTGAAAATTTTAGAACTAAAAGTGTAACCATAGAAGTAGTTGGAATTAAAAATTGTATTTTTAGATGAGAAATAAGTAGAGTTGAATTTTGATCTTAGGCTAATGATGAACAATTAAGTCCCTTTGATTACATGTTATTTACTTATGTTTTTGTAAATCATAACCATAAATTGACAAAATTTATTCATTGTAAAATTTTTAATTTTTTAATTTTTTTTTTAATTTTTGGATTTGGAGTATTTATTAAAAGTGATAATTCCTAAAATTCTGACACCACATTAATTCATCCCGAAACCGAAATATTAGTATTTGATTTTAATTCACATGTAAATATATATATATATATATATATATATTTATTTCTTTTAATGTGTGTGTGTGTGTATATATGAAATCCTCGAGGATTCAGATTGAAGAATTGGTTCAATTTCTTGGATCCAAATCCTAAATATATTACTCTTCCCATTTCCTCTCAATCTCTTCTTCTTCTTCAATCCTCTTCCTTCTGCCATTACCCATGGGGATTCTCGCTGACAGTGGGTCAGGTTCTTCTCTCAAGTTCTTGATTTACGGCCGGACTGGCTGGATTGGCGGTTTGCTTGGCCACCTCTGCCAACAACAGGGTATCGATTTCACTTACGGCTCTGGCCGCCTCGAGAACCGCGCCTCCCTCGAGGCTGATATCGCCGCTGTCAAGCCAACCCATGTCTTCAACGCTGCTGGAGTCACTGGCCGCCCCAACGTCGATTGGTGCGAATCGCATAAGGTCGAGACCATTAGAACCAATGTGGTCGGAACCTTGACCTTGGCCGATGTGTGCCGTGAGAGAGGCTTGATCTTGATTAATTATGCCACTGGCTGCATTTTCGAGTATGATTCCGCACATCCTATCAATTCGGGGATTGGATTCAAGGAGGATGAAATCCCTAATTTTATTGGATCCTTCTATTCCAAGACGAAAGCTATGGTGAGCTACTGATTTTCACTGCTTCATTGTTGTTTTGTTGTTTTCCCCCCTTTTGTTTAATTTTGTTTTTGGAAAACTTGAAGTTGTATATTTTTAGTTGCATTGTGGAGATTTGAGTTCAGATCTGTAAGACCAGAGTGAATGGTTTTGTTTAGCAATTGAAATCAGTCATTGTTGTGATTGATATTTGGGATTATTTTAAAGCCAAACCGATCATTTTGAGATTGGATTTTTACTTGCTGGAGCTTTTGAATGTTCTTTAGATCTGGATAGTTAATACATTCATTAGAAATGAAACTTCCTAAGGTTCAATCCAGGGCAGCATTGTACTTTGTTATCTCGAATATTCTGATAATTGATTACTTCTAGTTTTTGATGAAAATGTATCAAATGTGTTTTTTGAGCTTGATGATGGGCTGATCCCATTTTTATGTCACTTTCACATTTTGGGTGTTAAAGGTTGAGGATCTACTAAAGAACTATGAGAATGTGTGCACTTTGCGCGTTCGGATGCCTATATCCTCGGACTTATCAAATCCTCGCAACTTCATTACCAAGATTACTAGATATGAGAAGGTTGTCGACATCCCAAACTCAATGACAATCTTGGACGAACTCCTTCCGATCTCCATCGAAATGGCGAAAAGAAACCTCACTGGAATATGGAACTTCACCAACCCAGGAGTGGTCAGCCACAACGAGATCTTGGAGATGTACAAGCAATTCATTGACCCCAATTTCACATGGAAGAACTTCAATCTGGAGGAGCAAGCCAAAGTGATCGTCGCCCCACGAAGCAACAATGAGCTCGATGCAACCAAGTTGAAGAACGAATTCCCTGAGCTCTTGTCCATCAAGGACTCTCTCCTCAAGTATGTGTTCAAGCCAAATCAGAAAACTCCCACAGCTTAAAAACCCCAGTGGTATTTTCTGCTCCATATTTCCTCTTCTTTGTATTTTGTTCTTTGCCATTTCCGTTGATTCGAATCTTTGGCGCCGAGCTCTTGAATATCAAATCTTTTCCCCTTTAGCATAGGACATAGAAGCTTGATTATGATCCATATTCGAATACCATATCTATTATTTTGTTCTTATCATTATTGAATAAAAGTAGCTTGAAATGATCTTGTGTGGAGTTTCAATTTAGGCCATGTTATGGGGAGAACAAGATGTAGCATTTTGG
Organism: Cucumis melo; assembly: GCF_025177605.1. NCBI lineage: Eukaryota > Viridiplantae > Streptophyta > Magnoliopsida > Cucurbitales > Cucurbitaceae > Cucumis > Cucumis melo. Next base: position 23,077,986 of record NC_066865.1, read on the forward strand.
TATTTGTAACTTTGCTGATTTTGGGTCTAAAACATTATTGAGAACTTCTGTGCTTTATCAGTTATGGTTTCTATTTTGTAAGATGAAAATCATCTTTAATGTAGTTGTCAATTTTCTCAACTGTTGCAATTGCATCTCAAAGGCTCATAATCACAAAAAGAAAAAGCATTATTTCCTCATTTATTACTCTTGTTAAAGAAATTAATTTTGATGACATTTTGTGATCTCAATTATTATTAAATTTGGTTAAAATATGGGTGTAAATAATAGTAATACACAATACATAAACATTTCAATTACAAAAAATATAGGAACATAATGGAAACTTATTTTAAAATTGAGGTGTTATTTATTGTAATTTAACTTTTAGAATTTTTTTTTTCAAAATTGTGTCGGTGTTTATAAAAATTATAAGGCAAAACTCTTACATAAAAATAGTCGCTGTCTTTATTTATTACTTCGCTTTTGCCAACAAATCTATTAAGTAAGAATAAACTATTCGAAAAATCTTACTGATTACTCCAATAAAAAATTACTCTATTTGGTATAAATTTTATGCTACTCAGCTATACTCATGCTGGAGGTAGAGATTCTCTTTAATATCACAAGTTTGATTCTCTTTCAAAGATTGGTGTAGCTTTTAATGTACACTATTTTCTTCTCCAGATTGACAATAATATGTTGGAACCGAAAATCGAATATAATATAATGGATACAAGCATAAATTACTATTTTAAATGTCGACAATTCGATATTACATTTCACAATTTTTAAATTATAATGGAAAAATCAAGAAAAGAAAAGACACATCTGATTTTCACATGCGTCAAATAAAAAAAGATGACATGTAATTATCCATTAGTTTTTTACTCATCACATATACTCCTATATTTAGTATAACAAGCTTATGGTTTAGAGAGTGAACAGTAAACTTACTTTCTTTGAATCACAACCATGTAGTTATACAACGGTTGATTTAGGATTTTCTTTCTTTCTCGTATCCAAGATTAGGAAGCTAAATTTGGCCGATCTTTAAATCAGTAGCATGCATTTACACAAGCTAACTAGTGGTTTGAACGTATGCTCAACTCCTTTCCTTATGCAATCCTTGGGCTATAGGACTTAGGACATATATTTGACATAAAGACAAATGTTGGGCAAGGTCGAAAGGAAGGAATCAAGCTTCTTTCTCCGACTTGATTAGGTCTTGAAATGTAACTTGACCTTGAATTTTGTTTGTTTTCTATATATATACATTTTTTAGACTGGTTTAATCTTAATTTTGTCGTTGATTTCAAAATTACCTACATAATTAAAAATTCGATTTAATCTTTGATATGTCTAAACCTGATTACCAAAAACAAGGAATATATATTATCGACCAGATTATAAGTTTATGAAAAAAAATACTTAAAATCATGATTATCCAAAGAATAATAACAATATAATAAAAGCATGAATAAGATTTGTGAAATTATAGTTTAAAAAAGAAATTGAGAAATTATTAGAAAAAAGAAAAAAAAGAAAAGGAGAAGGAGATTTAGATTTTCAAACTTCAATGGTCTTTTGATTAAGAGCCATATATCTCCATCTCTCTTTCTCCACAAAATCTGCATCCAAAAACCTTGAAACAAACGCCCAAAACCTATAAACATCTTCAAAATTTGTCAAAAATCCAATCCCTGCGCTCACCACCCTTATCCGACAATGCCGTTTCTCATTTCTATCAATTATTTCTCCTTCTTCCATTGCTCTCTCCTTCCTCATCTCATTTTCCTCTTCATTCTTATCCAAGAAACTTACCTCCTTCACAATTCCATTGCTCAACGAAATATTGCTCCGATCAGCAAGCTTCTGAACCATTGCTGGGTCTACTTTTTCCCCTTTCCAGTCGAATATGTTGAATGCCACGGCGGGTCCTCGATTGATTTCGATTTTCGGGCCGTAGATTCTCACTAGAGCTTTAGCAATCCCTCCTTCTGGATTTGGGTGTTGTAGGTTCATCAATGCATTTGTTAGCCAATTGATCAGGTATCTTCCTCGAATGCTTATTAATCTTAGACCTATTGAATCTGCGTGATCTAAGCCTCTGCAATCCAAGTATGAGTTCATTTCTGTGTTGGTTGATCGAGTGGATACGAAAGGTGTTGTCGATTCGACGATTCCTGTGATTGAGAGTACTTCCTCTTCGATTTCTGTGGCTTCAGTGATTTCAGGTGAATTTCCTGACTCTGGTCTAGCTAGACTTTGAATTTCTAGGGTGGGTTTTGAAATTTGTTGAGTTTCGATTTCTGTAGTTTCAGGTTCTTCTGGAAATGGAAATGATGGTGATGTTGAGATAAGGCTTATAACGCCAATGTTTGCAGGGGAGGTGAGTAAACTCTCCATGAATGACACATTGGATTTCTTGATGAACAAACAGCCAAACCCTGATGGGTTTTCGCCAAAAACTTTGTAGAAAGAAGAAATTAGAAATTCAGGCTTGAAAAGAGAGAGGCCTAAAGTTTCCATGTCTTTTGGCCCTAGTGCACATGTATCTAGGCAGACATCCCATTCGTTATCTCGAGCTATGTTCAGCCATTGATATGAATATGGGGTTCCTGTTAATCTTGACTGAAGTGGAAATACAAATAACCCCCTTTTCTTCATTGTCATTTTCATCTTCTTCTTCCTCTTCCGTTTACTAACTATTAATCTTCTTAATTTTCCGGTTGAAATGTTTAGGTTTGGCCATAAGAACTCTGCGGAATATATTCTTGCTCCTTTCTTCCTGGAGCTTTCAACCATCAAATCAACTGCCTCACTCTTGTGATCATAAACTGTGATCAAATTTCTGTTTTGCTGAAAAGGGTAAGTGTCTGCTAATAGTTTGAAGGCTGATGATTGATTGGCTGTGAACACCATAGCATAATCATCTTCTGATAAGTTCATAAACTTCATAATTCTACTTCTGATTCTAGACTCAAATTCTGATTCTTGACCACCATTCTTTACCTGGGAATTTGGTTTGACTGCTTTATGGGAAATGTTGAAGAATGGTGATCCTGGGGAATGCAGAATTAGAGGAGGGGAGCCTGATGGAGAAGAGGAAGAAGCAGCTGGAGTCATTGGAGAACTCTGCTGTTGAGCAAAAGAAAAGAGACACTGACCATTGTAATCGAGACAAACGTGTTTGGAGAGAGCAAGATGATTATATTCATCAGCTCGAATTCGATCGATCTGTTGTGTGTCAAGGTAGAGAGGGTATGCTCTAATGAAGTAAGTAAAAGCATCCTTTAGAGAAGGGATGGATTCATGATCGGAGAATCGAGCATTTGGATGGAGAGATGTTTCCGTTATGCCATGAAAGTTGTATGCAGGAGTCGAAGCTGCAGAAGATCTGTCTATTGCAGTCTGTGAAGAATCGGTAAGTCCGAGAAATGGGGTTCGACAGCAGCCTCGAAGGCAGGCCTGTGAAGCCTCTCTAATACAAGGAGACTGCATAATTCTGAAGTTTGATCTGTATGGTACATTGATAAGAAAGAAACAACCTTTTTGGTCAATAGTTTAATTGTCACAACCACGTTGTGATGGAGAACAAATTAGATCTCTCATTAATATGGAAGGTGAAACTTCAAAACAGAAACAAAAAGATCATTCAATTCGTGGCTGCGGTTGTCTTAACAACGCCTTTCGACATCGGTGTAGAAGCAAATGGGATCTTCTTCAAAAGGAAGCTAACAAATAGAAAATGGCAAATTGGAAAGCTTTGGGGTGAGATTGGGATGGCTCTTTCATGGAAAATATCAGAGAAGGAGAATGGTCAATTTCAACCTCTTCTTTCTTTGTTAATGCGTTCACAAAACAACGTGTCGTATTCGTAAAGTTGTTTGATTATTTGAGTTGCCTTTTCACAAGCATGTAGGAAGAATGGCAAAGCATGATGAGACAATTACGGTTTCTTGACTTGGAAAATATGATCAAATCCTTAAGCTTTTTGACTCATGAAAACTCTTCTAGATATTTTTCTGCAATAATTGCATCTCTACAAATTTCAACCTAATTTCGAAATTTTCTTTGTCAGAATAGTAATATATTTATTGAAAGAACTTATAAACTATGCATTAGTTCATGTTACACATTTATCATATATAGTGACTTGAAAACGGGACTTGAATTTTTTGAGAAGTTTGTACTCTAAACAAAATCCTTTCCTCTGTAAAATATTAATAAAAAAAGACCCCTCCATTTCGTCGGTATCTTTCTTCATTTGTGTCCGTCGGAAGTACCTTAATCTGAATTTGATTTTTACAAAGGTACACACAAGTACCTTCAATTTCCTTTCCTTGGCCGTTTGGTTTTGGTATTCTATTGTTGAGGAGTGTTTATGTGTGATTTTTTGTAGGACCATAGTGAAAAACCAAAATTTTGTTTGTCAACGAATCCAAAACGCAAAGCTACTAATTTTAAGAAATCGAGATACAAGCTTTATCCATGCTCTGACTTTAAGTTTAAGGAATTGAAATATAAACCGTAAAATCTCTTTACAATAACGGGCATACGGATGAAGGCATTCTTCTATATATATGTTAGTTGTTTTTCCATAGAGTATGTTCTATCAATTTTCCCGTAAATTTCTACCGATACTTTATAGGAACAAAAACAGAAAGTCATATTATCCTAATCGTTTGACAAGCACCAAGAAGTTACGACTCTCTGTACTATTTTCCCAAGAGTCAGTTTCTTGATCGTTTAACAAAATGTTAAGGAGTTATGACTCTTTCTCTTCTTTTTTTTCGCTCATAAAATTCTCACCAGAACTTCACAAAAAGGAATAAAAAGACAAAGAGTCGTAACTTATTCGTTGTATCTGTTGGATAATTACTAAGAATTGAAAAAGGTGCTATTCTTTAGGCCTTTAAGGAGTAGCGCTCTAGATCTAAGAACACAGAATCCCAACATCAACATACGTATCCAAATCCTAAGCTTTGAGCCTCTATGAGGCAACCTCACATAATTAACATTTTTTTTATTGAGTTAGGAGATAAAAAGCAAAACTAGATGAAGGGCAACTCTCCTTTGGCAGGACATGAAAAGCTAAACCATAATTCGCTTGCCAATGGAGAGAAGCCCTTCTGCTGGTTTGCTTAATCAATCTAAAACTATGTATGGTCTTGAGTGTAGCTATAATATTTATGAAGACGGAGGAATTGGAGCTTATACTTTCATGCAGCGCGACGGTTGAGAGACTGGCCTTTATAGGGAACTCAAATTTTTTGAGAAAATAGAATATGGGATCATAAGCATATGCCATTGGATATCCTTTTCATTCCTTACCTCTTATTATTCTTTTTCCTTTCAAAAAAACCCTAATTTCTCTTACAAATTCTTCTTCTCATACTCCTTTTGTCCTTTCATCATTTCTCATCTCTCTTTCTTCTTGAAAACGAAAGGGCTAAAACGGGCAATTGCCAATAAAAGAAAGTTATGGAGAGAGGACACAAATGCTTTTCTTTACCTATACTAAACTCGAAATATAATATCCTATATATCTCATATTCGTTTTCACTTTTCCTCCTCTCCCCCTTTTCACCTTTCTCTTGTTTTTCTTCAAGCTGGTACTTCAAATGGTTCCTCACATCTTCTAAAACAATCTTGGGCTCGAATACTTTTACTGCCATCCCAAGTGATTTGTTATTAACTAAAGTTGACATATAATTGTTAACGTTTATTACCCTTTCAAAAATCAACATGGTTTGGTCTCACTTTGGTAATTATGTAACTAAAAGTAGAGATTAGGCTAGATATACATAAAAAATATGCTCTGTTTTACCTCCATGTAAGTAAGGTTGAAATTTCTCACATACTCAAACATAGCTTATTTAGCAGAGATGAGTGTGTTAGTAAGAGATCAATCAATGGTTTGAATCCTCTTACCCTCCAATTGTCCTTAAAAAAGTGTTAGAATGTCTCTCTACTTTTACTTGATTATGTTTTGTTGGGAGGAGATCATTAGATAGATTTTAGTTAAGCTAGAAGTATAATATACGAACTTCTAGATTTGTAGACATATGATAAAATCCCTAAACCTTAAAAATGGTCTAACAGGTCCTTGAATTCTCACTTTTTGAAAAAGGATTCACCAAATATCAATTTTGCATCCACTAGATTTCTTATCTAATTGAAAATGTTGAAAACTAAATGTTATATCAGACATTAAGTTTAACTTTTGTGTATACAAGTACTATATTGGACATTTTTCAGTCTTCTTCGTATGGGTCTATATTAACTAATTTAAAATAGTTATTGAAGTGAATGAAAAGTAATAAAACAAATATACTTTTTTTCATTGTTTTACATGAATTAATAAAGTAACGAAGTGGCATGATTAAATCAAATAAATAACAAAAACAACAATAATAATAAATAATAAATAATAATAATAAGTTTTTCTAATTTTATTCCGAGAAATAGAAATAGAAGAATTTTCGTAAATAAAAAAAAATAATGAAACTATTAACAAAATATATAGAAAAAAAATAAAATAAACTATAGAAAATTGGATGATTTTGCTTGTAAATAATTTCAATTTCTTTACTATATTTAAAAATGTGCATACAATTATTCATACCGTCCTTTCCTTTTAGTTTTTGAATTTCTCTAAAACCCTATAAGATTGTCCCCAACGCTTCTGTTTAATCCATAATCACTCACGAAAATCCATCTTCAATTAGTTTATAATTTTTTTCTTGAACGATCTCTTATATACAATGATGATAAATTGGTCCAATCAAAGTTTTGGATGAAGGTTCTTATAGCACGGTGCTATTAGCAGAACGAAAAATATTTGACTTTTTATTATATTTTGATCGTTAAAGTATCCCCTCTTCAACTTCATTTTTATTGTTATGGAAAGAACAAGTTTTGAAACATTCCATGGGTTGTCTAGAAATTGTTCATTTATAATGTTTTGGAGATGAGATTACCGTAGAAAAAGATTCTCCTTATAATGCTTTTTATAATCTTAGGTTAGAGCATGCTGCTGTAGTGATTTTAGCTGATTTGATCAGACAACAGATTATGTGAAAGACTATCTTAAAATGAAACTTAGAGGCCTATCTTGCGTTCATCATGAGGCTTTGCATGTCGACCTCAAGCAAGAGAACATCCAGTATTACTTTTAGGCGGTTCAAACCTACGTGAAACGTGTCCAACGTTCTCTCTGCCGTTCACTCTCATCCCCTTCTTCCCGTTAAAGACTCTCCTCCATGCACTTCCTCCCCCACCCCTCTATAAATTGGAGAGCACTCATTCATCAAAACACACAATTTACTTCAATCCTCTCTTCCTCTATTCGTCCTGTGTTCTGAGCCCTTATAAGCCCTTTGTTTTTATTCCCTGTACTTACAAGTGCACGTTCGTACCAGGGAAGCTGTGTTAACCTTGGGGAGCAAACGACATAACGATTAGCACCACGGTCAGCCGAAATTGCTTTCAGGGCAATGGTTCGTCACGGCACAGCAATAATTCTGATCGACCTTATCTTCTAACACTTTTGACTTTCAGATTTGAGGCACAATAAAAGGGATGATGAGGAGGGAATAGTTTGTGGTCTACCTACATTAATTTAGAGGAATGCCAATATATGTCACACCCGAAGTGACGTTTGATATTTGGTCCTTGGGGTTGCATTTTGGTTGAAATGATTTCTGAAGAATCTGTCATGTTTTAAGACCTTCAATTTTATAACACATTTGAAAGTTATTCCTAATAGTTATCCAACCTAGTAGGATTATTTTAGAAACACATTTGAAATTTTTTTATAAAAAATTAAATAATACATTAGATTTAGATTGAACTTAATATTTAATATAAGATATTCTAAACTTTCAATTTAGTTTCTATCCAGTCTTAAAAAAAAAAAAAAAATTTAAACTTACAATAAAAACGAAATATCAAAAGTTTACGAGATAGGAAAGAAATTTAAACATTAGATATGATTAAATAAATTCATATCTAAATGTTCATATATATTTGTATATGTATGTTTTAAGAATATTTTTCGATTCTTATTCAAAATAATCTAAAAACAAATACCAATTTTGAAAGATTAATTTTTATTTTCTATTCCTTACCGTTTTGTTTTTGAAAATGGAGACTATGATACCATTTTTACCTCCAAATTTTTTGGTTTGTTATTTACTTTTTACTAATGTTTTAAGAAACAAAATCATTATCAAATCCAAAAATCTAAAACCTAATTTTAGATTTTAAAACAAAATTTAAATTTTTAGAGACTCAAGCTTTTACTGAATTAGTAATTTTCGATACTAACCTAAGCTCGTCATAGTGTATGGCCAATACAAAGATCTAAACTCGAAGAATAGGTTAAGGCCAATGGAAAACTGCTTGCGATTAAGCCCGAAGTAGGCGAGATCTTAATACCAAAGAGGTTTGTTGTCGTTCGTTCATCTTTAGAAGAAAGGGCAACATTTTGAAGCAATAATAATTACTCTTTGCCATCATCCTTAATCGACGAAATGAACACCATAACCCCAGAAAACCACACTCAAAATTAGTTGTCGATCGATTTCTTGATCTCCACCATCAAGAAGTTTGTCCAAAGAAACATTGGCAATCGTCGGCCAAAACTCTCTACATGGACCAGAAAAAGAATAGATCAATTAAGAAAAGATTGTAAAAGACGAAAAATGGTTTTTGAAACCCAACATAAAAACTAAAAATCGAAAATTAAAATGGAAAACTAGCCTCATTGTGTTTTGTTGGCTTTGAAACCCAACTAGGTTTTTCTGGTGTATAAAGTTTCACGTCCAAGAGAGACCACACCGTCTCAACATTCCCATGATCTGAATCCTGAGCCTACGTCTTTAGGTTTAGAGGATGTAATTCTTTTTCCTTTTTTCTTTGAATAAGTTAGGAGAGTGGTTTGAGAAGTAAAGCAAAACTAGATGAAGGGCAACTCTCCTTTGGCAGAACATGAAAGCCAAAGTCATTATGCCTGCCAATGGAGAGAAGCCCTTCTACTAATTTTGCTTAATAAAATAATATGTAACATTTGCATCACTTCGAGTGTCTGTGTATTTATATATATATGAAAATGGAGGAAATTGGAGCTTATACTTTTATGCAGCACCACGATTAAGAGACCTTTATAGGGAACTCAAATTTCATGCGGAAAAAGAATATGGGATCATAAGCATATGCCATTGGATATCCTTTTCTTTCCTTACACTATTATTCCCTTTCCTTGTAAAAAGCCCTAATTTCTCTTACAGATTCTTCTACTCATACTGATCTTGACTTATCATCATTCTCATCTCTCTGCCTCGTGAAATGAAGGTGCTAAAATGGGCAATGGCCAAAAAGAAAGTTATGGAGAGAAGATAGATGCTTTTCTTTACCTATACTAACTTGGAATATCCTATCTCATATTCTTTTTTCTTCCCTCCCTTTTACTACAAATTATCTTGTTTTTTTAAGTTTGGCTGTCTAAATATGGTTCTTTAAATTTTGTAAAATGTTTTTGGGCCTTGAATACTTGGACAATCATCCAAGTCAATTGTTATTATTATCTATGAGTTTAACGTATAGTTTAAAGCATGGTATTACTATTCTAAGAGTTTATGTTCTGTCTTTACCCATTATTAATTTCAAATTCGAGAGTATTTTTCTATTTTTATTTTAGGACATTCTTAAATAAACATAAACAATATTCCTTTTCTTAGATTTTTTTTTTCTTTTTTTTTTGGTGGGATGATTGCAAAAGTCACCAACGGTTGATTACATGAAATCACCAACAATAGTGAAGGAATTATCTGAGCATGGGATCTACCTTATTAAGAAATGCTCTAATCAAGACTATAAACAATGGTGAACAGTTCCTAAATTATATCAAATTTGCAATTATTGAATAACCTACATATTTAAAAATGTTATAATCAACCTTAAATTTAACTATTTATCTAATAAGCATTATTGGTGTATCTCTACTTAATTAACTATAGAATTTAAATTTAAAGGCTATAAATATAATGAAATAGTTAAGTTTTTTAAACACGATTAATTAAATATATACCACATAAAAATTGAATTGACTTCTACTGAATTTTGTCTCAATAATTTCATAAACTTGTATGATGTTTCAAATGTGCAACAAAGTTACATAAAATTAACTGCAAAAAGAACAATATCATATATATTATAGATATATATAAGCATTGATAAACATAATATTTTCTCTCTCATTTTATTTTTGGTGTCTGACTGTAAGCCTTTCCCTCAATATTCTTACTCCCATGTACCTGCAACGTTGACAAGAAGAACAAACTAATTAGGTTAAGATCACCAAACTCGTTATCTCCTGATAGAATTAAACCTCCATAACTTCGACGTCAAAACCACAAGTCTTGCTAGTTTGATAAATTGAAAAAAGTAATCCATAGGGAGAAAAAAGGGAAATTAAAGAAGATACCTGCCAAGCATCATCACTGTAGCCTGAGGGTTAGTTCCAGGCGAATCATGAAAAGTTGATCCATCAACCACCCTTAAAGAATCCACTCCCAAAACTCTATAATCCCTATCCACCACCGCTCCGGTCTGACAGCCGCCGTGGTAATGCCAGATCGTCATCACCGTGTCCCTGCAGTACTGCTCCGGCGACCTCGTCAAGTTCTCGTGTTTCGGCAGCAGGTTGATCGGTGCACTCGCCGTCATGTTCAGAAGCGTCGCTACCGAAACGTTGTTGTATCGGAACCTGGAGAAGGATTTTGAATCGATTATGCGGCGGATTAGGTTGATGCCAGCGACACAGCGGTGGAGGTCAGTGGGTTCTTTGAAGTAGTTGAATGTGACGGAGGGGTTGTCGTTCGGGTCTCGGGTTCGGAGCTCCAGATGACCTGAGGAAATTGGACCCATTATTTTTTCGAGGATGAAGCCGCCTCGGAATGCGGCTTGGTTCAGTGCCTTCATTGCTTCTGTGGCTTTGGCTATGGCTTCCGCCGTTCTTTGCTTCGGTGGAACTGTCGATAGCTGCCCGATCTGCCCAATGTTTTTTAATTTTTACCAAGTATTTTTGAAATCAAGAGTAACAACGTAACTTGAAATTATAAAGTATTATGGAAACAAATTATAAGGTATTTTTGAAATCTATGTTTATCCAAAAGGAGTGATGAAATTTAGGAATATAGCCTCGAAGGTGTACCTTAGGAGAGAACATGCCGAAGTCTCTGGTAGAAGGGCCGCCGCCGAAGTTCTCGCCACTGGCGGCTTCAATGTACGTTCCGTTTTGGGTAATTCCGACAACCTCAATCAGCGACAACTCTACCGGAACGGGGGATGGAACGAAAACGGCGTTCATTGGGTTATCGGACACCCTCTGCCCCACCATGGGATGGTCCAAAACCACTGTTATGTTATGGGCCTTAAGATGTTGGGCTGGTCCCAACCCACTTAGCATTAGGAGTTGTGGGCTTCCAAGACAGCCCGCTGATATGATTATTTCACTCTTGGGCCCATACTTAAGGTAGGCTCTGTGTTTTATTCCCTTCGAGTCCTCAAAGACCACTCCGTGGGCCTTGGGCCTTTCTTCCCCTATTCACATAGCAGGTAAACGATAAGGGATATTAATGAAAGAGATCGAAGATATTAGTACATCTTCCATTGGTGGCATTTTGGCCAATAAATATATATATATATATATTACAACTATAAAGCAATTGCATATATAATACAAAAATCAATAAAATACTAAAAAAGAATACACAAACAACTCTATTTTGGTGACTTCTTTCTTGATTTTTTAAAATAAAAGCTATTTTTGACGGTTATTATTAGTGATAACTTTCTATTTATCATTATTATGAGTGTTTCTTCTTAGTTTTCTCAAATTAAAGACTATCATTAATAGCTACTTAGTGATAGTAATTAATAACTTCTATAAGTTGCTATCGCTCGAAGAAATTTACAAGTTAATGAGTCTAACATTTGCTAATTCTAGAAATATTTTATTGTTTAACATATATTTATAGTTTATTTCTTAGATGGTGGTACTGTTTGCTGTAATTTTTGAAGTAACAGCCATAATTATAGTCTTGTAAATGATAATATATGACATAAGATTAAAAGAAAATGTAATGTAAGGAGAGGATAAATTGAGATACCTAGAGGTCGGAAAATGATCGAATGGGCAGAGGCGTAAAGCAAGACATCTAAGTTGGAAGGATTGGCATAGGACAAAAGATCAGCAGCGGTGTGTCGATGGCCATGATGATCGAAGATGGTGCCGCCCACTTTAGTACCGTATAAGTGATCGTAGGTGAACCCATTATTAGGCTTCACGCCCGCTTCAATCAGACCGTCCCTCACCGCCGATTGCCACTCCCCCATCGGCGGTTCGAACGCCACCACTCTCTCCACCCACTCGTATGACTCCTTCACCAACCTTTTCTCCCATCCCGCTCTCCTATACAAAGAAGAACAAAAGCATTCACAATTTTATATATATTAACCTTTAATCGTTTCTTATATACTATACCCTAAACAATTTTAATATTTTCATAAATTTTAGACTTAAATATTATTGATAGTTTTCACTTTTAATTTATTTTGGTCTGTGTTTAGACTTCTATCAATATCTATTAGTATATTGATAAAAATCTATCGGTTTTTTTCAACATATTTTGAAATTTTATTATGTTTAAAGATATTTTGATTCGTTTTTCTATTTTAAAAAATGGCCCTTTTTCACAAGTGTTTATTTGTGTTTTTATATTTTTAAGAAGTGACCATTTGGGTCTCTTCATTTTGTGTTCTATTTACAGTGTCAAAATGGTAACTTTAAAGAGTTAGAAACTCAAAATAAACCAAATCTAAAAATACATACATCAATTAATAATTGATTTCATCTGATCCTAAATTTTCATTTTGCTTATAAATGATTTTTTAAGAAAAATTATTCTAAATGCCAAAACAATAACTAAAAATATTACTATAGTTGAAAATATTTTGGTACCTTTCTTTTCTTTTTGTTACTTTGTCAATTTATCCAAACAATACCTAATTATTTTTAGATTGCATAATTGATTAAATTAGTGTTAGTGAGAGGAGAACCTGACATAATCAGAGGAGGCGCGTGTGTAAAATCCGGCATTAAGGCAGCTGCCGCCGCCGAGAACACGAGCGCGTGAATTGATAACACCGTCCTCCGACACGAAACGTTGCGACGGCGAAGAAGCAGACAAATCAGAAAGGGCAGCCCCAAAAGCCGATAAGTTGGTAATATTGGGATTTCCGTACGGCGAGCCACCACGTTCTAACATCAATACCTTATAATTTTCCGATAGGGTGGCCGCCAATGGGCATCCCGCCGTCCCACCTCCGACGATTATGTAGTCGTAGTATGATACCATCGGAGCATCGGTTGCATTTCGCAAGAAACTAAATTTTGGAACTGTAGAAAGCAGAGGAACTATTAAATGGATTTCCTATTTCCTATATAATAAAGCAAGGGATTAATAACTTCAAATTAACCCATCAACTTATGTTTTTGGGCTAAGTTATGTAAAATACACCCAAAAAGGTGTTTATAAAATATCTCTTTCCATGACAACATCTGACAAAAATAATTTTTATTTGCTAATGATAGATCAAAATATTATTGGAACTTTGGAAAGAGGAGAAGAAGAAAGGATTATTCATCGGTAATAAGAATTAAAAAAACGTTAATACAAAAAAAAAATGTATATATATATATATATATATATATATATAAAGAAAGAATTTGCAAATCTCACAGGAGCAGTTAAAAAAAATTAAAATATTATTTAGCAAATTTATTTTTTAAAAAGAGCCTATTTTTCTTAAAAAATAATTTCAAAAGTACAATTAACCTTAAAGAATATATATATTTAGCCTAAACATTACAGTGATGGATGAGAACAACTACTTTGAGTGAATTTAATTAGTTGATATCACCAATACCATAGAGAATTAAAATTGCTTTAATATTTTCTAAGATTTATTTTTATCTCTATATTTTTAAAATATTCATAACTTTTTTGTATCTACCTTTATCAAAAGTAACGATTTTGATCTTTTTAGTGAACCAAATAGTCAAATTTTAAACGTGCACACGAGTAAAATAAACAAAAATGACATCACCAATTGAAATGAATTTTTTTCAAATCAAAATTAAATATTCAAAAACTATAAACTAAAATAAACCAAAATCGAAAATAGCATTGAAAGCAATGAAATTTAGAATTACTTCATACAAACTCAACCAATAAAGTTATTATAATCGGATCAAAAGGTTAGGTTAGAAGTTTGAATTGTTCAAGGAGAAAGAGGGTACCTTGTTGGGAGGAAGAAAAACCATGGAAGAGAAGAAAAGCAGTAAGAGCAGAAGTGAAAAATCCACCCCAAACAAAACCACTCATTTTCTTGTCAACAAAAACAAATATAATGAAATGAAATGAAACCCAAGAAAATGAGTGGTTTATATATAAAGTATTAGCAATAAACTAAGCTGTGAGTACAATGAGGAGAAATTACAGAGGGAATACAAAGATTATTTTCTCAGCAATATCGGAGAAATCAAAGAAGAAAGAGGTCTAAAGAAAATGCACACTTTGTGAAACTCCTAAACTATTCCGATGCCTTCGCTTTGACAATGGTTGGGAATTTGAAAGAATTTCTATGAAACTCAAAGAAAGAGAGATGGATTGTAGTAATTGCGAGTTGCAAGAGAAAATGGCAAATGGTTTTCATCATCGGGGACTGTGATTTGGATTTATATATAAATGTCAACGCAATGAATTTCATGAATATGATTTTACCTTCTCTATTTTCTTGTGGATTGTTTTTTTTTTTTTTTTCCTTGAAAAAAAGTGATATGAAGTGTAATAAATTTATCCCACCTAATCCATTGCTAATTAGGGTAAAGATTGAAAGTTGGAGTAATATGCTTTTATAAGGCTATATAAGCTTAAACCGATGAAGAAATTTGTGGAGAATGTTTAATTTTAAAAAATAGATCATTTTGGAAAAAGTTTCGGTGTTTTTACAAATAATAAGGGGTCGTTTGGGAAAAGTGTTGGATTATGGAGTATTATGATAAACATGATTTTATTATAATATGTGTTTGGAGGAATGATTTAAAATGTGGTTTTATGATAAGATGTGAATAGGGGAAATGTTTAAAAAGGTGGTTGTATGGGAGAGTTGAAGAGATAGGATTATGATGTGGAGTTGAAAAATGTTTAAGGAGGAGAGAGTGTGAAAAGAGGTTATGATAACCCCTTGTTCCAAACAAGGGTTGAGTTACCATAACCAACGCAATAGTAATAACCTTGGATCAAACAATCCCTAAAAGTTGATTTTGAAATGTATTTTAAACATTTTTTATAAAAAAAATATTTAAATAAAAATAAACTTTTGAAAAATATTTTTATTTCTTGAGCGAATTCAAACGATTCTAGATGAAAGAGAATATGTCAATTGCAGTAAAGTATTATAAGAATCTAATCCGTGTTATTTTATTCGGAGAGAGTTTGAAAATAGGGCAAATATCTAGAAAGGGGTAAGATTAGTTGCTTTTAAATTGTTTAAATTTTTTCATTTCAAATAGGTGAAGAAAAAACATTGAACTTTCGATATAAAAGAAAGAAAATAAACATTAGTTAAAACTTTTATTTTCAAATTTTAAACTACAAACACAATTTAATTTAATAATTTTCTTTATATTAATGCATATAATAATTGTATAAAATCTCTTATTTAGTCCTAAAAAAGAAAAAAAAATATCACTCAAACAAGATTTTTGACACATTTCTACTCTTCTCAAACGCTATCTATATCTCAAGAACTAAACTTGCAAAATAAACAAACACCTTTAAATCCTAAAACATTACTTATCATGCATATCCATTTAACTCAAAACTTATCTTACATATATCCAAATGAATTCATTATCTCAAACATTTAAATCACATATATTTAATACTATCCATATAAGACAATATAGAGATTGAAACAAGTCGTAGTAGTTACAATTAAGTAGCTTTTATCGAATTAATTTCAAATACCTACTTTGATTTCTCTAGGGTAATAAATTATTGAATTAATTTGAACTCAATTAACAAAGTGCTTGTTTTAAGAATTTAATAATAGTACGATTAATTTAATTTGACCGTAACTTAGTAGATAAAAACATTACCACCTTAAAAGTTGATAATTCAATATCCAGTAGTATAAATTTTAATTACTTTATCAAAAAGTACAGAAAAGCAATGATCAATAAACAAACACCTTAAAAGGAGGCTTTAATTGAAATCAACGACCCATTAGAAATTAGCTCAACTTCATTTAAATCTCAGTCATTCCACTTCCATTCTTGTAGCTGCACATTAATTTCTTATTCCAAGAAACAATAAATGGTACTAAAAATCTGTTGAAGTATACCACCCTATTTTTAAATTCCAAGCGTACCGTAGATTTATATTTATACATTAAAAGGAAATTAAAAAAAAAAAAAAAAGTAAAAACTACTTAGACTTTATTCAGTTGAAATCACAAGCGATCAACAAATTGATCACAACCATCTAAATGTAAGTACTGAAAATTTTCATTTCATTTTAATACCAACCACATTTTAACTTGGAAGTTGGAGGTTCAGGTTCTATCTTCTACCCACTCGTTTTTATCGGTGTAGTCAGCAATACAAAGAAAAGACGGTTCATCACTTGTAAGACCCAAAATAAATTTTATTACCATGAGATTACAATTCGGAAACCCTACAATAATGGCAGCCTCCAGCTAAATTTGGACCATTCTTATGCATTTTCTATTTACTAATTCTAAAACGTAAATGAGTGGTCCATAATCTCTCGGGTGCCTTTTTCCAATAAGCAGGAGGAAGAACAATAAACTTCAAACAAAATCTTACAAATCTGCCAACATAGGAATCAAGATAAATAATCTCTATTTCTAAGACGAGAACCTTCCTATCCCACATGTAAGACATATTACGTACTGAGGGGAGTATAAATTTAGAATCGAATAGATGATCTAAACTAGTGAGCGCTTTCATTGAAATGGCACTAGCGAGTGCAAGGAAAGAAAAATGGAGGAATGGACACTGGGAAAGAATCGAGGATTTTGACGGATAGAAGAAACCAAATGTAATGAGCTATGTCTATCATCAGTATAGAGAGTTGTAGGTGTAGCAGGTGGAAACAATGGAGACTACACAAATGAGGAGGGAGGGAATGAGTGTAACATTCAAGAGCCTACTTCGGCCTAAGTAACCAGCAAGGGTTATAGTTCCATCTGCAATTACTCGTGCAATAGTTCCGGCTTCTGTTGATAACAATCCACCATTATATGTACCACGTGAAAGTCGAGATGACATGACTCGTGAGAGAAGTGCAAGGTTCACACCTGTGTCAGACAAGATCAAAAGAAAATTTGTGTCATTCTCAAATGAAAGGGGGAAAAAAAGTAATCCTTGATGATAAAAAAAAAACTTGTGTGGTTGAGCTCTATGAAAATAGCAAAATCCTAAACCAAAAGAATACCATAATCCAAATAAGATAAACGAGTTTCCATGCACGTTTCAGTTAAATCCCTCGTATGTTCTATTTTTAACAGTTGTTAAGTAAAAATAAATAAATAAATAATATAAAACTCAGTAAATATTTTTCACCAAGTGAACAAAATTCCCAGATTTTTTTCTTTTTCAAATTTAGATTGCAAGAGTTTGAGAACTTCTTCAGACTTCCTTGTATAAAGATTTTCCTCACTAACCAAAGGAGAGGGGAAAGATTTTCTAATAAAAGAGAAATGTTTGGTGCATCTTGAGCTTGCACCTATCTAAAGATAATCGATGTAGTCCAAAATGCACCTGTGTATTTCTTTTCTTTTTTTTTTTGTAAAACATTTTAAAATGTTACCAATCAACTTTTGTAACACAGTCAACCATCATTAGAAGTTGAAAAATGTTTAGAATTAGTAAATTCTTTAAAAACATGAAAAAATATTTAGTAAATTCCTGACCTTCAAGCACTTCTGCCGACACAAACATGATAAGTCCAGAGCCCACATATTGAACCACAGAGTATGGTACTATTACATTGAAGCTTAAAAGGATGCCTATCAAGACAAGAACTTCAGATACCAACAGTATTTGCCTGCAAGGAAGATGTTAAAACAAAATACGTGAGAGAAGTTAGTTCAAGGGAAGAAAGTTTTTAAAACCAACAAACGTGTTCTCCATAATCCCTTTGAAGTAATTACCTATCTTCAAACATGTTGCTAATGTAACTACCAACAAATATATTCACCGGAAGAACTGTCAGACCAAGGCATGCCAGGAAAATTGCCACAGAGCTCGTGGACCAACCGAAGTAGTATGTGGTAACAACGCTAGACTCCGAAAGCAAAACTTCCATTGCATATTTGAGCATGAAATATATCAATAATTGAACCTGTTGACATCATATGCTCAGTTAAAATATGATGACAAGAAAACTCAAAAGAAAGAGTTGTGTAAGGAAGTTGAAAACATCATTTTAAAACAACAGTAGCAAGCTAGATAGAAAGGTTTATCTTTAAAAAGAAAAAAGAACACTTAAGAAGAAAGGGAAGAAAAAAAAACAGGGTCATTCACAACAACAGTTAGTAGATTATTATATGTACTGACAATGAGAACCACATCATTCAGCATTACAATCCCAAAGGATTTATTAAGAGTTTCAGTTTTGGTTTTAAACGCCCTGTATTATGAATGTAATGTGGCAATTTGTTGAAATGCTCTCGAAAAAATTGCAACTTTTAAATTGCACGGCCATAAACAAAACTTGAGTGCCATAAAACATTTAAACCACAAACAAAACTCATGGAAAACGATTGTTGGTATGGAAAGAACGGGCACTTTAGTCACATAATTTTCAATAATTTATTCAAATCCTCAAAGGCTAAAAAAGTTCATCATGAAGACACCAGATATATCAATCAGTTAATCGAACGATACTGAATTATGTAAAACCTCCCAAGTACTTTCCAGACTATAGTAGGTACCTTAACAGAAGGAGTGAGTAATCTATAAGCTGAGCCAATAGAGGTCACTGGTAGGCGTGATTCCTCAGGAGCTTCTTCACTGTCATCAACTTCTGGGTCACCATCTTCATCTGATGGCTTCTCTAGTGAAGTTATAAGCAATGGCTGGTGAAGACCCTTTTCGAGTGTGTCATTTTGAACTGATCATTGGCATTGACATGAAATATAAATTTAGGGTGTTTTTTATGATATGTTGGATTAATTGACTCTAAGTAAATGTTGAAGTCCATATGCTTCAAATTTTGAGTCTAACATGCTCTTGACCTATTTAACATATTTTAAAATTTACTAACCTATTAAACACAATTGAAAGTTAAAAGATTTTATCAGACATAATATTAAATCTCGTGCCTAACAGATCCATTTATTTTTAGAAAATGTCCAATATGTCTTAGACCTATTAGGGACAAAATTAAACAAAACAAAATCAAAACAACAACAAAATTCAAAGATTGAGACAATTATACTCTTTAGAGACCTAACACAAAAAAATCAAGTTTTAGGGACCAATAAGGTACTTTTGATCAAAAAACTATAAAACACAAACAAACTTGAAAGTTTAGGAACTAAGCTTGTAATATAACCTAAAATAAGATTGCTACTATGCGGAAGAAATGTGCAATTAGATCATCTAGAGACGTCTTTAACTTGATACCAAAAGTAGTCAGAGTAGTGAAAAGTTGCAACTGGACCAGTCTTGGTGTACCTCACCAATAGGGTGTTTGGAGTTTTACTCCCCCATTCATTTATCTCTTTATCTAAATAGAAAAGACCCAATTGGACCAGATAAAGTCTATTCTTTATTAAACTCGCACTTGACCTAACCCCATTCATTTATCTCTTTATCTAAATAGAAAGATAGATTAAAATGAAATGTCATTCATGTGGACATTTACAAGATTGAAGAAATTAGCAAATAAAATTACCTTGATGTGATTCCTGTGGTGTATTCTCTTCACTTTCCCGTGAAGGTTCACGAAATGAGATACACAACCATATTAGATACATTAGCCACGCCACAGCCATAACCCAACCAGGCAAAGTGTTTTGATTAAAAGTAAGCTTGTAAATCTTAAACTTCGTTTGAAGTAATCCGGCCAGAGCTGGACCACAAGCCATTCCTAGAGCACTGGCACTAACAAAGCCCGCTGATGCTTGCATGCGAATTTTTAGTGGCACACAATCACTGATATAGCGCCTATTAACAGCCCGAGCAGAACCCAACCTGTATTAGAAAAGAACAGCTTTGTCAGACATCATAAGTATAATTAACATTTCTCAACACACTTCTTCAGTGTCTCCCTACTAAAGACAACAGGGAGAGTTCAAAATCATTCTAGATTTTAGTCTCTTCTGAATATTTGTTCCACGCAATATAACAAAATAATGTCAACCATTCCCAAAAATACAATCTCTCATTTTATGTAAGACTTCGAAGCAAGGTAGATAAGAGCGATGGAGTAAGTTTTCATGATTAGGCCAAATCCATGGTAAAACATTGGGAGAACCCTCCACAAAGAGAGAAATAACTCTAACTCTTCTAATTTATTAAGTTTAAAAGCTCCTAAACACTATTCAAGGCATGGCTATTTAGACCTTGCAAAAAAATGAAACTAAAAAATTTTGAAGTGCTAATCATCAAATTAACAAAACATCACTAAAATGATTAACATGAAGAAAATAAGCCAAGGTATTATTTATTCTCTACACCAAAAACTAACATCAGAAAAGGCACATCAGCTTAGAGACATAAGCATCCTTAGATTATGGGCAGTCAGATGCCATACAGCACTGTGGATGTATATCTAAATGGAACAAACCATATATGAAATAATAGACAATTTAGGGCAATTTTGTGCAATCATTTTCTTATCGTCTCCAGTTGGCAGTTAGTGGTAATTCCTGGAGGAAATTTATGGATGCGCAGATGCTTGGAGTCTCGACGGTCATATGAGGTTCTGAATGCAAAAGAAAAGGATGCCACCAAAAGACGATTTATGTAAAATTCTAGAACATGATGAACATGAAGAATGATAAAAATATGGACATCATAAGAGACTGTATTCTAATTAACTATTCAGTAGAGAAAAATAAGAATAATAAATTAAAAGGATAAAAGAGATTCCCTACCCACAGCAAAGCCGTCCAATCAAAAGAACCCAGAGTGATTGAAGATCATAAGCAAGAGCATATAACAAGTTCCCCAGAAAGAGAGCTACACTGCTAAATATTAGAGGTCTGAAGTAAGATCTATTTGACCATGCACTAAAATAAACTGATGAGAACACTTGTGCAACTGCCATTGCTCCAATTACAATACCACATACAGTCGCTGCAGCTCCAAGGCTCATGGAGTAGTCATCGGCTGTTGGGACTACAATATATGTATTGACCATGTATAGGAAGGTATTTGCTAAGTTCAAGAAAAGAGACATGGAATGATAATTGCTATCATCAACTTGTTCCCCGATAGGAGCAGGCAATTCTTCCTGCATAATGAGGGCATGTTGTGCTAAAAAGTTTAGGAAGTTTGTTGAGTTACTTAGCCTGTCCACAGCAGCTCTAATTGAATCGATTACAGGGTCCTGCAAATGGGAGTCCAAATAAATAAAATAGATGAAGTGACTTTTTGAGTACTGCTAGATTTGTTAGAAAATCTACGAGAAGTGTTAACAACTAAACCCAGTATCAATAAAATGAGTATCCTGCAAACCTGGAGAGGAAGAACAGGCTGATCATATATTGATAGATAGCTTCTTCCTTGACGGTCCTGGAGTTCATGCAAGTTCCGTGATATGGCTCCAACAACAGCTCCTATTCCCTAAAGTTCATTTTAGCTAGTGAAAATTCACGAAAATTAAGTCTACAAGTTGTTCTACACATAATCACTACAGTCGTGCCAAAATCAGACGTGCAACTAGGAACTTAAACAATATTGAGAATTCCAAGACGTCATATCTGAAGTCCTTTGAAGTAATATGAGACAAGAAGAATACAAAAATAAAAGTTGGACTATGATATATTACCACGTGTTTGAAAACTTGCTGCAGCTGGGAATAAGGATGGTTGGCACGTGTTTTGACATAGTAATCGGTAAATTTATAGCCAAACCGCTTGTCAAATTTTTTCAAAATTTTACGCAGGCCAATCGCATTAATCTCAACAAAATATAGGAGCTTTAAAAGGTCTTGGCCAGCTTCTCTGTAAGCTTCTCTCAGTTCAGTTATCTGGGATATTTCAGGTTCTTCTTGAAGAACATCAAGCCGTTCATCAAGTTTGGCTATACGGCTTGCAAGAAGGCCTTGTTGCTCCAGCAGAAAAAGTACAATCTTCTCAATCTGATTTTTCAGAAAATGCATATTAAAGTTGTTAACAGATGTGAGCACAACTTAGATTACACAATTTCATATAATATATGTAGTTCCAAAGCAGCAAAGAAATAGTAAAAGTGATTTTCAGCACAGAAAATAATGCCAAAACCTAAATTCATAAAAGTATTCCACCACTTCAATTAGAAGGAAAGGAATTGTACATGGTTGAGTGCATATAGCGTGCTATACAAACACACAATTCCAAAGAGAGATGGGGAGCACTTCCTAAGCCTCCTGCGTAATTGCCACACAATTTGTTGTGCTTTGCTTCCTTTCATATACATAAGGTTTATCTGCATGTGTGTGTGACTGCTGAAATTAATGGCATGATGCCACATTCAGTTCTTATGAGCTTACCGCATAAAGAACAACAATCTAATGAAATTAGAAAATTCCTAATGCTCATCAGTTGAATTAGAGATTTGGGATTTATAACAATGAACTATCATATAGCAAGCAATACAATAAATTACTAACAAAAAGCATAGCAAAGAGATTAATCGATCACATGCATCATCACTAATCAAAGTCTTAATTAACTCTTCTACATGAAAGGGATATGCAATATACACCTGGTTGTCCAGCATTCTAGAAAAATCCTTGAGAACGTGCCGACGATCTTGTGTTCCAACTTCCATTTGTTGAGCATATTGTTTTACCTTCTTCTTCATAAGTTTATAATTGATGTAATATCTGCACAAAAACAAAATAATGAAACAGAATAACAGCAGCTGTAGCATAATTAACAATTCCAAATCATATTTGGAAATTGATATTTAGCGTGTTTTTCCTTCCCTTCTCAAATGCAAGGGCAATAACTTAAAAAAAATATTAAAAAAAATCATAATTCCATTTTAATCAATCTACTTTAGCTGTATTATTAACTCAAACTATTTCCCTTGAATCAAAAGACTCGTTACTAGCACACACCACCAGAAAAGATAAATGAGAGAATGCAAAACAAGTATTGGTGCATCACACTCACCCTCGCCATTCTTCAATCTGTCTTTCCTTTAACTTCTTTCCAAAGGCAACCATCTTTTGCTTTCTAAATTTCAGTACTCAAAACCAGGCCAAGAATACACAGAGATGCAGTCTGCAAGGAGAACAAGAAGTTATTGATACCATCACACAGTGAAATGCCTATTTTACTAGGATCAGTTTCTCGAATTCTTCACAGCATTTCATAACAATAAAGTGGGCCAAATAGTTAGGTGAGATTTCATTGTCCCAAAAATAGATGAGGCTAAATCCTTGTGGGAAAGCATTGAATATATAGAGCAGACAAATTAATATAGTTTAATCCACTCACAGAAATTAATATACAATTTGAAAAACAATGGACATCTCTTATAGAAATATGAGAATAACTACTAAATTCTTAAGATGCACCCAATACTCCATTGTATAATTTTAAAAATAAAAAAGTTTATGAACATGTGAGCATCAAATGTCACATTAAATGCTTACACTTACTACCCTAGCTCACATGCATACAAAGAGCTCCAAAAGGAAATTCCAGTCCACTTCAATCGATAGTAAGCAATCCAATTTCATATTTCAATACAATTTTGAGAAAGAAACATTTGCCAAAATAAAAATAATAACAAAGGTTATAGAAATCGTCATTTCCTTAGATCGCAGTATCTCACAATTTCAAGATTAGATTAACATCTCGATAAACAACCTCACACGTACGCCAGGCAACAACGAACAAAAACTTGTGCGAAACAAGATAATACAAGAAGGTATAGTTAAATCAAAGCTTGAACATCAAACGCCATGGCTGAATGAATTAGTCATGAATCGTAAGTTTACCTAATCTCTCCAACCATAACCTCTACTTGGTTTGCTTAAGAGAAGCAGGCTTATTCATAGACAACAATAACAGAGTACTGAAACAGACGAAAAGAAGAGGAAAAGAAGGTAAAATCAACAGATACAACGAATTCGTTTTCTCCTCTCGCCAATAAAAAATTCCAGAAACACGAACGGAATAAAATCAAAATCAAACAAAGCACCTTACCGTAATAGAGCTAAAAATCTGGAAACTGGGATTGAGAAAGAGGTGAAAACGAGAGGTTTAGATGACCGTCAACGAACTTGTTTCTAGCAATGGAAACAAAAAAGAAAACAATCTTCTATCAGCATGCAAAACAAGGAAATGGCAGCGAAGAAGGGAGAATCACATACCTGAAAGATGGATCATGAAGACGAAGACAGCTCGAAAAACCGCACAGAGAATCCTCTTTTCGAATAATATTGATTTTGTTTTGATACGCTTTTTATTTTCCTTCCGTCGATTTAGAAATTTCGAAAAAATGGCGAATCAAGAGGAGAAATTTTTGGAAAAGGCCACCGGGATGCGGATGCGGATGCGGATGGGGATGGAGATGGAGATGGAGATGTTGTATGTTATAATATGACCATGTCTTGGATTTATGGTTTTCTTTCCGTGATAAATATAAATATAAAATAAATAATCACACTTCACCAATATGATTTACTTATCCTATCTGTAAATCATGAGATTAATTAGTTAATTAATTTTTCTTATAAATCATTAAACGTGCGCCTAAATTATGATTTCGCTAATCATGATTGGTTAATTGGGAGTCGTTAGTATAAAATTTAAATTAACTTGGTTGGTTGGATAAGACAATAATAAAATCTGTCCATTTCTCCATTTCTTTAGTTGTTGAAGTAAAAATGGTATAGAATTTTAAATTTTTATAAAGCATATATAATAATTAAGCAAATTGAAAATATTTTAATAGGACCCGTAATATAGTCTATCGTTGATACGTTTTAAAAACTATATCTAATTTTTGTCATGTTCACACATTATTGTAATATATCTATGAATATTTTATATATAAATACTATTATGACTTATTAAAAGTTACACTTTAGTCTAACAATTTTTATTTTTTTTTGTTATTTTGGGTTTCATATTTTATTTTATTTTTGGACTTGAATGATTGTAAACATATATGTCCTACTTTTTCTTAAATTAAAGTCAAAATTTAAAAAGTCAATAGATTTTAAACTACGAAAATAAGTATGAATTTCAATAATAAAACGCGTCAAAATTAAAAAAGTAAATAAATGATTACACAAATTTAATGATTTAATTATTTAAAATAAATATTGGTTAGATATAATGAAATATCTAAAACAATTATGGATCAAATGTATTTAAAAATATTAAGTCAAAGAGAGTACAAACTGAGATTTAAAATTTACTCTAAAAAAAGAGTCTCAATAAAAACATGTTTAAACATGGCATCACATTCACATTGTGTATTATTGGTATAGTAGAACATAGCTGCATTTTATGCAGTACAAGTTGGCATCATCATGTGAGTAATTTTTTCAATCATTAATGAGATATTTTTAACAAAGCTTTAAAATTTTGAGAAAATGTCAATTTATATCCTACAATAGAAAGTACATATTTGTAGTCTAAGTTACATAATATCTTTTTTTGCATTTTTGAAATATTTACGACCATCTTAAAATTGAAACATCGACATTGAATTTCCTACGTGTTTTAAACTTTGAACATAAATTCTATAAACGATTGTGACAATGTAAGATTACTTTAAAATAGCGTAAATGAAATAAATTTTTGTTATAAACTACCACTACATTACTAATGTACGTATAAAATTCTAAAGAATTTATATCCGAGTGGTAAATCGCTCAACTAGTAAATTTTTTCAAAATGTCAAATATGCTCTTCATTAACCATCGTTAATAGTTGATATCAATGGTAGCAATTAATAACACAGTTCTCAAATTGAAAGTTATCACCTATCTACGTAACTGATGGTAGCTATCAATTGTTATCACTGCTAACTTTTAATTTGAGAAAATTGGAAAGAAACACTCGTAATTATAACAAATAGTTATAATTGATGGTAACTACAACTGATAGTAGATATCATCGACAATTGCTTTCACATATAGTTGCTACCAATGATAACTCTTAATTTGAGAAATAAAATAAACACACAAAATAGTGGCTGCATGTGAGTTTTAGGTCTTCTAATAGTGTTTGTGCTATATATGCAATTATTTTATCCCGTGCTATATATTTTATTAATTTTTCCTTAAATGTTATTTGTGCTGCGCATATCTTCTTAGTTTAAAGGATTATATATTCTAATATTTACAAGTCAAAAACAAAATGTAACGTTTTTTTTTTTAAGTGTACTAAAAAAATAGAATCAAATCTTCCACTTCTGAAATAGTAATTAGCTAAATCTTCTCGAAACTAACAATTAAAAAACATATTAAAGTTAGTTAAGCTCAACAAGATTTCAACGGTTTTGTAAGTTGGTAGACTATTTTTATTATTCACATGATTTAGAATTAACCCATCAAATAACACAAGAGATTAGTTTATATAAAAGGAATATAAATATTATTCCAATATGTGTTTGAAATGATTTTAAAATAATGAGAAAGGAACACGACTTCTGAGATAGGATGATTATCTATTAGGTAACTTTGTTGGCGAAAAAGAAAATAATTAAAAAGAGAAAAATCCACAAGTTGCAACACAAAGTCTCTATCACTCTCTTTATCTTATTATTAATTTTGCATAAAGTATTGAGAAAATTGGGACTTCCAAAAATTGTAACTATATAACAAGCTTTCCATGGCTGTAATCATTTTCATCCATTTCCTTTTATATTATATCTTTTGTACCCTAACTTTCCATATGCATCATCATTTCATAATCAGAAAAAACAAATTTGTTTATTTTATATATCTTCTACTTTTTTCTTATATTCTTCTAACAAATATGGCTTTTCCTTTTTTACTCTTTTTTTTTTTTTTTCGTCGACCCTCAGAGAAACCCCACATTATAATGCAGCAATAAATTATGCAAAATAGATGGTCCAATTAATAAAAGTATACTGGCGAAATTATAAGATCTGTTTCAATCCTCCATCACTTCCATTCATACTCGTTTCATGATTTTGTGAAAGCAATTCATGATGTAATCTAGAGTTGATATTATTTTAAAGCGAATTTGGACCATTACAAAATCACGTGAGATCTACCAAAGCAAGCTACCACTAACTAAAATCAAAGTTGTTGTAGTGAATGTTTGGAAGATTTTGTGGAAATTTTTGTATGTAAACAAATTTACACATGTAAATGAAAAAAGTAAAAAATAAAAAATAAAATTTACTTTCGAAACATGTTTAGATTTACGCATATTCATAAATTTAACACATCAACTTTTAAAGAGTAGTTTGTTTGAAAAGAAAGAAAAACGAAATTTCGAAAGTTAAATAAAATTTTTCGAAGTTTCGAGTTCAATTGAAAGAAACATTTTAAAATCTTCTAAAGTTAATTAGGCAAGGGGTGTCAATCAACAAAATAAGAATTTTGTAACGGAATTGATTAAATATAATCATTCAATAAATACAACTATTTAAAAAAAAAAAAATCAATTAACATGTCTCAACGATTACCTTAGAGAAAATGAGATTCTTGACAACAAAAAAAAAAAAACAGTATCATATAGAATAAGATACAACTAATAAAAAATAAAATAAAAAGTCTCAACTACTATTTTAATGAACACGAGTTGAAAATGGTGCATACATATATAAATAAATATACAAATTTATACGATGGAATTAAATTAGAGCATTAAAAAGATTATGAAAAATCAAATGGTATCATATTGATAATGTTGAGTTTCTTTTGCTCTTTTCAAAATGTAAAAATGAAAAATGAATGATTTGGCCCTACAAATAATTAAATGGAAGCCATCATTATGGACGAAACGAATTGGTGACCATATCTTATGTTGGCTGGTAGCAGAACAGTGAGTCAATTCATTTTCTTTATTAATTATTACCACATTTCTTCCAAAATTTTTATTTATTATTATTTGGATTTTTTAAACTTTGATTTTATATCAACTCTTTCTAACAAATTTTAGAGCTTTCTTAATAACAAAACTTCTTTTAAAAAAATTTACAAATATATTAAAATATCAATTTTTATTTATAATAGATTAATTTGAACTAGTAATATTTTGTAAATGTTTTAATTTGTTTTGTTATATTTAAAAATAATCTATAATTTTAATCTACATTGTTAAAGTAATATATAAATTAAACTTGCGTAAGAGATTAACTTTTGGATCATGCTATAGTCTTTGAGTAAGTAAAATTGTTTATTTGCATAAATGAACACTTCAATAACTATATTACATTATATTATTTAAAATAATAAAAATTAAAAACTTGACAAGATTTAATACCTAAAAAAATATAAGAAAATTAAATTAAGGCAGCGAAAATCCCAGAAGAAAAAAAAATATTGTTGACTTTGACAATAAAAAAAAAAATCGATAAAAAATATGTGGAGAAAAAACATTCGTCTTATTAAAATGTTATAATTATAATGTACTTTACTAATTTCATTATTTGACACTCCAAGTAATTTATAGCCTTCGAATAGGTTTAAAGACATCCCCTTATTAATTTATATTAGTTTTTGCATTATTTTGTTGCATTAACTATGAGAGGTAAATGGATGGCACATTTACTATTATTATTATTAAATATATTTTATGTCACTGTCTCAATTTCTTCCCCCACTGAAGTGGCATTCCACCACAACCATTTTTGTTTATATTGAAAACTTCCAACTTTTTTTTTCAATTTAATTTAAATATCAAAACCCCATTTGCTTTACGTATTATTTATTTGTTTCTATGAATAATACTAAATGTTTAATATTTCTTTTTCAACTATCACTTTTTTATTTTATTGATTGTGACTCTAAAAACATAATTTTCAAACAACTATCAAAACTAATATAAGTTCCCAAAATACTTACAATATATATATATATATATATATATATTACACACTTAATTAATATTTAAAATCATTTTTTTGACATTATAAAAATGTTTTGTAGAAAAAGGTTAGTTAAATCCTCCAATTATTACGATAAAACTCCTCAAAAAGGAAGAAGGAAGGTTAAAGATACGTTGAGGCATTGATATTACAAAATGTCCATATAAATATTTTATTAATTCTTTTACAATATAAATTATATAATATATAAAGGTAGATTGAATCGAAATTATATATATAAAACAAATGCTATAGGAAATGTGACATTGTCGAAAAAGATCGAACAAAGGGAAAGTGCATCTAGGGATTCGAAGAAGCGACAAATATATGCGAGTTCGTAGAATCATACGTGGAAGACAGGTGGCCGCTCAAAGTTGACCAGTCTTAGCCACCAGGAAAGCTGTCGGTCTGACATTATGGGACCCACATATTACACCTGTCTCCATTCGGTGCTTCTTTATTCCAAGTTCCAACCCTGCCTATGGCCATGCGCCACGTAGGACTTCAGCACTACCTTTTATTTATTTATTTATTAATTAAGATTCCAAAAAAAAAAAAAAAAAAGAGTAAGAAAGAAAACACAACCACAATTTGTTATCGACTAGAACAATAATAAGCGGCCAAAAGTGTATCACCCATGGACTTGAAAAGACCTACAATTATCGTCCGACTAAAAATTTCAATTTAGTGTCAAGATTTTAAAGCACAAATCTTAAAAAGTAAAATGTAATGTTTTAAACTCTACAAACTAAATCAAAATCAAATTTACGTTAGAATAAAAACTATACTTAAAAGTTAAAATAAAAAGGGGACGAAAACAGACTATATTGTTTCCAATATAAATGTAGAAAGTCTTAAGTGGGAACAACGAGAATAAAAGAACATGTACTAATATACTATTGATCCACCTTTTGCTCAGATCTCATTCCTAATTATTTCTTAAATACCTGTTTTGTTTATTAGAGGAAAAAAATACCCCTTAAAATTATTATGCTAAAAGAAACTGATATCGTATAAATGAACTTTTGGTTTCTTTTTTCCTAATTAGTTTTTCTATCCGACACAACTCAAAAACAGAGGTTTAATTAATGCGGTTTGCATGTTCTTCTAAAGAAATAGTACTAAAGTTGTTGCATGGGAATAAAATATAAGAATAACGTGAGACCTAAAAGAGGATATTATAATAGTTCGAATCTAAATTATTAATAATATTTGGAGATAATTTGTTTTGAGTATAAGATTACAGTTGAAGATCAAATATTATTTGTTTTGTTGTGTAGGAAAATATCGTAGATTTTAATTATAGAGATAAACTATGTGTTATGTTATATAATATAATAAAGTAAATAAAAAAAATATTTATAAAATATAGCAAAATTTTAGATTTTATCAATTTTAGTTACTAATAGACTTCTTTGAATGTTTATCACTGATATTGATAGTCGATCAGTGATATTGATAGAAGTCTATCAACATCTATTATTTCGACTATGAAATTTTGTTATATTTATAACTATTTGTAACATTCTCGTCGACGGAAGTAAATTTTCTATTGATCATGATAACATTATATAATTTTATAGGACTAATTATTTTAAAAATACAATTTAAAGTATGGGCAAAGGTTAATTAACTAATAATCAAATAATTTATTACAAGAAAATATATAATTTATGCTTCTTCTTTTTTTTGTAAAGGAGTCATTTATAAGTAAAAAATATTAATAATATAATTGGATGGGATTAATTTGAAGAGTTTATATAAATTAAATATGGTCATGAAATATTTACAAATTATCAAAATAATTAATCAGTGAATACTTTAATTATAATAATTATTAAGAATAATCTCATACTAAATTAACCATGGTGATATGCAATGGACTGTGTGTACATATATATTATTAATAAATCAATAGTTTCAGTTATCAAATCGTCACACATATAAAAATTGACAAATATACGATGTAATAAAATTTTGTCTTTTATAAATGTTTGGATTGCTATAAAAACAAAAAGTTGAGTTGACTTAGTAATAATTATAGAAAAGTAATTAGGAGAGTTGAAATGACTAACGAAGCGAGAAATGTGAGTATTTTAGCAGGGAATGTGAGTTGATATGAATAACGAGATAATAAACCTTTTAAATTATTGGTGAACCTATAGGTGAGTTGGTCTTTCTTTACCTACCAAATTTAACTCTCTCAAATTATTCAAGTTGCCAAACTCCTTGATATAATTTATTTTTTGTTTTTTTTAAAGAACTTATTAATTCCTTGCAATTTATTTTAAAAACGAACAAGTATAAGAAATCTAAAGCCCTAAGACAGCTTTTCTTTATTATTTCTTTTATCATATGATAGATTGAGTTGCTCTTTGGAGATGATCCTTGGTAGTTGGATTGTCATATTTGGTTGATAGAGTTGGTTGGTGGAGCTAATATAGTTATCGTCTAGGGTTGATTATTGAATAAGATTGTCCAGTTACGTTGCTCAATAATTAAAGATAATCATCAAAAGTGGTCTTTAGAGTTCGATCGTTGAAGAAATAGGTATAGCGAAGTAAAGGATTAAGTAAGAATACTTTGATAATATTATATAATATTCAAATTAAAGAATGATTAACCACTAAACACTTGTAAATCTTATTTTTTAATGATTTTAAACGTAATTTGTTTTAAATTAATTAATTTCATAAATTCATTTCCTCATAAGTTATCTTGGGAGGTTATAAAACCATTGATTAATATTTATTTCTCTCATATTTAATAAAAACAAGGGCATAAATATAACAAGTTTATTAATAATCTTTTTATGTCGACTACCTCATTCATTGAAAAGAAAAAAAGATAACAGATTTCTAAAAAAAAATGTAGATATCTTTTTCTTAAACATACAAACATTTTAGAATCTATTTGTTACATTAACCCTTTCTTTTTTGACGATTTTTTTTTTTAAAAATGATTGTAAATGACCAAATACTATAAATACTTATAAAATATAAAAAAATTATTATATATTTAAAAAATTACTGTATTTTATAGATATTTTAATCCATTATATTGTTTTGAAAATTGATCTTATAAGTAACAGACTTTTTATTTATATGTTTATTTTACTTCTTGAAAAGTGAAATTATTTTTCTTAATTTGAGGGTTAAAAATTCAAACGTCCATGAAAATTATATTCTCTTCCCTCTTCTCATCCTACTCTTCATTTTAGCATGTTTTATCTTCATCTTCTTCGATTCCCAACGCTTTTTTTCTTCTTTTTTTCTCCATCGACTATATGCATCGTTTAAATTGTCTTAAGAAAAAAGTGTTATTTAAAAAATCATTTTTATTTAAACTATTCGGATGAAATAACTATTTAAAATATACTTTAGAAGCTATTTTGAGTGATAATTAAATATTTTAATTTTTTTCAAAACAACTTTTTCTTTTAAATTAAACACTTGAAAATGTACTTCAAACACACTTTACATTTTCAAACTGAAAATTTTAAATCAAGAAAAAAAACATCAACCTGGCTATAAATCATCAGTCAAATATCTTCTACCATCATTCACGTATAATATACTCCTTAATGTTTAAAATTAGGCACTCTAAGCTTGAGATTTCATCCCTACTACTACAACATTCATTCTAAAAAGTTGTTTGAGACAATACTTCAAACAAACTTACTTAGGCTCTCCAAAAATGAAGTCCCATCAACAAAAAAAAAAAAAAAATGAACTTAGACTTCTCTAAATATAACGTGGCTTCAACCCTTCTCACAAGAGCCTACAACTTGATCGGTCCTTACAGATCAATCTTACTTCCACAAAGCCAACAACTCCTTGACGAGGTTCACAATGATACACTTATCCAAAAATATGCATTAATTCCACTACAAAATGTGCTAACCCTAATATTATTCGAAGGGAACTATTTCTTGACAACCCACATAACAAACTATAAAATATTTTATATATAACGGTTTAAATGCTCTATATTTCAATCCTATTGTATTTAGGCTTTCAATAAATCTCTAAAATACATTTTGAAATTCAAGTATATTGGCCTTGTTGCTTGAAACTCACACTCATTATCGTTTAAACAATTTTAACAAAAAGAGAACCTATTTAGTTAAAACTTATAAATGGATACATTCAATTATTACTATTTTTTTGTGGGACAAAAGAAGGTTATGTTAACGTGCACGTCTAATAATTACGACACAACTTACGAAGAACAAAATAATAAAAATAAAATTGAATAATAAAAAGCTTAATTAATATGAAAATGAAAGGAGAAGAAATAAAAATGGAAAAGATTGGTGATTAATGTAAGAATGTGTGGGCCAAATTTCTACATGTGGTTACCAAAAATTCGTACCCGCCACCCCTAGACCACCACCTTTATTAATCAAATCATTTGAACATTCATTAATTAAAACAATATTCTTTTTTCTCCATTGCCTTATAATCATAATTATAAATAAACATCTCAAATTTAATCTTCATATTTTAAGCTCTTTTTAAGGATACGTTTTTTTTTTTTTTTTTAATTTGTCTCTACTCCATAGAAGATTAAATTAATAGTTAAATTTCATCAAAATAAACTAAAAAAATGAGAAGCATATTAGATATGAAAAATATTAGCCTTTTGTTTCTCATCAATGGTTAAGACATGTTTTCAATTGAGAATTAAGTTGGATCTTTTTAAATTCTTTGTTAGGTAAGAAAAGGTTAAAATAGCTAGAGAGAAATGACTTATATATATATATATATATATATATAAAAGGTTGTAGGGTCCAAGAAATAAAGATGAACAGTAGATTGAACTTTGCTTTTGATAAAATAAAGTATTAGACACGTTCTTATTAAATTTAGGATGTGCTCTAATTTGATTCTCAGTAAAATTAGTTGAATATATGTACCTTTACACTTTTTTAATAAAACAAATTTGTTGCTTAGTTACGGTTTTTTTTTTTTTTTTTTTTTTGAGAAAATATTATGGTTGAGATAAGAAAGATGTGACATTCAAACTTTAAAAATACGTAAAAGAGAATATATATATATATATATATATATATATATATATATATATATATATATAGCCGATGCTTTTATTTTTATATATAGTCACACTTTTTTTAAAAAAAAAAAACGAATTGTTTAAACTTTATTACTCCAAACTAATTCTTAAAAGTTAAAACGGATAAAACAGAAAAATTCTTTAACTACAGAAATTATATCAAAAGAAACTAAAAAAAAAAAAACTAACATGACATGTTTAGATATTTATTTGATCAAGAAGTTAGAGTTTTGTTTCTCATCTGTTCTTCAAATTGTTCCTTCGATAAAAAAAAAAGAAAAGGAAAAAGAAAGATGGACAAAAGAAGTTGTTGTTGAAATAAATGGTTATTATTTGTATTTCTTCGTTAATAAATGTATCACGAGTGGATAAGTTACATCATGAAAACCTAATAACTATTTGTATTTCTTCGTGAAAAATATTAATAACTAAATTATAGAAAATGACTTGACTTTTCGAATGACCACAGATAAATCTATAAATAAAATCATTTTTCTTTTTGGTTGGAAAAGAGACAATTGTTTATAATCCAATGTCTTCTTCAAAGAGAATTCTCTCAATTATTAACAATCTTGATATTCGGTAGATTCACAAAGCTTCGTTTATTGATCTTTTAGACGAGGTGTTACTCTTATAAGAAAGTTAATTTGTTCTATCGTGGGAGACATTTACTCTAAAAACTCAAACATTAAGGTCAATAAATTTGTCTTAAAAAAACAATGTAAATTCGTTGGACTTAAATACATATACGATTTTGTGTGTTTGTTGTGTGAATAATTTTGATAACAAAGAAAAACAAATGGTGTAAATTGTAAAAAGAAAAAGAAAAAGAAGAAGAAATGAGAATGAGATTAGGAATCAATAATTGGAATGTGATTCCGAATTTGAGGTAGACTCCATATTTTATCCTCATTCGTTACTTTGGTAAACACCAATGCCATAAATATAATAAAGTGGGTCTATTTTTCACATTCTGTATTCATAAAAGTGACGCCCAAGTAAAAACATCACATCACTCCTTTCAAATCTACTGTGTTCATATACAAGATCTCTGTTAACTATAAAACACTCTAATTTTAAGGACTTGCTTTTTTGATTTTAAAATCAAAACTTCAACAAACAAAAGTATGATTTTATTCAGATTTTTAGTATTTAGAACCAAATACTAAATTTGAAATACAAATGTTCCCTTTATTATTTGAACATGAATTTGAAATATTGAGATTAACTTATACTTCTTTTATAATTTTTTTAAAGAATAAATCTAATAAAGGATATGAGATTGGGTGAAAAAGTTTTTCTTTAAGAAAACAGAAATCATAGAAATTGAATCATAGGTATGAGTATTGGAACAGCTGCTGCTGTTGAAGGGCTTCAAGCCCACAGCTTTCTGGGCCTTAAAAGATTTTGGACATTAACGGCCCAACCCAACTTCTGAACTTTAAAGTATATTGGGCTGTCTTTACAACTACGTATTGGGCTTTCTTTAGTCTATTCTCTCTTTGTGAACTAAATAAATACTCCTCACTTTCTAGTTTATTTAAAAAATATACCTAAATTTTTAAAAATTTTATTAATATCTTTAAACTTCTAAATCACGTTTTAAAAAAAATACTCTTACGATAAAAATGAAAATTATCGTAATTTTATTTCAATAATAATACTTTGAACTTTTAAAACGTACAAATGACATTTGTTCAATAATTCAATGAGTACTAGATGACAATTACGTCACATATTGTATAGGATCAATATGGGTACATATATGAAGGTAGATAAATACTTCTAAGATCTTGTTTTATACAGAGCGAAGAGTGATAAATGTTAAATGGAATGTTATATACTTTACTTTAGCATAAATAAGAAAAAATTGCACGTATCTAAATAATGATCAAAACGTAAAACAATCGTTTAAAATAATGTAAAAGGCGTTGTATGATCTCAATCAAGAGGCCAGTGTGATCTAAGAGTTAACACAGCTATTTTTCCATCATTATTTGTTCGACTTGTGAAAACAAGAAAAAGAAAAATAGATAAATATAAAAGTATAAATGAAATTTTAAAATAAATTACGTTGAACAAATCTAAAAATTTATTGGATAATTCTTAAAATTTAGAGAGATGTTATATACGAATTCAAATTTTAAAAAATTATGAACTAATGTTATAATTTAAAATAATTATAAATACTATAAGTATTTTTAGAAATAGCAAAATATTGAAATTATTTACAAGATGTAGCAAAATTTATCAAACATTTTATATTTTATTAAAGTTTTTGTTGGTTATATTTGATAAATAGTTTTAATATTTTTCTATTTTCATCCAATAATATTAACTACAAATTAATTTTATTAGGATATGATAGGAAATATTTCAAACATATATGGCAAATCCTAAAATTTGAAAATATGATAGATGTACATAAAAATTAACCCATGATATTGGCCCACACATTTTGACAATTTGCAACTTAATTTTTGCTATTTTTCTGTCACTTCCTAATTTCGCCTCTTCTGATTAAATAAGTTAAAAAGGACGTTTTTAAATATAATAAAATAAATTAAAATATTTATAACATATTATAATATTTTTAGATTCTATTAATAGTAGATATTGATAAAATTTTATTGCTATTTATTGATATAACTGAGAGAAGTATATCGATATCTATCGATAATAATGTTCAGTATTGATATAATTTGAAATTTTACTATATTTTATCAAATTTGTTATTTTTTATAATTTATCGAATAGGTGTGTAATAAATCAAAGTAATGCGTAAGATACCTATATCTTATTTGCTGACCGTGTGCTCAATTAGTCCTGATCATTAAAAATAAGAAGAAACAGATTTAGTCTTCATTTTTGGCATCTTTGATTATTATTGGGTTAACCATCTCCTAATAATTTAAAATTGAGTGATATGGTTAACTTAGTGTGGGTCTCTATGTCACTTTTTTCTTTTTCTAATTGATTATTTTCTCACTTTTTCTTATCTTCTCAGCTTTATTGACCTTTTCTTTTGAATTTGAATTTTAAAAAAGATATTTATAATTGTGGTCAAAGGGATGTTTGAGAATTTTTACAAGTAAATATTTCAACAAAATTGCTTTTATTAACAAGTGTTTTTTTTGTTTTTTTTTTTGTTAATGTGCTTGGTTCTATATTTTTAAAAGTGGTTTTTCAATAACTTGAATATTTTGGAAAAGTGTTGTAAATTATGTTAATATTTGATTCTATATTTGAACAAAAGCGATTTAAGAATGATCACTGTGAACAAAACATAATCTTTGAAATTGAAAAGAATTAGTAGGTGGAAGAACAAATTATATCTGGACAAAATTCAGAGAGAATTTGGATAGGGAGAACAAAAATTCAAAAAAGAGAGAAATAAAAGTTAGATATAAATGACATCATTTTTTTTGGGGGGTACTGCCAGAATTTGTGGAAAATAACTTTATAAAGAGAGAGGAAAAAAAGAGCAAAAAATATATCAAGAAAGCTAAAATTTAGAGAAGGAGGTAAAAAAGAAAAATAAAAAAATTAAATAAACTAAAGAGAAGAAAAGTTAAAAGAGAGAGAGAGAGAGAGAGAGAGAGAGAAAAAGCTTGGGAGCAAAAGGGTCATGAAAAAAACCTAATATCCAAAAATTAAAATAGATTAAGATTCAAGCGATAAATCTCGTAGTTAAAAGTATACTTAAGCATCATTTAAGCTAACTCTTAACGAAAAATCTAAATAGAATCAATAACCATATAAATAAAAATAATGGAAGAAATAGTTAATAAAATAAAGATAGACAATACTTGAAAAAAAAGAAGAGAAAAATACAATTTTTACAATAATCTTTATTACTTTAACTATATTATTGTTTGTACTTATTTAATTTTTAACTTTTAAGTATTTTAGTATAAATCTAGTTTATAATCTTTTTTAATTATAATTCAAATTTCAAGAATCAACTAAATACAAAATACAAAATTTACAGTTCTATATACACAAAATTTAATTTATATCTACTAGTCACATTTTCAATGTCTTAGAAATCTAATGGACCAAAAATTAGAAAATCAAGAACTTATTAAAATAACAACTTGTCCAACTTGTTGTACATTTTTTTAATGTATAAGGGATCAAATTGAGGGAACATAAAAGTTAATGGAAGATTAAATTTATCATTTTATTATTGAAAAATTGAGTAAACCTTATTATGATTTATATATGTTATGGGCTACCAACGTTGGACAAAAATTTGAAAAAAAAAAAAAGGGGTTTGAATAATATTGAAGTTGAAAGAGATAGTAAATGTATGGCCTTAAAAGACAAAAACCAAACCCTAAGTATATGACTATGAGCCCCACTTGGTTTCTTTTCCCATATATGTTTTTTTGTTTTATCCATTGTCTCTCCTCTCTTAGACAAAACTCTCCCACCTCTTCTTTTTCTTTTTATTTTTCTTCCAAAGAAAAGCCCTTTGACCATCCTCTCTATATATATACATGTGTGTGTGTATATATATTTCCTCAAACACTTTCTTTTGTGTTTTCCTTTCATTTTTCCAATTCTTGTCTATAACTCATCATTGCATCTATTCAATTTGAAACTTGTAATATAAATTTTATGTGAATTGAGGTAGTTGATATTTCTCGTTATAATAAAGTTATATATTATTTGAATCATATGAATATTAATTAAATTGTAGTTAGATCACAGTTTTATTTTATTTTGTAATTTGTTCATAAGTTTTTATGAGATATATAAAAATGAAAATTTTATATTAATTAAAGTTTGAGTTTTAGAAGTTTATTAGTTTTGTGGTGAGTTCATGAGATTTTACGATGCATAAACAAACGTACTGTATATTGTATATTGTATGCAAGTACAAATTACCCAATTT
Source organism: Cucumis melo (assembly GCF_025177605.1). Classification (NCBI taxonomy): domain Eukaryota; kingdom Viridiplantae; phylum Streptophyta; class Magnoliopsida; order Cucurbitales; family Cucurbitaceae; genus Cucumis; species Cucumis melo. The sequence goes on from NC_066865.1 coordinate 23,117,342, forward strand.
TAACTCTTTGTAGATTGTTAATAGTCTTTAAATACTGCGATACATTTATGAAAGTGAGAAATAACACATAAAAACTAAGAAGTGGTTCAAGAGGAAGTAATTAATATGTTAGAGCTTGATCGACAAAATCAACTAGGGAATTATTTCATTTACACCTTTTGAACCAATGAAAAGAGTAAGTTAGATCCCAATCAAAGTTCCTTGATCGAGCCTGGACAATCAACCTAGAAATATTTCACTCGCTTTACTTAGTCTCAAAAACCTTAAAGATCAGTCTCTCATAGGTAGATCTTCAAAACATATAATCTAAAAAGATTAAGGCATGTGAGACTTATGTTAAAAATCCTTTGAAGCTTAGTCCTTCTTCCTTTAATTAATTTACTAACTTGAGTATTGAAGTGGTCGTGAGTACATCCACTACAGTGTGTGCAATGCCACTCTTTTGGAAGACATTCTCCTATCGTCTTTTTCTGTACAAACAAATATACTTTCTAGTTTAAATTTTGACATATATATGTTATTAATGATTATTATTAGAATGAGATGGATTGACGCCAATGATATATCTTATTCTTATATGGTAGTAAATCAAGCTTAAAAGAATATGATGATACAGGGCTATCTTTTATATCTCCATAATCTTATTGTAAACTCAACCTGTAAGGTCAACTATTTGTTGAGTGTTTAGATCAATTTGACTTTGTCACACTTGGCCTCAATACAAATTAATTCTCAAATCTTTCCATACTATAATAAATCAAGTTGAATAGTTTAATTAAGGCCCCCATACCAAAGCTGTTTCCAACTTTCACACCCTTAACAATATAAATTCTTCTAAAACTATATTATTTTAGCTTTTAATATTTGACTTACCTTTAAAAACATTTTTAAGGTGGAAGGAATAAAGCTTGTTAACTACTTATACCTAATTATAGGTGGACTTTTTTAGTTTTATTATCTACTCTAAAATTCAACCTAAGTTTTGAAAAACATATGGGAAAGATTCAGTAAACCCATTATAACATGATGAATCAAAATATTTATAAAATATAACAAAATTTAATTTATATTATCAATAAAAATTGATAAGAAATTTAAAATTTTATTATTGTTTTAAAATATTTTCAACAAATTTTCTTGACTTTAACTAATTTCTCAAAAGAATTGCATAGAAAAGATGGAAAGTACTTTCATTTAAATGCGAAAAACAAAATAAATTATCCATATAATTTAGACAAATTAGTATCTTTTTGAAGTTTGTAAAGTCATTTTAGAACTATGCTACAAACTTTTGGTATCATCTTTGAATATTATACATATTCTTTTGAGAGTCTCCTCTCAAACTTAGAGATGAAATTTGTTTGTTTCTGTCATAGAGTAATTTGGCATAATATCTTCCACTTAAGTTCCATCTAATTAATAAACACACATTTTGAATAAATCAAAACAATTTAAAAAAAAAAAAAAACAAAAAACTATCTCAATAGACACAACCAAACAGATTCCATTTTGAATTCTTTTAGTTTGGGAAAATTATTGTGTTTTCTCATGTTCATGTTTTTTTTCTAGAAATATCCTTGGAATTGTATGCATACTTTCACACAAAATTAATAGTCTTTCAATCATATGTGAATTTACCAAAAAAAAAAAAAAGTATATATATATATATATATATTATTATTCTCTTCTAAAACGTTGACGATATGAAAAAAGAGGAAAATATTTGATGTTGACCAATTTCTTATTTGAAGATAAAATAAAAATAATTATTTTTGGAAACATAAATAATTTCCCATTCAAGTGGGTTCGTGTACCCCTATTCTCACGATGAGGTACAATCAAATGTTATGACAGCCACTCACATTCTTCCACGTCGCGGAATCACATGAAACATATATAACATATAACTGCTCATGTGATAGCTACTGTACTGTGACCATTCAGTATTCACTTTAAACTTCGTCATGCTTATGTATAAAATGCCAACTTTTTTTTTGTTTGTAAAATTATATATATATGTATTGGTTAAATTAAAAATTTGGTGGCATAGCAAAAAGGTTTTTAAAAAAGGGAAATAATAATAATATTAATAAAAGTGTCGTTGAATTTAAAGGAGAGATAATGTTGGTAAATAAATAAATAAAGTAATGCTGTTTCCAGTTGTACAGCAACGGAGGCCATAATTGGTGCACATGTACATGTGGGGGACAAAATCGTAATTATGCTTTAATTTTTTTTTTTGTTTATATAGATAAAGAACGGCTAGATGACACGTGTCAAACTTTTGTGGCGTGGTTTTTTCCCATGGCTTTAATTTTGGATGCTTTGTGTGTTTTTCTTAATGATGATTATTGATTGATTAATTAATTAATTAATTAATAATTAATTTTAAGTGGGGGGAAGGGAAATGGAGTTGGGTTTAGCCGGTAGCCGGTTAAGAAGGAGGCAAAGGAAAAGAAGAGCCTTTTTTGAAATAGTGTGAAAGTGAAGACTGGGTTTGAACAATATGGAGGTTTAATGGATTGGACTTGTTCCACGATGGCATTTTCAAGAGTTCTTTCTCTTTTTTTTCTTCAGTTTCATCTCTCAGTTGTCCATTTTTGTTGTCTTTCAGTCATTTGATTGAAGGTTGGGGGGACAAAGGAATCGAGCTCGGATGATTCTTCTGGTACGCGATTTCTGTATTTTGTTTTGGGGGTTTTTTTTTTTCTGATGCTTGTACTGTTTCTTTTCTCATATTGGACTTATGATCGTGATGGGTTTTTTTGTTTGGTTTCTTCTCTTGATCCGAATTTGGATTTACTTGCATTTGGGTCTGTTTCGATTTTCATCAGTAGTTGAAGTGTGTATTTGATGGTGGGTCTTTTTTTTTTTTTTTTTTTTGGACTTTTTTTGTTTTTAAAAATTTTCAGCTTTCGAAGTTTCAATTTCGTTTTAGTGGCTTGTGATTCTTGTAGTGTTTTTTGTGAAATGAAATTTTTGTTTCATCAATTTGTTGAATTTTGATGATTGGGTGTGTTTGAATTTGAAAATTTTGGGGAGATTGAGAAGAGAGAAGTAGGTTGGATTTTGATTTTGCTATCTAAAGAGTAATTCTTGCACCTTACTTGCTAGGTAGTACCTGGAAGCTGATGCTTGAACTTGGATTTCATATGGCAAATTAACTTGGATAGTATCAGCTCAACCTGGTTGGTCCAGGATGTGGTCATGATTCTGCATTGTTCTATGTTTTTTGTTTGATTATTCATGGAAAGACGTTTCAGGAACATCGTCTCTGAAACGTCGTTGAGTGTGATTGGATAAGTTAGGATATAGTAGTGAGGTTAATTCAGCTGTCCTGCCATTAAACTCTGTTGCCCTAGTATGGACCTAGCTGAAACTGAAAGTGACCAGATTGGGCAATCTATACAATTCTACAACTGTTTCAAAGTTTCAAGCCTCAGTGAAACAATTTTAGAAACCACGCAAGTTGGAAGTTTAAAAGATCGGTACGTTTTGGGGGAACGATTAGGTTGGGGACAATTTGGCGTGATTCGATCATGTTCTGATAGGATGACTGGCGAGATGTTGGCTTGCAAGTCCATTGCCAAGGATAGATTGATGACAGTTGATGATGTGCGCAGTGTTAAGCTTGAAATTGAAATTATGTCCAGATTGTCTGGGCATCCAAATGTTGTAAATCTAAAGGCAGTCTACGAGGAGGAAGAATGTGTGCACTTATTAATGGAGTTATGTGCTGGAGGGGAGCTTTTCCACCAGCTTGAGAAGCATGGCAGGTTTTCGGAATCTGATGCTCGGGTTATTTTCAGGCATCTAATTCAAGTGGTCAAATATTGTCATGAGAATGGTGTTGTTCATAGAGATCTAAAGCCGGAAAACATTCTATTAGCCACAACCTCGTCCTCATCTCCAATTAAGTTGGCAGATTTTGGTCTTGCAACCTATATCAAACCTGGTAACTCATCTACAATTTTCAAATTCTCCAGTTAGTATTTAACATAAACTAATAAACCATCCCTCAAAACTCTGTTTTATGACCATTTATGCTGACAACAGGTCAGAATTTGCATGGTACTGTTGGGAGCCCATTTTACATTGCCCCAGAAGTCCTTGCAGGAGGCTATAACCAAGCTGCTGATGTTTGGAGTGCTGGAGTTATTCTTTACATCCTTCTCAGCGGGATGCCACCCTTTTGGGGTAAGACGAAATCAAGAATTTTTGAAGCTGTTAGAGCTGCAGAATTACGTTTTCCTTCTAATCTTTGGGATCACGTATCAACATCTGCGAAAGACTTGATATCCAGGATGCTTTGCATGGATCCTTCAAAGCGGCTCACTGCTGAGGAGGTTCTAGGTAATCCTCTGACTTTTTTTGGCCGAATTTCTATTTATCTGTTTAGATAATCTAGTAAACATGTAAGAAAAAACAACAATGAAGAGCTTAAAGAAGAAGGATGCGAGATTTGTTTCTTGGATGCCTTGAGAACCATCTTCCACATTGCCAAACATTATGTGATAGGAATGCTATTAAAGGTATAGTAGTAAGTAGTTAGGGAGTTTGTTATGCCATTTGGTTATCATCGTTGTATTTTAATGTCAGGAAATACATTAAATTACAATGATCTCAAGAAGAGATGATTCAAGTACCTCGAAATACATTTGGGTCCTATCGGCTATCATCATTGTCCATAGTCCAAAAGTCAGATTAAACTATCTGTAATTTCGCCCTTCTGCAGGGCCCGAGAATGGGAACACGAATATTGTAGACTAGTACTTTGTACAGTGTACTCTTTATATTTTAATGTCAGGCTTTTAGAAAGGTTTGTTTACTTGGGAATTTGGTATGGTGTGACGAACTAACATATATGATTTTGCATAATTCTCAAATTGTTGATTATCGACTAATACAACCCTTGAGCATTCGTGCTGGAATATGTCAGCCTACGCTTGGTGTTAGCTTTCAATTTTGGAATAAGCCCATGCATCACATGCCAACAGAATGCGCCATTCTTTGTTTCTTCTTCTCTGAAAAGCAAACAACTTTATGTTTCTTGTAGCTCATTCATGGATGAAAGATGCTGCCCAAGCATCTCAAGAGCAGGAAAAGCAAGATGCTCGAGATTGCAGACTGGTGGAAATGGGCATGAGTTCTTCGCCCGCTCCATTCATCGTTAGAAATCGGGATTTTAGCTTCAGTGATGGAACTCCTGTTATTTGTGAGGACCAAATGGGGCATTCCCCTGTCTTCACATGCAAATCATCGTTCTCTTCTTTCCTTTTAGACAACGTTGGCACGCCTAGTTCTGTTCCCGGAGGATTTTCTTTCAGCAGTTGCGTTGAGTTAGATACGGCTACTGAGTTTTCATCCCCAATTCCGAAGCTTCCCAGTTTTACTTTCTTCAGTCCATGTTCAACAGTTGATCAAGTAAACAGTTCGATGAGATTCAAAGCGAATTTGTCACTGTCAGAAGCGCTTCATGAAGGTTTGTTTTTTTCACTTTCAGATCCTTTTCATTATGTTGATCATATGGTTGGAATAGTGGTATAGTAAAATAAAATGTTGAAAAAGAACTCGAAAACCTTTCCTTCATGTTTTGTTTTCCCTTTATTCAGAGTTCTTTTGTATGTCTTTTGATATTTCAGCAACCAATGAAACGGTTTCTTATCCAAAGAAAAAAAAACCATTTCCTTCATCTTTGGAATGGCTATCAATACCTCGTTCAAAAGCAGCAACTAATTGGGATTTCTATGAATATCATTTAGTTGGAGATGATTTCCTTAGTTTTACAACGGACCATGTTATCTTAAATGCAGAACCAATCAAGAGAAAGCTTTCTCTTCTGCTAGAACCTACAATTCCAGCCAAGTACAGGTTTGGAGAAATGGAGTGGAAAGAAACTAGAAAGGGAGGTGGATCTAGAGGGACCAACATTCCCAGCAAAAGGAATCATACAATCGGACTTGGCGAGCTCGATCAGCTCAATCTAATCGTGACCGAATCAGTTATACGATGGGCATCATGCACACATATCCCAACAACTCCATCCCTTAGGCTATCACTTGTCTGTTAACATTTCCAGTTTGTTAAAGAGGAACGTGAAAAGCCGACGATCCCGAGATTTCTTAACGTTTCAGTCTCAGGAAAGTGAAATCTGTTGTTATATAGAGTCCGGGCAGAGCAGTTCTTTTTTTCTTCTTTTTGTTCTATAATTTTCTATGTGGTGGTATTGGGATTCTGATGCTTTGTTATATTTGGAAGTAGTCACTAAGCAGAAGGTGAGAGGTTTTGCATTTGCTTGGCCTTTTCTGAGAACTCCCCTAACTTTCTAGCATAGTTACTCAAAATATAATTACAACCTCAATGTGTTGAATTCCAACCCCCCCCCCCCCCCCCCCCCCCTTTTTGGGTGTGTAACATTGTTTTCAAGCTTGTACTGGAGGAGCTCTCAAGATCTGGCCATTTTCAAATGTCACCCAAGGGGGAAGTTTGGGGGAAATTATTAGAATATTGGAAGTTCTGAAATGTAATTGTAAAAACACTGTAGTTTTGGAATTATCTAAAATGAGAAGTTTAACTTGAAAACTAAAATTAATATTTGTGATTAGTAGGAAATTTTTATTCAACCGTATGCATCAATCAAATTTAATACTGTTCAAAACTATTATTCAATTATGAGATTCAGTTTTTCTTAGTCGGTATACATTCTTAATGAATTCTTAACAGTTAGTGATTCAAATTAATCTATACTTTATGCAAAAAATAATAATAAATTGATACCACTTCCAAGATTTTTAATCTAAAGAAAACTATAAACTCAATTTGAAGTGGAATCAGAAAGAAGTGTTTTTAGGTAGAAAAATGGAATGAAAAAAGGCAAAAGAAATTGCGTTTGCCGGGAGTCGAACCCGGGTCTATTGCTTGGAAGGCAATTATCCTAACCGTTGGACTACAAACGCTATCTGAGAGTATGGGTCTAAAGTATATTAAAAGATCCTTTCCATTCTCTCCAGATTTATTGACATAAACAAGAAATCAGAGTCTCTTCTCATCTTGTTTGTAAGAATAGGGCAAAAGAATGATAAATCCGATCCACTAAATTGCCATGACAAAACAGAAAGATGAAATTGAGAAACCAAGAAATTTTGCATTATTGTATTGCTACACTAAATAAAACAGAGCATTGAATTATCTTGTTTATAGTACAACTGCCTCAGCCTCTCTTTAAAAGAAGTAGATTCATTTGGTAGAGAGATCAATTTAGAATTTTAAACTGATCTTGTCTTCCGAAGAAACCCCCTTCACAAATGGGGGCAAATAAAATAAGACTCACAAAATTCTCTTCTCATATAAAAGTGCCTTCCTCTGAAGACACCATCTTTAGTTTCTCCTCTCAAGGTGCTGGAGCACATTCTTGAATTGCTGTTGCCAGCTTATTCCGATCGTCCTCTGTTTTTAATCGAATCAAGTATGTTCGTGCCACAACTTTATCTTTATCGCTATTATCGTTTGTATCGCCTTCACTCTACAAGAGAACAAAAACACTATTAGCTACAGATGTATTTGGGAATTTCAAAACACACATTATCTCTGACCAAGCTATATAAATATGTTGATAATCAGTATGAAGATTAACATTACCGAAGTATGGAATATTGCAACAATGGAATTCTTTTGAGTATTTGTCTTGATCCCTGGATAGATTAAAGCATTCAGAAGCAGTCTCCCCACCTATAAGTAAAATATACAACACATAGTAAGATAGAGAAAGATAAAAAAACAAACAAACGAACAAATGAACCAACAACCACGGTTGTTAATAAAGACTTGAGGGAAGAGAGCGGGGATAAACAAGTATTATTATCAAAGAGTAAAGATTATAATAAATCGTACATCATTTCGAATTACAATTGTTGGTTTGGATTCCTTTGAACCCTTGCTGATACCCTCCTTGCATTTTATGGAAAGCTGCCCTGTGCCTTTGTCTTTCCATGCATCTTTATCTGCTGGATCGGTGGACTGCGTGTACACAACACACAAATGTAGTGGCAAGGATACAGTAACTAATCAATATCCTAAGAGTACTAAAAAAATTAAAGCTCAGGTCAGATTAAACACAAGGCAAATAAAAATAACGGAAGACAGAAGCAATATATCCATCAACAGTAAATTTTATATATGGATAGTATCATGAAGCAACTAATATAACTTTTATTTTCCTTCCATTTTTACTACTTTACAACTTCATTCGCATTCAAGATGCAAGACAGTTAGGCTAATGGATCATGATAAACTGATTATATTCAGACAATTAGGCTATTGAAAACACCAACAGATACAAGTTTTGAAGAATTTAAAGAGGTTTTCTAGACTCCAAAGCCGAAGATATCTCTTAGTCACTAATTAATTCACTGCTTTTGTCAGCTGCTCCTCCAAGAAAATTTTGTGCCTTGCATACTCCTCCAAAAGGTGTTTGTGCTTCCATTGGTATCCATTCGATCATCCAATTTTCCCTCCCCAATTTCCAAAAATAATGCTCCAATTGATATGAGCCAACCACAAAATAATTGGAATGCCGAGGATACCTCCAGAAAACTACTCGTGCACTATATTCATCACCAAACTTTCCCGTATATTCTAAAATCACTTGCAACATTTCGCATTCATCCCTTCAGCAGAAACCATATAATAATATCCATACTCAAATTCTACTGTCTCGTACATAAAAGTTGCAAGCGAAAACTACTGCAACAGAGTAAGAACAGACTACTGTCTCTGATTGGAAACAAGTAGCTCAATCAAGCTATCCGCTCCCAACTCTCACAGCAATCATAACAATGCATTTCAAGTGCTGGTTCTCATCTACCTCTTTTCTTCCTTTGAGAGCAATAGAATACCAGAAGGAAATATTCAAACAAAATGGTTCCCCCTCCCAGTAAGAGGTCATAAAATAAAGTCAACATGCATCTAACCAAATCTATATCTATTTATGTATGAATGTGTGTGTGTGTGTATTTTATAACAAATCTTCGCAATGCTAATGATGAAGAGTGTTCATCGAAAAATAGAATGACTTTCTGAGCTGTTAATTAACTTTATGCTGAAAATAGAACCATTTACATTCCACTTTTCAGAAGCAAATACCTTCACATAAAGCTTGCACTTAACTTCATGCACTACAACCACCCCTTTCTCTTCAGACTTCTTTACAGAAGGGCTGCTTGGCTGCTCCAAGTCATTTTCTACAACCAAAACAAGGCCTTAAACTAAGAACGTGGCACTATATAATTAAAAATAACAATCAAATATGCCCCAGACCAAGGAAGATTCTGAACTCACAATTAAGATCCTTGCTCCCCTCAACGCCATCTTTCAATTTAAAACAGCCCTCTCTCCCTCCCCCAATTTACATGCTGTAAGGCATTTGCATCAACACAAAAAACCAATCCTGACCGAATTCCCCCACTCCTTCCCTCCCCACATATAGTGATTCTTGAAAACTATGAGTCATAAGATGTGTCATTCTATAAAATTTGAGTCCAAGTTTTCTGTAGAAGATAAGTCAACAAATTTGGAAAGAACTGACAGTAGATGATCTATAATCCATCTAATCTTCACCCTTTTGAGCTCGAAATTTGAGCATTAAGAACGGTCAATAATAGATTTCATCAACATGACGACTCAAAATCATTTATAATTTGTTAGTCTCAGGTCATCTTTGATGCAACATTGTAACTGAAAAGTGCAAAAACTCAAGAATCTCACCATCATCCGCACTCTCTGAAGTTGGGACTGCAGTTTGACCAACAGAAACACCATTGGCAGGAACTGAATTTTGTAATCCTAGCCAAAGGAAGAGAAGAAAAGGAGTCCATTCAGAACCAACTACGGAATTATGGGATAGTTTAATAGTTGTTAGTAAATGTTAAAAGTTCATGTATCAAATGCAAAAACTTGAGTCCGAAAATAAAAAAAACATGGTTGTTATCGTGGTTCTTCCTACAAACAATTCATATATATATAAAAAAAATAAAAGAATTAGTCCGAGCCTAATCAAATATAAACATCTGGAATAAGTGGAACTTGAACAAAATGTCAATCTTTAATTATTCATTGAGATCACATCATAACATAAGAGGTCCATGAAGTTGCAATGCTAGAAAAGTAGTTACCAAATATGCTAGGAGCTTGATGGTTGAAGAATGCCCCAGAGGTCCATGAAGTTGCACTATTAGTAGTTGCACTGGTAGGTGGAAAACCAGTTTGTCCTTGAAATGGTTTTAAATCAGTATTCTGGTGTTCAATTTCTGTCTTCTTTTCAGTTGTGGGAGATCCAGTAGAAGGTGAACTTTCTCCTTTAACAGCGTTTGCTTTGAGCCACTCAACTATATCACTAAACTTTTCCTTTGAATACAAAAAAATTAAGTCATGGATACTGATTTGACAAATAATTTGGATACTGATTTGACAAATAATTGATTTCTTATTGTGTTAAAGATGTTGCACGTCTACAAGGGCTTGATGAAGTCATGAAGCAGGAATATAGAATCCCAAGCTGGAGTTCAGATAAAAGCAGAACAAAACATGATGAGCACTTACCATAATACTTGAGGCATGAGTCAAGTAATCACGAACACCACCCTCCCAAAGTTCATCTGGATGATTGGCTAATTGTGACTGCACCCAACTGTATAAACAAAAGATATAGTAAACAATTAATACCATGTGGGCATGAAATCCCAATATTAACACTTCCAACATTCTAAAATCATAAACAATTGCAAGTACGACTAGCTACTTTAAAAAAGAACAAGCAAATTCAGTAAGTATAAGAAACGACAATGCAAGATAAGAAATGATCAAGAGGTTCATTTGAATTTATTAATATATGGTATCAAGAACATGTATTAGAAAATAATAAAGCAAAAGCAACACTTTTGAATTATGGTATTCACAGTTAGACCTTGCAAATTGAGTGTTAAGTGCTCTCACATGCTGCCGAGACGACTCCGCCCGGCGCACATCAAGTGTAGGTGTTTTAGTCTTCTGTTGTTGAGATGGTTCTGCCCTCTGAATATCAAATGAGGATCCCGCCAATATTCTTTTGTTACCAAACTGCATTAAATTTGCGTGAGAGAGAGAGAGAGAGAGAGAGAGAGAGAAAATTACAATAGTAAAGCTTTCCAGACATCATGTGATTCATTCTTCAATCAGGGAGTGCTTTATCAATTAGCAATAAACCCGTAATTAATTGACTTCCTGTTCTTTTGTAGAAAATTCGATAAAAGAAAAAGAAAACAAATAGAACGGAATGAATAATTCAATAAAGTAAAAACGCGTCAACCTTATAACTTAAAGGAAGATTTCCAAACACACAAAAAAAGCTAAGATTACTATAAGCAGACAAAAAGCACCGACTGAATGAAACTAATTAACCCAACGGAGTTCAACTAGATGGAACTATTCAGCTAGTTAGATTCTAAAGATTGGGGAAAATGCTCAATCCTAACAAAACAGAGGAAGTAAAAAAATTCAATGAAGCAAAGCACAGTCTATACCAATTCATACACACAAAAAAAATAAAAATTAAAAGAAAAAAAAAGTTCATAATCATCACCGAAGCTGTAAAAAAATATATAGAAAAATCAAAAGTAGGATATGAGGAAGAACGAATCAAGTTAGAAGAAGAAAAAGGAACACACCACAGAATCGTAAGTGTCGGGAATCGAGTCAGATAAGGCCGAGCGCTTAGTTCCTCCCATGATTTTTGAAGAAATCGTGTGAAAAAAGCGAAGAACAGTGAAAGATTATGATTTAGGGTTTTCCCGAAATTTTACAACTTTTTTTGCTTCAGAGTAGCTTGCTCAAAAGAGGAGAAAAGGAACATTTTTGGTAGTGGGGAACTGAGATTTATGCTAATTAATTAAATGCAATTCATATCGCCCCTTGGATCATCAGCGAACCATAATTTTCAATTAGAGCCCTTGGATCTGTTCGCCGCGGAGAGAAACACCACGTGGTCTTCGCCTTCGGCTTTGCTTAGCTGTTTGTCTTTTCTTTCCCATGTGGAGCCCATTTGCTTATCTGGCCCACCAACTCGGCCTTAGAAGCCCATCGTCTTTTCCCATTTACACAAAAATTTACGTGAAATTACAAATATACTCCTACCCTCTTCATAAAAATATACAAATACATTCTAAAAAGAAATTTTAGGAAAACTTTTTCTGAATCTTTTGTCAAATTTCTTTATATAATTTTATTTTAACTATCATTTTGGTTTAAACTAATTTGTTCCATTTTAATTGCCTACTTTTAAATTTTTATTTTTAATCTCTATACTTTATTAGTTTCATAAAAACTATTAGTTTATATATCATTTTATTTCCAAAAAAGAAAATCTTATTATCTACTTAATATTTAATAATTATATTATAAATTTTAAAATTATATTTTCACGGTATTCAATTTACAATTAATTAAAATTTAATATCAAAATTGAATTGTAGAATAACTTCATTTTCGTTTCTTTTTTTTTTTTTTTTTTTGATGTTAAAAAAAATGTTGAGTAAGTAATTTATTGATTATTTATTAAATTAAAATGTTGATGTTGAATAGACGTTTTGTAGTAAAACATTTGAATGGATGTGAGTTTGATGTGACTTTGAGAACGACAGATAAAATTGAAAAGATTTCCATCAACCTTCTTTAAATGAAAATATTGCAAATTGCAAATTGTATTAATCAAAAATATTCCTTAAAAGGTCAAAAAGTCAAAACAAATATCTTTTCAAATTAAGAATGTACAACTAATTGAAATTGAAACGAACCTAAACAAAAATAAACAAATAAAAAGGATTAAGAAGAAGGATATTCTTTACCAATCATTTTGTACTTCCAATTTTCCAAAAATGAATTTGAGTAACAAGAAGTGAAAAATAAGCTTGTGGGTATAAATATTCTCTCTTTTCTCTATCTTTACATCATTTTTAGTAACAACTTTGTAAATTAAAAGAGAATAAATAAACGCATATGGAAATCTAAGTAAAAAAATATATATATTATTTTTTTTAGAAAAAAAGAAAACCCTAAAAAAACTCTTTATTGATAGGCACACTCCATGAACTCTCCATTAAACCAAAGGCCTATTCTCTTCATCTTCTTCTTTTCCCTTATCTAACTGGTTTTCATCTACTCTATGTGATGATTTTGCTGCTCTTGAAGGCAATTTGTTCTCAGGCAACATCTTCAGAACAATTCCCATTGTTATAAGAAGCAGCCCACTTCCATGTTGTTCTGTCATTGGCTTGGTAAATATCAAGTATGAAAGTAGAAGAGTGACTGCTTTTCTTGCAGTTGTTATCTGCATATATCAGTAAAGATCGAAACCCGCTTACCAAACGGTAAAACAAGAAATGTTTCGCTTGAACTATATGATGGAAGTTGAAGAAGGACATACCATTGCGGTTGTGGCAGCACCGAAAATGGCAATGAGGGATAGAACAGACACTTGACCAACAAATGTTGCCATGGCTTCAAACACCAAGACTCCGTAGACATATGGGTGCTGTGATACATCAAGTAAAAAGTCAAGATATTAGCTGTATATTCATAATTAAATAGCTAAGTCGAGAAATTTTTTACAATCCTCTCTTTGTTGACCTTGCCAAGATTGTTGTCTTCAATGATAGTGATAAATTAAGAAAGTGCAGTGTCTGATTTTATATTATAAGAAAGGGCATATGTTGACTAAGTTACAGGTGGGACATTTTCTTATCACATAATTGAACTAATCAAATGGATGCGTTGACTGAATGAAGAGTTGAATTATAGAAAAAAAAAAAAAAAGAAACATGGAGGCAAACATGTTAACCATTACATGACTTGCCACCAAGTTGTAGACAAGCATTTCTTTATAATGAAATGAAAAACAAGTATAGTCTTACGCCACCCATACACCCACAAATTTAAGCCTACAAATTTAAGCCAATAGGTGAATGGTAAATTAGGCTAGCAATAAAGAGGAGAAAATCAAGAGAGAGCTTGGATAAAGTTATTTACTTCAGCACAGGAAGTCCAGGCTCGAAACAGCTCTCCGGTTAACACCATCGGTACTACTAAGAAAGGGAGGCCAACTACGGTCGAGCAAAATAACATTTCGGTCTGCCAAAGAGTATCAAAAAATTATATCAAGAATTGAAAGAACAGAATAGTTATCTGAAGTACATTATTTTTCATTGTTGCATTTAAGAATGGGTAAAACTGAAGGGGGTTGAAGATTACCTGTGTAGTATCAGGATTCATAGTAAAAATGGCTTCCTGCAAGTTCCCGAGAAAGGCATCCATGACAAGAGCACCACATATCATAACAACGCCTAATATACTAAAATTTGGAGAAGTCTGTGCATCTGCTAAGGTGAAGAGGATCAATCCAATCACCAAAAGAAGTGCAGAGATATACTCATGAATAGGGTATTTCCTTCTCAAGCCAGGAATGAAGGCTCCCATTATCATAACAGGAAGAACCTGAAGTTTTACATAGCAAGGGTCAATCTAAAAATCACCGAATTAAGTTACCGGAACTCAATTCAAAGACAGATGAAAAGGTATAAAATCTATAAATGTCATTGAAAATCTCAAACAAATTTTCCGGATAGGAAACATGCCTTGGTAGATTTGAACATAATTTGTGCTGGATAATTCAGAAAAGCCAAGGAGCCCTTGGTTAATCCATGAGATCCCATAAGAACAGCTGAGAGCTTCACATATGTCTTCCATGGGTTAACCATTTGCTTGGTGGTGAAACCTTGGAGATAAATAAGTGCGAGATAAACAAATCCTTGCACAAATGTGAAGTACCATCCATAACTGCAGAACTAAAAATCTCTTAAGAAAAGGGATTTAGCATAAAACACAAAGTTCCATAGGGATGGGATAGTTCTAACACAAACTAAAAAGATAGATCAAATACCTGAATTTAAGACGATTATACACATATTCCTGCAAATCAAGAACATGTTGTGTCAGTATCAAACAAAAATTTGGCATTAGAAAGTCAAACAAATCGTTAACAGTAAACTAACACGCAAAATCATGGCTATTAGCCTAGAGGATTAACTTTTGAAAAGCCATTTCTCAGAGAGAATAGAATAAGAATTGTAAAAGTGAATTCACAAGGACCATAACGTTTACTTTCCTATACATAGAATTAACTTCCATTACCATGCACCCAAAATTCCCCTGGGTTTTCTCAGTTACCAAACAGCTAATCAAACACATGCAAGACTAATCATCACACAAATTAAACTAATAGACATAAAATCATTCCATCAGAAAAAAGATTCAAAAACAAAGAAACCCCAAAAGAAAATAGAAACAAACAAACCTCACAAACACCATTAACAAGGTAGCCAAAGAAAAACCCAGAAGTACAAATGAGAAACTGCTGCCATTTAGGTCGATCAGTGAGCAAAATCCCAAAGAGGGACCTGGTTTGGTCCTCGTTTTTCATCTTCCACAATCGTCAACGTTACAAAACAAAGAAAACCCAAACAGCAATCCCAAGAAACCAAAAAAAAAAACCCCCAACGCAGCTTTAATTCGCTGGTAATATTTCTTTAAGTGGAAAAAGTAAAAGGGGTATCAGTTACATTGGGAAGAAAGGAATATGAACAGAGAAGGAATCAAATGAACTTTTTAATAATTTTTCTTCTTCTCTATAAGTCTACAGACAGAGGTTTTGAAAGAGAAAACGTTGTTGTGAAGAGAAGAAGAGAAAGGGGAAAAAAAAAAAACTTAAACGAGAAGTAGAAACGATTGTGAGTGGGCCTGGCTTTTTCTTCTAAAGCTTTCCTGCAACCGGAAGGAATGAAGAAATAAAGAAAAGAAAGAGGAAGAGGATTGTGAAATTACGGATATGGGTTTTTTATTACAAGGCGTGTTTTCCGGTTTGGCCTCGTATGGCCACCGAGTTCTGTTGTGAAATGACAGAAATGGGCTCGGCTGAAAAAAGTCTTATAGGCTGCTTTGGTGATTGTTCGGCAGCCGCCTCAGAAAATTCTATGACCGAGTCACCGCCGCTTTGGAAATTACGATTTTATTTATTGGACAAATAAATATCCATATATATATTAAATTAAAACTCTAAGATAATAATTAGGTTAAAAAATAGAGGTGTTGTCCTAAATAAGGAACCATTTCAAGCTTCAATTTTAATAATTTAGTCCCAATTACACAATATTATTATATTAAATACATTTATATAATAATATTTTATACTATAGGAATTAAATTGTAACGAATTACAGCCTATCAATTGAATTTAATATAGAAAATAAATTGCTACTAATACATTTCAAGGACAAAATTATTATTTTTAGAAAAGTTGAAGGACCACAAATATTAATGTTTTAAACTTTGATTAAGGTATTATTTTAAAATATTTATTATCTTTCGTTCAGATAAATATATTGTGAGAATAACAAAATAAAAAAATAACATTATTAATTGATAAAATACTTATACGAGTGTTAAGTTTGCAAATCTAACGATACAAACATTAAAGAAATTAGACTCCTAAACAATGAAATTTATACCTTTTAAGCATTTATAATTTTTTATAATTGAAAGATTGAGAATATATTTATAATTACCATTATATCTTAACGTGTTTTTTTTTCCATGGAATCAAAATTTAATATGCAAGAAAAGAAAAATATCATGATGAGTTTATGTTGTTTAAAACAAAATTTATTATTTTATAAATCAATTTTTGAAAAAAAAAAACCAAAGAATCCTTTTTTAATATTCTTTTATTAGCACAATAATGATCTTGGTAATTGATCAATTGACCAATAATTTATGTCGAGGCATTTACCATTTAAAGTTTATATGTTACTTCACTAATTTGGGTGATTAATACATATTGTTGAGTTTTTTTCTTTTTTAAATAAGAAAAATACAAAATATATAATGGTGGATAATATCCAAAAATACAATGGACTAAATTAATAAGATCACCTATAACCTATTCCATTTAAGTCGGACTTTGAGCATTTTTGGGACAATTTTTAATTTTAGAATAAGATGACAATTTATTTCAAACAATAACAATTTGAGTTTGTATTATACACCAAAATTAGATTTCTTACCATCATTAAATTTCTCCAAATGAGGTAGGAAATCTCGATACTCTTTTCACAAAATCATCTCTCTTCAAATTAGGTATATATAATTAGCTCATTAATCTTACATCATTATATCAATTATGAATGATTTAGACGGATACAATTATGTAATCACTCACACACACCTTTTTTTTTTGGATATTCTTTTATCTTTAATGAAAAAGATTTTATCATTAATTAATGCTCAATAAAGGTGTGTTAAATTAAAACATATTATTCTTTCTATTTTAATAGTTTCTCTAAAGCCCTAACCTCTCATTTTCTTGCTTTTCTTCTTCTTTTTTTTTTTTTTCCTATGAGCAACTTTTTCTTTTAATACAAACCAATATTCAATTATAACACCGACCAAAATAGGAGGGGATGAATCAAAATGAAAATGAGTTGAGAAATAGAAACTCATTGAATGAAAATAATTAGTATTTCGATGAACCCCAAAGTCCTTAATCATAATATAAGAGTGAAAAATGTGGTTGTCACATCACATTCATGTGATTTTAGAAGAAGAAAGGTGCGATTAGTAATGGATCGTTGAGACTTATATACAAAATAAGACAACGAAACGATAAATATACGTCTATATAGACATATACTATATGTCTATATTTGATATGTACTATTTTAATTATGGTATAGATAATAATATACAATTGTCTATATTAACAATGAGTAGAGAATAAATGTTTTGACGAATGCATATATACCCTCTACATACATGACTATGCAAACAAGTAATTAAAAATCAATAGTTTTAAAATATGAATAAATATATTGTGAAATTGTTTTTACGACGAGATACTTTTTAAAATTAGAACTTAAATTTTGTCTAATTAAAATGAGTATAGTTTAACAAAACTTTGATCGAAGAGAGTTTCCTATACTGTTTAACTAAGATAAAATTGTTCTAAGGAAGGATTAATCAAATTTTAAAGTGTAATCAATACTATGATGATTCTAAATAAAGTACAGATTTTTGGTTGGTTACTTTTGAGAAGTTGGATGCATTAGGTTGAAAATTAATCAACAATGAAGATGAGAAATAAAATTAAACTATTTAGTAAAGATATTGATTTCAATATTTAAATATGTGAATGTAAAATATAAGTACGAGGTGATAAAAACATTTTGAAATTAATCAAATTCAAGATTAATGTGAGTTAAGAGTGTATTTGTTATTTTCTTAATGAAAGTTCATAACTTGTTTATGGGCCACAAATTTCCTTTAGTTGGGCTTGGTATATTCTATTGGTCTTTGGGTCCAAATAACCTATTTTTAAGTTAACTAAGAACCCAAATATTATGATTCAATTGCACAGAAACCAATTTATTTAATACAATAATTGCGATGAAGGCAGATGATATTATCAAGCTATGTCATTATTTGTCCGACTCGTAAGAAAAATAAGATTAGAATGTCAAACAAAGAAAATGTTACGAATCACTGTCCTGAAAGTATTTATGGTTGATCGAGGTGCCACCAATTGTATCGTTCATTGTTCCTCGAGATTAATGCAACTATCTTATTCAAACGGCACTCTTTGGAATAAGGAATAGAAACAAAATGATGAATACTCTAAACAGTAAAGAGAAAATATAGATGGTTTTGGAAGATGAGATGGTTTTCGATGATCCAAATGGCGATGACGAACTGTCTTATATACCACAACTGAAGGGCAAAAGTGAAGGCGAACGGCTGAACGAACCGAATACTGGGAGAACCGGATACCAAAGAAAATTAATTACCAAATTAATTAAAAATAAAAAAGATTATAAATTTAAACGAATAGGTAATAAAAAAAATTAGCTATTGCCTCCAACATATAAAATTTGTTATCACCACCAACATATTTCGCCTCCAAATTAAACTTCTTTAGTATTTATGCTCTTTCACCTCTTCTAAACCTTTTAACGTGAAAGAAGAAAAGTGAAAATTCCTCACAAGTAAATTCCTCATTTTCAACCCTGACTTTGGATTGATAACAAAAGTTTTATAATTTACAATTTTATGGTTTTGATTATTTATGGTTGATCCCAAATTTCTAATTCAAACATCATGAAATTGTCACTTTTGACAACAAATAAATTGTGTTTTAATAGAGTTGTCCCTGTTTTTATAATATTCTTAGACAAAAGAATGGGCATGCCCATGGGCTTTTTTAATGCCCTACAATTAAGACCCATCAACAACCAGAAGTAATTAGCTGGATAGTTGTAAATGTAACAATTATATTCAAAATAATTAAGTATATAACAACATTTTAAAAAAATTGTAAATATAGCAAAATCTGTCAAAATCTATCGATGATAGGAGTTTATCACTGATAGACTATGTAGTAAATGTTGGTATATCATTTGTAAACCATAGGGATATAAGTCTATCACTGATAGACTTTGCTATATTTACAATTTTTTTAGAATATTGCTACATACTTAATAATTATTCTAAAAATTGCTACCTTTTTTTAACGTATAGTTCAACTTTTGTTATCCAAAACTAAAAACCCATATCATCATTAAGGTGATTAAATTAAATAAAAGCCAAATGATATGAGAGTGAATGCTTTAACCAAATATATGAAGAAAAGGTTGAAACACTATACATAGCAATAATAGAGCCTCCAGAATGCAATTTAAACTCCAATTTCATAGAGATTTATGAAACGTTATTTTAAGACAAAACCTACTGAAAAATCTTCAGTACTGCCACAGTATCTATTCCTCACATTCATAATTTGACAACTGGAATGATACTGCAGAAGTACTACAAGTTTCTGCCGGTCTAATTAGCTATAGGGAGAGGTCAATCAAAAGGTCATCAAGCAAAGATATCCAAACCTCGGCTTCAAACTCTGCCACTAACTCCTCTTTATCTCCGCCAAAACTTCTCCATTTTTCCGCGACTTCCATATCTTTAATGTAGAAATTCCGTTCTTCTGGTAACTCCCATCTTCCCATTACCGTCAATTCCCCGGCGTTTCCATCGACCCAATCTTGGGCGAATTCCAAAAGCTGTGGCTGATCAAAATCTGAATTGGTTGAAGTTGCTTCATGTTCGTCGAGTTTCTGATGAAAGAAATCAAGAAGCAGATTCTCTGTTGATTTGGTTGTGGATTTGAGAAGCTTTAGAAACTCCAAAGCCTTTTCTTCCATTTGATGTTCTTTTAATTTGGTTATTAAAGTGAAATGATCTTGGTGATCAGCAATAACACTTATGTTTGTGAATCGTTTCTTTAAGTCTACAGGCTCCAATTCCGTTCCTTTCTCCAATCTCTTCGTCTTCTGATCTCTTTGTTTTTGCTTCTTACCTGTCATTAATCACAATACCCTTTAACATTCAAAATTCAAAAAATTAAATTGTATTTTGTTAAAAGTTCTTTTTTTTTTTCTCCCAATAAAATGATCTATAGATGTAAAATTTTCCATATCATATCATATAGGAAATTTATTGAAACTTTCTTACTAATTAAAAGCTTCATTTATATACAATCTAAAAGAGACGAGATAGACCTTCCATTAGGTGAATATTGCAATTCAACGACGAGGAAATGTCTTGATCTTCATCTTCGAAAGGAAAGTCCAACACTGAAACTGGACTGAATTGTTCCTTTTCTTCTTCATTATTTTGCCATTTCTGTTTTGATAATGATACAATAAACAACCTATCTTAGTTCATCATTCACTAAACAAATAAAAAACCAACACTTCTACAAAACTTTTAGTTCCAATGTTATAATTATAAGTCATAGTACACAAATTTTAAAAAATAGAACATGCCCGTTTATTATTCTTTAACTCAATAATATAATTCCTCACATAATAGTATATGTTACTGTTTATCTAAAAGATTCAATCTCCCCAACTCACGCTTTAGAACATAGTGTCATTTTTTTATTAAATGTAAATTTATTAACAAAAGGGTTAGATAGGAATTATTCAAGCTATGCATACTTAGGTTGTATTATTACTTCTTTTCATCACATTAAAAACAATTATTAATGAGGAAAGTAATTGGCATTAAATTAATGTTGTTTGTTACTAATTTTCATTACTTTAGACTTGAGAAGCAAATTCTCATATCTCTTAAAAAGGAAATCAATAATAATAGTAAGGTTATAAAATATACCTTTCCAAAACACACATAAAAACAAAAAAAAGATGTTGGCTTAATTTGACATATCCAACAATAGATAACATTTATAAATAAATAACAAATATTAAAAAAAAAAAAAAAAGAGAAAAAGGAAAAAAGAAAAAGAAAGCATTAACAAAATCTCCAAAATATATTTTTAAATTAAATAAAAAAAAAAAATCCGTACGATTTTCTTACCGACACATTATAAAGCCAGCAGATGACAGACCAATTAATAATTAAACACTAGTTTTCCATGGAATGGCATAAATGGTAAATATCGCGAAAGAGGGCGCAATCTAGTATCGCGTGTACCATGAAATCAAATGGTCTTGTAAGTTTGAAAGCCGTAGATCCCGCTGCTTTGAGACAGATGGCGAGATCGTAGGCCTCGATGAACTCAAATGTATTTAATTTAACATGTCCCTGATTTGTAGTCTAACTTCTCCCAAGATATACCCCACACGTGAAATTAATACACTCCCAAAATCCAGCTGTATTTTTCTCTCTATCTATTATTATTTTTATATCTACAGAAAACTCTATAATTTAATTCTACGAATATTATTTCAAATCACCAAATTAATTTACAATTTAGATTTTAAATTAGTTATTTTTTTGTAAAATGAACGGTGGAGATGGAATGGAGAAATTAATCACAAACGGTTATGAAATGCACGCAAAGCATGTGATTAGAAAACTATAATACTGACCTTAACGGTATCCTCCCGGTACTCACCGGCGGCGGCGGCGACGGCCGAAGGGGTTCCTGTTTCCTCCATGGAATCTTTTCCGAACGTTACGCCATCTCTTTTGCCAATGAGATTAACAGGTGAATCCTTATCATCTTTAACGGCGCCGTTTTCGCTGCAACTCTCGGAATTCCCGCTACAAGACGACGGAATAATCTCCGATGTAAATTCACTCTCTGTCCAACTAATACTATTGCTACAACTACTAATCGAGTTTCTTCCAGCAACAGCGATGGCGGTACACACGGCAGAGTCGGAGTGATTCTGTTCAAACGATGACGACGACGGCGGTTCTTTCTCATCAAGAAACTCCTTGAACGATTTCCACCGCCTATTGTTTGGATCGACGATATCCGACTTCTTCCGGAACGCTTTGGAAATTAGTTTCCGCGAAATGCTCCTAGGAAAAAAGGATTTCCGTGAAGAAGGTAAGGGAAATTGCTTGAAGGCTCTAAGAACAGCGTCGGAGGCTCTTTGCAAAGTGGAGATGGTAGAGAGAGCGATTTTTCGGGAGGATGTTCGAGGAAGGAATTTTTTAGTAAAGGAAGAATCTTTAACTTTGAGATCGATTTCGAGGAGGAATCGGACGGTTGTGGAGCAGCATTGGCGGCGGGGAAATGATCGGAAGCCATTGGAGGAGCAAGAGCTGAAATCGTCGAGAAGATAATCCTTGAGCAATAAGGATTTGGGTTTTTGAAGTGGAGGGTTGGAAATGAGAGTCCAGTTAGAAGAATCAGTGGACGCCATAATGGAAGAAGAGAGAATTCAAAATTTAGAGGGGATATCGAAAGAACAGAGAATTTGAATTTGTGAAGAATGATGAGAGAGAGAGAGATAGAGATAGAGAGAGAGATAGAGAAAGGGTAGTGAAGCATTAAAAGCAAAGTACTGGTGAATTGGTATATAGAAAAGGAAGAAACAAAACATCCATAAATTCAGTTTGTTTGTTTAAATGAAGAGAGATACAAATGGAGAGGTTTGAAGAAAGCAAAATATATAAAAGAAGAGAGAAAGAAGATGAAGATGATGATGATGAAGAAGAAGAAGAAGAAGAAGAAGAAGAAGAAGAAGAAGGTTACAGGATGGTTCTTCGCGTGGGATTTGGAAGTGAAAGTTTTTAAAAATTTGAATCTGAAGTTGGAATATTTTATTATTGTTTTAAATTTAAAAAGAAGTTCAACATGTTAGTCCATCTTCTTAATTAAGATTTTCTCTATGTTTCATTTTAGTCTTTGCAATTTTCTGCCAAAAAAAAAAAAAACAATTAACTCATTTATTCATTTTTATAAAGGGTATGCTTCATAACACCATTAACCATTTTATTTTAATAGTAAAAACTTTTAAAAGTATTTACAAAATATAATAAAATAACTAAATTTAAGATTAATTAAAATTTTGATAATAAAAAGTATATGAATCAATAGCAAAATAATATTTGACAATGGAAATAATATGTACAAAATAAAACAAAAGAGAGAGAGAGAGAGAGAGAGAGAGAGAGGAATTTAATTAGTAAAGACTAATATTCGAGTGCACATGAAGGGTGAGATAGTTCAATAAAAACAATCTTTTTTCTTTTTTTGTTTAAAGAAATGATCATAACATAATAAAGTATGATTAAGCAACTTAAATAGATTACACACAAAATTAAAAAAAGAAAAGAAAAAAAAAAGTAGTGGAAGACAAATATATTTTGAATTGAAAAAGAGGGATCGGTTGAAAAAGGGATAGACCCATAGTTGACCTTCTAAATCTAAAAGAGAAGAATTGATATTAATAAAATAATATGAATGGTTTTTGTTTTTATTCAAATTTCTTTCTGACTATTTCCACTCTTCACGCGCGGTAGCACGTGTGCATGCATGATGCATGGCTCTATTTTAATTATAAACAAACTAAATTACACCTTCTTTTCAATTTTATATATTTACTATCTTGTTGCTTTCTTCTATTTCTCTTTTTATTTTCTTACAATGGAATCAATTGTATTTTCATATTTGTCAGTCTACACTACATTTTTATATTTTCATTAATTATTTTATATATATAAAAAAATAAGGCCTGGGATTTTTACCTTAAATAATAAATTTAAATTTTGTCAATTCTCACCTCCTACATTTTACTAAAGAAATATTGGGTGATTTTCTTTTTTGAACAATTGAATCTTAGATAGGTTTTTTTCCCTTTTGGCTTTCTCTCTTTGTTTTTCATTCACAGTAGGCCTCGCCGACATCAAAATATTGAAAAAATTAAAACTAATGTTGAGGGTAAGTTTTTAACATGAAAAAGGCAATTTTGACCATTTACAAAATCACTCTCATATATAATATCTATTCCTTTGGTTTTTAATTCATTTGAATTTTCAGATTTTGATTTCAATTTAGGTGTTGGATCCTTTGTGATTTTTGTGTTAAGGATTTTGCAGCATTGACAAAAATATTGATTCTGTAAATTTGGTTTACATTTCTCTATTATTATTCCCATATGCAAACATTTCTACTGGAGTTGGATATATATTATGTGTCATTTTTTGTGATCAAATTCAATCTACATTTTCAAACAAAAATTGTTTCTCTAATTTTATATTCATTTCAAGATTCAGATAAATTTCCTTAAAAAATTTAAGATTAAATTGAAAATCAACAAAATTTAAAGTTGATACTGTTCAAAATTTCTCATATGTATTTAATGGGTGTTATGGGTTAAAAAAGAATTCAATTTTAGTAATTATAATAGTGAATAAAAATGCAAAAGGAACTTGATTTTAAATTTTAATGTTAGCTATTATAAAATTTGGAGGGAAAAGGAATATATATATATATATATATATATATATATATATATATATATATACAAGCATGCACACACAACGATGTTGTTGAGAAGTGATGCACATGAATTACCCAACATGATATTCAGAAGTTTTTATTTATGTTGAAGAAAGTGAATAGAAGTCCATTTTCAAATTTTAATATATAGTATTGTCTACGCTACATTAGTCTAGGCTCTCATGATGTTTATTCGTGAAAGATTTATTTCTATGATTAGAGATCTATTGCTCATATATTTAAAATGATTTATATATTGAAATACCATTCACTCACATTTTAATTTTTTTAGTTTTGTAAGCATTGTTATCTTTTGATATATATGTCTACTGTACACTCTAGAAAACTGATGTATTTGTTGATGTCACATATCTTTTATATCTAAATTAAATATGCTTGAATTCGTTTTTGTCAAACTTCAACTATTGATGAGAACAATCATATATTTTTTTTGCTTTTCACATATTTTTTTCAATTATAAAGATACTGGTTTTGGAGATTAAGAGTATAAGTCATTGACATATGTGCATTTTAAAAGGTAATGTATTCATTTTTCTAATTGTCTAGTATTGTGTAGTGTATAATTTTTTTTTATAATATAATTAAAAACACACATTTTATCGTTATTCAGATTCTAATTTTTATTAGAGACATATGAAAGTTCAAGAATTTTGTACATGAATTTTAAAATTTAGAAATTAAAAGAAATTCATAATATTATTAAGCTATATAAATTAATAAATGAATATTTTATGAGGTAAAGTTGGAGATAGAGAAATATTGGAGACTTACATTAGGGTTTTTCAACCTTCTTACAAAATATCAAGACCCAATGATAAATTTAATATAAAAAAAGTGATGCATTTTTCCTTATAAAAGAGGATATGATACGAGTTAGTAGGTATACTTGCTAAATCGACATATTTATGATGCTCAGCTCGTCACAACAACAAGAATTAGCAAAAAGAAAAAAGACTTTTAGTTCAATATTCAAATTTGACGTTAATCGATGTCATATCTATTTAATTATAATTGGAGCATTCAATGATTAAATGCTATAATTTCTTTTAAAGAATATTACATCATAAATTTATATAATCATGCATTTGTAAAAAAGAAAAGAAAAAGAGAGAACACTTTGAAAAAGACTAACTAGGTTGGATAATAGCCCATTTCCTCCATGTTGTGGCATTAAATTTTGATGGGGATGTAACAATGAAGAGGGCCATTTATCTTATATATGTTATATATATATATATATGTTAGATAAATTGAATTATATATACTGCTAAATATACAATTGTTTGGACACCTCTAGTAGTGCTTTGACAATCATAATTAAATTATTTGTGGGTTCGGATTATATTGGACTATGGTGTCCCTCAAATGACAAATATACATATTGGTAAGCAAAAAGAAAAGAATTGGACCACATTTTTTGTTTTTTTTTTTTTTTTTCTTTTTTTATTTCCAATAGGAAAATTGCTCTAAATAACTTCGTATATAATGTCAATTTTAAAATTGCTTAAGAGAGAGGAAAAGGAAAAAGAAAAACAAAGTAGTGAAATGTGGTCAGTAATCATGTATCAGTCAACTTCGTTTACTTTTCATTTTTCTGTCTTTACCCTCTCCTACCTAAATCCTAACCCGCATCCCTTTATTGTATGAAATCTACTATTAACATCGTTTGAGTTGGGTCCAGCTATAGACGTTTTTTTTGGACCAATTTGAAATTTTGGGTTGGCTTTATTCAATCCCATTGTTCCATTTTAAATGGTCAATCCAATGCAACCCAATCCAAGACTTTCAGGTTGGGTCATTGGGCGGTTGTGAAAAGAGAGTGAAAACTGGAGAAAATTGGTGGATATACTAGAAGGTGGAATTGAGCGAGCAAGTGTGAATTTGAGATGGAAAAGATGGGAGGAGACTTTGAGCGAACTAAGAATATATAAATGTGAAGTGAGATTGGGTGAGCGTCGTGAGATCATGAGCAAATTGAGAATAATCAGAAATGATTGTGAACTCAAGATCATGAATGACCAAAAATCGTGAAGAAAATAGATGAGCGTGAGCGATTGAAGGGGCAAGCAGAGATCATGAAGAGATGGAAAAGAAAGAGGTGGAGATCTGACAAATGAGGACCTGATCAACTCCAATCTCAGGTCCTCAACCTCATTTATCAGATCTCCACCTCTCGCTTTTCAGGTCGGACCATGAATTTATTTCAATTAGGTCATGTAGACCAGGACCTTAATCTTATAAATTCATGGTCCAACCCAAAGTTACGTTCCAAATTTTCTTACATTTTTTTTTACCCAACCCAACCTACAAAGATCAAAACTAGTATACTACTAAATTGGGAAAACCTCTCACTACTGTACCGCAAGAATAAGATAAGTAGAAATTTTGAAAAATTAAAAGAGGATTAAAAAATGACGACACAAGAATTTAATTCGAAAGGAAGAAAAACATACCAAGTTGAATCAACTTAATTGCATTAAGATTTAGGGAAAATTAGGGTATGAATAGTTAACTTTTATGTGTCTAGCTAATTATTAAATAATCTAAGTCTAAGTTGATTAAAACAATGCACAAATTTTGTGCTATCAAGCTAATCTAACTTATTGCTTCATGCAATTTTCATGCAATCAAGGAACTTATATTAACAATCAAGCAAACATATCATATAATCCATGAACATCTACAATCTCACTAATAGTCATTTGATTCAGAATTGAAATCTAACAATATGATAATTTAATTCAAATCCTCACAAAAGCCAAGAAAGAGAATGAAATCCTAGGAACCTAAGTTAGAAAATAGTACCTTAGCTCATCCCTGACATTAAAGAAAAATCGTGCAAAGTACTATAGCAATCAGATTTATCTTAACCTAGGGTGAGAAATCACTTTATATATATATATATATATATAAAGGCATCGTGGCATTGACAATCTAATTTGACATCAACATCAAATTCTACCATTAGTTAGCTCAAAATCTACAAAATATCAAAATAGGAACATAATATCACGAAACGATCTTGAACTAGGAGAGACTAAATAACACATCTTTGATATTATCAAGTATTAAAGTGTTTTGTGACAAACATCATACCGACGTGTAAATTTTCTCAACTTACAAACCACATGAAGACCATATACTTTTTCGTTATTCGAATTTTGGCATGAAAAATTAAGATTAAATTATGCATGCTAAGGATTCAAATTCAAAGTAATTGATTGTAATAAGTAATTGTCAAAGCTTTTTTTCCTAAAAAAAACTAATTAATACTTAATTAAATGAAACATCACCCAATAAGAATAGAGGAGATCCAATTAAGATAATCAACCCTTCAACAATAAGAGTGACCAAGTCAAAGAACCATATTCTTCATACTCCAAAATATTTACACACAAAGATTCACATTGTGACATTCCCCAAAGGGCAAAGGGCAACATAGTCCTACTCTAACTCACAAGGACAGAATCGTAAAATCGCCTTCCCCGATGCCATAGACTGTAACACGGAACGGAAACGTCGTCTACGTGCTTCACGGTTCCAACACATAAAACGGGTTTCTTCTTTTTCAATTTTATATTCTTTTTTATTCCGTTAACTTATCCTTCTCAACGGATAAAGCCCTCTTTGACCCCTCCCCTACCATTTCCCTTTATTTCCATTTCTTCCCCTTAACATCACTTCTTTTTCCCACGTGTATTTCTATAAATAAATATTTTAAACCATGCTTTTCAAATTATTATTCTTCGACCTAAAAAAAATAAACCGGTCTACAAAGATTTTGAATTTCCTCGTGACAATATCAAGTTATACTCGGTCTTCTTTACATCTCTATTTTAATTAAAATTTCAAGAATAAATTATACATAAGCTAAAACTATATAATTGAAATTTCATTGATGAAAATTGATCGTAGTTCACAAAAATATATATAAATAATAATAAAAAATGATTCACAAAATCATAACTTCAAATGATTTACAGAATCATAGCTTTTACCACAATACTAAAAAGCTAAACAGAATTTAACCTAAAAATAGGAACTAAATTCTTGACTCGATACAATTATTTTTTTAGTGGTGTTTAATGCAATTTTTAGCTTCAGCTTTAATTTGATAGGGTCCATTTTGAAAAAGAAAAATGGAATTATATATAGGTTGACTTCCTCGAACAAAAGTCTGGTTGCTTTGTTGGCAGGCAGCAGGTGCTCAAATCACTAGTCGCTATAACTACTTCTAAAAGCTCCACAATGACACATCGTCGTTCGTTGCCACATCATCCCACTCCACGTCTTCATTGACACAAAAAGATGGAGGAGAAAGAAGTAGTCCTTCCGCCATGTTGGCAAGCAACATTGGCATATTCGACATAGTCTCATCGTCCACATAATCCGTCCGGTCAGGATACGCCTCCTGCTGATTCGAACCGCCGTCATCCTCTTCCCGACCCACATTACATTCCTCATCTCTACCCTCATTCGCCGCCCTCACAGCCGCCTCTCTAATCACAGCCGGGTCATCACTCGCCGGAATTGGAAACCGCCAAGCAGAGTCAGCGAAATTTAGGCAAGCGGATTTCCCTCTTAACGCTAGTGCCGCTATGTCATGTGCACGAGCTGCCATCTCCGCCGTTGGGTATGTCCCGAGCCAAATCCTCGTCTTTTTATTCGGCTCTCTCAGCTCACAAACCCATTTGTCGTTATTCCTCTGCCGGACTCCTCTGTAAACCGGATGTCTAGTTTCTTTAAAAATTCGGCGACCGGCACGGCGCTTTGGGCGGTTGGAGGCGAGAATAACTTCTTCGTCGGAGTTAACCACTGTTTGAGGAGGTGTTCCGGCGTCGGAAAGAGTAGAAGAGGATTCAGATTTGTAACTACAATTGGGGTAATAAGGAAGTGGGTCAGAAAATTGAGCGAACCAATCCATTGAATAGAAGTTTTGTGTGTGTGAAATTTGAAATTAGATTGCAAGAGAATTGGGGAAATTCTGATTTGCTGACTTGAAAAATTGGGAGTGAGCAGTTTATATATTTCGGCTGCAGGGGATTTGAACACGTGGTGAAGAGCAGCGAAATTCACACGCAAAAAGGAGTCAAATTAGCTAATAAAATGCTGCCACGTTGCGAAGTCATCATTTATATTATTATTATCATTGTTTTGTTCATTTTAGCCGCAGTTTTCTTTCGAGGAATTGCCCGACAAATTATTTATAATTTATGGTTAAATAAAGTATAATGAATTTTTATCTTAAATAGTTTGTAATTTTTTTTATTAATTTTTTAATTTCTTTTTTTTCTTTTTTTACTTTTAATCATTTTTTCAAATAATCAATTTTAATCAAATTATTTATTTATTCTATTTCTTTTGAAATAAATTATTTATTTTCTTACTCACTATAATCTCTTTCTTCTTAATAAACCATTAAAAGAAAAACCACCTATTTTTAATCTTTCCATTTTGGTTTTAGTTAGAATTTGAGTGATTGAACTTTTAAATTCAACAAAAGTTACCAAGAACGAAGAATTAAGATTTATACAATCAATCGACCTCTTGGTTAATAACTCTACCTCGAGTTATTTTAACTTGAACTATATTTTTTTTTTGTTAATAATGTCGATTCGATGTTTGACAATATTTATGATCATGTTTAATATGTGAAATGACATTTAGAATTATAGGTTTATTAATCATCTTCATCGAAGTATATTTATATACTACTTTTTCATGTATAAAAACTATTGTTGTTGTAATTAATTTTTGATCCATTTTAATTAAAAAAACCTTGAAAGATAATGGTGGATTTGGATTGACTTAAAAAAAATGTAAATTCGTTTTTGCAATAGTTTAAAATACACCTATAAAATTATATTGAGTGATTTCCAAATGTTTTAATTTTCTTTAAAATAACTTATTTTTTAAATTAAACATTTGAAAATGTAATTCAAATACACCATAAAAGAGTTAATTAATAAAAGTATATGAAGAAAGATAAAATAACTTAGAGTATTTAAGTTGAAATTATTATTTTAACCATTTAAGAGAATATTTATATATTTCTTCCATTGAATCTATCTTAATTAATTAATGTCAATGAACTTGTTATTAAATAACATTGACTTATAATAACGAGAGTATTATCCATGAATGTAGAATTTTTTTTCCAACACATAACATATATCATTTGTTCACGTTAAAATTCTACCTTAATTGATATTATTTTAATGTTATTAAATATTACCTTGTTTATTAAAATCCAAATTAGTATAGAAAGAACCTTTAGTTCCAAACCTTTTAATTATTATTCGAATTTCAGTCAAACCTTAGAGACGTATTACTAAATTAAAGTACATAAGAAAAACCATCGATGGATACGTTGTTTAATTATAAAAACTGAACTCTCAAACTTATACAACTCTAGGTATATTAATAGTCATATAAGTTTTCAACGATTCAATTTTTACCGTTGAAATAAGAAATGTTGTTTTTTACTATTTGGTCGAGAAAAAAAAACCACGAAAAGGTAGGAAAATTGTAGTACAAAAATATTAAAAATTCTATGGGCTTTGAGTAATCTTAGAGGGCCGTGTGAGCAGCGCATGAATTGTGTGTAGAATGAATCCGCACGTGAGAAGTTAAAAGACATAAGTTTTTATTTTATTATCGAAGTTTGTGTCTGATGACGTGTGATCTTCGGTGTTAAGTTTGGGTTTTTGTTAAGGAACAAAAAGATTCCATTTGGTAATGTCTACTCATTATTTTATAATTAAAATTACAGTTTTAGTTTCAACACGTTTTTTTTTTAATTAATTTCCATTTTCTTATCCCCTAATATGTTTTAGCTTTAAATTAACCATAATAAACAAGTGTGTGTATAATTTTCATTTTTCAACTTCATGATTTGATTAAAAAAATTTATATATTCGTAGGAAGTATTTTAATTAGATAATATATAAAAAAAAAAACAGATTACTTTGAAAAAAATTCAAATATAATTGAGGATTCAAGTTAACAAATATTTATCTTTATTAAATTATAAAATCAATATTTTTATTAAATTTTAAACAACAAAGTGAATGCTGTAAAGAACTTCTTTTGACAAACTCTTAAGGAGTCTTAAATTTGTTGTAAGTTAGAACTACTTTAGACACATGCAAAAAATGGAAACACAAGGATTAATACAAATATTCAATTAGTCAAACGTAAAAGAAAATTAGGTACTCATGTTCATAAGATACACACATAAATAAATACATAGCTAAATTATATATAGAGTCATTGTTGAATCATTCTTTGGAGATTCAATTTTCAATGTTGATCACAACAATTATATGATAATTAGTTGAATGTAACCATGAGGAAGTTGTGTATGTGATATCCAATTTGGTGGATGATTTTTTTTTTCTACTCTTTTCTACGTTCAATGAAACGGTTCTTTGTTCCTAATTGGATTGATATCAATGATATTCAATTAAGAAAAACTACCAAAAATAGTGGAGTAAGAAGACAAAATCAAACTTGGCATAGGATCAATATATATAATACGTAGTCTTTGGCATGCATTGACCTCAAAAAATCAAACTTTGGTTGAAAGTTTGCAAAGCAATAATACATCATATTATATAAACGAGGTAGTGCATGTGGAGAGACGTCCATAAAAAAGGATGAAACAAAAATGGAAAAGGTTGCTATAGAATTGAGATGTTGCGCCGTAGATAGAAAGGCCAAATAAGTTTGTGTACACACACCTTCTTCAATGCAACTCTACCAGAGTTATCGTGCCTAAAACAATAATAATGATACGTGTCCGAGTCAAGAATTTACGTGTGAGATGCACTATACATACAAATTTATATACTCGAATATTATTTATTTATAAAAAATATAAATAACATTCATGTGTTAATTGATTTCATGCATTACAATTGTCCTCAACTTTTTTAGTTTTGAAACGATGCATGGTAAGTGTTTGTTATTAATATATATATTGTCAAAATGCATTTAAGCATCATGCACTATAGATAGCTCATTAGGTGTGCTTTGCAATAAAAAATAACTAATATATCGAACAAATTCGAGTCGATTGATTGGATTTATTATTTTTCTAGAGTAAAATTGGAAAATTTAGTTTGTAGACGGAGAAAATCAAAATTGAATTGAACTATATATATATTTATATTTGGATGGACAATGTGTCATTGGTATTTTATTTTGTTAAATAAACAAAATAATTGTCTTAATACTTTTACTCTCAAGTATTTTAACTATTATAATGCATGTATGTTTATTATTATTATTTTTTCAAAAACCTCCATTATTATTATTATTTAAAGGAAAGAAACAAAAACTGTCACATTTAAATTTTAAAAACAAAAAAAAGGCCAATTTGTAATTAAAAGAAACAAAAAATGTTCATTTCAAAATTAAATTCCAAACTTTAATTGAAAAGTAAAAAAGAAAAGAAAAGAGAAAAAGAAAAAGAAAATGTAAATTAATGTAAATGGTGAACTATGCTCAAAATCTAATACCAAACCAAAATGAAATAAATTTAATGAAAAGTCAAACTATTGATTTTGTCCTTTCTTGAACATTGGCTTGATTATTTATTTTATAAAACCAATTATTTCGCACTAGGTTCTTGGATCGAGAAAACGAAACAAACTATTACTCTTACTGATGGTAACGACCTCTTGCACAAATATAGTAGCTAAAACATGTAATTTTCTATATATGGTTAATCAATGTATACAAGGAATTTTTTTAAAAAATAAAATATTTGACAAACTATTTATATTTCATCGAACAAAATCATTAGAAGGTAAAATTCATTACATTTGATTATTTAAATATTTTGCTCAATGTTCTATTTTTGACAAATTTTCTATATTTAAATTGTTGCTACATAAGTAAGAGATTATATAACTCCATAATTTCAAATAACTTAATAGAAAAAATAACTATTTTATGTATATATATATATATATATATATATATATATATATATATATATAAAATGGGATTATTGTAGATATTAATGAGAGCAAAGACGGTTGGTTTTGATAACTATTTTTGTTGTTGATTTATTGAGTAAGACGTAAAATATTTTAATAACTTATGTTTTGAATTCAACGGCAACTATACCTACACAAAACTATATTCAAATCAACGAAGTAAGACAAAATTTTGAAGACTTAAAAAAGAAAAGAATTATGTATAGGTTGGAATCTCATTTTCAATAAATTATTATTAGGTATAATAATCATAAGTATCTTATAAATTAAGGTATTTATTGTTGTGTCACTCTAAGTGGGCGTTCACACTCTCTCTCGGACAGCTGTCTTACGGTTAGCCCACGGAGTCATGGGAAAAACGTGGGCTATTTTCTTTTAAAAAAAAACTGTTGGGCTTCTACTTATTAAGCCTTCTAGACTCCCTTTGGGCCGTGGGGTCAACTAGTCAAACCTAGGCCCACTGAAAAAGATAGTTGGGCTCACTATAACATTTCCAAAATATCATTAATTTCAAAGATAATGACCAAATAGTTAATAGATTTTTTATTTTATGAAGTGAAACTTACGAAATTTCCCCTCCACAATTTTCATTCCCACTTTTGAACTATGTTTGTTCGACGCTAAACTTTGGCTAAAAGAGATGCACCTTTTATCTCTACCTCCGACTAAACAATAAATAGAATAATCTCAATGTGTAACTGAGAAATTATAGAATAGAGAAAGAAATTAAAAGTTTAAATCTAAGATCTTGTATTTTAAGATAGGATAAGATTTCTTTTTCCTAATCCTAATAAGTTTTACTTCTTTTGACATACTTACTTGTGTCCAAATTCACCCCAACAATGTTTACTTTAACGATATTTTATATAACTATTGTGGTTGAAGATAAAATGGTCAATGAACGTGATCTAGTCCATAGAAATAAAAAGTAACACACTTAACAATGAAGATATATGGAATGGACAATTACATTATTTTCTAGTCGAAATGATAACACAATAAAATTAATCACATATTCTCGCATATATGGATGTGGTTAGCTAATATCATAATTTAATGGTGGAGAATACTAAACAAATAATCACATCTTTTGGTTCTTAATAATTAACAAGATGAAATAAATATAAGATATATTATTTTATGGGTAGATATGATGTAGACCAATGTCCATCGACAAAAAAACCATATTGATGTAAGTGTGAAAATGTGTTAAAATTCATTTCTCTTTAAATTCTAAAGGTGTGTAAAAGAAAATTAAATAAAGAATAAATAATAAAGAAATCTGAATTTTGGGATTTCATTCCCTAAAATCATGCTATCTTTGTTTTTCTTTTTCTAAATTCATGGCCTTCATTTTTCAAATCCTAAATCTATGATTTTTTTAAATATATTCCTTTTCTGATTTTTATTTTATTATATATACATTTTTTTTCCATTTCATTCAATGACTTCAATATTTATTTTTAAGAGCGGTAAAGAATTACAATTTGATATATATATATGCATTTATAATTCTTTAATAAATAAAGAAATATATTTTTAAAACTAATAATATTTCCGAAACAAAAAAAGGAGTAATAAATTACTAATTTTGGATCAACCCAATTGATTGAAGGGTTGAGAATTAATAATATAAATTATAAATTAAATTAGTTTTCAAAAGATGATCGAAGTTTATGTAGAATTTGTATATACATATCGATTTTGCATAACTAATATTAGTTTGTGAAAAATTAATCAGAAGATCCGTTTTTGTAATTTATTTTAAAAAATATTTACATCATGAATTGTAGAAAAAAAATTCAAATATAAACTTGTTGGTATAATAACATATCACAGATATGTAGTAGTGATTCGTCGTTGTTGGTAAAAATATGGCTAATTGTATGATCCTAAGAAGGACGAGTTTCAAGAGAATGATCAACTATAAAGAATAAAAAGATCAACTTTTTTGAAGACCGACTCTTAAAGTTGGTGACGATGGATGAAGTGTTTGTTCAAGGATTCTTCTGAAACTATTAGGCCAACTACATGTGTTTGGATCTAACATTGAGATTATTTATAGCGAATAAATTTTGTTTGTAATAAATAAATTTGAGATAAATTTAGCCAAGTGTGACCGTTAAGAAATTAATTTTCTTATAATTAAAAGTGATATTTGAGATATGCTTCAAAAAAATCTTGAATTCTCTGTACTCTAGCTCTCTCTCTCTAAATGATTACTAACTTGATCGTTAGAATGTGGGTGGTCAAGCACCACACTAACGTTAGAATCTTTTTGATGTATGCTATCATTTGATTCCTCTCGAATAATTCAAATTCCCTATGGGTACCAAAATCCAAAACAGTTGATGTCAAAATTTGGATGGAAAAACACATCAAACCTTCACATGGTAACAATTGTAACTTTATGATTTGGAGAAGAACATGACCAAGAAAATGAAAGGATCTATACGTCGGTGTGGTGCCAGACACACAAACTCAAATTCTTAAGTAAAAAAGTGTATAAATATAGCAACTGTTTGATGTTTGACTTAAGTTGTTTTTCTATTTATTATTGTTTACTTGACCCGAAAGTTTTTCCTTTTTCGTTACATCATTTTTATCCTTTAGCCCACAAAAAATTGTACATAGGAAATATCAAGAAGATTAAAATTACATTCTTAAAATGATAAAGGGTGATATAACCAAATTACTAATCAAATGGACAGAAAATTCAACATACTTAAAGAATGAGAAAATCAAACGACAACATAAACTTTTCAACGTAAAGTAATGCAAAATCTTCAACGTTTCATTGGTGAATAAACATTCAAATTCAAATTGAATTTGACCGATAATCTTTTAAATACGATATGTCTTAAAAGGAGTGAGAAAAGAAAGAGAAATAGAAGAAAGTATGATTGGGCATGATATCTAATATCTATCAAGGTGTTTGTATATATATTTTTTAAAAAGAAAAAAAAAATAAAAAAATGGAAAAGATATATATTATGATTGAAAATGAAAATGAGAGATAGGGGTCCAAAAAGGGAGAAAATTTTTAGGCTTTTTAATTAAAATAATAGCAAAAATGGAAAGAGGTACAATATTATATCAATCTTCATTAGGTGCTTTCTCTCCTTTTTCTTCTTTTTCTTTTTTACACAAAATTTGAGGAACCCAACATTACAAGCTAACCTCTTTTCTTTTTTCTTTTTAAACAATTATTATATTTACAATTTGTTTTCATAATAGAGATAATATGATTATTGAAAATAATATACAGTGACTAAAATTGAATATTAAAAACAAATACATTCTAACATAATTTATTTTTAATATTTTTTACTTTAATATCAAAGTCTTAACATTGTAATGACGATTTTTCTACCTTTCAACAAAAAATATTTAATACAAACACATGATTTTAATACTCATATGTCTAGAAAAATATATATCACTAATTTAAATTTGAAAGAAGTTCAAATTTTTTACGATCATTTTTTCTAGTTATGTCATAGATATAGAAGCTAAATTAAATTTGAAGTTGAAGTTTGTAAAAATTTCGTCAAATTGAACTTTGAAACTAAATAAAGGTTATAACTTTACCCTTCAATTTTCTCAAATCACCCACTAAACTTTTGTAAAAGAAAAAAAAAAGCGATCATAAACTAATTAATGAGAAATTAAATATTGATTATCGTCTTTCTTAGTTAAACATTTATAAACTCAATTTAACTAATATAGTTTGACTCCATAATTAAAGGTTGGATTCCCTTTCTTCATATATACAATCGGAAAAAATCTCTTTTTCTCATATTTTATGAGTTTTTTAAGTTTTAAATGAAATTAAAAGTTTGAGGAAAAAAATGGATATAAACTCATATTGTTAAAGCTTATTTATAATAATAAAAAAGAGGTCCAATATTAGTGTCAATCTTCATTAGATGCTTTGTCCCACCTCCTTTTTCTTACACAAAATTTGAGAAACCCTAAATTTCAAGCTAACCTTATTTTATTTCATTAATTTTAAGTTTGTTTTTTTTCCTTCAATTATTAAATATGGATATTTTCCGACCAACTTTTATCAATGGGTCACTAATGCTTGTCTTAAAAAGTTGAGATTTGAAGTCGGTAATATAATTATATATCTTTATTTTTTATTTTTAATCTTCTTTTGTGCGAAAAGTTTGACTAAAGGGTTTGATATTATTGTTATATATTCAACGACATTGACCTTTTTTATTCCTATTTTTCTTTTCTTCATTCATTTCAAATGGCCATATAGTTTATAGTTAATTTAGTTAAAAGGGTCCCCCAAAAATGTTATAACATAAAACAATTCTTATGTTTTTGTTTGTTTTATTAATTAAAATAACGCTTCTCTTTTCATTAAAATATCATTCGTATTTATTTGGTTGACAAGATAGGAATCTTTTTAAATATAATAAAAGAATTAGTTATAATTGTATAAATCATTTTAATGTGATTTTTTTTTGTCATTTTGTATAAATATTTTATGATTTTTTTTTTGTTATATTTGAAAAGACTCTTTCACTTTTGTAATAAATTTTAGTTCAAGAAATTAAAGTTTTGTTTTTCTTTTTACTATTATTATTAAAGATGACAAATTTTTACCAATTTCATTCCCCCAAATCAAAACTTTGCTTTCACATAGGTTTACAAATTTCATATTTTCTTAAACTCTAAGGTTTTAGAATTTGTTAAATGAAAACATATTCAATGAACTTCTGTATTCAAATTTTATTTTAGTATTTAAGCAACATGTTTTGTAGCATTTTGATTTTTGAATTTACAAATATTTTATGTTTAATGAATATAGTTGACACAAACAAATATTTTAAAACATGCATGGTAAACCTACTAAAGATGTTGAATATAAGATAACAATTTCTTTCTTTTTTGGTTAAAAATAGTTAAAGAAAATGAAAATTATAAAAAATAAAATATTTGACGAAATATTTACATTTTTTTATAAAAGATTAAGTATAACAAATTTTTTTAATGATTTTTATTCTATAGATGTAAATAGTTTGTTATTGTTTTCTATTTTTGAAAGAATCTCCAAAGAAAAAGTAATCCTCCAATTTTCTTTCATATTAGAATATCATGTTTGGAAGTTAGATAGATTTACCGATATCAAGATTTTAAATTCACGAATGTACCGTAGGTATTTTTGCAAGTAAAAAATTATATAAATTATTTGGATTAATAATAATTTTTTTAACTCCCAAATTAAACTAAGTAAGACTATTATCATTAAATGTTTCTGTTCATATTCTAATTGAATAGATGCAATTTCTTTTAATAGTTTACTAGATTTTATAAATAAGACAGTGAAGATATCAATGAATCTGCAATGTGAAATTATTCGATTTACCTACATACCTATATAATGTGTCAACCATATTTTAATCCTTAATTTGAGACAAGATATCTAAAAGTTTGAAAACTATAATAAAATAGATTACGATGAAAGTTTAGATATCAAAATAAAGATCTAGACTTTTTAGACTATCTTTTACGTGACTTTTAATATATTTTAAACGATCTTATCCCCACCTATAAAAGCACTAATTTTCAACTCTTACATACCACCAAATCAAACATTTTGGCAGTAGGGTAATCTCTCAATCTTTACCCAAATTAGATAAATCCATTATTAAATTAATATATGAAGCTAAGTGTCAATGATTAACATCATTAAATCACAATTATATTATGAATAAAAAAAAACAACCACTTTGATTCAAAAGCATTATATTTGTTGTTGGGAGGCCAATTTCCCCACAAATATCTTTGCTTTGTAATAAAAATATTATCTTTTCTCCATTTCCATTAGAAGAATCTTGGGGAAAAAGAACATGACATGTTACAAATTTTATTGAAAATAACAACAAGAACAATAATAATAAAAACCTAAATGGTCTAAATTAGAAAGAAAAAAAAAGTCTACATGCCATAAATTAAAAAAAAAAAAAAAGAAAGGAAAAGTTTGATCCTTTTTGGTGGTGCATTTAGTTCTTTGTTTCTTTTTTACTTTTTGTTTTCAAAAATTAAATTCTTAATATAAATACTAATTTTACTTATAGATTTTGTTATATATTTTATTAAAATCAAAACAACATTGTATAATTTTTTTTTTCTTTCTAATTTTTAGAATTTAGGTATAAATTGAAATGATTCATTAAGAAATAGTAAAATTAGGTTTCGAAAT
Organism: Cucumis melo; assembly: GCF_025177605.1. Taxonomy (NCBI): domain Eukaryota; kingdom Viridiplantae; phylum Streptophyta; class Magnoliopsida; order Cucurbitales; family Cucurbitaceae; genus Cucumis; species Cucumis melo. Next base: position 23,157,474 of record NC_066865.1, read on the forward strand.
CATATATAGTAAATAAAATTTTAACTGAACATATGTAAAAATTGATGTTGTTATTATTATTATTATTATTCATTTAGTTTTTAACCTAAGGAGAGAATGTCGAAACTCAAACGTATGTTATGGTTAAATTATTTTATAATTCAAGTTTGAAACAGATAAATACAATGCTTTTGAAAAGAAAAAGAAAGAAATGAAAAAGAAAGTCAAATGGAAGAATGAAGGTGGGGATGTCGGCCAACCCCATCTCTTTCCTTAGTCAAACTTCAATTTCTTGTCTCTTTCTAAGGTTACATTAAAAAAAAGCATTTCGGCTTCATTTTGTTGCATCCGATCTTATACAAACATCATAATCAATTTTGTATTTTCAATTTGTTTAAGAGAGAATAGATTTTAAAGCCTTTCCAAGCAAAAAGAAAAAAAAAATGTTTTGGAGACTCTCATTTATCGAATAATTTAGGTTGAATACAATCTAAAAATAAAAGATTTAAAGAAAACAAAGTGGATAATTTGTTTTTTATTGGCTTTTGTGATTACTTTTTCTTTGTATTTATTGGTTTATTGGTTTGAGTAAGTTATGAGTATAAGGATTTTAATTAAGGATGTATTAAACTAAAAAAGGAATTGAAAACATAATCTCAATTAACTACAAAATTAAACCAAATATATATTTGGTGAATTCAATAAATTTGAAAATATAAAACCAATCTGATATTAAATTATAAGTTTTAACACCAAACTTTTCAAAAGTCTTTTAAAAATTTCCCCCCTAAAATCTTTGATTTTTTTTATCTAATAATAGAATTTAAAGAACTATAATAAAATCCCAGACCCAGTCATATATATTTTCAATTTTTTTTTATCTTCGTATAATGGCTAAGAATTCACATTTTTACTCTAAGGAGATATGAAAACTATAATATTTTCTTTTGAGAAAATGAGAGCAATTTTTAAAAATATAAAACTAGAAAATAAATCTTTATTAAATGCAAATTTATAGACTAATTTTTATGATACATATACATACTATGATATCCACCAACCACGGATGGAAAAATGACATTGAATGTTTGACAAGTAAAACATGATCGACATGATGATACTTATTCTAATAGTTGACTTTCAAAGTGACAAAATTTGGTCGTTTTAAAACTATAATTGATTTGAATTTTTAATTGCATTATTTAAGCCTATTTGGATACATAGTCAACACTCTAGAAAATATTAGTAATTTTTAAAATATCAATGTCGACGAAAATATAAATGTACTAATTTTATGAAAATCTTTAAAGGAATTATCGATAAAATTCGCATGGAGATTTGATATTTTTTAGAAAGGTTACAGTATAATGAAGAAAAAAAACACACGTGTTAAAAAAATGTTATTTGTTGTTTTTTTTAGTCAAAATATTTATTCTTATATTATATTTAAAAATATATGCCACTAAATTAAAAACATTTTGTTTACGTTTTATTAATTTTTTAACAATATAACAGCATAAATATAAATATCTTTCACATCTAATGTTTGAATCAAATACATGAAATATACCCAAAAACATAGTGAAGACAAAAATTTAATACGTGAGAGAAAATATAAATTTTCACGGATAAATTTTTAAGTTGAATCAATTTAAATTAAAATGGTTAAGAGCAAACATTTCATTTTTCATATAAATGAAATTAGATCTTCTCTAAATGAAAATAATGGAAATAGGAGAAAGAATAAGAGGTTCGTACAAATTATAAATTTCTTTTTTAAAAAATATCATACAAATTAACGTTGGGATATGTTTATTTTGATATGAATGGATAGAATTTAAATTAAAATATAAGCGAAAAATAAATATAAGAATGAGTTATAATTTTTTAAAAAAACCATACAAATTAACATTGATTTGGTTTTCATAGAATATTAACTAAGGAAAAGGAAAAAAATTAATATAAATAAGATTCATATAAACATAAACAAAAAATAAATATACTTTTAGGGTCAAAGATTTGGAATGGATGGAAAAAGGAGTTATCTTTTTTAGTTAAAGAGAAAGGGTATTTGAGTACTGTGAGTGGTGAGCACATTTTGAGCCTACAAAATATGACAAAAGAAAAAAAAAAAAAGATTTTGTCTCCATAATTAAAAGATCACTTCAAAACTAGATAATCATTTTAATTTTAATGTAGTTATTTACAAAAAATTTATGACATGTTATATATAACTATAGTAAGTGTAGTTTCATATAAGTAGATTGTATTAGTAGTTGAAATTATTGTAACCTTTACGTGAAAATGAAATAGCTATTAAAGTCCAATCATATGAAAAAATTAATGCAAAGGGACTCTATAATTACCAATCAAATAATTAGTTTTTAGGTTGAAAGTGGTTTTCAACCCCCAAAATCTACACTGATTTGAAGAACCTGTTAGGGTCTCTCATTCATATAGCTAGGTTTTACAAAAGTCTTTGAGGATATCCAATAAAAGGTTGAAACTTGTAATGCTCAATTAATTTTCTAACTAATAACAACTATAGAGACATTTTCTTAAAAGAAAAAAAAAAAACAATTAATTGCATCGAAAAGATTATGTATGCAAAGTCTATTAAATACCATGATTTTAAGTGTAATAAAAATCCAATAGTTGATCTACTTAATAACATCAATTTTCTTGCGACATAACATGTGGATGTGATCTATTTATAGTGAATGATATTAATAATTACAAAATATTTTTTAAGAAAAATATAAACATCGTTTTAACATAAGAACTAAATTTTAAATTTATTGAAAATATATTAATTATATTTGGATGGAAAGTAAAACAAAACCTACTTTAAAATATATGTATCAAATTAAATGATATATATTTTAATAATGGATGATGAGTGAAAATGTAATGGGTTAACTATTATCCCATTTGAAATGTATGTTTTTTTTTTTTAGTAAATTATTGTTAAATTTATTTTTTCTAGTTTAATAAATTTATTTAGTAGAAGGCGTATATAAAATTCACTTTTATATTAGATTCATATCGATTAATTATCCACATGATGATAGTATAATTAATATAAAGACGTGTTAGTAGCTACGTACAAGGTCTAAGGTTTGAATTATTTTTAGAGAAAAATGTAAATTTGAATCTCATTTATTTAATTTGTTTGAAAATTAGTTTCTTTAATGAATAAGATATGGAGAGACAGTAGTAGTGATATATGGGACAACGTTAATTAAATAGTGAAACGGTTAGAACAAAGTCTAAAGAATGGGAGCAAGAAATTAATGAAGTTTTATAATAATGTTTTTGTGACAAATAATTCTTGTTTAGTACAAGAATCTTTTATGAATCAAATAACTTGACTTTTTGCTTTGAAAAATGGAACCCATTAAGTTTTTGACTCATTATCTTGTTTTTTAGGGGAAAAAAAAAATCAATCAAGTTTTTTATTTTTGAAAAATCTTGTACGTAATTTGTGGGAGTGGATGTTGAATGCTTCATTCACAAATTACAAATATTAATAAATTGAGAATGTGTTTCCTTTAAAGTGTTTAAATTTGAATAAAATTATTAAAAAGAAAGTGTTTGGTAACTTTTAAATATATTTTTAAAAAATGAGATCAGAAAATAATCATTTCAAAGAAAATAATTAAGACAAAATTATGTATATAAATATTGATAAAAAATTATATCCAAACATTTAAATGTTTAAATTTAAATTCATTTCAAAATTTAATCAACGTTTGAATTTCTTGAAAAAAAAATTCATTTTAATTTTTAGTTTCACAGAAAATGAAATAAGAAGATTGAATATAGGAAATTTTGATTGAAAATGTAGATCTCAACTGATAAAACTAAATTCATGTTGGACTTTTGTCCTTATGTATATAAAAAAAGTATTATTTGTCACTAAATTTATGAAGAAATAGAAAATTTCAAACCATGTTGAAAAACGTACACATCAAATATATTAATAATAAGAATGTGGGCATAATTTAATACTAATATATTTAAAGGGTAAGGGACCAAAGTTAAAATAATCGAAATCTAAAATCAAAATATAATTTAGTTAAATGAATGTAGCATTTCTTCACTCTCACTTCAGTTTTCTTTTTTCTACTCACTCTGATAGAAACTTGAACGAATTTATTAAGAACTAGTTAGTATTGATTTTGAAGAGTCAGATTACAATATATACTAAATAATGCTTTATTTTAAAACAAAACATGGTTGTAGTGTAATAGTTGTGTGTCCTCTCTTACAAACCAATAGATTATGGATCAAAATCCTACATTTTTAAATTTTAATATCTGAATTTATATAAAAATTTTAGATTCGCCATTGTTTAAGAAATACTTTATAAAATACTCGACAAATGTTAGAAACAATATGTGTTATTTATCAATATCTATCATCATCTATTTGTGATAGATGATCGTAGTCTGTATATACCTATTAACATCTATCAATGATATTTTGTTATATTTGTAATTATTTGATTTATTTTACTATATTTGAGAGAAAACATAAAGTTTATCTTTCTTATTAAAGAAAAACTCAATAACTAGCTAGAATTTTAAAATACTTATATTATAAAAAAAAGGTAGTTTTTAGAACGATTGTATAAGCACTCAATTTTCATAATTTATTTCAAATAAGTGATTGAGACATTGATGTGTCCCCTCCAAATATGGAATTAAATCTTGAGTAAACATAAAATAGTTTTTCCATTTATATAATTATCCCAACATAAAATAAAATGGAAACTAAAGAAATGTCATAACCCTAATTATTATAATAATGACAACTATTTCCAGTAACAATATTGTATATGTTTTTGGCTAAAGTTTTGGTGAGGGATGTCATGATTGATTGGAATGAAAATGGGGATCATGGAGTATAGTAATTGTGTTTGTAGCATTATTTTGTGTGTGGGGGTCCAAAGAGCATCTCAAAAAAGTGCTTAACACAAACCCACACATAAGCAAAGACATTTCATTCAAATATATCTATCCATTTTATGATATAATTCCCATCAAAAACCACCAACCCAATACCACATTTTACTCATCAAACATAATGTCTAAAAAACTAGTGGATTCTAATTTCTTCTCAAACATTATTCTATCAAATTTTAGATATTACAAACAACCTTAAACAAGTTTAATTACCTTAACCTCTTGATTTTTAACATTTCTTTTTTAATTATGGTTATTATCCAACATAACTATAATCCAATGATGCAATCTTCTATACCTCATTCTAAAATTAATTCAAATTTCCACTTCCATTACAAATGTAATATTATATTAAAAAACTAAATAATTATGTTTCCGGTTCACTTTTTCTAAAACATAATAATTATTAAATAAAATTTCAAATGAATCAAATCATATCAAATAAATAAATTAATTAAAAGATAGATAGTTAAGATACTATTACTCCATTTAGTAAACTTTTATATTAAACAAAAAGTGAAAAGCATTAGTAGGTGTAAAAGAACATCTCATTTGGTAAAATTTCAACGGGAAACTAATACTTCCACAAATTAACTATGTTCCATCTATTATATTTTTTTAAATTTGGAGACGAGAGGTCACATTTCTATCCTCGTTAAAAGATATATTCAATCTAGGTAGTCATATGGTAATATTTGAATTAATCAAAATGGATTATGTTATAATATTTGACTCAGTGTTATCTTTCACCCATTTTTAAGTTACAATTATAGAAGCAATAGAGAGAAAAATCAATGAAATATAATGGACCAAAAAAGTATACCATAAACTAATTAATTCATCAAGCCTAAGCTATGGCGGCCGGCCAAGAACTTGCCTTTTTTGAAGCTACCCATTTTCTTTTCTTTTCTTTTCTTTTTTCACCTAACTCTCATCTTCTTAATCACAACTTGTTGTTAATCTCAATTCATTAATATATGATCATCAAAAGTAGCTCCATAAACTTTCAGTACCATCAGAATTTTCCATCGAGTCATCAGACAGCGGTGGTGAGTTCATTCTCGGCGGCGACACCATCATCCCTTCCGCCATATCCGCCAGCAAACCCGGCATCCCAAAAATTTCTTCTTCATCCACAAACTTCTCTATTCCCGTCTTCTTGCTACCATCTTCCATAGTGCCTACTTCAACCGATGAAGTTGACGCAACTTTCTTCACCGCCTTAGCAGCAGCAGCAATAGCGGCAGTGGAGGCAGCAGTGCGAATGTCAACTGGAGAATTCGACGCGGGAACGGGGTAGGTTGGAATGGAGGCAGGGAAGTTAAGGACAGCATCGCCACCACGGAGGGCAAGGGCAGCAACATCGTAAGCAGCCGCAGCCATCTCAGCAGTTGGAAACGTACCAAGCCATATGCGCGTCGTCTTACGCGGCTCGCGAATCTCTGACACCCATTTCCCACTTCGGCACCGGATCCCTCTATACAAAGAATGCTTCTTAGTTGTTGAAGAAGAAGAAGGAGGAGGAGGAGAAATTATAGAAGAAGGCAGGGATGATGGAGGAGGAGGTGGTGGTGGGAGTTGTTCTTGTGACTTAGAATTTGGAATTTGGGGATCAGTGGGGACAGAAGAAGAAACAAAAGGGTCAATGAGAATTGGTTTAGATATTGGGGAAGGAGATTTATGATCAAGAGATTGGTCTATTAGGCTCTCATTAATTGGAAGCGCCTTTTGGTCAGCCATATATAGTAATAATAATACTCAGATTAAGAGGGAAATATAAGAGAGATGTTTTTGTTTGGTAGAGAAATTTTAAGAGAAGAGATTTAGATATCAAATATTTAACACAAATTGTTTGCGTGTGCAAGATAGAGGGCAAGAGAAAAAGAAGAGAAAGAAAGCGTGGGAAATTCGTGGGAAATTTCTTGAAAAGAAATAATATGATCAACAAGTTGGCTAAGAGATTTTAGCTAGGGTTTTGAGTTGAAAGGGGTTTTGAATTTTGGTTTGCTTTTTTGGGAAAGAAAGGTTTTTGTATTGAGAAGAATCAACAAATTACACAAACACACACGGTTTAGAGATATCTATTCTAAAGATTATATAGCTTGATATTAGCTGTGTTTTTATATGGTTGCCTTTTTGTAAATGAAGTCAATATAAAAGGGCCACATGTATCTATCTCTCTATCTCTCTAACTTTCTCAATCAAAAAAATAAGAATTCTTATTTCATGTTCATTAAGGTTTTGGGTAAGTGTAGTACTTATTGGGGTCAATCACAATTCATTGTCAAGTACGTCCACTAAAATTTGAAAAAGTTTGGAGTTTTATTTAGACTAGGGTTTAACTTTGTTGGCCTTATTTTTTCTTCTTTACTATGGTTTGATTAATATAAGAGATGTAGTTTATATACTCTATTGTTTGAGAGCGTCTAAATATTTGAATATATACAAATTTAAAAAACAAATTTAATGTTTTTACTCAACAAATTTAATGACCCTAGACAACATTAAATTTTTTTTTTTGCCATGTGTGGAAATGGGAAATACATAGAGATCAATTGTCCTAAATTGAATTCAAAGATAATTTGTTATTTTAAGAAAGGAATAATATAAATAATCAATGATTTTAAAACAACTGCATCACTCCATTGATTTTTCTTCCTTAAATAAGATAATTAGCTTAGTTACCATGAAGGAAAAAGTGATTTGACCTATAATATATGAATTTTACCTGTGATATAGATAGTTATGAAAAAGAAATACTTTATTTTAAAAAAAATACTTTATTGCAAATGCAAGAGACATACAATAAAAGATATATTTATGTACGTTATAATTAAATTCATCGACTTGAATGCTCACCCTCCATTATTCACATTATCTATTTTCAGTCATCTTCATTGTTATCCAAATAACAAAAGCAAAGATCACATACGATATTCCAAATCTTTGTAACAATAATACATATATTAAGAAAGATACCATTTGCTTCAATTAGTATAAATACTTAAAATCCATGGAGATGCCAAATAATTTCATCAAGATTTCAAACATTAAATCATAACAAACACAAAATCAAAGATTTATCTATTTAGTTTTGAATATTTTTGTTTTCAAATGAGGCCGGCCGGCGGCGGCGACGACATACCGGGGATGAGGAGGTGGCATGTGCATGTGGGTTAATTATTAAGGAAAAGCTAATTGTTTTTACTCAAAAAGCATTAGGCAATAGGCTCTTTAAATGCTACACAAAATCACATGCTTCTGTTCCCTCCTCCTTCTTCTTCTTCTTCTTCTTCACACATATATATATATATATTAATTTTTAGAATCTCAACTCCATATTATGTTTTCCTAATTAAGAAACAATTAGTGGAAGCTTTAATTAATTAATGTCTGACCACTTACTTTTTCAAACAACACCACTTTTCATTCAATTCAAAAATATACTTCTCATCTTCATTGTCCCCGTTAATTATTCGTTTGAAAAAATATATATTTTTCTATATTTTTTTATTCATTTAACCATATTTGAGAAAAGGAATTCAAATAAAAGAGCTATTTATTCATTGTTTCAACATTTGGATGGATAATATGTTTATGTTTTATGGGGTCAAATTATACTTTTTTCTTTCTATAATGAAAACACTACAATGTGTTAGCAATAATTAATAAAATATAGTTACGGAAGTGTTTTAGTAGATTACTATATAAATAGTCATAACAACGTGTGTCCAACAAATATTTTATCATTTCCATTGTTAAATGGCAAACAAAAGTTCATTTACTCGTAGCCATGACTTGAAAATAAACAATAAATTTACAAGATGAGTTCATGTGGCTGAATGGCAGCCGCAATAATCACAATCTAATTAATTATTTTAAAAAAAAAGGTTATATATGAAGAATATACTATATGGTCAGACATTCGAATTATATTATATATATGTACAGGTTTTTTATTTTTTTATTTTTATTTTTATTGAATATAGCACGGTAGGTTTACCATCTAAGAAGTTAGAGGTTCGAATTTTTTTGCTATTATATATCTTTTTAACTATAAAATATGTTTATTTTTAAAAATATTATTGTTGACACATTTCTATTTTTCTTACCTAACATCTGTTTTCTTTGTAGGCATTCCTTTATATATGTCAAATTCAAAAGTAAAAAAAGAAAAAAATAATACAAGTAATTATTAATATAACCAAAAGTTCAAGAGATATATTACTGTGTTAGTGATCAAATCTTTACTCTTTTGATTATACTAGAAAAGAATCTATATATTAATATTGATAAATCATAGTAATTATACAACCAAATATAGAAACACCTCTAGAATATAACACACAATAATTAATTGAAACAAGACAAAAATGATAAGAGTAAAATAATAATATTCAAATCTAATAACAACTTTGAAGGGCTTTAATTTGGCCCCCACTCCCATTAGAAAGCCAAAAGCATTCTTTTTTAAATTAAAAGAAGAAAAGAAAGAACAGCTTTACTTGAAAAAGAGAATATATTTGAATTAGTTGGTGAGGGTCAAGGGTTTTGGTTATGGTGACAATGATCTTATCTCTGCCATTGTTTAGCCACCAAGGTTAGTTTCTCTAAAATTCCCTTTTCCATTTTTAATTATATGCATTGGAACCCTTCCTTAAAGTCTCTCAATTTTGGTACCTAATTTCTCTCTTATTTATTTTTATTTTTTTTATAAACTAAAATATTATATATTTCTTATAAAATATTATATATTTGATGTTTAGTTTAGACACATTTGCATTTTGTGGATTGAAATTTTTTTTATAAAAAGATTGTTTGAGGATTTTTTTTTTAAATTTCATTTAAAATATATGAAAGTTTTGATTTATAGTTTATGTTATAGAAAACCAATTTGATTCACAAGTCTAAAAGGCTGGTCAAATTTTTGAACTAAAAAGGTGATCATTTCCAAATTCAAAACCAATTAGAGGCTCAAAATTGAATCTATTTTTAGGTAGACTTAAATTGATATTAGACCAAAAAAAAAAATTTTAAATAGTATAACGAATACTTCAATTATTTTAACCTTTTTTTTACTATAGATTTTAGTAATTTTGAATAATTCATTTAATTTATAGTTTAATGAGTATCAATTCATTTGAACTTTTTTTTTTATTGAAAATATATTACTTATACTTGAATATATAGCTTATTATATGAAAATATAGGTTGGTATTTACAAGTTACAAATCCTATTTGAATACTGAAAATGGATTCTTTCAATTAGTTTATTGTATGGGTTAAATCTTAATTTTTATTTATTTCCTTTTGAGTTTACAACTTACAGATTTTAATATTCAACCTCTACTAAGGGAATAGAATAATAGACTTTAACCAATTAAGGTCAAATTGAAATTCATATACAGTAAATAATTTGAGGGTCTACAAGGGGAAAATATAATAAAATTTGAGTACTAAATAAAGAATAAAAGAAGATAAGTTAAAATGGGTTGGGCCTACTCATACATCATTGATTTATGTTGGGCCAAGATTTGGATTAGGTTGAATTGGTCTCATTTTTTTAGAGGAATTACTAGAAAAATGGAAAATTTGAAGGTTGCAAAAAAAAAAAAAAAAAAAAAAAAAAAAAAAAATTAATTAAAGTACTCTTATTCAAACAAGCATGTTAATATTTTTCCTACTAAAACACTCCACCCCTACCTCCAATCCCTACATTTCCCCATAAACTTTTTAATTTTATAACTTCTTCATCCTCTCTTCAATATCACCATCACTAACTTTTTCCATATCAGCAACCTACATTACCGAACACCCAAAGAAGCCGCCTAATGCTCTTTCGACCGACATTTGTCTATTAAAAAAAATCTGATTATAAATCCTCAAAAGGACGATATACCCAAAATTAGGAGCAAAATTAAAATACTAAAAAAGTCCGACATTTGCACGTCACATTGTCGAAAATCTTATTCTTCCGATTTTTGCTAAATTTTCAATTGTCACTCATTTGTCATTTCTGGAAAAAAAAAAATTAAACTAGATATACATATAGTTAAAATTAAAAAAAGAAATTATAAATATTATTTTTTGAGAAGAGGTCTTGTCCAAATCTTTATATGTTATGTTATTCCAATTATTCAAATTAACAAAGACTTATTCTAAGTATGTTCATGGCCATCGGCCCAGTCTAGATCGGGCCTGCGCAGAAGTTAAAGTAATGGTTAAAGAATGGAAAGCACAACCACTATACTAAATTAATATTTTATTTAAAATAAAAGTATTATTTAGTATATATCGTGTACAAATTTTCCTAATATAATTTACATTAAACTCATTAACTTGTCATTAAAAGCATTAGGTAGGATTTAAACACGTTATTATTATATGAAAAGAACTTATAACAAAGTGTATTAGTGCGTTTGACTTGGGATCAAAGGACGTTTTAGTTTATAATTAATTACCTTTGTACAAGGTGTGCAAAATTGATTTCTTTAGAAAAAAAAATGTTATAATTAACTTTTGGTCGAGTTTTGCAAAATTGATTTCCTTAGCAACCTAATGTATATTTTTATTTTCATTTTACCTTTTTTGCAACAAAATGTTTAATTGAACTTCAAAAAGTTAATCAAGAATACTACAAATAAATTGTTATATTATCTAGATAAGAAGATAATTGTGGTTATATACTATCATAGAAAAGAATTTATAATTAATTACCTCTTGTCCAACCAAACTAATTTTGAACTTGATGATCACTATTATATTTAAGGTTTGCAAAATTGATTTCGTTACCACCCTAATGTATGTTTTTATTTTTTATTTTTTGTTATTTTTTTAACAAATTACTTAATTAAACTTCAAAAGTTAATCTTTATAATTTAAGTGATTAAAGATCTTTATAATTTAAGTGATTAAAGTCCTACATTGTCTATATGAGTTAGAGCCTAAAGCAAAATGAAATAGGTTTGATAGGAGTGGATCATATATGACATATCCATATTGTTTCTTCATAAATGAAATTGTTATTTTATCAAATATATATAAACCATCATAAGTTAAATATCATTTTCAAATATATAAATGTCTAACATATTCAAAGTATCTCAAACAACTACAATCACTTTGTTTAGTCAAGGTTGTAAAGTGGCCGGAATATGGAGAGTCTTCTACCGTTGCTTCATCGCCATTTCCGATCACACTAATAAAATATTGATTTAAATTATTATTATTATTATTATTTAACATTTTTTTTAAAAATAAATTTAAAAAAAATACAAACCAGGTTAAACAGTTAGTTTAAAACAGTTTTAGAAAAATACAAACTTCTTTTCCCCTTGAAAATTAGTTTAAACTAGGTTTTAACTTTTTTTTTTCCTCGAAAACAAAGCATTTCTTTACAAAGTAAATAGCATGCAAAAAAATGGTATTTTTAATTATTTTTAGAAATTTAATTTAGGATCAATTTTTTTAAAAAAAAATTTGTTTGTTATGTTATTCCATTATTTGGTAAGAAATCAAAATTTCCTCATTATATTATGGCCAATGGAGTTTTAGCTTTTCTTCCTTAGACATTATAAAATTAAATGTTGATATTTAAAAAACAAACAGCAGTATTTAAAACACTCTAAAAAAAATAAAATTAAAATTAAAAATCATATTAACGAATGTTGGACCCATAAAACCAACGCTCTATAAAAAACAAACACCTACTCTTAAATATTAATAGCAAAACTATAATACTCTTCAATTTTTTTTTTAAAATCCACTATTTTATTTTTTAAAAGAAGGTATGTTATTATATGTTAGTAAAAAATAACTCAAAATATTGATAAAAAAATCGCCATCCATTTAGCCTAGATCGGGCCTGCCTAGAGTGAAGGTCAAAACTAAACCAATTTCTTTGATCATTTTATTGAAAATATGGAACATTCAAAATCTAATCCTCTGTTGTCGTTTTTATAGGGTGCAAATTTTTCTTATACAATTTACAATAAAATCATTAACTCGTTAAAAGCTTTAGTTACTGTTTAAATTTTTTATTGTTATATCAAAATGACCGCATAGCGCAGTGGATTAGCGCGTGGGTTCGACTCCCACTGTGGTCAAATTGTTATATTAAATTTTTTAGAGAAAGACTGTTATGTCACAAAAATATGTGCATAAGTCCACACCAGCGAGGCAATGTTATGTCACAAAAATATGTGCATAAGTCCACACCAGCGAGGCAACAAGAAGGTTTCTCTTCTCAATGGCTTCCATTGTGCTGAGCTTACATTTTGGGGATGGAAGAGCTCCATAGATTTTTTGTAATTTTGGCTTGGCTTGTCGGAGAGGGTTGTGAAAAACATATACTAAATTATTTATCTATGTGTCTGTGTATATATATATATATATATATATATTAAATTATGTAATTTTGGATGAAAAAAATATTCTAAATTTTTAAATGATGTAAAATCTAAAAGAATTCTAAACTCAATATAGAAGAAAAAAAAATTAAAATATATTTTTTTTAAATCATGTAAAATCTAAAAGAATTCTAAACTCAATATATAAGAATAAAAAAATAAAAAAAGAGAATTAGAACGTAACCTTTGTACTAATTCAAATCAAAATAGAATCCACTCAAACAGAAATCCATATTTTTCTCTATAAAAATTACCTCAAACAAACACAATCACTTTGTAACTCTCTACAAAGTTAAAATTTAGTCTTTTAGGGTTGTTAAGAAAAAATGGCCGGCGGAATTATGGCAGCTCCTGAGAAAGGAAAGGATTATCCAGGAAAATTCACATGGAAAGTCTTCTACACTTGCTTCATTGCCGCCTCTGGTGGTTTGATTTTTGGCTACGATTTGGGTATTTCAGGTAAAAGAAAATCAAATTTCAATATTTAGTTTTGGTACATTACTTTTGTCATCAAATTTTAATGATCAAAATCCATTTGTTTGATGAGATGAAATAATGGGATTGATTCTTTGTTTCTGTTAGGTGGAGTGACGTCTATGGACTCATTTTTGTCGAAGTTTTTTCCGGCTGTGTACCAGAAACAAATTTCGACCGATCCTTCAAACAATCAGTACTGCAAATTTGACAGTCAAACATTGACACTTTTTACGTCGTCACTTTACCTGGCGGCTTTATTTTCATCGTTGGTGGCGGCGAGCGTTAGCCGGACTTTTGGGCGGCGGATTACTATGCTTATGGGGGGATTTCTGTTCCTTGCCGGAGCTCTTCTCAATGGCTTTGCTGAAGCCATTTGGATGCTCATCGTCGGCCGTTTGTTACTTGGCTTCGGCATCGGTTGTGCTAATCAGGTTTTTTTTTTTTTTTTTCTTTTAATAAAATATTTTCATCTAAATTTATTAATTTTTTAACAGATATTTTATTGAGTTATTTTTTTTAATGCGATACAATTTTAAAATTTTTAAATTAGAGATATTTAAGATAATCAGTTAACCTAAAATCGAGGATATTAGGTTAACCGATTTTCTTAGATTTTTTAGTTTCTATTTAATTATTTATTATTGTTGAGATGTGGTTTTTCACATAACCACAGTTCTTAAATGTACACATTAGGGGTTGGGTTTAGTTAGCTTACCTTTTACTCTAAATGTCAAATGTACGATCAAACCCCATTTGGACATATGATTAAGATATTTGACTTTGGATCTGATTTTCAATCTCAAAATAAATAAATGGATAATTTTATGATGTTTTTTCCCTTTTGGGCAGTCGGTGCCAATTTACCTATCAGAAATGGCCCCATACAAGTACAGAGGATCTCTAAACAATCTATTCCAACTCATGATCACCCTTGGCATTCTAATTGCCAACGTTCTTAACTATGGATTCGCCATGATCCCCGGCGGTTGGGGCTGGCGGCTGAGCCTTGGTGGAGCTGTAGTCCCTGCGCTAATCATCATAATTGGTTCATTCACCCTGACCGACACCCCAAGCTCTTTGATCGAGCGGGACCGCCTTGATGAGGCCAAGGAACTGTTGAAGAAGGTTCGAGGGGTTGATAACGTGGACGCGGAGCTAGCCGATTTGGTTGCGGCTCGGGAGGCATCGAAGGGAGTGAGTAACCAATGGCGAGCTTTGTTCCAAAGGAAGTATAGGCCACAATTAACAATGGCCATTGCTATTCCCTTTTTTCAGCAGCTAACTGGGATCAATGTCATAACCTTTTATGCACCTGTTTTGTTCAAAACTCTTGGATTTGGAAACTCAGCTTCTTTAATGTCTGCCATGATTACTGGAGGTGTTAATTGTGTCTCTACAATTGCCGCCATTTTGCTTGTTGATAGGTTTGGAAGAAGGGTTCTTTTCCTTGAGGGTGGTACTCAAATGTTGTTATCTCAGGTAAACAAATTCTCTTAACTTTTTTTTTTCTTCATTTCTTTCATTGTAATTTGGTTAGATTAAAAAAATAGGCATAAACTTTGTCATTTGTTTAAAAAATATCTCTATATTTTTTTTAAGTTATAATATTACACCCTTAACTTTCTTAACATTTCAAAAATACCCTTTGAGCATAAATGTTTGAGAATTTTGTATGGATATTGAGATTAGACAACAGCTTGCATGAATTTCCAAAGGTTTTATATTCGAAGAGTGGTTTTGAAAACTTTATAAGAGTTTAGGGATAACATTTTAACTTTTAAAATATAAGGGTAATTTTTAAGCAAATGACAAATATCAAGTTCTTTATTAGAAGAGTTAGTCTTTCAGCTATTAATATTACTTTTCAACAAAATATATGACTCCTCTTGTCCTTTCAAATTTTACAAATTTAGATTGAAACTGACTCCTTTTTTACTTGTTTTTGTTGCTCTAGATTGTGGTTACAGTTATGATTGCTTACAAATTTGGTATCGATGGGAATAGCGGAGGATTATCGAAGGAATATGCTGGTGCAGTGGTGTTGTTCATTTGCACCTATGTTGCAGGGTTTGCATGGTCATGGGGGCCATTGGGATGGTTGGTTCCAAGTGAAATCTTTTCTCTTGAAGTTCGATCAGCTCTTCAAAGTGTGAACGTTTCGGTGAACATGATCTTCACTTTCCTAGTAGCTCAAATCTTCACTCTTATGCTTTGTCACATGAAATTTGGAATGTTCATCTTCTTCGCCTTTTTCGTCTTTGTGATGAGCATTTTCATCTACAAATTCCTCCCTGAGACAAAGGGTGTCCCAATTGAAGAGATGGCTCTTGTTTGGCAGAAACATCCTTTTTGGGGAAAATATGTTAGCCAAGAGAAGCCCCAAACCACCTCAACTTAGATGCAGGCCGGTGAGTTTAGGTTTAGTTTTGGTAATTCCTTATTTGGTGTTTAGGGTTTAGGGATCGTTTAAATTTTGGACTACGGTTGCCTTTTTCTTTTGAAATTATAGGGTTTAATTTGCTTTCTGGTTTTTTTTTTTTGAAGACATTAGCTTTGTTATTTATTCATTCATTAATTTTAATTTTATTTTTTTAGAACTGTTTAATCACTTATTTTCATGCATCAACTGTCCTATGTTATGACCCAGGGAAACTTTTTATGATTTTTTCTTTTCTTTTACTTTGTTGGCAAATCAAACTAAAAATGTACAAAAGTAATATATCAAAACATGTGAGTAGTTAGAAACTATTCTTGTTTATCTTAGAACCTATCACTATCTCTAAGAACTGAGGGTTTGATTCGACATTTGTCAAATATGCCACGAATTTCGTTTAAGGAAAGAACGTGAGAATGCAAATTAGGACACAGCATCCTCTTCTTAAAGTACTCTTTTTGGCATTATTTGAAATTAAAAGAAAAAAATATTTTCATAAATGTATGTAGATTAATTAAAATCTTAGTCAAATTTCAAAATAAAATTTCAAAAGTTATTATTTTTTTCTTTTTCTATTTTTTAGTTTTTAAATTTCGATTTGGCTTTAAAAACACTACTTCTAAAATGTTGTCAACAAAACATGAAAACCAAAAGGAGTGAAAGTGTTGTTTGTAGGTTAATTTCAAAAATAAAAACCCAAATTAGTTACCGAACGGGGTCTAACAATTTTCCTTTTTCACTTTTGGTTTTGAATATTAAGTCTAATCCCCGACTACTTTTCAAGTAAAAAGTTAAATGGGTAGAAGAGTTAAATTGTTAGCTAAATTTTATTAAAAAAAAAAAGAAGAAATTGTCAAAAATGATAAAATTTATAAAATATTTATAACATATAACAAAATTTTAGATTCTATTCATAATAATAATATAAGTTTACCATCGATGAAATTCAAAAATTGGTAAAAAAGAGACAACAAACCATAAATTATGTATGTATATGTCGAATTTTAAAAAACAAAATTATCCAAAATTCAAAATTCTTTCTCCTAAGGACGAAAGAGTCGTGAAAATATAACCAAACAATTATTTATTAAAGTATAAACACACGTAGATGTAGATACACATACATGAACTACTTGCACCATTTTTCTCCCAATTTGATTCATTTTGATTTTGCATTACATGGCAAATTTTGGCCTAAAAATGCATGCATCTTCTTTTTTAGGAATTTATTCTTCAATTCAAAACTTGTTCCAATCTAAACATATACTGCTAATTATTACTTTTTTTAAACAATATTAACTTCTCTTTCTTCCCAAACTCACTGCTTCTTTGATTTCATTTTAAATATTTCTATTTCATTACTACTTCATCATCATCAAAAATTCATTGTCATCACTTCGTCGTTCTATATTTTAGTTTAATGAAAGATTCAAATTTCTTACCTCTTAAAGTTCAAAAAAATATACTTTAAATAAAAATAAATAATTATTCGATCCATTTACTAATCGTAGGATAATTTGATAAACAAATAACTTCATTGGTTTTTTTTTTGTTAATATTTCTATAATTAATTAGTCTTCGTCACTTGTGAGAAATTGATAGCACAGTTAAAAAAAGAAAATCAAAACCTTTCATTTTTGTCAAAAATCAACAACGAATAATTCTTTCTTAAAAAGTTAAGTTTTATACAAAATATAATATTTCTAGATCACTTTATTAGTTCTTGTTTTATTATCATACTCTAAAATTTAAAAAAAGAATTCAAAATTACCTTTGCAGCATATTTGGAATAATTAAGAGTAGGAATTATAAAATTAAAAGTGGTTACTCAAAGAATAATAAAGATACAAATTAAGGCAAAAACTCATTACATTTGATTTTGTCATAAAACATAAATAGTTTGTCTATTTTGTCATTTTTTACGACTCTCTAAATTAATTAAAATTAAAAGCATATAATTACCTATCATTACTTTAAAATCTATCGACAAATATCAATTCTCTTACCCATTTTAAGGTATACAACTATGTTGACTAAAAAATTAGAGATCTGACTAAATAGTCACGTAACCCGCTTGTAAATACTCATCTATTCATCTGTTACGAAAAAATATCATGGATTTCACAAAATAAAAAAAAAAAATCTCCGTTTCCTCAAAAAAAAAAAAAAAAAAAACACCTAAAATGAGTTTGTGTGATTCATTTTTCACCCTTCTACCCATATTAACTACAATTCATAATTAAGTCATAGAAGGCATGTTTTGTTGTGTTGTGAAATCAACTTCAGTAATAAAAAAAAGATAAGAACAATCAATCAATTGTTACACATTAGATTAAACATAGATGTAGTTGTGTGTAAAACGTAACATTACCTAAATTGAATGGTTTGCTTTGTCTTAAAATAGGAAGTTGGAATGGGGGAATCATATCGAACAAATTCATGAACACACTAGAAAAATAATATATGAATTCCCCATTGCACAAATTACAAAATCCCTTTCTTTTTCATACCCGAAGAAAATAATTAATGTAAGTCAACCATTCTAAATATTTGATCCAAATTAATGGACCCTTTCTTTGTTCTTCCAAGTCCGACACTATTACTTCTTCTTCTTCTTCTTCTTCTTCTTCTTCTTCTTCTTCTTCTTCTTTTCTTCTCCTACTAGATTAATTATTCTCTTCAAAATTAAAAATAAGCCTGTAGCAGCTTCTATTTACTTTTATCATTATTATTTTACTTAGTTTAAATTAGGTATTTAAAAAATTATATCTTTGTTGTCAACTTTTACGAACGATTTAGTTTATACGATTTCAAATTTGTAAAGATTACTTTTTCGTAAGACATTGTATCAAACTTTGATTACAAATTTGACCCTCAAACTTTGGTAAATAGTTTCAAGATTCACCATGTTTTTACCCTTCTTTTCAAGGGGGGAAGTTGCACTATTAGTAAAAGATTATAAAAAATATTAGGCTATCTCCAAATTTTGAAATTTGCAAGAATGACAGTAAAACAAGTCATCCAACCTTATCACTTAATTTGAAAAAGATTGAAAAAGTCCCACGAGTGGTTAAAATATTTGATATTCACCTACCATTTTGTGTAGCATGATCACTAATATGCAATATACTATTGATATATTATATACTCTCGACATATTTGAAAGTTGTATGATATATTAGAGTATAATATTTCATATACTACTTATATATTGAAATATATAATAATGGATCATGTATGAAATGCAATTATATTTATGTATATTATTATAAAACTCAAATATAATGAAAATTTAACAAAGAAACCAAAGCTAACCTAAAAAACTAAACTAAATCAAAATATATTTAAACGACCTTTTGGTCCACTGATTTCTTAAGTTAAGTTAGTATTCGTACAAGCAACCTAATTAATTAAATAAATATTTAATTTGATTTTAAATTCAACGTCCAAAATCCCATCTATGGTAGAAAAAAAAAGATGAAAAAAATGTAACTTTTCCTATTATAAGTTATAGAGATTATGTTCAAATTTAACACACTCATCAACTTATATTAATTAATTGGTAACAATAAAGATGCAATGAACGATACACAAAATTTAGAATGATGGAAATTTTATATAAATTTGTGAAATTTAAAAAAGTTATTGCACCTTATAGAAATTGTATTTACTTTGTAAATTAGTCAAAAACCCAACCGCTATAACTTTTTAAAATGATCATTATCTTATATTCATAATCAGTAGCACATTCGTCGAAATCAATTACTTAAGTTAGAAACTTGTGTTTACTCGTTTTTTTTCATGGATTGATTTTGTAATATAATCGACCAAGTTGACATTTCATCACCAAGAGAGAGAGAGAGAGAGAGAGAGAGAGAGAGAGAGAGAGAGAGAGAGAGAAAAGTTGACAAAATGAACATAATCGTTCTCACACTTAAAATAATAACAATAGGTTACAAGACATATATTTTATGAGCTAAATGACACAATTAACCTTTTTTAAGAAACTAGATTTATTTATTAAACTCAAAGGGGATAATATAAAAGTGCTTTTGGGTTCATTAAAGAATAATAAACTAAAAGATAAATTAAAATGTAGATAAATCATTTAAAACAAATTAAAATAACAACTCTCAACGCAGAGATAAAAAATATATTGGCTAAAAATATATATATAAAAAAAAAAAATTAGTGTTTTTACCCTATAGTTTGTAAAAATTTAGCTCAAACTTTAATAAATATCACTAAATGGATTAAAAATCCATTTTTGTTTATAAAATTACACAAAAATGAGTTAATGCATAATCGAAATTGACAACTCAATTTGATAAAATTTTACATTAGAATTTATATTGGTTAGAAATTAAAGTGATTCAATATAGCATCCCATTATTCATTTGTGTCAAATTAGAAAAGAAGAAGAAGAAGAAGAAGAAGAAGAACAAGAAACCAACTAATTTGATGTCATGTCGATATTTGATGTCTTTTATTTTTTGTTTTTCTCTGTCTTTTTGTTTTTATTTTTCGCAAAATTAAACCCTCCGTTCCTAATTGACTAAAACACCAAAAACCAAACACCAAAAGACAAATCAAAACAAAACCCTAAAGTCTTCTTCATATTGATAACATTTTAAATGAGATCTACGACCAAGTTGTTTGGTTTTATTTAGAGTTATTTTATTTTAATTTTTTTTTTGTGGGCTTTATCTTCATTTGATGAGAAAATATATATATATATTTCCACCGAATTGTTATAGATTATTTTAATTTTTTTTTATTGGATATGGGCCTCAATGGTGGACAAATTGTTTCTTTTCTATATTATATATTACCCTTTTTAAATGTTGGGCGATTTGACTTTTCTCTTTTTAGTGTTATAGTTGTTGTTTTATAACAATTTCACATGCACCCCATCCAAAATTCCAGTTTCCTTTTCAGTAATACTGTTGTGTTTTGCAAATTAATGTGTTTCTTCCCGCGAATATAACAACTTTTAGGGGTATATACACAAGTTGGAATAGGTCAAGTTAGGGAAAGCTTTTCTTTACCAACCTGATGAAAATTAGGGTTTATAAAACTTGTAACCTTGTGGGTTTTGTATAATATGGGATAATTACTTAACCCAAAAACAATTTTTTTTGGGTTATTATTGGTCGGATTGGATCAATTTCTTCTCCAATACTTGAAATTAGCAGAGGGTGAAGTGAAGGGTGAGCGACTTTTGGTTCCGGCGAAGGGGGAGCTAATGAGAGGGAAAGGAGATCATTTTGTTGAGTTGATGTTGGGAAATAGTACTGAATGAGACTTGTGTGGCCTCGAACGAGAGAGAGTATATATTGAATGATAATGTTAAAAAACCCTATAAGACATCATAACAACTAAATACATATTTTATGAAACAAACGAATAATAAAGAACTAAAAGAAGAACTATACAAAGATTTACGTGTTTTTATTAGCTATGTCTACGAGTAGAGTGAAAAAAAGTTTTATTATTTTGAGATGCAACAAAGTAATAAAATTTAACATATTGTGCATATATAGCAAGGTTATTAAGAGTCATTTATATAGGACACTTCTCTTAAACCTTCAACAAAATAGGCCCAACATAAAAGCCCAAATGAAATAAAGAACCTAATCATATTAGTCGATCTAACGGTATCCACAACCCGGTTTCGGGTCGAGTTGAATTTAATTTTTTTTTTCATTAACACCTCTACTAGAAGAGAACAATGTGGTGGTTTTATTTTCATTTTCTTTTCCTTTTTTCCTTTATAATAAAAAAAATTGTTTGTGTAGTTGTGAAAGAGGAATTAATTTGATGTACCATGATTTTCAAACAATGAAATTAAAGCCTAATGCGCAATTTTCAAAAGAAAAAATCGTTGCAATTGTAAATATGATACACAATATTTCATTTCACAAGTCCATCAAATTAAACGGTGAAATGTAATTGTATATTTTAGTACACTAATTTCATTTCTATTATTGTGTCTCTGACAGAGATACTCTTTTCATTATTTATCTACACTAACTTTTAATTCACTATAATCCAAATAGTGAGTTGTAAAAAGAAGAAAGAAACAAAACGGTTCAAACACTTTTCACGAGATAGCATCACGCGAGACGTTAAAACTTATCATTTTCGATTTTTATAATTGTGTCTCTATCAGAGACACTCTTTTCATTATTTATCTACTTTACATTTTAATTCACTACAATCCAAATGGTGAGTTATAAAAAGAAGAAAGAAACAAAACGGTTCAAACACTTTTCACGAGATAGCATCACGCGAGACGTTAAAACTTGTCCTTTTCGATTTTTATAATTGTGTCTCTGACAGAGACACTCTTTTCATTATTTATCTATGCTATCTTTTGATTCACTACAATTCAAATAGTGAGTTGTAAAAAGAAGAAAGAAACAAAACGGTTCAAATCTTTTCACAAAATAGCATCACGCGAAACGTTAAAATTACTTGTCCTTTTCGATTCCGACAACGTATCTTTCGTGTAATATACTATCCTCCACTATATCCTTATTTTGGTAATGCCTTTAGTACATAATTATGATGCATCAATTACAATACAAAAACTTAAAATAAGTTGGAAAGGAAAAGGAAAAACGCCATCAGTTCAAAGCCATAAGTTTCAAATCAACACATCAATGAATTATAATCCTTGAAATTTTAACAAATATGCACGAAAAAACCTTTTCTTACTAACTTTTTATTCTAATTTCTATATCATCTCTACATTTCTAAATGCTACGATTATATTCTTAATTTGAGTTCATTTTTAAAGATTTCGATTTTTTTTTCACTTGTATTTAATAGATATTTTTTCTATTTAATTCCTAAATTTCAAAAGTTTCATTTTTACTTCTAATTTTTATGGAATACTTATTTTCAAACTCCAAACATATACTAATTAATTTAAAACAACTTAAATTATTAGTAATTAAACTAATTTTACTAATTATTCATCAAAACTAAAATTAAAATATTAAGAATTTGCACGATGTGTTTTCTAAATTAATTAAATGAAAGAGCATTAATTAGTAAAAACACAAAAGTACAAAAATAATTTTGGCTAAATAATATCGACATGAAATGTGTTCCTAGTAGGAGTTGCAACGGTCGATCAGAGTCAATTTTTACTGTTACCCTCGACTATGATCGATTTAGTAAATTTTCAAACCAACATAAACCATTGAAGAAAGCGTGTAAACTAGTCGTTGATCGATTCTATTATTTTTTTTCAAAAAAATTGTTGATTTGGATTTTTATTGAATCGACGCCGATCGAATCCCTCCTGTTCTTCAATCAAGTTTCTTTGATTCGATTGGTTTTGATCGATCGACTTATCTCGTAATCCCTAAAGTGGAAGTTAAATGCACTATCTCGTTAGTAGTAGTACTAGAAAACGTAAAATATTAAATGGTAAAAATTAGATTGAAAATTAGAGGAAAACTTAATATGAAGTTAAAATGTAAAAAGTAAAAATATAACCTTTTGAATTGCAATAGATGAAAGGAAACTGAAAACCAAGGAGACACTTAAGCAAATAAAAGAATAATAGTGACCGACTTAACCGTCCAATCGTTTGTACTTGTCTTCTAAGATAATTACCAATGGCAGAATTTCCTTGTTTTATAACTTTCTTTATGTATTCCATTAATACTTTCTCATTAAATACAAACAAAAATTGAAAATATTAATTTCTTAGTTATTTCAAAGTAGAATTCAATTTTCCTGCCTCTATAAATACTCCCTCAACCCTTTTCATTCCCTTCACACTGACCCATCTCAGATTTGGTCTCTTCTCACATTGAATCTCTCTCTCTCTCTGTCTCTCTCTTTGGAATTTTCTTGTTTCCTCCTTCGACAATGTCTAGTTCTGAATCTGAACAAAACATTCCGACACTTAAAACTCCATTCATCGAAGAAACAGAGACAAAATTCCCATATCGTTCTTCTCATGTTTTAACAGAAGCAAAATCCATAGCCGACATCGCATTTCCTATGATTCTTGTCGGCTTTTTAATGTACTCTCGTTCCATGATTTCCATGTTGTTTCTTGGTCGATTAGGTGGTTTAGCCTTAGCCGGTGGTTCACTTGCTATTGGCTTTGCTAATATCACTGGCTACTCTCTTCTCTCTGGTCTTTCTATGGGTATGGAACCCATTTGTGGTCAAGCTTTTGGTGCTAAAAAATTCAAACTTTTAGGCCTTACCCTTCAAAGAACCATCATTCTTCTCTTGATTTCTTCACTACCCATTTCATTTTTATGGTTTAATATGAAGAAAATCCTTCTCTTTTGTGGTCAAGACGTTGATATTGCCAATGAAGCTCATTCCTATATCCTCTGTTCTCTCCCTGATTTAATTGCTCTATCTTTTCTTCATCCTTTAAGGATTTACCTTCGTAGTCAATCCATTAATCTCCCTCTTACTTATTGTGCTATTATAGCCATTCTATTTCACATCCCAATTAATTACCTTTTCGTCTGTGTTTTCGAATGGGGGATTCGCGGTGTCGCTTTAGGAGCCGTTTGGACTAATTTCAACTTCGTTGGATCACTCGTCGTCTTTGTCTTGTTCTCCGGCGTGTACAAGAAAACATGGCCCGGAATGTCGTCGGATTGTTTGACAGAGTGGAAATCGTTACTTGGGTTAGCAATTCCAAGCTGTATATCGGTTTGTTTAGAATGGTGGTGGTATGAAATCATGATTTTGTTAAGTGGGTTCATGTTGAATCCTCAATCCACAGTGGCTTCAATGGGGATTTTGATACAAACCACTGCTTTAATCTACATTTTCCCATCATCGTTAAGCTTTGGAGTATCAACGAGAGTGGGAAATGAATTGGGTGCAAATCATCCAAACAGAGCAAAATTAGCCGCCATTGTTGGACTCTGTATAAGCTTCTTCTTGGGAATTGCAGCATTGGTTTTCGCTTTCAAAATCCGGAAAGTATGGGCGACAATGTTCACCGAAGACATACAAATAATCGAATTAACATCGTTAATTCTTCCGATCATCGGACTCTGTGAATTAGGGAACTGTCCACAGACGACAAGTTGTGGGGTATTAAGAGGAACAGCAAGACCAAAATTGGGAGCGAACATAAACTTAGGATGTTTTTATATGGTGGGAATGCCCGTGGCGATATGGCTGAGCTTTTATGGCGGTTGGGACTTCAAAGGGCTGTGGATTGGGCTGTTGGCAGCGCAGGCGAGTTGTGCAATGACGATGCTGTGGGTTCTGGCTCGAACCAATTGGGAAGAACAGGCGGAGAGGGCTAAGGAATTGACTAAAAATGGAATGGAGGAGATTGAGAATGACGATGAAGAAGAAAGTCAGGAACTTGATGAAGAACAAAAAGAAGAACAAGAAGAACCAGAAGAAGAAGAAGATGAAGACGACGACGATGGTGATGAAATAAAAGAGTGTTTGAATTCAAAGAAAGGAAGTGATATGATAGTGTGAAGTGAAAAGGTTGAATAAGGGTAGATTTGGGAATTTTGACACAGCTAGGAATGTTTTTTCTTTTTCTTTTTGAGTAAAAAAAAATGTTCTTTTATTGTATAGGATAGAAGAAGGGTATATGAAAATGAGGACCAATTTTATTGATGGTGTTATTATCCATAGCATAGTGAATATAAATTGAGTTTCTCTCTCAATCTCTCTCTCTCTCTCTCTCTCTCTCTCTCTCTCTCTCTCTCTCTCTCTCTCTCTCTCTCTCTCTCTCTCTCTCTCTCTCTCTCTCTCTCTCTCTCTCTCTCTCTCTCTCTCTCTCTCTCTTAGTAGATGTTGTTTATTTGGAAAAAAATGAGGTGGTTCCATTGTCGAGAATGAAATGTATATCATCAAAAAATAATAATATAAAAAAAAAAAACGAATGTTTTTATTAGATTTAGTACAGTGTAATGGTTGTGTGTTATTGGAATAATGGAATCATTTGTGGTGTTTATAGTATGGTGATACTCTAGAAACGTTTGATTTAGTTAATTGATTTTCTTTTAATACCTATTTTGTATATCAAAATTAAAATTGATCAATGGTCTCTCTTCTAATTTTCTCCCTTAATTATCTATTTCTATTCATGCTTAATTTGTATTATAATATTGATAACTCAACTTTAAAAAAAGTTATCTATTTCTATTAATGCTAACTTGCATTATAATATTGATAATTGAACTTTAAAAAGGAAAATCCAATTCGTTTAATTTCAATCCTTCTTCTATTTTATAGTTGATTATGAATAAACATAGTATATTTTTAGTTAAAAATTCATAAATAGACATGATTTTGAATATAATATATATAAATTGAGTGGCTCTTTTATTTATTTTCTAATTTATTTAGTTAATAAGTCTACATTTTATAAAGTAATTTTTTTTTTGAAATCCAACTATAATCCCTAACAAATATTTGTATGAAAATATAAAAGGAGAATAGGTTTTTTTTTTTTTTTTTTTAAATTATTATTATTTTAAATAATTTTAATCGAATAATGGGTGTGTGCTTTTTGAATAGTTGAATATTTGTAATTGTAGCAAAGCTTTTGATCAAGAGGAGATAAGAATGTCAAATTTGGGTGTTGATAGGAAGAGAGATTTTTTTTAGGACTGAGAGTTTAGCAAAGATGTTAATAGTGATTAATTACACTATTGAATTATAAGAGATCTATTGTTTTAGTATGTGTATTATGATTAGGGTAAATGAAGTCAAGAAATGTGTTAGAAATTAGGGTTGATATATACAAGGAATTTATGCTAATTTTGAGCCAAACTTAATTTGTCGTATTCTTACGCACGTGTTATCTGAATATGCATCTTTTAAAAGAGACACGCTACTATTACTTTCATGTAGCTTTTTAATAAGAAATTGAATTTCTTACTAAACATGCATGCATTTCAATTTCCCAAAACATGCAATAAACGACACTCTGTTTCAATGACGAATGGACCGTCAAACGTGATTCCTCCGCTTTCCCCTCAACTTTATTCCTTTCGTCCCCTCATTAAGTAGGTAGTTTTTTTTCTCCTTCAAATTGTCTTTAGCTAACTTTTTTCACATTATTTGAGCTGTCATAAATCCTGATAACTGTTTGTTTGTTTAATTATTCATTCATAAATTTTACCTCGAGGAAGTTCACTCATATTTAAATAAGAAACTAAATTATATAACTTTTATCATATTTAAACTGATAACATTTACTCTAAATTTAGTCTTGAAGAATTCTTTTTTTTTTTTTTCCTTTCAATTATTGCACTTGATCTTTGCCCAAAAGGCTATATGATATATCCCTAAGCAAACCTACGTTATATTATATTAGGATTTTTTTTTACCGATCTAAAATACAACATTAAATTATATATAATACTATTTCACGTTGAATACTTTGTTGTAGTTATGAAACCCTAATTAAACCTCACTCCAAAAACAAACAAACAAACCCTAAATAAGAAAAGGAAAGTACACCAATTTTGGTTATTGTCATTAAATTGAAAGGGATTTTGTATGACGAGTATTTGTGAAAGATGTCAAATTCAGGTATGATATAAATGGGAAGATGTTGTTAAAGGCGACCGTTTCGCTAAACAAACCCAAGAAAAGAACGGGATATGCGCTAGACATGCATTATTCTGTAAAGTTGAATCATATATGTGATTTGTATGATTCAGAGCGACACGTTTATTTAAATGTATGTTTCTCTGATAAACGTTCGTTACAACTTTAAATGTAACTTTTAATGAATGGATTTTTGCCAAAAGAAATCAAATTTCAAATATTACACATCTCTTCCAACAATTAGTTTGAATTATTCTCAATCATCTCTTAATTAAGCATCCTTAAAAGTGCAAAACCTTGAAATTAGAACAAATTAAAATCAAAACTCAAATCTAATCTTTGTAACATTTTGAAATAAATTACATTTTTCTTAAAAACAAGGATGAATTGAAATATCTATTAATAACCATATATGATATAAATAAATTTAGAGTACATTTACAACTTTTATTTCATATACTCTCCATGTTATGTTAGAGTCTTCTTTTCAAATATTCTTTTCTCGATTCTCAAATATTCAACTATTATATCTTTTCGTGTTAATTATATTAAATCTAACGACATTTTAAAAGTAATTAATAACCACTAAATTATGTTTGAATTGATATTTGATTTTTGAAAATAGTTTAGAATATAAAATTTTAGAGACCTCATATGATGTTCATAATGGTACATAGATCACATACAATAATACCCTTCATTATCTTTCATTGTCAAATGATTTTAAAATGAAATGGTAAGAAAACTCGATTGTTTTAAATCTAATTCCAATCATCACCAACAAATGACCCACCGTATATCTAATCCACAACTATAAAATTCATAATCTAAGCATTTAATTTCTTTGTAAATCAAAATTTTCTTTCACCCCTCGTGTTTTTAAATTAACCTAAACAAAAGGTAAAAACACATGAAAAGTTATGTCTCATATTATTTTTACTCTCACAAAGTAGATCATAACTCTATATTTAGAAACCACGTTTTGAATATGTGCATATATATATATATATATAAAACATATTCAAATGATAACGAAGGAAAATAAGAATTCTTTTTCTTTTTTAAAAGATAATAATAATAATAATAATAATAATAATAATAATAATAATAATAATAATAATAATAATAATAATAATAATATTTCATTTTGATTGAATTTAGACATCTTCTTCCGTGTCGTGATCGTCCAAGTTTCATCCCAAGACTGTGGGAAATATGAGCTATCCACATTTGATTGATTTATATAAATATAAAAAACCAAGCGGCAAAATTTAATGCTTTAGTCTTTAATTCCAACATACGTATGATGTTTTCAAAGGAGAAAAAAATAATCTTTGAAAGAGACTTCGAAAATCTGTTTAAGATTGCCTTTGTGAGTTTAATTTTTTTTAAAAAAATATATACAATCGTTTTGACTGTTCTATAAAATTAATTAATTATTACATTATTAAATAAAAAAATGATTTGCACTTACTCGTAAGATCATATTGAGATTATTGAATAGAATTAATGCAATAACATTGATTATTAATTAATTAGATTGTTTAATATACTCCACTCCAACATCCATACAATTGTCTTTAAAGTTTCATTAATACCATTAATTCTTAAACTTTCAAAATTAAGTATTAAAAAGAATCTACATTTCATCTCACCTTTCATTCTTCCTTTCTTTCTCTCTTTTGTTTGATCCTTGTACAAACCAGCACTTCTTTTTTAACTTGTCTAGCTTTCTTCAATACCCTCTTATGAGTCCTTCCTCCATTCTTCAATTCCAAAAACCACCTAATTCAATCCAAATATAAAGGTTATGGAAAAAAGAAGAGAGCATAGTGGAACCACATACCATTTTCATACTTACACAGTTTTAATAAAGTCATGCATTATAACTATGTGTGAGATAATTAATATACGTCATTTGGCTTTATGTCCTAATTAATATACTAACAGTATAGGTATTTTTTTAAAAAAAGTTTATTAACTAAACTTCTGTATTGATCCATGTGTGATAGTCGAATATTCTTTTTTACAATATAATTAATAAAAAAAAAAGTTATTTAGATCAATTGCTCGAAACTATTATATTCTTTAAGAAAAAAAGTATAATAAAAGTACAAATTCAGGTATTTATTTTTCTTTTATAATTGAGAAATAAAATAAAAAAGGTTGTTCGTGTTCCCAACAGCCGACATAGATTTTATATATCGATCTTTCACCTCTGAAAACGGCAAATAGAACAGCCGGCAAAAGAATTGCACCAAAATTTGTCTTTTTCTACGTCTCAAAATTTGCACCACGTGGCGTACAAACATTTCAATTAACTATTTATATATATATATATATATACTCACATACACTCACACTCAAATTTATTTATTATATGTATGGGTTTCCTTTTAACTTTTTAGGCGGCTTATAATTCACATTTAGAAAAAATAAAAATAAAAATTTTGTTCAAAGTCTTTAGTTCTGTTCTTGAAGGAGACATTTTTTATATTATAATATACTAAAACAATTTAAATCCTATTTTGCTTATTAATGTAAGTTTCACGTGAAAAACTTTGTCAATCCTTTACCAAATTTCATCCATCTAATTATTAATCACGTTCCACAACAGTCGGTTATAGCGAAATTAATTTAGTGATAATTAATATGATTTTTCATTTTAAATATGGAAGGTTTGAATTTAACGATAATCGGGTATGGTTTTATTTTCTAAATATTGGAGATTTCATTCACGACTATTGTACAAGATTAATTTTAATAGTATTAAAACATTGTACATATATTATTTATAGTACAAGTTTTTGGGAAAGTGAAAATATTTTGTAAATTAGTTTCATGTGAACCTAAAAGCTAATATATAATTTGCATATATATAATAGAGAGGCATGAACTTGTGAACCCTAATTCTAGATCTACTAAATATATAGAGATTAGTCATAGATTTAAATTATTTGTTCATGCATGTATGTTGCCATGTTGAGAGTAACAAAACAAAATCATTATTTAAATTTAATATTTTAAAAATGAGAATTTAAATTAATTAAAAATATTGATTTTATCATTAAAAATTTAACTTTATTATATATAATAATATAATAATATAATTAGTATTTTGTTTTTGTTTGTATTGTCATTCCTATCCAATTCACAATTTGGTAAGGTAGGGTCAAAATTAATTTCAAATTATTGGTTTATTCAATCTACCAAAACTAATGTGATTATATATTATCATATTGATACTGAAGTCACTTTTCAAATTTCTCATTCTAATCTTTTTTTCCTTTGGTTCCATTATAATTGACATTGAAAGGTTGTTTGTTTGTTTTTTTTTTTTTTTTTTTTAATGTTTAACATTGTTGGTTGTGTTGAATATAATATCATTGTTGGTTGTTAATTTCCTATAACAACAATCCCTAGTTGTGTGGTTTGGATAATATAAATTATTATGATTTAGATCTAAATTTGAAATTTCAACTCCTAATTAACAAGGGTGTATTTAATGTCATATCACCATTTTAATGAGAGAATATTGCTTATAGTTTTTTAACAAGGTGACATATACACAATAGTCTTGAGAATATCCCCCTTCCTCCATATTCTACTCCTCCCTAATCGAACCTATCTACTTTGAGCTTGATAATTTACTTAATGACGGTGAAGCTTTTGATATCTTTACAATCTTTTTCTTCATATCGATGAGGCTTATAAGTTCAGTAGTATGCATAAACTTTGGGAGTTGTTTTTTCTCTCATGTTCGTCGTGCATGTGTCTACCCTTTTCACACACCCTTTACCTTTAGTAATCTACTTTCATTGTCTCACGGAATGTTGGATGTTTACTGTTGTTATTTGGTTTCTCTATTAATTATTTAAAACTAAAAAAGTAATCTTCATGTGTAACCATTGCCGCTGGACCAAAAGGATTCAGAACAAGTAATTGGGCTTTGCGCGCTAGCCTCAATTCAAAATGGATCCTATCTGATTTGGTTTGTATTTTTACTCTTTTTCTGGGTGTTGCTTATCGATTCTGCTTTCGGTTTTATTTTCTTTTACTGATGTTCTTTCTGCTGAGGCTTTTATGATTGATGATCTTCTCCTTACAAACGTATGAAATATAATCTTCTGCATTATAACAGGCTGTTCTTGACGTTTTTATTGAAATGGTTATGTCTATCGTAGATAAAAATATGGTAGAATGTTCTGAAGTAAAAAGAATGTTAGATTTCACGTATTTATGAGTAGCAGGTCATTAATCATAAATGTTCTTGGGAAGAGGTCAGGGAAAAAGAAATTTGATACTAAATACTAAATTCATTGTCGGTTCTAAGGTGTGGTTGTAAGAAACTTCGTAGTCTGTTTCTTCAAAATTCAATTATATCAGCAAATGTTGTGGTCACTCTGGGCCCGTTTGGTAACGTTTCTATTCTCTGTTTCTTGTTTCTTGTTCCTTGTTCCCTGTTTCCTGTTTCTTCTTTTTTTAGAACAAGAAACAGTAATGCGTTTGATAACTGTTTCTATTTTTTGTTTCTTGAAAAAAAAAAAAGAAACAGAAACAAAAAAGTGTTCGATAACTGTTTCTTGTTTATTGATTTTCTTCTAGATTTATTTTTTATTTTTCACATCTACTTCAATTAAACATTAAACAAAAATATAGGTCTATCCATCAAACATAACAAATAAAATTATCAAAAGTTTATTCATTTAATACGAAGAAGTATCAATGAACGAATAAAAATAATAACATAAACATAAAATTATATTTATCCTTCAAATGTTACCAAATTTGATTGGCAATATCATCTCTTACTCAGGCAATTTCTCTTTTTAATCCATCAATTTCTACAATCTCATTGTTATTTCGTGACATCTAGAATTTAATATTAATTTTAAAGTAAGTTATTATGTCTTCAATATTCAGAATTGAAAGAAACAAAACAAAATTTAACCTTTAACTCTTAACCTATGATGCTTTAGAGAAAAACTCACAACGAAAATCCAGATTTGCACAAAGAGAAAGATGAAAACTATGGATCCGACGAAGAGGAACAATCAGGCAAAAACTATGGATCCGACGAAGAGAAAGAGTTCGGGTTGTCGAGAAAGACGGTGAGAGGTGAAGAGGAAGACAATGTGCAAAGAAAAACGATGAGTAAAAGAGGAAGAGGATGATTATTTGGAGAAGACGATGGAGATAAAAGGAAAAGGAAACCAATAAAAATAATTGAAAAAAGAAAAATGAACCAATAAAAATAATTGAGAAAAAGGAAAATAAAAGAAATAAAAATAATTGAGAAAAATGAAAATAAAAGAAATAAAAATAATTGAGAAAAAGAAAAAAGCAAATAAAAATAATTGAGAAAAATGAAAGGAAAAAAAATAATTGAGAAAAAGGAAAAGGAAACAAATAGAAATAAATTGAGAAAAAGGAAACCAATAAAAGCAATTGAGAAACGGAACAGAAGAAACTACTTTTTTTTGTTCCCAATAATTCTTTCTAAAATGAGAAACGTTTCTACTTTTTTTGAGAACGAGAAACAAGGAACGTTATCAAACACTTCTGTTTCTTAAAAAATGGAAACAGAAACAAGAAACAGGAAACAAGAACGTTACCAAACGGGCCCTCTATATATAAACATATTTTGGGCAAAAACATTGTAGTTAAGAGAATTAAAATATGATGAGAAACTCAATAAAGTTGGTTTCATTTGGATTATCGTTGTTGTGCATTTTGGGAATAATACAAATATGTGAAGCATTGGGAAAAGATCATCCTCTATTTGTGTTTGGAGATTCAATTTATGATGTTGGAAATAACAATTACATAAACACAACCACCATTTCTCAGGCCAATTTCCCTCCCTACGGCCAAACTTTCTTCAAATTCCCCACCGGAAGATTCTTCGATGACAGACTCATTCCTGATTTCATTGGTATATGATATAATGTAACAATTGAATGCAGTTATAATCCATGGATCAAAGTTGGTTTAACCAGTTTCGATCGATCGACGAGGTATATGTGACGAACGAGTAATGCTAACAAAAACATTAGAAATTTCCCCCCTAAATGTGGTGATTTTTTCAGGTGGTAACTTTGAGAAGGCAGGTAGATTATTTCAAAGAAATGGAAAGGAGTTTGAGGAAGAAACTTGGAACTTCAAAAACAAAGACATTACTATCAACAGCCGTTTACTTAATCGCCATTGGAAGCGGTGACTATGATGCTTTTGATCCAAAATCCAATTCACTTTATCAATCTTACACAACACAACAATATGTTGATTCAGTGATTGGAAACATGACCCGTTTCATCAAAGTAAACACATCAAAATTCAAATTAATGTTCTTGCTTTTGTTTTGTTCTGTATTATCTTTGATTTGAGTTTTAGTTTTAATTACTTTTTAGGAAATTTACAAGACAGGAGGTAGGAAATTTTCAGTGCTAAATATTGGGCCTATTGATCATTTGCCTGCTGTACAAGAAGCTATTATATCTCATTATAGAACTCCAGCTTGGTTGGAACAATTCAAAGCAATTTATTGTTTTGCACAACGAAAAACTTCCTAAAGGACTTCTATATTCTCATACTGATTTCCACACTGCTATCAGTAACATAATCCACCACCCAACAAAATACGATACGTTGCATTTATATCAAGTGGTTATTAGAGGCACGTAGAATTTCCAATCTGTTTATAATGTCGTCGTAGTGTGATTGCTCCTAATAATTGATAACTTGTTTGAAAAGGTACGAAAGAAGTGAAGAGTGGATGCCGTGGAAGTGGGGCATTTAGAGGAAAGAGTAGCTGTGGAGGGATGAGAGGCATAAAAGAATATGAGTTATGTAAAAATCCAGAGGAGCATGTTTTTTGGTGCCAACCATGGAACTCATAGAATATACAAGTTTATAGCAGAAATGATGTGGACTGGGACTTCAAATATTACCACTCCAATCAATCTCAACTCCTTATTCTACATGTAATATAATGAAAATGAATTTAGTACTGTATTGACCAGTTTAAGTAGAACCCCATATTAATGTTCTGTATGAAACATTCTGCACAAGGTGAAGAAAGGGATCAGTGTCTTGTTCTTTATCCAGTTCATAGAGAGCATCAAATAAGCCATTTTTATGAAACAATTGCATTACAACGAAACAAGATTTGTTAAGATGACGTTCTTTTGTAATTTAGACTGATCTATTTGTAATGACTTTCCAAGTACTCGTAAAATCATTCGAAACAGGATCTTGGATCTTCCTTTAGCGAAAGTGGTCAAAAAGAGACTAAACAACACAAGCCAACTCATACATATACACTATTTGTGACAACTGAAGTTAAAAAATTTAAAGCATTCGTTTCTATTCAAAAGATTCTAAATATATCGTTGGAAAATAGAGGACAGTACAATCAATGGAAAGTAGTTGGTTATATTACCTACAGTTTGATAGCAGATACCTGCAAGATATTGAATCGATGAAAGCGTGTTTTCCTTTTTATTGGGAAGTTGAAAAGAGGTAATATGTTAAAAAGATCTACCAAACTCAATAATGGGAAGAAGAAACTGAATTCACCATGATTCTAAAACTATACAAGGAACATGTGATCCACTGTCAACAACTCTTCACATTAACAAAATTCAATCAAGATGTCTTGGCAAAAGACAGTATACCTCCATGAGACTAGCTTCTTTTGTTCAAGTAAACTGCAAGAAAGAATAATAAAAAAATGAAATATTTCTTTCTTTCCTCTTAAGAGCTTAGCTTGCTCTGATATGTTCATGCATGTCGTGGAGGAAGGAAATCAAAGCAACTGAATCAACACTCACTAGTATTTACCCTAAGTTCAATGATAAACGAATATCACAAATATCTTTTTATTTATATTTCTGATTCATTGATACCACTGGCAACTTATATAGCTGATAAATGAACATCATTAATACATAACCTAAGTCATACCACCAATATTATTGACATTATTGATATCCTAAACATCTATCTAAATTATGTCAAATGATTTATAAAGATTCGTATATATCATTTAATATGTATCTAAGTTATATAACTAATATCATAGTTTTATATGCTAGAATTACCAAACTATACCGCAAATATCATCCGTATTAATAGTTTCTATTTACAATGGTTTTTTTTAACATTTTTTTCCCCTTAATTTAAGGTTTAAGCTTTTAAAAATTTGAGGTGGTTTTGAAACTTTTGAAAATTTAAAATTATTTTTTATGCAAAATACAAAATTCGAGAACATTTTGATTTTTGTATAATTAATCCTTAACATTGGATTAATAACAGAGAATTGTTATGGATAGTAAAAAATAAAAAGAAAATTATTTACAAAATATAACAAAAATGATTTAAATGGGCTACCGAGACTTTCATGAATTTTTTCTATAAAGAGACTACGATAATTATAAGAATTATTTTGAAAAATCATAAAATTAATTAAAATATTTGCAAAATATTCGCAATAATAATTAATAACATTTTGAAAAATTTTGTTGTTTAAAATAAATTTCTAACCGTAATAAGATTTTTTTATAAAGAAAAGTAAGTATTTCTGTAGCGTCGGCCCATCTTTCTCCTTCCGTGAAGAAAACAGGCAGCAGCTTTGTGCTTCAACCTTCTCCTCCGATCGCCTGCAGTCTACCGCACGCCATCGACCGTCGCGGAAGGAACAAATTGAAGAGAAAATGAAGAAAAAGAAAGGAAATTTTTGGATATGGATGATGTTGTCAGTGATTTTCAGGCTCCTTATGATATATTTTCCCAATCTGAATCTGTCCTCTCGGCCCGAGGTCGCCACACCTCTAACAAGCATTCATCGATGTACTTTACTCTCTCTTTTCTCTAGAGATTCTAGATATGCTTGATTCTTACTTAATTTATGCTCATGAGTTTTGCTCCTTTTTAATGTTCTGCAGTGGCTGAGGGTTACTGGTTGAAACAGTCGTCAATGTCTCCCTATACAGGTTTTCCTGTTTCCCTTTTGTATTCAATCCAAATGATTGCTTCTGGAGTTGGCTGATTGTATTTGGTTATCACTGATAGTGAGAATGACTTTGCCTATTTGTTTGAGTAGGATCTATGTATCATGGCTCTCCTCTGTTACTGTCTCTTCTAGGGCCATTGACTGTCAAAAGGTAAGAATCAGCCTCCAAAAGGAAATGTGATATTGAATTTCAGACTAGTGTTTGATTTCTTTCTGTAGTTGAACTAAGCTGAGTACTTAAATTTAAAGTATTTCGTGCTCCGCATTGTGTAACTTAAGAATTTCTGGATTACTGGACAGATAAGCTTGCCAGTGCATAGAACGCCTGATTTTGTTGTGATTTCTGATACTCTATGATGATTGTCTAATGATGATGCAGGATTAAAGGGCAACCAGACCATCTTTTATGCAGGTGAATTTTGCATTTCTTTTATTTGCGACTAAGATTGATTTATTCACTCGAGAGGTTGTTATTAAACATTTGATAGTGAATGGGTTTCTGTGAAGATTTGTTTTCGAATTTGTCTTGGACATCGTGCTGTGTACATTTTGTACCTAATTTATTTGTGAAATTTTCTTCTTCAAGCTTTAAGATTTTCATTTAGTTAAGATGGTACTGTTATCTATTCAGGCTGTTAATATGTATGTATTGTTGGATAGTTTTGCTTTTGTGGTTGCAGATGTTCTGAGTGCGTTGCTTATTCGTGGAATTGGTCAGAATCTTCAGAGGGCATACTATCAAAGTTTGAAACTACTAAAAGTTAAATTATCAAAAAACTCAGGTACTTGTCAACTGTTGGAAGTGCAGTTTTACTATCTAGTTATATTTGCTTGACCTATGTGATTACAGTAGATTCTTGCAAAATGATGGAGCTTAGCAATGAGGATTTGGGATTCACTTGTTAGGACACTGCAGCAATACTGAAATTCAAAGTTGCATTGCGTTCTTATAAGTTACAAAGGGAGCATTTGGGAAAAGCACGTGGAACATGGCTTTTTGATTGATGTAGTAATAGGAATAATATGCACACACACACACATATACATATTATTTTTTCTTTTAGGAATGAAATTACAAAAGGGGAAGTTCTGTTTTCTGGACGACATCAGTATAGATCTGGTTTCTCTTATATAGTCTTTTTTTGCATCGCCATTCAAATGAGTACAGCCTTTTGATCTGGATATATATCGACATACTTGTATGTGTGTTACATTCCTTTCTTTTATTATTTGCTTATGAGTAATGTCATTTTTTTAATGATAACAGAGATTTTCCCAGCTGGAGATATTGCTTCTCTTGTGTACGTATGGAATCCTTTCACAATAGTTGCATGTGTGGGTTTGTCCACATCTCCAATCGAGAATCTAGCCATTGTGCTTACTCTTTATGGAGCATCAAAAGGCAAGAAGTTGGCAGTCTTTGCTTTGTAACAACAATTTTTTCTCTTCCGTCTTTTGAAAAAGCCCAATTTCTAGACAAGAGTCGTACACATTAATTTCACCAAAGCTTCAATTGTGCCATTGTCATATTGAAGTAGAAGCATTACGCTATATGTATATCACTTATTAGATTACCACGAATCACATGTTTTTGTGGCTGAAAATATGTATTTTATATTTATTATAATTGTTTTTTTTTTTTAATTGTGAACCTTTCATTTGATAAGATGCATCTCATGTAGTACAGGACAGGTTCCGTTGGCTGCTTTTGGATTTGTCATGGCAACCCATCTATCTCTTTATCCTGTAATTCTGATAATTCCGGTATGATAGTTCTGTCTAAGGTTTTTGTAAGCCAATATATGATGTGCATCCTGATGGATTCTTCTAATATAGTTGTCATGGTCTCCTTCCCCCCAGGTAGTCCTTCTATTAGGTAATGGCTTAGATGCTCCTCCTAGGAAATTCTTCTTTGAAAGGACTCGTAGTAGAGTTGTTGAAAGACCTTCAAATGATAGCTGTAGTCAGCAAGAGGAAGTGATCAATCAGCCTGAAGTACCAAATGGTTTCTCACTGAGGCCAGTCATGTATTTCTTATTATGGGTTTCTTTATTTTCTGCTTATCTGCTGCTTCTCTGTGGTGTATCTCTCAAACAGTTTGGTGGACTGTGGGAGATGTTTAGAAGGTATGAATTTTCTTATTTAGAATTTTCCATCTTATCTTTGTTAATGTCTATTTACACTTCACATTTCTCTTACCAAAATGCTTCTATCCCTGTTTTATCCAGTTTACTACTAGTCTCATCGTGATAAGTAATGAATATGGCACATTTCAGGTCCTCCATCACTCTCCCTTGGTCTTAAAGAGGATGGGGAGGTGTCACTTAGTGGATTGCTAGTCGGCTTCCAAAATACTGTGTAGTGTGCTCATTATCATACCAAAATATGAAAGTAAAAAGTCAAGTAACCTGGTGCGGCTGATGAACAATAACACATAGTTTGATAGTTAACAATATTTTTCTAAGGTGTTGTCCATGAAAGTTAAATCCACCTATGAGAAAGTTGGGTTCTTTTATATCAATGTTTTAGGTTCTTAAGGTAATCCCATTTGTTACCATGTAACTAACATGAACTTGAAATGTTATTCTGAGTATCCAGCATATGTATTACTTAGCTGATGAATGTATTGCGGGTTATTGCAGCACATATGGCTTTATTCTCACCGTGCAAGATTTGTCCCCTAATATTGGAGTTCTATGGTGAGTTCAACAAAATGTTAGATGCTTGTTAAAAAGTTATTTCTATGCATAAAGTACTGTGCGAGTCTGACTACCAACCGATCTTTTTGAATGCTTTTTACAGGTACCTTTTTGCAGAAGTGTTTGAGTTCTTCAGGGACTTTTATTTAATAGTGTTTCATATCAACATTTTGTTTATGATATTGCCATTGTCCATACGTCTCTGCCATCGACCTTTGTTTCTGGCTTTTGTGCTTCTTTCTATTTCTGCCATGTTGAAGTCTTACCCTTCGGTATCCTCTGGTCTTGTCTTATAACTTTATTTATCACTAATATTTATTACACTTCTTTACATTAAGCTCCGAGTTGAATAGGTAATCTTTTCTTGTCCTTTTGACTTCTTTTAGGTGGGAGACTCAGCTTTGTACTTAAGTTTTATGGGATTATTTATAGACGAATTAGTTGGTAGGTACTTGTTTGGTTCTGGTTACTGCACTTCCAACCTCATCTGATTCTTTAATCAATTTTGACCCCATTCCTATGGTACATATACAGATTTGGAGTTCTCATTCTTTCTATTCTGTGGGTATATTGGGATTTCCCTGCTCAGCCCTGTGATGCACAACCTTTGGATATGGAGGGTATGCCTTCTTTGACACTAATATTAATTTGAAATGGAAAGACCTGAACTCTTTTAACCAAACGAGTTCACAAAATTGCAGGGAACTGGCAATGCAAATTTCTACTTTGCAAATGCTATGGCTTATGCTTGCTTCCAGGTTGGTCTTTCTCTGCTCGAATGTACAATTTGCACTTCAATATCACAAGCACTACTATGATTCTCCACGTTTCACTTGCTGAAATATTATCATTATTATAATAGCATATTCTGAAGCTCTCCTATTATTGCATATTGCAATGGGCCTTAGCTCCTAGTATTTAATAGGGATAGTTGCAAATGTAGCAATTGTATTCAAAATAATTAAGTACATAGCAACATTTTAAAACAATTGCAAATATGGCAAAATCTGTCAAAATCTGTCAAAATCTATCAATGATAGGAATCTATTACTGATAGACCATGTAGCAAATGTTGGTCTATCGTTGATAAACCATAAGAGTCTATCAACGATAGAAGTCTATCATTGATAGATTTTGCTATATTTGCAATTTTTTAAAAATGTTGCTACATACTTAATAATTATTCTAAAACTTGCTACCCGTTGTAATTTCCCTATTTATTAATATTACTATTAACTTATGGGTTGTTCAGCCCACTGGGATTAATGTGTTGGAATCGGTAAAGTTAGTTTGGGTTTGTATTCAGCCCACTGGGATTAATGTGTTGGAATCAGTAAGTTAGTTTGGGTTTGTGGTGTAGAGTTTCTCATAAATGTGAAAAGTAGAGAAAGAAAAGAACGTGGAGTTATTCGATAAATGTGAAAAATAGAGTTCTTCAATAAATATGAAAAGTGGAAAAAGATGAAAAATAATTGCACAAAGTTGTGGGCAAAACGATCCCTTAGGTCCTAATATGTTCAAATCTCGTCACTGCACTTGAACTTGCTAATTTGCATTTGGGCAAGAAAATGGGTTTGTTTTATTCAAATGCATAGCATGTGTACATGATCTTTAGAACCAATTTGTTCAATGTTTAGTAATTTTGTGGATCACTGCTTGTTTTCGCGTACAGATCGTTCTAGTGGTTGAGAGTGTAAGTACAATGCTGAATCATGATCGGAAGCTAAGGAAGCTATCTGCAATGAAGCTTTCACGATAGATAGTTAAACTCCAAGTTATAGCACCCAAAACCTCAAAGAAAAATTACCCTTTTGTAATGGGAAAAGAATTATTGATTACCACTTACCTCAACTTTGAACCTCTTTTCTCTCATCAGATTAAAACTGGTAAAATCAATTACCATCTACTAATTGGATTTTTTTGTGTATTTCTTAGATTTGTAATTTTTTGTAGACGTTTATGTAGTACTTTTTCTTTTTGGTGTTGACATTTTCTTCATGGTTTGAGATTTTTTTTTTTTTCTTTTTGTAAAATGTGAGTACTCGATTGTTTAGATCATGTGATGTAGTAGTTGGACCAAAGCTAAATTTTCCTCGAGAAATATGAAGTCACAGAAACATTTCAAATTACATTTATGTCACGGTTATTGATTCATAATCAAAGTTAGCATCAACGTAATGGATTTTCATTGATGAACAAATCATACTGGACTTTCATTTCATCGTGATGGTAACTAAACTACCCATGTTTTGATAAAAAGAAGATTTTGAATTTTTTTTTTAAAGTTATACTACAGTTTAAGTAACATCGAATTTTTTTTATTGGTATCATTATTGAGCAAATAGCATCCTAAAATTTTGGATTTTCTTTTTATATCTACTGAGAAAATAACATCTATCGAAAATTTATCGAAAGAGGTATGAAAGAAGGGTGAAGAGAGGATGCAGTTAAAGTTGGGCAATGAGAGGAAAGGATAGCTATGGAGGGATGAGAGGCAAAAAGGAATGAGTTATGTGAAAATCCAGAGGAAAATGTGTATTTCGATGCCAACCGTAGAACTGATAAAATCTACAAGATCAAACATACTCCTTATTCTACATATAATAATGAAAATCAATATTTAATATAGTATTTATTGTACTGAACAGTTTAAGTATGTACACCGATTAATTATAATAAGACAAGTATTTGTCCTGTATAAAACATTCTACACTCTGTTATGTCCTTTTTTACCTTTTTTCCTATGCACATGGTGAAGAAAATAATCAGTGTCTCTCTCAGAATGTTTGTGTTTTTTGTGTAATTCATGGCTTCTTCTCTTGTATCCACTTCCATGATTATGGTGATGCCTACTACCATGTCTATGGTTATGTTTTCTTTCACCTCTATACTTCCAAGTGGACCTCGTGAGCTCACTTTTGTGACAAAACGTATCCTCCCACCAGTCATAAAGAGGGTCAAATAAGCCCTTCTGATGTAAAACCCACAGTATCACAAGTACTGCATAGTAATTGAAACAAATTACGAAGATTTGATGCTTATTTGTAATATTTAGCCGACTTGTTTGAAATGATTTTTCAAAGTGTTGGATAATAGTTACCTATGGGGAAAGTGGCCAAGAAGAGACCAAACAACACAAGCCAACTCAAACATATATATTGTATGTGACAGCTGAAGTCGAAAAATCCAGAGCACTCTTTTCTGTTCAAAAGAGAAAAACATGTCATTTGAAAATAGAGGGGACGGTATGTCAATGGAAGGTAAATGGTTTTTGATAGCAAATACCTGCAAGATTTCCCAGTGACAAAGTCGATGACGCTTCCCCAAAACTGCTTCCAGGCGAGCTTGATTGAATCGATGAAACCATTTTCCTTTTTCTTGGGCAGTTGAAAAGGAGTAATCTATTAAAAAAAATTGTCAAACTCACTAATGGAAGAAGGATATATCCTTTTGATTGACCATGATTTTAAAACTGTAAAAGGAACCTCTGATCCATTCTCAAGGACAGTAGCAGTAGTAGCAAATTGGCATTCAGCTCTATCAACTTCACTAAAATCAGCATCCTTAAGTATGGCTGCACTATCAACAAAGAGCAGTTTTGTCCCAAATAATCTTGAATCTAAGCTAAATAAATTTAATGAGAAAAGAAGCAGAAATAGTTACTCATCTTACCAGCACAAACATATTTTGCTGCTTGATCAGTAGTTGGGTAGAGTTTAAACGAACGGCTAGCAATTTCATTTGGCTTCATTATATAATATTGTTCCTGAAATGATCTAGATTTTCATCAAAAACTCATCACATGAACAAAATTCTATCGAAATGTCTCCGCGAAAGACGGTACCTCCATGAGACTGACTTCTTTTGAACAAGTAAA
Organism: Cucumis melo; assembly: GCF_025177605.1. NCBI lineage: Eukaryota > Viridiplantae > Streptophyta > Magnoliopsida > Cucurbitales > Cucurbitaceae > Cucumis > Cucumis melo. The sequence continues at coordinate 23,200,905 of NC_066865.1, forward strand.
CTGCAAGAAAGAAAAATCCATCCAGTAGAAAAGAGTTTGCAGGAGAAAAGAAACAAAAAATTCTACGAGTGCATTTCTTGCCCCTTAAAGGCCCACTCTAATTATCATGGATGAAGGTAATCAAAGCAATGGTGTCAACGCTCATCCATTGGTAAAATGTTTTAAGGTTTAGGCCTTGATGGCCAATCTTAAGCTTCACTCAAGTATACCAACCATGTATCTATCTCATTGTAATAAAAGCTTAGTAAATACCGTTAAGCTGTAAGATGCTTCCACTTCTCCAGTGTTCTTAGTTGCAACTGTAGCAACTCCAAATTGTGTGAGGGCTTCAAAAGTTGGGATGTTGATGCTCATAATTTTCCCAGGACTCCTACATTAAAAAATAGTGTAGCTTAGAAAAAAATATACTTGGTTTAAACATGTCCTTGCCTTGTTTGAGTTCTAGATTTTTAAAATTGGTGTATCGTAGTATTCATATACCGAGTCATATTCGGCATGCAGTTTAATTACAAGAAGAGCTAACAACTAAGATTTGGATACATATCACTAACCTTTGGTAAACATACTCAACATCATCAGCACGCAATTCTATTACAAGATTTGTATTGAGAACTTCAGTGACTCCAATGGAGAACGAATGCGTCCCAGCATTCTACAACCCACCGAACACAAAACGTTTTAACAATATGAATACTCATGAATGAAGAATAATTCTATATCCTCCAATACTTAACTGGGTGCTGATTGATCCTCTCAAACCGTCCTTCCACTCCATATAATGGCAACTGATTCCTACCAATTCGACTCAAATCGGCCTTTCGAAAGTTGGGAAAACGTATCAGATCATATAAAAGTAGTCAATGTTAATATATACCCTTTCTTGATCTTGTAAAAGCTTACCTCCCTGAAATTCCATAATTGGTTGTGCAGACAACTCCAAAATGGGGATGTACAGAAATCAGGCTGGCCATTAAAAGTCTCATAACCAACACCAATTTTGTTGCATTCAAGACCATCTAAAGTAAACCTCACTCTTTCTAGTAGCATCCACATAGAGAAATTGTTACCTAAATTCTGTGGTTGACCAGGACCACCCTTCCATCACAATTGAAAGTTTTAAGCTTAGAAACAGAAGATAAGAACAGACAAGTAAACTCAAGCAAAGTTATATCAAGGCATGTTGGTTTTATGGTGGAATAAGCATATACCTGCCTGGGAATAACAAGGTAAAAGTCCTCAAATGATGGAATGTTTGTGTATCCAACAAGGTCCCCAATAAGATTAACCCGTAAGAAGTTATCATTTGACACCACTGTTCTATTTTCAGGACCCACAGACACTTCCTAGAAAATTAAATTTAATGTCAATCACTGAGAATGAGACCGTGATAATATTGAAGTTTTCTCTATGGGGTATCAAGGAAAACATACCGAAACTTTAGATCCTGACTTCACATGAATCTGAACACTGAATCCCAATGTCCATTGTCCAATACTAAAAACATGAAACCTAAGTGAGACAGAAACTCTAAGTTAGAATCTTGCTAGTAGTACACTTTCTTAAGGAGGTTCTAAGCTGAGCTTCAACTTCAAATTCATCCAACCATCCACACATTAATGTGTATGATACACACACATATATCAACATACATTAAAGTAACGCATGAATTGATTAATGCAACACCAAAAGTATTCTTCTTGGAATGACAAATTAATTATCAATAATTTAAAATTAAAAGAAAATGTATCGGCTAAGTTGTGTTAACCTGAATATAACTTAGCTGAATGGATTTTAGTTTGAGGTTCAAACCTCCACTCTTTAATGTTGTTAAACTCAACAAAATAAAAGAATAACAATGATGGTTAAGCTCCTAAACCAGTTTAAGATCTACGTGGTAAAGTATAAGTATTATCAAGACCCCATGATAAAGTTATGTTCTTAGAAGGGGTGCAACAAAAAAAGAGAAAAAAATCCAACTCCTAGATGATTATTTTACTCTAGTACTACTATATATCGATATTAAAAGGAAAAAAATGACAAAAAAGGAAGTTGAAAACATAAGCCATACCAGTCACCGGGAAAACGTAGACAATGTGCAGTGTTTGCCTTTCCCTTAATCATCTTGTCAACTTAGAAACAAAAGAGTTAGGATCACAAATCAGTGTTTGAAGGAACTAGCAACCGAAGAAATGGAAACCGAACTTACAAAAGTTCCCACACGACGTTGGCATTCGACGCTTTGCCCCACAAGGACAACATATAGGCTAAACAGATTTAACAAGAAACAAAGAAGAAATGAATCAGTATAACCAAAGGAAATCAAGACAATAGAAGCTTTTGTCAAATTGGTACCTGAGTGCTCTGAATTATATGTCCACTTTCATCTCTTAACCTACAAGAAAACATCAAACAAATTAATGTAAATCAAATACCTTTGGGGTTGTGTGGAAAACAAGTTAAAAAGACGGGCATAGCTTACCTCTCACATATTTGTACCACTCTCGCGCTAGCATCCGGCTCACATTTGCGAGTTGTAACATAAAATTCTTCAGGTTTATATGGAACATCCTGAGCATATTGTGTTCAAACACATAAAACATATACAAGTATCAAACTTCATAAATAGAGAACATCCAGATTAGAACTTCACCGCACTAACCACAAACAGATTATTAAAATTAGATACAAGGAAACAAAATCATAAGTGGGAATTACACGAATGTATGTTAGCTCATACAAAACAAAAGCGGGTGATTTGCTGACAGTCAAAACCGGGGGTGTTCTCAGGGTTTGCATCTTGTTTGTGGAGTTTTCTTCCACTTCTACTATTTCTGCTATAATGGAAGCCTCACCCCCACTCTGCAACATAAAAAGAAATCTTTGGAAACTATTGAAAAAAACCCAAAATGGGCACTAGAGAAGAAAACCATCCAATAGAATAAGAGAGTTATATAAAAGGGTCTTACAGAACCGCTAGGAACAGCCATGTTTAGGACAATTTTCTTGGTACAGTTGAGGCTATCAGAGTCAGAATTCCTCTCGCATTTCTCAAGTTTTGACTTGGAGAGGATTTGAACTCCGGAAATGGTTTGAGTTGCTAGAAAAATCAGAAGGAAAAATGCAAGGAGATTGCTGTAACCCATTACTTGGCATGATTGTGAGAGTCCGGATTTGAATTCTGAAAGAATAAGAAGAAGGGTCGGTTCATGGCAGTTACATAACTTCCAACAATAGGTGGTTAGAGGAATATTTATTTCGTATTAGTCACTTGGAAAGACAGAAACCCCCAATCTACTTTAGCAGAACCCATTTGGTTCATTCAATCTCAGAAGTGTACATAACCAAACCCATGAGTTTAATTGATGAAGAAAACAGAATAAATGCAGAATAAACCAATCCAGTGTTGAAATGATGAAATATGAAAATTCATATAGACTTGGCTGTTAACACATGCATAATTCTGCCTCTTTCAATAGATTCTCTAGCGTTAAGTTAACGTTATCAAAAACTATTTCCCTCGATTTTCTTAGAATTTTAGATCATCATATGATTCACATGTACTTAATTTAAAAGAAATAGGCAACCCTATTTGGTATGGAAATTATTAAACAAAAATATATTTATATAGTATTCGATGATTTTGATTTTAATAATGTATATGGAATAACGTAGGATGTCGGTGGGTGTAATGAGAACAAAAGTGGGTGCATAGAAATTCGTCAAAGCGGAGAAGTTTGACCCGGCGGTTAAACAGTTCTAATTGGCCGGCGGCTACTCTTCAATCATCACGTTGACCTCTTCTTTCAACTTTCTCACCTCACCTCACTTCACTCAATTTTGAAATACAATTTTGTTCAATTTTAAGTTTACTCCTCCAATTTTATATTGAAAATTATTAATATGTAGTTTCTAAATATGATCGTTACATATATTTTTATCTCATTATTCATTACTTTTCTAATATGGTATATTAGATGCCATTAGTCTCAAATGTATACTCGATCACGAAAAAAAAAAGATTTGGTCGAAGAATTCAAGATATAATCATTTTGAAGATTCCCTTCTAAAAAGATCTATAAAATATTATTTTGAGATAATATGTCTTGTTGTTGCTTACTTTTAAGATTGAACTTAATATTTATCTGGTAGTGGATGTTGCTATAGAATTAGGTCATTAGAAGGAACCAATAATTGTGGAAGCGAGAGAAGAAGTAAAAGAGTATGATTCGTGTGAAAAATATTATTGAAGAGTATGTTCTCTTTAATTTGATATTGTCTATTTTAAATGATGAATTATATGTTACTTGAATTTCAAATACCACTTCTCTTCGTGCCAACAAGCACTTCAATGTCATCTTCTTCTGACAATTGTTGCTTTCTACAACCTCTTGTTTGCATCGTCAATGGTGACTACTAACCCTCCATCAAATATTCTCTATTGTTCTTTTGTTGATAACAAATAACAACTTATCATCTCAATCATACAACCACATATATGTGTATGTATATTTCTTTTAGGCAATAAAAAAGGATACACAAAGATAACACTACCTATTATAATCCTTTTTCCAAACACATACTATCTATGGTAACACTACCATTCATAATTCTTCCCCCCAAACACATATTATCATAATACTAAAATTATCATAATCCTTATCTCCAATAATTCTTTCCCTCCCAAACTCAACCAATCGAAGTAGGGTGCAACCTTACAAGCTGAAATAAATATAAAAATAATGAGTAGGACCATGGGGAGTAAGACACGTGTATTGACTATCTTGTATTAGGGAAAGGACATGTCATCTTTCTGTCGGGTAGAAAAGTACATATGAAGATTTTGGAAATGGCAGAACACTATCCATTGGTCAATATAATCTCCATTTAGCCCTACTTTAAATCCCTAAGTTTATTTGACTGTCTCAAAGTTTTTTTTCTTTTTTTTTCCTCTTATTGTGATTCATCATTTTCTATAGTGCAATATGGCCTGAGGATTCTAATAACAAATCTCTTAGAGGCATTATCAATACCATGAAGATTAAACTTTGTCTTAGAAACACACCACGTTTACTCATAATCACAAAGAGAATAATAATTCTATTTCCTACAAAATAATTCACAAAGAAAACAATTTGAAATCGTCTCGAAATATATATATATATATATATATATATATTATTAGCATAGACAATAAAAATTAACATGAGGATTTGATCGGTATGTAAAATTTTAGAAATGTAATCGAAAAAAATTTTAAGTTAAAAAGATATATTTGACCTAATCAAACTTATTTAATTACCATAACTAAAGGAGGAAAAAGAAAAAAAAATCAAAAAGTGAGAGTTACCTCTAATCAACTAAATTCAAAATTTAAAAGTTGGGGTCAATAAAAAATTAAATTAGTTGGAAAGATTTGTGCGAGTAGGCCAATGAATTAATATACCATTGACTAATCTTATCACAAAATGTCCTATTAGTCAAAGTCATTAGACAACCCAATTAATATTTTAGACGAAAATGACATGTCCATGTTAATATAAAAGAATTTTCATTGATTTTATTTGACATAGTGGAGACCTTTATTGTTTGTTGACATTTTCTTCATCCATGGTGGCCATTTGGATATCTCATCAATATATGATATTTGTCTCTATATAATGGCAGTATGGCCAAGTTTAGTTCACCCCCATGCATTCAGCTGTCAAAACCCAATGAACATTTAAACCAGAAAGAAAGGGAAAAGAATGGTTTGGTAGCAGGTAAGTGAGGGTCAGAAGTAGATTCATAGATTGGTGTAAAAGGCTGGTAGAAAGAATCTGGAGAAGATCGAAGAACATGATGTTTTTTCTTTCTTTCCATTTTTCTTAATAATTTAATAAATAACAAGAATGATGATTTAAATGAAATGAAATGAAACAATAATGAGGATGAAAAAAAAATCAGACCCACACCCTATGTTGCCGCTGGAGCACGCTGCTGTCTGTGCCTTTCAATCAGATTCTCTTCCAAATTTCATTTTCATTCTTTATTAACCTCTCCCTCTACCAAATTCTAACCTAATACATACATTTCTATCTAAAACATGATTGCATTAAACACCTTTCGTTTCTCAAATCTTTTATTATTATAAGTTTCAAGATGGATCTTACAACCTCATAAGTAAAACAAACAAGAAAAGTAATGGACATGCCCACTTTTTATATTTATTACCATTAATGGATCACTTTTTTCCTCCATTAAACTTGGTCTAAACACAATCTAAGCTTATCTTTTTCACTTGATCTTTCATTAGATTTTAAAATATTAGAGGAACGTTTTTGCTCTTTACATGGAGTCTTAATGTTGATTGTTCACAAAATATTGACTTTTTTAATGTATTTTACTTAGTCTTAACTTAAGGAAATAAAATAATTAATTAATTGATTGATTGATTAATTAAAAACTATTCTCCCTCGTGAATTTCTGTATTTAGTTATCTATTATTTAGGTATAAAAAGAAAAGTTTCAAGAGGTAAATGGTAAGTGGTAAATGGGTAAATGTAAAAAGTAAAAAAATGTGGATAAAGGAGAGGCACGTGCGAGTAGTACACTCACCGACGCGTCCCAAAATGCCTTTGACTTGGGCTCTTCTGTTCCCTTTTTCCCTTTCCCACCTTTTTCGTTTATTTATATTTCTATTTCGTTCTTCGTCTTCTTCATCACTTCCAATTTCTTCTCTCGATTCCAATCCCCACCTCTAATGGCCGCAACCACCACAGCTCCCACCACAGCCATTTTTTCATAAACCCCAAATGGGCAAAGCCTTCAAATGGTTCCGCGGCCTTCTTCGTCTCAAAAAATCACACCCATTTCTCAATCCTTCTCCTAATTCTAAGCTCAACCAGCTCAAATGCCACTTTAAAGATAACGAAAAAACCCACCACCATGACGCCCCCGCCGCCTCCCCTGCCGTCGTCAAGATCACAACCACCCGACGGACGACGCCTACGGCGGACCCTCACTCTGCTGCCATCAAAATCCAGGCTGCATTTCGTGGATTTCTGGTTTGTTCCTAAATTACTACTTCTCGGTCCAACCATTAAAATTTAACATTCTTTTTCTAAAAAAATAGTGATTTTTTTTTTCAAAAGAATAATCATAATGTTTTAATTGGTTGAGCAAGTTCATACCAATTACGTTTTCTTTTATAGACAAATTAGAGAGGTTATGAATTTGAACCACCGACCCCTTGAGGAAGGTCAGATGGAGCATTCTATTGGACTACACCTTACCTAACTAAAAGCTTCATCTTTTTCATTTTGCCATAATAAAAGTTCTACCCTTTTTTTTCTAATGGGGTTTGAAATTTTTATGTTGCAGTGGATAGTTTAGTGATTTGGGTTGAAATTTCACTTTTTTAACTTGCCATAATAAATTTAATGCTCGTACATGGTTTGTTGAATTTTATTTTTGTCTAATGACTCAAGAGAATTAAAGGGAAAAAAAGATTTGTGAATAGGGTTTAAGTTGAGAAACAGCCCTATATTTAGGGAGTAGATTAGCAATTCAACAATCTCACTCTCTATTGTTTAGTTTAGAATCTCAACAAATTCCATCATCTAAATCTCAATTCCTTTTCACATTGGGATTACCAAAAAGCATCCTTCTTTTTTGTTTCTTTCAATCTTAGCTGTTGAGTGTGTTACACACTCAATATCTCCCCTACACACAAGTCACGTCTCAAATCAAATCAAAAACATTTTTTTTAATTATTTAATAAACAATTCTATCAAAGAAATAAATGGGTCTTTATAAGAAAGTTTTTGGAGTTGTTCAATGAGAAACGGGTAGGGATCTACATTTTGTTACATGGGAACATGAAAGTCTCTTCCGGACGGCATCGTTTCGAGCAAAACGATGTCGTATTATCACTTCGTATGAAAAAACACAAGCCGTGTGGGACCCGGTCCGTATAATTCTGCCATCTGTCCTTTCAAAATCTCCCTTCCAATGTAAGGTGAAAAGGAGCTTTCACCTTATTAATACCTCCAGATTCTCTCCTTTGTACTTTTACATTTATTTTACTTTTAAAATTTTGGTGAAATAAATAAATAAATAAATAAATACATAAATAACAAAAAAGAAAAGTTCAGGTTTTTCATGATGAGTTTTGCTATTTTTGAATTCTGTATCTTAAATTTACTTTCTGAATTTCACTTTTTCATCTTTCCTTAAAACATAAAATCCATTGTGAAATGTTCCTTTTTTTTTTTTTTTTTTTTTCCTTTTTATCATTCAGATAAAAAGAAAGTGTTGCCTTTTCTTTTCTTCCTTAGGATATGAGGGAGACCCCTCTGTCTTCTTCGTTTCCAAGCTCTTTAAAAGGAAAAAGCTTGACCTATTTCTAGTAAAAAAAGGTGGTTTTTTACTTTTTATGGTAAAGAACTTACCTTTCACCTTTTTCTAACATAACCCATGTGAAAATATTTAGAATTTTGGGGACCCAATTGAGATATTGTAATAATTGAGGGGTCAAACCCTAAAAAAATTATCAAACTGAGGATTGTTCTTGGAAATCCCCAGTGGGGTTGGTTTGTCTGATTAGGTGGAAATGGAATTAGGCCTTCTGTTTGGCTACAGTTTGATGTTATCTTTATTTTGGAATTGTAGGAAGCGTTGTTCAGAGTTGGAATAAACTTATTTAAATTTATTTTTTGGTTTTTTGTTTTATATTTGTGGAAATCAACCTCCTGTCAATAAATTAAGACCTTTGTATGTTTAGGTAGACATTTTAAACGTTGCATGACATAAATGAAATTTTGGGTTGATTAGGAGTATTTAATGCTTTGGTGTAATGAACTGGAAAAACCTTGGCTGTAATGGAAGCACGTATGACTTTCTGTAATGTCTCTGTCTTCTTCATGTTTTGCCAGCCTAAATCTTTAATGGGATTCAGTATGGTTTGATTTCCTTTCTTTTTGATTGTTTTTCTGAAAGGCAAGGAAGGCATTAAGGGCACTAAGAGGGTTGGTGAGACTCCAGGCATTGGTTCGAGGCCATATAGAGAGGAAGCGGACAGCCGAATGGATAAAGAGGATGCAGGCATTACTGAGAGCACAAGCACGGGCACGAGCAGGACGGAGTCAATCTTCTTTGGATTTCTTGCATTCAGATATCAAATTCTCCAGCTTCTCTTCTATTGTAAGACAGTGTTAGTGTTCTCATTCGCAGTTTCAAACATGGGTGGATTGTTAAAAGGTTGTTTGTTTTGTAGGATCCTGTTACCCCAGAAAAATTTGAGCACAGCCCACATACTAAGAGCACTAGGTTTAAACAGATGCAGAGGAGTGGCTCAAGATTTACAACTATTGATGCTGAAAACATTGATAGAATCCTTGAAATTGAGAATGAAAAAGCTCACTTTAAGTTGAAACCCAAGAGCCTTTTTAGTTCCATCAGGAATGCTCTATCTTCTTCTGATGTGCCTTCAAAACAGCCTCCAAGTTCATTTTCCTGTGAAACCCAATGTTTTAGTCCATTTAAATTCTCTCATGAAGTTGAAGAGAACTCTTTCTTTTCTGTCTCATCAAGGGGCGGTAGTACAAAGAAAAGCCCCTTCACCCCGGCTAAGAGTGACAGTACGAGAAGCTATTTCAGTGGCGACTCTGAATATCCGAGTTACATGGCCTGTACTGAATCTTCAAGAGCTAAAATGAGATCTCATAGCGCTCCGAGACAGCGACCTCAGTATGAAAGATCGAGTTCTGCAAAACGGGGTTCTGCATTCATTGTTGGCGAATCAAGACTAACTGCACAGCAGGTATCAACATTGCGGTCTAATTTTGTTGGGAAAGCCTACCCCGGTTCTGGTCGACTGGACAAACTCGGGATGCCTGTGGGTTACAGATACTGATGCGTCTAATATTTCTCTTCTTCATCTCCTACTTCACAAGAGTAGTAGCCTTACTTTGCTAACTTATATTAGTAGTTAGTCCTAATAATGAATATGTGAAAATCTGATTCAAACTTTGAGAGCTGGAAACGGTCAAGTTTATAATCCTAGAACTAGAAAGACATTATCACTGTTCTTAAAATTTACTGTTTAGTATTGTCTATTTACATGGTAATGTATGCTTTCCTCTTTTTAATCCTCATTTTGCCAATATCTTTAGAAGAAACACAAAATACCAAAAGACCTCCAAGGTCCAAGCTGACGGGAAATAATCAATACCATTAATCTGAAATAGATCACACATCTCTACAGAAAACAATTGTAAAAGGCCAAGGCGGGAAAAGAATATAAAGAAAGGCCTCATAAACTATTCATATACATGGAGTAAAAAGCAAACTAAATCCCGAGAGCCCAAAAAGTGTAACTATGTACACACAAACTAAAAGAAACTTAATTAGCGCAGTCCCATCTTGAGGTTGGCACACAACTCAGGTAATGGCACCAGCTGCAGTGCTTGTTTCCATTCTCACCTCTGAATAGCATCACCAGGCCCAGGGTAAAGCTGCAACAAATATCAAACTAAATTAGCTTACTCTGATTTAAACATGTGTCAACAAGCAGTTGAAGAATCCAGGTAACAAATACTGCTACATGGGAAAGGCAAGGGTTATGAGTTTTTACCCAGCAACTAGTACAATTGCAGCTGCCAACCAGAGAATGTACTGATAAGTCTTATACTTTGGTACACGTTGAGCACCGGGTGGGAGATGGTGGCGCTCGGTCCACTTGAACTGTGGACGGACAAGCAATACAAACCCGAGAAGGAACCCTGTTAAGAATCCTCCAATGTGGGCGAAGTTGTCAACGTGAGGTAGAATTCCAACTGCTAAGTTAATAACAATGATGACTATGAGGGTGAAGAGTGCAGCAGCCTACAAAAACACAATTAGTCTTTTAGCTATTGAACATGTCACAACATAAATACACAGATAAAATCATTACAAACAGAGAAAATCAATGTTGAAGTTGATGCCTGGCAGCTAACCTTGTTGGTGTAAATCGTCCAGTTTGTCAAAAGCTCGGATAGCATAGCTCCAAGAAGTCCAAAGAGGGCACCAGAAGCACCAACAGAAATATTGTTTTGGATGAAAAGAGAAGACATCACACTCCCACCAACTCCAGCCACAAGGTATATTATCCCGATACGCACTGCAAAAATGAATATAAGACAGTTCAAAAAAAGATGGAAAAATCCAAACTCAGCTAGAAAATATTCTAGAATCCTATATAATCAGAAAAGCTGCACCCTATTTATTTCCTTTTTATATCCGTGAGATACCGAGTCAACTCATGCCCACCTCAACTAATCTTAGAACCTGATCCTACTACATTTTGGTGTTTAATTCTTATGTAATCACCATAGATTGAACCGTTGACCTATTAGACATTCATTGAGACTCCTTTTCATCATTAGGTTAACACAAAATTCACCTTATTTGACCATATAAATGTTCATAACAAGGAAATTGTAACTCGTGTCTCGAATTTGTGGGTATTAGTTTCACCATGTCTTCAAGTTTAGATTTATGAAACTACCCTAAAAAAGCAGTTCTCTTTTGGTGGTAACTGAAAAGCTACATCTCTTTGGATTTTATTCTAGTTCTACGACAATTCACTGAGACAATACAGAACATGATACAAAGTCCAACAATATTTAGAAAATTTACAAGTGACATACCAAATCCAAATTGTTGCTCGAGGCGGATTCCAATCACAACCAAACTCAACATATTAGCAAGAAGATGAATGATTCCAGCGTGCAACCAGATACAAGAGAAAAGTCTCCATCCTTGATGCTCGTGAACAACCTTATTCCACTTCAGAGCTCCCAATTTCACCAATCTGCAGAGTAAAAAAGTTTCTTCAGGAAAATGAACTCAATTAAGGGAAATAGGATCCAATCCGTAGAATTTGTCATTTTCAAATCGAACGACGTTTTAAATATTTGTTTGCGACAGTAATATAACAATTACCATCAATTCCCATGGATCTACAAATTAAAACAATATGCAAAGGGGAGAAAGATTAAGAAATTAAGTTCATGTATTATGTTCGTCATATCACAAAATTTTATACCAAATTGGCAAAACGAAACTTGAAAACCATGTAGAAATACTCTATATTAAAAAACCAAACGCAAAACTAAGATGGACTACGGAAAGAAAATAGGCAGAATCAAACCCATGGAGATTGATGAAAGACTCTTAATCCAGAAATTCATATCTTATGTTCTAGATAGTCACTAATTTTAGACCTCTTATTAAAAGGGAAAGATAGAACTCTTAAATTTGGAGTATAAAGAATCAAACCACCAAGAATGACTCTCGAATCCAAACACAAAACTAAGATGAAACAAAGAAGAAACAGAGCAAGATCAAACCCATGGAGATTGATGAAAAACTCTCCATAAAAAATTCACGTATTAAAAATTCTGGATCAAACAGAATAAAACCCATATAGAAGCACACTCAAAGCAAAACACAAAACACAAGATACAAAACAGTAATTGAAATAAAGAGAAAAACAGAGCAAAAGAAGAGACATACGTATTGGAAGAAGGCCCCAAGAGGGGGTTCTCCCTGATAGGCTGAAACGAAAAACGTCCAAGAAACCCAGCCACACACTTATCTCCAAAACCCAGATTAGAATTAGGGCAATTATTGACGTACATGACCACAATGAACATAGCAATATTAGCCACAACAAACATAGGAACCAACCAAGGCGTCCATTGCTTCTCAGAAGTCTCTATGTAGTAAGAAGAAGATGAATAGTTAGCATTTGGGTTAGTATTGGGTGGATTCTTAGCTGCTCCTCGCTCGAGATCTTGATTCGACATAGTTCCACTCTGTTTCTCTATTGAAGCTTCAAGCTTTGGTTTCTCAATGATGGAAGAGAGAATTGAAGGGGTTTTTTCTTGAAGAAACTTCTAATGGGTTTTTTTATTTTGAAGAATTGATTGGGGATTTTGATTTTGGTTCGCAGTTTCTCTATATATGTAGCAGTCGGTGGTTCAGGTGGAGGTGGAATGCGAGGAAGCTCTGAAAATTACTTCTATTGAAACAATGGCGGACGAAAAAATGACGAGTATACCCTTCAGTTGAAACCGAGAAAGAAAGGAATTTCTTCTGGAAAGTTGCATTTGATTTTTGGGCATAACACGTTTTTAGACGTCATTTTAGAACAAATATTCTGCTTTTAATTGTTTTCTAAAAATATATATATATATATATATATATATATATTTATTTATTTATTTAAAACAAGTTTTTAAATTTTATATTTTGAATACGTTTTTTTGGACTAATTTAAATACATTTTAAATTATCTATAAAAATAAACAACTTAATTTTCATATTGTTTTTATTATATTCAATAATGGAGGGGTTAAACTATCAAAATTGGGAAAATAATTCTCTATATGATTTAGCAAATGTTAGGTGACAAAATAATAACATACAACATATTATGTTTTTTATGGTATGGAAACTAAATGACATCTCTAGGAGAAAAAAAAAACAAATATTGATCATTAATTATGTGTAGACACTAAGAGAAAAGGTATTATGGGTACTGGATTTCTATGGATGTATTAAGTGGTACCCTCCTTCTGTGAATATAAAAGTTGAACGTTGATGTTGTTTAAAACAATTATAATTAAAGATCTAAGATAAGTGTTTTTCAATATTATTATTTAAGATATTTGTTATACATTTGTTCCTAAATGCAATCAATAACAAATTTTAGAAGAGAGGGGGAAATTTTTTATCTTGCTTATGACTTTCAATGTTATTCCATAGTTTCTTGCAAAGGATAAACTTCACGAGGGGGAAAATTTATAATAATTCAAGAATTTAAATAATAAAAATTAAAATTAAAATTCATGACCATGAAAAAGACAGAATCATAATAATAATAAAAAAAGAAAAAGAAAAAAAATGTGGGGGAGAATATTAGTGATATATTAAGAAGAACCCTTGCAAGTAGGAATTCAATACTATTTGATTCTTTTACATGATATTAGCCTTAATAGTGTTTTAAGATATTTAGAATATTTTACATGACATCATCCTCAAAATTATATAAAAATTCTTTGTTTCAATGAAAAATTCAAGATTAATTATACTGTCTAATATAACTATATATATATATATATATATATGACATAATGATTGAGCCACGTGGCAGAGTAAATAGATTTTTTTTTTTTAAAAAAAATATATATATATAAAAAAAAAGAGAGAATATATAGAGAGACTAAAAGGGGGAAGAGTAGGGGCAGTATGGTAATTGAGAGATATAGAGAAAAGGGTGGGGAAGTTAGTATAAGACGCGGACATAACGCGTAAGGTTTGGTTGTGGCTAATCCAATGCCAAAGACAAAGCCGTGTCCAGCTGGCGCCGCCTCAGCCTTAGCCTCTGAGCTGGCACTCTCCTCATTGGTCCGCCATTTGCCGGTTTTTCCCTCTCCCTCCACCGCTCTCCGCCGGAACACCCAACATTTTTAATTATTTATTCATAACCTAAATTCCAAAAACACCTCTCCCCTTCTATATTTAATCTTTTAAATTTTCAAAATTAAACATAATAAAATATGCATTAATAGTCTTCAAGAAATTGCAAACGTATCGAAATCTATTTATAATGATATAACTTATTACTGATGGATCATGATGGTTTATAGCAATAGATATAAAAATGTATTGTTGATAGACTTTGCTATATTTGTATTCTTTCAATGTTATGTTATATATGTTAATATTTTGATTTTGATCACTATATTTATGGTTGTCCCTAAATTATACTAATTATATAAGTTATAATGATTTAATTTTTCACCATCTGTTACGTCCACTTTTTATAATTATTGTAAGGTTGAGAATCTAATTTTAACATTTTTAGAATTTTAAATGTTCAATTGTTACTAGTGAAAGTTTAAGGATCTAATTGCAACTACCACCGTACTTTAGAAATGGTTTTATAATTTGTCCTGATTTAATTTTTAGTGCAATAATTGATTGAATTTGTGTAGCTTATTTTATTTTCTATAAAAATCTTTAACTCAACTCTATTTTTAAGTTTAACGTGTGAATGGCTTGATCGAGAATATATATTTGATATTAATTGATTTATACTCTCACCTAAAACTAATAATTTATAAATGCACTTCCCTTTTCTAGTATACATTTGTTTTTCTTGTTGTACAACACAATTATCATCTCATTATAACATTAAATAGGGTATGAGAGGCATAGATACTATATGTGTTAGTTTGTCAAATTTTCTTTAAAACAAAGGTGGCATAGAGTATCGTCCACTCCTTAAATTAATATTAGATTTTCTAAAAAATGTTAATTTTCAATTTGGATACATCTCTAAAATTTAGAATTTACGAACAATTAATAATTTGATATTTTTTAAAAATACAATATGAACAACCAACTTGAACTATAAATCTCTTTTATCCATTTCAAGCATGTATCTAATTTAGTTTTCTAAATGTGGTTATAATTAAAATCATTTGAATTTATGATTGGTTGTTGTACATTTGAATTTGAATTTGTGAACTTAAAGAAAATGAAGAAATTAATGAAGCATAATAATGTGATATTAAAATTGTCTTCTCTTTATTTAATGAATACATAAACTAAATTTGATGAAAGCAAGATTTAGAATAGGATTGACTGAAGCTTTTCTTGAAGAGTACACTAGAGAAAAGTTGGGACTACAAAACCAAATGGAGTCTAGCTTCTTGTGAAATGTTTGGAGTACGTTCGATTCTCTATACTTGTTAACGGGATTCTTTACAACAATTTTGTGCTCATGCTTAGAGGGGTTAACAAAAGAGACTCTCTCTCCTTTCAATGGTCGGTGGAAAGTAAGAACATAATGTATTGAATGAGTTAAAATGATTTCTCTTTTTTAGGAAGAAGATGAGAGTTACAGGTTTTAGAGAACCCATATTTGTCCAATATAATCAAGTTGAATTGTGCTAAAAGCAAAGAATGATTATTTGCATGTAAACGTAATTGCTCAATTGGTGTAATATATGAGTAATTTATTACGTCGTTTTTCATTTTTTCATTCTGAAGTCAAATGAAAAGGTTGTTAAATTTTAAGTTTATAGCCTCTATTAAGTAATTCTCAAATAGTTAAAGCTAAACTTTTTATTTTAAAATTTTCATGATACGTGATTTGATTTCAGTAATTCAAACCTATTTTTGGATTGAAATACAAATTAGATTTAAGTAATTAAATCCCTGTTTCGAGATAATTTTAATTAACAATTCTCTAGCAGAATAGTTTAAAAGTATTTTTTAAGTTCATCACACAAAAATAGTATCGATCAATTCCAAATGTTGTAATCTTTAATATTATGTTAAACTAAAAGAAGTATGATCATCTGGATCCACGTAATTTCACAGCTGCCACCGGCATGCCAATTACTGTCCCACACGGCTCCATCACCTGGCTGTCAACGACGGCTTGTAGAGATTCAACTAATTTCAGAGTGAGATTAACAATCACACGACTCCTCGAACCATCTCTCTTGCGTAGCCTGTAGCTAAGACGTGTGACCGAACCCACCGGCAACTGGCTGATATCGTCGGCCGGCATCCGGCACCACCCAATGAGAGCCGGACCAAAAAGCAGCCGCTTTGAGAAGAGGCGGAGGAAAATAAAACATCTGTTGGGGAAAAAACCAACGTCCAATGGAATGTGAAAGAGGTCGCCGAAGTGGTAAATGGGATTTGAGGGAAGAAAATCACCGTCGGCGAGGGTGGAGAGAGTAAGAAAGGGCCGGAAAGGGCGGTTGAGAGAGAAGATGGAGGAGGAATTTTTTAGGCCATCGGCTGATATGACAGTGATCTCCACCACAAAGGGCGGGGGAAGAATAAGCTTTGGATAAGACATTTTGATGAAGGGTGAAACAAAGAAATGCTTAAGAAATAAGTTGGAAATTTTGGGAAAAGAAGATAAAGGAGTGATCATGACAAATGTTTAATTCACGACAGATTATGAATAAGTATGGCAACTTCCTTATTTTTCCACGTTCTATACATTCTATTTCTAAAAGTTTCGTTTATCTTCTCATCTACTTTCCTTCAAACTTATCATCTTCTAACCTTCTTTCATTCTTCCTCTCCTTTCATCTTCTAAGATATATATATATATATATATATATATATATATATATATATATATATATATATCTTAATCTGGTTTTATTATTCCCTCCTTGATACTTTTCTTTTATATTTGTAAGAGTTCAAGTAAGTTTACATACACTTCATCTAACCTTTTACGAGATAATTTATTTGGTCCTACAATAGTTGTTTTTACAACTTTTGAGCTCAAGAAAAGTCACGAAAAATTAATTCCTAGTATTTAAACCACCCATTGATTGAATCTACCACTTATTAATTAGCTACTGAAACTATGTTTCTCTTATTACTAATAGGCCGATGCATGTTGGTTTTCTCTCCTATATACTAGAAATGTCTCTAATACCGGTGGAGTCCACAAAAACAAAAAGAAAAAAAAAGAGTCCCACTCTATTTTTAAACACATGTTGATGTTGTTGGAATAAACGTCTTTAACTTGGATCAATTAGCCTACTCTTGTGTGAATATATTAGAATACTAATCAACAACAACAATAATAATAATCAAAGTATTGACACAACAAATTTAACATGGAAAAACTCCCTTAACGTGAGAAGTAAAAAACCACAAACCGAAGTGATCAAAATCTCAACTATAATATCTTGAATGGGTACCACAAAATTCTCACTAGTCACAACTAGAGGTAAATATCTCGAGAATAATAATCTCGACAGTTTGTGGTAGCCAACTATCACATAGAATAGAATAATACCACATAGACCTCACAATATGTGGTAGTCAACTATCCACTAGAATCTAACTATTAGATAGTTTCAAACGAAATCTTCACAATTCAAAATGAAGACTCTCGTGCCAATGAGAATAGATTGTCAAAATTTTAGATTTTATTTTTCCGCTCACAGTGTATCGTTACACCCATGATAAATGTGCATAACAAAACCTTAACCTAAAAAGAAATGGATTGGGCTTTACAAGTGAAATAAGCCCATCAGATGTAACTTAGAATAAAAAAGGGTAATTACAATGGGCAGTAATTTTTAAAATAATTATTAAGTATGTAGCAACAATTTTAAAAAAATTACAAACATAGCAAAATCTATCAATGATAGACTTCTATCGTTAATAAACTCTTATGGTTTATCAGTGATAGACCAACATTTGCTACATGGTCTATCAGTAATAGACTCCTATCATTGATAGATTTTACTATATTTGCAATTTTTTTAAAATGTTACTACGTATTAAATAATTTTGAGTACAATTGCTACATTTGCAACTATCCCAATAAAAAAAGGAACACATAAAACGGATTGTCTTACTACTCTTAATACTAGGCTTTTTGAGAAGAGCACTTTAACTAATAATAAAGTTTAAGTGAGAAACCTAAGTATCATCATAGAAAATTAATAACAAAATCAAAACTAAGCATACCAAATTTATGAGCAAAAGGAGAAATGTGGCACATGATGATGATGGTGAGGATTCTTTTCCCTTTGAGAATCTTAGATTCGTTGTCATTTTTTCTATCCTAGTAGGAGCCTCTTTTTTTTTTTTTTTTCTTTTTTTGTAGTCAAGTTAACTTTATTGATTAGTATCAAAGTAACCCATTTCCTTGAAAGCCAACCTGCCTTGCAAAGGAACTTTCTTCTTCTCTCTTTATTTTAAAGCCATATGTTTTTCTTTCTTTCTCTCTTTTCTTTTTTCTTTTTTTAAAAGAACTTCTTTTATATCTTCATGTATTTGTTAAATATTTAAGGTATATCACAAAATGGTAAACTTCTAATTTTTAAGTCAACAAAACATAATAGCTTAATAACTATTAGACAAAAAAATTGTTGAATTTTGGTTAATCAATAATAAAAAAATAATAAAAAAAAAAAGATCAAATGGTTTGACTCCTTTTTTTTCTTTTGGTTTAGTTTTCAATTTTGGGCTTATTGGGCCTTTCCATCCTTTTTTGTTTTTTTTTTCAATTTCATTTTGACATTTGTTATGGCAAAATTGACCAAAGTTATTTGTGAAAATAGCACAAACCCACAGATATACCCAGAAAAGGGTAATTAGAAATCTAAAATTAATCATTTATACCTTTTCCTTCACTTTTAGGATATACATAACACAATAATATCAACAAACAATAAATAAAACATAATAAAAACCAAACGATTCTTTGTAAGATCAAGTATGAGTTTTTCGTTCTCGTTTGTTTCGAATTATGAATTTATTGCATTTCTTAATACCATATTCTCATGTAATCTCAAATAAAATTGAATTGAATATTCTCGTTCTTCTATCCATCTTTAAATACAAAATTCAAAGTAAACATTACACTTTATTACCATAAATGACCCTAAACATAATTAAATGAAAACATTGCCCCTAAATTTCTTATTTCCTCCCAAGTACACATCTAAAACTAAACTAAATATGATGGATCAATTAAAACGTTCAATAACACTAAAAGTAAACAGAGAGAAGAGAAAGTTATCAAAATTGGTATTTACAAGATTGAAGTTACTATTTCCCCCTCTCAAACGGGAAGAGAATGAGAATTACAAAAGGAAAAAAAGAGAAAATAAACCGTTACAATGGGCCGGCCAATACAATTACACGTCACATCCGAACCGGGTTACTAGAAACCGGATAACAAGAGAACCACATAACTGATGGTTTTCTTTAGAATAGAGAAATTCTAGGATAAATTACAAACTGCCCTTTCTTCTTCTTCATGTGTTTTTCCGTCATTTTAACCGTCTTACCAACCGACCCACCCGGTTGATTTTTCCACGGTTTCTCCTCTCTCTACAAGGACCAAACAAACCTAAGCCCCTCATCAAAAAAGACCAAAGAAAGAAAGAAAATTAAATTATTAGAAACAAATATATTTTAAAATTTTGTATATTTTCTAGCTCACGTGTTTGGCACGTGAGATTCTTCGTTCTGTCTAGGCCCGGTTTGGTCTCCTCTGTCCCTCTCTCTCCAATTCCCCCCGAAAGAGAGAAAAAAAACCTTATCTTCTTTTTCTCCATCAGTTACGACGACAATGGCCATCAGAACGACAGGTTTTAGAAACTTCCCGAACGACGTCGTTTTATATCAGGAGCCTTGATTCCCGAGTTCGAGCCACGGCGACGCGGATCCATCTGGATGTTCGGAATTTTCATCCAACGGTTCAGCTTTGATCTCTGACCCGGTCTCACCTTCTTCCGACTGTACATGATTTTGCCCCACCATCTCTTCTTCTTCCTCTTCTACCTCTCTCCTCATCCGTTTCACTCCGATCGACACTCCGAACAGTTTTGGCGTCACTCCTGCTGCTGCCGCCGCCGCCATCTTCTCCCCCATCTTTAGTCTCACCTCAAGAGCCCCGTCGCTGACGGCTCCTTCGTCTTCCATCACCTGTCTCGCCGGTAAGAGCTCCAAAGCCTTTCCGTCACGGACGCTCCCCGACTCAAAATGGTGGTGCTGACCTGAAGCGTAATTCGTCATTAACGATAGTATGTTGTTACAGAGTCCTTTCAACTGAGTCAACTCGTGACTCAGTTGCATATTCTCTTTCCTTAACCGTTCGTTCTCTCTTACAAGTTCTGGCGTCGTGGTGCAGCTCGTACTACGTTGGAATGCCATCGGCGATGAATTCGAGGACGTAACCTGCTCTTCGGCAGAGTTCGCCGGCGATATCACGTGAGCCAACACAGCTGGGGATGCTGCTACCGGCACCGGCACAGCCACAGCAGCTGACGTCGTTGTCGTCGTTACCGACAGCGCAACTTTCCGCCGCTGAATGTCTCGGAGAAGTCCTTTCTCACCTTTCCGGAAACAATCATTCGCAAATTCCCATCGGTCCGGCACGACCTTTCGGAATCCCTAAGAGGTATTTCGAAACAACAAAAGTTAAAGCGAAGATTTCCAGAGAAATATATACGAGAAAGAACTTAAAAACAGAGGAATCATTATCATCGTCCATTGTTTCCAAGAAAAAAGAAAGTTAAACAAGAACAGTTCAAAGCGGCAGAAACTTACGTAAGTGTTGAGTTGACGGACAAAACTAGAGAAATTATTGTGCTTAAAGTATTTAGGAAGTAAATCTCGAGCAAATTCAGCCGGTCGCCAAACTATGAAAGTAGATCCATCTTCATTCCAGGAGATAAGATCATCCACAGCCGGATCATCAACCAGTTGATAAGTTTTCGTTAAAAACGGCGTAGGTATAGATCTCTGAGAATCCCCCGTCCCAGAATCGCCGATCGGTTCGGCCGGCGACGGAGCCATAGCCTCTTCTCCCAGATCTGAAGCACAAGGATCTCCGATTTTCAACAGCTCTCGTCCCAATCTAATCAATTAATAATCCAGATTAGAAACCGAAGAAAAACACACTTAAAAAAATGCCCAAGAACAAGATAGAAGAAAACGCAGGATTGAATTAAAAAGAGAAAAAAAAAAAACCGAAAAATTCAAGAAAACACGTACAGAATGGAGCAATAGTTTATGGTCATAGAAAACAGAAAGAAATTAAAATAAAGAAATCATAAAAGAGAAGGATTTGGGTGGAATCATAAAGGTGTGATATATTATTAGTTACCTAAAGGAGGAGAATCAAGAATCGGAATCGGAGGAGTAAAGAAGGGGACCGTGCCTGAGAATGAGCTCCGCCACTGCAATGGTTAGAGAGAGAGAGAGAGAGAGAGAGAGAGAGGTTTTGTTGTTTCTAGAAGTTTCTGGGTAAGGAGAGTAAATGATAAGGAAGAGAAGGGAGGGAAAAAGGAAAAAAAGAAAAACGTGGGTTCGAGAAGGAAAGGGGAAATATTTTTTAATTTTTAATTTTTAAAATTTAATTGAAAAATAATAAAAGGAAAAGGAAAAAAGAAATGGGGTCCACAGTGGAAGAGACATTATAGAGGAAGGGAGAAAGGATAGGAAGGCACCAGAAGGATTGAGGTAACTAAAGAAGCGTGCGTGTCTCTTTATCCCTTGTGGATTTTCTTTTTTTCTTCTTCTCCCTCCAGAAGCTTCCCTAAACCTTCTTTCCTCTTTTACCCTTTTTCTTTGGGCCCTTTTATTGGGCCGCTTCTCCAATTTATACTCAACTTGGACTCCCTTTTTACAACTTTCACTTTCACTTTACTACCACGAGTAATTAGAAAGGATAACAATTGTTAGAATGATTATTAACTAAAAATTGTAAATATAGCAAGTCTATCGGTGATAGACTTCTATCGTTGATAGACTCTTATGGTTTATCAGTAATAGACCAACATTTACTACATGCTCTATCGGTGATAGACTCCTATCATTGATAGATTTTGACAAATTTTGCTATATTTACAATTTTTTCAAAATGTTGTTATATACTTAATTATTTTGAATATAATTGCTACATTTGCAACTACCCCATTTCTAAATCAATTTTTCTTCATTCTTCTTTCTTTCTTTTTACTTCTTCTAAATTAAACTTGCAATATTACTTTCATCAAGTTTCTAGGAGTTTGATAATCACCGGTGGATTTAGCATAGGCCCGAGGGTTCAAACCCCCTTAACTATATTGTCTTTATATAATATATATATATAAAGAAAACTAATTAATCATTAATATTTATCAGTTACTTTGATGGTATAAATTGGGTCTATGGCTATGTAAACAAAAATGGATTTGTGAGGAACTAACATTTTATTAAATAATTTTGACATATTAGAAAGCGATTAACTTAAAGGTGAAATTTTCTATATAAAATAGAGAATTTGGTTATAAATCATGTAATGGCTCATGATTTATGAATTAGTTATTTAAATCACATGTAAATGGATAAAGAATTACTTGAATCTTTCAAAAGCACTTAAGTTGGGATTAAGATAAATGTAATTTAACTATGATTACATAGGTCAAATCATATCATCTTTTATACTCAAATTATTAATTACATTAAACCTATGTAGGGTGTTTTGACCTAATTGGATTGATCTATGCTATAAAAGTCTATCATCTTGCAACCACTAGAAATCTACTCAATTCCTAGGAATAATTAATAAGCAATGACCTAAATTAAAATTAAATAATATGAAAGCGAATAATTATATTTAATATACTTCACAGCTTGAGAAAAAGCCAACATAAATTATTTAAAACTTTATAGAATACTGTTTTGAAAAAGTTCAATTAAATTTTGAACGAATAATATCCTCTAATTTTAAATATTAAAGTCCATAAGCAATGTACGTTCCCCTTCAATTCCATTATTCTTTCAAATATTTTAAACGTAATCTTACCTCTTTCCATCTATGGACTACAACTTCTTTAGCTTTAATATTTTGGTAGAGTTTTTCTTAAAATAGAAAATTACAAATGGAATTGATCTTCTTGCATTTATAAATTTAGCAAAGTTGACCTATTTCAATTTAGTACAATGTATATTTATGATTTGGTTCACCCCTTTGTGAGGGTAGATGTATTTCAATAAGTTAGACGAAAGCTCGAAAATTTAGACCAAAATCAATATGTTACATCATAATTTGGAACTCGACTTTTTGTTATCACTATTCTTTGACTTTTAACAACGTTATATCAAACTTAACATGAAAAGAAAGTTTTATAACATTTATGAAAGATTAAGGGTAATATTAAAAGAAAAAGGAATAATGATAATAATGATGGGGATTGGGGTAAAGAACTTGAGAACCAAAGTAAGTAAAAGCTCTTTCTTGTAAGGTTTCTTATTGAGTACTTGCGCATAGGTATGAAAGGATTATGTACTTTTTAAGGTTTCTTTTGGTATCCCCATGGATTGCTGCTTGCCCACTTCCATTGGTCCCTACACATTTCCTCTACGCCATATTTTGCCCTGAAATAATCAAACACCAAATGAAACCAATCAATCAATCAATCAAACCAGACTCATAGCCAAATGTGTTTGAGAACTTTACAAAGACTAGATTGGATACGTACGTCCAGCCGAGTTCTTTCTTGGCTTTCTCTGTCGATGCATACACTGCTGTTGCATCACCAGGCCTCCTTCGGCATAGTTTTATAGGGATTTTCTGCACAATAAGAACAACAAAACAGAAGATTATGGACAAGTCACGACAAAACTTTAGAGGAAGAGCTGAAAGAGAGGATGAACGTATATATAAACCTTGCCCGAGGCCTTCTCAAATGCTGCAACCATTTCTAGCACGGATGTGCCCTGTCCAGTCCCCAAATTGTAGGCAGTGCACCCTACAACACCGTATGTAGATAATGCCGGTAAACTGAAGTTATTGGCAACTTATCGAACTATTTCAATACATTGTTGGAAGAAAATGGCTACCTATATCTTCATTCGTAAAAAGTTTTCGAAGAGCAGCAATGTGTCCATCGGCTAAGTCCATAACATGGATATAGTCTCGGACCTAATCATCCAACATTATCAAATAAATCTAGTTTTGAGTCAGTTTCGTAATAACTATGTACATATACAGATGATCCAATAGATAAAAGCATACAACGTGAAGGAATGAAATGGCCAATGTTATATGGATAACTATAGTAGAGATCGAAAAAATTCAACTATGACTACACCATTGGAATCTAACTCTTACCAACAACGACAGGAGTACTTACAGCGCTGCCGTCTTTTGTTGGATAGTCATGACCATATACATTGAGCTCCGGTAGTCTACCGACTGCGACTTGCTGAATGTAAGGCATTAGGTTGTTAGGAATACCCTTTGGGTCTTCACCAATTGTACCACTCTCATGAGCCCCAACAGGGTTGAAGTATCTCAACAAGATGATTCCCCAACCGGGCTCTGCTTTTTGAATGTCTCGAGCAATCTCTTCCAAGAAAAGCTATTAAAAACATGTAAAGAAGGAACACACTTCCAATCAGAAAATTCCCAGCAATGCAAGAATTTATTCTCCATCAGGCAGTCTCCCAAAGTCATAAAAAGAAACATCAACATGTGCAAGTGAAATAGAACCTTCGTCCGACCATAAGGATTCAATGCCACTAATTCAAAATCTTCAACACACGGAATTTTCTCAGGCTGACCATAAACAGTCGCAGATGACGAGAAAACCATCTATTCACAAACACATTTAGGAAGATCAAAAATCAAAAGCATTATAAGGAAATTGATCGATCATAAAAAATCAAACAAAGAATAATTTCTACCTTCTTGCAATCATATTTTGCCATAACCTCATAGAGATTGATGGTTCCAACAAGATTATTATCGAAATATCTACGTGGGAAAGCAACACTCTCCCCAACAGCTTTAAGACCAGCAAAATGAATAACAGCATCAAATCTAAAAAGAAATAACCCCAATTCACAAAAATCAACTCAAAACAGAATCAAACAAGTTCATAGGAACTGAAACAGAATCAAAATCTCAACGCTCAAACCTCGTCCTGGAAAACAAATTCTCTATGTCCTCCTTCTTTCTCAGGTCTCCCTACAAACAAAAAAGTGACAAAATCCAAGAAACCCAATTAACATCAAGACAAAACATGCACATTTTCCCAAATTAAAACGAAACCCCACCAAGAAAACGCACCAAATTAAACTCAAGTTTCTGCGAAAGTTTCGGGCCGACCAATTCCCTAACCCGATCAACGGCTTCAAGAACCGAATTATCAAGATTGTCGAGAATGGAAACGCTAAACCCTTCTTTAAGAAGCTGAACAACAGTGTGGGTGCCGATGAATCCAGCCCCACCAGTGACGAGAATCGTCCGTTCTAAGCTCCCCATTTAAAGAGAAATGATGCAAATCTAACTCTGTACTGAATCAGAAAGGAAAAAAAAGGGGGGGAGTTGAAATGAAAAGGAGAGAATGAAGGAATATTTATGGGAAATTGAGAAGTGGGAGATTTGAAAAAAGAGATGAAGAGAAATGGGTTTGTAGATTATTTGGATAAGAACGCCAAAAGGGCGAGCTTTTTAATGGAAAGATCTTCCAAATCTGTTTATACAGAGAGTCCTTTTTCGTCTTCTTTTTCTCAGTTCGGTTTTGTTGGCGCGCTATTTAATGATTTCATCAATGTCTCAAACGCTCTAAGGTGGGGGGTAGTACTACACTACACGTTTTAGCATTGCTTAAGATCTTTCATAGTACCCTATCTATCAAATCCACAAGATTCCTTCCTTATCCCTTTGTTTCATGAAAATAAATCCTCAACTCATTTTGAGGAAAATCTCCATTTATTTTTTTAAATTAAATCTTATTAATTGTTAACATAATTGTGAAATGGGAATTTAATATCAATTTTGATAGGGAAAGAATCAATTTAAAGTTAACAATGCAAATTAATTTTGTTAGTTAAAGGATAAAGTTAAAATAAAACTCAAATTGTTTGGTAACAATATAACATTTTACTTTTGGATTAAAAATGTAACTTTTTTTTTCTAATTTTATCTCTGAACTAATTTGACAATTTCTTTTATTTCTATATTTGGATTTTGGTTGTTTTCTTTCTTTTATCAGTTTAATAGTTGTGGAGATAGAGATCCAAAGTCATTTTCTAGAAAACAATAAAGAAAAGAAATGAGAAAAAAGGAATGTGTGATTAAACTTTAAATCTAAGCAACCACAGCTATCCTTAGCAAAGTTTGTATGACTAAGACTACTTTTATGTTTTAAAATTTTCAATTTGGATAATGCATACTTTAGTTTTAAACATCATTTTAATCTTTGTTTGTAGTTAACTTAATCATTATCTACAGTAAAAGAAACCTTTTAATATAAATTTAATACAAAATAACTTAAAATAGATTAAGATATTATTATGTGAACATATAAGACTTCGTCTCAAAATTAGTTGACAATAAGTAGAGTTGTTTATTATAGTTGAGTTGGTCGTTTTTTAGTTAGATCTTGATATCTTTTAGGATCGGTCTTTTTGTTTAAATGAATATAGTAAGTGAGTTAGGATGTATTGTTGATGAGAATTTGAAGTTTTAGTCATTTTCTTTATAAAAGAAGTTATAGCTTTTTGAAGATCTGACTTAGTATTTTGAAAATATTGGTGAAATGGATGGCAAAATAAATAAACTTTTAGATTAAAAAAAGTATTTATAAACTTAATTTTATATTTTAGAATCAAAGACTTAATAAATATGAAACGTGGCAAAGAAGTAATCCCGTTTATGAGTCGAAGAAATTGATTTTGTATTTATACACTCGAATAATATAATCACTTAATACCTCGTTATTCTTCGACTAAAGTTTCTTTCAAAGATTTGATCTTCATCTTAAAGGATGCCAATTTTAAAAATATAAGGACTAAGACAATAATTAATATTTAATTACGGTTCTTTCTTAAATTCAAAGACTAGGGTTTGAATAGTCTCAAAATAGAAAATAAACTTTCCATTATTCCTCTAGAGGAATATTGTCATCCAATCATAAATTGCTTTTGGATTAGTGCAAATGGAGACTCTTTATTTTGCTTAAATTAACATTAATTAGGCTCCGTAAAATTGATGCAACTCAAAATCTTGTTAATTTCAAAAATAAATAAATGTGGGAGATCTTAATAATCGATAATTGTTATACTTTTTTCCAAAACAAATTATGGTCATTTTTCTCTTCGTAAATGCAACTAAATTAAGACAGTTTAATACTATGTGCTACTTTATATTAATAAATTAAACCAAAGTTTTTATATCTTAAAATGCTTGGTCTTTCCCTCTAATTTCCCTATTATAAAAACACCATTAATTTTGATCTCTTGATCAATTCTTCATATTTCCTCAAATGGGTATCACTAATATTTGTTTTCTCTTATTTCTTTCTCTTATTCCTTTCTATTCCCACACCCATGCAGCTACTTTTGAAGTCCACAACAAGTGCCCCTTCTCTGTTTGGGCTGCCGCCGTACCCGGCGGCGGACAACAACTCAATCAAAACGATATTTGGATATTTGACGTGAATCCCGGCACTGTTGCCGCACGTGTTTGGGCTCGAACTAACTGCAACTTCGACGATTCCGGCCATGGAGGATGTGAGACTGGCGATTGTGGTGGTCTCCTCCAATGCCAAGCATATGGCAGTCCGCCGAACACCCTCGCTGAATACGCGTTGAACCAATTCAATAACTTGGACTTCTTCGATATCTCTCTCGTCGATGGGTTTAACGTTCCAATGGAGTTCAGCCCGACATCTGGTGACTGTCGTGGCATCAGGTATATGTTAGTAATTAAACTATCGAAAGCTCAAGTACTTAATGAGTTGCGGTAACTAAATTTAATGTTTTTATTCTTGTTCTTTGCAAAGTTGTAATGCAGACATCAATGGGCAGTGCCCGAACGAGCTTAGAGCTCCTGGAGGGTGCAACAACCCGTGCACCGTGTTCGGTGGTGATCAATACTGCTGCACCGACCCGAACAGCAGCTGTGGGCCGACGGACTACTCTAGGTTCTTCAAGGATAGGTGCCCAGATGCATATAGTTACCCAAAAGATGATGAAACCAGCACATTCACTTGCCCTGGGGGAACCAACTATAGGGTCGTCTTCTGCCCTTAAGAACCATTGTATTATATATAAAGATAGAACCAAAACGTTACATGATCAATAACTAAGAGTTCTCATATGTTTACTCTTTATTTATTATATGGATAATTGCAAATTTAACAATTATATTCAAAATAATTAAGTATATAGCAACATTTTAAAAAAATTGCAAATATGATGGGAGTCTATCTAAGACCATGTAGCAAATGTTGGTCTATCACTGATAGATTTTGCTATATTTACAATTTTTTTAAAATATTGCTACATACTAAATAATTATTCTAAAAATTGCTACCTATTATAATTACCCTTTTGGTTTATGTTTCCCTTAGTTTTTATAATATATTTTCAAACTTTTTATATGTATTTTAAGCTTATGACTTTTTAGTCGACCTACTTAATACCATTTGAACTATGGTTCGACCTAATACGAGATAGCCATCCTTAATTCAAATTTTATTAAAAGCATCGGAACTAAAATTAAACAAAGTATATGTGAACTAAATTGAATAAACTTAAAATATAGAGAACATATCCTAACTATATTTTTTATATATCACAAAATTTTATTATTTTTTATTTGAAAAAAACTATTTTTTTTAAGATTTAGCTTGATTTTAAAAACACTTTTGAGATGTAGCTAAGGAAACTTTAAAACTAATGGATGGAAATGAGATTTTAAGCTTAATTTTCAAAATTCAAATCCAAAAACACCTCTCTGATGACTATTTAATTGCATTTTTTTTGGAGTATAAAGAGTTGTATTCTTAATAAATAAAAAAATCTAATTTTTAAAAACTACTTTTCTTTCTTTTTGAATTTTCAAAAATTTGGTTTGGTTTTAGAAACATGGATAAAAAGTATAATAAAACCATTAAATTTTTTTTTTCTTTTCTTTTTTCTATATTTTATAAATAATTTTATTTTTTTTCTATTCATAAATTTTTTTATATAATGGTTTTTTTCCTAATAAAGTAATAAAACAAAATAAATGACGATTTTATTAAATCTGCATCAATTATTATTCTATGTTATATATATATATATATGTATGTATATATATATGTATATATATGTATGTATATATATATGTATATATATGTATGTATATATATGTATATATGTATATATATGTATATATGTATATATATATGTATGTATCTATATATGTATGTATATAAACTTTATAGTTTGCGTAAAATATAGAGAAATTGTAATACTTTATTAAATATCTTTATTAAGTTTTCTTTCTCTACCCAACGAAGACTCAAATAACTCAAAGCTATTAATGCTAACTTATATATCAATAAAAGCACCCAATTAACCGGAACTTAAATATAATCTTAAAATGAGCAAACACGAGTTAATGATTTCTAGTAAAGTTGATTTTTTAAATGGAAAAAAATAGTGTTTATAGATTAAATTTTTAAAAAACCAAAATTTAAAAAAATTACATAGTTATCAAATAAGATCTACGAAAAAAATAGGGTTTATAAATTAAATTTTTAAAAAACCAAAATTAAAAAATTACATAATTATCAAATGAGATCTACGAATGTACTCTTACTTTTTAAAATTCATAAATCAAGAGAGTACGAAACAAAGTTTAAAGCATACTCATTGATAAGTTGAAAAATTGCTTTTCTCAAATTTTATAAAATTATTATCGATGTAGTATTCTTTATCTAAAAATTTTAAGAAGATAGATCGTCATATCAAAAAAGAACATAATCCAACTAATATACGAGTATAATAATAATTACGAGAGTTGAATTCCACCTTAAAAAGAAAAATCGACTCAATCGTTATTAACTATACAAATTCAAAAAGATAAAAAGACGAGGATGAGGATGAGGATGGTAATTAATATTTAATTACAATTCTAATTTCTTGCTCTCTTCAAACACCAGAGATTTGAAAAGTCTTAATTTAGATTATTGAAAAGAAAAAATCTATAGAGGGAAATAATTTTCATCCAATCATAACTTCTCCTATTAATTTAATGCAAGTAGAACCAATAAATTTGCTAAAATTAAATAAAGCCTCCGTAAGATTCATGCAACTATAAATCTTCTTAGAGACTTTTCTTGGAATTAATTTCCCCCACCTCTAACTCTAAAGTTTTCTTACTGTTTCAATAAATAAATAAGAAGAAGAAACCCTTAGTAAATTAACTTTTTTGTCGATTTGAACAAACTATTCTAAATTAGGTACAATCTAAAATGCACAAACTATTTTTGTATCTAAGAATAATGCATGAGTTCATCTTTCATATATAAAATTGAAAAATACTTAGATATATATTATGTATTGAACTTATCTTTATGTATTCTATTTAGTCGTCTAACCACGATGGCAAATTCTTTTTTTAATTTTTATATTGTATGGTTAGACCAAACTTAAGATGGTCTAAGTATTTTATTTATAATATTTAGGCAGTTTAATACCGTGTGCTACAATATATTAAACTAAAATTTCATTTAATTATCTGCATATCTTCTTGCTCTTTTTTCCCAATTTCCCTGTTATAAAAACACCATATTTGGATTTCTTCATATTCTCCATAGATAGACATTGTCATATGTTCTCAAATGGCTATGATCTCTAGTATTTGTTTTCTCTTTTTTCTTTCTCTTCTTTCTTTCTTTTCCCACACCCATGCAGCTACTTTTCAAATCCGCAACAACTGCCCCTTCGCTGTTTGGGCTGCTGCAGTACCCGGTGGCGGACGACGACTTAATCAGAACGATGTTTGGACACTTAACGTGAATCCCGGCACTGTTGCTGCTCGTATTTGGGCTCGAACTAACTGCAACTTCGACGGTTCGGGCCGTGGTAGATGTCAGACCGGCGATTGTGGTGGCCTCCTCCAATGCCAAGCTTACGGCACTCCGCCGAATACCCTTGCCGAATATGCGTTGAACCAATTCAATAACTTAGACTTCTTTGATATCTCTTTCGTTGATGGGTTTAACGTCCCTATGGAGTTCAGCCCAACTTCTAGCGGATGCACTCGTGGCATCAGGTATGTTAAATTTATCATTAAATTCAAAAGCTTAACGTTGAGAAAAGTTGCGATAAAATTTAATGTAATTTTATTCATATTCTTTATAAATTAAAAGGTGCACCGCGGACATCAACGGGCAGTGCCCTAACGAGCTTAGGGCTCCTGGAGGGTGCAACAACCCGTGTACTGTGTTCGGCGGGGATCGATACTGCTGTACGGCCCCGAACAGCAGCTGTGGACCGACGGATTACTCAAGGTTCTTCAAGGATAGGTGTCCAGATGCATATAGTTACCCAAAAGATGATGCAACCAGCACATTCACTTGCCCTGGAGGAACCAACTATAGGGTTGTTTTCTGCCCTTAGAACCATATATTGTATATATATATAAAGGGAACCAAAACGTTACATGAATAATTAAAGAGTTCCCATATTATATACCTTTTATATATAGATATATATATATATATATGGTGTAATCTGTAATAAGATTTGGGATAGGGCTGGAAAATTAGCACATTATTTAGTGATGTGCAGAATGATATACTTTCGATGGAATAATGAATAATACTTTTTTTCTCCCTATACCTATTTGACGGCATTTTGCAATTTGGTTAAAAACACATATGTTATTCAAGAAAAGGTTACATAAATTTAATTTCGAAGAAAAATTTGACAACTTAATTTTTAAATATAGAAAAATGAAACAAAATATCTAAAAATATAAGAAATTTTAAAATATATCACCTATAAATATTTATAGACTCAATTAACGATAGATCTAAAATTTTGTTATATTTTATAAATATTTTTAATGCTTTTATAATTATTTACAATAATTTTCCATTAAGAAATCCCATACACCAATATTTGGAGTGATTTATGTTTCTCTCAAAAAAAGGTCATGTATACAGAAGATTGAGAGGTTGTTTTGTCATAAATAGTTAAAATATTGTTTCTATGATAATCCTTACTAATATGATAACTTAGTTAAAATTTGATTCTTTCCATCCATGTATTGTTTGATGATTTATAATTAAATTTATTTCGATTACTAATTTAAGTTCTTCAATGATTTGATATGTATATCTTTCTTAGGACATATCAATTATACATCAAAATTGATATAAATCATGTTGTGCATGTAATAAATTCCCAACCTAAATTATAAGGACGGAGTCGGGTTAGTTTAAAATTTTGGGTTTTTTTCCTTTTTTTTTTTTTTTTTTTGTTGTTGTTGTTGTATTTTCTTGTATTTTTCAAGTTTGAATTTGGAAAAGAAAATAGCACTAGTTGGGTGAGACCTTCAAAATCCATTTGAGATGATAGAGAAAAATCTCTTCAATAAAATTCAATTTAGAAAAGTCTCTAATCTCTCCCCTCTCTTTTCTCCATTTCGGCGGCGACCAACAAAATGGGTTTTGACACACAGCGTAGTCGCAATAATGATCGATGTTAAAGTTTGTGATCTTTCATATATTGTTCAACTATAGCTGTGTCGAACCGGTTTTGTGTAACTCATATTATTAGAAAGTAATATCATGAGATGCACTGAGAGATTTAAATTAGAACAATATGTCATACTTCCAATTTTAAAAATACATCATTGAGATAAAGAGTAATATACAAAGAGAGTTGGAGAAACAACTTGTACAACCATCCAGAGAAAAACATTCCAAATCTTTTTAAATTTTTATTATAATTAGTTAATTTGAGGGTGTTTTGGAGGTTGCAAAAATAACCTTTTTAATCTATTTTAAGCCAAAGTTGGTTCAAAGTGTGTATTATTTTGAGTCAATTTGACACTTCCTGTATTATTCTGATCAATTCAAAGTGTGTATTTTTTTTCTTTCCATATATATCCTTAACTTTGTCATGAGCTTGATTAATCCATAATAGTAATTTACTACATATTTGGTCCAATGTTTTTTTTTTTAATTTTTATTTTGAGTAAGCATTTATATATTCCAACTCCGAACTTGGAAAATTTCCTTCAACTTTAATAAGTTTGCACTCCACGTACGTTTTGGTTCCAAAGACCAAGACTTCATCCATAAAAATCAAAGTCTACTTATGTTTCATTGAAAAGTTAAATAGTACTATAAATGTCTGAAACAAAATCTTTTATAAATATGAATCGTCCAGGTTATGCATAGAAACAATAATATTTTTTGACCCTAAATGCATGGGAACCTCCAGTTTCTTTCTTCTTCTTGTCGTTTCTCTTTTCTCCTTCCATTTCGGCCTCTCCAATGCAGCTTCTTTTGATCAAGTCCACAAAAATGGTCTTTTTACTGATTCTTTGGACGACAATAATGATTATTGGGCATTTGCCATGAATCCCAACACTTTTAGTTCCTCCATATGGATTGGAAAAAGGTGTAACTTTGACGGGTCTGTTTGCAACAAGTGCCGAACTGGTGACTGCAGCGACGGTGACGGTGACCGCAGGTTTCTCCAAAAGCAAGCTTTTGTGGACAAGGGTGGTGGCAGCCTTTTCCGATGGCGATTTTATGCCAACGACGTAGCTAAATACGTATCGAACAAATTAAATAATAATATTCAGAGTCGCTATAGTTTAGTTAAATTATTGTTATTTGAGGTTGTTTAATTTTGTTTCGAAGAATACTTTGGCTACGTACACTCAACTCTTCGTTTTATTCAACTAAGAGTGAATTTTGAAATGGTGTTTGTACTTTTAATCTTCAAATTTCAGACGAAAATAACTCAATTACTTACTTTCGAACATGAATATATCTACGATGGACAACAATTTTAAAGATGCTAACTAATTAAGTGTATTGCAACGTTTAAAAAAAAATGCAAATATAGTAAAATTTATCTTCAATAAACTTTTGTCGTTGATAGGCTCTTATAGTTTATTGCTGATAGACTAATATTTACAATAAAATCTAAACAAACTTCTATCATTGATAAATTTTATCAACCAAATTTTGCTATATATACAACTTTTTTAAAAACCTTGCTATATATGCTATTACTTTGAATCTAACCGTTATATTTGCAATTATCTTATAAAAAAATATAATTTATAGTAAAATAAACTAAAATATTTACAAATATAGTTAGATGTTGTCGTCTTAGTCAATGGTATATTTATTATTACAATTGTTTCCCATTTTTTTCATTTACATTTCAGTTTAATAAATTTTTATCTGTTTTTTCTATAAACCGTAAATAGTTTATATAATTTTTTATTTTTGAAAAAACCTTGTTTTCTTGTCCTACTTTTTTGAAATTTGTTTCCTTATTATTTGATAATTTATAAAGTATGCCGACATGAGTGTTCTTGTGGATGCCAGCATTGTCTTTCCTAGCTCGTTTTTGTTGTTGGATATTAATTTTCACATTGATTGCAAACCAACCTATTTTCGTATGGATCATAAAGCTAAGTAAATTTACACATTTAATAACTTCTCATAAGTTTGAGTTTGGTAGCATGTTGTTTATGTTTTAAATTTCATCTTTTTTAACTTCTGGTTTATGTAATTATATGTTAGTAATTTGATCTACAACATATCGTATAAATTTTTATTGATATTCGGTATTTTCAACAAAACTTTTATATTTTTATATCACTCGATATTGAAATGAGGGGTAAGTCTATATTTTATTATATCATAAAAAAAAATACATGAAACATGAAAAAAGAAAGTAATATTAATATAAATATAACCTAAGTAGTATATTGATCTCCTATTTAGAAATTAATTTCTCGTTTGTCGAGATATTTTTCGTATGTAAAGAAAACTATTATAGTTTTATAATGTCTTGTTTTTTCTCCCTCTTCAAATAATTCCTCTATTTCTTCTATTTCTCTTTTTACTAATAATTTATCTTTTCTCAGAAACAAGAAAGCCTATCTGTAAACTTTATAGGCTTTACAAATTTTTTTCCTCTAAAGCATCTCATCTCTCAAATCCTTGAAAAACATACAACTAAAAATAATCAACTGTCCATAGTTTAGCTCTTCAATTTACCATATGTTACGTTAATAAAAAAAAAATAGTCCGAGTAAATCATAAGTCAATATTACTGTCCCTACAAAGAAAATTAACTTAATTAGAAGTTTAATTTGATTAGACTTTAAATGGCATGGGCACCACCTCTCCCATGGAAATGGCAAAGACGACCATGACTTTTCTAAGTCAATCTCCAACTCAAAGTCCCTCTCTCGAACTATATAATTTAATGCAATTAATAATTTTTCAAGCTACATACTTTTTTTTTTTTGTCTATCTTATCTAAGTATCTAATCATAAGTTGATACATATTACATATCACATATCCGAATTATACACTATATTTTATGTCGTCATTCGAGCTAAGTTGATATGTTTGCTCGTTGCAACAAATTTGGACTTCCACATTGACTAATGAACAGTAGCCAAAATGGAGGGGAGAATAAAACATGAGTTACAAAAGTATGCAGAGAAAAAATGGGGTTTTTGGAATTTTCAAAGAAGAAACACATTTTTCTTCTTTTTTTCTTTCTTCTCTTTTTACTCTCTTTTTTGAGTGTATTAGGTAAATAAGAGTAAAAAGAAGAAAAATGTGTTTTTACCATGCATGCATTTTCGTTACTTAACTTTCCCTATATAAACCCCATTGCATCTCTAAACAACTAATTGGATCACTCCATACAAACATATAACTTAAACACTTCTGTTTTAAGTTACACCCCAATGGGACTGATCTCCATTTTCTTTCCGTTCTTTCTTTCTCTTTTCATTCTCTATTCTCACACCAATGCAGCAACTTTTGAAGTTCGCAACAATTGTCCATTCACTGTTTGGGCTGCTGCCTCTCCCGGCGGCGGCAAAGAACTTGGTTCTGGTCAGGCTTGGAATTTCGATGTCAGACCTGGCACAGCCGGAGCTCGTGTTTGGGCTCGAACCAACTTCAACTTCGATGCCTCTGGACGTGGCCATTGTGAAACCGGAGACTGTGGAGGCCTCCTCTCTTGTCAAGGTTATTAAATAAATTACTGACTTATAAACTTCAAAAACTTAAAGTTATAGAGTTGTGTTTATTTAAACTCTGTAACTCTAGAGGCACCTCTAATATGTAATTTAAATCGTTATCTCTGCTGATAATATAAGCAGATCATCTACCTCAATTAGTTGTGGATGTATGACTAGCACTCTATTAACTCAATCTCTACTATTTACATTATTTTTATTCAACAGGTTATGGTGCTCCGCCTAACACCCTCGCTGAATACGCATTAAACCAATTCAACAACTTGGACTTCTTCGATATCTCTCTTGTGGATGGATTCAACGTTCCAATGGATTTTAGTCCAACTTCTAATGGGTGCAGTCGGGGCATCCGGTGCAATGCAAACATCAATGGAGAGTGCCCAAACGAGCTGAGGGCTCCAGGAGGCTGCAACAACCCATGCACCGTGTACAAAACCGACGAGTACTGTTGCAATTCCGGTACGTGCGGGCCGACTCCTCTTTCCCAATTCTTCAAGGATCGATGCCGTGATGCATATAGTTATCCCAAAGATGATGCAACCAGCACCTTCACTTGCCCTGGTGGAACTAACTATAGGGTTGTCTTCTGTCCTTAGAAATCACAAAACTTTACTCTAAATAAGTTAGTGCTCATATATATATATATATATATATATATATATATATATATATGTGAAGTCTTTAGTTTGTGTGTCATTTATTAAAGTTTATATAATAAGAGCGGAATGGCCATGGAAAAGCACATACATATGATCATGTGCGGCGGCTGTTGTATTGTGTTGTCCCTAAAGTACCAATTTATGTCAATTTCAACCTAAGTTTTAATTAATCTTTGCTTCTTATTAAATATTATTTTCCTTATCAAAGTTTTTATTTTTAATTAATAAGTTATACCATATATATATACACACACACAAACACATACAATATCAATCAAATTACAACTAACCGATCCAAACTTAACATGCCATCAACATCCAAGAAGATGGCATTTTTTACAAATTAATTGATATATTTTTACCTTCAAATTTTGTGGCTATAAATAATTGACATTTTTCCAAAATAAATAAATAAAGTTGACGTTTGCAAAGGAAAAATTAGTCACGAAATTCTTCTTTTTTTTCCATCCAAAAGTCCTATTCTTCGAAAAAAAAATCTTTCATATAAACTTTATATACAAAATCATTCATATAAATATGAATAATAAGAAGATGAAGAATTAATAAACCTTAAAAAAATTCTTCTATATATGTTTATTATTATACAAAATGTTACTGAAAATTACCTAATTGAGATGTCAAAATGCATCTACTAACATATTTTGCTTTATGAATATTTTCAAAGAAAAATATGTTGGTTTGCTTTTCAAAAAACATTTATTAGTGTAATTTGTTGACTTTGAGTTTTTCTGATCTAAATCTTCCTTCTATTATTTTTTTTTAAATGCACTATCTTTTAACTCGAGGAATGATAGAAATAATATAGATATATCAACCTAGTTGAGATATTTTTGATATGTCTCGTAATTCCAATCATCTCTATTTTGCCTTAAATTACTATTATAAAAAATGGATGGTAGTTTGTTGATGTTAGTCTTTAAAACGTTTAAGAATGGAAATAAATTAAATAAGAGGAAGATTTAGCTTTTCATTTCATATATGCAAAAATTAATGAGAGGAGAATTTTTACTTTAGTTCGTTATGTTAATAATTTTCTCACTTTACTTCCCTTTAAATACTTGAAAATCTCTCATTGTA
The DNA here is from genome assembly GCF_025177605.1 of Cucumis melo. Lineage (NCBI taxonomy): Eukaryota > Viridiplantae > Streptophyta > Magnoliopsida > Cucurbitales > Cucurbitaceae > Cucumis > Cucumis melo. Next base: position 23,239,279 of record NC_066865.1, read on the forward strand.
ATTACAACATTTATTCATCACTCACTTTCATTCCTTCCTACAAATTATATTGCAAAATGTCTCCTCCTTTGTTGTCCTCATCACCGGAATCCATGGCCGCTCATCGTCTCAACCTCCATCTTTTTGTCTTCATCATCGGACTTCTTATCGTCATTAGCCACGTCTCGGCGGTCACTACTACATCTGATCAAGACAAGAGCATTTTTAATCGTCGTTTTGGAGGAATAATATTTAACAAGAAGAAGGTGGGTGGTGGCGGCAGCCGCGACGGCGACGTTTTCAAAGATTCTCTACACCTTGTTCCGGAGGGTCCGGACCCTATTCATCATTAAACTTCTAAATTTTGGAAACATATGTAATTACATAGATAAATTAGTATCCTTAAAATTTTAATTATGATATTATTGTGAAGCATTGCTATCTATATCATTGAATTGCATTACTTTGGATGTGCTTACATCAAAGATTAATCTAGAAACTACCCTTTAATTTGTAAGATAACTGAGAGTCTTGTTACAAAATAACTCGATATTGAAAAATGCATTATATTATTTCAAATTATGGACCAAAAATTAGAGAGTTTCAAATAAAAATAAGCATTGTACCCTTCATTTTACTAAAAAGGAATATAGTTTCAAATTCTTACCCTTGTTCCAAATAAATAAAGACTCATAAATGCTTGAAATAGTTTTTCAAAAAGCTTAGATTAGAATTTCATATTTTTGGCTTGGTTGTTAATCACTATTACTATTTAACCAATTTAAATTTTTTAAAAAATATATATATAACTTCAGATGACAAATTTGAAATTTATTAAAAGTTTAAAAGTTAAATTTGGACAGTACAAATAATTAAAATGGGATGAAGCATAGAATATAGTAACAATAATGGTTTTTTTTTCTTTAAAAAAAAGTTAATTCTAAGAAAATGTATATATAAGATTGTGAATATTGCTTTCCAACATGTAGTATGGTATAATGGACCATCGACCAATATTAGGTCAAACTTTTGATTTCTGCATCAATCCTATATATTCTTCGATTTCAAATATGTGTGCGTATATGAATATTGTCGATAATAGTAGCGACCTCAACACACAATAAAGATATGCTTTTGTAAAAAAATAAAAACAAAAATGTGAGAACCAACAAAATGTTTGCACCTATTATTTATATATATAATAAAAAGTAGAAAGTTTTAGATGTTATATTTGTTTTCAAGCTAGAGGAGGAGGAGGAGAAGTTTGATTATGAAGAGGGTTTGGACTCATTGGAACTTTATGTAGAGAACGTCCTCCGGAAACATCGAACTTCTTCTCCTTAAATACGATTATTTCTCCAAAACGGCGATGGAAAACGCTCTTACTATCGGAAGTTGTCGCTGTAGAGATGTGGCTAATGGCAACAAGCAGCAGACCGATGAAGATGGGAAGACGAAGACGAATAATGTTGAGACGCAGAGTCGCGGCCATTGGATTCCGGTGATGATCGATCACAAAACAAAGAAGGAAGATTTAGAATTTGGAGGAAGAAAATGGGTAGTGAATAGGGCTTATAAGAGTGTGAGAATTTTCAAGTATTTAAAATGAGCTAAGTGTAGGCATATATTAGCAAATTCATTAACTTCTCTCATTGATTATTGTATCATCCGATATATGAAATGCCAAATCTTCACCGTTTTGAATACTTCATCAAAATTATTATAAGAAAACAAAAACAAAGTATGTATATATACATATACATATACATATATATATATGATGTAAACTCTGTCTTTTACTAATTAATAATAAAAATAATTGATCTGATGTGTTGTATTTCACTCTAGCCAGGAATATATATGAGCAAAATGCAAAACTCAATGGCATATAAGACATACATTTTAATCTCTTACTCTAATAAAATTTATTATACTCTTAACCTTTTAACCTTTTAAGTTTCATATTAGTTAAATATTTATTAATCTTAAGTTGTTCATCGTTAAAAAATTAGCTAGAATGCTATTATTATGAACATAGTTCAAGTGACATAAAACATGTACTATCAACTTTAAGATTTGAGGTTTAATTTACTTTTTAATCTAAAATTGTATGATCTTTATTTGAAAGTATATATTTCATATAATTAAATTAAATGTAATTAATGTATTTTTTTTCTATCCACTATCTTTTTAAAAAAAAAAAATGTAGTTCTTTTAATAAAAATTATCTCGAGGGGTTTTAGGTTTATGTCCTTTTAAGTTTCAAAGTTCATCCCTTTAACCTAGAATTTTGAGTATATTTTTATTGGGTCAAAACATTCCCATTTAGAATCCGAGTTTTCTTTAGTTAAAAAATATATTGTCACTAAGAGTTAAAGATTAAATTTATCAAGTTTTCGTTAAATTGATATTAATGAATTGATATTTATTTAAACAACTCATTAAATTAAATTAAATGTTTTCACTATTCATCCATTTCTATTAAAATTAATCAAAATATTTCACTTCATATTTCATGTGAACTTTCTTTAAACTAAGTGGAAGAAATTATATTACTAATTATTTTATAAGTTTGTTTTAGGTTAAATTTTTTTGGTATAATTATTATTTTGTAATAACATATATAATATATTAATTAATATTATATCACATACTTTAACATATCAAAAATAATTTAGCTTCCAACATAAAATATTGTATTTGTGGTTGTTTTTTTATTTATTTATTATTCTTAATATAATTATGCATTCCAAAACTTTGAGAACTAAAATTTTTAGAATTATTATTTTGTAGTATCATAAATGTTTTGAATTCATTTGAGAAAGTTAGTGTAAAGTGTTTTGTTACATACACAGCCTTTAAGATTAAAAGTGTGTTAGATAAAATTTTGAATGATATATATGATATCTTAATCAACTAAAATTATAATCCAACTAAATGAGTTAGGCTTTTAAATAATTGAATTGTAAGTATTCAATACCCTTTTCTTACTTTAAAAAACAAAAAGAAAGAAAGAACTTTTTTATGATTAAAGTTTACAATGTTTTTATACTCTTAATTTTGTAAGAAAAAGAAATTAGGAGATTGGAGGGATCGAAAGCATCTAAAGAAATGTCACCACACGACCGTGTCTAATTTCTCGGCTTTTATGACGGAGCATTGTCCGGCCCGGCTCATCTCGCCGGATCCTTTCCACGCTCCCACGCTGTTTCTCTCTCTCTATAAATATATACATTTCAACAAATAATTCTCTTACAAATCCCAATTCATCTGAAAGGATCGAGATCCAAGGCAGTAGGAACACAAATTCCCGTCTCTTTCTTCAAATCTCCAAAAATGCCCGCCGGAACTCTTGAGGTTCTTCTTGTTTCCGCCAAGGGCCTTGAAAACACAGATTACCTCTGTAAGTTCCCGCTTCCGATCGAGATCGATCTTTTTCGATTTCCCTCTATTTTGTGCCTTATGTTTCGCGATCTTTTATATGGGTGTTTGCCAAATATTATATATTCTGATTATATGTTGGTTGGTATTTGAGAGAGTGAAGGTTGAAATGACATTCATAGACCAAAAGGTTTGTTGGGTTGACTATGTGTTTGATTTTGAACTTTGATACACGGGGTTTATTGCTGTCCTGAATCTAATTGATCTGCATGTGAAGTGTTTGAGGAAGTGTTTTTAGAGGGTTAAGTTTGTAAATAATTAGAAAACAGAGTCGCTTTATGGCAATACGTATTGGGTACTAGTTTCTTGTGCAGTACTTAATGTTGTGGTGGATAATCTTGCTTAGTTGGATCCTGGACAAATCTGATTCTTCTAGTTTTCTGTAAAAAAAAAAAAAAAAAAAAAAAAAAAAAAAAAAAAAAAAGAGGACACTACTGGCAGATCTTTCTGATGTTTTTATTTACCAAAAGTATCTTTCTTTTCTTCTTTATTGCCCTGTTTCTAGAATCTATGAACAAATTGTGATTTGGGAAATTTACTAGGCGATAAGATTGAAAAAAACGTTAAAATGTCTTTTAAGTTATTGCCACATCAAAATAACTTGGTGGTTGAAGCATCTACTTCTTTTGAAATTGGAATTACAAATCTTAACCTCAAATTGTTGTACTAAAGAAATCATTTTTAGTGAGTTCTTTTTTCTTTTTTTCTTTGAAATAAATTAAAATTTTCAAAGGTGTAAGTGGAGTGCTATTCATATGCTAAATATTTGAAGGCATGAATTGTATTTGCATTATTCCCTAAACTTTAGCCTAGATCATAGTTGATATATATTTTTGTTAAATTTAAAGGTAGTCTTGTATCAAAAGGGTATTCCCCATCCTTTAATTTTAAAGTAGTTATTTGTATTAACAATGTCTTCTTGGATTTGAGCAGGTAACATGGATCCCTATGTTACTCTTACGTGCCGCTCACAGGAGCAGAGAAGCAGCGTTGCATCAGGTTGGTTTATCTTCTACATAATCCGCAACCCATTGTCTCCAAGTTTCCAAACTTTCAAGTGTTGTTTGCCCTCAGAAAGGATGTTTCTTGATTGCATACAGGAAAGGGATCTGACCCTGAATGGAATGAGACATTTTTATTCACCATATCTGAGGGTGCAGAAGAACTTATCCTGAAGATATTGGACAGCGATTCTGGCACGCAAGATGACTTTGTTGGTCAAGTAAAGTAAGTAAACTGCTTCTTTATTGGTCCTATAGCCAAGCGAGAGTTTAATCGAGAAGAAAAGTAATTGGATATAGTATATACATAGCCTAATTGATACTCAAGTAAAGCATGCACTATATCAAGAATCGTAACTGGGGTATAATTTTCTTAAGTTAGGAATTTTGAATTTGGTGGATGAACGGTGATCTTGTCTGATTTTCTCAGCACGGTCATTCCAAACTCTAAAGCAGTAAACTCTCTATATTATGTGGTATACTTTGCTCATCGATGACTGTTTGATGATGGAAACACCAGCCTCTTCAAATGCTTTGTTTATTGTTTGCAGAATTCCACTGGAACCTGTATATCTTGAAGGAAGCCTCCCAGAAACAGCATACAACGTGGTTAAGGATGAAGAATACCGTGGAGAGATCAAAATTAGCCTTAAATTTTCTCCTGAGGTCGCTCTCCTTTACTTTTGTCAATGTTGCAGAATTATCAGATGAACTAGATTTGTGTGTTAAGTGTATCTCGTGTGCATTTGCAACGTAATTAACACTTCTGACTATTTTGCCGCAGGAAAGGACTGAAAGAAATTTTCAAGTGGAAGAAGAAACTTATGGTGGATGGAAGCAGTCTTCATTCGCAGATTGAGAACCACCACCGCTCTATGATTGTTAATTGTATGGTTTGAGAGAATTCGTATCCTATTTATGTTCAGAGATTAAATTTTGTTATGTAAAGAACTGCTTTGACGTTGATGGCTGGATTTTTTTTGCTTATGTTGAGCTGGAATGCACTATCGAATGTCTGGAATGAATTCGAATGTCTGGGATGAACTCTCGAATGCCTATGTTTAGCTGTCCTGAATGAACTCTCGAATGCTTATGTTTAGCTGTCTGGAATGAACTCTCAAATGGAATCAACAATGTACTTTTATTCCAGAAGAGTGACCTATACGTGTGTACTTTAAACGATGTACTTTGTGTTCAAGATTGATGAGACTCAGTCACTCGTTCCACAAAGAGAAATTACATCCAGATTCCAAACAATTCTCTCAAATTAAAAATTAGGAATTTGTTTTCTTCTATTTCTGGCAAATGATACAGAGTGGTTCAAGTTTTTACGTGGGAGTTGCTAAGTGTGAAATCCCAGATTCGAGCATCCTTTATGATACAAATTTGCTAAAAAGAAGAAAAAGAGCAATAAGCTGTTCTTCTCAGGACCTGTTGCTGTTATTACATCAAAGTTACACTTTTCTCTAAAACTTCACCTTCCTCTAAAAGATCTGTTTCTATCCACTGAAGACTGCTGTTGAGAAGTGAATCCACTGCAGCTTGGTAGGCTCACATTCCCTAGAGTCAGCTGAGGATCTAAACTCAAGTGCTGTCCCGTAGCAGACTTTTCAGGTCCGTCAAAGTGGGATGATATATCATTTTGGAAGAGGTTAGGGGATCCAAAATCTGGCAGTGCTGGGCTACTGTCTTTTTGACTACGAGAGGACTCGAGTCGCTCCTCAAAGAAGCTTTGAATTTCCAGACTATCGTCTATTGGTATTGCACCTGTGAGGGTCTTGAATGCAAAATCCAAGCACGGATCTGCCCAAGAATCCCCAAATGGAAAGGATAATGGAATTTCTGATGTCGCATGGTCCTTTGTTTGAAGGATCGGATGCGGATCATCGAGCACCATGTTGCTCCTCTCATGACATGCATTGATACTGTTAAATCGTTCAGAGTTTACCGGGGGCAGGGAATGATGCAGCTCACTGGGTGTCAAGATTTCGCAAGATGTTATATATTGTTCATTCTTACTTGGTTGTCCATGTATTCTACCGTCTGATAAATTAAAAGCCAAAACAGCTTCATTTGAATGATGATTTGGGTTTGCTTGATCAAAGGAAATTATATTCGATGCCAGTTCAGGTTTGAGCCCATTAATACTTGGAGATTGACTATTAGTAGTGAGCTCTTTCTTGTTCCTGATTTTTTTGTTCCCTTGAGTTCTCTTATTCATGCGACTTCCCGGACCATTTTTTACTGAGCTCTGTCCTTGCAGGAAGTCGACTGTAGTATTAGAAACTGGGTCGACTGTAGTACTAGAAACTGGCTCATTAGTGGTAGTGGCATTCTCCACCGGCAACGCACCCGTAAGAGTTTTGATTGCAAATTCCAAGCATGGGTCTGACCAAAAATCAGCAATTGGAACATCCAGCTGCGCTTCCATCTTTCCATCATCCTTCTTTTCAGTTTCCACTCTCTGTATTTTCTCTTCTGGGGCATCAAGGCAACATGTGAGAGTTTTCCTTTTATTGGAAGAATTTTCACATAAGGAAGTGTCCTTGTGATTTTCACGTAAGGAAGTGTCCTTGTGATTTTCACGTAAGGACGTATCCTTGTGATTAGGTATATGGTGTTCGTTGTCTTTTTCCGACCTCATGTCGAGCTGCTGGGATGCTTTATCTGTATTGTGAACGTCTGCATCCGCTTTCACAGTTAGGCCAGCATCTGGACTAACTTCAGTGAAAATATTTCTATTTGAGGCTTGAGGAACTTCTTTTGCATCTACTTTAGGCACCAACTCTGGTTCAAGTCCAGCAAGTCGTTTTGAAGACCTCCGAGGCAAGTTGACGTCTTTCTTCTTCCTGGACTTCCTCGTCTTTGTCTTTCTCCCATTGTCATCACTTTCCATTGGATTACTGGTCGCTATCCTCTCGTGTTCCAACTTCGATGCAGTGTCTATAAGTGGACTGTTATCAGGAGTTACTACTATATCGATTTTATTACTTTCTAGCTTTTCAACTTTTGGCAATGCTTTCTCTTGGTCAGACTCAGATGCACAAGTTGAAACTGCTACATTATCAGAAGATACTCTTTCAGTTTCATTACCTCCTGTATGATCAGCTTTAGGAGATGATGAATTTCTATGACTTCTTTCTTCGATTTCAGTAGGCTCCTTGATTTCAGTAGACTCCTTGATGACTGCTTCTTGAGGCAAAATAATCTCTTCAACGGTTTCAACAGGAAGAACTAAAGCATCTTTCAGTGCAGAAGAGACATTACGCCGTTGCTTCAACTGTTGAATATGGACTCCTGGACGTTCTGACCGTCTCCCTGTTGCCATTTCCTCACCTACATGGATTAGTTGCATGTTAAATCATCAAAGATGACAAAAGCTAAATTCGTGTGTTGCACAAAGTTTCAGTACACCGTTGAATCGAAAAGAAGCAGCTTTAGTATCGTACAAATATTCTACCTGCAAGAGGTTGTGGGGTTGCTGCAGACAGCTCCAATTTCTGTCCTCTAACAGTAGATCGCTACAACAGAAGCAAGCAACAATTGAGGATTTAAAAACCATCCTTCAATAGAAACCTTCGAAGCGAAGCTAAAGACGGACTGAAACATTGCTATTGCTACTAAAATAACCTGTTGTTATCTGGGTTTATTTTGCTATCAATCTTTCCATTATTGGGTTTTTTAGGCTTCAATCAGGTTCAGTTTCCTCAAAAGTTACAGTTGTAGCTAATGTTGTGTCTACAGATCTGAATGTGACATGAAATTTAATTATGCAAACAAATAGCAATGATATAATGATGATCTATCCTATTTACCGACCAATACCTACACATAGTTCGACTAATTAAAACATTATAACATTGATCGGTCAAAGGACAAATGTCTGAATTTCCATCTCACATGTGATTGAACTTTATAGAAAATATATGCACTATGCAAACATCATATTGGAGCTTGCCTACTCCAAAAAGATTCCCAGTGCAACATCTCCAATAAAAACTTCTACACAATTTTTAATATGTTAGCAGCAGAAGGCGTTTTATTTATTTTTTTCTTGTTTTGGGTAGACAAACATAAGATATAATACTACAACTAATAAGCAACATGTGACAGTGATGTCATACAGGAGAAACATAATGGTGACAGCACAAAGTCAGAATGACGCGATTTAGAAACCAAACTGATTGAAATAAATAATACTGTTAGAGCATTCCTACATGAGTCTAACAAAGGATGAACTTACTGATTTTTTGTCGCTTATCAACTCTTGTTCTTCATCGCCCCCTTCCTTTGGTTTAAATGCATGTCTACTGATCTCTCCAGTCTCGAGATAGCGGAAAACCTCCTTTTTGGAACGGAATATGTATCCAGATTTTGGGTCTATGTAAAACTGTAAGAAGGTTGGATATAACTAAGAGAAGAACGACACAAGAAATTATATGGCTATTTAATAAAATTCAGCTAAATCAAGGGAGCAGGAAATGGAGGGAGGAAGAAGGCCATACCGGGTCTTTCCTAATGCCATCCGCTTTTTCTTTGATCTTGATTTCCTTTATCCATCCAGGCGGCAAATCTTCATCTTTATAATGCTCAATAACAACCTAGAGTACATATGGAAATCAGCTACATAACACGCAAATAGTAAAAAGCATTTCATATGTTAGTCCAAGAAGCACATTTGTGCACGCAGCATTTCAGAATCTCCTAAAACTTCTTTTTTTAATATTTATGATTATTGAGTGTTTGAGCCAACTAATGCACCTTAACTAACTTCACCAGACAACCACTAGTTATCCAAGAAGCTTGAGGATTTTAAATCCTAGGAGGTAGCAATGATTTGAACTTTCTCTATGAACTCTTACTTTTATATTTAGCACCAACAATCACTGAGACAATCCATGATGGTTGTCTCCAACAACTAAAACTGTGTTGAATCGGTTTTTTTTTTTCTTTTACAATGATTATTTCCTTACCTTTTTAGGTTAGGGGGAAGGAATTGACTTTTGGAGTTTGTGTTTTATTTTTCACTCCATATGGGAGTTTGTTTCCTTTAAATACCTTTTATCTTTCATTTACATCAACAAGATGTTCGTCTATTATTTTTTAATTAAAAAAAAAACATTCATGACCCACTTGTCGCATCTTCAAGCTCTTTTTATATGAAGACAAAAACATTGAGGGGAAAGGAAAAGATAAGAAACATTTGAAAAGAGGTTGGTACGGAGACATACTCGACTTCTAGACTTCGTGCCGTTGCTTGTTCTTCTCTCTTTCAATGTGCATAATTTGTTCTTTACAGTTCTGAGATGTCGAAATACCTCTGGCTTTGAATAAAATCTGCTGTCCGTCACTGGATCAATGTAACACTGCAACAAGCGAGAAGTATGTAATGGAAGAACTCAATGAACAAACTTAGCTTAGTTTTAATCATACATTCAAGTGTCAAGACATCAGTGGTAATCATTTAAAATTTGGTTAAGGAAATTATCTGTGGTTGCTTGCAAGCAATAAAACCTGAAGGAAAATACAATCTCAACTTCCATGTAATGAAGTAATTAAAATTTCCTCTTTTTTTTTTTTGGGGGGGGGGGGGGGGGGGGGGGGGGCGGACGAAGGTTGCCTGATCAATGAGGGAAGGGCTGTTTGTTGATTTCCTTTCCCTTTGTTTCCCTTTTAATGTCCATGTAAAAAGGTAACTAAAAAAGATTCCTTGTGCAAGAATTGATATTCACAAAGTATCGTTTTGCTAACTCAACAAGGAACAAGCATCATTTTATCAATCCCATGAAAACTAGCCGATCGTAGGTACAAACCAGTAGAGCATGAGCAATATTAGAGCACAAGCACCTTAAAAGTATTCTATGAGTATTTACAGGAAATGGGCAGCAAAAGTTTAAAAAAAAAAAGTTGTGGTTAAAGAAAAAAGGTTAAGCCTGCACACGTATGTTACCTTGTAAACAGCTCCAACATTTGAACCACTCATCCGTGTTCTTGACTCCACTTTCCAGCCAGCAGGCAACCATTCAGGGTGTTCATTTGATTTCACCGTCTGCTAAACCGGAGAAAAATAAAAACCACTTTAGATATAATGGATAGGGGTTGAAGATAAAAGTATTAGGGAGTCAAACTCACTTGCACAGGACTATTTCCTGACTGAGTTTTGATGCCTCTCGAAGTTGGTTGAGACTTTTGAGACTGAGTGCTTTTAATATAGCCAAGAACATCATCCTTATAATAAAAGCTTTTTCCAGTCTCCAAGTTTGTATAGAACTACAAAATCCCAAATGAAGAGTAAAACATAAGGAGGAAGATTTATTAATGTGAATACGATTGTTGTTAAACAGTAATTTGAGTTTTCCCCAACCAATAATTCATTCCATGTGAACCACATGGATTGGTCCAATGTAAGCAATAAATGAAGTGAAAAAATGTGACAAGTAAGATTTGTAATGTGAAGAAATTTGTAGTACTACAGTAATTTTGAGCTAACCCCTAATTAATAATTCCTTCTGAATTGGTCCAATGATCAAAGGGCCAAGCAGTAAACACAAATATCTTTTAAGATAATATGTTAAAAACATGGAGGTAGCCTAGTGTTTTCCTCTTCTTTTTAGTAGGGTTACATAATTGAAATATCAACTATACTGAGAGTGAGTTACCAATAGCACATATGGTAAAACCAAACACCTATTTCATAATGGTAGTCAAGGTGCATAAGTAGACTTGGATTCTCATGATTTCTATTTTCACAAAATCATTCCATAGGCATTAAAAGTGTATGCCTATCATGCCACCGGCGCTTACACGACTGAACAAGTGAAAAAATAAGACGTTGTCTCAGAGAATTCGAGGGATTTCTCCTTACTTTTTTCAGCATAAATTTATCAAACTCAGGAAATAGGCATAGCAAAATAATGTTAGGAAGTAGCGATGGAAAAAGCAATAGCTACAAAGAAAATGCTGTAGCCTAAGAATTACTAGAGTTTTTTCCAAGAGTCAAGTGTCCAAAACATGAGGAAACTCCTTATTTATAGGGTTATACATAAATGAAGGCAAAAGAGATTTACCTAAGATTATCCCAATCCTTCCTTCATCATTCAATACCTAAAAATAACTTTTTAAAACAAAAACAAACAAATTTGCAGTACTACCTATGGATTTACCTGAGATTACCATAGCCCTCCCTTCATCAGATGGCTATTTTGGTTCCAAGATTTCTCCCTACCCAATAAAACGTATCAAACTAGGGGTGTTTTAATCCAACTCCACAAACTTCCAATTCCAATTTGGAGCTTGATAGCTCCTGAACTTAGCTATATTTCATGCCCTGAACTGTGATAGTTCTTAGGAATTCAACATTATCTGAGTTCTTAGACGGGTTACAGAGCATAGGAAGTCATCAGGATGTTCGGATACAAATCAAGCTAAAACAGAGCAATAAGCAACGATTGGAAATCAACTTGACAAAAACAACCCTCAAGAGGGCAGGTTGGAATTGCATCCATGTGCAGCATCGCTCCTTGACGCTAGAGGCAGCCAGGCATCACAAGACGAGAGTATCGGGGTGTATCCCTATGGTGTGGTAACACTCTCCATCAGGCACGTGTGTAAGGATTCCTTCAACGACGCAGTGCTCCAAGGTGTTGTGCAATGGGGTACTAGTGTTGTGGCGCTCTGTCAATTTTTATAAATTCCACCTCAAATTTTTAGAACAAAGGGGGGAAGAATTGAGAGGAGCCAACCATTTCCAAGTTATGGGCCATTTTATAAGTTCTTCATCTTCTTCTCTATTTTTTTAGTTTTAGGTTGCATTCTTTGGAATTGTAAATAGCTTGATGTTTTTGAGCCTTTATTACTTCTTCCAAGGTATGTTATCATGTTTAGTTCTATTTAGTTTTATGGATTTGGATGAACTCATTGTAAATATGTGAGGATTTGATCTTGAATGTATACATCTTCTATCTCTCAACTTCTTTATCTCTTTTTTTAATTCTTTAGCTTTATGGAATGGTTAGGAGGGACAAACCAAACCATTTATGTGTGCTAACCGTTAGAAACTTAATGCATAATTCGTAATTGTTGTGTACTGATTACCAAAGTAGTGTGGGTGTGGGTCTTCTCTTGGGTGTATAGTTCTTTCAGAACATTACACCAGAAATATCACACAGGTGTCTTGAGAGGCTTATGGATAGAGATTAATCAATTAATTAATGAACATTTCCATTAGTTAATTGTCGTTGTTTAGCCCTAAATCCTAATGCATATGATTGGATTAATTATGGGATGCATTTAATTCACGGTTAATCTACATATAGCTTAATTAAGATGACAACCATAACTACAATTAGGACACTCAATGTCAGCATTACCGGTTAAGTACACCATGAGTTGAGTTGATTGAGCAATACCCTAGGACCATATGCATAATTGGGGGATTCCACTTCCTGTAACTAAATACAACTCGTTAATTTACATTTCAAAGAATCAAGCTTTCTTAACTCGTTTATCTTCCTTTCAATTTCACTTGTACCACTCCGTAGTATATGTAGTATAAAACCGGTTATAATATGAATGTAATTTGGTCCACTGAAGGATTCAACACTCTTTGATGTGCAATTAGAGCTTAAGAGGTTGGCCAAAAGAAACTGTCCAACCTTGCAAACTATCAAGAAGGGACAGGAGGTACGATAAGTTTGCAGTTTTAGAGACCCCATTTATGGAGGAAGGGGCAATTTAGCCATTGGAATTTATTTTCTAGAAGTGGTTGCAAGTATTGATTAAAGTGTTTTCTGGCTTCCACTCATGTGAATGTGAATGCATCATGCACTCTAAACATTCTTTTTGCATTCAAATAACCACTACGTTAGCCAACCATCATGGGTTGGCCTACACAAAGAAGACATAGTCTCAATATTTAACTAAGAGGTCATACGTTCAATACATGGTGGCCACCTACCTAAGAATTAATTTCCTACGAGTTTCCTTAACACCCAAATGTTGTAGGGTCAGATAGGTTGTCCCGTGAGACTAGTTAAGGTGCGCGTGAGCTAGGCCCATCTTCATAAGAGGTAAATTCCGCCTATCAATGAATCTAAGCCATTCCAGGTTCCATATTCAAGGAAAAATGTCCTTAGGGTGCACCATCTTTCTATTCATATTTCACACATAAAATACTAGTTTCTTCCATGCTTCTATATTGTATCCTAGATTCGAGGACTTTATTTGGTTGGCCCTTGCCTCCCTATTCTTTTCAGACATGTCAAGTTTCTTCCTGTATATGAGACTTTGAATTCCTTTCCGTTACATAGGATAGGATGTGCATGGACAACAAAAACTTTGTTTCTAATTCGGCAGATACCGTTGAGATTCAGCAAGGGAAAAAACTCCACCCTGATTAGCAAGAACTACAGTTGAAAGTGGAAGATGAAGGAAGGACTTTGGGGCAGCATCACAATCACAAACAAGGGAAGGTTATAAAAGAGCTGCCAAGGTGCCAAACCAGGACATAAAACACCATAGACACAAAACGAACCAAACTATTCTTTTCCAGACGACATCCTAATACTGGTCAAATAACCTTTATTCCCTCGGAAAACACGAGATATCTAGACAGTATACCCATCAAAGAAAAAGGGTTGAACATTCAAAACACTGCATCCAATAACTCAACATTTCAATCAACAAAGCAAACAAAATAGGCCACATAACATCACCATCCACCCTAAAACTCACAAACTCCAGCTAAAAAAAAAAACACAAAACCAATAACAAAAGACCAAAGCTGCACACAAAATGCCACCGAAAATCTATTAAAGAATAAACTAACAGCAAAAACAAAATTACCCTAATTTTCCGGCCCGTTTTCTGAACTTTATACTGCACAGTCCAGCCAGAGGGAAGCCAATCCGGCGAACCCTTGGCCACCATCTTCAGAGTAGAATCAACAACAGATCAGCTCCAGAGTCTGAGCAATCAGGATCTATGGAGCTAAAACGCGAAAAGGGGAAATTAATTAGGTCAAAGAAAGAGGGGAAATGGGAAAGGAAAAAGATGAAATTGAGGTGCGGACACGTGGGTACAATTGAAAATCCATATTTTCAGCAGGAAAAGGATTATTCAGTGAGATGGGTCTGTAAGTAAAAGGTAGGAAAAAGGTTAGGGCTGGAAGTTGAAGTGGAAATCGAAGATGGGGTTGATGAAGACGCAACCAAAAACTGATTTTTCAGTGTTTTAGTAGATGGGTCTGTAATTTAAGGTTCGAGGGTTCATTGGGTTTGACCATTGAATCGGGTGGGATTGGATGTTCTGGTTGTACCGTTGGATTAAAAATGGAAGCACAGTAAAGGAAGAAAGATGGGTTGGAAGAAGGTCGAGCTGAGAGAGACTCGTCGATTGTCAAACAAAGCAGATCGATTTGTGTCTGTTATGGATGTCGTCTGATTCTAAAGAGAGAGCCTTCACTGTCGACACTATTCACTAATTACCAATTTTTTGCCTTATATATCTCTTATGTTCGTGCGCCATATACATAATATTAAACTTATTTATATATATAGAATAGAAACAAGAATCTTTGTGAAATACCTTTCTCTTTTTAGTTTTTACTTGATTCTGAGATTTCAAAATGTTGTCCCCTTTTAAGATATGAAATTGGCTTCGGTTACAATTTTATTTTCAAATATGATTTTTTTTTTCAATTTAGTTCTTTTTTCTTCCTCAGAAAATATCTCTAAATTTCAACGTTTATATTCTTAATCTTTTTTATTAAAATAAATAATTGTTTTTAATTTAAATTTTAAATGATTATGAAAAATTAGTGGTTCTTTTATTTCTTTTAAATTAATTTATAAACATTTGTATTTAGTAAAAAAAAAAAGAAATTAATTTATAAACATTAGTATTTAGTAAAAAATTAAAGTTAAAAGTATAAATGATGTGAAATCGAGAGATAAATTTGTAAGAAAAAAAAAAACTCAATTTCAGGAACTAAATCGAAATCAATAACTAAACATATAACAAAAGCTTAATTATAAAAATAAAAAAGTAAAATGGTAACAATATATAGGTGTAAAATAATACACATAACCCAAGCTTTTAGCATTTTAATTTCGATCGGTTTCTATCCAGATCCCATCTTCAATCTGTCCCCACCGCTTCGCTTCCTTTGGCGTCGTGGCTTACTTCTTCCATGCAACCGCCGGTCGTCGAGCACTTGTCTAATTTCGGCCATCCGCTGCACACTTCGCCTCGCGTCACCACATCTCTGCTCCATTTTTCTCTAGGTTTCTTCAAACCCACCTCCGTCGCTCACAGATTCATGCCCATTTTCTTTGATCTCTTACCAGCGCTCAAATCCAGTAATGTCGCTCAACTCCCACTTTCCATCGTCGGCTTTGGATCCGTGACCGTGGGCTTCTTTCTTTGTGTGTATTGTTCTCATCGTCCGTCGTGTGTAGATTCGGTCGACACTCAATTCTCATATTGTATCGCAATTTCATCTGCCTTTATCGGTTTCAGATCCGGTCTTCGTTCGTTTGCGCCTCAGCAATCGCACCACCACTGAAACCCAAGTTCATGTAAATCCAGTGGCATTTTCTTCAAAACCTTTTCTTCCATTTTCGCATTTTCAACTAAAAAAATTATCAACTTTTTTTCGCACCACTCTTTCCAATAAATTTGACATAATAATAATAATAATACACATAACCTAATGTTCTAATACTAAAGACTGAAAAAACTAAAATTTTCAAATATATTAATTATCTCCTCAAAAACATTTTTGTGAGAAAAAAGTCTTTCTACTTCATACAAGTTTAGTTTGTTCTTCCACTCATTAACAGGTTGTGGCTGAGGTCAGTTCAAACCTACCCTTTAGTTTGATTCAACCCAAATACACAATTCATTTGTTATATTGGAGATATTTAGACCAACCAAATCAAGTTGATTATTGGACTTTATCATTACTTAAGCATATGTGTATTTATCGTTTATATACACTCTATTTAATATAATATAAAATGTAAAAAATTTAATTATATTTACTAATTAAACATATTTTAGTAGGGTAGATATCAAAGTTTTTTGTGAGTAGTACAAATTTTGAAATTGGTAAAGTTTAATAACATTTATTTATAAATGATAAACTAAATAAATAAACTTCATAATATCAATCATTTTATGAATAGTAAAAAGAAATTAAGATTTATAATTAAATTTAATAAGAAATATAAATCCTTTAAATATAGTAAGTTAAGATTTTGATTACTTACTTTAAGTTAAACGATAGATAAAAGATTTCGATTACTTACTTTAAGTTAAACCATATATTTTAATTTAATCATCGATTAAAACATAAAAAGAGCATAGATTAGGGAAATATCTTATAAATTTAGGTTTTTAGTACATAAATGGGGTAAGTGGTGGTATTTAGATCATTGAATTTGAGTGATTGTGAAATAATTAATTAACATAGAGTATTTTAATTAAGTTAAAAGTTTTAGTTAATAAAGCAATAATGAATGCTTTGTTTATAAATTTAATTAGTTGATCAGTTTACCTAATGAATTATTGCACTCATTAATGTGGTCTTATTCAATACTAATCAGTGAAAATTACTATGAATTAAAATGATTAGACTTGTGTAATAATAGAAAACACACACCAATAGAGAAAATTAGGGTACATTAGTATATACTTATTTTTAATTTATCCAAAAATATGATCTCGAAATTTGGCGACAAAGCTACATTTTTCTTCATGTGTAGCCTTTGATATATTTTACATGGTTGAATTCAATTTTTATAATTAGGTCAAACAAAAATCACTATATGGGCTATTAGTATTCAATAATTGAACTCTTATTATCATAAAAAAAATTTGTTATAAGAATTTAGTAATGTGAAGTGTGAACTTAAAATCTTCAACTATACAATGATCAAAGAATTGGGTATTTCAATAAGAAATCGAGAATATCATTTCATCCTTCAACAACTCGAAAGTCGCAACTTTATGAAAATTTGGTATATTAATCTTTGTTCATTCCGTTCAATTATTCGATCATAATTTATCACTCACAAGTCTCTCTTCTAAGTTATGTTTTTCTTATGTTATTATTATTATTATTGGGTGTGCGCTTGAGCAAGTTTGAGATGCACAATACGAGAAATTTATGATGTTATTAGGTGGAAGAATTAAACCTCTTACTTTAAAATTAGGAGTAAAACACTATGCCGTTTGAAGTTCTGTTCATTTTGACCCAATAATATAATAAATTATTATTACTATATTGCTCTAATTTTTTTTTAAAGCTGATTTACTTTTTTTTTGTCACACGTATGTAGAAATTATAAATGGGATGCAAAATTAGGGGCCACATGGTAATATAAAATTTATAATAAGGTCAAGAAAAAAGGTTGGCATTGTAATGTGGTTTGACCTTCTATTCCCAAAGGGAACATAACTAACAACTTTTCTTCATTGCCACTATTAAATAAAAGCAAGTCGGTGGTTGCCTTAAATTCCATTGCTCCTCAAAATTTGTTTTATGTTCATACTAACATTTACACGTTCAAATTTCCAATAAATTAAAATACGTGAAAACGTTAAAACAAAATAGCATAAGGTGAATTTGAATATAATTTAGTAGATAGATCATACAACCATTCTAAACGTTAATAATTCGATCTCCACCAATTGATGAATAAATAAAAACGTAAGTAGCATGATCACTAAATGTTAAATCGGTATCCTAACTTTCAATTCATTCAAATTTGATAAGTCCTTGAACTTAATAGTGTCTAACCTATCAATTTTCGGTCTATATATAATAGATATTTTGATCTTCAATCTCTTTTCAATTATATACCTATTTGATATTTTATAAAAAAGATCACAAACATTCGTTAGATATAAAATTGAAAATTTAGAATTTTCTTGGACTATAGAATTTAGATGTATATATATATATATATATGAGTGTGTTGAGTTGAAATTTTATAGCATTATTAACACAAATGTGAAACTTTTTAAGATATTTATTAGTTACAATTTAGTTTACAAACCAAATAAGCACAAATTTGAATTTTTTTATAGATTAAAGTTATAATTGATTTATTATATATGTATATATATATATATATATATAAACATATAGTATGTTAGTGACCCCCATTTTTATAGGTTCTTGTATTTCTAAATATTATTCTTTGATCTTTCAATCTAATTTTATACAAAAAGAACTATTTCAATGAACATGCATTTCGAAAAGTCAAACATATATATCAAATTGAACTCTCAATTTCAAAGTTCTTATAGTGTAAATTTACATCGAAATTCAAGAGAAAAAAATGATATAAAATGAGCCATATTTTTAGAAAGTTAGAAATAGGTCTATATTTAATAATTTATAAACATAGGATGAATTTACACTAATGTATTTGGCATTAATTATATATCTCTTATAAATTTCGTATTTAGTTTCCTACAAAACAATAATTATATATGTTACGAAAATGACATCATGGATTTATATGACCATTAGTTTATTGTGGATAGTACTGAATAAAAAAATAGGAAAAAAAAGGACTATTAGTTTATTTTTGCTTTTATTACTACCAAATGGCAACGGCATTAAATATTATTTGTTTGTAATAAAGAAATTAATTAGAAAACAAATAAATAGTTTATTTTAATTCAACGTTAATTATTATTAATATTTTGACTCAAATTTTCAAAAGCACTGTGGAAATTGAACCCACCATCTCCTTGTAGTCTTAAGAACATTCAATTTTCACATAGAGGAATTCTCGATCTTATAATTTTCTATAAAACAATTTCTTCACAAAAATTGCAACCAAAATTAAAAATAAATAAACAAACACTATCGTTTTTTTTTTTATATCTTCATCATCACATACATATAATTATTGTTCTACACACTATTTCTGTATATATATATATATATATTGAAAAAAGAAAACTCTATAAGACTGCAAAAAAAATTATAATTAAAATAATGTGACTGAGAATTCGAAAATTTGTATTTCGAACTTGTATGGAAGAATTGTTACGAGAGAGACCTTCACATTGAATAATTTTTCCCTTAAGATCGGAGGTTGATTCGATTAGTTATGAAGTGGGTTGGGACCGGCGGGGACTTTGCGGAGTGAAACGCGGTAGTTTCGGGAAGTGATTTGGTCATCCACGGCGGCGGGCGGTTGTGCGAATGAAAATGTTGTGGTGGTGGGTGGGCGGAGAGAATCATTTTCCGGTTGTGGGGCTGAGGCGGGGAGACGGCGGGCGGCGTGGAGAGGGGTGGTGGTGAGGAGAATTATGAAGAGGAAGAGGAAGAGAGAAGGAGGAGTGGAGTTTTGAGAAGCCATTTTTATTTGAGAGAGGTGTTTTTAAGGTTTTTCAATGGAGGGGAGAGAGAGAGAGAGAGAGAGAGAGAGAGAGAGAGAGAGAGAGGCTTTTGAGAGAGAATAAGAAGAAGTGAAGGAAATGAAAATGGGAAAATGGAGAATGTGGGCAGTGTCATTTTATTAAGGAAGAGCCAGCCAACTTGTGGGGGCTATTTGTGGATCCAATCAAAAATCAATTTCATATGTTTTTGTGGTGTTTTTACTCAATTGCCCTTTGTTTTTATTGAATTTACTTAGCACAATCATTGTTTATTGGTTGTTGTGTGATTAATTAGTATAATAAATGTTTCGGTAGAAAATGTCACTGCTCTAAGTATTATGCTTGTATTTATGGTAGAACATCAGCTAAGAAAAAAAATAAGGTCTCAACTCTAGTGATAAAGTATAATACAACATCTTCTAAACTTTGTTTGACAATTATCAAACTTAAACGTTAAAGTTTTGGATTGAATTAATGCATTCTTGTTCTACTAAATTACCACATGACCAAATAACATTTTGTATTCTTTTTTTGTTACTTATTATTTTCATTTTTTCTAATATAATATAAATCTAAAATAGCTAGCTAGACAAAACAATATTAATTAAGTGAATGACTTTATTATAACAAACAAAAATGTTTATAAATGGAAACTGTAGAACATTTTAATTAGTACATTCAAAATTGAAATCACCGCTAGTAATTAAGACTTTGTTGTAATTAAAATTGTTAATCAAAATAGTGTGCATTAATCAATCATATTGCATGTGAGAATCACATGTTCCACTACAAAAATAGTTGTAATTTGTTTGACCACAAACAATTATAAATGATTTTGAGGAAATAGATGAGGTCAGACCATAGAAAATAATCCACTTATTAAAATATTTTATATATATACCTATTTGATATTTTATTGTCATTTTAAAACATAAATATAAATAAATATATACACACACAACATATTTTCAATGACGTGTTGAACAAGTTAAATTATAAAAATAATATTTGTACCAAGCAAAAAAATATATATGATTATTCTCTCTAAATTCGAAATATTATTTCTCAAAAATTGAAAAAAAATCCTATAAAGATTTTATTTTCAATTGAAATATAGAAAATCAATTTTTTTCGTGTAAAAACAGTGAATTTGTAAGAAGTCCAAAATACCCCTCATACAAAAGAGTTGAATACATTTTAAGAAAATATTTGAAGTGTTTTTTTTTTCTTCTTTACATTAATCATTTATAGTTTGGAAAAATAACTCTATACCTTTAGATAATCTCAAAACAGTCCTTAACCCTCTTTTTGAAGTGCCACGATTGGATTATCAAATTACTTAACCCAATATTACTCGTCCATTGAACACCTCTAATGTTTTAGAAATGTTTTAAAATTACTTTCAAATTATGAATATCTTAAAATTTTGTAATACTCTTAAATAAAAATATGTAATTCATTATTTTCTTAAGAAGTAACATGAGAAATTGACAAAAACGACATTGAATAGAAAAAACATCCAAATTTACCTGAACATCAATCAAATAAATATTCTTAAATATAACAAAAAAAAATATATAAAACTATTTACAAAACAAAATTTTATCATCTGGTTTATTATTTATTTGTTATTAGTATTATTAAAAATAAGAGAATTTTCTTTAAAAAGTATAATAAAAATATATATTATGAAAGGGAAAAATAAAAACAAATAATTATTAATTGTAGTCAGAAACCACGTTAGGAACGTTCTCTAGGGAAGAAATATTCCCCCGTAGGCCTCCAAACGTGATATAACGGAAAAGGTGGAAGGGTAATCTGGTCTTTTTACTGAAAATATGGTGGGCGTTGACTAATTTAATTGGATGGCCATATTTTTCGAATTCTTTTTTGACATTTTTTTTTTCTTTTCAGTTTAATAAAATTAATGTATGTTTGGTTGGTAAAAGTGTGGACGGACACGTGTTATCAATTTTGGGTACTTGCAACGTGTCACCCATGTCCCACGTGGCTCCTAAATCTAAAACAAATGTTTTCTTTTTTTCTTTTTTTATATAAAGAAAATTAAAATGTTAAGTTTAATATCTTTGGTGTAATCAAAGATTGAGCGATCTTTCTATCATAAAATAAACTTAGTTTTGATTTTAGAAAGGGGAAGGGAAGAAAAAGCCAATTTTAAACGTAATTTAATTCGTTTAATAAGTTTTTGTAGCTAATTAAATTAATAAAATAAATTACTAAAATAATTTTTGAAAACTCGTCGTTCTCAACGACACAAAAATAACCTTGATGTCACGTTATTTCGTGTAATGTTATCAAATTTGTATCAAACGGGTATTCTGTAACTTATTTGATGTATGAGAGAGACTTTATTTTAATAATTTTTTGGAGTGAGGTTTTATTAGTGGGATAAATTTATAATAAATTTTAAAATTTAAGAATAAAGTTTAGGTGAAATCGAAAATGTGAATACTTTGAGAATTTTCTTCTTAATATCTTATTTGATATTTTTGATCATTCAACCAATTCTATCTTATAATAATTCATAAAAGAAATTTTCCAATTATTATAGTATGACACAAAGATCGTAAAAATTACAATAAAAGAAACAAAATAAATTCATAGTAAATAACTTTAAAATACGAAGATAAAAATATTTTAATACTCTTCTTTAAGGTTTCATTTGACACCGCGTCGTTTTTCAATATTTGATTAAAAATCCTCTTTTTCCATTATTGATCATTCCTAATTGATCTTACTTAGAAAAAGTATTGTAAACTAATTAATTAAACTATTGTAACTATTTTTTTTTATTCTTTATTATTTTTTTCATTTTCTTTTAATGTTATTCACTAATTACATCAAAAAGATAATCTCACACATTAAAACAAAGTTAGTAAACTTTCATTCCCATCATGTTAGAAGAGTCAAATGAAAAGACTATAAGGAAAAAGTCATAATTAAAAGATTTTGTTTTTTATTTGAAGATTTACACAACATGTAATTTTCAAACAAAAATTGATTCACACAAGACTTTAAATGAATAATGGATGAAGTTTAACTTAAAGTTAGTATAGATCACTTGGAAAATCTTTAAATCTTTTACTTTTCACCATTTTTCTTTCTCCTTTATTTTTTTTAAGAAAGTAGATTTTACCTTGAATAGAAAAATAAATTATTAAAATCACTAAACGAAAAAAATACAATCTATTTAATTTTATTCGGAGTTATAAATATTTTGTCTAATTTATCCTTTTTTTACCGTTCTCTATCTAACATAATAGAATAATTAAGTTGGTGAATATCATTATTATTAATATTTTTTTTTTGTTTATTGATAATGGATTAAATTAAAAATATTAGTACCAAACAAAGGGGTTTGAAGAGTGTTTGTTGGGTATTGAAATGGTGTGTTTGTCTTTTTTAATATTGTTATGCATTTAAGTGAATGGGACCCCTTTTTTGGGATTTCATTATGATACCTTTCTTATGCATTTAAATCAAATCATCTAATAACATTTTATTTTATTCAAACATTTGCTAAATTATTATCTAATTTTAATAAAGAAAAAACAAACAATAATATAATATCAAATAAAATTACAACAAAAACCCTAAACCCTAGCAAACACCACACGCAACATCTTTTCACTATCTAATACCAAACACATTGATGGATATATTACCACAACAGTTAAAATCAAGATGAAAAAACTTTAGGATAAAAATTTGTCGTCAATATTTTATTTTTAGTCGTGTGTAATAATATAGATCCTAATTTATTACGATATATCAAAATTTTGTTATATTTATAAGTGTTTTAGTTTATAACGTTATATTTGGAAACAAATCAAAATATAATCCTAAATGGGAAGGAAACAACAATAATGTAAGGACTTGAACTTAGGATATTTAGCAACATGCTCTATGATATCATCTTAAATCACTAATTCACTGAAAAGTTTTAAGTTGATGAGTGAAAGTAAATTTAATATAACGTTATAAGTTCTAATGGCCAGTATATTTCAACTACGTACAATTTCTCGACGAAAACATTCATTTTTTTTAAAAGAAAATCTAATTGATGAATTTTTCTTTTTTTGTAAAAGTATTTTATAGTTTTTTAGGAAAGTTCTCTCCCTTCAAGATGTTGTCTAAGAGTGAGTTAAACTTAGGTCCAAATAAGTCAAATAAGATTTATAAACCCTATTAGAATGTATTAACAAAATGATATAGGATTACATAAGCATACTGGATAATTTTCTTTTTTTCTAATCAAGTATTGGATAAGTTAAAATATAATGAAAGTAAGAAGTTGAAAATGTCAAATATACCCCTTTGTCATATTTGATACTATAGGATAGGAATTATATATATAGAGAGAATAAGTTGTGTTTATTTGTTCAAATAATTGAGGGCCACAACAATCCAAAAAGTGATGGTCTTTGAGCATCTTAATTACAACTAAACACATTGATATTTGAACTGAATATGAAAGCAAAATGAGTGATTTGAATGAGAAATTTATAGAGTAAATACATAACCCATATTAAATTTTCTTTTGCTATAATCACACTTGGCATGTCAATCGTTTTTGGAAGAGTTGAGGCTCAAAATCGAGTAATGGGTGATAAATTATTAAGTGGAGCCTTACATACTACATATAGAAAATAAAAAAATTCCAGGATGTTTGTAACATATATGAGTATATAGATTCATTTTCTAATTGAGTATTTTGATTCAATTTCTAGTTGATTCCATATAATCGAGTTAAGTTCTTGCTTTTAAGAACGATTATTAGACTTGTAGAATTATCGAGATTGTTCTCTTTACCGACTAAAATGATAATTAAGTGACCAACTTTGATGATGCAATAAACGGTTGTAATCTTAAATGATTTATTAATTGGTCTATCTTAACCAATAATTGATCTAACCAGAGTAGAAAATAAATTAAGCCATAAAGAATTATTTTTTTCTCTATCTATAAAATGAATTTTTAAGTTTCATTTTTGAAATAAAACAAAACCATACCAACTTCCCAATGATAATAGTAATCTAAAAAATGAGTTGAACTCAACCGACTATGTATTGATCTTTGATTCAAATCTCCCCACCTCTAATTTGTACTTAAAAAGATCTAATCTAAAAAACAAACTGAAATTATTTATGATCGTCAAAATCATAATCAACAAACGTTATATTCAAAGAGGAAAGGATGGGCAATCTAATTACGAGGGATTGCATCCTATTTTGGTTTTAACCAACTTTCCATCGTTTACCATTCTTATTCGCTTTTCATGCTTTAATCAAATAGAAATATAAAAAGTACATTATGGTACTTGTAATTTTTTTTACTAAAATTGGATCAATTCATAGTAAACACAATCAAATGAGTCTCATTCTTTTTGGAACTGAGAACCCATTACTATTGATGCAGCAATTTTGACGACGGATTAGTAAATGTGTGTTAATTGAAACCATAAAGAACTAGAAAACCAGTTTTAAACTCCCAACTGATTTTTACAACCTGCTTTCTCTCTCTCTCTCTCTTGTGTAATGGTTAGGGCAATGCAATCTAAACTGCTCTACAATTAAGCAGTTAAACATTCTATCATTTCTAAGAGTCCATTTCTTTCACTCTTCAGCAAGTAATACCAAAAGGTTTGAAGTACACAATACGAGTAATATACACAAAGCAGCAATTGGATTAAATTGTAGTGATTTACATTAGAGCTTCAACTTAAACTTTAGAAAGGAGCACAATGACAGAAACTAATTATATTTATGATGACTTTGATCTTGTAGTCATTTATGGAAGATGTGTACCTTGGGTGTCCAAAACAAGCTCTTATTCCTCTCCTAATTATCTGTAGTATACGAAAAAGATATCGATGTTCATACCGGGTGAAAACTACTTCCGGATTCTTATGCCGGGTATATCTTTCAAGCCCATCTTTAGAGCTGTCTTCCGGAAAAGAGCAGGTGGATTTTGCAGGCCAATTGACTCGGAAAATTGTTTTCCAAGCTCAACCAGAGTAGTTTTATCCCTTCCAATTTCCCTGATTGAGTTGTAATAACCTAGCCATGCATGATATGCACCTTCTTTGATGGAGGTATCGATCTTTGCCATTGATTCCTCTACCTGCGACAACAAACATTCACATCACATATCGCACGCAAACATCAACGAGTTTGCGTTCATGGCAAACTCAATTAGTTAAGCTTTTAGTCTTCTGTAGTTCCAACACTGCGCATGTAAGGCTTCATTTTATATTTCCATATTGGTTTCTAAAACTTGAATGTCCTCTTCTTCTCTTCTAAAGACGATGAATTTTCATTTCACTTACTGTTTAAATTTTTTAATATCTACCAAAGCTAAGACAACAACAGATATTGATTGTTTGAACAAAAACCTTTAGCTTTAATCCTGAATCCAACTGGGGCAGACGGCGTCTTTCAAGAGGCAAATCTTTTAACTCCTCAAGGAAGTATTCCTCCCATGGTGCAATCAACAAGATGCCTTGACCTTCTTTGCCTTCACGTCCTGTTCTTCCAAGACGATGTATATATTGCTCCCTGTCAGATGGTATGCCCACCTATATATTTCCATAATGATTGCAAAATAATGAGCATTTGCTGGAAATAACTATGAAATAAGTTTCATAACGTAATTAATAGCTCCTTTTTGTAGTAATGATGGAATAAACCCTAATAGAAAACAATTAATACAGGGAAAAAATTTAGTTCAAAATTTGTCACAAGTCATCATATGGCATATGGTTGTCAGGAATTTTTGAAGTGGCACTTGATTAACGCCAGAAGTAAGCAAAAGTCATCCATTCAAGCAAGAAAACCAAAATAATTTATCAAAAGTGCTTCATTAGTACCTGTAAGACCAAGGTAACATCAGGGTAATTCATACCACGAGCTGAAACATCCGATGTAACAAGAACGATTTGTCTTGACTGTTTGAATTCATCAGAGATACGTGTTCGATAAAGTTGAGGCTTCCTTGAGTGCATCTCTCTGACGTTCATTTTCATTTCCCGGAAAAGCACATGGAGAAGTGATGTTACCATCCCTGTTGTACAGAAAACTATAACCTGAGCGAAAGGAAGAGGTCAGTCTACCCTCTACCAGTAGTAGTTCAATACAAACGGGTTCATATAAAAAGATGGAGAAGAGCGAAGGAAAGAACTATTCAATCAACCTTGTAATCAGGAGTGCACGAGATATGTTCCTTCAAGAGATGGCATACAATTTGAAAATGAGATCCATGTGGTGCTATAAGACACGACTGCCTGACCTGCATATGGGAAAAATGAAACTTTTTAGTCCTTCACCATTCTTAATGTAGAAACAAACCCTTGATATTTCTTACTTTCCAAAAAGAAAAGAAAAGAAAAGCTTAAATAAAGGAAGTTTCAACTGACATTATCTTGTTTACCTGAGCAGGCGTTTCTACACAACCAATGCCAACGGTATTAACAAAAACATGTTCCCTTTTCAAAACTAGCTGAGATATTCGACGAACCTGCAAGTTCATAATCACAACCAAGATTTATAGAGAGTTTTAAAATAAAGATGACTTCTTCCCAAACTTGAATAAAGAAGAGAAAATGGACTAACCTCCCTTGGAATAGTTGCAGAGAACAACATGGACTGCCTTTGGCGGGGCAAACAGTCAACAATTTTCTCAATATCCTTCCGAAATCCCAAGTCCAATAAGTGGTCAGCTTCATCAAGTATAAGCATTTTTAGCCCCATCAGTCGCACAGATAGGCCAGACCTATTCTCAACATGGTCCAGCAATCTACCAGGAGTAGCAACTATAATCTGCAAAGGGAAGTGAAATGAGAAGAATAAACAAATATATTACGGTAACAAAAGTTTTTATCAAAGACCGGAAAGAGAAAAGGTCCTTTTTCTCTCTCTCTCTCTCTTTCCTAATAGCCATTAGCCAAGAAAAAGAACTACAAAAATGAACATCTTTAAACAGGAATCGCATGGGAGTAAAACCTGGCTGGGAAATGATTCTAGTCGTTTCTGATCATCTTTAAATCGAGTACCTCCAACTAGCGTTTGCACTCCTATACCATCATGGTACTTCAGCAGGACATTTGCTTCTGCAGCAATTTGACTAGCAAGTTCCCTGGTGGGGCAGAGAATCAGAACAAAAATTGGAGGCACCCTTTGATTACTGCTGCTACATGCAGCCTTCAGAACTGCTTCAATGGCAGGAAGCTGTTTATGTTTAATAGCAAAATTGAAACAAAATACACGCTGGCTACTACATTAAACATTGAGTTTTAAGAAGAATAGGAAAGTACCAAAAAAGCAACGCTCTTTCCGCTACCAGTTTTTGACTTGACCAAGGTGTCCTTCCCTGCAATTATCAAAACCATAATTTTTCTTTTATTTTGAATGACGACTAGGAAGCTTTAGATCCACCCTGGGTTAGCGTCATAGCCATTGGAAGCAAACATTAATGGGACTTGGAAGGAATGAGTTCAAATCACAATGACCGCCCACACAAGATTTAAAATTCTAAAAGTTTACTTGACAATCAATGTAGTGTCTTTCAAGTTAGTCAAGGTGCATATTGACTAGCCACACACTTACCATTGCATATAAAAGATTAAGAAGTTTTGAGAGGTGTTCAATTTTTACCGTACTTTTGGTCAGATCTATCAGGGTCTACGGTTTTCGTTCTAAATTGACAAGGCAACAATAATTTGGAGGGGAATGAAAATTTTCTTTATTATTCTTTCTCCCAAAAAGATATGGAAAAATGAGAAAGTAGTGGGCTTTCGAGAATACCCAAGGATAGAATTATATTTTCCTTGGGATATCAAATTATAACACGCACCGCTATCCATATCCAACAAAACAAGTAAGTGGAAATACGACCGCGGTACTTCCACTATGAAAAAGAATGCGAGTGAAACTGGGTGGTTGAAAAAAAAAGCCAGAAGCTTTAGCCAAACTTCGATTTATATATCAAGTTCTAAACTTCCAGTTTCAAAAAAATTAGTGATGAAAAGATAAAACGTAGATGGATCTCATACCTTCAAGGCAAGGAGATAGAGTAGCCTCCTGTACTCGAGTCATTCGAACATATCCAGAAGAAGAAAGTGCTTTGACTGTCAGCGGAGATATGACATATCCACACTCGTCAAATCTGGTCAAAACAAGATATAAAATCACCTGAGTGCATTTATTCACAAAAATTTGATTCCCAATAATGCGGGAAACCGACACGAATACCTTTTCTCAGTGAAAATTATCTCCTCTCTCTTCTCACCTTCTTCTTCAACTGCAGTCTTCTTGCTGAGTTCATATCTAAGCAACTCAACTTGCTCAGCAAAATCACTTTCTTCATCAAATGGTTTTAGATGTACCCTCTTCTTCATTTTTATATCACACTTCCCCAAGGAAGCACTGCTTCCAGTTTTCAAACCTTTCCAACTTCTCAAATCCTTATCCACATCACCCAACTCCTCTTCAGAATCATCGTCGCTGCTCAAACTCCCATTTCTCCAAAATTTCGTCCTCCTCTGTGGTACAGCCTTCCTGTCATTGCTAATACTGTTAAGATTTCTTGATTTCGCATTCCTATCAGGGCTACGTGCTAAGTTATTCGCAAAAGGTTTTATTGAATCGGCACCTGAGTTATAATCCATGTCATCGTCACTCGATGAACTCTCATTCCTTCGGAAGCTCCTTCGACTTTGCACAGAATAGCTCCTACCCTTCACATTATCGCCATTCAATCCCATGTTGTGAGACCCTACGAACCCATCATGGTTCTCCGCTAACAATCTCTTGACATCAATGGGCGATCTAATTGATCCACTCCGCACATTTGATGCAATCCGTCTCGATCCTTCGTTCAATGCGGGCCTCGGTAGCGGTGTCTTCAATGGACCATCATCTTCATTCCACAAATCAATTGCTCCCTGTTTCATGAACCTGTTAGCTAAATCTTTAATATGCTCGCTGGGGCTCTTTGGGGAGTAACTGGTAGAAGGGTCCGAATTATTCTTCGAAGTTTCATGAGCACCAACAAGCTTGGAGCGTATTTCGGAACGAATTCGAGCCTGGTAGAGCTGCTTCTCCTGTTCAAGAAGCCTCTTCTCCTTATCTTTAGCTCTTTTCTCATGCATTCTTTTCCATTGCCACTTGTTAAGACCACCAGGGAAGGTCCTCGGACCACCACCCATAGACCGCGAGAAGATGAGCTTACATAAAAGACTGGAAAAGGTCCGATGACGGTCTAGAAGAACCGACGAGGTCATTATTCCGGCGATAAATAATATTTAGAGGGAAAGAGCTGAGGGAGCTGTGGGGTTTAGGGTTTAACGAGAGGGGGCTCGAGAAAGAAGACGATCGCAGAAATTTTGAAATTTTTGCTCGGAAGAATTTTAATTTTGCGACGTAATGTATTTTGGGCCTAAATCAATACAAGACCTGGCCCAAGACCTGGCCCAAGCCCAGCCCATCCTTGGACAAGAAAACAAAAACGGAAAAGAAAAAAATCAATTAAGAAGTTGTATTTAAATTTTATTTTTGTTTATTTTATTTCTGGCGGATAAACGCCACGGTCCCAAACTTCAGCACCTTCTATCATCTTCTTCGTACTCCCACAGTTTCAGAAATGCTCCATAGCTCAATCTCATACACTCAATCTCCGAAATTCAACCTCTACCCCCCTTCAATTATATTCAGTTTTATGACACCGGTCACTGTCAAACAACTGTGATTGTCACTACAGCTTCCTTTCCTAGAAATGGACGGTCGAGCTTTAACGGCCTCTTCCTTCTTCGCTCCCATTGATTTATTGCGACCCAGAAGAAGAGCTGTTCGAAATTTGTGTTTCAATGGAAGACTCAGTAAGTTTTCGGTTCTTGCTTCCAAAGAAGAGGCTGAACTCGACCGTTGGGACCAAATGGAGCTCAAATTTGGCCGCTTGATTGGGGAAGACCCCAAATTAACATTGGCTAAGGTCTCTTCATTTGTCTCTTTTATTTCTATAGCGTGGTTTCTAGAATCTAAAATGAATCATAAGTAGTGGGCTTAATCCACTTGCTTAAGCTTTTGAGTTTGTCACAAAAGATTTTGTGTTTGAACTCATGTTAGGCTATTTTTCATTCTGTTAATGTTGATTGTTAGATTATATAATGTTAAATTTACTTTCACTCAGGATCTTTAGCGGCTTTTGTCAATGCGTGATTTAACAGCTTGTGATCGAGGAAGTCACGTGTTCAAACTCCATTTTCTCCTCAATTTATATTGATTTTCACTTGTCAAGGTTATTAAGCCTTTTGGCCAATCGGTGATTACATAATTCTGGTTTGTTGGATTTTGTGCTAGTTTATAAGTTGACAAGCGAGGGGAGTGTTAAAAATATGAATTAAAGATTAAAGAGATTTTGGGTTTAATGTTGTAGCAGCTTGTTAGAACATATTTATGGGCATGGCTTGAAATTATGGTTTTGTGTATTTATAATTTGTGATGGTGAATTCTTACTACTCTTGTCTAAAATTTTTGGTGTGTGTTGATAATTCAGATAATGAGCAAAAAAATGAATCCGGATGCTTCTTATCTTGAAGTTGAGAAATCGTTTTACCAGAAGAAGGGTAAGTCTAGTGAGGTAGAGGAACTTTCTCTTGATGGTTTGAATTTGATCAGACCTCAGCTAAAGAAGGAAATGAAGTTAAAGGCTGCCAATAAGCCACCTGGACCGGATATAAAGAAACCAAGTCAAGCTGTTGGAAAGGTACCAGTTAGTCCTAAGGGTAGGGTTCCCAATGTTATTTTGAGAAAACCGACTATTTATAATGAGGATGATGTTGAAGATAAGCCGTCGCGGTTAAGGATGAAGCCAAATTTATCGTTGAAAATGAGCAATGTATTGACAAAGGAGAAATATAGTGATATGACACTGTTGAGGAAGCCAGAACCAATGACTTCAAATGAAGTTATTGATGAGGAAAAGCTCTCTGGTGATGGGTATGTTGATAATGTTGAGAATATTGAAAATCGGGCTAGTAAGGGGTCATCAAGTGACCGAATTGATGATTTTACTCTTTCTAAAAAGCCAGAAATAGGAGGTGACAAAACAAGTCTTGAAAGTGAAAATGATACTGTTGATGTTAAAGAGAAAAACGGCATTGATGACCTGTACATCTTAGAAAGGCCTTTAAATGTGATGTCTGGCGTGTCTGAAGAAACTGAAGTAGGCTCATCAACAAATGAAAACGGAAAAGATATTGATTATTCTTCTATAGGTAATACTCCATATTAAAAAATGTTTTTTTTTTTCCTCTAACCCTTTATTTCAAGTTAAACATATTTTTCCTTTTTCTTTTTCTTTTTTGTGTTAAAACTATGAAAATGCAATTTTGTATTTGGTCATCTGAAGGATTGCAGCTACATGAGCCAAGTGATATAGATTATGTTGAGAACCCAGCAGCTTTGAGCGAATCATTCAATGATATTTTGGATTCAACAATAGAAGTGTCCAAAAAAGCTACATTATTGGGTAAACCAAGAAGGTAGCTATTTCAGTCTTATGATCTGTAATATTCTCTTTCTTTTTTGTAACCAAATAAACTTGGTTGAATGGCACTGTGAACAGAGTAGATCATTCTTCTGAAGAAACTCCAAAACTCAATAGAGAAGAGGCATCCACCCCTGAAACTGACCTCAATGGTGCTCTTGAGACAGGGAGCTTCTCTGCTATCCCTGCTTTGGAGGTCAGGCTGTGCATACTACTGTTTACTTAACTTATTTATGGCAACCACTAGACTGTAAGTCCCAGGTGCTTGATACATTTGCAGGAGCACGAACTTGCTGACTGGACAAAAGCAGAAGATCTGGCTAAGTCAGGAGATAGAGCTGACGTGGAAGTAATAAGCTCAAGTACTCGAGGTTTTGTTGTAAGTATATTATGGTCAGTACATGTGCTTTCTCCTACTTGTATTTGAAGTTAACATTTTTTTGGCGTTACTTCTTTCTTGCTTTGATTTGTGAAGGTATCATTTGGCTCCCTAGTAGGATTTATTCCATATCGTAATCTTGCTGCCAAGTGGAAGTTCTTAGCTTTTGAGTCATGGCTAAGACAGAAAGGTTTGGATCCATCAACATACAAGCAAAACTTAGGAACTATTGGAAGTAGTGGTGGTGGAAGCCAGGCCTTTGCCAGTACTAGGTCAGATTCAGAAATTGATGTAAAAGATGGGGGAGAACTTACACCTGATATGAAATTGGAGGATCTTCTTCAAATTTACGATCGAGAGAAAATCAAATTCTTGTCATCATTTGTTGGCCAGGTATAGAAGCCTCACTCATTTCAGAAAACCAAACTATTCATGTTAGGGTACTGATAGACTTTATAACTTGCAGAAAATCAAAGTAATTGTGGTGTTAGCCAACAGAAAATCGAGGAAGCTTGTATTTTCCATGAGGCCAAAAGAGAGGGAGGAATTGGTCGAGAAAAAAAGAAGTTTAATGGTTAGCTACTAGCATCTCATTCAAGATAGTTTTGCTGAGATTGTTGGGATTTGCTTGGAAGTATTTTTTACTATAAAGGCTTAAAAATGAGCACTGCTATTTTGATACATTACAACATTCCTTAATTATGCAGTTGAAATTTCTTGCCACCTTCAACAAAGATCATTTAAGGCATAAACCAAAGTAAAACTTGGCACTACCAAATGAATTTAAGCCTGGGTATAGGCTTCCTTTTTCCTTATTCTCTGAGTCTATCTTCTTTGTTGCTGTTGTTTTGAGGCACAAAGCCCTTTTACATTCTGCAGTGACGAAACTTTTTGTTTCTATGAAAGATTTAATCTTTGTGGTGCTCTCATTTAAAGAATCATTTAACTGCTTTTCCAGACGACACTGCAAGTAGGTGACGTTGTCAAATGCTGCATTAAGAAGATTGCTTATTTTGGTATCTTTGTCGAGGTAAATAGAAGAGCTTTTTGTTTCTTCACTAAAATAGTATGATAGCATGATATGGTGCATACTTTTGAAATTATAGTTTATAAAGGAATAGGTGGTTCATTTTCTGATTGGGAATGAACGTTCTTTATTTCAAGTTGTTCTTTTAGACATATGTACTTGTATTAGTGATTATGTATGTCTTCTAAAATTTTGAGATTTTTTCCTCAACCACATCAATGTAGATCGAAGGAGTCCCTGCTTTGATTCATCAGACAGAGATTTCTTGGGATGTTAATTTGAACCCTGCATCATATTTTAAAATTGGTCAGGTATTTGCCATCATTCTTTGCTAAATATGCTAATTTCTATTTATCACCAAAAGGCTTACAGAAAATTTGACTACTATCAGGATTAATTTCATTAAAAGATCATTTAACAAGGTTATATGGCAAGGAAATGAGTAGTTTGTTCCATGTGACAATATTGTGCTAAGATCGTGATCGTACCGTGTTGAGAGATTGATCGGGGAACTCTCCCATGTGAAGCTCATATTTCAAATTTTCATTTTTTTTTTCCTTTTTTTCTTTTTTGGTTAAAGTCTAATTCTGTTTCTCTGTCTTTCTTTTATAGGTTGTAGAGGCAAAAGTTCATCAGTTGGATTTTTCCCTGGAACGCATATTCTTATCGTTGAAGCAGATTACAGTAAGATATTTTTATAAATTAAACATCTCCATAAAGTTTTAGCAAATTTTGTGTGTAGAAACCGTTTTTTTCTTTATGCAGCCAGACCCGCTAGCTGAAGCATTGGAGTCTGTGGTTGGTGATCATGATACCATGGATGGAAGATTAGATTCAGCCGAAGTAGATACCGAGGTGTTTATGAATTGTTAGTCAAAATTATAAATTTGATGGACGTAATTGATATATGATCGCATGTTGACTTTTATCATCAGAACTAACAATCCCCTTTTATGCCTAGTTCTTTTACTGCCTATATGTGGGAAGAATTTTAGGAAATGTCTCCCTCTAACCATATTTAGCTCAAATTTTTCGAACATTCTTACACACGTGTGAGACCTGCCTGTGCTAGAATGAACATTAACCCACCCAATACTTGAGTTATTTATCTTCCCAACCAACCATCAAGGGAGCACGTGGGTTCCATCTTCTCTAATAAAATCTGGAAAGCCAAAGAATCTTCATGAAACTTGTGAACACTCAAGAAATAATTTTGCTTCATAGCATTTGTTTCCTTGATTGATAATATGCATGCAGGGGATTGGATGAAACGTAGCTGATTTAACTGAACATGGCAATCATCTCCCATTTGAATTCTTTTAGAAATCTTTCAATGGTTTTTCATTAAAATTTCTATTTTGCAGTGGGCTGATGTAGAATCTCTCATTAAGGAACTGCAAAATACTGAAGGTATTGAGGCTGTATCCAAAGGGCGTTTTTTCCTTAGCCCTGGTTTGGCTCCGACTTTTCAGGTAAAATGGCAACCTTTTTCCTTTATTTGTTGATGACGAGCATAACATTATTTGAAACTTAAATGAAAAGGGAAATTCTTCCCATCTTATTCCAAGCTTTCGTGCCATATATAGTATATGTGGTGAATGAGTATTATCTGGTTCTTATGTTTGTATGGTATTGTGCATATCTAAGTGACTCAAATCATTTTCCATCAAACTCTCCACTTGATGCAGGTATATATGGCTTCTATGTATGAAAATCAGTACAAATTACTTGCTCGATCTGGAAACAAAGTACAAGAGGTAAATATTCAGAAACCTTACTCTTTTTACATTGTCAAAAGGTCTCTAAAATTCTGATGAAGCTTGGGATGGAAAGTCAATTGTACAAAGGAATTGCTTATAGAACACTGGATATATACACTGGTCTGTAGGTTTTATAAGTTTTTTCATACAGCATAGATTTGTGGAGCTTACAATATCAACAAAATGTAGCTTGGTAAACTATACATAAGTTGACTCCTTAACCATAGATTACAAAAGCTTGACTCATGACCCAAACACTCCCTATGTTAAATGAAAACATTCTTTTTCTCTAATCTTCCGATAGTAAACGGATCCAACACTTACTGATTCAACAACTCTACTTTAAGTCAAAAAGAAGTATACTTCTACATTTTTAGAGGTCGCCTGATCTAACCACCTCACCTATGAACTTTGTAATCTTGTGATTTTATTTTTGTATGCAATCAAGAATGGTATTTGAAATCTGGATATTATATTTTGCAGCTGATGGTTGAGACATCTTTGGATAAAGAAACAATGAAATCAGTCATTTTAACTTGCACCAACAGAGTAGAGTAGCCAGTATCTTGAGTTTCTGAAGCTTATACTTTGAAAGAAAATTTGATTGTGAAACGTACATACGACAGCAAGCAATATTAGAACTGATTAATGAATAGAAGAATAGAAAAAATAGTTCTCCTTCAATTTGTTTAATAGTGAGAAGAAAAGCCTGTCCTTTGCTTTTTCTCCTTTTTTGCCCAATTTTCTTGTAGGAAGTTGATGTAACTTGGCTACTGTTTATTAAAATCAAACCACATCATGATATTTTTTTTCATTCAATAGAAATTCAACATCTTTTTCATTCTAAACTTGTAGTTGTAATAATGCAATGGAACTAACTATTCAAGATATCATCTTCGCTTTTAGTAAGATATCTCTTTGAAAAGATCGGATGCAAGTGCTTTATGGTTGAACTTTTAACTCTTTTGGTCGAGTGTGAAAAGGATGGAAGTATCTTTAGTGATAATGGTTCCACATTTGAGGGCTTCATGATCTGTATTGGTGTAAATGTTCATAACATTTGAAACATTTCATTGATGATTATTTCTTTCTCTAAGTAAAAGTTATAAACTTATACTTAGGACGTGTTTAGGAACCAACATGAAATCAGAACAGGAATAGGTTTGGAAAACAATTGAAAATTAATAACTCGATCAATCGATTGAAGTAGGAAGAATGATGTTGCTTTTGATGTTTATTTGGTTTTATTTACAAACATCTTGATGGATTGGAATGGAAGTAGATGACTGCCATGATGTTGTTTTATACTTCTAGTCAATTAACCAAAAAATATGCAGAAAAAACTAAAATGTCCTCTCTTAAATTTATTTACTTAATTAGATTTTAAATTTATAGATTTACGATACTTTTAAACATAGTAGAATTTTAGATTCTATTACTGTCTATCAACATGACTGATAGAAGCATATTAATGTTTATCAATTTATTTGATAGAATATGAAATTTTGTTATATTTTGTCAAATTTGTTATTTTTTGACAATTCCTCTTTACTTAATATATTTTTTTAGAAAATGAATTATTTATACTTAACAACATTTTAAACCTAGATCAAGAAAATACAGGATTTTATAAATTAAAATAGTATGTTTTTTTAAATTTCATTGATCTAATTTCAATTTTGATATAAATACCTCTTTTCCATATAATAGTATGCTTTTTAAATTTCTTACAACAATATTTCTATTTTTTATAGAAAAAAATATTTATTTATTTATATAAAGCTAGAAAAGCTATGCATAAATTGAGAAAATTCTTCATGTTCTCTCTGAAAAAAACTTTACTTAAAAAAAGATCGAATAGGATTCCATTATACTAAGGTTAATTAATTGAGTATGAATTGAAAGTTTAGAGCAAAATGAAGCTCATTCAATAGGAATCGATATCGGCATGTATTCTAAGTCTTAAACGTAGATGTTGGATCCACCATTATTGCAAATGTTTTACTAAAAGAAA
The DNA here is from genome assembly GCF_025177605.1 of Cucumis melo. Classification (NCBI taxonomy): domain Eukaryota; kingdom Viridiplantae; phylum Streptophyta; class Magnoliopsida; order Cucurbitales; family Cucurbitaceae; genus Cucumis; species Cucumis melo. The sequence continues at coordinate 23,276,843 of NC_066865.1, forward strand.
TTTTGTTACAATTTCAAATAAGTTTGCGAACTAGAATACCTAATCATATATACTTTCGATTCAACCTTAATATAATAGTTTGATTAAAAAAAAGTAACAATTTAGTATATATATTTTTAAATACGTAATAATTTAGTTTATCAACTTTACAAATTTGCCTTTATATCTTACCGTTTAGTATTATTTTATCAAATTTTTCACACTTAAATGTAAATAAACTAATTGCAATTTGAATAGAAAGATTGCACTTAATTTTGATAAAATTTATTGTTGGTTGTTAGAGTTAGAACGAATGTTATTACTTGTATGAAACTGGAGAGAAAAAGTTTTTATTAACGAAATAGTTTCAACCCAAAATGAAAGCATAAAAGATGGAAGAAGAAAGAAAGGAACATTTTATGCGGAGGAGTGATAAAGATTGAAACTTTTTTGAGTATAGCAATGTGCTGACTAAGAAAGATAAAGAAGAAAGAAAAAAACTAAAAAGGTCAAATTTTGGGAAAGAAAAAAAGACACCCAGATGGGAAATAAAGAGATTTAATTAAAGTAATTAAAGAAAAAAGATGCACAAAAGAGACAAGGGTCCACCTTGAATGCTGTTTTATAGGCGAAAACATTGGTCAATCAACAATAAAGACTAAGATTAACTACATTAGTAATCAAACTTATAAGAAATTCAACTCCTTAATTACGGTTTTCAGTTTTTTGAGTGTCTTGTCGGATAGTATTCTGTCTGTCTGCTGGAAAACATCAGGGTTCATTCATGGAGCCATGTGATACTTTTTTTCCCTTTGACGCAAATGCCCTTGCCCTTCTTGCATTATCCCCACTTCACCCCACCTCCTTAGCCTAGCCGTTCTCTTTGCTTGCAGTGCAAGTGCCACTTCCATGGCTAACCCCTGAAGAAACTCCATTCTTCCCTCTTATATTTCTCTCCTCAAACTCTCATATCCTTATTTTCTTTTTGCCCTTGTTGCCCCCCACCCCCATTGATATATTTCCCTCTGTTTCTGGCTGTGGCATTGGGGATAAAGAGGTAAAAGAGAAGAGGAGCAAAATGGGAATGGGAACTAGCATCTTTATCATAAGGTGGATCAATTTTCTCACCATGGTATGTTTGATTCCTATTGTTTTTTTTCTTTGTAAGATGATTTTTATGTTACGTTGCTTTTGTGGATATTTGTTCTGTTCTGTTCTGGTTTTTTTTTTTTTTCTCTTTTTTTTGCTCCAATGTCTTCGGATTTTGTCCTATTGTCGTGTAAATGGTTCTGTTTATGTTTTGCCAGTGTGTTTGTTGAGGTTTCTTGTATGCTTGATGGTGTTTGCCTCCACTGGTTGTTGGAAAATTTTTCATATGTTCGATGAGTTCCATTGTTTTTCTTTTTGAGGTTCTTGTTGGGTTGTCTTTGACACTGGATCAAATGGCATTTGGTTTTTAGTTCTTGAAAATTAAGCTTAGAAACACACTTCTATCTATGAATTTCGGTTGTTGTCTACTCTTTAGGGATAATTTCAAAATGAAAGTAGTTTAAAAAGTAGTTTTTGTTTGTGGATTTGTCTGTGGAATTAAATGTTTTCGTAGTAAAGATAAAAACTATAAAAAAGAAATGGTGAGAAAAGACAACAAATTTCAAAAACTAAATACTAAATAGTTAACAAATGGAGTCTCATGTTAGCTAATTCTTCTTCATTCTTGTTTTAGAAGTTTTGGAAATCAATCAATCTAGTTCTTATTAGAGAGTGTATTACACTATCCCTTATGGTTTCAAGATTGATACTTTGTAGTTTAGTCCCTAGGAAATAAAAGATAGTTGTCTTAGTACATGTGATAAATCAATGAAAAAGGAGTTGTCATTCTCTTGAGTTTATTTGTGCATACCTAATAACTATCTATCTTTAAAGGGAAAGAAGATGAGACATCTTCGTAATCCCAAGGGTCAAATATATTATAATGATGTTTTTTATTTTCATGAATCAAGAAAGGGAAAAATTTACAAAAAAGATGCATCTAGGAAATTTACTACAACCAAGAACAATCTTCACCTCCTACTCTTATCATAAATAAAAGAAACAAGAGCCATATAGAGTGTTCAAAGATGTGGATAGGGACTCGTGAGGTTTGGTTCTTGATGAGATTCCATGTTTGTCCTTGGGCTTTAGTATCAAAGTTGTTAATATTTTGTAGGTAACATCTTACTTGGCTGGAAATTCTCTCTCTTTTGTAAACACTTGTATTCTTTCTTTTCTTTTTTTCCTCGATAAAAGTTGTTGATTCTATAAATATATAAGCCTAAAGATGACTTAAAATAAATATGGGAATGAGTTGTTGGAGCAGGGCTGTAAGCATCAGTTTAACTAAGCCTTTAACTAGATTAATGGGCTCTTGAATCACTGTGTCCATATGTTTCAGTTTCTGGCTATTCTTGTCATAATATTTGGGATATGGATGGGCACCCACCACGACGGTTGTCGAAAATCTCTCACTCTTCCTGTCATGGGACTTGGTGGATTCATCTTTGTGGTGTAAGTTCCCTATCATTTTAGGAATATAACCTGATTTAGTTCAGAGGATAATCTGATCCACTCACCCAATATTGTTGTTATCAATGTTTTTGATCCAGGTCCATAGTTGGTTTTTTGGGTGCCCTTAAGAACAATTCGATATTGCTGTGGATTGTATCCTTTTAAATGAAAATTTATCTGAACAGTTGATATTAATCTTCCCAATTTCGCTTGACCTTGACCTTCTGCACATAGTATCTGATCATGTTGTGCATTACGTTGGTGGGGATCCTCGTGTTTACAGTGCTGGCGTAAGTATATGTTTCTGAAGGCATTTCAATTATCAAAACTATATGATAATGCACTGTTAAGAAATCCATCAAACACCAACAGAAATGCATATAAGCAAGAAGATATGCTTCTATATAAGATTGAGATGAGTGAAAGAAGGAACCAACATGATGGCCACAATAATTTTTTTTTCCCTCCTCTAAGTTCACTGCTCATTAGTTGTTGATGGATCTTTCAAGCTCGATGATTCAATGAATGCTGTTGTAGTCTAGACTTTGTGATTTGATTTTGTAGCTTTATGGTAAAGTAGGCGGTTCAGAAAAGTTCTTTCGTTACAGGTTACATACTTTTTGCCCACACTATTTTTTCTTTTTATTATCTTTGGTGATCACCTTCATGATATAAAAGGAAGTATCAAAGGGAACATCCATAGTTGTTGGCATCTTTTAGCTAGCAACAATACATGACTCGTACACTTCCTCCTTGAGAATGCATTTCAATCTTGCTTGGCTGGCTTCATAGTTGGTATGTAATTTGTATTGTTCTACTTTTCTTGAACCTAACATAATTTTTCGAATTTCTTTTAGGTTTATTGTTACAAATAATGGATCAGGACATGATGTTGCTGGCTTGAGGTGAGGATGTATTTAATTCATTCAACGAAAGGTGCTTGTAAAGTAATTTTGTTTTGATGATACTTAATTTGAAAGATCGAAAACGGTTCATCTTCTATCTGTGCTAATAAGAATAACCAAAATCCATGATTCTCAAATCTCGGTGCTTGTGCATCAATAAGCTGGCATTTCTATGGACTGATATATTTTCCCCTTCTCTTCCTATTTGATGAGGTATAAGGAGTATCAACTACAAGACTATAGTACGTGGTTTCTAAAACAGGTGAGTACAATTTTACCTTTTACTAAAAGAGAGAGAGAGAGAGATTATCAATTATCCTAATTTTTGCTTTTCCTGTTACAGCTTAACAATACCGAAAATTGGATGCGTCTGAAAAGCTGTCTCGTCAAATCCGAGGATTGCAATAATCTTTCAAAAAGATACAAGGTCCTTGTTTTAAGCACGATCGATTAGAACAACAGACTATTTGATTATTTATATCATTACTTTCTCATGAAGCCATTTTTTTTACAATTTCAGACTCTTAAGCAGTACAAATTGGCAAAGCTGACGCCGATGGAAGCGGGTTGTTGTAGACCCCCATCTGAGTAGGTGTAACTTCCAAGTTCATAGTTTTTCTTTTTGCTATGTTTAAACTGCAACAAACAAAAGAAGAAACCAAATCCTTGTCTTTTCCATAATGCCATAATCTTTTATTCTCCACAATCTTTTTGCAATTTATGACATTGACATGTGAACTCGACTTTGTTTCGACGATATTTGAGAAGTGGTGAATATGAATTCTTGTTCTTTTTGACATCGTGATTCAAATAACAGATGTGGTTATCCTGCTGTTAATGCATCATACTATGATCTGAGCTTTCATCCTGTCAATTCAAACCATGATTGCAAAGTATACAAGAATTCCAAGGCGGTCAAGTGTTACGATTGTGATTCGTGCAAGTACATAACTAGTAACCTTAGTCTTCCATTCTCCATTCACCAATGCGTCCCTGTGAAAATTTTCATCATTATTTGATTGTTTGATCATTCAGGGCCGGAGTCGCGCAGTACATGAAAACTGAATGGCGATTGGTTGCGATCTTCAACGTCATTCTATTTGTTGTCTTGGTAAGACACTTTTCATCTAAGACTTCACTTTCCTTTCATCTTCCACCATGTATTTCTTATCTCTTGTATTTGCAGCTGATTATCTACTTAGTCGGATGCTGCGCTAGGCGAAAAGCTGCAAGAAATCGATCTAAAGGTTAGTGAATACCGGTTGCACTTGGTCTACTGCTTAAATATCGAAACAGACCGTAGTTGTCTTGTGCTGTAAGTGATACCTGTTGGAAGTAGAATTTTTTAGCAAAAGTCATTCAGTTTGTGTAATATATGCAGCCAGCCATGTTTGTATGTAAAAAGTTTGTTCTTTTTCTAGTACAGTGACTGGTATTCGTTCCGGTATCGAACTGTATTTCGACCATGAACCATTATTTGCTTGCACAGAATGCCGACTTGATTCTTGACTGTATAATCCATCTCCTTTATTGAATGGCATAATGATGTATTGTTTCGACATGCTGTCCGACACAAGAAAAGAGGTTACTCTTTCAAGCAAAACTCAACTCCTAAAGATTAACGCAACTGGATTCTTCGGACCATTCTCCAGAATGATTAACACTACCGTTTTGAACTGAATCAGTGCATATGACATAAGTGATCATTGGGTAAAATACAGCAAACTGATACAATCTTTATACATAAAAAAGAACACTAAAGTGTTCATCTCCTAATTCAATATAATGTCAAACAAAGACTAAAATCAGAGTGCAAATCTGAGGTAGGAATCTGTTTTTATAACCCCGCAGCATTTCAACCACTGAAGCATTTGAGTAGAGTCTTTGGTATGAACCCTGAAGTACGATATTTTTCTGCGGTTTCCTCGACCTTGAGGCACTGTTCTTTTCGTTCTGCTTCGATGGTTGCTTTCTTCTCTTCACCTTCCTTGTGAATTCCAACGATTTTGTTCTTCATTTGCTCAGCATACTCTGCTTTCTTCTTCTCCATTTTTTCCTGTCATTTCACAAAAACCAAAACACTTTGAAACGTGAATCGAGAAATCGAAGTCTATAACTAGTGAGAATTGTAAAACTATACTTGATCAAAAGCCAATTTACCTCTATCTTCATCAGTTGCGCTTCTATGGAAGCCTTTCTGGTATTCTCCCAAGACTCAACTGCAGAAAGCCTTTTGTATGCCCTGTCCAAAGATTTCAAACATGTTAAAAGAACTCAAAAAAGAAAAAGGCTAAATTATTACAAATGCTCTTAGACTTTTTCTTTTGCTTCAAAGCTCTAATATTATACCCCTCAATTTTCATAAGTCTTCATATTTTTCAAAACTAGAACTTAGAACTATGTGACAATGAACCTAAAGCGATGTGGTTATTCATATTCTCATTCTTCATCACCTATCGTAACGTCATTTTCGTTCGGAATATATTCCAACGATGGAACGCTTATGAAAGTCCAAAGATAATATCGTAATTTCTAAAAGTATCAGAGTATTTTTTAAACAAATGGAAAAGTTCAATGGTAATTTCTTTACAATTTAACAAAAAAATAAATAAATAAGTAAAGACAACAACAGTAGAGAAAAATTCTATCTTTTACTTGTTCTCTGCTTTGATCTTTTCACTCTCCTCCCATGCTTTTATCAACGCCATCTTCTTCTCCCATTCGACCCGAGCCAATGCTATATCTGAAAAAAGACTAATCTCATGAAACAGTATCTTCAACTTCATTTCATAATAATTTATTTGTTTGGTTTTCTAAACACCTCTATAGGTTAGATTGACAAGAAAATGAAAAGACAGCGGTGTTTTTTTTCTTATTACCTCTGTCCTTCGCAGCATCAACTTTCTCAGCAGAATCTGAAATCTCTGTCATTTGATATTTTTGTCTTTGTCAGAGAAGAAATGAGCCAATAATAAGAAGAAAAGATCACATGAAGCAAAGAAAACAAAGTGAGTTTGTAAGAACAAAATGGCAAAATAAAGTTTGTCTCTTTATTTATTTTGTAAGAATGTTATTGCCATTATTATTACTTTCATGACAGTTGCATGTTTGTTTCCAAAGAAGTCCCCAACAAATAAGGGGAAAACAAATGAATTCAAATTATTTTCTTTCCAAATCCATTCTTTAGGAAAATTGAAAATTTGATGTTTCATTTCATTAATCACACATTTCATAAACACAAAAAAAAAAAAAAAAAAAAAAACAATCCCTATAATTTTAATTATCTAAATTCAAATCCTGCAATTTTAATAAATCTAAATAAAATCACAAAAACTATCGATGCAATTATATACGTGTCTCCTCGAACTTACAATAATTATAGAAATTGAGCAATAAAGTTGAACCTTCAAATTTACAGCGATATTAATGTGTTAAAATACTTATTTAAACCTTAATAATTTGAGAGAGAGAGAAAAGGCAATAAAGCTGTAAACATAGAAAAGCTGATTCTGATTACTCATGACAGTGTATTAACAGTACAATCAAAAACTGCTTTTCTTTTTCTTTTTTAACAATTAATTCTTACATTTAGATAGAATTGAATAGTTTTATTATTTGGTTCAATAATTCAAATTTCAGATGAAAGATTGTTTTGGGAAATGTTTTTAACAATTCTTTTTCTAATTTTTTTTTTTTTAAAAAAAATTGGGAACTTTTGTTTGTGTGTGTGTGTGAACATTGAATTGTGAATAATGCTTTTTAAGTAAAAAAGCCATTATTGGTTTGTACATTTGTGGAAATTATGTATGAACAATTAAAACTTAATTATAAACTTTATCATTTTGCTTCTTTCTTTTAGAAAAAACAACATATGATAATATTTTTAAATATAAATATTATATTTTTAATGTGGTCAATTGTCTGGAAATAAAATTACATTAAGAAATAAAGAAAATAAATAAATAAAATCAGTTAATTATTTCTGAATGAAAAATAGTGGAGAAAGAATATGTAAAACGATGAATGTTTTTGTCTATGTGTTGTATAAACAATGTGAAATTGAAATTCATACATTATCAGTTCTAAAACGTAAAATTAAATAAGAAGTGCAAGTAGATTAACGTGCAAACTACATTTCCGGGAAAGTAAAGATTTTCCCAAGAAAAAAGAAAAACTTTCCGGGAAAAACAGAGAAAAAAGGAAAGAGAGGAAAGGGGAAAGTAAAAGTATACTGTCAGTGTGAGGAAGAGAAATGGAAGCGACGTCGTTTTGAGGGGGTGGTTGGTCAGGTTCAGAGTCATCGGCGGCCATAACGTATTCCTTGAGCTTAGCCACAATGTCTGTCTTTTTCAAACTGAATTTGGTAAAGAAGAAGAAGAAGAAGAAGAAGAAGAAAGAAAGAAAGAAAGACAGAAGAATGGAAACCCTTTTGTTTCTGTAAATTTCTCTCTTTTGTTTCTGCAGGAAGTTGTTGGAGAAAGTGAACATTGAAAAGTTCCTTTTATGGGTAGTTGGGTCCTCATAAAATTATACTTACTTACTTTGTCATAATCTTACCATTATTTTTTCTTTTCTTTTGGTTCAATTATATATATATATATATTGCAAACATGTGCATCTAGTTCATCTCAACTACACATAGTTAAGTCAATCCGTTTGAAGCTATAATGATCTGTTATAGAAGAAGTTGACATGGGTTCTCTTCGATTTTCTTTTGGGATTTGATTATGTGATGATCTTATTGGATCTCGTACCTGATTTATGGGTTCGAATATATGGTTATATATATACATATATGAGAGTTGAGCTCCTTGGCTTTAGAAGTCGTGGTCGAAAGGGAAGTTGGGTCAACTAGGGCTCCTCGACCTTTGAAATCAAGGCTGCAGAGGTGAGGTTGAGCCCAATGAGGAGTTGGGTCCAAATGTGCAAACTCCCCTCTCTCTTGGCTATGTGAAAGGATGCAAGGAACAAAAGGAAAGAAAAAGGTATGAGAATGGTTGTTTTGTTTAGGGATTTGGGATTTGAATAGTTGTTTAAGGATTTATATGATTTTAAGTTTTATTTTCCTAGTCCTTTATTAATGGGAAATTAATAAGGAAAAAAAATAGAAAATGTATAAAAAAATAAATGAAAAGTACTTCCAACCAACTTTTGAGAATGTAATGGTTAATCTTTTTTAGAAAAATATGTCCACAAAATCCCTTAATCATCTTCTTGTCTTATTTGTTTGGCTTATCGATGAAATTGATATTGATGATGAAAGTTTAGCAATAATTGATATGTATTATGTCTTTCGAGACTATTTCTAATTAACCATCCCACAAAAAGCACATTTCAACTAAATATGTCGAAAAATTAATTCCATAATTTTAAGTTTCTTTAAAATAAAGAAAATTGATTTCGACAATGAAAGAAAGTAATTTTGATCATGCAAAAATTACTATAAAATATTCGTAGAAATGATTAGATTTTATTTAAAATATATATACATATATTGAAGTTAGCCCATTGTAAAATTACCCATTGTTTGATAATTTTTGTCCCTCAATTGTGGTGAATGGTGTATTTATTTACAATTATTGTTAGACCTAGATATTAAAAGTAGACCATATAATAACACATTATTATATGTAACATCACATTATATTACTTTGGTAGTTGTATGCATTTAAATAAATTTTTCTAGGTAATAATAATTATATACCAAGTTCTTGAATATGCTAGCCATAGATTTGTTCGACATTAATTATTTTAGAAATATGTAAATAATTTTACTTTCATTTTTTTGTGATTTTTTTCTTAATGTGAATTAAATTTAATTCCATGTTCTAAACTATTCTACAACTATGGTTGGTGAAAAAGAAAATTTCTATTTCTTTGAATTCATTCCTTTCTTTCCATCACTTTATAATTTTAAAAAAAAACTAAATTAAAAAAGACAATTATTGGATCCATATAATAAAGTAATATTATGCTTGTTCAAAAATGGCTTAACGATATCTCACTATTGAAAAAAAATTGTTCTCTTCTTGTTACTATAAACTTTACGTCTTATATTGAATAATCAAACATCTTAGATTGATCCAACCTAATTAAACTCGAATTATGTTTGTTTATTTCTCTTATCCTAAAATTATGAAAAAAATCATACCACATTCGATGACATAAAATAATATATCTCTAAATATTGATAAGATGAAGTGATTTTTTATTTTTTGTTTTTTTGTTTTTAAAGGAAAAAATTAAAAGACTCTTTAATAGACATATAAAAAAAAAAAAGGAATTAAAGTTTGGACATGGTATTTATATATAGAAAACTAATTATATTAAATCAAGACAAGAGTGGAATTTGTTCTTCTATTTTTTATATATTATTCTTCTCTAATTTTTCCTCCATTCTCATGATTCTATTTAAAGTGGGGATTTTCTGTCTCATTTGAAGTGGAAATAAATTTCATGGAGATTTGTTTTATAATTTCTTATTCCTCTACCATTAAAAATAACTTTAGGTCATTTTCACTTCAAGATGGTGACAAAATTATTCACATCCAAACCTATTTACTTACTACATGTGTGAACAATTTATTTCATTATCAGTTCTCATTTTTCTATTACCAATATGATATATAACACTAATACACGCTTAGCTAATCAATTTACATTAAAAAACATGCGTTAATAACCATAAAATCGGTAGTTTTTATCCTATATTATAGATTGTTTTAGAAATAAATATAGATATATTATAAGATCCCATTATTTAATTTATTGTATTTGTAATAGATTCAATAAATATCGAATCCCACTATTTAATTTATTGTATTTGTAATAATAGTGGTGTTAATATTCTTGTAAAATGCTTTTTGGAAAAACACGTTTTAAGGACAGATTCCACATATTTGGTAAGACTTTGTTCCAAATATATAAAGATGAGATGACAAAGGAATTTCAAAATTATGAAAGAATCATTATTGAACCCATTTCAATTGTTAAAAGAAAAAAAAAAATACCAAATAATAATTTGTTTTACGAAATTAAAAAAAAAAAAAAAAAAAAAAAAAAAAAAAAAAAAACTCGTAATATTTTTGTTATATCTATTATCTATTTTTTGAACTTATTATTATTTATTTGTTTAATACCTTAGAATTTATGGTTCTAATTAATGTGTAAGAATTGGGTTGATGTTAATGGAACGAACAATAGTTTATAATTTGTTATATATTGATTGGTATTAGAAAAAATAAATGAAATATTAATAGTATATTATTTTAATTATTTATCCCTAACATATAGTTTCAAATTCTATTATGTTTAAAGCAAACCTTTTAATTTTATTGCTCGGTAACGAATATTTGAGACGAGACAAGTTAAGGTTGGTAGATTTTTTTTTTTTAATTGCTTTTTCATATTATTTTCATTTATATTTTGATTAGATATTGAAAATACTTTAACGAGGTTGTTGTTTTATCACACAACTTTTCTTTCTCGAAATCGAAGTTTAAAGTACGAAAAAGATCTTTTTGTGATTACAGTTTATTTTATTTATAAAGAAATTCGAACTAATTTTAGACTTTAATCTACATTAATTATGTAAAGAAATAATGGAGATATTTTTTTAGAAAAAAAGGTATTTGAATATAATCAATAAAATCAATTTTCTAAACTCCAATTGGGAATGGAGTGAGTTGAATGAACTATAATAGCTCACTCAACGTTTAGGTATGTCATGTTAAAATAATGAGCGAGATTTTAACTAACACATGTTCTTTTACTTTCGATATTTTTTTTTCTTACCATTCACACGTACTTTCTAAAATTCTTCAAACAATAACACCTACAGTAAGATTGCTCTAAGCTTAAACATGTTTAACTTTTGAGTTCTTATGTTTTGTCGTCAATTCTTTAAGTTTTTCTTCCTTGTAATTTTATATTTTCAAGAGCTCTCTCATTTAGATGTTATCTTAGTTTATTCAGGTATATTGCTTTTGTTAAATGATTGTATCATATTTCATAACAATTTCTTTTCACCGTTAAATTTTCAAATCCTTTTTATTTTAAAATATTATATTCTCGACCAAAAAGATTTGAGGTTCGAACCACACGGGAGGACCCACACATGGTTGTTAGGAAATAAAGGAGAAAGAAGAATGAATCCAGCAGCATGAATCTTCACAACTCTTCGCTTGTTTAACCCAAAACATGGGACCATTGGCCCACGGTATCCCATCCTCTTCTCTTTCTTTCCCTAATTTCCCCCACTTTAATTTAAAACTCTCTATAAATACTCTCTTAATCACACTTCTCACCCCCCACTAATCTCTTAATCACATTTTCCTTTCAATCCCTTCAAATAATGGACGTCTTTATCCCCGAGGATTACGTCATTCGCCGTCGCATCGAGAAAAAACTCGCCGCCCAAGCCCCCGACAAGACGAGGCAGCCACGCCCCGTCGATCAACGGCCGAGGAGGAATTCCGACAAGGACAAGGAAAAAGAAACTCCCGGAAAAACCGGATTCCGGTTCACCGCGACCGGCGCCGACAATGTGGTTTTCAATTGCTTCTCTGCTTGAGAGTTTATAGGGTAAATTAATTTTTGTTAGTTCCTATTATTACTAACAAAAGTGGACTTAGAAATGGTTAATATATTGTTATACAAATGTACTAATTAAATTAGTTGAGTTCCCAATTTTTTGAAAGTCTACATTTGATTTCTTTTTTTCAATTTTAGTTAAAATGTTTGGTTTAATATATATATATATTTTTGATAAATTTTGAAATAGATGTACGTTATGTCTTTTATTGGATGGTAATTACTAACATGTTTCTATCAAATTCAAAAAAAAAAAAAAATTCTTCAAACTGCCACAATGACTAATTTTAAATTCCGTAAGTTTAATTTAAACATTTGAGAGGAGATGATGGACGTAGTCGGGCAATTGAACCTCCAACAATAGTACGAAAACTAAGTTTGCTTTCGACTGAAGCTTATTTGATATGTAAAATTTTAAAAGAACAACAATAAAAAAAAAAAAGCATCTCTTCCATGTTTAAAAGGAAGAAAGAAGAAAGATAAAAGTAAATAAATATAATAATTAAGTTCAAAGTATTAATGATTATAATACTGTGAAAAGGGTTTCCAAGTATAAGAAAATTTAGATTTGAGTGAATAACGATATAATTTATCGCTAATTTTTCTGGTAAGAAAAATAGTCAAAATGGAAAAATTGATAAAATATTTACGTTTCATAAAATTTAAATATAATAAATTTTGTCTTTTTAAGTAGTATTTTTTATACAGCATAAATAGTTTTTTTTAAAGAATTATATTGTTATATTTATATATTTTTAAAATATTGTTACTCTTTATCAAGTGCCAAGTAGTTGGGCCATTGGCCCATTAAGACCTCTCTAACTGAAAACACTATAAAAATTGGGCTTCTTTGGGCCATTTGTGCAAATTGATCCTTAAGCACTTCCATCCATATATTTGTTGTTTCCATGGTTTTCCATCGCTCCTTTCGGCTTAAAAGAAAGGGATGGTTGCAAATGTAGCAATTATATTCAAAATAATTAAGTACATAGTAATATTTTGAAAAAATTGCAAATTTAACAAAATCTATCAATGATAGGAGTCTATCACTGAAAGATCATGCAAATATTGGTATATCATTGATAAACCATAAGAGTCTATCAATGATAGATTTTGCTATATTTGCAATTTTTTTAAAATGTTGCTACATACTTAATAATTATTCTAAAAATTGCTACCCATTGTAATTACCAAGGGAACTACTATTTTTTAAATCACCTAGATCTAAAATAGCATAAAATTTATATTACCAACTTTGAAAATAGAGGTTGGATTTCTTCACCAATATGCACTACATAGGTGAAATAGTAAAAGAATATGATTATTTCAAATATAGCAAAATGAATCAAAATACAACAAAATTTCAAACAAGTGTGTATCTCCATCAATCTCAATCATGGATAGAATTTGAAATTTTACTATATTTTATAAATATTTCGATAATTCTTTCAAAAAGAAAATTTATAAATAAAAGAAAGAAGATAGAATATTTTCGTTTCAATTTATCACAATTATTTCTAACAAATAACCTTTTCTATGTGTACTAAAAAAAGACTTTTGTTTAATGTGTACAAGGACAAATAAAAATACTAAATATTATTAAATCATTCATTTTTGTATTAGGGAATTAAATGTGTAGGTACATTAATATTTCCTATCAATAATTTGATAGTTAAACTAATCTAATTTACATAGTTTTTTTATTCATTTGTATTTAATATATTTAGCTTATAAATAAAGACATAAATACTACAACCCCCAAAATGTACAAGTAGTGTTTGATATGTCAAAAAAAATTTTTTTGTCTAATTATAATAAAAAATTACCAAGGGAAAATTACACTAATTAAGTAATGGGGCCAAACCATAATTACTAGCTAGTATTTATTTGGTCCAACAATTGCAAAATTGTAATTAATTTTGTCATAAATGTAAATAAATAGTTATATGAAGATTCTGTCTAGACCTACTTAAGTGGATTTGGAATAATCTACTTCTTAATTGTCCAACTATAAATGTTGACTCTCTTTTTTTCTCAACCATAATGTATAATAATATTAATAATAATGTATAATTGACTTCTATCTAACAAGTGATGTATATTATACTATACTATCCAAATTCCAAAAGATATCATTTTCTTATATTTGTGTGTGATTATGTTATCATACCATTTTGTAATACTATTTTTTGATTTATCAATTTTTAAATCGTATAAGTGTTAAAGTTAGAGAATTGTCTCGTCAACATATCATTCCATTTGATACCGAAAGGAAAAAGAAATTAAACCCAACCATTTATCAAATTGATATAAAGCTATGTCGTCTCTTTTTTATTCTCACGTTTAATGGTTTATTTCTTCAAATAATTACATTAGAGGAAAAATCGGATTAATATTTGCTAGATGAAATGGTACGATCGATAAAAAAAAAGTTGTTCTTTTAATAAACTATAAAAGTAAAAAAGATAAATAATTACATGAAAGAAAGTTTGGGGAGTGATTTTAGATAATTTTTACAAAGCAAAGAATAGATACCCACAAGAAGGATTAGAGCCATATATATGGATAAATTTATGCATGAAGCAATGTATTACTTTTCCTTTTTGTTTTCTAAAGAAGAACTTTGGGATAATATATATATATATATATTCCATTAGACATTTTTTTTCTTTAGAATAAGGAGAAATTGGTTTGGGAAATCAAAAGGAAATTGGGTGTGGGGGGTGATGCCACTTTTGGAAGCTCTATTAAGCCTATGGCCAAAATGGTTGGGAACAATGGGGTCCGACCACCTTCACGTGAACACTTTCTCTTGTCTCTCATATACTATAATTAAAACCGGACCCAATCAAATAAATTGCATTTTATGTCTAGTAATTATTGTACTCATTTATATATTCACAGTTATTCTTTTATCTAATCGGTATAGAACTTTGACAGTATTTTTAATAGCTTTATGCTTTCGATAAAATATTAAATTTAGTCGTTAATGTTTATGAAATTGAGTAAAATAATAATATAAATTTAGTTTAAATTACTATTTTAAGATGTATGTTTGATTATCTAATTCTAATCCATCTATTTTAATACCTATGTCACGAGAAAGTTACTTTTCATGATAAAAAAAAAATATTATAGTTTTTATGGATATGCTAGTAGATTACAAAAACTACTTAAATAAATCAATCAAATTAAATATACTTAGAGACAAAAATTTGCAATTTTGCAATTAATAGATTTATAAATAGTTTCTACCTTCTTTTTGGAAAAAAGAAAAAAAAAAAAAAAAAAGCACTTTGTATATTTTCTAACGTTAAATGATTCATAGGTTGAAGCATTTTCTTTGTGTAAATGTCAAAAATAGTGGGAAGCACTTTATGAAAGTTTGTGGGATGATTTGTCACATGTTGAGGAAATAAATGATAAAAAAGGGGGGGAAAAATCTTACCAAACCCTCTAACAAAATTGGGTCACTTAGATATCTCAACATCATATACAAAGTATATTTCAAGCTCTTTTATCATAATATATTTCCACTCAAAGATATTAATTTTATGTAATGTATGCTTGGAAGTTAACAACATATAAATATATGCCTTTATATAGTGTATCGTAAAATCAATAAATGTAAGTTCTTGATTGTCTCAAAATTAATATAGGTAAGTTTTTTATTGTCTCAAGTATAGCAAAATGAACCAAGATATTTGCCAAATATAAAAATATTACGGCCTATTTACGATGAATTATGACATATCAAGATAGATTTATCTGTTTGTCACGATATAGATATAGTAGGTTATTGTTATCTATTGCAAATAAATTGTGATATTTTGCTCCAATCACAAATATTTTTATAAGTTTGTCATTTGAAGTAATTTTTCAATTAAAAGTGATGAATGTTTTTTTTTTCCTTCTAATTTTGAGGTCAATATTTTTAGAATAAGTCGAGTGGCTTACAAACATTTTACTAAAATTCTACTGTTAAGATATCTCCACATTTACTTATGAGTGAGAGAGAGAAAAAACTAAATTGCATATTTTATCCTAAGGAAAAGTCGAAGAAACATCAAACTATAAGAACTAAATTATATTTTTTTTTTCGATAATTCATAATATAATGAAAAGAAAAGGAAAAAAAACAGACCAATGTGCAAAGGCAAAAGCTGAAAATAGAACCAAAATCATGTGAGTGTTGAAGAGAATGAGTATAGATGAGACAAAAGCTTCCAAAACATTGGATATATATATATATGGAGGGTGGGGGATAAAAATAATGAAGGTAAGAAGAAATGACAAAAATATTAAAAGTACTTCTTGGACATCTTTTTGCTTGGAGAAGCTATAATAATAATAATCACATTGGAAACTACACTTTATTTAAGAAAAGAAAATCTATATTGTCACATTACACAAAAAGAGATAAAGTGGAAATTGATTTATCATTCACATGATTAACAACAACTCAGGATATAATCTTATGTCATTTTTTGTTGATCATAAAATTAGTGAGACTAAATCCTATGAATGAAAAAGCTGCCATGGCCTTTCATTTAATTTAGTGTACTTTCATATATATATTTAAGTGTAAATTTAACTTTATTTAATCATTCCAAATGGTTTTTCCCTATTAATTACTATGGGTTTTGTTGCAAAATTAATTGTTGGTTAAGAAATTAATGACACATTTATCCTCATGCTAATTTTTAATTTATTTTCATTCCTTTGATTAATACGAGAGATTATTTAGATTAAATAAAAAGAAAACTATTTTACGTAGCAAAATATTATAATATATATATATATGTAATAGACCACAATAGATCAAGATGCTCTATTATCCACGTTTATTTTGTATCTACCGCAGTCCATCGTGAATAGAATTTGATATTTTGGTTTATTTTCCTATATTTATAATCAACCATAAATAAATTAAAATTAAACATAATTAAAATATTGAGTCTAAACTTAGACTTTGAATTTACATTCATTACAAACTCCTTTCATAACCTACCCTAAAACAACCATATTTGATTTAATTTGGAACATCTTGGACAGTTTTCAATGTATTGTTGACAAAAGAAAATAAATTACAAAATGTTTTTATATTTTATTACCCTATGGTGAGTGGGAAGGGATATAATTTTATAATTGACAATAATTAAAAGGGACCCATTCACAAGAAATTGGAGAGACATTATTTGGAGGAAGACCATGATTTCATGTTCCTTAGGAAGCATCAAAAACAGCTTTTCTTTCTCTTCTTTGTTTATATACATGTACAAATATATATGTATGTATGTATATGTATACACTTTATTTTTTGTAAAATTTGTAGTAGGGAAATCTCATTTGAAGTAAATGAATTCACATGAGTTTGCATTTGATATGATAAATGAATAAGAGAAATTAAAGAAATGGGCCAACAAATTATTTATATATATATATATATATATATGGTGTGTGTGTGTGTGTGTGTGTGTGACAAAGGGGCATGTGCCAACATTTTTTCTATGGTACAATTATATAAAGCATAGGGACCAATTGCTTTTAATTAAAATTGACATTATCATTGGTATATTGCTCACTAGGTCCCCTTTGCATTAATTTATCCATCCCCAATTTTGGTTTTTGTTTCTCTTCGAGTAACCTTCTCATATATATTTCTAAATCTTTTCTCAATAATTTTCTTACCTAACAAAAATGAAAAAAAAAAAAAAACCAATGAGTTGGAATTATAAATTTCCTACCATATTCCAAACTAATTAATTTAAAAAACGAGAGTTTAAAACTAACCAATTAAAAACCTACCAACCAAATTAAAAATAGTCATTTTAATATAAAAAATTAAAATAAATTATTAAAAATAGAATATTTGACCAAACCTTTACTTTGAGTGTAATAAATTTTGTTTTTAGCGAAAATTTTATTGATTTTTTTTTTTTGACATTTTGTGTTTGGAGAAAAATAATTTAGTTTTTTTTTTTTTTAAATTAGAAGAGTAATTTATTTTAATGAGAGAGGTAAAGCTTGAAATAAAAAGGGTATATTGATAGGGACATAAATTAGAAAAATGGGAATAAAGTCCGTGAAGAGTGGGTGACGTGGAGCCCTTACCGACAGGCTTAGTGTCACGTGGACTTCTCCTTATTTACAACGCTGACCCTTTCCTTCACGCTCCTCTCATGACTATCTTTAAAGTCAAAATCCCTCCTTTCTTCCCCTTTCCCTTCAATTATTTTCTTCAAACCCTGACTAAATAAATAACTCAATCCTTATCATAAATTTTATATTTACTATTACCTACATGGGAATTAACTAAGATTTAATGACAATTTTAATAGATTGATCAAGGATCATATATCTTTGTAAACAACGTAAGACTAAGTATAATTAATCTGAATGAGAGACTTCGACCTTAATCTTTTAAGTATAATGACATTCTTTAAATATATTTTAAAAATTAGCTTATATAATCTAATCTACCTGCATTATTTCGTTTCCTTTTCATTTTTTTCATTCAAAATATAATTTGAAAAATCACTCTTGGATTAATCGTTGAGTTCAAAATTTACTATAAAATTTGTTACAGAAATGCTAAGAAAAACCTAATGAGGAAGGCCAATGGGAGTAATTTTGTTGAAATTCTATAAATTAAATTAAGATGTATTATTTGAATTTTTTTTTTCTAGAATTGTTTTATTAATTCTCTGGAAAAAGAAGTCAATGTATTTATTAGGTTAGTGATGAAAACTCAATAACTTTTTTTTTTTTTTACTATTTTAGAAAAAGAGAGTGATTAGATTGATGTTTGTTTAATACCTAATTCAATATATGATAATGGATTAGGAACTAAAAACAACCTTATTATCCCTCCCAACAAATAGCATTGTTTTCTTTAAATAAGATAATTAAATATATTTAAGAAACTAAAACTAGGACATTGTTTTCAATCTAGCAAATCATATTGTTACATCTGAGCATGCTCAATTTTCAAAATGCTAAGAAAGTTAGATAAGTCTACACAATAGATAAACATAGTGTCATTATCACACTTCAACACATGTGAGGAATCAAAATACCAAAACTTAATTATAGAGACAAATTTTCTCCATTTGTATTTATATTTTAGATCTAATCTAATTTGAATAAAACAAATCTTACAAATCATATATTAAGTAAATAATATATGTAGTTGTTGGTAAAATAATTTTCATACCATGAATTTCTCAATTGATATCTTCATCTTTTCGAGTAGAAGAATCGAATTCAACCGTGTGTGGATTGGTTTTGGACTTCCAACGAAGCATTAACCATTCTTCCTCGTAAAACCAACATTTTTATTTCCAAAAAAAAAAAAAAAAATATATATATATATATAAAAAAAAAAAAAATTCTGGGAGGATATGATTGTAAATACGTGAAGTTGTTGGGCAGAAAAGGAATTGCATATGCTTCAATTCAATTTTGTCATTTTCAAAATATTAATATATATATATATATATTTAAAACAATGTTTTTCATTTCATTTTACGACCGTTGGGAAATCGGTCCCTTACGTTACGTCGCTTGTGTCGTCATCGGTCGGCGTCCGGCAAATCAGCTTTTTTCTTCAAAGAACTAAAAAACAAAAAGATAAAATGGCCAAAATACCCCTGCTCTTTTTTCTCTTACACTTGAGGGCTGCCATTCAAGACTTGCATTAAAAATAATTTTCTACTATAGTTTATTTGTTAGCTAAATTACAAATTTACCTTTATTCTTAATCTTTTAAAATTTATAATGTATAAATTGTATGACCTATAGAGTTTTGGATGAAAATCGAGGTTTAAAATAATACGTAATCAATCTAATTAGGTTGGTTGTAAAAGATTTTAGCTGCTGCACGTATTTTTTCTAATAGATTGTCGTATCTTAAAAAATAAGTGTTAGATACTCAATCTTGTGATGACACATCTTCTCTTTGGATAATGTTTATTGGTCTGCCTCGATAATATAAATCACGTAGAATTTTAATTTATATTTTATTTTTACTGAGTTGTTATTGATTTAATTAAAAAATTTATACTCCTAAGATTATTTTTCCACGGTTTTTAAAATATACGACAAAAGTTGACATTTTTAGCCAATGTACAATATACAATAGTGTGGTCACATTATACATATTTTAGCCACCAAAACAAAAATTTATAAAAGTGAGAAAAATAAAACAATTTTCTTTCCTCATGGACTATAGTATAATATTAAAACTAAAATTAAAAAAAAAAAAAGAACATTTTCCTTTTGGATTAAATTATTATGTATTATTTGTTTGTTTTGATAGGGTCAAAAGATAGAGAAGAAAAGGTAAAATTAAAGGAGGAAAAATATGGTAGCGCATGGGACAAGGAAATAAAAGTAGGCTCTCCTAATCATATCAATTAAAAGGAATCCTATGATATATTATATATATATGTGTGTGTGTGTGTATAATTATTTTATCTCATTCATTCTATTATTTAATATAGTCAAAGAAAATAAATACATCAACAACTAATTAGAAATAGTTCTATTTTTAGCCAACCAATTTAACGGTTGCTAAAGGCTACAATTTATTGAGAATTTTTAGTGAAAGTTATGTAGTGGGATTGTTTTATATTATTTTACCTTAGGGATATGATTGGATTAAGTAAAAAGAAAAATAAAATTATATCAAATAACCACACACTCTCTACTATAAACATCGTGATTTAACTGTTGTTAATGTAAGTACAATGTAAAATCATTCCTGTTTTTTTCTCTATAGCTGAATTTAAGAATTCATAGTGAACTACATAATTGTTTTTCTTTTAGAAAATAGTTTTATCTCTTTGTCTAAATTATTTCATTAGATAAACTTTACATTCGACAAATAATTAATTACAAATGAAAACTAACCCCATTTTGAAAAAAAAAAGAACACAAAATTGACTTGAAACAACAAGGACATGTCGTATCAACAAACTTCTAAGAAATGGAGAAATTGACATTTCAATCCAATAAGCAGAAATCTTTCTAATGTCCATCTCACCACATCATCGATAACACTATTTTTCAATCGATAGATGCAACAGGATGAGTGGTATATTGTACTGTATGTAGAATTGTCGTCTTAATATTTACGACTTTTTCTTTCATTAACAAAAAAATTGAACCACTTCCAAACAGTCTAATTTAACAATAAACGTTTCCTTATTTTGCCCTCGATATCCAAGTTAATTATTGGATAGTTTTGTTTTTCCTCTTTTGGTAATGGAGCATGGACCGCTCTATATCAACACAAAAATAAGCAAAAACTATTATATTTACTAAATACATTCGTAGGAAACAATAAATTATTCACATTATATGTTTATTATCAATAAATAAAAAATTATCCCAATAAAACATTTATTTGCCTCATATTACTTCTTCATTAATTAGTATTAATTATTAATCCTATGTCAAAACACAAGAATAAGTTTATATAATAGATATATTATCTATGTGGCTTATTTTGATGTTTCATATTATTTTCCATTTATAATATTGACATGTAACATAAAATTTAATAGCATAAATATATATATAGATTTTGTAGCATATAATATGTGAGTATGAAAAATCTTAGCTGGATGACACGTGACATAAAAATAAATGAATGAGGAATATTTGAACTTGGAAGAGCACAAGGGCAAAATTGTCAGACCAAATTTTATATTCTCTCTCTTTCATTATTCAACAAAACACAAACCAAACCCAAAATAAATAAATAAAATAAATGAAATTTATTTAAAGTTTATTTGAAAATTAGATTTATAAAATAGAAATATAATACTCAGAAGCTTCTCCTTTTTCTTTTTCTTTTTTCTTCCCAAAAGAGGACAGTAAGAGAATCCTTCAGATCTCCCAATTCTTCTTCCATGTCATAATAATCTTCTTCCTCCATTTTTCTTCAATCTCAGGTTCTTCCTCAAGCTTTTTTCATACTATGAATTTCAATGGCCTTCATCCATTCCACCTCGCCTGCATTTTGATCTACTCTGTTAATCACTTTGTTTCTTACATCTCTCACTCTACTGCAGCAATGAGGTTCCGTTCATTGCTTGAGTTTCTTCTCTGAATCGGTTTCCGGCGCGGGAAGATAGGTGGAGATGTTTAAGTCGGCGAGATGGAGGAGTGAGAAGAACAAGGTTAAGGCGGAATTCAAGTTGCAGTTCTATGTCACTAAGGTATTTTTTTCAGGAATATTGATTTTGTTTCTTCTTTCACTTCTGGCTTCCACATTGACCTTGATTTTGGAAGTTGTTTGGTTGTTGTATAGCTGGTTTTAGATTGAGTTTGTGTGAATAGAATTTGAAACTCAAGTGTTTGGTTTGAGTTGTTGATGTTCTGTGGTTAGAGCTGAGAGATTAGTGCATTAATGGATTTTGAAACTTTTCTGGTGATGTGAATGTATGGAATAGAAACGGATCAATACATCTATGCTCGTGAACCTTTTTAGTTTTTTTGTTTTCTTCACTGCAAACAGAGAAAGGTTGTTTGGATTGCATTTATTTAGTTACTTGGCTGGATTGTTAAAATTGTAATTGCAATTTGATTTCAGGTGTCACAGTCAGTGGCGGATGCATTGACGTTATCCGTTGTACCTGGAGATGTGGGAAAGCCAACTGCAAGATTGGATAAAGTTACAGTTCGTGATGGAAGTTGCAAATGGGAAACTCCGGTTTATGAAACGGTCAAGTTCGCACGAGACACAAAATCTGGGAAGATCAATGAGAAAATCTATTATTTCCTCGTATCGATGGTATGTATGTATGTATGGAAATTCTAGATTTTATTGTGTTTTTTTTGTATGCAAAAAATGAAATGCACACTACATATGGAGTTTAACTTTGGTGTTCATGCAGGGACGAGCAAAATCCAGGGTGTTTGGGGAGGTTTCTATCAACTTAGCTGATTATGCTGATGCTACAAAATCTTCTTCTGTTTCTCTTCCCCTAAAGAATTCAAATTCTGATGCGGTTTTACACGTGAGTATTTCCAACTGTTACCTAATTGGGTGTGAATCAGTCATATTTGAGTGATCTTTGTATTTGAATATTAGGAACTATGTTGAATACTGAAAATTCATCATCCAGTGTTTACTAAATTTTCATTCTGTTGTTTCATAGGTTTTGATACAGAAGCTGCAGGCTAAAATTGAACCAAGGTGTGAATCTACGGTTGCGAAGTATTTTTCCATTCTAGTTGCAAATTTTCTAGAGGTTATCTTGCTAATGTTTGGCTGAGGGTTTGCTCTGCTCCTGATGGAAAATTTTTACAGAGAGGTAGAAGATTTTGACAATGTCAGTGTTAGATCCCAGGAGACAAACTTGAAATCGTACTTGACCAATGGTGAATTAGATGAGAGCACTAAAAACAATTGCACGGAAGTAAGGCTCCATTTCCAACTTTCTCTTTTCCTTTTTGTTAGAGATTTCATGAAGTTTTCTAGCATTCTAACTCGTGGACTTCCGGGGTTTTTTTTTTATTTTTTATTTTTATTTTTTATTTTTAAATTTAATTTTTAATTATAATTTTCGGTTAAAAAATCACCTTAGAATAAATAATTAAATGAGTTTTTTAACAGCTATTCTTATTGTTGCTCTAATTCTTTCCTTTTCCATATGTAAATAGGATGAACAGATTGGCAAGAGCCCTCATGATTTTGAACTAAATGGTGACTGTCAAGAATCAAGTGGATCTGATATTACATTGTCAAGTTCGGAGAGCAGCTCTGGACTTGATACTCCACGAGAACATAGTGCGAGAAACAATAATCATCTTCAACTTGTTACGTTAACATCACAACCTCACAAACCAGAGGCATTCCTTTCAACATCCACTAATAATAAGGAGAATCATAGATCACAATCAATGTGGACCCTTGGTTCTGATCACGGAGTAAGCATAGATGAATCTTCAGATGATATGCTTCCTATAAAAAGGTCTGGACCAGTTACGACGTCTGAAAGAGTTGCAGACATTGAGATTGAAAAGCTCAAGGCTGAGCTAGTTGGCTTTTCCAGGCAGGCAGAAGTTTCAGAATTGGAACTACAGACGCTTCGGAAGCAAATTGTCAAAGAAAGTAAAAGGGGTCAGGATTTGTCAAAAGAAATTGTTATTTTGAAAGAGGAGAGAGATTCACTTAGGGCGGAATATGAGAAACTCAAGGCCAAATCGAAAAACAATGTGGAGTTGGAGGATAAGAAAATGGAGGCTCTTCTAGAAGAAATGAAGGAAGAACTAAACCAAGAAAAGGAATTAAATAGCAATCTTCGACTACAACTTCAGAAGACTCAGAAATCTAATGATGAGTTGATTCTTGCAATGCGAGACCTAGAGGAAATGTTAGAGCAAAAAAATGGCGACAGACTCAGTCTCTATGACAGATCAAGATTTTTTGAGAATACTGAAGAGTTCTATAAGTCCATCTCGAAGTGTGAATCTGAGGATGATGAGGAGCAGAAGGCATTGGAAAAGCTGGTTAAGCAGCATAGTAATGCAAATGAAACATTTCTTCTGGAACAAAAGGTTATTGACCTATACAGTGAAGTAGAATTCTACAAGAGAGAAAAGGATGAATTAGAAATGCATATGGAACAACTAGCACTTGACTATGAAATACTGAAACAAGAAAATCATGGCATGTCATATAAACTGGAGCAATGTGAACTACAGGAGAAACTTGAAATGAAAGAAGAGTGCACGCCCTCAGCTACCATAGTAGAGCTGGAGACGCACATAGAGCACTTGGATAGGGAACTTAAGCAGCGGTCCAAGGACTTCTCTGATTCTTTGACCACCATAAAAGAGCTTGAATCCCATATCCAGGCCTTGGAAGAAGAGCTGGAGCAGCAAGCTGAAAAATTCATAGGTGATCTAGAAGATATGACACGGGCCAAAATTGAGCAGGAGCAAAGAGCCATCCTAGCAGAGGAGGACTTGAGAAAGACAAGGTGGAGAAATGCTAATACAGCCGAGAGGCTTCAAGAAGAACTGAAGCGGCTTTCGATGCAGATAGCCTCGACGTTTAATGCAAATGAGAAGGTAGCTGCTAAAGCAGTGGCAGAATCTATCGAGCTGCAACTGCAGAAAATTCAATTAGATGAAAAACTTGCGTCTGCTAATAAAGAGCTCCAATCAGTTAAGAGGGAGCATGAGGCTAAGCTCTGTGAACTCACAAATGTAGTAGATTTGCAAACAAGTCAGATAGAACACATGTTTTTAGAACTTCATACGAAATCCAAGCTGCTTGATCAACAAGAAAATCAAAAGGAGGTCTGTGAATCTCTCTCTCGGGAGATTTTGTTGCTCAAGTATGAAGTTGAAAGGCTCGCGACAGAGAACAGGTTTCTCAAGGAAAGCGAGAGCTTGATTCAGAACAAAAACATGGAAAGAAATGACCTGGTAACAACCATTGCTTTGATTATGAAAGAAGGTGAAAAGTTTCAGAGCGAGATAAGTAGAATCAGGCATCAGAAGGATGAGCATGAGATATCAATGGGATGTCTGCAAACAGAGTTGGAGGTGCTTAGAGATCACTACAGTGACTTAAAACATTCTTTAGTAGAAGGAGAGATAGAGAAAGATAAACTCAGACACCAGGTATTTCAGCTAAATGATGACTTAAAGAAGGTGAAAGAATTCAACGGTGTTGACATGCTCTGGTATAGTGAGGAACAAACGTCAGCCTGTGATGGAACTGAAGCTATTAACGAAAGTAATAAGTCCACTCCTTCCGAAAGTAGTTCAAAGGAAGTCGCAGCTCTAAGGGAGAAAATAGAATTGCTTGAGGTACCCTACTGACATTAAAGAGGAATTTAAATCTAAAGATTCAGTGTCAAAATGAAGAATCTTGCATGGGAGATGCATGATTGCATGTGCTTCCAAGCCAAGAATCAATTTTCTTTTCAAATTTTTTGTAGTTGGTAGATTTGTATTTCAATCATATTATTCATTTAATGGATCCTACTTTTCTTTCCAGAGACAGATAAGTTTGAAAGAAGACGCCATTGAAACTATAGCTAGTAGAATTTCAGAGAAGGCAGTGGATTTTCAGCACACGATTGAAGAGCTAGAGTGCAAATTGGAAGAAGTTGTTTCTACTAGCTCATTCCAAGAGGTAGGAAATGTGCATTATTTGAAGGCATGTAGATTCTAACCTCCATAGTGTCAAAAGGAATATTTCTTTTCATTAACATTTAAATCACAAACTTTACGGATTACATAGGTATTTGTGAACATTATTATCAATGATTCATCATGTAATATTTTTGGTGTCTGAATTTCCCTTGTCAATATCATATCGGCAATCTTTCACATGTTCGTGCTTATAATGTATATGTCGTTAAAATAACGTCTCATGACTCAATTTGAAGCAGGTAAGTATCTATCCAAGCAACGTCGAAAGGACCGGTGATGCACCCAAGGATACAGTGGTGAACCAAGGCCAAAACCCAATTTCTTCATCACCCGTAGAATATGGCAATACGGTGCCGGTTGAAAGGTATGTTAGAAAGCAGATAATAACCTCTCAATCTCTTCAAAGTTTTTGTTCAGTCTCTGATTCTGTATGTCCAATTGAATGAATTCCCCGATCCTCGTCCTTATTCTATTCTCCCGCAGGAATGACAGAATTTCAGCAGAGAAAGAATCGAAAGCCTGCAAACTTGACGACAGTGACAACAATTGCGACAATTTTTCGACAGAATTAGCATTATTGATGGAAAAAAACAAATTAATGGAGAGTGAACTAAAGGAAATGCAAGAAAGATATTCAGAGATAAGTCTCAAGTTTGCAGAGGTTGAAGGTGAAAGACAGCAGCTTGTAATGACTCTACGCAGTCTTAAAAATTACAAGAAGATTTAGTAATTATTTCTTAGAATTATATAGAAAAAGTATACACTTGAAGTAGCGTGAAACCACACATTCTCTTAGAGTGAATAAATAATTTGTTTGTAAATTATATAGCCCCCACCCAAACCAAAAAAAAAAAAAAAAAAAAAAAAAAAAGGAAAAAAAATGTAAAAGCAAAAAGAAAGCCACATCTGGCATCATCTGTCCGATTGAGTCAAATGTTTTTTGGTCCATTGAACTTCTCTCTATTTATTTTTAAATTATGTAATTATCTTTCATAGCTTGCCATGGAATACACGAGGTTTCTTATTCTTTTATTATTTCAGTCAACACTTCAGGGATAGGAAGAAGGGAAAGGGACCTTTACTTGTGAAATTAAAAGTGCATGTCCTATGGTTAAACCCTTTTACTTTTGCAGGAAATTTCTTGTAACTGAGTGTATTGCAGGCAGATGGGTTTTGACATAAAATACTCATCCCACCAGGCATCAAGCCTCATAACTGAAGAACCTGAAGGTGGTCCAGTAACCAACAACCCATATCTTATCAGACAGAAGAAATCCACTAACAATACAGGGTAAAAGTATTCATATACAATATTTCTGAATTCAATTGCATACTTTTCGATGGCTGCACCTAATTCACTTGAAAGAATTGAAGGGAGAAAAGGACAAAAAGCGTTGGGTGGGATTGGTCAAGAAGCTGGCTATTTTGGGTCCAATTTGCAATTTTGGCTGCGTGAAGGAAAGAAACATCAGATTCTTTCATGCATTGTTCCCAGGTTTGTCTCCTTGTTTCTCTTTTGAAATAAATGAATCATATTCTGTGTTGAATCAATAGGTAAACAGTCACAAGAGCCATGAGAAGGGAATGGTCTAAATTAGTCTGTACTAGGACCAAACTCAAAACATCTTCTCCCAATAGAACCCCTATAGATGATTGCTTTCTCTTTGCCTGCACAAACCCAAATGCCAGTTACTTCGTTTCATCACTTTTCACCGCTTCTTTTCTCCAAATGAGTGGGAAAAACTATAGGTTTAAGTACAAAAGTGGATAATATCATACTAATGCAGGATATGGATATCAAAAGCTTAGTGTAATTTTAGCGAAAAACAAAAGGACTTACCTCTGCGACAAGACCTCCACGATTGTCTAATATTCTGAAAGTTGTTTTGCCCCTCAACCCTTCGAATCTATAGCACAAACTTGCCTGAGATTCATCTCCATAAAATTTTACATCACAGCTTAACTTTCTACTAAATCCGAGAACCTTTTTCACTCTAAAGAATGGTTTTCTTTCCTCTGTATTTACATTACCATCCTCTTTAAATCCTTCCCAATCACACACAAACCATATACTCTGCCAAATGGAACCAAAATTAACAAATGAGGGAAACTATACAACAAAAGGTACACAATAAGATTCAGTCCTTATTCATGGAAACCCACCTTTCGACGTAGCGTGAAGAGAAGTCTCCCTCCAAGATCCATCAAAGAAACTTCCCTTCTGCTCTTCTCATCGTAATTGTCGATGCGAAAAACAATCTGACCATTTCCATTGAAAACTGTTAGACCATTTCCCTGCATGATAAGAGACTTCATCCATAGAGTGAAAGTTTCTGCCTCTGAATCAGCTGTCATACAAGGAAAACAAGCAGCTTCACCACCAAAGAAAAGAGAAATTGGTGAAAATGGAACTTTTAGCCATTTAGGACAGAAGATTCTATCTTCTTTCCCAAAAACTTTATGGGCCTCCATGATCATCTCTCTATAACAGTATCTTAGTTTATGTTTTATAATAAAACTATCCAAGTCAGAGACTTATAATTTTAATATATGAGAAGAAACACAAAACAAAACATGGAGTTGAGTTTTTATTTATGTAATTATGTATGGAATTCAACATGTTTATCATGCATGACGACAGATGGATATATTTGTTTAATGAAAATTATATGATTTCATTGTCTTATATTGTGATGAAGAAACTATTTACTTTTAAGTAATATTTTGATCCAGTTGGGTGCTACCAACTCATACTTACTCATGTCCATGCATCTCTTTTATATCAGCTTCGATTACGTCTATCTTTATATGGTTGCACCTATCTTTGTACAGCATGTTTAATTGTCGAATTAAACCTTTTAAAAAGATATTTTTAACACAAAGAATATAAGAGGTAATATTGTTTTAAAAATAGGTTGTTACATGTCAGTTTGCTATAGGGTACTTGCACTCAAATATATTTCTTTATATTAATTTGTTTTCTTAATAGTAAATGAAAGTACTTACTTTTCTCATATAATATTTATAAAGAATAATATCTCCTATTTTACTTTTCTTTCATAATAAAAGTTGATTGCTTGCTAGTTCGGAACAACAATTGCTTTTTGCGACTGAATTTTGGCCATGCTGTCTATTATTATTCTTATTCTTATTATTTTATTTAGAAATTATAGTTAATAATTAAGATAGCAAAGTGTTGCCATTGGTTGGACTTTCAATTATTTCAGTTTATTTTTTCGCTTTTTCTTTTTAAATTTATTAGTTGGACTTTTAGTTGCTTTAATTCTCTTTCAAATCTCAAGTGTTTTTAAATCACATTATAAACCTTCTACCCTCTATGTCGTGCTTTCCTTTAGGTCCCTTATCATCATTATAATTTGGTGGGTATTGAATTTTACACAAATTTAGGAAAGATTAAAGGAAAAAAAAAACGTTTTCTCAAGTGCAAGGTTAATTCCTTGGTTCATGAACTTTCACCCGTATCTGTCCCATCCTTGAAACTTTCAATACTGTATTTTATAAACACCTGACGAAATTAAGTTCTAAGTTATAAATTTGAATTTTATGTTTAGTGAATTTTGTGTTTAGTATATCCGTGAATTAAAAAAAAAAAATCAAAATTTGAGAGATTGGATTTGTAAAGTTAAATTTAAAAGAACTTCAAGTTGGAGACTAAATATATGTGTTTTACTAAAATTTAAATTCAATCAAACTTAATTTGAAATGCCAAATTTAAGTAAGAAAACAATGAAGTTTCTTTTTTCTTAGGTACACTGGGGATAAAAGGATTTCATGAACTCGTGGTTATTAACCTATATTAATTGAGTTATTCTCATTTCGACGAAAAATAAAAAGTTCTTTTCATCCTTAAAAGCTAGATTTTTCTTTTTCCTTTTCCAGGTATATTACAACTTGTTCGGTTTTTTGTAATTAACTTATTTAGTTTTTTTAGCATAGGTATCCGTAGTTAAATAATCTTTTTCAGTATTTTTTTGGTGTTCATAGTTAAATATTCTTTTTTAATATTTTTTAGTACAATTTGAGGTAGAGAGAATTGAATTCATAACGGTTTATCTTGACAAATATAAGTTGAATTAAGTTCATATTGACATTTTTTAATATTAGAATCTTAGCCTTTCAACGGAATTTTAAAGCTGACT
Source organism: Cucumis melo (assembly GCF_025177605.1). Classification (NCBI taxonomy): domain Eukaryota; kingdom Viridiplantae; phylum Streptophyta; class Magnoliopsida; order Cucurbitales; family Cucurbitaceae; genus Cucumis; species Cucumis melo. The sequence goes on from NC_066865.1 coordinate 23,307,204, forward strand.
TCTTAAAGATATTAAACATTCTTTGACTAGGATTCTAAAGATATTTTTAAAAAACAGGTTGAGAAAAAAATTATTTTTCTTTGAAAAGTATATAAGGTCTAACAAATGCATAGTAATTAAATTAAAATTTAGTGTATATATAACAATGAGTATTTAAAAATTAAAAAAAAAAAAGAAAAATTCAATACTGCTACACCTTGCGTCCACATTTAAGAAATTAATAATTCTATAATATGCTAAACATAATCCTAACAATTCTAAGAGAATCAAAACATCCATTTCTACTATATTTAGGACACATCCAATTCACTAACCCATCTGTATAACTTTTTTCAATCTATTTCAAAATCTCATAGTTTAAAACTTTTCCAAATACAACAGATTTAATACAAAATTCTATCAAAATTAATTTATACTTTGATAGGTCTTTGGCTAATATATCTACATTTATAGTTTTACTTTCACACCTACAAAAACATTAATCTCTCATTAAATTCCATACCTCATTTCCTCCATCACAAGTCATTTCCCCTATCAAGAAGCAACAACAAAAACTAATAAAAACGACAAAACCTAATAATGATGGATTAAGGGTACATTTAATATGAAAAATACTTAGATGTATTTCAATCTACACCTATTTTTATATAACCTATTAATTGTCTAATTAAAATTGTCATGTATCAAACTTTTTTGACTTTTTCAAAAATGTTAAATTACGATTTTATTCAAATTTCTACAATGTTAAATCATCTAACAACACTAAGTTTTAGAGTAGATGATCTAGAAGTCTTGTGTTCAAATTTCTACGATGTTATTTATTCTTAATTAATTTTAAATTCTATAAAAAGAGAAAGTACCATTAGACGATAAAGTATTAAATTTAGTTAAACTTTTGAGTCTATCTATTGATTATTTAGCAATAATAGTAAACAATATAATTCACGTAATAGCGAAGTCAAAAAGAGAACCTCTATCTAGGTTTGTTTTGAACTTTGAGAAGAAAAGGATTGATTTTAAGTAACATGCATGCATTTATATATATATATATATATATATATATATATATATATATATATATATATATATATATATATATATATATATATATATATATATATATATATATATATATAGCTTTTTGCTTTACTTTATAATTCTAGATTTTGCTTTCTTTTTGTTCTAAGGTCTCCAAAATACCGCCCGGCACCTCACGTGTTGGTCCAAATAGCATATAGATATTGATTTGACAAATTAAAATTAGCTTTAAAATAATACCCTTAATTAACTTTTAATCTTAATTTGTGATTAATTTTATCCTATATCTTACATTGCATAACCAATCAAATATATGAAAATTAACTTTTAAGTTGTTTATTTAGTTTACTTCGAGGCTTTCTCCTTTATATTGTAGTTTTATTTTATCGATATTATAAACTTATAACGGGAGGATGCGATACATTTTAATTAAATTTTAAAAATAAATTATTTGTCTTGTGGCACATTGTCATTAAGAGGTTGTGTGGATTGCGATTATATCTTACCATCGTTGTGAAAATAAAATGCAAAGAAATAAAAGGGAAGAAAATCAGCAAAATGACAATCACATTACCTAATTCGATGGGAAAAAAGTAATGCTAAGAGGAAAACTAGGAATAGAAGAAACCATACACATGATTTCCTTGAAGAAAGCACATGGAACATGTTAAATCATTAGAGGACACTGCCTGAAAGGGCCCATAAGTCACATCTACGTTTTTCTAAAGGAAAAAAGTGGTAGCAGGCGCCGTCGAAGTTAACTTCATCTACGTAAAAATATAAAGAAATTTCAAACTGACCGACGGTTCTATCAAACCTACCTTGAGTACACCTGATTGATATACTATATAACTTCAAGAATACGATCAAGAAGGTGTTGTATAGGGCGACAACTCCACCACCGCTAAGGTATCTTGACCAACTATGCGAGTATGCGTTACTAGTTAAGTGTGGAGGATAACACCCATATAGATTGGGGTGAGGTTTTGTCTTTGCACTCATATATCCAACTTGAATAACCCCATTCATCATTTGATTAGAATTGTTTGGCTAGCTAAAATTATGTGCATCAGCTAAATAATATCTGTTCACACTCTAGTATATTTTGCACTTATAATTTAAATAAGGCTACAATTTTTTAATCATGCAAATGATTTCAACTTAGATTTTTTTAAAACTCGAGAACACAACTATGCACCTGTCGAAAAAATCTAGTTCAACCTAAGTTTTAAAGGGACCAAACTACTTAGAAATAATTATAAATATATATAATTAATTATATTTTCTTAAACAAATATCATATATTAAAGAAGAATCAGTATAAAAATAATTAACTTCATAATTCAAGTATATGAAGATAATCAATTCGAGCATAGAACGAATATATTTATAACTTCCTAAAGGTCGAAACTTTTAATCCCCAAATTGTTAACCTTGATCAAAAAAAGAAAAGCAGAATCGATGATTAAAATACAAAATTATTAGAGATTTGAAAATATATATTGACCATTGAGATATATATATATGATTGTCACGTTGAAGTAATGTTTTTTTAAGTATGTAAATTGACTTCGGATTTTGAATCTCGTTGATTTGATTTTTCTAACTTAATCTTATGTTTTTTACAAAATAATTTAGGGACGGTTTGATGATAGGATTAGTGACGCTGAATTCTTTAAATAATATATATGTTCTAATGTTGATGATGTTAAAGTTTAATCTAACATCAATCTTCAAACTTTATATCAAAGAATAGTCTTTTTAAATATTCATATGATTGTATTACATTAATAATAAAATCAAAATATTCGTCGACATGCCCACTTTTTTTATATATTTATTTTTCAATAGTAACCTTAATATATAAATCAAAGTTACAAACATTTATGCACAATTTAATTATTTTATAATACTTATTTTTTAATCTAAATAGCACAAAATATATATTGCTAAAATTCAAACGAAGTTTAATTATTAACAAACATTGTACACTAAAAATCAATACTTAATTGAATTAATTTGATGGAATTATTATTCATATGATAGAGTTTAAACTATTTTCAAATTTTTAATTAAAATACAAACACTAAATTTTTAGATTCTAAAAATTTAGTCTAAAAAACCAAATATTGATACAACTAAATTTAAAAATATTAAGTGAAAATTCATTAATTAAAAGTATACTTTTTTTTTTTTTTTAATTTACCTTCAAAGGAATACTAAATATATAATACTAAGATTAATAATAACAATATAAGATAATAGATTAAGATAACTTCAACCATGTCAATATATTATTTTCACCCCTCACTATATATACAACTATGTATTATAAAAATTAAGTTAATATCAATATCAAAGATGAATTAAAAACAAATAACTATAGTAGTTGTCTTTTAAATTACCCTTTCCTAGATGATGAGGATAACTTCTTAAATTTTCAAATTCTTAAAAGTATAACTTCTTTAATTTAATTTAATTAGATGTAAACTAAGGATAAACTTCTCTTATATTGTTCCATATTTTTATTCTGATTTAAGAGAATATTAGATACATTAATATAGCTATTAATAATAATAATAATTAAAAAAAAAAGACTAGATAATAACAACATGAACATCAAATATTTTGTCTTTTATTTATTTGTTTGTGTTAAATAACTTTTCTTATTTTGGCTTTACCTTACATGATTTGCTTTCTTTTTTTCATTTTGAGTTGCTATTTTGAGTTGCTTTTCTGTAATTTTATAATGAAAGTCAAATTCATAGACTGCCATGTGTCAAATTATGTTAATTATTATTTGATTTGATAACACCAAATTATTTTTTAACTAACTATAATTGAATATATGTGCAGAATATTTTTGATTTGAACTTTAGTTTAAATGATTAAGGTGTAAGTAAACTTTGTTTAAAAGTTTATTAAAGTTCTATTTTATATCTTTTATGACAAAAAAAAAAAAAAGAAATTAATACATATATATATATAGAGAGAGAGATGATTAGTAATTACGACATGTAGTGCACAAATTTAAAGCTAAATATTGATTTTTCGATCTACTTAGTTCTTAAATAATATTCAATCATATAATTGAATGACATGAGACTTTCTTTCATTACACTAGAAGTTGGCATTATAAAATTTAATTTAAACCTTAAGTTTATATGATATAGTTGGGGGCATACAAAAATGCGAAGAAATATGCTTAGTTAAGTTATTAAAGCATGTCCGTCCATTTAAAAGGTTTCATATTCAAATTGCATAGTTAGATTACACAAATAAAAAATCAACTAGATTTACGTACACTTTAGATGTTATGATGGATAGGTTGATTAAATGATACAAAATAATGTCTTTGCACATTGTAAGATATATGTTCCACTGACTATATGTTTCTAGCTACATTTTGAAACTTTTCACTTTTACTTTAAACTTTGAAAATTGTTCAAAAGATATAAATTAAATAGGGAAATTATTTAAAGGACGAAACCGCATAAAATTCTTACAAATATAATAAAATATTACAGTTACAATAAAATCGATTGTCATTTGTATCTATATGTATATGTTTCATGATAGGCACATATATAATAATCTATCATCGTTAGTCATAGATGCAATAATATTTTGTTATATTTATAAATATTTTAACTTATTTTACTATATTTAAAAATTAGAAAACCCAAGTAATTATAACATCATATACATGATATAAATATCTTCTAGCAAACATAAGCATATAACTCATCACACGATCAACCATCTTCTACCTATAACATGTAGAAATTCATGCAAAACAACTTAATTATATATTACATGTAAACATTAGGAAGCATATGTGATATATCATATACATAATACAATTATATAAACAATATCTTCTTGGAATGATAATTAAAACGGTAACAACGTATTTACCTTAATCTTTTACATAGTAAATAAAAATATTTTCAAGTTAAAGAGTAAATTGAATGCTTTTGCTTGAGGTGATCATTGGTTGGTTGGGCTTGGCTTTCCGACTACCAAACAAACAATGATCGTTTGAAGAGTAAAAAATCGATTTTATCGATTGATTTAACTATTTTTTTTTTCGAACTGACATCGATCGACTTGGTTTTTCGATCATCATGCTACACTCAATTTTGCTTACGAGCATAATCTTTTATTTACCATTTTGTACCAAACATATCAAGAAATAGATCAAACAAACCACAATCTTGGTCATGTTGTTGGTCTTAGTTTTTGTGAAAATGGAGTTACCGTAATTAGGTGGAAGAGTTGATAGTTGATAGTTGGTTGATTGATAAAATGATTATATAGAAGAAGAATGAAATGAAAGAAAAGAAGAACGAATTAATGAAATTTGTATATATATATATCTATATGTATTCCACCGTAACAATCCTACGTTAATCCTTTACAAGAAAACCAAAATCTGTGGAGTTCTATACAACGTAACATCACAAAATCCTCCAAATAACAAAAGAAAACCAAAATTCGTATCAACTCTTTGTTTTTTTTTTTTTTTTTTCTTTTCTTTTCCCTTTTAATTTGATGATTTTACATTTGGCGACGGATTAATCCATAAACAGTAACCAAAGCCATAACCAACGATGTTTCGATCTGAGAATTTGCATTCAAACTCAACACATCATCTCCCAACAATATTCCGTTCCACGATACTTTTCTTTTAGCCTGCCAGTAATAATTAACAAAAGAATTCAATAATCAATTTCAAAAACCATGAGATTCAGATTCAGATTCGGATTCGGATTCAATTTTAAGATTCAATTCATTACCTCTGCAACTACTTCTCCATTGATGTTGATTATTCTGAAAGCCAATTTCCCATCCATTTTCACCAATGAAAATCTCTCAAATCCTACATTAATTTCACAAACCGCCGATTGATTTCTCTTCCTCGATCCCGATCTATACAATTTCTTCACTCCAAAACTAGGCTTCTTACTTCTCTCTGATTCCATCCATCGGTATCCTTCCCATCCACCAAGAATCGAGAATTTCTGTTCAAATTTTCATTCAAATATATCATTATTATATCCAACAGATCAACCAAATGATTTCTTCACATCATAAAATCAAGAGGAAAAAGAAAAGAAAAGAAAAGAAAAGAAAACACTCGCTCGGCCGGCTTACCTTTTTTCTGATGGTGAAGAGAACTTTGCCTCTGAGATCCATGAGAAATACTTCGCTACTGCATTTTCTGTCGTAGTTATCGACTCTATAAACGATGTCTCCATTAGAATCGAAGATTGTGCAGCCATTTGTGTGGTAAATTAGAGATTTCATCCAAATAGTGAAGGTTTCGGTTTCGGAACCAAGAGATGACGACGACGACGACGACGACGTCGACGGTGACAGCGCTGTTTGAGGGTACACTTTGGCCATTGAAATTGAAGGGTAAGAGAGAGAAGAAGGTTTGAAAGTTTGATGAATAAGGAAGAGTTGAGAAAGAGGAGAATTTATAGGGGACGGCTTTTCTTTCTTTAGGAATTCCTTCTTCTTCTTCCCTTTTTTTTTCTTTTAATGAAATATTTAAAATGAGAAATGTATATATATATATATATATTTTAATTGTGTAGAGATTAGGATGGTGTCTAAGTCTTAGTATATAAAATATAAAATCTGGTTTCTTCATAGGTTAGAAAATTAAATTAAATTTAAAAAAATTTATCAAATATTTACATTTAAAGAATTTTGTATTTTTAGGAACTATGATATCTTATAGTTAAAATTACCAAAATAAAATTCAATTTATTATATATGAATAATTTAAGAATTTGATTGGATTGATGTCTTATTATATATATATAATTATATTTAAAGAAATTGTTGAATATTTTATTTAATGTGCTTTAATTTTTACCTTTTTTTTTTCTTCTTCTTCTTTCCACTCGGTTTGGTTGTTAGTGTTACGTCGATTGCCACTAACGTTTCTGTCCTTTTAATTTTAGAATTCATTTATACCTTTCTTTTTTCTTTTTTATTTTTACATTATAAATTTATATTTTCTCCACCTTTCTTCATCACCCTCTTTATTCTAATATTGTTTCTAATACTATAATTCTCTTTTTTTTTTTCTAAATCTTTAATGAAAAAAATTCATCACCACCTAAAATAAACATAGCTTAAATCACTGACATTGTGTTATTAGAAATTTTATTGCTTTAGGTATGGTAAAAAACAAAATAACGAAAAAGAGCAGAATTTCTAAATTTTAATATCAACGAAAAAATAAAAATTAATTTAATGAAAACTTAGATAAAATATCGACATATTGATTAAAATTTAACGACCGAAGAGAGGAGGATGAGGTTTTCACCTAATCGAAGAGTGACAAACACGTTGGAATTGAAGAAGTGAGTCCAAGCCAACCATTTCTCTCTGTCTACGTACCTCTTTTTTCTTTTTCTTTTTTTGCTTTTTTCCTCTTATATTAATAATTTAATGACATTATTAATTATTAATTTTGAGCTAAGTTTGAATTGATCTCTTGTAACTTTATGAACTATTTATATATACTTTATAATCTACGTACTTATGATTATCCCTACTTTATTTATCTAATTCTATTTCTAAATGCAAACAACTCCCCTAATTTAAGCATAATTAATGCCTCTTTAATTACAAAGATATATAATAATTATATTCAAGTTTTAAACAATAAGACAATGAATGATGTGTGGAGAAATGTGAAGAATTCGGCGAAGAAATTATAATTTAGTTCAACTTTATTGAGTTGGAGATGAAGATGAGTTTGATTAATAATATTTGATTTGATGAATTATTTTTTGAGTTCTAAAACTATGGGCTATTTTAGAGGAAGATAACTCACTTCTTTATAATATGATTTTGATTGAGATATGATAAACTAATTAGGTTATTGTTTTTATGTTATTTATTGTTATCTTGTGATGTAATAAATAATTGAAGAAAATATTAATAACAAAATCCAAGATGACAAATCAAAGTTGATGTAAACAATCAAATAGAAATTATCACAAACAAATAAGGAAGTCCAACACTTTGTTCGACCTAATTTGTAGTTAACACACACTAAACTTATTAATTAACATCAAAAAAGTGAAATTTTTCGTTTTATTAAATTTGAAGTGGAAATCATTTGATTTTTTTTGAGTTCAACAATTAAGGAAATCGAAAAATATTTTTATTTGAATTATTAAAAAATGAAGTATGAATATATATTAAACTTAGATTTTGAACTTAATTTTAGTTTTAGGTTTATAAGTTGAAATACTACTTTAAACTTTTAATTTTAATTTTAATTAATAATCTAAAACTAAATTAAAATCTTGATTAGATTTTTTTTAATAAGATATATGTTACTTTGTAATTTTTTTAATATATCAATTAGATTTACTTTCGTTAGAAAATATGAAACTACACATAAGGGAACTTCTTTAATTAGATTGACCAGTCAAACAAATTAATAAACTTATATTCAAGATTAATTATTAAATGATTATGATAAAGGATATTTATAAATATAACATTATTGAATTTAGGTCATTGGTGTAAGCATTTAGATTAATATGCTATAAAATTAAAGAAAAATATAAGAGTGAGTTGAAGACTTAGTCCCACAAACACACAATATGAGGATAATGGTTTATTAATTAATTATGGTATAATTATCAAAATTAAAGTGGGAGATAATTATATTTTATTAATCCTAATTAAACATGTAAATAAATGAAGGCCTTAGTGGGAGGCAATTGCATGCAAAAGTAGGGTTAGTTAGCCATTATCATCTTCCTTAGATTAATTATGGTCTTCTAATTAATAATGGCATGGCCTAACAATGTTGGTGTTTCTATTAACTAATATTATCTTTGGTCCAATTCTACTTTGCTAATGACAATTAGTACCATTAATTTAACTATATAAACTCCCCCCACCAAATTAAATGTGCTTCTATATAAAAAAAATATGTTTTTCTTTTTCTGTTTAAAAAATTGGACAATTTAGAAAACCCTAAATCAGTCATACATGGGTCTAAGCTATTTTGTCCATTTCTTCCTTCATTTTCAAACTAATCCTAAAGTTTTTATCTTTTTTAAATGGGTTTAAATCCATTAGTCATCACCTGAAAAAGTGTATAACCCACTAATTATATTATATATTGAACCTTTTGTGGTAAAAAAGTTATTTAATTGATCAACCCAAAAAGAGGTTAGTTTTTATATTATATGTATTATAATGGGTAATTAATTAATTAAAGGGATTAAAAAATGGGGTTAAATTAGCAGCCAAATTGTGGTCTTAATGCCTTGACAAAAACCATAGTTGACTTTGTGTGTGTTGTAGGGTCGACCTAAGTGTATTAAGAGAAAAGACATCATTTTGTTTCTTTATCAAATGAATTTTAATAATTATTAAAACATTATAAGTCAAATCAAATGTCCAACTCTTTCAAACCCACAATTTCATGGTTGTTTCTTATCTTTTCTTTTTCAATGATTTCAATCCAAAGAGTAATGTTAGTTTAGAAACATTTCTTTAAAAGGAAAAGTTAATTTACATTGTAAAAGTTTTAAGAGAATTGGTCTCTGTGTTGTTGTAATAGTTTTTCTATTAATAAAGTTTCTATGAGGAGTGTCATTATTTTTTTTTCGATTTTAAAGTTACCTATGTTTAAGTTTTTGTATTTTCTATGAAATATAATATACTGATTAATAAACTAATAATTATTAGCATTCATTTAACCAAAGATCAACTAAGAGTTAAAAAAGAGTGACAAAAGAGTTCAAAACTTTGGCCAAATAGATTTAGGAACTAAAATTAAATTAATATAGAATTATTAATATTACTAACCATTTGAAAGATTTTATTATATTTATAATATTTTTAAAATGGGTTACACATTTAATTATTATTTCTAAAATTGTTAATCATTGTAGCTATTTTTTCTTACAAAGAAATAAAAACGATAACTTTTTATTTTACACAATAAATGTAATAACATTTCGACAAGTATTAATTATATAATAATATCTAGATATTTAATTAGAAAATGGGAGGAGAAAAAAAAAAGAAAGGATCAAAAGACATTCCCACGATATAATAAATATATATGTTCCAATATATAAGAACATTTCATTATGAGGAAAAAACAATGTTTGGTTATTTTCCAAGGACAAAATTTGACCCTACAATAATTTCTAATGGGACATGTTATGTCCATTTATTTCCCAACTTATGTGGTCTAATATGCTCAACATGTTTTGCCTTACCTTTATACAAATGTGTCACCTTTCTCATTTATGATTATGTCTTCCCATTCATAATTTCAACAAATAAATCATAAAATTGATTTAAACTTCTCTCATATTTTTTAGTCGTTTTTCTTTTTCTTAAACAAAATTCCACTTGTATAATAAATAATTCTTCTCTAATATTCAAACATTAATGTGGATCTCACATGCTCCCCAAATCCTTCCAGACTATTATTTTCTCTCTTATTTTTTGGGTAGAAAGAGAACACACGTGGAAAAGGCTTTTTCAAGATCAATAATATGTTTAATTAAATATGTATTCTTTTTTTTTTTTTTTTTTTTTTTTTTTTTTGTAGTTAACTATGGAATGGAATCATAAATTATTTAAATGTATAATATGATGCATGGTGTGTGTGTGTGTAGTTTACATTACTATTATTAGTTTCTTTGGTTGTGAAATATTCTTCAAGTCAAAATATGATTAGTAGACAAGTGTGATAGGGATCTTCTAAGTCCAGGATAATTAAGATATTTTACTAAAATATAATTAAGGTTTAAAATGTGAATCTCGATGATTAATGATATATCATTGATAATATTAATAAGTCGTTGTTGATGACGTCGATGGATAATTTTAGAATTATAAAAATTAATGAATAGAGGGTTCAAAAATTTTAAGTAAGTTAGCGTGTTTATTATTTCTAATATATTTAGATCAGCAAAATTTTGTTGTTTATTTTTAATGTTTAATAGATTGTTTATGATACAATGAGAATAAAATATTGATTCTTTCCTTATTGATATGATCCATGAAGATGTTCGTAACTAAAATCTAAAATCATGTATTTTAATCCGAACGTGTAGCTGAGAGTTTTATTTTTCTAATCATAAATAAATACTTGAATAAGAAGTATTCAAAATATTGACTTGTTTAATTTTATTTAGTAATGATAATTCACACGTTTTATTATATTTTAAAACTATCTTCGTATTAGAAGCTGTTTTTTGAATTGTTAAGTTTTATATTAAAAAAAACACATTCTAGAATCGGAAATTGGTAAAAAGGATAATTGAAATATATAGAAAATGTTTGTAGGGGAAAATTGTAAGAAATTAATGTTGATAGTTATTCGTTAAATTTTGTATTTGGAGTGAAAAGATATAGTGAGCGAAAATGTGTATCGAAAGTACTTATAACTATTATTTGGTCATGACAATTAGTGCCAAGGATATAGCTAAACTTCAATCGTAAACAAACTAACATTTAGCAAAGTGACCAAACTCAATGGTAATTGGCATTCATGAATTCTCTTAAAGGCGGATGTTCAAATCTGCATGTCTTCACTTGTGTCGTATAGAAAACAAACAAACCAACCCAAACATTTATTTTATAACCTAATGAGCTTGGCCTTTGGTTGACTTCTTCATTTCATGGTCAAAGATTGTTCCTAGTTGACTTGCTTGAGAGATCATGTCGAGATTACTACATTCTGATACTTAAGTTAGTATATAAAGAATATTTACTTCAGCCAAGCATGTAAGAAAAGCAAGGTTTAGTCTCTTTTGGATATTACATATCCCAATGGGGGTAGTCAAGTGAAGCTATTTACAGGCACTTCCTTTTACACTTGACGTTGCAAGGTGTCAACATAGGTTTAACTAAGTCTTTTTTTTTTTCAAATTGACATTTGATATATAATTTACCTACTAGATTGGTCGGCCCAAACCTTATAGTATCGACATTTCCCTTTTTGGACTCGTGCGCTTCCCTGTACCTTCTCCCAAGCATCCTATGAGGTTGACAACTCTAAGTAACTATTGTATGCAACTTCTTAATGTCTCCTTCCAATCCATTCTCGTTGACCATGGAGTGTCTAAAACATTTTAATAATAATAATAATAATAATAATAATAATAATAATAATAATAATAATAATAATAATAATGCTTTTAGATTATAAAAGAAACTTAAAACTAAACATGATAGTTAAAAGAGATGGCAACATGTGTATAGAAACAAAGTAATAGAAAGGGACTGGCAACAAAAGAAATAGAAAGTAGAGGTTTAGTGAGAATGGACACATTGAAATAGGTGTAAAGAGTATATCCAAAGGAAAATGATGATAATTAATATAAATTTGTTTTATATGGTTGAATAGAATATATAATAAATGTTAACATATGGGGTATGGTTGTCTTGTTGGTTAAGATGAATTGAGAAGGAAATTATAAAGTAGTGAAGGAGAATAAATATTAATTAATAAAGAGAAAAATGGTATATGAAATAATAATATTATTACTATAAGGGTAGTGAGTGGTTAATTAAAATTTGAAAGTATATGATTTAGAGATGTGGGGGGTTGCTGACGTCATCTCCCACTTACCCTTTCTTTTTTATTTTTTGTTGGGATTCTTAGCCATTGGTATTTGCTGATTCACCAATACTTCTTTTTGATGTGTCAGTTTCCAATGTTTAAAAATTCAATAAAAAAAATAATTATATCACAATTTGGTTAAATTAATCCTTTTTCTAAATTAAAGCAATGCCTCAAATAACTTAATTGCCAAACCCACTTTCGGCCAATGGGAAAACTTATACATATTGGATATTTTTAGGGGGAAAGTTAAAACTTTCATTGTGTTCTTCTTTCTACAACTATATTAGATTTGTTTATCTAAATAGGAAGTTCACTTATTCTCTAAATAGGGAGTGTAAAAGCTTCGAGCCTTCAATCGATTCGATTAAGTTCATTTTGTTCCATCAAAAATATAGTAATTGAGTTGAGCTCATTCTTCATAATCTTACGATTTTGAGGGGTTACATCTATATATGTTGACACTGTTGATATTTTATGTGTTCTGGAAGGATTTGTCAAACGATATAGATTCTATAAATAGTTCATTTCACCACTTTAAGGAGTTAGTAATGTTCTATGTGTGCTCAACCGGTCGGAACACTTCGTGTACTAACTTTGACAACGAAGTACATTCAATTCAACGTCCCACCAGTGCAAGATCCTTGATAAGAGGAGCTCTAACAAGGAACAAGCAACTTGGACAAGATCCTTAAGCCAACAAATTTATAAAATAAATGATTTCAAAGTAGCGGTTGAGGGATATTTATGGTAATGAGTCATGTTTGCGAATGTTAGTTCGATTAGAAAAGTAGTAAAGAAGGGAGAAGTTTACATGTTGAACTCTATAAGTTAATTGAGAAAATTAGAATCCCTTGAAACCTAAAATGGAAGTTTAAGATCGAGTCTTCAACTCAATCCTTCATTCCTATATTTTCAATTCCTTACCTACTATTTCATAAATCTTGTACTTTGAATTCATGTCCATAACTACTAACACTATCTTTATTTAGTTTCATGGATTCATACTTTCTTTCGTCCGTTAGAGAATACCTTTTTACATAATTTTACATAAACAACACTTTTTTAAGTTAAAAGGAAAGTTTATGTATTTTTTATTTTAGTTTATATTAGTTTTCATACTTTTAAGTTTGGTTCATTCTGGTTCTTCAACTTTTAAATTTTGGTCTCTTAAAAGTGAAATAAAAATGAAGACAAAAATAATCATTTTCTAAATATACAAGAACTAAAATGATTGTGTTTAAAATATATGGACCAAAACGGTACAATAATCAAATTAAACATTTCTAAACTAAGGAAACGAAGATGTTAGATGCTTGAATCCTTTCCTCCCAATAATTTAACAAATGTTAGAAGCAAAAGGATGTCACTTGATCATCCACCATCAATGTTATTGATAATATTAAATTTGGTGTTAACCTAATGTTATCCAACTAATGAAACCATAAATAAAAAGTTGGAGTTCTTGGAATGAATTAGAAGGAACAGAAAACAAAAGAAAAGATAATATTGAATTAGGCATATGATTCGGCCATGAAAATTGGGTTTGGCTCAAAGTAATATGCAAAACAACTAAACGGCCCATAATGCCTTAATTTGGTTAATTAATAGAATTTAAATCGATTCCATTTTTTTTTTTTCTCTATATGTTTCATTTCACTCTCACCTTTTTTTTATTTAGATTGAGAGTAAAAGGGAAATGGAGAAAATTGGGAATGAGAATGAGAAAGAAAAATGAAGAGACAAATCAAAAGGGAAAAAAATGGAAAACAAGAGTGGCAAGAATAAAAAGTGGTTTTTTTTTTACCAATTAAAGAAAAATGTTAGAAAAGCTTATTTTGAGAAATTTTCGGTCATATCAAGATTTTTGGTGCAACACTTTTCTCAAGGTCTTGATTGCAAGATTAAAAATGTTAAAATCAGTCTTACAAACACTTTCTCTCGATGGTTTTATGTCGATGTTGCTAACACTTTCTTACAAAAATGTCTTCTTGCTCTGTTCTGCAGACTCTGCCTTCCACTAAATTTCTCCGCAACCAAACAGAAAAAATCTCACCAAAAATCCCCAAAAACTCGATCAAATATTACCCGCTTAACTCTTCTTCATCTTCCACCACAAACCAAAACCAGCATTTCACTTGCCGTAAAAACTACCCGACCCTTTTCGAACCCGAATCCAGGAGGGGATCTGCTGCCGTGGAGAAAGGGAAGGAGACGGCGCATTCAAACGAGGGATTTGTTTACAATTTGGGGGATTTTGCAGCTTTTGAGAAGATACGCAGTTGCAAATCCCTGATTTGGAGCTGATGTTTGACTGTGATGATCGGCCGGTCGTTAAATCAGCCGATTACCCGAATACGGCAGTGGATACGGTGGGGCCGGCGCCGGTGTTCCGGTATTGCGGGGATGAGGAGGCTTTGGATATAGTGTTCCCGGATTGGTCCTTCTGGGGATGGTAACATCTCTTTTCTTTTCAATTTTTAATCATTTAAAATTCATTAAAATATCATTAAAAAAAATGATAAGGAGTATAATTGGATATTTGAAAAATACTTTGGCGAAAATAATATTTTAATTCTTCGAATTTTAATCTTTTTATTAGGACCTTATAATTTCAATTTAGTGGCCCCCCATACGTGTTGAAATAATATTGGAGGAGAAGGGAACACACTTAGTTGGCGGTGGGACCATTTTGTTGACGTGGGGTCTTATTGCCAGATGGCAAGAGGAGACCACCTAAACTTTGCCACGTTCGACAGCTGGCATTATTTAAACCTGGATAGATCGCCGTGTCAATTAATTTGTTGTAATTTATTTTATAAAGACAAAGCTATATTATTTTTCTGTCCTCCCTTCTTTCCGGAAAATAAATTAGTTTTTTTTTTTTTAAAAAAAGAACAGATTTCATGACATGGCATGAAACATGTCTTATTTTTTGTTTTACATGTTTGGTATTTTTTTGAAAAAGTAATACGAAAATAATCAGTATAAATCTATTTAATTAATAATTTAATAAACTCATATTAATTTAATTAATAATTGAATCGATTTAAAATCTAAATTTTGGGATCACATCGAATGAATGTATTCACAATAAAAATGATGTCATTTTTTAATTAATTAAATGTTGGGTAATAAATAAAATGTTAGGGGAGAGATAAATATATGGCAATGAATTGAAAAAGGGAATGAAAAGAGCAAAGGGATAAAAAGGGAAGCTTTTGCATATTGGTAAGAGAATCAAGTGGGTGACAATCTTCTCAAATGCTAACCTCTTCTTCCAAAATGATTGGAATACTAGTTTCAAATTCTTAAATTTTTACTTGATTATTTTGAAATTGTTAGATTGTATAGAATAACAGTATTTCATTGATGATTCATTGATAATAATGACAGATTACAGCTCTATATATAACCATATTAAAACACACTAAAGGAAAGAATATACAAGAATAATATAATATTTCCTAAGAATAATATTTCCTAAAAATACTCTAATTATGTCAATAGAAATAACATTATCGCTAAGTCAAAGTTAAGGATGAAAAATATGTATGACTATGTGTTTGTGTCTCTTCAACCAATACGTCAAGCTCCTTCGGTTTCAACTCGAAATCTCGACAGGCACAATGGAAGTCTGCTCCAAGACAATGGCTTGCCCGAGGGACGGGTCGGAGAATAAGTTCTTGAAGGGATCCATGGTGAAAACTCCCTCTATCACCATCTCTTTTGCTCCATGCAACCCCATTTGACACCCCCTAGCTTCTCTCACCAAAGGCTTTAGGGGAGAAATGCCAATCTAAAAGGCAACTGGGGAAATGGGAAAATGAAATTTGGATTAAAAGTTAAAGTATATGTTTTTCTTTTTTCCACTATCTTTTTAAAATTTGAAATAGAAACAGCAAAAATTACTTATAGTTTGTCAATTTTACATAATGTATCATTTAGCATTAAGTTTGATTATTTCATGGAATTTTAAACTTAGTAATTGTTTGTTTTATTTGTATACTTTCTGTTAAAGAAATGTATATGTTGTTTTTATTTTTTATATGATCATGATTTTTGAATAATTATTCAAATTGATGTTCATATAAATTTAACTTAAATTCATTTGATTAATTAGGATAATAATCATTACTAATAGTTATATGTATTTTTAATGTAAAATTAATAAAATAATTGAAAGTTTAGAGAATATGTTTCAACCTTTCAACTTTCCATAGGGCTTGTTTGGTAGCTCATTCGGTTTCTATATTTTTTGCTTTCTTTTTTTAGTTTTTCAAAGAGTTGATGTGTTTGTTTACTAATTCACTTTTTTATTTTTAAAATAAAAAATTTGTTTTTTAAATTGGGAGCAAAAACTGAAGAAAGAAAAGGAATTATTTTTAAATCAATTATCAAACGTATATATACGTTTCTTGTTTTTAATAAACAAGAATTTAAAAATAGAATTTACAAAACTAAAACTAAAACTTTTTAAAACCGGTATAAAGGAGATAACAAAACAAAAACTTTAAAATAGAAAAAAATATTTATAAACTTAGTTTTAAAAATCTACGAAAAAAAATCAAATAATTATCTACCTACTTTATTGGGCTTGGGCTTCAATAATAAGAGTAGAGAAGTCCAATGGGCCATCCCTCTGATTAAACTAGAAATTATGAATGGACCTTAGCCCATGGGACCTAAATTTATGTGCCCAACACAAAAGTAAATTGAAGGTTGCTCTCTGGATGTAACATGGTTGAGAGAAGAAGAAAAAAAGTTACATAATAATTGAATATGATAAAGAGATAATATTAATACTACAATTACTATGATCAAAAGTTGTATTTATCAATGAATTTATTTTTTAAACAAAAATAGTTAAAAAAAAAATATATACTCCTATTTATTTTTTTATATAAAAAATAATATAAAATTAATTAATAACTATTCTAATAAAAGTTCTCAAAATAATATGCACCTCTCCATTATGTACTATGCTATGTAGTTGCCACAAACATATCCTCAAGAAAACTAAATTGATTATATTCCCTCCAAAATTCTAAATTTAATGAAGTGTCTATAATTGAAATAGCAGTAATGTGATTTTTTTTTCTTTTTTTACTTTTTATTTTCTTTAATTAAACAAGAGAATGAAAAAATAAATAAATGAGTTTAGAACTACAAAGGACAGAATTTGGAGGATGAAGCTACACCAAACAAAATTTAATGCACCAATTTATTACACAAAACTTTATGACAACAAAATGAAAAAGTGGACCTCAAAATTTCTCTAAGCGGTGGCCCTTTGTTGATTATATATATATACATATCTTCCTTTTTCGTATAAACTTTAGAAATTAGGATTCGTTTGGTAATGTTTTCGTTTTCTGTTTCTTGTTTCATATTTTATGTTTTTTGTTTCTTCTTTTTTCAGAACAAGAAATAAAAATGTATTTGATAACTGTTTCTTGTTTTATAAAGTTTTATTTAAATATTTTTTTTATTAAATTTAACTATAGTCTATTGTGATAGTTTATTTTAAAGAAAAATTGCAAAAATAACTTATAAAGATTGACAATAATAGTATTTTTATCTTCAAACGTTTAACTGTAAGAATTGAGTTTTCAAACTTATACAAGTATTAAAACTAGATTTTCAAATAATTTGTATAAATCATAGGAAATAGTAACAATTATATAAGTTTAGAGGATTCAATTTTTATCACTTTCAAATCTAATTTATATGATTACCGTAAAATTAGTCTAATTTCAAGAGCTCAACTTTTACAATTAAAAATTGTATTATTGTAATTACTACCTCATCACTGTACTTTCCGATGGTTTTTGCAATTTGTCCTTTACGAATAAATGCTAAATTAGCATGACGAAGACTTAAAATTTTTCTACCTTTTGTTTTCTAGTTCTTAAATTTTAAATTTTTTAACATTTTCAAACAACATTCATGAATAACTATTTGAAATTAAAAAACAAAAAAGTACTACCGAAAGATTTTGTAATCTAAATTAAGATTAAAAATGTAAACTCATAAGATCTTTAATAACTAACCTCGGCATCATTCAAAAAATAAGATATATATTATGAAACTCTCAACTCTTATATTTTTATGTAAAAAAAAAATCCTACAAATTATCTTTCATAAACTTATGAATAAATAAATAAACTTTAGCTTTTTTTTTTTCTTTAATTCTAAATATTACTAATTAATTTTTTAAAAAAATTGGAATAAGTACAAAAAATAAAATTATTGTTGTGTTTTGTCACATGTTCATACAAATCTTCCTTTCTATGATTAAAAAATGACTGAAGATGAAGGAAAAGAAAACAAGAAGAAGCTTCCTAATCTATTTTCTCTAATATCAAAATTAAATTAATAAACTAACCAAAGTTTCCAATTTCACCAAACTAATTAAAATTAAACAATGTATTAGTTAAGATTAGTCACATAGTTCCAACCTAGTGTTCTCTATCTACCAAAACCATGGACTTTTTTTTTTTTTGTTTTTTTTACTTACTTACTTAAATAAAAATATAAATGAAAACTAAAATGCACATCAAGCTGTAAAATTAAATAATAAATAACTTAATCTCATTTAAACTAATTATTATAGTTCTATATTTTGAGAATATTTTCCAACAACCTATAAAAACTCATAAATTTCAATTCATTTGGTACTTTAGTTTTAATTTATTGTGAATTAAAAACATGTCACTTATAGTGAGGGAAACAACATAATTGTATGTGTCATATGCACACACACTTTGGTTAAGTTTTGTTTAATAATTAATTGTACTTCTTTATTCCTTTTTCTCTTTCTTTTTTCCTTTTTTTTTTCTCTCTATTTAGAATATTATTTCTTTTTTCTCAATTATATTTATTGATCCTTAGGAATATATCAAATGTTAAGCAAAATAATTAAGAAATCGACAATTAACTAAACCCAATTTATAATTATTTAGATTAAAATTATTTAAAATTAGAGAAGTGTTAGAAGTACGAATAATGTTGAATAATGTAAAAACATAAGAAATATGATCCAAAACGACGTTTAATCTAAGTATTTAATTTTGGACTACACTACGTTACAATCTCAAATCCTTAAAGTTGATTGACACACTATTATAATCATTATCGTAAAATTTCTACTAATAATTTTTTAAAAAATTTACACAATATAAAAAATAAAAAACAATAAAGCTTTTTAAGTAGAATCATTAGTTTTGAAATAACGGTAACTAATGAATCAACAAATTTTAAAAAGTGTTAAAAAAAGGGTCAAAGACAATAAGTTAAATGGAAACTTTAATCAAAATAATGATTAGGTATACATCTTAAAGTAATTAAATGGTTTGGAAAACAAAAAAGAAATTGGTATTGAAATTAATTAGGGAAAAAAGAGAAAAGAAAAGAGAGAGGTGAGTGTTGAGGAAGACCAAATGAGTGAAAACTGGCGTCCTCCCATATACTTTTTTTCATTCTCTCTTGTGCTCTCTATTTTTGTATTTAGTTTATTTGATTGTATTTACTTTTAATGAACATTATAGAGTATTTTATTGTAAATATTTTGAATGGTAATTTATGAAACAATTATTAAAACAAATAAAAAGAGTAATAAAAAGGAAAAGGGGGGAAATTTGGGAGTGGGGAGCCCAGCATTTTAAGTTTTAAAAACTAACCCTCGTGTGTGTGTGTGTGTGTTTGTGTAGTGCTTCCAAATAACGTGAATAATAAATATGGAGCCTCTCCTTCTCCTTCCTTCTTTCCCATCTCACAACCCTATTTTAGTATCAAATTTGTTTGTAAGGTGTAGAGAGGGGTTTAAAATGAAAGCTTGAAACTTTTTTGTTTTGAGGACATACATATACCAATTAAGTTGAGTTTTTAATGACACCTTGAGTTTTTTAAAAGTTAGTACAACAAAAGAAATTTTCGAGTAGTCACCTAATGTTTGTACTACTTTCGTCTCAACATAATTAACTGTAAAGTTCTAATAGAATTTAGTGGATTAGTGTTGGTATGATATGTCACTAACCAACTTAGTACTGCTTTTGTCTTAGATATATATTTTTTTTTTCTGTTTAGTTTATTTTGTATTTGGACTAAGGAAGACTTGGAAGTCTTTTTTTTTTTTTTTTTTTTTTTGTAAAGAAAAAATATAAGGTCAACTTGATAGAGTATGTGAAAGGGAGAGATTTGTTAATAGTAAAGTATAAGGATGGAGACACTTCTCTAACTCATTTACTTGTTTGTTGGGTATGCAAATTATTTTAAATCAAAAGTGAAAATAATATAAACTTTTGTTTGATGGTCCAATTTTCCTTTTGATACATCAATTTTGTTCTTTGTTCTTTGTTCTTTGTTCTTTGTTTTTTTTTTTTTTTTTTTTTTTTTTGTCTTTTCCATATTTTTTAAGAAAAAAGAATCAAATGCATAAGAAGGAATAAATTGCTTTTCTTTTATAGGAATCAAAATGGAATTATAATTTTTTTTTTCAAATGACTTTTTTAATGTATGAAAGAACCATTTTTTTTTTAATTTCTTTAGGCGTACTTTTTTTTATAAAAAAACTATGAGTTGGGATAATTTATTCAAGTTCTTGTTTGGTTAAAAAAATGCTCTTTATTGATAATTTTAAATGTTATAATTTCAATTTTCAAACTTTTAGTTTCTGAATTTTGTTGAATATGTGCATGTAAATTGATAATTTTTAATATATATATATATATATATATATATATATATATACATATATATAATTTTAGAAATATTTAAAATAGTAATAAAATATTGCAATAATAATTTAAAGAGTTATTATTATTAATTTTATTATGTTTCGTTGATTGATATTCTTTAATTCAATTGAATTGTGTATTAATTATCCTTTAATTTATGTGCTAAATGTTGAACTCATGCATGGACGTATAGGAATATTCAATAAAATGTCAACACCTCAATCCTTTGTTTCTTTTATTTTCTTTTGTGTGTGTGTGTTTTTCTTTAATTAATTCTTTTTGTTGGAAACAATAAGGAGAACCAACAAAAGGAAAAAGTTGAAGTAAAACAAGAATAAGAAAATAAAAGTAGAACCCACACATGATCAATAGTTTTCATTCAATCCAAATGTATCCTCGTACGTGCACGATTAGCTAACTTAAGACTAACTAAGTTACATTTATACTCACAAAAAAAGAATACAATTTAAAAATGCATCTCCTCTACTAAATTTCATACATAGAATAAAAAAAAATAGTGTCCGTAAAGAGCGAAGTTTTCTTGTCAAGAGATTTCAAAAGATTAAGAAATTTGTTTATGCATGATTAAGAAAATGTCAACCTTCAATGCTTTGATGATGCTTTCGTAGAGCTATTTAAATTTCATCATCAATATAACGAACGATTATCGTATCTACTATTCCCTTTTTTACTATGCATAAAATTATATCAGAATTGACGTTAATTGAATCTTGAGGAGGAAAAGTTGGTTTGACCACCATTGCTAAGAGTTTGATAAGGCTAACAATTAAGAAAAATCATTTCACTTAAAGAAAAATAATAATGTCTTCACCACTCGAATTACATACTTCAAATTAATATTCATGTGAATGAAAATTAACTATAAAAATAAAAATAGACAAAAGTTATTTAAATTAAAAAAATTTGAAAATCCACCAATAATATAGTTATCCAAAATGAGAGGTGTTTGATTTAAAATCATTGGCAATGAAAAATCTTCATTAATTCAATAAATAATAATTATATATATATATATATATATATATATATTTAAAAGAAATCCACAAAGTTTAAGCGCTGAAAAATGAAAGGAAATGAAACATTCTCTGTTCCCATCTATCTGTCACTCACATTTTTGCTTTCTTCCTTTTTTCTATCCATTTCTTTAGAATCCCTTTTTCTCTGTTTTTCTTTTCCTCTTTCTTCTCAATCCAAAGCTTCTCCAACATCTCTTCTCTTTTGGGTTCTTCTCATTTCCCCCCCTTTTTTTTTCTGTTCTCATTCTTGGGTTTTTGCTCAATCTTTAAATTTTCTTCTGTTTCTTCTCTTTTGGGTACTTTGAAATCAAATATTAACTTCATAACATCACTTAATTTCCCTCTTGTCCTCTCTGTAATCTGTACCAAACCACTGAACTGGAGTTATTGCTTCTTCTTCTTCTTCTTTCACTCTCTTCCATAGAACCCAAGTCTTCAACTTGTTTGGGTTTTCTTTTTGGCTCTCATTTTTTTTGTTTCTGGGTTTGTTTCATTCATGCTCTTTTGAATGTGAACTGTCACTGAAACTTGGTTTTCTTGTGGGAACTGAGAGAAGAAGATGGAATCTTTTACTTCTCTTGTGGTGTTACTCTGTTTAATTTTGGGGGTTCTTTTTGAGGCTTGTGATTCTATTTCTTCCAATGAAGGTATGCGTTTTTTCCTTTGTACCCACAATCTTTTGCTTTCTTAGATCTTGCGTCTTTATATTCTCTTACTTTGTAAAGAAAATGGTAGGTTTGGAAAAAAGGAAGTTAAACTGTTAAAATTTGGTTAGACATTTGGAGTACAGATTGTTGTGTTGTGGCAAGATTTGGTAATTTTCTTTTTTTTTTTTTTTGGCAATGCTGAAGTGGGCTCTCTATTTTTCCACTATTCTAGTTTCCCTAAATGTTTCGGATGAGAAAATTCATTGTTCTCCTGACATTCTTAGTAACTTTTGAATTTGCAGTCTAAGCTACTTGTAATTTAATTCTTTTCTCTATCAAGGATTTGCGTAGAACTTTATCGAAGGTTAAATTGGAATTGAGTTTTTGCTATGGCTTAAATTTTCAGATCTTTTGAGGAACAAAAAGTAGTTTAAATGAATTTCCTCTGACTGAAAATTCCTTTTTCTTGATTTTGTTCAGTCATGGCTCTTGGGGCCTTCAGGTCAGAAGTATTTGAAGATCCATATCAAGTCTTCTCCAACTGGAACAGCCTTCAACCAGATCCTTGCTTATGGTCTGGCATTTCATGTTCTCCAACTAGAGACCATGTTATCAAGATGTTAGATATGGCTTCATCTCCTTTAAAAATTCCAATTTCTTGACAATTTTTTTCATAGAAATATCACAGGCTTATGTTTTGGAACTCTTCTTTTGCAGTAACATTTCATATTCTGCAATAAAAGGGTTTCTTTCCGGAGATTTGGGTCAACTCAGCTTCTTGGAAGAATTGTAAGCCATTTCCCCACCTCATTCAAAATTTAAAACACTGAAGAGTTTATCTTCTTTTGAAGATTTTCTTTCTATACCAATCATTATAAGTGCAATTTTTTTGTGATGGGGATGTAGAATTTTGCATGGGAATAAGCTGCATGGTCCAGTTCCCAAGGAGTTAGGCTACTTAAAAAACCTCAGAATCTTGGACTTAGGGATGAATCAATTCACAGGTCCAATTCCTTCAGAATTTGGGAATTTAACCAAACTTGTGAAAATGTAAAGTCAGCTTCTCTTCCTCAGCGGTTTTCATAAATGGATTTTCTTTTTATTTATTTCTTTGCTGTGGTGGCAGAAACCTACAGTCTAATGAGTTCACTGGTAAGCTGCCTCCTGAGTTGGGAAGTTTGAGATACCTTGAGGAACTAAGGCTGGATAGAAATAAGCTTGGAGGAACTGTTGGCCATTCAGATCATACAGGACTGTAAGTGGACTTTCAGATCATACCTTGAAGAACTAAGTCAGTTTTTTCTTATAATCTTATGCTCTGTGATTGTATTGTTTCTATATACTTGATATTTTTGTTTAAAGTTTCATCGACAAACAAATTTAGTTAATATGATTTTCTTTGGATCTTCATATTCTATGTTGCAACGTTCCAGTATCTTGGGCTAACTGCTGCATGTCAGAGTTTAGTATTTTTGTTGAGTTTATCATATTGTAGGAAACATGGAATTATAAAATCATTTAGTAACATTCTTGTTCGTTTTTCTTGTTAAAAATCGTAATGGGTACTGTAATTATTTCTTGTTCTATGTTGTCTCAAAAGTTTATTATACTAAATGTGCATGTTAAGGACTTTTTTTTATACCTTCTGCCTTCAAACTCCTATCAGGTTTTAATATCTTATGTTCTACAATGTTTCAGGTATGCGACAAAAACGAACTTGACTGGGTTCTGTGGCTCATCTCAGCTAAGAGTTGCTGACTTTTCGTATAACTTCTTTGTTGGGAGCATACCGAAGTGTTTGGAGCATCTTCCAGGGTATCTTCTTTGTTCTCTTTCTTGTTCTTGAATTGATAATCGAGTTCCTCCTCTAATCTACTTCCTGCAGGTCAAGTTTCCAAGGGAATTGCCTCCATAAAATTAAGTCCAAACAACGTCCTTCAGCACAATGTGGTGCGTGCCATTCCTTGTAGTTGCGTAGTTTTGTTGTAACTAAAGGGAAAACTAACATCTGTTTTGAAATGCTCAGTAACTTATAGATGGGAAAACTTGTTCTTTCCTAGGTTTTTCTATATCTAATATTGATTGCAATTCTTTTGATTCTTAGTACCTGCTGTGACTAAGAGCCATCCGGGAAGCAATGGGCAGAACCATCATCAAACAACGTCAAAACCTATCTGGCTTTTGGCCCTTGAGATAGTAACAGGAACTCTGGTGGGTTCTCTCTTCCTTGTTGCTGTTCTCACTGCAGTCCAGAAGTTCAATCGAAAATCCTCCATGATATTGCCATGGAAGAAAGCTGGAAGTAGGAAGTACTACTCTCCAGTATATGTAGGTTCGTTACCCCCTTCTTTTGGTTACCATATTGCTCGGAAAGGAATGTGAATGTAGGAAGCAGGTGAATGTAGGAAGTTTTGTCCTCTTATATATATAATGTCGAGGAACGCTTTATTCACTGATACTGTGTTTTTAGGAAGAAAGAGAGCAATATTCATGTGATCTTTTGTGCAGATCCTGAGATTTTAAAGGATGTAACGAGATTTAGCCGACAAGAACTTGAATTAGCTTGTGAAGACTTCAGCAACATAATTGGCTCCTCTCGAGACAGTTTGGTATACAAGGGCACCTTGAAAACTGGACCTGAGATCGCGGTTATCTCAATGAGCATGAAAGAAGAGCAATGGACAGGATATCTTGAACTCTATTTTCAGACAGAGGTACTGTTTCTTTCTTCTTTTTAATCAATGAACGAGGAAATGATTTCCCTTGAACGGATGTTAATTCACGTTTTCAAGTTAAAGATTTCGTTACAAATATCTATTTAGGTGGCAGATTTGTCACGAATCAACCATGAGAATACAGGGAAATTACTGGGTTATTGCAGAGAGAGTACTCCATTTACAAGGATGCTAGTTTTTGAGTATGCATCAAATGGCACATTATATGAGCATCTACATTGTAAGCCAACATTTTATTCTCTCTTTTCTGACTTTTGTTCCTAAACTTTTTCATAGTTTTTTTCATTTGTTCTTGATGTTTACTTCTTTGCAATGACTGCAGATGGAGAAGCATGTCAGTTATCTTGGACGAGACGCATGAAGATTATTTTAGGCATCGCGCGGGGACTTAAGTATCTTCACACAGAACTCCAACCTCCGTTCACCATATCTGAGCTGAATTCCAATGCTGTATATCTCACAGATGATTTTTTTCCGAAGGTAAATCTCTCTAAACAACTCATTGTTTGCATTATTGTTCAAATTGAAAAGTTATCTCAGATGGAAATTCTATTGAATATCAGTTAATAGATTTTGAAAGTTGGAAGACCATTCTTTCACGATCGGAAAAGAACTCGGGATCTATAGCCAGCCAAGGTGCAATATGTGTTCTTCCAAACTCTCTAGAAGCACGACATCTCGACGTGCAAGGTAACATCTACGCGTTTGGTGTCCTTCTACTCGAAATAATCAGTGGGAGGCCTCTGTACTGCAAAGACAAAGGAAACTTAGTAGATTGGGTAAGAGACAACGATCTTCCATGATAAACCTGTTGTGGATTCTTAAGTGTACCTCTTTGGAACTAAAAGCCTTTTTGATACAGGCCAAGGACTATATCGAAATGCCAGAAGTGATGTCGTACATAGTTGATCCCGAACTGAAGCATTTTAGATATGAAGACCTTGAGGTAATATGCGAGGTGGCAAACCTTTGCATCCGTCAGCAGCCAACAAAACCGGTATCAATGAAGGAGCTCTGTACCATGTTGGAAACTAGAATTGATACCTCTGTTGCCATTGAGTTTAAGGCTTCTTCTTTGGCATGGGCAGAGCTTGCACTCTCATAGAAGTGAAGGTATACATACAATTTGACATATAGAAAAGTTGTAGAACTCTCATTTTCCTTTTTTTTTCTTTAACCCTTTTCTTGATTTTTTTTTCTCCTTTAAGTTTCTAAATTCCTTGTACATGTTCAATCCTAGAGCCAGCGTGTATAACTCCTAGCATCAAAAGTATCCAATATGATAGTGAAGCTTTAATCGGAGTGTCTTTGAATCACTAATCAACAATGAAATTTGAACAAATTTGTATTCTGCTGTTTCTGTTCCCTTTCTCCTTGCACTTTACACTTCTCAAAGATTCCGAATTAGTTGAGAATATGAGTAAAAAATCAAACACAATTTTTCAACTTTATATCATGTGCTGGTCTATGTTTTTGGGACTAACATGATGACCAAGAAACTCTAAAGACGCTGGGGATCGCAATTATTGTTCCACACATTTGGATATCATACATTTTGAATTTAAATGCTTCAGATAATTAATGTTTATATTAAAATACGATAGATAATTAATGTTAATGAGTTAAATAGATATTTCCTTATGATATTTTTTAATAAAACCCCAAAAATGGATGTCTTTCTTTGCGTAACAAAATGATCAAGTCATGTATAAATAAAAATATTTTCAATAATCTTATTAAAATATTTTCTTAGCTTTTATTATCACGTGGGTACAAGAATCTCGTCTAAATATAAAAGAGTTTTAGAAAATAAGATGGTAAAAAATAAAATATTTAATAAAATATTTACAACTCATAAACAAAATATGAAGTATAAATAGTTTGTTATTTTTTTTTCTATTTTTTGAAAAAATCCTCGAAAAGGAAATAAATATTAAATCAGCCTAGAAAATTCTGGACAAAACTGCACTCATTTAAGCTGAGCTTTATAATTTGAATACAATATAACTCAATCACATAAGATACTCATCAAAATTAGCAATTCTGAAAACACATCAAAATCCATAAATAATAGTTCTATCTATGCTTAGATCGAGAGTAATGGTTATCATTTGGATTTCTCTTTCCACTAAAGACTGCCAAAGCTTGCCTTACGGGAGGCTGCAAAGGAGCTCTCTTGTCAGTATTATGGTGGCTGAAGAAATCATCCACGGCAAAAAATTCATCCCCCTGAAAAATGGTAAAAAAAAAAAAAAAAGGAAAATAGATTACTTGGCTATGAAGTTCAGGTGAAATCTTGAAGAAAATGACAGGACAACAATAAAAAACGAAAAGCGATTATGATTGAAAAGAACCTGCTTATTGACTTTCTTCTTGGTTTTTGGATGAAGAAACTTCTGTGGGAGTTGATCTTCACGTAAAACAAGATTTTTGGTAATGGCATCCCTTCCACCTTGTGGTAAGGGAAGTGAAAACTGTATAAAAGGAAAAAGAAATGCATACCTTAAGATGGTTAGAGTTTAAAACAATCCACTGGTTATCAGACTCTTCATGAGTAAAAACATCTAAGATTAAAATTTTTATATATTATTCTCAAAGACAACACTGAGAAATACTCACTTTTGTGCCTCGCAGAGTAATCCTTGGCTTACGGGCAGCTAAAACAACTCCATTCTCGCCAACTGTAACAGCCACCTTGCGCAAAGTTCCACCATTTCCACACTTTGGACAAAATATCCTTCCAATTTCAGCTGTGACATTGTAGCAGGCGTGGCATTTCAAAATCCACCTGAGAGCACATTGTGAAGATTTCGGTACGTAATTGCATTACATGATGACTTAATCACAAGCTACCCAATCAATATACAAGGCAGAAATTAACACCGACTCATAGGCCCAAAAGTTGGCTAGAGTTGTAAGAAATGAAAACAACTAAACCATCGGTTGAAAGAAGGTTGTTGGGAGTTGTCAGAACTTAGGTGTGTCAGAAAAGGGAATGAAAGTTGTAGTTTTTGAATGATGAAGTTGGTTAAACCATTGATTAGTGATTCAACCAAGTGTTGAGGAACAAATAATATCAGATCGCCCACTAAATATACATACCTGTGAAGTTGCCGGATCTGCATTCCTCCAGGAGCCAACAATCGTAAACCCATTTGCAGCAGAACATTCTGCATTGCATAGTCGCCAGTGACACAAGCTACACTTGATTCAGACAAGGATCTCAGCATCCAACTCTGATCACTGCTAACATCATCTACATTTGACGTGTCGACACTTTCATTAGTCTGACTTGCGTCTTCCATGTGCTCCATTTCATCTTTTACTGCATCTTTGATGCCCTCAACAGCCATATTCTCCCCCTCACTTTCAGACCCTTCTTTTGTGGAGGCGCTCATATGAAGAGCATTTAATGAATCTTCTTCCAGCCTCATCTGCTTCAAAATTTCTGAGAGATTTTCATTATTAAACATTTCTTCTTCTATCTGGCTCTCATTCCCATTTCCAGTATTTGGCAGTTCAGAGATTTTATCCTCGGATTGACCTGATCCATTGGATTCCACTTGGATGTCACCATTTGTGGTTTCAATATCTTGCTGAATGTCCTTTTCGGCTAAGGACTCATAATATTCACGTCTGGCTTTCCTCCTGTTATACCTTCTCTGAGTGCTTCGACTGACCGCAGGTGTCCAGTCGCCCTCATTATCATCATATTGTCCCTGAGATGCATCAATTCCATCAGCCACCATCTTCTTCCCTTCAATATTAATTTCCTTTTTCTTTGGAGGATATCTCCTTGATCTTCTCGAATCACTCTCAGTTTCATCTAGATGCTCTGAGTTATCAGCATCCTTGTGCTCTAGTGAAAGATCTTCCGACTGGCCATCTGAAGGGATGGTGTTCAGGTTTAAATCCTGCAGAGGCAGAATCTTTGACGTCAAACTGGATGGATCATCAGCATCTTGCTCTAACGCTTCCCACTCTTCCAGATTGGGAACGTTAGAGCCCCAGCCTGGCATGTCTTTCTCAGGTAACCTCTTTGTATTAACCATGTGGACAGGGGGAGGACACTCACGAAGATGTTTAGTCCCATGAATCTGAGTCTCCAATGTGTAAGTGAGAGCAATAAGTTTAATATCAACATCTGAAAGCGTCTGTAAGTCACCAGTAGCCCTTGCAAACTTGATTACTGTAAGATTCAACAGAAAATACTTTAAGATGGCAGAAACAACAATGATATCAACAGTAATAGGTGCTCGGAGAACTCAACTAAGAAAGCCCGATTTCAGAAGGCTACCACCAAGTTAGACTTATTTTGCATTCACATTTCATTGCAATAAGAGGCCAGAGTAACAAGTACTACTTAACCATTAGCTTTCTCATTCAAGGGGTGCCTGGTGGTAAAAGTTCAACATATTTGGAGATACTCTCCCATGCACTGGGTAAGCCCCAAGTTGAAACCTTAATAAAGTATAACTCTTGTCATCATCTCCCAAAGCCTCGGAGTGGGCTAAGGCTATACAGCTAAACTAGTTAATCAAGGGAGAATCTTGACCAGCTTCCAATCATTGGAATCCATGAGTAATGACTTTTTGGTGAACGGACAAAGGACAGTTTTAACCAACTAAAACCAATTCTCAAAAAGAGTGGTATTTAGCCAGGCTGAAAATTTTTAGAAACCACTTAAAAAGTAATCTGAAGCGCTTAACTTCAATGCCACTAAAATCCTGCCTCGCAAAATCACCTAAAACACAGTCTAACAGCAATAAAGCTTAAACCTTAAATCCTAGCATTCCTTATAAACAACAATCGGTTCAACTTTGAAGTAACAACAGGATGAGTGTGTAACAACATAGCGAGACTAGAATTCAGAATTCTACCTTTATTGAGAGCATCAGGAGAGGGATCCATGGATTCAAGAGTGAAGGGGACAAAGGCGAGCCTATGGCGAGACACGGGATCACGAATCTCATCCAAAACCTCAGGAACTGAAACAAACTTATCGGCGGAGGAGGAAAGCTTGTCTCCTCCTTGGATAATGGCGTTGGCATCAACAACGGCAACAGCAACGCCTTTACTGGACTTACAGCTATCGGCGAACACTTGAACCGAGGAGGTCGGAGACTGATGCTGAGGCTTCGGTGCTGGTTGAGTTTTCACAACATTGCTCCAGCAGGAAGCCGGAGAAGGGCTCTCCATGGCCGTTAGAAGAAGAGGAAGAACGGAATTGAGAGGTTGATGAAGCAAAGTGATACTGATTGAAACCCTAAAACCCTACAAAAAGTTGGGGCAAGTTCACAATTATGAGACGAAAAATTAAACGTCGTCGTTCTTAACTCACTATTTAAAAAGTAAAAGAAATAACGGAATTGAAATAATAATTAATAATAGCAATTATGCTTTTAAATTTTTAATTACATTTTTTAATCATGTCAGCCCATATAAAAATTATATATATAAAATACATTAGTTAATATGTTCTATTTTTCCAAACTTTAATATGAATTTTTCTTATACGAATAACAAATCTAGCAATGGTTTTTATTATAAAAAAATGGAGAAAAAAAATAACAATAGATTTTGTTTTTATTTTATTATTCCAATTTTACCTCCATTGCCCTACTGACATATATATCAGTATTATATTTTATGATATACTGTGTATTTTGTATATTTTATCATATTTCATCAAGTATATTATGCAACTGGTATACCAAAATATCATCAATAATTATTCCTGCATTTATACTTAATTTGTCTTTTTAATGATTCAATATGTTTTATTAGTAATGATATACCAACATTATACTTGAATCAAAATTTAAACGTATTAATACGGTGCAAATATACCTACAAGTACGTAGATAGTTCTAAATGATATATAGGTGAGATTGAACCCATCGGCTAGAGAGTCGTTTTTTCGTAATGATATATTTCATAATTGTTACAGAAAAATCAGAAAATTTTTAATGTGTGGCAACACAAATATAAGGGTTGTTACAAATCTTCTAAATTTGTGTAATAATATATATTCTATAAATCACACAATAATATCGTACCATAATAATTATTCAGAATTTATGCTAGAAGTTACAACATATGTTTAACCAAATGTTTCATTGGTAACTGGAATCATTTTTATGATTTAAATACATTTTAAACCATTCTTTTAATTAGTATCCAGTTTCAAAACATTCTGATTCTACCAAGTACAGAAGATATGAAATACAATTTTGTTTTTAATTAATCCAACACATCCTCAAATTAATGTTCCGACAAATACGACTTCATGGAATTGAAGTTATTTCCATATTAGAGCATGTCAAACTCCATTTTCCATCATTACAATCAATCTATCAAAGAAGAAACTGACTATATTTGCTCACAGGATCAGCAAGGATTGAAACACAAGTCTCCCGGGGAATGAAAAATCAAATGGTAAGGGCTCACAGAAGAAGTATCGGCAGATCGAGAATCGAGAAATGAGAATCGAGCTTCATTTTTTGTAAGAATTCCAAAGCATGCCAAGATCAACATTACCTCCTGAAAGTATAATGCCAATGGAGTTGCAATCCTTCCATGAAGGATTTTGCTTGAAACTATCAGAGAGAACAGCAGCAAGACCTATTGCCCCACTTGGTTCCACAACAACTTTCAGAATTTCAAGACAAAGTCTCATTGCTTCAATTATCTCAGTGTCCTCCACAGTTATTACATCATCCACCAAATCTCTTACTATTGGCCTAATCAGTCAACAAGGAATTGAAGTCATTTAGTAGTAAATGAAATCGACAGAAAGAAACTTTTTCAGTTTTTAACCATTCAAGCAAAGTTGAGAGAAATCATACGACAAGAATTTCACTTTTTGTATTTAAAATGAATGCCATATAGACTAGTAGTTCCAACTAAATGATGCTTTAGCGAAAACATTACTGTCATAGGCCTACGCTTTTATGAGTCTTGGGTTAGAAAGGTTAGACTAATACAAGAAATGTGGGATTATAACAGGTGGATCCACTGCAAATATTAGCTTGGTTCATTATTGCTAAGATAATAGTCTACTTTTTTGCATTCTCTGTGTAGTCCAAGTTGTTATTGATAGACAGAAAAATCGTGGTATGCACTTTCATGTACTAGGTAAACTGTTGCTTCTGATTGGTGGAGTATCATATTCATGTTGGTACTGTAGTATAGTAGATAAACTTGAAGGAGAAAGAAACATCACTTTAATTTACTACCTAAAGGGAAGGAAGTACACGTCAATTTCTACTGAATTATATGCTTCTGTTTCTGTCGATGGTTCTCAAGTTTATGATTTATAAAACTAGTTTATAATATAAGAAAGGTGGGTTTCACATGCTTGAGTTCATATGACAGAGTAAACAGATAGACCCCAATCATTAATGTTTACAAGAGAAAACTTGCAAATGGGTGGGAACAAAGTATTAATGATAAAACTTAATCATTAAGAATATGAAGAGGCAAACTATAAATGAAAGAATGAGAAGAGAAAAATGGTACAAAGAGCAGTTGAATGAAACTAAAGAGGGTTTGCAGTATGCTTTTGCAAGAGATAAATAGTAATCACTTGTAGGAGACAAAGGGACTACATTTCCCTATAACTAAATCAACGAGTCAAACATTTTCTAACTTTGATGAAAATTTAAATAGCAGAGAAGTTATATTACCAGGTCAGGTCGCCGAGAAAAGCTCGAAGACCATCGGCTATGGTGGTGGTCTCTGGCAGTGTTACTATCTTACCAGCTGCTTTTGACATGGCTACATCATTAGCTCCCTTAGGTTCTGCAGCAAAAATCCGGATGGCAGGATTGATGGCTTTTGCCGCCACTGAAATTCCTGATATCAAACCACCACCTACATTTTCATGGTGAAGGGTTTCAGAATAGAACAAGCCTGCCCCAATGGGCTATTATCAACTATGATAATGCATAAAATTAACAATGAAAATTGAAAAGATATAAAACGATCCAATCAAACAAACCACTTATGGGAACGATTAAAGTGTCTAATTGTGGGACTTGTTCCAGAAGCTCCAACGAGATGGTACCTTGCCCACTGCAAGAACGATCAACATGCCATAACTTATCCATTTCAGTTGAGTAAAACCAAGTTTTTGATATGAAAACTAGTTCTGTAACGAAACAATAAATTAAAATTAGTCGACTAAAAGAATGCGTTAACAATAGTGATAAAAGCTCAGAAATGGCAGTATAATTTCCTTTTAGCATGATACTTGGCTGGACAGTAGTTCTTTGGGCTCCCTTTTTCCAAGCCTTTTTAGAATTTCTTCAAATCTTTTAAAAGATTTCTCAAGGATGATGAAGTTCCGAGTTTTCAAAGTTTCAAATGTCAGTTTTCTGTTAATTCCATTTTCAAGCACTTGGCTGTCTCTTCTACTATGGATAAACTGTTGCAACAAGCTCTGTAGAAATCTATTTACTCACATGGATTATGATTTATGGGGCACTCAATTGTCATAATGTACTTCAAAAGAAGCTACCTTCTCACAGCTCATTATCCTCTATGTGCCCTCTCTGTTATCAGCCAATGAAGATTCTCAACATCTTTTCTATGATTGTTGTTGTTCCATGGCATCTTGTCGCAAGTTGTTTTCAACTTTCAGGATCCAGTGGTTGTTTTGTGATGGTTTTAAGGCAAATGTCTTTAGATTCTTGTGGGTCCTTTCTTGAAGCCTCAATGTCAGTTGTCGTGGTCAAATGCGGTTAAAGCCATCCTCTCCGAAATTTGTTTTGAAAGGAATCAACCTAAAACAATTGGTCTGAACGTTGTAAAATTGCTCAGGTTAAACCTTCCTTTTGGTACTCTCTTCAAATTATTTGCAGACCTTTCCATTCAAGATATTTGTCTTAATAAAATAGAGAAAACTTATCAAAGACACTTGATTGTTTTGTTTAGTTCCAAGGCAAGTTTTAATTGTTTCTACATTTGTGCTTTGAGCACTAGTCTCTCTTTCTTTGTTTCAATAAAAAACTTTGTTTCCATTTTCAAAATAGAGATAAAAAAGTTCAAAGTAAATTAAGATTTGTACTTCGAGAAATCATCATGAGTACTTTCAAAGCCAGTTAAACAAAACAATACAAAATTTTACCTTATTATGCGCCCATCATTATATGGGTGTATGAGAAGTGCACCAGTTTCTTGCATAACCCTCGCAGCAACCGATTCCCTTGACTGTATTGTGGCTTTGCTCCAAATAATCTGACCACCATAACGTATCACATTTTCAACTTTACATTTTGGAGCATTTTCTGGTATAACTATATATGCAGGGATTCCTCGCAGTTTTGCAGCCAAAGACAAAGCTGCAGCATGGTTACCACTAATTTTGGAGAGCATTATCAGTTAAATATTCTCAAAAAGCTTCAAAGAAGTATATTGTGTAGTCCAGAGTGGACCTGCTATGTGTCACAACCCCTTTAGCAGCCTCGCCCTCATCAAGTGAATATATAGCATTGCAGGCTCCTCTGATTTTAAAAGCTCCACTGAATAGCCAAATAATAAACCAATAGATTTCCATTAGAAACCATAATTTTCTCTCCTAGCTTTATATTCTGACAGATCTATTTGAAAATTATGATACAATAGCTCATAGACATTTTCAACTTATCCTTGACTTGACTTCACAAAGAGTAGTCTTAGCAAACGTACCAACAGCAACAGGCAAGAAGAGCATTTCATAAAAACTTTGAAATAATCAAATTTACATTGTACATATTAACTATTAAATAATAATCTAAGAGAGATGATTTAGAACTAATATATCTAAAATATCCAGTAACGTCGTTTCTTCAAAAGATGGATTATTACCTGTCCTTTATCTTTAAAAGATGGCTTTTGGCTTAGCAACAAGATAATGTATTTCATAAATAAATTTCAAGAGTGAGCTACGTTGAAACTGAAAATAAGTTTAAATGTTACTGTGCATGTCAGCATTGAAAATACCACACGCCGTTTGAATCAGAACCTTATAATCTTTCAACATTGGTTAAGTTACTCACCCCTTCTGGAAACATTCACATTTGAAGAAAAGTCGTTTTCCTGAAGCAGCATTGATAGTTTCAGATGAAAAAACTGGGGTTTCATGGATGAAAGGTCGAATACGTATCCGGGCTTCCTTTATGGAGGAAATATCAGCAGCATACTCTTTCTTCTTATTTTGACTCTCCGCATTCATTCTAACAGCAAGAAACGGCACACCTGAAAAAAGTTCTGCAAAAATCTCCAACCCTGACAGCAAATTATGGTTCAAACATACACCTTAGCAACACAGTTGATGACTTTTCCAAGTTAACAAAAGAAAATGACTCTCCATGTTAAGTCAGATTCATTTCATTTGACTAATGGCCTGAAACTAAATTGACATTATGAATACAAATTTAGGTTGCCATTTCTTGTGATAATAAATAAATTTTCCAAGGACATGCTGAGTTGCATATAACTTTTTAAATACGAAAAGAAAACTCAAGGATCAATTAGCTCATAGATCAGAATTTTGTAGTATAGTCCATTCATCCCAAATACAAGTTTGTTAAT
The DNA here is from genome assembly GCF_025177605.1 of Cucumis melo. NCBI lineage: Eukaryota > Viridiplantae > Streptophyta > Magnoliopsida > Cucurbitales > Cucurbitaceae > Cucumis > Cucumis melo. Next base: position 23,343,606 of record NC_066865.1, read on the forward strand.
AAACTCATAAAACAAACACGAGTTTACATGAAATCAAGTTGCTATTACTCATTAGTCAACAAAATAGGTCACTTTAGTTGCCGATAGCATTTTTTGTGTATTTAAACAAAAACTTGACAGAGCATTTGCCCCCTAGACTAGATTTACATAGTCATAGTGATAGAATAGTCTAGACTAATAACTGAAGCAATTACTATCAAATCATTTACTTATACAAATTACAAACTCCGAGGGAAAAAAAAGGTGTTTATATAAACTCAAGTTACCATGACCACTTTTTAACCGACACTATTCCAAAACAAAGCTAAGAAAACTTATTTCTGTCTAATAATCATTTTGTTTTTTGTTTTTGAAAATTATTAGTTAAGTCAAGTTTTGAAAACTAATAGTTTTCAAAATTAGGCTCGGTTTTTAAGATCATTGGTAAATACTAAATGGTAAATAACAAAACAAGTAATTTAGAGGTTGAAGGTGTGCTTACAGTCGTAATTTTAAAAAATCAAAGGATTACCAAACAGTGCCTTCATTTCTTACTTTTTGTTTTTGGAATTTATGTTTCCTCTCAATTTTCTAGTTATAGTTTCCACAGTTCCTAAAGAAACACTTGAACCAGTATTCTAAAAGCAAAAACAAGCTTTTCAAAGTTACTTTATCTAGTTTTCAAAACTTATCTTCACTTTAAAACATTGGTCGAAAATGGATAACAGATCATAGAAACTTACGGAATGGCAGTGGTATTTATACTTTAAATTTTAAAAGTCAAAAGGCAAAAATTAAAAACTGAATAGTTATCAAATGTGTAAACTTTCCAACTTCAATAGGTCACTTTATTGCAAAATTACACCAAACGATCCCTAATGAGCTAATTCCCCTTTAACCCCACCAAAATAACAAACCCATCTGTTCAAAATCTAACATCCATAACAAAATTTGGATTCTACTTCTTCTGATTTGGAAGAAAATACAAAGAACAACTAGGAGCAATCATCAAGCACATCAAATTTTCGGCTCTATCTGGGAACAAGTAACAAGAAATTACCTGGGACTCTGTTTTACTTCCACTGAAACCACATCTCCGTTGTAAGGATTCAACTTCTTTGCTAACTACAGTCCACGTAAAAAAAAATCTGAGATTAGAACAGAAAATTAGGAGTAAAAGTTCAAAGAAATGTCATGAACTTACAATACTTGAGCGCTGTTGCCTTTCTCGCTTACTCCCTTCCCGCTGTTGAGCGCGACAATTAAAAAAAAAAATTGACCGTATGGAATGGAACTTTAGAAGATTCGAACTTTTGCTCGTTAGGACAAGAATGGGAAATAAAAATATCCATCCATACGTGGATATATCACAAATAATATAGTTATGAACCACAAACTTCTTTGTTATCAACTCACTCACCTACCAAGTAGATATATTAATTGATAAATTGAAGAATCGAAAAGTTTTCTCATCAATATTAAATAAAAAAATTATTTTAACATATACCCACTTAAAAGTATAATAAAATATCACAATCTAAAATAAAATTAATTTTTTCTTCAGATTATTTGATTTATTCTAATATTCTAAAAAAAATTGAAAATAAAACTATATTTATTTAATGGAAAAATATATCAATTTTATTTTCTTTTACATATAGATAAAATATTGTTCGTAGTTCTCACAATAGGAACCCATCGACATCAACATCAACATCGTCGGAGTAATAAACTAACAACAACCTCCCTAAGCTTTCCCAAAAGAGAAAAAAAAAAAGAAGATTCCCGATCCAAGTTCAACTTCAATCGGATCAAGCTTTAGCGGCAAGAAAATGCTCCGCTACGATTCGGCGTTGGATCTTTCCGGTAGCAGTTTTTGGTAAAGAATCGGTGATGAACACCTTCTTCGGAACCTTGAAGGACGCAAGGTTTTTCTTGCAAAATTCCAGCACATCCGCTTCGTTGATCGAACTTCCCTCCCTTGGAATTATGGCGCAATTGATCTGCGAAAGCATTGATAAGAATTTAGAACGTAAATCACTAGCGAATGGATTTGAATCGATTGAATTAAGGATCGTGAGGTGCGTTTTTCTTACCTCTTCGCCGTACTTGTTGTCGGGGACTCCGAAGGCGACGGCCTGAGAAATGTCGGGGTGAGATAGAAGCACGGCGTCTACTTCAATCGGAGAGATTTTCTCACCTGAAACAGATAATAACAGAACAGAACAGATAAGTTTCCTCGATACAGTTTTCATGCTCAATTTGTATTAGTTGATTGGCGATTTGTAGTGTTGAGTTCGATTTTGATTTTTCAGTTGAGCTCTGTACCTCCTCGGTTAATGAGTTCCTTGATTCGGCCGACCAGATGCAAGTACCCGTCGGAGTCGAAGAAGCCGATATCGCCCGTGTGGAACCATCCAAACATGAATGCGGACTTGTTAGCGTCTGGATTGTTCTTATATCCCTTCGTCACATTTGGTCCCCGAATACACACTTCTCCTTTCACACCTTCCGATTGGATCGCGCCGTTCTCGTCCAGAATAGCCATTTCTTGACCAATCGGCTTCCCTACTGATCCGGCTTTGTGTACGCCGTCCTCCGGCAACGGATTGGACGCCATTAAATGCGACGCTTCAGTCATTGCGTAAGACTCGAGAACCGGAGCTCCGAATGATTGTTCCAATCGTTCCAAAATCGAAGGTGCTAACGACGCGCTACAGCTGCGAATAAACCGGAGCTTCGGATACGACGGCTCTGGCTTGCTGAAATGGCGCTCGAGTATGATTTGATGAATCGTGGGGACCGCCGTGTACCACGTCGCGTTGTAGGCGATCATATCGGACCAAAACGTTGTAGCCGAGAATCGTCCGGCAGCTGGAAGAGTCACGGCGGCTCCGGCGATTAGCGATGATAGTAATCCCGCCATTAATCCGTGAACGTGGAATAACGGAAGAACGAGTACCGTTGAATCGGACTCCGAAAGCTTGTACACAGATTTAATATTCTGAACAGAGGCGGCGAGGTTTTGTTGAGTCAGCGGCACGCCCTTGGGGCGGCTGGTGGTGCCGGAGGTGTGGAGGAAGAGAGCGGCGTCGGACGGATCGTTAACGATCTCCACAACATTCGAGCTCATTTCAATTGGGGACGGAAAGAGTTCAATATACTCATCGCCACTGGACAGGCTCACTTTCACTTGAGGAATATTAAGCTTTGTAGCAGCCGTTTGTGCCGATGAAATTCCTTCTTTCGATGTGAGAAGCAGCTTCGATTCCGAGTCCGATAAATAAAACTCGAATTCCTCCGCCGTGTAAGCCGAATTTAATGGTGCAGCGGTGGCCCGGCATCGGATTACGGCCAAAAACATAATCACATACTGCAAGTAAAAAACAACGCGTCAAATTTCCTCAATCCAAACTATTTTCTAATCATCATTTTCTCAACAGGTGAAAGAACGAGAAGAATCCGCTTAACACGTCATTCAGATTCAGAAAATGTCTCTACAACAATTGCAAAACCAAAGATACAGAGAATAACAAGAAGACGAACCTCAACGGTGTTGAGGAAGGTGAGGGCCACCACATCACCGGCGTTAACTCCGGAATCCACCAAACGAGCAGCGGCATGTTCAATGAGCTCCTGCAACCGCTCATGGGTTAAGTCGAACTTTCCGGAGACGGAGAGAGCCCGCCGGTGAGGAAATTCAGAAGCCGCTTTCTTCAACAACCCAGTTAAGGTACAATTCTCCATCTCTGTTTATGATTTCAGAATTGAAATGCTTCAAAAACTGACGACTAATTTGATCTAGGAAACTGTTACGTAATAATTTTGTAGATGAAAAAGGAGATTGGGATAGATTTTTGTGGTGGGTGATTATGAAGAGCTTGAAAAATGAAAGATAATTATAGGTCTTTTTTTGTTTTTTCTTTTTGTTGGGAGAGAGGTTTGGACTCGTGGAGGTTAAAACTGGACGCTTTTTTATCCCACGTGTCAGTCCCCAAATCTGAATTCGGTTTTTCAATTTTGTGATATTTCTTCGAAAATTCATTTTCAAAAATTCATTTTGTTTCTTTTCGAATTTCGTGATTTTAGACCGTTTTGTGTCGTTGCCTCCACGTCCACGTTCCCACATTTTCTTATCTTCTATGTTTGTTTCAATTTGATTTAAATGTAAATTGTCATTTCCCTACCTCCCTTATATGATATACTAAGAGTGCGTTTGGGAAGAGAAAGAGGTATGGGGAAAAATATTATAATAATCCAATTATGATAATCCTAATGTTATGATAATATGTGTTTGGAGGAAAAGAATATAAAACTTAGTGTTATAATAGTATGTGTTTGGGGAAGGATTATAATAGTAGTATTATAATAATATATGTTTGGGAGAAGGATTATGATCGTAGTAATTTAGAAAATAATAATAGAATTTAGATTGGGTTATTTGGATAGGATAATGTAGGGTTATAAGAAAGTAAAAAGAGAATAAGATAGAGTTATTTATTCTATTCCTTGGGCCACCAAACACACCCTTAGAGAAACATAACATCACAAACAAAGTTGCCATTGATAGAGACAATATATCTGTTGTTTAGATAATGACCATGATAATAATACATACGTTACTTATGGAAAAATATTTTAATCGATAAAATAGTTAAAAATATATATAAATTTAGTAAAATTTAAAATGTATTAATGATCTTGCATAACATTATTTTATTTGCATTTTTACCCCTTATAAAATTGAGCTAATTCACATTTTTAATACTTAGTATCACATCAACTATTTGCGGATATGTTTAATAGTGAAAAATAAGACATTGTTTTAATAAATTACAAATAGGTTATGGGGTTATGTCCATTATCCATGGTGACCATCTACTTATCAATTAACATTCTACAAATTTTCTTGACATTCAAATATTGTAGGATTGTAAAACTGTCTCAATATTTGCAATGTGTGTAAATTGGTCGGTTAATGGATACTGATATTTTAAACAAAGATTAGAGCCTTAAAAGTACTATTGGACACAAAATCCAATTTTAAGAATTTAAACAACGTACCTAAATATAAGCCAATTAGTTGAGTTATACAACTATTATTAGAGGGGATAACTCTAAGAAGCTACCACTTATGATCTTTATCCTTTTTGGAAATGAAATTTAATTCCCAACTTCTCATAGTGAAAGGGAAAAAAAATGTCGCTATTAATTAAAGGGGTTAAGTTTCAATTTTATTTATGGATGAATTTATTATTTGAATAGCTCTAAAGTCTCTATAACTAAGTAAAGAAAAAAGTTTCGATATTTTTAATGTGTTTAATTTTAGTGTCATTGTCTCTTTTTCTTTATTATTTTTTGACATAGAAAATAGAATTATAATTTAATTTATAAAGAAATAAGAGTGGAACAAAATTTTCAAAAAGAGTGGACAAGAAAGTGCAATGAATTTGTGAATAAATTGGATGGCCATCCACTTTTGAATACATGTGAGGTTTATTTGGGGACTCCAAATTCTAATTCAATTTAGTCTTTACTTTTATTTGTTTATTTATTTATTAATATAGATATTTCTAGGCCTTTTTTTTTTTTTCACTTATCCTCTTTCTTGATAATGGAATTGACCACCAGAAAATGACTAAATATTCTTTTTCTTGTTTCTGATAGTTATTGATCAAAATTCCAAATAAGCTTTAAAGTTGTCCTTTTGTGAAAATAACCAATTTCTCACTTAAATTAATACATAAGAGAATCCTTAAACATAGAATATTTGATAAAATATTTATATTTTATAGGAAAGTCAATGTAAATATTTTTTCTTATTTTTTAGTAATTTTGTTTTATAAATTAAAAATAATTCATTAAAATTTTCTATTTTTAAAAAAATTATAATATATTAATGTGTGGCTAAACCAGCTACGAAACTATCTCAAGTCAATTTTTTAAATTAAATTTATGATAGTATTTCTCAAACATAATTTTAGCATATAAAAGATTTATAATAAGAAAAATCTAATCAAGTTTCTATCTGTCAAACGTTTAAGAACCATTTCTCAAATGTCATATATCAAAATTGTATCATATTTAAAAAGAAATTAGGAGTGTTGATAAAAATTTTGATGAAAAAAGATCCATTCGATTGGATTAGATTATCAACTCATTTGAGATAGATTCAAGTGAATAAAAGTATTATGAATTGAGTTAATTAGTGTATAAATTCATCTAAAATAATCAAAACTACACATACTAGTTATTAAATTTTCTAGTCTACATGATGAGAAGTATGTGGTTTTTCCAAGAACTTCTAAAAGACAATCTTTTTAACCATTTAAAAATAAAATTTTCATAATATAAATAGAAAATAGATGGTTAATCTAAATTCACTATATAAAAGTAATTAAATAGAACTTTCATATATTAGCATTCAACCAAACAATTTGATTAAAAGAAGAAGAAGAAAAACTCAAAACCAAACAATTTGATTGGCTCTAGATATTGGTTTAACTCAACCGTCTGTATCCACAAAACACTCCTACAAAAGACTTCAAAATTTGGCTAAAAGACAATAACTCTCCCCTTCAAAATTACTTCTTTCGTTTTGAAAAAATGCCAAAAACCACAGCTATCCACTTTAGCAGCTTGATCTTCTTGACCTTTTGCGAAAACAAAAAGTAAAAATTTTAACAGATAACGTGGTCGATCTTGTCCGAGATAGATTGAAAAAATTGTTTAATTTCTTTTAAAAAAATGTGTTAATTTTGTAGAACGAAAACTCAACAAAAAACTAGTTGCTAAAGAAGTAGAGAAGGTGAAGGCCCAATACACGATAAAATATCCGTAGTGATTAATAAAAGAGCAAAGTATTAATGATTTTACAAATTTGTATAGCTTTAGTTTCAAAAGGTGAGAACCTTAAAAGAAATAAAAAGAAATTGCAATTTTTATAGCAAAGTTGACTGATGATATACAAATTGTAATATATATCTTCATTTACCCTTATTTAGTGTATAAAAGACAAATCAAAATTAGATCGGACTACATACTCATTTTTATCTAAAACTCTTTTGATAAACACTCCAGTGGATGTCATTACATTCTTATAAATATTATACCAAAAACAAAAATTATGACAAGATCAACTCGAAATACTTCCTCATTCAAGATTTACATTTGTCTATTGATTAATAACTTAACTAATTTGTACCATTCACGAATTGAAGCAATTACTTTTCATAAGCATAATCAATGTTTCAATGAATGGATTAAGGTTGTGTTATGTCTAGAAGATTTGAGGTACATTCAACATTCTATAAATTCAAAAAACCTAAAGAAATCTATTGGTTTCTGAGTCTTATAGGACCATTTTCCAAAACTTTCTATTAAATTCATGAATATAAAGAAAGAATTCAAATTCAAATACCTAACTAAAGTTAAATTAAAATGCAACATCGAAATACCTTTTTGGTTGTACATAATTTTCTTGGTTAAAATACCAGTTTGAAGCTACTAGTTCCATTTTGATGTCTGTACAGTAAGAACATCCTTATTTAGTCTCCCTATACACTTCCGATCCATAAAAGTATCAACTAGTTTGCGGTTAACTTTTCAACTATGATTCGGAAAAAAGAAAATGAACCGAAACCATCGTCGACCTTGATAAGAAAAATAACTAGGCTAAGAAGTCAGGACTTCAATCCATAACAAAATGTTCAAGAAAGGAGGGAGAGGAGAAGAGGTAGACAAAGCAGACAAAGAGGAGAAGCTGAAGTTAAATCAACATGGAAAGGGTTGTTAACTAAATACAAAAAACCAACTCATTGACACATGAATAGCTAAACGCCACATGCTCAATCGTTATGTCTTCTAACAACATTGACATATGGTTAGCTGACACTCACATCCTCATATATGTCTGTCTTCAACAGTAGGCTTTATGAGGTTTTATCAAATCATAGAGACACACGGAACAAATTTGTAACTAAGCCCTCCAAAAACTAGTGAATCAGTTACTACTAATGTTATGTGTTGCATCATCAGCCCGTCTGTCTTTCTGGGGTTATTATTGACTCTAAGACAGAGAAGCAGTAGATATAAAGGTTCTTTTTTCAATTTTCCCATTCATATAAAGTCTAAGGGCAAACTAAAAGAAGCTTAGAAGATTTATTTAAAGGTTTGAAATTATAAACAAAATACCAAAATCGATTACAAATGAAGATCTTATTTCACTAGTATTTTTCCCAGCAAATTAATCTAAATAAACCAAATTACGCACATATGGGGGCAGGGTGCTTGGAAGCTTGTAACGTAATCCAAAACTCATGTTCTAATTGAGCATTTTCAGTCCGATTTGTAACAACAAACTCATTTTGTTGGTCCGATTTGTAACAAGCTCATTTTGTTACCACAGTTTCTATGATCCCTTTTGCATTCCATACTCAATTGTAATTCTGATTAGATTCCAAATCTCTCACAACGACCCCATGTTTAGGCGGTAGAATAGCTCCTAAGCCCTTTTCTACTACACTTAGTTCAAGTATTCTAATCTTATATTCTCCTTTGGTACTTTTTTTCAATCAACAAATCCTTTGTACTTTTCTACACTTGAGACTAACATTTCTAAACAAGCATAATTCATATCCGACTCAAACAATGCAGAAAACTAAATGTAAAGATATTGAAGTATTTAAACACAAATAAAGATCAAACATCAATCTTTCAAAATTTCTTTAACTAAGAAAAGAGACGGTACATTTTCCAAAACTGATTAAAAAATTGAAAATGATTAGACATGTATAGGCATACTTGACTCATGAGGAAATTTTAAGAAGAGAATACCTTAAAGACTCAAGCTTTCAACTTCTTTGCCTTGACCTTTGTTCCACCAGCCGCTTTCGATTTCAAAACCGCACTCTTTTTTACCTTCTTCTTCTTCTTCATCTCATCAGATCCTAACAACCCTTTCTTAACCTCAACACCCATGTCATTGGACAACTCTCCATTAGTGTCCATGTAGCTGATTTCATGTATCCTACCCTTCTTTTTGCTCAATTTTTTCTCCTTTTTGTTGGTAACTTTTACGGAAGCAGGAATCTTTACTGCTTCTTCTTCTTCTTCTGTTATTTCATCTTCTTTTGCTTCTTCTTCTGTTATTTCATCTTGTTTCCTCTTCACGCCGGCCTCAATCTTAAACTTCAACTCCGGCACTGTTTGGTAAATTGGTAATGCAATAGATTCAAGGACCTTCAAATGAAACGACCGCACATTACTCCACTTTTTAGGCACAACCTCTGCAATCCCATCAATGGCCGCAATCACATTGTCCACAATCTCTTCAACTGCCATTGAAGTCTTCGCCACTTTCACAACACTACACGTCCCTGTCCTCAAATACAACAATCCCGACGAACAGGTCTTCTCGATCTGTTCTTTCCAATTCTTATGCCTCAGATTCAACGGCACCGGAATCTTCTTCTTTTTGTAAAAGTGCTTCCCTAACAGACTCGGCAACAGCGGAATAACTCTATCATCGGCGAAAAACATATCGTACGAATCACAGAGCTTCCGTTTAGCTTCAAAGGGGCGGTAATCGGATTTAAGCTTTGACAACTTGATTACCTTCGAAATTGGGATGTTTTCAGACTGTATTTTCTTCCGGGCATCATCCTTAGTGAGATTGGACTTGGTTCTATCGTCGATAATGAGGCAAAGTTCGGAGGAATCGGAGTGAAGGGAATGTGGAAGAGGGATTTTGTAAGGATTTGTGCGACCTTTGGGAGGGATCTTCTTCAGGGTTACCACGAGGTATAGAAAATCTTCTTGGTCGAAGAGTTGGGGCTTCTCCCGTTTGGAACTCCGCCATTGAAGAAGAGATTCGACGGCTTTCTCCGCCGTTTCCCGACCAACTTTGGTCGGAGGATTAACGTCCGCCAAAGCCATAATTTTAGAGAAAGAAAGGATTCTAGGGTTTTACTGGACCGTTTAGAAATGATCTAGGGTTTTGGTATTCTTTTCTTTTGCGTTTTTATATGGGCTTCTGGAATCTAGTTTTGGGCCAAATATTTTTATGATCGATTTTAGGCCCAATATCTGAAAATATTATAATATAAGACTTAATTCAAAATAATTAAATATATGATAATATTTTTTAAAAAATTATAAATATAATAAAATTTGTTAAAATCTATCGATGATAAATCAATATTTACCATGGTTTATCACTGATAATTCATATTTTGCTATATTTACAATTTTTTAAAAATATTGCTACATATTTAATATTTATTCTAAAAATTGTTATCCTTATAATTATCCAAAAGAATATAATATTATTTTAAAAATATCGAAAATATAATGATATCGGGGATAAAAATATGTGAAAGTGTAACTTTTTTTTTATCGTGGAATTAAGATTTTGACTGTTGATATATAAGTTATATACGTATATTAAAGTGCTAACTATATATATTATTACGTCATATAAATATAATAATAACCATCTAATAACTAATGTACATGAAAAGATAACATATAATAATAATAATAAAAAAAATAAATGGTTCTAACCAATGTTGACAATATTGAATGCTAGTTAACTAAAATATTCCATAAACACATTATTTCGTCACAAGTTTGAGCTATATATGGGATTTGAATGTGGGCAAAGTGGCTTATGAATTTGTTTAAAACCTAATTGCCTAATTCCTTTATATAAGTTTATCGTATAACATTAAAAATAATAGTATAATATATATTAAATTTTATTTTTTAATAGATATCTATATATATATATATATTACTTTAGTGAGTAAAATTTTACTATATTTGAAAATAATATTAACTTTAACGATTGTGAAAATATCGATTTTGTGAAAACTTTAATAAAAAAATAGATAAATTATTTAATGTTATGAATATTTATCAAGAAAATTATTTAAATTAATAAATAAAGTAAATTCTATATTTGATTAACTTACATGTTGGCGAAAATTTAAAACCATTTGAGTTTATCCAAATAAATAAAAAGAACACAAACATTTGAAGGTAGATTTTACTTTAAAAACTTACTATAATTAAATTTTGTATAACCCAATTGAAGAGGTAAAAATAATATAATTTAATCGACATAAAATATACAAACATTCAACCACCACAAAAAGTTTGAATCGTACATCCATACTGAATCAAACTTTTTGAAAATAATTTCATGAGATAATTTAAAACTATCGATAAAGAAAAGTGTAAATAGAAACAAAATTTTATTTTTCTAAATTTGGATTCTTACCACCCGTCTTATGATGTTCTACTCTAAGAAAAATACAACTTTAAGTAAGAGATAATATATCTTATTAAAAAAGAGTAACATATCTAATCAAATATAATTATTCTCCTATACGACGAACGTGAAAGAATCCAATAAAAATGAAATATCTCTAATCATATAGAATAAATATCAACATCTCATAATTCTATTGAAACATAATAAAAACAAATTTGACAAAAAGAGTCATTTTACACTATGGTCGTGATTTAAAATGGAGCATATAATATATGTATATATATATATATATATATATATATATATATATATATATATATATATAGATAGATCATGGGCCACTACCTCTTTCCAACATAACCCCACATTTCCAATAATCTTAAAGCAATTTGCTCAAAGTTTGTTAAATAATTATTAATTTGTTAATTAGAAGTCATAATTAAGCTAAGGACCAAAATGCAATTTTGATTAGCCAATTAAAGGCTGATTGAAACGAACTTTTTTCAAAAATGGTGAAGCACTTTGTTAAAAAGCCAACAAAGGATGTAATTATATACTATGGTCATGAATTTAACAAGCCAATTCTAAATAAATTGTCCTATGTATGTTTTACTTATAATTCAAATCCTATCTCATAAATTATTAAAAAAAAAACGACATTAAATTTTGAAGATTACTTTTATGTTAGGGACTAAATCATTATAAATTTAAAAATTTAAAGATCGTGTTGTTTTAAAATCAAGAGTATAAAAATTAAAATTATTACTAACAAAAATCGATAGGCTAAATATTATTTAATTATATAACTTTATATATCGGGAAGAATACCTAATTTCAATTTTGTCACCACTATAGCTTATTGGAACAAGTAGGTGGGTGTGGCTTATACACCACAAATTACTATATAGTAGAGGTAGAGCCAAAATAGTTATTTAAAGCTCTTGTTACTTATTATTGATAATATTAAAAACCACCCTTTATTAACATTAAATACCTAATTGAAGTTTGAACGAACAAGTTTGGTTGCATTTTTTTTAATTTATATTTTGTTTAATTATTAAAAAATTAACTTTCTTGTAAAGATAGTAAATGAACTATACATGCATGTATGAGTCAACGAATTTAACCAAGTAAAAACGCACGTGACACCCACGTAATACTAAAAGTTGAATTTATAATTCGGAGAAGAGAACTTTGCAAAACAAAGAAAAATAACTTTGATGTTTAAGTCAATCAGAGAATTGTAATTTAACCAAACGAAATAATAAAGTGTACCTACTTGACTACAACTACACTAAATACGTACACAATCCCGACCTTTGTAACCACGAAAAAGCTTAAACAAAAAGCACAAATTGGAGCTAAAAGAAAAAAGAAACCCTTGGAGCTTTGCAATGGCTTCAACATCCCTTTACACCCGAATCGAAGAAAATCGACCTTTCCAGATAGCTATGTCCAATTTGTTGGTTTTTCTAGACAATATCTATATTACATTTAGATAATAAATATAGATAATTAATGCAATGTTAATTTTAATTTAATAAAACAACCAAATAAAGATTGTTACGAAAATTAATTCTCACTCTATATAAACCATTAATTATTATTTAATAGAGTTCATCTTATGGTAGGACCATGCATAATATATATATATATATATATATATAGAGGAGCAAAATAACACTTCAATATTTATTCTAATAATTTGGAAAAGTGCTAGAAACATGCATTTATTTTATAAGTTATTGACTCTCCAATTGTAATATATATATCAAAACAGCGATGATTCCAATTGAAATTCTTAGAAGTTCAATATTTATTATTGTTTTTTTTTTTAAAGAGTTCAAACCAACACATAAGTGCTTTAATTAAAACTATTTTTTTAAAAAAATGTTCAAAGTAAAAGAAAAAGGGTCAATTGAATCAAATTTGACATAGTCACTTTCACCATTGAAAGAAAGAAATATCAAAATTATGTTATATATTATTCTCATTCTCCATTTAGAAAAAAAAAAAAAAAAAAAGTAAGTGCCCATTAGAATCCCACTACTAAATCACTTTTTCATGTGATAAAAAAAAAAGAGAAAATCTCATTAAATTTATTTTGTAAATATTGAAACCAATTTATTTAGGTAAAAATCTCATGAAATTTTAAATCTAATTTCTACGATCAATACTAAATTATTATAAAATTTAAAGTATAAGAATTAAATTGTGATGTCATAAGCTCACGATGGGCATTTCCTTCTTAACAGTCTTGCAAATAAAAGGCCTCGCAACTCCGCCACAAAGAAAGCTTCAACTTTCACCATTTTTCTCTCAACCAAATCTCCGCCGCAATTCCGATCAAAATGTTGAAGCTACCGCGGCGCAAACGATCGCCGGCGGCAGCAACGGAGGAGATTACGAAAAATGCAACGGCTATTAACGACGACGAGGCCACGGTGGCGGCGAAGGCGGTGGTACGCGTTAGCGGCATGAGTTGCTCTGCTTGCGCTGTTTCTGTTGAGAATTCCATCAAACACCTTCCAGGCATTCTCGATGCTGCCGTCGATTTCTTGAACGATAGGGCTCAAATCCACTATCTTCCTAATCTCACCGACGTAAGTCTCACTACTGTTTCTAATTATAAATTCCTAATCCATTTTTGCTTTTAGATTAGATTACTGCAGAGTTTTTTCAGTTGAGTTTCGTCACTAGGTTGAAACTGAGGCGAATTACAAGAGATTTTCTTAACAAAAACATCAAATAATACTGAAATCAAAGGCTTTCTATGGCTTCGGGCACTCGATTTGGCTCAACTTCCTTCTCAAGAGCCACTTTAGTTCATCTTTTTCTACTTCTCTTTAAACACTACCGTCGCTAGTGGTGGGCCACTTTCTACTATACTATACATTTTAGTTCTTCTAAAAAATTAACTTCTAACTTTTCTTTTCCTGGGAGATTTAATCATTCATCTTCTAACTCTTTTTGAAAAACAAAGAACAATTGTATATCATTGTCTCTTTAGTTTGACTGACGAATACTAAGTCAATTTAATGCACCTATTCACTTGTGGGTGTAATATAGAAAATTTTATAGCGTTGGAGGTACCTCTGTTGATTATTTGACACGTTATTAAATAATATATTAATTTTATTAGGTTGAGTCGACACTATTCTTAATAACCTCTAATGTGATCAACAACATAGTATATAAAATTTTCCAAACGAGAAATTTTCTCATATGCAATATTCATATCCTCAATAAATAAATAAATAAATAAATATATATTACTTGCAAGCTTAAAAGGTTTTTAAAAAGAAAAAAAGTTTTAAAAACTAAATTTAGAGGAAGATGATCATCTTTATATTTAATTGATGTGGTATAATAATATTTAGCAATTAAATGTTGTTAAAATTAGTTTAATTTAATGGTAATTCACATTAAGAACATTAAAAAATTATTGAAATGAATTTTTGCCTTCCTATTTTGCTCTCGAGATTTTAAATTGGTGGTTTTAATCTTAAAAAAATAGTAAAAGGAAGATAAAAATTGTTGGAAAATTTGAAACTATTTGTAAATATATAATTTTGTTGTCAAATTATGAATTACACTCGAGAGGATTGTGCTTAATGGTATTATTTTAAATTTTTGAATTATAAACTTAGTTAACAATGAACTGTTTTGTAAATATTTTTTGCCATATAACTTAAATTTGGATGTGTATTTTTAATCAGATAAATTTTGATTTTTGACAACCTTAACTACTAGTTATACAATAACCTATCATTTCTATACTCGCTACATTAACACTACCTTGAGATCTTCTCGTCAATAAAAACTCAACTCAATTGACATTTATATGTATTCGAGGATTAAGAAGTTTCAAATTCAAATATAACAAACAAAAATATTAATTAAATATAACAAAATTTTATATTCTGTTTGATAATAAACGCGATAAACTTTTATATAAGTATCAATAATAAATATTTTTAATCGAATGAATTTACAATTTAAAAATAAACGGATGCCCTTACTTTTGAAAAAAAAATATTAATTAATATAATATGCAATCAATCAATTACCATTATTATTAATTATTATAAGGATTCATTTTTAATCATTATAATTAATTATTTATGTTGCTATTTATTATCAATCAACTATTAATTATCTTTTTTGTAAGAAATTATATTTAATTTTTAAATTCACTTTGATCGTTTTAGTAATAATATATCATAAATCTATGAGATTTATAATGTTAATCTCATCAAACAAACGACACACAAACGCTATCTTAAAAAAAAAATCAATAGGATTTTCATATATAATACAAAATCTCACTAACACTAAACATACCCCAGACAATGTGATTAAAGGTTTAAATTTCTCACTACGATGAAATTGAAAGTTTGGGTCAAATTTGATTTTTTTTTTTTAATTATTATTGAACTTTACTTTGTTATTTTTAGTTGACACTGTTCATCCATTCAACAAATAATTAGTCTTAAAACTTAGTTGGCAACAAAAATAATGTAGTTCACGATGAAATTCAACATTTATGAGACTTTGTGCTAGAAACCAGAAAGTTCTTTTGAAATGCTTTTGATATTGTGTGTTTCTCTATATTTTCTTGTTGAGATAACAAAATAGTTCCTAATTTGACACATTTTTTTTATAGGCAGAGACAATACTTAAAGCAATTGAAAATGCTGGATTTCAAGCTACAATATCGAAGGACGGGACCGATCATCGATCGAGAGAAGTATGTCGAATCCGAGTTAATGGAATGGGCTGCAATTCTTGCTCTTCCATGGTAGAATCAGTTTTGGAAGCAATGTATGGAGTACAAAAGACTCACATTGTTTTGTTGAAAGAGGAAGCAGAAGTTCATTATGATCCAAAGGTTGTTAATTGCAATCAGTTCATTATAGCCATAGAAGATATTGGATTTGAAGCCTTACCTATAACCATTGGCGAATACATTACCAAGATTGACCTAAAGATTGATGGTATGCACAATGAAAACTCAACAGCAAAAGTTAAGGAGTCACTCAAATTGATCCCGGGAATTGACGATGTCAATGTCGATACGACATTAAGCAAAGTTACCATATCATATAGGCCTGATATAATAGGACCTAGAACTTTCATTGAAATACTTGAGTCAATCAAATCCGAGCATTTCAAAGCAACGATATATCCCGAAGATACGGAACGAGAAACTCGTAAGGAGAAAGAAATTAAACAACATTATAAATACCTTATATGGAGTTCCGCTCTTTCTATACCTGTTTTCTTAACTTCTATGGTGTTCATGTATATACCTGGAATCAAACAGACTTTAGATATCAAAGTTGTCAATATGATGAACGTCGGACATATTATCAGATGGAATTTATCAACTCCGGTGCAGTTCGTCGTAGGTTCGAGATTCTACTTTGGATCGTACAAAGCATTGCGTCGAGGTTCTGCCAACATGGATGTATTGGTTACTTTAGGAACAAATGCAGCTTATTTCTATTCTGTTTATGTAGTTTTAAGATCAGCTACATCTCCTACTTTCAATGGTACTGATTTCTTTGAAACCAGTTCAATGTTAATTACATTCATTCTACTTGGTAAGTATTTGGAGGTTTTAGCAAAAGGAAAGACCTCAGATGCTATTGCCAAGCTTAAACACTTGGCTCCAGAGACGGCGACAATCTTGACTTTAGATCGCCATGGAAACGTGATCAATGAAGCGGAAATCAGTAGTGAGTTGATCCAAAAGAATGATGTTATTAAGATTACACCAGGTGCGAGAGTAGCTTCTGATGGTCTTGTCGTATGGGGCGAAAGCCATGTTAACGAGAGTATGATCACAGGAGAAGCGAAACCAGTAACGAAAAGGACGGGGGACAAGGTGATAGGAGGAACTGTGAATGAAAATGGGGTATTGCATATAAAGGCAACTCATGTTGGATCAGAGAGTTCTTTAGCACAAATCGTTCGACTCGTCGAATCGTCTCAATTGGCAAAAGCTCCTATTCAAAAATTTGCTGACCATATCTCTAAGTATTTTGTGCCTTTGGTAAGTACTATGAAACCAATCCGTCTACTGCTTTTTAGGTTTCTGTTCATTTTTATGCTTACCATTGATCACAATAGTTCTTTTTATACATCTTTGCAGGTAATTTTACTTTCTTTTCTCACATGGATTGCTTGGTTTTTGGCTGGAAAGTTGCATCTCTATCCTAAATCATGGTTGCCTTCTTCAATGGACAGTTTCGAGTTGGCTCTCCAATTTGGGATTTCTGTTATGGTCATAGCTTGCCCTTGTGCTCTCGGCCTTGCCACCCCAACCGCCATGATGGTCGGTACCGGCGTGGGTGCATCTCAAGGTGTACTAATAAAAGGAGGTCAAGCATTAGAATTTGCTCATAAGGTATAAACTCATTCACATTTGTCTTTCATTCCTTTTCTATCAAGCTTACAACACACAAACTGAAAACGTGTTATTATTCCGTGGAAATAATATTCGAGCTGTTGTCGAAAATACATTCCTATCTTATAATACTTTTGGTCTACTCATGACTTTCAGGTGAGTTGCATTGTGTTTGATAAGACAGGAACTCTAACAATTGGAAAGCCAGTGGTTGTAAATGTAAAACTTACGAACACTACAGTACTTGAAGAACTACTTGAACTCACTGCAGCAACTGAGGTGTTTTTCGTCATCAAAAACTGTTTCGAACTTTTCGAGAGGGAATTTTGTAACTTAAATGCTATGTTCTTTGATGTTTCTTTATCAGGTTAACAGTGAGCACCCAGTAGCCAAGGCCATTGTTGAATATGCCAAACAATTCAAGAAAGAACAAAATCCAATTTGGCCAGAAGCTCAGGAATTCATATCCATTCCTGGCCATGGAGTAGAAGCCATAGTAAAAAACAAGAAAATAACAGTTGGAAACAAGAGCTTGATGATGAACAATGACATCGAAATCCCAAGGGAAGCGGAAATGTTCCTTGTCGATGCCGAAGGTATGGCGCAAACTGCGGTTTTAGTGGCGATAGATCGAATGGTGTCAGGAGTTATTGCAGTGTCGGATCCGTTGAAGCCGGGTACCAAAGAAGTTATCTCCATTCTCAAGGCTATGGAAGTGAAGAGCATCATGATAACAGGTGACAACTGGGGCACTGCAAATTCCATTGCTAAAGAAGTTGGAATTGAAACAATCATTGCTGAGGCTAAGCCTCAGCAAAAAGCAGAGGAAGTGAAGAAGCTTCAGGTATATACCATCTAAATTCTCATTCAAAAGCCTTAGATTTGTTTTGAACTCGAACGAGTCTAATCATGCGCACTTCAAATGAACTTATGGAACAATTTATCTAACCTTACAACATTTGGAAGTTAAAGAAACTCGTTTGAATCCTAGTAGATTAGTCCTTTACTAAACTCAGATGACACTAGGCCAACTAATAATGACTTAAAATACAATATCGATAAATTAATATAGAGTTACACTAAACTCGACATGACATCTTGATGTGCTATCTAGGTCTACATATATTAAAGTAAACACCTCAACATGTGACTAGAAAATTTACTATAAGGTTTAAACCCATACATTATACTTTATGAAGAACAGGAACTAAAGAACATACTTTACAAAAACCAAATGACAAACTAAACTTTTGGCTTTGACATGATCAGACTGCGGGACACACGGTGGCAATGGTCGGAGACGGGATCAACGATTCGCCTGCCCTAGTTGCAGCAGATGTCGGGATGGCAATCGGAGCCGGCACTGACATTGCAATTGAGGCAGCAGACATCGTTCTAATGAAAAATGACTTGCAAGATGTTATAACTGCCATTCATCTTTCAAGAAAAACCTTTGCTAAAATTCGTTTGAATTACATTTGGGCTTTAGGTTATAATCTTCTTGCCATACCGATCGCGGCAGGCGTCTTGTTCCCTTCGACTCGGTTTCGGCTACCGCCCTGGATCGCTGGAGCTGCCATGGCAGCTTCTTCTGTTAGTGTGGTATGCAGTTCTTTGATGTTGAAGAAGTACAAAAGACTTAAGAAGCTTGATGAGATTGAGATTCAAATGAGTGGAATAGTGGTTGACTGATGTATGTTAATTAGTGTTCATCAATAAGATGTTGTAACAATAACAAAAATCAATCAAAAACTTCAACTAATGTTCATTGATAAAGTCCAACTGAAACTCTAAATAATATAACAAACTTGTTAAAATGTCCGTATTGATTTTTTCTAGAGTAATAAAAATTAACTTAGAAGTGACAATTTAAAACCTACCATAAAAGAAACTATTAATGTTTCGATTAGTGAAAAAATATTTTGCCACATAAAATTTGTCTCAAGGATTATTTATTTGGTTTGTAAACGCATCTTGATTTTGGTTTGTTAAGTATTTTTTTCTAAAAGAAATATTTTAAAATAAAGATATTTTAAAAATAGTAAAATATTCAAACTAATGCTAAAATATAGCAAAATTCGATTAAACTAAAACTTTTTTATATTATATTATATAAATAATTTCGATATTTTTCTATTCATGACAATTCATTTTGAAAATATCTATTTTAATTTCTTAATTTTGAAACGTTATTAATAAATAAAATTAACTACCAATTCGTAAGTATGTCATAATATACATTTTGAATTTTCTTTTTTCTAATTTTTAAGTTCACTAATTTAGAATTTTTCCAACCCGAACACTAATTGATTTCTTCCCTTCTCCAATTTATCGACTTTGATTGGCTAATCAACTCAGTTTTTCGATCTATAATAGTAAAACTCAAATTTTAAATTAGTATTTTTTTTTCAAATAAAAATGAGATTTAAAAATAAGTAAAAAAGTTTAGAGAGTGAAAAAAGAGAGTTTGATGCCAATACCTCATCCATGACAAATAGAAAAAGGTTCCAGAAACTACTTCTTGATGACTTTTTAAAGCCTTCCCCTCAATGTGAAAGCATCTTCCAATTATTAATTCAATTAAAGTCCTTTCATATTCGTTTTCTTTCTTTTTTTTCTAAAAAGACATGAAAAAGGAATCTTCATTTCATGGGTCACAGTTCCCCCAATTGTCTATACTTTATTACACAAAAATATATATTTTGTCCTAACCTAAATTCATTCTCATACCTAAATTGATCTTCATTCAATAGTAATTGATAGGACCTTCTATTATTGAATTTTAAATAGGAAGGTTTTAGCTCGTAATTCCATAATTGTTATACTAAAAATAAAAAATGAATGTTACACCCCAAAATTGATAGTATAATAAGAAAAAAATGAATTATAAACATAACTTAATTGTTTTTTTATCAAGTTTATTTTTAATTATTAATCTACATATTATGAAAAATTCATACGTCTAAGAATAACAATATGAAATTCAAACACAATCAAATAAATAATCAAATTAATGAAATAGAGTGGATTTCAAAGTCTTTTGTCAAAAATAGTGGAAATAATAAAAGCTCCGGCTGTCCGCACGTGAGCTTCTCTGTTCACACTCTCCAAGTCCGAATCTGATTGGCTCTTAGTTTTAGGCTATGAAATACATAAATAAAATTATATAAAAAAAAATTATCCAACCATTTATTACACAATTTTAAATTATCAAAATATTTTCAAGTCGGTTTTTTCTCACTCAATTTTATTTCTTTTCCCCCAAAATTCTTTAAACTTTTGCAATCTAAACTTATTATAAAGATATAGGTTTTATCGACATTAATAAATATTTTATAGAGATTTTTTTAGAAATAAAAAAATTGAATAAATTATTTACGTTTTTGTATTAATACTTAGTCTATACGTATTTAAAATTTTTATTTATATTTATCGATATCTATTATTAATACTATTTAAATTTTTATTATATTTTATAAATATTTTGATTTATTATACTATATTTAAAAATATCTATTTAAAAAACCATTAACCATTTAGTTATAAATTGGCATTGTTGTTATAGAAAGATACCAAGTTTTAATTTTTGTTTCATCTATTAACTATTAAATTTGTAATTTTAGGATAAAGATATATTAATAATAACAATGAGAAACTAAATCAAAACTTTTCAACCCCAAGAAATTCAAACCCTTACGTTAGAAGAAATTCCACCAGCTAAGCGCCTACGTGGCGAAAATGCTAATTGCCACGTGTCAACGCGTCTTCGAAATTTCGGACAGGCCCCGTGGGGTCCATCTACAATTATATATACTCAGGCCCATTTTTCATTTTCCTTCATCTTCCATGTTCTGTTCCTCATCAATTCGCTCTCTTCTCACAAGAAATTTCTTCTTCAGCGTTCGATCTTTATCTTCTTCACCTCTGCTTTCAAATACCCGATTTTTTCCCGATTCCAAGCAAACCCTTTTGCATATTCTACAGTTTCCTTCTGTTACACGTTTTGTTTCACCGATTAATTCACGTTCTTCGCTTATTGCCTCGTTTTTGACTCGCTTGGATCATACTATGGCCACCCCTTCCAAGACTTCAGTCCATGACTTCACCGTCAAGGTTGGTTTTCTTCTTCATTTTTGCATGTTTTTTTTAGTTTGTTTTGGTTTTAGATCGGCTCGTGTCGAGTTGATACACTGATTTCCAATCCTGGAAATTTGGAATTTAGGGGAAATGGTTTTTTTTTTTTTTGTTCCAAGATTATTTTGGAGTGTAAGGTTATTGTAATTGAATCATATGAACAGGCACCCTTTTGAGAGAATTTTGGAGGTATGGTATAATCTAGTGCGTTAGCTTGTAGAAGTAGGAGTAATTTGTTCATTTGTGTTTATGACTTTCTCTTCAATTTAGCTGTTTCCTCACCCTTCATTTGGCTGTGTAATTAAATTGGGGAATTGGAATTCCCCTTTTTTGTGAAGCTTTACTTGATTTGCTTTCTGGGCATGTTATTAATTGCCAATTGGTTGGATTGTCCTTTTGAAAAACATTTTGAACTGCTTGTCAATAATTTTTGCCTCTGCTTACAGGATGCTAAAGGGAATGATGTTGACCTCAGCGCTTACAAAGGAAAGGTCCTTTTGATTGTCAATGTCGCTTCACAATGGTAGAGTACATTTCACTGTTGTTTCTGATACTTCCTCTATCCCAAAAACATAAGGATATCTTACGATTTTGTGTTGAAAGTATTTGAGTTGATATTATTTGACTTTGAGTTGCCTTCTTAATCATGTGAATGAATAGTTCTCTATGAACCATTATATATTTAAGAGAATTATTGGTATCACCTTCCAATATAGAAGAGAAAAATCTCTATGACCATGATGTATAGATAGAGATTTATGTCAATGCTAGATTACAAAGAAAAGAAAATGAGTAAGAGATTTATGTCCATGCTTGATTGCAAGAATGGAAATTGAGCCTAATATGAACTACTTATTATAGATTTCGACAATACATAATTATGCATATAATGAACATGGGTACAGCTACTTTGCATTGTTTTCCTTTCTTTTTAACGGTTTAGTTCTGATGCATTGCAGTGGCTTGACTAATTCGAATTATACTGAACTGAGTCAGCTGTATGAAAAATACAAGGGCCACGGTATGTTCTAAACATCCTTCAATCCTTCTCTCTTTTGCTTCAATTCATCCTTTCTTCTTCCCCATCCAAGTTCATAGTTACAACTTACAATTTACTCTTGTATTCCATTTGCAGGATTTGAGATTCTTGCATTTCCGTGCAACCAATTTGGAGGCCAGGAACCCGGATCCAACGAAGAGATTGTGCAGTTTGCTTGCACCCGTTTCAAGGCTGAGTACCCCATTTTTGACAAGGTAAATAAGATGCACATTAGACACCTTCAAAATCTTACTAGGGTTTTAGATTTGACAAGGTTGAATCAAGGGAATTATTGACCGAAGTATTTCTGGCTATAAATACTGTCATTGCTTGTTCATAACAGGTGGATGTGAACGGAAACAATGCTGCTCCTCTGTACAAGTTCTTGAAGTCAAGCAAAGGCGGACTCTTTGGAGACGCCATCAAGTGGAACTTCTCCAAGTTCTTGGTCGACAAAGATGGAAACGTCGTCGATCGTTACGCCCCAACGACTTCCCCACTCAGCATCGAGGTAAACAAATCAAACAACACCTCTTCACAACTAATTTCATAATTGAATTTGAGTACCCTATTTTATCTTTATAAATTAATCAGCTCATATTGGAACTAATGGGATGTTGGGTTTGTTTCTGCAGAAGGATGTGAAGAAACTGCTGGGAATTGCTTAAGTATCTGAAGGGCTATATTTCCCTTGTTATTTAGAAACAAGCAATGAAATGAATAAAAAGTTTATGTGTATTTGATCTGATGATGTTGTATGCATGTGGTTTCTGAATCTTGTTCTATTCCATGTATTTATAAGACTGTAAGTTAAGAATTATGTAATAAGTTGGCCGATCAGCTTTGATGTATCCCAAATGTAGCCTTTTTTGCGCTCTATTGGAATTTCTGAGCAGACAGATTATGCAAGAAAAATGATGATTTCCTTCAGTACTGTTCTTCTTATTTATTTGTGTAATTTCCTCTGTTCTTGTGCGTTCTGAACTCCAAACTTAACAGATTTTTTTTCTTCTTCTTGGATATTTTAAGATATTATCAGATGGGATTCGACCATGTTATGGGAGTTCTCAAAACATATATATATATATATACACATATATATATATTCATATATCAAATTGATATTAAAAAAATGAAAACAATAAAAAGATTTGATTCTTTTGTGGAACCTTAATGTCGATGTTTGTGTTGCCGTGCCAAATTGTTCGTATTTATATTGGAAACTACGGTACTTTTAATTATTATATATTTTCATGTGGGTTTCTATTCGTTTGTGTTTTACTTTTATATTAAAACAAGGAGACTTACTAGTTAATTTAATTTTAGTGGAAGATTGATTAATTTTCGTCAACTTTTCACATGCAAACATGTTGAGTACTCTCATAAATGTGTATATGTATAAGATAAAAACAATAGTTTATTCATTATCGAGAAAGGATTAGAATATAACGACGTTGGTCAAACAATTTCAACCATTTTCTATATACTTATAAATAATAGCAAGGGATTCAACCCATAAACGTTTTGGTTTTCAAAGTGATTTAAATTAATCACTTTCATACATATAAAATTATTACATGTTACATGAACAAAAGACATACGTATAAAGCTATAAAGCTATAAAGAATAATTTGAGATTCCTAAAACTACATATATGAAATTAACATATAAAGGGACAAAATAAAATTGCAATCTTGACCTTTTCCTTAAAAGAATATTGCAACCCAACCCTTTCAATTTTCAACTTTCTATTGGCACCTCCCCTGGTTAGTTCTCAAAAGTAGTTGTTAACTTGTTGGTATGTAGAAGCCACTCTGCTTCATGCTTGCTATTACCTATTAGTTTATACATATACTAATAATTATTGAGCTAATTATGGCCCATTCTTCTAGTTACTAGTTAGTAGTTACTAGTAATAAGCTAATAATTAAAATGGGTCCCTTCATTAATAAATTTAAGACACCACTAATTCTACTATTGATTCATTTGTCTTGTTATTTGTCTTTTAGTAATGTTATAGAAGGATTCAAACAAAGTTTTAAAACTAGAAAAAAATTGTTTTATATTTAGTTGAAAAATATGAAAACCATAGTAATATAAAGTTACGATAAAGAAAAAAGATTATTTTATGGTGATGTGTGATGTGATATTTGGAGTCAACGGTCCAATTATATCATTAGTCATTTCCTCCGTTAAAATTACAATCTCAGCTCTTGGGAGTTCGCTCTTTTGTAATTGCTATTTGCTTGCATTTGATTGAAGTTCAGCTCCGTTGGTCTTGCAATGGCTACTCAAGCTTCAAATCACCCGGAATCCATTTATGACTTCACCGTCAAAGTTTGTTCTCGTTCTCTAATTCTTCTTCTTCTTCTTCTTCTTCTTCTTTTTTTTTTTTTTTTTTGTCTGTTCCGCGACTTTTTTCCTCTCTTTCTCTGCTTATAGTTCGAATGTTTCGACAAAACTTCATTGTATTTCACATGAACTCATGGAGTGTTCTAATTGACGATTCTGGGAACTTGTCTGTGGCTGAAACGATTCTAAACAAGTGTGTTTTAGGGACTTATTTGATTCTAGTTTTGATGTTTTATTTGATTATCGAAGAGTCCAGGAGATTGTGTGGGAATCGTGGTGAAGACTAGGCCTGAATTTGTGAATTTCTCTTCTATATGAATGAAAGGGTTTTTTTTTTTTTGGTTAAATTTCAATGCATTTTTTGAATTGAATGTTAATTGTCGTTTGATTTGTTTCAGTTTGCTGGTAATTCTAGAAAAGCTTTACTGCTTCTTCTTGGCCTTTGTGCTTTATTCATAGGAAAGGATTTACTGCTGTTGATCTTAGGATGAGTTTTAGGATTACTTTCTGGTATTGATTCAAATTCATATGGCGTTTGCGTTTGCGTTGGGTCTCTCCTCTCGTGTGCAGGATGCTAAGGGAAATGATATCAATCTTAGTACATACAGGGGTAAAGTCTTACTCATTGTTAACGTTGCTTCCAAATGGTACATTCCTTTTCTTTCGCTTTCGATGTTTGCACCCATATGATCTTTAATTTGCAACAATTCTTTTGTTCTTACATTGGGTTCTACAAATAGTAACTGACATGTTTGGGAGAGATTCTCAGAGTCAAAATTACTAGTCATTTTCAAAATCGCTCTTAAAATCATTTTTAATTATCGAGAAACAATTTAACGATATGAAAATTGCAATTAAAAGTGTAGATTAAATATCAAATTAGTTTTGAGTGATAAAGTCTTGCTTCTAAATTATTTTGAAAATGAAAAAAGTGAACATCTCTCTTAAACATGCACTAACATAGTTTAAAGTTAACGTGAATGACTGACACTCTGTTGCTCCAATTTATCACACTTTGCTGATCATTTTTAGTGTATTTGCTATTATTTTTATGCCTTGTAACAGCGGGATGACAAATTCAAACTATGTGGAGTTGAACCAACTATACAAGAAATACAAAGAACACGGTTAACCTTTTATCACTCTCTTGTTGAAAATCATATGAATCTCTTATCTAGTATATTCTAGCTGGTTTTCTTCCTTTAATTCAAGAATTCTCTGTAGAATCCTGTCCTCTTTTTTTTTTTCTTTCTTTTTGTTGTCTAACGGAGAAGGAAGCTAGAGAGTTCAGGTATTGGGCAAAGTATCTGTGCTCAATACTCCAACATTTAGATTCTAGTTGAACAAATTGAATGAGTGCCTCATGTTGGTCACGAGTTGAACGCTTAGCACAATAAACCTATGTCGGGTTCTTAAGAGTATTTTGAGGGTGAAATATATACAGATGCATGAGCAATACTGAATTTGAACTTCTTTTTGTCCAGATGTTAAAGGCATTTAGAATTTGATGAGTTGGTTTGGATGTATTTTAGATATTTTGAACATAGAACATTGTATCATAAGTAAATCAAGGCTATGAACTAAAGCGAAGTGTTAGCATAAGAATCACTGAAGTGTTTACGAGTAACATATACTTAGAAATGTGTTGCTAACATTGACAAATCAACAGCTTCTTAAAGCTCCCCCCCCCCCCCCCCCCCATGAGATACTTTAGAACTCTCTTGCCATAGGAGTTATCCTTACTACCTGGTGTTTAGCATTAGCATGTTTGACATTTGCTTCATGTGGAGTAAACAATTCTTAACAAGAATAATGGCTTCTAGTAGTTTAACTTTCTCTTTCATTGAAGTTACTGCAGGTTTGGAGATTCTGGCATTTCCATGTAATCAGTTTGGTGACGAGGAACCAGGAAGTAATGATGAGATCAAAGATTTTGTCTGTAGTCGTTTCAAATCAGAATTTCCAATTTTTGACAAGGCAAGTCTAATGTTATTGTGTTTGTGTGTGTATCTCCCAAAGTATGCTTCATTTTACATTAAACCATTAAAACACCTTATTTCTCTCTACAAGATTGAAGTAAATGGAAACAATTCTGCTCCACTCTACAAATTCCTAAAACTGGGCAAATGGGGGATATTTGGGGACGATATACAGTGGAATTTTGCCAAGTTTCTCATTAACAAGGATGGGAATGTAGTTGATCGTTATTACCCAACAACAACACCTCTCAGCATGGAGGTAAACCAGCCTCCCCTTTCCCCTTGTTTTTGTCAAACGAGCATCCTCATAATTTAAACCACTTGATTTTGCTGCAGCATGATATCAAGAAGCTATTAGGCATCTCATGAGCAATGGAACGTCCAAGTGCTTGATGATGATCAGTCTCAACATCAATTTGCAACGGATTTTGATGGTTATTACAACATTGTTGAATTTTGAGTTGAGAACTTAACAACAGCGTATGGTTGGTATGATGTAATTCCAAGATTCATGAATATTATTGAAGATCATATATAATTGATCTGTAATCTATAGAATTCCACATAGACATATTGAATGGATCGAAGTACAAGTCTTTTGAACAAAATTCTAATTCCTATTCCATTCCAGTTCTGTTTCTAACCAACACCACCATATAATCCTTTTCATCTCAAGCAGAAGCCCTTGAAAAGGAAATTGAAATGAGATACTCTGATATACGACTTAAAATTACATCTTAGAACACAACATAATGTCCTATGAATCCCTAATATATATTTTCATTAGATGGAAAATTCCTGCTCAGACAAACATGCATCGTCCTCCTGCTACAGCTGCCCAACAATCTTACCCTCCAAAATACCAAAAACTCTGTCCAATAAATTCAACATTGACTTGAGAAACTTGAAATGAGGTCTCTTGCTACATAACATATGTTAGCATCAATCTGTTAACCGCTGCGAAAGAAGTCGACTCTGTAAAAGGTACAGTTCTCACAAGGTTTTGTTTCATTTACAACAACACATATGTACAAAATCAACATGTGTCTGTTGCAACATATTCATCATCCTCGCGTCAAGTCAATTCCAGTACGAGGGTTTCTCACATCGACCGAACGGGAACCGGGCCAAACACCCATTGAAGACGGATTGTAGGTTTGGGCAGATGGGGCACTCGTGGGCGAAACCAAATTATCATGGTGCTCATGTCCAGAACCATCATTGCTTTTCGGACCAGCCACCTGCTTGTTTTTTATCTTTGGACCATAAACAAAACTACATACAACTACCTGCAAGAGAACAAGTTTGATAAATAAAGATAATTTTTTAAGATTTCTTCTCATCTATCAAAACAATGGAAAGAAGTAAACATTCGAGTACTCTTCATCATTTGAATTCAACCGATGTGAGCTATTATCAAGCTAAACTATAGTAACGTATAACATGACCATCAGGTGAATTCAACCGGTGTTTAGTTTGCCTGCAAGGCCATATTGCCTTGGTAATTCAATGAGATTGTACCTGAACAGGACCAGCTGCCATAAGAACAGCGACACCGCCACCAATAACATGACCATCAGGACTGGCAAGGGAAACACTAATACCACCAGTCCTACTTCGAGGACCGCCATCTTCAGCCACCAAGTAAGAACCAGACAAGCACAATATCTGGAAATGGCCCTGCAACATTCAAACATATTTTATAACGATGAAAAATAGAATGACATGATCTCATCTAACCAGAAAATATCCATTGTTCTGTGAACAGCTTTATTGCATTATTCTCTGAAGTCATATTTAGAAGTGAATCCAAATCCAATTCAGTTTATATGGTATTCACAAAGTTTTGAGTGCTTTTGTATATATAATTACATTCGGCAGTAATCAATGTACTATGGACACTCATCTTGTTTCTAGCAATCATTCTACCTAATAATATTCTCCTATGCTTGTGAACATGAGAAAATGTGGCTGTGTACTTATAGCAAAACTCAAGGAGATGGGAGGAACACTTTTCAAGTTTTAAGAGGTCGGTTTCTTCGAGAAATAATTTGATGCGATGAATAATTGAAAGTTCCGACGATCACAAGTTTTTTAGGATGGAGACCTTGATCAAGGTACTTTGGGAGTTGATAAATAGGAGCCAGGGTGGGAAGCAAAAATGGCAGAATCAGTACTCAAAATGGAGTCTAATGAAAGATGGAGCCCAAGGTCAGTGAGGTGAAGGAGATAAGAAGTGGGGTTAAAGATGGCTTTCAGTTTGGTGGAAGTTAAGAATGCTATTTTTTCTGTTAAGTAGGAATAATTCCTAAGCTCGCTGGATGGCTGCAGCCTTTTTCTCCAAGATAATTAGATAATGTCAAGGACTACATAACGGAGACTATATCCTATATGGCTCCCTGCTTTGCTGGAATATATTGCCTCCGTTGCAGATTAAGACAAACAACAAACGAAAGAGATCATGCCATAATTGCTGTTATTGTTTAAACGAAAGAGATAAAATCACTCCCACCTTCTCGGACCAAGCAGTTTCTCCATAATGTTACAGACGACATAGATCGTCAACTCAATAAGTTCAGCACTATGCTAGTATAGAATTTACGCTCAATGCTGATGATTAGTAAACAACAAAATTCTACAAATAGCAGTGCTTTCCACTGTCTCAAAACTCTTGCCAACCAATACATCTTTGCTTCCATGCGCTCCAATTTTACGAGTCTCGTTAGTTTTTCACTAGTGTTATGTTGCCTCACCACTTTAAGGAACCCTCCTCCACTTCAGCTTAGAAACCCGCCACTTTGTGATCCTCAATTGTGTACCTCTATAATGAACAATTGGCTAAATACGGGGATGCTAAGTGCATGAGCCGTGCAAAACTAAATGTTTTAAAGTGCATGATTGAGATGTTTTCTTCCATGAAACAAAAAATTAGCCCAACAAAAGAATCCCTCAAACTATAAGGGACTCCAATCGAAAAGGATTAAGCCCAAATGATGGAAACAAATAAATTCAATAAAAAAGTCCACATAAAGGTGCTAAACTTAACCTAACCTACTCGACTCCCAAACCTCCACCAAGGATTATGTCATTCCACTCCATCCAAATACTGTATTATTTTGTTGTTCCTCTCCAACCAAATATTGTAGAAGGAAAAGCACACCTTGCCACAGGAATCAGCTCTTGTCCCTCACTGGAAGGTCCACCAAAACATCCTCCAACATCTCCCTAAGCATTGTTACTTCACAATTGACCCCAAAAACAAGTTTTAAAAATTGATGAGCTATATTGATTGGTTTGTATAACAAAAAAAGAAAACTCCTTTTGAGCTTGTTTTAAGTACTCTAAAGGTTGAAAATTATACTGAGCTTGTAAGTTTCTCTTCTGCAACCTTGTTACTTCACAACACTCAATATAAGCCCCTTTTCTCCTTAAAGCCCTAGAAGGCCAAAATCTTAAAGATGACTATTTTTTTTTCTGAAAGAATGAACACCACTGACTTTATCCAGCGCACTTGTTGGTGCTTTGGCTCAGTGCTTGCATTGAGCACGTGGTTCACATTCTTCGAGGTACCCAATCATCCAGAAGAATTGAGAGAGATTCTTGCAGGTATCCAGTTCAAATTTATCTTTTTATAAGAAACTGATGAATCAAGGGATGAAACTTACAGACAGTCGAAGAATATTTGCTTTCTTTGTAAGAGAACTCTAATAGGAAGATCAGAAGACCATCTACTGAACTATAGACTACAGCATTGCAAAGCTTTTTCAGATCAATGACACAATGAACTTGAATACACACAGTTAAAGAACAAATGACTGATTTTCTTCAGGAACTTTTTGCAATGAGAACTGGTATATAAAACAAGTTATCAACCAACTAAAACTCCTAATGTTGGTCACTCATTTACTGGACGCAAGAAAACCCTCTGGCTGGCAATTATTCGAGCTTTCTTTTGGTTTCTTTGGGGAGAATGAAACAAGCATCTCTTTGAAAACCATTTTTCTAGTTTTGATCTTTCTCTTGATTTGATTATTTCTACTGTGTTGTACTGGTGCAAAACTAAGCACCCTTTTAAGTTCTTCAGTCTTTCTTATGTTTTCTCTCGTTGGCATCTTTTTCTGTAATCATCTATGGGTGTTCGGTCTTTGCCCCTTATTCCATTCTATCAGTGAAATGTTTCCCTTTAAAGAAAAACTAAAACTACCAAAATTTTGAAAGAGAAGGCAAGTTAGCTGACAAAAATATCAATTTTTTTAGGAACTTGTATAGTACTTCGACACTTGAAAGAAGATTGATTTGAAGGATACAGGAAACCCTAGATAGTGTTTGATATTTTTTTGGCACAAAAAATCATTTTGTGGTTGAAGCTTATTCAAACACAAGTTGAATCAAGTTCAAAGTAGATTGAAGATACATCATAAAACTACAGTGCGTTTTTTGGAGATCATTTTCAAAAGGCAACTGTGCACAAAGGTAATGTATTGGTGAGGTCATAAGCAAAATGTTATGTACAAAAAGAAAAAAAGTAATCTCAAATTCATACCTTCTAATAAAGAGTTCAAGGGCCATAAATTGTCAAACAGGGGCAGAGAAATCAAAGTGTGGTTTTTCAATAAGAGAATATGTAAAATCAATTTTAAAAAGATTATTCAACCTCATATGTGACGCTCACGCCAGTAGATGCAGGCTGACGTAGTGTTACGGAAGAAACAGTGCCATTTCCAGACAAGACACAAACAGCCCTTGGCCTCTGCTGTGCAAATGACAATACTTTTGCTACAATGTCCTGAAAACAAAGATTTAGGTTCAAATGCTTTAGTTTCCTTTCTTTTTCTAGAGTGGGGAGGGGGAAAGAGAGGAAGCAACTCAAGGCTTCATTCGTACTGTTCCCTCCTATAAATATCACAACCTCAAGAAACCAAGAAAACAAAAATAAGATTTACTATAAAATGTAAGAGTAACCATTTTCAGCCATCTTAATGGCTCCATATTTCAAGGGATTCAAATTAAATGACTCAAAAGTACAATCAAACTATGCCTTGCAAATCAGAATGATTAGTCCACACGATCATGTGTACAAAATAACTGTTCTAGTAAAGCCTACCACTGAACTCATATTTCACTTAAAATTGGTTGTTTAAAAAATTAAAAGCACGTGAGAATAGCATACTTCTCCAGCTCCAACGTGAATAACATGTGGGGCAAAGGCTAGTCCAGCCGAATTGTTCATCCAATCACCTGAGAAAAGAGAATAACATCCATATCCAGAATTTAAACGCAGGAGTGCATATAAAATTCATAGAACTCAACATGAAAGAAGGAAAGAACTGTGCTGAAGTGAATAATCATGGCCATGATCTTTCTCCTCACGTGATAACATTTTTAAGAGAATATAAACCTTATGGCAATCCAATAAACTAAAACCCAAGAACCAAAAACGCATGAGGACTTATTTTAAACAAAGGCCAAGATGTGACAGATAAAATTCTTAAAAGGTTGATCAAACATAAACATAAAGACCAAATAGAACAAGAAAGTAAAATGTACCAAGGAGAGCTAATTGTTGTTTCCTCCCAGAACCAGGTGGCCGCCCTCGTCGTCGTCTGGGAGTAGATGAATTCGAACCTGGAGTGAGCTTAGAACCAGCAGACATGGGAGACAAACCCAACGAGACCTGCCCGTCTGGGGCATATTTCCGGGGTCTCCCTCTCTTCTTCTTTACAGGTTCACCAGAGTTAACTCCAGCTGAGACATTGATACCCATCCCACGAAGATAGTTCGAATGTGATGGCTCAACGGCATACGTTGATCCAACTGAGTTGCCTCTGAGATTTGAGTGAGACAAAACACCCTGGTTAGCCATCGGCCGGAATACAGGGGAGGCATGTGATCCAGCCGTAGGAAGCCCCGATCCAGAGCCACCAACCCCTCCTCCCCTATGTATGTAATAAGAAGCAGAGCCACCAGACAATGCCATGCCTTCCCTCCCATCCATTCATTTACTTGCAAGAATAGACTCACTAAACAAAGTCTTGTGTGGTTCTTAACAACCAAGAAACAACTTCTTTTACAAAACTGGCGTTTTCAGATAACTTTAAACCCCAAATCTCTAACCATAACAGAACAGAGTAGATTCCCAGTAAAAAATTTCAAGACCCAACAGGCATTTTCTGATGAAGATTTGTTTTTACACGACACCCTCGTTAGAAGTTGAAGAGAACATGTGAAGAAAAATGTCAAGACTTTCAAACTACCAAACGAAAAGAAGCAACAGAAAGGGAGGGGAAAAAAAAAACGAAGCCGCTAGTATCCCTCTTCCAAAGAACACAAACAAAAGAATCAAAACAAAGGGTTTAGCAAGGGTTTAACAAGAGAAGGAGAAAAGCAAAACCCAGAACTAAATTTCAACTTAAAGTGAAAAAGAAAATAAAGAAAAACCAAAAAATGAAGCTGAAACTAAAAATGGGTTTCACCCCAACACAGAAAGCAGTGATGAGAAATGTCAGTGAAATGAGAAATGCAGAGAAATTAGAAGTAAAATCAGAGATGGGTGCAAAAAGTATGGAGATTGAAGAAGGGTTAGAATGAAAAAGAAGGAGTGAAAGAAAAATCAAACCCTAGATTCAAAATCTAGGGTTTTGACAAGAGAAATGCAGGAGGGGGGGTGGGAAAAGAAGAGAGGAAAAGGGAAACAAAGAAAAGACAAAGAAGGGGGGGTGGGGAGGGCTGGAATGGGAGGAAAATGAATAGAAAAATTTGAGCTTTTGAATTAAAGTTGAATATTGCCTATGTGTACAACAGTACAAGTGTGAGTGAACTGTGTAAGTATGAAGTGAGTGAGAGAGAGAGAGAGAGAGAGAGTAAAGCCATTGTCTTTATCAGTTTTTTTCCTCTTTTTTCTTTCTTTATTTATTTTTCTTTCTCTCTCTTTTCCATTAATCTTAACTTAAAATATCAATTTAGTTTGTCAATTTCACTCTTGGTTTTGGTGGTTGAATTTTATTTTTGGTATTTCAAAAAGATCTTAAATGAAGCATCTCAAAAATAATTTTAATATTATTTTAATTTTTATATTTTTTTCCTTTTTTCATTTCGATCCCATGCTCCATTTTAGTTTATATACTTTTAAGTTTCTTTTCGTCCTTATAATCTCGAAATATTCATTTCCATCAAAACGGTCACTTTTATTAAATTTTAGGACGAAATCAAACCAAAGCTAAAAGTAGAACAATTAAAATAACATTTCAAAAGTATAGAAATCAAAATAGCAACTAAACCATAATTTTAGTACAAGATAATAAACCATATGTGTACATGTTTCCCAAATTTATCATAAATAATGTTATAGATAAAAAAAAAAAAAAACAAAAAATCAACATAAACTAGCATTGGATTTATTCAAAACATCATGACTAAAATTAAAAAAATATATAAACTAAAATTTAAACCAACATAAAAAAAAAAAAAAAAAAAAAAAAAAAAAAAAAAAACTAGGGGGGAGAAAAGTAGTATTTTAAACTTAACTTTATGATGATGATTAATATTATTTGTTAATAGTGATTTTATTACAAAAGAGTGATATTGGGGTGGGGGGGAGTGTGTAAGTAATGTAGGCTTCAAAAAAGAGGGGAAGAAAAGGGTAAATGGGAATTGGGAGAGAGACATTGTTGGGTCCACCAAATTACCAAATCCATTGGTTGTACTTATCAGTCTCTATTTCTTTTTTCTTTTTTCTTTTTTCTTTTTTCTTTTTCCTTTTTCCTTTTTCCTTTTCTTTTTCTCTTTTGAGAAAAATTTTCAATTTTACACTAAATTTGTTAACTTATATCACTTTTAACTTTAAGTTTTTTTTTTTCAAATTACACCAAAATGAAAATAATTCAAACGAGGTAGTGCTCGTACTATCAACTTTTAGATCATATGTTCGATTTTTTCATCTCACACTTTATTTAAGTATCTGTGTTCAAAATACAATATGTAGCATTTTTTATTGTTTGTTAATCTGATAAGTTTTGTTTGGTTGCAATTAATAATTTTTAGCAAATTTATTCAAAAGTTAATTTTGTGCTAAAGAAATGAATTTTGTAACACTTTTGATTAAACTAACAAAAGAAAATGAACTGATTATAAAACTTTCGATCCTTATATAAATCTAGGATTTAGTTCAATGAAATTAAAAGTTTAGAGCCAAAATTGATGCAACTGAATGTAATTTACTTTAACCTTTATATAAGTTTAGTATTTAGTTCGATGAAATTAACAGCTTAGAGTTAACCTAACCTAATTGTTCAAGCTTGAATTTTCAACATTCTTTTGCATTAAAGAAAAAAGAGAAGAGAAGAGAAGAAAAGAGCCAAGTTTCTTACCTTGTATGGCTATTTTACCTTGTAGTGTTATAAATAAATGCTTTTGATGGTTTAGCTTTACATTGCCTTTGGTTTTGGTATGACCATTCTCATGAAAAATGAGTTTGGACTTTGGTTGGGCAAAAAAAAAGGGAGGGAAAGAAGAAAGTGATTCTAGTTTTAGCCTTCAATATTCCCTCCTCCTTATACTACATTGGAATTCATAGAGTTTGCAATGAGAAAAAACAAAAGGTTAGATAATACATAATTTGAGTAGTTAATTTTCCTCTTTGAATTTAATTTTTATTTTTAGAAAAGTGAATGTAATTGAGATTTCACTGTCTTTGTTCCATCGACTTGTTTTAATTATAATTTGTGTAAAGGGATACATAAACATCTGCGTATCTTGAAAATTAGTGTTACTCTAAAATAAATTAATTGAGAGTTTTTTTGAAACAATATAGAATTTGACATGATTTTAGCACATCGACAAGACATTGATTTGTAAAAATGTGTTATTTAAATGAATTTTATAGTATTTTTAAAATTGCCTACGTCTTCCCATTTTTCCTAAATGTATAAATAAAGTCAGCTTGCATTATAAAATTATTGTAAAGGATAAAACCGTTGAAAATATTTACAAACTGTAACAAAATTTTAAACTTTATCCATAATAAACATTAATAAACGATAATAGATTTTGGTTTATTGAACTATATCTGCAAATGGGTTATTTCACAATTTAGTATAACAAAAAAGAATTTTTTTTTAGAATAATCTCAAAGTTCAAGATATTTTTTGGAACAAATTTCAAAATTCAAAAGTAAAAAAAGGAACTTTTCAAAGTATAGGAACACATAATTGAAACCTACTTCAAAGTTATGGTATACTTTTTAGAATAAAATTCAAAATTCATGGTAAGAATAACCCCTTTCTTTTTCTTTTTGTTAATGGCGTAATTAAAAATTACCTCAAAATTCAATGTATTTTTTAGAATGAATTTCAAAATTCAATGACCAAGAAAAACAAAATTAAAGGGCACATAATTCAAAAGAGAATTCAAAATGGTTGAAAACATGTATGAAATATACCAAAATTTCATATTTTATCAAAAATAGATATCGATAATTATTAATCACATCTAAAATTTTGTTATATTTTATAAATATTTTAGTTTATTTTGCTATATTTAAAAATAATTATTTATTAAATTGGTAAAATGGGACCAACGTAACTAATTAACTATAAATGATCAATCTACCCTCAATAATTTACCCAAAGTGATAGAATAACAAACATTTGCAATTCAATTTAACCCCAGTCTAATGAATTAATGTTACAAGACCATGTCTTGATTAGAACTTAAAACTTAATGTTCACTTGTAAAACATAGAATGTATGTGATTCTGCTTCTCTAGTGGTTTAATTCTGAAAACATAAATCAATTTGCTAAAATTTTGTAATGTTTGACAACCATATAAATGAGTTTTCTTTTCGTATAGAAGATTTAAACTAAACGAGAAAACCATGCATGTCATTAAAATCTCCCTATCACTACTCTCACTCTAATTAGTTTTTCTCACACTTTCTATTTTTCACAATTTTGAACTTAGGGTTTTTTACTCCACGCTCAATTTCTCATTGCAATACAATAGCAAGGGCAACTATCTCTTGAAATCGATTTTCCAACCAAACATTTGCTTGTTGGAGCAAAAATCGATCAGTCGGTTTTGGTCTGTTGGTCAGTTTTATTCTTTAAAATATTTTAAACAAAAATTAGATTTGAATTTTTTCCAAGACACCGACCAACCCTTTTTATACTCCAACAAACCTTCTTTGGTTCGATCGATCACCTTGATTTTTCGATCTATCATGTCACCATTAACAAGAGCAACAGTTGAGAGCCCCACTTTCTATTCAGACATAAACAAAGCTCAACTAACATAAAATATGTCATTGATCAATAAATTAACCATTCAGCACATTCACAAACATAAAAACAATTGAAGCCATTTTTAAAACAAGAGGTTGATTTGTAATATAGACAAACTATACGGAACAATTGTTGTCATTAGCAATAATTTAGAAATAAACAAACATGGAAACAAGCACTCGATAGAATTCCCCCAGGAAAAAGTCTACATAAAAGGAACCCCATTAGCTGATTAGTCGACTGTGAGCAGATAATTCACCCTTTAAAGATAAAATTGACAATAATATCAATTCATCAATGCCTATCCATCGCCAGTTCAGAACCGAGAGCTTCAAAACAAAATGTTCCATCCTCTACTAAGAAGGGAGCATCGATGTCTGCATATAATTATCAATGTATTAAATCATTTGATGGTGGGAACAATAGATGGAAGCCTAAAATTTGAAGGCAAAGTTTAACACAAACTGTCCTTTAGAAATTGCAAATATCACCGACCTAGATAATAAAATAAAATTTTCATTTGTGATATTTGAACTTAAAACGTTTGGGACGTTGAGTTAATTATTAGTCGATAGGTTATAACAGTTTATATTTAGAATGCAAATTATTTTAGTCTTATTTAAAAAGAACTACTATTGTTCTTCGAACACAAACATTGAGTTGATTATAAAACACCGCTTCACCCACTCAAAGTCGAGGGCCCAAACAACCTCTTTACTAATTTTCAGTGGTATATGAATTTCAAAACTAATACTTT
The DNA here is from genome assembly GCF_025177605.1 of Cucumis melo. Lineage (NCBI taxonomy): Eukaryota > Viridiplantae > Streptophyta > Magnoliopsida > Cucurbitales > Cucurbitaceae > Cucumis > Cucumis melo. The sequence continues at coordinate 23,381,811 of NC_066865.1, forward strand.
TAGGTCTAGAAATATACAAATGACATATTCAATCTAGGATAAATGCAGTTACTGACTAGTCCATGAAATATGAAATTTGCTTCTAAATGGTCAATTATACATTAGAAACCAAGTTGAAAACCCACTTTTCTAGTCACGGTAAACATTTATGAACAAAAGGACATTTTTTAGTTCAAAATTTAGAATTTTCAATTTTCAAAGAAAGCAACTTCGTTGACAAACAAGTACCTGATCCCATATAGTCCACATTACTCTACGTCTCGCTCAATTCCGGTCTTCTGTTAAAATAATCCAAGTAACCCTGACATACGCTACCTAATTGTTAATACACTGAAGCTTCTATTGATATTTTAATATATTATTCTTACATTGAGAAAATTGGATAATCATTTCAGCTGCCAACCTTATCAAGATGAAAGTTTAAGCAAAAGAGAGAAAGAATTGTAAATTACCTGAAGTATTCCAACAGCAGCAAATTTGTCCAGCATTGTCTTTGACACAGCGGGGAGCAGGTTTAATGGCTTTATCATTTGTTCCACATTCTGGGTATAGATAAAAAAAATCAGTATATCACAAATATAAAATTCATTGTTGATGAAATTCAATGTAGCAGTAGCCTATTCCTAAGTCAGCACCACGTAAAAGAAAATTTTAACAGGTGACATAGACAATTCAAAACACAATCACACTCATTTGACCAAGTTGGTGAATTCAACGGAGACATGGACTGAGACATTGAAAGGCATGCCGCATATGTCACACGACAAACCGGAAGGGCTTGCTAAATTAGATGCACTAACCTTTGATGTAAAGCCCTCATCCCAAAAAGTATATTTTACGCCTTCAAGTTTTCCAGTTTTGCAAAGGTCATCGATGAAGATTTTCACTTGGATAGCCTGTAAACAGAACAATATAATATCAAGTACAGATAAGAGTCAATAATGATGTTTCTGAAGAGATAAAGAACGCACTTCCGTGTTTTTCCGTAGTCTATCGAAAGGGTACCCAACAATGAACCCCGCCAGGGAAAATTCAGAGATCTGAATACACAAACCAGAAACAGCTGTAAATATAAACAGGATGGAGATGACTGAATGTTGAACGAAAGAACAACATTAACAATTCATTATCATATATTGAAGTTTAAAGGCAAATACATTGCGTAACACATCTCAGGAAATGCGTTAAGGAAAAAGGTAAAGTTAAAGCTATGCAACTACAAAGCAATCCTGGTGTCATCGTTAATAAATTCCATTTCGACACCTAAAGTGGTACACACCGAAAAAGTTCTCCCTGAATTTTTTTTGCACCACCCTTAAATCATTCTTTATCATTTAGGATTGCATAAAACAACATTCTACCAATCTTCATAGGAAAGAAAAAGATTGTGTGTGTGTAGAGATAGATAGATAGATAGATAGATATAAAGAGAGAAGAAAGTCTCAAGTAAATTAAAGTTCTACCTGCAGAATTTTGTTCACCCTTCAATCATTGTTTATCATTCAGCATTTCATCAAATAACGTTCTACAAATCTTCATAGGAAATAGATTTTTTTAAAAAAAGATACTCCCTACAGATTTTTGTGGCACAACCCTTCAGTCATCGTTTATTCAGCATAGCATCAAATAACCTTAAACAAATCTTCGTACGACGGAAAAAAGATAAAAGAAAAAGAAAAGAAAATCTCAAGTAAATTAAAGTTCTTCCTACAGGATTTTGTGGCACCAACCTTCAATCATTGTTATCACTCAGCATTGCATCAAATTACATTCCACAAATCTTAATAGGAAGTACAAAGTAAAAAGAACCAGAGTAAAAGGCCTCACCAATTTCTGAAAATCCTCAGCCATCAAATCCATTGTGTTCTTCTTCCTTAACAAAACACTGCAACAATGGACAACAACTAACACTGGTCAAGTTTGGTTAACTCCAGCTTCAGGCCCATTACTCCCAATCCCTCACACAAAACCCCATCATGAACAAAATACCTAAGAGGGGAAGCGATTTTATTATCTGGGTCAGATACGGCTAAACCAACATACTTATCACCAACATCCAAACCAAGCAAACGGCTATGTTTAAGTTCATCTCTCTTCAACAAATCACGAAAAAGTATCGACGGCTTCACATACTTCATCTTGTATTTCTATTTAATTCATACAAACCATTATCAGCTTCGCGCCTTTGAGGATCAAAACGTACAATCGGTGCTGCACAATCAGACTCATTCGCAATCGAATGTGACACAAGACTCGATGAAGCCCGAATCCTTCCGATCCCTCGGTTCGATTAACTGCTCGAAGAAATCACAATTTTGATTTGAATTTGGCAATGATGGGTCCCTTACAAAAACCCTGAATTCATTAGGCCCATAATCAAGCCCAACTGTCACTTGGGCCCAAATCTTGTACCTTTGCAGTTATACAAACTAGGCTCAATTTTAATACGTATATAACACCTTACAGAAATTACAAATAATAGTACCAATATTTACGATTATCATCTGTTAACGATAGACTTCTATCATAGTAAATTTTAACAAATTTTGTTATATTTATAATTTTTTAAAAATATTGTTATAACTTTAATTATTTTGAATCTAATTGTTATATTTACAACCAAGAAAATCTTCTATTACAACTATTTGTATCCATTTAAACCTTAAACTAATAGTTTTATTAATAATTTGAACTTAGACTCTAAAAATTACATCCATTTAAACCTCAAACTAATAATTACATTAATTTAAGTTTCAAATTTTGCAAATGTATCAATTTAAACCCTCAATTATTTTTTACTTGGACACACTTATGAAAGTTGATGGATTAAATTAATACATGTTTGAAAGCTCAAAGTTTACATTTATGTAACTTTAAGGTTTAAATTGATACACTTTGTTTAGGGTATAAATTGATATAATTTCAAAAGTTTAAAGTTTAAACTAATACAATTATTAGTTTAATGTTTAAATTGATACAATCTAAAGTTCAAGAGTATAAATTGATATTTGTCCTAAAAGTTATTTAAAATTTTCTCTCGATCATTAGAAGTTTAAATAGGAGTGAGCATCAATAGTTCGAAATTAATTCTCCAACCAAACTGCCACCAAACTTACTATGATCGATTTAGTAAATATTCAAATCGACTCCAACCACGAAAGAGTACAAACCGACTGTTGGTCAATCAACTCATCATTCGATTTAGGTCAATTTAAACTTTTAAATTTCTTTAAAAAATTATTGGTTTGGATTTTTTTCAAAACGACGTCAATCAAACTCATCTTTATCTTCGATCAATAAACTTTGGCTCAATTGTATTTGATCAATCTACTCGATGTTTTAGTCTATCAAACTCACCTATGAGTCTAAATTTGGGTATTTCAATATATCATATTTTCATGATAAATTTTATTTTAAATAATACATTGCTTTTATTATTATACATATTCCATAAGTATAACAACATTCAAATGTTCGAACTTTTTATTACACTTTTGCTCACTAAATCAACTGTGAATATGGTTACCACTTACCCTTTCAAATTCAACCACTCAATCCTCACCCTATAATGGTCGAACTAAAAATGTAGTTGGAATTAATTTGGCATCAAATAATTGAAAATTGGGTGGCCTTTCAAATTCTAAACATTATAAAACCTACCTAATTTATTTTCAACTATAAAAATTATAGTATTTTATATGATCTTTCTAGTTTGAGAAACCACTTTTTTTTTTCACAAGAATGCGTAATTGAACCATCAATCTTTGAATGTTTTTTATATTACAACAAACGTGGAGTATGAAAAATTGAACCTACAATACCAAGAGTTAATACCATAAGACAATGACAAAATACAATTGAATTACTGTAAGCTTGGTACTTGTCAAATTATAAACTAAAATAAACTATTTCAAATTTTGTTCATTTGAATCATCACACTATCTATATTTGTAAGGGGTCAAAAAAAAAAAAAAATTTGAAGTTTCGGGAAAAGTGACCCTTAAGAAAATAATAAGGCCTTTACTATTCACTTCTTTCATAAACATAAATTCAAGACTATCATGGGCTAGCGAAAATTTCAAGAAATATATACAAATTATAACTCATTTATTTGATACCTGTCTAAACTATTTTCACTAACCATAACCATATATCCCATCATCTGGGACTAGAGCTGGAAAAAAAATTGACTGAACAGCATATTAAAAATTTCCCCTTTCATATTATTGAGCTGAAAGGTAAATTGATCATATGAACAATTGAATCAATTGAATGACTTTTGGTTAAACTACCTACCTCCATGTATCTTGATTATTGTTTTATGAGGGAAAATGGAGAAAGACTTCCAAATTCTGCTCTCCTTCTGGTTACTCTCCTAAAAGGCTTCCTATTTTGCCACCATAAGCATTCCATTCCACTTGAGGACCTGAATTCTCTATAGCAATCCGTCACACTTCGAACTAAGTTTCGCTTTGTTTTCTTCGGTTTCGATCTCCGCTTCGTGTGTTGAGGAGAAGGGGTCTTTGGCTCCACGAATTTTGCACCAGTTTCACTGTTAAAAGTCAGACGATAAAACCAACCAACAAACGGTCAAATTATTGAACAAACACTATTGGCACACAACATGGCTTGATTTAATTGAGCCAGTTCAAGACTGTTCAGATTGAAAAGAATTGCTCAGAGACTCAGCAGTCAAACATTTCCCTAATACTCCCCCCTATGGCAGGGTTTAAAAAGAAAGAGCAAGACTTTTCAAACAGAGATACATTGAAAACCAAGAAAACATCAAATACAAACTTCGATAGTTTGTTAGAGCTCTGGACGAATTTTGTTAGAGCTTATGGAACGAAAGAAACCAAAGGGTCTTTTTCTTTCTGATCATGAGAAATCAAAGCGTCTTCAAAGATAACAAACCCTTTTCAATAGTTTTTTTAGTTGCCTTGGTGTAAATGGTCTCTCCTATATTTAAACCCGATAACTTTTCTTCACCTATATCCCAAATGGTGAGGTTTTTTGTAACTTCATTGAATTGGGTCTCCCCATATTTTGTAATCTCAAATTTTCGATAAAATTATTTCTTGAAAATACTTGAAATTAAAATTGATGAAGAAATTTGACATGGTCAGAACTCTTACCTTTCATATTCCGTAGATAGCTGAATCAACATTTTATTGTCAACTTGCGGTTTGCAAGCAGGGCAAATGTATACCTTGGGAGTAGACTTTATCTTGACACAATCAAAGTGATACCATTCTTCACAAATATCACAAGCAAGCATTGGCCTGCGATCATTTGGCTTGCGGCAAATGCAATAAAGCATACTTCGATTTCTTAATAACTGCACACATAAGATAAATGAACTAAGCACCAATAGACACATATTCTCTCATTTTAAAAAAAAAAAGGGATACATGTTCTCTTTTATCTCCTTTCAAATATGAAGAAGAGGTTGCCAGAATGAATAGCTGATACCTTGAGCTCCCTCTCAAGGTATGCAGGTAAATTTTCACCCTCTTCGATCAATTCAAAAACTTTCTCCAATTCAAGGGCCCCACAGTCGGCTGAAATCTGTAGAGAACAAAAGATGATAAAGTCTAAGAAGACAAGGTGGGGAGAACACAAACATATCAACATTTCACGGACCTTCCTTGCAAGACTTCTCCACTTTGAGCAAACAATCTTCACTTCCGAAAGCTTCCGTCTGTAGCAATCTTCCGGCAGAATGCTTATCACAGATCCCTGTCACATGTTACTGAAGTCAGTATTCAGAATTTTACATAACAGATACTCTTGCCATCATAATTATCTTTCGTCCAGTTTGGCCAAAATAAAAATGGCATGAAGGACTATTTTCCCATTTTCCCAACAAATAAAAATATTAGAAGATGAGAAAATAAGCTAAAAACCATGATTGATCGAATAAGGATTCATTTCATTTGCCATGCTTGTAAAGTGCATGCATGTGCATCATAGCTTAATGAACTATAGATCTGCTTAGAGAAATGTTGAGCAGTTAACAGCATCTCACCAAGCCCATTAGAGAGACACGCACTCACCCAATGTATTTGGGGCGATTCTAAAAATTGTATCTTTAAATTAAAATTTATAAAGGATTTCTAAAATCGCTGCAAGTCAAGTAGGAACTTTGAACTCCAACAGTGATAAAATGTAAATTGCTATACAATTCTCGGCCTTTCAGCTGAGAAGAAGTGTAGTCTAAAATCCCAAACTTTGTTTTCAACCACGTTATGTATTGAGTTGTTCACCAACACACTGTTTTCATAATTGCTAAGTTTCAAAGGTGAGTAAATAAGATTTTCTCACCATCTAGCTATCTCATATTTATCATACGCAGTGCAATTTAAAAGCACCAAACTTGCCAACAGCAACAAGTTTTAGAATGCTCCAATAAACCGTAGAAACTGGAGCCTAAACAAGCATACCTAGGCATATGAACGTGTTAGTAACCACAAGGTTTGTGGTTTGAAAGCCCAACCCAGTTGTACACAATATTTATATATCATGATTTAAAATCCATAAAAACTGGAAATACCTCTTCGAGAAGCTCCAGGACCTGTTGCATTGTTGGTTTTTCAGAACCTTCAAGAGCTTCCTTGACTCTAAATCTCCACGAGTTCCTCAATAGTTCCATTTCAAGGCCACGCTTACCTTCATGATCGTTAATGCCTGCAACGTCCATAGCCTGTGACAGTGAACTACAATCATTTAAAAAATTACACCCATGTAGTATTTGTTTTCTGCTCTCCATGTTTCTTGGAACTTCACAAATATTGAGCAGTATGAATAATTTAAAAGGAAAAAGAATCACCCAACCTTTAACACTACAGTTAACCTCTTGCAAGCAACACTAAAATCTTTATCATTACAACGTGATGAGAAGTCCAAGGCTTCTGCCAAGTGAGATTTGCATACTAAAGCCTGCTCTATCAGTTGCTTTAATACATCCTCCTCTTCCAACCTGAAAATAATTTAAGACTAAGCATCAAGAAATTGGTTTTCACAAGACATATTAACATTCACACGGTTGCATCATAAAGAAACACGTAGAGAAACCTCTATTTAAAATGATATGTGAATTACATTTGCACGTATCTACTCTCGAGAGATCAAAGAAAAATATTTTAGCACTAGAATACAATTCAACATTCAAGTCTACATTGCGGAATATCTCAATTAAGTTTTGTCTGAGCATCAATTTAGGAAGATATCCAACTTCCTGCAGATAAATATTGTTTATACTACATATTTTGTCCCTATACTTCGTATTTTGTCAACTTATTTCTTGAACTTCAAAACAATTCAATTACTAGAAATTATGTTTACCTTTAATTAGCACCATTCAGGGTGGGGAAAGAAAGGAGAGGATAGATGCAACCTTCTATTTTCTATTTTTAAATGAGGTGAAAAAGATTTCATTAATCTAGAATTAGGAAGAAATAGAATTGAACAGTACTACCATTAAGGCTTATAAAATAAGGTAACATTGTTCACACATGGTATCGGGAGAAATATGCTTTGCGGAGTTGAACTTGTGTTGATATTGATTATGATGCAATGTGGTTCGTTCTCTAGTATTTGATCCTTTGATTCTCTCTTGGTTGAATGTCTACGCTTTATTTGAATGTTTTTCAACTGAGAAGAACTCCTCTATCTGGTGGGATTTATGGGTTTGGGCTCTGTTGGTCCATGGATCAAACCCATGGCCTTAACAACAAGGATTTAGGTCATATTTAGTATTTGGGTTAAATTAAACTTATTTTTGGGCTCAATTGAACTTTAGCCCAAATAAATAATATTTAATTGGACTAAAATAATTAACTTAATCTAACAGATGAAAGCATATTTATGTCTTAAATTTCAATTTGGAACATATGTCAACTTTTAATTAGTTCCAAATTCAATTATTTGTATTTTTCGCCGTTAATTTGGTAAATGATTGGCAATTTGTGATTGGTCCAAAATTTCTTGTTCAACAAACATATTTCAAGTTTGTTGAGTAGATATAACAGGGTCTACAATTAAGACCCTCTTTAGTAGATTCACCCAATCAAACGGAATCAGCAAATACTTAGCAGGTAAAATTGTTTATGTACTTTTTTATAAGAAACAGAAAATTTCATTGAGACAAGCAAAGGAAACAGCCTAGTCGAGGGATCCCTCCCCAAGAGATGCTTTCAATTGTTAAAAATCATAAAAAGACTCAATAGTATTTGGTGTAATTAGTACTCCACCAAGAAGCTATGTGCCGTACCACAGTCCAAAAGGAATCAAAAGAAACTGACTTATCTTAAAAAATTCTACTATTTTATGAACTATTACAATAGTTTTTAAGATTACCCATATTTAATAATAATAAATGTTTTTTGGATACGAAACAGATATAGATAATAATAAATAAAGAGGGCAACTACAGTTAATCTGAATCAATTATATAAAGATTCAACTTAAACCCCTTTAAGAACACAAAGATTAAAAATTAACTATCTTGGATGCCTTTGGGTGGCAGTAGAATACAATTCAACTTCAAGTCTACATCGAATATCTCAATCAAGTTTTGTCTAAGCATCAATTTAGAAAGATATACAACTTCCTGCAGATAAATATTGTTTATACTACATATTTTGTCCCTATACTTCGTATTTTGTCCACTTATTTCTTGAACTTCTTGGATGCCTTTGGGTGGTCGATCACTCGTTCAAATAATATAAAGGACATCCTTGAATCCTTTTTAGTGGGTCACCCTTTCTTGGGATGCAAAAAAAAATTTGGTTGGCTATTGTTCGTGCTTTCTTTTGGACCTTATGGACCGAGCATAATAAGTGGCTTTTTCAGGACTCTACATCCTCTTTTACTTCTTTTTGGGACATTGTTTTGTCTATGGCTTTTTATTGGTCCAAAATTGGGCACCCTTTCGAGAACTATGGTCTCTCCTTTCTTGTTTCTAATTGGCACTACTTTTGTAATCACCTTTAGGCATTTGGGGCTTTCCCTATTTCATTTTATCAATGAAAATGTTTCTTATCTAAAAGAATAAAAAAAGATTACAAAATTAATTAATCAATATATAAGCTGAATAACATGGGAAAAAAGTGGTTACCAGACACAGAAGTTCACAGCATCAGAATTAAGCTTAGTGAGCATTTCTAGTTCAGGACGATTTGCTAAATATCTCTGCAACAAGAAAAATACAAGACAAATATAACGACATTGCAAAAAAGGATGGTATACACAATCTAGAAAAAGAGTGAGTGAGAGAGAGAATCATACCAAGGGACCTCCACTTTTATCAATTGATAGTGCACCCCTCGAGCTATAGCAATAAGGGCATATAAAGACATCGGTATTGCTTGCTTTTTCTCTTGCTTTCCCTAGGCACTGCAAATGGTAGCTGTTTCCAAGATCATCTATAATGTTTAGTTACCATATTGTTCTTTGGAGCTTTCAAGTATGTATATACTAAAAATTTTGGAGTTTTCAACTTGTTAGATATAGAAAAATATCTAGAATATTTTAGGTTCAAACATTTTGGCAAAGTAAAATTAACATTACCTTTCTTCACATACTGAGCAAGCAAAAAGATGCTGGTCCTGTGAACCGCTAGAGCAACAAACACATAAGTTCTGACCGGCGTAGAGCAACGGTTTCTCATATATGTATAGGGCTCTATCCAGTGATTTCTTTATCTGCATGACAAAACTGATATTAGACATTCATTCAAAAGATCTTTATTGTCAGTTTTCAGTAAAGGAAGTATTATTTCATCAGAACCTCTCCTAGACAACCGAGCAGAGAATTTCCATCCCCAAAAGACGTCTTCATGATTTCCTCCATTTGTTTCTTCCACCTTTCAATCTTTTCAGCTTCGGAAAAGATTAAATTTCGCTCTGAACAATTGAAGGCAACAATGTCTCCTTCTTCCTGAATGTTCAAAAGTACAAGATGATATACATCTATTTAATCCCAGTAGAAGAAACAAGCAAAATAACGTAACATACCTTAAGTTTTAATAACAGAGCCCACGACCGTTCAGCACGCTCCATAATGAAAAATTGGCGTACTTCTTCCTGCCACAACCTATGTGTAGAGAGAATACCACAAAAGGCACAAATCAACAATAGCCATAGATAAGATCTAAGGTCATGCTACAACTTAACAACCATAGACATACACGCAGTGCAGTTTCACCAATTTGGGTTAATTTCTGAACAATTATCAATTTTGAAAGTTACGAAGAATTAATGAAGAGTTATAATGAAGCATTTTACAAATTATAGTGCAAAATGCCTACATCCTAAAGAAAACTCCAAAAAAATTCAGTGTCTTCGACTATTGAATTTATGGACGTAGGATTTTGAACTTCTGAAGTTTTAATAAGGCTTGCAAATTTCTACGGAGAGGTTAGAAGGCAAGGAAAAAAAAAGCTTTACAGGATGCAGGAAAATAAATATGTCCGTACAACAAAAACAGAAATTCACAAGTCAGAGGATCAGAAAAATCACTTGTGCTTCTGAATAGCATTTACAAGTTGACCTTTCATGGCTGAGAAGTTGATTCTGATGCTCTGCAAGTAGAAGACATTCAAACCTCTAAGGACAGAACAAACATAAAAATCTAAAAACGTAATTAAAAAAATGTTTATACTGTTCAACAATTTTAGGGGCGGATAATTGAACCATTGACCTTCGGGATGACAATCAATGTCATATCCATTGAACTAAGCTTGTATCAACAAACAGAAGGCGAAAAAGTTAGGTCCCATTTGGTAAACATTTTTTGTTTTTTAAAAATTAAGCCTATAAATATCCTTCTCACCTTTAGACTTGTTGCTTGATTATTTAATTTTTACTAATGTATTAAAAAACCAAGTCAATTTTTAAAACTAAAAGTTCTCGTTCTTAAAATTTGGCATTCAACTATTTCACTTAAAAAAAAGGTGTAGAACACTACAAGAAATTGAGAGAAAATAGGTATCATTTTCAATAACTAAATGGTCATCAAACGAGGCCTTATATTTTAGAAGTTGAGCTGTAAAAATACCTCAGAGTTGGAAAGCAATTCCTCAGCATCGCTCAACTTTCTTTGTTTAGAATTGCACGTTCCAGGAATCACCTCTAAGGCTTGTTTCAGCCATTTGACGCCTTCCAGCAATAAGCTCCACAAAACACCAGAGACAAAAAAACAAGAAGTATCCTCTTCAACCTTCATCAAGCTCTCAACATCCTGCCACAATATTATAACCTCTTCAGTCAAATGGATTGCAAATTCAATCTAATGCTCCTTGCCTCAACACACTTTAGAAGTGTTCCTCATAAAAAAGAAAAGTACAAATGAATATCATGAGTACAAACAAAGAGACCTAGGAATAAGGAACACACCCGAACATTTCAATTAGGTTGACCCCCTGAGCTTCCTCATCATATCCATAAAATAATAATAACAATAAAAAGAAAGGAATACAACATACTTCCGACAAGCTTTTAAGTCTACCTGATAAGAAGGAATAGCATCGCAAAGAGAAAGAACTTTATTGCACCACATGAGTGTAGAACAAGCACTTTGAAGTCGGGAAATCTCACAGAAGTCATAACCAAGAGATATACCGGCTGTAATAATAGCATTGATTCTATCAACTAATTGTTTAATCTTAAGAATAAGACAATTGCTCAGTCCATCCCCTATATCATCCACATTCCAAAGATTATCAATTTCTTGCAATAAAGAGTTTGCTCCATCTTTCCAATCCTCGCATTTTCTCAGGACCGCAGCAAGCACTCTGCTTTCTTCCAAAGCGACCTTATGGAATTTTGACTGAGAAACCAACTCCTGCAAGATTGGAGTGTGTTAAATATCAAAGTCTAGGCTCCAGGTACCATACGAATATAGATGACAAAAACCTTTAGTGTTTCAATGTTGAGCTGCGATCTTGGTGCAGATGGCGAAGGGAGAACAGACTCTAAGAAAGGTTTTGAAATATTTAGCCAAGACTTGGCCAGGGATACTTCATTCTTGACATCATGAAGCGAAGGTAGAATAACACATAAACCTTCAGAAGACCTAAGACATGCACAGAATTCAAACATGTGATAGTTTGCATAAGGTAGAATAACACATAAATCTTCAGAGCTTTTGTTTATTATTATTATTATTTATTAACGAGAGAAATACTGGAAACCTTATAATCTCTTCAAAATCAGATAACTCAGCCCCATGCGCTAGAAAATTCATAGCTCTCTTTTCCCAACTCATTGCTGAATCGAGAACTCCACGAATATCAGCAAACAATTTTTCCTTATCAATTTCTAACCTGGAGAAGAGGTAACTCAAGAATTTACATATATGGATAACCAACATTTTATGTTATTGATTAAAAAAATGTATACTACAAACACGTACTCTACAGCCTCATTCATCAATTTCTGTAGGAATTCCATGGTAACCTTGGTAACCTGTAACTGCATCAAAGTCGAGTCACGAGGAAACATAACTTCAAGAAGATGATTGTAAAATTGAAGAGAGGATCATTAAATGATTAATGATTAACATCACATAAACACAGACAATTACATTCCCAAATGTTTTAAGAGTAACCCTAAATCACCTTTTGAGCTTTTTCCCTGGCAGAAGCCTTCTTCAACTCAACCTCAACTATAGGTACATCATCAACTGTCTCCCCCAAAGTCCATGAAACAGAAGATCAACCACATTAGCGTTAGGCTTAAACATATAAAATGGATGGTTTCCCTAACAGAAAGATAGCATGGACATAAAAGAGTTAGTGCATGAACAAACCTTTTATTGTCAATGATAATCCATCTCTCAGGATGCAATTTAATTCTTCTATTACAGTATGTTGATCCTCCCGTTCATGAACATTAACCAGAACAGCATTAAGACGAGCATGCCATTTGACAACATCATCATGATACTGTCTTATTAGTTTCAGTTCAGGTATATTAACAGCAAAACCGTTAGATTCTTGAAGGAATAGTTCGACAGTCTGCAAGGCGTAATTCAGTGAAATTTATGTCTTAGATTACCAAATATCAAATTGAGGAGAAAAGGGAATGACAATTACAAACTTAACCTTCAAGTTCATGGGACCATTAATAATTTCTGCACATCTAGAACGATGTAGTTCAGCTTGCCTTGTTAAATCCAGCACCATTTCTGTCTCCGGAAGCTGGATTCCGAGTTCCAAGATCTACTTAACATTAAACCAGGTATTTTGATAAATACAATTTTCTGATATATATGAATACATACGATACCCATCAAAATCCAGAGCATACAAATTTGTGAGGAAACTAATAGATGGTCAAATCACCTTAGACTTCAACTTGTAAAGAACCTCAAGCTCAAGAGCAGTAGGCTGTTTTTCCAAAATTTCTCTGACACTTTCTATGCAAGACTAATATACCACAAGTAAGCATATTAGAACATAAATAAGTGGAGGCAAAAGCACAATCCAAAAAATAAAGTTCATCTTGATAATACTTTTTTTTGAAAAGGAGACTCTTTTATTATTTTTTCTTGATAATAAACAAAAGCAAAGTTGCAAGTACCATACCATTTCTTTTTTAAGAAACTGAGCTTCCAATGAGCAAAATGAAGGCATATACAAGAAATTACAAAAATACAAACCCAAAAAAAGGAGACCCAGAAAAACTAATTGATCCTTTATTACCAAACAATTTTAATAGGAAAGCATGGATGAAGATTTTCTTTTTGAAGAGGTAGTAAACTTTTCATAGATATAATGAAAAAGAAACTATTGATCGAGATACAAAGTTCAAAATTCAATGATACAAAATGAACATATAAATCTAGAAATCTAGGGATCAATAAGTGCATCTAGGCATCTCAACCAAGTTGACACCCTCATAGCACCCTCATCATATCCGATTACAAGATGAAACTATGAAAGCAATAGACAAAAGACAAACTAGCTTAGTTACAATGAAGAAATAAAACCACTCCAGTTAAGACAAATATCTTGAAACAACTGATGAAGGTTATAACCAATTGTGTTCCTGTATGAAAGGAAAAAGAATTTTTTCAGTTGTTCAACTGTCTCAGTTTGTTCCCATTTTCACTTACCAAAGTAGAGTGTTTTCCATAAACAATATTCACATACTTGAAGATCTTAGGTCAAGAATAGATTTATTCAAAACATATGGAACCATATGTAAGGAAATGGTACCAAAAGATAATAAGAGTACCTTCGCTATTGATATGTTTTCTGATAACTTCTCACTTTCTTCTATATGGATTGGAAAGGAACACACTCTTGAGTACAAAATTTCCCATTCAGAAACCTGAAGTGAGAGTTTCTAAAATAAGGAACATTAATTTCATGGAATAAAAAGGGCATAACATTGGGATAAACAATCCAAAATAGAAAGACACTAAATAAACAATTTAAAAGTACACAATTAAAAAATAGAGAACATCAAGCAATGAAGCCAAAATGTAGTTACATCGGGGCATGTTGATAAGGCGTTATCAATATCTTGTATCAAAATCTTTGCTTCTTCAACATGATCCTGTAAGAAATCAGATTTTATGCCAAAATTAGCGATTAGCAGATGGGGCCTCATAGGAATAAAGTAACAAGTCTGGCAAGATTGTACCAACCTTCAACTTAAGATACCCAGGATGGTTACACGATATTGAGGGTAGACTCAACAAATTGTTTACATGATCCAAGCAAATTTTCTCAGAACTTCCAGAATGATCACATGACCACGCTTCGATTTTAGAAAGGGAATCTCCAATGCCTTGAACCCACTTTTGAGTTTCATCCAAGTTTCTTACAACATCACGGACCTATTAAATAGTCCAAGAGAAATGTAAATTATAACAATATGCTGCATGCAAGTCTGAGAAAAAGATAACCATGAAGGAGTTCACATACGTGATCCATTTCATGACCAGCCCAAAGAAATTGCTCGGCTTCTCTCAAAGCCTTAACACATGCCTCATTTGAGAATGGATCTTGAAGAACCTTTTTTGAATGCAGTAACCATTTTTCTGCAAGTTGAGACAGAGTGACACGACCACCTTTCACCTACATGTATCAAGTATTTTGCTGGTTTTAAATTGCAAGACAGATGACCAAGATAGTCCACTCATTCCTAAATTTCTTTCAATCAAAACAATTCGCTATGGCATCTAAATAGACAGATCTTAGCACAATATAACTTAGAGAATAAAGGTTAATTAATCTCACAGTTCTAAGAAGTCCATAAGCCTGTAGTTTATTAATACTAATTATTATGAAATGTACAAAAGAGAGAAGAAGAAGAAGAAGAAGAAGAAGAAGAAGAAGAAGAAGAAGAAGAAGAAGAAGAATAAATTCATAATTGAGCTACTCTCAAACTCATTTTTTTCTAAACTTTAGCTTATTTTTATTCATCTTGACAACAAGGATCAGAGCTTCCTGAGTTCATACCATTAGCCTACTCATGTTCAAGCAGATATTTGTATTATTGAATGAAGAAAAATCCCTAACGCAATACACTCCTCTCACTGTGAGAATTCCAATAGTAATTCGAACCTCAAGAAAATAGAAGTAAAACCTCAGCTACTTATACTACCCTTTCCTTTCCCAAAATACCCTTCAACCTCTCTCGCAGTCCCCTCACCTGCATTACATAATAGCTGCGTTCCTCACTCTCATGTACAACTAACTTTCACCCTCAATTACATTCTTGTCCCTTCTCCTATACTGATGGATGATGGGTGGCCTTACAATATTTTACCTTTGCTTATATAGTTATATATAGAGAGAGGGGGTAAGAAACTAAGCTTTCATAGAGAAAATTATGCTTAAGTTTTTTTTTCTTATAGCCCATCAAGTAGGATGAAGTATGTATGAAGATATTGTATCTCTTAATAAACGTAACATGTTCAGATTGCTTCAATTTGAACTGTTTAGAGGATGTCTTACTAGTTACTACTGTATCAAAAGATAGACTATCAAACCTACTTCTCAACCCAATATGCAAGTGACTAAAAAACTGAATAAGAGGACAGATGAGAGAGTGGAGAGACTAAAAAACTGGCATTTGGTTTTTGAAGAATAACAAAAGGTTACAAATTTATGACCATCTTCTGTCCTTTAATCCTACTTCTGTTCTTTCCAAAAACCTTCACCAAGTAACCACACGTCCCAATGCTAACATAGGTTTCCAAGTTTTCTAGTTTTTACTTCACCATTGATGCTACCCCTTCTCCTTTTTATGAGAGACTGATGCTAACCCCACCTACTTTCATATTTTTGATTGAGACATGGCCACACATATCCGACCACAATAAATTGTTTTTGACTATCAACCTTTTGTGATTATGTCTTCTCACACCTACTTTTTGTCCTCTGCTATGCTTGATAGTTGATTCTTAGTGGTCATAGGGTGTAAGAAGACTGCAAAGGTCGAAACCATATTTATGGGATTTATGGTTTACTACGGTGATTTATGAAGTTTTCTTTTATTATTCACTTAGCTCACAATAGGTCGTGCAAAGGTATGATGCAGTGGTATTTCCCCCACCCTCATGATATAGGAGTGTTTTTTTGGGAAGCGGTGTTCTTTGCATCTTTTCAGGAATCCTATGGTGTTTTTTCCTTTTTCTTTTTTTGTTCTTTTGGTTCCCTTTGGACCGGGTCTCCTTTTCTGCCAGCCATCTGTTGTTTTTCCCATTTATAGTCTTTCCTTCATTTTCAATCAAAGTCGTTTTTTTCCTCTTAAAATAAAAATAAAAACTTAGTCGATACTAGATTTAAAATGTCTTAAAGATTCAAAGACAATGAGAATTAACAGTTGCTCCCAGACTGTACCAAGAGAATACCTACAAAAACCCTACCCTTAATAAATAACAACTTTTACTTTCAATCAAGAAAAAGGCCTAACAACCAGATTTCAAGTACCCGTATTTTTATTACCTAAAATAGTTGAAATTGCTAAAACTAAACACAGTAAGATGAGAGAGGATAATGAAGGAAGAAAGAGAAGGGCACGATGCCTCCTCAAGCACTCACAAATATGTAGCAATTTGGAAATAAAATAATGGAACACTCAAACCTTTTTTGTCAAAGTACATCGTTCAGTGTAGCATAAGCCTGCTTGTCGAAAATCCTTACTTTTTGTTGTATCCCCAGAACCACATCTATCAATTATACCAATCAAATCATATAGTTCAGCGAGTGTATAACGATACAAAAGACGCCGCCTGCTGTACTTGCATTCACAAAGGTGTTGCCAGTGCTGCCAGTAGGGAAGAAACATATCAACATAAGCACAAGATCCTTTACACATCAATCACAACAACTCTCCAAGCCAAGTAAAAGTACCAAAATTTAGACAATATAGCATATACTTTTAGATAAGAACACAACATTGAGTAAATTGAATCTCTTAACTTTGAAATTGAGGATGCTACACCTATACAATGTCATCCTATTTGGCCGTTTGAAGTCACTTGAACTTGTAGTACAGTAAATAACAAGTTCAAAATACTAGCCTGTTTCTACTACATTTTTTTGCAATGAGAGAAATTCAACTCTTACTTTACAATCAACAGAATTTTACAGCCCTAGCGTTAAAGAGAGGAGAGTGAACGAGTACGGAAACTTCGCTAATAGTAAAAAAGATATGGGAAAAGAAAAATATAATAATCTAACTCTGAGGAAACAACTAAAGAAGGTATATTTACAAACGTATAAAACTTGGTTCTTTTCTTGGGTCTACTCTTTGACTCGGGTTTTAGGATAATCACTTTCAACGATTTTCTGTTTGAGCATAGATTTCAAAAGATGCCTAAAGAGTAAGAGACACTCCAAAAAATAAAATTTTCTAATAATAAAACTTTGAAATGAGAAGCCCATTGGTCCACACACCTCCAAACATACAAAAGCAGATCTCCTACAGCGGCAACTTATAGCTGAAAGATAAAGGTACTTCTTACATATAACGCATGTTGGATCCTGTAACAAATAACGCCAAAAAAACCCCATTAGAAACAAGCTTCTTCTATAGTGACACAAATATGAGATCATAATATGATACCTCCTCCGTACTAATATATTCAGGACACTTTCGAGAAGGCAATGGAGAAGATCTTATTACACCATTTTTCCAAAGTTGTTCCCTCCAACTTTTCTCCTTAGAATAAATCCTAAGTAGCTCTTTCTTTAGGTAAGGAGACACTCGGTCACTGCAGTCCGTCTGCATAAAGTAGAATAAATTGAGACAATGAATATGATACCATAAAACTAAGCTTCAACCTCACAACAGTGATATTGATGGCTAACAAGTTAAGAAGTATCAATAAATAAACATCTTAAACTTTTCAACCTTTGCTATCACACAGATAAGCTCCTCGTGAGAAAAAACAGCAGGTTTGTGATAAAGCTGATACAACTCTTCTCCAAACCCACCATAAGGCATCCAATCAGCAGGAGCAAAATTTACGGCCTCAGCACAATTTAATCCTGAAAATAATTAAGGGAACGGTCAGTAAACCTAAAATTCGTTGCTAAACCAGCCATCAGATTGTTTTAGTTAAATAAATCAAACCAGATGAGCATACCAAGATTAAAACCCCCATGGAAAGATCTAGGGAAGGTCACAACAAAATTTCCAGGCTCCTGGAAATGCAAACAAGTCATTTTAAAATGATGTAAAAGAAACCAATTGAATATACGAAAAGGCGATTAAAAAGAAAGAAGAATAAAATCATATCAAATAAATGTAACAAATCCAAGAACAAGTCTACTTTATACACACTGCCTTCTTTTATTTCCAACCTGCTGTACTGTATAAACGGGTACGCCATTTTGTTGCAAGACGGATGGATTCAACATGGTAACAAGTTGAAAAAGTAAATCAGGTTGTGCATCAAAAAGATCAGGAAGGCTGTTCCGCATAACCTACAATCATGTTAAGGATGTTGGTCAATTTCACATATATCTTAATTGATAAGAAATAAAAATCCTATGCTAAAAAGATTGTGGAGCAAGGTGACTAGCGCTTTCTTTTTAACTTTTAAAAGAAAAACAATATTTAAAGACTTAAAAAATGAATACCTATATCAATTTTATTAAATTACATAAAACAAAATGATTTGTTAGAGAGAGAGGAACAGAAAATGACTTTATCTCAAGAGCTTTCCATATTTTAAATTTTGTGTTAATATTAGACTGCTGAAGAACTAACAAAGTGACTCTCATGACAGTAAAGAGATGCAGGTTCATAGTGAAAAATCTCCACTAGGAAAATACATATAATCATCATTCTGAACAGCGCAGAATGTTGAAGTGAACCAAACATTAAACAAATCTAATTAATATTTCATAAATATATGGCATATAAATCAATATGTTATATCAGCATGAAGAAATACAGAAGAAATCATGCAGATACTAAAAGAATCACAATGACTATTGATACTCAAGTCTACGATAAAGTTCCAGCATACTAGGGGATAGAAGAAAATAAAGACAAGATTAATAAACAAACAAGCAGTACTAAGGGAAAAAAACTATGGCATCTATTCCATTACATGACTGCAAAAAGAAGATACACAGAACAAAATCTAGAAGCATTTAAATCTAAGAGAATATAGTCGTTACCTTCTCAAAAGCAGTAGCTTCACTACCAGGTACACTATACCAGCATTTTGGGTCACCCCTGAAAAGTCAAACGTGAGAAATATATCTCCAATAAACAATAACCTAAAACCTTCCCAATCACATATAGAATATGTATGGTGATACAGTACCATAGAAACAAAGTATCTAATGGCTGGAGAAATAAAATTCCAGTTCAAACATCAACCCAGATAATAAATGTAGAAAAGACAAATAGAATCATACAAACATGAAAACTATTTTTTAAGGTAAAAGCCCAAGCTGTTGAGACAAAATAAAAGAATACAAGGCAAGTACAAAAAAGAAGAGAGGGAAAGAAACTCACGAAAAACCCCACTAACCTATAAAAGAGTTCCAATTGAGCAAGTCAAGGCCTAAAGAATAATTACAAAAACCTGTAGTCACAGGGAACCAAAGGGAGCCATGGGATCCAACAAGGCACTGCACTTTCCTCACAGGTCTTTCAACCTCTCTAAAAATCATAATGTTTCTCTCTCCCAAAGCCATGACATAATAGCACAAAGACAAGCAAACCACAACCAGCAACTCTTTTCATTAACCTGAGGGAAGAAACTCCTTAAACCTTCAACTATCCATCCAAACCAAACAAGTGTGAACGTCCTGAAGAACCCACTTCTCATTGGTCCAATGTACCGACAAGACCATAGGAGATGATTCAGGTCCTCGGCCTCTTCCTGACAAAGGATACAACACTAAGCCCTATCTACTTGGGCGAAAACCTTTGAACACAATCCGAAGTATTAACTCTGTCTCGGAGTACTTGTCAAACAAAAAAAATTAATCATCCTCGAGATTTTAATATTCCAAAGCAAGGATAAGATGGGAGAACTCAAAGAAGAACAACTCACTCGACAGCAAAAAGATAAAGAGCAATAGGAAAACATGTCATTAGGACCCCACAAACAACCTCTCCTCCCCCAAAATAGCAAAATCGCCAATTAAAGCCAGACGGCCCAAATATGATTAGCCTCTATGTCGAAAAGGGGCAGACTAAGACCAAAGGAGATAGAAGAAAAGCTTCTAAAAGATAAGACGATAAAAGCCATGAAGTAAAATTTTGAGTTAGACAAATGGTAAGGACAAGAAAACAAAGAGTAGAAAGACTATTCCCCAACAACTTATCTCCCAAAATAAGTAATCACCCCATCTCTCAATAACCAACAAACAATCAAAAAAAGAAAGGGAGCCCTCCTCAAAGCCTCCCTTTGATAATCATTCAAAGGAATAGGGTCCATATTTAATCGAGAGTCACAATAACCTCATACCACATGTCAAATCTCGAGGAAAGCGCCATAGCCAATTAGCAAACAAGGCCTTGTTTGCTCCGTAAGATTCCCTATACGGCTATACGTAACCCCAAGCCCCACAAGCATGGAAAATATATGCAATGGAAAAATACCAAGAACATACCAGGACAACAAAACTTGTTTTTCTCCATGGATGGAGAAATAAGCAACGGAATACAAGCACTGCCCCATAGTGGAAAGCACTTCTCCTTTTTTTCTTACTTTGTTTTATAGTACAGCGTTTTTAGGAGTAAAAGATCAAATCGTCGAAATTTGGAAAATAATTGGTATCTAATACATTGAGCTACGCTCAAATGGCAACAAGAAGCTCATTTCTACAACAATATAAGCCTATAGGTTAAAATATATATCAAACTTCAATGCATTTGATGGGATTAAAGTATTGATGTCAATATCGATATCAAGATTTAATTTAACGATATACTAATGGAAAAATCGATAAAATATCAATATAAAATTAGCTACTTCGTGTCTCCAACCGGCAATTTGTTTCTTATGCCATTTGAATGTGGAAACTAAAACCCTGTGTTTTTTACCTGTCCTTTCTCTTACAATTGTTGGAGCAAGCTTCTTAATTTCTTCCAATTTTCATGGGTTTTCTACTTAAGTCTCGAAAACAATGTGCTTCAGCTACTTGAGGGTCCCTCTCTTTCAATGAGGCCACACATTATTTGGATCAATGTTGTACAAGCTTTGCTAACAGGTTTTTGGATGGAAGAGAACGAGGTAATTTATTAAGAAAAGTGTTGTTCCAATTCAGATACTTTTGCCTCAGCTCATCTCAACCCCTCTCTTTGGTGCTCCTTTACTACAACCTTTGTCGGATACTCTTCTCAAGATGTCAGTCTCAATTGGCCAGCCTTCCTTTTTCCTTATTTGTTCAACTTTTGTTCTCTTTATATCTAGTATTTTCTGTTTTTGGAGATTTTCTAGTTATAGTTTGATTGATGAATTATCTGTTATTTACTTTTTTCTCCTCTATGGAGTTTTGTATCTATTGAGCATTAGTCTCTCTTCTCATTTCATCAATTAAAAGTTGTCACATAACGGGTTCAAAAAAGGGGAATCGAAATGGAAGTGACAGTAAAATTAAAGTTACTGAAAACTTAGCCACATGACATCTGAAAGATAAATGAAAAATTCCACAACCAGCATTAAGTTTTTTTTTTTTCAGATGATAAAAGTACGTGATAGAAGCCTTTCATACCCTGATACATATCAAGATAGTTTGTGCATGCAATGACAAGCACATTGGTTTAAACACACTTAAGTGTGGCCCAGTGCATCCTTGCATACTCCAAATTTTAACTAGTGAAGGTACATTACTTCTGTCCTGAAAATTAAACTTGATGTCTGCAGCTTATGTAATAGGAAGGCCTAAATAGAAGAAAAGAACAGTGTAGGAAAGAATTGATCACTCAAGTTGAAATTCTAAGCATTTGAGGGAGTGAGAGGGGGCGAAAATAGTTACATACCAGTGTAGGTAATTCATTGAATAGAAACAATGATCTTCAAAATGCCAGCAGAACGATGAAAATAGCATTCCAATATACAACCAGGGAACCATAACACCAGTAATATTGTGACGAATGGCTCTAAGCATGGACCCTTTCAATTTGGGCAAGTTATTGAGATTCCACGGACTATTGCAATATTCATCCCAAGCCTTAGCATCAATTGATTCTGGTCTCTGAACATTTTCACGAGGAAAGCCACTGCCATAAATCGATGTGTCCAAGTCACTGCCATATTTAACTTCAACTTCACCAAATGAACCTTCCACAATTTCCCAAAATTTCTTCTCGATTTGCATTCTAGAAGCAGACCCTGAGCCAAACCATTTCTTCTTGGCCCTATAATCCATACGCTTAAATGCTTCCAGGGAGAAACATTTGCCAGGGACAAATCCAAAACTGTCCTTCTCGGAATTCAAGCAATCTAAACAGTACCAGTTCCCAGGTGGGACTTGCTTCAAGGGAGGTGAGAGACAATATATGTGCCACCCCTTGTCACACCTATCGCATAGAAGCATCACTTCACCATGCAACCCACTTTTACATTGCTCGCAAATCTGATCATTATTCTCTTCTTCTTTTAACTTTGAGATGCTGGCTCTGCCATCGTCAGTGTTCTGCCGCCTCCTTTTAGATGTTGAAAATTCGGCCAAGCATTCACTGAGCTTCTCGTCTTGTATTTTCCTTTTTGAACCCTTCGTGACATCCTTATTCAATTTATTATAATAATTCTCGTAATCGTATAGATGTTCCCGGTATAATTGACACAGCACATGCTTAGCACATTCCGAAATCTTCTTTGTTGATCTAACAAACCTAAAAACCTCACCCCACCTCTTCTCCTTAACAACTTTATCATACCCACCATAACGCTTCGCTGCATTAAATAACTTGCACAAATCCAACTCCTCTCCCTCAAAAACCACCTTCTTCTTCATCTTTTTTCCAAAATGATCATCCAAAAACCTATTATATTCAAGCTCAAAAGTCTCTGAATCACAGGCAGCAGGTCTAACCTGCAATTGATGAATGGCCTGTGTTTTTGTGGGAAATGTAAAAGAATCTAATTTCAATGCAAATGGAGGTTTCCAGTTCTTGGGAGGCACTATCCTACAAATCCCATACGGCTCAGCCTCGGGTCTGATCTTATATATATACTCCAATGGGTCTCTAAATTCATCTTCAGTTGGATGATACACAGGCCCAGATGGTATGTTCAATGAAGTTGATGAACATACACTCAAATTCTGCCCTATTACCCCCTTTTCCACAGCTCTTGGTCTTCCTTTCCCCATTAAAACCAACGACACTTGTATCAAAAGTTCTTCATATACACACAATCATATGTCTAAAGAAAAAGAAACACGAAAAAACTCAGTTTAACACTTTTTTGACATGGAAAAACATGAAGTTACAAGGCTTTTCACAGAAATAGTACCTTGGTTTTTCAGTGTGTTCTGAGAGAAGAAGACTTGCTCTGAGCTTTGTTTATTTCCTTTGTGTAAATGGAAGATAGTTTCGTGGGAGATTTGGTTGAAGGGAAACCGAAAAGTGAAGGGTTTATAAAAGGTCTATTGAAATTGCAATTTTAGGGTCTAGACTTTTAATAAATTACCAAAAATGCCATTTCTTTTTCTTTTTCTTTTTCTTTTCTCCTTTTTCTCTCTTTTTAATTTTCTCTTTGGGCTTCATTTATTGGGCCTCGTATTCATCGTTTTTTCCTTTTCCTTCCATCACGCGCGCTTTGGCACGTGCTTTTGCTCCCCTCCTTTTAGTTCCCATAGTCGGTTGCCAAAGGACGGCGGCGCGTGATAAAATGGGCGTGAGATGTAAGACCTTGCTGCCGCTTACCGTCGACACGTGTCTATGACCCGATGGCTAGTGCCTTGATCGGAAGGCCGGACTGGTATGTTGACTTGACTTCTTTAATTTTGTCCGTCGACTTGACCGGATGGACAAATGGGGTTTTTTCCCCTTTTTTGTTAGAATATCACTTCGGTATAAAATTTAATCACCCAAATTTAGACTTTATTGTGGAAAACTCGTGGGCTGGTGTCGAGTGCTCCTTAGGACTCGTTTTTGTGGTAAATACACTCACCCCCCTTATCAGAATTAACGTTCGTGAAAATACGGATACTGCTATAGTATTGAGCTAAGTATACCATGGCGTCTAAATTAGAACATTTAGTATTTAACTCTACAATATATAGGGTTGGAGTTTCTCTTAGTTACCTCTTAGGAGCTTTTGGAACGCATACTATAAAGTATGCGAGATATTTAGAAACGCCGTTTTTTATCTCAATGATATTATTAGATATTTAATTAATAGAATTGGAATGTGGTTGTGTGTTATTATAGTTTGTATTTGTGGTGCATACTATTATAGTTTGAGTTATTGTGATTTGTATTTTGGTATAGATTATTATGGTACGAAGTATAAGTGTGTAAGATAAATATTAGTTATCTTGGATTGTGTTTTTTTTTGTTACACATATATTTAGATACATAAAATACTGTTTTTAAAAACATAATTCAAATTATACATCCTGCCATTTTATATAAATTAGTTTATTATTACATGGGATGCATGTATTATAAAATTTATAATATAACTTATTTTATAGAGATTGACATGTGATTTTTTTAAAATTTGTTAATTATGTTGTTCATTTAATAAGTTGAATATTATCTATATATTTAATTTTGAAATAAAATTTAATGGACTTTTGTCACTTTAATTAATTTGAAAAATAACATATTTTGTAATCATAATACGCGAACTTCAAATTGAAATAAATTAATATTTTAATAAAGAAGATTTTTTTATCAAATTATATTTGGTAAAAAATGTCCGTCAAATAATATTTGGTAAAAAATGTCCCAAAGTATTAAAAGTATTTACACAAAATGTCCCCAAATGAATGAATGTTCAAAAAGAGTGTCAAAGTATCATAATTATATTAAAACTATTTAATGAATAAATCTTTTGCTAATTTGTTTAAGACAAGGTTTAGTTTTAGTTGGGATTAGGATTCAAAATATTTATAAGGACGTATTTATTTCAAAGGTTGGGAAATTGGTCGATCAACTTTCAAACACCATATTTGATATTGTTGATAATCTCCAACAACCATCAACCAACTTCTAGTCGACGCTACAATAATAAAAAAATTAGAATAAAAATATTTTTAGGATATATGATAAACCAAATAAACTTGTAAATACAACTACTTTTTTAACAAAAAAAAAAAAAGTTTTAAATCACATTTGTGTTTTTAATTAAAAGTGTTTAAATAAAAATAGTTTTTTTAAAAAATATTTTTCTAAGTTATTTTAGATATACTTTTAGTTTAATTCTATTAATATGTTTTTAAATATACTTCATCGTTGTTCTTCTTTTTCTTCTTTCCCTAAATTATTATTATTATTAGGTTATATTTTTAAAATTATATTTGTTCCCTTATTTGTTTGAAATTAATGTTATAAAGTGTTGTATGCATATCAAATACACTTTCCGTACATGTTTTTTTTTTTACCTTTTGTATATATGTATATATAAAATTAAGTATATTTATTTAAGTTACATGGGTAGAAAATCTAATTTAGCTTATTAACATTTTTTATTGGTCAATTTAACTCGTTCAAAGACTTAGAACTATCTTTTAAATATAAAAATCAAAATGTATATGGGTAGAAAACCTATTTTAGCTTAATAACATTTTTCATTTTTTATTGGTCAATTTAACTCGCTCAAAGACCTATAATTATCTTTTAAACATAAAAGTTAAAATGTTAGAAAAAATTTCGCTCAAAGACCTATAATTATCTTGGGAAATTGCCAAAAATAGGTTAAAAAAAGAGATTTAAATGAATTTTGGGACAAGTTTTCAAAAGAAAGACTTTTAGGACAATTTGGGTGTGAATAGACAAAAATGCCCTTCCTTTCCTTTCCCTCTTCCACGTTGCTTTCCCTTCTCTGATTCGTTCTCTTTCGCGTATAGTTCCGTTTCCCTTCTCTTTTCTTTCGTGTAGAACACTTGAACCTACTCCGGCCATCGTCAGTTGTTCATCGTCACTTGCCCATCGTCGCTTGCCCATCGTCGTTTGCCCTTCGTCGCTTGCCCTTCGTCGCTTGCCCTTCGTCGGTCGTTGTCCAGTGCATTTCGTCGCTCCTATTCGGACCATTCAATCAACTTCGAGCGTCTTATTTAGGTGAGTTTCATGTATAACCGATTTTCAATTTATCTGCTGTAAGTAAATGTTTGTTAGGGTATTTGGTGCTATTTTCATCCGTAATTGTCTGGTTTTTGGAATTGGACTTATTTGCCGTAAATTAGTTTAGTCAAATTTTGGTTTTAGGTTCTTAGAAAGTTCAATGTTCAATGGCTAGTGAAAAATGAATTGAACTAGAGGATGAGGATTTAGTTGGATCAAATAGAGGAGGAGTAAGCAATAGGAATAGAAGGAATTAAGGTTTTTTTTTTTTATCTCGCATTTTTTTTTTATCTCGCACTTATCTCGCACGTATCTCGCACGTTCCAAACTTTCACTATTTATTTCAAAATCAACTTGGTACACCTCCTAATCCATTTAGAGCTATTCTTTGCATGTTTAGTAACTCTCTTAGGCCCTCATGCTTTATCTCGCACGTATCTCGCACGTATCTCGCACACATCTCGCACGTTCCGAACTTTCACTATTTATTTCAAAATCAACTTGGTACACCTCCTAATCCATTTAGAGCTATTCTTTGCATGTTTAGTAACTCTCTTAGGCCCTCATGCTTTATCTCGCACGTATCTCGCACACATCTCGCACGTATCTCGCACACATCTCGCACACATCTCGCACGTTCCAAACTTCCACTATTTATTTCAAAATCAAATTGGTACACCTCCTAATTCATTTCTTTACATCTTGCACGCATTTTGTAGGTTCTTAAGTTCAAATCAATTTTTTAAGATACAAAAGTACTTAAGGTAGTTTAAGGATGGCACATGTTCGGATTTTAGTGCGTCACGGTGGTGAATGGGATGAGGGACGAAGAAAATATGAAGGAGGAGTGTTAAAAGGCATTGTTGTCCCTAAAGAAATAACACACAAAGATTTACAGTCTGAACTATATGACCTTGCAGAAGTTGACCCTACAAAGTTTGACATAAAGATAAGATGTATATATGAGATCAAAGGGGAAAAGGAAGCTCCTCCATTTGAGTTAAGCAATGACCGTGATTTGAAGTTTTATATTCTTAGTGAAAATCCATTGGAGGTCCCCCTATACCTATCGTTTGAGCCTACAAGCAATCGAAGCATGAAAGTGTTAAACAAAGATTACAATTCAGTATCTGGGAGCAACCAAGTTCAAAATTTAAACCCTCATCCTCCTCCAATTGGAATGGATAGATTAGATGAGAATGAAGTTGATATTGGTGAAGTCGAGGGTGGCTTGTGTCATAACATGATAGGGACCAATTCGGCTATATGGGAATCATATGAGTCATATCATTCAATAGATGATACTTTTACATTGGAGTCAGTTGAGATGTACAATGAATTGTTTGACATCCCAGAACAAAGAGATGCTCCTACAAAAGATTGCAAAGGAAAAGGTAAAGTTGACTACAGGTCCTCTAGTCGGAAGTTGAAGACAAAAGGAAGTGGCTGGTCGGAAGAAAGCTCTACAAGTGAAGAGTTGGATGTAGGACAAATATTTTTTTGCAAGAGAGATTTGTCAATGAGATTAAGTGTGTTGGCAATGAAAAAAAATTTTCAGTTTGTAGTAAAAAAGTCTACAAAAGAGGTTCTTTTCGTTAGATGCATCGACAACAAGTGTGGTTGGAGATTGCGAGCGGTTAGACTGAAGGATTCAAATATATTCAAGATTAAAAAGTATGTGAAAGTTCATTCATGTTCTCTTGAGTTTTTGAATCGTGACCATAGGCAAGCAAAATCTTGGGTTGTTGGAGAATTAATCAAGTCCAAATTCAAGGGGCCCGGTCGCATATACAAACCACGTGATATCATAGAAGACATGAGGCAAGACTATGGCATAAATATGAGTTATGAGAAAGCATGGCGTGCCAGAGAAAATGCATATGAACGAGTGCGAGGGTCTCCTGAAGAGTCATATAATCTTTTGCGTAGATATGGTGAAGCACTCAAATTTACAAATTCAGGTACAATATTTCACATGGAACTCGAAGATGATCGTTTCTTTAAATATCTTTTTATGGCTGTTGGTGCATGTGTTAGAGGATTCTTAAATTGCATTAGACCGGTCATAGTCATGGACGGAACATTTCTTAAGAACAAATATCGGGGTCAGTTGATAGTGGCCGTTTGTTTAGATGGTAACAATCAGATCTATCCTCTAGCCTTTGGAGTAGTTGATAGAGAAACAGATGACTCAATACAGTGGTTCTTAGAAAAATTGAAAGGTGCAATAGGGGAGGTGCCTAATCTAGGCTTTGTGACAGATCGGAAAACATGCTTCGCCAAGGGTATTTCATCAGTTTTCCCATCTGCATTCCACGGCCTTTGTGTCCAACATTTGAGTCAAAATTTGCATGATAAATATAAGAATGACACGGTTGCTACTTTGTTTTATAATGCATCGAGAACATATCGTGAATCAACGTTTGTTGAAGCGTGGAGACATCTTCTTTCATTTCCTAATGGTTCAGGGAAATATTTAAATGATGTTGGAATAGCACGATGGTCTCGTGTTCACTGCCCAGGAAGACGGTATAACATGATGACAACAAATATAGCGGAGTCCATGAATTCTATACTGAAAGAACCTAGAGATTTGCCTATTGCTTCATTCCTTGAAAATGTTCGAGCTTTGCTACAACGTTGGTTTTGGGAGCGTCGAGAAGAAGGCATTAAAGTGACGTCTACATTGACCAAATGGGCAGAGTTAGTTATTCAAAAGAAACAAGAAGGAGCTTTGACAATGAAGGTCAACCCAATTGACTGTTACCAATTTCATGTCAAAGATTTAGATAAGGAGGAGGTCGTAAACCTTCAGACTAAAGAATGCACTTGCAAGGAGTTTCAAGCTGAGCAACTACCATGCTCACATGCCATTGCTGCAGCACGGGTTCGTAATATAAATGTTTATAGTTTATGTGCTAATTATTACACTAATGAATGTTTGTTGGCTGCATATGCGGAGGCCGTCTACCCAGTTGGGAATCAGTCAGATTGGAAGACAAGCGAAGACTACGTACATATGACTGTTTTACCTCCAAAAGTAGTCAAAAGAGTTGGTCGACCGAAGAAAAAGAGGATTCCAAGTGTTGGTGAAGCTCCGAAATTGCATAAGTGTGGTCGGTGTAAACAAATAGGTCACAACAGATTAACGTGTACCAATCCAATTTCATATACCGACAAGTCGAGCATACAAGATTAGAAATTTCCCTACCAATGTACCAAGTATTACACTAATTAATGAATGTTTGTTAATGATGTGTTTTCTTAATGATTTGTCCCAACATTCTTACTTTCTGTGCGTCCAAATGGATGAAGAAGACGAAAATAACGATTGACTTATTCATTTAAGAACACAAACACTGGTTTTATGATCGTTTAAAAATAACTAAATGTTCGTTTAAAAATATGTAAACGATCGTTTAAAAATAACTAAACGATCGGTTAAGAACAACCAAACGATCGTTTGAAAACAACTAAACGATAGTTTAAAACAAAACTAAACGATCGGTGAAACAAAACTAAACGATTGGTCAAACAAAACTAAACGATCGTTTAAAACAACCAATCGATACCTTGAAATTAACTAAACGATCAGTTAAACAAAACTAAACGATTGGTCGAACAAAACTAAACGATCGTTTAAAACAACCAATCGATCGTTTGAAATTAACTAAACGATCGACTATAAAAAACTAAACGATCGTTTACATAAACTAAACGATCTTTTGAAACAACGAAAGACACCCGCGAATTGTTTACAACCGCGATTCAACATTTCAAAAAAAGTATGCGAATTTACAATATTGCCCCTTTGGTAAAAACGACCGATATATATATACGTTCCGCCTTCTCACTTTTCGTTTTTCGTCACTACGCAATACACAACCGCACTGATCACACCTTCGTTTTCTCTCAGTCCATTGTTCTCTCAGACCATTTTTGTCTCAGTCCATAGTTTTCGTCAACGTTAAAAGGTATTTTCCCGAACTTTTCCTACTATAACGTTACACTTTTCCTTTGTTTATATTTCAAACGTTTCAACTTCTGTCTTCAAAAACTATCACTGTGTTCTTATATTATTATTGTGAAGCGTTTAGGGTTTCGGGTTCGACTTCTGTCTTCAATATATTATATTCATTTCAGGATGGCTGTACCTAGCGAAAAGTATTTCCCTGCCACTGTGTCATGCCAAGTGCACAAGATTGGCAGTCTTATTAAGGATAAACTGACCAAGGACCAGCTGCAAATGTTCGAAAAAACAATTTTTGGTCCATTGCTGAATGTGAACATGGTATTCAACGGCCAGTTGATCCATCATTTCTTGCTGAGGCAGATACCTGAAGACGGTAACGCAGATGGAATCTGTTTCTCGGTTTTAGGGAAGAACGTCCGTTTTACCCAAAAGGAATTCAACATCATAACTGGATTGTGGCCAACAAACAATCCATTGGAGAAAGATTGCGATAGCAAGCGACTGCAAAGTCTTCTATTCGGATCAGAAAATAAGAAAGTAATAACATGCTTGGAAATTGAGGAAATTTTCAAGAATTTTGAGTTTACAAATGATGACGATGCTGTGAAGGTCGCCTTGGCCGTCTTTATAGAAACTGTGATGGTCGGGAAGGATAAGAAAACACAGTTTGACATGGACATTTTGGGAAGAGTTGATGATGAAGAAGCATTTAAAAGCTTCGATTGGTCAACTTTCTTCTACACTCGTCTGCTCAACAGTTTAAAGACAAGTCTCCAAGGCAAAAAAGAAGCATACGAGCTGAAGAAGACACGAAGTTCCAAAGCAGTGTCATACTATAACATCAAAGGCTACGTCCTTGCTTTTCAGGTGATTTTTATTTCTTCATACACTTTAAGTAAATGCCAATTGAACATCAAAGTTTAACATATTTGTTTAAATGTTGTAGGTGTGGGCTTATGAAGTACTCTCAACCGCAAATGAGCACCTGGCCACAAGAAACAGTAAGGGATTAATCCCAAGGATATTGAGATGGAATTGTACACAAGCTCCATCTTACAAAATGCTGCAGAATAACATATTCGACAACAAAAATGTAAGTAAAACCTGTCAGTCATCGTTTAATATAATTACACAATCCAATAATACAATTACATTGCAGACTGTTGTTCAACCTAAACTCAAGATGTCAACCCAAGAGAAGGCTTTCATGGAGAGTCGAATTCGAGGGGATGATAACATGCAAATGGAGGAGGATGAATCCATTGGAGCAATGAACAACAAATCATTGGAGCAATCAGACTCATCTCCACAAAGAGAACAACTCTCACCCCAAAGGGAACAAAGTCAAACAGTGGCTGAGGAGTCTGAAATGCATCCAATCACCAAGAAGAAACATTTCAGATCAAAGAAGTCCAATGACAAAGAAGAACGAAGTCATTCAAAATCCTACAAGAAACTGAAGAAGGAAATAAAAGAAGTTCGTAAGGATTTATCCACACTGACTTCTATAGTCTGTAGGATGGATGACACAATCACAAAGCAGTCATTGGAGCTGTATGAAATGAAGCAGATGCTGGAGAGATTGGTCCAGGTAAAATTTGTTTTCATCATACATTAGATAAACGATCGTATAACTTTGATAGACGATCGTTTATCAAAGTTACTCGATCGTTTAACTTCGATAGACGATCGTTTATCAAAGTTACGCGATCGTTTACTTTTATATACACGATGGTTTAACAATACATTATTTTTTTAATTTT
Organism: Cucumis melo; assembly: GCF_025177605.1. Classification (NCBI taxonomy): domain Eukaryota; kingdom Viridiplantae; phylum Streptophyta; class Magnoliopsida; order Cucurbitales; family Cucurbitaceae; genus Cucumis; species Cucumis melo. The sequence continues at coordinate 23,414,273 of NC_066865.1, forward strand.
ATGTTCGTTTTTATTTGTTTGTTAGAATCAAACTGAAAATCAAGGGAATGATCATACTGATCAGAATGACAATGAGTATGTTGTTCAAGAACAACATACTCAACAACAACCTACTGAAGAACAACATACTGAACGTCAAGAGGAAACCCAAAGGTTAACATTTCATTCATTGTTTACTAGTTTATAAATACCTAACAATTGTATTTTTTTTTCTTATTCTCATGTTTCTTCTCATTTTGTTTAGGGAACATGAAGAGGAACGTGGTAGTGATATAAGCATAGACGGTAGGGATGCAGACTTGCTAATGACTATAAGAGATATATCGGATAGTCTAAGTCATCAAATTCAGAAAGAATCAGACCTGCCACAGATGATTACTACCCTTCCATATGTGAGCCAACCTCTTGCACTTTGTGAATTGGCTCCAATGGATCAAACTGTACAAATTGTAAATGAAGAATCTCAACTGGTATGTATACACAACAAATTTGTAGTCGTTTGAATGAATAGTTTGTTACTTGTTTAATACGATTACATTGCAGGAAACAACAAAAAAACAGGTTGAGATGAAAAAAAATGATGAAGCAGTTACTTTGGTTGAAAAAGAACCAGTAACTGTGCCTGATAAAGATGTGGAAGAAAAACCAATAAAGAGAAGAAAGCTATGTAAAATAGCAAATAAAGAGGTGCAACATGAAGATGAACAAGGTAATCCACCCACAACATCTGCTCAGATCATATCAGTATCTACAACACCTGTCCCAGATGTGGAAATCAGAGAAGTAGATCCATATAATCCGATGTGGAAAGTGGATCCAAAATTATGGAAGGAATACTTGCAATGGAAAAAATCAAGAAAAACAACCCATGAAGAAAGGAAAGTAGTCTCCACAACCAGAAAGAAAGACTTTTTCAGACAGCTTGAAGAAAACACATGGGTACATGGAGACGTAAGTACTCTTCCCAAACGATCGCTTATATTTGATATACGATCGCTTCTATTAACTAAACGATCGCTTCTATTAACTAAACGATCGTTAAGTTAATATTACACGATCGCTTACTACGTAAACGATCACATGTACATTTCTTATGCGATCGCTTATCCTCTCCTTTCATTCATTAAACGATCGTTTATTTTTTCTTTGTAGACATTGGATCTGCTATTCGCCCACTTGCAGAATAAAATGTTGCATCTCAAGCACCATTGCAAGCGTTCTTTTAGAATATTACATTCCTCTTTTCTGGTAAGTTGTTATTCTTTAATTTTTTTTTTTGTATACAAGTTAAACTGCATCATTATATTCTGATTAAATTTTGACTTGTTCTTGAAGACTGGAATCAATAAACCAGACTGCATTGTTTGGAACCACATTTTTGATACTCATCTGGTGACACCAGATAATAAGAAAGCTGAATGGACAGACCCAACAGCACACCTAAGTATATGGACAGAAAAAGATGTCGAATACTATTTCAACACTGCTGTTGGTGATTACAACGACATACCAGGGTGGGGAGATGTCAACTACGTGATTACCTGCATCAACATAAAAGAACACTGGTTGGCTATTGCAGCTGATATGAGAAAATGCAGGATCTACGTGTTCGACTCAATGCCAAATTATGTTGAGCAGAAACTTGTTGATGAAGCTCTTCAAATGCCTGCACGATGCATTGCCTCACTCGCGATTGCAATTGGAGTCAACCTCCATTCAGATCGTTTCACATATGGCCCTTGGCCAATACGCAGATCGAAGGCCACATTACAGAAAGGGCGTTCATTGGATTGTGGAATTTTCTGTACCAAATTTGTTGAATGCCTTGTAACTGCTAGTGACCTTGGTTGTCTAACTGTGCCAAACATGAAACTGTTTAGACAACAATATGTGCTGGAACTTTGGGCCAATAAATACTTTTGTTAATATTTGTATTCGTTTATATAATTTTTTTATGTAATTTTTATAGAGAGAATAACATATTATAATTTTAAACTTTGTTATAAAATAAATACTTTGTGATATTTTCAATTAAACGCGACCAAAATTGAGAAAGAATATTTGAGTTAATATTTGTATTCGTTTAGATACATATCACAAAATATTCGTGTAGAGAAATACTCATCGCGCACATATGTATAAACGATCTTCTTAATAAACGATGTCTAAACGATCTTCTTAATAAATGTCAAAATATTAAGCGATCGTTTAGTAAAGTCTAAACGATCGTTTGGTAAAGTCTAAACGATCGTTCGGTAAGTGTAAACGATCTTCTTAAAATCATAAAAAAATTCAGCGATCGTTTAGCTACAAGTAGTTTTGCAACATAGAGAATAATCGATACTACTAATTGAAATGCAACATACACAATAATAGAACAGCCAATTGATACTTGTGATTTATGTTAATATTTCAATACATAGGAGTGTTGGTTGGTCCATACTTGAAATGCTAATTGTTTTCTAAAGTATGACATGTTTTCTTGACATAATGTATCTAAACCAACACCAGCAGCTATGTACTCAAAATACTTAATTGCGAATACGCCACAATCACAATTATTTCGTTGAAGTGGAATTGGGTCAACAATGACAACTGGCCAAGGTTCCTTGTATGTCGATGATCTACCTCTCCTATCAAAGAAGCCAGTACTATCTAACAACTTTGGCACCAACTGTCGAATGGGCAGTAATATGTTTGTCATCTCTTCGGCAGTTGTAAGTGACGGAAGCGAATCCCATACCTTCACTTGACAACTTACCAAATCCAAGCATAATAGAACCCAATGGTTGCCATGGACATTGAATGGAGAGTAAACGTAATCAACACTTGCCCAAGGATCTTGGAAGTCCACTTTTGACCCGACAACATAGTCAACCAACCTATACTCTTCGTCCCAGTCAAACGGGCGATTCTCTTTAATACATTCTTTGTATAGGGGCCACTTCGAAACTAAAATGCGCTGCAAAGAAAAACATACAAACGCAAATATCAGACCGAAAGACAAATATCAAACGCAAATACATACATAAAGTAACGAGACGATTACAAACCATAAAGATTGTGTCCGCAGTTGTGAAGTTCTGAGAAGAAGGTATCCCGGCTGCCTTAATCTTCAAGCGAATGAAAAGAAAAAGTGCATCCAAATGCTAATACAAACAAAAGTAAGCAGTAAATGTATAGAACCATAACAATGATAAAATTATAATTGCATAAATGATAAGATAATCCCATACCTCATCCGACAACCACCGGCGACACATAAACAAGTCTCTGAAAAAAGCCTTCGATTTTTTCCCATGAAAGGTTTCACGCAGCTCATCGTCTGTACGCTTGTCTGTAATCCACGCTCGAAGTCTATCTAAATGGACGTCAAGTATTTTGTGCATAGGATCATAAACAATTGCTTCAGACTCAGAGGTGCTGGTGGTTGATGTCAGAGACCGTTTAGGTAGAGTTGTGAATGGGGTTGATAGGTAAACACTTGCACGCTTCCTACGGGCGGGCCGAACGTGTGGTCGTTGAGTGAGAAATGGTTCTATCTCTATGACGTCCTCATCGTCAACGACATCTATTGGCTCCTCTAAACCAATATCAACCTTCTTCTCCAACACATCTTCGTCACCCTATGGAAGCTCATAATGCATTAGTGTATATAATGATAGAAATTAAACATCAATATTAGCATGAACATGGAACCAAACCTTCTTTTTAACTTCAATGTGTTCATCCTCCAAGCCTTCGGACACCTTGTGGTCCCCTTCGTCACCCTATGGAACCTCAAAATGAATTAGCGAGAACATGGTTACCAAATATGAAACAACTAACGTGAATACACTTAACAGTTTCATTCCTAACCTTTCTTTGAAGTCCAATGTGCTTCAATATGGTTGACATCAGGCCCTTCAATTCGTCAATATCGGATTTTATAGTATTAAGTTGGCCTTCAACAACCGCTACTCGATCTTGGAGATTTCGAATAGCCTTTTTCATCTTAATCTTGGACTTCTGTTTCTTACTCTTTTTCAACTCATCTTCATCGTTAACAACTTCTCGTACTCTTTTTGAACCACCATTCTTCGACTGAATAATGGTAGATGAGCGGAAGTTTTCAAAAAGTTCACCTGAAGCAATTTTCAATTGCTCCTCTTCAGGTGTCATCTCAATGACCGCCTTAATTATAAACTGCAAATAGAAAAAGGCAAATGTATTTAGGACAAAGAAATAAGCACAAAATCACGCGATCCTTAAGTAAGTTACTATTGCTTGCTACTTACCATTGGCGAGTCAAACACCTGGCTTATAGTTTGGGACTTTGGTGATTGTTGGCACACCCACCTCAGCATTCGTGGTATGGCATGATCGTTTACTTTATCTACACCACATCCAATGATGGTTGGTATAGACTCATATGCCCAAACCTATTCCACATTTGACAAACAAGTTTAGAAAGTGCCACAAGATATATATAGATATATAAACAAGTGGTTATACAATCGTTTGAAAACAACTATACGATCATTTAACATAACTAAACGATCGTTAAAAAGAACTAAACGATCGTTTAAATAACTAAACGATCGTTTAAAATAACTAAACGATCGTTTAAAATAACTAAACGATCGTTTCAAATAACTAAACGATCTTTTTAAAGTTTTGAAGTAAGAAGTAAGAAGTCAAATACCTGTAATGCATGCGGAAATCCATTGATAGTATATTTTTTTGTCTGTGTTGATTTCTTCTTTCCCTTGGCATATTGCTTGTCCAAGGCTCTTTTCAATGCACTTAGCGTGCGTACAAAAACAATCCGACCCCAATCATAATTATTAAATGAATTCCAATCATCAGCAATCTTCAAAAAACCAATGTCCACTTTGGTTCGCCTATCTTTTCCCAACAAAGATATCTCTATAAAGTAGACTAAAGCTAATTTGACGATATCATCGTCATCACCCTCGTATTCCAAAAATATATCTTCTAAGTCGCTAACGTAAACACAGTCCTTGTCTTTGAAAAACTTCTCCAACAGTCGACTGTTCCCACCCAACTGAATATAGTCCTCTTTAGGACCCCATAGTCCAGTTACGATGTTAAACTCTCTCCTACCGAAAGTACAAACAACGCCCCCTAGTAGGAAACTTATAGAATCCTTTCCTTCATCTTCCACCTCCCTTAACAGTAAGTAGTGGATGAGTGGCCCATTGAAGACAATATTTAGGTCCAAAAAGTGCCCAAACTTTGTTTTCCTAAATAAGGCTAATTGATCGGGTTTGAGTTTGGCCTTAATATTATGTGTTGTCTTTTCCAAATGAGACAAACAGCTTACTAGGGAATAAAAATGATGGGAAGGATTAATCTTGTAGAAGGGTCCGTCGGTCGATGTTGAAGTCGATGTCATGATTCAAGCCAAGAAAAAGCAAATATATTGAAAATGGGTTACAGATAAAACTCACTGAAATAAGAGAACACGCTCAAAGTTGATTCTTAGGTTCGAAAAGGAGAAGCGACGAAATGCACTGGAGGACCGACGACAGACGAACAGTCGGAGTATCTTCGAAGAGCAGAGCGGGAAATTTGAAAAGCCAAAGAAAGGAGATGTTTTTTTTTTTTTTACTTCAGGTGTTCTATGCGAAAGAGAAGGGAAAGCGAACGTGGGTAGGCGAAACAATCAATAGAGAGCGATAGAAATTTAATGAAGGGCATTTTTGTCTATTCACACCCAAATTGTCCTAAAAGTCTTTCTTTTGAAAACTTGTCCCAAAATTCATTTAAATCTCTTTTTTTAACCTATTTTTGGCAATTTCCCAATTATCTTTTAAACATAAAAGTTAAAATGTTAGAAAAATTTTAGCGACTAAACAAAAATTAAAATTAAAAACTTTATGATTTTTTAGGGACGTTTTTAAAAACAGTAAAGTATTAAAATTATTTACAAAATATAGCAAAATTCATTCACTCTATACAACCATTTGAGTTTAGGCACAAGTGGAATATCACGTTGATCAATTGAGTAATGTGGCTCACAAGTCAAACACTAATAACTCCTTGAAAATTGTAAGATTTCAATACCCTATGATTGTCGAAGACCAAATTTTCATTTGAAAACAAGTTGAAAATATCTGAAGCACCCTATGTTTAAAAATTTTGATTAACTTACTATATTAGCAAGCCAAATTTTGATCCAACATAAGTGAACGAGTCGAGTTTACTCAATAACAAATACACTAACTTATGAATCAAATATCATATAAATGAGAAGAAAAAAACATTATTAACAGTTGTACTAAAAAATCAATAAAATTCACATTTTATACTAAAACAATAACAATATTATTTTTAAATTAAAAGAACTCAATGTCAATTCAAATATTTGACTTAAATCTCAACTAAATTGAAATTAATCACTCTCGTAGTAATTATCTTTATAACTTTCAACATATCTAAATAATCTATTGTTTAAAAATTAATCATAATCTAACGATACTTTTTCATTGTAATTAAGAATTAGATTAAGAGGAACCCACGTTGTGAAGGTCCAACACTATGACCCATGTAAAAGATAAGACAAAATCAGTGCACGAACCTTATATTTAGTTAGCCTCTTAAATCTCTTCAAGGGCCCCAAGTTAAATGATTACTTTGAACGATAAACCATAGTATAAAATATATGTTTTTTTTAGCAAAGACAAAAAATATGTCACTTATCCACACCAAATTCTAACAAAAAGTTTGCTGTGACACCTATTTTTAATTTGGTTTTTAATCTTTAATTGTTTTCCTTATTTTTTCAACCAAATTATATTTCTCAAGTCTGTAGTCAGGCAAAATAAATCGAAAATAAAAACTTACTGTCGAAACTATTTCAATTTCTTAAAAAAAAAAAAAAAAAACTTTTATTTATTAAAAATAAAAACTATATATTTAGTCGTGCATTTTTTTTCGGGTAAATGTCGACCTTATTCATCCATCTAAACCATTTGCTTGTACTTATATATATATATATATATATATATATATATATATATATATATGCGTTTATATATCCACTTGTTCGTAGAGATCGAAGAATAATAAAATACATATAAAAAAACAAGCAATAAGAAAAAAAAAATGGGACTTATCAATATAAAATATTTGTTTGAATATTAGTTTAAAATAATTAATGACTTAATTGGAACGACTAAAAAAAGAAGATTAAACACTTGAATTTTTAGAATGAATATTCATGTATATATTTCATGATGACTAAGATGCTGTAAAGAAAGAGACGGTAGTTTGATTTTGTGTGCTTCGACTTACGAACAGTTGGTCATTGAAATATACATATTTTAAAATGAGTGGGTAAAGAAACACTTTTGAAATTACTTTTTTATTATTAATACAAATGTATAAAAAGAAGTTGGAATGACGTGGGTAGTGAAAATTCTATATATATATATATATATTCAAACTACTCATTTGGTGAAATGTAACATACATTTTAGATATTTTTTCATTGTTTATAATATCATTTAATATATTAAACAAATTGTGTGTTCATGGGAACATGTCAATGATGAACTAACACCCAATTCATCAAATTGTATGAACATGTTTTGTTTAACATTTTAAAGATTCCTCGGATTAATGTACTTGAAATACGAGTTCTATTTATATGATATATATTCAATGAATATTTTGAGAGTGTTTTTGAAATTGTTAATTTTTTTTTCGTTGAAATCACTCTTAAACACATTTTTAATCATTCAAAATAAGTAGAAGGTTGAATTTAACAAATTTAATGTATTTGTTCATAAATTTGAAAATGACAAAAGTAATTTGGACAACTCTGAATGTTTGTTTTTATTCTCACTATTGGCGACTATTTGGGCTACTTGAGTGATTTTTTTATAGAGCTACACGGAATGTTCCTCTTGTTATATTTCTTCATAAGTTTAGTCTATAAAAATTTAGGTTTGTGTTTATGTGTAGTGTTACATGATTCTTAAAATTATTTAACAAATCTTAAATATACACAAAATACACACTTGTGTCGTATTTAGATATTTTCAAAATTAATTGATATTGGATGAAAAATTTGTAAAAATATAAAATATATTATTTTATGATCCAAAGTATTTTTACATTGATTACATTGGAACGTGGATGTTCCATCGTATACCTGTTGAAATGTGGATGTTCTTTTTTATACCTATTGATTGATTAATGAGTTTGGACCCTTAGGACACCTAAGTTTTGGAAGGAAGAAGATAATTTGTCTACATCTCCACACGCGTGCCATCCTAATTCTTATGTAAATTTAGTAGAATATCAAACTATAACCCATCGAACAATAAAACACGAAATTAAATAATTACATTACTAATTGTATGAAGGTTTTTACTTATTGTATGAAGTCTTTTAAGTTTTTTAACAGTGAATATGAAAACATGAAGTTTTCTTTTTTAAAAATAGAGGTGTTTGAATTTTGGCACCTCTTCAAGGAGAAAGTTTATTCATCTTCCAATGTGAGAGTACTGGAGAGAGAACAAAAAGAACAGGAAAGTGAAGCCTCCCACCACATACGGGTAAGAGCAATTAAGGAGTACATCATGTACTTCTTAAACTCATACTCTTAGAACTTGCATTGCCAACACCAACACAGTTTTCTTGAACCCATGCTAACTAAACCTCTTGGCTTACGCCCCCAACTACAACTAATTCCACTTTTCAAACTTTGCTAACATGGGACATATATATGCAATTCTTAAATAGTTTATTAGTTTAGCAATTATGAATTAATTCTAAATTTCTAACTGCTTCTTAACTGTATAAATCCACAATTAGTTAATTGATGGAGAACGAAAGAAAAATAGGGAGACAAAAGTGGCAACCAACGATTAGTGACCGACCGTGTAGTGGTGATGGAGGTAAACAACGAAGAAATGGAGAGTTGGTCGGCAACAAATGACGTGGTGTTGATGAAAGAGAGATGTTGGGGAAGAATGAAGGATAAAGAGAGAAGGAGAAAACCAGGCACCAACAATCATCCAGCGGTGACCGGACTGGGGTGATCGACGAAGGTAAGCGGTGGGGAGGTGGCCGACGACAGATCGTGTGGAGCAGTGCTGGTTGCATTGAAGAGAGATGCCGGGGGAGGGGGAAGGATCCGTTGCTTTCCAAGAAGAAGTTCAATTTATTTTTCTTTTCTACATGATATTTTCATAAGTAGATTAAATTTGAAAATTAATTTTATCGGCACATAAAAAGGTTCCTAATTAACTTTTTAAAAAACATACCCAACTTTTATATAGTCACGTTTCACATAGAGTCGTGTCCTGATCAAATGTTGACGTGTTATAACGGAAGTACGACTTCCTTCACTCTATTTTTTACGATAATTTGTTCAACTATTTTATATTTATCATTTATTTTTTCAATTACACTAATTTTGTCAATAGTTTCAAAATCCACTATATTCTTGAAAATACTCCCATTTTAATTCATATTGGGTTAGGGTGATTTTTTTTTATTTATCGAAAATGTTACAATAAAATTTAAAAATCTATTAAGAGTAAACATAAACTTCATATTTATAAAGTATCAAATAGTAACTCTTTCATTTTTTACCCTAACAATAAATTACAAGTTTGAGGGAAAAAAAAAGAAAAAGAAAATACACTTTACAATCGAGTAAAAAGCCTAATCATTCTTTTAACATTTTACATTTCAATGTTTTTTTAAATTTGCATCTTACAGAAAAAAAAAAGGTTTTTTATTTTATTTTTTGACTTAAAATAATATAGCTTAAAATGATTTAAGGCAGCTGTCATATTGTGATTGCTGTACTCCAATATCTTAAATTTATTGTGAAATTATGACTCTAATTTCTAAATTTATTTTTCTGTGTATAAATTTTACCATCCCATTAATATTTTTATCAACAAAGTAAAATGAAATATTTTCTTCTAACAATTTTGTAAAATTGAGACATGGTGACATAAATATTTATGAACACGAAAGTTGTAAGCTTTGATGATAGACTTAAGAAATACGAAAAGTGATAGGAAAAAGAACATAATTATGATTTGTTAATAAATAAAGAGCAAGAAAAAAGGGGTCATGTCGGTGGAAAATAGGTAATTGGACGACCAAACACACGCTCGCTGCAAGAAAAAGACAGAGAGGAATTGGGTTTCTACTTTCAATGCTAATTCTTTTTTATGAAACTTTTTACAAAATAAATTGCAAATTTTTAAATATAATTTATTATAATAATGATTTTCCTCATCCAAATCTGAAAGCACTCAAGTCTTTCTCTCTGATTCAGACTTGTCCAACTTTGGGCTTCAGCAACTCAGTTTTTTTTTTGTTATGAATTGGACTAAGAAATGAATTCCAGAAGAGCGATAGCACTCTCTTGAAATTCTTGCTTCATTCTTTAATACTGAATCGAGAAGTAAGAGCTGGTTTGTTTGCTGATTCAGGTTCTCGAAGCTTATATTTATACTTCCTTTTTTAATTTTACCTCGTTTTCTTAAAAAAAAAAAAAAAAAACACTTTTGGGTTTTGCTTTTTGTGAGCTTTTAGCATGATTATAAAAGAGATTTCGTTGATTGGCTCTAGGACGCACGCACGCTTCCGTTTCTGCTCTTTTTATTAAGTGGGTTTGGTTGTTTTTGTATGGGATTCAAGGGAGTTTCCTGAGTTTTGGAGATTGGTAGCTCAATTTGGATCCTACCCAGTTGACCCAGATTGGAATTTTCAAGGTATAGGTTCTTTCGAGTGATTTTTTGTCTCAATTGACTTGGATTTGACTTGTTCTTTTGGGATTGTTTTTGCATTTGTTTCTGCATACAAATTGTTGATATCGAAATTTCCTAAGCTCAAGTGAATTTTGAATCGGATTTTTGTGTTCTTGCTTAGAGTATACTTTCTCGTCCGTTAGCTAGGATTTTATCCATCTTCTTAGCTTTTCAGAGAGAATCACTAGCTAATGTGAGCTCATATGCGAACGAGTTGGAAAATTGACTTGGGTTTCTTCCAACTTACCTTCTTCAGGATTAGTGGAGAAGGATCCTATTAGATTGGATCATTGGCATGTGAATTTGGATGAAGTAGTTGCTTTACAAGCAACTGTATGATCTAAAACTCTGGAATCATTGCGTCTGTAATCAAATCTGGTGATCAGGATGGGTTGTGAGTGTTCGAAGTTCTCAGATTGTTTTGCTTCAGAGGAAACCAAGCCAGTTGCTCATGTTCCAGATAATGGTAATAATTTTGTGTTTGCTATAGCTTCTTGGTAATTCTAATGCTTTTGTCTTATGTTCATTTTTCCTATCCAGAAAGTATAGGGAAGAGTGAGTTTGGTCTGCCTGCATTTCGCGAGTTCACCATAGATCAATTGAGAACCGCTACGTCTGGATTTGCTGTTGAAAATATAGTATCTGAACATGGGGAAAAGGCTCCCAATGTGGTTTACAAGGGGAAGCTTGACAACCAGAGACGAATTGCTGTTAAAAGATTTAATAGATCAGCCTGGCCAGATGCTAGACAATTTTTGGTAAGTACAGTTCTCATTTCTCTTTGGACGTAGTCATATCATGCATTGAAAGCACTTCACCATATTCGTTATGAGTTCTGTAGACCTTGTGTAGGTATCCATTTTGGTAGAAATAACCCTTCTTTTAAATAATAAATATTTTACTGAAAGAATGCGAGATACAAGATGTCAGCCCACTCTATATGAAGATAATTACAAAACTTTCCTCCAATTTCTTTTAATTGAAACCATTTCAATTTACAATCTCGGGCTCATTATATTCTGTTATGATATCTTGTTGAGAAGGTCTAGGGACCTAATCCTTTTTATTAATTTGTCTCATCTGACTTTCTTTTTCTTTTTTTAACAAACTACTACTACTACTATTATTTATACCGTCTCTTAAATGATGACCAAAAAGATTATTATGCTGATATATTGTAGCTTGAAAGTTTTAAAAGAAATCATATTGAAATTTTTCTGTCACTATGTTTTCATGTTTCCCTTCAATATTTTCTCTCTCAGTGTTCTATTTTGCCATGGCCTGGTTCAACTACTGCTTCAGTTGACTCTATGTACTTTTGGTAGTTTATATTCAATTTGGTTGGTCTTTTCAATTTGTGTGCTGTACTGTTCAGTTATTGTTATTGTCCGAACATTCTTCTACCTGGAGTTTTACACAGCCACTGCTTTATTTGACTATCGTGTACTCTTTGAAAGTTTATATTCAATTTGATCGACCTTTTTCATTGTGTGTGCATGCGTGTGTTAATATACTGTTCAGTTAACATTAGTGTTTGAAAATTGTTTTCTTCCACCTGTTTTTTTACGCTGCAAGCCGCTTTAGACTATATGGTTCTGCTTGAATGTGGAATGGAAATGAGTTTAATCTCTTATAACATTTACACAGGATGAAGCAAGGGCAGTTGGTCAGCTTCGGAACCATAGACTGGCAAATTTACTTGGCTGCTGCTACGAGGGTGAAGAGAGGTTGCTTGTTGCTGAATTTATGCCAAATGAAACATTAGCAAAACACTTATTTCATTGTAAGTTCATTGAAAATATTATTCTTTTGTTGCACTTGAACTCCATGTTTATACTTCTTTTGCCTAATGGAAGATGCAATTTTAGTGCTTGCCATTTTTCTTGTGAAATGGTGGGAATTCATTGTTTATTTGCTCAATCAGTATAACCTTATTGTTTGCTACCCCTCCCTATCCCCGTACTGTGATAGACTGATAGAAGGGGTAAACCAAAAATGTTTGAAATATCAGGGACAAAATTGAATGTTAAAAAACCTAGTTCTGATTAATGTAGATAATTCATTTATTTGGTTGTTTTTATTTATAGTTATGCATTTTAGTAATGTTTTTAAAATAAAGTACTCTTAGGAATAGTCTGATAAATTCCATACTTTTTCTAATGTGATTGATGAGTTTCAACACACAAAATAATATTAAAAGAAGTTCGTTAATTTTAAGCATTTGATCAGAAGGATAGGCAACCAATTTGGTTCACTTATACTGGGAGGGAATTGCATAAGGCTAATTGATGTAAATACATGATGTAACGTAGAAGTTAGATAGAAGTCTGTAAGTGGACCTCTGCGTGGTTGAATATTTTGGCCTTTGGCATGATTTTTTGCTTTAGTATTCATTCATTTCATTTACATTGTCATCTGCCACACGTTGGTTCCTAAATTTCAATTTTTGATATTCAGGGGAAAACCAACCTATGAAGTGGTCAATGCGGTTAAGGGTGGCACTGCATCTTGCGCAGGCTCTAGAATATTGCACCAGCAAAGGGCGAGCACTTTATCATGATCTAAATGCTTACAGAATTGTTTTTGATGATGTGGGCATCATTTTATTTTATTTTCCACTTCTTTTATCTCTCATGTTATGATTTGAGTAATTTGTTCACATTAAGCATGTTGTCTTTTTAGGAAGGAAACCCTCGACTTTCATGTTTTGGCCTGATGAAAAATAGTAGAGATGGAAGAAGTTACAGCACAAATTTGGCATTTACTCCCCCTGAATATTTAAGGACAGGTATATGATGTGGAGCTGGATGAACGTTTTATTTTATTTGATTATGTGAATTGTGAAATTGTGGTCATATATTGGGTCGAAGTCAAAGCTTTTAGTGTCCGCTTACTTAGGATAGTAAAATTGTACAAGTTTCTGGACTACCAACTTTTGTTGGTTTTAAGAAATGCCTCATGAGATTAGTTAAGGTGATTGTAAGTTAGCTCACAGTCACACCTATGAATGTAAAAAATTATGCTCGTATTATATTAAGAGTGCATTATTTTTAGGTCTTTCAGTTTCCCTAACCTTCAAGGAGGATGTCTTTGAACCCAACATCTTCAATCTGTGCAGATTAAGAAAAGATCCTTAATCTGTCTATTTAATCCATATGGCGAATTAGTTGTCTTGCCAGCATGCAAATGTGATTTAATAAACATCACTTGATAAATAAGTATACATCTAATTTATGTAACATTGTATCATTTCATGCACGAGGAATGTTAATTTTCTGCTATTGTCTAGCTTGCAATATGTGTTAGACTGCTGTCTTCTTTCGTGTTTTTTTATTATCATTTCAGCGTTATCAATCCATTGTAAGAAAATATAAATGCCTTTTAAGCTATACTCATGATGGTCACACACTCTTATTGAGCACCCCAGGCTTTTGATATACTTGCTATTTTCTTCTGCAGGTGGAATAACTCCAGAAAGCGTCATATACAGCTTTGGAACTCTTTTGCTTGATCTTCTAAGTGGAAAACATATTCCTCCAAGCCATGTACGTATCTTGTTTCTGGAAAAGCTGTTTCTGCATTATTATGGAGTGAGGTCCTTCAAGATCTAGCCTTGTTTAGTATGGAGAGAAATAATCCCTGTACAGTGTGGTACCTCTGTTATTATTTATTTAAAACTTATTTTGCACAATTAACATTTGTTTGGCACAATCTCTCAGGCTCTGGACCTTATACGGGATAGAAATCTTCAGATGCTTACTGATTCTTGTTTGGAAGGGCAATTCTCAAATGACGAGGGCACTGAATTAGTGCGCCTTGCTTCACGATGTTTACAGTATGAACCTCGAGAGCGTCCTAATACAAAGTCATTAGTTACAGCATTGATTCCTCTTCAGAAAGATCTCGAGGTTGCATGCCCCCCCTTGCCCAAATGCTTTCACATACATTGTTTCAAGTATCTCCCATAGTGATCTGTTATTGTAATTTGTTAAGAGATCTACAACAATGCATGGCTGTTTGGTTTCCTTGCTTTTTATGGATGCTAGCCAAAACTGAAAAAATAGATAAACCAAGAAATATTCGGTTAGTTTGGTTTGGATAGATTAGTTGGTTTTGATTAACTTGATCGGTTCAATTTTTAAAAAAACTTGGTTTTGGCCTTGGGATTTATTTATTTCAAACCAATGATCGCTTTTGTATGATATAATAGTTAATGGCTTTTGGACTGCTGGTTTGAATGCGCTTTTGTTAATTCTTTTACAGGTTCCTTCTCATGTATTGATGGGCATACCACAGGATGCTGCGGCTATGAATCTGTCACCTCTCGGTGAAGCTAGCTTACGAATGGATTTGACAGCCATACATGAAGTTTTAGAAATGATTGGGTACAAGGATGATGAGGGTGCAGCAACTGAGGTGTGTTTCTGACAAATAACTTTCTAAGCAATAGTATCAATTTTCAGTTCCATAGATACCAGTCGAACTATTTCCTGGTGGTTATTTTATGTAGCCAAATCTGTTAACAGTGACAAAATGCCAATTGAACACTGATAGTTCAATGCAATTTCAAATTCAACCCTTACAAGTTTGAAACTGAAAAATTTAATCACATGATACAATTTATAAAACATGCCCCACTGCAGATGTAACATCAAAATAAAGTGACTTTCTGCAATTAAATTGAATATAAGGGTAGCTAAAGAAGAGCATCGTGCCATATTTAAAGTGTCACATCATCGAAGTGTGGGGAAAAAAGAACAGGGCATGGTAGTTCTTTTTCCTGCTTAACAAACTACACGGTTGAATATATCATTTTTGTTGAATTATTGGGGGTGGATTTCCAATTGCATCAAAAGCAAGGCTATGCTATGCATCGTTCTCAAACTTTGGCTTCCACCACCTGAATTGTGAAGTGCTAGTGTAGTGTCTGGGTTCGGCTGTCATTACTTTTGACCTCATTAAGCTGCTGGTCACAATTCTCTTGGGTCTCTTTCTTATACATATATGTCCTATCTGTCCTCTAATTCCTTGGCCATAATGATTTGGGATGTATTGGGATGTATGACGGCTTTTTTTTTTTTAAAAAAAATTATTTAGAGTTGCAATTATCTCCTTAAGCAAAGTCTTCTGGTCAGAAAAGCCTCACCCAGTATAAGCGACGTGGGCCATGAGCATATTGTATAAAGAGTTGTCCTTCGGTAGTTCAATTATTAGAAAATATACATAATATGATCTTATCTATTCGATGATCTTCTGAATAATTTGTCTGTTAATTGCTGTTGCTTCTGTCTGGTATGCAGCTTTCATTCCAGATGTGGACCAATCAGATGCAGGACACCTTGACTTCAAAGAAAAAGGGCGACGTTGCTTTCCGGCAGAAGGAGTTCAGAACTGCAATTGAATGCTATACACAGGTCTAAATCTTAGTAATTGCTCATGACATGTAATATTTAGTTGTTTAAAATGGTCACTAAATTGTTGGTAAAATTTACAATATTTCATAAGGATAGATCGTATCGGACTTGCTATTCTTACCCATAATATGAAGCTAGTGGTAACCATCATGAATTGGCCGCCTAGTGGTAAAAAAGGAGACAGTCTCAATAACTAACGAAGAGATCATGATGGTCACCTACCTAAGAATTAATTTACTACAAGTTTTCTTGACACCTAAATGTTGTAGGGTTAAGCATTTTGTCATGTGAGATTAGTCAAAATGTGTATAAGTTAGGCTCGGACTCACAATTTTTTTTAAATATGAAGCTTGTGGCATATTGTTTGCTCAAAGATTATGTGGAAACAGAAGAAGTTTTCTTTACAAAATCTGTGGGGATGGCCTTGTAGAATTGCATCTCACATGTTTTGACGAAATTAATTTGTTTGTAATGGAATGTCTTGAATCTATTATTTAACACTTCAAATGACCAAGCACATGGTATATTTGTTTGTGCATTATTTATGTTTTTTGGCCTAGGGTTTAGAGAGGTACCAAATACAAACCCTCTAACACACATCTATATTCTGCATTATTTAATATTGCTATGTAAAGAAAGCTTATCTCTCCCTCTGCTTGTGTACTTAGCTAGCACACCGTTAGTGAACTACATAAATCTGTGTCAATTTTTATACAGTTTAGTTGTCTTTTTTTTATTGTCAATTCATAACAATTTGTCTCAATAGTTTCATGAGTATATTACCACATATCTTGAAGCACTTGCTACTGTATTGACCATACCACATTTCATTTACAGTTCATAGACGTTGGGACCATGGTTTCTCCAACGGTATTTGCACGTCGGAGTTTGTCCTATCTGATCAGCAACATGCCAGAAGAAGCCCTTAATGATGCAGTGCAAGCCCAAGTAATATCTCCGCTTTGGCACGTTGCATCCTATTTGCAAGCTTCTGCTCTATTTACCCTTGGTAAGGAAAATGAGGCACATATAGCGCTCCGTGAGGGTTCTGTCCTTGAAAGTAAAAAGAACGCAACAACCTGACAATAAGCAAAATGAAATACAAAATTCTCTTCATTGAAATTGCTGTTCTTCTGAAGATGAGAACAGATCACACTTCCGTACATATTGCAAAACGTGGCCTAAGGATTGACAACATATAGAGTATGAATGGAGAGAAACGGAGGTACTTTTACCGCACCGTGATTCATTCATATTGTCAAGTTAAAGGTCTTTTTTAACATCGCTTCTGGATGGATTGGTTTGCTGAGTTTTCTGAGGGTGTTGGGTACTTCCTTTCTTCAAATTACAGTAGTCTGCCTGCATTTCTTCCTTTCTTTTGCCTTTATTTAATACTAGCATCTTGAGATATGATTGATTAATGTTGCTTTCAGAACATTATTTATCTGTAAAGAATTCACTATTTAAATTGCATTCAAGGTTGAAGTGGTGAATGCGTTTGTTAACTTTCAATGCTTTTAATTTATGTAGAAAACCCGTTGTTGAGCACATTGAGGGTGACACCAGTTACATGATATTACTTATTCTTTCCTAATAAAATTGAATACTTCAAGTTGCTTGTTATGATTTCCGTCCTTTTTGGGTTATTTAACTGATAACTCTAATTCCAAATCGCCCAAATGTAGGTCAAGTAATGGTTTAGGGTGAAGGCAAATCTCCGAAGAAGTTAGAAGTTCAACTTTCCACTCACACATCGATCACCGAACGAAAGAAAGAAGAAAAGAAGAAAAAAGAAAAAGAGAACTTCTACCTCAAGTAGGACCTTGTGTTCTCAAATTGAGAATTGGGATAGAGATTGAGGTAGACACATCTATAGATAGGTGAAAATAGGAGTGCATCTTCATTGTGTGTACCCCATCCTTTTTTCTTCTTTTAAATAAGAAACAAGAAAAACATAAACCAAAATTATAAAAAAAAAATATTTGAATTTTGCACTTCGCTTAAAAAATACCTTAAAAGTTTCAAAAATATTTTTAAACTTTAAAAAAGAGTTCAAAAATAATTGTACTGTCCAGTGTAAGCTGTGTTTCTAAAAGGTCTATTCCACACATACCAAGAAAATAACCAATGACTAGTGTAAGCTGTGTTTCTAAAAGGTCTATTCCACACATACCGAGAAAATAACCAATGACTAGTGTAAGCTGTGTTTCTAAAAGGTCTATTCCACTGAGAAAATAACCAAGGATCATAAAAATGTTTCGGCAACTATATGTTATAGAAACTGTTTTACTGCAAGGAATCTCAAACATTTCATTCAACCTTTCATCATACTTACAGAACTCATCCCATACATCAATAATTTAATGCAACAACAAATTTAGAACGTCGATACACTCAAACCCATCTTATCAAACAAGAACTTATTCACTCCAAAGCCTATATACTTGGCAACACAAACAGAGATTCATCAGGATACATCTTCAATTTTCCTCGTCTCTTATTAGCGCTACAACACATCTTCTTCCCCCTCCTCCTCATCCTCTGCAACAGCATCTTGATACTGCTGGTACTCTGATACCAAATCATTCATATTACTCTCAGCCTCAGTGAATTCCATCTCATCCATTCCCTCCCCTGTGTACCAATGCAAAAACGCCTTCCTCCTGAACATGACCGTGAATTGTTCAGAAACTCGCCGAAACATCTCTTGTATTGAGGTCGAGTTTCCCATGAATGTCGAAGACATTGACAACCCAGTTGGAGGGATGTCACAAACACTTGATTTAACATTGTTTGGGATCCACTCAACAAAATAAGACGAGTTCTTGTTCTGTACATTTATCATTTGTTCATCGACTTCCTTGGTGCTCATCTTGCCACGGAATAAAGCTGAGGCAGTTAGGTATCGACCATGGCGAGGATCAGCGGCACACATCATGTTTTTGGCATCCCACATTTGTTGGGTGAGCTCAGGGATGGTGAGTGCACGGTACTGCTGTGAGCCACGAGCAGTCAAGGGTGCAAAACCAACCATGAAGAAGTGGAGGCGCGGGAAAGGGATGAGGTTCACAGCTAGCTTTCGGAGGTCGGAGTTGAGCTGGCCAGGGAAGCGAAGGCAGCATGTAACTCCACTCATGGTTGTAGAAATCAAGTGGTTGAGATCACCAACTGAAACACATAAAAATCCAAATAAACAACCATTACATCTCAAGTAGAATGCTACACAACACATTTTCTGCCGGACTTCCCACAGCCCAACTTACTGATGTAAGAGTTGGTCCTCTTGGTGTGTAACCACACAAGATACGAAAGAGTTGAACGACCCATGTCAAGTATTAAGTTAATCGTGAGTCCTAAGACTTGATCTAACAGGTGAAGATATACCTAATCTTATAAACCTTTCATATATTCTTAATACTCTCTTGTCATCCGAAAATTACCTTGAGATCCTACAAGATACTATCAATCTTAATTATGGAGAAAACAACATTAGAGTCATTTAAACACAAAATTTTATATCCCAACACTATCATCTTTAGACTCTAAACCTTATCTACACCAGGTGTATTTGATCTCTTATACACATTCTTGATGCAAAAAACTCACACCGTGGTGAGAGGACGAAAACTAACTTAGACAAGAATGTGATATTGAGAGAGAGACTTACAACTTGGATTGGTGAGCTTGAGGGTCCTAAAGCAGATGTCATAGAGGGCTTCATTATCCAAAACCATGCATTCATCAGCGTTTTCGACTAACTGGTGCACAGAGAGAGTGGCATTATAGGGCTCGACCACTGTATCTGAGACCTTAGGTGAGGGGAAGACGGAGAAAGTTAACATCATTCTGTCAGGATACTCTTCCCTGATCTTTGATATCAATAGAGTTCCCATTCCAGATCCAGTCCCTCCTCCAAGTGAATGGCAAACTTGAAACCCTGTTTCACACGACCAAACGAGATTCAAACTAAGATTCGAAATTAACCTTTGTGTTAAACACTTGTATTCACAAATATAAGAGTTTGTTTGGAACAACTTTCTAAATACCATTATTATTAATTTGAAAGGAAATGTTAAAGAGTTGACAAATAAAAAGAACAGAGACATGTAAAGCAATAGAGAATCAACAAAGAGATTTACATAGTTCAATAACAATTTGTTAGCTACGTCTATGACAAAGGGAGAATAGTTTGTTGTTAGAGAATAATTCGGAATTACAAAGTAGTGCCATCTCTAAAGTTAGAGAGTTTATATAGCACATTTTGAATCGTCAAATAATAAATTTAAGGCATTCTAACAATAAATGATATTGAGGTTTTCTCTCCTAATTCTATATTAAGCTCCTAAGAACTTGATAAGTTAAAAGTTAACCAAAATACCACCTCGCACTTTTCAGCTTTAGGTTGTAGAATCAATTCACATTCACAATATGTCAATATCTCAATACACCAAAAACAGAGTTATTTCATTCTCTAAGGAGCAATTGTTAACATCTTTCTATTCAAATGGCCCAACAAATGAAGAACAAGGAAGAAAAATCTCAGTCATACCTTGCAAACAGTCACAATTCTCAGCTTCTTTGCGAACCACATCAAGAACAGAATCAACCAGTTCAGCTCCTTCAGTGTAATGACCCTTAGCCCAGTTGTTTCCAGCCCCATTTTGCCCAAAAACAAAGTTATCAGGTCTAAATATATTCCCATAAGGACCTGTCCTGAGGCTGTCCATGGTTCCTGGTTCAAGGTCAACCAAAACAGCCCTCGGAACATATCGTCCCCCGCTCGCTTCATTGTAGTAAACATTAACCCTCTCGAGTTGAAGGCTACTACTTCCGGTGTAGTTTCCAGCAGGATCAATCCCATGTTCATCACAAACAACTTCCCAAAACTTAGCTCCAATTTGGTTTCCACACTGTCCTGCTTGAATATGGAGAATTTCTCTCATTTTTTCAGAGGGAAAGTTCAACAAATGTGTAAGAAAAAAACAGAGATAAACAAGAAGGAAATGGCAGTTGCTTTGTGAGTATGCACAGGTGAATGGGAAGAGAGGAATATATAAGGAGTTTATTAGTCTTTATCTTGAAGAAAAAAATGGTGGAAAAGGACAGTGCAGCTGAAGAATCAAAGACAATGTTGAAGATTCAATTAATAATTTCATGTGGGAATGTATGAGTGAAGAGAGACCTGTCAAATTCCAAGTTGGAGTTGTGTGAGCTGGATGACAAAGGAAGGTGACAAGAAGAGGAGAGCTGCTAGTTCTTGTGTCTTTATTCATAACTTAAAATCACCAATTAATCCAATCCTCTTATCTTCATGCCTGCCTGCCTGTCTTAATCATTGGATTTATGGAAGATATTTTCTAGCTTGTTCGATAGACCATCTAGATTATGTTTTATGTTCTTTTAATACATTGATTTCACTTAAGATTCATTCAATATTGTTTTGAAAATTATTTTCAATAACACAAATTCTAAAAAAAAAATTATTCATTTTTTAAAATGTAAAACATGTTCATAATTAATTAGTAATAATTTATATTCGATTTGGTATTTAGTGAGTAATTATAATCGAGTAATTACCATTGTTTACCTATTGAGATCAAATTTATCAAACCTTCGTCTTAAAACATGTTTGAAAACACAAAAATACAACTTTATTTTCATCGAATTATTTGTTTTTAGATTGTCTACCAAATTGACTTGATGGCTAGTGTATCCCTTTAAGCTCTAAGCTAGGTTATTATTATCTCTAGTCTTTATATCCTTAAATGCTATATATTCTCGATTTTGATCCATTGGGTGGGTACTTTTGAGCTTTGGTGTTAAATGATTATTAACTAAAAAAAGGAATGAGCAAAACCTTGTTGATTATTATTAAACATTAGATTAGTGGAGTAAAAATGGGTTTAGAGATTGTTGGTTTGGTGGGATGCTTGACATTTTAGCCATTAGAAATGGATTTGCACCTTAAAATTGATGTTTTTTTTGTTCCTAATTTGGTATGATTTGATGAAGAATTGGACTTAACTCATCACCATAATCAACATTAATATTTTTCTCCCAAGAAATTAAAGAACAATAATGATCAACCGACTCACTTTTTAAACTAAAATTACCAAAAAAAGAGGGTTAAGAAAATAATTGAAACACAAATGCATTTGGAAGTTTTCATGAGTTGTTAACCTTTTCTGATCAACTTTATTTGGTTACTATTGCAACCCCTGAACAACTTATATCATAAAATAGGTTCATGGGTCAGAAAAAACCTTGAAATTAAAATTAATTAATTAATTAATTAATGTTTTCAAATTTACACCGTGGAGAAAATTCATTCAATTTACGGTTTAAAAAAACTTTATTAATAGTTCTTGTAGTTCGATAAAATTTTCATAAACAATTTTCAGTGTTTTATTAAACCATATGGATTAGATTGTAATAAATTATAGAATTAAATTATATCTTTTTCCTTGTCAAAGAAATTAATTTTACAGTTTAATCGACAAATGAAGCAAACAAAAACATAGAGCAACTAAAGAATCGATACAATATATATATATATATATATATATATATTAGCTTTAGATGTAGTTTATTATTTGAGAAAATAATTCAAAATTGTAAGAAGTTTCGAACATTATAACATTCTTCGATCCGTGTGGAAAACCATGTATGGTTAGTGAAATAAATTACAAGTAAGATTTAGAGAAATAATCTCTCTCTCTCTTCTTCTTCAATTATTGTTGAATGATACTTTGAAACTAAAATTTTGTCTTATAACTTTAATTATAAATTGGAAAAAGCCTATGTGTGGACCTCCTGAATTAGTTTCTCTATATTTGTTCGAGAATGCCTCTTAGCCTCATCACACTCCATCTTGAACTACTAAATTTTAAGGGTAATTATAAAAGATATTTTCAGAATAATTATTAGGTATGTAGCAATATTTTTAAAAAATTGCAAATATAACACAGTCTATGAGTGATAGACTGCTATTGTTGATAGACTCTTATGGTCTATCAGTGAAAGACTCCTATCATTGATAGATTTTGACATATTTGCAATTTTTAAAAATGTTGATATATACTTAATTATTTTGAATATAATTGCTACATTTGCAACTATCCCAAATTTTAATCTTTTTCTTAATATATTATTAAAATTTTGAAGAAGAAAAAAATCAATTCACACCCTAAGTTTTTTCTTAATATATATTACTAGTTCAATATTTAAATAGATACCACCTAGGAATGTAAATTGAAATTTTCACTAAAAAGATTATTAATTGTTCTTATAATTAGAAAAAAAATCCTTAAGCATAGGGAATGGATTGCATATGAAAATCTCCTTAAAGTTAGCACGTAAAGAAGACATTCTTAACTTTGTTTAACTCTATTTTATTTCTAACAATCACTTGAAAATTAAATTTGGAACTGTTTTTTCAAATTGTTTAATTCATCAATCGATTTGGACAACTTGGTGCATTTATTATGAATGGGAGATGATATGGAGGTTGGGAATGGAAAATATGATAGAGATTTTTGTGTCCAAAGAGCAAAATTTTAATTAGAATTACTAAAAATCATAAAATTGTTGGAATGCTTACCCAACCAAGGCAGAACAAATACGAAACGGTAAAAAGTGAAAACAATAATAAAAAAAGGAAGAGTTTAATTAAACTGTCGATATGGAATAATTCAATACTATGATTTGGATTCAAAATGGTTAATCCAAACATGGATTTTGGATTATATAGTGATGCATCCAAGGGTTATTTTTGTTGGTTGTATTTGAATGGCATAATGGGGTTTTATATGGGAATAGAAGTGATATAAGTATTCAATTATTGAAACAATGGATGGATGGAAGTGGTCTGTCATCATGTGTGCAGCTTTTTAAATAATGATTTGTGGGATTTTTGTATCTCAATGTCCTACAAAACAATGGAAGGTAGCTACTTGCTTTGAATTGGAATCCAATGTCACAAAGACCAATTATATTTGGGTAGTGGTATTTTGGACCTTTTTTTTTCAGAGTTCGTTTTCTTTTTCTTTAATATTATTATTATTATTAATTGTTTGATTGTCTGTTTTAAGAAAAAGCAGATTGCTATTATGTAAACAACAAGTGATGGGTGAGAGCATGGATGGAAAAGGTCTGTCTGCCTAACAATATTCAAATCATAACTATTTCAAAATCGACTTTATTTGAAGGAATGTTTAATTGATTAGTATTACATTTTTCCTTTTAAAAAGAAAAAGAAATATATTTTAATAATCAAGTTCAGAACATTGTCAGAACTTGAAAACGAAAAGAAATTTAAAAAAAATGATTTTTTTTCGTAATTCTTGTATCTTATTTTCTTCAACTATCAAGAACTTTTTAAATAAAATTAAAATTCAAGAATTTGGATAGTAAAAATATCATGAACTGCATAATAGTAGTTGATAACTTTTTAGAAAAGATATTACTTGATATCTAAGTTGGTTATGTATTTCTGTTATCTTCACATGTTTTCTAATTCATTTGCATTATTACCTTTCATTGACCTTGAATTATAATGGAAGCTGACGTGCATCATGAAGAAACTCAATTTTTATTTAACCCGTGAGGTGTAAAATGGAACCTCAAACCTATAAGTTGATAAGTAGATATAGTATAAAATCATACCATTTGAGCTAAAACATTATCATTCCTTGGGAGAAAAACCCCTAAATTCCAAGTCAATGCTACCAAGGAATCAAATATATACACAGTTATAAAATTAAAATACGAAGACATTTCAAAGTATAAACATAGTTCCAAATTAAACATTTTGAAAAAAGAATGGATAAGAAAAGCATTTAGAAAAAAGAACGAAAAAAGAAGAATAAAACAAATAACTAACTAATAACTAACACCCAAAACTCAAAACACCCGTTTTTTTTCATTTGATAAAGTCAATCTAGAGAGTTGGGAATTTGTTAGGGAATTTTTTTCACTAAAAGGCAAGATGAGCCAATATGAGTAGCATGCCTACATTACCATGGACTCCGGATTCAATCCGGAGAGCACTCTCCCATCCCATCCCATCCCATCCCATTCCATTGTTTGTGCTTAAAAAGGAAAAAAAAACGAGAAAAAAAAAAGTCGAAGGATGAACAGAAGGTTTATTGTTTCCTGTCAATGACATGACAGAAAAATGGCTCAATAAGCTTTGGTTCTTCTCTACAATGAACATCCTTTAATTTTCTCCTTTTGTGTGTGTGTGCGGGGGGTTACATTACAATGAACCACATTCAGAAGAAGGCCATCATAGAATTACATCAGCTATATGAATACCACCAAAGCTAGGGAGAAGTTTCGGTTCCCCGAAAAGGACACAGTGTTATTGTTTGTGTATCAATTTCAATAATTCAAAGAGGAACGAGAATTATTAAAACTGAGATGTGAAGGAAAACTAGGGGGAGCCTTACACATTAACAGGACAGCCTACCAGTGGTCCATTGCAATGTTACAGTACAAGAGATGCAGCTCAATATAGAAGCTCCTCGAAAACTGGATCGACATTTCGTCCCCATTTTCCATTATACAATTCCAACAGCTTTTCAGCTGGTGTCACACCTGTAATAGAGATTAAACCCGTACGGGTCAATTTTAGGACTCCAAATATGTTTGCAAAATAAGGAATTTGATGAAATCAAAATAATAACCAAATTGGAGGCAATTGGCTTCCATTGGACTTATTTGATCATGCATCATGTTCAAAATGAGTAATTTGCTTGTTTTGTTTGACTAGTTGGGACCATTCCTTAAATAGCTCAGACCCACCTCCACTAATCCTCTGGAAGATGATAGTTTTAAATTGATAAAGCTTTGTTTGTTTTCAATTTTTTAAAATTAAGGCTATAGACACCACTTCCTTCTCTATTTTCTTGCATTCTCATTTACAAAGCAAATGTTTTCAAAAGGAAAACCAAGCCAATTTCTAAGAACTTACAAAAGTAGTTTTAAAACCTTGTTTCTATTTTTGGAATTTAGGTAAAATTTCAAAATTTACTAAAGAAAGATGAAAATCATGGTACGAATTTGATAGGAAATAAGCTTAATTTTCAAAAATAGAAAACCCAATGGTTACCAACCAAGGCCAAAACTCTCCACTTCGGCAGATTGACTCTAAGATCTCAGAGGGTATTGCCAAATTATTCAAAAGCTTACCATCATGACAACTTGCATTATAGTTCAAGCAAGGGCATCAAAGAATAAACTCTGGTTTCAGTGGAACGTACACTTTTAAAACTTTAACATAAAAATTTATCCTCACCTGTTCTAGCTACTTCAGTCACTTCATTCAAGAAGCCAGACTCCTTGAAACCTCTTCTCTCTAAGCCGTCCTAAAGTGTAGAAATTTTGTTTCAGGCTCAACATTAGTGGTACCAATAATAGTTATAAGATCAGCACCTACAGTAGAAAATAATTTTGCTAGATATACCTTAGCTAATTTAACAATATCTTGAGCAACGTGCTTCACCAACCCATCACGAAATGGTGTATTAAGACCACTTACTGGAACCTAATATAAAAAGATAGAATAATTAAGGCATGTACCATTTATTGCAACACGTTTCAATTGTAGGTAACTGAGAATACTCCTTGCCTAGAAAGTAGTTCAGGATGCTAACAAAAACTACAAAAATACAGGAAAAACATTCGTGGTCTTCAGATATCATTAGCTCAGCTGTCGGTATCCTGGAAAGAGCAAAGAATAACCTCTTACGAGCATGCATCAGTTAGACAGGAACCCCAAGTCCACAATAGGTGGCCATATATAAGGATGCCCCCATAGTATTTGGATCTTATCCTGTTGTTGAACACACTCTAGATTCATAGCTCAAAAACACGCACAGAGACACACTTAAGGCCATAAAACATAAACAAACACAAAAACACGCATGCAGTTTTGTAACAAGTTTTATGCGGGAAAGAGAGAATTGCCAATGTTTGAACAGAAATCCAACTACTCCATGGGAAACCATGTATTTCCTTAATAAATATCCAATGGGCTAAACCATTTATAAAAATCAGGATGAAGGCTAGAGGGTTCCCTGCTTCTCACAAGTCGGAATCAGGTATCAAACAGAAAATTACCTTATTCCTCAACATTTGTCTTTCTCCCTGTGTCCAGTCAGCTGTTATGTCTAAAACGTTTTGTAGGGAAACTTCGTCATATAACAAACCGACCTGAGATTTGAAGAGATAACATTAGCAGTACTCTAAACATTTGGTTCAAATATAGAATAGTTAAATCAGATGAGTTCACTCCAAAACAAAAGCCGCCCCCCCCCCCCCCCCCCCCCACAAAATAAAAAAAGAAAAATCAAACAAACAAATTTACAAGAATCTATTAATAGGATACACATCACATCCACATATAATAAGAGGTCTACAGAGTCTGATTATATCATGAAAATTACCCAAAATGCTGGGAGAGCACATAATCTCCTCCAAGGGCCTCCATCACTACCCCTCATCTCCAAATATCTCTTCAGTCTGACCTGAGTAATGAGGGAAAAATAGATCCTAGAATCAGGTCATAACAAGCATACTGTTGGAGTAAATCAAGTGTACAATACCTCTGGAAATATTGTAGTCAAATGATTTTCCCAATCAGTTAGGGTAGGAAGTTCTCCAGGAACTGGAGGGAGCTTTCCTGCCATAAAATCCTGCAGAAAGATATTCCAACCATACCTTGATAATTAATACCAAAAAAATACAGATTAAGATGAATAGAAAGGAAGAGATAGACAGAAAGCTCTGCTTGGACGACAATGAAAGGTGTGCATACCCTGAAGGACATTCCAGAACAATCAATATATTTCTTTTTCCGATATATGAAATACATTGGAACATCGAGAGCATAGTCAACATACTTCTCAAATCTGCATTTTGACAAAATGAAAGATTACAAGAAATTGTTATGGCTAGGGCACCAAGACCCTGCAAGTAACAGACAGAACAAAGAACTACAATCCCATAAAAAGTATCCTTGAGACCCTGTAAAAAAAGTTGAGGTATTTTCTACAGAAAGAGCAAGTGGAAGCTCGCGGAGCACAGTTTTTCTATTCCTGCCATTCTTTTTCAAGGAAAAGAAACATTAAACTTTCTTTAAATAGCAAAAAACACATGAGGGGAGAGAAGATTATACCCTATCACCCAATCCCAATGAAGATTAGACGTTTAAATTCCATTTGGGCCCTCAGTTTGAGAATGTTACATTTCTTTTCCTTTTTTTTAGAAACTGAATAAGCTTCATTGAACAATCATGACATATGCTACAAACTGCCAATTGGCTTTCTAAACAAACGAGTCTTCACTTTCCACCTCAAAAATAGCCATACTACTTTTTTAACATATTTGGGTGTCTAGGACAACTTGCCCATCTCAACAAATAGTTGAAGAGAATAACTTGCCTAAGTAAGTCATGAAAGTTTATAAAAGAAAACACTGAATTTCATCAACATATATTAAGGATGAAGAAAGCCTAGGAAAGATTTTAAAAGAAATAACTCAGTTCTAAAAGTGGCAGATTACCCAAATGAGTCATCAAAAACAAATGGAAGCATGCCAGTGCGGTCATTATCAGTATCAGTCCAGATCTGGCTGTTCAATGCAGAAGACCAATTCATTACAAAAGGGAGAAAAAGGGAGGGGGCTATGAAAGAAACAAGATAGTGAGTAATGGGCAAACCTTCTCATGCTCAAGTAACCATTTGGTTTTCCATCAGTAAACGGAGAATTTGCAAACAGAGCAGTTGCTATCTGATCACTTATCCACGTAGTTAGACACAGTAGACACAATTTTTAGATAGAAAAAACACAAAAAACAAAATTTCTCACAGGCTGTAAAGCAAGGCCTGCTCGGAACTTTTTGATCATGTCAGCCTCTGAATCAAAATCTAGATTAACCTAAAAAATCATTAGAGAAAGATGCTTGAATAATTGATCTGATATAGAAATGGTTGCCTGACCTAACTTAGAGGAGAAAAAATCAATGGAACCAAATACCTATAGTATTTATCTTTATCTCTCACCTGCACAGTACACGTCCTAAACATCATATCCAGTCCAAGCGAACCAACTTTGGGCATGTAATTCCTCATAATCTCATATCGTCCCTAAGACCAAAGAACTATTAATGTAAAACATGTGACGAAAGCAAAAAATATAGAGAAAATTATTGGAATAGTATGAAGGACCAAGTGAAACACAAAACATAATAATCCAGTGTCATTGACATATCCCCCCCCCCCCCCCCCCCCAACCAACAAAAAAAAAAAATTGAACATGATTTTTTTGAAGTATAAGCTATATTTAGTTTTGCAGTTATACCTTGGGCATTATAGGTATGTCTTCTCGACTCCATTTAGGCTGGAATCCAATTCCTAAAAATCCAATACCCATTTCCTCAGCAACAGCTTTCACCTAAAGAAAGGAACTATAGTGAGAAAATTGACAATTAAAAACCCAAGATACACCTCTATAGATATTCAAAATCAGTTTCAAGTCTCCATAATTCTTCAGCATCAAGTAAATAATTATGAGATGAACGCTTGGAGCTTCTGAAAAAATCAAAATGTTGACAGGCATCAAGAATAAACAGAAAATGCCTGCAGCCCATGCAGGACCAACATAAGAAAGCACAAACCTGGTAAAGGTGTGAATTAACTTCAGCACATGTTTGATGCAGAGTTTCAAGGGGGGCACCACTAAGT
Organism: Cucumis melo; assembly: GCF_025177605.1. Classification (NCBI taxonomy): domain Eukaryota; kingdom Viridiplantae; phylum Streptophyta; class Magnoliopsida; order Cucurbitales; family Cucurbitaceae; genus Cucumis; species Cucumis melo. Next base: position 23,444,216 of record NC_066865.1, read on the forward strand.
TCAAATTGACCACCTGGCTCCAGTGAAATACTTTGCTTTCCCTACTTCATAGTAATCTCAGGTCATTCAAATGAATTCAAAGGAACAAATGAGGATATTCTTCTATTACAAAATTGATAGAGCATTTACTAAGGAATTTTTTTGATGTATTAAACAAGTTACATGAGGTGCATATAAACTAAGTTTCTACTTCCCCTTTGTTAGCAGACAGGGGACGTGGTTTACCTGTTGGAGCCCTATAATGTTGTCGCCCTCCATTATCTTTTCCCAGTCAAACCTCTCTGCAATCCCATTTAGCAATCCAGCTATTTGTTCATACGTCATGGGACGTAAAGTTTCAATATTAAAACCAAACTTCTCGTGTTCTGTACCAATTCTGCAGGATACTCATGAACAAATTATCAAAAAGTGAATGCCAACATGATAAGGTCTCCAAATCGCAGTAAACAGGTAAAGAAAAAGCCCAAATAGAAACATAAACATCCATGCATCCTGATTAGAGTGACTGGCATTATGAAGTTATATGCAAGAACCTAATAGAGGAATAATAATATCTCACTAATGAGCTGAAGAGATACATTTAAGACGGACTAAAAATTAAGGAGTATGCAACACACGGAAAAACAGAAACAATATATGAATCCGACTTCTATGTACCTAACTAGACCTGAAAGCTTACAGTCAAGTAAACATTCGATTAATAAAACAAGCTAACAACTACGGTGAGGAAAGCAATTTAACACGAAAACGAATCTATTCAGTTAGTCTAGCAACTCAGAAAATGGTTTTCTGATATAAATACGGGGAAGGCATATGAATATTAACCTCCATTTTTCCTTAGGCTTGCATCCAGAAGCTAAATAAGCGACGAGATCCTCTTTTGTCAACGGTTCAGTAGCCACTGTAGCGTCCTCGGTTGGAGGACTGGCAGCAACAATCACCCTATCTCCTCGCCTCGACGCCGTCCTCGCGCTGTCTATATGCAAACCATGCATGATATTACGAGAGCTACACGATAAAGAAGATGAACCGATAGAAATCTCCTTCATCTTCAACGACTCCGCATGAGTCGAGAAGTTGAAAGCCATATTTCCTCCTCTGCATCGTAGAGTCTCAGCACCAATCCGGTGAGCTGAACCAGTGTGTGAAGCGAGAGCCATAGCGTGATTCTAAACAATGTGCAACCGCTCAGTTACTATCTATTCCAAAGGAGAGTTCCATAACAAAACAACAAAATACAGTAAAAACAAGTCCATACTACAACTACAAGAAGCAGCTTCAGAAAACGATGACAAAAATCGAAAAGCAAAAGGAAATTCAACTGCAGAACACGAGATAGAATGAATTGAACAAGGAGATTGTTACCTGAAAGAGTGGAATTCTTCGGCGTTGATTTGGAAATCCGCTTGTTCTTAAGATATTTGGAGAGCGAAAGATGCCGAAATGAACTTTTGTTCTTTAGCTTTTTCACTTTTCCTATCTTTCGTGTAATCAAATGGAGAAAGGTAGATTAAAAAAAAGTCTCAGGAATAGTAGGATGTGGCAGGATTCGGTGCGGTGCGGCGCGGCCTTTTGCTCTGAACCACTATCCTTCCCTTTTGCCACGTGGTTTTCTACAGATTGTTGCAAACATAATGTATATAAAACAATTTATTAGAATGAATAATCATATAAAAATCTAAACTCTACTAATAGATTTTGTTGCTAATAGAAATTTATGGACTATGTGATTTATCACATATTTATTTTATTATTTTTATAATACTTTAAAAGTAATGTTATACATTTAAGTTACATGAGGTGAGAACAACATGTAATAATCCATCGTAATTAAGATTGAAGGGAGGAAAACGAAGGGAATTTGATTTCCTCTCTTTTATTTGTTTCACTTTATTACAAAGTATGCTGAGTTTTTTTTTATTTATTTTTTAAATGAAAAAGAAGAAAATAAACAAGCTTTTTTTTGTCCATTTAATTAACTTTTAATTATAAGATTAAAATTTGAAAAGTTATTTTAAATCATAAAACTTTTAAAAAATATTTACAAATGTTGCAAAATATGATCATGATAGACTACGATAGATTAATATAGACTATTGTATGTGTCAATTTACAGATAGACACATGAAATAATTTATCTTTATCTTACATGATTCTTGTTATATTTTCTCGTGTTTTGTAAATAATTCTCATAAAATTTTTATATTTTAAATAGATATTCTTGTGTCCTTGCCACGTGACTCATTTTAAATAGGTTGTGTGTGATATATAATAATTGAAATGACCAATTATTATAATTTGATCTCTAAAAATAGAATGCAACAACCTTCAAAACTTGTGGTTAAACGGCAATTTGATTGTGTTTTGGCATAGAAAGATTATTGTTTTTAGCATCTTAATTTAAATGAAAAGTAAATCGAAATTTACCCATTTCAACATGTAGTTTTTTTAATTAGTGAATGATATCTTAGATATTCATATGTAGTTTTTCAATAAAAAATAGCATTTGTTTGGGTGAGGTTTAAAAAAATAGTATCATTTGTATGGACCCGTCTTGATTGTCATAGAACAAAACAAACGTGTTAGGAAATGAGATGTCATTTCTCAACTCCACATAATTTAAATATTCTTTTATGCAGAGCATTTAAATGAAAATCACTTTTGTGAAAAGGTTTTTTTTATCCTTACAATCCAAATAAGTCGTAATTTAAGGATTCTTTTCCTTATGTAAAAAGAATATCGAGTGACATCAACGTGTTCCTATTAATAAACTCTCAACGATACATTTGTAGTTTTCTAAAAAAAATGGTATTCCATATTTTTTTCATAATGAATGAACAATTTGCATGCACAATAAAGCCTAACATGCCATTTAATTATTATTTTTTTCCTTTTTTCCACCCATATATTCTTTTTATGCGAAATTTATAATTTTGTTGTTATCATAAAACAATAGTGTTTTGTCAACCTCAACAACAGTGGTTATATGCATTAAATTGTAAAAATACACGTGCATTTGAATGACTAAACAAAAAGTTAAGCATACAAAAATAACTAAAAGAGAACCGAACTTGGTTAAAAAAAATCGCACTTAATAACTTAACTTTGCACTTTTAACACATGCTTCTCAACTTGTGCCAAACAACTTTGTATCTGAAAAAGCCAACTAACTCTGGATACATATCACTTCCAAACTTCATAATTCAACTCGAGACCATACATTTACCAAGGGCCGAATTAAAAATAATTGACTAGTAGGGACTAATTTACCAACGAGAAAAATAAATGATAAAGAACAAAGCAAACATATAACTTTAGTTTCTATAGTTTGAGAGCGATCAAATTTTGAGTCCTTTTAAAAGCCCATTATTGACTTTTAATTTTAAATTTAGTTATTGATGTTGGTTTGATGTTAATTGTTTTGAAAGCTTTTTATCATCTATTAACATCTTTCATTATAAATTTTAAAAACACAGTCACATATTATGCAAATTCTTATTATGGTTATTATGTAAATAATTTCCATAGAAGTCAAATTTGATAGACTAAGTTTAAGTTTTATTGAAAGTATATTTAAATAATGATTTTGGTTCATTGTAGTGTATACATTTTAATTTTTATTCATTTTCAAATTGTTCATTTTAGTTATTATATTTACTATTTTAATTCATTTTGGTCGAGGAACTTTTAAAAAGTAATCATTTTGATAATTTAAAAGGAAAGTAAAAATGAAAATGAAACACCATCATTGTCAAATTTCGAAAGTTCGAGAATTAAGATAAACCAAGTTAAAAAAATAAACTAAAACGAAATTATATCTATACTTACAATATATAAAAAGATGAAAGTGGATAAATTTTATAGCCCCATTTTACCATTTCATTATAACTTTCTTTTTGTTTGAATGACAATTTTGTCATTTATATATATAGTTTTAATATTTATGGTCACTTTCACATTAACAAGATAGAAGTTACATTTTATCAATTTTTCATTTTCTTATTATAATTTTTTTCAAAATTTTAAAATTTTACATTCAATTAATTGTCTCATTTAAATTTATCCAAATCTATTCACATTCCTCTTTGTCATTTTATCTTCCATCTCTCAATTATTTACATTCTCTTATTCTCATATTATATATTTCTTATATCTTTCAATCTTTCAAATTATTCATTTTCAAATATTTGGGTATAAATATCTCATTATTTGTTTTTATTTTCACATATGTTCACAAATCACAACAAAATACTAGGAGTGAAGAAGAAAAACAAATTAAATTATACTTTTTTATTATCTTCTATTTTTGTTTTGTCTATTTTTTATATAGAAATATGTTTTTCTGCATATTTCTTCATTTATAGGTTTATTTTTAGTTCACAACAGAAGTTGAGGAAACTTTGACTACGAACTTCGTGATTGACATGTAGATATGTCTATGCTCTTTATGTTTAAATTATATAATATTGAGAATATTTTTTAATGTAACCTTGAGAATCTTATTTATGTTTTTTCTTTTTTTAATTAAAACTATTATAAATTTTGAGATAGTATATTATGATATTTATAAATTTATTATTTATTTTTTATCAATTACGATGTGAATATAAAAAGGTTATAAATAAGAATATTTACAACGACAGTTAAATTAAAATTATGTGTGTGATTTTCACGTACATTACACATTTACTAAAACTAAAAAAAAAAAGAACACGTGGGTTGAACTTTGAAAATACAACTACTAAAACTAAACACTTAAAAGACCAAAATTGAACCTCAATCAAGCAAGAAAGATCAAGTAAAGGGGGTTAAAATAGTAATTTAGGATCCTTTTCTTTCACCCGTAGGGCGGCAGGGCAGGGTTCATAGAGTGCGGGAGAAAGCGGGAGAAAGCGGGCGAGATACTTCTAACCGGGTCCACATTCTATAAAAGCCCTTTCTTGGTTTAGCCTCTTTGTCTTCCCCGCGAAAACACTTATTCCATTTCTTCTCAATTGCAAGGACAAAAATCCCAGTGACTCAAGAGATTCGACGACCTATAGTCAGCCATTAGCACGAAATTCGCCATCCATTTCACGATGGGGAACCGAAGATTTGCGCAGGTTTCCACTAGCGATGAGGAAGACGAAGTACCAGCAATGAAGCAGCAATCCTCAAATTCAGACGACAACTTGCCAATTCGTAGGAAGAGGAAGAAGATGAAGCTTCAAAAGGAGGAGGAGGAGGAGGAGGAGGTGGAAGGGGATGAGAGGCATCGCAGGAGTAGGAAAAGTAGTAATAAAGGAGAGAAGAAGATGGAAGCGTCTAAACAACAGCAGGCGGAGGATGAAGATGATGACGACGACGATCAGTCGCAAGAGGATGCGAAACCGATTGGGGATGTTGTTAGGGTTTCGGGAAAAGGAAGGGGAAGGAAGAATCATTACAATGCGTTTGAATATGATGGCAACAGATATGATCTTGTGAGTTATTTTGTGTTCTTGGTTGGTGGTGTTTGTTGTTGCAAACAGTTTTGAGAACTTTAATTAGTTTGTGATGTTTTTTCGAATTGTTTAGTAAACTCTTTAGTATCGGTAGTTGGGTGGATTGAGAAAAATGCGGGAATGGAGGCGTAAAATATGGATACCTGTAGTTGTTGGTAGCTAGGGCTTGGTTTATTTATAATTTGATGGCATCTCGTTCAGAATTTGTTATCTCAAGTAATAACACTTATGTAGTTTTGTACATATCTATGACATAAACGTTTAAAAGGATGGCAGTATCTCCTTTTGTGCTTCATTGGTCGGCAGCATTGTTGCAATTTTGTTCATACCTTTTCCCGTGAATTCTAGATGTTTATGCTTAAGGGAGATTCCATGTAACGAGAAGCTTCTCGTTATATTTGTTGTCCAGTGAAGATGGACTTCATTCACACTACGTTCATCACTGTTTGTTCTTATTAATTTCTTTCTAATTGGTGGTAGGAGGATCCAGTACTTCTAGTTCCCGAGGATAAGGATCAAAAACCTTATGTGGCAATTATTAAGGTAACATGCTTAATTTTTTTTGTCTGTTCTTTTGTCATCTAATGTTTTGCTATGTCCCGATTTTTGTGATATAAACTTGTGATGCACTTTGATAGGTGATCTGAAAAGGTTTTATTTGAACCAGTTGGTGTTTCTTTTCGCAGTTTCAGGGTGTCAAAATTCTGAGGTTAATATATATATATATTTCTTTGTATTGGTTTTTTGAGTTCGTGGAAGTGCATTAAAATGTTCATTTCTTTTTTAATGGATGAAACAAATGGAGCGAGCTCCCTTTATATTTTTGCTGAACCACTTAAGGGGGTGCCTGCCCACTACGTACGAGAAAGTCTATCCGAATGGGATGTTTACAAAGCAAATTTTAAAGGTTACAGACAATGAAATTGGTTACAGTGGCATAATTTTTTCCCACCCTCTTTGGGGAAAACATTTGTGTAATTGGGGCTCAATTCAGGTGGTTGGACCTTTGCTATTTGAACGGTTGATACATTTCGCATTCAATTAGTAACTCCCTGTGTTGGATAAATATCTTGGAAATATAAATGCCTTTGACGATATCAATACTTATTTGGAATCTATGTTTTTTTCAACTCTAAAAGTTGTAGGACTGGATAGTGCCAACCTGAACATTGTTCAATTAGTGAAGCAATATATTCTCCATCAAGATGTTAAAGGTTAAGTCATCACCCCACCTGTTACTCTCTAAAAAAGTTGTAGGGTTTGGTGGTTAATTTATCTCACAGTATTAGGTGTGGTATGTGAAAGTTGGGTTTGGAAACGTAAGGTTATTAAAATAAAAGATCAACACGTCCTATCCTTAAACAAGAATAGTGGATTCTTGGATTTTTAAAAAATATATATGTCCCATACTTAAAGCGTCAGTGATTTTGGACTCATTCTAAACTGTTAACCTTTTGGCCATTCGATCCTATGACTATGTGGGGCCATGAAGACTGAATATGAGAAGTTACCTGATGATTTTTGGATTCTTTGAGGATTCTAATCTCTAACCTGCCATCTGGATGAAATTTGAAGTTTGTAGGACACTGGGTTCTTCCTGAATGGTTTTCTGTTTTGACTTGATATACTGTTTAGTTTGTTCTTATATGCCAGTTCTTGTTTTTATATGTATGCAAATACTTGTAATCTGCAGAGGAAGTTAGCTACCCACTCTCTTGTCCCTGAACAGTGGAACTTGGTCCTATTGATAGGATATTACTCAGAACAAAGATGGCATGATGGTCACTGGGCAGTGGTTCTACCGTCCTGAAGAAGCTGAAAAAAAGGGGGGTGGAAGTTGGCAATCACATGATACTCGGGAGCTGTTTTATAGTTTCCACCGTGATCAGGTCCCTGCAGAATCTGTAATGCACAAATGTGTTGTGCATTTTGTTCCATTGCATAAGCAACTTCCGATTCGTAAGCAACATCCTGGATTCATTGTGCGAAAAGTGTACGACACAGTCGAAAGAAAACTTTGGAAGCTAACTGATAAGGATTACGAAGATTCAAAGCAGCAGGAAATTGATGAACTTGTCAAGAAGACTATGGCACGGTTGGGTGATCTCCCTGATATCGAACCTGAAGATGCCCCAGCTGATCAAGAAGACCAGTTGAAAACTAAAAGGAGTTTCAAAAGAAAAAATATTTCTCCTCTTGATGTCACAAGAGATGAATCAGAGACAACCAGATCTGATCTCAGCTCAAAAGCTGAAACACCAGGAAGCTGTACAACAAATCGATCAGAGTACTACTCCATTTTAGAAATATTTGACGTTCTAACAGGTGAAACTCATAGAGATAGATGGTTGGAAAAACTTTTGGAGGGGGTTCAGTACATATGTCATTCTCCTGAAAAGACACATGAAGGTGATATAGGAAAAACTGCTGCTAATGGTGTGAACCTTGAAAATAAAAATCCAGAATTATCAATTGCAGCAGAGAAGAATGCTAAGGTATGCTGATTAGTTAATGTTGTGTATCTTTTGTGAACATACTACCAGTGAACGTTCTATACTTTTTCCAACTTTTCTATTTGTGGTTTTGCAGAGCAGCAAGTCTTTTATCTGGCCAGATGCAGCTGTTCCGGCAATAACTGCTCTTGAGAAGGTGTCTAATGATGCTTTATCTGCTGATTTCCAGAAGTATAACCAAAAAATGCGGCAATTGGTGTTCAATCTCAAGGTTAGAAATCTATCTGTTCTTTTGTGTCAATGCATACTCATCAGTCATAATACTCATCAATTGATTATTTCATTCTCTTGGCAGAATACTCGTTTACTAGCTCAACGGCTGTTAAATGGAGAGTTGGAACCATCAAAAATCCTGAATATGTCACCCAATGAGCTCAAGGTAATACGATGATCATATCCCTTCTCTTGTTTTAACTTTAATGCCTAGAATCATGTTAACTTGTACAACTCACGACAGCTAACATATCAGTTAGCTCAATTGATGAGCTAGGTGGGCTATATTACTTGCCTCTTAACCATCTGGTGGATTTTTCGGAATGGATTTTGAATATCATATGGAGTGTAGAAATGGATTGTAAAACAAGAAATCACTGTGACTTCCTTTTACTTGTGGAAAATATACTCTATCTGTTCAATTTTGTGTGATCTGTTGTTTAAACGTGCTGTTTTTTCCCATTCTAAGTTTTCTGGCTAAATCTCTTAGTTTTTTGCTAAGTTCAAATAATACAAGTTTGATCATGTTGGGACTTTGGGATTTCCATTCTTGATTTAAATTGAATTAAGCTGTTGGGAATCACTCAAATTTCTGTCTCGTAGGTGTAGACTATCGTTATATTCACAATAATAGATGAAGTTCAAAAACAGCTGGTTTGCTTATTGTCCGTTTGTTGTCGAAGAATAGATTGATTCAGAATTTCTCCATCCTCCCCGCTACCTAATGGGGAAAAAGGGAAGAAAGAAGATAAAACCATACTTGAAACCTATGGCAAAACTAGCCTAAAGCAGTTTCAGTTAATTATTAATGTTTGGGAAAATTTCATGATCTCCTATAAACTATCTTGTAATTTACATTAAAAGTAACCAGTCACGAATTTCTCCTGATCTTTTTTTTTTTTTTTTTTTGCTTTTTTGACTAAATTTTATATACGTTTTGAAATGGAAAAGGGAGCTTAGCCACAAGGCTTTGTTTTGGTAAGAAACCGAGTTGCCAAGGCTATTTCCATACGTTGAATGAGATGTATCACTACCTTTTAAGGACTAGAGAGGAGCCCTACACAACCTCTTTTGCTAACTCATGACATTTGGTAAGAAAGAAATAGAAATAGAAGAGTATTTATAGAGGTCAAGGGTCCTTAGAGAGGTGTGAACTTTATGGCTAGGTTCCATATCTATCCTGGGTGTCTGTGATTAGAGAGTTTTATCACCTGTCTTATCTGTCTTGTCCTCAATTCGACTCTTTTCTCTATTTCTTTTTCCTTGATTTTTGAGTATAAGAAATTTCCATTCAAGTGCAGTTTAATTTTTTTTTAATAAGTTAATAATATAACATGAAGGGTAACAAAAATTTAAGGCTGTATTTGATAACTAGCTGTTTTTTGGTTTTTACAAAATAAGCTTAATAAAAATTACTTCCATCCATAAGTTTATATGTTTTGTTATCCATTTTCCACTAATATTTTCAAAACCCAACCTTAGTTTTTAGAACTATTAAAAGTTGTTTTCATTTTTTATAATTATTGAATTGGACTAGGAATTTATGTTTTTTTTAGATAGGTGAAAACCATAATAGGAAAATGTGGAGAAAATACATAAATTTCACAAATAGAAAACTAAAAAACGAATTTGTTATCAAACGGTCTTAAAAATACCAGAGTAAAAAAATAAATCTATCATAAAATTGTGAGAAAGAAAATCAATGGAAAAGTAGTGGAGGGAGAAATAGGTAGATACAAAAAGATAACAGTTGAGCGTCTTCTTAAAAAAGGGAACAAAAACATGTATTTCACTCTTGGATGGACATGTACCCCATGACGTAAACAAGCACGGGATTACCACAGTCAAGGATTGCTGTTATCATTCGGAATGGAATAACGATGACCATGTTTTCCAGATTCAAAATTTTCGACAAACTAGGGTGCCTTCTCCATTCCGTGTCATTTTCATGTGTATCATTGTGGAGTCTATTCTCACTGCAGATTTATAATTTGATAACTTTCGTTTGCTTTGATCTTCTAACCTTTTAGAAACATTAGTACATGTTCATCTGCCTATGGGCACGAGCTGCATGACTCTTTATTATTATTACTTTTAAGTGTGTTTGAACGTACATATATTTTCAAACCAAGACAGTAGAAGTTACTGTAATTTGTTCATGACAGGATGGACTGACCGCTGAGGAGTCGGCAGCAACTAAAGAGCCTGATGAGTCTGAGCGTATGCAGGTCTGCTTATTTCTTCCATTTCTTCCTTCTCGTTTCATTTAACCATTTTATTTGCACCTAATTTAGTAAATGACCATATAATATGAAACAGATGACAGATGCTCGGTGTTCAAGATGCACAGAATGTAAAGTGGGTGTCAGGGACATCATCCAAACAGGACATGGACAACGATATAAGGTCCCATTCTTTCTTTCTCGAATATTGCTTTGCCTTAGACCGGACAAAATCAACCTGACATATGGCATTATCTCCGAGACGTGTTGACTTTGAGAACTAGTGCTTCTATCTAGCTGAAGTATATACTTGTGTATATGGTTTGGTTTTTTAAGAAATTTATTTATTTCAATTCAATGATTATGTGAAGGTCAGGTGAGACCAAATCTTCAATTTTAGGGAAGGTACAAATGCGTCTACCACTTGTACCGTCAACAATTGCAATGGATGGTACCAATTGTAGTATAAGATCTAGACAGTGTATTTTGTCCTTTAATGTGCTATGCTTTTGTAGTTTTGTAGTCCGGGAAGCACATACACTTTAGTTTGGCTAGCATGTTCGTGTCTGAAAATGTTGGACATCTATTAGACACTTTTAATGCAATGAAAGTGTTAGATACGCAGAGAGCACTTATTGAGTAGACTAAAAAGACATTTATGTCAATAATAGTTTATAAGTGTGAAATACATCAAGCTTAATTTTTTAACATATAAATGAACGTGCATCAATCCACTTACTTTGAATTTAAAAATGTATACTTTAATAAAAGTATCCTTGCTGTATCATACTCTAGATTTTTAGAATACGATGCGTCGCTGTGTTCATGTTGTGTTGTATTCGTATCTCAAATCCGTATGTGTGCTTCTTAGTTTGTAGATTTATAGTTCGATTTTGAAAAATGAAACAGCTGGAAACTCTTATGAATGAAAATATACGGTGCTAACATATCCCAGTTTTACAATTCCAGTTGGAGTGCATTGCCTGTGGTCATTCTTGGTATGCCTCCAGGGATGAATTATCCATGCTGACAATAGATACAACTAATTCTACTAAGAATGTCGGAACCGCACCTTGGGCAACTGCTAAATTTGAAGATGTGGAGAAGAGTTTACTCAGTCCTCGTGAACCTGAAAAAGCCGCCGAGGAACTCTTCAAGAAGACGAGTGAAGCGTACATGCCAGTAGTGGATAGCCAGAAATCTAACAAGTCTAAAAAAGAAGATAATACAGAACCTGCTAAAAATGCATAGTAAGTACCGTGTCTTGTTTACTTTTACGATCAATCTCAGTGTACAGCTTATAGACAAGTTACCATATGCACATCTAAATTCTCCCACCCTCTTTGTTGTCCCGAGCTGTCATGAAGTAGTTTTCTAGGTTTACAGTTAAAGTCGCCACGGGACCTAACTTTTTTGCAGACTCCACAGATTTAAGAGTAAAGGTTTTGCCAAGAGGTATTTTGATTTATGAATAGTCATTATGACTTGCTTATCTCTAACAAGTTTTAACTTTACTCCCATCATGATCGGGGACTCCCACCCCATTTGGGGTAGGTCCCTGACCTCACGAGTGATATGAACATCTCTAACCATGAGTTATTTTGCGAGAGAATTAAAAATTGAGAGTATTGGAGTTCTTATTCTTCAATATTTTAAACTGGCATTAAGCAAAAATCCAATGTGTATTTTTCTTGTTGGGTTGGAGGTCTCTTATTGTATTCTAAGATACCAAACTGTGCTACTAAAAATCAAGTAATTCTTGTTGGTTGGGCTATTTGGCGGAGTTTTGTGGTGCGAGTTTGGGTTTCTTTGCAATCTTGACCGTAGAAGAACTTGTAGTTGCAAAATAGTCCTGAGTTTGGGGCAAACCGATATATTTTTCGGCGTTGCTCCTTTTTCTCCTTGTTAATTTTCATTTTATGATTGGCCACTTAATTAACCACTGGTTGAAGTAAGAGTTTGTGGTATAATTTAGTTTGTTGTATATTTATTTACTATCTCATCCAAATTTTCAAACAGTATCCTATGGATGACTAATGCACAGTCTATTATTAGTTAAATTATTATTTTTTTAATTGGATCTCAGACTCACAATTATTTTAAAGGTTGGTATTTTGTGTTTACTGCTCTTGGGTTTCTAGTTATGGTTTCGGTTCTTGGACTCTTGCTCTATTTTTTAAAAATGTAATTTCTTTATGGTCCTTTACTTTACAATTTTCAATTCTGTAGAGTTCGATTTTTAATATGGTTCCATATATTTTTTCGTACACATGCAGATGTTAGGAAAATAAATGGTACTATACAATTATTTAATTCAGAAGGAGATTTTAATGTAACACTGAATAGTGAATGGAGTTGGACTAAAAATGAAAACTTGTAAAAGTTTTAATATAGATGGAAAGAATATAATGTTCAAATATAAAAAGATTGAAACCCTTGAAGTTGAAGCTAAAGGCTCGTAGAATAACATTTTATTTTCTATTTTCAGTTCTTAGAAGTTATGTTTGCTTTTATTACAGTTTTTGTGGGTGAAATTTTCACAATTGAGTTATCTATGCCAAAGTTCCAAAACAATATCACATTTTAATTTACATTTTCTTTAGAACCCTTTACTAAGTTATGAAGTACATAAACTAGGAAAAAGGATCCTAGGACAAAGGTCCAAATACTATCGATGATAGATATTTTGTACATTGATAGATAGGATACTATTTAGCCTATTACAAGTAGTCATTGCATCAATAATCTTAATCACACAATATCTAGGGATGAACTTAAAGTCGACTAGCTGAATATAAGCAAAAGAGAATGTGATGATCTTTTGAAGCTTCGTTGCTGTCATTCAGATGGGTGGCGTGGCGAGGTGACTTAAACCTATCCGTTTCTTTTAGAACCAACTCCTACAAGAGGACTCCCCCACTGTTTAGATTGAGTACCGAAAAAAAATAAAAATAACTTGTTCTTCCTCTGCTTTCCTGTTTTTTTTTCTCCATTTGCATTTGTCAATAAACATTTCTTCAGTTTTCAAGCACAATTAGAAAGAATTTAGCATTCCAATCGACTTTCGATGCAGTTTCGATCGAGACATACAAGATTTAAGATGTTTTATTATGTAGACATCATGACAACTCTCAAAATTGCTTGTACAGTTAAAAGAGTCACAAAACATCTTAAGAAAAGCGTGATCAACGAGTAAACATTTTCTAACAAATTTCTATTTTGCAGGTTTTCTTTATGATTTCTAATTTTATTTCACCTTCGTTTCAGTTTGTTGTCCCATACATCTAATGTAGTTCTTCACCATTATTCCAACATTTAGACAACACAATTAATTGCAGGCTCGGACTTTTTTTTTTTTTTCTTTTTTTTAAAAAATACATAGGATCTCAAAGGTTTAAATATTAAAAAAAATGATCTTTTAATAAAAAACTTAAAACACACAAAGAAAGGATTTAGGATTAAAGAAAAAGAAAAAGAATAGAGGTGAGAAGGGAGGCCAAAGACTCGGTGGGTTGTATCTGACGTGACCGACGTCTGTCTCGGTTTTGCGTCCGTCCCGCCTAATCCCCTCGATTCCTTTCTATATTACCATTTTACTATTTCGCCCTTCAACTCCTCTCCTTCCCCTTTTTCATATTTAGCCCTCCTCCTCCTTCTTCTCCACCAACTTTTTACAAAATGCAATTTTCATTATTATTATTATTATTTTTTTTTTTTTTTTATGTTTCAGCTTCAATCTTTACTAATTTGTATCGCGTTTGATGTATAATTTAGTTTATGTTTTGGAAAATGTTGTTCACTTCTAAATTTGTATTAAATAAAAAAACGATAATTTATTTAACGTGAAAGTTATTTAAAAATTTACGTGATATATTTTAAAAAGTTGGGACGTAATGAATATAAATTTTAATATATATTAAGAAAATAAGAGAAAACTTAAGAAAAATCTGAATTTAAAGCTTCTGATACTTTTGATAAATATATTACATTTTAATTTAAATAAAATCAATGTGTAATTTACATACTAATAATAATAATACTTTTAAAATAAATAAATAAAAATTGTAAAAAAAAAAAAAGATCTACAAGAATATTTACCATTTGTAGAAATATCAATTTTTATATAAGGATAAATAATTTGTTTTTTTCCTTATTTTTTAAAGAACGACGATAATAGTAACAATTGAAGCAGCAACAATAATAAATTAATATTTTCTCATTTATCTCTTTCATAGAAAATACATTTGAGAAAAAAAAAAGCAAATGAGAAGTAAAATAATAGGAAAATATATAGTTTATTTTCTTACTGTATCAAACCTTCAAATTTCTAAAGTAAAATTGGAGCTATATGATTTTTTTAGGGCAAAAAAGAACCGAACACTTCATTAAAGAGAGTGTATATTAGTTACTGTTAAACTTGGATTTACTCTAACAAATCACTAATTTAAATTTTTCGTCGTCATCTAGTCAAAAAGCTATTCACAACTACAAGCTATCGGACTTCATGAAATAAAATATTTTAAAATCAACGTAGAAATCATTAGAAAAAACAAAATTAAAGAAAAATCCATAAGTGGAAGTCAAAGACATACTTGAAAAAAGAAAACAAAAAACAAAAAAGAAAGGAATTTATGAAAATTGCCATATAAATTGGAAGAAGCTCAAGGAAGAAACAATAGAGATAAGGGTTTGAGACAACACTTTGACTTACTTTTATTGACCATTCTTTTGGACCATTTGTTCATCTTTCTTTTTCTTTTTTCTTAATTTCTTTTTGGGATCTAGATGGCAACCTTCAACTTCTTTTTGCAGCTTTTGAATCACTCCCTAATTTCTTTTTCTTTCCATGGCTATTTTTGTAATTAATCTAATCCAAATCATGTTACAAAAAGGGCTTTAAGGTAATTTCTCTTCACTAACCTATGATCCACAATTTCATGATCTCAAACTCATAAAACTAATAATAATTTGAATCAGTCTAATTAATTGTGGATTCCACCCTTCAATATTTGCACTTCCCAAAGCCCTTTAAAATAATGTTTTGTTTTTTTTCATGTTCAATTTCAAAATTAATGTTTTTGTTTAGTGTTATGGGCACCACCACCATTTCGATAACTCCACTTTTCCCCTTCCATGAATTTCCAATATTGCCCCCCATAAATCTAGTGAGCGTGGCTATTATCATGGGTATAAGTGTAATATCAACATGTTCCTTAGGGTAAGAATAAGAAACCCCAAAGGTACAATAAAGTAATGGAAAATGACTATAAATCTTAACTTTTATTGAATTAGATATGAATTATTTGATGCATACCATTAATACTTTTTAATCACTCAATTCATTTATTGTAACATAATATTGTGAAAAAAAGGGAATTATTTGTTTATGTATAATTTAAATTTAATTCAAAATATTAATTTATTTGTTGGGAGATCATAAGTAATGAATTAATAATATTTATGAGGGATATGAATCACAGTGATTAAACCATTTATGAGTTTGTGATGGAGAATTAGAAATGAGTTCAAACCCTATCACCCCTATCTATGATATTGAAGTATTGCTACTTTTTTTCACAACTGAATATTGTAGGTCGTATAAGTTAAACTCACACGATCATGACAATTTTAAGATGCTATTAAATAAAACTAAAAGTAGAAGTGTTTGATAAAAAATAAAGAGTTTAAACTCCGTTGTTAAATTTTTTGGGCTTGGTTCGGTAATTATTTTATTTTATTATTATTATTATTTTTTGGTTGTGTTTCTTTGGGTTTTAAATTATGTTTTTTTCTTTTGTTTTATTTCTTTGTGTTTTAAATTATGTTTTCAATTTCTTGTTTTTAAAAGACAAAAAAAAAAAAAAAAAAAACCATATATGTTTAAAGCTTTTTTTTTTCCATTTTTATTTTTCTTCTTAATTTTAAAAACAAGTTTTTTTGTTTAAAAAACTAAAATTTGGATTAATTACCAAACACATGTGTTCTTTTAAATAAATTTTAAAAAAATGAAAACAAGAAACAAATGGATTACCGAACAAGTCCATAGTTTTTAAAATTAAGTTATATCCTTTCAACTTTTTATCGTTATTCTCATATTTCTAGTAAATAAGTCGAGGTTTTAGACAAATTAAAATAAAAGTTATATATATATTTATTTTCAAGACTTTTTTTTTTAAAACATTAATAGAAAGTATAGAATAAATCTAAATTAATGTGAAACGATTGTTTTTTAAAAAATGAAATGGTTACTAAACAAACCTAAAATATTGGTCTGGTCCTTGAACTCATTTTAGAATTTTTATGATCTACCAAACAATGTTGCATGTAATTTTTTTTACTTGTAGGGATATATACGTAGTGTTTTTTTATCTTAAACATGTCTTTTGACTCATAGTGCCAACAGAGTTGAATGAAAATTTATAAATTCTGAGTATAATTCAACTGATATAAACATGATTTTGAATCCCTTCGTTGTCACATTAGTTGTTGAACAAAAAAATAGATGGATGAACACTTTGGAGTATTCTTTTATCGATGAAATTCCTAAAAAGTTTGGACCAAATTTGCAATTTAACGTAGGAATAATGATGAAAAAGCTTATGATGGCTAGAGAAATATGGGTCTTTTAAGTAGACATGAACAGGAACTTCGCAGTAATCTTGTCTCTTCCAGCAACCTTCACTCGTGTGAGAGAGAGAAGTTCTCTCGCTCTTCCTCTCATTTTCATATCCTCTGTTCCTTTCTCTCTCTAACGCATGCTTTCTCTCTCTAAAATTTTCCTTGCATTACACACTCACTCAAAGAGTTAGCTTTTGTGTTCATTATGCTTTAAGGCTATTGCCCAAGTTCTTCTGATCATTTTTTTTTCTCTTTCACCCTTCAACTTTTCTTGATTCTTTCTGAATATCTCATTTAGTGAAAGCTTCAACGTTTCTTAATTTGGGTTTTTACTCCTTCTGCTATGGATTCTTTTGAAGCTTTCAGCTGAAGAGATTGGTCGACATGGTTGCTTCTTCCTGTTGTCTGTTGGGTTTTCCTTTGCCTTTACTCTTCTAAGATCTGGTGGGGTAAGCCCAAGTTTTTCAATTCAATTTTTCTGTTCCTCCTTCTGGGTTTTTCTTGAATGTTGCTTGCAATGTCTTTGAGGAAATGATTTTTTGCTCCCTGAGCTTACATTTTGGTTTTGCTTTGCTACTTCTTTGTGTTTTGGAGCATTGAGTTGCCGTAAAAGATTTTTCAGCTTCCAGAATCAAGTGTTTTTCTTCTTTTTGAAAGTTCTATGGTTCTCTGAGCCGCTGATTTTTAATGGGGAGTTTTCTTTTTCTCAAACTGAGTAGTTGCAAGGTCGGAGTTCAAAGATCCTTTGCTACTTCTTTCTGTTCAATTTGAGCTTTTGTTGAGATCTGGTTTCTGTGGTTTGGTTTTTCTTCTGTCTATTACCAGATTCTGGTGGACATGAAAGTTAAGTCTTTGTTGTGTTTGTAATGGTGACAGGAATTTTTTGTTTGATACGAGCTCTGTCTTTATTCGTTTTTACCAGCATGATTCCTTCAAGTTGCAAATATGCGGTTTTGTGATTTAATGCAGGCCTTTTATTTTGTTTTCATTTCATTCTAACTAAATATCAATGCCTTGTTCCATAGATTGTGAAGTATGTTGAGTTACAATTTTTTTACCTTTGCCTTTCTGTAGCTTGAATTGATACAGTAGTTAAATTTCTTAGAATTTTGCTCAGAACTTGGTGTCTTTCATCTGGCAGAGCTGTGCTTCATACGATGGGACAAGAGACAGAATTGGACTTTGACAGCCTTTGCGCTGTGGATCTAAGTCCTAACACCGTTCTTCCATCGATTCCACGACGTTCGAGCATAAAAAATAGAAGCACAAGAAAAAAACTAAAGCATGAAGATTTTGTTTTGAGTGTAAAGGATGATTTTACGGAGATTAAATTTGGTGGTGGTCACAGGTCTCGAAAAAGTAATTCATCTAGCCTAGTCGAACTGGAAGACAATGAGAGTAAATGTTATGAACTGAATGTAGAGGATGATTTCACAGAGATTAGAATTGGCCGTGACCATAGTTCTCATAAAAGCAATTCACCTAGCGTAGTTGAATTGGAAGATGACAAAGGGCTCAAGCGACGTTCGAAGTACCTAAGCTCTGAAGACATAGGTAAAATAGAAGGGATGGGAATTCAAGGAGAGAGGAGAAAAATAGAAATTTCTCGTGACGATTACACCTCTTGGTCTTCTGGTATTGTTGATTCTTTGTGTAGTTCTGACGAGGAAAAGCCAGAGAGGAGAGATCTGTTATTATCTTTGGACACAAAATTGAATCAACCATCAGTTAATAAGGCTTGCATAGGCCCACGTTCATCAGATAGCTTCATTGAGATCTACTCAGGTTTAGAGAACAATGAAACTGTATCGAAAGATCCAAGCAATCAGCTTGGAAATGTTACAGGCATTAGACCCCTTCAAAATGGCAAGAAACTTTTCAAGAGAGACAAAGTTCATGCATTGCAGAAGTCATTCTCTGCTAAGGTAGAAATGCTTAACAATCATCTTCCATTGGAAAGTGATCTACGGTTTAGACAGAGTCCAAAGGTTCATATAAGTCCTTTCAGGAAAATGTTGGATCCATTTATGAAATCTAAGTCTGTCAGAAGTCGTTTCAGTCATAAGGTGGAAGCTGGTGGAGATAAAGCTATTAAGACAATTAACTTGGAGAGAGATGAGACATCAAGCACAGCAAAGAGTTCAGATTCTGGTTCTAATTTTTCGAATAATGATAATCACCATAATGTTGTTGCATCGTCGCCCGTACATTTACATGGCTCTCTCAAGTTGGAGAAAAAACATGGGATGCCATTTTTTGAGTTCTCTCAGAGCTCCCCTGAAGATGTCTACGTGGCTAAGACATGGAAGACAGGCAATGCATTTAAGTGGGTATACACGTTTCATACCCAAGATCATCACAAAAAGAGTAATGCTGGTAGTTCCGGATTGAATCAAAGTTGCAAAAACTCCTTAATGGTGGGCCAGATGCAAGTTTCCTGTTATTTATCCTCCGAACTTCGAGATGGTGGTTTTGACAACTCAATGGTAACAGAATTCGTGCTGTACGATGCTGCACGTGCTAGACAAAGTACTGCATCCCAAGGAAGTTGTGACTCTATCCAGGATGCTGTCAAACCTCCTAAAAGTTCTGATACGGGCTTAGTTGGGGAACCTTTCTGTGTAAATGATGGGACTCCTCTAGAAAAATCCAAATTTCAGCTAAAACATGCTTCTGAAAACTGTGATCATGGTCCTATAGATTCTTGCCCTTGGGATTCAGCAACTTTACATCCAGACCTGGAATCTGCAGCTATTGTAATGCAAATCCCATTTAGCAAAAGGGAGAGTTTGAAGTATAAAAGAGGAGATAAGACAAGCGGTAAATTGAACTCGGCCATACAAAACCTCTCTAAGATTGAACAAAGGAAAGATGAACCTCCCCATCACACAACTCAAGAAACTCTGAAGGTGGTAATTCCCACTGGAAACCATGGTTTACCGACTGTTGAAAGCCAAGGCCCTTCTACGTTACTTGATCGATGGAGGTTGGGAGGTGGTTGTGACTGTGGTGGTTGGGACATGGGTTGTCCTCTACTAGTTTTGGGCACTCATAGTAGCCGTGCTGAGAATCAAGCACACAAGGGGAAACAGACTTTTCATCTTTTTCATCAGGTAAGCTTTTTATTAGTTCCAGATAATTGGTAACTATAATTCTGGACTCCATGTCTCATAGAAATTTTAATAACAATCATATAATAAAAGCCCAAGGTGCTGGAGTGACTTTTAGATGCCTTTCATGGGATTCTGTTCAACTGCAATAAATGGTTTAATTAGGCATTTTATGTATTGATTTTCATGCTAAGAAATAGAACATTATTGATGAAATCAAGTATATTACAAAAGAAAGAATACGGTGTTTGTGTGTTGGCAGAGGTTTTTTCAATTAAGACCCTATTGCTGACTTAACTTTTATCAGATACTAAATTTAAGTTTTAGCCAAACTATTACTATGCATGGTTGGTTGCAGTCAATGAATTGGTCAAAAGACGTATTCTCATAGTAATGGTTGCTTTTTTTATGTGGAAACAGGGAGTAAAGGATACCACTCCAGCGTTAACCATGAATATTGTCAAAGATGGACAATATGCTGTTGATTTTCATGCGAGATTATCAACGTTGCAAGCATTTTCCATTTGTGTTGCTATTTTACATGCGACCGAAGCCTGCAACGCTGTCCAGGTGGATGAAACAAAAGAGTTGCAGCAATGCAATTCCTTAAAGGTGCTTCTTGAGGAAGAAGTAAAATTCTTGATTGATGCTGTCACAATGGAGGAGAAGAAAAGAGAAACAAGAATGCTGAAGGAAACGCCATCATCGTATTTGTTCAATCCTCCGTTTTCTCCTATTGCCAGAGTGTAAGATGAAGGTTGCACAACTGTGTCTTGAGTTCTAAGGCCAATTTGATAAGTACAGAGTACAGATATCATAGCCTCTTCAGATGGTTCCACTTTCACTTTTGGGAGACTTGACTGATTCAAGTTATGGAAGCTGCTTGATAAAGCTCCTATTAAAGAAATTGTCAAGGGACCTTCTCAGCAACCGCATGGGCTCTCGGAGTCGGGGCATTTGATTTCTTTTGTAGGACGGAGCAAGAGCTTGCTTAGAGAAGCTGAAATGACTATTGTAGGAGAGACTTGGGAAGATGCTTGTTGGGGAGGTCAGATCATCCTGATAGGGAGGGTTATCAGAACCCTTTTATTTATTATTCTTCAAAAACAAAATCCTTTTGAATAACTTGGTAGTTAATTGTCCATATTGTAATATGGTAGGGAGATGAGTAGCCAATTGATAATTAGAGAGATTCTATTGTCCTTCACATTGAACTTTGTGTACATTATATTGTTAAAGAGGCAAAGTGTAAGTCTTGATATCAGTAAAAATATATATTTCATAAAGTTTTGTCTTGAATCTACTACTAGGTATCATCTTTGGTGAAAGATTGTCTTGTTGGCCTCGATCCATGTTTTTGTATGGCTTGTTATTGTGTTCTTTTATTTTCTTTTCTAAGGATATCAGGGAACCTTCCATGTCAAAAAGTACAGGGAGCTGGACAATTAGAAAACAAAGCTAATATTTTGATGCCTTGCCTTGCTGTTTGGATCTATGTAAAAGTTATTCAAGATCCAAATCCTCATCTAATAAGCTTCTAGAAAATGGTCCTTGGTTCTTTTTCTTTGGAGAAAGTGGTCAAGTGGGGAAGCTTTTCCAAAAGGAAGTCGTAGCTGAAGGTTATGTTTTTGGATTGGTTTTGATAATGTTTTAAATCACTTTTTCTTCATTCTGAAACATGTATTTTCTTGTTGTATTTTACATATAAACCTGATATCTCTACCATCAAAATTGGATTTGAAAGGTTAAAAGCATGTTTAAGAGTTAATTTAAAAAATGAAGTGATTTTAACAATTTCAAAGTTGTGTTTAAGTCTAAAAAAAATTACTTTGAAGACACTTTTCTTGTATCTGTAACATGTGTGTAATGTTATTTTACCTTTAAATTAAATTAGTGTATCATCAAGATTGAATTTGAAACATTAAAAACATGTTTAGGATTGATTTTACTCTCAAACAGAAGCCTACAAAAGAATTGCCTCAAGGCCTGGGCTTGTGATGTTAACTTTTCTGCATCTCTGCTTGATGTAGAAAGATGTCTTCCGCTTTTATGAGTTGAAACAAAGCCTTATCTCTCTCTCTCTCTCTCTCTCTCTCTTTCTTGAGAAAAATGGGAACACCTGGATCTTTGTGATCACCACAATAAAAAAGAACAATGTATAAAGTTGTCCTCGAGACTAAAGTACCGAGTCTACACAATAATGTGCAGCAATAGGGTATCATTATCTAAGAGGAAATAATTACATAAATGAATACGTTTATTGATTTTCACTCAAAGGTATACAGAATGGCCTAAAGCTTATAATGAAATGTATTTTACCTAGTCAATTATGATGAAAATCAATATACAAGGATTCACAATTGCTTTTAATCTGAAAATTCACTTTGGTTAAAAGAATCTATACCAATTCCAATTCTGAGGTTTCTGATACAGCATCAATTTCCTTTCCATTTTTGGTGCTTAATGCAGAAATCCAATGTTAGTGAGACTCTCCAAGTACTAGAACACCCCTTTGAAATTTCTCCATATTTTAATAAATATTAGGAGCGCAAATCCAAATTTGGTATCGTGGTTGTCGATGATGACAATCAAGATGCTGCTAATACGGACGGTGAAGATAATTACAATTTTATTGTTGAATCATCTTTCGAGTTTTTCATCCACTCGGTGTTGGACTCTTGCAGTACCATGTCGAGCCACCTCAAGAGAAAAAAGTCTCTTCAAAAATTCATAAGAGGTGAAGAAGATTGCACCTTGAGACATGTACATAATTAGTCTTGGAGTCAACCCCCTGATATCACAAAAATGAGACAACAATTCAACAAACTAAAGAAAGGTTAAGAAACAAAACTCCTTGACATGGGAATTAGAAGACTATTAATGGAAATTCCACAATTGATGAAAGATTGCCAGAATAGAGGGAATTAGAAGACTGTTAATGGAAATTCTACAATTGATGAAAGATTGCCATAATAGAGCATACCTATAGAGACCTTGCAGGCCTTCTTTTTTGCCTATTTCATAGAGTGCTTGAATTACACTTTTATATGGGCTCAAAGATCCTGGTATTTGTGTTTGTAATCTGGTCTTTACAACATCAAAAGGAGTGGTAAACAAGGCGGCAGTAGATCCAGCTACTCCTCCACAAACTAACTGCAGATAAAGAACCATCATCTTAATCTAACATGCAAATATTATAAATCTAAACCATATTGTCGCGGGCTTAAGAAACAATTAAGGTCTCATTTGATAACTACTTGATCTTTGGTTTTCAAAGATAAATTTATAAACACTCAGAGTTATTTTTTTCCTTTTTGTAATCTACTTTATAAACTTGTTTTTTATTTAAAAAAATCATTTTCCTAAAAATTCAAATGTTTTCTTAAAATGGATGGAAAACATGGTAAGAAATTGTGTAATAAATTTTCAAGAACTGAAGAAAAAAAAAAGAAAGAAAGAACGTAAAAGTTATAAAAGGTCCTATATTTAGTGGAGTGGAATGAGTTCTGAAAGCAAAACCATTTCAATTCCTCATCATTTCTTCATCCTCTATTTAAAGGAAATTAAAAATCCATTGTTATGACATAAATTAGTCATATCCGAAAGAGCCATACCTTTGGCTCCTTTGTCTGGGCTTTTCTTAGATTTTAACGTCCAATGAAAGGCAAATTCTTTTATCCTTCGGAAAAGAAACTTAGATATTGACAAATTTTGTTCATAACTTTAATTAACTTAATTAATGGAAATATAATTCTCCCGTTAATAAATAATTATTTATTTTACCTACATTTTCAAGTTTTAAATTCACAGATAAGGACGAAGACAACTTCAAAATTTCAATCCTCATTTATTATAAGAAATTGAAAGTTGGACCCTTAGAGCCTAGAGGTTGTTCCCATTGGAAACGTTGTCATCATCACCATCATTATTATTTTTTTTAATGAAATAACAAGCTTTCATTGAGAAAAAAAAAAAGATAGCTAATTTAACAAGCAAGTGAATTTTTTTTTTTTTTAAGGAAACAGAGAAGAGATTAATGGGAAAACCATAATAACTAACCGTTTGTGAAGTAGTTTGTTGAGCATTAGATTTCATCAGACCTTTCAAACTTTCATATGTATAGAACTGCAAAGAAAATATGGCCAAAATGACGTGGTGAAATAAAAGGGAAGTGAAATTAAATTGAAAGATCAACTGCATCTAAGAGATAAAGTACGGAGAGCTGGTACACTTTTTTTTCTTCTATTTTTTTTTTTTAAAGAAACAATTTCATTGACATACGAAATGTATCCAAAGGAACTCCTTGCCTTGATAATCGAGTGTGGTACATTTCTACAAAGAACTGCTCCCCACCCGGTATATAATCCACGCAATCCACCCTTAGCAACAACACCAACAAAGGCATTCCTGCAAGCCAATGAATAATGATCGTGACAACAAACAAGTCATGCAAGAAACTTGAGTTTAAGACGAAATTAATGGCTGAAAAAAAAAACAGCACCAAGCATTATCAAATCAATTAAATTATTCAATGTACCCTGACAAGAATCAAAGTCATAACAAACTTTTAAAGTAAAGCCAAAGGTGAGAATAAGAATTTGTGACCAGATAATATGTATAAAGAATAACGAGAAAAAATACTTTCAGTAACATCAACAGTAGAATCTAAAATGTGTACCAGCAGTTATGGTAGTGTGCACTAACTTGCATCTGCTGTTTTATACGCTCACTTGGGGTAAAAAGAAAAGATGTAGCAATACTTGCACAACCACCAGCCACACAGTGGACAATAGAGCGGTACTCCTAAAGAAAAGACAAGTCTGAAGCTTCAAAAGCTAAAACCAGCAAACATTCGCTGTGGAAGAAAATAAATTGCGATGATTGATTAAAAGTCTACATTAATGGTTTCAAGAATGGGTCAATCAATATTCAGAGTTCTGCTTGCATTTCTCCCTCTCCCAACTCTAATACATTGCATACCAGGCTATCTTTAAGGCCCACAAGTTTCATTTTCCATGAAACATCAGCAGTAAGGGGCCATATGTAGTTCCTGTAGCACCTGTTCATTAGCAGAGAACCAGAACTGTCATCAAGTAATAGTTCCATCATGTTTACCTCTTCAACGTACCCGAAACTTCTACTTAGAGAGGGAGAGAGCAAGAGTAAGGATCCAAAAAAAAACTAAAAAAGGGAAAGCAAACAGAAGGGGAAAAAACTAATGATGATGAATAACAAAATGAAATTCCTACCTCTTGGAGAATTGGAAGCAAAGCTCCTTTAACTGATTCATATGTGAAAGTGTAAACAGCAGATATCGGAGCTGAAGAAGCAATGTTGGTGGAGATTCCACGATAAAGTCCACTTAAACCTAAATTAACAATGTAATTGATTTTCAGAAGATTTTTTAACAAATAAAAAGATAAGTGTCCTTGATTTGCAGATTAAGCTACGTATAAACACAGAATCCACCAACCCACCTCGATCAGTGACAATTGATTTTCCAATGTAACTGAGAGACTTCTGTTCTGCATGATAAGACTGAAACACTGTTTTGATTGTATCAACAGGATGTAGACAAAGACTGACAAATACACCAGCTAATGCCCCGGCAAAGGCATGTTCTTGTTTACCAATATTGTAGCAAGATCTTTCACGGGTCAAAGAGGAATCCTCTCTGTTGTACTCATTTTCGACAATGAGCTTATCGGACTTTTTGGTTATATTCTCACGTTGTTCACTGCTACTAGTCATCTGCCCATAGTCTAAATTGTCTAATGCACCATCTTTAGAAGGTACTAAATGAGCTGCCAAAATATCTGGATTGGGGCTTTCTAGAATACTGCCATCTGCCTTATTATCTTGAACAAACATAAGGATACGTGAGGCCATATAAACATTTTCAATCATTTTTATCTCCAACTTGCGGATGAACAGAGATGATACATTGATTGATTGGAACATAGGAGGATTTTTTGAAGTTTCACTAATCAAGTTGTGAACAAGAAAATTTGAATCTCCTGAAGCGCAGTCCCCTGCTTCATTAAGACCACCTCTAGCCTGGAATTCATTGGCTTCCATGTTTCCAGTATTAGCAACTTTCATAGGGTAAGGGTAACATGCTTCAGTATGACTTACACAGTTCATCCATCCATATATCTTCCCCATATCATGCAAAATTCGTACACTAGTAAGGCCTTTTCCTTTCCAGGAATTAGCTGGCATGTCACTACCACCATTTAGTAGACTCCAAAATGATGACATGGAATGAAAATTACAAGGTTCTAACAAAGAAATCTTCTGAGTTACTGTCAAACAATTCAAACCCAATGTAGGCTGCACCAGAGGAGAACATCGGCCATCGGTCCTTGAATCAACACAGAAGTCTTTAATTTCAGGTGAGGTAACTGTTTTGCCATCAACTTCAACCACACTATTGAAGGTAACCTCAACGAAATCATCATTTTCTTGGTTCAAGACCCTATTTGGTCGGAAAAAGGTAAAAGGACGACTGGCAAGATTCAATACTTGGCCAAAAATTGAAATGACCTGAGTTGTGCTCAGTATCCCAGAAGACTTGGGTTTATTTATAGTCCTGCCATCCTTACTGTGTTTGGCATAACAAGTGTTGGAGGTGCCATTTTCAAGGACAAAATCAGCCAGCTCAGAAGATATACCCTCATCTGGTCTCCACCGATAATATATTGATGGCTGATTGCTTACACAAGGCTTATTCTGTTTATTCATTTTCTCAAATCTTTCACCGTTTCCTTGACACATGGTTCAGAGGAACTGCAAAACAGAATCATAACATCATATCACTCAACAAAAACTATGCCATCTAACGTTCGGGCAACCAAGAAAACTAATTACTGAACTTTTCAAGTTAGCTGGCAGATAAGCAGAACAAACAACAACAAACTGGGAAAAGAAGTAAAATATACAATTTCAATTGAAATATTAAAGAATGAAATATAAAAATGTGCACATGTGGCTTAGAATTTTCTGAAAAAAGAAAATCTAAAAAATACCATAGCAATATACCCGAAGTGAAGAGCAAGAAAATACATATATCCAGCACTAAAGCCTTAAAACGAAGGTCATTTGAAAAAAAATGGAAATGTTTGAAGCATGATGCATGAAGCCAGCGAAAGTTGAAGTAGTTGGAAAATTCTGTCTCATGGCATGAAAGAAAATAATTACAAAAGTCTCCCAGGAGAAAGCTCCGCCTTCAAGAAGCAGACATTAGTGTCCATATAATTTGGACCAATCTCTGGTTGAATTTTGTTCGTGCAATCCTATGGTTTACATAGCTTGCGACAGTATATTTAATGATAAGAATCAAGACTACAATGCAATGATGCATCACTCACTCTAATAACTTTTCTCTCTTGGTTGGTGTAAATCTATCTTCCCTTTCTGTGACTATAGTTTTACAAATCTCATGACGAATGGAAACGTTTTTTGTAATCCAATGGATAGACCCCTTTGAAATTTTTGTTTCCTCTTAAAAAATACCAATGAGGAGAATGCAAAAATTCCCTCAGCCCCTCAGTTGAACTAACTAATCTATAAAGTATACTCATGGAACTTTTTTGTTTCTCCATTATACTGACCGAAATAATAGCATTGCACGTACGCTAGCGATATAGTTGGCTTGCAGCCATAAAGATAATTTCATTTTCTAATCACTCTGGTGACCAATTGAACTGACATAGTTTTCTCAAATAAATTGTCCTTCAAGATGTCATTGGACATTCCTTGGAAAATACCTTCTGGCGAACCCAAAATGGAAATTTCTACTGAGCTGGCACTTCCTTGGAGAAAGAAATAACAGTGACCAGCGAAAGCTGAATTTCCTCTTACTAAGTTAACAGAGTAGATTAATTTAGAATCAACCCTTAAAATTGAACATTATAAAAGTTGTCTACGTTATCAATTTATCCAACCTAGACTTATTTAAAATTGAACATTATAACCAAACCACTAATTCCTTTAACTGTCACTAAGTCATAAGAAAAGCAGGTAGTGTAAGAATAGCTTTGCAGATAGTAGCACAAAGGATACCCCAACTATCAGTTACCAATCAATTCTTGCATACCTTCAGATTGCAGAGAATTCAAGTTCAATCGAGTTACATACATCCAGTCCACTTGGCCACCCAAAAAACGACCACATAGTTAAAATTAGAGGAGCCCTGGAGCAAAAGTCAAGTACAAGGGTTACATCACTCGTCATTCCAACAAATCTAGTCATAAAGCAATACCGCCATATGTAGCTCAGCTAAATATGTATCTCCTTAGAAAGATATTGAATATTATTTGAAAAGATTTCTAAATTTCAGCTTTTAAAAAAATCACAATTATATGTATAGTAACAAATTTCTTTGTTTGTAATCCATTTTCTAACAGCGATTTTGAAATCTTAATTAAATTTTAAATACCGAAAAAGGAAGCTTCAAACTTGGTTTTTTATTTAAGTTTTGTTCATAATTCTAAACGAGATTCAATGCAGTATAAACCGCCACTAAACCCATTACAAAATTGAAAGACCAGACTACTGTAAACCGATTAATAGAAACGGATCTAAAAATCCCCAACTCAATGTTCCAGAATGCACTTAAAAACCACTAAAAAAAAGGCCAAAATGACAACAATAGCTCATACTTAAATTAACTAAAAACATTAAAACCTATAGCTTCAGGAATTAATTCAAGTGAAGTATCCGTCTGAACCATTGAAAGATGGGTTAACTTCAAATTTCCTTTTCTCTTTTTTTCTTTTTTGAAAATTCACTTCTTCAGCCATAATCTCGCTGAATAAAACAAGAAACCTATTGTAGCAGAGGGTGATTTCGTTTTCTAAGCTTTTTCAGCAGTCAAAATCAGCGATTAAAACAATACTTGGAAGAGAATTGAAAGGATGAACAGAAAATGCTACGAAAAATAAACATCTAACCTCATACAAAGTCGAGCTCCCATCATCGAAAAGAAGTATTGGGCGAAATTTTATACTCATTTTACAAAAAGATTTATGTTGGGTTTAACTATTGTGTTCAACTTTTTTTTTTTTATTCTTGTTCTTTTTTTCTTTACTTGAGAAATCAATTTTATTATTTTTTAATATAAATATTGTGCTATATAAAAATAAAAATAAAGCAAAATAAACAAAAATATTTATAAAATATAGTATAATATTATATTCTAAAAAAATACGGATATTAATTGATAAAATTAAAATTTTTATTATATTCGACAAATGATTTATGGATTAACAGATTTTGATAGAATCTATTAACATTTTGGAACTTGTGACCTAATTAAAACTATACTTGATTATAAAAAATAACACGTGTTCGAACTTACTAGAGTAATAACTAAATACTCCACATAAACTAGATATTATTTGGGATTTCGAGCAACACTATATTTAATACTAAAAATAAATTCTTAAACTTATAAATTTAGGACAACGTTTGATTAAATATTATTCCTACAAATTGGAAGACGGTAGATTTGAACCTAAAATCTCTTGATTTTCAAAACACAACAATGTTAGTTGAAACTAGTTCTTGTTGACGGTTATCGTGATTTTTCTATCTAGGTAGAAGATTTTATTACCGTTTGGATTTTGAAAAAAGCTTTGTATCTTACATGTTTTTCATAATATATAGAAGAATGATTTGTATATAGATAGAAAATAGTTTTTCATAACATTATAGGGAAGACTAGAAGTGACGATGTCCGATGCATTTAGTAAGACTATTAAAAATGATTATGTGTTAACACTAAACTAACTATTACCATTATCATTAGAATTGTTTTTCAAGATTTATTGAAAGAACAAAAACTAAATTTTTACGTTATACAGTGACTTAAAATACATCTAATGTTTTGAAAAAGAAAATTATGACTGCAATTAATCAAAGTTCTCAATTTAAACTCTCAATAAGTATTGGTCTTTAGGGAAAAAATTCATAACCGATGTATAGAGGGAAAAAAAACCATATAAAAATTGGATTATTATAAATATAATAGTCAGAGAAATTAGGCCTTCAAAATGACAAAAATTGAACACTCAAACTTATATAATAGTTAACAATTCTACGATTTTAATACTTGCATAAATTTTAAGTCTTAATTATTGTAATGGGGAAACTTGAGGTTAAAATTGCAACTACTGTTATACATCCAGGGTGGTTTTTGCAACTCTTTTGTAGGGATATACAAGAAGTTAGAGAGTAGAGGGAGTTCAGATAGAGAGATATAATATTAGAGGATGGAAAGGTTTGAAGTGATGATTGTTATTTAAACAATAGCTAACCTTTTAGCACACAAATATACAACAAGAGGAAGAAATTATGATATTCCAATTAGAATGGCAAAAGGCAGAGCCTATGAGATGAGCCAGAAACTACCAAGTGTGAAGTTAAACTGCAACCAAGAACTACACAAAATAATGATTAGGCTCTAAGAATTTTTCTACCCAGATTACTTTTAGGTTGATTCACTTCCACCTTGTCCTGCTTTTAGTCAATGATGAGCTGCCAACAATCGTTTTTCTGATACCTGATTTCCATCAAAATAGAGAGGAGTAAATGAGCAAGGAGAACGTCTCAGAGAAGAAGAAGAAGAAGAAGAAGGAAAAAAAAAAAAAACCCACCAATGGTCTAGTTAAACAGTAACATGAGGTCATCTAAAATGACCTATAAAAATTTGAGCTATCATCGAGTTGACTCCATAACAAATATGTCTTTCCTTATTAATTTCTATTTCTTTTAGGTACACCAAATCTGGAAGTGAGAAGTTGAACCTCTAACTTAAAAAAGATTACCTCGATCCTTATATGTTGAACTATGCTTAGGTAAGCATAGACCTACTTACTAATATGCTGGATTCTAAGATTATAAATGTTGGTGATTTTTTTGGTAAAATAAGGTTGGGGAATTAAAACTACAGACCCCATGGTCAATAACACTCTCGAATGTTGGTTTAAGATTAGGACTAAAATGTTAGAAGTGGAGCGGCAAACTAAAATGGCTAAATTATAGTTTAACCAAAAAGGAGATCATTTAACAATGACTTGGGAAATGATGCAAGTTCTGAACTAAGGTAAAAGTAGAAGAGCAGAATAATGGCACAAGGCAAATAATCATTTAATACCTCAAGATGTTGCACTCTTTCCACTCTCTTTTGTAGTTATAATTCTTTTGTTATTAACACCAATTGGAGAGCTTTTTTGTATTCTCCTTTGATCTCCTTTTGAACTTTTCATTTTATCGATGAAAAGTTTGGTATCTTAACAAAAACAAAATTAAGGAAAGGAAAACATAAGGCAAATGATATGGAAAACTTTGGAGTAAAAACAACAGGGTCTAGATTTTCATACTTGATGCTATTGGAGCCTTTGAGGAGCTTTTCGTCAATGAAACTCTTGACGATTTGGCTTGCATGGGCTTTTGTGGGGGCCTGGCGCCTGTCTTCGATGGTGCATTGGTTCTGTATAAAACAGAAGACAAAAGGATTAATTTCTTGATAGGTAATTTAATCACCAAGGTGGCACATCAAACCATGTTGAAACAAATCACACCGTGCACCAAGAGAAAAGTTTTAAATGTTGTTAAAATATCCCTATTCTGCCATCTCTGAAAGTAAGAGGTCATTAACCCCGCTAGAGATGTGTCGGTGGTATAACTCGAGATGTTGAACCCTGTGCTGAAAAACAGCACTTGTGATACCTGGAGCCTAGCAAGGGGGTGCACAAAGCCTCAATATTAAAGTGGTAAACCATAAGTGAAGTGAGCCCGTGACACTCCAATTACAAGAAACGATAAAGAGTCATACTTATAGTAGCTGGTAGTGCCACCAATCAAATTTAAGCATGAAATGAAGAAGTTAAGTACAGCAATAACATTTTAAGAGGGAATAGTAATTACTTACTTTTCTGGAATAGGAATCAATGACTTCACCCCAGTTGTTGCACTCTCTGCTTGCCTTTTCACATCCAATGTGCCCTCTGGGTACTTAG
The DNA here is from genome assembly GCF_025177605.1 of Cucumis melo. Lineage (NCBI taxonomy): Eukaryota > Viridiplantae > Streptophyta > Magnoliopsida > Cucurbitales > Cucurbitaceae > Cucumis > Cucumis melo. Next base: position 23,476,398 of record NC_066865.1, read on the forward strand.
AATCAGCAAACGAAACATCTGATGGCTTTGGAACTTCAGGGAATAGAGTGTATTCCACGACACTGCAAATTGATCCCTCGGTTTCAGTTCCCATTGAAAGCCCCCCATCTGATATGTCACTTAACCTCTCATCCGAATCAGCATTTCCAAAGCCTAAAAGGTCAACATCATCAGTAACATTCTGACTTAAATCCCTTAACTGTGAAGAAGATTCCTTCTGATGTCTAAAGTCCTCTACAGACAAATGCGATCCAGATCCAGAACGCTTATGATGTCTAAAGTCTTCTATAAACAGATGTGATCCAGATTCAGAACGCTTATGATATTTAAAGTCATCCATAGACTGAAGTGATCCAGCTTCAGAACGCCTGTCATAATCTGAGAAATTGTCCACGTCAGATGCTGCTTTATTCATGCCTAAGCCTTTTCTCCCTGATGGCTTTTGGCTCTGCCGAGGAGTTATGCTAGAGTGTCTTCTAGGAGAAAATGACTCCTGTCTTAGGGAACCAACGCCATGCTTTACACCATTGCCATTAGTTTTAAGCAACTGCAACCGCTCAATCTCCTCATCTTTATTTGCAATGGTATCCTTGAGAACGGCCACCTGCAGTGTCACATAAAATTAGAAAACAGATGCAATTGTGTAATTCCGTGCATACTGTTGGGATCAAGATATACGGAGGTTTTGTGCAGTTCAATTACTCAAAAACTGTTTTCTAAAAGAAAAGAAATTTTGAGAAGATAATAAAAATTCGTCAAGACCTGATCCATGAGTTCTCTAACATATCTACCCTCTTTGTTGCTACGGGCAGCACCCAACTCTACACCAGAAACTCTTTCAGCAAACTTCAAGGTGCTTATTGTTTCAGAGTACGAATCTACATCAGGATTAATCTGTACAAACATGAGTGTCTTCGCTTGACCACCTAGAGGTTCAAATAAAGCAAAACAGTGATGAACTAGGTATTCTCAGAAAATAAAATAATAAAAGTCTAATAAAATGCAAAAGCAAGAAAACACCTAAAGAACTTTGGAGAACTTGGGTTAGTTTGCTATTTCTGTAAGGAATGTGCGAAGTCTTCTGTGCAAGAGCAAAAATTACATCCCCAAGAGCTGACAATGATTTGTTAATGTGTTGTGCCTCTTTCAGCCTATCTCCAGTAGCCTCTGACCGGTCCACCCTTTCACTGCCGGCAAGATCTATTAAATGGAGACTACCACGTAAAATAGCATCTGTCTCCAAGTCCACACCTCGAACATGAATTGTCAGCACACTGCACAGCATCAGCAATTGCATGAAATGTATTCTTAAAGTATGACAATAATTGACAAATGATGTCACGTTTACAATAATAATACCTATGAGATCTGCTGCTTCTTTCATTCAAGGCTGTTGCTCCAACTGCCCTGTTTGTCAATCCAATCTTCATCAAATCCAGGACATCGCCAGTAGATCTAACAGGATGCATACCAGCATCAGGTACTGCAAGCCCATTTGGTTGAGTGGTGTTCCAAATCCCAAGTGTGTGCAAGTTAAAGGAAATAAAGTTTTTTATTATAAAAAAAAAAAAAAATCAAAGCCACTTCGCTTATGCTTAACCAAATTCTAAATGGCTAGTAAAGGCTAAATAATGAATTGATTGATTACATAGAAAATTAAAAATATAATTGATTATAAAGAATTCAAGGCTAACCAAGCTAGTTTTTAGGTATCTGGATGGTGTAAACAAGCCAATTCGAGTGTTTTTTTTTTCTTTTCCATTTTATGTTACTCAATGAGCTGGTTGAGAGGTTTCTTTGTCTTCCCATTGTGTAATTATCTTTTGGGTTGAATGATCAATTTCTTTCTTTGGAAATGAAAGGGCAATTAAACATTAAAATAAATCTATTTAAATAATTAAATAATTGCAAAATATTCAAAGAAGGATATCTCTTTGGAAGACCGCTAGTTGAGAGCAGATCACGGACTTGTTCATTGTATATCTCAACCATTTGGACACCAATTTCATAGGAAATAGAGCCTTTCCTGCTTTGAGAAATTTCAAAGAGGTCATTTAATGCTCGATAGTTAACACCCCATTCTGTTCTCAACGATACATCAGGTCCACTCTGAGAAGGAATAACACATATAAGCCCCAATGAGCAAGACAAAGTATGGTGCTAGAAATATAAAATAGAGCATACCATAGTATATGTCTTTCCTGAACCAGTTTGTCCATAAGCAAATATGCAAACATTATATCCATCAAGGACCGATCGAATTAATGGTTGAGTGTCTAAAAATACATCCTCTGTCAACAAGTATAATTAGATGCAAATAGGAAGTTAGAAAAAATAAATAAATAACCTCTTGAACCGCTTAAACCTCATAAAAAACTTAATAACGATAAAATTAAACAAATGATCCAGTGGGTATGAATAACATAATAGAGTAAATCATTCTATAGTTAATCAAAATTGGACAAGACTAAAAATACCTTGTGAACATGTTGGACCAAAAACTTTATTGAATTTGAATAGTCTACGATTGTCTTTTCCTTGTTTAGCAGGATTTATAATTACCAATTCACCATTTTCACCAATATATTCAACTGTAGTTAGCTTCTTGCTTTGTCCTGGAAGAAATGGCCGTATCCGACAATACACTCGAATGTTGCCTGTGAAATGCCACATCTAAATTGAGAAAGCTCGAGTAGGAGGGAAAAAAATAAAAATGGTACCTTTTAAATCCTGAACTTCATTATACAATCTTCTATTTTCGTTCAAAACTGCATGGTAATTCTGAGCCACGTCTGCTAATCCTTTGAACTTCATTCCTATTGATGGCAACCTCATTAAAAAAACAAAAAGCAAAAGAGATTGAAAATTTGATAAGAGCAGAAAAAAATAAATGGAGATAAATTAAGCTAAACCTACCGAGGAAATTAAAATCCTCAGCATAGTTTCCTTTTGTATTCAAGACCTCACGTTTGATGGAGTCCACTGAAATCCTTAATCCCTAAAAAAATTAAATAGAAGTTATATGACTCATATCTCTAATCAACACAACATGGGCCCTAAAGACAAAATAACAATGCGGATGACATAATAAAAACCTGAAATGCTCGAAGCAGATCATCAACAAAATTTCGATAGACGAACTCTTTCTTTTTCCATTTCAGTGATTTAGATTCAGAAAATGTCTCAAGTTCCTTAACGTGCTTCCTGGAATCAGCTAATAAGCATTCAAGTTCATTTAGCTTCTCCTCATACTTAGCTTTCTCCTCCTTAGCATTTGTTTCCAGTTGTAAGCAATGATTTTCATGTTCACTTTTGGCTTTTTCTAGCTCATCTTTAAGGTTTGATAACTTGACATCACAGAGTGCCTTTTGCTCCTTCAACGCCATCTTATCCTGCTCCTCACAGTTTTTCATCTCCTCTACCTTGAACATTTCAATCTTCAACACCAAATAAACGAACGTTAGCATATATATAACTGAAAAACTAGCCAAAGACTTCAATCATGCTACCTGTCAGACAATGATATATTGATATGTCATGTGAGCTAGATGTAACATGATCGTAAGATATCAATTTAGGCCCTGTTTGCTAACTAGTAATGGGTCTATGAGATAAACCAAAATAAAAGTTTTTATTAAAAAATGAGAGAAGTAATATTATTGGGAGATTGGAACAGGAATCAACTTAAAATCGGTAGTATGGGAATAAATAGGACAAAAGATTCTTTGTAGATTTGCAGTGTACATGATTTTCCCCATACTGCCAAATTTCACAAATCACTCGTAGAACTCAAAGTGATTGGTTCACTTGAGTAACTTAAAAATTGGAAGCAGCTAAAACGTAATCAGCAAACTTGTTCATCAGTTATGAGATGATGGGTAGATCATCAAAAGCTTCAAAAGAAAGAGAAATGACACGTGTATTTCCAACTAGGTGAAATAAAGTAGCAGGCAAACCACAGCATACATTAAGAAATCGAGCTTTCATCAAGATAAAATGAAAGAATACAAAAAGATAGCTCAACAAGAGAGCCAAGCAACTAACTAGGCAACAAGGGCCTCCTGCTAACAAACCATAGAAAAAATGAGAATCAATATAAAAAAAACCATCACTATTATCTTTTTTTTTTTTTTTTTTGAAAAGGAAACGAGACTCTTTTATTAATAACAATAATGAAGCAAAAGCTCAAAGTACCAACTCAACTTTTTCATCAATATCAAGTTATTGTAGTTCCTTCATGATAGAGCACTTATGAAGCAAGGAAGCTACCAAATTCTACAACTAAAATTAGTGTCTTGCTAAAATAAGAAATTGCAATAAGGACAAGACAGTACGGAACCCATTACATCTAAATGGCTTGATCTGATAAAAACCCACACCACAATAAGTCAGAAACCAAAAATAACAAGTATGCAGGATAAGTTCCTCAGAGGTAAAAAATGGGATGAGTATTCTACCTTCAAACGCTGAAGCTGGTTCATGACAACCTACAAAAATAATGATACCAACTTATATCCAGGAAATACATTATTTTGTTTTATAAACTGAAATCAAATATTTGGACATTTGTATGTTTGTCAAAATACCTCATTTTCTTCCGTGGTTCCTGTTGCAAGGGTTTCAAGGACTCTTAATTTTGAGAGAAATTTCTCCTCCCGAGCTTTCAAAAGATTGCTTTGCTGCACAAATAAGTGACAGCAGTTAATTTCTATTTTTCATGTAAGATAATATACCATGCCAAGTTAAAAATTATGCTTAGCAAAAATTACATGTTTCAGGTTTCCAGCATGAGTTAAAATTCTCTGCTCAAGCACTTGTACAACTTTTCTCAGAATATAAGCTACTTGCTGAGAGAAATTTGAACCATAAAAAGCAAAGTTAGAAGTTGAAATACAAATAAATTCCATCCTGGATAAAAATATGGCCCTGAAATCAGATATAGTGTTCGAATTTCTTGGGCTAAATTTCAGATGCTTCAAGAAGAATGATAATCAATCTCATACATGTGACACGTCTCCATTTTTTGTTTCAACAGTGCCATCCAGAATTCTATTGATCATATTGAAAAGTGATTCAGTAGAGACATTCTGCATAAAACAACAGCAGAACTTGAGAAATGAATCTAACCATATTTTGGAGCAAACCATTTATGTAAACAAACAATTAAAAATGGTTCAAGGGATTACCTCAAGATTCTCTGATTTTATCAACTCCACGACGTTAGAACCAGAAACATCATGAATTTGTTCTTGCTCCCCATAATCCTCATATTGAATATGGCTGTTTAAACCATATGACGGCACTAGAACAAACAAACAAGAAAATAAAATAATAGAATAAATTGCATCATCAATATCAGAGTTTAAGAGGAAGCACAAAAAATCTGGGAAAAATATGATCCGGGCCAAACTTTCTTTATAACATAAGAATTAACTTGATAAAAGATGCTACTGACAACTGTAAGTTCGTTATACCTACCTGCTCTAACCTGGTTTTCACAAGCATCCAAAAGAACGGACATCAAGGTCAAAATCAATGAAACACAGTATAAAATGTATGTCTAATTTTTTAGATATTTCTTTCAGTATTTATATTTTGATTATCTAAAGCCTTTTCCTTTACTAGAAACAAACATTTTCATGATAGATGGAAATATAGAAATAAGTTGGAAGGATACAAAAGTTCCGACGACAGTAAAAAGAGAACCAAACAAGAAAAAGAAAAAATGAAAATCTCCAAATATTACAAGAGCTAAACAGGTAAAATATTACACGATAGCATGAAGTGAAGCATGGGTTACTCAGATGCAGAGCATCGTTTGAGCATGTTAATAAAGTTGAACGAAACAGTTTTCAGCAGATACTCAACCAAACCACAAGAAAACAACAAACAACAAACAAAACTTAGCGAATTCTCGGATGCACTCTATGACTGTTTGGCACGTGACTTATCTAAGGTCAAAATTATTTAACTGCGGTGTTGCTGAATGATGAATGTTATCAGCTAAAACTGAATGGAGAAACTAAATTAAATATTTTTTTCCCAAAAAAAATAAATAAATAAGCTGTGTGAAAAGTAACAATGTGCAATCTTAAAGACTTTTTTCTAGGTTCAAGAACATTGCCCTTTCAAAATCAAGAAGAAAGTCAACCATAAATAACTTCACAATGAAATCTGAATGAGATTTTTGCACAATTTAAATTCTCCTTCCAATCCTGTACCAACCTGATACAACTGAACCATTCTGAAAATCTTGAAATCTTTGCCCAGATAAATTATTGATTCCATCTAATGAATCTACTTCGCATAAGTTCCATCTTTTTCGTGAATGATTTTGAGTGTACTCATCCCCAACACTCAAATCAAAGGAAGCTCGAAGTGTGCTCAGGCAGTGCAAAACTGGTGCAATAGATCCCTGCATATAATACCCGATCAGATTTCATTCTATAAAAGGTTTCAGTATTTAAACCATCAAACTGATTCATTCGACATAAATACAAAACCCAACAAAGGTCTTGTTTTGTTGGCAAGTCAGATGCCATTGTGATAAATGATGAACCCCCATAATTATATGTATTCAGTTTTGATAGGAATGGAGGTATGATTATAAGAACCTATTCAGATTACACAAGAATGCTGCAAAGGATCACAAGTATATCACAGGTTTCTTTCGTTTTGTGTGTTTGGTCACTACCTACAAATCCAAACTATTGATTCATGAGAATTTAGATTGAAACTATATTTCGAAATATATAGTTTCAATCTACTCTACTCTTTCAGATCAAAATACCAGATTTTTCTTCTAGATAAAAGTCATATGACATCAAATTCAAACGATCCATTTACAATTGAAGGTCAAACCCCCCAACTTTTACCAATAACTTTAAAATTTTGAATGATGAAATAATACCTTCTAATAGTTAAACTATATGTGACAAACTGCACAAAATTCTTATGGCTGGACAAAACTACTTTTGTTGACTGGTTTTTGTGACTGTGATAAGCATTTGTTTTAGCTTAGTTGGACTTGTTTTAATGTTGGCTTTGAGATAAGTTAGTGGCCCAAACAGCCCCACAAGTTAAATTAACTCACTCAACTAAGTATGAGATAAAAGACAACTACAAATATTCCCACAGTTTACATAATCTGTCTGACAGAAAATGAAGGTACTTACTGTCACAGTTGGACTAAAATGCATCAAACTAAAGTAATTACCTGCTCCAAGGCAGAAGGTTCAAAGCCAGGAAGTCCTAATTCATCCAGAGTTATCAGAAATCTCTCGATATTAGGAGTGATGGGCTTCGAATTGCCTCCCTAAAGAAAAGAAAATCAATTTATGAAACCAATATTTAAAAAAAAATGATAATGGTAATGATAATAAATGTGAACAAATTATTACACTGAAAAAATATATAAGAACGGAAAAGTAATGAAAAAAGGCCATCAAATGCCATCGAACCTGACATACACCAGGGCATAGTTTATCCAAGATGCTGCATAATACACTTCCATCACTCAAGCATACTCTCAATTCCTCGTCTGAAGCATCCAGTGGCAAATTTATATGGGGGAGCATACAATTTAACCACTCCACCAGCTCCAATTTCAGTTTGGCTAATATTAAAGACAACTTAACGTTAAATATGGATATGAGAAAAACCATGATATCTCATATGCAAAAAACTTCGGATAAGCAAACAGACTTACATTCAGCCATTCACCAGAACTTCTGAACCAGCTGAGTACAGCTCCAAGTGAATGTTCATAACAAAATCCTCAAGGATCTACTCTCTCCACAATCCAGGCAAACATGAAGCTAAAAAAATACCATACCACATTAACTATTATATGCACAGAAAAGAGATCCACCTTTATGTCTTCACTCATACCAGACCACTGAAGTCATGCAATGTTGCTCATCAATTAAAAGGAATCGTTTCTCTATATAAACCCAGTATGTCGTTTTTCAGAAAACAGGGGAAATTTTTCCATATCCACAAATCTAAGTTCCTGTTATTGTGCTGAGAGAGACTATAAGAAGAGATAGGCATTCAAGAAACTACCTGTGAAATGCAGATGAGAAACTGAGGAAACATTGCCAGTTGCCACCCAAATTTCAGCTAAGGCCGACCTGCCAACCAGTCCTCTTATTAGATACCAAATTTCCACAACTTTTACCTGTTCATAAAATTTTAAAACCCCAGCTACACCATGTTTCAAGTAAATAACTACTGCCCTAGAATACCCAAGAATTCTTCACCACAAACAGAATTGAGTGGAATTTAACTATCCTTATCAACCCCCACCCCCAAAAGAAAAAAAATGAAAATGCCATACACAATGTCTCCATTTCCTTGCTCAACTCGCTAAACAATCACAACCCAATGACACGGGAGCTAGAACATTCAAATTATGAGGTGAAAAAAATTAAATGTAACCTAAATAACCCAAAAGATAATCGAAATGGGTCAACAAAAACCCGTGTATCAGCTGATAAAGAAGCTAAAACAGATCGACACGCAGCCTTAGCAATAGTTCAGAAACCGTACCTTTGACAACACGAACAAAATGAGGTTATCCAGAAAGATTTCTTGAAAACCTGAGAATTTTTGCGTCAAAGGGGCCCGATTGAAACCAAAAAAAAAGCAAGAAGAAAAAAGCAAAAATTAGGACCGGAAAATACAAAGCTCCAGGTCGATTTGCAGAAGGAAAAAATGGAGAAAGAAAATCAAAAAAAATCAGCTAAGGTATGAGCCACAAATCCGGTCCGAAAATTCAGAGACAACAAAACAATGTGTTTGATTTGAAGGAAGATATTGAAGAAAATTTAAAAAATAAAAAAAAAAGTTGAAACGAAAAATAAAGAAGCTCCTCTCTCTTCCTTGTTCTTCCTCTTTTTTTAATTTTTCTTCCTTTCAATTTATTTATGTCATTTAATTTTTTTATTTGCTTTTTGCGGAAGAAGGGGCTGTATTCTTTTATATTTATGCTTAGGTCCCCTCCACAAAATTTGGAGTCATGTTCCCGCCTTTTCAATTCAGTTTGGTTAAGTAACGTGTTTATTCAATTTTGATCTTTATCCGTTTATAATAACTGATTTAGCTATCAGTTTTTGCTAATTTTATTATTAATGTAGTTAAATATTAAAATTAATTAACTACAAATTTCTCTTACATCTGTTTATCAACTGACAATAGTTTTACTTCTTATAATTTGTTTCATTCTTTTCGTTTGATTTATAATACTTTTAGTTGGTTAAAACATAGTCAATCTCTGAATTTGAACTCGTTCTACTTTGGTATTCATCTTTATAGGTGTGTTTGTTATATGTAACTCTTATATCGATATAAGATGATTAAATGGAATTGCTTTAGCATTAATATAACTTGATATTAGATATATTTGATCAAAAGCTTATTGATTTGAATCCATCACATCAATAAATATAGATATATATATGTATATAATGTGTATACCAATGGACATGTAGGAAGCTAGTTGTATGGGGAGGGCAACATATGATATACATAAATGTATGCAAACTCGTTTGTTAAAAAATACGTAGTCGATGATTTTAATAGAAAATAGTTATATTTGTTTCTTCCTTATAGTCAATAAAATGAACTCCTTTTAGGTAAATTGAAAGATTTAAGTTAGACAATGTGAAAGTTTGGAGTTATAATTAAGTAATTATTGTTAGCTGGCCATAGGATTTTATTAAACAAGGAAGGGTAAAAAAAACAAATATAATTAGATAAGAGCAAATAATGTATTTTAAAATACTTATAACCAATGTCATTCATTTAGATTTTTTTCAATTTTGTCTATTTAAGTCAAACTTATAAATGTAACATTGCATGTTGTTACTGTTACTATAAAATGTCTCAAAAGTCTCTATACCTTATTTGCAACCTTCACTTGGAATTAACTGTTTTGGCCTGGCCTTCATTTTTTAGAATGCTTAATGGATTGTATTTTCAACTTTTGTCATGACATTCTGTTCAATCCTCCAACATCTCATATTTGTTTCTCCAACATCTAATATTTGTTTCCTTGTTTTTCTAACTAATCATTTGCATTTGTTATCTAAATCTGACAAGTCTGTTTATGGGTTAGGAAGAGTTTTGTGGGAAACCAATTTATCCCTAAACACAAACAAATCCTCGAGTTTTTCTAAGATTGGTTCCAACAAGGGTTTGGGCCAGAAATTTAAGTGTTTTGGTTGATGGAAGCAACCTCACCGATTGTAATCATTATCATTGACATGGAACCATACTCGTATTTTATTTATTTATTTTGAAAAAACTATTTATTTTTAACTTTCCTCATATTTGATTATAAACATGTATATATTTTTTTTTAATATACAAATTTAATAAAATATTTATAATGTATATAACATTTTAAAAGACGTTTATATAATTATAAGAATGTCATTTCTTTACATGGAAAAAATATATTATCATCTAAATTTTAGATCTATTTTTGCTTATTGGGATAAACATATATAGATCACAATCTTTACCTATCTTGCAAACAAATAAAGATGATTTGGAAAGAATTAAAACCATAAATCTAACACTCAAAACACAATTGTCGGTTGATGTTTTGAATGTTATTCAAACTATATATCTATCATTTATTTGTGATAGATAGTAGATAGTGGTATTCTATGATAGATGGAGACAGTCCTTTGTTTCTATCTATCTAAGACATACAATAGACGGAGATAACGGACATAATGGTCTATAGCTCCACATCTATGATAAAAAAACAACAATTCTTGATCACTCTCTCATCCAAGTTCTATACAAGCTTTTAAAAATTCTTACATTCCATTATATGTTTGCTGACATAATAAATGAAGTTTAAGAAATGAAAAAGTTAAAAGAAAAAAGAAAAACATTGATATAGTAAGAAAGTAATAGAACTCTATCATTGTTTATCTAAGATAAACAAAGTAGATATGATAAAATTCAATTACAATTAGAACATATTGATGAACTTTTAATTACTATTGTGACATTCGCATATAGATGAAATTCTTTATTTTTTAGGTCTTCCAGTTGACAAAATTGTTTTCATTATATTATCTTCAACCATTTGATATAAATGAACTCGAACCAGTCAAACACATCCGTTGATGCTTTTGCAACCATATCCATCTTCTTTTAGGTCTCAAAATAGTAAAAAGAAGTGAAAAAAGAGATAGAGAGAATAACATACATAGAGAGAAAGCAAGATTTTACGCAAATCTAATAACATACGTAGAGAGAAAGCAAGATTTTATGCATATCTAATGAAAGAAACGTTGGTTTTCTTTGACTGAGTGTAGGCGACATGGGTAGACTATGGTTGGAGTAAGTATTGACCATAGAGACAGTGGTTTATTTTCGGCCATAGATAGTGAGGGCATAAGTGTTCCAAATTTGGTGAGGGTTTGACTTCAATGAAAAGGCGAAGAATAAACGTGGGTGGGCTTCAATGCATTTTAGTTGTTATACAGAAAATAAATAGTTTAAATTTTGTTATATATCTGTTAATTTGAAAAAAAGAAAACTTAAATAAAGAAAAAAGAAAAACCCTAGAAGCCTGTTTTTCTCGTTTATCAATTTCACCCATCGCCAGCCGTCATTTCCACCCAATCAAGTTTTTTCTAAACCTAACTCCTTGCCGCAGCCACACCAAATCCTGAATTTGCAAATATTTTGGATCAAGACGAGATTTCAAATTCATTTTGATTTGAAAATTCTTTCAAATCAAAAGGTTCCAAGCAGTGGCTTCAATGGCGACAGAAGCACCTTCGCAAGCTCCATCCGAGGATTTACAGTCCCTCTCAATCTCAGACGCGAAAGTTCAGGAGCCGGCTTGTTCATCAAACTCTTCAAACCAGTATGAAGTTTTTGTGTTTGACACTTGTTGTTTTCGTATCCATTTCTCTCTTGATTTGTATCTGAATCGTAATTTACATGACTTGAACTGTATTTTTCTATAGATTGAGTTTGGAGGAGAAGTACCAAATTGTTAGAAGTGTTGGGGAAGAGTGTATTCAAGAAGATGAGCTGCGGAACTTGCTTGATAAGAAGCCGGAACCAGTGTGCTATGATGGGTTCGAACCATCTGGGAGAATGCATATTGCTCAGGTAAAGTTTACAGGAATCTTTGAGTCCGGTCTTTTAAGTTGTAGTTGATAGCTATAAACTAAGTGAATTGGGTTTTGGTTTTCTGTGGCAATCTACCCTGTTTACATCGTGAATTTCAGCAGAGAAAAAAATGGGGGGGACCAAGCAATTTTTGGGTTAATCTAAAACGTAATTGAAACTGAACAATTTCCAAGTGAGTTTCCCCCACCCGTATCCATTGAATGTGAATTGCTGATTTATGTGCCTTTGTTTCCTCACACAGGGAGTGATGAAGGCAATAAATGTCAACAAGCTTACTTCTGCTGGATGCAGAGTGAAAATATGGATTGCAGATTGGTTTGCTCAGCTCAACAACAAAATGGGGGGTGATCTGAAGAAAATCGAGACTGTTGGCCGCTATTTAATTGAGATATGGAAAGCAGTTGGGATGGATCTGGAAGGAGGTAAGGTTGAATTTTTGTGGTCTTCAAAGGAGATTAACTCTAGGGCAGGGGAATACTGGCCCCTTGTAATGGATATCGCTAGGAGAAACAAGCTTCCAAGGATAATTAGGTATATATTTCTGAAAGGTGCTCGTAGTGTACTCATGTTTAATCTGCATTCTGGAATAATCTTGGCTCATGGTTTGCTTCCCGCCCTCCATCCTCCTGCAGGTGTAGCCAAATTATGGGAAGAAATGAACAGGATGAGTTGACTGCTGCCCAAATTCTCTACCCATGCATGCAATGTGCTGACATTTTTTTCCTGAAGGTTTTTTCTCTTTCGACTTCCATGTAGTTTGTTGATATGCATTTTTCTCCTCGTATCATAAGGAGACAAAGATGTCACTTGAATGTATTTGTGTGGCAATTAAAAGTTCATGGTGATATAGGTTGTCTATTTTGTTATATGCTGCAATGTATGGCGAGATTTTAATGATTTTTTGTTAACCAGTTGTTCCATTCCATTGCAACAGGCTGACATCTGTCAACTGGGAATGGATCAACGGAAAGTAAATGTCCTTGCAAGAGAGTATTGTGATGACATCAAGAGGAAAAACAAGCCCATCATCCTATCACATCGTATGCTCTTAAATGCGTTATCAGTTCTTAATCTTGCTGATGCTTGTGATATTAGCAAATAATTGTGATGTCAATGGCGGTTGCAGATATGTTGCCGGGCTTACAGCAGGGGCAGGAGAAGATGTCTAAAAGTGATCCATCATCCTCTATATTTATGGAAGATGATGAGGTAAGGCATTATAGGGAAAATTGAGCATCCCATGTGTAGAGGAAGTTAGGGTGGTGGTGCAGTTTCGCTAGCATGTAGGTTTGATAGATATAATTAAGAATCCCAGGTGCGGAGGGGAGTAAAATTACATCTTTATTCTTATGATTGTGTTTAGTTATAGGCTGTCTTGACTGAGTGTTCAATTCTGAGGCTATCTTGTAATATTGTGGATCTGTTTTCTAATTTGTTCATCTGGCCATTTTAGGCAGAAGTGAATTTAAAGATAAAGAAAGCATATTGCCCTCCGTTGATCGTGGAAGCGAATCCATGCTTAGAATACATCAAGTACCTTATTTTCCCTTGGTTCAAGGAGTTCACTGTGGAACGAAATGCAGATCATGGTGGAAATAAGTAAGTTTGAGGAGATTTATAATCTATTCTTGTTTCTTTCTCCTCCTATATCGTGATCCTAGATGTTAGTTATAATATTTGTCGTGACCTCCTATTCATTTATTGTTTTGAAATATTGCAGGACCTTCACAACCTTCGAAGAACTGGTTTCTGACTATGCAGCAGGAGAACTGCATCCAGGTGATCTCAAACCAGCGTTGTCTAAGGCTTTGAATAAGATATTGGAGGTATGTCATTTTTGCACAATATTTTTCCATGAGTACTTATTGTTATTGGAATTGGTTGTAGTCATCTTTTTGCTTTACTACAGTACAAAACACTATTATGGTTTTTGTGCAAACAATCTTATTAGATCATCATGACTACCTAATTTCAAAATGCAAATTGGTCTATGATGCCGTTGGTAGAGACTAGAAAGCCATAAATAACCATCAATTCAGTACTTTGGGATCTGTCTAGTGCTAAGTCAACCATTGTCTTCTCCTCCTAACACATACGGTTTCTTTGACATTTATTCACGTTCTTGCAATTTCATCTGATAAAACGTTAAACATCTAAGCATAACTTAAGAAGCTTCATATTTTCATGAAAATACAAACAGCTTTTCAGTGAAAAGGGTAGCGATACAGCTAGGAATTTACTTGGTTCTATTTACCCTCAGCTACCTATAAAGCTATGATTGATTTCATTCATCTGCAGCCTGTACGAGATCACTTCAAAAATGATAGCAACGCCAAAGATTTATTGAAGAGGGTCAAGGTATGTGTTCGTTTTACCGGCTCTTAAAGTTATTTTGGCTAAATTACAAAGAGTATACTCACTTTGCCATTTGCTTGAAAATACTCATATTTTTCAGAAGTTGTAATAGTACTCTTGCTTCATAATGTATCATGACTACTCTTGGATTAGAATTCCATTAAATTGTTTTTATGAAAATTGGGTACTAGAATGGTCTGGGCACGACCTAGAAAAGAAATTTGGAAAGCCACATTGTTAGGTGGTCACACCATTTCGATTCTCATTTTTCACATAAAGGATTCACACCATGTGTAGTTTTGAAATATGTATGTAAATGGTAATACTGCTACTTTTAGAAGATTTGAGGTTTTATTAAAGTAAAAAGGCAAAGTTTAGTGTAACTTTTTCATCCATTATGCACATGGACCAAATCCCTGGGTTTCCATTGTGGCCTGAACTAAGAAGATTTAAGAACTGCTCATTAGAAATTAGTTCTCAAAATCAAAATGTATGAAATTTTACCTAGAGCTGTTTATCGTGTTATGCAGGCGTACCGAGTCACTAGGTGAAGAATGGTCCTCTTTTCTCCTGCCCAATTTGTGGATGGAACACCTACCCGCAACCATTTCAACAGGGAAATTATTGCAGATTTTGTTTTATTTTTGTCCTTTTATGGTCAACCTACAAATTTTAAGCTGCTTTTACATCTGAATGAGGATAGATATGTCAAGCTCCAAAACTCATGTTACTTCTTGATGAGCAACAAGCAAATGAGAAGTTCCTATTGAATGATGAAAAAAGTACTTGCGGATAATTTCATCTTAAATGAATTTGTAGCTCACTTAATGAATTTTGAAGTATGGTCTAATAAAGTGCTATATTTTTATTTAAGTAATTTTGGCAGATGTGACAGTCATGTTGTAAATTTTGGATTGCAAATTTTTCTTTTAAAATTTAAATACGCGAGTGTAGATTTCTCAGGATATAATCTTTTATCCACAGTAGTCCGAATTAAGGACTTGGGATTTTGTTCAATTATGTCATCAGCTTTTTAAATATTATTGACATGTTATTAGCTTTTAAAAAAATGTGCATAAGTAAACAATGTAACGTGGACATTTATTGTTTCAAAATTTGGAATGTATATTGTAGCTCGTATGTTTAGTGTTGGCCAATGCCATTTTATAAAGAACTCATCACATCTCTTGAACCTATCGCCCTGTCTGATAAGTACTTTTTTTTTTGTTATTTATATTCTTTTGGCTTAAAAAATCAAGCCAAAATTTATAATTATAAACCGAATAAAAATGAAATTTCGAAATATTTTGTTTTAATTTTTGGAATTGGACTAAGGTTTCAACCATTATGTTTTTTTTAAAAAACACAAAAGAACATGTCTTAGCAATTTAATTAGGATAAAAAGATCGACAACTTTATAAAAGTACATGTTTTCGTAGTAAAAAAGGTCGTAGGCACAAACATACTATGATTAAAATTAATTGTGCATTTGGATCAACTTTCTAATCTTTATAAACACTTTTTTTAACCTTTAGAATGTCAATCCAAACATGCACTTCAGTCAGTCTATCGTCAAAATTCAATGGCAAAAAGCTGACTGCTACAATCAAGGAACAATTGGACTCACAGATTGATCATCACTTCAACAAATGAAGCTACGCAATCTCAACTCTGCCCTGTGTTTCTTAACAGTTTGGTAGAAGATGATCTATGATGGCTAAATCCTGCTATTTATTAAATCTATAAAATAATAACTTCCATAAAATTCAGCTACATTACCACAAGACAACCAAACATAGACTAAATTATTTAAACGATCACGTTTGCATGATCAAGACAAAAACTTGGAGCATGAGAGATCTCATTCCCATTCAATCGTTGATGGAGGTTTTGATGTAATATCTTGAACAACGCGGTTTACGCCTCGAACACTATTGCAGATTTTTCTCGACACATTATCCAGGAACTGATGCTCAAAATTAAACCTGAATGGTCAATATCCCAGACTTTATAAGAGATTGAGAACAGGTTATTCAATCAATATATATACACTATGATGCAAAAAAAGAAAAAAAAAACAAAGTGGGAGTTAAGGCATAATGGAACATCATGCAAGAGTCCATGAGCATAGAGTGGAGTGGGGAAACATAATAGAAAATACAAGAAACTACCACCAAAGATCATAAAATGCGAAGAATTTAGTTAGAACCCAAAAAAGAGATAAACACAAATTTACGTGGAAAAAAACCACAATGTTGATATTTCTTGTTATTTTCTTAAGATAATAAATGTATAAATGGAAAAAATTAGGGCTCAACCCAAGCCCACTATTTCTATCAGTTTCCATAGTCTAATCACAGTAATGCATTTTCAACACAATTGGCCACAGATTTAAAATCGTATTTTTTAAGCATACAGGTCAACGGTACAAATAGTAAAAAACCAGATGATGCTTTGATGCAAAAAGTGCAAGCGTATGGGCCAAAAACAAATATTTCAGTTATTAAAAAATAAGACCAAGCTTTATTTTTAAAAGAGGGGAAAAAACACAGCCAAACAAATCTACAAAAGCTATATCACATGAGGGCCTACATAGTTGTATCAATTTCGTCAATTTAACTTTGCATTCCTACTTGAAGTAAACTAGGAGCAAAATACAGTATTCAACATAGTTTCGTATGATGAACAGGGTCACAAGGATTTTTACCAATCTGCTGTCATTCCATCTTGACTTGTAACAGCTCTCAGAGCAACAACATGAGAATGGGTCCTTTGATCACCTTGAACTCCAACTGATTTTATAGGTAAAAACACTGCAAATGCCTGCCATATCGAATCATAAAGCCCAGCATCCTTGATCGATTGAATAAAAATCTCATCAACCTGCAAGGATGATTACAGCAAACTAAATATTTATTCACAAACTGGAAAAGCAATAGTTTTGACTCCACACAACTCAAAGTTATGTCTTACCTGGCGAAGAACTTCTAATGCATTGCCTTCTGTTACATCGCCCAGCACCCGTACAGCAAGACCAGGCCCAGGAAAAGGATGACGCTTTAGAAATGCATTAGGAACGTTCAATATTTTCCCGAGTTGGCGTACCTTAAAATATGATTTTTCAAATATCAATAAATACAGAATGTGATATAAACCAAAAAATAAGCATTGTAAAAGGTCAAGACTATTACCTCATCCTTAAAGAGGAGTTTAAGTGGCTCGATAAGTTTCAGTTTCATGTCCTTGGGAAGTCCTCCAACGTTATGATGACTTTTGATTGTGTGGGAATGAGTTCTTCCAGATCCAGGTGGTGGGCAAGATTCAATTACATCAGGATACAATGTGCCTTGGACCAAGTATGAAGGCTTCTTACCAATTTTAAGTTCTAGGTCATGGCCAAATGAATCAAATATAGAAATGAACTCCTTTCCAATTATTTTTCTTTTAACCTCAGGATCTGTGACACCTTTAAGCTTGCTAAGAAATTGGTCAACTGCATCGACACAAGTAACAGGCAGATGTAGATCTCTCTCAAAGGTTTCCATAACACGTTCTCTTTCTTTATACCTGCCCCATAATCACAAAGGAACGGTAATAACACTGAAATCAAGATTTACAGTTATAGTTATTACAGTAAATAAGAGAAACATGGGGTCCAGTGACCTCAACTTCATGGAGAAATGACCACTGAGCAACATGATCATCCCATAAATTCAAAAACAGGCCAAAGTACGTATCATGCAGTTTTCCTCTTCTTTTTATAGCATAATAACATAAATAAAAGTCAACCAAAGTCTTATTTCTGGATATAAAAGTCTAATTTTGTACCTCAATAGACCATTGTCGACAAAAACACAGTGAAGCCTATCCCCAATTGCCTTATGAACAAGAGTTGCAGCAACTGTTGAATCCACACCTCCTGATAATGCACATATGACATGATCGTCTGGACCCACAGTTTCTTTGATTATTTTAATTTCTTCATCTAGTAAATTCTCCATCTTCCAGTTAGCAGCAATCCCACAGACATCAAAGAGAAAATAACGTAACGTCTCCATTCCTTCTGGTGAATGTGTCACCTACACAAGATACAACAAGTTCAACTTCTCATATTGACAATACTTGACCAGTATGACACGAATGATCACCCATCAGTTCATCACTTAGCAAGATTAAATTATGCCAATCTCCCTTCCCACTCAAAACTTACATTATACATCTAAAGTTTACAATAATAAGTAATCATAGAAACACTATTCTTCAACCAGGGATATGTTGGCCCAGCAAAAATTACTTTACATAAGCCACAACCAACACACCCAGACATTGCAGAAACCTGAGAAAACCAAAATCTGGGTTGAAGATGTTTACTTGAAATCAGTTTACAAGTAATCCACCGAAGCCACAAAATAACTTTTTGATAGAAACAACTGATTGCATTAGAAAATCAAAAAAAGAACCCATGGGCATACAAAAAACCGCAGGATTTCCAACCAAATAAGATGTTACTTAGGGCATGATTGCAAAAAGTTTTCAAAATAGAAGCTCAAAGAAAACATGAAACAGTTTTCAAAATAGAAACTCAAAGAAAACATGAAACCTCATCAAAGACTATAGTGTTTTGAAAGAGCAGCTCCGGGAAAAAGTTTATATTTAGGTGAAACCCAAACACAGGTCGTCCATTTCATAAACATAACCCAGGTTCGATCTACTCGAGCTGGTTTTTTTCTGGACGAGCTATCACACACGCACAAAATCCGAAGTTCAAAAAACACAAACAAAGTTCAGGTGGAAATCTCCGGAATCAAAACAAATCTGAGGTCAAACTTCAACCTGAAAAAAATGAATATTAAAGCAAAACAACAAACAAGAAACGCACAGAAACAGGAAGTAGGATTCTAATAGTTAAATAACAGAGTACAAAGTACGAAGTTATAAAAAAAATGAACCCCATTACCTCAGGATGATACTGCAACCCATAAAACCTCTTGGAGCGATTTTCCACAGCCGCGACTGCCCCTTGTTGACTCCTTGCCACAACTTCAAAACCCTGAGGAAGTTTCGCCACCTCATCTCCATGGCTCATCCAAACAACTTGCCGGTCTCCAACCCTCTTAGTCCCATACAACCCATTAGCCTTCTCCACCTCAATCTCCATTCTCCCATACTCCTGCTTCTCCCCAACCTCCACCACACCTCCCAACCTCTGCACAATCAACTGAAGCCCATAACAAATACCCAAAACATAAACCCCATTCGCCTCCGCCCACTCTACAAACCCAGAAGCGAAACTCGGGGAATCACAAGCATGGACAGAATGAGGGCCACCGGAGAGAATAACAACTTGTGGGTTGAGATCAGTGATGGCTTTAAGCGATGAAGTACCCGAAATGCAAAGAGAAAAAACAGAGAGGCTTCGAATCCGACGAGTGATGAGGTGGGTGTATTGTGAACCAAAGTCGAGAATCAAAACCAAATCGGACTTGACTTCTTTAGGGTCCATTGATGGGAGATGGAATCAAAGAGGTTGAAGAAGGTGGCTGCTGTAGCAGAGAGAGTGTGACAATGAGACGGAGAGCCAACGGTTTGAAGAATAAGCAGAGAAAGATAAAATTAGGGTTTAATGGGGTTTGGTTTGGCGGGAAGCGGAGGCCATAAATGACGGTTCGTTATAGGGTTGAGGCAAAAGGGCAATCCCGTAGTTTTGTGGCGGGGAATCTTATTATTATTATTATTAACATTTTCCGGAATTTCTTTTATACATTTATGATCAATGGAGACTAATTTTTCCCTCTAAATTTTCTTTTTTTTTTAAAAAGTTTAGAATATTATCTGTGTACTGGATTATTTAATTCAAAGTAAAACGTTCTTAAAAAAATTAATTGAGAATTGCTTTTCCTCCCTAAAATATACTTCCAACTTGGATTTATATTTTTAATGATTTAGTCATCATATTTTAAAATTTATAACCATTTAATTGTTATTGTAAATTTTAATTTAATAAATATACTTTTTAAAAAATTAATAAACTAATTAAAAAAATCAATAATTTTACAAAATACATAATTTACATCATAAAATAATAGAAAATGACTTATAGTCTTGATGATTTTTATATAATAATTAAATTATCGTATCCTAAAGTTCGAATAGTTATAAATTTAATTTCGTAAACTAAATGTTATTTCGAAATGATTGGATTAAAAAAGTATATGCGATTTTAGTATTGTTTTTTAAAAAAATGGTTATAATTATAATATAATTTCAAAGTTTGATAACCAAATATTCTTACATATCTTTGCAATTGAAAATGCAAAGGAAATATAAAATGTAGGAAATATTCTCAACCATTTAAAATATGCATATAAACTCCACCATAAATCACGCCTCTAAGATATCTGCTTTTGGCATGATTTATCATTGTGGCCATATTCTTTATTCATTCCTACTCTTTTCTATTTTCAAAATTATTTATAATTTATCATTTACACTTTCATACGCTCCCGATTCTTACAAAAATAAATTAACGAATAATATTTAGGTGCTAATTCATAAGTGCAATTTCGGTCAAATAAACAATTGATGATTACGTTGACCGTTTTGAATTTGTACTTTCATTTAGTTGATGATTAATTTATTTTATCGTTTAGAATAATTTCTCTTAAAATTTATCTGATTAATAACTAATATTTCACAAAATTTAAAGATTATGTTAATTATTACAATAAATATAAAATATTACATTAATTTAAATTACATATAAATATTTCAATATGTATGTAATTAGAGAAAGAACGATATTTAATGGACTTTCGTTTTATTTTTATTTTTATTATTGAAATTAGTAGAGTGATTAGAGAATGACAAATGAGAGAATATAGGAAAAACTGTAATAAATATATAAAATGTGCACCATTATTCATGCTTAATTGAAGATAAAACTCAAGTCACATCTGCTAAGTAGCCTAAGTTTAAAGGAATTCATTTTCAATTTTCCTTTTTATAAAGTAGAAAAAGGTGTGGATTTGTATATTTTATTCATTTTAATATCAACTTTTTCTTAAAGAAAAAAGAGCACGAATCTATGAAGCAAAAGGAGAGAGAAGCATGGGAAATAATAACAACAATGAGACCTCATACTAATTGAAAAAAAAAAAAAAAACCTTTTCACAATACGTTCATGGACGACTTTCCCATGTGAGAAGGCATGGATCGTGTTCAAAAAATTTAAATATCTATCCATCTATATCAAAACGAAATATCGGTTTCTTAATTTTTACAAGTACAACAACGTATGTTGAGAGATATTTAAGAGATAAACTTGTTAAATAATTCATCACTTGGTGTACATATTATCATATTATCAGATTCATGTGTCAATGCTATAGATCTATGGAAATATTGCTTTCAACCAAATATTGTTGTTCAAAGAAAAAGAAACTTTCAACACAATGGAGGTGAACAATTATACTTTTCTTTCTTAAGATGTAATGATTACTGACCTTTTTTTTTAAGATGTAACATTGTATTTCTTTTACCAAAGATTAATATAAGACGAGGTAAGAGAAAATTGGATGATGTCCACTGATAAATTGAGACTGAACTATACAAATAAAATGCACTACAGAATGGGGCCAAAGCATTACACAATTTCCTGTCCTAAAAGCAAGTGAAAAGCCTGCTTAAGATTCCATTCAAATAGACAACATGACTCTACATTAGAATTCTGGTCATGATGTCAGATATCACATGTTTAACCCAGAATTTACACACATAAAGATACGTAGCTTCATAAACCAAGGTAAACAACACTTTCAATGATTAATTCTCTTAAAACCGATTCCGCTATAATCGTAACAACCTCTTCAGTTTCAGTTGGATAGTCGATCCATGTTCTAGATTTCAAGTCTCTTAAACAAAGATGGTCCAGTGTTTGTGGTGGCTGCTGCTGCAAAAGTGACCAATCCATATGCTGCATAACCTCGTGATAAAAAGTGCTTTCCTTATTAGGTGCTTGAATGTGTGGCTTATAAGATGATAACCATGAGGAGCATCTAACATAACAGTGGAAAACATCCTCAAGGACTTCATTAAAATAGTCAAAAAGAAGCACACAATCACCACATAACTGGCTACTAAACATCTTCACTTTGTCAACAAACGATATCTGCAGCCAAGTCGAAGAATGACAATCCATCGACAATTCATTCCAATTCTGTTTTGAGACTTGCAGCAGCTCAAGTATACACTGAGAGGTAGAGCCACAACAATGAAAGGACGCGATGGCAGGATCGAGAACCTCTTGCAATCTTGCCAAACCAGTACACTGGTCCTCTTCAAAATTAATGGGGAGTGCTTCACTAGATGGCTCAGCTGTGAAGTTTTACTATCTTGCATTAGTCTAAGATTGGAGAATGAGAATATAAATAGGGGAAAGAAAAAAGAATGTTGCCTTTGTAATTTAACTATACCTGTTCCTGAGGTGATAGCCAGATTACTAGAGGTTGCATCTACCAAAAGTTGGTCATTTATAGGTTCTGGTAGAGGCTGAACTACTCTATCACAAAAACCATTAGGATCTTCCACTGTCTGAAATTGTAATGAGCTGGACGGAAATGTATCTACTGAAAAAGCTGATGGTTGAACCTCCAAAGGCAAATTCTGCACGTTGCCAGAATTTATAGCACAATTCAATGTTAAATAGTGAATAGCTCTTATATCAGTCTTCTTCGATAAGAGAAAAATTATTATATATGAAGAACAAAACGCAATCAAAGTATCTGTATGTCTGTTCAGTTCAAGAAAAATAACTATACAAATAGAAACCTTAAAAGGCAAGTTTGAGAAAGAAATGATTAAAAATCAAACAAGCAAATTTGGAGGTACATGAGAATCTTGAGAAAGAAGGCTTAAGAAAGTACTGTAATGATAAACCGTCGAATATATTTATGGAAATGTTGCGAGTTTAAAAATTTTACACAAAAACACAATGGAGTAGTAAGAAGTTCAGGAGTTCTACAATAATACCCTACTGCCACAAAAAATGGTAACTTCAAATACCAAGCAGAAATCCAAAGATGGGTATCAAATACCAATGGATGAGGATATTCAATAGTGAACCAAACAAACAAATAAATGTTGCACATTCAGGACAGCCAAGAACAAGTTCAAATAATAACTCCTAAAATCGTTCTTCCACAGAAAAGAGTGTAGCTCACCGGTTTAGAGAGCTCCGGATTTCCTTTCTCTCCAAAGCCCTCGTTCTTGTTTGTTCTCTGACAGTAACTAGTGTTGGAACTGTTATCAAATCTAGATGATGCTTCACAAAAATTGCTTCTTTCCTGTTGTACAGTGGTAACTTCTTTTATGAGCTTCACAGATCCTGCATATGCAAGTCAAATAAGATATAGCAAGAGTATATTAACACTTTCTATTAGAATTGTAGAACTGTATTTTATGTGCCACGAGTACACATTAGTTATTCTGTTTTGCTTCATTGCTTTGTCTTTGGCTATATATAAATCCAAATGCTCATAATAAAAGCTGAGCGGACTTTATTTTTAATTTAATACCTTCAATAATTGGATCTTGATCCACTTCAGGAAAAATGACGGGAGATACATTCAACTCTGTAGTTGAGGCGTGCAATTGGTCATCATCCCTCCCCGCCTCTGCAAAAGAAGCTCCTACTTTAACCATTTCTGGAGTCTTGCAACATTGTTCCTCGTCATTCTGAGGTTGTGTCTTCTTCTCGTGAATAAACTTCTTATTGCCAAGGTGGGAGTATCTCATACGGCCTGCAGTATGGCATCCGGGTTTATTTGATGGCAATATGTCATCGTCAGAAAAGCACATCACCCACCCCCACGGTTTTGCTTTCATTTTTCTTGAAACCTCTTTATCTCCTTCGTGCTTCTTAGACTTCTGCCGTTTGAGATTACTTAGCACAGCTGGCTGGACAACCTTTTTGTAGGTACTTTCACTAGTAGAAGCTGTCTTGTCCCCATTTCTAGAGTAAAATGCCTTGTCTTCTTGATCTCTTTCTAGGGAATCTTGAAATGAACTAGAAATTCCTTTATCATCTGTTTGAATTTTACTATAGGAACTTCTTCTAGTTGCCCCTATAACCGTCTGTTTACCATCATCTTTTGGGGCCCTACAGATCACTGGCGTTTCCTTAGGCATACCATTAGATGATAGGCATTCACCTTCTTTTCTCCCTACCCTCATTGCTTGCTTCATCTTCCTTTTTATTTGTCTAAAAGAAAAAAGAGTTCCCTTGTCACTCTGCCCATTCTTTGTGCAACTAGAATGAGATTTCAGAGAGGAGCAATAATTGGTTCCTACAGCCGCCTGTAGTGAGCTAGTTGAATTTGGCTTTAATACTACTATTCTTTCCAAGGATAGAGAATCATCACTATCCTCAGCGGGTAATCTATCACAGGGCTTCAAGTTTTGACAGCACTTAGGCTCATCAGATTCCCCCACTTCTCTTATTTTGTTTTCAGACAACCTGCTATCAAAGAAAGTCATCATCTGCTGTTTTCTGTTCCTCGATTCAGTATTGTCTTCAATACGTTTAATCAACAGAGAATTAGGGTCTTGTAGTAGATTTACAAACAATTCCTTATTCGAATTGAAAATTCCCAATGCATCTAACAATTGTTTACACTGTTTATCAGCCACACCAACAAATTTTTTACTTGAAAATGGCTCAGACGCTTCATTCTTCTGAACCAATTTTAGGCTGATCTCATTATGTCGGCTATACTCCATACAACTTTTACAAGTACAAAATCTTTGACTTCTGCAGCAAGCTACTCTTGTTGAAGCTGTTGAATCTAGCTTCTTTGATGATGGATTGACCAAACTTTTAGGAGATGGTTGTTGAAGGTCTTTGCTAGGTCTATCAACTGCTTTGCAATGCATTTTGTGGCTTTTTGAGACTCTTCCAACCATGCTAGAATTAGATTGCATATGCTTTGTTCCCATTGCAGAAGTCCTTATGTGTTTCTTCTATAGAAACCTCTTGTTTGTATCATAATCTATTGCCCTGAAATTTTTTTCAAGAAAGCTCAAGAGTCAAGAGTACATAATCCAATAATTAGTCCATCGTCATCATATAGATAGAAATATAATGCAGTGTGATGTTTAATCGTTTATGATGATAATTGAAAATGATAAAGCCAAAGAAAGGTATCCTCATAAAGTAAAGGCTTAGGCTAAAGCTTGAAAAGAAAAAGAACGAAATTGTTTTGACTTTTGACCACACAATTCTCAAATAATCTCCATCTAGGACGTGATAGCAATTCCATTAGTCAACAAAATGATCAAAACAAAAGCACATAGTACTGAAAGCACTTAATGTCTCCAAACCCTACACTACATGCAGTTAAGCTGCTTATTAATAATGGAATCGTTCAGCATTTTGGATTCAAATCATTGATGATACCAATGAAAATCAATGTCACGACTTAGGGAGTATAAGATTCATAATATTGCAAAACTTTAGCAAAGGAGATGAATGTTGAATATCTTTGGCATTTATCTGCGACGAAATTCCAGATTAATAGGAAGGAAAATCTCATGCCTGGGTTTGAATTAGAGAAAGAAGTGAGAAATTCTCTGCAACAAATGAGAATACAGAAAAAATAGGATTGAGTAACTGAGATTTCCAACAGCTATGGTCCTAGATATATGCAAAAAAAATGAAACTTCTCTCATGAATAGATAGAAAGAACTCTCATTCCCAGATATATCAGATTTTTGTAACATCTAAAACCATTGATTAAGAAAAAAAATTAGAACGGGTTTAACTATCTTTCATAATACAAATAATAGTTCCCTTTTATACAAAACAAAGAATCATAACCATAGCTATATAGCCCAAAATAGGATCTATGGATGAATGTTTTACTCAAATCCATAGGTCATAAACTAGAAAAACATAAGTTGACTCGAATTTCAACAAAAAGTTCAATTCAGAATTCGGAAGCAAGAGAGAAATTCTATGGCCATACACCATTGAATTTGAAGGATTTCTTACCAGATGAAAATAACTCAAGGACATGTGGTCCAAGAAGAGCTTCCTCTGCTCCATGCTGATCGGTTCTTTTCTCCCGTGATACTAGTCTTGTTGACGAGCCTATTGCCATGGTGAATGATTAACTATGGTTCTCAATGATAAAAAAGGGAGAACCCAAAATGGAACTACTTTTACAAAGAAAAGCACAAAACAGATTGTCTTCCCAAATATCAGAAGAGAACAAAAAACAATCTTTATATTGGTCTAAACTATTTCCGCATTAGAAAACATTCCATCAGTAAGTAAAACAAAATGAAAACTATAATTAAAAATACATCAGAACAAAGATTTATTTAGGGAAAAAAGAAACCCTGCTGCAGTTAAAATAAACTTATACATAAGGACAAATAGTTCCAAGTACACAACAGTAGAGTAGCAGCGAGAAGAAAGGAAGAAGAAGTGAACAAAACGTATTAATATCTTCCCATTTCTTACATAACTCAGATATTGCTTTCCCCTTCACGTATTTTAGCAAATAAAAGAAAGTAAAGAAAGCAAACAAGCTATATTATAAGCAATGAGTGAAACTTTTTCCATCAATTCCAAAACAAATAGTGGCCATTGGCCAAGCAACCAAAGAGGAAGCTTTCTCGAGAGGCTTCATATCATTTCCCCACTTAAAAACTAAAAGGGGTAGGCCATCTTAATGGCGAAATGACACTACAATCTACAACACAAGTCTCCATTGAACAGTAAGTCAAGATAAGGCAAGGGACCGTTTCTGTTTGTTTCTATGGAAAGAAAAGAAAAGTGGGTTTGATGGGGCTAGAAAAAAGAAAGATGAACAAACTTTTTCCAATCAATATTAGTGGCAAGTGAAGCACTATTACAATGGCAGAACAAACTAAAAACCAAATAATGCAATAACAAAAAACAGAGAAATGGGGCAAATGGGTCACCTGAGTCTGCTTGAATCCACGAGAAGCAAAAAAAGAAAATGGAGATGGACCCATTACTCGTACATAAACAGTGAAAACAGCTAAGTAAAAAGAGAGGAATAACAGGGAAAGATGAAGAAGACGAAGAGGAAACTGGTGGGAAGAGAGAGAAGGAGGAGGAAACAAAAGCGAATTGAAATGGGACAAATATAGAAAACGAAAAGAGAAGAAAAGTTGAATTATGGGTATTGGATTTTGGATTGATTAATGACGAAATGGACTGCCAATTTGCAGGAAGAAAGCTTTACACTCAAGCAATTGTAAGGTTGCTTTCCCTCGCTCTGCCCCAACTCCATGTTACTCTTCGCAGTTTTGGGCTCGGATTGTGCTGAGTACGACGTCGTACTGCGGTGAGGGTCTCGGTATTTGTGGAAACGGCGTCGTATTACTGCTACAAGACCCGCCATTGATGAGCCATTTGGAGTGAGGACAAAGACCAGTGGGGAAGGTTGTAGGACATTGGTTCAGTTTTTTATTATTACTCTGTTTTTGAATTTTGAAATTGGGGGATGAAATTTTGATTTTTTTTTGTTTTTTTCTATTCAATTTTTTTTTTTTTTTGAAAAACTGTTTTCTTCTAACTCATCGTTGTGTTCAAGTCCTTATATATTTGAAATTTATAAATTGGAATTCCATGAATTTTTCTTTTTGTCGAATCTGTATGGAGAAAATAAAATAAGTATTGTTCATCTTTTTTATATTTTTTAAAACTGTAATATTATTTCTCAATTTCTTTTTATATTTTAAAAGTGTAAATGAGATTTAAAACTATGTTTGAATGTTGTGATGATTTAAGACGATGCAATGTTCTAAATTTTATATCTCAAGTTCTATTTTACTACTCTGAAAATTGTTTTAAAATGTTTATGAAGATTTTGAGAGTAATATTAGAATAGTATAAAGGTGTGTTTTTAAATAAATTATAATATTAGAATAACATTTTTATAATTTAGTTTTTAATGAATTTGTTTGCATTTTTAGTATAATAATAATTGTGGAATGGGTCATTAAGGCGACATCCATCATCTTTAGTTGAAATTGATTTTCTCATTCTTTAGAAGCTTTGAAACAGATCTTTTCGTTGCGGTAAAGATTCATTACTTAGTAGATTTCTCATATGATTAGCAATAAAACAGGATAATCCGTAGTTTTTTTCATGTTAACTGCAAACACAATTTTTTGACACACGAACTTACTACTCACACTCAAAAACTTCACCACGAATAGACTTTTTTCTTAACGATAATAAATAGTTTACTTAAGTTATTCTCTTTTGTTTTGCATTTATCTTACAAAAAAATTGTGAAATAGGAAATAAAGCTCAGTTTGGCTTTTGGCTTTTAATGCGTTTGTTTGCTTTCAAGATTAGATAATTAATTAAGCTTTTCAATACTTTATCATAATTATTATAATTTATTTATTTTGATTTTTATAATTCTCTTAAGTGACATTATTGGGAACAATAATATGACTATCAAATCTCACAACCTTCTTTGGTATTAAAGGAACTGTTTGGACCAATTAGTTGTGTTCGATAATTGAGAAGTGCTTTACAAAAAGAATCTAAGAGAAGAGAAAAAAGTGGTTTGTGTAAAATGCTAGACTGAGTCAATAATGGGCGTAATTTTTAAAATAATTACAAATAAAGTCTTTGGATTTAAATAAATTAAGTCGTTCGAACTATTATAATTTCTATTTTGAGCTTTTAATTATAATAGTTGACGTTTTAAAATATTATAATTTAGGGAGAGTTTGTGGCTTGTAAGAATGTATTCCAAAATTTATGTTTGAATGGAGCATCGTGGACTTGATTTATAATACAAAATTCATTATGTTATTATAGTTATCGTTCCTTTTTTTTTTCACTGCTTTCACGCTTCCATGATTACATTTTTGTTTCACTTCGACTACTCATGCTTTCCAATACTCATATGAGAAATTATGATTATGTTTCAAACTCTCCACACAATCCCTAACCTCCTTAGAGTAAATCTATATTTATTATAGTGTTTATTTTCTCTTGTCCATCCTCTATCTCCCCCTTTGTTGTAACTTATTTTTTGTTTGTGAATTATTAGTAAACAACTTTCAAGTGTCTAATTATCAAATATGAAAACTATGACACGAAAGTCAAGCATAATCTTTAAAATCTAGAAACTAAAAATCGAATGTTTATCAAATAAGTATTTTATATCAAGGATTTTGATATAAATATTGAAATCATTTTAAAACTCATTGGTCATGAATTTTCCATTATACTCTATATAGTCAGCACATATTAAAACTTTAGAAGTGCTTAAGCTCAAACTTCAGGTTAATGAAATGAGTTATTATAGTCTACTCGATGTTTGAGACTTCAATTACAGTACTTTGTGTCTCTAACTATTACATAAAATACAATTAACAATAGTATTACTATTTCAAACCTTCGTTTTCTTTCATCGTTGTTATCATATTCGCTATTTCACGTTAATAATAATCAAATCACCTCACAAAACATCTACTTAATTGTTAACTTTTACAATAATTATTGCTTTGAAAGAGTTTAGTTTCACAATTATTGAAATAATTGAAGAATTATTTTTGAACTTTTCCCGTAATTGTTATTCTTTTTTTGGGAAAACTTTTTCCGTCATTATTAAAATTTAGTGTTTTGGTTTCAATAATTGTCAAAAGGGTGAGATTTTTTAAAATTGAAAACAATGTGTGTGGTTAGCAAATCTAACAAACTACTTTATAATTAGAAAATTAATTAGGCATCTTTATAAACCATTTTGTTATTATTTGTTTATTTATAGAATTTAGCTTGACAAATTTTGAGTCGAGAAGACTCCTAACCTACATGAGATTACAATAAATTTGGATATATATTAAATAATACAAAGAAGTTGTTTGTTGCATATACGTAAAATCTTCAAACTATACCAACTTCCACGAGGCTAAACTAATTAATCCATATGATCTCGATTAATATTAAAAGATTAAAGATTTGAATCTTTTTTCAATGTGTTACCGAAAAAAAAATAAAGGATGGAGCCAAAATCATAAATAAAAAGATACAAACATATAACCATATTGTATTTTAAATTGTGTTATTTCTATTATTATTATTATTATTATCAGTTAAGTCAGAAGTTTAGTGCAAATATAAATATTTAGGTTTATATCAAATACTTCCTAAGTTTTTCAAAAAGGCACCAGTAACACATTAAATTTTACGAATTGTCTCTGAACAAGTTACCATCGTTTAATTTAATAACTATTTTGGTGTTTTAAAATTGAGTTTTTCCTTTGTTCTTTTTTCACTATTTTCAAATTCTAAGTGAATATTTGAATTCCTACAGTCAATTTTGTTAAGAAAATAAAATTTCAAAAATGTTTTTTTTTTTTTTTTTTTTTTAGTTTTCAAAATTAAGCTTGGATTTTTGGAGAAACTCATAAACCGTAAACAACATAATAATTTAGAAACCAATAGATGAGATTGGTAAGTAACAAACTTAATTTTTAAAAAAATCAAATCAAATAATTACCAAATTGTGATATGAGTTTTAAACTTTATGTCTTAAATATATATTATCAGTCTATTATGCAATTTACTAATTTACTAGCCACAAAAGTTAATTTTGCGTTATTGAATTATTTTTGTTAAATAACGTTGAATTTATAAGTAAAATTGGGAGATTTTACATTATAGAATGCTTTTTTTTTTTTGGTTAAATAATGTTGAATTTATTAAATAAAATTGAGAGTTAATAACTCACTATTTAAAATTAATCACCCTATATTATATGAATATTTTAAATAGATTTATTATTTACGATAATTTTTGTGTGAAAAATTATAAAAAATAAGAGATGAAAAAATATATTATAGAAAATGAATAATTATTGCACAACTTTTCAACAAAAACATTGAAGACAAGAAAACATATTTAAAAGGTAAAAAAAGAAAGAAAGAAAAAGAAAAAACCTATTTAATGGCTAAAGATGGCTACAGGAAAATGAATAGCTTTATCCATGTAGATTTATTAAAGTTGTTCAACCTCATTCCATTACTTATTGTTCAACCAACTCAAGCACAATTAATTAATATACTACAAATTGCATCCATCATAATGTTATTTAATTCTATTTAAGTGTAGCCTATGGAGCTGAAAATTCAAATTGCTTTTGGTTGGTTTATCATATATAATGTTTAAGTTAGTACACATTGATATCACGATTATATTTGAAATCTATTGAATTTCATATCAAATACATATCCATCGAATATGTACAAGTGACATGCGTTGTAATATACACACCTAGTATGAAGAAGAAAGTGTAGCGCCGGCCTAACAACTTAATATGTCTAGAATCAATACTAATACGAGAACGGTTAGAGGGGAAGGAGAAGGTAAAATATTTTAAAAGAAAAAATGTTGACTCTCGAAAATTAAATTTAGTATACTTTATGTTAGACCTATACCAAAGATTTGACACTTATTGGCTTTGACATTCTAATATATCATATGCAACCTAACCATAATATGTAATTGTCTTAAACTTAGTCTATAAGTGACGATTATCCCCACAAACTGGCATATGTTTTTCAACATTTTTTGTTCCTCGTTTACATTTTTTTTAGAAAAATTTTCAATAGATCACTCTATATACAGAATTGATCAAACTTAAATATATGTGTAAATTTTGAGTTCTTATGACTAAACCACGAAAAAATAAATGAGAATGTCATCAAGACCCATCTCATACAACGTGATCTTGGTTCAGTTATAGACTACTCATAAACTCATATATTACAACCAATTTGTTACCATGTTTTTCCCTTCAAAGAAAATAATTCCCCACAAAAATCGATCGTCGTAGTTGTACAAAAGAATGATACCGAGCCAATGAATTTGACGAAGAAAATCTTTCATTTTCGAAGTAGTTATTTATCTTTTCTTGTCCGTTAACACAATTTTTTAAAAAAATAATAATAATACAGAAAATTAAAAGAAGTCTCAATCTCCATATGCATATAGTCACTTGAGATTTAAAGACAAATGCACATGGGGTTGAACCAAAAAGCAAAAAAAAAGTGCAGTGTGTGTGTGGCTCGAAGAACATGGTTGGTTGAGTCCCTTGACGTGCGGAGGTGGGAAGAGATGTGGAATGTTAGGTTAGTTGGTACAATTGGATCATCTTTAATGACCAAATAAATGCTTCACAATTATAGTCCAAGATT
Organism: Cucumis melo; assembly: GCF_025177605.1. NCBI lineage: Eukaryota > Viridiplantae > Streptophyta > Magnoliopsida > Cucurbitales > Cucurbitaceae > Cucumis > Cucumis melo. The sequence goes on from NC_066865.1 coordinate 23,509,167, forward strand.
CCATTCCCCTTCTTCAATGGCCCATTGCTTCATTTGGTGGGATTTCTATTACAACTATTACTAATGGTCCTTTCTCATCTTACCATTGCAATAATAATGACATTTCTTACAAACAAAAAGAAAATTCATGTTATTTTAGTTAATTTCCCAACTCGATCTAACGTTTGCTTTGTGGTGACCACTCTTTTTTAGGGTAATCCAAATCAAGGCTCAGATTTATGGACATGCCATGTCCAAGTCCAAGAATAATACTAAAGAGTCTGCATTATTGGTGTGCAAACATGATTTTACATTGGTTAAGAAAGAAAGTGATTTATCAATACATAAGTGATGACAATTATCTCATTTATACGAGAGTTAACTACATTGATTATGAAAATATCATATTATTATAAAGATTATAAAGATGATTATGAAAATATCATATTATTATAAAGATTATAAAGATACACGTTGAGGTAATAAAAAAAAATCACACTAGACAAACAATTTCTTATGTTGTCATCATCGTCCGTTTTGATTTAAATAGTGAGAATATCTAAAATTTAATATAAAAGAAGTCTCATTTAAATATAACCCAAACAAAGACAAGATAATGATACATAAAACAAAATGATTTTAAAAGAAAACCCAACACAAAAAATTTAATAAGTTTTATTAGAAAAACGGTATCCCTAAAAAATAGGGAATTGCTAGCATGACCACACAAATGATAGACAATGAATGGTCCATAAAAATAGGGAATTGTCTATTACTCAAAAGAAATTTTTGGTTGTTTGTTTCTCAAACTAAGATTAGAAAAGGGCTATTGGATCCAATTTCCCAAAAATGTTTTTTATGGCCCAAATTTGAAGAACAAGGGCCCATATTTTAGTTGCAAATGGATCACAATAAAGCCCAATTTCAAAAACGGCCCATTTGAGACAGGACATTGTTTCCAATATTCAAATCGTTATCCGCTTGAATCCTCCTCCGTCTCCGCCGGAAGTACTGAGCAACCGCTGAGACTTCGGTCTGAAAATCTCCATTTCCATGGCTTCAACTTTCACTTTCCTTCCATTTCCTCTCATTCTCTCTCCCCGCCCAAATTTTCCTTCTATTAGACCTCAATTTCACCGCCAGTATCTTCCCGCCATTCGAATTCTCCGACCTTCAGTTCCTTCCGCCATTGGACCGGACGGAAAATTCTATCCGGACCCGGCCGAAGATGACCCACCGGAAGCTCCGGAAGATTCTGGCCATGGAGTTTCAAAGTTTCAGCAGATATACCGCCAGGCAGCTCGTGCGAGGAGGATTCAAGAGGAGGATTTCAAGAAGCATCAGTCTACTTATCTTTCGGCCATTGCTGACGTTGAGGATGCTCCTGAGAATGCGGAGTATTTGAATTCGGAGAGCTCGGGTGATGATTTGTTCGGTGAAATTGACAAAGCTATTGCTCTGAAGCGGAAGGAGTTCGTGAAGCAGGGACTTCTCAAGCCTAACCCGAAGAAAGAAAAGGTGGGTGAGAAAGATGAACTTGAGGGCATTGATGAGTTGGAGACTGAGGAGGTCGCAGATTTGGAGGAGATTAACGAGCTTCGAGGGCTTACTGTGATTTCGGAGGACGAGGAGGTGGAGGAGGACGAGAATGAAGATGGACCTAGGAATTTGGATGACAATGTAAGTGCATTAGGTCATGAGGATGAACTATCTTCTTTTAATTCCTTTGATGTGGATTTTGATAACTATGGAAAAGTTAAGGCCAGGATTGTGGAACCCAAGTTCAAAATGACTTTAGCTGAGCTATTGGATGAAAGTAAGGTCGTTCCAGTTTCTGTTTTTGGCAATTTAGAGATAGAAATTACTGGCATTCAACACGATTCGAGGGTGGTTACCGCTGGTGACTTGTTTGTGTGTTGCGTTGGGAGGGAAACTGATGGGCATTTGTATTTAACTGAGGCAGATAAGAGGGGTGCAGTGGCTGTGGTGGCTAGCAAGGAGATAGATATAGAAGAAACTTTGGGCTGTAAAGCTTTGGTAATGGTGGAGGATACTAACTCTGTTCTTCCTGCATTGGCTGCTTCTTTTTACAGAAACCCCTCAAAGAATATGGCTGTGATAGGAATAACTGGGACGGATGGTAAAACGAGCACTTCCTACTTGATAAAGGGAATGTATGAGGCAATGGGGTTGAGAACTGGGTTGCTAGGGACAGTGGCTTATTATTTACATGGGGACAATAAGTTGGAGTCGCCAAGTACGACCCCGGATGCTATTTTGGTCCAAAACTTAATGGCGAAGATGCTTCATAATGGAACTGAAGCGGTTGTCATGGAGGTTTCATCTGATGGACTTGCTCGTGGCAGGTGTGATGAAGTTGATTTTGATATAGCTGTCTTTACAAATTTGACTAGCGACCATTTGGATTTTCAAGGGTCAGAAGAGGAGTATAGGGATGCCAAAGCCAAGCTATTTAAAAGGATGGTGGATCCAGACCGACACCGAAAAGTTATTAACATTGATGATCCCAATGCACCATTCTTCATAGGTCAAGGAAACCTAGATGTGCCTGTTGTAACCTTTGCAATGGAAAACAAAAACGCTGACGTCCATCCCCTGAAATATGAATTGTCACTATTTGAGACACAGGTTTTGGTTCACACTCCCCAGGGAATACTGGAGATATCATCGGGTTTGCTTGGAAAGCACAACATTTACAATATTCTTGCAGCAGTGGCAGTAGGGATTGCAGTTGGAGCACCATTAGAGGATATTGTTAGAGGTGTTGAAGAAGTTGATGCTGTTCCTGGGAGATTCGAGCTGATTGATGAGGAGCAGGCGTTTGGTGTAATTGTTGATCATGCTCATACTCCAGATGGTCTATCCCGGCTGCTTGATTCTGTAAGGGAGCTTGGGCCAAGGAGGATTATCACTGGTACATTTTCCAGTCCTATTTTAGCTTCAGATATCTTGTGAGGGACTATATCTGGCAGTGCTAGATTTATCAACTTGCAATTAACTATAATTCACTACCTTCTGTTTTCGTTGCATCTGTCATATAAGTTTGGTATATTTGAATTCTTTTTTACCTGAAGTTCACTTTCTTTTCTATTATTTTTAGCTTTGATTTCTGGATTCTTATTCTCTCGGGATTTCTCTGGGGACTGTATTTCTTGTTTAACCTAAATTCTCGTATTCTATTTGTGAAGTTTTTGGATGCTGTGGTGAGCATGAAAGGGGGAAAAGACCCATGATGACAAAGATCGCAACTGATAAAAGTGATGTTACAATTCTGACATCTGATAATCCAAGGAATGAAGATCCATGTACGTTAACTTTCAAAATATAGCAAGAATCAATTTTAGCTACATAATGCTTGCTGAGATGCATACTGAATTAACGTCATTGCTGCTTGCGAATTTCATGGCTTCTATCTAATATATCTGCATCCATACCAAATGCTTGATGGTCCAATGCTGACACTAAAATATTTTATCTATCAGTGGACATCTTGGATGATATGTTGGCTGGAATAGGCTGGACTATGCAGGATTACTTGAAACACGGAGAAAATGATTACTACCCACCTCTCTCAAATGGTCATAGGATTTTCCTGCATGATATCAGACGTGTGGCTGTACGTGCTGCTGTTGCAATGGGCGAGGAAGGCGACGTGGTTGTAAGTTACTATATCCCCTCCCTTTTGTATGAAGGCCTTGTGTCTCAACACCTACACGAACTTTAGTGTTGAGTCTGGTGACTGAATAACATTCAGATAGCATTCTTAATTGATCCAAAATATAGTTGCAGATTCCAGATGGAATTTCACAAACTTCTCAATATGAATCAGATAGATACATCATGAACTTCAGATAGATTTGAATATAAAGAAATTTATTGTTAACTCAAAAGATGAGAGCAAAGAGGGCGGAAGAGGTAACCTCCCAACTAGCCAGTAGGGTTACAGCGACCTCTCCAATTGATTTGTATATTTAACAAATTACAAAAAAATTCAAAAGATTATCACACCTAGCATTGCTTTATTGAAAGTCTCTTGTGCAGTAGTGAAGGATTCTTCGGTGGTGCTTTAACTTGTGAACAAAAGGTGTAGGAAACTTGAGAACTACATAATTCTTCAGTGAAAGCTTTTTTCCTTGATTTAAAGGGGAGGTTGTATAGTGTATACGATAACACATTACTTCCATAAGAAATATATGGATAAAGGTTGTAATTTGGTTGTGGGATGAACATATTATAATTGGTCATCTATCTAAATTGCTCTCTGGATTATCAAAGTCACAAAAGCTTATTGATTACTTAAACATTTAGTCGCTATTTGTATTTCTTTTATTTATGAGCTTTGACGTGTCCGTGGCCTAATAGTTAACACTGTTTGAGCATTATGGGGTGTAATTTTTAACCACGTACTGTTTCTTGTAGGTGGTTGCTGGCAAGGGCCACGAAACATATCAAATTGAAGGTGATAAAACGGAATTTTTTGATGATAGAGAAGAATGCAGAGAAGCACTACAATATGTTGATGAACTTCACCAAGCTGGAATTGACACTAGTGAATTTCCATGGAGGTAGGTCAAGCAAATTTTAAACTTTTATTAGCAGAATGCTTTCAGGAACTCCTCATTTAGTGGTTAACTAGGCTTCATTACTGACTAAATAATGAGTTATTTATTCCCTGGGCTCATAAACTACTCGCTAGAACTAGAAGTGCTAACTAAACTAACAGGCAGTCATCCTAATCTGTTTTGAGTTTTTCGTTTCTCTGGTACCAAGGAACATTTTCATGACTAAAAGAAGAGTAGAAGAGTAGAAGTGTTTTTCTGTCGTGGTCGGTTGCAATGGTTTAGGAACTATAAAATGCACACAACTAAGAGCAGATACTAGTTTTTTTTTTTTTTTCTAATTATAATCTTTTGCTTGTCTTCTATTGGGACACAGGCTACCAGAGAGTCATTGATAGAGGATTGAGGAAAGGAATGGATATTCTGGAAGCTATACTCGATAAAAAAATACTGCTGGTGCACTATTTCTCTTACAAATAGTAGATTCCAGTGATAAACAAGAGGCACTTTAAGGACCGTTGAATTTGGTTGGTCAGATTGGGGGAATATTATACTCCATATGTCTTCACAATTCCTCTGGTCGCCTTGGTTGGATACGCAGGAACGGTAATGAATCATTCTGTGCAATCAAATTTGTCATAGCTATGAGAATCAAATATCTTCTTCACTGATAAATTAGAAAATAGCATCTTCAAATTAGGCAATGAGTTATGAAATGATATAGGTAGAGGCTCTTGGTCACTAAGGTAATTATTTAGGTCCTGTTGAATAATATTTTGCTTTGGGTTTTATATTTTTAAAAATCAAGCGTAATTTGTAGTTTTTCTTGCGTTATTATGTACTTTTTGAAAATGTATTAAAAAACCATGCCAAATTTTGGAAGCCAATGTGCGCACACACTTGGTTTTGTTTTTTTGTTTTTTTTTTTAAATAGTTGGCTTAGACTTAAAAAATGTTTACACTTGATTTCTCTGCCATGGCAATTGTAGGGCATTGTGCCCTTTTCTCAGAAAAAAAAAAAAAAAAAAGAAGGAAGTTTTTAACGACAAGTGAAAAACTTACTAAGAAAGGTGAAAAGCCTGAAGTTTGGAGGAAAAAAACTTATTTTTTGTCAAAAAGAAACAAAATAATTATGGAATGAGGCTTAATAGTAACCTCTGGATTTTTGAAACTCTGTTTATTGAGTAGTCGATGATATAGCCTCAGAAAATTAATTTGAACAAAAATGACATAGGAGATGGTATAGTTGTGATTTGATTGCTTTTGACTTACTATTATCTTACAGTTGTATTGTATTTTTGGGGCTCGTTCTTTGCCTTATGATTCCTTTGGGGGCCTTGTCCAACTCAAAGCTAGCTTCACAAGCTGTACAAACCTTCTAACCATTTGAAATCACTTTTGAAGTGTTTTAAAAAATGTTTTCTAAGCTGACTCTTAAGCTATTGCCTGAACACTTGTTGGACATGTATTGAACACTTGTTGGTACTTTTACAAAGTTAAAATTGGACCAACACTTGTTAGACATGAATCAAAGTATATTAAAATAGGCACTTTCATGACCAAAATAATAAAAAATTCGAGCAAAACACATCAAATTATTTTTTTCAGCATGTAAATATATGAACTGATTGAGCTTCAAGGTGTGTCGTATCTCTCTCTTTTTCGTATTTGTGCTTGTTAGGATATTCCTAATAGGATTCACTAAACTGTTTGTCTTTTGCAGCTGTGTTAAACTGAATTATTTCATACATGATTCTCAATTAACTTCTTCAAATGCTTCGATTTTCAGATGGGTGGTCAAGTTGGAGATGGAAGTGAAGAATCTGAATCATTGCTTGTAAACCCTTGTTGTTGTCTGTGTTAATGGTTGCATAGGGGCATGATTTTGAAAATTGAATGTGGGATGGAGGGTAGTAATGTAAATTTAAGAAGATGGGTACTTAGCACCGACTTTTGTCATAACCACATGGCTGGTCTGACGGCAGAGAACACACCCTGCCCTTCATGTCGAGCAATTTTGAGCAAGTTTTCCTTTTAACTGCTTTCAGAATCGTTTTCCTTAAATATCCACCTAGTTTCTTTCCACTATTTGCCTAAGTGGCCCCTCTTTTTTCACTTAATTTCACTACACTCACATATATCCGCTATTTTATTTTGCAGGTTGGCCCTTCAATTTATTGTCCCTTTTAAAATCATAGGGTATACAAGAAATGTGTGATGTGATATATATATTAAAAAAGTTTGGCCCAATGATGTAATGAAACTTGAACATTTGATTTTCTATATGTATGATGTCCTAATATCCATTTCCAATAAAGAAAGACGCCTTTTCTTTAATTGGTAGCATGTAAAGATTTTAATTTCCATTTTTTTTTCAAAAAGGTCTACTTGTTTAACTATGCTGATTTTGACAAATTAACCTATAATTTAATAAGATGAAATTTCATATTATTATTACCAACAAATTTAATAATATACTATGTTATAATTTTTTAATCCCATAGAGTTGGGGATTTGAACCATAAATTTTTTATCAAGATAAAATATGTTAGGATTTTCTTTTATGAAACAAAGTTGAGGTATCATCCTTGATTTGATGTTTCAATTTTTTATTTATTCCCAATGAGTTGTGTTTCTAATTGTATGTTTTCTCATTGCAAAATCACTATAGAAGGGGAATGAAAAGTATGAATAATTAAAAACAATGTTAAATTGTGTATAGTTTAATGGATAAAAACATATATTAGTTTAGAGGTCAAACTTCGAGTCTTCCTATCTCGAGTTGAACTTGAAGTTAAAAAACAGAAGGTTAAACGATGTATTTTAGATTTTCTTTAACTTTAGCTGTTGTATTTGCTTAATTTGAACCTCTGTACTCTCGGTAAATCTTAAATTTGTTTTTTCAAAATGAAAACGGTGTTTCATAATTTAGAGTAAAAATATAATACTAATACAAAAAGAAAAAAAATCAACCTTAAATAAATTTAAGTACTAAAATTAAGCAAATTTGAAAATGGCAGAAGAAGTAAAGTGAGATTAAAAAGAAAAAAACTCCAAAGTAAATTATTTTGAAATAGTTGAGCATTAATGAAGACTAAAACACATGGGAGTGTAGTGAAATTACCAGAAAGTGTAGGTCCTTATCTGCAAAGAAAATGTCGATAAGGAATCTTAAAAAAGACGAGGATGATTATTGTCTAATTATGTCGTTAAAAAGGTTCCCGCCGTTTCCAACGGTGGTTCGTACGGAAACCCCGTTTACTCAAAAGGATCACTATTATAGTCTTTAAACAAGCAAAGATTCATACACGACACGACATCAATTTTGTCCTCATTTCTTATAAACATGTCCGTTTCCACAAATCTCTTCCCTTTTCTTTAATTCATTAGATCCATGATTCTCTTTATTTTATGATACAATGTCTTCTTCAAATCATTAATTTATACTGAGTTTTTTATTTCTACGTTTTCCCCATTTTTTTTTATATTCCATTCTGAGCTCCGTTTCCTGTTTTGGGTTTTAGTCCAAACAGAGCAAAGCCATTATTACTTCTCCTTTTCCCTTTCTGGGGTTTCGAGATTTGTGATGTAGAGGAAGAAGAAGACCCATCACTGTTTTTTTGAAGCTTTTTTGGTGAGAAAAAGTCAGAATCTATGGATTTTCAGAGGCATTTTCTTGGTGGGTTTTTCATATCCGCTTTGGTTTTGCTGCTGATGTTTCCCTCTCACGTGACTTCTGGGGATATAGTTCATCATGACGATTTGACTCCCAAAAAGCCTGGCTGTGAGAACGACTTCATTCTGGTAATATACCCAATTTTGCAGCAGAAATTTGTTTTCATTTATTTGATTTAATTGTTGTGTTGGGTTTTGCTTTGACTATCATTAGTATTTTGATTACGTTTTTCCATTTGTTCTCCCTTTTGGCAAAAGTTTCATTTCTTTGATTTTCTAACTGCATTGGTGGGGATGTGGATGTATATCTGTTCACGTTCTGTTTGGACTTTCATTTGTTCATCTCTAGGTTTTCTTCATCATTCATTCTGGTTAGTTTGCATTGCTTCAAATGAATTAGTCTTAGTTTGTGTACTTTATAATGGGAGATACTCTTCCTGGAAAAGATGCAAAGGATGTTTTAAAGATGATCGTCATTGTTTGTTATTAAGCAACATTAATGTGTACTTATTGTTCTTCAAACTTCTATTTCTATGTGCACATAATGTCATTAATCCGTGATTAATTCTTGCTGCTGTTCTTGTTGATCGTTCAGAACCCAATGCCGGGTGCAGGTTGATATTGCATAGAATTTATTTATCAGGCTGTATGTTAATTTATTTCGATGGGCCTAACTGTTTCAATTAATGTGCTTATTTTGTGTTCGCATTTGTTAGGTTAAAGTTCAAACTTGGATTGATGGCAAAGAAGCTAGTGAATTTGTCGGTGTTGGTGCCAGATTTGGCGCTACCATTGTGTCAAAGGAGAAAAATGCAAACCAAACACGCCTGGTTCTTGCAAATCCCCGTGATTGTTGCAGTGTGCCAAAGAACAAGGTTCTCAATTATAATGTACTTCCTCTAGTGGCATTAAGGTTGGAACTTTATGCACATTCATTAATCTAATCATGTATAAACTTGACATTTGTTAGCTTTCTGGAGATATAATCATGGTTGATCGAGGTCACTGCAAATTTACTACAAAAGCAAATATTGCAGAAGCTGCAGGTGCTTCAGCTATACTTATAGTAAATAATCAAAAAGGTAAGTGATGATACTTATTTGTGTATATATCTAATGTGAAGATGTAGTGCAATGTGTTTGACAATATAACTTATGTGGTTAAGACATGTGTCCTCGACCAAGAGTTTAGAGGTTTTAACCTCTACCCATAATAACTATCATGAGTTGGATTACTGGTAAAAAAGGAGACAAAAACACTCAATATATCGCTAATAGATGAAGGATTCAATCCATAATGGGTACTTAGGAATTAATTTTCTATGCGTTTTCTTGACACCCAAATGTTGTAGGGTAAAACAGGATTGTTCCATGAGATTAGTTGAGGTGCTTTTAAGCTGGCTTGGACACTCATGGATATAAAAATATCCCTACTCCTAATGTTTTTTAACTTAAAAAATAATTGTGTGGTTATTGTGAAATTTACTCTGAGTAATATGACTTGTGTAATCAGTATTTATGTCATCTTTCAAAAGAGATCATGGTAAATTACACTTATGGGGTTAACCCTTGTTGTAATATCATATTTTGTGTACCATTTCTGCTAACATTAATGGTAAATGATTCTTGGATGTTGAAATCAATTCTAAAACATCAGATAAGGGTGTAAGTTGCAAATCGGGCAAACTAGTGTAGGGCTATTTGTAATTATCCCTTAGAGGATTGATGAATTGTATTGTACAATATATTAGAATCATATGGATCAAGAGATGTGCAATTATACTGATGGTGCAAAATTACTATATTAGTAGGATAAATAGATAGCAAAAGAACATACTTTTTGTAGCCTCGGCACTCTAATAGATTTCATATCCTCTAAACACGCTTCTGGACTTTTCAGAACTTTACAAGATGGTTTGTGATCCCGATGAGACTGATCTCAATATACATATACCTGCTGTCATGCTTCCACAAGATGCAGGAACTAGCTTGGAGAAGATGCTAATCAGTAATTCATCTGGTAAGCTGTACTTACTTTCTTCTTTCATACCAAACACCAATTTTTCTGACAATTGATTGTCGTTTCATTAATAGATATTGGTTTTGGATGTTTGATCATTTACTAAATATTCGTACTTGGCATTTGAAATGAGCAAACAAACTTTTTCTGTCATTCCTTAAGAAGTTTTTGGACTCTGCAGTGTCTGTTCAGCTCTACTCTCCACTACGACCACCAGTTGACATAGCTGAAGTATTCTTATGGTTGATGGCTGTTGGTACGATCTTGTGCTCATCTTTTTGGTCTGCCTGGAGTGCCAGGGAAGCAGCTATCGAGCAGGACAAGCTGCTAAAGGTAACCTAATTAGTCTCTGAGACTCGAGCAACCTTTTTCTTACTGTTTGCTTAGGCGTCGTTCTTCTAATAGAAGAGATGTACATTATGAATTGCAGGATGGTGCAGATGATATTCAAAATCCTGAAGACGTAGGCAGCCCTGGTGTTGTATATATTAACATGGCATCAGCAGTTTTATTTGTCGTCGTTGCTTCATGCTTTTTGATTTTGCTTTACAAACTCATGTCATACTGGTTCATCGAGCTTTTGGTAGTTCTTTTCTGCATAGGAGGTGCAGAGGTATAGAACAAAAGCCTTGACTATCAGACATTCATTAACATAATAATGTTCTTCTTTCACAAAAGACGATGGTGTGCGAGTTCCTATTAGGTACTCAAACATCCTTTCCTCCAATTCATTAACATTAAATCTCACTGGATCTACAGGGTTTGCAAACTTGTTTGGTTGCTTTATTGTCAAGGTAAAATTGTTAGTGCCCTTACTAAATTTGACATTTATAAATTCAGGAGATACCATGTGCAAACAGATCGATTTAATTACTGATATCAAATAGTAGGTTTTCATAGAATATCTTTATCAATATTACATGATCAGGCTTTCTTCCTGTATTTCTTGAATAAAAATAACAAAGCACAAAATGTAGGGTCTCTCCTTGACAAGAAAAGAGGCGGACATCAAGGAATTTTAGAAAGTTTATACTAAATCAGTGATGACTATGTTAAGCATTGTGAGATGATAATCATCGAACTATTAGTTTGAGGTTTTTACTTTTGGCTTTTGACAGTTACTTCTACATTTCTTGTTTTCCGAACACACATTTATTTAAATGAGAGTGATTCAGAGAAACTTCTGTATTTATAGTTGGACAGATAATTCATTCCATATTTAGAGCATGATTAAGATTATTTTGAAAATGTTAAAATTACTTCAAAAGATATTTGGATAATTTAAAACACTTTCTATTGTATGAAGATCACATTTAAGAGTGTAAATGCAAACATTAAGTCGACTTTGAATGCTGATACAAGCGTATGGTCATGCAGATGCTTTAAGCAAGTTGGAGAATCATACATCAAAGTTCCATTCTTTGGAGCTGTTTCTTACCTCACGGTTGCTGTTTCTCCATTCTGCATAGCATTTGCTGTCGTTTGGGCTGTTTATCGGAATGTGTCATTTGCCTGGATCGGTCAAGACGTACTTGTAAGAAAATGGTGTCAGCCAGAATCTATTTTCAATTATATGAAAATTTTGAAGTTCAGAATGTTACTGCCTAATAATGTAAGAAGCTAACTTCTTGTTTTAATGCTTTGTAAACCAGGGGATTGCACTGATAATTACAGTACTTCAAATAGTTCACATACCGAATCTTAAGGTAGAATTTTATAACTTGGTTCTATGTTTATGTATCTGAAACATGCTGATCTTAATTGAAATAAGTGCACTCTTTCAAATTCGGGTTGACCCAGGCCTTCTTTTCTCCACTGCCAAGCTATTGTGCTACATTTAATTGATTAATTTGTATTAAAAGTCAAATTACTGTCTCAAAAATAAGATTGGGACTGCTCGGATGTCTTAAAGAGAGCATTTAAGAACGACATTTGTGATAAAAGTGGTAAAAATAGTTCAAGACCAATTTCATGTTATCCCTGGCATCTGTAATATTGAGCTTGTTAGTTTCTTTTAACTGGTTCTCAAAGTTCCAGGTTTAAAGCTAACAATGTTTTTTTGCACTTAACATAGTTCCTTTTAACTTGATATTTCTCTCACTTGATTGGATTTGATTGTTTGCAAGGTTGGAACAGTGCTCCTCAGTTGTGCATTCCTCTATGATATCTTTTGGGTATTTGTTTCTAAGAAGGTGTTCAATGAAAGTGTGATGATTGTGGTAAGTAGCGAGTGACATTTTGACTTACAATGTCATAGACTTGAGGAAGATCACCTCTCAACCACTTTACTGAGTTGTTATTAAAAATCATTAAAAGGTGGCTCGTGGCGATAAAAGCGGTGAAGATGGCATCCCAATGCTGCTAAAGATCCCTCGCATGTTTGATCCATGGGGTGGTTATAGCATTATCGGATTTGGTGACATCCTTTTACCTGGACTTGTAGTAGCATTTTCTCTCAGGTTTAAACTATGCCATCTTACCTCCAAGCTTTCTCGTCCTATGTTTTGTCTTTTGCCTCAAATATCCTCGCTGATGTGATATGTAATCCCTTCTCTGTAGCTTGACAGTAGAAGTTAAATTACAAAAGTTAAACTATGAACACTATATCTATCTAGGTTGAACTATGCACCTAAGTTGGTCACAATTGGATAGATAACTAAAATGTTCTTAATTTTGAGACTAAATACTCATGTTACTTTAAATTTAGAGATGAAAAGCAATTGTAACTCATGAAAACATAAAATATAAGCATTATCTTAATTAAATTTCATTTTGGGTAAATGAAAGATAATTTTCTTTTTCCGAACATTTTGTGAGGATCTTTTCAAACGTTACCAGTCCATCTCCATACTTCAAATTGTTACCAAAAACCTGTTCCTACATAACGAATACTTTGGTGATCCTCACAGGTATGACTGGTTGGCGAATAAGAGCCTTCGGGTTGGTTACTTCTTACCAGCAATGCTTGCTTATGGATCAGGTAATGAAGGAAGTAATGTGTTTCCTTGTGATGTTCATATATAGTAAAGATCTGTTTTTTTGTGCTTTGATGTTAGGTTTAATTTTGAAAGGTTTTGTAATTTTTGTCAGGTCTTCTGATTACCTATGTGGCTTTGAACCTGATGGATGGTCATGGCCAGCCTGCGCTGCTTTACATCGTCCCATTCACTCTTGGTAAATTACCTTCATGCCCTACACCATTGGTAACTCTGTTTAAGAACTAAATTATTAACTTACAACAAGGCAACAAACCAACTCGAGTTCACACACTGAGAAACCTTACAATTCGACAACTAAATTATATTCATCTTACTTAGCCTATGATTAAATCACACTGAAACGCATTAGTATCTTATATATTGATCACCCCATGACCGAGTAGTTCACATCTTGATCTAGGAACCCTTTTGATACTGGGGAAAAAGAGAGGAGATTTGGGGATTCTGTGGACAAAAGGAGAACCAGAAAGAGTCTGCCCTCATGCACATCTTCTCATCAATGATGATTTAAGTGAAGAAAAATGACACTATACAGTTAATGTATTATATTGTAGTGTTGATAGCATATATATATATATATATATATATATATATATATATATATATTCTCTAATGATATATATTAGGAATGTGATCAAGGAAGCCAGCCTGTCTAGAGAAAGCAAGAGCTGGTGTTGAAGGTTAGATACTTTCATTTAAATTGGCTTTATAGTTATTGCTAAGAATGTGATGTTAAACAATGAAGAATACGAGTTCTTCAGCGATTACTTTATGGCTAAATCTTCATTTACTTGCTATAATGCCAACTTATCTATGAACTATGATGTATTCTTTAATTGACTGATTCGAATTGTATATATCGTGTTTATGTCCCTGTTTTTCTCTGTGATTGCTAATCGTTACACATGTAATTGAGAGTTGTTCGATTCAAATGCTATCTATATCCAAGGGCGAAAACAAATGTGAGGCAGAGAGTTGATTTAGGACTTTTAACTTAAACTGAGGTACTCGACCTCAACCAAACCTCCTAACAATTACATAGGATAAGTAAAGAATATAACACAATATATCATTAAATGAAATTAGGTGGATAAAGAAACAAATGAAAAAGGGATTTTGGATGATGGGATTAGAAATTTGTAGGAGTAGGTTGGAATGGGGTATTGGGGTGTAAAGGGTGCCATGTGAATGATGTTGGCACAGTCCCATATGGCAGTGAGGCATCCAATGGGTCTGAGCTGTCAACCACTCTCACAATTTCTCTTTTTCCCTTTTTAGTTAAAAAAATGAGTATGGTTGGGCCCATATTGGTGACACCCCAAGAAATGAAAGTATACTTTTTTAGGGTTAGGGTTTTTGTTTTGTTTTGTGTGGGTTCCCCATATGACCCCTTTTCTTTTGGCAACTTTTTTGATTAGGGCACATGGGTTGGGATTGGGTATATTGTTTCCTTCTCAAACCTAGAGGGAGGGGATGAACTCATTTTAATTAGTTAAAAGACATATTTTCATTGAACTGTCCATCCTTAAATCTTTGATTAGTCTGTCAAAACTAGAGGATACGAGTTTCAGTTGTTAATTATTTCGTTCTTCGTTTTTTTGTTTTTTCTTAAATTAAGTTTATAAAGATTCGTTTGTTTTATGAATTTCTTACTTTATTATAAATTTTTTGTCAGTGTTTTGAAAAATCAGTAAGTTTTATTAAAGAAAGGTAGTGTTCAAATGCTATTTTTGTTATTGAAATTTGGCTAAGAATTTATCTTTTGTCCGAAGAAAAATACAAATCATTGTAAAAAATTGAAAAACAAATAAGCTTGATTTTAAAAAATTGAAAACGAAAATGAAATAACGACGTATCAAATGAGATCAAAATATAATTACATGAATCGTATCTTATTATTTGCGATAGCATTTCATAGTGACCACTATAAGTACGTTTCAATAATCGTTGGAATAGGTACAATTGAAAATAGATTGAACAAACCAAAGACGAAATTCTAGAACAATTGTACGATTGAAAATCAGAAAACAACTTTGAACGAAAGCACGCAAAACAAAAGTTTGTAAGAAGAAGACTAAGTCGCAAATCACACTCTATCTAAAACGTTCCATGACTTTACCTAATGTGCAAGCAGTTTGAAAAATTAATATATTTAATTCCATGTGTATGACTAAAAAATTAAAAATTTTATCATAGGAGAATGAATGACATATAAAAAAAATGTCTTAATCCTATAAAATAATTCATGTATTTGCTTTTCAATGGATGGAATTGATCCGATTAAATTGTATATGTCTTTGAAAATGAATAATAAACCACCTTAATTTATTTACAAAAGAGTGAATGATAGACGAATCAAACCATTTATGATAATATGTACTCGGTATACATATTAGAATTTACTTAGGTTGGTAGTCTCAAACAATGTTTAAACTTTCACTTCGACCTCAAGCATGAGGTTTATAATTAGGGCACGTGTTTAAAATCTATACAAACTTTGAGCGGTAATCCATACAAATATGAAGTGACATTTACTAGAATCATTTTCAAGGTGAAACTAACCCATCAAAGTTTCAATCAAATAGAACTTTTATGTACTTTTGTGTTTGTTGTTGAATTTGATCATATGACTATTGCAACTCTCCAATAAATATATACAATAAAATTTTCTTTTCTTCTTTGAATTTATTTTGTTGCCCACCATACTCTTTATGTTTGATTAATTGCACTTTGGTCTAAATCACATAGCTTATTAAGATGTTGAGCTAAATATTTCTTGAAATTTTTAACATCGTTTTGTTAGTACAACGGTATAAACAAACGAATATAGTTTGAAAACTAAACAAATCAAAAAAGTAAAAGAGACTCTATCCATAAAGAATAAAAAGCTAAGACATAAGCAACAAAGTTACATTGACCAATGGGAAAAAGAAAAAGAAAAAACCTTAAATCAAAGTGTAACTAAATTTAGGTTAAATTATGTAATTTTTATCTTAAACTCTAGATATAGTTACAAATATAAAAATCTACCAATGATAAAACATATTAACTGATCGACCTTATTATATTTGCAATTATTAATTACGTATCTTTTCTCTTTTTCTTATGCATTAGGTGGAAGAATTAAATCATTAATCACTTCACTTTAAATCTAAAGCAAGCTGTAACTCAAAATTTATATTAAATTAAACTATGTTGTGTTTATACAATTATTGGTTTCTAACATTTACCATCAACTTTTTACGTTATGAAAGTACACCATTGTCATTGTCATTGTCTAAGTTCCGTAGGTAAATTAAGATTTGCCCCCTCCCACTCTTTTAATCTTGCTAAATAGCCCTCGAGAAGTTTCATTATTAGCCTTCTGGCCCAGAGGAGGAGGAGGAGGAGGCTGTGGGGACCACACGTGGGGTGGGCCTCGTAAACGGTAATAAAAACGGTCAGTTGATCTCAGCCGCTCGATTTGCTTTTGTTTGGTTCACCTTTTGCAATCTCTTCTGTGGCTCTGATTTTCGTACCGTTGAAAGGCAAAAATCCATTTTCCTTGAGAAAACAAAACAAAAGGCTAGAAATCCATCATTTGTAAATTTGCTCCTTTTTTTTTTCTTTTGTTAAATTACCTCTTTACCCCTTCCCTCTATTTTTAGAATCACAATCCAAATCCACCAACCCTCACCTTTTATACTTATCTTCTTTCCCATTTTTGAAGTAATTTCATTTTGTTCCACAATTCATCAAAATTTGATCGTTACATTACAACCCTTTGTATTTCGAACACAAATAATTATTTCTTCATTTCAAAATGAGTCATTTTCATATTCTAAATTAACCCATTTAATTAATTAATTAATTAAGAAATATTTTCAAATGTAACTTATTTTAGTTTTTTATATAAAAAATTCGATTTCTATTGACTAATTGATATCAATATAAACTGTTTGATTATTTGCTATTTTTTTCTTGACTTAAAAGGCTTACTTCTTTTCTCTTTTTCTTAAATTATTAAAATTACTTTGAAAATATATTTTTCATTTTTTAAAATCAAAAGTTGGATTCTTCCATTACAAATGACTAAAAAAATAATCAAAATGAATCTCATAGGCACTTGACATAAAAAGCAACACCAAATTTCCTAAAGGTAGGAAAGAAACATTTATTAAAAGAGGTTAACAATGAATTCTCCTCCTTTCCCTTTCTTTTTAAAAGTATGCGAGATTATTTGAATTATTGATCTTTTGTGTCAAAGTGAACATAGTTAACAATCGATACGTAATTTTCTTTTTGTACACTACAATTATACTTTTTATTTATTTTCTTGAGTTTTTTTGGTGAGTTACAAACACAATCAAATATTCGAACATAACCTCGAGATTTTATTATTAATTATTTTTTATTTTAGTTAAAAATTAAATTTAGAAAGATCGCTTCTACTTCTTATAAGATTATTTAATTAGTTACGCATCTTAGAAGATCATGGCATGTTTTAAAAATAAAAATAATAAAATTTGAGAGTGAGACGACGATGTTGTGATTAAATGATAAGGTTTCTTATCTTTCTCATTTCAAGAAAAATATTTATATCAATAAAAAAAAAAAATTGTACTTTGTTGTGTCTATGTTTCAGGGTTTTTTTGTTGTTGTTGTTGTTTATTCATGTTGTATCATTTTTTACAATATAATAAAAAAACAAAGCATACCTTTTTGTTAATATAAAATTCATAAAAATATAAAAAAAAATATCGGTGAAAATTTTATATGTTAACGGTAAAAATTTGTGACCGTAGTACATACTTTTTTAACATAGGTTATAATAGTTTTGTGTTGGAGTGGAAATTATTTTAATCTAGATAAAAAATAAAAAGAAAGATAAATTGAGAATAAAATACCAAAAATTGTAACAGATAGAGATTAAAAATAATAAAAAGTAAGTCATTTGTAGGTTATAATAGTGGAGAACATCAACTAGGTTATAATTAGAATCATATACATTAACGTTAACTACAATAATCTATCTCTATCCACTTATATCGAAGTACGCTCTTTGCGTAAAATTAATTGAAATTGTTTAATGATATAATATTAAATTTGTTTTCACTATTTAAGCTTTTAAGTCAATTGGAAAAAGAAAAGTGAAAAAAAGTGAGTAAAGAAAAAATTAGGAACGAGTATGATAGACCAAAAAACTAAACTGACTAACCAAAACCTACTAATCTAGAGGCGATCGGTAGAAGACAAGGAAGGTTTGGGTTGATGTCAGTTTCAGAAAGTTTAGAAAATATTAAAGGCATCATCAACTGACCAACGATCAATTTGTCACTACTACAAAACTGGATTTACTTCACACTTTTACATGTTAAGTATTTGTTTACTCGACGCTTTTAGTGTTAAGAATAAAAAAAATTATTTGACAGTTTTTAAGCGTCAAATAATTATACTTAACAGTTTAAACTATCAAGGATTGCTAGTTTTTTAATAGTATGTACTCTTTCAAAATCAAAAGCAGATTGAAGTTGAATATTTACTAAACCGAAGATAGTTAATATGATAACCGTTT
This sequence comes from Cucumis melo, assembly GCF_025177605.1. NCBI lineage: Eukaryota > Viridiplantae > Streptophyta > Magnoliopsida > Cucurbitales > Cucurbitaceae > Cucumis > Cucumis melo. The sequence continues at coordinate 23,527,973 of NC_066865.1, forward strand.
GATAAAACTAATTTCGACCGATGGATGATCATTCCGGATGATGAAAGAAGAAACAGATGAGGGTGTGGAGAGTATTACTGTTGAGGATAAGAACAAGAAGGACAGAACCAACCAATAAGATGTCAAATCCGAGTCACCTTTTTCTAGAAAGATCCTTAAAATAACGATAATGCCCCTTTCCCTAATTTCCATGCTTACTTACATTATAATATTCATCTAATGCTTACTTACATTATTAAACCTTTAATTAATCTCCAATTCCAATTTCTTTACTTTATTTATTTTATTCACTTTAAAATTTCATCATGTCCCATTTTCTTCAAAAATCATCATGTCCCTCCAAAAAGGAAAAGAAATCATCATCACCCTTATTTTCTTTTAAATCAAAGGATAAATGAAACCCATTTGAAACCTCATCTTTTAACATTTAATAGTCCTTCCATTCTTCTATTTTTTTTCTCTACAAATATATCTTAATACCTTCCTGTACTTTCAAAATCGACCATTAAAAATTAGGTTTGATTTAAAAGAAGGAATAAAATAATATAACAAAAATTTTAGATTATACGTTATCAACACAAATAGAAATCATTTAGTGTCATCGAAAAGTATTTTATCAGTATCTATCATCGATAGATTTCAAAATTTTATTGTATTTGTAATTTTTAACTATTTTATCATTTTGAATGATTATATTTTACTTCTTGTATTTTAATAATAATAATATTTAATTTTGCATTGGAACAATTTTGGATGTATTTAATTTGAGTAAAAATGGAAATAGCAATTTGTTAACTTAAAGATAGATTTAAACTTAAATAAATATCCTATTTATAAGTTATAATATATTATATTAACTACACATTAAATGACTACATAAATTTGATATTCACATTTGGATTTAAATTGGAGCAATTAAATGTCAATTACACTAAAAAACACATTTAAAAAATAAACATGAAATATAGCTCTCTCCATTTCATTGTATTGTATTAAATCTCATATTCAAAAAGACACATAGCTTAAATTTAACACAAAAAGTAAAAATGAGAAAATGGAACACTAATTTTCAGTCTATAAAAACACTCCACCTGCCATCCGCCTCCTTCTACATTCTTCCCCAAAAGCAAAAGCAAAAAAAACCCATTAACAGGAGAGAGAAATCTCATTTTAGAGTGAGAAAAAGCCTCCATTGTTACATTTTCTAAGTAAAACTCAGCAAAGAAGGAAATGGAGGGGAAAGAAGAGGACGTTAAGCTAGGAGCAAACAAGTTTTCAGAAAGGCAGCCAATTGGCACATCGGCGCAGACGGACAAGGACTACAAAGAGCCACCGCCGGCGCCATTGTACGAGCCGGGCGAGCTGACGTCATGGTCGTTTTACAGAGCCGGAATCGCGGAGTTTATGGCCACTTTCTTGTTCCTCTACATCACCATCTTGACGGTGATGGGAGTCAGCCGATCTCCGTCCAAATGCAACACCGTCGGCATTCAGGGCATTGCTTGGGCCTTCGGCGGCATGATCTTCGCCCTCGTCTACTGCACCGCCGGCATCTCCGGTAAAACCCTAAAACCTAAGCGACTGTCGTGTTCCTTTTTGTTCTTAGATCTATATGTGTTTGAAGTTATTGTATATGGTTTGGCTTTGGTAATCTATAATTTGTGTACTGCAACAAAATATTTGTTTATTTATTTTGAAGATCTTGAGGCAAAAATTAAACTTTCCCGAAGATATAAGTAAGGGAAATATTATGTTTGAATGATTATTTTAACTTAACGTTTGAACATGATGAAGGGCTATAATTAAATGAACTTGTAAGTAAGACCAAACAGGTATTTGATTAAATAAGCTTATATGCGATGTATTATTATGAGTTTAGTTTGAGAATTGTTGTGCTAAAGCCTTACTTTGGTTTGGGTATGTTATCTTCTCAGGTGGGCACATTAACCCGGCGGTGACCTTCGGGCTTTTCCTGGCCAGAAAACTGTCCCTCACAAGAGCATTATTCTACATCATAATGCAATGCCTCGGCGCCATCTGCGGCGCCGGCGTGGTCAAGGGCTTCGAGGGGTCCACCTACGTGCAGAAGCTGGGTGGTGCCAACTTCGTGGCCTCTGGCTACACCAAGGGCAGCGGTCTGGGTGCTGAGATCGTCGGTACCTTCGTTCTCGTCTACACCGTCTTCTCCGCCACCGATGCTAAGAGAAATGCCAGAGATTCTCACGTCCCTGTAAGCTTTGTTTTTATCTTTTTTTAACCGTTGGGTTGGATATTATTATTTTCTTTTAGTTGTCTATAAATAAAATATGAATTTAGTTTAATTTTGTTTTGAAAATTTTGGGTGTAGATTTTGGCTCCTCTTCCCATTGGGTTTGCAGTGTTTTTGGTTCATTTGGCCACCATTCCCATCACCGGAACCGGCATTAATCCGGCCAGGAGTCTCGGAGCTGCAATCATCTACAACAGGCAACACGCTTGGGATGACCATGTGAGTACAACCCTTTATAAGTCAATTTACCTTTTAGCCTCTACTTTACCATTGAGTTATCCACAAATTTGTTGTTTTTCTTGCCCTTCAAAAAAACACAAGGGTAAAGTTGTAGTTTAACACGCAGATCAAAGTGAACTAGAATCTGAGAGATTTTTAAATGGCTAAAAATTTGATTGCTATTTTCAGAACAACTATGAAACATGTTCTTAATTTTTAGTTTTGTTGATACGAAATCTACATTTTGAAAGTGTGAAGCTAATATTAAATTTAATTGAATCAAGGGGTGATTTTCTGATGAATGATTGAGATCTAATCAATAATAATTTTTTTTTTTGGGAATATTATATATGTCTAGTGGATCTTCTGGGTGGGACCTTTCATCGGAGCTGCTTTGGCTGCTATTTACCACCAAATCATCATCAGAGCCATTCCATTCAAGGCCAGAGCTTGAAGATCAGAAGAACAGTTTCAAAATTCTTAATATCATTATTATCATTTCCTAAGAGGTCATCTTTGGAATATATCATCTTCTTTTTTTCATTTCTTTCTTAATATGTGTGTTCTTCTTTATCTCTTTTTTGGTATGTGTAAACTTCGTTTATTTTGGTGTTCTTGAGAGAAACTGAGATGGGTTTGTGTGTAAATTAAGTTATCTGTCTTAATTATTAGTGGATGTTGTAATTTTCAAGTTATGTAATGGATTATATATTAATTCTTTTGTGCAATCATCAATTTGTCTTTACAACTTTCATTTTTGAATCTCAAATGGCTCATATTCATAGTGTAATAAAAGTTGCCAATGTGTTAGACATATAGTTTGATTTCGATTTAGGGTTCAACCACAATGGAAAAATAGAATAATAGATATGCAAGAACAATTCATTTTTAATGGAAACATTCATCTAATTGAATTACAATTCACATGAGGAGGTTCTTTCTATTCAATCATTGTCCTTGTTGTATATCTGATTTGTCCAATATGAATCTGTTGTTTCCAAATCCCATGATAAACACTAGACTCTTTAGGCTTGAAATTGAATCCAATATTAATAAATGAAAGAATTGGGAATCTCAGGTAGTTGGCCAAACCGTACATGAATAAATACTATGATATGCAGTATGTGACACATTTATATGGATCATGAGACTGCACAAATGGGCTGTGAGAACAATAGAAAAGAGTGACCATTTGGGTTTTGGTTTCATTTGTGAAATTTATTCACTTAATATCCTAGACCAAAAATTAAATCTTAATTCTTAAACTAAATTGAAAGGAAATCAACCCATTTTTAATAATTAAACATATATATACATATAAAAGAGAACCAAATTTTTGTAAAATTGCAATATTTCCTTTAAGTCAATATATTATATCGTGCTATTGTTTTCTTGAATTTGTTACATATATTGATAAAATACAACAAAAATTAAAATATTTTTTTTTGTAAATATTAATAGTGTTACAAGACAGCCATAATACTTCGCCGTTGGCGCATAGCAACGTCAAGTCGCCGTCTCCGCCACGGTTTTGCTAATTTTCTCCACCACATGGCCTAAATCTCTGGGATGCAAGTGAACTTTAAGGCCATACTTCATGAACAACGTCAACGACATCTTTTGCTCAACACGGTGGCCGGGAACCACCGTCAGGCTGTGGCGGAGCAAGACCGCTGCCGCAATGGACTTCATTTGTAAATAAGCCAAATCTTTTCCTAAACAAATTCTTGGGCCGGCATTAAAGGCGACGAATTTATAAGCATTTTCATTTGTATCTAACCATCTCTCTGGTTTGAATTCTAAGCAATCTTCTCCCCAGATGAATTTCATTCGACCAATTGAATATATTGAATATGTGACGGAGGAGCCGGCAGGGACGAAAGTCCCGGTGGGTAAAACGTCATCGTTTATCACATGTTTTGAATCTTCCGGCACCGATGGGTAGAGTCGGAGGGTTTCCGATAAGGCGGCTTTGAGGTAAACTAATCGATCGACTTCTTCAAATCCTAATGGCTCTTCCGTCCACGTAGACATTTCTTTGCCACGTGTCTCCATTAGGACGGTGCAGATTTCTTCGAGGATTTTTTCCTCTACACTTGGGGTTTGGATGACTAGCCAGAAGAACCAGCTCAGGGCGACGGATGAGGTGTCTCTTCCAGCTAGGATGAAATTGAGTGCCACGTGTTGGAGGAATGTGTCTGAGTAGGATTCCTTCTTTTTCATGAATCTTGATAGCAAGTCGTCGTGAGGGGTTTGATTAGTGTTGACCTGTTGCTGATTGGATAATTCGTGCTTACGTGTGTTGATGATATTGGTTAAATATTGATTTGTGTGGTCAAGGCTTTGGGTTAAGGTGACTTCCATCCCCAGTCGGAGCCATTTCTTTAGCTTCCATACAAACGTAGGCAAAATAAAGCGACACAATGTAGCTTCGGTGGCTTGATCAAATGCCATAGCGAAGCTATTCTCTGGCAACTCAGGGGCAAGCGTTTGGGGATCCTTACCAAAAGTCAGTCCACAAATATTATCAAATGTGAGCCGAAGCAAAAGGTCCTGAAGATCAACAGGCTTCCCTCGACGTTGAGCTGACTCAAGAATCGGGCAAAATCGTGACTTAATAGCTCGACTAACCCAACGAGCCATGGCTTGACGAAGAGTCCTTGTGGTAAATTCCAACGCAGCGGTCTTTCGTTGGAACAACCATGTATTACCATCTGAATTGAAAATTCCATCACCAAGCAAATCATGAAATACGGCTTGCCAATTGGGCCCTTTCGGATAGTTCTCGAATCGCGTCTTCAAAATATGCTCCAAATTCTTTGGGTCACATGTGACAGTCACCAGACCTTGCTTCTTAGTTAAAAGCGGAATGGCGCATATGCAAGTCTGGTACGTACCACCCGTGGATCGTAAATTCTCAACAATCCAATCATGCATACGATGGCTATTCTTAATCAAACCTGGAAGACTGCCTAGTAGTGGCCAAACACGTGGTCCACTCAAGGACCGTTTGATATTCAAGAACCAAATCAAGTACGTGGCGACCAAAGCAGCTACTGCAAACACCACCGTGGCATCCATCTTCCAATCAAAAGAGAAAGAAAGAAAGCCTCTTTCTCTAAATCATTTTGAGAGTGATATTGGGGATTTGTTGAGAAAAAAGTGGGTTATAATGATGAGGTTATAAAGAGAGAAAAGATAGAAGAGGGCATTAATGGGGAGGCATAAATTGTAGTTGAAAGAGTTTTGGGTTTGGGTAGAAGAAGACCTTATTATATAAAACTAAGGTTGATAGAATTCATTTGCCATTAATACCACCATTTGTGGTTGGACATCAAGACCTAATTTTCAAGTCACTCCAACCCTCTTTGTCCTTATACTAATTCTTATTTGTTTTTCCTTTTTTTAATCGATCTTATTTTCTTTTTAGTATAAACAAAATATAGTGACAAGTTTTCTTTTTTCTAATTTAAACATTAGCCTAAAAATCTAACCAACCATGATTGTTATATGTATGTATCCTATGGTTATTACTTATTAAGGATGGTTACACATTCTAAAAGTCTCATTAACTCTACAAAATTAAACAATTTATCAGATTTTCTTCTTAAAGTAAATTCTCCTTTTGTTGTTTATTATTGAAGTTGAAATTAATTAACTTTCATTGTGAGTTGTTTGTTTCGTTTAGGTGATTGAGCTACCATGTTATTTGTTTGACACAATATTTCTTCTATCTAAATTATTCATAATAAATTATATATTAATTTTAAGCATTATTTTTCACTAAGAAATTATGAAGGAACAATGACCATAAAGGAAAATGAAAAGGATCAATTAAGTAGATATAAATATAAATGTATAATTTTTCAAATTTAATTTATAATTAATAAATTTCGAGTGATAAGGTTATTCATTTAAACCGTAAAAATTTCGATAAATAAATCTACCATGGGATGTTTTATAAACCTTTTTATATCATTTAAGATAAACTCAAAAGTCACTTCAATAAATAAATAAATTCATTGTTCTTCCATTTTATCCTTCCAAAGCCGGGAAAATAAAAGAAAAAAAATCAAGTAATTCATCTTAAATAAGTAGAAAGAAATTTCAAGTAAAAAAAAAAAAAGAAAGAAAAACACTCATTAATGATATTCTAGTATTTATCATTAATATTACGTTGATTTCTGTAGTAAACAAAATTTCCCTACGAAAAAATTAAATGCTATTTTCATACATATAGTTTGGAGAAAATGTGAACTATTTTTGTATGGATAAAAATTGAATATTTCAAACTTATAAAATGTCAAAATTAGACCCTCAAAATTAGTAAAAATTGTAACAATAAATTTTGAGATTTGATCACTACTGATATTATAAGTTCGAGGTGTAATTGAAAACACCAACATGACATTAGTGGTTGATTTTGTAATTTTTCTTATAAATATGAGGTGGACAAAAAAATAAAAGTAGCTATAAAATAAATAAATAAATAAATAAATAAATAAAAAGTTAGTGACAAAATTAGAAGGAGAAAAAAAAAACCTCCATTTTTAGATTCACCCATTGTTGATAGAAAATAATTTTTCTCAACTGACCTATTAGTTCCTTTTTAATTCTCTTTAACTTTAAAAGACAAAATAATAATAATAATAATAATAATAATAATAATAATTGATGATGGCATGTTTGTGCCAAACAATGTTTGTATATGTGTCTATAAATCATAGTATCAATATAATTTTAGGTATTTTGGTTGGGTCACTATTTAAATTTAATGATTCTAAATATTTTTAAATTTAGGTATTCCAAAGAATTTTCAAAATTAAAGAACTCGGTATGAGGTAGTGAACAAATTTGAACAATTAATGCGCCCTATCAGAAGAAATTGGTATGTTCCAAAAACAAATTAAAAGTAAAGAAATTGGGGAGAATTAATAATACCTTCTATAAATATTCACATGAATATCAAGTTATTATAACAATACTAATTATAATTAATTATGGAAGACTTTTTTTTTTATTTGTTTCATTTTGGTCTGAATTATTTTTATAAATTAACTTAATATCCGAAATTAATTTTCCATTTAGATTGGACTTAAAAACTAAAGTATAATAATAGCACTAATAATAATAATAATAATAATAATAATAATAATAATAATAATGTGCTATCTTATAATATAATAGGTCATATATTTGTGTTTATTTTAACCAGAATTGTACCATAATCGAAAATAGTGGAAATTTTTTTTACTTTTGTAAATTTTATTGATTATTTTTAAGGAAATTATAGTAAATGGTAAGTTAACAAATTTTTTTTTTACAAAATAGAGTTAGATTTTAAAAATATCTAGAAAATTATTTTAAATGATTAGATTATTTAAAAAATTTATAAATATAACAAAATTTTATTTTATATGACAACGATAAATTGAAATAAATATCGGGTGTATTGTCACGTGGATATATTTCATGGGAAATGGAAGTCAAATGCTAAAATTAAAAAGGCTGAACTTGTAGTTGGGGAACCCTTCAATTAAGGGATTTCTTACTCACCTTTTCCCAACCTTTTTTTTTCTCAAAGCATTTATGATATAACAACAATCTCCATTTCTATATTCCATGTTAGTTCATTTAATGATTGATAACTATCTTTCTTTTCTTTTGGTAAGAGTATCTTTATTTTATTATTTTGTGAAAAATATTTTATTTTTTTACTAGTTTATTTATAATAAAGTTTCATATTGTTAGGATTTATGCTCTGAAGTTCGTAGAGATTGAATTGACCTTTTGATTCTTTATTGGTTTAACTTCTACCGTGATAGAACCATGATGATTGCTTTTAAGCTTTAGGTTTAACTTTAATTTTATATTTGAGATTTGAGTTTTGTTTCAGTTTGATCCCTAGTTTTATGATATATACTTTTATTGCCGATTTTTCACTAATGTTCATTTTCTAAAGACAAAACGTAAAATTCAAGGGTTAAGAATCAAAGTTTTAAAATTTTACAAACTAATTTTCACAGTTTCTGAAATTTAGATCTAGTTTAATTTTAGAGACGTTTATTAAATTTTGGAAATAAGAAACAAGATGTGTTATCAAACAAATATGTTTCTCAAAATATGAGAAGTGAGAATAGAAAACAAGAAACAAAAAGGCTATCAAATTGATCCAAAACAATTCCAAATCGTTTTGATGGTCTACAAGAGAATGATAACTAGATGGATAATTTTTGGACTAAAGAGAAGAAACCTATGAGACCAAGAAAACAATAGAAAATAGACAAGGAACTCAATTGGGATAATGAAAATATATAATTTAACTTTGGACTCCAATCAAAAATAGACAAGCAACTCAATTGAGATAATGAAAACATATATTTTGACTTTGAGCCCCATCGAACTCAGACTCGACCAATATAATTTAACTTTGAACTCCAATCAGAATGGAGCTTACTACAATCTATTTGAGTCTTAAAAAAAAAGGTGAAACTGATCCAAAAGTCTAAATCATCCTTGGCAAAAAATGAGGTTAACACTAAGCCTCCAGACTTGATGAACAAAATATGTTAAATACATGTCTATGCACATTTTGTTTGAGAGTTAACCTAACAAGACTCAGAAACTCTGATATGAATGTCTTATGCCAATGTTTCATTGTAAATTATAACTTAAAAGAAATTAAGTTTTCTAATACTCAAACTCTCTACTTATAACACATTAAGCATCGAAACGTGTATGGTAAATGGAGAATTCAATTTTCTTATGAACTCTCCTTAGAAGTCCAATAGCAATCTCGAATTCATTCTCAATAAAATTTTGTGAAAGTTATCTATGATAACAAATGGGCAATTTATGCTTTGGTAACATAAACAAAATTTTAATTTTTGAGTTATTCAATGATATTGAAACTAAGTAGGGGTCATCCCTACCAAAATCCGAGTAATCTCAACGGCTAGTTTGTAACTTTGTAGGATGGATAAGACATTTATTTTCATATCCCCTTCTACTAAACTTTGAACTCAAACAGAAAAACACTCATCAATACTCCAACACAAGTTTCAATAATACCCAAATGCTTCTATAAGCTCATCAATACTACAAAACGAATTCCTCAAACGCACTCTCGTTAAAAACTAATCTACATTACTACAAACCCATTTCGGAATTTTAATAAATTATACAATCAAATCATTATCATTTACAAAGCATCCCAAAATCCCTTACCTGAACTCTTCCAAACCTCCACACATTGTTCATCTTTTCTTATCACAAACATCTTATTCCCACCAAATCCTAATTTCATTACTTTCCCACCTCCCAAATCCTTCATTCTCCCCATCAAATTCTTCCTAAAAACTCTCTCCTCTAACCCTAATCCTCCTTCCTTATTTCCTCCATTTCCAACTGTTACTTCAGACCATAACTCTATACTCCCTCCTTCTCTGCTGCAAAACACTTGATTTCCGTAACTCTCAATCTTCCCTCCAACCCCAACTTTCTTCCCATTCATCACCTTCGTCCTATCCCCAAGACAAACCCATGGATTCCCATCTCCAAGTTTTCTCAAATCCGCACTATAAACTTCACCAGAGCTCACACCAATCTTGAAAATGGCAGATAGATTCTCACATAGAGTCATGTCTGAGAAACAATCCACCTTCTCCTTCACCTCCCAAGCAATGTTCCCACTCCTTATGTCCCAGAATTTGATGTTTCCCTGTACTCCAGAAGGTCCACTGTGAGACCCAGAAGCCATTAACAGATTATAACCTGCAACCCATTTCAACATTGTGGCTGGGATTGCTGAATCAATCTCGGCACCGTAGATCTCGTTGCGAGCGATTTCGTTGACTGGATTGAAGGTTTGTAAATCGTATATCATTATGGAATTTGAGTTTCTTCTGCCTGATTCGAAGCTGGTGAAGAGAAGTTCAGAAGAAGCTCCGATGGCTTGCACGGTGGAACTGGATCGAGTCACATTCTCCCAATTGAGAATTGATTTCACTTGGCCTGTTTGGAGATTGAGGATTTGCAAACCAGAGAAGTCGGTAGCGCCAGCAGCGGCTAGCGATGGCGACAACGCTAAAAGAGAATCAATGACGGAGAATTGCGTTAGGATCGTTGTCTTTCTCTGAAGTGACCAATCGAAAGAGGTGATCTTGCCGCCGTGAGCAACGTGGAGTGAACCAAACGGCGTTGTCGCGATCGTCGACGGAGAATCTCGGCCATTGAGAGGGAGAATCAGAGACTTCTCGAGATTGAAAGCTTCGAATTGAGAAGGATTAGAGAGAGAATTGATTAAAAGGGATTCGACTCCATAGAACTGGGACTCTGAAATTAGGTCTTGGAGATCAAAGGCTTTGGCCTTGGAAGGAAGATAACCGGTTCTAAGAAGCGAAATGATGACAGAAAAGAGATCGGGATCTCGATCGATAAAGGGTACGACGGATTGCGATGAATCGGAGATGGTTGATAACAGAGATCTAGAACCGGCAAGGGCTAGGGTTTGCTTGGTGGTTTGAAAGAGGTGGCCACCGACATTAATGGTGACAATGTTAGATTCAGGGTTTAACGGCTGCGGTAGAATCGGAGAAGAAGAAATTGAACCTGAAATTGGGGGCGACATCATCGATGAAATCGAACGGGGAAGTTAGAGGGACAAAATTTTGATGAAGAACAAGAACGGGAACAAGGTTGACTTCCTGCCTTAATAAAAGTCAAACCCAAAATATTAATTTATAATTATGGAATCTATATGTTTATTTTCATGCACATATTCTCTATTTTCTTTTCCTTGAAAACACTGATAAGAGTAACTTTTAAAAAATAGAAAAAGTGACAAACTATTGATTATAATTAACTGTCTAATTTTTTCAATTAAAAACTTACATAAGAAGAATATGATATATTTTTATGATATACTTTAATGCTATATTTGAAAACTACCTCTAAAATTTCACTAATTTTGTTATATCATAAAAAAATTACTCAAATTATTAGATAAAGAAAATAGTAATTTATAAAGTTATTCATGGATGGAATCTTAATTGAAATTTTCAATTATTCTTATTTTCACCGTCATTTGATCAAGATAACCAATCTCCATGTTGAATTTCAAAGTGTATGTAAATAAGTAATTTTTTTTAAGCATGTAAATGAGTAAATTACTATTAGTAATTAATGTTATTATTCCATTTGTCTACATGTATCTTATTATTTGATTGCAAAATAGTGTAATATTGCATGTAAGTGATATTTGAGCTTAATATAAAAATAGTCTAACTCTTTATCTTGTTAATAAAAAAAAAAAAAAGTAATAACTCTCCCTCTTCTTAAAAAATAATATGTTTTCCAGTATAGATGAGGTAAAAAAAAAATAATGTAAAAATATTCAAAGAAATACTGATATTTGAAATTTAGCCTAATTTTGAAATATTCATGTAAGGTGAAAATTGACACTAAAAACTTAATAGGCCAAAGCAAAAAAAGAGGTTTTTATTTAGTAATGGTAGGAAATGGATGAAAAATAAAGAAAAGTTTATAGATGCCTTCAAATATAAAATCCACCACAACAAAAGCACTTGAAATTCAACAAGCATTTGTTTTCTAAATTGAGGCTGAAGTGAGGGTGAGAAGAATATTATTATTATGAACCCATCTATCCTATTAGATCAATGATACATATTTTCAAGCTGCTAAGCTTTTTGATGCAATTTCAAACACATTTTCGGACAGTCCATTGGCAGACATTATCCTCTCCAGTTGTGCCTGTAAAGAATATCATCATCATCATCATCATTAACACAAACCAAAAATGCCAACCAGCAGATAACAAATTCCATTTTCCAATCATACAACAAGCAACAATTACCTTAGCAAGTTTTTGTCGCTGTTCGTCGTAACGCCTCCATCTCGAGAAGGCAGAGACCATTCGAGAGGCAACCTACAATCATCACCACATCAATCAGGGAAAAAGAATACCACAGTGGGACTCTCACTTGGTCAATGGCGAAAAAATTTTAATCGGAAACTGAGAGATTGTTAACACCAATTCTATGGCTGAAGGAAGTTAAGATTCTGAGCTGACCTGGGGATTAATTTTGTCTAGTTGCATGACAATGTCTCCCAAGAAATTGTAGCCTGATCCGTCCTTTGCATGAAAGTTGACGATTGATCCGCAGAAGCCTCCAATCAAAGAATATACCTTGTTTGGATTTCGCAAGTCAAAGGCTTTGTGATTTAGGAGGTTCCGAACATTCTCGACATTACCAGGAATGTCTGACATGGCTTGAAGAGCAAACCATTTATTGACAACCTATAGTAGAAGTGTAGTAAAACAATTGTGTCACAACAATTTGAAGAAGCAATTCAAAGAATTATATAGACCTTATTGGAAGAATACAACCAAGAGTCAAAAACTAAGAACAGTTCAACCAAATTATTCTTATTGTATAAAGCATATTAATGCAAGAGATTTAACCTCAATGGAATAAACAATTAGCAAACAACAATAAACTCAAACTAAGAATTACATACTACCAACAATCACCACTACTTTAATTATCCTCCCTCCCTCCTTATCTTGAGTTTTAAAGAAATAGAAGCTCGGATTATTACTGCAAAACTACTCCTAATGATTTAAAATTTAAAATTTAAAATTAAAAAAAAAAAAAAAAAAAAAAAAAAAAAAAAAAAACTTCCAAGTCAAATCAAATTCGTTGTCTTCAGCTAAGAAAACTCCAATACGATAGCTTATGAAAGTCCCAAATAACTATAATTTCATAAAATTGATCTTGGGGGTCGTGGGTTCTTGAAAAAACATAGCATCCAAACTGAAAATCTCCATTCAGCTCCTCCAATTTCTACGTTTTCCATAAATCTTCACCAAGAGTACTAAAGTATGGTCCCACTTAAACATCTCAATTGCTTCAATGTCCATTTTTTCTTCTTGTTCTTTTATGGTCCCACGTCAACCTCAGAAGTACAAATCCTTCCCATCATATTACAACAATCAACTTCTGAATCATTGAGAAACAAGAGCATCGAAACCTATTTCCTTATGTTGCGTTCCTTTTTTCTTTTTTCCGAAAGCATCTTCTGAATGATTTTTTTCTACATCTCATTCAGATTCTTCCTTGGAAGATTGATCTAACTTTTTCATTCTTCCTTTTGCTGTTTTTCCTACCATTTTTTTCTTATACAGAACTAACCTGTTGAAGGCTTGTTTCTCTAACTATGATTCAGATTCTTTCTTGCTAGATTATCATACTAATGAGTTTCTCCTTCATTTTCGTTTCAAAATTATAATTCTTCTAAAAGAAGATGTGTTTCCAATTTGCCACAAGATACCCACAAAATAAACTGATTTTCTCTGCTATCAGAATCTTGGATGCTACTGACATTCTTAAGCTCCCAACTCTCAAGCTAAAATAAATGCGAGCAAACATCAAACAGTCTAAAAACTCTAAGAAACACTCAAATAATATTTACTTTATAGGACCCTGCAGGCTTCAACTAATATTGAATTTCGAAGAGATTGAATCTTCAATTTTATAGGCTCAAATTAAGAATTATAAACTACGTAGAATTATGCTACATCATCAAATAAGAAGAGAAGAGTTAATGACTAACCAAATAGTCATGCTGCCACTTGTCATAGAAGTCAGCAAGAATCTCATCACGAGTTTCACCTGGCTTCTGAGCTATAGCCGCCAAAGCTGCAAATTGCTCAGTCATATTCGAGGCATTCTTATACTCATGAAGCACAAGACTGGCAATCTCAGCATCCTCAGTTACTGCAAGATATGCTGAAAATCATCAAAGAAACTGAAGATGTTAGTTCACTTGAAAATTTCACAAAACCTAGTTCACACAAAATTAGTTTCCTCGAATAGACCTAGAGCAATATTCTTCAAAGCACGCCTAGCCATTTCAGGATGGTTAAATTCATATGCTTCTGAACTCCTATTCTCTTCTACCTGCGAAAATCAATGGTAGAAATTTAATTACAGAACAATAGTATAGATTTCTTCAATAAATTGCATGTCCGGAGAAGTCTATACTGTAGCAAGAAGCTCTGCTTTCAATGCATTGGCCAGTTCCTTCCTAATGAAAGTTCGAACAGCATGAACAGCATCAGGATCTGCAACCTCCATCATGTCCATTATTTCCCCTTCGCCAGGAAGAGTTATTGCTTTGGCAATGAATTCCTGGATTACCAATGGTCATTAATTTTCATTATCAGTATTGTGTCTCCATACCAGCTTCGCGCCAGAATTGGCTCGGTGAAAGAACAGAAAATAGGAACTTCAAAGAAACTAAAGTACAAAACCAAGTACCCAACATACTTTATCCAAGCTCGCGTCACAAAGTATGGAGTTCAAACCCTGAATGAACTTTGAGTTGAGAACCAATGGCTTATTTTGCTGGTGATCAGCCACCAGTTGGAGCATCAATTTTCGTGCCAACACTTGTCCAGCCTCCCAACTAAATCACAAAATGACCGGAAAGAGAGCTTTAATAGTTATAATAATGAATTAACCTTCAAAACTTTCAATATAAATACAGACCGGTTGAACTCATCTGAATCATTGGCAAGGAGGAAAAATAGATCATCGTCACATAGATCTGTTTCCACTCGGACAGGAGCACTGTAGCCCCTAAACAAAGATGGAACTGGCCGCTCAGGTATATCCGAGAAGACAAACTCTTCTTCTTTCTGCATCAAGCATAGAAATCAGTAGATAAACGAAAATGTGGTGTCCTACTTCCTAAATCTCCCGTTCTTAGCAAATGAAATTAACCCAATCTTATTTTTCCCGATCAAAAGCAAAAGCAAACAAGTGCCCTAAGCTTCCCGAGATGTTCAACTCTACCTTAATTGGGAAAGCAGAAACTACCATAGCCAAAAATAAATCTAACCACCAACAGCAATCGTTCATAAGCAGTTTCTATATGAAGCAATCACTAACTAATGTAATTTCTCTGCTAACCTTAGTCAGCCTGAGGACTGTGGAGAAGACTGGCTGATTATCTCCAGATATAGACCGCAATACCCCATCATTATATACGGAGGAAAGAGGCAAATCACGACCAGACGAGCCTAGCAAACCAAGATCAACAGGTATAAACATTGGCTCTTTAATTGGCTGCCCAGGAGTTGGCGGAACATCTTGCCTGTGGAATTCCAACTACTTAATATAACTTGTAAACAACTACTAGGTCAACGGCAAGGAACGAATTATATACCAGAACTTTAAAGTATATGTTTGACTATCGGAATTGTAAGATGATTTAACTTTGACTTGAGGGGTCCCAGCTTGAGAGTACCTGAATTTTAGTTATATTTATAAGCACTACAAGTTTTGCATGGAAGAAAATTCAAAATGAAACAAAAAATTAAAAGCGCCATAGTAAGAAGTTAGAACTCAAAGACACATTTGTACAACCTCTAGAAATAGGTCATACCATTATTAGAAGTTTTTTGGATAACGTACCATAATAAGAAGTTAGCAAAATCAGCATGATTTGCATCTCGCATTGCGGCGAAGAAATCTTCACAGGTAACAGCCTGACCATCATGTCTCTTAAAGTAAAGATCCATGCCCTGTGATATAAACAATTTTGATCAACCAACTTCTTAGAGCTAAGAGCTATCTGTTAGGTTCCTTCACCTAACAAACAAAAGATATTCTTGGAGCACAAGGATTATATTATATACAATATCACAAACATTTTCTTGATTTGAAAAAAGAATTTTACAGATTTAATATACTCCTAGAAAAAAATTGAAGTATTTTCAACCCTTACTTTTCTAAATCCTTGACTTCCCAATAAGGTCTTGTACATCCTCACGACTTCAGCACCCTGAGGTCATAGCATTAAATGTTTCTTTATTGGTTTCTCTTAACCCAGAAAAAAGGGGTAAACATTATGCTTAAATGACAAACCTTCTCATAGACCTGCAAAGAGAAATCAGATATTAGATAGTCCCTTCAAAGAAAGATATGAAAATGAGCTTGACAGCATGTAAAGACTCAATGATAAAGCCTACCGTCACTGCATGTTCAAGTTGGTACAGGACCCTTGTCAGATCATAACTTGATAGAAGAAGCAAATTGAAAACCCAAGGTTCAAAAAGAAATTCCTATCAGTAAAAATTGAAGAAAAGAAACAAAAAATGGAAAGGAAAGAACAAACAAATAGCTGGAATTTTGTGCAAACCCATAGAGAATAACACTTTCCTGTGTAAAAATTATCCATCTGTAGAATGTTGGGATTACCGTTAGGACATAAATAGGCATATTGAGAGAAGAAGTTCACATAAATATTATATAACTATTAACCTTGATATAGGAATGTGGTCGAACTGGATGAGCCATGGGACCAGCATCCTGCAGAAAGAAATGAAGGGACAAGATGAGCTTTAAATACTAATTTCTACATCAACTCAATTAGAAATTGGAATCTAGTAAAACTTGGTGAGAGAAACTATAAGTAAGATATATTTGTGTCTATAAGTTATAGAAATCTTAAAAGCGGATACACAAGATGAACCTGAGGAAACTGATAGTTTCTAAGTCTTGAAACATCGGCAATTCTTTTCACAGCACGACTTCCCATGTCAGATGAAAATTCCTATTGTTGAGGCAACAAGAAGATTTTCAAGGATCAATCAGGT
This sequence comes from Cucumis melo, assembly GCF_025177605.1. Lineage (NCBI taxonomy): Eukaryota > Viridiplantae > Streptophyta > Magnoliopsida > Cucurbitales > Cucurbitaceae > Cucumis > Cucumis melo. Next base: position 23,545,144 of record NC_066865.1, read on the forward strand.
GTTTAAGTTAGTTGCTAATATCTCAAGGGATAAATGTCATACCTGATCACGGAAAACAGTAAGGCCTTCCTTCAGGCTCAGCTGGAACCAATCACGACATGTCACCCTGCATAATAGAAAAGAATGTGAATATGAACAGGAAATAAGAAATGACGCAAGGCAAACCACATTTGAATTTCAATAATATATTGGTTCGTGAAACAACCTGTTGCCAGTCCAGTTGTGGAAATACTGCAAGACAGTGTAAAATAAATCATGTGATCATGTGATCATTATGACTATGCACTAGTATAAAAGAAAATATGATTAGAAGTGTTTGAGAGACAAAAGTTTTATGACAAACCTCATGACCAATCACTCCTAATATGGCAGCATAATCTGAATCAGAAGCAGTTAACGGAGATGCCAAGACAAGTTTTGAATTGAAAATCTGTTAACAAAGAAAAGAAAATGACATGAATAAAATTTCAACCTTTAAATCATACACATGGTCACAAAAGTAACAAAGTTTAGGAGACAATACATTCAGACTCTTGTTTTCCATGGCTCCCCTGGTTAATTAAAAAAGAGGCCATCAAAATCAAGTAAGTAATCAGATAAACTTTTTATGAAATCATCTAGAGTCAGTTAAGTTGTGACAAAATGAACAGAAACAAAAGCAAAAAAATAATAAATAGCAATAATAATAATAGAGAGAATGTACATGTTGAAATCTGGAACAGCCACAATATTGAAGAGATCCAGATCATATTCTAATCCAAAAACCTGTTTTCAGCATATGAAAACAAAATTGATATTGCATTAAATCCTGTGTACTGTTTGCATGTAAATCAATGAAAAATGTATTGATGCATCATATACGAAAATACTAACATCTTCATCCCATTTCATAGCTGCCTTCAAGGAATACATGGCATGCTCAGTCTTGGGGAAGTCTTCGGCTGGAGTCCATATCTTCAAGGAGACTTTCCTACCCGAACGAGTAATAAAAATATCATCTCTGCTTACCAACTTGCCAGCTACTAAAGCAAACAAGTAGCAGGGTTTCTTAAAGGGATCCTCCCAAAGGGCATAATGTTTTCCACCCTGCAGAAACAGCGCTTGTGATGACTGTTAAACATGTGCATCATACAAAATGCTATGGAGTTGTGCAAAATGAAGTTCACCTCTAAATCACCCTGGTCTATAAGATTTCCATTAGAGAGCAGCACTGGGTACAATGACTTATCGGCTTCTATGCGACATGTGTACTTTGCCATTATATCTGGACGATCCTGCTCAACATTCATGTAGCATTAGATAATTGGATGTCAGATGACCTAAAATATAGATCTATATACATCATTGAACGAAAGAAAACAAACTCCTCTAACCTGGTAATATGTGATCTTCCGGAAACCTTCAGCTTCACATTGTGTGCAGAAATTTCCAGATGATTTATAGAGTCCCTTCATCCAAAGGCAATATCACAGTCAATTATAGAGTTGCAGTGAAAATAACTATAATGGTCACTTTTTTTCTCTCTTTACAGATAAAAGAGAAACAAAATTATCAGCGAATGCATGTTTAACCTCCAAAGATGTGTTTTTCTGAGGCTGTATCTCATTGGTAATTTCCAAAGTAAAAGCTCCAGCCGGCGGTGATACAATTGTCAATTGGCGGGAGTCCAGATGGTAATCACCCTCCTAAGTTTTGGGGGCATCAAAGATGAAATAAAGACAATAAGTCCATAAGAATATAAATTGGGGACTGCCTTAACATCAAATATCATATGAAGGCAACTAAATTCATTTGAGAAATTTGCATTGGCAGTTCAAAGTATTGTTGACACACATCATTGTAACTGTAGAGACTGATTAAAGATCACATACATTATGCACTTGTGTAAGCATATCTTTCTTCCTCTCCCTCTCACTTTTTTTTTTTTTTTTTGGGGGGGGGGGGGGGGGGGGGGGGGGGGGGGGACCATGCTTTCATTATGATGATTGAAAGAATATACAAGAAAAACAAAGAGGAGAGGGGTCCAATGCGACACAAGCTACTAAAACAAACTCAATACAAAAGAGAGGGGTCTGGCACAAGCAGGAAATTCTCACGTCAGTACACATACCTTCAGGTCCTCACTATTAATCTTAATTGAAATCAACTTCGCATCCTCACCATTCAAAACCAGAGGAGCTTTGGACCCTGAACCAAAGAGTAAAGAAAAAATTGAATTGATTACTAGTAAATTTCACACGAGAGGAACCACATGAACATTGATGTTATCAGAAATTCCATTCAAATTTGCAGGTGAAATACTGAAAAAAAAAATAAATAAATAAAAAAAAATAGCAACGCTTAACAGTACATTACGCACCTTCAACTCTAGGGAACACCGTTATTCTTGAATTGACAATTGTTTTCTCCTCACCCAACAAAAATTTCAAATCGACCTATAGAAAAATTTTGTTTTACTTAAATATATATAAGAAACTGCCATGTTGAAAGAATTCGATAGAAAATTAAATTAAGGTTTGCATACCGTGTCAAAATAGTAATCAGGCATTTTGTAATCTTTCAAAAATATTTCTTTAGGTGCACCCATTTTGTTCTCTTCAGCTTTTTCTTGCAATGCTTCTGTTGCAACTGAACAAATCAGCTTCCTACTAGCTTGTTTAGCCCCCTGAAAAAATTTGGACGGGGAGCATAATTAGCTTAAATTTTGAAAAATCTACTAATGCGTTCTGAGACGCAAGAAACTTAGATGACTAATACTTTCAAAAAAGACACTATTATAGTAGAATCATATAAAAGGAATGTGTAGAAACTGGCATGCTATATTTAGAGCTTACAAACGGCAAATGATATGGAAACCGATAATTCAGTCCAGATTTCACCTGAAAGGCAAAGAAAAAACAAATTGAATGAAATATTTAGACATGTCCATCAATTATAAGTAAAAACCAAAAAATGATGATAGTTGCAAGAACCTGTGAAGTGAATAAGGGCCTCTGTCTAGTGCTACGTTTGACTGAAATTCCAAATGAATTAACACGCTGATGTGCAGCTCGAGCCTGCCAAAGAAAAAAGAAATCCTTTACAGACGAAAATGAAGTACAAGTACATATTCAGCTTTCCCACTTTGAAGCTTACTTTCGGTATGCCGCCAACAAAAAGAAACAGCAATTCAAGCATACAATCCTACAAAGATCTTATGAACTAATATGCAGACACAAGAAAGACTACTTTGCGTAGAGAACATAGAAACCAACCTATGAAACCCCACCAGTAAAATAAAACATACCTTCAAGACTAAGACTACAATTCACAAATGTTTGTAACACAAAACATAACATAAAATCAGGTCAAGCCATTTTGCAACCTCAAATGATAAAGTAGTTCAATTACTAGAGATGTTAACAAGAACTTCCCTACATTCTCAACCAAGCATTTTCTCCACAATAATTCTTTACAAGTACAAACATTAAATTTAAAAAAAAAAAAACAAAAAAAAAAACAAATAAAGCAAACTGGGAAATGGGTAATCACAGGAGCAGATGAAATCAAACCCAAGAGGTTATTCCTTGCCAATCCCACGCTCTTGCATGGTAGAACCAACCGAGCCATTCAGCTAAAAGAATCCTGAACGAGCCTACTAATATCAATTACGTTCGACAGACCCACAAGTGAAACAAGACCTTGACGAAAATAATCAAAAACCAAAATCAATCCAAAATAGGGCCCCAAAAACCCTCAACACGAAAGCAGAGGAGAAAAACCCAATTCGCTCTTATATAGAGGATATAGGGATAACCCAAAATCTGGATAAAAAACAATTGACTAAAGAAAAACAAAATAAAAAAGAGATAAATATAAACATGAAAAGTCAGAAATTAAACATCCACATGAAATACTGAAGGAAACAAGCCTTGTGGAATTACCTCTGATGATCAAATTAAAGAAAAACAGAGATCTTTTCGTCTCTGCTAATTTACTTTCTTTTTCCCTCTAGAGAGCCTACGATGAACAAGCAACAAGGCACCGCTACCGGATATATTTATAAGGAAAATGGTGGAATAAAAAATATATCTTTTTCCTTTTTTTATTTGATAAAACGTTGGAAGATATATATATATTTGACGTAAATTTGTAATTGGGGTCAAGAAAAGAAAGGGTGATTGGGTATTTGGGGATAAGGATTTGCTGATTTTTTTATGTATTTATTGATCATTGGGCTAGCAAAATTAGCAACAATTTGGTACACAAGAGTGAGGAGTGGCGAGGAAGAACATTTCAAATAAGGGTTTTTCTTTTCTTCTTGGGAAACTATAGTTTTCACTGAACCAACTCTGACAAAATGGTTTTAAAGTTTAGACCTTCTGTTAAGGGCTTTGGTTTTGGTTAATTTATGTCTTTCTCTCAAATATTCTGCCTATGATTTTTAAATTATAAATTTGTTCCTATAGTTTGAAGAAAGAATTTGGTGATTGATTGTGATGTTTTATTAAATCATAGGGATTGCATAACATTAAAGATGTATTTAGTTTAATTTTTCGAACTGTTTAATTTTGAAAATAAGTCATTTTTAAAAATTTTTGTGGTTTTTGAAACGTTTTGAATTTTTATTTTAAATAAAAATGAGCTTTTAAAAAAAATTCTAGTTGGTCGAAACATTATCTATATTGATGCTAAGTTTTGGATAAAGAAAAGTATATTTAACTTTTACGTGATAACAATAGTAAATTTGTAAATTGAGAGAAAAATTGAGCTTGTAAGATGAAAAATCAACATATTAATGTAGTATTTGTCACACATATTCTAAGATAAAAAGAGTTAGTGGTTTTTTATCATTATAGTAACAAAACCTATGTCAAAAGAGTAAATAGTGTACATTATTTTCTTTCCAGTAATTTGTTCCATCGTGATTGTTTTTAAAGTGAAAATTTTTAACTTCTAAATTGAAGCTATGATAATCACTATTAGACAATACTCGTTTTGGTTTCTTAACCATTTCTTCTTGTTTTTTTGAAAAAGCATGCATGTCATTATGCCATCTTAAAAGAGGTTTCTTCTCCTTCCGCTCCCTTCCGCGTTTGTCTTATTTATTTATTAACTGATTAAGTGTTCCAAGATTATGAATATTTCTATATCCATCCTCAAAACTATTAATTAGTTCAAAAAAAAATGTGGATGTTGATCAAACATTTTATTCATTTTAAGATTTGTTACGCCTGTAAACACCATCCACAAAAAGTATAATTCAATCAAAGATACAAATGAGTTAGATCGAATCTCATCGTACTATAAAGGTTATTTTTTCTTACAAAAAATTAATTTTATAAAATGAACCATTGAAGGATGGTTCACTTTAAAACTAACCTTCCATTGTAAGTGCTCTCACCTAGTGGCGCCCAAATCCAATCCATGCAGTTTAAGTATAGTTATTAACTTATTTAGGTTTGAATTTAAATAAAGGAAGATCTTTTAGATTGAATTGATTTAAAAGTTTATCTAAAGTAATTCAAACCAACTTGAACTATCTCGATCCATCGTAGTATTAACATTTGTATCTTTTGTAAACATTTAGGTTATTTTACTATATTTAAAAACAACTTATCCATATATTCATTTTTGCTTGATATAATAATATTATTTTTTGGACGATCTATTCTTCAAGAACACCTAAAGGTTTTTGTAGCGCTTTAAATTATTTTCATTATATAAATTAAAATTGAATTGTTAATCCTAATTCAATATGTAAAAATAATTAAATCAAGCATCCACACTCTAACCTTTTATTTCTTTTAGAACAAAAACTTAAATAAATAAATTAAGTAACTCGAACTAGCCCAACTCAAACAATTCATAATTTGTTTGGGTTCATTTATTAATAAGAGTTATTTGGTTGAAGAAATTCATAATTGGATTTGGATTGAGTTTAAAAAGGTACTTCAATCCAACCTAAGAACGACCCATTTTCGCCTACATGATTTTTGCAATCATCTCCCTGAAAGTTCTCTGTCCAAACTAATTTGACAATATTTCAATTCGTTAAGATATTAGAAACCATCTTAAAAGTTACATTTCCGAATTTTCACCATCCTATTATTATCCGAAAAAAGACGCAGCTAACTCAGACATTCTACCATTGAAGTATCGTTCTTGTCTATCATATTAATCGTGAAAAAGTCTCCAAACACAAAAAAATATCTATAATTTGCCAACAAAATCTTCAAAATCACCTACCCACCAAAAGATATGTTACAAAATTAGGAAGATAAATATGTGAAAAAATTAGGGTTTAAGCAGCAAAAGTCAAATATTACCAAAGTCTATTGTCAGTCACAGCAGTAACAATGCCTTTCATCGTCTCCTGCAAAACACAAATGATCCATTTAATCCCATTCAATTTACTAAAAACTGGAAAGAGAAAGGTATGATTGAGTAATTACCACAGAATGATCTTTGAGGCCAAGGGAGATTAGTAATGGTCTGTATGAACCTGATACACTGCAGAAACAAAGGAATAATTTCAGTATGTTATTTAAATATGGCTATCTTGATGGGACCCTAAAAGTTCTAAGTTTAAATATTCAATCCATCAATAAATGATCACCACAAAGGATCCTACTCCTCTAGTTAGTCCCAGTCTCCACTCAAAAGAGTTAGAAGACCTCAGACTTTCTATTGAGACTTCAGAACTAAACAATTAACTGAAAGAGATGAAAGTTAAGAAATGCGGATATGGATACAAGACACGGTGACATATCATTTTCTTAAAATTTAGGACAAGGAAACAATTTTTAATCAAAAGAAAATTTAAAGTTAATGGACTGATGCATTTGTAAGCTTGAAAATTAGTTCGTTGCATTTCACAATCAAATTGATTATTATTCACACGTTTTTCCATGTTTGACACTAGTACAACAAACGTGTCGAACATGTATAGAACACTCGTTAACAAACATGAATAATGGGAGATCTAACTAGTGTTCTACTATTCTATGCATGTTCTAGTGTTAACAGACATACTTAACAAGCGTTCTATGCATGTTTGACACATTTGTTGTACTAGTAAGTGTTAGATATGTGTCCAACAAGTGTTGAATTGTTCATCATGTGTCAAATATGAACATTAAGCTAAACTAATGTGTCTTCTTAGGATAAAGTCATCCTCTCTTCTCAAGCCTTCTTTGTAGAGGAGATACCACTGAAGGTTGGAGAAACAAGGAAATGCTCCCCCAATGACAATGTCAAGATAATTGGATCTTCCAATTAAGCCTTGATTCACGTTGAAGAAGCGTCTCTTGAAGGGCAACCAACACGGTTCAATGACACCAAATATGGAAAGTAAACACTATCTGCAGATTTCTATAAATCATAACTTGACAAGCCAAGATCCCAAACTTTAAGATAGGTTATCTACTTAATAGAAACATAGCACATTTTGGTTATTCTAGTGCATACTATCTGCAGATTTCCAAAGAGCTGTTCTCACGTCCAGAAGTCAGATCTTTAAAAGGAAGTGTTCAAACTGTAAAGTTCGATAAAGTTGAATTGGAAGGTTTACCTGATTTGTTCAATCAACTGACGTGCACATGCAACCAGCATCGGCTGAAAATTCCATGTATCAATTGCAGCATTATTCAGTAACAAACTACTATAGTGTAGCAGACTTACCTCATCTCTTTTGCCAAAAACAGTTGACACTGAGAAGGTTGGATGAATTGTCATCCCCTCCTCCTTCCTGCGAATGTAACATATAGATGTCTAAGAACCTTCTAATATAGCAAAATGAGAATTTTAAAAAATGATATACTTTAGCCCTTATTGCCAAGTTTAATTTAACCTATAAATCTCAATAAACTATTAAATCATTAATGTAGGTCTTCCTCCCATACCATCTAAAGCATTTTCTAGTTCAAGAACTGTGAGGTGGAGAATTGAACAATGAAGAAATGACAAGTAACTGCTCACCTGGCTTGTAACATAGTCCCCATTGCTCCAATTTGAGTTGCAATAACCTTACCAATTAGTTCCAAACATCAGAGATGGAAATAACACACATTAGTAGATACCAAAAACCCAATTTCCCCATCCTCCCCCAAGAAAAATATATGCAGTGGTAACACAAAAAATCGAACTCCTACTGACGAGAAAATGATCATCATGGCGACAAATGACTATATCCGTTTTGATTCCCTGAAAGGAAAAGATATATGAGTGAGATTACCAGCCTGAGCGCACCAAGAATAAACAGTAAAGTTCCTTGAACTTGGACTAGAAAATACAGTGAAAACCAGAGATGCTAAGAAAGTAGGAATACAATAACAGACGTAGAATCTCGCAAGAGATACATTGCTTCACCATAATCAAATAACCATAGATGAAAGGCATTAAGCCACGAGGAGGATTGTTAGTTTAACCAACACGTAGAATCAAGCATTTGCTTCAAATGATTAATACGATAGGTACTTTCACTAATAAACGAAACCCCTTTAACCAATCAGTACACATCCAGCATATCTTAACTCGAATTCCCATAAAAAGTGAATTAATTTCCCGTTTAAAATCTCAAATCGCTTAACCCAATTTAAATTCGTTTATACATCATCCAAATTCAAGCTTCCCATCTGCAACTCGCAGACCAATCTGTTAAAGATAACAAACCTATAAATCGTTAAAGCAAACAGGTTGTGGGCAAACGATGAATCCTTTAAATTAAAGTTAACCCTTCAAAACATAGCTAGAACAGGGAAAATAAGAGAACCCAAATCCCGAATTCCTTCAAGGAGCTTGGAGTATGGATTAATTTAATCAATAGCATATAAACGCTACCTTAATTTCCATTGAGGCCTGTTTGTGGGAAACCGGAAAGCGGGTACCCGAGTTTTCCATGGGGGAAAGAACTGACTGTGGTCAACCGAATGAACCAAATTGCTTCGCACACCAACTTTGAACTTTGAAGTCACGCACCTACTTTTTTTTTCTTCTCCTATTAGTTTGTTTTATAAGAGAAGAGCTTTGCACCATCATGTCTAATAACGTCCATTCAAATTGAAAAATATATTCAAAAGTTCAAAATTAAATAATGTCCACTAAAAATACATTAAAATGTTCAAAGTTCAATAAAAAAAATTCCATTGGTGTCCACAATGTGCCATATCAATATAACCATTGACCAAAATGACTCCTCACTATCCAATTTAATAATGATGTGAAGGTGACCAAAATTAGTGTTTCCCAAATGCAAATTGATGCAAATTTGGCCCAGCCTTCTCATCACTCTACAGGAATGGGACTTTGGACAATATATCAATTAACCCAAAATCTTACTCTTTAATTTAAAAGAGTCAAAGAAACAGTGCACATGTAAATCTTCTACCTTCGTACTCCCCAAACCCCTATTTTATAAACACTTCTAAATATTCAATTCCAGACAGTACTCTCATAAGTCATAAGCCACCCCTCAAATAAAATCATCTACAAAGGATGTTTTGGATCTAATTCATCACATGAAAAATCTTTATTTCTATTATAGAATTAATAAGCTGAAAATAATAATAATAATACACAAACAATGAGGTTTGAACAAAATATTGCTCAAAATCATTAATATGGCAGTATTTTTCAAAGCAAAAAAACAATTAGAAAAAAAAATGAAAGTTAGGTCAGATGGGAACATTGAACAAACCTTGGACTAAACAAGATGAAGAACCCGACAAAACAAGATGAAGAACCCAAAATGTGAAGTCCGTCGAACTTGATGTGCAGTCGAACTTACGAGGTCGCCGGAATCTTATCGCCGAAGGGATTACGAAATGTGAACGTCGAACGGATTGAATGGGCTAAAGGGATGGGGCGAAACGAAATGGAACGGTGAAATGGAAATGGAAATGTTAATTTAGGTTTTTTTTTTTATATATATATATATATACCCCTAAACCGGGTTGGGTTGGGTCAACCCGGCCCTTAATTTCCCAACCCGATAACTCGGCCCATTTTTTCTTTTTCAATTTTTTAACCCAACCCGACCCAAAACATAATTTATCCTTACGCTTTGGGTCGGGTAGTCCGGGTTGATCGGATTACAGTGTTTTTTGAACACTCCTAATTAGTGCTTTAGCACGTGGAGTTTGAATATTAAAATAAATTTACTTTATTTGAGATTATAATAATCTACTAATAGTTGAATCTTGATTGATTTTCCTAAAATAGAAAATAACTCATAAATTTGCCTTCATTTCATTCATTTATTGAAATATTGTATTTTCTAATATATTTATTATTAATATTTCATCTTTTTTAGTATTTTTCGTAATTTCAAAATAACTTTTAAAATCAAACATATAAATTTTAAAATTATTTTAAAAATGTATATAAATCATCAAACATCAATTTGATTCTATGTAAATTAATCGTATCTATTTTGTTTATCTCTAATCCAACTATAATTTTTAAATATATTTTTAAAAAATATATATATACACTTTTTTTTTAGAATTTGAATAGCAATTTAATCATTTTATTAAGATAAGTGAAAATAACATGAGAAAATTTTGATAAGAAAAAACATAAAAATGAAAATGAAATTGTAATCCTTCTAAAAAATCATTATTAAAAAAGAATGGTTAGACCTTGAATGTTATGTTTTGTATCTAAAATATCTATTCAACTATAAATAAAAAAATAGAGGTAGTATTTGAAAAATTTTCAATACAAAAAAACTAAAAGGAAAAAATCTTTTGTTTTTTTTTTTCAATTCTAAGCTTAATATGTGTTTATATATATTTTTTTAAAAAAAACATAATCGGTACGTATATTGTAATAGGATCCCGAAAAACTACGACGTGCGTGATTTATAATTAGTTACAAACATAGTCTAATTAGATCTCAAGAATGGCTTATTAACGTAAAATTGAAAGTGAAGAGAATATTTATAATTTAACCAATTAAAATATCTTAGGTTTAAATTTACTCAATAATTTTTAAGTTTGATGGAAGATATATGCTTTTAACAAGTGATGAATTTATTAAAGTTAGCCAATAAGTTATTTTAAGGCAACTTTTTAAGGTTGAGTTAGGCAATAAAGTTAGTGCATTTGATATAATTGGTACTCAACATTTATGCATGTTGCACACAATTCAATACATACCTAAGATGGTTGGTGATCATTTCAATAAAAACAAACAAATATTAAAGTTGAAATGTATATCTATATTTTTAGCTATTTTAGAATCCAAACTGTTTAAATTATGAAAAACAACGTTTTTATGTTTTCACTACATCCATAATTTCAACGTTCAAAATTTTACCACATATATATCTATATTCTTAGTTATTATTTATTATCTTTAATCAAAGCTATTATTTGTCTACGGACAAAATCGTCAGTAAATTTTTATATAAATCATGCAAATACATTTATATCTATAAAATTTTTACATTTTTCGTTATCCCTTCCGACTTTAATTATTATTTATTTTGTTTTGTGTAGCAACTATTCGGATTGGTTACTTGCAGGTGGTGTAGTCTTTTATGAGATAGTATAGTCTTTTATGTACACGTGTGATCTACATCGTATATGTGAAATTATGATCTAACAGTAGAGATAAATACTTGAGTCTATAGTCATGTCATCTTCGACTACAACTATTCAAGTTGACTAGACCATAGATAATGAAAAATCACCATGTAACAATAAAGATATGTTTGGAAAAGCAATATTTAGATAACAAAATATTATACATCATATATGAGTGTGATTTAGATTATAGATACAAAAAACCAATAAAGATATGATTGTCTATGTTAATTATAATAGTTTTTAGATATTTTTTAAAAAACTTTATACAGTGAAATGAACTACAAATTTCATATGCTATGAAATAATCAAGAATTAAGATGGATTAACAGGTAAGGTCAGGTTAGTATGATCTAATTAAATATTATTCAGCTTCAAATGAGAGATGGGATTATGTAAAAAAATGAATAAATAAGACAAACAGATTGTAGATTAGTTTGGGCTTAAAGCCCAGGCCCAATCCGAATCCCACACAAAGTCTTATTCTTCTTTAATGCAAAGCAGAGGTCACGTGCACCGCCAACGGCTAGAAAATGGGAATAATTTAATTCTTCGCCAATTTTTGAACTTTTTTGCCTATGTGGGAATAATATATGTATATGTATATGTATATGATTTATTTCCTACTTTGTCCCTATATCTTGGGAGGTTCATTTTTTAGGTCTATATTTTAAGTTTTAGTTGATGTTTGACTCTGTAGGTTCGAACGAAATATAATAATTGTCAAAAATAGAATATTTATATTTCGTAGAAAAAAAAGTATAATAGTTTTTGTTTTTAGTGTTTTTGTTCGATGAAATGTAAATAGATTGTTAATTTTTCTACTCTTGGAAAAACCCATTTGAAATATTTATTTAAGTCTTCAACTTTAATTTATTTCACTCTCTTGTGTTTTTTAACAATGAAACAAAAATAAAAATATGGACTAAAATGGTCATATTTTAAAACGTAAAAAAAAAATGAATTGGAGTTGAAAATAGTACCTATAAAGTCAAAATAAACCAAAACTAAAGTACACGAACGGAAGTATTATTCAAACCAACATCAATTTGTACTATCTAAATTTTAATGAGAGCGACAACAATTTAGTTTATAAACTTTATTTTGTAAAACTTTGTTACTTCATTTATAAATTTGTAACATTTTAGTATATAAATTTTACTATGTAACACCTTAATTCATTCATCTTCAATTTTGCAATAACTCACTGCTAGCTTGAGCTTCACTTTAACAAAATTAATTCACACCTTTAAATCGATCATGAATAAGTACAGACTGACCATTGCTCTGTCGATCAAATTAAACGATTTAGGTTGGCTTGAGTTTTAAAATTTATTAAAAATGTTGTTGTAGATTTTTTTTCTAAACCGTCTCCTCATCTCTGATCAACTGCCTTCGATTAGTTTTAGTCGGTGAGCTCAATTTTAATATAAAAACTAAATATATCCTTTGGCCAAACTCATGGGCTAAGCCTTCTCAAATTGTCTCACCTCAACTTTAAAGTGTGAAGGGCACTAATAATAATAATAGAGGGAGAAGTGTTTTTAGTTGTCATTACATTTTTTTTTTAACCCATTTAAAACCTATAAAGTGTAGCCTTTGGATCCTCTAGAATCTAGATCCCATGTTAGTTTGACAAAAATATTTACAACTTTATGTTCAAAGGAAAAAAAGTGAGAAACGCCATTTGCATGTTTTCGATGTTCTCAATGGAAAGATTTCTTAGTCTCAAAATCTTATTTCCAACTCTATTTTCCTTCAAATATAATTTTGAGTACTAATATTTTAGTATTTGTAATTTTAAAATCTTTAGGTTCGTTATTAAATTTTAAACTATTGTCTATTTTATCTGTATATTTTTAAAATGTTATTTTTGGTTATGCACTTTTGAAAAATAATCGTTTAGAAAAATGTTCACGTACACGAACTAACATTGAAAGTATTGTTCTTAGTCAAATCGTGGTTAAGACCCTAAGCTAAAATGAGGACTAGGCTTGAGGTGACTCTTGAAGTCCACACGTACATAAACAGGAAAACGTGGTCCTCATACAAAATTTGGATCCCCTTACATAGAAAAGATAATCACCAAGTCGAGCTAGTTGTCCTCTCACCTAACTACCTCGACAAATCCACCCTTGGCAATGTCGTCATTGAGCATAAAACTCCAAACAAATTTCAACCATAGGGTTACATATTTAACCAATCGACAACGTAAAACTCATAGATGAACAAGTATGTGTGCCACAACACTGGACTATGACATCTTGTGCAAGCCTATTCAATACAAATAACTAATCACGCTAGGACGAACTCGACAAGATTAAACACATCAACAAGTATGAAGACCAAAATAAACAATTTGAAAATATGCAAGGACGAAAATGAATCAAAGTCGAAAGTATACAAAAACTATATAAGATAAAAAGAAATCCAAATAAGAGCAAAATCAAAATTAAATTTCAAAATACATAGATCTCTGCTCCAAATATATTTAATAACATGAGAAGGCAAAAGAAAAACAATACTTTTCACAAATTTCAAAATGAATAATATGAATTGACCTAAAGGGTCATTACTTTAGATGGGGTTCCCTTTTGTCTGCTAAGCCTTGAATAGGTGATTAATTAAGTATGACAGTGTTTTTTGTAAGTTGATTAAGGAACAACTCATTACTTTTATTAATATTAATCTCTTTAAATAAAAGGGGAGGGGGTAAAAATCAATTAAACAAATGTCAAGGGATTCAAAATTCAAAATACTAAGAGTTGGGGGGAAGGAAGTTTATATTATATTATAATTATTGGGTTAATGTAGCATGTGCCTCATTTTCAATTGGTGACTTTTTTATATATATATATATATAATTTAGGAAGAAAAGATAGTGAAGAATTTAATTATAAAGCTAAGATTAGATGATAGAGATTAGGGCAGCTTCCTGATTATGGGCCTAATTATGAGTACTGAAGACTGTGCCAATGTTGTTTGGGACTTGATTCATTTATTTTCTTCATTGTTCTTTTGATTTATTCTTTCTTTTCTTTACTTTCCAGATGGATACTACACAAAATTGGTTTTGTTATACTTTGATGAGTTGTTTCTAACAACTCATACTTAAATTATCGACTAAGGCATCTAAAACATTTTCGATAGAATAAGGTTTTGAATCTCATATTTACGTTCTATTTATTACGTAGCAATACGTCAATATATAATATATAATACAAGCTATTAGAGTATTGTGTTTTAATTTTATGATGGAATAGGACAAAGATTTAGTGTTGGTTTTCCCTTTAAATTATTTAAGTTAAATAAAGTCTTAAAGATTAGTTAGGGACGGAGAGATCCACCAAATGTGAGTGAAAACAATAAACTATTATCTTCTTTTTTAAAAAAAAAAAAAAAATCTCTATATGAGATTATTTTCGGTGAAATATATATAAAAAAAAATGTTACGAGATGTTGGTAATATTTTAGTTTTTATAACATTTTAATGTCGTTGTATTATATCTTAAACATTATTGATTAAATGAACATTTGAGTCTCATAATCTCTACAATTTTTGTCGCATATTATTGAAAAACATCGATATGGGTTATTTGAACTTTAAATTTTTTCTTTGATTGACGATTGAATAGGACGTTGAACTAACATTGCTTTTCACTCTAAGATGTTAGGAGTCTAAGAAAGTTGCACATTGAATGAAGAGATCAACGAACTATAAATAAAGACAATTGTTTTTTAATATAAATTATTTTGGATGAAATCAAAATCAAAAGAAAATATATCTAAAATTGACAATAACATACTCTCCTATATATGGATATATAGATATCGTCCTGTCTTTTTTTTATATAGTGGACAAAAGATATCTATAGTATTCTGATTTTTTATAAGATTTAAATATTATTGTAAATATGTATTAAGTTAAAATTATACGTCTAATTTAAATATTTGAACTTTGGAATTGTTAAAAAAAAAAACATAATCATAAAGTTTTTTTTTTTTTTATCATAAGAAAAGACAATTAATGTTAATACCAATTATCAAAATTGAAAAATATACGCAGCATTATTTGTATTCAAATTTTCTCTAGATTAACAATACAAGATGAGAGATTCAAATTGTTGACCTCATGATCGATAACATATACTTTAGATCAGTTAATATCATTTGAAACTATATAGATTATAAAGAGATACTGTTGACATCGTTATAACATCATTCACTAAATTAATCATTTACTCGTAAATTGTTACGTAAACGATGTTGTATGTATCTTTGTATTTATTGGGTATTATATATTTTTGTTTTGAAAAATGTTTTTAAAGAAAGATCAATATTTTGAAATTGAATTGATTGGACTAGAAAGGGGTGGTGGATATGGGTGAATTGAATGAGTTAGGAAGAGAAGGGACCCATGAAGTGGTACAAAAGCAGAGGATAGAAATCAATCAAAAACAGATTCAAAAAATTATTCTCCCAATCAAATAAATAAATAAATAAATAAAAGAATAATAATAAAAATTTAAGGTTATATGTCTTTTGAGCATCCCACCAAAATACATTGAAAAGATAGATTGGTTTCTTTTGTTTATGCCTCAAACACTTGGACTCCTAAGTTGTCTCAAAATCATAGGCATTAGTGGTTGTTGTGCTTTTGTACTTATTTCTTCTACTCTCTCTCCTATCTCATCTCACTTTGTTTCCATTCTATCTTCGAATTGACCGACCACCTAGATTATGTTTTATATTTTTTACGTATGTTAAATTGAATAAATGAGTTGAGTGATTACTCGTTATACGAATTTGTGAGTCAGTGAAATTTCTGACATCGACATTTTTTATAATATAAAATTGTATCAAAATAGGACAAATACCGTATTTTATATGATCATAGACTCATTACGTTCTTGTTCATATGATATTGTAAAATGATGATTATACAAAAAAAGTTAAAAAAAAAAAAAAAAACATGTCATAAATACATTTATGATAATTGAGATTATTCAACTCCTTATTTATTACACTTCTTTTAGGTTTGCAATTTAATTTCTAATGATCTACTCCTACACACTGATCCAAAAGCATCAAAACGGTTTGTGAAAGGTAACTCTTGTTTTGATTGAAATTCTTCGTTTTTACATTTCTATTTTAGATTTATAACAAAGCAATGCAGCATCAACTTTCTTTAACTTTATCCACCATTCATAATTCAAATTAAACTACAATTTCTTTTCATTATCAGTCTAATTATGTTTACGCCAACAAAGTTTAAATTTTTTTGGTACATGATAATACGAAAAATAGTTAAAATACATTCTTTATTGGTATTCATTTCTCCCATCATATATCGTAAGATCGAATTCATAGCTTTCAGTAAAGTTGATCTACTTTAATTGATATTTCTATTATTGTGTTAAAAGTCAATTATTCGATTATCTACGTAATTATTTAAGAAAAAGGATTGATATTATATTATGTCTCCATTTAAAGACAGGAATAGAGTGGGGTGAAATGGTGGGGTAGAAATGTTTCCCACAAAGAATTTGATTTTTTATTCTTATGATAGATTTTAGGAAAGTGTGTTTGTGTGTGTGGTTGGTTTGGGGTCTGATTCCCCAAAGGGAGACCCTCCCCTTCCTCTTTGATTGGCAAGATTTTTGTTTTCTTGATTCTCTACACACTCTTTCTCCATTTGGGAAATTGATTTGGTGGATATAATTAATGGTTCGGTTTTAATATATTGAAAGAGGAACACGAGCATATATAATTCAACTAGTTAATAAATATGCTTTCAATCAAAAATTAGAAGTCTTGATTTTTCTTTTACTATTATATATTATTAAATTAAAAGAAAACCGTCGACGTCGACGTAAAATATGGAATATTCACTTTTGTGATGAGTATCAATAAATAAATATATACAAACTGTCAATTTTGTTAGATACTTATCTAAAAATGTATAAAAATACAAAATTCTTATAATACTTTATAGACTAAAATGAGATTGAAATCATAAACTAACAAATACGATCTTCCCCATTTTTATTTAAGTTAAGAGATGTGAAATTTCCTTTTTAACTCAACAGGAACATCTAATTTCTTGATCGACGACAATATGCCTAAACCAATTAATCGATACTTAGATTGACAACTATTAAACATATTTGATAAGTGATAATGTTAATCACTTATGTTTTTCTTATGTATGTAGGGAGTAGGAAACTGAACCTTAAACCTTAATATTGATACAATATAAGTTTATATTAGTTGAACTATGCTTAGATGTGATTCAATAGATACGTAGATTCATTACTTATACCAACATCGAAACATATGGACATTTAAAAACTATGAGTGTGGTGATGAAAATTTAATAATTTAGTTATGAGAAAAAAAAAGGAAAATAGAAGGGATAGATAATGAAAGACTTGATTGGGTAGGTTCATATGGGAGCATGTGCCCACAAGAGGAAACCAAAAGATGGTTTTGGACTGATGTTGAGTTGTGAGAACCAAAATTTCTTTTCTTTTTTTCTTTTTTATTTGGATTCCAAGTCAACCAAACACACCCTCTCTTTCTTGGATAGTGATGGTGTTGGTAGCACATTCACATCAATGATTTATTAGAAAACTACCAAAACCCCATCACATGTTTATTCCAATACTCTTTTTTAACTTATGATTTTTTTTTCTTTCTTTCTCATTATATGCTCCAAAATTTACTATACATTTTAAAATTTTGTTCGTCGTACCATAACATGCATCTCGAATACAATCTTAAGTGTTTAACTAAAAGAGAAAGCACTTCGAATGGTGTTTGACAACTACTGGTTTGAACAGCTTTTTTGGAAATCGTTTTTTAAGTCAATTCATAAGGGTGTTTATTGATGTCTTCATACACTTTTATTAGTAAATTTTTGTAGTATGTAAACATAGTGATAGGTTAGTTTTAGAATCTATTGACTTTTAGAGTAGTTGATAAAGAACTATGCTTTTTAAGAAAACAAACTTTGTTGGGAATTATATTAGTGTTTGGTAAATTTTAGCTAAAAGGTATGACTTTAATGAAGTATATTATTATTAAAAAATAAAAATTACAATTAATTCATTTACAACTGATTTTACTAAATATACAAAAACGGTTAAGAATCGACGACATTTATTCATTGAAATAACATTCATCATGTCATATTCTTTTTGGGTAATATGGAGTATAGTTTTAACCAAATTATTTTGCTAAACTAGTTGACAAGGTAGATATAACTACAAAAAAATGTCATAGAAACATATTTGCAATATCTACCAAATGTGTCAATAGCAAAGAAAGTAGAAGCCAAAGTCCAAATAAAGGAGACAAGTTTCATAAGGATAATAATAAGCAAATATATGTATAGAATCTTTTAGAGAGGGACCCCAAAGGAATTTTGTTATATACATAGGTAGAGGTGTGTGTATTTTGAGTTCTTCTACCATTTGAAACAAAACCCCTTTTTCCAAAAGAAAAAATTTAATTCCAATCTTCAAATTTACCTTAGAAAAAAAAACCCATGAATAAAATGGCCAATAAATCCATAAAAAATTGGGGTGTGCAAAAGATGGTTCGGTTATTACACATGTTTTAAAAACATATATTTTTGTTACAACTTTTTTAGTACGAACAATTCTGGAGACGAGGATTTACTTTGGTGTGAGTTATTTCATCTCTCACGTAGAAGTAGAACTAGTTAGTTAGGATGAATGGTTATGTCAAGTGTTGTCAAGCTAAGTTTACTTTAACCACTTTTTTTTTCATAATTAGACGATTATTTTATGTTTTATTGACATCAAAATAACGAGTTATTCTAGATATTAGTTAAGGTGGACATAAGTAACTTAAACACTTAAAGAATATATAAAAAAAATTTATTTAACAATTTTCACATAAAACTGAAACTATTTAAAATCTTTCAAATTCTTTATCATCTATTTAAGATTTATTGTTTTTTTTGTTATACACAACAATTTCTCGAATTTGAACTCTATTTTAGACAAAAAGAAGATGTAATCCTTAGAGGAGGAATGAAATCCAAGATAGATACTTTAAATAAATTAATTTTGGTTTATGAAACCAACCTCTCCAATCTAACCATAAGAACATTAGAAAATCTAGTAGAATTTGAATTTTTTAAAAAATGAATTTTTGATATAATTCTTTATTAAGAGATAAAGTCTTGAGTTTGATGAAAGACAACTAATGTCCGGCTAATGGCATGGAATTACATGGATGCACGTTGGTTTATGACTATAAATGTGACATTAAAAGCTAAGAAGAAGAAGAAGGTAACCAACAAGGTAATAATGGACTATGTATTTATAAAGTAGCTCAAAATTATTGCACAAAAGTTGGGAATATCTTTAATGGGGTTAGTTTGAGAATCCTATTGTATTTTGAATTTTCTTTCCTAACACCAACGAGAAAAGGAAAAGATTTTGAATCTAAATTACAATCAAACTAAACCCCTCCCAAAAAATTAGGGTTTGATTGATGTTACCATGAATCATGGAGGAGAAGAAGCTGAGAGAGTTTGAGAGTGAGAGAAAAAAGAAAGAAAAAGGGGTTTGAAAAAAAAAGGGGTTTGGTTTGTAAAGAAAGTTTTCATCTTTTTTCTTTTTAGGGGATAAAGGTTAAAACCCAGAAAGAGGAAGAAACAAACAAACAAACCCACAAAGTGGCCATTTCCAAGAGGGGTTTTGAAGACGTGAATGAATCCAGAAGGAAAAAAAATCACTGGGGTTTTTCTTTTTTGAGACTTTCACTGCAGATTAAAAGGGTTTTTCTTTGAAGAGGTTTGTGGAGCCTACAAAGCATACCTTCGTCAGATCCGTGGCCTGGGACCCTTGTTTTTGTTTTTTCAATTCATTTCAATTTCTTTTTTTTTTTCCCCTTTCTTCTTCTTTTCTCTTCAAATGGTGTGTGTACCTTTGCTTTCAGACTCAAAAATTCTCCATCTCTCTCAGATACAGTGTGACTTTCTTCTTCAGAGATAGAAAAGAGGGGCTTAGTGGGGTTATTCTGTTAGCATTTTGGAGAGAGTGTTTGTCTAATATCAGAACAGGGGTCAGGCAGCCACTTGGATTTTTTTTTTTTTTTGAAAAAAGGTTAGCCAATATTTGCTTTCTTTTTATCTTCTCTGCTAATTTTGCTTTAGTTTTTTGACTTTTACTATCCTATTCTGCAAATGGGTCTTTCTCAAATCTATATGAAAAGAGTAAGAGTTCATTCATTTCTGAACTTCTTAATTGTAACATTCTGTAAGGTGTCTCTCTCCTTCTTTCTCTCATTTTTACTTTCTCTTCTCTCATCTCCTTTTTATCATTCAATTAGCTTGCTCCTCCTTTCTTTCATTACTGTTTGATATTTACTGTTCCAATGCTTGCTCCTCCTTTCTTATGTTAAACTACTTATGTTTCTTGGCCTTTGAAATCACTTCTTTCTGTTGATTTTGTAGTTTACGATATCTGTGTTGGACTGATGAAATTTTGAACTTTGCTAAGTTTTTGTTTTGTGGCTATAGGGACTGAGTTCATGAATCTGTAGGTATAAGATCGAATGCCCATTTGATAATTTTTAGATTTGAAGTCAAGTGAGTAATCAGATCTGAGTTTTTATAAATCATTGTTGTTTAAGTTGTCTGGTTGAGATATGGGGATTTTTGCTGGAAAAATTATGTAATATGTCATTTAGATCTTGAATGAATGCCATTAAATTTGCCTGCCCCTTTGTTTGATGCCATTAAAGATGGTTCTGCAAATTGCTGCATGTCCACCATGGCAGTGTTATGTACTTCAAGAATGCGAGAAATTTGTTCTGCTAATTGTTTTACTTTCACTCATTGACTTGAATTCTTTCTTTGTTGTGTTCCTTTATTCAAGGGGTTGCCACATTCAGAATGCAAGCTTTAGACTTTCTGTATTGAATTTAAGAATGAGCATTTGTGGATATGGACGTTGGAGAAGAAAGCTCCCGGTTTGGGTCCTTGCCTGCTACAACTTCTAGAAATTTGTCGTCATCGTCTTCTACCTTCTTTTCAGCACTTCAATCGCCATTCTTCTCTCCGAGGTCATCGACATGTCGAAGGTCAGAAGCATCAAAGGCAGAAGTGGGATGTGAAAGCATGGACTTCAGAGTTGATTCTATAAGTTCTAGTGTGGTGGTTCCAGATTCTGAATCTTTGTTGAAAGCAAAATTTGCGGTATCGGATTTGATACGAAATTCAGATACTTGTATTCCAGGTGATTGTCAGAAGTTCGATCAAGCTTCATCTTCAACTGGAATATCTGGAAGTACTCCTTATAGTTGCAGCATTGCTCATGGGAATGAATATTTGGGACCTAGAGAAAAGTATAAAAAGCATAGCAGAAGTAACTTAACTTCTTACATGACAGCTCCAATTTCGATTTCCTCGACTAGACTAAGAAGTTATGATGTTTTCATAGGTTTGCACGGTTCGAAGCCTTCCTTGCTGCGATTTGCTAACTGGCTTCGTGCGGAGATGGAGGTTCATGGGATGAGTTGCTTTGTGTCTGATAGAGCAAAATGTAGAAATTCTCGCAAGCATAGAGTTATTGAGAGGGCAATGGATGCGTCCTCATTTGGAGTCGTGATTCTGACAAAGAAATCATTCCAAAATCCTTACACCATTGAGGAACTTCGATTTTTCTCCGGCAAGAAGAACTTGGTCCCAATATTTTTTGATTTGAGCCCAGGAGATTGTCTTGCCAGAGACATAGTGGAGAAGAGGGGAGATTTGTGGGAAAAACATGGGGGTGATTTGTGGGTTCTGTATGGGGGATTGGAGAAGGAATGGAAAGAAGCTATTGAGGGGCTTTCTCGGGTTGACGAGTGGAAATTTGAAGCTCAGAATGGTAACTGGAGGGATTGCATACTGAAAGCCGTCATGCTACTTGCAATGAGGTTGGGAAGGCGAAGTGTTGTCGAGCACTTGACTAAGTGGAGGGAGAAGGTAGAGAAAGAAGAGTTTCCTTTCCCTCGAAATGAGAATTTCATAGGCAGGAAGAAAGAATTGTCAGAGCTAGAGTTCATACTTTTTGGCAATATAGCTGGTGATTCTGAAAGAGATTACTTTGAACTGAAAGCTCGGCCAAGACGAAAAAATTTGACCCTAGGCTGGAGTAAAAGTAGTTCATTAGAAGAGAAACAGAGGGAGCTACCATTAGAAATGCGCAACAAGAAGGGTAAAGAACCTATTGTGTGGAAGGAGTCAGAAAAGGAGATCGAAATGCAGAGTATTGAATTTCCTCAACGGCATCGGCGACTGAAAACAAAAAGTGGTGAAAGGTATGCCAAGAGAAAAAGAACAGCCAAAATTTTGTATGGAAAAGGCATTGCTTGCATTTCAGGGGACTCCGGAATTGGTAAGACCGAGCTTCTCTTAGAATTTGCATATAGAAATCACCAAAAGTACAAGATGGTATTATGGATTGGAGGCGAAAGCCGATATATCAGGCAGAATTACCTTAACTTAGGTTCCTTCCTAGAAGTTGATGTAGGATTTGGAAATTTCTCAGGTAAAAGCAAGATAAAAAACTTTGAGGAGCAGGAAGAGGCAGCCATTTCAAGAATTCGCACAGAGCTGATGAGAAACGTTCCTTTTTTGTTGATAATTGATAATTTAGAGTGCGAAAAGGATTGGTGGGATCACAAACTTGTGATGGATCTTCTTCCTCGTTTTGGTGGAGAGACACATATCATAATATCCACTCGACTTCCTCGTGTAATGAATTTGGAGCCTCTGAAACTATCTTACTTATCAGGGGCTGAAGCAATGTGTTTAATGCAAGGAAGCCTTCGAGACTACTCAATGGCGGAGATCGACGTTTTGAGAGTCATTGAAGAGAAAGTTGGAAGGCTAACATTGGGCCTTGCAATAATTGGCGCAATCTTATCTGAGCTTCCCATCACACCCACTAGATTATTGGATACAACCAATAGAATGCCCTTCAAAGATCAATCATGGAGTGGTAGGGAAGCTCATGTATTTCGACGCAATACCTTCCTTATGCAGCTTTTTGAAGTATGTTTCTCCATTTTTGACCATGCTGACGGGCCACGGAGCTTAGCAACTAGAATGGCTCTAGCAAGTGGGTGGTTTGGTCCAGCTGCTATTCCCATTTCACAGTTAACCCTTGCAGCACACAAGATACCAGAAAAGCGACAGCGGACGAGGTTGTGGAGAAAGTTGTTACGTTCCATGGCTTGTGGTTTAACTTCATCTTACATTAAAAAGTCGGAAGCCGAAGCAACTTCCATGTTGTTAAGGTTCAATATAGCCAGAAGCAGCACCAAACAGGGATGCCTACATTTCAATGATCTAGTCAAGCTATATGCACGCAAGAGAGGGGTGAACGGATTTGCCCAAGCGATGGTTCAAGCTGTCATGAACCGTCCATTCATCATTCATCACTCAGAACATATATGGGCAGCATGTTTCTTGCTGTTTGGGTTTGGTCGGGACCCTGTAGTTGTTGAGCTCAAAGTGTCGGAGCTATTATACCTAATAAAAGAAGTCGTTTTACCGCTTGCCATTAGGACATTTCTCACATTCTCTCAGTGCACCACCGCATTAGAACTTCTCCGGTTATGCACAAATGCACTAGAAGCTGCAGATCAAGCCTTCGTTACCCCGGTCGAGAAGTGGTTCGATAAGTCGCTTTGCTGGAGGCCAATTCAGACGAATGCACAGCTGAATCCTTATCTCTGGCAGGAGTTAGCTCTATGTAGAGCAACACTGTTAGAAACCCGAGCAAGACTAATGCTAAGAGGTGGACAATTCGACATTGGGGACGATCTAATTCGAAAGGCAATCTTTATCAGAACTTCCATATCTGGTGAGGATCATCCAGACACGATATCTGCTCGTGAAACTCTCAGTAAACTCAACAGACTTATTGCTAATTTCCATGTTCATTCTTCTCCATAGGTTCAATAATTTTATTGTAAGGTATAATTTTTACTCCTTAGATTGATTATATACCAAGAATGTCAAATAAACCACTGTATACTTTCCCAGGAAATTCTTTTATAAAATTCTAACCCCCTACTTATAGTAGTTTTTTTTTTCCACCGGGCCAAGACGAACTAACTCCTTTAAATCTTACCTCTTTTACGTTTCCGTTTCGTGCATTCTGTTTTCGGTATGATATTCTGGCTGTTACAAAAGACCTTGTTCTTGTGTTTTGTTTTCCATTGATAGCATCAAGTTTGAAGAAGCAGCTCTATTTGATATTTGTTTGCTTGATGTTATTTTTCAACTTATCTTATGATATGTTTCTTTCAAAATGTGTATTTATTTATGTTCTTGTAGTTGTAATAATAATTCTTCAATATGTTATTATTTATAAGGTCTCAACAATGAATTACATAGTTGTATGTGTGATTTATCAAATGTTGACATAGTTTTATAAGGTAGCACCATATTTTGATTTTTTTTTCCCGTTCCAAAAAGCTTGAGATTAAAAAGTTCCCAATCTTTTTCAAATTTTTTCTTTCTTTTTTTTTCAAATATCGAGACCCATGTTAACAAAAATTATTTAATTGTAAAGATAAACTAGTTGAATGGTTCAATTGAAATTTGTGATTATTTCGACCTTCACCTTTCAAAACCACAAATTTAGTTTTTAAAATTACAAAATTGGGAAGGGAGTTTTATTGGTTGGATTCTTTTTTTTTTCTTCGTAACTTTCTTTTACATATATTAAATTTAAAATGTAACACAATTGAAATAATTTAATTATTTTGACAAATAAGTTTACCACATCAATTCTCAAACCAAAGATCCAAAAATTCTCTTAAATCCATTTGATATTCATCTCTACATCACATTCCAAATGTAACGATTTTTTTCAATAACAAGATATTACAACATTTTTAAAGAACATTAAACATCTTTTTTCCAAAAAAGAAAAAAAAAATTAACCATCTTTTCTCAAATTTAAAGATTAGGGACTAATTTAACACAAAACTCAAACTATAATTTATCCAATAAATAAATAAATAAATATTAGTAAATTGTTGATTAGGAAAAAAAGAGAAAAAAAAGATTTAGAGATGCCCCCACGCAGGATCGAACTACGGACCTTCAGTTTACAAGACTGACGCTCTACCACTGAGCTATAGGGGCTGTTGATGTGATTATAGAAATTAACATTCTTAACCAATTAATTATTTACTTTGTATCCTATGATACTAAAATCAATATTTAAAAATAAACTTTCTAAATTAATTAACTAATTAAGCCTATAGATTTGGTGTTTTTAGTTTTTGAAAATCGAAGCTTATTTATTTTTTTTTTCTTTTAGATTTGACTATACTTTAAAATTTAAGAAAAAAAACCTAAAATATTATTTGGAATTAAGACTAAATGGGAATTTCACAAATTTTGATAGGACCATCCATTTTCTTGAAGGCTTTATTATTATTATTATTATTATTATTATTATTATTATTATTATTATTATTATTATTATTATTATTATCAAATGTTTAGAGTGGGTAGAGGGTGTAAATCAAAGGTTAAGTTAAACAAATTACTTTAAACTTTGGAGTTTAATCACTTTTTTTAAAAAAAAGTGGATGGATTATAAACACACCTTTTTTTTTTAAGAAAATAATTTTAAAAAATAAAAAGTAGAAAACAAATGAATTACCAAATCGTGGCTAAAATAACTAGAAAATTCAAAGGTTTTTTTTTTTTTTGGTATTTTGTGTATTTAAACTAACTAAAAAACCTACTCACCAAATCATTTTGATGAGTATGATTATGGGTTGTACAAATTTCAACCTTGATGTTTTATTTAAACTTGAAATGTCAACAAATTTGAAATTTGGGGCCAACATTGGAAAAATGGAAAAAAGAAATTGCATTGTTGTATGTATAATGGTTAAAACACAACTTTTATATTCTTTTATTTTTATTGAAAAATTATTGTCAATGACAAAATTTTTGAAAATATTTACAAAATATAGCAAAATTTTAGATTTTATCAATGATAGACATTAATAGACCCTATAGAAATCTCTTAGTGGCATATATAATTTTGCTATATTTTGTAAATATCATTATTCCTTTTGCCATATTTGGAAATACCCTTCAAAAGATTAATTCTTTTATTTATTAACTTTTAATATGTCTAATTTCAGAATGTCTAAAACACGACCATTTTGATTCTTGTAACTATTGTGTTACAACTTATAAGTTCATTCACTCAAGTACATGTATCATACAGATGAATCTAAACTCTGGAAAGTACGAACTAAAACCAATACAACTTGACCCATGAATTAAACTAGTGTGCAAGACCTCATAACCTAGCCGATACCTAAACATGCGTTGAACAAAATTATGTATTTTAAATGTTTGTATCCACACCTTGACAAGAATTTTTCAAAGTCACTCGAGCTATAGGTACATCGTTATAACTTCACGAAGGTTATATAAAAGACACTATGACAATTTATCATATTCCAAGGAACATCTATTCTTTTGAATCAATAAATTTATAGTTAGATCACATGCAAATCATGTGAGTCTTTCTTATCCAACAATCCCCAAATCATCAATACAGGAATCTTCATCAGCATCATTAAATAGTTATGAGAAACACAAATATTAAAAGTTTTTAAATTTTAGATTAAATGGAAATTTAAAATAAGTTTAGAGATCAAAATATATTTTGATCTAAAATTGAGAGTGATAGTTGTAATTATACTCTCGGACAAGAGTCCACAGTCTCATACTCTTTTGTATATATACACATGCATGTGTGTGTATATGGGTATATATAATAAAAGATAAAGAAAACAAGATGTGATGTAAAATTGCTAAACTTGGGGGAGGGGAATTAAGATTCTTGGAGAGACAGAATTCAGAAATGTATCTGATCTGTTGGATTATAGATTGATTGATAAATGACAATTACATGAAACATTATATCATAGTTTTGATTAATGTACACAACCATCCTGAAAATAAAAGACAGTAGAGCCTAGGAACCTTCTCCATAGCTTTCAATTTTTGATGGTTACTGAGTTTTTTTTTTTTTTTTTTTTGTTCAATCATTTACAAAGAACATAGCAGAAGAGGAGGGTTGATGTTTGTTTTTCCATTAAAGTCAAGCATCAGCTTGACCTGCCATGGCCTCATCACCTGAGGAATAATCATCTTCACTCAGCTCCTCATCACTAGATTTCTCCTCAGGAACAGCACCGATGTCTTCTGGCTTTGCATATTTCTCACAGTATTCTGTACATAACACAGCTTAAATGTAAAAGATGAAACCGACGAGACAGGGGATGAACAGGACTCGAATGTTGTGTTTTGGGTGGGGAGTGGGATGTGACTGCTAAGTTTATAACCGTTGGATGTATGTGAGATAAAAAATGATTCATAACGATGATATCATCGTCACAGATCCAGAACACAAGTATGAATCTCTTTATAGAGGAAGCTCAGGGGTAGTAAGTCTATATCAAGTGAATCAGCTCAACATCAACAACCGAGAATTGAGTTTGCAATAACAAAAGTTTGTCGTTTCATACTACTGACTGAATCAACAGCTTACAATACGCTCAAACTACTAAGTATTCAATAGAAGTACCTTTTACTCTTTGCTCATATGCAGTGCGGTCGCGCATCATTACTGCAGCAGCTTCTCCGTTCAACGGATCCGAAGGGTTCGGATACAGGAGAAGTTGTGGAAGAAACACTTCGAAAACATTTACAAGGTCTGTACAACAAAAAATACCTGAATTAGACCACAGTGATTATAGTTCCATTAAAAATAAACCAATTGATCACCATAATAAGTACAACAGAACTTTAACATTACAATTCCACAAAGATGTTTCTTACCAAACATAGGGCTCCATGTCTGGTTGATAACATCCAAACAAACTGAGCCCGACCTGCAATTTATAATCATATATATCAATCTAAACAATCTACTCCATAAGAAGATAAGGCCCTATCCATAATAAGAACCAATGTAATAAGCTTCGATGTCAAAATCGAGCCAACTCACATTTCATCAACATTTGGATGATAAATTTTGTTGACAAAGCCAATTGAAGGTGACTTGTAAGGATAAGCATCTGGCAACTCAACCCTAATTCTCCAAACACCACCTTGGTAAAGACCTTGAAGTTTCAACCAAAACAAGCAAGAAAGGAAAAAGGGATAAGATCACAAAGCCTTTAATTAATCCTAGAAATGTACTTGAACTGGCTTAATTTCAAATGGGAAAGTCAGCAACCATCAAAACTCAAGGTTAAGAAGAACAAAACTACAATTTGAAACTAGTCAACCACACAACAAGCTTAGAAAATCAAGACCCAAACTGCAGGTTTGGTTGATTCAAACAAAGGCAAAGTATCAAAACATGTCTCAATACAATGAATCAACAAAAAGGGGGAAAATCCTAAAGAGACAGAATCAACAAAATCAACAACAAAACCCAAGTAAGATATGAGAAGTTAATCCTAAATTCACAAGAAAAACAATCACAAAAAAAGGGGAAAAATCAAAGATGGGTATAGATGATTCACTGTCTTTAGGTCCATGGAAGTCCACATAAAACTCTTGCATGCTATCATTGATTGTTTCCACCTTGTAATCACTCATCATCCTGAATCAAAATCAGCTCAGTCAAAGAAGAAAAGGGTAAAAGGGGGAAAAAGGGTAGAACCTAAAAGAGGAGAAGGATGAAACAAAACAAAGAATCCAATCGAAAAGCATGAGAAATTGGGAAAAAGAAAAAAAAAAAAGCTTACAGTTTCATCAAATCCATTTCACGTCGCTTGCTTGGAGAAGACATGGTTATGGAATTGGATTGAGAAGAGGGGAAGAGGGTAAGAGAAAGTGGAAAGGAAAGGAAAGGAAAGGAAAGGAATGAAGCGATAGGAAGAGGGAATGAAGGCTTTTTCTTACCCGCAAAAGCGGTTCAGACACGGAAGTAGTGATTCAAGCTGTATCCTTTAACATGTAAAAAAGAAAAGAAAAGATATAAAAAAGAGTCAAATTTGTTGCCTTTAAACATTTTTTCAAAAGGGTTAATACAGAAATTTAAAAGAAACCAATGGAACTTTGAAGGGTTTTTCTTGAAGCTAAGGAAGAATTTAGAGATGTTCAAGCCGGGAACCATTGGCGTCTTCAAAGTTTTGAGTTTAATTTTCAAAATATTATACATTTATTTTGTAGTTTAATTTTATTTGGTTTTTTATTTTAAAAGCCTATATTTTTATTATTTATTTTTAATTTCTTTTATAAAATTCTTGAAAATATTTACTAAAAATTTCAAAAGATTTATCGAAATTGATTGAATAATAATTATTATTAATTTTTAAAATGTCTTTTAAAAAAAATTAGGATTTATATAACCTTACCTTGTAAAAAAAATAACTAATTACTAAATTTATGGCTGATTTTAAAGAAACTTCACATGGTCAATACATTAATAACATTTAATTATAAGTTTAATCACACAACTTTCTTTAAATCACAATAATTTAAAGAATGGACTAATTTTAGTATTTATTTCGAAAGTGCCATTTTTGTTTCTCATTCGGTAGTTAAATAATTTTCTATAAATCATGGTTTAAGAAACAATTTCTAATTGTACTAAAAAAGAAGATAATATTTAATTTATTTTAGTTTTTTAAGTGTGTATATTTTTCTTGAATTCTAATTGGTTTTTTCAACTTTCAAATATTATAATTGTTCTTTAATTTTTTCTAAAAAAATAATATATAGGTGTAGAGAATTGATCGCAAGTTGTAATTAATTAAATTATATTCATTTTCACGTATAAAAAATTATGTTGATTGATCACAAATTTAATATAAAATCTTTATTTAAAAAAATATATATTTTAAATACATATATACAAATATAGTAAAAATATCATAGACTATTAGTAAGAGATACCAGTGAACACTTATCGATGCTTATTTGCATCTAACATAAACAAATGATAATAGTATCGACATTTGTTAGGTATAATTTGTTGTTTTCGTAAATAATTTTATCTATTTTATTATATTTGAAAATCACGATATTTATTAATAACAATTTAGGGATAATTTTACAAAAAAAACCCAATGGTAATGTGAGCATAAAAGGAGGCAATATTGCAAAGCTATAAGGCCACAAAGGGATACAATACAAAATAACAAAATCTAAAATCAAATAAAAAAGAAAAAGAAAAAAACTCACACACACACATATATATAATCTATTTGTTTATTATTTTATAAAAAAAAGATAGAGTTGTTTAAAGAGATGAAGGATTGGAAGAAGCTTTTATATATATATATGTGTGTGTGGTCACAAACTCAAAATAAATTAATTGTAGACCCATGTGAAGAGATTTTTAAAATCTTAAATCTTATCCTACCTCATCAAACTTTTACAATATTTACTAATTTAACTCATTTTCTTTTCAAAAAATAAAGTTAATAAAAAAATTGCAAAAAAAAAAATAAAAAATGAATAAGCTAATTGAATTAAAATAATACTATATGTATGTATATTGGCATTTAAGAGTTTGTATATGGGGTAGTATCATCCTTTTTAATTTACAGAAAACATTGAGAAAATGAAGATTTATTTATTTTTTATTAAAAAAATGATTTTCAAATAAAATAAAAGAAACACTAATTTCTTTTTTAAATGTTAAAATGTTTAGGGTTTTAAAAAAAAAAAGGCTACTTAGGTTTCTTGATTAGGAGATTCATGAATGTTCAACTTTTGTGGTTTACAACAAAACAAAAGAATCATTATTATTTAGTTAAAATTTTAAAGTGTTAAATTATCATATTAATTATTTATTCTCTAAGTTACAATGATTGTCCTAAACTTTTCTTAAAATTAATTATTACAAATATATCCCATATTAAAATAAAGCTATAATATTGAGAGGATAAAATGACAAACTAATTTTAAAATTAAATCACACTTAATCCAAATACAACTCAACAGTTCAATTTATTAAATCATATCCGATCAATCAATTAATAAGTCAAAAGTTCAAATATCTCTATTATTCGAAATTATAATGGTGGATAGAGATAGAACCATGTATAAAGAGTGAAGCTTAAACTTTGATCTAGTGGGAAGGAGCTCGGACCGCTTAGAACTATACTAAATTTGTCGGTGGGTTCGAAGGTCATTCCAATATCATCAAATCAAGCTCATTTTGGTAGTTTAATTACTATATGTTTATAAAGGTAAAGTTTTGAAGTCACAAGTAACTTCAAATTAGATTTAACATCGATAGATTTTGTCATATTTTGTAAAAAAATTTCTTTGTTATAATTACAATTACCCATTTCAACGTTTTATTAGTTGTCTTTTTAATCTCGAGAGGTTAAATTATAGGTATCTTTTAAAAAATATAATAAAACTTTAAAATATTTATAGAGCAATTTCGAAAACGATATGTCCACAATAAAAAATATTAAAAATACTCATGTAAACAACATGGTACACGATCATTTAGATTTGACTATGGTTTTGTACACAACTGTTTAGATTTGTTACACGATTGTTTAGATTTGGCTATACAATTATTTAGATTTGCATTCTTTTTTGCATTTTTCAACATTTTCTACACATTATTTTTTTTATACACGATCGATTAGATTTAGATATTTTAGTAGAAGATCTTTTAGATTTGACGAAAATTAAAAAATTCAGCTACAAAGTTTCGATTTTGTTTTAAGTAATGACAAAGTTTTAATACTAATTAATACCTTATTTATATTTAGAATGCTATGATCTTTAATACCATATAATGAGAGAATGTCTTTCTTTTTACTTTATGGAGATTTTTTCCGGGGAGAATATATCTTACGAGAAAAGATAATTGAATAGAAATGTAGAAATAAAAATCAATTGAAAGGAAATAATTGACATTTTTGGGATTGTACACCTGAAATTATTTTATAATGGAATTAGATTCCACTTTCTTTTATTTATTTAGCATAAGCTAAACACGGATTATGATAATTCTAGGTCATTGCGTAGGCAAATTTAATATCACTTTATCTTCTTGAAAATAGAGAGTAATTTTTTAAAATAATAGTATGGAATGAAAATGTAAATTATCACCATTTTCTTTTTCACAAAAGATAGAAGATTGGCCATTGCTAAAGCTTTGTTTAGATTCACAGATTCCAATAATATTCTTGAAAGGTCTAAAGCGTACCAATTTAGACCTTAATTGATATACAAGTTGTATGCTTGAAAATAAAGCAAAGCTAAGACGTCACGTTCACTCCAAATTAAATAGGTTCTATGTTACAAAAATGACTTCTTTTTCTTGGAAATATATTGAATTGCAATACAGGAATAAGTTGAAAGAGTTATTGAATGTTGTGGATAAAATTGTTACGTACAAATTTCCAAACGTTTTCATTAAGACGTTCTTTTAGTTTTAAGACGAGAGCTCGGACTTTTGACTTAAAAAGAATGATGCAATTGACATAAAATCATTCTATCGTAAAGTGAATTTATGTGAAGGACAACGACTATTCTTTTCTATATGGGACATAAATGAAGTTAACACATACCAAACAGGATGAACATTAAATGGTTTGTCACGACAAGGTTGGTAAGTTTGAATAAAATAGTGTTGCAAGCTATAAAAAGCAAACTTACAAGAGTCAGCTTAAAAAATACACATACTTAAATGATAAAGTCGGTTTTTATAATTTGAAGAAACTTAAAATTCAGTGACTATGATTTTGATAAAATCTCATGAATAGTATCTATAGCTTAGTCAAACCCTAATTATAAATATAAACTATTAAGACTAGATTTATTTTTAAAAAGGAGAAGAAAAAATGAGGGAGTAAAATTGAAAAAAAGAAAAAAAGAAGCTAAGATAATTTGCAACAAAGGACCTAGAAATATTTAAGAGAAAATGAAGAATTGCTATTCTTTTTTCTTCATTTTAATTCCATTTATGACAAATAGTAACAACCCTATAATAAATGGAAGTAAAATGAAAAACCAAGCTCAAATATAACTATATTTCCACAACTGTATTTACATCCTCCCACCAAAAGAAAAAAATAAAAAAGAAGAAGAAAAAAGCATTCTCCCAGTTTCCCCCCCATTCTATGTTCAGAAAACAAATTCACACAGAAAAGTGCAATCAGGAATGAACAACTCATTAATGAAAGAAAAAGAAAGAGAGAGAGAGAGAGAGAGAGAGAGAGAGAGAGAGAGAGAGAACAACTACTGGACGCAAAATCACGAAAAGACTTTATAACCTATACTTTCAACTTTACTTTCAATACGAGAAAAACACTTGCCTGACTTTCTTGTTCCCACTAATCAATTGGAGAGCTAAAAACCATTTCCTGCATTTCAGGAGGAGATAATTACGGTATAAGATGATTAACTAGTCAATTCTAAGATACTAATTAAATACCAATTAATCTTAATTAACAACTAAACAAATACTAAACTGAAGTACATGAATACTAATTATCTTCTAATTCCCTACGTCCAAAAATAGGTCCTTGTTAGTGCACTACGAGAATTAGATTCTTTCTCGAAATGGTGCTAAACTAACTATAAAGCAAAGTTGTATTAGGATTTAAGAGGGTTATCAATTCTAAGGGGGGAATATTCGAAATTGACATGTTGAAATTATTGTGTGCCAAATAATATAAAAAAAGTAGTGTTAGGTTTTAGAAGGTGGAATGTCTAATGTTTTTTTCGTAAGTGATAAATTTAAAAAAGCATAAAGTGACACACACCTGATCGCACACAGGACAGATATCACTTCTTTCCATCCATTCCAGAATGCATGCAAGATGAAAATGATGTTCGCATTTTGTGGTAAGTTTTGGGTTCTCTCCATCATATTCTGCACAAAACAACAGAAAGTGATGAGTAGGTGACTTGTAAATCCAAGCAATTAAAATGGAACGTGCAGCTTGAGAAAGCACTTATGCGAAAACTTGTTAGTTTAAACAACTAAAATGTCGGACATTGGCAATGGACATATAAGAGGTTTAATAAAAGTTCAATGGGTTGGTGGGTTGGTATAAGGCAGCTAAACAAAGTTTTGACAAAACTTCACCTTCCAAACAGATGGGGCAAACATCCTCTTCTTCAATAGGTAGGACAGCAGATTCTACACCCTTTGAAAGTTCAATTTCAGATTCCTTTAATGTGTTCACTTCAAAATCTGTATGCTTCTTGCAATCTGATTCATCGACGCCTTCACATTTGGCTGATGCTTCGCGAGTGTTTATGCATGCTGTTTCTTGAATTGTGTTGGAATTTGCTGTCTGAGCTGCAGCTTCATTCTTATAGCTGCCAATTTCTTGAGCCACAGGTGGAGTAAGTGGACTTGTTAAAACAACATCATATGGCATAGGCAATGGAGGTGATCTATATGTGTCCGGAATTGATGTATCTAGATTTGTATCAACTAAAAGCCCTGTTGAAAATGCTCGGGGAGTTCTAAGTGGAGATGACAAAGGAACATGTTCCTCCGATGCTCTTGGGTACTGCATCAAAAGTTCAAAACTTAGATTCATATAAACTGAGATTTCAGCAAGGAAGTTGACAATGGAAAGAAAATTTTTCCACCATGATAGTTAACAAAACCATAAACCTCGACCAGTCCTAAGTTCAAATAACAGAAACTATAGCTTTCGGATGTATTTGCTAGAATCACTTAAATTGAAATTTGCAACTTACATGATCTATTCAAATTTAGTTCACAAGCATCTCCCCTGATAACACCCAATCTAAGTTGATTTATGCTAAGGAAGATGACTACTACAGCCGACATAAAGATGCTGAATTATACCAAATAATGTACAGAATTACTTTTCAGAATTCACTCTCGAGTCTCGCGCTACAATCAATTTCAGTTTTAGCATCAACCGATGTTACTTACATTAATCGTCACACCGGAGCATAAAATGAAGAAATAAATACTAACATAATAGTAGCCTGGTGCAATATTTGA
Source organism: Cucumis melo (assembly GCF_025177605.1). Taxonomy (NCBI): domain Eukaryota; kingdom Viridiplantae; phylum Streptophyta; class Magnoliopsida; order Cucurbitales; family Cucurbitaceae; genus Cucumis; species Cucumis melo. The sequence goes on from NC_066865.1 coordinate 23,580,761, forward strand.
TTCTGTTCCTTTCGAAGAACAGCAGCAGCAACCTCCCATTTCAGCTTACTTATCTACAAGACACACCAGAAGACCATTGGTAGTAGTCGCAATGTCCTCAAAATTCTACAGACTCTCAACCCTGATACAGAAAACATTATAAATCAATTTGACTGCGAACATCTTTTGAGGAAAGACACATGAAGTTCATGAAAAATCAAAAACTTCATTAGGAGACAGGACAGGTCTACAAGTGTATATGACAAAAGATAATTGAAAACGTGATCAGAGAATCACAGATTAACAAAAGCTAGTGGCAAATATGATGAAATAATCATAAATTATCCTTGGAAGAAGCAGTGAGCAGAGTACACCGCGACCTAGTTTACACTCAATATTGGAGTTGAAAATCTCATTAAGAGTTAAAACTAGAACCTAAACAAGGAGCAAACACAAATGATATTTGTTCATATTTTTTTTATTAGTTTTGTCGAAGGAAACAGGAATGTTGCCAGACCGTAAATGAAGGAAAGGCCAAAAGAAGTTCAATAAAGCATGAATCTGCGGGGAAAAGCCATTTTCAGCTGAAGTATTCAGCTCCCATAGCTAGCTAAAGAGGAGCATTACAATCTTGAAACCTTCATCCTTTAGAGGATCAAGTGAAACTAAAAGAGGAAGAAATTAATTCTAAAGAACAAATATAGCCCTAGTATAGACAGATTCATCTTCAATTATCCATTATGAATCTCAAGAACTCTAAAATGAAATCACACAATATATCCATCTATCTTACCAAAACAACAATGAATCCAATAAAGCAAACTAGACCAGCGTCAATGCAAAGAAGAACTCAAGCAATAACATGACAACAACAAAGTAACAAGAAGCCGAAAAATTCGTATTCTCAATTAAATACCGATAAAATTCCAAACGGATGCAAACAAGTAAATCAAACAAATACATAATCAAAGTAAACCTACAGACCGGAGAATCCAAAACCACCTCAGCTCCAAAAAAATCAATACAAACAGCCAAATAAACTCACGAATACATATTTTAGCTTCTGATCAACCAACAGTCACCAGAATCAAATTGAAAAGAATAACAGATATATAGTCCTGGAACTAAAACCTTACCGGTTCACGCCGAACTCAATCGATTCGTAAAAAAGCGATTGAGAATTGAATTCAAATTGAAAAAAAAAAAAGAAAAGTCACAGCTCGGTTGACTCCTTTTCAGAACGCTCCTCTTTCGGTTCAGGCTATGGCAGGGAAGCAGAAAAGGCACAGAAAAAGCTTCTCTCTCTCTCTCTCTCTCTCTCTCTCTCTTCTAGAGAGAGAGAATGTTTTGGTTTGTTTTCGTGCGCGAGTACGACTCTCCACTGAGTATAAAGGTCAGGAGGAGGAGGAGAAGAAGAATCAAAAGTAAAACAAACAAAAACGATTTGATAAATTAATAACAAACAAACAGTCTTCCTTGAGATCTTATTTTCTGTTTGGATGAATGGAAAATCAAACTTTTGGTCCTCTAGGTTTCGGTCACCGCCGGAGAGTGAAAGTTCAACTTCTAACGGCCGCCGCTGGAGGACTCAAAATTCGGCTCCCATATCAAAATGGAATAAATTGATATCAATTTTGTTCATATCTTGAAGAAAACGTGTTTGGTTTAGGTTTATTTGATTCCATTTATTTTTATTTTTATTTTTATAATTCTTGAGTTTTGAATTTTAGTTATTATCCAATAAATTTCCTAAGCTTAGCATTCCCTAAATTTAAAATTTAATCAAACTAATAAGATTTCCAAACAAATTGATATGAATTTTAGTCGGTTAATATATGATTTCACATTAATTTTGTTTGGTTTAGTTTAATTGGGTGAATTAGGAGACGTTTGGTTTCACTATGCATAGTCAAAATTTAAGTCATTTGGGGATTTTTAGTTTATAAAATATCATAATTTTATTTTGGGGAATTTAGCCTATAAAATATTATTATTGTGTTGTTATATTAAAAATAGATAATTAGTTTGAAATAATAATCATAAATTAATGGAATGTAAATCATATCATGCAGATCAAGTTAAGATTTGACATTAAATTAATTAAAATTGCTAAATATATATAAACATCATTGAGTTGTTAAGATATTTATTTGTTTTTTTATATTCAAAATTCAAACTCCATTATTATTGTGTTATTATTGTGTTTGTTGTGCTAAAAATAATCAGCAATCGTAGTTTGATTCAAGTCAAGTTATTAGAGTGTTTCTCAACCTACTTGTTAAGTTGATTCGAGTATGTCGTTTTTGAAAATTGTTTAAATAATTTTTTCATAATGATCTCCTTTAGTTGAAAATTATTTTCTTTAACTTCGACATGAAATTTGAAAAGAGTGGTTAGAGAAAATAAAAAATACATATAGATAAGAAGTTGGTCTCTTCTCTTTTAGAGAATAATTTTTTCATAATGGTCTCCCGAAGTGTTGAATGTAAAAGTTAGTGCAATTAGGGTTTCGATATTTGAATCTGGAGGGTATAGTGTTTTGATCGTATTGGTTAGTTGAGGGCGGTATGACTTTAATTGGATTTTATAGTTAGTTGTTGAATGATAGAAGTTAATTAGGTACATAAGAGATGGTTAAGTAGCAATAAGTTTCATAAAGGGAAATAAGTTTTGTGGGTTTGGATCTTTGTGTTATAAAAGTGTTGGATTATGTTTCCTTCCCCCACACTCTAAATGGTCAATGCTGCATAATTAATGATGGCAAGATCTAGCAATTTTGGATTTTCATCATTTCTCTCATATTCAATTATCATTAAATGGCTTTGGTGTTTGAAGTTCAGAACAGATATGATTTAATGTTACATTATTAACTTTACTCTCATTTATTAACTATTTACGTGATCTTATTTGGTAATCATTCTATTTTTTTTTTAATTCTGATTTTGTTTTTCTGCTTTTAAGAAATAAAATGTATTTTTTAAAGTTTTTTTTCTTCAATTTTCCTTCCTAATTCTAAAAAAAAAAAGAGTTAGATATCTGCTTTTAAAAAATTAATTTTTAAAAATAGAATAGTTTTTTATTTTATATATATATATATATATATTATAAATAACATAAAACAAATTGGTTATCGTTTGGCCTTTAGTTTTTTAACATCATTTCCGATTCTAAATTTCTTGTTTTGTTGTCTACTTTTTAGTTTTTACAAATGTTTTAGAAAACATGTCAGGTTTTGAAAATTAAAAAAAAATCAATTTTTTAAACTTTAACTAAGAATTTGAGATTCTTTATTAAGGTAAGGTAAAAACTATAATGAGAAATTGAGGAAAACATGTTAAATTTTAAAAAACAACGAAAATCTTAAATGTTGACCTTTTCCAAAATACCAATACTTCTTAGCTTTCACTTCAAGTTATGCCTCAAGTATTACCAAAGCATTGCATATTAAATTTATTCTTCTAACTTAGACTTAATAATAGAGGGAAGAGTAAAATTGAAACTTAAAAAACATTTTAAAGAAATAAATTTCTAATTAACTTAAAAGAATAAATAATGTATGAAAAAAGTACGGTCTATAGTAGGAACAGTTCAAAAGAGTACATATCAATTATTATTAACGCGGTCAGATAAGCTATAAATGAGTAAATATTTTATAAAATGCTCTAAATAAAAACTTGTAAAAGAGATGATAAAATGGTTATCATCAAGTAAAAGAAAACAAAGGAAGGCGAGAACAAAAATGTAAGCAAATGGCTTTTTGGTACCACAACAATTTTCATTGCTCACAAAATAACATTCTATCTTCAATTAGGACTACATTTTGTCTAAACTATATCTTCAACTTCAAATATTTGCAGCAACAAGCTCATAAAATTACACTTTCTTGTAAAAACAAACTCTTGAATCTGAGGGGGGAAAATAGTGAGAAAATCAAAAGTCTAGGCAAAAGCTAGAATTCAATCTAAGTTCAAGAGGGAGGGAGGAAAAAGGATACAAAAAGGCCAGGCAGAAATACCCAGCATGGATTTACAAATACTCAGTGTAGAAAAAGAACAAGAAAAGCACAGTTTTAAATCAATCCTTGAGAAGAGTCTCCAAGGCTTCAAAAAAGAGGGGTGCCATGTCAATGTTTGGGGTTTTGATAGCGCATTTCAGGCCGGGGCTTCCGATAACTGTAGTCAGTTCAATCAAGAATGGGATTCCTCTAGGTATTTTAGTTGAGAAGTAGAAAACGTCCTGGTTTGCATGCTTTCTTTTGGCAATGAAGAACATGTTTGTAGCAGCGAGCCGTTCCAGAACAGCTTCAACATTGGTTAGAACAATGGCAGGGAAGTCTTTGGAAACTTCGTTTGAATCTGGGAGGGATCTCCAAGTCTACAATGGAGGGATTAAAATTGATTAAGACTAAATAGTTAATGGATGATCTGTCCAAATAGACACAAAAAAAAAAAAAAAAAACAGTAATCTAGAACTATGTATTAATGAGTCTCAAACAACTGTTTACCCCAACTACATCATCAGAGCATTATTTCATTAATTGTCCACTTTACTAACTATGGCAGGGCCCTAATCACGTTGAATGTAGCAGAGCAAATACGAAATTATGTAAGGAACTCATCTCCTCTCAAAAGTGGGTTCATTAGTTAGTCGATCTCAAAATGAAGAGAGTTTTGTTGGGTGATATGATAGGAGGAAAAGTATACCAAGGAGAAGTTGAGAGAAAAAGGAAATACAATCAGTACTGGGTATTTTGGGGTCCATTTATAATTTCAAGCGGACCCCGTTCATGATATCTTGGACACTTGGTAGAGGAAATTGGCAGCTGTTAACATGGAAATGGCCAATCAGTTTATACAGGTGAGGGAGAAATTTTGAATAATGAAATACGAAGGGAGGTTTCTATGAAGAAGAATACATCACTGAAGTACTGTTGACTTTCTCCCTTTTTTTTTGATAGGAGCAGGAAGAAACTTATAGGAGGGTTCGGACAAGAGACGTCCAGTGTAAGTGAACGATGAAAGTAAAGTAAGTTCAAAAGAACAGTCTAGGTACTCCAACCTAGAGGGGCCAAAGTCACTTTGACTCTTCTCGATGAATATAAGGGGGTTTGTGGTAATTATCCACTTGTTTAAAAATTTTACATTATAAGTCAATAGTTAATTCTTTCTTAAAAGTTTTTACAGAAAAAAAATGCCAAACTATTTACAGAAATAGAAAAAAAAATTGTTAAACTTCTATCGGTTTCTATCATTGATAGACACGAATAGATTTACACCCGCGTTTATCAGAGATAGACTTGTATTAGTGTAATACTTCTATCAGTGATTCAATGTCTATCTAGGCCGTAAGAAATATAGAAAATTTTGCTATAGTTTTAACTACTTTTCAATATTTAAAAAGCCCCCCTTTCTTTTTCCTATAGGGTTATTGATTTAATTTATCCCTCCTGTTAGTTTGCTCTTTATTTACTTTAAGTACTTTAAGTCTGGAAGTTGTCTAAATCGTGTACCATCTGCTGGCATACATTTAAATTTGTAAAGAGGAGAAAAATGAAAATTCAGACACCCCACAATTTTATAAATAACAGCATTACTCTACCCAGAGTAATGGTTGACCCCCCAGGTGTGCATTCTATGTTCATCAATGGCCTCAAGGAGTAAGCAAAGCAAGAAACCAACATGCCATTTATAATAATCAATACAGGGGAGGAGAAAAAAGGAAGCAGCTGAAAACGTTCATTAAGGCCTTCAACAAAAGATTAGAAGGAAAGAAAAGAAATTGCGACTACTGACTACCGAGTTTACCTCAAGAAAGTTTGCACGTTCCATCCTCCCATCATCAGTGAAGAAAATGTGCATTGGGATTTTATCATTGAAGTACCACACTTGTTGTTGATTGTTCTTCACGGCTACCTGCAAAAGTGAACTTGGGGGACCTTGTGACATATTTTGGAATACCACCATAGGCAGGAGAGTATTTACAGCTGACCCAGGTTGCAACGGTTGAACCTAGATAGTAAGAAAAAAAGTTAATTTCATACGTGGAATAAACAACTCCACACTGAATAAGTAAATCTACCTGTAAGGGTCCTGCAGCTGCGAGGCCAAAGGTATTCTTGTTAAACTGGATCATGAAACCATCCAATGTAATCTGCGTATTGTTCTCAAACAATAAACTGTAAAATACTTGACCGTCCACTCGTGTGAGCTGTGCACTAATTTGTAAGCCTTGGGCAGCAGATGCTGGTAGAAGAATGGGCAAGGGAGGGCTGCAGGCCAGAATACACATTAAGTGCGAGTTACAAAAGTCACTAACGCATCTTTACATTTGTCATCCATACTCATACACTTTGTTTTTGTCTTTCATTTTTATTTTAAAAATGAAAATGATCATTGCTGTAATCAGAAACCTTACTTGACTGTTTACAATACTTATTCACTTGCAATATAATTATTTCAGGCACTGCTTAAGAGTCCTAGACCAAGAAGTAAATGCAAACTAGCCTCAATTTGATGTATACCCAGCAGATAAGAGAGTATCGGTTTTGACTTACCCAGCAGGAACAGCAGACTGATCAACGGGGGCAGTAGCACTGTTATCCAATCCAATCAAGTCTCCAAGTAAATCCGGAACTGAAGCTGGAGGTGGAGGGGAAGCTGAGCCAGGGGCTGTTCTCTTTTGTACGGAATAAGGTGCATCTGAAGTAGTTGGAGGCGATGCACCACCAGCCTGCGAAGGAGATTCTGAATACCCTGCATCACTTCCTTCAGGATAATCTTCTTCATCTGTTTTCTGAGCAGTCTTTGCACGGGTCACAAATGCTTCAGGGGGCTTGTGATATACAGAGGATAATGTGGCAATATTGGCAAGGAGCTCATCTAGGAGTGATGAATCAAGCAGATTTGAATCATCGCCAATTACAGGCTTCTCCGCAAGAACCACATCCTTAGCTGCCTGCAAAATAGAAAATACTGGAAAACTGAGATTCATGTAACCAGCTATCAAGTAGTGAAGAGTGAGATAGGGTTGGCGGTATTGATCCTAATAAGTTTTATTAAAAAAATAATAATAATAATAATAATAAGAACAATATTATTATTATTATTAAAAATAATCATTACATATTACTAATTTTCTTCCAGTCATATATACTTGAGGATGGATCTTTAAAAACTAAGCCATGGTTCTGCCCCAAAAGTCTTTAGATTATTGTTAAACAAATGGCCATACTTTTGATGTTAAAATGACAGTGAAGCTGAAAATAAATGATGGGCATAGTGCAAACCTCAGGATCAGTTGATAGGAGTCGCCAGTAGATATAAGCACGGTCCCGCAAATCAGGATTGTCAGTCTCCACAGTAGCATTGTTCAGAACAGCCTGTAAACAGACATGAAGTAATGTTTATTGGGTTGATATCTAGGGACTAATAAAGTGCGCCAGACAATTTCAAAGTTCTACCATATTTTCATTTTATTAGAGAAAATTGACACTGGTCATTGTGCTCACAGACTGACAATGAAGGAATTAGTTAATAAAGAGATACCAAATAGCCATTGGATACTGAAATTCCTATGAAGCAAAACAATTGATTACAAACAGATTCTTCCATGTGATTGCAAAAGCACATGCATAATTGCTGGAGGCAAGAACTCCTAGACACGTGGAAACTAAACTCATTTGAGGTTGTAACTAAACGGCATAACCTGTGCTTCACCAATGCATTTGGAAATTGAAAATTATGCTGGTAAAGAAATGACCTGAATCATCTGCTGTGGTCCCTCAGTTGGCTTCTTAAGGAAAAGTTTGACGGTTGCAGTCAGCAATTGAAGCTGGACTTGTGCAGGTTCCTCGGGGAAATTCTCCAAGAAGCTTTCAAGAAGTTCATCAGCATTGTCAATCCTCTCCGCATATTCTCCAATAATCCAGATCATTGATGCCTTGAGACAGAGAGGTAAACATAAGACAAAAGTATGACTTCAAGAGACTGAACCACTTGCTTTATAGAAATATAATTGCACCATAATTACCTTGGCTTCCGGCTCATCCAACGTGTCTAAGCTTTCACAAAGTGTTGCAATGATGGACTCATAACTGTAACAGAATAAAGATTCACATAAAGCCAGAATGATGAAACAATCATTCCATCAGTGAATGCATAGTTGAAGGAATGGAAAAAAAAAAAAAAAAACACTTACGTGTTGGGATATCTTCTAAAAATATCCTTGATAACTATAATAGCCTCTTGAACCACGTAGTTCACTTTAATTTTGATCAACTCGAGCAACACACTTATGCATCGCTCAGCTGCCCTCTCTAGCTTGATTGCACACCTACCAATTGCACGGACAGCTTTTCTTACAAAATCTACATCTACTTCAGTGGCATACTCCTTGAATTCCAGCAGAACCTGAAAACATCATAATCAAAAGGGTGTCAATGTATGTTCTATAAACTTTAATAGACACATCGATAAATAGATAATGCTCATGAAGAATGTGTACCTGGTCTATGTTCCTGTCAGATGCAAGCTTAATCATGATCTCTAATTTTTCCATCTTTACATAAATTGGGTCGTTGTACTTACAGAAGAAAACCTACACAATGGAGAGAAAGCAAAAAAGGGGAAGTAGTTGTAAGCTTCTAGAAAACTGGCAACACTCATCTTCCTGTTAATTTTACATCCATCTTTATTAAAAATTACAAGCTAGCATCATGGTAGCAAAATTATCACCGACCTTAATTTCATGTGCGAGAATGGTAGGGCGTTTTTGTACTATAAGGTTAATATTTCGCAATGCAACATATTGTATCTCAGGTTCTGCCGAAAGCAAGGTAACGAGAGGAGGAGCCATCTTTTTGCAAAGATTTCGAACTACATCAGTGCTAGTGATCAGTTCCATTTGTTGAAGAATCATCTATCAAAGCAGAAAGTAGAAAAAGAGATCCAAAATATTAGTTAGGTGAAATAACTTAGACTTCTCAAAACCAACGGCGTCTATATGGTGGAGAAACATATTAACCTTCACAGCTGACAAAACAACAGCACAATTAGCATGTTGTAGCCGTGGAGTAACTCTCTCCATAATATTCTCTGCTTCACGAGCATCCTCTGCTTTGTATCTAGAAAGTGCGTCCAGTATAAAAACTTGACCCCATCTGGAGAAAAAAGTCGGGTTACAGTAATTATTTTCAGGGAGAAAAAAAAAAAGATAACACTTGAAACAAAAAATACAGCAGAAAAGAACAGTCAAAGAATATCTTCCCCACAAAAAATGTAGATGCCATTATCATTCTAGCTCCACGATGATGGCATTAAGAATTGTCATTCAGTTTGAGTTTTGTGTGGAATTGGGACAGTTAGACTATGATTGTGGAGTTACTCTTGAGTTTAACTATTCAAGAAAAGCAAAGTTTTGCAGCATGTTAGTTTCATTGCTATTTTGTAGGGCAAGAGAAACAAAAGATTTCCTAAAGAGGTGGTGTGGTCCGTGTGACAAAGTTTGGGAGGTTGTGAGGTTTAATGTCTCCTTGTGGACATCGATCACTAGGACTTTTTGTAATTATGATCTTGGTTTGATTTTGGTGGATTGAAGTGCCTTCTTGTAGATTTGTCGTTTCGGAACTCCTTTTGTTGGGTTTGTTTGTTATGCCCTTGTATATTCTTTCGTTTTAATCGATGAAAACTTAGTTTCTTAAAAGAATACAAAAAACAAACATTAAGAAGCATTGAGGTATGTCCTTGCTACAAAAATACAAAAGCCAGCCAACATGAGCTTAGCTCAACTGGCACCTGTATGTACCCATGAATAAAAGGTCTTGGGTTAAAATCTCCTCACCTCTGCGTTTATTACAATACCTTTCAAAGAAAAAAAATGCAAAAGCCAGAATGATAATAACATTACTCCCCAACACAATGTCCACAACTAAATGTAGCACATAAATCCAGAGACTTTGTGATGTTTCTAGCACGTAATCATGTAGATAGCATTCAATTGTGTAATTTAGTGAAAAAATTTAGAAGAGATAAATTTTCTTATATCCTATTGGGTCAGAGTCTTCACAAACAAAGCAAAGCAGCACTTACTCAGTACACTCATTCAGAGCTGTGAGAAGTTTTGACAGCGTGTGACTTGTGATCTCAAAGATGGGTCTGCTACTATTCTCCTGTATCTCAGCAAGAGCAGCCACAGCATTTGCAACAACCATTGGATTGTTGTCTGATATCAAGTCTTTGAGAGATTCCAAAAAACCTCTGTCCTCAACTAACTCGGCATTTATATCAAAAAGTTTGGCAACACAGATGGCAGCTGTCTTGCGGACATAAGGGTCATCGTCCTGTCAAAACGTTAAAAAGAACCAAAAGATTAGATACTGGAATAAAAATCTAGAACCTTGAGTGAGAGAGAGAGAGAAGAAATCAAGCAAAGCCTAAATTAAGAATCAGAAAGAAATACTGAATTTAAATAGCAAAAAGTATGAAAATGAGCCAAAAGTAAACAACCTTAAGGCATCTCTGAAGAGGATCGCACAAGTATTCTGTAATTTTATCCACACGAATGCATCCCATTGTCCTTACAGCTAAAGCACGAATTAAAGGATTTGGATCTTGTGAATCCTGCAAAAATAGACATTAGAAAAATTTGTCCTAAAATTTCCTAACAAAAAAGAAAGTCAGATGCATGATGAGTTTCATTGCCCATATATCTATTAAGTATTTAAATAAAATACAGTTAAATACAGATCAAGCAGATTAACTTCAACAATCAAGATTCATTTATCTATGCAGACGAAGATTAGCTTCAAAAATCAACATTCATTCATCTATGCAGACTATGGTCAATTGATATAGAACTTTCTGGATGTCAGGTCCCCATATCCTAGACCTTCTACAACCCTCAGTCAAAAGCTATCACAAAATTCAATTTCTGTTAAAGAACAGGAGTTCTTCTAAGTTGGATTATTTTTCTTAAAAAATGGACTAGTTGCTTTCTCCCCTGGCTGGTCAGTATAAATTAACTGTCTGTTGACAGCAAACTGTTTGCTATCTCAATGAATGGAAATCAGAATATCATCAATTCAAAAAGGCTGGTGACACAAACATATGGAAATTTCATAGGTATAGGTTCCAAATATTATGAACTCCCAAAAAAAATATGATAGGGAAACAAGAAAAGATGAAGAGCCTCCATCTCTCGTGGATCAATTCTTTGCCACTTTTTCTTTTTTGTCTTTCTTTTTCACATTCACGAATCCTTCAAAATACCAAGTTTTAGAGCAGAAACAAATAGAGAACCAAAATTAAGCAACTTTATAAAATAGTAATCTGTTTCTTTGCAGTTCCATAAGTATTATATCTCAAATGGGGTAGGGATTTGAAGTTATGACCTCTGAAAAACTAGAAATGACTCGACTTCTAAGTTATGCTCATGTTTGTATGAGGTCCCAGTAAATCACTTGACTCCAGTATACCAGAAATAAAGATAACAAAATTTGGCAAAAGGCAGAAGTAAAAAAATTTCAATACATACTTTCACAAATGTGTTCACGGCAAGAATGGCTAGATCGGGCTGGCTTTTAGCATAATTTATTAGATACAAGTAGACCAGCTTTTTCAGCTCTAAATTTTCAGTCTGCATACAATTTACAACATCTGTGAAAAGTGATGACACATCCTTCCCAACCGTCATTGCAGCAATGACCTTTTTAACCGCATCTTTCCTTTTATCCTGCAAAATGTTTTAAACGCTACTTCTGAGTTCCAATGAGAAACACAGTTTAATTTAAAAACAAACACATTTTTTCTACAATCAAGACCAACTTTTAGAGACACTTCACGTCAAAAGAAAACATATTCTATAGAAGGAGTTTGATCCAATAAACCGCTAAATCAATCCAAAACCTGAAGCTCGTCATAAAAAATCGAAAATCTTATGAATGTCCCGTTCAACTCTCTTAACTATTAACCACATAGAACCAGTCAGTTCATTAGTTATACTAAGATGATTGGAAATGCTTTGCTGATTGGAAATGAAATGTAGAAAATAAGAAACATAAGCAGCGTTAAGCTTTCAAGCTGCTTTCGTTTGCTTATCGTCTTAACCTGTATAGACTTGATAGCCAGCATCTAAACTAACATTGAGTCATATAACAATCAACAAATTCACCACCACACGTTTTTCCTATAGCATCAAAAGCTCTTTAATGAACACACTGAAGGTCGTAATTCAATATATTCAGATACTATCTTTGACAACAAAGATAGAAAACCCCAAACCCAACAGATCTGCGACTAACCCATTAAAGACGAACACCTGAACTAATAATCAGCTGAATTGATATAGATTGCGGATCATGAAACGAATACGTAGACATTGAACTAGCAATAGAAAATTGAAGCAAAAGAGGAGTAAAACAGAGAGATGGAGAGGGGAGAAATGCCTTGTACTGTGAATTAAGCTCCTCTTTGAGCTCGGGGATTTCACCCTTTTTGGTGGTGGAGAAATACTTGGAGTCATGGCCGCTCATGATTGTGCGTGAGATCCCGAATTTTCAGAGAGGATCAAAAATCAAGTTGAAGAAAAAGAAGAAGAAGAAGAAATGGAAGGAAGGATCGGAGTTCGTCGACAAATGAAGAAGAAAGGAAACTGCTGTGCTTTCTTCGTCTCGATTGCTAGACCAGATGAGATCCAAGCCGGTTTCTCAAAACCGGTTTCGTACTCGTCCACCCCTCAACTTTTTGTACTTTTTTCATTTTGACCCCTTGACTTTTATTTATTTTCGTTTCAGTCCTTTTGTTTACTTGTAAAATAATCTCTCTTCGTTATTGTTATTTTCTTTTTATTGTGGTGTAGGTCCTTTTACTTCTTAATTATTGTAAGTCTAATATTTATCAATGGAGTGATCTATTAACAAAAAAAAAAAAAGTTTTAAATCGGTGTAAATAAAACTTTTTTTATGAGTTCAGCTCAACTAACACTTGAGTGTATATGAAGATAAGAAGTTTCAAGTTTGAATCTCCCATTTCCAAGTATGCAATAATTTAATTAAACATTTGAATTTGAAACGGACCCATAAATATACATTGAGTATGCAATTAAACATCCATCAACTTACTACTTAAAAATTGTTACAAAGAATTTAAAGGTTATTTTCAGCGAACAAAAGTAGTTCTAGAGACTAAATTGACCATTGTTATTAATTTGGAAAAACTATATTTTAGTCTCGTCAGTAAATTTAGAGAATGAATTATTTAATTCCACGATTATAATAATAGATTAATTTGATCATTTAGTTTTCAAGATGTATTTATTTAATTTTTAAATTTTAAAAAATAGATTTATAAAATGATAAATGTTTGATTTTCGAAATAATTATACGATATTTAAAATGAGAAGAGAAGTATAAAGTTATTTGAAAAACATATTAAATCGAAATAAGGGATAAAAATGTAAATTTCTGCCATTATTTTTCTTAAATAATTATATTTTACATTGCAGTTTGTTTAATCGGCGAACAGCCGGAGCGCGAAAGCCGATTCACTATTTAAAAGCCGAGGCGGTTCTTCATTCGACAGTCGGCAGTGTTCTCCGTCTATGGATTCTTCTTTTCCATTACTCTCTTTCGTAAAACCCAATCGCATTTGAATCACACAACAGCCTTTGCATCTCATTTTCAAGCTATGGGACACGGTAAGACCCTGGTGGATTACAATCTTTGTGTTTTTGTTCTTAATCTTTTTGTTGGATTGTTTATATACGTCCACGATAAGATTAGATTTCACGTAGAACATTCAATGTTTCAGGTGACAGAGGAAGACCCAGCAAAAAACCTAAATTCGGCAAGGTATTGTTTGGTTTTGAAATCCATGTTATTTGATAGGTTTGGTGTTTTCTGTATTATATAATAAATGTTGATCAATCGAATACAATTTCAGGAGGATTATAAGAAAGCTAATTTTGAAGATGACGATGTCTATCATCTTGATGATCCCGACGACGACGATCGCAATGGTGAATCTTCGTATATATGTTTCTATTTTCGTGGGCTTGGAGGATGTTTGATTTGATTAATAAATTGCTTTGTTATTTGACTCTATGGAATTTTAGGTGATAAAGAAGTAGGCAAGAGAGATTTTAGCAAATTGGAGTTAAAACCTGACCATGCTAACCGGCCTTTATGGGCTTGTGCTGATGGTCGCATATTCCTTGAAACTTTCTCGCCCTTGTACAAACAGGCGTATGATTTCCTTATTGCCATTGCGGAACCAGTTTGCAGGTAACTTAATTCTATTGAAACAGAAACTAATGGTGGATTCACGCGAAGATTAAGTTATTCTTCATGTCAATATGTTAATGTGAATGATATTCAGGCCAGAATCAATGCACGAGTATAACCTCACTCCACATTCTTTGTATGCTGCCGTTTCCGTTGGTTTGGAGACCGAAACAATCATCGCGGTTCTGAGTAAGTTGTCTAAGGCCAAACTACCTAAGGAGATGATTGATTTCATTTATGCTTCTACTACCAACTATGGCAAGGTGAAGCTTGTCCTTAAAAAGAACCGATATCTTGTGGAATCCCCATTTCCAGAGGCAAGTGCTTGCTTAACTTTGGTTCCCTGTTTAGATTGAAATAAATGGCCTAGTCATTATTGGCAATCTAAATGGTCACTTAATTATTGCAGGTATTGCAGAAATTGCTCAAGGACGAGGTTATAAGCAGAGCCAGAATCATTCCTGAGGTATGGTCCAACACAATTATTATGGATTCTTTGGGCGGTACCTACATCATGTTTTTTGATTGATATTGGAAACTATCAGGATTCTGGAAATGGTGAGTTTACAATTAGCAAAACAGCAGGTGAACTTGGGAGTCGCCATGAAGGATTGCTTAATGAAGCAGAAGCTGCAGCTGCAGCTGAGGAAAGAGAAACTCATTCATTTGAAATTGACCCGTCACAAGTAATATGACTTCCAAACTTTTAATACTGAATTTTAAGAAATGTTTGTCGTTATATTTTGGAACTCAATCAAATGTCAGGTTGAAAATGTTAAACAACGCTGCCTGCCCAATGCCTTAAATTATCCAATGTTGGAAGAGTATGACTTCAGAAATGATACTGTGAGTCTTTCTGTAGCTATATCCTTGATTCCTTGTTTTTTGAATTGTGATCTTGGAAAGAGAATGGTCTCAAATTATTTTAATTATTTTCATATTTTCTATATAATCTGATATGTTATTTGAATATTTACTCCTGAATTTTTTTTAGATCAATCCAGACTTGGATATGGAACTAAAACCACAGGCTCAGCCTAGACCATATCAGGAAAAGAGTCTCAGTAAAATGTTTGGAAATGGTAAGTATCCTTGTTGCATGGTGTCTATATTTGTTTGAACTGCTTGTGATCAAGTTTTTATACGGAATCTAAGCTCCCTATTTATTCTGATTGTCTTTTGGTTTCAATGTGTGTTGAAAGCTTGAAATTTGTGATTTTAGTTCAAGTTTATGGTGATTGCTGAACTCTTTTTTGTTGTTTACTTTCTTATCAATAATCTTCCTATCATTTGTCCTGTAAATTTTGGGCCTCAGGTTCAGTTTAGGTAACTTGTGTTTTTTTCTCCCTCTTTGAATTTTCCCATTATGAATACATGTTTGCAGGTAGAGCAAGATCTGGCATTATTGTACTTCCTTGTGGAGCCGGGAAGTCTCTTGTTGGTGTTTCTGCAGCCAGTCGTATCCGGAAAAGTTGTTTATGTTTAGCTACAAATGCTGTATCAGTGGATCAGTGGGCTTTTCAGTTTAAGCTGTGGTCTACCATTCGAGATGATCAGATTTGTCGGTTCACATCAGATAGTAAAGAAAGATTCCGAGGAAATGCCGGGGTGGTTGTTACAACTTATAACATGGTTGCTTTTGGTGGTAAAAGATCTGAAGAATCTGAAAAGATTATTGAAGAAATCAGAAATAGAGAATGGGGACTACTTCTCATGGACGAGGTAATATGACCGTTTTGTGTTTACATATTGTTTTTTTAATAAGCATTTTTTGTGCAAGTTCTCATCTATTCTGTTTCTAGGTGCACGTGGTTCCTGCTCACATGTTTCGTAAGGTTATCAGCCTGACTAAGTCTCACTGCAAGCTTGGGCTCACTGGTACTTGACATTATGGTCTTATAACCCACTTGGTGTGTAGTTTCTGTTGATACTGAAAATTAACTTTGATTAGTCTATTGCAGCCACACTTGTGAGAGAAGACGAAAGAATTACAGATTTAAACTTTCTTATTGGTCCTAAGTTGTATGAAGCAAACTGGTTGGATCTTGTGAAAGGAGGATTTATTGCAAATGTGCAGTGTGCTGAAGTTTGGTGTCCTATGACGAAGGAGTTTTTTGCTGAATATCTGAAGAAAGAAAACTCAAAGAAAAAACAGGTTTTCTAATTTAAATAAAATCTATTATTTCTTATATTTATGTGCCTCGTGCCTGCCCTATATTAACTATAACATGCTGAGAACTGAGAAGTGAGAACGTTGTTATAGTCGGCAAGATAATATGGATATAACCATTATGGCATATTCTGATTTAAGAATTTTTTTAACAAGGTATTTTGGAATTAATATGTCTGTGTGCCATCAATAAATGTGTGTGGTCTTGTGGTTGTTTCCTTCTCTAATCTTTTGGCTTTCACATTTCAGGCTCTTTATGTAATGAATCCCAATAAGTTCAGGGCGTGTGAGTTCCTCATACGGTTTCATGAACAGCAGCGTGGTGATAAGATAATTGTTTTTGCTGACAATCTTTTTGCACTTACGGAATATGCAATGAAGCTTCGTAAACCTATGATCTATGGTGCAACAAGGTTAGACAAAACTTTTTTGTGTTCAAACAAACTCAACATTTCGTATGTTTGACATTCATAGAATGGATTTTCTTTTTATTTTCCAAATTTGTAGTCATATTGAGAGGACAAAAATTCTTGAAGCATTCAAAACTAGTCGTGATGTGAATACCGTTTTTCTTTCAAAGGTACTTTTCTTCTCTCATCCTTCTCTCTTTCCTTCTCCACTCTCAAATCTCAATATATGACAATAGAAGTAGTAGTAGCAGCAATAACAAGAACAAAAAGAATGAGATATAGTTGGTTTTAGATTTGGGCAATGGATGTGTTTTGTTATATGTTCTTCATTGTCAGCCTGATGGAGAAATAAATATCGGTAAGACAATTTATTAAAATTCATAACACCCAGCCAGTTTTTGTTTCCAAGTAGTTGGCCAATAATCTGCCTTTTATGAATTTTATTGTTACTTCTTATTTACTGGATTGAGTCCAGTCCTTGGAGGCAACTGGGTTTTCGAATGGTTCCCTGATTTTTAACCAATATGAGTGTTTTTCCTCTTCCTTCAAAAAAATAAAGAAGGTGCACTGAAAAATCATGGAAACACAGCCTAGGCAAAGGGATGAGCTATGTCTCCCGAAAGAAACTAGCAAAGGACTGACCAGCTCCAAATCAGGAGGGTTTGAGCTGGGTTATAATTAAAAAAGAAAGGGTATTGTGTCATAGACATCAAAAAGAAGAGTTAGATTCCCTCAGATTTCTTTCCTTCCACAGTTCCCAAAAATCTGGATGGTAATTCTTCTCAAACCTTAGCCTTTTCTCTCAGTTTCCACCCTTTTGAAACTTCAAGAAGCCACTCAATTACAGTATTTGGCAAACACATAGGGAGGTGAAAAGTCTTTAATAAAAGACAAGATTCTCTCCGGGAAGGACACCAGAAAAATAAATGATGAATATTTTGTTGAGTTGATAAACTTTTATAACAAGACTCCAAAGAAAAGTTTTAATCTTCTTACTTCTTAGGTTCATTAAACTTCCATATGATGTCAAGATAATAGTTTTAAGCTTGTGGGAAGTTTCAGTTTGCTCGATGAAAGCCAGATTTTGTCCTAAAAAACTCCAGATGGATGTACCAGTTCAATCTGTCAACGCCATCATCATCCTATGTCACAGCATCGATCAGTCTGACCAAACCAAATCAACTATCAAATTCTCTATCCAAAAGGCCTCCTCTGAAAACAAGGTCACAATTATTAGTCTTTGGATTTTAGCACTCGGTAACCATGGCTTCTTTCTTCAGCGAGTTAAGGTAAATGTCCAAGAAAGATGACCAAAGAAAAGGGCCCAACCACTTGTCATTCCAGGACTGATTCTGCCACCATTTTTAGCTTTGAAATTTATGAAATGGAGGAAGAAATCACTGTTTCTTGTTATCTCAAACCATGGCTTTGCTTTTGAAATGCCCTTAGGTGGGGAGGGAAGTCCAACCTAAGGGGCCACACCCATAAATGCTGGTCTACAGTCTCCCTCCAAAGAGCTTGGTTTTCATGAACAAACCGTTATAGCCATTTCAGTAGAAATGCATTCTTCCTTCGTTTCAGAGAACTAATTCGCCAGCCACTATATTGAAGAGGGCAGAGCCATCCATACTGAATGAAGATTTTCGATCATTTACTTTGAAGTTACTTTTTCACAAATTATTTCTCAAGTTCTTCTTCATAGAGTTTTTCGATCAGTATGACTTTTGAAAGATTACTCTTATTTATTAAGACTTTTAATGAATTGTTTAGTTAGGAGATTTTTTTTCAGGTTATTAATAGTTTGAGGTTGAGATCATCGTCCTCAAGAGTTGAATTGTTTGCTTTTGTTTTATTCAGGTGGGTGATAACTCTATCGATATTCCCGAGGCAAATGTGATCATTCAGATTTCATCACATGCGGGTTCAAGGCGTCAAGAAGCCCAGCGTCTGGGGCGTATTCTTAGGGCTAAGGTTAGAACTACATCTGCAGTTCAATATTTGTGCAGTTTCTCATGTCTCTGTTGAGCAGTTTGTGGGAATTAACTTGCATTTTCAAATGTCATCCTCCACAACAAGAAATTTGTGTACTCTATGACGCTTGGAAGTCATAATAGATTTATTTTTCATTTTCACCGAATGTACCTTGTGCGGAATCATGCATAATTTTCACCTGAGATTGGTGAATAATTGACTGCATATAGTTCTGTACAAGAATACTTGTATCATGCATGGCAGTCAAGGTGGAGAATTAGCATGAGATTCTATTGTAGATTGAATATATTCTTCTATATATCATTTATATAGTTTTTACTGGTCAACAGGGTAAACATCAGGACAGGATGGCTGGGGGTAAAGAGGAGTATAATGCCTTTTTTTATTCTCTTGTTTCTACTGATACACAGGTCGACCGACATCTATTTATTGTTTATCTAAATGGTTTATACGTAGTTGTTTTTCTCTTGGTCTAATGGGATACGTTGCATGTTGAATTTTGATGCAGGAAATGTACTATTCAACTAAACGACAACAGTTTTTGATCGATCAAGGTTATAGCTTTAAGGTAGTATTTTGTCTCAAGCTGAGCTGCACGCTTGTTAATTTAGTTTACACGTTAAAAAGGTTCTTATCCAAATTCTCATTTGATTATCATTATTACTACTGTTATTTAAATTATTGGCTCTTGCTTGGAATTTGTGAGAAGTAGAAAACAAAGTTAAATATTTTAGGACTTTTAGCATTTGCGGCAGATGCATGGGGAAAATTCTTTAACTATTGCAGTCTATAAGTTTTTTCATACAATTTTATTTTACTATTTGCTAGAACATTAGCATTTTAGGAGAACATGTAGTCCATGAAATAAATTAGTATATCATTTAGTGGCATGTGAACGGAAGGAGTACATATTAGGGTAACTCTGAAATTTCCTCGTGTGTGACATTCTTATAAAAGTGGAACTATGGCAGGTCATTACAAGCTTGCCACCAGCTGATGCAGGAGCTGAGTTGAGCTATCATCGTCTTGATGATCAGTTGGCCCTTCTTGGGAAGGTTACTATCGTCAAATAACGTTCATCTTTACTCCTCTGAAAGATATTTTGACATGCTTTTTATGTCAGGTACTGAATGCAGGCGACGATATGGTAGGGTTGGAGCAGTTAGAAGATGATGCAGACCAAATTGCACTTGATAAGGCTCGCCGTTCAGTGGGATCCATGAGTGCAATGTCAGGAGCAAATGGCATGGTCTACATGGAGTACAGGTATCTTATAACAAATCTCCTCCCCGAAAAATTTATGACATACACTACAGATAGAAATGAATTTAGCTTTAGGTATTTTTGATACATTGGCTAACTAATTGTGTGTGTTTCCTTTTCTCAGCACTGGACGGAAGCTCGCTGGTCAAGGGCAGCTTAAGAGCAAGCCCAAAGACCCAGCAAAGAGACATCATCTGTTCAAAAAGCGGTTTACATGAAAGATCGTCATGGCCTAAAGAAATTTCGGCTAATGGAGAGGTAAAGACGCGATTTGATGTTTTGATTTGATCAAATTTTCGAGATGTTAATTATGAGTATAGATAGAAAAGGGAACAGAAAGAAAAAGCGTATATGACAAAGGTTCTGTCTGTTGCTTCATCTCTCTGGCTTTTGGGGGAGAAGAATGGAGGAACTGTATAACTAAAAACCTACCCAAATTAGTAATATTGTATGTATGAGTTTGCTTCACTCCCCACCATCTGTGTTATTTGTGTTGTGTACAAAGGAGTCAAAAAGAGGTAAAAGAAGAGAAGACCCTTTGACATAATAAATATTCTTTGTTATCACAAGAGGTCAATTTGAAAAGAATGAAAGCAAAAAGGAAAGAACAGAACACTATTCTTTTGCACAAGGTAGTCTTTTTATTTTTTATTTTTATTTATATCATCATCATCATCATCAATTTACCTATGTTAGAAATTTTACTAAAATCTCAATAATATATATATATATATATATATATATATATATATATATTATTTATCAAAGGGTCTAAACGGTTATAAATTGTAAAGCTTAAGGAACGAAATTGTCACCTGCTTCATAAAGAAGGGACTAAGTTGATGTGGATTTGAAGGTTTATGAACTAAATTGTAATTGAAGATTAGGGACAATTGTTGTATCAGAATTTTTAATCACCATCATATAGCAAGTATTATTCTAACTTTTTGGAATTAAATATTTTCGTGAGCTATTGACATTTATAACCGATATTACCCAGTTTGTCCTTTTCTTTTTCTTTTGAATTTATAATAAAATTGACATTTTTTTTAAAAAAAAGTTTGGAGATAAAATAAAGTATTTGGAAGTTTAAAAAATAATATATAATAGTAAAAAATGGTTCAATTGAACTTTTTGCTATAGTTTGTGTCATAACATTTTTTTATTAATAAAGTTTTTTTTTTTTTTTAAAGTTATTCAAAAACTGTCTCGGAGATGTTTAATTAAAAAATATTCATAATCTAAATTTGAAGGATCATGTTTGATATTTATTTTTTAAAAATTATTTTAAATGACAATTTTAAGGAAGAAATATTCGCAAACACAAGGAAATAACAATATTCATAAATATTATTATTATTTGTTATTATTTGAAGAAATTTGAGGGGAGATGGCAGAATTTAAACCCTTTATTCTTGAAAGGTGATGAAATTGTAGGTTCCTGTGAAATGACTCAACAAGTTCGTCCTTGTTTGACAAGCCAAGAGTTGACATTGATTGTCTTCCTTTTTTTTCTCTTCTTTCATGTGTGTCGGATCCATGAAATGTCAATGTTTAAGATTTATGACAATTGTTCACCAAGAATAATCCACACACTTTTTTAGACCATGGCCGATGAGACATTCGTGTTTAATTAGTCTTATGAGAAAAAAAAGTTCATCTAGGGTCGAATGCAATACTTTTAATTTTTGGATGTGGAAAATGATTTTAAATGTTTCACGTTTTCATTTTATGGTCGATCGATAAATGAGGACATGTTTGTATTAATTAAATGTTGTAGGATTAAACAGATAGTTCCGTTAAATTATCCGAGACGTGCGTAAGTTGACATGATGAATATTTACATAAATTAACATGTGTTATTATGTAATGGTGTTTAATATTTTATTCATCTTTCTTTTCACAAAATAATAGAAATGTCATTTCATTCGTCTAAATATCAGACCGATAGAAATGTGAAAAATCGTCGCTTTCAATAGTAAATCAATCCTACAATCTCACTCGAACTTATGCTGCAACTAAAATACAATTTTCCATTCATTTTTTTGTTTTTTGTTTTAAAATTAATTTACTTTATTAAAAATTATAATATTAATTATTTACGATGAGATATGAATAATCGCACTATTAAAATCGAGATATTTTTTACAAATTAACCTAAAAATTATTAATCTTCCAACTAAATAATTTTACACGATCTTTTTTCCGAGAAAGATAGTTCGTAAACCCAAACTTTATATTATAGGTACACATGAATTAAAATTCTAAAGTAATTAATAACGTATACGTTAAAAGTGGCCAAATTGTTTGTTAGTGCATGATTTAAACTTTCACTTAGCTCCAAATTTTGATAGTCATTTATTTTTTTCCAAAAAGTTGGGCACATCACAACAACATTATAATGATATTCCAATATCAAAATTCAAGCCACCAAAAACTGTTCCACATTGTTTGTTTGTGCATGTGTATTTATTTAAGAAATATAATTTCTAGTAGTACTACTACAACTTTTTTTTTTTTAGGTTTTTTATTAGATTGAACGTGGACACGAAAGATGAATCAATAAATCTTGTTGTTTTGTTATAAAATCATGAAACATAAAAATAAAACCAACAAAATGTTGTGGAGATATTATGAATGATAAACATTTTAATTTATTCAACTTTTTTTTATTAATAGCTTTTGATGGCCGTGTTATTCATGTTTTTGTTGATATTATTTATGATTGAAATTCCAACACTCTCATCGGATGACATTTTAAATCGTGACCGTTTCAACATTTTTTAATATAATTTTCTTTGTTTATTAATTTGTTTCCTAAGCTTTGATAGATCAATAGAACCCTAGTTAGATTTTTAATTTGAACGAGTTGTAATACTCTGGTCCACAGGACGTCAAGGGAGTGCGCTACCTTTTTTTTTTTTTTTTTTTTTTTCAGTTTTGTTAGAATAGTATTATTTATAACTTACGGTTAAAGTAACTATTTATATGTTCTCCCTTTAATGATTCCATTGACTCCACTTATTAACGACTACCTTCTGCTGTCAACTCCAGTGACCAACTTTAGGTAAACCACCTTTGACACCAAATTCCAGTCACAAACTCACGTTCAACGACCACCTATGTGATTAAATTTGACAATCACTCTAAGACGATCAATTCAAATATTTATTATATTAGTCTTCTTATACAATTATCATTCGTAGAAACACTTCAGATATATAACAAACTACCCAAACTCGTATTTAAAACTATCACTCTAGATATCCACTTTTTGTAAAATAGTGTGGATTAACTTTTTCTTATAACATAAACATTTTCAAATTTAATTTTTCTTTTTTTTAGCTCAAATTCTATTTTTAGTCTTTAAAATCTCAATATTATACCAAAATAATAATAATAATAAAAAGATCCACTAGGGCACATTAATTAGTAACATATAATTTCTCTTTACGTCACCCACAAACACAAAGTAATTAATATGACAAATTTTACAATTCTTTTGGGGTATTGAACTAACAAGTTGGCTTATGACATTCAAAAAAGACAAGAATCTAACCCTCAATTATAAATTATAAAGTTTGTTCCAATTAAAATTAGTTTATTGTCCTCTAAGCTATACCAAAACAACTTTGATATTTTAAAAATAATAAACACTTCAAAAAAAGAAATGGCTAATAATTATTCTATCTAGCTTTGGAAAGTATATATCTTTGTCTCCTACGACCTTTTCTAATCACGAAAGAATACAAATCAACAATCGATAAACTCAAGTACTTCAACCTAAACTTAGCATCTAACTCCTACTATAATACATTTTAATTGAAGTTGTTGACTACTTCCCCTAGCTCTCTCAACACATTCGAAAAAAAATTCTCTCTTTTTAAATACTTTTACAAACTATATAGGTCGAACAGACGTAAATATAGCAATCAAAATCAAAATATTAACATATATAATAATATTTTAATAAAATTTTGTAAATATAGTAAAATCTATCTACGATATAGGTCTATCGTCACCAATATACTTTGTTATATTTGTAACTTTTTTTAAAAAATTATTGTTATACATTCGACTATTATCTCTAAAATTGCTATCAGTCGTTATATTTATACAACTATATGTATGTGTGCATTAATGTTAAAGTCAATTTTGTTTTGTGTTATTTTTTAGTATAAAAAGCTTTAGAGGTTATTTTGGGGGCAATTCAAAAGGTTGTGATGACCAAAAAGAGATTCACTTCAAGTAGCCAACTCATCATGTGCCTATCCCCCACCTCATTGTTGCTCTAATTGCATTAATTAAACATTTCAAACCCTTCATAAAAGTGTTGAAAAAAAGGCCAAACTATATAGGGGGAATTTTCTTCAAACATACCTAAGAGAATATCAAATATTTTAGTACTTAATTAATTCTAACCTATGTAAATATTACATAAAACTATCTTCCAACATAATAATGGAAGAGGAGAACAAATACAATTTGAACATCATGCGATGTTTTTCTTTATAGAAGTGAAATTCGTTAAAAACAAATAATCTAGACGAGAGGACGATACTCAAATCAGGTAGACAAAAATTACAAAGGGCAGAAAACGAACAATAAGGTTACGAGAACGATTATACTTTGCGAAAGAGACTATGTTACAAAACGAGCGACTTCCATTAAATTCGTCCATCACATTCTTCATTGAGAGATACGTCAGTTTAATTAGATTCGACAAATTAGGGATTGAAAGAGAGAAGCTCTTCTAACTTTTTATCTTGGAGAAGGAAGAATAAATACATATATAGTATATAAAGGTAGAAAAATTCAAACCGTCACAAACCTTTTGATCGCCGATCTACTAATTGAGTTATATATACTTGGTTTTGACAATTTTGAATCGTGAGCAATAAAACCTTAATTTGTTAATTATATATATTTTGAATTTGTGTAAAAGGAAGAAGCAAAGTTTGATAGTTGAATTGAGGCATTGAAGTTGACAACCACTCCTAATCCCTAGTAGTGGGGAGGTTGAAGAAGAAGAAGAAGAAGAAGAAGAAGAAGAAATTAAGTAAAATTGGGATTGCAATTAGAAAGAAAGTGTGTTGTAAATTAGTGCTCAAGTCACAACAACAAATTAAAAAGCCAACCTTTATGAATATTTTAATTATCAAAACTATTCCAAACATTACCTTTTTTGTTTTTGCTTTAGTCAACTACAAGCCATTTTTCTGTCTCCCCCATCACACAAAATTAATTAAATCATTCTTTTTTTTTTCATTTCTTTTCATTTGTACTATTTTTAAATTTTAATATTTTTCTTCTTGATTCTTCATATTTTTTATATATATATCTATTCTTAAATATTCTCATTTATTTATTTAAAAATAAAAGATTAACTCGATACTTGAATTCTATATAACTAAAGGTATATCATCACACGTTTTATTTATATTGAAAGTTTAAGAGTTATAATATATACATATAGAGCTAAGTTATTCATAATATATATACAATATAATTAACCTATATTAATAATATCTTAGTCCTCAATAAAAAGGAAAAATTTCCAACTCAGAAGTTCAAAACTTGACATTCAAGCTCTTGATCCCTTTAAAAAGGAAACATAATTAATTTATTTTTAGCTTTTAGGCCAAAGGGTATCCGATAATTTTGTTAAATAATATTATAAAATAGTTTCATAAAGTTTTATATATATATATATATATAAATATTTATATTGCATTAATTCCAAACTTTGATAATATCAACCTTTTTCTTTCTTTCTTTCTTCTAGGTCATATTCTTGTTTGCTTATTAACAAAATATTTAGTCTTAATTACCGATTGATTTTTTTTTTAAAAAAAAGAAAAGACTTTTTTTTTATTATCTATAATTAAGCATTTTCACTATAAATTAAGTTTAAGGAATTAAATTTAAAATTTGATTGGACTAAAATTGAAACCAAAAATACATTATATTCTTAGTTACCCCATTTTTAATTAAATTAGTATATATATGTTTATGGTTTTGTAATTTTAAATAAGGAAATAGTTATTTAGTGAATGGTTTTGGGTTGTGTCATTTTCAAGCTTTGAAGAGAGCATTAATTAGAATAACATATAAATATTAATATTACATAAAATAATAATGTTTGTCTGCCGGATGGCTAATGTTTATATTATAATACTTTACTAAGTAAATGGTCCACTAAGTGAATTAATCATCATCATTAATTCACCACTCGTGCACACACACACACACACACATATTATTATTATTCACTTTAATCTTTTTCTTTTCTATTTAATTATATCATCCAATCGAAATTAAACCAATTATGCTTAACAAGATTTCTTTGGTCACATGATACATACATATATATATATATATATATATATATATATATATATATATATAGAGGCTAATATAGTTTTACAAAATGTAATCCTAAATTAATTTCAATTTTATGAAACCACATTCTAAACCATATATATCTATTATTTTAAACAGAATGTTAACAGTTATTTGGAAGGAGAGTAAAAAACAAAGAAAATAAAGATGGAATTGAAGTAGGAAAAGAGAATATTGAAGTAGCGAGTTAAATTATTTTTTAAGTTTAAGAGTATTTTTTAAACTTTCGAAGATTTAATAGTATTTTAGAAATAAAAACACTAAAATGGTTTCGATCTAAAACTAATAATGATGATATTTTTAAACTCTCTCTCTCTTAAATTTTGTTCTCGAGATTAAAATTGGACGAAGAAGACCTAAATTAAAGATCAATATAATGAAAAAAGTATATCGTTAACGTTTAAAAAGGTATTTTGACCAACCTAACACAACTCATCGATATCCCTAACAATCAGTCCTAGCAACATAGCAACTACCATCGATGGTCTATAATATTGAGTTGTGTTAATTGGGTTCTGCTACAATTGTAACTCATGAAAAATTGTGTTAGAAAATCTATAGATATTGTATGTCTTTGTCTCTATTTTGGATATGTAATAAAAAAAAAATCAAATAAAAATGACATTAAATTTTTAAGAATTTTGTTCCTTCTTTAAATTTATATTTGGTTAATGTGGTCAAAATTTGTGGTTTCACCCCGAAGTTGTAACGGTAAATTTGTATGTTGGATAGAAATTAATCATTTATCAAGTAAGCAACTGCATCCTAGTGTCGTGTATGGTTGCACACAATTTCGTTTGCTTCAACCAAGAAATCTAAAGATTTGTTTCAATGTGATGTTTCTAGTAGAGATACAACTTGACCTTTTCTATTTCTTATGTTCTTATTTAGCGAGCAAGTGGTCGAATCTCTCTCTCTCATCCTTTAGGGTTTTTCCTAGATCCTTGAATCTTATCTCCTCCTTCTAGGAAAATATTATGTACAAATTAGAAGACTTGATTTAGTGGTTCGGCCTTGATCGAACAGTATGGGATGCATGGTATATATATAAATGGGCTTGACCTTGACCTGAGCCAAGGCCGACCGAACTAAATTGAATCTAATTAGGTTTTTTTTTATTTAAACCTATCTCACTTTTGATTTTCTTGACTCAATTACTTTTCTTTGTTTTTGTTACATCGTTTTTTTCTTTAATCCAAAAATAACACTATATTTTTTTTGAAAAAAGTTGATGTATGCATGCAATTTCTTAGACATAATTTTTTAATCGAAGTAATTTTCATAATAGGAAGGCATTAGAAATAATAGAAAACAGTGTACTTTTCACAATTCTTAAATGTTATTTATTTGGGTTTTAAATAGTTTAAATAAATTAAAATGAAAAAAAAAAATCATTGAACTATACAGTAATGTTTATATACTAAGTACTATTGAATCAGTTCAAATGCTTAGTTAGGTAGTTGATTGTAAATAGAGAAAGAATAACGAATATAAACATATATTTTCATAATTTAAATAGATTATATTTCATTGTTAATAAAATTCCTTGTTAAATCAATCAACACACCTAATTCTTTTACAAAAGAGTTATAAGAAGAAAAAAAAAAGTTTGTTAGACGGAGCGTACGTGTAGCCAAGAAAGAGTTCTCTTCCATTCAAGAGCAAAATCACTACTGTTTGTGTCATAATACTCTCCGAAAAGATTGTCATACTTTTATAGCTAAAAAGTCGATACATCTCATATTCGACACATGATCGAAGAAAAACGTTTTTAATTACATTTTGAACCGAGAAGACACATCAATCATAGTGATTTGAAGACTAGCCCTAGATTGATTATAATCGAACACCTCCAACTATGCTTAAATATCTTTTTAATACGAAAAACAAAATCCAAACTTACACTTTTTTTTTCCTAAATTAACACACAATTTGTTTTTGAAAGAGGCCTTGGAGAATGGTACTAATAAAGGACAAGCAGAGGGATTGATTGTAGGTATTGTATGTGAATAATTTTATGGGGAAAAATAAAGAAAAGAAGACTAAGTTTTGTGTAGGGAATAATGGAGATAAAATAGTTACCTATAAACTAATATTTTAAATGCAATCATGGGCAACTATATTAACTTCATCACAATATTAATTAATTAATACCAATTTATTTTTGTAGTAATTAATGTCCTAATGTATTGGTCAAAGGCCAAAATATTTTATATACATATAAAAATAAAATAAAAAAATTGAAAAAGTGATTGCTTGGAATCATTGTTGGTCTTTTGGTGCTTTCAAATTCTAATCAATCAAAATTAAAGCAATTAATTAATTTTTTTTTTCTCTCTACAAATATTACTTAGTTGTCACTTTTTTTTTTCTAATTTTTTTTCTTTAAAATAAGGGTTTGTTTGGAAAATGGAAATGGAAATGGGAATGGATGATATTCCATTCCTTAATTACATTTTTATTTACTTTCTTAATGGATTCTTATTAATTGCTTTTTTTTTTCTAGTTTTCATTGGTATTTTTAGTTGGAGAAATCCACTTTAAAAGTTGTCAAGCAAAGCTAAGGACTTTTGTTATTATTATTATTTTTTTTTTTTTTGCTATTTTAGAAGAATGATTTGATTTTTTTTTTATGGTCAAAATTATGATAATTTTAGAGATTGAGATTCGTTTGATGTGAGAGTTATGTACCTTTTTTTTTTCTTCTTCTTCTTCTTTGTATTAGGAAAAGAAGAATCGTATGTTACCAAAAAAAAAATGAAAGAAATTTGTCAATAGTTGTACTCCAAATATTCCCTTCATGCTTAATCTCGATTGGAAAATTTTAAACTGAATGACACCTATCAAGAATCTGATCTTATTCATCTATATAAACATGATCTACAAAATTTTAAATTGTAAGACAATATCAACACTTTATGGCTAAGAAAAAAGTTATATGTGTTGGAGAATTTAAACGTTTCATTTTATATATGTTTGCACTTTTATAGAATGATTATCTTTCGTATTGAAAACTTTACGAGAGAAATTACCAAATTAATTTGATTTTCTCACTTTTAAACCAAGACATTATTTGTATATATATATATAACTTAACTTTTTTATTGACAATGATTATTTATATTAATATTACCACTTTAGTGGAAAGGTAAAATTAATTACTAGATATTAAATTGAAAGATTCTTTAACTTAAGTGCTTTTGTATAAAACTACTCATTTAATATGATTCAAATAACTTTATGTGGTCATTCAAAATTCAATATGATTGTGTTCATTTTTTAAAAGAAAAATCATTGCATATTAATTTAGTAGTTTTTTTTTCTTTTTTATTATAATGCATTAATCTAGTAGTTGACATTAATGTAATTATTAATATACCATTTAATTGGGCACTCTTATATTTTTTTTTTTTTTTATATAAAAAGTATATAGTTTATAAAAACTAATCATAAAATTGTTGCATTATGCATTCAATTATTCAAACTTTTAATTTCTCTCCTATTAGAAGGAAAAGATAAAAATCTTTAAAATATATATAAGAAAAAAACATATAATAAATTCATTAGATTTTTCAATAATACATCCAACTAAAATTCTAAAATAGTTTTTTTCTCTTTTTTTAGAAAAGGATTTATTTTTTCTTCTAATTTTTAAATTTTCAACTAAATAAGAATCCTTTTAATTTTATCTTCTAATTTAAAATTTTAAATTATAACTAAGTGTGTTTTTGTGTATGAAAATTTTCTTTTGTTTTCTATAAATTTCTTTGTTTTTAAAAATAAATTTGTTTGTTTATTATATATATTGCGACTTAAAAAAAAGTAAAAAGTTTAGAAATTATAAAATTGGATAATCGAATGATTGACCATCGTCTCTCACATTCATTAAAGTTTTATTTGCTAAACGAGATAATTAATGCGATTGGTTTCCATATTTGGTCCTTTAATTGTTTTTTCTGTTTTTTCCATAACCTTTATTCAAAGTTCTCAAATTACTTAGAGAATCAATTATATACATTTTATATAACGAAAACACAAAATAAACGTAGGTTTTTAACATTATTACACGAAGATTTGACATCACTTAAAAGAAAGTATAAAAATAAAATAAACTACATTAAAAATTCCTTGACTGTCTTCTTATTGGAGATTAAAAATTCCTTGACTGTCCTTTTTTTTTTTTACTTTTATTTTTTAAAAAAAAACTTTAAAAGATTTTGTTAACTATTTTTTAATAAAAAGTTTTTTTCCCTTTTCCAATTTGGGTATGGTAGGTGGGACCAAGTATGACCAACCCTTGGAAGAATATAAATTGATTAATATTGATAAATGAAAAAAAAAATAAAGTATCATTTTAATTAAAAAAAAAAAAACTAATGCAGACCTAATATAAATTTAAGTTTACTTAACAATATAGAAATACTTATTTTGTTAGTTTTATTTCATTGTGTTATTTAGCTTTGTTTCAATTTATATAATTAACACATTTGATAAATTAAATATATTATGTATAATTGATATTTAAAATTATTGTAATAATCCTAAATTGTTGTTAGTTCTATCCTAATATATATATATATATATATATATATATATATTGTATGTATGTATATATATGTTGTATGTATGTATATATATATATTGTATGTATGTATATATATATTGTATGTATGTATGGAATTGTTGAATATATGAATCTTTTGTTTGCAAGTGCAATGATAAATTTGTGGTTTTAAACTTTCTTTTTTATTTTTAATGGTTTAAAATGTTAGGATTTAGGCGGTTTGTCACATGACATTTGTCCTATAAGATTAGTCGAGCTGGATGCAAGCAATTAATTATATATATAATTCCATCCATAGGAGGTTTAAAATGTAATATGGAATGGTTGAATATATAAATCTTTTGTTTATTAGACCTAATCTCAATATCTAATTAAGAGGTCATGGGTTCAATCTACAATGGTCATGTGGTCACCTCCCTAAGAATTAATTTACTAATTTGTCTCATAAGATTAATCAAGGGGACGTAAACTGGCCCGTACATTCACGAATATAAAAAAGAAAAAACACTCATTTGAGTTATTGATTGAAAATTTAAATATTTATATATAAATATTGGACATCATATTAATACAAGATTTAAGTACACCACTAAAATTATGTCTATTAATATATTTTATCAGTAAAAATTTTAAGTTTTCTAATAATATATATTTTAGAAAAATTCTAAATGAGCAAAATATTTAAACTTACAAAAAAAATCGAATTAAAATTATTAATCTACCTATCAATAAAAATAAATGTTTTTTTGGTTCAAATAATAATAATAATAATAATAAAATAAAATATTTATATTTACTTAAAATACCAAGACTTTTTTTTTTCCATTATTGTTAATTAAAATGGATTAATGCACTAAATTGGATATTACTTCAATTTACATGGTTCCTATTAATGTATTTAATATTTATTTTCTAAACAAAATGTATTGTATTGTATTTTAAAATTATATTTTTGAGCAATAATAATAATAATAAAACTAGAGTGCTTGAATGGGATGATAGGGTAATCAATTACTTGCTCTTACATATAATAATTATTATTTGTACTGAATTTTATATATATATATATATATAATTTATTATTGCACTGATTTTGAGAAATAATTACTTTCTTCATCATCAATTCTTTCTGTTCTGCGTTTTTATGGATTAACCATTTTGAGATTCTTTTTGGATTAAATTATATAATTTATCACACACACTTACCTTTCTACGTCTCTTTAATTTTCTACTTTTGATTCTTTTTCTTTCTAGAAAAAGTTTATGTTTTGTTTCTAATGTTTTTATCTTTTCATTTATGGCAGGTAGGTTTAGACATTTAATTTAAGTATAGCTTCTTCATCAATTTCAAACTCCAAATAGTGATGGGAAGAAAGAAAGGGCAGTTGTTGGTGGTGAGGGCGAATGAAAGGTTTAGGTTTAAGGGAGTTACATAAATAACGGCAAGGTCAGAATGCTCTTTTGTTTTTATTCTATATTTGACAAAGGAAAATGATTATTTTATTAATGTTTTTTTTTTCTTCTCAGAGTTATATCATTACAATTAAGAATGATTTTACTGCTTGAGGTGAAAATATAGAATAAAACTAACACAAGATAAAAGACAAAACCTAACAACTCATAGCTCCAGAGAGCAAAGAAAAGGAACTGAAGTTTTTTCTTTTTTTTTCTTAATGGCAATAACTGTTGGGACGAATAAATTACAGCATAGTTAAAATTTCTAAACTTTACAATGAAATTAACGAAAATGGAAAGGTATAAAAGAATTACTTTATTTTTTAGATTTTTTTAAATATAAAAAATTGACAAACTATTTTTAAACTCAATAGAAAAAAAAAACCCACTTTTTTTAGTTAGTTTAAGATTAGAAAAAGAGATTTAGGTATTGATTTTGTAAAATTGATTTTTATATCTTTTAAAAAAATATAATCAAATTAAAATTTTCATCATTTTTTTTTATAACCTTTAGGATGAAATTTTATTTTGATTATACCAGAATTGTTACAAATAAAAAGAATTAAAATGAAACTATATACAAAATCCAACATTTCTTTTAATGCTTAATTAATAGTAATGTTAATATGAGGAAAATAAAATGAAGAAGAAAAAAAAGGGAAATATTGAACTTTTTAAAATGTGCATCCAAATCCTCCTTTCACTTTCTCGGGAAACAAACACAGTAACAATAAAATCGAACCATTTAATTAAGATAAATAAATCAATAGAAAAGAAAAAAGGTAATTAAAACAAAAATATAAAATCCCCACGGAATATAAAATTTGATTTAAAATTAGCTTTATTATTTGAAATTCATTACTATTTACAGAAAAAGAGTCAGAAATATTGATATTCAAAAAAAAAAAAAAAAACAAGAAACTATTCTCTACTAATTTCCCCTACACCACTACTCCCAACTCAGTTAAAAAAAAAAACTTCAATAATTCTTATTTTAGACACAAAGAAAAAACCCCCCTTTTTTCTTTCTTTGTGAATAAAGGGCCTTTTGGTCAAGTTCTCAAATTCTTCTCTTTTTCTTTTTCTTTTTCTTTTTCCTTTTCTCTTCACTTAAAAAAAAAAAAGAAAAAGAAAAAAATATAAATATATAATATTTTTTTCTTTCATCATCATCTTCTTGTTGTTGTAGTTGATTCAAAATCCACAATATTGAAATTGCATTCGTCCGTACATTTCACCATATTGTTTCCCTGATCTTATTGTTCCTTCCTCTTCACTTCCATGCAACCCTTCAATCTGCATTCAAACAAACATACAGAAAAGAAAAAAGAAAATATATATTGTCATTTTCAAAATAACATAAACATTTTAAAAAATTAATTTTAACTTTTCATAAGAAATTTCGATTTTTTTTTTTTTACTCTAAAAGACTAGTTGAATTATGCTCGAGTTCAGGGTTTAATATTTTTTTTTTCTCGAAATTTGTATGAATTTAGAAAATTTTCCACTTTTCAACTTTGTTGCATGTTGGTAATGAAATTTCTACAATGTCTATTTGGATTACTATTAATATTGTTTATATTTTGATTTATTATGTTATATTTCAAAACATTTCTTAAA
Source organism: Cucumis melo (assembly GCF_025177605.1). Taxonomy (NCBI): domain Eukaryota; kingdom Viridiplantae; phylum Streptophyta; class Magnoliopsida; order Cucurbitales; family Cucurbitaceae; genus Cucumis; species Cucumis melo. The sequence goes on from NC_066865.1 coordinate 23,614,891, forward strand.
AAAAAAACCGTTTTTTCTCCGATTAAAATTAACTATTTCGATACTTAATTTTAATAAATTAATGAGTTAGGCTTCATTTATGTACTTTGAAACTTAGCAAAGTTAGTACATGATTTCAAGCTCAATAAAATTAGAAGTATTTTACCCATTAGATATCTTTTCACTTTGGATTAAAATAACCAAAACAACCATTTAAAAAAAATAGAGAGAGAGAGAGAGAGAGAGATAGAGAGAGATGTAATTCTTAATTTAAAATTTAGAAATAAGAAGTTCCTAAAATTGAGATGAGGTGGCAAAATTTGAAAATTTCAAAGAAAGAATCTCAGTTCTTTGTTGCCACCTCATCAGCTGTTTAAACAGCTGATGTGGAAATATCCCGAAAAAAAATATAAATATAAAAAATGATTTTTTTTTTTTATAAAATGATTATTTGTTTTTTTTTAAAAAAAATTTATTTAAAGAAAAAGAAGGAAAATTAAAAAAGATTATTACCCAGAAATCATCTTCGTCTTCTTCCCTGGTTGAACATGCAGCTTTGGGAATCTCTCCAGGTTCGTCATTGCGTGCAAATCTGCCACGTATTCTCGGCCGGTTGTCGGCTAGCGTTTTCCGACATGCATACTGTTTAATACCATTAAACTCACTTCCATTAAAATCCCCCATCTCCCCCATGATCATCTTCTTCATCTAACACAAAATTTTTCTTATAAATCTATCTCGATATATCTATCTAACCTTTATTGTCTTGTTGAAATTCCTCTGTGTTCTCTTTGCTCTGTATTTCAATATCCTCTCTTTTCTCTCCTCTGCACTGTATCTTCCCACTTTGAAATTCCCTTCCTCCATTAACGACGACCTTCCATTCCCCGAATTCTGCTATATATAAAATTCACATTTTTCAAATATTAAACATCCAACTATATTAAAAAAAGTAAGAGGATAATTATATTATATTATATATATATATATATATAGAGAGAGAGAGAGAGAGATAAAAGCAAAACAGTGTAACGACAAACCTGTAAATCGCCGGTACTGAAGACGCGTCTGATTTGTGAGGAGAAAAAGTCGGATTCGGGGCAAGGGAGAGAGTGATGATTATTAGGGAATTTTTGGGATTCCATTAGAAAAGTTTCAAGTCGGGTTTGGAAGTTGGGTTTTTCACTGAAGCTTCTGTGGAGGAGTAAGGATTTATCAACATTTTCAGGGGGGTCCAAACTGCAGAGAGGTGGGTTGTTGAAACCTAGAAGGGATTCTTCGTTTTTGACGTCGAAATTGGTGAGATTTTGGAACCCATTTGAGGAAGAAGGAGATGGATTAGGGAGGAGATGGAAATCGGGGGTGGGATGAGAGAGAGATAAACCTTGCATCGGGATGAAATTGTCGATGGAAATGGAGTTATTTGAATTGAATTCATCGGGGAGTGGGTTTTCTTGTTGAGATTGAGAAGGAATGGAATTAAGAATATCAATGGCGGAATCTGAGAAATTAGGGGAATAAGGATCGGAGAAGAATTGAAGGTCTGCATCAGACGGGAAAACCAAATCGGAAGAGGAGCAACGAAACAGAGAAGAAGAAGATGATGAATCGCCATGAATGAACAGATCAGAAGACATGGAAATAAAAAAAATAAAAAAAATAAAAAAAAACTCTTCTGCTTCGTTCTTCGTTCTTCTTCCTCTTCTTCCTCCTCTCTTTCTCTCTCTCTCTCTGTTCTCTCTTTGTTTCTTCTTTCTTTTTTAAATTTGTTAAATTGAAAGCTCTACAAATCAAACAAAACCCAAACAAGAACAACACCCAGAAAGGAAGAAGAAGAAGAAAGAGAATGAAATTAGGTTATGGTGCCTTTCTCTCTTCTGTGTGTGATGAAATGAAATTGAGAGGAAAAGCATGGAGAAGGAAGAGATATATAAACAGAGGAAGCAGGGCAATAATGGAGAAACTCATATCAACTTCACTTATAAAAACACATTCACTTAACATAAAGAAATAAAAATAATTTAAAAAACCTTTATTAATTCATCATCTAAACGAACTCTTTTCTTTTTCTTCTCTTTTTCCCATTGGAGCTTTTTGCAACAAAAAAAAATATATTAATTAATCAAAATTTCATATTAATTTAATATATTCCTCTTTTAATTTAATTTCAACAATTATGAGATACGAATTAAATTGTTCAAAAAAGTTTATTTGAGTTTAATTAAGTAAGTCCTTTTTCTATTAAATTATTTATTTGACTTTTATATTTTTCTAAAATCATTTTAATTAAAATCTAAAATTTACGTTTGAATATTTGAGTTCATATGGATTTTATTCAAATATTTTAATTTTAATTAATAAAAGTTTTCTTTTAACTAAATTGTAGAAAATTATGTTGAATTTTATTTTTTTTTATAAAAGATAATGTGTATTTTTATTGTTTAAAAAATATTTTCAAGTTACATCAATACTCTTTAAACCATTTAAAATTTAAATTTCAAAATTTATTCATGTTTATGTATCTCCTAAAATAAATTGAGAGTATATTTATTTTGGAGGAAACGTAATCTATGAATGGTAATTTGAAAAGTAAGGTAATCCATTTGATTATAATTGTTGATGATTGATTCGATTATGCTTAAAACTACATTGAACCACTAAGAAATATTATTATTCGCAAAGCAAACAACATTGTCGTAATTAATCAAATCATGTTTACAAACTATTAATAAATATCGCGATAAAAAGAAACTAAATACTCTCATACTTCTCTTCTTTCATTCTCTAATCTCTAAACTTAACCAATTCAATTAAGGTGTATAGGATGTAACACGAATATGGACGTAACGATAGACTTTAGGCCACAAATATTTTAATAAAGTTGTACGTTAATTACTTGTTTTGTTTCTTATATGAACATAAAGAGAAACATTTTGTGAATTTGATTCATAGTTTTGAGGACAACCACTAGGAAGGAAGAGAAATAAACAAGTATGCATTACCAATTTTGAAGCCATGAAATTTTGTTGATATGTCGATCAAATTAGTTAATATTGTGTAGTTAGCTTAGATGATTCTTTTGTTATCAAATACGACGATATTTCTTTGTCAACTTATCTTGTTGTTAATTGAGTTTCGTATTGGAATTTTGATTTAAAGATTTTGTAGGCTTTTATACTTGAACTTTTGGAGTCAAAATTGGTTTAAGAATTAGATATATAAAAATATCTCATTTGTAATAAAGTTTTATAAAAATGATAGATAGCCAAAATCAAGAAAGAATCTCCCGTCAAAATGGCATGGTGGGTATAAATAAACAATTTCCACCGTATTAGCACAAATTTTAAACCTTAGAGTTATTTTTTGAAATAATGTAACGATGATTTGTATTCATTTACTTCTCCATTTTTAATGTTCGAGGATTTTGAAAAATATCAAAAGTAAGAAAATTGAATTATTAGTCAAATTCAAAAAACATAACATATCTTATAAAACTAGCTCGACAAATCTTAAAACCCCTTTCTTTACATTTATAATGTTTACAAGGTCAGTGTGTATGGGCTAACCTAAACTTAAATTTTAAACTAAAAATAAAATATCAAATAATTATCAAATAAAATAATTTATTTTAATAATATATAAGATCGAAAATTGATCCTCAAATATCGAGCTTTAATGTACATGTTGATATAAATTGTACTATCACTTAATTAGAATTTTCTTATTTTAAAAGAATCTGCATTTCTATTATTATTATAATTGTAAATGAGAAAATTAATAATATTTTCTTCCTTTCAAAGCTTAAAATTTAGAAATAAAAAGAAAAAAAAAAACTTATTCTCATGAATAGAAAATACTTATATAAATAAATACGGAATGTATTTTAAAAAGAATATTTTGTTCTTATTTGAGTTTAATTTTTTAGAAAAAGAAACCGATAAAAGAAGTTATTTTTTATGAATTAAAGATTCTTGGTTGACTATCCGATGTGTCTTTTTTTTATTGGATAACCTTTTCTTTATTAATAATATGATTAACATGGGTTTTTAATAATATCATTAACAACATTTGATTTGCGATCTGAAAATTATTTTTTAAAACAAAAAATTCAAAAAAAAAAAAAGTTTGGTTTTACTTCAAATTTTGAAAATGCATGGTCATAATTTTTTTAAAAGAAAAATTAAAATTTGAAAATGGATTATTTCAACGAGTGTATTTAGAAATCGTTTTTAAAAACATGTTTTTATTGTTTTTTTTTAAGAAAAAAAACCTACAAAGAAAATGAATGATAAACTAAACGTGGCCTAAATTTTTTTATTATGTTTCATAGTTCGTGTTTTATAGGATAGTGATCTTTTCTTTATTTTTAAAATCCATGACTTTAATAAATACAAAATTGAAAGATGGTAGCTCCATTTAGAGATCGTAAAAGTGGTGAGTTTGAGACAAAGATGACTTCTACTTTTATTTAGATATAAAATTTGACTTTATATCTAATATATATTATTCAGTAGGCAATATTCTTTTAATATTAGAATGCCATTTCAAATATAGAGTTTTACCCTTCAAGTCAAAGATCAATGGGAAAAAAAGTGTTGGGCTGCAATTTGGAAGTTTGGGCCAAGCCCGAGTAATGAAATGGGCAAGAGATGGTTTGGGCCAACTCTCTTTAAATAAATGGGCCCAGAAGAAATAAATTGGGCCAAAAGAGATGGCAGCCCACCACTATCATTCTCTCACTAAATTCACAAACTCTATGGATGAGGTAATTAAGATTTTATAAGAGATAGTCGCAAATATAGTAATTATATTCAAAATAATGAAGTATATAGCAATATTTTTTAAAAAAATGTAAATATAGCAAAATCTGTCAAAATCTATTGATGATAAGAGTCTATCATTGATAGACCATATAAAAAATGTTGGTCTATCACTGATAAACATTAAGAGTCTATCAATGATAGAACTCTATCATCGATAGGTTTTGCTATATTTGCAATTTTTAAAAAATATTGCTACATACTTAATAATTATTCTAAAAATTGCTACCCATTATAATTACCCATTTTATAAAAGTATGCTTAATTGAAACGAGACGAAATATACAAAGGATGATTGATAAATGTTTCAAAGAATTGATAATTATGGGGTTAAAAAAAGTATGATTGATGAGGTAATTTGTAAGATTTGGACTTCCTTCGGTATCATTTTGTACCACTGAACTTTGTGGTGTTGTATCAAATAATATCATGAACTAATAATTTCATCAACCTAAATTCAGATTGAAAAATATGTATAATGTGAAACTTATAATTTATGTCAAATAAATTTCTAAATTTTCATAAACAATTCAATTTGGAACATATTTGAAGTAATAGGGGAAAAATAAAAATAGGGAATAGAAAAGTTGAATTGTACCCTATTGGATGGGAAAAGAGAGGGGGGGTGGGTGTGTTTTAATGTTTATCCTTTGGAAATGAAATGGGGGATTGTCCTTTGAGATATGAATATGCCTTTTTAAAATAAGTCTTTCTTTCTTTCTTTGCAGAGACTTTGCTTCTTCATTTACTCACCATCACATGTCTCACCCCCACAACTTCTTTCTTTCATCATTTTTTTTCCCCACTTTTTCCCTTTCCTCTGTTTATCCTTTTTAAATTATATCAATTTAAACTTTACGTATGTAAACTTAATCAAGTTTAATTTGATAATTACGTACTTTAATCGATAGATATACAAAGTTTTGGAGTGTTCGTTTAGATTGAGCAACTTTACTCCTCATATTTAGTTTTATTTACTTTTGTGTTTATTATATGTTTGAGTTGGAAAGTGTATAACACAATAATTCCTAATATGTAATATGCCAAACAACAAATGTGTTCAATAACTTTATAGTCTCGAATTTGTTAGTGGGAGATTCAACTATGGACTTGGAAATGATAATTGGATAATTAGTATGTTTTGTGAAGTATCATTTGGTAATTTTGGTTCTTCTTTGCCTTCTGATGGTTTGGTTTATAAATTGATCTTCAAATTTAACCATGAAATTAAAACGTGAAGAAAGTGTAGAAATTGTATACTTTTATATATGATTATTCCCAATTTGGAAGCAAGTAGATCGATCCTATAGACTTAAATTTTCAAACTAAATCCAAAATAAATTCAATTACACAAACCCACAATGAGTTTACCCAAAAGGAAAAGAAAAGGCTCAAAATTATAGAGTCACAAAGTCTAGCAAATTAAAATAGTACTAAAATCAATGAAAAAGGTAAAACAACAATCTCCTTCAATGATAAGAATAACACCATAGCTTAATTTTGCAATTTAGTAAGATTCAAGACTTGCGCATGAACAAGAAAGGATCAATTCTCAATTGTATTCTATCGATTTCAATTTCTGAAGTGTATTGTTAAAGAGAAACAAAAAAAGAAAAACATGGAAAAGTTAGGACAACAAGAAGAAGAAGATGATGATGAAGAACTAATTCTGAGTCCTGTAATTGATTTTGATTTTGATTTTCCAGTTCCTTTTAGGAACTTTTTTTTTTTTTTTTGGTATATACAAAGAAGAACAGCAAACATATTCCCTCACCCATTAAACTCATTCATCTCCATCACTACCATCTCTACCATCTCTCCTTTTTTTTTTTTAAATTTTATTTCTATTTTCCGATATCGATTGATGAGAAGAAGCAGAGCAGCAAAATCCACACAAAAAAAAAAAAAGATCAATCAAATCTTCAAAAGCTACAAACCATCGGTTGTGAGAAGATTTGAAGAAGAAGAAGAAGAAGAAGAAGAAGAATCGGTGTGGAGAGGTTCAAAGATTTCGGAATCCTCCCAAAGCCTATCATCAAAATTACAACCACCACCACTTCTCAAATCAGGAGGAATAAACACAGTTCTACAAAGCGGGCACGTTCTCTGACCGTAACCGATCCATCGATCGAGGCATCCGCGGTGGAAGATGTGACGGCAGTTAGCGAGACGGCGGATCTCATCGTCGGACTCGAACTCGTAGAGACAAACAGCGCAGCAGTCAGGGGGGTCGAGAAGGTCGGAGAACTTGACGACGGGGAGAATCTCACGGAGAAGGGCAGCGGAGAGAGGATCGAGGTGGGTGAAGGGAGAAGTAGGGAAGGAATCGGAGGGATTGGGCCAAGGAATGTCGGGTTCGAGGAAATCTTGGAGGCCAAAGAGGCGGAAGAGGAAGGAAATAAGCTTACGGAGGAAGCCGAGGAAGGAGAGCAAATGGATGAAGAGCTTAGGGAGAAGAAGCTCAGTGTAAGTTGCTGGGAAACCCATGGCGGAAATGTAAACAAATGAAGAAGAAGAAGAAGAAGAAGAAGTGAGAAATTTGGAGGAGATGATTAATGGAATTATATGGCCGGAGAAAGACGGCCAATTCTTATTTATAGAACTAATTATTTACAATATATATAATTAATATATTTTCCTTTTCTTTTTCTTTTTATATATTCAACATTATATTATTATATATTATATCATATCATATACTCTCTGATTTAAATTAAATAATATACTAAAAGCCATTATTATTATCATTATTATTAGTTTATTTGGTTTTGGGTTCAAATTAGTGTTCTTAGGGTTGGGGTTGCTAATAGCTCCTCAGTCTTAATGAATTTTACCATAATTCTTAAATAACCTTAAAAAGAGTAAAAAAGTATAAATTAAAATAGACATGATTTAATACGATGTTAGATTCAATTTGAACAAAACTCAAGTACACAAACACACATCCTATTTAAAAAAAATCATACACCTATGTATATATAAATATGATATATGATATATTCAAATTAAATAAAAGGATATGGTCAATTATTATAGTTTGTATTGTTTCTTTTTGAATAATAATTATAAAAAATAAAGAAGAAAATTCATGAAATTTCTTACACATTTTGGAATTGGCCCTCTTAAGAAATAATTTGGTACAATCTATGAAAGAGAGTATGGGCCCAAAAAGAGAAAAAAGAGATAGCGATTGGTGTTTTGAAAAGAAAAGTCCTACACATATAGGGGTTGTAGTCCCTAATGCTTAGCCCCACACACCATCATCTAGGAAGGTCACTATAAGTAATTTATGTGGGGGCATTACTTTGAATTAACAAATCAATTTTGAAAACTATGTCTTATATTATAATATATCATTCATTCCCCTCTCAATACTATAACTCTTCATAAACCATATGTCACCATCAAATTATAATACAATATAATTTCAACTAAATCTCAATTTAATTTCCTTATTTTACTTAAAATTAATATTCCAACGTATAAACAACAATCACTTTTTATAAACTAAGAAAAAAATCATACTATCCTCGTCTATTTGAGATAGATAGTAGCAGTTTTTTATTCGATAACGTTTTTTATTCAATTTTTATAACAAAGTGCTTGTTAGGCTTGAATTGATCGATTGTTTTTTATTTGAGTAAATCCCACTATCCGACTTAAATATTTTTTTTCTCTCGATTCTCATATTTGAGTAATTTTGACTAAGAAACTATTTTACATATAATACTTTTTTTTTACTATGAAATAAGATTCAAACGTTATATCAATCTATTAATTAGTAAATTAAGTTTAAGTTAAACTTTAAAAAGTATATAACGATAAATTCTTGAATTTTTATTTTTGCTTTCGTATAATATGTCCTTGAAATTAAGAAAAGGAATTTTATATCCAACACAAAATTTTAATTTTATATCGTTGTTAAAATTTTCATCATTTAGAGAATTAACGTATCTATGAGATTAAAAAAAAAAACGCAAGTTTAAGGTTTCATTTGACCTAACATACAATTTTATATCCAATATATTTATACATAATTTTAACAATTTTCTTTTTAATAATTCTGGAATCTATTACATACAAAACTGAAAGCTGGTCAAATCCTGGCTAAAAATACTAGAAATCAAAGTTAAAATGGGGGACTAAAATTGTAATTTTAAGAAAAGAAAAGACAAGCAATAGACCAAATAGAAAGGGAACAAAGAAAAAACCAAAATAGGTAGCCGAAGGGAGCAAAAACAAAAGCAAGAAAGCAAGAAAAAGAAAAAAGAAGAAGAAAAAAAAAAGAGGTCCGTAGAGTATTGATAAGATTTTAGCTGGATTAAAAGAAAAAATAAAAATAAATAAACGATAATAATAATAATAATTATTATTATATAAAATAAAAATAAAAATAAAAAATAAAAAAAGATATATATATATATATAGAAAAGATTAGGGAGAAGGTTAATGTGTTGGTGTAATATAAAATAAGAATGGAAAAGGGAGATGAAAGTGGATCTTTTGGGGTACCCCACAAAAGGGCATCATACCCTTATACTGCCAAAGCCCCATTTGACATTTGTGTTGTAATATGGCCACAACATTGTCTGCCCTACCCTTATTAAAACAATGTATATATGTTTGCATCCCACACCCCTCCTTTACTTTTTATTATTCACATACATACATACACATATTATTCCATCCATCTCTCTCTCTCTCTCTCTCCCCTACCCCTAGCCCATTCCTTTTTGAAACTTACCTCTATGAAACAAAATTAGGGTAAGAGTAGGATCCACTCTTTTCCAAACCATACCCTATTGTTCGGAGTGATAGTTCCTTCGGGGTTTTTTTTTTTTTTTTTTTTAATTCTTGATCGATTTTAGGGATCAACCAAAAACAAAAAAACGAAAACCAAAGCATTAGATTAGTTTAATTTGAATTCATAATTTGGTATTTCAATTTTTATTCAAATTTTCGATTTTTTGTTGCATCGTTTGTCCATGTTGTCCTTTTTAGCTACGGGACTCGTTAATTTAGGGTAAATAAACTACCTTCTCTACTTCATTCATCTAGCAATGACATAATGCTTGTCGGTACTCTCTCATAACCCCGTTTTGCAATCTCGATTTAAAATGTTCCTATTTCGCATCTCCCTCCCTGCTACTAGAGTCAGGTGTTAATTATTTTAATTTCTTTTATTTCTCTCTCTCTCTCTTTCTTTAGTTGATGCAAATGTTTTTGTTTTTATTAAGGTTGTTTCTTGCTCCAATATAGATTTAACAAACAATTTGAAATTGAGTTGGGTTGACCTATTAATTATTACAATTTGGCATGACGTTTTAGTTTGGCAACATATCTCCCACAAGCTTTGTTTCATAGGGTAGGCTTTAATTTCTTTCCATTTGGCTCTCCCTCTACTATGAGAATCTCTTTTTCTTTCTTTCTTTTCCTCTAGCTACTACATACCATGTTTCAATATTGGTTGATTCAACAACAATTCGGAAAGATTGACCTATTTAAGAATCTTTGGATCAAGCATTTTTTGTTGCTTACCTATACCCTTTCTTCTGCCATCTTAAGATACAATAGAAACAAATTAAGTAGTTATAGTTCGAGAGAGTGAATATTGATATAAAATGGTACAAAGTACGTACGAGTTTGCAAAATTTTGAAATAACGGTGAGGATCATTCTCATAGATAGACAAAACATGACAAGAGTTGTGGAAAAAGAGGTAGTGTCGGAATGTCTTGAATCTGACATCTAGTTGCTCCAAACAATCAAGTATGAGGTTTTTAATTATTTGTATTTGTCTTATTTATATTATTTGCTATTTTGACTTTATAACAATGTAGAGTAGTGCGCTATATAAACTAACCCTAAATGTGCTTATATGAATTTTGAACTTTCTCACTCTCTGTCCATGAACATAGCTAGCATACTATTATTGCTTTAACCAAGTATATATTATGTGCTAATTCTCTATTGTTTTAAGTTTTCTATTTTCTTTACTATTTGTTGATTTCCATAACGGGCAGAATTTCATAATCTACATGTTTTTAGTAGTTTTCAACTCCCTCATACATGGTATTTTGTTGTTTACTACTCCTTTTCTCGATCTCTTTACGATGTGTTAAAATCATAAAAAAAAATTGGTACAATCGTAACAAATTTAAGCATTGAACATGGGATATAAGAATACAATAATAGAGAGAATAAATCAACAATAGTTAGAGATAAAAAGTGATGAGACGATAAAACAGAGAGGACCGCATAAAATAAGCACGAGGACAGTTCGTGTATATATAATTAAGAAGATGAAACGCGACAAAGGAAGTAAAAAGAGAGATAGATAGGGCGGTGGGAAAAAGAGGGCAATATGATTTGAAAAGTTTGTCCAAAGGGGTTTGTGTTATATATTGGACATTGTATTGACCCACCCACAACCCACCTCCATGGTTGCTTCATAGTCACAAAGTTTGTTGAATACAAATTATAAATAATTTAACCTAAAGTTTAAAATGGGTTTAAGTGGAGAGCTCCAATGTTTGCCTCTTGCATCTCTGTCATTATGGCTGTATTAGGGACAAGGATAACATGTAGGCCACCTAAAATCTAACCATATTATATCTTATCACTCTCTATATTTGCTTCTCATGTATACATATGGATGTTACATTTGATGTGTAAGCAATGAGAATGTGAAGTTTGAGAATGTGATGTTTCAAAGAGATGATAAAATTAACTGTGGATGATATAGATACGTGGAGAGATCATGAGACTTCTAATACACACCTTAGAATTATTATATGATTACAGTTGGATATCTAAAAGTAAATTATTTAAGATTAAAACAATTTATTAAGATATTTTAATCTAATTTTAATTATATAATTTTGTATATATTTTTGTTAAAATTATAAATAAAAATACTTATGGAAATAGATAGTAAAATTAACACTATATATATATATATAGTGTTAATTTTAATCAACGATATATAATTTATGTTAATTAAATTATGTTTTTATTGTGTATAAAAAATATTTTTATACTTTTTTATAAGCTAATTAGTTCGGACGTGGTTCATTGATTTAATTTTATACTACATTTAAGTGTTTTTGTAATTAGCCTTGACCATATTTTTATGGGTTTTTTTTTTTATGTCTTGGTTAAAATTGTTGTGTTTTTTTTTTAATTCATTAAATAAGTATACTTTTTGAAAATTTAATCTAAGGGAATATTATATTCATCAATTATGTAATATATAAAATAATGTAATTAGATGAAATTAAAGTTTAATGTATAAAGAATTGAGTAATTAAATTCATCCTACAATTTAATGGCAATGTTTAATATATTATTCTAGTTAAATTGAAATAATTGTTCATAATTACTTGGAATCTTTCAAACTTATTTTTTCTTTTTCAATTTTGTTTTTCAGTACTTTCTAAGGGATGTGAATTAAAAAAGAATTGGATGTTAATATATGAAAACCCTATATTGTGATGTAGGACTAAACAAATAAAAATTAAATGATTGTGGGAGAGAAATTTAATTAAATTACAAAATTTAGTCTCTATACTTAAAATATAAAAAGAGTTAAAATTTAGTTGATTTAAAAAGTTATAATTTAATAGTTATGCTTTCGTAATATTAAGAAAATTATTGTGTAAATAGTAAAACACTACTAAAAAAATTTACAAATATTATAATATTTTATATTTTATTAATAATAGATGATTGATAGGAAATTTTTCTGTATTTTATAAAAAAATTTATTCATTTTGATATATTTGAAAACAAACCTTCGTGATATTTTATTAATAATTCCCAATTTAACAAAATCCTTACAAATAAAGACTGAGATCAATTTTCTGAACTACCAACCAAATTCTATAAACCATATGGACTAAATTTTAATTTTATTTAAACTATACCGATCAAATTTTTGTTAATATGACAAATATGAATTATATCATTAAAGATAAAAACCCTAAGACACCATTCTAAAGTCCTATAGATGTTAATGTCTTGTTTTTCGTATTTTTGACATAGTAAAAACTACTAATACACTTGCCTACTAAAATAAGCTTTATGAAATATTATTCGAGTACATGCTTTTAAAAATAAAGTATATTCTCCTAAAAAAATAATATAAAAGTCAATCGACAATAGTCCATTTGACGTTATCTTTAAAGTCAGCAATTCGATTTTTCATACTAAGTGTTATAAAAGTTAGATGATAACAGAAGAAACAACAAAATTACACGTCGGTGATATTAATATCGACCATTGTAATAACTAAATATATATATTTATTTATTAATTTAAAAGCATCATTTATTTAAGATTTCATGATAATATACAAAACATACAATAGTCAAAATACAAAGAATATTTGTTTTAAGAAAAAGAGAGGGAATATATTTTCTTTGCCTTTTGATTTCGTACTTTTTTTCAACTACAAAAACACTGGACAATAGATGAATAAATCAATCACATTAATTCTTTCTTTATAAAAAAGAATATAATATCACTCACTCGATATATCTAAACAAAACAGTGAATAGTCAATCGAACCTAAATCAACTTATTAAAGTAGTCGAAGATTCGAATTTCTTATATCCTATTAGTTGGACTAGAAAAAAATTCATTCCAAAATGTAACAAAAGAAAAAAAAATCAAACACGCATTTTAAAATTCAAAAGCATATTAACTCAAATATAAAATTAGTATACTAAACTTATAACTTGAGTTTTTATCAAAAATCCACGATAGTATTTTATAGTTTTGCTTTGATACTTGGAATAACACGAAAACATCATATAGATGGTGATAATTATCCTTCCCCATATACCATTCATTACGATCAATTTTCTTCTTCTATAATCGACGTAAAACTTTGTTTTGTTTGTTCGTATGTGAAGTTTAATTACACGTGGAAGACAACATAAGTAGAAGGAAAAGTGGATGCCAATGTACAACAACAAAGATTCAGTTTGATCAATGTTAAAAATGGAAAAAACTGACATTAAAGTCTGAAAAGCAAAGCCAATAATTAATTTTATTTTTTATGGGAATTTGTGAAAGGGAAGAAAGAAAAAATAAAAATTTGAAAAAGGATCGTTCTGAGAAGTTTTGCTATGGAATTAGATAATAATAACACAACTGTCAACAACAAATTAAAAGGACCAAAAATGTATAATAATAAGACTATGGTCTATTTTTATTCATTTAATTAATTTTGTGATGTGTGTGAGTGTCAGTAGTTGTCTTAATATTACAGCAATATAATGTCTGAAAAATGGCATCAAACAAACAAAAAAAGCACAAAAACTTAGGAGTTTTTAGGGTTTTAGGGAAATTAAATAAACCCCAAGTTGTGGCTAAGCTCAGACTATGTTCCACATTTACACTCTAGATTGATGAGGATGCCACATGCTTTCCCTTTTCTTGTTTTTCTCTATTTTAATTTCCACTCATCACGGCTTAATACGCGTTTTTTCGTACGTACCTTACTCGTTTTGGCTGCTTACTGTGTTATAATATCATTTTAAATCCTTTTGCAAATCTGGAGATTAAAATGTATGGTTTGAAATTTCAAATGACCAAATAGATATTAATTTTATTTAATTTTTTATCCAAACGTGCAAGTTTTCAAATTCTAAAAATAACAAAAGAAAAATTAGAATTTAAGTTTCAAATTTTGGCTTGAATTATATAAATAATTTTGGAATGTAGTTGGATAAGAAAATGAAGAAATTTACTAGTGGTTATTTCGATATCATATTCACTTGACTAACCTAACAAAATGAAACCGTTTTAGAATTAATTAATTCATACGATTAATTTTTATTATCGTTTTAAAATTAATTCTAAAATGGGATTTTCAATTAGTTCTAATTAAAATGGATTGTTAACTTTAATTCTTCGATTAGTTTTCAATAAATAATGCTCTTAAATTTTTTAAATGAGAAAAAAAATTAGAAATATTTTATTTCTTCCTCCTCCAAATTCTCTATCTAAATCTTATTTTCTAAACATATATTCCTTTGATTTCATTCTCTTTTTTTTTACATGTGCACGTGTGAGTTGAGAGGTTATATTAATTTTTGGAGAGCAAAAGACATAAGCGATCTAACACTGAAGTCGCAAATTTTGTTTTCAAGACAGTGGTTTTTCTTTGAGACAATAACAAACGACCTTTGGTATTAACATCATATCTATTTTAATATAGAAAGTTATGACAATTACCGTTGGGATAAGCTTAACAAATATCTTCAAATAATTTGTTAATATAAATATTATGGTAAACCTAAGCAACCTAAGTTTTTTTTTTTTTTTTTTCCTACGATGAAAGAATGATTTTCTTTTTCTTTTTTTATGATTTTCTATCACTTTTTGTAAAGTCTTTAAAACCACATAAGGAACAACCAAGTGATGTTTATTAGCTTATAATTATTTTAATTACCCTATTTGATCACATGTTAAAAATTTCCATTGAAATTAAATTAAAATATTAGGGAATATTTTCCTTAAATATATAGCCCTAACAAATAAAACAAACATTATAGTCTTTCCTTTCTTTCAAAGTCAAAAATAATATTCCAAATGCTACTCCAAAACTTATTAACTTTGGACTAATGTTCTTTTCCTCATTTTGAATTTAATTCTTTTATTTTCCTCTCATCCCCCCGGAAAGAAAATATGCATTCAAACACAATAAGATGAAATCTAATTAAATTAATTAACAAAATTGGAAAACACCAAATTAATATTTTCTAAGTTCCAAAAAATTGATAAAATTCAAATAAATTATATACTCATACTAAGGTTTTTTTTTTTTAAATTACAAATTTTAATAGACATTTAAAAAATTAGTAAAATATTAAAACTATTTAGAAAAATACAGAAAAAAGCTTAGTTCATACATAGAGAGTTCGATAAATTATGCTATATCTTGTAAATAGTAAAAGATCTAAATCCTAAAAATAAATCTTAAATCGTATATTTTGTAAATAATTTCAATATTTTGTTATTTATAGTAATTTCCCAAACATGGAGTATTGGAGCTTTTGGACCTATTTAGATTTTCAAAAATATTTATGAATCAAATGGACACAAAATCGATAGCTAAGTTCAACGATGATAAATTTTCTAATTTTTTAGTACAATTTGAAATTGGAGAATTTGAATCAAGAACTTCGTGATCTTCTCAATTCCTTGACCTATATCAAAATCAGTTGAGTTAGACGCTTGTTGAGAATTGATTATTTGTATTAAAATTTATGAAGTTCGTAGACATACAATGAAAAGTTTTTTAACTTATTGAAACATAAAAAGTTTAAGCCTCTGTCTAACAATTAATAGATTTTATTATTATTATTATTATTATTTTAAATTAAAACTGAAGTCAAGATTTGAAAGCTAAAAAAGAAATAATTTTTTAAAATTTAGGTATAAATTCATGTTTTTTACTTTAAAAAGATGAAAATCCGAAGAAATAGAATTTTATTTTCTGAAAATCAAATTATTCTGTTAGACATAAAATTAAAAATAAAAAAAAGAAAGAAAGAAAGAAAGAAAAAGCTATTTTCACAAACTGTTTATAATTGAACACAATTTAATTTGGAAGCAAATAAATATTTAAAAATAGGAAATAAGATAGAAGAAAATTGAGAAGAAGAAGAAGAAGAAGAAGAAGAAGAATATTTAGGTGTGAGAAGAGAAAAGGGGGTGACGGTAGTTGTAGAGACATAGACGCCTACAAGTGAATAAGAGTGGGTCAAGTTGCCACGTGCCTTGTCTCCTCTATGTTCCCTCTATTTTTATTTTCCCATCTCATTATTCTCCAACCATATTTCTATTATTTCTTTTCCCTATCCTTTTTTTCAAATCTATCTACCTTCACCCTTATATACATTACTCTATCCTTGTCCATTTTAATTAAAAATCAAACTACAAATATTAATTCCTTTATAATCTCATTTCTAATTTTCCTTTTTTATATATATATATATATTTTATCAAATTAAATTTGGGGTTTTGAAGAATTAGGTAAAGAAAACTGTTTTTGATAATTTATAATTTTTTATTTTATTTTTTTTTTGCAAGATTCTTCCTCCATTTCACTTAAACTAAAATTGTTTTTAATTATAATGTTACTATTTATCGTACATGAACACTATTATTTTTACTGTTCAAAGAAGATAATGTCCCAAAATTTAAATTCATATTTATTTTTAATTAAAAAAACAATGTATTACATCCCATTTTATTTTTTTTTAAAAAAAAATATCTACCACAGTGATAGTCTAATTAGGGGGATCTATGGCTTAGTTGGAATACAAATTTATTGTTTTAGAATATTTAATTAGTCATCTATTATATTTATCACCTCATTGTTTAATTATAATAATTACTTTTGATAATTTGTAAGGTTTAATATTGGAGGGAGCTGTATTGAAAATTTAAATTATAATTCATTTATAACTACAATAATTACAAATCAAATTCAACTTAGGTATATAACAAAGTTTTCTTTTTTTACGATCCACTAAAATTTTGTATTTAATAGATTATTGAATTTTTATGATATTTTTTTTTTGTTTATTTTGAAATAATAAAACTTCATCAATAAATTTTATATTTATTAGACATAAAATTAAAAACTTGCCAGAACTAAACTTATAGTTTAGAGGATTTTCCCTCATGGTATTAAAAAGGCCATAGTCCATGATTAAAGGGATGGTGGTGGAAGTATAAATGGGCCTGGGCTGCTATAACCACATAACCAATCCACCTGGCCCAGACCCATCTTAGCTCTTCAATCTCTTAATTAATCATAAATATCAGAAAATTAAAAAAAAAATCGCATTTTCAAATTTATCGTTAATAAACCAAAGTATTTACAAATATAATAAAATTTAAGATTCTATCGATATAGAGATAGACTTCTATTAGAGTTTATTAGCAAATTTAACGAACATCAATAAACATTTATTCGTGTTTATCGTCCATAAATTCTGATGTTTTGTTGTATTTTGTAATTATTTTTAGCAATTTTTTTTTTTATTTTTGATAATTTCATCCCAAACATATCATTTCTAAATATATTCATTATTTATTATTTGTTTGCCTTATTTTTGATAATTTCATCCCAAACATATCATTTCTAAATATATTCATTATTTATTATTTGTTTGCCCATAATAATTAACATTTTTTTTCTTTTTGTTTGTATAGTACAATAATGATAATCAAGTGGTGTATATTAAATATTTGTACCTACCGTTCCTACGAGCATTTGATCAAACTTTTAAATATGTATGGGAGGATATCAAACATTTTTTTTACATATGTAGGATGATGGATCAAACTTTTGACTTCAAAGTCGACAGTATAATTTTACGTTAGTTAAATTATGTTTTTTTTTTCTCTCTTGTTGCAATCCTTTTATTTTAAAGTAAATATATTAATCTATTTACATCATAATCAGAAATGATTAAGTGTCTGAATATGTGTAATTAATTTATGGAAAAAAAGAAAGTGATGAGTGTTTTAAAGGCATCCATAGAAGAAGATCCAAAAAATGATTTAGAATGAAACAAATAAAAGGGAGAGAAGAAGAAAAGTAAGATAAAGAGTTTAAAGTTTGTTTCATGAAAAGAATAGAAACAAAGACCAAAACCAACACCACCTTTTGTCCCACATTCATCTCTTTCTTTATTCTCTCTCACTCTCTATCACACCACCCTTCATTCTTCATCTTCTTCCGAAACACACTAACGAATAAGTTCGATCTCTTCGATTTACATATTCAATCATAAAAAAAAAAGAAAAAAAAAAAGAAAAAGAATGTTATAATAGAATAACATATATTTTACGATGATAGTTTTAAATGACAATACTGCTACAAAGAATATTTACAGATATAACAAAATATTACTGTTTCCATTGTCCATTGGTCATTAATAACTATTAGTGATAAACAGTGATATTTTAACAACCGTATTTTCAATAAATCTTAAAATCGGTAGATTAACTTTTTCAAATCAAATTTAAACATTTGAAAGTACAAAATCTGAAAGACCGAAATGATATTTTAACCTAAAATAAAAGTTAAAAAGAAAGCGTTTGAAAAGATGGGAAAGATACGTTGAAGTAGTAGAAGAAAGAGATTTTGGTTTGAATCATTAGGGTTTCTCCACATTCCAACTCATAATGATTGTTGAAATTGAATTTTTCTCATCATTTTTCTTTGACATGCCTCATTCCCATTCATTTCTTTCAAACCTTCATTACACCTTTCCATTTTTCCAATGTTCTTTAAAAAAACACAAACTTTAGTCTATACATAGATTCTAATCAATGTTGCATCTCAATATTCAAAATTATTGTCATAGTTTGATTATGAAGGTAACGTTTTCAATATTAGTAAAATAAACCAATTTACTTACAAGTTATAAATATTAAAAAAATCTTACTTTATATCTATGATACGTATAGATATCAGTAGATGTCTGTCTGAGTTTATTGCGATTTGTCAATGATATAAAGTAAAAATTTTGTTATATTTATAGATATTTTTACCATTGATTATCATCAATTCTGATTGTTTGTTACCCGTAAAAATCATTAGGTAAAAAATGAATTTGGGGTTCAATAGAAGCATTCTTTTTACTTAAAATTGAATGTTTTGGTAATGAGTTAATTTTTCCTTTTCTTTCTTTTTTTTTTTTTTTTTTTGGCTCAAATGGTTTTTATTTGAAAACACTTGAAAATAACTTAAAAAAGAGATTTGTTATTACATACTTTCTCTTTTAGGCAAACTATTAAAGGTATTTTTACTAAAGTGATTTGAAGTAAAGTAAAAAATTCAAAACAAACTCTTTGTATTTTCTATGCTTTCATCTTTTGCTTTTGAAATTAATTTCCTAAAAGAAAAATTAACATATCACCTAATCATCTAAACTTTCAAATTGCTCTTTGATTATCAAAGGGAATGTGAAAAATAATAATCCATCTTTTAATTCCCACTTTGAAACATAAAAACACTTTTATTTTTGTGAGGTAATTCAATTCAAAGCACTTTTCAAAACTACTTCAACTTTATATTTAGAAACAACTCTTTAATTTAAAATAATAACAATAATAGTAAATACATTCTTTTTAGGTGTAATTATTTTTCCTATATTAATATTAATGAAATAAGATGTATTTTCAATAAATGAGTAAATAAAACCAATAACTAAAAAAAAATGTACACAAGAAAAGAGATGAAAACGTTTGCTAAATAATTAAACAAATTATTATTTATAGGTTAGTTACTCTGTGAGAGTCTTTGAATAAAAACATCGTCACAGTATATATCAAAGATAACTCAAAGTTAATTAACCAATTTACACGTTATTACTCGACAATTGTAAATAACTACACTTACCAACTCTCATTCGTAAATGAAACTATCGATTCATTTTTTTCTTTCTCTTGGGAATGTTTTGACATCAAACCACAAATAAAATAAAACTAATGTACCTAATTTTTCATATTAAATTCATTCATTTTTTTTTACAAAATTGTAATAATATTCAATAACAATAAAATAAGCTTTTTGGTGGGGGATAAGTCCTAATGGCAAACACTATTTTTGTTTCAACAAAGAAACAACAATAATATCAATATCTTAACAAAAGAAAATAATAGAACAATTTTATATCTATAGAGAAGTTATACACTCAAATAGTAAGTTGATATAAATAAATAAATAACATGTCGTTTGTTTTTAAACATAAATTATTCAACTCAACGTAGTAACTTAATGAATATTTATTTCAAAACCAATTGATTATAGAATAACTAATCAACCGCCTACGATAAAGTTAAGATATAGAGAAGATGTAAAAGTTGGTGGATTATAGATATCTTTATTTTCCTCTTTAGAGTTTTACAAAAATTAGAAACATCAACTAACGAAGCGCACGATAAAGCTAAGAGCCACTTTAGAAGGGAAAAAATAACTCTCAAAAGTGAGCATTCTCACTATTCAAAAGTTTGATAAATTTGATTGAGTCCGATTCCATCACTACCTAGTAGTTGTGCCTATGCCAAGTTAGTATAATAAACATAACTTTTCTATTTTAAATTAGGATGGATCATATCCCATGTGATTTTTTTTCTCTAAAACTTTCAATTATGAGTTTATTTGTTTTGTTGCGTAGTCACTAATAATATTTATTATCTTAATCAGAGTGATAATACCAATCTTATACTAAGTTTCGATCTTCCCACCAAAAGAAAGTATTTCTCATTGGGTGTAATAAACCTCTTTCTTGGTGTTCTTTTTCTAGCAACCTTCAACTTTTTAATACAAGAATTTGCACTTCCACTTTAAAGAAAAGAATTTATGTCAACAATAATTTTAAATTAAAAACATGACATGAAGAATTGACAAGTTGTTGTTGTTGTTATTATTATTATTATTATTATTAAATCCTCCTTCACCCAAAAACTTTAGAACAAACTCCCCATCAAAATTAATTCAATTCTACGTTTGAATCCCATAAATTAGAAAACGAACAACAACATTCGATTCAATTCCTTCAATCATTACATGAACAAACCAAGACAACATTATCAAATCCCCTCCTTTAACAAAGCCATTGAAGAACCTTGTGGGGACTCTCTGCCATTATAATGGAGATTTAGCTTTTCCTTCTCATCATCGTCTTCTTCTTCTTCATCTTCTTCTTCTTCATCTTCTTCTTCATCTTCATCTTCTTCTTTAAGTCTTAAATTCCCTATATAGGTTTTCTCTTGTGTTGTGTTGTATTTATTGCACTTCCTTCTTTCCTGTGTTCTTCTGTCTTTTTCTTATCTGTCTCGTTTCCACCGCCATTTTTAATTCCTAATTTTCTCTATGTTTAATCGTGAATTCCAAAAACCCCATTAACCCATTTCCCCTTTTCTTTGATTAATTCGCTGAAAGCTTATGGTTTGAGCTAAAGGACAATTTTTTTTAACATTAAACCCCATTGGGTACTTATCAATGGCTGTGCCCGCATCTACAACCACAACTACCACCACCAACGCTTCTACTAATTCCATTTCTTCTTCTTCTTCTTCTTCTATTCCTAATCAACCCACTAAGCTTAAGCGTCGAAAGTGTCGAGATATCACTGTTTCCGCTAAATCTGACTCGTTTTCATCTTCTTCTTCCAATTCCTCATCTGGGTTACAAGGATTTTCTCATCGAAAGCTTGATCGCCCTGTTGTCATTGTTCCTTCAGAGAATTCTTGGTGTTGTCCTGCTTCTAAACCCTCTTCAACCCCTCCTGCTCTTCCTCTTCCTCCTCCTCCGCCGCCCCCACCTCCGCCTCCGTCGGATTCTCATCGAAGGGTTACTTCTCCCACACCCACTAACGGGAATCGAACATCGGATTCGGTAATATCGCCTTCTGATTCACCGTCTGCTTTCCGGATACGGTTTTCTCCTGGAACTCTTTCTCCGGTAATGGATTTCACGACGTCTTCTTCCGGTGCTGCGTTTAATGGTCATTCTGGATCGAGTCATGACTCTTTCCCTTCTGGGTTTTCGAAGTTCAACTCCGCTCTGACCGCCGGGCTTTTGAACCCAATGTCGCCGCCGCCGTCTACTGATAAAACCCGATCGAGTCCGACCCTTTTTGAAATGATGGCTAGTGAGCCTGATATTCACCCTAGAACTTCTCAGATCCCTCCCCAGGTTGCCTCTGTTTCGGTTCATAAGAATCAAGTTCCTATTCAGGACAAGCAGGCGTTGATGATGCAGAGGATTTCTGAGATTTTGGGATCTCGGAGCCCTGGAAATCAGTTCAATGACGCTTCTAGCAGTGACATTAAGCTCACATTGAGTTCTAGAGATGGGATCAGTGTATCGATGAGTGTTCACCGGCAAATTCTTGTTGCTCATAGTCGGTTTTTCGCATTGAAGCTCTCGGAACGGTGGGCGAAACAACAGCGGTCTCCGTCTCCATACATTGTGGAGATTGCTGACTGTGATGATGTTGAAGTGTACATTGAAACCTTGAAATTGATGTATTGTAGAGATCTGAGGAAGAGGCTGATGAAGGAAGACGTTCCCAGAGTTCTTGGAATTCTGAAGGTATGAGTCTTTTAGGAATTCTAGAAAGTTATCAATGTGCTTTTGGCGCTTCATTACCGAATCTCTGCTTTGTTAGATCCCCACCTAAATTTGCAATGTATGATAATTGATATGATGGTGGCATTGGCATTTTAGGTCTCGGCTGCTATTGGATTTGATGCGGGTGTTTTATCTTGTTTGGAGTACTTGGAAGCCGCCCCATGGGCCGAGGATGAAGAAGAGAAGGTGGCTTCACTCTTATCTGAGCTGCACCTTGAAGGTGTTGCAGCAGGGGAAGTTCTAAAGAGGGTCTCGGTTGAAGTTACCAATGGACCTGAAGATGGCAACGACAATGAAGAAGTGTTACTGAAGCTTCTACATGTAGTTCTTGAAGGAAAAGACGAGAAGGCAAGACGGGAGATGAAAGGATTAGTTTCAAAGATGCTTCGTGAGAGTTCCTCGCAAAATGACCTTCGAAAAGAATCCTTGTATTCAGCTTGTGATGGTTGTCTGCAGTTGCTCCGCAATCAATTTATGCGAGCGGTAGGGTCGGATTTTCATGGTGTTGGGGAGATTGCTAAGCAAGCTGATAATTTGCATTGGATTTTAGATATCTTGATTGATAGACAGATTGCTGAAGATTTTTTAAAAACCTGGGCATCTCAATCTGAATTGTCAGCTGCACACTCTAAGGTGCCTGCCGTTCACAGATTTGAGATCAGTCGAGTTACAGCTCGGTTATTTGTTGGTATCGGAAAAGGCCAACTCCTGGCTCCTAAAGATGTGAGATATCAGCTTTTGCAGACCTGGTTGGTGCCATTTTATGATGATTTTGGTTGGATGAGGAGAGCATCGAGAGGCCTCGATCGCCACCTCATTGAGGATGGTCTTAGCAATACAATTCTCACTCTACCATTAGCTTGGCAACAAGACATATTGCTAGCTTGGTTCAATAGATTCATGAATTCAGGTGAAGATTGTCCTAATATACAACGAGGGTTCGAAGTCTGGTGGAGAAGGGCCTTCTGGAGACGCAGTGGTGAACAAGAACGACCTCGACCAATTCGAATTGCCACCCCATCGACAGAGAATTCGTGAAGCGCTCTTGTTTCAAAGGACATATAGCTTAGTTCATAATAACTAATGGGTTTGTTCTTTCTCTGATCACTGGAGGCCTCATTCCTTGGTATTGGTTAGTTAGGATCTTCTTCCTTCCTAAACCAGGAGCATCCTATGGAAGACCCAATGTACCTGAGGTTAGGTTGGAAGAAGATAATAAATGCTATATATTGTAATTTCTCTTATCTTTACCTTCTTTCTCTTTGAAATGAGCTTGACATTCGTTTCAGTTTCACCACTCGTGTTTCTGAATCTCTGGTATCTGTGAGTTTTAGAATAATCTGTGGAGATTCAAAAGTCATAGCGGAACAGTCATTGAGTTACCGTTGAAAGCTCTTGTTTATCTGTATTGAAGATCAAGTCCAATGGGTGTAGATTGTTCTGTTCTGTTTTATTATTGGTTTGACTTTGCAAGGGTCTTTGAGTTGACTTCATCTTATTATTCTCTTTAATAATCTTGGATCTAGATACCGTTTATGGAAAAGAAAAAAAAAAAGAATTAGTTTACCAATCAAATGTTTTAAAAACTTAGTTGGAGAGATCTAAATGCGTTATCGATCAAATGTTTTCTTTAGGTTGTTGACTCTTTAATTCTAGTAGAGATTTGCTAGTGAAACGTTATCTCACTTGAAGCTTTACTCTTGCAGTCACACGTAACAAAACGAAATGAAACAGATGTCATCGGCAAGGCAATTCCCAAGAGGAGTGTACAACGGATGATACCGAAACTCATATTGTTAAATACGATGAGCGAAGATTTGATCAACCAATCCATGTTTGTCCTCTGCCTTGTCATTTGATATGTTGCAAGAAGAGAAAGGGAGAGAAACAAGTGTGAGTGATGTTTATGAGTTGCAAGTTGCAATCAAACTTAACAGTGGTTGGAATAGATATAGATAGTTGGAAGTTGAAATCTGGTTTGGTTTGTTTGAGAATCATAAGTTGTATATGTTTTGGCTTTTTTTTTTTTTTTTTTTTTTTTTTGACTTTTTAGTTTGGAATGATGTTCTTTGCAGCACGTTTGGTGAAAGAACATTGCGTTGATTGTTCCTTTCCCATTCTGCCAAAAAGTTTGCTTCCTTAAAGTATTCAATGAATAATATTCCATTTGGAATCATATTTACATCTCATCACAGACAAGAAAGGTATTGCTTAGATGCAGGTTTTCTTGCTTTAATGGAGTGAGAGTAAGTGAGAGAGTTTCTTATAACTCCTCATTGAAGCTTTAAACCTCCTTTGTTGTTAGTTTGAGGGGATGGGTTTATTGGCTTCTAATTGAACTTCTTTGTGAAGGAAATGACAACCTCTCGATTATTGACATGGTTGCTGTTCTTTTTTCATCTCGTGATTGAGATGGAATATAATGCTGGTTTGTTCAAGGGGAGGATTATGGAGTTTAGTGCTTCTCTTTTCTTATTTTGACAGAATATTCTTTGGAGTATGGTGTTATTATAGGATTGCCTCCTTTGTGATTTGGTGAGATGCTCGAGTGTATTTGGTGGGGATAGGATTCCACAATTTAGGAAATGGACAAACTACAAAGTAGTTGAGAAGTTTAAATTATTGTATATACGACTACCGTTAGAAGAATTTTATCATTAAGAGAATGTCTAGAATATGTTATTTGACATTTTAAAATCTAATATGTATTTGTATTTACGTTATGTATGATTTTGGTCCAAGGTTTTAGAGAAGTGCACAAACACTTTTGAATATATAATATGATAATTTCTCTTTACTCACGGATGTAGTTAGCATACTATTAGTGAACTGCACAAGTCTACGTATTGATTTTTTATTGTTTTCTTCCTTTGTCAATTCCATAACTAGTACCAATGTTAAATCGTTGATCATTGGTTTGGAGATCAATTAAATCATTTGTTACCCAATTTTTGTAATCAAGAAATAGTAAAACGTAACAAAGCAAAAAGAATTTGTTCAGTGTATGAACAAAGATTAATTTGACTTTTACTAACATATATGTTGTTAACTCAACTGTACAAAAGCTGATTTAGAAACAGTTCTGTTTTGTTTGTTTGTTTGATTTAGGTAACAGTACATTCATCATCAAAATGTGTGAAGAAGGAATTCATCATTGCACAATCATAGTTCAACTCTCCTATTTTTGCATGTTTTTGCCTGAAAACACAACAATTATCTCAAACTCAAACCAATCTCAAGGCTGCTAATAAGAAAGAAGAAAACACACACACAAAAAGAAAAGAAAAAGCTTACCATTCTTGATCAATCAACATCTCATCCGTAAGTCCAAATTGTCTCAACTCTTTCTCTGTATGGTGTAACAGCAAAGTGTACCTGCGACGAAACCGTTTCAAATCACAACCGTAAGCCATCATCGTCAACTTAAACGACAATCATCAAAGTCAAAAACAGGTAGGCATAGCATATATATACAGTCATTCGGAAAGGCGATTTTACTACCTTCCACCAAAGCCTTTCTCCATGACAATCATTTTTCCATTTCCCAAATTGTTGAGTCTTTCATATTGATCAACAGTCCATTTGTACCATCTCATGAGGAAGACTCTAAGAGTGAGGCCATGGGAGACAAGAACCAAGTTCATGTTGGGATTTCTTTGGCCTGGTGGTTGAAACCTTCCAACATCAATGTCTGATTTCAATGTTTCTCTAAATCCTGTTTGTGTTTTTCTATTTGGTTTCAGTTACAAAACTATATATATATATAAAAAAAAAAAAAAAAAAAAAAACAAAGAATCTCTCGAGACAGTAAAAACACAAGAAAAAGTTGTTTTTATTGTACCTGTGATTCTATCATAAACATCTGCAGCAGATTCTCCATTGGGGAAGCGATAGAAAAATCTACCATATAGCATTCTCACAGCTTTCTCAACTCTCATTTTCTCTCTATCTTGAAAGTTTCCTTTTTTATACATATAAACACAAACACAAACCTTGCTTAGTGACACTTTAGACCTGTATTGTTGGGTTAAATTTTGTTAGTTTTTATTATACTTATTTCTATGCAAAGATTGTGACATTAACGTTTATAGTAACAATATCTTATACATTTTACGATTAATTTATAAGTTCCATACACATACTTTTAAAGATGTCAAAACTTTCAATATTGTTTTCAATAGATGTTTAAAAATTATGAAATACCTAAAAACAATTTGAACTTTCAATTAGTTATGTGTTCAATAGAATATTGAATTTTACAAATGTCTAAGAAAACAACAATTTGTATCCATTAAATATTTGAATTAGTAAAGTTGCATTTAATTTATTATTTTTTCAAAAAAATATGGAACTTAAAGTAAAATTAGAGTAAAAGTAGGAAAGGCGAAGAGAAAGTACCAAAATCTTGCTCTCGCAATCTGGGCTCTTCTCTCATACCGGCGATACGACGGCGGTGGAAGGAAGTGGCCAAATGCTGAAGAGTCTGGCGAGTTCTTTTGTAAGGAGAAACATAGAAATAAACACTCCAATCTTCAACTCCATCGCCGTCTATCATTTTCTTGATATTCCTCCCACATTCCTCCGCCTCCTTCATTCCCTTCTCCGTCAATCCGATTCTGGGATCGGCGATTCTTGTGTAGGCGCTCTCGTCCACGTTCCCTTCGCTCTCGCCGTGCCGGACCAGTATGATCCGGCGTGGTCTCGGCGGCCGGACTCCGAATAACGAGTAGCCATTGTTGTTGTTGATGGATTTTGGTTGCTCTCCTTCGGTGGTGCAACGGATTGGAAGAACTACGGATTTTGGGAACAAAATTGTGGCCATTGTTTTAGGGCCAGATTTCAAATTTAAAAATATCTCTCTCTCTCTCTCTCTCGCTTTTTCTTTTAAGAGTTCAAAAATAAAAATATCTATTTTTGTTGTCATCCAATCATATAATCACACTAACACATGAAGGTTTAGTTACAATTTTGATTCTCTCTATCTATGAAGCTATGTCCTTACTACGTAGTAATGTTAGCCGAAAAGGATTGCAACTATCGATATTCATTTCACTTGTCGGGTTCGTTTCGGACGGGACAATAAATTTTCATTTTAAATGGATAATGAAGCACAAAGTGTGAAGAATGAATGAATTTCTTTTTCCAAAATGAAGATAGGATGGAATCAAAGAATCCCTGCAAACATCTCTAGAGAAAAAAAATAAAAATTAACACACACAGTTCTATTAACAAGGGTCTTGGTTGCTTTACTTAGATAAATCAATCTCCACTCCATTTCAAAATCATCAGCAGCTATAAGAAATATTTGAGTGATGTATATGTAGAACTTTAAAAATCTATGAATATTTATTAAAATGTATTTAAAGAAATAGAGAAATAGTTCCTAAGTACAGAATTGATTCTTTCGTATGGAAATGTTAGAAGGCCCATTAAAGATCAAGATGGGCTTTTTCTATGTTTACAATTGGGCCTAGGTGAGTCAAGTACTATCAACCAGGCGGGCCCATGTTTTAACTTCCTTTTACCTTTGCAATTTTTGAAAAAAGAAGAAATTAATTAGGACCAAAAAGAAAGTGAAAATTAAGCCTCGTTTTATTATTCTTTTACTTCTCTTTCTTTTCTCTCTCTCTCTTTTTTTTCTTTTGTTAAAAAATATAAAAGGGAGAAATGTTTGAATTTATGACCTAGAGATGTATAATAAAGACATTTTTTAATAAGAAACGTATTATTAAATATAAATAAAAATACTAAGTATGCTATTTTTTATTCAACAATATATACGAGGAAGATTCTAATCACACAAATCTACTAAGTGTTTATATCCCATGAGAGTTGAATTATATTTATGTTTGGATTCAAAGAATTTTTGGGGGAAAACAATGGATAAATTGAAGCCTTTTGTATTTCACTTTTTTCCTATACAACAAAGTGGGGGAAAATAAATTTGAGAAAATAAAAATCATAATAATAATTGTTATGGGTGTGTTTCTTAAATTGTAACACCATTTTTAATACACATCACTTTAGTCAAAATCAATTTCAAATCAAATAAAAGAAATGTCCTCAGTCAATTTCTTTTGGGTATTTTCCAAATTAAACCAAACAAATCATATGCATCTAAATCTTTGGAGGTGTTAGAATTTTTAATTAATTAACTCATACACTATTTAAAGCCCCCTCTTTTTTTTTTTTTAACAAGATTCTAACTAAAACAAAAAATTCACAAACTACTTTTTTTTTGTCTATTCTTTTTCGGCTTGCCTTAGACCATTAGTAAAAGAACGTATAATAAATGAAGAACGTTAGAAAATTAGAAGTAAAAATAGGGTTGATCGATTTAATTTTCAAAAACGAAAAAAAAAAGATTATCAAATATAATCTAAAATATTAGCTTTCTTTTTTCCTTGATTAGGTATTGAAAAAAAAATGTGTATCAAATTTTATAGGCCTTAGTTTCAAATTTTTTGATTTGAGAGAGAATCTATTTTGATTATTAGGCTAGAAGAGAAAATGTTGTTTTTTTTTTGCTTTTTTCTTTTTTCGTTTTTCATGTATTGACTTTAGTAAACTTAATTTTTTTAAAAATATGAAAATTCCAACCTCCTAAAACATGTATTTAGAAATCTATTTCTTTACTATACTATACTACTAGGTTGATTGTGATTTTAAAACTTGAGAACATTTGAAGAGAATAAAAAGGACTATTGAATAATGTATAGCAAATTAAATGAAACCCTAATGAGATAAACAAAATAATAATAATAATAATAATAATAATAATAATAATAATAATAATGGAGAGTGAAAAATAATAATTAAATCCACGTAAGAAGAGACATTAAGAAAACATTGCTTTTCTCAAAGGGAAACGTTTGTTTATGTTGGGGTTTTTGTCATTTGCTTTGACTTTTGTGGTGTCGGTGACTCACCTTTCTTGGGAGCTTTGCTGAGATCTTTTTTATTTTTTCCCTTTATTTTTTTAATATATCAAATTTTCATATTACAACTATTTTTCTATTTACAAATAATTTGAAATTTGTTTATTGAATTTGTAAATATTATTTGAGCAATTTTTGTATTTACAATAATTTCATATTTAGTTCATTCTTCACCTAACTCTTCCATTCTTTCTTCTCTGTAAATTATTATTATTTTATTTCTCACACGTGTATTTCTTTATTTTCATTTTTCTTCGTCTGTTTTAATAGATGGGTCTCACTCTAAATAAATTATGAACAAAGGTTTGGGATCAAATCAATATTTAAAAGTAACAACTTTTGTCTACTCCTCTGTGATCCCTCTCTTCATACATACATAGCCTTTTCAAAAAACTTAATCATTTTCTTTACTTCTTTCTTTTTCTTATTTCATTTTTTCTTCCTTTGTTAATTTTTCATATCTATATGTATGTTTGATGTTTCTTAATTTATTTCTTTTCCCTTCCTTTATTAACATTTCACATTTTTAGTATTTTTCTAATTTGGTTTCATTTTTACCTTCTCTTCATTCTTTTTTTATAATTATATGTTAATTTAATTTTTAATTTTTAATTTTTAATATTTAGATTAATATATTATTTTATTTTAAGTTTTAAAATCTAATTTTAATTTTTTTTCCTATTTAGCTGTATTTATTTTATATTTATATATTTAATTTAATTTTGATTCTTAAATGGCTAAATATTTAAATTTATAAATTATCTTGATCGATATAGGTTTATTTAAATAAATTTTAAAATATAAATTTCAAATCTCAAATTTTAGAATGTGCATGTTATTTTAAATTTAAATTTATTATTTTTAGTATGATCAAAATTATTTAAAATTTACTTTATATGAATTTTTTAACTAGAATAATAATTTAGGTTATTTTTAATATTTTAAAAACCGATATTTACATAATAATATAACTAAGTTGAAGTTTAATTAACATCATTTAAGAAAATTGAATTGAATGAAAAATAATATTTCAAATCAATTTAAGAAAATTGAATTTAATGAAAAAGTTAGGTAAAATAACACAAGAAATTAGAAACAATTATCACACAATTTTCTTTTCTTTTCTTTTTTTATATTTTTATTCTTTTTTAAAAAATAGAGAACGAGAATAACTAGTTATCAAATATAGCTCCGTTTCTTGTTCTAAAAAAATAAATAAGAAACGAAAAACAAAAAACGATATTAAACGAATCCTAAATTTAAAGTATCGTAAAAATATTTAAAGTATAAAATACATAATTATTAATAAGATATAATTGTGATAGAAACATAGATAAGTAGAATAAAAAGTGAAATTACTTAACAATATTTATCTTTTAAACATCGTATAATCTAACAAAGATTTAACATAATTAAAATAGCTAATGTTGAACAAAGACGAATCTCCCCAAAATTTAGTAATTGAATAATATATTTTTTTGAAAGAAGAAAAAATTGAATGATCACCTAGCTATCGTTAGAGATGTGCATGCTTTATGTTTATTAAATATGTTGTTCCAAAGAAATAGATATTTAGTAAATACAGCTGAGATAATTTTTAAATGCATATGTTTCTATTTATTTATTTATTTTTGAGAAGTGGATTGATGAAAATATTTTGTATTAAATAAAATAAAATAAAATAAATAAATACATTTTGGGAGGGAAAGAAGAGAAAGACAATAAACGAAAAGGATGATTTTAAGAAAAAGAAAACAAAACATTGGATGACATCCAAAAAGTCGAAACACAAACGTGAGGGATCCGACGAATATAGGCCGTTGATTTTACAGGATAATCTCATGGGGTGGGGACTCACTAATAAATTCTGTGAGTGAATGTGATGACGTGTCAGACCCAGTCAAAATATTGCATTAATTCAAAGAATAAAATTTAAATCGATAAAATACTCGTAAACCTTGCTATTTTATTCTATAATTTTTATTGTCAATAGCGAAACATAATCGACATATTTGAATCAAATAAATCTAAATAAAGAATTATTTTTATTCTTTTTTTCTCTAAAAAATTCACTAAGATGTTTGTTTTGTATTTTTTTCCCTTAAATTCAAAAACTAAATTAAACATTTTTAAAAATTTGAGTATCAAAATATAATAAAAAACAAAGTCTAAGAATTTAAACCTAAAATTAGGGTAAGTCAACATTATTCTTCCTTTTGTCTTTTTTAGAAGTTTGCGGGGTTCGTGGCATTGAGGATGACCAAAATTTGAAGAAAAAGAAATGTCTTCCTTTTAAATTTTTTTGATGAAATTAGTAAAATAAAACCCTAACGGGTTATAATACATGAAACTCCGATTGTTATAATAGGAATCCCGAACATGATTTAAACTATAATGGTACGCTCCATTCATTCTAAATATATTTCATCAATAATTCTTAATATTTAAATAAAAATTGCAAGGCCATTATCTTCGCCATTAATATGAAGATGAATTAATTGAAACTTCAAAGTACAAACCATCATTCTTAGTAATGTGGAAGTTTTGACAAATTACATGAGTTGAAAAGTATGAAATTAAATAATAGTACTCAAGTTGTAAAGCATTGTTTTGATTGAAAAGTACAAAATATAATTAGGATTAGTCCTATTTTGTTAGGACAACTAATAACATGACTTTGTAATTTGAATTTCCAAAAAAATATGAATGTTAAATTACTTCTTTTTCTAGAAAAGATGTAAAAGGAAAAAGGAAACTTTCGAAATTTTGGTATTTGGTTATTAAATTAGGAAACTCCACAAATAAATATCTTAATATATATATTTGGTTCTTAATCCATAATTTGATATTATATATATATTTAGAAGTTTGTGATTTGATAGATCTCCACCGTTGATTTGACAGATGTGTTTTTCTTCTTTTTTATTTTATTTTTTCTAAGCATGTTTTTTTTTTTTTTTTTGTCTTTCATTCTAATGAAAAATATATTTTTGTCCTCATGCATGTTGATTTAATTAAAATTGAATTTTTTAAAATATTAAAGTTTTGTTTTTAAATTTTGAGGTCGATTTATTAATTAATTAAAATTAATTAAAAATCCCCCAATAATTAAAATTGAAAATTCTAATACTTGACAGTTCCATAATCAATAAACACAATTAAATTAATTTTAATTAAACTTAGGGTTTCAATTAAAAAAGAAAAGTCCCATTTATTTAGTTATTTTTAAATACTACTTTTTCTTGTAAATAATTAATATGTGATTATTAAAGAAAACAAAAAGGAAATTAGATTGGTCCACCAAAACATAATTTTCTATTCGTTTGCCGTCTTTTATGGTTGTATTAGTGGAGCTCTTTTGTTCTAAATCCACCTTTTATTTCTTCCCATATCACTTCACTTCATATATATACATACTAAAAATGAAACTTCTTTTATACATATAATATCTTTAATTAACTCAACTAACACCGACATAAAATTTATAATAATATTCATTTTTAAGTTAAAGTTTTGATTTTTCTATGCTAGGTATTGTTAGAAAGAATAACCTAATTTAACGTCGAAATTAATATATTAGTTATATTTATGATTATCTATTGATTTTTAAGAAAATTTTCAAAATGACGTAGAAATTTTAGAAAAAAATAACTATTGATCATTAATTGATGTAGTTTTCATGTTTTTTTTTTTTTTGTAAATAATTAAGTTTTCTAGATCATTTTTTACTATATAATAAATAAGTTAACTCGTTTTCTTATATTTAAAAACGACGGTAAAATCAGAAGTACAAAATTTAACGTGTGTTGTCGGGTATATATTTGTTTATTAAGTAGAGATTAAAAAGATGGTTATATTTTATTTACTAAGATAAATAAGCAAGAAATAAAAAAGAAAAAACATGAAACAAACAATAAATAAAAGAAAAATCCAAAGGTATACAAATGGAATCCAAACAACTCTTAAATTCTCAATTTGATTCCCTATAGGTCTAAAAGTTTTAAATTTAAATTCCTACAACTTGAAAAAAACCCAATTTGTTTCTTTCTTCTTCTTTTTTCCTTTGTTTCACTTGTCCATCCCTAACCCTATAGCCATCTAGTGAACTTGAATTTAAATTAAATTCAAACCAAAGAAAATCAATTTGATAGGTTTAGGTTATATAAAACCCTATACGAAATTAAATGATGATATCTCGACTGATATAAAAATACCATATTGTGAATTTCAAATCTTGATATTCGATTCTCCCACTTTATATTAAAAAAAAATAGTTTAGAACAAAAATAGAGTAAAATTTAGATATATATATATATATTACCCTAAGTTTATTGGTTAAATCATCAATCAAATACTTATAGCTCCAAAATTATAATTAGGAAACGAAACGTTGCTATCATTAATGAAAATTCAAGTAGAGGATTTAAAATGAATTAAATAAGACATTAAGTCACTTAGCATAAGAAACAATGATTAAGTTAGTGATTAGTATGGCTTAATGATGATGATATGGATTTAATATTAATTAGTCTCTTTTGTTGTTAACGGTAAGAGCATTTAATATAATATGTCAATTTATTTCCTCCATAAAAACCCTAATATAGTAATTTATTAAACTTTAGGTTAGGAATAGGATGATGATAAGCTGAAAATTATATGTTAATTATAGACAGTTCATTTTAAATATAGCTAAGAGGATATAGTGTTGAATTTAATTCTCTATTGCTATCATATTTATGGAAAAAGGTTATTTATTTATTTATTATTAATTTTGGAGTGAGATTTAAGCCAATTACTTCAATAGAAGAAAATGCTTAATTTGTAGTAAAATTTTGCTAATAATAACTTAGAGATTATCCACATTAGCATAACTAAATGTATTAAAATTACTTTGAAAAAAATTGATTAAAAAGAGTATAACCTAGACCAAGTAGTTATATATATATTTTTAGGGTAAATGGCAAAAACCCTCCGACTATCAATTTTAATAATTAAATGAGCCAAATTAAACTTTTTAAATTACATAGTTATATATATTTAATTTTTATCACTTATAAATCTAATTTCTTATAATATTAAAAAAAATTAATAAGAAAACCACCAACAATATCAATAATTAAATGGATAAAAAAAAATTAAACCATTTCATACAAATAATAATTAACCTCTCTAATATAACAAACAATAGGTTCTAATAATTTTACTTCTTAAACTAATTAATTAATTTTAAATTAAAAAAGGAAAAAAAAAAAAAAAGAGATTATGTTAATGATATTTACTTATGATTTTTTTTAGTTTCAAATATATACAAGACTGAGTATTAATGAAAACATTAAAAATATCTATAATTACGTAACTTTGAAAATCTAAAAAACTTACAAAACTACATGTTGACAAAGGTTTCTTGCACTATATTTCTCTTTAATAATAAATGACGCCATTTGACATTATCGAAGTAACAAAATGCATCCACTTATGCAGCCATCTATATTATATTTTGTATATATTAATTGTCCACTTTAATTATATTATAAGGTTGATCAATAACATAAACTAAACTAAGTTCAGTCGAAGAATTAAGTAGACGCATTATGGTAAAAGGGAATAGGATGGAGTTTTAATGATGCCCTAATGAGCAGTATGGGTTAGTAATTGAAAAGGTTGTATGAAATTAAACAAAATTAAATGGATTGAAATAATAATAAAAAAATATGATATATATATATATAATTTAAGTTGGTCCAAAAATGGAGCTCCTGGGGCAGAATAAAAAAGAAATGAATGAAGGGTGTGTTTAGAGAAAAAGGTGGCAGGCCTCTTGTTGTATAGGTAAAGTAGAATAATAGAATGGTCCATTACAGAATAAATAATAATAATAATAATAATAATAATAATAATAATAATAATAATTTCTTTTTTGAAATTTAATAATAAAAAATGAAGAAAATAATAATAAAATGGTGTGAAAAGAAAAGAAAAGAAAAGAAAAGGGAATGGGTAGGACCAATCTAGTATAGTTATCGTAGGTAGTTACAAGTTTCAATTTGGTGAAGGGAAAAGTGTGTGTGTATGTATGTATGTTTGTATGTATGTGTGTGTTTCACTTTTTCTCTTTTCTTTTGTTTTCTGTGTCAGTATTATTATATATGCTACACTACGACACACCATTCTAACCCTCCTCCTTTTCCCCCTCTCCTGATTGTAATAATATGATGTTCTATGTCTCAATTTCCAGCTTTTAGTTTTATTACAATTTAGAAATTCTATCGATATCTTTATATATACAATAACTAATGTTCTAATTCTTCTATTCTCTTCTTATATTATTATATGTATATGTTCTTACCTTCAACTACTTTCATTTATACTTTACTGTAATGACATAAATCACCTTAATGCTTCTCAAAATGATATCTAATGTCTTTCCTATTCTCCAGTTTACTTGTCTCAGTAAAATTTGTCTCTATACAAAATATTTCATTCTCACATACATACACACCATAAGAAATTTTATAGGGAGGCATCATCTAACATAAGATTGCTTCAAGCTAAACATTGAATCATAAAAAAACACCTTATTAATTTGTCATTTGGAAGTGATATTGGGTTCATTCACTTATTTTTCTTTTTAATGATAATAATATATAGAATATAAATATAAGAAGTAGTTTAGTTGAAGATCCTTCCGTACAATGTTACCTTTTGGAAGGTGGAGATTCCAATTCTTTTTTTTTTTTGCTTTTCCCACTTTGATACGAAAAGGTGGGCTATGTACGGTGTGACAACAATTCTATATTTTCTCATTTCGATATTTGATTTTCTCTATTTTTTTTTAAATGTATATAGAGTATAATGTCTTCTAGTTCTCAAGAATGTATAGATTTCAATAAAGCTTCTATCTTGATATTTTCTCTAATTTTATGTTCTTTTAATGTGATGAACAACAACCTCCAGGAAGTAGTTAAGGGTAATTGAATCAACAAAGTACCATCATTGTCATCAATTTGACTACAGTAAATCCAATTCTCATCTTCTCCATCAAAACATAGAATCACCTCCACACAATCAACGAATACGTACATTTCTACTAAACATATATATAGATAACAAGCATGAATAGACAAGAAAAAGTGTAGATGGTGATGAATGTAAATTAGTAAGAGGATGGAGATGGTGATTAATAAAATGTAAAGGAAAGTTAGGTAAGGGTTAAAATGGTAGAGTGTTGTTGGAGGAGGAGGAGGAGGAGGAGGAGGAAGAGAAGGAGAAGGAGAAGGAGAAGGGATATTTCTAAGTTAAGCGGGAAGGAGGGATGGGGGCGTAGGTTAGTAAGGGAAGTGATGACGTAATGGGCAGAGGAAGAAATTAGTAAACGGCGGAGAAAGCTTTGGTTTTGATACATAAGGTGGGACCACCCTTTTTCTTTTTCTTTCTTTTTAACCCTAAAACCATTCTTTATTCCTTCCCCACTCTCCCCATCCCCGCGTCTACACCACGCTCTTCATAACACAAATTCAAACTTCAACGTTCTTTCGATTTTTTTATCTTCTAATTAATTTGTTATAATCAGAAGAAACATTATATATATATATATTTATAGAAACGAGCCATCCTTTAGTTAAAATGAAATGGTATAAAAAGAGACGTACTAATAAAAGAGATGCACGATAATCAACTTAGTTTGGTTGCACAATCGTTAACATTACATATTGTAAAATACATACCGAACAAGGATCTGAAAAAATATATAATATATTTGAAAGTCTTTAATTTACCATCTTTAATTAAACATTTTATTTTCACATTTCTTATTGATCACTAATTAATGTTTGAGTTACTTGATTCAACATTAATGGCTTAAATGACCTTTTATAGGAACATATATTATTGTGTTGACCTTAAGATGGGTGTACATGATTTAATTAGTTGACATGTTTTACCATTTTCAATCTCATTATTAACAAAACTAAACTAAATTAAGCTTCTAACATCAATCAATCATGTGGATTCAATTCCCATCCAATCAAATTATTTTAGTACTAATTATATATATATATATATATATATATATATATATATATATATATAATGGTTAACATAGATTTTTTATTATTGATCTTATAAATTGAGGTTAAGTTTAGTTCTAATGGTAATTGATATGTACTCTCTTATTTGAAGTTCAAAAATTTAATCTCAGTGTACATCTCTTTAATTGTTACACCAGTTATTAGACCTCAAATAGAAGATTGGTTTTAAATGTTATTTATTAGGAAATAAATGTCACCAGATTTGTTTTGATCAACTACTCAATCGATAATAATATCTAATCAAAAAAATTGTTGAGCCTAAATATTTATCCCTTTATTATTCTGATCATATATAGATGTAGATTATTTTTCTCCACGTATTAATTTTATCAAATTTGAATATGAGAGAAGAAAAGTGTGTTTTGTTGATATGATAAATATAAAAATAACATTTGAATTTAATTACACCAACAATTATCCAAATTGAAGGTGATTAGGGTGAAATAATCCCCATCATTAGTAAATAGTATTAAATATAACAACATATGGATGTGTTATGTGGATGAAGATGTATTAATAAATATATACATGGAGAAGAATCATAGTCATATAACATATATGACAAATGGGAAAATCATAGAATATGGTAAAATCAAAGTTATCCATAAATATTATTATTAAAAAAGAAGAAGAAGAAGAAGAAGAAGAGAATTATTCACTTTTTGAATATTGTTGGTATTGAGACAATTGTAAATATATATAATGTATGACCAACATCCAAGTGGTAGTTCACATTATGATGTGGCAGACATTTGTTCCCACAACAAATTTATTATATGCTCATAAATGAATGTAATAAAAGTAACAAACCATAACAAGGGCCAATATAAATATTCAATCTCTATCGTCAAATACAATATAATACCATTTTTCATCATATTTTTCTAATTCTCTAAGTTTTATCTTTTAAATTCTACCTAAAATGAGTACGTGTGTGTGTGTATACATATATATACACCCACTCAACTAACTTAAAATTTATATTTCAACTTTACTATGGTTTGATTATTCTTTTCTATAAGTAAGATAAGAAAACGGTTCTTTTGTAAAAGTAGCAGAAAAAATTTATAGAGTTCACGTCCTTGTATTTTTTTAAATTGTAAAAATAGTAAATTTAAAAGTGGATAACGTTTTGCAAGCCATCTGATAATCCTTTTTTCTAATTTTTTTTGTCATTTTATGTAATTTTCCTAAAAAAGATTGATTCTATACTTTGAATAATAAATAACAAATTTAATCTACTCTTAATAGTTTATCTTTTTAAACAATTTTTTTTTCAAATGTAGTAAAATGAACCAAATTATCTACAAATATATCATAGATAGACTATGATATTTTGTCGTATTTATAAATATTTTTCAACGGTTAACATTTAAAATACTTTTCCTATAAAAACGACACTCAATTTTTTTAGAAAGAAAAAAGTTCTAACACCTTATATGTTTTAAGTAAAAGGACTAAAATTAGATATTACAAAATATTGGGAATAAAATGTAATCAAACTCAAACTACTAAAAAAAAAAAGTTAACATTGGTTTGAAAGGAATTTTATGTAATGGAACAAGTTTTTTTGTCTTTTGCATGATAGGACCATATTATTTATTTTATATTTAAGGCTACATGACATATTTACTTTCAAGCTTAATCTAACAAAATTATATATATATATATATATATCTTCTTCTTTTTTGGTACTATAGACGATTGTTTGTTGAACCAATATACCCAAGATCTCTTTATTGGATTATGTTTGTATGTCCCTTAGATAAAGTCTATATATATGTATATATGTATGTGAATTAAATTTTATTCACTTTTACTATAAAATTTAACAACATATTCACATATTTGATTCTACAAAAGATATTACTATTCTTTAGATAAATTTGAATAACTTTAAAAAGATTAAAATTGGACGATTAAAATTTCAAAAATTAAAGTTAAATAAATTTAACATTATTTTAGGAAAGAGAGAAAGAAAAAAGAAAAAAAGAAACATTTGGTGTTGGTTGTAATTAATGAAAATATAATATGCAGAGTTAAATAAAGTGTATTTTTGTATCATGTTATAAAATTTTCAATCATTATAGTTTCAAAAGAGACTCAACATGTAATGTTCTTATAAGTATATGGTCCAAAAACTCACATTTAACCTTAAATGAAACAGCTACAAAAAAAAGAGATAAATGAAATAATGTTAACTTTAATGTATTTGTCAAATATATAATAAACGTTACATCTCCCTCCAAAAAAATATTCTATCTAATTTTCATGTGAATTTAGCATCTCAAACTACAAATTAAAACTTACCTTAGGTTTAAAACTAAGTTATTTATATTAGATATATATTCAATATATATTTATACGTGATATTTGTAATGCTCCATTCGTGTATATATAGATACATACATACATATATATGGAAGAATCGATTCTACGTTCAAAGAATAAGAAGATATAGTAAGACTATAAAACCCTAATTTAGATAAGTCAAAAGGAATAAATAATCATCTACCTACATTAATAAGACGCACATTTTTTCTGTTCAATGTCACAATAACTCTACACAATTAAGCGTTGTCTTGGCTCAAAGCAATATTATATCAAATAATCAAATCCTGAGAATCTTTCTAAAACAACCTGTTGTTAGTCCACGAGAATAATCTTTCAGTCGAGTTCGAGTAGGCAAAGGCATGTAGGCTTAATTCATCAAATAAACACAAGTAGAGGTGAGCATGATATACCGAAAAGCCGAGCCAGTTAGTGGATAAGAAAACGAGAGGGATCGGTTAGGGTTGGTTTAAGAAAGTTTCGAATCGAGAATTTCCAAAAAGTGTTTCTAATTGTTAAATCGAGGTCGACCCTTACTCATCGATGTTGAGATCGGTTTGAACTTTTAGTAAACCGACTATGGTTAGTTTGGTGGCGATTTTGTCAAAAGTATCGACTTCTATTGACCGATGATCGGGCTTAGATACAAATATAAAAAGGCAATAAAAAAAGAAAGAAAAGATGAATTTGTGGAGCGCGTGAGTTAGTGTATATGTATGTGTGTGTATATATATATTTGTGAAGAGGAATTGGGTGGGAAGGATTTTAATAGAGCAATTAATATGAGAATTAGATGGCCATACCCATTTCCATTTGGACCACCTCATCCCTCCCTTTTTTTATGGCATCTTTTTTATTTTCCCTCTCTAATTCTCTCCCATTCCCATCTCCCCAAAAACGAAAATCAGTCATTTCTTTTCTCCCATTTTTCCCCTTTTTGGATTTCAGCAACCAAAAAAAAAAAAAAAAAAAAAAAAAAAAGGCCAATAAGAGGAAGAGGAAGAAGAAGAAAGAAAGATCAGGTCCACTATAAACTCATATCTCTCTCTCTCTTTTCTTCCACTGAAAAAGCCTGCCCACAACTCCCACTTGGGATTCCTTTTTTTTCTCTTTTTCTTCAGTAATTTCTTGGATTGAATCCATGAAATTCAAAACATAAAAGAAATAGAGAGAAGAATAAGAAGTTAGAAGAGAAGTGATATGGCGGCTGCTGTTGTTTGTGATATTGTCTACAAAAAAAATATTCTGCTTTAATTTTGTTCATCACTGCCTTTTCAATTCTAATATATTTTTTTTCTCTGAGTTTATTATTTTAAAATTAATAGAGTAAAGTAAATAAATAATCTTTTGGTTTTTGTGTATATTTAATAATAATAAAAAAAGTTGGTACCAAAATAATTGAGTTGGGATTGGGATAGGGATTGGTATTGGTTTATTATTATTATTTTTCTTTTTTGTAAAAAAAAAAATTTTCTGATTCCCTTTTTTCTCTTTGTTTCTAGGAAGCCCATTTTGGACAGATTTATCCCTTTTTGCATTGACCCATTAAAGAGAGAAAGAAGAAGCTCACACCCAAAAAAAAAAAAAGAAAAACAGAAAAAAAAACAGTACTTTTTTTTCTTTATGTTGTTGTTGTAGTTGTGCAGAACAGAAGAGAGAGAAATGTTTAAAGAGTAGTACATGAGATGATGATTACTTTTATAGCTTCCACCACCTAAAGCTCATCATCATCATCCTCCTCTATATTTCTCTCCCAATTTTAATTCATTATATCTCATTCCCTTTTCTATATTTTTATTCCTTTCCCTTAAAAACCCATCAAAATTACCCCATCGCAAAGATTCCTCCACCATCGCCGCCGTCTCCTCCTCCTCTACCCTCCACCCTCTCTTACCTGGGGGTTACTCTTCTTTCACTCCTTACTCTATCAAAATTCAAGCTTTTTATCTCTTACTCAAAACCATTCAATATGTAATGAATTGTGTGTGTGTGTGTGTTTTTTTACTTTGCAGATTAGATCAAGGTTGATGGAATTGAAATCTCAACAAAAAAGAATAAGAAGAAGCTCTTGGATTTGAAGATTGATCATAGATTGTACTATAAAGAAAGGGAAAATAAGATCTATCTTTTTTAGTTGATGGCTGGTGAGCTTTGTGAAGGGGAAGGAAAATCGAACGAGATGGTAGTTGGAGGAGAGTTTTATTACAATTCCAATTCGAATTCAAACAACATCCCTAATCAATTCACAAATCAGATCCAAACCGGGTTCGGTTCCACCACCGAACCTGCCGTGGTGGAGATGTTCAACAACGAGTCGAGTGGCGGTGGCGGTGATGGCGGCGATGATGATGAGTCGTTTCCCCAAAATATGATGGTGGTTGGACCGTGGGGGACGACGGCTACGACTATGGCGACGACGGATTCTTCTTTAAGATGTGTGTTTCCATGTGAACCAAATGAAAGACCAAGCCAAGGCCTTTCTTTGTCTCTTAGTTCTTCTAATCCTTCTTCTATTGGCTTACAATCTTTTGAACTAAGACAACAACATCAACAACAACAAAACCAATCATCTTTCCCCATTTTTCATCTTAGAAACTCAAAGTTTTTGGCCCCAACTCAAGAACTTCTTTATGAGTTTTGTAGTCTTGGAATCACCAATCATTCTTCTTCTTCACCAAAACACAAACATCCTTCTTCTTCTTCAACCAATTTCTCTCTTCACTCACTTGACTTCATGGAGTTGCAAAAGAGGAAAACCAAGCTTTTTTCCATGCTTGAAGAGGTAAAAATTTTATTTAATTACACTTTTTTTTTTCCTTTGCTTAACGTCACATATTTT
The DNA here is from genome assembly GCF_025177605.1 of Cucumis melo. NCBI lineage: Eukaryota > Viridiplantae > Streptophyta > Magnoliopsida > Cucurbitales > Cucurbitaceae > Cucumis > Cucumis melo. The sequence goes on from NC_066865.1 coordinate 23,658,053, forward strand.
CCTCTCAAACTTGGGTTAAAACTAAAACTTCTCTTCTTTATTTCAAATGGGTAGGAGTAAAAATCAAAACTTTAACAAGAAATTCATATAAAGTTCCCAACTTTAAATTTCCCCTTGATGTGGGATTGTGGGGGTCTTTTTTTTTTCCTTTTTCTTTTCATTAAATGCTCTTGCCCACAATCATAACTATTTCTGAAACCCTCCCATACACATATATACATACAAATTAACATAAAGAGGTTTGATCTTTGTAGGTTGAAAGAAGGTATAGGCATTATTGTGAGCAAATGAAGGCGGTAGTGGCATCGTTCGAAGCAGTAGCGGGGAGTGGGGCGGCGAGGGTGTACTCGGCGTTGGCGTCGAAGGCGATGTCGAGGCATTTTAGGAGCCTAAAAGATGGGATTGTGGGACAAATTCAAGCCACAAGAAAGGCAATGGGAGAAAAGGATCCAATTGCACCTGGTACCACAAGAGGAGAAACCCCAAGACTTAGAGTGATTGATCAAGCTTTAAGGCAACAAAGAGCTTTCCATCAAATCAGCATCATGGAAAGCCATCCATGGCGTCCTCAACGTGGCCTCCCTGAGCGTTCTGTTTCCGTTCTTCGTGCTTGGCTTTTCGAACACTTTCTTCACCCGTATAACCCTCTCACTCTTCCCTTCCATCGTTTTCGTTATCTGAAGTTCTTGTGCTCAATGGAGTACTAACAAAAACTTTTAGATGCCTTTGTTAACTCACTCAACATAGTCATAGTTGTCGTCCCTTCTAACATGGAACAGTATGGAATCGTCATCCGCATTGTTTTGACCTTTTCCAAAGAGGATTTAGAATCAACGTGATCATGGTCTTTTTTTACTCACGATTTACTTTTTGTTTTTACAATAAGTTTTGATTTTTTTTTTTTTACTTGTAACCAAAGAGAAACCAAAAGAGTTGAAGTAGTAATTTAATGGCTAAGGCTCAATCATTGATTTTTCTTGCAACACACATATTAGATTCCTTTGTTTTTCTTGCCCCTATAGCTTTCAATCATTTAATTACTTTCTCTCTCTTGTTCTTCCGTGGTTCTTATTTTCTCTCCATAAACCCAAAAAAAAAAAAAAAATTGTTTTATTATTATTATTTTTTAAAATTTTGTGCCAAGAGTTTGAAAATGTTGTTAAAATCTTTTGCAGGTACCCTAGCGATGTGGATAAACATATTTTAGCTCGCCAAACTGGTCTCTCCAGAAGCCAGGCAAGTCCAAGAAAAGAAAAGAAAAAAAAAACCCTAAATAATAAAAATACAATTTCATTCAACCACTTTCTTATTTAATTCAAGTTTACATTTTTCATATCTTCTCAGAGAATCCACTGTTTTATTTAAATATAATCAAACCCCACATTATTCTATTTAATGATTTGAAGAATTTTAGACATTTGAACCTCCATTTTCATGAAATGTGTACTTTTTTAATGAATTAAAAGATGTCTGATTTATAGGGTTTTGGTTCACATGAGAAGTAAATTCTTGATTTTTTATTTTTTTTTTTAAATTTTGTTGTGTTTGTATGTTTGTCTTGTTTTAATTACATAAAAGGGAGGAATCGAAAGATAGGTTAGTTTTGCCATTTGTATGTTTACATTTGTTGTTATATATTGGAACTTTTAATGTGTTTTGTTTATGGTTAGGTGTCAAATTGGTTCATTAATGCAAGGGTGAGGCTGTGGAAGCCAATGGTAGAGGAGATGTATTTGGAAGAAACAAAGGAACAAGAGGAAGAGATTGATAACAGTTTCAACAACAATGCCAACAACTCTTTTGATGGGGTGACGGATTTCAATGACGACATTGACGGTCATCGATCGATTGCCACACGACTAGAGGATCAAAAACCGACACCAGATCAACTCTTAAGAATAGACTCGGAATGTCTCTCTTCAATCATCTCTAGCAACTCGGAGAAGAATGATCATTCAAGAACAATTAAAACGATGCAAAACCACCACGGACACCACCAACTCCACGGAAACCACAACCACACCTTCGGACGAGTAGTGGGGGATGCATTTGGCACTGTAGAACTCGACTTCTCGTCCTACAACCACCATACAGGTAGTGGTGGAGTTTCGTACCATAACAGCAGCAACAACAACAACAGTCAACATTTCAACAACGGCAGTGGTGGAGGCGTGTCGTTGACATTAGGGTTACAACAGCATGCCGCAGCCGGGGGGAATGGAAACGGAGGTGTGAGCATTGCCTTCGCTTCAGCAGGACCGGCGGTGGGGCAAAACTCCCTTTTCTTCACAAGAGATCACATGGAAGAATGCCAACCAGTTCAATATTCCCTTTTAGATGGAGAAACTCAGAATCTTCCTTATAGAAATTTGATGGGTGCTCAATTGCTTCATGATTTGGCTGGATGATAATATATGAAATGATCAGAGTCAGCTGGGAAAATACTTTAGTTTTTTTAGGTATAGATAACTCAATAGCTTCAAATACTCCAATACATAATATACATAAAAGCTTTTTTATATACTTTGGGGGAGGGTTAGATTATTAATTATATATAGCTATGGTAGATCAATTTGCTTCTTCTTCTTTTTTTCTTTCTTTTTCTCTTTCTCCTTTAAACCCATCTACTTATTCAACTCTTTTTTCTCCATCTTCTTCACAGCTTCAAAGATTGGTTTTTACCCTATTGAATTTGGAAGGAATGATGATGATGAGATGATGATATTGAACTAGAAATATACAAATGGATGGTTGTGATTGGTACATATATTTATGATTTGTTTCTCTATTCAATATTTTGAATGTGTGGTTTGAAAATGGGATTGATCCATTTGTGGATGAGAGTTGGAATTGAATATTATTCAGAAAGCCCTTCAAAGGCTTATATATCAATATACTCATAAAAAAAGACAACAAAAATTTAGACGATAGTTCCATAAATAAGGTATCAATTATTATGCTAAAGAGAGATATAGGTTTTAGATTTGAATAATAAAGCAACTGGGTTTTAAAAGATTGAACGAGACAAATCGAGTAAATGTTTACACAGTTTTTATTTATTTAGACGTGTGATGTGAATGAACTCTTGAAAGAGGGTGTGGTGTGGACCATATTACTTTGGCAAATGAGTATGATTGTTCATACAAAGCAAATTGGGGCTGCATTAGCTCTTTGAAATTCTTTCACATTTGATGCCCCTTTAGCATCCACACCCTCTTGTTATGTGGTTGAAAAAAGATCCCTTTTTTCTTGTTTGTTTTTGAGCCTTAGAAAGTTTATCAATATCATAGCTAATTACTTATAATATAATAATTTAATTCATAGATTTCTAATTCAACAACATTGACTTTAAGTGTGTTATTTAAGAATATATATATATATATAGTTAGGTTCTAGTAAAGATTAGTGTATATATCGTTAACTTCTAGAGTATGAGTTTGAAAATTGACGTAATATTTACCTTTCTTAAGAATACGTATTAAACGGTTAGTCATTATGTGGTAGCTTTTTTAAATAATGTTTTCATCGACAAAGAAGAACACTTGTTCTCCCCTTTATGCGAATATATATTATTATATATATACTAATACGTGTTCCTCGTGAGTTTACATTATTATTGTTCTCCTTTTTATATCTACCTTACATAATTGTTCTATTGAACATTCTTAGGATTCCTTTGTTTCATTGCAATTGTGTACGTTACTACAAAGATTGTGCTAAAAATATTGTAGTAATAATTCTATTGATGCTTTAAAAACGTCGAGAGATTTAATTTACTATCAAGAATAAAAGAATATAACTCATCCAACAAAATGTGTTAAATTATATTTTATAATTTTTCTTGATTTTTTTTCCGATATAAACATCAAGTAAAGTTTTAAGTATTAAGTAATGTCCTTAAATTTATTTATTTTCGTTTACAACAAGAGCAATTTAAGTCTTAACTCATTGGGTAAGAAGATATTGTTATCATTAAGTTAAAATCTGAATTATAAATCGAAATGGTTGTGACTAAGTGTTGTGTTCTAAGTTCTAACATGAAAAAGTTAGAATAATTCAATTTGCATAAAATATGTACCGTAAACTTTAATGTCAGAGTTTTGGTTTCCATACCACATATTGGCAAGAAAGAAAAACTAGTGTTGTGTCGAATGTTATTTAAAAGCGTTTAACATCCTCTAAAATTTCAACGTTACCGAAAGCATAGATCCTTGAACTTAATGACCTATATAAGATCATAGAAACGAAAATCTATGTTAAACACAATTTCGAGTTTATAGAAATTTGTCATTTACCCTTATTATTATTTTCAATCTCACCAATTTAAACGACAAACTTGAATAAGTGTGTCAATTAACAATAAAATAAAAAATAAAAAAGTGATAGGTTGATTAAGGTCCAAATAATTAATTCCCCACAATTATTGTAGGGAATCTACAAGTAGTTGTGTTCATCTCAATGCTTTTGTCTCGGAATTTACAAATACATCATTAGAATATGAGTATTAAAAAAGAACTATTTTTATTAACCAAATATTTACCATTATTTTTCTGGGCTAATTTCAAATATTATTAAAATGAAACCCAAAATATTTATAAAATAAAAGTAAAATATTATACTTGGGCCTTTGTTTGTCAAATAAATAGGCCCAAATGAGTTGAATCCACATATGCAGCATCTCCAACCATGTTCTCAATTAAACAAAAGGGCTCTATCATCCATACAAAACCCCAATCCAAATAACAAATAAAATGCTACAAGTGCTTCACAATTTGTCTGCATTTTGAACCGGTAACCCGACCAATCTAAACGCAGTTTGGGTTTAGTTAAAAAATTGAAGAAAAAAAAGTTGAGCCGAGTAGCACAAGTAAGGAGTCGGGTTGACCCGGTCCAATTTGATTATCTATATACCTAAAAGTAAATCTCCTCGTGAATAGACATTGTAGACTTTGAGGAATTTGAATATATATATCACCTTGCATGTTGAAAGACAAAATGAAAAATTGTCTAAATTAGGGAGAAATGAAAAAAAAAAGAAAAAAAACCGCCAATCCAATCCGATTTTTTAGACTAGGTTGAGTTTACCTTTGTATATTGAATGGGGCCTATCATTATTCTAGAGCCACTTTGATAGAAGTATATATATAGACTAAAGTTGAACATGTTAAACCGTCGAATCCAAAGAGTCTACTTTGGTAGTTTGAAAGCTTTTGCATTGTTGTTATTATTATTATAAGTTGGTTTTTAATGCCACTGGAATAGTTGAACCCACATCTTCTTCAAGCAATTGCTTTCTAGTTTTCTTTAGTTTTTTTCAAACAAAGATGTTGTAGCTCAACTACTTTCTTCCTATAATGATTAATTTAGTTAAATTTATTGATTATAACAAATTAGTAATTATTTAATTTAAATACTAAATTGTCATCCATCAATAACTTACATTAATTTTCAAGCGTTTTAGATGGTTAAAAATCATTAATTTTCAAGCGATTTTAATTTTAGACCCTATTATATATATATATATATTTATAAATAAAGTAATTAAATACAACCTTAATTTCTACCTTCAAATCCAAGAATTTAGAACATTAAATAAAAAAAATAAAAAAAAATAAAAATCAGGAAGAGGATGAATCTCAATTAATTAAATTAAACTTCACTGATTTCACCTTCTTTGCACATTCCAACTTCCACCATTAATGTCTTCTTCTCCTTTGATTTCATCACTCGGCAACAATTCCTCCTTGGTGACTGTTTATTACACAAACAAACAAATTCACTCATTAATCGTGTTTTAAACATCATATAATTTTCATACTTTTCGTTCAAATTAATCACAACTTACTCTTTCCCACAACTTCGGATCTGTCTTCTTGATCACCTTAACAAAATCGATGATACTGGGGCTCGGACTCTTCCACTTGCACGCCGGTTGTGGTGCTCGATGTCGAATGTATTTACTAACCGTCTCTCCCGTCGTCGAATTCGTCAGTAAGGCATTGGATAAGTAAAACACAAATGCCTTCTGGCAGGGATTTCGACTGACAGGTCGAGTGTTGAATGCATAAGCGGTGTAATCGGCACGACGATACCAATTAAGGAACGTTCTGGATGGCATTTCGACTTCACGGGGCGATAGGATACCACGGAAGATTTGGATGGCATAACCCCACGAGACAGAGATGGTCCAAGTGTTGGATTTGTAGTAGCAAATGGACTGTTGCATTAGCCCTGCCGAGTCTAGCTTCATTGGAATTTTGAGACGGTCAAGGGCCTGGAGGCGCGTGACATTGGGGAAGATCGGCTCCACAATGTCGAGATGGTGCAGCGATACGAATGGTGCGATCGGGTGAGCTGCGAGTAGGCCGAATAGATTTCCATAGACATCGTACTGTAACAACGCAAGTATTATCAATTTAATTACACGCATAAAGAAAGAAAAATTCAAAGATTATAAAACATTAAAGTAGACATATATAAAACTATTAGATATAATGTTTTGTCACGTGGGGAGCACGAGAAATGAAGGACACGTGTCGAGGCTATTATGACATGGCTTGTCAATACGACAAGGTGGGTCCTATCAATACCAACAAACATAAATGCAGACAAACAAATAGTAGATTTTCAGTGACTTTTTGAGTTCCTTTTTATATTATCAAATTTGACCCCAAAACAATTTTGATTTTTTTTTTCTTGCATTGGAGTGTAGAAATTGTGATAATATAAAATTAAAAATGAAGTTTTTAAATACTGAATTCAATTTATTTTAGCAGAATTCCAAATTCCCCAACTCCCAAGGCCTCTCTGAACTTTGTCCACCATTAAAAGATGCATTATGTCAGATGTAAAATATTTTAAAAAATAATAATAAAAAAAAAAGAGATAACTCGGAAAAGACTCGGCCTAACTCGGCCCAAACACACCAATAATTTTGGTTCAAGACAATGTCGGTAACGAAAACCACATTTCTGCCATAAACAGTGCCCATTTTTTCCATATGAACCAACAAAACTCCCCTAATCATCACCGACAAGTAAGAAACCATCCCTTCGTACACTTCTTTTTTACTACCTACCTAATTTAATTGTTAGGTAAAAATGTATGTGTTACTTTTAACAATCCACCTAATCCTAACATTTCAGTTCAAATTTATGATATTAATTCATAGGCGGTAGTTACGGTAAAAAAAGATCATTTGCCTAAAGCTATGAAAATAGTGAAGAATAATCTTTTAGTCATATCACTAATGCTTAGTAAGTGTACTGATTTTTAAACTACATTTTGGTTTTTAACCAAAAAAAAATTGGATCATTATTGAAAGAAAAGATATGGAAAACAAATTTAGTCCATATCAAGGTGGAAGAAGTACAAAATTTAGTCACCATTTGAATATGGTTTTAGATTCTAACCTTTTTAAAGCAAATTTACCATTTAACCTAAAAAAAAAACGTAAAGGTAAAAGTAATAAAATATTAGAGTAAAATAAGGTTGAGATTACATTAACAAACCTGGTGAAATCCGAGTTCCTTGGTGAGCGGAACGCCCAGCTCCGCCATGCAAGCCTGCATTCGGTCATCGGAGCCGTACAATCCGGGATATCTTTGAATACACCGATCCTGCATTTTCACTAAAGCCTCCGCCAATGGGTAGCTAATCGCAAACCCACCACCGCCGTAGGCCATCGAATACGAAAAATAAATGTTTTGTAAATGGCTCTCCGACAAGCTTCCGATATAGTAATACTGAGTATGATCATACTTTCTCAAAACCCTAAGCAAATTATCGGTCACAAAAACGGTGTCGTCGTCGCCCATTACAAACCACCGCACATCCTTCAAACCCAGCCGGAAAGTCTCCGACACGATTCTTGAGATCCGAATCGCCGAACGATGCCCCTGTCGGTTCTTGTACGCGAACTTCGACGTGTCCCCGGAGATTCTAATCGGCGGGAGTTCATCGGAATCTTCATCGATTTTCACCTTCCGGTCCAACCAAACCGTCCCCCTCATCTCCTCCGGTTTAAACCAGAGCTTGATGTAGTTCTTCCTCTGTTCCCACAGCTTCGCCGACGCCGCGATTCCGAAAACAACATGCCGGAGCTCCGTCTGATTCGTAGTGGGTAATCCCCCTTGCGACGAGGTCGAGAGTGAAATTGCGGCAGTGGCGGTGAGATTGTGGAGTGGATCTACGGAAGAGGAAAATGGCTGTGAGTCAGAACAGAGACGGGGAGAGGAGAGAAGTTTAAGAGAGTAAATGAGGTAAGTGAAAGAGATGAAGAAGATGAGACATAAGAGAAGCTTAGAGGAAGTTCTGGACTGAGAATTGAAAGCGGCAGTAATGTGGTGGTTTCCGGCGGGATTTTTCATCGAATCCCAGAAAACTTTCTCTGAATCTTTCATTATTTATGAATACCCACAAAGAATCTTCGATTTGTAGGGAAGAAAAAAATGGGAGATCATAAATCTAAAATCGGAACCTTTAAACAATGCGGGAAGAAGATGAAGAGATTTGGAGAGAAAAGAGTAAAGGCGAAGGAGGAGAGCGTTCTTGTGAGTAACAGAGGGGGCGAAGGGATATCGTAAAATTGAAGGGTTGAGATGATTGAAGGGGGCCAGGTAGGGAAAAAGGGACGGTGGAGGATGGAGGATGGAGGGGAGTACGAAGAGAGGGATGTAGAGGATAAGTTTGTACTGGGCTGGGTTTACTTGGGAGAGTCCTCTCCTGGGGGCTTTTATTTCTATTAAACTTACTCTTTAATTATTTATTCAATTTAATTATTTTTTTATAGTAAAGATTTTATGAAATATAATGTTTTTAGTTTTTTTATTTAGTTAAATACGAGGATTTGTTAGGGTTATACTATGTTAAGGAATGTATTAAATAAAGGTCAATCTCATGTCAATTAACTTTAAAATATGTGATAAAATGTTTTACAAAATACAAAGATAAAAAACGATGTGGAGAGAGGATGGAGGAGTTGTTAATTTAATTGCTCTTGTGATTTTTTTTTAATTTTATTTTTAAAAAATTCATCAAATATCAATTATATTCCCATCAAAATTATCCTAATGAACCAATTTGATTTGTCATTGATATTAGAGATATTGTATTTTATATATAAAAAAAAAAAAAAAGTTATCATAAATATTTTAAATATTTATAGATGGAAACTTAATTCGGATTTGTTTTATGTTTTTAAATTGTTCGACATATATTTAGACAATTAATATTCTTCCTTTTTTTTTTCTTTTTAATGTTTTTTTACTAATTTTTCGAATTAAAACAATTTTTTTAGTATATATTTTCATAGTATTCAAATTTGAATTTTATATTATAAAAAAATAAAATTATATTAAATATATAAAAAAAATATTTAGAATTATAATTTTTCATTTTTAATTGTCTGCCAAACACATCCAAGATTTTGGAAGAAAATTACGTAATCTTGGTTTCGGTGAGATAGTAAATAGTTGGATATAAACTAAATAAGTTAAATTATTATTAAGATCTTAAATTGCAAAAAAGATTAAAAATTTTCTTAGGTATTATTTTTGAAAATTTTCTTTTTCTACTCAAAATTCTATATAATATTATAAGTAGGATCTCAAAATTTTTCTTTATTTTTTTAATTTCTTTTAAAAAAAATAAATATTAGGTCTTTCTTTTATTGTTATTATTTATTTAAGATTTAGAAAGAATATGTAATCATTAATTATTTAAATATGTTTAGATGACCCCTAGTCGGCCACATGAATTAAACATTTAGATATTTCAATCACTAATTTTAATCAAAGTACTTGATTTCTTTTAATCAAACTCAATTCATATTTTGTTGGAGATTTTTCTCATAAAATTAGGAAATATTTTTTCTCCAAAAAAATTCATTTTACATTTTTTTAAAAATGTACGTGCAAATTTAGTCCAATTTAAGTACACATTTTATTTAAAAATTAATTGCTTCTTTGAATTTTGAAAAGCTAAAATTTGAGAATAAATTTGTATTGCAAAAAGAAAAAAAAAATTAAAGAGAATTAAGATATGTTTAAGCTTTATAATACTTTATTAATGAGACAGCTAAAAAGTGGATTTTCTTGGCTTATTATTGTTATTTTGGAGTCTCTTTTTATTTTATCTAAATTTTAAAATTTAATCAATTCTAAAAAAATCTACAATAAATCCAAATATTAACTAATGGGAATATACATTTCATTTTAATGTTTTAGATAAATGTAAAATTAATATATTAATGGGTGGTTAATCTAAGGTTTACGCAAGACTTATGATGGGGAATTAATGATTATGCTTTCAATGAATTATTTTTTTTTTCTTACATATTTTTAGTTAATTAATTGAAATCAGATATGACATTAAATTAATCATTAGAGTTTAAATGATTATTTATGAAAATAATAATCTAAAGTTTATTAATCTTTACAAATCATTTATCATCAAACGGTTAATTTTAACATATCGGTGATGGTCTAAGTTTTGTTGATAGAAAATTTTTTAGGATTGAATCATTGGTATAAAGGAAAAAACGAGTAGAAATATATTCAAATATAGTAAAATTTTATTTTCTATCACAATAAACAATGATAAATATTTAAATATCTATTGGTATCTATTATAACAACGATAAATGTATTTTGCTACCTTTGAAAATATTTTTAGTGAATTTGTACTTTGACAAAATCTTTCTTAATCTTTTCGACTTTTTTATTTACAACACAAAAATCCTATTTTAATCTTCTAATTTAATTACACTTTTTCTTAAATTTATTTTATTGAAAATCATAGTCAATTTAGGTTTTAGGATTATATACTTAAATGCCACTCATGTATATATAAAAAGAGATAAAAACACAATTAGGAATAACTAAGTTGATTATTTAGAAAAATATATTAAAGTTAACTAAAAAAGTCTTAAACTTTCATACTTTTTTTTCTTAAAAAAAGAGTACGTACACGTGGCGCACACTGAGGGTTCATAAAATATTTGGTGTTTATGGGAATCAAAATATGAAGAGTTTACTTTGAGGCATCATAGGCTACATTTTTTCAACTTTTGACTTTATAATTTTCCTAATTCTTTGAATTTCTTAAAAAGAGACAAAACCAATTTGTTGTTTTGGTTCATTTTTTCCAAATGATATTTAGAAACAAAATAAAATTATTTGTATCATTATGTAAAATTTTTTGGATTTTGTCTAGTTTTGTTTATTGTTACGTGGAAATATTGAGATTTTAATGTTATATCTACTAATGTTTTTAGATCACAATCATTAAAAATAAAAGAAAATGGTTGAATTAATAAATTATTATTTTGTAATTTTTTTTTTATAATAAGTTGGAATATGTATAGTTTATATTAGTGACATTTTATTGTTAGAAAATATCGATTCATTCATCGTGTAGTAATAAACGATAAGAAAAGAACATTTTGTAGATATTAACTTTTAATCACATTGAATTGAGACTAAAGTATTAGTTTTAAGGAAAGAAAAACGACAATAAATATAATTTTAAATTTATTTTAATCTACATTTACTCCAAACTTTAAATTGACCAATAAATCAAGTTTTACACCAATGAGTTTGCTTCCAAAACATTCAAGAAATTTCATTTCTCACTAGGCAATGAGGATGGTCAAAACATAACCGTAGAAGAAAATGTGTTGGAAGTAAGTATGACGTCCACTAAATTCCGTGTAATTACATCTAACATGTTTGAGATAGCGATTGTTTAATATTGCTCTTGAAAACACGTCTACAGAACATGTTTAGAAGTGATTCTAAAATAGTTAAAATCATTTAAAAGTCGTTCTAATGGTAGAAAAAAAAAACAACTAAAAATATAAAACCATGAATTGATTGTGAGCGATTAAATTTTTGTTTTTAAGTATTTTTAAACACGACAAAAATAACTTTACCCCTTTCAAAATCACTCTAAAACATGCATTTTATCATAAAAAACCAACATAATACTAAAATTCACTAGATTTTTCATTTTAACCAGAAAACATGCATGTTTTAAAATAATTCTACCCATTCAGAAATTACTTTCGAGCATATAGTATATTAAATCATTTTACTCCCATCGCGACAATTGTAATAATTGATGAATTAGAATAATGTTATAATAAGTGAAAATACATTAAATAATAGCATGGAGGATCATATATATATATATATATATATATATATATATATATATATATATATATATATATATATATATATATATATATATATATATATATATATATATATGTCTTGTTAGTTGGGTCTAACTTACTAGTAGGACTCAATGTTCAACATCAATGGATCTCTTCAAATTTGATATCGTGACGTAAGTACACTAGGAAAATGAAAGAACCTACATTATTATTTATTCTAAGACGATGTTCATGGCTTCATGCCTTTGATAGCAACGTGTGCATTAACTACATATCTAACATTGAAATTAACTACCACTACCAAAGATAGGAGTTCGATTCTCCTTCTAACAACTTTTACTAAGACAACTTCGACCCCGACAATTATATAAACTTGACTTACAAACTTATAAGTTAACATGTATATACCACAATATCCTATTGAAAACGAGACAAGATATATTCTTTAAGAAAATGATCATATTATATGAATTTTATTATCCTCTGGATAGATTAAAAATTATGGAATACGCTATGGATTTTCTTTTCTTTTTTAATATAAAAATTTGAGAGTGAAGAAAAATACAAATAAAACAACAAAATTTAAGGAAACTCGACAATTTTTCTTCTAAGATTCCTATTGTCATCCACGCAGTGACAAATGCAAAATTTAATGTTTGCCACTTTTGTAATTCAACATCTCATATTATTATTAAATTATACACGTTAGTATAATCTTACTTAATTCTTTATGATTATTGATTTAAAATTTGTAATTGTATAACTTTGCAGCATTAAAAAATGATATCATCCGACTTCCACTCTCTTTGTCCATACGTTCCTTTTCAAAATTAAAAATTACATTGATTTAATTTTCAATTAACCCACATTTATTATAAGTATTAGAAACTTAATTAATTGCGCATTTGACAACAAATATGAATTTAATTTTAATGATAGGAAGGACCCAATTGAATGCATTGGGATTCGCAAATGTGTCTAAGAGAGTAGACATTGGTTGACCTCTTCACACCCCTTCACAAACCGCTACTCCCAAGAGACAACGAACACATGATCGTTGGATTCATCCAACAATCTCAGACCATAAAGGCAACCATTTCCCATCGACATTAGCAGCATAGTTTCCATGGAGACAAAATAGAGAACAGAATAGTTATGCTTCCAAGTTAATTAAACCATAGGAGGAAGCTTCCTTACCTGCAACACAAGGCAGAATCACTGATATTCCAAGCCTAATTCCAACAAATAAGCATCATCTTTCAGACCCTTTTTCATATTTTCTTGGCTCTTGCATCTTTGTCTTCATAAAAAGCCCCTCACTCATTCCTCCTTTCTGTAGTGAACTAATAATAATAATAGTAATGTCCCTTATTACGAGTCCTCAAGTTGTCAACTTTGGGGGTTCCCCAACATTTAGAAGATTTTCTATTTTCTTATTTTTCTTATACATTATTCTTGAATAATAGAACTTCATGCATATTTCAACAAAAGAAGAACTATGGCAACTACAACAAGAGGAAAACAAACGTCAGACTAGTCTCATCATGTTTAATGGATGATTCCTTTTCCTGCTCAGGTTCAAGTTCAAATTCTCCAGGAGAAATGATCGAGATATTCTACAAATGCATCAATGAAAAGAACTTAAAGGAAATGAGCACTTACATCTCAGAAGACTGCCTCATTGAAGACACCTTGTTCAGTGAAAAATTTAAAGGGAAGAAGGTAAAAATGAGCTATATTAAACATATATGTATTCATGTCCTCATTCATAGAACATGTATGTCCATGAAACCTACCTGCAGGCAGCTATGAGTTTCATCGAAAAACTGACTGAAAGCATGGGTCCAGATATGAAGTTTAGAATCCGTAAAGTATACGAAAGACGCCCTTCCACGGCAAGAGCAATCTGGCATTTAGGTAGTTCATAGTTCTATCAAGTTCATCCATCCATAATCATATATTCTACCATTCCAAAACATTGACAAACCTAATTATCATTTGGCAGAGTGGAGGAACATGGAGATTCCCTTAACCAAGGGTTGCACCTTCATTGACATCAGAGATGAAGAAAGAAAAACTATACAGTTAACATTCTATAATACATGAAGTAAATGTGGGAGATAAACTTCATAAGTTCCAACTTTATACGGTACAAAGACATTGACACAACTTCTACCAACCCTATTTTGAAGTAACTTTTCTTATTACCCGAAGTTCTATCAACTCCTAAATTCTACTCTTATGAATGTTTCATCTCAGCCTTCCACATTTGGCTAAAGGTGTCGACAAATTGTGAACGATTAAGTTCAAAGTGAAATTGTATGATTTTAAAAATTATATCACTAATTGAATTTAATTTTTAAAAGGGAGTGTTTAAGGATCAAAATTCAACTCATTTACAAATTGAGAGAATTTGATTGTCTATCACTAAAATATCAAATCCAATTTTCATAACTATATAAGTTTGAGAGTCAAATTTTAAATATTGACAACTACTATCATAGTCTAAGGTAGTTTTTACCATTTGTCCAGAAAGAAATTTAAGGTCTTTTACGAACAATAATTGAAAGAAATTAACATAGTTTCCACAAAGATAAAACTGTCGTGTGAAAGGGGAAGAACAGTATACTTCTGATTCCAAGCTAACTAAATCATAAGAGAAAGCTTCGTTGCCCACAGCCCAAGGCAAAATCACCGATATTCCTTGCCCATTTCCAACAAATAAGCACAAGCACAATGTTTCAAAACTATTTATGTTTCTTTGGCTCTTGCATCTTTGTCTTCATAAAAGGCCCCCACAAATTTCTCCTGCTACAGTGAATTAATAATAATAATGGCCACTGTTGTAAGTCCTCAGGCTCGAATGTGGGAGGCTCCCAATCACTGAAACGCGTTTCCTACACATCCTTGACTAATAGAATCTCGTATATTACAACAAAAGATCTATGACAACTACAACAAGAGAAAAACAAACAGATTAACAACGACGTAAAGCTCAAGCTCCATCTCAAGTCATCATGCTTAAAGGACGATTCTCTTTCCCACTTAGATTCAAATTCAAATTCTCCAACAGAAATGCTTGAGAGTTTTTACAAATGCATCAATGAACAAAACTTGAAGGAATTGAACAATTACATTTCAGAAGCCTGCCTCATTGATGACTCCTTGTTCGATGAACCATTTATATGGAAGAAGGTAAAACAAGCAGCTTGACATATTGGAAGAACATGGAGATTCCCTTCACCAAGGGTAGCACTTTCATTGACATCATGAATGAAGAAGAAGGAAAAACTATACAGTTAACCAAGCATAATCCCACTACCTGATAATTTCAATTGTATTAGAAAAATAAAATCTTACTTACGTCAAATGCAACTCTTTCACTAGAAGGCACAAATTATGATTGAACCACCGGTAAGAGCGGGACATCTAATCTTGGTAAGTACTCAAGCCATCATTTCCAACAATTTTTTTTTAAAATGAGAAACAAGAGGAATATACAAAGAGTAAAAAGACCTATGGATCCATTTCCAACAATTTCGATCACTCAACATTCAGATATGAGTAAAATCATTCAAGTTAACTAAATAGAGAACAGAATAGTTATGCTTCCAAGTTAACTAAACCATAGGAGAAAGCTTCCTTACCTGCAACACAAGGCAGAATCACCGATATTCCAAACCTAATTCCAACAAATAAGCATCATCTTTCGAACCTTTTTTCACATTCTCTTGGCTCTTGCATCTTTGTCTTCATAAAAAACCCCCACTCATTCCTCCTTTCTGCGGTGAACTAATAATAATAATAGTAATGTCCCTTATTACGAGTCCTCAAGCTGTCAACTTTGGGGGCTCCCCATCATTTAGAAGATTTTCTTATACATTGTTCTTGAATAAAAGAACTTCATGTATATTTCAACAAAAGAAGAACTACGGCAACTACAACAAGAGAAAAACAAACGTCAGACTAGTCTCATCATGTTTAATGGATGATTCCTTTTCCTACTCAAGTTCAAGTTCAAATTCTCCAGGAGAAATGATTGAGATGTTCTACAAATGCATCAATGAAAAGAACTTAAAGAAAATGAACACTTACATCTCAGAAGACTGCCTCATTGAAGACTCCTTGTTCATTGAAAAATTTAAAGGGAAGAAGGTAAATGAGCTATATTAAACATATCTGTATTCCTGTCCTCATTCATAGAACATGTATGTCCATGGAACCTACCTGCAGGCAGCTATGAGTTTCATCGAAAAACTAACTGAAAGCATGGGTCCAGATGTGAAGTTTAGAATTCGTACAGTATACGAAAGACGCCCTTCCATGGCAGGAGCAATCTGGCATTTGGGTAGTTCATAGTTCTATCAAGTTCATCCATCCATAATCATATATTCTACCATTCCAAAACATTGACAAACCTAATTATCATTTGGCAGAGTGGAGGAACATGGAGATTCCCTTAACCAAGGGTTGCACCTTCATTGACATCAGAGATGAAGAAAGAAAAACTATACAGTTAACCATAAATAAACTTAATATCTGATGCTTTCAATCATATTGGAAAAATAAGATCTTGCTCATATTAAAATGCAACTCTTTTACAGGATGGTACAAATTATAACTGAATCACAATTAAAAGCAGGACATCTATTCTTGGTAAGTACAAAAAAACCATCATTTTCAACAATTTCAAAACATTCAACATTTTGAAATGAGTAAAAATCGTTCAATGCTCATTCAATTGCAATCAAACTAACTTGAGTGTATTGACACATGCTCAATTTGTTGGTCTGATAAGGCTTTGTTCTCTATAACTAATATCAGGCTATAATGAAACTTGTGACTTTATTGCTTGCAAAGCATCCAGCAATCTTGGAATGTAAGTCAAATTTAATACCTTATGCCATAGATCTTCGTGAGCCAAAGCTTCTCACTAAACATTAAAGATACATAAACTATGTCTCATGTAGGGTTGACAAAAGTTTCTCAACAACGTTGGGTAAAGAGGATATCAAAGATCTGTATATTTCTCTTCAAACATCTCTTGGACAACTTTTTGAAGAGCTATCTAACCTTCATACATCTTGGGACTCAACTATATAGTCATGTACTCAATTTTTTATGTTATGTTATAGAGTGTTTCAAGTAAAGGACACATCATATAAACACATATACATCATATAAACACATATAAATTTATTCCGTTCGCGGGAATGGAAAAGATTGTGAACATACAAAATATCCCCTTCTAGTCGTCTTTTCCACCACGACTCAAATATGTATGTATATCATATAAGTGTTAAACAAATTCACGGCCGGTACGTTTTAGATATAGAATTAAGATTCAAATATAATTCAAAACATTCTATAATACATGAAGTAAATGTGGGAGATAACTTCATAAATTCCAACTTTATAAGGTACAAACACTGAAACGCAGTTCTTACACATCCTTGACTAATAGAATCTCGTGTATAACAAAAAAGATCTGGAGCATTTGCAAGCCCTATACAAAGATTCTAATCTTTATAACCCTTACACGTTTTGGGTCTCCACTTTTTTATATGTACTCTTTATTTTACTTCATTTCACAAATAAAGAAAATATCAAACATAACCACAGCGGGGTCATGGACATGGTAGAGTTTGTGAACATACAAAACATCCCCTTCTAGAACAGACACTACAACTTGATCTTAGCCAAAAGGCCGAGAAAGGTATAACAAAACATCCCCTTCTAGAATAGATACTACACTTGACCTTAGCCAGATGGCCGAGAAAGGTATTACAAAACATCCCCTTCTAGTCATCGTTTCCATCAGGACTCAAATATGTTTCTAACAATGAAAGAACAGCCAATGGACCAAGAAGAGGGGGGAGTGGTGGAGGCTTGCTGAACGCTGCAATTGGGTCAGCTTTCTCTTTTGTAACCACAGACTCTCCCTCAGAATCATTCTTCATTCCTTGCCTTTGTACTGTGGAAGTCAGACTACCTAATCAAATTGCAGTCCAACATTAACTTTTGTCTACATAATCTTTGTACTTGAGAAACTAAAAAGCTTCAAATAGATAGCAAAATTTGTATGGTTGAATTATAAGTTTAACTAATATACCTTAATAAGTTCTTTGAACTTTCAATTTCGTACTCAACAAATCACTAAACTTATTCTCACTAATTTTATTGTTCAACTCTTAGACCTAAAATCAACCTACTAAGAGACCCTTAAAAATGAGTGTCATGCAAGTGTTTCACAAATTCACAGCCTAACCCATTCGATACAAAATTGAGATTGCGAGATCAATTAAAAAACATTTTAAAACACAGGGAGTTAACTTTAGAAGTTCAGAAAGAATTTTTTAAGGTACAAAGACTAAATCGACAAAACTCCGAATTCTTAGGAGCCAATCTTGTAATTTACCAAAAAAAAATGGAAAGATTAAATCAATCAAAGAGAAGGGACAATACCCCATGATCCTTTCGTAGGATGGATCAGTTTAGGTTTGTTCTTTACAGTCAATAAGGCAGCTGCACCACGCATATGTATTTTACAACTTTCAGCAGTTAAGCTTCCGCAAACTCAGAGGCCAATGAGTTGAATATCACAGAAGCAGAGATTGTATATTCAATCTGATCATAATATGAAAAATAACAAAACTTAGGATCAAGAACTTCAAAAAAAAAAAAGTAATATAAAGGAAAAGAGACGAAAGTTTAAGCACAGATTAACAAAGATTGTTGCGAGGGAGGAAAAATATGAAGAGTTACATGAGATATGGGTTTTAGAAGGTACGAGAAGCGCAAGATGAGAGTGTCCGCACTCCGATGTTATGCAATCGACGTCATTCCGGTGTTGAACAAGATTGGCTTTTATATCGAAGCTGAGAGTTTTGGAGTCGGCTTGGGGAGTGGAACTTTCGGGAACTTCGTGGACTACATTACGTGGCTTTATTTATAGGGCTTTCATTCTTTCAAGCCCACCAAAATTGGCCCGTTGGGTTTCGGCCCAAGATCCAAACTTTCTATACGATGTTAGACTATTAGAAAAATTATTAAAGTTTTATTACTTATTGATATCGGTCGGTCGGAATCGGTTTTACGTAGTCCGTTTCAAATGATTTTGACATCAAATGGTTTAACACTTACAAATAAAATGAGTCTCCAATTTTAGAATCTTCTACGTCATATTATAATTATTTTGAAAATAAACATTAATGCAAATATTAGAATGATTATTTAGTGAAAAATATATATTTAAAATCAAATAAAAACAAAATTGAAAGCATAATAATAAGAGTAATAAATTGTAACATTTCGTAATTAAATTCAACAGCAGAGAAAAAAGTTTTGAAATTATAATATTTTCATATATTTTAATTTAATAAAAAGAAAAGCTGGGGGGAAGGAAATAAAAATGATGTTTCCAAAGATGGTTGAGGTTTTGTTTGTCTTGGAAATTGGGCGACAAGTAGTCCAAGAAAGAACGACACGTCGGCAGGAAAAGGACGTGTATAATTTTGAAAAACAAACCAAAAAGAGTTGAGTAGATGTGTAACTTTCTTTTGCTTACACGTCTTCTCTTTTTAGAAACCAAACCTTACACTTCTTTTTTTCAACTTTGGTTTTATTTTTCAACAAAAAAATATATATCTAATTAGACCATTCTATTTGCACTATTTTATTTTATTTGGATAAATATTATGCTATAAACAATATATAATTGGAAGTTTCACATTATACTCTTCAAACCGCATCTAAAAGAATGAATAGTCTTAATGAATAGAATCCTTAAAATTTATGTTTAATTGATTCTCATATATTTTTAAAAGTGTAAACTATACGTTGACACTAAATTTAAATTTAATTAGATATAAAATTTATACTCATTCCCTTAAAATCCTAAAACTAGAATTTAGACAGAAAATTTAAAAACTTAATTTTCTGTTTAGAAAAAAATGTACGATTAGAGTTGAAAGATTTTAACATGAAACTCCTCGGTTTTAGGACAATTGAGTTGAGTTATTATTGATAATTCATGTTTAGCAAGTTCATAAAATTTCTACATTTATATTAAACATAAAATTAAAAGTACAGAAAAGCGTATTAGTGGTCTCCAAAATCAAATATGGTAATAAGCACTTCCTTCTTTTAATTTTCCCTTAAGAAAAATAAAAAAAAGATATACAAGAAAAGAGAGTGGTGTTTTTTCTTTTCTTTTCTTTTTACTACTTGTAATTTTAATGTAAATAATTATAACATTATAAGAAAAGTTAATTTAATTTCTGTAAACATTTCTCCTCCTAATTTCCTTCTGCAGCTCTTCCTCGCCATCCACTTCTTCCAGTTCCTGAAAACGAACGTCGTCGTTTTAGAGCAATTAATACACACATAATAAATTTTTAACTTAATCCCTCTGAATAATTAGATAGTTTGCGAGTAAAACGACGAAACTAACCTTGGGTCCTAAAAACAACCCGTACGGAACTCCGTCGAATTTATCCGTGTGATGGATCTTCACCAAATTTAAAAATATATATATTTAAAATATTTACGAAATATAACAAAATTATATAGTAATATAAATTTTTCATATATTTTTATACTAAATTTTGTTATATTTTATTATTATTTTAAATAATCTTTTATTATATTAAATATTAAAGATAATTATGCAAAAAAAAAAAAGTAACGACGAGTCGAAGCGTACATGATGGGCAGCAGCGACACGTCGTAAGTAGGGGACAGCGGCAATGGGACCCACGGGGAAACGACGATGAACGAGGCCATCGTGGACGAACATGTAGGCCATCCCAAACACCGTAATTCCCAAACCCTGTACATTAGCCAATCATGGAGACCCACGTCATACAAAAGAAATTGCTGACTTGGATTTCAACTTCCCTCACCACTTTACTAAGTTGGGTTGGAAGGATTCTAAAGTTGGAAAGTATGAATCGTCCATTAATGTTCATAAAATTAGGAGGAAATACTTTAAGTATCGGTTCTTCATATTTATAAGAGAAAAAAAGAAAAATATCTAATCTATTTGATACTCAATATCATAAATTGAGTATGAAATTCAGAGAAAGAGAGAGAGAGAGAAAGAGACGTACGGCACCAAAACAAAGGCCGGGAAAGAAGCCATGATTGAAGAGGCCGAAAGAAAGAAGGGCAATGGCTGGAATTGCGTTTATAATCGCAAACACATCGTTCTTTTCAAATGCTCCAACCCTCGGCTTGTGATGAGACTACTCAAAAACAATAATAATTTTTACTATATGCTTTTCAACTTTATTATATTCACCTAATTATATTATTAATTACCTCGTGCATATCCCATAACGATGCATGCCATAGCTCTTTGTGAGCCCATCTTGCCCAAAATTCCATTCCCACCTATCATCGATCAAAAATGGTTCAAGAACACGTTGGAATGACTTTTTAAAGTTTTTCAATTTTAAAATTTAAACAAAGTAGCTCACACTAGAACCAATAGATAGTACAAAAGTGCCGAACATTTCTAAAATTGGAAATTCTCCGCCCTGCAAAATAGATAATAAAACTCAGCTCTTTCTTTTTTACTCGAAACATACATGAATAAACGTATCTACAATTTAAAATTCTCAAACTTTTCGTTTATGTCACTTTATTAATCTATTCGAATACACGAGTAATAGTAGAATTTTCATACCTAAAAACATTTTACTAAGTGTTGGATGTCATATGATGAAACTAAAGTAGAAAAAAGAACATGAAGCAGAAGAAAAGAGCATAATCCATCATATTTGTTGAAAGAGGAAAGAAGAGAAACTCCCAAAACAGAACACAAAATTCTCAAACTTGTCATTAACACATAACTTGTCAAATTGTGAAAAGAAATGGTAAGGTATATACCAACATAATGCTAAAAAAAGATTTCTCACCACATTTATTGCATACCATTTTCTTTCCTATAAAAATATGTCACATTGCATAGAATATTAACCATATATATCAAATTTCATTTTCCAACAAAATACCTCGAGAAATTCTCTGATGACTTGTACTGAAATTGATTTATAATATAATGTAATTCAAAATTCTTGTTCGGAATTAGCATTTTGTTATAATTATTTTTTATTTTCATTATTTCTCGCTTTACTATTTCATTTTTATTTCAACTCTTCTAAATCTCAACAATCTTAATTATATTTCAGCTTTCCAAAGAACTCTTAAATAGAAACTCATAAACAAAACGAAATAACATTAGTTTTAGGAAAGATTCGACTGTACATCTATATTTAAGTTTTGTTGACGGGATTTTGTAATTCAGTAAAAATATAAAATGAATAAAAATATAAAGAATGGAACTTGATTCAAAGTTTAAAAGATCTAAAAGAATACTTTATGATATATATACACACTACCAACGAATATCAAATTGAGGAAAACTCGAATCTTCGATAAATCTACGGATGACACTCGGTATTAATTTATAAGTCGATAGAAAATAACTTAATAACATCACTATTTCAATGTCGCATTTATCTAATAGATCGAGATATTAACGAGATTTAATTAAAAGAAAAAGAAGAAGAAGATGATGATGAAAACAGAGTACCTCCATTATTTGGGAAGAGAATCGGTAATAAACAGCGATGGCGGCCATTGAAGTGATCCCAAAGCTCGAAACAATTGCAGCTATCAAATAACCCTCTCTTTCTGCTTTCTTCTTCCTCATTTTCTCCTCCACACTCATTTTCAATTTCTTAACCATTTCATCTTCTTCACTTTTCTTCTTCTTCATCTTCATAACCATCAATCTTCTCCACCTCTGTTTCGCAAAACACCGCCACGGAAAACCTCGACTCGGAGCTCCCGCCGGGCGTTGAAACAACCTCCCGTAATCATAACGGTACTGCCCGGCGGTTGCAACGGCCGAAATCACCGTCGCCATGAAAGGAAATGGAATTCGAGAGGAAAAAAAAAAAAAATTTAGGATCGGTTTAAATTGGAGGCTGCGTACTGAATGTGAATGGGCCAATTAGTTAATGAAGAATTGTCATTTTTGGTATAATGGTGAAGTTACTAAAAGAACCTTACACTTCTTATATTATTTAAGGTAAGTTATTGGTTTTGTTTGTGTTATGTGCTATTGTGTTTTGTTAGTTTTGTTCATCTTCATCTAATGTTGCACTTTCCAACTTTTGTCATTAATCTTACTTTTCATCTTTTTCTAGTGAAGTTACGGAAATACCCTTATACCGTCCCCCCGGTGGTTGTACATTATTGCTTCCGTGTATTTACTCTAACGTTCTTTTTGTTTTAATTTACACTCTTGGTTCGTAAGATTTCAAGTATACGTTATTTATGGTTATCATTTCCAATTTCAAAAAGTTATGTTTCATTTGGTTAGTTAATCACTATAGAATATAAATTATCCTACGATAACTTCCTAATGATAAAAATTTTGTCACTTCTATTATCGTACATGTTGTTCAACCATGAAGTTAGAGATTTAATTCATTTTCACCCCACATATTGCTACAACGAATTTGTATGGTAGAATGATGAGATAGAAAGATTTGAATTTATAACTTCAAGTGGTAGTTTCATAATGATACTGTAAATTTAGTTGCATTCTAATTAGAAACCTTCATCACTCTTTGACCAAACACAAAAATCACAAATTTTCAAACACAAACATAAAATATCACATGGAGTTGAAAAGTTATAATTAAGAGTAAAATAGTATGCAAATTGATCGAAAAACATGGAAGCAAATACAAAGAGAACATCTCTAACATTACACCCTTCACTTTATTTCTTAGTTCATTAGATCCATGGAAAGTACAAACATCCACAATCTTTCCTCCAAAATCTCCCAATACCTAATACTCTGCCCTGTTTTCGATTCGGTTTTTGGGTTGTTTTTTGTTCTTAGTTTCTTCGAATTCGTTCAGTCATACAAAGCCTAAATTATTGGGGTTTGACAAGATTCTGGGAACCTCCCAATTCCCTCACAGAAATCAGCATCAGCTCCTTGTACAATAGAGAGGACTCCAATTTATATGGGTAAGCATACAAATTTTTACTGCTGTTCTTATCTACTTGATCATGAGAGTAAAATCCTAGTCAGGAAAAAGAAAACAAGTGCTCAAATCCAGCCATCTAGATCATGTCAAACGCAAAGAGTCGTCCTCCTAGCGGATTCGTCGGGATTGAACCTGACAGATTCTTTCCAGATCAGTTCTTTAATATGCTCTTCAGTGCACGACGGTTGCTCAAAATCAAAATTGAAAGGCCTGGCACAGACTGGCTCGTCGTTGATGTCGTGAAGAGATTGCAAGTATGGGTGACAAAGTGCTTCCTCCACTGCAAAAGGGTACAGAGTTATCATATTTGATTTTGATGAATAAGCAAAGATTGAGGGCTTGTTGTGGTTAAAGTATGAAAGGTTTTTTGCACACCTGTAATGCGTTTGTTGGGATCAAATACGAGCATCTTTTCGAGAAGATCAAGGGCAGATGGAGACATGTTGGGAAATCTAGCTGAGAATTGTTGTTTTCTGTATTGTGGAAGCTGCTTGACATATCTTCGAGCATTATCACTTCGGAGAAATCCTAGGCTGGCATCATCTGGTGATCCTAGTAGCTTTAACATTGGAAAAGAAAAAAAAAAAAAAAAAAGAAGAAAGAAACAATGTAAATGATCAGATTAATTCAAAGGAAATTGAAGAAATATGCATCTTTTTTCTTCTTTAGTCAGCAGGAATGAAGGGCAAAAGTACTTCTGAAAACGTTGTACTCTAAGAAAAGAAATGGCGAGAATCGAGATATAAGAATGTAATGTAGGGGAACTTCTCAACAGTCAGCAAAACAGCTTTTCATGTACGTAAGATGTCAAACATACAGGATCGCCAGTTAGCACCACCACCATTGAAACTCATACCATCTCAGAATTAAACAGAATTGATTTGAGTTGGGACTTTTGTTGTCTCCTCATCTTTTTTTGACAGATTGACCAATCCCTCTCTAAAAGAACTTTGAAAATGTTTCTTGTTCTCTATTTTCTATTCTTCACTTTTACAACATTCCTAATTTTGTGCGCGGAGCACGTAAGACCCAGAACATCTGAACTCTCTTATTCTACCCTAAGCCTCTGTATGTGTTGCTTAGACTTCTAGTGAATTCAGGATGAACATTCAGATCCCCTAACGCTAGAAAGTGATCTAAATTGGCAAAAAAGCAGTTTTTACCCTTCTAAAGGTCTGTAGACAGCAGGGCAAATGACGTAGTAATTGATTTTGAAAATATAAAAAGAGTTGAACGCAGGAACTCTTGTAGGCTTAAAAAGTTGTACCTCAGTTATAAGTCTGAGTTGATGAACATAATCTTTGCCAGGGAAGAGAGGTTCTCTAGTCATTATCTCACCAAGTATGCATCCTACAGACCAAACATCAATAGCAGCAGTGTACTCTGAACAATTGAGGAGCAATTCCGGTGCTCGGTACCAGCGAGTAACCACGTATTCAGTCATGAAGTCGGTTTCAGAAGTTGTCCTTGCCAACCCAAAGTCTCCAATTTTAAGGTCGCAATTTGCATTCAGAAGCAGGTTGCTAGGCTTGAGATCACGGTGCAGGACCTTAGCTGAGTGTACATATTTCAGCCCACGCAATAACTGATATAAAAAGTACTGCAAGGGCATACCATGTCAGTTTATTGGCTAAGAAAGTTATAAAATTCCGATAAGAATATCGTGGGAGAGAGAAAAGGTATAGTATAATTTAAATGTAAGGTAACATGGTCTTAGTCTTGGTATTTAGATCCTCATCCATTCCTAAATGTATCGCCATACCAGAATGCAAAAACTTGATGTACTAAAATAGCTTATGAGGACAAAATCCCAACAAAAAATTCATTCGTTGGCATTCACAATGATCGATTATGAATAGTAACACATATATTAACATCCCTGGTATTGGTAATTGGTAGGGATCAGTTCATTACAGAATGGTAAAAAAGTTTTCATTTTGAATGTATTAGCACCCATTCACCAGAGAACTTTTCTTGAGTCAGCTATAATAAATAACCAACTTCAAACTTTATATTTTTTACTTCTTTTCTTGGTGGGCTTGGCTCGAAGCCTCGAACTTGCTAAAATAAAGGAAGAATTTGTCAACTATAGCTATCATGAAGACCTATTTTATAGAAAGATCGCCAGAGTAGAGAAAGATTAAAGACAAAATTGCAGCATCAAACCTGGCAATGATCATCCGTCAGTGGTTGGTCAGAACGAATTATTTGATGAAGATCAGTGTCCATCAATTCGTAAACAATATACACATCATTAAAAACCTCTCTTTTTGGCGGCCTAATGATGTCTCTAATAGCGATAATCTGTGAATGGTTAAAAATTGAGTCGTTAGAAAGAGTGAAGCACAAAAACCAACACTCACCCCATCTTTCTCTTACTAATAATACTTGAAGCTAATTGAAAGTAGGGAATATAAGATAAAAATGAAGACTATAACTTCTTTAAAACAAACCATACATTTTCATGTTCCATATGGCAAAGAAGCTTAATTTCTCTCAAAGTCCTTTTGGCGTCGATTATGTTATCAAAGGCATTTCCAATTTTCTTGATGGCAACCTCTTCATGTGTCTCTGAATTTACAGCAGCACTGCAGGGAAAGAAATTATGCGACACAGGACATAGTTTGATTATTGAAATCATTACAATATTACACGAAACTTCCAACTGAATGAACAATTTACAACCATGATTTACAGGTAAGTTTCACAGGAAAGAAAACATTTACAAGTAGCAGCAACATACTATGATTGAGAAAAGGCAAGCCTTAATAGAACTACACCTTCTACTGAACTTCTAAGTTCCAAAATGTTAGTTTCCTTTAGTGAATCTCCAATTTAACTAGGTTTGATCAAATCATGGTTTCCAAGCTTAGCCAACCATGTATCAACCTGAGCACAAGCTCAACTCATCGAAACATATATATACCTTCGACCAAGAGATTAAAGATTCAAATCCCTCATCTTGTTGTTGCCAACCATGTTCAAATTATCACAAGCAACACTGAAAATACTAAATTAGCCAATAGAAATCATCTTATACGATTCATTACTGGGTGATTCAAACTCTGAAGACCCCCCAAAAAAAAATTCCTCATTCAAAGCATTAACAAACCAAACTGGAAACAGAACATATGATTTCACCAAACAAGTAAACTACCATGAAGCAGATCAGGAGGAGGATCGCCAAAACTTCCACAAACTTTTCAGAAAATAACTAAAGAAGAGAAGAACAGCAGTTTAGATATAAAAAATCATCAAAACAAGAACAACCCCACCATTTAAAACTCGATGCTAATAACATAAACAAAAACAAACAAACAAACAAAAAAGAAATCTTACCAAACAAGACCATAAGCACCTCTACCAATAGGTCGTAAAGGAGGAACATACTTGGCTGAAACCTCAAACAAGTTACCGTACACATTATACTGCACATATCGCCCACCATGAGTAAGAACCCCTTTAATCTTGCCTTCAGTGGCAGTGGTAGAACTCGATTCTTTAGTAGCCATTTTAGGAATAGAAAGAAAACCCAGAAGCGGTTTCAAAGGGAATCAGCAACTGGGGAAACTTTGTTTGTTCTTAGTTACTGATTTCTAAAACGAATACTATATTTGGGGAAGCATTGGAAGAGAAATGAGAAATGGGGTTTCTGAAAAAAGGTGAAATTTTGGGGCTTTTTGAAAAAGTAAGGTCTGAAAAATGTGAAGAGCGATTGGCAATGGCGATTGCTTGATTGCTTGGCTTATGTGTTCTTCTTTTTTGATCTGAAAATGGTTTGAAAATCCGTGAATCAGAGCTGACTTTTTTCCCTCCACCAAAAACAAACGCTCTTCTCTACTCCAATAAGATGTAATTAAAACCACCATTAATGCAATTTCTTACCCTATTTTTTTCTTCTTTAAATCGATTACATACACAACGTTGCTGTTGCAGTTGGGTCGGCTCAGCCCTACTTTAAGAAATTTGCTCTTTCAAGTTCCTTATTTTTAAATTTTCCTCCTTATCCAACATCCTTAAAATCTCCTCCTTTCTATTTAAAAAGAAAATACGGTTGCTTGTTGTTCAACGATTAGAATTCATTAATTAAAAAAAGACGGAATTGTCAATTGCTTTAAAAAAAATTGGTAAATTCTAAATCTAACTATCATGAATGAATTGGTCCATAGTCAACCAGGTGAGTTTGATAAAATGAAAGATAATAAGTAGCGAAAATTAATGAAAGTGAACATAAATTAGTTCAAAATATTATTTATTTAACGATTTTTTTTAATTCAAAACTTATTCTACTCTCTAAACTATTTATTTTCATCTTAAAAAAAACCAATCATTTTTATTTTTCAATAGCCCATGATTCATTTTTACCTTATTTGGTTTGAAATTACGGTTTGTATTAGGGTTTTTTTCAAAAATAGAAAATTTTGTTAAATGTTCTATTTTTGACAATTGTCCCTTGTACAACGATAATCTTTTGTTTCTTCTTTTTTTTTTTATAAGATTAATTACACGAAGATTCTATATTTTTATTAAAAAAATTATTAGAAAAAGATTATATTTTTCAATTCGATTATAGTGGGCGGAGAGGAATTGAATTGTTGACTACAGACAAACATAATTAATTAAAACAAAAGGGGTTGTCTCATGTATATATATATAATTGTGTTGCAGTATACAAGAAATCAGAACTATACAAAAGAAGTAAATATAGTTGAGACTTATAAATAACAAGGGCCCCTAAAAATAATTGATATTTATTTGGGAAATTGCAGAAAAGCCTTTATAGTTTAGATGAAATAAGATCTTAGCCCATTCTCCAGCAAAGGTTACCCTCTGTAGTTGTCTTTAAAATTAATAACAAAGTGTTGTGATTTGTCCCCCCCAATGCATTAAATTCACTTCCTCCAAGATTTCCCCATCAGTCCCCAAAAGTTTTCACAATATATTCATGTTCTCTTTTTCTTTCTTTTTCAAATATTTTGAGCATTTTTTTTAGTAGATTTTACGTATTTTCTAACTCTAGTTTCTTAACTAAAAGTATTCATTCAAAATAGCTCAATTGACGTAAGTTTATATTATCAAATCAATTTAGTTTGAATAGGGTTCAGTTGTTGTGCTTTCTATATTGGGGAAACTTGTTTACACCTTCTTTTGCCAAACATTCCAACAATCAATATCCAAGTAATTTCAAACCAATTTGAACTAAACCTAACAATAAGAAGACAACAATAAATCAAACACTCAAAATTAACCTTTGCATGAATTGCCAACAACACAGACCCAATAAGCCTTGCATGAATTGCTCACATAGATCCAAGATCATCAATTCCCACAGGCGTCATTTAGTCATTAGCTATAGACTAGTTAGACCTAAAACTCGAGATAATAGGTAGGAGGTTAAGTCACAACAAAAGGATATAAAACTAAAAAAAAGTGACTAGAACTAGAAAGTTTAGGATAGATGAAAGTGTAAACTCCCTCAAAGTTTAAGAGAAAGCAGAAGCACTTTTTTCAACTTCCTTTTGAAGATATGGTGGTTAATGTTTCACGAGAGACCTGCCTGTTGAGTTAGAACCTTCTCTTCTTGGTCGACTCTTTGACAGCCAAACATATTAACTTTGAACAAACCCTCTTTATGGGTACTACTACATGGATCAGCTCATCCATTGTAAGCAATTCACGTGAATGATTGAAAACTTCAATTTTGGCTCAAAAATATCATAAAAAGAAGCATTTCAATAATGGAAAACTACGATGTCATCTCTTCATCAATGAACCGTACAATACAATAATACAACGTACCAAGCACAAACAGATTCATCATTTACGTTGCAAATTGCAATTGTATTGAGAAGTCGCATTCCTTAACAAAGGTACACGATCACTGTTCAGCAACTTGTGTGTGTGAAAAGCACATTTAGACACCAAGGAGAGAGCCTATGGAGATTTCACATGTGGGTTTCTCATCTTCCCACAGTTATTGATGTTATTAGTATCATTCAAGTACAATGTTCATTTGACATTCACTAACCTACATGCAAGAGAGGATTTATCTTCTTTGTTAGACAAATTTGGGGATCTAAACAGGTACAAACGAACTATTAATGAAAGTATCTAGAACAGACAAGATTGAAAATGAGGCTAGAATGCTTCAGAAATAAGTTAATGAATTCCATAATATAAAAGAAGTGTGAAGAGGATTATAGGAATCTGTAAAAGAAGGCATCAAACAGAGTTCAGTAACCAAAGATCCAACAATTAATTATAGGCAAACAAAACTGATAAGATCTCATGAGTTTTAATTCAACATCTTTGATTCAATTTGCTTAGAAACTAAAACTAACAAAAACACTCCCATACACCTATGTTGTTCGTTCATTCAAGATTTGACGGTGCAGGTGCTCCCCCATAACCACCAGCTCCACGGCCAAAGCCAGGCCTTCCGCCAGGACCCTACAATATTGAAGAATGAACATAGATCAATTGAAAAGCCATTAATTTTGCTATCTTCAACTGGGAGAGAAAACTGTAACTAATATTAGAAATGTAAAGATCAAACAATACCCCCAGTAGTTGCATTGTACAAATCTAATTCGAACATATGAATAACAATAGCACGAAAATAGTTGGAGTGGTAAAATTGCATACCCCGAATGAAGGTCTGTAATCAGCAGGGGCTCCACCCTTATCACCGAAATCACCACCAGGCCCACGAGAACCTCCACGGTAGCCATCTCGGTCACCAAATCTTCTTTCTCCATCAAATCTTGAAGGACCACTAGAAAGAGCAATACAATAGAATAAAGATCAATGAACAATCAGAATGAAACTACAAACCAACTCAGAGACCAGCAGAGTGTAGAATCAGTAGTACGGTAATATCAATGTAAAAAGATAAATTTATGAATCCAATCTAGTCGTAGCAGTTATAGACTACTTTTAGAACTGACAATTATACAACATGAAAGCATTAATACAAAGTAAACTCAACAAGCTAAAAGTAAAACCCAGCAAAAACCAATAAGCAAAGGGGAGCAAATCATCATAAGAAGAGCAGAAGATTTACCGTGGGCGGTCTCCAGATGGGCCACCAAATGGTCGACCAGCGGGCTTGGCTTGTTTCTTCAAGGTAGCCGGGACAATTTCTGAAGGGAGATTCAGGTAAGTCCTCAAAAACTCAATGCCATCGTTTGTGAGGTACCAGTAGTAATGCATCCACGCAAACGTCTCGCGAACATACTCCTTAGATTTGAAGCTCTGCATCAGCTTAATCAC
The DNA here is from genome assembly GCF_025177605.1 of Cucumis melo. Taxonomy (NCBI): domain Eukaryota; kingdom Viridiplantae; phylum Streptophyta; class Magnoliopsida; order Cucurbitales; family Cucurbitaceae; genus Cucumis; species Cucumis melo. The sequence continues at coordinate 23,689,574 of NC_066865.1, forward strand.
TTGCAAATTTGGCACATCGATTTCCGGGTGCTTGGCCAGATTGTAGTCCTTCTTGGCATAGCAAACTCCCTCTGATACGAAACAACAAACCAACAATCAAAAACCGGACGAAGATGAACAAAAAAAAAACCCGAAAAACAACAAACACAGACGACAGTAAAATTCACTACCTTGAAAGAGGTACTTGGAAATTTCTTTGCGATTCTTCTCTGGAATGATCTAAAAAGAGAAACATTCATATCGTTTAAACAAACTTACTCCCAGTCGAGGGTCGATTAAGATCATATACAACAAAATTAGAACATTTCACATTTCAGAGTTCAGGTCAGTAAGACTAGTTGCATCCAGATCTCACTCCTCGTGCAAATCCAACCAAACACATTGATAAACGGCTCAAATCAACGAGCTTTCAACGGGATTAACAACTACTTATCGCTGATTCAATTTTCACTAACATTTTCCTTTGGTGTCTATTTCAACAAACGAATAAGTTATAGCCTAAAATGTGTGGAGACAGGAAAAAGGACGTACCATTTTGACGAAGTGATCGGTGACGACGGCGGCGGCAGGAAGAAGCGGCAGCTAAGAGAGAAACCCTTTCACAATCTTCCTTCACAGCGTAAAGCCCTAAATCTCTGAAACATTAACTTTATAAACCATCGAATGAATGGATTACTTATGGGCTTTTCGGCCCATTGGTTTTTTTATAATCGGTTACGGGTCTCGGCCCAATCATAGAGATGAAAGCAGCAAATGTTCTAAATTACTTTTTGGGTAATTCGAAGGTTAGGGTGAACATTTGTCGAACGGAGTCAGTTTTGATTCTAAATCGGTGTCGAAAATGGACTCTTTGGCGTTTATCGATTTTGAGTTTAGCTGGATAACATTTTTAGTGCTAATAATTAAATATATAACAACCTATTTAAAAAAAAAATTGTAACCATAGCAAAATATTACGATATAGTTTATCACTAATAATTTTATTAATGATTGAATAACAAACTTTGAGTGCTCGATCTAAATTTTGTTGTGTTGAAAAGAATTTTAAATTTGATCTAAATCATCTTACCATTGACTAACTTCTCATCTAGTAACCACGGTCGGATATATGCATGTATAGGAAGAGTATGATCTCTGATGTTGGAAGTTTGGAGAATAGTTGATGACTTGTGGAAGGCTATCACCTATTAATAAATCTTAGACATTATGGAGTTTGATAGTATGATTGCGATGCGGTGCAATTGTTGAAGGTGTAGACTTGGTCAATTTAACTAGTGTAAGGTCGTTTGTGATGGGAGGGGTGATTTTGAAGTTAATATGGGTCTAAATATGCAACAATTTCAACATACTAGCAATCACAAAATTATGTGTAACGACTGTTTTGGTCTCTTATATTTTTTAAGAGATCTGTTCTTAGGTATGGTGAAAAGATTTTAATAGATATTTCTATCGCATTTTTTAAAGTGAATTATTATTATTATTATTATTATTATTATTATTATTATTATTATTTGAGTTTTGATATATAAATATATACATAGATAGATGTTTAATTGTTTAATTAGGCCAAATTTTTCATGTGCATCCAAGAAGGAAGTGTCCAAATCCATTTCAGATTTCACAACAACAATAATAATTTCATACATAATTTGTATAGATTAAGTTTTAAATTTGGAGTTATATATATATATGAATGTATATAATATGACATTGATATTGCAGCTGCAATATGCATATATAACTCAGTGGTTTATGCATCATTTTCCAACTTAATATTTAGGGATGCCCTCACAATAATTAGCCTAATTATAATCTATTAATTATGCTAAGTACCCAATTAAGTTACCTCCCTATAGGTTACCAAGTATATTTAGGATAATCTAGGGGTTGATTCTACAAGTGATCAAAATTATTATAAAAATATTTGTGATTAAATCCATTAAAAAATATCACTCCTAAAATGCACCTTCATCCTCCCTAATGCACCCTTTAAAATTTTCATACTTTTTAATCAAATTTAATTTTCAATTTTACATATTATAAAAAAATAATATTGGTTTCATTTTATTTATTATATTTAAATTATTATAATTTAGTATTTATTTACCAAACAAATAGAAAAAAAATTTATTCATCATTCATGTAACGATCATCACATTGATATATAATTTTAAACTCGAGAAAGAAAGAAGAGACAACATACAAACAAAACTTATCTCATCAAGTTTTAAATAACTTTAGAAGATTAATATACTTTTCTTGTTCGTGTAAAAATAACAACAAATATAATAGTTTTTCTTTATGAATTTGTCATTTCGAGTATTGGCATAATATTAAGCTAACCAAACATGATTAGGTAAATGCGTATAAATGAATTAAAAGGAATTACTTGCAAAAATTCATCGGGCATCTAACATGACTTGGGAAGCAACTATTGACTATACTTTTTGTTTTTAAAGCAATCATTAGGAACATTTACCATTTTCTTAAAGAAATCTAGCACATAATAATCATTCATTATTACACACATACATATATATTTACCTCAACAGTAATTTATACAATTTTAGGATATATACCATTAGTTAAGACAATTGCTTCATATACAAAATGGAATAATCACTTATATTTCAAATCAATTTAGAGGTGATTATTAACATAAATTTTCCTATTCTATATCTTTAGTTACAAAAACCACAAACTATTTTGTTTATATATAAAAAAAAAAAATCTAACCCTAAACTAATTAACTTATTGAATTTTAATTGTATCATATTTATATATCAATTTCTTATGTATTATTTCTCCATACCCACTAATTTCTGTACATACATATTATAACAAACAATAATTAACCAACAAATATGAAAAGATATGCACGAACAAGAGATAGTACATAGAAGTAGCATTCAGTAATCTGAATAAAGTTAAGGATCAAACAATTAAATTGATATACATAATTAATAATATATCTCTAGACACATATATATGTATCATATAATTAAATCAAACCCCATTCTCACAATATTGCTTTTATTCTCAACTTTTTTTTTTCTTTTTCTTCACTCTCTCTAGCTACTATTTTCCAAACCCTCAAATGAACAAACCTTTTCACCCCCTTTTCATATATGTTATTATTTACACAGCAAACAATCAAGCAAAAAAAGAAGAGAGAGAAGAAAAACAAACCCACAAAAAATCTCTTCCAATAGTAATAAGAAAAAAAAAAGAAACTTAAAATTTAGTCTCTTTTTTTTTTTAATCTTTTTTCTTTTTTTTTCCCGTTTTGGATAAATAAAAATTATATATATATATATATATATATATATATATATATTTTTTTTTTATAGAGATGTAGGGAAATTAGAAGATGATAAAGTATTAGCTCCTCCTCCTCCTCCAATGGTAGCATTTGAAGATGGTGCAATAATTTCTTCCCCACCTAGAGATCCTTCAACATTTTCCCAAAATAGAAAATTAGAGTTCTGTGGCTGAGTTGTTGACTCAACCACCCACTCGTTCAGCTCTTGCCTTTGCAAGCACTGCAATGCCATCTCTCCTTCATCCTCCATTGTCACCAAGCTTTCAATATTCTCTATCAATGGTGGCAAATAGTTATTTGTGTTATTCATAACTGTGGTCGATGCAGTGGTCAACCCCATTTGAGGGCTAAGCACCGCCGTGGGAAACGGGTGGTTGTGGTGGTTCATGTGCCAAGTAGTATCTGAGTTGAGACTAAGTGAATAATCGTGGAATAGTTCTTGAGAGGATGTGTCAAACATAAAGAGAGGACATGAAAGGGCTGGAAATAGGGTTTCTTGATGAAGGGAGAGTTGTTTGGTTGTTAGGTCTTGAGTGAGGAAGTTGAGTTGGTGGGGATTCGAACTTAGTTGGATTTGCTCGGTGGTGTTCGTGGTGGAGGTGACTGTGGTGGTAGCAGATATGGTTGGAGTCGTAGAGTTGGGCTTTCGAATCTTTTTCTTAATCCACGAGTTCCAATAGTTTTTTATCTCGTTGTCTGTTCTTCCCGGCAGATGACTTGCTATGTGGGCCCATCTACAAAAACACAATGTATAATAATTAACATTTGTATGTATGTATTTTTCTTGTCTATTTTGATATTGATATTGAAGTAATTGTTTGGAGTAATTTAATTAGTAATCAAGTAATATTTGGATATGTAGCTCATGTTATACGATCTCCCAATAATTTTGAGTAAACAAGTAAAATGATTCATAATAAAAAAATTAAAATATATATTTCTAACTATAAGATTCTCAAATCTACCAAAGCATAGTGATTAATCATTCCAAAAAAAAAAAAGTAATACATGTGTTACTTTTTAAGAGAAAGTCCCAAATTTTCTTAATAGTCTCACAATTGCTTTGAAATAAAACAATAGTGATGGTTGGTAAAAAAAAAAAAGAAAAAAAGGGTTTATTTTCTTAAATAAGTTACAAAAATGGTTATAAATCAAGTTTCCTTTTAACTTTCAAAATAAAAATTTTAACAAATTTCAAATATATTTTTTAAGGATCTATTTTTTTTTTCATGATTTCAACAAGTAATGTACTTACTAGGTCTCTCAATCAAAATCTAATTAATTGCATCACTCTTGTTTTTTAATCACAAATGATTGTTAACAACATTAACATAACATACTATTAGATTATTATTACTATTATTTTACCAATTTTAAATTAGTCATCCACATGAAAAATGGAACCAAAACCATCTCAATAGATAAAAGCCAATTAACAACCAAAACTAAATAAAAAAAAATTATGACATTGATATATATATATAGTTATATATATAACTATGAAATTGAAGTTGAAAATTACAGGCATTCCAAACTTTGAAGTTGCCATGTTAACACCCTTTACCCTAATTAAATGTAGGTGAAAAACATCATATATACACCTTTTTATTATATTCATAACTAAAATTATTTCTCATTTCCTAAATACTCCCCTTTCTTAGGGTTTTATTAGGTTTTTTTATACAATCAATAAATCCAATTCCTTAAGATTAAAAGAAGAAAAAAAAAAAGAACAAAATATTTCCATTTTTCCACAATAAAACAGTTAAAATATGTACTTAAAAATTCATAAAAACCTGTTTCCGACAACCCCATGAAGGCTGATGATCAATTTCTCCTCTTCAGGTGTAAATCTCCCTCTTCTAATGTCCGGTCTCAAATAATTTATCCACCTTAAACGACAACTCTTCCCACATCTTTGTAACCCTAAATTAATCCACAAATTCAATTTTCATATCCAAACATATATAAAATTTTACATTCCAACTTTCGGTGGACAGAAACTCTCACGACAAAAAAGTTCTAACCAATTTTTGCCCTATCAATATCCTACCTGCTTTCTCGGGGACTTCACTCCAGCAACCGTAACCATGAGTAGTTATGTAGCGGATGAGCTTCTCGTCCTCCTCCGGCGACCATAGGCCACGCTTAACCTTTTGTTGATTGCAACAAGAATGATGACCCATATCTCTAAGAACTTAAAAGTATAAAAGGAAAAAAAAAAAAAAACAATAAGTTACAATATGAGAAGAGAAAATGGCTGCTGGGTTTAGCTTTGCCACTGAATATTTTTTCTCTCTAAAAGTCTCTTTTATCTCTTTAAGAGATCGGCAATGGGAAGATCGGACGGCCGACAATGAAAACTTGAAAGCGGGGTCCATTTTCATGGAGGTGGGACCCTTTCTTCTTCCCATCTAACCCTAAAATGACATTCTATCAATCGATTTTTTGCTCTCTTTCTTGGTGGGTTTTTTTTTTTTATTATTTCTACGTAGAATTGTATTACGTAATTACCAACTTTTTTTGGTCTTGCCGGTGGTTCCACAGACTATGTCTTAGAAACCCTAAAATCTCTCTCTCTCTCTCTCTCTCTGTTTGAATTAAATGTTTTTTCTTTAATTTTCTTTACAATGACATTGCAACACATCAAACATAATTGCGAAACGAGGCCAAATTAAGAACATATACCACACGCACGCATCTATAATAATTATGTAATAACCTAAAAGAAGTTTATTGGCATTACATTCTTTTCTTCTACTGTTTTTTACCGGCAATTAGAAGGATAGTTGTTCTACGTCGAGAATGTTAAAGAAGGTGATAGACTCCCGATATGTTACCATATGTTAAAATAATCTTTGCTACCAAAGCAAGTATTACTTAACTAACATGATATGTTATTTTATGTTTATTATGAAACGGATAGACTATAGTCTAATCTAAAAAGTCCACGGTACGTTTTAAAATTTATCCCTCCAAAGCATAACTTGTCCACGATTTCATCTCAACTCTTTTGCATCAATCGTACTAAGAAGAGATTAATTTATTAAAATATATTATCAATCATATAGTTAAAACTAGTAATACATCAAATTATTACTAAAATCTACCTAATTATTTGATTGGCACTGAAAACTTTAATAATTTCGATGGTAATTTAATTAAATTGCTATTCTTTTATCTTGATTGAAAGTAGAATCTCACCCACATATATATTGTTGTTATTAAAAGGTTATATTGAATTGAAAAAATTGATATTATTCTAAATTTGGGAGATGATATGTTAAAGATCATCAACTTGTTAGAAATACCAAGTTTATAACAGAAGTAATAATGATATAATCTCATATGGAGGATGGAAGGAACACTTTGAAGATCTTATGAAAATGATACATCGCTTCAATTATTTATTTTTACTTCCTTTATACATTTAATTATGTTATGATGCATTAATTAATAAAGTGGGAATTTTTTTATTTATTAATTATTAGAAGAAGAAGAAAAAAAAAGAAGATATTTGGAGAATAAACATGGTGACGATTGAATGATGTAATTTCATGAATACGAACTTCCACTCCAATCAATGTTTTGTGTTGTCATTTCATTTCCTCATGGCTTCCTAAAGAATCCTTTAATGTTAATTATTAAGGTACTTAATTATTTCCCTTAATGAATGACTAAATATGGAAAAATAGTAAACCAAACTAAATTAGAAAAAACTCAATTTACATACCTCTAAATTTACTTGTAATTGGTTCAAAATTTTAATTGATATAACTATAAAAGTTTAGATATAAATTTTCAAGAAAAATTTTGTGAGACGGGATGGTGTCTCCGTCTCTGTCTCCACCTATGAACATCTCTAATAACATTATTTCTCTTATTTTATTTTAGAGCTTTTTTTAAACATGATTAACTATCGATTATTTTAAAGCCTACAATATATAATTTCTAACTACACACTAGTTTATGCATCTAATTTAATTAGGTAATATTAAACAATATTATTGAATATAATCTATGGGATCATATGGTTGTCATATCAACAACTTTTAATTAATTAACACATATTATCAAAAAAAGAATAGTATATAATCAAAGGTAACTTAAGCCAAGTCTTTTGATTTTATATATTTATTTTTTTTTAGGATAGCCTACTTTTTCTTAATTATATCAAGCATTTATTTTATTTATATTTTTGCTTAATAACTATAGACTAAGCTACATATTAATTATATCTTAAATTATTTTGTTTCCCTCTTTCAATTATGGGAGTTTAAAACTAATAATAAATTCAAGAACAATAGAAAAGTTTAAATGTAGGTGAAAATGAAAGTTGATTAAAAATAGAAGCTAATTAAATACATAGTTTACCTAAATTAAAATATTTTGGGTTTACTTTTTAACTAATTATATATATATATATATATATATATATATATATATATATATAAATATAAATATAAATATATACTGTCATCTATTCTTTAAATTATTTTCCATTAATCTTGAAATAGCAATAGGTTTCTGAAGACCACTCCTCTAGTTTTAATTTAAATACTAAATTAATATTTCTAAATTATATAAAAACAAACAAACAAATAAATAAATAAACAATGATGTTTATTTAGGTTGCATTTTTCAAACATGTTGAGCTAATAAAATTAATAGTTAGGTATAAATACTTTAGTCATAACGTTTAAGTCTATTTTGTTGTTTATCCTAAGTTCTAATATTTTTACAAATTTATAGTTTAACAGTTCTGAGTGTATGTTTGGTAAAATTTATTATCATTTAATTTTAATAAAAGGCATTTTCCCATTTCATTTTAAAAATCTAATTAATAGGTCTTTTTTCTTGTAGACTCTTCGAGCTCCTCTCTAGGTTATTTTGCACCTTTTCGGTGATCAATATTATCGTTTTTAGTCTTAGAGCGTGATGAGGATAGTTGAGATGTCTTGGTACATTCTTTGATCCTTCTTGTCTTGATTTAAATACTATTAATTAAAACTTTCATTTTAATTAAATAAAACATAAAAGAAATATGTTAAAACAAACAAATACACACAAATTAACGTAAGAAAAAGAGAACAAAATTTATAATGTAAGTTAATAAGAAATGTTAGAAAAATCCTTTAAAATCCCTTGATATAGCTAATTAAAATTAATCCGAATGAATAATAAGTAATCAATTGTAATTATCACAAAATATTTTTTTTTGTTTAACCTAATTACACTAATCATAATTAATTTACAAAACTTTGTAACACGTTTAGTGTGTTTCGTTTCAGTTTCAATTTCTATCAATTGACTTCAAAGTAAGTTTGAATTCCATAGTAAAATTTCATTACATTTTTTGAGATGGAAATGTTTAAATTTGACAAATATAAAAGTTATACACGATGACACATTTCAACCTAATTAGCATAATATAAGTGATCAAACATTTAATACGTTTTATGTTTTTAATTAAACATCCCATATATACTTCCCATTGAGTAATTTTGCATAAAGAACTATATATACACATAACTAATTAATTGTTGAAATAGTAAAATGAAGGAAGAAGAATTAATTAAGCCTAAGAAATTGATGTAGATATAATCAATTGAATTAGCCGCAATAATCAATAATGTAATTATGGAGGAGAAAGCAAAGAAGAAGAGACTAAAGAGTGTTAATGTGTGTTTGGGAAGTGGCTTTCACTTAATAGACAAGAAACAACGATGGCAATATCTAATTAATTTATATAATTATAATTTATCTAGAAGTAGGAAAAACGTCAACAAACCATATTTGAAAATCATCACATTCATAATAACAATAATAATTATTATTAATATTTATCGATAATATGTTTTTATATTTATAAATATCTTGATTTATATTTGAAAACAATCGTATATAAATAATAAAGATAAATAATTTCTAATAATGTATAACCAAAACTATAATTTGAATTAATCGGAGAAGATGTCTTTCAATTGTATTCATAACATTGTCACAATGGTCTAATTTGATATATAAATGTCTTGTTTTCTTATATATATTTTTCTAGCACTTGCAAAATGATATTGAGGTTATTAGTCATCCTTCTATAAAGTTTTTACTATAAGTTTTAAATTAAAAGATCGTTTTTTTTTTAATTTGAATAAATAAAAAGAATATTTGTCTTATAATTTCAAGAAAATAATGAATAAATTAAATTAGTAAACACATTTTTTTCTTTTACCATTTATTAATTTGCTAAATAATTAGAGACATGAAAAATGGAGATGAAATTTAATTTTTCCCTTCAAACTTTAAAGTAAGTAAAACTCATCAAAAGCAAAACCTCATACTATATATTTACTTAATTTTTCAACACAAATAATAATTAGAAAAGAAAAATCTTGAACTCAATCATTATTTATATATATATCTAATTGCCTCAAATTTTCAAAAAATGGAAATGCTATACCCCTATCCTATGTGGCCTCATATTTTCTTTTCTACCATTTCAATTTATGTTTAGAAAAACCATAATTTCCACATATATTCCATCAAAATTATATTGGTTGGGACACACATCGACTAAACTCCTTTTGGCACCAAACCTTCTAGGGAACATATGGACATGTTCATATCAATGGGACATGTTCCATTGGCCAACTCTTTGAAAATTGCACAAAGTAGCATCCTTTGGAATAGCAAACAAAAAAGTAATAATAGAGGGTGATATATTTGACTTTTCTTAAAGGTTAAATTGTGATTGAGATGAATAATTATTTTGATCCTAAACTAATCCAATTGAGTCAAATTTGAACATTAAATATTTTAATTTCATCGATCAATACTATAGAATGATTAATTAATATATATATTTCAGTTTCATATTTAGGCCAGCTAGTTGTTAATTAATTTATATTAATTATTATTTAATTAGTTAAATTCTCTTATAATTATGATTTAAGGTAATAACAAAAAAAAAAAAAAAAAAAAAATCGAATATCCACCTTAATATTGAACTTTACATTCTTCGAGAGTTTTCTGATTTCATTTTTCTTTATTTGATTATAGATTTAGCCTAATATCTAAATAAATCCGTTACATCAGCTATTTAGGATGTTTCTTCATTGTCATAAACAAAATTTTGTTTTGAAGTAAAGGTTCAAAAGTTGTGATAATTTTCTAACCCTAGTAGCTAAGTTGTCAATCTCTATTTCTTGGTTTGTTCCCCTCTTTTAATTGATAGCCGCCTTTCTTTATTTGTTTCTAAATTTCCATATCTACTTAATAAAGCCTATATAAAAAGGATATGATTAATTTCATTCATGATCATGTGAGGGATCCATCATTGACTAGTAAATTATTTTGAAACAAATAAGCTAATTAATCAATAAGTATATGATCAACTAAATATTCTTAAGATTTTGATCATAAATGTGCAATAAAAAAAAAAATATTACGATCATATAATAAGTTTGAAGTAGTAATAATGATCATTCATTATTTCATAAATGAGAACTTAATATCTCATTAATATGAGGTATTTTTAGGAAAAAAAAACCTAATTTCTTTTTTTCATGGGATAACTTTGTTCACACTTTTCAATAGCTAAGTACGTACTAATATTTGTAAAAGATGTCAGAAATAAATATTGAGACAATTAACTCGAGAGGTAGGTATCTTACTTTTTATATCAATTTCATTTAGTGTAATGAATACTGTCTAATAGGATCCTCTCTCTTGAACCAATTAGGGAATGGAATGATATTTGTGATTTTTGAGTATTATTCTCAAGATAATAATTATACTTAAATTTATATCTTGAAATTTAGTATATAATCATTAAGATTTGTTTATTTATCTTTTTTCAGAAAAACATCCACTTTTTAACTCTTTCACTTAGAAATTAAAATTCGAATAACTTTAAATATGTTATTTAATTTGACACTTCGAGAATGATCAAATACTGTTAGACACATCTGAATATGATGTAATATGTAATATGATATTCGTTCTTCAATAACAATAATCTCTCCTATTCATATGTAAATATAATTAACATATCCTACTGGTAAACAACATGAATCAGTATTTATTGATTTCTCTATTATTTACTTTTTTTTCTTTTTTGCATTTCTTTAATTTTCTATTATTTTGTAACAAAATTATATAAATTTTCATAATTAATCCCCAAAATTAACTTAATATTGAATTTATCCTTTGAATGACACTTTCATCTATTTTCATCCCATCAAAATTTGTTTTAGAATTTAAATATATTTTAAAATAATTTTGAATATAAAAGAGCAATAGAAACACATAGTCTGATGTGGAAAATTTAAATATCTCTTTGATCTTTTGATCGACGACACGTGTTTTCTATTAAGATTTAGTCAGTGATCATAGATCGAGTTACACTTACAAGTTTTTCTTAATGATATTTAAGCTTTATAAACAAGGCTACAACATTAAATAACAATAATAAAAGTTATTATTATTAGTATAATAACAACAATTAATTAGAGATTAATAAGATAATTTATAATCACATACACTCCATCATTCAAAAGCCTTCTTAATTACCAAAAGAAGCAGTAGCCTAGAAAGGTAATAATTAGCATTAATATACTTTTTTTTTTCTTTTCTTTAATGAAAAGACTATAGAAACAAGTTTATATAAAAAGTAAGATAATGCATGCTACATATCATTGTCTAAATCAAATATAGGGTATTGCTCAAAACAAAGGGATCTCAAACTTAAATCATGTGTATGTGTAAATAAATGTATAAATTTCAAAACGTGGAAGAGAAACAAAGGTCATTTTCTATCATGTCTCCAATATAATAATAATAATCGAAAGAGAGATTAGTTAGAAAAAAGGAAACTTAATTAATTAGGGGAGTATATATATATATATATATATAATTAATTAATTAATTTCTTTAAACTATAGGTTAAATTTAATATTATATGATATGATTACATAAAAAATTTGGCATATTGTTAACGTTTATACATGTATGAAGGCGATAAAATAGCTATATGAATATGAATAAAAGACACGATGATATAATAATGAAAGTGAAAGGTGATGATTATGATATGTTTGATTGATGCAAATAACCTCACCATATTTGATGTAAATTACAAAACACTAACCAAAGTGACTCTTGCTTCTATGCATCGCAACCCCATTCTTTTAATGGAAATTCTCATATAATTTATTATTAAATTTAACTCTTCAAAAACCATATATATATATATATATATATATATATATTAGGGTTCATATTGGCTTAGAAACTAAATCTCTTGATTTAAAAAAAAAAAATTAAAGCTATATTTGATGAATTGAATAAATATTTTAATCCTCCACCTTTAATTTGGAATTTAAGTGGAAAACTATGAAATGAAAATCAAAGGTCTTACGTTCAAGATATTGATAAAATATCTACGTCAGTAAATATTTTTACGATTGATCAAAAAGTTTGAGTTGATGCATGTGTAGAAAATCCATTAAGTAAAAGTCAATATTAATTTGGAAGAAAATAACATGCATTGTAAGGATTTTAATACATAACCTTCTAAACATCCACGTGCTCTGATATATAATGTAAAATATCACTAAAGGTAAATTTAATATTATACAAAAAGTCTAAACAAGATCAACAATGACATTTGGTAGTGGAGAGAAATCGATCATATCTAATCTCTCAGTTGAAAGTACATTAATGTCTTAATTAATTACTAGAACTATATGCTCAAGTTGTGATCAATCGACATTATTCAAATTCAAATTGACACGAGTTTTTTAAGTACCATAATAGTGTGTGGTAGTTTCTCAAATAGTAATTTTGAGAGAAACGCCAACTACTATTGAGCTATGTTTTTGTCGACGAAAAATTTTCTGATTTAATATTGATAAAAAGATAGAGTGTATATATATAAATAAACGAGAGAGAGAGTGTGCGTACGTGGGAGAGTGAAAAAAGGAGAAGAATGATTATGGTTAGCTTTAAGAAGGAGCAATGGAGTGGGATTTGGACCCTACCATTGGAGGATGATTGTGTTTAGGGGGTAATTCTAATTAATTAAAGCATTTAATTTAGAAAAAGAGAGAGTGGAACCTTTTCGATCTTCATGCTAAGTGATTTATCTCAAAAGTTATAATGATTCGATTTTTACGGTCTTTTTTTTTTTCTAATTTAACGACATACAAATATATCGCAATTCAAACTTCTAACATCTTAGTAGATAATACATGTAACCTTAAGCTTATAACTAAAAGAAAAAAAAGACAAGTATAAAACTAAACATCATTAAATGATTTAAGAATGAATAAACTAAAGTAGAGTGAAGATAAAAAAAAAATTAAATTGTTAATATTATTGCATTAATTATAATTAATTAATGTCATTATGATGGGCTTAATTTAGTTTCTTTTGGCTACTCCCTCGACAAACCTTTTCATTTGTGGACCCAAAGTTTCCTTCTTTGGTGGTGTTTCTTCTTTTTGCTTATGTTTTTAGTTATTGCCACTTTCCATCAATGGAAGTCATTTCCATTTCTTTCTAAAATACTCCTCTAACTTCCACCACTTTTATTTTAATATGGATTATCGATGGAACAGACCTCATGATATATAGAAATTTCAATACTTCACAAAAGTCTAATATCATCGATTTAAAGGTTAGTATAGATAATGAGATGTCTTACCGCAACATAGTAAAGCAAGATCAAGTTTTAGATTAGAAAGTCAACAACTTGTAAAATCGAAATTTGAACTTTTGATTTGTTTGTATAAGATCTAATGTCGATGATATTTAAATAAAGAACGATAAATTATCGAAGATTAGAAGATTATTTATTTCACTAGTTTTAGTTAAATAAGAGTATGTTTTGGTTACTAACCAAATACTCTATCATGATTAAATATTTTGTATAATTCCTAAGTCATCCCATTGTAATTGATTAATTTAATTCATAAATTTATGAATGTGTTAATTAGTTGTTGAACAATGTTGATCTAAATAATGTTTAATTTAAGTTGTATTACTTGAGAAACTTTTTTGAAATTGCAATACATAATCTTGAAGATAAATATATTAATAGTGATATATGATGACAATTCAAGTAAAACTTAGCAAAAGAAAATATTTATTACATTTCTTAGGGTTGAAGGTTAGAATTATTCTTCACATTTACATTTTCTTTATTATTTAACATGAATTTTATAGATATATATTTTTAGGTGGATATAGATAACTATAGGTTTAATTCACTCATTAGTACTTATGGAATTACGTATATATCTAAGTATTTTTTTGTATAAATATTGTGACATGTTATTGTTATTGTTCGATTTTAATCTTGATATACTATACACATACCATCGAATAATTTCAAGATACATAAAGTAGGTCATCTAAACATACACATTTAAAGTAGTCCCAAAAATATATCGATTGCTTTTATTTTTCGGTTTTACTCTGAATAGTTCAACTTGTAACCATTTTTTTCTTACATTTCTTACACTATTTTTCTTTATTTTTTCTCGACTTTAACCGATATTTTTAAGATAAAAATATCACATCTTGGTTTACTATAATTACGAATAGTTAAAAATGATTAAATGGTAGAAATATTTCTTTTTTGTTCCATTCAGTGTTCGATTTCCTAATTTTTTAGGGTTTACTATAATCACATCATATTTTGTATGTCAAAATTATTGATATACTTTTTTGTTTGTTTTTTTTTCTTTTTGCATATTGAAATATGGGGCTGAAGCCCAACTTTAGCCCAAGCTAACCTTTAAGCCCAAAATATAAATAGGTCCAAGTGCAGATAGAGCCTACTGAAAATTCTATAAATAGAATTCTTACTCTTACGCTCGATCACGGTAAAAATATTGGTTTGTTGGTTTAAATAAGAGTTTATAAGCAATAAAAGTCTATTACTAATAGATTTTACTATACTTAAAGATTTTTTAAAATGTTGTTAAATTGTTACTTGTTATAATTGTCTAAAGATAAATTTATAGATTGACTCACAAATTGTGGAGAAAATTAGTTTTGTCTTTAAAAACTATTTTTTTCACCTTTTTCCAATGTCAAATATAGTAGTGAAATTACAAAAATGAAACTCTAAAACATGCTCTCCTCTCTAGGACCTATTGAAAATGAAATCCCGGATTTGCTTTTCTTTCGTGCCCTCCTCTTTCCTCTCTTATTCTTTAGTACTTAGTCTTGTACTACAATGTAAACTGCAACATGGGAGAGAAACTCGTTTGATCTAATTGCTCGCCATAGAAGAAAAGGAATAAGAATAAAATACGTAGATGAGAAAAGGAAGGAAAAGAGAAGAAAGAAAGAAAGAAAATGTGAAGTTAGAGAAATAAAGAAGAATGCGAATAATTTTGTTAAATTGCTAGAAGACCTCGTAAAAAAGAGATCAAATGCTTTTTAATTGTAATATCGTTTTTATCTAAACTTATTAATCTGTCACGTTTTACTAAATTAAACATGGACATTGTTCAATTAAATTATGTTAGGGATTTAAGCCAAACCTAACAACTAATTAGGATGGGGTAAAACAAACAAACAACTAAGAAAAGTGATTTTTTACATTAATGCATTACCTTTCACCTTGGTGAAATCAATTTTGGAACCACCAGCTCCCTCTCATGGAGAAACGGCGTCGTTTAGAAAGGCTCAACAATCAGATTGACGTGAGAACAGAATCAAAAAAATGGTCAGCGGAACTGCAGGAATGGAAATGGCGGGGGCATGTAGCCGAGCGCGAGCCATTATGGAGCGCAGCAATTTCTCATAACACATTTACGATCACGACCCTTGGAACTCCCCTAGAGCCAGCCACCATCTTCTTCATCCTCCCTTTTCCCAATAATTAATTGAATTCCAATCCATTATATAACTAACGCTGTCACTCTCACCAATTTCCATGTCCTCAGGTTTGCACTCTTCACTCAATCCCTCTTCAATTTTTTATTTTTTTCATTCATCTTTCATCGCCGATCGCTTTTGCAGTTCGTAGATTCATCATGGCGACTGCATCGAACTCTCTCTCCCTGAAACACGGCCTCTCTCTCTGGTGCCCGCACTCTACTTCCTTTTCCGTACATCATCAACAGCCTTCTTCTGTTGCCTTCAGAGGTTTCCGGAGAAGCTACGTTTCTGCCTCCACGGATTTCGCCAACGACAATAGAGAGTTCGTGTCTTTCTTTCTTTCTTTCTTTCTTTTTTTTTTTCTCGTTTTGTTTCTTCTAGATTTTGATGAATCTTGTGGATTCTGTCTTTTAAGGTTTGTGATTGTTGGTGGTGGAAATGCTGCTGGTTATGCTGCTCGTACTTTCGTTGAACACGGGATGGCGGATGGGCGGCTTTGTATAGTATCTAAGGAGGTGATTTAGTTTTATAATTTTGTGCTAGTATAAATTATATAATTTAGATGATGAAGGTATTCAATTCGATTGTTTTACCTATTTCTTATCTTTTTGGGACTGATTCTATTGCATTCCAGGCGTTTGCACCGTACGAGCGTCCGGCTTTGACAAAAGGTTACTTGTTTCCTCTTGATAAAAAACCAGCTCGCTTGCCTGTAAGATATTATTACTCTTTGAGATGATTGCATAGAATTTATTAAGGGCAGATTGTTAAGTGAAATTCTTCACTTCTGTGTTTGGATTATGTAACTTGAGTTCAAATCTTAAGCACATTCGATTTTCCTTTTGTTTTAGGGGTTTCATACTTGTGTTGGATCTGGTGGGGAAAGGCAAACACCAGAATGGTACAAGGATAAAGGTATTGAGGTAATTTTCATTATACGTTTTTAACATTTATGTGTTCAGTACCTTTCGTTTATATACGTTATAGCTTTCATGATAATTTTACTGAAACTCTGGAACACTAGATATAAATGTTGTCAACATGTTATTAAAGCTAATAATAATGTTATAACTGTTGTGATATATCATTGTGAACGATTTTGTATTATTTTTAAATGGTTAAGGCTGTTCCTGACTACCAATGTGAGTTTAGCTCATTATTCTAGCTTAGGGGTAATTCAAATGTACTATTTTCCTTGAGATTGGAGATCTCTTATCCTGCTAAAAGTGATGAAAAGTTATGTTACCGACTACATTATTCTCTTGCCAGATATGAAATATGGCAGTTGCCAAACTAGGGTCATTATAGATTTATCTTTAGATTAATTTTCTGGAATTGTAGGCGTGGACTGAGTAAAATTTATACTTATACATGATGAGCGTATGTTTTTGTTCATCTGTAAGTTTTGGTTGATTTTCCCTAATTTGCAAAGCTTGCAATTGAAAGTTTTCATCTATTTTTTAAATTGTGTCTCTAAGACAGTCCACTTTGTAGTAAATGCTTTGCGTATCCAATCTTATTTGCCTTTCAGACGTTTTATCAAGATCCAGTTATGGGAATTGATATAAAAAACCAAACCCTGAGAACTAATTCAGGCAAACTGCTCAAGTATGGAGCCCTTTTAATAGCAACAGGGTGTACAGCCTCAAGGTGCTTCAATTCTTTCTTTTTCTATTACTGCTCTTCAAGAACATATTGTTCTTGATAAGTGCTATTTCTATAGAAATAGATAAAAGCTCCACTATCTCTTCTCTCTTGTTCTCAGATTTCCTGATAAGATCGGTGGTGGGCTACCTGGTGTTCACTACATCCGAGATGTTGCAGATGCAGATTCACTAATTTCCTCATTGGTAATACACTGTTTTCTGCATGCAGTGCACATTCACTTACTTTTTGCAACTCCAATTGACTTCCATTTCCTTTCCAGGAGAAAGCAAAAAAGGTGGTGGTTGTTGGTGGTGGTTATATTGGTATGGAGGTCGCTGCAGCTGCTGTTGGTTGGAAACTTGATACAACAGTATGGACTCTTTTATAGCTTGAATTTTGTTCACTGTAGTAGCTTGTTCTTTGGGATAAGATTTGAAATTATGTGTTCCCGCACCTAATTAAATCCTCATCTATTGCACCATTATTTCATTTGATTGAAGTTATATTAGTGATATAGAAGTAGAATTATTTTGTTTTGAGACAGAATGATTGGTATTTGATTTATTCTTATCTTATTACTTGTTATGTTCAAAGTCTCACGAGATGTGGCAAAATAATGTATGTAGGCTTGTTAAAAGTTGTACAGGGCATCTGTTTCCAGGGAATTAGATGCTAAACCTTGAGACAAAAAGGGTGGCTGAAATTCACACATTCATTCTACAATCTGGGTCAAACAAATGGCTCTTCAAGCTTTTTGTAATTGTTTCTCCAAACGGGCAAATGCCTTCGCTGACATTATATAAATTTGTAACATATGTTGCTTCATAGTTACTTTAATCTTAGTGCTTAATTCTTATATCCCACAAGGTCATACCCTTTGTCTATGACTCAAGTACTTAGGTGGGCATGTACAATTATGCATGATCTAGAGTCCTACTTGGGCTTTTGATGAAAAATTAAAGTTTAATTCACTGGTTTTACACCATCTAGAAGTATTTTCTGCATTTCATTGGAAATGATTGAATAACTTTGCAAAATTGTGAATAAAGATTGTGGAAGTATCAAGAACTGTGATGTTTTACTTTTTTCATTCTTATAATTTAATCATCGTTCCCTGTTCAGGGGTCAAATTTTAAATATTTTTTATGTTTTCTTTAACTCCTCTCCACCTGGTTATAAAACACCGTAGATCATATTTCCCGAGAATCATCTATTGCAAAGACTTTTTACTCCTTCGCTGGCCAAGAAATATGAAGAATTTTACCAGGAGAATGGTGTTAAATTCTTAAAGGTTTCCATCTCTTTCTCTCTCTCTCTCTTATGTATCACTTGTACAACCTTGCAGAATTTAAATAGCGCATTGTCTTCATTACTATGTTTAACCATTAATCAGGGGGCCTCCATAAAAAATTTGGAAGCTGGTGCAAATGGTCGGGTCACTTCTGTTAGACTTGCGGATGGATCCTCCATTGAAGCAGACACGGTATTTATGTTTGTTTAATTATCTTTAATGTCTATTCTAAACTTCAAGCGGATATAGTGTACCACCATTTATCTATCATTTGCAATGAATGTCTGCGATTTTAGAGTGACCACTACCTTCAAGCAAAATGCTGCAGTCAACCTGTTTTTTCATTGTCTAAATAAGAAGAGGTAGACGTTTTTATTCCTACTTAGAGAGTCATATATGCAATTGTAGCCAATAATCAAAATCAGACTACAATGGAAAGTTTTTCTCATTATTGTGTTTTCACCTGTCATTTCTAGTAATCACTAATCAGTAGGCTAGGCTAGTCATTGAAAATGCTAAAGTGGTATTTATCTCTCAATGCCTACGCGTTTGATAAACTTTGTAAATTCTTGCAGCTTTTAACTGCTCATGTTAATTAGGAAACCTGGCGCATTGATGTGGTCATAATTCATTTAACATTTTCCCAGGTAGTAATAGGCATTGGTGCAAAGCCTGCGGTCGGTCCGTTTGAGCAAGTGGGATTGAATAGCACTGTTGGCGGTATACAGGTAAACTAATGTAGTGTGAAGGAGATTTTCATTCTTTTTACTCATCCCAAAACCTAAAGGAATATCACCCTTTGTTTGTAATCTTAGCATTTTGATGTTGTACTACAGTAGTTATTTAACTAAGCCAGATTTTGTACTGAATTGAAAATGCGACCCTATGCTGGTTGGGATGGCTATTTTTTCCTAGGTAAGAGATACTTCTGTCAACACATCCCTCGCTAGGCCATTAGGGGTGGTCTAGGGATATCACTTTGGTTTGTGTATCATATTTAGGTTTGTTCATTCTTGTTCTCTCATGTGAGGTCATGAAAACTTTCCGGAACCTAATAGCAGATAATGTTTCCCTTAAATTGACAATAATAAATTGTTTCATATAATCATAAAAATATCCAAGGAAATGATTAGTTTTCCATGTGAAAAGAAGCTAAGCTGTACATTTTGTACCTAGGTTGATGGCCTGTTCAGAACAAAAGTTCCAGGAATTTTCGCAGTTGGGGATGTGGCAGCATTCCCATTAAAGGTGTTTTTCCTTTTTTCTTTTTATTTTTCCCCTTAATAATCCTACATCTCCTTTTCAACTGAACAATGACTGCAATCCAAATAAAACAGCTGTATGATCGTGTAGCTCGGGTCGAACATGTGGATCATGCTCGTCGGTCAGCTCAGCATTGTGTCAAAGCATTGCTAACTGCTCAAACTCAAACGTAAATTGGATAATTTTCTTGGACCGTCATTTGATTCTTAAACATTGTTTCTTTTATTCACTAGTCATTCAATGGTGTAAACTCATCCTTTACATTATCTTACAGATACGATTATCTTCCATACTTCTACTCAAGGGTGTTTGAATACGAAGGGAGCCCTAGGAAAATATGGTGGCAATTTTTTGGGGATAATGGTATGATGCTCCCCCGTAAAGTATGCGGTTGTGTCTTTCCTAAATCATTATGTCTTCTGACTCTTAATCCTTTGCTTTGCAGTTGGTGAGACAGTTGAAATTGGGAACTTTGATCCTAAGATCGCTACTTTTTGGATTGATTCTGGTAATATATCGCTCTCATTCTACCTATATACCCTTCTTTTTTCTCTATAAATTGAACATCACGTTGATGACAAGGCTACTCTGATGTGGGCTACAGGTAAATTAAAAGGGGTTCTTCTTGAAAGCGGAAGTCCTGAGGTAATTTCACTTTGAAGTTTTAACTTCTAGGTTTTATTTATTTATTTTCTTTTTTGAATGGCCATGTCAGTTAGTTCCTAACCTTGAAAAGTCTTAATTAAGTTTAGCGTTCAACTTTAATTCTTATTAATTTTTGGTCAATGAGGTTGAACTAACAAATGTACTTAAAATACAAGTACAAGAGAACAGGTCAATAAAACAAGAGTTGTTACTTTTTAGGCCAAAAGACTGACTTAAAATGTATTTGTCTACTTACCTTAAAGATTTTTTTAGCCAAACTTTGTCTTATTTTATCCTGTCAAATCTACTTTTTTGTGTTGGTTCGAAACAAATCATGGTTTGTTTAGGTCAAAACTAAAACTAAAACTTCTTTAAATGGATCGGAAATCTACTGTTCACAAACCAAATAAACAGAAATAACAATGTTTAAAGAATAATGTCTAACTACTTCCATTTTATATCTTACCTTTGAGTGTGTTTAGTGCTTAAACAAGTGTTTCTAGGTGTAAAAAAAATGTTTTTAAACACTTAAAAAGTCAATCTAAACAGCCTTAGCCTTTTCGCGTCCAACATGGAACATTTTACCTCATCGTCAGCAAACTAACCTTGATATATTTTGATGGTAGGAATTTGAACTTCTTCCTAAACTCGCAAGGTTCCAGCCTTCGGTTGATAAATCTAAACTTCAAAATGCATCTTCAGTCGAGGAAGCACTGGATATTGCCCGTGCATCTTTGCAACAGGTTGGAGCTGCGGTTTAATTTAGAATAAAAAAAAGGTGTTTCAACTTTGCAAGTTCGATTAGCAATAAAATGTTTTGGGTTATTATTGAATTTTCATTTTTCCTTGGGCATTTTGGTTATTCTCTTTCCTTCGATCCATTGTAGACGCTATTTTATTCCTCCTGCTGTGATATTTTTCTCAAGGTGCTTGTCATAAGGGTAAGGAAATAACAGCCACCTACGGATATAATTACTGGGAAAAGTATAAGCTTACTCGTGGTCGAGCCTTTTTGGGGTTGTCGGTTGACTGACTGGATGATGATGATATTATAGCTAGTTGATTATAATAATTTTTATTTAAGATGTAGATTATTTTTGTTAGAATAGAAAATACTAAATACCGTCACAAAGAAAAGAGATTGAAAAATAGTATTTACTAAATAGTTTTACACACCCCTATTGCTACAGGGAGTGAGATATAACAACTCACCTCACCAACTAAAAGTTGGTGTCCCATAGGATCTTAAAAGGGTTTAGGGAAGTACTTTGGGAGAGGAGAGAATTTAAAATATTGATAATTCTTTCTTTCTAAAAGGTAATCATTATTTATTAAAGCATGTTTAATTTGACTCGTAGTTTGATACACGTTTATCAATTGACATCGATTTTAATCGTCATACCAACTTTTTGCTCAAAATTTATTTAGCAAAAACAATTCTTTACTATTCTAATTAGCTCTTATTTTGAACATTTCAAATAATTGAGAATCAAGCCTAGGAAGAGTTGTTTGAATATTTCAAATAAACATCCGAATAACAGTGTTCCTATCATTCCACATAGACCAAAGTACACTCACAAAACCATCTTAATCTCATCTACGTCTACAAGGTTCTTCCTTACAATCCATCCATTTATTTTAAGAATAGAGATTTTAAAAGAAAATATATTTACACGCATTTAGGACTGCATCTCATCCATTTTCGTACCGTTGAACTAAGTGGACGAACTAGAATGTACTTATGTGACAAACACTTGTTTCTTTTGTTTTTCTTAAAAGATATATTCTTTTTCTTGTTTGTATTTGAGATCATATCGTTGTAACCAACCCAATTGTTTCTCTATAATAATAATAACAATAGTTAGACAGAAGATTGAAAAGCTTTGAAAGTCACTTATTTCCACGATTCATCCAAATTCCAATTAGTGATCAAAAGAGCATTCCACGCAATGCACTTTCCAAAAGAACAAGTTGGAAGAAAAGTAAACACAAAACTCTATCCTCCAAAATTTAAAAATAACAACAATAACATCAACAATAATAAACTCTCTAATTGAGGAAAGATCTAGTATCATATATTATTTTCTTATCTTAAAAATTTGTCTCCGTTAATATATTTTTAATATTAAAATACCTATTTGAATCGTATAATCTAAAATTCTAACCAATTTTAGTTTTAGGTGTTTAATTTTATGACTAAGTAAAAAATAATTTAAAATGATAAAATTTAAGATTTATTAAAAGTACGAACACGGAACACTGACTGAGATAAACAATAAGAGCATGAAATGGTCAATCTCGGTTTTATTTTTTGGCATCGGAGTAGAAGACGGTTTATGAAGACTTTAAATTCAAAATCTATTTTCTTTAATAGAAAAGTTGAAGTCAAAGTCATATATATATATATATATATACATATATATATATATCTTTAATAATTACAAATTTTTAAAAGATCTGAACGGACAAAAGGCAGAGGTGCGAATGCAGTTGGATCCTTCATCAATTTTAGTTTACCCAATCCATAAATAAATAAAATAATTTTTCTTTGTAAATATTTTAGAAAAAAAAGACAATCTAAGTCTTCTTTAATAAAGTTCAAGTTAAATTATAAAAATTGGTTTTAAACTTTGTAAATTTTGTCCACCTATCTTAAACTTTCATAAGTAAAATAAAAGAAAAAAAATCTCTCTAAAATTTTCCTAACAAGCTAAAAATATCGTTATCGTCAATTTTAGATAAAATTATCAGTGCGTTTCATTTAGAAAAAACTCACAAACTTTTCAAAAGTATAAAAAGAAATATTCTTAAATAGTTTGGGATAAGGAATAAGTAAAAATTGTAACAAGTAATAAATTATACTATAACAAATTAAAAGTTTTGTAATAGTGTTTAGACTTTTAAATATTATTAATTGTAATACGAAATAGTTATTATAGTTTTATATAATCTTCGTCTCTTATATGTTCCATTCTTACTCCAATGACCAAAATAGAAACCAAAACTTCAAATAAAACATAAAATCACAATAAATTCCAAAATAATAATAATAAAAAAATCCATCTAAAGTCTAAAACATACGAAAAATGATGAATAACCCAATACAAGAAAAAGAAAAAATTGCCTATGAAACAAATCAATAAACTCATACTTCCCAACATCAAACAATTTTACTCATAACTTATTTGAGATATGAAAAGGGAGTTTGAATTTTTCTTTTTGACGACTACGTTTTGGTATTAGAAGGAACGTTCATAATTCATAACCCAAAAAGGAAAAACACACACTTGTTTTTTGGTTTGTAATGTAAAGTTCAAGTCATTTTCTTATAAATTATTCCTAATTAACTCCATCCTCTTTTCCATCTCTATAAATTAAACACTCTCCCCTACCTCTTTCTCTATCTTCCAACTTACCTTCTGATCATCTCAATAATTAACTTACCCTCCAATCTCTTGTAATTGTTTTTCAGTACTCCTACTATTCTAATTCTTTCAAAACCCACAACTGATTTACCAGCGTTAATTAAAAATGATGGTAAGAATTAATTAATTAATTATTATTTTCCTCTTAACCTTTCTTCATTTTCTTCTTTAATTTTCTCAGATTCTGAGTTTTTATTAATGGGTTTCTCTTTTTAAATCTGCAGAAGGTTGTATTGAACGTTGAAATGAGGGATTCAAAGACAAAGAAAAAGGTGTTGGGTGCTGTTTCTGGTCTTTTAGGTAACTTCCACAAACTATATTATATAAAACTATTCATCTAAGTTTTTCTGACATAATAAACAATTTTGTTGTATCTTAAAAAAAAACAATAAAGCTCGGAAAAAAATTATATTGACAAAATCATGTCATGAATGTGAAGATATAATACAAATACTAAACATATTATTGTTTTAAAAAGCTTAAAATGTTTTTTTTTAATCAGTATATATTGATGCGAGTTTTGGGAAAAACTGAACTTGCAGGTGTTGTATCAGTGGCAACAGAAGAGAACAAGATCACAGTGATTGGAACTACAGATCCAATTAAGATTGTTAAGAAAGTAAGAAAGGTTTGGCCAACAGCTAATATCATCAGTGTTGGACAAGAGAAAGAAGATGCAAAGAAAGAAGAATCTCAACCCAAAATAGAGCAAATTGATTGGGCTAAGGCTTACACAACCTTCTATTCTTACCCTACATCTCATTACTATTATCCATATCAAGAACGACTATATGTATAAACCAAATGGTTGTGTTATCTCCTAAGTTACTCCAGAGGTTGGGACGTATGGCGAGAGAGTAATATCCGTACTTCCAAGTTCTATAGGATAATTAAGTAGTGGGTTATTAGAAGACAAACATCAATCTAAATCCACCATGATCTGATGGTGGAAATCTGTTATGTTCACATTGTGGTGACCTCTCCGAATACTTTTCTAAATTCACATAATATATACATATATATATTAGCTATAGAGGTCAAGGCTATAATTCTTTTTCTGAGTACGTGGTGTGGTCAATGTTGAAGTAAATATTAAGCTGTTTGTTTATGTTTAAGTTGATGATTATTAATAGAGGATATATGGATTATTATATGTGATGAAAAAGAAATCACTTTTTTGAAAGTTTTGAATAAAATATGTGTTGGTTGTGTGGGAAAACGTACTGCTTATTATACTCTATATTATTATTCAAGTTGTTGATTTGAGTAAAATATCACAAAAACAACCACTAAATGAATAATTAAATATATATATAGGTAGTTAGGTTAATCAAGGGGTTGGTATATGCTAATATATATATATAGTTAATGTAATGTAACATTAATCAACTTTCTAAAAGCATTAGATAAAAGACTCATGGGTCCCCAATTTATTATGTATATGTATAATGATATTAATTAGTATTCATAACCATTAATCAATTTAAATCATTAAAGTTCTTAAGGACAAACAACGAAACTGACCACACATTATGAAAAAAGAAGGAGTCGTGTGAAATTATATATATATATATATATATATATATATATATATATATATATATATATATATAAAGAAATTTAAATTCATTCTTCTTGCTTTTCTTTGTAAATGAAGTAATATTGAGCAAAAATACTCATTAAAGAAAAAAAAAGGTATTTGGAAGGTTAGTTGGTAATTGTAATTATATACACAATATATAGAATGATTAATCAAAACTTCACTTGACAAGCATTTATGTTAATTAAACTATGTTTTTTTAATAGATAATTAGTATAATATTTTAGTTTTTAAATTATTTGGTCTCTTAATTAACTTTTAAATTATAAATTTAATAAGATTCAATCTCTTTATCGAAAATTTAAATCTTCCAATTTTAATATAAACATATTACCTTATATATCATTTGAAACTTAACCTTGAAATTTTCATTACTAATTTTTTTATTAATTAATTTATAACCATTAAATTAATTGTAATTAAATTAGTTAGTTTTCACCACTTTTAATTATTGGTATTAGTTTTTTTTATTAATTAATTTATAACCATTAAATTAATTATAATTAAATTAGTTTTCACTAATTTCAAGTCACTACTAAAATTAACTAAAAAAAATTATATCATAAATATTTTAAATTTAATCAATTAATTGAAACTTACTATCAAGATCCCAAGGTAAGCCATTCATTACTATGGAGTAACTATAAAATAAATAAATTGAAAGTTTAAGAATAAAAATAACGTAAGAATCCAATAGAAACTAAATAATACGTAAGTATTCGGTGATTTAAAATAAAATGTATTTTAAAGAGATTCAATCTGAAAAGAAAAAAAGAAATTATCAATACGAGATGAAAATGAACTCTTTACTTTTTAAATTTTCTTATTTATGCCAATTCTACTGCTCCATATTATGAGCTAACTTAAACCACAAGAAGATTAGACTAATGGTATATTTCGATTACATTATCAATCTTTAATTTAGAAAATAAGTTATTTAGAAGAAAAATGAGAGTTATTTTTTAGGTGTGTTTCAGACAATTTTTTGAAAATGAACCATTTTTTTTTAGATTAATAGAAACGGATCCTAAGCTTTTCTGGTACACAATTTGTCATATAACAATATCTTAATCTAAAAGGCCAAGTTAACGTCAAATTAGCATTAGAAGGATATCTACATTTCAACCTTCCAATTTCCTCTCTCCTCTTATTCCTTATTTGAAACTTAGTCCACTCATCTTCCCACTTACCACTTCCACAAAAACAACTAAGAACTTCCCTTCTCCTTTCTCATCTTCATAAAAATTTCCCCTCCCCACCTCTCAACCCTCCATCACTCCCCAATTCATCATATCATCTTATCAAACTCAAAAATGAGAGTGAGACTTTCTTCATTACTCTACTTTACTATTTATTATTTGACTTCCGCTAAAGAAAAACTCATTGTGCTCAAAATTGTCCGAATTCAGTGAAAAATATCGTCTTATAATAATCATCGTTAAGTGTATATTTGAAAATTTTATGTGTTATGTGCCCTTTTCTTCTTCTTCTTCTTCTTGTTTTTGCAGCCTTTTTCCTTCGGAAGATTTGAATTAGGTAACAAAATTTAATTAACATAATCTTCTATGCGCAGAAAGTGGTATTGAAATTGGAATTACATGGTGATAGAGAAAAGCAAAAAGCCTTGAAATCAGTATCTGTTCTTCAAGGTAATCAATTAAAACTCTATTAGCTAGCCTCTTACAATTTTTTTACCAAAACATCTTTTTTTTTTCTCCCTTTCTTTTGGAGAGATAATGATGAACACCAAAATTCATACTTAATTAGGAATTGAATTGATCGCCATGGACATGAAAGACAAAAAGTTAACAGTGATTGGAGATGTAGACCCAGTTGACGTCGTTGCGAAGGTTCGAAAGCATTGGCCGGACGCCGACATCGTCAGCATCGGCCCGGCAAAGGAAGAGAAGAAGAAGGAAGAGCAAAAGAATCAAAATGATCAAAAGATGGAAGAGCTACTTAAATTGTACAAAAGCTATGATCATCAACATGGCTTTGCTGTTAATTACGATTTGTATGGTGTGGAGGAGAATTCTAATAACCCTTGTGTCATAAGTTAGAATTTAACTCATATAGTATATAGTTCAAACTTACTTAGTATATTATGTCTTTTTTAAGTTAAGATCAGTAGGAATTGGAATGCTCTCAATTTCACATATTGTTAAACTACATAATAATTAGCTACCTATGTTTTATTTTTAATTTGAGGGTTTAACTAGTGATTCTCTATTAGTTATTAATGGAATTTACTCAATACTTATAATTTTTTATAAATACAATTTTCTAATTTTAATCTAATCGTATTGAATTATAGACGTCTATTAATTCTTTAAATTTGATAAATATTTTGGAACATTTGATATATATTTATATATATATATATATATATATATATATATATATATATATATATATATATATGTATGTATGTATGTATTAGAACATCAATGATTGGAAAAACAGGACAATATTGGTTGTTTATTGAGTGAATGTATATATGACATCCATTGATTTCTACTCCTTTCAATTATGATAAGGTTGAAAGGTTGTCCTTAATAGAATAAAGCTAAAAGCAAATTTACAGTATTTTATCACATCAATTATTGGAAAAATAGTAAAACACCCCCATAGAAATCTTTTTTTTTTTTTTTTTTTTTTTTTTAAAAAAAGATATTATGCTTTAACTATTTCTTTTGTATAGTTCATCTTTCTAAATTAGAAGGATTTGATTATCAATAAATGCTTCCTACAAACTCTTTTTTAATAATAATAATAATAATAATAATAAAATTCCTATTTTTATAGTTCAATAATATATATTGGTGGAAAAAGATTCCAACTTCTAATATATATAAATTATTTTAAAATATAATTAAATAAATTAAAATATTTATAAATATAACAAAATATTATTAATATAACATATTTTTTAACGTAAATATCAAATTACAAAAAAGTGGCTCTTAATCATCTATTAATCAAGTGGGAATTTATGGATGTGATATCAACACATATTTTTCTAAATCACCTTTTTTTTCTTTTCTTTTAATTTACTCACTTTGCTTTCTATGTCTTAATCAATCAACTTTTTTTTTTTTTTCTTTTCTTATACATTGGGTCAAGGAATTCCCATTTCTCAATCGTTTATTTTATTAATTCATCAAAATTCTGTTGGGTTTAATTTCTAAACTAATTTTACAATTGTGTGTATTAATTAGTTTTGTTAATACCTGAGGGTGAGATTCCAATACTAAAAGAAGATGTGAATGGAACCCCAACTAACCCATCAATCATCCTTAAATAATACCATTAATTGTCCACATGACTTAATAGCATACACCTCCTCCATATATAATTTAAATTGCAAAGATTTTCTTTTATATAAATAAACCGTAACATTTACAAAATTTCATATATTATATCAATTACCTAGACACTAATAAACTTCCATCGATGAAGTTGATATAGAAATCGATAAATTTATCATTTGTATATATTTTTTTATAACTTTTTTATTTATAATAATTTCTAAAAATTTAAGAACTCGACAAAGGGAACATGAAAGGTTAGATTGGTCATTTCATCGTTACAATGTTTTTAAAAAGAATGCTTCCTTTTTCTTTTCTTTTGCATTTTGAGTATACTGTCATTTTCTATTTAGAAGATAATTATGTATACAATTATCACAACATTACATCATTCATTAGTAGATTTTCTAAGAATTGTAAATAATAATTTGCTTAGACTACTTTCTTTCTTTAAAGAATACATTCTTTTGATATCATTTACATTATTTAAAACTCCTCTTATTTAAAAGTATTCAAAGGATTAAATATTCGAGAACTTTTTAAAATAAGTAATGTACCTCTCAAGGTCTAATCAATTTTTTAAAATTATTTTCTGAAACCTCGGAATTCAATTGAAATCAAATTCAAACATTAAAAAAAAAACAAATAATTAAACATTGATTGCAAATATAGCAAAAAATTTAAATAAATTATAGATATAGCAAAATTATTCCAACATTGGTCGACTTTTATTAAATAGGTTGTATCGTTAATAATTAAATTACTACTAGTCGAATTGGACTAAATATTGCTATTATATCTACAAGTTTTTCTGTATAAAATGAGTATAGATTCACTTACGTGATAACTCTAAATAATCCAATAGGTTGGAAGGTTCAAAACTAGGTAATTCAATAGGTTCGAGGGTTTAAAACTAGGTTACTTGTAGAATCGACTTTGAGGACAAAGATTTGATTTTGTTAACTTCCACTTTGTTATAAAATAAAAATAATGAAAAAATTGTATGAATCACAACTGAGTGAGACGACGACTTTGATACGTAAGCGAAGACTTTGGTTTCGCCGAGTCATTGAAGCGTGGCCTCCAAGGAAGTTCAATACTCTTTTCCTTTTCCTTTCCTCTTAGTATTCAAACATTTTTGTTTCTTATTTAATCCTCGAAACCTCCAACCTTTCTTCAAATTAAACCATTCTTCTTCTTCTTCTTCTTCAACCTTTCGATTTCAATATGATGGTGAGTTTCATTTTATTTTCTCTCTTTCTTTAATGGGTTTTCTTTAATCTCTCTATTTTCTTACTTAACTTACATCCACTGTTTTCTGGCCATCTGCAGAAAGTTGTGATGAAATTGGACTTACATGATGATAAAGGGAAACAAAAGGCTTTAAAATCTGTCTCTGTTGTTCAAGGTAATCCATTACTGAACAACCCTTTTTCAAATTTCCCTTCATTTTTTTTTCCTTTATCGAGAGTGAGTGAATTAACTGAGTAATTGATTAAAATAAAATTTTTATTCTTTTCTGAAGGAATTGAATCGATCGCCATGGACATGAAGGACAAGAAGCTAACAGTAATTGGGGATGTGGATCCAGTTGATGTAGTTGAAAAGGTTCGAAAGCATTGGCGGAACGCCGATATCGTCAGCGTCGGCCCGGCGAAAGAAGAGAAGAAGGCACCACCAAAAGAGACAAAGCCAAAGGAAAAGAGTGAAAGTGAAAAACTTGAAGATCTTCTTATATGGTACAAAAGCCATGGTTATATTCCTTATGGATCAGCTCCTAATTACCGTGTGTATAGTGTAGAGGAGAATCCTAATTCTTGTGTCATTTCTTAGATCAATTAAATATGTTTGATTCAACTCGTATATAATATATGTATTAAGCATCCTAATCACAAACATTTTCAAGATCAACTCCATGATATATGTATGTTCATACACATATATGAGGTCTTGGAAACCTTAGATCATATTATTGTATAAAGTTGGATTTAATTTGTGATAAGGCTATTTGAGCAGTACAAAAAGAGTTAGAAGAAGACAAATCTTGAAAGGGTGAGTTGTCCTCAACAAAAAAGGAAAAATGCAAAAACATATTTTATAAAATTATGTGTTTGTGATGTTTGTTAGTTCTATCATTTGTCCATATGGCTCAATTTTTCATTCCCATAGATAAGGATGGAAATTTTGAATATTATTAAATTAAATTAATTATCATACTATTAACTTTGATCATCCACTCAATTACTATAGTGATTAGTAAAAACATGTGTCAAATCAAAGGATTAAATCATTAACAGACAAACCAATTATAAAGATGTCATTCTCAAGTAATATTGTGGATACCCCTATAGTTTATTTTTGAAAATGAATGTTGATTATAGATATTTAATGGGATAAAGTATTTCTAATTTATCATTTTCAATTTTTATACTACTTGTTTATTGGACTGTTATAGTAGGAATAGAATATCTAGCATGTCCACTTCTATTAAGCGTTCAAATGAAATCATGTATTAAACATCAAACAAAATCATACCAAATCAACGTAAATACAAAATTATTTGAATTCTAAAACTTTAATTCAATTATTGAATATTACCTAAAAAAACTTTAGATTTGAAAGACATTTTAAATTTCATCGATCAAGTGTTGATAATTAAAAATCATGAATTAATTTACTACCATAATTTATTGTTAATTCAACCTCTGTGTGAATAAGTGAAATAAAAAAACATTAAAATGTCAAAAATGTTATTTAATTAACATCAATATAGACAGATAAACCTTTCCTGCCATTTAAAATCATGGGATACTTGCAAATGTAGCAATTATATTCAAAATAATTAAGTATATAGCAACATTTTAAAAAAATTGCAAATATAGCAAAATTTGTCAAAATCTATCAATGATAGAAATGTATCAGCGATAGACCATGTAGCAAATGTTGGTCTATCATTGATAAACCATAGGAGTCTATCAACGATAGAAGTCTATCACCGATAGATTTTGCTATATTTGCAATTTTTTTAAAATGTTGCTACATAGTTAATAATTATTCTAACAATTGCTATCCATTCTAATTACCCTAAAATCATTTTAGATGAACAACTTAAAATGAAGATAATTATAAATATAGTAATTAAAATTATTTTATATGAATTAATTTAAAAAATGTTAATTATAAATATAACAATTAAACTCAAAACAATTAAGTGTATAGTAATATTTTTTATAAATATAACAAAATCTGAAATTTTTGAAGTCCAAACTAAAAAATAATTTTTAGTTGTTATGTCTTTTTAAAGACAAATACAAAAATAAGGTTAGAAAGTAATTAAAAGTGTCAAACAAAATAAAAAGAACAAATGGTGGGAAAAGAAAAAAAGAACATGCTTTACAAATATTAATAATTTATAGATAGGATATAGTCAATTATACATCAGTTGATTACAAATTTATTATCATCTCGTAAATTTGACGAGTTGATCATTCGCCCGTAGCAAAAAAAAGAAAAAAAAAAGAAAATAGAAATGTATCGGTGAAAATAGTATAGATTGAAAATTTTAAGATTAATTGTGCCCAGATGAATTGGAAACTAAAAGGTCAACGTAAAGGAAAGATTAAGAAAAATAGTTCAAAATTAAAAAGAATAGACTTATAGATTTAATACTAACTTGTTTAGGATTAGGACGATCTCTTCGTTGCTTTAATTCACCTATAAATATATCATTATAGTTTCATATGAGAAGGTCCACTAAATTTTTCTTGTACAAATTTTGACATAAGCTTTATGGGATAAATTGTGTATGCTGATGAATGTGTGGTATTAAGTATATATTTTTGGCCTCGGTGTTTATAACTGGGCAGTAAGAATCAGTGATGATCAACAACCGAGCTCTTTGGTGAGTAAGAAGCAGAAGAAAGATGGAAGCTAAAGGCAACAGAGGAAAACTACTGACTAAAGAATGCACTTCTTGATATCATTTGCATTATTTATAAGTCCTTCAATTGTCTCTAAAAACGTTGGTGTCAGTCAAAATGTTCGCAATTCACTCAAACTACGACTGTGTTAGCGAAGACTAAGACTTTGGTTTGGCCAAGTCAATGAAGTGTAGCCTACGAGGAAGTTCAATACTCTTTTTCCTTTTCCCTTCCTCTTAGTATTCAAACTTCAAACATTTTCGTTTCTTATTTAGTCCTCAAACCTTCCAACCTTTCGTCAGACTAAACCATTCTTCTTCTTCTTCTTCTTCTTCTTCAACCTTTCAATTTCAATATGAGGGTGAGTTTCAGTTTATTTTCCCTCTGTTTTCAATGGGTTTTCTTTAATCTCTCTGTTTTCTTACTTTAACTTACTTAACTTACTTCCACTGTTTTCCTTCTGCAGAAAGTTGTGGTGAAATTGGACTTGCATGATGATAAAGGGAAACAAAAGGCTTTAAAAGCTGTCTCTGTTCTTCAAGGTAATCCATTACTCAACAACCCTTTTTCAAATTCCCTTCATTTTTTTTTCCCTTTATCGAGAGTGAATTAACTGAGTAATTAAATAAAATTTTTGTTCTTTTCTGAAGGAATTGAATCGATCGCCGTGGACATGAAGGACAAGAAGCTAACAGTAATTGGGGATGTGGATCCAGTTGATGTAGTTGCAAAGGTTCGAAAGCATTGGCCGAACGCCGATATCGTCGGCCCGGCAAAAGAAGAGAAGAATGCAACACAAGAGACAAAGCCAAAGGAAAAGGGTGAAAGTGGAAAAACTGAAACATTCTTAAATTGTACAAAAGCTATGGCTACATTCCTTATGGAGCTCGTAGTTGCGGTGTGTGTAGTGTAGAGGAGAATCCTAATTCTTATGTCATTTCTTAGAATTATATCATTCCATTTTCAGCTTGAATACCAATTGGTAATTAAATGTACATTCGACTATTGTATGCATTAAGCTTTTGATTCAAAACATTTTTAAAGATCGCATCTGTCAGTTTATGTGTTGGAATAAACACATTATAGAGTGAATGTTTTTTCTGAAAGGAAAATTATATTACGAGAGTGGTGTAGGTTTTTTATTGTCTTTGTTCAACTTATACATTCATTATCATCTCATAAGTTTGACGGGTTGGTCATTTACCCTATATGATCATAGCGAAAGATAAATATATAAAGAAATAGAAATGTGTTTGTCAAAAAAGTAGATCAAAAAATTAAGATTAATTGTGTTCAAGTGTATTCAAAGTTGACAAAAAATCAAATTGTATTTAGATGAATTCAAATTTTATGACAAAGCATATTAATCAGATTTAATCCTAACTTGTTTAGGATTAGGATGAACATCAGTTCACCTATAAATATATATATCATTATAGCTTCATATATAAAAAGACTAAATGAATTTTTATTGTCCATATCAATTTTAATGATTGTGAAATTGTACACATGGTTGCCATGTTATCTTCTTTCTAATCGAGATTTGACTTATTTGTTTAGTATAATAGGTGGATATATAAAAATTTAAACAGTTGACTTTGAAGTAAGTCAAAGTAAGAAGTCCAGCCAATTACTATTTAAGAAGTATATATCAATTACTATTGAATCAAGAAGTATATATCAATTACTATTGAATCAAGTACATTTTACCATAGAAGTATAGCCCTGATATTTCTTTTAAAAGTGACTTGAACAAAACTGTTTTTAAAATCTTAGAAAAGTTTTGAAATCTTTTTAAAAACCAATTTTGAAACTCCAATAGAGGATATCAAGTAACTAAAAAGCTAAAAAATGAGCATTATTATAAATCCATATCACTTTCACTAAAACGACCAAAATGATCATCCTCAAATTACAATAACCAAAATACAACATTAAAGTTGAACATTTAGACAACAAAATGAGATTTAATGCTGCTGCTGCAGTACTAAAGATCATGTCTATATAGTGTATAAGAGACTCAAGAGAGTCCTAATCCTTGTGCAATTTGTTTGAATGGAACCAAAGTCCAGGGGGAGGGTACAAACTTGTTGGAATATGGAATGTTTTCATTTTGGAGCAACTCTATCAATTCTCAAGCTTCCCTGTCTGATTTCCACTCCATTCCATAGATTTAAACTCATACTAAAAAAACATAACTAGAATCTCTTAAGACAGACATTACAAGAATCAAACAGCCTTAAACAAACTAAATGATTCAAAATAGGAAAAAGAACAAGGTGAGGATCTTTTGCTTTATAGGAAGGAGGCCTCCAATAATATTGTTTGGAAGCACACGCATATAGTTACAATTCTTCAACTGAGTTTTATGATTTTCACAACAATTTGATGTGGTTGAGTTTAGGGCAATCTTACAAGAAGTAAAATCTATATACAACATGTAAATGTCGGGCCGAGCCGTTTCTTCTTCAGTGAGCAAGCAATTCACTCTCATTATACAGGACTCATCTATCACAACATGAATAGCTTTAACTTTGTTGGAAGGAAATGTCCTCCTAAGCTCAATTTGAAGTGTTGGTAGTAGATGCTCTTGGTTGCTTGCTTCCGTGCTCGGGCATGGGATGCTCGGCTGCAGGTCTCTTTGTTCTTGACTGCCATTACAAAGACCACGGAAAGTCCACAGGGAATGTGTGAGTGGTCTCACAAGCTAGCTTACTACATGTATAGATTGTATTTCAGATCAAAGCATAACAGATTTCTTTTACCAACCTTTTCTTCTGTATGCTGATAAATGTGTCGTATAAGTATATTTTTGGCCTCAGTATTTATAACTGCAGTAAAAATCAGCGACGATCAACAACCGAGCTCTTTTGAGAGTAAAAGGCAGAAGAAAGATGGAAACTAAAGCAAACAGTGGAAAACTACTGACTAAAGAATACTGTTTGCCGATCAAGATACAAAGTTATCGGAAGAGCAGTGATTAGTGAAAAAACAACTTTTCTTGCTTACCTTGATCTGGTGGGGGAAGGGTCCTACTGTGGGTTGGATGATAGGTCGCAGGAATCATCTTCTACATAAAAATAAAACCAACTTAGGATTGTAATTCCAACATCAACTTATTCCTTACATTGAAAAATAGTTAGTTCATCTTCTTGTTCTACTTTACTTCTTGCAGCTAGAAAATACAGTAGTAAAAAAATATGTTTCATTCTAGTGCAGATAAAGCTTTTAGTGAAAGCCTTTTAGCTGATCCAGACAGCAGCTCTTCCGTTCACATGTTCACTCAATCCACCGCAAATTAACAAGTGATGGCCACCCATGAGGTGTCGGATTTGAGATCAATTCAAAGATGGGAGATAATTCCAAAGGATGCACAAGTTTGTACACACAATTACAAGGAGAATTTGATTTGACCTTACTTTAATGTAGAAACTATAAACTATTTGCCACCTTTCTTTATATCCAAAAGGGATACCACATCTGGTAGCTTAAGTTGAGATGCTTTTAGAATCTCTTCAGTCAACAGCTTCTCAGTTCTCACTAATGTTTCTTAGAGTTGTTAATCCTTCTGCATTATCTAAATGTTTCCATTCAGGCCAGAAGGACAAAGGCAAAATACTAAAGTGGCTCAAAGGAGTACTGTTTGAACAACTTCAAACTTTACATCAAGTATTTAATTGGGACGTTTAAGTTTAAACCCTTGAAAGCAAAGTGTAAACCACTCAAGAAATCAGAAGAATGAACATAGCATAAGTATTCGCAGTATAGAAGAAATTCGTAACACTGCAATGCAAGGACTTTTCATTTTGGCCCAATGAATCGTATCATATTCAAAGGAAGAGGTAACTTAAATTGGTTGCAGGTTGCTCCATTCAAAGGCTAAAAGCACTAGGCATCCTAATCATAAAATTTAGAAACTTCAAGATGGCCTACTTATGAGAATTAAATAGAATCGTTTATCCGGAAAAACAGTAACTCAGTGCTATTGTTCCTTCAGATTTTGTCCCCTTCGTATCATAATATAGCGAATTTTTTGCGACTGGGTTAATGGAACCATTTCTTTCAGAGGACTGACTTTACAAGATTATAATACCTAGAGAGAGTGAAAATTAAAACAAAAACACCAACTGATTCATTTGTTCCAACAGGGTGGGAAGTGTGGGGTGGGGGGTCAGCAAACTTCAACTTCTACCTACGAGAAACAATTGGAAAATTCATAGACATTCAAACACGTCGAATGCGGAACTTAATTGTAACCCACATCTACAAGCATGCCTAAACTAAGAACCCACATGCCAAAATTCAAGAATTTCCAAGTATCACGCAATGGGAAACTCCAAATAAGATAACAAGAGAAAACAGATCAATAATGCCAATAATCCCAACCAAAATTAGCTGAGCCCCAACAACGAAAGAGCAAAGAAGATCATGAGAAGTTTAAATTAATCAGAATTCCATCACAATTCACACCCGACCTCAAGTCGAGCAACTTCCCATTAATAGAAACGAAACAAACAATCATGCGAAACGGAGGGAAACACCCAAGATCAAGAAAAGGAGCGAAGGGTTTAAAGAAATAGAGAAATGAATTAGAAGAAGAGAAAGAAAGGGTATGATGATTAGGCCGTTATTGAGAACTTACAGAAGGAGTTGAAGGATCAGAAGGTCGGAGTTGGCTGAAGTTGTGAGGGTCATATGACGGCAGGTCACCGAGCATAGACCCCATGAAAATGCTGCTGAATATAAGACGATTGTTGGAAATCTACAGAGGAAAAGAAGAAGATGAAGAAGAAAAAAAGGAAGAAGAAGTGGTTTTTCTAGAAGGGTATCATTAGGAATCACATCGCCATTGGATTTACAACTAGTGGATGTGCAGTTTATAAACACTTTTATACTCACTGCCTCGCTACACTTTTTTCCTTTTTTAAATTTAAATATTTATCCTTTTATTTTTTAAATTTATATATATCTTTTCAAATATAACAAAATAAAACTCTCTATTATTACATATATTTATAAAAATTTTCAAAAGTTTTCTTATTTAAAAAAAAATTCTTTAAAATTTTATTTAAATTTAACATATTGTTAACCAGGAAAAAGAAAATTATTGGTAAAAGAGATTTTTTTTTTTTAAAAAAAAAGAAAGCCACACCTTTCTTTTAAACTAAAAATGAATGGGTATAAAACAAATTCAAAATCATATATAAAAAAAAAATTAGTCTCTTTTAATGTTCAATTTGTAACAACTTAGTTAAATTATAAATAAATTGATAAACAAATTAGAGACTCATTTTTATAAAATACAAAGCCTTCATCATAAAATAATAAAAATTGGCATCAAAATTTGATTTGTTTTTACTTCAGGAATAAAATTGTTATAAATAAATTTGAGGATAAAATAAGTAAATTGTTATATAAAAGTTCAGATGTTAGATTATTTTAAAATTAAAATTAC
This sequence comes from Cucumis melo, assembly GCF_025177605.1. Taxonomy (NCBI): domain Eukaryota; kingdom Viridiplantae; phylum Streptophyta; class Magnoliopsida; order Cucurbitales; family Cucurbitaceae; genus Cucumis; species Cucumis melo. The sequence goes on from NC_066865.1 coordinate 23,728,344, forward strand.
AATAAATGAATCGCTATAAACAAAAGTTTGAAGACTAAAATGTTACTTGCTTGAACGTTTCAGATTTAAAAGTTTTTTTAAAAATAAAAGTATTGATTTTTTATTCCAACTTTATTTTAGTTTTAATTTAAATTTTATTACTATAAATGTTTCAATTTATTTTCTTTTCTTAGTAATATCTAGTTTCAATTATAACATGAAATGCACAAAATGAGCAAGTCGTTTGACTTTGATCACATCGAAAGGAATTATAAATCATTCATATCTTAAAAACCCCTTCAGTCATGCATCTTTCAATTTGTACTTTAAACTACATCACTTGTGCGTTAGATTTTAAGTGTAAGAACAATTAATCTATGACCAAAAGATTAAAAGCAAGAAAAATATAAATATATTTACAACATTCAAACCTGTTCAACAAAATGTTTGGGAGATATAGTGAATAATATTGAAGTTCAATGGTTCGATAATCTTCTGTTCATGGGTCATACATTTCTTTCACAGACGATGGCACCTAATAGTTTTTCTACTTTGGAACTTTATAGGATAAATCTACAACTGAGAAAGCAAGGGTTGGGTATTAAGAGTAGCTTTCAAGGGAAAAAGACTTCCTTTGATGTCATGGAGACTCAGATGACGTCGTAGAATGGCAACGTGGGGAAAGGAGCCTGGGGAATCTTTAAAGTTGAAGCAGCTGAAAACTTTGATTGATGAACGAGCCACTTACAGTTTTTGTGAAGTACTCTTCTAAGAAAGATGGACTTGCTTACTTGAAAAAGAAGGTAAGGTTTTTTTAGCAAGTAGCCCTTTATTCACACTATGCAGATGTCTTTACTTCTCTAGGTTGAAAATAATGTCAGATGTAACTAAATTGAATAATCTTTTTGACTATGTACTTCTCCAAATAATCGAATCCATTGTGGTACAAAGCTTCAAGTTCAGCCTTTTGCCCCCTCTCAACCATTAAAGTCAGCTCTTGTCGATAGTTCTCCTGTTGGTTTTGATATATTCTTAAGCATTTTGATAGCCTAAAATGCCATAGCATCAAAGGTATAAAATTATGCACGATACCTGTAATATTTTTGAGGACATCAAGCTTTTGGCAATTTGTAGGTCCCGGGGCTTGAGTGGAACCAGAGATTCTTGTGGTATCAGTTGTAAATCATCTCCTCGTACTCCCAACCATTTAACATTGCAAGCTGGTAATTTAAAGAGATTCTTCAGTTTTTATGATTTGCAATTAGAAATAGATCGAACAAATGAACGAATGAGACTTACCATATCTGTATGCCTCCAAGCCCATCCCTATACTTCCGTATTTGAAGGTGCATAAAATGGCCAATCCCGCAGGGTTCCTTTAGAACCCAGAAGCTGGAAGTGAGAAGAAAATTCTAAAGTTTGTTGAGTTGATGTAAAGGAGGATCTCATACCAATCAACAAGGCCGAACATTGGCAGATGCGGAAAGGTTTTGCCTATTTTGTGAAGAAAGTACCTGAGAAGGCAGTTCATACATATATTTAAGTTACGACTTCCAAGAAGGCAACAAGGAATGACAATTTATACAACTGTTGAACAAACTTACCTTGTGGCTAAATCTGGATATCCTTTAGCTGTGATAAGAATACTAGGAATGTGATTGAAAACGCGATCATCTGCCAATCGTTGGAATATCGCATGCTGCATAACCAATAATGTTTGATGCATTTGCACACATTATGATAGACTGCATTTTTTGAAATATTGTTTTCACAAAAGTATAATTAAGCAGGTCATAATTTAAGAAAAGTTACCTTTTCAATTACAATTATGTAACGAGCGTCGGTCTTCAGAGTCAACATCTTCAGCAAGTCCAAGTCACCTGAAATGGGATATCCAGAAGACCCACAGGCAGTGCAGTCCACAACTTCTTGCTCAGGCTCCTATAGGAATCAAAATTGTTCAGGAAGGCCATAACGTCCAAGAATTTGGTTTAGTAGAAGATACCTTAAAAGTGCATGTTGGCCAGAAACAAAAAAACAATGTATAATCAAATCAATACCCTGATTTCAAGGATTCACAACGTAGTTGTGATGCAAAAGTAGAATAATAGGGGTCAATACAAGCCGGTTATCACTTCATGCGTATATATGTGATGTGCAACGTAAATAACCAAACCGATAAGAAAAGCAGCGCAATGTGCCTGCAACAGTAGACGGCCCGCGACAAGTCCCCTACTAGATGCCATAATTCCAAGGCTGTAACGGCTACATTGAAGTAAGGCTACAACATCTGCAATGAAACTACTCCACTTTGATCATTATGCTTAATATAGTTTTAGGTTCTTAACTAGTAAACTGGTTTTCGTTGAACAAAATCACCTTGAATTGTCCTATTGACATGCAACTGAGTTGAAAAATAAGCCGGTGAATCACAGAGCAGCTTGTAGAAAAGCTCCCTCTGTGTCACTCGCTTATCCTGAATCAAAATCTGAGAGCACATCTCCATCAGCTTCCAAACTACATCACAAAATAAGGGAAGTTCAAAAGTAGACAAAAACAGAGGCTAACAAAGTGATCATTCGAAAAACCTGACCGTCAGAAGATTAGACTCCATTTACAATACCTCTGACAAAAGCCTTAGAAGCATTGGGTCTCATCAAAGACCTTGTACAAAAGGAATGCGAAAGGAATATCCACGAATCATCTGTCAAAATTCCTTGACTCACTCGGCTATTGCTCGATCTTCGATCAATCTGTCCAATCATTAACACACTAATACCGTCTAACTGTATCCAAATTTGAAGTTCATCTATCATATATGTTCATTTCTTAGTTAAGGAAGCATACCAAAGGAAGATTTGAGATGGCTGGAGAGGAGGAGTTGAGAATTCTGAGAAAATTGAGGACGGCTATTTGAATTCTAGCCACGACCTATTCAAAATCAATGCTTGAGATATAATGGAACACTAATTGAAGATTAAAGATAAGTATGATGAAGTGAATATCATCATACCTCTTGAGGAGTGAGGATATCAGCATAGCAGAGTTCTTGATCAGAGAAAAATCTCATGGAGGATTCGAATAAACCTGCCGGCTCCATTCAACTTGAATTTCGTTGCTCTTGTATTCTTTTTGTGGCTTCTTAAACAAATAACAAAATTAAAAGAGGACGTTGGATGTTAGTATAAAAAACGCTTTGGATATATTACCTGTCTAATTTAAGCAAAACCTTTTTTCTTCTAAAAAAATACTTTAAACAACAAGTTTATTTATCAGTAGACTAATGAAGAAACTGCTTTACATGCTTACCCTAATCTGCTGGGGAAAGGGTTCTACTGTGGGTTAGATGATGTATTGCAGGAAGTCATCTCCTATATGAAAATAAAACCAACTTAGCAGAGTAATTCCGTCATGAACTTGTTCATTACATTGACAAATAGTTAACTCATTTGCTTGTTCTACTTTACTTCTTGCACCTAGCAACTGCACTAGTAAAAATATGCTGCATTATACCGCAGTTACACTTTTAACGAAAGCCTTCCATTAACATGTTCACTAAATCCATGGAAAATTATCAAGGGATGGCCACCCATCAGAAAGTGTCGGATATGAGACCAATTTAAAGATGGGTAATATATCCAAAATAAGCACAAGTTTGTACACACAATAACGAGGAGAATTTGATATGATCTTGCTTCGATGTAAAAACTATTTGCTACATGTCTTATATCCAAAATGGATGCAACAAGAATTTCCAAAATTGCGAAACTCAATTGTATTCTACAAACGCCGGTAAATTAAGAATGTACATGCCAAAATTCCAAGAATCCTAACTCCACATAAGACAACACAACAACAGAAAGCAGATCACTTACAGAAGGAGTTGAAGGACTGGAGAGGCGGAGTTGGCTGAAGTTGTGACGGCAGGTCACCGTGCATAAACCCAATGAAAATGCCGCTGATTATATGTTGGTTGTTCGAAATCTAGAGAGAGAAAGAAGAAGAAGAAGAAGAAGAAGAAGAAATCAAAGCGCCTATAGATTGTTCCATTGTAAAGATCATTTTCTTTTGCGAGTACGTTGATGATACAATTTCATGATCAAGTCCACAACTCCCTCCAAACCAAAAATGGGACAGTGTTGCAAAAAGCATTGGGCTAGGCGAGGCTCTCCCCTTTAATTTATACCTCGGGTTTCTTACGGATGACCTTCGATTCCGTTGCATCCCGCGCTTACCCTTCGTCACGTTAGAGATCACCATTTCTACCGGTAAGTAAACGTTAACGCAATTACAATTTTTGTAATATAACTTATATGAATATCTCATATGTTTATTGGGATCGTGATTCCTAATTTATCGATGAATTATAAAAATACGGACAAGGCTGAAAAAATGTTTCGGACTAGATGAAAATTTGTTATCTCATCTCCTTCGAAGTTACTTTTGATCAAATAATTTTAGTTGGAATTTCAAAATAAACACTTTTCTTCGAAATTTGGAAAATGATTTTAGATAGTTAATGAGATTACTAAAACCGTCGGATAACAAACGACGAAATAACGTGGCAGTTAAATGACTAAATAGACCTTAATGTATTGATCTTTAAAAGAAAAAAAAAATAATAATAATATTAAAAAAAGGGTGGAAAATATAAATGAGAAAAAACGGGGTAGTAAAATTTTCGCTCCTGTTTTAGGTTTGGGAGCGCTTATCGATCAAACTTCTTCTCTTCCACTTCCACAACCTCAGGAGACAAACACAGAGTCGGCCGTGGATCTTCTTCCTAGACGACCAACCACAAGCTATGGCTGCTCCCGAAGCTCCGCTCTGTTACGTCGGCGTCGCTAGACAATCCGCAGCTTTTCGCCTCATGAAGCAGATGGTTACTTCTTCCTTCTCTTTCCACTAATCTTTAAAACGTGGATTTTTCTTCATTCTACAACGTTGAATTAACTGTGTTTTGAATTTATGTGTTTTTAGGGATGGGAAGAAGGAGAAGGACTTGGCAAGGACAAGCAAGGGATCAAAGGCCATGTTAGAGTTAAGAATAAACAAGATACTGCCGGTTTGTTCCCTCTTCTTTATTTCTTTTTTTTTTTTTCGTTAATTCAAGTTTTTTATTGTTCTACTCGATCAAATTGTAGATTTTGTACATTTGTATGTCTAATTTTGGGGTTAGGAACTTTGATTTCTGTTAGATTTTCGGATTTAGTGCAATGTTAGTGGACAATCAATCGGCTAAATTGGTTTAACTATAATCTTGTTTTTTTTTTTTAACTTTTTTGTCTTCAAGAAATAATTTTGAACTGAAATAGTTTTTTGATTTTGGGTGACAAGTTTGTTATTTGGAAATGGTGGAGAGTTGAAAAGAAAAGGGTTGTGGAATGACTCTAATGGCTTCACATTACATGATCAAGCTTTGAAAGCCTGCTTTTAAATCATCAACGATCAGATTATATTTTTCTTGTCAAAACTAACTCTAGAAGTCAAGTCTAAACCATCCAAGGTACTAGTGTTGTTTGCATCTGAGTCGAGCTACTCACCTACCGTTTGGGTGAGCTTCATACGGAAAACTGTAGATGTCTTCATAGGCCTTGGGCCCAGGCACAGATGTTTTATGAATTTGTTTTAGATTTTTTTGACTTGTTATTTTCCATTAGGAATTGGCACTGAGAAGCAGAACAATTGGGCTTTTGATACCACACAATTTGACGACATCTTGAAGAGACTGAAAGTGGTATTTCCCTCTCTCCATTCTATAATTCAACCTATTTTGTTTTAGTTTTGAGTATGTTTTGAGCGTCGCTTAAAGTTTTTCTTTTTTGTTGCAGCAAGCAGTAAAAAACAGTGAGGAAGGTAATCACTTTGGGAAATAGCTTCAGTATTTCAAGAGTTTGGATTTTCTGATGTTTATGGGTTGATGATTTTCAGCTGCAGAGAAAGATGACACTTCAAAGGAAACTGTGGATGATGCAACTGATGATCGGGATCTGGCTACTAAGGCAACACGACCTCAAGGAAGGTTGGTCCCATTGTATTTGGCTAACCTATGGGTTGTAAAACATGATTTTTTTTCCCTCCCTGTGACCATTTAGATATGTGAGATGCATGTTCTTTTTTGCCAGATACAAGAGAAGAGAGAGGGGAAAGCTTGTCAATGCATACTCTTCTAAGGATCTTGAAGGGATCCTTGTAAGTGTTGAAATTCAACTCTAAAATCGTCATATTATCTTTTTCCCCATTTGTTTTTTTTGTATTTCTTTCTTTTTTTTTTTTTTTTTTTTTTTTGGTTCATTGAAATAGAAATGGTGAATTTTCCCTTTTGTTCTTCCTCATCGTCCTTTTTAGTTTTACCAGACCTCTTTTTGGATTGCAGCTTTTCTGCTGTTGGTGCTTACTAATTCATAGATAATTATTTCTTCTAGCTTTATCGATATAGTGGAAGGCCAGTCAAATTATTTGTAGCTTCTCTCTATATGAATGTCCAAATGTAGTGGGACAAATCTGAAAATAAATCTGCAATGCAGGTAAAAAAGGTGGAGGAGTTACCACAAACATGTTCTAATGCAGAAACGGAACCGGAGTCATCGGAGGAATCTGAAATTGACCTTCTCACTGAAGGTACTTTAAATTTTCGAAAGTGATGCTATTTTGGCCTGGTCTTCTAATTGTATTTTATTTACTTAAAACTTGTATCTTCTTTCGAAATAAGTATTTATGTGTTCACCAATGCTAAACATAATATTATTATATCTATCTTGGTTTGTACCGTAATGGTTTCCCCCTACCCCATGTGTTGAACTAAAAAAAGATAAATAATATTGTATTTTCATTTTTGGAGGGTGTGGAAGAGTGGTGGATTGAACTAACTCTTTTTCTTTTCCTTCTGTAGTTGCAATCTCAATTTTGTATTTTTGAAGTTTAAGCTACCTAATAAAGAGAGTAAATTAGTAATTGAGGTTGTTTTCTTGGTTACCATTTATCAGTTACTGTTAATGTACTTCTAAATTATGGTTTACTGTTCTGTGTCGAGTGCTACACCTTTGTTAAATTTTAGTTGTATGTTATTTTCAGAACTATTTGTTCTATTTTTAGGACTTGGAACTGTGTAGTGACCTACCACAAGTGCAATTTCTATTCTAAAAGTTTCCTGTTAATACTTTATAGGCCTGACATTTGTGTATTCAATTCTAATCTTACCTGCGAAAGTTTGTGAAGTCTTGATTTGTGGGTTATATAGTTATTTACCTTTCTATCTTTTTTTTCCCTCATTTTTCTCTTTGCAAAAGTGGCCACAGAGTACGACAGTAGGAAAACCCCATTAAATTTCTTTAAATGCTCACGTTGAATTGTAAACTAATTTCTAAGGCAATTAGTCCTGGGCTAGTTTTGGAGATATTAGATGCAATTGGTATAAAACTAATATTTTTGGTTTGTTTCCTATCTTGAAGAAAGTTAAATCATATTCTGAAAGGACTTGCTGCATCTTACAGAAAACAAAGCTAGTGTTTCTTCTGATTGGTGGGGCTACAAGTATGGATTTATTTCCGGAGGATATTTGGGTGCTGAATCCAAACGAAGAAAAGGCCTTCAAACCAAAAGCAAGGAGAATGTGCATGAGAGAATTGCCTTTCATGAAGATGATCAAGAGAATCTCTACAAGCTTGTCCAAGTATGTTGTCTTCAAATTTTATTTAATGAACTTTTGGTATCATTATTCATATGATTACACTATAGTTGGATGTAATATTTCAGAGACTAAATCCAATGGTTAATTTTGGAGTTCAATGGTTAATTTTGTCTTCTGATCATGGATTATGCATTTCTTTCATAGATGGTACCTAATAACTTGTCTATTTTGGAACTTTTGTAGGATAAATCTACAACTGGAAAGCAAGGACTGGGTATTAAGAGTAGACCAAAGAAAGTAGCGGGCTGCTACTTTGAAGGGAAAAAGACTTCCTTTGATGACAGTGATGATGAAGAAACCAGCGATGCTGCACCTCCCTTGAAACGGAAGTACGATGACTCCTTCAGCACAGGAACAGTAAAACCCAATGGGCAGCAGAAAGTGAAGTTGAGAAAATTGTGTAAAACAATTCTTGGCCAAGTATGTTACTAATTGTTGGAAGAGATTCTTTTCTTGTTTATATGTTTCTCTAAAGGCATGAGTGATCTTGTTATTGTGTAGGTAACTGGGGAATCTTTGAAGCTGAAACAGCTGAAAGCTTTGATTGATGAACGCACCACTTCAGTTTTTGCCAACTATTCATCTAAGAAAGATGCACTTGCTTATTTGAAACAGAAGGTATGGTTTTTGTGCCTTTTCTAAGCATTTTGACAATACTTGACTTTTGGGGGAATAATTATCTCTTCATCCCCAAGTTTCAAAATATTATACATTCACTCAAGTTCAGTTTTCCATTTAATCTTTTAAGTTCCAAAATATCACACAATTGATTCCTAAGTTTCAAGGTTTACACAAATCCTTGAATAGTAAAGGCTAAAAACCAAATGTGTGAGTATTAACCAAAAACTCAGGAAGTTTTGAACAAGTGGAAGTTAATCTCAACCCTCAAATGGTAAAACTAACCATTTATCACTTAAGGGAGAGACCTCATGGTAATTAAACTCGTAGGTGAAATTGTAACATTCTGAAACCTTCCAGATGTAGCTGGTGGATCAAATAGGTAGTTCTCCTGTGATTGTTCATGGAAACTGATTTTCTTTTTCATGTTTGTGGTTGCAGCTTGAGAGCAGTGGGAAGTTTTTGGTAGAGGGTAAAAGAGTGAGTCTGCGGTCAAAGAGTGGTTGACAATTTTGTAGTGTAGTCTGAAATACCTATGGCGATCTGTATATTGCAGAGAGATTAGAGGACAAACATATATATGAAGCTCTCTTGTGGTATTTTCTTCTAAACCGAATTTTGTCCCATCAACTATTCATTTCTTCTGCCTCGTCTTACGTCTGATTATAAAGTAGGCAGAGGCTATGTTAGAAAGAGCTTTGATTATTTGTATTAGTAATGTTCTTTGAATTATGGTCTTGGATTCTAATTCATATATGAATTTTTTTTTCTGCCCATCTTGAGAGGTTGAAAAGGTTAAATTCGATATAAGAACAGTTTATAAAATCAGTGACCATCATCGATAGAATTTGAAATTTTACTATATTTTGTAAATATTTCATCGTCATTTACATCACAATTGTATTAGTTACTATTTTTCATCAATAAAATCGTGTATAAAATCGTGTGATAATGTGTCCTTCAAATATGGAAAATAAAAATAAGGCTTCTCAGGGAAACATTATTTTCTTAGTATAATTTTTAATTTGCTTGCAAACTAATCAATTCCTATATCATTTTTCATAATTTAAATTTGACAATAATTTTTTTCTTAAATTTTGGAGCTATAACACACAAATCTTTTAATTCATTAACACGTGATCACAAATATATAACATAACAATATGGCCACAATAGATTTTGAGGTCTTTGTGCCCTACACACAATCAAATACAATTATTCAAATATATGTTACAAAAGGCAAGACTTACTAATCTTAAAACATGATGTGTAATATATGTTAGTAATTGTTTCCACCTTATGCAACTAATGCAGCTACCGAACCAACAAAAGCAGCATTCATATAAGTAGTAGGCTCGGAATGAGAGTAGTCTGATCTCAAATCACTGAATTGATCGTTTAAATCAGGACCTCCTACTATTGAACCAATATGTATGTTGGGATTCGGATCTTTCGAATAAAAATAGCTCGAGCGACCATCGTCACAACCAACCTTTGTTGAGTGTGCTTTTATTGAAGGGATGGATGAGGCTCTATGATGTAACTGTAACGGATATTTGTTGCCAAATCCTACCATGTATGACATCTTCAACGGATTTTTCCCTAATATATAATCCACCTATATACAAGAAATAATTAGATAGTAATAATACTATGACGCATTAAAACTTTATAATTTCAAGTTAGACATTTGATTTCACTTCGTGAACTTTATTTCATAAAATCTTAGAGTAATTTTAGTATCTTTAGATTATTAAAGTATAGTACTTTATTATGCTCGATTGTTTTTTTTTTTTATAGTGATATATATATATATATATATATATATATATATATATATATATATATATATATATATATATTGGTTAAAATCACTATTTTCATATAGTTTCGTTAAATAGTTATAAATTAAACTAGGTTTTTACACACATTATAGTCATATTTTTTTTAGCGATTATTGAAAAATAATCAAACGAGAATCTTCATATAACTTACCTGTGATTTAGCAAAGGTTTTGATTCGAGAAGAAGAGAAATATTTGGATCCACAATGAATTCCATGGATATCAGCTTGTTTTAAGAGTTTAGAATACATGAAAAGCACCATGGAAGAGCTCGATGCATATTGCAAATTACTACTATCTCTTAGGAAAAGAAGTCCACCTACAAAAGTGAAACATGTGTTCCAATAGAGATTGTCATTTTAACTATTTTAAAATCACTTCCAAACATGTTATAAAAGCATATCAGTTTAGATAGATTTTTGAAAATGAAAAAATAAATTATTTTAAACAATTTAAATTCATTCACAGTCATGTCATGTTGTAACGTAATTCATACCATTTGTCCTCAGAATCTCAGAAGAGCCACCATCAGGCATAACCTTGCAAATGAACGATTCTACATCGTTCTTAAACTTGCTCAAATTTTTCTTTCCTTTATAGAATTCCTGTAGAGTTTCGTTCAAAGCTTTTAGAATTAAAAGAGAAATTAAACTATAGTTTTAAAAACAAAAATAGTTCTTAAAAATAACCTTTGTTAACAGTGTTTGAGCTCCAACAAATTTGTTGTCCCAACTAAACTCAGATGTGGGTTGACTCCACCATTGATTGCTTAAAACATACCCCAAATATTTCATATTTCTACTTGCTTTATATAACCAAGCAGCTGCCCACAACAACTCATCCTACCAAAAATTAAAAAACAATCAATAATCAACTTTAAACTCAGATCCCATATCTACAAATGATGGGGTTAGTGATAATGCTGCGAAGTTGATAAATTACCTGATATCCAGAATAAGAACAATAGAATGGACAAGAAGCAGAGTAAGATCCTCTAAACTTGTCGGCAAACTCAAAGAGCTATCCAATGCCAAAAGAACGACAAAACGTTTTAATATACACACAATAGTTAAAAGTATAACTAGCTAGGGTGGCCGTTAATGAAGTAACCCTAATTGATTATGAATTAAAATTCTCACAGATTTTGAGTGTTGAAGAAGCTTTCTTGAGTAATTGGTATTGACATGGTTGAACACGATGGAAGCAGCAGCGAGTGCGGCTGCAGCCTCGGCGGCAGCTTCGGTGCCGGGTGAATCAGGCGTTATCTTGTACAACGTTCGAGGGGTGTCCATGTCCTCCGGCCGCTCCCAACATTGATGATCGCCGTTTGCATCTCCAACCTGTGTGTTTTCATGCAATATTTTACGCTCCATTTAAAAGTTATTTTGTTTCTTGTTTTTGAAAATTTAGTTATAAACAATATTTCATCTATAAATTTTTATATTTTTCCTACAAGTTGTGTATGTAAACTAAAAAAAAAAAATATAGTTTTTTTTTTTTTTAAATTCGATAGAAATTCATATGTTACATAATTCAAAAATTAAAAGAAAACAAACCTACTTTATGTTATGTAATTAAGGCTAAGAAATTATCTTTGAATTTTTTTTAAAAAAATAAATGATTGGATATTTCGAATTTCATAGAAGATTAAATTAAAAAGTAAGAGATTGTGTTAAAGTAAAGATGTTAATTACTTCGATAGACCCTAATTCTTGTATGTAGTGACATGTTATATTTTATGACGTTAATTACATGAAGATTGTCAAAATGAATTTAGCTCAACTAGAATATATATAACCAATCAAAATGTTCAAAATTCTAAACCTTGTTGTATTACTAAACAAAAATTGTATACAAGATTATGATCAAGGTGTCTTCACCAAAATTATTTATTTTTTAAAAAAATTGTTTTTCTTTTTCCTTTCTTCTTTCAAGTAGAAATTTGAAGTGTGTGTATATACATAGAGCACTAAAATTAGGAAACAATGATATGATGCAAACCTGAGTATAGAGTGTTGTAGGTGAAACATGAGCTCGTAAAATGAAGTCGGCGCCCCACCGGACCGAGCTCCGGAGGTGTTCCAACTGCATCACAGATTTTATCTCTTTTTCATATTCCACGGTGGTCCAACTCAACAATGTCACCGTAAACGCCATGGGCCACCCGAACTTCACATTGTCGCCAGCGTCGTAGTAGCCTCCCACCAGATTCACCTGCCAAAGACCACACTCCAAAACATTTTAATAGAAGCCATCTTTTACCATCTCTCATCTTAAACTAATGAGCTATGGCTTTGTCTCATTTTTATTTATACATGTTGTTAGTTACTTATTAATGTTTTGGATCAAAAGAAATGACACATGATCATGACACCATATTTGGGGTTAGATCAGTTTAAGTGACGACTTAATTAGGTATGTTTGATCTTAAGAAGCTAACTTTGTTTGTGAAGGTCGAGAATAATATAATCTCCTAAAACGTAACATATAATTAAACAACATAGCTTTGTACAATATAATCCAATTGTTAACATTCCTAAACGTAGAATATGCACCATGCAATTGTCTTGCAAAGTTCAACACAAGTTTTCTACCATGACGCTCTTATTAAAGAACATTGACTTTTAAAAGTTAAATAATTTGTTTATACTCTTAATAATTAAACAAACCACCACAAAAAAAAATTACTTGTTTTTCTCATACATTTTCATAGCTCCCATCAGAGAGTGCAGAATCACCCCGCCACTTGACTCGTTGCGTCTTAGGCAATTTCCCTGACCGTTGTCCCTCAAAGAACAACACAGCTTTGCCAAGGGCATCACTATAGTTGAAGGTTCGATCGAGATCTGCAGCCCAATCAGAGGTGGTAAAGACGACATTACAGAGGATCCAAGTACACCAAATTACTAACCGACCTGACTGATCCATTGGGTTTTAGAGATAATAATTAGTGTCAATGGAGGAAGGAAGTTGAGAGAGATAAAAGAAGGAAGAAGAGTATTTATAGAAGGTTGAGATCGGATAGAGAATAGTGAAGAAAGTGTAGGGGAAGGGCATGGGATTAGATGGGAATGATGAAGATATGTTTGAATTTTGAGAGTATATACATAATTTCAAAGCCATTTCCTTAACGTCATTTAGATACATTTCCATTTTCTATATACAAAAACCTAATTTTCTAATTGTAGTAATCTTATTGTCTTCTCATCCATGTTAATCCATCATATCATGTCAACTCTATGCCAATTTTTCTACTACTTTTCTACTATTTTTTACTATAACCTAGAGCTCAAATATATAATAGGTGAAGGTAAACTTAATATTATATCATCGAACACTTTAATCTTTTCACTTCTATGTTTATATATGAGACCTAATTTACTACAAAGCAAACCAAATCACCGATTGACTTCGAAAACATAAGTTGATGGATGAAAATAATATCGTATGTAACGTATATATTATTTATTTGGTCCATATATACACTTTCAAACATGTTTTATTTCAGTCTTCAAGCTTCAAATTACATTTCTTTTAATAAACTTTAAACTTAATTAGTCAATGTCTTTAAAGAAAACACATTTTTGTTTTGTTTCTATTTTCCTATTCTTCAATCTATCTCTGGGATTAGAATCACTGTTTGTCTGTGAGTGGAAGAAGACTTCCACTTTATTATCTGATAATTTTTTACTATGTTGATCCATATGTGTCTTTGGAAACGAACCATCCAATTTTGATCCGACCTTCTATTATTCAAACGTTTGTTTCGCTTCTAAAACTCTTCAAAAATTGATTGTGTTGGTCTATGTTAACAAATTTAATTTCCAATACATTGTCTAAATACAAACGAAAACTCTACAAACCTATTGGAAATATATCTAAGTTTATTAAAAGAACAAGAAAGAGATAAGACGAAAATAAAATGATCATATAATGCCAAAATGGGTATGTTGGGAAAGCATTATTATGACGATAATGAGTAGAAGGTAAACCATATACACTAAAAAGAAATCTTACTGTTAAACTTTCAAAATATTTCCTTAACTTCAACAAACATAATCATCTGACTTTTATTGTTATTTTACAGTTAATTGTGTAATTATGTATTGACGTAGTTCTATCTAAGATATGTGATTATATTAATGTGTTCAACACGTATGTATAAAAATTTGTGTAGCAAAATTAACATAGTGTTTATATTATCAATTTCAAAGTAATCACAAAGTTTAGATTGTCCTGCTTTACATATTGTCAAAAAAAAAAACTTAACATTAACACGCTCAACTCATTCAACATATTGTGTGTATATATATATATTATATTTTTAAAAGTTAATTATTAAAAAAGGAATTGGAATTTATTAAAAAGGAATGGGAAGTTAAATAAATAAAAATACCTTTAGTACTTGTAAAAAATAGGATATTTAACAAAATATTTACTCATTTGACAAAATGTTTACACTTTATAGGAAAATCAATGATGAATTTTATATTTTAGTGGTTTTGTTCGATGTAAATAGTTTGTCAATTTTTTGTATTTAAAAAAAAAACCATCCTTTTTTAATAATTGTGCAATTACTTTAATACATATTTACTTTTTTTAAAATGTAATTTATTGATTAAAAGAATTTCTCTAACTCATTTTGAAAAGGGGGTAAACAATAAAAATGATTTTAAAAAATTTAAATTACTTATTAAGCTATATTGAAAAAAAATCATAAATCAATTTGATTTGACAGTGAAAACTACTTTTAGCAACCTCAAATTACCTAAAAATTAGGTGAAACATAGTGTAAAAAAATAGAAGTAATAAAATAAAATGTTTAACTTAGTGTGCCAAATTGCTGAGATTGGAATGGCAAATTGAAATTGGTAATTTCCAAAATATATTTGAGTAAACAAATGAAACAGGTAACTTAGAGACAGAATGGACACAATTAGTTGATTTTGCACTGATCACTTATTTGAGTTTTCATTCTATGATCATATGAAAATATTTGTTTACTTTTTCCATTAGTGGAAAGTTTCTTTATTATTTTTACTTTTTGTTTGGGTGAATCATTCGAAAATTATGTGAATTTGTGTGTGTGAAAGAAAGACATATTCTTGCAGAGTGAAAATTATTATGAATAACACGGTTGAATTTTCATTACAAATCTAGCTAGCATTCTTTTTTTAAAACCATTTGACAAATTTTCTCGATTCTTTTTCCAACTTATCGATTCTTTATATGACGATTCATTATTTTTGACAATTATCCAAATTAAATAGACATGGTATTTAAAATAGACAGATATAAAAACAAAATATTACTTCCAAAGAATACACAAACATTAAATTTCAAAGAACTTTCAAACCTGTGTTCGCTGGATTAAATACACAAACATGATTTTAAATTTAGAAGTTCATCAAATATGTGTTTGCTGGATTTGCTTTTTAAAAACTGTTTATTAACAATGAAAACACTAATAACAACATTTTTATATTTTAAATATATCCTCACTTTAAATTTGTTAAATAAAAAAAGACAAACTTTTATGTTTTTCTAAGTCCAACAAAAAGTGAAAAGGGCTCGAATTCAAACATCCAATTTTATAACCATCGGCACATGTTTTGTATCAATTGAACTATAATGTTGAGGCTAACTAATATTCCATGTTTTAAACTCCAACTCCAAAATTCTATTTTCATTGAACTTTGTTCTCAGCATTTATATTTTTACATCACAAGCAAATGCCCAACTTAGGCTTAAAAATGCACCCCTAAAAAACCATTTGATAATAAAACTATTCTTATTCTCTTCATAATATATATATATATATATAGATGGTTTTCATTCTTTAAAAATGAACAGAATATGGATATTTATAAGAAGCAAACAAATCTAAACTGAGACTAGGAAACAAAAAGAATATGGGGGTCTGGTAGATATTATAAAAGGGAAAGAAAAACATAGATTACTAGCTGCTTCCAAGGTAGTGGGACTAGAATTTCAACTACACCTGATTAGACTAAAGTTTCTACATTTCTTTTTGTGCAACTATTCATGCAAACTCTCCATGATTCATTTTCTTTCATGGATTCCGAGCCACAGGTTGTTTGCAATAAATCCAATTACAAAGCTCACCACACAGGACAGATTGTATAAAACAATGGTGGCTACTTGCTAATTACAACGAAAACTCTGTAACTGACCTGAAGTGGACAAAATTTGGAGCCATGGGAAAAGGAAGAGCACCTGTACATCCGGTCTATACTTGTAGGAGCAAGAAAATCTTCAACGTGTAATATTATATTATGTTCTTGAAACGTGTGAATCCAATCCACTGGACCATTGAGCTTGCGTGGATGGTGCAATGGGTTGAGTGGGTGTCAAATTAGATGGTGGTCGAGCAGACTGTGCAGCTTGAGTTGGCTGAATAATTACACCATAAGCATCAGAATAAACTCGACCGGAAAGACTGCCACGCATTCGGCCTGCGGGCTGCCAGTTCTGTTCTGCTGACAAATCTACTGAACCCGCAGCTATGGTAACAGATTGAGACACTCCACCAACATTTCTCAGGTCCCCAGATGGTCTCCTAAGTCCATCAGGAGTAGTTTGGAGAGAATGGGCGGATCTGGAAGTTTGATTTTGTAATGACATGGATGGAGATTGTCTCATCATCTCAGCTCGCTGGGAAGCAGCCATCATTCTTGAATGTTGGCTATTAGGTGTTACTGTTGTATAAGTAGAACCCCCATATCCACCTCCTACTTGACTCATAGGCCTTGAGAATGACAAAGATGGCCGTACGCTGCTCGAATTTTGATTCTGGAGGTGCGGCATCCTACTGAGAGCTTGCTGAAGGTGAGGATTCTGAAAATCCGTTAATAGCCCTGTGGATGGCCTTGCACCATTCGATGTTTGAATAGACTGACCAGTAGTGAAGAAACGATCTTGAGGATCCCGGTTCTGGGAGTTCAGCAGATAAATTAAAGGTCAATATACATAGTAAAATAATAGAGCATGCACATAATATCATCTCGGAGATCTGTGGAACACAAATTGAGAATGAAAAACAAAGAAGTGGGTCCTCCCCCAAGGCCATTGAACTATAAAAGTAAATAGATATTCCTAAGTTGTTGGTCCAATGATAAAGGCCTAAAACTTTAGAAATGTGTTGCTTCTATTTAAATTCCTAAGATCATGACTCAATGATGAAAACAAATATTTCATCCCAAATCGTGTTAGAGAACTTAATTTCACCTGGCATCCACCAAGATTTTAAACGTAATAGAAGTTGACACACTACCGGAAATCATGTTCATTGGAAAGAAAAACATCAAATAGATTACCAGATGAAAAGCATGGAAACAAAATAAAATACCACCTGCACGGTTTGTGGGTGGTGAAATGAAGCTAGATTTGTTGCATGATGTGAATCACCATGATGTCTCGAAAATTGTTGTCTCCTTTCCAAATCACGAGATAATGCATTTAAACCATCTCTGTTAATCGGAATGCTTTGTCCAACTTGAGGAGAGGAAATGATTGGAGTTCTTGAACTATACTGCTGGCCTGCCGCATGGGACTGAGCTGGAAGAGCTTGAACTGCAATTGGCGTCCTGCTTGCTGGTATTGATATTGATGTAACCCTCCCATACTGACTATTTTCATTTGAATTTGAAACTTGAATATGCATATTATTTTGATTATAGAATGCAGGAGATGAAAAGTTGGCATGCCCTAAAACACCCACACCATGATTAAGTACAGGTTGGACAACATCAGTCAAGACAGCAGATTGCATAATATTAGTGAAACCCGGTGGATAAGTGCTATTAACCATTGGAGCATCTAGCCCAGCACTCGAGATCAAAACCCCATCGAGTCTAGACCAAAAGTCATCCTCCACGACAGCAGAAAGATTTTGACTGAAGCTATTCATGTTCATTCCAGATGACATATCTAAACTTGAAGAAACCGGTTGGTTTTTATTACCAAGACAAGGTTTCCTGTCTTCAATCTCTGAATCGAAGATGTCCATATCATCACCAACCTCAGTAAGATCTAACACATCAGAAGGGGCAGAAGACTCCTCTTGTGCTCTTTCATTCTGATGGTTAAGAGAATCATCCAATGACCGACCATCCCCATTATCATTTTCAAGGATGGCCTTCCATGATCCATCTGCTGAGATAATCACTTCAGTAACGTTCTCAGCCACTTCTCTAATGACCTGAGGGAAATACAATGGATTTATTCAATGTTACAAAACAATAAAGATCTGCAAGTACATACTACAATAAATTTAGAAAAGGCCATCACTAAACTTGCCTTCAACATATTTTGATCAACACGAATATCCAAAAAGCAAATGTACTGATTACAATGTGGGCACCGCCAGGATGGCCTTCTTGAATTTATGTCAATAAAGTTGTCAAAATCAAAGCACTGCAGCATACAAAAAAAAGACACCGATATTGAACCAAAAGAAAACTAACAAAGATGTCATATAACATACAGTAAATTCATATGAACTACAAGATAGTCTAACTAAAAAAACAAATAGGCACTCATGTCAAGAGCCAAGATGCATGGTACAGTTGCCTTGGCACAAAATATTGTTGACCCATATTCTTGACAAAAAGATAAGTGTCTGTAAAAGACTTGAGACGATCATGATATGATTCAAGGTACATCACACCTTTCAGATGTCAAGGTAGGGAACACTCACCTGAAGATGTTTACAAGAACAACCTTTCACAGGAATCTTGATTCGTGTATAGCTGTTTTATATTGAGGACAGGATGAAACAATCACCATGTCAATAGTTGGGATACATAAAAACTGAAAATTATCATAAACTTCATCTGGTGTTTGGTGTGTATAAGTAGAAGTGAAGATATATTGATACATACATGTGTGTATAGATTCAAGTAACAAGTAAACTAGTATTTTGTCATACATAAAATATGATAGACACAGATAGGTGTTTACTGTGTTTATCTGGATCTATCAAAAACAGATCGTAATATTTTGCTATATTTTGTAAATATTTTAATTCATTTTGCTATATTTAAAAATAGCTCTTATATAAATAGCTACTAGTAAATTATATAAATAGCTTACTAATAAATTAAAGCACTGCAGTTGCTAGAAGTATCAGAATTGTATGTAGAACCTTATGGGGCAATTAAGGGATATTCGTGATGGACCCTCGATTATGTCAGAATCTGTAAACAAAAGTAAAATTATATTATGCAAAGCACTGAATTATTAATATTTTTTCCCTTAAAAAAGGAAACATAACTTTTCGTGAATAAAATGAAAGGAGACCAAATGTAAAAAGTACAATAATCTTCAAGAGGATAGATAAGTTACTAACGTTCAGAACTATAGCATAAAGAAATGTGAATGCATTTAAGACATACCATCCTAATTGAATGACGAATTATAATGATAAATAAATTTAATACAAAACAAAGAACAAAAGAAGTTTCCACCTGCCCTTCATGATTTGTAGCTGTACCTGAATCCAAAGTAGAAACAACTGGCTGTACATGATCTTGCAGAACAGAGGAGTTAGGCGATGGTGCGGTACCAGTGATGGCAACTGCTAGAACATAATGACCTAAACAAAGATTAAAGGCCCTTTTAGGGATATATATTCTAAAGACTAAAATAGTAAATACAAGATGCTTAAACTTGGAATTAGACCTCAACTTACCATTGAAGCTACCAATTGCTTGAAGAAGATTTGATCCTAATTTAAGCATATGAGTTATATTTGTTGGAAGCTGTGGTCCAGTATCCTTTATTAAAAAAAGAAATGATGCTGGTAAGAAGATTCAATTAATAGAGGAGTCTTGAACAATCGCTTCTTGAGTGCATCTAAACTAACCATGTGTGTATTTATCCTTCCGTTGACCCCCCTCCCGTTGACAAGGAAGCTATATATAAAAAAAATGATAATTACTAAGAAAGAGAAAAAGGAATTTACTTAGCATAGAGAAACTTAATTCCATCTTAAGGGGAGGGATTTATGTATTAGACATACTTAACTTGTGGAGGACTGATCATGCATGCAGATGTCTCAGTGTTATCTTTTTGAATCACAAACAGTCGCTGCAATGGAAGATCAATTTGCAAACAGAGAATTTGAGATGAAAAATACCGGTTAAACTACATTTATCAATAACAATAAGAAATATTTGAAGTTTGATAGAGTTATCAGTGACGTGCTGTAAACAAGAAATATCGGTCACTAAGCTCATCTCTTCTCATTCTACTAAAGCCATACATGGTCACATCCATTTGAATCCCAAAAACTATAGTACATATTATTCGGCTCAAAGGTATCTTCCATTCCACAATTCAGACAAATAAGGCTCCTCTTTATGTATACTGACAGTCAAATGAAAGAGCACGAGCTACTAAATACATAATTTAAGAAAACCCTCAGTGGTTACAAAATTTTCCCAGTTCCACTAGCCTCTGGAGTACATAGTAACTTACTAATTTCTCCTGCGGTGCATATTGAATTGTTCTTGAAATATTGAAATCAAGAGCATACACTCCATATCCAGGCTAGCACGAGCAAAACATAAATGTCATTTGAATCCAAGAAATGGTTTTAGAAGTTAAAAAGAACTCTTTAGGAAAGAGTTCAGCAGAGAGATAAGTAACCACCTTCACTTCTAAAGATGCGACAATCTGACCCAGCTTCAAGCAAGGAAAATATCTGGGAGCACATGCAAATAGAAAGTAAAAAACTCAAATTATGGGGTATATTAGTAACTAAAGGATAAGTCTGTTGGTAATCGATGGTAATAAATAATTTGAGTTAGAAAAAGTGGGGTTGGACAGAGTTCTGGTCCTTTTTCTGAAATTTGGATTATTGAACATTGTAACTTCTCATTGATATGCTTCCTTTTACAGAAAGAAGATTAAACATGACGAAATCCAAATAAACCAAGAATGAAATTCAGACCTTTCCATAACTGTAGTAATCGTGGTAAGGGAATTGGCCTGTCCAATATTCATATCTCCAAAGAAATCGTTACCAATCTACATAACATAATAATTTCTCAGCAAATAAAATGTTTTTTTTATGAAAACAACTTTCGTTGATAAAAAAAATGAAAGAATATAGGGGCGCACAAAAAAAAAAAAAAAAAAATAGTCCACAAAACCACCCCATTAAAGGAAGGGGACCAACTAAGTAAAATGTTGCCTATAGAATAGTTACAAAAGTTCTTCGAAAAAACCTCATTAGCTAGACGTTGGAGTTCCTCTGCGTCCTTTTCTGAAAACCATCTCACCTTGCAAGCATTCTACCATGAAGAATATAGAAGAAAACTAAGATATTGTATAAAGAGGAGAATCTTTACCTGCGTAATAGGTTAGGCTTACAGAAAAGAAGATAAATTACATAAGTTACCATCAACGGAAAAAAAATAACAACTCTAGGGACTTATAGATAAAATTAAGACAATTACAAGTTTGACCCCAATCCCTATGCGACAGAGACAATATCACCCCAAAGAAAGAAAAGTCTAATATTTCATAAGCAGTAAACCTTCCCCAGTATTTTAGCTTTTTGAGCCTCAATTATATCTTTAAATAAAATGACAATCAAATCCAATCAGATAGTAGAACAGTCCAAAATTGTATTTCATGCTTACCTTATGCGATAAAGTAAACTCTTGACCAGAAGATGAAGACTGAAGATTTATAAACTTAGGGTTCATTTGTCAATGAACTTTCATTTATTTTCAAACATATACACAACTTGAACATCTTATCCGGCTAGATCTCTATCAACGATTAAGCAAGCAATTACAATTCCAAAGTTCATTTAGCACATGAAAGAGATTTTTTTGTAATTTTAGGCATGTGAGGGAGATTATAAAAGTGGAAAGTTCATTTCTGATCCAGCGTAGAAAGAGTTGAAGAACCAAAATGGCTAATAGTCATTGCTTGCAGCCTGAATATGGCCTCCATTTTGACAAAGGTGATAAGTGAAATTTTTTTAAAATATTTCCATGAGGTTATGTGGATACCAATTTGTATCTACAAGATTTGGATGGCACACTGGCTTGCATTTGGGAATTCTGTCCAATGATCTGAGCCTGAGGTTGATTATTGTTACTCCCATTGACCATTGTAACCTCCATTTTGATAACCAATTCAATGAAATAAAGGATGAGATAGAAAATGACATTTTAAATTGTATGCCCATACTTGTTACACAATTAGCACGGTGGCTTATTACAATTATTGCAGCTCCTTCCTCCTCTTTTATTCTGAGAATGCCATCCTCTTCCAATACTATTCCGAAAAATTTGATCTCCTTTGTTGATCAGAAAAGATATTAAATCCAAACTCAAACATTCGATTGTAATTGCCTACCAGAATCACTATTCAATCTTTAAGCAGTAGAAGAAAATTAGAAGTTCTAACCTACATAATGGGTTTGTTCCAGTCATATCACTCATTTTTTGAAACAAGCCTTGTACATATATTTTCAGAGTTGCAGTCCACGATAGAAAATAAGCTTCCTGATGATAAAAATTTGAGAGAAGTTTAAATTTTTTTCGAAGACGATCATTGTTCTTAGTTTGGTGATGAGAATTCCAAACTGCAGGTCCCTAATTCAATCCTTTCCTCTTCCTATGCGGTAAAGGGGCCATTGCTACCTGGTGTAAGAAGAATGAAACTTCCTTTTCTACTCCAATTTAAACTTCAAGCTGCATGACTCGAGAGAAAAACTGAGTGGAAAAATCATACTTCCTACACTACAGCTGCTCAACCCCATAGATAAACATCATTCGCGACCTACTCACCTAAATACTATCAAACTTCCCATCTCTTGGAGTAGAAACTGTTGAAGTTGTACTTACTTTTAACAGATTACCACTCATGTCAAACAAATTTTGATTCAATCGAACCTTGAGTCTTATAAAAAGAAAACGTCATATCATAAACAAACGTGAAGTAAAAGGCGAGAAAAACATACCTTGATGGTTAACATGAGCACCATGAGTGCTGCTTTTGAGCGATGAGAATGTTTCAGCTGACATAACTGGACAAAAAGATATTCTATGTGAACTAATGCTAAAGCAAACTTATAATAGAAAAGACATTGCAAGCAAACCAGATACAAGATTCTGAATAAAATCATTTAACATGAGACCACAACCCGATCTACATATTGTACATATGGGATAACAACTCATCTTCCAAATCCAATCAAGCCTTTGACCAACATCTTTATCCCACAAACTCAAAGGTTTCAGCTAATTAATAGGCATTGCATTCCCAACCTATCAAATGTCCTTCCTAGATCTCTAAGGCATAGATTAGAACCAAAACAAGAATGCAAAATAATTTGAAGATGACACAGTCGAACTTTTTAGGAAGGTAGTAACATTTTGTGTGATTGTACAAGAACAAGAAATGAAACCTACGTGTGATGTGATAGAAATTGGACATTCTAGGGGGCAAGAAATTAATCATAATGTAGATTATGCCCAAAAAGCCTTCAATTGGCCAGAGCCATATCATGACATCATCCTAAATTGCTACTCAAATTGATCGATTTTTTTCCAAAAACATAGAAAATGAACTACTTTTTTTCTAAAGGAAATGGGAAATGACGTACTTGCCTTTGGAAATGAGTGTCTTGAGTGACAAATAGATTTAAAACACCAGAAATTCATGTATATCTAGAATAAAGGACGGTACCTGTTTAAAGAGAATGGGTAAACTGTGAGCTTTAGATGGAACGGCATTGTTTGCAATTGCATAGTCGATACTTCTGTATTATCAACATTAAACAAGTAAAGTCAAGGAAGATGATAAATTGATGGTTATGAGCAGAAGCTAAAGCACGCATATAAAAGAAATTTAAGGAGGAAAAAAAAACCGATTTTGTTCACTCTAGTAAGATCTAATAATTACAAAAAACACTTGAAAAAAACAAAAGTACATCATCAACAAAGAAAAAGAATTTGCAGTAGTAACCTTGCACTGCAGGAAATTAAAAATTAACATGATACTCATGTAGCTAAAGACGTTAAGTGACATTAGAATAGAACAAGAGATCAAATTGTTAAAGAACAATGGAAAAATCTATTTTGAGTTGTCTCACCATAACCCGTACTCCTTAACCAATCAGTTTTAATATAGATGGGCTCACTTAGTACGTTACTTTAACTCCCTTTGTTTGCGACCACTGAGTTTTCAAAACAAAACTACTGGACGTGTGCAGAAATCTTTTAACAACTTCTTTAAACGTCTTGCTCCATAAGAAGAAACTGATTAGCGAAATTTGTAGGCATCTCTTCTTACCCAAAAAAAATAAATAAATAAATAAAATAAAATAACTACTCTCAGAATCATCTTCTTGACTCTGAAAAACCATGTGATTCTTCAATTATTTAATAACAGTTAAGTAAAAATCTGAAATGAACCCACCCAACATTCCATCCGTAGGAAATTTCCAAATCAAAGAAACAATATGAACAAACAATGAAACACAAAACTTCCAGCCACACACCATCTTCCAAACAAACTACTCAACAATATGCATTCGTTTTACCAGTCTCAAACCATCTCAACTAACAACATTGCAAGAAAAAGCATACAAAGCGAAGTTAATACGAAAAGAACAATTAACAAACTTGGAAACCTAGATGATTTGTAAGTAAATCAAAACCTGGAAATGGAAAAGCAGAGAGTGCATAAGTGGGCTAGGTCAACTTGGGCGACATGGTTGATGAGCAAAGTTAAGCCATCGATGTATGCGATAATTTTATTCAAGTTCGTATCTTGTTGCGCCGATGCCCCCATTTTTTCAGCGGGTCACCGGAGAAGTAAAAAAAAAAACCCCCCGTATCCTCCGGCAGTGAGAAAAGGTTTTGAAAGTTGCGGAGATGGGTGCGGATCAAGGATGGGAGAAGTGGAGGGAAAATCCGTAATTGGGCGGTTTTGTTTTCCCGGGTTCCTTTCTTCTAAGCTATTTGGCTTTTGCAGAGGAATTGAATTAAACGGTGGGAAAGACACTCCAATTAACTGTTCGTTCTTTTAATTTAATTAAATTTTGTTTAATTAACGGTTGATTAAATTACTCCAACAAACTAACCTAAACCTATTTCTTAGTGTAGCCTTCAAACCCCACCTCAAAACTTCAATAACCAAACCCAAGTTAGCTTTTACCTTAGGTTAGATTTCGTTCGTTGTTTTTATTAGTAGATCAATCGACATAGTTTAACGATAAAGTTAATTCTGAATTATGTGATTTTTTTTAGGTAAATGATCGATGAGTTTAGGTTCAAGTTGGATTTTTCTCTTTTTACTCGTACTTCTCTCATCATTTATATTAGAAGTTAATTTTAAAAATTTTATCAATAAAGATTTGTTTCCATCAAAGGGAATGTTATTTATTTTTTTTCCATTTTCACATCTTATTTGATTTAGAATTTAGAGAGGTAGAGGCACTTTTCAAGGGATTTGATTTGAGATTCTATCCTAATAGAAAATTTCCTAATTTTTAGGTTCATTTATTCTAATTTTAATGGCCTAAATGTGTTTATGTATATGTATTTATTTATGTGTACACATGTGACACCGTTGCAAATTATGTCTTTGGATAATAAATCTTTTTTTTGATTTTCTATTTGTAAAAATGACGTCTTTTTTAACATAGTATTCTAAACATTTTTACATTTGGACAAACACATTTGAAATTGATACAAATTTTGAAAAGTAAAATCACGTTTTCAATAAGTTTTTTTCCTAGCATTTTAAATTTGATTTTATTGTTTAAGACGTATTTAAAATGTAGATAAGAAATTAGGAAAACTATGACTTGAAAGAGGGATTTTAGGGTAACTTGTTAGAAAAACAAAGGAAAATGAGATGGCTATGAACTCTCCTTGAATGTTCAAAATTTAAATTAGAAAAAAATAACAAATTAAAATTTGATAGTTGTGAAAAATAATTTTCTAATTAGGCTAGTCTGCAAAATTTTGTTTTATATATATATATATATATGTTACCAACTATGAATGTGTGCATAATTAAAATGTGAATTGAATTGATTATAACATGGGAGTCCCTTCTTCTCCTTGTTTGGTTGGAGGTCAAATCATTAACCTTCAACCCTCATTCCAATTAAGTAATTCATACTTAATTATTCCTCCAGAGTCATTTAATTTAAATTATAAAATTTATCACTTTGGAAATAAAGTTTCCAATGGGACGGAGGAAATTTAAACTAAAACATTCTTATGTCAGTTGAGTTAAGTTCAATTTGATATGGTATATATTATGAGTATTTATGTGCACGTTCAATATTTAATATAGATGGAGTATGCAAATTTTATAAACATATATAGCCAATATTACGATCCTAAAAATTGTCAATTTCTTCCAAAATTAGCTTAATATTATATGTCTTAATCTAAAATAATATATGCGTTGGAAGGTCATTTATGTAGGATTGTATTGTTTTACAAATGAACATATATTTTAAAAATTAACCAACGTAAAAAAGAGATATGACTATTCAACCGGTTACGAATAATCTATAAATACTTCTCGTCTTCAAATTGTTTTGAAAAACCTTTTCATACGTCTAAAAATTGGGTGGTTTGAAAAATGTGTAAATAATTAAAGTTTTAATAGAAAAATGTTTACCATTAAATCACGAGGGGGAAGATGGGAAGAAAATAATCGATATCATGACTTCATATATTTTACTTTCTTTCAATGTCCCACCTTCACTCTAGTTTCCAACACTTGAGAAGATGTATTGGTGCAACGTTGGGCCTTTTGTGGTAAAGAAGTTATTTTTCTTGTCTACTCGTGTATAGGAATAATGAGTCGAATAATTCCAACACCTAATCATCAAATGTTTGTGTAGTCGTTAAGTTTGACGATATCTCTCAAGCACATTATCCGAGCTTGCATGGTAATAAATGAGGGCACAATTATTGAACCTACAAATTCATTGTCTACAAGTTTTAGCAATAAGGACATGAGCAGATTATTTATGCATTTAGCAATGGTATGAAGAAAGGGTTGTTGTTTCGTGGTTAAGTTTCGTGTTTGTTTCTCTATTAAAAGAAAAACACCCCAAGATGAAACTTAAAGGAAAATGGGCATCAAATCAACTAACTTCAAGATGCATGACCACCAATGTGAATTCGATCTACAATTCAATCCATAAACTAGCCAATCCATGAGAACAAGACAATTATGGACAAAATGACCCAATTACTCAATTTGGCCAAACCAAAATTAGTCATCTTATCCCACATCAATGTGGTCGTTTTATTCCAAGTCACCGCTCTTGTTTTAGTCTCTTATACTCGATCACTTTGTCTCCAACATGTACATCAAATAATCTCAAAGTACAAACAAAGACAAAAAAGAAAGGTACAACATGAGTTGATCATCTATAACTAGTACACAAATTATCTTAAAAATAAATCAACAAAAGAACTTTAATTTATTTTTTTTTGCAAACTTCGGGTAATCTTTCATTTTCTTCTAGTCTTAGTCTAAACTATAAACCTCATCCCTTTGAAATATGCTAGGAAAATATTAGGATTTCATCACCTAATTTTAGCACACAATATAAAAATCCCAAGTTTGAAATTTGGCTACACAGACTTTTCCTTTTGTATTTACAATTAGTCCTTGCCTAACTCTTCATGCATGTATCATCATCTACATTAGATATTAATTATTTGCAGAGCACGAGAACACAATTAATAATTAATGGTGTTTCTTTTAGTATAAATCAGGAAGAAAATCACAGTTATTATTTATAAACTAGGCCTATAGTAAGTAATGATCAATATTAAAGAAAACAAAACCATAAATTGAATGAATGTATTTGCTTCAGAAATGACCAAAGCCCCATTTGGAAAATCAAAATGGCATATATGTTTGTAATTGGTGAGAAAATGAAGTTGGTGGCAATATTGGCCCAATTTGTTAACTTTATTTTCCATTAAATGATGTGTAGAGAAAAACTGCTATAAATTTGTGTAACTTTGTGTTAGTTTACGACACTAATAACAACTTAAGGTTAAACCACAGATGTTGTTGGTATTTTAATTAAACTATTAAGGATGTGTTTGGTTTAATTTATAAAAAGTTTAAATAGTGATTACTTTATAAGAATAATATCTAATTAACCCAACGGCCCTAAAATTACTGAATTAAATATGCTGTTGATAAATTTGATTAAAATAACTTTATATATGAATTTCTTTCAGTAAAGAAATTACCAATTTAAAAATATAGGTCTACTCCTAGACCACATTGAATGGTCAACTATACTCCCTAAGTCACTAGCCATCACTAATTAATATAGCATCTATCTATATATATATATATATATATATATATAAAAGATATGCATCCATGGTGTGTTATAATAGAGCAAAAGTGATTACTGATGAGTGGATTTAAGTTTTAAATAAAGGTTTAACTAATTTCGAAATCCGACGACGACTCGATAACAAAAGAAGAAATTTGGAGTTAAAAAGTAAAGTTTATAGGTTTAATTTTCAAAAACAAAAAAAAACTCAAAACCCAAATCGTCAAATGAAGCCAAAGTGTTTGATTTTAAAAAACCTAAATCGAGGTATTTTAACAACTACTACTTTTAAAAAATACCTTTTGAAGTTGTATTCCAAACAGATATTCTAACTCATGTTTATAATTTTCATCATCAAACTCGTGTTTCCTCAAATATATGTTGAATCATTGTTAATTAGATTAAACACAAATAAGTGAAAATAACAAGTTGGTTAATAGAATGAAGCGTAGCTCTACATTATAAAGGAAGAAAACTATATAACATCATCGATTATATTTCAATTTAGAAATCTAACGAAAACATAATGGAAAGACTCAAGACTACAATATACCAACTTTATTGAGGACAAAAGTAAAATGAAATAATGATCGAGGGGTTGTGAATAGTAAAATTACTTGTCAAACTCAAACGGGTTTAATTATCCTAGCTACCTCGATCCCAATTTCTAAACTAAACTTCTAAAAGAACAAAGTTGCAACAAAAAAGTACCGAACTCCAATGTCAAAAACATGCATAGATATGATCTTTACACATATATGATATATCTTACAATAAAAACAAACGTGCATCTTAACCTGGAGGTAATGGGTCAAGAGACCCTTAAAGACAGAAGGTCATTTCAAAGTAGGGTACCCTAAGAAAAGTTTAAGTCAATGTCAAGACTAGAAGAGACTTTGATCATGAGTCCAATCCAACTAGCCCTCAAAAGACATTTTGGTGTGAACATTCATCCTAGGTTTGGCAAGAGTACATTAACTTCCTCCCATAAAAATTAAATCATATGACAATAATGAAAAATAAAAATCACCCTTATTTACAGTCAGGTTTATAATTTAAGAATAAAATTAAAATGGAATTTAAAATTTTATTTATATAATGGGAATATTGGAATAGATGAAAGATATATTTTGTTTGAAAGAAATGAATGGTGAATGGGGGAGTAAAGGGGGAGTTGGTGGGAGGAAATTTTGTGTGGGTGGGGGCGGGTGGGTTTATGAGCTATTTTAATACGTAATAAGGCCTTCTAGAAGCTGCATATACATTACATCCTACCTATTTTACAACCACCATTATTACTTCCATTTCCACGTGTCTTTTCCTCAATTTTCTTCATTTATATATCTTTTTGGGTGCCATTCATTGCCTTTCCAATATCAACAAATTTTCAGCCACAAACCAAACTCCATTACTAATAATTAATTAATTACATTTTTACACTAACTCTAATCATTTTTAGTCTCATCATTAAAAATTTCATGGAGGGTCGATTTCGCGATTTATTGGGCAATTTTGACTCTTTTTTTTTTCTTTTCTTTTCTTTTTTGCTGTTGCTAATTTTGTCTTTCATTCTATATTCATATAATCATGAATATTGTCCACTTTATATTTATGATATGATTTTTTTTATATTTTATAAAGTTTCATGCTAATTTGAGATATTGTCGTTTCTTTCTAATATGCAATATATCTTTTTATTCTTTTTTTCCTTCTAACTAATATGTCACTATATATATATATATATATATATATATCACGAGGACTCGTGTGAGATCGAGCATGCTAATCGTTGTGAGGTATGGTTTAAACGTCACTGTATTAAATTTGTTGTCACTAGATTTTAAAATGTTACAATTTTGTAAATTTTATTTTATTTATATTAAAGCATTGATGCAATTAATTAAAGTTATTATATGTATTATTATCGGTTGCATGTCATAACTTACTTTTTTTCTAAAGAAAAACTTAAAATTTAAAGATAACATGATGACGTTTTAAAACCTACACGATCTAAATGTGGGAGTGTATAGTTTCCATTTTTTGTAGGATAAGTTCTTCTGTATATTTTGAAAAAGCTCTAACTATTCTTTAAATATTAGTAATACCCATGATTTGTAGCTGAAAATAATGAATTGTGTTAATATAACATTTTAACCGATTGAACTATATTGTTAAAGGAAGGTAATTAAAGAGATAAAACTGAGTTGGTATACTCCACTAATTAACATATGAAAGGTCAAATATCGTATTAATTGAACTAAGTGGCGTTTAAATAATAAATTTTCTATTTTCTACAGAAGAAAACTTAAAATTTACTGATAAACTTAGTGACATTTTGAAACCTACCCGATCGAGAGTATGTACAATTTCCTTATTTTGTAGGATAATTTCTTTTTGTATATCTTGAAAAAACTTCGACTATTCTCGAAATATTAAACGTGATTCGTAACTGAAATATTGAATTGTGTTAATATAACATTCTAACCAATTAAACTATATCGTTGAGTAAACGCAAAGAACTGAATTGGTATACATGACTAGTTAACATGTGGTGTGGTCAAATCCAGAGAGCGAGAGCCATTTGTAATGGATGGATGACCAACTTTGACTTATGTGTTCTTATGAAGTGAAAGGTTAATAAAGGAATGATAATAATAACCATAGGAAAAAGATAATTAAATACCACACATATATAATGTATAATGTATAATATATAATATATAATATATAATATATAAACAACAAATAAAATTGATTTCCAAATTTCTCCACATTGACCTGCCATTATTGCATGGGAAATTGTTTGGTAATTTTCCTTTCATTGACACTTCTCTATTGTTTATCTTTGTTAGTTAGTTGGTCGGTGACTCTTCATTCCTTGACTCTACCACTTCTTTTTATTATTCTACATGTAACCAGTCGAGTCTAAGTCTTTATGTTCCCACCTACTCACTTCTTTCTTCCTCTTTTCTCCTTTCATATTTGCTCGAGTCAAGATCAAGTTATGCGTTAATCCGATTATTATTATAAGACAACTTCCATAATCCTAGAAAGAAAACTCGTAGACGATTAATTATTAGTTAAGCAATCATCAAAATTAAATTCATAACTTCTTAGTTAGTTACGTAGACTATATAACTTTTTTTACCTAAACTATTTAACTTTTTCCCTTAAATTATTAATAAGACATCGTGATATATCATCCACGTTTCATTAGTGTAATATTTTTGTCGACGTTGATATTTACAGTCTCATTTCGAATAATTTCAATAACATCATCTCGTGAAATTAAAGAATAATTTTATTTTCGTTGTTATCGTTTTTAACATCTTTTTCCAATTGTGTCGCGGAAATGGGTAATTATATAATCCCCATTATGATGTTTCCTTTGAATACAATTATAATCGAGGAATTGAAATTTTAGAATATAGTGCTGAATTGATTTGATGTAGCTATTTTAAGCAAGAGTCTTTGATATACAATGTCTACAATTAATTCACATAATTTGAAGATGTTATTGGCAAGACCAATCAACTTGGACTTTCATGGTGAAACTGAAACATTTTTCTTTTCCACACAACCAATTCTCTTCTAAATCTTTTCTTTCTTCAAATAGGCAATCACTTGTTTGGCATACAACCCCTCAATCATTCCACTTCACTCAATTTCTTTAGCAAATGTAACCTTTTCTTTTAGTAATTAGCATTATTATCATTCTGAGTTGTTTTTTTAAATATAGTAAAATTTCAACTATATTATTGATATATATCGATATTCTTCTATTATTGATAGAAGATGAAATTTGCTATATTTGATAAATATTTTTAATATTTTTGTTATTTACAATAACTTTTTTTTTATTATTGCTTTCTTTAGACTCCTCGAGCAAAGTTATTACAATCTTAAAATTCAAATTTTGAGGGCACTTTTTATTGCATTTGCAAATATTTAAATTTAGTCCCGATATATTTTTAATATATCTTCAAATGAGTCTATCTTCTAGATTGTAAATAACATTAATTTTCATAGAAAAAAATCCGTTAAATTATTTTTGCTTCTACATTTTAAAATGTTAAATTCTTATCGGTTTAATTTTATTTTTTAAGAAAAAGTTTGATGTTGATTAAGTTTCAATGGTTTCAAATCTTATTCTTTTGTGTTTTGAGTCTAGATTACGTTTAGTGTTAAAATTTAACATTTTACACTTTAATCCTCGACTATTTCACTAATGTTCACTAATATTGGTCGACAGCTTTCGGTTGATTTATTTAACGCAATATCTTATAGGAAAATTATAGTTAATTTTCAATGTTGATTAAAAATGAGTGAAAACTAATTAAAATTAAAATTTTTAAACTAATGGTAAATAATAAATATTTTTTCAATTTTACTATTTTTCTTTAAAAATTTTACCATTAATTAATTACATTTTTTTAAAATAAATTAAATGACAATGCCTATTTCTATTTTTTTTTAAAAAAAAAAATATTTTTATCTCTAATTAATTTAAACATAAACGTAAAAATTGGGAGCGTGGAATTTTCTTGCGTGGTTTGACCGAAACAATGGGGAAGAAGGAATTTTGGCGATAAAAGCAAAAACTTTTTACTTTCGATTTTCTTTTTCTTTTTCGCTTCTATTCTTCTTCTTCTTCTTTTTAATTCTTTGGATAACTTGATGATGCGTAGGGCGTAGTTGGTGAATTAAATGGAGGAGTGAATTTTACGTCTTCTACTCTCAAACAGCTTTAAAGTCGAGTTGACTTTTTCTTTTTAATTTTTATTTTACTCATTTATTAATCTTTCTTTTCAATTATTTTATTTTATTTTATTTTATTTATTTATCTATAGTAAATAGAATATATATATATATATATATTTATTAATTAATTAATGAATGTTATTTTCAGTTAGAGGTTGGTGAAGATGAGATGTTTGTCCAATGCCCACAATTCCTTTCAATTTTTAATATTCCTTTTCCCATATTCTTTTCATGCCTGCTTAACGGCTACCCGTTTCTCTTTTTAATTATATCTTTTTCTTAACACACATTTTTCCCCCTCCTCCCTTTTTATTACTTTCAATAAGTTTTAATTCTTTTTTTTTTTCCTTTCTTTTTTGTAGTTTTTTCTTTAGTACAACACTATTCGCGCATGAAAAATTGAACGGTCAATTTTAATATATTCATTTTGAATGTTGTTTTGTAAGCAGGACGTCTTGGTTCGGAAAAACTTAAGAGCTGTTTGGAAGAAGAGTTGGATTATGGAGGGTTAGTGTTACGATAAACATAGTTTTATCATAACATGTGTTTTGGAAAAAGTTTTAAAAAGTGATTTTATGATAAGGTGTGTTTGGGGGAGGGGTTTAAAAAGATAGTTTTATGAGAGAATTGAAAAATGTTAAAAAAGAAGGAGAGAGAGAGGAAAGAGGGGTTATGATAACACTAAAATAAGGATTATGATAACCCTTCCCCCAAACAAAAGTTAGGTGACTATAACCTAGCTCAATAGTAATAACCCTCGAGCTAAACGACCCTTTAAGATGTTTGTTAAGAAAGCTGATGGAATCATGTAAATAACGACATACACCTACTACAAATCGGCATTGATAGATTTGTGTTGTGATCGTGACGTGATCATCAAAGATACGTAGTAATGTATTTTTTAATATTCTGATTCATCTTTTTACTTTTTGAAAATAATCCTAATACTTTTCTTTATGTTTTATTAATTTTTTGTTTTCTTCTCTCTATTTTCATTAAGAAAAAGATGGAATGATGGAATAATTGGATGTGACAATTGGTGTTTTCGTTTTCTTTTTTCTTTTTTTTTTTTTTTTTGCCCTTTTTTATTAGAAGGGAAAAATCACAAACATTCTGTAATAATTTTTTTTAGGTTTTCTAAAATTGTAAGCTAATTAGAAACATAGGTTTAAAAATTATTTTTTTCCCTAAAAGATTGGAAACCAAAAATCACAAACAGAAACATTATAGATCAAAAACAGATACAAAGTGGTCTCATTGCCACAAATGTTTTATAATTATCAAATGATATCTTGTATTATTATTGGACTTATAAACTCAAAAGTTCGACTTTTTGTTTTTGTTTTTTCTTTAAGGTTTTTGTAATTATGATTATCGGCTAGCAATTGCACTTGAAGACGTTGAAGGTTTAATTCTTCTTCATAAATTGCTGGTATATATTGTGTTCCAAATTTCATTCTATAAATGATCATCATTATAATATATTCATGAGCTCTACGGTTACTAAATTTGTAAAAATTCAATAATCGTTGTAAAGTATAGATGAACTACAAAAAAAAAAAAAAAAATTATGATCATTTCTTGTTTTATTACTTTGTTGATTCTGTTAGTTTTATGTTCGAATCAATAACATCAAAGATAATACCTATGCCTTACACTACTTAATTTATAACATTACTCTATTAATCAGTTTTAAAGTTTTAATTTCATCAAAACAAATTTTAAACAATTTAAACGGTTATATTTAATTAATACCTTTTCATAACAATAATCTTCTTTAAACAGAGGAGTTTAATTAAATTCGAGAGATGAAAATACCGTAGAAAAAAAAGATTAAATCAACTTTGAAGAAATTGAAAATCAACAAATACAAAAACATGTGACGTTTTTTAATAATTTATTTGAATCAATATCTTTAACTAAGTTCAACAAAATTGAAACCTATGGTCTCATGACCAATTGAGATATATTTTAACTAATGAAATTCAAGAAAGATTTCAACTTTAATTAGATATATTTATTCATTTTCCATCCATTCAACTTGAACTAAAAGACAAGCATATAACAACTCATAGATCTCCCATGTTCTATCAAATAATTTATTTAAAAAACATCTCTATAAATAGAGATTTATAAACAAACGCAATATATATTAAAGAAATTAATTAAACCATTGTGTGTGTATATATATATATATATATATATATATATATATATATATATATATATATATGTGGTCTATCAAATTTCAAACTTTAGAATTATTATATATATGATATGGAGTAGGCTATCAAACTAAAGCCAATGAATCAAAGCATTAAGAATTAGAGGGCAGAAGAGATGGAGTTTGTTGCAATGTCTAAATCTTAGTATTATTATTATTATTATTATTCACTTAGTTTTAAAAATTGTAATGTAATTATTTGTGTAATTATTACCATTCTTGAGGCCCCAAAAGCTATATTTGGCTTTCAACATTTTTGATGCATTAATTTACCTAATCTTCATCACCCAATGTTGCATTTTTCTAAAAAATATTTGTGTTTGAAAATTTCATGAGATAAACATATTTGAAATGACACCCCACTTGTTCTTCTAGAAATATTTGTTTTTGAACTTTCTACATAATTATTTATTTTCAAAATTCCTATAGAAGAACCTAACCCATTTGCCTTCTGCCCATTTCACATTCAAAAATTTCAATAGGAATCTTTAATTTATCCCATAGCCATATATAATATAGTCTAAATTTAGAAAAATTATATTCAAGCTAGTTACAACAATATAACTACCACTTTTATAATTAGTCATTAAATGTATGATAGATGTAAATGATATCTAACCATGAAAATCAATAATTGTATTGTTTCCATCATTTTCACCATATTAGTGAAAGTTGTTTAAAAAAAAATGCAGACAACTCTTTTATAGATTTTAAACGGATAAAAGATATCTTTAATAATATATTCATCCATCTCGATCTTCCTCCTTAAACGTAATATCAAGATGAGTAACTTTTGAAATTCATATATTTTTGTAGATACTATATATATAGATGAAGATGATGTTCTTTGCCACTAAAGGGTGTGAGGGATGTTTTATTACATTAATGATGTTCAAATTAATTTTGTAACCCTTGTTATAACAAAATTTCCTTCATAATGTGTTTAATGCATTTTTATTTTTATTTTTATTTAATTTTTCTAATAATTTTGTTTGATTTTTAAATTATTTTTTTTTTTTTGCTTTGAATATAATTTAATCACTTTAGTTCATTATTTAAGTTATTTAAAACTAACTTTAAAATTAATCCTAAAATATTAAAGCATTATTTTATTTATTTATTTTTTGTTTGTTTTAAGACTATTACAAACACCCACTTTAAATTAGTAATTTCCTTTTAAAAAAATTATTACCTATACTTTTTTTTTAAACATCTCTTGAAAATGCTTATAGAAAAATTAATATTTCATTAAAGTTATTATTATTATTATTGCTATGTATAAAAATTATTTCATTTGTTATATATACACTTCTCTATTATAAACAAGCTATAACCTTTTTTTTTTTTTTCCATTTCTTTTAAATAATTTTCTTGGCTTTTATGAAAGCTCAATTTTCCATTTCTTGATATTTTGGTAGTTGGTGCCTAGCCCTAAAAAAACAAGAAATATTTTGTCAAAGGAATGTTATCAAGAATTATAGGTCGAAAATAGGTGTGGAACGTGCCTTCAATTGATAAAATCATTCTTGGATGAAAACGATACAATTATTTTCAAGTAACCAACCTACCAAAAGAACAATTATATTCTTCAAATATCAACTAAATTAAACTAACGGTAGAACACGTATATCAATATTATTTAAATTAAAAAATAAGATATAGTTTTAATACCAAATTAAGAGATCGTGAATTTAATCACGGTCGCAAAAGAAAAGAAAGGACTTAGAGGAAGGGAAGTACATTTACGAGTTCAGTCGAATACGAACAAATCTGTGCGGTCGAGCCTGACCTGAATAGGGTCCCACTCTCCTTCTCCAAAAGACTCACAAATATAAATAATATGTGTATATATAAATACATATTCCCTTTCCCTTTTTCATTTCCATTTCTATTCTCGTTTCTTCGCTTCGTCCTCTTCTTTTCCCCCTTGGCTCCACCACTTCACCTTTTTTCGAACCCCCAAAGTCCATTCCGCGTTCTGCCACAATCAACCTTCTCCAATCGTAACCAAACAAATCCACCACAAACTCACTCATCAACGACCACCATCACACACCTCTCCCTCTCCCCTTTTCTCTTTCCCTTTACTCTGATCATTTGCATTTCTCAGCAGATGCTTGTTGTTGGTGGAATACTAGTTTTCCATCAATGAGAGCGGCGCCGAAACACGAACGGCGCTGGGCGTCCGATTCGGTTCCTGGAAATGCCAAGATTATGAGCTCAGGATTATCATCTCCAGGAACCGAATCCAGTGCGGCGGAGGAGTTTGTTGAGGTTACTCTTGATCTACAAGATGACGATAGAATCATTTTGCGGAGTGTTGAGCCGGCTACGGTTATAAACGTTGATAACGCTGTTTCTGTTGGTTCTGAAACTCCTAAGTCTGCTTCGATTTCGAGATCGCCGACGTTTAAACGGAGTTCGTCGAGTCTGTTGCGGCAATTTTCGCAGGAATTGAAAGCGGAAGCGGTTGCTAAAGCGAGGCAGTTCTCGCAGGAGTTGAAGGCTGAGTTGAAGCGGTTTTCGTGGAGTCATGGACATTCTTCTGGTGGTGGAAATGGATTTGACTCCGCTTTGGCTGCTCGAGCTTTGAGGAAGCGACAAGCTCAGCTTGATCGCACTCGTTCTGGTGCTCATAAAGCGCTTCGCGGCTTGAGATTCATTAGTAGTAAGAGCAATGGCGTTGATGCTTGGAACGAAATACAGAGCAACTTCGATAAGCTCGCCAAGGATGGATTCCTCTACCGCTCCGATTTTGCACAATGTATAGGTTCGTTCATTAATTACTTAATCTGAAACGCTTTCTCTTCAATCTCTCTCAGTCCGTAAAATTTTCTTTGCTCTGGAAAATTTGAGGCTCATCAAGTTCTTAATCTCCGTTCCGTTTGCTAGGAATGAAAGATTCGAAGGAGTTTGCTCTGGAACTGTTCGATGCTTTGAGTCGAAGACGGAGATTGAAGGTCGAGAAAATCAGTAAAGAAGAACTGTTCGAGTTTTGGTCACAAATCACCGATCAAAGTTTCGATTCGCGGCTGCAGATCTTCTTTGACATGTACAATCATTATTATCCATCTCTCTTTACTTCAATCTCAAGTTAATGGAAATGAAATTATATTTTTGTACTAAGCCGAAAAGCAAGAATCCAAAACGACACCGTCACCACCAAGAAATGAAACAAACTCATGTCTTTTCGTAGATGCCATTCTTTTTCATTATTCCTTTTTACCGATACGAATTCTGTGAACAGGGTCGACAAAAACGAAGACGGCCGAATTACCGAAGAAGAAGTGAAAGAGGTAAATCTACTTTAACTCGGTTGATTTTCGTTTTAATTTTATTATTTATTTATTTTTAATCCGGTTGGTATCTTCATTGGGACATATGATTAGGTGCCCTTGTCCTTGCTTCTCCTTTTTTCTTACATAGTTATATAGAAAAAAAAATTCTATTTTTTAATTAATTAGTTACTACTTGGACTCTATAATATATAGTTTTTATCGGTATTTTTTGTATAAAAAATATTCTAATTCCTATAGTTTAGGTAAATAAGTATAGCCATCGAATTTTCAATGTATCTAATAGTTATTTAAACTGTTCAAAATTTTAATTTATGCTTAATAAGTTTGATATACATTTTTTAAAATTTACATATCTTTTAGACATTAAATTAAAAGTTTAATGTCATGTTAAACAACACAATCAATTTTAATTTTAACAAATTTAGTAAGTTTGAAAAATATTTTGAAGACTTATTTGACATAAATTCAAAAGTTAAATAACCTATTTCATATTGTTTATGTTTATAAAATTTATTAGATATTTTTTAAAGTTTAAGTATCATTTAATCAAATAAAGAGAATTATTATAAATGAAAAAATTGTTTAAAATATTTATAAAATATAACAAAATTCTAAATTTGGATTAATGATAATCAAAATTTTGTTATATTTTGTAAATATTTTTATATTTAAAAATTATAGTTTTATATAATATATTAGGAACGAAGATATACAGCGTAAAAACAATTAAACTTTCTTTTTTCTGATTTATTTATTTTTTAAATAGCACTAAAAAAGTGTAGAGATCGGAGGAATGTGTTTAAAAGTTCACTTGCCAAATAAGGTTTATACTTTAATATTCTAATTTAGTGGGGTGAAAAAAGTTTTTGCCTCCATTTTTTTGTCATCTACCGTGTGCATATAAAAATTGCATGGATTTAGCATAATCAACATGCTGCGATTAAATTAAATATTATTAACCTAATCTATTAACACGAATTGGCCTACTCCACGTCAAGATTCCCGAAAATGATTCTATTTTCTTTTTAGAAAAGGAGATGGCTGACTTTCTTTCCCTGATTGGAAGGAAAAAGAAAAAATGGCCTTCATATATATAATAATTTGCCTTAGCTTAATTCTTTTTGGTTTGGCCAACAGCATGTCATTTTCCTTATAATAATATCAATGGTAGGAGGGGATTTGGTAATCTCAATTCTGAAATTTCCGAAATTAAACCACTCCAAATAATGCAATGGTATAGTGAAGTATTGTAATTGTTGAATACTTATTTCATTACTCTTCCTAGGCTTTTATTATTGAAATTTTTAATGTGTTGTGAATCTTTCATAGAATTTTTTTTTTCTATTTTAATTTGTATATAACCTTCAAATTATTATAAATCATTTTAACCATCATTGATTGACCTAATGGTAAAAAAGAGACACTTTCAGAGTAATTATGGATGTAAAAAAAATGTATTAAAAAATAATTCAACTTAGAACATCAAATAGAGCCAATATTTCAAAATTTTATGTGGGGTTGGTAGGGACTTTTTTTAATATATAAATTAATTTTTTTCTGTTAGATTATTATGCTGAGTGCTTCCGCAAACAAGCTATCAAGGTTGAAGGAACAGGCAGAGGAATATGCGGCCCTCATCATGGAGGAGTTGGACCCCGAAAGGCTAGGCTATATTGAGGTTGGTGTTTTATCCAAAAAAAAATAGAAAAAATAGAAAAAAAATAAAACTATCTACATTCTATAGAAAAAAAAGTGCATTACATTTAGTTTTCTTAAATTTTTTGTTAAATTTTTTGTCATTTTTCTATTTTTAACAAATTCTCATATTGAATTGAGTTTAATCTCTTACACTTTTAAAAGTGATTTTTGTATTACAAAATATTATAAAAATTATTAAAAAGAATTAAGTAAAGAAAAAGACGGAAATATTATTCTAGACGATAAAACTACTAAAAATATTTATAAATATGTTAAAATTTTAGAATTAATAAATTCTTTCAATATTTATTCGTGTCTTTTTATTGACATTGAGAGACACGGATAGTAACACGTTAGTATTTATATTATATATTATTTGATAAATTCTAAAGCTTTTATATTTGAAACCTCATGCTTTTGGAAATATCTTTAATTATTGCATATAGATATCTACTGTAGAATATATCAAAGACAAGTATTTGTTCTTTAAAAAAATCGTTTAGGAATATTTTTGCAGAGTAGTTTTCTTAATAAAAATTTGACTTGTCATACTTTTGACATTTTTTTTCCAAAAATATGCCAAAGATAATTATGGTTGTTGATTTGAGATGCACATCCTTTTGACTTGACATGTCTATATATTTAAAATGGACTTCAATTTTCTTTCTTTTTTCTCTGTTTATTTTTTTTTTTTTGTACATTTAAAGAGAATTTAGAACTACCTAGTTAAATAAACAATAATTTGAGTCTAGAATTGCATGAATAACCAACTTAATGGATGCATTAATGATTTGACCCATTTAACTACTTCATATACGCTTTATTAATATCTGTAAATAACTCAAAATTTCCAAAAATTGTTCAAGTAAATTTTTGCAATTTTCTTTCTATAAATGCGTGAAAGATAAAAAAAAATATTTATTATCTTTTTAAGGACAAGATGTGGGAGTTAGATTTAAACTTTTGATCATAGAAAGTCTTGTAAGTATCGTAATTGTTAAGTTATGTTCATGAGTGAAACCATCTTGGACACTGTTTATAAAAGTGTTTTGAGTATTTCTTTGTTTAAAAAAAAAAAAAAAGTAGTTTTTTCCTTTAAAAATATAAAAATATTATCAGATGAAGTATATTTTTTTAAAACGTTAGTTTAAAAAACACCCCCATTTATCTCATAGGAAAAGAAAAATATTTCCACCGACCCTGTTGATGGACTTGGTGTATGTCAGACTGTTCAAATATGCTGTAAACACAATTATAGTTGACTTCTTAAAACAGAATTTTATTTTTTCAACAAGACGTGTTTGGATGCTGAACTTTTGTTTATTGGTTTTGTATTTCAAAATTGCGTTTGATTTGAAATAGAATATTCAAATGCCTATCAAAACAACAAATAAGTGGGGACAAGTAATAAGAATAAGTACTCAATAATCCTTGAATAATTGAAAGAATTCTTCAACACAACTGTTTCTCCAAAAAGCACTCTCAAACAGTACCCAAGTCTTCTGTGCTACTCTTGAGCCCTTACCATCTTTCAACAATATCAAGTAGATAGAGCACACCGCATAATAATCTGACTCTCTCGTTGTTGACAAATATGCTCATATCGTGCCCGTGAGTGAACAGTATGGTTCTTTGTATCTTTTAGTCATTAACATTCATTAG
The DNA here is from genome assembly GCF_025177605.1 of Cucumis melo. Taxonomy (NCBI): domain Eukaryota; kingdom Viridiplantae; phylum Streptophyta; class Magnoliopsida; order Cucurbitales; family Cucurbitaceae; genus Cucumis; species Cucumis melo. The sequence goes on from NC_066865.1 coordinate 23,770,497, forward strand.
CAGCCTATAAAAGAGATCATTAACATGTATTAGGTTGGTTGTTCTACGTGAGTATTTTTGGTACCTGAACAGTATGATTCTTTGTGTCTCTTTGGTCAAGATTAACATTTTTTAGGAGCCTATAACACAGATTATTGACACGAATTAGTTCAAAGCATAGTTGGTTGCCTTGCCTAAATCCCTTGTACACATTGAAAAATCTAATAATTTGAGTTAACAGTGAGAGCTTGAACTTACTTTACTTCAGTTTGTCATGCGACAAACTCTTTGTTTTTGTTCTTTTTATAAATATTTTGAGTTTTTATTTTTTTATTTTTTATTGAAGTGGGCTGCACAAAATTAGTAGGTGTAGTCTATTATGATGTGCCCAAATGTTACTCTTTTTATTTTTGGCTTGTAAATGGAATATTGTCAGCAATCATAGGGTTGATGGGTAAACGATGGTTAACTTACTGAGGAACGTGAGTCCATAATATTGCAATATTGTCAATTGGTGCCAAGATACCCTCTATAGTTTACAGATCAAAACCAAAACTTGGCGCTTTGAAACATTAATAACAATGGGTTTTGTCCAAGATTCATATAATCTCAAATACCCCTTTTATCATATAATTTAAATATTTACGAATTTTCAATTTTTGTGTTGATCATGGTGGTGCAGCTGTGGCAATTGGAAACCCTTTTGCTACAAAAGGATACGTATCTGAACTACAGTCAAGCCCTCAGCTATACTAGCCAAGCATTGAGCCAGAACATACAGGGACTAAGGAACAAAAGCCCCATAACAAGGATAAGAACAAAACTGCTCTACTATTTGCAGGAGAATTGGAGGAGAATATGGGTGCTAACGTTATGGATCATGATATTGGTTGGGCTTTTCACGTGGAAGTTCTTCCAGTACAAGCATAAGCAAGCCTACAACGTCATGGGTTACTGTCTCCTAACGGCTAAGGGTGCGGCTGAGACCCTGAAGTTCAACATGGCTATCATTTTGCTGCCCGTATGTAGAAATACCATCACTTGGATAAGGTCGACCAGGCTGGGATTTTTTGTACCATTCGACGACAATATCAATTTTCATAAGGTACACACTAACCAGATTCCTCACTTATAAACTCCCTCACAATTACTTGGCTTTATTCAGGAAGACTTTTAGTATAGTGGTCACCCTCGTGTGTTTCTTGAATCAAGCATTATTATTTAACCATGCATAGTCACTCATCTTACCCCAACTACCCTATGACGATAGAAAAACTCAAAAAATATTTTACAAAGGAAGAGTTTGACACGTGAAAAACTAGTTTGATGATAGAGTAGGTTGAAAAATGAGTCTTTTTACTAGTTTTCAAGGGATAACGACGAAGTGACTACAGAAAGTAAATCGGGAGGGGAATAGTGAATGTAATTTTTGGATGTCCTGAATTTAGCTTGTCTTAGGAGCCCGAGTACGTAAAATATATAATATCAAGTATGTGAAATTTCTAAATTCGATTTTGTACCTTGCAGACGATTGCCGCAGCTATTGTAGTTGGTGTCATTCTCCATGTAGGGAACCACCTTGCCTGTGATTTTCCAAGACTCGTACAGTCAACAGATGAAAACTATAATTATGTGAAGGGTTACTTCGGACCAGACAAGCCTACCTACCTAGACTTGGTTAAGGGATGGGAAGGTGTGACTGGTATACTAATGGTCATCTTGATGGCAGTAGCATTCACTCTAGCTACCCGATGGTTCAGGAGGAGCCTGATTAAGCTGCCCAAGCCGTTTGATAGACTGACGGGTTTCAATGCCTTCTGGTATTCACACCACCTGTTTTTCATTGTTTACGTCTTGCTCGTCATCCATGGCATATTCCTCTACCTCGAACACAGATGGTACCGTAAGACAGTAAGTATGAATGATACTTTCCTTCTAATACTTTGTTTACTGATTGAACAGGGAACTTATTTTTTTGCACCAACTAGAAATGTTTGCTGAGGCTATCGCTTTATTGCATGCAGACTTGGATGTATCTTGCTGTCCCAGTTTTACTATATGCTGGGGAAAGGACCCTTAGATTCTTCCGCTCAGGCTTTTACAGCGTTCGACTCCTTAAGGTTTCTATACTTACTGCCACTGCCACAGCCACAGCCACATAATCTCTTTCACTCTGATTTCATGTCTAACTAATCAGGACTAGAGTTCAAATTCTTTGCCTTCCAATCGTTTCATTTTTCTGCATATCTAGGTTGCTATTTACCCGGGAAATGTTCTTGCATTACAAATGTCTAAACCTCCTCAGTTCCGTTATAAGAGTGGGCAGTACATGTTTGTCCAATGCCCCGCTGTCTCTCCATTTGAATGGTAAATACTATTATAACTCTTGTGAAATATAATCTCGTAAAGAAAAGTCCTGTTAATTTCATCTTTGCGCTTGCATTTCTCTTTTGTATATTTTTAACGAATGAACTTCACTGTAACTCAATTGCCTGCTTCTATGAGTTATCAAACTTGTGAAGCGACTGATTCGATAGTTAAATCCAACTTAGTATTCATGTCCAATTGTCCATTATGCTCTGTCTAGTTCTTCACGAGCTTGTCACTACTTTTCAAGAATCCATTAATAAGACTTAACGTGCTATGGTGCCTATTGTCTTTGCATGCAGGCATCCGTTTTCGATTACTTCTGCTCCAGGGGATGACTATCTGAGTGTTCATATACGGCAGCTGGGTGATTGGACACAAGAGTTAAAGAGGGTATTTGCTGAAGCTTGTGAGCCACCAGTTGCTGGGAAGAGTGGGTTGCTCAGGGCTGATGAAACTACCAAAAAATGGTTTGTACATCTTAGAACTTCTTTCTTTCCGAATTCTGGTCCCATCTCTGTGGCATTTTCTTAATGAATCCCATTTCTTATGCAATGCTTTGCAGTTTGCCGAAGCTCTTAATAGATGGACCTTATGGTGCACCTGCACAAGACTACAGAAATTATGATGTTCTATTACTTGTTGGTCTTGGTATTGGAGCAACACCTTTCATTAGCATTTTGAAAGATTTGCTTAACAACATTGTCAAAATGGAGGAGCAGGCAGTAAGTGCCTGCATGCATCACTTGATCATTCTGATTTTTCATCTATTAATGCCTATTTAAGTAACCAAACCTTTGTTCATAGTTTTATGCGTAAACATTTTTCTAGTCAAATTTTCCTCTCCCTTTGAAACTTATCATTCATACGATAATATTTGAGCTTTCCCTTCCTCAGGATTCAATAGCAGATGGCGGTAAAGAGTCAGACCTCAGTTTTGGAAGCACGGATTCTTCCTCGTCTGCTAGGGTTTCTCCCAAGCGAAAGAAGATTCTGAAGACAACTAATGCTTACTTTTACTGGGTAACTAGGGAGCAGGGATCGTTTGACTGGTTCAAAGGGGTCATGAATGAAGTCGCTGAGATGGATCAAAGGGTAATATTGAGTTTCAATCGGAATATCATGTCTACATGGATTCATTTTTTAACTTCGTGACTTGAAACTCAGGGTGTCATTGAGATGCACAACTACCTAACCAGTGTGTACGAAGAAGGAGACGCTAGATCAGCCCTCATTACGATGGTCCAAGCACTAAATCATGCAAAGAATGGAATGGATATTGTTTCTGGCACCAGGGTAAATTTCTACTGTTTAAGACTTAAGTCTGGCTTCTTAATTTCGGAGTACACCTTGTTTCTGGTACCATGTACCAATTAAGTTTCTTGATCTTTTCGTGTGAATTTCAAACAAATCAAAGGGTTCTTGCTCATTCATTTTTCTAAATGATAATAGCTAATTTCCCATCTTCATACTATCATTGAAATTGAATTGTTTCTTATTAAAAAACTTCCCAACTTCTGAAAAGCCCTTTACTTTCCATGATCAGGTAAGAACTCATTTTGCAAGGCCCAACTGGAAGAAAGTTTTCTCCAGAATTTGTTCGAAGCATTGTAGTGCCAAAATCGGTGAGTACGCTTCAAAAAATAAAAAGCAGGACAAACAACTGAATTTCCTTTATCTGATTCTTCTCGGTTTAACATTTGGGATCAGGAGTATTCTACTGTGGAGCACCAATACTTGCAAAAGAACTTAGCAACCTTTGCTATGAATTCAATCAAAAGGGCCCAACTAAGTTCGATTTTCACAAAGAACATTTCTGAGGAAATAGACTACGGTACACAAAAACCGACTCTTCTACCCCATATATTCCTAACTCCAACTTACTTCTCCCCGTATATTTGTTCTATACCTGGAAGGCCCCTTGCCACGAGTTAGAAATATCGTACTGTACAGTTTTGACAGGAAAGAAAACAGAAAAAAAAAAAAGCCTCCAAAAAAAAAAAAAAGAATACTTAGGAAAAGGAGAGTACATGTATAAAAATAATGAGACCTTAGGCATTTAGTACTTGGTACTACCGCGAAAATTCCTGGTGGTTGAAGAGACGAACCTTGGGTGGGAGTTGAAAATTATCATTGCCTTGTGGCCTGTCTATTAAAGTGATGGGAGGTAATGGACCTGTGATGTCATGTTGTTAGGAGTCCCAAATGTGGTACAGCTGCAATGAACTAGTTGGTTGATGATGACCCAATTGGAAAGTGATTTGGGTGGTGGACAATTTTGAAATACAGAAAGCTAGAATACTACTCTATATGTGGTGGGGAGTAGATTAGTATTTTGGGTATTCTCATCTGCTCAGCCTTTTCTTTTCTACCATGTTGTTTTGTTTTCTTTTCCAAACTAAGCTTATAAGCCTTTAGGAATCCATCTAGGTTGTCATTGCTGGCGCTGAGTTTCAGCTTTGATTCTATTTAATTTATTTAGAATAAAAACAGGGTTGTAATTTGTAAATGTAAATGGGTTATATTATATTTTGCTCATCAATCGGTGATTTTGTATCTATATCTATATATATGTATTATAGATACAATGTATTAGATATCTTGAAGTTTCATTTCAAAATGAATTGAAAATAAGATAAGTAATTCATCTATCTTATCAATGTTGTGAGATCTCCTTTGATTTTTTCAACGTGGGATCCTCAACATGGTTTTGGACAAATCCTAATTTTTGGCTTTGTATCGGATGACCGTTTAGATGTTATGAGCTCTAATTTCCTATTTAAAAGAATTCATAATTCTAAAATTATGAGGCATGTCGATCAATTGGGATCCTCAACACGATATAGGTACTTTCCATTTCTTTGCCTATGTTTTGGCCAAACCTGTAATAAAACTCTCCCCTACACTTCAAATTGATAATTTTGTCGAAGATTTTTTTTCCCTTTGGTCGGCACCAGAGGCAAGACTTGTTCTTTTAACATTTAGCTAATCCAACCGGCTTATATCAGCGGAAAATTGGTACAAAACCCCTTGCTTAGGTTGAAAAAGGATTTTCATAAAAGTCGTGGTGTTCAGACACTCGCAATGAAATTGGAATTCATTGGAATGTAATCCAAAATTTAGGTTTTGGATACAGTGTTTTGAGCTCAATTTGTAATATTAAACTTGTTTCGTTTCGATAGTTTTTAATTAAACACTTTTTCTATTGTGTTTATGTTCTACGATCTTATTTTTGTTTTGCCTTCTATTTGACATGCATTTCAACGTCCTCTGATTCTCATCGATTCTAATTTCATTCCATTTCCTTCAAATATCCCAAAGAATTTATTATCACCAACAAAGTCTAAGCTACAAATTCCCTGTAGCCTAACAGAAACTAGAAGAAAACAACAAAAAGAGGTTCCCTTGATCAAAAGGCACTTGGCAATATAGGCAAATATGTGTTTGACTGAAATTCAAAGAATAAAATCTAGGCTCCTTTAGTTAGAAATAAAAACAAACGCAAGAAAACTTAGCTGAACGAATCAAAGCTTGGATGAACAAGCCATCTTTTTCCTACAACTTTCCTCCGACCTTGATGGCACTAGGGTAGATTATGATATTTTTATAGGGATGACTTTTTGCCTTGCGTCGGAACCACTTACCAACGTTTTAAGTATTATTGTCTAAAGATGTCCTTCCATCCGTAATTTTTTCAAATATTGAATCGATGAGATAGAACCACTCAATTCTCATCTTTTGCAAGCATTTGCCTCCCCGATCTTATTGACTCCGATGCTCATCCCTTTCTTTTTCTTTTGGTAGCTCTATTTTGGAATTTTAAAAGACATTAGGATCGTTAGAAGGAATTGGTATGCAACGACATAGGCGAAGTTGAGTGGCAAGCACATGCGAAACATGAGAATTGTGATGGTCCAACTCCTTGGGTTGGGATGGGGGACGTCTCTAATGGAATACTACCTAAAATGTTTTTAAGTGGATTATGACGTAGTTAGTATAACGTTTTATTTAAAGAGGAGAGACATCGAATGTCAAAGACCTCGAAATAGGTTATCTGTACACAAATTTCATCCCTTTATTATTCTCCTTTGGAATCTATTGATTGTTTTTTTTTTTTCTTTTAAAAATAAAAATTATTTTCAAAAGAAATATATTAGACCAATATGAATGTAGAAACAAATAAGGTCCTAGAAAGAGCAGATAGACATTTTGTTCGAGGACCAATCACTCCAAGAAGCTCCTTTGATCCGTCATTAGGAAAAAGAGAAAAAGTTAAACCTCTATAGTAATTAAGGCATTTCTTTAAGGAAGCAATTTAACCAAATTATGGAAACAATAAATTTATTTATTTATTTTTGTTTCTTGTTAATATCTATCTGTTTACAGGGTTTTTAAAATCATAAATAAAATATCTTGTTATCATTATTACTTGCATACATACATAAGAAATATCTAAAAATTAAATATAACACAGTCTTTTTATTTTTTAAAACTCGTTCTCATCTAAAAATTTAATAAACAAGAAGGAACCAATTACAAAATACTCTTAAACACGTCTTTAACTTTTAAACAAAAATGAAAAAACAAACAAATAAAAACAAAGAAATAATTATCATAAACAGTTATATATAATAGTATGTCATTAGAAAATAGAGAATAGAAAATGAAAAACAACAAATAATAAACTAGAAACGAAAAGCGAATTTTTTTAAAATTTAAAAGAGATTAGTGGAAGACTTTGATTACATCACTTTTGATCATAAAAGAAAACCTTTGTAAATATAATAAAATAAATTAAAATATTTATAAAGTTTTAGTTTTAGATAAATATTAATATAGTTCTTAAAGTTATAATAAATTAATCTAGAACTAAAGAAGGAGGTCTTTTTATTATTATTTTTTAAAATGAGTATTAACATAAACATACGTGAATTTGATAACTTATTACAATTTGGAGTTCTGTGTTAGAAAAATAGAGCTGAAAAGATTGGAGTCATAGCAAGATCAAGAAAAATGAAGATTTCATTAATATTATATACTATATTAGAAACAGACAAAGACAAAGACTATTCTAATACTTTTAATCAGTCCAATAATAATACATGCCACATTTCAAGCTATGGTTCAAAACTGAGTCAAAAGTTTTGCATTTCTTATTAAAAATTAACACAACAGTATCTGAATTCCTCGAAAAAAATTAAAAGATGCAGAAACATAATGTGAACTACTTGATTCAAATTCATTAAAACCTTTTCTTAAATAAGCAAGTCATGAGGCAGTTCACTATTACGTTTATCTTCTTTATTAATTATAGCACACACGCTTACATTTGTGAGTTATATATATGTTTGTTTAAAACAGATCGAAATAGATATTCAGGAGGCATTTGGAGGCAAAAGGTTAGGCTATTAATAATATCCATTACTTTAAAATTTATTATTAAGGTATCATAGTTTTAAATTAAGAGCGATCATAATAGATCGAAAAATCGAGTCGACTAACTAAAACGAAATCCGTCGATTTTGAAAAGTATATTCAAGTATTAAAACGATCTGACTGATCGACTGATCATTACTCATCGATGTCGAGTTCAACTTCGACCGATCGATGATAGACCATAATTTTAGTAACGTAGACGACAGTAGGAGAGGTGTTGCTAAAACTATATTAATTTTAAAAGATATATATTAATTTAAAAAATTGCAACAGAAAAATAAATAAATAACTAGAAAAAGTGGTTTATTCACAAAAGAAAGTTGAGAAAAGAAGAAAAGGAAGTGATGAATACATTCATTCATGCATTCATTGACGAAGCAGTTTACAACAACAGAACGTGTGTAATTCAATAACCGCGTTTTGCTGATTTTTCCTAATTTAAGAAAAAACAGACTTCCCAATATCATAAAGTTTGAATTTTATCTTAGGGTCAAAACGTCTTTTCGCCATTTACTCACAGGTCAATTCAATCAGCCCAAGTGGCTTATGAGTTGGCCTCATTACGTGGCACTACATCAGGCCCTTGCCTGACACGTCGCCTCTTGATCTGGCACTTCTCTCTCCCGCCGCCGCCGCCGTTACCCGGTTTCCAACGACGGAGATTTGAGATATTTTGTAAAAGAAAATGACTTTTCCTTTTTCTTTAAGTTTCATGAGATGTATATATATATATATATATATATATGACATTTAAGAAAATTTAATGCTTTAAATTTAATTGTGTAGTCAGTTTCTATTAAACACCCAGATTTTGATAGGTTGAATTTGAAGGGAACAAGTTTCCTTTAAGATATTTTCATGTTTCCCTCTTCTTTTATTTTTCTCCAATGTGTATTCTTTTTAAACACATTCTTTTTTTTTTTTTGTTTTTTAAAATAATAAAAATATATACATTATCACTATTAGTATGTAAATCTTAGAAATAATTGTAATAAATAATTATAAAATCATTAGATCTATAAATATTATTTTGGAGTCTTAATTTTTTAAGTTTTATTTTCATTAGTTTATAATATTTTTAAACTCGATTTTTCACCTACAATTTTTAATATTATTTAATTAATTGCCTGTCACTATCTTTTTTTTTTATCACTTATTAAAAATAATAACATTAAACATTTATTTTATATTTATTCACTAAATACTTCCAAAATTTGATATTTTTTTCTTAATTTTTTTAATAGTCTAAAAAATATATTATTATTATTAGGGAAAAAAAGCTAAGAGGAAAAAGAAAAAAAAGTAGGAAAGAAGAGGAGAAGAAAAATGCAAGTTTTGCCTTTTCCTCCACTTTCCTCTCAATACACAAATCTTTGACCAACTCCCATGACTCCAAAAACCATTAAACATTCACAAATAAAAACTCAATACATGACTTGATTCATCATGGACTCATCTTTCTTTTTCTTTTTTTTTTTAAAAAAAAGTTATTAGTAATGCTCTAGTGAGATGAACTTTTCATAATATGATAACATAGTCTACGAAATATATTAGTATATCCTCAAATTATGAATTGGAGTAATAGACACTATGATAATAGTAGTTATTTTTCTACTAGTCCACTAACTAGTATTAAAAGATTGAGTTGTAATTTTAACTTTGATTCATTTTAGATTTGTATTTTTAAAATGTTTATTTTGATTTCTTTCAACTTTAGTTCATTTCGATCAATATACATTTAAAACGCTCTTTATGTATATTTTGAGAAAATGTCAACTTATACCAAAAGGATGGAGTTTAAGTCAAAGTAAATACTTTTAGTCCATAATTTTTTCTTCCAGAAATATATACCATATGTGTGATTATTACCATAAAATTAACACATCTTATACCTAAAATACAACTCAAATCAAATAAGGAAAATATACTTAGAAACTAAATAACACAATATTTCTCCTCAAGTTAGACCAAATAAAAAATACCCATCATGTTAAAAAGTTTTTTTTTTATATATATATATATTTGTTTATTTGTTTTATTAATTTTATTAAATTTATATATTTAAAAAATATTAGCACTTACCGGAAAATGTAAAAACAAAAAGCAGAGCCCCGCCGGCGCATTCCAAAACTGACCTCTCCGCTTCTCACGAATTTCCCAATTTCCCCCTTCACTCACTAACCGCTTTTTTCCACTTTCCCCTATAAATTCTCTCTTTCTCTCTCTCCCTTTCTCTCTAAAAAAAACCAAAAACCCTTTCTTCTTCTTCTTCTTCTTCTTCTTCTTTCTCTCTCCTCCGCCATGGGAGAAGACAGCCAGAGCTTTCCATTAGCCCACTACCAAGCTCACCACAAAACCGACGAAGAACAACAACTCGCTACCTTCAAAACTCTCCATAAAGAACGATCCAACAAATGCTTCATCTATATCTTCTCCACTTTCGTCTTCCTCAGCGTCGCTCTTCTAATCTTCGCTCTCATCGTCCTCCGCGTCAATTCCCCTTCCATCAACCTCTCTGCCGTTTCAATCCCTAAATTCTCCCTCTCTAACGCTAATAATTCCTCTTCTCCCAATTCTCTCGATCTCTCCTTCTCCGCTGTATTCACCGTCGATAATTCCAACTTCGGTCCTTTCAATTTCGACAACGGCACCGTTGGTCTTGTGTATGGTGGAATGATTTTCGGGGAAAGGAGTACTGGCGGTGGGAGAGCCGAGGCTAAGGGGAGTAAGAGGATGAATGTTACTGTGGAAGGTTCGGCGAAGAATGTCAGTGGTAGTAATGGGATTTTGAGTTTGAGTAGCTTTGTGAAATTGAGAGGGAGAGTTCGTTTGATTCATGTGTTTAGACGGAGAGTTTCGTCGGAAATTAGTTGTTCGATGAATTTGGATTTGAATACTCATCAAATTCAACATAATTGGGTTTGTGAGTAGTGATCATCTGAATCGAAATCCATCAACCCCATAGACGAACCCTAATTAGTTCATTTTTTTTATTTTTTATTTTTGAAATTAGTTTATTATTTTACCTTTTCGTTTTCCTTTTACAATTTTGTTGAGTTTCTTTCTTTTTCTGAATACGACGATGTAAACATACATATACATATACATATACATATCTTTGCCTAATTCTTTCCTCAATATATAATCATTCACTCTTTCTTTTCTTAGCAAAAATCAAACTTGCTTTAAGTCGAGCTAAAATTAGCTTTCAACATTTTGTTAATTTAAATATTTCATATTGGCTATAAATGTTATATTGAATATTCGATAACTTATGAACTATAAACAGAAGGAATTGGAGAGTTTCTTACTTGTTTGCTCAATTGCACACAAATAATTACATCATTTATTAACAAAATAAATGAAAAAAAGAAGCAATGCATTATTTTTTTTTCTTTTTACTTAGTATTAATTAGACTGTAAACATACTTTATAATTTTAATTCAATTTTAGGTGCATAAGAGGATATGCTCATCTTGAAAACACTCAAATATATTGCTCCAAAAAAAAAAAAGAAACGATTAATTGACACCAAAACACAGAATCAATTAAACCAACACCGAATAAGGGGTTTGATGTCTAAACTTTTGTGCCTAAGAGAGAGAGCCAAACCATCATCATTACTAAATAAATATAACCTAAAAATGAAGAAAGTATAAACCCACCAAATTCACTCTAAATTTTTAACACATTTAAAACCCATTAAAGACTCATCATTTAGGAGGGGAAAAAGTGGAATTAGCTTTGAAACCTCAAAAGAAAACGTTTCAAAACAAATAAAAATAAAAATTTCAAACCACCGTTTTTTTCTTTTTTTTTTTTTTTAATTTAATTTCAAATTTAAAAACACAAAATTTACCATTCCTTTTCACTTCTTTCTATAAAAACCTCTTCTCTTCATCCTCATCCAGCAGGAACCCATGGCGGCCGACAAAATTCCCGGTGACCGTCCGGCGGCACACCGATCAAGACGCAAATCATCAAAAAAATGCCTAAACGCCTTCTGCATTTGCCTCTTCGCCGCCGCCGCCACCGCTTGCATCGCTGCCCTGACCTTTGGCCTCGTCGTTCTCCGGGTGAAAACCCCGACAGTAAAATTAACCTCCGTCGCGGTAAAAAATCTCCACTACGGGTTCTCGCCGACGCCGTTCATGGAGGCGACATTAACCGGGGAAATAACAATGGAGAATCCGAATTACGGGGCGTTTGAGTACGAGGGAGTACGGAACGTGACGTTGATTTACTACGGCGTGGTGGTGGGAATAGGGGAGGTGAAAAGATTGAGTGTAAATGCGAAGAGTATTGAAAAAAGGAAGTTTATTGTAAAAGTGAAACCGAATTGGAGGTTTGTTAATGTGGATTATTTCAGCGATGATCTGGCTAGGTTGAAGACGATGAATATGAGTTGGAACGCCGAGTTCGAGGGAAAGATTTATTTATTGAAATTGTTTAAAGAAAAGAAGATTTCAGTGATGAAATGTAGTACGAGCTTGAATTTGACCTCCCATGGCGTCCAAAATCTTGCTTGCCTATAGACGAATTACCGGATCTTATTATTATTATTATTATTTTTCCACCAACATTTTCGGTTTTGTTTTGTGATTAATGACATTTATTTCTTCTTAAAATTATTTCAATTTGAGTCGTAAATCTAAATTATAATCAAAGAAGAAGCATGAAACCGGGCCAGTCCTCTCGTACTCATTGGGCCACTACATAAAAGCCCATTTGTAAATGCATTCTCTCCGGCCCACCGTTCTAAGCCCTTTGTTCTAACTAATACACACTTTGTTGCTTTATATTTTTAAATGAATTTTGAATTGAGTTCTTCACCAACTAACATACCAATATGCTTCGACTTACTATTGCATTTTGAGCAAATGATGATGAATTTTTTCTAACGTTAGTTTTCTTTTTTTTGGTAAAGAGTAGGGTGTTGTTTTTAGATGAATTGTAAGAAAGGGATTGATGGGAACAATTTGTAAGAATAAGTGAAATTTTTGTTCTTATTGATTTTAGGATTTGTTGGGTAACCAAAATTATGTTAGTTTCCATCCTCGTAGATAGCTCAATGCATTTTGTTTTGTCAACCGATGTCGCTAAATTCAATCTTGCAATATTTGGCCTCATTTAGTGTGACATGCCTTCCTATCATTTGACATAGTTTACCATTTGATTGCGATAATTTTTTAAAAATTTTTTCTCTTTATTTGAGAACACGTTTGCCAACTCAAATTTATCGACCTCTCATTCAAACATTCTCTCAAAAAGTTTCTTTCTAAATTTTTCTCTAAAAAATTCCACCAATTTCGTTTAGTCTCCTTCAAAACAATTTCTTATACCTAATTTTCTTTTCAAAAATCCCCTAATTTTCCAAATAACTTGCCAAACCAAACCATCACTAACAAATAATATAATAACCTTAATTATTAAGAATTCTCACTCCCACTTATAATCTATGGGCTCCAATCCTTAATTATGCAATTAGTAAATCTTGAAAATTTTCTCCCAAGAAATTTCCACTTTTGACTTGGTCTCTTTTCCTTCTACAAACATCTCTTACTCTTGTAGAGTCTTGAAAATACATTCTTTGTTTTCTTGGGGGATGTGGATTTACCTAAAAGCTATTTTCTAATCTAAGGGTCTAATATTTCTTTAATCTTTGCCTTCTTTTCTACCTGTTTTCTTTTGTTCCCTTTTTAACATGCACCTTTCAGATCGAATAAATTTGAAAACGAATCGAACCGTAATTCTATTAACACAAAATTTGTACTATCTATTTTGAAGACAATCGTTTTTCTTTCATAGTATATTGTCAAAGAAAATAATCTAATACTATCATAATAACAACTATTTTCATTCATTATTTGTTATTAAATAATTTTTTTAGTAGATTCCATGAAATATTTAAATGTTAATAATGTGATCATCGTAAATGAATGGATAGCATACTAAAGTAATTTTTTTTTATTATATGTATTTATATCCTTCTGCCTTTGGCCAAGTTGATGAAGCCAATCTTTAGTCAAACTTTTGCCCAAATCAACACGTATTTGTGAAACAAAAAAATTAATAACTAAAAGAACACTGACTTTTTATATTAGAAAGAGAGAGAGAGAAAAAAAAAGAAAAGAAAAAACTTAGGCTGACTTGTGCATTACGATAATGGAGTCTTCGTTCCCAAATGATCAAATTAAACCCCAACAATTATTAAATACTCAACACATCCCTTCTTTTGATGTCATTTGATCACCACAGCCATGGCTGATAAAGAGCAGGTCAAACCCTTGGCTTCCGCCACCGCCGAGCTCCGGAGTGACGACCATATCTTTCTTCCTCCTCCTCCCAAGCTCAATCTCTATAGAAACAAATATATCAAGTGCTGTGGCTGCTTCTCCGCTCTCCTCTTAATCCTTGCCGTCATCGGTATCGTCCTCGGCTTCACCGTCTTCCATATCAAAACCCCAGATATTAAAATTGACTCCCTCTCCTTCCCAAACGATACTTTGAGTTCGAGTAAGTTTGCAATGACTTTTGAAATAACGAAAAGTTCTCAAAATTGACCACGATGATATACATGAACGATTATTTCTCTTAAAAGTCATGCTAAACTCGTATTTTCTTTCGTCTTTTCTCAGATAGTGGGATAATTGTTGTGGCTAGCGTCTCGGTGAGAAACCCTAATGTTGCGTCGTTCAAATACTCGAAAGCCTCGACCAAGATTTACTACCACAATAAGGTCATCGGAGAGGGCGAGACACCGCCGGGGGAGGTTAAGGCGAAAGACACGCTAAAGATGAATGTGACGGTAAAGATTGAACCTTGGAAGATCGACGATGCTTCGAGTTTGATAAAGGATTGGAATTCAGGAGCTTTGAGTATAAGTAGCTACACGGAAATTCCTGGAAGAGTAAAATTACTTGGCGCCATCAAGAAAAACTATTTGGTGAAAATAAGCTGTTCATTGACTTACAATTCAAAAAGCAAGACGATTCAAAGACAAGATTGTGATCAACGTGTAAGAATCTCTGTTTAATATAAAGGTGAAATCTTATTCATAAGTTCGTTCGTTCGATGTGACTAACAAATTTACATCCTAGGTTTACGAGATATTTAAACGTATATTCATGTTATAATAGGTATGCTAAAACTTTTTTTTAGTAGAATATTAGGATTTATTATTCATTTTGTGGATCATATTAATTTCTTTCTTTCTTTGAGTAAAAATTATGAAATTACGTTGTAAAGTTATGAAATTGTTCAATTTGGACATATTTCCCAAGTTACTTTTTTTTTTGTTCCTTATTATAAATAATAATTGCAAAGCTTTATAATTATTAAAATTTATTGATGAGTTGAAGCTAATGTTATGATCACAATGATTTTGTGTTATATATGCTATTTGTGTTCAATAACAATTCTTTTGTGATTTACAGTATTATTATAAAGATATTTAGAGTTTTCTATAGTGAAGTTTGAAAAACAAAAACAATTTTGGATATGACTTTACAAAGCCTTTATTATTTATATATTTAAATGCGTATGAATTATAAAATAAAGAATTAAATTAATGTTAAATGTCAATTGAATTGATGATGAATGATGAATTTTTTTTTTAAAATAAAAAAGTACTAATATAACGTTACCTAACAAAATGTTAATTTTAATAAAAAAAACATTAAGAAAAAAACTGACTAACGATAAACTAGAGATTACTAAATTAAACTAAAATTAATTATTTTAAAAAATAAATTAAAGTAAATAAATAAATGGATTTAGATAATCGCCGAAAAACTCGAAACTTTGATGAGTTTTATTATACCAACTTGTTGATTGCAAAATAATAATAAATCTAATTAAGTTTTGCAATTTAGATGTTTCAAGCCAATATTGTACTAAAAAATTTCATTGATATTTAGTCTTTCAACAAATTAAACAAAACCAAATCAATCATATACTGTATTTTTTCTCTTAAATATTAAAATTAAAGCAAGTCAAAAGTTATCCAAAAAGAGAGAAAAAAAGGAAAAAAAAAAAAAAAAAGAATTTTGTTTGAAGCAACGAATGATAGACCAATTGATTAATTATTTAAGTGTATGAGTGGGAACATTACATTATAGACTTTAATAAAAGATATATATATATATATATATAAACCAAACTACATGTCGAATTGTGTTTACCATTAAAAAGACAAAGCCGTCTCAATTTAATTATTATTTATGTGAATAATTCAACTTTTGTATAAAAAAAAACTAAAATGGAATTTTTAGAATATTTGTATTATCCTAAAGGAATGAAAAACTTTCTTTGGATGGAAGTCTCAAAATGTGGGATTGAATACTTCAAACTAATGAATTTATTTGGTAGTTGAATATATAGACATTCAAATGGGGTGAATTTATCTTCCTTTAGTTTTTCTTTTAAAATAAAAAATATAATAATTTAATACCTAAAGAAGCTTTTTTACCCGAAGCGTCCAATCCTCTAGAAAGGTTTAAAGAAAGGAGACGTAGTTCACGAAGTTGAGAATGGAGAGATTTTTTTTTTTCGTGTAACGAATTTTTCAAAATGATTTTCTTTTTAACAAAAAAAAAATCTTCAAAAGTCTAATTTTTTTGTTTTGCTCTTAATAAATGAAAGTAAGAAGCTTCCAAGGAAAAATAAGGTATATTTGATATATATAATACTATATATTTTAATAAATTCTAGAAATAAATCAACGTATATTTGGTAAACACAGGAATAATACAATTTGTACAATATATTATCATTTTTATATTTGTGAATATACAAAAACATATTCACATTTTACGGTGATTGATGTTCTAACTAAAAATATTGAAAGAAAATAAATGAAATATTCTATTAGATTCAACTAAATCTTGACCTGATCACAATCTTTTTCTTCGTCAAATACTCCTTTTGGTTTTATGAACTTTGATAGTTAATTTGATAGTATGAAATTTCGTCCAAAAACTAATTAGAAATGTGAGACGCACCTCATTTGTCTTATAAAAGAGTGATTATATTATAATAGTCTTGGGTGATTTTTATCTCAAACGACTTTCCTAATTTCTTTTTTAATTTTAAATTTTCTTAGAGTCTATATATATTGAAAATCTAAATTAATAATTTGAAATAGCGTCGAAGTGTTGAGTACTAAAAAAGACAAACACCACATTACACGTAACAAAGTTCATTTTCATGTTTGAAAGAGTCCTTTGACTATAACACTAAACTAAATATTATATATTAATCAAGAAGAAATAAGTTCTAAAATGTTCAATACTTTACCCTAATTGCTTACTAAATCAATATATATATATTTATTGTTGTTTGTTGTTGGTATTATATCTTTGTATTTTTGTTTAAATATTCATCTTGTTTTGCAACATTACTTATTTATGTTGTTCTTCGAACAAAAAAAGGAGGAGAAGAAGAAGAACTTGTTTTAGACATTTTGAACTATATTCTTATTATATTCTTCAACTTTAAATTAGGATTTTTATGTTATAAAAGTAATAACTGATATATCTCTGATTCAAGATAAATTAATTAAATTACAACTTCAATTACAAGATAAATTAATTAAACTACAACTTCAATTACAAGATAAATTAATTAAACTACAACTTCAATTACAAGATAAATTAATTAAATTACAACTTCAATTAGTTTTGGATCCAAGAACTTGAGGGTGTGTTAAGGATATGTTAATCTAGTTTAGGTATTTATTAAGTATGTCAATTAATCACTCAATCTTTAGTACTTTGTTTAAAAGGTTAAAACTTTAATGGCGCTGAACTTAAAATAATACTTTGAAAGAATTTTATCAATAAACTTACAAGTTAAGAGTTAGAAGAAAAAACTAGAAAACAGAATTCTATAGATAGAATGGGGTAAAAGAAGCAAAGAATTAGAATTTTTTTTTTGCCAATATGAAATAATATATTTATTCTCCCAAATAATAATTTTATTTAAATATCAAAATTGTTTGTATATGGAACAAATAAAACAGGAGAAACATAGCAAGAAATGTTATAGCAATTGAAGCTTCTACCAAAGTCAATATTTTAATATCTACTTTGAGAGATGAAAGAATTAGCTCCAAAATATTTTATCTAAAAATAAGAAATAATTAAAGAAAGGAAATTGATTTTATGTTGGTTGGAATTTTGATTGAGACGTAGAACGATAGCATTAATTCTTTAGCAAAGTATATCGATATTCAACAAAAAACAATTGGAAACATATACTATGCACTAAATTTAAGCTTCTTAATATAGAAAAAGGTATGACAATTGAGTTGTAAAATAACAACAAAACTTCCAACAAATTTCAACCTACATAGAAGAGTGTATATATAAGGCAATGTAGGCTATGTTTCTCTCATCACAATCACAATCCCAAAAGAAAGAGAAAGAAAAAGAAAAAA
The DNA here is from genome assembly GCF_025177605.1 of Cucumis melo. Classification (NCBI taxonomy): domain Eukaryota; kingdom Viridiplantae; phylum Streptophyta; class Magnoliopsida; order Cucurbitales; family Cucurbitaceae; genus Cucumis; species Cucumis melo. The sequence continues at coordinate 23,788,717 of NC_066865.1, forward strand.
AATATCATTTGACAAAAAGATAGAGAAAATGAGAACTTTTCTAACCATTCTCCTTCTCGCCTTAGTATTTGTGTTCTCACCTCTTTCTGCTAATTCATTACCATTATCAACACGAGGAAGGTGGATCATTGATTCGCAAACAGGTCGTCGAGTGAAACTTGTGTGTATGAATTGGCCTTCCCACACACAGAGCATGTTGATAGAAGGCCTCAACCATAGGCCATTAAAAGACCTAGCAGACGAGGCAATCAAGCTAAGATTTAATTGTGTACGACTCACATATGCAACTCATATGTTCACTCGTTATGCAAATAGGACAATTGAAGAAAACTTTGATCTTCTTGATTTAAAACAAGCAAAAGCTGGATTGGCTCAATATAATCCTTTTGTGTTGAATAAGACTATTGCTGAAGCATATGAAGCTGTTGTTGATGTGTTGGGGGCGAGTGGTTTAATGGTCATCGCTGACAATCACATAAGCCAACCAAGATGGTGTTGCTCTCTTGATGATGGCAATGGCTTCTTCGGAAACAATAATTTTGACCCCCAAGAATGGCTACAAGGGCTTAGCTTAGTTGCTCAACGCTTTCGCAACAAATCGACGGTATGCAATTCAAACATGAGATTTTCTTATATTCTTAAAACTAAACTCAAACTTTTAAGTACTTGTATAATATTTCATTAACAAATTTTTTTAATGGTTGTTTAGGTGGTAGGAATGAGTTTACGAAATGAGATACGTGGCTTTATGGAAAATGCAAATGATTGGAACAAATATATAACTCAAGGGGTAACCACGATTCATAACATAAATTCGGAAGTTTTAGTGATTGTTTCGGGGTTAAATTATGACAACGATCTCCGATGCTTAAAGGAAAAGCCTTTGAATGTTGGCACCTTAGACAATAAGTTGGTTTTCGAGGTACACTTGTATTCTTTTAGTGGAGATTCCGAGAGCAAGTTTGTAAACCAACCATTGAACGATATATGTGCAAATATTATGAATGGATTTATAGATCATGCTGGGTTTGTAATGCAAGGATCAAACCCGTTTCCGTTATTTGTTAGTGAATATGGATATGACCAAAGAGAAGTTAACGATGCTGAAAATCGATTCATGAGTTGTTTCACTGCCCAACTTGTACTAAGAGATTTGGATTGGGCATTGTGGGCTTGGCAAGGTAGCTATTATTTTAGAGAAGGCCAAGCAGAGCCTGGAGAAAGTTTTGGGGTGCTCGACTCTAATTGGACTCAAGTTAAAAACCCTAACTTTGCAAAGAAGTTTCAACTATTGCAGACCATGTTGCAAGGTAACTATATCAATGATTATTATAAGTACATGCAATGATCTATATATATCTATATAATATCAAGTAACAATATGTATATGCAGATCCAATTTCCAATACATCGTTCTCATATATTATATATCATCCACAAAGTGGCCAATGCATCCAAGTCTCTAACGACAACAAAGAAATTTTCCTCACCAATTGCTCCACCCCAACTCGATGGAGTCATAACAACGATGGGACTCCAATTAAGATGTCAAGCACTGGTTTATGCTTGAAAGCTAGTGGGGAAGGCCTTGAGGCATCTCTTTCAACTGATTGCTTAAGCCAACAAAGTGTTTGGAGTGCCATTTCGAACTCTAAACTTCATTTGGCCACCTTCACTCAAGGTGGAAAGAGCCTTTGTTTGCAAATTGATGGCTCCAGCTCTTCCAAAGTTGTGACCAGCTCTTGCATTTGCACCAATGGTGATCCAAATTGCCTCCAAGACACCCGAAGCCAATGGTTTGAACTTGTTGGAACCAACACTTTATGATAGTTGTCTTTGTACTTTTAAGATTTAAATTATATTTTGTATACATACCAATTCTAATTCAAATGTGATTGAATTTGTATTTGCACATATTAATTATATGGAAACTCCTTAAAATTTCTTCCACAGGATCCAAACAATTATTTGATGAACTCGCTAGAACCAACACATTATCTTGACTAATCACCATATTTAAAATATTAGATATATATGATTAGGGGTACAAGAATAACTCGAGCAACCCGACAACCTAGACTACCCAACCCATATTATATGGATTAGGTTTAGGGTGAGGTTGGGTTAGTTTAAAATGTGGGTTAAGTTGAGTTAAAAATTTTGATTTTTTTCGGGTTGGGTTGGGTTGAAGGTTGGAGGGTTCAAAAATTCGGGTCAACCCAACCTAACCCGAATTAATGTAATAAATAAATAAATATTGTATTTCATTATTATTTATTTATTTAATAAAAGTTAAACAATCTTGACTTTCGAAAGTTTTTTTTTTTTGGCTTAACTTGATGCAAAATATTTACGATTTACGGTTGATGATTTCCATTTACAAACATTAAAATTTAGAAACGAAAAAATAAAATAAAAATAATACAACCCGACAACCAAACCCATATTTTACTGGTTAGGTTGGGTTGACAACTTAATTCGGGTTATTTGCTAATACTCCTAGGGTACGAGTATTAGATTATTTATTGTTTTTGTTACCTATCTAAAGAAGTTTTTCTATTCGAAGCGTCTAATCCCCTGTTTTTAGAGGTCGAAAGAAACGAAAAATAATTTTCTTTTTAAATTCTATAAAGGACAAAAAAAATTCTTCATAAGTCTAAAATTTTTTGCTCTTGTAAATGAAAGTAAGAAGCTTCAAGGAAAAATAAGGTATATTTGATATATATAATACTATATATTTTAATAAATTCTAGAAATAAATCAACATATATTTGATTAGCACATGAACAATACAATCTGTACAATGTATAAAAAAAAACACATGGTATATTTGATGTATATTCACATTTTACACTATATATTAATGTGATTTGATTTTCAGCTTGCAATATTCTAAAGTGAAGGAAATGTTAATTTAACTAAAATTTCCATCTATCTTCATTCGTAGGATTTTTAGTATGACCCCTCAAGAGATGATGTCCGTTGAATTCAACTAATCTTGACCTGATCATAATTTTTCTTTTTTCAAATATTCATTCGGGTTTTATGAACTTTACTAGCTAATTTGATAATATGAGGTTCTATCTGGAAATTAATTAGAAAGGTGAGTCGCAACTCATCTATCTTATAAAGAAGTGATTATTAGTCTTGGACCGGATAATCTTTACCTCAAAACAGCTTTTTTATTATTATTTTTTAAATTTTCAATTTTCTTAAGAGTATATATATATATATATTGAAAACCTAAATTAATAATTTGAAATTGCGTCGGAGCGTAGAGTACTAAAAAGGACAAACACCACATTACATGATTTGTTTAAAAGAGTCCTTCTACTATAACACTAAACTAAATATTATATATTAATTAAGAAGAAATAAGTTCTAAAATGTTCAATATTTTACCTTAATATTGATCACTAAATCAATTTTGTCTAGAAAGAAGAAATTAAAAGAAGGAAGAAACTGATTTTGTTGGTTGGAATTTTGATTGAGACGTTGATCAATAGCATTAATTTGTTAGCAAACTTTATCGATATTCAACAAAAAAAAAAAAAAGGGAAAGGACACGTATTATGTACTAAATTTAAGCTTCTTAATATAGAAAAAGGTATGACAATTAAGTTGTAAAATAACAACAAAACTTCCAACAAATTTCAACCTACATAGAAGAGTGTATATATAAGGCAATGTAGGCTATGTTTCTCTCATCACAATCACAATCCCAAAAGAAAGAGAAAGAAAAAGAAAAAAAATATCATTTGACAAAAAGATAGAGAAAATGAGAACTTTTCTAGTCATTCTCCTTCTGGCCTTAGTATTTGTGTTCTCACCTCTTTTTGCCAATTCATTACCGTTATCAACACGAGGAAGGTGGATCATTGATTCGCAAACAGGTCGTCGAGTGAAACTTGTGTGTATGAATTGGCCTTCCCACACACAGAGCATGTTGATAGAAGGCCTCAACCATAGGCCGTTAAAAGACCTAGCAGACCAGGCAATCAAGCTAAGATTTAATTGTGTACGACTCACATACGCAACTCATATGTTCACTCGCTATGCAAATAGGACAATTGAAGAAAACTTTGATCTTCTTGATTTAAAACAAGCAAAAGCTGGATTGGCTCAATATAATCCTTTTGTGTTGAATAAGACTATTGCTGAAGCATATGAAGCTGTTGTTGATATATTGGGGGCGAGTGGTTTAATGGTCATCGCTGACAATCACATAAGCCAACCAAGATGGTGTTGCTCTCTTGACGATGGCAATGGCTTCTTCGGAAACAATAATTTTGACCCCCAAGAATGGCTACAAGGACTTAGCTTAGTTGCTCAACGCTTTCGCAATAAATCAACGGTATGGAATTCAGACCTGAGATTTTCTTAGATTCTTAAAACTAAACTCAAATTTTTAAGTACTTGTATAATATTTCATTAACAATTTTTTTTAATGGTTGTTTAGGTGGTAGGAATGAGTTTACGAAATGAGATACGTGGCTTTATGGAAAATGCAAATGATTGGAACAAATATATAACTCAAGGGGTAACCACGATTCATAACATAAATTCGGAAGTTTTAGTGATTGTTTCGGGGTTAAATTATGACAACGATCTCCGATGCTTAAAGGAAAAGCCTTTGAATGTTGGCACCTTAGACAATAAGTTGGTTTTCGAGGTACACTTGTATTCTTTTAGTGGAGATTCCGAGAGCAAGTTTGTAAAACAACCATTGAACAATATATGTGCAAATATTATGAATGGATTTATAGATCATGCTGGGTTTGTAATGCAAGGATCAAACCCGTTTCCATTATTTGTTAGTGAATTTGGGTATGATCAGAGAGAAGTTAATGATGCTGAAAACCGATTCATGAGTTGTTTCACAGCCCATCTTGCACTAAGAGATTTGGATTGGGCATTGTGGGCTTGGCAAGGTAGCTATTATTTTAGAGAAGGCCAAGCAGAGCCTGGAGAAAGTTTCGGAGTGCTCGACTCTAATTGGACTCAAGTTAAAAACCCTAACTTTGCAAAGAAGTTTCAACTATTGCAGACCATGTTGCAAGGTAACTATATCAATGATTATTATAAGTACATGCAATGATCTATATCTATATAATATCAAGTAACAATATGTATATGCAGATCCAAATTCCAATGCATCATTCTCGTATGTTATATATCATCCACAAAGTAGCCAATGCATCCAAGTCTCTAATGACAACAAAGAAATTTTCCTCACCGATTGCTCCAGTACACCAACTCGATGGAGTCATATCAACGATAATACTCCAATTAAGATGTCAAGCACTGGTTTATGTTTGAAGGCTAGTGGGGAAGGCCTCGAGGCATCTCTTTCAACTGATTGCTTAAGCCAACAAAGTGTTTGGAGTGCCATTTCAAACTCTAAACTTCATTTGGCCACCATCAGTCAAGGTGGAAAGAGCCTTTGTTTGCAAATTGATAGCTCCAACCCTTCAAAAGTTGTGACCAACTCTTGCATTTGCACCGATGGTGATCCAAATTGCCTCCAAGACACCCGAAGCCAATGGTTTGAACTTGTTGGAACCAACACTTTATGATAATTGTCGTTGTACTTTTAAGATTTAAACTATATGTTGTATATGTACCAATTCTAATTCAAATGTGATTGAATTTGTATTTGTACAATATTAAATAAATGAAAACTCCTTAAAATTTCTTCCAAAAGATCCAAAGTCAATGATTTGATGTATTTGCTAGAACCAACACATTTTAACTGATCACCATATTTAAAAAATCAGATATATAAGACAAACATTCCAATCATTTACGATTATTTTAGAGACAATCTTTACTAATTTCGTTCTAGAAATATGTTATCTCCTATATAAATTAACACTTTTTTAATTTGATAACACCCCACTTTTTTGTATTTAGATTTTTATAAATCATAGTTTGATCAGATTGTGTATGTATGTGTATATATATATAGAATATAAGTTTTAGGTTTAAATATAAATGTATGGTCCTCTACTTTTAGTATTAGTTAAATAAGTAGGTTTTTATACTTAAGATTTTGGTTCATTTTAGTCTATATTTTCAAAATATCAATAATAATAAAATGACACAAATAGTGAGAAAATTTTCTTTTTTCCTTAATATAGCTTAGCTAGAAGGTTATGTTTTTGTAGGGTGTTTTAAATACAAGCACATATATATACACAATAGAATAGTAACTTGTGTACTTTCTTTTTAAATACACAAGTCAATGTAAACCATCAAACGTACATCTCAATTAATTGACGTCCAAAATTGTAATTATTTATCTATTTGTTACACATCAACATTTTCATGAAGGCCAAATAAGAAGTTTAGACCTATATATATATATATATATATATATATATATATATATATATATATATATATATATATATGAATTAAGAAACAATATACGTGGCTATTACCCAAGGAATTATATTAAACCTACAACATTACTATTATGTTTCGAGAATAATATATTTTAATAAAAAAGTTTATGTTATAATATTAATAATATATTCAACAGAAACATGTGGAGATCAATTTAAATCTAAGCAGATCGCCAAGTAAGAAAAATGCAGCTATCTATAAAATGAAAGAAAAAAAGGGTTTGATTATGTAAGTCAATCTCATATGGAAACTATAACAATGGTGCCTTTATGGGTGATTTGTTTCGGGTTTATCTGAGTCCAACCAAAATTTAGATTTGAGTTTCTGAAATCATCAAAATTAAATGAGTCGAGACGTGCACTTGAAATGACTGTAAATCAAATAAATAAATAAAATGTAAGAATTTCTTTTCATGATGGATTTCATCTACCTGCTTCACTTTCTAAACCGGATCTAATCCCCCAAGAAAAAGATAAAGCAATCTCAATTAATTCTTGTTTTTTCTGTTAGTTCAAATTTAAAAATAATATATTATGTAATTGTACCTATGGAGGAAGATCAAACTCTGAGTCATTCTTTGTTTCAGTTACAAAATTTTAATCATAGCAGAAAGCAAGAAGATACCCCAATAAAATATCTTAACAGCAAAACAGATTAAAATGAGCCAAAGTGATATCTTCCATCCTTGAACTTCTGAGGTTTGATTTCTCATCCCATAATTATTGAAGGAAAATAAATATTTATAATGAATTCTTATTAATATTATTTGTAACAAAATGGAGAAAATCCAAACAGAACAACAGTATCAAATTGACCTTCTAATAATGAAGTAAAAAGAAAAAAAAAATCTCTTTCTCCTCTTTATAAATCCTATAAATAGGAGTATACAGCCTTCATATTCTATTCATCTCATTTCTCCAACCACTAAAATGGCTAAAGCTTTCTCTCTAATTTCTTTATTGTTTCTGTCTTTGTTGGTTCTTTCACAATCCTTACCTCTTTCCACAAGAGGAAGATGGATTGTAGACTCTAAAACAGGCCAGCGTGTGAAGCTGAGTTGTGTCAATTTGGTATCTCATGCACAATCTATGGTGGCACAAGGCCTTGACAAACGACCATTGAAGGATTTAGCTAATGAGATCGTCAGCCGCGATTACAACTGCGTGCGCTTGACTTGGTCGGTCTACATGTTCACTCGTCACCCCTTCGAGACCATAGGTGACGTCCTCGACGGTCTCGACATCAACAAAGTAAAAAACGGAGTCAAAAAACACAACCCTCAGATATTGAACATGACGGTTACAAGTGCATTCAAAACTGTCGTTGATGGATTGGGCAATGCCGGCCTCATGGTCATTATGGACAATCACATAAGCCAACCGAGATGGTGTTGTTCTCTCCACGATGGAAATGGCTTCTTTGGAGACCGCAATTTCAAGCCTATTGAATGGCTTAGAGGCTTGGCCTTTGTTGCTAGACATTTCAGTTGGCATCCTAAAGTAAGTTTTTTTTTTTTTTTAATTTTTAATTACTGTTCTTTTTAAGTTATTTTACATGTATGTGTTGTTTTGTGTGCATAGGTGGTAGGAATGAGCCTAAGAAATGAACTTCGAGGGTCGAACAATGTTGACGTATGGCGAAAATATGTGAAACAAGGAAGTCACTTGATTCATAGAATAAATCCTAGACTTCTCGTAGTGATTTCAGGTCTAAACTACGATAACGATCTAAGTTACCTAAAGAAAAAGCCATTAGGATACAACTTACACAACAAAGTAGTGTTGGAGGCACATTTATACTCATTCAGTGGGGAACCTGAAAGCAAGTTTGTGAAGAAGCCATTAAACATAGCATGCAATCAAGTGATGGATAAATTCGAGAGAGAAGCTGGATTTGTGGTGGACATGAAGAATCCATATCCATTGTTTCTTAGTGAATTTGGATACGATCTAAGGGGTGTTAACAAGGCTCAAAATAGGTTCATGAGTTGTTTTCTGGCTCGCATTATTGGCAAGGATATTGAATGGGCTTATTGGGCTTTCCAAGGATCTTATATGTATAGGCAAGGCCAACAAGATGTTGATGAAAGTTTTGGTATCATGGATAGCACTTGGACTAAAGATCGAAGCCCTCGTCTCCAACAAATGCTTAAACTTGCCAAAAGAATCAACCAAGGTTACGTTTCTTATCTAACTCTAACGCCAACTCCAATCCTAACCCTAACCCTAAACTCTAACTTTTCTTTTTCTTTGTTGAACAGATCCAAACTCGAAAGCACCACTGTCCTACATAATGCTACATCCAGTGTCAGGGCAATGTGTCCAACTAGATGGCAAAGGAGGAATTGAACTAGGTGATTGTGAGAAACCAACGTTGTGGGACCATACCGGAGATGGAAGTCCGATGAAGTTGTCGAACGGGCAGTGTTTGAAGTCGGCCGGAGATGGGAAGCCACCTGTGGTCTCGGCCGAATGCTCTGGTGACGGAAGCAGTTGGACGGTGGCTTCTAAGGCAAAGCTTCAACTGGCAACCAAAAGTGGGGGAGAAAAGATTTGCTTAGAGAAGGAATCTGATACTTCAATTGTTGTGAAGAAATGCATTTGCCTTAAAGATGAGTGGAATTGCTTCGATGATCCTCAGCCCCAGTGGTTCAAGCTTGTTCCAACAAACGTTGCTTAGTTTACTAATTAGTTTTATGTAGGAAATTAGATTTTTTTTTAAAAAAAAAAAAAAGTTAATAAGAATTAGTTTAAGAGATTTAGTTAATAATTTTTTTAAAAAAATATTTTTTTTAGGGATTTTGGCATGAAGCATGAAATTTTGTAAATGCCAAGGTTAGAGTCGAAGGTTGTCTGATATGTTATTAGTTAATGTGAAGATCTTATAAGATAATTTTGTGAATAACAAATTTTCTCATCCTTATTATGACTCCATTTCTATTTTTGAGAAAATGGTAATATATTGAACTAATCAAATTTGAAACTTTAGGTTAATAGAAACTTTGAAATTTAAAGAATAAAATTGAAAATTTGTTACTATTTTAAAAATGTTTTTGGGTTATAACTTCTCAGCGTAGTATTTTGGATCTAAATTACAATTAAATTTTGAAAGTTTAATTAACAAAAGTTTACGCTGGTTCCTAAAATTAAAATAATTACATCAATTTAGAATTAATTTATTTAACATTGTTTTCCTTTTTATTTTATTATTAATAATTATTTTGGTTGTCTCTTGAAACACCCCCAGAATATAAAAGAATTGACAAATGGGCCACATGCAGGGATGCATCTTGAAAAGGAAAATTAGAATTAAATTTGGTATACATACAATATGTCTGGAATAAATATTCCTAATTTAGTATCAAAATAACGAATAGAATATGATTCTCTAAGGTATGATATTCATTTTGTATTAGAAAAAGAACAAATAAACAATAATAGAGATATTGGAAATACTAATTTATTAGTTTATTTACACGTCCATAATGTATTGATTTTTCTAATTTTATGTAATGATGGTTTTATTTTTCTAAACATGTATTATTATCAGAAAAGTATCAACATACCCTCGTAAAAATTTTAAAAAATAAATAAATAAATAAAGAAGGTAGACCAACAATGAACAATTGCTTAATGTCTCTCTCTGATTTTAATTTTAAAAACACACACACACACATAGAAGTTGTCTCTAAAAATATTTTTACTAATAGAATTTTAATTTCAAATTCTTTTTTAAAAAACAGAAAATGAAAATTTATAAACCAAGCTTAATTTTAAAAATATCCTTTAATTTGGCAAAAAATACTCTCTCGAACGATAAAAAAAAAAATTCCAATTTTCCTTATTCCTTCAAAAAAAAGAAAAAGAAAAAGAAATTTCTACATAGAACTAATTAATAAACTAAGCAACATTTGTTGGAACAAGCTTGAACCACTGGGGCTGCGGATCATTAAAGCAATTCAACTCATCTTTGAGGCAAATGCATCTCTTCACAACAATTTTAGTATCAGATTTCTTCTCTAAACAAAAGTCTTCTCCACCACTTTTGGTGGCCAATTGAAGCTTAGCCTTTGAAGCCATCGTCCATTTGCTTTCCTCACCGGAGCATTCCGTCGAGACAACGGGCGGCTTCCCATCTCCAGCCGACTTCAAACATTGCCCGTTCGACAACAACTTCATCGAACTTCCATCTCCGCTGTAGGTCCACTGTGTCGGCGTCAAGCAATCGCCAAGTGCAATTCCTCCTCGACCATTTGATCTGATACATTGTCCCGATACTGGATGTAATATTATGTAGGACATTGATGCATTCGAATTTGGATCTACAAAAACAGGAAATTAAAGATTAATAGAAAAAAAAAAAGTAAAGAGAATATGAGATGAGGGTGAGTAGTAGGGTTGGAACAAACATAACCTTGGTTGATTCTTTTAGCAAGTTGAAGCATTTGATTGAGTTGAGGGTTTCGATCTTTAGTCCAAGTGCTATCCATGATGCCAAAAGCTTCATCTACACTTTCTTGACCTTGTCTATACATGTAAGTTCCTTGGAAAGCCCAATAAGCCCAATCAAGATCCTTGCCAACAATATGAGCCAAAAAGCAACTCATGAACCTGTTTTGAGCCTTGTTGTCACCTCTTAGATCATACCCAAATTCACTAAGCCACAATGGATATGGTTCATTCTCCATGTTCACCACAAATCCAGCTTCTCTCTCGAATTTCTCCTTCACTTGATTGCATACTACGTTTAATGGCTTCTTCACAAACTTGCTCTCGGGTAATTTCTCACTCCCACTGAAGGGGTATAAATGTGCCTCCAACACTACTTTATTGTGCAAGTTGTACCCTAATGGCTTTTCCTTTAGGAAGCTTAGATCGGTATCAAAAGTTACACCTGAAATTATTACTAGGAGATTCGGGTTTTTTGTGTGGATCAAATGGCTTCCATTGCTCACGTATTTGTACCAGTTGTCCATGTTTGTATATGGCCCTCGAAGTTCATTTCTTAGGCTCATCCCTATCACCTATACATACAAATTAAAATGAAAGAATTTAGAATATGAGACGCATAAGCAAATCAACATGTTGACCTTAAAAGAAAAACCAAACTCACTTGAGAATGCCCAGTGAAATTTCTAGCAACATAGTCCAATCCCTGAAGCCATTCAAGGGCGTCGAAATGACGGTCTCCAAAGAAGCCATTGCCATCGTCGAGGGAGCAACACCATCTCGGCTGGCTAATGTGGTTGTCCAAAACAATCATGAGACCCGCATTGCCCAATCCATCGACGACGGTTTTGAATGCATGAGCAACCGTCATGTTTAACATCTCAGGGTTATGTGTTTGAACTCCGCTTTTGACATTTTGGATATCAAGATCGTCCAAGACATCAACGATGGTCATGTGGGAGTAGCGAGTGAACATGTGGGTCGACCAAGTCAAGCGCACGCAGTTGAAATCGCGGCTAATGATATCATTAGCTAAGTCCTTCAATGGTCGCTTGTCAAGACCTTGTGCCAACATGGACTGTGCATGAGAGGCCCAATTAACACAGCTTAGCTTCACACGTTGGCCTGTTTTAGAGTCTACAATCCATCTTCCTCTTGTGGAAAGAGGTAAGGATTGTGAAAGAACCAATAAAGAGAAGAAAATTAAAGAAATTAAATAGAATATAATCTTTTTAGCCATTTTGAAAAAGAAGAAAATTGAGATAATGGAAAAATGTGTCTTAGTATTTATAGGGGATAGAAAGATAAGGCCATTTCATACAGTCAATCTGTCTAATTAGATTTTCTTTAATATTTAAGCAAATTTTTTGGAAGGGTAATAACACACAAATCTATTTATTTATTTTTAACTTTGTGTTTAAGGTAAGGCCAAGTTTGAGTATAAAAAGAGACTCATCTCTTAAAAACATCTACTTATTTTATCTTGATGTCATTGTTGAAAATCTCTTTGAAGTCGTTAATTGGCTTAAAGTCGCATGGATTTTTGGAGAATAAAGAAGGTTCGAGAATAAGAAGTTTGAAAATAAGACGTTTGGAGATGATAGTTGTATTTGACCGAATATAAGAAAGGCTATTAGAAGAATATTTTATTTTATTTATAAAATTAAACATGATAATCTTATATAATTTTAATGTATGTAAGGTGAACTTTTAGTGTATTTTTAAATAGTTTAAGTAGTCTTTTTTTTTTAATTACTCTTTTTACTTCTTATTTATGTTTTAATTTTTTCTAACTATTGTTTTAATTTATTGGGTTCTGTATTTTATTTATTGTTTTTCCAATTCTGTATGGATTTTGGAGCAATTTTAAATTCAGACAAAATATCATCCATTTTAGCCATCAATATTACCAAAGTGAAATTATTTTTCATCTTATATATGGAAAAGAACCTAAGTTTGTTATAAAACAAATCGACTCGATTAAGTTATATTTTAGACCAACACGAAAACAGTGTTATTCATCCTCATAATTTAATATTGAAGAATAATTTTTAAATCCCAAGGTTTTACTCATGGGTCAATTTTCTATTCCTAAGTTTTTAAAACATACCTTTTAGCACGTGAGATTTGTAAAATAGATTTAAATGGTTCATGCGGTTAAGTAAAAAAGAAATGATTGGACAGCTGCAATGACAAAGTAAATTCAAAAGGTCAAAAGATTTTTATTGGAAAATTATTCACATATTTTTCAAAATAAATCTTGCTAAGAAAGGTGTCCTGACTAGAACACACGTGTATTTCTTTTGGAAGACTTAATGTGAAAATTGTTATTCACCTAATATTGGCCCTCTTTGTGATGGCAAGACTCCATGGAGTTATCAAGATTACAGTCATTGGACTGTTTGATCAAATCTCGTCGATGAAATGGGATAAAGTGGTGATCATTGTCTCTCAAATTTGGGAGGTGAGGAATAAGATGTGCTAGCTAGCTAGTTCTTGTCGGCTGATGGGGAGGCCTTAGTGAATCAAATTAGTCGTCATGTGTAAGAGAGAGACAAATTGGAGAGGTTGGGTTCAATAAGAAAGACATTTTGGAAATCCTTCCATCTACGTTCAATAACGCTTTTCTTGGATGCCAGTGGCCTGAAGAAACATATTGGAAGTTGAATACTTATGTTATTTGAAATCTGTATCTAAGGCAGAAGAGCTTTGGTGGCTGCTTTGGAACCACTTGGGTCATGTGATCTGTCTCATGGGATTTTAAGTTCATTCTTAGATGATGTGAAGTTAAAATACGATCGAAGCGATCACGTATGATTTATCTTTCTACGGAGAATATTGTTCAAACTTTTTACTTGAATCTCTTGGTCGAATTTGATTGCTTAAAGGTGATTACATTATATTGTTAAATAACATTATGGATGATATCACAACTTTTTCTATCAACGAAACTAAGACTTGGAGTTGTGATTTGGGAATTATCTCTTTCTTTTATGTTTGTCGATGTCGAAATGTTCTAACACGCTATCTTGTGTATAAAGCTTTTAAAGGGCATGTATCTTCCCTACTCTTGAGTAGTTTACGATGGTTTTTTTTTCTTGGATTGTGTAATATTATGGTGGTATGTTTTATATTTTACTTCGCCTTCATTAAAAAAATCCAATCAATATTCTTTCTCTAATTTATATGATCATAAGTTATTGGTAAATAGTTCTTTTAAATTAAGTCAATATCTGCACTTGTTGAACTAAAAATGATTTGTTTTAATTAAAATTTCAAAATATATTATTTTAATCTCAAGTTATTAATAATAGTTTAAAAAGTTTGTAAGTTATTAGATTAGATATTAACATGTCATTCTAAAATTTAAAAAGATAATTATAATAAACCATTCAAGAATCTTCAGATCTATTAATTAAATCTAAATCTGGAAGTATCTTTCGAAATTTCAATAAAATCAAAACCATCTATTAAAGTGATTTATTCCGAACAGAATCAACCCTCAAAACTTAACGTAGTCAATTAATTAATTAATTAATTAAACGCATCTTAAAATTAATATTGCTAATATTATTAACAAACACAAAAAAATTCTGAAATTAAAAAACTATAGAAATGATAATTTAATTTAATGTTTGAGATTGAAAAGAGAATTTAAAATGTTAGAATGCGTTAAACGAAGGGCGATTAAAATAATATTAAATAGTTAATATCAAAGAAGAAGAAAAAAAGAAAAAGAAAAGGAAAAGAAAGAAGAGTTAGAAAGAGAATGCCCCCAAGGTCCGTACAAAAACACGTGGCGGCAGATAAAATAGGCAGAAAGTAATGGAAGTCACGTGAGCAAGTTTGGGGGATTTGAAATAAAATTTTATTTGGAACGAGTTGCGACGTGTTCGAATCGGAAGCGATTTCTTAATGGAGTCTTTTTTATTTCTTTTGGTTTTGTGGCTGTCGATGGAAAACCTAAAAATGAAGGTGGGGCACTAAATCTGGTCCGTCCTGATATGGACGGTTGAGATTCGTTGTTCGAGATTCATTGTTTTTTATTTATATAGAGAGAGATGAACGGAGAGAGAGCGCGCTATTCTGGGGGAATAATCAACCTTAGTAGGTGTGGATTTCTCTGAGCGGAAACGGCAAGAACAAGGACTTTCGTTTTTCTTTTTCTGATTTTGGATCTGTTTTTCTTTTTTTTCTTCTCTTTTTTCCTTCTTCTAGGATTTCTGTAAGTGGTTTTTTTTTTTTCTGGGATCTGTTCTGTTCAAGTTTTTACTTAGCTGTTTGTGGCTATGGCGGAGCATCACGACCACGAGCATGAACATGAGGAGCCTAAAGGTGAGTCGTTGCTTGACAAGATTACCGAGAAGATTCATGCTCATGATTCCTCTTCTTCTGATTCCGATGATGATAAGGGCGATACTTCTGCTTCTATCAAATCTAAGATTTATCGCCTCTTTGGTAGGGAAAGGCCCGTCCACAAGGTCTTCGGCGGAGGAAAACGTAAGTAGTTTTCGTTTTTTTTTTCCTTTCTGGTTTTGTTTGTGTACTGATCTTACGAGAGTTTTGATGGTAGAAATGGTGAGAGAATTTTTTATTATTATTCTTATTATTCTTATTTGTTTACTTCTAAGTGGCTGGATGTAAAAACTGGTTGATTTTTGTTTTACTTTGTTCCTGTGTTGATTTTCGTTGATTCTGAGAGTGGTTATGTAGCGTCTGAAGTGGATCGGTGTCTTACGGATAGTTTCTCTTCATTTTTCTGGAAATTTTTGTTTGAGTTTTGTAGATCTAGATCTATTTATAAGAATCTAGGTTATGATTTTCAGTCCTTTAGGTCTTTCGAATTTGCAATTTCAGGGTGTGAATGAACATATTTTTTTGGCTTGATTATCTAGTCTAATGTCATTGTTTGTTTTCAAATTAAACTATGAAATTCAAACTAGTGTAAATGGTACATTTTCCTGATTCGTTATGGCTTGACATTCACAAAGAACCAATTTTCGTTGATGTATAAAATGATAATTGTTTACCCTACAGCCGCTGATATTTTTCTGTGGAGAGACAAAAAGTTGTCCGGTGGAGTTCTAGGAGGAGCAACTATCGCATGGATTTTGTTTGAGTTGCTTGAATATCACTTTCTGACGTTGATTTGCCACATTTTTATGGCTGCTCTAGCAGTAGTGTTTTTATGGTCCAATGCTTCTTTCTTCATTAACAAGTAAGTTGTTCTGAATGGCATTGGATTCATCGGTTGAATGTTTTGGTTAGCTGTATGCTGATGATACCTTTTCCATACAGGTCTCTGCCGCACATCCCTCAAGTTCACATTCCAGAGGACCCAGTGATAGAGATTGCCTCTGCTTTGAGAGTTGAGATCAATAGGGCCATTGCTGTCTTGAGAGATATTGCATCAGGAAGGGATTTGAAGAGCTTTCTTTATGTATGCTAACCCTTTCATCTTGGAATTTGATACTTAATATAGTTCTGAATCTAGTTTTTTAACTTTTAAGAAATCCAATAATCTCATTATTGTGATTGTAGGCAATTGCTGGTTTGTGGGTTCTATCCATTCTAGGAAGCTGGTTCAACTTCCTAACCTTGCTATATATTGGTAAGAAGTTGTCATTGTGAATTCCATTTCCAAATTTGTATTCCTTTTCCTTCTCTGAAGTCTTGCATTTTATTTACTTTTTTTTATCAAATCAATATGTAACAGGAGTTATTGTGCTCTTCACCGTGCCCGTGTTCTACGAGAAATACGATGACAAGGTGGACGCCTTTGCAGAGAAGGCAATGGCCGAGATCAAGAAACAGTATGTAGTATTTGATGCTAAGGTGCTTTCTAAAATCCCAAGAGGACCACTGAAGGACAAAAAGATTGCTTGAGAGATGCCCGACTCTTGTGGTAGTAGTCCTGTCTTTTTTTCTTTTTTTCTGTTCTTTTGATCTAAATATGCATTTGGTAGTAGGGTTTTTTGTCATTGGCATTCTGAAGTTTCATCCATGAAAGAACCTGTCTTTTATACTTGTGTTCTCATCAGTGGGGGTTGGCAATGTGGATTAATTTGTGGATTGCTGATAAAATACACATGATTTTGCTACAGTTTTATGGCTCTCTTTTAAATGTTAGACATGTTATATTTAATTTATAGCGGTTTGATATGTGAAGCGAGTATTTGATTCTGGCTGGTTTTAAATTTTTCTTTCTTATATGGTTTGTCTGGTGCATTATTCCTTAAAATTCTCCCCTTTTTCCTCTCCAAACGAGTGATTTTGATGGTTCAGGCAGCAAGAATGTGGCTAGTTACCTACCACACAATTATGATTCTTGTGAACTCTATTTATGGATCTTGATCATTCTAGAGCATTTGATCTTTTTCTCTCTTTTTTCCTTTTTCCTTTTTCCTTTTTCCTTTTTTTTTTTTTAGACTAGAGGGCATAGTGTGGCTGATAGATTCATCTGATATTGGGTCAAGTTTTTTCTATCCCATCCTATGCTTCTGTTCTTGGATTATGGTTTCATTCAGCACAAAACCAAAGCTTTTTTTTTTTTTTTTTTTTTTTTTTGTTCTAGATGTTCTTGAGAGAACATGACGTTCGGTCCATTCTTTTGCTGTTTTGGCATTCTCTCCGATTTCTCTGATTTGAATGATGTTTTAATCATACCATGGTGAGGTCGCTAATGTTTGAAATTTGAGTAATAGTTTATGAATTTTGCATTTCTAATTGTTCGAAGTACTACAATATGATAGATGGTTGGATTATAGTGTTAAATACGTCTTTTTAATAAAAATTATGAACAAGTTATAATTTAGGTTAACATGGTATGATTAATATATAAATAATTCAGATGGCCTTTAGGTTCATTGTAAAAGCAAAGACTAACATAACCCTCAAAAAAGAACATTTTTTATTTCGTTAGTAATATTAAATGTTGATAGTATCTTTTCAACTACTAAAGCTTTATTTACATCATCAATAAAGTGAACTTAAACATGCATGGAAAAGGTCCAACATAAGAAAGAAGTATCACATCAATGTAAAAATTTTACTTTATTATCCCTTAAGTAATTATCAATGCAAGTTTTCATCATACTCTAAAGTTTATTGTTTTTTAGTAACCAAAGATAGAACAATATCTTTGAGTTGAAATGAACGATAAAATATGTTATGTAGGTGTTTTGAGTTTTATATTTTTGAGCTAATTTTTTAGTCTTAGTATTCTCGTTTACCTTGAACCCTAATAGTATTTTTAAAGAAAAATGTGAAGAAGAGATGTATAAATTTGAAGAGATAAAGTACAATTGAATGATGAATGATATGAAGTTCTAACATAACTTCGCGCATTAGTGTTAGTGTTGTTGGTAATGATCATATATTCGATTTTATAGTGAAGTTGAAGATGATAAATTTAGAGACACAAGATCAAAAAATAATATTAGTTAAAAAGAAGAGTTAGACCAAAAAAAGACAAAGTTTGGAGGAAAAGAGATAAATGTTAGGAAATAGTTAAATAAAGTATTGAGAGAATTTTGGGATATATCAGTAGTTAGAGACAACGTAAAGTTTGCAAAATAAAAACACATATTCAAAAGAGAATATTAAGCTGGAGCAGGACAGATTTTCCAAAATTTATCTCCAAGGTTTTTTTTTTTTTTTTTAATCTAAAAATTTTATATTTTAGAGAAAGATGTCATGAAAATTACTATAAATGTAAAAATTAGAGAAAAAATGAATTTAAAGTTGATTGACCTAATGAATGTTTCAATTATTTTTCAATTCTTCTTGCCATACAAGGGAGTAATTAATTATTTAACTCATATTTGTTTATGTTAAATTATAAGTTTGGTTTCCAAAGTTTTAAAGTTACGTTGCTAAACTTTCAAGAATTTAGGAGAGCATTCAATTCTCATTTCGTACTAAATTAGTTCTTAAACATTAGAAAATGTCTAATAAATTCTTAAAGCCGTAATTTTTGTCTTTGTAAGTTTTTAAATAGTAAAAACGTATATAGTAAGTCTTTAAAACTTTCAATTTTATATTCAATAGTTCTTTAATTCTTTTTTCCGGATTTCTTGTTGTAAGCATCTAAATCTTGAATTACTATAAATTTTTCATTTTAAACTTTGATAGATATTCAACAAAACTAAAATCATAAAAGAAAAAACTATGAACCAACCAAACCATTAGAAAAATATAAACCAAGCATTAAAGAAAATATCTAATAGTTCCTTAATTATTGCTAATTTTTTATCTAACCTTATCCTATTCCACATTATAAAAAAAAAATGTATATATTAAACAATCCTAAAATTCAATTTGACATATAATAGATCAAGTATCAATTAATTTTTTTAGAATGAATATATCAAGATCAAGTAATTACAAAATTAAAATTAGGGGATCAAAGTAAAAAGATTATTGTTATAAATCAAATTGTTAACTCAAAAGTCAGGATGGCCGAGTGGTCTAAGGCGCCAGACTCAAGTTCTGGTCCTCGTGAGAGGGCGTGGGTTCAAATCCCACTTCTGACATTACTTTAATCTCTTTTTTCTTTTGTTTATCCCATTACAAAAGATTCCAAAAATGAATGCGTTTGCCGGGAGTCGAACCCGGGTCTATTGCTTGGAAGGCAATTATCCTAACCGTTGGACTACAAACGCCGCTGATGTAAGAGGGAAGTTAACAAAATTATTTGGTTTAAAAGCACTTCTAATTTTAAAAAGTAAATTCAAACATACCCTATATTTTGAATTATTAATAATAACACAAAATATATTTCCCAATTTATATAAATAGAAAATAAAAAATACTTGTTTAATACAACAATTGAGGTAAAAAAATTTGAACTACAAACTTTATGATTCGACTTTTTGTTTTTCTTTTGTGAGAACATAAATTATCTGATTTTTTTATCAAACATATATGAACAACTGTGTTTTATCCTTAGTTCATAGAATATATTCCAATATACTTTGTACATTATGTATTTGAAGTAAAAGGAAATAAAAAGGCAAATTTTAGTTCATTCCTAAGTAATTAATTGCATCTCTATTACTATTATATTTCAATCTTTCAACAAACATCTTCATCTACATTTCTTCTCTGAATATATCCAAAAAGCATTGATTCCCAAAAAGAAAAGAAAAAAAAGGATTTATAAATAAACAAATAAATAAATAAATAAAAACACATTATGTGTGTAGACAAAAGAGGGAGCAAGATTTAAACCTTCGATACAAAATAAAATCAATTCAAGAACTAATATGAATATTAATTAGATAATCATAAGATAGCTATGAAGAATTTAGGCACTATTGGAAAAAAAAATTTAGTGCTATACAATATTTGTTTCCTTCAATATTTTTGATACACACATCAATAAAATATATTTTATTTTATTTCACAAGCTTTACGAAATCGATAAGTGAAGAATATAAAAGCAAAAAAAGAAGTTCTCACACACAATTATATATACCTTACTAATGGTTATATGTTGACTATATTTATGGGTAGGGGAGTACGGTATTATTTGGGAGAATGTTTTGAGAATACAAATGACGTCACTAAGATTAGATGGTTTACATGGTATAATATCTCTAAATTTTAAAGTCATAATTGTAAATAGACGTAACAAATAATAAATTTAAGACATTTTAATAATTTTTTTAATGTATTATTAGGAATTGGTTCTATTCTTTCTATTCCTTAGGAATAATATGAATAGTAAAGGGAGGGTATGTAACTAAGGGGTGAGAGTGGGAGAGTAGGGTTTGTCTATAAGTATTCCATGCTTCCCTAGCTGCATAACATAAAGTATGAGGAATAAATTATCTCATTTGATTGCATCGGTGGACTTGAAAAGTAGCATTGAGTCGAACTATCGTTCTTTCCATTAGTTGTAATCTTTTGTCTATATGAACGTAGCTTTGTAGATAAAAACACTAATATTACGTTAATTTAAGCTACTTAATCTATATAGTTCTTTGATTCTTAAGGAAAAATAAAAACATAGGCCTTTTTCTTCTTATAGTTAAAAGTGTTCTTTTATGGAAGGATTGTTTTTTTAGAGGATTTACCAAAAAAATAACTTTGATTTTTTTTTTTTTTTTACTTTTTGAGAATAGCTAGAAGTTTTAGATTTTAAAGAATCGTAGATGCCAAAAATATAGATGCTTAATATCTTTAGATAACTATGTTTGATTATTTTTTTAAAAAAAAATTAAGGATGTTCGAAATTGTCTAAATATTATCTATGTTTGCTGTATTGAGATATAACTATGAGGACTATCATACACGACTGAAAATACAGCAAAACGACAAGAAGCCATGTCACACAAACCTCTCGATCAATATATGTAACCTCCATAACTACCAATTTCACTTAAGCAAATAGATGAATCACCGCTCTACTTCATAGAAATTAAACTAAAATTAGATACTTAAGAAATTTAATCAAATAGTAGAGATATGATACCTAGGGCCTAGGTCACATTAATTGAAGTAAATACAAAAGTATAACTCAAGAGTATATGATCATATAGAAAATTTTTTAGCCAAAATGAAGCATATACGCACGTAAATAAGGTACTCAACTAAGTAATTAAAATATTGATTAAGATATCATTCCTCTCCTTTCTTCCGAGATTGTTATACTAAAAAGTATAAAAGAATAAAATAGATAACTTTGTGTTTTATATGGGATTATAATTTTAGGTTAAATAGTTTATCTACGTGAAAAAAGTGATGAAATTTATAGAGAGGTTTTCCCTACGTTCACACATTTCTAATCAAATTCTATTTTAGTATAAACACAAACATTCCACATAGAGGTGTTGAAATTTCAATCACAATGCCCCCTCTTCTTTCCCCACCCACCACCATGACATCATTAATTCCCATAAGCATATAGTTGTCATTGTTTAGGAAAAGGGCATGATATACCAACTTTTTTTTTTAGTTAGAAACATGATATATCAAGTTGAGGGAATGGATATTGGCTAACACTAGCTATATGGTCGCAATAAGAAAAAACATGCTACTCTCGAGAATAATATAGCAATTCTGTAACATATTGACAAGTGATTTGTCTCCTCAAACATGCATTTTTTGTCATATGTGGTCTTAATTTACAAGAAGAAAATTAATCTATTATTTCATTTCTATCTTTTCAAATCACACAACTTCAAAAATAAACCTCATAAGATTTACCATATTTTCTAAAAATAAATCTCAATCTCTAACATTTATTAAATCTTTTTGTTCCAAAAAAAAAAAGACAAACAGAAAGTCACGAGCTAAGCAAAATGTAAATAAAAAGTCAAGATCAAAGGAAGCATCTTATTTTGCATAATAATAATGGTTGTTGATTCATTCTTGAAACATGGACTAACTATGCCCATATTGCCACTAGTTGAAGATATTTTTCTAAGAGAGAAAAGTTGATGTCAAATGCAAATTAACTCCCAAAGTTTTGTGAAGGAAATATATGTGCATGCAAATAATATAGCATGCAAAATTATATTCTAATTCTCCATATATAATATTTGATGCATTATTGAGTTTTAATGGCATCTTCTTATCCTCACCATTTCATTCATTACCTCTTCAAAAAAAAATTTGCTTCTTCCATTATTAGTAGTATTATTAATATTCCCCTCCTTATAAATCAATGTCCATTTCTCTTGACAAAACATACAAAATCTTCCTCTAGATGCCATCACAAATCAACCTAAAATTTCCCTCCACTTTCCTATTCCCTTTAAATCTCTTCCTCTTCCTAAGACCAAAAATCACCCAAATTTGAAAAGTACTTGGTTTGATTTTGAGAATGAATGGAAAAATGGGTAGTATCGTCATAGACACCATCGAAACAAAACTCGAACCTCAATGGACAAAATCGGGTGGAAAATTGGGAAACTCGAGCATTTCGATAGGAATTAGGAGTGTTTTGGATTTTTGCAAGGAAGATAGAAATAGATTATTATTCTCATTAAAAGTTGGTTTGGCTGTCGTTTTGGTGTCTTTGCTTATACTTTTTCAAGCACCTTATGATGTGTTTGGAAGTAATATCATTTGGGCTATCATTACTGTGGCCATAATGTTCGAATATACAGTAGGTTTGTATATATATTATATATATTAGTATATCTTTTCTCTTCTTTTCCAATTTTCAGATTTTAGTGTATCAATTTATGATGTAACACTAGTTTTGTATTTTTAAGGTGCAACTTTCAATCGTGGTTTCAATAGGGCACTTGGAAGTTTGCTGGCTGGAGCCTTGGCTATTGGTGTTGCTCAAGTTGCTTTACTCACAGGCTCAACTGGTGAACCTATTGTCATTGGCATCAGCATTTTCTTAGTAGGTAATTTCTCGCAAAATAGTGAATTTTACGTCCAAACCATAGTCGAAGTTTTATCCTATCGAACCATAGTTTGGCTTATAATAATAAATTTAGCTTTGACTACTGTAACCCTCTGAATTTAAGATTAAATTCATTAACCCCTAAACTTCCAAATCTAAATTAAATTAACACTCATGATAATTTAATCTTAAATAATTCAAGAAAATTAAATTAAAGTTTTAACTTAAATTTGAGGTGTTTATCGATTTAAATTTTTAGGTAATCTACTGTTGATTTAATTATTCTAACAAACTGTATTATGTTAAATCCACTTTTCACTTAGTTTCTCCTTCTTTTCTGTTCTTTTCTTCCTTTGTTGAAATTCTTTTTCCGTCGAGTAATGACAATGGAGTACTACTGGCAACCACGTGAGAGAATTTCTTGAGTTGAAAAAATTAAATGGTGATTCAAATGCAAGATAAATCAAAACTTTTTACCTAATATAAAATATAATTAATCCATGAAAATTTATATATACACCCATGCATACATATTTGAATTGGATCAATGATAGGTTTATCAAATCAATCTAATAGAGTCGACCCAGATCGACATTCAATCTAATAAATGGATAGAGATTGAAACAATACAAAACTAGTAAATAAAAAAGTAATTATTACCATGAACAACTCATTTTAGGGTTAATAATTTTAAGTGATATATCGACTAATATAGTTTGGATATGATTGAAAATAGAATTATAATTATATGATACGGTGATGATCATAATGTTTATAAATTTGAATGAACTTCAGGAAGTATAACAACGTTGATGAAGCAATGGCCAAGCCTAACTCCATATGAATATGGATTTAGAGTTATACTTTTCACTTATTGTTTGATAGTTGTTTCTGGTTATCGAATGGGGAATCCACTTAGAATTGCCATGGATCGTCTCTACTCTATCGCCATTGGAGCACTTGTTGCAGTTTTGGTAAATGTTCTTGTTTTTCCTATTTGGGCTGGTCATCAGCTCCATAACGATCTTGTCATTGCCTTCAACTCCGTCGCTGATTCACTTCAAGGTGTGTATCGTCTTCACTTTCACCTAATTTTTTTCAGTTTCCTTTGATAAAGGATTTATGAGAAGTTGGGGGAAGGAGTTGGTTATTTATTGTCATTTTCAAAATCACCTCTTCAACATGTTTTTGATCATTCAAAATCAACTTTGATGATGTGAGAATTGTATTTAAATACCGAAACGAGCATGAATTTAAAAATTGAGAACTAAAACAAAGTACTATCAAACAAGTTTTTCTTTTACTAATTTGGTTGAATTATTATTATTATTTAATCTCTTTCTTTAAAAAAATTCAAATACAATATTTGGTGTTTTCAACCTATAGATATGGGAGATTTGAACACTTCTTTGAACTTTGGATTGAGAACATTATATATATAACCTTTTTTAAGAACATTTCAACTATACTCTTGTCATTACAATCGAAAATGTCGTTTGTAAGTTTGTTTGAAGTACAAAAATTGGCAGAATGTGTGAAGAAGTATTTAGAAGATGAGGAGGAATGGAAAAACATCGATCAAGAAGTACCATTGAAGGCTGTAATGGATGAGTTCCCAGATGAACCTGCCTACAAGAAATGCAAAGCCACTTTAAACTCCTCTTCAAAGTTCGACACTTTGGTATATATGTATATCATATATATTTTACATTATTTTGAAGTGATTTTAAGATGATTTCGATTAATCTCGTATGTTTATTTATTAGCAAGCATGGAAGATATTAACAAAAACATATTAGAAATTTCAAAACTATTTAAAAAGTTAAACGAAACACACTCTTACGATGGCAGGCAACATCGGCAAAATGGGAGCCGCCACATGGTAGATTCAAGCAATTCTTTTATCCATGGAGAGAGTACGTTAAAGTTGGAGCAGTTTTGAGATACTGTGCTTATCAAGTTATGGCTCTATATGGTGTCCTCCACTCTCAAATACAGGTCTCTTTTTTCAAAGTTTATTCTTGTTTCCTTCCTACTTTAATTTTAGTAAAAAAACCCAATTTGGTTCTTGAAAGCAACATCAGAAAGTAGATAATGAAACATGAAAATTTACATGGATATAATAATAATAATTTTTTTTAAAAAAAAACTAAAGGGTTATTAAAAAAAAGTGGGAAAAGACATATTTTAATCTATTGACCTATTCAATGGTAGAATAGGTATAGGTGGAGAGTTTTTTTTATACATGTGAATGAAAATGATGGGACTAAGTGGGGGTGGAGAGGGAAACGATTCTCTCATACAAAATGATGAATGAATATGGATTCCAATTCAGTATTATTTACTCATATTTTTAAATGCCATCTAGTAGATCTCCATACATCCAATTGTGTATCTAATAAACAATATTTGAATTTTCAACTTTATTTTTTGTTTGATATTACAGTAATATTAAATATCAAACAATAAAATAAATGTAAAAAAATATAATCCTCAAGATCAAAATATCTGTTTGGAAACTCAATGTATCGAAAATTTAATGATATAATCTAATCTTATTACACTACTGTAGGCTCCATATAACCTCAGAATCACATTCAAATCAGAGATTCAAGATGTAGCAAATCAAGCAGCTGAGCTAATGAGAAGTTTGGGCAAAGACATCGACAACATGAAACAATCTATCAAAATCTCTCAACTAAAGGATGTTCACAGCACAGCTGAGAAGCTCCAACGTGCCATTGACACTCACTCTTATCTCCTCACTCCCACTTGCGACACCATAGGTCTCTCAACCACCTCGTCGGGCAACCTTGACGATCTTCCAAGCTTGTCAGCTGAGCTTGATAGCAATGGCTCCAAGAGGAGTTTAAACAAGCAGGATACACATGGTGTTGATTTAGTGAGGAAGCAGCAGTCAAGAAGGCAGCATTCGTGGCCGTTGAGGGAAATGGACGTGTTCGATGATGGCAGGTGTGTTGCCATCGAATTTCTGCCGAGGATGAGGAAGCTGGAGAGTACTGCAGCCATGTCACTGGCTAACTTTACTTCCTTGCTCATTGAGTTTGTGGCTAGGCTAGACTATTTGGTTGAGACAGTGGATGAGCTATCTAGGATGGCTAAGTTCAATGAAGAACATTGATGAGTGGGAATAAAGTAGAAGCTCATATTTGAAATGAGATCAAATGATTGAATATGTTAATGCTGTAAGAGAGTATTTTTTTTAGCTTGACAAGATTCAAGAAACATGTATCAAAACCCATATAACTTCCAATGGAAATCGTTACACTTTCTTCCTTTCCTTCCCCTTGCCTTTACACAACTTAACCAAATTGGAACGTGTTTGGAGACTTAAGTGTTTATTCATACATACAAATAAGTGTTCGCAAGTGCTGAATAAATATGTGTAAACACTTGGATAATGGATGCTTCCTTAGGCATCCAGGATCAGAAAAGGGAAGTATAAAAAATTTAAATGGTTCTATAGAACTCTGAATTTTCGTACCACTGAATGCGAGAATGAATAATGAGGCAGAAAAGGTAAGTCAAAGCAAAGAGAAATTCCAACTGTCTTCACACATACACTTGACCTTGACTATCTTCAACAGAATCACCGGGTGCGACTATATTTGGTTGTCAAGGTAACACAATATTAAAACTTATGTCCCCATAATACCTCTACGAGACCTTTGCTATCAATTCATGGCATATGTATAAACCAACTAAACTATTTAGAAAATAAAACTAAGCATTAAAGAAAATAAAAACTGCAGAGTGAAACCATAAAAATGGTGACATTGAGAGAAAACCAAAGAGACGCTGGGAGACGAGCTGATTCAAAACAGTCTGACCATGAACAATATTTATCCTAAAAGTAAGCCAACTAAAAAGCACAAAGGCCAACTTTTCAAATTTCAATGTAATCACGAAGTTCTATGATATAAATAAAATAATTAGAAGAAACTACCCATCATATGAGCAAGAAGGGACAATCTAGAGAGTGCACATACATATCTATAATCAAATATTTTCATCTATCGGCCATAACCAACAGTATAGTGGCTTAAAGGACAATATCTAGTTAATTCAAAATTTTGATCCCAGTTAAAAGGTTAATGGCCATGATGAGACGAGAGGATCAGAGAGGGTAAGAAAGGAAAGATAAAACGATGACCACAGTAAAAAGGGGTTTTATCCATAACCAGAATGACAACATTAACAAACCTACAGGTTGTTGACCTGTATTGATAGCCTGTTCGACATACATTATCTAATAAATATATACAAGAAAGAACAAACCAACAACCCAATACTTAGAATTTGCCCCCCTCAATATAGAGCACTCTTAAGGAGTCTTTCCATTTGGACAAATAAATAACAAGCTTTATAATTGACAGATACTAAACAAAGAGAAAGAGACCAACATTACCGACCAACACAGGATGGCCCATAAAAGAAAGGCTGAGATTGCTTCACACCCAACTACGAGGGATGATGTGATGCTCCATTGGCTGATCAGGACCAGAAACTGCATTTCTACTGGTTGATCCCAGTCCTGAGCTGCAAGCAAGCATTGCCAATAAACTTCCGCCATGCACTCTACCTTCAGGAACGAGAACGGATGTCGATGGTTTATCTGCTTCACTGCCTGCAAACTGCTCAAGATTTGGACCAACTTTGCCTCCTACCTTGATAAGATCTTCATTCATGTAATCTTCCCCAACTATTCCTTTCATCTTCTCTGTCTTGCTGAGATTAGGGTCCTGAATTATAGGTCCGATTGAGACACCCCCATGAACCCTCTTATCTTGCACAAGGCCACTATGAAGTGCACAAAGACCCATCTTCCCTCTAGCGAATGAATTGCATGGGCAACAGGGTTGTGTGCCATACTCAGACCCTGGATGACCCCAAGAACATCTTTTTCCTCCACCATGTGCCTTGCAGAAATCTGTGCTTCCTTGTGCACTTTTGCCGCACCCTTCAAACTTGCATCTCTTTCCCCCACCATGACGCACACAATAGTCAGTCCTTCCCCTAGCACTTTTTGTGCACTCAGGAACAGCACATCTCTTGCCCCCACCATGAGCCACACAGAAGTTGGTACCTCCATGGACACTTTTTGTACAAATGCCACCTCCCTGGAATCCACACCGTTTTCCACCACCATGGCCCTTACAAAATGGGGTGCTCCCTTCAGCACCTTTTGTACAACCAGGAGCCGTACATCTTTTTCCCCCACCATGAGCCTTGCAGTACATGGTACTCCCTTGTGCCCCTTTAGTGCACCCAGGTGTTTGGCATCGCCTACCACCACCATGAGAGATGCAAAGACCGGAGAGGCCTTCCGCACTCTTGGTGCAGTTCTCCTTTTGACATCTCTTGCCACCACCATGGCGAATGCATAATCCTGATTTCCCTCTTGCTGCTCGAGTGCATCCTTCACGGTTGCATCTTCGACCTCCACCATGGGCAATACAATAGTCTGTGCGTCCTTCTGCACTCTTGGTGCAACCCAAGTGTTGACATCTTCGTCCACCTCCATGGGCCTTGCAGTATACAGTGCGACCCTCGGCCCCTTTATGGCATCCCGGTTTCTGACACCTCCGACCACCACCATGCGATATGCAACGGCCAGAAGCACCTCTGGCTCCCTTGCCACATCCCTCAACTTGGCATATTTTAGAATTACTGCTACGATTAAAACGCTGCTGTTGTGTTATCCCGGAAGTACAGGTGACTGAGCTTTTTGGCATGGTTAAAACGCTCGAGGAAAGGTCTGGAACATTGGCAGGTGGAATCACTATCTCAGTAACTGGGGGAAAAATGTAGCCAACCTGAGGATTCAATGAGGTAGGCATGACTGGCTGGGCAGTTCCTGGCTTCCAACAACAAGATGTTTCTCCATCATCTGTGTTCGAGGTTTCAACAAATGCCAATGGCTTCTCCATTGACAACTGAAGGGAGGGGAAACCCTGATAAATTGAAGTGACATCAGATTCAGATGGCCCAGTTGAGAGACTTAACTCCAAGTCAACCTTTGGTTTAACTTTCTGTACTTTAAGCGGCTTACTGGCAGGTTCTTTAGGGCTAGCTACCCTATCGTTACCAAGATTGAGAGAAAAATCCAGATCAAGTGCCATTGAGGATTCCTCATCAGTTTCTTTAGCAGAAGACACTCTGGTGCATGCAGTTCCTGAACTCCCCTTGCTGTCAGAAGAACTAGAGGAATGAACAAACCCAAGAGATAAGGAAGACCCAACTGACTGACCACCCATGGATTTCTCAACCAAACTCCACTTCCTTTTCATCCCATTTGATATGGACCCACAGGGAACTGAAGATCCAGTGGAATCAAGTCGAAGAATGGTGTCTGCACTGTCTTCAGCTCCAGTTTTTCCATCTTGAAAAGACTTCCCCAAAATCTTAAATACATTCAACGAATAATTGGCAGCAAAATTCAAGTTCTGGAAGCTTGAGCCCATTAAATTACAGCTAAAATATTGTTACCGAGACCAAATTATAATTGAAATAGACCAGCCTGCCTGACTTCCGGGATTCAAAAATAAAAAGCTATGGAACTAGTTTTATTTTATTTTCTACTATGTTGAGCGAGAAAAAAGAAGAAGAAGCTAAGGAACAAGGATCAATTGTTTCTGAAAAAGATCCCACCCCCGCTAACAAATCCTGAAGTGTCACACCGGTCCATCTTTTAGAATTCAATAAGACCTCTAGCGTATCAGATGCACCAAATATTGATCAGTCCAAGGAAACTTGAAACTTCTAAAGAGGCGTATTGGTTATCAATCAACCTGTACACAAATAACACAGTTGATTAAAATGTATACTTAAAGTAGTAAAAAAGAATCATATTACTAAAAATACCAGATTCCTCCCAAAGCCTATTCCCTGATCTATCATTTATTATATTCAGGAATTTTAAGCGGAAACAAAAAGGACACAAAAACAGAATAATTTCAAAGACCAGAGAAACATCAAGAGATAAACAACCATTTCAATTTGAGTAGTCCTTGCCTTGGTAATGCACGGATCTTTTCCAAATCTAACAAAACTTAATTTGTCCCACTTTAAAATCATAGCAAGCCCACTTCTATTTGGAGAGTATCGAATACCTAATCTCTCCACTAAATAAATAGTTCTTACAAACAAGAAAAATGCTTCAAATAGTTTCTGGACCCCAGAACAGGCTCTAATCATAGATAAACAAGAAACAACTATATTGATGATTTCGTAATTCAATTGTTCAGATAAATAGGAAAGAAAATAAGGGGAAAAACAATACACTGATTGTGATGGACAAAGTATAATACGGTGAGATTTTCAGTCAGCAAAGATAACAAAAATTCTCAAATGGGTGTATATCTTTTGGTAAATAACTCCCGACCAACTCCCCTAACACACACACGCACACACACAAAGTACAATAAAATAACTACACCACCGTGTTCTAAAAGAGAGAATAAAATAAACGTGAAGGAAGATGGTTAACTGCCGTCATAGATCAAGCAACCAACATTAACTGAAGAGGAAATATACATGGGAAGGTTAAGGTAGAAATCGAAAGAGCGAAACTGCATACTGATCGATGCACACTCAAACAAACAGCAGGACTCTGTAATTAGCAAGAGAATAATGGCGTATCCTTTTTCCACATAAATGATACAAAATTTTGAATAAGACCGAATTACAAAGAGTAGAGATTTCAACTTCTTTTCTCGATGGGGAAAAAAACTAAATCAGTCTAATAACCTATTTGCGAAAGCAAAAGAGGATCCTTGGTTTGCATAACATTAACCAAAGGAAAAATGTATTTAGCAGCTCACTCTTTCTTGAACCCTTCTGAGAACGGTAAGGATCAACTACAAAATGAAAAAAAAAATTATACAGGGGTTGTGACAGAAAATGAAGGGAAAAAACTCATATCAAATATTAAATAAACTGCACACCTCCACCTATTGCTATTATCTCATTGAGAAAGCAACCAATTGCTTCTATTCAAACTTTTCTAGGAAATCAAGCTGATTACAGTGAACAGAAGCGAATAACACAAAACATGTAGAAGGATCCTAGAAAGTACCTTAAAAGTACAAGAAAAATAATTAAACAAACAACCAGCCAACATCCCATAATTAATACACCGACTATTTGATTGCTGTAATAGTGCAGATGTGTGAGACATGAAATCTCACTAAAGACGTAAACCACAAACAGAGCATCTTAATGCTACAATTTCGAACTTGAATATCGTTTTTTTAAACAAAAAAAAAACGAGGGGAGGGAAGGAATTTCGACTTAATTATCTTCCAAATTTTTAACAGAGAAAATAAAATAAAACCCCACTTGTTCCTTTAATCAAAAACAAAAAACTTGCTCGACGATATGTCAAGAGTGAGACCAAAAGAGTAGATTCGTCGACATTTCAAATAAAAGCTAGCTCAATGATGGGTAGAAAAAGAAAACAATCCGATATTAGTTGAAGTACATCTGGAGCTTCACAACTCACAATTCACAAATCCTCAGCATACCACAACCAAAACCAAATCCTATGCATGTCAAATTCAAACCCACAAACAGAAATGACCAGAAAGATGGAGAAGAAACAAAACAAAACAAAACAAAACAAAACAAAGCAAAGCAAACCCCCAAATCATAATTCAAACCGCTTTCACTTGCAGGGTCCACGAATCCAGAAAATTAAAAAACAAAACAGAACAAAAACAAACAAGAACTTCTTCATACACCAAAACCCCAATACCTTCCATGCTTCAAGCAACACAAGAACAGGAGAAAAAACAAAAGAAATCCAAAAAGAAAAAGAAAACAAATCAAGACCGAGAATTCAGGGGAAAGAGAGCAAGAGAGAGAATACGGAAGGAAGTAGAAAGAAAGCAAGAAAAGATAGAAGAACGAATGAAATGATTGAAGAAGAGAAACAGAGGAAGGAGAAGGATTAAGTAGTAGAAGAAGAAAAATAGAACCTGAGAGTTGGATCGAAATTCATGCGGCGATTTGGGGAAGAGAAGACGGAGAATTTAAGGGGGAGAGGAAGGCGCCGGCGGAGAAGGATGGAAGAGAGGGATAGAGAGGCAAAGGGTTAGATTGAGAAAGAGACATACAAAATGCATATACACAGATAGAGAGATGCTCGAAACGAGTGGATGTAACGCGCATTTTGAGGTGAAGAGCCTGCACGTTTTAACCACTTAAACCCGGTTCGGTTTCTTCTCAACCGGTAGGCCTTCGTTTGTCCTTACCCACGCGCCTAATTTCTATATCATTTCGTAATAATTATGAGCCTTTCATTTATTTTATATATCTCTCTCTCTCTTTTTCATATTATTTTTATAGGTATTTTTTTTTTATTAAATGGATAAAAATAAATGAAAGAGGTAATTCCAAAATTCAATTCTATCACTAAAAGATGAATAGGAAAAGTATAAGAAAATAAGATACGTATAATGAAGTTTTTAGATAAATGTGTTTTGATGTTCAAATGATATTGCTTTTCGAGACTTTGACACGATCAAAATAGAGTCTAATAGTTTAACAGCTATGAGATCACTGACAAAACCGTTTGATAGATTGTTGAACTTTTGAATGCTTGATAGCTAGCGTGGCAAAAAGTTTTTCATGATTTGATCTACCAACTTATTGAGATAGATTAGACTTTGTTAATTTTTTTAGAGTTTTTCATATATATACTATCTTTTTTTTAAAAAAAATAGTCAATAAATGTGATTTTCACATCTTATTTTTCTTAAGATTTGTGATTGTGTTCACATCAAGCTTTGTGTTGATATAACAAATCAATTACATCTCAAATCTATTATTGTTCATAATTAGAACTAAAAACACACCTTAATTAATAACTTAATGATAAAAAAAAATACTAAACATTTACTATAAGTTGAAACCATCATTTAACCCCAAAGTTGCAAATATTTATTACAACTTAAAACTTCAATTTTAGCTGCAAATCTCTAAACTTTGATGAAGTTTCATAAATTAATTGAAAATAATTAAGTAAAATTAAAATTATGACATAATATATATAATAAAGATTGATTCAAAACAATTTTGTAGTTCAAAACTATTTGTTGTCTTTTTCTTCCTCGCTCTCATAATTCTAAGTTCTCAAGGATAACATAAACTATTTTATCACTAAAAAAAATTAAACTTAATTTTTAAGATAGAATCTTACTTTTATTCTAATGTTAAAGTAAACTTAGTTTAATGATAATTAATACTTCATCCTATTATAAACATCAGATATGCAAACTTTGATTGGTGTAGTAAAAAATATTTTTTAAATTGGATTTTCAAGAGTTAAAAAAAAAATTAGCTCTTGGAGCAACATGTAATAAAAATAATGCATATGTTAGAAAAAAAAATGAAGGGATTATATTACGAGGTTTTTTTAAGAATAGAAAAGGTTGATAAATTATTTACGTTTCATATAATAAAATCACCGAAAGATATCTTTGATTTTTCTATAAAGTATAAATATTTTATAAAATGTCTATTTTCACAATATTCTTTATATTTATTAATATATTATGAAAATAAATGATTTTTAGAAAGATAAAAATAAAAAAAAAATTATAATTATGAGAAAATTATGGAAAATAGGAGATCACGATGAAGAGTATTAAAATAATTGGAAGAAAAGGAAGCCTAAAGATAAAGATATTTTATTTTACTTTTTATTTTCTTTTTTTAGGTACCCATTATTTACGAAATGAATTTGGGCGCCTCCGCCGTCCCAATACATTCACTGAATCCTGGTGGATGCATTTCTTTATTTTTCTATTTTTGAAAATTTTTAATTTTCTTAAGTATATATTCTAATTAATTAATTTTACTAAATATGTATATCTAAATTTTGTAAAAAGTATATATTTAAATAAATAATAACAATCGAAAGTCGAAAAATTCGAACCATAGACATGTTGAACTAAGTTTTTGTAAAATAAATTTGTTTAAGACTTTCTTTTGTAAAAAAAGAAAAAAGAAGTTAAATTCTTTTCACCTGAACTATATATTATGGTTCTCATGTTTTTTAAATGAATATTAGAATTTTTAGTCTAAGTTTTAATAATTATTTTTTGTGTTTTTCAAATTTAATTTGATTTTTAAAAAAAATTTAGTAATAAATAATAACTTTTGTAAAAATGACACAAATTTAAATTTCAAAACTAAAGGAGGAAAAAGAAAAATCAAATGAAATCTAAACTTTTAATTTTGTACCTATAACTCTCTAAAACTTCAAATTTGTATGTAATAGATATATGAAGTTGTAAAACGTGTAATGCATTTCTAAACATTAGCTTTTATCTTCATAAAGTCTCTAAAAAATATAGACAACATGTGTGTTTGAACTTTAATGAATGTTCCTAATAAATCCACCCATTCATATATTTAATCAATTTGCAAACTTATTTTTATCGCACATTTTTCTAAACTTGTGAGATAAGATACAAAATTAAAATTGAAGAAATCTATTAAACATTTGTTAGAGTCTACAAACATATCAAACGTAAATTTAAAGTTGATCAGAAATTAAATCATATTTTCAACAAATCGACAAAATGTTTAAAATAAATTTTGGTCAAAGTAACTTGTGTTTGATAGCGATTTCGTTTTTATATTATATTTCCAAAATCTATGTTTCAATTTCTTCCATTTTTTTTTATTATGATTTCACCGAGTAGAATATAAATTTTCTAATGAAATCAGCATACATATAAATTTAATTTTACAAACCTGATAAATTTATATAAATTCAATTTGAGATGGTTTCGAAAGAGAGTGATATATTTATAAATATAATAAAATATAAAAATATGTTATAAATATCAAATAAAATATGATATTTTTTAGGGGTTTCTTTAAAAATACAACAAATCGACAATGCAGAGAACGAGAACAATTTCGAAAATGGAAAAATCCTATAGGCATACAATTGAAAATTAAAAAATGTTCAAGTCAACACGTGATTAATTTGTCACTCGCGCACATATTATATTTGGTACTACATAAATCAATCATGTACCAAATATAAAAGTTTCTTTATATTTGGTATACGATTTTTGTTTAAGATCTTTTATAATTGGTAATACCGCATAGCCAAATCTAAACGATTTTGTACCAATATCCTACAAATTTTATTCAAGTACTAAAAACTTTTATATTTGGTACACGATCTTGAACCAAATAACATTTTAAAATAATGGATTGAAAACAAACATCATGATTCAAAAAAAAATATAAAAGAAAAAATGTAGAAGAAGGGAAGAAATAAGGTAGAAAGGAAAAGAAAAAAAAATGGAAAGGGGAGCCAACCTGAAATATTTAAAAAAGATGATTGATTCTATAGGTTTTATTATTTTTTTATACGGATACCGTACATATTTTGGTATTTTGTTATATTTACAAAAATTAACTATTTTTTTATATATGTATATAAAAATATTTTTAGAGGAGAGGTATTTATTTAAGATAAAATTTTCAAAGATACAATATGTTTCGGGAAGGGTGTCTTTTCAAATGATTTTATGTGAAGAAATAAATTGGTGAGACCGGCAAACCGCTAAAACGGTAGAGGTGGGGAAGTGGGTTAGGTGAAGCGGGGGGGTGGCGTGGCGATCCGAAATCGGGAAAATAGTAGAAAGAAGTTACGACACGTCAGCATAATTAGCATAATCATTTTTATACGAGTCAGGCAGCGCCTCGTCACCGTTGCTTTGTCTCCCATGGTCCCCACTTCCTCCTGTTCTTATTGACTTCCACGTTTCTCTTCACTTCCCCCACCCCCCCCCCCCCCCCGCCGATTCCCGGTTTTTTATTTTCTATTATTGCCGCGGTTTTCCTTATTTCATCAACAATCCCCCCTTCCACGCGCCTTTCTCTCTCCTCGTGTTCTTCAAACTCCATTCCTCTTCTTTCCTTTTTCCTTTTTCTTTTTAATTTAAGATATTATTATTTTGTTTGAAATCTCGATGCGGCGTCGTTTTTGACGTCTTCTTTGAATTGAAATGAAAGAACGTTTCTAAAAGAAATGGAAGCAAATTAAGGGCTTAAATTTGGTTTGGCCCCCTAAAAAGCTTTTGGAATTATTCTATTTTTATTTTTATTTCTTTTCTTTTCCTTTTATTTCTTAAATTAAAACTTTTCTTCTAATTCTCTTTCATTGATTAGTTTGGAAAAAGTGAACAATTGACATGTTTCTTGGTTGATGTGGTTTGGCATACATAAATGAAAGTTTGATGAAATCTACACACTCGAGTCTATTTGATCGAACAAGCGTTTTGCTGAATAATATTATTCTTTTTATTAACTTTTTAATAATCCTTTAAGAACGATTTTACTATTAAAACAAATAAGTTTTGTTGTCAAAATCGTTTCATTAATTAACCTATTAGTTCATTGAAACGTTATAAACTAACGTCTATGTAAAGGCTTTCTCTACTGCTCATTTGAGATACCTCACAAAATATACTTTTCAAAAAGTTTTCTTCATCTTCTTTCTTTCTGTTTTGTTTTCAAGCCAAAATCAAAGGAGCGCTTGTTATTTTGATGCAGCTCCGATTTGAGTTTTTGGTTGTTTTATTCTAGGGCATCGTGGTATATAGTATTGTTTGAACTCCGAACAAAGCATGATTTGTGACTCAACATTTTCCTTATAAGTTTTTGTTTGGCAGATTTTGGCCACATACCTTAGGCATCCAAACTTAGATAGTTACACGCGAAAAGGTGTCGCCATTTACCAGAACATATTTTCATTATAGGCATTCAAGTTCACCAAATTAATTTTTCACAAGATGACCAGATTTATAGGCTTTCAATTTCTGTTCGAGCCTTCTATCCTAGGCATTCATGTTCAAACATCTAATTTGCCATTTGTTAGTTGTATAATGGGACAATATATGTAATTGTTAGTTTAAACATATCTCTACCATTAGAGTCCTGATGTTTTAAATGTATGATCTATATCGTACACCATATACGAACTAAGACATGCAATTTCATTGTGAAAGTAGTTTTAACTTAAATAATAATATAAAGAACGTGACTATTTGTTCAAACATATCTTTATTTTATTATATATAGATCACATCTACATATAAAAAATACACTTTATCTCCACTGTCGAATTTATGTAAGGGCTAGTAGACGTGAGGAGGTTATCGAATTTTGTATTTTAATATTAATTTTTTAAAGAATTCATTTATTAAGTTAGCCATTTGGGGTTTATTTTTTTAATTTTGAAAATTAAAGTTACTAACACTGTTCTCTTCCCTATTAACTTTTTGAAAGTGCTTCTGATAATTCAATATTCTTTTCAAATTAATAAAAAAAAGTTATTTGTCAAAAAAGTTTTTTTTTTTATTTACACAGTTAAGTAAGAACCTAAGAAATGCATAAGTTCCGATTACTATTTTCACATGTGATGTAATATTCTAAAAAAATAATAATCTAATGTTTTATTAAAAAAACTAGATATATTTTTAATTTTGAAAAGAAAAGGATTTGATAAAGTTTGATATTTTTCTTTTTGGAATGGGTGATGTTTACCAATAAATAAAAGAGTGGCAGTGAGAAGGCCAGGCCATAGCAGATCTTGAGCACAAAATTTTCACAGGATATTTCTTAAAGTAAAAAATTCTCCCTCTATCATTATGTAAAATAATAATATTTATAATAATTTTAGAAAAAAAAGAAAAGTCAAAAAGAATTTATTCTTCTTTTGCTTCTCCCCTTCTTGATCTTGCCACCTCACTTTTCTAAACCATTGGATTACCGACACCTCACCTTCATTTTCGCCGCCTCTATCTTTTCTAACACTTTTCTTCCTTTTAAATAATTTCTTTTCCCCTTCTCTACAATTTCTGTTCTTCACTGTTTAACAAAAAATATGGTAGTTGTTTCATGTGCCAAATATTACTATAATATTAATTTTAAGTACATAAATAAAAAATTCATCAAAAATAATAAATTTGATAAAGTATTTATAAAATATATTAAAATTTTAGATTATATTGTCGGTAAATATCTATCATTTATAAGATCTAAAATTGTGCTATAGGTAAAATAATATTATTTTAAAATTATTTTTATAACTTCTTATGCTTGTCACTAATGATTTATTTAAAACTAATATCAAAAGTTCGATCATTAATCATCCCAATCGAAATGTTTAAGGTTCAAATCTCCGTACTTTTATACTTAATGGGTTCATTTTTAATTTGTTTCTAAATTAACATTATTCAAATCAATAGAGTTGCACCAATCAACGTGATAAGATTGCAGAATATATTCTTTGGGATTGATTTGGGAAAATATATGTTGGTCCAATATAGAAAAAAAAAAAAGAAAAAAAAACTTGTAAGTATTTAATCAAATTTTGTAAATATTGGAAAACTTAAAATTTAAAAGGAAAGATATAAATTAAATTCAAAATTTAGGAATTAAAAATGGTCATGTATAAAAATTAAGAAAATAAATGGAAAGTAAAAAAAGAAAAAAAAAATTTGAGTGGAATCATTGATGATATATATTTTTAAATTGTATGAGACATTAATGATGTAATTATTAAAAATATAAAATATTTAATTAGGGAGTGCGTCAGAGGAATATGCGTACAAAATATTCGTGGGGGCTCTGACTCCCACGTGCCATGTCACATGCTAACGCCACGAAAACCAACCCCTAGTCCCCACGTCATCATTTTTCGTTTCTCCACACT
Organism: Cucumis melo; assembly: GCF_025177605.1. Classification (NCBI taxonomy): domain Eukaryota; kingdom Viridiplantae; phylum Streptophyta; class Magnoliopsida; order Cucurbitales; family Cucurbitaceae; genus Cucumis; species Cucumis melo. Next base: position 23,827,703 of record NC_066865.1, read on the forward strand.
TTTTAGATATTTCTTTTGCACTTTTTAGTTACGTTTCTATTTTTTCCTTCTTATCTTATCTTATTTATTTATTTATTTATTATTTGTTGTTGTTGTTTGTTATTATTGTGTCTTTCAAAACTAAAATGAGTATCTATAAAACTTCTACAACTTTTGAAATTTGCAAAATGATTCAAAATATTCTTGAATTGATTGAAAAATAACTTAAACTATATTCTTATATTTTAAATATAGCTAAATAAATAAAAATATTTACAAAATATAATAAAATTTTAATTCTATTAGTGTCTATATCAATATTTATCATTAATAAAATTTAAAAAACTTAATATATTTTATAGAAAAAATTGTTAGATTTTCTATTTTTGATAACCCTCCGTTGATAGACTAAATAGATGAAAAATGCAAATCAGAACGTTGTAAAATATATAAAATTCACAAATTTCAATAATTTCAAAATTCGTACTATTTAAGTTTAGTCAATGGAAAAAGTTATTTACTGTGAATAGTTAAAATTTTAACAAAATCTAGTTCTTGTATTACTTTTCTTCAAAATCTTACAAAATTTTTACTATATTTTGTTTTACATAAATGATGTGATAGACTATTTTTAAAATATCAAAACTAAAAATGTATTTTTTGAGACTTTACGTCCAAAATAACATCTAATCTCTTAAATCATAAATATCAAAAGTATATTTTAATTTTAGCCTACTCTAATTTTTTTAATTTACTAATTATTTTGGACAGAAAAAATGTATCATATCCATGATTTCACTAATTTTAATAATATCAAGAATCGAAAAATTATTAACCATCAGAAAACTTCACTAAAATTCGTAAAATTTTTTAAAACACTAGATCAGTATTGTTTTTTTCTTGAAAACCTTCTAAAAAAAAGTAGATAATAATGTTTCTTTTTAATGAATTCTGAAATGGAAACTTATTCAAAAAGCAATGTACTTTTAAAGTTGAAGGTAAAAAATAACAGAAACAATTATTTAAATTCTTGAAATTAAAAGTTTAGAATAAAAGCAAAAGTGTTGAAGAAGAAAATATATATATTATATTAAAAAGTGTTCATATGATATATAGTCAACAGTATTTGAACATTAATTCTTCAACCTTTATTTTATGTCGGCCAATGGCGTACGGAGAAGTGGAGAGCAACCCTAGTTGAGTTGGTTTTTAAAAGTTACGTTGGATAGTACAATTCATCAAAAGTAAACACAAAGAAACCTATGTGTCCTTATAATGTTGTCATTCCCCAACAAAAATTATATATATATATATATATATATATATATGCATATAGTCATATTCTTTTATCAGGACAATTCGTAGGGTAGAAAAATTGAATTTCTAATCTCCAATTTGATAATACATATATTTGGTTAGCGTTGGGTTTCACTCAAGTCTATTTGTAACATTTATTTATGATTAGAATGGAATGCCTCGATGCCCTTATTAGGGGTCCTTTGACACCATGTAAATCACACATGTGACCAACTCAAGTAAGGCTACCCAAAATGGTCGAGTCAAGGAGGGTAACCTATTACATTTGGTTTTAACCAAGGTGGAGTATAGGGTATAAGTAATTTTTCTCCTAGTTCTCGCATACCGTAACTATACACAAAAACAAAATAAAGTTTAATTAATACTTAGAGCTCTGTTGAGCATAACAAAACAAATTAGAAAACTATCATCTTTCCCTTGCTTAACTATACAATTAGTCGGTTCAACATGAAGTTAATATGAGATTGTGGTTGAGATTCTCGCATTGGCTTATTTGATTGATATAAGTTAATTTAATTAATATTTGTTCACAAATATATATCTATATTTTCTTCATTGATTAAATACTTTTGGCTTTGTTGTATCCTAGAAGAATATTCCCATAGTAATAGATTTTGTTTAAATAGATAGTTTACAGTATGTGTTCCTCAATTGATTTTGTCACATAATATAGATTCAACCAAATTTAATTATATGGTTTGTTTAGTTTAACAACCTATGACAAACACTAGATAACTTTAATTAAATTTATTTTATTTTCTTAGAGGCTCTCAATAATCCTAGCTTAAATTCCATCTAGCATCCATAGTTCCAAATTTAGGTCTCGAATCGGTTAATATATTCATTTTAGTTTTCAACGTGATCGATTTTATTCTCACAATTATTAAAATAATGATTTGTATTCCTTCAAAAACACCTCAACTTTTTCGTAAATATATTAGACACAAAATTGAAAGTTTAGAGAATTGTTTATGGGTGGAGTTTCGAGTAAAATGAAAAAAGAAAAGTAAAAGAATATGAAAATGAGATCCAATCTAAAAGAAATATCACAGCTCACAATCACAGGTAAAGTAGAGAGAGAGAGAGTGGTGGTTTAGGGACAGAACATATAGTGTACGGAATCAAAGTGGGGAAAGTGATGGGGAACTTGAGAATTGAGAACGAAAAAGAGAGACCCAATTCCACTATACTCTGTAATCTACAATCTATCATTCTTTTGTTTATTATTATTATTCACAATCACATCCACCAATTTTGTCTTCTCCAGCTTCCCCTTTCTAGAAAACTAGACTAAAATGAACAAAATTTGAAAATAGAAGACTTGATTAAGCTTATATATACATATCCAATAAAAAAAAAGAGTAGGTTGTTTAGTGTTGGGTCTTCTGACTAAAAAGAACATTTGGATTGTCATAGAAATGAGCTTATTATTTCATATCAGTTAACTTTTAGGGGAAAGTTTGTAGAAGCATGGTGGATTTAAGAATTCTTGATTGAGAACATATGCCTAATCAGTCAAAACACAATAAATGGTTTTACCTTTACAAGGTACACAAAAGAGGATTTAACATGAGACACATGTATGTAGAAACCTAAAACCCTCAACCAAAAGAGGTTATGTCAGACTCCAAGGAAGAAAAAAGCTTGTAGAACCACCTTAGGTTTAAGAACTCTTAATTAACCAAGTTGGTTGATGTTTTTTCCTTTAAGACTAATTAAAAGAGGATTTAATATAAGATATTGGCACATGTATGCAGAACCTTAAAACCATCAACCAACTTGGGGCAACCAATTAGAGGATGCCTCTTGGCAACAACCAAAAAAGTACAAAATTTATCAAACAAAAAATCAACTGAATAACTTTTTGAAGCTCATTTACCAAATATAGTTCTTAAAGTATGGAGAAAATATGGCCAACCTCTCATTGTCTCATCCAACAAGGATAAGAAGTCCAAAGCCACACAACCATTAGATTCTGAGACTTTTTAACTTTATATTGATCTGATTGAACTTTCTTCTCCTCCGCTCAAACTTGATGTGCATAACACCATAAATCTTTTGTGAGATATATATCTTCATTCCACCAAAAAAAGAAGAAAAGAAAGTTAATTCACAAATCATGTCAATAGGAGAGTTTTGAAATACTACAGTTCCTAGTTTACTATCTCTACTAAAGTTACGGCAGCGAAGACGAGAAATAGAACTCCTCCAACGTATGCAATAATCTGCAAACAAAATGGTATATGTTAGAATAAGGACTTCCTTTGTTTACGTAATTTCCAGGAATAAGAATATGCTCTCCACTTTTGAGATAAAAACAGGCAACTTGAGTTAGGAGCACAAGAATAAGAAGCAGCCTAGTAGGTGGGCCTAGACTTATTAATAGTTGCAAATCAGGAAGACCCAAAAGCATAAAACTTTCTTGTTCCAGAAAATTGTTGCGTTCAAATACTAATTGATGGAACCTTTCTAAAGCACATATTATGTAATGATGCAGCTAAATACAGCTATTAGCTAACTGACACTCGGTTTCATATTGTAACTTTGCGAGGGTGAACAAGATGAGATTTATTGGGTGCTTTATGTGAATGTAGAGCGGTTCAAGATAATCCCTTCTGGTTTACCATAATTCTTGACTGGGGTAAAGAACACACATTGACGACTGACAGCATATGGAAAATTTTGAAAAGATTATGCCCTGAATATAAGCAGAGAAATTAATATGGCTACTAGGATGGGAATTTTCATTTGCATGATGCTTTGGAATTCTGGAGGGGGGAAGAAAGAATACAGTCACAATAAAAATAGGACATATCCAGATTCCAGAAGCAAAAAAATAACAAAGGATAAGTACTACATTAATATTCTATTCTTTTATATATTTGATTGGGAGGGGGAGAATTAAAGAAAGCAAATGGGATTTCAAACAATAATTACTTTGGATTTTTTCCTCTCTTTTCTGGAGACACGAGACTGCTTTAGGACATTCAAAAGAGAAGTTTGACGAATAATTTTTCACTGATTATCCCTTCCTTCTAAACTTGTGTCAATAATTGAAAAGCTAAAGAAATATTTTACTCCTACAAAAACCCTGAATTTACTTTATTGAAAAAGTAATCATATAAAGGATCAATTCTTCTTTCTTTCTTTCTCTCTTTCTTTTTTTTCTTCTATTTTTTTTCCCTTCTTGTGCAGGGAATAACTGATCTCAATACAGACCCCTTCCCCCAAATGAAAAAAAAAAAAAAAAAATAGACAAAAAAAAAAAATGTTGTCATATCAGAACCCTGGCCTGGTTGGCCTTTCAACCCACATTGAACAATGAACAGTTAAAAATAGTGAGTTGTGTTTTTCTTTTTAAAAAGATGAAAAGAGAAAGATAAATAACCTAGAAAGAAGGAAATTCATGTTAAAGTTCAAATAGAAAAGCATCGAGTTCATCCACCTGGAGTATATAATGTGCGGTTGATGGTAGTGAACATTCATAAAAGGGATAAAGTGGATGAAGAATGAATGATCATCTTACCTTTTCTGATAAAAATGTCCCTAGCAAAGAACCTCCTAGAACTGCAAGCTGCAGATATATAATCGAAATCAGACCAAAAAAACTGGTAACTTGACAAATGAGTATGATAAATAGATAGGGAAGATTTGGTTTATTAGATAGACATGGAGTTTCATCTCAAAACTAATTGATAATATGAGTATCCCAGTATACGTGAGGTCTCTTCATTTTATTGATGTAGAATACTCAAGATGGTGCCCCTTTGAGCTCACAATTCTTGTATCAAATCCTAAAGTTGGACTCAACATCTGATTAGGCTGTAATATCATATCAAATAAACAGAAGATTCTATCTCAATACCAATTGACAATAAGAGGAGTAATCTTGAATCTTCCAAAGATGTGGATTTATTCATATTTTTAATGTGAAATCCTCAAATGGTACACTTCATGTATGTGTTGTTTCAACATGGTACACTTCATACATATATCTCCATTCATATATGTGTTGTTTCAAATAAGAAAAGCATAATTTGAAATTTTCTTCTATTGCACTCATCCACATAAACATTGTTCTAAATCTTCTAAATTGAAGTATCTAATGTGTTGTTTCTAATGAATTCATGGATTAAACGCTCCCCTAATAAATAGACCCCATTGTAGACAGGTAGACAAGATTCAACTTAATGTGACAACCACTTATAGAAGATTCGTGATTCTGTACACACTCAAAACTATAAAAATTTATCTTATAGATCGACTTTCACACTAAGTTGTTTACACAATAGATTAATATAATGTTTACACAAATGTAGGAACTGGAAGCTGTTAAAAGAAAAAAAGTTTACCAATGTTGCAACACCATGACCAGCTAGTGCACCTCCAATGACTCCAAGGGGTGAAGAAGCAGCAGCAAGGGCTGCATATGCAAAAATAAAATATAGTTTTGAGTTGAGATATAGAACGAAGCACTAAAGACTTAATTAAAAAGCTACAGTTTTGGTCCGCATAAAGATATTGAAAAATAAATTATTGAATGCAGAAAAAGAAAGCCAGTGCTTGTTTGGATCTTCCCAGAGGCTTATTCCAAGGACAGTTTTTATAAATGTTTATGGTTAATTGTTTATTCGTTATAAAGGACAGGTGGAAAATTGAACGCAGTTTACACTATTAACTAGTAAGTCTACTTCATTAGTTCTAATATTTTTTAGCCGAATCCCGATGTATTCCAAATTTGATGATCAACTCTTAATCTTTTCAAGATTTGGCCATCCTATCATATAAACAATCAAATTTCGAGATTTAGTATTAGACGGTTTCAGTAACGGATTTCGATACAATACTTGGATGACAAGAAAACAGCGAAGAATAGGTAGATTTCAAAAGAATTTCGATTACCAATGGTAGAGAAAAATGACTTGTCACCCCACTCAGCTACAAACACTAATGCAAAGGTGCTGACAACAGTACTGGCAGCAGCTAATATCCCGGCACCATTTCCAGAGAACTTGGAGACAGCTAATTCTGCCTGATTCAGATTTTAAAACAAAACTGTTATTTTCTAACATACTTTCAGTTTCAGCTACTGGAGTCCAATCACAAAAGTACATATGAAGAAGTGCTCTCCACCTTGCACTATAGTTTTCATAATTTGCCTAAAGTTTTTTTCATGTTTCACAAAACATCTTTAAATGTACTTTCATCAATAGTTTGAAAAGGTATTATGTACATGAAAAGTTAAAAACACTGGTAAGTGGTAGTCCAATGTAATGATACTAAAACCCAATATTATTTTTCAAAATAGTTTGAAAATGAATAGGATGCTTTCCTTTTCAGATGTAGAAAACATTTACTTTTAAAAGGAAAATTTCAAAGTCCATCAGCTTCAATCCTTTGCTTCATGCATTAGGAATTAAACGAATCTGCTTGGCAGCACATTGAACCTCTCATTACTAGGGCATTAAATATTGTTTTCTGTACTAGCCAGTACATATTACATTTATCTTAGGCCTCTTTCTGTATTTCATAACCTCATGGGGCTTAGCCATTCCACCAAGGATAGTCTATTAATTTCATGCCAAATTTTCTATTTAATTAGCTAGTATTCTCCTACAGATACTTTTAAGACATAAAATTCTAGTATATTTTCACATAAAAATCTTAACATTTAGCTAGTTTATACTTGCATAAAAACCTAACACTTACCTAATATAATTTTACCTCCATAGATATAGTATGTACATACAGTTGAGAATTGGTCAAGATGTAAAAGAAGGGTTATTTAAAGACACTGCAGCCGATGTCAGACATCAGTATAAGAGATTACCTCCTTCTGCTCATCTTCTGCCTTTAGTCCATCACTTGAGCTGGCATCAAGCAATGTTGTAACCCCAAAATACACCTGAAGTCAGTCAAAAGCATTTTATTACATCCATAAAATCATTTGGTTATTTTGTCTAGGTTTGTCTTGCCAATCACAAAATCACAGTACTCACCAAGAGACAGACAGCTGCAATATCATCGACTGGGAAATCACTATCACCAAGCCTGTGATCACATATGTAACAGTGCTAAAGAATCAAATATGTTGATGGTACATGGAATTTCTTTTAAGAGAAATCAAATTTTAAATTTTTCTTAAACAATTAAATTGATAAAAAGAATGAAAGTGTCCTAACCCGTAATTCCATTTAGGACCATATAATGTAAATCTCAACCATTTTGGATTAATTGTGCGTAACTTGAACATACAGTTTAAGAACTGAAACTCTTAACTTCTTTGTCCTAAAGATACTCTCATCACAAGGATTGTACCTGAATGGAAGAATCTCATCAACATAGTGAAAAGTTCGTCCAAGAAAAACAGATATGATGGTCATTGCCCTGCCATGGAAAAACACCTCTTCAAGGATTTGAAGATAACTTTCCGTGTCTTCATAAGATATCAACAGTAAACCCTTTTGTATATAATAACTATGATTCATCTGTTTTTTAATTAATATAATAGCCAGGCACAACAGGAGATGCTAGACTATCTTGTGTAAAGCCAAAGTCAATCCATGAATTATTTTTAACATAAAGATGATTTAAGAAAACCTTAAAGCATATATAGTTACAAGGCACCAAAATAAGGAAAATGCAAGCTCGGTAGTGTTCTTGCCCAGATGTCTGGTAAATAATTCTATTTCACATCGGATGAGATAACCAATAAGAATTTATTCAATGGGGTGTCGCAATGAAAGAAAAAAATACATGCTCGGCATATGGTGAAATTACATACGCAAGTGCACCAAAAGTTCCAGTAAAAACAATAGCAGCAGAGTTCCTAGCTGCTAGAAGAGCCTACAGAAGATAGTAAACATAGAATTAGGAAAAGCACCATATTCTATCATAATTAAGACAAACAACATGTCAGAAAGCAATAATTCAATCCCATTCATATTAACTCCATGTTCAGGAGACTACAAAGCTTCCTTTTCCCACCAGAAATTAATTTGGCACTTACTGCAATGAAAAAGGTCTTGTCCCCTAGTTCTGAGAAAAAGATTAGCAAAAACGCCTGCACGAAGAAAAAGTGATAACATAAGTATGATTCTTCACTTTCACATCATACTCCAAGCTTACATTCATTAGCCTATAGTATAGCTAAAATCGACCAAGAGTATTAAAATGTTATTTGCAATCATAGACGTATGCGTTTCAAAATTGTAAATGAGATGTCAATTCCACCAGGAAATCTCCACAGAGAAATCAAACTACAACTAGGCTTCCTTCAACATGAAAAAAATGCCGGTTCAAAAAAGTTACAAGGACTGATTTACTAACTGAAGCAAAACCTGTGCTAATATCACCAAGGTCTCCCAGAAGTGGAACTGACTGCAACCCAGTAGCAACATCGTCTGAACCAGCTAATGCATGCTGAGAGTCTTGAAGTATGAAGAACCCAGACAGGAGCATAAGTTTCAAAAATGAACTGCTGAATAAACTGCTAGATTTTTGGTTATCTGTATTTTCATTAATGCCCTCCGCTGAGCTGTACTTTGCTAATGGCTTTTCAGGTGCACGACAATTATCCAGAATAGTTATTGATTTTGTAGATAACTCACGGCTACTGTAGTCATGATGACAAAGTTCCTGGAAGACAATTTATCTCAATGGACGAGTATGCATGAAATGAACCTGAAAATGATACGTTTTACATGTGCATATTTTGTCCAACCAAAAAAAAAAAAAGAGAGAGAGAGAGAAGAAAAAGCAGAAAAAAGGCATATAACATCTAAAAAGGAACGTGTAGGTTGCTAAAAGGGATATAATAAACTGCATTCTGTTCCCGATTTTTTATCCCCAGAAACAATAAAAAGAGATGATTCCAAAGGGGTTGGTCGCGCACGATTACGTTATCCAAAATTACATGTAAACAACCTAAGAACACTACCATCCCACTTATATTTTTATTAGGAAGCAGAAAAGTATCTGGATGTACCTCGAATCCAGCCTAACAAATGCCAGTCGAGTGAATTGTTAAGTCCTCTGAACGTAAATTGGATTGAAAGAAAATGAGATTGCAAAAAAAAGGGAAATGGGAGAAAGTTACTTGGTGATCGTAATATTTTGAAACCACTTCTGTTTTGCGCCAAAACCACTGTTTGGTAGTTGCTGTCCGGCAGCAACTTGAAAACCTATATCAAAAAAGCAAAAAACAGATATCACAATCTATACCTTCGCTGAAGTCTGAACTGCATTAAATAAAGATTTCCTTTTTCAGCGAACATTCGTCAACCATTTTCATTTCCTGTTCAATTTTACAAAATCATATTGCCTATGGTAATGATTTCAATACCTTTCTCAACTCCCCCAAATTAAAAACAAAATTCCTTTGCTTTTTCTTGACTGCCCCAATTTTCCAAAAACACTAAAGAAGTATTATTAATATATAGCTCCATTTGCTTTATCTCTTAATGTGTTCAGTCTTCCAGATAAGTCTCGAAATAAACCAATCCCTCCCCACCCTCAAAAAAAAAAAAAAAAAAAAAAAAAAAAAAGGCACCCACGACAAAAAATGAAAACTTTTGCAGAATAAATGCAATCTACCCTAAAAAGGGAAGAACCCAATTCCGAAATTCCATGTTGTTTTCAGCTCAGATAGCAAAACAGGGACCGAATTCATCTATGTTCATATTTTCCTGTTTAGCATCAACGACAGTGAAAGCAAACAAATAGAGGAGTCCAGAGAATTGGGATTACCTGAAAAGAAGGGGAGCAGAATCATGAAGCGAGAAGCTCCGGCAAGGAGAGTTAGGAGAAACCAAACAAGTGGGAATGAATTTGGGAGATGAAGAAAGTAAAGGTGAATGAAATGCGAAGTGTGAAAAAGTTGTGGCTGGCATTATTCTTCAATCCCCTCCCTGTTGTTGCTCTGAAACAATCTTTCAGTGTTCAAAAGGACTGGAGAAATGCGAGTCCAGGATGAAGAAGAAGAAGAAGAAGAAGAAGAAGAAGAAGAAGAAGAAGAAGAAGAAGAAGAAGAAGGAGCAACCACCACTCAGTGTGGAGCGCCAAACACTCTCAACTGCACTTTATCTTTCTATCCGTTCCCATTGGGCCAAGCGGCTCCACACACCATTTTATATGTTGGTGTGTCCGTGTCCGCAACTCGGCCCGTTGGGGCAACGAGTTGAATTGTTATCTAAAAACAGTTAAATCGTGTACACATCGTTAATAACATATGACTTCTTTAGTTAATACGACGATGAATTTGATGTCTTGTGGTTGGAATTTGTTGAATCTTATATACCTTTGAATGTCGGATTTTAATCCATGTGCTTTTCAGCTCATTTTTTTAAAAACATATTCATAGTAATATTTTCAAAATATGTTTTAAATAAAACAATTATAAAAAATAAAAAATAAAAAATAAAAAATCTTATCTTTTAATAATTTTGTTTTAGAATCTAAATAGTTTGTCTATTTTTTTTAAAAAGCTCATTTCCAATATTGTAGTAGAAATGTTAATAAAATAAAATATTTATTTTAAGAATTGATATAAAAAATAGATAAATCATTTTAAATTATAAAAATATTAAAAATATCTACAAATATCATATAATTTTATAATTTATCGATGTTCGAATATTCATAGATTCATATCGTGTCTATCAATGTTCTTAATAGATATTATAAAAGCCTACAAATTTTTCATTTTATGTATAATCGGTCATTGATACATTAAACATGTATAAAACAATGATTTCATTAAACCCAACATTGAATGACGTGTTTAATATGATAATTTTTTAAAAAAAAACTTCGATTTAATCCAAACAAAATTAAAACTTTAAGAACTTACTACATGCAAAATTAAAGCTTAAATACCGACATTTTTTAGAGTTTAGAAATAAAATAAATACAAATATCAATATTCAATAACCTATCAAACACTCTAACGTTCATATGTTAAATAAACACCAACAAACTTTTAATTTAACCTTAAATAAAAGAGTAAATGTCACAAAAAAGTTAAAAACGGTAAGATTTTAATTTAAAGAACATAATAACGTTAAAGTAAGAAGTAAAAAACTCAAATTATGGACTCATATTTCTTATAAAACTATAATAACATGTTTTTAAAGAAAAACGACGTAGAATTTATATTTTTCAATCCGACGTAATAGTTTTTTTCTTTTTTTTTTTTCGAATCCTACTCAACTTTAGATTAAATTAGTATAGATTAATTCAATAATTAGTGGGTTGTAAACTCATATTTTGTAAGTTCTAAGTCACCCCTACTAACTCCAATTAACAGGGCGGTCACGCAAGTTGAGAAAGCAAACATTTTGTATATGTCAAAAGTTACTTTGTTTGATTTAAGGTTAGAAGAAAATGTATATTACAAAATTTAAAACATTAAACTTTGTTTGTTGGGACAGTTCTAGAAGGGGATGGCAGTTAATTTGTAAGAATGTTTGAAGACATTTATGACACATGATCGATCAAATCACAAATCTCAATGCATAATTAAATTCAACGGTCCTGATGAAAGATGTAGTTCATCAAAAGCAAACCCAACACGCCAGAACACAAAACAAATATATATCACATCACAGTTCCACAAGAAGGAATCAAGTAAAAACCCCAACTTTTCCCCTTTTTCTTTTTAAGTTCGTATATTTAAATACTATTAATTAGCTTAATTAAACCCAACCTTTTTTCTTAAGCTTAGGATTGATTAATCAAATCCAAAAAAGAAAAAAAAAAACTCTGTTTTATGCCATCTTTTGTTCCTTGTCAGAGTGAGAACACAGAGAACAAGTCCACGTGACAGTCTGCAGCAGTTTCCGAAATTTTATTTTTTATTCCTTTTGTTGTTATTTATGAAGATTTTGTTTCAAAAATCTAATCTTGTTAGGAAGGAAGGAATTTGTTGTTTTAATTAAGAAGATAATTGTTGAAAGGAGTAATTTTTTTGTAGATAAAATGTTGAAATAAATCATTGTGGGGGTGACCCCAGCTAGATGCTCAACAGGTAATCCAAAAACTTTTTCCACCAAACTTTTTTAGGCTACCATGGAAATGTCTCAGATCAGGCTCAGTAGAAGGCTGGCAAGGCAAGTAAAGAAGAGAAAGGAAAATTAAACAAAAAATGGAAACCCCACCTGAAAAAATAAAAACTTTGTTGTGAATTCTTAAACCCCAGAAAAAAATTAGGGCCAAAAAAAGGAATGGATGAGAGAGAAAAGAGAAGAAGAGAAGGGTTTTTTTAAGGAGGGGAAATGGAAAAAGGGGAAGTGAAGAGTGGGGAAGGGGGAGCAGAAAAGGAGGAAAATTTGGGAAAAAGGTTAAGGAGAGAGGTTTTGATAGGGAAAAGATGTGGACCTTGCACTCCAGTGCCTTCATGGAGGATTTGGGCTCCTCCTCAAGAGACCATCATTAGCCAAACACACCCTTTTTATCATAATTCTTGTTTCTCTTCTTCTACTTCTTCTATCTCTGCCAGAAAGCTAGCGGCGGCTCTTTGGGAGTTTCATCAATACCTTCCACTTTCTAAAATGCACAGAGCTTCCAATAATGGCGTTTCTAATGGTGATCCAGCTGATTCAAGGCTCATCCGCCGCCGCTACTTTCATCATCATCATCACTCTCATAAGGACAAAACCCTTGACCTTTCCAATTTTCTTGGTGATCCTTGCCCCAGCTCTCCTGAACAGGTTTGATTTTTGGTTTTTACTTCAAAACTTTGATTGTTGTTGATGTTTTTTATTTGGGGTTTTGGATTTGTGTTGTTTTTTCTACATTATGCATTTGCTTACCCCCCCCACTCCCTCTCTCTCTAGGGTACAATTGGGGAATGGATGTTCTGTTTTCTTTGAATTTGTTTAGTGATGATTGATTATTACAAATAGAAGGCACTGTAAAACTAATTTGTTTCCGTAGATTTGTGGATAATGTTTCTAAACTGTGTAATGATTGGTTTCCTTTTAGCTTCTAATTGCTCTCTTTTATGATGTTCGTTCTCTGTTTCCTCTTGAGATTTGGATACAGTAGCATTTTCCCCAGTGCATCTGTCTTTTTTATTAAAAGATCAGTGTTCGTCGAATGTGTTTGTGGCAACATGTTTATTTCTGTGGTAATTTGGTTGTTTATTTCAATGGGGTTTAAGCAGGTTATGGTAATGGGAGTCTGGTTTAGTGCATTTTACCCTATCTGTTTTGACTCATTGCGAGGAATATGTATGATCTAAACTTGGTTTTTTCTCCTTTATAATCACCGTTGAAGGTTATTTCTTGTAATTTTGCTCGTTCGTCTGTAATTTGTAATCATCTGCATCTTAGTTCTCATTGGTTTACCATCTGTTGCTATCTTGCTTGTTAAAGAGGTGCTATTATTATCTTCCAGTTTCATTTTTTTCAGTTGTTATTTTCACTTTTTCATATTTGAACCTTTGGAATCTACAATTTTAAGTGCTTATTGATTCAGTTATGCTTAGCATAAAACTAGTTTTTTGCGTAGTGAAAACTGATGTTTCCGTCTCACTTTTCACTGTGTGACTTAACAACTTATCTGAATCGTTATCTTCCTTTCCTACTTCCTCTTTGGGGTCTGTTTGCAATGACTTTCCAAGTACTTGAAAACTTAAGTCATTACAACCAGCGCCCAATCACCTTCCTCTCGATATTGTACATATTAGAGTTGAACTATTTGGTTAAGATTTTCTTTTAGATGAATTTCTATCCCCTGTTATTTGAATGCTCAAATGGAAAAATTTAATCTAATCAGTTGCATTTGTTTATTATAATTGTGTTTTTCTTTTCATGATTGAATATTGACCTTTGTGTCAACCAGGTTAGTACTTTTGGTTCTTTTTTCTGTCTTCTTTTCTTTTCACCGTTTCTTTCGTGTTCTTATTATTCATAACTTCCAATGGCAGCCAACAAGTGCAAGCAGTTTAAGGAGGCATGTTGCTGCATCATTATTGCAACATCATCAATCAATTGAACGGAGCAATCAAGCTCTTCAACCTGTATCTCCAAGCTATGGAAGCTCCATGGAGGTACAATTTGTTCTCTCTTTTTCATGTTTATTGACTTTCTTCCATTCTATCTTGTTGGCTATATGCTTTCTTGTCTGAGGAATTTGGTTCGTTGGACAAATAAGATAATCATTTGAAATCATTCAAGTCAAGGAAGTGTTATAGTGAATGCTTACCGTTCTTTTCAAAACTGGTAGCATAGCGTGAGAACTAACCAAAGTGAGCTGATATTGGCTTTCTTTAAAAAGTTCTAACATGATCATAATTGATACGATCGATTCTCCTTTGAATTGCACTTCCTTTCTGCATATTGTATACGGAACCATGATTGAGCAAGTACAACATTTCCTTTTGTGTTCTGTTTCCGTTTGGTTAAATAAAAAACTATCATCAAAGTTGGTTGGTCGTTATTGTACCAATATGTCTAGGCTTGTGTTCCACCACACAAATCGGGCTTGCCATAGAACTTTGGTATTCAGTCCGAGCTCAATACCTTTGGTAACTTCTTTTCTTGCAGGTGGCTCCTTATAACCCTGCAATGACTCCTACTAGTTCTTTGGACTTCAAGGGAAGAATGGGTGAATCACATTATAGTCTCAAGACATCCACAGAACTGTTAAAAGTACTTAACCGAATTTGGAGTTTGGAAGAGCAACATGCGTCGAATATAGCTTTGATAAAGGCGTTGAAAACAGAACTCGACCATGCTCATGTGAAGATGAAAGAGATGCTTCGACAACGACAAGCTGATCGCCATGAGATGGATGATTTAATAAAGGAAATTGCAGAAGACAAACTAGTTAGAAAAAACAAGGAAGAAGATCGTATCAAGGCTGCAATTCAGTCCGTGAGAGATGAACTTGAAAATGAGAGGAAGTTGAGGAAACGATCCGAGAGCCTACATAGGAAGTTTGCAAGAGATCTCTCTGAGACGAAATCTTCTCTTGTAAATGCTCTGAATGAGATAGAAAGAGAAAGAAAGTCTAGAATGTTATTAGAGGATCTCTGTGATGAATTTGCCAGGGGTATAAAACACTACGAGAACCTGGTGCATTGCTTAAAACCAAAATCCGACAGGATCACCGCTGGAAGAGCCGACCTTGATGGTTTAATTCTCCATATTTCAGAAGCTTGGCTTGATGAAAGGATGCAGATGCAGCAAGAACACAAAGAGACGAACGTCGGGAAGTCTGTTGTGGAGAAACTACAACTTGAAATAGAGAGCTTTCTTGAAGCGAAACGAAACGATACCAAGAATGACCAGTTAAAAGACCGTCGGAGTTCACTTGAGTCAGTTCCATTGCACGAGGCTGCTAGTGCGCCTCGAGCTGGGGATGATGAAGATTCTCAAGATAGTGATTCACATTGTTTTGAGTTAAACAAGCCAAATAACAGCAATACCATAACTCACGAAAACGATAATGCAGAAGATCATGTTGACGAAACTGGAAAATCAAACGATGTGCAAAGGAAACTTGGGTTTCATGAGAGGTCAAAAAGCCGTACTCCGTCCAGCTTGCAAGTAAGGTTTGAAGAACAGATGGCATGGGCAAGGTCTTGTATTGGAAACAAGAAGGCCCAGTTAGTGAACGTAGAACAAGACAAAGCCGAAGCACTGCTTGCTGAACCAAACAAACCTTCCAAGACCGAGAACTGTCAAGATACTGACATTGGAAGCAATGAGAGAAGAAACAATCACCACCCGATCCACGGCTCGAACTCAAGCCACATACTGGACAATCTTATCAGAAATCAACTCTCTTTGAAGGATGGAGACAACGCCCATCCTGAAGATACTTATGGTGAGGCCTCCTGCAGCAACTCAGGGTGGAGGAATCAAGCAAGTCCAGTGAGACAGTGGACAGTAGCGGCCCCAGAGATCAACACGACACAGTCATCGTCTTTGAAATTGCCTCCCGGACTAAAGGAGAACACTCTTCATGCTAAGCTTCTCGAAGCAAGGTCGAAAGGGACTCGATCACGGTTAAAACTTTTCAAGTAATTTGTTTATACAACTGAGGAGACTTTGGTTGACTGGTGGTTTCTTAGCCTTGCTGGTGTAGGAATGCTTTTTTTTTTTTTTTTTTTTTTTTGTAGTGCTTTGGTGATATCACTCTCCTTTTGAATCCTTTTTTATGGTATCTCAATAGTACAGTTTTACCTTCCACTTCAGCAAAATGCAAGGATTGGTATATTAGTTGGAGGAGCAAGTGTAATGTTATTACCTTTTCTTTTATATATAGTTGCACGATTTAAATGGAGATCAAGACCCTTAAAGCAAATTTGTATAAAAGCCTTAGAGGTGAAGGGGAGAGATTTTTTTCTTTGACAAAGTGCAAAACCCACCTGCAGCCTTTGTAACATTAAGGGTGATATTTAATACCCAAATATAGTTGGATGTGTTTATTAGAGCTTGTTCCTGGAAGGTCAACATTAAATAGAGGTTGAAACATACCTTTTCTTAGCAACAATAAATGGTATTTGGAAACCAAACTTTTTATTGTAATAATAAATGTTAGATTAGATTGGTTTAAGTGAGATTTAATGTATATTACTTTCTAAAGTTTATTCATTTGGGGGATTATAGGGGGTGGGGTGGGGGTAGTGGAGATCATCTTCCCTTCATTTCAATTGATTGAACATTATTTCACAAAATAAACTAATGTCTATTTTTTCCTAAAAAAAAAGAGTAAAATTGAATGTTTATTTTACATAATTTGGCTTCAACTTTTAACCTTTAATCTTGTTTATCGCACTTCGTCAATTTTGTTTACTTATCTATACGTGGACTGAATCAATATTTTCGTTGTGTTCTAAAAAAATCTATAAAACATAAAAAAATAAACAACAAAATGTCACGGACATAGTAGAAACAATGAAAAATAAATAAAATACAAATTTCCAAAAAAAAAAAGCAAATTATAAAATATTTATTTACTATTTTAAATTTATTTTTAAAATTTCCTATTTTATTAGAAAAATAGAGAAATTGTCAAAATATTTACCCTTAAAATAATAAACCGAAAAGAAAATTCAATTAAGATAAAAAGAAAAAATATAAAACTTTGGGCTGATCACTTTATATAAATAAGAATGAATAAGTAAATGGCGGCAAGCTAAGAACTATATATAATAACACAAAGGATTGGATTTTGTGACATTGGGAATCCTCCCATCCAAATTTAGTACTCTCCATACTTACCCAATACTGCCACAACTTGACAAAAACTAAAACAAAAACTTAAATAATCTAACCAACTTAATTTATTCAATAACCTTATAAACTAAATAATAAAATCAATTTAATTCAAAAGAAAAAAGAAAGGGAAAGAATATACTATAAACATCAATAGAACTAGTCAAAATAAGCAAGTTGGTTGTGTAGAAGTTTGAAACATTACCAAATTTTACAATATGTTACTTTACTAGAATAACATATTAGTTTGAATCTTCTATATTGATTTTGAAGCACTTTCCTTACAGAAAAAAAATTAGCCAATGATTTAGGGCTTTTGAGTTTCATTATGGGATTATTTAATTCTTATAGTTTAATTCATAATGATTTTAAAAACCCTAATGTTAAGAATTTTGCATATTTGTTTTATTTAAGGAAAAATTTGACCTATAAAAGATATATAATTTAGAAAATAAAATTTGTCTTTTTTGTTTTAATTAATTCATTATATTTGAGATTTCATACCTTTTCTTCATAATCATATATTTTGATTCTTCAGTAACTTATCAAAATTTAATTTGTATAAACTAAGTCGCTGCAAATTCAACAAACTATAGAAAAATTTCTTGTACAACCCCTTGAACATGTTCCTGTTTTTTAAAGATCATATTAGACATATGAAGTAGAAGTAGGTTTCTTTAGATTTTTGTTAAATGACTAACGAGAAAAAAAGGAATTAATTAAAATGAATAAGGAATATTTCTCACATAGAATCTAATCACTAAATGGGAATTATCCGATCAAAATTTTCAAATAATCGAATTAAATGAGGATTTAATTGCCATTTTTGTGTTAAGTTATGTCATCAAGTACAAGTAGAGATTTTCTACGAGCAAGAGATCAAAGATGTTATACTTCATCTCCATCCTTTGTTCCCCATTTCATTCTGTGCAATTTTCCACAAACTAAAATGTTAATGAACACAAGCAGAAAAAAAAATGTTAATGAACACTTCTGGTCCATTTATACTTTTATGGAAGTAAAATTTGAACCCAAAGTTTGTAACAGTTTAGCTTCCATCCCTACAACAATTACTTTCTAATTTACAACTATTTAATCCCTAACACATTAAAAAATTCATCACTATGTAATTTGTAAAAATATTGAATCTCTAATTAATTTGTTGATTTATTTTTACAAAAAAAGAAAATCAAATTAAATTTTAGCACTAAATTCTACAACAAAAGACTAAATCTTGAAGCTCTTTAAAATATAAGAATTAAGATTGTTACATAAGACTAAAATTGGACATTACAAATCAAAGTTAGAGGACAATGACCTAAACGATTATGGCTAAAAGTGAATATTAAAACAAAATAAAATGCTTAATCACACAAAATTTACATTCCAATATTTTGAACTTAAACAATTAGGGAAATCAGCCCTAAATTTTGCTGCATACTATATTCCAAAATATCAAAACACTTTAACTAACCATGAATATAAATATAATTCGTACCCAATTAAATTATTACCATCTTATTCAAATTTGTCACAAACAAATTCTTTGTTTCTAAGTTAATAATTTCAACATCCAAATTAATTAGAGTATCCCCACGAATAATTAGAATCCTACACATTTTCACTAACATCATTTTCCAAAAAAAAAAAATGATTAGCAAATTTAACAAAACCCTCAATAGGGAAACAAGTAACCATGGTCAAATAGATAGGGTTAGAGTACAAACATGACATCCAACCAATATGCAAGTGAGGTTCCAATATTCTAGGGCATATCCACTATTAATGGCCTCTATTGCAAAAGAATGAATAAGTATATATCATTATTAATTCAACAAAGAAAGATTCCTATTATCCATACTAACCTGAATTCAAAATACAAACATATGATAATTGCATCAGCAAACTACAATTTAGTTAACAATTTTAAGAACCTAACAAATATTTGATTTTCATGAGATGAATAAAAAAAAAACCATTCAATTGACCATTTGGATTATACTATTATTTCAAATGTCATGCTCGACTCTCAAATTAGATTATTCTATCAATTTCTATTTTCAAAATTTACGAAATCTTAAATTTCTAAAACTATTTCGAATTTTATAATCCAAACATTATTGAAAATTTGAATTTTAAAATTAGAAAAGCATAATTATACTAAATAAAGATAAAAACATTTAGAAACATAAAACTCAATCCACTGTATTTAAATTTAAAATATGTATCATGTAATGATTACAAGTTACATTAAATTCCAAATTTCGTACCCTATAGTTTGAATGAAGTTCATAATCGTTACAATTACAGTTTGTCAAATCCTCATAAATTAAACTACATTATGAACCCTAAGCCTAAACAATAATTCTTCTAATCGTTTCAATTATACATATTACAATATAACAGATAATAATTCTACAATATTTTTAACCAAAAACCATGTTCACAAATAAATTATTGTTAGTTTACTGTCAAATAATAATCAGTGAATAACTACAACTAATTTACAGCTATTTAAATTTAAAAAATCAATTTCTAAATTCTACTGCCAAACACAAACACATATGAAAAACATAAAATACAAAGTTGTTATTATTTAATCTCTAATTCTCAGATTCTCTACTAAACAAACTACTAGAAACTATAACTAAATAATTACTTGATTAAATGTAAAAAAAAAAAATTTATGATTAATTAATTTATTGCTTTTCCTTTTTAGATATAATTTAAATTAGTTAAAATAATGATAATATTAAATAACCAAGATAAAAAAAAAATATTTATGGAAGATGTTATTTAAAATTTAAAAATTAACCAAATTTAAACAATTATTTGTTAATTAACTAACTTATATATTTTTGTTTGCATGTTAAAGCTATACTTCAAATAATATTTTGATTTAAAAATTCTTAAAACAATCTTAAATATTTATCTATATACACCTTAAGAACAAGTTCAAATCTACGCTCCAAATTATATTAGGAAAATATATACGTTCAAACTTGTATGAAAAAACATGCAAGACAAACAAATTTAAAAGTTTATTATTAATTTTCATTCCGATACTGTGACAAACAATTAGATTTAAAATTCTAATTATTATATACTCAAAAGTTAATTAACATGTTATGACTAGCTATTGTTATCATAAATTTACCACATGTTAAACAATTCTTTTGACTTCCTACCCAAATTCAACAAACAAAGACAAACAACTTATGAAAATTACCTTTCAAAGACATTTACAACCTATTAGATTAGAATTTAAAAAAAGGGGGGTTATAAAAGGAAGAAATCATGAGATGAGACAATTTTTCTTCTCTTTTTTATTTCTTTTTCCTCTTTTTTTTTCTTTTAAGAAACAAAATGATTATCAAATTGACTTTGAGAATACCAAAACTTTGTCCTGTAATAAAATTCCACTCCAACATAACAATCCAGAAAAGAGAAGAAAACCATCATAAAATTGAAAAAATGGCATTTTTTGAAAAATAAAAATAAAAAGGGTATTTTTTTTTTTTTTCTTTCTAAAAGAAATATTCTAGGGTTTGATGGTGCTGTATTGAAAACATGAAAACATAACAAATCATAAGGTTTCAACTTTTGATTTTGGTATTGAAAATATGTCAATTTGTTCATATTCCAAACTATAGAATAAATCAGAGACAAACAAGAGATTTCCAGCTAAACCTCAATTGAAAACCTCAACTTTCCAACTCAGTTCTTAAATAATCCCTTTTATTTTTCTGCCATCTTTTATCACTTCACAAAAATGAGCAAAACAGCAAATTTTTGGTACGATTTCTTTTTTCTTTTTGAAAGAAATATGCTATAACAAAAGGCAAAAAAATTGTTCAATCCCTTCCATTATTGTTTTTCTTGTTACCTATTAGGAAAGCAGAAACATAAAAATGAAAAAACCAATTACCCATTTATTAAACTAAAGCAACTTTTACATAATATAATCCATTTAACTTTCATACACCAAAAAGAAAAAATAAAAAGAAAAAGAAAATAAAAAGGGGCAATCTTTAATCCACCTTAAACAAAACGAAAAACAAAAGACAGAACCCTAGATGAGGTCATAATAAACATGCAGAGGAACAAAAAACAAAACAAAAATCTGAGAAACTAATCAGACAAACATAAGAGAAACAAAAACAGTCGTTTTCTAAGATTTGGTTTGAAAAATAAAAAGATTAATGTAATTAAAATGAATGTTATTAGTAAATAAAAGGGTAAAACAGTAAGTTCACAAGAATTTGGAAAAGAAAAGAAACACTCTATGGGAAAGGTGTAATACAACATGTCTGGGAACTTGTTGCAGCATTTAGACCATCACCCAAGAAGCTATGGTGTTGAACCTTGTGTCCATTTAAACTCATCTCCTTTTTCTCTCGCTCTCAAATATTCCATCTTTTTCCAAAAAAAAAAAAAAAAGAAAAGAAAAACCCTAATCCACATTCTTCTTCCTTCCCACATTAATATCATCTAACATTAATACATTTAAAAAAAAAAAAAAAAAAGACATTTCTTTTTTTACCTGAAATTTACTTCAAATGGGTCATCTCTGCACAAATCTGAGTCCAGGCTCTCCATCACTACTAATTGAAAGAAGAAAAAAAGGATTTTAATAATTTTTTCTGACATAATTATGTAATCATTCAAATGGGTCTTCAAATTTTCCTCCAATAACTGAGTTTATAATGGCTTAACCATTAAACTATGATGGCAGTGGAAGAGATCTTGATCTTCTTCTATAACAGGAGAAAATAGTAATATTATTCTATTTTAACATACTCAATGCAATCGAGAAAGCAGTATTTGAGCTTAGGATCATGTAGAGATCTTAATCTTCTCCCTTTTATCCTAATGAGAACAAAACAAAATTATTAAAAGAAAATTACAATATATTGAGTTCAATAACGATGAATATATATTTTGAACCCTGACCTTCTGACCTGAGCTATGTCGACGGCAAGTCTTTGAACGTCTGATTAAGAAGAAGAATCGAGAAAGTGGGTATTGTAAGCTTTTAACAAATACATATGTTTAATCAATTAAGCTATACGATAGAGATCTCGATCTCGAGGATGAAGAAAAGGAAAAGATAGAAAGAAAAGGGAGCTCCCTTCAGTCCAAGTACAGGAAGCTTAAGGTTCAATTTGTCTCCCGCATCATTCAATCGTTTAGTGAATCCATTTGAGATTTGAAATTTTTGGACTCAATATTTGAATGAATGAGTCGGCAGCTAATTAAACCCTACCGCCACCCATGAGTGGACTGAAGAAAGCTCTCTTAACCCTAGAACCCGACCAATACTGCTTTTCTTTTTCTTTCGAAACTAAAAAAGTTTGCAAATCTCCTCATCTCTTCATCTATTTCTATTTCTCTGTCACAACACCAATACCCCCTTTATAAAGATAAGGAAGAGAGAGAGAATGATAAAATATTTGTTATTATTAATATTATTTTATAAATATTAATGGAAGACATTATTCATATTCATATTCATATTCTCTCTATATTCTTTCTTCCCTTTGCATATGCCCTAATCTCTCCTCTCTTCAATATTCATTTCATTACTTTCACTCTATTTCTTTTATTATATATGTATGCTATAATTTGAGGGGAGTTTTCTTTTAATTTGTTGTAATTTTTTTGGGTTAATTTACAATTTTAATTATCATGGTTTGCCTATAAGACCCTTTATTTTTTTAATAAATAAACTCTTGGAGCTCATCTTAAGATGCAAGATGTAGCTGTTGTTTTGTTCTAATACGTTGTTTTTATTAGATTATATGAGATTTTACCTTAAAGTCAATTAGCAAGGAATGAATAGTGTCAATTTTATGAAGAGTGAGATTTTCTTTTTCTACTTTTTCAACATGAAATCTCGACCGTTTTTATTTGTTAGAGAGGTGTATTAGAATTCTATTTACTTTCATTATGTTATGAGTGGTCGGATCTCAACGAAAGTCTTGTTTGTAGTTACTTTTTAAGTGAAATTAAAAAAAAAAAAATTGTTGTGTTGGAGTACTTTGTTTTTCTTTTCTTTCAAAAACATATTTCAAAAGGCAGTATCTTTGGTTAAAAGAAATTGAAAATTATCTTTTTAGGATTGATTTTTCAAAAAGGAGTTATAAAAGTTATTTTGTAGTCAATTTTACTATTCACACCTTGTTTGGAGGTGCAACTTCAACTATTCTAAAAAGTTATTTTGTAGTCAAATCTACTATTCACCTTAAATTTCTTTTTCTCAAACAAGAAACAAACATTTCTTCAAAATGGTTCACTTTTTAAGAATAGAAGTGGACAAAGAAAAACAATTTTTGGTAATTTTAACCGTAAGGTGATTTTTTATGATTATTACTCTCTCTGTAACCCATTCTCATGAGTAGGATTTCTAAGTGGAATATATTAATTAGATACCAAAATTTGTGAAACAACTTATTCACTCGATGATTTCAACATTAAAACCAAACCATTTAAATTAAAAGAAATAATTGAGCAAAATCATCCCGTTTAAATTGCCAATGTTCTTAGCTTAAAGTTGTTTTTTAATAAATTTAGGACATGTTCGATAGATTATCTAAATTCTATTTTAAGTTCATAAATGCAATAGGTTAAAAAAATATATATTTATTTGGCATACAGTAAATTTGAATTCTTTTAACTGTCTTCAAATTATCAATCTAAATTGGACAAATTCTAACAAGATGTCTGTTTAGCAATGGGATTATCTTGATTATGTTTTCAAATTTTGTTTTAAGATTTTATAATTCAAACAATGAAAATTTCGAAAACTATATCGTCTTTAATTGATTAATGTTGATTTTACTTTATATGTTTTCATATTTACTATGTTTAAAAAAGAGTTGTATCATCGACCATTTAGATTCTATTTTATAAATCTATTTTCCAAATTCTATAATCTAAACGGTGAAATTTTTTAAATGAACATGTTCCGTATATATAGTTAGATTTTAATATTTAAAAAATGTAGAATTATATTTAAGAAAAAATAAAACATTAACCAATCAATAGTTTCATGTTATACAACAATTGTCCTTTAACAAATGAAACATGTATTTCATAACATATCACAAATTATACAATCTTTAGAAAATTAATATACAAAACATGTTTATAATTATTCATAATTATCCTAATATTTAATGGATGACTATAACTAATTTAATAATTTATAAATATAGTACGAAGTATATTAAAAACAGATGTTTAAATAAGAATAATCCACGCTTAAACTTACCACTAGACTATGAAATATACATATGTTTTCATTCAATAATATCATTTGTTTTAAATTAAATTTCTATTTAAAATTGTTACTAAACCAAGCCTTCAATAATTCAGGTGATGTGCGTATATATATATATAATAATATGTATAATTAATTTGAAACAATAAAAGAAATTCCAACAAAACATATAGTATTAGGTCAACATTTTTGTCTGATGACAAGAGTAAGAAAGGTAGGGATTGGATTTTTAATATAATTAAAGAAATAAAAAGTATTTAAGAGTATAAATAATATATAAAAAGCTTAAGGCCTAGAGATGCTAGTAGAAGGCTATTGTCCCTAGGGCTTATGTTCATGATGGGACAAATATAAATAATTAGGTCTTTCTTATTATTATTTTTTTAAATTTTTTGGCATTTCCAAACAAACAAAGCCCTAGTTATTAGAATTAATTAGCATTGTTAATTTCTTTTGTATATTTACCACACAATGTTGTATAGTTGGACCACTTAAATATAATCCTCACTTTAATTTAAACACTATTTTTTAATCTTATCTTTATGTCATGCAGCTCTTTAGAGAAAGTAATATAAAAATTAATATATACAAAACAATATGTTAGTATTTGTTTAATTAGTACTATTTAAGTGCAACACATGAGTATAAAAGCATGTGAAATATTTACAAGTTCAAAGACATTTTAGTACGGCTGAACACTGTTTGCTTTGTGCAGCCAAGTTGTTTTTTTTCTTTTTTTTTCTTTTTTTTTTGAAGTACAATAACTTATTGTAAATTAATAGTAATTTTTATTCCATTTCTGCAGGTGAAAAGACTAATCAAATGTGGGCAGTGAACTCTCAAATACAATATATATATATATATATAATACAAACAAACAAATCAATAAATAATAATTCATATTCTCTTTCTCTTTCTCTTTCACCTAAAAAATCAGAGAAGAATTAGACGTAGGTTTTGTGATCTTTTTAACCAGCTTTACTAGCACGCCCACTAAAGGTAAAATTTATTGGTTGGCTGCCGATTCATTCCTCTTCAAATTTGTGGGTTTATGGTTCAACTAGTTAAGACAGAAGTTAGAGTGAGATCCACTTGCTAGAGAGGGCAAAACATGGCAGTGTGTGTGTTATGTGTTATGTGTTATATGTTAGTGCTGTTTGACTATGAAGAAGAAGAAGATATGTTTTTCTTAAGGAAAATTTGGTTTCTGTCTGTTTAGTGCTATCTTTTATGTTTGGAGCCTGTTCCCTCCTCAACCTCTTCTCACAAGTCCAACCCCCCCAAAAAAATAAAAGTTCTTTTTTTTTTTTCTTCAACTGGGTTTTTTAGTTGTGTTTTCTCAAAAGGGTTTTTGTTATTTGTAAAAATAAAATAAAATAAGAATTTTTTTTTTCTGTTTCATATGAATATTCTCAAGATGAGTGAGTGGGGTGGCTCTTCATATTGTTCATTTTTATGTTTCTTGTTCCCCTTTTACATGTTTTCATTTTGTTTAGGTTTTAGGAAGTTTTTGGAGTTTGCTTAGTTGATAATTAGGTAATTTGATTCTAATTCTATTTTGCAATTTGGATGAGGAAAGAATCAGTTGTGTAAATGTGCCTTTGGTGTCTGTCAGACCAGATTGTGAGTTTTTTCCCCCTTCCTTTTTGGCATAAAAAGATGTTTTTTTTTTCTCTCTTTTAGAAGGATAAAAATTGTTCTCTTTACTATGCCAACAAGAATAAATTGATAGAACACTGATTAAATTTGTTAATTTACAATTTCTAGAAGTTTACCAGGTTAGACATATATTAGTGGGTGTTGTGATGATTAATTAAAGTAGAATTATCCCAAAAGTGTAAAATTAGTAACATTTGTGTAATATATATAGTCACTCAATATGGTTGTATTCCTAAAATCAATTGTAGACATTTGAATTTTAAAAGTACAAAACAAAAAAGAGTGATGAATTTAAACAAAAACATTTATGGGAATCTTTTTTCTTTTTAATAATTGAATAGTGTCAATATCAACATTTTGATATTACTTGAGAAAAGAAAATCATAAACTATCTATTATTCA
The DNA here is from genome assembly GCF_025177605.1 of Cucumis melo. Taxonomy (NCBI): domain Eukaryota; kingdom Viridiplantae; phylum Streptophyta; class Magnoliopsida; order Cucurbitales; family Cucurbitaceae; genus Cucumis; species Cucumis melo. Next base: position 23,854,568 of record NC_066865.1, read on the forward strand.
AGACACTACAAAAACAATGTTGGAAATTGAAATTTAGAAAACCCATTTTGGTCACTAGACAGACATGCACGATAATTAAAAACCCCTATACTATGAAAGAGAGATGAGATTCCTCAATCATACACATTTTCATGTGCCATTTGACATTGGTAGCATACCTAAACAAGAAAGAGATCAAATATGATCATAGGTATATTAAAAAAAGATAGATGTATATAAAAGGACTCATTTTGCTTTTCTAATTTAGTTAGTTTGGATTTGTATATAAATATTAAAAACTTAGAAGTTGTGTTGTACTGATCTAAAGATGTTAGATAAATAAATTTAATTAAGTCAGTGGGTTATGATTCATATAGTTTGAACTTGAAATTCACTAATTAGGTGTACCTAAGATTAGGATCGATTGATTTATAGTAAATTAAACATGAATAATCAATCAACTATATTTCAGATCTTAACAATTTTACCCGATTGTTTAATTTAAGTTTGTAATCTCTAAGCTCTACCTAAAAACCTATTTTTCAATACTTAGGGTTTATCTACGGATTTTTTTTAATTTCTAAAATTCTCGAATTTGATTTCATTAAACCATGTCTAAGATTTTAAATACCTTCTTTTCTTAGACAAACACACAAATAAAACAACTAAAAGACGTGCGGCATCAAACTTTTCTCTTAATTAGATGAAAACAATTAACAAATAACATTTTATCCATAACACAAAGACTAAACATTACAACAATTTTTGTGGACGGTATTAGAATTAACTATATCATCATATACCCAAATTATCATATGTGAAATTTACAAAAGTATTTGAAAAATTGCTTCAAAATAGACATGATTTTCCTAACATCTGAAACCAAAACTTTTGCAGCAAAAACAAATAATTATAAAGTATAAACAACTTAATACATCAAATCATTTGAGACTAATTAAACATATAAGGTGAAGATATTAAAATGATGAGGTTATATAGATTATTATTTGGAATTCAAATGTAAAATAATGAGAGGAAGAGGAGACATAGATGGGTGGGGGGAACCACCAAACAACCAATGGTATAAAACATGATGGGGAAGAAGAAATTTGAAGAATGTAAATATATATATATATATATATAACTTTAATTATATCATCAGATTCTCAGTCACTTCCTGAAATCAGTGTCATATCAAACCCCAAAAGGCTGTTTTTCTATGGAGAAATGGTATCCCCCCCTTCACTTTCTCTTTACCTATTATCAATTATCATTTCATTTCCATTAGTCCAATCACTCACTGCTTTCTTTTCTCTCTCTCTCTCTCTCTCTTTTTTTTCTCAATGTCTCTTCCATCCATAAAATCTTAACCAAACTTACTGTTTAACTTTACTTTTTGGTTCCCCCTTTTCTAATTTTGATTCATTTTCAAGGTTGTTTATTGATTGAAGGCACCTTTTTCTTTTTTAAGATGAAATTGAAAAAAATAAATCAACCAAAAAGAAAATTATCCTCCCAAAATCAGAAAAGACATCTTTTGATCAAGAATAGAGAATTTCTCTGTGTAATAGCATGAATGATTTTGTTCTCCTTTCAAGATAATAGAGATATCGATAAAGTTAATAACAAAAACAATGTTCTCAATAAGAACCTAATATCAACTAAGGAGCTTTTCTTTTTGTTTGCCCATAGATAATTTTCAAGAGGCATGAATTCACCTCCTACGGCAGAATAGACCCAAACCCTCTTCCGCTCGATTGTGGAAATATCTTCCAAAATTGTTCGGTCTCTAACATACCAACCAACCAACATGATCATGAACGATCCGTCCAAACCCGTTTGAACCTTTCTCTTTAAACTAGATGCTACCTTAATATTCAACTTTGAGAACAAAGATATATTTATGATAATTAAGAAAAAATATCTATCATTTTTTTCTTCTAATATTGGTCGATATACTTATGCTCTCAAACTTAAAATTTCATCGGAACTTTACCTTTAATTTGATTAAGAGTTGTATCTCATGATCTACATAATTTATTTTTTAGAAACAATTGATTTCATTCAAAAAGGAAAAAGAATACAAGGGTGTACACAAACTATCCCATATACAGAAGTGGATAATTCCTTTAGTTGTTTTTTCATTATTATTATTCTTAAAAAAAAACCAATTATAATACATCTAAATTTGACAAAAAATTACTGATATTTCTAAGAGAAAAGAAATACTATAATATTTGGAGTCCTTTTATGTGTTTATCATATTAATTAAAAACAAAACCAACTAATAGATGAATTGTTCTAAATAAGTTTTGAGGATTTTTTTTCAATGTCTTCTAAACTTAATAAAAACTATTCAAAGTAGGATGTTTACTCTCTCATCATAATTATCTTAAATATAATTGAATTACTTTTATATGAGTGTTTAAGATCTATCAATAATACAATTTTGAAAAGTAATTTGAAAGTACAACATGATTGTGAACATATAATATTGTTTTCCTACCGAAAGGAAGAAAAGAAAGATCAGTAGATTAATTAATTAATTAAAGGAATAATAGGGAGATTAGATTTTATGTTTGGAGTTTAGCTAAATAATGCAAAAATTAGATGAGGGTACCAAATTAGGGTATGAGAAAATTATGACCAATTGAGAGTTTCAAAGATTAGATTGGCACTGTTATGATTTGAGTTTATCAACAAACAAATTTCATTGTCACATCTTGTCTGATTTTTATGTTCCCTTTCAGAAATAAATCAAATTCCCAATCTCATTGGTAACATAAATCATATGCTTCTTTGATTTTACCACCCTCCTTCTAAACTTCTACATTTTTTTAATCAATACAACTTTTTAGCCTTTAACTCCAATTCCCAACTTTTTTTTCTTTCTTCTTGATAATTTATGTAAAATATATTTCTAGCCTTTTCTTTTCTTCTAAATGCTTTGTAATTGAGAATACAATGTCCTTACCAACAAAAGTAGAAGATAAGTAATTCGAGATAATATAATATAAGAAGTCTCACCCTCTCTTTAAAGAGAAGAAGAACATAGTATAAAACAATTCCCCCGATTATTCTTACCATCGTCATAGTCGATCGCTAAAGAATGAGCCAACTTGTTTGTGATTTGTGAGTGTTTTAGTCTATTTTTTAAAAAATAATTTTTTTATAAGATTAATATCAATTTTATAATAGAGTTGCTCACAATTTAACAACTTTGACATCTTATTCTGGGTACGAGTTTTTTTATTTGAGAATATGTTTTCTTTTATCTTATGAGAGTTGTCTCTTGAGTTGTGTGTGTTAGGCATTGTTCCTTAGTTTACTGTTGTTCTATTTCAAAAATAAAATAAAAATAAAAATATCAAGAATAAAATAGTAGAGATCGACTAACATTGATTTAACTCTTTTAAAATTTTAGATTTTACCTAGCGGACAACTTGAAACTTTTATCAATTTAAATTATAAACCTCGTAAATGAATCAAATTAGATTATTTGTCAATGATTTATAATTGTCTTTACTTGGTTCTTTATCGTTTAAAAATCAAAGTAGAAAAAAAAATGAAAATTGTTTTAAATAGTAAAAGTATTAGAAAATTTATAAATATTGAAAAAATATCACAGTTTATTTATCTACCATGATACTACAAGTTGTGTCTATCTAGTTCGGTCGAAAATTATGTTATACTTTTTAAAAATATTTTGATTTATTTTATTATATTTGAAAAAAATTATTTCACCGAGATTCATTTTAAAAGAGTAACAAAAAGGCTGGGAAAAAGGAGGTGACGCAAAATTACTCAAGTTTAATTTCTTTTAAAAAAGACTACCATATATTTATTTAATTAATCTATCGAAATTTTCTTTCTATTTTACGTTAATTTTTTTATTTGAATAAATATTTGCAGACACGTGTGAAAGCCATACATGAACCTTTTTAAAATAAAATTCTAAAACACATACTAAAATTGCAATTAATCCACTTGAATCAGAAGTATACATATATATATATAAATATAATCTATAGTCAAAACTTAATGAGAGTAAATTGACGAGAATGTAAGGAATTTAATTGGATAGGTCAACCTTTTAATTTTTCCATTTAAGAGCTAATGTTGATTTAAAATATTTTTATGCCTTCATTTTCTGTTTGATTTTTCCTTTTTGAAATGTTTTGTAAGTGTTGAGAGAATACTGTAACTTTTCAAAGAGAAATTGTTTTTCATAAAGGCCATTTGAGTGAATTTCATAATTAAAAACATATTTCCAGATAGAAATATGACTTTATAATTAAACTTGAGATTTTATTTGAAATTCCACAACGTTTCTAAGTAAATGTATATAAAATCAAAGGAATTAAAATTCACTATTTATCAATTGTTTCTTTCTTTCTTTCATTATAACCATTATTGGTCACGTAACACTAAAATCAACAAACAAAATAATAAAAACCCAGGATATATATATATATATATATATATATCAATTAAGTTGAAAGTGTACTAGTTGTATTTTTTTTCTTCTGGTTTGTTCCGTGTAATGTCTTGAGCTTGGGATGATGCTTTTCTTGTTGCTACCATGTCGTGCATTCGGCTTTGTGTCTTAACCTTGAATCGTAAAATCCCTTCCTTGTTGTTGTCTTATATATGCATACCTTAAAAAACAATTGGAGTAACTAAAATACTTACTCATCGACAAAATCAATCTTAAAAAAAAAAAATTGTTCCTTATTGATGAACTAATGTTAAACTTTAAAATTGACTAAAAAATCTCATAATATTTAAAAAATTATAGTCGACAATATTAATTAATTGATATAATCGCTAAAGAGACCAATACATTTGATGTCTAAAATTAAATTCTTTTTTAAAAAATATTGTAATAGTTGAAGTTAAAAAGAATATCTTTTTTAAACAAGGTCATTTATACTATCTTTTGGTAGTACCCTAAAAATTGAGGTAAGAAAAAAAGAAGAAGAAGTAATTGGAGAGGCCTAACTCATCCCCACTTGTAAAGACATATCACATGGAGTAGTAACTAATAAGCCATGGGAGCACAGACATTTTCCTATTCATGTCATATACTCGAGGTTTATCATTATTGTTATTATTATTATTATCACTATTACTTTTTGTAAATTTACGAAATGTAGATATGATTTAAAATTTTGGAATATTGTAAGTTGATTCACACTGTTTTTTTGTCTTCTAAGTTATAGAGTATAACGTGCCTCAATTTATCTTAGAAAACAATTCGTTTATATACACGAAATAGAACGGTTCTATTAGATATTAAGGGTGAAACGGGAATTTCACAAGGATTCATTATTAATGGGGATGTCCCTTGAGATGACATTGGTTGTTCCCACAGCTGTTTGTAATTGGAATGGTTTTTTTTTTCTTTTCTTCTTCTTCTTTTTATTTGTTATTTATGAAAATGTATTTTACATGAATTTGGATATTATTGTGAAGTATGTCTTCATCTTAAATCTTGATGGAGTTTTGCCATAATTCTTGATGGATCTGTTCACATGTTATTGTCTTTTTTTTTTCCTTTTGCTCTTTCCACCCATATTTATACCTCATTTTGTGGGACTTTTTTATTTTCTACATTATCTTCGATTTTTATGTTTTAACCTAAAAATGTTTAGGTTTTTTTTAGGTTAGGTCTAATCGTTTCTCTATTATTTTATACTTTTGAAGAAATTAAATTTGACATTTGATTTCACAAGCCTTTGTCGTTATTGGATAGTAAATGAGTGGTTAGGAACCAATTAAGTTGATGAGATATAAAGTAACGTCTAATAATTAAAATTTGAAAATTTATAATAGTTTCGACTCGTGTGATATTTAAAATATCTATTTTTTATCTTCATTGCAAGAGTAATAAATTTATAAACTTTAGATTCTTTTGAACACTTGATTGCTTCTTTTTTTTATCTAATGTATCGCCAAAATTAGGAATAAATTTTCTTTAGGGTTAATAAATTGGCGTATTGTTGACACAAATATTACTTCTAAGATTTGTATTTTTTTCCACTTGAAGATTAGTTTTTTTTTTCTTTAATAGCGTTGAATTCTTGTACTTTTAACATACATACATACATACATATATATATATATATATATATATTATCACCATCAGTTTGTTATAGGATAATTGTGACAACTCTATTTCCTTTAAAAGAACGAAACCAATCGTTTAACTTATGTAATTACATGTTTATTGTTTATCTGAATTAATTATTTAAGTCAACGTATAGCAATTGTAATTCAATATAAAAAAAGGGTCGGATAATAATAAATTTAAGTAGAAAGATGCTCTAGAAATATAAACTATCGATGAGGTTTATGGATTTCGTACCTGGTCAATGAGGTTTCAAATTGACTATAGATTGGTCAAACCATCCAAACTAAAGTGTGTACTACACTTATAGTAAAGTAAAATGAGAGATGAATTTCAATCTACCACATATATTAGTCGGTAGAGCAAAAATAAAGTTTACCCCACCATTATCATTAACTTATTTTATTCTTGTCTTCTCATCACATCACTCGTTACATTTTTTGGACACATCTTACCATTTCAAGGATGTGCCATTAAACTCATATATGCATATGGTCTTTGAGGGGACGTACGATATTTAGTATATAGTTCACATTATATATTACTATTACTAGCATGTTAATGGTGTATAGTTATACTTACTTCCGCCTCACTGTAAAAATACTACATTACTTTCTTAAATTATAAGTGCATCTTAATCAATTTTATTCTTTGTTTTTATATTATGGTAACCTTTATTTCACCTCTTTTGAAGTAATAGTCACATTCTTTCATTCACAAACAGAGCTTATGCTATATATATATATATATATATATATATATATATATATATATATATATATATATATATATATATTTATTGTGTAGTCAAATTGTTTTAGTAGGGTTGGTTTGATCTTTGATCACATGAATATAAAAATCAATCCTTTCTTTGTGGGATATAATTAAATGAATGTCTCCATATGCTTTCAATTCCCAATATGAAATAAAATAACTAATCTTGTAGATTTTTCTTCTTAATTATAAGAAATAGAACATTAATAGCTTTTAAAAAGTCAAAAACTTTTTCTACCCCTTGAAATCCAATGGTAGAATTTAATACAAGGAAGTACATGAAAGGACCTATTAGTCCATGAGTGGCCTAAAAGGCCCACATTATTCATGTCTATGAAACAGTAATACTAGCCAAAAAGTAAATGATTATACAAATATGAATACAATATAGTATATACTATATATATACACAAATTTTTGTTATTATTTATTTCTTTTTTCTTTATCACATTGGGTTAAAACTTATCCCATCAAGGCATATGCTCACACACACACATATGTTAATTCAAAATAAGAGAACTTTTCCAACAAGAAGCTTCATGATATTTTAAGTTAAAGTATTAAAGGAATTGAATGACCAACTTTGTTGATATGACTAAACATGAATATATACAATGGTTAATGAATTAAAAAATATAACTTTTTTTTTTAGTGTGTGTGTGATCAGAATCATGTGTGATGCTTGATTAATTTAAAGTATAATATATTGGGAAAAAAAAACGAAAGAGATTAAGAAAGAACAAACACTTTTGGCTAGAATGTATATGAGCTCAACATATATGAGGTAAAGAAGCACTACTTCCTATTTAACATAGAAAGCCTACAATTGAGGGAGAACATGTGCAAGTGTGTAGAAGGATGTTTCCATGCCTTTATAAAGTTTGAAAAGATTTGTATGAATATAGTATAAACGTCTCTTTGGTTGATAATTATGATTTGGTTTTATATTTTCAATTTACTATCGATGTGGGTGTGTTTGCGATCAATATATGATAAAAGTTAAAAGTCAAAAATATCTCCTACTAATTATAGTAAAAATAAAAGAAAATGATTATTATATGCTAATGATTTTAAGATTTTTTACAATACTTGTGAGATATACATCAAATTTATAGTCTTTAATTTAACAAGACATACTTTAAAGTAAAAGATTTGGTGTCTTGATTGTTCTTTTGCTTAATAATTAGATTAACTTCAACATAATATAAGGTTTTAACTTGATGATAGGTTTAAAAAAGAGTAAGCATTAGTATATCGTTTATAGTCTTTCAAACAACAAAGTTTCTAATCTAGTAAATAAATTCAAAGTATCAAATATATAGATTCAAATTACCATTTTTCATAGGCTTATATGTCCAAAATTGTAACTCTTGACACGTACACTTTTTCGAGAAGAAAACGTGTGTCGGATTCTTATCGGTACAAAATAGATTAATGTTGATTTTTTAAGGAAAAAAAAAAGAAGAAGAGATGATGAGCATCATATGAAATATATACTTTTATTAAGAGTACTCGACCAGCTTTTAACAAGAAGCATCCCTTAAATTCCTCATGCCGAAATATGTTGGAGCAAAAAAGAAAAAGAAAAATTAAGAGAAAGAAAGAGATATATTTTATTTGAAAATCAAAAGATTACGAGTAAAGTAATTAAGGGCATCAAAGTTTAATGTTTGTTTAAGAGAGCACTTAAGAGGGAAAAGAGAGAGACATAAAATAATAAAGATATTATTCATTGTTTCAGAAACCCTAAGTTGTGGAAGTGTGTATTAAAGAGAGAGAGAGAGAGAGAGAGAGAGAGAGAGAGATTAATTAATTAGTATAATAATAAATTATAAAAATTGTACTTTGAGTATTGGAATTGAGGGGCCAATTTGATATTCTAATATTATTCTCCTTTTTTCTTTCTTGATTTGTTCTATGTGTTTGATTCTTAATGGATGTCTAATCAGAATCTATGTCTTAATTTAAATTTGATTACTTTAATTCTTTGTGCTGATTAGGCTTTGCATGCCATGCATGTGGGGTAATTAGTGGAGATGCTCTTCTATTTCCTATTTTTTATTTTGGAGAGGGAGTAATATGATCAATTTGAACAAATTAAATAAAAAAGATTATCATTATTATTATTATTTCCCCATTTGAGTACATATTAGTTAGATGAAGATATTTGGTATCATCTCTAAAGTTGATATGATTCGATTTTGTAGGAGTCTTGTTGGATGTAAAAGAAATCAAAATTCATTTAGTAATTATTTATTTATTTATTTATTTATTTTGTAAAAGTAGGTTTTTTTTTTTTTATCAATTTAATTGTCATGTTTTACATTTTTTAAACAAATTAAAGAGGTGTATTCTTAATCAATTTTTTTTAAAAAAAATTATCTTTTAAATTTTGACTTATTATTATTATTATTATTTAAAAAAAATAAATTTAGAATTGAAAACAATTTTCATAGGTTTGAAAAACTAAAAACACACTAAAAGATTAAACAAATTTAAATGAATAGAACTATTAGTGTCAATGATAATGATGGTTTTTATTTATATATTTATTTGTAATTTAACATTATCATTATTATTAGTTATTAATTATTGTTATTATTATTTAATTAAAAAGTTTTTAGCTTTCTGTTGGAAAGATAAATGTTTTAGTTATATATCAAATTTTCATTTAATCTCTTAAATTAAAACATTATTAAAAATATATTCGAAGTAAACAAAGCTCAACTACTGACACGTGGAATATTATGCAAGTAATCAAAAGATTTGTGGTTACATATTTGTCTATCTCCATTATATTAAAAAAAATATATTATTAAAAATGTAGGATAAATAACATTTTTTGTTTCTAAATTTTCGTTACAATTTAGTCATCAAACTTTAGAGTTAGTGATAAATTGTTTAATTTTGTAGCAATTTAGTCATTTGTTGAAAAAAAATTATTATACTTTAATGACATTTTACACGTGTCCAATCACACTTAACCTTGAAGAAATTTTTACAATAGAATATACATTGTTACAAATTTTAAAAGGGAAAGAATCGTCACTAAAGACTAAATTATTACAAAATTAAAAATAAGCGAACTAAATGGTTACTTACAAATAGTAAAATAGGAATAAAAATGACCTAAACTCATGCTCGACGATACATTTTTTTCTTTCTAAAATTTAAAACGTCGTGTCAATGTTTAAATTAATAATAAAAAAATTACTCAATAATCCTAATTTTTTTTCCTATAGTAGTCAATTGAATAATATGTGTTTCTCATTTTCTCCCATAAATTAAACTAAAAAATTTGAATGTATCTCAAAAGTATTTTTTTAGTTTTGGGCTTTTCCTTCGACTATCCACACAATTCTCTCTTGGGCTCATGAAATAAAGAAGCCCACAAAAATAGATCTCATGGGCCTCTTTATTTGTAAAGAAGTTATCCCATCTATATTTTTGGGCCCATAAGCAAAAAGCCCATTAACTAATATTTACATAAGAAAAAGATGGCTTCTTAGTTCAACTGATTTCTATATGTACTCGAGGACAGTCATTAAGTTTAAATTTTACGCTCTAATTATTTTTTAAAATTAAGCATATAGACTTAATTTAAAAAGAAAAACCAAAACGATTATCAAAACGGAGGTTAATTGTTCTCGCTATTTAATTGTTTAATTATTTTTGTAAGGTTTTTTACTTTTTGCTTTTTTTTTTTCCGACCCTTTAGCCTTTATTTGATTGCAAATTTGAATCCAAATTCAAATTGGATTATTTAAATTATCCCCAAAAATATGTGCAATATTTTCTCCTCTCTTTCTTTTTCCTTTATTCCCTTTTTTCTTTTTTTCTACCCCTTTCCCTTTTCTCATATTATCTAACGTTTGTTTATTTTCCCTTTCTTTTTGTTCAAATTTGAATCTAACTTTTTGGTCAAACAAAACTATATGTTTATATTGTTAGTGAGTTTTTTTCACGAAGGTTTTTCTTCTTCCACCATGCACACCTTCCAATGTTGTAATATTGTGTTATATTATATTATGTAATCCTTAATTACGATATCGAGTAAATATTTAGCACAAAATTTAAAGATGGTTTAGATCTCTCGATAAGATTATTAATTCTAATGAAATTTTAAGTTTTTTTTAAGAATATTTAACGTGTTTTAAAAAAGGTATATTATTATTTCAAGTTTTGATTTTTAAAATTTTTATTTTATTTTCAAAAGTGTTTTTCTTTATTTTCTCTATAAAAAATACCTCTCTTTTTTCAATGCGATGTGGTTTGATTTGTTTATATTTTATTTTGTATATTTTTTTCAAAATTTTTATTTTGTTGCTTACACATGTATATGTATATATGTGTATGTTATATGGGAAAGTAATATATTAAAAGTGTTATCATTTGCATAAAAAGTAAAATCAATTAAAAATATTTTACTGACGTGAGCTTTGTTTAATTGGTATCTATATGGTTCTCGAGGAAAAGAGGTCTCGGTTCAATTTTTCCCTCTAAGATTTGAATTTGGGTTGAAAGGAGACTAACCACTAAGCTAACTATAAATATTAAAAAATAGATAGTTTTATATTATATAAAGACAATAAAGTTGAGGGAGTCCTTGAGCCTATGCTAAATCCGCTGATGATTCTCCCACCCATATTGTATTTAAAAAGATCTCTTTTAAAACAATAATAAAGCTTGCAAATGGTATATCTATCACCTCATAGAGTCTAACATTAATTAATATAACAACTTGTATTTTAAGTATGAGCTTTAAACATGTTTGAAACCAAATACATGTAAACAAAACAACAACAAAAAAACAACGTCATATATCCAAAACAGCAACATGATCAATGGCAAAAAATTATGCAATAAACATATATTTGGCAAAATTGATAGAAAAATTAACCTTTAATTCAGATCAAGTTAGAATCTATATTGTCTCCACAAAACAACACGGGTTTTTTCAACATATTACATTGTTCTCACTCGCATGTTTCTTAGAAAAAAATCCAAACACCAACTAACGTCTGAATTTCTTATGATTGGAATTGAAAAAGAAAATGTATTTCATTGGTATAGGTAATGCTTTCATATTCTTAGAATTCCTCTCGTTTTGAATATGATTTCGAATCATTCACATCCTCTTACTGTAGCTTTGAAGTATTAGCGTAGAGTCTAAATTAGAAAATTCAAAAGAATACAAATTAGAATAAAATAAGTTTTTAAAAGTGTAGAAATGTTCCAACTCAAATAATTAATTTATAGAATTGTTTGATACTTTAATTTAGATATGCATAGAAGAACTAAGTTCAATGCATAACTAATACTTTTGGTTAGAATCAAGTAAAGAAAATAATTTTTGCAATTAGTAATTCAACAAACCTTCAATTTGTTTTTTTGTATTTGGTTTTGAACAACAAATAGACTTTGTTGTAATCTTGAATTCAAAGCATCAAAGGCAGGTGTAGATATGAGGTGATGTTTTGTTTAGTAATTCAATGATATGATATATAGAAATTTCATTCCTTTAATTTTTTTAATTCGTTAATCTTATAATATTTTAACTATATCTAAAGTGTTGATTAATTAAAAATTCTCGCCTCTATAATAATTTAGGGCAATCAACCATACCAAATTTAAGAAAAACTAAATCAACAACTACGAAAGCCAAAACCAACCATCTAAAAAAGGTTAACTAATCCGTCAAACTTCAAATCAATCAAAAACAATTTAAAGAGAGATAGAATCAAACCCATAGAATCTAATTCAAAATTGATTAATTAGCTACAAGTTTTTTTATTTTTTTTTTCATGTTTTCAAATAATTAATTATCTCGTTTAGTTTTTCATTTCAAATTTGACTGATATTAAAGAAAGATAAAATCCATGAATAAAGGCAAAACCATTATCAAATAAACTTATACCGTTTCGATTTAAAGATCCATTTAAGAAGCACCAATAATGTTGTGGCAAGAACTAATGATGGGCCAAATTAGAGTGGACTATACTTAAGAAATGAAAGAAAAAATAGTTTGGGAAGAACATCATTCACCACACATTGACTTTGTGTGTTTTGTTGTTTTGAAAATGTTTTTGTTGGAAGACAAACATTAGAATCTAACCAAGCAATTCCATGGGACATAGAACTAATAATGACCAAAAACATGTCAACCCTTTGCCTCCAAACACAACACAATAATAAATAGACCATTTCTTTTTATATTTTTGTTTTCATGATTCATTGTTTGATCAAAACCAATTAAAAGATGTGGTTAAATTAGAAGTGCTCCTCTTTATTTATGCTTATCTCAAACATAGGTATATGCATTTTCATGTGCTTTGTTTAACTAATTTTTTTTGGCCTACTTCTTGGCCTTTTCCTAATTTCAAACAAAGCACCCAAATTCCATAATGTCCAAAATGACTCTTATCTAGCAAGTTTATAAGTTTATGTTGTTTTTTTCTCAAAAGTACAATTTGAATATTTCTTTATTTGAAAGTGCTTTATTTTCTAGAGTTTGTTTCTTTCCCATGTATGGTATTTTTGAAATGTGTGGTTGAAAAACAAAACCCTTTTCAAAGGTATTTTTTTTCTCCCTTTTATTAAATTAGTTAAAAGGTAAAGTATCTACAAGGTAAATAATTATACGTATTTGTCTTGTATCTATTTTCTTGGTATATCTCCTCAATCCTCTTATAAAGAGTAACGTAAGAAACTAACTTAAAAGAATTGAAATTTAATTACTAAACTCAATTGATGACATGTACTAAATGGTGTTACTTTTAAAAAATGGTATTGAATGATCTCGCTTACGATAATCATTAGGTTAATTTTTTTAAATATTACTCAATCAAATTAATTACGTGGGAATGATGAATGAAGAAAGAAAAGAGAATTAAGCATAGTCAACTAAAAAATGATTAAAAATATCACATTTCTTTCTAAAATATTTGTTCTTTTCAATCAAGATGTGCTTTCATTGAAACTCAACTTAAAATATAAATTATTCTCTTAAAAAAATAATCACAAATGTTAGCTTTTTTGGTATGAACATATTATTTACTAAGAATGCATATACTATTCTTTCAAGATATAGTACCAGAAAATGTAGGTAGAAAGTTAATTAAAGATCCAACCTTAGAATAGATATCTTTTTAAGAAATCTTTTACAGACATGTTGATATTTTGAATATTAATAAAAAATAAATGAAAAATTCATGTGACTTTTTTTTTTAAAAAAAAAATATTACCGGTATGACTATAATATAAATAATAAACATTTTATAACTTCTTAGAAAGTACAAGAAGTTCATTTATTATTGTTGTGTATATTAATCTTATGCAATTTTTATACAAATATATATCCATGATAACGTGATTTTGTTGAGATTTTAACATTTTCCTTAAACATGAACGTTTTAAACTATGAAACTATTATCAACTACCGATCTCATTGTCATGCAACTTATATATCAATCAAATACTTGATTGAAAATGGTTTTAGTAAAAACAGTTTATATATAAAATGATTTTCATACCATTTCAGTGTTTAGTTTTACATTTTGAAGTATGAAAGTCAGAATGATTTTGAACTCAATGAAATTTTAGTTGAAGATTGGGTGAATAAGATAGGAAACTGATTTAGAAGTAAATCTTTGGTAAATATTTTGAATGGTTGGAAAATGAAAAATAAGTTTTAGAAAAGGTTAGTTAATGGGCCGAGATTCAAGTAGTGTAGTGGGCAGCAACCGCCATTGCATGATGGAGCCACCGTCTTGCCTTAAAGAACCGAACCATCCACGTGCTTGACTAACCTTTACTCTACTGAGCTTGCATGGGGCCACGATGACGTTTTACTCAATACATTTTACGAATAAAATCTCTTTTTACCATCTCCCCTAATACTAACCATTATAATAAATTCGTTCAAACAAATTATGATTACACAATTTGAAAAATATTCATAGATGATGTCCTAAATATTTCTCTTTCTATAAGAAAATGTAGCTTTATTTACATTTTTCATTAAAATTATTTGAAATATATTATAAAAATTTTAAATTTTGGATGGTTCTCTCCTTCCTCTCCCATTTCTCCTCTGTGGGAATCTTGGTTATATATATTACACATAGATTCAAGAGTTAAAGTCTTATTTGATAGTAATTTCATGTTTTATCTTTGTTTCCATAGTTTTCATTTTAAGAATTTTAAGTAAACTAGAATTTTAAAATGCAAACAAACTTTTGGAAATCAAATATACTTACGATTTTAAAAAATATCTATGTGAATTTATTAACAAAATTTATTTACGTGGAATGTTAGTAATAGAATAATTTAATTAGAAAATTAATATTGAATTAACAATTTTTAACTAATCTTTTTACTAAGGTATTGCATAATTATTCTATTCCTAACCATGGTCCTAGAAAAAAAAATTAATTTAGTTAACTTATTGTTATTCAATATTTTATCAAATAAATTCTTTACGAGATCTCGTCGTTTAACAAATTCTCTCATCCAAACAACCTTGTTCCACTATCCACCATGTCCATGCACCAACGAAAGAAGAACGTGTCAAACTTTCTACAATAACAATCATTTCAATATTTTAAATCTCATAATAATACAAAAATTATATAGATTTCATGCATCAACGTTTGGAAGAGAATTCAAGATAATACCAAATAAATTCAAACATAAAACTAATGAATAAAAGTGAACTCCATAGTTAATTCGTAGTGTGAAGAAATAAATAATATAGAGGTATTATTTATTGTAATTTATAATATGGTCGTCGGTGCAAAATCTTCAACTACAAAACTTTAGATAAATTGAAAAGGGAAAAAATATTAACACATTGCTCCAATAACTTAAAATGAAAAAAAAAAATAAAAATGAAATGTTTCGAGTAATTAATAATCGGCCCCACATTCCGTAAAAGCTTTCTTCGTCTCCATTTAATTTAACAAATCCAAAAAATGCTTCACAATCATCACACTCTGTAGCTAATACCCGGTAGGTTTTTCCCCCCTTTCTGCTCCATTATTAGTTTACCGTTTTTCTCACTCTCTTCGGTTATGTTTATTCATTTTAATTACTCTTTTCCTTCAATCCCCATTTTCATTTGGCGTATAACAGTCACAAACGTCATAGCTTCACCAACAACCTGCTTCTTCTTCTTCTTCTTCAGAGCTTCAATGGCAGCATTGGTTTGAAACCACTTTTACCCTTTTTCTTTTTGCAAGTCTATTTGGGTAATCATAACTTTGCTGTTTCTGCTTTTTTAGTTGCTTTTTTAGCTATCCACTACTTTGTTTGAGTTCATTTGAATTTGATACCCCATCGTGCTATTTGTTACAGGGAAATCATTGCAATTTTTTTGTTCTCATTTCTCTTTCACCCATTTGCTTTTTCGACCTGCATTTTGAAATTTCTTGTTCAAATTTGTGAATTACTTTTGCTTTCTTTTCTTCGGGTAATTGTTTGTTTGTTTTAGATCTTAAGCCAATAATTTGCCTTTGTTTTGCTGCTTTTTTGCGCTCTGTTTTCTAGGAAAGTTGTATTTTATATTGTTTGGTTTTTGTTTTCTCTCTTTCTCGTTTCTTGTAATTCTGGGATTCCTTCAAAGTCCAGCAAAGCGAATGACGGAGTAAAGAACAAAAAGAAGCTTGGTTTGGAGTGAGAAGGACTCTCTTTTGTTTCTGAAATATAATAAAACCCTTTTTTGACTAAACTTCAAAAATTCAAACCCTCCGAGTTTTATCAACTTTTCTCGACAATGTCTTTGGAATCTGGTTTTTCCACTTCTCTTTTCCTTCACATTCTCTTCTCCCTTTTTATATTGATTTCAAATTTGTCTGTCTAAGCTATTTTTCTTTTCTTTTTCCTTTTCCCTCTTCTGGGTTCAATATAGTTTAAACCATAGACGCACTGAGGGAGAAACAAGCCACTACAGTTGCAGAAACATCTCGTTCTGTACCCTACAGACCTGACCTCTAATGGAAGCTCTGTGGATTTTCCGCTTCGTTTTGGTTATGGGGTTGGTTTTTTCGCCCATTAATGGCGACCCAGTTGAAGATAAGCTAGCTTTGCTTGATTTTGTGAAGAATCTCCCTCACTCTCGCTCTCTTAATTGGAATGCGGCTTCTCCGGTTTGTCATTACTGGACTGGTATAACTTGTAGTCAAGATGAATCTCGTGTTATAGCTGTTCGTTTGCCCGGAGTTGGTTTTCACGGCCCGATTCCACCGAATACTCTCAGCCGGCTGTCGGCGCTGCAAATATTGAGTCTCAGATCCAATCGTATAACTGGGGATTTCCCTTTGGATTTCTCGAAGCTTAGTAACTTGTCTTATCTTTATCTTCAGTTCAACAACTTCTCTGGGCCATTGCCTTCCAATTTCTCTGTCTGGAAGAATCTCATCTTTGTGAATCTCTCTAATAATGGCTTCAATGGTCAAATTCCTAATTCACTTTCTAATCTAACTTCACTTACGGGTTTGAATCTGGCCAACAACTCTCTCTCAGGAGAAATACCTGACCTCCAAATCCCCCGATTGCAGGTTCTGGATTTGTCTAACAACAATCTGAGTGGGAGTTTGCCTAAATCTTTGCAGAGATTTCCAAGGTCTGTATTTGTAGGCAATAATATATCCTTCGGAAGTTCTTTATCAAACAATCCTCCTGTACCGGCACCACTGCCCGTGTCGAATGAAAAGCCGAAGAAGTCTGGGGGGCTTGGAGAAGCAGCATTGTTAGGAATTATAATTGCTGGTGGTATATTGGGACTTCTGGCATTTGGCTTTCTAATCCTTGTTTGCTTTTCAAGAAGGAAGAGGGAAGATGAATATTCTGGGGATCTTCAGAAAGGCGGAATGTCGCCAGAAAAAGTGATATCAAGGACTCAAGATGCAAACAACAGATTGGTTTTCTTTGAAGGGTGCCATTATGCTTTTGACTTGGAGGATCTGTTGAGGGCTTCTGCTGAGGTCTTGGGGAAGGGAACTTTTGGTACTGCCTATAAAGCAATTCTAGAGGATGCCACCATAGTTGTAGTTAAAAGGTTGAAGGATGTAAGTGCTGGGAAACGTGATTTTGAGCAGCAAATGGAGATTGTTGGCAGTATCAGGCACGAGAATGTGGCTGAATTGAAGGCCTACTATTATTCCAAAGATGAGAAGCTGATGGTTTATGATTTCTTTGGTCAAGGAAGCGTCT
This sequence comes from Cucumis melo, assembly GCF_025177605.1. Lineage (NCBI taxonomy): Eukaryota > Viridiplantae > Streptophyta > Magnoliopsida > Cucurbitales > Cucurbitaceae > Cucumis > Cucumis melo. Next base: position 23,872,662 of record NC_066865.1, read on the forward strand.
CTGCAATGTTACACGGTATGTTACCATCCTAATCCTCAATATGTACCTTGTACCAACTGCTGATGATTGTACTTCCAATTTTTATGCTTGCCATGTTCTAGTCTACTAAAGATTATAACTAAACGTTACAATCCTTCGTTGCATACTCTATTTTGGTTGAATTAGTGAAGAGATTTTAAGCCTTTAGATGACTTTTTCAGATGACTACTATGTAGCTGGGAAAAAGTTTACGATGAAATGTTCACCTGCAGAATCAAACATATGGCTTTAACAACTTCTAATAATGAAGTTCCTTCTAAATTTTTTGGAATGACATTGTGTTAGACCCTTCTAATTAGTTACAGAGATAATATTCTTAGTTGAGAATTCGCCTAGCAAGTTGCAAACAATCGGTGTTGGTTCATTAATTTGGCATTCTTTTACTGAATGGTTCTTGGATTGCGGTGAAGGTTTAGCCTTACTCTATGATCAGCTGCCTGACCCTAGTGGCTAATATAATGTCCTAAAATCAGTTGTTGAACACAAATTTTTCAACAAAGTTGGAGGTTAATTTTCAAGCAGTTTTTCAATATGTTCCAAATGTCTTTGCTTGTTTCTTCTCTAAACAATGAATGCTGTTTTCTCCAGGTAAACGCGGAGAGGAAAAAACCCCATTAGATTGGGACACGAGACTGAGAATTGCAGTTGGTGCAGCACGAGGAATCGCCCGTGTCCATGCTGAAAACGGCGGGAAGCTCGTGCATGGAAATGTGAAATCGTCAAACATATTTCTGAACTCTCAACAGTATGGATGTGTGTCTGATCTTGGACTAGCAACCATAACAAGCTCGCTCTCTCCCCCTATATCTCGTGCTGCAGGTTACCGAGCCCCAGAAGTGACAGATACTCGCAAGGCAACACAAGCTTCAGATGTTTTCAGCTTTGGTGTCGTGCTCCTCGAGCTTCTAACTGGAAAGTCTCCGATCCACGCAACAGGTGGCGAAGAGATTGTCCATTTGGTTCGATGGGTTCATTCAGTTGTAAGAGAGGAGTGGACAGCAGAGGTATTTGATGTAGAGTTGATGAGGTATCCCAACATAGAGGAAGAAATGGTTGAGATGTTACAAATAGCCTTATCATGTGTGGCCAGGATACCTGATCAAAGACCGAAAATGCCGGAAATTGTGAAGATGATCGAAAACGTTCGTCCAATGGAAGCCGAGAACCGACCTTCCACGAATCAATTAGAAAGCTCAATGCTGCCGCAAGCTGTTGAGACAGAAAATTCAACCACTCAGTGAGTTGGAGCCTATTTGTTCTTTTAGTTCCTTCTCATATTTAGTATTTTGCCAAGTTTCTTTCTCTCTCTATCTCCCTTTTTTAGATTTGAATCTCTTCTTCAGATTCTAGTTTTGCAACAGTTAATGAACTCAACTGTTAAACTTATTTTACTTCAACTTGATCTGAGTCGGCTGAAGAAATTCAAATCATATCAGCTTGTTATATAGCTGCAATCAGAGGCCAACATATGGCAATATTTTCCATTTTTTCACAAGAAAAATTTATCAACAACCAGATGAAGGCTTGAAATCTAGTAAATTTGATGGTTTTTTTCTTCTCAATAAATATATATAACTTCTTAATGAGGGAATGGGTTGTGTGAATCAGAAGAAGACAACAAAATTTCAGTCTAATCAATGGTGGAGAATGGAGATAAAGTAAAAGATAAGATTTTTCTTTTACTTTCTTTGAACAAGCTTTGTCCTTCTCAAAGGGAAAAAAAAAAAGTTTTCTTTAAGTACACTTAACTGGGAATGCCTTCCCCACTTTCCCTCCCTCTAAATCCTAACTTTACTGTTTCAAAAATAAAAAATAAAAAAAAAATCCTTGTTTGTCATTGTCTATAAATTTATAAAATATTAATTAACTTTACGATCTTCTTCATATAATATAAAATTCAAAAAACTTGTTGGATTGAAAAAGCAAACACTTAGAAGACTTGGAGTTGGCATTAAGATTTAAGAGTATTCAATCTTTATTTATCGCTAAGTCCACCCAAACCATAGACACCATCTTCAACTATTTAGGAAAAGGACGTAAGAAGATTCTTGAAGTTTTAGTCGATTTTTTTTAAGGAGAGAATATATTATATAGAGACAAGGATTTGTAGTTTTTTTAAAATGGGAAATGGAGAGTACATCTTTGACTCAAGCCATGACATTTTTATTCTTCTTTTTTCAAAGAAAATAAAAAGAATATTCCAAATTATTTTTTTAAAAATCATTTTTTTAAAGAGAGAATAGTGTTTGAACTTCAAAGTCCATCTAGAGAGTCAACTATAAACTTAGGGTTTTGAGACTTCAACATTAAAATAATAAATTTTGTAACTTTGTACATTTTTCCCCCCTAAAACATTACTAATTTTGGTTTGTGTCATAATGCAGCAATTATTTGTATAACCATCGTGTAAATAATCAAAATATTTTTCTTTTCCAAAAAAATAAAATAAAATTATGAACTAAGGATAAGGAAAATCTTTTAGTAATTATGATTTGTGATTGTGTGTGTGTGTGTGTGTGTTTTTTTTTTTTTCTTTTTGAGACTTTGTAATTATGAATTCATGTGGCATTAGCTATTATTAATCATGATTTCAAAGTAAAGTTTAGGGTAAATAATTGGGGGTTTGAAAATGAAAAGAGAGTAATTAACAATTATGATGGAATCTTTTTTCTTTTCTAAACTTAATTAATGAAAAAGAAATGATTTCACTTTCATTTGTCAACCAAGTGAGGGAGGATTAGTGAAAAGTGTAAAGATCAACCTTGAAAATTAAGAATAATATTAGATTAATATTATTTTAGACAAATCAAAAGCATTTGTTAAATTACAAAATTTATTTCCCTAATACAATAATTTTATCTCTTTTAGTTTGTTTTAGGTTTATTTATTTATTTTTATAATATGTAGGTTGAAATTTAGGATATTAACATTTGATTCTCGATCATAAGACTACTTTGGTTATGCATTCAAATTCTAATCTTAATTGCTTCTTTTAAATGTAAGTTCTCTTGACAATTAATCCAATCAATATGTTGTCAATTGAATTAATGATGGCAAGATAAGTAAGAAAACAAATCGAAACATCTTACTTTCTTAAGAAGTGTGTAAAATTGAAAAAAAAAACTCACAATGTTAAACATTTTAAGTACCATCTCAACAATACAAACGAGGACAATCGCAATATTGCATGTGTGTCAACTTCATTGCAACATTCTTCCTCGATGACTCCTTTAATTACTTAATTTCCTTCCGATTGCTTGGTTTCTACAAAAGTAGCAATCACTTATGTGAAATTAATCAATGAAGCATAGAAAAGGTACAAACAATTAAGACCAAGAATTAACTCAACAATGATTTAAATCATTAGTCGATGATGCAATGCTTTTTAACTCGTTGAGTTATGTGTTAGTCTAACTCTATCTATCTTCTTAGACTCTAAACTTCGGAGAGTTAGGGTAATAGAGTTTTAAACTTCCTTGCAAGCTATTCCTTATTCAATTCAAGGAGTTCGTTGGTTCAAGACTAAAAAATGTCATTTTCCTGACATTAACTTAGACTATCAGCCGACTGTCGAACAACTGATATTTATACTAAATAATTTTACTCCTAATAAATTTGATTTACTTTTTGTAATTTTCAATTTCAAATTGCAAGTTCAGATCCTTTACTCATTTATGTATTTAACTTAATAATAATTAGATCGACGGACGATGATTTCACACAACATAATCGAAAAACAAATAATTGAAGTATAGATTAGATTGGTTTTTCTTGATTCACCTACCTTTCTAACTATTATGTTGCCACGTATTTTTATTATCACTTAAACATGTATTTCAACATTAAATAAATATGTCGAAAAGTTTTGCTTAAATATTTTCTAAACTCTAGTTGAACTGACTTTAGAAAAAAATATCTTTTTTTTAAAAAACATGTTTTTATATAAACACTATTGGTAAAGATTGAAGTATATTTTTGTCGTAAGTGAATCCAAACGAACTCTTATGAATAGAGAAAGACGTAATATGAAAGGTGATAATCACTAAATTAGAAGAAACGAATAACAAGAGGATAAATGTGTAGTGAATTTTTTTTACTATCTAACTCGATTACATGTCAATGGTAAAAATATTAGGGGTCGTTTGGGTGAACGGTGGGTTATGGGGGGTTAGGGTTATGATAAACCTAGTGTTAAGATAAACCTAGGATTATAATAAGATGTGTTTGGGGGAAGGGTTATGAAGGAAGTGTTATGATAATGTTGTGATAAGATGTGTTTGGGAGAAGGGTTATGTGGGTAAGATTAAGGAAGAGTTGAGAAAGAGTTAAAGGAAAAGTTGAAAAAGGGTTAAGAAGTGTCGAAGAAAGATTGAGGAAAAGTTGAAGAAGTGTTGAAGAAGGGTTAAGGAGTTAAAACTAGGGTTACATAACCCTTCCCCTTAACGGGGGTTGGATTACATAACCCTAACCCTCCATAGTTCAACCCTTCCCCCAAACGCTCCTTAGGGTTTGAAACATAAATTTAGGGAAAGATTTATTTTATAGAAAGTAATTTAGGAAAATAGGGAATAGGTAAATAGTAATGAGTGAATTAGACCAATCAGATATAAACGAGTCTACGGAGCATACAGTACACGCTGCCCCCACTCTTTTTCACTTTTATATTTATGTATATTTTTTTGGGGAATATATAAAGTGGTTTTTGTAAATAATTGCAAATCCTCTCTTCTTCTTCTTCTTCTTCCTCTCCTTCTTCTTCTTCTTCTTCCTTTCTTTTCTTTTTTTGTTTTTTGTTTTTTGTTTTTTGTTTCTGTTTCCTCTCAGGCAAAACAACAAACACGCAGGAGGATCTCAAGGTGAGCTCTCTTTCTTTCTCAATTCCTTCTCTTCTCCTCTCTTCATTTCCCCTTGCTTCTTTATTCTTCTCCATTTATTCATTCATTCATCCATTCCTTTCTCATTCTCAACTCCAAACGATCTTCAGAGCTTCCACTCTTTTGGATTTTGGCTATGGCTTCGAAACGGATCTTGAAAGAGCTCAAGGATCTCCAGAAAGATCCTCCTACGTCTTGCAGTGCAGGTTTCTTCTCCTTCTCCTTCTGTTTCTCCTTCCTGATTTCCACTGCTTTATTACAACAATTCATTATCTATTTATTCCATTTCTGTTTTCTACGAAACTCGAGCCACTTCTCTTCCCTCTCTATGATCTTCCTCCTTCTACTTCTGCCTTTACTTTTTTTTTTTTCTTTAGCGCTAGTCACTTTGGATAGATCGCTTTATCTCACGTCTTAATTCACAGTTCTGATCTTTGATTTCTCCTTAAACTCTGCTGTATTTGCTATTGGATCATAGTAAAACGCGAATTAGTATTAGCATATGGTCCTTGTGCATGTTTGTTATTGTGTAGAATGATAAATCTTGGCGTCGTATTTAGATGAAATATGAATACTACTATTGTGAAGCTTGTTACTAGTTTCCGTGTGTATTCTTGTAGGTTTAAAATTATATCTCTTTTCTATTCCTAATTATTGATTTTAAGAATAATATCATACGGAGAGAAGAAATCATGAGTGAGCTAGACATGAATCTTTTTGTATTTCATTGCCAAATAAAATCGCATCAGGTTCCAAGAGTATTTATACACAAGATAACTCTCCAGCTGATATGATATGACTAATGTATATTCTCTCTCTAACTAATATGGACGCAGTAGAATATTAACAGCTAGTAATTTTAAGTTAATTTTTCATTAGTTATTTAACACTTGATCAGTTAACTTATTAAGTGATGAACAAAACACATCATTGACTTTGTTTGTTATGCTTATGTTAAATAATAGATAACAAAATGAACGCTGGGACTAAAATACTTTATATATATGTGTGTGTGTGTTTGTGTGTCAAGTAAAAAGACTAACAGATGGTGTGAAATATGCATGAAAGTTCAAGACATTGAGATGTTCAGAATGGGAATGGAAAGAAACCGCCCATGGAAATACTCGAGATAATCAAAGTTTTATGTTATCAGATGTTTATTGAGCCTTCATTTTTGCTATATAACTTTCGAGTTGTGATATATTCGCAATCAGAGTATTTCGGTAGTTAAATTTTTTCATTAAGGATTCTGCATCTAACTTTTTTGTATCATAATTTTCAATTTAATTTGAATTCTTCCTGTGTGAATTGAAAAATTGGGTATCAAGCTTTTAATCCGCCTCCAACATTTAATATTGGGGAATAAGAACCAACTTTGTTCTTACTGATGTATTTATAGCTTAATTCTGTACACCATATCTTCTTAACTGATGGTAAATTTTGTGCTTCATCTTCTTTCCTTGATGAATTTATGTTGGGGAAAGTTTTGCCTCCCTTTGATTAGTACTTCAGTTGATATAACTTATCATAGAATTGTAATGTTCACTTGATTTAATAGTCTGTTGAATCAAAATCATTAGGCCCAGTAGCTGAAGACATGTTCCATTGGCAAGCAACAATTATGGGCCCTCCTGACAGTCCTTATGCTGGAGGAGTGTTTCTTGTCAACATTCATTTCCCTCCAGATTATCCGTTTAAACCACCCAAGGTACTTAGAATTGATATGCTCCATTTACAGACATCTTTTCCCTACACTTCTGCATACCTCAGTTTTTTTTGACAAGGAAACAGACATTTAATTGTGAAACTTGTGAGTTACAGGTTAACTCTTTATGAAGAATATAAACATCTCGTATCCTACTGAAAATTACAAGAAAACCCAAAAACTTGACATCAAATTCTGATGAGAGAAATGTATTCAAACTTTTTTTGTTTGATCTTTTAGAAATAAAAGCCAACCATTTACTCCGTTAGTTGTTTCAGAGAAATTTCTTATAGTGCCATTTTGAAAAAAAATCTTTGGGTTCATATTTAGAATCAAGAAGAAAGGAAAAAGAGATTGTGCCACTGAATTAGCCTGATAAGTCGGCAAACATGTAAAACTATTTAACAATTTGCCTTGATATCGAAGATTAATTTTTGTAAGCAATAAGGTTTCACTTATATATATATATACTGTAAATGTTTTGAGTCATCGGCCAAGTTGGTAATATTGGTTGCGATGAGTCCCCTCCACCTCCCACCCACCCACACTCCTAAGTGGGGGTGGGCAAGAAGTTTTGAGAATTACTAAAAAGTTAAAAAAAAAAACTATCTGTGCAGAATGAAATTATAAGGTTAGAAGCTATTGTTTAACATAGAGACATTTACTAAACTGATATGAATGGGTTAAAATTGATATTGCTAAAATAATTTTATTGCAGCTGTATGTTGTTCTCATTAATGGCACTCCTAGAGTAAAATTTTGCAGTTCTGAACCATAGACATATCTACGCCCTGTCCCTGTCTTAGTGACTAATATGCTTGGGATGCAAGATTTATTGACAAGGAATTCAAAAAAATTTCATGTTTGAAGTAGTTCCAAGTATGAGAGGTAGAGAGATCACGTTTTGGACAGTCTGTTTGAAGATGACTTTGTTGCTTTTGCTTCAAAAACAATGGAAATCTGAAAAATTTATCAAGATCCTATTTTTAAGGTGGCTTCTGACTTAAGTGTAACATGGAATCTTCCACAAGGTTGAATTCACTGGCTGAGACTTGGCCTCTGAATCCTCGACTTTCCCCTTGGAATTAATCCGAGCAACATGAGCTAATTGCAGCCAGATACTGAAATGAAAGTAATTTGTGGAGGATAACATGATCTGGTGACCTAACAAAATGGTAAAGTGGTGTTGGGGATATCTCTATGAAATGCATTTCTTTTGGCATCAGCTAAGCTAGTTGCCTGCGAATTTGAGAATCATCATTTGCAGTGATTCCATCGCTCTAAATACCTAAAAAGTGGCCATTGTAATCTTTCCCAAAAGAACTACTTATGTTGAACTACTTATCTGACCAAAGTTTCAAGAAGATCATAGAGTAAAAAAAAAAAGAAGAAGAAGAAGATCATAGAGTAAAGTGAGCTGGAGAGTTCAGGGTTCTTTTGTTTCCTGTAAATTAGACATGAACCAGACAAGTAAACGCTTGTCTCCACTTATAATTTTCGCCTTCTTTGAACACAAAGCAAGGCAATTCAAGATCACCTTTTGAGTCTTCGCACCTTTGCCTCTTGATTTTTGAGTGAACAGTTTTGGGTGTTTGGCTTCTATTGGGGTGGGGTGCTAAGCTTATAGCTATTATCTGCAAAGCTAGATGGAGACAATGCTTGCAGGACAAAGTAGTCATTTAGATTTTGGGCTACCTACTCAAATTCTCTTGTAATTCTAACCTTCGGTTTGGATTTGGTTGGTACCTGTCTTCCTAACTAATACTAATACCCTTTGTAATCATTCTTCTTAAATGAACCGGTTTAATTATCAAACTAAATGTAAGACCATCGACTCATCTACACTGTTTTAAGTAAGCATCACCTATTTTCCTTCTCTTTTTCCATAAATGAATAATTCGATTTCCCCCTTCAAACATCAGACAGCCTGCTCATTCTATTAGGCTGATGGAGAATTGTCAAATTGTAAACGAGTGTTAAAAACTGACTCGAAGTTCATCCACCCAGTTGTTTTGGGTTGGTCTCAGATGAGATAACCAACTCGGTGGAGTCTACCTTGATTCAATGACCAAGATAATTTCGTGTTAAGTTTTCAATTTCTAACCCATTGAAACTTTGAAGTAAAGTTAAATTTTTTACGTATGTTTTTTCAATTGATAGTGATCTTGGTCATGTTAATTACATATCTCACTGACACTTATACTATTTTGTGTTGTGAACTTGCTTATTCACTTATAAATGTTTATCCCTAGCTGTACTACTTAAGTTTATCTAGTAAAATTATTCACTCAATTTCTCTTAATATATAATTGGCATCTAAAGTTGAATTCATTAACTCATACAGGTTGCATTCAGAACAAAGGTCTTTCATCCCAATATCAACAGCAACGGTAGCATATGCCTCGACATACTTAAGGAGCAGTGGAGCCCTGCATTAACCATTTCCAAGGTTGTCACTCTTTGCATAAACGGATTTTTAAGAGGCGGGAAATACCTGCTGCTATTTTGATTCTTATTTTGATATCTTAAATAAGATATTGTATTTTTTTTTTTTAACTTTCTACTCATTTAGGGAAGGATATCTAGACTGCTTAACAAAACTTTAAAAATAATTTTCCTGGATAAACAAAAGAGGGCTGGTGCATGAAATCCTTGGATGGAACAGGAAATAAATTATAGAGAAAAAATATCAAGTGGATGCTATGGATGATTCGCCAAAGCATGTCAATTAATTCTCATTTTCCTTGTCATATTATCTCTAGTGGGAAACATGTTGGTGTCTACAGGGAATATGAAATCTAATCTATTACTAGTTTTGTTCATAGTGGTTTGGCTTTGTTTTGTAAACTTAAAGACTTGTTTTCTTCATCCATACAATGCAACACATTGATTATACGTATACTTGGTTACATGTGTTTGTACTCCAGGTGTTACTTTCGATCTGCTCGCTGCTAACGGACCCAAATCCTGACGATCCTTTGGTGCCAGAGATTGCGCATATGTACAAGACTGACAGAAGCAAGTACGAAGCAACTGCCAGAAGCTGGACCCAGAAATATGCTATGGGTTAGTGTTTGCTGCTTTGCTCTTTTATTGTTGTTTAGAGGAGGGGCGGCTTCTTTCCCAAATGGCCTTTTACTTGGAATTATATCTTTGAATCTGCTTCTTCTTTTCTCCAGTGGGGTTTAGGTATGTTTCCCTCCTGAAAAAGAACAAAAAACGCTGCCTGTTCTAAAACTTGTTTGTATGGATAAACAAATTTATCTTTAATCTTGAGAGTCTATCCAATAAAAACTTGGACCTACCCTAATGCCCTTCATGCTAAAATCTATGCTCAATTATGTACTAATGTCTCTCAAGTGAGCCTCTTGGATTTGGAAAGCTTGGCTAGACATACAACCAATGTCTTCTTGATGTTTGTGTCGTTGAGTATCTTCATTTCATTTCTTCACACTTTAGATTTGTCTTTATAAATATTTATAGTCAACATTAATGTCCATTGATCTTGAACTATTTTTAAAGGTATGCTAACGTGACATACAATATGGGAGCATATGTAGAAAATTTTGATTTTTGTGTTTGGTGATTTAACCAGGGAGAGGTCCGTAATAGGCCGACTATTTTCTTAATTGATAAGAACGTAGTGTGAAATTTTTAGGTGGTTTGATCCTTTGGATTTTAGTTTTTTTTTTCATAGCCATTTGAACACCACTTGGTATCAAGTTGAATGTCGTTTGGCAGTTTGGCAATCATTTTGTTCGAAAATCAACTCTACCATCATTTTTTAACCAGTAGTTTATTTATTTATTTCATCTCTTTTTTAAAACATGTTTCCAAACAACCAAACAACCAAACAAAATTTTAGTTCAAAGGTTCATGGACTTTTAGAAATAAAAATGTTAGAGACCAATTTTCAAATTTACCGTCTTAAATCCTTTTTTTTTTTTTTTTATGTTATGAATTTGTTATGAAATCAAATGATTTTCAAGGAATTGGAAAGAAATTGTTAGAAAAAAAAATGATTTAGAAAAAAAAAATTCAAATAGTTATCCAAAGCTTAAACTAACTCTACTCTCATCTATGTGTTTTCTCTAATATTTTCTAAATTCATTTCAAATTTTGAAAAACAAAATATTTATTATCTAAGAAAGCACATTACTTTTTTGGTACAAACATTATTGTCACATAGTGATGTATGTGACTTAGTTTTAATGGTAGAGAATGAGCACATTTATTGTTATCAAACTATTGCCACATAGGTTTCTTTGGATTCTCATAGCAAACATCCCATGTAACATTTTATATCAATCAATAATTTATGATCAGTTACTTCATACCAAAGTTTAATTATCAACCAATTAATGATAATCAATGATTGTGGGATCCATATATATATATATATATATCCCTTAATGCTGAATATCATAATTTTCCAACACCCCAAGTGACTTTGATTAGCTAATGATTTTTTTCTCTTCAACATTCTCCAACATATTATACATTATTAATTTTTGAGGTTTATTGAATTATCCAATGTGACAATTTAATATTATTATTTAATTTTCTCTTTTGGAACAAACCATGTAATTCGTTTATTCAGGTTGGAAAATATTATTAATATTGGCCTTTAAAAAATCTAACAAACAAACAATATATCGGAGCTATGAGACAGAGCAAATGACAATATGTTAATCATAAGCATGGACTTACAAGTCATACCATCAAATATTCCTAAGTAGTACTCGAACATTACGTACATACATTGTAGGCTCTATCAGGTACATAGGAGAGATTTCTGCTTATTAAAGAATTCCTTCGTTGAAACATTTTCGACTCGTTAAGTTAGTTAACAAATTATGCATAACATTAATATACATACAGACTAACATCTCGCTGAAAAAAAACAAATATATTAATTTCTTTCTTCATGATGCCCTTTTCCACTCAACAACATTTTTTTGAGGGAGTTTGGTAAAATATTTTGATTAAAAAAAAAAACTTTGTTCTAAAAAGAAATTCTAGAAGAGAGAAAAAGAAAAAGAAGAAAAGTGGTTGTGGGAGACAAAACCACTTTTAACCTTCCCATAAAATCAGGTATTATGAGTCACCCACTCAATTACATTCATTACTCAAATATATCTATTTATATTCATATATATAATATGTCTATTTTTAAATCTTTTAACAACCTTTAAAATTATTTTCAAATATCTATCTCACAAATATTTTGGCAATAATCTTAATAAAGTCCTTTTTTTTTCTCAAAATAATAATAATAATATAAATAGTTTTTTCATACATCAATCGGTCTTTCTTAACTTATATGAATAATGTTGTAAATAAGGTTATTGATAGGTATGTCTTTCAATTTTTACATGTTAGCTAATATGTCAATTTGTCGTTTATCATTTCTAATGAAAAGATGTTTATTATTGGACATTTTTTAATAAGTTCAAAAAGGCTAAACTATAGCTTTTCAAGGTCTAAGAATAATTGAAATCTACCACTTAATTTAGAAATATTTTTTATAGTTAAACTAAAACAAATCTTATAAACTCATTTAACTGTACAACCTTTGCTTGCTTAAATCTATTCAAAATCATATAATTATTAGACTAAATATGTAATTGATTTTATTAAACATAATTTTCAAATTAAAAGAAGTCCATGTGAATTACAATTGAACTTATTATTTGAATAAAAGACTTCTTATCGGACCCTATGATATGATCGATTATTATGACACATGGGTTTGGTATAATCTAAGAAATGAGTGTATTTAATAAATTAAAAATAGATTTATGGAATAAATAAGGGGTAATGAATTATATATTAATGTTGTAATCATTCCTTCATGATTTGAAGCTCCATAATTAATAAGCCATTGCTGAGGAAGTGGAAGTTATGGTCTTTTTTCTTTTTCTTTTTTCTTTTTTTCCATCTGTCCTTTCACATTTAATTTTATTCAATTTATAATTAATGGTTTTGCCTCCATTAATATTTATTATTATTGTACCTCTTCCAAACTAAGCCATAAATAGCTACCCCTTTTCATTTAAAAACATAAAAAAAAAAAAAAAAACAAGAATCTCATAATAGAATTTATAATCTTTGGTTTTGCCCTATTACACATACACATGCAAATTAGTAAAAATATAAATGTAAATGGATATAGTAAAATTATTATCTTACTTTGCTTTGCTTACGTTGTTGGGTTGAAATGTTATGTTTTGAAAACTATGCAAACTTAGAGATATGAATGAACTAAAAACTATATTTAGAGGGTTATTGGAACCTAAAAGATATCTAATTACGGATAAAAAAAAATGCATGAAAGAATTTATAACTATTACGCAGATTAGCAAAGTTAAATGTATTTTTGTTTGAAAAGGTCGTACGTTTAGATGATCTCTTGAGATTTTTCAGAGAAGCATGTGAGTAAGGACAAAACGTGTTAAAACGACTTTTGTTAGTCGATAATTTGGTAATGTGGGTAAAGCTAAATAATTTTGAATTTGGTTATAGGGTATTAAATTAAATTTTAAAAAAAATGTGTAGTTTTCTTTTAACTTTATTTTTAAATAATATTTTTTAGTTCAACAATTGTAAATGTTATAGGTAATTTTCAGCTGAGAACATTAAAAACATGAAAGAAGAGAAAGCAGTCAGGATATCAGAAGGTGGCGTGGGACTAAACCAATGTCGTCACGGACCTATCGTGCTTGATTAGCCTCGACCCATATTGATCCATCACACCCTACAAATCATTTGTCTATTAGATCACATCTTCTCTATAAATTATAAACTATCAACCTACATAAAGTTAATTAGTGTTTCCTTCCTAAATTATGTTCGAATTAAATTATTTTCAAAAAGCTAATTAATAATATTGTGAATAATGAAATAGGACTCAACTTATCACTTGTGTGAAAGAAAACAAATGTGCTTATTTTATGTAAGTACTCAAATACAATTCTTTTTCAATGTTTGTAAATTGTAAAAGTACATAGCTCATAGGTGTTTAATTAATTAATTAATTAATTAATTAATGGTCATGAATGAATTGTCTTTTATTTTCTTTTAAAGACATGAATGTAAAATAGTGAAAACAAGAATTATAAATATAAAGGAGGAAAAAAATCCAATAAATGGAAACTTAATGTTAATTATTTTGAGATTTTGGTAACAAAAACATATTAATTGTGTGTTTTTTTTTTTATATATTTATTTATTGTATTGTGTTCTAGTTTAATTAAGATGGATTACCTAACCTAACCCCTAGTTTAAAGGTCCAAAGCTCCACTTTTCAACTACAATCTCAATTCTTAATTTTATTTTCCACTCAATATTTATTTTTGTTTCATTCTTAAAAAAAAAAAAAGTAGTTTATTATTTATTTATTTATTTATTTATTTGGCTTTTAAATAAGTTTAGAGCAAAAAGTAAAAAAAAAAAAAAAAAAGGTCTGTTTTAAAAGGCTACTTTAGCAAAAACAAAAATTTCCTTTTTATCATATTAAGACTTTAAATCTTTTTACTCGTCCTTGACCTACTTTTATAATTAAAAATTAGGGAGAATTTTAATATATAAAAATGTCTCATTCCGAGTTCCCACAGAAAATTATTAGCTACATACATTATAATTATCAATTTATTAGTCTGATTAATGTAATCTTTATTTTATATATCACAAAAAAAAAGACACATTATATACAATTAATTATTAATCATTTGGATTATTAATTATTAATTATTATAAAACTTATTTTTCAAAAATTAAAATTGTATATTTCAAATAGGTCTTTATTTATTGTTTTTAATAACGTTATTGTATGGTAATTCTGTATTTCCAATTAATTTATCGATTTTCATGTATAATATATTTTATTAAATTTAAATAACATACAAGGGGATTACCAAATATTAAGATACATTGAATTTTTTTTTTTCTTAAAAAAAATGGTCATGTGATTTAGAATTAAAATATATAAGTTAATTATTAATTATGAAAAAGAAAATTTGTTAAAAGTGTTATTTAACCAATTAATTAATAAAAAAGAAAAAGAAAAAAGAAAAAAAGGAAGGTCATGTGCAGTGCCGAGGTGGAGGAAGTGAGATCACGTGAGAAAATAGAATAGTTTGTAAGTGGAAAAGCGTGTGTACTGGACCCCACTACTTCTCTCTCCTCATTTAATTCTCTTCTTATTTTTCCACATACAAAATTATATTTACTGTTACAATTACAATGTATTCTCGTAAATTTAAAATTTATGTACGACTCTATTTCAGCATTTATTAACAACTTCCATTTATCAAAATGACAATTCTTGTTCAAAGTTCATCCACCATAAATCACTTCGTCAACTCAAAACTAAATAAGAGATTAGATTTCGATACTACTTGTTAGGTATAATAACATTTCATATAAGCACTAATAGTCGTTCTTGTGACTTCACTTATTAAATATCATAAATAAAACTTTAATTTGATCGCATACCCCAACATCAATATTTGACAATAGTCAAGCAATTTAGTAAACTTTAATACCATAGTATAATAATTGAAGACTTGTTTGGACCGACCTCCTCATTAAATGCTTAAAAACATCTTTTCTAAAACACTTAAATTATCATTTGATAAGTGAAATTAAAGTTAAACACTATGGTAAGTGTCCAAGTAATTGATGTGGGGAAATGTGCTTAATTATTTGACTTAGAGAGATGCTAACTAATATGTATGAATGTATATATATATTCTTTCATTTTATTTTTGTGGCTCTAAGTATTAATCTAGGGGAGTATGCCCCAAAAACTTTTTGACTTATAAAATAATTTATAAACTTTAATTGCTTTCCTTCCATACTTACATTAATTAATTACCCACATGTTTGTCCCCAACACTCATCAACTCAACTTTTTTATAAAAACAAAAGAAAGAAAGAAAGAAAAAAAAGCTGCCTTTGAATTATATTGTTTAAATTAAAAAGGATTTGTGGAACTTCCCATCCCCAAGTACTTTGCTTTTTCCCTTGTTTTTTGGGTTTGTGTTATTTAGTTCTCTTTTCTTTTTTTTTTCTTTATTCAAATTTAAATACTTTCCCAA
This sequence comes from Cucumis melo, assembly GCF_025177605.1. Taxonomy (NCBI): domain Eukaryota; kingdom Viridiplantae; phylum Streptophyta; class Magnoliopsida; order Cucurbitales; family Cucurbitaceae; genus Cucumis; species Cucumis melo. The sequence goes on from NC_066865.1 coordinate 23,888,381, forward strand.
TTAAAAAATAAAAATAAAAATTTGTCATTTCCATTCCATCTTTTTCTCTTACCCTCAAAGCTAGGGATTTGTTTTAAACTCCTTTCCCTTTTCATACATACAATCAATCAATCAATATATATATATATATATATATATATATATATTGTTGAAATTGTTAGTGATAATGAGGCATAGAGATCAATTTTTGACACTTGCTCCCATGTACATTCATTGTAAAAATTCTAAATTTTATGGCAGTCTATTTGAAATATGTGAGCATTTTTAATCTAACCAAAATATACTTATTTAAAAAAAAAAAAAACTTGAACCAAAATGGTCACAAAATTCAATAAATATGTCACTGGAACAAAGCATGTCTCAGTGAAAGTGTAAAAATTATTTTTTAACATAACGGTGAGAGTTATTGTCTATACTAACAAAATGACATATTTTATGATTTAATATAGAAATTTTGAAGTTAAACGTACTTAATTTAAAACAATTTAATATTTGGTGACCTTCTAAGAATTTTTTTAAAAAGTACGTAAGTGAGATTTCTTCAAGTAAATTTCACTTTTAAAAGTTGTTTAAAATAAATAAATAAGTAAAATGTACAAAAGATATTGAGATCATTTGGTGTCAAATCAATTGAAGGATGATTGATATCCTTAAGTACGAGATTAGTACTATTCATAACAACAAATGACATGTATCTTTTTAATAATGCATGTTTAATTTCTAAATATCTTCAAATCCATTTCTAAGCATCTTTGATATGAAATGATTGAATTTTTTTTTTCCCTTTTCTTTGTCATACTGCTCTTTTATGTATGTGTGTCGAGAATATATAGCAAAAAAATCAACAGTCGCATAGACAGATATAACCTACTAACATTGAAAGACTTTAACAGCTAGTTGTAAATTTATTTGTACATAAATTCTTAAACTTAATTAATATAACTTGCACGTATAGTACCGCGCACACCTTAAACCATACTTTCTCTCACTTGTGGCTTGATATATAGCTTAAACACAGAACTTCGTGATGAATCGACTTACTTTAATACCATCTTGAATCACTAAATAATCCAAAAGATTTAACCGACGAATGAAAGACGAAGTTTAATTATATACCATAAAAAGTAAAATTTGAAAATCATTTGAAAAAGAAACTAAAACAGCAATCAGTTGTAATTTGAAAATAAAACTCCAAAGCTACCAAATTTTGAAGAGAAGATCATGAAAAGGTGAATGGCCAAATAATCCCAACGTAGTAAGAGATAATAAATAGTCCAAAACATGAGCATTGGCCAATACAACAAAACGGCTATATCTGTTTGAACCTCATAATAACCCAAACCTAGCGGTGACAGCGAAGGCTCACCAACCAATCATTGGCCGACACATGTCACGAACCCTGCCAAACAACAATAATCCATGCACACACACACACACACTATACGTATCCCAATATCGAAGTCAACCACATAATAAGATTTTGGTCACAACACAACACAACCAATAATATATTGTTAATTAAATTATTGAGATGTCGAATTAATTGTAGGAATATTAAAAGGGTTAGTAGGGAGACAAAAATCGCATAATTCGAGAATTAAAAGTGGAAAAAGAAAAAGAAAAAGAAAAAGAAAAATGGGGTTTGGAGTTTTGGAGTTTGTAATTAATATAAAAAAAATGAGTTAACACAGACTGATCATTAAGATGTAAATAATAACAAAGATACAAATAATATTTGCCAAATTATGTACGACAATGTGAGCATCATCCTACTTTTCTTTTCTTTCTTTCTCATTTTTCGATGTTATTAAGACAAATCACATGTTGTTCGGTTCAAAACTTGGCTCCATAAAAATTGAACGTTCTCCAACATATGCTTTATGAATTACATATCTTTTTTGTTGTGGTATTTCTAACTTTTATGAATTCGTAGATTGTGGACCTTAGTTTGTTTTTATGACTTTCAATCGTATTATATGTTTAGATTGTTGAAATTTGATTATTAAAGTCACGTTTGATCCTTAAGTTGGATTGGGTCGTGTAGGTGAGAAAAACCTATTCATCGTTTGGTTCACTATTAATTTAAAAGTATGATTGTTTGAACTCACTTGTTTTGCTTCAAATCTCAAATTAATTAACTCTACACACCAAATGTTTTTCCTAGATTTTCAAAAATAAGGTTTTATTTACCGTTTATTTTAAAGGTTTTACATCTTTGTATGAATTCTAAATTAAAATATAAGTTTTTCTTACTTAATTTTTATTTTTAAAATTTTCAAAAACTAAATTGAACTTTAAACTAAAAGTTAGTTTTAAAAACATTATTGTTGTATTTTCTTTTAAACTTTAGTTTTGGATTCTTTAAGTTTCTTTAATGTGGGTGAAAACTACAATAAAGAAGAAACAAAGCGAAAACCTATTAAAACAAGAAATAAGAAACAAAATGATTTTGAAAAACTTTGAAAATGCTTTTAGAAAATAGATTTGAAAAGCTCTTGGCTGTAATAATAATTCACTAGAGACAGACACTTTGAAACATAAACCTTTAAAAATCTCATACAAATCAAAATATTGTCTCATATATACACACAAACATATGACCCTTCTCATTTTCTTAAAAAACAAAAAATAAAAGAAAAGAAACATGATTTTTGTCATACACCCGATAAAATTTTTAAGCTTAATTTTCAACAACAAACTTAAAAACCAAGTAGTTATCAAACACAATCTACGACATATATCAAAATCATAAAATTGTATGAACTAATATTATCTTTAATATTAAATATACGTATTGTTTTAGTTCAACAAAAACATGGTATGGATTTTGAACTTCCGATTTTAATCATAATTATAACTAATAGAGTTATTTAATAATTAAATATTCACCACCCTACTTAGTTACAAAACACACTTAACCAAATACATGAATCAATAACAATTTTCGTGGAAGATCGAACCATCAATTTTTAGGAATGCTTTTAATTAAGTATGATGGTATTATTTTGTGATTTAATTTGAATTTATAGAGTTTTGTATGAGTAAAATTAAAAAAGAAAAGGTAAAATTAAAAGTATATTACGAAATTTAATAAAACATTGAATCTTGGCAGCTAAAATTACGGATCAACCCATCCATTTATGACTAACTCTCTTCTCGTATTTTCCCATTTTTTGCCACATCAACGCCGCCGCCACCCTCCCATCGTACGGCTATTATTAACTCTACTTCTTAACCCTTTTCCCTTTTCTACATCAACTAATCACAACACGACACGTACTCTAATACTCTAAACTCATTTTCCCTACAAAAACGTTAGTTCGAAAGTACTATAGAGAAGCAGATTGAGAGGAAATGGGAAGGCCCTAATATGTGTGTGTATATATATATATATATATATATATATATATGTGTGATTTTTATATTTCAATAAAAATATCTTTAATTCACGTCCCTAACGTGAAATCGATTCAACGTAAATAAATCTTAACTTTAAAGTTTATATGATTGAGTCACTTGTAATTTTCTTGGTATATAGGTAGTAAGTTTCAATTTATTTTAATATTATATTACTTAACATTTATCTTTACTTGTGAGCTTTAAATATGAAAAAAGTTAATTAAACATGCGAAGATTAATATAATTGGAGAGGATCACAACGATGAGAAAGAAGTTTGAACACAAGACTTATTTGGATCATGTGCTCTGGTATCATCTTAAACATTGATTGATAAAAAAATTTAAGTTGGTGAGTGAATGCAAATTTAATATTGTATCACTTTAAAATGTGTTTATATCATTGGACTATCTCTCTGATCCATATATGTCTTTAGTTCATTATTCATGTATCCCTTCTAAATTTGATTGGTAAGTGCATGTAATTATATTGGATAATTGAAAGTAGAGAGACTAAAATTGAACAAATCGTAAAGTATATACGAACCAAATGATATTTTAACCTTAAATCTATGTTAAGAAAGTCCCCTTCAACTTTAATTTTGTAAAAAGGAAAAACTAAAGTAACTATAAACTATATTAACCTTGCTAAGAAATTTGCTAATTGTTTTGGAGGTTAACAGCTATACAAATACGATTAACTCAACTAACAAACATGATTATATATTAATCAAGTCTTTTTGTGTTCTTAGTCAATTTTGTTAGATAACACAACACACACTACAACAAAAAAAAGTGTAAATTTCCGAATGCATACGAATCAATCTAACTCATTACGAAAGTTATCCCTTACTTCCGACGTTTCCTATTGTTCATCGATAGATACTTTATTCAACTAGTTCTTTTTGTGCATAAGAAAATAATTTCTCTTTTCTAGTAGTTAAACTTATATATAAAATAATATTTATAAGTCTCGTTAAACTTAAAAAGTTTTCACACACCTTTGCGGACTAGCATATTTATCTTTAGAAAGCAATAAATTATAATTAACGAAACTCTACGCTTACTTTTTTTCAACTATGGACTCCAGTCTCATGAAAAATATCAATGAAAATATCGATCATTTGTCAACTATAAAATATCTCAATAAAAAATCAATTAATTAATAAATATATCACCATTTGTTTAAAAAAGTTTTTATTTTATTTTATAATTATTACGTGAAGTTAATCAAATTTATTATAATGTCCATACACATCTTTATGTCGGAGATTGCAAATTTAAAGTTCTGTTGTCAATTAATATTTTTTAAAATTTATTTTTTAAGAATATGATATTAATCTAAAAGGTGTTATCAACTTGTTCCCACTTGGTTGAGCAATAAATAGTAAAAAAAAAAAAAAAAAAAAAGAAAGAAAAAAAAGAACAAAAACGAAGTTACTAAGTAGAAAGTTTCTTTACAAACACAAACTTGAAAAGTAATTAAAAAAAAAGTTAATCACCCAAAGTTATAAAGCCAACGCAACCTTAACTTAGTGTCCAATAATTCTTCCAACGGTTTAAAAAAGTTTAGGTTTAATTAGGGGTTTAGTCGGTAATTAGGACATGATTAAACGGTGATTAAAGTAATTAAGCAGGAATGTGGTAGTGCAGTGTGGTGGGGTTTAAATTTTAATTGTTTTTAGTCAAAGTATGACTCAAAAACAGTCCTCTGCCACTCACGTGACTTCTCCTCTTTTTTTAATTTTCAAATTATTAAGCTTTAATCTTTTGCTGACTCAGCTCCACTCTCTACTTTCTCATTGGGGCCAATATTTTTTCATATGCTCCTGCTTTGCCACGTGTCATCTCATGCACCCCCCCCCCCTCCGATTTATGCGGCGCTTCGTTCCCTCATCTCCGCCTTTCCCCGGCGGAGCCATCCACCCGGAGATCTTTTCCGTTTTCAGATATTTAAATACGAAAATGTTTTTTTTTTTTTTTTTTTTTTGCTTTCTCTCCTTGTAATTTTATTTAATAATAAAAATATATACGAAAATTCGGCTACTTGGGGTTGGTTGGGATCCTATAAAAATAGCTGGTTTCGATTGGTCACTGTGCTTTCTTATCATCTCTTTTGCCTTCCTTCAACCTCTGTTGTCCGCCATTGTTTCTTCTTCTTCTTCTTCTTCTTCCTAGTCGGTCATTTCTTTAGAGAAACAATCATTTTCTTTGGGTGGGTTTTAACTTTGGGGTTTTTCAAGAAAGGAAAAAAGAAAAAAAAAAAAAAAAACTTTGGCCCTCTCTTTCTCTAGCCTCCTTTTGATTTTTGCTGGTTTCTTTCTGGGTTTTCCCTTTTTTTTTTTTTTTTTTCCTGTGTTTGTGATTTTTTTTTCTCGTTTTGGGTGTTTGTGTAGCTTCAATCTCACGCTCGCACACTTGCTTCTTCTTCCTTTTCCTTTTCCTTTTCGTGTGTAACTTTGCTGAAAAATTTCTCGTCCTTTAATGGCTTTTTAAAGGGGGGTTTTAAAAATACCATTAATGGTGGGTTTCACTCCGTTTCAGGGCTTTCTTTAACGAGTTTTCTCTTTCAGCTTTCTTTTTCATTGTTTATTCCTTCTTCTATTTGCTCCCTATTTCATTCGCTTTCAATGAGAATCTGATTCATTGAACTTGTAATCAATATGGATTTGAACTCTGTTTTTTCTTTCCCCATCAAATACACTGAGCATCTTAACCATGTTAAGCTCACTTCAATGCCGGATATTAGGCCTCGGGTTGTACGGATTTCCGTCACCGACGGTGACGCTACTGATTCCTCTAGTGATGATGAGTCCGAAATGTTTGGCCGTCACAGAGTCAAGAAATTTGTTAATGAAATTTCGATCGAGCCGTCTTGTTCTGGGGAAGGGAATAGAATCTGGGGTTTGAATAGGTCGGCGAGAACTGGCCTGAGACGCTCCACAGGAAAATGTGGGGTGCCGTCGAGGAATCGGCGGTCGACGAAGGTTTCTACTGGGAAGAAGTTCCGTGGTGTGAGACAGAGGCCTTGGGGAAAATGGGCGGCGGAAATCAGAGACCCACTTCGCCGTGTACGCCTCTGGTTAGGAACTTACGACACTGCGGAGGAAGCTGCTATGGTTTATGACAACGCCGCCATTCAACTCCGGGGACCTGATGCACTCACTAATTTCACAACTCAACAAACGAAATCGTTTACCGAGAAATGCTCTGGCTATAACTCTGGTGAGGAATCGAACAACAACATTTGTTCTCCAACCTCCGTGCTCCGATGTCCTTCTCCACCCATCGAAGAAGCTCAATCCCAAATCCCCAGCGAACCGGACAACTCGTGCGTGTCGGAAAATTTCTCATCCGAGTTCTCCGACTTCTCGAGCTGCTCCGATACCTTCATTCCCGACGATATTTTCGCCTTCGAAACTTCGATTCCAACCTTATTCGACGAGATGGGCCTCCAAAATCAAACCAACTTCTTCAGCAACGACAGTTTCTTCAACGGCGTATTTCACAGTCCGGTCGAAGAAATCGGATTCAGGTTCGAATACCCGACTTCACCTTCCGACGACTTCTTCCAAGACTTCAGCGATGTGTTCGGGTCGGATCCTCTCGTCGCACTCTGAAGCCTCTCCGTCGCCGTTTCACGGCAAAGTTTTGCTCCGGCCGGTGTCGCTTTTATTATTGTTTTTAATTTAATTTTGTAATTTTGTTTTTTTTTCTTCTTTTATTTAACTATTATTAAAAAAAATATGAATGAGAGAAGATGTCCGTCACGTTAACGGCGATGGACGAGTTTGTCTACGTGTTCAGTTACATATTTCCGTTCCGTTTATGGACCGCTTCCTTTCTTGGCAGAGCCACGTTTTTAGTTATTCACGTGACCGGCACGCTTAGAAAAAGATAAACGATAGTACGGAGACTACAGAATCCCTCCAATAGCCTATTTGAATACACGTGCACTCCACACGTGCCTTCCCTGTCTTCCTTAAATGGCCTTTTGTATTTTTCTTATATATATAAAAAGAAAAAGAGAGAAAAAAAAAAAGAAAAAAATCGTTTATTTTTGAGTTTATGTGTGTCAGTTTTATTTAATAGTTGTGTGAAATATAATAAATTAAGTAACGTTGGAAGGAAATGTCTAAAGAATTTAAACTCATTATTAAATTCCACTGATCGAACACAGTTTTAATGGTTAAATTAAAATGTATTACACTCAGATATATGAATCGGGAAAGTGTAGATTAACGTCAGAAAATACGAAATAAAATTCTTGATCCAAAAATTAGTTTAGACACTCACATAATTTCATTTTTAATTTTGGTTTAAACTTTCAAATTTGGTTTTCACTTCTAATTTAAAATAAAAACAAGTAATTTCAACTTTAGTAGGTACATTAATGATTATATTTGATGTTATGGCTAAAATTTGTATTCAATTATTATAGTTAACCTAATGTGTGTAAAGCATATCATTAATTGCAACATTTATCATTAATCCATATATGTAAACATGTGAGTATATATATATATATATATACAAATTTTAAGAGAAATTATACTCTAGTTATAAATAAATATCGATAACGATAGACAAATATCTCATATATAATTTCGAAAGTATCGTAGCATCTTAGGTCTTTCAAACCGAAAGAAAAAGAAAAAGGAAGAAAAGAAGCATATACTCATTAAATCACATGTTGAACATAGCAAAAAAAAATAATAATAAAATAAAAATAAATATTCCAAAAAACAAGATTTTATCAAGCAACCCTAAAGTGGTCTACATGGACATGTTAATTTTGTTACATCCAAATATTCTTCCAAAGTCTCAATATATATATATATAGATATATATATATATATATGTATGTATGTATGTATGTATGGAAAGAAAGAATCACACATCAAATCACATAACATAAAGTTGCAATATTTACTTCCACATATAAAATTTCAAATAATGCCCAAAGACTTTATGCAGACGTTATATATACCCCTCTATAGTCTACATTATTTTCTTTACTATCTTTTATTTATAGTTTAAGACAGAAGAAAGACAAAAATATACTTTATTTGAAATATAAAATTAAAAATTTAGAAACATAAAAAAAAAAAAAAGTTAAAAATGATTAAATATAAGGAGAGGTTTAAGAGTTTGGAATTGTAGGGGTCACAAGACCACATTGGTCCCTCATTAAGAATATGACATTTCATTTCATAGCTGAGATTTTCTCTTTTTTGTGTGTCTAATACTTTTGTTTCAATATTGTTTTATTATTTTTCATGTATATCTATTAAGATATGGTAGATTTTTCATATCTTAAAAAAAACAAATTTTGTCTCCTCTAATAGATTCAATTTTTAAGTCAAAATAGAAACATAATCTATGGTCTTTTTTTTCTTTTCTTTTAAGAAAATTTATGGATTATAGTATAGTAATATTTAAATAAAAATACAAATATAACAAAGTTAGTGATAGACTCTAAATACTTTAAATCTAACTTCTACATTTGCAATTTTTTCTATTCCACTAAACAATTCTTCACCTCGTGTTTACGGGGATGAGATCAAGGTGATTTCTTCACCTAAAAGGCTATATGTTTATTCCAAATTTTGAAAAGTCTTACACAAATGCTTTTAAAATACATTTTTATAACCTCGGGCGAGTTAAGCATGTTTTACTTAAACTAAAACACTAATTAAAACCTAACTATAGCATTATTGTATTATGATCTAATTAATTAAACACGAAAAACCCATGTGATAAGTACCATATAAACATGCATCTTGTTTTCTTTCGCTTTCTTATCACATTTATAATTTCAAGTCATCAACTAAATGTTATGGATGATACTAGTTCATATTCTCAAATTATAAAGGGATTGTTGAATTAGAATATACAAAGTGAGGAGGTGAATGGAAAATTTGGGAATAAGAAGGGATAGGGTATGTGTATAGGGCCTGGGGGGAGGATAGTTAATAAGGGAATTTGATAGTGGCACAAAATTCCAAAAGTAAAAAAGGGAAAAGGAGAAGGAAGGAAGGAAGGAAGAAGGATGTTTAGAATGAATCAGAACCGTACACGTAATGCCTGTCAAGCTCAGACTTAACGGTATTTCCACCAGTAGTCACCAAACCCATCAAAATTTCCACCACTCACTTGGCCCCTCCTCTTCTCCTCTTCTATGCAGCAAATGTGATATGGTCCCCTTCTTCTTCTTCTTCTTCTTCTTCTTCTTCTTCTTCTTCTTCTCTCAACTTTCATTTTGCTTTTTCACTCACTTCTTTCTTTGGATTTTTCTCCCCCAATCCAATTTTCTTTTTATCTGTTTCCTTTTTTAATAGTTCAATCAATCATTTCAAGTCTCATTTGATCTTTCATGTAAGTCTCAAATAGAATTGTAATTCAAATCAAAACTTAAATATTGATTAAAGAGAATACATATTTGGCTCATAGCTTATAAGATGATGTATTTTTTGTTATGGGTTTTTTGAGTTTATAGTTTATATTTGGTCCCTAATTTTTAATTTTATATATTTGGTCCCTAACTAAATTACCCTCAAAATTTAGTTACACACTATCTCTATTTTTTGCGGGATTAAACTACAACTAAAAGTAAATATTAAATGAAAAGTCAAAAGACAAACAAGTCAGATTTAGTAACAAAACCAAAATCTTTCCAACAAACCACATAGATGATGATAGAAACCAATGTAAAATTAAGGGATGAAAAGCAAATATTTTTTCCAAACTTTATAGCATGAGATTAAATGTTTGAGAAAAAAAAAATTAACAGTTAGAAGAGAATTAAATGTTGGCGGCAATGGGACTCTCAATTATGTCTGTGTCTCTCACCATTATTATTTTTAAAATTATGGGAAGCAGCCAAGAGAAAGAAAGTAAAAAAAAAAAAACATACCCAATTATTGTAGACAAATATAGAAGATTTTGATACTTTGGGTTAAAAAAACAACTTAGTTATTAAAAAAATCTAAGGATATAAAAATGATGATGTTTTAATTGGCAAAATTTGTACAAATAAAATGAGGCATTAAAATGGCCAAAACAAGTGTCCTTTTCATCACCCAATATTATTATTATGTACTGAATATTCATAAATGTAGAGTTTTGTTTCAAATTGTTATTTATTTATTTAAAGTTGTCAAATTCATTTATTGTGTCACTTTATAATTATTATTTACACTCATTAAATAGGCTTCTACACTTTACACTTAATTATTTCACCAATTCCCCCATATGGTTGCTTTTCTAATAATGACAAATAATTCATGTCAAACAGAATATTTACATTCTACTTTGGTCCTTTGCAAAACAGTAACACAATATTGCCCTCTATGGTAATTATATAATGTTATCCCTCCATGCAATTTTATCTTTTTCTTTTTCTTCTTACAACATAATATTATATTGTATAGTTCTTTCTACATATATATATGTGAAAAATTGATAAGTAAAAATGGAACCGTTGTTTGGAGGACAGTAGTTAGATGGGTTTAGATTGTGGATCCCAAACTCGCATTTACATTGTTAAGTGTTTTAGACTCGATTTGTAATGTCTAACTTATTTTGTTCCTATAGTTTTCAACTCAACCTTATTTTCATCTAGATGTAAAGTGTATCTAAATCTAAGTACCTAGATTTTAGTTTGAGACTTCAAGTAAAAGAACGAGGAGTTGGAGATTGCACCTTTTGGGGCTTGGTTTCTAAATTAGGTCGGTTCGGGAGTGTTTGAACCACAAACCTTTTGATTCTCAACACATACAAATGTAAGTAAATTAGTCTCTTTCTTTGAATTTACATTTTTTTTTCCTACTTAATTATTTGAGTAAAAATATAGAAAAAGAAAAGTAAAAACAATACTATATCTTAATCAGCTTTTGAGCCCATAGTGGTTGTTTCCGACATATCGTCAGTGATGTCGCGACGCATCGGGTTCTAAAATTTATGTTACTGAAACATTTGCCCATACTTAGTCACATGGGCCCATCTTGGGCTACTTTGGGCCCCATATCTCAGGCCCACTTTAAATAATATGTTATATATATATAATTTTCTGAAAAGAATGTAATTAAAGTGAGACTTTTGACCAAAGTTGAGTTTATAAAGAAGAAAGAAGAAAAATCCACCGTGTGAGCTGGCACGTGCGAGCCAGTTTTCCCCCTTTTCCCACTCGTCCTCTCCTCATTCTTTCATTCCTTTGTAAAAGGAAAAACAAGGTGCAGCAGCACACCGGTTTTTGAAATCCACTTCCATTTCCGCCATGGATGAACCTCAACCTCAGCCAGTTTGCGCTCAGGAAGCTCTCAATTTGCTCAACTGCGTTACCGAATCTCCCTTCGATCAAGACAAATGCTACCGTCTCCTTCATTCTTTGCGTGAATGCGTGCTCAGCAAGGTAATTCAGTCATTCCTTCTCTTCAATTTGCCCTAACCCTTCATCATTTGTTTCCTTGGGTTCTTGTTATTAATTAGTACTGTTTTTTTTTTGGAATTTTTGAATTAGGTCATCTAGTTCTCCTAATTGAAGTTCGATTGTCATTCTTCGAATTGTGATAATTAATTAGTCTTTTTTACTTTTAGGATTAGTGAAATGGAAATAGATTCGGGTGGATTTTGGTTTATTGCTGATTAACATATCCATCAAACGTGTGGGGAGATCTTGATTTGAATTTCTGTTTCTGATGCTATTTTCTTTGGTTTGTTGCTTCAATAGAAAGTGAAGAAATTCTCTCTGGCTGAAGAAGAACAAACAAAACCAATAGTCAAGAAGAATTCTTGAAGGAAGCAATTTTGTAAGACTGATTTTGTCCATTTTAAAGTAGGGTCTTGTGTTACTTTACTTGATTTTTTTTTTTCATTTCTTGGAGAGATTGGACTTTTGCTGAATTCTATCAAAATGATTTAGAATTGAATTCTATCAAATTGGTGACCATTGAATTCCCCAATAAATTCTGTTTCTGGAATCTGAAAGATTTGTCCATTTCTCATAGGTTATATAGCAAATCCATTGAATTTCTTCAGAACAACGTTCTTTTAACTCAAAGAAGCTTATGGATATCAATTATGTTCGTTTCATTCGATCATTCTAATCTGTCAACATGACATGCTAAGCTTAGCTTGGTGGTGTATTTTTAAGCTTAGCTTGGTGCCAACATGGGTACGACATGACATCGACACGACAATATGCTTATGAAGACAAATATTTTTTAAAAATATATATCATTTCGTATAAGAAAATTCAATGTAAATAGGTTGATGATTTATATGTCTAAAAACTTAGCTTGGTGGTGTATTTTTACGCTTGTCTACTCAACAACAATATGCATGTCTAACACATTTGTTGCACCACTCAAGTCTAAGTCTATATTCACTACTTTTACCTCCAACCTTTTTAATTTGTTATTATTATTATTATTATTTGGTTTAGAGAACTAAGCAAAAAGTTGAAAAATTAAAAAAAAAAAAAACAGCTTTAAAAAACTTGTTTTTGTTTTTTGAAGTTATTAAAAATTTAAGCATTGTATTTAAAAATGCAAGTAGTTGTAAGAGACGGGGAGGAAATAGACTTAATTCTTAAAAACCAAAACCAACAAATAATTGGTTTTTTTATTTTTGATTTTTGAAAATTAAGCCTATAAACATAAACCATACTTCTAAATTTCTTGATTTGTTATCTAAATCGAACCAATTAAACATATTCACCGGTGGGTCTCTTTTGTTTTGTTATCTAACTATAAAAAAATGTCTCCTTTGTTAACAATAATTGATCTAAAAAGAAACAGAATTGGCAAGGGAAAATGGACAAGAAATAGCCACCATTGAGGTCAAAGAAATCATCATTTTCATTCATTTACATGTGAAGTTTAGTCCATGACATCGTATTTTCCTACGATAAATTCTTCAACCCCATTTTACATTCCAGCTCTGTGAAATCTGAATCTGAATTAGTTTTGAGAATGAACTTATAAACTGACGTAACGATCCGCTGAATGAATAATGTAGGTGAGCACCAACGCCAACAACATCAATGCATAGGCAATCCCCTGATCTATGCTCGTTCCTAGAAAACAAAATTACAACATTTTTCCATCAGTTAAGATGAACAAATGGTTATAAAAAGTGTTGTTAAAAAATGAACAGACGAAGACGAAGTTACCATCGCTAGTAGCAGGCGGTTGAGCCGGAGACAACGATTGAGCACAGGCAGGGGAAAGCCTCGTCAAAACTAAAGCAACAACAAACAAAATGCCACTAAAAGGGATCTTACAAGCAACGACCGCCATATTGATTAAAAAAAAAAAAAGGAGAAGCTTGTAATGGAAAATTAGTAAAGGAAGGAAAGAGTTCTCTCTCTCTCTCTCTCTCTCTCTCTGCAACGTCTCTCAAGAATTGAAAAAGTTGAGAAGAAAAGGTCCGGAGAGGCGTAGCAGAGAGAGATATTATTAGAATTTAGGCCGTGAATTGATAAATGATTTGAAACTGTCAAAAGGGGATGGAACCCTCCAATTGACAGTCCCTGTGTAGACGAACGACGGGGGTTGAGGGCGTGGCAATGGCGGTCTGCCTCTCAATCAATGGGGCTATGGATTTTATAGCCTCATTTGGTTTGGAATGTCGTAACTACCAACTGCAATGTCCGTTTAAATCGCCCCTTTCATTCGCTTTTATTGGGTTTTCTTGAAAAAGTCTATAGGGCTTCCTTGTCATGAGTCAATAATAGCCATTTTTGAAAGATTAGAAAATTCATTTGCTACATATAAATCAGTAGAGATTATAAGGTTAAATTTAAACTAAACACGACAAGTCGTCAAAGAGAAAACTCGTTGTCGATTGTTCTAACTTCTCATGAAGCTTCATGAAATTTAATGGCTATGTAGAATGTTAATGGAATGGTGATGCCGTGGGAGAAAGGAAACAAGTAATTTTCAAATTAAATGCAAAACCTACCAAAACAAGACTTTCTGTTTCTTTTTTAAATAATATTATTAGGGATATATAATTAAATTTACCCTCGCTCATTAGTAAAATTTTTGATAAATGTAATGATTTAAGATAGTATCATACCATGTGGTCTAAATTGGTTTAAGATTTGTATCAAAGTAGATTACTTACGATGATACATAAAATTTGGGTGATTATTAACAAATCACTGATAATGTTACATGATAATATCACTGATAATAGTTACATTTTGCTACATATCTATAATATTTTGGATATTTGAATATAATCCATAAAATTGTAAATTTATTTGTTGAATTTTCAACGCAAGTTTAGTTTTAAGAATTGTCTTCTTAATAACAAGATATAATTTAGTTTATTTAGTAAATTTATTTTTATTGTTTTATATACCGTGTGAAGTGGGATAATTGAACTTTTAATCTTCAATGTTAATAATTTAGTTGAGCTATATTTATTTTGACGATGTATGCTAGTGTTGATATATTTAAAAAACACTTAATAAAAAAAGTATATCAATAAACCTTTCTAGATATAGTTTTATTAGTGTCGATATATTTCTATTCAAATCGTTTTATAATACCATATACTAAATTATTATTATTACAAGTGCTACAATACGTCAGGTATTTTGATATTTGATCCCCTCATGAGTAAATGTTCCATTATCGTTGAAATTCACTTTGAATTATTACTACGTTATAAAATTCAAATATTAAGTGATACGTACAATATTTCTATTCAACGAAATATCAACCACCAATTACAAATAATACATTAATTTGATTAGAAACGAAACGTTAACTTTTTTTTTTTTTTTTTTTTGCCACCCTATCATCTAAAAAGGAAGAAACAATTAAAGTTGATATTTAATAAAAGAAACTAAGATATAGAATTCTAATTATTGAAATTTTTTAAATGACCAAAATGAGTAATGAACAACAAAATATGATATTACAACATTTGTAAGTATAACAACACAAGCACAAGCTTAACAAAAACATATTCTTATAGTTAACTAAAATTAAGCTACCAAAGCTAAAAGGTTCTTCAATACACACACAAAACACATACACATAACAATTAAGTAGCTAACATTAATTAACTAAGTAGTTTAGAGTTTAAAGTTCTTGATATGATTTCAGTACATTTCACATGGCCAAAGGAAAGCTCCCATGGCGAACTTTCGCTTCTGGGCAACATCTCCGACGATCGGTAGACCATATTCTTTAAGAAGGCAGTCAAGTTTCCACTCCGGCATGCCCTCATAGTCACTCCTCTTGTACCTTGGGTAATGAAGAGGCATTTGAAACTGATCCAACGCCTTGCTCGATCGCTGCTGATGCTCCGACCCGATCATCGAGCACCGAGCAGCATCGGCGCAACTCATTATTCCGCTCATCTTCTTTGCTGGCTGTCGGGTCTCTTTCTTTGGATCTTTCTTGGAAATGCAAATGGTGATGGAAAGGGTTGGGGTTTTTATAGGGGAATATGGTGAGAGAGGGATTAGGGAAAGGGAAGAAATGAATTAATGAGTTATGAGCTTATAGTAGGTGGTGGGAACAAGATTGCATTTATTAATTCTATGTTGAAAGCGAAATATATTTTGAGTTAAATCATCTCTATTATAATGAAGAATAAAACAATATAGATCATGTTTACGCAAACTTTTTATAAACACAACACAACAAAAAAATTGAAACTTAATTACATATATATATATTGCTTATAATATTTATGTGGAAAATATATATAGCTAAAACTGAGTGAATGATTGAATGAATGGGGCATTGATATTTCATTATCAAAAGAATTGAATGCAAATTTTGTATGTATCACTAAAATAAATAATGGATGGGAAGATTGAATGGTTGATATTGAGGGATTGATTATTATTGGTACACAAATAATAATAATAATAATAATAATAATAATAATAATAATACTAATAAAATTGAGGCCTCAAATTTTGAAGTTTATACCTTTCCCCTTCACCACAACCAAACTTGTACGTAATATTAATAATTTGCCCAACTGCTTCCTTCATAAGTTAGGAAATTAATCCTTAATGGGAAGACAGAGAGAGAATTCTAGAGAAATATTATTGCTAAGTAAATGGATCGGATAGAAGGCTCTAGAAGTGTTTGTGGGAGACAGTGTAAATAAATGACTTGCGCTGTCTACTCTCAACATGGGGCGGTTCAGTTAACGACACCCTCTCGTCGTAATAGCGTGTTTAGGAATGAAATCATTTTAAAACGTACATCGGTTAATATTGGTTTTTTTACAAACTTATTCCAATAATACTCTATATAGTCATTGTTTGTTGGAGTACCTGATCAGAAAAACATATTAGGTAACTTACTTTAACGTAATTTTGATCTTATGATCATATTCTAAAGTCGAACTCTTCTAGAATAAAATAATGTTTTATTTATCAATGACACATGTTTAAATAGAAGAATATATGAGTTATTTTAGTTTTAGGTTTTTTTTCATACGTTACAAGAATTTTAATTTCTGCCGACAAAGAAAAACATCAACAAATCTTAAGAAAAATATGAACAAAACCTCTTCACTATATTCACTAAAGCTTTGTTATATCACTAAAGCTTCTTTATGACAACTCTTTTTCTAAAAGAAAGTGAATGACATAAAAATATGATTGCACGTTCCTTGAGAAAAAGTAGAAAAGAAAAAAAAAAACTTGACCTATTCCTTTATTAATTTGGGCTTTAAGTATAGGGCCGGCCCAATGGTATTATTGGGTTACTACAATTGTACTGTACTTTTAGAGTTCCAACGGAAGATCGATTTTGATAGATTACTGTATTTGAATTTTTTTTTAAATGTTGTTATATACTTAATCTTTTTCGAATGATTTTGAATCCATCTCGTAAGATAAGACATAATGTTGCCAAAATTATCGCAACTTAAGATTTAAAGTAATTTGTAATAATTTTTTTAAGATTACTTCTACTAAAAAAAATACAATCAACTAAAACATTATAAAAATGGACATTCAAGTTTTCTTTTTCTAATAAAACTATTTTAAATGTATAAATTAATATAAATTAAAGACAAAAATTTGTAACTAAATATCTATTAGCAATCTTTCCTTAGGATGAGTGTTTTTCATCTTTTTATTTTTCAAGTTTTTTCTTAATAACTTATCCATTGATTTTGATTCCATCGATAACTTTTAATTGATCTCGGATTTCTTATCCATTCTATTCGATTATTTATAGAAGAATTTTAAAGTACTAGCTTTCAAAATATATTATAATTTCGATCACATGGAAATTATTAGTTAGTCAACTCATCCCTCTATAGTATATAAATAACGAAGTTCAATGATATAGTGCCATGTGTCCTTATTTTTAATTTAATAATTTTTTTAGCCCAACGAATTCAAATTAAATTGAGTCATATTTAAATTTATTATTTTTGTTTTCTTTTTCATTGGACGGCCCAATATTAATTAATATTAGAATTATACATATAAAATCTTTAGTTTTAAATGATTAGAAAAAAAAAATGATTTTTTACTAAAGTTACCGTAGATTTAATACAAGCTCACGAGAACTTAATCTCTCTTAACATTATACTCTTTACGTAATATAATTGAAATCATATCAATCTCAATAGTTAGTTCAATGGTAAAATTATCTTCCCAATCTCAAATTTTCATATTTTTATATTTGATTTATAGATTTTATTGAAGGTGAGTTAAGAATAAATTGCGAATATGGAAGTTACGATCTTTTTTAGTTCAACAATCAATGCAATATTTAATGAATTTAAAAAAAAAATACTAGAGAGATTTTAAAATCTAACATCTTACTCGGAGATATGTATGTTGATTGTAAATTTTGAATTTATTAAATTGTTTACAATCAACTCGGTGTATGCAATATCAATTGATGTATATGTTTGAACTTGTGAGATGAAAATTCATCGTCGAAGCCATATATCAAAGTAAAGACTCAATTATAAGTTTAGTCATTAAACTATGAGCGTTGTATGTATTTTGGTTTCTTTACCTCTCAAAAATATTAATTAATTTCTAAACTTTCAATTTTAAATTAATGAAGAAATTAAAATTTTTATAAACTAATAATTGAGTTATTATATATAAAATTTAAAATTTTCCTATAATGAAATCTCGTTCTTTCAATATATTTTTAATTTTATTTAGTAGATTTATGAATTTTTAAAAGTTGAAGAACTAAATTACCATAAATATAAATTCAAAAGTTCAAACACTAAACTTATTTATTGAATTAAAAGAAAAACATTACTTCAAGAACCCATTTTAATCTCAATTTCAAAATTGTTTATAATACCAAAATTTTATGCTTTTTTTTTTTTTTTGGAAATAAAATAAAAATTAGAAAACCTCCATTAGTCTTCATTAATCCATTACAAACAATTTTAAATCGTTATTAATTATTAATCTAAAAATAAAGAATGTTAATTAATGGAAAAACTCCAACATTAACGTCACACTAAGTTGAATAATTTTGACCATTCAGTTTTATATATCAAAATAACTTAAACTCTATATAAAGAATTAGAGAAATTTCCAAACTCAATCATCAAATTATCCAAATTGAGGAATGTTTTAGAAAAATCGACTCAGAAGAAGATATTAATAATTTAA
The DNA here is from genome assembly GCF_025177605.1 of Cucumis melo. NCBI lineage: Eukaryota > Viridiplantae > Streptophyta > Magnoliopsida > Cucurbitales > Cucurbitaceae > Cucumis > Cucumis melo. Next base: position 23,907,417 of record NC_066865.1, read on the forward strand.
AAGGAACAAGTGGTGTGTAGAGTTGAACTAAAATCAGTAGCAAAATTTAGCATAAAAATTAACTGAATTAATTAAACTCTAATTACAGCATAAAAGATAAGGTTTGACTTAAATTTATTACGTGTAATTTAAAATTACAAAATGTCTATTTTTCTCCTTAGTGAAACTGTAGTTAGTTTCCCAGCTCATTTTACTTCATATTATTATTATTATTATTATTTATTTATTTATTTATTATTTATTTTACAATAAATACACAAAACACACAAACACACACAAAGAAATTTAAATTTACAATTTACAACCAATAAGAAAAATTGATACAGAAAGAATAAGTTGTAAATACTACATTTATCTATTAAGAATTAAAACGCCGCCGTTTCGTTTTCAGTGTCCAGCAGTAGAGAGCCTAAAACGACGGTGTTTTGTAAATAAAGAAAATAGGAAAGCCGCGGGAACACACGTCTTATAAGTGCGTGCAAATAAAACGGATTTTCAACGGCCACGCCTCCATTTCTTTCGAACCAAACGACAAAGCTTTCTCTTTTTTTTTTTTTTTTTTTTTTTTTTTGCAGAAAAAAAAGAAAAAAAACTGTTCTTTTTCTTCTTCTTTCTTTTGATTTTACGTTTTTTTTTTTTTTTTATCGAATTCATTGCTACGTTAATGCGACAAAGAAACCCCATCTTGAAATTTCCGTTGATTTCTTTGTTTAATTCCTGGGTTTCTTAGTCGTTTTTATGGTGTAATTAAACCCCTCCTCCAGGTGTTTGATGCTTTACCACAAAGGGGATTTGATTCTCAAACTGGGTTTTTTCTTTTTGTTCTTTTGTTGGATTTATAAGGAAGAGAATTTGGTTCCACTTTGTAGCTTCTGGATGCTTGATTGAGGATTGATTGGTTTTGAGATTACAGGGGAGTTTTTTAAGTGAAGGTATTGTTTTGTTTATTGAGATTATGTGAAGTTGTTTATCGACTGTTTTGCTTTTGATACTTCCATTTGATCATTTTGTTTTGATACTAGAGGTTTGGGAAATTGTTTGGGGGTTTTGAGAGTCTTGGGGTGGTTCTTCCTTCTGCTTATAGCTTCTCATTGTTGTGTGGTTGAATATTTTTGTAGGCAGTGGTGTAGTTGGAGACTGATTTTGATTTCGGTTCGGGAGACGATTGTGTGTTTTTGGGGTGTGTTGTTGTCTTAAGCGGAGTTGTCCTCTCTAAGCCGGGATGGAACAATTCCGGCGTATTGGAGAGGTATTGGGAAGTTTAAAGGCTCTTATGGTGTTGCAAGATGATATTCAATTCAACCAGCGTCAATGTTGTTTACTTCATGATATGTTTAGTTTGGCTTTTGATACCATTGCCGGAGAGATTAGGGATAATCTTAAGCTTGAAGAGAAGAACACCAAGTGGAAAGCTCTTGAACAGCCTTTGAGGGAATTGCATAGAGTTTTTAAAGAAGGGGAGCTTTACATTAAGCAATGCTTAGATTCCAAAGACTGGTGGGCTAAAGTAATCAGCTTCCATCAGAACAAAGACTGCATTGAATTCCATGTCCATAACTTGCTTTCATGCTTTCCTGCTGTCATTGAAGCGATTGAGATGGCTGGAGAGATATCGGGGCTCGATCAGGACGAGATGCAGAAGAGGAGGCTTGTACTTATGAGGAAATATGATATGGAATGGAATGACCTGAAACTGTTCCATTGGAGATTTGGGAAACAGTATTTGGTTCCTCGAGAAATACGTAATCGGATACAGAGCGTTTTGAGAGAAGATCGGTGGCTGCTAGTTGAAGCACTCAAAGAGAAAATAAGTTCACCAGGAACAGCTATTTCAAAGAACGAGCAGCGGCTTGGTGAATTGTTGGTAAAGAAATTAAACAATTCGGAACCGTCGAAAACAAAGCTGTTCCCAAGTTCGATTTTATTTGGAACAAAGGATTATCAGGTAAGGAGACGGTTGGACGGAGGGCAGTCTAAGGAAGTTCAATGGTTTGGAGAGAACTTTGGTATGAGACAGTTCACGGCGGAAACTGAAGAGACAGAATCCGAGGTTCCAATTCTTTTATCACTTTTACATCCTAATATATTGCAATATCTCTGCGGCTTTTTGGATGAGGAGAAGAAAGAGTACTTTCTTATAACGGAGTTGATGTCCAAGGATCTTTCTTCCTACTTGAAGGATAACAATGGAGCGAGGAGAAGAGTCTTGTTTCCTCTAAATGTTTCGGTTGATATCATGCTACAAATTGCTAGAGGCATGGAATATCTTCACTCTCAAATGATCTATCATGGAGATTTAAACCCTTCCAATGTATTTATGAAGCCAAGAAACTCTTCAGAAGGCTCTTATCTAGTAAAAGTCGCTGGTTTCGGTTTATCATCCATCAAGAATTCACCTCCCAGAAACTCAACAAACCAACTAGAAACCAACCCTTTTATCTGGCATGCCCCAGAAGTGATGGCAGAGCAAGAACAACAAGGTCCAGGAACTGTTTCTTTTTTCCGGAAGACAGAGAAAGCAGATGTTTACAGTTTTGGAATGCTTTGTTTTGAGCTTTTGACTGGAAAGGTTCCTTTTGAAGACAGCCATTTACAAGGGGAGAAGATGAGTCGCAATATCCGAGCAGGAGAGAGACCCCTCTTCCCGTTTCCAACTCCTAAGTACTTGGTCAGCCTTACAAAAAGATGCTGGCACTCTGACCCGTCTCAGCGTTTATCTTTCTCTTCCATTTGTCGAATCCTTCGCCAGGTGAAGAAATTCCTCGCTATGAACCCTGAAAGCAATCAGCCCGAACTGCAAATGCCTACCGTCGATTACTGCGACGTTGAAGCGGGAGTTGCAAGGAAGTTTTCCTCAGATGGGGTTGGTGATTTGTGTTCAGTTTCACAAATTCCATTCCAAATGTTTGCTTATAGACTTGCAGAGAAGGAGAAGACAAATCCAAGCAAAATCAAGACTTGGGATTCTGCAAGTGATGTGGTTTCCATTAGTAAGGATGATTGTGCATCCATTTATAGGGATGACACAGTTTCTGTAATAGAAGATCCATTCACCATCCCAGCAAGTGATACTAGATCCCTTTATTCCGATATGAGATCTGTCTATTCTGAAGCTCCACCGAAGAAAATGCCAAATTCAAAGAAACTCCCAGATACAAAGATCAAAAAAGGCACAAGTAAGATTTTCATATCCTTTTGTTCAAAATTTCACGTTACCAACAAATTGGCTATATAATAACTGAAGCTTGCGGTTGGTTTTAATCAGGAATCCCAGAAACAAAAACACGAATGGCTTCACGAACACCAACACGAACACCGACACGTACAACTTCACGACCTCGAGAATTGAAGACAAACAGAGACATCCCTTTACCATTTTCTAGCCCTCTGAGTAAGGGAAGAAGGAGACCGAATGGTCATGTCTCGGACTCGGAGATTCACTAGCTTTTTCTTGCTTCTTCACTGATGGAAGCCTTTTTGTAGAGCTTTTCTTCTACATTGTTGTGATATTTCAGACATTGTTTCAAGTCAACATAGAATCAGATACTTCATTTGCTTTCTTTTCTCTTGCAGAAATAGTCATAGAATCAAGTTCATGTTAGCTTCTTGTAATTAAGTTCTTGTAGTTTCAGGACATCAGAAAGAATAGCTGATTCTGTTTTTTTTTTTTTTCCCTTTTCTTTTCCTTTTTTAACTTATAAGAATCTAGTGCAGTGGAGCTTCAAATTTTGGTTCTTTTCTTCCATAACCGATAAACCTTTCTTCAGTCATTCTTCGCTTTCAGGATGTGACGTACAGTTTTGACATTAGAAGACAGAAGATTGTCCTATGTGGTTTCTTGGAGCAGGGATTATGACTTATTTTCCACAAAGCCTTTCCTTTTCATCATCTTCTTTTTTTAATTTGAACACTTGCAGAGATTTGATACAACATGGCAAATGAGTGGACGATTAGAGAAAGTGACAAGTGCAGCATACTCTCTATACTTTCTGTTTGAGGTAAGTTTGTCTCAATTTTATGAAATCATGGCACTCTACTCTTTTCGATTAACTTGGAGGCTTTAGATTACTGCAATTTACTTCCTTGCAAAAGTTATAAAAGTTAAAAGAATGAATAAGCGAAACCATAAAATCTAGAAATTAAATTTCTAAATTGCTGAGTTGTGATTTTTATATTAACTACAAATTTCTTGATCCTTTTAACGTACATTTTGGTATCGTAAGCTGTTTATAATTGTAATTACACATTTAATTTATCGTTACAAAATCTATTTTTATCTATAATTTGATACGGTAAAACATGAAATTAGAGAGAGAATTACCTAACTTAAGAGCAAAGTTTAGACTAAATTGGGTTGAGATTAGTGAAACTAACGAGTAACTATGACTCTCTTAAGGTAGCCAAATGCCTCGTCATCTAATTAGTGACACGCATGAATGGATTAACGAAATTCCCACGGTCCCTGTCTACTATCTAGCGAAACCACAGTCAAGGGAGCGGGCTTGACAGAATCAAGTAAAATACCACTACTTTTAACATTATTTTACTTATTCCGTGAAACGGGTTGCATTGATTAATTTTTATTAAAAAAATTGTTTATAACCATTGTGAATCTTTGTTCTTTCCAATTTAGTAAATACTTATCCTAACCTTTAATCGTCGAGTTTTAAATATTCGTCAAGCCAATAGAGTTGCAACTTTTATGCAAGTGAGGCTCGAGTTTTGATGACAGTTAGATTACATATTTAATTGATATATCTATTCATGTATATATGTGATCCAGGTTGACTTTGAATTTGGTGTCTACATCCTGTGAGAGATTGTTGAGACAATATAAAAGGTGTTACTTCAAATTGGTACTAATCGGACGATTACATGTATATACATATTTTATGTACATCATTCATACATGAGATCTATCTTCAAATTTTCATTCTACGATTTGTGGAAACAAGAAACCACTCTCCATTTCCAAATGTAGGCAGTGTTACACATCGAACGAGCACATCAATTTTACAATATCGTATGAAGAATACTCATAATTTCTCAGACCTCGAGTAATTTCTGTTCTCAGATGCTTAAAGTACAGGAAGAAGTGTAGCTTTCAAATGTTGTAAATTATTGTGATAAATGAAATGAATATAAACTGTGTAAATATACGGTTTGTTAGATTTTCAGTACAGATATGAGCAGCCAAAGGTAAAAAATTGGTCTCCGATATTTGATTCAAACATAAATCCTAAGCAAAGCTGAAGGAGAAAATTCAAAATCCAGAAGAGGGGAAGTGTTTCACAATCTCAATATGCAACCATTCTGCTTCTTTATGCAGCTTTTATAAGTAGCTGTTGGGTAAAATTACAATCACGAAAAGAATTGAATAAATTATCAGTTAGAAAGGAGTGTAAAACTTTAGAGACATATATATATATATATATATCCCTTTTTTTCTTTTTTCTTTTTTGCTTCTTCTTATATATACATCATTCATCAAAACCTCTGCAGAACCTTTTTCAACCATATGATTCCCATATTTATATTGAATCAAATAGCTCAACCTATATAACTCAAAGAAAAGGAGGAAACGAGGAAGAAATTAAATATTATGAGATCCAAAATGTAAATATGCTGTTACCATAATTCTTGGGCTTCAGATACTTCAGTCAAATCCACGAGCTGTAAAGTGACTGAAGATGATCACATTCGTCAAGTTAAATCAGAGGATTGATTCTCACACTCAAACCATTTGTAGTACTTTTATACACCCACTTGAGTTGGCTGCAATAACCATGTCGGATTTTCCTCTCCAGCATACACTTGAAACAAACTGTCCATTGTCGTCCTCAGTCTCTTTTCCAGAAATAGGGTCGATAGAACCAAACTTGTAGGAAGTCATTGGCATGGGCAGAGATCTATGGTAGGCATATACCTGAAAATGAGTTCAAATATGCAATCCAGTAAAGAGATGTCGTATATTGATTTTCAGAATTCTCAAGAGCAACTTTGAATTCGAAGGAAGATAAAGAACATACTTCATTTGTTTCTGAACCACAAGCTATGTAGCCATTGGAAACTGATAGACCCACGAAATTCTAGAAGTGGAGAAGACCAGATAATTCAGTAACTCGAAGAACAAATAAAATGAAGAAGTGAATTCTATAAGCTTCCATATATTCTAAAATCAAAGGGACAATAGAGGGGGAAAAGAGCATAGAGAGAGACAAACCTTTTCATTAGTGTGGCCGCTGAAAGTTAAACTGCAAGCTTTTGTAGACAAGCCAGTAGGATTGGTTTTATTAAGATCCCATAGCTTCAACGTGTTGTCTGTGGATGCAGAAACGAGGGTCCCTGAGTCCAAGAACTTCACGTAGCTTACAGCTTTCTCATGGCCACCCAACACACACCAAGGAGCTTTTGTATTGCGTAGATCAAAGCAATATGTTCTGTAATCAGCAGACCCAAAAGCCAGCAAATGGCTTGAGTGGGCAGAGAACTGAACACAGCAGACGTTCGCTATGTTCCTAATTGTGCCCAAACAGTTCTTCTGCAACAAAATAATGCACAAGGATCCATCCTTTAGTGAAGAATTCAGGTAGACAAGTAGATCTTATAAGTAACAAAGTAGAGCCACGGCTATATAGATACCAACAATGCAATCTTCATATGAATTATGTTATACTGTTAACATTGGCATTTGAGGAACTAAGTCAAACAACTTTCATACTTTTCAGCTCTTCTTTTTATTGAGAATGTGAAATACTGAAGTTCCAGGTCCACGCAAACAAAAATAAAAGCAGTTGATTCTTTTTCAAAGTATCTATCCAAAAGGGAAAAGATTACCGCAGAATAACTAGAAAAATTAGTTTTAATGGTTATTTTAGAAAAGAACAAAAAGGCAAAAGGGAAGAACAATAATCCAGGGGATGTAAGAAAGGAGAAGGAAAAGGAGGGGGGGGGGGGGGGGGGGGGAGAGAGAGAGAGAGAGAGAGGGCATGCCTCATTAATACTCCAAAGTTTCACAGAACAATCATCACTTCCGCTGGCCAATTTTGTAGGATGCACTTGTGAAAAGTCGACAGACCACGCCCTTTTATTGTGTTCGTTGAATTGAGAAACCTCTTGACCTACAGTTGCATCCCATAACTGGAAATCCATTCAAGAAAATGGGATTGTGAGTGATCCTCAAAACAAAATTAATAATATTAACAATTGTTAAACGGTGTAGCAGAAGTCTACATTGGATAGCACATATTGATCGGTATTAGCATTTCCAAAAGTTAAAGCCAAAATCATTGAGACAAATCAATTAAGAGTAACAAGAGACTTCTATAAAATCTAGGCATGATGTAACAATACTTGTGTCAATAAATTCCACAAAATTTCAATAACCAAGGCATTACAAGAAAGATACACAGTGCCTGCTAGGTCATACCTTAACAACACCATCATAATCAGTTGAAGCCAAATAGTTCTTGATGTAGCCATTCCAGCAAATACAGCTAAGCTTTGATCTATTAAACATTTCAACAGCGGGATAGTGAATATCTACCGAGTCATTAAAGACTGAGTTAAACTCAAAAATCCTTATTTTCTTTGACACTCCAGCAGCAGCAAAATAGTCCTCATCCCGATCAAAACTCAAGGAACAAATTACATTCGAGGAACTGTTAAAATCACCATTTCTCAGTACTCCACGTACTTCAAACTTGCTGTAACGAGAATACTTGCAAAATCCATCAAAAAAGGCACCCAGACGATCACTGTGACTCCTCTCATCATCTTTTTGTGGTAGATAGCAGTTTTCCCGAGCTCTCAGTAAATCGTTGTCTGTCCGAATTGCTGAATCATTCTCAGAAGGATCTACTTTTGATCTCATGGAAAAATAAGCACTTTCAAGCTGACTTATATTTTTTTCTATTCTCTCTTCATTGGTATGTGATATTCTATATACCTGAGAGCACGGATCCGAATTTAAATATCCTCCATGAAGGATCAAATCATCCCTTCCATCCACAGTAGACAAGCCAGACTTATCCACGGGTTTGGCTGAATTGTGCCTTTTATTGACTTCTTCAATATCTGATTCTAAATACCGTATGTCTTCCACCAACTTCGAGGCTTGTTTCTGCTTCTGCTCATTCAATGATGTGAGAAACTGCAATAATAACTCTGATTCAGCATCTTCCTCATCAATAGATGTTGAAAGCTCCGCTTCCGCTTCCGGAACACTTGGCATTCCATTAATTAGTTCTGATTCTAAAATTTCCCTGTTCATCCAGAAATTACAAATAAACCAGTTATTAATAGATACAAGAAAAGAAACCAGTTAACCATTGGTAGAAGCAAACAAGTAAAATTTTGAAATCAGCTAAATTACTTTTCTCATCCCTTTATTTACAAATAGAGCCCAAAAAGGAGAAACAGGCATCGACCCAAATATAAATTAGGATCTAATCCATATGGGAAAAATCAAGGGATTTCACAACATTTATAAGACATAGGCTATTACTATCAAAGCCAATTGGTTTTGAGATTAAACTCGTGTTATCTAATATATCACTGGAAATACAACCAAAATCTCACATTAGCTAGATATATGGAAGGTCATGAGTATATAAGTATTGATGGTGTAATTATATTAATTCTTCAACACTTCTCTCACTTGTGAGCTTGAAAACTTAGGTCTACTATGTGGAAATCAATATTAAATGAAAAAAAAATGGTTGAGTTTTATTAGATTGTGAGATGTGCTCCAAAGAAGAAGAGGTGGCCTGAATATGGGTTAGACAGATGGATGACTATTTAAGGGAAGGCTTGGTAGTCCTTTCTCAAGGAGAGGTTAGTTGGGAATGCAATTGACGAATATTTATGTAAATAAAAAAATTGATATGATTGTTTAAATTATAATTTATTCGATTTACTCCAAACTAAGTTATAATTCTTGTTATTAGTTCCTTTCCATATTGGGATTAATAGATGATATTTCTCATGCCTTACCTGCAATTATTAAAAGATATTGAAGATTTTGATTAATCTCTAAATTAATGTCAAACTCTGTTTTTTTAGGTATATGTCAACAAATCGATGAATATTTCAATCATTATAAATATAATTGACAAGCTCCCTTTTCAGTCAGACCTCTTCATACCAAATTATAAAGGATGACATGTTGACACTCTAAACATAAGAAAGCAGCCATATTTTCATGTATAATGTTCATTCGAACACTAAGAATTGTGATCTGCGGTAGAGTACAATTCTTTATTACCTTGCTGTAGGACGAGATGCAGGTTCAGGATGAAGCAGCCAAAGACAAAAACCAACTTCCTTCAAATTATCGGCTAGAAAGCTGGGAGGAAGAATCCTGTCACGCAAATTTGACATTGCCGAAGCAAGTGCACCATCTGATTCAAACTTTCCAAGTAACTGAAAGAAATAAAGTATACTCATTTAAGGGGAATTCTCAGGGTCGCAAAATGATAGAATAACACAAAGTTTAGAACTACTTATGGAACAGTGACATCACTAACAAGAACTAGAATACTGCATAGCTGCACATCTGAAGGTTGGTGAAATTTTTGAGAAATATTCTACTCGTCAACAGTTTCACTCAACCAATAAAAAGTAACACCTTTAAACTTTCGACTTCATGTATATTGGATAGAAACTCTTTTAATCCAAGTTTATCAATAAAAGTGTTTTCAACATTCTATGGACGAAAGAAAACACACTTAGCTTTCTTCATATCAATTAAATCCACGACTATCTTCTCACCTCAAAAAGAAGAACACCAAGAGAGAATATGTTTGATTTAGCTGAGCAGCATCCTGTCATAAGCTCCTCTGGACTAACATACCACGTCTCTTCCAATAGGTCACTTATTGAGGTCTGGGCAGAATCATAAGCTCGAAGGCCAGCAGGCTTGTTCCAACCCCCCTGTTCCGCAAAATGTTCATTGTAATTTTCCGAAGCATTCTTATTGCAGTCCCTAGTGTTTGCAGTTTCAAGACTGGCACCAGATTTAAAAGGAAAATAAGAATGTCGGGCCATAAGACTCATATTCTGGGCATCTTTTTGTTTTTTAGGAGATCCGCCAAATGACAGAAAGTTCCCTTGCTCTAATGGCCTTTTCCGAGTCAGATGGCTATCTGAACACTGACCATCTTTAACCATTAGGCTTTCTGGAGTTTTACTTTGAATAAAAGTTCCAACATACCTTACCTGATTTGTCGTCAATATCCTGAAAGAAGATGGACGTAAGTCATGCAACAAAACCCCCCGAGCATGAGAACGCTCCACTAGCTCAACTACGTGCCTAAATATATACAAGCATTTAATTTTATTTACTTTTTGGTTGGGAACCTTAAGCCATTCTCTCAGGCTAATGCCATCTAAAGAAGAACCCCGATGTTTATGCTCAGATTTCCTATACAAAGCAGGAATGACAGGCTTAACATCATGCTGTAAAGATGAATCAGATGCCAATGAAATACCCCCACCAATCCTCGCATTCTTAGGGTTTCTATTTTCAACATTAAAGCCCTCCAGTTGTACTCCTCTGCGAATGATCCCCTTGCCTTTCAAGGTACTTTTAACAAAAAATTCAGGAAAACCCGATTTTGATAGAATCTTGGTCCGAATGCTGCCCTGAGTATCACCACCCTTATTGTCAGTAGCCTTCATTTCTTCCAATTCTTCTCCACAATCATTACGACTGGCTCTTCCAGCAAAAGCCTCCGGAAAAGATGTGTACCCACCGTTCTCCAAGCCAGGGGTTACTGCCAGACCATGGTTCTTGTAAGAAGTATCTAGACGTGAACTCCCACTTCCTGAACCACTTCCAAGCTGGTAAAGATGTTGCCACTGACTATGCCTAGAAAGCAGCCGTGCTCTATTGTCTGATGGACCTATAATTGCTAAATTGGAACCGTTGTGATTCTTCACAGTCAACTCTTCAACCATAACACCAGCATCATCCATACAATGAGGACTGCACTCTGGTTGATCAGATAATTTCAAATTGCTTTTACACCTATTCAGATTCTTGCCCTCTAAGATGTCAGTAAATTCATGAGGATAATATTGTGAATAGCCACCGTCAACAGGTGTAACCATTTCCTGTGATTCAACTACGTTGGTATTTTCAGGTTTCAGCACATACTCATTCTCCGGAGCATCTTGCCTGACCTTATTTTGGACATGTGAATCCTCAGTCGCTTCCAATAGCGTCATATCCTCGCTCATTTCTTCCATTCTGTCCAAACCAACTTCATTATTTCACATACTTGATTGCCCTGCTAGCACAACACAAGTTGCCAAGTCAAATACCATGAATAGAATACCAAAGCTAGGAACCAATTTTTTTCAATTCTTGAAAACTATCAGAAACAGCAATATTCCTCTTTAAGAAAAGAACCGTAGACAAATACTACAAAATCGCACAATCCTGAAACATAGGCCATTCAAAATGGTAGTGCAGCAAAAGCATAAAACTCAAAGTTAAACGTAGAAACATGAAAAAAATGCAATTGATTCACTTATAATACAATTCAACTAAAACACTTGCCAATGACACCTATAAATCAGTCGAAAATAGGGTTTAAACTAACAACTTCCTAACTCCAATCGTCACGAAAAAGAACACCAAACATTTAAAAAAAAAAAAAAAATCAATAAACACTCAAATTCATTACAATAAAAATCAACCCCCAGGAGAACAAGGATTGAATTCAAACAATAATCAACAGAATTTAATTGCAGTAAAGAAATTAAAATTCAAAAGCTCGTCCTTATCCTTAAAATAAATAGGGATAAGAACTCACCTCTAAACTGCTCCGACCACAAATTCCCTACATCTGTCAAAAAAATAGACAGCAAAACAGCAATACGAAAACTGCCATCCCCATCCACAAATCATCTTCACTTTCTCAGCTGCCAAACAGTAATGAATTCCCCACCAGAAAATTTGGAAATATATATATATATATATAATATTTATATATATCCGATTATGAATCAACTTCAGAAAGCATCCGATGAACTGAGAAGCGGAAAATAAACAAGAAATTAAGGAGAGCAAAAACCCTAGAAAGCAGTGAGGAGAAGGAGAAACAAGCAAAAGAAAAAGAAAATAGAGAGAAAATACGTGTGTGACACAATAGATTAATAGAAAGCACAAAAACAAAATATCTTTTTGCCTCGCTTTCTCATCCTCAACTAAATATAATTTTCTATAAATAAATAAATAAATAATTTTCTCTCTTTTAAAAATAATTTTTTTTTATATATATATTTCAAAGGGATCAGGTTTTTCTCACGTGCCTTTCAGATTGATCAATATCAAAATGTAACGATAATGTTTTTATTTTATTATTATTCTCTCTTTTTTAGGGGTAGAACTAATAATGATAATAGTTTTTTGGTTGAAGTTATGGATTTGGGTTTACATTGTTACACTTCCCGAAGTATATTGAAAAAACTATATTGTAAGGAAAAAAAAAGGTATTAAAGTATGGAGTAATAATAATTAAAATATAGGTTTTGGGTTCAGGAGATTTTAACGATAGGTGTAGGTGATGCCACGTCAGGGAGACAAGGTGGGGCAGTGGGAGACGCGGCCAACTCAACGAAGCGGCTTAGATTTGAGAAGGAAAGTAAAACGGCCACGTTTCGACCAATGAATGGTTTGATTATAGCAGGGTATGGTCCTCCCAATATGTGAATCTCACTAAATTTCCTTTTTCGTATGTAATTATTTCTTTTACATCATCCTTTTCTTTTCCCTTTTTGGCTTAATTATATTTTTTTAAAATCTATACATTTTTTTTTATAATAATCACCTTTTACTAACTTAAATATTATTTTTTTATTTCTTTATTACCCATTTTTAATATTATTTAAAAAATATTTGATTCACTATATCCAATAATTATTAGGTTTACTATTTCATCGTTGAATTAAAATAGTTTGCACCTCTTATTATAACTTAAATTAGACTAACTACGCTCTAAATACAAATTATTATAATTTAAATTTTAATAATTAATATATTGCCCTTGCCTCACAAACGTCGTAAGAGTTTTAAAAATAGTTCAAAATTATGTAGTCTTATATCAAAATTGTTAATGTTTTATTTTTAAAAAAAATAATAAACTACCATATGTATAAGCAATGTCCTTCAAACTTTAGAAAAAAAAAAATGTATTTATCTATTAATTACTATACTCAATTGTCAACGAACATCCTTGTTAAAACGTTTAAGTTAGTATAATCTTTTTGTCCTTCCATTATTTATTTTTTTTTATTAGTCCGTAATTCTTGATCGAAGGGGATAGTTTTATTAATTTAGTTTTAGATAAACAAATGTCAAACGGTTAAAAAAGAAAAACGAAAGAGAGTAAAATGATACTAAATAATATGGACTATAAAAATAATAATAAAAGTATAAAAGTTACGCATTCGTGTTTTGTATTTCATATATAGACGATAATTATATTTTTTTTAACTTTATTTCTCTCAAGTTCGATGGTATATATTTAAAACAAATTAGAGGTATTTTTAACGCAAAGTTTTCAATAAATACTAGCAAGTATTTTTTAAAACCTCTTTTGGAAGTTTGAAAATATAATTTGAAATTATGTAAAGTCTAAGGCTATCTTTTATACAAAATACAAAATTTATAGATATTTGACCTAAACTTTTGTATTATTTAGCTTTACAAGTACATATATACACAAATTTGGAGTATGTACGTGTGTTTCAATAATATCCATATTTCTTTAGGTGACATTGTGCTTGGTTGTGATGCATTGTGGAGTGAAAGGAGAGGTTGTGGGCCGTGTCTATATGTTCCTAATTAATCAATGTCATACTCGTTTTCTAACTTCGAATTTGAGTTCATAGTGGTTCACAAAGTAGGATTGATAGTGCGTGTTGTTGGTGAGTTTCGTTCAATCATCATCAAATCTAATTGCTTACAAGTGATTTATTTCAAATTTTGGAAGATCTCATTTGTACGTCTCCACTAAATCTTGAACGTGGGTGGTGTTCCGCCAAACATATGTAGAGTTTGTGAATTTGCGAGTTCGAAATTAATTTTATTTAGTCACATATTTTTTGAGTTTGGTTGGTTACACAACTTAAGCTCGGTTTAGTATATAGAAATAATTAATTAGTATATATATTTAAAATCATTACATTTTCATCAGCTGGTTTGCCCGAGAGGTTAAGGGGGAAGACTTAAGATCTTCTGCACATAAGTGCGCATGGGTTCGAACCCCATAGCCAGCAAACTTTTCTTCTCTTCTTCTCTCTCTCTTTCTTTTAATCACAAAACTACTATGTTCATTTTATACACTCAACTTTAAAATTGAATTTACATTTTGATATCTTTTCTACCATTAAGTTGCATAATTGTAGGGTTGAACATACCTATTACTAAAAACTCGAAAAACTAGGGTAAGTGTTCAAACTATTTTGCTAAATGAAAGTTACTATTGTATATACTAAAAGTTCATTTGTATAAAATTATTACTGTAAGTATGGCGAGAGCCAATTCATCCGACTTTAAGTTTAGGATCTTGTTGTAAAAGGTTTACAAACTCCTTGTAAGAATTGAAATTTTGTCTTTTATAAAATCAAGTCTATCTTCCTTAAATTTTACGTTGTTTTACATATTTCTTAATTAGGTGAGTGTGATAACCAAGTTTAAAACTTTTCTTAATTTTTAAAAATATTGATAGAAACTAGACAAGAAAATAATGAATTTAGAAATTAAAAATGCTATTAAATAATTATCAACTAAAATTTAAAACACATTCTATTTAAACGTTTTAGTTTTCAAAATAACTTATAAACTTCTATTCTATTAATTTAAAAAATAAAATTTTGTTATATTTATAAATAAATAAATTTATTTTATTGTATTTGAAAATAGGAATAGAAAATAAATTAAAAAAATTACAATTTCTTAAAAGTAATTTTATTTTTCCAAATAAAAATAATTTCACAAAATTTTGAGATGAGGTAAGGCCAAGCCACCGACTCCCGGAAAAAGTCTTCACCATTCCCGGAGGGATTTGGACCTTTTCGCCATATCAGTCTGGAAGATAGGACCGTCTTAACCACTGGTATTAATTTACTTACCTTTAATTTGTAGTTGTAATTCAAATCCTTATTTTTTAGTCCCACTATTCATTATGTTTATGATTTGATTACTCGAACACAAAATTATTAGCGAATTAATATATTGATTGTCCTCAACTGGGTGTCGCTTCTTTCACTCTGTATCCTCTCTCTCAATCATTAATGGGTCATTTTTAGATGATTCTGTTTCGCCTCTTCACTTACTTCTGCAAGCTCATTTGATTGGGAACCACCCAAGGTGCAATAGAAGAAGCCTAATCTGCTTTCATTTTTGCAGCTTTTTGGTGTTTTTGGGTTTTCCCCTTTTGTTATAACGACAAAATTTGAACTGGGAATTTGGATCCAGATGTGTTTTAATGGAATCGATCTGATTTAGAGCATTGGGTTTTGGATTTTAGCTTCATTGGGTTCGGTTTGTTCGGTTTTTTAACTGGGGGCATTGCGATCTTGTTGTATCAGAGATAAAAGTGGGGAAGAGGAAGATGAAGTTCAATTGGAAGCCACCGTTTCCTTTCAAACGCAACCATGTGCTGATTTTGAAGCTTGTTCTTCCTATTCTCTTACTGGGTATTGCTTTTCGTTTCCTCTTTGCCGGTTCCGGTGATGTTCCAGCAATTTTAGAAGCCCCTTTGACAGAGAGGATGGCGGCGCCGACGATTTTGGAAACCCCTTCAATTGAGAAGAAAGAGGTTCCTGCGATTTCGGAAACTCCTTTGTCTAAGAAGTCTGAGGATTTCGAGGAACCTGAAACTCCGGAGGATGAAAATCAGAAACCACTTGAAGGTGATGAACTGATGCTTGCTTTTATGTTATTCCTTATGTTCTAATCATCCCCTCAAAACGCTAGTATTAGGATCAAAGTTTTCTAACTAATTAGTGTTCTTGTGTAGTAGTGTCAATCAAAATATGGAGATTTTCTGTCTGTTCAATGCTTATGTTCTACTGCCATATCTTTCTTTAAGTTTGATGTTGAATGTTGGATTGGTCTGCTGAGAAGTAATGAATTGCTTCTCTGTTAATTTCTTGTCCACAACCTGTTAGAAGTGTACTGTCCATTTTCTTTTCATTTTCTCCCCCTTAGATAATGTAGTTTTGAAATCTAGGTTGTATTGAACTTGGTGCAGGGAAGTGTGATTATTTTGTTGGAGAGTGGATCCCAAATCCATCAGGTCCTGTGTACAATAACGAGAGTTGCCCCCATATTGAAGCCCATCAAAATTGTATGAAGAATGGGCGGCCAGATACCGAATACTTATACTGGAGATGGAAGCCACGAGATTGCGAACTATCAAAGTTTGATCCTCAAAGATTTCTTGAAATGATGAGGGACAAAACCTGGGCGTTAATTGGAGATTCAATATCTCGAAACCATGTTCAATCATTGCTGTGCATGCTATCGACGGTATGTAAGAATACTACATTCTTCTCTCATCCAGTCTCTTTGGTTTAGTGGAACAAAATTGTTGCTATACCATCCCATTCTAGAATAAAGGCATTGTAGGTAAATCATTCAAGCCTTTTCAATTTATAGCTTCATTTTCTTCTAAACGGTTGATGCTGATTGTCAATATGCGATACTAGTTTTTGTAGATGGATGTACATATATACAAGGAGTCTGTTAGAAAATGAATGCTGTGTGAACTACTACGATAAGTTTACTTCTAGTGAACTTCAATGTGGGTACATCTTTTCCTTCTGGCAAGTCAGTTTTTACCCATCTAAACTGAGGAAGTAATTTTGAAATTAAAGTTTTAATTTCTTCGAAATGATCCATGAATTCGACTAAGTGAGGTAATTAATATCCACAGTTTTGTGAGTTCTTTGGTCTTGTGGCTGGACAAGCTTATTTTTGTGGGTGTTGGTTTCTTGTAGCTCAGCAGTTTTTTTTCCTCCTAAAATCACTAAAAACAGCAATGTTTGAATTGCATTGCAAAGAATGAAATGGACAGAGAAGATGAGGTTCTGCGTGCCTTCAATTTTTCAATTTGACGATCTAGCACTTCAATCTTTTATCAGAATCACTTTTTTTCATGCTTGAAAAGTTTTCATATTGGAATCTGCAACTTAATCAAGTGGTTGTATACTTGTTCTTAGGTGGAAGTAGCAGTTCATATCTACCATGATGAAGGATACAAGAATAGAAAATGGAGGTTTCCATCATACAACTTCACTATATCAGTGGTTTGGTCACCTTTCCTTGCAGAAGCTGCTATATTTGAAGATTATAACGGTGTGTCTACATCTGAAGTTCAGCTGCATCTTGACAAACTCGATAAGAAATGGACAAGTGAGTTCCATCAAATGGACTACGTGATTATTTCTAGTGGAAAATGGTTTGTGAAATCTGCACTATACTATGAGCATAACAAAGTGCTGGGCTGCCATTCTTGCCCAAAAAAGAACTATACGGAGCTAGGTATTGAATTTGCCTATCGCAGATCTCTCCGGTCTGCATTAAACTTTATTTTAGCATCCAAACATAAAGGTATGATATTTATGAGAACATCAACCCCTGACCACTTCGAAAATGGTACGTGGTCTGACGGAGGAACATGTGATCAAAGAGCACCGATAAAAGAAGGTGAGATTGAACTGAAAGAACTGACCAAGATTCTGCGCGTTGTTGAGTTAGAGGAGTTTAAGAAGGCAGAAGTAAAAGCATCTCAAAACGGGATAAATCTTAAGCTTCTTGACCTGACCCAGCTTTCATTGTTGAGGCCTGATGGTCATCCAGGTCCATACAGAGAGTTCCAACCATTTGCAAATGACAAAAATGCAAAAGTGCAGAAAGATTGCTTGCATTGGTGCCTACCCGGGCCAATTGACTTGTGGAACGACGTAATTATGGAGATGGTGTTAAACGGATAGGAAACTTCACCACCGACATCAAGCGATGAGATTTTGCTACAAGAAGGTACACTCTGGATTTCTCTTATTGTAGGTAAATACCATTGAGACCATCTTCTGTAACAATGCTTTAGGAAATTCTTCTCAATTAGTATTAAAAACACAGCGATTTCATTGAGTTGATTAGTTACATATCTTCCTATGCATCGAATAGAGCATATTTCTTGTCCTAGTTGAGCATTAAAAGGGAATGATATGCATTGTTGTTACTTCTTATTCTTATGATTGAATCAGATAAGCAAATCTCTGTAACTATAGTTCTGAGTTCTTGTTCGAGTTTATCGGTTGCAGGAATGATTTTGTTCTGTGGTCCTATCATGGACATTGGAAAAAAAAGGTAAACTGAATTGCATTGAGAATTATATTATTTCAAATCTTATCATTTGATTTTTTTTTAAAAAAAATTAATCATGCAATCTTTTAGCATATTTAAGCAGTTATTCCATTTAGTAAATTTCAAGAATGCTTCCTAATTAATCAACCAAAGTAGGATTATTTTATCATGAAACTCCTTTCACCAATCACAAAAGAATCTTGACTGAGATCACTTTGTTAAGTTTTTATGTGTTCCTTTTACTTTCTCTCTCCTCTTCCAACCCAAAAATGCCTTCAATTCTTGATTTGAATTTCTTGCTTTTGTGAAGAGGAAGAATGAAGTTTTTTCTTTGAACCATAGATTATTGAACTTTTTTAATTGTTTGTGGAGACAAGAAGTATATTTAATTTTTAAACAAGGTCTTTATATATGCTCCACTATTTGAATATGTTACGATGCAAAGACCTCGTTATAATATTACTATTATTCTTTTTAAGTATGACTAGAAGTATATAGATTTGAACTACAAACCACTACCACAATGGTATGGCAATTATATTCGCGGATTAATTTACTCATTTTTAAAGAGGAAAATATAACTTAAACCGATCTTGAGCACTTTCTGAATTCCTATAAAAATAAATGGTTGTAAAAGCTTGGAATTTATTTCGGAACTTCAATACTCAATCTTCTTTATATAGTTTCAAATACTAGTCACACCTATTGGAGTAAACTGAATTGATTCAATTTTCTACCAATGTTCTTGAAAACTAGTTCATAGAGTTTACATGCATGGGTGTATTTCAAGTTGTACATAGCCAAATGCATTTGGTCAAACTATCCGATCGCTATTCTTTTTGAACAAATTCTTCTTGTTTAATTCTTTTTTCAAGTTAGGTAAGTAGTATTGCTCTTTCTAAAAAGAGAGACGTTAAATACCAATATCTATATAAATTTAGTGGCTTGATTATGAAATAGCTATGTCTGTTTATTCTGTATAATCTTATGAAAAGTTTCAAATATATTTCTAAATCGAATACAAATATCAAATTTTATTGACTCTAAAATTTTAAGTTCGTAAATTAGATGAATATAAAATTTGAATTTCGTTGATTAAATTTAGAAGTGAATTGATCAATCAATTGTGTATGCTATCAACTTCAACATCTTTGGTTCCTACCCGCACCTACACACATTGTAAAAAGAAGAAGAAGAAGAATTTTCAATCACTCTTTGTTACGGTGTGTTTTAATTGAAAATAACATTTGTGGTTCATACCCTTTTGCATTTCATCATAAATAGGAGAGAATAATGAAAAAAAGTAAAAGGGAGTTTATTTTCCCTATAGATATGTATATCTAAATAATTTATGAAAATTGCATGGTCAAATTTTTTAACTATGGGACCAAAATAATATTTGACAAATGAGTTTATGAAATAAATTGATACGTTTTACGAAAGAAACACTCGAAATCTAACCTTTTTAAAATCAATCTTTCAACGTTTAACTGTTAATCTCTCTCTATTTTGTGTATGATACAAAAATTATCATAATGCACTTGCTAATTCTTTTTACCTCACTTCCACCATGTTTGTCGCCAATTACCACCACGCTTTGCCAGCAATCTATTCTAGCAAAACTAAACCCTAAACTGACATTAACATACCTCTAGGGATCGATCTAGCAATGGTCACACCTAATAACCAATTGCATCGATTAACTGATCTACTGAATTCAAACAAATCGTAAAAAAAGATGTAAGTTGATACAGTTGCAAAACTTTAAAATTTTAAATTGAAATACTTATTATTGTTAATATTATGGAGAGTTTGAAGCATAGATTTTAGATTAAGATGAAGATGGAGAGGAATATTGATGTGAAGAAAAAGAATCGTCAAAGTTATAAATAAAAAACCATATTCTCATCCAACACGTTCCATCAAAACCCTGAGTCGCAATAAAATCAATCCCCCCATTCTTAAAATCCCATCAACAATGTCTTCTCCAAAATCAGCATTTACTCATCAAACTCCATTTGCTTAAATCCCACCGATTTCCGCAACCACTCTCCTTTTTTCCTCTTCAAAACCCAAAACCCATCATCATCATCATCATTATCTCTGTTTTCTTAATCCATGGCAGACCTTTCTCCGCCGGCTTCCTTTTCAAAGCTTTCTACCGACGCCGGAGCCGCTTTCGTCCTCGAATCCAAAGGTCCAAAATGGTTTTTTTTTTCTTTTTCTTTTTCTTTGTCCTCTTTTCCAACAGTTTGAATGAGGTGCTTATTAATTCTGGGTTAAAACAGGGCAGTGGTGGCATGCCGGATTCCACTTGACGACGGCGATCGTAGGGCCGCCGATTCTTACTCTGCCATTTGCCTTTCGAGGATTGGGCTGGGGAGTGGGATTTTTGTGCTTGACGGTCATGGCTGCGGTGACTTTCTACTCGTATTACCTCTTGTCTAAGGTGCTGGAGCTCTGTGAGAAACAGGGCCGCCGTCACATCCGCTTCAGGGAACTCGCCGCCGATGTCTTGGGTAACCGTTTTCTTTTTCCTTTCAAATATGCTACTTTGAGTGACATTGTTTTACTTATTTTGGATAAATTGCAAAACCAACCGTCATTGTAATTTCCTCGAACCTTCCCTCGAGGAAAATGGGACATGAAAATTTCTAAAAGTGTTAACATTGGATCTTAGAAACTGAACAATCAAATCAAATGAAAAAAAAAAAAAATTGAACTCTTCAAATTTATACAATTGTTATTATTTTTATGTATAAATTTGAGGATTCAATTTTGATATAGAAATGTTAATAATATAATTGCAACAACAAACACTTCTTTTTTCTTTTTGGTATTTGCAAAAAAAATTTAATGGAAGAGTGTCATTGATTATAAAATGGTTAAATGGTAAGAAAATATATTCTTCAACCTCAAATTTGTTGAACTTTCCGGAAAATATAGAACATTACCCTAATTGTTGGTAAATATTTCAAAACAAATTTTTTGAAGTATAAATTTATTATAATGCGATGAAAATTGAGATTTAAATTGATGGACAAAGATTTAAAATATAACTTGAAACTTAAATATTACTATATTACTCTTTCCTTTTTCTTTAAAATTTTAAATCAATATTTATTTTTAAGATAGTTTTGAAATATTTATGAAAAACGGTAAAGTTGAACTTTTAAAAGAACTATGGTATTTTTTTCTTTTACAAAGTTTAGGAATAACTTTTTTATATATAATTTATTTATTTAATAAATGGGTTATTTAGACTCTGAATTTTCGTATTTGTTTAAGAATACTATTCTTTAAAGAAATTGTATTATTACTTTTGAAATTTCATAAATGTTTGATACATAATGTAGAAGTTTTTCTTGGGACGAAAATTAGAACTTAAAATGAGTAATAGAAATGTATGAAATGATATCAGTGATAGAAAGTTATGATGGCATAACCTAATTACTAATTAGAAGTTCCAATTTTTAACTAATAACGTTAAGGAATTTTCAATTCTAAAAAGTTGTTTTTAACTAAACATTTTGGGAAGATAAACAAGAACATTATTACTTTTCAAAGAATACAGTTTTCTTTTTCAACAAATGTGAAAAAGTAGAGTATTTTTATACATACACTTTAGCCTAAATACATATATTAATTTAAGAGATACTTGGTATTTTTGTTTAAAAATAGTTGTTGAATAGGTTAAAAATCTAATTGACATAGAATTGAAAATTCACAAATCTTTAAGGGAAAAAAAAAACATTTTTAGAACTCAAAGATCTATTAGACACGAAATAAAAAAGAAAGGTTAGAAATCTATTAGATAAAAAAAGAAAATTTGTAATTAAATACAAACCTTCTATTAAAAGAAATAGAATCTCATACGATTGGTAATTTTTTTCAATTTTATGTCTAACATGTTTTAAGTATATTCAACTAAACATAATTAAAATATTGAAAAAAAAACAATTTTTCTTTTTAATTCATAAGATGCATAATTGAAAGTTGGAACTTGAGAACAATGATAATATAAATTTTATTAAAGTATCATTTTTTTATGAATTTGTGGAATGCATAATTGAACATTTGTAATTTAATTTGACTCAAGAATCAATAATGAGACAAAATAGAAAAGAATTGGATAGAAATGTTGGGAACATCATCATTTCATTGATCCATTCATATTCACATTGAATTCTCACTAATATTCATCGTACTTTGTTAAAAATTTAATCCTCTTCTTCTTCTTGTCTGTGTTTGGGTGTCACCTATAAGCTCTCTTCGTGCTTGATCACTTTCTTTTGTTTGCTTTAGTTTGTTCTAATCCAGTTTGGTTCAACTTAAGTAAATGTCATATCCCTCTTTTGACTCTCTTCTTCCTTAAGAGTCGTCGGATGAGGCTATATATATATATATATATATATCGTTTATTTCTCGAACACTCGTCTCAGGATTGTTTTTGGTGCCTGAGATTGTAAGGGCGTTAGATCATGTACATGCAAGTCAATTATTTCTCAATTGGTATTAGATCATTTTTCATTTCCTTTTGGGAGCAGTGTTCTCGTATGCATCCTCTTGGCACCCTAGCTAGCCATGAGCTTGGACCAAACAAAAGTTTCGGCTCTTGTCCTAAGACAACTCTAAACACATTATTTGCATGAAAATAATTGTTATTGTTTAGAAAATTTCGACAAAAGTTAATATTGAGATCGAGATTAAATACAAAAACTAAATTTGAATAAATTTCAAAGTAGTTTTTTTAACTGAAATTGAAATATAAATATTTAAGAGGCTAGTTTTTTTTTTTTTTTTTTTTCTTTTGGGGAAATTAATAGGGTCAGGATGGATGTTGTATTTTGTGGTGTTCATACAAGCGGCCGTCAACACCGGCGTGGGAGTGGCCGCAATCTTGCTTGGTGGGGAATGCTTAGAGGTATATAATTATATCTTTTTGCTTTTTATTCATTCATCCCTTAACTTTCTTTTGTTTTCATCCTTGGCTCTATTTCTTTTTCTTTTTCTTTTTAATTTTACAGTTTTATGCTTACTAATTTAAGTTTGGTTACTGTGACAATGTTTTATTATTTTTTTGGTGATGAGAGAAGTTGATGTATTCAAACATTTATCCAAAAGGGGAACTGAAATTATACCATTTCATAGCTGTGGTGACTGTGGGAATGATTATGATTTCTCAACTTCCCTCTTTCCACTCCCTTAGATACATCAACTTCCTTTCCCTTCTTCTCAGCCTCGCCTACGCTTTCTTCATCGCTTTCGCTTCTATTCTTGCAGGTTTGTTTTTATAACGTAACGCCTCTCTCTTTTCAAACCCCTTTACCCAGAAATAATGCATGCATGCATGTTTTACATTTATTTTGGAAATGATTAAAGTTCGCTTTCGTCGTATTCAAAATAACTCTCCAACATGTTGATGTTTAGTAGCATGCAGTAGTTAATTATTGAAAAATGTTGATGCATATACGCGTGTAGGTACGTCCGATAACGTTCCTCCAAGGGATTATTCTTTGGAATCCACACCCTCTGCTAGGGTTTTCAGTGCCTTCACGTCTATCTCTATCTTTGCTGCCATTTTTGGCAACGGCATTCTTCCTGAAATTCAAGTAATCTTTTTGCATTCTGCTTAGTAACTATTTATTTTATTTTTCATTTTTAAGATAGAATTCTCTATTTTTCTTATTTTTTCTTAAAATAGTGATATAATTGAACATATATCTGAACTTGATTATTAGCTTAAACTTTTGGGTTCAAATATATATCTTTATTTAACAACCTAAGTCATAGAAACATGATATACAATACAGGCAACTCTTGCACCACCAACAGGTGGGAAGATGGTAAAAGGGCTGATCATGTGTTACATTGTGATCTTCATCACATTCTACTCATCTGCAGCTTCAGGCTATTGGGTGTTTGGCAACAAATCCAATTCAAATATCTTGAAAAACTTATTGCCCAAAAATGAATCTCCTTTAGCTCCCACTTGGATCCTCGCCCTCGCCGTCCTTTTCATTCTCCTCCAACTTCTCGCCATCGGAATGGTATACATATTATACTTTCCATCGGATATTGTTTTTAGTTTTCTGTTAATTAATTAACCTCATATATATCATAATATACCTCAGGTTTACGCTCAAGTGGCTTACGAGATCATGGAGAGAAGATCAGCAGATGCTAAACAAGGAGTGTTCTCAAGAAGAAACCTAATTCCTAGGCTGATTTTGAGGACATTGTACATGTCCTTGTGTGGTTTTTTTGCGGCTATGTTTCCGTTTTTTGGTGACATTAATAGTGTCGTTGGAGCAATCGGGTTCATTCCGCTCGACTTCATTCTTCCGATGGTTCTTTACAATATTACGCACAAGCCTCCGGTGACGTCGATAACTTATTGGGTCAATGTCTTCATTGTTGCTGCCTTCTCTGGTGCAGGGCTGCTTGGATGCTTTGCTTCTATTAGGAACTTGGTTTTGGATTCCAAGAAGTTTAAGCTCTTTAGTAGTCATGTGGTTTGATTTTATTCAAGCTGTTTTTTCTTTGTGGAATTTAACTAACACAACAACATGAATGAGAAATTACAAATAAACTAAGTTTTTCTAACGTCATACCTAAGATTTACTTCTATCTTGAACCTACGTTTTGTGGACACGAATCATCCATTCTTGAACTGAATGGGTTATCCTCGACTCTACATTGGACCAAGGCTTAAAGATGACTTCTCATGGAGTCGACTTATGACTCACATATAAAAATCGATAATTAAGTGGGAAGAAGACATGTGCCTGTGTTGCAAATTATGTATTTTCTATTATGTGAATATAACATACACATATATTTCTATCAAAATTTGGACTTGAACACGTATTAATTGCTTTATAATACTTTACATTATCAACCCAACAAATCATTTATTTGATTTGAAAGAAAAAAATTAAAATATTCATTAAATACTAAAATAAAACAAAAGTGGAAAGCGATGTTACATTATTATCTACAATGAATTAAATCATATATGAGAAAAATAAATAAAAGTAAATGAAAACACGTCTTTGCATGCATCCCATGTCTAGAGAGGGACTAATAAACAAACTCACTCAAATATATATACCTTTGGAAGATAATAATATATTATTCCTCACCATCAACATGTATATATATAATTGCATAAATATCAAATGTATAAACTAACCTTTTAACCAATACAAATTAAAATATATTTTGTATAATATGCATGTATATAAGAGAAAAAAAAATCAATTTATCCCATCAATCTTCAAATTTGTATATAAAAAATGCTCCTGTCCAACTTGAGTTGCACTTTTTTTTTTTTCTTTTCCAAATCACTTAAATAATTTTTCCCTTTTCTTTTCTTTTTTTGTATGATTGAATGGTCTAAAAAAATCAAAATGAATTACGATACAAGTTGCACTCGAATATTGCTTAAGTTAGAGCTATAAACTAATAATATTATCAATGTAAAAGTTCTTTTATAATTGAATTAATTTAGATTTTTGATCAATGATAATTGATTCATTGCTATTTTCACTTAAGTAAAGAAAAAAAGGGGGGGAAGGACGAGAAGACGAAACCCTAAACTTGATTTCAACATTCTTCTTGAATTTTCTTAATTAAGATTGTTAATGCATAATTGAACTTTTAATTTTGTATCTAAGATGTGAATGAAATAATAATAAATACAAATTAAAAGTTTGTGGACTTAATTAAACATTGAATTATAAAGTTTATAGACCTAAATTAGACACAAAATTAAAATGTGTTTATATATGATGGTATATAGCAGACGAACAAAGCATTTAGGTTTATAAAAAAACAATATTTCATATAGAAACTCAATATATAACATACCACAATTCAACAAGAGATAAACTAAACACAATAAAAAGAAGTAAAGAGAAGTTCTATACAAGGCATTAGGTGTATATATATATATATATATATATATATATATATATATATATCATTGCCATATTATTATCATTCATTCATATTTAGATAACATATATCAAATTAGTATAGTATTGATAATATTAGCACTTATAATAAAGATGTATTGTTATATGTTTAATTCGTATATTGGACTTTTGATTTCTTCAACGTGGTATTTCTTTTGTAAAATTTGTAAAGTAATTCCTACTCTCTAAGTATATCATAAGATTAAGAAGAAGAAGAAAAAAAACACGTCTTCACATGCATTCTCTAAACGTGGAGTATTTTATTCATTTATATTAAAGAAAGGAAAATTATTTTATGCATTTATTTCTATTATTGTAAAGCAAAAACATGCTACGTGGGTTCCAACCTCTAAACCATGATTTTCCATGAGATTAAGCTCCAAGATTTAAGAGTGAAAAATAATACTTAAAACATTTACATTGTTCATTTATAGATTTAACCATATGAAATAATCTCTCTTTTTATTTTTTATTTTTTAGTTTTAGATCAACTAATTAAACTGATTTAGCAATGTGTTTATCCTCCAAATGGGAAAACCGAAGCTGTCGGGTCAAAGTCAAAGAACCACGTAAAAACGTGGTAAATTATTTAAGCAAAAATAAAACGATGAACAAAATAAAACTCTCTCTACCATTTTGTTTGACTTAAGAAATTAAATTAATTATTTGTTGTACATTTCTTACTCAACCATTTGATCAATAATTATAATTTCCTTAGCTTCAAAGACAGTGAAAATGATCTTCAAGAATCATCACTGTATTAAATGCCATACCCTTTTTTTTATTTATTTTTTTAAAAAAAGAATTGAATTATTGCCTCTATAAAAAGAATACTTTAAATTTATATTGAGTGAGATTACTAAAAAGACATGCAATTTTTCACATGCAATTCTTTTAAAGTAAAAGTTTCTAGTTTGATCTTTTGTACTTTGACATCTTTTTTATACAAAAGTTATCTAAAAAGAGTGATAAAAGTGGTTGAATCATAATGGCCGAAAATATATATCGAATTAGATTATAAGTTTAATAGGTTATTATCTATCTATAATAGATTCGTAAATTTTAAAAACATTATCATAGGTTTTTAATCTTTTAAATTTATTTGACAATAATAGGCTTTCTTTTCTCCAAACTTTTTAATTATGGAACTTTCACCAAAGAAATATATATAAAAACCTAAAAACAAAAACAAGATTTGTAAATGAAAATTTATTTTAAATGGCATGACCAATAAATGTATTTTTAAATATAGAAAAATAGTAAAATGTCAAAAATGCAAATTCTTGTCATTTTTTTTATATGTACATATAAGTTGATCATTAGTAGAAGGTGAATAATATTGATCAAATTAGGTTTTAATTTAGTTTTTTCTTTTTGTCCTGTTAGACATTCTATTAAATTTCTCATTGTATTAGGAAAAAAATAATCAAGAGTTGATTGTTGAGACCAAATTCTTACTTTGAGTTTACTGTCTGTAAATTAAAAAAAGAAAAAGTTGGAAGATAAACCCTAAAAAATTTAGAAAACTAAATCATACCCAAAACCTCAAAGTTGGTGAACTAATACCAAATTATGAACTACAATCTCTAACTTAACCTTAATGATATTGAATACTTTACTAAAATATACCCATTAAACACTATTATAAACCTTTTTATCTAAATATTATAATCAATTCAAGAATAGATGAATAAACACCAACGATAACTTAACTCAACTAAAATTCGACGAGTGTACTAATAATCAATAAAAATCTGTGGTTTGAATTATTCTGTTTTAATATAACTATATTATTAAAAAAGGTCAGGTATCATCAACAAAACTTGCAACGAAGAAGTAGCCAACTCGAGTAAATTTATATTGTTAACTTCTTTGTTAAAGGTTAAATTTTTCTTAGCTAAAATTTAATAAACAAAAAAAATATCAAAATAAATAGATAATCGATAAAATATTTACAGTCTATAGAAAATATAACGTAATAGATTTTGTCGTAGCAGAGAGTAATAAATAAATTGAAAAGGAAAAAAAAAAAAGGAAAGAAAGGGTTAGTGAAGAAGTCAACGACGTGAATAGAAAAATTGAAAATAAATAAATAAAATAAAATGCATAGAAATGGAAGTGTGAAAATAAAAACCCATTTTCCGAGATCGTCTCTTGACACAAACCCAACGCGTTTCTTTCTTCAACCGTCGTTAAAACCCCCCCATATCTCTTTCTTCTTCTTCTTCACTGGCGAAAATGGCGACACCAACATTCAACAAATCCAAATCCACTCAATCCGCCGTCGTTTGGGACTGCGGAAGCTCTCTCTACGATTCCTTCGAACTCAACTCCCTCAAACGCCAACTCGATTCAGCAATTGCTTCAAGAACTCTGTCCATGCCTCACCTCCCCGGCCGCCGCTGCCTTCTTCCTCCTCCTCCTCCTCCTCCACCCCCGCCTTCCAAAAGATCATCCAAGATTTCTAGGTCTCTGCACAAATTTCTCCGGTCGGTTTTCAGGCACAAGACCAATTCGATCCCTGGCAGCTTTGAGGCTAATCCGGAACGAGTCGACGAGGGATTCTACGTTCTTTATGAAGATGAATCGAATTCACTTTCTGCTGTTCCGGAGGTTGGATTCCCCGGATTTTCGCCTGAAATTGGGTCTTTAGTTCGGCGGACGACGTCGGAGAGATTCACGGCTGCTACTTCTATGAGTATTTCTTGTGCTTGAAGGTGCCAGCTTCTTAATTAGTTCTTAGAATATGTAAATTAATTAGTTTGTTTTTTTTAGATGTTAATTAACTCTATTAACACATGTTAGGCATATTTGTATTTAGATTTTTAATATTCTCAAAGTTTTATTTTCTTTAAATACTTCCTCAGTTGTACACTCTAAAATTTATATTACCATATTAAACAAGTTTAAGTCGATGGCTACGTTGAAACGAAAGTGAATGGAATTCATGAAAATATTGACATATGAATAGGAACACACCACGTAGATCAAAAGTTAAATAAACATTATTAACCAAAGTCTAAACACCAAAAAGTTTGTACGAAAGAAAAATGTATTTTTTTTCTCTGGTTGTCATAGCTGTGTGTAGACTTTCGTAGAAGAGGGGCAAAGTATAGTAGAGTATTATTTTAGGTATGCTTTAAAGATGAAGGAACCTTCTTCTTTAATACATTTTCATCTATTTATTGTTTATATATATTACATATACAGCTACAGATATGGCATCAAACTTGTCATTAATATATAAACCCTATAATGGTGTGACACTTTAAAATACAAACCCATTAATGACGACGAGAAGCAGAGCCAAAAAAGATAATTATATATAACTATTATTATTGTTAATTATTACTACCCCTCCATGGAACATAAAAGAAAAAAAAAAAAAAAAGACATGAAAGAAAGGAGGGAAGGTATCTCCAAGAACATACCCTATGACATTTGCATATCAATCAACTTTTCATACTGTAAGCACGGGCTTCAACCAATTACATGTTCTCAAAACACCCTCTCACAAAAGCATGTCTCTTTAAATAGTTTGACTTCCATCATACTAAAAAGAAAAAGATGATTTCTAGACTCGTGTATGACTGCACATGAACACATTAGGAAACTAATTTTTCTTGTTACATTTGTATACAAAAGATACAGTTGAAATTCACTAATATTAATTTCTAGACTCGTGTATACAATATGAATAAATTGAGCAATACAATATCATAGTATTCAAAATATATATATCAGTCAATAGTATAAATATTTATGATAGTGTCTGTGTGCGATACATTCACCATATTAATGGCAGTGAGGGAGAGATGGAAAGTGATGGCCATGGACTTAAATTTTTCTACCAATTCTCACTGTGCCATCAGTTCTTTCTCGTGATTTTTATTAATGCAAATTTCAAATTATAAAAAAAAAAAAAAAAAAAAAAGAACCCCCACAACTAATTTCTTGTTATTTATATACATCAAAGACATTAATTATATATTAGAATCATTTAAATTTATATTTAAATTAAAAGAACATTTAGGTAAAATATGAACTAAAGTGCACTTGAATTTTAGGAGCCAGAGGCTGAATGTAATGTATTTAATCTTGTTTACATTCCAACTTTAAAATGATTAGTAACAATTAGGTGAATGTTTCTTAGGCTTAATTTGAAACTCTAGCAAAAAGCATACATGTTAATATCGAAAAATAAGTGTTAGAAGATGAACTAAAACTAATTAACAATATAGAAATTGA
This sequence comes from Cucumis melo, assembly GCF_025177605.1. Lineage (NCBI taxonomy): Eukaryota > Viridiplantae > Streptophyta > Magnoliopsida > Cucurbitales > Cucurbitaceae > Cucumis > Cucumis melo. The sequence goes on from NC_066865.1 coordinate 23,938,026, forward strand.
AATTGAAATCGATCTTATCAATATAGAATATTGAAAGCCAGCGTTAAACAAGTTGGTTGGTTTTTTAGGCGGTGAGGTTCGATTTAAGATTGTTTGATCCAATTCTTTTTTTCTTTTATTATTTTTCTATTTCTTTAATATTTTTCTATTTCTATCCAATTCCTTTTGAACTCCAAATTTTAACGCCCAACTAAAATTGTTTTCTGGATTTTTCTTCACTGCACATGACCCAATCCTAGTTGAACGACCCAATTGACCAAAAACCATAGAAATCAATCCCATTTCCTTCCAAAGATGATAACCCATCTCTGTTCTCTTCGTCAAGCTCCAACTTTTCCATTCGTCTCAACTTTTCTGAGCTCTTCTCCTTCTTCTTTCCCCAATGTTGGAGCAAACCCATACAGGATTTCAGTGGAGCCTCACCCTCTCAGAAACAGAAGCTTCAAAAGTAAAAGAAATGGGATTATCTGTGGGGCAATTTTACCTGTGGATCCATGGGCACCCAACATCGATTCTCAGAGCATAGCCTCCCAGATTTTTGCCTTTTCCCTCTTTCCTTACATTGGTTTCTTGTACTTCATCACCAAATCAAAGACCGCTCCCAAGCTCACTCTCTTCGGTTTCTATTTCTTGCTTGCCTTCGTGGGTGCTACCAGTGAGTTCCCATCTCCTTTGTTTTTTTTTTTTTTTTTTTTTTTTTTTTTTTTTTTTTAATTTTCAGTCCAATATGAAGTATCGTTTTAAATTTGATTGAAATGGGTGGCACAACTTCTTGAATTTTAGAGAAATTGGCTTGTGGGTCTATGAACTACCTTTGATTTTGAAGTTTAGAATTACTAGATTAGGATATATCTACCCATTTGTATTTGTTTGAAAAAGAATTATCATCTTTATCCACTTTGTTATAGTTTACAAACAGAATGGACGGTGTTTGAAATGTTGTTGGGATATATATTAGAAATAGAATTTGCACATTGAGTTTATTTTCTCTTTTCTTTTTGAGTTCGATCAGCAATTGTGGAATTGTGGTGGTAGGATCGAACCATCCACCTTTGGATCGTAACTTATATTCGGACATATTAGTTGTCAGCAAAGATTAAAGTATCAATCTTGTTATTGATATTGTAATTTTTTCCCTTATCAGTACAATTTCTATGTTGATTTTCATTTTGGTTTTTGGTTTCTTTCACACCAACTTCCTCCTAATCTGGTTGAAATTCCACAATTCTGTATAATTCATTTTACACTTTTTGAATGAAAACTTTAATCCTAATGCCTATTATTTATTACTGATAACTACTTGATTTCAATTCATGGTGGCTACAACTCTGCAGTTCCTGCTGGAATATATGGTAATTATTCCTCATTAAACAACATTTTATATTCACATTGCTATACCTTTTTTATTTTCTTTTTCATAAATGACCAAATCGTTTAACTTCCAATTGCTTTGCTCTCTTGGAACAGCAAAGGTTCATTATGGAACTTCCTTGTCTAATGTTGATTGGTTACATGGAGGGGCTGAATCACTTCTCACTCTGACAAATCTTTTCATTGTGTTGGGTTTGAGAGGAGCTCTTAGGAAGTATGGGGAGGCTGAAAACTCTACATCCTCACCTGTTCTAGAGTTGGAAAAAGAGAAGGCTGTTGTAGATAAATAGTTGTATGTTCCAAACACTTTAGTTGAAATATTTGTTTCTATGGGCTTTGTGCCCTGTAAATATAGGACGAAAAATCAAGCAACGTTGAAAATGTGCATTCTCTTTTTACTTTCTCTCCTCTACTGTTATATAAACTGCCCCTTTGGAGTTGTATGAACATCACTGATCAACCATTATAATTGTGATTCTGTCTTGGTTTTGCTTTATGGAAAGCTTTTGGCTAACTTCTTAGCATTTCCACAACTATGAGGTCTTTTAGGTTTCAACAAAAGTTCCATTGAGAACTATTTTGATTCCTTTACTGCAGGAGTCTTGCTGCTGTCCAAGCTGATGATCTTGGGTTATATAATCATCCTTTGGTGGTATATCTTACATAAATCTCACTCGGTTTTATAACTGTCATTGCAGTTTTTCGTCTATGACTTCAATCGGTTCTTGCAAGTAGTTTTTCAAAATGATATGTGCAAACCATTGTTTCTCTTTTTTCTTCATTCCTCAGTTGCTCAGCTTGTTTGACATGATTGTGATGTGGTCGACTACGAGTAATATGAGTGCAAAAACTCCCGTTGTACAGAAAAAGTGCTAATATTATCGAACTCGAATTGGTTAAAGTCTTGCTCCTCACCTTTAATGAGCAAATCGTTGATTCAAATGCACCTCAGAGGTGCAATGTCTCATGGTGTTAGATTCTGTTGTTTGAGATTATTTGTTAACAAACGTTCTACTGTTATTTAGATTATAGAATTTGAAAAACAGATTTTCAAGAACGTCATTCAAATTTACCATAAAGTATGACTCAAATTATCCCGAATCGTGAACAAAACATACCTTTAGCTTCTCTTTATCGTTTATCGACATAGTTTGATTGATTCGTATTTTTCTTTTGATATTTATTTTTGGTTTCTTCTAATTTTATATAAATTAAAGGCAAAGAATAATTTAGGGTTGTAAAGCATTTGATTCTAAATGAGAATTCCTTTGTCTCTTCTCAATTGACAAATAACATAATTCATATTTTCTTATTATGTTTTTTTTTTCTTTTTTCTTTCGTCTTTGAATCTCTCCCATTTCCTCATTTTGAGTGTATATTCTAATTCAATATTTATAAATAATTTAAATAAAGAGAGAGAATATATTTTAAATTAAATGTTTACAAACCTACAAGAGCAAAAGCACATAAATAAACAAAAATTCTCCTCAATTTTTTTTTTTTTTGAATTTCCATGTTTTTTTAATTTAAATAATTTTAAAAGTTAGGTCAAACTGATTAAGATTGTTACGTCTACGAATTAAATAGGTTAAGCATATGCTCACTATAAGAAAAAGATAGAAAGAAAGTTCACTGAAACCTCTCCTTTCAATACCTGTATTTTAAATACGGAAAGTATCATTTATATATACTATTGAACTAAGCGTCAAGGACCTTGTGACTTGTACTCTTTTACTCAATCGAGACTAATAAAAAGAGGGCCACTTAACACTTTAAGTATGACATTAAGACATAACTACAACGATATACTAAAAAATTCATAATCAGATATTCGAATCATCACTTTTACTTGTTGAATTTTAACTTCATATTTTGTTGTTGATATTTTCACCGTTTGTTATATTTAACTTCATATCTTTTGATATAACATCTAAACATAAGTTTATTATATATTCATATGTAACATAAGGAGATAAATTTACATGTAGAACTACGGGATCAAATCTAGAAGCATAAAATATACCTTTTTCCCTTTAAATTCTGAAAGGTCATTCCAATTATGATAAACACACAGCTCATCTTTTATTCTTTTGTTAAAAGAAGAAAAAGAAAAAGGAATCTGATTTCCTCTCCATAAATTCAGACTTGAAGAGTTCTGTTTTAGTCTATATGATTTTTCCCCTTCTCTTAAAAGTAACTTTTCATCCAATTTCAACATTATTATTCAATGGGTTGATGTGACTTTATAAGCTCCATATATCCAGAATAGTCCTAATTTTTTAAAATAATTTTCAATTAATATTTTAAAATTCCCGATTTTAGTCGTAACTTAAAAAGTATCCATTGGTTTAGCTACAATCTTTGTAGTCTGAATTTTGTGTTTAGTAGATTAACATCTTAACACAGTCTTCAACTCAACCTTTTAAATTTTGGGTTAGATTGTGTATCGGTCTTTATTAGTTTTGTTTTTCAATAATTCAATTATAGGGATTTGTTGAAAGTGTACTCATAATCTTCCAAATATGTGAAGAAACATATTTAGAGCACATTTAGCTCATCAATGACTAAGGTTCTAATAGGTCATTGGTTTGAATTTTCATGAGCTTACGGTGTAATATACCTATACATTTATAATATATTCCTTTACCCTATCAAAATCAACTTAAAAATGAATGACAAAAGTTTGTTTCTTTAAGAAAGTTATAAAGAGAAAAAAGGAATAATTTTGAATATGGGGTGCGCTGTCAAATCCACTTTGTTGAAGAGTATAAAGCCCCTCCAGACTTAGCTATGCATTAACCAAACAGTTCCTTCCGACCATCTTTTGAGAGTCCTAACACAAAAAGCTTCAACTTTTATTACATCAATGGCATACCAACAATGCACCAAGCCAGCTGATCATGCGCATGGCCAGCACCAGCAGAAGCACGACCAACAACATGATCACCATTGCTTCGGCGGCCATGTCTCCGACAAGATCAAGGGCGTCTTCGTCAAAGGCCACCATCACGACCAGGCTCATCCGGCATCGGGCGCAGTGCACCACTCTGCCAACGACAGCCACTGCAAGGGAAGTGGGTCAAAGAAGAAGAAGGAACACCAAGTGAAAAAGGAAGGAGGTTTGTTGCATAAGATCAAGGAAGCCTTTTCTGACCATAGCAGTGATAGTAGTGACAGTGAAAATGAATGTCACAAACCACATCACAATAAAAAGGCAAGTTTGATTTTCTTCGTTCTAATTTCTCCGCCATTGTGAAATTAAATTTACCAAGTGTTGGATCATTTAATTACTAGCCGAAACCTCAGTTGTGTACGTTTAGTTTTAGCATGTTAACAACAGCTTGTGATAGTACTAACTGTTGATTTTAATTGATTGGATCTGGTGCATTGTCGCTGGTATCTCTTCGTAAATTTTCTTTTTATTTTGATTTCTATCCCTCTTTTGTTTCATAATGTAATTATTTGGCCTGGATTTGCAGAAATGAAGGGAGAGAAGGAAGGTGAATCGATTGAAGGAACAGTGTGGCTGCCTCTAAACTAGCTGCTACTACTACTATGAATTTACGTAAAGCAGAAATAAAGATGCACAATGTTGGATAAAGATAATAATTTATGAGACTACTGTACCTATTTCTTTCTTGTTTAAAATAAAACTTCTGTATTCCTACCCTCCTTATCTATATAAAAAGTACATGCTATCCGACACACATAATCACACAAATGTTATGCTATCTTTTAACCGAGCTTGTTTCTTGCATCAAAAAACAACTCAACATATCCAGCCTTACTGATTTGCAAATTCAAAAATAATTTAATGGATAAGACACTAATTAACACTTGAAAGTTGATGGTTTGATTCCTACTCCCACAAATAACCTCACATTTTCATCCTCAAATGTACTTTCTCGAAGTAGCATAACTAACATATACACAAATAACCTCACATTTTCATCCTCAAATGTACTTTCTCGAAGTAGCATAACTAACATATACATGTAAAATGTAAAATGAGTATGCAATTGATGAGAAATGAAATGAGGTGAGAGGCATCTCAAATTTTATATAAGGATAAAACAAAAGAGTAAAAAGGAAAATGAGTTCCCTTTTGACCAGAACTACAAAAAGAGAAGGGAAGTGCTAAAACTAGCATACATAATTTTGGTTGAAAAATTTATAAGCTGATGTTACGACCATTTATGTTACAAATTCAACCTCTAAAACACACATTTGTACAAGGAAAGAAGGGTTTAGTTAAAGCCATCCAAGAAACCCAGCAACAAAAGTAGCAAGGGCCTGAGCAGCAAGATTTTCGGCTTCGTCTTTACTTGAACCTTTGCCCTGAAGATATTTCTTTGAAATCTGAAAAGAATGGTCACCACCATCAATAACATGTAAACCACTGATTGATTTCATCCTCTTCCGAATATCCTCCAGTTTCTCTAGAGGACACAGAGCATCCCTGCTACCCTGAATGGCACAATGACATCATTCAACATCAATCAAATTTCTCAGGTATCTACGAATGTTTTATGTTTTGTTAAAATTCTATTATCAACAATACATGCCAGCATTCATTACGCAAAGCACTCAAATATAGGGTGCAAGATAATAAACATTCAATCCATGGTCCAATTGACAAAGGCAAGCCAACAAAAATATTATAGCATTCAGAACAAAGCATGACAATAGTAATGCTCCATCGTGGATCCAGGTCTATATTATTAATTTGCTATAGGAGATGTGGGCTATGATTCATATCTTTCAGAAGAGAACATTGCAGCATACATTATTCAGTTTTTGATGTAAGTGGTGTAAAAATAAAGTACCTGTACAAACATGATGGGAACCATAACTTGCAACAGCGTCTGGTCTCGGACATCCCCTTTCAAGCCCTAAAATATGCAATTTTACATGATTAATCGGCACAAGCTTGAAGATTCATTTATACAGCGTTAAGATGTCACCTTCATTGCCATTTTTAACCGCAATTATCTTCCAAACCCATTAAGACCGACAGCTATTAACCCAAAACACTTTAATTTGAGTATAAGTCCAAATCCAACGTATATTAGTCATGTCACTAACTTTTTGCAATTCTGAACTAGAAGGACAAGCTTATTTGCCCATCAAAATTTCATTTAAAAAAATTAAGGTTGTCTCAGGATTGTTAAGACCATAACAATTATTTCCAACGAAAACCACAACTCAAAATCAGTTCAATTACCCTAATGCCTGAAGGCTTTTTCAATCTGATATGCATAAATAATCTCAAACCTTCAAGGGATACCCCAAGCAAATAATTGCTGAAGCATGGATGTCTTCCTCACAAGCAACCATGCAACTTACTCTGCCAATAAATAAAATAAGTAAAAACCACATATGACAGAAAATCTCAAACTTATTACATATTAAGTTGAAAGTTATATACTGTTTAAAAACCCCAAAGTAATAAATTGAATTAGTCCCAAACATCACCTGGGATATTTTCATTCATTTCAATAGACTGTCTGAGGAAATTAAGATTCTATAACACTTGAGAAGTTCATTCCATGTATAGCAACCAAAGGCCATACAATTTGGAAATATTTCAAAAAGGATGATTGCAACAAACAAAATTATTACCTCGAACCCATTGATTTACCCGCCAAAATCAAAGGGTGGCCAGGGTACTTTGCAGTTGTCCTCTTGACAATTTCTACATGATATGGAACCAATTTTTCTGCCTTGGGAGGAGATTTCCTTCCGCCAGAAATATCTGTCAAATCAAAACTCAAAAGATTAATTGAAAGAAACAACCAAAATCAAGTTCTTCTCATACTAGTAACATAGCAAAATGTATACGATACTATATCAATCAATTGTTAAATGTGAAGCACTCACATGGATAATCAAAAGTGACAACTTCAACGGCATGCAGTGCCTTGCCTAACATATCCTTCCATCTGGAAGCAATCAAGAAACTTTAGTGTTTATAGGTCAACTAATTGGTCAAAAATGTTTTAACAGGATAAAAGCAAACCATACCAGTACAACAATTTAAATCTCAAACAAGAGATTAAAAATAACGACTTAAAAAACATGGTCAAATACAGAAACAGAATTTCACTAAGCAAGAAATTCCACACAAGCCTTCCCAATTTCCACAACTGAAAATGAATTCCACCCTTCAGATGATTGATGGAGAATCATTAGGCTTCACGATAAAAACAAATAAATTCTAAAAGCCGAGCAAGTAAACTGTAGCAGCAAAGCTCAAGGAACAACTATCCCCACAACTGAAAATTGAACCCTAAATTCGTATCACCCTAGCCACAAAGTTGTTGTAATTCATAAACTAAATTAAAGGGAAGAGATAAAAGGAGAAGAAAGACCTGATCATCCATTCAGAAGAAGAAGGGGCGCCAGCACCGTGAGCGAAAACCACGACAGGGGACAATCGATTAACAGAGGAAGAAGTGGCAAGTAAGGTCTCAAAAGCGTCATCAATAGCGAGGCTTTTACGACGGCGTTTAGAAGGAGGTGAGGAAGCCATTGATGAAACCTAATCCTTTATCAAATCAACGAAACCCTAATGATGAAACCCAAGGAACAGAGCTAACTTTGGCGCCAAACTCAGAACGATGACCAAAAGAAAATGTTCATATTCATTTCTCATTTCACATCTCAGTGTGTGATGTGATGAATGAAAGCAAAAGCAACTTCTGAAGCTTCCATTATCGTATGACATTGCGGCCCACTCAGGCCTAAATTATATTGGGCTTTCAATCTGGAAGCCCAAACTCTCACAAGAAAACACTTTTTTACTTTACAAAATGTCTGCTAATTGTTGATTTTCTGTCAAAATTATTAAAATTTTCGAATATAATATATTGGATTAGGTTTCTATTTAATCAATGGGATGGAAGCTTTTTTTTCCTACAACATATGAGTCGAAAATTTGGATCTTTTAACTTTCTTAATAAAAAATATATGTCTTAGTTAGTTGAGTTATGTTCAAGTCGACTTCGATGAAAAAACAATCCATAAAATGATCAAAAACTCGTCAATTTAATTTAAAATGATTGATTTAGTTTATTATTAATGTTATTAAGTACATGGAACCTTCTATCTAAAAGAAAAGATTATATTTCAATTAAGATGGAGTATACTCAAATGCTTCAAAATTACTTGAATTTTCCAACAAATCAATTTTGAGTTATAGGTTTTTCGTTTTCATATTCGAGAACAAAAAGGAACTTTAATTCATTATTCAACGTGAGAGAATATTGGTTAAAAAGGCAACACAGCAAACTTGTTTTTAAGTTTTATTGGGTTAAAATACCGTCTTTAGGCCCTACACTTTGGGTCTCATCACATTTTTAGTCTAATTGGCCGAAGTCCAAGTTTAAAATTTAATATATTCGATATCTTCCGTTATGATATTGATGAACATCATCGTAAACACTTTCGAGACAAATGAAATATAGATGCTACAAACTGAGAATGTGAAAATTTCACAAGTTTAAAGAACAAAATATACAAAGTACATGAATTTAGAAGTTATCAGAGCACAGACCATCTTGCTCTGTGCTGGTGAGCTCCGAGCACGGCCATGGACTAACCATAAGAGCTGCACCACTTACATACGAGCAAGTCCATGGTACTGATCTCGGTCTCGTCGTACCGCGAAAGTTGATGTTTGAAAGACATATACCAGTAAATGGAGAGTCTCTCAAGCCATATATAGAACCAGCTTGCTGTACTTTCACGCCCCAAGCATTTTTAATCGTGATGTCTTTGACAATAGGAAGAGCATTTGGGTCGAACTTATCGTCGGGATGATCTCCGGTATCGCCAGCTATCTTTAGACCCTTTCTTGAATTCTCCATGTAGACATTGGACACAGTTATGTTCTTTATGAACCCTCCTCTTCCGATGTTTGTCTTGATGTTGATACCAACTCCCATGTCGTAAAAGTTTAGGTGTTCTGCTAATACATTTGCCACTCCACCAGAGGTTTCACTTCCAACTGCAACTCCAGCAAATGGACTAGACCCCGAAATTCTTCGGATGGTAATGTCGTAACTACTGCGACCATAAGCAATACCGTATTCATCCCACCCACTCTTCACAGCTACAAGATCATCTCCAGTCGAAATGTAGGAATCTTCTATGCAAACGTTATTGCTTGAATCTGTGGAGCATCAGTTTGCAAGTTTTGTTACTTTCAAGTATATACAAAGCTAATATAATGAGAATTTCGAACATGATTTACAATAAGCACTTGTTTTAACAAGTTTATTTAGCTCTTGTAATCAGAACAATGAAGTGCCTAAGGATCCGAAAGTGCACCTGGATCAACTCCATCGGTGTTAGGGGAATCACGAGGAGCCAATATCGTGACATATCTGACAACAACATTACTGCAATGGAAGATAAAAATGTAAGATAGAAACTATACAACATACTGAGCTTGGAGCAATTATATGGAGCTGTAACAAGATTGAAGATAAGACTTCAATACTTACCTGCAGTAAACAGGGTGAATGTTCCAAAACGGAGAATTCAGGAACATTACATTGGATATGATGATATTATATGAATTGATAAATTCAACAAGATTAGGCCTAGTGTACTTAAGAGTTCCTGTCCTCCACATATTCCACCAGGCATCACCTTGGCCATCAATAGTCCCATTCTCACCTAAGATAACAATTTTACTCAGGTTATCAATATCCATAACTTTTCCAAAAACAGCACAAGTAACCCAAGGTCGCGATTTCTTTCATATTTAAAAGAATTTGATGATTCATACCAGTAATCACCACATCATGAACACCGTGTCCATGGATAAAGCTTACATATCTTCCTCCAGGGCGCTCCCTCCCTCTTCCATAAGATGGCAACGGAGCTATTACTGGCCAATTTGAAGAATCCTGGACAATCAATCGAAAACAACAAGCTTACTAAAGGAATTTGCAAAACGCAAGTAAAGTAAAAGAATTTTCAGCTATTTAGCATATGAGAACATTTACAGATGTCGGACAAGTCTCATGATCATCAGCAAATCACTTCGTAGGAAGGATAATAGAGACAATAGTACGAATGGTGAAATATTTTAGACCCAGGATCTAGTAACCATTAAAATTGACCATCCATTGGCATACACACAGACCCACCAGAGAAAGAATGTTTATAGGAGGCTAGTAAGTAGTAATCTTAGAGGAGTCAACTTTTAGGCCATAGAATAAATTAGACCCCTTTTTCTCTTTCTGCTAGCAGAAATAAACATGACGTTGTGCAGGTAGTATATGGGTTAGCTAGGAGAGACTTGATCTTAAACAAAGGGAGATATGGGCCTTAGGAGACTATTTTTGGTGAAAGCTCCCATTACGGGACTTGGAGAGACTAAGTAGGCCTCTAGAAAGGCTATAGTTTATTGTAACTTCTCTTGATATTGCAACGAATGACTATCTGTGTGCTTCTTGAGTTTTCTTGTTATGTACTATCCTAACAAACTTAAGACAAGTAATTACCATCACTCCTTACAACGTTGTCATTATCATTGTAATTTAAGTAGAACCCACCAATGTTTTTACATAGTTTACACATTAGATAATTGAACATGAACTAACTGACAACCAATTTTGTTTGCATGAAATTGATGTCCAGATCAGTAGAATAACAATCACAAATTAGCAATTTTGAGCTATGAATTGACCAATCAACTAAAATGGGATCACATTCTAATTAAAAGTTAGCATCAGAGGCTGACAAAGAACAGCCTGTCAAGGGTCCAATCATATATAATCGTATTAATTTAGAGTGGATGCACATGCCACAGCCTAAATCAAAGACCCACCCACCACTTCTTGCAATTTCCATTCCGGACCCACATTCATTCTTTCATTCTCATTAATTTCAATCCCCTAATTTAGAAACCATTATCATTATGAATGTTTTGAATTTGTTATTTGACATTATTTATGTTATTTAGGAATCCGGTTCTAAAGTTAAAGAATAGTGCAATATAGAAATTCTATAACACTGCTGGTCCTCCTAAATCTGTAATATAAGATTTTCACTCTAATAATAATAAATTGAGAATTGTTCTCTCACTGCCATGAACCTAGCTACACTATTAGCCAACCATGTAATATCTGTGCCGATTCTCTCCCGGTTACATTTTCTATTTTATTTGTTTGTGGATTTCATACCAATCTCCGACAAAAACAAGCTCAATATCACAATTGACGATTGAAAAAACACACACACGTGGACCTTAAACATGAACAACCACACAAATCACAGACTAGGAAAAGAAGAATGAAGTTCGGTTCAGTTGAGACTTGAGAGAGATGTAAATACCTGAACAGCTTTGATAACGGCGCCTTTAGCAAGGTAGAGAGTCATATGGCTAGTGAGATTGAAGGTCTCGGTCAAGTAAACCCCCGGAGGAATGTAAAGCAAAGTACCCCCTCTTCTCCTCAAATGCTGAATCCGATAAATGGCAGCTCGAAAGGCTCTGGTGTTCAATGTTCGGCCATCACCGATTCCACCAAAGTCGGCAATGGAAATCTTGTCGTTCCTGTACTTCATGGGGACTATACCGGAGCAGGTAGTGAGGTCGGCGACCGCGAGTGGAGAGGGGAAAAGGGTAGTGAAGAAAATGAAAACGAAGAGGGAAAAGGGGACCATTGTGAAGAAATGGGAAAGAAAACAAGGAGAAAGGAGTTGAGAGAAGCTTTTTTGGGGGAATTAAGTAAGGATTTAAAGAAGAAGAAGAAGTAGATCTGAGAGTGAAAACAAGGAGAAAGATCGAAGAAGGGAAGTGGAAATGGAGAAAAGATTTGAGGATTTTTGTTAATTAATGGAAGAAAATGGCGAGGAAGAAAGAGAAAAATCGGTAAGGAGGCTTTAACTGTGTGTGTTAAGTTTGTTTGTAAGAAAAAGAAACGCATTTGATTTTAGCGCTTTGGCCCACACTTTGCACTGAGGAGGAAGAAACTTTATTATATAATATATGGGATGAAGCTATGGTTGGATGCTTCGTTATCTACATCCTACCAACAATTTTATAAATAAATAACTTTTACACAGTAACATTGTTTTTGTATTTTTAAATTTAGATAATATCTTATCTATTTTATCATGATATTTTCCTTTATCCAAAGATTACCATAATTTAGTTGCATTCTATCAATTTTCTAATGTTATATTATTGCGAGTGTTAGGAGGGCTAACTAGAGTTTGATTTCACATACATCTATCTATCCTTGAAAATGGTGTTTGAAAATCCATATTGAGACACAATCTAAGTAAGAGACTCCACTTAGATTACAAAGGGAACGATTTGTTAGTCATTCAACTTCTTTAAGTATAACTAACCTTAATCATACTACTTATTACAATAAAACAAATTAACTTGAAGTTTTGGTATATGTAAATCGAAAAATTTTTGGTATATTAACAAACTCCAAATATACATTAACGTTAATAACACATACTCGTTACAATCAACCAAATTAAAGTTTAGGCATATATTACATATACCTCACTCAAATCAAAAGTAAGAGGTTTGAATCCTCTTAACTTCAACGTTAGATCTAAAAAAAACTGTCGGTTGATACCAAAATCCAAAATTTTGTATCCTAAAGTAAGACTTTCCACATCTAAATTTATATCATTTTAAAAAAACTTCCTCTTTTGTTTGTCCACTTTAAGATTAACAATCTCTAATTTGCAAGAACTTGCCAGATTAGGTCCGCGTCAAAAGAAGGCATCTTCGCCAATGAGTAACACTCTGTTTCCGACCCCGCCATCGCACAATCCATAGAGACGGCTTTAGGAGAGTTTTCAAAGTTCCACAAACCCTCTTCCGCCGTGGCCGGCGGCTGCACATTTTCCCAACTCCACTCTTCTGTCAACTCCGCTGCTGCTGGTGGCAGAGACACCGAGGACGACGATGAAGAACATGAACCAGATATCCAACCCAAATCGCCGCCGGTTCTCTGAGAATCCTTCTTCTTTACACTCTTCTTCCCTTTCCCCTTCCGAATCTTCTGAAAAATCGCTTGAATCTTAGCGTCCACCATTTTCTTCAACTCACTCAACCTCGCAAACTCGCCGGAGCTCAAATCGGTCTTCAGGTCCTTAAGATTCGGGAAATTCAACCGCGCATATTCCCCCCGGAGCTTACAGGCGGCACAGTCGTATGCATAGGCGGCTGTCTCCGGCGAATCGTAAGTTCCTAACCACACCCTCATCCGATTCTGTGGCAGCCGGATCTCCGCCACCCATTTCCCCCAATGTCTCTGTCGCACTCCTCTATAAATCTTCCTCTCTCCACCGTTCACGGCGGCGCCACTTCTCGAATACAACAATTCGTACGCCCTTGAAAACAAATCCCGAGACCCATTTGATTTCCTGTCTTGAGAAAATTTCTGTAGTACTTCCCGCTGCTGGAGATACACCGACGACCCCGCCGCCGGCTGAAAATCTCTGCTATCGGTAACAGAGGACAAACTCTCACTGTGAGACAAGATCGAATCCAATGTATTTCCTCCACCTGTTAGAATCAAATTCGAAAGAGCCGTTGGAACATCCGTTAGGCAGAACTGAAGGTTCGGTGTGTTGATCATGGTGTTCATGTTTTCCGACGAGGTCTCTGAAACAGGGAATTTTTGTTAGAACTCAGAAAAGAGAGATTGAATCATTGATGTTTTTTGTTTATCTTTGTGGGGTTTTGTTGTGCTTATCGAAGGATGAAGAAGGAGTAGTGTTAGAGTGGGAATTTATAGGTGATGATGAAGAAGAAGAAGAAACAGAGTGAAGAAAAATGGAGGACCTGGTCATTGATTGAAGGCCAAAATGCCACTTTTTGGATTTAATGAAAAAAGTCAGATTTAAAAGCGGAATTATGAGAGATTGATTCACACACGGAAAAACGAAACAAAAGTCTATGAATGTTCATAAATTGCAAAGCCACGCGGCTAATATTGGTGGCGCCATGTTTTGTTTCTGATTGTTGCTCTGTTCAACAAGACGCTTTCTCCTTTGCCTTCCCACTCCTTGTCAACTTTTACATGAATTTTCATTTTTCAACTTTCTCTCTTCTGTTTAAACAAAATACTTTGGTTATTTCCTTTTTCTTCTGTAAGAACTAACAAAATTTGAGGAGTGAAACGATGTAGTCCTAAGCTTGAACACAAATCTATGAACATAGTTGAAAGGTTGTATAAAATTTTTAGGTTTGTATAAAGTGTAAGGTATTGAAATGATGTTTCTCTCGTGAAGGAAAATTGTACCTTTCAACTTCTGGAATAGAATATGATCTCAATTAAGTTGAGCTAATACTAAGCTTACTTTAGCTCGAGGATGTTTATCTCTTTAGTTGAATAGTTATATGATTAATGATCAAATCATTTGCATTTGATGTAATTTGTCAATCAAGTTATATTTATATTAAGTCTAAATTATAAACTAATTTAAAAAAAAAAAAATCATAAATACAAAATGGGTCATTCAAAGACTCATTTGAATTGTTCGTCAGATTAAAAAAGATGTAACTAAATTATAATTAGGCTATAAATTTATTGAAATTAACCTCTTAATCTTAAAGAACTCGTTGCAAGTAAACGAAGGGAGCTTTTAGGGTAAAAAGTTGAATAGTGAGGTGTAAAGAGTGATGAATCTAAAAAACAAGACCTCGGTATAGAAAGTTTTAAAATATAAAATTGATGGTTTTTTTAGTAGTATAACCCACCAACTTCTTAGACTAAAACGGCATGAAGTTCTTATATACTTCTGTTTCTTTATTTTTTGGGTTAAAGACATCTCTCCTAAGATAAAAGTAAAAAATTTTACCTTTTAACTCATTTACTCTCTAAAGTGACACAAATAATAATAATTATTATGAACATCCATTCTAGTATTTATGAATATGTATAGTAAAATTCCATAAATTAAATTGATGACGGACCATATTAAAAGAGTTCAACCAAATCCTAGAATTTGTATATGTATATATATTCATTTCTCCATATAATCATTATATTCATTCTATTTAGGAAAGGAATTGAGAATTGCAATGCTCTCTATGTAGTTCTTTTTTTCCTAGAAAAAATCAATTAAGAGAGAAGATAAAAGAAACTAATTTTGAACCAATCATCATTGATATTAGAAAAGCTTTTTTTTTTTTTTTTTGAATGATTTTTCTTTTATTAAAAGGAAAAAGGTGGGTTGGATTTAGATGGGATGCTCAACCAATATTAATGGTTGTATTATTATTTATCCAAAATAAAAATAAAAATAAAAATAAAAAACAAAAAAAGAAAAAAAATTGTATCAATCATATGCCTAACAGATAACTACTAATCAATGACGGACAATGACTATTTTCTAATTTTCTTTAACAAAACTTTGACTTTAGCCTCTTCTTTTTTTTTTTTTTTTTTTTTCATTTTCATTACTATTATTATTTTATTTCATTTCTTTTTTGATAGCTTACTCTATTTTGAGAAGTGTACTATCCTATTGTGTATGAAGTTGTTCGGGCTATTTATGGAAAACATGACACTTCAAATAAGTTTGAAAAACTTGTATGATCATATAAATATATAGAAGTACGTATGATGTTACATCTTTTATCCATGCTCTAAACTGATTTTAGGAGATAATAAACTTATAGCAAACTACGGTATGTATAAGTTATATTTATGACGTATGTATTGTTATTAAATTTGAATCTTCACACGTTTCATTTGAGCATTTTGAAATTTAGAAGATGCAAAAGTGAAACTTTTGAAGATTCAGATAAAGCAATATTGAAACAATGTGTCTATCTATAGCATTAAACTACAATGAGTGAAAATTGGTGATTAGACTTTCTAGTCGGTGAATCTATGCCCTTTGCTTCGAGTTTCATAGATTATTTCGATGTAGAATTTTTGAACCAAAGACTAGTGGTAACTTGTATTATACGGTCATTCCAATTAGCCACAAAAGGTATGATCTAGTAATTTTGTTATAAATAATGCTCCCAATCAACATAATCGATTCAAGTTACGTTGGAATATCACTTTCAAATGATTGACCAATGCATATAGGTAATACTTGAATATCATGTATTAAATGTTAAAAGTTTAGATTAATAAAATTAACATCGCTTTTTTTATGAGTTTGGTAGTATGAAAAAACTTAACGTACATCCCATAATAGCCATATGCAATAAAAGTATTAAAAGTGAAACCAAATAGTTTCAGTAAGTTTACGAAATTTGATAGAGTAATTCCAATTTAGTTTCGTATAGGTAAGTTAGACATTAAAGTTAGTGATATGAAATTGAGAATGAAGAAAAAGAAAATGAATATTTAGGTATGGATAGATATTGTCAAAAAGAGATGGACCCCATGAGAGAAAGATGTCAAAAAGGGGAAGAATAAAGTTAAAAATTGTTTGGATGCTAAGAATTAAAAGAATGCATTGCTGCTTGACATTGTAATTTGCTTTTCATACATTACATGATACATACATATGCCCTAAAGTCTCCCCTTTTATCTTCATTTTCTCAACCTTAGCCTTTTAAATTCAATATGATTGAACACAAAAATCAACATTAAAAAGAATAGAAGAAGATATGTCATTTTCTAATCCAATTCTTCTTGGTGCATAACTAGATTATTGGAGATGTGAAAAGGCAAAGGTAATTAAACTCATTAATTTCAAAGCTTATCCCAAAATATTTGGAATCACTACATGTTTATTTATATTAGTTATTGTTTGAAAAATAATAATTTTGTGAAAAATTAATTATCATATAAAATTTGTTATTATATTTGGTTATACAAACAAATTTTGAATCAAAACTAGTGGTTCTTGAAATAAAATAAAATAAAAAATCATAGAATTAATTGTATATTTAGGTTATGGGATTTTTTTAACATTTTGATTATGAACGATGAGAATTATTGTTTTTAATAGACGTTGAATTTTCTTTTAAAAACTAATTACTCTCAAGTTTCGGTTATTGATAGATAACCCTAATCTAAATTTCAAACACGTATCAAATACAAAATTATAAATTCTCAAACATTTTAAACACAAAATTGGAAGCTTTGAAACAACTCATTAGTTAGAATAAAAAAAATTAAATCAAAGAACTATTAAACACAAATCTTAAGCCATCAAAAGTGATCTTTAGCTAAACAAATTGCAACTATATCATTTGATCCAAAATCCAAATTCTCAAAATTGAACCCTAAATAAAACACATTATATATCTCTTTTATGGTCATTTCATCACAACAACAATGATCACTACTTATATATATATATATATATATATATATATATATTGTTATTCTTGTTGATTTAAAATCTGGATGATTAGTGTTCTAATGAGGTTGATTTGTCGGAGATGGAGAGGCATTAGGAGAGAAGTAGGTGGGAGATTAAAATTTAGAATTAAAAAGAAGTCAAATTTAGAAAAGGGGTTTAGGGTTTGGGTGTGGACTTGGTCCGCCGCCCGCACCGACGGAGGTGCTGCCTCACTACACGTCTTCCCAACTAAATTTGTTCCATCTAATTCTAATCATCATTTAATTCTATTTTTGCTTTTTGTTGTTATTATTATTACTATTATTATTATTATTATTATTATTATTATTATTATTATTATTATTATTATTATTATTATTATTATTATTATTATTATTATTATTATTTTATGCCCCACAACTATATGCTATAACCAAATATACCCATCTTCATATTAATTTTTTTGTCTTTTTGTCTTCGTTTTTTTCCTTTCTTAAATCACGGTTTGGCTAAAGAATTTAAGATGATGAGCATGGATAAGTTTTTCTGATTTGAAATTTGGCGCAATTAGCATTCATCTTGATTCTATTATTGTTTTCTCTCATTGTCTCTTCTTTGTTCAGTTGGTTAATAATGGGACATGAGTTTTCTCTGTGGCTAAGGTTGAGATTTGCCTTGAGGAGATTAAATTAAAGGGTTCTTGGAGGGTTTGTCATGTTCTTTGTGATGGGAACTCTCTGCACGTCGTCTACTATCTAAAAAAAGTTCTAGTTGGGACCTTTCTCTTGGTAAGAACTGAAATTTACAACAGCAAAACTTATTTGTGCAAATTCATTCCTTTAAAACACAACCACAGATCCTACGTAAATATGAGTTTGTATGAGATAATACCAATGTACAAAATCTTACTTCATACATTCACATGAGAATGAAGTTAGATGTTAACCACTTTAATTAATAAAACATAAAGTCATTGTTTTACACATACATGTTTTGACTCAAAGGTCAATCTTATTGTTTCCTCAATCATTTCAACTTTTAATTTTTTTTTTTTTAAAAAATGATTGACTAAAACATCACTTTTAGTCCATTTTAATTTCCCAATTTGATTCTCAAACTGTTTTTTAATTAAAATAAACGAATTAATAACAAATATTATTTTCAAACGCAGCAAAATAAACAAAAACAGTTACAAAATAAATAAATTGTGATAGATTAAAACAGACTATTATATTTGTTTATCTATATCATGATAAATATAGATAATAATCTATCATTATCTATTACAAATAAACTGTGATATTTTAAGTAAATATTTTAAAAAGTTTTATTATTTAAAATAATTTCTTCAATAACAATCATATTTTTCAATATAATTTCAAAATTTATAATGAAAATGTTTATAGATATAAATCGGTTTTGATTTGAATGAAAAATAACAATAAACTTGTATTACGAACTATATTTAAGATTTATTAAAATTATAGAGACTAAAAATTAGATATTAAAAATAAAATAAAAAGTGAAGTGAAAAGTGAAAGAAGAAGAAGGTTAACAACACACATAACATCCACCAAAACAAGCTTAGTTCGATGGTAACAAACATTATTATCCGTCAAATTACATAAATATTATGACTCAATTATGTTGTTGTCCTAAACCTGCCCTAATCATAGCTCATATTGGTGAATGCATGAGCTTAATAGAAGTATTGGGCCACACTTCATTTCCCTTTGAATATTGGCCTCCCAACCCATTTCCCTTTCCTAGTCTTCAGACCTAATCCAGTGTTTGTTTTGGGCTAAATTATATATACAAATCCTCATCTTCAAATCTTTAAAATTTTCAACTCAACCCTTTTTAACTTCTTAATTTATTTTAATTTACTCACTAAATGTTCAAATCTAGTTGAGAACATTCAATATTGATTTAATCAATTGTTTAAATTCAGATCCAATTAGATCAAACCAACCAAAAGTTTGAGGTTAAAATTAAGAAATCATAAAAATAAAAAAAAAAAATAAATTATGGATAGTGTTTTTCCAATAATTATATACGATATAACACAAGACATTATTCTTTTAGTACTTTTTTTTTTTTTTAAGAATAAGTTTATTCCTAATTCCACTGTTGTTATCGCAACAATAAATCTGTCTCATTATGAACCCACACATTCAATGATTTAAGTTCAATTAGACATGATCATGCATGCTAATAAAGTAAACCCCCCCCCAAAAAAAAATCTAATTTAAATTTCACTAAAATCACTTGAAATCTCATATCCAACACCTCACCATATGCTTCCCAATTTTAGCAATTTATTCTATTAATCCTGAGAAATAAAATAAAAGTAAACAGCTAATTTTGTTTGTGTTGAATTTAGAAGAATTATGAATGGATGGATGGATGGTTGGTTGGTTGGTTGGTTGGTTGGTTGGACGGAAGCGGTGTGGCGGAGAACGTGGGTGCGGTGGCCGGAGAATTGCCGGAGCCTCACATGGTGGGCACCACTTTCCCACGTGATTCCACATGACCATAATCGTTACCGCGTCCGTCCACGTACGGAGGAAAAGAAACAGAAAAAATCACCGTCTATTAACGTTTCTTCTTCTTCTTCTTCTTCTTCTTCTTATTCTTTTAACGGCCACTTTAACAGATGAGTGGACGGCTGAGATGAGATTTCATATGCTGAAATCCAACGATTGATGATATGTAGTTGAAGAATACGACGCCGTATGGGCCGAAAAGTGTAGACAACAAACGGTGCCGCTTTGTGGTTTGACTTTTCATTGTCGTGTATTTTAATAAACAAATAAATAACTGAGGTGGAAGAAGAAAAAGAAGAAGAAGAAGAAGAACACCAGAAAATTAAATTTCTTTCCACTACAAAATTTAAATAAAACTTCGGATTAGTTTTACATTATAATTTATATTTAAGAAGAGTTTAAAATAAATATTATAGGGAAAACAAATCATAACATATTAAACTATTTGTATATAATATAAATTTGAAGGTTGGAACTCGAGTTTATTTATTATCTTTTTTCCCTTGAACAATAAAACTTGAAATTTACATAATAATAAGTTAATAACAGTAAATTTTTATCATTTTTCTCTCATTTAAAAGTTATATAATATTGGCTAGTGTTGTAGATTTGAATTAAATACTTATAAATTTTAAAAGTTAACTAGTGAATAGTAATCGAGAGAAATATATTTGGATGACGAGAGAAATAAGTATTTATATAACTTTTCTATAGAGATGTGTGTGAAAAATCGAACTTCAAATTCTAAAGTTGATGTACAAAATTTATATCGTGTTTTTCATATTTTGTTTCTTCAAGAAGAAAGGTAAAAATATTTTACAATGTTACAAAGATGACGTTAACATTAATTGTTTCTTGAGCATTTCGAAAAGTATTTAATGAAAGAAATTAATTTGAGGAGTACTCTTCAAGAAGATAATAACGAAGACAATAAAAATTGCACCAATAATAGTAAATAATAGCATTCCTAAAAAAAAGTAAATAATAGCAATCATAATGGTTGTAATATTAACACCACCAATTAATTTCTTTAAGAACCCTAATAATATTTGAAGAGCATTTTTTTCCCTAAGAAGTGAAAGAGGGAGTTGTTTCTAGGAGTTAATGGTTATAATTTAAAAAACAATTTGAATGTCAATTTTTTTAAGTACTCGAGTTAAACTCGAGCTAAAATGATTGTTGGCAAATTTTATCCTTAGACATGCTATTACTAGTATCATCGTTTACATTTTAAAAACCTAGTTAAAATGGTAATTACGAAGAAAATAACACAACATTAAAATAATATGGATTTTTCAACTAGGTTTAGAAATCTTATTTATACTTCAAGAGAATGTAACTCTAATTCTAAGACTAGAGTGTCCTTATGTTTGAAGGAATTAAGGATGACAAGTTTTGTTTCATGATATAGCATGTGAATAATATACACACATACTTCTATTCAATACATATATAATTACCACCCTACTTTTTACTATAAGACTCTCAAACTTAATTTATTTCCATCCATTTGTGTGTAAAATTGAGAGTGGGGGACATATGAAATGAAATGATATAAAGTATTTAAATATTATATATGAGAGTGTGGCATAAAATAGATTGACAATTAAAACCAACTAAAGAAAAGAAGACTAAAAAAGAATAATTGGCATTTGACAACCCCCACAAGAAAAAGAAAATTATAATTAATCATAATTATAAGAGAAATGATTGGGCAATGCAAAGTAAGAGAGAAAATGGTGAGTACTGCCTCTAATTTGAATCCTCCTTAATTTGCGCTCTAAATTACTCAATATATAGATATACATATACACTCTCTTTTCCCACCACAAATCTACAACTTAATCCACTCCCATTATTAAAACATTAGTGATAATTAACTCTAATGCTTAATATAATATAAACAAACATAATCTAATTAATACAAAATGTTTATCATTTATATTATATTAACGAAAGCGACCTTTTGTTATTTAGTATGATTCCTCCTTTATGTCTATATCAAATTCATAAAAATGTATAAATAAGGATGGAAATATCAACATATCGATAATAATGGATCATTTAAATACTTATAGGGACTTAATTACTACATGTCTGTATTGACTTTCTAAATATTTAACAAGAATGTTTATAAATACTTGAAAAATCAATCCAAATGCACTTAGATGATTGTGACTTAGATTATGGCTTGATTGGTGGCAAGAAAGTTTAATATACGATTGAGTGGATGATTTAAAACATGTAGTATGTACTTTACAGTTGGATTGTAATTGAGGGGCAAGGATGCAACCCATTATTGTAGATTGGTTTTTATGAGTTTTATGTGGTATTGTAGTTGTTTTTGTGGATAGAGATGGTGACATGTGTTAGATTGACATTGGTATAGTATATCTAGAGACGACCTACGTTGTTGTTATAAGGTTGAATGGAGTTTTATCTCTTTCCAGGCCTCTTGGGCGTCCAACTTTGTCATATGGGGGATCTAAACATATTTTCTTTATAAGGGGTATAGGTATCATTCTATTCTAGTCAACTTGAGATTATTATTGATTTGATTAACTTACTTGGATCAATGACTTCTCAATATAATCTAGTTCGTTAGGTTACTTTAATTAGTTGTACTTGAATTTACTTGAACTAGGGTAACATAAAGGTTTTAATGGTGAGACAAAATAACTAGAGTTGAATTATATGTTATATTGTTACAATTGTTATTTTGAAGGACTACTTACTTTTCCTTTTTAAAAAGTCTAATGGTCAATAATTTTACTTTATCATTTCCTTTTTCACGGTTTTAAATTATAAATTGTTTAAAAATACTTAATGGGTTGATCAAACAAATTACATGGAACCTAATAAATAATTTAAAAAAAAAAAAAAAAAGAGATCATTTGATTCTATTTCATGCAAAATAGTGAAAGATCTACTAAATTAAGCAAACTTGTTGAGAGCTTAGAATATGGAACTTGAAATGTGACTAGTGGTAAAAAAAAATGGAATCCTCTAATAATTAAACCAATAATTACTTGATTAAAGCTAGCCATATATAAATTGGATTGATGCTATTGATAATGCCACTTTGGACGACTTCTTGTTGCTTGTTTTTGAAAAACATTTATTTAAAAATATAAAGTACATTAATATGTAATGAACTTTAAATTTTGGCTAAAATTGAAGAAATTAATGTGATATATATATATATATATATATATATATATATATATATATATATATATATATATAAAAGTAGAAGATGAACTCAATTATAAGTGAACAAAAAGAGTTATAGAATATAGTAAATATTTGTGAGATGAGTTCCCAACAAAATTAGGACCGTTTTCTTGTCCTAATATAATTAGAATATTTGCATTTTAAAGGTACATAAATTATTTTCAATCCTTACAACTCATTATGTTTGGTCCTTTTGAGTTTTGAGGTTGCAAGAGAAAGAGACCCTTCATTCTACACTCACATGTCTCATTCCCATTCCCCTCATTATTTCTTCAACATTTTATTTTTCTCCCTCACAAAAACTTCTCCTACTTTAATTATGTTTTAAAGCAAATATATATATATATATAGTTTAATTATAAACCTTAGAGTAGATTGATCAATAAGTTTCTAAAACTTTTTATTTTATATCAGATAAATTAAATCTATCAACTTCTATTTTTCAATTGTTTTTTTGTTTTTAACTAAAACTTTTAGTGTTTCTTCGGAAAAGGCATGATATGAAATTAGGAGAAAAAGAAATGGATTAACAATAGAATAATAGAATAATAATGTTATCAAATGGAGACTAATATTCCCAAAAATCACTCCTTTTTCCTTGTTGAGTGATTACTTTTTTAATAAAAGATTATTGAAAAGAAAAAAGCAAGTAGGGTTTTCATTATCTTTATTTAACAACACAAGAGGGTACTCCCAACATATATATATATATATATATATATATATATATATATATATATATATATATATATATATATATATATATATATATATATATATTGTTGCTACTCTCAAAAAGAGGAAAAAATAAATTAATTAAGAGTAGAAAGTAATTTGCAACTAATTATCATCTCTTCCTAAAATATATACAACCATGGTAGACACGTAGTGTAATTTTTATCCAATTGTCTTAACTTATATAATAATCTTGAGAATACGAAAAAAAAAACATATCTCAATTTTTCCTTTGTTCTTTTGTAAATTAAAGATAATACTAAGTATGATTTTCTTAGTATTAATTTGTCTAGCTATATATAAAAACCTTCTAACATATACGAGAAGTTAATCGTAAAGAAAAAAAAATCTCGATTACTTAAAACCATTCACATAAAACAAATGTGGTTTGGAAGTAGTTGAACTATATATTCTATAAATTTCTATTATATGGGTAGAATTCAAAATTTAATATATACCTAACTTTTGTATACACCAAAAAAGTTATGTGCAAGCCCAAAAGTAAAGATATACATTTCCCATTAGAAAAAGAAAAAGAGAAAGAAGAAGAAAGTTATATTTATATATCTATATATATATATATTAATACTTCATGGGAATGCATTGGTATAGTGTAGAAAACTTTAGAAAAAAGACTTACTCTACCCAACCAAGTTTTGGTAAAGCTTTAAAGTGAGACATATAGAATGGGAATAACTACGTTCACATTTGAGAAAACCTTCTTCTCCCCATTTCAAAAGCATTCTTACATATGTGAATGCATTAAAAAAAAATTCTTCCTATTTTCTCCATTTTGTCCACAACTTCAACTCTCTCTCTCTCTCGAGAAAAAAAAAAAAAAGAAAACCAATACCTATATTATTATTATTATTATTATTATTATTATTTTGTGTAAATGTTTGTTTTAAAAATGAAAAATAGGTTTCAGATAAATAATAATAATAATAATAAAGAAATAAAAGTGGAGTAAATCTTTCCCAAAATATCCGTTAATCTCGGAAAGCAAATCAAAGTAAAATTAGACCGTTGATTGCGCTAACACAAAAGCAATTTGAATTCTCATTATACCAAACCCTTTTCTAATTTACATTCAAAATCAAAATTATAAAAGAAACTAATTCAATTTCTTCTTCTTTATATATATATATATATATATATATAAAAGAAAGTCCAATAATAATTGAAAATTTATATTTCACAACGATGAATTTATTTATTATTGTGTTGTTGTCGGTGGTGGTCGATTTGAAGTGAATACTCGTGCGGCAAATGTATAAATATTATATAGATATCAGGTTTATGGGGTTGTCGAGAGGAGGTTTCATTTTCCACGAAACACTCCTACTCCATATTTCATGCCCTAATTGTTGGGCCTTTTTCTTTTAATATACGAATAAATTTGACTATTTTTTTTTCCTCAAATTTATTTGTTATTTTCCCAAATTTCATGCAATGACGTTGTTGTAGTATTGCATTGGGTTTGGACTAAGATATGTGTAATAGTATCAAATTGATTGATCAAGATCAACTGATATGAGTGGGGTCTAAATAATCAATCAATTCATCCATTAAAATAAGAGTTGATGTGATAGTGAACTTGTGTTATATCCCTTATGATTTATTAAATACTATTTTGTTGTTTAATTAAGTTGGTTTAGAATCTTTGAGATTGTGAAGAGAATAGAGAGTTTTTATATATATAGAGTCATCAGTATTATGTGGTTTTTGTTATTTAGTATGAAAAATATATCCCTTTGGTTATTAGGTTTCAAGTGTAATTTGAATGTTACATTTTTACTTTTGATAATTTTGAGTTTAATTTTTATTTAATTTTGTTGTTAGTTTTGAGTTGAGTTAGATTTGGTCTTTTGGTTTTCAATTTTATATTTTTGTCTTTAAGAAAAAGAAAACCAAGCTCTTGACTATTTGGTGTCAAATGTTTGTTAATTAATTTAAAAGCAAAGTTAAATTAGGGGCAAATTGATATGGGGTTAGTTATAAATGAACCGTTAAACTTTTAGTACAACAATTGGATCTCTAAAACTTTCGTAAAGACAACAATTTCCATCATTTAATTTTTGTATGCAAAAATCTAAGCTATTATATTTCCACAAGTGCAACAATTTTTAGTCATTAACATTAAGAAATCATCAAAATTAGATATCAATTTTTATTATTTCATAACGCACCCTTTTGTATTTTGAAAAAACATTAAATTTCTAATTAGTTTTTACAGATAATTGTGGAAAAGAAATCTTCATTAAATAAATCTTAACTCTAAGTCTTACAATAGAGACAAAATTATTACAAACATAGTTAGTTCATAGAATAAATTATTACTTTCATGGATTATAAGTAATATTAATGAAAAAATGGATACAAAGTTGATGAAAAACTTAATACTATAGTATATTACACAACATATATATTTGAAAAACAAAAATGAATGTTTTCTTTTATTTATTTGTTAGAATTTTCATAAAAATGAGAATAATAATAATAATAATAATGAATATTTGTTGAATTTGGAAAAGAAAAGGTTGGGTGTGTGTGTGTTGATGTATGGATGTCAAAATCACATGATATGTCACAGAATCTTTGGTGTATCAATCTTACTATTTGTGTTTGTACGAAATTAAATTAAATCTCTCTCAAATATATTTATATAAAACTGACTGTTTCATTGGTACGTGTCAGACCCTTAGCTCACCCCCCCTGTCCTCCTTACTTTGCCTCCTCTTCAATCTACCTCCCCATACTCCTTCCCTTCCTTCCCCTTTCCTCTTTTTTCCATTTTAATATACATATTCCCATATAAAATTCATCCACCAATATAAGATTTTAACCTATAATAAATTACGTTATTTTATCCGCTTAAATAATACGATGAATCAACTAATATACTCATCGAAATATTGAAAACCACCTTCTCATTCCATTGAAGAGTTAATAAGTTTAGAAATTAAAACATAGTATAAGGACTCAAAATAAGATTTAAATCTATTAAATTGTTTTTTTAACTTAAAATCTCTTGAGTTTTCTTTTTTTTTTTTCCTTCTTTAATAATTCAAAACGTGGAAAACCCTTGGCCATTTGGTCTATTTCTGAGTTATTTCATTAATAGGTTTATATATATATATATAAAGAAATTTGATTTTATTCCAAATTTATAATTGAGGTATGTTTATTTTAATATTATAAAAATCATGTTCAAATTATAATATCAATTGTTGTGGATGATTATATGGAAAATCTTTATTAGGATAGTGTGGATGATTTTCGTACTATTTTTATTTATTAGACATCCAAAAGAACTGTTTTAATAATTGAGGGAAATTCATAAAAAAAAAAAATAACATTTAAAAAAAAAACATGTCAAAATTTTAATCAAAAAGCCTACATATCTATTAAATCAAACTAGGAAAAATATGCTCTATGAAGATTTGAACGAACTTCAAAATAATTATATTCATTTTAACAACTGTTTGAATATTTAAATTTAAAATCAAGCTTCTATATTATTATCGATAGTTTAAATTTAAACTATAATTAATGTTCATGATCTAACTCTAAAAAATGAATAGATATATTCGAGAGTTTCATTGGCCAAATTTTGTGCGACTTTTTTTGACTGTTCTACTTTTAGTAGTTTTAAAAGAAATGGCCATGACCCAAATTTTCAAAATAATAATAATTAAAAAAAAATAAAACGTATAAAACAAAATCGTATATATTTTTATTCTATCTATTTATAAAAAGAATTAATTTTAAAATTTTATGAAAATTGGTTAGAGGAAAATAAAAAGAGTAATTAAAAGATTTAATGGAGGAAAATAAGCTAATTTTCTCCTTAAATATTTTCACAGCTACACCGACCTTCCTGGCAATAGACACCCACATGAGTTTGTTCCTTTCACAACGGTTTACGTTTTTCATATGAACATAGCAAAAGAAAAAAACTTTCTTCGAATATTATTATAATTCAATCGCATTTATGACTCTTCTTCACTCTCCACTCCATTATATACTCCTTCCTCTTCCTTCTTCCTCTGTCCGACCTTCATACAAATCCTCCGAATTCTAATTCCTTCATCCATGGATTCCTTATTCCTCTAATTCTCTCTAACAAATAACACCCCAAAACCAACCCCATTTCCCCACATTACATTTTTCTCCTTCTCCAAAATGTCTAATCTCATTTCCATGGCTCCCCTGTTTCTCCTCTGTGTCCTCTTCCCCTGTTTCTCCTCCGCCGCCCACGACTACGGCTCCGCTCTTTCAAAAAGCCTTCTCTTCTTTGAAGCTCAGAGATCGGGATTCTTGCCACGTAACCAACGAGTTAATTGGCGTTCCCATTCTGGCCTTCAAGATGGAAAAGCCAGCGGAGTCAGTTTTTTTTTTTTTTTTTTAATTTATTTCTCCCAAATTCAAAACTCTGTTTTGTGTGTGTTTGTAACAGAGTGATGACGTTCTTGAAATTTTTGCAGGTGGATTTGGTGGGAGGATATTACGATGCTGGTGATAATGTGAAATTTGGGTTGCCTATGGCTTTTACGGTGACGATGATGAGTTGGAGTATTTTGGAATATAGAGTTCAATTGGCGGCTAGTGGGGAGCTTGGACATGCCATGGATGCTGTTAAATGGGGGACTGATTATTTCATTAAAGCTCATACGGAACCCAATGTTCTCTACGGCGAGGTTAGGTTTGGGTTTTGAACTTTTTTTTTTTTTATTTGGAAGTTAAAATTGTGGAATGGGATTTTGATGTTTATGGGCTTTCTTTTATTTGAAGGTGGGAGATGGGAATACCGATCATTACTGCTGGCAGCGGCCGGAGGATATGACTACCGACCGCCGTGCTTACCGGATTGATCCGAGTAATCCCGGTTCGGATCTCGCCGGAGAAACTGCCGCCGCCATGGCTGCTGCTTCTCTTGTCTTCCGCCATTCTAATCCTGCTTATGCTAACACCCTCCTCAACCACGCCTATCAGGTATATACACAAATTTTCATTTATCATTTCAATGATCTTCACTCTTTTGACAATGTGGGGTATAGATCCAATCAATAACTTTAGAATTAGTATATTCTTCCTCAAATGAGTAAATCTCAAGCTTTTAGTACATATTTTACTATGCTCGTTTTGATTATTTAATGCCTCACTTTGAACATAGTTTGTGAATTCTTAAAAAGAAAAAGAAAATGATATAACCTATGGGTTTAAGTTTATTTTGTTTTTTATAAATGCTTCTTCTACTTTCGACTTTTCTTCACTTTAATCTATATGTTTTTAAAATGCTTTTTTTTGGTTCTTACACGTACGACTCTTAATTAATAACTACGACATTCAAATCTATCTATTACAATTGTACTTAAAAAAGAAACAATTACGGTATAAAAAATTAGAAGTAGAAAATCAAATTTAGGGAATAAAATATAATCCGAACTTTACAAATTATAAATTTAAAAAACTATGGCGTTTACCCATAAAAACGGAAATTAGTTAATCAAGTAGATGGTAATGTTCGGCGCACATTTAGGATCGCGGCTTTAAGCCATACACGTAGATTTAGATTTTGTGATTCCGTGATCACAACCGTCCATTTTATACGATCACCAAAATTAACGTAGTAATGGGAGTAGGGGGTGTCGGTGACACTGTTCACATTACCTCAATACCCTTGTATTTAAACTGTACTTACAAGTATACCCTTGAATTAAGACAAAATCCGACGGTTATCTAACAATTGATCTGTTTCACCGGTAATTTTCAGCTGTTCGATTTTGCGGACAAATACAGGGGCAAATATGACAGTAGCATTACCGTAGCTCAGAAGTACTACCGATCTGTCAGTGGATACAACGTATGGGATTCTTCCCTCTCCCTCTTCCTTTTTATTGGGCTTGAGGTGGGGCTTTTGGCCCAAAGACTGAAGCCCATTTATAATCTTATTGCTTTTTATTCCTTTAATTACCTGATTTGACTTTGCTTTGTTATGGTAATCAATTGCTTTTTCTTTGACTTGTTGGTTGTTCAATTATATAATTATTGTAATAATTGCGAGAAAAAAGTAAGAATGGACTGTTTTTGTCCCATTCGTATGTGTAATTATTTTTAAAATACAACATTGGATCTACACTATATTACATAATAAAACATCATTATTTTAGTTTATTATTAGTGGAGTAACTTTAGAAAATTATTATATTTTTGTTCATAAAGTTTGTAACATCTAAATTTGGACACTTGTGGGGGCATAGAAACTGAAGTCAATGAATTAACGATAATTGTTTTTCGAAATTTGACAGGATGAGTTGCTATGGGCAGCGGCATGGCTATACCAAGCAAGCAACAACCAATACTACCTCAAATACCTCGCTGACAACGGCGATTCCATGGGCGGCACCGGCTGGAGCATGACGGAATTCAGTTGGGACGTCAAATACGCCGGTGTTCAAACCCTAGTCGCCAAAGTAAACCCCTAGTTTCTCCAAATCCTTAATCATTTCCTTTAATTTTCTTTAACTCTAACCTATCGATCTCTTTCCTCTTTCGCAGTTCCTGATGCAGGGCAAGGCCGGCGCCTATGCTCCAGTTTTCCGGCGATACCAGGACAAGGCCGAAGCCTTCCTCTGTGCGTGCTTGAGAAAAGGGTATAAAAATGTTCAGGTTACTCCCGGCGGCCTCATTTTCCGGCAGAGATGGAACAATATGCAATTTGTTACCACTGCCTCTTTCGTCGCTGCCGTTTACTCTGATTACTTGACCTCCTCCCGCAGCTCCATGAAGTGCCCCGCGGGTTATGTTCAACCCTCGGAGTTGCTCTCCTTCGCTAAATCTCAGGTGGGTTTTTCTGTTTTCCCCTCATTTTGGTGGAATTACCCGTTCAGTTCCTCAATTTTCATATTTGTGTCTGTTTGGTTGGTCACCGAGGATTGAAAAAGTGTTTGGATTGAGCAGGTAGATTACATTCTCGGCGACAATCCAAGAGCCACAAGCTATATGGTGGGATACGGCAACAATTTCCCGCGCCGTGTCCACCACCGTGGCTCCTCCATCGTTTCCTACAAACGCAACTCCAAATTCATCGCCTGCCGTGAAGGCTACGCCACATGGTTTAGTAAGAAAACCAGTGATCCCAACACCCTCGTCGGAGCTCTCGTCGGTGGTCCCGACGCCTACGACAATTTCGCGGATCAAAGAGACAACTACGAACAAACAGAGCCCGCCACTTACAATAACGCCCCTCTTTTAGGCCTCTTAGCTAGACTCCACGGCGGCCACTCCGGCTACAACCAGCTTCTCCCAGTAGCCCTTCCACCGCCGAGCAAACGAAACCCAATAACCAAAAAACCTTCCCCTCCTTCTTCTTCCTCCTCCTCCTCCTCCTCCCCTGTCGTAATTGTTCAGAGAGTTACAAGTTCATGGAAGGCCAAAGGCAGAGTTTATTACAGATATTCTTCTGTTATTACAAACAAGTCGTCAAAAACAGTGAGGAATCTTCAGCTTTCGATTTCTAAGCTTTATGGGCCTTTATGGGGACTAACAAAATCAGGGAATTCGTACACATTCCCTAAATGGGTGGGTTCGTTGGCAGCAGGAAAAAGTATGGAGTTTGTGTACATTCACTCTGCTTCACAGGCAAATGTCTCTGTTTTGAAGTATAATTTGGAGAATTGAAGAGACTGATAAATAATTCTTTTTGGGTGTGATTTAATGATGATAACTGTGCAGAATTGAAGAATGGGGTTTTTGAATAAGTAAGGAATTGGAGGAAGAAAGGAGTGAAGAGATGAAGAATTTTTTTTCTCTTTTTTGCTCATCCTCTTTCTCTCCTCTGTTTTTGGGTCTGGGAATTGTCGAAAGGAAACAGAGATAGAGAGGTCTGTGTGCTTTTCTTGAAGGGTAATGGTTCACAAAAGGAAGGGGAAAGAAAAGGAAGAAGGTTGGTTAATTATTGTTACTTTGTTTCATGTAACTCAAACAAAAAAAAAAGGTACATTTTATTTTCTTTGTAATTGGGTTGACAATTTTTCTTTGTGTTTCCTTTGTTGTAATCTTTGCAACATAATTTCATCTCACGTTATAAATTAAGCTTCCTAATATCTTTTGCTCGTGTTAAAAGTTTTCATTAATTTAATCGTATTCTCATCCGTACAATATTTAGGTAGATGAATTGGTACTTCTATTATATCATTATAAAAATAACGAAACTCAATACTCGAGTGGATTAATTAAATTTCATTAATCTAAGAAAATCAATGAAACTTAACAATATCACTATCTATATATATATAATATAATATAATATAATATAATATAAATATTGAACATTTTAACCTTTTTTAGAAAACAATTGTAGATTATTTTATTTACTTATGGAAATATATATATATTTTAGTTTTTTAGAATTATTCATTGACATCCATCTTTTTAGATAATTTTAAAATAAAATTTTCACAACAAATACAAAGAATTGGAGGTGGTGATATTAAAATTATATTTGTTACAATCAATAACACTTTGAATTTCTTTTTAATTTAAGCAACTAGTCCTTTAAAGTTACTCTAATTGCATAAAATATAAAGATCGAATTGCATAGCATATAAAAGATTGGGCAGAGTCTATTTGGACTCTAAGAAAGGTTGAAACTTTTGTTATAACTTTTAAATAAATTTAACCCTTATTCTATATTTAAAATTCCCTCGTATTTCTCTAAAAAATAATTTATAGGAAGATTTTACCGTAAAGAAAGATTACATTTTTTATATAATTATAATCGATAGCAATTTTAAAACAATAACTAAGTAAAAAATTATAAATATAGCGATAGCAATTTTTAAAGTATTATATACGCTAATAACTAATGTATTTTGTTTGTTTTTGGCTGAGTTTCGGTAGTTACCTTCCAATAGTCTTTATTATTGTTGTTGTTGGTTTTTAATGTTACATTTTAAAAAAAAAAAATTCAATTCAATGAATTACAAATAACGCAACATATAAATATGAAGCTTTACATTCTTTGTCAATCTTCAATCTTCTTTTTCCTTCCTTAGGCAACTGGCTTGTTCCCACTCTTGTACATGTCATCGATCTCTTTCTGTCAATAAAAATCCGAACGTTTAGTTTAGCTCGTGGGTGAAGGTAAATTCAGTTATATATCACTAATGTAATTAATAGCATCGAGTAGTGTAGAAAAGAACCTGATAGTATTTGAGCAGTTGTGGTCTCTTCTTCTTAAATGATGGAGTCAGAAGGTCACGTTCTATATCAAATGGAAGGGGGTCGAGATGAACCGCTCTAATATTTTCGTAACCTTTTAACTACAAAAGCAAATAACACAAGTTCAATTCATGCTACTTTCAACAAGTTCATTTTCATAATCAAGAAAAGAGAGAAAAAAAAATGAACCTTTTGTTCTTTGGCAATCTTTGATAGTTGTCCAAGTATATAGTCTTTTGCCCTTTTGTCTTCACAAAGAGCATTGAAGTCCTCTTTTATGCCATTTTCTTCTGCCCATTGCTCAAGTGCTTGCATTTTAGGGTTAACAACCGCAACGAGGAAGGACTCAAAGCTATTTCCATATATCCATATCTGAAACAAATCCCCAATCAAACATGTCAAGGTTTAGATTTTCGTTTGTCCCAAAAAATTATAGAAAGAACCACTACGAAATATTCATATATGTTCGAAAAATCTGTTCTTCAGGAGAACCTCACACTACTGAATCTTCATATTGCATAGTTTTGATGTCAAAAGTTACTGTGATGTTTCTGGACTTCTTGTGACTTTTTGCTATCGTAAAATATGAATTATCTTGTTAGGAATAAAAATAGGAGCTAGAATTCATACCATTTCGATGTCGGAAACAAGGCCATAAATCAGCTCTAGATTTTCCACTGCAACATATTCACCTTGGGAAAGTTTGAAGATGTTCTTCTTACGGTCAATAATTTTCAAGCTTCCATCCGGCTGCCATTCGCCAACATCCCCTAATAGAATTCAAAGAATATAGGAACCAAAATTTTCATATATCGACAGTCAACATGCTTTTGAACCTCAAGCAATGAGAATTTCAACAAGCTAGGCAGTACCTGTATGAAACCAGCCATCAATTAACACCTCTGTGGTAAGATCGTCGCGTTTGTAGTACCCTGAAAACAATGTATCTCCCTTGATGCACACTTCCCCACGAGGCGTGCTAGCATGCGAATCATACCCCATCTCAGGTACTGATTCAAGACAGATATCCACATTGGGAACTGGAGGACCTACTGTTCCCAACATTGGCAATTCATCTGGTAGAGTGACAAATGTTCCCCCACAAGTTTCTGTCAAACCTGCAAATAGAAATGTATGATATTTGGGTTCCCTTTGCTTTGGTTTTTGGAAATGGAGGTATAAGGATGATATACCATATCCTTGTAGAACATGAGCACATGATACAACTCGAAAGAAAGTCTCGATATGTGCTGCAAGAGGAGCTCCTCCAGATAAAATGATTCGCACGTTTCCTCCTAATCCCTTCTTCACCTAAAATTGTCCCTCCAAGAAGATGAATGAGTTTTCAGAAAAATTTAAGATGATTTTGATTTAACTGTAACCTTATAATTGTGTAAGTATGTCCCCCTTCACCTTGTCAAAGACAACTTTATCAAAAAGTGGTGCTGCCTGTTGATGCTTTTTCCCCTTCTGCATTTGATTATATTTACTGCATAATACAAAAAGAAAACATAAATAGGAGATATAGAACAACAATCAACATGGATGAATTTGAAACAACAGAGACTTTAATCTGAACTTTGTCCCCATCATTCAAAGAAAAATAGCACAATGTTGATAAGAAGGTACCGTATTTTTAGAGGGAAATTTACTTACTATGAGTATGCAAGGTTAAACAACGATCTTTTTAAGAAGCCTCCCGATGATATCTTCTGGTTTAAACCTAAACAGTATCATTAAACATTTCTCAAGGTTATCCACCACTCTAACGATTAAAGTTTAAGTTTAATCCATGTTTGACCAACAAAATATTAAAAAGCTTAAACTGATCAGTTCGTATAAGTTCGATATCTTTTACATGTTGGCTCAACTATTAGCTTGAATCTAAATGCATTTTCTATTAATATCAAACCCGAAGCAACATATCATATGCTCACCACCATAAATTCTTTCAAGCACACGAGGAACTGCACAGAAAATAGTAGGCTTCAACTCTCCAATGTCTTCAACTAACAATTTCACATCCTACAAGATTCATGGGCATAACATGAGTCATCAATTTCTTTGCCTAGAAGAAGAAAAAAAATCCAAACATGATTTCTCACCCCACGCCAGAATCCAATGGAGGCACCATTCAAAATGAACACCTCCTCGATCACCCGGTCAAAGATGTGCGCAAGCGGAAGATATGATATGTAAACATCATTTTCTTGAACCTATAACAAGAAACATGCATCTGATAAATCAACAAGCTTGAAGATTTAGTTATCTATTTGAAGAGGGGAATGGGAAGAACAGAGATTACATTTTCGTTGACAGTTGTAAGTAAATGTTTGACACCAGCTATAAGTGCTATAATGGCATTATTGGATAACAGTACTCCCTTGGGATCACCAGTTGTTCCACTGGTGTACATGATGGTGCAAATATCACTTTTCTCTTTCACAGGAAGATCAAACTGTTGGCTATCTCCCTGTTTCCAATGGTAAAAACAACATTCTGAGAGAAGAAACAGGAATGATATATAATTTTGTTCACATATGACAGTAAATATTTTGTCTTAAATGATCCAATTTGTCACTCGATTTTGTGTGATTTAGATATATCCACACTTTTGAGTTAGACAAATACACACATTTGTTTCACAAGATAGATTTGAATAGTTTAGAGCTGTGAAACCAAGTCTAAGTTTGGTAGTATGTGTTACAGATTTGCTGACATAAATCTCGACTTCTAAAAACTATTTAGGACAAGATGGTTAATTTTAAAAATTAACCTAACTAAATCAAACACAGACACAGATAAATTTTCAATCTTTTAACCAAAATCCAAAAACAAGATACACAAGTCCAGGTCTTTCTTCCTAGTCCCTAGTGCTAAGCATCTTATATATACTTCTAAATAACTTACCTTTTGTAGAAACTCTTCCCAAGTATAGATTTCCAAACCAAACTTCTTAACCTCTTCCTTGTGATTATCTGAAACTTTTCCAAAGCTCACAATGGCTACATGAAAAGTTTAAAATCTTGTTAGATACCTACAACTTTTATAGGTGTATCAAAAAAGAGCAAGGATTTACTTTTTAGAAACTTCGCTGTGTTGGGGAGTGTTTTCAACAGCTGAACAAGAGAGAGTTTAAAAAGTTAATATCAGAATCATTTTACTTAAACTATGTGGCTCTTATTTAGTTCTAAAAAAGAAGATGGAGGTGAACCTCAGAGATCTTCTTCTCTTCTACAAAAGCAATGGAAATCTCTGCATGGGATATTATGAATTCTATGGCACCAGCACCTGAAACATATTACAAAAAGTTTGAATCCATAATAGCTTTCATATGGTATAGGAAATAGAGCAGAAAAAACTCCAGAGACATGGCTGAGAAGGTCCTTCGTCATTTTTCAGGTTCAAAGCCTATTTTAATCCCCCTTATTTATTCCATTTTGATATCTGAACTTTTGAACATTTTATTTTAGTCCCTATACTTTGCAGATAAATACTGATTTTAGTCTTTATTACTCTTCACTGAATCATTTAAAAAGATCCCAAATTCGTATAAAAATTACCACATAATCTACTATATGTGGCTTTCAAGACTTACCAATATAGGAATGAACAAAAAGATGTGAATAGTTCATTAAGAAACAGCAAAGACTAAAAGATTTGTTTTTTCTTATGTAAAGTTCATGGACTAAAATTATTCTCAGAGTTCAATAAAAAACAACTTTCTACCACGTGTTTACCTAAAGTATCGTATAAAGGAACACAGTAAAGCCCATGAGCATTGCAAGCCTGCAACAAGAAACAAAAAGCCAAAAGGTCACCAAATAGAATCTACATCGCTAATGTCTGCTTACAAGCAGAAATCACTGATTTATATAATTAACAAAGAAGAAGGATATAATGAACTAATTACCTCCATGCTAATGATCCACTCAGGACAATTAGCACCATAAATTCCACATTTTTCTCCCTGCAAACTCAGCATAACTACAAATGTTAACTCCTCAATTTGCATAGCATTTTACAAACGCAAAAATCTTCAAAAACTTACTGGTCCATAACCCAAACCGCGCATTGCGTTTCCTATTTTCAACACCAATTCATAAACTTCTTTGTAAGTTAGCCACTCATATTCACCAGCTTTGGCCTGCAGACACACAGAATCCACCATAACGTTTTACTCTCTTCAGTTCAATGCATAATCAACTTAATTATCAGTAACTTACTGGATTTCCTTCAACTACTTTCCTACGCCCAAGCATCCGATTTCCAGGATTTTTCTCCACGGACATTCTGCATCAAGCATTATGGTCATAAGTGTTCATAGAGGGTCTGATTTAGGAGGTGAATTTTTGAAGTCTGGAGTTATAAATTCAAGCTTATATTTGGTTACACAATACAAGATTTCTAGCTCCTCAGACCTTTTTACAAATTACAAATTCGTAAACCAAATACAAAGCTTCTTACTCCAAATTTTTTCAAGCCATGAGGTGTAAATGTTTTGCTCGTGGTTACAGTGAAGTTTACAAGTCTGCAAAACTTAACGGTGTGGAATGAATACCCAAATTATACGACTGAATGAGTTTGTACCGTACTTGGTTGAAATGTTAGCTTCATCTAAGTCACAGTTTGAGATAAGTAAATTCACATATGATATAACATCATGGACGTCTTAAATAAGCTGATATAAAGCAAAGTTGATTATTTAAAAAAAAAAAAATACAAGTGTCCTAAAGTCAATTTTACACATACCCTCTATAGCCACAAGTACAGCAATTGGCATCAAGGCATTCAATAGGATATTCAAGGTTTGAATTACAAGTTTAGCTGTTTAACTTCCAATTTTATATCTACTTGGTCCCAACATTCCTAAACTTCTTTTTTTGGAAAAAAAAAAGTCACGAGTTCATTACATACAAAATTCTAAGTTTAGGATCTCATTATAGGTGAGATTCAATTTTATATCTATAGATCAATTACTTTCAAACCTTTTTGAATATGATGGGAATCTACAAAATTAAAATTTAAAAAACCGTAATTGATATGTTTAAAGTTCAAGAACTTACTCGGTACAAAATTAAAATCCAATTAGCTACAAACACTTCAAACTTAATCAAACAAACACAAACTTAAAAGTTGACTAAACTTCTAGCTTACACGAACTAAAACAACAAAAACAACTAAGTTCAGAACTTCTTTGGCACAACCAGATCTAAAACCATCCATTTTTCTACTGGGAATCCACAAAGATTCGACGAAAAACAAAGAAAACAGAATTTACATACCAGAAACTACATAAAGTTCAGAATTTTCTCCATGGGATTTCTCATCCATCAAACAAATCAACAAATCCATACCTAAATATATCCCAGCAGGTGTCCAGTCCTTGAACCGGCGGCGGAAACCCATCTTTAGCAAAAATGCTCCGGTAAACCGGCCCGACGGACGGCCGGCCAGCAGTGGCGTCCTTAGCCTCCTCCACCTGAACCAAGTACTTCCTCTGCATTTTTCTTCTTCTTCTTCTTCTTCTTCTTCTTCTTCAGAAATTATCTCAACAAGTTCTCAAAATCTGAGAACTTTATGTGGGATTTGAAATCTTGAGACAACGTGGGGAAGAAGGTATTATTATAATTGTACAGAAAAGTATTAAATCCAAGAGGAACTTGAAGATAAACCCGTTTACTTTGATTTTCAAAGGGAAGGGCAAGGCTGGCTCTGACTTCATGTTTGTTTGTGGATATTCTTTAATGGGGTTGCTTTGATTTCATGAAGGAAGGATCTTGACTTTTCAAAATGACAATTTTTTTGCTAAATGAAAAAGAAAATTCCTCAGAAATTGGGGATGGGGGTTGTTGAAATGATTTAGTTAGACATTGCTTCGTGAAAATGTGGACTATTCTTGACCGTATGATTTGTTTTTCATTGTACGGTTGTACCCCAATATAAATGTTAAAAAAAGAAAAAAAGAGAAGGAAAATCGAAAACGACCATTTTCAATGATTATATTTAGAAAGGGTCTTAGTTTTACTTTGTTTAATGTTTCTTATTTGATTGTTTAGATTATAATGTGGATTATGTTAATTTTGAGTTATTAACTTATTAGTGCGTACTCATTCATATCTATTCAAAAGTCAACTCATATTTTCAATCTAACCAAAAATCTTCTAGTTAATTTATTCAAATGCAAATTAACCTAAATTTTATTTCTAAATAAACAACATAAAATAAGATTTTTACCTCATCCTATCAAAAACAAAAAGGGTAAGAATTGAGGTTTAATATCTTGAGCGTAGAATAAGTTGCAAAACAAATTTATCACTGAATTAACCATTAATGTTCTATCGATTTTATATATATATATATATATATATTAAATAAAGAGCATAAAATTGAGAGGTATTTTCTATGTCTATACTAAATCTCTTAATGCATATCCTAGTTCATAAAATTAATAAATAATAAAGTAGAGAAAAAAAACTAAAATTACATCAACTATTGAATAATATTTAATTAGTAATTTTGATACCGAACGATTTTTAATTGTGGGAATAAGAAAAAGTTGCTTCAAATATGGAATCTTTTATTCTTCTAAAAGGATAGACTTTTTCTCTTGAGATGTTCTTGTTCAAATGAAAGTAAAAATGTGTGAAAACGACAAAAATCGAGTTGATGCATACTATTTTTATTTGGAAGGATAAATTTACATAAATAACAATTAAATATTTGGTTGATTTAAATCTAATGCTATATAAAAAGAAAATCTATTCAAATAATTTGAAACTTTTTACGATGATCACATGAAAACACATTATTTTTGTGATGAAAAATTGAATAATACTGCTCGATAAATATTTGATATCCTTAGTAACCTATATCACTGATATACACTTGATATGTTATATCTATACATTTTAGATATCATATTCTTAATTTGTGATTGACCTCAATTTTTGTATAGGTAGCTTTGTTTTTGGTAAAAGTTAAGAGGAATTTGTTTTTAAATGTTTTTGATTTCCATTGTGCCCTAGCTTTAGCTTTTTGATTGAGCTCTCCATTTCATCTCCCAATTCCTCCTTCAAATCACTAAAATCTTCTCCAAAATTCCCAATTCAATTCTTCAACCGGCAATCTTAATCCCGTCAGAAAAGCTTTGTTCAGATCGGATGGAAAACACCGACAATAATGCCCTCAGTATCCTTTCACGGGAGAAGCTCGACCAGGTCGCCGCCTGGGTTGCGGCTACCATGTCTTCCGCTTTTTTCTCCTCCTTAGAACGATTCTCCTGTGTCAACGTTGCCACCAATGACCTTGACGACGACGACGACGACGACGACCTTCTCTTGTCCACTCAACCGCTCTCCGATCAAATTCTACCTCCTGACCAACATGACGGGTTTGTCGATCTTCCTGTGTGATCAATCATCCTAATTTATAGATCTAATGTGCATTTCTTTTCTTTATTAATTATGTATTTGTCTTTCTTTTTTTTTTTTCGAATCTTCTTTTTTTCCGTTATTGTTGGTGTTGTTTTGAATTTTTCCTTGTATGTGTTTATGATGATACAATGGTAATGTGATAGCCTTCTATGCTGCCCTAACGACGGGTTATTTCGATTTTGATTTTGATTTGTAATCATAATCGATGTTGATTTGTTTATACGTGTTGTTCTGTGTGCATTTTCTTCATTTACTCGGATACTATTAGCTCAATTCACAAATGTGATAGCCTTCTATACGTGTTGTCCTGTGTGCATTTTCTTCATTTGAGAATATTATTTAGCTCAATTCACAAATTTGTTGAATGCTTCGGTTGGAGTTGAATCTACATGCTCTATCTAAATATGAACCAATATAAGATTGATGCTTTTCGATGGAAACAAAATTTTGCAAACTGAGAGCCAACTTGAACAAAACTCAACTAGTCATGACCGAGAACAATATTAGAATTTTGGCCCGCCATTGTCATTTTCATTTAACTGGGGAGGGTTTTTGAGTTGTTAGTATATGATACCTTAGTCCACTTTTCTTCTGTTGAAGTTTGTTAAAACTAGTATAGCTCATACAAGTTTTCCTATGGAATGGAGTCGAAGGATTGTAACGCCTGTTATAACCAATGATCGTTTGAAGCTTTGTTAGGTAATTGTTGAACTTGATGTAGTCTGTTGTGAATTTCTCTGTGCTTTTTCTCATTTTCGCATCTCTTTTGCAGTTATAGGATTTGTGTGCTTCTATTTGTTCTGGTCTATATCCTTATAATTTGTTTAGAAACATCAGCAAAATTTGAGCTTTGCTTTTTAGTTTTTAGTGCTTAGGTTGAAGATATGCCATTATACCACAAATCTAGAAATAACTGGACTATCAATGCCTCCATCCTAGCCATATAAACATTGCCTGCTCCAAACCTTAGACTAATTTCATTTGCTTCCAAGTCCTTCTAATTCTTCTATCACCATAATCCAAAACTAATTGAAAAAATTTGAGCAAAGTCGAGCATGGCTCGAGGTTCAATCTCATACCTGTGGTTGTACTAGAAGAATTCGAAGGAATTTGAAATTAAGTTTTCAATGACAAGGTTTACATATGGTGGATGAAAGTGACTCTCTTAGTATTGAGTGAGCGTATGAAAGTTGTTAAAAAACCCGATTCTTTTGTTTCAAATAGAAGTGAGTCTCCAGACCTTGAAACATTAGGTCCACGTCAGATTTCGCACAGAATCTTTGTTAAAATAGAAGACAACACTTCTCTAGAAGTTTCTTGAAGAATCTAAGCAGATGTATGCATATTAGTTCGTTCTAGAATTCTTTTGTAGATTGTAAATAAGTATCCCAGCAAAAACTAGAAAGACTCTAGAAATATTTTGGTGTTTACTTAATCTTAATCTTTGAGGAAATTTAGAGAATTCCTTTAGATGTTAATGCTAACCATACAGAGATATGCAGTTAGCCCAATATCGAATCAAATGCCTCATTTTCCCTTAACCTTCTATGTGGCCCTCTAATGTAACTCAAACTCTATGAAAGACCCATTATTTAATAATTATTTTAATATGCTAATGCTGATGCTATTGTCTTTTTTTTACTTCTTTCGTAAACCATTTAATTTCATTTATACATGTCCATCTCACTTTGTCTATTTTCGGTATCAATTATTATCTAAACTCCTTTGAACTTATATCAATTTTAAAAGGTTGACAGACTTCAAAAACTGTTTATGAATTATTCTCAATGTATACAAATTTCACTTCACCTTGTACTATCAATTTGATGGATGTAATTGCTGGTTCACTTGGTGATTAAGAAACGTGTGTTAAATTATTCGGTGGTACAACATTGATAAAGTTTTAATGCTACCTATAGAGAGAGATGCAGTTGGCCCAATATTGATTCAAATTTTCATTCTTGGCCCATTGTTCCTTCAACTCCCATGTGAGCTTTCTGGTACAAACCAGTACAAACCGAGCAGTGAGATTTGAACCTTTCACCTTCAGAGGAGGATGGAAGGATTTAGGATAGAAGATTATGTTAATCACTGCTAAGCTATATGTGATTTATTTTGTTATACATGTAATCGATAGTTTGAGTATAACTTAGTTGAAAATACAAAATAACCATAATCATCAAAAGTTGATGGTTCGATCTTCACTCCTACAATCGTTAAACTGAAAAATAATCAATTTGTAGTTGTTCATGCCAATAGAAACACTGACTTTTATAAACTCATATTTTATATATATAGATGACTTTTTCATTCTACTTTCTTTGCTCATTTGTCAATTACTCTAATGACTTAGGCGTGTTGGCTGTTACTTTGTACTATAAAAATGTTGGCTTTTCTACAATATTGAATATTAATTGTTTGAACTTATAATGTCTAAAGCAAAGATGACAAGGTTTCTTTTTTACAATATATATTGATGAGCTAACATTACAAACTTTCATTATATTTCAAGAAAACTTTATCTTAGTTTCTATCAGAATAATTCAAAATAAAAATTTATTTCTCGATCTCTATCCTTTTTTTAAACTTTGTACGAGTAAATTTAATATCTATTAAAATTATATAAATTATAATTAGATATTTGACTAAAACTAAATAAATTTGATTACATTTGATGGAACAAGGTGGAATGAGTGATGTCTTCAAAATGGGTTAATTTTAAAATAAAACAAAAGAAATCATGTATAAAATTATATATAGAAAAAAGAAAAATACCAAAACCGTATTTAGTATTTTTTCACTTACTAATTAATTGATTTAGTTACTCTAACCAACTATTCACATAGCTTTTAAAACAAGTTAAATAACATTTTTCTTGAAAAAAAAAATGGCTAACGAAAGTAAATATTTTGTAAAATACATTTATTATTTAGAGAAACAATTGTATAAAGTAATCTGGGATGAAATAATTAATTAAAACAATATCCTAATACATCCCAAGTTGACCTATGAAATATACTATATTTTATGTTTCAATGAAAAATAATTCAGTGAATATAATTAGAGAGAGAGAGAGAGAGAGAGAGAGAGAGAGAATAATAGAAACAAGAATGTTGACGTGGAAGCCAGGTAATATTTGTAGCTTTGTTTTCAGCCACGTACTCAACTTGAACTATATTGTTTAATGAACAAATTTAATAGAAAAGGCGTGGGACCACCGAAAAGGATTTTCTGAGTTGGAAACACAATAAGATTACGTGGCGGTGAGTCATTCCACTATTGGAACCGCACGAACCACACCCC
This sequence comes from Cucumis melo, assembly GCF_025177605.1. NCBI lineage: Eukaryota > Viridiplantae > Streptophyta > Magnoliopsida > Cucurbitales > Cucurbitaceae > Cucumis > Cucumis melo. Next base: position 23,982,172 of record NC_066865.1, read on the forward strand.
TCATTCTTTGTGTGTCCATTCATTTCTTTTCTTAGCTCAAATGAGTTATAAAGATTTCACGTGTCTAAACAGTACAATACACCACCCCTCGTTATTTGATACTCATGTGATACACTATAGTGTAAAAAGTATATTAAATTGGGAATAAGATTATGTTCTCTGGTGAAGGGTAAAATGTAGAGATAAAATGGGGAAGATTATTGATTTTTGATGTTACCCTTCTCTAATTAGTGTTACATTACATACTTTCTTAATTGCGTTTTAGATTAAATATTGATCATAATGTTTGGTTTTGTAGGTAAGACACAACACAAAATACTTCATCTTCTTTCTCCCTTCCTGCTATTTGTCTGGTTCCATCAAATTTGAGCAAAATATTTTTCCTAAACTGTATTCGACGATACTTGAAAGAACTAAATGACAACTTTTAGTGATTATATTATTCTATACGATAACTTACACAAACTATTTGTTTCTTGTGGTGATATATTAGGCACGAAGCAAGTTAGGCAGAATAGCAACTCAGACTCTTATCGTCCATAAATTTTGTGGGTAATGATTTTATCTTTTGGGCTCTATGGCAAAAAATTTTTAAGAAAGGTTGTTGTGCCAAAAATCTCGAGAATGAATGACTTGTATGTGAGCTTCTAAATTGTGGTTGTTGTGCTAGTAGAATCTTTGCTCGCACTCGCACATCGTTATTAAGCATGTCTATTTAACCTAAGTTTGGCCCAATATTGAATCAAATTGTCAATCATGTTCGACCAATAGTTCTTTCGGCTCTTATATATGTGGACCACAACCAATCTCATGTGGGAAAAATGTGATCTTTTGGTACATACTATAGTTGATTGAAACAAGTCTCTTCATGATCTAAAATATCTATTGTAGTTGAGGAGTTAATTAAAGGCTATTGTTTCTTGCTCGATCATTGTGAAGCTTGATAGCCTAACTACGATATGATTACGGGCGGAAGAGGAAATCAATCTAACTATGGTTAAATCTTTTGTGGAGGAGATTCTAGGCGGATATCAAACACAAATCGTTTCAAAAATCATGTGGCGAAATATTATATACGTTAAGAAGTTACAAATTAAAATTCATGTAATTATGCGGTCATGTTAAAGATTTTGAATGTATTTATGTGATTTCATTCTATTTTCTTGTTATTTATCTTATTAACTTAGCTTGTTAGTTAATTATAATTTTGAGTTATTTCTAGTTTCTATACAATAAACAGTTTGATCCTATAATAATGTCCAAAAATAAGAAGAGGGATAATGTATTTTTTTAGAATATGAATAGATAGTTTCTTCTTCTTCTCCATTAGGTTCAAGAAAACTTTCCCATAATTTCTATTTTATCTATAATATTTCTTAATTCCTTATCTTTTCCTTATTCACTATAAAATTTCTAAAATAACATTTTTCTTTTTCTTTTCGATCCTTAATTTTCAATCCATGTACTTCAAATACAATTTAGTATTTACTGTTAATTTATTATCGATTTTTTGTTAAAGACATATTATCTATTGATAAGGTAATTCACATATTCTATTTTTTTAAAAGAAAACTAATAATATTACTATCTAACCAATTTTAATAAAAAAATAATTTGAATAGACTAAATTTAAAAAGTATTGAAAGTATATGACGAAAATCAGACGAACGCTCAAAGCATAAGAATAAACCTATACAAAAATCTAACTTTATTTATAAAAATACTAACATTTTGAATTCAAAGTCCGAAAATTAAAAAAGAAAATGTAAACTTAGTGATAAAATAGAATAATTCATTGACAACAATATCATAAATAAATAATACAACCGAAGTTGACCTATCAAATATATTTCAATTTCAATAATAAATAATTTAGTTTATAATATAATTTTTTTAAAAAAAAAGAAAAGAAAAGAAAAGAAAAGAAAAGAACAAGAATGTCGACGTGGAAGTTACATTTGTAAGCATGACTCTCAGCCACGTACTCTCAACTTGAAGTCTTCAGCCAATAACAAAAGTTAAAATAATAGACGTGGGACCCACCAAAGGTTTCTGAGTTGGATACAGCACGGATTACGTGTCGGTGGATAATTGGGTAGTGGCAAATGGAATGAATCTGACGTCATCAGACAGTTGTAATCGTAGAAAGCACCGATCTTTGAGGAAGCCATTGTACTTAAAAAATTTAGAAAAAAAGCAGCACATAACATCTTTTTTGCATATTGCAAATATAACAAGTAATTAGATATATCAGACCAGCACATAACATCTTTTTTGCATATTGCAAATATAACAAGTAATTAGATATATCAGACGATCATCAAAGAACTATCCATTTTTAAATTTATTACTTTTTCAATTTAGAAAATGCAATGATATGAGTCCCATTATCATAATTTTTATTTTATTTTATTTTATTTTGTTATTTTTACAAATGTCTCTAAAAAACCTGTCTTTTGAATTAAAAATCTTTAAATTTTGGAATTGAGGTCGAAAATTTGAAACGATGTGACAGTGACCCACGATAGGTACACCAAATAGTTCTTGTAATTTAATCAAATCTTTACTAATAGTCCCAAATTTGATTAATTAATTCTAATTGCAAATGACATGGATACTAACTCTCCCAAATAATTTAGTAAATATGATCTATCTAAATTTAAGATATAATTAAATAAAATAAAGAATTGATATTCAAATCTTCAATACAATGAGGTGTCAATAATTTCTATTCCTACGTTAAGCAGTAAGTTTGAATCAAATAGTATAAAAACATATTAAAATTTTATTATAATTTAAAAGCACTTTGTATAACTAAGCCTATTAAGAAAACCAAGATAGATTTGTTTTGAAATATTAAATGTTAATGTAGTAGTCGATGTGAAGTTAGGACAAAAGTGTGCCATGTGTCATACTCACTATTCATGGATGTCCAAAATACACTTTTTTTTTTCTATATATAATGTTGATGTTCATGTATCCAACACTATAGTTGTCTAAACTTTATTTTATTTTATTTGTATGTTTGATATAATTTATAATGGATAACTAATAAAATATAATATTTGGGAAGATCAAAATTCAAAGCTAAAAGAAAAAGAAAAAGAGAAAGTAAAACGGTGTGTTGGCAAAATTTGGTGGAGTTGACAAATAATATTAAGATTAGGAGTTTGGGTATGACACGACACTCTTCTATATGTAAATAATTATATATACTTTGCTACATCTCACTTTTGATAACTTCTGAATCAATTATTGTTAGATTCTTGTATGATAGACTTTGATATTTTTTAGATTATATTAATAATAGACATTGATATTTTATCTTGAAGAATAAAGAACGAAAATTTTCTATTTTGAGATATGAATGTTTGAACTTTCGATCTTAAAGCACGAAAGAGATATTAATTATCGTTGCTATGAAATTAACATTATATTAAGCAATACAAAACATGTGTAAAGACCAATACAAAGATACGTATAGTTCATTGACAAACAATGTGTTGGTTAAGGCAACGGGTAAAGGGAGAACAATTTTATTAAAGAGATTTTTTTTTTCTTTCCAGATTAAAGTGTTTATATATTGCACGATCCCAAGATTAAAATCGTATATCATAAATGATTATATGTGCTCAATTATGAAAACCAGAAGAGCTAGGTTGCTAGGGTTATTCGTTACGTCGCGTATTAAATTCAAGGCATTCTAACGACCACACTTTTGTTCATTTTAGTTTTTACTTTTATTCTTTTTAATATAATAAGAGATATGGAGAGTGGAAATCAAATTCGAGTGACTTACTTGTTTGATGGTCTACACATATTATATATTATTAGTTAAGTTTATAATTATGGAGGAAGTTGATGAAAGTTTTAATAAATTCTCCAATCTTGCTTACAATTGAAATAAAGTTGTTTCTTTTTCAATATTATCTTAACCTTGAAGTGATTGTATTGTCAAGTAAATTCGAGTTTAGTAGCAAATTTTTTATTATGAACTAAAACTATAAATAGACAATATGTTAACACTTCACATTGGGGTGTCTTTTTCTTTTTTATATAGTAGAGAGGAATCATCTTTTCAAAATAAGAAATAGAGATGAAAACGGTGGAGCTTGTACTAATCGATAATAATTAACTTTTCTTAGTGATGAAAGTTATCAAATTTGTCACTATAATATAAAAATGTTAAACTCTTAAAGAAAAATTATTCTAAAGCTCTAAAATAAGTTTTTAAAAATACTCGATCGAGTTTTTTTTTAAACATTAGTAAAGATAGATAAACAAAGTTACAAATTAATGCATGAGACTGACATTGTGAGCTTAATTTTTAAAAAGTAAAAGAAGTTAAATAATTGTTAAACTAAGATGAGTGTTTTTTTTAGAATCTATATATGTTTGAACAAATTTATCCAAGCTTTTTACAAAATTAAGTATAATTAGTTCACAAATTAACCACAGAATCAATCCATCGAATTCAATAATAGAAACAAACTATCCATAACGTCGATTCTTTTTTTTTTTTAATTGTTGGGTCGGGAAACTAGCTCGCATATGTCCCTAGCACTCCTTTATTCTATACTCGTCTGGTCCAAACACATTGTTGGGGCAAACTTTCGTTGAATACACTTTGATGTCTATATCAGTACATGGAATATTTAGCTCTAAACATAGCGAAGATAATTGCTTATCTCTTGAAGTTGTTGATAATAAAGCTATTCATAGTTAAGATGACTCATCCTCTAACTCTTGCTTAAGGATATGTGCAATATCAACGAAATAAAAAATGGTTGTGACCCTTGAGGTTACAGAGTACTTGTTGCGAGCTCGACTCTGTCTTTTTTTTTTTTTTTTTTCTTCACAAGCTCAGCCTATCGACCTATAATTTTAGGGTTTGGCTTTTCCTTTTTTGGGATCTTTTGGAAAACACAAACTCTAATACATACTTTAAAATATACTCATAGGTTTTGGCATTGTCTTGGGTAGCCTAAGCCTCACCATCTTTATTTATTTATTCATTTATTTTTATCATACTCATGTTTTATAATTTATTGATAGCAAATAAAAATGCATTTTTATATGAATTTTCACCAAAAAAAAGAAAAATTGAAGATGAAAATTGCAAACACTTCTTCAAGTTTAAAGTTATTAATTAAGATTATGCAAATATATATACTTGGATTAATTTTTGCAAATTGGATAAAATTAAAAGTTGATATATTTCCCCATTTTTTTTTAATTAGTTCATTAATCTCCTATAAGTTAGAATAGACATGAAAATAGTTGTTTTTTCTTCTTCCAAACAAAAGGTTCTAAATTTTTCTTTTTATATACACAATTTTAAAGCAATGTATAAAAGTGATACCCCTTTCTTCCTTTACACAAATTGGCAACCTCTAGTCCCTTTCATCCCTCCATATATGACACATGAAAAAATGCATTCCATATGTTTTTAATTTCCTTTGTGCCAAAATTTGGTTTTCTTTCAACTAATTAACATAAAGTTTGGTATATTTTGACATTTAAGATTCTTTTTAGGTTGGAAGTATATTAAACAAAGGAAATAAAAGATGCTTTTAGTGACTATATATTATTTTATATGATAAATTACTCAAATCGTAGATTTTTCTTGTTTGTGTATCAGACACCAAAGCAAGTTAGGTAGAATAGCATCTCAGACCCTTAAAAAAATTGTTTGGAATGACTTGGACTTTTAGACTATAGTAAAATAGCTTTTAAAGATATGTTGTTGTCTCGCAGTGGAAGATTTTGATTTGATGGCAAGGATTTATGTAAAAATATCCTTGAACTAAAAACTCTTTAAAATTTGGGCATTGAAAAAATGTGGTAGCGATTTAGAATAGTTAGTAATTTGATTTTTTTTTCTAGGTTACAACGCCACACAGTTCACGTGACATCTAACTTTTGTTCTCGGTTACAACACCACTCAATTCTAGCTTGGTCCCAAGTTTCATTAAAAATGTTAAGTCGGTGGTTGGAGAAGTTGAGCTTGTTTAGTCGTGGAGCCTACACAATGTCAAGAATTAACCAATCGTAGAATTGATATCAATAAATTGTGGGACTCATAATGATTTAAAAATTCTTGGACCACATGAGGAGTACGTCTATAACATACTCGTTCTAATTTCTTTTATTGTACATTGATTTGAGCATAAATTAATTAAATTATTTTTTAGAGACATTTTCAAAAATAATAAAATATTAAAACTATTTACAAAATATAACAAAATTCATCCAACTTCCTAAAGTTTATGTAATTTTCTTTTTGCTATAATTTGTAAATAATTTAATTTTCTTTTCTATCTACAACTATTTTTCATTTTTAGATAAATTATTAAAAATATAATAATTAACAAAATATTTACATTTCATAAAGAATAAGTATAATAAATTTTGTTTTTAGTAGTTTTATTTTATAAAATGTAAATAGTTTGTCAAGTTTTTTTATTTTAAAAAAAAACACTTGTTTCTTCCTTTTCTTTATTATTATATTTCCACTTCTTATATATATATATATATATTTTTATTTTCTAACTAAGTTTATTTCTATTTAAAAATTTAAAATTAAAGTTAGGGTTAATTCTGTTCTAAAAAAGGTTTTAGATTTGATTTTTTTAACCTAATCTTTTTTCAATCCACACTTTTTTTTTCAATTTCAATTTGGAACTAGGATAGTACTTTATTATTAAATTTAATTATTTTCCTTATCAATTATTTTTTAACATTTAAACTTTGAATATGATTGTTTAGAAGGTAAGTTATACATTTGATCCTTGGAGTTTGAAATTGATGTCCATTTGATCTTCAAGGACACCTACTTTTCGCTGTTTGAAGTTTTGAGTTGATGTTAACAACAAAATCTTGGCTCAATTAGCATTCGAACCTAAACTCTAAACCCTAAACCCTAAACCCTAAATAAAGGTTTTGAATTGATGTCAATTCTTTTTTTTTTTTTTTTAATTTTTGTTTTTATATGTTTGTTATCTTCTAGATTTTGTTATGGTTAATCGACTTATAAAAAATGATGTTCTACGATTTAATAATTGAGATCATTTAGAACTATTTTCTAAACCTTAATGCACTTTTATAATATCATAGTCAAATAGACATCGATACTAAACTCTTTACATTTTAAAGCGTAAAGTTAAAAAAAATTAAAAAAATAATTGAATTTAAGAAACAAAATATTATTAATTTTTGCTTAAATCAATGTAGAATGCAGTGAAAGCAAATACAAATTTAATAAAAAATTAGAATGAGAATGTTAAATATAGACCTACTCAGATAAGAACAAAAACTCTTTCAAAACCAACCCTTTTTTTTCTAAATTTTTCTTAAAAAGCACCCCTCCCTTAGCTTCCAATTAAACCCCAAGTTTTGATATAATTTATGTAATAAATTTTACTAGTTTTTCTTCTAATGGACAATTCCAAAGCAACCAAATGTCACCTTTGAATCCCTTCTTCCACATACGTCCTCGTATATATTTGACACACGAAAAAATCATTCAATAGGTGTTCTTCCGCACACGTCTAGAGTACGAGTCCTTCTTCTATATCTCTAATTGTACCAAAGAAGACAATTTTTTAGTAATTTTATTAGTTTTTATGATGACTTGCATAAACCACATATATTCTCTTTGTGGTATATTAAACATGAAAACAAGTTAGGTAGAATAATACCTTTAGATTTTTTATCGTTCATGAAAAGTGATGGGAATGTCTTTGGCTTCTAGTCCATAGCGAAAAGCTTTTAAGACAACTTATCCCACATAGGAAGATTTTTATTTGCTAAAAGGACTGTTTATTGTGGTTGTAAGAAAATGTTTCCCATGCTACACTCATACATGTAAAAGGATTAAGTTCTCTTCAACTTTTTACCAAATCTTTTCTTTAACTTTACGTTCTTAGGGGTGTTTTTTCTTTTTCTTTTTCGTTTTTTTTTCCATCAAATTATTGGTTGATGATATTGCATTAACTTCATTAAGAGCAATCGACGTGAGACAATTAACATCAAAGTCGTGTCTATATAAATATTATTTTCGAAAAATGGGATAAGTGACATACGTACTTACACTGCATGATGGAAGACTCACACATATGCTCTCTTCATGTATTACTTCAATCGTTTTATGAAATAAAAAAGAAAATTAGTAAACAATAAATAAAATAATAATTGGGAAATTTTGAATTCGGACTTAAAGAAGAAAATATTGTAATGGCTTTGACCAATATTGTTGTTTTAGAATAAATAAACAAATAGTAATATTAGAAGTTGGTCGTGACACGACATTCATCTGTATTTAAGTTATTATTAACCATCTTTTTAGGAAAATTGTAAAAATAGAAAATTCAACTAAATATTTATACTTTAAGAAAAAAATCAAATATAATGAATTTTGTTATAAAGTGTAAATAATTTCTCAAGTAAACACTCGATCTAATATTTTTAACCTAATTATTCATATTCTATCTTTTTTTCTTATATGGTAAATTCTGCCTTTATTGGTTATCATAATTTAACCTATAAGTTATATTATTTTAATTATGCAATCGATCATTTTACTTTTAGTTCTTTTAGGAAACTTTTATTTATTATTTATGTAATAGAAAATAAATCAACACTAAAGCATTGAGGTGTCCATTTTTATAGTAAAGAATCAATCCTTACTAAGGAATAGATATATATAGATGACAACAAAAAAGGCTTTCTCTTCATTATTTAAGTTAAAAATACTTAAAAAGTCATCAACCTTCTTCCTATCCTTAATTTCCACTTTTTAAATTATTAATCGAATTATTTCTAAGACCATAAAATTGTTGAATTAAATTTTATTCATAATATGTCCGACTTATTTTATATATCACTTAATATTTATTATATAGACCCGACTTGTTTTTTTATATAATATTATGTTTAGTAATGAAACGTGAAATTTTTATATATTTTGTAAATATTTTAGTTTATCTTACTATATTTAAATATATTTTATTAATTTCATAAAAAATATTTCATAACTATTTTATTTTGGATTTGTGTTTCTAAAATGAATTAATTTTATGTTTCTTTTCAAAGTTTAGTCAATTAGTAGACATAAAATTGAAAAATTCAGAAATCATAATTAAAAAGGAAATTGTCATAGCAAAAAATAATAATAAATAAATAAATTCTCATTTTTAATTTTATGCTTTTAAAATTGAAGAGGATTTTTTTTCTATTATTTAATTATGAGTTGTCATATTTCCTAAAGAAACTTGAAAAAGGAAAACTACTTTGAATAGGTACTATAATAAATTAATACTCTTAAAACTTTAATTAAATTATTAATCATATCGATTTAAACTCTAGGTTTTTTTTCCTTTTCCTTTTTTTTAAATAAAATATATGAATTTTATCTCCTCAAATTTTTGTCTAAAATTAAAATTTTGAGTGAATCTGAATAAAAATTAATATTTTATAGAAATTAATAAATAGATAGATGTTGGTGGGGAAAATTGTTATATTTATTTAAATGAAGTTATAAGATAATGCTTAGTCAACAACAATGCTTTAAGCTTATCTACAAAGTGGATAACTTCCTCTACCTCCAACTTGCCTTCTTCTACCTTTTCAACCACACAATCTTTGACCCCTTTTTAATCAGTTTACTTCCATCCTAAATTTCATTTCCAAATATATTAACTTTTTTAGCTATATCCATATTTTTATTATCGATTATAGTGTAATGATAAACATGTTAACTTGTTTTAAAAGTTAGAAAATGTTTATTTTTTATTTATTGATGACAAAATTTATCGACATTTTTCATAAAATTAAGATGTCGATTGTTTTGTTGCCGTTGATACTCTCCTTTATCGTGATCGTTTTAAATTTTGTAAAAATGGGTTTGATGAACAATTTGAAAACAAAAAAAAAATTGAGTTTATTACTTGCAATAGTAATTTTCTTTTAAGGAACTTCAAACACTATATGTATTAATGCAATTGTTATCTTTTAATATAATTTTACATTTTGAAATCTCAAAGTCAAAATCAACTACACTTAATTAAACATAAAATCTATGTCTTAACAATTTTCAAAAGTAATATTAAAACATAATATTTAGATTTTTTAAAAAAATTGTATTATTCTCTCTCTCTCTCTGCTTAAATGTATATATAAATAGTAGAAATAATACTTATAAGCTAATTTTCAAAAATGAAATGGATAATATATTTAATCTTTTATTTTTTTGAACAAAACCAAAATAAAACTGAAAATTTCAAAGTAGTGCTTTTAAAATTCAAATTTTTAACTGAAAAAACTAATAAATTAATTATGAAACTGAGTATATGAATGGGTAAAGAAAAGAAAAGAAAAAACATAATTTTTGGTGGTCAAAGTAAGTTTTAATTTTTAATGAATTTAGGTGAAGATACCGAATCCAAAGTTTAAATTCTATTTTGCTTCTTTGTTTTTCAAATAATGAATCTTAAATTAATGTTTTGAATTAATATATAAATTATTTTCAACACTCAATTTTTTTCCCCTATGATATCATCAAACAATCTAGCTACCACTAAACTTTATTAAGTTGAATCAATATTGAACAATGTTTCGATTGACTCTAAAAATGCTTCGTTATCTAAAAATAACATGCCTTATTGTGAGTTTGCTAGAATTCAATTTAGTCATTTTTGGACGCTAATAACGCATTTTCTCTCATCTATATATGTTAGTGTAGATCAAATGTATTTTATATACTAACAAACAGTATATTTATAAGAATGTTGTTTCATATCGGTTATAAAAATTAGTTATTTAGGTCATAAAAATATATTTACTTTGACCAACGTTGAAAGAATAAGTATATATGTATAGTATCATACGTAACATTAGTCAAAGGTTGAAAGAATAAGTAGACATGGATAGTATCATAAGTAACATTGGTTAAAAAACACATTTTTCAATTTTTATTCTCTTGAAAGTGTATCGTTTATAACCTTAAATTCTTAAAGTTCTAAGTTTGTTTCATTTGTATACTTTAAATGAATCTTAGATTTAGTTTTTATGTTAATTTGTCAATTTTTTATATAAAAAAGAATATATTTTTTTATTTATAAATTTTTGAATATTTCATTAGATAAAAATTGTAATTTGTGGTCAAACCAATAAGAACATAGCTCGATTGACGAACAAAAAAAACAGATCTTATATCGATAATTGATATGATCGAGGTTTGATCCGACGTTGAGTAAATTATATATGAGGATAAAAAGTTGTATTTTAACCTAAAGAAAGAAACCAAACTCCAAATTGAATTCTAAAATCAATCAAATTGGAAAAAAGAACCTCCAAAAAGCATCTGAAAAAGACTTGAATCCAAACAGCTCCTCTCTTGTTAGTTTATTATCGTCTCTCAATTTTCTTTTACAATTTTTTAGAAGAAGACAGAGAAGTTTCCAAGAAAAAGTAAACAATTTGGCAATTGGGCAGAACCCATTGGACACAAATTCAAACCAAACCAAACCCCCTCTGTTGTTCTTTCTCTTCTTCAAGCAAAAAATTTCCATTTACCCATGTTCTTCTTCATTCGTACTCTTTGAAACAAAAAGTTTCCCACATCAATCCTAGTCATCACCTTCTTCCTCGCCTCAAATCCCTCTCTCTCTCCTACTTTGCATTCTGTCACCACCACTTCACCTCCCCCGCATTTTCTTCCCCCATAAATATGCCTGTCCTTCACCCCCATCTTCCTCCCATTCGTTTTTCATCATTAACCCTTTTCCATTTCTTACTCATCATGCCATTACTCCGTCCCGCCGCCGCCTCGTTGCCGGAAGTTTTTTCCCCACGACTCGCCGATAAGGGCCCTGTTATACCGGTACCCAATCTCGTTAAGTTTCTTGAGCGTCTTCAGGTTGTGGCTCTGAACTCGTTTGGGAAATTGGATTTTGATCTTAAATATTATGTTGATTTGTCTCTGAAATTCGATTTGAATTCTACCCAAATCGCTTTTGATGCCCTTGAACGATCCTCCAATGGCTCTGTTTCCGTTGAGAATTTGAGGACATTCATTTCGAACTATTTCCATAGTGCCGGTACCGACTTGGTTTACTCTAATCCGGTCGATTTTAACCCTCAGCCTGATGGGTTTTTGCCTAAAGTTGAGAATGTGGAGGTTAGAACTTGGGCTTTAGATATTCATAATTTTTGGAAGAATCTTAGCCGTAGAGTCTCTGATGATCTCATTCATCATCCTGATACCCACACTTTGCTGCCGTTGCCGGAGCCTGTTGTCGTTCCGGGATCCAGATTCCGGGAAATATACTATTGGGATTCTTATTGGATTATCAGGTACCCTGACAAGACTTGATGACTCATTGTTTTTCCAAGAAAGCTGTTCTTATCTCTGTCTAACCTTTTTTTCTTTGGCCATTTCACCCCTTTTTTTATTTTGTGAAGAAACGGTTTTTAGCTTGAATTGTTTTTATTAAAAAAAAAAGGGGGAAGCCTGACTGTAGAATGAAAATGATAATATATTTAATTTTCTTGAGATATGACAAACTAAGTGGGGTTGTTCCCTGATTTGTTATTCTTGGCACTGTTCTGATTAATAGTGTTTTTTTTTTTCTTTTTATATTTCTATGCAGAGGTTTGTTAGCTAGTAAAATGTATGATACTGCTAAGGGAATTGTTATTAATCTCATTTCGATGATCGATGAATTTGGCCATGTTCTTAATGGTGCCAGATCTTATTACACTAACAGAAGGTAAACAAATCATCTTTTGGACTGTTTTGCAATTAACTTGATTATGAATACAGTTTGAACTGTTAATCAAACTTTGTATTGCATTTTGCAGTCAGCCTCCCCTTTTGAGTTCCATGGTTTATGACATATACCTTAGGACTGGGGATTTAGAGTTTGTGAGAAATTCACTCCCAGCTTTAATCAAAGAGCACAAGTTTTGGAATTCAGGTACAGCCAGACACCGATGTTGCTTACTCGATCGAAAGATTTAGTCTTCGTAAGATTGTAATGTAGTTTTCTTCTGTTGGTTTTAGGATTCCATTCAGTTACTGTCCAAAATGGAAATGGAAATCACTCTTTGTCTAGGTACTATGCAATGTGGAACGAACCGAGGCCGGAATCTTCGCTGGTGGTGCGTTTTCTTCTTTGATCCCATTTACCTGCCTGTGAAATAATAGTATGCAACGTTGTGTTTGATTCTATGATTTACTATTGACAGGATGAGAAACTTGCCTCGAAGTTTGCGAATAACTATGAAAAAAAGCATCTATACCGTGAAATCGCATCAGCAGCCGAATCCGGTTGGGATTTCAGTTCAAGATGGATGAGGTACAACATTTTGCGATCTCAGATCTTAAATATATTTGCTGAGCTAAGAGCCTGATTCGTTTTTAAAGTATTACAACAATGAAGTTTTTAATGCTTTTGAGTTTGCTTCTTAAAGGGATTCGACAGACTTATCAACTTTGGCTACAACTTCAATCTTGCCAGTTGATCTCAATGTATTCATACTCAAGGTATGGCTTGGATGAGTTCTTCGAAAATCTCGATGTTTCTTTTTATTGCCATTATTACAACTGATGTGTATGCTCTGATTCAGATGGAACTTGACATTTCCAATTTGGCAAGAGCCGTTGGAGATTACTGCACGGCAGAACACTTTTTTGAGGCCTCTCTAGTTAGAAAGAAGACAATCAACTCTATTTTTTGGAATTCAGAGAAGGGACAATGGCTTGATTACTGGCTTGATAACGGCTCATACAAGGTAAAATACTCTACACAGTTCTGAAAATTTCTCACCTTTTGAATGTTTTCTTTTAGCAGTTAAGTTGATCGAAACTTTTGATGCTTTCAGGGTGCTCATTCATGGAATGCTCGAAACCAGAACCAGAACATATACGCTTCAAACTTCATTCCCTTGTGGATCGAATCATTTTACTCCGGTTTGTAACTAATTCCCTCTTGATCATTAGCATTTTTTATGCCTAATTTCTTTGAAAGTTTAGATTAGGAATGGTAAGATTAATTTAAATCGTCTGTTTTATTTTATATGCAGATAGCAGACAAATGAAGAAAGTTTTGAAAAGTTTACGGAACTCAGGCTTGTTGTGCAATGCTGGGATTGCAACTTCAGTGATTAATTCGGGGGAACAGTGGTTAGTAGTACTGGCACTTGTCTTTTTCTTTCTTCTGAATCTCTTTGTTTGATGTTCATACTGAAACCTTCTGTAAAACAAAAGGGATTTCCCAAACGGTTGGGCGCCAATCCAACACATGATCGTCGAGGGACTGGCAAGATCCGAATTGCCAGAAGCAAAGGCATTGGCCGCGGACATCGCCGCCAGATGGCTTCGAACTAACTATGTAGCTTACAAGCACACGGGATTTATGCATGAGAAGTATGATGTCCAAAAGTGTGGAGACTTTGGTGGAGGAGGTGAATACGTCCCTCAGGTATGTGAATCAACTAACTTTTCTTGTTTTTGCCTCGTTTAATAAACATTTGGCTTTTGAAAATTAATTTTTGAAACACTACTTTCACGATTATGAAAAGAGAAGACAAACAAAAAACAAAATTATTTTCAAATGAAACTTCAACTCAACGAAAGTTTTTGTTTATTGATTACTTAATCTGTTTCTGCTTGGTGTTTGTATTTGAATGTAGACTGGCTTTGGATGGTCAAATGGAGTTGTTTTGGCATTTCTTGAAGAGTTTGGATGGCCAAAAGATCAAAAGATAGACTGCTATTTACCTTCTTAAACACGACAAGATTCACCATTCTTCTCTTGGGATTAGAGGATATAATATTCTTTAGGTTCTTCACTCTTAGTTCATCTTAAAAGGGATGACTGTAAATTCTACAAATCATATTTTGTTTCTTAAAATTAGTTTTAAACCTCTATGGTTTGCGCATATCGTCATATCATTCTGTTAGTCTCAAGGGTCTTCATTAACAGATGATGCAAATCATAAGAGTGTTTAGAGTTAGTTTTCAACGATGAATATTGTTTGTATGATTTGTAATTGTCCCTACAAATTAAAGAGAAGAGTCCCTTAATTGGAGGGTGTTACTTCTGTATATATTAGGTTTTAGGAACTAGAAAATATTAGATCGCAATAAATGTAAAAGCCTTTTCTCTAAATATTTGCCTTATCAATCAATATGAGTATGATTTAACAACCATCTTTCTTTTAATTTTCTGACTAATAAAACTTCAGTTGTGCATAATACATTTGTGAATTTAAAAAATTAAATAATTTAAGATATTGAATTTATAATTTTAAATTTTTATGAATCAACCAAACTCATATTAAATTATAACTGATAATGAACAAATGCTATAAATGAAAACTATTGATTAGAAATAACCAAAAACACTAATTAACAATAAACTCTAATTTTGTGGTGCTCATACTCATGTTAATAATTACCATCAATAATCAATATCTAGCTATAATGATAATGTAAAAACAAACTTACTTTCATCCATTTACTAACGTCCCGTTGCCATACCATTGCCGGAAGTTCTCTCCCCACGGGCGCCCCCATAAGTTTTCTGTGGTTCCGTCCACCAATCTCGTCCAAGTTTTTTCAGCGGCTTCAGGTCGTGGCTCTAAATTCGTTTAGGAAATTGGATTTCGATCTTAAACACAACGTCGATTTGATGCCCTTCAACGATCCTCCCCTTCCAATGGCTTTGTTCCCCGTTGAGAATCAGAAGGCCTTCTTTTACCAATACTTTTTGGATTACTCTGGATCGGTTCATTTTGTCCCCCAAAGTTGAGAATGCGGAGGTCAGATATTGGGCTTTGGATATTAATACCAATTATTTTTGGAGCCCAAAACAAAAGGCCCAATTAACTACTTCATTAGTTTCTAGGTGCGTGGTTGCCAAACATAGATACTTATGTCACCATAACTCGTTGACTGTGTTGACTTCTTCGTGTCACAATTAACTATTTTACCCCGACTATATCACATCAACTAACAACTACCATTCTTATTAGAAAAGGTTATTGTTTATCGCTTTTCGTCGCTTGATTTCTAGTTTGATGCACGGTATTTCAACACAAGGTTGAAACTATGATGTGTAGCTAGCAATTATTCGTTTCTATAAAGGTATGGTTTTAAAGTTTATAATAAAAGATATATGGGTTTTGTCTATCACAATATCATGTCTAGTACATAGTCAAACCACTTTGTCATTGCTATATTAATTAGGTATAGATATTGCTATCTCTCCATACACACGTACAACTACAATCAAAATAGATATGTCCATATATGATGAACTTCATTTATATTATATGAAAGGAATGGTTTAACACACCCTTCTATATCAAATACATCATACTTTATTGTATTTTCATAAATGGATTGTTTCCATTTTTTTTTTTCAATTTGGATTTGTATAGAAAAATTGATAATTTGAAGTATAATTGCATTTATGAAGAGAATAATTATTGGAGAAAAAAAAATGGCAGAATAATCGAATTTATGTTATGGTGTTTATTAAACTTTCTTGGTAGAATTAGTATAGAAAAAAGCAAATCTTTTTTCATTTTAGATTTTGAAAAATTAACCTTATATAAACCCTCCTTTTTTACTTCATAAGCTACTAATATTTAAAAAAAAATATTTTTGTTAGGTACAAAAATTGAAATATTTATCAAACAGCCCCAACAATTTATTTTTTTGCTCCTTAAAAATGCAAAATAGAATTAATCTAAACTAATATAACATAGGATCTATTATGAGTATTGGACCAATTCACTTACTAATAAAATTTGTCATATGGTATTATATTAAATTTTCTTTCACCCGTCAACTTAACTTATCTATCAATTATTTGTTTAAAATAGTATTGGGTCCAAGAAATTTTAGGTGTTAATTAAAACTCATACTATCTTATTTTCTTTCCGATTAATATCTAGTATGAACGTTTGAAATTTGATAGCTCATCTACATACCGTAAAAAGATATTATATTAAACAAAAGTCAATGAGTCTTCCTCTCTTAATTTTGTATTTCACAAACCTAATCCATGAATAATCAGACACATCTATAATATATATATATATATATATATATAAAAGAGATATTAGGAATCAATTGGTAGATTCCAAAGGCGATAGAAATGCAACTCAAGTGGGACAATTTCCATAAACAAAACACATCTATTAACCCTTTCAATAATTAATTATAATTTCTTTTGTTTGTATTCACATCTAATTCTTCCATTTCCAATCAAATTATTAAACCGTTTTTGCAGAACAAATTGACATTTCATAACATTATTATTTTAAAAATCAAATAATTAATTAAAAAGAAAAACCAAAAACTTTTGTTATATCAATTAATTAATTGAAGAAGATGCATGGTATTTTGTTATTCAATAATTTAGAGCAAAAAGGGATTGAAAAAAAATTAGGTCCCAAAAACCCTAATTTCAAGGGTGAGGGACCCTTCAAAGATTCGTAGTCCCCCCCTCCACATAAAATGTGTACTTAGTGGCAATTATTGAAGGTTTATTTGTTATATAACCTATGCTTTTGTGATATTATTATATGAAAACTTAGTGGGTTCGTTTTATTAACCATGTTTAGGTTAAGAACCTTGGGGGAAAAAAAAGATAAGTGGAAGTAAATTACCAAATGAGAAATTGAATTTAGTAAAATGGTTGAAAACATTAATTATAATCATTTAATTTTCAATATTAATATTTTCCCAAGTTTTAAACATAAAATAAAATTTTAATTTTTACTTTAATAAAAGTAAAAATTATAATAAAAAAATAAAGAAGAAATAAGCATACATTTAAAAAAGCAAAAAAAAAAAAACAAGAGAAAACTAGAAGAAATTGTGTCATAATAGAACTTAAATTGTGATCATGTTTAATAGTTTTGATTCTTAAACTATTATAATTAGGGTATTTTAGGTTTAGACTCACACATCTTCGAAAATTAGTTTTAACCTTTCAAATTTTAGAAAACTTTAAGAATATGAATGTGGAGTGTTTGGTTAATGGAGTTAGCGAATTTGATCCATCTACAAAGTTTGTGGTCAGACATCATGACTAGTAAATATCAATTTTACGTTTCATTAATCTTTACACTACAATTCTATTATTTCTTATTTCAAGGACCACTCTTAATTTATTTTGAAACTTAACCTTGCGTCTAAGCTAGTTCGTGAAACTTTTACTAATCATCTCTTGTTTTGTTTACGTTGGAATAACATACAAAAGAAAAAAAAATAATGGGCAAGACGAAAATGGTTTTCTAATGTAATAAAGAGACCAAAACATAATATACGAATGTTAGCCAACCAAAAACTATATTCTCTTAGATGAAATTAAATTGGAGTAAAATACATGCAAATTCATGTAATACTCTAGTGAAAGATAATTAATTACGTGAATAAATCATTACCACATCCAAATAAAAGGGTTCATCAAAATATATGAAAGCATGGTTTAAAAAATCTAAACAAAATTTAGTTATTAGATATGATAACAAAATAAAAATAGTCTTGAAGACAAGTAAGAATAACTAGATTATCATAGAGACCGATGAAGAACAATAAATATTGAGACCATCGTCATATACCAAAGTTAGACTTAAGTCCTAGAACGGAAATGTTACAATTTATAAACTAAAATAAGTTTTAAACTTATCGTATATGATAGTAATCATTACATTATTTTTCTACCAAATTATGGATGATGTAAAATTTGAAAAAGAAAATACATATTATATTAAAAACAATGGTTATTATTTTAAAATCACAACATGAAACAAAGCCATCCACTATAAATTTCTTTATAGGTATCTTACTAATCACTCTTCTTCACCCTAGATTAGATTAGATTAGATTAGATTAGTCAAAGATATAGTTTGGGTAATTAAACACCCAAATAATTAGGGATTAATGATGGTTTTTAGGAAAAAGACACACAAAAAATCCAAGTTTTGGGATTCCATGGCCTGTTTCCATATCTTGGAGACAAATCACAATCCATTATTACTAAATTAATTTTATTTTTTTCTTATGTTAGTGGAGTTGGGATGTTTCATTTTAATGGTGATATTAAATTTATGTCTTTTTTTTTATTAACTTTATTTGCCTTTAAAACATTAATAATTAGTGTTTTTCTTATTTATTATTATTTATTTAGAATTCAATTTGATTTAGGCTTTGTTAGGGTGTGTGTATGTATCAAGGTAGTGCTTATCCTCAATTACTATGCAAATTAATGTGATTAATTAATTAATCTCATAGTGTTTCTAGAAAAGATGGGGTTCATTAATTAATTATTGATCATTGTTAAAACCTCTTTTGTCCTCTTTCTTGGTGCTATTTTGTTCCTTCATTCTTTAGGTTCCCCCACCAATATTGTAATATCTACATATTTTGGTGGAAATTTTTTTTTTTTTAATATTTTTAAAATGAGTTTGGCTTAATTGTAATTCAAATAACAAAAAGAAACTTATTGATTAATTGTAAAACTTGAATATTAATTTTTTTCTTGATTTTTGAAAAAATATGTTAGTTTTCTTCCAATTGAGGTAATATTTGAAGTACTCCAATTTAGCCCAGATTCAAAACGAGAAAAATGGTACTTCTTTTTTTTATAAAAGAAATTGGGTATGTATTTTGGAAACATTAATTGTTAGAAATTATGAAAATTAAGGTGAGGAAGTGATTTTTCTTTTGAAAAATTTGGAAATTATGGTGAAAAAAAGTGATAGACGCATAATTTTAAAAATCTTTTATAACCATTTGATTTATTAAAATTGAATTTATAAACACCCTTTCTAATTCTCAAAATACAGATTAAGATTTAACCAAAGAATTTTACTTATTATTTAATAAATGCACAACAAATAAGTAAGCATCCCTTTGATTAACTAGATAAAATTTGTTTTTTCTAAAAAATTGTTTTTATTTTAACTTTTTTTGATAAAAAAAATTAAAACAACTTTTAAAGACTATTATTTAAGTTGTTGTCGAACACTCTAATTTTTTACAAAAATATCTTACTTAAGCACTTAAAAAGTTAAACCAAACCTATCTTAAAAATTTAAACATATATAACTATTTCAATAAGGTTGTACAAAAAAAAATTAAACGATAGATTACTGAATCATATGTAAGTTAAACATTTTTTTTCGAATTCAAAAAGTTCCCTCTTCAAATTAGAAAAGTATATATAATTTGAAATTTGTTTTCTAACCTAAAGAAGTCTTCAATAAAACTAATTTATTGGGCATCTTTTGATTTATATATATATATATATATATATATATATATATATAAATCATTGGTCTTAATAATAATTTGTTTCTTAACCGACCACCTCTACCTCATTTATCTTCCACCAAGTTTGCAAAGTCAAATATATTGATTTAGTTCTATTTCCAAGACATATTCTAGCTGGCTGGGTTATATAGACTATGCTTTAGTTTAGTTTAGGCACATGATTGGTCAATTATTAATTCTCATGATCACGTATATAATTTCATGATTATAAAGTTTAATATCCTATTAATAATCTTTTTTTCAACATAGATATGTAGTGTATGAAATTGTTTATTAAAAGTTTAAAACTATTCGAATTGAAAGTAAAAAAACAAAGGGAAGGTAGTAGGAAAGTGAAAGGTTGGTTGGAGGTAATAATAATATGAGAATAAGATAAAAGGGATTATGGAGTAGAGAATATGAATATGAATATGAATATGAATATGAATATGAATATGAATATGAATATGATGTCACAGTTAGGTCCCCTCCTTAGGGCACGGGTTCGTGACTGAAGTGCTCCAAAAAGCTGAAGCTTTTTTCTTTCTTTTTTTTCTTTTTTTAATTTTCAACTTTTGGTTAGCCATAAAAATTAAATCATTTAATTTAATTTCTTCTTTTTCTAAAAGGTCCCTACCACTCCCACCCATTTACCTTTACTTTCTTTCTACCTAAAACAAAATTCTTACATTAATATCTACATCATTAAAATATTAAACCTTTTTTTTTTCTTTTTAACACATATCGATATAAATATGAATTATATTGTGTTATTTTATTTTAAACTTACTGACTAAAGATGCCTTCTTAATTCACTAATCACTAATGAGAAGTGAATTTTAGTTTTTTTTTTTTTTTTTTTTTAGTAATTATTAATTATTTTGAAGGGACAAATGTAAGCAATAATTTATTGTGAAAAGTTTGGAGAGGAAAAGGGAATGTGTAATTACGGAGAAGACCTTGGGAGAGTTTTGGATTTTAGGACGTAAAAACCTAATAAAGTGAAGTGAAATGAAAGAATGAAGGCTACTAGATTGTGACACATGCATGCCCACGTGACATGCGACATGTGACATGTTCAATTAATAATTCCCTTCTTGCTTTCTTTTTCCTTTTTACATGTTCTTTTCTTTATTTTTTATTTATTTATTTCAAATAATGTATCAATATTCAATAATATATAATTTATAAAAATGAAAAAAAATTCCAAATTTATATTTTGGATTTGTGGTGTTATACCTAAATTCTTTTTTAAAAATAGATGAAATAGCTTAAACTAACATATGTATAGTATGTATTTATAAATCAAGAGGTTTTGGTAAAATAATGACAATGTGATAAACTATTTTAAAGCAATCTTTTATTAGATTAGGAGTTCATTGTATGTTAATATAAATAAATAAAATTTTAATACAAATCTTTTCATCTCAAACCTTTTATAAAAAAAAAAAAAAAAATCTAATTTATCATATATTAACTCTTTACTTTTCCAAAAATCATGATGAATTTAAAAGTTTTTCGTTCTTTTATTTCAAAAGCATAACCGATGTTGAAATAAATAATTGAGAAAGAATAAATATCGATACAAGCCCGAGCAATACATTCAATATAAATGTGGGTCATTGAAAAGGCTAATTTTAAAAAAGAGAAGTATATAGATCTCAATTTCATTTTTTAAAGATCTAATATAAGGTCCCATGGATATGTATATATATATGTGTGTGATATGAAACTTAGAAGACCCATCAATATACCAATATTTCTCAATCATAGAACAATAATTAATGCAAGTAGAGTTTTGCTTTTTTAAAAAAATACAAGTAGACGCAAAGAAACAATAATATCCTAAGATTTTAATTTTAATAGTTCTCTCAATAAATAAATAAATAAATAAACTATAATTATAAATATATTTAGAAAATATAGTAAAATTTTATATGGAAGTGTAATTATGCTATACTTGTTTGTTATTAATATAAAATATAAAAGTTTGTTATATTTTATAATTATTTTAGTTCAATTATCCTATATTTGAAAGTGTATGTTTTTCTTTATTTTTATTTATTAAAACAATAACTTGAGGATATTTGTACTAGTAATTTTCTTTTTTTGTAATTTGATTGTTGAAGTCAAGTGGAGGCTACTTTGTGACTTCATAATTTACTCTTGATTATCAACATGTACACTTTTATTATACAAGTATAATCCAATACTTCCCATACCAACTGCCATAGCTATAATCGTATTTAATTTGTTATAAACTTTTGATCTTTTGATTCATATCATGTTTGTATGAAAAACAATAATTACAATAATAATAAAAGACTAATATGATAAATATTTTTAGTCACAGTGAAAGAAACTTCGAAAATTGGTTTATTATTATTATTATTATTATTATTTATTGGGATGACAACTATTTCATGTGGTAGTATTCTAATAATAATAATAAAATAAGTAAAAATTAAAAGATGCCTTTTTGGCGATTAATGATTAGCCAGCTGGCATTTTTCCTTCTCCCGGTATATATTTTTTAGGGAATCGAGGCCGTGGAATTGACCATTCCAGCCGATCCAAACAAACCCTCACGTGCGACTTCCCCTTCCACTCTTTTTCCTCCCCTCCTTCTTTTATATTATTAGTCCCCCACTAATCTAATTCCCTCCCCTTCTTCCCCCAATCAACTTCTCATAATTCTCTCTTTAATATTCATTTCTCGTTTTATTAATTTTGTAATTTTGTTCTATTCTATTCTAATCCCTAATTAAAAATACCTTAAACTTCTATATAATATGCAAACTCATGTTATTTTTGTGTTAAAATATTTAGAGAAAAAATCCACACTCTTTTTTGAAACATTTTTAAAGATCTCAATTTTAAAGAGAAATACAATTTACATGTTTTTTTTTATATATATTCTTTTTAAATATGGAAAGCAAATATTTTATGTAAATTGAAGTTAAAAAGTACAAATTAATAAATTAAAATGAGATTAAAATCCCAAAGCTAATTTGCAATATTTTGAAACCAATGAACTAAATAGAAATTATACTTCAAATTAAACGACGATAAGATTTATTTTCTTTTTTCTAATTTCGTATTATTAATAAAGAGAAAACATACCTAATTTCTAAATAGCTATATTTTGGAATAATAGAGTGAAATAGTTTGAATAAAATATAAAAGTGAGAAATCTTTTGAATATTATCTTAACCAACAAGGAAAAAGCTTTATGGGGCGTTTGGGGGAAGGGTTGGATTATGGGGGTTAGGGTTATGTAATCCAACCCCCGTTTAGGGGAAGGGTTATGTAACCCTAGTTTTAACTCCTTAACCCTTCCCCAGCCCTTGTTCAACATTCTTAACCCTTCTTCAACTTTTCTTCAATACTTCTTCACAACATTATCATAACATTTCATACATAACCCTTCCTCCAAAAACATCTTATTATAATTCTAGGTTTATCTTAACACTAGGTTTATCATAACCCTAACCTTCCATATTTGTGTAACAATTATTTTCTTTGTTCTTAACTTTTTTTTCCAACAATTATTTTGTCTGGTAGATGGATTATTTATGTAAAAATTAATTGATTCATTTTTGTCCTATTTTAAATTTAACATAAAATTTATACATTATTCTCAACTTTATTTATTTATTTTTTAAATGCTAGCTATTTTATCTAAAATATTAAAAAAAATTACACATTCGATAATATTTACATACACATACTCAACAAACTAAATAACTATGTTGCGAATATAAGTATAACTTAATAGTAATTTGTAAATGTTAGAAATCACATATTCAATTATGGTACCCAAATACATTTGTTGTACTACAAAATAACAATAACACCGTCAAGATCCTTTATTTAAGTTAAAGGCATCATGTCATTACAAATTAAATGGGGTATACGTTTATAAAACCAAATGTTAATTATATAAGTACAACTAATACAACAATTTGCTTGCAAAAATGAACTTATAATTTAGAGGCTAAAATGTACATTTTAAAGTTTAAAAGACGAAACTATATATTATGTAATGATATTTAATATACAAATATACAAATTTAAAAATAAAAAATTGTAAAAAGTACGCAAAGTAAAGTTCAATAGAAACCTACCATAAACAAGAGATTCAACATAAAACATCTACTTTTTTTTATGAGCCAAATCCTATAAGATCATCATAGAATTAAAAGAAAAAGGTGAATTGTAAAGTGATTATTGTACATCTTTAAATCTATGGTTTTGAAATAATATGGAAAAACCAAATTACATTTGGATTTGAAAATTGTAATGTCCCTTATAGCTTTTCTTTAATGGTTAATCAAGTTGGGATTCATTTATATAAAGTGTGACCATATATATTAAAATCACATAAAAGCAAATAAAGAAAGTAGAGAGATTTATCCAAAAAAAAAGAAAATTAAAAAAGCTTTTATTGGGTCAAAGTGACTTGCAACGTCGTCGTTTCTAGCTAAATATACAAAAGAAAAAAAAGAAAGAAAAGCTCTTGAGATTTTTCAAAATTAAAAAACAAAAAAAGCGAAAAAGGGAATGCCCATGTGTCACCTTTCATAATTCAACATTTAACTAAACATTATTCTAAATAAAAATTAAAAGTTTGCGTATGAAACTTTTTATTCAAAAGATATAAATTAAAAATTAAAGTTTAATGTTCTGTTTGGAATAACAATAATTTTATTTTCAAATGTTAAAGTAGATTCAAGTGTTCATAAAGTAATTTCTTCAATTTAGGTTACTTTAGTATTAATTTAGTCCGATTTTTTTTAATTCTCCAAGTCCGAATTATAAAGTTAGGTATTGTTTATATAATCTATTGTATAATATATTAAATGATTTGATATGTGGCGTGATCTTTTCTTCAAATCAATATATTTATTTTGAAATGAATGATATTTTTTAGACTAAGTATTTTTCTTAAAAATGTTGTTAAAAAACAACTATTTTATATCGAAATTATCATCCTTTGAAGTTCATCCAACTTAGTTCAACTTACACTATGTGGTAAACTTTTTTTTTCTTCATCAGTTTTTTTCATATGATTTTCTTAACAATAAAGTTGAAAAGAAAAAGATAAGGGAGAAATCCACAATCCATCTAAAAAAAATCATGATTACATTATAGAAAAAAAGAAGTACATAAATAAATAAATGGAAGCTCCCAATTACCCTATATATAAATTAAACAAATCCCCCTCTCTCTCTCTTTCTCAGTCTCTCATACTAAAATGACAAATATGTTATCCACCTTTTTCTTTCTCTCTCATCCCGCCTTATAAATTACGGTCCAAACCCAAACCCAACCCCCCCTTCTCTTAGCTCAAAATTGACAGATGAACAACGGCGTGACCTGCCATTTCTGACATCGATCGATATCCCTTCCATTGGAAGAACAAAGGAAAAAACAATAACATGCTCCTCTCCTTCAACTACCTCTCCGGCTCCCCCGGCCCCTCCGGCTTCGGCTCCAAATCTACCGCCGAACACGTCACCTCCTCCCTCCCTCCTTCCTTCACCGCCATCATCACCGGTAACCTAACTAACTTCTTCAACTTTAACCTCTTTTGCTACCATGAGTAAAAGTGATTTTAACCTTTTCTTTTTTTTTTACTTCAGGTGCCACATCAGGGATTGGAGCTGAGACGGCTCGGATTCTGGCCAAACGTGGGGCTCGTTTAATCCTCCCGTCGAGGAACCTTAAAGCCGCTGAAGAAACCAAGGCTCGGATTGAGTCGGAATGCTCTGATTCCGAAATTATTGTTATGTCACTTGATTTGAGCTCTTTGTCTTCTGTTAGAACCTTCGTTTCTCAATTTGAATCCCTCAATCTCCCGCTTAATCTCCTCATGTAAATTCCCTAAATCACACCTTCTTTTTTAAAAAAAAAAAAAATTGCTAATTTTGTCGATCTTCTATGTATTTATGATTATTTGTTTTTGGGTTACAGTAACAATGCGGGAAAATTCTCGCACGAGCATGCAATAACGGAGGATGGGATAGAGATGACATTCGCGACTAATTATCTGGGTAATCCTTTTGTTTTGTTTTTGTTTGAATGATGATAATTGGTTTTATGAAATTTTTATAGGGAGAAAAGGGGATATAAATTAACGTAATGAAATAATTTCAGGGCATTTTCTGTTGACGAAATTGTTGGTGAACAAGATGGTGGAGACGGCGAAAGTGACAGGGGTTGAGGGCCGGATTGTGAACGTTTCTTCGAGTATTCACAGCTGGTTTTCCGGCGATATCCTCAAATATCTCGGCCAGATTAGCCGGAATAAAAGGTATTTATTTAATATTGAAAGCTTTTTTTTTTTTTTTTCAATTTTTAATTTTTTTGTACTAATCTTATTTTAAGATCAATAGTTCATTTTCATTCCATATATTTTCAAAACTATCTTTTAGAGGAGGTTTTATCTTTGCACTCTTTTTAACTTAGAAAAAAAAAAAAAAAACTATCTTTCCCTACTCACTTATAGTCGCAAAAGTTACTATTTGGTTCTTTCTTAGTTAACATAGTAAATAAATGATTGATTATTTTAGTGGATTTTTTTCGGGAGCTATTCTTATAATCAAAAATAAAAATAAACTATTTTCACATGTAAATTTTTTTTTTTTGCTGTATTTAAAAAAAAACCATTTGAAATTAAAGTATTTATTTTCTTTATGAAATTTGAACCATTTAAAAGTTACTTTTATCTCTAAAAATTGTAATGGTCATGACTTTATACAATTCTAAACTAAAATTAAAATGGACAAGCACCGTAATAGACAATTTTGAAAATATGTAAATTAAAATTTATTTCACTTCATGTATTTATGTACAATCAACCAAACTCTTTAATCACAAACGATCGTAATATCAATAATAATAATAAAACAAATTGACTGTGTAAAAAAAAAAAAAAAAGAGGATGAGATTTGACTTTATGAGAAGTAATGCATAATTAAATGATCTAATACAGTTAATGTGGGTGGGATTCCCAGCAGGAATTACGATGCGACACGTGCTTACGCGCTCTCTAAACTTGCCAACGTTCTTCATACCCACGAACTTGCTCGCCGATTCAAGGTTCTTTCATCTTTATATTATTATATTAAATATATTCTCTCCTTCTTTTTTCTAAAATTTTAATTAAACATTTCTTTTGAAAAAAAAAAATAATTGATTCAGCAAATGGGAGCTAACGTTACGGTGAACTGCGTTCATCCTGGAATCGTCAGAACTCGACTTACTAGAGATCGTGAAGGCTTCATCACAGGTATATATGGAATTCTCTTTTATTTCTTTCTTTTACTTAAAAAGTACATTTAATCAATTGTTTTTAAATTCATATAATTGCAGATTTGGTGTTCTTTATGGCTTCCAAGCTCTTGAAGACAATCCCTCAGGTATACAACAACCCCAAACTAATTCTCGTTTTAATTAGTTTACGTTTTCTGTTTGTTTCCCGAGGAAAAAGGCTATATAGTAAAAGAACTGACACATACACCATTTCTGATTCTCCTTCCTTCCACAGGCGGCGGCAACGACATGCTACGTGGCGACAAATCCGAGGCTACGCCACGTCACCGGCAAGTATTTCGTCGATTGCAACGAATCGTCACCGTCCAAACTCGCTGCCAGCCCGTCGGAGGCCGCACGTCTTTGGTCCGCCTCCGAGATCATGGTCAACGCAAGCTCAAAACTTCTTTTCGATCCAAACAATGCCTTGGAATAATTTAATAACTCCAAAAGAAAAGAAATTGCTTGTTTTGTTTGGAGAGAGAGAATCTTAGTCCAACAATGAATTATAAAAGTATATTAATAGATGGTAGGTAGACAAAAAGCAAGAAGCTAGCTAGGTAGTGGGGGGAAGGAATATATATATATATATATAGTTTTCTTTTTTCTTTTTTAGAATATGGTCATGGATTTATATTATATATAATCAAATAGTTCAACTTTATTTCTCATGTGTATAATATAATATACATTTTTTTCAATTTAATTCTGGTTGTCACATATGAGCCAAGTTAAGTGCTCTCTTTATAAACTTTCATTAAATCATTGGACCCATCAAAAGTATTGGAGGATTTGGCTGTGTGTAAGATCATTTAATCATCATGATACTATGATTCTTGGGTCAGATTTAAAGCAAGAGATAAAAAAAAAAAAAAAAAAAGGCTCTTTTTCATTTTCAATAAAAGAATTAAAAATATGCAAATTGGTATAGTTTTTTTTTTCTTTTTTCTTTTGCAATCCAATTATTTGAAAGACCCATGCTTTTGTTTAATGTATAGAATAGGAAAACGACGGCGTATTGTATCTTTGGACTTTGGGGGATGTGGGGTAGGTTAGTGGCAGTTTTTCATGTGGGTGGGATTAATTTTTTTAAAAATGATCTTTAATAATTGGAGGGGAAAAAAAAAAAAGACTTGTTTTTTGGGGTTTTGATCAAAACATAGGACCTACTAACATGTGGTTTTTAGTTTTTAAAAAAGATTTTTTTTTTTTGGTTGAAGAGATAGATTTAAATTATGAGTGGTCTCTTACATAGAATATAATGAATTAAATATGATAAGATCAAATAGTTGTCAATGTGATTGGTCAAAGTAGGGTGAATCTAGCTACTATAGTATCAATATTTATTCAAAAGAACTAGTTTAATATTTAAGTTAAGCTTGAATTTATGTTTTTTTATGTTTTGTTACTAATACCACTAATCTAATTCTTAAAAAAAAAAAAAAGAAAGGGAGAAATGACATTATATTAAAAACTAGTCAATGGTATAGGACAATGAATAAAAGATTTTGGAACCAATCACAAATTATCACGTTTTTATTAACTAAAAATTGACATGTCTAATGGTGTCACGTGTTTTATTACGACAGTTTGATCGAATTAATTATTTTGGTTCAATTAAATATTATTTACTTGGAATAAAATTCAATTGAGCAAAAAAATTTTATAAATATGATCCAAATACATGTGATTAAATCATGGGTCTGGTCCATAGATCAACTATACCTAACTCTATAACATGAGGAGTTCTCATAAACATGAGGAGTTCTCATAAACATCGGATCAAAGAATCAAATATATTTCTACGAAAAAATTATTCATGATGCAAAAAAATGTTAAGAATATCACTTGAATTAAGATTTTTTTTTTCATTTAGTGAAAAAAAGAAGAATTATTATGGATATCAAAATATTGAAACTATTTACAAAATATCATAAAATTTATCAAATATTTTATTATTGTAAATGGTTTTAATATTTTTCTATTTTTGAAAATACTCTCGTTGAAAATACAATGGATTAATAATAAGGAAAAGAAAAGAAAAGAAATTAGAAAAAGGGAAAAGAAAAGAATACTACATTTTTAGTCATCAAGATAATATGTGTTTTTGATATAGATTTTCAAGATACATATTTTTATTTATTGGTTTTAATAAAATGATCGGTTCTTGGAGGAAGTTTATTGGTGATTAAATATATAACAACATTTTATGAATAATAATTAAGTATATAATAATCTTTAAAATGCAATTATAACAAAGTCCATCAGTGATAGATATTTATCGCACTCTTATGGTTTATTAGTGATGATCAAATATTTACAACATGGTCAATCGTTAATAGACTCCTATATAGATTTTACTATATTTGCGATTCTTTTAAAATATTACTATATACTTAATTATTTTAAATATAATTATTATATTTTTGCAACTATACTTCCATGGGCCTACTAACAAAGTTAAAGAACAGATGATAAGCCCATTAATGGATTTGTTATGTATATATATAGTAATATTCGAAGAAAATCGTAAAAAACATATCAAAATGTGCCAATAGTAAAAAGTTTATTATTAATAGATTATGTTACAAAGAATAATCCATTAAATTAGAAGAATCTATAGGACTAATCATAAATTTGGTATGTTTTCATTGAGCGTAACGTGGCACGTTACCTTTTTTGACGGTGTCAACCGGTTCGTAATTTGTTGGTTCGGTTGAGCCGACCGTCATCTCTGCCTTCGATTCAGAACGCCGCGAAAGGCCGTGAAAATCATGGATATGGTTGAAGATGGCTTCGAGCGCTTTAGTCTCTCTTGAATTAATCAGTTTTCCATGGAGTTTCTAGTTTCGAGTTAAATTATTTTCATGAACTCAACATTCTCTCTCTCATAATTCCGCCATGGAAGCTTCGTTTTCTCTAGCTGCCGCAAAAGGTCTGCAGACTCTAATCATTTTACTTCTTTTCATTTTGCATCTCTGTTCTTCTTCTTCTTCTTCACCAGGTTACTTTCCTCCGATCATACAGTTCATAAATATTGTCTCAAATTATTGATTAATTGAATATCTAGAAAACTAATTATGTTCAAGTTATTAAAGAGGAGGAGCTTCAATTCGCTCTTGATTGCATTTAATCTCAAGTCGATTGTTGAAGTAATTGTGTTACTGAATAGAGGATTTGTGTACATCATCATTTTCAACAGTTAGTCAACTGAAACGTCTTGTTGTGTTTTTCATTTCAGGAATAAATTTATCTGCAGAATTGGTTTCTTTCGTGAAGGAAAAACCTGTACCAAGAGATCATAACTTTCTGTCATTCAATTCAGCCTATAAGTATCGATCACTGCACTGTGGTCAGACTAAAGGTTTCTGTAGGAAGAATAAGTGTGTGACTGTAAGTTCTCTTTCTTTCTATCTCACGGCCTCAATAATTGCTTTCCATTCTTTTTATATGAACTCTGAAATGTCACTGTTGAATCTTATCTTTTTCCAGGTTTTTTGCAGCCAAAAGAGAGAATTTTCTGTTGTAGAGGGCAGGTACGCTAACAAACTATCTTAAATGGCCATATTTGTATTTCAACTGATTCCATGGTTTGGAAACTGCAAAAAAAAAAATATAGGACTCTGATGGGGATAATGACTATCTCCACATTCGTATAATATTGTTCACTTTGGGAATGTCTGCCTGATTTTACTTTCACCCAAAGACCTCATAGTAATGGAAATATTTCCTTCACTATTATACCACGATCTTCTCTTTTATCTAGCCAATGCACGGGTTTGGTCGAATATCCAACAATCATCTCCTCTAACAAAGGACCTTGAATTTTCATCCATCTATCTATCTAACTATTTATCCAGGTCAACTCCTCTCCATCGGAACAGATCACCTAACCACATATCACAGCATTTTCTTTTTTTCGAGGCTAACCACTTCTGTGCTGAACACTTGAGGACTCCTCTACGGACATTGAAATGAAGAGCATAGCTTTATACCAATTATCAGGGACAGCCCTCACTAATATTTTGGTTACTTCCAACCAAACCTTAGTAGATTTTTTTTATACTAAGAATGGATATTTAATTTACAAACTTCTTTTTTTAGTACAAATTAGAGCGTGGGGTTTGAATCGGGAACTCTTGTCCTTAGGTATAAATAGGTGTTAATTGAGCTAAGCTCTTGTTGGTATTTAATTTACAAACTTGAGGAGACTGTTTTTAGTATCTTAAAAATCTTCACTCAGTTGAGTGCTAAGTCTTGTTAAGCAATTTAAATTTTATAAATTATATCGAGAAAAGATAAAGAATATTTTTGTGCGTTGTAGAGGAAGAATCATGCATTTTACTTCTAAGATATAGATTGCATGATATTGGACTGTCTTAATAATTATTAATTTCAGAACACTGCAAATATAAATCGACCAACAGACCATGGACAGATGATAAGTAGGAATACTAACCAAGTTGTTTGGTAGCATCCCTTTCACAACTCACAAATATTGCTTGATTCATAATGCCGATTTCTATTTTCATTTCTCCATTTCTTAAGGAGAATTTCATACCCTCCTTTTGGGAGTAAGAGTTGCTGCATTATGCAAAATGAGCTCTACACTTTGAAAGAATGGTTTCTGCACTTTAAAACACAGTTATATATTTGGTTTATGCATTTTAACATATTTATATATTTGCTTCTCTATCCATATAAATTACTAATAATTTTTCTCTTTCCACTTTTCTTGTATTCATTTTGACGTTCTTTTTATTATCTCTCAAGGTGTATAGATGACATATATGATGATTTAGCAAGGCGTCTTCTTCCAACAGCAGCAGCAGCTTCAGATCCTGATCTTAAGTAAGTACACCTTCCAAGGCTGTAAAAAATGGGGATCCGGGGAGGACACAGATAATAAATACTTTTTTAACAACAAAAAAAACCTTTACAAAATTGTTGTCAACTAAGTAGCATCTGCTATCCGTTCTGCATTGTTAATTTAATTGTATTGCTATTGCCCCGTTAGAAACATTTAAATCTTATTACTCAAACCAGGACCATTATTTTAATAGACGGACAAAATCTACTCTGTAGAATTTCAATGATGATTATCTGTTCTTGCAAAGTAAGGTGCCTTTTTCAGATTTTTGTTTGGGACTTGTTACCCCTTGTATTTTTTCATTTTTTTCCAATGAAATTTGGTATCTTCCAGAAAACGAAGAAATGAAAGAAAAGAAAGAAAAATGGAAAAACGCTTGAATATCCAATAAGACATCTATTTTTTCATCTTGGCTATTCACTCGTTTCTATTGCCTCTTGGCTATTCACCGCAGGGAGGGCATCAAAGCCCTTCATGCTATGTGAAAGCACATGTAACCCCATATTTCAGTCAAGAATTAGGGATCTGTGTCCCAATATACACGAGTATTACAAATTCTTGTATAGAAGAGGGCGATCATCTTTAACTGAGATGATTATTTGGCTTCAAATTTGATCTAAAATTGTGGACTCAAACATGAATGACTTTGGAGGTCTTGTCAGATGGAACAAATGGAAACCGACTTTACATTGTATAAGCCTTAATTGAAAATGCATTATTATGCTTGGAAGTAAGATAAATCTGTTTATATTTGAGCGTGTGAATAAAGTCAGCTTATTTTCTTATAAATTTCGGAATTCCCGGTAGCCTCCTTGTTTCCCCTCTTTCAATTCTATTACTATATTTGCGTGTGTGAATACTAAATATTCACTTTTTTTATTGTTTGTATTTACCTGATCGTGCAGATATATTGTAGGTTTGGCTGGTCCCCCTGGTGCTGGCAAAACCACTATAGCATCTGAAGTGGTGCAACGTTTAAATAAGTTATGGCCCCAGAAAGCTTCTTCAATGGATTCTCAAGTAAATCCTGCTGATGTTGCTGCTGTTCTCCCTATGGATGGTTTCCATCTTTATCGTTCTCAGCTTGATTCAATGGAGGTGAGTTATACATCGATTTTCCCAGAGTCACCCTGGCTCTTTTGTTTGAACAATTTTCACATGATACGCAAACCATCAGATTTTTTTTTAACTTATAGGATGATAGAGTACATGTGGAGATTTGTTTGTTTTGAATTCAGTTCCATTTTCTTGAGATATGAAGTACGTGGAATATAATTTGGCTAAAATCTTGCTTACTGCCGGCAGTCTATTCCAGCCATCTTTTACCACGTTAATTCAAAGCTTCTTATTTGTTATTTTATATTTTAACGTGCATAATCTGAGTAGGGAATCAGTATACTAAAGCATATCTCTTCCTGCAAGTCTTGTATGTCAAGTATGTTGCTCTATGTACTTCTAACTGCAAGCCCTGTGTTCTCATGTCAATAGAATCCGGAGGAAGCGCATGCAAGACGAGGAGGTGAGATCTCAAGTTAATTTAATTGCTGATTTTATTCCTTGCAAGCACCAGGAGGGTTGATTTCTAATTGATGAATCAGCTCCTTGGACATTCAATCCTCAGCTGCTACTTACATGCCTCAAGACACTAAGAAGTCAGGTAATTTGCTTACTGAGGATGGAAGAATATTTATTTTGGTGCTGTTAATTGTAGAGTTGCAACTGTAACGAACAACTTCTCTGTGTCAAAAGCATCTTGCTTTTGCTATCCCTATTTTCTGTCCTGTTTGAGCTGCCGTGCTTTAGTAAGCTGTGTTTATCTTCAATTTCTTTCTTCAAGTCCAATTTTAAATGATGGCTTCTCCAGGGATCAGTATATGCACCATCGTTTGATCATGGCGTCGGTGATCCAGTTGAGGATGACATCTTCGTGGGCCTTCAGTAAGTGATTTCTTGTTTCTTTTTACCTGGGCGCTCCTGTATAGTCAATCAATGCAAATAATTTGGCAGACTACAAACATTTCCCTTACAGACATTATTATAGCCAATGGACTGTCTTTTTGGGTACACTTGTCTGGGCCAACATAAACGAGGAAATGCTATTAAAAGTCAATAAATTACAAAAGCCAGAGATGGAAAGCTGATACCAGTCTCTACTAATCTTTTGAACTAGGTTGAAAAAGTGTATCAATTGGCTGCCTGAAGGATGAATTTTAGAATATCAAGATTTGATCTATCTGATTTCTTCAAAATAATGTGAAAAGGTTTTCTAAAAAATATGCATGGGGTTTTCTCCTTCGATCCTTCTTTGGCTACACCAACAACGAGTTGGTTGGAAAATCAATCTATTTTTTATTTTGAGATTAAATGTCCCCCCACAAACTGGTTCTGAAAACGGTTTTATTTCATTTTATTATGAAGTATATTCTTTTACTTTCAGGCACAAGGTTGTTATAGTAGAAGGAAATTATTTATTACTCGACGATGGGGTTTGGAAAGAAATCTCATCAATGTTTGATGAGAAATGGTAAGTATACATTACCTTGAGGCTTGCAAGCTTGAAAGATAAGCATATAATGCAATTTGGTGTTCCATTTGCACTGGGATTCTCTTTTTCATTCTTGTTGTTGATTTATATGATGGTATTGATTGTCCAGGTTCGTAGAAATAGATATTGACAAATCGATGGGACGAGTTCTCAAAAGACATATTTCAACAGGTGATGATATCCGAGTGAACACATTTTTTAAATATGAAAAATATTGAATTGGTCAATGTCGATGTTTCAATTATATTGTTGCAGCTTTAAAAGTTTCATTTAAGCTTATTTAACCTTCGAAGCTTAAAGAGTTTTTTTTTTCCCTTTATTTTTATCGAAAAAACTTTTGAAGTCTTTTGCCATTAAATTCATGGACGGAAAATTTGTGTCTGTTTATGTGTTGCTAATTCAACCGAGAAATAACCTTATTTGTTGATTAACGTGCTACGCTACTCTTTCCTGCATGATCAAACGAATTATAGGAAAACCTCCTGACGTTGCCAAATGGCGCGTAAGTTCCTCCTCATTCTTTGCTTTATTTTCGTTCTCTGTTTATGTTTTATTGTTCCTTGATAGCATATCCCTAAACTAACATTCAAAAATACAACAGATTGAGAACAATGACCGACCCAATGCCGAGCTCATAATGAAGTCCAAGAAGAACGCAGATTTATTAATTAGGTCAGTCGATTTCTGAATGTAGAATTTAACTTTCCTTTACTGTTGGAGAACTTACATCTCCTGCATACCTTAGAATTGAATTTTCCTTTCATCTGCTCTGTCATGTCTTAAGACCTTTCCAAGCTCTGGAGGTCATTGATAAGGAATCAAAATAAATTGGAAGCCCTGAAAATCAGAGGTTATGTTTAAGAAATATTAGAGAACTTTTGATTTTGATCATGTTGATTAAGCAGCTCTGGTCTGAAGATAAGGGATTGTATAGTACATAGTTCGGCTTAGTTTGTAATCTTTTCTTATAAGGCTAACGAAGATGTTGCAAATGTCAACATAAACATCAACTAGAGTAAAAGATTAGAGATTTGGATGCACCGATGGATTTAGTATAGGACCAATAATCCTAATTTTATGTTCTTTTTATAATATAAATAATTGATATAATACTATTATCATTAGTAGCCTTGTAGTAAAACAATATTCTAGCCTTCTCCAGACCCAGGTTTAGTTTCCACTTTTTACATTTTTTCTCAATTCATATTTACTAAATTAGAGCCTTTGTCAACAAAATTTCTAGATATGCCACCATTTGAATATGATTTTAAAATTAAACGTGTATTAGTTTATACGAGAACTCTTGAATGGACGACAAGGACTATGATAGTTGAATATAAACTCTCAGTCCACGTACTTACCCTAAAATTCTCTACATTTATGTTTATCGTGTTCTTATACTTGAAGGAAACAACTAAAAATAACAATCATACGCAACATAGATTGCGTGTGAATTGTGCTAAAGAAAAGTTGTTTGCGATCCAGAGATCAAAATTTTGTGTTTATCGAAGACAAAAGACAAAGAAGTAAGTCTATTTATTTGTATTATTTTATGAAAAATTTATTTGGAATAAGGTATTAAGTGGTCTTCTCTTTTGCCAAAAGAAAAAATATGGTTGGGGAGCAAAATACAAACAAACATTTTAAGTATATCCCTCGACAGAATTATAAAATTGTTTAGATCAACATTAACGCAATATTTAATGCCTTCCTACAAAACGAAAGTCTGGGAGATGGGCAGTTTTTTTACACTTACATATGTGTGTGTCTATATATATATATATATATATATATATATATATATATATATATATATATATATTCTAAAAAGGAAAAAGATGAGGCATTTTCGACGGACGTTTCCTCCATGGACCAAAGTAACTAAACATATATAATTTTAAGTATATACATATATATTTGCTTTTCGGAAAAAGAAAAACTAGTGTCGAATTGAAACTAGACATTTCTTTTGTTTGTACATTTAAATATGTACATATATAAAACCTAGGAATCTCTTCTTAAACAAGAATATCCATCTGATTAGGCAAACGTTGTTGCGTTTGGATTTAGTTGCATTAATAATACTTTTATATTCATAATGGGAAATTATTGTAAAGCATAAACTAGTGGGAATATTTATAATTTACAGTAAAATTTTAGATTTTATTAATGTCTACCATTGCCTTTAGGGAGCGATCGATTGACAAAAAAAAACCAAATAATTGAGTTGGTAATTATTATAAAGAAGTAATTAAAAGTGAAAAAAATGAATTCATGCAAATAACGAGGTAACAAACCGAGTTAACTATTGGTGAACCAAACAATGAACTCATTTTTTTTACCATTCAACTCAACTCTCTCAAATTACCCAAGTTATCAAATACCCGTTTATAGATATTGATACGAGCCTATCAATATCAAATCTAAAATTTTGTTATATTTTATAAATATTTTCAACGACTTGGATTGAAATGTGAAATAATTAAAAAAAGTCAAAATTCAAAATAAATAAATAAATAATTGTCTATTATGGGTTTCAAAATTTCTTCATATAAATGGAGATTTTTCAAGGAAAAATCATAAAAGCATTTCTTTTACAAGAATATTTAGTAAGTTGGAAAAAAAATCCCCACAAGGAATCCGCATTCACAGGACAAAGTTTGGCATTTCTTTCTTTTTCTTTTTTGTTTTCGTTGGCTAGGATAGGAAATATTGCGTGGGTGTAGACAGAGAAGTCATCCTCGTCTCCGTATGACTCCTTGTGATGCTTTTAGTTTCATCTTTGTACAGCCCACCCAAATATCCAATCAATAGTTAACACCACATACATGAAAATAGATGCAGCAGTTAAGTATTGTTCAATCAAATTTAGCTAAGAACAGAGATCACATGTGAGGGAGTGAGGGACACAACAAATCAGAAACAGGTCTAACATCATATATTAGAAACGATTCCGGAACTAAGTTAAATTTACAGCCTAAACCACAGGGGTTGGCACCTCCGGTAGTTAACAAGGTTTCCAAAACAAGTCATTTCTGAAAGCATAATCTTAGATCTCAAAGAAACTTAAGTTTCATAGTTTAACAGTTTTACCATACAGACTTCTGAAAGAAACCACCCCAAATACGTATATTCAAGTAGTCAGGATAGCTTACTTGAGAACCCCAAGACCAACGGCAGGCTACTCCATTTATAGATACTGAAATATATTGAAGCTCCTAAGAGAATTCTTTCATTCAGTACGACGTCTCTTTTTAGCTAGATTCTCAAAAACCTGGTGGATATCTGCAGATGTAATAGGCTTTGACGAGTCAAAAGATTCCTGCAGAGAAGAACAAAAACATATAAACCAAGCAAAATACGAGGGAAAAAAAAAACGAACAAACATATAATGGCATGAAAATACCAGGAAGGTACGAATCTCATCCTTCATATCAGCAATGCCATTGAGAATCTCAATTTTCTCCACATGCCCAAGGTTATCAAACAACTTTGACTCAGCACCCTCTTGTTGCAATAACTTCTCTTCCCTCTTCTGTTTTGCCATTTTTTCGTACTCAGCAATAGAGTCCTCTTCATCTAGCAGGAAACTAATATTATTCAGCTTGTAAGTGTTGATGCACTTTTCACATCTGCACAAGGCACCCCTCCAATTCTTTGAAAGAAACATTGGCTTGTTCTCAACAATTATAGAAGCAGACAAAGAAGTTCCAAGCACACAACTATCAGTTTGAGAGTTATCTTTAATTGGTTTGCTAGAACTAGGATTTTCAGGTAGTTCACTAAGCAAGCTGTCCTTTCCAGCAGATTTGTCAGTATCTACTGTAGGATGCACATTGGCAGAATCATGAAGATTAACATCATCATTGTGCTTTAAAGATGTACTGGCTGGAAGTTCTGAAGCATCAATTTTGTTGCTAACGTCCAAGGAGGTATCGGACTGCCTTCCCACAGCCCAAATAGATGAAGGATATAGACTCAGAAAAGAACAAACTGCAGAACACGCTTTGCATATGAAGTCCTCGTACAGGGGCTCCCCTTCTTCATCTCTTGGAATCTGCAGAACAAACAAGTGCATATGATGCAAGTGCAATAACCATTTAAAAGTGACATGCTTAAATTTGTAGTGAGAAAGTTCCATCATCATAGAAAAAAGGCAAGGTAATTCTCTCGTGAAGATAAAATTTTACTTGCTTCACATTTAAGAGGTTAATATTTGCAAACTTTGTTTAGTTATCCATGTAACTGCAAGATTCACTAAATCTCAAGACACTTTTAATGATAAGCAACATAACATTGTATTACGACAAAAATGGAGAAAGAGAAATATTATTGAAAACCATGAAGGGATTGTGTGCTAACACACCTCATCTATGGAACTGAGACCGAGATGTTCCTCATGAAACCAATCCTCGCACATACAACACTGAATCATCTCCACCTGCTCTTCGACATCTGGATCAGGGTAAGGGCGATTGCATATGCAGTATGATCCTTTAAAATTATGATTGTATGAATTGTCAGAATTTTCTACATCTTTGTTTGAGAACAGCTTGCAGACAAAATTTCCGAATTTTGAATTTCCACAGTCGCACCTGAAGTTCCTTTTGGTCCATAATTCCACAATCTTGCCCAAGAGAACAATGATCATAATCAGATAGTGCAGATATTAGAAGGCAAAGCACTTGGAGATATTAACGTCATTGGAATGAAAGAAAAATTGAGATAAATTATCAACATTCATTCATGCAACTCGAAAATACCAACAATCAAAAAGTAAACGGTATGTCCATAAATCAATAACCTAGATTGTCAACATCACAAGTCCACTAAATGTTTCCACAGAAACAGAACCACGCACAACAAGCTGGATTTTCTCCAAACACTTGCTGTCCAAAAAGGGGTCAGTTAAATACGGTGAAAAACTTTATCTTTTATATCCTACGGATAAAACAGCTCAAAAGCAATCCAAGCCACGAACTCAATAGCTTGGCACAATACAAAGGACAGGACAAAATAAACATAAATAGCCGGATATCATAAATAGAGTTCTTTCTTATAACATGTATACCTCGTGTCCATCATGGCATGACAAACTGCAGGCTGTGCAAACTCCAGCATTTCCATCAGGGGTACAAGTTAGACACGAGAAAATGGCTTGTCTCTTCATATAACCCTTGTTGTAAGTACATTCCTTTCCCTCATCACCTCCCAAAACTAAATCCGCTTCCTTGATTAACAATATAATAATAATAGTATTGAAAATCAGATACCATGCATCCAAAAAGGAGAAGCAGAAGCAAGAAAAGAAGACATTAAAGATGTATCAAATTCTCTATAGAAAGCCAGAATGACCTTCGATAATTGCAAACTTTAGAACAGCAAAAATTACACGTGTTTTGACTTCTGATTATGAAACTAACAATAAATCAGAACGCTCCAATTGATTTGAAGAATTTCGATAAGTTTTGCGGCCATGGACGAACCATGAACCCTAATTATAGAAAACCCAGTACGTTAGCAGGCCATTATATCGCTAAAATTTTGGAAAGCCAACCAATAATCAGACACCCTAATCCAAAGAGGGAAAGAGAGAATTACCAGCTCCTGTTCCTCAACTTCCTTCAGATACTCCTGAATAGAAATCGTCTGTTCCGTTTCGTCATCAGAAACTTCCGCCATTACAAATCAAACCCTGTAGTAACCTTCAAAAGCACTCCACTTCCGATAGAAAAACCCAGTTCTCAGAATCCAAATCTGAAGACCAAACAACCAAAAAAGAGAAGTTACACTCGAAACCCTTTAACGAAAAGTCCCAAAAACAACGATGGACGATGACCTAGAACAAAAAAGAGCGACCCATCAAACTTATAGAGAAGAAAAAGTACCTCACTTGGAGTTGAGAGACTCTATGGCGATCAAATTGAAGCACAAAACAAGAAGAATCGATTGAGAGAGTGGGTTTTTTTTCCTCTTTGATAAGCGAGAGGAATAGTAGATGGAAACGGGTTACGGCATTCTCCCGCCACAATTAGCAAAAATGGGAACTTTCATGTCTAAAATCAAATATATACTTCGCTTCCGGTTCCCTCCACTTCCTAACTCTTTGGAATTTTGGATTTTATTTTTCTTTTCAAGTTCTAAACTTTCAACTAAAAAAGGAGAAAACATTTTCAAAATTCTATGGGTTTATAGAGTCAGTGAGTAATAGTAACCATAGTGATTATTAATAACAACAAGAAGAAGATTAACAAGAGTGAAAATTTAAACTTTGGATTAACTTTACATTTGTTGTTACAAAGTTTTTTTTTTTCGAATAAATACTTGAAATCTTAATCAAATTTTAGAAAGATATACTCAGACAAATTATTTAAAAGTTGAACACAAGTTTAATCAATGAACATTTAGGATAGAAGTTTTTACTTTTTGGTTACTAATCTTTCAAAAGAAATTAATTCAATGACTAATTATCCGTGTTCGAAAAATTCATATCTTTTTAGAAATGTTATCGTTCTACAGTATTTTTTAAAATTTTCTCTCTAATACCATCTTAATTTTTCAATTTTCTTTCTGTTACACATATGAATTTTACAAGGTATCAAATTTCACCTCAACCAAAAAAATGATTTTTTTTTCCAAAACTTTAGAAATAGATAGAGGGAAAAAACCCCCTCACAAAGTAGTAATATTTACAATGCAAAGACAAAAAAAACATAAATACAAATGCAGAATTTATAAGAAAATGTAATAAAAATAAATTCTTTGTCATATTACAACGAAAGATATTCTTTGTCAAATTTATAACAAGAAATTTGATTAATTCATACCATTCACCTATTTTCTACTTTCAGGTTTCTCATGATAAAACTATGTAGATTTGAAATTAAAACTTCTTTCATAACTATTATTAAAAATAAAAAACACAGTCAAAATCAAATCCCCCAATTTATTTTTCCCATGCATTCGTGATGCAAGGGCTTGGGCTTCAAGCTACTTCAGGATTTCAAAAATCAATTATAAAAGTAAAACATTTAAAAAAGAAACAAGGTTAAGTCGGGTCATTCTCAAGAGGATAATTCAGATAAAATACCAGATTTCCTACCTTTTAGTCAATGTGAAGAATCCTTGTTACACCCCAATCAGAAGAGAAGGAATATAACAAAGACTAGTAAAGTTCAGTTACACTTTCAACATGGCATTTTTATCCTGGAAAATTCCATATCTGTTTGTGGTATACATGTATAAAATTCCAAAACTGTTGAAAAGCTTCAAGCGCACATAGTGTATATTAAAGCTACCTCACAACCATATCGAACACAATTCATTTTAAGTCAAATTCCTCTACGAAGACTGCAATATCTTCTTGTAATCTTGGAATGTGCCACGGAATGGATTTACTTTACCTTCAGACACTGCCCACAGCTCCTCAACACTTCCCGATATCAGATGCTCATCGTGACTAACCTGTAGATATTGATCAATATGAAGTTAAGGTAGGGATATGACCTTAAGGTCTCGATGTTGAGTTTCGTGGTTAGATAACTTAGATTGACTGAAATGAACTGATCGTGGATGGAGAAGGGCAAGGTGGGAAACCCAACTTACCATGAGAATGCCTCCTTGGAACAAAACAAGGCCTTGGATTAGAGCCTCCACTGCATCCAGATCCTACACATGATGACAAAATAAAACAGTAGTAAGTTCGAGACTTGCATACAAAAGAATAAACCGAGAGCGAAAAGAAAAGAGAATGAGAAGTGACCAGATGATTGGATGGCTCATCAAGTAATATTATGTGTGGTTTCTTGAATGTGATCTTCGCAAAAGCGACTCTGCTTTTCTGACCACCTACATGGTTTGTTATGATACATGAATATTCCATGGCATCTACATAGTAGAGTTACTAATTTTCCCCCCAAAAATAATTGAACTTGCTCAAGAAGACAAGATCCAAGAATAGCTTTGGGCTTCTATCCAATAGAAGCTTCTAGGCTAGAATGCAATACATTACATGCAACTGTCAAGGAAAGATACCAGATAGCGTGTACATAGGCTGAAGAGCAAGATTTCCGGTTACACCAAATGAACCTAAGTGAGCTCGAAGCTTCTGTTCTGGCACACCCTGAAAGAAGATATGAACAAAATTAGTTTGATGAATAGTATCTCTTGTGAAGCAGATTCGTAAGTATTAAAAACCCATCTCAATATGGCTCCAGCATGATCATTCAGTCTCCATACTAATCCTTATATTATTTCTATTTTTTTTCTTTTAGTCACCATAATTGATCTTTTTTATATATCCATGAGTGTTCGAGCCATAGGAAATTAATTCCTAGGTAGGTGACCACCATGGATTAAACCCATAACCTCTTAATTTTTTAGACTATGTCTCCCTTTTTACCGCCAGGCCAAAACATGATGGTTTTATCATAATTGATCATAGTATCTTAAGTTCTCAATTAATCTTACAGACAACTGCCTGATCTATGAAATAGTAGTCGTAAAAAACCCTAAGATAATATCTGGAGTAGCTAGACAGTAGACACCATAGAAACCCTCCGCCTCAAACTTTCATTGAAATAATATTTTTTCT
This sequence comes from Cucumis melo, assembly GCF_025177605.1. Lineage (NCBI taxonomy): Eukaryota > Viridiplantae > Streptophyta > Magnoliopsida > Cucurbitales > Cucurbitaceae > Cucumis > Cucumis melo. The sequence continues at coordinate 24,025,829 of NC_066865.1, forward strand.
TTTATGAAACAAGGAAAAATGAAAGAATACAAGACATACAAAAAGTCAGACACTAAAGAAAGGGAGTCCAACTAAGCAAAATGTTTCCTAAAGAATAATTACAGAAAGGGTAATTCACATCGAGCAATGATGACATTTTCAAGAATGGTTTACATTACAAACTAATGAGTTGATATAACCAAAAGCAAGTTTTCAGCTCTAGAAAATTCAACTAAGAAATTTGCCAAACAAATTTGTAGAATAGCTGTTTCTCGCAAGGCGAAAAGCATCAAACAAAGAGACTAGAAGGTGAAGGACCAATTTTCTTTCCTAATCTAGAGAAAAGTATCAACAAGATCAAATTCCATCTGGAAGCTAGAAGCAATACAACAACTTGACAGATTAATTCGTAATCATGCCCTTTTCATGATAAAAATGTTACTCGTTTATTGTCTGTAAAAAAGAAAAACAACAAACAGAAATTAAGATAGACGTGAGAAATGAACTCACAGGGAAGCAACGCATCATGTACAGAAGTGGATTTGAAGACAAGTCTAACCCATCAACGTGGTGCTGACTAAAGACAGCTATTCGAACCTGTAGATAATATGTTAGTAAACATCAATAAAAGAGTGGAATTTATCTAGTCTCGGACTCATCATATCAATAAAAATCCAAGGGCAGGGTGATATTAAAATATGACATAGAAGCACTAAAATTAGTTATCTCACTTAGAAGAATCAACGTTTACTTTTTTCAATAGCATCCAACACTGAAACGTGAAACCCAAGGAAAAAAAATACCTTAGCTGAACGAAAAACAGTTCCAGAGGTAGGTTGAAGTTCCCCTGCAATTAATTTGAGTATAGTTGATTTACCTATGCCATTTGGACCAACCACTGCAGAAGAAAGTTGGAAAACCAATGAGAAGTGTGGTACAGCTATGATATAGAACATATCAAATGCTAGAATTGAAAATAATAGGGGCATATAAATTCTAGGAACATGAAAGCCAAGAAACAAAGGCAGAATTTCAACAGTTTTACATGCTGAACTTCCCAAAAGTCCTAGACATGTGAAACAATCCAAAATTCAGATTCCCTTACTTGCTATTCGACTATCAAGATCAATCCCAAAATTCAGATTCTTGAACAATATGGGGCCACCTGGATAGCCAAATGATGCATCGCTGCAGCACGAAGAAGAGACATCAGAAGGATTTTAAAATATTCTAAACATGGATAACTATACCATCTCATATCGAATTAAGCTGCATAAGAACACTCAAATGTTCGAACATTTCACCATTCCATGTGATTTTAATGCTTCATATGCACGAATTCTCGAAACAAACATAGTTATACCACTACTCCAAAGCATCCTCATTAAATTTCTTGTAAAACAAACAAAATTGACCGATATCTAAAACCCCAACAAACATGCAGCCTCTTAGTGATATCCTCAAATAAAATCTTACCTCTCAATCTCCTTTTTAATTAAAAGGGATAAATCAACTGATCTAATACAGTTCCATATCCAAGATCACTATTTCCATCCAAAGCCTTTCAGACTTTCTCAAAATCAATTTCAAAGATAATTCCTCCTTCTGGGAGTAAAGATGAAGCCATCGAGAAATATAATCAAAAGTAATAGTGTAATGCTTTCAAATTGATACTAATCGGACAAGAATAATAAAAGGCAGTAGTTTAACAATTCCATAACTCCAAAGATCAACATCAACAATATGCAGCATAAACTATCTGACCTGAAACTTATTATAGGAGGACCTGGCCTGTCATCTGGAGTTGGGAACTCAAATTTGTAGCTGGAGTTCAGAAAGTCAGTTACATTACAGCCATAATATAAGAAAATGGTATTCAACGTTCTAGTAAGTTTATCACTAATTGAAATTAGTACGTACTCTGGATCATTTATAACTTCATCCACATGACCAATTCGCTCCAAAGCCTGAGAGAGATTAGAGTCAGAAAATATAAAGCATGAGATTTTGTTGACTTCAATGCATAAGAATTCCTCGAAATTTTAAAATGCTAAAGTAGTAAATAAATGCACAACAGAACAGCTTCAATCAAGAACCTAAAAAGTAATAAACAAAGTAGTGATTCACATTAAATTCTTCAAATTCGAGGGTAGAGTACCTTGATCCTTGATTGAACAAGAGATGCCCTCTTTGCATTGTATCTGAACTTATCGATAAACGACTGCAGTGTAAAATATACATTCAGGAATTGCAAAGGTTAATATCATTCCCAAACATATTATCCAAAAAAAAAAAAAAAAAAGACCATTATTCTTATAACAATCAGCAAAGTAGAAAAAAAAACATCTCATAAGTCATAAATGAGAAAATTTCACTTCTCAAAGACAGGCATCTGGCATAATGACATCCAAAGCCAGAATAGTCAATACCCAATTACCCTCCTAGATTCCTCATCCTCCATAATATTCAATAAATTCCTGCTTATTTTAAATAATAATAATATTTTTTTAGAAAAACTAGGTTAGGACTCAACCAGCAGAATCTTTTATGTGATTGTCCTCCATAGCCTTTTACTTTTTAAGGTTTCTAAAGTTACAGCAAATCAAAAACTACCTTTAGAGTTCACAAAAACATATTATTGAAATAGAATTTACAAAGAGAAATGGAGGGGGATACCAATGATGTTTGATCCCTTATTAGGTTCTGTGTTTCTCTTAGGGTACCAATGATGAATTCTTCTTGTAATTGTTTGTTAGGACTTATTCTGCTTGATTAGAACCTCTTCCTTTAGGGTTCTATCTCCTGTATAGGTTTAGCTTTCTTTTCTATTTTAAGACTGCGTAGCCTAATATTTTTCTCAATAGAAGTTGTTTTTCATCCATTAAAAAAAGGGATGTTGCAAATATAGAAATCAAACTCAAGTATTAGAACATGCAGCACAATACAAAAGAATTTTCAAATATAGCAAAATTTAGATTTAACTCTCAAAATCTATTAGGGATAGACTATATCACTAGTAAGAGTCTTTCAACAATAAAGTCTGCCAATGGTAAGAGTCTATCATTGATAAAGCCTATCACGAATAGATTTTGCTATATTTGCAATTTTTTAAAAGTATTGCTATACACTTAATTATTAGTCCAAATAGTGCTATCCCTCGCAATTACTCATTAAAAAACACACACACAGAAAGAAGCATGCTTGCACACAGAAGTTTGTTTAATGTAGCATTATGCGGTAAATTAAAAATTTGCAAACTTATAACCACATAAGCTATCCATATAGCCACACAGAAACCATTGCAACTGTAGAAAATAAAAAATATCACGGTAGATAAAAGAGTCAATTGAGCTATCATGTCTGATGACCTGCATATGTGATCTTGTCCGTTCATTTGCCTCAAATGCTTTCTGTTGGTTCTTAAGTTGCTCTTCTCTCGTCCTTTCAAATGTATCATAGTTACCTTTATAAGTCGTTAATTTTTGCCCTTGAAGATGAAGGATGTCCGTGACTACCTGAAAAAAAAATCCATTGGTTATCTCAAACCAAGTAACATTGAAAGTAGTTTTTTAAGATGTAAAGCAAGAAACAAGGTAATAAACAACTTTACCGTGTTCAAAAATTCTCTAGCATGAGAAACAACTATGAATGTTTTGGGCCATTTCACAAGGTACGATTCCAACCAGAGAACAGCATGAAGATCAAGATGGTTCTGGGAGAGGAAAGGATGACAAAATAATTGAAACATTGAAGTGGTTACATTTTTCTTTTGGTGTGTGTGTGTGTGTGTGTGTGTGTGTGGGGGGGGGGGGGGGGGGGGGGGGGGGATAAGATGCACTACATACTGTGGGTTCATCAAGTAGCAACAAATCCGGCTCTATGAACAATGCACGTGCAAGAGCAATACGCATTCTCCAACCTCCCGAAAACGTTTTGGTTGCTTTCTTCTGCATTTCTGGGGAGAAACTCAGGCCCTTACAAAAATTCAAAAGATGCATCAGTTATGACAAATATGCCCAAAAAAAGGCTGATAACAGTAGTTAGAGGACAATTTGACAAATAGTTATGAGCACAGATACAGAATATTAAATGTACAACAAAGCAAGTAAGTCAAAGACGGGAAGAGTAAGGAAATGACCCAATCTCTACAACTATCATCGAACACCCTAGGGTTTTGTTTCAATCAAATCAACAAAAGTGTAGCCTTAATCACATTGATACAGCAAATCTTTTCTTGAATTTATAACAGATGGTGCACAGGAGCTGATATATGCACTGAACCAAGGTGGGGAAATGATCCAATCGATAAAAAATTCTTCGAGGAAGGCATACAGGCAAATGTCTTGAACTTACAGCAAGAATGGAAGCAGCACGTGCCTCTGCAGAATAAGCATCAATAAACTCAAGCCTTTTGTATATCTCTTCAAGCCTTTGTGCAATGCCATCTTTGTCAGCAGCTGCATTGCTTTTTTCATCCTCAAACTCCACCTCTCTCTTCAAACAATTAGAATTCAGATCAATGAATTGAATATGTAAAGAAAATCAAGGGAACCATTAAAGCAAATTACAAGCTCAAGCTAAGTAAAAATAGAACCCCAACACTCAAAAGTCACATTCTAACCTGTAGGGCTAGAAGACGAGCTTCCTCTCCCAAAAGTTGGGTTCTTTCAATATCTGAATTTAAAACACACTGCAATGCTGAAGTATCGTCACCAACAACTTCCTGCTCTACATGTAATATCTGGCAATTCTTAGGAATACCATCAATGGCATGCATAGCCATATACCGAAGAAAAGTTGTCTTCCCCGTACCATTTCTTCCTATAAGACCTGCACTCAGAAACCATTGATTCTAGTACGTTAATATCCTCCAAGATAGTTACTAATTACAAAGATTGAGTGTGTGTGTGTGTGTGCATATAATGCTCGTATTTAAACTACTGGTAAACTTTTAGGTTTTCGTCAGATAACATTTTTCTCTTCTTTTCATGGAGTTCTCCCTCTGGCCTCCCCACCCTCAACCCTGGCATCCACCTCTTCCTCAGCTGAAACTTCACCATATGCCTCCCTTCCAGTTCTCCATTTAACTTGGCCGTCACCAACACTTGATCCTCCCCCTCCCTTCATTGGGAAACTACAACCATTAGTCTGTTACGTTCAAGAAAGGAAACTCTTTACCATTGATAGAGGTAGTAGGGCTAGGATAACCAAAACCATCAAAGGAACATCTTTCTGCTTTTTCACATGGTGGAGCTTGGTTGAGAGCTGCAGTATCATTCTTCCGCTCAACCATAAAATTTTCAAATATAATCTAAAAATGATGCTTACACTACATCTTTCAGGTGGACAGGATATATTACCAATACCACAAAGCCAGTTGCCAATTGGGTTAAGAAATGGTTCCCTTTAAAGGAAAACCTCCGTTCAAAATATATTACAACTCCCCCAGCACAAAGCCTCCTTTCTACATAATGAAGCTCCTAATTACAAAAAGAGGTTGGCGAGCAGCATTAATCTATAAAACCCATTGGAGAGAGCTGCTTAACTTGCAACCCATCATCATCTATGAGAAATCTGATTGCAGCAAATAATGTAGGAGGTGACAAAGTCTTTAGTGGTGTAACATGAACACATCAAGTGGTTTTGATGGGCTCAAGATCAAGAAAAAATCCTATCTAAGTCAAAGGGCCCGTTCTTTAGTATGGGTGTGCAAGAAAACCGAGAAACAAAACAAATCACTTTGAGGCAACTAGTGCGTCCAGCTTTTTAATATTCTTAGTCTCCCCAATACTTGCATTTAAAATATCAGGCATTTTCGTCTTCAATTTGGTTTGGTTTTTCACATATTTATGTATCAGCAGTTACAATGTTGAGATTTTTTTTTCAAGAAACTTTTCTACCTTTAGCATTTCATATATATCCAATTAAACAGAGTGTTAAAACTAAACTCACCATAGTGCCTTCCAAATGATAGTGTGACTGTACCATCCACAATGAGATCACGACCACCGACAGAAATATTGAAATTCTCCATATGAATATCTTTGACTGCAGGTCCCGTGCCACTATCGTGATTAACACATACTACAGGCATTCCTGCCCTGGCTGCTTCCATTTCGGCTAAATGCATTTGGTATTGCGCCTGAAGATCAAAATAAAGCGTCTGAAGTTAGTAAAGGAATCAACCTATTGAACCATTTAAAAAAACCAGTTCAAGTGAAAAGTTCTCATACACCCGTTTTTCTTTTTATTATTATTATTATTATTATTATTTTCTTGTCTGGTAGTATAATGATAAATCAACCTGCGTTGCGCATGTCTAGCAAATATTTCAGAATACCGATGACATTTTTTAAACAATAGGTCATATTCGAAAAGGTGTGACCATAAAACATCAGATTCTTCACCTCTCTTTGACGTTCCTCCTTCCTCTTTCTCCTCTCTAATTTTAATCGGTCACGCTCAGTCAGTACAGGACCATCGATAACTTCAGGCTTCTTCTTCGGAACCTCCTCTTCATCCATTCCTTCATTCATTCTCATGGGTGTTACAAGACTGCGCACAGTTGGTTTAGTCTTGACCAATCCATGCTTCCCAAACTTCTCTGAGATTTTACTGCAAGCCTACATAATTCCCCGGTGTCAAAACAATAGAAATTTTCAAATAGACAATCGTTTTAAGTTACTGACATAATAACCGGTGCTCGGTGGAGACTATTATCCCAAAGCAAAAAGGTATAGCGAATTCTAAATTAAACCTGATAGTAGAAGTTTCCTGCTACCACATAGTCCAAAATGCATTGGAATTTTGAACATATTAATCTCAAAAAGCTAATCGCTTTACCACATTAAATCCTCAATACAAGCATCATGAAATTGATGAACGAATATAGACAAAATATATCACCTTGAACTCCTTCCTACATTTTCAAAGTAATTATCAAACAAACCACTGATTCACTAACCGTGCGGCACTCGGCGAAGTCGGAAACGCAGCCAGCACCAACGAGGAGCTCACCAAGAGCGTCGAAAGCTCCTTCGCCATCCTCGCCGAACTCGAAATCCTCGTCAGCAAGAACATTAACGATGTAGTCGATGATGGGCTGATCCACGTCCTGAGTTCTCTGTCCAAGGACCTCGTGCACCACTGAACTCGCAACCTCTGTCATCTCGAGAACCCAAAATGGAGTCCGGCTCTTGAGCCGATGAGGGTTGGTTGCTGAATCTACAGCTTTAGCGCTATTTGCCCTCCTTCAGCCGGAGATTCGTCGGCCTTCCAATTCCAGCAGGCAGCTGCTGCTCGATTTGTGAACGCGAGAAGCGACCGCCAAGATGGCTATTGGATGTTTTTTGGTTTCCCTTCGACCTTCGATTTTTCCCCTCTTTTTTAGTACTTTTATTATTATTATTATTATTATTGTGATAAATCACAAAGTTTTCATAATATTTATAAAAAATTGATAAAATTTTATATTTTATTAATAATGGATACTGATAAATTATCGATATCATTAATAGACACGGATAAGTGGGTAAGTTAGATTTTGAAATTGAAATTATGCTATATTTGTTTGGGTTCTATATTCGAAGATGATCATATTTTTACTTATATTCGTGTATTTTTTTTAACCTAAACCACGTTTACCACTTTATAAAGAAACTTTGATTTTTTTAAGGTCTGGTAATTAGAGTGTAGAATTAAGAGTTGAATGTAATAATTATGTCGCTTGTGTTGGCATTCATAACAAAATTTTGAATTCAATTCTCAACTAGTCCTTAAACTTTAATATGCTGCATTTTCTTTTCTATGTTTGAGTTTTGGGTGCACTCTTTTTTAGTATAGCAACTAGAGATAGGGATTGCACATTCATGTAATACTAATCGAACTTAACTCTTTTTTTTTTTTTTTTTTGCTGTTACAACTTTTATTTAATCAAATATTTACCTTTTAGTAATTTAAAATATGTGATATTGACCCTCACTTAATTAACTTAATACAATTTTGAATTGAATTTTAAAATTAACTCTAATAAAGATAATAAATTAATTATTTATAAATAAAACAAAACAACAAAAATATTTATAAAAATTTAACAGATGATTAAACTGATAGATAAAGATAGATTAAAAGATGGAATTTACGTCACTTGTAATTCAATGACCAAATAAAAGAAGAAGGGTCGAACTTGTCCATTCCAAACTCCAAAACCCGCCCAAGGATCCAGGACAATTTGACCCGCCGAGTCACCGAATCGAACAACTTCCAATTCCAACATCCACGCGCCAGAATAATTCATTGAGGCATAAAAAGGATCAAACACAAGAACAAGAACACCGCATTCACTTATCTGCCCCGTCACATAAGGTCGGCTCTGCAGAGCTCTCTAAATTTCTGCAGAAGTAGCATAGGTCAGTCTTCACAGGTCCTCAATTTCGTTTTTTTTCTTATACCCTTTATTTCTCTTGTGATGATTATTCAAACTGGTTCATTGATCTTTTACTTCTGTTCCCGATTGTAAGGTGGGTAGGCAGAGGAATCGTTAAAGATGAGGTTGTTGAAAGTGGCAACGTGTAATTTAAATCAATGGGCAATGGATTTCGATTGTAATGTGAAGCACATCAAAGAGTCTATTGACGAGGCTAAACGTGCTGGGGCTGTCATTAGACTTGGCCCTGAACTGGAGATTACTGGATATGGGTGTGAAGACCATTTCTTGGAGCTCGACACTGTCACTCATGCGTAAGTTTTCTGCTTGTTTGATCTCAATTCAGTTGTTATTATCTGAAAATAACCCCTTTTGGTTATGGGAAATTATTTCTGACTTTCCAACAAAAGGCAATTTGTGGGGTCCTTTGTTTATGTCATTTCTGTGAGCTTAATATTTGGAAATGTATTACTAGGCATATTTGATGGTTTCAAGCTTCTGGGGTGCTCAAATTTCTTGTTTTAGGATACTTATGCAGATGGGAATGCTTGAAGGATATTCTGTTGGGTCCTTGGACCGATGGGATATTGTGCAGCATTGGCATGCCTGTTATTAAAGACTCTGAGCGTTACAATTGTCAAGTTCTGTGCTACAATAGGAAAATTATTATGATACGCCCAAAGATGTGGCTAGCAAATGATGGGAATTACCGGGAGCTCCGGTGGTTCACAGCATGGAAGTTAAAGGACAAACTTGTGGATTTTCAGCTGCCTAAAGATGTTGCTGAGGCTCTGTTGCAGACGTCTGTGCCTTTTGGCTATGGATATATTCAGTTCCAAGATACGTGAGTCCCCAAAATACTGGTTTAATTTTCTTTCGTTTTGCAAGTCCAAAATTCGTATGTAACTTCTGATTGCTGCATATTGACAAGTTGATAATTGGATTTTGCATGTTCTGTTGGTAATTAAATTTGTAGAGAATAATACAAGAGTCTGATGCCTAGTTTATTTTTATCGTGTTAGAGCTGTTGCTGCTGAAGTTTGCGAAGAACTATTTACACCTATTCCTCCTCACGCTGAACTTGCTTTGAATGGGGTCGAAGTATTTATGAATGCCAGTGGAAGTCATCACCAACTAAGAAAACTTGATGTTCGTCTTCGTGCTTTTATAGGTGCTACTCATACTCGTGGTGGAGTTTACATGTATAGTAACCACCAGGGTTGTGATGGAGGCCGCCTTTACTATGGTATGCATCATGATTTTGCATAAAATTTAGTTAGTCTTGCTTATACAGTGGCTGATGAATTGCATTTTCTTTCTTGGTGCTGTTTATGTTTACTGTGGATTTTGACATTTGTAGTTTGCTGAAGAAACCAAAGGATTAATTGAAGTTTATGTTTGGTTGCAGATGGATGTGCTTGTGTTGTTGTAAACGGTGATCTTGTAGCTCAAGGGTCACAGTTTTCTTTGAAGGATGTTGAAGTTGTGGTTGCTCATGTGGATCTTGATGCGGTATGAAAATACTTCCTAGCTTCCTTTGACTTCTTCAAACAATGAGGCGCGTGATGTTTTACTTGATCTCCTTATCTCATATTTAATAACTCAAGCTACTTTCTCCATTTTCACCTTATCATAAGTTAGTGTCAATTGAATGGTCATTTGTTGAACTTAAATTATGGGTGTTCTCTATCATGGATGCTTTAGGGGTCACGCTAGATATTTGTAGATACTCTACAAAGTATAGGGTTCAAATAGTTTATAGTGGTTTTAAATTCTCGTTGTCTCCCCAAATTGGCCTCTTGGTGCCCAAGAGCATCTGGAAAAATTGTGTGGTGGGCTATGACATAATGGAAGGGTGGAGCTCAATATCCCAAGTGTTGAAAAAATTAAATAAAACAAAACAAAATAAATCTGTGGGGATTTTCTTTTTCTTCCTGTCCTTTTTGATGAACGTTTGGTTTCAAGAAGTTTGCTTGCTGACAGGTTGCTAGTCTTAGAGGATCTATCAGCAGCTTTCAAGAACAAGCAAGCTATAAAACTACAGTTCCTTCCGTGGCAGTCCCATACAGCCTATGTGAATCATTCAACCTCAAAATTTCCCTTTCAAGTCCTCGTGAGGTTAGTGCCCACTCACTCAGTACCAGTTCAACAGTATTTTAGTTCATTGTCCACTTGAGGAGAGTTGCCACTCATTCAGTATATTTCAGTAGTATTTTAGTTCATTTTGTTAAAAGCTGATCTTTCTTTATTGCAATGTGATTGATGATTTATAGATTAAGTATCACTGTGCGGAAGAGGAAATAGCCTTTGGACCAGGTTGCTGGTTATGGGACTATTTAAGACGAAGTGGAGCTTCTGGATTTTTGCTTCCTCTCTCTGGTGGAGCTGATAGCTCCTCTGTTGCAGCCATAGTAGGCTGCATGTGTCAGCTTGTCGTAAAAGGTTGGTTTTTGGTTTTTATTTTCCATGGACACAGATAGAGTAGCATTGTTCTGGTATCTCTACGTTGCAAGTTTGGCTAAAGTAGTATACGACGAAGGATTAAGTCAAATGAACGTTGGAGTGCCTATTAAGTCATCAGGTATTAGATTATTGATGGTGTCTCCATCACATAAGAGGATAGGCAAAAATTCAAAGGTAAATAAATGATATTCAAAGGAATCTGTTCCTCGAAGAACGTTACAAAATCCCACCCCAAGTTTTGTTAATGATAAATGGAGGATAATTAGAAAATTTGCTTGATACCCTATAAGAAGCATGGGGTTTTACTAATTCATACACTTACCACCAATCACTCACAACTTGTACTCTCTTGGTTGTTTCTATGCATTGGCTTGCAGAAATTGCTAACGGGGACGAACAAGTGAAAGCTGATGCAATACGGATTGGACATTATGCTGATGGAGAGTTCCCAACCGATAGCAGAGAATTTGCCAGACGAATTTTTTATACAGTATTTATGGGTTCTGAAAATAGGTGAGTTCAATGGTTTAGTTCGTTTTCTAATAACTATAGGTGCCTGAACTGGGCCACAGAATGCCTCAACTGTATGCCATGACCTGCTTGACCTTCCCAAAATATAGCAATGCTTTAATCCACGAATTCATCTTGATTTATTGTCTGCATTTTAACATGAACGTGAATTTGAACTGAAAGATCTGGTTTTGGGTTCCAATCAGTTTATATATTTTATCTTTTAATTAATAGGTTGTGCACTTTGTTCTTTTTGTTATAGCTCAAAATCTGGTGTCGTTCACTAACCATGCTTGCTCCATGTAGCTCTGAAGAAACACGTACAAGAGCAAAAGTTCTAGCACATGAGATTGGTTCATGGCATCTTGATGTTTCCATAGACGGAATTGTTTCAGCACTTTTATCTTTGTTCCAAACACTCACTGGGAAACGTCCTCGCTATAAGGTGAAAATACCAATTTTTCTCCTTCAAGTTTTATTGTATTGTGTACACAAGGGCAGGGCATGGTGAATGGTGCTTTTCTGCAAGTGCAGATTTTACTTTCTTCATGTTGAGATAGTTAGGTCAATTCGCTTTGTCTAAGCAACACCACACGATTTCATCTTTATCCCTATCTTTTAGATATTTAGACTTTTCCGATTATTAGCTATTTATAGCGCCATCTTCGTCTTGTTATGCAGGTAGATGGGGGATCCAATATTGAAAATTTAGGTCTGCAAAATATTCAAGCTAGAATCAGAATGGTTCTGGCTTTTATGTTTGCATCACTTTTACCTTGGGTACATAGCAAACCAGGATTCTACCTTGTTCTGGGTAGCTCCAACGTAGACGAAGGATTGCGTGGTTACTTAACAAAGGTTTGATATTATTCGAGCTATTTCTTTTCCCTTCTTGAATTTCTATATACATCTGCCATGTTTTCATTTTACAAGTGTCTCATCTGGTGTTTGGATTCTCGACGCAGTACGATTGCAGTTCAGCAGATATAAATCCAATTGGAAGCATCAGTAAGATGGATCTTCGAGCATTTCTTAGATGGGCTTCCACCCATCTTTCCTACTCGTCATTGGCGGATATCGAAGCTGCTCCGCCTACGGCCGAGTTAGAGCCAATCCGTTCCAACTACAGTCAGGTTCTTCTCTTCCACATCTCACACTTCACTTTTCCTCTGAAAATTTTATTTTCAGATGCACTTTCTTTATCCCAGAGTTAGATCTGACTTCAAATAATTGTTTCCCAATGTTAATGTTTTTGGATATATTCTTTCAACCTATGCTTGCATTCAACATGTTATTGCCCATATGTCTGATTGAAGAAGTTTTTTTTCTCTCTCGAGACAGTTGGATGAAGTTGACATGGGAATGACTTACGAGGAGCTCTCAGTCTATGGAAGACTGCGAAAAATTTTCCGCTGTGGTCCGGTGTCAATGTTTAAGGTTCGTCTAATATTTTCACAATAACTCCCTTGCCCAGACAGTCTTATAGACCTTAGTAACTCTTTGTTCTTGTTTTAGAACCTCTGCTACCGGTGGGGTGCTAAGTTAACTCCGTCTGAGGTGGCCGAAAAAGTGAAACATTTCTTCAAGTATTATTCCATCAATCGACACAAAATGACTGTATTAACGCCATCTTATCACGCTGAGGTAGGTATCATTGATTGTACTGAAATATATGGTAGAAAGAGGTATCAGAACATTACAATCTACTCTCGTAATCTTTCTCGTTCTCTTACAAATTTATCGAAATCTCGTTGCAGAGCTATTCTCCGGAGGACAATCGGTTCGATCTTCGTCAATTTCTCTACAATTCAAGATGGCCATATCAGTTTCGGAAGATCGATAAGCTTGTAGAGGAGTTGGATGGAGATGGTATTGCTATCAAAGAATCAAGTGGTATGGGGGTTGTAGCAGCAGGCTCAGGGAATCCCAAGGTTGGACTTTAACGTCCAAAGGCATAAATTGAGCTTTTTTTCTCTCTCTCTTCATCGAATTGGATGCAGGGGGATCGGAATTTGTCATAATGTCTTTGTTTATCTGTTTTGATAATAATAAGGAATGCTTTGTAACTTAAGGAAACAGAAAATTTCATATCCGCAGCAGAAAGCTGAGATTATTGTATATTCTTTCACCCAAGTTAATTTTCAAAATTAAAGAAAAAAGTGTAATTTCAATTCAGTTTAATTATAGGGAGATCAATATCATTCTCAAGATTAAACCAAAAAATAAAATTTACTTATTTGTCTTCAAATATTAAAAATTTTAAGTCTAAAAAAAAGTTCATATATTTGAAGTCTGTTTATCAAATATTCAAATTCAACCGTTGAAAAGATGGTGTCAAAGAAATCTTAAGTAAATAATTCTTCGAAAATGCTTGATTCTACGCATGCTCAAATTTTTGTGTATAGGAACTGCGCTTTTAAGGAAATTTGCAAGTCGTCGGAGTAATTGTTCGATTTTTCTTCCAATATTTAGGTCGATTTTTTAAAACAAAACATTAGCAAGTAAAAGTCCAAAGAATTATTTAAAATTTACTGTCGAGTAGATAAATGTAGAAATTTGGAAAATTTTAGAAAATTTAACATAAACTAAAATTATTTGTATTAAATTTGAATTTCTAATAGACGTGTGGGATTTGATTAGAATATATTAACCTTGGAAAGGGATATTAAACTCAGGTAATTGAAAATTGAACATAGGAGTTTTACTTTTAATAACAATGAAACCAAAATCCAAAATGTTTCGAAGAGCTTCACCCCATATAATAATGGGGAATGCAAAGCATCATTCGCGAAAAAAGAAGAAAAAAAGAAAGTTCAACCATCCTATCTAAAGAATTACAGTAAGTTTCTTTTGCCATTCCCTACTACCATTTCTCTATGTCCTCATTTTCTCAACCAACCCCTGCAGCCTTCCGAAAGAGATCAATAAAAATTACTAAACACTTCGTTTAAAGCTCATCGTGGGAGTCATCGTCTTCTGCTGATTCACCGCCTGGAGCACCACCAGACCTTTGGTAGACCGCGGTGATGATGGGGTTGCAGACAGCCTCGACCTCCTTGAGCTTCTCCTCATAGTCTTCCTTCTCGGCACTCTGGTTGTCGTCGAGCCATTCGAGAGCATCCTTAACGGCGGTCTCGATCTTCTCTTTCTCATCAGATTCAAGCTTGTCAGCAAGCTTGTCCTTGTCATTGATCTGGTTCTTCATGTTGTAGATGTAGGTTTCCAGGCTGTTCCGAGCATCAATTCTCTCCTTTACCTTCTTGTCCTCCTCAGCGAACTCCTCGGCTTCACGAACCATCCGGTCAATCTCCTCTTGGCTCAACCGACCCTTGTCGTTGGTGATAGTGATCTTCTCGGATTTACCAGTGCCCTTGTCTTCGGCTTTAACGTTTAGGATACCATTGGCATCAACCTCAAAGGTGACTTCAATTTGTGGGGTACCCCTGTTCAATGTCCAAAAACATAGTTTAAACATCTGAAAAGATTTACAAATGAATACATAATAATGAAGGGTCAAAGGGAAGAAGTGTACCTTGGTGCCGGAGGAATTCCAGTTAGATCGAATTTTCCGAGGTTCCTGCAGTCTTTAGTGAGACTCCTCTCACCTTCAAAGACCTGAATTGAGGAGTGTTTTAGGAACCAAGAACATGATAGGAAGAACATAGAGCATTATCGCTTTCGAGATATTTTTGACAATTGCAGTACCTGAATGGAGACGGTGGTCTGTTGATCTTGGTAAGTGGTGAAGACCTGAGATTTCTTTGTTGGGATGACCGTGTTTCTTGGGATCAACTTGGTCATCACTCCACCAACAGTTTCAATTCCGAGTGTAAGAGGGGCAACGTCAAGAAGAAGGATGTCTGAATGCGAAGAGAATATCAGATATTGTTAAAAACAAGTTCAGTTATCATTAGATTATAAGCAATAGAAGAATCACGAATTTTTACCTTTGGTTTCTTCACCGCCTTCTCCACTCAAGATGCTTCCTTGAACAGCAGCACCATAAGCAACAGCCTCATCAGGGTTCACACCCTTGTTAGGTTCTTTGCCTTCAAAGTAATCTTTGAGGAGCTGTTGAACTTTGGGAATCCTGGTACTACCACCAACCAGAACAATCTCATCAATTTGGTTCTTCTCCAAACCTGCATCTTCCATGGCTTTCTTCACTGGTCCCATGGTCTTTCTGAACAAGTCATTGTTCAACTCCTCGAAACGAGCTCTGGTCAATGGCTCAGAGAAGTCAGTACCATCGAAGAGGGATTCAATCTCAACGCGAACCTGGTGCTGGCTACTCAATGCTCTCTTGGCACGCTCACACTCCCTTCTAAGCTTTCCAAGAGCTCTGTTGTCCTTGCTGATGTCCTTTCCGTGCTTCTTCTTAATCAACTTGATGAAGTATTCCATTATTCTCTGGTCAAAGTCCTCACCTGCAGAAATGTGTACACACAATCATTTCAAGGACAGTACATTCAGAAGCAATCGATTAATATCCTATCATATAACAGTAACAGGAAAATGAATCACTCTACTACATTTCTTTGAACCACCTTCGAGATATATTTGTTTTTACTTGGGCAGAATTTGAAGAGGCAGAGATTAAATTAGTCCAAGCATGAGGGAAGATAAGGTTTGGACTAATAAAGCATGTGCGGTAGTTTTTCAAAGACATTCCATTAGTATAGTAAGTATATGAAGCAACAGCCATACAAATATTAAATCAGCAATAAATTCTTACCTCCCAAGTGAGTGTCTCCGTTTGTGGCAAGAACCTCAAAAACGCCATTGTCAATGGTCAAGATACTGACATCAAAAGTACCACCACCAAGATCGAATACAAGAATATTCTTCTCGCCACCTTTCTTGTCCAAACCATATGCAATGGCAGCCGCTGTGGGCTCATTGATGATCCTAGCAACGTTGAGACCAGCAATAATACCGGCATCCTTGGTTGCTTGCCTTTGGGCATCATTGAAGTAAGCTGCAAGCAAAATAACAAAACTCAGTAAACAAACAGGCAGCAAAAAACATAAAAAAGAAAACTATCTAATTGAGGAATGACAAGCATTATGTTCCTTTATTCACCTGGAACAGTGACGACGGCGTCCTTGATTTTCTTTCCAAGGAATGCTTCCGCTGTTTCCTTCATCTTAGTTAGAATCATGGCACTGATTTCCTCAGGGCTGAAAACCTTGGTCTCCCCATCCTTGATCTTCACTTGAATGTAAGGCTTTCCATCCTTATTCACAATCTTGTAAGGAACAAGCTTCATGTCTTTCTGAACTTCTTTATCATCAAACCTATTTAAAAAAGAAAATTCCCATAAGAAAACCTTTTTAAATAATAAATTCTCAATGAGTGAAAGTTATCCTCAAGTCTAAAGAGATGGATGCATACTTTCTACCGATAAGTCTCTTGACATCGAAGATTGTCCTTTCAGGGTTAACAGCTGCTTGATTCTTCGCAGCCTCACCGATCAATCTCTCACTATCAGTGAAAGCGACCCAAGAAGGGGTGATACGGTTTCCTTGGTCATTCGCTATAATTTCTACATGACCGTTCTTGTAGACTCCAACACAAGAGTAAGTGGTTCCCAAATCTATCCCAATAACAGTCCCCAATTTTGTTGCTTCCTCTTTCGCAATGGAAATTGCAAATAAACCTCCTGCAATGCAGCTTTCACCAGGTTAATACCAATAGACTCATAACATTTGAAAATAAAATCAAATGCATCCCAACATTTTCCTTCATTCAAACTAAAAAAGTTTCAAATCAGCAATTCAACAAACATCCATACACTACTACACTCTAACAATACGCCTAAATGCGATACATTATTAAAAAAAATGCCGACATGTAATGACATCTAATGAAACACCACCACGGTTATCAACTCAACTATAACAAAATTTTCAGATAAAACACACCAACTCAATACCCTAATCAAAACCAAATTTAAAAGATAGAGAAACATAAAGGATTACAATGCATAAACATAGAAAGCACCAAAGAATGTCGTGTAGATCGTCAGGAATCTCAAAGCCATCACCGTAAAAACAGTATCAAGATCCATTGAGCTACCATTATCCCGTCTAAAATTAACAATATCAGCAAATGCCAATAAAAAATACTCCTCGATCTACAACTAAAACTCCATAACAAATACCACCACGAAACTAGCAAACATCCGTTACAGTAAAAACAATCACACTACAGTCTCCTAGAATAAACCGCTAGAAAACCGAATCTCACACCACCTAGAAGATCTAAACACTTTCCATAAAGCAAACTAAACAAGAACAAGCCAGATCTAAGGCATAAGAAGGGTAAAAACATTACCGAAGAAGACAATTGCTAGAACGATGAGAGATCCTCGAGCTCTCCAGGAGCTAGCCATGGCGATAATCTTGTGAAAATGCAATCAATGGAAGCTGTGAACGTTGAGATGAAGAAGTAGAAGAAGAATGATTTCGCTTTCGTTTTTTGGGTTTAGAAAATTTGGAAGAGACTGAAAGCGCGGAGGTGTGGTTTTATAGAGAGGTCGATGGAAATTTCTGGTTGCCACGACCATTGCATCTTGCGCAGGACCATGTCATTCTTGATGACGTGGACCAATAGGGTTTCGTGTAACGTATTCTCAACCAATAATATTGCTTCTGGTGTTGGGATGATGCGGGCCGTTGATTTGGCTTTGATTACACGTGGCGATATCTAATTGGAGCGGATACGTACATGTTGACCCGTTTTAAACTCCATCGATCTCTCTTTGATTTTACATTTTAATTTTTCTTTCCTATGTTTGTGAAGAGGGTTCTACATAGTTCCCCCAAATTAAAAGTGTTAGCGATAGAAATAGTTAAATTAAAATATTCCAATCTTGAATTTTAAATTCAATTATAATTCAACTTTGAAATTCAAACGTAAAAAATACCTACAAAAATTATTAATTTTGACTTCAAGTAAAACGTTTAAAATACTTATTATAAATACAATATTAGATTCTAAAAATTTAGTAATTTATAACTATTTTGGTTTATTTTTATATATTTGAATACAATCTTAACAAAATTAAAGAAATATGTTATTATATACAAAATATAAATTATGTTAGATATGTTGTTGATATACCAATAATAATAAAACTTTTGGAAATAAGAGAGAGTTATTTTGTGTCAAATTCAAAGTAGATGTGATTAGCCTTGATTAAGGTCGGGGTGATAAGTCTAGTGAAATAACTAATAGGTCATGTCTTATGTATATCTAACACAAAACATTACTTTAAGACTAAGATGGACCTACCATCGTCCAAAGACTAAAATGGGTTAGAAAGAGATGTTTGGTTTTGGACAATATTAAAGTCGAGCATTGATACAATCTAAAATTTTATTTATATTTGGTGGGTATTTTCAACGATTTTATTATTTAGCCTAGTTTTCTTTTAATTATTCTATTTATTTTTTCTTTTTTGCAAAGGTTAATTATTGTTTTTATTTTTATCTATATTATGGTATATTGTACTTTTTAGCATTTGGCGCCTTGTACTGCAATCATGAGCTTTCTCCTTCTTTTGTTTAAATTTTCGAAGAACCAAACATTTCATTTGTTCTTCTAACATCTAAAAGATTATGCAACTTTAATGTGTGTCAGCTGCTGTGTTTATGGAGTTTAGAGTTGTGAAAATTTTTTTAGCCATGAAAATTTGATAAGGAAATGGAAAAGAGAAAATGGTCATAAACAAGATACGTGTAAGTTGACTTGAACACTCATGGATATATATATAAACTCTTAACTATAACTTGCAATAGTTGGTTAGGCAAAAAAAAATCTTAATCATGTCACACAGGGAGTTTTTGGGATGAAATATAATATTATTTGAGTTTATCTTTACGATAGAATCTACATATATTGAAACATAGATTATAATATAATTACAAAATAAACTAAAATTTTAAAGTATTTAACTCTCTTAGTCTTGAAACCGCACTCAAATATATATGTGTGTGTGTGTGTGTGTGGTTAATTACATACCTTTCCCCCTTATTTATATAACCAACGAGTACTAGAAGCTTTGTCTAGTTGATTACTCTAATATAATTTCTATTAGCTTGAAAAGATGTGATTCGAAGCAACATATGAAGAATTTGTTTTATGTATGATCTCATTATATTTAACTTCCGGATTATTTAGTGCAATTTGGGTGAAAGAAACACTATGGCTTGGCCTCTATAGTAATGGATAAATCAATGTGAGGGCCTAACACTCGGCCGAATGGATGCTTTTTATATTGATATATTATATTAAATGGAATGGATAAACAACATCTCGATCAAATTGCACAATTAGTATATGGAGATTTGAATCAATGGTTAACTTATCAATTATCGTTGTTGCGTTGTACTCCCTTTAATTACACTATATAGTTCAAGAACTCTGTAACAAAAAATTATTTGCCAACCAAAACGAATGCAGTTTCACATGAAAATAAATGAACTATGGTTTTAACTAATCATTTTTTTTTTTTGTTGAAAATTTGTTTTACTTTGGTTTTTTTTTTTTTCTTTTTTAGTCCAAACATTCCACGCATGTAGATGATCTTTATATGAATTATATTTGTCATAACCGACCTTAGCATAACTCAATATATTAAAACTATAAGTGCAATTGTTTCCTTAATCTTAGTTAATTAGTGTAATGTCAAATATATAAAGCTTACTACAGATTGAACCTAAAATTTAAAACTAACAAAAATCAAATGAAAAATATACAAATAATATATGAAAAATATTTTTCAAATCTCACACTCCTAATGGGAGCATGAAGATTGCAAAGACATCCTAATTAGATTTTGTTGGGCTTGTTACATACTAAGCCCAAAGTAGAAAGCCCATTGGATCTATTATATGATGCCTATATGATTTCCTTTTTCTTTATTTTCTTTCAAATAAATGAAAACATAGAATTTTGTAAATAATTACTATTATTATTAATTTCGTACAACCCAAAATTACATTACAATGAATTTACATTTATTTTTAACTTTTTTTTTTCAATTATATCTGTACATGTTGCATCCTGCTTTACATATAGTAAAATTTAAGAATTACGTGGTTGGTGGGTGAGAAATAAATTACTATAATATTTAATAACGTGTTAAATTAAGAATGAAAGTAGTAGGTAAGTACTCGGTTAATAACAACTTATTTGAATTGATCCTGTTTAACTATTTAAATAAGTATTTTTTTCAGTGTAAAAAAGGTTTTCATGTATTTAGAAAGTCAATCCAAGTCGGTCAAGTTTTACAACTTACGGTGGTACTAACGTTATATTTTATCAAGACATGTTGAAGCGAGCAAAAACTAAGGAGTGAAAATGAATATAACTTAAGTGATATATGTCTATGTTATGAACTTGAAGCTCAAATGTTTGATTTTCTCATAAGAAAAGAAAAGTCGGTAAGGGAGTATTGTATATGACGAAGAAAAATACATATTGAAAGATAGAAAAGGGAATGTTAGAAGGGAAAGAAGAATCACTTACTAGTCAAAGAACCAAATAATAGCGGTTAATTGGGTTACATAATCATATCTTTTTTTTCGATCCGAAAGGAAAAAAGTTCAACTTAATATAAATCTACAACTTGTTTGATAATCGTTAAGTATTTTTGTTTTCTAAATTTATGTTTGTTTTACTCAAAAATTTCTAATAACGACTTTCATACTTGTTAAAGAAAACGTATGAATTTCTAATCAAATTTTAAAACACAAAGGAAAAAATTTGAAAACCATCCATTTAGTTTTAAAAAACGGTGGGTTGGTTTTTTAAATCGTTAATAGAAAAGTAGATAACAAAACATAAAAACTTATTATTTAAAGTAACGTTTATAAGCTTAATTTTGAAAAAAAAAAATCGAATATGAAATGCGAATTTAGTTTTTTTATTTTTTATTATTTTAAACTAAGATATAAACACTACTTCCACTTTATACTAATCTTTATACAATCAAGCTAGGTTTTGATATCTTAACAAACGTATAGCTTTCAAAAACATATTTTATTTTTAGAATTTGACTTGAAATTCAAGTGTTTATTTAACGAAAGTAAAACCTATAATGGAAAATTTGAATAAAAACCAACATAAATTTCAAAATTATACCACTAAAAATAAAATCGTTATCAAACGAAGCTTACATAATCTCGTTATTTGCATAATAAAAAACTTTTCAAAGATGTTTTATGATTTCCCCTCTTATATTGAAAATTCTTCAACATAAAATTTTGTTGTGGTGCTTAAGCTTTTTAACTGAACTATCCGAGTAATTATTCGTGCAGTTGCAAAAGCATAAACACATAATTTAATTTCATACGAGATAACGAAAATCCTACGCTCTCGAATTCTTTACCTTCTACATCATATTTTTTTCACTCTAATTTAAGAATCAGAGCGGTATGATAAGCACAATATCATTCCCTTTAGTAAATCAAGCTTTTTTTCTTCACTCCAAAACAAATTCACTATTGATAATACAAGAAAGTCATGTTCGTTTTCTCTACCTAAATTTTGACATCAACTATACTCATAGAAAAAGATGGTTGTTCTCCTAGAGATATATATCCATACTATAAATATATATTTTGATTGTTTGACAAATTTTAGATTTGTTTGCACTCCTAATTAAGAAGATTCACTTCATATATACACCCATAATAGACAGATGGCAAACAAAATAGCAAAGTACCAAAAAGTAGGGCACTCAATCATTGTTCCATATGACCAAAAACAAAACCCTCTCATTTTCTTGATGTGATTAACAAATTTCTCAAGGGCCACATTTCTACTGCTTTCTCTCCATGTTTGGCAAGCTGGAAAACCAAGACTTTAGAAGCATTAAAAAAGCACTTTCCATAATGTAAAAGTTGATTAAACTTAAAACCAAAAAAGCAAATAAAGATATATATCAATATTATGAAACAATTTGAAGTGGTATATTAGTCTTTTTTTTTTTTTTTGGTTTAGAGATGGGAATGAAAGTACAAGCTGAATAAGCATTTGATGCTTCCTTGTATGAAACAGAGACCATTTCCTTGTCCAAAATGCCTTCAAATTTCTTTTGTGCTGTGAAACTTTGGTCCCTCCAAAAAGGATCTCTACTCCTTGCTACTGCAGCTACCTTTTTCCTAATGTAATTTGTATGAAATTCAAACTTACCTAAAATGTTTGTGGACTTGGCATGATCTTATTACAAAATATTATGACCCACTTTTTCACTTTTGATGTGATGGTATAGTTGATAATTGCTTTTGAAAAAAGTGTTAG
The DNA here is from genome assembly GCF_025177605.1 of Cucumis melo. NCBI lineage: Eukaryota > Viridiplantae > Streptophyta > Magnoliopsida > Cucurbitales > Cucurbitaceae > Cucumis > Cucumis melo. The sequence goes on from NC_066865.1 coordinate 24,048,516, forward strand.
AAATCAATTCCTTTGTTGCAATAGCCAAGAAGTGTTTGATGTTTGGGTGGATGCCACTGTTGCAATTGCCTAGAGTTTTGACGAGGTGTACTTTGGTTATTGTATTCGTTATTGTCCATTTCTTTCTATGTGTATGTGTTGTTTTGTTAGCCTTTTTAACTGGAAAGTGATAAACTATCCCATATTAGAGATTTGTTGGGAAGTTGTTTTCCAATGGAGAATTTATTCATAGATTAATTGCTTTTTGGTGAAAAGAAAGAATATTATTGACTCAAAAACTTCTTCCCACTAATATATGCTCCCAAAGAGAGTGTGTAATTGTAAATCATCCATTGGATTTTCATATAGTCTCCTCCAATTCTTCTGGGTCATCACTTAAACTTCAAATTTTTATAAAAATTCTCTTGATTTGCTTTTCGTTCTTTGTGTTTAGATTATTCAAATTTTATAATCTCGAGAAGATGAATGGAATGCAACATCACACACCTACACAAAGATAGTTATAAAAAAAACGATTATTGTGAGTTGAACTAACACGTTATTAAATTAGAGCAAATCTAACAAAGATCAATATACATGTTCAAAGATTAAAAAGTGAGAGCAAAAAGAAAAAAAAAATTAAAAGAATGATAGGGATATGAATAAAGGATTTTCTTGAAGTAGAAGCACATGGGTAGAAGATGAAAATTTTCAACTTTGAGAGATCAAGCCTCATATTCTACTAGAAAAAAAGTATATTGTCTTTACTCTCTTCTTAGTATTTGTCTTCTCAAGAAATGCTCACTACATTTCTAGGGTATTTGGCTAGCTAATTGTTAGCCCAACCTTTTGAGTTTTTATAAAAATTAGGTTGGAATATTAGATAGACATGTTCGGTTTCATCTTCAAAATAATTCAATTATTAGTCATGACTCTACTCATGTATATACAACGTATATGAAAATTTTGAAGAATAAAAACACTTTTAATCAAATGACGTACTTTTATTAGTAATTTTATTGGAAGTACTCTACATCTTTTGTTACTAAATAAAAGAAAAGAAAACATTGATCTTTTACGGAAAGAGTTTTTAATTAGGTTAAAGCCAATAAATCAAATACTAAAGTTAAAATTTCAAAATTACCAAAAACGAATGGAAAAGTTTGTAATAACGTCGTAATTGAACAAAAAAACAAAATCTAATTGTCCCTCGATATCAACCATCGTTCATGTGAATATCTTCGATGTTACAAAGGGAACAAATATCAATTATTTGGATGCAATAAAACTTTTCTTAGAAGGGAATGAAAAAATAAACTTTAAAAAAGAATTGATAAAAATGAAATTTCTAGGTTTGAACTTTATATTAAAATATAAATGTCGAAATTGGAATAGAGTTAAAATGAAAATATTGTCAAAATCGTTCACCGAATATATTTTGTTTAAACTTTGAAATGCATGTGAGTTGTAAATCAATTATTGGTAACAAAAGGTCATTTATTCGAAAATGGTGACCAAATTAACTTCTAGATTCCCTCCACCGACACACGAAGTCAATTTTTTCCCCTTTTTTTTTCGTAAATTTATATTTTAGTCTTTGGAATTAAAGAAAATATTTATTTGTTTTTAAGCTTTTCAATAATTAAAATATTTATTTTAAATATAGCTTTTTTTAATTAACTTTCCAAAACAAGAAAAAAAAAATAAAGAAAAGGAAACAATACCATTTCTTTTTTATTATTTTGTTGAGTTTATTTCATTTCCAATTTTGAATTTTATTTCTATTTAATGTGTAGTTCTAAAACGGTTAATAGTTTTATTTGGTTTATTTGGAGATTCATTAATTTCAAGATTTGTAAATTTAACTTTAATTTTTGTTAAAGAAGGATTAACTTTCGGTGTTAATTAACGTCTATTAAGTAATTGTAAAAGAATTAAAATATGGTAATTCATTTAATATCTCTACTTTTCTTGGTTATTAAAATAATTAATTTTAAGTGGATAAAAGAAAATGAAATTATTTATAAAGAACTTAGAAAATTCAATGAAGTTTGTTATATTTTATAAATAATTTTAATATTTTTTATTTTAAAAAATGTCATAATTTTAAATCTTAATTATTTTAAATTAATTAATAAATACTAATGTTAAATATTATATTTATTATTCGGTGAAAATTTAAGTTTAAATTGTATACTTAAAATTTAGAGACTAAACTAAAATGAAAATTAATTCTTAAACGATAAAGTTGTAATATATATTTGAAATAATTAATTGAAACTAAATTCAAATTTTCAAAAAGGTTTTCTTTTCGAAACTATATAATAGCTCCTTCTATAAAATTTAATTTTTCAGGACTTGTATCTTCTATTATTATCGATCTTTCTTAATTTAAAAATAATTAAATAATTATATTTCGAAGATTAGGGTTTAGAAAAATACGTGAGATAAAAATATTTTTACAAGTTTATAAACAATATACAATAAAACAAACGTGGGACATGAAAGAAATTAGAAACTTTGAATTAAAAAAGAGAGCCTATACCAATTACTTCATAATAACATTCACGTTGACAAGCTAAACATATTTTAAAACTACCCAACTATAGCAAATATGAAAGTTTACGAACTCTCAACAAAATATATAAATTGTATCTTTTAAAAGATATTCTCACTATCTTTTTTAGAAAAATTAAGTATAATGTTCAAACTATTAACAAAACTCTATAAAAATACTTTTTATCTTAGTAGTAACTGCAACAAATTAGGAAGGTGTCTTTTGACTTTATAGTCAACTCTTATTTGAAAATTTTTAATTTGGGATAAAGGTCAAGTGATTATTCAATCTTGAACTGCATATATATTATATTTAAAAGTAATAGATAATGATAATAATAATAATATCAAATTATTATATTTCTATTCCAATTTTAATTTTCACCCCTTCGAAATGGTATAAATTATGGTTTAGACAATAAATGATATATTACTCTTTTTTTCTTTCTTATATTTTCTAATCTGACAAATTTATTCCTTGATAAAATTTGACGTCATTTGTAATTTAGTACCTCTTTTTCTGTTTCTTTCCAAAATATTATTGATTCTTGGAAAAGTAAAAAGTACAGTTCAGAGATAAGATAAGATGCAAATTTTATAAAATTAAAACGAAAAACGAAAAAAAAAAAAAAGAGTAGAAAGAATTCGTTGAAATTCTATTTTTATTTAGGAGAATTGTAATTATAAAAATATAACCAAAAAATTAAATAATATAGATGGTGGTGATGAATTTTGTTATATTTTGTAAATGATTTTGATTTTTATTATTTTAAAATATTCATTTTATCTATTTATTTATTTATTATTACGATTATTAACTACGAGAACAAACATTCAAAATAATAATTACAAACAAAGCACAAATAAGAATACAATTTATTAAAATATATAATTTAGTAAACATATATCATTTTTATGATAAAAGATAATTTTCTTAAAGAGAATTTATAGTTTAAAAATCAAATAAACAAAAAATATATATACATATGATAACTTAAGACCTAAATTTATAGTGTAATCAGTGCTATTCTTTACCATAAAGAAAAAAAATAAAATTGAGAACTCTTATTCTCTTCAATGTAACGCATATTTTAATAGATTCCACCTAACTATTCGAATTGTTTTATTCTTTCCATATTGTCAAACATATAAAAATATATATTAAAGTTTAAAATGGGAGACGCTATTCAACAAATCATATTCCTATCTTATTATCATATCCATAGTTCTTCCAATAATATAATGAGCATCATTATTTTACCTAACTTTTTATTTAATTAAAAGAGTTATATATATATATATATATATATATATATATATATAATATTTTATGACAGCAGGGCAGTTGTTGTTAATCATTGCTTCTTGACTGCCTTGACATTTAATGGGTTAATTTAATACTATATTTTACCTCAATAATTTAAATAAATATTATGAAAAATATAATAAAATTTTAGATTTTATCAATAAAAACTACTGTTATCAATCACCATTTTCTATAAATTTTTAATAAATATGGATAGAATTTTATTAAATATAAATATGAAATTATATTATATTTTATAAATATTCTTATAAAAGGTTTAGACTTAATTAAACATAAATTATTTGATGCACTTGAGAATCAAACCCACCCAATTAAAAGCAAGGTGAAAAGTGGCCATAATTTATTGGGTTTTGAAGGCACAATAATAAAATATAATATTATTGTTGTTGTTGTTAATTATAATAATAACAATTTGAAAATATAATAATAAACAGTCGAAACGCACCCGTTTAATGTTATCGAGGAAGTAAAAGCGCCAATTCCATGGCCGCTTCACTCCATATTTGTGATCTACCGTCTAAGTTTCTAATTTCTTTTATATACTATTTGTATGTGTACATATATATAAAAAAGAAGACCTTAAAATACTTTTTGTTATAGAACTTGTTTAATTTTATTCATAGACTCTTAAATATATTTTTCTAGAAAATAAGTATTTTTAAATATAATATAATGAATTAAATATTCACAAAAATATAGTAAAATTTTAGATTTTATAAATAGTAAATACTTATAGATAATAGATAATGGTAAATATTGTCAATCATTTTATCATTTACTTTAATTTTTTTCAAAAAAATTATTAAACGAGACATTTTTTTTAATCATTGAAGATCAAAATTACACTGTAATGCGTTTTTGGGTTAAAATTAATAATTTTGAAAGACATGTTGACATGGGAAGAGTTTAATGTATATGAAATAAAATAACAAAATGGCAATTGTGAACAAAATTTACAAGAAGTGAAGTGAAGTGAAATGCACATTAGTTGTTAATTGATTTGATTTTATTCAAATTAACCAATGTCATTAATTATTAATCAAAATATGGTAATGAGTGATAATTATGATATATATCGATGAATTTAATGTAGGTCAACCATTGACTACAGTTTTTGGAAAATAATAATTGCTACTTCGTATATCAAACTACTTAGTATTTAGTATATGGGTTAGAATATGAACATCTAGAAAAACTTTAAAGAATGAGTAAGATATTAAATAAAAAAAAAAAAAAAAACTTCAATGCCTAATATGAACAATATGTTTTTTTAATTCTCATATAGGTTTAAAAAACAATGTATTTTACTCATTGCTTATAATTAGTGTAATTTCTATTTATGATCTGTAATATTTAAGAATGTTACATTTAAATATGTTAGATTATATACAATTGAAATTTTCTTTCATCCAAACTAGTTTAAGGTTTTGGATAATTTAGAATTATAATTGTGTTTTGAGTTTGATTAATTAGTTTCTATTTGTTTTTCCACCGCCGTTAAATTTAGTTATAAAAGTTTTATTTAATTGCTTTAAAAAGTTAAACATTAAGGACAAAAACAAACGATACTTACTTAACGATCAAAACGTAAAATCGGTCCAAAAAAAAAAAATAAAATCGATGTATAATAAAAACGTAACATTTTAAAATTTAAAAAACAAAAAGCATAAACTATATGTAAAATCGTATTTTTAATTGCACCCACAGAAATAGAGAAATAACAAAATTTTTTACTGGATAAAATATCACCTAATACAAAACAACGACATCAATTAGAGTTAATAACAAATCTATACAGTGTACTTCTCTCAACTTGAAAATCATAATTATAAAACCAACTCTCATTGATTTAAATGTTTTTGTTACATTGTTTGAATAGTTTGTTTTAATATATATATATATATATATATATATATATATATATATATATATATATATATATATAAGGTTAAAATTAAAAGAAATAGGAAAGGAGGGTGGGGGTTGAAGAGAGAATGAGGGAAGAATATATTTGGATTTTGGTCAAGATTTTGAAGAATGAAATTTGGCGTTTCACGTTGACTAATGAGAGAGAGAAAAAGAGAAAAGTGTGGTAGGAGAGAGAAAGAGAGAAGGAATAATAATGAAATAAATAAATAAAGGGAGGGTGGAGGGTGGGGGGGTGAGAGTATAGAGAGAGAGAGAGAGAGAGAGTTAAAACAACTTCCCATCTTGGAAGAAAGTTATGGATAAGCTGGACTTAAATTCTATGGGAATCTGCTGCATGCACAACCGCCATCTGTTTCCTCCAATCCCCCTCTCCCCTCCTCTCTCCTACCGCTCCAATATTTTACTCCTTTCTTTCTACCGCTACTAATCTTATTTTATAAGTATATATGTTTTTGGAGGAGCCTAGATTTGGACTTGGACCTCCCTATATAAGTAAAAACGATTATCTTCGTTAATATGAGACATCTCGAGATGATATCAAAAACAAAGTCATAAAAATATAATATATATATATCAAAGTGGATATTTTGAAGGTTTTGTTGTCCTAACGTATTTCATTGTTGAATTTTAAGAATAAAAGAAAAATAAAATAGTTAGTGATAGCATTTAACTTTTTCTTTTTATAAGTTTTTGACTTGATTCACTTTTTTTTTCTTTCAAAAATATTAGATATTATCAAATGTAAAGTTGAAAGTTCAAGATCTTAATTATTTTCTAAAATTATATACGTTATTTTATACCTTTATAATTTTTTAATATATCGTCTGCTTTCTATAAATATTTTTGAAAAACAATACACGAAAATTAAGAAAAAGTAGTTTTTACCATTTACTTATGAATGATGAAAATCTCTATATTTAGTTGGGGGGACATGTACTTAATTTTTATAAATAAATTAATCAAACGAAGTTTAAATAATTAATTTTTTAATACTATGATAATACATGTTTACATACTCAACATTCAATATTCATAATTTGACACATAATTAAACAATATACTATATACCATAGAACTAAAATGGTTTTATAAGTTTTCTCGTTCAAACACTAAGAACATAAAAGGAAAAGGATAGTACTTTTTCCAACAATCGTTAAAAATTTGACACATACTTAAATGATTTGAGATATTTAGAGTACGTCAAGATAGTTAAAGAACATATTTTTTAATAAAACTTCTCATATTACTAAGAGTATCTACTCTATTGTTCACACTATATTTTATCTTTACAAATAAATTTTTAACTCGTAAAAAGAAAAGATAAAGTTGACATATCATATAATAAATAGGAGGAGCATTCATACGCGAGATTCTAGTATGCATTCACTGGCTGTCACATCACCATCGCTAATACCAAACATTCATGGAAAAAGGTAAAATTACGATCAAGGTTATAAAACACCTTTATTCCTAAAATTTCATGAAAGTAACAATTTAGTGATCTCTTGATTTTAGTTCAACTTAGTTTATTGCTTTCAATTTTATAACCAATTATTTAGTCTCTAAACTTTATTATGTAACAATTTGATACTTATATTCTTGTATTTGTCAATTTAGTCCCTAACGTCTAAAAAATTCAAATACCAATAGTTTAAGTTATATATTTTATATTGTATAAAACTATCCAATCTCTGATTAGTTTAGTTATGAAAAAAACCTTTTAATTAAGTCTTTGTACTAATTTTACATATATTAAAAACTAAATAATTACGATTCTAATGCTATAAAGACTGAATTGTTTATTGACTAAATTTTTTCAAACAAACCAAAATTCCATTAGAAATTAAGAGCGATTTTTAACATACTACACTAGTATACTAAATATTTTTCATGGGAAATCTCGAATAAAGTGCCTGCTTGGTCACCTCTTTCCCCTTATCACTCTCTCTCTCCTTATTTATGGGTCCCTTCTCTTGAATCCATGTGTTGGCTGAAAATTGCTGTGCCCAGTACATGTCTTGCAAGTGACTAACCCTTCTTGCTTACAACTCATTTTACTCCCTCCCCTTCTATATATAGAACAACTCCTCCCCCCATTTCCAATCCCACACACAAAATAATATTACACACACTCTCTCTCTCTCTCTCATTTATCCTGTAAACACATTATCCAAAATTCTCTTCTTTTCTTTTCTTTAACTCTTCACTATGGTTTCTCCAGATGCCATTCGCACAATTCTTGGAATTTTTGGTGGGTTTCATTTTTTTCTCTTCATAAAACGACACCCCTTTGTTCTTTTGGGTAAAATTTTGAGTTTTATGTGTTTTTTTCTTTTACAGGAAATGTCATATCTCTCTTCTTGTTTCTCTCCCCAGTGTAAGTATTTTAATCCCCTCCCATTGATACAGAGTCATCCGTGACGGTCTTGATTTTTGTCTAAAATCGACCTCAATCGACCCATGAGTACCCCTGTCCCCATGTTATAACATAAACTGTCGATTTTCGTGGCTTTTTTGTTCAAGAACTTTGATTAGGTGTAGCTTAGACTGTATTCCTATCTCATGCAGTAGTCTTTGCTTGTTTATTTGACAAATTTTTATTTGGTATTTGAATCAGCACCTAAACATTTTCTTCTGTTTTGAAAGAAATTCTTTATTACAAATAGTGATGTGTGTATTTTTTTAAAAAAAAGTTGTTGAAGTTTATCTTGTTTGCTATTAATGCTATACGTGATAAGGATAATCTATTCCTGCTTGCATGCCGCTTTATCACCGGCAAAAGAGAGAAAATCAAGGAGAACACAAAAAGTTTAAAACCAACCAATAAGAGACAAAATCAGCATTAAAATTCGCCAAAAACAAAAGTGTGTTATTTGCAAAACTATTAATATTAATTTGCAATAAAAACATCATAATTCAAAATTAATTCGATGATAATGTTCTAATCGTTGAACTATATATGTTTATGCAGACCGACATTTATTCAAATATGGAAGAAGGGATCAGTGGAGCAGTACTCGCCAGTACCATATTTGGCGACACTGATAAACTGCATGGTGTGGACATTGTACGGTCTACCGATGGTGCATCCGGGTAGCATACTCGTGGTGACAATCAATGGCTCTGGAGTCGTCATCGAGCTTGTGTACATTATCTTGTTCTTGATTTATTCCGACGGAAAGAAAAAGCGGTTGAAAGTGTTGTTGATGATGTTAGTTGAGGTCATATTCGTGGCTCTCTTAGCCCTTTTGGTTCTCACTTTGGCTCATACTTACCGTCGTCGCTCCGCTATCGTCGGGACCGTTTGTATTCTCTTTAACATCATGATGTATGCATCACCCTTGACCGTCATGGTTAGTATAATTTCCTCTCCCTTTTGCTATATGAAGATCTAGTGGGTCAATAATATTCAAATTATTAATGATTGGATGATTGATTATTTAAAATAATTAATATTTTTTTTATACACAAATATGAAAACAACGACATGTGTTTTCTTAATTTATAATTTTAGTTTCCCAATGAAATTAAAAGTAATAAATTAGAATGATGTGTTGTATTGTGTGATGCAGAAACTGGTGATTAAGACAAAAAGTGTGGAATATATGCCGTTTTTTCTATCCTTTGCTTCATTAGCAAACGGTGTCGTTTGGACTGCCTACGCTTGCATCCGTTTCGACCCCTTCATCACGGTAAGGAAAAGAAAAAAGAAAAAAAAAATCAAAACACTATATGTTCCAAAGTACTTTTGTTCATTTTTAATCTTTGTGTATTTTTTACTTGCTAATTTTTTTATTTATTGATATTTTCACTATAAAATTTTAAAAAATTCACATTCACATATTTAATGTTTGCATGAAAATTATTTGAATAAAATTTAAAATTATTGTTTAATCAATTTCAAAATGATTATTTTAATAAAATTTTAAGTTGAAAAACTAAAATTCAACGTACTCGGACGAAAATTTAACAAATTATGTTTTATGGTTTTTTTAAAAAATTAATAAATTTTATTTTCTTTCATTTAAATCCGCCATGGTTTCAGCCAAGAAAAACTACTGACCTCAAAATTACATTAATGGCGTATTTTCAGGTCCCCAACGGCCTCGGGACATTGTCGGCCCTAGTTCAGCTTCTTCTCTACGCCACCTTTTACAAATCAACTCAACGCCAAATTGCCGAACGAAAAGCCCAAATTCATCTCTCTGAAGTCGTCGTCAACGGCGCCCCCTCTCTACCGGAAAAGACCGCGAACGGCGGAGCTTCAACTACCCCTACTTCTGACACGACGGCCACCCGGAAGGCTTGATAGCCCGACGGACGACGGCGCCGACTTGGATGAGTTGTTGGATGCGTGAAAACCCAATTCATAATTAAAAAAGAAGAGATTTTGGGAATTATATGGTTTTTTTATGAATAAACCTAATTGTTATTATTATTTACTTAAGCAAAAAAGTAATAATAATAATTGTGGTTTGGGTTGGGTCTTTTTCTTTTTTCTTTCTTTCTTTTCTTTTTTTTTTTTTTACTTTCTTTTGGGGGTCTTTTTTTTTTCCTTGAGAAGAAAAGAGAGGGAAAATAAAAAGGCATTTTGATTTACATTTTGTTGATTTTCTTTCAATATATTTTTGGAATTTTCAAGTTTTCAAATTTGAAATGACTATCCCATAACATGTGTGGTGGATGGAAAATAAATAATTTTATTTTAATATTAACACATCTATAAGATTCCAATTAATTAATGAAATATAATTGTAACTATTGGCAGATATAAAAGACTACAAATTTCCAAAAAATTAAAATGGCAATTAATTAAAATGATGTAATTTTTGTATATTACAAACGACGTAAGTGTTTGCTAAAGTATATCTCAAAATTGAACATTATTTTTCATGTTTATATTTTTATTACAATGTTACCTAACCCATGAAATACATCACAGGAGAGATTTAATTATCATATCTTTTCTAAAGATTCTCATATAGTTATAGTGTATAGATTATAGATTATGACTTTTTTTTTCTTCTTTTATTTATCCATAAGTTACCATGGAAGTTAGTGTATGGATTTGGGGGTTGCTTGTGGATAGTTTATCACTCTTAAAAAAAAATTTGAAAAATGCTACTGTTTTATTGGGAAAAAAAGTGGTTGAACTTTACGTGTTTTAGGGTAAATTCAAATATCTTTTACAAAACAAAAGTCGTCTTTTAGAAATAGTTTAATTTATTTTGAAGTTGATTAACTTTCATACCTATATCTTGTTTGAGACAAAAGAAAAATTTTATATTAACTAACCTTAAGTTATCGAGAGTCGAATTCGAACTTTTTAGAAATCGTCGAACTCTTAGATTGTTAAGTCGTTATTTTGTGGATGAATCAAAAGGTGTTCGCCTTTTAGTTAAATTTGCAAATGTTTCTTCCTTCTATAAAATGCTTGGAGAAGAGAACAACAGTTTCACGATCAAATTAACTTGGGCTTCTTCTTTCCTTTCATTGTTGTTATCCTCACTTCTGAGAGGGGCTAGGACTTTGATTGTTAGATTCTTTGAGTTATATATTGTCGTTTTTGTTGAAAGAGAAACATAGACTAGACCCAACAATATATATATTTTGCATTTTAAGTGTTGTTGCGTAAAAAATGATGGAAGTTATTCTTAACACATCAACTCATGAATAGCTCTTTTAGATTCTTTATACATTAATGTTGTAACCATACAAGTCTTTGTTGGGACTGTGCAAACTTTCACTATCTTACCAACTTTATCTCTCATCTATATTTGTTGACTTAGGCCCCTCTGTATTTTATCTCATTAGGATTTGTTGATTATCGATAATCTCGATCTTATCAATTTATTTAGCTATGTAGTGTTTATAAAATGTAACTCTCAACTAACTAAGAAATACATGTCATTCACCACCGACGAATTTAGTATAGGTGAACCCCCAATTTTATCGTCTTTATATAGTATATACAAAGAAAACTATTTAATTTTTAATATTTATAGTTAGCTTAGTAGTTACTTTAACTGAACAACCCCTTCTAATCTTACCCATGTAGTACGATGTAAAGTGTTTTTCGTTCATAATTGTTGGATCAAAAATAAACTAACACAAACATGAGTACCAAGAAAAATGCATTACTTGCATTAACCAAATAATACAATTATTATCTATAGTTGATGATGTGTTATATAATTTAAGATAGCCTGATCAAATTATGCAATGCATAGTCGTTGAAACCCTAGCTTTTGAGCTTGCTAAAAAAAAGCAAAACTTAAGTAATCCAAGACTATTGAAAATGATTGTGATAAACCCACAAATTTGGTGAAGGAAAAATCAACCAAGCCTAAGTTGATTAGGCTCTCTATCATAACTCTCTATTAATAAATGAAATCACATGTGCACTCCAATCACATATAATAAGAAAGAGTATTCAATTATGGATATAAATACATATTTTTATCTAACTTTTGACAAGGAATATATTGTTAATTAGTTTTGGGTATTGTTTTTTAGGCATAGAAAATCACATCTAACATTGAGAATCCGATAATATATATATATATATATATATATATATATATATGATATACAACTCTTAAAGTTAGAGGTATAAATTGTATTTTTTCATATTTTTTTGTTAGCTTTATTATGATATATTTTTGATGTACTCGGTTATAATATTAGTCTCTAAACTTTAAAACATTGCCATAAATATCAATTAAACTTTTATAAATAATCAAAATAATACTCTTTATATACATTTTCACCTTGCTCTTTCATTCTCTCTCTATATAAATTTAATTTACGACTTAACATTTCTTAAATTTTCTTAATTCTTCGTAAGTATCTTACAACCCATTTTCTGTGTGCATGCTAATGATAAATCAATTATGTGTTTCATAATATTTGTTGGATGAAGTTTAATGAAGAGTATTAAATTGCATCATTTGCTTGTTCATAATTACTTAAAGAGAAAATATTTTAAATAACAAAATTTCTAAAAATATAAGAAAATATTATGAGATAAATTATTTTTATACGTGTTTATAACGATACAAATAAACATAATAGTCTATGTAGTTTGTGGTTTATTTTAGAAATATAATTATATTTTGATTTGTTTAGTTATATAGGAAATTATTATTTGGAGATTTCGGGTCGGGTCGGTCTATTTAAAAAAGAAAAAGAAAAAAGAGGTTTCCAAAATTTTTGACTTGAAATCAGCGTGGGGCGGGGGGGTCATTTTCGTCGGACGGATAATTTCCCGCCACAAGAAATTCCTTGACGAAATTCAACTCCATTTGCTGCAATTACAAGAGACGATCTGAGAGAGAAGAAGAAGCACAGGCAACGGGAGAAATAATGAATCGATGGAAGGTGACCTATACGAACCACCTCAAGCAGAAGCGCAAAGTTTATCACGATGGTTTCTTAGACATCCACCGTTCCAGCAACAAGGTTTCTATTTCATTCACGCTTTTACTTCACTATACATCTTTTAATAGGACTTGTAGATATGTAATTATGGAGAAGAACATGTCGAATTTCGGCGGTCTTGAACAGGAAAGCATGGCATTAACTAGCATTGGTGGCGATAGATCCTAGAATTGGATTTAGAGCTTTAGAATTGTTGAGATGTGATTCGATAGTTGGTTTATGTGGTTTTGATTTTGATTCGGAATAACATTGTGCTGATTTGGTTGATTCCTACAAATTTACGTTTCTCATTCTAAAAGTTAGCCTAGTGGATTTGTTCTAATAGCTAGATTGACTCACAGACAATGCTCTATGATGAGTGCGAGAAGCTCCTCGAATGTAGAATCTTAAGGCAAGATGAAGTAATTTGCTCTGGTGAAACGCTTATATTCAACAGTTTCCTTGTTGACATTGACACTCCACTGGGAGATCATAAGCCGGAGTTTGGTCTGAATTTCCAAGAAGGTGATGATAAGATATCTGAAAAGTCTGGTGTGCTCCGAGGGAAAAGTATCCGAAATAACTCAGTTTGCTTTGGTAATTAGCTAGTTTTTCTTCCTTGGTTTATTTTTTTTTAATTCTTTCTATCGTTAGGGAGCACGGGATTAAGTTCAATTCTCTTACCAATTGGATTATGATTAATATTATTCTCTTGTTTGTTACTTCAAAAACAAAGCAAGTGCAGAGAAGAATAAAACTCGGCCGAGTCTCAGCCATTCACATCAAATAATCAGAGGTAACTTCCATTATTTGGCTAATGCACCATTTCTGTTATTATTTTTCTTCCAATTGCTTGTGTAAAGCAGTTCTAATCATAACTTGGGTTGTAGATGTAATCTTACTGTTGATTACCATTTATTCTCATCATGCTTGTACCAATGTGCTTTAGATTAGGTTGTAACACTGCCATTCCCTTTACATTCCAGAATTTAAGAAGAGAAGATTGAAGAGCTACGGATCGCCACAAACTAGTCCAGACACTAGAAAGACAGAAGAGACAGGCTAGTCCATGATTTTTTTCCTGGTTTGTTAAATAATCATGATCTTTTTAATTAGTGAAGGAGGAAAACATCGTAATTGGAATACGTGAAAGTACTCTATATGTTGCATATGTCAGTTCATTATGATACACGATATTATAAATAGCCAAATATAAAGTATGACTAAGTCACGTCTGAAAAAATAAAATAATTAACAACAGTAACTAAAATCAATTACTGTCCGTAATATGCTTTTTAAAACATATCTACATTCCTCAATGAGTCAAATTTATTATCTAACCAATTTCTTTCATCCCGTCCCTATCCTCACATGATTAATCTGATGATGTTTGTAGAGTGGCAGGTCCTTTACACCACAAATATTACTCAGAAAGCTAAGAAGTTCCATGATGGTTTCTTAAAACTTTCTATTTGTGGATCCCTCGGGAGTCAGGTTAACTTCTTGGTCGTTTGCTTAAATTATCTGGTTTATTAGGCCTACCATACTTCTTGGTTATTTCTTAACTATTAAATTTGTGAACTTTATCTTCTACCCAACTTCGATATATATTAGAACTTTTTGTAGGGGTATATGTCATCACGATGAACTGTTAATCAATTGAAAGGTAGACCAAGAGTTTGAGAGGAACAGTAAAGTTTGTTGGGAGGTCAAGATATCAGTGAGGTTTGGGACGTGGTCGTGTTTAATGTGTCCTTATGGGAATCCGTCTCTACCTTTGTAGTTATGATTTTAGTTTTGTTCTTTTAGACTGGATTCCTTCTACATAATTAGTCGTACTCCCTCATTCTTTTGTATGCCCCTGCATTCCATACTTTTCCCAAAGCAGTTTCTTACCCTTAGAAAAAATTCAATTGAAAGGTAAAGTTTTCTGTACCTCTCCCCGTCTTTCTTTCTGCAGGTCATGCTCTTTGATGAAAACAGGAAGCTATTGAATAGCAGATTTATTAAGAAGCATGAAACAGTAAAATCTGGAGAATCAATAGCCTTTGATGCTCATTTAGTAGAAATTGGAGAATGTGAAAAGGACCATAAGCCTTCTAAAATTCCCTTAAATGAAGGTACTAGTTCTAAAGAAGGGGGAGACAGGGTACTGCATGGACAGAAAAGCTGTTTCAGTGAAAATGAAATATCAGCTGGGAAAGGTTAGCTGTTTTTGCTACATTAATTTCCGTCACATAATGATCGTAGATGAAATTTCAGCAATGTTCATCCTTTTCCTCATTCGGCCATAAGGTATCATGAAGTCTGTTTTTCTCTGGTTGTGCTTCTACTCAGACATGTTTAGTGTTTTAGTGCAGAATGGCATGTTTTGTACACTAGTCAGATAACTCAGAAGTCCAAGAAATATCAGAATGGGATCATTAAAATTTCCTCATCTGGTTCTCACCAAATGCAGGTTAATTTACTTTGCATTGAACACCATGTTAACTGCTTTCTGTTTTTCAGTTGTACGAAAATACAATTGGGTCACTTCCTTCCCCCTCCCAGAGAAGAATCTAAGTTTTAGTACACAATATGAGTTTCATGTTTCAATTCAACCGTTTACGTAAGCCACACAGCAATTTTGATGCCATGGATACAAATGGATACTTTCTTAAAGGTGCAATTGAGATTGTTGAAAAAGAACATCAGAAGTGCTGATGACTTACTCTAACAATTGGTAGTGTACCCAAAATTTCAGCTGCTATCAATTAATTGATCACTTCTGGGGCATGCTGTTCATGATAAAGTTCAGGAGTTGTTCGACTACTATGAATGCAAATTTAGATTGTATAGGCGATGTACAAGAAAGGTGGAAATTTTAGGATAGGATATTAACATATGAACCAGTTTTTATTTATTTATTTATTTATTTAAAAAAAATCTGATGAGTTGCGGGGTTTCTTGTTATCTTTTTTATGAGACTAACTCTTACAATTATTTCAGGTTACTTTACTGAATGAAGATAGAAACATATTAAGCAGAAAACACTTAAGTTTATCTAAAAATGTGAAGGTGGGGGAGAAACTTGAGCTACCAAAATACTTGGTGGAGATTGGCGAGGCATGCGAAAGTGTCAAAGGTCCAATGCTTATGTGACATTTTAGTTTCTAAACCAATGTTTGTATGTCTATCTAATAATCTTTCTGGCTTGCTATGCAACCTTTGGTCAAATGCAGTAGAGCTCGGCAACAGAAATTTTGATATTAGAAAGGACGCAAGTTTTTGCATTTCTGGTGGAGATGAAAAGGGATCGGGAAGGGAGACTACGCAAAAGTCTTTACGGGATGGTTTGTGAATGCTTACTTTATGAATTTTGTCTTAACTCATTAGTGGTTTTTGCTTGGTTCCTTTTGGACTAAATATTTATTAGTTTTATATCATGAAGCCCATCAAATATTGTCCATTCTTCAAAGACCAAGGGCTAGAGTGAACCTTTCTTCCGGTCATACAGATGAAAATATTAGCGTATCTGTTTCGTCACGTAACCCTAAACCTTCCGTTGCGGAGGCATTGCATCTTCCTATAGATGACCAATCTCATCAAAAGCCAAGTGAAGGACAGAACACGAGGGAATCAATTAAGAATGCAGAAAACAGCCAATCCATTGCTCTAACTCAATGTAATCTCGTGCAAATGCAGTTTAGTTTAAGTCTAAATTTTGTAATTTTACTATGACATTGTCGAGCTTAATCACAGATTTATTTATACATTGATCCTGCAGCAACATTCACTGGTAATGCCGAAACATTGACAGAAGATGGTGAAATCGGACAATCCAGCAAGGTGTGGTTAAATTTATCTTTCGTGTACATCGAATGTACGTTAGATGATTGTCATATAAGATCTTTAGTAAGTTTCTCATGACTTGGCTCTGGTTTTATTTCTTTCCAAAATGTTTGCTTAGCTTCTTCGATCAGACCATGTGGAGGCCGAAAGTATTTCTCTCAGAAATTCAATTCCTAGGAAAAGTGACTCTGCTGCTTGTAGCCTTGTCAACGACGACGAAGGGAAAATCTGCGAAGAGATTACATATGAAAGAGAAATGCATGCATTCCCAAGTTTTGATCTTGGAATTTGAGCTTGCCAATTCATATTTAAATAGACGACGCAGCGCCTACAGGCTACAACACAGGTCAGGAAAACTACATTCGTTCTCGCCATATTTGAAAATTCCTTTTTTTTTTTGAATATTTTATCACATTAGTGATGCATTCTCTGTTTATCAAGTACCAAGTCAGCAAGCAAATGGATTTTTAGGTCTCTAGTCCGACATGCCCATATATTTCTTCTATTCATAGGTATAACTATAAACAACAAAAAAGATTAATCTCTCAAGTTTGTTTATGTATAGATTTTGGATTAGAAAAAACTTTAATAATGATATTGTGCTATATATTCTAAATATTTATGTTGGAATAAAATAATTTATTTTTTCCAACTTAAATATAGTTCAACTATATCCTGGACTATAAAGTTAAAAGATTTTAATCTCTAATCGGAAAAACAAAAAAGCTCTCTTCTTACATATTTAATTGACTAATAGTCATGTTTCTTCTTTCAACTTTCATCTATTACGATTTTTATTTTTTGATCCAACAAAATACAATCAACCTGGTTTATATAATACGAGTTGAATTATAAGTTTATTTGGGTTTACGTTGAGATTGGATAAATTAGAATTTTATAGAGTCGGACACATTTAACCTAAGTCAAAAGTTATTAGAGTTAAGCAATTTATTAGACATTTCAAAAGTTTAGAAACTAAACAAACACAAATTTAAAAGTTTAAACCTACCGCTTTCGTACTTTTTCTCATTGCCACATTACTACATTTGAGCATAATGGCATCTGAAAATTAGGAGAGGAAGGAGAGGAGGGACAATTGCCTTGGGTAGGTTATTACTAAATTCGATAAGTCACGATATTGTATGTGAACAGCGGAACTCTCAGACACCATATTTTATTTTGAAGCCCAGGTAAATAAAACTAGAAACCACCAAACATTCAAATACCAAACATAGTCCTCAAAATTTTTCAAAAAAGAATCTCTCACAAGAATTAGGGATGCAATAGCTAAAGGATCTAGATTAAGGTGGTTTAAGAGTAGATGCTTGTTAGATTCTGAGTAGTTTATGTTCTCCTTTTTAGGAATTTTACGGAAAGAAGAAACATAAAACAGATGAACTAAAAAATAGCTTTCTCCACAAAAGAATTAACCTCGTACAAATCTAACTCAATTGAGTTAACTTCAAGTTGATAGAAAATGGTAGACATGCACATTGGAAATGAGATCAAAAGTATTCCAATTGCATCTAATCCTATTAGAAGTTAATATGCATAAACCTAATTTAAACTGAATCCCTTTTGGGCTGACGAGAAGACGAGACCTTTTGTTCAAAATTGAATTCAATAATAATCTATCTACTAATCCAGTAAATTCTATCTTGCACCCTACGTCTCTATCCACAAAATCTTCCTTTACCTATGCAAATCTAAGTATAATTCTGTTCATAATTAGCTCAGAATTAAAATTAAGTTACTAGGTTAATTGTCGATCTTAAATAGTAAACATGTTATAAGAAAGAATGACTATTTCATGGTTTTGGTCTTAGGTGAACTTTTTGCATAGATGTCCTTCTCTTTCATGTTTCTACATGAACGATTCAACATCACATTATTTATACTAACTATAAAGCAATGAGTTACCCGAATTTCTTCTAACTATAGAGCCGTAGAGTTATCAGAATCAAATGTTCAGTCTTATTCATATAATATAGATAACTTAGACTATATATTTGAACTTGATCTAAATTAGACTATAGATTCTAATTCATTGAATTTAAGATTATAGTATTTGATTCACTTGTAAAATTCTCAAAAACAATTTTATTGAATAAAATATAAATTTAAATTATAAATTACGAGTTTTAAAACATAAATGGTCATTTGTTAACATAATTTGTCCAGACTCGATGAAAAAACAGGGGTTCAGTTAACGCGATTTTATTAGATTAGAAAAAGTAACTACGGGTGGGTCTTTTACACTTTTACCAAAAATCAAAGTGGTGTTTCTATCCCTCTCGAATGCTCTATTATCCTGCACCAAGGTGTATACCCTCTTATCCATATCTACTTCTTCATTTCAACGATTCCACTATGCTATCTCCTTGTTGCCACTGAATTTCGAGTCTGCCCCAATAGCAGAACTCGTTCGAAATAACATGGCCTTCACTTCCACTCTCACCGCTACTTCTTCAACTTCTCCTCTCTCCTCCAAATCCCCTTCTCTTCCCCCATTCACGAATCAAATTTCTTTCCCCTTTACCCTCAAACTCTCCAAACCCCTCTTTTCTCCCGATGGAATCGGCTCTGCTTTGGGTATCGGATTGTCCGTAAAAGCGCAAACTCTTGAATTTTCAGGTTCGTTCTTCGAAGGTGGGCTCGGAAGTCAGGATGAACCGCCTGCCCCTCCAGGAACAGGATTTGCCACTGCCCTCGAAGATAAGGAGGAGCCCCAATGCCCTCCTGGACTTCGAAAGTACGAGACTATGGTGGTTTTGAGGCCCGACATGTCTGAAGACGAGAGACTCGCTTTCACCGAGAAATACGAAGAGGTAGTATCATCTCTGAAATGTAGCTACTGTGTTGTTATCTTTTCCCCTCTTCTGTAGTTCTCTTTGGTTTCTGATGAAAGACCAAAGGAAAACGGAAATTTGTTTAGACTAGTTTCATATCTGAGAGAGAATTCAGTTTGTTGCTCTGTTTAAATTGGGTTTACGATCACATAGTCCTTGCGGCCTTTTCTGAGAAGCCACATAAGAAGTAATGAGGTGGGAGATTGTCATTGCCTGAATCCGAACACATTATTCAAGTAATGGATAGCTCATGAAAACTTAGGCTGTAGTTAATGAAAACCAGTAGCTTTTATGGAAATGCAGTTGAAAATTTTTAATATATGAGTAGTATGCTCTGTTTGAGTGTGTAGTTCCCAAGAAGAGGGAACCTTTTGTCGTGTCAGCCTTCTAAGTCCTATGGAGACACTAGTGGTGAGAATTTCACGTTGAAGAGATGGAGCAACACATGAGCCACTCCTCTCTTTGCTAATTGATTTTTATTTGAAACTCTGTGTTGTTCTAATATGGTATTGGGAGTTCAATCAAGTATTTGGGAACTAATAAAAAAAGTCAAGTATTTGGGGAAAACAGATCTGACCCAAGAAGGGGTGAACCAAAAGATGGAGAGGTATATACATTACTTCTCTTGTTGACAATTGGTTTTGAGATGTAACTTCATGTTCATCTAATATGTAGGGATGAATGGATTCTTTTATTTCTTTGATGAAAGAGATTTTTCATTGAACTTTAGGGATATTTGACTATCAATAAACGTGAGTTTATGAACCCTAAGAAAAGTTGGATTTTGTATAACCTATGTTTGTATTATGGAGAGGAATCGGCTTTTGTAAACTTGAGTTTGTGTAACTTGTAATTAGCTGGTGAGTTTAGATTATCTATTTATTTCTTAAATACGATATGTAATATAAAATATAGATTCATGTAATAACTTTATATCGTTCGTAAGAACAGCAAACTTATGGTTTGGAATAAACAAGCCAACACCTTAAACACCTAGTCTTTTGATCTCATGTTACACATTTAATCCATAAGCCAACTTTTAGTGCTTGAAAAATAGTGTAGTGTTAAGCAACTTTGATGTAGAGGGGCACTGGGTGATTGATTTGTTGTAAAGAGGCTAGTGGCAGCACGGAGACCATTTTTATGAGACAACATTCAAGATAGGCCGGAAAGTTACTTGCATTTTTGGAGGAAAAGTTGCCTAAATTGGCAATTTATTTCTTATAGGAACTGTTTGCATTTTATATTCCTTACAAGCATGCACTCCTTATCATGAAAACATTGAATGGAATACCAAGATTTTTTTCCCTTGTGCGTGTGTGCATTGTCACGATAAAATCACAGTAATATTTATCTCATTATTGTGAGAAATTCTCCCCATCCTTGATTAAGTAAACTTCTGATTGTGGAGTAAAGTTACAAACTGTGGATTTATATGATGTAAGCATCAACCGATGATCTTAGTTGATTGAACGATTTCACTCTTGACTGAAGCAT
The DNA here is from genome assembly GCF_025177605.1 of Cucumis melo. Classification (NCBI taxonomy): domain Eukaryota; kingdom Viridiplantae; phylum Streptophyta; class Magnoliopsida; order Cucurbitales; family Cucurbitaceae; genus Cucumis; species Cucumis melo. The sequence goes on from NC_066865.1 coordinate 24,069,903, forward strand.
GACTTTTTCTTTCATCTATTAAGAGGTAATTTAGCTTTATATAAGCAAGCGATTCTTTGGTAAAGGGACAATCAAGTTAGTATTTTGTTTTTCTTTAAACATAGTGTTTGACAAGAATGGGCTATTTTGCAGTTGCTTGTTGCTGGGGGTGCAATGTATGTTGAAGTATTCAACAAAGGGCTCATTCCACTAGCATATAGCATCAAGAAGAAAAACAAAGCTGGTGAAACCAACACTTACTTGGATGGCATCAATCTCCTTTTCACCTACTTCACAAAACCCGAATCAATGGCAGTTCTCGAGGCAACGCTTCAAGCAGACGACGATGTTGTTCGATCGATGAGTTTCAAGGTAAGGAAACGAAAATTCTAAGTATGCCTTAGCCTTAAATATCTTGGTGTTTCACGTCATCATTTGGACAAATTTTATTCAAAGCAATGGAAAAAGATTTGTAGTTGCCAGTTTGTGCTTTTCCTTGTCAAAATGAGTGCTGCTATTGTGACAACTCTATGGGCCATTTAGGCTTTATCCATAACCATCTGATTGCTGTTCTTTCCATCACAGCCTTCCAATGGAAGTACTATTTCAAGTTGGAAAAAAGAAAAAAAGAAAGAAAAAGGAAATATAGATTAGATGTTGATCTTTCATAGCTGGAAAATCCACTTAGTGACTTCAGAACATTTTCCTTTCTTTAAAAAAAAAAAAATTGATCCACCAATGACTGTCGTGTTCTATCGATCAAGCAACACACTCCGTTGAAAGTGCATTTGGATTCAAAAGAAATACAAATAAAATTATGAGCATGGAGTACTAGGTAGAAGTTTAGAGGTTTGTCTTTAAATTTATTGTTTATTCTTTTAGTTCTTTTTATTATTTTTTGGTTTTGGTTTTGATCCAATGAATGGTAAAAGTTAATCTTATTGTTAAGTGGTGTGATTATTAGTTACAAATTCGTGATTGTGAAAGGAATAATATTAAACACATCCAAACATATATTTTTTTTTTTTAAAAAAAATTAAAATTTAATTTCTAAGTTTGTCACCGCATATTTCAAAAAAATAAATTACATTTAAAGCAAAGTTTTAAGCCAAACTTTGATGTCACATCATATGTTTTTATTGTAATGATGAGAACTTCAAACCGTAAATATCACTTTACGATTCCTTTCCAAAGAAAAGAAAAGAAAGTAACTCTATGATAATGCTTCCAACATATTCTTTGCTTTATCTTTTTCATTATTATTTGGGTTCAGTCAATTATGGAAGAGGTTCCTTGAGATCTTTATGAAAGATTTTCGTTTTAATGAAAGAAAATAAAATAAAAAATAATTACTTTTATATATTATAAAGTTATTTTGACTGCTCTTCCAACCAATTAATTTTAAAAACTAAATTATATGATAAAAAGAAATATATATATATATATATATCAAAAGAAATTAAGAAAGATAATGGATATTATTTATTAAATTATGAGACAAATGGCTATGCTAGAAATTTTGGGATTGAACTTCCGATTTTTAGAAATGGAGTTCAAGTTATACTATTGAATTAAGTTCATCGATAGAATTATATTAAAAATTTGGCATCAAAAAATATAAAATTGCCTTGACAGAAGGAGGTAAGGTTACTATGCTTATTTAAATTGATCTCTAGATTCTTTAAAAGAAAACCCTTACCATGTAAATTAAAGATTCTTAGTATTGTTTACTACCATTCACTTGTTATTATTATTTTTTTAATTTTTTCGTAATTTATTGTAACTTACAAAGTGATTAATTATCAAATATGACTTTACTTCAATGATAATCGATATGCTTTCTTAAAAAAAAATTGAAGTTCTAATTTTCATACTAAGAGAAATAAATAATTAATTTTTTTTAAATCTAGAAAATAAAGAGAAATAGTTTTGAAAAATTTATAACGGAGGATGAGGAATCGAACTACTCTCTTGTTGAAGATTACCAAACCGTTAAGATATTATATAAATGACCCAAATGCTAAAGTTTCAATCCACATCATGATCACTTGAACATCAAGACTACCACCAAGTCATATCTAATTTGTCCTAACCATTTCTCTTTGAAAATGCTTTTAACTATTAACTTTAAATTTTGAAAACTTTTATTTTAATTATTGATTTAAAACTGTTTCAAAAAGTGTAACTAAAAATAATCCAAATTCTAACTATATAGAAGGTTTTTTTGTTATCGCTCATTTTAACGAGATATCTTTAACATCTTTTACAACGTTATTAGGATATTTTTGGAAGGATATTTTATATTATCACATGCATTAATTGGGCAGGCAGCTCCACAAAGAATGAATTTAAAACACTATTGCTGATGGGACAATTTTATAGACAACCTTAATGTATGTAATAAAATTAAGTACTTTTGTAACATGTTCATTTTCCCTTCAATTTGAACCAAACCAAAACCCCCCATTTACTCCCAATTATGACATTTCTTTTTCTTTTTCCTCTAACTCAGTTGGTTAGAACCCATTTCACCTACTAACCAAACAGCTTTAGATTTGAAGGAACCATCGTTGTTTTACCTTTGTTTTTTAAAGGATATACCACATAAACTGCTACTAATTATAGTGATAGTTACAATAATATATCCTCGAACTTTTTGTGACGGTCTTTTTTAAACATTTGGATACGTTTAAATATTCAATTCTTACGTTCAAAAATTTGAGAATGTAATTACAATTGTCATTATACTTCTTTGCAAGAAGAAATGAGGAACAAGATTGGTGGATGGTTATGGTTATGGTCATGGAAGGTGTCGGAAGATTCAAACATGGGGGCCTCAGTGCTGGTGAAGAACCATGGCTTTCTTTGCTAATTAAGTGGAGGGTTGTGCCTATGTCCCATCACCTCTAAAAGAAAAAAAAAAAAAAGAATAAATACCATTTTGTATTATTTATAAATATTATAAAAAAAAACCCTCAAAATGGTATTGATTAGCTTTCTGTTTTGTTGACAAAGTGACATTATTTTAACAAAATCCCCTTCTCCTTTTCTGACCTTAAATTGAAACATCCGTCTCTATAACCAAAGCTAAAGAAGGTTTTTTTTTTCTTTGTTCAAATTTAGATTGAGTTTTTGGGGTTTAAGTTTATAAATTTTGAACTTTTTTTTTTTTAAATTGATGGGTTTGCCTCAAAGTCCTTCACCTCCTCATCTTTACCCACAAGCACTTCAATTAAAGCTTTATCAAGCATTCATATTCTCCATTCCAATCCTCTTCTCCATTATTCTCTTCCTTCTTTTCTATTTGTTTTATCTCAAGAGAAGAGCTTCCTCTCTTTCTTCTTCTTCATCTTCTTCATCTCCTCCAATTCTACCAACTTCTTCCAATAATACTCTCACTCTCTATGTTACTACCGTAAGCTAAATTTTCCTGTTCATCTTTCTTTTTATTGATTCTGTTTTTGTCATTTTTTTTTCTGTTCTTATCATTGTTCTTAATTAATTGTTCAGGCTTGTCAAGTGGATTTGAAGGCTGATAATCTCATTGACAAACTTCCCAAGATCCAATTCAATGAAGAACTGAAGATTAGAGATTCTTTGTAAGTATCACCATTTCTGATTGTCTGTTGGGTTTTAGAGGTTCTTTTGAAAGGAAAAGAAAAAAATGGTATTGAACAGTTGTTTCTCTAAATGGGTTTGGAATACTTAATTTGCAAAGTTTGCCAATTGATCCCTGCACTGTCCACATGCACAAATCGATATAGATTACATGAATTGAAGAGTTTTTCTTCATCTTTTTTTTCCTTCCTTCCTTTCTCCTAAAGGATTTGCTGCTGCCTAAATTGATAGGTGCACCAAAACATCAACGTCTTTAATTTAATATAAGCTTATTAAGATAGATATTTACGTGTTACATTCGCATTTTGACACAGACTTTTTGTTTTCATTTTAATAGAGTACGACTCGACTTTTAGAGTGATAATTAAAATATTTTATTTACTCAGATCACAGTTAAAAAGAAAAAACAGCGAAGAGATAGAGATGGAAGATTTAGTGATTTAAAAAGGGAGCACACATAACAAACAATATAAAGATAAAAGTGAAACTGATCCTTTTTCAGTTTTGTCGATTTTTTTAGATTACTTTTCTTTTGGAGGATTGGAATCTCTTATAACATCCGCTCTTTTAATTTCGCAAAAGTAACTTTTTAAATTTTTGGTTCCAAAAGTTACTTTTATTATTATTATTTGTTTTCTTTTCTTTTGTTTAATTGTGTTGTTCGTAGAACCTTAGGCCGACAAAATTGATATTGAAGATGAAGAGCATGTTTAATTTTTTTTTCTCACTTTTTTCCTCTAGTAATTATATATTGTTTCAATCTTATTTATAACGATTGTTCTTTATTCTTGTATCACTTTAATAAATAGTTTGATAAAGTGATTTATACTTGGGACGAAAAATTGAACGTTTCTCTACACTCGCCATTGTAATTAAATTTCTCCTATTTGTGGAAGAGAGAGATTGAGATTTCAAGTCAACCTTATATCGTCCCTAGGATATGTGGGGTTAGTAATGAACATTGAAACAAAGAGAAAAACAATTAATTTTCTTTATCCACTTCACAGGTGTTGCGTCTGCCTTGGAGAATTCGAGATAAAAGAAGAATTGTTGCAAGTCCCATCATGCAAACATGTGTTTCATATTGATTGTATGAATCACTGGCTCATCTCCAACTCAACTTGTCCTCTCTGTAGATGCTCAGTCATCCCGACAACCCAATGCTCTGATCCGACCGTAATCGCACCACCCCCGCCACCGCCACTGCCACTGCCACGGGCTGGCTCATCAGAGCTTTCGTTGACTTCAGACCACAGTGCAGAGATGCGATCCTATTCGCTCTAACATCCGCAGCTGCAACAACAGGAAGGATCAAGTCAGAGTAAATGCTAAATACAATAATCCAATCACAGGTTTAAACGGAGGGAGGATAAGTTGTCCTCCATATTCATATACAAACATATACGTATATATTAACAAGCTTTTTGCAACCTCCCATTGTACCTGAGACAGCTTGCCAGGCATTGTGATCTTCGGTCAGTCAAAATAGTTCCTGGTAAAGATCAATTGTAAAGAGACCAATTGAAAATCGTCCGCTCAAACACTTTCTTGGTTCCCTTCCCTTCATTGCATTAACCACTGGATATGGAATGCTAAATGTATGAAATAAAAAGGTTTTATTTGTGTGTGCAAATGGTGTAACAATCTCATGGCAAGCAAGTTAAGAACACAAGATAAACTGAATGGAAGAAGATTAGCATTAGAATGCGTTCAAATTCTTGAAACTTGTGCATCAAATGATGCTTCCAGTCTTCTGCCTAATTGAATAAATGATCGAAGTCCAGAAAAGACATATTTACATTGATCAGGAAAGAAAGGCTCACACAAACTCAACCCATCCCCAGAAACCAAATACCAATGATACAATGCATTATTATACCAAGCATACTGTCCAATCCTTTTGGCTCCTATTGAGACCTTCATGTTATTAAAATCTAGTTTGACTTCTAATTGGCTCTAAAAAATGTGCAGTCACATAAACAGCCTTTCATTTGCCACTCTTTCAATTGCATACTTTATTATCGACCCAAGACCAAACAAGCTCTAACGAAACAAACAAACAAGGGAAGGAAAGACATCTGAAGTGGAGTTTAAATAACAAAAACCAAGTTCCTATCTCAAACAGCAGGGGAGACTGGGGTTACTACATCTCCTTCAACTTCTATTGATGTCAGCTGCTTGCTTCCTGAGCTCATATTCTTCACTTGCTCCTTAGAGCATATAAAAATTCTTCTCACCATGTTACGGAATTCTCTGCAAAAGTAGGAAAAGAAAGTAATTAGTGGAAACAAGGCATAGAAAAGGAATCGTACAGATTGTAGTTGTAGTATGATGGTACTCACTCCCATGGGTCATCTCCAACAAGCATCATATCCCCTTCATCGTCGGTATATACAATCTCCCACTTATCTCGAGCACACAGCTGTCCCCTGACATCAAACATCTTCTCAAGTTCATCTATTAGTTGGTCATAGCCTTCTAATATGGTTAAGTCCACTGCCCTACCCACGGCCATTCCATGCATGAGAACCTTTTGGCACAATTGGACACCAAAGAAAAGTGAAAAATGATTTCTCTACTTAGTTCATGAATACAAAATTCTTTACAGCTAAATTGAGGGAATGAGTTTAACTTCTGCACCTTGGTGCGGCTTCTAGTGTTAGCTGAGCTACTTTGATTGCATTGAATATCCTTCAGAGATGCTTGTGATGGTTCTGATTTTCTTTCTATAGAGACTTCTAAGTTGTCAGATTTTGGATCGGACTGAGCCACAGATAAGGTACTGATGCGCCCATCTGTGTCGCTAGACCCACTGCTTGGTTGAGAAGATGCTTTCTCAGCAGCCAAATGATTGAGATCAATACCAAACAATCTACAACTAGCTACCGTTTCACCTTTCTTCCCATTTTCAATGGGGTCAAGTATTTGATCATCACTTAACTTAACCAAGTGAGAGGTTGGAGTTCCTGATAGAAAAGACCAACCACTGCTAGGGACAGTTTTGGAATCCTGCGCCATGTCATTTACTGGGTGTTTATAACTATTCGATTGAGTAGGAGATAGCCAGGTATCAGTCTGTGTTCTTGATACACATGAGCTGTTGCTGATAGCATCTGTCTCTCTATGGTGACACGATTCATTATTTTCACCTTTTCTGCCTTCAGCTGCATTACTGCATTGTTTACCATCATGTGACTGTGCCAATCCAGAATCCCAATGTGTTGGCTTAGTCAAATCAGCACAATCTGCAGTTCAATCAGAAACCAAAACTAAAATAGAAGGTGGAATACAAATTGTATTGACTGATCCAGTGACTTGCACATATGTACACAAGGAAATGAAACCAGATAAAAGACAACAAAGAGCTGAAAGAAAACCGTCACACCATGAGCTGGAGTTGGTTGTCGAGGCCTTTTATTTTTTGAAATGGGTTGAGATAGACCTGTGACTGTTGAAGACGTGAGTGGTTCTATATCCCAAGGTGATACCCTTTCAGGTCTTAGAATAGATGTTTGTTCATCCCATTGTACCTGGAAACAATTAAATTGAGTAAATAATTCAAAACGGATTTAGAACGGTGACATTTTCTGGTGAGATTTGAGTTTAAGAGCAACTCACTCTTAGTGATCTCCAGCTTGAATTAGGCCAATGAGGTGAAATATCTGCAGCTCCAATTATAGTTCCTGAAAACCTAATTAGTCAAAAAATAAAAAATAAAAAACAAGAAAGGAAAAAAAAGGTCAAGAAACAAAACTCAAAATAATATTCCAGTAATTTTACTATTTACTTCACTACCTTCTCTCTGGAGAATCCTCTCCCTCAAAACTCATGTTGAATCTCATGCCAACAGAAAACTTGTTATTGACAGCTTCCAAGTATTTATTGAGACTTATTATGAACTGACAAGTCCTGATTTCAGGAGAAAAACTTCAGTCCATTTCAATGAAAACATAGTTGACTTCAGAATTAAAATCCTGAGTACCTAGGTTTATAATAGACTACAAAGCGGGTTTGAGTAGTAACAGCATGAGATGCAGTTGCGAGCACCCCTAGGTGCATGCTCTGACTCGATATCACAGATGGTGGCATGCTGCTTTGCTGTCGAGCACGACGCCTTACCCCTACACGCAACTCTCCATTGTCTCCCCTATTAAAGCAACTCTCAGGATGAATTAAAGCTTGTACAAGAACAGAAATTTAATACAGATTATAGTTCACATGTTGATACATCATGTTTTAAAGGCTTAATAAAAGAGGTAATTACCCCCAAGCACTTCATAGCTTACTTGTTAACTAATTATGTAATTCCAATATTAAGTTATGTTTCTAACTAGCTTAAGTTGGCAATTGATGTTTTCATAAAAGTATGCAACATTTGAATGTTCCATCATCTATTAGTTTTATACGACTCTTCCACACTTGAGGATAGCTGGCTGAGGGCTCTAATAGTCAAGAAAATTATCATTGAGCTGTATTCTCATAATTACAACAAATACTGCTTGCTATTATTCTTTAAGTTAAAAGAGGATCGGGCTAAGAAGAAAATATCATGTTATTCTCCCATTATACATCAACATAGGAGGAGGAAGAGAGTCATAACAAAGGGTGGAAGTTAGTTATCTTTAAATCACCGATTGACACAAAAGTTAAGTGGGTAAATGTAAATTGACTCAAAAAAAAATTGAAATCAATATTAATCGAGGAAATAACATTGATGATATTAATCATACATACACCCAAAAGCTTAAACTAATTGGTGAAAGTTATATCATTTACGGTTATGTGTGTCGTGTCTCAGGTTGGGGAACAGTGAGAGAATGTTGTCTGTTACATAAATAAGAGTATGTGACCTAGAGGGGCGGTCGCAGTCATTTCCTTGGGAGAGAAGTCTGTAGAGTGAGGAAAGATTACCGACCCTAATTGGCTGGGGAGCGATTGTAATTGCTTTCATTTCGTTTCATGTCAATATTGGGGAGTAACCTTACATATCACTGCTAATGAGCAATACTCGTTAAATATTCTACAGCAGAATTGTTTGCTCGTGCATGGTCCGGGAGAATCTTCACTCAAACAAACAATAATTTGTGAGACCATAATAAATATATGGTCCATCAATAACGTTTTTTATTTTTTTTAAATTACTACTTTAGTCTATACTTTTAGTGCTCTCTTAGTTTAGCCAAATAGGGCCATAAACTTGAAAAAATGACTTATAGCTCTCTAAACTTTTAATTTTGTGTGTAAAAAGTATCTAATAAGTGCCTAAAATTTTGATTTTGTCCGATAAATTTTTTAGTTTTCAATTCTATGTCTTAGAACCTTGATCTATTTGACTTTGTCCGATAAATTTTTTAGTTTTCAATTCTATGTCTTAAAATCTTGATCTATTTGATATTTCTTAAAATTCACGAATGGACACAAAATTGAACTGATTACCATCCTATTTGGTATAATATTCAATTTAATGTTTAAAAGATTTGTAAAATTTAAAAAATATTGAAAATGTAAGTGTGACTTCTTAGCCATAAATTGAAAATTTAGAGTTTTATTCGACATTTTAAACTCTTTGGATACAAAATCAAAGGTCAAGACTCAAACATGAAAGTTTGGGACTAAATCAAATCCTCTTTCTATATCATTAAAGAGTCCATAAAAACAAGTACTTGCATTCTAATTTTCGTAGAGATGATTCCAAAAAGATTGTCATTTTCTTTCTCAAGTCATATTTCCTGGTCATAGCAACAATAGCAACTATTAGTGCATTCTTCGTGAAATATTGGAGGTATTCTCTTGGATTGTTTTCGAAGTTTTTCAAGCAGTGTTAGGAGGAGAAAAATGCAATCATTAGCATACGTTATTAATCTTTAAGGTAATTTGCAGTAAACATGTAGGCTAGGAACTTAAGAACACTTGAGGCATTGAGTATGTTGAGCAGCCAATGAATCTAAACCCCGTAGCTTCATATGGCATATTTGTGCAAGACTAGGCCCTTTAGTTTTATTTTTCAGTGGGGCTAAGCCCTTCGGTTTTCAACATATCACTGCTTGGTGTACCCTATCTCTTTCCGTCTCTTTCTCTCTGTTCACGTGCCTTAAAGTTATGTATTTGATTGATGTCCTAAAAACCTCAGTCCAGAAAGTTATCATAGTTCGATTCTTGCGCATAAAATGCAATGGACAGATGAAGAGATGAAAGATAATATTGATACCTCAAGAATACAAAGGAATCCCCAGCAGATAATCTCTTGGAAGTAACAAATGTACTCCACCCAGTTGTCAGCAGGTGCCTTCGTGGCTGTCCTGGTCATTTAATAAAGAAACTTTTATCCGCAAAGCAGACAGGATAAACAAACTCTCGTGCTGCTTATAAAAGGGGATCGCTTAACTCGTTAAGTTAATAACATATGATTAAGCAAATTACGTAGACCAATAATAAATCTCTTGTATAATATCTATAGAAGAAAAGATAAAGCATTACCTCTGAAAATATGCTTGAATCTCCACTCATATCCATGAAGATCCTTGGCTACCAGATCCTGAGTTGGGGTAGCCAGAGTCATGTCCTGAAAAAAATTCAGAACGGAAATTAAGAAGTTGAAAGCTTGGAGAAAAAGCGGGAGAGAGCAAAAATTATATGGGAGGAATTAAGAACTAGTCTCACCAGAGGAGGTAGGCACTCGGTGGCATGTTTTCGGAGGACAGAAAATCCACCATGAGTGCTAGTATCAGAAGCAGTTAAAACCTTGCAGAACGAATGAACGACTGGTCTAGGTGGTTCAGGAGGACATGGATCCATACTTTGAGGCTCATTTTGCTGCAGATATACACGAAAAATGAAGCCGATTGTTAAGCAGAAAAAACACTTTGAAATTTGATGGACCAAATTCTCTGGTTCTTACATTTGATTCCGGCATTAAAGTTATTTGTGCATAAACCTCGTCCGATTCATGATCCGCCTACAAGTAATAAATAAAAATACAGTACTTTATTCACCAATAACTGACAATTTTCGAATGACTAGCCTAAAAGAGGGAACAATCCATACCATTACTTGAAATCTAAAAGGGTACAACAAGATTAACAGTTCATGTAGAAAAATTGAAGATTTGATATATTGGGAAATGGACAAAGAAGGAGAAGAATAATATAAGGAGGCAAGGTCCTCTTCTGCCTAGATTCCCTAATCTCAATACCCATCTTATTTAGATAAGAAATAATTTCATCAACACCAAACTTAAAATGAAGTCCACAGTAATAACGGAGCATCTTAAGATGAGAAAGAGTAGTACCAGCGGCTCAATATGAATTACACGACATAGAATCTTCGAGTCAAGATTAAACAGAGGAATTCTCTTATTCAGCTCCAGATTCGTCGATGCCTCTAACTACAATCCATAAGAAATGTCATAATCCCAATTCAAAGCCACATACACAAAATAATGATTCAGAAACTGAAGTACGACAGACTACGATATTCAACGTCCCATAAAACAACAAATACGCCAACTTCAATGTTCCTCATGAATCACGCTTTTCAGAAACAAATTCCAACTAAACAAACACAAAATAAGAACCGATCTGAAACGAAAAGCACCAAAAAGAAAAAAAAGAAAAAAAAAAAAAAAAAAAGGACGAAGAAGAACAAAACATTAGACAGACTTGTTCCATATGGCCCTGAGGGAAATAGAAGACTCTCTCATCAACGCGAGGTATATCAACCAGTGGACCTGCACAAGCCCTCCATAGCTCCATATACAGATCATCTCTTCCACAACCTATCAAGAAACCACTAATCTTAAACACAGAGCAAAACAACAACACTAACAAACAAACAAACAAACAAAAAAAAATCCAAGACTAAGACAATTTACCTTGGGCCGAAACACAAGACTGCCTATACGAATCTCCTCCATTATAAGTCATCGTCAAGCTCCAAAGTGAAACAACAACCAAAAATCAATGCAACTCAAAACAAATCCCCGAACGCCCCTGAACACACGCGATCAAAACCAACCATGAGCAACAAAACCACAAAAAAAAACTCACTCCAATTCCTTCCTCCACAAACTAATACATGTAAATACAAAATCTCCCATTCCACAACACACAGTCAAACCTCAAACAACAACAACAATAACGAAATTAAACCATCAACACAAACCTGAAACTCCTATCGTAATCAACCGCCGATCCTCTTTGTCGCTCGTCGGGGGGGAAAAACGCCGTCACAAGAAAAGAAAAGAAAAAGAATCGTGAAACGGGTTGGCGCGCGTCCTATTATACGGGAACTAGTTGCTGTAGCAACCCCGAACTGTGAAGCTTCTTCAGTAGGGTGTAAACTCAACCAGGGTTAAATCGTAAGCGTAGAAGATGATTAAATGAACGGCGTGAGAAAGGAAAGGAGTAAGGAAAGAAAGAAAGAGAGACGGAGAGATGAGGGAATTAAGGAGGTTAGATGACGGCGGAAATAGTACGGCATCGGCATGCGTGTTGTTTGGGTAACGGAAGACATGAGGTGTTAGCGACGTTACCGTTAAGTAACGTCCCTTTCGTTGTCTGCTTCATAGCAGGCAACATGGTTGGCTCAACTTAACCAAGCAGAATATTTTATGGACCTTTTTTTTTTTTTTTTTTTCTTTTTTTTTCTTTTTATTTTATTTTATTTACTTTATTTATTTATTTATTTTTAGGTACAGATATTCCATTTCGGGGTTATGACCATTTATCATTACAACGCTGACCTGGATAATACTTCTTTCTTCTTTTCTTTTTTCTTTTCCTCTCTTTTCCTTTTTTTGAAAATTACCCATGCACGTTTTTATAACTATTTAAATTTATATTATGAATTTATATTATATTTTCAAATATTTAATTTAAAAAATAAATTATTTTATAAAAATTATAGTAGTTGAACTACTTAAACTATTTTTTAAGTATATGTCAAATAATTTTTTACAAAAATAAGATTGTTAAAAAACATTTTTTTCTTAAGTCAATCAAAACGGATCATTAATCTCCATTTTTCTTTTCTTTCTACCATATGAGTGGAAATTTCGTTTGAAGATTTTTGTATATTGCGAATATGACAAATATGATAAGCAATTAATGATATCAGACGGCCATCAGAAACTATGAGAAGGTTATTGGAGGGTTGTCTACTTTTAAATTTGTTATTTTTGTAATTTAAAAAATACAGTGACATGGGTCATGTTATCATAATTTTTTTTTTTTTTGCGAACATACTTTCAAATAATAATATCAAATGCAAAATACAAAATATCAGTTTTCATTTATATTGGTGAACAACTTATTTTACTTTTTAAATGAAGAAGAAAATTGAGTAAATTTTAGTTAATAAAACAATTTAAAGGTTTTTATCTATTTATTTATTTATTTTTGGGTAAAATGTTGAGTTATGGTTACTGGTTCTAAATGTGTCATGCACTAGAGAAAGAGAGTTACTAAATGACAAGTTTTAGATAAGGTGGAGCCATACGGTTGTAATTGAATCTTGTATCGATTTGATTTTATTCGTGAAAGTTTAGCTTCAAGTCAAATAACTGTTCAACTGTACATTTGACTGACTATATACGAAAAAAATGTTGCGTTAAAAGACACAATATTAGTGTATTTTGTAATGAAGTCATGCGTTGAAGATGCCGTTTGGTTTTAATTTTTTCTTGTGGTCCATTCTCCTTGTCTTTACCACCATATCCTCTTTTTTTTGGTTGGGTGTGGGGGGAAAATGTCACCATCTTTTCTTTACGTGGACTTTTTTCGTGTATGACAATTTGGAAAAGATTCGAACATTTGATTTCATGATTGAAATTGTATTCAGTATACCAATTTAGTTATGCTTAAATTCTTTGTCTACTTTAAATTTAGATTTAAAACACATTATGTCCACACACAATATCCTTATCGGGATGTCTTTAATATGATATGTGGGTACTCGAGACAACCAGATAGAAGTTGAATTTGTATTTTCTATTTATGTTATTTACGATTTTGATTGTAGAGTTTAGAGAAGTGTGTTATATAAACTTCAACTCTAGAGGCACGTATGATATATGTATTTTAAACTTTTCTCTTCAATAAAATTCTTATCACCCTCTACCTAATGAACATATATAATTAACACATTATCAACAAACCGCCTAAATTTACATATCAAATCTCTATTACTTTACTTTTATACATATGTTTGTATGTGTATGGTGACTAACAATGTTGAACTAAAAAAAGTTCAATGACTAAATTATCTTGTTTCCCATCAAAACCATTTAAATTAATAATACTCCGTACAAGTTTTAAAAATATATCAACAAGTGTGAAAACAAAAGCAAGAATTAAAAAGAATACAATGGAAATTAAAAACAAAATGAAAAACACTTAAATTAACAACATTCGCACACATGTATATAATTATTGACAAAATAATTATGTTTCATTCAATTATTATTTATTAGTATGCTTCGACATGTGGGCTCTCGTTACTTAAGAGAGATATTTTTTAGTAGACGTATTGTATTCTAAGATAGACTACTAAGATATCACATCTCAAATATCATTTTAACATAATGTTTTACGTTCAACTCTTTTAATATAATTAAATGAGATATTAAGATTTAAACATTTGTTTAAGAAATTAAGTAAATATAAATTACAGTACATCATGTTCAAGTTTATTAATTAACAAAAATGTTATGTTTGATGTAAGTGAGAATATTTAAGAGGTGAAATTGTGAATCTAAGAAGATTAAGGGACAAATTTAGAATAACTTAAAAGATTAGGGACTATTATCCATTAGGAATGTTTTGGGTAAAATTAATATAAAAAAGTAATAATTATGGGGAAAAGATTATGGAGGGTAGTGGTGCGTTGGATCATGGCCGATGACGTAAGCTGAAGTGGAAACTCCTATTGTCTTTTCGTTCCCATTAGACCCACATCATTTGAACGAGTTGGACGGTCTTCGTCTCTCCACGTCAGCAAACCTTTTCTTTTCTTTTTTTTGTTGTTGGAAAAAATGATTTCACAAAATGGTATTTTTTACTTTTTTAATTTGCTGCAGTGAACATATTTATTATTTAATTAAAACATTTTTCTCTTCAAACACGTACTATTATAACAATCTATATTTTAAATATACACTATTATAACATATGACTATAATAACTAACTATTTGTCTCAAATGTCTCCTCAATTTCTATTAACAACTATCATTAATGAATGATAATAGTCCATTAACGTCGATCACCATTTGTCAATGATATTTTGCTATATTATAGATATTTATAAATATTTTAGTTCATTTTGTTATTTTTCTTAAACAACCCAAAGTCAAAACCCACAAGTTTATATTTCACACTTTTTGGCTGTATAAAATATTTGGGTTTTCAAATTTTCTCCAATTTTAATTTTTTTACATTTAATAAATATAAAATTTTAATGATAAAATCATTAAAAATATTTATAAATATAACAAAATACTATTATCTATAAATGATGATACACTACTATTAGGTTTGAGTGTGGGAGATTTGAACTTCGATACATAGGAGCATCAATTGAGTTGAAATGGTGTTGACGAGTAATGAAAGGGTATGAAATTAAAAATAAGAGGATTTAGAAAATGAGTATTCGTCCCACGTGGAAGGGAAATTAGTTAAGTTGATGGCTTGGAATTTGATATTAAAACGAAGGAATATGGAAGATAAATAGGACAGACCAATCAATTGGCTCCAACGTGTTTCCTCTGCCCCGTTTCTTTTTTCTTTTTCTTTTCTCTTTTCCCTTCTTTATTGCCCGACACCTGTCCTCTACTATACTCATCATTTGTTTTTTCTGTTTGCATTTTGGTCCCTCGACTACTTAGATTCTTTCACTTGGCATCTCAACTTTCAAAATCTTCCTTTTTGTTTTTGTTTTTAAAATATGGGAGAATAGCAAAATAATTAAATCTTTTTATAAAATATAATAAAAAATTAAGATTTGTTTCGAAGATTTGATAGATTCTACTATATTAAAAAAAAAAAAGAATAAATATAGTGATAATTTGATTCTTAATCGCCACAGTAAATAAGAAAAAATCGAATTTGTTCATTTGTCTTTAAAAAAGAAAAAAAGAGGTAAATTTGTGGTGGTGCACTCATTGGAAAAAAAAGATCTTTTGTAAATAATTTTTATTTTTGATATATTTGAAAATACCTCTAAATAATATTCAACAATTTGAAAATTTGTTTACTAACGTTTAAAGTATTTTGAGGATTTTTTTTTTCTACAATTAGGTTATGATTGGTAATTATTTGGTTTTTAAAAAACTACCTTGGTTTTAGATAGAAAATTTTAGTTAATTTTTAAAGATAAAAAGCAAGTTTGACATTTTGAAAAGTATTTTTTTAGGTATCTGATAACCAATTTCGTTTTTTTATTTTTTTTTAAAAAAATTATGTACATCGTTTATTAAATTTCTTAGCCCGATTAAAAAATAAATTAAGTTTTAAATACTGTATTTTCTAGTTTTTAAAATATGGTTTAGTTTTTAAAAATATTAATAAAAAATAGATAACAAAACAATAAATTTAAATATGGAATGATTATTTATAGGGTTAGTTTTCAAATACCAAAAACAAAAAACTAAGCGAATTACTAAATTAACCTTCATTTTTAAAACTAAATTTTGGTTTTAATTTTTTATTTTAAGTTTAATCATAAAACCTCTCAAATTTGTGTTTCCTTAATTTTTTGTTATGAGAGTTAGTGTTTTGTCAATATTGATTCATTGTCAATTCTTTTTAATAGGTGTATAATGCAATTTTAATTATGTATGTAATAGGTACAAGGTGACTAGATTTAGCAATGATAAGATTTTCTACACAAAAAATCAACAAATAAAATTTACATTTTGAAAACTAAAAAATCATTTTATATATATATATATATATATATATATATATATATATATATATATATATATATATATATATATAACTTATAAAAAGTCTGATGAACAAGCATTCTAAATCTTAAAGTTCACTTACCGTATAGAATCTAAACTTTGAAATAATTTTAATAAAGTTAAGATGCATGATATTAGAAAACAATAATCAATATATACCTTTTAATTAATAATTATATAACTTAAACTTTTTAAAGTAGTTAGTAAGGATTTTATGATGTATAGACAAAATAATAAAATAAAAGATATATATATATATATATACAAAAAAAAAAACATGATGTAGGGGATGATGCAATTGTTTGAAAAATAAATGTATATATTGCTAGTGTTCATTTGATTTAAATATTACCCCTCTATCTAAAAAAATGTTATATATTTGCAAGTGTTATTTAACTATAGCCTTCTCTCAAAAAAAGGAAACTTTCACTTATAATATATATGTTTATACTATTACTTCCACTCCACTAATTTGATGTAGTACAAAAAAAAAAAAAAAAGCTCTAATTCTTTCTTTTTCTTTGATTCCCTCTAGATTGTTCATATACATGTTATGAAATCGAAAAAAAAAGAATAAAGGAGTATTGACACACTGTGGTTCACTAACAATGTGTTTTACGTCCACCAAAGAAAGGGAAAACAATGTTTTTAAAGAGTATATACAATGCACTTCTCTTATCATAAATATGTTAGAACATAAATTTTGAATAGGATTACTTGAAAAAACTACTACAACTTTTCATATTGTTTTTGGCTACGCAATGGTTTCACTTAGACATACAAATATCATACATTGTTATTTTGGATTTTTTTTCTTCTAAATATCATTGTCATAATTATAAATCGATGATTTTCTCTATAAATAGATATGCAACTAGTTTTATAAAACAAAAAGTTTAATTTGATGTTTTCGTCTTACCTTCTAACTAAATAGGATATGATCGAGTTGAATATCCTCATACACATAGTGATATCGTAACTAATTTCCAAAAGTATAAAATTGCATGTTTTGTCAAACAAATTTTCTTCGAAAAAGTAAAAAATAAGGACTTAGGTATCATTAGACCTAAAGAAAAGGGTCTAAATCAACCATCTAGTCATAGGTTATGAACCAAAAATCACAATTGACTCACAAAAGTAAAGTCCTTTTCTAAGGTTCCTATTATTATTATTACACAAATAATCTTAATAAATTATTATTTTACACAAAAATCACTATAGATTTACAAAAGTAGTTTTAATTTTTTTTCTTCTAGTATTACTAGAAAAGGAATCGAACTCTAACTTCAAATCAACCATACAAACATTATCTTAATACTTTTTCATCTTCGTTGGTGTAAACTTTTTGAATCGTAATTATTTAATATATCATTATCATTTGAAAGTTTGAAAAAAATAATGGTGGTGGTGTGGTATAATATTAAAACAGTTATTATTAAAACATATAGTCATGTGATAGTACTAAGGAGATGGCATAGGGAAAGAGATAAACAACTAGACGAAGTATAGAAAAGAAGGTGTATGTGTGCATGCACTGACAAACCCCAATAGAGATACATTATATATGTACATATAATGTTTCAACCTTAAAAAAATTTCAATTAATTGTGTTTGAAATTAACTTTAAATATGTCTTATAAGCTTTTAGATCGATGTAAAATTGAATTGTAAGTCTAATAAATATAGCAAGATTTCATATTTATGTATAAGTAAACTCTTGAATTTTAAAAAATGTAAAATAAGTTACTAATGGCCTATACGACGTAAACTTAAAAGACCGTATATAATTAAAAATTAAATGACTTCTTATAAACATTTTTCAAAATGAGACGCGAGATTGAAAATTTCATTAACTAAATGTGTAACTTTAACTTAAAAAAGAGACGTATACATGTATGGCAACTATGGAAAAGAAGAAAACTTCATTGAAGTATAAATATGAAGAAACAGATGATACCGAGATACTTTCTTCAGTGACTTACAAGAAAAACAAAAGGAAACTTTTATGCTATGGTCAAAAGCCGAAGTCATTTATTCAATAATTGATGTGATCAAAATTGGAGGAACCCACTTATGTAATAGGTTGAATAAATTCGATGTGACCAAGACTTGTAGGAGCGGAGGAATAGTCATTTTTTAGTTGAGTTATGAAGATAGTTAAGTTTTGATTACTCGTGAATAGGATACGTTACTTATTCGTTTTCAATTATGATAAATGAAGTCACTTTTAATTTTCTAACTCTTTCTTATCGTGTACTATGTGTCCATTAATTTTCACCACAATTACTAATGACTAGTACAATATCGATATCCTATAATGAAGGTTAAAAAAAATTAATATCCGTTGGAAAAATTAAAACTTTAAACTAAGAAGTACGTATTACATGTCAATCATCTAATTATACTCATTTTAACACCAATTAGAATAACATACACGTTTTAGAAATAATAGTTTCCTTTACGACAACACATGCATGATTGTGACATCCAATTTTCTCTTGTCAGTTTTGAACTCGTGAAGTGACTCATGCAATACAATCATAGTACGACTAGTTGCTTTAATTTATTATCAGTTTCTTTTTCTTAATTTCAATAATATAATAAGTGAAGATCGATAAATTCGAACATCTAAATCTAACATGTCAGATTAAATAGTATATATTATATTCAAACTAAAAGAAATAACTTTTAAATCTTCGTGTTTTGATGAATACGTGTATTTGGTACTTAAATTTTAAGAAAGAATACAACTTCTTAACCATCGAACTTTTAAAAATAGATATATTTGGTCTAAATTTTCATAATGTATCGTTTTAGTCTCCAAGTTTTCAAAAATAAGTTTAAGAAGTCCGATTACTAAGATAATTGCACGAATTGATGTTTAAAATTAGAAAATAAATAATTTTAAAGAGAAAAGAGTTTTTTTTTATAATTATTTTTCTCATTTAAAAGTTAATAATAAAAAATCATTTGAAAGACCTTTTAAATCTATTCATAAAAAACTCAAAACTAAAAAAACAAAATTCGAAAACTTACGGACTAAGCATACACAAATCTGAAACTCGAGGACTAAGAAGTTAATTTTTATTTTCTTTTAGAAAATTGCATCATATTGTAAAATAATTTAGAATAAAAACAGTCTATATCACATTTCTTTTTTCTTATCGCAAATATGACAAGTAATTAAATATATCATACAAATATCAGATAACTATCACAAGACCATCAATTTTTAAATCTACTATTCTTATATTTTAGAAAATACAGTGACATAGACTATATATTATCATGAATTCTTTTACTTATTTTTTTTTAAACGCCTTTTTATTTGTTTGGTCCTTTCCTTCTCTCTCTCATACTTTTTATTCTCTCTCTTGCATATGAAAAAGTATTAAAATTTGAATAATGGGTTTAGGTTTGTTATAAAAAAAGAAAAAGAAAAAGGAAAGTGTACGATGATTGGTTGTCTTATTATTTTGGAAGTAAATCCTCACGCGGAGACCAATTTAGTTGGTTGGTTGCTATATATGCCTTTGCCTATGCCCCCCCCCCCCTCCCTCTCTCTCTTCTTATTTCATTCGTTCATTCATTAATCTTCACAAACCCACTTTTTCTTTTTTTCTTTGGACTAAATTCAATTTTATCCAACAATTTAAAA
The DNA here is from genome assembly GCF_025177605.1 of Cucumis melo. Taxonomy (NCBI): domain Eukaryota; kingdom Viridiplantae; phylum Streptophyta; class Magnoliopsida; order Cucurbitales; family Cucurbitaceae; genus Cucumis; species Cucumis melo. The sequence continues at coordinate 24,090,120 of NC_066865.1, forward strand.
TGATATTGTTTTGATAATCCGTGGAGCGTGAGAATCAAATGTTTGATCTTGAAGTTGATATTCCAAATTAATTTATGTTGATTTTGTCAAAAATGATGTAGTGTGTTACATAAAAAAAAAAAAAAAAAAAAAAAGAATAATTAATAGACCCATAAAAGTTTTACCCTAAAAAATATAATTGGTTACCTCATCAACCACACACACCCTTTTGATTAAAAGCGACCTATGATCCTTCTTTTTAGTGTTAGAAGTTTAAAAAATTGGATTAAAAAAATATTTTTTATACACGTATGAAGTAATTAATATATCATTTAATTTCAATAACTATGGGATGAAACATTCAATTATTGACTTTTAATTTAAAATAGTAAACAATGTCGTCTTACATTAGTGCTTGAATGACTTAGTGTTACCGTATATTTTGTCTTACAACTACTGAAAAAAGTCGATAACTAATTACTTTACTAACATGATCTCAATAGTCAATATCAAACAATGATATGTGTGATTTAATTTATGTCTATTCTTAAAAGTAGACATAATACAAACTCTATATCGATAAATTATATATTATTATTATTATACAAAATTAACTATGACAAAATTCTTTTAGAGATCACAAAAGGGAGAGGAGAAAAAAAAAAGGGATTGTAGAGTTGTAATCCATGTGATTGCAATGGTGGGTTCTATAATATAATACAATAAAGTTTGTGGTTGAATGAGATAATTTGGGGTTTGAGTAGTGGGATTTTGGTCCCCAATTCTCCTAGAAGAAAATAATTATTAAGGAGATTATATGGTTGGGCCAAACAAGAAAACATCTTAACCTCAATTATATGTGTTTAGTGTTTTCATTTTTCTTTTATAAGAAACAAATTACAATATTTGTATAAAGTAGAAAAGCATGTACCCATCAAGAGATTGGTCAATGATATTTATTGTATGAAAAACTAAGTTTACACATCCATGCATGTTACTTTGTTTATATGATAACTTAATTAAATTGAGGAGTATAATATGGTAACGATTATATTTACGCCGTCGACGTAAGATTTAAAATAAATATTTAAATAGAAATAAAAAATTTAAAATTATGATAGATAAAATATATCATGTATGATGAAAGGTAGTGATCGATGTATCTAATTCAATCTTAATCTAAGTAATAAAGTATCATGAAGTACACATAAAGTACCATGATTATTATGTATATATAATTCAACCTTGTTTATTGTGTATGTGTTTGTATACATACACACACTTAAAATTAGCACAAATTTGAAAATATTACATTTAATTTCGTTATGATTATTTTCTATGTATCTTTAATACTTTTTGAATTAATAGATGGTCCTTTTAATGTTTTGATTAGTATACTTAACTAACACAAATATGAAAATCAACGTGATAGTAGTCTAGTAGCGAAAGCATCGATTCATTTATTTGAGATTGAAGCTTAACATCTCTTTACTCGCACGTTCGTCTTATGAAGAAAAGAAAAACAAAATTTTAAAAACTAGTGCAAGCCTAGAATAATATTTAAAACATCTACTCTTTTTATTTATTTATTATTCTTTTTACATCAGTGATTCAAAATCTTCACCTAATCCTTCTGTTAAAAGTACAATTACGAAAGTCATATTGATGGTTGAGAGTTCGATTGTTAGAAGAGTCTAGAAAAAGGACAAAGTATTAGAGAGTATACGAAAGAGAATTAAAGTTGAAAAATGCATACTAATCTTTTTTTTTTTAATATTTTAACAAAAATTATTATATATCTTTACTAATTGAGTTAAATTGAGTTTACATGGATTGATTTTTTTTTCTTTTTTATAAGTAATAAACCAATATATTCCTTTGGCCAACCCATTAAACCTCTTTCTCTTAAATAAAATTTTTTAAATTTTGTATGTTGGTAAAGGGTTGGAAGATTATGAAAAAAGAAAAGATCATACATAGGTGGCACTGTCTGATGTCATGTGATTGGGGAATAAAAAGATTAAATAGATAATATAATTTTATTTGGGATAAATAATTGAATTTTTAAAAATAAATAATTGTTGAACTTATAATTAAATGGAAATTAACGTTTTAAGATTTTATTTATCATCCAAACAAAAGGAAATAATACATTTCAAAATTTGATTTATTTAATTCATAAATTAAGCCCGGATTAGAGATATAATACCACTCATAGTTGAATAACAATTTTTGTTCTTAATCGATGAAATAACAAGAAAATTGTTCGAATCGAATAAAGCTAGAGAGTTAGATTTAGATAGGTTGGACACCTTAAGCCCGACCGACGTGAGATATGGATCATGGACCTTCTAAACTATTCGATATACAAGGACAATACGTGATAAAAGATTGTTTTGTTCGTAAGCTTATCAAATGTACAAATCATAACCTAATTTATGTTTTAAAAAATTCAAACATATATCAAATATACTGTGTAAAAAAAAAACATATATATATATATATATATATATAAATATATATATATATATATATATATATATATATATAAATATATATATATATATATATATATATAAATATAAAGTTTAGACAAATTTGTAACTAAATTATATTGGTAGAAAGTTGTTTTTATTTATATACTAGCCCATGTATAATAAAACGTAAGCCCATGATAATGTACCTCAGTTCAGCCCAAAAGTCCATCAAGTATTTTCCTCCTTACGCCACGTATTGGGACAGCAAACGCGCATTTGAAAAGGATTCAGTCAACACCCAATAGCCACACGCCACGTTAGTCAATCACTATCACAGACTTCACAGTCGGTCAATTAATAACTCGCTTTCCCGAGTCAATATCCAAGACTTAGCTATGCATTTGTCTACACCCATTGTTTAATCAAAATCTGTCATCTCAATTTTTCTTTCTTATTACATTTTATTTTAATGGGTTTTTTTCTATATAATAAAATGTACAAAGATAAATCCATTTTGCAATCTCTAAATATCTACAGTAATATACAATTTTCTAAATTTTTAAAAGAAAGCAAAAGACTTAGCTCTTAAGCATGTAATCGAACTTATAATGTATGGATGATAAGTTTGCAATTTTATTATTAAAGTCTTACTTCACGGCGGTGCTTTTCTAGAATGGTTTGTGTAAATAATTCTTTTTATTTTATTATATGGTCTCTAACACTTTGGACTATTTTTGTTTTTTTTTATAGTTTTCTTCTCTCACATATTATATGATTGGTTACGAATCCTTTTGATTGATGTGCGTTTTTTTTTTTATTATTATTATTCGAGTTATACTTTTAAATTAGTTTAGTTATTGGAGTTTCTAGCCTAGAGAATCAAGGTGGACTATCAATTTTGATTAGGTCAAATTGTAGTTCATTAATCCTTATACATGATATTGTTGGTTAACATTAGTCGTATACTTTAGTTAGTTTGTAAATCTAGTAATTATATTTGAAATCTATATCTATTTAAAGTGTTTTCTACCAACCATAGATATTGATAGACAAACTTTAACGTTTATATGTTAAAAGAAATTTGTCACACAACAACCAAACTAACTACTTTTAAGGATTCTCATCAACAATTAAGAGATAATAGTATTTAGTAAAATCTGTTTCCAGATCAAATAACATCTTTGAGAGGATGCCAAAACTACAATAACAGTTCTCCTCTCTAGGAATGTGACCAGTGGTGGATTTAAATAGTTTTCTTTATATATATTACATAAAGACGATAAAATTGAAGAGGGGGGTTCTTGAGCCTATACTAAATTCGCAGGTGCATGTGATAAAAATGCAAGATACTAATAACAAAAAGAGTATCGTTAATATGAATAATCAGTTAAAGATCTCCCTTTGATAACATCTATAACATATATAGTATTCGACTTCGATAGAGAGAATCGCTTAGCCACTCGAACTCAAACCCTCCACCATACTCTAGCATCAAGAAGTTCATATTCCCCTCTCCCTTTTGAGTAAACACGTGGCCTCCCAAAATTACATTCTCATTGTGATCTCGAAGTACTTTCCTCCATGGCTTTGGGAAGTTGAGCCAAGACTTTTAAGTTGACCATTTGAACGATTTGTCCATTTCTAAATGAGCTTCCAATATTGAACTTGTCCATTTTAAGTGCAACAATGAATCTATTCAAATTTTGTTTTCTATTTAAATTTATTTCTTTCCATTTTTAATCGGTGATTTTCGATTTGAATTTTAGATAAATTTTAAAATATAAATAATTAAAAACTCTTTCAATAATTATTTAAGTTTTTTAAATTAAATCCAACTATCCCCACTATCTTTAAATTCTTTTTTCTTTAATCTACTTTTTACATGTGTTTGTAAGAACTAAGCAAAAATTTGACCATTAAGATCACAATAAAAAATTGACTCTATAAACATTGATTTCACCTCCAAAATTTATGATTTTTTATATATTTTTCTTTATTAATATTTTAAAAAATCAAACAAAGTTTTGAAAACTTAAAAAATAATTTTTAAAATCACGACAGGAAGATAATAAATTAAGACGAAAAATATTTAATTTTAAAAAACCAACTCATCTTAAATAAGATACAATTCTTCAATGAAAAATTTGACTTAAATTTCAAATACCAAAAATCAAAATCAAAATAAAAAAAAGAATGAATAATTCCCGAATGGTTTATTAATGAGATCATACAAACTTTCAAAACTAAAAAGAAACTTTTGTTTAAGTCCAACTCGTAGAAAACTAAACTAAAGCTTTGAAAACCACACGTACTTTAATTAAAAATGAATTAGAAAACAAAAACAAAACTTTTTTAAATATAAAGTTGAGAATTAAATAATAATAATAATAAGAAGAAGAAGAAGAAGAAGAACAATAAATAAATAAAAGAAAGGAGTGACGTGTCACAATCTCCCTAAAAAAACGCGTTTTTTTCTGCCGTCACTCACATCAGCATTCAACCAATTGGTTCAACCAACAACAATTATTTCTTTAATTTCAAACATTAAATAAATAATCAACCAAATATTTTTTAATTTACATCAACAAATAACTTCTTCTACTAAAAACTCATTCTTACATAAATTTTTAGGTTCAATTAAGTTTTTTGAAAATTTAATTTTCTATATCTCAAAAAAAGAAAAAAAAAAGAATTCCGAATTTGTATGTAAAATTGAAATTTCAATGATTTATTAAATACTTTTTTGGTTAAATTTTTTTATTAGATATAAAATTAAAAGTTTACGATTCTATTTGATATAATTACACCTTTAAACGTTACATGGTATGATTGTAAAAATTAACGGAAGTAAAACATGAATGCTCAAATTTATAGTAGTAATAGAAATTGAAGATAAAAGTGGAACCTTAAAATAAGTTTTTCAAATAAATTGTTATCATTTGGATTAACAAATTTATAAATTTAAAGATATAATTATAATTACTATCATACTTTAAAACAATAAACAATGAATATGTCCATGATTTTTAAATATATATAACTATATATAAAAAGTATAAAATTGAGAAATACATCTATGATAAATTTAAGGTTCGATGATGATATTGTTTGTAATTTGTCGTAAATTTATTAGTTAGTATACAAAAAATTCAAAATAGACATTAAACTTTAGGTTAGCCTAATAATTAAAAGGAGGGAAAATTTTTCCACTAAATTGACAAATCTCTACGGCATCCTTCATTTCCTTGAAACTTCTCCCCTCAACTCTCCCTTATTTATCACTCCATTTCTTCACCAACTTTTTCTTCATAAACTCAACCCCTCTTTTCTTTCTCGGTGTTCTTCCTTTTCGACGATTCCGAGGTGAAGGAAAATCCAATTATGGATCAAAACTACAACCCTTTCTGGCAATTTAGCGATCAACTTCGGCTTCAGACTGCTAATCTTGCCAATTTGTCCACCAATGATTCCATTTGGAGCAACTCCTTTGTCTCTAAGAAGAATCACAACAACTTCGATGTTCGAGTCGGAGCCGAGCTTTGTTCTTCTAACTCCGACCCTAAACTTCCCTCCGATCTTAACACTCTTAATAACGGTAAGTTTGCTTAATAAACTCATAGGTCAGTACGATAAATTTAATATTTCATTCATTTCGTATTCAAGCATGAATATGCACGCCAATTTATTTAGAATTTGGAATTTTATATTAGCATCTTGAAGGAGAAAAGGAATGATCGACTTCTAATTATGTTTACATATTATATAATTTTAAACAGATGGTTGGAACAGTTTCAAAACAAGTGGGTCGGATGTTCTCAACATGAACACGAAGCCACTTGCGTCGGGCAACAAAACCAAGGATCCGGTGAACGATTACGAAATATGGAACAGTTTCAAGCCGGGAACCGTGTTGGATCATATAGGCATTAACTCGAACCCAAAACATCTCGGGTCAATCAGCACAAACCTCAACGATCAAACCAACGATTTCGGGTCATGGAACAGTTTCAAGTCGGGAATTGGGTCAAACTTTCTAAACCCGAAACCGAATCAAATCCGGTCGGGCACAAACCAAAAGGATTCAGTGAACGAATACGGATTATGGAACAATTTGAAGCCGAAACCCACCGCTGATTACAACGGATTCAACGACGGGTGGAAAAACGGACCAACGGTGCCGGGGAAAAACCAGAACCCTAAGGAAATCGAAACTAACAACGGTGGGGGAAATTACAGGAAGGGATTGTCCTACAAATTGGGGGTTCCGGCAAATAGTAACGGGAATTTTAATTGGAAGAACAACGGAGGGGAGGTGGCGGAACAGGGCGGAGGGAAAGGGGGGAAGAAAGGGAATAAGGGGAGAAATGAAGCGGAGAAAGAGAAGAGGTTCAAGACGTTGCCGGCGGCGGAGGCGCTGCCGAGGAATGAGAGAATCGGCGGGTATATATTCGTGTGCAATAACGATACGATGGCGGAGAATTTGAAACGGCAGCTTTTTGGATTGCCGCCACGATATAGGGATTCGGTTAGGGCAATAACGCCGGGGCTGCCGCTTTTTCTCTATAATTACTCTACACACCAACTTCATGGAGTTTTTGAGGTTAGAATTATAAGTAACGATTTAAATACTAAACTTTGGTTTATAATTAATTAGTAAGCAATTAATGGTTAAAGTATTTTTGTGAGGATGATTAATAAAAATGAAATAATGTCAGGCTGCAAGCTTTGGAGGGACAAACATTGATCCGACGGCTTGGGAGGACAAGAAATGCCCCGGAGAGTCCCGTTTCCCTGCTCAGGTATATATCATCTTATTATTAATATAATGTTCAAAAGTTCTTTGAGTTTAAATTGTTCTTAAAACTTTCATTTTCATCTCTATATAATTAGACTTTCATCTTGTAATTTCATATCATTATCGATGGAAATGTGTAGGTGAGAGTAATAACAAGACAAATATGCGAGCCATTGGAAGAGGACTCGTTTAGGCCAATTCTTCACCACTATGATGGCCCTAAATTCCGACTTGAGCTCAGTGTTCCGGAGGCTATTTCTCTCCTTGATGTTCTTTCTCACCCAAATTCTTAAACTTTACAACGATTACTTGACTTTAGCTACTTACGACAATAAATCTTCATGTAAATACTTATAAATCTTCTCTCTATGACATGATATCATATATGTAATATTGTTCAAGATGGGGAAGAAAAATTATAGATCACACAGTTTTTGTATCTTATACATAAATAATAGTACTCGAATTTTGAATTATCTTGTATGACCCCCTCTATCAACATTTTTAAGTTTGAAGTTAGTTTCTACCCAAAGTAGAATTTAGATTTATTAAGCTTAGTGATAGTAATAAGTTTACGTCATGACATTTTTATTTATATTTTTAAATTTGAATGAAATTCGACTTTGATACTTCGATGAAAAACAAATTAATATTTGTATGTCATAAACAAATAACCAACAAAACATAACATAAAATGAACCTTATTTATTCATTTAAATTTTTTATTTGATCTTTTCTGTTTTTATAATATTTCGAAATATATTCATCGACAATGTTACACAATGTTACTGTGTTTGAGTGTTATTTTAATGGATATAAGATAGGATATTATATGCCAATAGTTAATTGTTTGATTCTTAGCCGTTTAAACTTCAAATAATAATAGAAATAAGTATTTGATTTACGTCAATCAAATCGAAAGTTTCAAAACTAAAAAATGAAGAAAAAAACTAATTCTTACTTAAACAAGTGTTGAAATTTTTTACAGTAACTTAACAAGAAGATTACATGATCTCATCACATAATTAAAATTTCGATCATTTGTATAATTTCCTCCATCATCTATTTTCACAACTTTCTCTTTCATTTTCCCTTCATCCAAACACCGTAATCCCACAAAGCATTTTTAAGTATAAATGAGGTAGAAAAGCACACCAAAGAGTATAAAAATGCAATTCAAATTCCATCATCTTCCTCCATTATTCTTTCCCATCGAAGATAAGTTTCAATGACAGGCAGGGCAATGAGCCAAACCATTCTCATTACATGCTCCACATCTCTCCTTTGTGTCCCCTTTTATTACTTTACGGCTCCCTCCACATTCATAACATGGCACAAATCTCGCTCCGCCGCATCCTTCACACCCTTGACGACCTGCTCCCGTCTCCACTGCTGCCCGTCGTAGTATTCTTCGAAGCTTTCCCATTTCGTTTAGTGCCACCACCTGATCTGCCCCTCCGATATATCTATTAAGAATGTAAATGTAAACGGTTAAATTATCGTATCCATCCGTCTTAAGTTTAAGAGAAATCAAATCTTAGTGGTAATTTAAAATTACCTTCCCTTCACAAACATTTTCGGCACCGTCGCCTCGTCTCCGAGCAATTCCTTAAGCTCCTTCAAAAACTCGCCGTGCAACGCCACGTCACGCTCGTCGACAACCACCTGCTGCAACTCCAGCACCGACTTCACTCTGTTACAATCCTCAAACGTCCGCCGTACACCTCTCAACGACGTCGTATACAGAACCACTGTCTCCGCTCCTCCCGGCGGGCACATCTCCGGAAACTCACTCAGCGGGTCGAACCGGACCGGTTTCTGCCCCTCTCTTTCTCTCTCCTCTCTGTCTCTCACTAGAAATATGTTATCTTTAACCGACTTGAACCGGTCTGGGTCCCCGGTTCTTTGCTCCGGCTTCTCCGGTCCGGGTCTAAAAGTAGCCGTTTTCCTCAACCCAGCAGGCTTAGATTCGGCGGCCGGCTTGGAGGAAGGCGATAACTTGGCGTCAAGCTCTGCTACCGTGTGGAAACTCGAGCTCTTACGTGGGGATTGTTTAGTAACCACGACGGCGGGAGTTGCAGCGGCGACAGTAGGGGGATTTGTCGGAGGTGGTTCTGTAACAGGGCGGAGAGCGGGTTTAAGGTCTTCAAGGGCTTTACTGACCTCATCCCACGAATGAGGAGCTTCCGACTCGAAACTACTAAGCTTCTCCAGAATTGGAACCGGAACAATCGCCGATTTCTCCTCCTTCACCGGAGGCTCCTCAGGTGGTGGCGGTAACTCCTCCATAACTTTAACCCAAGGCTCCTCTATGGCGTTTATGTCAAAAACCGCAAAGCTGGCTGGCGCCGGTCGGTATACGTCGACGGTGGCCTCGATTCGCTTGGAAGAGGTGCACCCCATTGCCGTCGATGAAGTTCCGGCGGTTTGAGTAGAGGATTTTTTCAATAAAAAAATATATCTGTTGGGATTTTGAGTTTTTGGGTTTAAAGCTTATAGAAGTGTGGAATTGGAAATGTGGTGGGAAATTGGGGGATGGGACAATGAGGGGTTTTGTGTGGTTGAAATGGGAAGGAACTAAGCTTATCGGATTTTGAAGTTTTTGTATGATTCTGTACGACGCCTCAGGATGAGAAGTGGTGTGTGACTCGACACGTGGACTTGGTGGGTGTTTGCCACGTTGGCTGTTCTTTTGGCAAGATTGGGAATTGTTGTTTTATTACCCATTTTTGGTGGGTGTCTTACAAACTTGGCCCATCTCTCCCCCTTAGGTTTTTGAAATGTTTGATTTGAGTTATTAAATCAAATAAATCTTAATTAATTGATTAGTTTGTGGGGTTAAATAATTTGTTATTTTTGTTTTTAGCATAAGGTTGGTTTGTGTTTAAAATATACATGGATACATACTTAATACTTATTTAGACTTTTTCTTGAGCTGCAAAAGCAGGAACAGATTTGTTCTCCTCTCTAGAGACGTGACAAAATTGATCAACATTAATAGTATTTTCAACAAAAATTGTTAGATGGGATGTAATCAACGTTACATGCCAGTTAAATAAAGGGCAATAATGATTAATAGCTCAATGATCCCTAAAGTCAATAAAAGGCAATTTGGATACAATTTTTTAGGTTTAATAAAAACAACATTGGCTAAATTAAAAATTTTAAAACCATAAGAATTAAATTGAAACCAAAACGTAACCGTATAATTGGTAAAAGTTCAACTATGATAAAGCTATATGTACACTTAGTAATTTAACTATAAGATCCTAGTGATTTCTCATATTACTTGTAACGAAGTGTTGTGCCAACAATTGTTGATGACAATACATATAAGTATGTTTACTAATTTAAGAATATGATTTGGAGAATTAAGTGGACATAATTTTTCAACTAGTTAATTACATCATGTATTTGAATTTTCACACATATGTGTTTAAAGAATAATTAAAGTTAGAATTTCATAAGGATTTTTTTACCGGATCATAAGATTTTTATGAAATATGGAAACAAAATATCACAATTGTGGATATATAAAAACAAATTTCTTGTAAGAAAAAAAAATCCATGCCTCTTTGGCCACACATTCAAGTCATATCTAACACGACTTTATTTTTTCTAAAAAAATTAATTTTTCTTTTTCTTTTTCTTTTATTCACAAAAGGATAAAAGTATACATTTCAAAAGATAAGAAGGTGAATCAGACAGATTTTTATTAAGGAAAATAAAAGTTATTTAAAAGATTCATTTTTATTTAAATTCTTTTGATAAAATACATCTCAAAATCTATTTTTAATGTTTCTAATTCTATAATTTTTCTTTTTCTAAGGCTAAAATAAGTCCCAAAAATAAATATTAAATCAAGATCGAAAATTTAAATATAATTTAGTAGGTAAGAGGTTAATTGCTATTCTAAAGCTTCGTCGAGTCTTGACAATGTTCACTAAAAGTTTCGAGCAACTAATCGTAACCTTTAGAACTTCATTGGGAAGGAAATTAACAAATCTTAAACAATTTTGCAGCTTTAGAAAGTTGCAGTTACAGCATTCTTCCAAGCCTAGAAGAAGCATATGATTGCTATATATATATATATATATATATATATATGATTGCATATATTTGTGTATATATAAATACAAACATACACACCCTGTCACACACACATTCAAATGGTAAATCTCAGCCAAATATATTCATATGACCTAAAATTAGCCGTTTGAAGAATACATCAGAGTAAAAGAAATATTGTATGGTTAAAGGGGAAGAGGTTTCGGTTTGCCTCATGTTCCTCCATTTTAAGAAGGGTTCAATTCTTGCAAAATGTAGCTTCTCTTCTGTATTTTTCCATAAAGAGTGAAGAGTATCCAAACTAGAACTACAAAAAGGAAACAACAGTTGCTAACTTAACTGTATATGAATGCCAGGATTACCGTCATCATGCTGCTAACAAGTATCCATACCCAACCACTGCTGGTCGAGCACGTCTTCTCCGAATGACAATCTCCAAAAAACATGAGGATTTTAGCTGATATTAGCCTCAGAGTTGCAATGCACATGACAAGAAAGCTCACGGCTAGCACGGCGAGTTCTTTACTTTCCTGCTTTGCTTGATTGCTTAATATTTTTTCAATATCTAAGCTGTAATGAGAAGAGGGGTAATCAGAAAAATCAGATCCTAATTAAGAGAGTTGGGAGTCAAATAAGAAAAAAAATCTATACATAAGATCTATATGCCAAAATGAACATTCAGATAAACAATGCATTCATGAATTCATCTCAGCTGTCTTCAAAATGCTACCATGTAATGTTAGGCAAACCTCAGTGCATTAGTTTTTCTTTTAGAATGGGTTTGGAAAATGGAGGTAGGCAAATGGTTTATGGTCCTCAATCTAAACTACAACCTTAAGTTCAAATAATCCATACAAAAACTAACATTTTAAGCCCTTTCAAACTCAATATAAAATATATAAATTCATCCATTCCTAGTAGACATGTCACTTTTCTCCCAGGAACCCCCCAACTCTAACGGTCAGGGTTGGGAGAGGGTATTTTTCCCCATCACCTAAACGAGAAACGAGACGGAGAATATGTTCCCTGTCCTCCCCCTTGTTGAAGGAGAAGTTAATCTTTTAAATGAGATACCACGAGGAGAATTAACGGCTAAATTGAGAATTTCTTTTCAAAGGGAAGGGGGAGTAGTAAGGGTGGCAGGGAAGGGGTGGGAAGAATGAAGCCATCCCTGTCGCTGCCCTGATAACACTCGTAATCCCGAATGGAAAGTGGAATAACTGATTTTACTGACATCATCCTATGAAAACTAACTAAATGGACGCAGCTAATTGATTGAGAAAGAAAGATAAGTACATAAAGCTTGTGTATTAGGAAAGTATTTTCTATCTAACCTGAGCATATTATTCTCTCTGACCAATTCATTCATTTGAGATGTAGTAGCCATCTTCCATGATTTGAAGTGAGCTATTTCTTTTTCCTAAAAAATGGTAAAGGTACATGTATGAATAGAATGATGGAAGCTCTCTGTTGATTTGTAGTAACTAATCAGAAAATACAAGAAAGCAGTTACTCACAATTGTTTCCTTCCAAACCATGAGATCCTTGATAACTAACTTAGTGTTCTCCAGAAGCAATGATATTCTACTTATCTCTTTTTCAAGATCCGGTAGAAGTTTCCCTTGGCGTCGGTTCAATTCTTTGATATACTCCTCTAGCACAGACAAATTAGATTCAAGTGACCTCACCTTTTGCATCAAGATCTTCAGGACAGTGTCACCAGGTATTCTACCGTTCAGCTGTTGTCTAGCTTCAATTACAGGATCAGGAAATTTGTTAACTTTCACAGAATTTTTTGCAACCTCTAGAGCAAGCCTTGTCGGATCATCTGTGCTTTCTGCCCCTGCACCAGCACTTGACAAGTTATTCTCATCATTTTCTATCTTATTAACTGGGCCAACATCTGCTTTTACAGAAGGCGACACAGTTGAATTAGGCTCTTCTAGTGAAATTTTCTTGGGAGAAGCTTCTGAAGAGGTGACAATGAGATCTTCAAGCATCCTCCCCATGACATCAACACCATAGACTTCTACTACACTCAATGTGCAGTAAAACTCTGATCCATAATGACTAAGCAGATCCAGCTTTAAGTACCTAACCCATTTTGGTTCAGGCAGCTGGAAGACTTGAGCATGTTTTACATTAGCAGCAACAAAGTTTCCCAAGTTAGACCATGTCTCAGTTGGATAGCTCAAAGTGCCAGACAAATTGAATTCCTTGAAATTAGAAGAATAATGTTCAAAATTTGCAATTTTCACAGCATCAACTAAGGTCTCTTCTGAGAGCTCAATCACAACATACTTCCCTCCCACCGAACAAGGATTCCTCAGGTACTTATCATGGTCTTTCTCCAATATATTACATGCTCCTTTTGCCTCCTTGTTATGAGCAACCACCTTTGCACCCTTCGATGCAGATGCATAGTTGTAATCCGATCCATCTGGTTCAAACCGATGAGTGATGTTAACTAACTGGCTAGGCATTTTGCCAAGTTTATCTTTCATTGTAATGTTCCGAAACTCGTCCAAATTAAGATATGTGGGGCGAGAACTTCTGCCACTAGGACTTTCCTGATGTTCTGTTGAGCTTGGTTTCTTCTCTGGCTGTTGTACTTTACATATCAAAGATGAATATCCTAGTGCACTCAGTACTGCTTCTTCAAATGCCTTCGACTCTGGAAGTGAGGAATTGGAATTTGCATAGTTGTGATGAACATAGGATTCATTACAGTTCATTGACACATTAAGTTCAAAAGATGATGTAGAGGTCATACTATTGCTTCCATTTGCTATGGATGAACAAGCGTGACCAGCCTTCTGATTTCCATGAGTATGGAAAGAAGTGCTTTTGTTTACAGAAGAAAAATCCCCTAGAAAATACAACTGCAGTCATTCTAACCTAATTTAAGGTATAAGTACAATGAACAAACCTTTCGAAAACATTACAGAGAGCCAAACTATCATCATCAAACAGAAAAATTCTAGGCAAAGATCACATGCACCAATCCAAAACCAATATTACAGCGATGCAGAACCAATTACTTTCTTCCCAATATACACATATTTGCATAATAATTGTGAAAAAAAAACAGAAAACAAAATTAAATTATCAATAAAACACCCAGAGATTGGGAGGGCGGGTGAAAGCGATATTAAGAATCAAACGGTGCCAACTAAATAGTATCCTCTATCCTATTCAACAAAATCGTAACACGAAATAGGAATCAAAACACAACCCAAATGAAGAAAGGGGGAGTTAAGATGACCCGAAATAGCTATAAATGATAAGAAGCAAAACAAAAAGAACCCAAAAGAAAAACCCAGGAGACAAAATACATTAAAATGACATAAAAATTAAAGAAATGGGGAAATGGGGTTGGAGGATAATACCAGCATCGCCATAGCCAAGGACGAGCTCTGAGTATAATAAGCAGACAAGACAAGAGAGGGAAAAGATGAAAGACCAGAAGAAGTCATAGAAACTTGTTCTCTTGTTAATGCAGTTGTTTTGGTTATGGTTGTTGGGGTCTTTCTTGCCATTGTTTTTGCTCTTCTTCTTGCTCCTATATCTGATGCACAACAGATCTTCTCGAGAATTCTGCATCTTCAACTACAAACAATGGGAGGAAGAGGAAGAGGAAGAGGCAGAGGAAGAGAAAGGGAAAGAGAAGAGGAAATTCAGTAATGGGTAAGTTGAAAAAAAGGAAATAGGATATGAAAAGGCCATGGATTTTTGGATTTGTATATTTGTGGCTGATCCATTGCTATCAACTCCAGAGGTAGCGGAAACTACCTTCAGCTATTTGAAGAAGAACGTTTATTTCGGAGGAGGAAATGATTCGTTCATAATTTCTTTTTTTCTTTTGCTGACGTGGAAAAAATAGGATGAAAAAAAAAATCGAGTTTTAAGAAATAAAAAAAAAAAAAAAAAGTGGAGTTTATTATAAAATATAATTATATATTATAAAAGTAGTTACCCTGTCTAATGTTCAATTCCAAATTGTATCACATATTTAGAGATGTATGGTGTCTTGAAAATTAACAAAATCTCAATGAAAAATATATAAAAAAAATTTAATTATTACTTACTAATTAGATTCGACATTACTATAAATTTGAACAGAAAAAGTATGAATGCCAATATCAAACTAACTCACGTTTCAAAAGAACGTAGAAGCTGTAAGCTTTATAGCAATGACAGTAAGAATCATCAACAAAATAATAGAACAAACAAGAAATGAATAACAGTGAAATATTCCAACATCGAATTTACTAAGCTAAATATGGAAGTATAAAGTTCACAAAAGCTAACAATTGAGACCCAAATACAGTCCAGGACCTTTGCAATTTTTTTAAAGTGTTATTATATACTTAATTATTATTTTTAAAATTGTTACCTTTCATGATACATAAATATTCAATTAATAAACCAAATGGTAGAATATTTGCATGGTCTATCAGTAATAGACAATAGTAGACTACTATTATTTTCTATTAATGATAGATTGATAGTATTAATATATCAATCTCTATCATTATTTATATGATTTTGTTTATAATTTTCTTTTAATAATATTTTCTTAACTATACAGATCAAAAGACATTAATAGACTGCTATTACTATCCATCAATAGAAAATAGACGATGATTTTGTTGGTAGTTTTGTTAGTATTCTTGTTTTTATGAGATTTCGTTATTTGGATTTGTTTTTTTAGAGTGTGAAGATTGAATTTGGTGGAATTGAACTCTAAGCTGATCAAATTGGGAGCATATGATACATTTTTGTTGAATGAAAATAAAATGAAACTTGAAGAAATGGGTTTGAAAAATAAAAGAAAATTTTAACGTCTATCATTGATAGATACTATAATCGTTATAGAGAATAAATATCATCATCACTCTCTCCCTTAGGTTCTTTTGTTGTAATCTCCAGTCTCATTTGCAATGATGTTTTGTTAGATTGTTGGTAATTACGTAATTATTGAATATGAAAATTTTGTTGCTTTTAAAGAGTTGTAATAGACACCTATTTTAATCACTATCTATCACAAATAGGCACTGGTGGTAGTCTAACACCGTCTATCTAGTATTCTAGTACTTGATTCGAAGAAGAAAAAGGAAAAAGAACGACAAAGGCAATAATACAAGACCTTGATAACTGATAAGAATGATAGTGTGATAGTTGCCGAGGTTGATAGAGTCATAGTGGTTCTATCACTTACTATTGTTAATTTGTATATTTTTTTTTATATTAAAATATGTCGATAGTTTTCTCGCTCGCACTAGATGTTGAGTTACCAACATAAGTCCATCGGACGTGATGTTATCATTATTTATCAATGATAGATCACTAAAGAAGGTTATTCTTAATTTGATAGACAATGATATTAATCTATCTACTATATTAATCTATCATTGTCTATCATTGTTCAACTTATTAAATTCCATCCGTTTAATTTTAATCACTTATTTCAAAGTAAATGAAAAGTGATCTAAACATGGAACGACTGAAGAAGGAAAAAAAGAAGTTGTTCATAATTGAAGAAGAAGCTGTTCAAATGATAGAGAGATAAACTCTTTGTCTAAAGCCTGAACATTATTAATCAATGCCCTTCCGCTGTGCTGCCTCTACATACTGTTCAGCAAGCTTCTTCACCTTCTCCCCCTCCTTTATAAGAAAATTTGCATTCTTATCCTTGGAATGGTACTTCATAACCTTCTCTGTGGTTTTCTGGACTGCCCATCTGTATTGTTCGGCTGTTATGACCCCGCTCTTGCACAGCAGTCTGACGTGCTCCTTGATGTATGTTTCGACCTACATTGAGTCGTTTCTCAAAAGATTATCATGTATTTGTAGACAAATTTAATTAGTTCAATGCCAAAATGGGAAGATGGTTTAGAGAGACAGCTTTGGGGTGAAAGGATAAAGTGATGAGAAAAATATTACCTTCTTAGATACAGAATTGTTGCCATCAGATGGCTTATTCTCATTGGCATTATTATATTTCTCCTTCTTGTGGGGCGAACACTCTCCAGCAGGGAGATTTGCTTCTTTTACCTCACATTTTTGGTCCGACTCTTTTCCACCTTGAATTGGCATAGAAGTTGCATCATTACAAGAATCTTTCTGCTGAGAATTAGATTCCGAAGTGGGCACACAAGGCTTTTCTGCTGATGCTTTCCCTGGAAGATATTTTATCTGTTTATCTGTGTCTGGCCCATATAGTTCTTCATATTCAGCTAAGGAAGGTTCTTCAACTTCATTACTATTCAGAGGAACAGCAATAGACCCTTCCTTCTCGATCTCAGGAGGGGCGGTTCCAACCTCCAAATCTTCGTTTTTTGACAAACAAGAAGCATCCTTTGGAAGTTCAACACTCTTCAACCTCTCAGGCTTTTCGGCATCTGATGCATGACTTGAACTTTCAGTGTTTAGAGTGGATAGAACAACTTTCAATTTGGATTCACTTTCCTCTGGTGGTTTCATAACCGTAGCAGCTTTGGTGGTGAAGCAGTTTTCTTCTTCTAGATCATACTCAAAATCACCATAGATATCCAAGTCTGGATGGTCATCCATTTCCATTACGTTTTCAGGTTCCAACTCTTCCACAAGCTCATCATCATCATTGACATCAGTTCTGTGTGGTGGGCTATTCACAGGCGAATCAGATAAAAGACCAGCATTTCTAAGTGCTTCTTCAACTACAGGATCTGTTTCTGGATCAGCTGGCAGTTCGGATTTAGCAATTGGCTCATTTTCCTGGGATGAGGAATCCAAATCAGCTGCTGTATTTGATCTGCCAGTGTCTGTGCGATGCATTATCTCCTGGGAACATAGATTAAGATATACGACTTTGGTGTTTGACTTATCAGCAACCTCCTTTTCTATGTTAACGGCATCTGCAATTGCCAGCTCTGTCTCTGCAGTTCTACGCATGTCTGTCAAATTTGTTTTCTTCAAAAATTGCTCTGTCAGACGATAAAGCTGTGCCTGTGCCAACGTTCAATACAAGAAATGAAAATAAATAGCTAACTTGAGGCATTCAATCAACTTTAAAACATGTACAACTGAAAATGTATTAAATGGATAAAATTTAGCATCCATAGCAATGGTCACTATTCTCTCCCTCCTGATTTGAACAAAGATCTCCATGTCTAAAAGATGAGCTTCCCCCTCCCTCGTTTACACAAAGAGGGAGGATTGAAGCTCATTTTTAAACTTGAAAACGAAGACAATTGTTGAAGAGGATTTGAAATAAGGAAGCTGTAGTGTCAAAGCATTAAAACCAGCATACCTGCCTTACTGATACGGGAATTTTATTATGACGACTGGGTGCCAATTCGGGTCTCATGTCTACTGGAAGCTGAGCCTACGTACAGAAACAAAACAAGATAATAAATTTCAAATTCAGAGATACAAAATATAATATAAAATTCCGCACAAAAACTGAAATATTACATACAAGCAAAGGATAATTTCCTTTAAGCACAGCCATGTCTTCCTCCTTTTTACTTGCTACACTGCAGCCATCACCAGTTTTCCTGGCAAGAACTTCCAGTGCCCATTTTCTTTTATCAATTGCATTATTAGATGTAGAAGGCACTGATTTCTGTAGTTTAGGTTTAGCACCAACTGATGCTTCTGAGGTTGCGCTATGATTTCCTTTTCCAGAACCTACTGCACTCTTTGAGGCAGATACAGAACAATTATTCCCCACATTTCCTGCAAGAGGAAGAATACCAGCCTTGGATGAAACCTTGCTAATCCCTGTGAGTGGATCTTTCTTCTGCTCCAAAGAAGAGGAAGATTTGAGAGCCGAGAGAGGCTTGATATCATTATTCCGTGGGAAGACAGATGTATCTGCTACATATAATCGAGAAAGAATTGGATTTGTGGGCTGACCTTCAGAATCTTGTTTTGTATCTGGGCTCCGTGAGCCATTTCTTAAGAGGTCAAGGACAGATTTCAAAGTTGCAATCTTTTCAGGTTTTCTCACTCTTATGCAACGATGCTTCCAGAATTCAATTTCACAGTCTCTGTCCCATGCACGCTTTCTTCTTCCATTAGTAGCCCCATATATTTTCTTTGTTAGACTCTCACGTATTTTCCCCTTTTGCAATAATGATTTTTTTGCCTTAACAGCCAAAGCTGCCATTCTTTTCTGTGATTCAGTTTTAGGGCCCGATACTGCAGCTCTAAAGGCATCAAGAAGCTTAGAATCCAAAAGGTTTTCCCCAAACTCTTTAGCACATTTATTGCGGACAGCTTCTCTTATTTCATTTCTCAGTTTCTGAACTAGCATGGATGATTCCTGATCCTCACCAGCTCTTCTCATGATCTTTTTTACTCTCAAACCAGTCAAATTCTCTTGCTGATCCTCTTCACCATTAGAATTTGAGCTTGCTTGGCTTTTGGGAGGAGGCCTTCGGTTTCGGCCCCTAACTATACTCATGATATCAACATTGGCATCTTTCTTTTTTGATATTCGTTTCAAGCTGGCTTCTGTAGGAACTAATGGCATGGCCAAACTCTTTGTAGTATCATCTTCCTTAGTTTGCTCCAACTCATTTTTAGAAGGAACTGATTGGTTCTTCCCCTTTATAAGTTTTGTATCAGAATTGGCCTTATCATCTTGATTATCAGCCGTCTTCTGAATGTGATCACTGAGGAATTTCAGGAACCATTATGACAACAATTATAAGATTTTAATTCAATCTTAATGGAATTGTCAGGAAATGATTCATAGAAGAATGTGCATGCAAGCAGATTTCAATGTAATCGCCCAAAATAAGTGTTGGTGATATATAATTAACTTTTCCTTCAACGACGGGCAAGCTTTTGGATGAATTGACAGTTTAATAATAAGCATTGGTCAGAAACTGCAGTTGAACCACAATACGTCTACGATTGAGCTTCTGGAGACACACAAGAATACGCTGGAGATCAAATGCTTATTAAGACTGAGGATCTCACTAGGCTGTAGAAACTCAAAATTTTGGTTTGGAAGGCTGGAATTTTTTGTCATCCAGAGATGGGATGTTAAGAATAAATTGTGAAATTGAACTCCCGGTGTGAAAGAAGCTAGTTGGCATAAAAGGTAAAAAATTTAGTGAGTTGATGTCGAAATTGTTCCATAGGGCACCCAGTGACTGTGAAAGCAGTGAACTTCTCACATCTTTGTATATGGACGATGGGAGCTCTGTTCCACCTAGGAGAATGAAAATAGAGCGCTAATTTACTCAACTCAAAATTACTGAGTTGAGTCTATGACCTGATACTACCAAACCATTATTGAATATAGGAGGCTCAAAGTAATCAACATTTCGACTCCCATGAGCATCAATGTAAAAATTTCTCGTCTTTTTACTTGCTTCTAGAAGCTAGAAAATGTACTTACAAATACCCTAGTCCTCACCCTCGTGTTTGATTATCTTTTGGTGTGCTTCTCTCCCTCACCCTTTTTAAAAGTATTAAGCATATGGCTTCACAATGTTTTAGCTTCATTTGTCCCAGGGTGATCATCAATTGAATTCCTTTAGTTTTGGGCCCAACTGAGACCAACCAATCAATTCCATAAAAACAAATTATTATGGGTTAACCCATGGTAAAAAAGGAAACAAATCCTTTAGTTTTGGGCCCAATTGAGACCAACCAATCAATTCCATAAAAACAAATTATTATGGGTTAACCCAATGGTAAAAAAGGAAACAAAGTCTCAATTAATGACTAAAAGATCATGCGTTCAATCAATGGTGCCATCTGCATAGGAATTAGTTTCCTACGAGTTTCTTTGACACCCAAATGTTATAGGGTCAAGCAGGTTGTCCTGTGAGATTAGTTGAGGTGTATATAAACTTGTCCGAACACTGACAATTATTAAAAAAAAAAAAAAGGAACCAAACCAGTGCCCAATAAGGGCTTGAACCGATCAATTCGGTTTGGATCTTGATTTTGCTACCTTGATCTAGATATGAATGACGTAGAGGTACGGCGAGCAACTAATGGCATCACAAGAAGGTATTTACTCATTGTTGATACAATTAAGTCACAGCAAGTTGTAGCAACTTGTGAGTGCACCTAGAAGTGCAAGGACTAACAGCAAATGCTAGGAGTGCAATGACAGCATGAGAGTGTGGTGCCTCACGCTAAAGGGTTGAATGAGTGACTTGTGACCTATGAGTGTTGACTAACGAGGAGTAACGATGAGAAGGTATGAAAGTGAAGAATGCATAAAGTTGGGATGGGAGTGAGACACAAAGAAGGGGAATGTAAATTAATGCAGACGCCTCAAAAATGAAAGGGACCTAGGGCTTTCTTTAAGGGTATAATAAATATGTACTGATGCAAGGGCCCTTTTCGGTTGGTTCAGCAGCTGTTCCGGTTGTTATTTGCTGCGTATGTGCATTTGTTAAAGTTGCTGGCAGATTAGTTGTGTAGTTAGTTTAGTTAGTCTTGGCCAGCTTTGTTATCCTACTTGCCTGTATAAATGGCAGCCTCCCTCTTTATTTGATTCATTCAATAAAATTATAGTTTCCTTCAAAATCATAGGCCTAGAACAGATTTTCTGAATAAGATTACCAGCAAAAAGTGCAACAGTCTGAAACTACAGCAGCACTACGGCAAAGGAGAAATTTATCATGAAGACAGGAAAGAGAACAAAGCAGAATTTATACCAATAGGCAAGAAATGAAGAATAAACATAACTCTTATTAGACAATAACAACGAAACAAGCTGATAGCACACTGCTACGAGAGCCAATTGCTAGAAACTGTTTTATAATTTTTTGTTGGATAGTTGATAAGAATTAACCTGCAATCTGCGTGTTTCCTCTTTATGCCAATGATTACAGAGGCTTCCTGGATAGTTTGTGATGCGGCCACAACATCATCAGCTGAAAAAACAAGAAGTGAGTATAGAAATGCATATGAACTCTTCTTTCCTAATTTCCAACAACTGCATGGTGTGGTGGGGGGTTGAACTTAGCCTTTCTCTGAACTTGAAAAGCTTCGCAAAAGCAATAGAGGAAATACTTCCGCACCTTGTAACAAGCGTTTTTCTGAAGGAAACAACTGTGGCTTAACATCAACACTTTGATCACCACTTTCCTCATTCGAGTAATCAACTAACATTGCAATAAAAATAACAGCAATCAGCTGAGCCTAAACATAGAGATAATTTCCTGTTGATATCAATCTTTAGATGGAAAAATACCAGACAAGAATGTGCCCACAGGTAAACCAAGATGAAGACCCATGCTGAATTCATCTTTAGACACTTTGTTTATGGGATGGGATACATTTGTAAGACTTCTGCTGCTTTCAAGGCTACCTGATTCAGTCTGGATTTCATCAGCACACCTTGTTTTCAACCCAACATGCCTAAGGGAATCATGAGGCAAACTGATGGAAGAATCATGTGACAAAGAAAGTTCCAATTCCTTGTCCCCAAGTGCTGGCACAGAAGTATTCTCCATTGATGAGGTTGGCAGAAAGGGAGTATTCTCCAATGTTGATGCAGGTACATTTGGCCTACCAGCTTCTGAAGCCAACATGAAATCTTCAATTTTTTTATTATTTTCAAGTTCATCACTTGATGGAGTGTAATCAACTTGTTCTTCCTTAACATGATTTCCTCCAATCAGTGAGACAACCAATGCTGTCTCTCCAGTATCAGCAACGGATACAGACACCTTGCTCGAAAAACTTTGTGCAACCGAAGTATTCATTGGATCAAAGTCACCATTAAACTTTGGAACAGAATCATTGATAGAACTTTCTTGATCATTAATCCCACATCTGCAGCAGAACCATAATATAAATGTTATGAACATATTAACAAAGGGACAACTCCAGGACTTAGAAAAAGGTAAATCTGCATTCTAGTTTGAACAATGTAATTTGAACTTGTAAGAACTACTCTAAGTTGGTACATTTTAGAGGACTATTCAACGATCATCCAACTTTCTTGAAGAACCTAAATAAATTCTATACCAGATCTTATCTTCAATCACATCAAATATTTAAAAAACAAGGCTGAAAGAATCGTTTGCTGCACAGCAAAACTTCAGAAGCCAGAGGATTTAAACATATCAGCAACCTGAGAACAGCTTTTCTGGTTTAACCAGCATTTTTATGACATTATCACTATTTCTGGCTTTTAACATGAAAACCCGTTTGAATTATACTGAAATGAAGTAGATTCATTACTCTGCATTCGGTACTGGAAACTGCAACATCTAGGAAAAAAATGAAATAACGGTTTCTCTAACTAACCTTAGGTTGTTTGGTCTCTTTGTATTTTTCAGACTTTTTTTATCAACTTAATGAAAATTCTCGTTTCCTTAAAAAAAAACAATTTTTCTGACTAACCTTGGGCATAACCATGTACTTTCAGATGTATCATCAGGGTCAAAATCGACACAGAATGCATGATACCTGTCTCCATACAATTAAAACAAGAACTTAAGGGATAAAAATCAATACCATTCAATTTTAGACTCAGTCAAACGAAACATATCAGTAAATCAAGCTACATAATAATTTCCTATCCAGTACACAAGTTATCTTTTGATTTGAGATTGTATGTACATGGTCTTATAGGTTCCTCAGTTTCAAACTACATCACAAATTTTCAGACTTTATTCGTTCAACATTTTTAAGAAAGCTATAAGAATTTCATTTTGTATCTTGTTATTGGGAAGCACTGACCTAAGGTAATCTCTACATATATTATACACGTACGTACATGCTTATATGTATGGCTACAAGTAGGTAAGTGCATAAGTAAGTGCCTATATATACGTCAGCATCCATGCACGATGTAATGCATTCTACAAATGCAAGAAAATGGGCCCAAACACTCAAACTTTACCATGTATCACAAGAGTCACAAGCAATTGAGGTATCAAGATCGGATTCTCCTTCAGTAAATCCAGATCCATTTCTAATCTTACAGCCGTCACCATCCAAGCAGATAACTGCCTACAAAACGAAGCAGTACATTAGTAATAATGTAACGGACTTTAAACACATTTAGACTATGTAAAACGGTGATAGTGGGTAAACATTTTCTAGGGCAATATTACCTTCATAATTTACTTCTAGCATATTTGAAAACTTTTAAGAGGCGTACCTCAAATTTAAAAGTGAGGACAAGAACATTACTTACCATAAATATTAATCAAAGAATTACTTGAGTAGTAATAAATAAGGTTGCTTTGAACTAAATCTTCATTTAAGTAATAAAAATCATTCTTATTTCAAATCTCTCAAATTTGAGTGGTAGATAAAGCAAATAATATGGGAAAACTAAGTAGGACATTTTTAATTGAGTTATTTATTTTATTGTTAAATTATAAATTTAGTTTCTAAACTTATAAGATTGTATCCATTTAGGCCCTGAAGTTTAAAAATTGTCCAATAAGTTCCTAAACTTCCAAGTTTGTTTCTTATAAGTCCATGAACTTTATAAAATGCCAAATAAAATGCAACTAATCTAATTCATGATTCACTTGAAATTTTAAAACTATTCAAAAGTTATTGTCTTTTCTTCTGATTATCAGTCATTATTAGAGATATGAACCAATTTGTGATGAAAATTGACCAAAAAGAGGTTGAAGTGAAAAGAAAGACAAATTACATTCTCGTCAATATAGTATGATGGAAAGGAGACGTTACTCTTCCCCTCAAAGCACCAATCATCATTTCTGCAGAGAAGTTAGCATGAGATATTAGTTTACTAGATTTTGAGAAACAAATGAGAGAGAAAACTTAAGTGGGATCAAACTGACTATTTACATGCAAATCCACATAACGAGTTTTAACTATTATTACCACGCAGTAACAACATTTGAATAAATCATGATACTTAATAACCTTTTACATTGGTAAATAAATAGAGACCAAGAAACCAATCAAGGAAAAATACAGAAAAGGAAAATGATAATCAGCAAAGATATTGTGCAGATGTGTTAGTCAAATAAAAATAAGCAAACCTGCCAAATGATTCTTCATCTACTTTGTTGCTCCCAATAGTATCATACACCTACAAACCAGATCAAGATCTCTTAGCCATTCCTCAATTATTTTCTTATTGAAAATAAAACTTTCATTAAGAAAATGAAATAATACAGATAGGCCAACATAAAACAAGAGAAGAAAAAGAACTACTTGGGATGTATGCCAAGATTCAAAAGGACTGCTGCAAAAAATGAAATCAAAAGGTATAGCTTAGAACAAAGAAATAAATAACTTACAGGAACACATGTGATGAGTTGAAATTCTTTCTGGCAAAGTGGACAAAGGTTTGTAATAGTAGCCCAGTTGTCAATGCATACAAAACAGAACCTGAAATAAGATGATGGACGAATGATTATAATTGTAAACCATTTTCATATTTATTTAAAACGGTCCACTAAGCATTATGAAAATAGAAAAGTTATAACATGTAAAAATCTTATTTGATTAGGCATAATGGCACAATCAAGAACAATAAGGCTTGACGTATAATTAAAAAAAAGATGTCACTAACACAACAACTTTTAGGCAAACCACTTGGTTGTCTCTGCTACTAGAGCTTGATTTTGAAGAAAATTTTGCAAGACTAGCTAAAAAAATTATTAGAAGTAATACATCTCATGTTAAACTATTGATCAACCTGAAGACTAAGTTGATAGGTTATGATAAATTTATTGTTAACATTCTAAAACTCCCTCACTTGTGGACTTGAAAATTTGTTGAAGGGCTAACCAATGGAATCTTTTTATATTCGTGAGTGTCTGGGCCAGTTTACATGCACCTCGACTAATCTCACGGGAATGTCTAACTAATGGAATCCAAAATTAATTGGGGACGAAATATCTTCCTAAGGATTCAACTCCGAACCTTGGGTTGGCCACTTGAACCAATTGTAATGAAAGCAACTCTTAGGCACAATTATGATGATATCCCAATTCACAACTTCCTCTTTCTCCTCATTAACCTTCTTTCCATGCATGGTTAAGTTTATACCAATTTTCCAACCTGAATGGGTGCTTAGTGTTTGGCCACATTTGCAAAAGATTTTATACCTAAGCTAACAGACACCTTATAAGTATAACAACTGGTCACCACCACATCTGGAAAACTCCAAATTGAACAAAAGGCCTTCCAACCATCTAAGTTTCTAATTCTAGGAACTTCAAACCTATTTTTGCCACTACTAATTTCAAGCT
The DNA here is from genome assembly GCF_025177605.1 of Cucumis melo. NCBI lineage: Eukaryota > Viridiplantae > Streptophyta > Magnoliopsida > Cucurbitales > Cucurbitaceae > Cucumis > Cucumis melo. The sequence goes on from NC_066865.1 coordinate 24,116,651, forward strand.
TAAGAAATTCTATAGTAATATCCACTTTGATTTGAGAGCTATTCTACCCAACAAAACGAGGGAAAAGCTTCTGGTTCCCTGATAATCATGAGAAGAGGAAGCCAAGTGCTTGAGCACAACTCAACGTTTGGTTGGGTCCATACAAGATTTCAAGTCAAGAGATAAAGGAAAGGTGAAAAGCCGGACCTCCAACGGTCTAACTTTTGCACCTCGGGAAGTCTCATGAAGCTGCAAAGAGCAGAGGTTTTCTCCTTCTCTACAGAGCACGAAGACATTGGTTACCTGGTAATTCCAGTTTTCCATCTATGCTAGCATTAACAGGCATGGCTAAAACTACATCAAGCAGAAAGGATACTGAAACTTAAGAGATGAGGATGGAGAAAGAAAATCCATCTTTTCAGAAGTTAATCAAGCATACAAGAACATTAAACTGGAAAATGTGGAATTCCAAGGAACTTAAACTGATAAAGCCACGTACCAGTGCTGGCAGCAGTCTAGAACACCCCTGTCAACTATAACATCCATGCATATCCCACATCTTTCCACCTCCTCAGAAATCTCCTGTAACACAAGAGAACAACTGAATCAATAAAAATGATGAAAATCGTAAGACGGAATAAAATATGAACATAGTCACACATTCTTTTCAAATAAAAAATACTACATTCAATATGATCAAACTAGAGAATATCAGCAGATGCCAACAGAAACAAAGAGAAAAACGAAGCGACAAGCTATGAACTTACATAATTGATATCATAAGCCTCTGCAGTTTCTTCCTCGGACATCCCACTTGGAACAAAACCAACCTCCATCATATCACTCGTAGATTGCTGGAGGTCAAATAAAGGAAGAAAATATTCAAGCAATTACGTTGAAGAAAGGTGTAGATTGATCACCCGTTACATAGAGTACACGAAAAACTCCAGTTCTCAGATAACGATGCAGCGGATTAACGACAAGGAGAATTTCGATGAGGCAAAAGTAAAACCCAATTTGGAGGACCCCATTGGAGATTCAAAGGGGTCGTCAGGATGCAATTTGTTTGCTCGGAATCACGTTGCGTGGTGGCTATGGTGGTCAAATCATCACTGAAAAATGGGAAAGTGGTGAAGATGGTAGGTGAATTTTGAGATAAAATTGAAGACCTGATGAACTCTGTTCCGGATTTTCGCTCTCTCTCTTCGGCTTTTTGGTTTTCCCAGGTAGAAGGTGTTGTGATGTTAGGCTCTTGCCAATCGGTTGAAATTGGGCTACAGAACGGCCGGCCCGCTCATTCCCAATTATCTGGGCTTCTCTCTTTCCCCTTCAGCGATCGACATCTCTCTTTCACATGTAAAAAACGATGTATTATAATTAGGGCTGAGCCAAAGAAACCAAGTTGATCTAACTGGTGGCAGTGAACGTAAGGAGAGTTTCGATTGGTATTGGCCTGGGAGAAATTCAAATCCACGGTATTTTTTAAAATTTCAAAAGCTTAAACAACATAAATCGATCAATTGATGGTCGTTTTTTACTCATTCATGTCTGAGTCGGTTTGAATATTTACTAAATCTACCTTGGTCGAAAACTTACTATGACTGACCAATGTGCACCCCTAATTATAATGGTAGGTGCATTTAGGACTAATTATTAATTCCATATCAACATTTTAAAAGAATTATAAGTATATAAAAGTTATTAACGAAATATGATCACATTGTCTAAAAAATGTTGTTATATTTTACAAATTTTATACGCTCTTGGATCAATGGTTATATTTACGATTATTGACAATGACTATGAATATAGAATTTAGAAATGGTGCCAAATAAACTTTTTCTTACAAGAATAACAAGCATAGAGATGGAGATGAATTTTTCCTAAGCCAAGTGCCTTCAAAAAAGTCATTTCAAAAGTCCATATCTTACCAATCTCAATGTTTGGAGGGGAAAATCAGTTTTCAATAAGATGTCTATTTAAATTGTGAGTTAGTCTTGATCAGGATGAAAAATATCTTAATACAACAGGGTTAAGGAATAAACATGGAGAGATGGCTAAATGGGACAGGGACATGTGTCTCTGCCTTTATCTCAATAGTTATTAATTCAATTAAACCTCAAACTGAGCAATTGTATCAATTTATACCATCATTTTAGGTGTATTTTAAACCTCAAAAAATAAATAGAGAATTTTGTGAGAATGAAAAATCAAATATGAGAATTTCTTAGTTTGGGTAAATTATTAAAATGTCTTAAATATTTTATTAAGTGCTTCGAATGATCAAGGTACAAAATTTGAGAAGTTCATTGTATAAACTTCTTGCCAACTCTACAAGTTCATTTGTTCTAATTCTGCTAGGCGTCTTTATTATATATTGTGAATAATTGTCCCTACTAATACTCTCTTTATTCCATGAATGTAGCAAACATATATTAGTGAATTACGTAAATTTGTGTGTGATTCATGATCGTTTATACCTTTCTATTTATATTCATTTGCCAATTCAGTATTATGAATTTACCTTGCAGGTGTTTGGGGGATATTTTGGCCTTTCGAGAATCCAAACCTTATTAAGTACAACTACGAGTGATCATCAATAAACAAATCAACTCTCGTCAAACTATAAACAAAGAAGAGGTAATTCTCAAATGCCAATCCACCAACCATACAACATTATTGATAAATTACACATCTCACAAGTTCAAAAGCAGGGTTTTTTTTTTTTTTTTCCAATTAGGAGTACTCATAAATCTTTGAGTGCAATTGTAAATGTGGTTGCCACCATTGGTGAATGCCATGAGCTTGTTTAAAGTCTTGTGCAGGAGATAAATTTACAACCAACTCTGCTGATGGAATGAGATGAATTGGCTCAGATTCCCTCCCAAGTGCATTCAACAAAAGACCTCCAATCGAATTCTGTGTTGCTAATCTCTCGATACTTCCCGCACCGATATCTTCCATCTTCTTCCTGTGTTCAAAATATCCAATGTATTCTGATCCTACGTGGTCTGATGGATTAACAAACAAAGAAGGAACCCATGCTGCTATAGCAAAAAATGGCTCCTCAATTCCATTCCTTTGGTTATTGTTACTTCCAGCCTTCAAAGCAAGAGCGAGTCCCGCAGTGATAACACTCCCAGCAATCCGTAATCCATGTTTTAGTTTCTTGTCCTTGATTCTCTCTATTGGAGCGGCGAAGAATGGAGGATTGAAGAGGTATGATTTGAGGAAAATGCCTGTTCTTGCCATGGTTCTTCCAGCAAGCATTGCCATGGCAGACCCGAGGGAATGGCCAGCTAACCAGACATTCGAGTCACCAACAGTAGCAACCATGTTCCGAACCACTTGCATCGCAATCTCGAAACGTGATGTCCGATGCAGACCATTTTGAATGAGGTGAAGATCTAACTCTATGTCGCGAGAGACGGAATCTGGTTTGGTTAAGGTGCCTCGGAAAGCAATCACAAAACGGGGACTCCCATCAACCTTGTGGTGACCTTGGAGCAGCAAAGGTTTGAATTCATAAACAGCACCAAAAATGGAAGAGTCAACATCATCCACGAGCTGACGAAGCAACCGAAAGTGACAGAATTCCCACCAGCGGGGAGCAAAGGCCTCGGTGCCTTGACGCTTCTCCTGGCGGTCTCGTTCTAAAATGTAAACGCCTTGAACCAAACAAGCGGCAACTGACCTTCTGTGATTGGCATTCTCCCTGCAGTCATAATGTTATCCCCTACTCAACCAGACTAAATTAAAATCCCTGTTAACAAATTAAAAAATTATTGAAAAGCCATCACAAGTAACTTGGTTCATGTACAAATTACAAAGCTAGAAATAGAAAATACCTCATTCGATAACCATTTGGCTTTTCTTTTCTCAATTTTGGAAAATTAAACTTATAAACACCTCTTCCACCTTTAAATTTCTGGCACTAATATCTACCTTTCATCGATGATATCACCAAGTCAAATTTTAAAAATAAAAACAAGTTTTTAAAACTACTCTTTTTTTTACCTTAAACCCAAAATTACGGGAAAAAAATGCAGAAGTGGAGGAGGTGTTTATAGGCTTAAGTTTTAGAAGACTAAAAACGAAATGGTTGTTAAACCCATGCAAAGGACTTTCTGAAATCTGAACTCAAGCTCTAAAAATTTATATTTTCATGACGGAGAGAGAGGAGTTTATTCTTACCAATCAACCGAAGCCAAGTGTAATGGCCCTGAAAGTTCAAAAACTTCCCTCTCAGAGGCCATTACATTTAATATTCCTCTCCTTTCCTCTTTGGAACCCAGCTGCTCTACACCGGCAAGGAAAAGTTCAGAAAGTGGCTGTATTATAGTAACATGCATCAAAAATAAAGAGCAAGAATTAGAAGTTCATTGATAAAAATGCATACTATTTACAGAAGAGATCTTTCATTTTTTAGCTTCGTCCAAACATACTCCTGGGCGTTTTAGTTCATCCAGAACTTTCAGTAACTATTATCCTATATGGACAGAAACCGTTATTGTAATTTAGATCCCCATCACCCTCTTCCATTTCTTCCCTCTTCTCTACTTCAATTTATGACCTTACACTCCTACATTTCTGCTCCTTTTTACCTTTTTTCCTCAATACCACCATAATGTTTTTCTTACTCTATTCCTCAATCTCTAAGACTACCAAATAAACAGGAGTTCTCTCAATTTTTTAGCCTGGTCCAAACATAGATATAAGAAATTTCAACACCTAAATAGTCAATCCTTTGGGTTGGAAAATAACCATTTTGAAACAACTCATATAACTCGTTTCCCTAAAACCAGTTTTCTCCATAACCAAACATATACCAAAATTTCAAGTATCATATCCTACAATGCAACATAAAATATATTCTCGATACTCAGCAAAACAATGAATTGCCAAATACAAAAAAGGACAGACAAATGAATACCATATTTGATCATTGGGAGCCTTTGGTGCTAACCACAACAAATAATAGACTAATTTGAACTGAAAAAAGGATTAACAAAAATCTTCATCTCTACAAATTCAGTAATGCACTTTTTTTTCTTTTCCTTCAACTGAGACGTATTAGGTATTACCCAGATTCTCAATATGTCTAATTTCATGTGTATTAAAACTCAACCATAATAACTCTCACTCCACTATTAAAGTAAAAAATTGCTAAAACATTCAAATCCTGAAGGATCCATGGTGAACTCGTTATTCTCATTTCTTCATGCTATAACCTGTGTACCATGATTGATCGAAGTAAATAGTTTTTGAGATAGGAGAATATAAGATAGTATATTAGAAGAGAGGAAATAGAGCAATGTTAGATCATGGATTAAAGAAAGAACAAATATATGCTCTGCATATCGCTCAAAATCGCAAATCTACTCTCAATCTCATTTTCAATCTTGTTTGTGCTCTCGCTCTTGTTTATGGAAGTGGAGAAAAATAGAGAAGGCATAGAGAACAAAGTAGGAGGAGTGAAAAAGGAAACATATCAGGGAGGTTGAAGACCCTCACTTAGAGGGGAAATTGCGGGATAAAGGAGCATAGTATTTTGAGTATCATAACCCTATATTTTATAAGTTTGATTCGATGGTTCTTATAATTTCCAAAATATGCTCATTAAATAGCCCAAATGTAATTGTTGATTAAATTTTTTATGCACGTATGAATTAATAATTAAATTAATTAAAAAAACATTTTGAAATTATTTCTAACAATTTCTCCAAAATGCTATACCAACCATGTCATATTCCATTTGGGCCCAAGATTTTAAGTCAGACAACCAAATTATTCCATACTAAAAAGTACAGTTTTTTTAAGTCTTTTGAAAAGTTGGTATTCTTACAATATTTGAACGTTCTAAAATGAAGTACAAGTTTATGCATATTTTTTATAATTTAGAAAAAAACGGATTTTTTTACCAACTTTTTAAAAAGGAAGAAGAAATCATTCCTGGCTGAAATTTAAAAAAAAAAACTATGGAAGAATAAAGACAGAAACATAAGACGAAGACATATGCCTAGGCTACTATGCAAAATTATTAGGCACCAAATTTGTGATGTAAAAATAAAATTAAATATTATAGTAAAATATTTACAAATTTAACAAAATTTTAGAGTACATTAACGATAGAAACTCAATATCTATTTAGTATCTTATCTATTAGCTTTTTTTTTTATTATGTTTGTAAATATTTTGTTTCTATACTTGAAGACAACTGGTATTTGACTTTCAGAACAATACTATAAAGAAAAATCCGGCCGGGAACATCCAACTTTGCGATCAAATTCTATCAATTTTTGAAAATATGAATTTCCCTAAAAATGATGAAGGCGCTGCCCAAAACCTACCTTGATGATTTAACCTACCATACAATATCAGCAAATCAACACAATAACCAAAACTAGTTCGCCATTGAATCAGGAATTCCCATTCAACAACAATGTAGCTATTTATTCAGATCTAAAATAGCTGCTAGTTTTTCCGTATTCATTTCGAGGGACTTCACGCTTCAGAATCTAGAACAACCATTACAGAACGCCTAGAAAAAGAGAATCTATAGAAGTTAATGTAGGAAGGAAGTGCAGGAAAAAGCTGAAGATCAATCAAATACTTAAATCTTCAGACAGGGAAAGAATCACAACAAAAACAACTAGCATTTCAGAAACTACTGCGGATCTAAATCACAATAGAAATTATAATCAAACGACATTGCAGATCGAAGCAAAATAACAATATAAACGAGACGCCTGCCACGAAATGACTCAGCAAAAGAGAGAAATCCGATGGCGAGAAAGCAATGGATCCATGGAATTACCTTATGGACGGGAATGCATCGGCCGAACCGAAGATTGAAGAAGGCCTTCGTCGGAGTCGGAAGCCAATGGTTTCAATTTTCAACCGACGTTTCACCTGGGAGAGACATGAACCGATTAATTTGGGCGTTTCTTCTTGTTTTGTTTTGTTTTTGTTTTTTTTTTTGTCTTTTTCTTTTTTCATCTTCAACTTAAATTACAAATTTAGCCCTACTAGAGTCTACGTACACGCACCCACGATAAAAAATGAAAAATGTCATATCAACTACACCGTCATCGTCAACAGTGTGGTAAGGAATTATCTGGTACACAATCATTTAAATTTATTTTTTAAGATTCGTTAACAAAGAAAATGACAAACTTGAAATATTTAAAAAAATAGTCAATTTCGTATATTTTTTGTTATACTTACATTAAATAAGACGATTTGTTATACTCATCAAAATTTCTTTAAATTTTCATCTTATTATTATTATTTTCTTTATTTAATTAATTTTTTAAGTTTAACCTGAATTTCGGAGACTTGAAGTTTTAATTGTTTGATGGATAATATATAATTAAGTTATATAAGACTTTCTTGTTTGATGTTCATATTCAACAAATCTATAGACATTAACAAAAAGTTTATTATTATCAGTTTTATAAGTAATTTATCCATCAAAGTGTATTATTAAAAAATATTTTATTTTATCTTTTTGTCCATATCTCTTTAACTCGAAACCTTTATATTTATTGATGCACTTTTTTTTTCTTGTCCGTCTAATTTTTTTAGGGACTTCTTTTATGATTTAGAAAAATAACCCAAGAAAAATCTTATTGAGATAAATGACTTTGCTTTTTAAATTGAAAAGGGAGTTGCTTTTTTTATTTTCTTATTTTTCCACTTTGGTCGTTTTCTTTTTTCTTTAATGAAAGAAATACATTAACCAACGAAGAAATAGCATACTTTTCATCATTAATGACTAATGAGAGAGACCTCCAAGAAAAATAATAGAACTTAAACTAACAATTTGAGTTTATTGTCAATGATGAGTACTGTGTAGCAAAAATGATTTTGAAGTATTACCTATACTTAATTCTAGGTTATAAATAGCCATACACATTACTATTATAAGCTTTTAAACAATGAGAATAATACTTGATCAAGTTTGAGGGAATAGCAATTAATATATAAATTTTTTGGTTTTGTTGGTATGGGCTAAAAAACAATTTTATCATTAAGCTAATTTCTGAATTGATCCTTCTTCTCCATGTATCCCTCCCGTTCAAGGTTAATAATATAATCCTTCCATCGTTAAAAGATTAAATTAAATATATTTATGTTATTAATTCAATATTTTATGCTTTTGTGAAATTACAATGTATATCATTAGACGTATTTGTATATTCGTTTTTCATAAATTAATGAATCCTTATCTATGTCGCATGGACGTATTTGAGTTTGTGGTTGTGAATTATTTGATTAGATAGAACAAAAAAGTATTACAAAATTTAAAAATCGAACCTTCTACCATTTGCTACGTTGAATTCACACACATTTTGGACAACCAAAGTCACTTCACATTTTATATATACATAAACTACAAAGTATTAACAATATATAGTGTTTCTATATATATAAATTATCCAAAATCCATCTTTGCTATTCACCTTCAAGAAACGCTTTTTCTATGTCCAGTCGTTAACGATTTATCGATCACTTGAAACACCGGCGGTTGATCAATCATGGTTTCCGGTATTAGGTTTTCTCTTCGCCTTCGAACTTCGAGAAAGATCATTGTCGTCAACAGAGCTACAAACAAAATTCCAAACCCTATCCTCATCAACCGATCATGGGCGACAACTCCATGGAATCCGACGAAAATGTTCAAAAGTCCCAATACCATTGCAATTCTCCCCACCCAATAGTGAGCAAAGTTCCAATACTGTCGGCGTTTAGAGTCACTTGATGGCCTTCCAATGAACTGACATACCTGTAGTTAAGAAGATTGAGTTTCAGATTTGGTATTATTAGCTTAGTGGGAAAATGAGAATCATCATCATCTTACGAACCTCGAGACCTGCAAGGCAAAACACAGTGTAGCCCAAGAATTTGTGTGCTACGAAGACGGCGCCGAGTTTTTGGTACAAAGTGCGTCCTATAGAGATAGATACAATTCCAATGAAGAATCCAACGAACTGTACCGAAGAATGAATGTAGTACCACGACGGTTCCAAGTGTCGAAAGTATCTAGCGACTAACAACCCCGCCGGTGTCACAGTGCCCCAACCGATTACCGCCGTGACTCCATGGTATTTTCTCAGATCGTCGGGGCTCATTGGATGGGATGTTAGATGGTGACCTACATAAAATGACAATCCATCAACTTAGGGTTAGATAATGTCAGTACTAGAGATGCGGCAAGGGGGCTAGGAATACCATTTTCCGTACCCATTTCCGCCGGACGGAGATTCTAATCAATAATTAAATTTATTACTAGATTGTTTATCAATGTTAGTATTATAAGACAATTTGAATGTAAATGTTAATTAGCTAAATTTTAGACCAAAAAAAAACGAATGGATAATTAAATCAAGTTATTGACATATATATAATTCTAAATTTAAATATTATGACATTTTTAAATATAGTAAATAATTAAATTATATTTATCACACATCTCAGTTTTTTTTTTTATAATCATCCTTGGTACCAATTTTAATAATAATAATTAAGTATATACAACAATATTTGAAAAATTGTAAATACAACAAAATTATAGACCAATATTTATAACATAGATGATAAACAATAGACTTCTATCATTGATAAATTATTGACAGATTTGCTATATTTAATTTTTTTTTTAAATGTTGTTGTTATATACTTAATTATTTTGAATCTAATTGTTATATTTGCAACTATTTTTTTTTGATATGTTTTGTAAATAGTTTTACAAGCATTTGAATCACCTATGGAAAAAAAAATTATTTTAAGAAAAAAATTTCTTTAAATGAGTTTAAAATTTAAATATTTACATATTTGATTAGATCTCTTATATATAATTTTAAAAATTTATTTTTCTCAAAATTTGGTTCGAAGTGTTTTTTTTTAAAATTGATTGTTTATCAACCGCATTTTAAAATATTACCAAACACCTTAAAATTATTTTAAAATGAATTTTTTAGATTTAGACGCCCTTAAAATGTAATCCAAAACACACCTATAATTTTTTCTACATATTTCTTAGAATTTCCCTTCATTCTCATTTTTTATATTTAAACTTTGACTATTTATTTATTTGAACCAATAAACAAAGCAAACTTCAAATATAAATGTAATATTTATATAATAATAATATAATAGCAAAACCTTCGATAACTATTTTAAAAAAGTAAATAAATAAAGTCGATCCGGGCGAACAGGTAACGGGTCGGAGGCCCGTCCCCGTTTAGCTCAAGGGAAAATTTCATCCTCACGGGAATATCCGCCGGCTCGTTCCCGTGGGGAATTGGACATCCCTAGTAAATGCAATCAAATTTCTACCCTAATCTTTCAAGAATTACTCTGCAGAAAGAAGAAAAACCTGAGGAGAACTCGATGAAGGTGGTAGTGCTGTTGATATGTTTTGGGAGGGAGCCATTTTTGTAGGGATTTGCAGAGCCGATTGCCAATAAAATGGGTTGGAAAGCCAGGGAAGCGGCGAATTGGAGCTGGAAAGCGATGTAGAGTAAATCTCCATGAGCAACAACTACAGGTCTTGCAGTGGTGAATTTCAAATCGCCTTTGTCAGGTATGACTTTAGACATGTTTTTGCCTTCTAAATGGTATTGCCTTATTCCAGAGACGCCATTTGGTTCCACCCACGCCACCATAGCGCTCGATCCCACCATACTCCCATTTCGAGAGAATCCAATTCCAATCCATTGGTGATTATTCTTCCCTGATAAAACGATCGTCGTCACGTTCTGACCGTCCTGGTAAAACTGCATTCAACCATCAAAATGGTGAGAATTCCACATCATTTTTATATATTAATCTTGCAATCGAATCCATGTTTAATGTTTAATCTAATATCAAGAACTACTGGGTCAGAATTGGATTTGGATTTCTTCCTCTGGTTTAGTTAAAGCTCTGATTGATAACCATTTGATTTGCCTGTTGATTTCTTTGCTTGTTATTGTTATCATCAAAGAAAACAAACACTGTTTTCAAAAACCAAATGGGTTAGGTGTAAATTTCTAATCCTTTTCTTACTCCTAACTCGATCGAGTGTTTTTCTGTAAACCCATTAGAAAGAGATGTGATTGTGAAGGTTAAATTGATGGATTGAATTAAAGTTTCAATTGGGTAACAATGAGGATTAAAGTAAATGATGGATTAAGAATGTTACACTGAAGGAAAACTTCTGTTGCCAAATGTGGGAGCAAGATAGGCTGGAGAGATCAGAATATGGTGGAGGAAGAATGGTTCTGAGATTCGTATTGCAGGTTGCCGAAGGATTGGCCGTGTTGGAATAGGCGATGACGGCTTTGAGATTGAATCCGACGATGGATATGAAGCAGAAGAGTGAAAAGAGGAGAAGTTTGTTTGAAGAATATGAAAGTGCCATTTTCTTAATTTCACTTTCTTTGTCTCTCTAATCCTCTCTCTCTCTTTACACAGAAAGCTTGCTTGAGATAGCCATTAATGGAAGCACACATTTTTTGTTCAAACAAGTGGAAGGTGGAGAAGGAAAAAGGGCATTGGATCACGCTTGACCATTGTACTCATCAACCCAAGGATTTTGGTTTGTGGATTACTAAACTTACTATTTTCTTTTTGTTTAGAATTTGTGGATATATTTCTACATCTTGAAAGTTTCATCTTTACCCTTAACGTTACCTTTGTTTCAAATAATGCCCTTTGAGAGTGTTTTATCTGATAAATTTTTTATTATTATTTTTTTCTAAAGAAGAACCGCATCCATAAAAACAACCAATAAGAAATACGAACACCCATCTCAAGCTCGATAATGTTAATAATAATAACTCAGGAATGAAAATTATTGGTTCGAATACAAAAAGACACATCAAAAGGGCATGTTTGACGAAGTTATGGGCCGTTTTACTACAACTTCTCGAGGGTTAACTAAGTCCAACCAATAAAATGAGTATATCTATCACAAAGAACTCCATAGGAGGACCTAAGAACAATTAGATGAAAAAGAATTAGTTATGTGAAAAATACATTAGAAAGAAATGTGTATTGAAAACCACCGCCACATGGAGGGACCTACCCCATCTCATGTTTCTTTGTGTTTGGTGAGTTTTTTTTTTCCCTCTTTTGTCTCTGATTTACTCAAAGGCATGAAATCAAAATGTTCCTTTCAAATATGATCAAGTTTTACTTTTTGACTATTTGGAAATTTCTCATAATTAAACACATTCCAAAAGGTTTAATTTCCCTTCAAAGTTGTTCATTGTTCTATTTTCACAAAATTTCCCCATTTTTCAAGTGAATTTTGTATATTATGTCATTATATGTAGTGAATTGAATTAACATAAAAAACAATGCCCCTCTTATTAAAAATAACCAATCATATTGAGAACCTTACCATATTACTGCTCAAAATAAAATTAAAAAAAAAAAGAGTCAAATTTAGGTTAAACTACCATCTAGTTGGTTTATACACTTTGAAATTTGTTTAACTTTAATTTGTGTAATTTTAACGGTCTAATTTCAGTTTATGCAGATAACAAAAATATTATAAAAACTCAATATAAACTAACATTGTGAATTATACTTATGAAAATTAGTTCTAAATATAAATTGATATTTGCCTGAATCAGAATTAAATTTATAATTTTTCATTTGAGTACAATATTCTATTCATATTATGGTATAAATATAATAGGAATCAATGGTAATTATTAAAGTTACTATTTTGTTACACGAACTTATAATTTAATGTTTTACTTATTTTTTTATGAAGGGCAATTAAATATTGTGCAACGTTGCCTGTCGTTTTTCTTTTTCTATGTTGTCTCGTAGATTTATAAATTTTTTATTATCCTATTGGGTAAATATACGATGAAGTTACAATTATTTTTTTCCTTTTCAAAAAATAATTTGAAATAAAAGTTAAAAACAAACTTTATTTCAATATTTTCAAACAATTATCTTTAGTTCAATTATATATATATATAAATAAATAAAAGATATTCAAACTTTTAACCTTCTAGATCTTATTTATAATCCGAAACTTATATTCTCTAAATGTCAATATTCACTTTTATTTTAATCTTAGAATTTTATTTATGATATAAAAAAATCATGCTATATATACACTTCCAAATTTTATTCATGTTAATATTGAATGACTCAGGTTTTGAAAACAATGAAAACTAACATTTTGCTTATCTAACAAAATACTTAGATCGTACTACTTGTTTTTTTTTCTCTCTCTTGCTTACGTTCATGTTTTTATTTCTCCTCCTGAAATACTAGAAGCAAAGCAAATTCTCGAGTTGCTCTTTCGTTTTCTCACGTTATTGATCAACGAGTAAAAGGTAGCTAGAAGTACAAGTGTACAAAGACATATCAAAGCAAATATTAACAAGTAGTCAACCAAAAGTGTGAGTGTGAGCAATAATCCAAGCAAGTGATGAACGTTTGGACAATACCCACAAACGGGAAAGAGAAAGGGAAGGAAAAAGGAAGAAATGTTATGACTTAAGCAAAAGGTTATTATCGATAAAATATGATATTGAAAACATATTTTAAGAAAACTCATATAAAGTTGTAAAAGCAAAATTGAATTTCTATTCGAAAACTTACGTCCACTGATCTTCACCGATCTAACCTCTCTCTTTCTCTCTCTCTTCCTAATTTTAAACACTTTTCTGTTTCATTTTCCCCCTTTATAAAATCACCAACAAGAAAAGAAAAGAAAAAAAAAAAAAAATTTGATCTTACCGTCGTAGCTGTGGAGTTGCAAGATCGCCTTTTTCTTTGTTCAAGTAACGGTAACTTCTCTTCAATCAATTTCTCATCAAGCATTATAAATTCAATTTTATTTCCCGTGATCTCCATCCCAAGCTCTTCCCCAAAAATTCAATCCTTCACTTCTCGTTTCTCCCTCCGAGCATCATCACTCATGGCGAAGAGCATTTTGGTCACTGGTGGAGCTGGATACATCGGCAGCCACACAGTTCTTCAACTTCTTCTCGGCGGTTACAACGCCGTCGTCGTCGATAACTTGGATAACTCCTCCGAGATCGCTATTCGCAGAGTCAGAGATCTCGCTGGAGATTTAGGGAAGAATCTCACATTTCACAAGGTTTCTGCCTTTTGTTTTGCCCTATTTTAGCAATTCCTTTTAGATTAATAGTTCGATGTGGTGTGTTAAACTCTGGATCGTGTTATTTTGATGGATTTTGATTCTTATCTACGCGATCTTGCGATTTATTTGTTTACGTATGGATTGGATCCGGAGTCTGTTTTTCGATCTTCCTGGAAAGTTCTCGATCTGAGATTACAATGCGATTGATGATTTATGAATTTTGATTGTGCTTTTTGTTCTTGTTGCAGCTTGATTTGAGGGATAAACCAGCTCTCGAGAAGGTTTTTGCTTCGACGAAGTAAGGATCTCTATTTACTTTTCTCAACATTCATACATTGTTTTTGAGGATTTTGCATTTTTGCGATTGGGTACAGAAAGCATCTTTGTACACATGTCTTTTGGCCTTTCTGCTGCTTGATCCGAAAGGATCCCCTAACTTTAAGAGAAGGGGTCCGTTTCCCTCGAATAAAAACACTTTTTTGCGTAAATCTAGAGATGCCCTGGACGTGGGCGGAGGGAATCCATTCCCCTCTTTCATTTTTTTTTTCTAAAGAAAAATATTAATTTATAGTATTTGAAAATGTTCACTAAAAATTTCAGACATAAATCTTCACTCATTTGTTTTTTATTTTTAAAAAATGGATTTAATTGTTTTTATTAAGATTATTAAAAGATTGACTTGAGTCAGTTGGTCTAAATTATTTAGGTCGTATCTTAAATGTTGAATGTTTTATATCATTTTATTATTAGACCTTTTTTTTCTGTCTTTTGAAAATATATATATATATATATATATATATATATATATATATATTTTGTGTAATATGAGTTATTGATTTTGGACTAGAATTAAAATAAAGAATTATCGTAAATGATAAAATTATTTGAAAATATCAACTGAATATAGGAAAAATGTAGATTATATCAATAGTAGATTTCTATTGATAGATATGAAATTTTGATATATTTTGTAAAAATAACAAAATATTGAAACTATTTACAAAATTTAACAAAATCTATTAAGTCTTTTATAGTCATTTTAGTTTTTTGTTTTACTAATCACAACAATTTCTCTTTTGTTGAATATATTTATTCATTTTTGCTATATTTGGAAGAACCCTATAAAAATTTAAAGGAATTTTTTTTTTTAATTTTAAGTGAATGGTATTGACAAAAAGAAATCTTATTGGTACATTTCTATTTTAATGGAAATATATAGTTATTAACTAGCCGTGGCATATACACTCGACCAAAAAGTTGAGCTTTAAATCACTACACCAAACATGGTGTTAAATTTAGAAAAGTGGAAAAAAAAGGTCTCGATGAAGAACATTGTTGGTGGTCCTTTCAAGTTTCTAATTTATTTCATAAGAATCAAATGCGTTCTTTTCAAAAAGGAAAAAAATGAAAGGCAAACCTTTTTTTTCTTCTTTTTGCATTCTATAGTTTTTTCTATTATTATTATTTGAAATTCAAACTGCTTCTGTAGATTCGATGCTGTCATCCACTTTGCTGGACTTAAAGCAGTTGGCGAAAGTGTCCAAAAGCCACTGCTCTACTACGACAACAACTTAATAGGGACAATTGTCCTGTTTGAAGTCATGGCTTCCCACGGATGCAAAAAGGTTTTCTGACATGAGATTAACTCCCATATATTAAAAAAATCCTTAATTATTGACAGTAAATAATAAGAAATTCGTTGTGATTTCTCCTCTTGAGAATTTACAAATTTTTATACCTAACAAAATTTTGAAAACTTGGTCTCTCGTCAGCTTGTGTTTTCATCATCAGCCACCGTTTATGGTTGGCCAAAGACAGTCCCTTGCACCGAAGAGTTCCCTCTGTCTGCAACAAACCCTTATGGACGAACCAAGGTGCATACTACATGCTCTTTAGAAACTGCTCAGTTTTTGAGTGGTGAACACCTACTTTGATAGGATGCAGTTATTTTTTGAGCTCATTCAGATGTTTTTGCCCTGAGTACATCCTAATGAAATGACTGGATATTCCCTTTTACTTTCAGCTTTTCATCGAAGAAATTTGCCGCGATATTTACCGATCAGATTCAGATTGGAAAATCATATTGCTTAGATACTTCAATCCAGTAGGTGCTCATCCCAGTGGAGACATTGGTGAAGACCCCCGTGGAATTCCCAACAACTTGATGCCCTTTGTGCAACAAGTTGCTGTTGGCAGACGGCCAGCCTTGACAGTTTTCGGATCCGACTACTCTACCACGGATGGAACCGGGGTATGTGTAGTAAACTGTTCCAAAATTTTCATCTTCTGAATTATTATTTAGTGATGAGAAAACATCAAGTTTTTACTCTGTCCCTTTTGCAGGTTCGTGACTACATTCATGTTGTTGATTTAGCTGATGGACATATTGCTGCATTGCGCAAAGTGGATGATCCCAGCATAGGTATATTATTTTCAAGTGGCTTTGCTTGGCCATTTCACAATATCGTATTATGCTTCAATGATATTATTTATTAACAACCCAAAGTAATTGGAACTTATCTTTTGTTGGAACTTAATGGTGGTTATTTCTTACCTATTCCATAGTATATCTATTTCGAGCTTCAGTTCAGCATAATTACTTTTAGACACCATCCAAATAGTTTCTTCACACTTGTGAAGATATTGTCCTTATTTTATGTATATTCAAGATTCTTTCCCTACCCTTGACATCTCTATACAATATATTTGGGTTGATTTTCTCATAATAAACAACGTCTGCACCATTTTTGAGCTTGTATACCATGGAAACTTAACAGCCTGTAGCAATAATTCTTGTCACTTGGAGAAGGATAACACTTCGCTAATATTTGTCTACAGGCTGTGAGGTTTACAATCTGGGAACTGGAAAGGGTACTTCAGTTTTGGAGATGGTTTCAGCATTTGAAAAAGCGTCTGGAAAGGTAAAAGATTTTCCTTTATATGCATTCTCTTTTGCCACAAATGAACTAGACGATGCCGAAAAATACACTTTCGTAGTTACACTAAAACATGACAATCAGAACAGGATGCAATGACTTTTCCTTCCCTAGAAGATATTCGCTATTCATATTTGGATATTTGAGTCACATTAATATCCAAATACATGCGTGAAAGAAAATGTCAATACTACGTGAAAAAGAAGAAATAAACCAAACCAAATCTAACCTAACTCATCCAGTCTAAGCTCAAGAGTTGAGTTGTTGCATTACATTATAACAACATCTAATCCCATTTGCAGAAAATTCCTCTTGTGATGGCGGATAGACGACCGGGAGACGCCGAAGTCGTATATGCCGAAACAGATAAAGCAGAGAAGGAGCTGAAATGGAAGTAAGATTGTTCCACTCTGTTTCTTTTTATTTATGGATGAAATCAATGAGGAACTCATATTTGGTTTGTTGTTGTGTAGGGCAAAGTATGGAATTGAAGAAATGTGCAGAGATCAGTGGAACTGGGCAAGCAAAAATCCTTATGGTTATGAAGCTTCAGCCTCCAAAAATTGAGTAAACCTAATTTCCACTGCCTCGTTTTGGCCATTTTGTTGCCCCCTTTTGAGTTTTGCATCTCTCTCTCCGTATCCATGATGTGGAATAAGCCGAAGCCGATCGTTTTCTTCTTTCCATTGTAGTGTTTTTATTAAGCACTTGTCCTTTTTGATCTTCATCGGAGTCGGAATGTAAACTTTTGATTTAATCCATAAGTTTATCTTCCACGAGATTATCAATAATTTGTTCTCTCTAGGTATCATTCTTTCTTTAGGGGAATTTCTCAATTAGGGTTTTCCAATTCAGGACGAGTTGTCCGTGTAATTGAGTTAAACAAAGTGATACCAAACCATAGATTTAATAGTAGGAGAGAGAAAAGAAGGTATTTTTTCGACATAGTACAGCGAATCAAAATATAAAATATAAGAAAATAACAAAGTCTTCCTTTTACCATAGACGAATATCATAAATAGTCTATTTGGTATATCAAAATTTTGTTATATTTGTATAAATATTTTCTGACCTTTTTACCACGGTTCCCAATAGATTTCAACAAAATTACAAAAAAAATTTACAAAAACATAACAAAATTTCAAAACTTATCTAATACGTAACAAAATTTCAAAACTTGTCTAATACGTAATAAAATTTCAAAACTTATAAATGACAGACAATGATATACTTATAAAATTTATAAGTGACATTGATAATATCCATAAACTTTTATCAATATCTTTGATGTCTATCGAAATCACTGATAAACATATTTATCATTGATAGGTTATAAAATTATTAAAAATAAAAATTTCTTTACTAAGAAATATATCTGACTTATTTTCTCCCCCTAAAATTTTAAGCTCTCATTTGAACTTCTTTTTCCCTACAAGACTTTTGTCCCTCTTTATTCTTCTTTTTTTCAAAATAAAATGACCTTCTGATCTCTCTTTTATGTATGACATTTTGAGAGCATAATAAATCCTCCAAATCTTAAATGATTGTTCAAATTTAAGATAAATTCCAAATTCATATGAAACAATATTATGTACAAAAAGAAATGGGGGAAAAAAGAAAAAAAAAGTCTTCTGCACAAATTTCTGCTAAAAATGTGTTAATCATACTTAATTACTTCAAACTAATACTTCCATTATTTGAACTAGAAGTTTCATTTCCACATCCTATCTTGCAATCGCTCTGCAAAGCCAATAACCAAGAGTCCACCTGACAGAAAAAAAAAGGTTTAAAATCTCAAACCAACGACCAGGACTACCTTACAATGTTCAACTCAAGCACAAAACTAACTGAACCAACGTTGAAATACCTGAATCTTAGAAATACTCGAGCATTCGTATCGCAGCCCCTGACGAGTTGAAATGTAGAATGCATATCTCACATCTTCATCTTCATCTTCACGTGTAATGCTCGGCAGAGAACCCACTTCAACGATGTCAGCTAGAAGGGTGGAATCCTGAGGGCTAATATCTGACCATAAGTTGTTTGATTTCATTAGCGAATGGATAAAAGAAGGCCTAAGGTATATCAAAATAAGTTGACCGTTCTAAATTTCAACAAGAATTCTGTTTCTGAGATAATAAGAACACAGTACTACAGTAGTACGAAGGAGACTCACATTATACGGTATTTTTTCCACAATTATCCCATTGAAACATTGCACTATTCCACTTATGGCATATTTAAGTTGGAACAGTTTTGAGATAAGTAGTTGAACTTTGGTATTTTTACAAGGCCAAAATGAGAATATATTTATTGGACAAAAATGTATACGATTATGTTGCATTGCAATAAGATCTAGATATATTGGTATTAACCAAAGGTGTTAAAATGATACTGGCTGACTTCCAGTAGATGTAACATGAAGGATTATCGGCCAGGAGGTTGGAATACCTGTAGATGATAAGTAGAAATATATACACTTTCCATGTAAGACAACAAAGCGTGGTAGCCAATCGTCGACATCGGTATCATCGATAGGAGGAGGTTCTCCTGGTAGGGCTTCCCATCTCTAGAAGACAAAAAAACCATTTGACGTAGTACAACAGAACAGAAGTTACAGTGAACATTCAAAGTGTTAAAAGAAGATAGGGGGAATGTGAATACAGTTCGAATGTACAAATAGCCCGACAGACGAGCAGACCGCAAAAGTTCATCAATGTGTTCCAACCTGTTCAGAAGAAAATATAAGTGAAATTTCCTATGATTCTCGCTCCAAGATAAACCATGAATCAAGTAGTACTGGTTACTTGAGCATAGGGAAAAAAATGAAGTTGTTGAAGGCACATCCAAAATGCTTTCAACAGTTAGAGTTCCGTTATTCACAAGATTAAGGATTTCCTTACTGAGCTTTTAGGTGAGCTTCCCGCTCTTCAAGATCAGCAATCTCGGATCGCAATGTCGCTAACTCCACAGCACTCAGCACAACCTGCAATTGAAGATTTATTTTAAGTGATGGATGAAAATTTGAACCAAATATCTTTGCAAACATTTATAACTAGTGACCTTTTCTTGACCATCACTCCCCGAACCCCACGACAGTCGCCGGAGACTAAGCAAGTTCAACATGAATGAGGCACTTCTTAGTTTTCGCCGAGTCCAAGAATGGTCATGTGACCTATCCTACAACAGATCAAGAACAATAACCAAATTAATCAGTTGTCTTTTTTCTAAAATTTTCTTAGTTTCACTCCTATCTCTAAGTCGGAAACAAGTACCTTGATGAATCGTTTACTCTTGGGTGTTCAGTGGATGAGGATGGGGTACTATTTTCAGAACAGTCCGAATTGGAAGGTGAAACTTGAAAGTGATCTGGAATAAACTTTATCCTTGTGGAGGTATCATCCATTAAGATGACTGTAACCTGGAGAAGCAGTTGCACAACTAAAGAGAAAATGGTTGCTAAAAAGAAAAAGATAAACTTTACTCCTAATTGAGAATGGCGTTGTTTTAGTTTGATCTGATAATTCCATTTATACAGACTTTGGGAAAAATGTGACAATTTAAAAAGAAATGGTACTTTTAATTGTGAATGAAATCATTTTAACCAAAAGTTCTATTTTTAGGGACAAGGTAACTTAAATCTTTTTCAATTTCCAACTTCCAACAATAGGGTTCTTTTTCTCTCTTCTTCTTTCTGTTAGGAAAATATTTTAATAAATAACATAAAAATCTTTTGAACTTAGAATAGTTATTTAGTCAAGGATTACGTTAAAAAATATAACTTTGTGACCAATTCAAAAGGCCAAGAAATTGAATTCATTAAGCTACACTTCATTATGCACTTCTTTAAATGAATATGAATGCAAACAAGAGATGAATAGTTTAACGTCCACATCAGAAGAGAAAGAAAACCTCCCAATCAACAACAGAAAAACCATCAAAACGTACAAAAAAAAATCTCTACAACTCATGAGCCTAAGAAAAGTACAACTAAATTCTGAGCAGAAAACTAGAAATGAAATCAATACCAATCCAGCCCTAAACAATATCCCTGCAAAACCTGAATGAAAGAGATTTTTGCTTACTACTAGTTCTATTTCCTTATTTCTAAACCTGTTCAGCCAAAAGCTAGAAAAGAGCACGTAGATCGCATTACGAGCAAAAACTCCCTAATTAAGCTCAGATCATGGCTAATCTAAATCACCCATTTCTTGACTCAAAATCAAGAATAGTAGAAAAAATCAAGACTTCGCCAAAATCTCAAGAAAACCCAGAAATCACCATGATAAAAGGGAGATTCTCAAAACAAAGCTAGAAAAAGCAACAATTTCCATGGGGGAATTTGGATGTTCATTAGTCCATCAAACAACAAAGAACTTGCTATAGCTACAAACAAATTGGCAAAGGGATTTTAGGGCAACTTCTAGAATTAAACACAAAAAAGAGAAAAAAAATTGAAAAGTTTCGTACCTGTAGTTCACGAAATGTGGTGTCGTTTGACCACTGAATGGAAAAGAAAAAAAAAGAAAAGATTCCATTTTTATGTTCGGTACAGTAGTTGTGCGCCTTTTTTCATCATGATAAATTGGTGACGAAAAGACCATACTACCCTCTATTTAATATTTGGGTATATATATATATATAATTTGGACCATTGGCTTTGGGTTTTGAAAATTAGCTTAATGCTTAAGTTAATTTATGAATATGATTACACATCACACTTCTCACATCTATCAAAATTACTAACTTGCTTCTATTGGAAAAAGAAAAAACCCTCGTCTTGTGTAACTATTGAATTCACTAACAAATAAATGTTTTTGAAAAGATCGTTTTCGTATTCTTTTCGTTGTTATCAACCACTCTAATTTTATCTAAAATAGCTTATTTTTATATCAAAAATTAAAAATATATTTCAAATACGTCAAAAAAATGAGGTTTAGTCTCGATAGCTAGACGTATTAAGTGTAATATCGATTATCATAATTAATTTTAATTGAAATATTTTTCTTGAACACGTTTTCCTCTCTCTTGATCTTTTTTTTTTGGTATTATCAATCAAATAGCAACAAATTTTTTTGATAACTTAGAATGTCTTTGCTATATAATTTAAGTTTATTAAATCAATAAATTAAATTATACTTTTATTAAAAAAAACCATACAAACTTCATTATTCTTGACAAGACCCATCCCATAGTTGGCTGCATCACAGCACCTATCATAAAATAATAATAAGAACTGATCTTATACGTTAATTTTTCTTGAAATTGATTAATTAATCACAAAATGCACATAAACAATAATACGTGATATATAAAATTTATTATAAAAGTATTAATAAAAAATAAAAGGCAAGAAAAAAAATTAGCAGCAAAAGCTAAATTCAAGATTTATTTAAAGTTTATAGACTAAGATCGAACATTTATGAGTACAAGGATTGAAGTCGAACAAACTAAACATGGTGATGAAAATGGTATTTTAATAAAAAAAATTATAGTAAACACAAAATTGAGTCTTCAAAGCTGGCATTTGACTTGAATGAGATGTATAAAGTTTCCTCTTATTAAAGAATATTTAAATCAAGCATTACTTTAACATATAGAAAGTCCAAAATGTAATGACATGATATGATTCGAAGTACAAAAATGAAAACTTATAACTTGAGAAGGAAGAAAAGAATAACCACAACCATAGTATGTATCATTCACTCTCAAAGCTCATCAGATGCAGCCACCCAACTGCAAATAAGTTGTAGAATTATGAGTAAAAACATCCCACCAAAAAGCATAACAAGGAATAAATGATTCATAGAAGAAGGGCCATTCTAGAAATAAAAAATCTGGAATAATTTCATAGGTGGGGCATACAAGCAATGCTAACATGATACAACGCAAATAGGACAACATATCATCTATCTTTCTAAAGTTTAGGATATGGACATGGCAAAAATATGCTTAAAAAATTAGTTTTATGTATTTCGCTTTCGAAATTTATTATTTTTGTCACGCATGTTTCTTTTTAGAATACTTATTAAGTGTTCAATGCATATCTAACAAATGCTCGACCTATTTTGACATTAAATAACTAACGTCTAACACATCAATTGCACTCAAATGTGTCACGTGCATGTCCAACAAGTGTTGATGTGTGTTATATATAGACAAGCTAGCCAGACTAAAGTGTTCATGTTAGAAGTGAACATTTCCACAACCAAGCGAAATGTATAATACTCGACGAAAAGGCATCAACTCCTTGTTTCATGAACGAACAGGCTATGATGAGCTAAACACAACTTTCTAACCATGAACCAATGATTCATGCTTTCAACTCCCTAATCTGCTGGTCATTCAATTGACAATGTTGCTCATGTGAAAGCACATGAACAGATGACATTTTCTAAGGTTTAAGGTTTGTATCTCATGGTGATTTGTTTCCTTCTCTTGCAATAAGAAAAGTCCAAATTGAATGCTTGAAGCACATTGCATCATTAGAAACAGCAGATCAATCAGCAAAGGTAAAAGCAAGTGAGCAACTACCAAATGGGAACAAGTTATATTACCAAAATAGCCTCAATCTCCTCATTGGACAAGGGTATCCTTTTAGGCTGAAGAGAGGCTTTTCCTCCAACAGTTTTGGAGGCATCTTTTTCTAAAGAGGAGAAGAAAATATGATCATCCCCTCCATTGCTTGATGGAGTCTTGGAAGTAGAACCTGTAAAATTTTCTTCAGTATTTACTAATTCTATAAAATGACTGATATCATAACTTTAGAAAACACATCTAAAGGGCATAATTCATCCATCGATTTATTATAGGATGCTTCAAGTCATCAACAATTGTCCAAGAGCATCATCAGGATCGTGTCTGTTAAATCAAGTTAGTAAGAAATAAACAATTCCAATACATGGCCAAGCTCTTTCTTTTTCTTTCTTTTCAAAGAGATGGCAGTGTTAGGAAAACGGACTTGTCAAATAGATTTCATTGAATAGCAATAGACAATAGACATTGTGAAATAGGCATAGAAATATATAACGAAGGATTTCTCGATTTCTCAAGATACAATAAATATATGCATTTAGGCCAAAAAAAAAAATGTAGTACATGAGCCTCCATTCTAAGCATTCCAAGTGTCATCCTAAGATATCAAGGCTTTAATAGAAGAATAAAAGGCCTAAAATCAACTTCCCACTCGTATAAAACTCATCAAATAAACAAAATCTATTGAGTCAACTTGAAATTCTCACAAAGTCCATTCCTCTACACTTTTTGAATCAAGTTTCATTCTAAACTATTTGAGGCTTGGATTACTAATCTGGGTCATTAGATTTCAAAGTCTAGGTTAACAAAATGCTAATCAAATGTGGAGAAAGCAACAATAAGCAAGCAGACAGAAGAGAAAAACCAATAAATCGAAAAGAAGAAAAATCTTTGGTCCCTACATCTGTTCACATAAATGCACAAGATTCTCCATTAACAAGCTAAACCAGATAAACATCTAAACGTACTAGAGAGAAAAACCCAACTCAAAGCAATCAAACGATGGCACAGACGATAAGAAAACAGAATCAAAGCCATAAATACAGGTCTAAGTCAAAGAACAAGTCAAGATTCAACTAAAGGAAGAACAGGGAGACGACCAAATACAAACAAAAGCGCAAAAAAGGGGAAAAAACACAAACATGGACGATCATTTTCATATGGGTATCGAAGAGTTGCTTAGTATGAGGAAGAACGTCGAACAAATAAAGAAGAGTAATGAGGAAAAAGGGAATACGGAGGCAGACCAGAGGAGCTGGGATGTCGTTTAGGGAACTTGATGCGGGGGATCCGTTTGATGGCCTGAGCTCCGCCCATATCGATCGCCGGTTGGTCGGTTTTCTTGGAGGTGTTGAGGAAGATCTTGATGAAAGCGACGGCGATTTGAAGCAAATGGCGACGAGGGAACCAACGCGGTGCAACTTGACTGCGCTTAGCTTAGCTCTAAACCAATGTTTAAAAATTCCTAACCTTCGTGGAAATGAGAAAACTTGTAAGAAAATATGTTTTTCTTTTTTAATATATTATTCTATTTAGTTTTCGAAAAACATTATCAAAAATTTTAATGTAAGTTTTATTAAATAAAATAGTATACTATTTAATGACGTATTGGGCCGAGCGACTCTACAACCGCAGCTCAATACTCAAGACTCCCCTGCTTGATCTTCTCGGGTAAAGGCTACATCCTTCAGACTGCTAACCAAGAATGGATGGAAATGCTGATGTTCGCTCTTGAGGCTAGGGCTAACCTCATGAAATATGCTTTTCACCTTTCTTTTTCCCTAGATTAAGGAAGACGTGCCAGGGCGAGGTCCAGCCCTTGAGCCTGAATAGTGGGTTCTCGAATGAGCGAAGCAGCTCGACTAAGAAGGAGTCAATGCGGGTGTCGAGCTTACCATTGGGCGAGTGGTCTAGGATTTCTTCTCGACTGAATCAATGAAGAAAGTCTCTCATTCACGAAAGGAAAAAATCCCCTGGATCCCTTGATGGGCTCGGACCTCTCTATCCCGGAATTCACCGAAGCAAGTGCATTATGAACGTAGCTAACATATAATAAATAATGTAGTAGTACTATTATATAACGTTGTTCTATAATTTTTTCTAGTGGTTTTTATTTGATGCTTGAATGGATCACACTATGCTACGTTGCATTTGTATGAAAACAACATTTTTTCTTCTTTAACCTCTTCATTCTTCGTTTTGTTCGGTTGATCTTTTTCATCATTTACATTGTCTTTTCACATTCAGGTTTTGATATATCTCATTTATTTACACAACTTTTGGGGATTTGAACAGTGAGAAATGATTTGCTTTTTTATAGTGATAGAATTAACCATAGAAGTTGGTCTTATAGAAATTCAAAATCGATACGTATTCATAGAAGTTGGTAAATTTTTTTACTTTTGTAAATAATTTGATGGGTAAAAGTTTATCTTATTTGTTATTTAAAAGAAATCCTTTGTTGGATTGGACTATAAAAGCCCTAAAACTCTAAAACCCAAAAATCGGTAAAACCTTTCGTGGCTGCTCAGTCCGTAAACGTGATCGACAATGGCGTCTCTATTACAAGAAACATCTCAAAAAGTACTCACGCCGGAGATTCTCCGCTCCGCCGCCAAACAATCACAGGGTTGCCTCGTCGTCCCAGTCCGCCTCCGCCGTGCCATCAAGAAGTACCTCGGAGGTTACACTTCTCCTATTCCTTTCCTCCTTGCAGCTTGTGACTGTGTGTGTGTGTGTGTTTTTGTATTAATCTTTGTTCCTGATTCTGTTTTTTCCAGACCAAGAAGTGTCTCACTTGAAGAGGAAGGTGTTGAGGCTGTCTAAAACATTCAGTGGCATCAAGGATGTTAATCTGCAGCTGGCAGCAACCACTTCAAAGGAACTTGTTGAAGATCCTCTGAAATCCGTAGAGCAATCCCAGCGCTGGAAGATTAAGAGCGTCTATGGCGATATTGGCTTTCAGTACACAGATGATGAGACCATTGCTTATGTCGCCTCTCGTATGCCTGCTGTTTTCTCTGCTTGCTACAGAGTTCTTAACGAGGTGCAATAGGTTTCTGCTTACTTACTAGCTGATTAAATTAAACTATCTATCTGCATCTTAAGAGAATTGAGAAGTGAAGTGTAATTGTTAGGACAAAGCAGCTTAATGGATTGGGAATGATTTTCTGACATTTTCTTTCTCTTACATGCTATGCTCCTAGGTTCGTAGAAGACTACCCGATTTCTCTCCAACTAGTGTATTGGATTTTGGTGCTGGGACTGGTTCAGGTTTCTGGTAAAAAGTGATATGCTGGATTTCACAGGCTACTTTATTAATTTATTTGGTATAGAATGTGTGGACTATCATAAGCCTATACTAGTTAATTACATAGTGATCTAATTCAATTTTCTAGGGCTTTGCGAGAGGTTTGGCCTCATTCTATACAGAAAGTTAATATAGTAGAACCATCGCAATCAATGCAACGTGCTGGGCAGAGTTTGATTCAAGGTATTGAGCAATTTTCAATTTTCTTGCTGCAAGTTGTAATTTTGAATTGGTAACACGCAGAGAGATTAAGCGAACATTGTGTAAAACCAACTTTTATTTGTAGATCAATTGGAAGCTCTCTTTTAGAAGTTTTAGTCCTTAGAGGCCGTTTCTGCCTTTTGTTGGTACTCAGTAATATATTCATGTTTCTTTTAATAGAATTGCTGTTAGATAAATGATAATCAGAATTAGTTGGCTACTAGGGTCATGAGGTATAGCAAAGGGCATAGAGGGTTTGTTCAAGTCTTGATGACCGCATAAGTAAGATTTTATATTCTTTTAGTTTTCTTGTAGCAGACTTGTTTTAGTACTCTACTCATAGTTACATCTAAATTTCCACGTTGCATTTGTTTTAGGCCTAAAGAACTTGCCACTTATTCATGGTTATGACAGCATTCAGTCGCTTAACAAAGATATTAGTAAGTCAGAGAGAGAACATGACCTTGTCATTGCTGTAAGTAACTCTTTTGAAATACTTTACAAGTACGTTATGGAACATTTTTTTTTCCTAGAAGCTCTTGGCTTCTGTCTTTTTTCTTTAACCTTTTCTTTTGTTTATATCTCTCAAACCATTGCAAATACAAAAAATTTCTAGTAATTTAGCCGATTGATCAGAGTACTAATTAATGTTTCATCTTATATACTGTGGGATCACGATCAAGTCTTATGTTCTCGGGGAGATACCGTCATTTCAGGACAGGGTAACCATAGTACGCCAGCTTTGGAATCTTACAAAAGATGTTCTGGTAAAAAATTTACCTCTGGCCATCAAGTGTACCAACCTTTTTATGATACTTGTGGTCCTCTTATAATTTCGCTGCACGATTTATTTATAAGTGCCAAGAAAAAGTTCTGCTAATTGTTTTCTTGCAGTACATATTACAATCATGAGATATCATAAATTGTATGACTTTTTTTCCGAAACTTTGTTTCTTGCGAGGTTCTGGTGTTGCCTATCTTGAAGTGTAACTTTTCTTCTGTTTTGGTCTTTGCTAGCCTAAATGTGTTCTTTTGGGATAAGAGTCTTAAGTGCAACTTTTCTTCATGTAATTTATGAAATATGAATGTGATTTAGGTTTTGGTTGAACCTGGAACACCACAAGGCTCGAATATCATCTCTCAAATGCGATCTCATATACTGTGGATGGAAAAAAGAGTAATTTGTTATTTTTATTGCATCTATTTTACAGTGGATCTTTTTTATTTTTTCCTATAATAATGCTCATTTTTTTTCTCAATATATAGAAATGGAAGAAATATGAAAACAAGAAAAATATAGCTTCTAAGGACTTGGTAACTCAAACGTGCGGTGCTTATGTAGTTGCTCCTGTGAGTATAACAGGTTTTTGTTTTTGTAATTTTGAAATACTGCACCCATGCATGCCCTTTTTGATTTACGTACACTTTCCTTTTTCTTTTTTCCCATTGTACTAATCAGCCTAATACTATGTGCTTCTTTATCTTTTTAATCAGTGTCCTCATGATGGAAAATGTCCATTAGAGAATTCTGGCAAGTATTGCCATTTTGTTCAGCGGTTGCAAAGGACAACTACGCAACGAACTTACAAGGTTCCACTTTTTAGCATACAATTCCTTAGCTTTCATGTCTTTAGCTATATGTTATCTTCAAATTGATGGGAAATTGGAAGGCAAAGGCAGATAGTTTACATCCGGACTAATATACTTAAAATTCTTTCCAGTTATTTATTCTTTTTCCTTTTCATAGTTCCTTTTTAGAGTTATTCATATCAATTCTTGCCATATCTGCACCTTCCTAGTCTGTTTACGGAGTTTGATATTTCTTCATTTTTTAACAAGGCGTTACAATTTTCATGTGTTCAATCTCTCTGTTGTGTTTGTGACTGGTAATTTTCCCTCTTTGTTTTGGATCCTGCACTCACCTCTTATTGTTGAATGTGACCACAGTCTTTCTTTTTTTTG
Organism: Cucumis melo; assembly: GCF_025177605.1. Lineage (NCBI taxonomy): Eukaryota > Viridiplantae > Streptophyta > Magnoliopsida > Cucurbitales > Cucurbitaceae > Cucumis > Cucumis melo. The sequence goes on from NC_066865.1 coordinate 24,145,692, forward strand.
ATATCTATGAGTATTTGAGCCAACTTACATGCACCTCGACTAATCTCATGGGACAACTCCTGACCCTACTATATTTAGGTGTCAAGGTGACGCCTAGGAATCAATCCCTAGGTAGGTGGGCACCATGGATTGAACCAATAACCTCTTAGTTAGTTATTGTCTTATTGAGACTATTTCCCTTTTTTACCACTAGACTAACCGATGATGGTTGAATGTGACCACAGTCTATTAAAGTGCTTGACTGAAATCCTTTCAAGATGATGGTTTTTTAGTTGCTAGAGGCTCGAAATACCTGAGTTATACCACTCGGTTTTATATCTTTTATGATAATGAATGCCCAATAATCATCTAGAAGGGCAGTATTTAAACACATACATCAAATTTCCTTTGTTATGTCTTTTATGGTTAATTACGGTTACCATTCAAGAGGTTTCTTAGACTGTAGGTTCGTTCAATTCTTTATGTTGATTTTTTTTTTATAAAAGAAATCAAGTCAGATTTTATGGGAAAAGTGATTTTCATTTTTTTTTCATTGTAGATTTTGAATGTCCTTCGCCCTCGGTGTTCAACAAAATTTAAGGATATGCGATACCCTTACTTATTATATTTTACCTTTTTATCTAATGTGTAGCATTCCAAGGGTAAATCTTTAAGAGGCTTTGAGGATGAGAAATTTTCTTTTGTTGCTTTCAGGCGTGGACAACGTCCTCGGTGAGTTAATTTTATATTCCGATTTCAAAATCTCAAACTTCCCGAGCTTCAGTTCTCTTAATAATATAATTGGATCATTCAAATGGTGTTATGTTGTTTTTAGCCGTTTGTGTATATATATAATTTCTCCAGCCGCATGTCCTCATCTGATATTTACTTGTAGACATTCAAAACCATAAGCATTTTTTTATCATTTTTTTATCCAGGGAACCGTGGCCTCTCGATGGCATGAGATTTGAGACACTAAAGGAACAGCGTGCCAAAAGAAATCCAGAAGATCTAGAGATTGATTATGGTGAACAATAAATAAATACAATATAATACATCTTTCATTTCTCTTTTAACCAGCCAGTGAGAAAAATGGCACTAAAATCTTCAAACTGATCTCCATTGGCTATATTTTCATTAAAATTGTTGATTTGTTCTATTGATTATCATCCTTACTTTGACAATGGCAGAGGATCTAGTAAAGATGGAAAATCAACTTCAAGTTGTTCCATACCAAGAAGCGGATCCAGTTTCATATGATTCTGATGTCATGGAAACTGAAGTTCTTGACGTTGATGAAGAAGAAGAGGGAGAGGAACAAGGAGAACCAGCGCTTGCTGATCTCAGTGGTGGTTGGGGCAGAATTGTATTTCCACCAAGACGAAGGGGTAGGCACATAACAATGAATATTTGTCGATCGACAAAACGAGATGCCTCGGAGGGCTCATTTGAGCAAGTTGTTGTAACACAAAGTCAGAATCCTACTTTACACCATCAAGCTCGAAGGTCAATTTGGGGTGATTTATGGCCTTATTGAATTCTATTTTCATGTTTCAAGCATGGCCATCCATACATGAATTATTCAACCTCTTAAAAATCTGTATAGAAGCCTAGTGAGTTACATTGATTTTGAGAGTGAAATCATCGGCATCAATAGTATTTTTCTTTGAGTTCAACATGGATTCAAATATCTAATCTCTTATTGATGACACGTTGTTGGTATTTGATATTTATAGTTCATTTATATTTGACATTCAACTTTGAGTGGGACATTGCTAGTTTCATTAATGGTGTAAGGAGAGAATGGATTTAGTAAACTATGGGGAACAAGAAAGAAACAAGCATAGTGCCACATACGCTCACAACAGAAACCAAACCTTATTGGAGTATTTCCCAAAGTGGTATATTTCTTTTTCTGGAAAGAGCCTATGCTGGATTATTTCAAGAGCCAATATTAATTTTCGGTCATATTATTCAATCTTCCAAATTTCAACTTGTGTTTGATAGCTCATAAAGTGTAGCTTTCGCTACACTATTATTCGATATATTCCTCTTACAAAATTAACGATAAGATGCCTATGCTATATGAGCACCACTCTCAAAGTACAATGGTTTTAAAGGTAAAAATTAGGCTTTCAAACTTATTCAAGCGTTAAAATTGAAATCCCAAACTTATATTGGACCTCTCGTTGATAAAAATTGTACTTCCACATATACAAGTGTTACAATTCTTACAACTCTGAGTTAGTTTGAGGATTCAATTATAATTTATATCACATGCCTCAAATTTTACTAATGGTTTTTACCATTTATTATGAACAAAAATTATTTTTTGAGTTCGTTTCTTTGTAGAAAGATTATTGAACGAATGACAATGAAACATTTAAAATAAGAACAAAATCATTTTTTGAATTTGTTTCGTTGTACGGAGATTATTGATCGAAATATGGTGAAACATGAAATATATATGTATATATATATATAATCTAGCAAGGTAATTTACCAATTTAACCATTCATATGACATCAATGGAAGCAGAATCTGCAATGTGCAATAGAAAGTTCAGCCACTTTTTAAAATGAAGGTACTACATAATTTAATCGTCACCCAATATCAATCCCATCAAAACCCAAACTGGATATCTATATATAATATAATATATATAGTAAATGAACTATACAATAGAGAGATGAAGTTTACTCAAATTAAGAAGTAATCAATGAAGGACTCTAATTGAATGTAATCTTCTCCCTCAAGGTTGAGTAGTTGTTGGTAAGAATCATCTTCAATTTCATCTACCCTTTCGCCATTTTCTGAACCATTCCATGATAACCCTTTATACAAACCTTCACATCCATCAAAAAAATCCCCACTTTCTTCCAATTCTTCCCTTCCAGCTTTCACCTTTTCAATGATCTCTTCATCTCCATTCACACCCAACTGATCAGTCTCACCTCCACCACCTCGGCTGCCACCGTCTTCGCCTCCTTGATTTCCTGATGACAATAGAAGCTCACTTCCTATACCATTGCTCGAGTTATCGTCGTTGCAAAACGACGAAACTTCAGTTGGTTTTCTAGTATTTGATGTCTCTCCATTGCTTTCCTTCTTCGTCTCTCCTGCATTGTCTTTGGTTATTGCTAACCTTTTGCTAAGGTGGGAATTCCAGTAGTTCTTTATCTCATTGTCAGTTCGCCCGGGGAGTCTACCGGCGATCAACGACCAACGGTTGCCAAGAAGTGAATGTAGCTTTATGATCAAGTCGTCTTCGTCAGCGGTTATGTTACCTCGTTTAATGTCAGGTCGAAGATAATTCATCCATCTCAATCTACAACTCTTACCGCATCTAAGCAGACCTATATAATTCATTGATAGAAAAGATTTTGGAGAAGGAAGTTAAGAAAAAGGATTGAAGCTAATTAGAATAATAGAAGACACTCACCAGCTTTCTTAGGCAAAGCTCTCCAATGGCCTTCACCATTTTGTTGAATATAGTTGACAAGCAATGCATCTTCTCTAGCAGTCCATGGCCCTTTGTGTAAGCCTCCTTTGGAACAACAAGATGATGTTCTTCCCATTTTCTTTGGGAGACAAAGATGGGGAACTAACTACACAATGTAGTCTCTTTTATATATACTACATAGGAGAAAAAAAAGAGGGAAAATTCGAGTGCATTTGATTACGGATCTAAAAGTAGAAATTTGAAAACAAGGGACGTTGGATAAAAAACGAAATTGTGTTTTATTGTTTTCAGTGTTTGTACATAGAAAAATGAACTGCTTCTATTTGGTACATAGTAAAAAAAAAATTCTTTCAACGATAAACAACATCCAAATTTATTTTATTCTTTTATACATATGTTTGTTGATCTGATCTCAATTTGTACAGCTTCTCAACACTGAGTTAAAAGTATATGTTCGGTGACTTCAAAATTATTATCACTTTTGTTGGGTTGAAAATTATATTGTTTTAAAATATTGTGTGTTAAATCATTCAAAATTCATTTTATACTTGTAAATGTAATTCTTTATATTTTCAAAATTAGTTTTAGATGGATTTCAAAAATAACAAATGTGATTTTATATCATTATATGATTTTTGGTATGCATATACTATTACACAATATACTCTAGGAAGTTTTTTTTTTTTTTCTTAAAAGAATATTTTAAAAACAATTAGTTTTAGTTGTCAATAACAATGAAAATATGAAAATGTTATAGAGTCTAAGAACGAGTTCAAAAAAATTCAACAAACAAATATTTTCTTAACTCAAAAGGTTCAAATGATTAGGGAAAAAAAGAAGAAATAAATTGCATTTCAAACAAACCCTTAATTAAAGACTAATAATCACTCCTAATTAAGCATTTGATTTAAACAAATTACATTTCAAACTCAAACTTATAAAAGTTGTAAAATTAATCACTCCTAAATATGAAAATTGTTCCTATATATTTACAAAATTATTCTTGTGAGAAAAACAAAATAGAAGAAGAAGAAGAAGAAGAAGTTTATTTTTAACTAAATTTAAACATTTTGTTGCACTCAAAAAGAGTATTAGACATTTTGTTTCTGAATTTTTTTTTTTAATTTCATAGTTAGTTTTTAAATATTTCCAACTCAAATTGAGTAAAGGGGTAAAAATTAATATTTGAACAAGGGAGTTTTAAAAAAAAAATTAAATCTCAAATGTTAAATAATAATAATGTTAGGGACACACCCAAAGTGCATATAATTGATCAGTGAATCATAGAAGTTGTCCCCATTCTTAAGATTGTGTATACTTTGCTATATATATATTTGAGAAAATTGACAAATTGTTTTTCTAGTTCTTGTTCCATTCATACCAACACATAAAAACTAAAGTTGGAAATTGAGGAAAAATTGAAATTGAATTGCAACTAATACATGAAAAATAGATATTGTAATTATATTATTTACCACAATAAAAAGAAATTTCAATATTACTGTTACCATATTTCATCTAAAAAAGAATATCTTTTAGATAATTTGGATAATCAATCTTTACACTTATACATCAACTAATGAGTCAATTTATGTGAACTATGGTATGTACATCTTTACCCTAAACTGTAAAACTAAGCTTTTTTTTTTTTTTTTACTTACCTCCGGAGTAATATAGGGGTAAAATTAATATATCCAAGGTAAAATTTGAGGGGATGTAATGTTATAGAAACCTACCCTACACAATAATAATATGGTGATAAGAATAGAAAGTGATTTGGAAGTTTTGGGAAAATGATTTAAAGAAGTTTATACAAAGTAATTGGAAAGGGCATTGTGTATTATTTTTGTGTAGGGTAAGGTTTGAAAGGCAAAGCTCAACCACCCAACCCTATAACTCTTTGACAGCTGCATATGGCATTACACTTTCAATTTAATGACACTTTTAAAGGCATTTTCCAAACCCCAAAAATGGCATCAAAACCCTAACTTTTCCATTTTCAAGAACAAAAGAAAAAGAAAATGTTCAATTTCAGATATTTATGAATCCTTCATATATACTTTTCTATTTTAAGCATTTGATTTGATAGTAATTTTGTTATTTTGTCTATAAAATATTGTTTAGTAAAGCAAAATGATTTGTTTTTGACAAGTTTGGGATATGATTAACTTGTTTGAAATTAGAGGTATGTTGTAAATTTAGATTTGGGAGAGTGTTGGTTGGAAAAGAAATAAATTGGAGTGGCTTGAGTTGGGTTGGTCAAACAGAGGGAGGACCCCTACTCTCTAAATTGCATTTTTAAGAGTTTTGAACACTTTTAACTGTCTCCATTTCATCTATAAAGACAAGCCTATAAAACAAAAGGTTTAACTTGGAATTATTCGGATTAGAAATAACCTCAAATGTTTTCATCTTTTACAACTAAGAGCTCTCCATTTGAGTATTCCTTGGAACGGTTTTTCTCAGTTTTTTCTCAAGATTTGAATGAATCTTAGTTGTCTAAACTGGAATTTCCAAATGGTTTTACGAATTTTAGTTGTTTCCCGAACTGAATCTATGGTGGATCGCCTTGTGGTTCGAATTTAAAGATAAATCTTGGCTGAGAAACTACCTGTGAATTGTGAAAAAAAAAGGATTATTTTTTACACTATCCTGTCTAATTTTCCATCCTTTCCAAATCCAATGAAATTGAATGAAGTGAGAGAAGCAGAAGATGAATGTCATATAATCAAAAGACCATTGAATACAAGAACAACAAATCAAAAATAAAAGATTCTGCTCAAACATCAAAGGACAATTTCCTTCATTGAATGGAAATATTACAAAATCACAATTATCCATATTTAGGGACAGCAAAGGCAAAAGCCCCACCAAATAGATGCCTCTATTATACACATAATGTAATGTAATAATTATTACACAATTTCAAAACAGAAGGACCATTGCCTCTTTTGATTACCCATTCCCTCACTTTCTTTTCTTTTCTTCTTTCTTCTTTTGTTTTTTTTGTTTTCTTCTTTCTATTTCCTGAAACCAGGCTCCCACTTTTCACAAATAAAAGAATCATGTATGATAATTAAAACCTGTATTATACCGACATCCCCTTCCAGATTAATCCAACGACCTGCAAGGGATATTTAAACTAAATCGTAGAAACAACATGGCTCTTTGTAGTTGGAACGTTACATCGACCGTGGTTCATAATTCATGAACCCCCTTAATTTGGCAGGTTGTTGTTGACTAAAGGCATCTTCTAAGGATATAATCACAAACCTAGCAAATGCAAAATCCTGAAACCAACTGATTTCGAGAGAACTGACTTATAACCGAATAGGCAAACCATAGTTGAGAAATGTTCTGATGCGTCCGTCCCATCCAGCGGTTACAATCACAAGACCCCACATGTGCGGAGAGCTAAGCATGCTCTGGCATGCATTCTTCAAAAACTTGAACTCGGTCTTGCACATCGAAGGGGAAGGTGAAGGGGTCATTGAGCTAGAATCATGGAGTTTCTCTTCTGGCCAAGTTGCAGTTCCTTTTAGCAACTCGGGAAAAAGAGTCCGGCTTAGAGAGAAGCAATCTGGTGATGACGATGGAACCTTGTGTTCTCTATCACCATCATCGTCAGGATACTTTGGCTCCATTTCGGGGATAATTCCTGTTGTATCGCAAACTCGTGTTGGGGACAGTGGTGGTTCAGGTGTGATTTTCACACCAGACCAAGGTATAGCTATTGTTGCACTACGAGAGAAGAAACTTTCGGACGACCAAATTTTCTTTTTCCGAGATGCCTTGTCCTTGCAATTGTAGTTCCAAACATAGACGTTTTCTTCACTGGCTGAAACAATATGCTTCCCATCTGAGGTAAAAGAAGCCGACATTTTGTTTCCACCATTACGAAGACCTATAGAGAGAAACCAGGGAAAAAGGTTAATGAATCTGTATTTTTCTTTTTTGGCATTAAACCAAAAGAGGAAATATATCAGCATACCCTTGAATTTGCAAATGACATCGCTCCTAGAAATTATATGAACTGGTGAATCGGCAGAACAGACCATCAGTTTGCTTGGGTCGCTAGGTGAAAACTGTAAAACCAAAAATAATATTAATACATAAGCGAATCAAACCGACATGCTTGGAAGACTTTTGGATGTCATATAAATACCTCAAAACCGATTATTCTTTTCCCAGGCGACTTCTTTTTTCCATTTAAGCATATCTGAGCATCCAGCTCCAATCTATTATCTGGACCCATAAAATATGTAATAAATTTCTGGTGAAAAACGGCAGCATTTTCTCATCTAATTGCTTTCTTCACTACAGCAGCAATATAACAGCTAATCAATCATACAAATGGCAAATGACGTAAACCTTAAAAAATAACAAACTAAAAACAATTTATTCAGTCATAAACCTTAAAAGACAACATACTAAAAGCTAGCTAATTCACCAGTTTTGACAGAGATTCGAAGTGTTCCTGAAGAGTTAACACGTTACCATTTTTCAAGTGTTAACAACTAGAGTTACCTCCACTCTGTCTTATTTGTTTTAAAGGAAAGGACAGTAACTATACAAATCAAATAATTAGAGAAAATGACTTCCCCCCCAGAACATGTTTAACATCAAGCAGCGATGTGATGAGATGAATATGTATATAAGCGAGTATTAAGGGATAATCAGATTTTCAAATATTCATCCACTTTGTAGCAGCTTTATTAGATAATTCTTGAGTGGTGAGAACCTCCAATCAACGTCAGAAGCAAGAAAGATAAAACAAGATTTGATCGATTAGAAAAGAAGCATAGTGGAAGGTGGCTACTCTTTTCACTCTTCACACTTTGGGGGGGGGGGGGGGGGGGGGGGGGGGGGTCGAGTTTATCTTCTAGGGTAATTTGCTCGCAGTTTTAATAAATATGGATCTTATGGGTTTGAAGGAGAGAGGCCTAGATTTGCATGGTACAAAGGAATAGAAAATAGAATGTAGCAATCTGGTTTTTTGCACCTACATTTATGGTTATAATTTCTTTTAAGGAAAAAGAAAATATTTGCGGTTATAATTAGCATTTCTTTTAATGATAAACCAATCTCTCCTTGAGGGGAAAAGACAAAAGAAAAAAAGAAAAAAAAAAAGAATACAAAAAATAAGACCATAAAAAAAGGAAAGGTGAGCAACAATCTACAAAAAAGACTCCAATTTAGTAAAATAAGACCTAGAGAGTAATTAGAAAAGGGCCTTGTCACCAAAGCCCATAAAAAATAGAATCTAAGAAGTAAACAAGGGACCAAACGATGTTATAAGATCTCTCCCACCTCCAGAAGATTATTTTATTCCTCCCACACCAAGACCCCACAAAATGGAACAAAGATTGCGACCATGCAACCAGTAAAATTAACAAATGCAAACTCACATATCAAACAATATAATTCTATTTCTTAGTCATGGATCACACCGCAAACACTAATTCAATTTATCTTGCAACTACAAATGCATTATCACTACACAAATACAGGAAGAGCTTATGCATTTCCAAAGAATTCTATGCATATCTAGCAACTATCCAGCATAAAAGAAAAAAAAATGTAATTGGGATTAACGTAATGTTGCAGATGCATACCTATAATATTATAAAAACGGCAGTTTCCAGTCATGGACCCCACAATTCCACCCTACAAACAGGTATAGTAAGAAGGTGAGAGACAATACAGAATTTGAGGACGTGGTCAGAGGGGTACGTGGATAAAAGAATATAACAATGATAAAACTATATCAAACCTTTCCATCTGGTCTGTAACAGACTGCACTTACTATCTCCCGAATATCGATATAATCAACCACTTGACAAGCAAGAACTTCCCAGATCCGAACTTTACCATCTATTGAGCCACTTATGAAATGATTTTCATCTATAGGGTTGAAACTAACACATGTGACTGCAAAAGATGGCAAATAAATCATCAAGAAAAAGATCAATTGAAATTATATATGGACAACAAGAACAGAAAAAATAAATCATCCATCGACATTAATGTGAAATAAAGCATTCAACAAAGAAATATATATGTACGTCTGAAAGCCTACCATAATTATTATGACAATAAACCCTTAGGCATGTGTCACATCCCAGCTGCCAAAGACGTACTGTCTTATCAACAGAAGATGACAGCAGAAGCTGCATAGAACACAAAATAATAATAAAAAAAATTAGTGGCAATTGCAAAAATCAGATCAAGAGTAAAATATACATACTAATAAGAAATACACAAATTACAGGTATCATTAGAGACATCATGATTCATGGCAATCATAAGCATGCATACTGAAGAAACAAGTACAAATAAAGGCCAATGAAAGGATGGTTCACGATACTGACCCCTTTCTTTGACCAAGATAGATCCAAGACCTCGCCACTGTGTCCCAAGAACTCATGCAGAGGTTTCTCCAATATCCTAAATAGCTTTGGTGGAAAAATTACACAGGCTGTGCTTGATGATCTCTTCAATTTCGTCTTGCCTAAGGTCTCTTTTGGCACATCCAAGGGGTCTAATTTGGACAAATGGTTCATTGAGAAGTACAAAGAGGAAGGATCAACATTGTGAATGTCGAAATTATTGAATCTCACATCTTCAAGAACCTGCCACACACGCACAACACCATCTTCGCCAGCAGTAGCCAAGTATCTTCCATCAACACTGAACTTCATTGTAGTAATTGACCCTTTGTGTGCTTCAAATTCTTGTCCCACAAAAAGGGATGACAATTCTTTGGATTGTTTTTTATATGGATGAACGCGAACTTGTTGTATCCCTGCCTTAGATGATGAATTGGAAACACCGGTTTTCATTGCACCCTCCCCATTGTCAACAATACAAGCCACCGCACCCAGTTTTCTCAGCCAACCTTTCTTTGCCTCTTTCCTGGCATTGACTATAACCCCAGCCTTTTCAACATTTTTGCGAAAGAGTTGTTGAACCAAGGGAGACTGCCCAATGTTTCTCTCAAACTCATCAAAACTAAAGGATCGGTTTGAACCAACTTCGCGTAACATGTTCAACATCCCATCTTGGCTGAAACTATCCACAATAAACTCGGTCCCATTGTCCAAATTCCTGATAGTACAAGCATGATTCTCCTCCACAGCAACATTCCCTGATGATTCTGGAGCTTCATTTGACATGGAAGATATGGTAAGACTTGAAGACAACTCCCCTTCAGACCCAGAAAGTCTCAACACCGTTCCACAATCTTCTAGAATTCTATCACGATAAACCCTCCATGAATCTCCTTCCTCTTCGTCAGTGTTGTCAAAATTCTGATCCAAATCCAAACCCATCCATTTGAAGAACTTGTTTCTTCGCTCATAAACACTTTCCAGGTTTCTTATCCATCCCACATATCTTAAATTTTCAGGAATATCACCATCATCCCCAAAACTAGTACTGCAGTTCTCGGAGCAATCAGATCCCCAATCAGAAACAGAGGAAATCTCCTCACGGGTGTCGTAGAATCTTTCAATTTCTTCCTCACAGTAAATCAAATCCATCATCTCTTCTCTCTATTGACACCTCTTCTACGATTCAAATTCATGGCATCCTGACTAAAACTTGATGAATAAACACCAAGCCAGAAACCACCCGTTTGAACCGTCGCACACGCTAAACAAATCCCAATTAGGTTCTACATAGACTCCAACTCTGGTCATCGTTTTCAAGAATTCAAAAAACAACAAAAAGAAAACCGTTAGATCCACGCTCACAAACCCTTCAATATAATCAAAACAGGAAACATTGAATCAGTCCACAAAATTGACCACCCCCAAACAACCACAGTAAACACAATCACGACTCTCCAGCGAAACAGAACCAAGAAAATCAGTAACTTGAAGAAGATCGAAGAAGAAAACAGTACCCCAGAATCAAAATCAGATAAATTAAAGAAAAATAAGAGAAATTAGAGAATAAAATTGAAATGGGTGATCATTGATTGAGAAGATAAAGCGATTTTCTCACCTGGGTCACCCCAAAACTCGGGTCAAACCCATCTGGGGCTCTTCCTCTCTTTGGACTCTTCTCTTCAGAGGAGTTACCAGATGCGGAGGCAAAGAATACTGTGCGATGATGTTAACTAGAAGAGGGAAAACGAAAAGGGAAGGTAACGGAGGGGAAATTGAGAGAGAAAAATCTAAAAAAGCAAAAGAAAAAAATAATGGGTCGAGTAAAAAAGCAAAGCAAAGCAAAACGCCTCGATGCCACCGCCTGTGACAACAATTGGAGTGCGGAAGCTGAAGCTTGTTTGTGGAGAATCTTAGTACACGGAATTTCAAGTCGCTCTTTCTTCTTCTCCCTCTCTTCTTTTGGTCAAAAATTAAATTATCAACCTTTTACTTTACTTATATTATCAATTCATACTCTTTACTCTTTGTGGTTGGATTGTTTGAATTGTGTCAAGTTTTCATTTCAAGAAGAAAACATTAACGAAGAAATAGTATAATTTCAAATAATGTTCGATAATATTTAAAATTGTTGAATTTTGTAAATGATTAGAAGGAAGTAACTTGATCGTGCCACTGATTTATTAATTGTTATTTATGATTGTAGATCGTAATTTGAAATAGTATCGTTCCATTATTGAAAAATTACATGACATGTTGAATATGTTATCTATACTTTTATGGACATAAATCATGAATATTTCTTTATAGAGATTTTGGACTTTAATTTGTTATTGAGATCGAATATTCATAAATGGTTTAAGATTTTGTGATGAATGTATTGACATGTGTGTTTGTGGAAGTATTTATAGGAATATTAATGATATGTTGGTTTGGGAAGAGGTTTTTGATATTTATAAGGAAATAATAAAAATGAACGTTTTTTCCCTAGCTCTTATTAGAAAGAAATTTGACAAATTTATAGTCAAGAATTATGGTATCCTATTTAGTTTAGCTATTATAAGATTAGAGATTCAACAATCGATTTTTAAGATGGTAATTAATTTTTTTTTATCCACATTAGAACTTAGAGTCAAAATAAATATGTAAAATAATAGGGTAGAAAAAATTTAAAAATGATTCTAAGAACAAAGAACTTTATAAAATATGATTATTTGGTTGGATAAATTTAATATTGGTCCTAAGGTTAGGATTGGGTCATGTTTTAAAATTCCCAACTTTCTAAAATATTTTTAAAATGGAATGATCAAACATGTCTAAAGTTAATAATAGGCCTATTAGAAAAAATTTATAGTATGAATTATAAAGGACTAAACAAATGGAGAACAATAATGTATACCAAACTTGTAATTTAACATATATTTTCCCTTCATGTGCTCATTATTAATTAATCATCTATTTAATCCCTTTAAAAATCAAAACTATTACGATATATAAATTTCTACTTTAAACTTTTAATTCATGTTAAATTTGTATCTTAAATTATCAAAATTAAAAGATTTCAAAGAACTACATTATGGCTAAAATTTAATTATAATTTATAATTATCGTAAAATTATGTAATATTAATGAAACTTAAATTTGGGTAAAATCTTGAAATTAGTCTATAGAGAATTTTACATCGTATTATTATGATTATTAAAATCAAGGAGTGAATTAGAAAAAACCAAACAAAAACCAAAACTTTGGAGTAAAAAGTAATACTAAGCGATAAGTTTAATAGTAAAAAAAAAAAATTAAATTATTTGGTGGGAGAGAATAAATAGAAAAATACTTTTCAAAATAGTTTATAAAGTTGAAAAGATTGATAATAATTTCAAAGAATTAGTCAACAATATAATTCTAAAAGTATTTACTCAAAATTCCTAAATAAATATGTCTTTAACTTTTTTCCTAGAAACGTAGAGAAGAAAATATTTATTTTTCTACGGTCAGAAATGCTTATCATAATTAAACTTTTTTAAAATATACCATTAAAAGGAATTTCAGAAATCATAAATATAATTATAATGTGAACAAATAAATTAGTAATTAAATTTTAATATATAAATACTTTTTCGAAAAAAGATTTATATTATAATATTGTATTTGTACAAATAAGATTCTTTTTTAGAAAATAAATATTCGCCAGCCATTTTATTTTAATAATCTGTACAAAATAGTGAAAATCACTCAATAATTTTCAATAATTGGTTTTATAATTAAATAAATCATTGAATGAGATTTAAGAATCATGTAGACAAATTATCAATAATACATACTAAACACTCTAAAACATAAAAAGCTTAGTTGTCATAACTCAACAATTTCAGCATCCAAAGTTTCATTTTACGTCTCATTTTTCTTTTTAAATAATAATAATAATACATCGGTTTAGCATAACAATTAAGATGCGAGTTTTCTTTTTAGATAATCAAATATCTGTCGGATATTCTTTTTTAGTATCTAAATATCTTATTTATAACAACATACAAAGAAAATCGTTTCAAATAATAAAATCGTTGAAAATATTTATAAAAAAAAGATAAAAATTAAATTTTTGAGGAGAGAAAAAGGAATTTATAAAGTAGGTATATTTATTTTTATGGTTGAACCACTGCCTCACAAATTAATGGTTGAACAACTTTTGAGGTTGCTATCCACACTTTTTATTCCCATTTTGTAAGATCTTTCCTTGTCAAATACAGCCAATTTGAAGGGTAAAATCAACGTTCAAACCATGCAAGTGGAAACTTTTATCTTTAACAAAATTGTGAATTTTGTCTAATATCAAAATTTTATGGAATGTATATTTATTGAGTTTATATATGGTTTTGGTCTTGCAACTTTTTTTTTACTCTTTCCTCTTTGTGATTAAGTCATAGTTAAGAGTAAATGCTTTTATTTCATATCATCTAAGTAGCTTATTTATTATCTTTTGGTAAGGATAACGACTTTTTTGAGATTTGTGGAGTTTTTGAGGTTTGGTGTGACTTGTTAGACTATTTAGGAGGATCGAAATCGCTTGAAGCAAAGTCTCTTGAATTGCACTAATTGAAATAAAAATTGAATGAACTTTGGCCTACATAGTCGAGATTCTTTTGTTTTTGTGAGGGTGTCACCTATCGGTGGGTATGCCTCTTTGGAGGAGACAAAGGTTTGGTCTTCTTAGCATTGAGCAGTTGGACAATAGGTCAAGAGTGGTCACCTCACTGGTAGTTTGCCTAAACTGAAATATGGAATTTTTCGGTCACTCTAACAAATCAAGAGTTTATCCATGAATGACCACATCCATATGAGAAAGATAACATGGTGATTGCTCAAGTTGCAGTTTAGAAGGGATGTATAGAGGGTGAAAAGAGTGAAGCTTTGACATCATTGTCGAAACTGAAATTTGCTGAAAAGAGCGAGTATGAGTTTGTTCGATTAAATCAAATGTTGAAATTGTTATGAAGAAGCTCATTTTGCGTTAAGTTTTGCTCTATCTTCTCCTAGGGTTCTTTATGCTAAGATTTATAATATAATATATTTTCTTAGGTTTAAGATTATGGACTTCATATTTGCCATTAGAAAATGTAATTGAGTTTTCCGTAATTTGATATTTCGTACTCTCAATTATTTCTTTTATTGTTGTCGAACTCATTCCTTTTTCGATTTCCTCGTCTAGGCTGTTGGTGCCGAAAGGGATGCAATTGAACTTTTGAGTATCAACATAATTATTGTTTTCTCTATTGATTTAAAAGCAAAATACAATTTTAAATCCAACTCAATGGATAGTATATGGTCAATAGTTTGATCTCCGTTAAACCAAACTAATTAAAAAGAAGAAAAAACTATGCATTTTAGGTTGGGAGAATCTATTATTTATTTGTATCAACTATTTTTTTCATTTAAATAAATGTAGAGAATCTTATAGTTCATGCACATTTAGGGCATTGAATGAGGCTTTTTTAAAAGAGAAGAAAGAAAGAAAGAAAGAAAGAAAATTAGAATAGATGAAGAGGATTATACATTTATTACCACACTAAAATATCACAAGAGGTCTTTTTTAATTTTATTGAATATATATATAGTAATCAACCCACCCTTAATAGCCTCAAATGATCATAAGAATGTCAAAAATCCTAATTTACAGAGCTTTAAATAGTAAATGCCAAAAGTCCCAACAATCATTTAATCATATTTAATTAACTCTAATCCTAATTTTGATCATTCTTAGTTTTCTTTTTTCTTTTTGTATTTTACTCATTGTTTCATATTGAAAGGCATCTCTATTATTTCATTCTTTTATGGAAATAAATCCTTTCTTTTCTTCTTCAAGATCTCACCCTTCAAAACATAGATTTATGTACTTATATATACACATGTAGAAATATTTACAAATATAATAAAATTACAATTAAATAAGTCTATCATAGTGTAAAAACTTGTTATATTTATAAATATGTTTTTTATAATTAATTTGTTATGTAAAAATGTATAAAATATAAACTTTTGAAACTAAAATATTCCAAACATATTTATTTGTTATTATTGTTATTTCTTTGGGGAAAGAACAACTTGATCTTTTGTGATCTTCATTGAGCCAAGCACACAACATTACATAAAGAACATTATTATATATACATATATATATATATTCATATAGCAATAATAGCAATGATAGTTATAATAATAATAAAAATCCAAAGCATAAATATATATATATATATATTTTAAAAAAGAAAAACAATGGTGCATAGGAAATGAGGGGGGAAAAGGATGGTCAACTTCATCTAGTGGGTTCTCCCCTACATGGATTGAAATCTTTTCTTTGATTTGAATATCTTATAATATATATAGTTGACCCACAAAAGTTAAAAAGTTATCACTATTGTGCCTTTGGTAGGACTTAGCCACACATTTGACCAACTTTAATTAGTAGGTTTAGACAATATTAAAGGGTTAAATTATACCTCTAGTAAGTTTCGAATTGCGTTCCTAAACTTAGGATTATGTTTTTATAATCTATATCACTAACGTTATTGTTGGTGTAATAATATTTCGATTTAATTGTTTAGTTGTACTTGTAACTTTATATAATTAATTAAAGATAGGTTTGTTAGTGTACGAGAAAGAGAATTCAAACTCCACCTTTACTTTTGATTGTTTAATATATTAATTATTTTGTTTTAATTTTAATTATGGGCCAATAATATTTTAGTTAAACTAAAATAAAGTCTACAAAATTAAATAACATATCAACAAATTATTTTATATCTAAATATTAATATGGATGACATGTTAGAATGAGTAAAATTTAATTGATAGGGCATGCTACATTTAATGTCTTTGATGATGGGATTAAATATGAATATAGTCTAAAGTTCAAGATGTAATGATTTTTCTAAACTTTGTGGACTAACTATTTGATACAGTAAATAAATTATCTTTGCCCTTCAAAAAAAATTACAATCTACTTTGAATTAATATGTAAAATGGATTTTTTTAAAGTGCTCTTTTTTTGGTTTGCATATGCATAAAGTATTTTTATTATTATCAAATTAGTATAAAATGATTATTAAACATCATGAATTAAACTATTTTTAAACATTATTTTTATTAGCTAACTTTTTCTTAAAATTTTTAGCATACGATTGGTCTAATTGGTCAATAAAATTAGTTGGTAATTAGGAGTTAATCGTCATCGGAGCTGGACTCTCAAATTGGTCGTTGTTGCAGTTGGTTGTCAACGATAACCATAGTAGAAGTGAAGTAGAGGATTAATGAGGGTATTTTGATAACCTTAAGAACTCAAAAAATTATATTTTCTAGAAGTTGATTTTAATCGTTCTTTTAAGCCAATGCATTTTTGAACTTTTTTATTTTTCGAAAACTATTTTAAGTGATTGTTAAAATTAAATTTCAACTTTTCCTTTTCTAAAATGATTTTATTTTCAAAACCAAACATAAATAAAATTAACTGGTGTATATAGGTCGATTTTGTCTTTTTCATCAAGAAGCTAGAAGGATGTTCCAACTTTCTTGAGCTGTCTAAATCTTTTTGTTTGAAATTTGATTGTGAAGAAATTTCTTCATTCTTGTCGAATCTCTATCAAAAAAGTAATGAGAATGAAAAATAAAACAAATTGAACATTAAAACGAAAAAGAAAAGAGAACTTTTAGCAGAGAATTTGAAAACTATAAATTCAATAAATAAATAAATAATAGAGTAAAAATAGAATTGTATTTCATGTTTTCAAATGTATATACGATCGCAGATTCAACAATTGGATTTTTAAACAGTTGTTTAAAATATATTTCATATTATATTTATAAGTCATAAAACATGATGTTAAAAGAAATTGTACAGTATAATTTATAATCACTATACAATAAATATTTTAATTTTAAAAAAATTAATTGAGTTTATTAAGACAATACATTGTAGTTTTAGATGTTTTATGTTTATTATTTCATCCATTCATTTTTCATTTTTAATATTTAAAGTATCGAAAATTGTCGCATTCTTAAAAGTTTAGAAATGAAAATGAATTAACGTTGCAACGACTAAATCGAAAGTAATAAAATACATTAAATATGAGTTAATAGGTCTATTAGTTTAGAGAAATATTAAAAGCAACTAAAAAATTTCTCAATACATTAAAACGTTTTCTTTTTCTTGTGAATTCATCCAATGTTTTGGTATTTATCCTAACTTTTGTGTATTTAATTTGAATCAATTTTGATTATTCAATACACATGTGATTATCCTTAAAAGCTAGTGGATAAGAATTTCATGCTTCATGTGATGTTCATTACTTCAATTCTTTTTTGTATAATTTTGAAAAATAATAATTTTAAAAATTGTTCTTATTATATATTACAAAATAAACTAAAATATTTATAAATATGTAAAGAGAATTCAGAATCGATATTTTGCTTTCAAAAAATAAATATCGGGTAATAGGAAGCATGCTCAATCTTTTTTTCTTTTAATTTTATAATTAGTTTTTATAACCATCGTCGTCATTTACCTTTTTTATTTTTTTATTTTTAGTTCTTGAAAATTAAATTTATTAATATGTTATTTTTTTCTAATTAAATATCTTATTTTGATATCTACTTTTTGTTCGTGTTTTAAAAAATTAGGTCAATTTTTAAAAAACCGAAGAAAAATTATTTTAAGAATATTGTTTTTGTTTTTTGAATTTAGCTAAGAACCCTAATTCTCTTCTACTTTGCTATTTATACAAACCATAGTTTGAAAACGAAAGAAAATAGGCTTAATTTTCAAAACACAAAAAATAAAAAACGAAATGGTTATCAACATAGGATCTAAGTTTTTTATGTTTTAGAGATGTATTTTATTTATAAAAAAATCATAAGAAAAAATGAGTATTTTTTTTCAACCCCGCACATTATTTAGAAAAAACAATAACAAAAAATCATCGACTTATTTGGATGCATAATTATTGGAATTTTAGTTTATGCTTATTTAAGTGAAATGGATTCATGAATATGAACATGTCCTTTTATCTATTTTGTTTCATGTACTTTTATCCTATATTTCTCATTTTAGTTTTTGTATTTATAAAAATGGACTATTATATATATATATATATATATATAGAGAGAGAGAGAGAGAGAGAGAGAGAGGATAAGAAATCAAATTCAAAACTAAAGAAGTAATTAATAGGTAAGACCAAATAAAATTAGACTAAAATTTATTGGAATAGTATTTTTTTTATCCGATGAAAAGATAAACTCTCCCATATTTCACTAAATTTGGATAATTTTTTTTTTAGTTTAATTTTTTACGATATCTGAAAATATTTTTTGGAATATAAAATAAAATTGAACCATAAATAAATAAACAAACTTGATGTATTTTAAAGAAGGAAATAAAATAAAATAATTAGAATATAAATTTGGTGTTAGTTGATGTCGGCTGTGTTGCAATATTGAAAATTAATACGAGGCCAGCAGATGCTATTTAATTTTCTAGTTCCAAAATTTTTTGGGATTTGACATTTTTTTTTTCCTTAGAGTTCTTTTTTAATTTAGAAGAAAGAGATTTCTCCATTTATTTTTGTTGAAAAATTATTTGTAAATGACCAAAATTGATAAACAAATTTTTATATATCAAATTCTAATAAAGAAAGAGGTCTTATCCAAATACATTTGTTCAATTGTAAATATACTTTTTTAAAATTTTGATGGTTGAATATGTCTTTAAATTTTCATATCTAACAACTAATTTTCATTTTGAATTATATTTCTAACAATGAATAAGTCATTAACTATCAATATAGTTATTTAAATGTTAACATGAATGGGTGGTTGAACTATATATATATATATATAGTAACATGCTTGATGTGAGACAAGTGGTGAGTCTAATTAATTTGATAAAATTATGTCCAAGTGAATTTATATATAAGAAAATTGAAAAAAAAAAAAAAAGGAAAAAGTTACGTATCGATCCCTTTAAGGTTTATAATTCGAATATCTCCCTCCTATCTTCTACTTAAAGAAAATGGGAAGTAAAATAATCGTTTAGAAAACATATTCCGATTGAATTTTGATACACTTTCTAACTTGTTTGATAAAAAGGTAAAAAAGAATTATTATTGTTATTATTATTATTATATATACTCTTTATTTTTCTTTTCTTTTTCTCTATTTAAATTGTCTCTCCTATTATATACAAAATAGTTACGATTACTTTCTTTCATTTATTCTATCTTTTTATTTTTTCTCCATTATTTTTCGCTATTTTTTTCTCTATTAAAGAAACCCAAATTTGAGTGTTTTTGCTACCCGAATGATTTTATATATTTTGTTTAATAATCAACATATCTTTACCGAAGCGAATGATCAATAAATGGATGCCAAACATATAAAGAAAATAACGAACATTTTTAAATACAATCAAAATATTCACAAAATATAACAAAATTTTACATTCAACCATAGAAATCGATAGATTTATATCATCAGTGTCAAATCATCGATGTTTATTAGTATATTTAAAGAAATTAATAAAAATTTATTATTAATTTTGTTATATTTTGTAAATATTTATAGCCGGTCTTGTCGATTAAGATTGGGTTTTTAAAAAAGAAAAATAGTAATGAAAGAGAAAGAAATGAGAAATATAAAAAAAGAGGAGAGTGACGACGGCAATGGGCAACCGACTATGAATGAGAAAAAAGAGACATGACGATAAAGAGAGAATTATTTTTAAAATACAAAATATTTTTTTTAAAAAAAAATAACAATTACATTTTTAATTAAAAATATTTTGTCACTTAATCTCTCCAAATGGCCCATTTTTAAAAACAAACTTGAAAAATCAATAAATGTTTCAAAATTCAAAGGGTAGGAACTAAGATTATAATTTCATACACACATATGTGATTCAACTTTAGGAATGGTGGAAAACTCCCTTTAAATACTTCAATTAATTCTCATAAATAAATTTTTAGTTTTTAAATTTTGGTTTCTATCGTTTTGAAACACTCCTAAAATGTAGGCAACAATACAACATATAAACTAATTTTTATAAACCAAACGAGATTGGTCATAGTCTAAAATATAATTTATTTTGTCTCCTAATTTCAATTTTATTCATTTGTTTTCTAAACTTATAATAACAATTTAAACGTTATGGTTAGGTATCCTAATTATAACCTTTTTATTTGGGAACTTAAAACATTATATTATAGTCTCGTAGTCACATCAATCTAACTAATAAATTTTAAATAATAGATGTAAACAAATGATATCGTTATAATAGATCGATACGTTAGAAATCTAATCTACTCTATCACAAATTTGAATATTAAATTAAGATCCAAAATAGCCTAAATCCTCCGATCAAATAAGAAATTTGGTAGGTGGGTTTAATGGTTAATACCAAACAAATTACATTAATTAAATCATGGCGCTGTTGTTTTACTCTTAAATAATCCCAAAACTAATCTACTGGCTAGATTTAATTTTGAAATATATGTATGTATGTATGTATGTATTGTATTACATCCTTATCTCCAACAGCTAGTTGTTGGGTGGCCTGCTTTTTGTCATATTTATGTAAAGAGAAAAAGAGAGGGACGAGTCATAAGTCGTTGCTTCGTTCATGGTATAAGCAACAACGAATTAATATATTTATTATAAAAGGTTGAACAAAGTTGCAAAATAAACTATGATTTAATTAACAAATTTGTGTTTAGAAAATAAAATTCAAATTGTATTGACTAATTGAATGAAACACGTTTCAAAATTTAGAAAAGAAGAAGAAAGGTGAATATATAATACGATATCTAATTTAGATTCGAAGTTCTATTTCTTATATTTAACGTGCAAATCATTTGATTTGGTTAATTTTTTGTTTGATGGGTTTACTGCTGATAATATTTAGAAATTTATGAGGAAAAATAGATTACAACGATTGATATATTTTAATTATTTCTTTTATTTTTGAATGACCAATCAAACACATTGTTTGGAGATAAAAATAAAATGAAAGTTTTATTATAAGAATTTGAATTACTATATATTTATTGTATTATTGCTTGATTCCATTAATCTTTGTATCATAAACATATTTGATTTGACTTTTACTTTCTCTTAGTCAAACTTTCCATTTATATTAGAAAATAATTATTATTTTATTATTTGGGTTGGAGGGATGAACTACTCTAAATTATACAATCTTTTTTTAATTAATTAATTAAAATAAAATTATTTTGTATCAAGATGGAAAGGGTAAACTATATATCAACAACTTTGACAAAAGAAAATAAGAGTACTAGTCCATTATTTTTATTAATTGATGTAACTAATTATAGGAATGGGTATTTGCATGGTCTTCCATGCTTGAAATATTTTAAGCAAAAATTTACATGAGATCCCCACGCACACACAAAGATCGTATCGACTTTATATATATCAATAGAAAATTGAGTTTCTACGGTTCTAGACTTTGTTATTATATAAATAGATTTATATGAGTTGTTATGATTTGATTCCTACGCTTGTAATTGTTGAAATAAAAATATAGATCTTGAGTACATAAAACAAGAACGATCCTAATAGATTAAAGATAAAAAATTTTAAATTCATGAGTATAATTATGCAAATTTGTAAATATAACAATTTGTTTTTGTTGTGGGTTGACTAGTTTTTCGTTTTCATATAATAATTTAATGTATTATTGTTATTGGTATGTTTTTTTTTTTTTTTTTGGTATCATTGACGAACTATATGAAATTATGAATAATTGTTTTCTAATATAAAGTATATTATTTTTGCATACTTTTTTAGAAAAATGATGTCAACCGACAAATACGTTGTTTTTAAAAATGCTTCTTTACGGGTTTAGGCCCATGTTTGAGGCCCAAATCCACAATTTGACTCTTTTAAGTCGTATATATATATATATATATATTAGAAATTTATCTATTGGAATTAAAATATATTTTGAAAATAGTCAAATTTTTGTTTATGTTTTTTAATATCAACTAATTGTAAGGGGTCCCATTATGCTTTCTGAGAATTGTACCAAAATCGTTCCGGTGGCGGTAAAATGGTAAACCAGCGCCGACCTCCCGGAGAAAATAAATTATTGGAGAAGATACAATTTTAATAATGAATGAATTGAATGGTGGTGGGGGGGGGGGGGGGGGGGGGGGTCCCATTTTGACAGTATCTACGGTAATGCCGCCGCTCGCCGGACGGAAATGCCGCCGTGACGGCTCCACATCTTCGACTTTTGTTTGTCATGTAAGCTTCCAAACAAAAGGCCACTTGCTTCGGACCACTACACTTCAACTTTTTTCCTTCCATTATTTGTTATTTTTGTTTTTTCTTAGGCAATTTTGTTCAATTATTTTTATTGAACTATTATGTTATATTATATTAATATATGGTTTTCAATAAATATATATATTCGAAATTACTACTCCAAATTTAAAGTTTATTTTGCTATAAGAATCATGAGGAGTTAAAGTAATCATAAAACAAACGGTTAAAAATAGAGAAATATGACGATAATTATGGTTTAATATAAACATTCAAACAAAAAAAAAACATATTTAAATTTGTTTGTACTTTCATAGTCAAATATTAAAAAATATAATTATTTCAATAAAAAAAAATAATTAGAGCTTAATTACTTTATATATATGTGCGTGTCACTAATTATAACACCACCAAGTCAGTCTCCATTAGACATCCCAAATCCAAAAACTCATTGCCTATTTAATTGGGCCTAAAGTTGGGCCAATTATCCAATTCAATTTACTAAAATACAACAATATTTTATAAAAATTATAAATATAACAAAATTTAGTAGTACTAGAGTTTTATCTAAATTTCACTATAATATCTACAAATATTTATAAATTGTTGGTTTTGTTTTGTTTCGATGGTATGAAATAAATAGAAGTGGAAGTAATAGGTGGATTTTGGGCCTTTCCCTTTCGTATTTGGTGGACAAGAAAAATTCACCACCAGATTTGGTGGGCCCTCAAGAGGAAAGAAAAAAGAGAAATAAATGTAATAATGTTGTGAAGAATGAAGGGCTGTGATGCTCCGACGAGAATGGGGTTTGACGGGAAAGAAATAGAAGTGGGGGTACTGGATTTTTCCTCCTCCTATTTTGTTTGTTTGATGTTAAAATGGGGAATATTTGTGACAACGAAGAACTCCACACACACAAACAGATTTCTTTTTTTCTTTTTTAGTTTCGGTCCTGACTGCTGACGTGTAACCCACTAGCACATGCGGTCCACGTTTCAGAATACCCCAATCACGTGACATCATGACATCTCGACGTTTCAACTCAATTATAATATATATATATATATATATATATATATATATATATATATATTTATATTTTAAGAAATTATTTAGTTTTACTTAAAATATCATTTTTGTTTTCTAACTTTTGAGCCAATTTTAATTTATGTACTTATCATAAATCTTTTAAGTTGAAGAAATTCCAAAGTATCATGATATTTTAAGTATATTACAAAGATATTGAGATGTTGATTTATGAAAATTTGAACGAATATTTATAAATTTAAAGTAAATTGTAAAAATAAATAAATAAATAAATATTTTATATATATGTGTAACCAAATGAAAAAGTGAAAATCTAAAACTTGATTCCATCTACCATATAGATATTGAAATTGAAGTGTGAAAATGCGCACATGCTAAAATATAATAGCAGGAAGTGATAAAAGATGTTATTTTGGGGGTGGGAATTTGATGAGTTATAAAATAGAGGTATAAATTTTATATTAGTTTCCAAACTTTGTATGTTGTTCTGCGTTAATTCTGGAGCTTTTTGAAGTGTCTGTTTTAGCCTTTGAACTTTTAAAATAAGTGTATTTCAGTCCTATCGTTAAAATCCCATTAATTTTCTATTGAAATAGTGAAGTGACTTCTATATTTGAATGACTAAGATGTCAAATAATTCAATCACTTTTGATAATTTAAGGTTTTGATTTTTAGTTAAAAGATTATGAAAAATTGACGTTTTATTAGAGATTACAAAAAGTCAATGTCTTGTAGATTTTGATTGTCATCATTTTAGCTTATTATCATTCTACTTTACTTTTTAAACTCATACGCTTGATGCAATTCGTGTATGTATAAACTTTTTAGTGCCTCAAATTTGAAATATTTTATGATTCATTTACCTATTTTTTCCCTCATTCTTTCAATTTCTTTTTGGGTTTTATGATTCATTACGGGAATGTCTACTTCAATTTCATCAAATTTATTTTAAATATGTGTTATACTTATTTTATTAGGGTCTTTTAAAAAATATAAAAAAACGGTAAAGTATTTACATTATATAGAACAATTTCGAAAACGGGAAAAGGCCACTGTGTAACATACAAAAAATGCTCCATCAACAACGCGCGTAATATATTTGGTACACGATTGTTTAGATTTTTTTTTTCAATTCTATCGTTTAATTTGGTTTCATGATCGTTTAATTTGTTGGGTTAACTATCGTTTATATTTGGCTACTCTAAATGATTTTGAAAAAATTTGGTACACGATCGTTTAGATTGGCCAAACTATTTTTTTTCAAGATTCTTTAAAACAACATAAAAAAAAGAAGAAAGACAATGCACACAGTGTACGAAAAAAGAAAAAAAAAAGAAAGACATGCTCGCAACGAAAAAACGGAAGAAATCAACCTTAAAGAAAATGGAAAAAGAGTAAAGGAAGGAGATGAGAAAAATATAGAGCAAACTTATAATATTTAAAAAAATGACTAATTTGTTACACAAACCGTAAATATTTTAGTAGTTTGTTATATTTATGAAAGTTTTTTTATTTTTATTTTTTTAAATTTATTTTATCTATTATCGATGTTAGACAAAAAACCAAATATAGAAAACCACATCATTATTACGTTAAAAAAAAATGAAATTCTAACGACACATGCCAAATAAGTTTTTCTTAAAAGTTTAAAAGAAAAAAAAAACATACCTTATTAAAAGTTGAAGAATAAAAAAAAAATAGATAAAAGTGTAAATTGCATAGAGTAAAATAGAAATTGAAAATATTTGGGATTGGATGGGAGAGGTGTGGTTGAGTAAAGATTGGTTGGGTTTAGGAATTTGAATAAAATCTTAGTTGGATTGGAAGAACCATCACGGATTCACATTCATTCACCCGCATCTTCCTATTATTATTATTATTATTATTATTAATTAATTAATTAATTAATTAATTAATTTATTTATTTATTATTACTATATTATAATATTATATTATTTAGACCAAATAAATAAATAAATAAATAAATAAAAGACACTTTGTGGGACCCACCAGGCCACCCACCCACCCACCGCCTCCTCTTATTTCTTTCCTCTCCTTTCAATATTTTATCCCCGTGAAATTCGGGAATATTTTTTCTTCTTTTCTTTTTCTTTCTTATTTCTTTACTCACCAAATTATTTAACAACGTGTGCTTTGGATTTATTACGAAAAATATTTCTTCTATACAAAATTTGTTTCATTACCTCAGTCAGACATATCATTCCTTTTCTAAACTAATACTAGGTTTAGAACTAATAAACATAATTAAGTAAGATTGTTTATTATGTTACGAGTTAAACTAACTAAATAAATAAATAAATAAATAAGAAAATGTTAAATTGATGGCAGACAAAATAAAATCCAATCGCTTCTATCGCCCGCCATTCCTCTACTGCCTACTCGTACTTCAATGTCGTATGTTTATTATTATATTATGTTTTTCTTTCAAATAAAATAACAAATGGAATGTTTATTTGTACTACCTCCCTTTATCTAAAAAGTAAAATACGTTTTTATTTATTTTAAATTTACTTTCATTTATAAAAATAATAATAATAATAATAAAAGAAGTTAATTAATTAATTAATTAATATATAATATATAAATAAATAAAAGAAAATAGAAAATTGGGCAACAGCGAAGGAAGCGATGATTTGATCATATCGTCCCAACCGACAGAGAGTGGCCACGTGAGCCAGTCTGATTGGCTGGCCCCACAATGCCATATAAGAAAATGAATGGCTATGATTACGCCATGGAATTGGGGAGATGGTAATCATACACCGTTCCTATTATGATTGCTTCTCTTCCCCGTTCTGCAGTTTGAGTGAAAGTGAAGCCAACGCTAAAACATCTAATATCTTCCTCACATGCTTGATGATCTTCGATTGGATAAGATTATAATGTAACCTAACCTTAAATTTACAGTGGAATCTATGGATTGAACATTTTGTAAGAGTTTTCAATTCAATTCTCTCCTTCACCGTTTTCGATGGAACTTTAGATTACGTAAAAGCTATAATCCAAACTATGTATAGGGATTTGTTGCAATTTTTCTTTTTAATTTAGGAAATGGACAGTAAATTAAGGATTGGGATTATAAAATGTTATAATTGACCGTAAATACAGTTTAATCATACCAAAAAAAGAATGTAACTATGGGATCGTTGCTTAAATTGGAAGTTTTAAAAGAGCAGTGGTGATTTTAGCAACTCTTGTCTAACTAATATACAATGTAATATTTATTTAAGATGTGATGATAAATTAACAATATAATTAATATAATGTTAAGTTAAATTATAATTTAAGCAAACTTCAATCTTCAAAAATTTAAAAATATTATCTATAAATTTACTAGAGATCATATCTTTCACTTTAACGTTATGTCAATATTATTATCAAACTAAGTTCATGTTGACGTAATATCGTGTAGAAGAAGTCATTGAGATTAAATTACGCGGAGTACGAAAATATTATATTAATTCATACTAAATTATTATAAATTTAGTTAAGAGGATGGTTTTTTAATACTCCCATCCAAAATGACTTCTCTAACCTAGCATTTATTGTTACTATTTAACCCAAGTGATCATAATTGAAGAATTAGATTGCATGAAAAAGTACATTAAAAATAGGAAAGTACTCATAACCAATGGGTGATTTAAACTCTACAGCACTAGGATACATAGTGGTGAGAATATACACACACACACACACACACACATATATATATGGGGAGAGATTATTTGTGAAAAGTTTATAAATTTTAGGTTAAATTTAGTTTTTTTGGTTAGTTTATTGTTGATTTTTTAAAAAACTTTTTATATTTTTAGCAATTTTAGTATAATATAAATTTGAAAACATATTCATATGAAAATAATGATTATTATTTAATCAATTTTAGTAAAAATTAATTTTCAGAAATTAAATTGGTCTTTTAGAAAAGTGATAATTTTAACAATAATTTTATTGGTAGTCCGTAATTGCATTAATTATATTCCATATCAAGATTTCAATAATTATAGAATAAGATCCAAGACAACTTAGCATGACATTAATGATTCAATAATTTTATTGAAACATAGTATGGTAATTATAATTGTACTCAATATGTTTGGTTTCAATTATTATTAAATAAGATTCAATAATTTATTGAAGCATGTGGCATATGAATTTGTGATATACGCATATTGAACTATGAATGTACTAATTAATGAATGCACTTAATTATATTATCTTTTATCAAAACTAATTTCAACACACATAAAATGTAGACAACAAAATACAAAAACTATAGGTGGTGTTTGGTACGAGTGAATAATCATGATGAAATAAAATAAATAAGTAAAACAAAAATGGCATGACAAAAAAAAAAAAAAAAAAAAAGATTCGAGCCAAATGTGGCGCTCTAAAACCAAAACGCACGATCAAGCTTAGGGATCAGGAGGGATTGAGTTGGTGCTTTTCTCGAGTTAATGTGATTAAACAGTGGCATACACTTGGTGTCTCGATGATCATGCATGGTTGAGCCTATCTACCCATATGACTACTAAGCTTGCCCTACATGTCGTACCCCAATAACACCGTTTTATGATGAGCATAAGACTAAAATCGAACAAGTTTTCCTTTCTTAAGACAAATTGTTTTAGGCTTTTATAAGACTTAGAAAGAACAATTTCAGAAATATATAGGAATGAAAACAATATTTAACATTTATAAAAAAAACATACACTTTAGGTGCATTTTTTGGTGAACTATCTTTACGCATATTACTTTAGCATCTAATCAAAATTTACTATGTGACAAATTTTTTTCAAATATATATATACATTATCTTAATTCATATATTTGTGCTAATATAAGTGTAGTTCGACAATAATTAATTTGACAATATATCTTGTTATAATATATATATATATATATATATATATATATAACATTTTTGGTATGGAGTATATTAGTATACAAAAGTTAATAATGATGTTTAGTAATTTCTTTAATCCAATAATACACCCTGTAAGTTAGAATTATTGTGCTGATCAATTCTTCTCTTTCGGCTCCATTAATAATCTTTTCTCGAAGAAAATAATTTTATTTTATATATATATATATATAATTTTAACAAATGAAAGAGGATTTATAAATATATATATATATATATATATATATATATATAACTAAAGAATCATGAAATAAAATTTTATGAAAAGTAAAATTGTAAAAAAGTTTGAAAATAGAGGGGGTGGTTGTGCAATTTGCCAAAAATAAAAGTACAAGACCGACACAACGTAAGTGGTTAGGGAGTGGTTTTAGGAATTGGCGTGAGAATGAGAATTTTTCGTCATGTCGTCTCAACTCTCAAGGAATATTTCAATTTCACCTGGAGCAGTTTAACTGACTTGACTTGATCCAGTTTTTCTTTTTTCAATCTTTTCTTTTCTTTTATAAATTGAAAATAAAAATCACTCCAAAATTAATTTGAGTGACTAATTTTTAAGATTAGAATATGTTAGAGGAGGAATTTAATTTTCAATTTTAAAAAAATTAAGGGTATAATTATAACTATTCAAAAACAATTAATCATCCCTTAGGCCTTAGGGTCTTTAATTTCTTCTTTTAATTTGACTTTGACTTGGTAATTAAATGGATTTTTCTTTCACCAACTTTTCATAATAATAATAATAATGATTAAAAACAATAGTAATAAAAGAACAAACCAGAAAATAAATTATCAATTTAGAAAAAGAAAAGGTAATTTTGGTTTCTCTAAGATGAAAGAGCAAATGAGCAAATTTTTAGTGAATTTGTTTTTAATATAATGCGATAAATAAATTATTTTTTAGTTAATTTTTTTTAGAAGTTAATTATAATTAACCTCACGAGTTTAGAAGATAAAATTTTCTCTTTAAGATAAATCTCATTTTACTCTTAAAAACCTAATTTCATTTTCTAAAAAAAGAAAAAGAAAAAAAAAACAATAACCTATTTTCACAATATCATTTTGAAACTTCAATTTTTTGTTTTAATCAACAATATAATATCTTTAATTAGTTGAGTTAGATAAATTTAAAATTTATTATTTATGCCCACGGAATTAATTAATTTAATTTTTTCCTACCTACTCTTATTATTATTATTATTATTATTATTATTATTATTTTAGATTCAATCCACAAATTTATTATTCTCATTAAAGTTTGATTTAGAATTCAAGTAAGAACAAATCACTACAAACGAGATCGATCGATATCAAATAGAATTCTTGCTTTATATTATTCCATCGACAAATTAGAATATTTTTCTTTAAAAAAATATATTTTGAATTTTCTTTCAAAAGATTTCAAAGACAACCCTAATTCTAAGGAAATTATTGCATTAAAGAAAAGGGATGTAAATGATAAAAAAGGGAATAATTTAAGCAATCAATCACATCAAATAAGAACCAAATATATTTTTTTTATTTAAAAAAAGATGTGTGTATTAAAGGGAAAAGTATTTGCCAATTGGTACACCTTTTTCGTACGGCCACAAAAGATGAACTACAAATTGCAAAAAAGAAATACTAAATTTGGGAATTTCTTTATTTTTCTTTTCTTTTTTTCTTTTAATGGGTTTAAATCTTGTTTTAGTCTTTTGGAAATATTTTAGTTTCATATGTTTTTAGAAGCCTTTGTTCATTATATTAGACGTACTAATTCTACTTGTTTACAAACTACTTTTGAAATACTAGTGTTTTTTTTTTTATTTTATATAAAATAATAAATCGACAATAAGAAGGTTAAAAAAAAAAATCATTATCAATATAACCTTAAACCTACTATTTTGATTTTTAGGCAAATTCCAACAATATGGTGTCGTTCGGGTGAAAGATAGTTCGTTGGTGTTGATATATATATTGTCTTAGCTCGATCATTAACAATCAGGGGTGTAAGGAGTTGAGAAATTTTTTTAAACCAACTCGTAAATTTGGATTGCTCGAATTAGCTATTAGACGAAATACTTGAACGGGATGTCTTTAGTGCCAAGATTATTATATATATTTTTATTAATTTAAAATACTTAAATTTATTTACTACAACACGTGTTAAATAGCTAAAATTAAATCTCATAAAACTTAAATATTAAATACTAGAAATATGAGATTTATATATGTTAGAAACTCTAAAAACAATCATAAAGTATACTTAATATCAACTTAGATTAGATTGGTCAATCTAAAAAAATTATTCAACGTTGAACCATTAAGAATCGTTTAAAACTAAAATTTAGTCTCGACGTTGATATTTAATTATAATCAATTTATTCAATTCTAACTCGATTAATTTTCGTATATATTTTCAACTAACATATTAGAAGTTTAATAAAATTTAAATACTTGTGAGAAACTTTGGTAATTAAATTTTAGTAATTTATCTAAAAAAGATTATAGAGAACAAACCTTTATGAATAAAGTTATAGACAAATTATATTTTGATTTTAAATGACAAACTTCTTTTTTACCATTTGGTACGAAGTTTTCTAAAGAAAATGGCATGTCAAGAAATTTTAGTACGTATTTAATGTTTGATACATAATTAGTTGATATTTTTAAGTAGTTTTCTTTAGATTAAGAACCACAAATGAATATAATGTTTTTTTTTTTAATCTTGAGGAAGTACTAGACATCAATCTATAAATGTCAAGGTAAAATTATACTATAGTTCTAAGAAAATTTTATCTATCTTGGAGGTTGTGTAATTTGCAGAGGTTGTTATATAACAAAACAAAAGGAAAAGAAGAAGCACTTTCAAGAGTGTAATCAACAAACTATAGTAATAAGGAAATACGACCAAATCGTTTGATAAAACCCAAAAATTATATAAAAAAATAATAGCAAGAAATAGAAGAAAATATCACTATATTAATTAATTTCAATCATTTTACTAAAAATAATAGTTCTTTAATCTTCAAGAGAAAAAAGAATTGAGTGAGTTTTGTTAGTAAGAGAAAGAACATAGCATTGTTAGAAATATTATTCACTCCACAACACAAAAACTAAGGAAAATTGTCATACAGACAATATTATATTATCAAAGAAAATTTAATAGTGAGAGTTTATTAAGGATAGTAAAAAAGATGAATTGGTAAAGAAAAAAAAGAAATGAGAATCTGAGTTGGAAGGAGTTATATATGTCCACTAAAACCCACTCACTCACTCACTCACTCACTCACTCACACTAAGTTTCATAATTTTTAATATGTACACAAATATTCCCACTAAGTCATAGCAATACAATTATTGTTATTAAACATAAAAAGGAATAATAATTTTGAATAAATAAATAAATAAAATTTCTCTCTCTTGTTGTGTGTGTGAGCAAATAATAAAAGAAGGGTTTTTGAAGAATTGATGGGGGAGAAGTTCCACATGAAACCATCTGAGAAAAAGAAAAGAAAAGAAAAGAAAACAAACATTCTTTTTTTCAGCTTTTGATAATCTCATCACCACTTTCAAGGTTACAACTTTACTCTTTTTCTAACAAAACCCTTCCAAAATTTTCTTCATTAATTTCCATGGATACTGCTCAATGGCCACAGGTAATTTCACTTTCTTCTTCGTCTTCTTCTTCTTCTTCTTCTTGATCTTCTTCCTTCTGTTTTCCTTAATTTCCAGATTTTTTCTTTATGGGTTTTTGTTTGAATTTCTATATATATATATATATATTTTTTTTTTTTTTGGGGGGGTTCACTTTGTTTATGATCTCTCCACTTCTCCCAAAATATTCAGTGACAAAACTGATACTTTCTTCAGGACATTTTGGCATTTGTCCTTTCTCTTTATTTTGTGTTAAAAAGAAAAAAAGGGTTTTCAGTTCCTTTTTCTTTCTCTCTTTTTTTTTTTTTTAAATATATATATGGATGAGATAACCTTGAAAACTGTTATAAAGCAGCTTTTAATTTAGTTGAATTTGTTGTTTTGTTATATATGTCTGTCTTTCTTCCACTTTAGAATATAATTCATTCATTTTTTTTTCTCTTTTTCCTTTCTTTTATACCCTTCACAAATTCATTCATTCATTAATATGATCTCTTGATCTTTTAATTGTTTGTAAGTGTAAATTATATGTTGGTTTTTTTAGGAGATTGTGGTGAAGCCGATTGAAGAAATTGTGACAAACACATGTCCGAAACCAAGTGTTTCAATTTTAGAGAGAAAAATTAGACCACAGAAGGAACAAGCTTTGAATTGTCCAAGGTGTAATTCAAGCAACACAAAGTTTTGTTATTACAATAATTATAGTCTCACACAACCAAGATACTTTTGCAAAACTTGTAGAAGGTATTGGACTGAAGGTGGATCTTTAAGAAACATTCCTGTTGGTGGAGGCTCAAGAAAAAACAAAAGACCTTCTTCTTCTTCTTCTAATTCTTCATCATCTACATCTCCCACACAACCTACTTCTTCTTCTCAACCTAATTTCCCCAAGAAAATTCTTGACCATCAGCTCCCTCAAAACCCTAAAATCACTCCCTCCCAAGATCTCAACTTGTTTTTTCCACCCTCAAACAATCAAGATCATCATCATTTCACCACCAGTAACAACAACCTCTCCGAAATGATTCTCGTCGGTAGTAACCCTTCGATTAATAATAATGCCACCTCTTCCTCGGCTTCTGCGACGACGACAATGTCGTCGCCGCCCCCATCACAACCTTCTGTGATGGAGCTTCTCACCGGGATGGCGAATAACAACAACAACAACTCTAGTAGGGGTTTGAATTGTTTCGTTCCGATGTCGTCGGTTGTTGTCCCTGATCCTAGCTCTGTTTACACTGGAGGGTTTCCTGATCTTCAAGATCAATTCAAGCCGAGCCTTGGATTCTCTCTCGATGGATATGGTGTCGTCTCGACTGAGGCGGGTAATGGGGCGGGGAGGCTTATGCAGCTGCCATTTGAGGATTTGAAGCAAGGGTCTAATGGAGTTGATCAACAAGGGAAAGAGCAAGGAAATGATCATAATTCAAGTGGGTATTGGAGTGGAATGTTGGGTGGAGGATCATGGTAAATTATTCTAGGATTAAATTATATCATTATTAACATTTTGGATCTTTTAATCTTTTTTATTCTTGTCTCCAAATTGATTTTCTTCATCAAATTTCAGTCATTTAACTGATTTTTTTCAACCCATTTTTTATCTCTTTTTTCGGGGTTTAAAATTTCATTGGAAAAAAAAAATGATGAACTTGAAAAACATATAATCAGTTCAATGACTGAATTGATGAACAAAAACAATCTAGAAACAAGAACTAAATTCTAGTCAGTACAACACTTAGAACCCTCTTTAATTTTTGAACCCTAGTTTATTAATTAGATGATATCATTATAACTTTTAAATTTCACTAATTTAATTTCTCTCTTTGTATTACCTGACTTTTTCTTTCAAATCCTTTTTACATTACTAATTAATATAGTTTATTATAGATTAATCTCTCCTTTTGTGACATTAATATTATATATATTGAGACTATTAGTTTCTATACATACATATAATATATGTATATAAATATATATTATTGTATCTTCTTGAGTAATAATTGTATCTTCTTGGGTAAAATTTTCCTAATTTGAATTGTGTTAATTTGTTATTCAACTTTGGGGTCAGCAGCTAAAAGAAAAACCTCTGAAATCTTTCCACATGTTGAGTTCTCCATTTCCTTTCTTTTTCTTTTCTTTTTGTCTAAGTGAAATGTTTACAAATGCATTCTGACAAACCAAAGACCTAACTTTTTTCTTTGCTCTCTCAAATGGACACATAAGGAAAAGGAAAAAAAAAAAAAATTAGAAGGGTCATGTATGAAATTCCTAATTTTCATTGTTGAAGTAAAACTATATTGAGACTTTTAGTTAGCCATGAAGCTATTCATACCAAGAAGAGGATGTGAAAAAAGAAACTTAAACTATATGTGTGTGGATATATGTGATATTAATTAGATATAACACTACAAAGATTCAGGTCTTTTTAGCTATGGATTTGGTAAAGTGTAATGCAATGGTTTTCAATTATTGTTGTGTAGTACTCATAAATTGAAATAAGAGAGGGACACACACCTTATTATATGTCATCATATTGTGTTTATTTTATCTCAATTATAATAAGTACTACACAAAATTTATTAAATTTGATGAATTAGGATGTGTTCTTAATTAAAATAAAGCTTAGGTATATATATAGTACTTGAAATTTAAATTTAAATTTAAAGGGACAATTATGGAACCAATGCCCAATGG
The DNA here is from genome assembly GCF_025177605.1 of Cucumis melo. NCBI lineage: Eukaryota > Viridiplantae > Streptophyta > Magnoliopsida > Cucurbitales > Cucurbitaceae > Cucumis > Cucumis melo. The sequence continues at coordinate 24,181,165 of NC_066865.1, forward strand.
TGTGTGTCATGTCCATCTCAATGTCTTTCTCTTCTCTATTGTCTTTCAAACCCATGATTTTGGGAATCTCTTTCAAAATCTTTGCCTCTTTTTTTCATTAATTTGGGGAAGGAAGAAATAATGGTATCTTCTTTTTTTTTGAAAAAGAAGAGGAGAGAATCTCTTTGTTGAATTCTTTTTTAGTGGAAAGCTCAAAGCTCATCTTTTGAGTAGGGAAAGAGAAAAGTAGGGTTTTTCAAATTTTTATTCTTTTCTTTAGTACATACATGTGAGAGCAATCGTACCACGGATTTGACGAATTTGTTTTTGTTAATGTATATATATTATATATGTCACCTGAATTATGTTCACTTTGACTTTACGATTATTATTCTGAAGTTATGTTATGTAGTGACAAAAATACTCGACTCTTTTCTTCCGAAGCCTTCTTTATCTTTAATAAAAATTTCGATAAATGAAATCTTCATTTTTGTTCTAAGAGATAGGAGTTGTCTCCATTTGTAATGGAAAAGTCCTCTCTCACATTCATTCTTGGTTGTCTCCTCTAAGTTAGAAGAAGACAACCCAACTTTCATTTTTACTACACCACGTTTGGGATAAGGATTCAAATTGTTTAGCTTAAAATTTTGTTAAGTTTACAAAATGATTTAGTTTATAAATACAAACAAAACATCTTCATCTGTATAAATTACTAGTCCTACCGGTAAAACTATCTTTTAGTCCCCTCTAGACCCGTTTCAAGATCAAGGTTCATATTATTTTTACTAAATTATAAAGCTCTCATCAACAAAATTTTTGGATCCACCACTCATTATATTCTTTCACGAGAGAGTACATTATAAAAGAGATTGTTTGTATTGCCAACAAAAAATTAGCTTAACCAGCATTTGTAAGTACGTTGAAGACCAAAAGGTCGATCGGTTCCTGTATTCAAATCTCACACTTTCAATTTGTACTAAACAAAAGTGAGTACTTGTATTATTAATGGACGAAAATAAATCCCTTCTCTATTTTAGAATATTGATATTAATGATCGCAATCTGCAATGTTTGAATTTAAGGAAGCTGGTGAATTAAATAATAAAGAACAAGAATTAAAGTTTGTTACATATTTTACATTTATTACCTTATTCTAAAAAGTTTGCTTCCATTGTCATATGTGTTAATGTGTGTACGTAGGTGTATGTATTATTGTACAATGCAAAATATATTTGCGGATTTTCCCATTGTTAATCAATGCATTTTCACCATAATCATAATGCAAAATATTAAAATTTCTCATCTTTTAGTTCTTTTATTTATTTAATTTTTAGATTTCGGAAATCACTCTTCAAAATATAGAGTTATAGTTGCAATCATACTATAAAATTTTTAATTATAAAACTAAAATTCTCAAAATTTATAAAATTTGTTAAAATCAAACAATCAAAGTTGTTGAAATTGTAAAATTGTAACAATTGTACAAATTTCAAGCTTCAATTTATTATTTAAAGATCTAGTTTCTACGACTATTATATATATATTAATTATAGAGTTTAAGGACCCAATTTTTACCATATAATTCCAACTACGATTCACATAGAGTTTTTTATTTGAGGTTTTTTCCTCTCTGAGATTAAAAAGGAAAAGGAAAAGAGTACCCTAATGTTCAGAGAATAAATTCACAAAGGACGAAAACGTTTAACTTTTTAAAAATTAGCCATGCAATAGAAAAATGACTCGGTCAATAACAAAATGATGCATATATATATATATATATATAACATAAAATATTGAGAAATGAAACCTATATTATGTTTTTATTTAACTACCTTTGTATAAGATGAGACATCATCAATGATCTAGTACGAGCAGGCTAAACCATACATTTTAAGTATTATAATCTCACGAGTCACAATAAACTATGTTCCATTTAGTCATTTTCACCAACACAAATGGTTAGATAATATACAATTAAAATTTTCCTCTTCCCAACTTTTGGATCAGTGATTCAAGACAAATCACCAAAACTACCAACCGAACATAAATCATCAAGAACTACTTTTGACCAAGTAATTAGAAGTTCAGAAAGATAATTTTATTAATGGAACATGTATATAATTTCTATGCTCGAAATGAATAAGAAGCATTTGAATCCACCGGAGATATTGTTAACAGTAGAATTTAAAAGCTGATTGTACCATCATCACTATTGTCAGAGCAAGCTCCGTCAAAACCTTCAATCAATCTCCGCTTTGCAGATTTGGTCCTATAACACCACAATTCAAAAGCATCTGTTAAATCAGGATATTGTATTTCCTCAGCTTTCATCCACTCTGCCAAGATACCTGCTTGATCATTTGAAGGCAATGCCAATACCATAGAAACAATTGCCCCCTCAATGTTCATGCACAGTTCTTCGTCCATCTTGTAACGAAAATCTGTCTCTGCAATGCACTTCGAATCCAGTAGAGGCTTCATCTTCCTGATATATGGAAGCCAGAATTTAAGTAGTGACAAGCGGTATGGTGCAGGAAGAATTACGGTGCCATAGCCAACAGCTTCCAAGGCTTTGTTGGTCATCTCAATCAGCTTAACTTTCAAACCCCACATTAAGGAATTCAACTTTTCGTCCTCGATTACCTTCAGAATGTTCCCAGATATCTCGATCCAGTTGGAAACGAAGTCTTTCATTAAGTTCATCTTAGGAAGTAAAGAACATATCCATTCAAGATCAGATAATGTCCTCAGAATTTTGTCTTCGTTGGCTTGAGATGCAAGGTCAGGCTCCAAAAGAAGGGAAGATAGCTCCCTCTCAAATGAACTACAAGTTCTAAAAAGTCCCGTTTTCAACACGGATTTTACTTCATCGTCCTTTATTACCAATGACGTGTCGGCGTCTGCCCTTAACATGTACTCAACTTGTTCCTGAGCAGATCTTCGAAGTTCATCTCCAAATGGGGCAGATGGGCTGTTAATTGACAAAGCAAAGCCGAGGGCTGAAACAAAAACATTTTTTGTGGGGCTTAAATCTGCAAATTTGATACTAGGAAGTATGGACATTGCTTCAGATGTAAACAACCCTTTTTCTGAATCTGCCTTCAAGATCTATTCGCTCTCTCCATGTACTTCTAAGACAGTTTCAAATCAGGATGGGGCTAAAGTACATGAATAGACAATCAAGCAGGGCCCAATGAGTCCAAAATTCCTTTTGCTGAGAGATGAAATCTCAGTCGAACATTTTCAAAACAGCAATCCAAAGAAAATTAAGGTTGACGTATACTTCAATCTTATAGATTGAAGAAGATTGGGGGGCTATTTCCTCTCCACTCATTTGTTGCGCCAACTATAGCCATGTTAAGTTTACGGGAACTGGATGCTTCAGCTCTGCCCTCCTTCAAGGGCAGGGCAATATCCATATTGTGCGCTGTTGAATTTACAGACCTCAAAATACCTTTCGGCCACAAACAAGTAGCTTATATCAACCAGAAAACAGAAAAAGTGTAGAAAGTAGGATTTTGTACGTCAGTTTCTTTGTCTAAGCAAACCAACAATAAAAAATCTTTTAAGTTACAAACAATGAGCATAACCATCAAGATTCAAGTTGAACAACCATGTTTACATTTGGTGAAGGATACTTCATAAATCAGCAGCTTCTGACAAATATCAATTGGACAAAAAGCACCAAGATCATATAAAACAACTAACAAACTTCATTTATAACAAAATAGAAATAAAGCAGAATCTAGAAGAACTAGGAGGTGTTATCAGAAATAAATAATCATTCATTTCAAAGAAGTGGTTTGCAAAAACTTATTTCAGAGATTGGGGAGCTTATTGCACATAGGGAAGGTATTGGCAATTCAAACTAGAAACTAAATTGGTTGTGTTATAAACCTCTCTTAAAGCTCAAGTTCGAATGCCCACAACCTTGTTAGAACTAGAAACTTATTAATATTAAGATTCTATAAGATTGAAGACAACTTCTAAGCGTCAATGGCTTGAGAAAATGTGTACGAAACTATTCACAGCTAGTACAGTTCAAATGGAGATAAGAATAGACCAAAATTAATTTAGCTGCTTTATAAATCCAACCAACCCAACCTTATAAATTTGAGTTGGATTGGAATGAGCTTCCTATTTTGATGAATATAAGTTAATGTAAAAGCTATTATGTTTACCTATATAGACTAGCTGTGTACTTTACAGCCATTGGAAAATAAAAACCAACCCCAGTTACAGTAACAAATGGTACTAATTTACTATAATGAATTCCACTTCATTCAAGCAACGTATCGAAACAGTGTACATGACAATAATTTCCAAGAAAGAGCAGAAGGTACGGTAATTGCAGCAAGAAGAGGTACTTTGCAACAATTTCCAACCAAAAGCTATAGCATTTTAATGGTCATCAGTAAGCAGCAACAATAACACAGATAACCCACCCACATTTACCCATAGATCAATAGAGATTACATGCATATTAGTTAAATGAATGCTATATTACGAGAACAAATACAACAAACTACTTAAAAGGTCTCATTCGACAGACAAATAGAATAAAAGTGCAAAGTTCCTGAAATTCAAATTTTGGGCATTTACAATTTCCCTTGAATAACAGCTACGGAACCTCGCGGCTTGGGAGATTGGAACAAAATCAAAGTAATTTCAGGAACAGAGACATGAAAAATCATTCGACGAACTCAAAAGAAAGGAGTAGAAAAAGAAGTGTATGAAAAACAGATATAAAGGCAAGTACCGTTCTAATACTCTTCCAATTCTGGAAATTTTTGTCGACTTTGGATGAAGGAAGAAAAGAAAACGAATTGAAATGAAGAATTTGTAGTTTGGGTGTATGGATTTTTGTGGATTATCTCATTATGCAAAGAACAAAATAAGAACTGCTTGTGCCCTCTTTGGAGAGACGGAGAACTCTATCTATCAACTCAATTTATTTATATAAATTTCGTTTTTTTTTAATCAATTTTTTCTCCACTTCAAAATTTGTTGAATTTAATTATCAACTTTTGAATATCATCACATTATTATTTTTTACAAAAGTATTATATTATATGGTTGATAGGGTCTCAAACATAATTTTGGTTATAATATGATAGTAATATTATTAACATTCTTCCCAACCCTGAGAAATTGATTTTTAAAATTTTTGTATTTCCTTCCGATTAAAAGATGGAAATTGATTTTATATTTTTTAGGGTAATTAAAAAATTTATAAAATACATTTAAAATTAGATATTATATTAAAACAAAATTATTAAAGTTGGACGCGTTTCTTGGAGGGACAAGAAAATGACGAGAATATCCCTCGCCGGTTCCCCGACAGGGAATGGCAAAGTTGGGTAATTAAAAAGAACCGGCAAGGGCATTATGGTGAGAAGAAAATTGATCGCTTCGATTCCTGTTTCTATTCTATCTACTTCCAAATATTTCGAAAAACAAATTCAATTCACTGATGATTTATAACGAAAAGATTGATCCATCGAGAGACTGAAAATTGGAAGTCCGATCAATCTTTGAAGGGTCAAGAAGGAGACGATTCAAAGAAACCTACTAAATTCTTCCATTGATTTATGTCCTTGCCGGATATGGTTGATGTTGCTGATAAATTAGCCTATTTCCAAGCGATTACAGGCTTAGAAGATCCCGAAATCTGCACCGAAATCCTTGCCGCTCACGGTTGGGACCTCGAATTAGCCGTTTCTTCGTTTACTGGCACCAATTCGGAATCCTCTGCTTCTGCCGCTGCCGATGGTGGTGGTGGTGGTGGGGATGCCCATTTTGACCCACCGACGCGGGAAATTCTTGATAGACCGGAACATCAAGAAAATGCAGCTCCGGCTCCGAGTTTGGCTTGGAAAATCATAACGCTTCCGATTTCTGTGATTTCTGGTAGTTTAGGGCTTGTTTCGGGTGCTGTTGGTCTTGGATTATGGGCTGCTGGTGGTATTCTTTCGTATTCTCTTGGTGTGGTTGGTTTTGGGTCTGGTTCTGGTCGGAATGCTGAGTCGTCGGCTCGGTTGGTTTCTGTATCTGCTGCAGCATCGGAGGCTATTGATTTTGTGTCGGCGTTTGAGAGGGATTATGGGATGATTAGGCCGAGTTTTGTTGGGGAAGGGTTTATGGATGCGTTGCAGCGTTCGAGAAACGCGTTTAAGCTTTTGTTTGTTTACTTGCACTCTCCTGATCATCCGGATACGCCATTGTTCTGTGAGAGGACCTTGTGTTCGGAGACTGTTGCTGCGTTTGTGAATGAGAATTTTGTTTCGTGGGGAGGGAGTATTCGCGCTAGTGAAGGTTTTAAGATGAGTAATAGCTTGAAAGCTTCAAGATATCCTTTTTGTGCTGTGGTTATGGCTGCTACAAATCAGAGGATTGCACTGCTTCAGCAGGTATTCTTATTTTTATTGCTATTATTTTCTCTTGGAACATTGTCTTCTCAATTTTGTTACTACTATGAGAAATAATTTCGTTGAATTGAAGTATTATTGTTATATCGTGTTGATAGGTTACTTGAGTATCAGCCGTTCAGATTAAATGCTCACATGTGATTTTGAAGTATACAGTATAATTGATCTTTCCATTTGGAAATTAGTTACCATGGTTCATGACTGAGTTTGCTAGTAGCCATACAGTAGAAGAGTCTATTTCATTTAGGTTTGGTGCAGTGGAACTTGTAAGGGCCTTTGTCAACCGGTGGTCAGTGTTTGAAACCATCTGGAAAAATTTTATTGTGTGCTCTAACTATCAAATATTGTAGTGTGAAGTAATAGTACCCCTGCAAACTCTCTTTCTGTGTTCTAATGGTAGTTCAGACCCTTGCACCTTTTAGCTGCCGTTTTTTGGTGAATTTTGGAGGATATAAGTAAAACAGGTTTAAATATGCCCCTATGATTTGGTCTTCATGATAATAAATTATGTTGAGTTTTATTCTGAAATAAAGGTCTCATTGGATATGATAATAAATACGTGAATTTCTGTGTTTAAAATGTTTGATGTCTTAAAAAAAGGTTTTGAAGTCTTACTTTATGATTTTCTGTGATATGTTACTGGATTTTTAGATCTTCCTCTTTGGACTTACATGGCTGAAAAATTGTGATCTTAATTCAAAATACACGGTTTCACGCTAGTTTTCTTCAAATGATGGACGAGCTATGAGAGTAGTTGAGAAACTAATCTATAAGGATGGCCATGTAAAGGGTTCGTGGTGAAGCTTTAAGCAAATTAAAAGATAATGAAATCTTGAGAAGAAGATAAGTTCAAGAATCTTTTCAGAATCAGCAATAAAATTATAGAAGACATTAGGTCACCATTTTGGTCTCTGTAATTTGTGACTTGTTCTATTTTAGTCCATGTACTTTCAAATGTCTAATTTGGACTCATACTTTCAATAAATTTGAAATATAATCTCTACTGTTATTTTCTTATCAACTTTTCTAAATGAATGATATCTTTTAGCCTTTCCTCTATACATTTTTGAATCATATTCACATTATGCCTTCTCTTATATGAAAATTATTATTATTATTACTATTTAACCAATTTCAATAAAATTAACTTCAAACTGACAATATATAGACTAATTTTAAGATTTGTTGAAAGTATATGGATTAGATTTCGTCATTTGAAAGGGACTATTGAAATGAGATTGAAAGTATGGGGACTGAAAAGGTATCTTAAGTTAGACTTGATTGGATGAGTCGGAAGAATTGGTATATTTTGATTACATTTGAAAATAAGAGCTTTCCTCAAAGACCAAGCCATAAAAGTATTGTAGTTGAAGAGGATGTCTTTTGGAGCTAGAATGCTGAAGGGAACAATTTAGAGGAGATGGAGGAGTTTGCTCCAGATGGAAGAAGCTTGATAAGTGATGAGGACATGAAGGTGAACTCTTGGCTTTGTATCAAAAGTTATAAACAAAGGACGAAGGAATAAAAATTGGGACAATTTTAGAACGATGAACTTGGGTTGGAGTTTTACTAAATTAACAATATTTGGCCTAAGAGTACGATTTACCTCTGCCCAATTTCTGAACAAGTGAGATTGCTAAATGTTGGTGTTCTTGCTGTTATTCCTTTCTTAAATTAGGTAGGGGAAGAAGAGGAAATGGAGACTGTAGGACAGCTTGGAAAGGACGTATTAGCATGAGGATGCAAGATTAATTATTTGTTTAGAGCCTTAAAGAAATGTGAGAAGGAATAGAAATTTACATGTGGCTCATATATACAGGAGGTGGCTGGGAGATTAAAGAGGTAGCAGGAACGAATCAATATATCCAGGTTTCTTGCTAAAAAAAAAAAAAAGAAAACCTAATGTCCTATCTTATGGAAGCCCTAACAATGAAGACTTTTTGAACGATATTATTGAAAGGTTAGACTAGAAGTTTGGAAACTAGATTGTTTGCCTATAAAATGGGGTAGACTCACTTTATGGCAAGTAGAGTTATCTAGCTTGCGCACATAACTCACTTATATCTGCCCATTCTAAAAAGTGGTACTGTCGATAGAAGACTTTCTTGTAGGAAAACAGTAAAGAAAGAAAGTTGCTTCACCTAGAGAATTGGAATATCATCACAAAACCCTTGGTAATTGGCATTCTTTATTTTGGTTAAGAAGTAGTAACACAGGATTGAGGAAATGACTTTGGAAATTCCCGTGTAACACTAGTGAGTTATGACTTCAACTAGTAGCCGGTGTTGATGGGAAAATGGGGAAATAGATACTTAGTTTACTATAATAATAATAAAGGAGTACCGGTAAGCCGGAAAAGAATTCAGAGAACTTAACCAACCACAATCGAAGGTGGCAAATGGTGAGAAAACCTTCTTTCTGAATGATTCATAGGTAGATAATCGAGCTCTTTGCTGCATGCAATAATGTAGGAACTGTGTTTTTTTTTTTTGGGGGGGGGGGGGGGGGTGTGGAGGGAGACAAGTGAATGATTGCAGCCAACAAGGTTGCAAGAAAAACAGACGAATATAGAGTCATGTGAAAGGACACCTTTGTCATTTCCACCTTCAGTGAATTAGACTGATCTTCGTTGCATAATTAGTGATTGTGCATAAAGATTTGATAGATTGTTCCAATATTGAAGTTTTCACTAGCAATTTTGATAGTTTGCAAATGAAGGAATATAATCTTAGGCACATCTTCTCCTTTATTCTTTAGTGGTAAAATTGGAGAGGAGACGTTCTTTTGACAAACTCAATTCTTCCAAGTTCCATGTGCAAGAAGGATTTTGTTTATTAACTCAATTCTTCCAAGTTCAATGTGCAAGAAGGATTTTGTTTATTACATCTAGTCCAGAACGTCTTGGAACTTCTGCATTAGCGAACAGATCTCCAAGGCATTAAAACCTTGGATTTGATAAGCAATTTTTACAGATTTTCCATTTCTTTTTTTATTTGGGCATCAGACTTTCTTTTTCTTTATTGGCCAACTTTTCTCATTCAGGTTGAGGGACCAAAAACTGCTGAAGAAATGCTAGTGATTCTGCAGAGAGTTCTTGAAGAAAGTGCTCCTGTTTTGGTTTCGGCAAGGCTTGATGCAGAAGAAAGAAGAAATAACATGCGATTGAGAGAGGAACAAGATGCCGCTTACAGAGCAGCCCTTGAAGCCGATCAAGTATGCTACGACTTTCTGACTTCGGTTTTGCATCAGTTGAAATTTCATAGTCTTCGTGTCCTTCCAACTGCTTACTAACTGTAGTTTTCATGTTGTCTCTCCAAATTTTATGTTTATCTGATATCTTCTTGTGTGTATATCAGGCCAGGGAACGACAAAGAAGAGAAGAGCAAGAGCGCCTTGAAAGGGAAGCTGCGGAAGCTGAGAGGAAGAGGAAAGAGGAAGAAGAGGCTCGCGAGAGAGCAGCTCGTGAAGCCGCAGAAAGAGAGGCTGCTTTAGCTAGAATGCGGCAGGAGAAAGCAATGTCACTCGGTGCTGAACCAGAAAAAGGGCCTAATGTTACACAAGTAATGTGTTCTATTTTCTCAACGTATTTTCTACCATCAATTCTGTAGTTCACCCGGGAAATTGTTGATATTAATTTCTCTTCTCACTTCTCCCCTCTGACAAAGAGAGAACCTAACACTATTCTTTTAAATTTTCGATCAACCAGGTGTTGGTGCGGTTCCCTACTGGGGAACGTAAGGAACGGAGGTTTCACAGTACCGCTTCTATCCAAACTCTCTACGATTACGTTGATTCCTTGGGTTGTTTGGAGGTTGATAGTTATAATCTGGTATCAAACTTCCCTCGAGTTGTTTATGGTGCTGATAAGCTGTCTTTGTCCTTGAAAGAAGCTGGACTGCATCCACAGGCCAGTCTTTTTGTGGACCTAACCTCATGAAGTCATACAATGGTGGAGTGTAGTTGAAGATGAAAGCTGTGAGAGATTTTATTGTAGCTTTTATTTCATTTTGATTAGTGGCTCCTTTGATGACAGTATTAATATTTCAGGTCTATAGTAGAGAATGCCATATTGAGTATAATTTATAGTGCTGGTTGGGGGGATGTTCCAATAATGACTTGAAATTTCTCTGAATTTGTAATTTTAGATTTTGAGTCATATTTGATATCATCTATTCTGCCTATAAAGTATAATGTGCTTCGGCTTCATTGTGTTCTTTTCATATGATAATGTGGTGTAGTTTGATTTTCCTTTTTAAATAATAAATAGAGTATTAGAAAGAGAGAAAAAAAAAAACGTTGGTAACTTTTTTCTGCCTCCAATGTTCACACTTTTCTTTATTTTTCAATCTACTTTTAAAAAGTGTTCTCAAAATCATATTCAAATTCTATAAATTAAGAACAATAATCTTCGGTACATTTCTTTTTCTTGAGATAAAGAAATATTTAATTCTGTTTTTGAAAGGAAAATTATTATAAAAATATAGCAGAATTATGAAATAAATTCTAAAGAGTTTGATCAATATGCCCTTGCTTGAGGGCTTGTTCGATTTGGCATATAATTTAAAATTATTACGCTATTATCTCTCATAATGCATTGGGTTTTTTTTCCTAAAAATAGTTAATTTATCTTATCAGATTTTAAAATAGAATTTCTTTTTTTTTTAAAAAAAATAGCTTTAATGGGTTGGTGTGGAAAATATGTTATGTTTTTTTTTTTTTTATACTCCATTTTTCTTGACCCTTTGACTTCCAGAGGATGTAAAATTACTATTTTACTTTTATTGTATTAAAAACATTTTTTTTCTTTTATTTTATTATCCAAAATAAAACTATAAATTTGTTGTTGAATGATTTGTATCCCCAACAAAATGGAATTTAGAAATTAATTTTTAGCTTAAAATTTTTCTAAACTTATGAATTCTCATTGGCTAGAACTTCGACCAATTATTATTCTTTCAAAATTTTCTGATATTTGTAATATTTTGTTAATATTGTAATATTATATATTTAAGATTTTGAATAAATTTACTTTTCTAAATAATTTTATATTTTGAGATATCATCTAAAAAAAAATAAATGTTTAAGAATTCTTCATTCAATATTGATAGGTAAAAATAGGTTAATAAAGGACGTTTGACTTTTTCCAAAGAAGTAAAAATAAAAATAAAAATAAAAATAAAATGAATAGTGGATAATTATTTATGCACATAAACGCAGATTCCTACATTATTATTCTTCTTCTTCTTCTTCTTCTTCTTCTTCTTTGTGCTTCCCATGGCCATCACTTTCGTCATCAACAAATCAAAAGGGGTTATTTTATTTCATTTTTCATAATCTCCTGTGTAATCCCTTAATTTTGTATTTTTGTTTGCAAAACATCCACTTTATGAATGTTTCAAATATAGCAAATTAAAACAATATATTTACGGTTATAACCAATTTAGATAGACATCCATTACTACCATTTGCATGTGTTAAGCAGACTAATCCTTTTTTTTCTTCCTTTCTTTCTTTGCAATGAAACTACTTCTCATTCCTGTCGGTTCTGTAGGGCTTCGCCCATCATATTTTTTGAGGAATGGCCTACGCTTAGCTTAGACTGATAGACGTGTCTGTATTTCCTTTGAAAAGTATGTTTTTTCGCACTTTGACAGCTTCAACATATAAAGACCCAAAGCCCCGGTCTCTTTTCCTTATTTGTAATCTTGTAGATATATTTAGTTTTCTTTTGATTTAAGATGTTCATAATTAATGAGGGTATTAGTTTACTCATTACGTCGTATATAAGAGTAGATTTAGAACATTATTGTAATTTGATCCGTTTAATTAGGACATTAGCATAGAAACTATTAAAATTAAATATCATATATTTTTTTATAACCTTCATATTTAAGATTTCATTTGTAAAAAAAAACTCAAATAAATAATATGAATTATAGAAAAAAAAAATTAAATAATCATTTTGTATCAAAACTTGATTTTAAAGACAAGTTTGACCTAAAAGAAGAACAAAAACCTCAAATTGACCAAGAAATTTGTAAAGTAAACTGACATTAATGTTATATATAAACTTAAATTTGGACGGTTAAATTTTTAGAGTCCATTTTAGTTTCTACGTGTTAAAAAAGTTAGAATATCGATTTGATTTCTGTATTTTAGAACTTACGAAAATAAGAAACATCGTTACAATAATATTTCTTTACGAAAAGAAAAATGTATATATGTTTATGATCTTTGAAAAAGTTCAACCAATAACTTCATTCTTAGAAAAAGAAAAGTACCTTTACCTTCTATTGTTTTTCTTCTTCCTACTCTTTCTCTTTACAAATTGTTCCTATGTGCAAATGGCAAAGCTTAAAAATCACTTTAGTTAGTCTTTGAATTTGTGTGCAATTAACGATTTAATCTATCACTTTTGATTTTGATATTTTAGTTTATGTACATAACAATTTGGTCCTTTTAGTATAAAGTCTAGTTCATGTACTTTAAAATTTATAATAATTTAGTCATAGATCAATAAACTAACTAGGAATCCAATAGGTTTATAAGTTACGAAGTTTGAACAGTTACATAATAAAAGTTCATGTTTAATGTTTATATTCGGTAGTAAATTGTTATACTATTAGAGATTAAGTAGTTAGATACTGATGACTCAATTGTTACAAAATTTAAAGTATGTGGATTAAATGGATCAATGACTCAATCATTACTTAAAAAATCCATAAAATCGGCTTTTTTTTTTTTTTTTAATAATTCAGATTTGTCTTTGTCTTTCGCGCAATTCCGATTTCTTCTTTCTTCATTTCCATCTTCTTCACGGTGATCTCTCATTTATCATTAACTACACGATCGTGTATCATATCATGAACAATCATGTATCATGATCGTTTAGAAGAAATTACACACGTTATTTAATTTATCTAAAGGTTATTTAATTTAAATACCATAAACCATCATTATTAGGAGTAGGTTTAGATAATAAACTAATGTAAAAAAAAATAATAATAAATCTAAAATCTAAAAGATATATATAAAAATATAATAAATAAAAGGAATTATTATTTTAGAAAAGAAAGAAAAAAGGTAAATTGAAAAGAAAAAACAGATATTGATTTGATGTAAATCGAAATGCAAAAGGAAGGGTGGCGGAGCTAAATTCAGTGTTTTTTCCAATTGTACACTTCCAATTCAATCGGGACAGAAAGAACACAATCACCACCACCACCACTTCAACGATTCATTCAACGAATCCTATTCCCTTTTTTTTTTTCTTCTTTTCATTTCTATCTTTTTCAATTTTGCTTATTTTCAACTCTGTTAATCTTTAGGGTTTCCTCTTTCCATTTTGTTTTTAGAAGTTATGCAGATTCGTTTGCCTAAATGGCCGACGATCCTCCCTTCCGATTCATAATCAACTTCACCTACAACTCTGTTCCTCAAAATTCCACTTACCCATTTCAATTCTTCATGAAATTTTTCATGGGTCGTCGTTTTCACTTTCACTCGGCCTTCGATGTGGCTTCTGAGGCCTTTTCTGAACACCCTTCTCCTTTGATCGTCGTTCTCTGACTCTTTGCTCTTTTCCAGTAACTGGGTTTTCTTCTCTCTTTAAGTTCTTCTTTTTCTCTTTCCTCTGTCTTTCTCCGTTACGATGAGTTGCGGTTCGGATTTGATTATGTCTCGGAATTCTGAGGCTGATGATCGTGAGATTGTTGAGAAGGATCCATCTGGACGATATATACGGGTATTTCTTTTTAATTCTCTTATTTGGTTTACTTTTTGATGTTTTGATTACTTGTTTTTCCTTAGCTTAATTCATTGCCGACTTACCCACTGGGATTTGATTTGATGGAGGAATTATTTTTCATATTGTTCCCTTTAACTGTTTTTGGCTGTTGTTTGGTTACACAATTTTAGAATGTGAGTGATCTTAATTTAGGGATCCACTAGTGCTGATTATGAATTGAATGTATTTTTTTTTATTGCTTTTGTAAGGGAATTTGGAATTTGGTAGTTTTCTTCTTTTATTGCCAATAGTTCGCTTATCGATTGCTTATGTTTTCGATTTGTTCTTTTTCTTTTGCCTTATGGTTTTGATGTTTTGATTTATTTGACTTAATCCTTATTTGGACCTTTCCCCCTTTTTTTTCAGTATGATGAGATATTGGGTAAAGGGGCATTCAAGACAGTGTATGCTTCAATCTTTGTTCTTTTATTTTTCTCCTTTTCTTTTCTAGTTTGTTCATCAACCTATGTTGAGTTTTAGGGTATGATGAGATTTCGGGGTGTATTGTTTGATCTGAGGTCTATTTTTGCTGTCATCAGTTACAAAGCATTCGATGAAGTTGGTGGAATCGAAGTTGCTTGGAGTCAGGTGGACATTGAAGATGTCTTGCAGTCACCAGAGCAACTCCAAAGATTATATTCTGAGGTCCATCTGTTGAAGTCACTGAAACATGAAAATATCATCAAGTTCTATAGCTATTGGGTTGATGATAAACATAAGACTATCAACATGATTACAGAATTGTTCACTTCTGGGAGTTTGAGGCAGTAAGTTCCAAAGAATCTTCTTTTTGTTTTCCATTATTTGTTGATTTTTATCTTTTTGCTGCATTCATTGAGTTATTTATTCATTTATGGTATACTTTGGGATTCATTAGATATCGAAAGAAGCATAGGAAAGTTGACTTGAAGGCCTTCAAGAACTGGGCAAGGCAGATACTGCGAGGTTTAACGTATTTGCATGGTCACAACCCTCCAATCATTCACAGGGATTTGAAATGTGATAATATATTTGTCAATGGAAATACTGGAGAAGTTAAAATTGGAGATCTCGGATTGGCAATTGTCATGCAGCAGCCTACTGCTCGAAGTGTAATTGGTAAGTTTTTTTAGCTTGATTTTTTTTTGTTGTGTGAATAGAGTTCTAGATTGATATAGAACATACCTCAACTAATATTTTGCATGTGATTATAAATCAGGCACTCCAGAGTTCATGGCTCCAGAACTTTATGATGAGGACTATAATGAACTTGTTGACATATATTCTTTTGGCATGTGCATGTTGGAAATTGTTACTTGTGAATACCCATATAATGAGTGCAAAAATTCTGCCCAAATATTCAAGAAGGTTACTTCTGTAAGTAAATGTGTTTTCATCCACCAAATTATGTTCATTAAGAGCCCGTTTGGATTTACTATTAAAAAGTCGGTCGAAACACGCTCTTAATATTACCATCAAATGGAGGTTTTGAAATCACTTATGCTTTCTTGCAGGGTATAAAGCCCGCTTCCCTTGAGAAAGTGTTGGATCCTCAAGTTAAGCAATTCATTGAGAAGTGTCTGGTTCCTGCATCCATGAGATTACCTGCTAGTGAACTCCTGAAAGATCCTTTCCTTGTGGCCGAAAGCCCTAAGGAGCATAGCTCTGAACTTTCAAGGTCATTGAATGAGCAGTTCAAATCTGTGAATCCTCCACTGCTTGGTTCTCATCCTATGGACACCGACCATAAGTGCACCAAACTCTCAGGCTCAGTGGCTTCATCTGTCAAAAGCAATAATGGAATTTCTCACTTTTCAACTCAAGAACTTCAGAGGCTCACTGAGAACAATGAATTGACACTGAAAGGAGAAATGACTGATCATAATACAATGTCATTCCATTTGCGTATTGCTGAACTATATGGTAACATTCGGTCAATACTTCCGTAAAGTTGCTTTATTTTTTAGCGATTCTGTTATAATAAATTGAACATTTATTTTCATATAGGTAAATCTAGGAATATCCATTTTGCCTTCTATCTCGACTCTGATACTTCTTTGGCAATTGCTTTGGAGATGGTCGAACAACTTGAACTGTCGAATGAAGATGCGACTATCATAGCGAAACTAATCGATGAGTTAATTGCTAAGTTTGTTCCTAGCTGGAAACCATGTCCAAATTATTGTGAAGAAGAACAACAAAATACTCCTGATAGTCCTTCTGAAGCTCAAGAGGAAAAGAGCTTCATTTCTCCTTTCTTCTCTGAGCTGGTACTGTCATCTCCCATGGTGGTTGCTGCAAGGAATAATCTGACGGGTTTGGCAAAGGTCGAAGATCAAGAAAACCAGCAGTCGATTATTTCGTGTGCTTCCGTGGAATACATTTACTCAACCGTCTCAGACTACAGCATAGGAAAAGGATCAGAGTGTGGTGAGTTTGGCCACCCTGACTGCGAAAAAGCTTATATTAGCAGTGGAACAATTGATTTAGATGCAGAAGCTGTTGGATCTACTATTTCGACGATGATCGATTTTGCAAAACCATCTCTAATCTCTTCCTGCTCAGGAATGTCGAAAGAATTGAGTTTGTCTAGCTTTTCAACTCTTTCTATGGAAGAAAGAGATCACCAAGATGAACTGAAGATGGAGATTGATGCTATTGATCTGCAGTATCATCAATGCCTTTGTGAACTGTCAAGAATGAGAGAGGAAGCAATAGAAAGTGCTAAGAAGAGGTGGATGTCTAAGAAGAAAGCCACTGGTATTTGAAGATCAAGCCTTCCTTTATATTTTGGATTTACAATTTGATTCCTTTTCCTTTTTCTCCTTGGCAAACTCTTGCTTGCAAAATGGTCTCTTTTTTTTTTTTTTTTTTTTTTCTTTTCTTTTTTTTGGTTGTTTTTGTTTTGATTTGATTTTAAACTGCTGACTGCTATTCTTTGCATTCTATCCAACCAAGTCCTAACTCCTAACTTTTGATTGTGATCATTTATAATTTATACCCAAATTCATTTCATAGTTTAGACAATGTACATTGTCACATTTGTCCCACATTCTTCCTAGAATGTAATTTAGAGTTTAATGCTTTCCTTATATTTTTCTCATAATTGTCGAGCATTTTTTCCTTTTTATGATATTCATTAAACTCATATTTTCCATTTGTGTTAAATGAATTGGTATATCTCTTACAATATTGTCATATCTCTCAATTCAGTTGTTGTTTAAACCAAATCATCTTCTTAAAGATTTTGATTCAATTTTCCACTTCTGTCATCTCATGTTTTACGTTTATCTCAGAAATTTGACCAGATTTATTCTTTTTAAAATGTCCAAAGAATCATTGGATTCCCGATTTGATCGGAAAATAAAAAGAATAGTTATGAAAATCTATACTAAAAATTAATTAAAAGAATATTAGATATCTTAGTCAACCAATGAATCTAGGTTGCTTCCTAATTTCAAGCCTCAAATAAAGGATTATCTTAAGAAGCCTATCCATTTTAAAAGATAAGCTATGACTTATAATTAGTTGAAAGTTTCTTCTAACAAAGGGCCCTTTCTTTAAGGAAATAAATAAATAAACTGTTTTGTAGATTTGTAAAAGTTTAATATTATATACTTTATGCTTCAATTTCCATTCAAAATTCTAACAATTTTCTAATTCAATAATAATTTACGAAAGAATAAGAGAATATTTCTTAAAATAAAGTTCGAGATATTATATATATATCAATTTTGATAAATTAATTGTATATTATATTAATTGAACAAATCAATTTTGACATGGCTACAATGAGTAAATAAAATTTCAAATATTTTCATCAAATCCTCATCTAAAACTAATTGGAAGGCCACCAAAAATACTATAAATTGTGAAACATTTTCAACAAAATCTCATCTACTAATTATATAGTTTTTGAAAAGCAATTGGGAACTATCAAACAATTATATCATTTTCTCCTCTACCCTTTATAATTTACAACTTGTTGTTTGGTCTATTATAATTATATAATTTCACTTTAAGACGTTTCTCTTACATTTTTATTTTTTAATATTGCTCCCCAATCTCTATGAAAATACAAAAGTACCCTCATTGACGACTTTTTCTTAGGATATTTTAATGTGATAATTTAGGATATATAGCAAGTAAATGATCATCGGATTGAGTTGACGAGTTGTTTCTATTCATTAAAACTAAATTTTATGTCTAACATGTCGATAGTTTCATCGATATTTCTACATTTTCAAAGGTCCAACCATATTCGATCTGAAAGACAAATCAATATTTCATTGTTTCGTAAAAGAAAAAAAAAACATTAAAAAACATAAATAAATATCTCTGACGTGAACATGATATAAACAATAGTTATGTTAATTTGTTTAAATTAAAGACGACAAAACGACGTTTATCTGTTGATTTACGCATTCAAACCTATGTGAATAATGACATATAGAACATTGGCCCCATGACCATGAGATTCATGTGGTAAGGTTTGATAGAGTTATATGAAGATTGCATTTATTCTTCAAGAAGTGGTCTCCATACTTCAATGTGATAGTGATGTTGTTTGTTTCTCGTAATATATTACCTCATCAACCTTTATTTTCAATAACTTTTAAATGTATACCATTTTTTTAAAAGAAAATATTGAATTGAGGCTTTAGATACTTAGATACTTAGATATTGACATTTATATATTTTAACTAAACATTTAAGTGCTAGAGATTGATTGAGCTTATAAACATTATGAACAATTCTAAGGGTTGTTTTTAAAATCTAAACTAAATTTATAAAATTAAAACAAATATATAATTTTAGAAAACTTGACTTTATTTCCAAAATTTGACTATAATTTCAAATGTTTTTGTATCCAAAGAGGGAAAAAAAAAGGTAAATATAGTTATCAAATGTTTTATAATTTATAGTAATTTCATGAACACAGAAAAAAATCTTATCAATTTTGACCCTAATAAGGTTTTGGCTAAATTATAAATAGAAAATGTCTTTGAACTCAAAATGTTTTTGAACATTAAAAAAAATACTCCATGGTTTTGGATGGACACCACTTAATTAGTTTTAAAAATTATATATGAACTTAAAAAACTTCAACAAAAAAAAAAAAAAAAGATTTTTCTAAAAATTAAAGAAAAAAAAAACTCTTACAATTATCAAAATTTTAAAGGTAATAAAAGAAATAAAGAAATAAAACTTTAAAATCCTTTTAATCATTAATAGCAACAAAATGGATAATGAAATTATAACTTTTTTACCCAAATAAGTTGATGGATACCATCTCAAGTTATAATTAAAGATACTTCAATCAACTGAAAGATTATTAAACCTACATACCTTGTGTTCCCTTATTTGTGCAAGTTTCACACTATTTTAACTTGCATTAGAGTGTGATGAACATAGCACCACAAATGATGTAATACTCAACCATTCAAGTTGGTTCAAGATGAACGACAAGGAATATATATTACATAGGAGGAAGATAGTAACACTTGGTTCAATATAGTTCGATCGGATGGGTCTTGTTATTCTTTTTTTATAAAGAAAATACATACATGGTTTTGGTTCGAATTCAAATTCGGTGTTCGAAATTCAAACCAAACAGTGTGATTTCTAAATTTCTTAGAACCAAAGTACACTTTTGGTTCAATTTTGGTTGGGTACATTATTTGGACTCGATCGGGTATAGAAAGGACAGATAGATCGACGTGTATGAATAATGGCCAACAAAAGGCAACAACAAATAATTACTATAACAATTCCTCTCTCTTTCTCTTAACAATTCCACTTTTCCATTTCTTCTCTAATAAAAACTACAAAAAGAGAGAAAAGAAAGAACAAAACAGAGACTATGGAAGAAGAATCATCATCTCAAATTACATCTCCTCTTAGTAAGAATTGAATTTAAGCATTTACATAAACCCTTAATTCTTCATTATCTTCTCTCATTTCTATGTAATCAAAATCATTATTCACTCACTCTCTTCTCTTCTTTCTCTTTAATTCAGTTCCCAAGCATGAACAACAACGACAAGCTTCGTCTTCATCAATTTCTCCGTCGCCGGACCCGGAAATTTCTGAATCCGATGAAAACTCCCCTATTCCTCAAGTTGCACTCACCGTTCCTACCTCCGACGACCCTTCTCTCCCCGTTCTCACCTTCCGAATGTGGTTCCTCGGTACTCTCTCTTGCGTTCTCCTCTCTTTCCTCAACCAATTCTTCTGGTACCGCAAAGAACCCCTCTCCATCACTGCCATTTCCGCTCAAATCGCCGTCGTTCCACTCGGCCGTTTAATGGCTTCCAAAATAACAGATCGGGTTTTTTTTAAAGGAAAACGGTGGGAGTTTTCGCTTAACCCTGGCCCTTTCAATGTTAAGGAACACGTTCTCATCACTATCTTCGCTAACTCCGGTGCCGGCAGTGTCTACGCCATTCACGTCGTTACCGTTGTTAAAACCTTCTATAAGCAACATTTGACCTTCTTCGTCTCTCTGATTGTCGTCGTTACCACTCAGGTCGGCTCGATTTTCTTCAAACTTTTTTGTGGTTTCGTCTGATTAATTTGTTTTCGAATTGAATGGATTGAAATGGAATTGTAGAAGATTAGGTGTTAGGGTTTGGATGGGCGGGGATATTCAGGAAGTACCTGGTAGAACCGGCGGCGATGTGGTGGCCGGCGAACTTGGTTCAAGTTTCGTTGTTCAGGTACGGATTACTTAAGATTCCTTCCCCCAAAATATTAAAATACCTTAGAAAAGAAAAAGTAAAATTGTCGTATGAATCAAACTTTAAAATATCAAATCTCTATTAAACTGTTATGTATATAGTAAGATTCAAGGACTAAATTTTAACCAATTACGTAAAAGTTTGAAACTATAAATGCTTTTTCAACCTACTTTCGAATTATTAACTACAATCACTTTATTGTCCCAATCCAATTTCTAAAACTATTTCAAATGGTTCTATTTTCAAAGATGTTATTACAATTATAACTATATTTCGAGAGTTACTTATACTAAGAGTGAGTGACCGACCAAATCGAAGATGGTTGGTAAGAGATAATGAGAGGTTTGGAAAAGATCATAACCGACAACATTTTTTAAAATTTTTTCAAAAGCTTAAATCGACCAACAAAGATTTCGATTTGTACTCCTTCGAGGTTAGGGCCAGTTTAAACATACATTAAACCGATTATAGTCAGTTCGATGTTGGTTGATCAAAAAACCAACTCCGACCGTTCATCCCTAATTTTATATATTTTTTAATACAAAGTGTGTTTATTTATTATTGTTATTATTATTAATTGAGAAGAAGACGAATCCAAAGATGTGGGTAATCTCATTTTCTTCTTCTTTGTTTTTTTTTCTTACACAAAATTTAGTTATTTTATATACTTAGATGAAAAAGACATGTAGGCTACCAAAACTGCTGGGTGACGCAAAATGGCCAACCACCAATCGATTAGACAACTCATCTTCTTTTATCCCAATTATTCAAAACAAAGATTAATAATTATACCAATAATAAAAGTTAGATATTTTGTTTTTTAAAATTTAGTTAAACTTCAATTATTTAGCTACTTTAATTCTGTTTCAAACTAGACACAAAATAAAAAATTAAGTAGCATTTATTAGTACTACGAAATAGTATTTACGGTATGTAACGAGATGTGGTTATTATGAACTTGTGATAGTTCTTGTCCTAAATGTTTTCTAATATTTTTTTTTAAAAAAGTCTACTTTTAATAGAACAATTGATTTTTTAGATACTTTTAAAGTCGATGCATCCAATAAATACGAAATTTATCCTTTAGGATCTAAGCTAGGCATTTAATATTTTTTAAAAAAATTTTTGTTTTATAAAAGAAGAAAAAGTAAATTAGTTATCAAATACACCCATTTTTTCATAGAAAATGAATAGTTTACCAGCAATATATATATTATTAGTTTTATAACATGTGAGTTTGTCCAGCAAAATTTAATAATATTTCATGAGATCTGAGTTCCAACTCAATCAACCATTGTATAAAAATAAAGCAATGATTATTTTAATGCAAATGATAAAACTATATATTTAAAAAATTTAGGGGAGAGAGAGTTTTGATTTTTTTATTCTATTCAAAGTCAACTCTTTTGGATCCACCCATATGTTTATACATTTTGTTATCCAATTGTGATCAACACTGTTAAAAACCAAACCAAAATTAAAGAAAATTAAAAAATTAAATCTATAATATTTTGGTAATAGTTAGACTCGTTGTAGTTTAATATGGTCTATAACTGTTTGTCTATCATCGATCGACTTCAAACTTGATTTAAATTTTGCATTGTTATATTTGGGACTGCTTCCAAAGTTTTGAAGTTGATTTTGATCCTCAGGGCTCTACATGAGAAAGAAGAAAGAAGCAAAGGAAGTTTAAGCCGAACCCAATTCTTTGTTATAGCCTTCATTTGCAGCTTTGCATATTATGTATTCCCTGGCTACCTCTTCCAAATGCTCACCTCCCTCTCATGGGTCTGTTGGATCTTCCCAACTTCCATTCTGGCCCAACAGCTCGGTTCAGGCCTTTATGGGCTGGGCCTCGGGTCCATTGGGCTTGATTGGTCCACCATTTCTTCCTATTTAGGCAGCCCACTAGCCAGTCCATGGTTTGCCACGGCCAATGTAGCAGTTGGGTTTGGGTTCATCATGTACATTTTGACCCCAATTTGCTATTGGTTCAATGTTTACAAGGCTCAAACATTTCCCATATTTTCTGATGGTTTGTTCACTGGGAAGGGTCATAAGTATAATATTTCTTCCATTATTGACCCCAATTTTCATCTTGATTTTGCTGCTTATGAAACACAAGGGAGGCTTTATATCAGTACTTTCTTTGCTGTTACTTATGGTGTTGGCTTTGCTGCTCTTTCTGCTACCATTGTTCATGTTGCTCTCTTCCATGGAAGGTACAATTTACTTCATCCTCTTCTCAATCTCGACGGTTGAACGATAATTTGCTCTCTTCCATGAAACATAATTTGTTATATCGACGGTTGAACGATAAATCTAGTCTCTCAACTTTGATTTGTGTCGGTGTTAAAGATGATTTGACGTGACATGTCTAGTGTATTAATATTTGTTGATCTGGCATGTCGTGTTAGAAAAATGGTAGACAGAACTAGACATACTAAAACAACATATGTAACATACTCGTTTCTCTTTCCGAAGTAGTGCATGGTCGCGTTCTTAGCATGATCCGTTGTATTATTTGTAAGTCATGTGATGCTAAGTTAGTCTATGTATTTGGATAATAGTGTAAGAGGCAATACATAGAATCAGAGTTTAAAGGTAATCGTAATGAATTGTTATGTAAACTCTTACAAATCAATCTTCTTTTTGATGCAGGGAAATATGGGAGCAGAGCAAGTCAAGCTTTGAAGAGAAGAAAATGGACATACACACAAAGCTGATGAGCAAGTACAAACAAGTTCCTGAATGGTGGTTTGTGTTGATTCTTCTAGGAAACATTGCGCTCACCATTTTCGCTTGCGAATACTACAATGACCAACTCCAATTGCCTTGGTGGGGAGTTCTACTCGCTTGTAGTATCGCCGTTTTCTTCACTCTCCCAATTGGAATCATCACTGCCATCACCAACCAAGCTCCGGGGTTGAACATAATCACCGAGTACATTATTGGATATATCTACCCGGGATATCCGGTTGCCAACATGTGCTTCAAAGTGTACGGATACATTAGCATGACTCAAGCCATTACCTTTCTACAAGATTTCAAGCTTGGTCATTACATGAAGATCCCACCAAGAACGATGTTCATGGCTCAGGTAAATTCTTTTATTTCCTTCATGACAAATCATAAAAGAGAAGCACTTTCTAAATCTTGTTATTTTTTGGGTATTTAGGTTGTTGGAACCTTAATTGCCAGCCTTGTGTATTTGGGCACTGCCTGGTGGCTCTTGGAAACCATTCCCGACATTTGTAGTTCATCCCAATCCTTCTGGACTTGTCCCTCCGATAGGGTGTTCTATGATGCTTCGGTCATATGGGGGTTGATCGGTCCTCGCCGGATTTTTGGTGACCTTGGATACTACGCATCTGTAAATTGGTTCTTTCTTGTGGGTGCAATTGCTCCAGTTTTAGTATGGTTAGCTATCAAGGCATTTCCACAACATGAGTGGATTAAACTTATCAACATGCCTGTATTGATTGGGGCCACTGGGTATATGCCTCCAGCCACCGCTGTAAACTACATCACCTGGATCCTCATGGGCTTCCTTTCTGGCTTTGTAGTATATAGATATAAGCCAGAATGGTGGAGAAGACATAACTATGTTCTCTCTGGAGCATTGGATGCTGGTCTGGCTTTCATGGGAGTGTTATTGTACTTCACATTAGGGTTACAAGAGACCACCCTCGACTGGTGGGGGAACGACCTTGACGGTTGTCCACTGGCACAATGCCCAACCGCCCCTGGAATTGCTGTGGAAGGATGCCCCCTCTTTACTTGAAATTTAAGATTGAGAAAGACAATTCTTTACAAGGTTACACCGTTTCTCTTTGTGTATACTTGTACTTTGGTAGTTTGTCCATGAAATTGTTGGCTTTTGGATTCTTTTTGGTTCCTTATGTGATGAATTTTAGTGTAATTATAAGGTTCCATGCAGAATATTCTTTCAGATTTGGGTTGCATGAATTGTTGAAACATTTCAAAACAAATACAAATCAAGCTATATATTTTGTTGAAGATCAAATAACCACGAGATCCAAAATTTTGACTTCAGTGTATAGATTAGACACATTGCTAATGGAAGATCTCCCAATGAAAAAGTTAATATTTGTCTTGTTCTATATGGCATCAAAGATTTCTATTTCCAAATATCAACATCAAAATCAAAATCCAACATATCCAATTCCTTCCCAAAAGAATAACTTTGTTTCTACAGCAAATGTTTTCGAATTTGAAGAATGAGGGAGGACTCACAAAGTCATAAAAACAGTAAGCCTTGAACTCAAATTAACACACTATTCTCCGAATCAAAGCTACGAGCTACGTAAATGTATACATAGATCTCAATTTTTCTACAGCTTCAATGCATTTTTTGCCATAGTAAGAGCCCCGTCGTATGTTTGATTGCCACCAATAAATCCACTCATATGAACAAACACACAACCAGGTATCCCAGACTCTTTTGAGAGTTCCTCATCCCTTAAACCTCGCCATTGGGCAGGAAGAGGTTTACGACTCTCAAATCTGTCGGGAGATACAGCCACTGCCTGCACGCGCCAATGTTTGCTTCTATCGTCCTGAACATCACAACATATTAGAATGAGAAATAATAAAACGTATTCCGATAGTTTTGATTTGTTCTAAATGTTGAAAGTTATACATACTTGATAGAGCACATATTTGATCGAATTTTCAATCTTTAACTCCGCTTCGAGCTCAAATAGATGAAGTTTCCACTGTTGGAAAAAAAGAAGATTACACAAGCTCTTCATAGAGTAAATTGGTATATGCAAATTGATTTAGAGAACAGAAATTTTTAGTTAATATCCAAAGCATAAAAAAGATTTGCTCATTGCAAAGTGCATATTTGCTTACAAGTACATTCATCAGAAATTGAAACGAATACAAAAACAGATCAGCAGAAACATTCATAACCAAATGACTCCAAAAACAATAGGTGAACGAAGAAAACAAGGGTTAAACGCAAAAGATCGAGTGCTTACAGGGCAAAATGTTGTCATAACCATTATTTCTCCACTAGGATCAATATCATGTCTTCCTGCAAGAGATCCCATCACGATTGACCGTGCTGGTAGCCATGATTTTGCATGAAATCGAACACTCTGAAATTAAGCAAGAGTTAGGAAGTCAATGGAGCACTAAAAATTTAAGGAATATAGAAAATGTGTCATGCCTAGATTCCTAGTTTTAAAAGATCATTTCATATTAGCTGATTTTGAGAAACCTCACATCTAAGAACTCGCTGCCGGCCAGGGCCATTGCTTTCTCGAAGGCCTTATTCTCATTCTCAGATGATTGATCAGGGTCTATCCAGTCCAGATTCAATCTCCCCACCCTTGAAGATAGGTGTGTATTATTCACATATTTCGGTGGCTTGTCCGTATCATACTGATTAATCCCATTATCTACAGCATCAATCGCCTGACAAGATGAACAAGTGTCAAAAGCTAAGAAATAAACTAACTCGAGCTGAAAAACCTTGAGGTTACAGTTTCTGTGATGAACGAGACTAATTCAAGCATTAGTCTGTTTTTATTTCATCAACGAAAAGTGTTGTTTTCATTTAAAAAAAACAACAGAAACAAGACAAAAGAATCAATCAATGAATCGAATACCGACCTCCATGAAACTTTTGTAAATGGCCAAAAATAGCCGGTGCACATCTGGGTGGCCTTCATCAACTTGAAGTTCCTTCGCTATAATCTCTTTTCCAAAATGCTGAAGCAAAACAACAAGACCAAAAACAATGATAACAACTGATTTCTACGTAGTTTAGCAAGATAAAGTAAAGTAAACAAAGAATTGACTACAATATTTAGTGAAGTGGAAGTAAAAGAGAAAACTTGCAACTATAATCATAACCTCTGTCAATTAATTACCTACCTTATAAACAAGACCAGCGCTGCTAAGCTTAGTGGAGAAACCATGACCAAAAACCTCTTCAAACCCCTTTTGATGATGATCATATCGATCATGACTTGGATCATAAACACCCCCAACGTCAAGGACAGCGTCAAGACCTTGTAATACCTACCACACGATATACAACTCAATCAGGAACGCAAAATCCAGAGTCCCAGACCAAGGAAAAAAAAACACAAAACGATGAAGACCCAGTTCAAAATATTCAATTCTCTCACAAAAATCCCAAACTTTAAATTCAAACTCTAGCAAATTAGTTCAAATATGAAGCAAAAAACAGTATTGTTAAAACCCAACTACAACTCAATTTTCCTATTCATTCAACAAGATTTGGAATGGGCCAAACGCAAACCTGGGGATCACGGGTTCGAACAATTTGAGCATTAGAGAACTTATCCGTCAAGCGAATCATGAAGCAACCAAGCGCTTCATCACAATGGAAGCTCCCATGGTGAGTTCCGACTCGTTTTACGGGAATAGAATCAGAAGGAGAAGCAGGGGAAAGAGAAGCGAGGGGAGAAGAAGCCATGAAAGTGCGTAGAAAGAAAAACTTAGGGAAGGGGAGGAATTGGCTGCGGTTAAACCCTAAACCTCTACAAAGACTGACCATGTCCAATGAAATTCTTGAATACTAATGGGGTTTGTGTTTGAAGTTGGAAGTTTGGTCTTTTGAGCTTCCTTGTGGACATTGAAACTCGATTATGGCAGTTCCAAGAGAAGGGTCGGTCTGGCTTCTATCGTGGGCTTCCTTCCATAATCAAATGGCTAGGGCTGAGCCCATTGTTGTTCTGCTCCATTCTTAGGGTTTAACCAAAAAATATGCAACTTTGGCATAGTTGATTGTAAATTAGGGAAACAAAAATTTCACTAGGGACCAAAATGGCAATTTTGGATATAACTCAACTCTATGTGTTTGATGCCAACGTGAATATACATGTCAACCAACACTTTTTTAATACAGTTATGAAATGAGTGATTGAACTTCTGACTTTTAAGATCGAAGATTATGTTAATACTATTGAACCAAACTCTCTTTGACATACATTGACCAATATAAAATGAAATATGAAAGACTATAATATTGTTACAAGAAGTTGGTAATCCAAATGGACCTTCTATTTTCACTCGTGGTCAAATGAAAGAAAATAGAAAATGAGTTATGATCGGTAACAAATTAGTTGTCGTAGTTGGCAAATTTTTCATGTGTATAAATAATTTTTTTAGTATTACAAGTACAAAATGAATAATTGAACCTTCGAACTTTAGAGAGGAAGAGCATAACAATTAGCATCGAACTAAACTCATTTTGGTTTCAGGTGAGTTGTTATACATTTTATTTGGGTTAATTTCATAATTGTATTATATTTATGATCTTTTAGTTCTTTTGTTAGATACGTTATTAGTTTGAACATAGCAACACATGCAAATACTACAAAAGGAAAAAGATCAGATGATCGATTAATGCTCTTTTAAAAATTTGTTTGAAATGTTATTTTTCTCTCTGTATTTAGATATAAATATACATTTTTCCAGATCAGAATTTAGTATTATTTTAACTTAAAAATATACATTTTAAAAACGAAGGGCAAGAGAAACAGTGACATTTCATTGATAAATTAAATGAAAAAACCCACCAATAGAAACAATGACAGAGGTTGATGCACAACACTAGTCCTACTTGTGGGGTAAGTTAAGGCCTATGCATAACGCTTCTCTCATTTCAATAATAAACTTATGTTTCTGATAAAAGAGAAGTAAAATAATAGCATTCAGCAACCTCAGCTTAGCAATACAACTCCAGCAGTTCTAAGAATACTCAAGGTCCCATGAAAATGGTAGCAACTGACTCGAGATTTGAAGGGAAAAGTAATGTTAATGCTACAACTTTGATTTTCTGTATCCTCCAATTTTAGTATACCACAAGCAGAGTAAAGTTAGAACATATAACCTAATGCTTTCTCCTTTGATCATCATCCCATTCTTCATTTATTTGTTCATGATCTGTCTCTTTAGAATCTCCCAATCTACTGATCTTATCTCGAAATCGTTCTTCTGCTGACGGCAGCTTCCTGTCCTCTTTCTTTTCGCTCTTGAATATAGAGTAAGATCACTCAGATTACAGATTATAAGATCGGACGAGGAATTATGTACAAACATATAGAGATCACCTTTGTCTATGTAATACATGGTTTACCTCTTTGTATGATCCTTGGGATCCCTTGAATTGGTCTCTCCCTTTCTTGGTTGAAGAAATTTGCTTTGAAGCTTTCCCAAATATTTGCAAAGGTTGAATATCTCCATTTGTAATGCTCGCTTCAAGCTACAAGTAAACACCAAGTTGTGATCACAAAAAACACAAATTATACCGCCACACAATTTCATTATTGGAGAATAGGTTGGTGTTCAAAAATGGGATATCTTGTAAAACCTCTGGTGAATAGAACAAAGTATAAGTAAGAAACTTCTCGAGTACCTGGATGTGAATAATGCAGAGAAGTATACTGACAATAGGAAGCCAGCTCTCTTCGGGTGACAACGATAAGTTTGACCTAATAGTGCAATGCATAATCATGGTAAGAAGAATATACTGAAGTTTGTGCATACTACATACACATGAACAGAATCCGTTCTTTACATTTATTGTTAACCATGGCTATAGTCTCAAACACACATAATAATCTACTTTAGCTCAAACATATTAACACAACTAAGAGTTGAACCAAAAACTTCATAAAACAATCGTTCTTTGAGTTCAACATTTGCAGAGTGAGGATTAAACTATCCACGTTTGGGATGGTAATCAATGCCTAATGAATCGAAGGAGCTATGCTCCCATTGACGTAAAACAAATTGTTACAGAAAAGCCTCATTAACAAGACACCCATTAATAAGAAATGAAATGTTGTTCATAACCTCTTGTCCATTAAATTTTGATAAGCACACTACTGAACCTCATCTTGTGACTTCTTAAGAAATCACATAAAACTTCTATAATCTGTCTCCACATTCTCCTATTCCCATAGCTGATTACTCGTTTTCCTCTACTTTGAGTTCCAGAAATGTAAACAACTAGCTCAACGACACAGCTAGAAAGTAACTCAGAATTACACAATTCAATGGAACAAAAACAAGAAGAATCCAAGAATTGAAAATGACCTTAAGTAAGGAGCCAAATACACGATTGCATACACAGCATAAAGTCTTCTTCCAGAATCAAGCCAAGCGAAAACCCAACTCTATCCAAATAATAAAAGAAGAAGATAAAATAAATTCTGTACAAAGAAAAAACATATTGAACCGCAAAAAAAAAAAAAAAAAAAAAAAATCAGAAATATATATACCAGCCAATTGAAGTAAGGAATAAAGCTAATGATGCCCATGACAGCAAGCCTAGTATCGGTGGAATCAATGACGGCATCGCTCTCATCATCGGAAGCACGATCAGCTGCCGGAACAACAAGAGAAGTGAGAAAACAGGCACCGATTGCAATGGCGAAAGGTGCATCGTTACCCAATTCTGCCCTACAAATCCCATTACCGAACCTGGTCTGCGATCAAAGTGAGGTAACTTCTTTCACTTGGAAGAGGAATCGGAGTTATCAGAAAGAGAGGAATAAAGGGTATTAAGCAAAATTTTACCTGATTGGAAGGTGGTTTGAGGAAAGGATTTAAGGGTTTGAGATTGGAGAGTGATGGGGAGAATGTGGAAGAGGGTTTGAAGAGACGAAGATCCTTGAAGGAAGATGATGAATAATAAGTAGAAGCCAGAGTGATCATTGGCGTTAAAATTGATATGAATCAGTCAGAAGAGAAAGGGAAAAAGGAGAGATTTAGAGAGTTTTTGAACAAAAAATCATAACTTGAGAACGAAGAAGACCAGTAGAACTGTTCTTGGCATGTGTGCCAATTTCCTTTTTCGCCATTGTTGCCTTGGCTTTTCTTCTTTTCTATCTAATTTAAACTCCAATTTGGTATTTATAGAAAGTGGATTTTTTTCCCTAAGTTTTCATTACGAAAAATTGTAAGGTCTCTTCTATTCTCCCTTTTCCTTTTATCTTATATGGTTTTTGAAACTTCTTGTTTTGTATGATGTAATCTTTTAGTTTAGTCATTTGTCTAGTAAAAAAGAACTAAGAATGTGTTAGACACGATGGTAAGAAGAGTTGAGGAGGTTACTCCTTGCATCGAAAATATTAATTAGATGTTCATATCGAAAATTGTTGATATGAAATTGTTCTGGGAATTCATTAGATAATGATTCCATCATACTTAACAGAAACAATCTAGTGAATGATTTGAAAAATAAATTAGTCAAATGATGTCACAAAAACTAGACTTCTATATAAATGAAAGAGTAACTAAAACATTCAAAAGAAGGGAAACCAATTGACCCATCAGGGTGAGAGGCTTCAACCTTTCATATGAAGGGATAAAAAAGGAGTTCTCCTACGTAGCCATCCCAATCTCTCTAATTTTGAGACACAGGCACGTTTGAATGTGAGAGATGGGTGAATGAAAGCGGAAGTCCTAAATAAATGCCCAAAATCTTAAAGGATTGACACGACATAGATTTCAATATAGATAATAAGATTTTCAAGACCAAGCGGATCCGCCAAATTTCTCAAATTTTGAATCTCTCTAGAATGATTGTTATCGAGTAAAGTATTGGAGTGTTGATGGTTAACATGTATGATCATATTTCAACACCATCATTTAAATATTCATACAATATAAAAATTTTAATCATTAAATTAGGATATAAATAAAATAGACTAATAACAAAATCTATAGAAAACAACATAATAGCTATTAGTTTAAATAATTAAAGCCTCAAATTTCATTAATTTTAACTTTAACCTCTTTCCTTGTTTCCCTCACATTTTGATGCTTTTCCTTTGTAAATAAAAACAATAAATTTAAAATGAAAAATTAGAAAACTCAAAAGAAGCGATACTCAGCTCCGATTGTTTCTCCTTAACTTTTCTTTTGCCCTCTCTTAAACCCATTCACCGGCCACCCGCCGCCGCCACTCCCGCCGTTAAACTTCTCCGGCGGTCACACTTAATCCCCAGCGTTGTTATTCAAACCTTTCCTCTGTTTTCCATGGCGACTACGAGATTTTCCACTAACACTGAGTTCAATGGTTGTTTAGCTAATTTGAACATCCCTTATTCTCAGCCAAAATCGAGCCCCACCCAGATGTTTTTACGCTTTCATACTCCGAAATGTTTATCCGATGATGGGTCGATTCGGTTTTCAGTGAAACCGAAAGGATTTGGGAACATTGGAGTTGCTTCTTCTTTACCGAAGAGGAATTTTTGTGTGGAAGCGAAAGAAGGTCTTACTTATAAGGATGCTGGAGTCGATATAGACGCTGGTACTGAGCTTGTGAGGAGGATTGCTAAAATGGCCCCTGGTATTGGCGGCTTTGGTGGTCTTTTTCCTTTAGGTTTGTTCATTTTTTTGGCGACCTTTTTCTGAATTTGTAACTATGGAAGTTGTTTAATGATTCTGATATGTTTGTCCATGTCTGGTTTGAACTGAGAAGTATAGTTTGGTGTAATGGTTGGGACTGTTTCAAAATCTTGATTTTCTTATGACCTTGGAACTTAAGGGGATGCTGCTGTTGATTTGTTGTTTTTCTAAATAGTTTGTTTTTCTTCGTCTGTTTGTTTCTTTTCTGGATAAATTTTGATGCAGGTGATTCATATCTTGTTGCTGGCACTGATGGTGTTGGAACTAAACTAAAACTTGCTTTCGAAACTGGGATTCATGACACTATAGGAATTGATTTGGTAGGCTGTTAATATGGGTGGCGATTTTTGTATATTGTAACGATTAGCAATTATCTTATGAGTAAGTGTTATTTCCAGGTTGCTATGAGTGTTAATGACATTGTTACTTCTGGAGCAAAGCCACTGTTCTTTCTCGATTACTTTGCTACAAGCCACCTTGATGTTGACCTTGCTGAAAAGGTATGGATGAACACTGAAATAAGTTGATTTTGTTGAATTGTGCTTGTTCAAATGAATCAACATGCGTTATATTGTATGGCTTATATCTTCTTTGTGTGTAGGTGATAAAAGGAATTGTGACCGGTTGCCAACAATCCGACTGTGCTCTTCTCGGTGGGGAGGTATGTTGATTATTTTGTAAAACTGTTTTGGTATTGAAGATTGAAGATTTCCATCATATGTAGTGCTTGTTAACTTAGTGTAAAATCTAGGTTGGACTCAGTTTTATTGCATTTAAGTCGATCATGAATCGTTCCTTGGTTTCACTTGACAGTTAAGACATACAAAACCAGTTGTTGGTTTTGCTGGCCATGTGCTATGGCCTATGGCTGAAATGTAGTGTAGAGTGGTTATGATATGAATATGTGACTTAGAATGACCTTACTTGTACAAAATCTGTTCTATAGGTTGACGTCTTGGAGTTCTAAGAATACAAGTGCTTGAAATGAATCTATTCTTCATTTTGAATTGACAAGATTTTTCTTGTTTTTCTTTTTTGGTTCTCTTGTCATTTTCTCAGTGAGTTTGCTAACTTGGTGAAATGAAAACCGGTGTTTCTTTTCTTTCTTTGTTATTCCATTCAACTGTGGTGGATACTAAATGCCATGATTTGTACATTTTCAGACAGCGGAGATGCCAGGCTTCTATTCAGAGGGTGAATACGATCTCAGTGGCTTTGCTGTAGGCATTGTTAAGAAAGATTCTGTTATTGATGGGAAAAATATTGTGGCCGGTGATCTTCTTATTGGTTTGCCATCTAGTGGAGTCCATTCAAATGGATTCTCTCTAGTAAGAAGGTTGATCTCGACATTCCTTTATATTTTAGGTTTACACTTGTAATCAAGAAAACTGAGTTTGTTGTAATATAAATCTTCATGCTTTTATAGGGTTATTGAGCGAAGTGGCCTATCGTTGAAAGATAAGCTTCCTGGTGGTGATGTTACGCTAGGTGAGGCCTTAATGGCCCCTACTGTGATATATGTCAAACAGGTCACCCTTCAGATTCTGTTTTCTTTTTGTTCTTTCTTTTACACTTGAGGTTTGATTGACATCAAATATTGCAACTCTTTCTCTCTTTGCAACAACAGGTACTTGACATAATCAGTAAGGGAGGGGTTAAGGGGATAGCTCACATCACGGGTGGTGGTTTTACCGATAATATTCCCCGAGTCTTTCCCGATGGCCTTGGAGCTGTCATATACAAGGATTCATGGGAAATCCCAACTGTCTTTAATTGGATTCAAGAGGTAAATGCGTATTGAAATTTTTTGAAAGTTGGCCCTGAAAATATGGACTTAGTATCACTTCCCTTGAGCCAATTGCTTGTCTTATTTCTTTATTTATTATCTGTATATCCGTACAAACTAACTATATGTTAACGTTTCAATTTCGTTGAGTATAATACCAAAAAAGTGATGGGATTGTGTTAGGCAGAACCACATCCGAAAAGCTAACTTAAGTACCACATTGGTTATCCCAATTAGAACGAACCAAGACATTTCATAACTACCTTGATTCCTAGTAGACTGCAATTGATTTCGGACCTGAATCTTCAATTTTTTGTTTTCTTGATAACATATCAGGCAGGGGAGATCGAAGATGTCGAAATGAGACGCACGTTCAACATGGGAGTTGGCATGGTTCTTGTAGTGAACCAAGAGGCGTCTCAAAGAATACTCAATGACAGTCATGGAACTAACAGAGCTTACCTCATCGGAGAGGTTGCGGACGGCAAAGGAGTAAGATTTCTGTAATCAATCAGTTGAAATTTTTGTAACCAAAAGTCTTGGTTCCAACAAGGAATTGAGCATTTAACCGATGATGGGTTATGAAACTGAAGGAGACATCTTCTTTATGGTAATGAGTGTTCTCAAAATTTTACCATTTTGTGTTAAATAAGTTGATGTCTAGTGGTTGTTTCAACATTTTAATGGGCTTTCATCGAAATAAATTGTCCATTCTTTTGACAATCAATGAAAAGAGTGATCGATCTACCTTATTATTGACAATCAAAGAATAATTTATCGACAATCAAAGAATAATTGACAATGAGAGGAGTGTGATTCATCTACTTGAGTGTGAACTCACATCATCATCATCTCAACAATATACAAAGTGTATATAACAAAATTTCATTTGCGAACATTCTCAACTACTCGTAATTATACAAAAGAGAGAAAAATCCCGAAAAAGCAAAAAGAAATATATATATGTTTTCTCGATGCTTTAGAAAATCCGTTTACGTCTCAATGTTTTGGAATGGGCCGCCTTCGATACCAAGTACCCAACGCCCAAACAGACGGCCCAAATCCCCAAATCTACGGCCCATCGGACTCCTTCAACCTCCACCTCCACCTCCGTTTCTCCGCCGTCTTCACCGTCATCATCGCCGCCTTCATCTTCCGACGAACCTCCATCGTCTCCACAACAACAATCACATCCCTCGCAATAACCGTCCACTTCTCTTCCCTCCGGTATTTCCATCAATTCACAAAACCCTCTCTTCTTCTTCCTTCTCACTTCCAAAACCACCTTCTCAAACATCGCACCCTGTCCCTCCACATCCACGCAAACCTCCGCCGCCGCCGCCGCCGCTGCTTCATCAATCTTAGATTCAAGAGCGCATCTACACTCCAATCTCCAATCTCCGTCGTCGTTCTTCCTAAAAATCCCCTGCACAACCTTCTCCTCCCTCAAATACACCTGAAACTGCACGCCTTCGCTAGCTCGAACTCGCTCTCTACTCCCGAACACCACATCCTTCTTCATCCTCGACGAAGAAGGAGAAACGACTCGATGAAGAGTGACGAACGCCGGTGAGTCCGGGCGGATCTTGAGGCCGTCTATCTCGAGGTCGGTTTCGTCAATGCGAGGGAGGTAGAAGAGAGTAAGCGACTCCGGTGGAGGATCCAAGAGTTGGAGATGAGAAAACCGAACGAAGAATGCCTTGATCTTGAGGCGATCGGCGGCGAGAATACGATAATCGGTTGATTTACACATCGAAACTATGAGATTGTGATGAGATGATTGTGAAAGGAAGGTGAAAATTTTGGAGAAATTATAAAGAAATCTCCGCTGGTTTTGGGGGGTTGAAGTTCAACCAAGGGGTGGGAGCACACGGGTTCCTTTGCTGACGTGGACAAACCAACAAATTTTGTTGGTTCCCGTTTGCTTTTTTAGCCGGTCAAAGTTTGTTTCTTTCTCTTTCTTAAAATTCTAGTGCTTCCACCTATAGCTGAATGGTTCAAAGGTTAGGTTAGGTTGGATTAAATTGCATCGTTACTCCTCGTGACGAACGAGTAATCTAGACCATTTAAATTATATAACTTAGGCTGAGTTGAACTTAATTCGATTTTAAAGATTGAGTTAAAAAAAACTATTCTAATCTTTCAAGTAACTAACTTAACCAACTTGAATGTTTGGAGTTTTAGAATTCGACTTAGTTGTTGGTCCATCGTCAATAAATTTATTTTAAGAATATGGATGAATATTTGAATCCATGTGATTTGACAAATCATTTATTCGTTTTTTTTTTGTTTTTAAGAAAATAAAATAAAAGGTTGATATGTTTTCTTATAGAATCATTTATTCATTATGGATGTGTAATAGTATGTATACAAGTGAAAAAAGAAAAGAAAAGAAAATTATTTTCCTTGTATATGTGAATTTGAAAAATTCTCTCTTCCAAAGTCATGATGAATTTCCTCAAGTTGTTGATTGGAATATCATTGTCATAATTTCCTCGAAAGGGAACAACCTATATCATTTCATTAACTACGATTATTATATTTGAAATCTTTCCTTTAGGATATATATTTATTATTTTTACCGTCAAGTCTTTTCTTATTATAGGATTTATTACTTTTTATCAAAACTAAAGTATTCTACACTCAAAATACCGATAATTATGATCAAGACTAAAATATTATGTATCTCACATGCATGCATATATTATTATAACACACCAACTCCTAATAATAATCAAGTGCTCAAAACGATGTCTCTAGATTGAAATATTTATAATCTAGATTGAAATATTTTACTCTTTAAACCCAAACTATTATAACTTATTGCTCTAAAATACATCATTGATCTTCAAACTTCTTTCCTCTTACAAGATCAATAGAAAGAAATCGACAAAAATGAATAAGTAGTGGGTAAAGAATCGGCAATTTAAAGTGTATTATTAGATGTCAAACAACAAGAAAACATGTAGGATCCATATGGTTCATGATGTAATACACTTGATCTCAAATAAACATTTAGAATCTAAAACACAAATTTTGATTAAATCTAGGCTTATATGGAGCTTTGATTTAACAACAGTTCTCTTTAGAAAAGTGATTCAACATCATTTTCTCTTGGTGCTGGATATATCATGCCTTTTAAATATACTAATAGTGTTTTATAACTTGTCAAACATATAAATATTAGTGTTTTATTATGTGTAAATGCAAATGTGATAATTGTTTTTTTGTAACAAGTCAAAGATTAGTTTTATATGCTCGTATATTGTTTAGTTAGTAACATGTGATTATAGTAACACATACTTTTTTCTGAAAAAAAGGAGACCACAAAGCTTTAATCATCACAAAAACAACTAGTATCACAAATTCAAAATTTGTGGCTAAGAAAAGTAGGAACCACCCACATCCTCTAAACAATTATTTAATCTATATATATCCACCAAAAACACATTTACTAATATGGAAACCCCAATGAAACCCCAAATGTGACAAAACAAGACATACAAATCTATCTTTTTTGAGAGCAGAA
This sequence comes from Cucumis melo, assembly GCF_025177605.1. Lineage (NCBI taxonomy): Eukaryota > Viridiplantae > Streptophyta > Magnoliopsida > Cucurbitales > Cucurbitaceae > Cucumis > Cucumis melo. The sequence continues at coordinate 24,218,812 of NC_066865.1, forward strand.
AGATTAAAGAGATAGTGGTCATGAAATTTCCAGAAAAGATAAACTAAAAAGTTAAGTTCAAATTAATTCTTAATCAGAAGGGTAAAATGGTGCAACAAATAATTTCACCATTTCTTTTTTCTTTCTTTTTATGTATTTTAATTTTAGGTATACACATAGTGGAAATTGTGAAAAGGTAAAACATATATTCCCCAACTTTGTGTTTATTACATTTTTAGTTTGTCTTTTATTTATTTTGGTTTGAGACATAATGAATGCATTGTAATTTATATTATATTATTGTTGTTTTTTTTTTTTAAAAAAATAAATTAAAGAGAAACTTAGTTTTCTTCCTCCCACGTATACCCACATCTCTCACCAACATCCAACACATTACACATCCTCTACTCAACGTGGCTTCAATGGTATAAATATCTCTCCTTTTTCTTCTTTTCTTTTCTTTACATCTCCCCCGTTTTGCCCTTCAATTCAATTCTCCTCTATTTCACCCTTTATCTTTAAACTAAAATCTTAATTTAGTTTTTGCCCAAGAAAAATAGATCATCAATGAGTTGATCTTACGTTCTTGAGGGGAGTCATGGGAATTGGTTGCTAGAGGGTTTATTGTTGGAGCATGCCCCCCCTTAGGGTTGCTCGAGAGGTGATCACTAGAGGTGACCAACAGATCAATTGGTCGCCCAAGGTGGTCGCATACATTTGTGTCGTGGTGGCTGTCCGAGTAAGTTGTTGATGGAGGTAGCCAATGGTAGAAGTGAGGCAAAGGAGTACTGGTGAAGGTAGTTGAGTAAATTTTTTATTTTTATTTTTTTTGTATTACACAAATTAGGAAGAGATTAACTTTCATAAGCTAAGTTATTCTAATTTGACTATGACGGAATCGTTATAAAGGTTTATAAACTTTTGTCAGTGTGAATATGTTGGGTTTCCCAAAAAGAAAACTGTAATAACCTAACTTGTTGGCAGGAAAACAGAGTATCCTCTGTAGTTTTATTTATTTATAATGCCAAATACAGTCATAAGCTTAAAGCAGTAAAGAACATCAAGGGAAAACAATAACAAATAGCATACCAACATGTAGTCTACGCTAGGGTAACCTTGGCTACAGCAGCCGCCCTCCCAAGCTTTTATCAAAATAAAACCCTACTTCCCCAATCCCCAAAAGATGCTATATATAGGCATTATCCAACACTCTCTCTCTCCCTGGGTCCCACACGCACGATCCCCCATTTATTTTCCTTTTCCCACATTCCTGTCCAGTTGAATTACTTTTCTGTCCCTCCTCTTATATGTATGCAATATGGGAGGTCTTACAATACCCCTTGGTTCCACATTCACCTTGTCCTCAAGGTGGAAAGAAGGGAATTGTTGATTCATTTGATAAACTGATTCCCACGTAGCATCACTCTCCTGTAGGCCTTGCCATTTGATTAACCACTCATTAGCCCCTAACTCCTTATTCCAACGGATTCCGAGGACATTTTCTGGCTGAAGCTGTAATTCAAAGTTTTCTGTCAACATGGGGTGCTGGTGCTGAACCACTTGCTGTGCCCCCAGCTTGGGTTTGAGCTGAGAAATGTGGAATACATTGTGTATTGCTGCCTCCGGAGGAAGGTCCAGCCGGTAAGCCACAACTCCAATTTCTTCAATGATCTTGTAAGGCCCATAATATCTAGGAGCCAATTTTTCTGATTTCTTCCGTGCCAAGGAGCGTTGTCTATAAGGTTTTAGTTTGAGATAGACCTCCTCTCCCACCTTTAGCTTAAGCTCCCTTCTCTTTAGATCAGCAAACTTCTTCATGCGATTTTGAGCTAATGTCAAATTTTCCTTCAAGGCACTTAGAGCTGAATCACGTTCTTTCAGCAATATTTCCACTTCATTGTTAGTGGTTTTCTTGTCCCCGTAGGATAGCAAAGGGGGAGGGGAACGACCATAAACTGCCTCAAAAGGAGTAGTTTTTGTAGATGCGTGAAAGGTAGTGTTGTACCACAGTTCGGCCCACGGTATGAACTGATCCCACTTGTGTGGCTGCTCATTGCAAAAACATCTCAAGTAAGTCTCCAAGCATTGATTTACTCTTTCAGTTTGTCCATCCGTCTGTGGGTGGAAGGCTGTACTTCTTTTCAGTAAGGTCCCCATGGATGCGAATAGTTCCCTCCAAAAATTGCTGAGGAAGATCTTGTCTCTGTCAGTTATGATAGAATTTGGAATTCCATGGCGCTTAACTATCTTGTCAATGAAGGTTAGCGCTACTTGTTTCGCCGAGAAGGGGTGTTTGAGAGTGATGAAGTAGGCATACTTAGTGAGACGATCCACCACCACCATAATTACATTCATTCCTCCTGCCCTAGGTAATCCTTCAATAAAGTCCATTGTCCAATCTTCCAGGATTTTGTCCGGAATGGGTAGGGGTTGAAGAACACCAGCCGGTTTAGTAGCTTCATATTTGTTCCGCTGACAAACTTCACACTGCTCCACGTAATTTTTGATATCATTCTTCATCCCCTGCCAATAAAGTTCCCCACTCATCCTTTTGTACGTTCGTAGGAATCCCGAATGGCCTCCTAGCACTGAATCATGGAATGTGTGCAGCAATCTTGGGATGAGGGAGGAAGTTTGGGGTAGTACAAGTCTTCCTTTGTAGAGTAATCTACCATTCTTCCACTCGAATTTGCCATCCACTTCTTGTTCCTTCTTCAGCTTTGCCACAATTTTCTGTAGCCCTTCATCCTTGTCAACTTCCTCACACACAACACTGATGTCGACAATACCCGAAGTTGTCATCTCATGAAGCTCTATCCTTGGTTCCACTCTTGAGAGAGCATCTGCTGCTTTGTTGAGTTGGCCCGGTTGGTAGAGTATTTCAAAATCATACCCTAGGAGTTTGGTTAGCCATTTCTGGAATTGGGGCTGCACTTCCCTCTGCTCCAGCAGAAACTTCAAAGCCTTCTGGTCTGAGAGTATAGAAAACTTCCTTCCCAATAGGTAATGCCTCCACCTTTGTACAGATAATACCACAGCCATCAATTCTCTTTCATATATGGACTTGGCCTGGGCTCTTTGTGAGAGTTTCTGACTATAAAAAGCTATGGGATGCCCTCTTTGCGATAAAACTGCTCCCAAGCCGCTGCCTGAAGCGTCAGTTTCTATGGTAAAGGGCAAACTCCAATCGGGTAGTGCCAAGACTGGTATAGTTGTCATTGCCACCTTCAGCCTGACGAATGCTGTTTCAACGTCTTCATTCCATTTAAAAGCATTTTTCTGTAATAGTTTAGTAAGGGGGGTTGCAATGTTGCTGTAACCCTTAACAAACCTTCGGTAATATCCAGTCAGCCCCAGAAATCCTCTTAATTCGGTCACATCTGAAGGTCTTGGCCAATTTACCATACTTCTAATTTTATCTTCATCTGCCTCTACCCCTGCCTTAGATATTTGGTGTCCCAAATATTGGATTTTAGAATGAGCAAACACACATTTCTTGTGATTGGCATAGAGTTGATTATCCCTTAACACAGCAAAAACCATCCCTAGGTGTTTCTCATGTTCAGTGATGTCCCTGCTATATACTAAGATATCATCAAAAAATACCAAAACACAACGTCTAAGGAAAGGCTTGAAAACCTGATTCATCAGTGATTGAAACGTTGCTGGTGCGTTGGTGAGACCGAAAGGCATCACTAGGAATTCATAATGGCCTTCATGGGTGCGAAACGCTGTCTTCTCTATATCTCCTTCCTTCATTCTAATTTGGTGGTAACCTGATTTGAGATCCAGTTTAGAGAAAACTGCTGCTCCATATAACTCATCCAATAGTTCTTCAATCACCGGAATAGGAAATTTATCTGAGATTGTAGCTTGATTCAACTTCCGGTAATCAACACAAAAACGCCACCCCCCATCTTTCTTTTTAACCAGGAGAACAGGGCTGGAATATGGGCTTCGGCTTGGGCGGATGACACCATCTTGCAGCATTTCAGCTACTAACTTCTCTATCTCCCCTTTTTGGATATGTCCATATTTATATGGTCTTACATTGATCGGCTTTTGGTCGGGTAGTGTCAATATCCTGTGGTCGATATCTCTCTTTGGAGGGAGTCCCTTTGGTGTGGTAAAAATATCTGTGTACTGTTGTAGTAAGAACCGAATCATAGGGATATTCGCTTCATCTCCTTCCTCTTTCTCATCAGTCTTGTAAGTATCATCAGTTTCTACTTCCATGTTTGCCCACTCCAATAGAAATCCTTGATCCTCCTCTTGCCATGTCTTTTCCAATGTCCTTAGTGAACATTCGGCCCTGATGAGGGAAGGATCTCCTTTCAATACGATCTGTCTACCTCCGTTCCAAAAGCTCATCGTCAAGGAAGGCCAGTGGATCTTCATAGTACCTGTGGTGTCCAGCCACTGCATTCCTAAGACAGCATCAACCGAGCCCAGTTCTACCGCCAGGAAATCTGCTATGATGGTAATTTCGTCAAGCTTCACTTCCACTCTTCGACATATCCCCTTTCCCCTACAGCGTGTTCCATTTCCTATGGTATAACTGAACGGAGTGTGTGGATCCAATCCCAGCTTTAAATCTACTGCCAAGGATTGATGGATGAAATTATGGGTTGCCCCACTATCAATTAGTACCACTATCTCCTTCTGCCTTATCCATCCCTTAAGTTTCATCGTTCCTTTTGAGGAAAGGCGAGTCATGGTCTTCAGTTCAATTGCAGCCCCATCGGTAAGTTCCAAAGTCTTCAGCTCTACGGTTCCCTCGATTACTTCCTCTTGGCTGTCTCCTTCTTCATCCTCTTCTTCTTCATTCATGATGAAGAACATCAGTTCTCTTTTCTCCATTTTGCATCGGTGACCAGGAGAATACTTATCATTGCATCTGAAGCACAATCCCCGGTCTAGTCTTGCTCTAAACTCTGCATCCGACAGCCTTTTCACCGGTGGTTCCCCTTTCTTGAAGTTACCTTTAATAGGTATGGTGATCTGTTTCATTTGGAAATCGGTCTTCCTTGGTGGTGGCTTATCCACATCTCCCAGCTTCTTGACCTTAGATGATCCTCCTACCTCCCAATCTGTCATTCCTAACTCCATTTTGGACAGCTTTAAAGCGAGGTTCCGATCATTTACTAGCTGTGCTTCCCTCATACAATCCTCAAGTGTTTGGGGATGCCTACTGATTACCTCCGCTTGTAGGGAAGGTTCTAAACCAGTGACAAACGCATCAACCAACACACTTTCTGCCATGTAGGGTAGTGGGGCTGAATAGGTCACGAATTTTTTGACATATTCATTATAGGATCCTTCTTGTTGAATCCTAATCAATCTTGCTCCCAAGCTCTTTTGTCCCGAGTCCCGAAAAAACTCAAACATTCTACTCTTCAGATCCTCCCATGACTCCACCTTCTTCCTATTATGACTCCAACGGTACCAATCCACCTCATCTTGGCCAAAACTTACCACAGCTACCTTGACTTTTTCACTCTCAGGCAGGTTGTTTATCTCAAAAAAATGTTCAGCTCTGTACACCCATGACTCAGGGTTTTCTCCAAGGAACATCGACATCTCCAGTTTTTTGTACTTGTTCCGGTCAGTTACTGTTCCATCGATCTCTGTTATCGGCTCGGTTTCATCCATCTTCCCCTTTAACTTCATCACTGAACCGTCTGATGTGGTACCTGACTCTTCTTTTTTTTTTGTAACTATGATTTTCCTTCATTTCGTCAGCCAATCGTTCTACAGCCTTCTTCATTTCCAGCAGCATTTCTTTCATACTCAGGAGCTCCTTTTCAGTACCCTCAACTCTTTCTTCCATCTGTCTTTGAGCCATTTGTCTCGTGATCACCCCCAGTTTCTAGAGGCTCTGATACCAAATGTTGGGTTTCCCAAAAAGAAAACTGTAATAACCTAACTTGTTGGCAGGAAAACAGAGTATCCTCTGTAGTTTTATTTATTTATAATGCCAAATACAGTCATAAGCTTAAAGCAGTAAAGAACATCAAGGGAAAACAATAACAAATAGCATACCAACATGTAATCTACCCTAGGGTAACGCCTTGGCTACAGCAGCCGCCCTCCCAAGCTTTTATCAAAATAAAACCCTACTTCCCCAATCCCCAAAAGATGCTATATATAGGCATTATCCAACACTCTCTCTCTCCCTGGGTCCCACACGCACGATCCCCCATTTATTTTCCTTTTCCCACATTCCTGTCCAGCTGAATTACTTTTCTGTCCCTCCTCTTATATGTATGCAATATGGGAGGTCTTACAGAATAGTTTCTCTACCAACAAAGATGAAAAAATTGGGGGTTAAATCACAAGTTTATTTATTTAATTTTTTTAATACTTCCCTTGATATCATTTTATTTTTAAAAATTAAGTGACTTTTTTAGATATAAAATTGAAAATTTGTGTCTACGAGATTTTAAAATTTTAATTTATGTATATTGGGTTTGGACTGAACTTTTATACTAATTCAAAAATTATAATACTTTATAAAATTTGATGTTTGGCTAATGTTGAAATTAATTTTTTTTTGCTTTTGTAGAGTATGATAGACTTGATAGATATCAACCATTTTTCCATTTTAAACAACTTCTTTTAGAAAAATTATTTTCAAATTTTGTTAGAGGTGAGTAAAATTTTGTAAATTCAAGGACTAAGATTTGCAAAAGAAAAAAAAAACGGAAAAGGAAAAAAAAAAAAGAGAAAAGAATCAATTAAACTAAACCATATCATTCTCTTTAAGTGACTCAACTAAACATGGATTAACTAGACATGGATTACATAATTAAACAAATAAAGACTTTTGAACATAGCACTTTCTATGATTTCAATTCCATTACTAGCTCCAACTTCATTTTTTAATTTGTTCACACTATATATGATATTATTTTTATGATCAAGAATAAAATATAGTATATATATATATATATATATATATTTGTGTTAACTAAAGTCGTATATTCTTGATAATTTAGAAGTGTGAGGATTATATGCTTAAATTAATTAATTAATTAAATAAATAATTTAATATTCGAGTTAATTATATGTTGTGTATACTTTTATCATTTTCAAAGTGGGTATTACTATATTCTCACGTCAAATATGGAGAACTTTTTTTCACATAATTATCTTGATCACTTTAATATAGGCAAAGGAAGCACCCAAGAAATTAAATAAAGTGAAGCCCTAATTAGATCATTACTCTTTTGAAGGCCATCCTAAAGATAAGATTTGTCAACAACCCAATATGACATATCGTCTCTTTTGATCAAACCAATATAATCCATCACAAAAATTTACTTTTTGGTCTTTAAGTTTTTTTTTCCCCTTTAAGCAAAAAATTTAATTAGTCTCATAACAGTTTAGTTATTCAACTTTACTAACTACTAAATAACAATTGTAATTTACAATTTATTGGTTTAATGAGAAAAGTTTTCTTTTATTACGTAATGGGTACTTAGTCATTATAGTTCATAAAATAAATTTGATTCCTAGCTAATCAATTTTCAAAGAGGTAAAGAACATGGACTAATTAAATTGAAGTCTATTTTTACTTATGAAAAACCAGAGACTAGATTATTATATATTTGAAAGCTTGGATACTAAATTATTGTATATTCGAAGTTAAATGAACTAAATCATTCTAGTTAAGGACTAAGTGGTTACTTTTATGAAAAAATTGAACCACAAATGGAAATTAGCCAAAATTAAACGTCAATCCACACTCTCTCTCAATAAAGACCCCAAAAATATTATATTCTCTCTTTGAAACCAATCATTCCCACTAGCATTATATTATTGATATATCCAAATTTAATTTCAAGGCAGCATCTGAATGTGCTTGGAATACAAGCACTTTGGTATTTTTGCATAGTCAATAGCACTAATTCTTGAGACGTCTATAAAAGCTGAAGAGAATATGGAACAATAATAAAGCACCCTCATAGCCTCTAGTTATACTTCAAAAGAGAGTACTACATATGCATACATATATTTTCATAACAACTCTCTCCTTGTAGCTAGCTACCTTGTAGTACTCTCCATGGCGGTTGAGATTGCGAAGGAGTCATTCGACGTTAATCAAACTATTGTCAAAGACAGCAAAGAATACGACAACAACCCGCAATGGAAGAGGCTTCAACCATGGACGAAGCAAATAACAGTTAGAGGAGTAATAGCGAGTGCCATTATTGGGAGCCTCTATAGTATCATAACCATGAAACTAAACCTTACTATTGGGCTCGTCCCAAATCTCAACGTCTCTGCTGCTCTTCTTGCGTTCGTCTTTGTTCGAGTGTGGACTAAAATCCTTCAAAAAGTTGGGTTTGTAACCAAACCCTTCACTCGTCAAGAGAACACTATGATTCAGACATGTGCGGTTGCTTGTTACAGTATCGCAGTTGGAGGTAATTGCGTTAGAAAGTCATTCTAAACATATACCAAGTGCCGGTGATCTACTAACATCTCTTGTTATTTTCTATTTTATTCTCATTTTTTATCCTTATTTTCTTCAAAAATAAAAATAAAGAACATGCATGTTTGTCAGTTTATTTTTATACTGATTTTTTTTAAAAATATGATTACGAGATGAATCCAAATAAAAATAATGCAAAGTCCATCGAAAAATGCAGGTGGATTTGGTTCGTATCTGTTGGGAATGAGCAGAAAGATATATGAATTATCAGGAGTAAACACTGAAGCAAATTCTTCATACAGTGTGAAAGAGCCTGCACTGGGATGGATGACTGCATTTCTCTTCGTTGTTTGCTTCGTGGGTCTTTTTGTTTTGATTCCTCTTAGGAAGGTATTTTTATTTTTATTCTTTTACAATTTCGAACCACCCAAAAAAAAAAAAAAGAAGAGAATTTTAATTAAATATGAACTTTTATAGTGTTCTAGATCTTTAATAATAATTGCTTAAGGTATATTCCTCAACTAAGAAGTAGTTAATTAAAGATATATATATATATATGTGTGTGTGTGTGTGTCTTTTAACCTTTGTATCACTCAGATATGTATATGTAAATTAAATTTTGATGACATTTTTGTCAGAAAAAAACAATAAATTGTTAAATTTTAAAACGGTGTTCAATAGAAAAGAGATGTAAGGATAGAATAGAATAGAGAATAGAATAGAATAAATACAAAATCTTGATTAGAGGTGGCAGATATGTTAGGTAAGATATTTGTAAAATTGTAAATTAAATTATTATAAATAGAATATATATACATACATATATATATATATATAATTTAGTGGTTGGTGGTGCATAGGTTATGATAGTGGACCTGCAATTGACATTTCCAAGTGGCATGGCAACAGCAGTTATGATCAATGGATTCCACAATCAGGGTGATGAGATGGCAAAGTACAATATTTTCATTACATCTCAAATTGATTTAATTTAAACTTTTTTTTTTGTTTAATTTGTTATAAGATATATGTGGGGATCAAAGTGTTGCATGCTAATGGTAGTATTACTTAAATTTTGTGATCACAGGAAGCAAGTAAGGGGGTTTATGAAGTACTTCTCATTCAGCTTTTTTTGGGCTTTATTCAAGTGGTTCTTTTCTGGCAAACAAATGTGTGGTTTCTCTCAATTCCCCACTTTTGGACTCAAAGCTTGGAAGCAGACGTATGATCCCAAACTTAAATCTCCAAAGAATTATTATAATTAACACAAACAATTACAACTTAGAAAAAGTATAATATTTTGAAATTTTGTTGTTGATAAGTGAAATTGATGAAATTTTGGCAGATTCTACTTCGATTTTGATTCGACTTTTGTGGGAGCAGGGATGATTTGTTCCCACCTAGTTAACTTGTCATTACTTCTAGGAGCCGTCCTATCTTATGGCTTAATGTGGCCTCTTCTTGATCTACTCAAAGGGAATTGTTTGGATGAAAATGACATGAAAAGTTTATATGGATATAAGGTTTGATCTTCTTCCTCTCGAGTTGGGTTGACATGAACTTCTTCTTATCTTTTAAAACATATATATATATATATATATGAATATATATACGATAAATTATTTGTGGTCTTTGTTGTCATCAACTTTTCAGGTGTTTTTATCCGTTGCTCTGATTCTGGGGGATGGACTTTACAACTTCGTCAAGATTATTGCTACAACCATCATCAATATATACAAAGTCAAGAAAGCAAAAAAAGGTTCATCCTTTATAACATATTCTTCTTTAAAACTAGAAAGATAAATCTATGATCATATCTGTCGTTGTTTCAACAGGTTTAGAACACAATGATGAGAAACCAACTATAGATAAAAATCAAGATGAAATCTTCTTGAGAGAAAACATCCCTTTATGGGTGGGAGTCATTGGCTACATAATCTTGGCAACACTATCCGCCATTGTTGTCCCACAAATGTTCCCTCAGCTCAAATGGTACTTCGTTATCGTCGCCTACATCCTCGCCCCTTCCCTTGCCTTCTGCAATGCTTATGGCGCTGGTCTCACCGACATCAACATGGCCTTCAACTATGGCAAAATCGCTCTCTTCATACTCGCCGCAATCAGTCCGAAACACGATGCCCTTATCGCCGGTCTAGCTGGCTGCGGTCTCATAACTTCCGTCGTCTCTGTTGGCTGCACTCTAATGCAAGATTTCAAAACAGCCCATTTGACCTACACCTCCCCAAGAGCCATGTTTGTCAGCCAGGTGATCGGTACAACAATCGGGTGCATCATGGCGCCACTAAGCTTCTTCCTGTTCTACAACGCGTTTGACGTGGGAAATCCAAAGGGGGAATTCAAGTCGCCATACGCTTTGATATATCGGAACATGGCGATTCTAGGAGTCGAGGGGGTATCGGCATTGCCAGAGCATTGCTTGCAAATGTGTTACGGGTTTTTCGGGTTCGCAATTGGGGTGAACATAGTGAAAGATTTCGTGGGTGGGAGGATTGGCAAGCTGATGCCAATACCCATGGTGATGGCGGTGCCGTTTCTGGTTGGTGGGTTTTTCACCATTGATATGTGTTTGGGGAGTTTAATTGTGTTCATTTGGGGTAAAATGAATAAGAAGAAGGCAGAGTTGATGTTGCCAGCTATAGCTTCAGGCTTGATTTGTGGGGAAGGACTTTGGGCTATACCATCCTCCTTTCTTGGTCTTGTTAAGATTAATCCTCCTATCTGTATGAAGTTTGTGCCCTCATAGCTAATAAAACCCTACCCTTCCTTTTTAATTCTTTTTCATGGTTTATGATGGCGAATCAGCGTGTCATGTTTTATAATAATCCCAAGTTTGCATGGGTTAAAACTGTTTGAAATATACATTTGATATTCTTCTTGATGAGTAGTATTCAATATTGAAATATCGATAATTATGGATGAATAGATATAAGAAAGGAAACATAACTAAGGTAAAAGTTCCATCACATTTGCGATTTACATATTAATAAAATGCAAAATGAGCATTAATGTCGGTTTTGAAAAGACGGATGTTTAATGTCGGTTTTCCACCGACATTAAAGAGTAAGCTTTAATGTCGGTTTTAAACCGACATTAAAGGTCCGCCATTTTGAAAACCGACATTAAAGGTTCATTTAAATTTAAATTTTAATAATTTTATTTTTTAAAAAAATAACAAGCTTAAAACCGACATTAAAAGTCCATTTAAATTTTTATTTTAATAATTTCATTTTGTAAAAAAATAATTAATTCTCTCTCTTACTTTACTCTTTCAATCTTCTCGCTCGCAAACCCTTTCTTCTCTAAATGGAATCTGTCCATTTCTTCTCACATTCTCACCGGTGAATGCATTCCAATCTTCTCACGCCGTCGCCATCACCGTCGCCGTTCTCACGCCGTCGCCATCACCGTGGACGTCTTCGAATCTTCTCACATTTTTGGATTTGCTCGCGTGAGCTTCCCCCCAAATTCCCCTTTTCATTTTCTTAACTTTCGGTGAGATCTCTCCAATCCTCTCTTGGATTTCATTTTCTCTTCATTCTATCAATTTCAAATACCAAACACTCTATTCTCCATACTATTCTCTCATTTTTCTTCTACAGTTCTAAAGATAGGACAGAGGAAGATGATGAGGAGGATGATCGAGAGATTGATTCACATGAAGAGGTATGAATTGTGATTGATTGATTGAGGAATTAGGGTTTCGAAATACTGATTTGTGTGATTGAAATCGATTAAAATTGTTTGTGATTGAAGAGTTGGATGTCAACTATTTTTTTATAGAGGATTGGAGTATAGTTCGCCAACACTTGCTTCCGCCATAAGTAATCTAATTCCAGCTCTTACTTTCATCTTGGCTGTTCTTTTCGGGTATTCTTCTTCTTCTTCTTCCCCTTTTTTCTCGCATATATTTCAATTTTATTTATTCATTTATTGAGTACTAATTTTATTTCATATTTCGTGTTTCTATATATATATACACACACAAAATAATTCTTATTTGACACGAAATTATTAGAAATTAGACCTAGGACGTTAGTTGATATGATGAACTAAAAGATAAAAATTAATTACATAAAAAAATTGGAGTTTAAGTAGATTGTGTATTTTGTTTTTCTATTTGACAATTTTTTTTTATATTTATAAATGGATTAATATTAATATTATTATCTAATCCAGTGGTATAGTTGTGTTTTAGAAACTCGAAGATTCGAGTCCATTACTTGTGAACTTTAAATTTTGACTTATTAACATAAAGTTTAAAATTTAATAAAGTTAAATAGTTACTAAAAGGGAATTTATTGAGGGCCTACTAACGCAAGTCATTCTTAAAAGGGAATTTATTTTCCTTCATGTAATTACAAATAATGAATTATGAATTGGTTTGAAATTGATTTTAAAAAGCTCGAACAACAATACACACAGTTCGAGTTTAAAAATGATTGCAATTTTTTTCCTGAGCTAAGGAAAATCAAGAACGATAATAATTAAATGGTGAATCTCAACTTAACCCTTGAATAAGTCCAAAGGGAATGAAAGTGGAATGAAAAAAGATAATATAAGAAAAAAAAACTAATTCTCCAAATGATAAAAAATACAAATTTGTTTTACTAAGTTTTCAAAATGAGCCCTAATTTAATTGGTTAGCGATTGTTTTGGAAAATTCACATTTTCTTGGAATTTTTGAAGTATTTTTTATTAACTTAATCCTCAAGTATTTTGAGACTTATTCAACTTTGATACTGATTTTAGTGTTTATATTTTTAAGCTTGTATTTAAATGGTTCCTAAAATCTTAAATCATGTGAAATAAATTTCCAAAATTTATTTGGATGGTTTGGGAAATTTTGGCATTGACGCCACCATTGTAGCTTCGGAGGTTAGGGTTATGGAACCAGCTTGAAGTAGAGTTGGTGTTGAAGGTGATGGGATGCGATTTGTGAGTAGTGATTTACGGAAAATGATGTCTCTACGGCTTGGTTCCCTTCAACTTCTCTCAAATCCAAACACCAACCTTCACAATATGAAGATCTTCCACATCAATCCACTGATGCTGACATTTTCGTCACCGACAACAAAATAGTTCCATCTCATCCCGCTAGTTACTACGTAGCGGCTGTTGGCGGTGGTGAAGAAGGTAAGTGGGATTTCCAATGTTTCCTCATACTCGCTCATTTCAATTTTTAATCTCGCTCACTCTTTGATCACCCTATAAACTCTCTCTCTCTCTCTCTCTATTCTTTGCCGATTATTTCTATGATTGGTGTTCTTTTTTTTTTTTTATCATTTTGTCTATGTTATTGAGTGAAGGAGAAATGGGAACAAGTTATAATTTTGTCTTTCGATTGTTGATTCTCTTACTTACCAAAAGGTGTCTTTAAGTTTATTATCCTGTTTGTTTTGGTGATTTCTTTTTCACATGTGTATCGAAGTTTGAATTGGGTGAAAATCTGAAAATCTAAGGTGTTGCTTACTTACGTTGATCTTACCATCTTAAATTTCCAAACAGAATAATTGTCCCAAATTGTCTTGCAGTGCTGGTGGTTAACACTACATTTTGATTTGGTGATTTTGAGTAACTATGTAGAGTTCTTGTACCAGGCAAGTTCTTCTACCCTTGTTTTAATTTCTTTATTATGCTATCGATTGTTTAGGCCGAACTTTAAACTTTTTGGTTAGAAGATTTTTTGTACTTTGAGAATAATGTATTTTTTGATGTGAGCTACCATCATTTTATTGTATAAACTGTATCTTCTCTCTTTCATCTCTCTCGCTTTCTGGTTCTTCTTTCTTCTTTTCTTCTTTCTCCTTTATTGTATATATTTAAATATTTAATGCATTGATAGCCTAGAGAGGTAGGAGAGTAATGTTGATTGAATGTTCCTATGAAATTTTGTGCAGCCGTATACCAGGGCATTAGGTTGAACCACCACCACCCGCAGGTGAAATATAGGCAGCATATTTGATTCCACAAAAATGAAACAATCCAACCATGTGATTAGAATTGGTTTTTCAAAAGATGTTGCTAAAAAAAGATTGGTATGCTATGCATTGGAAATGCATCAATAATAAGTTGATTTTGGTTGTTCCATATGGAAAAATTCTTTGAAGGGGTCGTCTTAATGTGGTTAACAATTTTGAATAATCATTGGATGTACAAGTGAGAAACTCAAGAGGATGAATAGTTTATCAAGTAACTTCTTGATTTTCAATTGTGATAAATTGTCTTGTATTTGTGGCATTTGGTTCTTGAAATTTTGGAGGATATTGGGCTAAAAGTATCGATTACAACGAGAGCTTTTAACCCTTTTGGAATTCATTTGACTGGGGAATTTGAGTTAGAACTAAAGTAGATTGCTTGTATGGATGCAAGAATCGTGTAGAGAAGTTCAAGCTGTAATCAATTATTGGAAACCTCAGATGCCTCCTCTTTTTTGAATCTCGATTGTCTTAGATGGGTTGTTTTGCTAGCTATCTGCCTCCTTTCATGTTTTTACATGTTACGTTTGCGTTTGCTTATATGAATGCAAGTCATCTTCAATCCTTGTTATGTATTTTGTTCCATAAATCCATCAACTCTATTTCTTCCATTGATGCTTCCAGATTTGGTAGTTGAACTTGAGTTGAATTAAAATTTCTGGTTCTAGAAATATCTTTCCTTTGCCCATGTTTTTTTTGTAATTCTCAAAATATTCTGGATCTTTTGGTCTCTCGTTCCACTGCTGTTTAGCATTTTCAGAGTCCCTTAGTCTGTTGCAAGAAGTCTTAGTACATAAATATATATTTTGTTGTGAACTGTTTTGTAATACTTTGTTTTAGATGATCCAACTCCTTAATTATTACTAATATGGATGATTCTTTTGTTATTTATTTGTTGTTTCATTTGTGAGAATCCCTGCATTTCCTCTCACATATGTATGCTTTCAAAGAAGACTCATGTTTGTTATTGTTGTTGTTGTGAGACGGTGGAGTGGTGATATTTCTTTATCTGTGGAGGAGAATATCCTTTGGCTTGTGTTTATTTTGATTTTTTTTATTTTATTATTGAATTGAGTTTGTAGATTCTAAAGAAATATGAGAATAAAACCGTTCAAACATGGCTTGTTTGGTAGTTTTGAAGATGAACTCTGTAAGCTGTTGTCTGATTATTTGACCCATTCTTGTATTGCAGGCTTCGTGAATGGAAATAGCTTGATGAGTACTTTTGTATGTTTATTCATTTTTGTGAATGATGTTCTTTATTTAATTGTTAGTCCTTGAATTTGAGGTTGCTACATTCACAAATATGAATATGTATTTAGTGGAGGAACTTTTTGTTGTACATATACATTGGTTATTAATCACGATCTTATATATTATCTTAATATTTTTGAGTTTTCACTTACAGTTGTTGGTTGTTTATTTAATTGTATTTTATTATATATAATTCAAGCCAAATAATGTTGGTTTTTCCATCATAAAAACTAGTGTAAATACGACATTAAATGTGTCTTTAATGTCGGTTTAAAAACTTAAAGACATCTTTAATGTCGGTTATCCACCGACATTAAAGATCAACCGACATTAAAGGTCTTCAATAACACCTTCAAAGATGTCGGTTTATAACCGACATTGAAGGCCTTTAATGTCGGTTTGTAACCGACATCAAAGATGTCTTTAATAACCGACATTAAAGATGTCTTTAATGTCGGTTATAAACCGACATCAAAGTCCAACCGACATTAAAGACCTTTAATAACGCTCGCAAAGATGTCGGTGGCCAAGTGACATTAAAGGCCTTTAATGTCGGTTTTAAACCGACATTAAAGACCAGATTTCTTGTAGTATCTTTTAATTTCAACTCGAGAATAAGAGCTTAATTAGCTCAACATAAAGTTTAACTTAGGCTTCTAGACACATATAGCCAACCAACCCTACAGTGACACAAAAGGTGTTCGATCAATAGTCAAAAAGCTCCAGCTTTAGCCAACATCCACATGTTGCTGATCTGATCAATAATCTTTTTGAAATGTTGAACTTCATCGATTTTTCTTTTGTTTAATTTTAATATAATTGATATGGCTAACAAAATTAAAATATATAAAAAAAAAGAAAAGTTTTTATTTTTTGACTTCACAGAAAGTGCCAAAATGTGGTGTTTCCCATAATTAGAGTGCATGGGAACAGATAATCAAACAAAACCATATAATCATCACAATAATTTTCTTCATTGATTGAATTGGATCTCTTTCTTTTTTACTAATCCCCTTTTGTCATTTTCTATATATTTTCTTAATTAGGATTGTCCTATGGGTTGTTATATTGTATTACCAAATATTAAATTAATATCATTACACCATTCCATCATTTAAATTTTAGAAATTATATCAGACTGCAGGCAACATCAAGAAAAGAAAACAAAGGCTTAAGTTTTTTCTAAGGAAAGAGAAGAGAGGAAAAAAGTGCATAAAATCTGGGTTTTTTCTTTGTTCTTGTTGCTTGTGGAACTTTTCCTCATTAAAATAAAATGGCCCTACCCAATTGGATAGAAAATAAAAACCATAAAACTTTCTGTTCATGATTAATTTGCGCATCACTTCGACCACGGAATGTTATAAGATTACTCTCTAACGGATCACATCGTATGTGATTGTCTTTTAATAACTAATAAATGTAGACTAGAATATATTTATCGTTTAATTAAATAATTAAAATCAAAGTACTTTCTAGAATAATTTCTTATCAAAAACAGGATTTTTGTGTTTGTGATTTTGGTGACTATCTTGTTCACTCGTTTAATAATGTGCGTTTGGTTAAGTATGAATCCCTATATATGGGCAGAATTACAACATGTTTAGTGATACAATTGTGATGTTATATTGTTAAGCTTAAGCACACATAATAATAATCACAATAATAAAGGCATGCAGCCTATGGTTGAAATATATACCACTTTGAGCAATTTGGTACTTTGGTCGGTCACATGATGTGTTGGATTTTTCTCCCATTTGGAAGGTTAACTTCATCAATCAAAGCCCTAAAGATCAATTCTTGTCCATTAAGATTTTTTTTTTCTCTATAAATACGTCATTGAACGATATTTTTCTAAAAACGGTTAGAGATTCAAATCTACATATTTTATTTTTGTTGTAATGAAAAAATAGTTAAATTACAAATTCCGTTCTCCAACTTTCAAGCTTACGTTTAAAAAATTTCTAAATTAAAAAAGAAGTGGCTCCTAACGTGTTCTTGCAAATTTTATTTTAAAATTAAAAGTCTAAACTTTCAACTTTTTGTTAGTATTGGATTTTCTAACCCATTCGAATTTTTAAAAACTAATTAATTTGCCATATATAAAATTTAGTTTAATTGTAAATAATGCTCAAATATTTATAGTTCATTGTGTTATGAAAATTTTAAAAACATCAAACTAAGTCAATAATTTTTTGGATCTATATTAAATAATTTTAAAAAAAATTTAAAGATCAAATAAATACCGTTGAGGTAAATGAAAATTATCAAAGTAAAATTATTCTTCGTTAATATTCTCTCGACATGATATTATATTGGTCCAAATTTTTCCAATACCTTTTTAAGCTATCAAGTATGATGTAAACTTCAATCCATGTTCTCATCGATCACCATCATGTCTATAAATATATTTGAAGTCATCCATTATCCGATCCCTTTGCGAAAATGTTACTTAATGACGATTTTTCTTTTTAATATACTTAGAAAATTGAATTGTATTTCTAATAGATCCGATAAATTTTAGATTTCGTGTATAGTATAAGCCTATGAATTTTAAAGAGATCATCAAGAATGTAGCTATTAGAAGGGAAAAAAAAATTAAGAGACCTATTAAACATATGAGTAAGAACCAACTTTTACGATTCAAAACTAAATAATTAGTATATGCATAGAGTAGAGTAGACTATGAAGGATTAATAGACTTTTACTAAAAGATAAATTTCCCCTAAAAATGCGAGTTTCCAAAATTGATTGAAAATGACAATATAACTATTTCATAAAGGTGTTTCTTCAACACATGAAGAGTCAAGGGAGATAGCAATTGCATGACTTTGACTAACATCCAAAACTTCCAAATTCTATTAAAAGCAATTGAAAGAAGTAATCTATACCTACTCTATATTTGCTAATATCCTTTATAAATATCTAAATAATAATACAAATCATTGGGTTCAAACATAATTATAAGAGAGAGGAGGGGAGAAATAATTAGAGAAAATATTAAATATATTGTTTTTCCAACTCATCTTGCAAAGTCTACTTTGTTGGAATTGTTTGATTAGAAGAGGCCTTTTAATCCTATTTTTTAAGAAAAACTTAAAAAACTGAAATGGGTCGTATAGGGTCAGAGGTTCGATTCTTCTTCAAATTATATATAAAAAAACTCAAGAATTATGAGTCAATTCAAACCCTAATTTTAATCCATAAAAAATGATCTATAATCTTTATATTTATAGGAGGTTAAGTTAAAGTCGTTGTTTCCAAAACGAGCAAAGTCCAAATGATATAACGTTTGAATTATAACTTTAATGGTGAGAATTGATTTTTTTCTTTTCTCATTTTAATTATTAAACTAACGAATGTTTGCATCATCCTCCTTTAATAACTCGAATCCAAATTGTGTCAAATCATTGAGACTCAATTTGGGGAATAAAAAATATCTTTCTTTAATGGAGAATGTTAGACATGAAACATCGACAATAAAATATCTTGTTTTTTTCTTAAAAAAAGCATTTCTTTATGTTTTTGATATGTTCACAACCTATAATCTACATGTATTACATTTATAGTTGTTAAATATATCATAAAAAAGGTTTCTTTTATACTACTACGAGGGTAAAAGTTTAATAGAAAATCTTATATTCTCAATTTAAGAAGTCAGAAATGTGAATCTATCACTCAAATATAAAATCAAACTAAAAACAAAAAAGAAGACTTAATCATTCGAGTCAATGATAGAGCATACTTTGTTCTCTTTCAAAGTTGATCTTTTTACCATTATTCCCATATGAATGGAGTGAAATTTTTTCCATAGAATTTTGTCCACTTTAATATATGCAATGGACCCACCAAAGAAAAGAAAGCCCCTCAGACCATTGGTCTATCGAAGGCCATCACAAAAGATAAGGTTTGGCCAATAAAACCCAAATCCCATACTATTTTCTCTTATGAAAATAACCCATCACAAAGAAGCCAAAAAACAAAAATTTCAAACAACTATTTCTCAATTAAAACCTAAACAATAATATGATTTTCTTAAACATAATCATTTCCTATATATATATAACAACCAATTTAATTTCAACCATCTATCATCTTAAGTATTTTTTGCATATAGTTCATCGAATTACATTCTAGATTCTACTTAAAAGCTACGAAGCCTACAAAAGTTGAAGAGAATATAGAACAAAAAAGTAGCCCAAGAACAAGACCCCTCAAACACACAATTGCCTATATTATGGCTGTCACAATTGCTCTCAAAATGCTCTTCTCTTTAGTCCTCCCATCTACACGTGATGAAACAAGACAAAAGAATATCAAAATCCATACTCTCTAAATAGTTGAAAAAGAGTACTCTCTCTCTCTCTATATATATAATATATACACAGACACACACATATTTCTTGTTCATACTAACACACACCATGGCGGCGGAGATTGCAAAGGAGCCAATCCAGAGCAATCGGACGACCATCGTTGAAGATGGCGGTGAATTGACCGGGAAGAACGTGGGATGGAAGAGGCTTCAACCATGGACTAGGCAATTAACTGTTAGAGGCGTAACAGTGAGCGTCATTATTGGAAGTGTTTATAGTGTGATAGTGATGAAACTAAACCTCACCACCGGACTTGTCCCAAACCTCAATGTCTCTGCCGCTCTTCTTGCATTTGTTTTTGTTCGAACGTGGACTAAAGTACTGCAAAAAGCTGGGTTTGTAACTAAACCCTTCACTCGTCAAGAGAACACCATGATCCAAACTTGTGCTGTTGCTTGTTACAGTATTGCAGTTGGAGGTAAACTAAATCCCCAACTATATGTCAATGTTTAGCTATGTTTCTTTCTTTTTTTTTTTTTCCTTTTTTTTTTCTCTTTTCAAACATAAAGATAAAAGATATGTTTTCTGTTTTTTTTTTCTTGTTTTTTGTTTTAATTTCTGTATGCAAAAGAAGTGAATTGTTGTGTTTACTCTTGTTCTTTCATCTCTGAAAAAATTATTACTTTACTTTTTTATTTTAAATTGAGTTTTATCTAAATATTTAATAACAGTTGTACTTCAACTTTGTGATGGAAGACTTAATTAACAAGTGAACCCAAATAAGAAAAGTGTCAATTTCTTTTTAAATGCAGGTGGTTTTGCTTCATATTTACTGGGGATGAACAGAAAAACATATGAGTTATCGGGAATAAACACAGAAGGAAATTCTTCGTATAGTGTGAAAGAGCCAGGATTGGGGTGGATGACAGGATTTCTTTTTGTTGTTTGCTTTGTGGGTCTTTTTGTTTTGATTCCTCTTAGAAAGGTTCGTTTTCTTTCCCGTAGATTATACTTTAATGATTAATTCGGCCACCTTTTTTCCTATCTTAATTAGAATTTTATTTAACTTTCTCATAATTATATGTACTTTTAAATTTCATTTTAAGCATCATCAATTTATCCTACATATATCTTCATTAGAAAGGTTCGTTTTTCGTCTCTTGATTATAGTTTAATGATTAATTTGACAACTTTCTTCTTATCTTAGAATTTATTTAACTTTCTCATAAATATATGTACTTTTTAAATTTCATTTTAAGCATCAATTTATTCTATATATACCTTCGATTTCGTGGATTCTTTCTCGTAGATTATAATTAATTCAGCCGCACTTTCTTCCTATCTTAGAATTTCTTTAACTTTCTCATAAATATATGTACTTTTAAATTTCATTTTAAGCATCAATTTATCTTAAATTAGATAGTAATAAAGACATTAATTATTAGTTGCGCTCAACATCTATGAAATTCAATTCAATGTTGATCAACAGGTAAATACATATATATATATATATATATATATATGTTTTAACCTATTCAGTTTTACATGGTTATATAACACAAATAAAATCATATAGTTTGACCACCATTTGGTGCATATTGACTTCATAGTAATAGAAAACATTATTACTATTATTATATTCCATTCAGCCACTTTATATCTATATAATGAAATGGTTGTAACGTAGTGATTGGTGGTGGACAGGTTATGATAGTGGACCTTCAGTTGACATTTCCAAGTGGCTTGGCGACAGCAGTACTCATCAATGGCTTTCACACTCAGGGTGATGATATGGCAAAGTAGACTTTTCTAATCTCTTTATTCTTTTTCTTTATTTATTAATTAAATTTAAATACATATCCTACACATCTCTATACTTTCGATTTTGATTCCATCGTTTAGTTTTCTACTACTTTCATGTTTGTCACTATACTTTCCGCTTTAGATTTTTAAGAAAATGTATATACCAAACTAACTTAAAATTAAGAGTACAATTATTGAATATAGATTTTAATTTTCTAAATGTAATAAATAATTGAAAAATGTGACTGCAGAAAGCAAGTTAAAGGATTTATGAAGTACTTTTCATTTAGCTTCTTATGGGGTTTATTCAAATGGTTCTTTAAAGGCAAAGAGAAGTGTGGTTTCTCTGAGTTCCCCACCTTTGGACTTAAAGCTTGGAACCAAACGTAAGCTTCTCTTTCTTTTTCTCCCTTTCTTTCCTTTTATACTTCAAATTATTCTTTTTGTCTTTCATCCTATTATTCCAATTTTATTTCAATTTATTTATACAACTCTTACCCTATACCATTCTTGCAAATTAAATCGATATTACAATATTATTTTGATCCCTATACCTTCCTAAATTGTCTAATTTTATTTCCGTATTTTTAATAAATCTTCAACTTAATCTCTCAACAAAGTAAAATTGATTAATTGATAATTACATTTTTCATGAAAATTTTAAAAAATAAAACATAAGAATATGTTTTCAAAATCTATAGTAATAATTAGTTTTTTTTTTTTTTTTGCATAATGTTAGTATTCGGAACTAAATTTGAGATTTATTTAAAGTGTATGAACTAACCAAATTGATACTTTATTTTTTTTCCATTATTTTGTTATTTGTAATTAAAGTTCTAAAAAACTAAGTTAAAAATAATTGGTAATTTTTTTAAATAGTAAGACGGTTAGAAATATTTGTAATCATGTTGACTCATTTTCTTATATCAGAAAATGTCCCTTAAAAGAAAATGATTCTAAAAATAAAATTTTTCATATTAGTTAATTTTTGGAATTTTGTTTTTGATAAGTGAAACTGATGAAAATTTGGCAGATTCTTCTTCGATTTTGACTCGACTTTTGTGGGAGCAGGGATGATTTGTTCCCACTTAGTGAATTTGTCTTTACTTCTTGGAGCCATCTTATCTTATGGCTTAATGTGGCCTCTTCTTGATCGACTCAAAGGTCGATGGTACCCTGAAAGCTTAGAAGAAAGCGACATGAAGAGTTTATATGGATACAAGGTTACTTAATTATCTTACTCTCTCGATTTTGAAACTACTTTTTTTAGTCGATATGGAATGATATTTTAAGTGGCGTTTAACTACAAGAACGTCGTCGTTCCAAATAGACCATTCATGTAGTATCAAAATATTTTATATATCTTGGTTTTTGGTGTCAACTTTTCAGGTTTTTTTATCTGTTGCTCTAATTCTAGGAGATGGACTTTACAACTTTGTCAAGATTCTTGGTTCTACAATCTTAAATGTACGCAATAGAGTCAAGAAAGCAAAAGCAGGTTCTTCTACAATATATTACTTTTATTCAAGTTAAAACTCGTTACTGAACTACTTTTTAGTTCTAACGACTTATATTCCAATAGGTTTAGATGACAATGAGAAAACAGAGATTGATGAAAAGAAAGACGAAATGTTCTTAAGAGAAAGCATCCCATTATGGGTGGGACTCATCGGTTACACAACCTTGGCTACAATTTCCACCATTGTTATCCCACAAATGTTCCCTCAACTCAAATGGTATTTTGTCATCACTGCCTACATCCTCGCCCCCGCCCTTGCCTTCTGCAATGCTTACGGGGCCGGTCTCACCGACATCAACATGGCCTACAACTACGGCAAGGTTGCCCTCTTTCTCTTAGCTGCCCTCAGCCCAAAACACGACGCCCTCATCGCAGGTCTTGCCGGTTGTGGTCTCATAAAGTCCGTCGTCTCAGTCGCATGCATTCTCATGCAAGATTTCAAAACAGCCCACTTGACCTCCACTTCCCCTAGAGCAATGTTTGTTAGCCAAATGATCGGCACAGCAGTTGGGTGCGTCACAGCGCCACTAAGCTTCTTCTTATTCTACAAGGCATTCGACGTGGGAAATCCCGAAGGGGAGTTCAAGGCGCCATACGCTTTGATATATAGGAACATGGCGATTCTTGGAGTTGAGGGAGTCTCGGCTTTACCGAAGCATTGCTTGCAGATATGTTACGGGTTTTTCGGGTTCGCAATTGGGGTGAATTTAGTGAAGGACTTTGGAGGTAGGAGGATAGGGAAATTGATGCCATTGCCAATGGTAATGGCAGTGCCATTTTTGGTTGGGGGGTATTTTGCTATTGATATGTGTTTTGGGAGTTTGATTGTGTTTGTTTGGGGGAAAATGAATAGGGAGAAGGCTGAGATGATGCTGCCGGCGGTGGCATCTGGCTTGATTTGTGGGGAAGGTCTTTGGACTTTACCAGCTTCTGTTCTTGCTCTTGCTAAGATTAATCCTCCCATTTGTATGAAGTTTGTGCCTTCATAGCTTCAAATTAAGCTCTAGGTTTTAAATTTATGTCAATTAGCTACACAATTGTTGTCTAAATTTGTAAGGTTTTGTAATTCTAAGCATGTATGGTCACATTCTAGAGTTGTTACTTTGTTCTTGTTTAAAATTTGGTTGATACGCGGTCGTTTAAAATTAAGTTTGGTAACTATTTCATCTTTTATTTTTATTAATTTATGAAAATTAAGTTTGTATTTTCTCCGTTTCTTACAAGTGAGATTTGCATTTTTTAGAGTAGTAGTGAGCATGTCAAATGTCAATGTTTTATTAAAAATTTAAAATATACTCTCTTTAACAAAAAATTAAGAGATAATATTTATTTCTTTTTATATTTATAACCTAATTTTATTTTTATAAAATTGTTTAGAGTTAAAAAAATATCATAGAAATTGTGCTAATAAATAATTTTTTTAATAGATATATTAGGTATTGTAATATAAAATCAAATATTTTTAATGATATTTTCAAATATGTATATTATATTTTTTATTATGGTCTTATTAAAGTATATTTTTTCATAAATTTTTTCTATTATATCAATAAATTTTTAAATGGAATTTTTTTTTGTTGGAAGTATGTGTGTTTTTTTTTTACATATTATTAATATCTTTTTTTTTTAAAGACAACCCATATTATATAATAAAAATAAATCCTAGAATCACCCCTTCATCTTCACGTGATAAAATAGGGGCAAGGACAATCTCCAAATCAAACCGCTATAAGTAGTCAAAATGTAGTAGTAATTAATTGATATCGTCATTACAAAAATATTTTGCTCACTATTTGTCAAATAAAAAATTTTAAATAAGTTATTCTTAATATTACTTTAATGATTATTGTGTATACTTACCTTAATCAACAATACTCCAATACGAAAATCTCTATTAATTTTGCTAGCTAGTGACTTTTGGTGTCTCATTCCTCTATTTTGGTTTTTGACTCAATGGATTTGCTTGTACGTGACTTGATGCTTCAATGGTGTGACCTCAAACATTCTCATATTTCTACGTTGTTGCCCGTCATCGCAAGTTTGAGAGGATTTTATATTTTTCAATTAACATAATGTGTTTTATATAGTGAATTAAATTTGAAGAATTAAATTTTCTTTATTTATTATTGGTGTGAATTGCCTAATTAATGTAGTTAGTTGATGGTTTTGTAAAGATAAAAAAAAATTAATTAAAATTATTTTCTAAAAGAATGAATGAAAATCGGGAAGCTAAATAAGATTTTTTAGAATTAAAAACAATAAAGTGTAATTATTATCTAATTAATGTATTTAGTGGTAATTTGTTTTAAATGTAATTAATATTTAGTTATTAATTGTATTAATTTAACAAGTCATGTGGCTTTACAATTTTTTTTTTAATTTTTTTTAACAAGTTTTGAAATTGAAAAAATTAATACTAATGTTATAGTTAAATTTACTAAAATGAAAAAAGGCAAAGTAGAAAATTGGAGATGAAAAAAGTGTTTATAGGCTTAATCTAAAACTATAAAAAAATATGATCATAAACCAAAATACATTATTATATAAAATCTAAAATCAAATCTCAACCATTAAAAATGTCTTTTTTTTTTTAAAAAAAAAGAAAGATAAGATATTTCACAAACTCATTACTATATGAAATGAAACTATGTGGCAAACGTAGGCCTTTGAAAATATCGAACTACTTTTTTATAATGATAACTCAACTTAATTTCGACATAAAATTTCCTTTTTTAGCTAAACATTATTATTATTATTATTATTTGTTCATCATCTTATTTGTTAATTAAAATCAAGAAAACAAAATATCAAAATGCTAACCAATGTGTGTACGAAGATTTTTTATATTCTTCCTTCTCATTTTGTTTTTATTATAAACTATATATTGGTGAAGTAATTAGGTTAACATTCTTACCTAAATAATTAAAAAACACACCACTTTATTTAGTTGAACAAACTCAAGAATCAAAAATAAAAAAAGAAACCATTTTAGCTTATCAACCTCCACCCACCCAACCTCACACTTTCATAGACACAATATTTAACCCCAAAGGAAATACAAAACCTATCATCATACAAATACAAAGAAAAACAAAGCAAAAGAGAAAAACTTAAAAAGGGCAAAACCCTTATCCTAAATTACTCTCAATCTTCATCAATGGCCACAGTGATTCCTCGACAAGATGAGCGAGCAGGAGCAGAGATCGTATACGGACACGAAGAATGCTACCGTAAATCGGTGGAGCTTTTGAAGGATCTTGGTTTCCCGAGCGGTGTATTGCCATTGCAAGAGCTTGAGGAGTGTGGGATGGTGAGGGAGACTGGGTTCATTTGGATGAAACAAAAGAAACCCTACGAACACTTTTTCGAGAAAACGAACTCGCGGGTCGCGTATGCGACGGAGGTGACGGCGTACGTTGAGAAGTTCAAGATGAAAAAGATGACGGGTGTGAAGAGTAGGCAGCTTCTTTTGTGGGTTCCAATTGGGGAGATGAGTATTGAGGATCCAAGTAAGAAGAAGATTTGTTTTAAAACTAATATGGGGATTGGGAAATCGTTTCCTATTACTGCGTTTATAGTGGATGAAGAGAAGAAAAGGTATTTGGAGAAGCTTGAGGAATGAGGGTTTTTCTTCTTCTTCTTCTTCTTCTTCTTCTTCTTCTTCTTCTTTTTGTTTATGAATCGTTGGATTTGAATAATCAATAATTTTTAATTTAAGTTTGTATTTGGAGTTAATTGGTTCTTAATTTCAGTGCACAATGATTATTTATTGGTGTTTGATTATGTTTGATTTGCACCCTTTTTTAGCGTTGTGATTTAATTTTGGAATTTTCAAGGCATTTCCATTGGGTTCATGTTAGATTTGAGCTAGATTTTGGGTAATAAGAGTTTAGTTAATTTAATTTCTCATATTTTCGTTTTTGTTTCCTCTTATATTTTACAAATATAAAACAAGGAAATATGTTCCAATTAACTATTGAGCTATATATACTAACGTTAGTTAGACTCGTCTTTTCAAAATTAAGTCAATGGATACTACTTTTACTTCTAAATTTTATCTTTTGTTATCTACTTTTTTCCAATGGTTTAAAAAATCAAACTAAAATTTGAAGACTAAAAAATTAATTTTTAAACTTTATTTTTGTAATTTGTTTAATAACTCAATCATTGTACTTAAAAAATGATACAAATCAAGGTAAAAAATATTAGGAAATAGATTTAATTTTTGAACATAGAAAACAAAAATGAAATAATTATCAAATTGTTTCTTAGCGTTTGGTCTTTTATTCTTTATTTTAAAAAATTAAGTTAAAAAAACAACGTACTAGTATTTTTTTGGAATGATCTAAGCCAAGTTTTGTTAAAAAGAACTTTAAAAAAGAAATAATTTTAAATTATTTATACTTTTTTTTGAAGTAAAATATTGGGTAGTTAAGAAAAAAAAAAAGAATTTGTATGATAGCAACCATTTTATAAAGAGTTATCGTTTAAATTAATCTTTAATTATTTTTTTTAACAACCTAAGTTTTTTAATTCAAAATGACTTTTTTTAAAAAAAATTACTCACCTAAACACACTACTTTGAAACTCATTTAGAATTCATATTAAGCATGTATTTAATTACTTATGGTTATTTACGATAATATGTTTAGAAAAGTTGATCCCTATACAAACTGTCTAACCGTATGGGTATTATTCTATTATGCAATTTTTTTTAGTAGTTTCTTTCGTTTAATTCTTATGTCGATTCTCTCCTCTTTTACGTTTCCATATGATTTGTTTTGCGATTTCTTAACACCCTACCTAATACAACTAAAATCATATGTAGAGCTCCTCATGTTTGAACATTTTGTTTGCATTTTTAACGTGGGATTTAACAAACAGACAGTAGAGTACTTGTGTGGTAGAATGATCCATTGGAAAACCGTGTCGGCCAATTATCAACCTTTTACTTTCTTACACGAAATACATATGGATGTGAGATAATTTGATAGATTTTGCGTGGAAGTTCAATAGAACAATGTAATTTAATCGTAAGAAAACAAAAATGTAATCTTTTGAAATTTTTAGTAACTTTAAAATATATTTTTCTAGAAGAAAAAGAAAAAAAATCCAACCAATATCAATCAACGGTCGATGACATCTCTGATCGGAACTTGGGCACCACACCGGCGGGGCCCTCCTCCGATCAGACTGCTATGCAAATTCAAGATGATGACATGTTCATGACTCTTAATAATAATCACAGCCGTTCCTCACCCATCTCCAATATTCCGATTCCTTCTCATTCCCCACCAATGGCGAGAGCCTTCTTAGGCTCCACGTCTTCCTCTTCCCCACTAATCGCTTTACGCATCTCTTCCTTCACCCCATCATTTTTCTTAACCAATCAACGCCCCCGCTCCCTTCGTCCCACCACCGGGTCCGTCGTCGCTATGGCGGAGGTTCCGTCGGAGAAGCGCATTAAGCCCCACCCATCTCTCGAGGTCATCGGTGGAGGCTGCGATCAGTTCCTCCCAGCTTTTAAGGACTTGGATCTCCCCTATAAGCCTTTCCCTGTAATTGGGTCGAATCGCCATTTGGAGACCATTTTTGCTTCCTTTTTTAGGACTTGTCCCAGTGTTAACCTCCACCGGGAGTGTCTCCGTGCGGCAGATAATGGGACCGTTGCTCTCGATTGGGTCACCGGTGACGATCTCCGTTTGCCTCTTGATTCTCCTGTTCTTATTCTTCTGGTCTGTGCTTAATGATTCTTGGTTTTTTGAAGAATTTATGGATTAGATAGAAATGGCAAAGATATTCCTATACCAAAATTATATGAATCGATTTGGGCATCCTTGAAAAGAAACGCTTTTACATACCCAATTCGTTAATCCATTTAATCCTAATTGTAATTACTCTATGGTCTATAGCTCTTGTGTTGCTCTTTTTTCCTTTTTTTTTTTTTTTCCTTTTTTGTGTGTGTTTATTGTTTCGCGTCTCCCATTTTCGGGGCCTTAATTCTTCCTCTCTTTAGTAAAACCTCCTAAGGAAGTGCAAGTTCTTTGCTTGGAAACCTTTACATGGTAGAATGTGGCATTCTTCTTAAATTCTATGGCTAAAGTCTGCCCTGCTTACCACCTACCTAGTATTTAATATCTTGTGCATTTCTTGACACCCAATTATTTTAGAGACAATTATCTTGTGAGGTTAGTCGAGGTGTACATCTAGTTTGGACACACACGGTTAGAAAAAAGAAAGTAGTGTGTCCTTTGTGGTGCTTGATAGGTACTACTGCTCTATAGTGGGGAAGACTCTACAAACTCTCCCTTTTCAGGTAAAGGAAGCGTAGGAGGTTGTGAGATTTAATCGTCTTTATGGGTGTTTGGATAGATCATTGTTTAACTGTCAGCTTGTAGTAGTTAGTTTGGAGGTTAGGCGTGGTTTATGGAGAAATCAGTGCTGATTCTGGGAGAGAAATATTTCTCTTGAAAGGCTATTGATTTTCTAATTTTACCTTTGATATTGCGATATAGTTTTACTGTCGATTTATTGTAACTAGGATCGTTATAGTTCCTTGATTCATATCAAAAGATTTCATATTTTTTTTCTTGAACTTCTGCAGCCTGGTTTAACAGGAGGGAGTCAGGATTCATATGTAAGACACATGTTGATTAGAGCTAGAGATCGTGGGTGGAGGGTTGTGGTTTTCAACAGCCGTGGATGTGGGAACAGCCCTGTTACCACTCCTCAGGTATCCATTTTCTGTTCTTTATGTTGTATTCAGCATCATATTGCTTTGACATCAGATGATTTTTCTTCTTTTCAATATTCGGAATTGACATTCTTGTTTATGATTCACTTTACAACACTGATATATGCAGTTCTATTCGGCTTCATTTTTAGGAGATATGCGTGAAGTAGTTGCGCATGTTACTAAAAGATATCCCAAGGCTAATGTGTATGCTGTTGGCTGGTCACTTGGTGGTAACATTCTTGTTAATTATTTGGGACAGGTAAAAGTAAAACAATACATATCAGTCCCCATCACTCTTTACTCTACTTATTGGTTGCCATTTTGTTTAAACCTCCCGAGTCTCATGGAATGAGGGAAATTGGGGTATTTAATTCAAATTTGTGAGGAAAAGTCATCTTTATCTCTTACATATCACTCCGACATCTTCATTGCAGGATTCCCTGACCTGTCCATTGTCTGGTGCTGTGTCTTTATGTAATCCATTCGATTTAATAGTTGCAGATGAGGACTTTCGCAAGGGCTTCAACAACGTCTATGATAAATCTCTGGCTAGAGCGTTACGTAAAATTTTCAACAAGTAATTCTCTTAGCTGAATACGTTTTGTTTTGTTATTGAGTCATAATCTGAAACTGAAACATTGGTCGTTCCTTAGATTGTAAAATGTATCATCTCACTAGATTAATTCCCCTGAGATTGCAGGCATGCTGCTCTCTTCACTGATATGCCTAGTGAATTCAATATACGCTTGGCTGCCAAAGCTAGAACTGTTAGAGACTATGATGATGCCTTAACACGCGGTATACTTTCTCTTAATTTTTGTTATTTTCATTCGAAAAACATTACCATACATTCCATTTCTTCTCCTCAACCTTTGTTTTTACTTTATCTTATTGTGTTTTTTTTTCTTTGAACAACTTTCAGTTTCATTTGGTTTCAACACTGTGGATGAATACTACTCAAAGTCTAGCAGTTCAAAGTTCATAAAAGATGTCAAAATTCCTTTGCTTTGTATCCAGGTACCATTTTTGTTTTTTCAAATGTTGTCTTGTCTAATTGTTCTTTTAGAACTCAAAATTGCTGTCAAATCTCTTTTAAGTTATTACCTGTGAGGGAAATAATATATTGTATTTACTATTTTGAAACAGTTTCCAAACAACTCTTAAACTATCTTTTCTCCATTAACTTCTTGTTAATTGATTTGGGAAGTTACAGAATGTCTAGGGAAATTGTAGCTAAGAACACTGTTCTCTCGCAGATATTTTTAGGCATTCTGTTCTTGTAATGTTAAGGGGCATTTAATTTGGTTTTCAGGCAGCAAATGATCCAATTGCTCCAAACAGAGGAATCCCCCGAGAAGATATTAAGGTTTCACACATGTTTATCTTCAAGTTTTCTGAGTTATCTGTTAAAAATCTAGTGAAAAGTTTAGTGCCATTTCATAACCATTTGATTTTTCATCTTTGGAAATTAGGCTTATAAACACTACTTCGATATATTGGTTTATTTGTCTTGTTATCTACTTTTTGAAAAATGTTTCTAAGTTCATGATCAAGTGGAACCATACTTTCTTTTTTTTTTTTTTTTAGTTTTGCTTTTGTTTTTAGAATTTGACTAAAGATTCAAATGCGATTTCACGTTCGGACTTCAAGTGTTTAATGCACCATTCTTGTGATTAGTGAACATATTTTTCAAACGATGACTGTTGTTGCAGGAAAATCCAAACTGTATGTTAATAGTAACACCGAGAGGTGGGCATCTAGGGTGGGTTGCAGGGCCCGGCGCTCCCCTTGGTTTTCCATGGACCGATCCTTTCGTGATCGATTTCCTCATGTATTTAGAAAACCAAAAATCCAAAGCCTCAGCTTCTTCTACAGATTTAACAACGGCAGAGGTAATGACATAGCCATTGATGGTGATGATATCTACGAGCACGAGTAGAAACATCGAAGATAGTCGTTCGCTATCCCTAGCTAGTAGTTGATTATTTGTGAGATGATTAAAACATAATGTCATGTATATAGTTTATTTAAAAGTGTCAAATGCAGGTCTCAATCTTAATCAAAGTTATTTGTTTCTGTATTTCTTTATGGACCCTTTTAGGTACTTTATCTTGGGAATATTTTTTTTATAATATTTATAGAGATCGTTATTTTGATTGTTCTTTGTAATGTATGTGATTTTCTTCCCATGAATTTTTATGATATTGGTGGGCTGATTGAAAATTATGAACTAATGCAATAGTCTCTCTTTACATTTTATTAGAAAAATAAATCTGCTTCAACTTTAGAAAAGAAAAGAGTTGGAAAATAAATATTATTTATCACTCTATTAAGTTTTTGATAAATTTTGGTATAAAATAAAAGTTAGCTTTGCATTTTCATTTTAGTTTATATACACTTTTATTTGTTTAAATTTAATGAATTCTATTTTTTCGAAAATAAATTAACTCATAAACTAAATTTAAGATTCTTTAAAGGTACCAAAAACAAAACTATAAATTTGAGTAATTGAATAATTGAAAGTAGAAGCAATAAAATAAAACAAAATCTAATGTGAAAAGAGCAAAATAATATTGTTTAGTTTTATTTCAAATACCAATCACCATTTGTTCATAGTTTATTGTACGAATGTTCCATGTTCATATTTGAAGCTTCTAAAATATTGAAAGAAAAAAAAAACTAACTCATGGTTTTGAAGAATAATTGGATTTATTCTAATATTGTTGTTTAAATCGTGACAAAAACGACATCGTTTTGTTTTTTCTTTTATCTTTTTCAACTCATGAGTTTTCGTTTGATACTTTTTTTTTAAATATAGTTTGATTAATATTTATTTCTTATTACATGTTTTTAATGTTTTATAAATATATATAAAAACAGTTTAAATATTTGATAGTTTATGAAATATTCTACTCGATAGTTATGAAATATTCTATCTATTTCCGCTTAATTGATCAAATCGTTCAATGATTTTACGATCTTATTTGACGTGTCATAAGTTTTGAGCAATTCATAGGTGTAATGACTATTTTGGAATTAATTTAGGTAAATATGAAGTCCTTAGACATCAACCGAGGCAAACTGAGGCAATTGAATGGCTAAAAAAGCCTTTTGGATTCTACCTTATAGCATTGTGTCGTCGTAGGTTGCGGTGTAAAGCAGACTAGCAAGATAATTTTGCAGAAGTGGTCCAACATCATAGTGCCAGAAATCTAGTAAACAGGGACATACGTGTCAAGCACTGGCAGCAGCACAACGCCCCGATGCCCCGACATTATTATATATATTTCATTCTATCACCAGTCGTAACGTAACTCGATTTCTAGCTGTCTTCCACTTGTTTTCTCCGGACTTTCTAAGTTCTTTCATGGTGTTTTTTTTTTTTTTTTTTAAATTCATAATATTATATTTCTAAAAAGAATCATAATAATTAAACTAAGTTAGAGTATTTTCACGTTTTTATTTGGTTAAATGTTTTATTATTTTAAAGGAAATTATGTTCACATTATTGAAAATCATTCACACATGAAAAAGATAGCAACGAATTGAATATTATCCATTTCGGCCGTCTTCGTTATTATTATATTAATTTGTGTCAATTGTCCAAATCATATACACAAACACTATTCTTTTTATGTTAATAACATTTTGAAAGCCATCATTTTCAAATAAACCAAAATTAATCAAAAATATCTACAAATACTTTCGTAAATTTTGTCATTTACGATAATCTTCGTGTTTTTATTACTATTAAAATTAAAATTGTAATTTTACTTAAAAAAATATTCAAAATGCACATCTTGAAATATAAAAGTTGATGCTAAAAACGAAAAAAAATAAAGGATCAAATTGATACAAAAATTATAATATTTTAAAATTTAGGAACAAACTTTGAGGTTTTGTCTTTGAAAAAGAATTAATATTTAATTTTGCAATCAAATTATTTAGCAATTGAAAGAGTCATATTAATTAGGAAATTAGGAATCCGAGCATTGAGAGTAAAAATAAAACGAAATAAAAGAGAGACTATGAATTTAAGATTAAAAAAAAAAACCATAAAAATTACGAATTTAATAAAGTTTTCAAAGTGGACTTTGCAAATATTCAACTATTCTTTTCACCAAACATATGTTTGTCTTATCAACCCTTTTATGTAATTATATTGAGATTACCTTTTCCTTTATTCATGATTTCTTATGTTATCTAATATTAAAAAAAACAAACAAACAAAAAAAACTTTAATACTTTTTAAAGTTTTATTTTTCTTTTTTAAATTTGACCAAGCATTCAAAGTTTGGTTGAGAGTTGATGATTATTATATAGTTCTAGATTATTGTAATTAAGTTATAATAGTTTGTGTTTAGAGTATAGATTGTTTTAGTATGAATTATAATAGTATACGTTTGAGAAGTAACTATTATCCGGTGTAGCAATAATACAAAAACGATTAATGTACAAAAGTAGTAAAACCAATTGTAGTAAATTGGAGTTTTGAGAATATGTTAACTGTACCTAATTGGTGACTACGAAATAGTATATTTACTGTAACAATGTTGATTATTATGATTTTAGGATAGTCCTTAAACGCATATGAAGTTAGTTTAATTCGAAATGGTATTGTTTCGAGGCTTGAAATGAAAACAACAAATATCGAAACGACAATGTTTTAACTGCCAAAGCTAGCTTTTGTTTATAATTTTCTAAACGATATTGTTTTGTATAAACCTAAGATGATGATTAGGTGCAAAAAAAGGCATGCGATGAGAATGAGGAAACGACATTAAATCCGCAATCATTAATACTCCTCTTTTTTTTTTTTAACAAATTTACTTAAATTCCAAAAATAAAGTGCATTTAATTTTCTAAGAAAAGTCGCATTCCCTCAATATTTACAAAAATGTTAACCGTTATCGTAATGAGTTGAAATGCACTATGGTACTCTTTATCTTTCTTTAAGTACAAAGGTTAAATTCTTACCTAAATTATTTCAAATCCGAAAAATTTTCAGAGTACTTATCGAATAAAAATTTAAGTAAGTTGAAGTTACAATGAATTGGGACTCGTCTTAAAATAAAAAATATTGAATATATATATATATATATATATCTATATATTATTATTATTATTATTATTATTATTATATGATAGTTGCCAAAAGAGTACTGCCCATCTCACATGCTACTAGAGACCTATTGTGAAACCTAATATATGCATACATTTGATATATATATATATATATTTCTTAGTAATAAATTGTAAGTTGTGTTCTTCTACATTCATATTATAAATATTTTGCATGTGGATCTCATTGTACTCTTGTATAAAATAAATGGTATTTGATAACTTATAAACGATTACTTAACTATGTTCTTTTTTTAATATAATAATTATCTAAATCTTTTGTTTTTATTTTTATTTGAAGAAATTTGGGAGTTATCTATTAAATTTGGGATAAACTATTACAAGGTATGGTGGGTTATCGTTCTTCAAGTTTAATAAATTTATTTATTTGTTTGAAAAAAAAATATTTTTAGTTTCCTATATTCGATTTCGGTTAAATTACAAGTTTGTTTTAATGTCTAAAATACTTATGGATTTTAAAAAAAAAAAAAAGAAAAAAGAAGTTAACTAAGATCTACCAAACATGAATCATGTTTACAAAAACCATAAATTTTCAATTTTAATTGAAACTTTTAGTACCTCCAAGAAATGAATTCAGGAAAGGATTTATTATATACAAATTTTAACTCAACTCTTCTACACTCTCTTCAAAACAAGAAAAAAAAAATAAAAAGAAGAGAAATTATCATGTAAAATGCAAAACTTTTGAAAGTATTTATAAATATCTAAATTAAAGATTTAGAAAAGTGAACCAAAATATTTTCAAAATATAATATAAATATTCATGAATTAGTAATATTTTGTTTCTAATAACTTTTTTAACTTTTGATTTCGTCTTTCATTAGATTGGTCGTCGTCGTTCAAAAATAAAAGGATTGTTTTTTAATATAGCAAAGTGAACCAAAATATTTAAGAAACATAAAAAAAATAAATATGTCATAACACAAAATGAAATTTTTAATTAGAATTTTTTTATTAGTCACACTATCAAAAATTCTCTCGTAGAAACAAGTATTAATCTAAATAACCATTAGATTCATCGAAATATTGGCATATATAACATATTATTTTAAAATTTACAAATATAATAAAATTTGTTAAAGCCTATTAACAATAGAAGTCTATTAATGAAAAATCATATTACAAATATTTATAACCGTGACTTCGGACTACAAGAATTTATTTCTAGAATGTGATTCTAATTAGTTTGTTATGTTTAATTAATTTGGTATTCATTGCATTGGATTAATTACACTAAATATTTGGGTTAGAGATATTGGTTATTTAATACATAGATATTTATACTTAGATATTTATACGTAGATATTTTAATCTTCAAATCATTAGTATTATTATTATTTTTAGAAAAATATTTTTCATCAATATATATCAAACATTTATCATTATATTTCTACATTTTTACGACTTCCATACTAACATGAGAAATAAATCGAGCAACATTTTTATTTTTAATAAATAAACAATAAAAAATCATTAATATAAATATAAATTATAGGAATAATAAAAATGTTAACTTGTAAATGTTTATTTATTAATTCAAATATATATATATTTTATTGTTTATAATTGATTGAAAAACATTCACATATATCAACATTTATCCACATTTATTTTGACAATTTCCTAAATGTGAGACTTTACCGATTTTGTTAACCTCAACGATTTAAACTTTGATTATCGTTTTATACAAATTTATATATAAATACTGATTGACTATAAATTAACTCATAAAACGTAATAAAATATAGCTTAATTAAGATAAAGAGTATACGATAGCAACACCATGAGATTTGGATTTAATTATTTAATTGGATGCATATTAGAAGTTAACAAATTAATCCTTCTTTAGATAAAACCCTAGTGGAAGAATATAAATCTCATGGTGTTGGTATAAGAGAAATGAATGGCATCAAGATGGAATCATTGTCCATATAGTCAATATGTAGCAGAATTATTAATTAAGAGAGAGACTTTCCCTAACAACCATTTTCTTTGCACTTTAACTATTCAATTAATCGAATTAATTAAACATCTTAGCTAGACTTGCTTATCAAATTATCAAAGTCATCAACACTATAATCTCTCCTATCTCCTTATAAATACCCCTGCAAACCTTATCCTTCAAACACACTCATCTCTCATTCTCAAATTTTCATTCTTTCGCGTCCATTGCGTTTATAGTTCATTTGTAATTAAGATATCTATTCCTTCATTAACAATGATAACTGATCAAGTAAAAGCTCACGACACTTCTCTCCCATGCAAGAACAACAACTTCAGTTACGATACGAAACCGACCTCCATCACGAGGCTAACATCATGGCCAATGGGTAAGGTAGATCCAGCGGCCGCTCTGGCAATGGCCCGCCCCGAGTTTGGAGAGCATGGTGGTGTGAACTTGTCGATCGAAAACTCGATAACATTCACGGTGATGGAGGCGGAAACGATGCGTAGGATGTTTGAAGGGGAGTTGGGGCCCGAGCGGGATTTCTTCATCTACAGCCGCCACTTCAACCCGACTGTCATGGCCCTCAGCCGGCAAATGGCAGCATTGGAAGGGACCGAAGCAGCGTATTGTACGTCGAGTGGGATGGCCGCTGTTTCATCTGTTTTGCTGCAGCTTGTGAGCTCCGGCGGGCATATCGTGGCGTCGAGGACGCTCTATGGCGGCACTCATGCGTTGCTGTCGCATTTTCTGCCGAGGGTAAGCAAGATAACAACGACTTTTGTGGACGTGAGGAACCATGAAATGGTTAGAGATGCCATGGTAGAGGGAAAAACGAAGGTATATTAACTAACACCAACTAAAAATTTTAGGTTTATATATGTTTCCTTGATTGAATGATGAATTTGGTTTTTACACTGTCATTTTCTTGGGGAGAAATTTTACCCTATCAATTTGATTTTTAAAATGATTCAAATTAAATTAATTTGATTTTAGTTTTGGTTTGAATTATTTCCCTATTGGTTAACTTTTAAAATGTCCCAAACCTTTAAAAGCACAAAAAGACTAAACTATATTCCATTTGGAATATTTCTAGTTTAGTTTATAGGGACTAAATTGCAGGTTTGATCTAATCTTATTGTTCGTGCTTTCCTTAATT
This sequence comes from Cucumis melo, assembly GCF_025177605.1. Classification (NCBI taxonomy): domain Eukaryota; kingdom Viridiplantae; phylum Streptophyta; class Magnoliopsida; order Cucurbitales; family Cucurbitaceae; genus Cucumis; species Cucumis melo. The sequence continues at coordinate 24,257,095 of NC_066865.1, forward strand.
CTGATCGTGCATGAAAATTAACACAAAATGATTGATTATCAAACATTAATAAGAAAAAACTTAATTATTTTATGTGCGTTTGAATCCGAGTGCTTCCTTTAGATAACAAGTTAAACCAATTATTCAAAATTAATTTAGGTTTATAGGTTACAAAGAAATTAAATATTTTACCCTTTTGTTGAACCTATAGGTATTGTATTTTGAGACGGTGGCAAACCCGACGCTTACGGTGGCAAACATCCCCGAGCTCAGTCGGATGGCACACGAGAAGGGGGTGACTGTGGTAGTCGATAATACGTTCTCCCCCATGATCATCTCACCGGCAAGGCTCGGTGCTGACGTTGTCGTCCATAGCTGCTCAAAGTTTATCAGCGGTGGTGCAGATATTATTGCAGGTATGATTAGTCAATTTCTTTCTGATTTAGATAATTTTATTAGGTTTTACAAATTGTTTATGATATTAGTGGGTAATTTTACAAATTTGAATCTAATTACTTTATTTGCAACTATCCTATTTACAAAAACACTAATCATACTTAAGCCCATTATTTAATAAAAGCTCAACATCTAAACAAATTCTAAAAGTCTAGTGTATGTTTTATATATCATATATTCACTCTTGTCTATTTAATTATATGTAAGCTAATATTAAAGAATTTAGTCCCTTATCTAATGTAAACATGATTTTAATTTGATAGTTGTTAATTATAAGCTTAAAAAATTGGCTAATATATTGTTTAATGAATAATGGTTATGTTCTATTTTGACATGTAATTGGATGAGGTTTTGGTGAGTCGTCATTACATAGCGTCATGTTTTTAAAATAGATAATGTAATTGAAAAAAGTATATAATTAATAATGAACTCCAATTTTTCTTTTTAATTCTTTTTCCAAAATAGCTTTACATAAAATAAAAAAAATGAAAAAGAGAATATTTTTTATGGTGGAAGGAATATGCATGCGTTGACCAATTGAGTTAAGTTATGTGTACTATAAAAATGAATATGAACTTATGAACAAAAAAAATCCATTTAATTAATTTTTAGTGTATAGAAAAGAATGATAAAATGTGTCACTTGATCTGTTACGAGAGGATGGAGTGATTTATCGTTTTTTAACTTTTTATTTTAGGCGCTGTTTGTGGGTCAAAAGATTTGGTGAATTCTATGATGGACCTTCACCAAGGCACATTGATGCTTCTGGGGCCAACAATGAATGCTAAAGTTGCATCTGAACTCTCTCAAAGAATCCCCCATTTAGGCCTTCGAATGAAGGAGCACTCTAACAGAGCTTTAGTTTTCGCTCAAAGGATGAAGAATCTCGGCCTCAAAGTCATATACCCTGGCCTCAACGATCACCCTGACCACCAACTTCTAGGCTCCATAGCCAACAAAGACTACGGCTATGGTGGAGTTTTGTGCATCGACATGGGGACGGAGGAGAGAGCCAACAGACTCATGAATCTCCTTCAAAACCATACACATTTTGGTCTCATGGCCGTTAGCTTGGGCTTCTTCGAGACCCTCATGTCATGTTCAGGTAGTAGCACAAGTAGTGAGTTAAACGGGGAGGAGAAGGAATTGGCTGGCATTTCTCCTGGATTGATTAGGATGTCTGTTGGATATGTTGGAACTCTGGAGCAGAAGTGGAGCCAATTGGAGAAGGCACTGTTGAAGATGAAGGATGTAGTTTAATGTTTAAGGTTTTAATTAAGTGTCTTAGGAAAGAATAAACATATATCTTCCAAAAGGGTGTGTGTTTTAGAAGGGGGTTATTAATTAATTAAAGATTGAGATCTTATATGTGTAGTGAGTTATAAAGAGAGAATTGCACATATATACACTTAGGTGTGTATATTTGTATTTATTTTATGTATTGGGGTTAAGGGGTCAAGTTTATGTGGCTTCATGTTTTTGGAGTCAAATTGCAAGTTCAATTGAAATGAAATGGAAATTTAGAGTTCTTGCTATCAAACATTTGTATTCTTTCGCCCTTTTACCTGTCATCAAATTCCATATGATTCATCGATTGATGGTATATTGACATTATCTTCAAGATTTTTGTGATATAGCTTGATTATTAGGACTGTTTGTGAGAGAAAGAATGCTGTTATATATGCGACTTATAATATATATGTCATGTAAATCTTTGTTGACAGTCACACAAATTCTTTTAAAATAAATCTTATAAGCTTTTAACTAATATGATTTAAGCTTGAACATTTGGAGAGATCGGTAATCCATTTCAGTGCAATATCATCTACATTTGGGAGTTTACTATATAAAAAAAAAATTTACAATTACAAGAACATACTTATTTGATAAACCTCTTCATTGATTCACTTATAACCTATTCTTTAGTTTTAACATAAGCTTCCGCCTCGGTATTCCACAATAAAATTTCTCCCGAGAATTTTTAACGAGATGTACTTTAGACTCTTCTAGGGTGTGAGTTTCCCTCATCTTCATGAACAACCTAGTCTAATGACTATAGGCAACACCATCAACAACAAGAATCTCAACACAATACTTTGCTGTTAATACATAAGAGCAATTTGACTTGAACGTTCTTATCGAAACTCAACACACGTTCTTTTATCCAAATTGGCTATCCCTAAAAAATAAATAAGACCACAATACATAACGTTCAAGCCTTAAAAAGATCTTTAAGGAGAGTAAAAAATATCATCACCAAAACTGCAATAAATGCTAACAGATGAAGAAAAAGAAATATAATCTACCTGCTATGGTAATCAACATTATGCTTGGCATCATACATGAATATGTTGCAAACCATATTACTGAGAATAGAAAAAGCAAACCCACAAATCTGTACTACTAATATCAACCTGTTGACATAATACAAGACACGATAGAAAACATGTTGCTAAAATTCAACCTGCCATAAAATTAGCCAAATCATATTGGCAGTTCACCATTTTCATAAGTTTTGTACATTTAAAAGTAGATAAAGTAAAATATCACACATCTACCAAAATGATATTTTTTGTCTAAGCATTATATTAAATTTATGTCAGGACAATCAAAGTAGATAATTGTTTACTTAATTAGCATTTAAGTAAAGAAATTATTTGCTATACTAGACAGGTCCAGCAATAGATTTATGGAAATTAAATCCAATTTAAAGACTCAAATGATTCATGAAATTAGAGCCTTTCATCTAATCTAACCATAAGGATGGCAACTTCATCATAGTTTAAAAGGGAAAATTAAAGTTTATTTATTTAATTATTATCATATTCAATAAAGATACTTCAGAAAAGATTATTAGTTTCAATTTTGAAGAGTTACTTTTAAGTTCCTATGGGAAACCCTCTAGAAAGTCTATAAATTACTAGACATACAAAGGTAGAAACTTCTAAACTTGAAAAGATAAAAAAAAAAAAATAAATAAATAAAATTGAGGCTTTGTAATCAAAATCAAATCAGAATTAGTATGTCCTATTAGCTGTGATGTTCTTCAGTTGACTATTACTAGATAGAGAGGAATAAATTTACTTTTTTTTTTCTTTTTTAAATTAGAAAGCATATATAACTTGTTCTATTGAGAATAACAAGGAAGATTCAAAACAGATCCATTATATACACTTTTCAAAAGGATCCAAGAAATTAAAATCAAACAAGTTTTTGTTTGATCTTCTTTTTTGAACCATTGGTTTTTTTTATGTGGGAAAGTCTATATTATTTCTCAAAGAAGTGGAGGAAAAAGTGGCAAAAGTAGTTCCTTTTTCAAAATTTTGATTGATTGTTTGATTAATTATTTTCAAAATAACTCCATTTCGTAACTTAAAAAAAAAAATAAACTCATTGGACATCGTATCTTCCCAATATTTTTTAAAATTTGGTTAGGGTCTTCATACACACAAAAAGCCAAAGTATGTTTTTAGAATTTATCTAGGAGTTCAAATGTGAAAATTAATGTTAAAAAATGGTTGTAAGAGAACAAACATATATTACAAAAATAAAAACGAAAATTTAAATGATTATTAAACGAGAGATCGTATATTAATAAAACAAAAGAAAAGAGAATTTACAAAAGTAGCATAGAAACTATCAATCTTTGGAGAATAGCAAAAAATGGAGGGCCCAACCCACAAAGAAGAAAACAAAAATATAAATAAACCTAATTCAACATTGATGTTGCTAGATTTACAAATATGGAAAATACTTTATCTACCTTTACAAATTCTTCATTTCTATTTGTGGTCTCAAGATTGAATATGGCATGAGATTAACTTTTTCTATTGGAGGAAATGATCTATATAAGTATATAAGTATAGTTCAATCATATTGGTTAGATTAATAATCTTTTAAGTCAATTGATTATTTAACGTAATATCATATACATAAATTAACTATACAAAGTTTGGTTAGCAAACAACCATAGCTATTGTAAAAGAAATAATAATAATAATAAATAAATAAATAAAACAAATTAGAATAAATTAGTGTTTCTCACTTTGCATCCCACCAAAAATGTTTGATTTTGAGTTGAAAATTTTCAATTGTTGAATCCAAAAACATTCCCCTCTAAACAAACCACCACAATTCTCATTCTCTGTCTAATCAAACCTTAATTAATACATACAAAAACACTTAATTAATAAAAACTATTTGGTGAGGCAAAACAAGAACACATCAGAATATCGATATATATATATATATATATATATATATATATTTTGCATGGTGTGTAAATGGTGATGTTGACTTCTCTAATTTAACACAAATGATTCAGATTTTTACAGAGTGAAAAAGGAAGGCAAGAGAGAGAAGAGACAATAATGAATTAATTATTTCTTTCTTGAAAGAATTAATTATTATTATTATTATTATTGAAAACATTTATGAGTGAAGATGGGAAGCATATGTCTCAGTTTCAAAATTTGATGACACAATGAGACACCCAACCCTACAACTCAACCCATCACCTTCTCTTCCCTCCCCTCCATTAATTTCTCTCTCCTCACCTTTTCAATCACTCTCTTTCCTCTTCCTTCTTCCTTTTTCTTTAGCTTCCATTATCATTTTGATTCTATTGACCTTTTTCTCCCATTAAAGAACACTTTCCATCACTAAACCCTTCAAAAATAACAATTTGGGTCCTTCCCAGTTTGTAACTATTTCATCTGTAAAATTCAACGAGTATAATAACTTAGTCTCTATGCTATTTAATTTTTAATGGTGTAGTCGAAAATTTTCATCAAAATAAAGTATTTATTCTTTATTATTTACAGCTTACCGATTTGTAACTCTAATCATGTAAGAAATTTTATTAAATTAATTAAATCATTATAAATTGAAAATATATAAGGACTTACGTTGTTACTTGTTAAAGTTTTGAATATTTTTTTAATCATTTTGATATGAATATGAATCTAATAGAATCAACGATACTCAACGAACAGAACATACACAAACACAATCACAATTGACAATTCAATAAAAAAATGATATAGAATGAGCAAAAAGAATAGACACTAAACCAAAAATTTTGTTAGATCTGGGTTTCAATTTTATCTCATTTACCCATTAGTTATGTCACATCTTTTGTCAAAACTTGTATATTCATTCAATGATCAACATGTCATGTATGTAAATAATAGATCAAAGCAAGTAGGAACAGAATAGAATAGGGGATAGGCTAACTCTTTTAATCATAATGTAATAATGTAAATTCAAGTTATTACAAAGTCATGTATCTTTTCAAAGTGGTCTAAAGAGTGAAACATGCACAGTACTAGTTATTGCATTAAAATCTCAAGTTTTCATTAGATTCTCTGTAAAACTAAGACTATACCAAACTTACCCCTTTCAATGAACTTCAGTTTGAAGGCTGCAATTCTCAGATAATGTAAAAGCCTCAGAAATAAACAGTGAAATCCACAAAACTAAATTAAAAAAAAAAAAAAAAAAAACATTTTTCAACATATAACAAAAAAACATAACATATGGATCTAAGAAAAAGTTTGAAACTCTGGTAGATTGAATATAAACCCTAATGAAAGAAATGAAGAAAGAGACAAAGAAGATTGTAAAAAAAATCAGATTTAGAAGAGAAAGTTTAGATCTTTCTCTCTCATTCACACAATCTTGATTCATGAAAGAGAAATTAAATTAAAAGAAAGAAAAAAACTAAAATGTAATGATGATATTTTCACTCTTTGGTCAGAAAAGAGATCTAAAAAAAGACAGTCAAAATAACACCATCATTGCCCCAATCTGTTGCTGCCTCAAACCGAATCTAAATCTAAATCTTTTGTTTTTTTTCCTTCTCTCTTTCATTATTTTTCACAAAAACCCATCTAAAAAAAACTGAATCCGAGGTTGAAATCATTTTTTTCTTCCTTAAAAAACAAAAAAAGATTGAAACTTTACCTGTAGATCTTGAAGAGGAGATCAAAGTAATCAACAACCCCATGAAGAAAATCGATTTGGGGGTTTTGCGCTTTTTGTTGATGGATTGAGTAATTGAAGCAAAATTTGTGGGGGGAATGAAGCCTGGTCCGACGACACTTCGTTTCGAATGAATCAATTCGTCGATCGTAGTAATTTGTTTGAAATTAAAACGAAAGATGGAATTAATTTTAGAGAAAAAAGTGACCTCGAGCCAGACAACATTCCCCTCAAACAAAATTGCTTCTTGTTCTTCATTTGCTCTTCATGTTCTTGTTGTTGTTCTTCACAAGACACAAAGAAATATAGAGAAAAAGAGAAAGAGAAGAAAAAGGGAGAGATAAAGGGAAGTCTGAGAAATGCGTGTTCGAGAAGATGAAAGATTGAAATGGGGGAAAAAAGGGGATAGAATTGTAAAGTGAAAAAGGACAAAGGGGGTACCTACAAAAACCGGGTTTTTTTTGGGTTCTAAATATATATATATATATATATATATATATATATATATATATATATATATATATATATATAACCCTCCTTTTCTCTCTCAAATTCCATCCTATACTAACCCCTCTATATATAGAATTCAAATTCACATATATCTTTTCTCACCCTAATTCACATATTTACTTATTTTTAAGAAAAAAAAAATCCTAAAAGTCGTTCTAAATAAACTCTCAAACTCTTATAATAATCGTAAAAAATTGGACACCTACAGGATTTGTTTTACTATTTATCAGTACACGAAAGAAAAAAGGAAAAGGAAAAGGAAAAGTGAGCTTAAAAATCATAATGACCTAATCAGACATCAGCCTTTGTAAGCCCTATGATTAATAGATGATGGTGATGATGAAAAATGACTATATACAAAAAAAGAAAAGCCAAAAAATTGGATGAGAGATTGGTTGAGACAATCCAATGATCTTATTTTGGTAAAATAAATAAAAGAAAATTAAAAAAGTGAAGTTTGTTTCATTTATTTTTATTAGAGATGTGTGTGTGTGGTTTTGAAGAGGGGGGGGGTAAGTGTAAAAACATTGGGGTAAGTGTACACAAATTAATCATAAAAAAAGGCAAATAATCCTCGTTCAGTGGGTCTACACTATTTTTCTACGTTAGCAGCGGGGGGTTCGAGATCAAGAAAGAGGAGATGGAGATGGAGATGGAGAGGGAGAAGGAGAGGGGGCCTCATGGGTAGAGAGAAAAGAGTTGGTGGAAAGTCAGAAATATCAAATTTAGGGTTTCTTTTCTTTTCTTTTCTTCTTTTTTTCAGGTGACTGCTGGTCCACAGAGACCCCCATGTGTCCTCATCTTCTTTCTCATTTTTCTTAACATCTAATCTCCTCATCTTTTTTTTTTAAATTTCAATTTGTGCGAGAACTCAAACGACAAAACGAAAATAGGATCGTCAAGTGTGAAAAAAAGCGAAAAAGATGCTTGGGTTCAAAATTACAAAGATGAAATGAATTTTGTATTGCAACTCGTCCGATTAAAACATAAATTTTGGACAACATTACGTTACAACCGTTCAAACGTCGATCTCCTTAAATTTTGATTTATTTTAGTTTATTTAATTTTATTCTGATCCTTTTTTATAAAATAATGTTCTTATCTATTAACGTTTTCACTGTGAATTTTGACAACATATTTTTCATATGGGATATTTTTAAATATAGGAAAACTAATCAAATTATTTACAAATATAGAAAAGTATTACTTTTCATCTGAGAAAGAAAATAATTTATTCTTATTTTTTAAACGTTTTTCTTTATTTATGGTATGAATTTAATTAGTATCTTTGTCTAAACAAACTTGATAATTTTTTTAGGGGATAGATTTAGTATTTGATTGAAAATATATGCTTAAAATGGGATAAATAACAAAAGCATAAGAATTATATTCGATGATAAATATAAAAATATATGATCCAAAATAATAATTTAACTTTTTATTTTTCCTTTTACTGTTACTTTATCTCTTTTTTCTTAATCTTTTTCTCAACTTTATGAAATTCCCCAGCTTTGAGATTTTAGTTTTTTTTGCTTTTCTCAAATGGAGAAAAGTTGGGATGAGCTTTAGTACTATTATTTCCTGTCACTGCCCATTGTTTTTGTATTTAAAATGAATTGAAATGACCAGTGAGAGTATATTTATTGTTCTCTCTTCTTCTCTCTTTCGGATATTTATTTGTGTGGGTCAATTACTATGCAAAAACACTACACCATATGTTTTTTTTTTTTGAAATATTCATAAGTTTTTAAATGCATTTAAGTTTGCTAAAATAATTTGTTGTCTAATATTTATGTTTCTAACACAGTATTTAAAAGTTCTTTGTCATTGTTGTACGATTTATTCGAAATTTTGGGAACTAGATTTATAATTAAAAAAAAAAAAAGAATATCTTCATTAAAGACTCTTTGTTCCTCTCCCACCAAATACTTCTCTCAAATTTTTTTGTGTTTATTTGATACATAAACTAAAGCTCTTGCATATACTTTTGAGTGTGTTTATTTGATACATAAACTAAAGCTCTTACATATACTTTTGAGTAAAGTATTTTATCTCGAAGTGGGATTTAAATCTATGCCTTCTTTTGAACATTGGAACTTGAGTTTGTCGATCCTAGTAATCTTTACTTGGTAAGATTAGAAAGAGGATCCGGAAGGTTTGTTGTCCTAACATATTTGATGCTTTTTAATAGAATGTCAATAAAATATTAAATTTATCTCTACGTACCCGTATAAACTTTTATACATATCAATATACTTTACTTCCGTAAATAAGATTATTAAATTTAAAATCCTATCGACCCCTAATTAATACATTCAAATTTATTATTACTACCGTTGACTCTTTAGGGTTAGGGTTCAAAGTTTTCAAAAATTTGTACATTTATTTCATTTTGTATCAAATGATATTAATAGCAAAATTTCTTTTAAGTTTTGATTAATCTATTTAATCTCAATAATATTTTGGGAAGTCCTTAGATGATTAGGATGCAATGGGTTTTGTCAATGTAAATTAATGATTGGAAGATCTCAATGCATCTATTGATTCATGTGATCAATAATTTAATCTTTTTTTTTTCTAAAATAAAAAGATAAGATTGTTTAAAGTATAACTCTACAGACCAATATGAATTTTGAAATAAGCATAGCATTAGTGATGGAGTAGGTATGATATATATATATATATAAAGTTTAATTAAAGAAATTGATATAAGATATTAGAAAGATTTTAGGTACTGCTTTCTAGGATTCCAACACAACAAACCTCAATAATTCTAGAATTCATAAACCTCAATCATCTCTACAATATGTTTTTACAACCCAACTACGTGACACATTTGTATCTAAATTCAATATTAAAAAAAAATACATTTTTGCATATGGTATAATAAACTAAAATGTTTACAAAATGTAACAAACAGTATTTGTACGATGGACTCCGATAGACCAAGATAAATTATTATATGTGTCTATATGTTTATAGTAGTTTTTCTTGATCTATCGTCATTATCTATTGTCGATAGAACATTGTGATATTTTATTGTATTTAGAAGTTTTTGTTATTTAATATGTTTCTAATTACATATCTTGAATTTAATTAATTTAGCTCTTTTAAATTTTCATGACTAAATAACTCAATGATTTTATGTTCTTGTGATACATTATCCAGTAGTTCAAGTATATAGTTTAATGGGTTGAAAATTAAAATTTTTAACCTCTTTTTTACTAGATCGAAGTTTTAAATGTTAAAGACTCTCGTAATTAGTATATAGAAGAATTTTTCTAATCAAGAAAACTTTTATCTTTTCGCCTTCAAACGAAGATCATTTTTGTTACGCACATTTTTTATCACTATCCTTATTAATATTTATACGGTGATTGCTTCGAAAATTGAAATATCAAATCAATTCTTCCTAAACCTTAAACTCAAGCCAACATCGAGAAACAAACTTTTCTAAATTGTAATAATTCGATCTCTAACTTTTTCACATAATTAATATTCATTAGTTAGCAAACAAAAAAAGAAAAAAGAAAAAGTCTAAGCTTTGGGTTTGGCCAAAAAATGAGATTAAAAAGTTGACATTGACATCAATTACCAATAACTATTTGGCTTTTGACCACAAAAGTTTGGAGAAAATTTCCAAAAAAAATTCAACACTTTCACATTGAAAAACACAACCACCTGACTTGACCCTTCCCTTTGACCTAATTCTTATGTCTTTCATGAAAATGTCTTGAAAATTAGTCCAAAGCTTTGGCTTTCTCTCTTTTCTTCTTCTTCTTCTTCTTTCTTTTTTTCCCCTTTCTTTCCATTGGTATATCATTTCAAATTAAGACAATCTTTCTTTTGTTCCAAAATCCCCACCACATGATAATATTAATGCCATTGTCTCCTCTTTCTTAACCTTTTATTAGTATTCTAGAATTTATGGACCTCATAAGTCAACTTTTCTAAAGTGCCTTATTCATCAAATTCCTCCTTGGGAAATCAAAAGTTAACTTGCATGCATGTGAGGAAGATATAGAAATTGTGTAAGAACACTATGTTAGAAATAATGCTAATAAAATTTTAAATTTGTTTAGACAAAAGAGATCTCTTTACCGTGAAACCAAAAGTAAAATCATAAAAACGTATATATTAAAAGTGGACAATACAATCAACATTGTGAAAATAGGCCGTAGAGATATTCCTACAACAATTTTGACTTCAGAGATAAGTTTTATACTACCATCATACACACACGACAACAAATTACCATTCCTCATTGTATCCAGTGACATCATAGGTTACAATAATTTTAGCTCTATATTTTGTTTCCCTAAACCATCAATGTTTTTGTAAATGCAAAGTTAATAGGACAACATTTTTGGGATAAAAGGTTGCAACTTGCAAGGGCTAATGGTGCAAAAAGCAAAGATTAATTTTATACTACACAATATATTAATATTTCTATCATACGTAAATTAGATTAGAATTTGGTGAGTGAGTGGTAGAGTAGTTGAAAAGAGAAATTAAAGGGAAAGAAAAACATGTCTTTTCATAATTGCTTAATTAATCAAACATTTTGAACATAAAATTCCAAACAAATGGCTACACCTTTGATTCGTAATACAAAAAACATTATTCTTTACAAACTAAACAATGTAAGAAAACTAAATATAATTTTTTTTTCTAATTATTAATTATACCTTTGTCTTTGTCTTTTTATGTTTGGTTTCTTGTATTGTTCACATCTCCCTTTGCAAAAATGAAAAAGAAAAAAAAAATGCATTCTACGAGATATGGAACTTTGATTTCCTATTTTGTGCTTTTGGCCTTCTCGAGGTTAATTAATTTGTAAGAGTAAAATAATATTTAACAAAACTTAGCTAAGTGTAAAAAGTTAATGGTTAATTAATCAATATCCTGTGGGCCTGTTGAATTGGGCCTATTGATAGCTTAACTAAGGGCCCAAAAACATTGAACAATAAAACGGGCTTTGCAAAAAGGGCCCAAAAGAATAATTGAGCCTCAACTAATTAATATCAAAATTAGTTTTCTTTTTCTTTCTATATCTCAAGCTTAAAAGAGCACGAGATTCAAATAATATACACTCTATGTAGTAGGACGTTGTAACATGTCTTGTAACTCGGATAATATATGCTTAGATTTTTAATGATCTATCGATGAAAAATGAATTCGTAAATAGTAATTTTAGACAAATGAGAGACTTCTTTTATTATGGATCATTATGTTCGAATTAAGGAAACTCTTATTTATTTATTCAAAGTAATAACATAATAAATTTTATAATTATCATGATTTTCTAATCTTTTTAAGTTTTTTTATTATTTTTTTCACTTGTTCCAAAATGACTAGTGACCAACTTATTACCTACAAATTATTAAAAAGGTAATTAAAAGTGAGATTTTGTACGACAATATATCAGATTTAGTGGCAGTTTTTTACTTTGGACAAAATGTACAAATGTGAAGGGTTAGTTGTCTATATACTTTTGACAATCATATTTATAACTATGGATTCAAATATATATTAAATTAGTTTATATATAACTTGTGATTTTCAACAATTATTATTTGAAAGTTTTGTTGACAAAACCCACAAGAAATACCTGAATAATTCAATAGGTTAGCCAACAACCAACACCTTTCTTTTGAGGGGGGATTTGAACAATATGCTTTAGATAGTTTGGTAAGAAAATTGGCTAAAATGTATGCTCAATTAGTGTAATATATCTTCAATTTAGTCTAACTTCTCTTACGAAAAACCGTTCTTATTTAACCATTTTACATTTTGATATTACTTATTATCTATGATTGATTTCAAATATAGAATAATAAATTGAAATATTTACAAAATATATATATTAACAAAATTAAAATTCAGAATATATCAAATAATAGAAGCCTTAAATCACACTAAATTACATCATTTATTGTTCTTATTATTTAGTTCAACAACATGTGAAGTTTAAAGAACCAAAACCTTTTTTTTTTTTTTTTTTTTGTTAATGATACATGTTAAAATAAATTGAGTAAATTTTAATGCAAAATTGAAATTTTGAAATGGAGGATAGTCTGGAGATGATAATGGGAAAGCTAATTTTCTTATCAAACCCCTCCAAGGAAGAAGAAAAGGAAAAAAAAAAATCTCTCTCGATACCGATAAATAAAATAAGTGAGGGTAATTAAATAATGCACCGTAAAGTTCACAAAAGTACTTACGAAAAATCTAAGCACTCCAAGAACTAACGATATATGTTTTGAACGAAGATAAAATCTTTAATCTTAAGGATGGAAAAATCGTATGAATGAGAAAACATTTCTTTAAATTTAGTAAATTCCAAACTACCCTAAACTTTAGCCTCAATAATTATTAAAACATTACTCAGTAACTATTGAATCATATACCATAATTACATTGAGTGGTACATAAGATACGCAAGATCAAATTATTGCTATATTATTAAATTCTCTAGTAGAGCGTTTGGATAATTTTTATAATTTATGTTTTGTATATTTAATGCTGCTTTTAGAAATAATTGACAAAAGTAAGTAGTAGAGAAATAGCACACGAGAGAACAAATATTGATTATATCTCTTTATGATTTAACCATAATAATAATACCCCAACACTTTAAAATCTAAATTTTTATGTTTTTCAACAAATTCATATTCCTCATGTAAAATAAAAATAAAATACCTTCTTTAAGGACTCCACACATGTACTTATACAAATTTGATATAATTTTCTTAGTTATATAAGTTTGAGGCATAAAGTTTTAAATTTTGCAATTGTACTGAATTCAAACATTATATTGAAAATAGATTCCAAAAATCATAATGAGAATAAAGTTAAGGTTTTCATTTTAACATATAACCTAAGTCAAAAAGTAAAAAACAACCCAACATGTTTGTAAATTTTTAAATAATGATTGACAAATTTTGACATAGCTAAACATCAATTTGGAAACACACCCAATATTATGGGGTATTCCAAAAAACTTCCACATGCCCTTTGGCCCTCCACAAAATACAAACTTTATACATAATGAAAGAAGAAAGAAACACAATTACAATAAATAACAACTCTCTAAACACCTTCTTTTGAGGTTATTTAATTAATTTCTGTTTAATTAACCATCATCCATTCCCTTCTTTCTTTCTTTCTTCTTCTTCTTCTTCTTCTTCTTCTTTTCTTTTAAAAAAACCTTTTAATTTACGATAATTAATATATAATTAATAACAACAACAACAACAATAATTACTTTCATTAACATTTCTTTTTGAAATTTAAGCATCTGATTTGCTCCAAATTTCTTCAAGCTCTCTAGCAAAGGCCTTTTGTCTTCCGATTACGATAGTGATGTGGTCTTTGTTTTGCACAACATTAACCCGCGCTGTTGGTACACGCGCCTTCACACCATGGCTACACTCCACGGGAACCACGTCATCATCGCTGCCGTGGAATATGTTGACGTGGCAGTTGACGCGTTCTCTGACCGCGTCTAGATATCGCTCTATCTTTCCGCCGGTGCCACATATGACGTTGTGGAGTGTGTGCCACGCGGCGTTGTGTGTATGGGCGAAGAAACCTTCCACTAGAAACGGCTCTATTCTGAACAAACCATAAATTTCCACCACTTAATATCAATATTTAGATTAATAATTTTACGTGCGTTAAAATTAGAGAAATTAAAAATTCCATAAAATAAAATTTAGTAGGCTTATTTTTGTGTCAGTTTTTTGGTATTTTGTATTTCCAGTAGCGTAAATGAGAATTGATATAATAAATACATGCATTAAATATTTATTATTTTTATATATATATATCCAAACTAATTAAATGAATGCAACAAGTGACCTAAGTTACTGACAAGTAAGAATTTTGACGCGTTTGCTTCAAATAATTGGGTAGGGTCAACCATATTTATGTGTTTGACCGAGTCGTATATTAATTTGACTTAAACCCGGCTAGATTCTAAACTAATTGGTTGGCTTAGACCGGATTGGGTGACTAAAATTGTAGGTCCATCTCATGAAGGAATGATTTTGCATTTTTTTTTAATTTATTAAAATTATAAAGAATTTTTAGTCATATGTATTATATTTTATATTTGCAATATTGTCATTGAAACTTAAGGAAGAGAAAATATTGAATAAAAAAACCTTTTATTAATTGAACCCATATGGACCATACGTTTTAGTTTTATATTTTTAGAAATTATATTTATTTTCACTATTTTTTTTAATGCATTTCACATCCTTTAAAAATATACTTAAATTTAAGCCAATTTCTAAATTTCTGAAAATTTATTTTTTAATTTAAAAATATAATCAAAATGTAGGTTAAGAATGAAAAAAAAAAGTAGTAGGAAAAACAAAATGGTTATCCAATTGTCTTGAATTCTCAAATTTTTTTCTTAATTAATTAAATTTCTTAAATTCAAATTCGAGACTTAAATGTTTTAATAAACACGTAACTAAATCTATACTTAATACATTCTTGAATTTTAATGAAGTCTATTTAGACACTAGACTACGTAGATGATTTATCGTCTCAAACCTAAAAAGTTAAACCAGTACCACTATCGAACAAGTTAATAAGTTACACATGAGCGTAACTAAACCGTTAAACCAAAAACCGATAGAAACAATAGTCAAAGGGTGTCCAACTTCTTTTTTTGGAAGATTCTAATTATGGTTGGCTTTCATATCCTAAAACAAAGAAGAAAAGGCATAAGGAAATTTGAAGTTTGGTGAGAAAAGTAAAGAGAGGGAAGATACCTGTTTCTGGTGACAAGTTGGGTTAGAAACTCCCAAAAGCGATGGTTTTTGCATATGAGTAGGCACACTGTCCTTGAGATATGCTCGTACCAACAAGCAATTGATGCCCCTAGGGCTATCGGCGGCCACACCCGTCGCGGCGCTACCTTCCTCATCACGTATTGGCTCGGTTCTACTCCCTTCGGTACCGGATAATATGGCTGCAACCCAATTATTAAACAGTCAAGTTATTACTTGGACTCACAAACTTAATAAGATGAATTCTCATGGATTTAATCAATCATTAAAGTGTTTAAACATTCGGTTGAAAATTTGCCCAAAATTCTCAATTCTAAAGATGGGGATTTGGAACAATGGAAAACTTGTAGTAATAAACGAAATTAAGTGATTTTTAGTATAAATTAGGGAGGAAACAACAGCGTCCCAACACTTAGCAAGTTGGTACCAAAATTTATTAGGAAGGAAATAGCATTTTCAAATACATCAAGGTGGCTATTGATAGAAAATTGAGACAGAAAACATGATAGTTTAGAATATCAAACAGAGATGACTCGACAAATGCTTTAATGTTAATTAGGTAGGAAAGAAAACGACGCGAACGAGTGGAATTCACCAAACACAAGATGATACAACAAGTGATATTAAATATATCAATTCTAAAAGAAGGAAAACGACATAACATGAGCTTGGATACTATAATGAAGTGAACAAAGGACCACTACCATTAACAAAGATGACATTATAGTACAGAAGTTTGAAACGTACCGGTGCAAGGAGCGTTAACGACTTGATGGAGCCAGGATGCTTGACAGCCAAAGCGAGGGCCAAAATGCAGCCGAGGGAATGAGCGACGATGTGGAAGGACTTGACTTTATAGGCATCAAGAACCGAGGCTTCGATCATGTCGACGTGCTCTTTCAATGTGTATAGGGAATCGGCCGGCTTCGGGCTTTGACCAAAGCCAAGAAGATCGACGGCGAGGAACCGATATGACGATTTGGCCGACGCCGAGAAGTTTGGGAAGAGGGTTTCGGTCCAAAAAGCCGATGACGAAATGAAGCCATGAATGAACAGCACGTCTTCACGTGGGTGATCTGAAAGCCACCCATTCTTGAGTTATGCTTAAATGGTTGTATGTGCATTCAATGATAATTAAGCTTAAATGGTCAATTTTTCTTCTTCTTTTCTTTTTAATTCAACAAATGAATAAAGAGATTGCTTCAATTTTTTTGGACAGTAAAATTTCATCTCTAATTTCTAGAACTTCTCGAATGTCATATTTGGACTACTTTAGGAATATTTTGCTTTTTAACAAATAATAAACTCCTAATTTATAGGTTTTCTAACAAAAATCAGATTGGGTAGAGATCTCTTATTGACTAACATTAATGTTTTTGAAACATAAGAGAGAAAATTGCAAGATAGAAAAAAAGAAAGTTTTTTTCTCCCCTTTTTTTCCCTTAAAAAATTAAAGTACACAATTATCAAATTTTTATTAATGGTAATATGTAGGTAAACACATTAGCTAAAATTAGGTGATAAAAATAACCAAAAAAAAACCCATTTCTCCAAAGTTTAGGTTTGGAAGCCACAATATTTTTTTCCAAAAAAAAAAATGTTCAAAAAGTTGAAAATTGACATTTTAAAAATTTTAAGAGATAGAGGAAAAAGACCCATTGAAAAAGAAATATCAACTTTTTTCTTCGAAGTTCAAAATGAAGTATTTGAAAGTAAAAGAAAAAAGACAAATAAAGTCTTAAAAGTTGATGAACTAAAATTAACATTGAAGCACAATGAAAATTACCTCGGACTCCTTCTGAACGAACGTAGAGAGATTGTTTAGGGGAAGAAGACCAACGAGTACAAGATTTACAATCACAATCCGACCATCGAGGATTCTGCCCACCGTTAATCTTATCTTGAAGCATTTCAACAATGGTGGAATGAACCGTAAACGTGGATCCGACGGTAGTCTTTGCCGTCGTAGGGGAACCAATAACAAAAGGCATAACCTTAGATATCTCAGAGAGATAAGAAGGACGAGTGTAAAGAGTATCAGAAACTTCTTCAAGTTGAAGTTTAGTTGACAAAGACAAGACATTATTTTGAGAGACCAAAACCTTATTCCCATCACAACTAGTAATAGCTTCTTTATGGGAAGAACAATAACAAGGCTTCCATTGAGACTCAAAAAAGAAATCAGCCATTTTGTAAAGAAAACATAACACAATGTCAATGATGTCAAGAAGAGAGAAGAGAAAAATGCTTAGAATTTCATTGGTGAAATTACCAATTGATTTGAGAACCCATTTGGCTGATTTAGCCATTGAAGAAGAAAACGAAGAAGAAGAAGAAGAAGACATTGCCATCATTTTGATAGGGGAAAATTCCTTTTTTTTTTTGGAGATATAAAAAAATGGCTTTACCTTTCTCTTTAGCTAATTTGTAATTTCCTTCATTGATAATTAAAAAAAAATTGACTTTTTTTTTTAAGGGGAGAGAGAGATAAATAGTCAGAGAATAGCAGATAGCAGATGAAATAATAATGAATTCATTGTTTTATTTAAAGCCATCTGTTGAGAAGAAAGAAAGAAAGAAAGAAAGAAAGAAAGAAAAAGAAGGTTGGTGGTGGTTGAACTTCCCTTTGGGGAGAGAAGAAGGGCAAACAATTTCTCTCTTGGCAAATGGGATTTTATAGACTTGGATACAAGTTTTTTTTTTTCCCTTCTTCTTTTTTCTTTTTTAACACCAAACAAAACACAAATCACTTTCCTTTATATAAGGGAAATTTGTGAAGTGCTTTCCACATTTTTCTTTCTTTTTTAAAAGAAAAATATGTGGAGGTATTTAATTTGTCGTATCTATTCAAAAAATCCGAGAAACGTATTGTGTTTCTAAAAGTAATTAACATCCGTAATTTGTTTGATAAGTATTAATTAGTGTTTGGTATTTCAAAATCACCCTTTATAAATTCTACGTACATCCCAAATATCTCTAAATATTTATCATCAATAGAATCTCTATTTTTGCTATATATTTAAAAATGTCCTCTTTTTGCTTTATAACCTTTATTTTATCCATAGTTCTAATTATTGGTTTAAATATATTTTTGTTAGAAACTAAAATAATTAATCTTTATTTTTACGATTTAGAGTTGTTTTCAAATATAAAAAATAAATTAAAATATTTAAAAAAATATATAGCAAAATGTCTTGTTTAGATATTTTTTTTACACTTTTGTCATTTAAAACCATTAACTTTGTTTTTTTTTATATTGATATTTTGACATAAGATTTAAATGTTTTTTTTCTTTTAAAGAAAGTGAAAATCAAGAAATAGGAGGAATTAAGTTGACAAAAGCATAAAAATTCGAAATAGAAAAACTACAAATTAGATTGTTACCAAATGGATTTCAGATATTTGTGTTTTTGAAGTGTTTGTATCATTTCTCGTTTTGAAAAAAAATATAAAAACGTGTTTCTTTTCTCTTAGTTTCGAAATTGCTATTTCAAGATAGTTTCTAACTTAATAAAACACAATTTCTTGCCAATTACGGCCTTCTACATTTGAGTTTTTTTATCACATAATCTTCGAGTTTCTTTTTTTTTTTTTCAGATTGGATTTTTAAATCTGCATATGAAAAATAGATAACACAATAAAACACGTCAACAAAAGCTTAACCCAATTAAGGATCGAAACGTTTGTGGTTTTCAAATCTTCTAACCTCATTTGAACTAAACAAAACCCACAAGAAAAATACTAATATAAAAGTATAGTAATTTTTAAATCTCTAGTACATTACTCTCAAGCAATAACCAAAATTAGTTGATCATAAAACAGTGACAGATAAATTTGGGTTCGAAATTGTGTTCCACATAGTTCATCATAATTGGAAAGTTCAAATCTTTTTCATTCCTCTATTTATGAGAAATTTGTAAAAACAACAAAGTAAGTCGGTAATTATAATTAGACTCTTAAACTTTTAACCGTAAAAATTTAGTCTTCCTACTTCTACTAGTGTTAATATTAGACCTCAAAAAATTTACGATAATGGTTGAAACCAAACCAACCTCCTTTTTTTTTTTTTTTTTTTAATTTTACGGAAAAACTAATTTATTAGTTTCAACCTTAAAAATTCTCTCTTTTAATGAACCAAAATAGAATGTAAGGTAGAGAATAAATACAAAAGATATTGAGCATTGCCACTAAGAAAAGTTATGGGTGAGACTTAAAATAATATTATATTTTTCTTTGTCAAGTAGGATTACAGCTCATGAAGTATATGTTAAAAGTGAGAAATTTGTGGCCAAACTTTATTAAATATTTTTTTCACAATTAATCTTAGTGAGTGAGAGAGTGAGTGAGTGAATGAATGAATGAATGAAAATAGTTCTATTCCAAACCTCTAGTAATAAATGCAAGCTGCATAGGCCACATGACCTCTTCAACTCTCTAAAGATGTCATCTTCACCACCGTCCTAACTGGTAAATGTCAAGTTCTTTAACATCTAAATCCAAGTTCGTAGTGGTCGATTTTAAAACTTTGTTTAAATTAAAGAGCGACGATAAATAGGTATGTCCATTTTCTTTGAGGAATCCCAACCCTAATGCGTGGGGTGGGGAGATCCGTCCCCATTTAATGAAACATTTTTTTTTTCTTTAATAATCATCTAATGTATGGTAGTCAACTTTTACATACTTGGATAAAGACTACTTTAAAGGGAATGGATATTTATTTTTGCGTAGCTATAAATTTTTTACCTAACATAATCTTTACTATGTCGACACTTTCGTAGTACTCTCTCTCACATCTTCACTTCATTTGGTCCATGGTACTTTGGTTTCATTCCATTTTAGTCTATATCTACTTTCTTTTAAAAGAAAAAAAAAAACCCCGACTAACTAATGACCTGAATTAATCTTATGATTTATTGAAAGTACATAAACTAAAACAAAATAAAAATCTAAATACACAGACTAAATCAGCCGCATATCCAAAAAATTTATTGACCGAAACTTTATATAAAAAAATTATAAAGAGTGAGACTTGAACTACTAAAAAGTTTTGTACATATTGAGATAGTGTATAATATATATATATATAAAAAAGTCAGGAGATCTCAAAAAAGCGACAACAAATTTAAACATATCTTGACCGTTAGATTGTAGGTTTTTTATTGCCATTTATGGCCTACATATCATATTCCATACAAAAAAAGAAATATTCCACTTTAACGTGAATAACAGTAGCCGCCAGAGAATAGTATGTGCATTTGTTCAAATATGTCTTTATCAGTTAGATCGTGATGCTTCATATTTTTAATCTAGATCATATTTATACATGAAAAGAAAATACAACTACATCGCATATATCTATTTTGTCTCGACTCAAATAGATATGACTTAAAAAGAAAAAAAGATTACGAAAAATCATTAAAAAAAAGATAAAATAGAAATATAGAAATTCTCTCCTTGGATAAGTTTAATTAGATACATCCAAATTCTAAATTATTTGCTACCTTTTGTGCCTTTTGAAAACATATTGATTTGTGAAAACATTATTGTCCAACATCATATTGGAAATCAAAACTTTCTCGGAAGCACTTGAAAGCCACCACACCTTTGGTGGTTGTTTTTATGTGCCTCTGCCCACATATATCGACATGTGATAAAAATGCTTTTTCTCCTATCGACTCATTTTCATTGTATGTACTTCATTTTTAATCATTTAAACTGTGTTGGATAACCATTAGATTCTTTTTCAATTTAATCGAACAAAAACAACTCTATTTGAATATTTTTACTTTTAGATTCTGAAAAACCCACATACTTTTGTTTGTTTTCTTTCTTTCTGTCTTATCTAACCTGTTTTCAAATTCAAGTCGTGTTTTAAAATATTCTAATTAAAGAATGCGTCAACAAAGTCGTACATTAACTATATCTAAGAGTATAAAGAACATGGATATAACAGTGAAGACGACTATATAACAGTAATGTCACGAAAGTTTATGCATAAAGTGAACAATATTATCATATCATCATGAAAATATATATCTAGAGATTTTTTTTCTTCTAAATTATAGAAAAATGCTTTAGATACGATGGATCTTTTAGATTAGTGGATCATATTTAAAATGTCATCGGATGACAAGTTTCATTATTTTAACATGAGTGATTCAAAAGGGTTCCACTACTTTTAGACCATCATAATACATAGAGACAAATTAATTATTTCTCATGAATATATATATATATATATATATATATATATAAAATTCAATTTTACAAAAAGGGGTTGAAATAAATTTGGTTGAATATTAAAACCTCTTCATATAGGTTTCTAACACATTGCAAAATGAGAAAATATGGATAATGTAATGTGTAATTGTAAATAAGTGTCCAATTATTTTATAGATTGATAAATTCCTAAGGTTCTTTTCATTATTTTTTAGTGTAATTTAATGCGATTTTCAACTATTCACGTAAGTTAGTTAAGTTAGTTAGTTATGACTTTTTTTCGAGACAATTATTAATCCTTAGAAAAGAAAAAAAAAAAGAAAAGAAAAGAAATAATTGTAATCATCTTAATGAAAATTTTAAATAAAAACATGAATTTTCAACCACCACTACGTCAATTTTAGAATTCTTTTAGTATCTAAATTTGCATCGCAACATTAAAAATGTCATGAGTTATTGTAACATATGAGTTAAATGATTTCTTCTTTTGTTAATATATGGTTGCTCTAGCTAGTATGATTTTATCATATTTTTTTGCAACATGTTGTGCAAGATATCAACACAATGTTCCATGACAAGAACATTCTAGCAAAACATTCTTTCCTAGATGTGTGTGTGTGTTTTTTTTTTTTTGGAAAGGTGTTGTAATAAAGGGAGGGGTGGGAGAGATTTGAACTCAGGACATCTTGTCCACGAGTATATACAGGTGTCAGTTGAGCTGAGTTCATGTTAGTTCATTGTGATTGTACTTTATTTTAAAGCCTTTTTAAATTGTGTTTGGATAACCATTTGATTATTTTTACTTTTAGGATTTGAAAAACATGTTTATAAATACTTTTGTTTGTTTTCTTTTTGTCTTATCTAACGTTTTTTAGTTATGAATCTAAGACTTTGTTCTAGTCATTTAGCGAGTAATTGAAAACTTGAGATGGGTTGTTTTCAATGTTGTGTACTCTATAAAGAGGTTGAGATGAATCGAAGTTTGGAAATCTTGTTTATCAAAATTTGAGAGTGATACTGAAACAATGTATATATATTAAAAGCACTTATGTCATTTTGGAAAATTAAAACATGTTTTTAATTAATCATTTGAAACCAATTTTAACAACATAAAAGTCACTTTGAAAATTTTAAAATACAATTAAACATTTAATTTGTATTATTTGAGTGGTTGAGGGAACTATTGTAGAGTAATTTTGAACACTAAAAATAAATTGAAATGTGTATGGATGAAAACATTGTTATATACAAAATGAATAATATCTTCCTGTAATGCAACCTTTATTGACATATCAAAAGGAGACATTACCATCTCAAAGTGACCCCATCCAGTGGGAGAGTACTTTTAATTATCATGATGAAGGCCACTTTATAAATCAAGCTAATAAAGGGGTGTGTGTGTCATTTTTGGAGTATCCATTTGGAATCGAATTTTAGCACCATTAGCTAAATTAGTTTTATTTTCGATCAAATCATTCAAGGTTCAAGATTTTCAATTAATCTTATACTTATATCCCCCCGTTGAACTCAAAACAGTACTATTTATGATGTAGTCACTTTTTTTTTTTCATTTGAATCATCATGTTAGGTACATGATAAGATGTATGTCACTGTACTTATGAATTTTCTCTTCTTTAATCGACATAAGACTTTGGTTGTAACTTTCAACCTTTTATACTTTTTATATATCCATTGTGTGGTTATCCCCATATTTAATTAGACCACTATAAGAAAATCACTTTTATTGTATATATGATAGGGACGAAAGAGGATGTCACATTGAAATTCTAAAAAATAAACTTAATTTTTTGCAATTTAAGTTCGATTACAATAAATTGATAAAGTGGAAACTTGACTAGACGACTATAAGTTAATAATATGTAAGAAGAACTTACACGATCACATGTAAAAATACATCACAATATGTGGTATAGAACCAACACAAACCTATGTTAAAAACAACATAGTACATTAATTATAAACGATATGCGTACAATTGACGAATGTTGATGGGAGAAGTAATGGTTTCATCTCCATCAAGAAGCTCTTTGGCAATTATGATATTAGCAGCTTCTGTTGGGTGATATGCATCCCAAAACACATATTTTGATCGATCATCACACAAGAAAGAGGTTGATGATTGGTTTTGACGATCCTTGTAGCAAATGAAAGGAGGAAAGTATCCAACACAACAGGGTTGCTTTGCATTCACAAACCCTATTATCATGTTTTCAACAACCCATTAAAATATTTCACCATATGAAGAAAGAAATTGAAGTGAAAAGAATTGTTATTGAATTGACGAATAAAAAAAACAAGTAAAACAAAAACGAAAAAAAATCGATACATAGAATTATGTGGTTTATTGATCATCATTTTGGTATATAATATTTATGATAATACTCATTTATTTGTTTATTATTATTGTATGGTATTAAAAGAGGCCATTTTTTTCTACACAACCTATTTCCTTCCTACCTAAATCCCACCAAATTTTCTTTATTTGGACTAAAGTTCAAACTCTAAACTACAACCAAAGTCCTATATGGTCATTCAATTTTACCTTTTAACTCATACCTAAAGGTCAATGTATTGCTTTTCTCTAGCTAACTACAATGAAGCATAGAAGCACGACTCATGTCATGAATTAATTGTAAAAATGAATTGTTCGAAAGAAATAACTTTTAAAATTAAAATAGGGACTAGAATAAAATCAAATGCTTAAACTATCTAGACTACAGTGATGAAACAATTTTTTAAAAAAAACAAAACCTTAAATCAAACCTTGCAATATGTTACCAAAGAATGACATCGAATTGGAAGATGGGATTTGGAGTTCTAACCATATTGTCGATAATTGACAATAATCTTCGTGAAGACCGCATATGAATTGGCATAAACGAACATAGTATCGAGACCAAACTCTAGGTTTAATTGATCAACCACTCCACTAAGCTTAAAATTATAAGTTTCGATCAAGCGATTCACTTCTTCTAAGCATTTTTCATTTGTTACGAAATGTATTGCTCGAACAAATGGAATGCAACCAAGCGGTCCAACTCCAACCACTACGAACTTTCGTGCTCCCAACGCATGCAATCGCTTCATAAATAAACACGGATAATTATTATCATGCTACCTAATTATAAATTTAGACTTATGAAACAACTTTTCATTTATTACCCAACTATATTTTCCAAATCATAAATTTAATACATAAATTTATAACCATATCGATATAACTAAGTAAGTATTCGATCATACTTTTTAATGACCCGTTAGGGTGATTTGTGTTTTGATAAAAAGTAGGAAAAGTAAGCTTTAAGTAATTACTAGCTTTGTTAATTAAGTTTTTCTTTGCCCCTAAGTCATACTTATTCTTCAAGTCTTGCCTAGATGATTGCCCCCAAAAATGGTTCCAACACTGAAGTGTCGCACCATACAAAAGATTGGCATCTTCCTTCATGTATGGTGTGGGATCACCTTTTTGTCTGGTGGTGAAGGGTGTCCTTAGGTTTAGGTGAGATTTGAAAACAAATCATGTTTTTCACAGTAACTCATACAAAAACAAGAAAATATTAAATGTTTAATTAAGTCACAGTAGCAAAAAGAGAATTGTAAAAATTTAGAGAAGATCATCAAAGTTGTTTTTACCTTTTTTTTTTTTTTCAAAAACATAATTAGTTTCCACATTTCATTGATCAATGGAATGATTCCAATATCCAATTAGAAAGAATGGAATAATTTTTCCAATTTAAACTAGATTACTCTTTATAAATTTTGTGTGTTCGAAAAATATTTAAGTTCATCTTTTTATTTTTATCTTTATGGTCATCTGATCTCTCTATCTTGTATTTTGTTAAAAAGGAATTCTTATCGTTTTAAAATTGATTTCATGGTTAGCTATGGTTTTGCTAATTCCCCAAAACAATAAATTCTTTTACTTGTTTTTTCTTATTTTACACATTTTCTTTTGAATAATATTAGCTCACCATCTCTCTCTACTCTACCAAAAGAGAGAATGATTGATGCAAGAAAAACGATTAACTTTTTTCATAAACTATAAGAATATATCTAAAGAGATTTATATAACTTAAGGTACTCTTGATTGAAACCAAAACAAGAGCTATAGAAACTAATAGTTATAGAACTAAAAAGGGTTACATATAAACCATTTTCTTTTCAAGTTCTATATATGTTGTAGATATAAAATGATGTAAAATTAATTAAATATATATATAAAGCTCAACGAAAAGAATCTCATATATTTTTCTTAATCAATAATTTATTTTACCTTGAGGTGCACTGTTAAATTTGAGATCATATGATCTAAGTAATCACTTGGGGAAGGCTTGTTTGTTTGGAAAAATGGGATGGAGGGTTGAATATAATTGATTATATCATTGGATCCAACTGTTAAAGAGAAAATTGAATTCTTCAAAACCTCCATTGTTTCATTCTCTCCCTTCAGTTTCACCATCTCATTTCTACTCTCCTCAAAATTCTTCACTTGTTCCCTAAGCGAAATCCTTCCCAACTGTTCATAAATAAATATATATATATACACACATTTCAAATTAGAAGAAAAGGAAAGTTTAAACGCTATTTCAAATCGTAATGGAGCAAAAATAGTATTTTTAGAAAGAAGAAAAACAACATATTGAGTCATTGCTTACAAATAAAAGACCAGTTTCATCCAAGATGCCAGAAGCTCCAGAAGCATAGTTTATTCCTTTGTGTATTATTGTGTCTGATTGTGTACTTATTGGAGCTAGAAATGGTGGAGGAAATGATTTGGCTCCAAGATATTCCCCTGATGCAAATAACGTTACATAAATAATTTGATTTATAGTATAAATTCTTCATGCTTAATTACTTTTATTACTTTATATAGAAAATTAATCGCTAAGATCCTCTCTCTCTCTCGCTATATATAATATATATACCTATAACTTCTCTGTTCAATTTGAAATTAACTTTTTCAAATATTTGATTCGTTTTTAGTTCAATAATATATGATGTACTTGAGAATTCTTATATACATTTGACTTATACATAGTTATAGATCAAGGTGATAATTGTCTGATATATAGTTTGGAGGGATGCATTACCGATAATATCTGAAATAGTTCGACCATTGGTGAACCTTCCTGTGGGCTGGCCACCAGAGGGCTTAAAATCAATACCGTATGGTGGAGAATTAGCTTTGGATAGGGTGAAAATATAGTCGTTGTTCCCCGCATCAACAAGCGAGTCTCCAAACACGAAGGTCGTGAAACAAAGACCACCATCAAAGAAGTTGATGGAGAAGACAATGACCATCACAACATATGATTTAGAAAACACCATTTTTTTTTTCAAATGCTCCCAAGGCTCGACTCGTAGCTCTTGGATTATTTAACCATGTGTGCTAAAAAGGTTGATAGTGTCATGCAAGAAGAGACATAATATGTGCATGTTTTGCAACAACTACGATTTGAAATGGTCATTTTGGAATCTGAAAGATGCTTTCTTTTTCTAGTTTTTTTGTTTGTATGCATTTGTGTCATCGTTTTGAAGCATTCAAAGGGTTAGAAATTGCCATAGTAATTTGGTTTGGTGACAGTTTTTGTTTAATTTTACCCTTTTTTTAATTATATATATTATGTATTCAAATTTTTCCTTTCAATTTCTTTTGTTTATTATGAATCTAACATATTTCTTGTTTTAGGAGGGAGAGAAGGATGTGAATTTTTCCATCAAAATTTGAGCCTAACTCATGTCTTATCATACAATTATCGTTAAATTATTGATCGACTCAAAAATTTAAATCGATGGTTGATTTGTAGTTAACTCAAAACCTTGATCTGGAATTATCGATTTGCTATAAAACTTAAGATGATAGATTATAGTAAATTTAATTTACATCTAACACTTTAACAATTGTGCTCTTCTAATATGGCAAGCATAGAAATTAATGTGACTACAATTTTGATGTACCCTGAATCAAACAATTTTATGAGATTTCTATGTAATTGAAATGACAATTCCTTCCTCTTGTTTCCAATAAAAGAAATATCATTTAAGAATAATGCAATTTTGAGTCCATAAAATAAAATAATAAATCTTCAACGACATATAATATGTGAATTATCTTTCTATCCTAAATATACTAAAAAAACGTTGAACGAAAGATGTA
Source organism: Cucumis melo (assembly GCF_025177605.1). NCBI lineage: Eukaryota > Viridiplantae > Streptophyta > Magnoliopsida > Cucurbitales > Cucurbitaceae > Cucumis > Cucumis melo. The sequence continues at coordinate 24,285,223 of NC_066865.1, forward strand.
TGCATGCTATTGTATTTTTAAAATATTTTTGTTGTAATACACAATATTGCACTTGTCAATCGAAATCTCGAGATTAGTAATAAGAAGAAAACCAAAGTCAAAGTATGTATAGTATGATCATTTACGATTTGTTAGTAGTCAACTCTAGCCACGTGGCATGTCATTGACTTTCTAGCTCAACTATATATTCTTAAATGTTCATCATACCATATTCTTGACCTTTTTTTTGGTGCCATAAATTAGCCTCACTGTATCCAACTTTTCTCTCATTACTAAACCCTATTATATATATATATATATATTCAAACACAGAGTGATGGGGTAACTGAATTTCATTTATGTATGCAAAATTAAAGTTTGTGTACATAGGAAAAAGAGAGATCTCAAAAAACAATACACATCAAAGCCCTTTGACTTTGGATTTTGTCATACTCTCAAAGACAAAATGAGCTGTGAGAGATTGTTTGATAAAGAGAGATTCCCCAATTCATTTGTGGGCAGCTTTGCATGTCATGAAATATGGTCTCTTTCATTAGGAATATGCCATTGTAGCTTTGCATTTACTACGAATGAGAAATTTTCTCCATATAATTAATATAAACTGCAGCAATTATCTCTTCTCTAACGAATATAAAACTATTTTTATACGTAATTAACTACCAACAATTACTAGAATTCGAACGTAAGATTCATATGTTGTTATCATGTTAAATCACCAAAATCAACTCTAACATTTAAAAGCTTGTTACGTGTTTTAAAACATCTAAAATCGAAATCGTTATCAAATGGAACTTAAGGTATGAGAATAATTTATCGAACATACTCGTTTTGTTTACGAAATAGGAGGGGGAGGGTTTTGGTCAAAAGAGGAGGGGCCTTTGTGGCAGAACCGTGTGGGTGTTGGTTAGTAGTTAGCCAATGGTTGAGGCTTTATCTTTATATGGTTAGAGAGAGGGGCCATATACTCACATGACTCTTTAATTAACTTAGTGTTGTTTTTGTCAGTTTGGAAGATGCATTTTTATGAACCGATCAAAAGTGGACTTTAAGTCAATATTTGTTTCCTCGATCAATTGGCTTATATCTATTTTGTGTTTTTTCATTGGATACACATGATTTCAATTAATTAACCCATTACATTTACAACTCATTAATAGGGTGTAATACAAGAATTGAATTTAAAATTTTCTTTTACTTCCTTTGGAATGAGAAACATTTTTCTCCATGCATAATTAAACATGATGCTTAAAGAATCATAGTGTTATGTCTCATCAAATGATATGACAAGCAAAAGTAGTAATAAGCAAGACAAATTATTGAAGTTAGAAAAAAAAAATTCAAATAATATTGAAAAGAACTAAAACAAAAAATTTATAGTTCAAATCTAGTATAAGATTAATGTTTACCACAAAATGAAACCATGATTAGAAATTTAATAGGCTTAAATTTTGGTTAAATAGGTGATCTATAATAATAAACTAACAATAAATGTCATTTTTTATGTACTTTTAACCATGATGTTTTTATATCAATGTCAACGCATAGTAGTTTCCTCCAAAAAAAATATCGACATAAAAACTAACAATTGACATTTAACGACATGCATGAATATCTAAATTAAAATGCACTAACAATGATCGAACAAAAGATACGTATTCAGTTGAAAAATACTTTGATGTTCCGTCCTTTGCCCATCTTTCGTGCAATCCAAGTGTTTATTCAAAAGTTGTCAAGTGTTATAAAAAAAATTTCGAAAAAAGATATTTTTAATATTTTTTTCAACTTACGCTACACCCAAATAATATTTGTCCATTTTAATTAAGAGTTAAGTGTGATCTAAACCCATGCTTAACGAACATAAAGTACTTTTTTTGTTTTCTTTTGGAATTTAAAACTAAAATTACAAGGAAATTATAGTAAAAACTAATCCATATATTTTATTTGCCTTCACATATTTTTTGTGGAATTAAAAAGTAAAATTGCAAGGAAATTGTAGTAAAAATTAAGGATTTTTTTTCAAAAATAAAAAGAAGTAACAAACTATTTATACCTCGTAGAACAAAACTACTAAAAGATAAAATCCATTACAATTTATTTTTCGATAAGGTATAGATGTTTTATCAAACGTTCTGGTCTTCACAAATTTTTCCAATTTTTCAAAAATTTTAATATAAAATTATAATTACTAAGTTAAAGTATATTTGAATTTATAATTAATTAAGGAAACAGATATGTGTTGTTTACGAAACAAACAAGAGATAATTAAAGAAGTAAGGAACTCTCCAAAATTAGAACCAAAATTTTCTACTTATAGGAAGAAAATAATGTTTATTTTATTGAGAGAACTTTTATGGATAAAAGAAAATGAAACGATTTATAAAATATAGCAAAAAAAAATTAAATAGACAACCGAAAGTCGGATGAATTTTGTTATATTTTATAAATAATTTTAATATTTTACAATCTTTTAAAATTTCTCATTATTATTAAGTTAAATATATTTGAGTTTATAATTAATTAAGGAAACAAAAAATTTGTAATTTATAAAACTAATTACATGGTTTAGGCCCTCCAGTACTCTTTTTTCAGTAAAACAATTGTAGGGCTAGAAAATCGAATCTTCCTTGACAATCAGAATACTAAAATTATAAAAATCGAAGATTTAAATTGATAGATTTATAAAAGTTGAAAGTTTAATTATACACTAATAAAGTTTCAAAGTCTAACTTTATATAACTATTAGTCGGGAGTTTAAACCAGAACAATCTCAAACTTTAGAAATTAAATTAATACAATTATCAATTTGAAATTTAAATTCATACGACATCTTTAACAAATCACAACCGCAATGTTTTGTCAAAATCGAACTATAAATGAAGAACCACAATTTCAAATACTACATGTAGTTTTAGAATTTATCTTTTTATAGTAATAATGCTTTCAAACATAATAGAGTTTGTATATACTTTCGTAAATAATATTTTTTTTTTTTTTGTTATATCTAAAAATGCTTTGAAAATATGATTTTTAAAATTATTCTTAATTTAATTATTTAAAATAACAGTACAAAGTTATTTAAGATATTTTTTTTAATATTTTTTAAGAATTATATATTTTGAAAATTGAAGAACTAAAACGTAATCTTTTGAAAAAATTTATATGAAAATCAAATGAAATTAAAGTGTAAAGGCTCTAATAAACACATTCATTAATTCCCATTACTTTCATCTTTTTCTTCTTAAATTGCTTAGTGTACCTCTCTTCTGTCATTTATTAATTAAGTAGGAGTTCTTCTACTTACATTTTTCATTCTTTCTTGAATATTGTTTTAAACATGTATCTTGTATAGATTAATTTTAATATTAGAAAGAAAAAAAAATGTTTTTGAAATTTGACCCTTCAACTAATTTGGAATTAATTTCTGGAATCATTGTGGATTAGATTATATGCATTTTATTGTCTCCCTACTTAATTATTTAAAATGTTCTAAAATTGATAAATGAGATATTAATATAATTAGAAAACTAACAAAAAAATAATCAGTTGGAAATTTAATAAAGAAATATTACCTAACCTTTTTTTTCTTCTCACTTTTCAGTTGGAAAATTATAGAAAATAGCTTCAACTAAGTTGTGCCAAAAATATTTCCTAATTTAAGACAAAGACAAAAACAAAATTGATTCAAAATTTGAATTTTCAAAAAATTCAAGGATACCGCAAATTTAATATTTTATCATTAGTAGATGGACGAAACCGTTATGTTCTTGTTTTCTAAACAATCGTTGAATTTTCATTGCACTTGATTTTTCAATAAAATATTTTTTCAATATTTACATTTTAGACCCAATTTTCTTAATAATTTTGTATAAAATATAATTCACATCCAATACCCAATCTTTTATAGCTACATTTCTAAAATGCTATATTTAAAAGCTGAAAAAAGTACTAGTTATTGTACTATAACTATCAAATAAAATGGACAAAAAAAGGAAAATCAAGAATTTGTTAAGAACCTTTATTAGATGGTATGTAGAAGAGGTGTACATTGTGTTATATTTTCACCAAAAATTAATACCCACCGATGAACATTTCTATATAGATAGAGATTTAGGCATTTAGCCTTTTTAGTTCTCCCATCTCTAACCTCATTCCCCACTCGGACTACGTACTTTGTGTTAAAAGCCCATCTATGTTCTAATGAGGCCCATTCCATTTATATACCACCCTCAGCCCAAAAGGCCCATTTTCTCTCCTACACAAATTCATACTTTTTGTTCTGCCTAATTAGTAGAAATATTTTTTAAAATTGTAAATATAGTAAAGTCTTACCGTAATAAATTTAAATCCTTATGATTTATACTAAATAATTTATATGATTTGCTATACGGTCTATCTCTGATAGACTCTATCGACAGATTTTAATATATTTGTAAATTTTAAAAAATATTATTATATACTTAATTATTTTGAATTTAATTGCTATATTTGTAACTATTCCTAAAAAATTTTACCCACTCCAGATTAACAATTAAGCATTAATTAACTCAATTAAGATGTTAATCGCACTATTATGCTATTAATTTGGTCAAATTACAATTTTAATACTAAAATAAACTTTCAAGTTTGTGTTTGTTTAGTCACTAAAATCTAAATAACTTAGTAGATATAAAAATATAACTTACAAGTTGTCTTTATACTTAAAAATATCTAATAAATCTTGAAACTTTCAATTTTGTATTCGATAGGGTTTTGATATATTTAAAGTTTTAAGAAATATGTATAACTTAGTAGATATAAACTATAATTTTATGCCAAATGAAAACTTAAACTTTCAGCTTTATATCGGGTACGTCTCCGAATTTAAAGAAAATATTCAATAGGTAATTAGTTATTATGCAAAAATATAAAAAATTACGATTAATTATTAAACACAAACTCAAAACTTTTGATAAAACATCGGGTATTTTCTTAAGTTTAGAGTTTATAATCTAATTAGAGTAACACCGGATCCGCCACTTGAGCTATTTACATTGCTTTTGTTCCTACCTAATTATGCACTTTTCTTCGCATTTTTCACTCTACACGATTGTCTATAGTATGAAGATAAAATCTTTGGCATGCACAATAGCAATGATTGTGGCTTTAGTATATACATTGTTTGTGATTGTCTATAAAGACTCCAAAAGATTATATTTTCTTCCACATTGGTGTGGCTAAAAAATGAAACTGTTTGAAATTTATTTGGAATCAATGAAATAAAATAATGTATTACTACAATAACGAGTAAAACGACACTAAGTAAATATTTATTATTAAAAAAACAATGATCAGGTGTAGCCTAAAATACTAATTACATCATATTTTCCTCTCTAATTATTTATGGCACAAATAACATAGATGAAAGTTGAGCTGCACAAAATATACATATATGGGTGCAACCCAACTGGCTTAAGTTTTTTCTCTATAGGAATAGAATTTTCCATCTCTTCTCCAAACCAAAATAGACCTTTCACAATTTGTAGAATGAAAAAAAAAATGGTGTTTGCAACCCAAATGAAAGCCAACTTTAATGATTTGCTTGTTGGGACAAGATACAATAAATTATTAAAGAGAGATATAAAAATAAAAATAAATAAACCTACCTCCTGCATCATGTAATTAATAAGGAAGAGGTGCATGTGAGATGGTGCCATTATTTCCTTTTTCCAAATCCCACATTCTCAAAAGCAAAATTCAATCAACCAATGGACCTACCCATTACAACCCATTACCTTTCATCTCTTCACACTTTCTTCTTTCATAAACACAAAAAAGAAAAGAAAAAAAAAGTTAGAGACCAAGAAGATCAAGAAGAAGAAGAAGAAGAAGAAGAAGAGGAGATCAATTAGATATGGAGGATGAGATGAATGATGATAATACTAATTCTCCAAGCTGGAAACTTTATGAAAACCCTTTTTATATTACCCCTTCTCATCATCATCATCACCGTCATCATCGTCATCAAACTTCTCATAAATCCTCCATTAACACCAACAACAACAACCAACTTCAATTTTATTGCTTGAAATTTTCTTCTTCTTCTTCTTCTTCTTCTAATTCTTGTGATCTATTTCCTACTAAAAGGCGAATGGATTCAGAGCTCGATCTCGCCCGAAGCCAGATCGTAGAGCTCAAGACCCAGCTTCGGTACGAACGCAAGGCTCGTAAAAAGCTCGAGTCTTTGACGAAGAGACTTGCTAAGGAACTTGATGAAGAGAGGAAACAAAGGGAAGCGATGGAAGGACTTTGTCAAGAACTTGCAAGAGAGATTTCTTCTCATGAAGCTCAGATAGATCTGATGAAGAAAGAGATTGAAGATGAGAGAAAGATGCTCAGGTTTGTTTATTTTTTACTTCATCAATTTTAATTAAGGGCTTTATTTATTTATTTTTCTTTTACATATACTTTGTTTTATATTTTTATATTTATTGTAGCTTTCTTTAGTTGAAGTAACGTAAGTTGAGATAGAAAATCCAACTCTTTTTTTTCACCTTATGGTATAATTATATAGGTATCTTTATTTTGCTTTTTTCTTTTCTAGCTTTTCTAGTTGAACTAAAGTTGGAGTTGGAGATGGAGAAACAAACTTTTTCAAACTTTATGATATACTCTTATTAGCAAAACAAAATTTAACAATATATTTTGTTTTGTGATATTATTGGAAATAATTTGAGTTTAATTGTTAAGTTTGCATATTTTTTTTCTAAACATGGTTGAGATACATAAATGAATAAATGTTGAATGTTGATGTGAGAATATTAGCTGATGGGACCATAGATTATAGACAAGATATGAGGTGGTCTAAGCCTAGTATGGGTAGCAGACAAAATAATCTAAATAATTGAAATAGCACTTTTTTTATCAAAAGTTGAAAAAAATAGATATATTTGAAAAACTAAGAATAAAAATCTTGATTTTTTTTTTTTAGAATTTAGGAATTTAAGCAAGAGAATGAATTGGCATCTCTTAACAAAACAATCTGAAAGATTTAATCCTAAATTAAATAAATCACCCCTAAAGCCAAAACATAATTATTGTTGTTAATTAATCATTTGTTGGTCTAAACAAAACTTCTGTTATATTCTACTACAATGTTAAATCACTATTGAATTTAACAAAACTTAAGCAAATAATAATTATCAAATAAACAAATTTAACTGCATTTTGATTTTATTTTAGTTAAAAATTGTTTTTGGTCTCTCTTGTATGAGAATAACGATTTAGCACCTTAAAATTTGTAATAACTTTGTTTACAAACTTTGAGTAGTAATAATTTAGTTTTTATATTTAAAAAATTTTAATATTTAAATTGTCGTTAAAATTAAGTGTCAATTTTTATTAAATAACAATTTCTTATTTATAATTTCTAAAAAAAAAAATTGTTCTTTAATTAGTTTTATTTATTACATGTATAAAAAAATCATTAATTTCCTAAAAGATCGTTATACAAACTAAATAATTAGAAGGTAAGGTGTGATAGTTAAATCCTATTCTAATATCATATTAAACTATAGTAAATTTTGAAATATCTTGAAATAAAAAATAATTAATCTTTAACTTATATCGAAGGAATTTTGAAGGAGATGTTCGGAGCTGAATTGAGTTAGTAAGAGTTAACTAGTTTGAAGTAGTGAAAACTGATTCTTGATTTTCTTTTCAAAATGATAATGAAGGTTGGCTGAGGTTTTACGAGAAGAGAGAGTTCAAATGAAGCTTGCAGAAGTAAAAATTGTCTTCGAACATATGCTTTCAGAGATTGAATCAGGAACAACCACCAACAATAACACCACCACCACCGCCATTTTTTCCGACTTTTCTACCAAACTAAAACACACGGTTGCCGACAATAACCCGTCTGCGAATTCAGACAACAACAATGCCGATGGCGATGATGACGACGAATCTTCCCTAAGAGAATCAATGAGATCGGACGCTATCGCGTGCAGAAACATGGGGGTCCGAAGAAGTATCTCGCCGGAGATGGAAAATAATAATCCTCACATTGTAAGAGGAATTAAAGGGTTTGTGGAATTCCGGCGAGTGGTTCGAACAAAAGGGTCTAAATTAAGTAGAGATTCAGAGGCGAAATTGGAGTGTCAAAAAGCTCAGCTTAAAGTTCTTCTCAAACAAAAACATACTCTCAGATCCGACAACCTCATTATTACCTAATTTATTTCATATCTTCTCTTTTTCTTTTCTATCCATATTGAAGTAATTGGTTGATTTTTTGTCTTCATATTTTTATTTTTGGGAAAAGTTATATGAACTGATTAATTTTTTTTTTCTTTCTTGGCTTGGGTTTGAATTTTGTGGAAGATATTTTTGTGAATAGAGTTTTTTTTTTTTTTCATTTGAAAGTGATAGTTGGATTAGATGTAAAAGTTTTTGAGGAATTGGTTCAATGATAATTATAAAAGTAATACATGTTTGTGTATTTCAAATTTATCCCATCATCTTCTAAAACCTAAAATCTTTTTACTTCTTACTTACATCATCTTCGAAGCAATCTTACGAACTAACCCACATTTTTTTCTCGCTTCCTCCGTTACTTTTTCTTCTCCTTTTCTTTCTTTTTTTTCTTCTTCTTTCTTCTCTCTCTCCTTCTGCATTTTCTTCTTCTTTTATCCTTCGTTCTTTCTTTTTCTTCGTTTCTAGTGAGTGAGATCATGCTAGAGCACTTCGATTCATTTTCATCTCTTTTGCTTTTCGTTCTGGTGCTCAAATCCAACAATATTGCAGAACTAGAGATGGACACTGAAGAGCGAGACAGAATGGAGCCATTTGTGAAAGAATGAAGAGTGGAAAGGGAGACAACCAAAGAGTGAGAAAACGAGAGAGTGAAGAGCGAGATTGGCCATTCCACTTGTTTATAACGTTGTTTATTAGTAATTTCGCACGGTATTAACGTTAGTGGTAGAAAAAAGAGTGAAAAATCCCATTTTTCCTCTCAGTTTGAGTCATCCATGCAAAAAAAAAATGGTTTAAAAGTCCGTTTTCTAAACTCTTCACAAAATAAAGGTTAGGCTGAAGATGTGTCAAAGTCCAAGTCCAACTCTTGAGAAAGCTAACCCCTTCATGTTCTTGAAATTTTAGGTTAATAGATAAAAGTACAAATTTGATATATTGTCTATTTGATTTTTGAAAGTTTAAAAAATACATTTTAGCTTCGAAAAAATGTTTTGAAATTGAACCTAAAATCATTCGATCACCGCTAGTTGATTAATAAAAATTTGACGCAACAATAGTTAATAATATATATATATATCTCTGTCAAAGAAATAAATGAAACATATATATTTGTTATCTAACTCATCAATTTAAACAAACCTCAATCAATCTCACGGACTTCTTCATAAACTTTCATTCTAATTCAAAATTGGAACAAATAGAAAGAAAAGAAAAAGCAGTAGAAGTACTTAAATTTTTAAAAATAAGAAATAAAATATTCTTGTTTTTCTCGAAAATAGTAATAATATATATGATGCATGAGTAGGACCTATCTCTATGTATCATTATCACTCCTGTTAAAAATAATTGAAGCATTATGAAAAAGAAATAAAAAGAATGTGTGATGAATTACGATCGAACAATTTAATAGAATGAAAAAAAAAAGTTACCAAAAAAATATATATCTAAATATTTTTCTAAATAAAATACCGATGAAATAGACATATAAATAAATTTGTGGGCTATCTCTCAACCTTCTTCTAAAAGACTTCCTCACATGATCCACTACAATATATTAAAAGCAACCCTACCTCTTTCCCAATGTATACGTCAAGTTATATTAAAATTTGAACTATATGATATTTATTCTTAGTTTTTATATTATTAAGACTGAATTGTAAAACTATATGTATAGACTAAATTAGAAAGAAATCAACTATAATAAATAAATAAATTTAAGAAACTTAAGATGACCGAACTATAACCTTTCTAATTTAATCTAAAGTCTCTAAAGATAATAATCAAACAAAATAAAATCTAATGTAACATCTATGGCCGACCAAGACCTCGGAATACCTAATAAAATGTATATATAAATTATAAGTTAGGGATATAATTTTAAACATATCACAACAGGATTTTGACTTTATTGATTTTAATTAAAGGAAACAAGCAATTCTATGAGAATAGAATTTTGGATTTGTTACAAAATGAATGTGAAACTATTTGAGATTGAAATAAATTGGAGAGTATAGTTTGAGGGAAGGCAATGGCTCTTTTTGAAAGTTGTAAGGTTGTTTCTAAGAGAGTATAGTAAAAGTTAGAAATTCGAATTGTTAAAAGCAATTATGAAAATACCACTCTTCATTCGATGCAAATGCTACCCCTTTTTGAATTCAATTTTAGCGCCTAAAGTCTTCACTCTCTCTCTCTCTCACCAAAATCAAATCCTTTCATTCAAAAATTGAATCCAAAATCCAAACCCATTTTCACTTTCCTCTCTTCTTTAATTCCTTCCTTCTTCCACTTTAAAATTGATTCACTTCCATTACTCATCTGATCTTTCTCAAAATGGGTTGTGCTTCTTCTCATCTTCTCAATCACGACGATGATTTCCCCCAACTTGGTTCCGCTGCTCTCACCCATCACTTCGTTTCCCTCACTTCCACCACTTATGGCCTTCTTAACCTCGACCCGCCTTCCGCCGCTGCCCCACCTCCCCTCCCTATCCCCGTCAAGTCCCTTCGCTCCGACCCTGAGGTTATCAATTCTTGGGAGCTCATGGATGGCCTTGATGCTGATAGCTTTCGTTTCTCTCTTCTCTCTCAATCCAAACAATTTGCTCTCAAGAATGATATTGATTCCAATAAGGAGAATTCCAACCCCAATTTGCCCACCCAGATCGTCGAATCATCTGTTCTCCGACCGTCGTCTCGACCCGCTGCTGCTGCTGCTCCCGTCGCGATTCCCTCTCCGGTTAAACATTTGCTTGACAGGTTTGAATGCCTTGAATCTGTCAACTGTCACTACGATTGAATGGCCAAATTCCTGGCTCTCTAATACATATAATTAACATTTTTTTTTTTTGTCTTGGACGTAGTTACACACTAAATTCCTATGTAAATTTCACTTTTTTTTATGTTTATGTGTTTGTTTGAAAGGCAATTTCTTAACACTTTTAATGGAAAAAAATGATCTTTATAGAGGTTTGAATGGGGAATTGGGTCACGACTACTGACTATAGAATACTTTGTATCTAATTAGGTATGAGACACTCTGCCCACCAAGCGGGGAGAATCGGGTGGTGGTGTACACGACAACGTTACGAGGGATAAGAAAGACATTCGAGGAGTGCAACGCAGTGAGAGCAGCGATGGAAGGCGCTGGAGTGCAAATCTGCGAGCGAGACGTGTCAATGGATCGCGGGTTCAGAGAAGAGTTAAAGGAATTGATGAAAGGGAGAGGGCAAGAAGCGATGGTACCTCCAAGAGTGTTCATAAGAGGGAAGTACATTGGGGATGGAGAAAAGGTATTGAAAATGGTAGAAGAAGGAGTTTTAGGGGAATTGCTTGAAGGGTTACCCAAAATCAAAGCTGGGTCTGTTTGTGAAGGTTGTGGGAATGCAAGATTTTTGCCATGTTTTCAATGCAATGGGAGCTGTAAATTGGTAATGGGAGTGAAAAAGGAAGGGCATCATAGACATGGCAGGAAAGGTATTGTTGTCAAATGCCCTGATTGTAATGAGAATGGCCTTGTTCTTTGCCCCATTTGCAGCTAATGAGTTTCACATAAGTTCCATACGTTTTCATTATATTATAGAGAATGTTGCAAGGATTCTGCATGCTGACCCTTTTAGGTGATTTGATTTGTGTTGGTTGAATCTGATGCAGAGTTCTTTGTAGTTTTACAATAAAGTTCAAAAGGTCAGTTCTTGGCTGATTTGTAATCAAAGAAATTGGTTTTGTACTGTTTTTGGTTCAATCTCTCTGTCTGTCTAATAGCTCAAAGCTTTTGTACTTTGTTGTGATGAACTTTGCTAAGAATTCACTTGAAAGAATATTTACGTAGAGATGTGGAAAATATACGATAAGAGATTGTTATCAATCATATATGTATGATATGCTGATGCTGATGCTGATGCTGATGCTGATGCTTGTTTAAAGACTTCTATCACTATATCAACAATAATTTTCATGTTTGTCATTTCCGACAATTTCCCATAAAGAGTTTGAAATCTCTTAAACCCAAAGCCCAATTGAGAACACATAGCTAAGAGAACTTGGGCCGGTTTTATCATTGGCCCATTAAGGGAATTTATGAGGGTATGGTGTAGCTAATTTAAAATAAACAAGTATGTTTAATAAAATAAACTCCTACATTAATAGTTACTTTAAATACATTCAATTGCTAGATATTAATGTTTTTATTTCCTTAACTTTTAGGGCTTATAACATGTTCAAACATACAATTTCCTTCTTCCACTACCACTGATTTCATTTGAGGTTGGAAGCAAATTGTTGAAACTTTGATCTATTTAATGCTCATTTAAAGTTAAGTTGCGTGATTCATATATACGATGACTTTTTTCATCGATAACTACGTTTTTCAATTGTTTAAATGTCATTAGGGGAGAAGAAACTCTCTATAACAAGATTTAAATTCTATTGATTTTGAGTTAGGAGAGTTGGAATGAATAAATCGAGAAGTGTTGTTCTTCGACTTTGTTGACTATAGTGAGGTGAAAGTAACAAAAACTTCGATGGAAGTTGATCGATTATTGTGAGTAATGTGATTGTGACCATTGATGGAATTGAAGAGGTTGCGCCGAAAGAAGGGGAGTAATGTCATGTGGTCATTTCATTGAAGGATGTTCTCGAATCTATTGCACAATAAAGAAGAAGAAGAAGAAGAAGAAAGAGTAGATATCGAGAAAATCGATGGCTAGTTTTTAATTGGAGGTAAAAAATCTAGATAATTAAAAAAAAAAAGAATGAGATTCCGAAAATTCAATGCTCTTTATGAAACATTGTAAGGTTTATTAGATTTTTTATTGTTTAAACCGATAAATTCATTTGCATTTTCTTTTTCTTTTAAATACTCTTCTCTTTTTTTTTTATCTATATATTAAATATATTTTAAAATATTTATGAAAATGATTAATCCAAAAATAAAGTGAAGGAAGTAACAATATGAACAAGTCTTGTAGTAACTAAGCTTACTTTTAGAAGACACAATACTAATCATTAAACGACCTTAACAATAAAGTATCTAATAATAGTAATCAATTATTGATAATTAGTCAATTAATTAGCAAAGAAAAGAAGGTTCAAACAATAATTGCCATTTCTCAATTGAAAAAGAAAAAAAAAAAAAAAAAAAAGAAAGAAAGAAACCCTCCAATAATTGTCATTATATTCAACAAATAAAGTTGTTTTCCTAAATATATAAAAACGTTTCTTAAAATTATAGTTTTATTAAAAAAAAAAAACCAAAAACTTTCTTTTCTTTTATATGAAATATCTATTTATTACAAATTAATAAAGTTTGAACTTACTTTCTTTTTTTTCTCTCTTTTTAGTTTGAGCTTACTATATTTAACAACAATCTTTTATTCAAAAGTTTTAAATGCTATTAAATTATAAAGTTAATCTCCATCATCCTTTGAATTTTAAAAATTAAAGTGAAATATGATCCCAAAATTAAACAACTATTCATTTAGTTATTGCACCCTTTAATTTTTATTGTATCACATCTTTTAAAAAGACAACTTAGTGACATGTAATAAGTCGGGATAGGATTTATCTCTATAACTATAATATTATTCTAATAATAAAGTTTTTTTTTTAAATCATATTTTGGAAATTAAGTTTAAATTTTAATTTTACTACAAAGAAGTAGGAAGAAGAATAAAGTCCTCGAAATACAACATGTTAATTCCTATCCATCTATTCTCAATTGGTCCACCACTCTAACTTATCTAAAATTAATCTAATGGGCATGTCAACGACTAATTTATCGTAATAGAAATAAATAACAAAGGGATTTAGTATTTGGAAAACTATTTTGTAAGATTTATGACATGTATATAGTATAGATCGAAGCGAGATTAGTTTAACAATAATTGAACGACATTTTAGTTGAAAATAATGGATTAAAAGTTGAACATCCTTTTTTTTTTTTTAATTTGGCCACACTAATGTGAACTAAATATTTGATATAAGATTTTAGCATTTCTAAATTTATAGTTAAAGCGTTTTGGTCCCATTCAAATCGTTCAATTTAAAAATATATATAAAAAAAAATTCAACAATTAATTAATTTTTTAACATGTTAAAAAAAAGTTGTTTTCATTTCTTCATTTTCCTTTTAGAAGAAAAAAGTAACACTAACACGTGATTTTAAGTATGTATATTAACATGTTGACATTGACTAATATTTTAAATACATAGGTTAATTGAGGTAAATACACCTAAACTAAGTAAATATCAAGTGGTGAGATAATATTAGTCACCAAAATTATTATTGCTATAATTTCTCCTAAGAACTAAAAATAATTTACATGAAGATTGAACTTTTTCTTTTAAATTCTAAATCCATAATCTAGAGCCGAAAATAATTACTTTCATATTTGTCATTTCTTCGAATTCTACTCATATGTTACTCTCGATAATGATCAATAGCAATAATTTTCCAAATATGAATTAAAATTCCAATCAATAGCATCATTCAAAAATTTCAGACATTTCAATTTCTTTGAAAATATAACCACTCAAAACCAACAAGATCAGGTGAAAATTCGAACAAAATTGTTCACATATAGACTCTCTAACCCTATAAACCTTTTACAATTTGTATTATCTGGTTTATTTTCTCTACTAAAATTTGATATTTTCCTATGTATAGATCTTATCAAATTGGTTAAGTTAGGGCATGCCTTGGATACTACTTATTAGTGACAATTGTCTTTCGTATTTCTATACAATGATATAGAATTGTCTATTTTAAACTTAATCATTATTGTTGATCATCCTTTACACTCTAGCACAAATGTGTATTTGAAAATTTAGCTTGTTGAGTTGTTAACAATTGAAAATCAATACTAATCGAGGAAGAAATGACTACTAAAATTCAAATGCATAACCCTCTTACTATGATCATACCATGTTAAATCATCAATAAATAATAAAAAAAAAACTTATTAGATAATAATTGAGACTTTTTTGGGTGGCCTAAGTTTTGGTAATTGGTATATATATCTTTAGCTATCTCGACTATTAATTAGTGAATTTTTGAACCCTAGATTGATGTGTGTGTGTGTGTGTGTGTGTGTGTGTATATATATATATATGTAGTTCAATTTTTAGACAATTATATGTATGAGCAATTAATTAATCCATCAATTTTCAAGTTGGTGTTATGCTATATATCTACGTCGTCTCCATTGATGAGCACACAAAATTTAAGAACATTAAACTCGTTCACAATAATGGCAACACTAATATATTATCATAATTAATGTCATAAGTTCGAAACAATGCATTAAATATATAGGAAAATATATAGAAAAACACAGTGAAAGAAAGATCTTGTTTTTTTAAAATCCTTTCCACGAGTAATCAACCTTTTTAAGTCAATATTAGGGGAAAAGAAATATAATATTTAGCTGAAAAACAATTGTCAAATATATATATGAAAAATATTTAGGGTTAATGCTTAGGTCAAGAAGTTTGTTAAGCTATGTTTATCAAAGGCATAAAAAGCTTTTTACAAAGCATTGAAATGGATGGATCATCCTTTAATTATTATTAATCAATTGAATTTTGGTTTAATTTAAAGGATTGTAGGGTCAGTCGGTAAAACTCATTACCAATGTCTCAAATATGTCACTCAAAATATTTCTTCTTAATTATATAGGAGAGACATGAAATCAAATGTGAAAGAATTTTAAAGTGTGTGTTTGGGAATTAACTATTATTTGAAGTTAATTAATAGTAGTAGTCAAGTTTCACCAAATGGAATTTTGTTATTCTATAATTTCAATGTAGTTAGATTATTAATAATCAATTGGGGGCTTTACTTTAACTCTTTTGGTTACAATACAACACTAAATATATAGGTGATGTTGATTGAACAATTGAAAATGATGTATGTGTTCAAGTAATAACTTAATATATTATTAAAAGTTGGTAATCAGAATTGTATGGTTGATTAATCACTCATAATATAATATTATAACCAATGCAATGTCGGTTACTTTTAACATCGTATGCTAGATAATAGAGGTATTCAAATGACCTGACATCTCGAACAATTATATATCAATATAAAAATTATTAGATTAAAAAGCTTAATCTAAGAACTTTTATGTTCTTAAATTTTGATAAAATTTTCGTTAACGTTGACTTTTATGTATGTTAGGCCACGAGAAACTTAACATTTAAAAATCGATAACTTTATTAGATATAGGTATTGAATTTTGTCCCACAAAAAATCCTTTTTTTATTATCTTTTGTATATATTAAATGTGTTAGAATAAGTAAATGATTTATTTTAAAATTCTATATGTAATTAAATGATGAAAGATTTATTAGATAAGAATAGATAGTTTATAGATTTATTCGGACATCTCTAAAGTTCATAGACCTATTAAACATAAAAATTAAAATTTATAGACTAAACTTGTAATTTAACCTAAAAGAAAACTTACCAAAAACTTTAAGAAATAACTAATACATAATATTAATCATATGCATCCTATATATTAGAGGCACTTAATTACTCCTATTTGGAAATTTCACATATTATTAGATGTTAATGTGAGTTTCATATATTCAATTGGCAACACCAATTACATCAACCCTCACTTCATTTGTTGCTCATCGATTAAAGCTTTGTTCATATATTATCGTCTTTGCTACCTTTTCAAGATGAGGAAATGTCTACAATTTTAAAGAATTATTGAAATATATTGTTATTTTCCTCAACTAAACACACTCTAAAACTCTATAGCTACATTTACGAGGCATAATTGTAACTATAGTATAATTTATTTAAAATGCTACAAAATTATTGTAGTTATGACGATAAAAATAATAAATATAAATTAGTGATTATTATTATTATTATTATTATTGTAGTTCAATCAATGACGTTGTGATATATAATAGATAATTAATATCATGTCAATCATGAATTACATAATTTGAGAAACGATATGAAGGGACTTTCAAAGATTCAATACGTTTTTTGTAAACGACTTTTACGTTCAAAATTGAGCCTAGATTAATTGATTAAAACACTTACGTCTTACTAATAAATCAAAAAAAAATTGAATTTCTTTGTCTCCACATGTTATTTAAAAGGATAATAACAATTATTATACTTTCTTTGAGCTCTCACAATCCTCAATAATAATATATGAAATTGATATTAACTTAGACATCGTGCACTCAATGGAACCCTTTAGGGTCCTAAGAGAATTTTTTTAAGCTTAATATAATATTATTGGAGGTAGAGAATCAAATCAATAATCTTAGAGAAAGTAATATTTTATAAAATTATAAACACAAAAAATATATATTATCTAAAAAGAGAGAGAGAGAAAAAGAAAGAAACAAAATGGTTTCTAAATTAGACATATACATAAGTTGAATATAATTTAACGAATTTGAGTAACATTTTCTAAAAATAGGTAAAGTGTTAGAATTTCGGCTCTATATTTAAAAAGTTCTCATATATTTTAAGATATAATACTATAGATTATTATAATATCCTATCATATATAGTTAATTAAAAAGAAGAAAGCATAACAAAATCTTAAAAAACACATAGTTCTAATTATCGTTAAAAAGTGGTTATTGCATTGCCAAATTAATTAATCAAGTGAACATTATAACATTGTTTTCTAATATAGTAAATTAAAAAGTGGATCTTTATATGAAAAGGGAAAGATATGGTAAGCTTTTCCCCGTGATTAGCTCCTCCATCACTTCTCTATTGGCTAATTTAAGCTCATTAGCATGTGAAAGAAAATTATAATCTTAAATTATAACACCACATATTATTATTATTATTATTATTATTATTATCATTATTATTATTATTATTATTATTATTATTATTATTATTATTATTATTATTATTATTATTATTATTATTATTATTATTATTATTATTATTATTATTATTATTATTATTATTATTATTATTATTATTATTATTATTATTATTATTATTATTATTATTATTATTATTATTATTATTATTATTATTATATTGTATCTTTTTTATTTTAAATTAATATATGAAATTTATACGATTAATTTGAAATTTTGATACCTAATCCCCTTATCGACATTTTTAAGATGTTGATAATATATGTTGTATAATGATGATATCATACAAATTATTTTTTTCTTTATAAATCTCGAATTTATTTTTATTTTCTTCTAATGGATGATTGTTTTTTTTCTTTTTTTTTTTTCTTTTTTACACAACTTATTTTTCTTTACTATGTCTTGTAATAGAGTAGGGTTTCGTTTGGATGATGACATCAATGGTGAAAAGAGGAGAGAGTATCTATTATTATAAACTAAAAGTAGGGTTTGACATAAAGCTCTCATAAAGTTCATTATAGAATAACTTTAATTTTATATACTACTCTAGAATATTATGTTAATGTATTCTCACTCTCTTTTTTAACATATGGGGTTTAGATGCTATAAAGTCTTATATATATATATTTTTTGTTATAATATTTTAAATCATTTTAAACTATACTCATATCGATAGCATAGACAACCAAAGTTTGGTGAAAAAGACAACACTTGAGAATTGGTTGTAGCTAGACAATTTTTTTTCTTTTGAAAATATAGACAAACACATTAGTTAAACGACTTAGCACCTCTCTCTCTCTCTCTTTTTTCTAATAAGATACTAGGAGGGAAGAGGGGGACAGTAGACGCTAATAGAGAAAGCTTTGTTACAGACAAAAAAAAAAAAAAACAAGAATAGTTCAAACAAACAAGAGAGTCTACGAAGTCTTGTATTAAACTAATTAATACGAGCTCAGTTTGATGGACAATATATGATTTATAAAAAGTAAGAACTAAAAATATAGCAACTAGACTCAACACCACTACATATATGACAAAAATTGAATCCTACTCTTAGAGTCTATCATCAATAAAATGTATCACTAATAGATTTTTGTAAATTTGAAATTCTTTAAAATTGTTTATATAATTATTGATCCCAACAGGTGTTATACATTGCAATTACCTTTTAAAAATTTAAGTTATATTTTCGTATTAATTACGAATTAGATAAAAAAAAAGTTTTGAAAGATGGAGGGTACTATTAAAGTATGAATTAAAACCATGATTCTTTTTTAGATACAATTGAAAGTTAGAAAAGGTGGAAAGTGAGTTGCTACCACATTTTACTAGTTGAGGTTAGTTACATTGATTTAGGGTTTGAACATTATATATATAAGAAAAAGAAAAGCTAAGTTAGCCCAATCATATTCTTCTTTACCATACTCTTTCTATTATATCCTTGTATATTGAGATGACCAACCACCACTATAAATAAAGTATATAGTGGAAGTAGGTTTACGAGAAACCACTTGACAAAAATTTAGTGTGTGTCGTCCATCCTTTTCTCTCTCTCATTTTTCTGATCAAATTCTTGTGTCTTCAACTTTGGAACAATGACCTCATATATAGCTTCACTAGGTTAAACAGTATGTGTAAATCATTGTGTGACTTTAGGATATGAGTTTGTATAAAAAAAAAATTAGGTTTGAATATGAAGTCCAATATTCCAACAGAAGGTAGTGGGAAGATCAGTTAGCAGTGTCGAATATGCAGCACCCAAATTATGAACATTAAACTATTGTCACAAATACATATAAGTATTATGGGATAAGAGTCCCAACAAGCTATATTAAACTCACCATATAAGGACAAACATGAAAATCTCATACCACAATCAAAGTTTTTTATTGAAAAATATAGCAATTAGAGTTCAAAAAGCAATGTAACACAACGTAGAAAAATTGTAAATATAAAAATTTTTAAAGTATTTTATTATGATATATGTAAACTTTTTTCTAAAAGTCTTTTTAGGTTTGATTATTGTGATATTTGTAGCTATGTAAATACAAATTATAGCTCCTCAAACATATCTATAGCTAAATGAACTATAGTATATACACACTTTTTTCCTGAAATATATATACTTTATGGATCTACTCTTAATTAAATATATCCTTGGTACTCACTATTTTTCTTTTCAACTTTTGGTCATTAAAATTTTGTAGCTCTTTTGGTCCACCTTTGATGTGGTCGTCCATTGATGATGACATAGCAATACCATATTGGAAATGGTCACCCAATGTCCTTTAAATATGTATATAAATATATGTCTTAGAGCATTTATTTTTAAAAAAGAAACCCGCATGCTTGCACATGTAATAATATTTTACTGTCTATAATAATAATGAGTAATTTAAATTAAACTAGTAATCAATGATGTGACATATATATATATATATATATATTATTTCAATTATGATACACATGTGATGTACCCATCAAAGAATTATTACTTTACATAAGATTAATTATCCATGCCACGTGAGCAATAAATTCGATCTAATTGAATTACAAACATATAAAATAAATAATTCATGGGATTGGATAATTTGTTTTTATTGGTATACAAACTTCATTGATTAATTAATTCTCAACAGCCTTTAATAATATTTATCTATTTTGGAGCAGTCCATATGTGCTAAAATGGAATTATTTTCGAACAATATATGTTCTTTTAAGCAAATCCCGCAATTTTTGGTTTCTTTTATATATAAATCAAAATTGGAAAATTTGTAGTTTTTTTTTTAAGAATGGTCATGAATATAAGAAAAAAAAACTATTCGTAAAATATAGAAAAAAACTCGAATGGAGATATAGAAAATCGGTTGACTTTGCTATAATTTGTAAGCAGTTTCAATTTCTTTGTAACGCTCCTTTTTTATTAAAAAAATAAGAGAAAAAAGATCTCACGTATGAAAATAAAATTGCAGGGACAACTTGAACATAGAGAGCCTTCTACTTTGATACCATTTAAATAATCAATTGATAAAAACCTAAGTTGATTAACGAGGAAGTTATATATCGTCCAACGAAACTAAAGAGAAATATAAGTATAATTTTGGAGATGAAATAAATGCTTAAATTCATTGAAGTAGAATCATTTTTATAAAATATGACATTATGAGAAAGAATAATGTATTAAATGTATTAGATTTTGTCTTCTGTCTTGTCCCATCATGTATTTCTTGTCTATATCAAAATATACCATGATAATCATATATAGATCATTGTCCTTTGATAATTCATTTAATTTTTTCTTGTTAAATTTTTGGGAGAAAAACGTTTTTAAAGCTATAAGTAAGATTCAATTTTTTGTGTGGCACCACTCGTAGGTTGCGTTCTAATTTGTTTTTGTACCTTTTTGATTAATAAAGAATCTCTTACATGCTATTTGGATGATTTTAAAGTCGAACCACCATATAATCTATTCTATTCACTTATTTTTTTCAAAACCTTATAAGTTTGATTTTGAAGTCCGAACGTCCTAGGATTGTTTCAACGATCTTTTTCATAAACCTTTCGATATGACTTTTTGTTTCAACATAATCTAACACTTAATTGGTTTCTTTTGAATGTTTTTTCTGTTTTAATATGTCATAGAAATATTAATATAATTATAAAATGAATGATAAATATATTAGATATCTAACCCTAGTATATATATGATGAAAAAAGTATGTAGATTTATGAAATTGATCATTATAGTATAAAGCTTTTTAAAAAAAAAAAAATAGATAACCAAAAATGAAAATAGAGACAGATAACAAATTATAGAAAATATAAATTATTGTGAAGAAGTCAAGTCGAGTTTTTCTTTGTAGGCTTAGAAGAGATGCATTTAGGGCTTGACTGCTTGTAAATATCATAATAGCTTCATCGTTCTTATCTTCTTTTCTTTTCTTTTCTCTTATAATTTTAATCATACATAAAATTCATGAAACTTCATTTTTCTATATATATATATATATATATATATATATATAAAAGATAGGTCAATTATTAATTAGAGAATTTATTTTTAACTAGAATATCAATATGCTTAAAGCTAAAATAATGAAATAAAAAGTAGGGACAGAATTAATTTTTAGGAATAAATTTAAATCTTTTTAAATTTTAGAAATCTAGGGGGAAGGGGTAAAAACCAAATTTCATTATTATATAGTTCCCTTTTCCAATCAATAACTTTCAAGCACGAAGAGAAAAATAAAAAAGTCATAAATAGTCGTTAGTTTTTTTAGATATATATCAAATTAAACTTTAGATTAGTATGTGAATTAGTGTAAAACAAATTGAATGGTAAAAGGATTAAAATGATATATTAATCATCCCATCAAAGCCAAGAATAATTTTTGAATTTGAATTTTTGTTTGTTTGTTTGTTTGTTTTTTTTTTTTTTTTTTTTTTTTTTGGTTTCTAAAAAAGAAAAAAAGGTTTCACAATCAGTTTCAAATTCGTACATGATGTCTCTCATCTCATCTTATTTTCACAAAAGGCATTCGCCTTTTTCCTTTTCTATTATTTTTAATAACCAAAAATAAATTAACAAAAACAAATATTATTATTATTATTTATTATTATTATTTTATTTTTGGTAGACACCTTCCCGTGGAGCCCACAACTGCACACTTTGTCGCCAACTGTACATAACATAGGAATGACAGTTTCCAATGAAGATCATCCACGTCGGCTTATCCTTTGTCGGTATCCGAAAAGTGGGCCCTACAATCTAGGTAATAAAGTCAACGCGAGGTTATGATTGATCTGTCAAAACTCTTCAATTTAGTTACGAATTAATCGGCTTTGGACCATTAGCTTTCTCCACATCATTTCTCCCATTGACTCTAAACTCCATCTTTCTTTCTTTCTTTTTTTTTCTTTTTTTTGCCCTTAATACTTTATCAACCCTAATTATTCTTCAATCTTCACAATTTTTTAATTCCATAATTACATTCAAATTACACCAAATAAATTGTAACATTATTCGTGTCTTACTGCCATCAGGTGAGTAGAATCCATGTTTTATAAATTTAAATAGATAGGAAAAAAGTTGGCAAATGTATCAATATAGAGAGGAAAGAAAAACTTATTACAAATACATATGTGAATATTGATATAGATATTTTGATATATACTAAGTGGTCTAATTGAAAGAAAGATATATATATATATATGGAAGGTGATAGTACAAGAAGAAGACGATGATGATGTTGTTGAAGTATGATGTAAATTTTGAGGTTGGTATTGGAGTGTGCTTCTACTAAACCGACAAATGGGAAAGTGGGTCTAATGATGAGGAAGACGATGACTTAGTGAAACCCCAGATATCATTCTCATGCCCGTATCCCAATCCTCGGTTTGAAACTTGCATATGATGATGGTGTTGTTGTTGTTGTTGATGATGATGATGTTGTTGTTGTTCGTCTTCATCGTCTTCTATGGCTGATCTTTCGTCATGGCCATTTAGTTGGGAAGCAACAAGTCTGTCAAAGGCGACCCAGTTGTCAAGCTTGACAACGGGTCGAGGCGATGGCTCTGTTGTTGTCTCAGAAACTGAAAGCATCTCGTGGTTGAAGATGATATTGTGATCGAACGGTGACGATGTTTCGAGTTGATGGAGGGAGATTATTGAAGGGATTGTTGTTGGGCTGTCTAGCCTTGGAAGATGCATGAATGATTTGTCAATTGTTTGTTGTTGATGATCTTCAGTGTTGTTGTTTGGGCTGAGGATTAATCTTGAAGATGAGTTGTTGTTATTGTTGATATTATTGGAAAATGACTCCATTTCCAGCTTGCATGTTCTTCCCATGTATTGAAGTATTTGATCCAAAACTCCATCATTGTTTGAGTTTAGTAAGTGAACCTCAGAATCCATGGAGGTCGGGGAGGTCTTTGGGCTATCTATGCTCTTTTGGTAGTTCTTCTTTTTGAAAACTCGACAAACAACCCATCCGTCTTCTGCTAGTTGTGACTCTCCGATCGAGTTACAAATCTTCAGAAGAAGCACGAAAGATTTTTCTTTTAAACATATAAGTGAAAGACAATATCTACACAGATGTATGAAATATTTGCAAAGAGACTAGCTTACATTGATGTCGCGATCACTATCATCGAGGCGATACTCGTGCATGATCCAGTCGGATTTTTGGCCATGAGGTGCTCTTCCTTTGTAAAAGACTAGAGTTTTTCTCAACCCAATTCTTTTGGATCCAGTATAAATAATCTTATCTCGTCCAGTAGCCTTCCAAAATCCAGCCGCCGTAGCACGATTTGTGCGAGTTCCAGTCGGATACTTCTTGTCTTTATGGCTAAAGAAGTACCAATCGTTTTGTGGGGTGGATCCAATCTTGCATTTCTCTACACACACACAAAAAAAAGAAGAAAAACATATAAACACAGAAAAAGAAAACTCCAACAAACAATGAGAAGAAAAGAAACAAGAAATTCCAAATAAAGAAAAGAAAAACCTTGAATATCCCATGGTTCAAGCTTGTTAAGATCAACATCACGGATGACATCAAGATCAATTTTTTGGAAGGCAACTTTCTTCCTAAGGTAATAATGTAGAAGCTCTTCTTCGGTGGGATGGAAACGAAAGCCGGGAGGAACTTGAGAGTGGCCATTGACGGACAGAGTCATATCCTGTTCCGCCATAAAAACAAAAACAAAGACGAAAATCTCTCGAGAAAGACAGAGATGTGTTTGAAGAAGGAAAGTGTGGAGTTTGAAGTTTAAAAGAAAGAGAGAAAAAGAGAGTGGGGTTTTTGAAAGAGCAAAGTGTTTGTGCGTAAAGTGTAATGAAGCAATGATAATTTATAATGGGAGAGAGAGAAGGAAAAAAAATGAAAAGAAAAAGAAAAATGAAAGGTGGTAAGGTCCTGAAATTGATGAAAAAGGGGTTTTAGTTTTTTAGGTATGATAGAGCACTAGTGTACTTAGGGTATTGAGCCTATTAGCTTCAAGAACAGCCAACCACCTAAAATTATACACACAAAATCCATATATTTGGTAACTCTCCAATTATTCGATATCATTTAAAATTCTATGTATCTCGTAAATAACAACTACGTATATTTGACAGTAAAGAGAAAAAAAAGAAATTTATCAGTTAAATTGCTGTAGTTTCACTGAAGATCATGAAAGTGTTAGAAGAAAGGGGAAATTTAAACAAAAACATAGTGCAATCGGGGGGAATGCCCCAATCGAAACCATGACTTTCGACCTTAAAAATCTATTTGAAAATCACACCTAAAACAACAACCACTTTCTGAAAAAGAAAAAAGAAAAAGTCTTTTCATTTATTTTCAATATTTTTGGAGTTTCTCTCTCTAAATAGATAAAAAGGAAAAGGGGGGTTTTGGAAATGCAACCACCCTTGAAAGACAAGAGAGAGGCAAAAGGAGGGATGATGGGGTCGGAGCCACTGAGCTATCAAATGGGTATGTGAACCAAAAATTAACAACTAATAATAGGGTTTATTATTATTATTATCTATTTTCTCTTTTATGATTTTTGTTAAAATATTATTTTGGCTATATTGTAGTTTATGTTAATTCTCTTTTTAGAAAATTTTTGTAAACTACTTTTGGATTATAGGATTTATTACAATTACATCCCTACAGTTTTGATTTGAAATTAATCTCTACCTCTAAATTTTGTTCTTGTCCCAATTACAACCCTATGTTAGCATTTATATCAATATAAGTTTGTTAATTGTTGCAATCAATTTCCTTTTGTTAGTATTGATATCGATGTATTTGTAAAATTATATTTTATCAAATGTTACCTCAATAGCAAAAAGTTAACAATGTACATGAATGCATGAAGAATGGAGAATATAATTATTTTTTTTTTTTAATAAACCATAGGGGTTGCTTTGCAACAATTAACAAATTAAAGTTTGTATATGGATACTTAATTATTTGTATAAATTTGAAAAATAGTAATTATTGTTAGTTTACTTTCTCTTTATTATTAATTTTTATATAAATATAACTCGTGTATTTTTCTTAATTTCATGAAATGAATATTAATTAAAAAACGAAATTTAAGATTTAATAATGTGTGAATATTTAAAAATGTAGGGACTAAAAGAGAAATGAAACAAAAATCTAAGGACTTTAACCTTAATATAATATTTCCTTTTAACATTCCCAAACTTATCATTGCACTTCACCTCTTCATTCCTTTTTACCTTTTTTTCGCAAACACTTCAATTATTTATTCTCTTCCATCCGTTAATTTCTCTCCATCTTCTTCTTCTTTTTTCTTTAATAAAAGTATAGTGAAATGAATTAAAATTATTTATAAATATAACAAAATTTTATTATTTATAAATATTTTCAATAATTTTACTATTTAAAATAATTAAATTTTTACTTTTTAATTAAAATATGCTAAAAGAAATTTTTACTTAATTTAAATTTAAAAATATGTTGTAAATAAAAAACGGTTTAAAATATTTATAAAATATAATAAAACTTCATATTACGAAATGTGGAATCTAAAATTTTGTTATATTTTATAAAAAAAAAACTTTTATTTATTTTATTATATTCGAAAATATTACTTAATTATATTCTATCTCAATTCTTTTACAATTTAAATGAGATTAAAAAAAAAGTTCATTCTATTTTCATTCTAATCACGTCGTTTAAAATCATTTCTTCCAACTTTCTTGATTCAAAAGGACGGTAATTAAACATTTATGGTTATAGAGTTTAGAAGTTCGAAAAATAAAACTTTTATAAAATAAAATTTCCAATAGTATCATAACCAATGGAATTTAAAACATAAATAATGAATCAGCAAATCAAAGGCATCTCATCATTAAGGAGTAGGACTTGTTGAATTTTAAAAACGAAATATTGAAAAAGATAATTCTCTGAATATTTATAAAAATAAAAATAAAAATAAAAAAAGTAAAATATAATAGAATGTTTATGAGTATTTTGTAAATATAAGTCTATTTGAAAATAAAATTTTAGCCCTTAAATTAATTTATTTGCACTTTTTATAACTTTTTAAACCATTTATGAGTACTTGTCTACGTGATAAATACATCATGCAAGATGTTTCAAAGCTGCCTAGAAATGTACACAAAAAATTATGATTAATCATATAAATTATATTAAATGAATTGCATAAATCGAAGATATAAATGGTCGAAAAAAGTTTGCCATTATTGTATTTCGAGAAGAGTAACACAATTTGACCTTTGACATATTAATTAAGTTGACCATTTATATATATACTATGTGATGTGTATTGATCTTAATTTATAGTTTTAATTTCTTTTTTTTTCATTATATTAAATTCATTCACCAATCAATTTTTAGTCAATTTACCAATCATTTATTTTGTTAATTCTTTCGATTTTTTACCTTTGAAATCTTAAAATAATCATAAAACGAAAACAAATAATAATTTTAAAGTTTTTTGGTTAGGGTTTTAAAAACGTTTTGAAGAAGTAGAGTACTACAAGACAAATAAAGTCACTATTTGTATATAAGCACGTTTTTAAAAGACAAAAAAAAATTAATCAAATCATATGGCCTCATAATTTTGAAAATGACTCCTCATTTATTTTGTTTTAAAAAATTGCTTGACAAGAAGAATTTTTTTTAATGTAATTTAATCAAGTATTGTTAATTGGGATTGATATATATTTTTAGTTTAACAATATATATTGATATATATGTATATATATTTCTTAGTGGCATTGGAACTTCTACTCAGAAGACTCGAGTTCTTCTCTTTGGACCTGTTGTGATTTTCTTTTCTTATCTTATTAGTTTCCATATATTACTATTGTTTTGTTCGTACCTTTTTGTGCCTAATAATAAAAGAAAAGAAGAACATTCCATGTGGAGTACTTCATTGGCTGAGGTTTTGCATATGAGTTGTAGAGAGGGCATCAGCCCAAAACTAGGGGACAATTTTTTCTAAGTCTTTTAATAAGATTTTGAACTTTTAATTTCATATCTAATATCATTACGATATATTATAAAAATTATTAATTATCAAATCTATTTTACATTTTTAGATAACTAATTTTAAATCTACGTCGAATAAGTATATGAACTTTTAAAAAGATCAAATAGTTAGATAAGAGTAATATGTTAGACGTGAAAGTGCATGAGGGAAAATCTTAAAAACTAGATTATTAGACATCTTTTGGACGTTTATGGGGCGACAATTTTTTTTTTTAAATCTATAAATTTATCATATAATTTTAGAAGTTTAGTGGCATTTGACAATTGGCGTAATTTTGAAAGTATAAAGGGATTAAATACTTTGCATTTTAATATATATAAGAAGTGATAGGTTTAGTTCGGGATCGGAAGTTCTGAATTTTCAAATTTTGTATCTATTTGGAGTTGTCTAATTTTCAAAAGTATCAAAACGTGCTTACTAATAGAGGGCTTTAAACTATCTTGTTCGAGTTTATTTGTTATTTTAATTTGAAAATTGATACTAATGAATCTCTAAATTTTCTATTTATCAATGTCTAATAATTCTAACGAGTCATATTCTAGATTTTTAAGAACTAATTGTTTCTATAAAAAAGATAATTTTTTATTTTATGTTTAGTGATATTTTGAACTTGATTGAGTTTTTTTAGAAGAAATATTAAGATACGGTAAGAAATTCAAAATACAACACATTCAAAATTTAAAAATAAAATTGAAAATTTAAGAAATTAATCGGATATGATTGTTCAAATTTAATATTCAAATACGGAATGATATAAATTTCAATTTAAAAAATATTTATTTTAGAAATCTTATGATTTGATCCCAATTAAATAAATAAAGTTTTAAAAAAAAGTTAAGATATATCTCTACGTATCTTGTATTCCTCGAAAAAGAAATTTAAAACTGAATAATTGATTGAAATTTTATTTATCCATTAGACTTTGAAACGAAAATTATTTAGAACATGAATTTTTTTTAGAGAAATTAGAGGATGGATTTTTTTAATTAATTATTATGGGGTTTATATGTATGATGTGTGTAGCTATATAAGTAGGACTTAAAGGTAGGAGTGCTAATTAATCTTCACAATTAAAATGTGGGAATGCATTAGAAAATCAATGAAAATGAATTATTTGGACATGTCTTTATAATAATCATAACAAACATTTCAACTTTTTGTTCTTCTAAATTGTTCTTTCTTTATTCTTTTTCTCTTTAATTAATTCATTTTTCTTCTTCTTCTTCGTTTTTTCTTTTTTCAAATATTCTTTCCCTAGAGGCATAGCATGTTTTCAATATAATTGCATATATACATATATGCTTATCCCAAAGCTTCCAATAGTTTCTTTTTCTTTTTTGAAAACAAAGTAGAATCAAAATTATCACAAGAAAAAAAAAATCAATTAATATAATTAAAAAGGCATCATTATCAAACACATTACTATATATCAAATTTGAAGATCAAATGATTATGATAATATATAGAGACAAGCCATGTTAAACAAATTTTTATAATTTTGATCACCTAGAATATAAAATCTTGTTGATGTAACACTTCGATATTTCAAGTAATTGTTATTTAATTATTTTGAAATTTATTAGGTTAAATTGAATTAAGTGTGGAGATAAATCAATTTAAAGGTTAAATCAGACTTAATTTTTGTTATTTAATTTATTTGGTTAATTTTGAATTATCTCCACACTTAATTCAATTTAACCTAATAAATTTCAAAATAATTAAATAACAATTATCTAAAATTCTCGAATGTTACGGTTCATCGTTGAATTATTTATCTAAGGACACTCCAACTTAACCATATCTCAAATAGTTTGTCAATATTTCAAAGATTTTGCAAAAATATGTTTATAATTATTTTGTATATGAGATTTAAGCCAATAATAACATATAACTCAACTAGCGTATCTATATGTATTGAAAATCAAAAGATTTGTTATTCAATTTTCCTATGAATATCTAAAATATTGATGACGATAAAAATGTTCATGTCTCATTTTTATGAAAAAATGTCAATAAAAATATTGACGTCGATGAATACTTATGAAAAATATAAAAAATTTAAATGGTTAAATAAATACTGGATGTTCTCATATAAAGAAAAAAAAAGTTAAAATCCATGTTTATTATTTATATATATTATACTCATATAAGTTTTGAATGATATTTTGTGTATTTTCTTTAATTTACGTTGATTCATGTATAAAAATAAAAATGTGGAAATATTGATATAAAAATGTTAAATAAAATTTAATAACATGGTGTGACATCTTAGATCAAGCCTTTTGGTTAATTGGTTAATTAAAAAGGTACAAAATTTAACGACTCTTCTTCTTTGTTCGTTTTATTATATTTTTAGATGATATATTTTATGATACCACTCCTCGATCTTTCATTCATAACTTATTAAAAAATGTCAAATCGTTAATTTTATTAATCATATATATACAATAAGTCGGATTAAGAGATTAAATGTTTCAAATCTTCCTAACTACACACCACATTAGACTAAAAATAGGTTTTTTAAAAAATAAATGAATTAATTAAAACCTCATTCTCATGATATTGCTTTCTCTCTCCTCAAAGTAAATAAAAATGCATGCATGCAAGAATAATTTAGATAATGTTGGAAAGAGATGACATTAATTAGATCTAACTTTATAGGGCCTTAGCTTTAGCTTACATTTATGAATATAAATTAAATGTATGTTTCTTTTTTCTTTTTTCTTTTTAACATAGGGGAAATCTAAGTTGTCTTAATATTGCTTTATCCTTTTGTTGAAATTAAGAGTAACATTGAACTACACACTACCAAATGATATGTCCTTTTATTTATTCATATCCTTACAAAAACACAAAAATGGACATTTAATTTGGTGAACTATGACATCTTAGGTTGCTGTGAATTACGTATGCAAAAACTAATTAATTAAATTTAAAAATTAAAAAAAAAAAAAGAGCAAGCACTATTTTTATTTTTTATTTTACCATCTTGTTAAACAGTAATTATATGTTTTTTATAGGGGAATTACATAAAAATATGATATTTGTTTGGTATAGCATGTGGTAAACATAGGTATGAAATATAATTGGGTTATTAAGTAGATGAAAAAGGGGTCTTTTGAGTTATCCACTTCAATTGTCAAAGGAAAAAAAAATGATTTTTTTCTTTTTTGGAATATCACTTAATTTTAGAATTTTCACATTAAATTTTAAGGAAGGTAATGACGACTTCTAAAAAATAAAATTTAGTTTATAGAAATAAAAGGACAAGTACTAAAAAATATAAATATAGATATATATATATATATATATATAAAAGAAAACTATTTTGAGTTATTCGTAGCATTACTTTATTTTACCACGTTTTCATGGACTCACCCAAACCATTTGTCTAGTAATCTCTAAACATGTGAATAGAAAAATGATCTCATTAAATATTTTTTAGTGATGAAAAAAAATACTAGGATTAAAACCCTTAAAAGTGAAAATACAAAATATTTCGTAAAAAAATCAATCTTCTTAGGCATTTGAGTCCATGAGTGATTTTTAAGACGATGTAAGATCGTTAAGTTATTATGACATATACAAAAATAAAAAAAAATTAAGTTCGATAAATAATTAGATATGAGGCTATCCATAGTACGGTTTACAGTTTTCCGTACTAATAAAGAAACTAAAAGGTATTTTCATTCAAAGCATAAATATATTGCTATTCTTATAGGTAATCTCTCATTACTTTTTTTTAGTGTATCAAACTCCATAAATGAATATCATGTTAATATATACCATTAAATCAAACTTACCCGTATTATAAGAAAATAATATTGAAAGTCATGTCAATATATGTTTACCAATTTTTCTTTTATTTCAAGCTTAAAATATCATTTTAAATATATATTTTTTGTGAACTCTATTTTATTCCTAATTTAAATTTCATTTTAAAAAATAAACTTAATTGTATATTAACCTTGTTATATAAAATTAGGAACAATAATCCAAACCTTTCTATTTTAATGAAAAATTACATTATTACTTAATCAATAATTTGAATAAAATGTAACTTCATACTAATTAACAATGAAACTACTTTTTAAGATTTCTTAAAAAAAACATGGAATAAACTTAAATTTGAAAACGTATATTTAAGAGTAAAAATGTTTGTA
This sequence comes from Cucumis melo, assembly GCF_025177605.1. NCBI lineage: Eukaryota > Viridiplantae > Streptophyta > Magnoliopsida > Cucurbitales > Cucurbitaceae > Cucumis > Cucumis melo. Next base: position 24,317,522 of record NC_066865.1, read on the forward strand.
TGTACACCAAAAATATCTATTCACTAATTGTCATACTATGACAAAATTTTATTTTCTTGAAAAATTATTTTCTTTATGTTAATGGATATGCATGGAGATTAATACACTCTTAACTGCATGCTCCCAATAATTACTCTATTAAAAATGAACTGAGTCCCACAATATGTAATACAACTAAAATAGTATGTATATATATATATATATATATATATTAACAATAAATGGTATTTAACCAACAAATTGTATTTATACCTATATTCACCAATCTTTTAAGTAGTTACTATTATTTTGATAAGACATCCTACATTATTTTGAGGTAATAATCCCTAGGCTTATGAGCATTAATTATTTTTTTTTCTATTGTTCAAAACAACTTTATCCTAACATTCATCTCAAAGGTGGAAATATTATAACTTGATTTAAGGAAAAAAAAATATATTTGACTTAAAAGAGGTAATAGACAGAAAATTAATTTAAATAGAAATTTGATATTTACCATCATAATCATGTCTAGAAATTAAAATTTGAATACTTTGAACAATATATATAAAGAAACCACAAGAAATTTAAAAGCTAAATAAGTTAAAAATTAGGAAAAGAAAACTCAACTCCCTTGCACATATCCATTCACCTAAAATTAGAAGAAAGGATAGGAAGTTGATTATCTAACCTCAATTATTAAAGGCAGATGGTTGAACTAACTCTTAACATTAGAAGTTCTATTTGATATAACAAGTTCAATTATGACTGTTTTATTACGTTAATAACATATTAAATTCAATTAAGAAATATTTAACGAAAAATCCAAATAATTAAAATGGTTGAAAGGAAAATTTGGAGGATTTAGTATAATGGAAAAGAAGAACTATTCCACTTTCAAAAAGTAAAACTTTTTATAATTTTGAGTTTTTTTTTTCTTTTTAATGTTTTCAAATTTTTAAAACTAATAGTTTTGAAAGGTTTGTTTTTTCTCTTTGAGATTTAGTTTAGATTTCAATCTTGTAATAATAATTTGAAAAAGAAAACAAGATCATTAGAAATTTTTTTTTCAAAGCAATTAATAGAAAACCAAATCTAACAGAAAAAATATATTTGTTATAAAATAAGGCCGAAATGATTGTAGAAATAATTGGAGGTTATATTCATGAATATGAGAAAAGAAAATATGATCTAAAAAAGAAAAACTTTAATAATAATAGACATAAGAGCTAGAGATTACAAGTGGGATTGGGTGAGGAATAATGAAATAATATATTACTTATGTAGTTATATGTTTGTTGAAGTAATTTAAGACAATAAATAATCAATAAAACATGAGGATGGGATTGGCCAATTTTTCCTCAATCACAAATTTTAAGTTATTATTTTCCAAATTATTACAAACACAAAAAAATAAAAAAAATAAAAAGCAAAATAATTGTAATTTATTGAAAAGAAAATTTAGTCTATTTTTGCTGAATTATTTGAGTTGGATATATAAACAATATACATTGACAAAACAGTGGAAATTACAAAGCCTAGTTGGCCTAAGCTGTCTGTCTAAAGAACATAACTTAATGTTAATGCCATTTTGTTTGGGAATACTTCTAAAAATGTTGCTTTCTTTGTGTGTCTAAAACTAAATTAGAACAGTGTAGTTTTGTGATGTTGAAAACTCATTTGCCTTATTCATTTGTTCAACCACTGCTATGTTCTGAGAATGTGTTACCCAAATTCAAATCCTTATAGGCCACAGAATGTTTTCTTGCTTCTTTTTTTTTTATTATTATTATTATTTTCATTTTCTTAAAATTAGGTTTAGTTTAAAACACTCTACGGAGCAACCAATTATAATAGTTGTCATTTTCAATTATAATCAAATTGTGTAATAACCAACTCCGTGTGTGGAGAGACCCTATCTTCAAATAGGTGGAGTGAGCTATGGATTCCAATTATAATAGTTGATGTTTGGTCGAGTTGCATAAATGACATATGTGTTATTAGTCTCTATGTTTGCAATTATTTTATCATTGTGGTATATTTTTAATTTATTTCCTAAATTGTGATATTTGCTATAATTTTCTTTCATATTTTCATCTATTATAACTAATAATAACTATAGTATTACTATTTTGAATCCATGTATATTATAGTGTTTTCTATTTTCTTACTCATTCTCCTTTTCTCTATTTGTCATGGTAATTACTGTTTTTGAGATTTTCTAAAAGAATTCTATGAACCCTACTTTCATTTAAAAGTTTAGTTTCTGTGTTGATCTATTGTCCATTTTTTTTCTAATTTTTTTAAAAGCCCAACCTCAATTTTTGAAAACTAGCTTATAGTTAAAAAAAAAATTCTTAAAATTTATGTTTATTGTTCCTCAAATTTACAGTGAAAATTCATAAATTTATATGTTTTTTTTAAAGTACAAATTGAAAGTAGAAAGATTTGAACTCGAGATTTATTATCTTCAAGATATCGGAGTTTTTGTTTGTGTTTATAAATATGTTCTATTTAACTACCAAACTCGTGGTTTTAAAAACCAATTCATAATGTACCAAACTAGTAATACCACATTATAGTTTATAACAGTTAGTAGTACTCACTCTCATACATTCAATGGCTAAATATAATTGAAATATGTAATAATGCATGGTATATAGCAAATAATTATTATCTAAAATCTTCAACAAAATATATCGATTTTACCATATACCCAATAAAATTAAGAAGATTTTATATAACACTCGACATAGCCATGGACGACTTTCAATTTGTTTACTCCATAATAGATGTCTATTTAAACAAAGGGTATAAATCAATATATATTACAATTAAAGGGAGAATTTGATGAATTGAAAAAATATCACAAAGAAAAAAGGAAAATATATTTTTTTTTTTGTAAGAGAAAAGTACGTGTGGATGATGAGTTGGCCACTTGCAACAGCATCTCGATCCACAGCAAAGATTTATGGAGATCGAGAAAATAAGTTTTAAAGAATATTGGAAAATTTAATGGTGTGTTTTTAATTAATTAGGTTTAGTTTCTGTTATGAGACAGGAAAAATATATGTCTTAAAGTGTAATGATGATTAAATTAAAAAGATTCATAATTAAGAATATGAAATTCTGGAGATTAATGATGGAGTTAGGGCGGCAAATTGACTTACCAACTACTTCTCACTAACCTCCAATATTTTTACTACTACTACTACTACACACACACTCACATATATATATATATATATTATATCATCTATTACTTCTTTCAATTAATTCTCTTCTTGCTTTTATTCCATTCAATTTCCTTCTAATTAAATTTTAGTCTATAAACTTATAACTTAACTAAAAGGTTATTTTGGTCAAATACTTCAATTTTTTTATTCAATTTTAGTCTATAAAAGTACACGTTCAATTTCTTTTAACAAAATACATACAGGTGAATATACGTATGGAACAACGGCCAGCGGCGTCACATGCCCCCTACATTATCTACACTATATAATAAATAATACTTTACTTTAAACAAAGTATGGTTATAGCATAATGGTTATTTCTCCATGCTGACAACCATCAAGTTCCTTATACTTTTGATAAATCTTAAATTTAATTTTCTAAATGGGACATTTTCATGGTAGTGGTATTTATAATTATATCATCAGAACTTTTAATTTATAGACCTCGAGTTGTATATGTTTGAAAGTATAAATTTTATCGTTATTGAAAGTTTAAAGATATAATTATAATTACAATCGATTTGGACAGAGTTGTGTGGATTTTTAGAATACATTTTACGGGAAAAAAAAACATAATGATAAGTGAAATGTGAATGTTTAAAATTTAAGATTTAGAATATATAAAAGGGTGAGTATATGTAGGGTTAACATACAATTTCAAAAGTGGAATTTAATTTGGAGTGACGTTTGTTGTGACGACATGTCTTAAGCAAAATAAATGCAAAGAAATATGTTTTCATTTTTTACATTAATTAATTGGGAGATTATGATTTATTTAATTATAATATATATATATATATATATATATATGCTCTATACTTTTTGGATTAATCCCTTTAATTTTTCTCCATTTATAATAATGCCCTAATGGGGTTACTTTTCTCTCATTTCAATTCTTAGATCAATTTCTTTCTTCCCTACTTTCATCATTAGGAAGTTCATCAAAATAAGTCGTGAAAATTATTTCTTGTTTCTTTTTTTAAATTTTTTTTAAATATATGTGTGTGTTTGATTGATCATTATGACTCTTTTTTATTCAATTTATTTTTCTCTAATGTTTTCCATATGACATTTTGTACTTTTAATAATAAGTTTTATAAAGTTGTTTTTAATATAATACTATAAGATATCTCAATTAGGTTAACTTATTCCAAACAAAATCTAACATAATGAAAATGCATTATCTCAATTTGGAAAAGATAAGTTTAAGATGGTTAAGAAATAGGATTTTGAGTTGAATTTTAAAATGGGTTTGTAATGGGAGGGATATTATTGAATTTAAATTCTATGAGTGGAATTAATTATTTTTATTAGGGTTTTTTTACCCTTCATTAGTTATGATATAGCAAAATCTTTTCATAATACATAAAGTAGTTATAAACAAAGTTAATTAATAGTTTGTATAATTTATCGAATTTCACTCAATATCATACCCTAAATAATTATTGAGACATATTAATAGTTTACCATACTCATTTATTAGGACATTTAACTATTTCTGTAATTTTAATGTAAGAGAGTATTTATTTATTTATTACTTATGTATATTGATAACATAAATATGAAACAAAATAATTGATTGATGTTACATCTTTTATTTGATGAAAACATTTATTAAATTGAATTCAATAATTTTTTTTAAATGTCATCCGTTATTAATTAAATATTATCCAATAATTGTTTGACACCAAAGAAAAAAAAAACCTTTATTTTCGACTATATTGTATAGAATATGAATGTCAAACGTAATATTTACAGCTCTAAAATCACTAAAATTTCCTCATTTAATTATTTATAGATTAGTAATTAACTATTTTTTAAAATAAAAGGATATGGTAATCTAGTTGAGATGTTTGAGTGTATCTACTGATCGCAACATCTATTACTTTGTTTATAAATAGACGAAATGAAGATAAAATTTTCATAGTCGAATATTCTTTAAAATAAAAAATCACAAAGCATTCTAAAACATATCAACTAGGTTGACATCTCTTTAGGATCTTCATCATGCCCCAGTACTAAGAACCAAAAGCTTGTCAAATTAATCGGTCAAATATTAAGGAAGTCGACATATATGTCATTTCGTTGCAAGAACCTTATTCGAGATTGGTCATTGGTTATTTTGTTTCAGGTTAAATGTCATATTATGTTTTAACTCTATTCTTTGGATGGTAATTATACTTGATCTAGAGATTAATTACATTTTAATTGTGAAACATATCCTTTGCTTTTAATTTATTTCTACCTTTCATAAGCTTAACTTCAACCTATCAATTCAAACTCATATCTTAATAAATAAAGCACAAACTATCATTTTAAAGAATTGATGGTTATTATATTCCTCCACTTTTTAAAAATTAGAAGAAAAAAAAGATATTTATTTTACCGACATGTTATGATTTTTTTTTTTTTTTATGTTTCTATTGAAAATTAAACAGCCATAAAATCTAAGTAGTAGTTAAGTAATTAATAACCAAAAAATTATAGCTTTTGTGCATGATATTGCAAAGAAATTTCCATGGCTCAAGAGGCAAAGCCCAAAAATCAAGAGAGATTTTGATAAAAGCCAAGAAGATACATATTATATATATCATCAATTTATGAAGATGATTAATGGTCATAATTTCATCGAAATAATTTGATAGTAAGAATTAGATTTTCTAAAAAAAATAAATAAATAAAGCATAGCATATGTGTTTTCTGCCAAAAGAAAAAAGATGAAAATTTTGATTTTAAAAAAATTGTGACAAATTTTCAATGTTACCAAATCTAGAATTATGATGATAGTTATTAAATTAAAGTATTTTTTTAACTAACATATATATTAGACTTTATGATCAATAATCATTTTTTATTTACTTTGTTCTTTCATGTATTGTTCTAAACATACCAATTGATCAAATGTAGATGTAATTAATGCAAATTGTTCCTAAACTTTTATTTAAAAAGAAGAAAAAAAAAACACTTTTAGAAAGTAGATTAAAAAGATAGTAAAAACACAATTATCATCAACCATGTAGAAAAACATGAAAAGTAAAAATCATTAACTTATGAAATAGTTCAAAAAGCCCACACTTTAATTTACATTTTAAAATTAGAACTCTAAATCATATTTTAATCATGGTCCTCCATTTACTTGTATAACATCTATTACTTCTGTTTCTATAAATTACTTTAACAACAATTCGTTCTAGTCATAGATTGTAAGTTCTAAAGCATAATTAAAAAAAGTTAATATAAAAAATAAATTTATTGAATATGATGTGTTTGGTGGTAAATTTGTATTAAAAAATAAGAAAAAGAAAATAGAAACGAGTTAAAAATGATGATACACAAAAACCATCAAATATAATAGAATAATATAACTAAAATGATATAGCTTATTTGACAATAAACTTCTAAATTTTAAAAATAAAAATAAAAAATAAACGGCAGGAATCAAATCTTTGAATTTAAAATTAAAATTGTTGGTGCAATTTTATCTTCAATTAAAATCTATTTATTTGACTCGTGTACTTTATCTATTATCTAATTTCGTTTTGTATTAGTTAAAACATTTAATTATCTTTTCCAACCTACTTATTCACAACTTTTTTTTATATAATATTAGTCGCAAGGTAAAAACTAATAATTAATTCACTCTAAAATTATTTTATTAATATAATCCTCAAATCTTATTAATTTAAAATTAAATTAAAAAACACTTTTGGTCCCTAAATTTTTATAAAGGCCGTATAATATTATTTTTTTAAAAAAATTATAATTTCGACAAGGATGAATTCTAACCTCTAATAAAAAAAAGTATATGTTGGATAATGATTCATAATGTTAAAGTGTATATATATATATATAGCATAGCACTACATATTGTTAGTTAGGAAGAAAAGAGAACAAAGTTAGGTAGGAAATGTAGATGACAAGGTTGAAACAATTGACCCAATATGCATGCGGATATTAATTAATTATATTGGGATTTTCTTAGCCAACTATATATATATATATATATATTATTTCTTGGGAAGAAGAAGAAATTACATAACTTTTGATTTGATGTGTAATTTTCAACCAACAATATATTACCACACTATATGTGGGTAGATAATGTATAGGAAATTTGTTTTTTAATAAATAAATAAAAAAAAGGTTAGAAATATTTATAAATATAGAAAAGTTGTATGAAATTTAAAAGTTTAATATATAATTGAATTTTCATTTTTTTTTTCTTTTAAAACATATTTAGTCAAACGCCGTCTTACCTTAAACTTTGTATTGCTTTTCAATTTGTTGGCATTTGGCCATCACATTGATAACACACATCCAATTTTTCCATCCATTCCTTTCTTTCACTTTTTACTTTTTACCTTTTCTTTTGTTTTTTCCTTTCTCACCTAACTTCCTATCTTCTTCTTTTTTTTTTTTTCCAAGGAGAATTTTGGAGGGTTACAATTTAAAAGAAAAAGGTAAAAATGCTTAACCTAAGATTATTTAGAAGTAAAAATAGGAATCTTACTTTTCTTCCTTTTTCTTTTTTAAAAAAGCTTTTTGTTTAGAAATATTATTTTAAATGACAATACTTCTAAAATATTTATAAATATAACAAAATATTAGATCAAGATAGAATATTATTTGTGTTTCTATCATGATAGAGCCACATATAGTAGACTATCGTGATCTATCGCAATCTATTATTGTAAATATATTATGATATTTTACTATTTTTTGTCAATATTTTAGTTCATTTTGCTATATTTGAAAATAACTACTACATAGATCAAAATAATATGATATGAAATAAATATAATTTAATAACATGATTTTAATCGTTTACGTTTTCTCTTAATTTTACTCTATCTAATTTATAATATAATCCATCTTTAATTCTTACCTTCTTTATTTATTACCATAGAAATTTCATTACATAGCATAAAATTAAGGAAATTTGTCAAAAAAAAAAAAAGACAAAATATTTATAATAAAAATAAACTATAATGAAATTTTTATCTTTCAGTGGTTTTGAATAGTTTGTTTTTTTTTTTTATTACTATTTTAAAAAAAAAAACCCTAAAATTAATATTTAAAAAAATTATGGCTACATGTTTTTCAAACATAAAAAAACAAAAAGTGAAAGAGAGGATTTAATTAATGTGAGTTGGCCTTTTTATTTACTACTATTTTTTTTTTTAATAATTATTGTCATTGTAATTTATTTCAATTATTTATATGGTTAGAATTACATTACATTTGAGTTGGCATTTTTGTCTAAAGTTTTTAGTGGGGAAGGCAACAAATAATGTAAAATGTAAATATCTCATTTTCCAACTCTTTTTTTTTTTTTTTTCTATCAAACATTATTAGTGGGCTCCCCATGTTGCCCTTTTTCTTCTCTCAAAACAATAATAGTGGGCTTTTTATGTTGGGCCTTTTTCTCCTCAATTTTATAATTCTTTCATTTTCCAACACATTTTCATTTAAATCACATTTATTATTATTTTAAAATTTTTTGTTTCTTTTAATTAACTATAAAAAAATATTCATTCTATAATTTAGCCCTTTTTATTTATTTAGTTTTAACCAGTGCATTAATATGAGGATGTATTGGAGCCATGTAGGTTGAATATGACGAGTCGAGTATTGTTAATGAAAATTAGGTGACAAAATAATTACAATTAATTAAACTATTTGATTTTTTTAAAGGTTCGATAACTACAATAAATAATAGAGTGTTCGTTAACTAAAAAAGATAATTTTTTTTTAGTTTTAATAAAAAATTTAAATGTGTCAATAGATCGGATCATATGGAAAATATAAAAGATTGTTTTCTTTTATAATACGAAATAAAAATTTCTTTAACACCCCCGAAAGAATTATTCTCATACTTGCAAGAGTGAGTTTGTGTTGAAGCCTAAGGAGTTTGATCAATATATCACTATCAAATCATCACTCAATTAATTGTGTTTAGTTAGAGATTAAACTAGGCTCAATCATGGAAGTTAAAATTACTAAAATTTTAACTTGATTAACCTAGAGTTAAAACCTAGAGGATAAAATGTTCTAAATAATGATCACATTTCATTTTCTATGCAAATTAAAAACACACACACAACCAACCCTTTATTCAAATAACAAATCCATAAAGTTTTTAATTAGTAAATGAAAAAAAAAAAAAAAGAATTTGTTGCACACACATAACTCCATCACACAAAAAAAAGAAAAAAGAATAAAAAAATTAAGATTAGAACATAAGAAAAGTTTTACAAATAAAGAAAATGAATGTAAAGTAACACAAAATTAAATTACCAAAGTTGTGATTAATTAGTTGTGTGATTAACAAAGCTATCATATAATAGCACGCCAATTAGGGCCCAACATTACCAACTGAAATTAGAATTAATTAAGTTGTTGATTTAACAATTAACAAAATTCTCTTCTTAAGAAAAAAAAACCTAATAAATTCCCAATAACCTAAATTCAAACAGTAAATTATAGATTGGATATTTTCAATCAAAATTAATTAAAGCAGCTTTAGTGAACTAGTGGGCCATCATTTTGCTTTTTTCTTTTTTTTTTTTCACAAATTATTGCTAAAATTAATTTCTTACTTTTTAACGGTGAGATAATTCAAACTTTTAACTTAACGAGAAATTATCGATTATTTTAAATTATGAACTATACGTTCAATATATGGTTATGAATACACAATTTTTTTTCTTCCAATTGTTTGAATAATATACCTAGAAATAACTAGTGTTTGGTTCATGTCACATAAAATACTTTCTTTTATATAAAAAAAAAATATGAATTCATCATTCATGAATATATCAATTAAACCTAAAGTTTTGACACATATAGTAAAATATAAAAGAATTTAAAAATATAATAAAAAATCTAGACCCGTAACTCTTAAAATCTACAAATTACTAGAAGTCCATCAACAATAAAATCTATTATCGTTATATTTGCAAATTTCTAAGAATAATATTTATTATTTAATTATTGTATTAAAAATACTATCCATTTTAATTATTAAAAAAAACAATTTGATGAAATATAAATTGGGCTTACTAATGGTGGGTTGGGCGACACAATTAGCTTAATCACGAGGCAAATCCCCACCTACAAAAATTCTTTAACAAATTTATGATTTTCTATGTTACAATAAATAAAATTTAATTTATTTACTAATACGAGTTCAGCTCAACTCATACTCGTATACACTAAAATACAAGAAGTAGTTTAAGTCTTAACAATTTTGAAGTTTAATTATATAAATACCTCGAAACTTTGAGGTGTGTATTTAATGTTCATTGTCCATAGGCTCTACAAAGTTCTTTTTTTTTTTTTCTTTCTTTTTCCTTTAAACTTTTTAAGTTTGGTCAAAAGAAATGCTAAGGGGAGAGTTTAAGTGACAGCTTTGTGTAAAAGAAGAATTTACAAAACAATCATGTGTCACAATTAGTGAATATATATATATATATATATATATTATAAAGTTGTGTTATGAAATAAAGTGTCGATGTTATAACTATATTTTGTAAATAACAAAGAAATTATATCAATTGACATAAAAAGAGCATACAATCATGTACGGATGAATAAAGTCGAAGCAAACATATATTAGAGCATCTCTTGAGACGGTACATATTTTAATGTTTCTGATTCTTGAGTCAGATTCTTTATTTTATTTCTTTTTTTACACAATATTTGAATTTTTTATTGTCTCGAGGAATATGATATCATATTAGTTAATAAACAAGAAGTCTTTTATCTCAGAATTAATTGACTGTAGGAAAAAAAAACCATATATCTTATAAAGAATATGGGATTGAAACATCTCACTGTGAAATTAGTAAGGTAAAATTAAAAGAAAATAGTTGTACCTTGTTGGAGTATTTAATTAAGATCGGATATGAACGATTCCAATTTTCATGTATTTAATTAATTTCATTTTTGTTTTTCTACTTTTAACATCTAATAAAAATATATGTTGGCTAAAATTTAACTCAATTGGTATTTATATATATTAAGAAACAAGAGATTTTTTTTTTCAAATCTTTCCTTATGAACGTATAGATTTTGTAGTTGAATTATACTCAAATTAACCTTAATTCGTACGAAAAAAAATCAAAATGAAATTCAATGAACAACGTTGTTTGATAGTTATTTTGCTTTCTATTTTTAAAAAATTTGTGCTTTTTTTTTTACCAAATTTTTATTATGAGTTTCACACTTTCAAACTAAACATCTAATTAAGTTGTTGATCAAATTAATTTCAAAGACAGAATCAAATTCGTAAAAATATTATTCTAAACTTTAACTTAGCTGTTCTATGGATCATTGGATGACAAAATAAATAATAAATTGCACAACAAATATTGTGCAACACATGATATATGAATAAATTAGAATAAAATTTCACCTAATTTATTATTTAGTGCTTTTTCTCCAAAGGAATATTTGCATTTTATTGGTTAAAATTAAGAGTACCACAACTATATATTATAATTTTGCTCATACACACTATTTAATATCCAAAATGAAGACAAAGAAAAATACAAATGAGACCGAACAAAACCAAAGTTCCAATTCAGATATTTTTGTCCTCTCTTAATTATTGTTAATTATTTTAAGCATCTTTAATTAAATTAAAAACACACGAATCTAAATAAAGTAAAATTTTCACTTCAAAAAAAAAGAGAGAGAAAAAGATTCTCATGTATCATTATATCATAAATAAATAAACTACTAGGTTTCAATCTTAAAAACCCCATTATAATTAAACAAACATTTTTTTGTAAAGCATGAGATATGGAGCTTAAGATATATGAATTGGTAAAATTGCATAATTTGGTTTTTGAATCTTCGAGTCTAAACCATGAAAATCCAACTTTAAAGATTAGGTTAACGTAGGGTGGTAATTATGAACCAAAAGACATAATTGAGATTAATTAGTACAAATTTAAAGAACCCTATTATAGAATTATTGACAATTATGTAGAAGTAAAAAAGATTTACAAAAACTATCTATTTATTTTATAACATGATTATTGTGATGGCTTATTATATAAAATTTTAAAATAAGATGGACAAGTTTGGACTATGTGATCCCCTTTTTTGTCCCATTGGATTGGAAGAAATAAGTATTTTAATTATTATATCATTTCGTTGACTAAGTAAAACATATAACTTAATTAAGTTTTGTGATTTCAAAGTAAATTCATGTGATATGCTTCAAAATTCCAATGTTTAGTCTCCATATTATATAAATTATTCCAAAGCTGCCTTCCCAAAAAAGAATTATAGTATTATATTTTACTTTTTATAAGGTTTGAGGGTTTGATATTACCATAGAAAAAGGCAAGATTAGTCATCCAAGTTTTTTATATTGAATTTTTAATCCCATGATCTAATTTCATCCACTGATGTGAAAGAGGGCATTTTTTTGTGTCAAAGTTTCTCTTGAAAGAAAATAGAAAAAAAAATATATTTTTTCCACTAAATAATATGATCAATTAAAAAAATTATTTCTTTTCAAGAACAATCATACTCGATGTCTTAATATTTGGCTAAAATCATTCACTTACCGATCGGTGACATTTATAACTAAAAGATTAAGGTGATAAGAATATATGCCAACTTAAAAGAGATACCTCTGAGTATCTTTGAATTTCTTTCCCTTTAGTATTTTTGTTAGAAAATAAAAAAAATGAAAAATCCTTTCTCAATTTTGCAACAAAACTCAAAAGTTAGATGTTTGAGTTCCTCCATCTTCATGTCGTTAAATCTTTTTAATATTCTTATCAATACGTAGTGGATAAAAAAACACGATGACTTTGGAGTTGAAAGTGCAAATTTCTTGTCAATCAAACCATGTCGATGTGGGCTATAGGGACATGTGGGAAAAAGTGGACTTTGTTGTATTTATGGTCCATTTTTCTTCAACATATTCACATGGTCATTTTCCTACGTATTTCAATCGCCAACTTTATGATATTGCCTCCCTAAGTTTCTTTTTTAAATAGTAATAATAATAATAATGATACATGCAAACAATAATTAAAAAATAGTCAAAATAAATTTATTATAGTGGTTATTGACATACGTTCCATCCTAAAGCTCTCATGTTCAAGAAAAAAGATTGTACTAAAAAATAATAATAATACAATTGCCTTCCTAGGCTCCAAATTTTGAAAAACAATTAATTGCAATACTCATTTTGTTGATAACAATTTAGAAAGTTGTGTTTTTTTAAAAAAGAAAAGAAAGTATAAAATAGAATGTTTCAATTAAGGGGACTATTTTCAAAAATAATAAAATAATAAACTATTTTCAGCTTCAACAGAAAAAAAATTTTACGTTGGATTTTCAAGTATAGAAAATTATTCACTTTGTCATTTTAACGATTAATTATTTTGTAAAATATTATAAATGGATATGAAAATTTGAATCATAAAACTTAGAGGAAAAAAAGTACGTATCAATTATTGTTGAATTATGTTGAATTGAAAAGATATATGTCGTAGTCAAATTAATTCATCAAAATTTTGTCTTTTCAAGCATATATTAGATTATGATGTATTGACGGTATAGGAGAGGTAAAGAAGGTGACAGAAGAAAGATTGAATTATTTCTCTTAAAACAAAAAGTCATAGCTCTATTTAATTTTATAAATAAGGTTATTTTAACGAACGAGAAAAAAATTAAAGAGAGTTGTTTAATAACCCCTAACTAGACTTCAATAAGTCTATGAGCAAAAGCAAAAGTAATAAATATTGTTAGTTAACACGAGTATAAGCATTAAACTATTTTATATAAAAATATTAATTTTATTTAGTCGTTTGATAATTACAAAGCAAACAATTGATATTATTTGAATAGAATATTTATTCAAATGATAGAAAAATTCAAGTATTTAATCTTTTGATCGAGAATATATACATCAAATATATAGTCGATATAAATTAGGTCCAATCATAATTAATTTTATCTGCCACTCTAGAATTAGCTACCTTGATTTGTATGTGCCAAAAAGTAAATAAAACAACTCATGTTGGAAATTGATGAAATGTTACATAATGAGATTTGATTATTTATGGGTCCATTAACAACATTGTTACATAGTAGCATGCAAACAAAATATGTCAAATAATCAACTTTTATATATATATAATTACTCCTTCACAATTATCTTTTTAAATAAACCATTTACTTAAACATTTTTTTGAATATTTGACATATACAAATAATTATGAATTATAACGGTACTTTACTTTATGATCGTATCATATTGGATTAGGAGATTAGAATCTTTTACTTCGGGATCAAAAGACAATATATCTTAATTAATTGAGTTCTATGCTCAAATTAATCGAATTGGATTTGTTAGTTTATCATTATTATAAGTTTACCATAATTGCTAACTAATTTTTCTTTAGAAACATTACCAAACTTTAGAAAAGGTTACATTTTTCCTACTTATCATATGTGTCTCATGATCCTTCGTATTGAAATTCCAATATTAATGTGAAAAGATGGACAACTAGATTTTAGATATATGAGATGTTAATTTATCATAGCATCCCTAGACAGCTCACTCCCTTATCTAAAGCCTAGCAATCCCCAATCCCCTTATTTAAAGCCTAGCAATCGATCGGTTGACACCCACATGTTTTCGAGGCTCCAAATTCTACTTTGGTTGTTCTTATTACTTCCCTCTTTCTAGGATAACAAGCAACAAACAACTGCACAGACAACGAGAAGGGTCCATCTCGACCAAATTGCAAAGCGAAATAGACAAATTCTCTTATTAGACAGACTTAGCTCTATTCGTTACTCAACGAGCTAATGTGACCAAAGTTCTACATAGATTAAGTAAGGGGACGATCTTGAATATATAAATAAGGATAACTATCTCGATTGGTATGAAACTTTTTAGAATGGTACCCAAAATCAAAATCATGAGAATGTATATTCAAAGTGAACAATATCATATCATTGTGGAGATATTTGGAGATTGTTGTCCTAACATATATCATCGTCGGGTTAAGTTTTAGTTTAATTTTCAATTTTGTTATATTTTGATTTAGAATTTTTAAAATATTTTATCGTGCGAGTGCCGAATGGTGATATGAAAGCATTTTACCTCTTTTCTATATATATATACACATGGATGCATATTAAAGTCAACTTTACAATTTGGTCAAAAGTACAAACCACATCATCACCGTCGTCTTCAACCCTCATCTATCAAACACCATCATCATTGCCCCTTCTGAGTCATGAATGAAGAATCAATGTTTCAAAACAATCATATGTATTAACAAGCTCTCACCCTCAAATCTCTCTCGTAACCTCCTCACCTTCAAGCCTTCTAATTTGCAGAAACCCATTTCCATTTTTCTTCCACTACTACATCTATCTATTATTCCATGAACAAGATTAATTACTATCCCTCTAATTGGGATTGGATTAGAATATTCATGACTGATTATTCTTGTTTATCTCTGTTCCCTTTCCCCTTCGAATCCATGGAGGATTTGTTTTGGTTAAACTCAAACACTAGCTGACAGTAGTGAAGAAATTAATCAACGTGGGTAAGAAGATAAAAGGGTGTTTGTTTTGTTACATAAGGGTGTGAAGAGGGAAAGAATGAATCCACCTCATTAACGAGATACTATTAAATTTTAATAAAATTCCCAAATCAGTAAGAAAACTATATTATTTAACAGCCGTGTCGCCTAACCGCTAATTAACCAACGGTTTAGTTAGCTTCAAGGACCATTTATAACTATATTTTTCAAACCTCAGAGACCAAAGTGTTCGTTAAACTTTAAAGACTAAATAGATATTAAGTTCAAACTTCAGAGACGAAAAATGCATTCTATCTAAAAAAAATTAATAAATCATGTAAAGTTCTCCAATACATCACTTTCATACTAAAAATCTCTCAAGTTTTGTAAGCGTTTCACCCCTACCCCTTTACCCCACAACTTCTTCATTTAACTAAAATAAAAATAACTTGCTTACGTTAAATTTTAGTTTTTGAAGTTCGAGACTTTGAATTTTTTTAGTTTTTTAATTTTAAAATTTTGACTTTAATTTTCTTTTCTATAGAAAAGCACATATATACTAAATTCGAAACCGAAAAGTTTAGGATTTTATTGACATAGAAAATTATACATACATACCAACTTTTTAGTAGAATAATTATAGATAAGATGACATATAAAACCTCACAAGAATAAAACATCATGTCAAAGAGCTAAACTTATTTCAAATAACAAAAACGAGTGTTAAAAATTTATTGATCACAAAAAATAATAGTTTACATACATTAGCTCATTATTAAAACATCAAAACTAAAAAAAATAAATGGTCAAATGCTTTTCAAGAAATTTATTTTTATAAAAATAGTTTCAAAATATACTTAAAAAACTATTTTACGAGAGCATTCAAACTCTCTAATTTTTTTAAAATAACTTATTTTTTAAATTAAACACTTGAAAATGTAATTTTGTTAATTTAAACAAAAGAAAAAAATTTCTTTTTCTTATTCCAAACCACTTCCATATAAGTCTACAAATAACCTTTTATTTTTCTTTTAATAAAAATAAAATAAGACAAAACAAAATAAAAACTCTATAAATACCAATAGAGAAAGTACCAAAAGAAAAAGCAACTCGAAACACTCAAAAAATACACTCATGGAGGTTGTTTCTCTGGTCAACGGCTGCTCCGGCAACACCGCCGGTAAAGTCATCATCTGCAAAGGTAAGATACTACCGACGCCGCCTCTCTCTCCTCTCTGCCGGCAAATCTCTCTCTCTCTCTCTTCTTACTTAACATTACCGGCACACATTAATTAAACATCCGTTTGTTTGTTTGTTTTTCACAGCGGCGGTCGCTTGGGGTCCCGGCGAGCCGTTGGTCATCGAACAAGTCCGGGTCGACCCGCCTCAGAAAATGGAGGTCCGAGTCAAAATCCTCTTCACTTCCATTTGCCACACCGATCTCAGCGCTTGGAAAGGAGAAGTAACTTTTCTCCTTTTTCTTCTTTTTAAAATTTTCAGTTTCATTTTAGAATTCAAAAGAAAGAAAATTAAGATTCAATATATTAACTGTTATCAAGTCCTTTTCCTGATTAACCCTTGAATTATTTGATATTTGTAGAATGAATCTCAAAGAGCTTACCCTCGTATCTTTGGCCACGAAGCCGTCGGGTGATTAACTCCAAATCCTAAATTCTAAACTTTCAATTTTATTATTAATTCCATCCTGACTCATTACAGGACGTATACGTACGTTGTTCTAATTAACTTTTTCTGAATATAAATTCTAAGACGAATTAAGGGGACAATGGCAGGATTGTGGAAAGTGTAGGGGAGGGAGTGACGGAGGTGGCAGCGGGGGATCATGTGATTCCGTTATTCAACGGGGAGTGTGGGGTGTGTCGATGTTGCAAGAACCCAAACACGAACTCCTGCGAGAAGTTGGGAGTGGATCCAACAAAAAGCACGATGATTCTCGACGGTAAAACCCGGTTCACGACGGCAGACGAACGACGTCAGCCGATTTACCACTTTCTAAATACGTCGACATTCAGCGAGTTCACCGTGTTGGACTCAGCTTGTGTTGTCAAGATTGACTCGGAAGCTCCCATCAAGAAGATGACTTTGCTAAGTTGTGGACTTTCAACTGGTACGTAAATAAAAACAATCAAACAAAATCTCTACTATTATTATTTAGTTTCGAATGTGACTTTTTTCTTTGATTTGGTCGATCTTTTTATTTCTTGGTAGTTTCTGTTATTGATTTCTTCATTGATTTTACTGGTTGCAATTAATGGTGTTGATCGATCTTTTCTTGTTGACTAATCAGAAAATGACTTTTTTTTTTTTTTTTCTTTACTTCCAATTTAGAATACCCAAGTGGGGAGCTCTATATTTAAAAGAGGTTGGAGCATTAATTATCAATATCTTTCCCCAACTTTGTGGGTTGGATAATCATTTTAAGGGAATACGATGAACAGAAAGTATATGTTTGGAAGTAATTTTTCAAAAACAAATATTAAATTTTATTGAATTTAGAATCATTATCAACAAAATCAAACGTTGCATTAGGGTAAAATTAGTGTTTCTCAAGCCTAATTTTTTAAGAACTAAAATCTTAGGTAACGTTTTCATAACATTTCATTTTTTTTATTTCTAGTTTTTTTAAATTTATTTACAATTGTTTCCTCTTTAACTTCTCAATCATAGTTTTTACATCAAACTACATCTTCCAAACCATTAGTAGGATGACAAAGCAAAGATGAGCTTGCTCTGAGTTTGAATAGTTTTAATAAACCTTATTTTTCAAAACCAATAATAATAATTAATTATCTAAACATGGCCTAATTAAACACTGTTGAATGGTGCTAAATTTATTCTTCTTGTTTTAAGCAATATTTGACAGTTTTTTAAAAGTGTTTGACAGATCTGCTAGTTGGTAATTAATAAGAAAATATAATAGAAAATGTTGTGTCAGATTTTCATTTTTTTTTTTTAATTTTGTGTCTCCAATGTTGCTATGATTGAGCTTAATTATTAAAAAAAAAAAGATAATAATTAGTAATTAAATTTTGTTTTTTTAAGGGAAGTCTGGTTATTATAGTTATTATTATGGTTGTTTTATAACACAATATAAACAATATTAATTAATCTTTGATTTCGACGTCCAACCATTTAATTTAGATATTTTAGTTAATTGTTGAATGATGACATTTTATGATTAAATTTTGACTTATGAATATATATATATGTATATATTAATGTCTTTTTTAAGAGAAGACCCATGTTTTTTAATTTTCCTCGAATTTTCGTTTTGTTGTTTTTATTAGAAATGTTTTTTGTTTTTTATTTTTAATTAGGAATATTTAATTAAACTTATATTTGAAAATACTATATGTTGAGAATTACGATATAAATCTAGTATGATAGATTAATTTTTATATTACATGAAAGATGAGTGTATAGATGATCGGAATATTGGATCGAAACTCGGAAAATACAAAAGGAATTGGAGAGGGGATTTGGGTCATTCATTTTGCATAGTTTTGTTATTAGTTATGAGACCATTTTCTTGCATCTACTCCTATACATAATCATTTGCTCGCACAACAATAATGGTTTTTTCTTTTTTTTCCTTTTATTTCTTTGTTCTATTTACATATATATATATATAACCTCCTTTTAATTTATTTTTTAATATAAACGTTAAATTAAAACGAATTACATTCAAATTTAATAAATTTTAGCAATGTTTTTTAATTGGTTTAGTTTTTAGAATCGGAGTTAAAAGAAATACACTTTCCTCTCTAATCAAATTCTAAAAACAAAAGATTATATTTTTTTATTGTAAATTATTATTATTAACTTTCAAATTTTAGTTTAATTTTTTAATAAAAAAGAAATTACCAAAAGTAGAAGAATAGACACATTTTTTTTTTGTCTATATAATTTGTGTAAATAATTTGTCTGTCTTAATCAAAAAGCATTAAATTTCCGAGGGATCAAAAAAGTTGAGTTTGTGAATAATCTTTAATCATGTTGAAGGGTATATCATTATCAAATGAGCAGAATCTTCTTGAAGAAACATTTATTTTAAATAACTTTTGTATTTTTACTAAAAGTTCATGAAACTATTTTTATTCATAAAATTTTTAATTAATTCTTAATCATCAACATTAAATATTAATATTTTCATTTCCAAATTTTATATGTAAATATTTTGAGTCCTTGTTATTAATATATACTAAAAATTAGAATATTAGAATAAAATTTTATTATTACTATTATTATTATTATTTATGTGGCAAATGAAAAATGCAAAAATGAAAATGATGTAATTAATGGAAAAAAGGAGTGGGCGCCGCGTGGAATACTGCAAACGTGGAAGCTGGATCGACGGTCGCGATTTTCGGATTGGGAGCCGTTGGACTCGCCGTAAGTTTTTCTTTTCTTTTCTTTTTTCTTTTTTTTTTTTAATTAAAAAGTATTGTTTAGAAAAGGATAAAGTTTTAAATCTATAAAAGAAAATTTAACCCTAATTTATGATTAAATTACGAAAATTTTAAATACTACTTTTTTTAATTCTTAAAGTCATATGAGGGGAAGATTCAAATTTTAAACATTTTGATGAGTTTAGGTATATATTTATATGGACTCGTAAAAGATTGAATTTAATAAGTCTATTGTTATTTAATGATAAATGTGATGTTATAGGTAGGAAATGAGTGCAAATACTAAGAAAGTATAGAATATTTAGGTTAAATTATAAGTTTGGTTCTAAACTTTAACGTGTGCTTTTTGAAATTTAAAATTATTCTATAGATTATTTTGACTTTAAATTTTGTGTATACTAACCTTTTTATAAAAAGAAATAAAATCTTTATATAAAAATTTGAAGTCGTTGTCGAATAGATCATTAAATTTTCGATTTTAATGTAAACTAAAAGATAATAGACTCACGTTAAGATATAAAATAATCAAAAGTGTTTAGGGATTTATTAACACAAAATTGGAAGTTCAAGAATTTATTGAAAACCGTTTAGAACATATTATGTGTACTAGAAATAAACTTCACTTTTGATTAATCAAAAGAGTATTTAAACATGCAGTAAGTGGTAGAATTAAAGAACGTCGAAGTCAAATGACTAAAACAGTTCAATAACTTTTATCCATATCGTTTGTGCTAGAAGATCGTTGTGATATGTTTAGTTTAAAAAGTTGTTGAATGGGTTTGTATTTCTAATTTGACAAAAACTTTGGGAAGGGGATTGTTAGCTTTTAAATCTGGTAGGTGTAATATATGAATGGATATGTGTGTAATAAATGGGAAGACAACAACATTAAAGCATTTCCTTTTAATTAAAGAGAAGAAGTTGTGGTTATTACACTTTGCAGGTTGCTGAAGGAGCAAGAGCCCGTGGTGCTTCTAAAATTATTGGTGTGGATGTGAACCCACAGAAGTCTATCATCGGTAAGTGATAACTTTTTTAGCTATATTTTTCTTAACAAGTCACAATAAAGGAATCGAGATTGAAAAGTACACTCCATCATTTCAACTAGATTGATACGATCGAACACCACAACTGTTGAAATGTTGTGAATCTTACATTGGAAAAACTAAGGAGACTCACTCCTTATAAGGTAGATTTGGTTTTGAGATGAAACTTGATATTATCAAACATGGTATCATAGCCATTAAGACCAAACGAGTATTCAATCCAAGATAATATGTGAACCCAAATGAAGGAACTTTAAATGGAGTTCGAATGTATGTGACAAATGAATATATATTTGTTGTATATATAGGGAAGCAATTGGGAATCACCGACTTTATAAACCCGAGAGACTCCGACAAACCCGTCCATGAGGTCAGTATATATTTGTTTTGCGGTTACCCTCACAACACCGTTAATTACTTTAAACCTTATCTATGTTTGTTTTTGTGTTTTAATTATCATATAATAACTGAAACCTTCAACCTTCACTAATACGACATATAGTAATTTTCCAAATAAAAACTGTGTGATATAAAGTTGATTAGAAGTAAAGAAAGCAACATTTTTTTTCAATTTAATTTGAGAGTGGTTTCCCAATGCAGAAAATCATGGAGATAACAGATGGGGGTGTGGACTATAGCTTTGAATGTGTTGGAAATTTGGAGGTTTTAAGAACCGCCTTCTTGTCTACTTACATCGTAAGTTACTACGCAATCAATCGATGCTTCGTATACGTTAATTAATAAACTACAATGTCTTGGCATATATTATAGTATATGATGAGTCATTGTGTTCTAATGATCATTTGAATAGAAATTCACATCAACATAAAGGATAAGATCAAACGTTCGAAATATATATTTTTGTTGTTTTTCTCTCATATAGCCAATAGTGAAAAACTACAAGCTTTACTACATGAGTGGATGACCTCTTTGAATATAATTTGTCGTGGGGTTAGTCAGAATTGAAATACTATTGTTATGTGGAAAATGACTTTAATGCGTATATATATAGGGATATGGAACTACGATAATGTTGGGTATTCATACAAGCCCAAAACTGTTGCCTCTTCATCCAATGGAGTTGTTTAGTGGGCGTAAGGTAGTAGCTTCCGTTTTCGGAGGCTTCAAGGGAAGGACTCAACTTCCTCATTTTGCCAAACAATGCATGGAAGGGGTAACGACTCAAAATTCTATATTCTTGTTTTAATCATAAGATGTCTAAACTTTTATCGACAAAAAATTAGTATATGATACTTTCCGTACATAAAACTTGAATTAATTAGCGTACTTTACTTTTGACGTTGATCCCAAATAACTAATTGGATCTAAGTTATTTATAGATTCATAAATAGCATCTTAATGAATTTCTTTAATATTGTATATTAAATATATAGATAGATATATAACTATATATTTGTTTTAATGAAATATATATTCATTGATATTATAATAGATATTGAAAAGGGTTTGACTTTGAATCATATCAGGTGGTAAAGTTGGATGAGTTCATAACACATGAACTTCCTTTCGACAAGATTAATGATGCTTTTCAACTACTTATGGATGGAAAATCTCTAAGATGTCTTTTGCAAATTTAAGGATATGTTTTGTATGTTTCTACGAAGTTACATGAATAATTCTGATTAACATCATGTATTTATATAAGTAATTTGTTGCAGTAATTTCATCATTATAAATAAAAACTCAATAAATCTCTGTAATGTTTTATTTTTGTTAATTAATTTGAAAATAATTGAATGATAAATTTTCTAATTTTTATAATATTTGTGCCAATAAATTAATGTAGTTTTTATTTGTATTACCACTGCGTAGGATTGAATCTTCCAAATTAATTACAAACCTACCGTAGAGTTATTTTCTCTTTTTCCTATTGAATATAACACATAGTTTTATCATATTAATATCGGTGCCACACTCTCTAGTAGAAAATGATTAAAGAGCCTAATATAGCTAGGTTAATAGATAATCGAGCATGTCGTGACGTTGTTAGGATCTCAAAGAACAAGAGAATGACCAAATATACAATAAATGATGTGCGCAAGCAATGAGTATGTTTATGTAGGATCAGAGCTAGAGATAGATCATATTGCAATATGGTTTATCAGTAATAAATTTCTATCATTAATATACTCTAACAAATTTTGTTATATTTTGTGTTTTTTAAAATATTGGTATATATGCTAGTATTTTAAATCTAATTGCTATATCTACAAGTGCCCCTAAAATTTAAGAAAGTTGAATCTATTAAACTTTTTAGGAATGGAAGAGTTTATTGTGAATATCATAAAAATGGAAAAATTAAACAAATTATTATGGACAAACGTTGATGTTTATAGATACATAACAAAACACATATAAGACTTAAGTAAGGATGACAACTCGACAATTAAAAAAGAAAAGTAGGGATGACAAAAATTATCGTGGAGCATCCATAAAATTTTCCTTTACAAGAATCGGATTACTTACCCAAGCTTGACTCCTATAACTTAAACTAAAAACTTAGTCCTTGTGGTTTGAAGAAAGGTAAAATTTAATCCCTAACTAAGATTTTACTAAATGGGTAGGAATGACAAAAGTTCTTATGGAAGTCGAGCTTCGCCAGACCAAACCTCTCAATAAAGAGTTCTTATTTGAAATAGGGGTTATGGTTGAAGAAAAAGATTCTCGAATTTTCCTTTTAATGAGGAATGTGAACAAATTCCTTACCCAAGTTTGACTCCAATAAATAATTAAAGAAAATGCTAACTTGTGGGTCGGAGAAAGTTAGAGTTTAATCCTTAAGATTTGATAAAGCTCTCGTAAAAACTATAAAGACTAAATTCTAATTTTCTTCTTTTCTTAAAAAATATCTTACTTTTTTCAACCACACGTACAAAATCTGTAATTTAACCTTAAAATATAAAATAAATATCGTAGATTTATTTAGAGATCAGTATTGATCCTCAACTTAAGATTGGGTTTACCGAAATGAGAGACAAACTATGGACAAGGTTGGAAGATGAGACGATATCATAGAATGATAGAAATACAACTAACCTTTTTCCATCTTGACAGTATTAAATTTTGGTTGAAATGCCAATATTTCTATGGATATTTCTACATTTTCATGAATATTAGAGATGAATTAATAATAACAACATTTTAAATGAATTCGATTGTTGGTTGCTGAAAGCAATAAAATGATTTGAATTTATGTAAAAAAAAAAAAAAGAAAATTCTAAACTGAAATGGTCGAATTACATGAGGTTTAGAGTTAAATTAAATAACTTATTCACCATTATCATATTGTAATTTTCAATTAAAGAGTCATAATCATCCACTTAGTACTGAACTTTCTAAATTTTTCTTTAAGAAAATTATAACTTTCTTGATTTTGGATTAACAAAATCATAATTAAGAGCATAAATTAGTGAACTTTTGGTAAAAGTAAAATAGAAAGAATTCTAATCATCTTTTAATTTCCGATGGTAGTAAAAACACACAAAAATTAAATACATTCATCACTAATTTTCAAGGATTAAAATTGAAAAAACAAAAAAAGAGAGAGAGAGAGATAAAATTAAGATTGGATGAACAAAGTTTATAGTTGAAAACGACGGTTAAGATTTCAATAGTGAATTGATAAATTTTTTGGTTAATTCCCCGTTTGGTCCCTCGACTCTTCCATCTTCATCCACCTTCCCCTGCAATCGACCCTTAGGGTTCCTTCTTCTTCTTCTTCTTCTTCTTCTTCTTCTTCTCCTTTTTACCTATTTCTTCCATTTCCCCCCATTTTTCTCATTTCCCTCTACCTCTGCACTTAGATCGGACCTCTTCTAATCCCTACCATTCCCCCCTTTTCTTCTTTCTCTTTTCCATTTCTACACAATTCACCATCACTTTGACCATATCTCCACTATTCTCTTCCTCCGATTCCTTTCTTCTTTCTTTATCATGACCGTTCCTGCTTCCGGTTTTATCATGGAAAACGGCGGATCAAGCTGTCTCCCTCTCCCCCCAGATGTTGAGAATCGGATCGTCTCCGAATTGGTGAATCAATCTGAGTCTAATTTGAAAGAAGGCAATCCCTATTATGTTATTTCTAATCGGTAATTTGTTTCTTCTTCTTTTTTTTTTTTTTTTCTCTTTTTTCCCCCTTTATTGTTGGGGTGAAGGATTATTAATTTTTATTGGTGGGTTTTGCGAATTGGTTCCGTTTAATTTTTTATTTTCTAATTTTTACTCCCAAAATTATGTCTTTTTTATGTCTATATTCACTTATCAATTTATGGGCATTCCTCTATCAACGTTTGATTTCTTTATCCTAGGGGATCTTGATTTTTTTTTCTTTTTTTTCTTTGAGGTCTACATTGGAATGCAAGAAATGTTTCATGTTGTTGTTCATGCAGGTGGTTTAGAAGATGGCAATTATATGTTGGACTGTCTACTGATGAATTTTCTAGCGAAGATCATTCCTCTGATTCCCAACACTGTAATATGGTTCCTCCAAACGTTGTTGAAAGGCCAGGTCCTATTGATAATTCAGATATTATCATTAATGGAAGTGATTCTTCCGAGAATAATGATTTAGAGCTGAAAAGTTTTTTGGAGGAACGTCGGGATTATGTATTGGTTCCTAGTGAAGTGTGGGAAAAGCTCCATGATTGGTACGATTTCCTCTCATTTTCTTTATCAAACCACTACCCCCGGATAATTCTTCTATTTATTGTTTTGTTGTTTCTTATTGCCTCTATCGGGAATTGCTCTTTATGTCAACATGCTTTAAGTCCTATCTATAATTTTCTATGGTTATTTGTATAATACATATATATTGAAAGTATGAGTATGGATGAACCGAAAATTAGCAACCAATTTTTTGTTTTTACTTCTGTGAGGATTTTATGAAAAAGTACCACAATTTATATCAAGTTCCTTCGGAATTTAAATGCAAAAGGAACTAGATATGGAGAAGATATGATACTTTGGAAATATACTGTTTCACTTTCTGTGAGCCCTCATTTATCTCTTCTTTGATTTTGTTTCTTTTTGGCCTTGGTTTTTTGTGTGCCTGTATATTCTTCCATTTTTTTTTCATTGAAAGCTGTATTTCTATCGGTAAAAAGTACCCTACTTGTAGAATTACTTCTTTCCATGCTTCTGTTTCATATGGAAATTACCTATGGAATTAAAGTTGATTTACACCAGAAACTAATTGTAATGCTCGTAGTTACGTCCTTACTTTGTTACATTAGGTACAAAGGAGGCCCACCGATACCAAGAAAGATGATATCTCAAGGTGTCAATCAAAGGAATTTTTCTGTGGAGGTTTATCTACTTTGTCTAAAATTGATCGATGCTAGAGATGGAAGTGAATGTACCGTTCGATTGAGCAAGAAGGTATTCTTCATATTTCACCTCTCCTTGATTCATTAAAACTTTGGATGGTGTTTGTTGGTCTATATTCATATACATCTTTTTCCCCCTTTCTGCTTTGAAGGCCACCGTAATTGATCTTCGTGAGAAGGTGTTTGCACTTAAAGGAATAAAGCAAGAAAAGGTTTGTGAGCTTCATCCTTTCCTTTTGCTTGTAGAGATGGGATGGTGCTAACATTATCTTCTACAACTAATTTGGATCACTGCTTTTGTTAACTTGCAGGCGCGTATATTTGACTACTTTAACCAGCAGAAACAATCAATATTGGATGGGACAAGCCAAACCCTTGAAGAACTAAACCTGCAGATGAATCAACATGTGAGTACCTATTTGATTAATCTATTTATAGTATAGGCTTATTGATCCAAGAAGGATTAGCTTTGGGGAGTGTGTATGGATAGTGGCTAAACCTTTCTTGCTTTCATTTCCTATGTTTCATTCAATCCTAATGTGTGGCTATTTTAATGGAACTTTAATTACTTGATATGCTGACAACTTTTACGATTCAAGCTGGATGTCATTATTCTCGAATGATAGTTCTTATTAGAAAGCTTGAATGGTAGTGTAAATCATGAAATTTGATTGGAAGTGGTACAGGTCCATAGCTTAATCTTCTGGTGACTTTATTAGAAAGTTTGGGTCCATTCTCTAGCGCATGCCATGAGTAGCATGTTCTTGGGTATGTGTACAATTGGATATCACCTGTCTTATTTTAGGGAATTTTTAGGAAAATTAGTTGCTGCCTATATCAGTGTTGTAACATATCAGAGCTTGTGGGTCCCATTTATAAAGCCTGTATAGGGGTTTTGAGGTGAGAAGATTGAAAAGGAACATAGTATGAAGATGAGATAGATAATTGGGTTGAGAGTTCTGGAAGAAGTTCGAGTCCATGAGGAAGAGTGACTTTGATCTTTGAAGCGAATGAGTGACTGGGCTTTTTCGGATTCTCTCTCAGTTGGTTCTAGGTGAATGTGTGTGTGTCTATACATATATATATATTTGATGAATGGTGATTGTATAATTAAACCGTGTTTCTTGTTAAGTATTGCTTTGGGTGGCTTTCGTCGTATCTTTTGTACACCATCTGTCATCTTTGTTATCTATATGAGATGCTTCTTCTTTGATGTTTAAATTTGGATAATCAGCGATTTGCGGATCATATTCTTGTTAATTCCAATTTATTTGCAATTATCATTTTAAATTTATCTGTTTTTCATGTGTTGTTCACCCTCTCTGCAGATCCTCCTTGAAGTTGATGGACCTACTCCTCAGACTGGCATGGATGCCACTCGAAATGAGTTAGCTTTGGTAGCCCTTGAACCATCAAGGTCACCTCTATCAATTGCAGGTGGGCCAGTGATGTCAAATGGGCATTCATCTGGTTATGGTTATCAGGGAAGTTCTTTTAGCACATCAGTTGCTGACATGGATGATAGAAACGATCTTAGTAATACTGCTAAGAGAAAAGAGAAAGGTGGCTTGGCAGGGTTGCAGAATTTAGGAAATACTTGTTTCATGAATAGTGCCCTTCAGTGTTTAGTTCACACGCCACCCCTTGTAGAGTATTTTTTACAAGATTATTCTGAAGAGATCAATGCAGAGAATCCTTTGGGAATGCACGTAGGTGGCTTTTCTTGTCTTAGTCTTCATTTTCTAAAATATATTTTGGTCATTGCTTGGTTTATTTTGCTTTTGTGGAAGTTAAAGTTGATTTTGTGGGTACATACAATGATTCTGCAGGGAGAATTAGCCATTGCGTTTGGTGAATTGTTGAGGAAATTATGGTCTGGACAAACCACAATTGCACCACGCGTATTCAAGGGAAAGTTAGCTCGGTTTGCTCCTCAGTTCAGTGGTTATAACCAGCATGATTCTCAAGTTAGTACCGTAACATATCTGTAATACTCCTTGTGTCTTACATGGTCTTTCTCGTTTCCTAAGTGATCTTTCCATGCTCCCATTATTAGGGCGCTGCTGTATTTGCATCTTTTTTATTTCATTTAGTTGTGAACTTCTGAATTTATCAAAACGTTTCTTATAAGTAATTGCAGAGAGATGATTGTGGAGTTCCTTCTTCATCCTCCTTTTAGTGAGAAAGGAAAGTTCTTGTGGTAGGTGGGACTGGGGACTATTTTGTGGTGTTCTTGGGGTGAGTTGAACGATAGAACCTTTAGAGGGCTTGAGCAAACTCGCTGTGATGTTTGGTCCCTCGCTAGGTTCCATGTTTCCTTGTGGCTTCAGTTAAAACTTTTTTGTCATTATCCACTTAGTTTTATTTTATTTGTCTGGAGGTTTTTCTTTTAGTTAGGCTTTGTTTCTTGTGGCCTCTTGTACTTTTGCATTCCTTCAACTTTTTAATGAAGGTTTGGTCAAATTATCCATTTAATGGAATGATCGATATGATTTAACCTGTGTAAGATGTCTGTCTATAGGAACTTCTTGCCTTCTTACTGGACGGACTGCATGAAGATTTGAATCGAGTTAAACGGAAGCCTTATTTTGAAACAAAGGATTCTGATGGTCGTCCAGATGTAGAAGTTGCTGAAGAGTGTTGGAGATACCATAAAGCACGAAATGATTCTTTAATTGTGGATGTTTGTCAAGTAAGTGGCTTTTGATATATGTGAGAATCTCATATTGCTTAATTGTCCTACTTGGCATAAATGCTATTTTAGTTACTTTTGGTAGTTCCAAGTTGGATATGTAGTTTGTTATACAAATATTAGTTATGTTAAGTAATGTTTAGGTTTGTGTTTATTCTCTTAAATTACATCACCCTTTTTAATATTTTGATTAAAGTCAATTGCATGCTATGGCATCTTAATGTAATAGAGATTGATGGATGTCTTGAGTCGGTTGTTGGTTTGGGTTTTTAGTTATGATTTAAATGATTTAATTTATTTTCTAATAATGTAAAGTTGGTTAAACTCACAGGGTCAATATAAATCAACATTGGTTTGTCCAGTTTGTGGAAAAATCTCAATTACTTTTGATCCATTTATGTATTTATCATTGCCGCTACCTTCAACTGTCACCCGCAGTGTGACAGTGACTGTGTTCTATGGTGACGGTAGTGGTCTTCCAATGCCATACACTGTGACAGTTCAAAGACATGGTTGCACCAAAGATCTCACCCATGCCTTAGCTACTGCATGCTGCTTGAAGAGTGATGAAAATCTTCTACTTGCGGAGGTCAGTTTATGCTATTCATTTGGTTTATGCTTCCTTATTTCTTCTGTTATAATATTTTATTTTGATGTATGATCTCTATTCTTTCTTTTCTTTTTCTTAGTTTTATCTGAAGTTTTGAACTTTTTGTTGCCAGGTCTATGATCACCGTATTTACCGATATTTGGATAACCCTCTTGAATCTTTAACTTCAGTTAAAGATGAAGAGTATCTTGTTGCCTATCGCCTTCCGCAAAGGGAATCAGGAAGACCAAAGCTAGAGATCATCCACAGATCTCTGGAAAAGTATGCTTTCCTTTTTAAAGATTCTAATATGTCCGTGTCTGCCTGTCTGTTATATGAAGTATGTCGTAGCCAATAAAGAGGGCTTGTATTATGACAGCAAACTTTGAAGTTATCACTTTGGGGTCTATTTAATTTTTTGGATTTTCAAATGAGAAAGTGATTGTGTTTCGTTATTGTTCGTGTCCATTTCAAGTTCTTGTGTGGTAGATAGCGAATACCTTTGACACTTATCAGTTGAATAAATCGTCATTCTATACTACTATTTGTTTTTTGTTTGCCTGAATGTTGCTTTGCTACTGTGGCTTTTGGCCTGTAGATGCCCCATGGAACGTGTGAAAGGAATGGAGAGAAAGCTTTTTGGAACTCCTCTAGTCACATATTTGGGAGAAGATTTTCACAGTGGAGCCGACATAAATGCAGCTGTGTCTAAGATCCTATTACCCTTGAGAAGAACATACTCTTCAACTAAATCTAATGGTAGCAAAGAGAATGGCTTTGTTTCTGAAATGAATGATGAACCTGCCAACTGCAGTCCTCAGTCTGTTTCAAGGAGCCAAGCAGTTGACATTGAAATAGAGGAAGCATCTGAAAACGAGCCATCCTTTCAACTTTTTTTAACCGATGATAGGAGTTTGAGCTGCAAGCCAATTGAGAAGGATTCTGCTATAAAATATGGTCCACTTGTAAAGGTTTTCTTAGATTGGACCGACAAAGAACATGAATTATATGATGTGAGCTACATCAAGGATCTTCCTCCCGTCCACCAGACAAGGTTCATGAAGAAAACACGGCAGGAAGCAATCTCTTTATTTTCTTGCTTGGAAGCATTCCTCACTGAAGAACCTTTAGGTCCCGATGATATGTGGTAATTTTACGTCCCTTAATCTATCTTTTTTTTGTATATCCGAGATGTATAGTGGTTCTAACTATATTCTTATTTTTATCTTGCACCATCTTAAATCTCCTATTGTCGCGCAGGTACTGCCCTAGGTGCAAAGAGCATAGACAGGCTACCAAGAAGTTAGACTTGTGGAAGTTGCCAGAGATTATTGTTTTCCATCTGAAACGTTTTTCATACAGCAGATACCTTAAAAACAAACTCGATACCTTTGTTGATTTCCCCATTCACAATCTTGATTTGAGCAAATATGTCAAAAGCAATGATGGAAAATCTTACTTGTACAACCTATATGCCATTAGCAACCATTATGGTGGTCTTGGTGGTGGGCACTACACTGCTTACGCGAAGGTATGGAGTTTTAATTCGTTATCCCAACCATGAATTGATTGATAAATTAGTTTTCATTTTCTTAGAAAGAAAATTATTTGATATTTTCTTGTGATGGTCACGGATTGTTATTCACATCTGCAGTTAATCGATGAGAAGAGATGGTACCACTTTGATGACAGCCAAGTTTCTCCGGTTGGTGAAGAAGAGATCAAAACGTCAGCTGCTTATTTGTTGTTCTATCAAAGAGTCGAAACTTGACTTAGAACAACAAAGCTCCCCAAGTCGTCTTCTTCTAGAAGTGGCAACTACCCCGGATTTTGCTGTTTCAGCTTCATTTCGGCAGCTACAAGGAAGCTTAGTTTCTCATGGTTTAAGCATTATAAGCAATGGGGGAAAAGAAATAGAATAGAGATCTGATTTTGCAGAAGAAACGCGGAATTCTACGATTTGAAGGTACATAAAATATTGAGAATGGTTTCAGCAACATATAATGATTTGATAATCAAAACTGGATTAGTTCTATTAAAATTACTTTCTTATTCATTAACTTTTTGAGAGAAATTTTGTCGTGTGATTAGGGTGGGTGGGGTAGTAGTGTAGATTTGTAAGCAAAGCTCTGCCTCTAGAGGCAAACTGGTGGTTTCCATTCATTTGTTAGCTCTTACTTCTACATGGCTCCTATTGTTACTAACTAACTTCTTATCAAAATTTGGAATGCCTAAAATACCCAACTTCTTATTGCCACAGTTTGTTCCCATATGAAAAGGTACTAATCATCAAGGAAACTTTTTAGTGTAATGCTCTAAATATTCTGTACTAACTCATCCCTTTGTATTTCTACTAACCCATTGCTATTGTTATCATTTTGAGTGAATTTAAGTTCTCCCTAAACTTTGGAATATTTCTGCTTTCATTTCAATTTCTGGTTTCTCAACTCTAGAATACTGCTCTGTTATAAATCTAACCCGGGATTCGAACATCTAATAATAGTCATTTCTATACAACAGTTTGTCACACAACAAGTCATTCATTTTGGTATCCTAATGAGTTTCATGAGCTCAGTGATTTATGGTTGATTTTGTAGATAGACTAAATAGAGTAAAGCTCTCCCATTCCCTGTGGGTTAACTACGAGGAGGAAATCTAGTTCTACGTCTAAAAGAAACAACAGTAATTAAGTTCAATGCAAAAGAATTTGAAAATATTAACTTTTTTAGTACGATTGGTGGCAGAGGTTCTGAACCAAGGATCCTTAGTACACAGAGATATTAGTTGAGTTAAATTCTTGTTGGTAAAGTCCATTATTGGTAATAAACCATATCGCCAATATTAATTTTGTTATATTTACTATTCTTTTAATTTGATGCAGTGCCAGATTGTACTAACAAATTCCCAGTATCAATTTGATCCTTTTTTGCTTCTAAATTGAGAAAAGTCCAAATTCCAACAACACTGCGTCGTTGGGAACTTGGAAGCTGTGGTAATTCATAGTCATAAATACACCCTTAATTGGATCATTTCCAAAGACTAAATGTCAAACTTTCTCCCTTCAATGCAAATAGTTCCATATTCAAATAATGTTACAATTTTACATTCGATTCAAATTCTCATGTAAAAGAAACAAAACGAGAAATCCAAATAAAAGTGGAGAATAGAGGAAAGAGGTACATAAATATATAAGCAAATTAATAAAATTTGATTACCAGATGGCATTTCAAAGAACAAGTTTCGGATCATCCATCTACCAGATTTTATGTCCATCCACAAACCCAAATTCACATCAAAATTATTAATTACTAAAAACTGATATCTCCCTGTAAAAAGCAGGATAGGAGAAAAAGAAAAGAAAGAAAGAAAGAAAAAAGAAGAAGATATTAACAGATCAGATCCAGCTCAGAATACCAAATAGAATGCATACAAAAAAGGAAATGATAAAAATTCCAAATTGAACTTTCTCTTTTGTCACATGGCTCTGTCAGTTTGGTTTGCCCCCACTGACTAATGGTAAATTCAAGAAACTCTCAAATGATATTGTTGTCTTTTTATATTGCAACATACAAATATTTAACTATTCCCCACTTAATCCTCCCTACTAAAAGTTTTGCATCATCATCAAATCTTCATTTGTTTTTAAAACATGGAAGCCAATAAAAGAATATACATAAAACCCATAAAATATAAGGGGTAGAAAAGCAAAGATATAAAGTGTAGAAAATGTCCAAAATATAACAGCACTCTTCAACTTAAAGAAAAAAAGTATAGCGAATAGGGTTCTTTTTCTATCTTCTCACAGATTTTTCATGATTATTGCCAAAGAGAATATTATTAACAGCCTCGTATAGGTCCAACATGGTAACTATTTAACATTTGGTTTTTGTTGTTTGAGAATTAAGCTTATAATTACTATTTTCATCCAACGATTTCTATCTACTTTCTATCTCTAGTCTCAAAATCAAGTTAAGTTCTGAAAACTAAAAAGGTGATTTCAAAAAACTTCGAAATCAATAAGAGTACGAGTTTAGAAAGGTAAAAACTAGGGAACAATCATAAATTTAAAGAATGAAATAGTTAACAAAAGGTATCTCAATTAACTGTTTTAGATACTACAAAAGAATGGTTTCAATTCATAATTTCTACCTTTTGCTAGTAGCAGTAAAGGAGAAGCCGAATAACTTTTGTTAAGGTCACACACAAAAGAATGACAAAAAGGAAGGCAGAGAAAAGAAAAGAGAAGGTAGTCGCGTACAAGGAAAGGAACAGAATTTTTTACCTTTTCCCAAATCCGACGCTGCCTCTTATTCTCTTTAACATCTTCCAATTTTGCTTTTAACGGCTGATTCTGATAAATGAAATAAATCCAAAGCATCTTTCGGAACACATACACTGAAAAATAAATAATCTCCTAAATTCAAAGTAGCAACTTGAACACCATCAGAAACAGGGACATTGAGAAGAATCCAACCCAATGGCTTCTCTCCTGCCATAAAAAAAACATCACTGTTTCTCAGTCTCCACAAATGGTAACGCAAACACATACGTGAATGCTCTAATATATCCAATCACTTAATTTCTTTTGAATAATTGAAGATTTGGTCAGATGCAAGTAAATTTTCAATATACATCAAGAAAAAAGAGGAAATTTGAATTCCAAAATGGAATTGAATTGCATATAAAGATCCTAAAAGCTAAGTTTGAACTTAAGCTCATTTTACAACCTACTTGATTTGATAGCTTGAGTTCCCAAAAGAAATTGGAATGTCTACTTTAACAATTAAGTTCAGGAAAACTACTGAATTATACCATTTCTAGAGAGCTGTGAAGGGTGAGAAATAATCATAAAGACAAAAAAAAATTTTATGGACCACGACAGTGGGGATAGGGATATGCAAAGGGGTGAAAGTTAAAATGCTAGAATGGCCTCAGAATTAACCAATGAGACTCCGATGAGTGCGACGAATGGGCTTAAAATGTATCATGCGCTCCCACCAGTGAAATCACAGTAGTGGCCCCCACTCAAAACACTTTCCAATTCATATTCACATTCTAATTTTCTATTCTTTCGTTTTTGAAAGCTTTGATTTTTTTTTAAAAAAAAAAAACAACAATTTTCTCAATATCCAGTAATCAGAAAGTTTCTTCCCCGAGTTACTTGGAGAGTGTGAAAGATAAACACTCTTTATATTATACCCACAATGAAGCTTTGCAAGAATTTGGAACTGCCCTATAGTTTTTGGAGAAGTTAGAATTCAGTACCTTTGATTTATAATTAGAAATTAATCATATGATAAATATTCATAAATAGTCCCAAAGATTTGATAAAATATTCCTTTTTATCAAAGTATCAAACCATAGCACTATTTAAGAGGTTTTTATAGGAACCGAGTAAATTGTAATTTTCAAAAACAAAACAACTAAATTTTAACTTTCACAAGAGATCAAATTTGTAATGTAAACTATGGCAAAAAGTAGTTAATTTTCTTTAATTCAATATTTGTTTCTAATCCTACCGTTGTCACTTTATGAACCCAACGCAAATCAAGCAAAAAAGATACAATAATCATTGAAACAATAAAGGTAACAGGAAAAAGATTTACCGTGGCGGAGGAAATGGCCAAATAACCGGTGGAGGTAGTGGGAGTTCCCGGCGGCGAAGGTTGCGCGCTGGAAGTGCCATGAGTTCCGTTTCCAACGCCATCGTTAATGGTAAATCCGAGCTGATACACCGGCGTACCGTCAGGCTTAAAGAGACCATAATTCCTCTCCGAAGTTGGTCCAGGCTTCATATTCTCGTTAAAAAGAGCAAATACATAAATGTTGAGGTCCGAGTTCGGCCTCAATGGCGTCCCCTTCTTCTGGCAGATGAACTTGAGTAGGTTCCCGTTGTACTTCTTTGCATTCTCCGGGGTCGCACCGGCCTCGTCGTCATCCCCCTTCGACGGCCATCCGGTCTCCGAGATATGAACGGGAAGCTTCTTGTAACCAACAGCAGCGAGTGCGTAGTAAACAGCGTCGATCTGTGCGAATAACATGTTGTCGTAGCGAAGATTTGAGCCGGGATCTAAAACCCCTTGGTTCGGTTGGAAGAGGACGAAATCCAGTGAAACCTGCTTCGGATTCGCCTTGTACGCAAAGTAAGGGTACGCATTGATCAAGAACGGGGAGCCGATCTTGACATGGAAATCCAAGATTGGAACCAAACAATCAACTAAGTCCCTACGGAAAACTCCGGCGGAAGGCGGATAGGAAGTTTCAAGTATTGCCAAAGAATGTGCCGTCGTCACCGCCACCTGCTTATCTAGCCCTAGATTTACGAGCGCCGTGTGCACGCTTTGCATCGCCGGTAGTAAATTAGCAGTTAGAGAAGTGTCATTGAAGGTTAATACCTCATTGCCGACGAAGATTGAAGTGATCTTAGTACCAGGGAAGTACGCTTGAACATTATTCTTCACCCACTCTTCCGCACAGGCCGGATTCTTCATTTTAGACAAGTACTCGTTTCCAAGTCCGACTATAAACTCCACACTCGTATTAGCAAATGCCCGAAGAACCTTCGGACTCGCATCGTACAGCTTCACCTTTGTAGCTCCAATTGATTTCACCAACGGGATCACATTCTCCGGAGCAGGAAGATTGTTCGCTATCTGACCGTAGTTCACTCCAACTGAACTCACCATAACAGGCAGCAGCAACAACAAACCTTCACAAAATCACAAAATTCAACATAGTTTTCAACTCAATAATTTCACAATAATCCACATGATCTTAAACCAACAAAAAATCGCAAGTTCATGAAATCCCATATCACCTGAAATCTGAAGTAGAACTAACGAACCGCATTGCTTGAATCCGAACCTTCTCAGCTCCATGTAGCTAAACTTCAGTAGTCTAAGTGAAATTCGAAGTCGTAAAATGTCAATCACTGCACTGAAGAGTGAAGGCGAGGAGGGATCTAGCGGTAGCACAGAAACGCCGTCGTCAGAAAAGTAGTTGGCGTACCGGCCGCCGTATAATTAGAGTGTGGACAGAGAGTGATTGTGCGGCGGAGTTAAGGTGAAGAGCCGTGCGTTTGTGGTCATTTGTAGAACGTTGAAATGGACGGCGTAAAGTAAAAAAAAAAAATAATAATAATAATAAATAAAGAAATAAAGTGTTTTAAGTATCTATTCGTTAAAACATTTTTTGTAGAAAACTTTACAATTTAGTATAATTGTTTTATGACATCACAATCATTTCTAATTTTCCATTCTATTATTTTCTCTCTCTTTAAATATGATTAAAGCAAACATAAATCTAAAATATAAACTTTAAAAGTTTAGTCACTGCATAATTTGAATTTGAATCACACCAACCATTACACTAGAAAAAAAATCAAATCAAATCAACATATCAATAATGCTTAAAATATTTACAATTATAACAAAATTTTAGATGATTTGAATGACAAACATGGATAGACATCGGAGGCTAATAGAATATGAAATTTTATTGTATTTTGTAAATATTTTGGTTAATTTTGCTATATTTGAAAATCTCCTATAATTAAAACTTAAAACATCCATACATTAAATCTATTTTCGTTGGAATGCAATTAGATTAACCTCAATAATGTCTTCAAAAATCTCATCAAAATGGCTAAAAATTTACGGAATAGGTGTAATTAGATTCAAAATATTAACGTATATAACAACATTTTAAGAAAATATTGAACCATATTACAAAAGAGCCTATTTTCTAAATTATTATTTTTAAATTGTTATTCGTTATAATTATCCAAAATATTATAGTTATCCAAAATGTAATCGTGTCAGTGTGAATAAGCATATGAAAATAGATTTAAGACAAAAGAGATGAAAACTTAGTTCGAATTTAATTAAAAAAATGGGTTATTATATTGCATTTTAAAGAAGTCAGTCTTCTACTTGTGTGAAATTTATGCATTAACCATTCGAAAACTTGAAACTTTCTCACCATTTGATGAACCTATTTTCCAATGATTCTCATCCCACGTGATTTGTTTGCACATATTCTCTACTTTTTTTTTTCTCTTATTTTTCTCTTTCTTTTTAGGATTTGCCCTAATAAAGTATTATTCCTTTTGGTAGATAAAGTGAAGTGGATTGGAGATGCCCTTCTTGTTTCCAAGTTGCTTTTTTAGTTATTCTTACTACTATACACCAAAACTTTAGTTCTTTACTATGGAGCAAATGACTATTTCCTTATATAAATGGTTGCAACGGATTCTAGCAAAACCACGTAGAGACAAATATAATATACATAAACTAATTCGATAAGACGACCACAATATAATTAACAGTAGTGCAAAGGTTGTAGCACCAATTACTACGAGTCACATTGTGGCGACGTAGAACAACGACCACTACTACCTAACAAAACCCATACACATGCACAACAAAGGATCAAAAGTTCCAACACTATGAGATGGATTATACTATATTATATGCTTACAACAATAAAAGATTGCAGATTTAGTTTATTTTCCAATTCCTTTTCCTTGATGGAATACTACAAGGGTCACAGGGTGGTTCTACCTGTCAATGGCCATGTCCTGAGGACCAATCATCGATTAGAGAGTGGCCTCAGTTTCTAGAGCCATTTTACCTTTGTTGTTGGAAGGATGCGTGCTAAAAGATCAAACAAATCCTTCAGTACTTCCCTCCTCCTCCTCCTCCTCCTCCTCTTCATATCCATACCCAATGGCATTTAGCATATACTAAGAGAAACTGGGAATTTATATAGTCATACATCACTTTTGCCAGCCTTCTTCTCAAGGAGTCGCAACGTTTTCCTTTGCAAGAGGAGCGATTTCCTCCCCTTCGATTCCAGGTTGGCTGTTCTCGACTCCCAAGCCCAACAAGAATTTCTCCCACTGTTTTGCTGGACCCTGCATAAATTAACACAAAATGATGATGTTCCCTTTCAATTGAATCGCGAGAGATGAAATAGGGGTGTGAGGCTATTTGTGATTATTATGGGTTTTGTGTTTGGATTTACCTTCCAAGAGAAATCCTGAGCCATACAATTCTGTATCATTTCTTTGTGGGCAGCGGTGCCGAAGAGTGCAACGGCTCTTAGGACTGTTTTAGCAATTGCAGCTGCATCAGCTGGAGAAACCATTTCACACTGCCAAACAACAAGCAGACTCCAATCACGAAGTTGCTACATGAATTCCATAAGAAATAGAGAGCGAATTGGAATCGATTATATGACGCGGATTTAAAACTATCGGTACTTACTTCGACGCTGAAAGCACCCATTTGGAGACCTGTATAACCGTCAATAACAGTGTCGGCAAGCCCACCAGTTGTGCTTACCAAGGGAATCTGAAATTGAAACATATATCACTATCAAGCTATTGTGTTGGGCGTGCTAACAGAAGTTTGCTACCGAGGGTGGAACATTCAAACCCTCAAGGGTGTATGTTTTAACTATTTTGAACTGTATCCAGTAAGAAATAGAAATGACTATAAATATATATATGCGATTTTTGGTGACTTACTGTTCCATAAGGCATAGCTTGCAACTGGATAAGACCACAGGGTTCGAATCTACTAGGAATGATCAAGAAATCAGCTGCAGCATTTATGAGATGTGCTAAAGGAACGTTGAATTTTGCTACGCCCCTAGCTTTGTCAGGATATTTTATCTCTAGCTCTTCAAGCTGTTTCTCCAAGTATTTCTTGCCAGTTCCCTAGCAGAAAGAAAATGGAAATCAACCTCCATCTAAATAAGGCGGCCAGTGGGCAAAAGAAATAAATAACATGTACGTACAAGGACCACCAATTGAACATCTTCATGAATGAAGTCTGGAATAGCTGCTGATAGGATATCCGATCCCTTTTGCTCCTCAAGTCTACCAATAAACCCTATCAAAGGGATGTTCCTGTCAACAGGCAATCCAACTTCTGCTTGAAGAGCTTCTTTCAAAAGAGCTTTAGCTTCCGCAACCTGAAAAATGAAGATCTGGCTAAGAAATTTCTTTAAAATTTAGAAGGAAAATATGAACCATGTCGGTTAGTTAACTTACAGTTTCAGCATTGAATTTGATGGGAATGTATTTGTCAGTGGTAGGATTCCACTCCTGAACATCCATGCCATTCAATATACCAGTAACAGTGGTCAAACGAAGAATGGAATCCAATTCAACACCCCGCTCAACTCCAGAAACAAGCTCCTGGGCATAGTATGGACTAACAGTCAACACTCTGTCGGATTCCAATATCCCAGCCTTCATCCAGTTTATTTTTCTTCCCTTCACAGGCTTTACATACCTAGAAACCAAGATTTCTTAGGAAACATGTTGGGTCGGGAGAATAATATATTATGGCATGCAGATTGACTGGAAAGAAATTGACGGCACTCACCCATCAGTAAAGTCAAAGGAACTCTTGAATTGATCAGGCAGATTCAGAAGGGCAAAGTCTGAGAAAGCAAATCTTCCTTGGTAAGCAATGTTGTGGATGCAGAAAGCAACCTGTTAGCATTTAAGAGAGACACCAATATCAGCTCTTGGATTTGTAAAATGTGATACTAATATATCTACTAAAACAGAGATAACTAATGTAGCACAAACCTACCTTCGCACTTGCATAAATTCCCCTTGCTTGATACATGGTTTTCAAGTAACATGGAAGAAGAGCTGTGTGCCAATCATTGGCAACGAAGACAACTTCCTCCCCTGCCAATTGGCGAAGAATATTTTCTCTGTCAATTAATTGTTAACTAGTAGCTTTAACTAATTTGATGCAGTAGGACTATGATATTATGTCCAAATCCATAACTTATTAGGATTACTACATCATTACTGAAAACAGAAGAAGAAGAAGAAGAAGAAGAGATTACATACCATATGGTCCTGAAAAATACTTGCTGCTGTTCAAATTTAGAACCAAAGGCGCCAACAGAGCAGCCTGATGAACACAGAGATTCAATGGTTAAATGTAAAATAAATGTCAGAAGGAAGTTGTAACACTAGAAAGAAACCATGTCATCGGTAAGTTAATTAACAATTTCTCAGTCGATGAGAAAACTTAGCAAATTGGGTATTCTGTACATAAACTACTTACAAATGTCATTCAGCATTTCTAGACGATGGCTAAATGAAATTTGCAAAAGAATTTTTATATATGTTACAAAGTGGAACTCAATTACTTTTTTGTGTAATTAAATAGTTAATAACTTTTTCGTTGGAAGTACACAGTGAAAAATAAACAACTAGATTAAAGCTAACCCAGAAACGTGTCTTGCACAAGAACAAACATTTCGGGAAAGAACAAAGAAAATGTATATATTTTTATCCTACACAATGCCATCCGCTCGAGGGTGAAAAAATAATCTGCAAGTCAAAGGAATTAATCACCTGGCACAATAGACTAAACCGCAACTGATTGTCATCATAATCCACGCCTGCATTCGGCCCATAAAGTTTAGATTTAGTTTTGCCCCAAACCTGTTGAGATCCACAATGTAAAGCATTAGAAGAAAGGTCCGGCAGAACCATGTAAACAAACTTTAGTTATGAAATTCACATTACCTTTTCCAGAAATATTGGGTGATCTACAAATACTCGATCAACCCCTCGTTTGTAGCAATGGAAAAACCGCACAGTTAAAATTTCATCCCCAACTTGTATCTGGTCATGCTCATGTAAATATCACAAAACTGTTAGGTTACTTCGTCTCCTCCCCACAACAAATGATGACCATTTTCATAAAGATGAAGAACCTATTTACCTCGACCGTTACATTCGTGTCCCAAGCATCTTTGTACTGATCATAGCGAGGAGCTATCGTCATGACACGATGCCCTCTAGCCTAAAACATAAAAGCAGTAAAAAATTCAGAACATAACAGAAAGTTATGCCAAAATTGCATCTGAAAATGAATCTAAAAATTTTCACTCACAGCCAATGCTGGAGGCAATCCTCCAAGAACATCACCAAGCCCACCAGCTTTGCTCCATGGAGTAACTTCAGCAGCCACAAACACTATATTCATCCCTTGTTCACACACAATTTTCCCAGCAGTTCCACCAAGCCCATCAGTTTTCCTACTCATAGTCCTGCAAATTGCAATTGCAGGAGTTCTTTTCCGCAGCACATCCAGATTGTTCAAGGATTTCAATCCCTTGTGCGTTTCTACTTGATTCTTCACGCCAACCTGTGAAAGGCTCGTCTTAGTCTCTGAGGCTGTAGCCCCATGACTGATGAGAGAACTCCTCGAAACAAAGTTTGAGACAGACACAGCTCCCATTGAAGCCATCCTTGATCTAAAACAGCATCCAGAAATCAGAACAATAAACTCAATTCACCTCCAACAAATAAATCGTAACATAGCATCACTAATCAACACATGCAGAACACTCGAATTACACAAGGAACAAACAATGAAATGATCGACCATGCAAAAAAAATAAAAAAATAAAAGTATCGAAATCCATTAAAATGAAAACTATCATGCTCAATCTAGCTCAATCTAGCTCAATCTAGCTCAATCCGCTACCATACAAACTAAATTTCAAAGTGATCAAAAGATAACAAGAACACAAACACAGAATCAAAGCTATTTCAGAACAAGAACTCACATCAAACTGAACACCTCAACTAAAAAACAAGCAAGCATTAATAAATAGCAACTCATCAAAAACAAACGACCGTAATACGAAAGAGCAAGCAGGTAGAAAGTAAGCAACAGCTCAAGAAATGAAAACGAAATGTGAAACTATCCGAAACTAAAATGTCATCAGTAAACTGAAGAAGAAGAAGAAGAAGAAGAAAGAAAGAAAGAAAATAAATGACTCACTGGCGAAGAGCTTTAGCCGAAAGAAAAACGTGGCCTCTAGACGGAACTCCGGCAGCTGCAGATCTCCGGAGGATCCAACGGTACTTGTAGTGGTGGAGAGGCTTTCGGCAATGAGGACACGTGACGAAGAATTAGTGGGTGTCCGTGCGAGCAAATCCCAAGCGCCTCAAAATCGTGTTGGCACGTGTTACGTCATGGGAATTGTGGGGCCGTGGCATCATTACGAATATACTCCAAATTTGAGGTTAACGAAGAACGAAGAAGGAACGCCATTTGTTTAGTACAGGAAAGATATTTTGTTTCTACTAAACCCTAAACTACAATTATGACCCTCAAACTCTAAACTAAATTGATCCAAAATTAAATATGCTATGTCTAATTAAATCATAAATTATTTGAATAATATTGAGTTAAGGGTAGGTATTAAAAGAGTAT
This sequence comes from Cucumis melo, assembly GCF_025177605.1. NCBI lineage: Eukaryota > Viridiplantae > Streptophyta > Magnoliopsida > Cucurbitales > Cucurbitaceae > Cucumis > Cucumis melo. Next base: position 24,360,670 of record NC_066865.1, read on the forward strand.
GGGATTAGGGTATTGTAATAGTGGTTTGTTTGGGGTTGTGGATGGTGTCATTGATGGGACGCAACAATATATTAGGAACGTACAATGGGATTTGTTTGTTTCTCCTTATTTGTATATAAAATAAATAATAAAGGTATTTTTAATTTTGTAAGATTGTCATTCTTCTTTTTATTATGATTTATGAATGAACGGTGGAGAATTACGAGTAAACTGCCACTTGCTTTCCACGTGGAATAATTGATTCAAAAGTCATATTTTAGTAATACCATTGGTTATAATTGAGGTTTGTAAACATTAGTGTGACTTATTGTAGGTATGAGGTTTACTTAGTATAAAAACATTGCTTTTTAATGTAAATAGAGAGAGAACCACAGCGGAGAAATTTGATGAAGAAAATATTAGAAATAGAAAAAGAATCAAGAAGAGAATGGTATTAGATATATTGACTACCATCCTTCCCGAATTTAGAAGAGGAGTTTACTCCATAGAAAGAGAAAGAAATAGAGAAATTTAAGCGTTGCAATGACTCTGATACCATTTACTGTTGAGGGACGTGTCCTTATAGATAGATGAATTTCCTATAGAGATATCATTTATCCATACAGATTATTACACGTATCAACAATAAATTTTACAAAGTGGAAAGATATAAAGAGTGGCTGACAGGATATTACCCCTAACTGGAAGCTTTTCTCTCTAAACTCTTTCTTTTTAAAAAAGAAGATTACAATTATTCCTGTCCCATAATATTTCTCTTTTCTTTTTTTAAAATGAAAGATTGGATCGTTGCCACTTTTATGTCTTTCCATTTTGTAAAATTATTGTTGATATGTGTAATAACTTGTATGGATAAATAATATCTCGATGAGAGATTCGATTTAAAATAACAATACCCCTGTGTTCAAGAATTCTTTATAGTGTTTTTATATGCCATAAAAGTATTTTCATTAATATCAAATTGCTTTGAACTAATAATCTAAAATAATGGTTGTCAAAGTTGATAGACCAAGCAGTGGTTGATGTCGGAGTTGGTTTCCTAGAGTGGTGTCAAGATATGGAACCAGTGGCCAATGGAGTTAGTCGATAGTAACGACGGTAATTGAAGTTGGTTGGTGGTGGTTATAGTCGATCAAATTATACCATTCTTAAAATTTTTATCATTTTAAGAATTATATGAATTTTATTTGCAATGGTTGTAGTAAACCAAATTATTTGGAAAGGTCATTTTACATATAGAAAATCCAATGGGGAAAGTAATTATAGTGAAACACATGCACGTGAAATACACAATAATTCACAAATAAAATTACAAACGAAAACAATGAAGACAACTTGGGTAAGACAAATGCCAAACACAAAGAAGTTTCAAAATTTGTGCTACTAAAATTTTAAACTTTTATCCAATTCATTTTAAATCCAATTGGGACCCGTGAAAGCTAGAATTAAAATTGTTATTCAATGTTATGGAGATAAATTATGTAATTTGGATGATTTTAATGTTTCGGTTTAGTTTGAACCTTTGACCTCAAAGGTAAAGGTGAAGGTATGATCCTTTAACTTCAAAGAAATGAAGTGTTAACGACCACTCATGTTGGTGTCAAGAGACTAAATTCAAAGTTTTAATGTTTCATGAATTTCAATTTATCCAAACAAATCTGATATTGATCTTCTTCTTTGAGCCCATATTTCATCTTCAACCCAATTAATTATAAATTTCATTTGATATGTATTAGTAGGAGTGAGCATTGATCGATGGTGTCAATTTAGTACTAAACCTATTATTGTATCCAATTGACCACCTTCGACTCGATCGATTTTGATTAGTAGACTCAACTTTTTCGTTTATCCTGTAGTATGACATTCTTTTGAATCAAAAAAGTCATTTCATAAGATAGAAAGAGAAAATGAGGGAAAAGAAATTGCTTTTTTGACTTTGGTTAAAACAATATTCGTTTACCCGTGATATGATTCCTTTCCTTTCAAGGAATTGCCACTAAACTTTTTACACTTTATACCTTTCATTTCCTTGAAATCATCCCACCAAACAATTAAACCTAAAACATCTGCACTAATCCTTTTTTAGTCTCACATGCACACCTAAATTTGATTGATTTCAAGGTTAATTACAAGTTTATTTATTTAAGTTAACCAAGCATAAACAAATAAAACAAACTAGATTTATAGGTACAGGTTTATACCATCAACTTCACACCACATATTGTCAACAAACAAAATTGACGATTCACATTCCTTATTTCTATGCCAAAAAAGAAATGGTTCATCATGTCATGCGAATCAAATTCACAAGGGTAATTCGATGATTCCAATGTTTTTGCTTTCATTTTACCATTTTGTCTTCATTTAAAGTTTTGAACTCAAGGCAATAAAATCCAAACGCTTCACACATCATGAAAGGAATCCAAGAGAAAGCTACCTCTAATTGATTTGCCTTCAGATTAAAGTTTTTATTAACTTGTTATTACTTTGATAAAATAAATTTAACTAAGAACCAATAGAACATACACAAAAATAGCTTTTTTTAAAGTTTAGAGAGTAAAGTTGACTAAGCAAGTCCAGAGAGAAAAAAAAATCAATGACCAAAAATAAGATTTAAATCCAAATTAAGAAAAAACAAATCTCAAAGAATATAATTGATAACATTTTTTTTATGTCAAAGGTAGTAGGTAAGAATGGCGAATTACAAAGCCTTGCACTAATATGGTGCTTGATCACCGACACTCCAAGGATGAAATCAATAGTAATTTAGAGGGTTGATGGCAATGAAAAGCTCGAAGTATTTTTACCTTGCCAATGCTAGGATTGTGAGATTGATGTCACATATGTCATTCAAATTATTATATCCATTAAAGTAATCTATCTTCTTATGAGGGTGAAAAAGAATTTCAAGAACATTTGAAACAGATTTCAAGGGTGAAAACAAAAAATTTCAAAATATAAAAGTGGAGATGGTAGTCTTTTGGTAAATGAATTCGGCCACTGGGAAATTTCTAATAATTCATTGAATTTTTTATTTAATTCCCACAAAGATAAAAGAAGGAAACTCGTGAGATTTCATCAGCAAAAGGAGTTGTTCAAAAGGTATCAAACTAATTTAATTTATTAATTCCCCCATGCTTTTCTACTTTAATTGAAGAACACCAAAGAAAACACCAACGAGAAGCCACTAATTTCGATAATGTATACACAATAAAATAGAATTAAAATTAAGGTTCTAAGGAATATTCTCTGCATATTCTCAAACACACAGACAGACCCGTTCAATTCATTCATGAATTTTTCAATTCTTACACCAATGAAACTCCGTTACAAACAAGAGGAACTCGCACAAAATCTCTTGATTCTTCTTTTTTCTTTTTTTCTTTCCTTCATAATTTTCGAAAGTCAGTAAAATCACTTCACAAATTGTAAAAACAAAAATTTCTCTTCCTAATAATCATATGAAACAGAATACGATCCGGTATATGGATTAGGAGAAAGAGCGAGGACATGCATCATTTAAGGATTTTATTATTATCTATGAGCAGTTACCAAAGTCTCAATGAATCTCAATCCATCAAACCTCGGCGCAAATTTCTCCTTCTCCGATGAAGAATCCGCGCCGCAACCTCTGTTCGCACCAGATTCCGGAACGAAGCCCTAAAAATGAACACAATCCAGAAAAGAAAAGAAAAGAAAAGAAAAAAAACCCGATTAGCTCATCGAGATTCCTCGAAATCGAAGAAAGAAACAATGGAAAGCGAAGGAGATGGAGATAATGCCTGATGAGAGGGAGGATAAAGAGGAAGGTCGCGATCTCCAGTGGAGGAGGATGAAGAGGAGAAAGCCATGGTAGAGGCAGCAAGGACGGAGGCGAGCAAAGTGCAGGAGCCTTTCATGGTGATGGCGAAATCCGACGAAGGTCGTCGGATCTCAGCCGATTTGGGGAGGGGGGGAATGATGAAGAAGATCGGGGAGGAGAATTTAGAGCGCGCCGCTGAAAATTGACCTGAGAGAGGAAAAAATGAAAGTTGGGGGTTTTAAATTGTTATATTATTCAGCGGTTGTGAAGTGCATTTTATTTTAAATGATTTAATGAAATTGAATTTTGGTTTAAGATCCGCGCTTTCGCTTGGTTTTCCAGCTACCTTATTTTACGCCGTCCATTCACTTCGTATCTGGTGGACCCCGTTGGGTTTACGTGGCGTTTTGCGATACATATTGTTATTGTATTATTGAAATTAATATAAAAGGTTATATCGTCAATTTTGGTCGGTTTCTGCTAAGTTCTTCGATATGGTTCATAAAAGTTTTTCAATTTATTCTTTCTTCTTCTTTTTTTTTTTTATCGTTTTGATTTTTTTCCATTTGGGTGTTTGGTGATTTGAAAAGTATTGTGATGTTTTATGGAATAGTTTTAGAATTTGTGATTTTATAGAATGTGTGTTTTGCGAATGTGATTTTTATATATATATTTTTTTAAAAAAAATTTGAATAAGGGTAAGTCATCGATTAATTTGTTTAGATAGGGAATGGTGTGATCTACAAAGGAAAAAGTATACATGTTGGTGTGAGACTGAAATAGTGTGAAAGATTAGAGAGAATTTGAGATTCGAACTCAAGTTATCTCATTTGAAGTTATAATTGTTTATTTATAAAGATAGTTGACTTATGGTGTTCACTAGGTTTTCAAGTCACCTTAGGATAATTAGACGATTAACTAAGTTAAAAGGAGTGTCCGTTTTGTGTATGGCTATGGTTCCCCTCGATCGAGCGTTTTTCTTGGACTATGAAAAATAAACAATATTATCCAAGATAATAATGTTGGATTGAAAGTCAAATACATAATGACAACAAAATAAAAAAGAAGAGACACAATCAATGTTCAACAACCTATCAGAACCAAACAACCATCACAACAAGATATGTTTATTGTTTTTCATATTAGAGATGTTCGCAAAGTCGACACACTAACAACAACAGAATTAGGTTAATTTTCTATGACCTTCGGTCTCCCAAAACAACCCCACATTTATATTCGTCTTTTTAAAAGGAAATAATTCAAAATGGCTATTAAGGTTTTAACCAACACAAGAGAAAACATCTCACGATATAGGAAACTCCTGCTCACCAAAACATCCCAAAATTTAGATTTCACCTTTTCAAAACGAAAGAACTGAAAACGACCATTAAGACCTTAACCAACACAAGAGAAAGATCTTACAACACAAGGAAAAACAACAAAGGGAAGTCTCTACAAGGAAACAAAATAACAAAATAATGTTTTCACGTCGATCAAAACATTAATAAACTATATCTTAGGCTTAAAGTATTACTTTAGCCCATGACATGCATAAACACATGCCCATTGGGCATTTAGCAAAAGTCCCCCTTAACCTCATGCAAGGTTATTGGTTTGGACAAAGCCCCTTTTGTTAGGTTGATTTCGATATTTAATTGTCACTTTCAGCTCATATCATATTTGTTATTAACTTTGTTCTTTTTAAGGCGCAATCACACAATTTGATCTAAAATCACCTATAACAGGTAAAAAAATGATGTATAATAATAATGTCATTAAAAACATAATAATAATCTAATTCAATTTATACCGTACTCTTGTGAAATATTGAATTTTGAATATGTAACCTTTATTAATTATCACAAAGATGAATAACTTATTATTTTTCTCTACATGAAATTATCATTATCATTTAGCTAACTTTGATTTAAAAAAAAAAAACTTCAAAAATACAAAATCAAAGATTTATTAAAAAGTAAAATAATTTAAAGATATGGAGGAATAAAAACAGTATTTAAAATTTATTATTAATCTGTTAAAATAAAAGTGAAAATCAAAAGGGAAAGGATAGAATGGTAAAATGATCTGAAGCCGAAAAAAAGGAAGGGCAAACCGCAAAAGAGGGAGAAAAAGTTTGTGCATCACCCGACACAACACTCATTTGTTGAGTTGAGGAGAGGGCAGGAGGGAGAGCCGTTGGATGGGACTTTATGTACGATCCCCACTTGATCAAAAGGCTGAAATGAAAAAATGAAAAGCAAATATCGTACGAGTGACAGTAGGCTATAAAATCTCTGCTCGATCGTGTTTGGTAATACGTTTAACGTGTGCTTGGTTTGGTTAAACGGTCGGTCCAACCCCGTCCAAGCCAACTCTTTGGCTCTGGCACTTGGCTGCCACCACCACCATCATTGTTATTACTCTATTGGAATTCCCAATATCAATAATAATATATACACATTTTCTCTAGACCCTCACCAGCTTGATTAAGAATATGACAACATACTATAGCGTGGATGGAGATCTTGTTTAGATCTCTTGGGTATTTCTTGGAATTTTCTTTTACTCTAGCTTGATCAAGACTATTTGAATTATATAGGTTTCCGACGTTGTAATTCTAATCACAAGATATGAAAAATAGGTTGTTTGTGGTTAAAGGTTCAAAAGACATTGATTTTGATTGAAAATCTCTCAAATGTTCCGTCGTCTTACAACAAGAACATGGTTTTATATTATACTGCCTTAAGAAAATATAACATAAATTTAGTCGCTCATAAAGATCCATTGAAAAAATAAACCTAGAAAAGTTATATAAATGGACTTGAAACTAAAATTAAAGCAATAAAACATAATAAATTTGAAAATTGGACTATTAAACGGCCACTCTAAAGAATTTATAACCTGATTATAAAGTATTAAATTATTCACTTTAAGTAGTTTGGTGTAGCTTTTTAAATCTGTTTCCTTGAATTAAGCTTAGCTCGCAAATGAAGTTGAAATACATTAAATTGAACTACATCATGAACTCCCTTGTGATGTAAGCATTCGATAGATTTTAGTTACATCGGTTCCAACTTTAACCTTTACTTATTCCTTTTTTTTAAAAGGAAAAATTCTTTTGTTCTAAATGAACTATAATAGTTTAAACTATAACATGAATAAAAAAATGCAAATGGTCAAACTGATTTTGTCACCTATATTCGAACCAAACTATTTAACCAAAATTACCACAAGCACTAGTCTTATTGTCAAGGCCAAATCAAATACAGGGAGCAAGCAGTTTCTCAAATAAATAGCTTACAACTCGAAAGAACAATTTATTGGGTAAAATAAATGTTGAAGATAAAAGAGTCGTAAATTAATGTGATAACGGATCGTAAATTTTTCTTATTTAAAATATTTGTTTAATGCATATATATATATATATATATATATATATATATATATAACTAGAATATATACTCAATTTAAACAAGAATGGAATTTAGCATAAAAAAAAAAATTTGTTAGTAAAAGTTTGAACAAGGAATTCAATGCGTTGAACGATGCTAAGGCTAAGCATTCCGTCTCCCTTGATTGACTCGGAACTTGCTTGTGCGTGGACCCCTCTCCTACGCGATGCTTCTCGTCTTCTCCCGCAACATCGCCCGCCCTTCTACGCATCATGCCTTACTCACCCCATTTTCCATACACTTTTCCCCCTCTCTCTTCTTAATTATAATTTTGTTAATTATAATTCTAGTTTCAACCACCATAGAAATCAAAACTTCCAAATATTAAATCCTCTTCTTTCTTAAACAAGAGATATTTATATATATAAGAAAAAAAGTATAGTTTGGTTTAGTTTGAGAATGGTGATGGTCTTTAAGTTGGAAGTAGATTAGGATAGGAATGGACGGTTAACATCTTTTTAACCACAACGCTACTTCCCTTATTCAACACGGCTTTAAAGAACAAGTCCTCTCTCACTACACTACGCCAACCAACTAAAATTATTCATAAGAAACTTCTAGGAATCTAAAAAGGAAATTGGAAAATCCCTCCCCCCTATAAATTCCCTCTCTCATTCCCCCCAAATTTGCATCAATTTCCTCACCAACAACCTCTCTCAATTCAACAATTTCAATCAACATGAATTCCATGTTCAGTTTATTCGACGCCTTCGCCGCCGAATTCCTCCTCGGCAATAATTTCGTTAGAGCTTCTTCCTCTATTCCTTCCTTCACTCCCAACAACAACAACAACGCCGCCTCTTCCGCCGTTCCGAAGCCGCTGCCTAGTAAGAAGAAAGAAGAACCGAAACCCAAGAATTCGTCGGTGAAGCCGAGATTTGCTCTGGAGTTGGATGGTCTCAATTGCTTTGAAACTCTCGTCCCCAATTGAGGTTTTCTCACGTTGAAATCAAGATTCAATTCAAACTCATATACTTTTTTTCTTCATTCATTCTTTCAGTTTTTAGGGTTTAAAAATTAGGGGATACGAACGAAATTTGGGGAATTGTAGTATATAATACAGAGTGTTCTTCTTTTGGATGGAATTAAATGATCAGATTCTGTTCTACTCTGATACTATATTGGTTGATTCATTGCTGTTGGTGGTTAATTGTTTTTATATTTTTCAAGATTTTAGAGTATTGTGAATGATCTGGATGGATAATCTTAGAGATTTTTTTTCTTTTTGTTAGAATTGGAAATTGTGAGAACTCTTGTAATTGACAAAAGAATAATTGTAAATTATATTAATGGGAATTGTTGGAACCACGGAAAGAATATAAATAATAAGTTTGGGAAACATAAAAAGAAAGAATCAGTGGGGTGTCGTGGCTCACAAATTAAGGAAAAGAGAAGAAAAGAAAAGTCATCAAACAAAATATCAAATGTGTTCTTAACTCGTTCACCAAAATTATATGTAAATATATGTGTTTCCCTCCGATCGGATTTTGGCTCCAAATGTCGTAGTCGAACGGTTGATGAAGGGTTTGACCATCTCTCAAAAATAGGTTTTATTATAAAAAATTTATAACAAAACCATATTTTAAATTTTTATTTTTTACTAATCAATTCAATTGTGTGTGTTGTTTTAATTTTCTGCATTCAAGTTTATAGTCAAAGATTTCATTTTATGATTTAAAACACAAAACAAAAATGAATTTAAATATTTATAGATATAATAAATACATTATTTTATTAGATTTGAAAGTTAATCAAAAACCAAACCAAATCTTAAAATACTAAACTAACTAATGAAGAATTTAAATTTAAGGGTATATATTGGTTTAGTTTAGTTTTAATTGATTCTTCTAATTAAATCCGCTTCAAATCAATATTTTTTTGGTTTTTTTAAAATATAACATAGATGTCTAATTTTATTTAAAAAACCGAAATAATGATCCATCAAGCCATTTAGAATTAGATTGGTTTTTCAATTATTTGATTTTTGTTGCAACTTATACTTGTTGAGAATAGAAATCGAGGAAACTCAAATTCTTTATAAAATAGATGAGTTACTCTTCTCCTGCTAATTGGTTTTGAGATATATTTCATATTATCAAATATGATATTAAAACTCATAAAGTCCAATAGGATATTCGATTAAATAAAAAAAAAAGTTGTGATTCTATCAAAATTGATAATCCAAAGGAAATATCATACTGAGGGACATGTTGAGAATCTCACCTTGAAAAATCCAAGAAAACTCGAACTCTTAGGTAGATGAACTAATTAGTTTTTCTCAATGTTAATTGGTTTTAAGATAAAACCACATATATACTAATGTCTATACTAGTAATAGAGGATAACGATGTTTATCACGAATAAACAAAGAAATTTTCTATAATTTAGTTCATTTTTGCCATAGTTAAAAATGAATAAAGTTGATAGTTAAATGGAAAAGTACGAAGAATGCTTAATATTTGAATCCACATTGTATCGAATTTGTGATCATATCATAATATAAAAAGTAGAAAAATATATAAGGAATAAAATAAAAGAATGTCATTATCATCTAATTCTGAAATTACAAATTAATATAATCTAAGAATGTTGAAGGGAAACGATGACACCCAACTCCGGCGCGGTCTTGGGTGGCGGCGGCGGCGGCTTGACGGAGAGAGGAAGTGGTAAAGCAAAAGGAAAAGGGAAGGGAGGAACGGAGGAAGAAGGAGGAGACCTTTTGGAGTATAATATAATTAAATGAACAGCACATACATCAAATAAACCGAATAATGTATTCATCTTCCTATTTGATTGCATCTTTCAACCTTTTTTTCTTCTTACGAAGATGACAATTACATAAAATGTGATTTTAATTTAAGCCCCACATTTTCCTAATTGATTTCCAATACCTTTAGTTTCCTTTTCCTACTCCAAATTAGTTTTTTATTATTTTTTTTCTTTCGACTTCTCGATATCTACTTAAATTTTTTGGATTTTTGAAATTTAAATTTTATTGATTTAATGGTTGTATGAATAATTTGGTTGGTAATTAATTTCTTATACTAGAAAATTAGATCAATTTCTTTAAATTTCAAATTCATACCTACGTAACGAATCATATTAGAAATAACCTAGAGTAGAATTTTGTATTAAAGTTTGCTTGATTGTCCAAACATAAGTCTTTCAAAGAAAAAGAAATATTAGTAGATAAGATTACTTTTTAAAAAATGGTTCTAAACAAAAACGAACATATCTAAATTTCTTAATATGACCGTAATTTTTGGAAATCAAGAGTGTTTGAGATGAGATGAGATAAGATAAGAATTCCTTAATATATTAAGGGTGTTTGAGATAAAGATTAAGATGGAAGCAAATCTCTATAAATTTAATTAAACCACCATTCTTTCTCTCCGTAATCAAACCGTCAAACAAAGGAACACGAGAAGACGAAGAGAACACCGATTTCAATCAAATCTCGTCAAACATGAATTCTTTGTTCGGTTTATTCGATTCCTTTGCTGCTCAAATCTTGTTCACCCCAGCAATACTTAACAATAACAATGGCGGAATCCATAGCGCACAATCAAGAAACGATGATGGAGAATCCAAGACCCAGGCGTCCACTCAACAACACAACCGCTAGAGTTCTTCCATTATTGCTTCCGTTGAAAGGCCTTTTCATCCACTATGAATTCCTATCCCATATCTAATCCATTCATCCTGTTAATTATAATTTTTAATGTTATTAAGTTTTAATTCTCGCGATTAAATATTTAGATTAGGTTGGTTCAACTTACTCGTATAATAGAAGCTAGTAGTTGTGAAAGACGCAAGATATTCCCCAAGTTAGAACAAACCATATTAAAAACTAATGTCCACTTTTCTTAGCCCTATCTTAAATCTTCTTTCTTCTTATTGTTTAATAGTGATTTCCTTTGTCCTGTGGAATAAGAGAAGTCGTTGGCTTCGTGGACCAAAAAATGAAATGTAAACAAAAAGAACTTCATAGAGTAATATGGAAGTGAAGAATACACAGAATATGAATACTATTGTATATTATGAACATCAGACATTAATTCTTATATTTAACCAAAATAAATTTACTATATTCAGGTGGGGGGAGTAACGATTTATGTAAAAGAAGATGGCCACAAAAATTTAATAAAATAGCAACCCAACATTGCTTCTTACTTTCCCCTATTTATTCTACAAACACATCACCATCACATCTCAAAATAACAGGAAGATGAGATGAGAAAAAGAAAAATACAACCATACAATAATATTCATGAGGCCTAATTCTTTTTTTTTTTTTCTTTTTTTCTTTTTTTAATCCTTTTAACCCTTTTCTCTTCTTCCCCAATTCTAAAGCTTCTTTTTTTACAAACTCAAGAGGGAAAAATTAAAAATTTTACCACCTTCAAAGCTTTCTTCAAAGGGGTGTTCATATATGTGTCAAGAAACCAATGCTAAACTGAAGCTGATTACGAGATTTGTTGCGGTGATGATCATCTCTTTCCGATGTTTGAAAATCTACGGGCAACACCGAATACAACTGCTTTTGTTAAGAGGCCGTGATCGAGGCTGCAAGCAAGGGCGATAGCTCCACCGACGATAAGAAGCTTAGACAAGTTCTTCCTTGCTGGTTTTTCCAAGGGCTCTTCTAAGGTTTTGTTGTCTGAGGAATCATCAGATGCATCTTCTGAGCATCTCAAATAGTCAATACTGATTTTTGTGTTGATATTAGCCATCAGAGCACTGTTTGAAAGTGGGGCTTCGGTTGCCCTGTGCTTTTGATATGCACGTAAAGCAGGGTCAATCTTCTTGACGGCTCCCCACATCCCTTGCCTGACTCCGAGCTTTGCAATTTCCCATGGAATACCCATGTCTTCGTGGTGAAATAATAACACCTCACACGCAGTCATCTGGCCGTTCCCTTTTCTCGATTCAACTGTTCCATTTTTTAGCAGAGCAAGAGGTACTTAGTTGCAATTTTATATCAGAAAGCTACTTAAAACTAGAAGATCACTCAATAAATTAGAATTTTCGGCAAGGAAATGTCCAACACATTAAAATAAACAAGAATACTTAAACCTACACATTAAAATATCAGAAAGCTACCTGCACGGATGCACCAACTTGAATAGTAAAGGTCAACACGTTTTGGCTTATTCTGTCTAGGTATTGAGGAACAAGGTACGCCCTGAATCAAGATATACCAAGAAAAACTATTATTTCAGGAAAATCGAGTTTTAAACGTGCAAGTGTTTCTGCATAATTGAAAACTAATCACAATTTAACCTGCAAAAGCATGCGTGCAGCTATGTCTATTTAAAAAGACCCAACTTCAACAAGACTTCCATGAATGAATGAGAACAGAAACAGAAGAAAAGACGAAATGGAGAGGTAGGTACACCAGCATAGTATGTCTTACCTTCGTCACACAATAATAGGACTGTCCTGATTCCCAGATTCTTCTTCCAATCACATATTCTCGGTCACTACAGAAGAATGGGAACTGCAGTAACAACAAATCAATGAGAAAAGAATGCAAACAAGACTAGAATTTTGAGAACAAACATGAGTGAAAGAAACAAACTTCACTCACCTTGCGCACCCAGCGGACAGCCATGGTTCCTGTGGCAGAACAATCCTCCAAAGTTTGAGCACTTATAAGCATGTCATCCCATTTCATTCTGAATTCATCATCCCAAAAGAAGTCTCTTACCATCTGAGGGGTTGCATCCTCAAAAACCGTTCGACTTCGATATTGCGGAGGCCCCGTCTGGCAAAAAACACAAAAAATAACACTTCATATTCATTAGAAAAAACTCGACACAGTTGTCTTCATCTAAGATTCTGAAAGTTTTCACTAATCATTATGGAAAATTAGTTACAAACCGAAAAGGGCAATAAAACAAGGGAATAAAGTAATGTAATGGATAGCTAGATCGCAACCTGGGGGTCTCTCCGCCATGCTTGATAGCTCATGGTAGCAGTAGAACGATCCATCATTTGAATCCATGAAGGGCCTCCATCTTTCTCCTCAACAAGCCTATATAAATTCTTTAAATCCTCCTCCGTTAACCGGGCTATTTTTTCGCCTTCTAGTTTGGATGAACTGTGGTTACGGATATGTATCAGCGATTAAATATACCATATCATAACCTATCAGCTTAAACTTTGCAATAAACTCCAGCATTGAAACAAGCCTATACCTTTCGACCATTTCAATTAAAACTAATACACGCTCAACTAGTTTCCTAATAATTTCCAAAATTATGGTAATAGACATGAGTCTAAAGAAACGAAATACCTCATAATTTAATATCTTACATTTCAAGTTCAATGCTACAAACAACAATTGCCAATGGGAAACCTAGACGTTTAAATCAAACACAGAATCACAGAATGAACTTCAAAATCGAGTTTTGTTATTTGTTCTTGATGCAATTAAAAGCAACAAACCTGGAAATGGAAGGGGTTGGTGAGTCAGCTAGAACTTCTTTTTCATCTCCACAATTTGACGTCAAATTCAAGCATCTGGGTAGCTGAATTTTCAAAGAATTCAATCTAGAAATTGATCCCACGAAGCAAGACGACGACGGCAAATTATTCTTCAACTTTGAAGAATTGAACAAAACTCTTCCAGAATTAGCCCATTTAGGTTTCCAAATCCATCCCACCAACACCCCCACAATAATCCCCACCCACAAACGAGCAACAAACATTAAAACCTTAAACACTAAATCGTAGGCAGTGGAAGCCTCCGCCGTTTCCAAAACGTACGAATCCACCGCCATAGCCCTCAAAATCAAGAAAACGAAATGACCCCACAAAGCCAAATAGCGAATGGATACGAAAGAAAAACAAATTTGGGTAAATGGGTTTCAGAGCAAACAAGGAAAAAAAAAAGAAAGAACAGAATCGAAAGGAACCAAGAGAATCAAACCAACTGAGAAACGGAGTAAGAAACGGAAAGGGATCAAAGAATACCGGGATTCGGATATAATTTTATCCCCGTTTTTCCCTCCTAGATTCTTCAAAGTCGCAACAGAAAATCAGAAAATGGATAAGAATCCAGAGATAAGCGGTGAAAAGAAGACGCGCGCCCTTGTAAGGACCAGATAAATTTTTATGGTTATAGAGCAAAGTTTGGGGGCAAAAACCAAAAACAAATCAACTCTAAATATCTCTCAATCTCCTTGCTTAAATATAGAAAATGAAAAAAAGAGTTAAAGGGACGAAGGATTTTGGCCGAACTTAGGCTGAAAAGCCAGATGGGTATGGTCGGTCGCTCTCTAAATCGCCATTAAAATGGCTATTCCAATTCCCAAGATAGTGATTGATCGTGTTTTCGTCACCGCGTTTGTATTTTTCACGTTTTGAAACTTATTACTTTCTTCATCTTCTTCCTCGTTTTTCAACTCTCCTAAATTTTTGACTAAAAATTTCATGAGTCCTATTATATTAGTGTGTGTTTTTTGTGGATTAACAAAGTTACGATTTTTTTTTTTTTGATTAATAAAGAGAGGATTTTTGTTGGATTGGATAAAGAAGGTGTATTATTTTCTTTCTAAAATTGAAAGTTGAATTCTCTCTCTTTCTTAAAATTAGCATATTTTTCTTTTCGATATGGATAAATCTAAATCTATTAGATGATATAGTTGAACGGTTCTTATGTAGCTTGAATCGTTACTAATGGATAAGTTTAAAAACTTTTAGTTAAGTAATCAATTTTATCCATCGAATTTTACTTGAACTATCTACTTAATCACATATGCTTCGAAACTCTCATCACTGAATTAATCAAAAGTTTATATCACGAGACAAGCCAAGCTTAAGATAACACCATTTTTATGATAAAGATATCACTTGATGTTGATACAAGTTTGTTTAAACTATAGATAAGTCATATATTTGATGATGAAAGCAAAGCATAGTAGTTAAGTAGACATAACTAGTAAAGTTATATTTTAATAAAATGTAAGATATCTATTTGTAAATTTTATTTTTCTTAATTAATAATTTTCTTTATCAACATCTTTTTTTAATCCTAAAATTTTTGTTTTTTTTCTTCCCAAAAGCCCTATTATTAGTCTACAAAGATCAATTCTTTGTAACTCATTCAAAGTCAAATTTTACCTTGATTTCAAACTAGTTTATTCTAAAATCTATATATTTACAAAGACATAAAAAAACAAAATAATATTTTTTTTCTTTTGTTATAATATGGTAAGTATATAAAGTTTGACAATGGTATAAACATAATTTTGTTTCTTTAATAAGGCTGCATTCCCTTGAAGGTCATGATGGTATAAAGGGTTTGAAATTATTAATTAATACAAAAAGAAATAGTGATGTTGAGAACCAACAACTTTGACCTATGAAACATATTAAAAAAAATATTGAAGTTTGTTGGTGGAATTAATAATGTTAAGCTCATATTGGATTATAATTAATTTTTGTAATTAAATACTAATTAGACTTAGTCTTCATCATTCTTTTGAACACCAACATTGATTGATTTGATTATCACAACCAATAATAACTCTTTACCATTATTTTTCTTAATCCTTTTCATTTTTCAAGCATGAAAAACACATGTGTGTACTTAAGAGATCCAAAATTGTGAGTGTAAGAATTTTAAGAAATAATAATTTGAGAGGTGAAAAGATATTGCCAAAATTGCTTTGAAAAGCTTTATCAATTAGAAAGTAGAATTCTAACTTAGATGCTTTCTTTTAAATAATTCAAATGTTCTATCTTGGAATGAATTATTAATATCTTACCTTAATTAAAAAAAAAATTAGTTGTGTTATCTTCTTACAAATAATTTATATTGTAACCATAGTTTATATATTAATGAAGATAGGAGAGAGCTATGGGTCAATTATTATCTCTTGCAAATTCTATATATATCATACCTACGTAGATGTTGTCTTTAATAATACAATTGAAAATCTTGGGATTTGTAAACTTAAACATAGCTTAATTAGTTCAAAGAAAAAGTAAAAACTTTGATTTTGTGTTTTTCTTCAATTGGTCAATATTCAAGAGATGAAATGGAAATCTTTCCACAAATTGTTTTGTGGTTTCAAACCACAATTAACCTTCACCTTAAAAAACAATTAAGAAAGAAATTCAAAGTTGTGAACTTTGGTCACTTTCGTACCTTTTTCCATCACACAATATATATTGTGGCTACAAGGAAAGAATAATCGACACGAAACTATATGTTATTCAATATTTTATATACAAATTTAGGTTTCGTTTCATAATCATTTTGTGCTTTTTTTTTAAATTAAGCTTATAAACACTGCTTTCATTTCTAACTTTTTTTTTTATCCGTTGTTTAAAAAATCAAGTCAAATTTTGAAAAAAGTAACTTCTGAAAAAATTGTCTTTGAACTTGAAATTTGGCTAATAATTCAACCATTGCATTTAGAGAAACAAAAAAAAAATGTAAATTATAGTAAAAAATGAGAAAGAACGACTTATGTTAATTTTCAATATATGGAATGGTTATGAAGTTTTAGCTCTGAATGCGTAAATTTAAAATCTATCTAATAAAACTCTTTTTAACTTTTAATTTTACTTGTTTTGAAATTTGGAATTTGAAATTTTAGGTTCAATAGATCATTAAGAATATATATATTTTTTTTCAATTGAATTACAAAAAAGCTTATGAAAATATGAAGAACAAATAGCTAAGTGAAAATTGACCGAATTAGGTAGAGAAGAATTGAGTATAATAATTTCGTAGTAACCATCAATTTTCTTTACCATAAAAAAGATGTTCGTGTAATTTTGTTGCTCATCGTTATGTAGAAGGTAAAAAAGATGGAAAGACTTGTTAGCTTCCATTTTACTCCGAATAGATAGTCCTATGCTCTTAATACTTAGTGACCTTTTTTTAATCGATATTCATAGGTATAAATTTCTAAAACCCAATTAATTATTCAATTAAAGAAGATTAAGAAAAGCTGAAAAGTACAATTCTCATTGTAACATATTTCCAATATTAATAAAGATAACAACCAAAGTCACAATTTCATATAAGTAATGAAACCACTCCAAGAACTTTATGAAAGTAGGGTTATGAAACCACTTCAAATAAAATGATTGTTTACATTCATTTGTCAAAATAATGAACTCAAAGAAACCAAAACAAGAAAAAGCCACAATCCACAAAAGAAAAAATGTACTACCGTCCACTATTTGTGAGCTTTTTAAACGTTTTTTTCTGTCTTTTAACCAAAACTAATGGTCCACAATCACATTGTATCAGTTACCCATTGCATTGCGTACCTCTTTGTTTGGGGCCTACATGGTACTACGATTCATGTGGTCGATACGATTCGTGTGGTTAATATGTCTTTTCAAGTGCTTACTCTTAGAAAAAGATCAGTAAGTGATTGACAGAGATCTAAAATAGAGTTTCCATAACTATAATGGATTGATTTTTGTGTCAAATAACAATGGATTGTTATCAAAACCATATATTTATAATCAGATTTCTGTAATCTGTCTCTCAAACCAACTTATTTCATGAATTCAATTTGAAAAATTACATGAAAAGAAAAAAAAACAATGTGGGATGAGAGAAATAAATGAACAGAGATGGTCACATGCCATAAATGTTCCTCACTTTCGAAGGAGCATACACATCAATCCAATCTCACAAATTTTGGTCAAAGATTTGCCAATCAAAAATCACACTTTCCTTTCATCTTCCACCTTCTACCCTTTTTGTGGCTTTCCCACCTTCAACATTTTAAACATTACCCAAACTCAAATCATTATCACAATTAAGCTTTGATCTCAATACCAAACTTCAACTAAATTTGAAAAAGAAGAACAGGAAGTCCTCTATTTCCTCAACAGATGAAACCCATTAATTAAATTAATCAACAGCCACTGCCTTGTAATAATGAAAAATAAGCAAAACATTGGGCAGATGGGGTTGGTTTGTGAACATTAGTGTGGGTTGATAACTTGATAATACAAACAGATAATCTACAAATATACAGTGACAAAAATAAAGATATCAAATGCAAAGGATTTTTCTAAAAACTAGTGTGCCAAATAGCTTCATCACCTTCCCCACACCTCTGATGAACTTCCTCCATTCTCTCTACTGATTTGCAAATCCCACTACAACTCCAATCAAATGAAGCTGCGCATGGATTCCCAGCTTGAGCCTTCCACTCACAATCTACAACATCCACAGTTTTAAACAAATCAATTTCATTAACTAGCAATATTCTTCTACATTTTGTAACCGTCGAAACAATTCAACAAAATGTTTTTGCATTTGGTTAGTTTCGATGAAATGAAATGTAGTATTATCAGAAATTGAATCAAGATATCTCTTCCATGGGGTTAGATTTTTGGATCGGCGAAACATATTTTGACAAGATGAGGTAGAACTTTGAAACAAAATCAAGTAAGGGAAGGGGATAGTTGTTATCTTACCAAGTGGAGTGCCACAGCAAAGGCTCCTATCATCAATGTGTTCCACATCTAGTCCAATGAACCATGAACCCAGGGAAACATCTTCATTTGCATATTTATGTAGTATAGGCCTATAGTAAAAGAAAATTCTTCTTGTAAGTCAGCCACATTATTGTTAAGGTTACGTTTGATAACTTTTCGGTTTGTGAACAATAAACTTGTAGGAACTACTTTCACCTCTTGGTCTCTTGGTTTTGTCAAATTTTTACATAGGAAAGATGAAAACTAAAGTAAACAAATTATGAAAAAACAAGCCTAATTTAGGTTAATAAACAGGGCCTAGTGTCTGAAAGGACTTACCTATTAACTGAAATGTAGGTAGCCAAATCTTTGGAAATGGCATAAATTTGGCCAGTTGCATGTCTAAAATACTTGTTGCCTTCCTCACCAAATTTCCAGTATTCAGGTTCATGGTACTTTACCCCTCTGCAAAGAATTTATGGTGTTTCATATTTGATGCAACATTCCTCGGAACTAACATTCTCAAGTATAAAGTATTTAATTTTCTTACGATTGAGCAAGAACTGGGCCCGACTTCATGCAACCAATATAAACGCGTGGTTTTGATCTATGACGGGCCAAAGTAGAGCCTACCATACCTGTGAATTCTCAATCAGTTTAGTTATGGAGGGCAATCTCAACATTCCACCTCCAACATAAACACAAACATGCCCTCTCAAAGGTGTAGAGTCAATAATCCAAGAATGTAAGAACGCTAACCAAGATTTATGTGAACATCATCATCTACTTTGATAAAGAAATCTGCATCCCACTTAGCAACTGCTGTTGAGAAGTATATTTGGGTTTTTGAGGATAATTCATGATATCCTTCTACGTGGTTCTGTAAGAAAACAATCACAGTTTAGAGGTACATTTAACGACGAGTGTGTTATTTCGAATAGTAATTACACAATATGCATAAACCAAAGTAAAATGATAGGTTAAAATGCATGGGAATTTACTAAGCTAATTTGTGCTGATGGAAGAAAAGAAAGTACATATCAACTACTTTAGTTTTGAGTATAGCAACGCCTTGAAACAACAATTAGTTATGTGTTAGTGTTAGATCAAGTATAAGACCAGCTGGCACATCATAGTCGACATGTGGTGGTTGAAAGCTCTGGTTAAGGGGAGTTGGAGAACATTTGACAATGAGATTAAAATAATTAGAAAATTGAGCTCCAAGAGTGCACTTCCCCTCAAATCCTCCACCCCCCACCCACCCACCCACAAGCTGGGAAATGGAGCTTTCCTCAACTATGGAGGTAATGATGATGGGAATAGATGTCTTAAAAACAGAATGGATGGTTCATGGCTTTATCAAGCATTGTACAAGTGTCCAGAAAGAAATCACAGAAGTTAGGTATTACTAGATTCCTGAAGAGTTTATTCATTAGTGCTTATTAGTTTATGGATAATTGAATGGTGTTACAAAAAATCTTGTAGTGGCCCTCACAAGTCTGGGGTGTTACACCCTTGCCCCAATCTCCATATAATTCAAGGATTGTGCATAATTATATAGCTAATCTATAACACATATTGGGAATTGAGGAGATTATCTACTCTAAAGCTCCATAGCTCAAAAAAAAAAAAAAAAAAAAACCTTGAACTACCATACCATTAAAAATGAAAAATGAATGTAAAAAACCTTCCTCTGAAACTGCAGATTGCTTGCAAAATCAAATTTCAGATTGATATCGGGAGGAGGAATCAGCAATTTGTTCTATGCTCAGAATGGAAAACTACGATACTTTCATTGACTATAAATACTAGACTAGAGAAAGGAATGTGTGACTTGGTCCAATGATGTCTGTTACTAACATCTCTTCAAACAATTGCTAGACCTCGTCCTTCTGTATCTGCATCTAAGGATACCCTAAAAACATTTGCATAGTCCAAATTCACATAGGTAGTAGTCGTGCATGTGTATAAATACAATGCAAATTGCTCAAGTTGGTTGTATTTCACTTTAGTTGCGTAATTTGCATGCATGCAAAACCAAACTATTAAGAATGTCCCTTGTTCAGTGTTGCCAACATAGTTACCATGCCCAGTGTTCCCCACAAAACACTATCGTACTATGCCCCAGGTTAAACCTACATAATTCACAAGGTTTCTTCGTGGCCATTGCACCCCAGGTGCAAGGGTAGGAAGTCTCAGCTATTCTTAATATGAGCAAGAGCATGGCCCAATTACAAACACGAAACACCCTCTGCTCGTACTAGTTTAACCATCCACACATATTCTCCTGCGACCAACATTGGGATGTTAGCTTGTCTTCAAGGGTTTTGAGGAATAAAATTACATTTGACTAAAAAACCTATCGTAAATATCATTTGATGGACTTCAAAGTTATGTTCTCTGTTATGCTTCCAGCTTTACATCTGCAACTTTCTACTTCTTGCGGTACAACTTTGTCCTTCCCATAAAATTGAGAAGTTGGAGGTTAGTTATCAAGAATACCGCTAGTGCTCTCACTTCTCCCATTTCTTTTAAGAATTTACAAGGAGCACCCCAATGTTCTCTTCGCTTGGGATCTTATGGAGTTCCCTTGCATAAATCCCTTCCTCATTTCATGCAATACAGCTTCCAGTAACCCCTCAACAGAACCAATTAGCTCTTCCATGTTCTTCTTCTTCCCTTTTGGCATTGCTAGAAATGATTTTCTCTTATACCAAAGTTGATAAAAGTCGAGAATAGCCAAAAATTAGAATTAGAAGAGGTAAAATGTACAAATCTTTGCAAGCATTCAAGAGGATTAGACTCTCCCCTTCTTCAATTACATTATAATTCCATAGCTTATTTTTATTATTTAATATCAGTTAATAACTGTACCTAACAAAATGCAGATTAATTAAGCCAACCAACCTAACACCCACAAGAGCCTCACCAGTTGCCAACAACAGTAAATAATTCTCTCTTCCCTCTCCTCACATTTGTTAAATGCACCTATGCCCTATTTGAATCACAAATATTAATAGTTACATACCAGTCTTAGAAAATCCTTATGCTGTGCCTCCTCTGCATCAACAGCACGATCCAACACCCCACCAGGAGTTGCACTGAGAACCATAGCATGCTAAATTAACTATGGAACTATGAAGCATGAGATTTTGCAATAAAGAAGCTTCATCATTAAGCTCAATGCATGCGTTCATAAAAACTCTACCTATGTCCAATGACAAAGCGTATTATAATTCCCTTCTCCACCTCCAGCTTCCTTAGTTCTTCACCTAAATTAAATATAACACTTGTCGTAAGGAACAAGTTTGATGGTTCAAGATCAGAAACAGTTGAAAGCCGTAATGATTGAACCTTGAGGCATCCATGTTTCTCTAATGGAGTCTCTTCGCTTTCTACTGCTGAAAGCCGTAATGATTCCCATAACAAAGAAAACCTTTGGTCGCTCCTTCAAAATCTTGGCTCCGGGTTCTGTAACCATAGGAGATCCTTCATCGTTATCCGCTTTAGAGGCTCTAGCTGCAGCTAGCTGCACCTCCAATGATGAGATTGTTTTGTCTAATGTCCTGAAAAACTCAAGTCGCGGTATACCTCAAACTTAGGAATAATAATATGACATTATCAACAACTTATTGTGCCTCATTACATTTGAGATAGGATTACATGGGAACAGACATTTTTTCGATAGTGCATATGCAGCCAAGAGACTAAAACTTACATGATAACATCGTGGGTTTGTGATACTTGAGAAAGAATATCAGCCTGAAAGGAACCTTCCTGTGGTATGAACACAGTCATCAAGATATTGCTTGCTGTAATGGAAAATTTGTAACATCAATATACTCTAACTTGCCTTCTTCTCACAATTAACAATGGGGTGAGAAGTTTTTGATTGGACTTTATCTAAAGATGCATCCTCATCTGTTTGAACTGGATCAGGCACGGCCCAAAACCTGTAAGACAAAAATTAAAAAATAATAATAATAAATCGATCTACCAACTTACATAACTAAGTGGATAAAATTTCATGGCACGGAGAAGATATTGAAAATATGAACCTTTCTAACAACAATTAACCATATGTGCAATACTATAAATATAATTTCAATATAGATAAAAATTCAAGGCTCAGAAGGAACAGCTGCTAAGGACAATTCCATTTCTTTACAAGAAATCTAGGTAACTATCAGAGCGCAAGGAACTCACTCTTTCTTTACTCATTACATCAAGGAGACAGGCATTACCTAAGAGTCTAAGACAATCCCAAAAGTAAGAAAAGAAAAGGACCCACATTGCAGATCTGCCCTGTGAATCCATATTTGGAAGTTTCAAGTCTGCAAAGCAAAAATGAAAGTTATCCATGTTTACGCATTTCTTCTCATTATCAGATTAAAAAATCTACGTGCTTCACTGCTTACAGGAAAATAATCCTTGTAAAGTTCCGGAAGTACTGACTCAAGTCCCTCCCCAAATCTAACTCTTCTAACCTAGTTTCTTAGAATTTTTTCCATAGAACTGTTGCCAAAATAAGTCAGAGCCATGAATACTCAAATCCAAAGTCGTTGAATGGAATTTGGATTCACAAAGGCACATCAACGTCCATCCCAGCTTTAGAATTTTGGTACTCTGTTTTCAGACTCGGTAAATAAAATTCGAACTTGATACTGACAATCTAACCATCCAAAATGTTGTGCTTTTTGTGTAATAGATCTCATGAGAGCACCACCATCTAACCAAAAAACGAAAGTTTAAAAGATAAAACTTTCTTGCCAACGACAAAACAAGAAATAGTTCTAACAACTTTCTGCTGCCTACACCAAAAAAAAAAAAAAAATCAACAGCCTATAGAAGAAATCAGAAGCAGGAATCTTCCGCGATTACCCAGAAATTTGCTACACCCAACACCAAAAGATCCAGTTTCAGGAAGTCCCAAATGCTAAAAGAAACAAAAGAATGCTTTCACAAATCAAAGAAACCCATGCAGCCTAAGGACAATTTCCCTTCCACTTCTATATATTCTGCATCCGATCAGCCAAAATTTCTCAAAAGAACAGCTCAAGAACACAACCCACTATCCTCATTCAAAATGCCAACACCCCATCACCAGCAAAACATCCCATTCAGTACAAGATCTCAAAAAAGAAAGAAAAAAAAGTACCTGTCGACAACAAAAATACCGAGGAAGAAACTAGCAATGCAAAACAGAAAAACCCATCTGGGAGAGAAGCCATTAGTGGGCTTATGAGGTCTGGTGAGACCCATTAGAGCCCAGAAGCTTCCCAAGCTCAACAAAACGCCTCCAGTCTATTATCTTGAGATTAAAAGCATCAAACAGAAGAATCCAATTGAACCCATCAAAGAAGAAGCAAGAGGATTAGCATCTCCAAAAGAGAAAGAGGATAGTGATTGCCTTCAAAACATAGGGAATTGAAAAAATGGATTTTGCTTCGGAGTTGTGTGCTCTGTTCAGAGGTTATGGGCAGAATACAAATGGTAGAAGAATGTGATTAGAAATTCGTTTATGGGTGTGTATGTTTGAATCGCCTGGGTCACGGGAATGTGAAAAAATAGTATATTCATAAAAAAAAAAATTGGACTTGGGTCTGTTCTGCCCCACCTACCCGTAGCCGTCAAGGTTGTCAAGCGGTATCTGAAGCAAACATCAGATGTAAAAAAAAAAAAAAAAAAAACCTCTTTTGATTTTGGGTCTTTTTCTTTTCTTTTCTTTTCCTTTTCTAATTTTATTTCAAATCTATATTTATTAAAATTAAAATTTCAAAATTTAAAAGAAAACAATGATAATTATTCGTATTAATTCAGGCATAGTATGAAAGAAAAATAAAGTTTTGATTAAAGTTTAAGGGTACACATAAAGTTTAGGGCACATGCAAATGAAAAGAAGAAAAATTTTAAAAAAAGAAAAGAAAAGAAAAGGAGAGAGAAATTTTATTTTATTTTTTAAAAAAATAATTTTATTTTGAGTCTGGATGGGGTATGTTCTTTTCTACACAACACATGTCTAAGACTTTGTTTTGGATTTCATTTTACTTTTCAAGGTTCCCCATACCTTCTTTGATAATTTAACTATATGATAATCAAAAACCTTTTCTAATTAAAAACAAAAAATATTTAAATTAAAGTCTTATTCTTTATTTTATTTTATTTATTTATTCATTTATGTGATATATGATATGTCATTTTCACTTCATATCTTAAATTTCCTATGTTTGTTTGTATGAGACATCATCCTAACTCTACATAACCAACTAAGTAATAGCAAAATAAAGATTAAATTATACTTTTTTAAAAAAAAATGTTAGATCCAAATTTGTATTTTGAAAGTAATAATCCAATGGTACCCTTTAACGAAAGAATAAAGTTTTAAAAAAGATACTTTTATCGTTAATGTATGAATGAAGACCGTTAATATCTCATCCTTCAATTTATGATTCAACACTTCTCTATTTTTCTTAACGGTTCTTTCCTCTTATTCTTCAACTTATTAATTGTTTGACTTTTGTTTATTACTTTAGAAATGTGCTATTTCAATTATAAGATTGTAACAATGAGAAAGATAATATAGTAGAAGTATCAAATCAGTTTTTAGGATTCGTGTGTTCTAACAAAATCGTACATTAGTAGTTGAGCCTGTGTAATATTCGAATACATTGTTTTGTTTTCTAATAATATTATCATCACATGTCATCTAGGTCTTTGATTTTCTTTTATCATGTTATATAATATCGAAAATCTTTATTTGTCGTTGTCTTATGCGTGTGTGGTTGTAATATCTAAATTTGCTCACAAATAATTAAGGTTTTAAATGCCATTGAAGGACGCACTTTACTTAGTTAGGGTAGATTAAGTGCTATTTTTCAAAAGTGAAATTAGATGACATATTTAACGGTCAGATTAGCCACTTTCTACGTTGTTTCAATAGTCAAAACAAGACACTATTCATACTAGTTTTGGGTACAGGACGATGTCGGATTTTAACAAAATATTAGAAGAATAATTGTTCCACATTTAAAAGTTCAAGCAATATAAGAAAAAGACTTATTACTAATTATCTTTACCCATCTAAATTTGAAGCATATGAAACTTGTATATCAATTATTTCCCGAAGGACGATTTGTGTCATTAATAAGTGTAGAGTACCTAATCTAAACTAATTAACTCGCTCACCCTCTTATTTACTGCCCCATACTAATGATCCTAATAGATTGTTTGGTTGGGTTGATAAATTCTCTTTAAAATTATCAAGTTTTCCAATTTTTGCCACCTAAGTTGTTTTCTTACAAAAAATAAAAAATAAAAAAAGGTAATGTTATTTCTCGTATGCATTAATTGATTGATCTTCTCAACTAACCCTTCAATTTGACTCTATATGTAATAATAGTGTAAAATATATACACACATACCTACATATGACCAACAATAAAACGATAACATTAAATTCAGACAGAAATAAAAATTATGATTATGATTTTAATAAATATAAATGCACATAAATAAAATTTACGGTTCATAGAAAAATCCGATGTAATGAAGTTTAAATCGTTAGTTATTTTATTTTGTAAAATACCAATTTATGATTTGCATGACAAATTTTTAAAAATATAACTTATGAAATTAAAAGTTGGTTTTGAGAAAACATTCAAGACTTTATTACAACCAAACAAAAATTTTATTGAGTTTTGTTTCATTAAAAAAAATTATTAAATTACAAATATTTGGACTTACGTAATTTGTTTTCTTTCTTTTTAGGGTAGAAAAATATGATAGATTAAAAGGATTCGAAATCAAACTTTATATCAATTTCCTTTTAAATAATTCTTTTTTTCCAAATTTAGTTTTTATATGATAGCCTAAGTCTCCATCATAAGAAACAACATTAATTATAATAAAAAATGGATGTAGATTCACCAATATTTTCCAACTATATTATTACTTTCACGTTTACATTAAAATTAAATCCACACAATAATATAATAGTAACATCTACTAATATAGACCAAAATAAATTAATGAAACGATTCTTTTTTTTTTTTTTCTTTTTCTTGATTCAAAGTTTCTTGTGGTTAAAATTAAATTTCGAAATGATAATAAATAAACTCGTGATTAATAAACTTTAATTTAAATTTCAAACTTAGGTGTCTAATAAAATAAATTTTCTAATGATTTATTATTTTTTTTAAGAATGTAAAGTTGATTATATTCATATTAAACATAAGATTGAAAAGAGAGAGTTGATTATATACCGAGTAGCCGACAGTCATTGGAAGCATTAACCCATTATCATCTCCGGCGAGCAAAAGCAAGGATCTACAAACAAACATGACAATTAATATGAAACTCATCAATCCACGTATCCAAACATTCCATACGTTAGACATGGAAGAGCAATAATTACAAAGCTCTCTCATCGTCTCCGATCACTCCATTTATCGTACAAATCCGTCTTTCTTCAGCTTCATCATTTTCCCCGAAATTCATCCCACTGTTTCGCAACAAAATCCAAGTTTGGAGAGATGAGTTTGTTGTTAGTGATCAAGGAAAGGACAAAGAATGTACCATTGGCAATGATGGGCAAACAAGAGAGGTGTGGCTAAACTTATATATGCTTTTGTTTGGTGAAAGGTTAAAGCGAAGAACGCCAAAGACAGAGGAAAGCATATAAAATATGAGTAAATGTCAATGCTAATGAGTGGGCAGAGGTGAAGCGGTCGTCTATGGCTGGAGAAGGGCAGATGTGAAACGATATGAGGTAGACGAAGGTGGAGACAAAACAATTTAGTAAAGTCATACAATTCATCCATATCCTAATCCAATTATATTTCTTTAAAAAGTTTAAGTATCAAAATTGGACTGCTTGATAATCTATCAAGTTATTTTTTAACTTTATTTTAAAAAGTTTAAGATTATTAATAAAAATGTAATGTTTAAAGTGGTTAGTGCTTTGGAAGCCATTACGTCCTATGGATTATGTGGTGTGTTGGGCTACTCTCTATTTGGACATGTTTTGACGTACCGTGTGAAGTCCTGACTCTATTTGTAAAACGTCACCCGGCAAAAACCCAACTTAAAAAACAGAACTTTATTTCATTTAATTTGCGGGGTTTATCCGGAAAGAATTGTGAGAGCTCTCTTGTGTTTGGTTTGCTTATCTATGGCGTCTTCCCTCTCCACCTATCATCAACACCATCTTCTTTCTCCTTCATTTTCTTCCAAAATTTCTGCCAATTCCAACCATCTTTCCTCTCCATTTCTTACTTCATCCTCTTCTGGGTTGTCTTCAAAGTTCAATTTCTCTCTTCGGTTTCTCACCAATGGCCAATCTTCCTCCCTTATCTCTCACACTCCGAGACGTCTCAGTGTTGTTTCAATGGCCCCTCCTAAAGCCAAGCCTGGTGGAAAAGCCAAGAAGGGTAAAAAAAATTTCTTTCTTTTTTTTTTTTTTGGTTAAACCCTTAATTTCTTTCAACATTATCCTTAAGTGGGCTGCGACTTTGTCTAATTTGCTTTTGGGGGTTTGCAGTAATTGGGATGATAAAGCTTGCTTTGGAGGCTGGAAAGGCTACCCCAGCTCCTCCTGTAGGCCCTGCTCTCGGTTCCAAGGGTGTTA
This sequence comes from Cucumis melo, assembly GCF_025177605.1. NCBI lineage: Eukaryota > Viridiplantae > Streptophyta > Magnoliopsida > Cucurbitales > Cucurbitaceae > Cucumis > Cucumis melo. Next base: position 24,389,006 of record NC_066865.1, read on the forward strand.
ATATTATGGCCTTCTGTAAGGATTACAATGCCAAGACAGCCGATAAGGCCGGCTATGTTATTCCAGTTGAAATTACTGTTTACGATGTGGGTTCGTCTTTCCTTTCTCTGTGAATCCTGTGCTATGCTTTCCTTTGGCAAATGACTTAATTGTTAGATTTGGTACAGGATAAAAGTTTTACTTTCGTGTTGAAGACTCCACCTGCTTCGGTTCTTCTCCTCAAGGCTGCTGGTATTTCCTTTTAAGTACTTGATTCTCATTTGGCTGTTCTATTTTTATATTTTGTGCGTTTAGCTGCTGATATGCTTTATACAATTTTCCCCTTTCCCTTGTTTGTGCCAATTGGGATGCCTTTTTGCGAACCCATTTGGCCTCCCCTGTGTAACTTTTTTGTTCTCTTTGATTTAATATGAAACTGGCCTTTTCTTCATGAGAACTGTTTATTTCGCATTTGTTTAAAAGGGGTGGGCAGGAGAGGAAAATTTGTGAAGTTACTTGATAAGTTGCTAATTAGATTCATAGCAGGAACTCCTAGGTATAGAATGATCTATATCGGGTTTATTTTGAAAAGTAATATTTTTTTCCTTTACAATTTGCCACTGGTATCATAATTTTCTTTTCCTCTGTGAAATTGTTTTAAAAACAATAACTTAGAGTGGGATGAAATTGTGGTGGCAGAGATCAATGTTTTTACTAAGCATGAACTTTAGGTCCGAGGAGGGAAATAACCTTGAACTACCTTGATATTAGTTATAATTCTAGAAGTGTGGTGTTTTGCATCCTTTAGTTGAAGAACACATGACAAGATTGGAAAATCAAATAAGTCCTACTCTTCACGAGTTAGTTGCCTCTCCCTAGGTCAGGGTAGCTGGGCTGTATGATCTCATTTGGCCAAATATTTAGGGTTTGCTCGGAGACCCGTAATGAGTTGAGTTTGTAATGTGACGAAATTCAGAATTCATGTTTAGATTGAGTGCTTTGAACTCAATTTGTAGTACTAAACTCTTTTTGTTCTGTCTGTTTTTAACTCAACCCTCTTTTCCATCGTTTTCATACTTCACAATCTCATTTTCGGTTCGCCCTCGACTCCTCATGCATCCCAACACCCATTGTTTTCTAGTAATCTTGACTACGTTCCAGTTTTCCAAACATCCCTATTGTTTTTAGTCCTCATATTTCCCTATGGTTGCAAGGAGGGTGGGCCAAATCCAAAGTTTTGTGGGCCAAATCCAAAGTTTTTCTTTTGGAGGGCCTAAAGCAAGAAGTTGTTAGGTGTCCACAGAAAATATACCGAGCGAATATATTGCAATATAAAAAAGAAACTGCCATGGAAATAGGTAATTTGAGGTGCTTGCACTCTCTTTCTTGAGATCCTTTCCAACCTAATTCATTCACCAAATGCCTAACTCCCTTCTTCCTCACTCCCTATAGTTATAACTAAACTCCATATATAGCCAACTCTCTATTTAATTACTGATATTCCCTTAATATTCCTAGTTGCATTCCTCATAGAAGTTCATTGGTATGCATAAGGCTTATTCATTGGAACATAACTTTGAGATTCATGGCCTATGGAAGAATTGGCATTTGCAATTGCAACAGTAACAGGAGGAATGCCATTCTATTTACCTCATAGCTGCAGATGACATTGGCGTGTGGTTTATTGCTGCTAAGTATACTGTAGTCTCCTTTAGCTTCTTATTCAAGCTCAATCATGCAATAGAAGTTCCCAGTTCTTCACAGCCAAGCCAGTAATCTAAATCCCTAGGAAAACTAGGATTGTGATTGCCAGTTGGAATGTTAATAAGGTTAGCTTTTGGAAGTAGCTATCTTTAGGCTACAGTGTAGTGAAGATAGTGTACCAGAAAAAGTTTGTTGCATATTTTGTGGTAGTCTCTCTTTTGGTCTATTGCTTTACATGCTAATGCCTCTAAGCTTTTTGTTACTGGAAATGTCCTATCTTAATTGGACCAAAGTTTTCTTCTGGGGTGCTATTAGGAGGATATTGTCCACCTCCTCTTCGTCAAATTACAGCTTACTACCCATCTCTCGTGGAGGCTGGTGGTAGCTTTTGGACATGTTTTCAGGTTTCCTTCTAATTTCAGGCCTTGAATCTACAGCATACAAAAGATATTACAATGTACCAATCGAATAGCCTTTTGTGAGGGATGTCTCTCTACCAAGTCCCGCAGCGATACACAATCTCAATTCTCACCAAAATGAACCTCCCTCCTAAAAACCCCAACTCCCCACCTCTATCTAATTAATATTCACAATACCTATTAGTACTCTATGATCCTCTACTTCAAGTTAGAAGGGAGCTGAGTCATTCTAGAGATTTGTATTTTGTAATGAATAGCTAATGAGCAAAAATGGTCACTTCATTTTAATTTTTTGAACTTTCTCTTATGATACAATCCAGGTAATTTATTACGAGAGTGAATTGATCATATGCAAACATGATTACAGAACTTCCATTTTGAAAAATGCTATTCAGTTAATGGCATCTATAGACAATTTACACCACACTTGTCCATGCAGGAGTCGAAAAAGGATCAAAAGATCCAAAGGGAGAAAAGGTGGGAAAGGTAACCATTGAACAGTTGCGTGCGATTGCGGCAGAAAAGTTACCAGATTTGAATTGCACGACCATTGAATCTGCAATGAGAATCATAGCAGGTACAGCAGCCAATATGGGAATTGAGGTTGACCCTCCTGTCCTTGAACCTAAACAGAAGGCAGTTGTGTAGTCATTTGTGATCAATCCCTCTATTCTTTCACTTTTTTTTTGTATGCTTTAATCTATTCGAGGTACCTTACTTTTAAAAAGATTTACAAATCCACAATCAAGCTTCCTACTTCTATATGGTTCTTATGCTTGACCTCACTTAACTTTCTTCTTCGAGCATCCCATTTTGAGCCTTCTGCAAAATGTTAGTTCTCAGCAGTCACTACTTTCTCACGAACCGAATCTCCTAAGAAAAAAAAAATCTTAAAACACGCAGTGAAAAGTGAGTGATGCTATTCCAAGGAAAGGATGCATCACCTTTTGAAGTAATTTGACATTCCAAATCTCTTAAAAAAAAAGGTCAGATAACTAATTCGATAGAAAAGAAGAAATTGTGTCTATTTTTTGTTTGGGTTTCCTTGAAAAATTTCACCGAATCTTCCTAGGAGTCGCCCACTAATTGTAAAAGTTTATGTGATAGCTTAAAGAATCATTAATGGAATTTCCTAAAGTAGACTGGAAAGATTAAAATCATATTTAAAGTTATTCTGGTACTGAGGATATGGTTTTCCATTACATAGTAGAGGATATGGTTTCTCATTGCTTGTAGGTTAACATCTGAGTTAGGTAGAGTAGTATCGTTTCTCAGTTCGACTGCGGTCGATAATATGTTATTGTATCACAACCATGAGTTAGAATTAACAATTTTATCCATTATCAATATACGAGCATTGGGAAGTTCGATTCTTCACGGTTTTCCATTGCGTGTTTTAAGATCTTAGCTGAACAATTCTTCCAATAAATATAGACAATTCAAATGTAGTTCAACATTGTTTTTCAAGTGGATTTGAAGCTCTCAGCTTTTTTTGTTAAGCCTACAACGTTTTAATCAATTTATCTATGTTTGGTCCTATGACAATGAGATTTCTATTTGCTTTTAAAAAGTTTGGCTTTATTCTCTTTTCTTTTTTCTCTCTATTTTAACCTTTTTTCTTTCTTTTCTATATTGCTAATTATAATATTTGATTTGAATCTTTTTTTTTTTGGTGTACTTTGTAAATAAATTCAAATTTTTTTTTGCTATTTTATGACAATTTCTCTAACTAAAATTAGTTGATTTGAGACTATATATTTAAATTAAATTAAAAATTACTATTGTTACATCAGAATCATATTATATTATAATAATTTTCAAAAAATATTTCTCTCTTTATGAATAATAGAAACATACTAATTAATTAAATAATTTGATATTTTTATATATTAAATTTATGTCTGTGAGTGATATTGTGATGATTAAAATCATTTTATATGGTTCAAAATTTCCCTATAATTAATTTTTGGAATGTTTAGTTTGGGAATGATTTTGAAAGAGTTAATTTCTTCTTTCTTCTTCTTCTTTTTTCATTTTCAAAATTTCCTTTATAACATGCTTTTAATTCTCAAGAACAAATTTTGATGTTATGGAAAGGATAAAAATTACATTTAAAATGTAAAATTAAACATTGAATCGATTTTGATCGTGGACATAACAAAAAATTGTGTTCTTAATTGTATCAAAATCACTCTTAAACATGTAGTTTCAACATACAAAATTACTAAGCATTGGCTTACAGACTTCATAAATTGATGTTAAGTAACTCAAAACTTCAATACTTCGACGGTGTTTACGATTGAAGTTCACCCGTTTAGTGAAGAATCGATCTATTTTACTACTTTGCACTTCAAACAAAAGACTTTTTGACCCTAATAGATTTAACTCTCTAAGGGAGAATCAATTTTGAAAATTTGAAATTAACCTAATTACTCTGATGATCAAATAGGAAAATATAAATCATTCATTAACCCTAAACAAATCTAAACATCTTCGAGTATCAAGTTCTCCACTCCAAAAAGTTTGGTAGTATTCAGAATAAGTAAATTGTCTAAAAGCAGGTCGATGTTCGCCGTCGATCAGCTCCTTTGCTGGCCTGATCGTTGCCTCTGGCGACGGACAGTAAAACGTCGGTATGGAAATTCGCTCTGTTGCATTGTTCACAACAGCCCGATGAAGCACACTCTTGTATCTATCATTACTCAGCACCTACAAACAAAAAACGTAATTTCAAATAACTGCTTGCTTCAATTTAGTGTCTAAGCTTATTACCCCACAATGATGGGACAACAGGTGGTTGTGGCAGTTATGGAAATGAAGAGGGGAGAAGGTTGGGTGGAGGGATAAATTAAAGGGAAAAAGATGATAAATATATGATTTTAAAAAATATATTTTGAATCTATATAAGAAATCATTTTAAGTTAGTAAATTAATAGAAAACAGATGAGATGAACCAAAATGCTACGAAACTCAAACTAATATACCTGCATCTGGTCGCCGATGTTGATGATGAAGGTGTTAGGGATAGGGTCGAGGGCGACCCAAGCACCGTCGCGGTGGACTTGGAGGCCGGGGACTTGGTCTTGGAGGAGAAGAGTGATGAGGTTGGGGTCAGTGTGGCATGGCAAGCCATAAGTGAGATCTGGCTGTGGACATGGAGGATAGTAGTTCAAGGCCATATGTTGGCCATGACTTCCAATTGAGTTGGCTATTGAGTCCTTTGGCAACCCCAAGCTCTCAGAAATGGCCTCTAGTAGCTTTAAGGTCAATTGTCTCATACTAGTACAATACTCAGCCACTTCTTTTCTACAAACATTCAAAAGTAATAAGGTCATGAATATGATATAATATAAAAACAAATCAAAAGCTATATTTTTCTTTTACTAGACTCTCATTCAACTATCTCTTAAATAGTTGACAGAATTTCTTTGAAAGAGTCAAAGCCTAGGTTAGTACTTCAGATAGAATTGACTTGACCTCATTTGATCTCTTTAGTTTTTCATTGGAGTACATAAGTCATGACACCCTAATTAGGATATACTCTTAGTTGTCAATCCATAGTTAAGCTAGTCAGTATCTACTCTCGACCAGGAGATAAAATCCATAAATCTCTCCACTCCCAATAATGTTATGTAGGGTCAAAAGAAAAAAGATAACGGAAATGCATTCTTTTTTCTTTTTAGAATTTAGAAATATTAAAAAGAAAAGGTGTGCTCACCTGAAGAAAGAAGGGTTGGAGGGCCATTCATCGACATAAAGATGAAGAGGGTAACAATGAAGTCTCAAGAAATCTCTCCAATTTGCCACCTTCTCCGTCTTCACATTGAAACTAGTGGACAACCTCGTCTTCTTCGTCGGGTCATCGGAATAGCTCTTTAGTCTCTCAGTTTCTGGCAACCGGAAAAACTCCTTCGTTATACTCATCATTCCATTGATCATTTCCTCCGACACTCCATGGTTTTTCACCTGCAACACCAAGCCCCACTCCTTTAATATAATTAATACAACACAAACTTTTTTGTGCCCACGTTTACTATTTGGTCAAATCATATATAATAAATTTAGAAGTCAAGTTTCTCGAAAGACATAAACTCAACTAACCTAAACATTAAGAAATTTGTAGTTTAAATTATCCACTCTCATTATGTATATATCTTTCGAACTTTTCAAAGTTCGAACTTCGAAAAAAAAAATTGATCAACGTTTGAATCTTGAAATTTGTTTCAAAAAATTCAACTTATAATAATAAATGTTTACACATAAAATTTATTTTAAGTGAACTATGCTGTTGACTTTTTTATTTGTATACATGTTTTAGTCTTCTTTTACCAATAAACAATTTTTTTGTAAACAAAAGTTTAACTGACGTTTGCATATGTGTTTTTCAAATCCCCACCGTTAATTTATACTATAAAAGATGCATTTTTGGAACATAAAAAATAAGTATGATTGACTTAAAAAATTATTATATCAGTTTTAATTTAGACTCTTATAAGTTTAATTATCAACTTATATCCTCCATCGATCACATTTACTATAACTTGATGAATTAATCTCTTAAACTTTATTAAGTAATTAACAATTTAAAAATTAAATCAAAGATCTCATTTGAAAATCAAATGCATGCATGCATCCTAATTCTAATTAACTATTTTGTTAATTAAATTTTAATATTATTCACTTAGAAATTTAAATAAACTGAAGACTACAAAAAATAAAAAATAAAAAATACATGTAATCGAATTGAAAGAATTGATTACCAGAAAGAAACCGTCGCGTTCACAAGCACGGCCAATTTGGTCAACAACATCGGAGCGAGAGGGGCCGTCGAGGGCGTGAAGGTCAATGACGGAGAAAGAATAGGCGTGGGATGGTCTGACATCTGAGAAATTTGGACGGTCAGAGATTGGGCGGACGTACCTCGACGGAACTTGTTGTACGGTGGCAGCGAGATCTGTCACAAGTAACTTAGTGTCGACGGAAGCGGACATCGCCGGCCGGAATATTCAACCCCTAAAAGAAGAAAAAAGAAAAAAAAAAGAAAAGGATTGTTTTTAATTTAATGGAGGAAAAAGGAAATGCGTTGCTGTAATTTCCTTGACAACAAAATCATTGCTTCTTATAGGAAAGGTATAGACGATACTATGTCGTCACATCGATGACGTATTGAGAGGTGTTGCAATTTGTATCAATTGCGGGGTAGGGCCCATCGAGTTAAACAATAAATGGGTTTTTTTTTTGAGGTAATAATAAATGATCTAATGATGTGTCGAAATATTGAATAAAATAAATATGTGATGAAAGTCTTTCTTTATATGTCCTTTTAAATCCATTGACAGATAAATCGTTGACACACATTGAGTATCTTTAAACATTTGTCACAAATACTTCTAAAAAAAAGAAAGAAAGAAAAAATTTAAAAATACACTTGCGTTTTGGTGATGATCTATTAAATTAAATAGTATATGAATTATAATTAATAATCTGTGTAAAATAATATATGTTCGGAACAAACTAGTTTAGTTTAAGTTATAAAGAATGAGAGAGAATGATTAATTACAAAATATTAAACATCATGTGACAATGGAGGTTTTAAACAGTGTTACTCTTTTTATTTTTACAACAAGAGGGTACGAAACATTGAATGAACCTTAATACAACCCACTCTAACTAAGACAAACTGGGGGCTCCAACACCTCTAAAAGATTGCCAGCATAAGCATGGGAGTATCCATTTTTTGTTTCTTTTAATATAATAATCGTAGAGATGGTAAAATCCAAACGTATCACTCCACAAATAGAAGGCATGCTAATTAGTGCTTAATTGTGTTTACTTAAGCTACCCATGACCTAATATGTGATACTTTATTTAGTTTTATGGGACTTTTTTCCTCCTTTTGCGCACTTGATGAGTACTTTGTAACTCTAGACTTCACCAATCAATTGAAACTTAATTAATAAATTAATTGTTGCCTAACACACTTTCCCTAAGTTTCAAAGATTAGTTGGTAAGAGTTGGTTGAAGAGCCATAGAAGTTAATTTAAGCTATGAAAATTAGTTTAGCTCAACTAATATAAGTTTTTAATTTTCATGGTGATTGGATTGAGTAGCTACATGACTAATTAGGTAATGCTTGGCAAAGGATGGAAGAACATGTTTAGAGGTCTAGGTAATCTAAAAATAGAATTATGAAAACAAAGATTCAACCAATTGATTGTGTATTTCATATTTTTCAATATATAATTTTGCAACAAATTTAGAAATTAAATTTCATTTTTAAACCATTATTTAAAATGAATTATCTGACAATGTATTTATAAATCAAATTAAACTAGTTAGGAAAAATTGCATAAACCACACCCATTAATTTTTAACTTTGATCAATTATGTCATTAAAGTTTGTCAATTATGCAATCAATCGATTGTAATGATGATTGGTTGTTTTGAAATTAAAGAAATAAAAATAAAAATATAGATTTTCTCACATCTCACGATCTTCGTCTCTCTTCTCCTTCCACCTCCTCTCACCATCTTCATCTTCTTCTCCCTTGCTTTCAACAATGGTCATTTGTATGTTTGAAGCTAACGAATCTTCCATGTCTATTCATTTGTATGCATAAGAAATGAACTTTTTGTTTATCCATGCCATTCATCTTCCTCTACAGCTTGGTAATTTAGACTCCAAAATTAGCAATAATAACTCTTTCTCTAAACTTGATTTTCCATTCATTTTTGTGTACGAGATGGAGAGAAGCCAACGAAAAGTAAACCCCCAAGGGAAAAGTCAATGAAACGAAAACCATCGTGTCGATAATAAAGTAACGATGACATCACCCAGGGCAAGGGAAAGAAGATTTTCAAATCAGTAAATACAGAAAACAAAAATATCAAAGATGATAAATACCCTCTAAATTATTCTCATGGGAGTTGATTTCTCTTTTACCCTAGTCGCAATCTTTGGAGTCGTCTTCAGAATTAGTGTTCAAGCTCGCAGATTAGAGGATTTGGAAAGAGAAATACGAGTTGAAGGAGCTTATCATTCACGAACTACGTAATGACAATTGTTGAAAGTAAGGAAGAAGAAGAAGAAGGTGAAGAAGGTGAGAGGAGAGGTGGAAGGAGAAGGGAGAGAAAGAGATGAGAGATAGAAAGAAAATCTTTATTTTATTTTATTTTTATTATTTTTCAATTTTAAAATACCCCTTCGTAATTACAAAGAAATAATCGCAACTATTAACAAATTTTTAAAAATATAGCTTATGAAATTAAAAGTTGTAAGGTATGATTAATCCCATAGTTTAAGAGTGGTTTATGCAGCTTTTTTTCCCAATGATATATACTTACCTATTAAATATTAAGTTAAGAAAAGGTAGATGTAACGAATATTTTGTGTATAGTATAAAATTTCATGTAACTAATACTTTTTAAGAATGTTTTAAATTTGACAAAAACTAATTAATTTATTTATAAATATAACAAAATTTTATTATATATTTATAAATATATTTAATAATTTTATCACTTAAAACAATTCTCTTCCATCTTATAAATTTGTAATACAGACTTTAGTTTACTCCACGTGGATGTAATACATATTATAGTTTACTAAAAATAATTGAGTTCACGACTTGAAATATTATATTGGTTAATGTCATATAATTGATGCTTTTTTTTTTTGGCACCGTTTAGATTGTATAATACAAAACAAAATATAAAAAAACAAGTTAATCAAAGATATAAATATATATATATACAAACAAACAAACGTAAAACAAAATCTGAATTTGAATTCCTTCAATTCCTTTTTAGATAGGAAAGTGTCACCTCACCTATAACATTATAGTTTAGTTGTGAAAATAGTAACACGACATGTGTATGGTGAAAGTATTAATTTAGATATGATGAGAAAAGAGTTGCTCTTTTTTCTTCTTCTTGGAATTCAAATACAAATCTTCTTGTAAGTCATATAATTAATTATTGACCTAATTAATCAACTTTATTTAGACTACTCAAACAAAAAAAAAAAAAAAAAAAAAAGAATTTTAATCAAAATGATAGAATAAGTTAAAATGATAAAAAGAAGTAATCCATGAATATAAGTTACAAATTCATTTAATTAATGAAATTTGATCAACCACTTATAAATAGAAATTAAAAAGGAAAAAAGAGATGAAAATTCGGAGTCGAATTGTATAATTAGTGTAAAGTTTAGGATAGGAAGTGGGAAAATTCACGACATATTGTGACCATTGGTAATGGGGCATATAAGGTTTAGAAATGTGACATCACTTTGCCGACCTTTTTCTATTTAGTGGCTAAATTTTCATGGTTGAAACGGTCTTTTTACGTCGGTCTTTTCATTGTATTCCTCCTATTCTCCATTGAAAGAGATAAAAAAGAACAAATAAATAAATAAATAAATAAAATGTTGAGTTATCCTCAACAGATTTATTTAGGGGTATTAATTAAGTTGTATGACAAAATGTAATGAAGAAAAATAATAACAAAAAGGAGAATTAAATTGCTAAGCTCCAAAATTGGAAATAAATGTCATAATAGAGTTGGGAAAGGTAAGTGTATTTAAAGAGATAGAGTGGTTAAACCGCGTGGATGGATTTTGTATGGTGTGGGGGAGTGTTGACTTGTTCCCAATAGAAAAAGATACCTTTTTTGTGGAAATTTTGTTCGTGTGTTTCACGTTGTCCCAAATATTTACAAACATATCATACTCTCTCTTTATATATAATTTTGTTTTTATGTATACGGGTGGAAATGTTTGAGAGTCTCACGTTGAAAAAATTAAGAACACTTTACTTTTTATAGGATAGATGAGTTACTCCTCTAATTGATAGTTGGTCTTGAGATAGAACTTCATGCTATCTAACATGGTATGAGAGCTCATTATGCCTAAATGAGTATTCGGTCTAAGATAGTTAAACCTATAACCCAAATAGGCACCATATATACATAATGATGTTACTGTACCACTAATAGAAATACCGAAGTCGAATATTTATAATAGGTATCCAACGATGGAACAGACAACAGAAAAAACTCATAAGAAGAAGTTGAGTCACAAATCACATTCTCTTTAAAACATTTTGCTAAAAGAATTTATTTAATATATAAATAACCATTAGACTTCAAAGGAAAAAAATCGATTCAAATAAATGAATTTTAAATAAATAAATTTATTTTATAATTTTATTTCTTGTCTCATCATAGTTGCCGACCAAAATATACTCAAGTCTACGTTTGTCTATTTCCTCACCTCCTCTAAAACATAGGCATTTTTGAAGTCAAATTGGTTGATATAGAGTGTTTTTCAAATTAGGGTTTCGAAGTTAGATAGAGTTTAACATGGAGCCAAATGAGTTGAGATGTGCATTTTTCATGCCTCATTCATCCAATAGAAGAGGATTAACCACGGCCCAGTAGGTCATTTTGTCATTTTGTCATTTTTTCTTTGATCAAATGTGTCGAGAAAGCACGTACATTCATGAGTACGACCCATTCATCAAAATAAAAATGAAGGTTGAGTAGGTCAATTAAAGGATTTCGTTTTAACCTCTCTTTTTCTTTCATGGCCCAATGGAGTCATTGGATGTTGTTTTTCACTTGAATTTCATTTCTTTTAAAAGAATTGGGACGAAAATTTTCTTGACAATTCATGAAAATACACATCTCTAATTCAAATTATCTACTCGTAACAATATCCTCGTTATGGTATAAAAAGAATTGGGACGACATATACATCATACATTTAAGTGGGGGAGTTTGGCATATATAGTGATATTGATGAAAAGCAAGTTGTGGCGTGTGTGAAGGGTCATATTTTAGAAGATTAACATTTGCCGTGTGTGAAGGGTTACAACAATTAAAATTATAACATATATTACCATTTTTAAAACACTATGATGTATATATATATATATATATATAATTTACTTTCAATCATTCATCTAACATAATAAAATACTAAAAATTTCAAACAATATATTGTCTATTCAATTCAATTTAAGGGTATATTTCACTACTTAATTAGTCGTAGGCTTTTAGTATATAGTGGTTTAAATTGTATTATGTAGACATACTAGAAAATATCTGTGTTAACTGCATGCTGATATGTAGTTTGATATAAATAAATACTATAGTACAAATCATTGTAGAAACAATTTCAATCTCTCCTTCGTTAGAACAAAATATCCATCTTAATAATTCCTCGTATTTATTTATAATTATCTCAATAAAGTAGTGTAAATATTCAAAATCCAAACCTTTCAATAGTGAATTCAAAAAGTTTTTCCAACTTTTGCACTTTATGTATGCATTCCATTGTTATATACTAACTTTAAAACCATCATAGCAAATTGCAAGTCAATGGGATTCAAATGGAGAGTACAAATCACATACATATGTTTTTGTTAAATTACAAATATTAGTCACTAAAATTTAAAATTTTTGTTTATTTAGTCTTTAATCATGGATCAAAATTATAAAATTAATCTTTGAATTTTTAAGCCTTTAATTTTATATTGAGTTAATTAATTAATTTTTTTAAAAAAATGAAAATGAGTAAATATTTTTTTAAGACTTGGTGAATAAAGTTAAAGTTAATTGTTTAGAAGGAGTTTAATTAACTCACACTATTATTGGCATGATCTAAACGTTGAAGATTCAATCCTATTTTAAAGTTGGTGTAATAAAAAAAGAAGTTGGAGTAGATTCGGATTATTAATTGGGTTGGCCTTGCATATTATTGTAGCCAGTAGAGAGAGAGAGAGAGAGAGAGAGAATAGGCAAGAATAACTTATACATTTGCATGTTAGATCTTGAAGAAGATAGTTGAATCTTCCATGGAGAAAACAAAGACTTGATGGCGGCATCACAGGTACAGAAAAAGAGAGGTGATTAATTTTGAATTTTGCATATGTTTGGCATAGAAAGTAAACGAGATGTAAATAAGAGAAAATGAAGAAAGAAATACAAAAGAGAGAGAGAGAGAGAGGAATTAGTCATTAGAGAATGAGTCTAAATGGAAGTAGATTTATATCATAACTCTTCCACTTGTTGTCTTTTCATTGGTTGTGATCGACCGACCGACCAACCGAAAGTCATTTTCAAAATAAATATTTCCAATACTCACGTAGTAGCTATATACTTCACATACATCGACCTTTTGATTTGGTCTTTTTAAATGATTTTTTGTCCTTCGTAATCATGAAGATGATGCTTTAGTCGAATGATAGTACGTCGAGCATTTAATTCGTTTCTAGGGTTTTTTTTTCTTCTTAAAATTGATGTGATTATACAGCTTGAATCTAATGCTATGATTAATTTGATGAGCATGGGTGAGCTGTATATAGCTGAAATTGAACATTCTTGTTGTTGGATGATATGCATATAAAAAAATCAATTTTTAGAGTTGATTGAAATGATAAAATAATTCTACTAAAATATGATTTGGTTTGTAGCTTCTTGACTTTGCTGACTTGGAGCTGATTGGGAGTATGATTTGGAGTTGATCTTTCACACTTCTAATTACTATATAAAATAAAATCTCATTAGGATGGAAAAATAATGAATTAAACTAAGATTAAAATAAAAATTAATACTGCCTTAGTGGACTAAATATTTTTTAAAAAATCATTAACAAATATCTAAACCGCGTAAGAATTATCTTAAGATTATCATACACACCTCTAGCTACAATAAACACTATCATATATTATTTCAATTAACATTATCTCACAAAATCATTAATTTATTACGATTTTTACTATTTTATATTTAATAATTTTTCTTATTCTATAATGTTTAGTATTTTCTTTTTAAAATAAAATAATTTACACCTTAAACAAATATTATTATAACTTAACTAGGTAAATGACATGAGACTAAGAAAAAATTTGATTGGGAGGGATTTTGAAATTTATACATTATACTTCATGCATAGGATGTAATTATTTTTGAAATATTAATTTATCTAATGAAGTAAAAGACAAATAACATTGGAAAAGAACCTCATTATTAAAAAGGGAAAGGGACAAATGACTTAAAAATGATTTTTTCTTTTCATTAACCATGAAATTAAGTCAAGAACGTCATCCTATAAATATTATTTTATTACATGTCATTTAACAATAATAATCATATTCATTACATAATAATAATAATAATAATGTAAAATGTAAAGACAAAAGTTTAATAGAAGAATGTCATTTTTCTTCGTATTCATTACATCATCATTGTTTTTATTTTTCGAAGTATGTCAAATACAATTATTCAACTTATTATACTTCTTCATTGTATGTATTTAGATTTAGAAGTTGTGAAAAGTATTTAATAATTTTTGCTCCAAGTTAAAAATTCTCTTTTAACTTTGATTTTCAAACACAAGAGTTTTACCATTTCACTTTCTAATACAATTCAAAATTACAATCCACCAATTCGCTCAACATATAAACACAATAATCGAAGTTGATTTTTGCTTAAAATATGTTCTCTCAAAATATAATTAAAAGAACATTGAAAAATAAGTAAATAGGAATTGTGATCCGACCAAAGTTCCACATCGGTCAAATAAGGGGATGATTTTGGGTATATAAGTGAAGATGACTATCTTCATTAATATGTTCAAACGAAAAAAAAAAAGAAATCGATAAAGAAGATTAAAAAAGAAGTGTGAAAAGTAAGAACTAAAGAAATATATAAAAAAAAATGTGAAGAGAGTGAAAATTAATTAAAGTAGAGAGAAAAAGAAAAAGAAAATAAAAAATAGTCATATAGAAAAATTAAAGACAAGAAAGAAAAGATTAGGACTTTCTTTTATAAAGAGATAAAAAAGTTGCATAAAATAAGAATGCATAATAAGGACACATGTCACCCGACATAGAAAGAGGGGAGGTATGGATGGATTCTCTATAAAAAATGTCTACTACTCTCATAGGACCATATTTCATGTGTTTACATTCTAAGGTTGTCTTCATTTAATTTAATTTTATGGATCCCACGATAATGTCGGTAGATCTCACCATATTTTTAAAAGCATCTTGATACGATATATAATATAGTGTATGTAATAATAAAAATCTTATTTTAGTCCATAAAACTTTGTATTTTGTTCTATTTTGATCTTAGACTTTTAAAACTGGTTGTTTTAATTTGGTTCTTTTAACTTTTGAAAAAATCCTCATTTTGGTCCATGACGTTAGAAATTCATTAACTATTGTGATTTTTATATTTGAATAATTAGACTCTATATTTATCATATTAATTAAACTGATAAATAAGAAAAAATCTTGGTTAATTTACTCTATAAATCTTTTATGCCAAATGTAATCTATCACGGTTGAGTCAAATAAACCGAGATTAAAAATTAATTGCTTTTTTTTCCTTCTCAAATCTCTTGCATCCGCTATCCTGTTTCCAACTATTTATTTATTTTTTTTCTTCTCAAATTTGAATCTTGAAATAAATCAGAATAACGTTACTGAGTAGATTAAAAAAAAAGATAAAACTAACGTATTGATGATAACATCTAAGACAAGGTAAAATAAACTAGAAAAATAAAGTAATTACAACACATTTATAAAATAAATTCTACAAAAACTACAAATAAATGTTCCCACTATGTATAACAAGAATAAAAAGAAAAAGAAAAGAATCGGAAAGAAGAGAGAAAAAAACATGTCAATGAATCACAAAATATCTCAAACTTGAGGCACTAAAAAATTGGTATCTAAATGAATTGTATGAAACATATGAGTTGAGAGAACTAAATAAAACGATAATATATGCACACAATTATAACAATCAAAATCTTGAAGTTAAAATGATTTTTTGAAACGTTCCTTATTTCACTTTATCACCCTAGTGTAGGTTTGAAAGAGTGTTGTTTTGTTTTTAATATATAGTTTCTTTAGAATGAAAGATTCCTATGTGTAGAGATGGAAGTGGAGAAGATTATGGAAATTTTGGTTAAGGAAAAAAGGTGATTGCAATTAGGGTAAAACCATTCGCAATGCAAACCGACTCAAAGCTTCTACCAAAGCAATTCGCATTGCCAACACACCCTTTTATTATTATCATTATTATCATCTTCATTAATTATGTTTCCTATTTCTTTACCATTAAAATTAAATTAAATTTTCACTTTTTATATATATATATATATATATATATATATATATATATATTCTTAAAATTAATTTAATAGAACCTATTTTAATGAAATTAACATTTTAATGTTTATGAATTAAATTAAATGAGAAAATTATTGTAAATGATAAAACTGTTAAAAATATTTTCAAATATAACGAAGTTTTATAGTCTATTAGTGGTAGAAAGTGATAGACATTTTATCGTTGTGTCTATATGTAGTGGTAGATTCAAAAATTTTGTTGATTGGGAGTTTTATAATTTACATTTCTCGGTTCCAAGATGGAGATTCTTATAAATGAAAGTGAACTATAGGCTTTAAAAAATAACTTCCATGACAAAAGCGACTGCTCTTAAACATCTGAATACCTGTCCCAACAGCCCACTAAGTGGCTGAAATTGAGTTCGTCATTCTCTTTTCAATCCAGCTATTTCATAACCTCCGGTAAATTCTAATGGATCAAAACAAGTCCTTCAATCTTTAGAAACGTAGAAGCAAAAATAAAAGTCCAGATTCGAAATCTAATGGTTCTTTTTTGCACTCCTGTTACTCAAACCCTTGTTCATTGATTCAATCTCGCCTCAAATTCTTTGAGGCTCCGCTTTCAAACTCCTAATTCCGCGGTCCTTTTGATGGGTTAGTAGAAAAACAAAGGTCCAGTGCTCCAGAGGAGTTTCCATATTAGTTTTTCAAGATAAAGTGATATGAAAAAAAAAAACATATATAAAAGAATAGCAAGACTTAAATATAAGTTTAAAGAGAGTTTAAAAACTAATATATCACCGAGTCAACTAATAATATTAAAATAATGATATATATATATATATATATATGTATATGTATATGTATATTTATTATGTAACGACACGAAAGTTAGAGAGGATTGAACCCAAAACTGACATATATAATAGAAACATGACCGACCTCTTGTTAACTGTAGTGGAAAAACTAAACATTTGCATATTCATAATGTGTGTCGGCAATCCTCTAAATAAACTATATGTCAATCTAATTGATTCATAACAAAATTATAGTATTAAACAAACATAGATAAAAGTTTTGTTTACGAAACACTAATTAATATTATATGGTCCACAATAATCTTTTTGAGACCACTTTCAATCTACTACTCTCTATATATATTTTTTACTTTTGCTGTTTTGTTATCATTTTTATGTCGACAGCAGAAATCGTTGAAGAAATGTAATCAAAATTATAATTTTGCTGATGGGTCGATTATGAACCAATTCTACGCTACATCATTAAAGTATTAATATGAAAAGTTCTGGAAATAAAGTAGAATAAGAATATATAAAAATGATCTTATGTTTACTTGTCAAAATATAAAATTAATTATCCCTAAAGTCGACCGATTAATCTTTATTTATTCATTTATTTTAGTACGAAAAGAATAGAGTGTGTACTTAATTGTTCAATTAAATAAAAAATCCTCTCTTAATCCACGTAATCTATTAAATATCTAAAATGAAATTAGTATTTAGTCATTAAAATTTTACGTTTAATAAATCTTTAAAATGAATGATTGAAACATATCATATTTAAAATTAAAAAAAATAAAAAAAAGAATTAAACATCTATTAATACAAAATTGAAATTCTAAATATCTTTTTCAAAATCTATATGATACAGAATATATATATAAATATATATTCTTTTTCATTATTGTTACCTTAGTGGTTCTTTCCTTATCTATTTGAGTGTATAAACAACTTATCTAACATAGTGTTGTCAAATAATTTTGTAGAAAAGTTTAGTATTAGATAAGACTGACAAATAAAAATCTTATCTACTTTTGAGGCCACTGTCCTAAATAAACAATTCTAGATAAACTCTAACAAATAAAAGACCTTATCTAGCATAGTAATTTTGAATTTTTTTAATGAAATATTATAGATATAAACTCCAACCATCAATTTTACTTTTAGAAAGAAATTAAAAAAAAAAAAAAAGAAAAAAAGAAAAGACCTCCAATTTTTAATATTGTGAATATTTTTCTTGTCGGCATCGTATGTGAAAGGGAAAAAAAATGAATAATTCGGAAGACAAAATACAAACCATAATTTTAAAATTGTAAATTACTTTATATCATATATTATATGTTTTGAACTTTTTTTTCAAGTATAAGTGACAATATAGGGAAAAAGAAAAGAAGAAAGAATAAGACGAAAAAACCATAGGAAAAAAAATAATTTAGAATTTTGTAATGATCTTGATGAGATTCTCTATAATTACAAAAAGTTGAAGATTCTTTGTAACGTTTATCGAATGCAAGAAAAGTACTTATAATTAATGAACCAATTATGAATATTTGTAATGGTATGTAAATTTATCGAAAGACTTAAATTGTACTTTGTGTTTCTTTGCCAAAAGAGTTGACTTTCAAGTAAAAGTGTTTGTTCCTTCTTCAAATTTAAAATTGAATTCAAATTTTTGAAGAGTACACTATTTATTCTATGAGAAGCTGGAAAATTGTAGTATAAAAATCAAATCAACAGATTAACTTTACTTCAAGTTCTATAAAAGTAAGACACAAAAACCAAAATTCAACTCAAGAAGGCACAATCTTCTTTCTTTTGTTTTTTTTTTTCCCTAAATTTAAATGAAACGAATTGGAGAACCGAAAGGCAAATCTAAGACGGTTCTGACATTTATAATATCCTGTCACATATTTAAGTTGTACGTAAAGAATTCTGCAATTCCAAGAAGGCCCGACCTATTCACATGAATACTCAAATCCAATCCCAAAATCGTGGCTGAGAGATTAGAATCATAATTTGAAGATTTGTAATTGTTGTTTCTTATCGTGTTATTCCCCTATGATATATTATTTACTATTGAAGTTGCTTTGGGCATATCATAATTTACGGTTTTAACGTAAATTTTCCAACTCTAGAGGTGTCATTGCTCTATACTTCCAACTATACGAAATTTACTATCAGTACAATTTTCACACCAGCACTCTTCTCTATTCTATCCAACCAATACTAGCAGCTGGTTCTTTCTATTGCGTTGTATTGGTGCAAATTTAAGCAACCATTTAAACATTTGAGTTTTTCTTGTTTAGGTTCCAATTGGAAATCTTCTCATCTCTTGTAATCGCATTTTGCTGCTTTTGGGTCTCCCCTTTGAAATAGCTTGGTTGAGCAGTTTGCATTAATAGATGAACCACGAACCCCCAAATGGTAAGAACCCCAATTGAAGCATGTTAAATAACAAGAAATGAGAGTTTGAATGACCCGAAGTTCACATGTAAGCAAATAAAGCACATGATACCAATATTATCTATGGGGAACAGATCAAAAACTTGTCTCCTCAAGAAAGATTTTAGAGCAGGAAAACAAATATCTAACCGAGAAAAATAATGTAGGTTGGGTGCTGAAGATACCTCGACCTCATAATGTCTTAGGAAAACCTGTTCTTTTAGTGTGGTGTCTTAAAGAGGGCTCTACTGACGATGCTGGTTGCTTCAATATAACGCTCCATGCACCTAGAGATGCAACTGCTCTCACTTCCACTTAAGCTTGACCCTGGCTTTGTGATACACTTGTCAAAGCACTTCACTCTTAAGGTCTGTGCAAGAAAAATGCAAGATTTTAATTTGAAACTGGCTTTTGGGACTTTATATATCAATATACGGAACTTATTATCAAGAAGTTTGATATTACTAAGCACACACAAGGTGCACACGGCAAACAAAGTAAAGGAACCAGCAAATACCACAACACATTTCCAAAAGAGTTCTTCCCTAAAACCCTCGGCACAATTGAAAGAAACACGAAGCATGGAAATTATAACTGATATCAATATCTTTAATGTCCTAACTCATGAGATCTATCCCATAAACAAAGCTACTAAATTTCATTCACAAAAAATAAAGTCTAAGAATCAACAGAGGAAAAAAAAGATGTAATTTGATTTTAACCCTTTTTGAAATTGAGAAATATATAGATAGAGAGAAACCATAAGAGAGGGAGAGAGAGAGAGAGAGAGAGAGAGAGAGAGATGAGATGTCCCTAACGGAAAAGCTTAAAAAAGGAATTGAAGTTGGCAACACACCCACACTGTAAACGATCATAAATTTTTATGGGAATGTACAAGATTATAAGAACAAAAAAGTTCAGAAAGAGAACACCAGATGAAAGACTTTCCTAATTGAATACTCTATGGTATGGTGGATAAAGTTGTAGATCAAACATCAAAGCTGCCCCATCTTTCCCGAAGTTCAAACCTTCAAAGATTTTTTACAAGAGATTCTCTCTCAACGTTTTTTCCAAGTCATTCCTGGCTTATTCAACCTTTAGATTTCCTTCTTCGAGAATTCTCTACCAACTTATTATAAGGCAATCAAATTGGATTCAAATTTTGCCTATAACCCACACAATTTCCCCAAAAGAAGAGACTTTTCCCCAAAAATTAGTTTCCTGGTCCAAAATTTATTTCGTTGAGTGCACCTCACCCCATTAACAGCTTCGTAAATTGGGAACTCATGTCCCTCCCTTCTTTAATAGGAGGTTTGAGCATTGGAGAATTAGCAACTAGAACTAGGCTCTCTCTCTTGGCCAACTAGGATGGGAGATACTCAACTGAATAGAGGGCTTTGTGGAGGAAGGTGATCGCTTCCAAAAAAGGTGGGAAGAGAAAGACTGGTCGACCATGTTGAAAGGTCCAGTCAAGTAAAAGGCCCTTTGACTCCATATTTTGGAGTGCATTCAGTTTTCTGATAACTGGTACAAGACAAAGGTGGGCAAAGATAATAAAAACACTGTTTTGGAAGGACCATTGGCTGAACAATGAACCTTTATGTCGTTCCTTCCCCAGCATCTTTAGTGTGGACAACTCCAAAGATCATATGGTAGAACAATGCTGAGACCAAGTAAAATTATTGTCTGGACTCTGTACTAATCATTATGAAGGATTTATGCATACCATGAACGCTAGAGCAAGAATAAATCAAAGAACGAGTCATCTACCACACATGGACAATAACATAATGTTATAGAACCATCGGTAAAGCCTAAAGGTTCAAGAGATTTCTTCCGGAAAATTTGTTCCTCCTAATTAACCTCTAGCCCTCCCTCTCCCCATTCAAAATCAACAGGAAAAGAAATCTATCAATCAATCCTACAACACAAGTTAGATAACATTAAGTATTATTCATCTACTGCACTCGATCAGTAAAGAACTTCCACACCTAAATTTTACATTTCTACGTCTTCAATCATTAAAATGAGTATGAGGAAGTGAAAAAGAAGTTTGAACTGGAAGTGACAAGTGAGAATTTAAGTTGTGGAATTTGCAAATGAAACTTATATACTATTCCTACTTATGAGTTGGATTTTTAAAATTCAAGTCGAGTTATGAAAACTAATAAAAAAAGCACTTTTGAAAAACTCGTCTTTTTTTTTTTTTTTTTTGGGGTTGTGGAATTTGAAGTTCAAATGATTCGCTAGAAATACGAAAATCTGTAAGGTTGAGAAAACAAGCACAATTCTAAAGCCCCAAATGGTCATCAAAAGAAGCCTAAATGATTCAACTTGATGTTGTGATAGAATACTCCAAAATCTATAGACTCAACAATTCACATTGATTAATTCTTGCATCACCTTTACAAGCGAGCTCCAATCCCTACCCAAACTTCAAAACACACAATAGTGAAACGCATTCATCAAACCGACTACTCTAACAAGTCCAGATATTCATACACGATACATCCGCACATGATATCAGTAATTAAACAAACAAGTCCGGAAGAAAAGGAACAATTAAGGGAGAAGTAAAACCTCAAGAAACTCCTCGGCGTAGGCCTGAGCAAGCTGAGTCTTGAGCTGATCCCTGAATTCATTGGCAGAAAATTGGGGAGAAGAACCGCTTGAAGGGGATGAAAACGAATCCATTTGTTCGGTGGTTGTAAAACCCTATAAACCAAAGCCGCTTTCAGTATTTGGTTTGCGCTGCGCCGTAGAGCTGATTTTGTGTTAGAGGGCAGGCGGCGATGTCTATGGCAATGCGATTAGGGCGAGCGCGCCTTTGGTGTCCTTCACTCTCCTATTCACATTTGGTCAATAAATTTTCTTTGACTAAATGCTTAATAGCAAAATTAACTTAATCACAATCATTTTTAATTTTTAATTGAAATTTTGTTCTTCTAATTTCATTAAATTCTTATAATTAATTTCTATCCATAGTAATTATTTACTAAAATTTTATTAAAATACGAAGACCAATTATGATAACTAAAAACCAAACATGTGTGATTTTCTCAAAAAAAGTGTTATCAATCATCACCAATATTTCATTTATAAGCATCAACTGATTTGCTTACCACTTATGATCAATGAATTATTTGTCCCTTTTTTCTTTAACTTTACCCAACTTTTTACTTTACATTGTTTATGTGATATATTGTCTTCATTCCTAAATCATAAAATATTATGTAGTTCTTTTGTCTATTGTGTATACTTTTTACTGGTTGAGCTCCACTAGTTAGGATTTAGCCTTTCTTTTTTTTTTTTTTTTTTTTTTTGTTTTGTAACCCAAACTCTTTTGCCACATGCTTTGGGTTACTAATTTGGATGAATATATAATCTGAGATTTTCTTTTTGACTTATGAGTACTATGAATTTTACTATGGTGTTATCATTAAATAGAGACGTATATATGTAATAACATTCATGTATATTTCAATTGTCTATAGATTTCACTACAAGATTGAAAATTGCATAGTTTGCTAGCTAGCTCTTTTGATGAACTTTGCCAACTTGATTTTGTAGACCTATTTGAAAACTTCCTATACTTTTATATAGGTACTAAAAATCATGAACAAAAATGATAAAGTTATATTATTAAAATGCAATATTAAGATAACTATGTCAAAAATCGAGAGAAAACGAAAAAAAATGATATATATATATATATATATATATTTGAATCTTTGAGGTATATTATTTAACCTATTGAAAATAATGGTTTGAATGATCCTTTGTCAAAAAATTGTATAAATCCTTTTTTTTTTTTGTTCTCTTAGAACAATTTGATATAAAAATGACTCATGAAATTAGATTTTTCTTTATGAAATTACTTTTTTTAATTAACTTTTTAAAATATAAAATATTGACAAATTATTTACGATTCGAAAAACAAAATCACTAAATTTTTATACTTGATTTTTATATGAAATATAAATATTTAAATATTTTTATTTTTTTTAATTTTTAATCAAAATAGAAAAAAGCTAAAATTTTGAAAAAGTTATAGGTAACAAAAAGTTCAAAAGAAATGTTATTACAAAGAAGAAATTAAAATTTTCCAACTATATATCATTTCTGAAATCATAATTTTTAAAGAGAGAGAGAGAGAGAAAATTTTGAAAGTAAAAAAAGAAAGAAAAAAGAAGGGCCCCTAAATGAAAAAAAGATTCTTTCCATTAATAGTTTGTATATCCTTCTTAATAATTGCAACCACAATTGCAATATTAAAATAATAATAATAATAATAATAATAATAATAATAATAATAATAAAGAAAGCCAAAAACTAATGAAAAAAAAAAGAAAAAGAAAAAGAATAGTTACTTTGAAATAAAAATAGATAGAAACTAATTTTTCATAGATCACTCAAAGTGCTTTAAAAGTTAGCACTTAATGGGCCTTCTAATAGAACACTTTTCTTTATCATCTCATACACTTTTTCTTTCACCGCATATATTTACATCAAATAGTTTTTTTGAATATATATTTCCATCTAAGAAAAAGAAGCAATAAAAGAAGAGGGTTTGTCTTAAAGTATATATATTGACAAATACACTCTCTCATGCATGATGATGAGTTTGGATGTGGTTACGTTGATATCATATTCTCCACGTTTCTCCGATTCTAAGTGACACCATTTTTTATTGGTTTCATCATCTTTGAACCTCAAATGATATTGAAAAGTACTTTCAAATGTTTAAAATATCTCTGATATTATTATATCGATTACTACAAACACACTTCTAATCTTATTAATTGTAGTGTTTAGATTAGTTTTTGGATCTATACATGTTTTTACCCATTGAGTTATGTTTAAATCGGTTTGAAGATTAATAGGTTTAGGGTTAAAAATCACTTATGGTCATTTAGGGTTTCTAGAGACTTTGATTTATATAGTTAAGTTTAGGAACAAACGTGACTGTAAAAAGATTTCTCAAACGTTTCCTTCTCCACGTTATGAGCACATGAATGTATATAATTATTTGATACAATTCTAAAATTTGTTGTTAAAAATAATAAATGAATTATGATCATCTATTACAATGAACACTGTACTCCATATAGTTCATGTTTAATCTACGTTTTTATATTTTATATTTTTATTTTTTAAAAAAATTCTTTTTACAAGTATTTCGACCTTCTTTGTTTTGACATTCAAATCAAATTATAAAAATAGCGAAAAAAAAAAGTGATCTAATTATAAGTGAGGATGTCTCTCTATATTAGTGCATCTTAGGCTGCATTTATATATTTTACATCTTGCATTTAAGTATCGATCTAATCACAAACTGCTAGTATAGTTTTTTTAAAAAAAACTCACTTTGTACATTTTCTTCTTTTGTGATTGAAGATGATGCACGACGATGTAGAAACAATCAACTACACTGTATTACTAATGAATGTTACGTTCTAGTGGGAGACGATTGGGTTAGTACATATTGATGAGCTGCCAAACATTTTGTATGCAAAGGTTGGTAGTTGGTACGATGAAAAAAGTTGAATGTCTCAAAGTCCCTAATTGGTATTACCCTTTTTTTTCTCTTCTTCTCTCATAAAGTTTGGTGAGCTTCATTTTCTCAGATATAGTTCTGTACTCATTTTTCTCTCTTTTTCCAACTTTATTTAACCAAGGCATTAGATTAAATCAAATTAAATCACTCTACCCTAGCTAATCATTAATCACCCTTTTTCTTTTTCTTTTCCTTTTTCCCTTTTTCTTTTTCTTTCTTTTAAAAAAAAAATCATGGTTAAATTTAAATATTATTCCATTGTCCAATTAAGCTAAACCATGGTAGATTCTTACATATGGTTATGCATGATGAATCAACTAATAAAGCTATTAGCATTATATTAGATTTTTATAAAAGATTACTCGACTAATTTATGAATTTTACTCAAGGGGTATTTGCAATGTGTATATAGTCTGGAATGTGGAATGTGTTATGTTAAAGTGAATTCAATAAAATAATCAAGTACGAGATATTCGCAAAGAAATTTATGTTTTAATTTAAACGTGGAACAACAAAGTTGATTAGAACATCAAACTTTTTAATAGTCAATTATATATATATATATATCTGTGTGTGTGAGATTCACGCGTAAACTTTATTTTGTTTTATTTTCTATTAAAATTTTGCTTTATAAATAGGAGAAAGAAGTTTTGTACATACATTCCATAAAAGGAATCATCGATGATGCTTGACTACGTAAGCTATTTTTTAAATCAATACACACGTTTTAGGTTGGTTGAGTTAGAAATGTATATCTCAATTTAATATTATTTTGGTACATCTTATACTATATTCATCTTTATGTAATTGGATTACTATAAAAAGATTTAAAAGAAAGCTTCCGGGTAGCAAAAATCATGGCTAGACAAGTAAGCGTGGGTTGCATCGTCTTAATGTACTATTTTTGTAGCTCATTAATTTATTCATTTGGTTGAAGGTTTGATATTCTAATGAACACTCAGTGATGAATTCAAATAGATGTATTTAAGAATTTATCGTGCGAGAGAGTTTCTAATCTTCAACTTATAAATTGGAAAAGTTATTACTTTCTTATTGCATCATAAATTAAACAAGGCATCTAAGAGAAAAATGCTTGGATCTATTAATTAACCAAATGCACATAGTCTCATTTACTCATTTGAGTCTTGAGAAAGGCATCAAACAGTCAAAGGCCAACCATGAATAAATTACCAAAACCTTTATAATGACATGCAATTACCTTTCAATGAATTGCCAAAGTATTAAAGAATTAGCTTTTGTTATATAAATAAAATAAGCATAAATATATATTAGGGTAATAGAATGTGATTCTTTTTCTAATTAGGTAACTTGGGGTTGGAATATCTCATTCCAATTTGATGCCTTTATTCCCAAACAGAGAAGAAGAAGAAGAAGAAATAAAAAAATATAGAGAATTTTGGTGTGTGAACATTTATTACTATTACCTATTAGATTCCAAAATATCATTAATTTTGGTGTAATATTAATTTAACGTATCTCATTGAATTTAATTGACTTTCTGAATGTTAGAAAGAGAGGGAGTGATTTCCAAAAAGCCAAGAAGTAAGTCTTTTTCTTTTCTTTATAAAAATAAAAAGCAACGACCAAATTTAAAAAAATGGAAGCCAAGAAAATTGAATGAGTACATTTATTAGGGTTTTTGAAAGAAAGTGAAAGTAGAGAGTAGAGGATAACCATGAAAATTAAATTTATAACGGGATGGTCAGAAACAAGAAAGAGTATACTTTCAATATATATATACACACACACACACAAATATCTTGATGCTCTATGCTCATCCATAACATGGTAAACACTTACAACTCTGACACCAATAACTATAAAATCTTACCCCAATAACAATAATAAAAATAATAACCGACACAACGTTTTAAACTCAACATTCATAGTTAGGTTTCAACATCGAATGATTCTAATGTTTCTTTTCTGTCTCTTGTAACCTGACAATGTCATTTTTATTTGTTTTGAATTGTTTCTAAAGAGTGGAGGGTACGTATTATCCTACAAACCGATATTTATATGTCTTTTTCCTGTGTATCTTATTCTCACTCACATGTTTCGTTTTGAGAATTGTCCAAGAGAAATTCTTAATTCATTGGGATTTGTCTGTTTTAAGTGCAAAGAATATGAAAATCGTTACTGCTAATATAGAAAACTATAACATAATGATCGATAGAAAGTTTCATATGATAGCGACCAAAATGACGATTAAGGGACCTATACTTGAAAACAAATGTGTAGAAAACTAATTTTAACAGACTTAGAAACCACCGACTCAATAACATATAACAATGAGAGAAAACAAAAATCAAAATGATGATAGCCAACAAAATGGCTTCCATGAGATACAATTCTGCTGACTCATTTACAATGATTTTCAAATCAGACTGTTCGAGAAGACAAAAGGTATGATTTTTTTTTTCATTTGTTCATACGTTTTAATTTTCATCATCTTCTAATTAACGTGAGACTATAGTTCGACAATTGCGATGGAAAAGAGGAAAAGAGAGAATCACATCCATATCCCAATAACCTCTTCAATGACATGCAACATTGGTAAAAGCAAAAGAATGAGAAAGTATTGTTTTTTTTTTTTTTTAATTAAGGGAGGGGGAGACATTAGGAATTGGGGAATGTCTTCTAATATTTTAGAACAAAAAAGAGGAAAGGAACAGTGTTGTTAACACAATGTCTTTACACGTTAAAGAGTAGTGCAGGGGACTTTGGCTTTAGCTTTATACTTGTCATAATGTCATGTTTTTTTCTTCTTTCTTTCCTTCCTTCCTTCTTTCTTTCTTTCCAATTACCCCTTTAGATTTGACATATTGTTCTTCCTGTTATAACCCTCTATGTACATCTGAGTTTAAATTATAAAAACTACCTCCTAACTTTGTCTGTCTACGAGTATATCTTTTGAGAGGTGTAATATATTTACTATATATGAAACTTTTACAAATGTTTTAAAACTACCAGCTATGAAGTTAGAATTATGCATGTAGAATTATAAAAGAAAGTTGGAGAAGTGTGCGACGTCCTTAAATGGTATTTGATTATTCAATGTTCATTCTAGGGTTGTTCTAGATACACCCTACTATTCTAGGGTTAACAATGCACCATTTCATGTAAAATTTTTGTTAATTATATCTTTTTTTTTAGTACGTATAAAGAAAAATAGAGGCCTTAGTTCTCATTTAAAATTCATAAGATTTTTTTTTTTTGAGGTAGTTTCAAAACGTTTGTAAGATTTTCAATTTTTGAAATACAAAAATTAATTTTTTTTTTTTTTAAATAAGTGGTAAAGTTCAAGAGTATATTTTACAATTTAACAAAAAAATATTTATGATGAGACTGATACAATAAATTAAAAACGAAAAATAAATAAATGCAGGCTCCCTCTTTTTTTTTTTTTTTTTTATATATATATATATATATATATATATATATATATATAAAATTTTTTTAGAAAAAATAATAATTAGTGTCGCGACACAGAATACTAATCGAAATGCACCCAATTTTTTCCAATCAAAAGACATGCAATTTTTTTTAGTTTCTCTCATCTAACTTTAAGATAGAAAATTGACCACAAATGACATACATTGTGACAAATACATCTCCTTAAAAATACTTTCCCCATTTCCAAATCACCTTTCTATCGACTGTTTTTAATGCTCTCTCTCTCTCTTCCCCATCATATCTCTTATTGGGACTTGAATTCTTTTAATTTCTCCCTCAAAATAAATTAATAATTCAAACCTCAAACCCTTCATTATTTGTTGACTTCATGCAAAGGGTATCAAAAGTTGAGTTGGATTCTCTTTGAAGCTCTGTATTATAATTAATAAGTACACTACTCTAAATAATAAATAATATATCTTGCTCCATTTATAATAATAATTATTATTAGATATATAATATCTATATCTATGAACTTGAATATATAATGCCTTATTCTATATGGGTTATATATATATATATATATATTTTCCTTGGATGGTTGTCTGATCATCTCTTTAAATTTAGACCACAAAATTTAAAAGTTATGATATGACACAAAATGGCAAAACAACATAAAGGGAGAAAAATACATAAGGTAAAGGCATATATAACATAAAATACACTATTAATTTACAACAATTTCATGATCTTATAATATAGTGTGAGTGTGTGTGAGTGTGTGTGTATATATTGATGGGTAGATTAACAAAAAAAGAAACACTAATCTAGCAACATTGTTTTTGTTTTTGTGGTACTAGATTCTTCTTTGCATAATATTTAGGCATAATTTTAAATATGTTTAAATATAGTATTGAGAGGTATATTAAGTTTAGGCAGACCAAAAAAACAAGTGAGATCAAATAATATATCAAACTTCATTTCTCCACCACCCCTTAGAAAAAGCTAAATCTATTAACTTTGTATATATGCCTTTCATTTTAACATGTATGGTTGAAGAAAAGTATACAATACATATTATTATTATTATTATTATTATTATTATTGTTATTACTATTACTATTATTATTATTATTATTATGTATAGAATTATCTTTTTAAAAATAAATGAGAAACTCATGTTCTATTGTTATACATGGAATTGGATTACATTAGGGTGCTGTCCCCTAGGCTTACTCAAAAAAATTAATGATAAGATATGTGTTCTTTATTTTATGTTTTAATGATGCTTTGTGATTGTATATTGTGAGAAAGTTTGGTTTGTTAATGGTTTAATTAGGTGTACCCATTCAATTATTCCCCTAAATTTATCATACGAGTATAATCCTTCAAATCCAACAAAAAGAAAAAGAAGAAAAAAACCAACAACTGTTTCAACTTCATCGATATCTAACAAGTTTTTTATTCTTTTAATCTTTACATTTATTAAATGTGTTGAACATTTTATTTAAAATGTCTTCTCAATCACTCAAAATATTTTTTATAAAAAAAAATTCTAAAAGCAACCGTTGAAACACAATAGATTCTCATTTTTTTATGCTTAAAATTTGATTTTCAGATTTTTTTTAAAATTTATTGTATTTTTTAAACAATTCGTAATTAAACAAAATTTATAATTTATAATTTAAATTTCAAAATTTTAAATTAAAATCAAATATAGTGAGGGAAAAAAAAATGTTAACTTTTAGTTGTGTAAATAACAATTACTTAACACTCTTCTAACTTTCTAATACTCTAGATAATATATCTACTAAATTTAAAATTGAAATGGTTTATGTCTTATAAAACATATAGTTAATTTATTCATAAAACAATATAATTATCAAATTTACTTTCAGCTA
This sequence comes from Cucumis melo, assembly GCF_025177605.1. Classification (NCBI taxonomy): domain Eukaryota; kingdom Viridiplantae; phylum Streptophyta; class Magnoliopsida; order Cucurbitales; family Cucurbitaceae; genus Cucumis; species Cucumis melo. The sequence continues at coordinate 24,419,365 of NC_066865.1, forward strand.
TGGACTTACTGTTTTAGATTCATTTAAGATGATATAACAGAGCAGAAGAGGTATGACGTATTATTGTTAATTTTGTTACTGAAAGAGGGGAAAGTGAGAGAGGAGAGAATAAAATGAATAGATGATAATTATTTTTGAAATAATAAACAAATATGAAAGTTGTAGTAGCTTAAAGCCATTGATGTGATTTAAAGGAATTTTAATCTTGCTTTGTGCCCACTTATTCCACTGGGATGATCAGCCCCCTCTCCCCCCCCCCCCCCCCCCCCCCCCCCCCCCCTTCTTCCTCTCTTTGCATCACTCTCTATTTAATTTCACCTTCACTCCCTCTTCTCTCTCTCTCTCTCTAAAACATAGAGATCACAGCAACCAACACAAATAAAACACAAAAAGACAGAGAGTTGTTTTCTTGGCTTGAAGATTTTCCTTTGAGCAAATTTTGTTAAGAGAAAAACTTTGAATTCTTTTTTAATTTTTTTGTTGTTGTTTGTTTTGGGTGTGATGGGTTTGTTTAGAATGAAAGGTTTAGAAGATTTCAAACCATTGATGGCGATGGTAGCCATAGATTTTGCTTTTGCCATTGTGAATATTCTGCTCGAGACAGTTCTTGATCATGGAATGAACCATTTAGTTCTCATCACTTATCGTCTCTCCATTGCTGCCATTTCCTTAGCTCCAATTGCTTACTTCTGTGAAAAGTAATTTCCTCAAATACCCACTTTGTATTTAATCTTTTTTTTTTTCCTCTCTTTGATCTTCTGATTATTATGAATTTTCTCTGTTTCTTCTCTGTTGTTTTGGGGTTTTACAGAGATGGTAGAGCCAATCTCTCTCTTCGAATCCTCTGTTATTTGTTCTTCAGCGCCATTGTTGGGTAAGTAATTTCAACCTTCAATTCTTAATTATCTGTTTTGTATTTTCAGTTTCTTCATCGATTAATTTGTTGTTCTTGTTTCTAATTCAGGGCTTCATTAACTCAATATTGCTTTCTTTTGGGAATTCAACACACTTCTGCCACTTTCGCTTGTGCATTTGTTAACATAGTCCCTGTTGCTACTTTTCTACTTGCTCTTCCATTTGGGTAAGTTTAAAATCTTTCCCTTTCTTACCGAAATGTCACTTCTTTAGTTTTCGGATCTCGAGAGTGCTCGGAATAGTTTTCAAGTCTGTTTGAAATGAGTTTTCAACTTTTCTAAAAAGATAATAATAGTTGTTATTATTGTAAAGTCATTTCAAACAGAGCTTTCCAGTGTTTGACCTAGAACTGTTGAAATTTTTGCTTCTTCCATGAGTTTGTTAAAATTTGAACTCGTTTGACGAACTCAAGGATTTCGACAGTACTTCAAACTCGCTTTTCTCACTTTTTGTATAGCAGCTTTTTGAAGTTGGACCTATCATACATTTCTTTTCTTTATTTCATGCTTCTCATACTCCTTTACTTAACTCCTAAGCTTAAATGTGAAGCTTCCATCTCAAATACCTAACTTTCTAGTTATATTTGTTTTTTCAAATGTTAAGAATTCAATTGGTCAAAGATGATCTATGATTAAGTGAGTGTTAACAAAATTTCTTTTAAACAGGTTAGAGTCGGTGAAGTTGAAAAGCAGCGGTGGGAAAGCGAAGGTGATCGGGACGGTGGTGTGCATTTCCGGTGCAGTGCTATTGACGACATACAAAGGCCCAACTTTGGCAAATGCTTCACACGTTACAGCACACGTGGGTAATGTAAAGCTAAAGAAGACAGCGGAGAGTTGGACGGTAGGGTGCATTGCTCTTGTGGCTGGAACTCTGCTGTGGTCGTCGTGGTTTTTGTTGCAATCAAACATCGGAAAGAGATACCCATATCAATACTCGAGCACCGCCATCATGTCCGGCTTCGGGGCAGTCCAATCCGCCGTGTTGAGCCTCTCCACCGGCGCAAAGCTCTCTGCTTGGGCTCTTAATGGAAAGATTCAAATACTCACTGTTTTGTACACCGTAAGTCTACTCCACAAAAATATTAAAGCTCTCAATTTTGCATGCATGCAAGCTAAGGTTGTTTGAATGTTTTGATCATCACATGAAAATAATTATTAAAAAAAAAAAAAAAACAAATTCTTTTGATTATATTAAATTAATTATAAGATTAGTTCCAAGTTATTTTAGGGATGCTTTTATCCACTAAAAATCTAGAGCACCAAAAAATATCTTTCTGATCACCCACTAGACTTTCCCACCTAAAGGAGAAATGATGAGGGATCACTTTACATTTCTTTTTTCCATAGAAAAAACACAAGGTGTCGAGTTCTTACTCACTTGTCTATAATAATTTAGTTTTGACGAAGACCTGTCTGCTACGAAAATAAGAAAATCAAAGAAACTTAGGAATAGAAACAATGTTGATAAATTCATGAACTGAAGGAGAGTTTAATTATAACTCTGTTGTGGATGTAGGGAATGATTGGATCAGGGATATGTTTTGTGGGAATGTCATGGTGCGTTAAGAAACGAGGGCCAGTGTTCACAGCAGCATTTAGCCCGTTGGTTCAAATTATGGCAGCCATGTTTGATATCCCCATCTTGCACGAGCCACTCTTTCTCGGAAGGTATAGTACACAACATTAACGACATATTTGGAAGTGTTTTTGAGTAATTTCTAGACACGATAAAAGCAATTTTCATCATTTCAAAGTTACTTACCTTGGTTAAATGAAAACAGCTTGTTGGGGTCCATTGTTGTGATAATTGGACTATACATTTTACTCTGGGGAAAGAACAAAGAGATGGAAAGCTGTGCTTCAAAAGTGGTGGTGGAAGAGGAAATTACTTCAACGATTACTCCTCAAGACCAAATGATGAAGGATTTACAAGAACAACCATAGAAAATTAGACTTAATTAAGTAGATGAAATCTCAAATTAAAGACCTTTTTTTTTTTTTTTTTTTCTTTTTCTTTTTCTTTTTTAACAATGTTATTATTCAAGAGAGGGGTAAAATCAATAGAAGGGAAGAAAAAAGAGATTTACTTTAATCTCGGTTAAGCTTCTATTGTTAATTGAAACCAAACTATTGGTGGAGGTAAGTGTATAACATTATAAATATTTGATGAGTTTAAATAGTCTTTTTTTTTTTAAAAAAAAAGAAATTTTGTTCATGTTTGAATGCTTTTATAATATGTTATGGAGAGAGTTTGGATTTTTTTTTTTACCTTTCGAAAAATTTAAAAAAAAGAAAAAAAAAGAAGTGAAGAGACTTAAGAGAGAGGATTGGATTTTGTGAGTTGAAATTAATTGACCATTTGTCCCATCACAAGATATTATATAATTTGATACCCAAAGAAAGAAAAAAAATTCAAAGCTCTTATTTTCATGAGTCAATTTCTGATTTGAATTCTTTTCCCTTTTGGGTCATATTCATTCAAAATAAAATAACAAAATGGGTCTTTTAGACATTATATTATTCTAATAAATAACAATAATTTGAAAATAAGTGGAAGAGAAAGAATAAGAATTTCAAACCCAATGAATGTAATAATTTTTTGTATATAAAAAAAGAATATTTGATAGGGAATAATTCAAGAAGAAAGTTAACGTTTGTCTTGGTTTATTAATATAAAAAAAAAAAAAAATCAAATTTTTAAAAAGGGATGATCTTGGTTGAGGGTGTCTTTCGATGTGGGAGTGAGATTTGGCGCCTCAGTTGCTAAAGCAATATCCTTGTGTTTGTTGAAAGCCTACAAAATAACGTGGAGTCATATACTCTTCTCTTAAATTACGTAATTCCAAAACCCATTTTTCTTTGCCTTTTCAATTCTCACCTAAAAAAAGGAAAAAGGGGTTGAGAATTTCCCTATCCTTTTTTCTTATTTCACCTCTATTTGTACTGCTTCAACTGTTGAATCTTTAATCCTTCAAGTCTAAGTCTCCCAGGTACGAACCCTTTTGATTTTATTCACTTTTGTTCCTGATTTTTGCTACTATTGCTCTGCTGACCTCGTTTTCTATGTGTAATGCAACTCTTGTTTGGTTGGAAGGAATTCTGGTTTAATTTTGTTGATGGGTTTTGATTTCTTGAATTGGGTATTGTAGATTGAGCCTCGTTTGTGGTTTTGTAGTTCAATTGTGACATGTAACGCAATATTCTCAATGTATTTTGGGTATTTTGTGTATTTTGTGTCTTAGTCGTTTGTTTGGGACTGAAAATAAATTTGTTAGGTGGAAATCATGCTTTCAATTGGTTGGTGGGTTTGTTTCGCTTTATTGGTGATGTGGGATGAACACTGAGTTGCAGATATTTTCTATTCAATTTAGGATGTGAGAGAAAATTGAGCAAAAGGGATGAATAGATGATGCTCAGAAATGTTAGTCAAAAACTTTTGTTGTTCTATTGATTCAAGTTTGTGGAGTTCAAAATTGAAATGAAGCTTTCGATGGATTGCCATTCAAATGATGTAAAGGCCAACGCCGGCAGGAATCAGAGCAATGAAGGCGACCTTGAGAAGCAGAGAGTTGCTCAGCCATCATCATCATTAGAGCTCTCTACCAGAGATGGTGATGATAATACACCATTAACCATTGTTGTTTCTACAGGGGAGTCTAAACCAACCTCTGAGGTTCCTGGTCCTGGGACTCTTTGCTCTCAAGAAGAAGGGTCATTGGCTTGTGCAGTTTCCCCAAAAAAGGAGTTCTCATCTACTGCTTCTAGTTCTGATGAGCAGTGCAGGTACGTTTGAGTTGCTTCTCTTCCATTTAAAATGCATTTTCGATTGTTCTGTTCATTTCTGCTGCTACATTTTGGCAGCACCTTTTTTAGTTAGTTCCTCCTTCCTCATACTTCGGTTATTTATGTTGTTTGTTCATTGTTTGTCATCCAAAAAACATTAGATAAACTCCTAAGTTTGCTTTTTGAAAATCGATACTTTATGTGGTTTGTTAAACCACCACTAAATTGATAAGGTTAAGCCATGAATCAAATGTGTGATCTATTTATGTAGATTAGGGGAGGAAATGACTTTGTTGGTGAGGAGAGTTTGACTGAATTCTACAAGCTTAAGTTGATGGAAGATATTTAATTTGTCTGTCACGGTAAGATTAGAGCCGCAAACATGAGTATACTTCAATGGTTAAGATATTTTCCTTGAGGTCGGAGGTTCAAGTCTTTGACACACATTTGTTGCACTAAAGACTAAAGAGAAAAAGATTAAATCCCTATTCTTCTACATTGTAGATAACACTTTTTCAAATATTGTCGTCTTTCCATGTAATCTGCATTGTTGTGATGTCCACAATTACTATTGGCTTCAATTATCTGGTTAATGTGTTGTAAAATGTAAAGGAAGTCGAGGCCATTAAGCCTGAGTACTATTATTCAGAATATGTCAGCAAGAGAAGGAGGAAGTCTTGATAGAACTTGGATGTCATTGTCGAGGCGGTCTCGCAAAAGCTCATCGGACTTGCATAGATACTTGGTTTCGTACTAAAGGATCAAACAGATGTGAGATATGCCAGTAAGTTGCTTTTTTAGAGAATGCCATATATTAAATTAAAACAATCATATGGCCTGTCAAGGGCTTTTGAAATGCAATTTGCTAAACTTGTCAGGGTTGTAGCGGCAAATGTATCACCTCCACAGTCACATCATGGTGTAGGTACTCTGTAGCTCTTGATGCAATGATTATTTATGAACTTATAAAATGAATCGCCTCAATGAACATTCAATGAATTTTTTCGTCCTTTCTACAGTGTTAGTGTTATTAGTTGATGATCAGTATCATGCTTTTGTTTTGCTTTTGGTAATTACTACAATTCCTTGCTTTCTTTTCCCACCTTAGGAAAAATGTTATCATGACATTTCATCTGTAATCTTTGCTTCTGAGTGTTCCTTTTATTTTGAAGGGCTTTACAAAGTACTGAAGTAGCATAGTGGATATTTCTAAATAATGTGTTGTTTACCAGATTTGAAATGAAATTCAATAAGAATTATAGGAAAGGACAACTACGGCCTTAATTGAACAATATTTATTCCGTAGGTTGTACGACTGTTTCCTTTAAGTTCTAATACTTATAGTTGCAATGACCATTGGTTCATCCTTCACAATTCTTCCTCTTCTTGGTGAATTAGAAATGTTAAGAAAGAGGAAAGTGCAAAGTGGCAAAGATTCACTCGCCCACTAAACCACATCGAACAAAACCAAACTCATAGACTAAATACATGGACGTGAAAATTATGCTTCTGTTTTCTTTGTATAGTTTCTACTTTTCAAACTATTGATTTATGAGAAATACAGTTTAGAACCTTATAATTTAGCATTGAACTTATGATTCATGGATGTCGTATCGGAATAACCTGAACTATGATTATTCCGTATTTGACATGCACAGACCAACTACTGGATTTGGAGGATTGATCCAACCTATAGAACTCAAGATCCCCAAAGGGTAGCAAGAATTGATTTTGACTTTTCCAATGATAAGCTTGTTTCATTTGTTGTTAAGAAAACATGAAACATTGTTCATAATTGTTTATGCAGCAGTACTGCTTCAGTCCACTTTGGTTGGCTTTTGCCATTCTCATAGGAGGTCTCCTACTAGATATTCTTATATCAATCACCCTCGGTGTTTCCGCATTGCCTGTAAATATCATCATCGGTATGTTTTTGTCATTCGATACCGAGCTATACTTCTGGTTTCTTGTTGAGATATTTATGGTTAGTGAAACTTTGAAGAACAGGAGTTATTGTGGTGCTTGGACTTGGAACTGTGTTTCGACTTGCCTTGGAGTTCTTTCAGGAGTGGAATTCAGCAAGAGTATCACAAAGGGTGGAATCAAATGTCACTATTGGGTACTTTCCAGCTATATAGTCTTCGAATGTTTGCTTATAAAAGAAGAGAAAGGAAACGTTATATAAATAAAGTGAAAATATGTCTTATTCTTGTTTTTTTCTTCCTACATGTATTGGCCTCTTGATCAAACATATTAGTTAAACTTACTGTGTAAATTTGACAGTAAATCAGTAAATATGTTTAGTGAAATTGCAAGTGATGAGCAATAAACAAATACGTATAAACATCATGTATGTGGCAAAATAAGTTTAAACTTAGAAATTGACATGATATTCCTTCTTTTGGTGTCTGAAGTTTAATCCTCCATTACACAGTTGTATCGAAAGAAAATGCTAAAGTATTTGAACTAAAAAGAAACTTTTTAAAAAACTATTATACCAAGAGATCATATGTTGAAGGTTGCAAATTTTCAAATGAAGGAAAAACCATGGAGCACAAATGACAGCTAGGTTGGACACATCATATTGGGCCTAGAATAGTCCATTTTCTTGCTAGTAGGTTCACCTTCAATTATCAATCTTGTGTTTATCCACAAATACAAGCATGTTCCTCTCCCAAGTTTAGTATATACAACGTGTTGGAAAAGCTAGCCTAAGTCATTTGCTTTCTTGAATGTTTACACAATCAACCCCACATTCACATCTCATTAGAATCAAAGGATCGTATACTTTTCATTTTATGCAAAATCTCAATTTTCGTTAAACTTATTGTATCCGACGTTGCCTACTAAATAATAATTTGTCGTCCCACAAATGTTCGCCTATAAAAGCAAACGTGTGGTCCGAAAAGAAGATTAATAACCTTTAATTGTAGCAATAAGTTTAAGAATGCTAAAACTAGAAACCAAAATATCATACACAACATTATTTAGAAATTTGGTAACACAAACTTGGTTATAATATAATTAAACTCATGCTCACAAATAAAAAGGAAAAGAAAGGAACAATTAATTAAACTTTTCATTTTACACACTGTGCATGTATAACTTAGAAACAACAAGAGCTAATAAACCCTTCAACATTCCAAGATGTACAAAGCACATACATTTACTTGAGCCCCATTCTTTCCCCATCTCTCCATCCTCCTAGAGCTAGGGCTCACATTTTGATATCAAGCTGTATATATTTACATGACATGACAAGCGTTGACATTGTCATCATTGAACATGTTGCTCACTTTGTCATCACCGCGATGAGACATCGGAATCGTTCCATGCTTCTCGCCAACGTTATATCCATGTCTGTAATAGTTGTAACTCTCTTTGAACTCACGAGTTGTATCTTTGAAGTAATCGGTTGCTGATGTAAAGTACAACGGTGGCTCTGGGTATGGCCAAAACTCTGCCCTCTTTCCGGCCCTTCGAACCACCTTCAGTACTTTGTTTCGGTCAACATACCCAATCACCGTCACCTTCTCTAGCTCTAAGTCCACCTCGACCGAGTCAACACCTACTTGGAACAAAATAAACCCTAATAATGTTTTGTTTTTAAAACCCTAGAAAAAAGGGGGCTTTTTAAATATCTGTTCGTACCTCTAAGCTTGTAGATGGCATCTTTAACAACCCGTTCACAACCGGTGCAACACATCCTTACTTTAAGCTCAACAGTCTATAAAAGCAAATACAAATATCAGTAATTGATAGGAATATATAGGATATAGATTCTCTCATGATATTATTATTATTATACTTTTGTTCCTTTTGCTGATCTGATAAATAAAAAACTTTCACATAAGGGGTTAATGGAGAAGCCAAGGGAATTAAGAAAAAAAAGTCATGTTCTAGCAAATTGTTGTTACTTTTTCATGTCTACAAAATTCTCACATCCATTATCAATGAGCTTCACTGAAAACTCTTTTTTTCTTTTTTCATCTTTTGTTCTTTAAACATGTTGAACTATATTAATATAATTAAATTTACTATATTCTCTATTAACCTAAACTTTTGAATTGATGAGTGGTTTACTATGGTACCATAAACAGAAAGCTGTGCATTCAAACCCTGGTTCAAAACCCATGTCGAATTCAAACTTCAAAAATTTGAAATTGAGATATTTCAAAAGTTTAAAGAACACCCACATGAAAATTTGACACAAAAAGCCAAGAAACATGTAAAAGATAAAAAAAATCTCAAAACCCCATCAAATAAAAAGACAAACGTTTTCCTATTCTTTTCAGTTTTGAGGAACAAAAAGAAAGAAAGAAAGAAAGGAAAAAAAAAAAAAAAACTTTATCGATCTTTGTCCTAAAAAAGTGAAGATACATTTTCGTTAACAAGAAACTAAATCATAAATGGATAAAAAAGTACCCCGAACGTCTCAATTAGAACAACACATTCACAACACCCAAACGCATATAAGTACGTACACGAGAAACTACGATAAAACAATTACCTGCAAGGACAAAGGCTTTGGCTTTGGCATGTTATTGAAGAAGATATGATTGAAGCTTTTGTGATGATGATGATGATGATGAAGATCAAGATTATTATTATGATTATGGGAGTTTCCAAAACAACGTAGGAAATAAGAATAAATGATAGAACCCAAGGTAGTTCTATGAAGTACGGTAGCCATTTTTGAATACACAAAAGCTTGATATATATAACAAAAAGATTAAGAAAGGAGAGAGAAAGAGAAAAACTTAGAAAGAGAAAAACTTAGAACAGTGATCCCCAGCCTTTGAAGATATTCTTGTGTGTCAGAAGCATCCTCTCTTCACAGATTTCAATCTCTTCCTTAATGCTTAATCCAAAATCCCACTTTTTCCCTCAGCTTTAAAAGGAGCTTAATCAAATAGTTCATTGAATTAAAGTTTTTTTTTTCCCTTAATTCTTATATATTTATAATATTTGGTTTGGAGATGATGGAGGGTTTTGTAATAATTTATTTAATTAGTAAAAGCCTTGAGAAGAAGGGAATAAAAATGGAATAAATGAAGTGGGAAAAAGTTGTGTATATGCTTTAATTTTGATGAAGTTTTTGTTTTTGGTCAATTCATTTCAATGGGGTTTTCTTTTTAATGTTTAATTTTTATGTGGATTATTGAGTAAAGGGAAAAAGTGGAAACTTTTAATTTATGCAGTAAAAGGAGATTTGATCAACTTTGATTCTGAGAGAGTACTAAATTAAGAAAAATAAAATAAAATAAAAACTTTCTTTTGCCACAATCGTATTAAATTTACATTGAAATGTCAATATTTGTATCGATCTCTCCTCGACATTACATAAAAAGTGAAGATAGAAAATAATAAAGAATATAATGTTTATTTACGGATTCAAACGTCCATATTTTTATAAAATGAAAATAACTTCGACGTTGTGATTGTCGAAACATCGATATCAATATTTTAAACCTCGTAACAATCCACATATATTCCAAATATCTTATTTTCTATGGTTCTACTTTTATGACAATAATTTAAATTTAGAACACAGCCCACTATAGAATCAATTGATATCTGTTTTTCTTTAGTGTTTGTTTGTTTTTCTTTTTTTATTTCATCACTAAGGACTTTGGTTTCAAAGCAATATGGCCCACATTGGCATTTGTCAAATCTTATATCTCATAATACTAAAAATATAGAAAAAGAATATTAAGGAGAGAACATTTTTCTCAGTATTTGGTTCTGATCTCTTGTGTGTATGTTTCATCTGTAGAAGTGATTAATGGGAAAATATTACTAATACAGCTAGGCCCTCTTTTATTTTATTATTCTTATATATATACACACACACACTAATTAATATTCTAATTAAAAATCCTACTGTGTACACTTTTTTATTAATCTTAATTACCCAATAATATTGTGTCATAGTAGGTTTTCCTTGTCCAACTTTGATATTTAATTTGACTCACATGAAAAAGGTATATAACTGAAAAAAAAAAAATAGTAAAACCATCTAGGACTATTTTTTTTAAATAAGAAAAAAACCCAACATTTTAGAAAAGTAAATAAATAATAGTCAAGGACTGTGTTTGGTATAGATTCTAAATAGTTGATCGAAAAGTCTCGTACGTTAATAAGTAGGTCCTACCCATTTTTAGTCTATCAAACTATAGTTGTCAAATTCACTTTAATCTTTTCGATTAACAGTGTCAATACAATGAGTACATACAATCAACATAGATATGCAATTTTTTTTATTAAAAAAGCGGATAATAACAAAAACAACTATATGACTATAGTTTAGAGCTAACATAAGTATTAAATAGGTAGCACTCATTTGGTATATATATTTCTCTTCTTGGAAGTCTCAAGTTTAAAATCTTAACCATTGTTTTAAGTAAACTTAATTAGAAAACTTAAAATTTAAATTTGTGAATTTTTTTAAAGGAAATTATTATAATTAATAGAAAAATAAACTTGTGGTAAATATTAACCTATTTTCAAATTTTAGCAGTTTAGTTTAGCAAGGATAGATATATTTTGTAAATATTTTAATTAATATTTATGGTAGAAAATCAATCATATATTTTACTTGGAAAGTGCTTTTATGTTTTTAAAAAATGGATTCATTTGGGAAATATTTGTTGTGATGCCAAAAATATTATATTACTACGACCGAAAAATGCACACTCTTCTGTCTAGAAAAATAAAATGTTTAATTAAAGGAAAAGTCCAAAGCATTTCATGGTCTTTTGTAAAAAGCACTTACAAAAGGAGAGAGAGAGAGCCATGATTACTTATTTTGGAATCACTTTAAAATGCAAGACCACAAAATCACATATTAGTCCAAAATAATTAGCATTATTATCCACTCCACTTCAATTATTTCCACAATTCCCGGTGCAACTTTTTCCAAAGCTACGGCTCCTAATCAAAATATATTATACACACAAAATTTTATCTACGCTAAATTGGTGTATTCCTATGCATTTAATTAACCACAAGAGATATCATTCTTATATCATGCATCCAATTTCTCTTTGATTATCAACTACAATATAGCACAACCTAGTTTAAACGTATGCTTTCGCATTAAGAAATTTTATATATGTTTGAATGTTTCTCAACCCTACATGTTTTGTTTTAGTATTAAAAAGAAAAAGATCCTCTCAATTTGATGTATGCTTTAAATATATATATGTATGATTCTTTATTCAAGCGTCGGTCGAGTGCGTAAACATAAACTATATATTAATGTTGTATTTAGTCTAGTCTAGTTTAGACACATCATTAAAGGGGTTGTATAACCTAATGTTTTCAATCAACTTTTGAAAATAGCATCAACTAACACACAATTTTTTAAAAGAGAAATACATAAGTGATATATATATATATATATATATTATTTAATTTGAAAGGAATTTTAAAATGTAAAAGAAGAAGAAGAAGAAGAAGAAGAAGAAGAAATTTTTTTGGTGGGTTTATGGAATTTCCAAATGCATGGGGCACACTGCGCATTTAGGAAAGGGGCACACAGCACATGTTCTCCATATTACACAAAGTCATATAATAATTTTCATATTCTTCTTATCCACTTTTATTATTATGTCTGTTTCTCAGTAATATTATTATTGTCATTCTGCAATCAGACTTGAGACACTAACAACTTCAATCCATATCTCTTTGTGTGTTTATGACAAGAGAAAGGGGAGAATAGAATCAATAATCAGTGCTTCTTACTTTTCATTCATGTGTCTATATGACAAAACATATCATGTTGAAAGAATCGGTACTAAGTTTGTAGGGGTAATATTCGTTGTTAGAAATATAGTATAAGATAAATAAAAATGACGTTGTTTAAGTTGCAAAGAAGTTAAAAGAATAGGTAGAGCTTAGGATATTTTATATCATTGTTGGACGATCAAGAATTGAATCATAGATATCATAAAACAAAAGAGAGAGAGAGAGCTGAATTAAATTTAAAAAAAATATATTTTAAATAACAAATTTGCTATAGTTATTCATAGGAGAATATCAGGATATATCACGATCTATTGTTATGATATTTTGCTATTTATAAATATTTTTTGTTTATTTTACTATATTTAAAAATAACTATATAATTTAATCGAAAAAAAAAAATCAAAGACGTAACCAAAATGACACTGACTCTACATAAGTCCAAAAACTTCATAAAGAAAATTAAATCGTTAATATAATGTTTGATATGCAGACTAAACGATCATTGGTTCAATTATTATATAAACTGAATGAAGATTGTCAAAATGTGCATAGCTCAACGATAATTAACATGTATTTTGTCTAACATATTACATCTCAATTTTGAGACTTTTCAAGATAATAAAATACTTTTAATTTTAAGCATATATTTAAAAGCGATGGGACGAAAATGAAATTACAAACACATGATAAAAATTTGTTATTAAAAATTGAGTGCAAAACGCTCGATTCAACATTACTCATGGACTCTAGTTAATTAGATTATTGCATGTGGTGCACAAAGAAAACAACCCAACGAAACCATTGCCTATACAAAAAAGAATATAATGTCATTTCATGGTACAACAACATATCATTTTTAGTCCTAACTTTTTGTATTCTTGTTTTCTCTTCCTTCACTTATTGAGTATCATATCTCAATTTTATATATCCCATGACTCGAGAGCATATGTACTTATTAGAATAATATTATATATCAAGAAGTTGGGTTTAATTATAATATACATTTTAAATATAAAGTATGTTATTGGCATTTTAATTAATCCTTGCAGAACAATAACTATACACCATCTGATAATTGAAAAGAAATTAAATACATATATAGATGATAAGATTGATCTATACATATGTGGGAGGGAGAGAATTGACATGGTGATTATTTGAAATATTTAAAATTTTAATTTTAATTTTAAGTTTGCTTCTTTTCTTCTTTCTTCTTATTTTTCTTTTTCTTTTCCCTTCTTCTCAACCGATCTTTTATAATTTATTAAAAAAAAAAAAAAGATAGAAAAAAAGAAGAGGGGAGGTCCTCATGAAGAAGGTATATGGGGAAGAGGAGAGAGTAGAGAAAGGAAGATGATAGGAAAACGACGACAAAATAATTAATACAAATAAATACAATACACCATAAAATTATTATAAATAATACACATAAATACACCATAGAAATTTGATAGTAAATTTAATTGTCAGTTTACTCAGAAATTAAAAAAATTGGATTCCATTTTATAGTTTTCATACTAAAAAAGAACGAACTTGGCTGTGTCCTAAAGAGTATTTATTTAAGATTTTAATCGAAACTGAAAATTTAAAATTTGTTAGAAAAAGGTATCTGATTCTATTAGGACATATTGGTACAAACAAATAAAATTTAATGGACAACAAAACAATAAAAATATTCGGTTCTTCATTTTTGGCAAAAGAAATTTTGTCATTTTATTTCCACTTCATTTTGAATTACTTCTTTTTTCTAAACTATAATTAAAATTGGATCTCTTTCTTTCTTTTCTCTTTTCATGATAAATTGAAAATTAATCTAAACGGTTCAAACCGCTAATTTTCAATAAACTCGAATTGGTTCGGTTTGATTTTTGTTTTAGGGTATTGGGGATTTTGGTTAGCCCAACGACCATTGGGCCGAAGGACATTTGTTTACCACCCTAACAACACATTAAAGCATGATATCAACAATTCAACACAATGGAAATTATTGCTAATCATTCAAGAAGTTGCTGGAAGATTTTGGAATTGTATTGAAACGAAACAAAACCAAACCAAACCAACATAAATTAATATTCATATTTATCAATTCTATCCCTTTAAAAAAATTGAAGAATAAAATCCGCCGATGAAATGTCCTGAGTCACCGATCCAAAACAGAGGAAAACAGAGATCCAAAATCTCAAACAACAATACAATTCCCATAAAACGAACAATCCAGATCGTTCCATAAACAAAAGATCAAACCGAAAGTAGAACAACAACAACAAAAACAAAAAGAAAAAAATTTATCATACAAATTACAAAAATGGGGGCTAATTAATTAAGCCGATAGAGCGGTTGGGCGATCGGCGAAAGGGAGATTATGAAGGATGAGAAATCGAACACGGCGGGGAAATGGGGCGGAGTAAAAGAGCTGCCGCAGCACGTCCGAGAGCACCACCGTGTATTCCTCAAGAATCTCTGCCAGTACCGATACGAGCATCATCTCCGACGTCAAGGGAAAAAGCAATTGAAACGATGAAGGTTCTTTCTCCTTTTTTTTTTCTTTTCGCGTCTTGATTTCTTTATGCGTTCTTTGTAGAATGATTGATTTGATGGAGCTTTGGAGTAGTGAGGATTGAGGATTGAGGATTGAGGATATGATTTTCTTTTGTTTTATTTTTGGGTAATTTATAAGAATATTTATAGACGACAAAAACAGCGGCTGGTTTTAGATATCATCCGGTAACTATTCACCCATTTCAAAAATGGTACTTATTAATATTTATTTGTAATCACCACTTTGGATATCCAAACATTACAATAAAATAAATAAATCAATAAATATAGAGATAAATAATCCAAATTGGCAATGAGAAATTTCACAAAATCTACTAAATATTAAGTCATTATTTATTGACTATTTGGTTTTCATTACTATTTTACCAAACATTTTATAAAACTAAAAAAAAAAATTGCTTTAAATTCGAAGTACTAAACATGTTAAGAAATAGCCATAATCCAAAGAAAATTAATTATTAGTTATTACCAAACAACCTTAAAATATTAAATTTAAATTAAAAAAAAAATCTCTCTCTCTCTCTCTTTTTTTTTTTTTTACCTGAATTCTTTTAATTTAGATTTTATGTTGTTAATAAAATATATGAAAACCAACTTATAATAATACAAATAGAGTTGAGTTGACCAGATCTTGAAGTTATTAAATTAAACACCTAAAAAGAATAAATAAATAAGTTATAATAAGAGGAAGAATTAATGGGGAAGGCCAATCCCGAATGCCGCCGTGGCAACATAGTGAGGAAAAGGGTAAACAATTCAGTGTGCGGTGTCATGTGCCACGTGGGCGACCATAGTTTCTTCAGATCGCCTGCGCGTGTGTTCTAGATTCTTCTTCTTCTTCTTCTTCTTCTTCTTCTTCTTCTTTAATTTTCTCCTTTAATTTTTACTTTATTTTGGCTTTATTGTAATTATTTATTTCCTTAAAAGAAAATATTACAATTGGCAGTCCAAAATTCAAATTAAAAAAGAAAAGAAGATAGAGAGATGTGGAAATTTCACATCCTTATCTACTAAACCTTCCTAATCTATCTATTTTATTTAGATAACATCACATGTTTAGTTTTTGTTTACAATACTACTGTTTTTGGACATTGATTTGTGAGGATGAGAAGTTATTTTAAACGAATTTCTTTTTAAAAAGGTTGGACAAAATATTAATCAATGAAATAGAAAGAGATATTTTTTAATTACATGTAGTGAATATTTCGATTTATTTTATTATATCTAAAATTGAGATATTTTACCTTTTTTTTTATTGAATATAATTTATTATATTTGTTGAATTATATTAAAATTGGGATATAGTTAGTTTCTATCTTTAAAATTTTAATTATATCAATCTTTGTGTTTCTTCAATGTTTTAATTTAATTTATTGAAGTTTGTCTCATATATAATTTGACCATGCTTCATGCACATTTCTTTAATCCATATGATTATTGGTGAAAAATTGGTGTGAAATAACATTTGACTAAGATTAAAACTTTTTTCTCCCTTTTGCCTAACTCTAGTGTATAAGACACTTATAATCATTTTGAAAGTTGGTAGTTTGAAACTAATTAGTGTTTAAGTCATTTTATGATCATTATGAAAGATAATGGCTATAAGCTCAAATCATGATCACTATCAAATTGAACTTTGAAATGTGAACCTTTTTTTTTTTTTAACTTATAACTTATATAAATAACATGCTTTCTACATCTTCTTTTTAAATAATTAATTTCAAAACCCCTTTTCTTCCCTTTAATTCAAGTTCTTACACCTTTGGGGAAAAAAGTTTATACAATGTAACCATATTTACACCATGATAATCACATTAATGACTTTAATATAAAGTTGGATCCACGAAGGTGGTTTAAAGCTTATCGTCGAAGATTGTCATGCATGAGAGGTAGTTGTTAGACCCTAGAGTTGGTTATGAAAAGATGTTCATCACAGGGATCTTCACAAGCGATTGTAATCGTAGATGGTTGTCGGTGCCTTAGAGTTGGTTGAATGAAGGTAGTTGTTGAAGTTAGTCACTAGGGTTTGTAATCGGAGGAGTGTGGTCGCTAAAGTCCAAAATTATCATTGAAGTTAGCTGTGTAAGAATTGTGATCATTTCAGTTTATTGTCGAACCTCTCATCGGAAGTAGTTGTTGGAGCCCTAATTGTTGTTTCCAGTTGGCTTCTAAAGCTTAACAGTAGTAATCGTTGATAATGACCAATGAATTAAGCCATGGGTAAACATTAGAAGAAGTGAGAGTAGAAAACATGATTAACTTTTTCAGTACTAGTTTCATCCATTTTCATCCAACTTTATCAAACTTATTTTTACTACATCTTTAATATTTTGGGTTCTTTCAAATTTCTATAGAAAACTGGATCAAAATATGGATTGTCACATTTTCTTCCCTCATAATTTTATCCACAAAGAAAAAGGCAAAACAAAGTTATCCAAAAATTTTTAAACTAGATCATTAATGAAAAAAATATAGATAAATTATTTTAAATCGCAAAATTATTGAATTTTTTTTAATATAATAAAAAGAAAAAAAAAACAATAAGACATTAAAATAAGTTGATGACATTTTTTTAGAAAAAGTAAACATATGATATGAAGTTGATCTAAGTTTGGTTCTAAAATCATAGTAGAATGATCCAAAGCCAAAGCCCACCATGAGCCTCAATATTAGAGAGGTTGGTTTCCCCAATCTTAAGCCCATATAGTTTCATTCGATTTGAGCATTTTTCTCTCTTGGTTAGGGTTAGTTCTCTTTACTGTTAATTACTAAAATTATGACCTTTCAATTTGGCCACAATAAGTGATTGATTTTAATTTATAGGATTTTTTTGGAAGATAATTATCAGCATCTCTTATTATAGAAACAATCAAAACAAACCTATAGTTATTTATATGAAATTATTTAATAAATAAAATAATTGAGTTACAAATTTAGGCCACTAACCTTCTTCACCTTTTTAGCTATTTGATTTCTTAACGTTAAACAAAAAAGATATAATATGTCAACAACTTCATTTCATTTCGTCTCCGATAGCTCCTTCCACTTAAGAAAATGTAAGATAGTTACTATAAAAGTTTTTAACTTATTGTGTCTTATAAATACGCTTTGAAAAATTTATATATATATGAAACAAAAGAAAAAATCAACTTTATATTTATCAGATGTTATTATAAAACATTAAATAGTAACTCTATCACGCATGCCATAAAATACTATACCACATGATGATGTTTTTTTTTGACAACATGACTCGAAAACGATGTCATGAACAAATTTTAGTTTGTTTAGTGATTTGTTGGTTTATGAATTTGTTATGTTTTTGTCTTTTCTATAACGTACTTTTTAGTGAATATTTTGAATAACTCAACTTCGATATTGAGCATTACTGATGTATACATAATTATGGAAAATTTTTATGTTACTAACTCTACACCAAAACTTAATATATAAATGAGAAAATAGGGTTAAAAAGAGTTGGTTTGATAAGATGGTGGGATCCTCAATAGAGTGAAAACCATAACAATCCAACCCCGTGACTGAGTGTCACATCTTCCATCGCTGTACCACAATTCTCAAGCTCTCCAAATTCAAACAAAATCAAATAAAGAATTCATTTCACTCTCACCCTTTGCTTTCTTCAAGATGATGATAACAACGATAACAATATGAATATTATTTCAATTTTCAAGCTGAGCATTGGCTTGGGGAATTGGAATGTAATTAATATATTATTACTAAGATATAGTCTTCATTTAACATTCACCTCTCCCCCTCTTGCAAATGTCAACAAGGGTTGTTCTTCCTTTTTCTTCACTCTCAAACTTTCTTAAATTCATTCTTAGAATGCAGTGATGCATTGTTATGGTGGTGCTTCACTCTTATAGATGTAAAATGATTATGTATGATGATATGAGAGGAAGGAAAACATCGACAACAATTGCCAAAAATGGAGGTGACGGCAAAGAAAAATTAATTGGTTGAAAAGGAAGAATTAGATTAAAAGAAAGAGAGGTAGGCCAGCCATAAATCACAAGTTCAATTACATACACCATTACCAACAAAATATTAAGTACATTTATGGGGAACTTTTTAAATTTACAAAAATTATAATAAAATTTTGTATCTTTAATCTTACCATCCAAATGAACACTAATTTATCATTCATATTGGTCAGATTTTTATAAATAGTTTGACATACATATGAATTAAATTCTAAATTAAAAAAAAATATATGGACTAATTTTTAGGATTATCGAAACTATAGAAATAATAAATTTGAAATTTAATATATCTTATAATAATTAAGTAAAAAATTGAACTGAGTTTATATTTTTATTATCTTTATTTAATATAATTTTATATTTTAAAATTTGAAATTCAAATTTGGTATAGAATGAAAACATAAAAAATATTGCTTTTAAAATTTGTTGTTAGGATCACATAGTTTGAAAACGATTTAAAAAATTAGAATTAAAATTGTTTGATGAACACATTTTCTGAATTAAATAAATTTGAAAACATAAACAGAATTTGGATTGAACCAAACAAATGTGTCACACCATAATCATTTCATATCGATCAAGTAACAGTCAAATGAATTGAGGAATCATTTCAAACTTTTAACCTCTAGGATTTGTAAAAATGTCTGTTTTGATCATTTTGTTCATATCTCAAAAAGAATCTTTTCCCCACAACCCCACCATTTCTCTGTCACTTTCCTTTGTGTTCTTACAACACACTAACAAGCTTCACAATTTCATCGATGGCGAAAATAATAATGGGTCACCATTTTTCCTCCATCTTCTTCCTCACATTCCTTCATCTCCTCCATTTCTCTTCTCCGAAACTACTCGAGGTCTCAACCCCACCGCCATTGCCAATCCTCCCACTCCCTTCATTCTCCCAGTTGAAATGGCAACAGAGAGAAGTAATCATGTTCCTTCACTTCGGTCCCAACACTTTCACCGACTCCGAATGGGGCACCGGCGCCGAGTCCCCCGCCATCTTCAACCCCACTGCTCTCGACGCCACCCAGTGGGCTGCCACCGCCGCCGCTGCTGGAATTTCTCTTATGATTCTCACTGCTAAGCACCATGATGGCTTCTGCCTCTGGCCTTCTAAATACACTACACACTCTGTTTCCCGCAGCCCTTGGAAGAATGGCCAAGGCGACGTCGTTGAGGAGTTTGTTACCGCCGCTACCGCCCAAAGGATCGACGTGGGACTGTATTTGTCGCCGTGGGATCGACATGATCGGAGATATAGCCATGATTTGCCTTATAATGAGTACTACTTGGCTCAGTTACAAGAGCTTCTCAAAAAGTAAGACTAATCCACCATTTTAATTTTCTTCCAAACATATGCATTTCAACATTTTCATTAAACTCTATAAAAATTCAGTCCGAATCTTAGATCTACTTTTAAAATTTTTAAATAACTTTTAAAAGATATGAAATCAACATTTTGTCCATTTTCATAAAAACTAAGAATCTTTCTATATTTTTAAGAAATGTATTTGTGAAGGGAAACTACAGTGGGAAGAAAGAGAGTGTGACGTCCATATTTTTTGTAGTTCTACTCAATCTCTTTCGTCCAATGACTTGGTGCCACGTACCAAATTTGTTTGCCTAATTTTGAAGTTATTTTGTTTCTTGTGAATACAACAAACAATATTACTAGTTTTTAAATCTTGATTATAAGTTCGATTGTGATTCTCATTTCGTCTCTATTTTAATTCCTATAGTTTAATTCTAATTCTCTTCTTTTTTTTTTTTTTTTTTTCCCTTATACTGTATTTTAGTTTTGATTCTCAAATTGTCTTTATTTTGATCTATATATTTTAGTTCATCTTATTTCTATTTAATTCATATAATTACCACAAAGTAAAACCAACTTTTTCAAATTTTGGATTTAAGAAGAAGTTAGTGAATAAAAATTAAATAGTGATGTTTTCAAGTGTGTTTGGGTAGCAATTCAGACATTGAATTTTAGTTTTCACAATGGTTTAAATTATTTGTTTAACAAAGATTCATAAAACCGTAAAATTAGTTCTAGTTATTAAAGTTTATGAGTATAAACTATTAATTATATATTAATATATGAGCATGTTTTAGGTTAATTTTTTTTATATAATTATATTGGAGAATTATGGTATAAATGGTAAATTCAATCATTGTTTATTCATATTATTTTATATTACAATTTGATTTCGTGGATCCCATTTTAGATATGGAAATGTGAAGGAGATTTGGTTTGATGGAGCCAAAGGCCAAAATGCTCCAAACATGTCATATTATTTCTCAGATTGGTTTGCAATGGTTAAGGAGTTGCAAAGCTCCATCAACATATTTTCCGATGCTGGACCTGACGTTCGATGGGTCGGGAACGAGAAAGGTTTTGCAGGAACCTCGTGCTGGTCGACGATCAACCGAACTTCGCTCGCCATCGGAGCAGAAGGCATTACGCAGTATGTGTTTTTCCAATGCTTTATTTTCATATTTTCTACTCTCTCTTTCAATCCCTTTTGTCTTAAAAACTATAAAGTAGGTATATTGATATAAATCTGTACCTACCAACTAAGTTTTGGCAATACTATATCTTCATATTATCTCTTTTATTTTCTTTTAGAGTTGTTTCTTATAGGTTAAATAATATTTGTAATCTTTATATTCATGCAGGTATTTAAACAAAGGAGATCCAAAAGGAAGAGATTGGGTACCACCAGAATGTGATGTATCCATAAGAGAAGGTTGGTTTTGGCACAAAACACAGTCACCAAAAACCTTAAAACACCTCCTTAAAATCTACTACAACTCTGTTGGAAGAAACTGTGTTCTTCTCATAAACGTCCCTCCAAATTCCACAGGCTTAATCCCACAAAAAGATGCCCAAATTCTCAAACAATTCAAGAACACCATTGACAGAATCTTCACCACAAATTTAGCTCAAAATTGCTCTATAAAAGCAAGTTCCCAAAGGGGACAAGAGTTTGGGCCTCAAAATGTAATCGACGATGATCACTTATGGACTTATTGGGCCCCTAAGGAAGATGTTGATGACCATTGGATTGAGATCAGAAGTCAAGGGAATGAACGGTTGAGATTCAATGTGGTGAGGATTCAAGAGGCTATAGGGCTTGGTCAGAGGATCGGACGGCATGAGATTTATTTGGATGGGAAGAGGATTGTGGATGAGAGGGAGAGTAGGAGTATTGGGTATAAGAGATTGTATAGGATTAAGAGTGGTGTGGTTTGTGGGTATGCTTTGAAGGTTAGGTTTATTGAGTTTAAGGGTGTTCCTTTGATTTCTTCTTTGGGTCTTCATTTGGACCCTTTTTGGAACCCAACTCGGCTTTCATCAGTACCTACAAATTAAAGGATATGGGGGAGGGGGCTGGGGGTCCCTATTTGATTAATTAAAACACAAATTATTACATAGTTAAATAAAAAAAGGAGATATTGTTTTCCTTTTCTTTTGTATTTTTGTACAGTTTATGTCAGAGGAGAGGACTTAGTTTTCTTTTTTTGAATTCCTTCCCTCTTAGTATATGTTATCATTGTTTGATGATCATAAACTTGCATGACATATTGTTTGTGTTTAGTAAATTGGTGGAAGTTTTTTTCCCTTCAAATTATTGAGAAATTTTGTTGAAAGTTTTGAGTTCCTCACGGATGAT
The DNA here is from genome assembly GCF_025177605.1 of Cucumis melo. Classification (NCBI taxonomy): domain Eukaryota; kingdom Viridiplantae; phylum Streptophyta; class Magnoliopsida; order Cucurbitales; family Cucurbitaceae; genus Cucumis; species Cucumis melo. The sequence continues at coordinate 24,442,051 of NC_066865.1, forward strand.
GTTTGTGTCTCTTTGAATTTATATTAATTCACTAAATGCCATACACACAAGTTATTAATCATTAACCAATATCATATTATCCACGGTTGGAATGACATGAATCTATTATCCAACACTTCGAACGATTGATCAAGTACAAGAGAATCGCTCAATAGAATAATCCATTATTATTATTTTTGACATATTTAATTGTTTGCTTACAATTATAACACTCTTTCTGATAAACATATTTTTCTTTTTGCTCTAAATTTTGTAACTTATTCCTTGAACTATGTTTGAGTTGGCCAAAATGTAATGTCTTGTTTGATAATGGATACATCTTTTTAACTCCTCAATATCGTTGTTTGTTGGTCACATCAATCAAAATTCTTTATAGATTAAAGTACAATACCATTGGAACTTTCGTTAATTTAGCTATTTTTTTTTTATGTAATATTATTCACTAATGTCTTCTTGATCTTCGTTTGGGGCTTTCTCTCTGGCCCTACTTGATTTCAACTTTGTATTTGCTTCTTTTGTGATCTTTTGAGATTCCCTTGCTACTCAATTCATGATTTATAAAATTTGAGATTGAAATATACGATGATGGTACTACAAGTATACCAACTCAAGTTGATATTTTTCAATGCAACTACTAACCCACACTTCCTATGATATCTTTCTCTAATTTTTTTTAAGAGTAGGTTTACGTAGAAGTCGAACATATCTTGAAAAATATTAACCTTTAAATATATTTTATAAATGTAGTCATTTTCTTGACCTAACCAAATTCTATGTATTATAGTTTTTCATTTAATTGGCATTAGGGTTTATTCGGTAAAATCTTATTTGTAGTGTGAAATAACGTAAAGATAAGTAGTTAAGAATTTTCACGAGGTCTCATTTCAAAACCAAAGAAGAAAATGAGGGGAGTAATTCACCATTTCGTATTAAGATTTTTATGTCTCACCATCTTTCTAACATATGCATGAGACCTTTCAATCCTCATGCCTTTTGAAGATATGTAGTATCTATTTGATTCATCATTTTGAGACCAACAAACACTACTTTTAAGTATTAGGAAAGCCAACTTCGTGACATGACTGTTCAACTATTCTAACTTTAGAAGTCATTAGTCGTATCTGTTCTAGAGTATTACAATGCAAACAACCATTTAATTGAAAACTAATTATTAGTCAGTTAACTATTTTGAAATTGTATCTAAACTACGATATAAACTGCATATTACTCAAAAAAGAAAAATAAAACCAGAGTCACAAGCCTTCATCGAAATGCTCTCATGATCTCTCCCCAATAAAATTGGACAAAAAGAATGGAAATTAAAAGTTGTCTTGAAAGCCTCAAACAAACTACAGTGTATATATATATAAATTAAAGAAGCAAGTTTGTAAAAGCAAGATTTTGGAAGTCATTGAGAAGTACCAAAAATGAAGGGGAAGTTGAAGAGTTCATAACAAACCAGTGTTCTTCATTAGAAAAAAAGAACAAACAAACACAAAAAGAGAGATAGAAAAGAGTAATGAATTAAGATTGGAAATAGCATAGTGTCATTATAAAAGGGGTTTAAAAATTAGAAAGAAAAAAAAAATCAAAAGGGGTATGAATAAAACATAGACCATAGAATAATAATAATAAATGGTCCAAACCCTAGAAGTAAAATGGTCCATTTTCATCATTTTTGAAGAAGGGGGTGCCCCAACTTTGAAGGGACAGTGACCAAAAAGGAAAGGGGAGTTTTGGGATATATAACACACAAAAATTAAATTAACAGTACCAAAAGAAATATTTGATCGAGTTCTTCATCAAAGCATTAATTAATAACCCCTTTTTTTCAAATGGGTCAGAACAGAACTTTGCTGCTCCCAGCTTTAAACAAAACCAAGAAAATTTTTCAAATTTTTAATAAAAAAAGTTTCCATTGTTTGGAAAAATTAGGGTTTTTCCTTTTTTTTGGTGATGGATATGGGAGGAAGATGATAGGTCACTTTCATATGAAGCTTTATATATATATATATATAGATTTGCATTATATATATTGAATCATAATTATTGATTTATGGGATCGGCTGCCACGCTTTGCACTGTCATTGTTAAATGCACTGTCTCAAACATAAAAACCAAACCAAGCCCCCCCTTCTCCACTTCTTCCCTACCCTAGCTTTCCTATATACTTCCCTAGACCCCTACACCACCATTTTTTCTTTCTTTTCATACTTTGATTCTCTTTAGTTGGAGATGCCAACACAGTCTTGTACATGGTTGACTAAAGACAATAACATGATGATGTCGAAGTCTCAATTTTATGAAAATGTAGATGAAACTATCGCTAACATATCGATGTTAATGGTTCGTACATAAGGCATATTTTATGCTTTTTAATTAAGATGTTCAAACTTTTTGTGGTTGCTTATTTTTTACGATCTATGATGGAAATGTCTATTCACCTCCTCCCTTTGTTAATGTCAAATTCATATGTTAGAATGCCTTGAATAATCCAAGGGTCTTGCTTGTCATATGTTGGAATGTTTTGAAGTTGCTATTTGTGTAAGCTTCTAATGTTGTTTACGATTTTTAGCCTAGAGTTTAGAGGGATGTTATATGTAAATTAAAATTACCTTTTAATCCCATCGACATCTTTGTATATGTATTATAGGATATTTCTTTCTAATAATAAAATTGTTTGTTCAATCTTTATGTTGTTCTTTACTGTTCACATTTTTTTATTTTTTGCTTATCGATTCTGTCTTTGTCACAACACCATAAATTATCAATGGTGAAACAGTTTTGTTGTTTCATGGAGATTTTACAAATTGATGTACTAAATCCAAATTATTTTGTTAAATATGGTACAGATTTTAAATTGTATTGAATAGAATAGGAATGTTGACACCTAATGTTCTCTCTCCTTAAAGTTATGATTAAAAATTTTATTTATTCATTAGGTTTCAAAATACTAAGCTTTTACTTTGAAGTTTAATTTTTATTTATTCCCTAAGTTTTAAAATCAAAAACTAAAATGACATTTTTTTTCCATTTAGTAAAATTCTACGAATTAATAAGATATAAAAAAATAATATCATACCATCGTAGAAATAGAGACAACGAGTTGTCCAAACCTAGGGATCCAAAAGGGTTTTGTTTTGTTGGGTGTTTTTGTTTGTTGTTGATCTCTTCCCCTCTCTTAGATTTCTGCCATGAAGAAGTCGTACTCTATACAATAACAGAATCAAACTGATAAACAATATATATATGTGTGTGTGTATGACAAAATTCTTTTACCATTTCTCTCATCTCTTTCTTGTGTTTGGTGTGAAGGGAAAAAAAAGAGAGCTAAAAAGAGATGTAAATGTGAAGGAGTGGTCCATCCAAACCAATTGCCTTTCCCTTCAATTTCTTTATTACTGCTTACAAAACTCCAAACAAGAAAAAAGAAGATATTTTAAAACCCCAAGTTAAGATATGTCAGTGGTTTGTTATTGATTTATTGATTTGTGTGGCCATTAAATACCCTCCCCCTTTTTTCAGTACAATACATTGGATATTCCACACACATATACCTTATTTTTGTTGCTAACACAGCATACCTGCTATGCTACAATACATGTAGTTGATTTAGATTTGCTTTGATTTAAATACGTTCGATCTTTAGTTTTATTTGAACAATTCTAATATATGTGAAACTTAGTTATCGTGTGTTTTTAACAAGAAACCACTCGTTAGAAAGATCGTGTAGCTTCTACACCTGAATATCTTAATTAGGTTGACACATCTTTAACATTCTCAATCGTACCTTAAACCTCAAAAACATATGTAAATTCCATCATTGTGTGTGAAAATAACTTAGATCTTGGTTTTCAAAATTTATGTCCAGTTTCAATAAATGGGGTTTTCATCTAAAATAAGAAACTACTTGTTTTTTTATTAGAATTTGGTTTGATTTTTTGAGAAGTTCAGTTGTAAGTAGATAACAAAACAATAAATATAAAGGTGATAATGGAGCGTTTATAAGCTTAACTTTCAAAAACTAAAAAATAATTAGTAATTAAAAAAAAAGCTTTGAACTTTTGGCCTAAAATTTGAAAATTTAAAAGAAAAATTGTTTGTATCTTTCAAATGTTGATCAAGATTTAAAATGTCGGCGTCGATCTCAATTTTACAAAAACATTGTTAGATGTTTCAAACATCAAAAAGATTTCGATGTTATAGGATGTTATATGAACTTAGAAAAATAAAAACATTTAAATATATAATGTGCAATTTTTAAATAAGTCAAGATAATTATTATTTATATTTTCTAAAAAAAATTACAATTATTTATTTATGTTATATTCAAATGAGTTAATATTTCATAATTTATTCACGAGTTCTCTTTATGAATCCCTCCCTAAACATTGCATAAGGATACATGACACGTGTACAAATCCAAAAATGGTATAGAAAAATGAATTCTTTTTACAATATAATGAAAATGTCGATTCATTTTTCACATAAACATCAAACTTATAAAAGTATAAATATATCAATAGAAACATCCCCAACTAATCGATATTTAATACCCTAGTACCGATTAATTGTATGAGTTTCATTTCATGTATCTTCATTTGAGAAAGAGATCATGATGAAGAAGAAGAAGAAATAAAAGGGTTTGTGAATTATTTGGGGTACCCTCAGCTGAGTGGTGTATGCATTAAGTTAAACTAGTTGACATTAATTAATTTTGGCAATGTGAATGTGAATGAATATAGTATTGTTTGGTGGCTAAAGGAGCACGCCATATACACTTCCCCATCCACACATTATTCACAATAAATGTAAAGAGTATTTCAAACCATATAAACAAGTTTAGTCTTACCCATATACCATATTAAAGTTTATGAAAATATCCGTCTTGAGTTAAATCACAAGTTTAGTTTTTAAAATTTCAAAAAAAAAAGAAAATAATGTAGTTAGTATGAAGTACTCTATGTGTTTTACCTTTTACACTTTTAACCATGTGTCCAAATTCACGAACTTTCGATTTCATGTTTAATGAGCGTTCGATAAATATTCTAAATTTTTAAAATATAATTAGTATACTGAGATAGAACTGGTGTTAGGATGAGAACACAAAACTATCACTTTTTGTATCCAGTGGATTTCTAAATTTTATAAAGTGTTAATCAAACAACTCCCAACAAAAGCATATCTTTTAGAAGAAGAAATAGATATATCACCAACCAACTGATATTTAATACCCTAGTATTGATTAATTGTACAAGTTTAATTTCATGTATCTTTATTCGAGAAAGAGATTATCGACGAGGAAGAAGAAAGAAGAAATAAATATAATCTTCTGTGTGTTTACTGATTCCTCTTTTTCATTTGCCAATATAATTGAGATATTTTGATAGATCTTTTGAACATTCATCTTTCTAAAGAAAAAAAAATGATATACCGTTTGTGTCAATCTAGTTGAGATATATCTGAAATTTTTGTTCCTCCTATTTCTTGTAAAAGAAGTACAACAAAAGTATTGTAGGTGAATGTAACTCATACCAAAGAGGTATTAATGTGTAAATCAATTATACTATTATTATTGAGGAGAAGAAAAAAAACATAAACATACAGGTGAAAATTCAGCTACGAACGTTGAAAATGGAATAGATGCTTTTATACACTTCTTGGTCCCTCTGTACCTCTGATATCTTTTTGGAATAAAAACTCCAATGTACTTCTCGATTCTTTTACCCTTCATATTTCGTTAAAAAAATGGAATAGATCAATATCATAACTCATAGATCAATATCATAACTTAAAGCTAGTTAAGATATTTCGATGCATCTTCTAATATCTTTGTTAGAAAAATCTTTGAACTACATTATCTAATTTTTTGTGTGGCAATATGAATTTATGATCACATTTCTTCCATTTTAAAATACGTATATAACAAAATTATAGTTTCATAGAGTTTCAATGTAAATTTTTAATTTTTTTTAAAAAATGTATTTTTTGGAATTTAGATAAAAGGAGTTGAAGCGTTTTATGTATTTTTTTTTTAGTACAAAGTTAATGAAAAAGTGTAATATATTTAATATTTTACCAATTTGTTAATCGTATAAACTTTAATATCTTAGTATAATATTTTTAAAAAATTGTACGATCAATTGTATCTGCATAATTTGTTTTTAAATACTTAGATAATGTAATAAAAAATTTAATAATATGCTCCTAATTTTTTATATAAAAAAAAAGTATGTTTTTTAGAATTTAAATAAATAAGATTTAAACATTTTCCTCCATAAATTTGAGGGTATAATTTAATCTAATCTCTATTCTATTCTAAGTAAATAATAATAAGAATACATAGAGAACAACTTTTTTAAGTGTTTAAATTAGTGTTTTTTGTGTAAAAGAATATTTATAAACACATAGAAAATCAATTTAAATTAAAAAAAAAAAGTTATATTTTAAATGTATAAAAAACTTGAAAATTATCTCTTCTCAAATCGTTAATGATATAAAGCAATAAATTAGCCAATGAACTTAACATCCCTTTTAGTTTAAAAACTTAAAAATAATCATACGAAATTGATCATAGCTTTTTTTTTTTTTTTTCTTAAAGAATACAAAAACTCTACATAGGTAGTTTCAATTAATATATAATTGGTGATTAAAGAGTTTCGATGTTTTACTCTAATTTTATTCATGTTTATTTGGTATTTTATAAGGACAAAGTTATTACTCAACAATATAATGCTTTTGAAACCAATTAAAAAATGGGGTATTTTTAGTGTCTATCGATATCTATTATCGATAAGAATATGAAATTTTGCTATATTTTATAAATATTTTTAGCAGTTTTATCATTTACAATAATTCAACTCCAAAAATTAGTATAATTTACATATTTAAAAATATAAAAAAAATACTTTACATGACAATATTACTATTTACAAATATAGAAAAATATTACAATCTATTTACGATTGACTTGGATAAACTACTACATATATATCTGTCCTGATAAACATAAATAGTTGATAAAAATTTTAATATTTTACCATATTTATAGATATTTGGTTTATTTTTATATATTTAAAAACAACTCAAATATAAATTCTCAAATCTTTTTACAATCTAACCCAAAAAAAAAAAAACAATACACATACACTATATTCTCTCTTGATGAAAAAAAAAACCCTAACCCTAAAAAGAATAAAATAAAAAATAAAAAAAAGGACTATTTGTCCATTACCCATTATGCTCCACTATTATTTTTCCAAAAAAAAAACAAGCTCTTAAAAAGACCTAGGGCATCATTGTACCCAACTTGCACTACAACATGGGTTCTTTTCACATCACAAACTTCATATCTCTCTCATTATTATCACCTTTACCAACCCAAATTAACAATCATATTATTCCAAAATAATAATAATAATAATTAATATTAAAATCCCCTAACAAAGCCCCCCCCCCCCCCCCCCCCTATAAAAGATATACCAATGTGATTAAAAAGAAAAGAGACACATTTAATGTGTTGCACAAATATGACCAATCTATAAAAATGAAAAATAGTGGTGTTAGTTTCTCATTGCATATCAATTATTTGGTCACATGCTAAGTTTTCTTTTAAGTCCACAAAAGCTGCTAGGAAGGTTGGGTAATAAACTAAAGCAAGTTCTTCATTAATAAATAAAGAGAATAGGGTTTAATTTCACTGTCTTCCACTGCTCCATCTTTTTTTGTACTTGTGTGAAATTTGTGGGGTTTTTTTTCTTTATAAAAAAAATGATCTAATAATAATAATAATTAAAGCAAAAAAAGATGAACCAAATAATTTTGAAAGAGTATTGGGAAAGTGTGTGGGTTTTTGTTTTTGGGTTTCTTCGGTCTCTTTCAAAATAAGAGTTGGGGAAAAGCAATGATTTTGCCCTCAAAGCTGACAGAGATATGGTGTTTGGGACAGTTATTATAATTTCTTATCTTACCCTTTTTGGTACAAAAGTTTTTGGCTAAGGATATATAATCAATCAGATAAATATGGCATTTTCTTTTTTGTTGCCTCAGTAACCTTACTTTAAACCAAACTCAATGTTTTTGGTAATCTAGAGCTATTGATTTTGTGTTGTGTGTCATATGCACCCATCTTGCTTCTAGAGCTATCATATGTTTAAAAAGGCTATCTTTGTAAACAAAGTTAACAAAGTTGTATCCTAAATTTAGTCCACGACTTTTTAATTAGTTTGTGTGTATTTGATTTATAAACTTTAAAAGGTGTCTAATAAATTTTTCAATTTTCTATTTTGTGTTCTATATGAATACTCGCGTTCTCCTCGAGTCGAAGGCTTAATAAGTAGAATCTATACACATCTTTAAAAATGTCTAAAGCTATGGTTTGATATTTTTATCACTTTATTATATATATAATTTGGCAATAACTGTTAGAAAGGGTAATCTTCTTCTTGTTTTATTTTCTTTTCTTTTTATTTTCTACAATTATTATATAAATAAGGATAAAATCTCTATCTTAAAAGAAAGAAATGCATTTAAATTATTGGATGACTAAGATCATTTAATTTTGACAAAAAGATAACCCTTCTCTTCAATTTTTTTTTTGTTTTAACAATATACTCGAAAGATAGTAAGAATTAAGAGGTGCACCTGAATATATATTTCAATTCGGATGATGTAATCCTTCCTTCTTAAATGGATTGGGATTGAGGTTGTCTTATTACTACCATAACTCTAAGTTAGAAGCTTCCCTCTAGCCTCGCCATTGTCATCTTTTGCATATTAATTATGAAGCACTTTTGCTGTAAGATTAATTTATTTTGTGTCCTATACTTTTCTAATTGTTAAAAAGTGTTCAATAATGACATTGTTATATATATATATATATGTGCATATATAAATATATTATAAAATATAGTTTAGCAATGAATATTAAAGAAGAATAGTAATCTACTCATTCTTTTTTTTTAAATACAACAATTATAGACATGAAAATTAAGATTCAACCACCTAACATTAAGAGAGATAATGCATGTTAATTACTACAAAATTAAAGATTGGTTTAGCATAAAGGTTATTACTCATTCTTGAATTGATTGACGAACTTCCTTTTATTCTCAAGTTGGACTCTTTTCGATTCGCTAGTCATTATCAAGGAAATCTTCATATGTTTCTTTTTTCTTGCTTATTAATATGCCTAAAAATAGAAGCTAGTCCCACCTAGATAGGTCACGTCGAGAACTGTTTGTCAAAACTAATTAGAGATCAAGTTACCAAATGAAATACCTATCAAAGGTTGATTTTCATGTGTTGTTGTCATAATGCATCATCCCTCCATTAATTTCATATCTTTTTATGTACCACTTTATGTTCTCACTATTTGTTCCAAATCATGGAGAAATCAACATGTAATGAAAATGCCCCCCAAAACCTAAAAGGAAAAAGAAACTATATGCCATTTGATCACTAGAAAAGAACCGATCTTACTCTCCCTCTTTTTTTTTTTCCAAGAGAAAACATTTTGAAGTACAATTTCCTATAGAGAGAAAGTGAAAGATAACAAGTTTCAATGTAATGCTAAGAGGGAATTTTGTTGGCCGCAAAGTTAAATGAAGAATCAAATTCGATTATGAAAAGATATGTATAGATTAGATCGAATAATGTTTTTGATTGACGTGATGTTTATAATATATGGTTTTCTTTTTGGCTCTTAAAAACTAGTGAAGTTCCCTTATATATATATTTAATTTTTTACCACACAAGTAATTGTTCGTAAATGCTATGCTAGAGTGAAGTAAAATTATAACGAATTAATTGCATGAATTTAAACATAATCCAATCAAACTATTATTGCCTCGACAATAGCTAATTACAGTGTGTTGGTTATCTTTTATAGGTAAAGAGAGACCGATTTATCTATTAAAGTGCAATATTAAAATATACAGAATTTGTAGGGGAGTCTTTAGAGTTAGATGGATTATATATAGTACACATATCCACCTAATGGAGATGCGTAGGTACGTCTACTGACTCATCGTATCTTTTTCAATATATATAGTACACATATCTAAATTGTAAAGTCGAACTCGTAAATAACATAAATGTGTATACAACTAGGAATAGGCATTATAATTGTATAAAAAAATAGACATTATGAAACTTCGGAAAATAAAAAAGATATACAAGTCTTTTTATTTTCTTTTTTCTTTGAAGTTTAAGAATTCAAATAGACATTTTGAATGCTTGAATTACCTAACAGAGCGAAAGGGTACGGTCGAAGAATTTAAACTTCTTCTAACCCTAAATGATTCAGTTTAATCCTGATTTCTTCCTCTGGTGTCTTGTTAAAAAATTGTTGATGGTGAGTTTACATTGAATCATTTAAACTCATTGAATCATTTATATGCTTCTACGAATTTTCTTTCAAGTAATATTTTATTAAAAAATTGTTGATTTTGAAGAAAATATGTCAATATCTCAATTTTATATACATACGATGGAAATGTCAATAAAATATGGAGATCAATCAATACTTTTCAAAAAACTATAGAAAAATAGTTTAAAATTTTTAATTAAAACTAGTAGATAGATATTAAAAAAAATCAAAACAAATTTAAACGTTTGTTACTTTTTCTTTACACCCATGCTAGTTTTTTTTTTTCATAATATTTTGCATGATGATGGAAATGTTGATTTTCACTCGACCTCAAGTCGATATCGAATCCCATAAAAATGTAAAAGCATTGACGTGTCAATTAAATTTAATACCATGTTAATATGTATTCAAAAATAAAATTGGTTAACAACAATCAGCCAACCTTTCCTCGATGAATAGTAATATCGACATGATAATAAAATTTATGATGTCATTACCATAGCTCTTAACTGGGTCATGACTTTCTTCTAGTCTCTTTGTATCTCTTTTACGAGCTTCCGATGTATATATTGAACTTTTCCTCAATGAATTTCTTTTGTTGGACGTGAGGTATGATGAAGATATGCTAAGGATGTGTCGTCATCCTAGTTGAGATATCACGACACACTCATCGATCCCTCATACTCTGTATATATATTGTTAAAAGAAAAAAAAACATCAAACCCAGACTTTTTCAATATTTTTGAATTTGGAAACGTGATATTAAGTATATTATGATAAAGTTCAAACTTAAAGAAAAAAAACAAATTAATTACATTGTTTTCTTCTTTCTTTCTTGTTTTTTAATTTTCTTTAACCACTGAGATATCTCAGTAGATGCTTTAGTATATTGTTAAAAAAAATCAGGACTCAAACCATTAACGCTTGAAATAATAACAGTTATCTTATTAGTTGAACCCAGGTTTTAGACAATTAATTATACAATCTTTTATGAGTACTAAAACTAATTACAAATCACATATACCATTATGTAAATGGTTGCAAATCAGCTGATTCATCAACCATGGAAAAGATTTGTGGTCAAATAAATGCAAGCTTTTGAAGTATTAGTTTGGGTATATCAAATTTGAAAAGTAAGTTCCAAATGATATATATGAATTATATTTTTAGTCAATGGACTTCTAACATCAATTTCAATTTGATTTCTATTATTTCATTTACTTACAAAAGTAAAATGAACCAAAAAAAAAAAGAGAGAGAGAGACCAACCTGGCAAACAAGTTATGGATGACAAAATTTCAACAAAATCTATCAATAACACCCCAATATTTTGTTCAATAAAAAAAAAAATTTCAAATCTAACCTAACTAAAAAAACCATCCCTGCATTAAAATAGAAATATGTCTTATATAAAATCTTTATTAAATACAAATAGTAGTCCTATAACATCACATTCATAAAAGTATGCTTGAGCTAAAGGATTTTAACTATGGTAAAACAAGTACAGGAATCAAAATGATGAAGAAGTACGTAAACCTAAGGAGCTAAAAATATAATTTAACCCTAAGTATTTCTATAGGAAAATGAATGATTTCATCTATAGATGATGAAAAACTCCAACCAACTTTCACCAGATACACTTTCTAAGCATTGATAACAATCAATTCAAATTTAAAGCAAACAAAGAAATCAGGAAAAAAAATTGAAAGCTTAACTGATAATAAAGAAAACAAAAAGATGCAAGTCTCTTATCACAGATGGACTAATTAAAGCTCTACTGATATTTTTTTCCTTGGTTTTTAAAAATATTTTCCTAAGATAGAACGATCGATGATTACTAGTAGTGTTTATAAACTTAATTATAGAAAACAGATCAGAACCGAAAGAAAATATAGTTATTAGAGACAGCGTGAAGAATCAACTACTTGTTTTAAATTAATGGATTTCTCCCGTAGAAGTCAATTAATTAGCTAGCTGGATTAATTAGTACCTCAAAAAAGGGTTCATATATCAATAATCTAAAAACTACCAAAACAAAACAATACCCTTTTGAAAAAGAAGAAGAAGAAGAAGGCTAAATTAAATATAATCCCCAACCACACAATCAATTAGAAAAAGGGTTAATTTAGGCTAAAGCAATAAATTCCAACCATAATGAACATAAATCTAAAGGAATTACTCCCAACTACAAACAGCCCATTATTATGCACACATATAATAATAATAATCCCAAATCCAAATCCCAACTAGACAATTGCACAAATAAAAGGGGAAAAATAATAATAATTGAATCATGCATTCAATAGTGCCTTAAATTCACAATTAAAGAAACATATATAACTTCATTGGGTTATAATGAAATAATGAACATAATCTCTCAAAAACTAAACCACCAACAAATTGAAGAAAAAGAACAACCAAAATGATGAATATATATATGATGATGATGATGACATTGCATGCAAAATAAGCAAGATATAAGAATCAAAAGATGACTCCATTGACAAAGAAGAAGAAGAAGAAAGATTTGGAAGTAAAAAGAGAGAGAGGGGGGGGGGAGAGAGAGAGAGAGAGAGAGAGAGATTAGGAAGAAACAAAAGGACTGAAGAAACTGCAGGGCATGCCCAAGGAAGCAGTGACAAGAACAACAAACTAATGAAGAGGGGACAGTGTTTATGTGTCATTAAAAGTCCAAATATGTCAGATAGCTTAAGCCTACCATGTAGCTATACCTCTCTAACAATTTCAACATTAAGACAAACAACTGTCACAAAAATTCTGAAATTACAACAACAAATTTAATTAATTATATTATTATTATTTGAAACAAAGCCACCAATAGGCTTCTAGTGGGAAATGTGAAGAATAAGAAGAAGAAGAAGATGATAATACAAAAGAGAGAGACAGAGATATTGTAGTTATAAGTATTTTCCAGACAGAATAATAATCCCATAATAATCCATGTCAAAAATAAAACAAAAATTGTTGTTTCACTTGTATGAATTGATCATCGAAAATTCTTTATTATACACAAATCAAAAAGCAAAAAAGGGTCAAATGGAAATTGGATCAAATACATAATATATACATATATATTATATTTAGAGAGAGTGAGAGCTGATATGGAGAATTAAGACATAAATTAACCAAAAAAGGAGGAGAAAAAAAAGATGGCTAAAATAAAAGAAGTAAAAAAGGAATTGCTTACTTGTAAATTGAAGGAGAAGGCAATTGGAATTGAGTGGTAGAAGTAGTGGTTTTGGGGTTTGTAGATAATAATAAATCACATTCATCAGAAGAAGGTGATGAAATTGGACTCTCCATCTCCATGTTTACACCAAATAGCCTTAATCTTGATTTTTTCACTGGTGTATCTTCTTCACTATAATTATTATTGTTATTATTATTTAATTTTTGATGATGATGATGATGATTTTCCATACTATAATTTCCTTGAAGGACCACCATTGAAGCACCACCCCCACCATTACTACAATACTCTTGCTGCATCTGATAATTATTAAAATTCCTATCCATTTCCAATTCCAATTCTTGATCTTCCCCTAATCTTGGAGTACCAATTACTCTTCTTGATGATTTTCCTCCTAATTCTGTCCTCAAATACACCAACCCAGAACTTGTTGTTTCAACACCAGAACTCCCATATCCATAAGGACAACACATACCATTACCATTGTTGTTGTTACTGTTGTTGTTGTTTCGCGGCAAGTGTGTGTGGTCCCGCGGCGTTACGGCAGCTGGCTGATGATGGTATCCAGCTGTTGTTACGCCGAGGGGCTGCCAGACTAATGGCCCCCAAGCGGCAGTAGCACCACTGCCGCTTGGTATGACGATGCTCGGTCGGATGGCGGTGGTGGTGGTTGTGATGGGGTAGTGATGGAGGGGGAGTTCAGGACGACGACGCCAGTCGATGTAAAGACGATCTCTTCCAATTTCACCAATTCCACGTTGAAATGAGACAATATCGCCAGCGTCAAGGCGTTTCTCCTTGACGAAACGACTCCAACCTTTGGTCATAACGTAGCTTTGGCTGCTGTTCCAGTAGGAGTAACGAAATCGCCACGATTTTCCGTTACGATCTTCGAAGTTTAAGAGTAAACCCTTGTCGTTTGTTGATGAATCTAAAGGGAAAAATCTCTCAGCGTGTTGCTTTGGAATTACAAGACGATTCAATTTACCTACATCACTTGGAGTCACCACTTTGTCAAACATGTGTTCCCTCTCAACAACTTCTCCTCCTCTTCCGCCGCTGCCACTGCCGCTGTTAGAACCACCACCGGCTTCCTCCTCCGCCTCTGGAGGCTCCATCATGATCAAATCTAACCTATTTCTAGGTTGAAGATGGTGATTTTGGAGTGTATTAACTCCAAAATTCATCCTTTAAGAAAACCCAAGCGGAAATTTTGAATTTTGGAGATGAAAAGAGTGATGGGTATGTTTAGGGTTTGAAGAAAAATAGAGAGAATAATAATAGAAGAAGAAGGAAGAAGGAAGAAGGAAGAAGGAAGAAGAAAGGAGAAAGAAGTTGAATTAATGAATAGAAAGCAAAGGTTGGATGAAATATAATCTGAGTAAGAAAAAACTCCAAAAAACCACACACAAAGAAGAACAACAACAACAACAAATCATATCACTTAAACACAAAACACCACCGACGTTGAAAAGAAAAAAGAAAAAAAAGAAGAAAATGAAATGAAGCCAAATAAGTAAGCAAAAAAGAAAAACAGTACTTCAAAATTAAGAACTTGGGAATAGGATAGGTATCTAGCCAACGAAAGGGTTTCTTTTTTAAAAAAAAAAATCCCTTTTAACCGGGGGTTTCGAAGAATTAAGGATTTGTCAACTTAATTGAGATTTTCTTCTCTTTTTATCCTTCAATTTCTTGTTAAGAAATTAAACAAAAACTCAAATATCATATATATAAAAACATAGGTATTTATGATTAAATTGAAATCAAACCGACTAAACTCAAAACCTACTAAAAATGAGAAAATATATAATAATAATAATAATAATGGTTATTATTTAGGGTATTGGTCCCTGATAAGGGTAGAGAGGGAGAGAGAGAGAATGTGGGGTATGAGTTTTAGGGACCCCATGTATTATCTGCTTAAGGGTCTCATGTGAGGGTGTCTTTGTCAACATCCTTAGTGGTACACACTCTCTCATTTTGAAAACATTATTATATTCTCTTTCTTTTTTTTTTCTAATTATAATTTTAATTTAAGGCTTTGAGAGTTTTATAAGAAAGAAAAGAAAAATAAGAAAAATAAAAAAGAGAGTCAGCCCCACTTCTCTACCTTTTCTCACACTGCATGCTTTTTTTTCTCCATCTCTCTCCTAAATATCATTCATTTAATACTTTCCATTTCTTTTCCATACCAATGGGATCTTTTCTTCCATCCATTTCTACACTATTTCTGGACTTTACCATTTTCTTTTTCTTCTTATATTTATATAAGCCTCCCAATTTTACCTTTCCCTTTATTTCTTTTTTTTTTATGTATATAAGACTTTCTAATCAGTTATCCAACTTTATACTACTATCGTCTACGATTTTAATAGAATCCGATGCATTAGTACTAATATGAGATTGCACGTTCAACTCTCACTTCAATTGAGCAAAAACAATGTATATTCTTCTAAGTTAAATTATAAAATCTTAATTAGAAAAATTAAGTTTGACCAATGCACAAATTAACCCTAAAATTAATAACACTCTCGGTGCACTAGATTAGATGTAGAATAATTCTTTTAAAATTCATAAATTCAAAGTAACACCAATAATATTGTTTTTTTTCTTTAAATATAATTTAATTAGATGTGTAAGTGAAATTTTTTTTAACACATGAAGTGAGAACTTATTTAGGGTTTAAATAGATGAAGTTAAAAGCTTACCGTTGAAATTGAAGGTTAATTTTTTACTGTTTTTTTTTTTTTTTTTACCTAGAGTTTGATTTTTTTTTTATATACATAAATTTAAATAGAGAAATTATTTCACATGATGAATTAAATTAAACTTTAAAGTGAGAGTTTAAAAGAAAAAACAAAAACCAAAAGTGAGGGTTAGAATTGTGTGTGGACGGCAGTATGATGTTGGCTGCCGACTATTAGTTACTTACTCGCTTCTTTTTTTTTTTTTTCAATGTTTGACTTTTTGACTTTTTCTTTAAATACAAATAATTGACAAAAAAAATGGCCGTTTTTCTTCATCGGATTTAGTCACGTTTTAACAACTGACGCTTCTCTGTGTGGAAAAAACTACACCATTAAATTGGGTTTCTATTTAATTTCCTCTCATCTTCCCTTCCCTTTTTCTTTGTCTCTCTTTTTCTTTTTGTTAAATATTAGTGCTTGGTTTTTCAATTTCATCATGTAATTAAGGTAAATCTTCCTAAAAGGGTATTACTGTGTAAAAAAAAAAGTTAAAAAAATGTGTTTTTTGATGTTGGCTAGAGTACTTTTGAGAACTTTCTTGCATGTAACATGTTTGAACTGCAATAATGAATTAGTGTGTATTAAAAACACCACATGTTAAATAAAAAAAAAATGTCGACTTTAAATCGTTTTAAAACACTCTTTGAGCATGCCGTAGAGAAATTCAAATTTAGATAAGTTAGGGATGATTAATTATTAATTTTGTGATTAATGTTTCAAACTATATGATTAGGGTGTCTCTTCCAATGCATGCATCTTGTCGGTGCACACTTTGAACTATTTTTTCTTTTTAGGTCTTTTAGAGCCCAAAGTCATACAAAGTCACTAACTTTATTTCACTCTGGCCCTCTATTATATTGTTATGTATAACAATTGTTTTGAATGAGCAAGTCTAATTCAAGATCATACACCAATGGTCTATTATCTTTTCTTTTTTCTTTTTTTGGTTCAAACTAAATAGATACGAGCATGATTCAATAGAATGGTATATTTGGTAATGATTTGTTTTCTTGTGTACATCTTAAAAGAATCGTTCAATAATCATCAATATCTTTGAGAACGAGGAAGAGAACTAAATTGAAAAGCTTTTTTTGCAATTATGATACACTTTTTCTATCTTCCTCCAATGAAAGGCTTTCCTCTATAATATATCTCATTTGACGTTGTTAGGTTTCTTGTAATTACTTCTTATGTTTTACTCATCGTAACGTAGTATTTTCGATTTTTGTAAGAGGAAAAAAATGGATATTTAGAATAATTTGCTAACCCCAAATAGAAAAAGAAAATCAAAGTTGTTATCGAAATGGGTAGCTAAATGTCAAAATAAAGGGCTTGAGTTTAGGTACTTGGTTTCGAAACCAACTTTTCTTTTTATGTAACTATGTTAAGAAACAAAAATATGTTGTCAATTCAAGTACATTATAAGAGATGTCTGAGGTATGATTTGTCATTTTAAAAGTCAGGAGTTTGATTTCCTACCTCCAAAATATTCAACTCAAAAATTCAATTTTGATTGATATTTATATGGAAAAAAAATTATGCATGAGAAATCTCCAAATATAATGAATATAATTGAAGTACAAAAAATCAAATTTAAACACTAAACTTGTCATATTGCATCAATTTTTAACTTCTTTCAATTGCATTTAAATTTTAGATAAATGTCACAATCATGACCCTTTCACTTTTTAATTTTTGCAACTTTAATCCTCTAATAAGTTCTTTTTTGCTTCAAATATTATCGTTCAAGAGCATACTTTAATATAAAAAAAATACGTAGGATTTAATAAAAATCAACGTATTTACATTTTACTTTAAATATTGTTGATAGATTCTACAAATTTGTCATATTTTGTAAATATTTTGATTCATATTGTTATATTTAAAAGCAAGAGATGAATTAATTATATATCATTTGAAATAGTATTAAAAATTTCACCGTCCAAAATATAAGACACAAATAATATATCATATGATACTTATATATTAAAACAAAAACAAAGAGGGAAATTGAAAGATAATAAAAAAGTTGATAGGACCACTAATGTTTGTGACAATAAAAAATACCACTTGAGTTTAATTTAGAAATTTGGTACCCATTAGACTCAAGTATGAATCAACTTTTTCTTAGGACGTTTCTGTTTCTGATTTTTTTTTCTTTTTAATTTGTTTTAAATTAGTTTTTAAGATTTCTTTTTCTAATTATTTGGTTTTTTGTTTTTCAAAATTTAAACCTTCCTTTTTTATATAATAATTTTGAGGGAAATGGTTGATTTCTTAGCTAATACTTAAATTAAACATCACTTTTCTTAGTTTGAAAAATTTACTTGATTTTCTAAAACATTAGAAGAAAGAGATAGCAACAAGACAGGAAATTTAAGAGTGAGGAGTAGGTTCGTAGGCTAAGTGTTTATTAAAGTGACATAAATAATACTTTTGTTTATGGGGATAAATGTTTTGATGACAATAAAAATTTCTTTTTTTTTTTTCTAAACATAAATAAAAGTATTTTTTGTTCACTTTAATTCTAAAATGTATAAAAATTTGAAAATATGATTGTTTGATGTGTAACTAAATGAATCAAAATATTTACAAATGTAACAAAATATCATACTACGTCTTTCTACGTTAGATTGTGATGTACTATTATTTCTATATATCATGACACATATAAGTATAGATAATAGTCTATCCTGACATATTGCAAATAGATTTGATATTTTTGTTATATTTGTAAATATTTTTCGTTTAAATTAAATAAATTTACTTTTACGAATATATTTTGAGGTAAAATTTTTATATTTTAAATCAAAATTTTTAGTGGATAAAAAACTGAAAATAATCACTAGAGCCCATTATTCTTTTTCTATAAAAATGAAGAACTAGAAACAATTGCTAAATAAACCTTTTTTTTTTTCAAATTAAAAGAATGAAACATGATATAGTTTTAAATAACTCAACATTAGCATTGACATGTTTGAGGTGCATTTTATTCTAATCGATGTTTCAAACTTTTAGTTGTTTAGTCAAATATATATATATATATATATATATATATATATATATATATATATATATATATATATATATTAAGAAAAATCGTTAGCACCAATATGACGAACTCAATGAGCATAGGTTTAACCTAAGGACAAATTAAATTTTTGATAATGAAATTTACAAGAAAAGGTGGGAAAAAGAATGCACATTCCCCACATTTGGAGGTCTTGTCCCCTTCAATGTCTCTATCCCTAGGGCTTTCTAATTTGGATTTCTATAATTCTTTTTCATCTCTTTAAATATATACATATACATATATATATAATATATATATATTCACTTCTATAATATCATAATATAATATACAACCTCTCGTATTGAATTTTTGTCAACATGTATTTTCCGGTCACGGTCATTTCAACTTTACTAAAAGTTTACAATCACATAGACGATTTTGAAAGGTCGATATCGATTTCTATATTTCGACTCTCTTTTTACAGGGTTCATCTGAATTTTAAATACTGAATTTTAGTTCATGTATTTTTTAGCAAATTACAAAATATATTAGTTCATCTATTATTTTCTTATTGAATTTTTTTCCATAAGAAAATTTGTCTCCATTTGCATTTATGTTGCCAATTGTGAAATTCTATTTACATAAGTGTTTTTTTTTTGTTGGGTGATGAACTAAAAATGGTATTTTAACCTTAAAAATGTAGTAATAAAGGAAATAAGAAAAATATTAATTAAACATGGACCCAATACTATTGTGTATATGTATGTATTTATCTATATATATTTAGATTTCTTCTTTTAATTTTATGTTATTTTTCTTTTTCCAATCAACTATAGTTTTTTTTTCTTAGATTAAATTTAATAGACATATCCTTAATTTTGTTACACGTATATAAGTAGAGAAAACGACACCTAGGACTTGGTTTATGAGAAATTTATCATACATTGTTCAATTTTTTCCCAACATTATAATAAAAGATGTTTGGTTGTTCATATCACTTCTCCATTTCATTTATGAAGTGTTAGTTGAAAATAATTGAGACAAAAGAGAATATTGTTCGGTTATTTCATATTCAGCAAGTGTTGTCCACTATCCACCAATTCCAAACAATATATATATCTTCAATATTTTTTTTAATCGATTTATTCGTGGTTTCTAAATTCAAGATTTAAAACGTGATTCAAATTTAATGTAATAAACGAAAGAAGATAACCTACTTAGTATTTTTCTTTAGAGGAAACTTACGAGGAACTCTATATAGTCTCAAACCTCAAATTTTATTAAAAACCACGTAAAGTTGTTACAAGGGATAGGCTAGAGGTAAGCCCCAAAACAAAGTCAGGTTCTGAAAGCATTAAAATTTAGAGAGATGGTACTTTAGTTATAATCTTTGAAGAGACGATGCCTACTTGACCACATGCCAACTAGTTTAATTTGTAAATGTTTTCCTAGTTGCTATGAATTTCGTTCAAGATCATATTGTTTCTATCCAGCCATAAAGTCCATAAGGCCATAGCTTGAAATTTAGAATATTAATATTCTAAATTTCAAAATATTTTTAGTGCATAACGTATGGCATAGTGATTTGACTGAATTATCTTGCATTGAAAAACCTATTTCTTCGTGGATTTTCTTCCATATGCTTCTCGTTTTAGCACAGCACAATGAATGAAGTTGTGGTTGATATTTTTGAAAGATGTACTTTTCTGTTAAGAAATTTAGGATATATTCAATTAAAATTTAGGGTTAATAATTAAACCAAATTAAATGAAACTTATCAAATAACAACTCTAAAGTTCTATAAGATCATTGTTAGATTGAGAATTTGAGTATTACATGATAGTGACAACATAGAATTTAATGCAACTTTTGTTCCTTAAAATACATGAACAAAATTGAAAAATTATGAAAGAAATATACGAGGAAAGGTATGATTCAACGTTAGAAATATGATTTTTTTTTTTTTCCTTTTCTTGTTTTATGAACTGATTCATGAAGACATTGGTAGAGGAAAAGAATCTACAAAACTTTGAAGAGTTTAATAATAATTATATTAGATTTTGACTATAGGGAAAAGCTGTTTGAAATATCAGAAACTTCATCAAATGGTCTATAATTTTTCTATGAAATTTCTTATGTTTATTCACTGTCAAGATTAGGTTATGTGTGTGTGTGTTTTTTTCTCTCTCTTTTCTTTCTTCTTTCCTTCTCTCTTTAGAGTTGAAATTTTTGTCAAAAGTGTGCATGTTCTCGGAAATTTCTTCCTTTATTCACTGTGCAAATAAGGCAATGGCATTTTTAATTATGAAGAAAAAAACCCTCACCCATGTACAAAATTTGATATTGGAAAAGGCTGTTTCTTCATGTGTTGTAGTTCAAGAATATCTGTATGAATCAATTTTCAAAAGAGTTCATCTCATGATCTATCATATACTTTCTTTTTATTCAAAAATTGATTGAGAAGGTTTTAGCTTACATCAATTTCTACCTCCTTTCACTTTCACATAATGTAAAAAAGAAAAAAAAAATTGATTTGACTTAAAATTTCTGTTTAATTTATGTCTTCGAATAGAAGTATCTAAGAATAGCTTTTACGAGTAGTAATTGCCCAAGTCTTTTGAGATCAAAGTTTAAACCATCATCCTCTGTGTTATTTGTAGCACACAAAATATTAATTAAGTCTGCTTTGAATATGCGAAAGGCCAAACAAATATAAAATTTAATTTTGACCGAAAATAATAACATTGTAAAGGCCACTTAAACACGTGACCTCTCTAAACCACTTATTCTGATATCATCTTAAATAATCACAAAATAACTAAAAACACTATATAACATCTGACAATTATTATTATAAACAGAGTTAATTGTGATCTTTTTTTTCTTTGGAAGAGATTAATTAACTATATAAAATTAGTTATCGTCTTCTTGAAGTAGATGGAATTAAACTTTTTTTTTGTTGTGAATACTAATTATTTTGGTCGTGTTGGGGATACTATATAGCTAGTTTCAACTTTTATGTTTTCTTAGAGAGTTCGGAAGTTTTTTACCAATTTGATTTTGAAACTATGTTTGAATGTCTAGGAAGCTGACCAAAGTTCTATATTGACTAAAGAACAAAGAATAGTTGGTATATATTATTTATTCATCGGGATAAAGCTTTTAATGATTCTAACTAAAAGCATGACCAAAATGAACAATATTATACCATATTATGGAAATACTAGATAAATGGTCGATGTTCTATAACAAGGTCATTATTTGAATGGTGAGTCAATGGCATTTTACAAAGAGAAAAGATGGTTGAAAATCCAAATAAAGTCCGACAATACATATATGTTCATCATAACCTTTTTTTTACTTAATTAATTTGAGACTTAGCTCATTTTTCCAATTTAGTTGAATATATTTTCATGAATTTAAATCCGATTAAACTAAAGGTACATTCTATTGGGTGAATTTAAATTACTTTTCTCACTTTTAAAAGTACTCTAAAACACTAATTAATCTCATACGAAATTAAAAATAAAATATTAAATATTAGATTTGAAAGTTGGAAACTTTGGAGCAATAAAATGAAAAAGAAGAAGGAAAAGTTAAAACACATTAATATAGGAGGGTTGTTCATGCATTAAATGATTAGTGATAAAGAGTAGAGAAAATAAAAATGAGTTGATTTATTTACAATAATTTATCTCACATGCAAACTTATCCTTTGGTTTGATTTAAAAGTGTGACAATTTAATTTTTGAAACAAAAGGACACAATAAGAAGACAAAAATTATTTTGAAACTCTTCTTCTGACACCACTGATCTTATCCAAATGCTGAATTTATCTGTCCTTAGTACACATAATTAATCAAAAGGATACAAACTTATGTAAATAATTTACATTAAATTATCTTAATTACTCTTCTTCTTCTTCTTTTTTTTCTTTTTCTTTTTTTTCTTTTTAAAGTTGTTTTAGTTGGATTCTGAGGTTTTTGGTTTAATTAACTTTACAAATGGTCTTTAGATCATCTTTATTCACATGGAAATTAAAAATGATTGCTCTTTCCTTTCTTCACTTTTTTTTTTTTTAACTTAGCTTTATGCTTTAATTTCTTTTTTAGGGGAAGAAAACTTTATGCTTTAATTCAATTATGACTAAACAATCAAACACATTAAAAAGAAATTGTTAGCTGAATGCCACATAGAAAACACATCCTGTGATATGAACCCGTCAATGGCATCTTATTTGTATTTTATTTTACTAATTTTGATGTAATTCTATTACTTTCTAATTTTATCTTCCTGTGATATATATATATATATAGTTGAAGTATGAATAAGACCCGATAATTGAAGATTAGAAAATAATTAACGACGACGTTGCAAAAATTTGAATGTAGGACCTTCTTGAATTCTCGTGCTTTGTTACAATATCAAACCATCGATTTGACTCAAAAGTGAAGAAAACTTTCATTTCATATCATCTAATAGTTTTTTTTTTTTTTGTCAATTATTAAGAATAATATTCAAATGGGATTGATGGACGATGTCTTATGAAGTGTTTGAAATATTTGGTTAAGAAACTTGTTAGTTGTCTTGAGAGTTTTGATCTAAAAACAATCTTTTTCCAACTCGATCCCTTGTGGTTACAATCATATCAGTTTGACAATTTTAGTGTTTGGGAATTAAAGATTATCATATGCTAAAAGGATTCCTAATTCCAAGTAATTAAAGTTCTTTTGTATTCTATAGTCATATTTTTGTTCCATACTTACCCATCATCGGTTAGTAGGGTATAACCACCATTGAATTTTAAAAAGAAATTTAACCAAATGAAACATTTCAAAGAGATAGAACCACACATCTCCAAAAAAGAAAAACATAATCAGAACCTTAAAGAACAAAAAAAATAGTATAATTATTTAGACTCATAAAACAAAAGAATTGAGAGGGAGTAGTCCTAATAATATATCTTATAATTAAGCATTATAACATTTTTGCTTCCATCTTTGGAATGTAGAATTCTCAATAGAGAAACTAAACTAAAACCATAAAGAGAAGATAGTAATTTTAGGGTTAGAAAAAGATAGATATGAATTGAGATGATTAGGGACATATAGGGAAGGGGTAGAGGGCATAGACGAAGGTAACATAAGAATGATGAATCAAGCAATGTGCAGAAGAAAGGAGAAAGGAGATCAGAAGAGAGAGGGAATAGGAGAGAGCATGCAGTGTCCTACATAATTAGGACCCCCTCCCTACCCCATCCCCTTTGCCCCTTTTACCCTTTGCCTAACCCCCCCATCCCCATGCCACTTTCATATGCTCCCTATACCCTTTAATTTTTATCTCTTGCTAGTACCCTACATTCCTTCCCATAAAACTAAACTTTGGACATGGGCTCTCTGTGCATGAGTTGTTATATAGACTTTGAATTAATTGTTCTTCTTTTCATTTTTATGGGACACCCCCCACCACTACTAATTTTAGTTGAAGGGATGGACCAAATATGTTAATGAGATGCAAGAAATATAACTCTAAGGGGACACACAAGAAAAATAGATTAGGAAATGTGTGCTTGTCTAATTCCCTTTGTGTAAAAAGGGTTTCAATTTAGTTCTTCTTCCCAACCCCCTTTTTCCCCTTTCAAGAAAAAAAGTACTTTTTCTTTATTGAAAATCTATTAAACAACCATTTAGTACATTAAATGGTGAGGGTGCGGGAGATGACGAAAGAACGGTGCTACAATTGTCCAACTTAGTTGGAATATTATCTTATGCACCTATTGACACAGTGCTTCGTGTCCTTTTTCTAGAAAAGAAAAACCATTTAATATGTTATAATGTCTTTCAAATTAAAAGATACACCGTTAATTTAGAAGAATTATGGTTAATTTATAGATGGAAACTCTTTACTTGTATATGTACATCTTGGATATATTTTTCTTTTTCTATCTTTAACTTCTTCAATACCTCCTTAAATTCTTTCTTCTATTTAAATTGAGGAGTAGTTTGGAGAGATATCTTTTAAATCTTCTCAAATAAATAAAATAATTAACCTATCAAACTATATATAGGTCAAATATTCGACTTTGAATGGTTCAATTTTCTATAAAAAGAAATTAATCAAGAATAAAATGTAATAATAATAGTTAAAAGAAAAAGAGTCAACTAGGGTAAATACGGAAATACAAATTTTTAAAGATAGAGATGCTTTTCCTCGCTCCTTTTTATCGTGGAATGCAAAGAAGAGACAAACAAGTTGATGTATTGTTACTTTTTAAAAAATCGAAGGTTCGAGATCTCATTATTTATAACTTTTAAGCATTCGAGTAATTAAATTAGATAAAAAAAATTGAGAATGTAGAATGAGAAAAAGGAGATGGTGGAGATGTTAATAAAGAAGAATAATAAATATAAATGTGGAGTTTATAATTAAATGGGTAGGAGATTTTGGGTACATTTGGAAGAAGGAAAAGGACAAAGAGCTTCCCCTCATTAAATCTATTTTGGACCACACCTACCCTCCACACTACATTACTACCCCCCAACACTTGGCGGCTCTCTCTTATATCCTTCTTCTAAGTAAGGACACACTACCCTAAACATTCATATATAACTAAAGAAAGAAATTATTTTTGTAATTTGATGCTAGGTTTTGAGAAAATTAGTTCGAGTGCATCTTTATCTTACGTATCGTTTTCCAACTTATCACTTGATGATTTAATTAGGGGTGTTTGTATGATTTCATAATGTGCGTATTCTTTTAAGATTGTTATGATATATGTTTTTGTTTAAATTTTGTAGACATTTGATTTTTAACATTTATGTTCTACGAGATTTTCGAAGTATATATAAGCGTTTTAGATGGGGAAAGAAATGAAATAGTTTTAAAATAAATGATAAAATTCAATCTCACATTTTTCCTAATTTAGTCTAGAATTTATAAATCATTATAATTATAGAGTAAGATTTTGATCTACACACATCTATAAATAAAATAAAATAAAATAGAACTCTTAAAAAAATTAAAAAGAAACTTTGGAAGAACAAAATTACATATATACATTATTTTTAAATATAATATTTACATTTTAGAGGTATGAATATCATAACCAAATATAATGATATAAAAGAGAATTTTAAAAACAAGGCAAAAAGATTATATCATAATCTTAAGTTAATTAATGAAAAATAATGACATTAAATATCCACCTTGAATAATTAATGTTTATTTGGATATTGGATTTTGTGTGTGAGATTCAATTGTGTGATCTTTAAAGCTTAAAATTATAAACCTCTAAAGTGGTTGGTATCTCAATTCTACCAGCTAACCCTATTTCTTCATTTTAATGTCTTTAACTATTATACATATCTTTTTCTTCTTCTTCTTCTTCTTCTTACTTTTGGAATAATTTAACTGATTTTTTTTTTAATATGGAATAACTTAATTAAATTCAAATAGAGCTGTGCTTCATACCAAATATATGTGGTTTTTAATTTAATTAAATTCAAATAGAGGTGGCCTACAAATTATATTTGATTTTATGGAGCTGCTGCTTTTATGGTTTCTTTTCTGTTCCTACAATAATCTCAACTTTTTATTCTACTTCTTTCTAAACAAAATTACACTTACGAACAATCATATCAACAAAATAGTTATACTTGTTTTAAACACTTATATCGTTTTTGATCTCTTTTTAACTTTAAAATGTTTATCTTTAAGAAGTTCCTTTAGGTAAAATTCAAATTTTCTTGCAACAACACACACCCGTGACAAAAGTATCATTTGAATAACTAAAGTGAACATAGCACAAGGTATTTAGTGTGATATTTCTTCATGTTAGAGGTAGAGGTGGAAGGTATGATATAGTTGTAGTAGAAGAGTGTTTAATGAAGGTAATTAATGAAAAGAAATAAGAATTTAAGGAGGAGAGATTGATGTAATTAAAAGGAGAGTTGAGAAATTTGGTGGCGGCTACACCAAGCAGAGCTATAGCTTCACGAGGAGTCCAAAATTGTCCCCACAATTAACATTGAATTAATAAACATCATAGAAAGAAGAAAAAGGAGAATTGAATTCAATTTGTTGTGTGTGATAAAGCTAATATATATATATATATATATATATATATATATATATATATATATATAACTCTTTCTTTAATCTATATATAATTCACTTCACTACTTAACTTCATCCAAATAATACACATTTTTACTGTTAATTCACATAAAGAGAATCACTTTCTTTTTAACTACTAATAGAATATATATATATATATCTGTGGGGGGAGGTAAGAAACATATCGAAAAAACTAATAATAAATTATCGATCAGAATCATTCTTCTCAAACATAGTCCAAATGGTTGAAAAATCAATTGTAGATGATGTTACACAGTTTTTAAATCAAGTATGATATTTTTTTAAGAAAGGTGTTTTTTTTCTTTCTAAAGTAAATTTGTTTGGAAGGTTTTAGTTTTTTTTTTTTTTTCATTTTTGTCTCGTGAGTTTCCCAACATATTTTTGAAGTTTGAGTTTTTAAAGTTGGAAGTTGTTTAACGTTTGAAACGTTTCTTTTTTTCTTTGTTTTCGTCTTGG
The DNA here is from genome assembly GCF_025177605.1 of Cucumis melo. NCBI lineage: Eukaryota > Viridiplantae > Streptophyta > Magnoliopsida > Cucurbitales > Cucurbitaceae > Cucumis > Cucumis melo. The sequence goes on from NC_066865.1 coordinate 24,469,983, forward strand.
TTTGAAAAACGTGTTTGATTCTCAAAAGGAGTTTGAGGAGTGTTTTTACTTTTTCCTAAAAAGTTACATGAAATTCTCTGAGGTATTATTTTTTCACTCCTAACGAGAACTTCTCTGTTCTTATATGTGTTATTGTGGGCTTTGATGGCGTTTGAACTCAATCTGTTAGATTTAGGCTTGGAATTGGACTTAGTTGGGCTTGGACCAAATTTTTTAATGGGCTTATTTTTCTTGGCTCATTTAAATTTGAGCCCAAATACCATTTTAAAATTTTTTCTTTTTTTTTTTTCTATTTTATCAATTTAAAAATAACATTGTATTTATCTAAAGTAAATTTTTTAATTTTTCTATTTTTCTTATCGGCCCATTTTAATTTGGATCACTTGTTAATTTATTTGTTAATTTATAAGTTGAACCTAAATTCAATTAACTCTTAATTTATCAACAATTTAAGAAATTAAGTAGCAATTTGGCATTACCTAATTAATTTCTCCCCTTTCTTTCAAGTCATGAAGCATAAATTAATCTCTTTGAATTAGATGCCATGACTCATTTTATTAAAATAACATTATCTAAAGACAAAGATTTTTTTTTTTTTTTTGTTTCATTGTCTTTTATAAATATGTGTCCCTTAGTTTGGTTTGGGGATATTCTAATTCTTAATTGAAATGTTTTTTTTTTATTTTTCTTTTTTAACCTCATTTTTAAGTTTACCTAAAGATTATGTAGACCTTCTGCCTCATATTTTTCATCCGCTATTTTTATATATAGCAAAATAGCCAACTTCTTTATAAATATAAATATAGTGATTTCGTCAAAAAAAAAAAAGAATTTTTTTAAGAATAATAAAAAAAAAATTGAATATTTATACTTCTCAGCAAAAACCATCTAAAGGACAAAAAAATCAGTGCATACATATTTGATAAAACATCATACATAGTTCTTATGATTTGAAAACCTTCATACATAATCTTTATGAGCGAGACTATTTTTTATGATTTTATTTAATCATATAAGACTAAATTCTATTCTTTTGAAACAACCCGAACCAAATTTTTAATTTAACCTTAAATTTTATATAATTATTATTTTATATTATTATATAATTTATAATACATTACATAATACATATTATATTAAAAAATGAATTAAGTTTATAACCTAACATATTGTATTTATCTAAATATTGTTATATGTATTTTAATATAATTCTATTTTTCAAAATATAAAATTCAATTTCTAGATACAATGAAAACATTAAAAGAAATGTTTTAAGAATTGCACTATTTGGACTACAAAATCCAAAAACGATTTTTCAAAAACAGAATCTGAATTTTCTGTCAAATGTATATTTAATTATTGAACTCAATGAATCTGATAAACATAAAACATAATATAAATTATCTATCAACGAACTTAACCGAACTTTCTGTAAAAGCGATAAGAAACTCTAGCTAGTTATAGAAGCATGATATACAATTAATTTTAAATTCAGGCGAAATGAATAGTATATGAAAAATTAATTACATGGGATGACAATCATGAATCCTAAGATGTCTCTACCCTCCAACCAACAAATTAAACCCAAATGTTTTTCTATACTTTTACATAATAATAATAATAATAATAATAATAATATACATATATATGTTTTTCATATTTTGTACACACAATCCATTATTATTGTTATTATTATATGTTTCTCATAAAATTATTAGTTTCTCCATACACAAAACCACATAAACTACATAACACACACATCTCCAATATTGCCCCCCTCTTCTAGGCCACCTAAAACCACTGGCCATGCATGTAGTCCCACGGTGGACGAAGCATTGAACCACCCACTTCCTCCGCCGGAATCCAGCTCTGCCGTCACCACGTCAACTTGGCCGCTTGAGAGTACTGGCGGTGGGTGGATGCCACCTTGAATGATGGTTTCGTTATAATTGCTGTTGTTGTTTGTGTTTATTAGATTATCCGTGGTTGAGCAACAAGTTGTTTGCGCCACCGCCTGCAGCACCCTCTGCCCCTTGCCGTCGAACAGCTTCGCCTTTAGGGCTCCTAAGAGCCCATCTTCTTCGATGCAACCCTCCTCGAAAGAGAAAGGCGATTCAATTGGTTGGTTAGCATCGCCTGCATCTACTAAGTTAAACCAACTCCATAAACCAGAACCATGAAACGATTAAGTAATTGATAGAAAAAAAAAATAGTTGATAGAATTTGTATAATTGAAATCCCTTTTGCAACTTTTTGGATTTATATAAAATTTTTGTTAACATTCCCATAAAATAAATAATTTTGCATGTTATATATTCATTCCTTCCGTAACAATATGTTAATCCTTACCAGCACCAGAGTCACAAGAGCTCGGAGGCAAGTACTCAAAGTTGGTGCGAGCATTGGAGCCACGGAGTGCCCGAGCTGCATCGTCGTAAGCCCGAGCAGCCTCCTCGGCAGTGTCGAAAGTCCCAAGCCATAGCCTGACCTTTTGGAGGGAGTCCTTAATCTCAGAGACCCATCGACCGGAGGGTCTCTGACGAACTCCTACATAACGATGGTGGCCTCTTGATGAAGCCTTCTTTCTGCAGCTCCCCATGGCCATGGCAACCTTCAATTGTGAAGCTTTAATAGTTGAAAGTTAATGAAATAAAGACAAAGCAAAATGGTGATGACCTAATTTGAAAAAACGTTAAGCGTTGCAGGCATGGTTCTTGTTTGTATCGATCAATGTGTTCTTTAATGCCTTAATTTCAATTGTTTACGATAAGCCCAAGTCATGAGGGACAATTTATGTGAACTTTTTGGGTTAAATAATTATGATCGTTTCCACTTAATTAATTTGATTTAAGTACAACAACAATTATAAAGATTGAAATTGAGATCGAACTTTTCATCCTAAAATTAGGTTAGAAATACCATTTTTAAAGTACTTTGAATTACATTTAATCTTAGTCCACACATTTATTCTATATACATACTTTTCAATCAATCTATTAATTTAAACAAATTGGGAGTGTTTATCATATACTTCGTTGGATGAACATTAAAATAAATAAAGGATAAACTATAAGTACATGAATTTATTGAACATATATAGTTGCATATATATATATATGAATGATTAGTAGCAAAATGGTGTAAAAACAAATAATTGGATTGTTGATATGATATTACTGAAAAAAGAAGATGGTATAACATAGAAATAAAATAGTATGAAATATAAATAGAAAAGCTGCTGTGTAACCATTTAATTCAAAAGAAATTAGATAAAGTATTACGAAAACCGAAACTATAGAACTAGGAAACATCCTCGGAATTTGTCTTCTACTTCCTTGATAATACTCGATAATAATATAGGAAGAATCGGAGGGCCTAATTGAAATTTGTTGGAAGATGAAGTACTTGACAATGAAATTTTGAGATATATAATATAGTAAAGACTTCAATTAATTCAATTCCATGGATGACAACTTATTTATTAGATATCTATTTCCTTTTCCTTTTGATTTTCCTATTTATAATAAATACATGTAGATCTAAAAAAGAACAATTATATTCGTATTCGTGTTCCTACTCAATTTTTGTCTTTCTTTTACGTTCAATATAGATATATGTTCCTATCTTTTAGTTTTCAAAATAAATTGAATTATTTTTATTGAAAATACGATTATGTTTATGTATATACTTGAGTTAAACCTTCAACAAGTTATTTAATTTCAATTTAAAGTTCTAAAATAGTATTTAATTTTTAAAGAAAAAAATTCAATGAACATATAAAACAAGTAATGGAGTTACAACTCTGCTCTCCTAACTCCTATAATTCTGTTACAGAAATAACAAGAGGGTGAATCTTTATTTGATGTACAAAGGAAAGAAGTAGAAATAAGATGTTGTACCGTTTTGATTTATGAGGACTATGTCACCTTTTTTCTCCCTCTTGAGATCATTTCAGAGAGCCTTCGATATCAATAACAAATCGGTACTTGACATCATTCTTCGTTACCCTTTCGATGGCTTCATTAGAATACTGAATTGGAATCACTTCTATGTTTGGATAGATTCCATGAGCAGCACAGAAATCGATCATTTCTTGAGTCAATTTAGTACCACCAGTCACGCTACCAGAAATGGTTCTCATACCTGCCAGAGAGTCGATTATTGGTTCAATTCATTAATAGCTAGTTCGGGATGACTTTCTCACTGTTTGTAAAAGTTTTTCAAGTACCCGAAAAAAAGTGTTTCTAGGCAGTCAAAATCATTCCAAAAGCAAGTGTTTCTAAGCACTTAATAATCATTCCACACAATATATTTTGTAAAAGTCAGTTGCCTCGAACATACCCAAAATAAGGCTAGCAGGAATGAACTTGACTTCAGAAGGAAACCCCACCAGAACCATAACGCCACCAACCTTCAACGTAGACATGTATGGATCAAATGGGTGATCACCAGACGCAGCATCGATAATAAAGTCAAGGGACTTAGACAAGGCCTGTTAAGATTAATATGTGAATTATTTCGAATTAATTTGACAGGTACGAGGATGATTCAAATACATGTAAGAAAATGAGATGCGCAAGAGAAAACTAATTATATATAACCTCCATTTGCTTGTTGTCAGATGAGAGAACAAATTTGTCTGCTCCAAGAACGCTAAGGGCTTCTTCTTTCTTGGATATGCTAGTGCTAAAAACTGTCACATTAAGTCCAAAAGCCTTCCCAAACTTCACTGCTAAGTGCCCGAGACCACCAAGGCCTATCACTCCAAGAGATTTACCAGGTTGATTCATATTATGCCGAATCATGGGAGAATAAACAGTAATTCCAGCACAAAGCAAAGGAGCAGCTGAAGCTAATGGATAATTGTCAGGTATTTTGTAGCAATATCTGTAAACCAATGACCAGAAAGTAAATGTGAATCTACACAAACTTGCCATTCAAGGATCATATGATAAGAAGCTATTTTGTAAATTACAAGATAGTATGTGTCCATTCAGCTTCACATAATGAATGTTAGACTTTTTGATTTCAAATTATAAAAAGAAAATAGGTTGGAAGTTAGAACTAGCCTCTCGTGAACAACAATGTAGTTGGAGTATCCTCCCTTTGTAATTGTACCGTCAAAATCAATTGAATTAAAAGTATGAGTGCATCCACTTGTGCAACTAACTTCTTGACAATCTTCACAGTACTCGCATTGTCTGCAAGAATTCACATAAGTTCCTACCCCAACATGATCTCCAACTTTAAATCGCTGAACATTTGCGCCAACATTTTTCACGATTCCTGCAATCTCATGTCTGTTGAACACTAAGTGGCAAATACTTCAAGTTTCAAAAAGAGGACATGCCATACCATAAAAAAAGATTATCGTACCCAGGCACTAAAGGATATTTCGAATCTCCTAATTTATTTCTTGTCCATACTACATCTGCATAACAAATTCCGCAGTGTGTTATTGTAATTGAAACATCATCATCTCCAAGAACCCTGACAAGGATATAAGTGTGGTTAAGGATGAAGTCAAGATATATCCGAAATATCAATTAGGAGATACATTCATCGGATTCTTTTAAATTCATGAAATCATAGCTGTATGTGATTTAAATCATTACAAAAATGCTAGATTTTCTCATGGGTTTTACACGTCTTACTACAAATTTATGTGCAATAACTGCTTGTTTGGCCACTACAGTACACCAACAAAGCAGTTGCTCAGAAGCGCAATGGAAACAAAAAGGAAACACCACTTCACATAATGTTGTGGTGCTCAATTCATCAACTCTTCATTACTTTTCAATACAGAGGCTACAACCCAATCACGATGGTAACAAATAAATAAAGCAAACCGTTCTCATCGCCGATTCACTAAATGCACCAAAGCTAAGTACTTGTCTAAATGGTTTTATTTTATTTTATTTTATTTTATTTGGAGGAAAAAACAAAATTTTATCAATTGAATATAAATTTACAAAACGGAAGGGAAACCTTCCAATCACCAGAGTGGTTCACAGGAGACTTTTTCACCAAGATATGAGATGTGAGACTATAACACTTTGAGAATTTAAACGTTTGTACCAACTAAAGGTAATAAAGAGCACCAAGTTTAAGTAGTATCGTTTCCCTTTGTCGTTGAAAAGGTGGTTATTCGTTCCTTTGATAGATTTCAGCAGTATTCTGACCATAGAGAGCCAAATAACTTTCTTTTGGGCCATTAAAGGACGTCAGGTTAGAAGTCGTGAATGATGATGATAGGCGACACTGCATACCTCACCTATAGACTTAAAGAAAGAACACAATATTGAATTATGAATTAATGCACTCCCGATGCCCAGCTTTTTGCAACTAAGATGAATACGTTAATAGATAACCTTGAAACTTCATTGATGAACAACGGAAACAATGAATTGAAATGACCAATAGGCAACAACTTCATTAGCCTCCTTTAATCCAATGTAATGTGGCACACAAAGTAGGCTAGGGATTCAGCAACGTAGGTGTGGTGTGCGGGCGAGCTAAGGCAACATGCATGGCGTTGAATTGTGCACGACAGTAGGATTCGACCTTATGTCCAATCAGTTAGTAGTCGACCGTTCTACCATTGAGAGTAACCACTGTGTGGGTTCATCTCTTTCGACCAATTAAGGAGAAAGGGAAAGGTGATGGAGGGTATTCAGACGTCAAGATCTCTTCCCTATGATTGGAGGTTTATTCTGTCTCCATGTTAGGCATTGCCGCATTGGACAAATGAGCATCATAGTGCACTGAGGCATGCAATACAAATAGCTCGGGCACATGGTGGGTAAATAAAGCAGATACAATATTCCGTGAAAAGGTCAATCCATAGGTGTAACAACCTTCCTGAACCAACTTAAAATTCCGCTATAACGTGATCAGCCATTTTGTCTCATTAGATGTATGAGGAAGAGATTGGCAAAAATAAAATACCTTTAATTTATATCTATAAGTTAATAGAGACATAAAGACTCATTCAATTATCGTTACGAGACTGCCACCATGCCGTGACCTTATTAAATATTTTGTTGACCGACTTTTTAGGGTTTTTAAGTAGAGAAAAGAGAGTTGGCCAATGACTGCCATGTGGTGACCTCATTAAACTAATGGCCGACTCTGGACGATTTTTTAGTGGAGGAAAAGAGCCTACATAAACAAATTTTCAAAAGGTTAATTAGATACTACTTGTAAGAAAGGCTTATTTACTAATCAAGTGGATTGGACCAAAACAGCAAAGGTGAGAAAGGCTTATATCAGTCTGACTCCAATATCCCAAAATTTTCAAACGAGCATTTGTGACACTCATCGATCATAGTATCTGGTGAATTTTAGGTTGAGGGTCCTGTGTTTGAAATACCACACAAATGAATTACTTATCTCATTTCTAATTGATTTTTGAGACAGAATCATAAAACTCAAATAAGTATACTTTATAAGATACAAGTTGGGAATCTCACATTAAAATGATAAAGATAAATAAATTTATTTTCATCGTTATCAAATCTCAAGACACGAATTATTCCCATCCTCCATTTCCACGGGAAGCATTAGAATAGCATTGAATTGATTCATACTTCATTCTCACACGAATCACAACTATACTAATTAGTCTAGTACAATATCAAATTCAAAACATTGACGAACAACAAACAACTCATACGCTTTTGAAAGGAAGAAGAACAGAGTCAATGAAAGAAAAAAAAACTAAAAGGGAATTTCAGTAACTACACGATTGCAATAAAGGATTAGAAAATGACATACCTACGATTGAATTTGTAAGGAGATAGAAACCCAGATGAGTCTCTTGCAGCCCAACCGAGGCAATCTTCACCTGAGTCCTGAGAGCCCATCGTCGTCCACAAACAAGGAATGAAAGGAGAGGAAAATGACAACGGAGCGTAGAACTCATTAACTTACCTTCGTGAACATATATATATCTGTGGGGTCCCGCCGGGAAGCGTTAGTCTTTAAAAGCGAAATCTAACTTTTTCTTTTAATGCAGCTTTTATTTAGTCCTGACACGTGGACCAATCACAACCCACAAGGTGGCCTTTTAGATTTATTCCTCTTATTGACTTTATTTGTGCAAAGCATCGTCAAAAACAATTTCTTTTGTCCATACATTTATAGTTTCTTTAATTATTTTCACCACACATGATCGAGTTGTATGTATTCTATCCCAAATCTTTTGAAATTTTTTCCTTAAATTGTAAAATTTGATTCGCCGTAAGCATAGAAATATTACTAACGGATAATGAATAAGAAATTTGGAGAAGATAACATTGGAAAAATATTATTATGAGTTGGTAAGAATGGTGTTAATTGCGAAAGATGAGAACTACTAGTTTTGTTTCTAATAACTTTTTCAAAATTTTTGTAATCTAACAATATAGTTTTTAACAATATAGTTTTTAGTCCAGTGGTTAGAAGTTAAAATTTATTGGATTTATTTATAAATTTAGTCTTTTGAAGTTAAGTTTTTTTTAAGCAATAAAATTTTTATGTAAGAAAATATCCTTAAGACAATATATTTCTAAAATTTATAGTGAAAAGGCTAATAGGTGATAATAATAATAATATAGTTAAAAAATTCTTGAAAATTCAACAATAAATTAGAAGTAAGGGTTGGATTTTAATTGAAGTATTTGAACTAAAATTAATATTTGAGAGTATAAAAGACCAAGACGGAAAGAAATAGGTGAGTATTGTTGGTAAATCATATCATCTTCTTCATTTATTGAATATAGATAATTGTCATAGGAATGATTTCATAATTTTGTTTAGTGTATGTGTCCGTGTTGACACATTACACTTGAATTGTCTATAATTGCATCCACGGCATTGAAGTATTAATAAACGATGAGAGTTGAAATTGATTGTGAAGGTTGAATGATGCTTGATTATGGAACACAATTCCAATTACAAGTTACACTCACTTTCATACCTTCCTTTTGATGTGTGGTTGACTGACGATGATAAACTACATATTTTTTCAACAGAAACAAGACTATTCATTAATATAACGAAAGACTCTAATGCTCAAAATTTAATGATTGCTAATTGATTTAGTGGGTGTTTGGACTGATTTGAAGTTCTTCGACGAAAGCCAATGACAAAATTAACCAAGGTAACTGAGGATGATTTAATTTTAAGGGGGGGGAATGATCAATTTCATACTCAATGTGTATTCGAAGTTTCATCGGTAAAACATAAAATTTCAAAGTAGCTGATTGCACTTAAATTGAAACTAGACAGTCACCATCACCCTACTACATTTGTTCGCCAAAGTAATCCATAGAATCTCAAGTCTAAGTACATGGCAAACATGATTTAAAACTCTAAGCCTTTTATTTAGATGGCTCCTATTAGTCCAATCCATAGTGGTTTAGTCTAGCTATTCATCCAATGAGCGCATCGTGATCCATGCCTTATCGAAGATGAATTTAAATACATGCTTTATCAGTCAATTACATGGAAACAAGTCAATGTAAAATATTCAAAAAAAAAAAACCTTGCATATGACCAAAATGAGCTGAAATGGGGGCAAGAAAAGGGTGGAGGGACTCACAAATTCACCATGCGTCGTGAGCCCGCATCAGTAAGAACTCAAAGGAGGATAGCCAGCCCACTGCATGCTAAAATAACAGACGTTAGCAAAGGTCTATTTTGATGTCTTTCTTCTCTTTGTTGGTGATTTCGCTCTCTTCTTTCTCTGGGGTCCCGATTCTGAAGAATTCTTCAACTCTTCGGCACGAGGATCATCGGGAGTACAAAGCAGAAATTTCTTGTTGGAACCAACATAGTGGCAGAAAAGGTTCAGCATCCTCCTTCCCCTCATCCATTTCAGCAGTAGCTTCATGTGTGTTTTGCTGCTCAATCCATTCACGCCAGATTCCTGACATGAAAAGTAGTAAGATATAGAAAGGCCAAAATTCGAACCAGCACATTGGTTTCATGAATGATGAATGAAAGTTTTCTACAAAAAAAATTACAGATTCCTTTAACAGGGACTTACTTGCCAAGTCCAGATATAATGGATGGATTAAGTCATTCTTGGCTTTCTAAAAGATATATTCAAATTATCCAAATTCAAAAATGCCATATTATATTGGAGATTTTAATATACAACAACTATGTTCAACCATTTTGGTCCAAACTTTGGAGTTTGTACAATTTTAGTCCAACTACTTTCAAATGGCCAATTTTGGTCACTATACTTTCAAGCGGATTCCACAATATAATCAATGATGGAGATTTCGGTCAAAAGCTGGTTCCTTTTAGTGGTAATCCAGCCAAAGACATGATTGTTACTGACTCAAAAATTCTTTCAACTCATGAGTTTAGGGATGAAACTGTAACTTGGCCAGCCTCCAAGGTTGTGTTCACCAATATTCAAACAGAGGAAAAAACTATGGGTGCTGGAGCCACATGTTCTCAAAACAGAATAGGGTCGAACCCATTTGGAGAATCCTATGGAAAAAAAGAAAGGAGAAGGGATCTGATGTTGGTCCATCAATATGCTGACCCCAGAGTTGGAGGACTTCTCGAGGATCCTTTTTTTTCTTTTTAGTATCTACTAGTGTTTGGACCAGCTTACACGTTTCTTGATCATTCTTACGAGACAACCCGTTTTATCTCATAAAATATTAGGGTCTAGTCTATCAACATTAAGGTCCCAAGGAAACTCATAGAATTTTAAATCCTAGGTAGGTGGTCATCGTGGATTGAACTCATAACCTCTTAACCTTTTATCAAGGTCAGCTTGTTTGGAGATGTCGATACTGTTGTGAGGTAGAGTAACAGGGGCATTTGCAGGTCTTCGGTAAAGTCTGACAAGGGGCTTTGTGTTAATTGAGGGAGGAGTGGTTGGTGTGTTGCTGTCCAACTTTCAGGGGTGATGAAACGGAGGTGAAAGAGCAGGAAGGTTGGGAGGTTGGAAGGTTGAAAAGTATCTACAAAGGGGAATGAAGAACAAAGGGGAACAAAGTTTCAGTGACAGGTGGGAAGTGGTCGGGTGGTTTCAAGCGTACGATCCCAAAATCCCGTCAGATGAACTATCTCCAGCATTGACCAAGTTATTATTCGGAAAATAGTAAGCATTTATTTAGTAGAAAAGACCGAGAAGGTTTACGGAAAAGTACCAACAAGAGTGATACCGACCATGAAAGTAAAGGAAGGTGAAGAGAGTAAAAGGGTGCCAATAGAACAACGAGGACACTTGAGACCGTATTAATGACATGTGTGAGATAGAGAATGCTGGAGAACGGAGATACCTATTTTTTATCAAGCAAATCGAGGAAGGTTTGTCACAACAGGCTACTCATTCTAACGTCACTTATCCTCCTCAGCATCTCTAGGAACCAACAAAAAACGCCATTCTATATGAAATTACATGTTGTGGTGAGCATTCAACGACCTAAGTAAAACTCTTATTTGGTTGCAAGATTTTCATCAACATACGCAAAAACCTTTACTATGCCTGACTAATGATTAGCATTGCTTTCAAAAATGATTGCCAAATCATCTAGATACAGTAATTCACTTCTTAATGGTGTTTTCGATTAAGCAATCCCTGTGATCCACCCGAATACTGGGAAACCAGGCTTCAATACATTAAGTGAAAGAACATTCATAAATAGCAATCCCTTTTCCTCAAAAGCAAAATCGCATTCAGATTAGGCAAGTGGCTCGGATGAATGAGAGTGGGGACAAAAAAAAGAAAAATAAATAAAATGTTTGATCGGATTTTGAGACTAAATATCAGGCTTTAGCTAATGTGGCTGCTGAGCTAACCTAACCTAGATCGAGCAACTTTCGAAAATTCGAAATGAAAGAAAATAAAAGACGACAAGTAACAGAAACTGAAAGTGAGGGGAAAACCTACCTGAGCTTTAATCCAAGCATTGGAAACGGTGAGAGGGCCGTGCTGCTGGATAACACCATAGAGATCTTGAGCAACCAAAGAAGCTTCCTGAGGGGTCAACTTGGGATTAATCTTCCTAAGATTTTCTGCTCGCTTCCTCGAGAAATGCCTCGCAAATGTGTTGAACACAAGGCCAGGAAGACCTCCACCTCCATCAGTATTTCCAATTCTTTGGATACTGCGAAACCACATATCTAATCCAATCTACCGCGCTATGTCGCGACTCAAAGCGCCACCTCTGTCCTTCAATAACTACTACTACTGCGCGCCGCCGCCAAGGCACTAAAGTTCCGAGAGAGACGACTACGAGCCTGAAGAATTTACCCACGCAGGGTTTTTCGGTGAAACTTCAGTTTGTGTTGCGATGGAAACCGGTTCATAACCGATCTGAACAGACCGGTTCGGTTTGGTTTGGATAGATAGTTCAAAATTGTTGGGATACATCGTAATTGTAAAAATTACAAAAGTTTGATTAAACTCTCAAAATTCACGGATGATTGGCAAAATTGCTAATAAAAATCTATCATTGATATAGTCTAAAACTTTTATTTTAAAACTACGTTTAGGTTTTTTAAATAATATAGCGAAAGAAAATATAAAACAACATCAATGAGTATGAGTAAGAAAAATCATTCAAGATAGTAGAAAGTAAAATGTCTAAATTTCTTTCATTTATATTCTTCGTTAGACCAAAGTAAAATGTATGCATTGAACCAATAAATTCTTAAACTTTTAATGGCATGTTCAATAAGCTTTTGAAATTTGAATTTTACATAAAGATCAAATAATTTAAAAATACAACAAATGTTTTGATTTAACTCCATGAGTTGGTATACTCAAAGTTCAAAAACCTAATGTTTTCAAATGAGACAATTTAAACAAAAAATTATGAGTGACGTTTATTTTATAATATTTTGAAGAGTTTATAAGTTTTTTTTTTTTGAACAATTTCAACGTAAGACAACTACTCAAAACTCGACAACGGGACAATAACACGTAACAGTTAACCAACATATTTAAAAAGAGAAGAGGTGGCCCTGTCCTCGAAGCTCTTATCATGTCCAAATTGCAAATCAAATTCCCTGCAACAAGGGGAATTCCATCTCTCTTCTTTTTTGCCTTTCAAACTACAATTGATATTTAATGCATGGACTCTTGTTTCGTCCTGTTCCTTTCTTCATACGTTTCACTTGCTTATAATCACTATGACATTTCTATGTATATATATATTCATATTATTTGTGGCTCATTCCAACTCTCAATTTAAATACCATGTATGAGTATATATAGTACCAATTAATTCTAAATGTGTGGATTTAGTGTGGCCAACTCACTTCAAAATGTCAAAAAAAAAAAAAAAAAAAAAATTGATGTCTCCAAATTATTCTCCTTTCCCGTCAATTAGATATGAATTTACACACTGTGTTCGAGTCTATGTATTTGTTTAACAGAGCATAGTTTGATATAAAAGTTTGTTTACCCTTAATTTTTTTTACAAGTAGATATAACATAACAAGGAAACGAATACTATATTAAGAAAAAATTATATTTTCTAAATCTCGTTTAATAAGCATTTAATTTAATTTTTGAAAATTTAGCCAATAATTAAGCACGCGTCCTTTTACTTATATGTTTTAAAAAAATTAAGTCAAGTTTTAATTAAAAAAAAAACTATTTTTTAATCTTATTTTTAAAAAATAAAAATAACAAAATTTTAAAACTATGTTAGGAATTTCAAAGCATGGGCATGATTTTGTATTACATATAGCAAGAAAGTGGATAAAAATTATATAATTATCAAAGATATCCTGTAAATAAATGAAGTAAAAAGAAAAGAAAAAAAAAAAAGGTTTTTTGTACTCCACAGCAAAAAGAAAGCAAGCCTTGGAGGTAAGCTTATGCACGTACATGTCCAACAAGTTGATCTCAATAAATTATGTAGTAAAAGTTAGGTAATGACAATATATATGTCACTAGCTAACTACGTGTATAATATATAATAATTATTAACATAATCTATTGATAAATTGCGAAAATTATAATCTAATTTTTATGAGATTATATAATTAATTAAGACATTTTCTTGATAACAAATGTCTTTCCAATATAAATATATATTTGTATTTCCGATTAATTTTTCTAGATACAAATTTCATTTTTTATTTATGAAAAATGGAATGCTAACTATATATATAACAAATATAATGATTTGTAAACAGTAGCATCAAATCTATATTAAAAAAGAAGAGAAAGGATATGTGGCACTGATTTTCCATGGCATTAAAAAAAATGAAAGAGAGGGGGGAGGAAAATTATGGGTGCATGAAGATGGAGATGAGACAATAATAATATGAAATAATAGGAATGATGGGTGGGGCTGAAGCCGTGTGGGCATTTACTAACGTCTACATCTTTCTACACTTAAATTCAATACCTCCAAAATAAATAAATTATATATATATATATACACACACACACATATAAATTACTACGTACCAATTGATTTCTTCTTATATACTTTATGTCAAAAAAACAACATAGTTTAATTAATATGTAGATTGGCAATTGCATACTATCAACTTCACAATACATATTTCATCTACTAGCTATATTTTGATGTATATATAAAAGTTTTAGAGACATATTATCGAATGTAGATTTCTTTTTCTTCTCTCTTCCTAAAATGGTATGGGTAGATTTTCATAATTTGAAGTTGAATTATATGTATTATATTTACTCCTTAGTTCTACGTGTAGGTAAAGTTTGTAAGATTTAAAAGAGATAAAGAAATTTAATATGTTATCCGACTAACAAAAAGTACAGAAGCTTCATACCCCAGTAAATACTTCTAATATATAATTTTGTCACAATACTTCAAAATTTAATTTGTTTAATTTGGAAGTGTAATTAAAGAATAATGATAATGAAAATTGTGTATTATATATCCTATAAGGGAGGGAGGGAGGAATTCGCGTGAGTGAAGGAAATAAGACAAATTTGGTGTGTCCGTTTTACCCTCCGGAAAAGGGTAGCTGTCGGGTACTCAATTATGGCTGATTTGTTGTTATTCCGTTTCCATCCACAAGGGATAAAATGGGTAATTTAGGGGTGGGGGAATGAGGATGCTGCTTCAACACTCTTTTTGAAACATTAAAACATTAAACCACTCACATTTCATATTATATAGTTTATAGTAAAATAAATGCATAGATATCTTCAATTATAATTTATTACGTGACGAACTCTTTTTTTTTTAAAATATAGTCTTTTAGTAACTAGGTGAAGTACACAACTACGAATAAATCTAAATATTTATCCTTATAACATTTTTTGTTTTATTTTCTCTCTCTCTATTTTGGATGGTGCAATGATTTTGTATTTTCTTTAGAAATGTAGCCACAAAGAAGAGAGCCATATGATGAGAAAAGTTCACAATATTGTACATGATGTAAAATAAAATCTACCAAAAAAGTGTCACACATGTTTGTGAGGCCATTTAGTATTACAAGCAATTTCAATTGCTCAAATTGTTTTTACGTTGTTTCAAAGTTACACGTAAAAATAAAATGGATAGTATAATTAAATTATAATGTGTATACGTCTAGTGATAATTAGTGTTCCTGAGTAAGGTATTTCAAAAATTAATTAAAATTATACGAACATATATGATCTCTCTTCCACACAACTAAACTCGATTTAATTATTGTTAAACTAATTATACTTTAAATTTTAATTTGCCAATACAATGTAAACCACCTCCCATTAGGTTATTTTGTTTGGGAATGATTCAAAATAACTATGTATATATATCTTATAAGTATAAGAAAACTCTAGACACGTTGCATAAAAATAATTGTGAATGCTTCTTATTAATTATTCTATAAAATTGTTTTTGTTTTGCATATTCGATCACTTTCTAGAATGTTAGTTTTGGTCCATAAATTTTTTTTATTTCCTTCTTGTTATTATGATTACTTGTCAATGTTAGTACATTAAATGCAAAAACAGTACAATTTATTTATCATTATTGTTATTATTATCGTTTTGTTCTTTTGCAAAATACATATATTTAATTATTATCTCATCAAAATTCTATTATAACACTTATTTGCTCATTTGGAATGCCTTCTTTATAAATATTGCAAAGTTAGAATATATGAACCCCATTTGTGATCATTACAACTCAACTGATTTTGGCACAATATTCTCTTCTTTGTAAATATAATTCACTCCATGACATTTTAGAAATTTTACTTTAATTAAGCAAGATTGGAGAGTCGAACTTAGTATCTATCTAATCGAAAACAATAATAAAATACGAATTGAATAATAAAGTAATTATATAAAAGAGTGTATAAAATGTTCCATCGTGATTCTTATATGCTTTAAAGCATCTTTTACCATCTTTTTTCAAAATCACTTAAAGCTATGATTTAATTATTAAATATTAAAAAATTGTAGTTTAAAGAAGAATTTATTGTAATCGACAAAACTTAATTATAATACTTACAAAATATAATAAAAATAAACTTTAGGTTTTATCAATTATAAGTGTATTAGAGTATAATAAATTTTTATTAGGGTCTATCGGTGCATCAATTTGTAATGTTTATCGATATTGATCTCTTGTAAAATCTAAATTTCTTTTTATATTTTGTATATATTTCGATCTATTTTACTATATTTGAAATGCTATAAAAATATTAATTAATTAAATATTAGTTTATTTAAAGTCATTTTGAATTTAAAAAAGAAAATGATTTTAGTTTTTCTTGTCCCATTTATTATATAGTATCTTTCATCCGATGCGATTCACTCAATTCCTCTCTTTGGAGCTAAAGAAAGAGAGAGAAAATGCGGCCAACTCCTTTAGACGCCGACGAG
Organism: Cucumis melo; assembly: GCF_025177605.1. Classification (NCBI taxonomy): domain Eukaryota; kingdom Viridiplantae; phylum Streptophyta; class Magnoliopsida; order Cucurbitales; family Cucurbitaceae; genus Cucumis; species Cucumis melo. The sequence continues at coordinate 24,486,805 of NC_066865.1, forward strand.
ACCGTCCGCTTCCAACCACCGCCATCGCCTCCGTGCCACGACCTCCGCGCCTGTACTTGGCGACCGTACTCCAATTCCAGAGACTTCGAAGCCAACGCCGCCGTCGTCGTCATCATCCTCCTCTGTGGTCTCATCTGCGCTCTCGCTCTCAACACCGCCATCCGCTGCTTCCTCCGTCGTCGCGGCACTTCCGATGATGATTCGAATGATAGCCGGCAGGAGGAACTTCAAGAGGAGACGAAGCCGACGCTAGTGGAAAAATTGAAGATGGCTCCGGCACTCGTGTTCTCGGCGGAAATGAAGCCGAAACTCGCCGGTGCGGAAGCAGAGTGTACGATTTGCTTGACAGAGTTCTCGGAAGGGGAAGAGATTCGAGTATTGGCGATTTGTAAGCACGGATTTCATGTTCAGTGTATTCAAACGTGGTTGATTTCACATTCTTCTTGTCCAACTTGCCGCCGTAGTTACCTCCCTCCCTCGCCGTCGTCCTCTGTTAGCGGCGGCGACGGAAACCCCTGAGATTAGATTAGAAAAACCGAAATTTCTTCAGATAGCCGCCGTCGTAGCTGTTTGATAGCAATTCGAATCGAGCATTTGCTTCAATTTACATCTACTTCTTCCCCTTTCCCTTTTCCTCCCTCGCTCTCTTTCCGATCAACTAAAAAAAATGAATTGGATTAACGGTTTTGTTAATCCGTAATTGCAATACTCCGGTTGAGAAAATGAGAATTTTTAGGTAATTTAGTATACTTGATCTCTAAAATTAAATAAATAAATAAAAAGTCTCTATCACATGCATGGCTATATCATGGGTTGCTTAATTCCGATTCTTATAAGAGAAATTGAAATGATTCGTCCCTCTAGATTGCCATAACGCAAAAAGAAAAAGTATAATTAGAAATACATTTGAGTTTGGAAACTCTAAATTCCCTTTATCATAAACTTCTATTACTATTGAAGTCATTAACTAGTTTTTTTCCCGTGAGATGTTACATGTCAACTTATTTTCTCATGTCTGCCAAAGAACTTTACATTTTATGGTACACATCACTGCCAGTGGCAGGTCCACTAGGATATATAAATCATTTTCAAATGCGTCAAATTTTTCCTGCTTTGTTATTTATCTCTTAAACTAATTTTTGAAAACTATAAAATAAGTTTTGGCTTAGAATTTAACTGAATGAAATTAAAAATTCTTGAGGGTTTTAGTAGAGAGGGAAGGACGACTCATTTCTTGCGAGTCGTTCCGTTGCAAAAGGGATAGAACGTCCAATGAGAAGAGGGGTAATGGTAACGTTGGGCGTTGGTGGAAGCGCCACGTAAGGTCTGACGAGGTAGATAACGTGTGAAGTTTTGACGACCTCGACAAACTGTGTGCTTTATGGAGTGAGACATTACTTTTAGTATTATTGCGTCCACAGATTTAAATTCTCTCTTTATATTAACAAACTACAAAATTCCAAAATGATATAGTGATAAAGAACCACAAAAAGTTGAAAGAAACCAAAACAATTCATTCATCATGTGGGTGTCAGAAGTATCGTCTCTCACGGTAGAATAAATGTATAATACAATATGTGATAACGGTTCGTTACTCCCCGTTAACTGATTTTTAAAAGGATAACCCTATCGTAGAAGCTGCCAAAAATATTGTAATCTTAATAACATATACGTACTTCAATCACATTTGTTGTTGTTGTTATCGTTCGAGATTAACTCGAAGTGATAGATGCAAAGCTAACTATGAACTGTTGAAAATTCATAATTATCTTATTGTAATAGTGATAGAAGGCCATAACGATGTCTCTTAGTGGATTTTTCAAGTAGCAATCATGTATGAATCACTTTTAACTTATGGAATTATATTGCTTTTGTTGGTTATGGATTTGATTGTAGAACCCACGTTTTATTATGATTACAAGAACGTAAGTAAACAACAAACAAATATGATTAGATTGTGAAATAGATAATTAAAGTAATAAGATTCTTTTTTTCATCAAACAAAAGGTAACGTAGGGACAAACAAAGAGAGCAAAGTATAAAAGAATGATTTACTTTTTAATATGAATAGAAACAACCATACAACGTTAACACAAATGAGGCCAACTTTTCAAAATATCATTATTAACGGCATTACAAGAAAAATAGGCTTCTCCATATATGCAAACATGATCAACAGAGAACTAAAAGTGCGCTAGCATATGATCTGTCGACGATGAAAAAACCCGCCAATACGTTGTTGACAATAGTAATCTCCTAACATCTGAATTACACTGTTGGGAGATACCATCTCCCGATGTCTCCCTTGACCCATTGGCCTATCCACACAACTTGCAACATTTGCCTCGTTAAATCTCCTGAGGTATAGGTTAAGTTTTACCTCGCTGTAAGCTAGTTCTTTGGCTTATTTATTATTTTTAATATTGACTTCATAACTTAATATTGTTCTATAAGTAAGATTTGTAAAGAAAAAATCTAGAAACGCTATACTGAAATCGACATTTTCGTAACGACATTAGGTCGTTGACAAAACATAACATTTATCTATAAACAAACCAAAATTAAAACACATGCAAAACAGTCCAACTCCCTTTAACCGAAGCATAACCTAAATCAACCCGTACAACACACCATACTAGTATTTATTTATTTATATTTTTAAACGAATAACTTAGTCTATTAAGCTTACTAGCAAATTTGATTTTCTAATAAGTTTATCGATCTACATGTATAGATAATACTAATATTATTTTACTACATTGACTAAATCATTATTAATTGCAAAGCACAGAGATTCAATCGTTATTTATTAAAGTCGGTGAGCTAATTATTACATATTACAGTGAAACTAAACAATCACTTAAAGTTGATGACTAAATTGTTATTTTGGTAAAATGTGTAGCGATAGAAAAATGTTTTTAATCTACGGATAATGTGGAAATAAAATAAAAGTTAAATCTATAATTTTGATCCACATATTTTGAAATTTGTTCAATCAGTGAATAGTTAAAAATATAACAATTAAATTAAGAATACTAACATAGATAACAATACTTAAAGAAAATAAAATATAATAAACTCTGTCAAAATCTATCAATGATAAATTTTCCACTAATATAAAATATTGCAATATGTTTGATAAATTCTTTAGGATAGACTACAGAGAGTCTATGAATCACAAATATATTATCGAGAGATTTTATTATATTTATAATTTTTTTAAAATGTTATTATATATTTAATTATTATTAACTAAAATAATATGATTTTTTAATATAAAATGATATTTAACTAATATGAATTTAATGATCATTTCATAAAAAGGATTTTGGAAGGAAATTGGTATAAGAAAAAAGAAATTTGGAAAGAAATTATGGAAGAAAATAATAGTTACTTAGCCTTAGAAAATTTCCCGCTAGCGCGGGGATGGACTACACTATATCGCCGGAGTTGAAGAGTTGAAGGCTAATCGCCGGGAATGGCGACGCCGTCATCGTCTTCATCATCTTCAGTAAGGTCATGGAGGACGGCGTTTCTGACTCTGAGAGACGAATCCACCTCTTCTTCAACCTCAATTTCCCAACTTCTTTACAACACCATCTTCCCGCACTCGGACTCCTTAATCGCCGCCGCACGCTACCTTCCTCCACCAGAAGTACGATTTTCTTATTTCTTTTATTTATATTATTGGAGGTTCTTCAGAAAATGCATACTCATCGCCTTGTTGCTCGTTCTCTGTGTGCATAGGTTTCATCAGATCTGCTGTTTCTCTTAGAATTGGCTACTTCTGCTGCCGACTCCGCGCAAGACATTGCCCTTACCTTCGCAGATATCATACATCTGGTGCAGTTCACATTTTCGATTTCTATTGGTCATTTTTTATTCTTTCGGACCAATTTCCTTGGGTTAGAGCTAGAACGATGGAATTGGGAAGTTCGTTCTGTTAGTTCATCTTCGCGCATTTAGAAACTAGAAGAAATTGGTTCTGATTTAAGTCTGGGAAAGAAAATTACCATAGATATGTATCACGATATTGAAATTTTTATTGATACAAAACTTCATTCCATTATAAAGAAGCGTCAGTTGAATGATCATGAATTATCAAACAGTACTTTAGAAAATGCAAAAGGTTAAGCAAATATTATTGGGTTAAATCATTTGAAAATTCAATTTTATTTGGTCAGGTGGGTTTAGGGTTTTATTGGAATCATCATGGATTGACCTAACGGTAAAAAAGGAGACATAGTCTCGATAACTAACTCAGAGGTCATGAGTTTAATCTATGATAATCACCTACCTAGAAATTAATCTCCTACAAGTTTTTATTTTACGCCCAAATATTATAGAGTCGCATTGGTTGTCTCATGAGATTAGTTGGCTTGAACACTCATGGATATAAAAAAAATCTTCCACTTTATTTGTGAATGTTCCCAAGAATTGATAGTCTCTACTTGATATATATTAATTAGAAAAAAATGAAAGATATGCAAGCATAACTAAGGAGAAACCCACAAAAGAGAGGACGCTACCTAAAAGAAAGGCCTCCAAGCAAAATGTAGTTTGGAGAATCATACAATTCTTTTTTAACCGAAGCTGACATGAAATCTAGTGGACCAAACATGATGTGCCATCATATTCCAAAATGCCATTTAAGACATGTAGAGTTCCATTCTTCCTCGCAATAACCACGTATGTAAAAATTCATTACTTAGCGGAAGCCATGTTGGCCGACTTCAAACAAGGTTGAATATAGTGGAAAGCTTCATTGTATATGGAGATAATTTTGCATATAATGTCATTGAGAAAATGTTTGTAACGTATATTTGACATATTTCATAAACATAAGGAACTGCTATATATAAGTTAAGGTTTAAATTACTGCAATCCAGTAATATAGTATTTGTTAAAAGAAATACGTTTCTGTATGACAAGGAACTATAGTAGTGCATGTTTTTTATATATAAATGTTTTTCAATGGGGATAACCTTGCTATCTTATTGTGTTTCTGGCCCTCCCTATGCTCTTCTGAATTCTCAGTTTTCTCTAATTATCAATATCCTTTCACCCAATGCAGATCCACGGTATTTCTTATCAAGTTTCGCTTGAATTTAGTTCTTCCTCTTGGAACCCGCTTCTTCGGTATTTTGGAGATGTGACCCAAATCCTACTTGGAAAGCTTAATTTTCCAGAAAATTATGCTCTAATCAGGCCAGTCTTGGAATCTTTGGAGATTGTAAGGTTAGCTTCTATTTTCTCCTCTGATACTACTCTTTCTTGCTGCTTTCACTGCTGTACACTGGGTCACTATTTTGTCATTTGGGCCCAAAGAATGTTTGCTCATCTGAGTAAATTTGATAAGATCTGTATAGTATTAGTTGCTAGTTTGGTTACTCAAAGCATCCTTAGGTTTTCATTATATATAGAGAGAGTTCCTAAAACTGAATAAGGGGAAAGAATAAAATTCACCGTGGTTTTCTTTATCATCTTTTTGGTGCACATGGAGGGAGAAATAACGTAATTTTTGAATTTAGAAGGAAGCCTTTGCTGCTATTTGGTTAAATCCTAAATGTGAACTTCATTAATTCTCTTGAAATTTCTTGTACTAAAGAGTTTCAAAATAGATTTGGTCATGATTTGACGTCTTACATCTTTGGACCTTGTTTTCCCTTTTATGGACATGATTAATTATCTATCGTTTTTTTGCAGACACGTTGTCTCTATACAGCAGCGCAAGTTCTTACCAGCAGAAGATATTCAGCTCTCAAAGTTTTTGCTTTCTGTGATTGCTGGCTCACAATCGGCAATATTCCCCTCGTCAAATTCAATCATTAGACATGGTTGTACTGCTGAAGTGAAAAGTGTACCCAAATGTAATAGTTTATGGGATGTTCAGGCTGTAGCCTTTGATCTACTTAGTCAGGCCATCACAAGTCTGGGTTCATATTTTCCAGTTGATGTTTGGAAGTCAACAATTCAGGTAGAAACAATTCTATTACATTTGTGGTTTCTCACGAATGCATTTGTAGGATAATTGGAGTTACATTTAATTGGAATGTTTTGCAAGCAATATATAGTCGGTTAGCCAATAAGGAAATAGTGCATTATTATTATTATTTGGATGAAAATTGATGGACTCTTTGGCATCTACTAATGTACCCAAAAAAAAGAAGGTAGAATATCATACAAAGTTTTCTCAAGCCACTAAAAATTCTACCATTTCTGTCTCTAAAGACCCTGCAAAGCAATACACCTCGATTCGTTATGCTGATGTAAAATATTTTCAGCTAGCATGGTAACCTTCAACACTGCAGATAACCTGTTGAGCTTGATTCTTTTGTTCACAGGTCATTCGAAAATTGATGGACTTTTTGGCATCTACTAATGTACTTGTTGAAGACAAGATGATGTCCAGGTATACAGCTCAACAATATTTTAATGTCGTACAGTGTTCGTTATTTTTAAAGAGATAATTACTTTTGATTTACCAGTGAGTACCGCCCATCCTATTGGGTTTAGTATAGTTTCTGTATTTTGCCTACTGGTTTTCTTTTGATTGTTACTAGACTTGATATTTATTTAAGAAGTTTCAGATTATATCATGTGTAAGATGGACTATTTGGGACAAATAAAAAATTCTCAAGGTTACATCATTTACCCAGGCAACAGCCATTTCATTGGCTTTATTGGAGATTTTGTGTTTTGCATTCTATTTTACTTTTATTTTATTGAAGAGTTTCAAACTGCTTGAAACGTGCATTTAGTTGCCCCATTATCCATCTTTCCTAACGAGAAATTGTAATGCCTTATCTTGGCCAATTTTCAAATTAGTGAAACAAGGCCTCGTTCCCCTAAACCCCTTTTTGTATTTCGGTGGGAGGTGGTTCTTTTTTAGGGTTCTTTTTAGTTTTCCTTGTATCCCAAGCTTGGTTTCTTATAAAAAAAGGAAGAGTCATCCTTTTCTTGCTTTTGTGTTTTCTGTTCTGCAGGTACTATCTGTCTCTTCTTAGATGTCTTCATTTGGTTATAGCAGAACCCAAATGCTCCCTTTCTGACCATGTAAGGAATAGAACTACACTTCGAAACCTAAATTGAGAATGCTTACTTATTGAAGCATCTTACATTATTTTTTTTTTTCAGGTGTCAGCTTTTGTAGCAGCATTGCGCATGTTCTTTGCCTATGGGTTTTCTAATAGGCCCCTACTTGCTTGTTCAGTTGGTAATCAAGGGAAAGAACCTAGTCTAACCAGTACCAAGTCCAGTTTGGAGGATCCGAAAAAGGAAAATTATAGTCCATATAGGCCCCCACACATGCGTAGAAGAGAAAATTTAACTAAGAAGCAGGCCAGTGTTCAAAATCCTCAGAGTTCAATGGCTGTAGAGTATCTTAACTGTGATTCTATATCTTCAGATTCTGATCATGACAGTGATGGGCCCGGCAGAGATGCTGACATCATTCAGAATGGCAAAGTTCGGGTTGCTGCTATTCTTTGTATACAGGTAAGTTGGTAACTCAGAAAGAGATGACCCATTTGATCTAGTTCTGTGTTGTTTTCACTTATCTATGAAAAATCCATTGCTTCAGTGATCCATGTCCATAACTTTTCTTCCTTCATTGCTTCAGTGATCCATGATTCTTTTTCTACTAAGATTACACCCACATATAATAAAAACGAGACTAAAAATAAACTATCCTAAATTACCCTTAAACTTTTGGAAACAAAGAATGTATTAAAAGCACAATCCTGATTGGGAAGCTCTCGAATCTTCCCCGGTTGTTGATAAATAAAGTTGAGGCCAAGGCCTATTAAAATAATGTATTGAAAACATAACGAATCGAACTTTTCTATGACGTTATTCTCAATAATGCCCTATCTTTGACGCCCAAATTCAACACTAGATGACATCAATTCCTGTTCTGCTTTCCCTTACTTGTTATATGTAATTGAGTGTGTTGGAATGACTTGAATTTGTGATCTTACTTAATTCTATCTCGATAGTCAAACCTAAGTTATTTACATATTTGCCATCTTTATCTTATTTACGGTTTTTGACCATAGAGTAGAAAAGTGTGCTATATAAACTCTTTAACTCTAAAGGCACATCTATTCAGTATTCTGAATAATTCTCTCTATTCACTAATAAAATTATTCTCTCCCTGTCTCGTGGAAGCTAACATTCTATTTGTGAACCATGTAAATTTGTGTGTTGATTATTTACTGTTTAAGCTTTTCTCTTTATTTTTATTTATCGACTTTGTAACAAAGTGAAACATTGACATATTTGGAGTTCAAACTTCAAAGATATTTCTTGACCAAGAAAATCAATTGTTGTGAAGTTCACAGTTCTTGAGTGTTAGAAAAATTTCAGTGGTTTATTCATGTCAACCATAGTTGGAATTTTTTGGTTTTGGGATTTTCCATATTTCATTCATTCAATAAAATGTTTCTTTATAAAAAAAAACATGAAATTATTCTTGTTTTTTTAAGAACTTCAAATTTTTATGTCGTCTTACTTTTGGTTGATAGGATCTTTGCCAAGCTGACCCCAAAGCATTCACCAGCCAATGGACACTTCTTTTGCCAACTCGGGATGTTCTGCTGCCAAGGTAGGTCTTATTTTATTTTCTCTGTTCATTTATTGTTATCTGCATACTTATTTCTTTTGTGTCCTTAATTATGTTCTTGTAGGAAATTTGACGCAACTTTAATGACATGTCTTCTATTTGATCCTTCTCTGAAGGTACATATACCGTTTCCTGTAATTGTTTAACCAACAATTCAATGTTTTGACTGAAAATAGGGTGAAAGTGTGGTTTGTTCTTTTTTTTTTCTTTTCAAATTTTTAATCTGTTTTTGTTAATGTATTCATTCAGTGATTCTAGGTGCTCTATCTATTACATACTGCTTTGGCTTGTCCAGGTCCAGATAGCGTCTGCTGCAGCCCTGGTGGTTATGTTGGATAGGACTACTTCCATTTCCTTGCAGATTGCAGAATACAGAGATCCAGCTAAATGTGGCTCCTTTATGCCTCTTTCAATTTCCCTTGGGCAGATACTAATGCAACTCCATACAGGTACTTGATTTTATTTTGTTTATATTATTGTATTTAGCTTTAAATTAAGAAAAAAGTCACTTTCCATTAAGAGATTGAAAAGTAGAGGGGTCCCGGGAGCTACATGAATCTTTCCAGTTGGTCTACATATTGGAAAGAGAGTAATTGCAGAAGTATTTACCCTTTTTTGTCCATAAATAATGCTTTCCCGGAGCTCATCAATTGGTCTTTCAGTCTTGGTTTTTCTATTCAAAGTAGCATCAGTAACATTTTGTATTTTGGGACAACAAGAACGAAAAAAAAAATCTCGCTGGTCAATTGGTCTTTCGGTCTTCGAGAAGATGTGGTTATTCCTTCTATCCAAAGTAGTATCTATAATATTTAGTACTTTGGGGCGATGAGAATGAAAAGGAAATCATGGCCGGGAAGGTTTTATAGTAGCAAAAGCCATTAGAATTGCCTAAAATTAGACTGTAGAGGCTAACGGAACAAATTGGAATTACCTAAAATTAGGTTGCAGAGGCTAACAGACAAAGCTCAAGTTTTTTACAATAAAACGGCATTTTGAACGAATTTGGCACATAGCTGGTCAACTTTGTTACTCTGCAGAGGCTGCAAAGACTGATAAATATTGGTCGGAAGGTTTGTGTTTTGCCTGCACTTAAGTATGCCTACTCCCTTTCTGATCGCAAGTGATTCCTCTTGCTGACGCTTAGAGAGATGATTCCACTTTTAGCCTCATTATAGGCCCTTTTATTTTAATTTGTTTCTCATGACATGAACCAAAAATTTTCTCCTTACCATATCTCTATTGGTGTTCCTAGTGTACCAATTCTAATCTGTTCTGCATTAGATTGTTTCAGTAGGGTTTTACTTTCAATATTTCTAACTTCTGATTGTGAAGTATGAGGGCTCGGCATTGAATTGTTGCATTAGATTAGTAATGTCCTCCTTCAAATGACTTGTATTTGTTAACCACTCTCTCTTATCTTCTGTTGTTATTTTCTTTTTTCATCTCCACATTCATATTCTTTGCTCTTTTCCCTTCCATTTATTAACTCATGGGTACTTTTGGGTATAGGTGTTCTGTACTTGATCCAACGTTCAACTCATGGTAGATTGCTGACAATCTTGTTCAAGATTCTTTTGCATCTGATATCATCTACTCCGTATGTAATCCTTTTAGATCTCTCATTGTTGATTAATATCTTTCCTTGTTTTATATGGAATGTTGAACTTTGTTTTAGATATTATTCATTTTTTCCATTATATTCAGGTTGACTTGTTTTGTTGGTGCAAACTTGTATTTTTACTCCAAATACAATTGATAATTCATGTCAAATAATTATCCAACATTCTAAAGCTTAAACTGAAAATACAGATTTAATTCTAATACTAGATACTAATTACACACTACGACATTCTGTTCCTCTTAAAAGATAACCTAATCTTGAATACTAAAAGATAATGGAGGAGCCAACTACTTCTCTCAATGACTCAAAAATTCCAATAAAAATATGTTATTTAGCTTGTTGTAGCCATTTCAATTAGAGAAGTTGAATGTTCAATGGGCTGAAAATTTGCCCAAGTTAAGAAATGATGGTTTTTTTATTAGTTAACATCTAAAATCATAGTAGCCATCGAAAGCAATAAAAGACTTCTTTTCCATGTCACCACAAGTCTTTGGAGTGTTTTAAGAATTTTCTCCCTTAGATGAAACAATTCAAACACATTTAAAACAAATTCTTGACCCACCTTTACATTAGATTCTTTGAGAAATTAATTTTCTTGTCGATGTCAACATATTCTACAAAACTAGGAAGAACTCTTCCTTCTACACAATGGGCCCATAGTCTAAAGAGTTTCTTGGTTTAGAAAAATGCTTGCTTTAGCTAAGGCCCCACTTATCTTGTTGTTTTTATTTATTTACTTATTTTAATACCTAAAGATTAAGAGGTCGAGAGGATCCTACTTCTATCAATATTCTATTCATGCTCAATGCTCATTTTGAAGATTTAAAATTGCTAAATTTTCTAAAACTTATCTGAATAAATACATTTAGTAAATGTCCAAAAAGGGAAAGGAAAAGGAAAAAATACCATTCATTATTCACTATTCTAAGAGGAAAAAGAAAAAAAAATGCAATCTTAACCATCATGGGTTGACCTAGTGGTAAAAAGGGAGACATAGTCTCAATATCTAACTAAGAAGTCGTGAGTTTAATCTATGGTGACCAACTACCTATAAATTAATTTCTTACGAGTTTCCTTGACACCCAAATATTGTAGGGTCAGGCAGGTTGTCTCGGGAGATTAGTTGAGGTGCACGTAAGCTGGCCCAGATACTCATGGATGTAAAACAAAACTTGAAAGATTACAAAAATTAAGACATAATTTTCTAAATTACGAAAAATAAAAACGTCATGATGGTGTAAGATTCTTTGCGATGCTCATGCAGCTTGATTGTTACACTTTTTTTTTATTGGTGATGAAGTATTATTTCCCAAGTCACTTCATACTTTCTTGATCCATCGCCTACACACATGTCATGAACAAGTGCTCTGAATTTAACTTTTTCACTACTGCTTATAACCACAAAGTACAAACTAATTTTTGCTTCTCCATTTGCAAAATTACCCCATACAAAGGAGCAGCAACCTGCGGTAGCTTTTCTATCTGCATTAGCACCTACTCAGTCTGCATCAGAATGAACTTTAACATTTCACTTGTCAGTTTTTCTGAAGAATAATCCTTGACCTGGTTCAAATTTCTAAGAATTATCTATACAACTTCCATATGTATGTTTTTTATAATGAGATACAACCTTTATCAAATGGGTTCTGTGCTTTGTATCAAAATGGAAAGGGAAGGTGAAAGGTCCTACCATTTGACGTTGCTATGTGTGCTAATCACAGGGCTTTTTTCATGGGTGCAATTGCAATTCACATGCTTTGTCTCCTAGTTATGGGTTCTAATATGTTGAAAGATCCTGTTATTTCAGATATCCAAGGATGCCTGAAGAGTTGTTGCTGAACATGGTAAAAGCTTTACAAGCAACAATTGAAGAGGGCTTTCCATTCAGAAGTGATCAAACTGACTTGCTGGTTAGAACTGATTTTGGAACCTTACCCTGATTTTTTCTTTAATTGTTTCTTTAATTATTTTTTTATGTAGTTGTTTACTAGTATTGCTTTTCATTTTGCTGTAGGCTGCAGCTATCGGTTGCTTAAATGTAGCCTTATCTACTTCTCAGTCATCACCTTATGTAAAAGAGATGCTTTCCAAACAAATATCCACAGGTTGGCTTGCGTTTTCTGGTTAATTTTCTGAGATTCCTAACCAGTTCTTAATTACTATATTAACTTTTCAACAGCTGTGGTTTAGCATCAGAAAGATTTTTGGGTGTTTGCAGTGTTTCAAAAAGCTCTCTCGGGTGTGTGGCGTTAAGACCCAAGTCTGGTGTCTCGCCTTGAGAAGGCCAGGCTCACAAAAGGCAAAGCAAGGCATGCGCCTTTTGTGAAGCCCTAAGGCTCAAAGGCCTGTGCCTTGGGGTTTTTTCATTTTTTTTTTAAATAGTAATAATTAAGGTTTTCCATTTCCTTCTCTATTCACTAAAAAAAACACAAGCCTAAATGAAAACTTTTTTCCCTCTTCTTCCTTCAATTATTCCTTCTCTTCTAAATGTAGTACTTTTATATATAGTACACTTTACGGAAAAAGGTTTGCACTTTTTTTCGCACCCTGCGCGTAAGCCCCAGAAAACTATTACGCTTTATTGTGCCTTGAGCTTTAAAAACACTGGGTGTTTGCATTCAATTTTGTTCTTATGGGCTTGAATTATTTTCTACTATTCTTCTAAATCACAAACATTAGTTTATTTATTTTATCATTATTTCTATTCGATAGTCTGCTGGATGCTTTAACGGGCCGTGTAGATTCTCTTAACGATTTAGGCTGACTAAGTTAATTTGAGACAAAATACAGGGTAATAAGTTGTAACGTGTCACATTTTGTATGTTATAATTTCATATATATTGGCACATACGAAGTGCTAAATTAAAGTTAGTAAAATTACAATAAAGACAAAATTACTGTTCTTTTTTTAGTGAGTGAGATACACTTATTGAATGAGATATACCTCTTTAATGAATGAGATACACTTGTTAACGTAGTTGTCATATTATCCTCTAGTCTTTTTCATTATCTTGCTTAGTTTACCCTTATACACTTATATTTATCTCTTTAGTGAATGAAATAGATTATTTTGGTTCTCTCAAACTTCTAGTGTTTTTCTATGGTTGAAAACTTTGAGTTTCTTTAATCAACTTCTTTGATATCCACGGTTTTTTTTTTTTTTTTTTTTTTTTTTTTTTTTTTTTGTGTAGCTCAAAAGGGAAACAGTGTTCTTGTCTTATTACTTCAATATTCTGAGCAACTAACCAACCCAACCATATGCATTGAGGCTCTTCAGGTAATATTGTATTGGAACTTTCTTTGGTTTATTTGTCTCCGACTTCTGGTTTTGTTATTCTTGCAGCTTTTCTTTCTCAAGCACCTAGTACTGTTCACATGGCATGAGCTCATATACGTATTGTCATGGATATGATTATTGTCATGCCTTATCTCTAATTTTTTTAGATGTCTTTTTCCTGGTAGAGAATGCACTTGACATATTATTTAAGGAATCATTTCAACATATAATTTTTGAATGCTTAATAAATAATTTGTGCAAAGTGATGAGATAGTGAAGCATGTAAATGCATAGGATGAAGCTCTTCAGTTTTTGAGATCCAGAATACTAGTAAATGGCTCATCAAAGCTATTAGGATGTTTAGTTGGTGAGATTTTAACGGAATGATAGATTTTTTCTGGAAAATTTCATAGAATGTATGGCTGGGACTGTATATGAGATTTGTTTTGTTGCAGGCCTTAAAAGCTGTATCACACAATTATCCACATATCATGTTTGCTTTCTGGGAACAAGTTTCCTCAGTTGTTTCCAACTTTCTTCATGAAGCTGCTCCTGAAGTTTCTACGGGGCAGTGGAGGGTGCATTCTAGAAATAGTGTTGGAATTATTGGTGAAAAAGTTATTACAGCTGCAGTCAAGGTTACTTTTTTCCCCTGGATCTTGAAACAGTAAATTATGGGTCTTGAATTAGTCGTTTTCCTTGAGTGTTTTTAAGCCATCTCCATTTTCCATGAATTGTTCGTCTTTATGTGTTATTCCGTAGGATTATTGTTAATGATTGACTTAAGGTGCCAACTAGAGCATATCTCATTGATAAAATATCTCCTTTATTTAGAAGGCCAGATATTTGAATCACTCCACCTTGATATGATGTAATATTTTAAAAAGGATCCTAGGCCAACTGGTCCCTTGACCTTGTGAATCTTTTTGTTCATAGTTTCCAATAGCAACAATAATGCTATCCACGTATACAATAACAATAGGTAGTTTACAATGGAGAATGAAAGATTTGGGTCCTTTTAATCTCCTATGGAGGCCTAGGTTAGAGTGAAAGAAATTTGTAAGGTCATTAGTTTTTTCTACTTTGGTGTTTATTATTTTTAACGAGTCTTTGGTGCTTATCAATTATATAATGGAAAGTTTGTCTGTAATTTTCTCTTTTAGCAAATATCTAGTAGGGAATATAATTGCCAAAGTCAAAAGATTGATGTTTAAAAGTTACTCTGTCTCTTTTGCATGCCAATTTCTTTCCTCTTTTCAATGCTTTCAGGTTTTGGATGAGTGTCTGCGAGCAATATCTGGGTTCAAAGGCACGGAGGATCTTTTGGATGATAACCTACTTGATTCTCCATTTACTTTGGACTGCATAAGAATGAAGAAGGTCTCATCAGCTCCATCATACGAATTGAAGAATTTAGATGAAACTATTGACAGTCCAGAGGATGTCTGCGCAGGAATAAAGCAGTGGTGTGAGGTGATTGAGAAGCATTTACCCAGGAGTTTGGTGCACACTTCTGCTATGGTAGACAACACTTTCCCTTATTTATTCAAATGTTTTATTATATTTGAAAATATTACAAAACATTGTTCTATAAAACCATGATACGCACATATAGGCGCTTGCTCTACGATGTTTTGTTGTTCTTTATTAAGTAGAAAAGAAATATACACCTTTAGATGATGCTAAAAAGGAACTAAATGGACACCTAGAATTATGTGATAGCTATCGAAAGAGAGACTGCAGGATCTGCAAAAGTAAATACAACCTAGCTACTTGAACTGCAAAGAATGTTTGATGTGAAGACACACAGCAAAGACTGATCTTGAATAGGAAATAGAGTGGATCTGTAGGATCCCAGATGAATTGGATTATTTAAAAAAAGCCTTATTCTTTGGAAGATTCAGACCATGATTGGTAATACATGGTTTTCTCTTTGCAAAAACTTGAATCATTCTTTTGAGGTTCATCATTTTCATAATAAATGATTTGCTTGCCCCAAAATGACCTAGCTGATTTGTTTGAGACATGGTCACTGTGATAGTTCGACTCATTTAAGAAGAGAAACAAAAGTTCTTAGTGAAAATCAAGCTAGAAGTATAGAACTAATTTAACATTCACTAAATAGCCTCTCGAAACGTTAATAACGGACGCTCCCTTTCTCCATCTCTACCAGGTACCTTTATTACAAAAATTTACAATGGAAAAAGGTTTTCTAGTCAATGTCTCTCTTTTTGTCGTGTCTTTTTCTTTTTTAAAGAAACAAAGTTTCAGTGATGAAATGACAAATTGTGAAGATTATCATTTATGAAAACAGCGACAACTTCTTATCCATGCTTTCCAAGTTACTGATATTTTTGGCCTCAAGAATATTATCCAAAAAAGTCCAATCCACTTTGTCAAAAGCCTTCTCATGATTAAGCTTAATGAGATATCCCTTCTGCCTTCTTTTCCATTCATCAACAAGCTCATTATGTTTGTCTGTCATCAATTAAAGCCGACTAGTACTTGGTGAAAGTGGATGGGAGAATCTTTTCTAGTATGTTGGAGGGAGCCCTTGGAATAACTTGTAGAGACATGAGGAGAGACAGATGGGTCTATAGTCGGTATCACTAACTGCTCGAGAATTGGATCTCTTGGGACTGAGGGAAATACAGGTTTCATTACGTGAAGCGTTGATAATCCCATTCTAAATAGGAAAAAAAAAAAGGAAAAGAAATGAAAACTGGAATACTCTCATAATGCCACCTTTTAGAATGTTCTATAACTTTTTAAATAATTCAGTTGTTAAACCATCGAAGCTTGGACACCTGTAGGTGCATCATTCAGAGACTGCACATTGCATACTTGATCTATTCTTCAGTAAATACAGCCTCCAACGACGAGGCTTCCGGCACTTTGGTTTCCCTACAAAACCATTCTTCTGCCCCAATGTTTCATAAAATAATAAAGTTTTGGTTCTTTTAACTTTGTAAAATAATTTCATCCTGTGAAATGTGTGGTGTTGAATTTACCTTTTTTAGAGCGGATTCATAACCTTCTTTTCCTATGGAAGGTGAGAGCAGCATCTGTTACATGTTTCGCGGGTATTACTTCCTCTGTTTTCTCCTCTCTCTCTAAAGAAAAGGAGGACTATATACTGTCTTCAGTGGTAAGTTTTTATCTGGATGAGATCAAAGTCTACTCTTGAATACTATTTTGGTGGATAAGATCATTTTTCAAACTGTTATGTGCTTTGTTCCAAAGGTGAATGCAGCCGTGCATGATGAGGTGCCTTCGGTGAGGTCAGCTGCTTGTCGTGCCATTGGTGTCATATCATGTTTCCCTCAAGTTTCCCAAAGGTGCTTCTAAAGTAATGGTGTGCTAAAATATTTATGTTTTCATTATTACCTTCATCTTGAGAAGGCGAGTTTTTCTAAATGTCCAAATGATATAGTGCAGAGATTCTTGACAAATTCATCCATGCCGTTGAGATCAATACTTGTGATTCTTTGGTTTCGGTAACTGCTTTTATGAACATACATTGATATTTCATATTAGCATGATATTCTGTCTCTTATCTATTTCTGTAAATTATTCCCACAACATTTCAGGTAAGAGTTACAGCTTCTTGGGCATTGGCAAATATATGCGAGTCAATCAGGCGCTTTTTTGAGGACTCTCCTTCAAGACAGCCCACAGGTGGGTTTATTGTGATTCACCTTTTGGGAATCTTGTGAGTGTTATTATGTACTAATAGGGTTAAGGTTTTCTAACACTTCATTCTTTATTTTGTAGATTCGATTGAACGTTCTCATATATTAACACTATTAACTGAGAGCAGTTTGCGTCTAGCAAATGATGGAGACAAGGTGAACCTTTGGCTTTGCTAATGTATTATAGTTGAACTTTTTTTTAACCTTTTATACGCTATTATCATTTTTCATTCTTAATAATAAAATAAACTTACATTAATAACACTGCCTAAGGAAGAGAACTAAGAATTGCATGTGAGTTCACTGAGTTGTAAGCCATCTACTTGCAGAATTGATGAAGTTTACATCCTAGAATAGTTAGTTACTAGTCTAAACAGTTTGTTAGTTCTACCGATTAGTATACTAGCGGTTAGTTGGTAATTTGGTCAGTTAAGGTTTATATATATATATTAGTTTTTATTTATTTTATATATAATTATTATGATTATAGCTTTCAATTTTTTGTACCACTAGATTAAATCAAATGCTGTCAGAGCTCTTGGAAATCTTTCAAGGTTGATAAAGTTTTCGTGTTTACTTTCCCCCTGTGAGAGGCCTAGAAGCAATTCAGAGTTATATTCAGTGGCTAATAACTCTGAGGATCTCTTTTCAAAGGATGATTCAAAAGTAAATCTTGGATGCACTTCAAAAAATCTCAGCGATAAAAATTCGTTCTACAGTTCAAGTTTTCTTGAGAGAATAGTTCAGGCATTTATTTCTGGGATCACAACTGGAAATGTGAAGGTATGATTTCTGACATTTCTCATGTGAAATTTAATTACCCTATCCTGTTGGGTTTGCTTTAGTGTACATATCTGTCTTTATAGCACTATATTTTATGATACTAAAATTCTAACGTTTGCTGAGCAGGTCCAGTGGAATGTTTGTCATGCATTAAGCAACTTATTTTTAAATGAAACATTGAGACTGCAGGATATAGACAGGTAAAATTTAATTTAAAATGTTAATCTGTTGTCAAGTAACGAGTGGGATATTCCTTACTTCCTGCAACATTTTAGAATTTAACTTCAAAGAATAACTTCCCTTCTTGGTCAATCAAATAATTTTTTTGGACTATGGGTTGTGACTGCAGGACATGGAGCAGAATTAAATTTGTTTGATAAAATTATGTTATAAAAAAAATATACTTTGTTAGAAAACTCCTTAGAGTCCTTTCAATCATCAATCCAGTTAGAGTTTTAGTTTTGGTGCAAAATTTGTCCTGGATGGACTTTGTTGCTTATCAAATCGGAGGAATGAGATTTGAATGTAGTGGGATTCTCCTCAAATTGGAAATCACTCCCTAAAAAATGGGAGAATCTCATTCTCTAAACATTCTCATTTGTTTTTCCTTTTCCCTTTTCCAGAAACTCAGAACCTATTTTCTAATCACTTTACACTTTCACTCTTTCTTGCTTCATCTAGACACTCAGTCACTATCAAATTTAACCTCATATCTAATTGATGTGTTTTTATTATGAAATTAGTAATTTCTATTTAATATTTTTATTACTTCATTTCAGTGAGCTGTTATTTATTAATTTGGAATAAAATCATTGATCGAATAAAATTAACTGCTCTTAAATTAATAAAATAAATTTAATTAAATTCATTTTCAACAATTGTTGAGTTTGCAACCTTGAACATGTTCTTTCTTTTTACCTATCAACGAAGTGGCTAAAGGACATCGGTATTTATGATCAATTTTTCCTTTTGCTGCTTTGCTAGGGTGTCATCACTTTTCAATATTCTTTTGCTGCTATTACGTGATTCCTCTAATTTTAAGGTGAGGATACAAGCTGCTGCTGCTTTATCTGTGCCAGCTTCAGTGTATGGTAAGTACCAGATATTCACTATCTGCTAGCCTGAGAACGTAATAAAGGCAATGAACAACCTTATTGAAGTCCATTCTACTTAGTTTCAGTCTTGCATGATTGATTTCTTGAAGGGAAGCTGGGTACTAGGAAGGAGAACTGTGTTCTTGTAAGGAGTCATACTAGTATAATTTTTCCCAGGTTAAAAGGAAATTGGAACTTCATGCAGATGGATGCTCTAAAGCAAGTTTACTTTTTGGTGCAGGCTATGGGAAGTCTTTTCCGGATGTAGTCCAAGGTCTGGAGCACACAATTGAGAACCTAGAATCAAATCATAATCTTGCTCCGAGTTTCAAGTATAAGGTTGCACTTGAGAAGCAGGTCAATTCCTTCAATCAATTTCAATACCAGCAGTACTACTACGTTAAAGCAAACTAGCACCTTTCATTTCTGTCATGAGTGATTACTTTGGATTAGGAGGCTTAGCTGTGAACTCATGGTCCAACAAAGAAAACTTGGTGATTATGAAAACCATTTCTTACAAGCTTTAGGAAGTTCTTTGTGAATGGAATCCTTGAGAAAGCTGGAAAATGTAATTCAATCCGGAAGCACTCATCTCTATTTTTATTATTTGAACATCTATGTCATCCTTCCGTATGGAATTCAATATTGTCCATGAAAGTTGGTCATTTATCCAATTAAAGTTTGCTAGTGGCGGTGAATGCTTAGCTTCAAATTTAACAATTCAACACACATAGACACTCTCAAAAGCAGCTATGACTTTTTAACGTGGATCTGGATGAGTTCTTTTCATATTCCTTTCCTCTTTTAATAATTATTCTTTAATTGCTTAATGTTTTGGTTGTGTACAGCTGATTTCAACCATGTTACATGTTTTAAGTCTTGCGGCCAGCACTGACCATCAACCGCTGAAAGATTTTCTGGTCAAAGTAAGTTCTCACTTTCTTTACTGATTACAGTATATGGGTGTAACTATCTTTACTTAATTTTAGCATATCATCTTGCTTTATACTCTGTAGTTTTTAGATTCTTCAACCATGATCATTGATAAATTCAGGAATTATATGTTATGTGTACTAATACTGACTGTGCAAAGAAGATGCACAGACGTGGCGGAAAGTATTAGGTATATTTGCATCAACGAGACTGAGAATTTTGTTGTGTGAGGGACTGCGACTTTCATTCAACTTGTGCAATAAAACGTGTTTTTGAATCTTCCAGGATGGGGGCTTGGCATTTGAAGTTTTTCCAAAATGTTAAAAAATATCATAAAAGTTATGAAGTAAATATATTGATCTGAAACATGGTGTATAAGGACATAGATAAATAGCTAAAGAGCAAGGGGAAAAGAGAGAATCTCTATCAACAACTAGTAATGAACAGCTTCCCAAACTAGTCAGACGTGGTGAAGAAATATGAAATCGACATTTTCTTTAGCTACTGTTCAAGCTTTGTTCTTTCTCCAGTAATCTAAATTGTTATTCTAATCCTTGCTAGAAAGCAACATTTCTTGAGGAATGGTTCAAGAAACTTTGTTCATCGGTTGGAGAGAGAAGCAATTGGCGTGGTGATAGTGAAGACAATTCCACCAACAATCAAAAGAGAGAAATGATATTGAAAGCTTTACGGTCACTAATTGAAGTGTATACAAACAGCAATCAAAGTGCAATTTCTCAGAGATTTGAGAACTTGGTAAAAGGGATTCACTAGATTCCTTCACTTTTCTTGTTACATTATTCTACCAATTTGAAAGAGTTCTACCCAGATTTCAGATATGTTCCCGTAGAGATGCAATCCCCTCTGATGAAATTAACGGGAAATGATAGACTGATGTTCGACCGGGATAAGCCCAAGAAATGCACTTAAAGATGTTATATAAGTGAAAGTTTCAAGGTGTGATCGACACGAGCCATGGCTAGATCTGGTTCTTGTTGATTGGAAATGGAAAATGGATTGGCCAGGGCCAGAGGTACTCTGCCGCGAAAATTTGGTGGCTATGCACATGGAGATCGGGGAAACTTATCCTTCTCAGCAAGTTGAAAGAGAGTGTTTATTTTTCATATACGACAAACAGTAAGTGGGTTCGTTTGCAAAGGTTTGAGCTCAATCGGTAATAATCCCCTCCTCCTCTCATTCCTTTCTCAACTTGCCATTGGAAAATCCTCATTTTTTGAGCTCATCAAGTCAATTTATTGTAGTTAATGTTGTAGTGCAGAGCTTCTTTACTATTGGTCTATTTATTATGTATAGGGTGAGTGAATTTTGTTTTGTGTCTTTCATTTTGTAATAAATTATGGACAATTTAATTATTTATAATGTAGGTAAGATTTCTTTTTTGTTTAATTGTTTTAATGACCCTAAATATAATATAGGACATTTAATTTATTTAATGAACTATTCTAATTATTGGATATAAATTTGAATATTGTGTTTGATAGTACTATGAATTTCACTTTTTTTTTTTTTTTTTTTTTGTCTAATAAGAAATAAATTTCAATTCGTGGTGAATGGTTCAATGACGTAATAACCAAAATTGGAAGTTATAGCAATGAAGCATAGTTGATACTTTCAAAAGTCAAAACAACCTATCAATGAATATTCATTGATATTAATTTAAAACTTTGGAAAATAAATTTTTAACTTATCATTATTATATGCATTTTCATTAAAAATATACAAATTACAAAAATTTACAGATGGGAAGAAACATTTAGTCAATGTTTACATAATAATAAATATTTCTAACAACTAAAATTTAGTTTTTCTTTTTCATTCAAGCTCACGATATTCAATAGAAACCGATCATCCAAATTCATGAGTTTGGTTTCTTATAATAAATATTATTTCAATTGCTCAAACCTGAGTTTGGCTTTTCCAAATTCTGGCTAAACATCCAATTCAAGGTTAAGATGTCACCAATTATCTTCTTTACAGTCAGAATATTCAATCTCTTCCTTCCAATATTAAACTTGAAGAAAAAATAAAAAAAAGAAGCATATAATGATTCATTAATCATTTTTCTTTTTATATTTACTAAAATATCAAAAGACATTTTGCTGCAATTAAACGACAAAGAAGAAATTCCCTTTCGGCTTTTTGACCCACAAAACCAAACATATCGAGTTGATTGGTATCCCATCCCTAATCCATCACTCAAATGATTGCATTCTTTTTTTCTTTTTTCCCTCTCTTTGTATCTGTAGAAAATGAAACCCCATATTTGAATTTTGTTTTAAGTTATAAAGTTTTTTTCTCTCTTTAACTTGTAAATTTGTTGTTTAAAGTTGATTCACTCTAAATAAATATCGAATGTCTAATAGATCGTTATATTGCATTGACCGTAATATAGTCATATTTAATTATTTGATTGTGTACGCTTTGACTTATTGAAGTTAACCAATTTCATATATAATTATTAAAAGTTCTTAATTGATTTGTATAAACCTATATAATCACTTTTGAACTACAAACTTTTAAAAGCAACGAAAAATTTAATGCTCACCAACCTTGGAAATCTAAAATCTAGACCTGTAATTTAATTTTGTTTAAATCTCTATTAGATCTTAACTTGTTTTGTTTTCTAAATTTATAAAAAAAATCAATCTTATTCTCTAATCTATCACTTTTGTCTTTGTTATTAATATTAAATCAATAGCGTCCCGATCGATGTATCATCGTAAGATTACCATCACCTTTCCATCCTAAAAATGTATTAATAACCATTATTTCAAGTCGGTTGATTCCCAAATCTCCATTGGCAACTTAGTTACACTTACACCCCATCAACCATGTGGATATCTACTCAATTTCAATATAAAAAGTCACATCACTTATTCATTAATTCATTGAAGGAATATTAACCCTAAACACTAAAGTTATAATAATCATTTTCTTGAAAGTCAATAGATAATTTTAAAAAATATATATGTATAAATCAAAACAGAGCAAATATCATCATAATTTGTAGATATCAAAACGAAATTTTAAACCTTTGGAAAATTATAAAGTTGAATCTATAGCCATTTTGACTAAAGGGAAAAAAATTATTCTATTGGAAAGACAACCCCTATCTTGGCCTCTTCTGCACTCATCAACTTCACATCCCATATAATAATATTCCTCCACCTTTTATTCTTTATTTATACTTACAAGAGTAAAAGAAATTTTTAAATGCTAATTCTAAATTATTTCTATATTAAATTATCTATTCACCGACAAAATGAAAAAAAAAACGATGTTTCATTGTTTAATTAATAGTTATGTGATTAAAGTAATAATATAGTCAAATGAACCATTTAGAATGAAAATAATCACGAATTAAAATATCACTTTTGAAACTTCAAACCTCAAGAAATAATAGTTTGTTTTTACCTGAAATTTTGTTCACTTTATTGAAATAATTTATCAAATATCATATCTATTAATAAATTATCATATTATTAATCATAAATATTTTAGAGAAGTAAACAACTAATTATATTTTGTAACAAAGAGAACAAATTTCATAAGGTATTTATTATATTATACTAAAAAAAGGAAATATAACTAATATCTCAAATTAAAAAAATAAATTGATTAATTAAGTTAGACTTTTATTTTAACCACAATAATATATAATTTCAAATCATTAGAATCATTAATCAAAAGTTTAAATTTTGGGTGTCGGTGGTGTTGTTTTTTTTTTTTTTTTTTTTACTACAAAGCATATTGTAATTCATAGTTGAATTTCTTTCCAATTTTGGTAAGTTCTTTTCCACCACCTATATCACCAAATCTATGTAATTCATTCTCAATATTTATGGTACATTTCAAAACCATAAGTGCTTTCTATTCAATCATTTTGAGTTCATATATTATTGTAGTTGTTGGCACATATTTAGCCCTTAAATAAAATAATTATGCAAACCAACTCTTTATCTTTAAAGTAAGATTTATTCCATTTTTACAAATAAAATTTGATTCTAATTTTTTTAGAATTTATTCCCAATTGTATCTTTAGCATTTAGACAAATTTCATTATAAAGGTTTAGCCATTGAAATTGCTTCAAGACTGCCATTTTATTACCTCATTACCATTTCTTTTTCTCGATAGATTTGTTACATTTGAAGATGAAAACTGTTTCCATCTTTTTATTTCTAGAGGATAATTATAACATATAACAATTTTATGAATAATAATTTAGTATATAACAATATTTTTTTAAAAAATGTAAACATAGCAAAATCTATCGACGATAGACTTCTATCGCTGATACTTTTATGGTTTATTAGTGATAGACCAATATTTGAAACATAGTTTATCAATGATAGACTTCTATTACTGACAAACTTTGACGGTTGTTATATTTGTAACTTTTTAAAAATATTGCTATGTACTTAATTATTTTGAATCTAATTGTTATATTTGCAACCATACACTCTTTCTATTAGCCTCCCTCTTTTTTCACTTCTCTTATTAACATATTATCACAAAGTCGAATATTGATTGAATCCGAGGTTCGAATTCAAATTTTTCTACATCTACAAATTCTTTTGCATTGTGTTATTGAATTTGATTGTTGAATTTTTAACTGTTCCAAAATATATCGACCGAACTCCAATTGGATCTATACAATGGGTTCTTTTATCATGGTCAAACATTGAGCCACTACTTCCTCCACACCTCAATCCCACGTACAATCTCGATTAAAAAAAATGAACATTTGATTTGATATTTATTATTTTTTGATAAATAAAAGTCAATGAACATCTCATTAATTAGTCTAAGGTACGGATCTGGACCCTTTTCCAATCGATTTGTATGCTCATAAAATATTACATCAAATTGTTTTTTAAAAAAGGAAAATGTGTAAAATATTTCTACAACCTTACATTACTTATTAATAATGGGAAGAAGATGGTTGGAATCAATAATTTTTAGAACCTGAAAATGTAAATGCAAAGACATGGGACCCTTATTATAAATCTCCATCAACCCACAATCAATTTATTTATATTTTTCAAAAAAATTGTAGTAATAAATCAATCCCAACATTTTCAAAATGTGTAATAATTTAGTTTATTACACGTAATTACGTTCAAATTTGCAAAAACTCTCTCATGAAAAATATTTTACATCAAGATTAAGTATCAACAACTTGATTTTTTTTTTTTTTAATTTATAAGAGAATATAATCTAAAATCAATCTATTAATCTACGTGTATAATTGATAATTATCTTTTTTTAAAATTTAGGTACTTATATACAAAAAAGGAAAAAAAAAAATAAATAAGGAGGAGAAGGTGATTGATAATTAAGAAGAAGAAGAGATGTAGGGGACATAAAGCCATTCATAAATATGAGCCTTCACGTGATTTCTTTTCTTTATTTTTCTTTTTCTTTTCCGTAAATGGCCCTTTGCTTCTGGGGACTCTGTCTCTTTCCCATTCATATTTATTCTGCTCCTAATTTACGAACCTACAAGGAAAATTTATATATTTGTATAATTGTGTGTGGGGGTACTGAGGAGGTTTGGATGTATAGTGTTTGGGAATGTGAATAGTTGATGGGGAAATTTCGAAGGGAGTTTTCAATTGGGGAAGGGCAATTAGTGTTAATTAAGGTTTGGGTTCTTAAATCAGTATTTAATTTTTCAAAAGAATAGAAAGAAAGATCACAGCTGGCTGGTTATTAAGGGCCCGTTTGGTAACGTTCTTGTTTCCTGTTTCTTGTTTCTGTTTTCATTTTTTAAGAAACAGAAGTGTTTGATAACGTTCCTTGTTTCTCGTTCTCAAAAAAAGTAGAAACGTTTCTCATTTTATAAAGAATTATTGGGAACAAAAAAAAGTAGTTTCTTCTGTTCCGTTTCTCAATTGCTTTTATTGGTTTCCTTTTTCTCAATTTATTTCTATTTGTTTCCTTCTCCTTTTTCTCAATTATTTTTTTTTCTTTCATTTTTCTCAATTATTTTTATTGGCTTTTTTTCTTTTTCTCAATTATTTTTATTGGTTTCCTTTTCATTTTTCTCAATTATTTTTATTTCTTTTATTTTTCTTTTTCTCAATTATTTTTATTGGTTCATTTTTCTTTTTTCAATTATTTTTATTGGTTTCCTTTTCCTTTTATCTCCATCGTCTTCTCCAAATAATCATCCTCTTCCTCTTTTACTCATCGTTTTTCTTTGCACACCGTCTTCCTCTTCACCTCTCACCGTCTTTCTCGATAACCCGAACTCTTCCTCTTCGTCGGATCCATAGTTTTTGCCTGATTGTTCCTCTTCGTCGGATCCATAGTTTTCATCTTTCTCTTTGTACAAATCTGGATTTTCGTTGTGGGTTTTTCTCTAAAGCATCATAGGTTAAGAGTTAAAGGTTAAATTTTGTTTTGTTTCTTTTAATTCTGAATATTGAAGACATAATAACTTACTTTAAAATTAATATTAAATTCTAGATGTCACGAAATAACGATGAGATTGTAGAAATTGATGG
The DNA here is from genome assembly GCF_025177605.1 of Cucumis melo. Taxonomy (NCBI): domain Eukaryota; kingdom Viridiplantae; phylum Streptophyta; class Magnoliopsida; order Cucurbitales; family Cucurbitaceae; genus Cucumis; species Cucumis melo. The sequence continues at coordinate 24,513,359 of NC_066865.1, forward strand.
ATTAAAAAGAGAAATTGCCTGAGTAAGAGATGATATTGCCAATCAAATTTGGTAACATTTGAAGGATAAATATAATTTTATGTTTATGTTATTATTTTTATTCGTGCATTGATACTTCTTCGTATTAAATGAATAAACTTTTGATAATTTTATTTGTTATGTTTGATGGATAGACCTATATTTTTGTTTAATGTTTAATTGAAGTAGATGTGAAAAATAAAAAATAAATCTAGAAGAAAATCAATAAACAAGAAACAGTTATCGAACACTTTTTTTGTTTCTGTTTCTTTTTTTTTTTCAAGAAACAAAAAATAGAAACAGTTATCAAACGCATTACTGTTTCTTGTTCTAAAAAAAGAAGAAACAGGAAACAGGGAACAAAGAACAAGAAACAAGAAACAGAGAATAGAAACGTTACCAAACGGGCCCTAAGTTATTACCCTCAAGGGAATGGACAAAAATAAATATTACCGACTCCTGGTCACCGTCTTTTAGGTATTGGTTGTAAACTTGGAATAAGAACCTAAAAAGTTGGAGCAGATTTTGTGTTGTTGTTGTTTTTTTTTTTTTTTTTTTTTTTTTTTTAAATTTATTCATAAAAAAAAGTAAAAGGTGGCAAGGAAGAAAGAAAAAGATGATGGAATGAAAATGCATCAACGTGTGAAATGTAAAATGAAATGAAAATGAAAGTGAAATGAAAATCAAAGGTGTTGAGTAATTTCAGGCTAATGACTCTCCTGTGAACCCTCAAATTCCATAAGACTAAATCCCCTGTCCTTCTCTCTCTCTCCCTCCCTCTCTCTCTCTCTCTCCGTTTCTCTGTCTCTCTCTCACCCTTTCCACCTTTAGAAATTTAATGAAGAAAAGTTATGATATAATCCACATCCATTCCAGAATCCAAACTGCCAATTCACCTTCCTTCTCTTCTTCTTCTTCTTCTTCTTTGTGTCTTTGTATTACTAGTTTATTCTTCAAACAAAGTTGAGGCTTCTTCTATTTTCTTATCATTTTGTTGGGTAGGCTGTAAATCTTTATCCTCCACTCACTTCCCCTTCTCTATCATGGCTCAGTGTCTCAACCTCCTATCTCCAACTTACACATTCTTCTTCTTTTTTTTATAACCTCTTCCTTTACCCTCCTTGCACCTTCCTACAGCTTTCTCTTGATATCAATCACTATATTTTAATCCTCCTTCCTCATCCCGTTGTTGATAAAAAGTGAAACAAGCTCTCTTCTTGCTTGTAACCATGGTCTATATTTGCTTCACATGATACTCTTCTTCTAGCCCACGGTTCAGAAATCAGAACCCTTTTCAGGTTCCTCACTTTCCTCCTTTTCTTCTAGAATAAACTAATGGTAAAGGAAAAAGGGAACATCTTGAAAAAGAAAATGGTTGTTTTGTTTGTTTTGTTCCATCCGGGTCGGTTGGATGTTGTTCTTTTATTTATATCTAACCAATGGATTGTTGTTCAAAGCTAATGAGTCCAAGTGATTTGATGTGTTTTCTTTTTCTTTGTGAAGTTTGAGGGTGGCGTAAGTGTAGGAGGCTTGATTCTTGGTAGTTTGTCGTTTCAACTTTTGGGTTGTATTCGTGGTTTGAAAATATAAAGCAACTGCTTCTTCTTTTCAGTGGGTTTTTTAGACAACAGATTAATTTAGGTATATTTCCACTCCACCCAAATTTTCCTGCTTAGTTTTGAAAAATTTTCCCCCCAATAGTCAGTCATGGAAGAACCCAGAATCAAGAGTGGCTAGTATCAAATAACATTAGAACTCAACAATCCAGAATCAAGATTGGCTAATATGTGGAGATGAACATGATAATTGATATATATATATGTGATCTAGCTTCAAGTTTCTACCATAGATTCAATGCTTATTTGTTAATAGTCAATGCTTGTTGAATGATTTTTCTAGGAGTTTGTAAAGAACAAAAGTTGAAAAAATGGCAAAGGATTATAGTGGCTCACCAAAGCATCACCATCTCGAGTCAAGAAGGAAGCGGGTGACATGGATTCTCGCTGTCAGTGGACTATGCATTTTATCATACATGTTGGGGGCATGGCAGAGCACCACAACGCCGATCAACCAATCGGAAGCATATGCCAAAGTCGGTTGCCCCGATCAAACATTCCCATCCACCAACACACAATCCAAAGCCCAGTCCTCTACACCGACGCGTTCGCTCGACTTCCAGAGCCACCACGGAGTCGAAATCAACAATACCATAGAAGCAGTCACCAAAACGATCTCTCCCTGCGACATGTCGTTTAGCGAATACACTCCCTGTCAAGATCCGACCAGGGCAAGGAAATTTGATCGGACTATGTTGAAATACAGAGAGCGCCATTGTCCTGCAAAGGAAGAACAACTCCTCTGTATGATTCCAGCGCCACCGAAGTACAAAACGCCGTTCAAGTGGCCGCAGAGCCGCGATTATGCTTGGTATGATAATATTCCTCATAGAGAGCTTAGTATTGAGAAAGCCGTACAGAATTGGATTCAGGTTGAAGGCGATCGTTTCCGATTTCCTGGCGGCGGCACGATGTTCCCCCGTGGCGCCGATGCTTATATTGACGACATTAACGAGCTGATTCCTCTTACTACAGGGAAGATTCGGACCGCCATTGATACCGGCTGTGGGGTAACTGAATTTCTTCATTTCCCAATTGTTTCTTTGTCGAGTTTACACCGCAACAATTTTCGGGCAATTATTTTCTTAAAAAAATTAATTAAAATCTTTGTTCTTAATGTTTTCATGTTTTTTAGTTGGTAAAAATGATAAGATTCATTAATGCTCAATGTCATTATTTATTATTAGGTATGAATGAAATCTTTAACCAAACTTTTGAAAATTTTGAAGATATAGTTATAGTTTCATTTTTTACATTTGTCATTTGTTGTCTATTGAAATCGAATGTTGGATCTTTCGTTCGCATAATTGTTGTACCGAAAAATTGATTAAATGATTTGTCATTTATGGATGTAAAGTGGTCAAATGTTGTTGTTTTAAAAGGTAGAAAATGAAATTTGAGTTATGTGGATGGACAATTATTGATGTGTTTTGGGTCATGGTACCCTACTGACTTTGGTTTTGTTTTAGGTAGCAAGTTGGGGTGCTTATTTGCTTAAGAGGGACATCTTGGCCATGTCCTTTGCCCCAAGGGATACTCATGAAGCTCAAGTTCAGTTTGCTCTAGAGCGTGGAGTTCCTGCTATGATTGGTATCATGGCTTCTCAAAGACTCCCTTACCCGGCTCGTGCTTTTGACATGGCTCATTGCTCTCGTTGTTTGATTCCCTGGGCTAAAAATGGTAAGACCTAGTTTATTTGTAAACACTTTTATTTCTCAAGACAAATACAAAGTAAAAAATAGGGACATTCTCTAACGTGATTGAAGTCATCGGTGAAATGGTTCCATTGAACTTTATTTACAGATGGGTTGTATTTAATCGAACTCGATAGAGTTTTGAGGCCGGGTGGCTATTGGATTCTCTCCGGCCCCCCAATTCGTTGGAAGAAATATTGGAGAGGTTGGGAAAGAACACAAGAGGACTTGAAAGAAGAGCAAGACTCCATTGAAGAAGTTGCAAGGAGACTATGCTGGAAGAAAGTGATTGAGAAGAATGATCTTGCAATATGGCAGAAGCCCCTCAATCACATCCAATGCATCAAGAACAAGAAAGTGTACAAAACACCCCACATTTGCAAATCAGACAATCCTGATGCTGGCTGGTATGTGCTTCCAAAGACCGCCCCTACCCTCCAACATTAATTCTTATCATCATCATGCTTTTTGTTGGAATGACAAAGTACATGATCTTGTTAAACTCAAGTTGTATTCATATTTATCTTATTTAGGTTGTACACGACTTCTGGCCTAAGATTTAGAAGGGTGCGATATGTAAATTCTATAATCCTAGAGGCGCCTCTTGATCTATAATCTTATGTTTTCCTGTTTATCTTTGATTTTTGAGTTTTAACACCGGCTAATTGCTCCTTTCTCTCCTGAACTCAGGTACCGAAATATGGAAACTTGCATTACTCCATTGCCAGAAGTAAACGACTCTGAGGAAGTTGCTGGTGGGGCAGTTGAAAATTGGCCGGAGCGAGCATTGGCTGTACCACCTCGAATCAGTAGAGGAACAATACCAGGCATCACCGTGGAAAACTTCGAAGAAGACAACAAACTATGGAGGGAGAGGATTACCTATTACAAAAAGATGATCCCATTAGCACAAGGACGGTACCGAAACATAATGGACATGAATGCAAATCTCGGCGGATTCGCAGCCGCTTTAGTGAAGTTCCCAGTATGGGTAATGAACGTTGTCCCCGCAAATTCAGACCGTGACACTTTGGGAGTAATATACGAACGTGGCTTTATCGGAACATACCAAGATTGGTGTGAGGCGTTCTCAACATACCCGAGAACGTATGATCTAATCCATGCGAATGGCATATTTAGCATATATCAGGATAGGTAAGGCTGAAGCAAATGATCAGATAAAAACGATGAAACTCTCTTCATACTCATCTGTTTTGATTGATGAAAAATGGATTGTTTTGTGAAATTGCAGGTGTGATATAACTCAGATTCTATTGGAGATGGATAGAATTTTGAGGCCAGAAGGGACAGTAATTTTTAGGGATACAGTTGAAGTATTGGTGAAGATTCAAACAATATCAGATGGAATGAGATGGAAGAGTCAAATTATGGATCATGAAACTGGGCCATTTAATCCTGAGAAGATTCTTGTGGCTGTTAAAACTTATTGGACTGGTGAAACCAACCAACAACAAGAGAAACAAGCTTAGTCTATTTTTTAAATTAAGATTATCAAAGAAAAGAGTTTGTTTTGTTTTTTTTTTTTTTTTCTTTTTCTTTTTCTTTTTTTGAATTTTACTCTCCACATTTTTCTCACTTAGGTGTGTGTACTTTTTCTTCTATTTCCTGTTCCCATTTTGTAATTTTCTAAGTAATTTTTTCATATAAAAATATTTATATCATTTGGGACATTTTGGAATTTTCTTTTAATCATACATATTATGACATTCCTATTAAAAAACTAAGGGAATATGCATATATTGGTTGACAATTTGAAATTTGTGTTACGTAGCGGTTGGATTAGGAGGACGTCAATACTTTTAATTTATATCCTCCAATGGTTGGAGATATGTAAAGTTTTAAATCTATGTTAAAGTGAACGATTTATTCTCGGTTTCGAATGATTTTTATCTCTCTTTCCTTTTCGATTAGATAAGATTCTTTAGATTTAAAGTGATTACCACGAATAAAAAAAAGTCTTATTAATTAACCTACTTTATCAAATCAATTTCTCAATTCTTTTTTCTTCCTTTTTAAAGCAACAAATCAAGAAATTTTTTCAAAAATATAAATTATTTAATCTAGAGAACATAATTGGTAAAAGATAAAATTTATTTTTCATTTCAACAACTTTCTGTCAATTTTAAAGACAATTAAAAAAAAAAAAAAAGATGACTAAGGATATGGGCTGCATTTTAACAATTAAAAGCCCAATAAGATGATCTACATCTAAAATTTTGAGATATCCACAGTATCATACTATATAGTCTAATATTTTGGGTTTAATTAGATATTGTGGACTATTCTTAAATGAATTATGTATTTTGGCGCATTCATTTGTGTCTATTTTCCTTTTGAAATTTTAACAATAAATATGTGTGAATAATTTGAATATCTATCTTGATACTTGATTAAGAGTACATACCATTAGTACTTAATTTTGGTCACCCATAACCAATTTTATGTTCTTTAATTTGATGGGTTTATAAATTAGGTTTATGCTACCAAAAGTTTGAAAAACTAACTTACTTAATTAAACTTTGTCGATGCTTATCTCACAAAACTACCAATTAAAACTTAAGAAACTTACTTTTTATTATTCGCACATTAAATCTTAACTCAAAATAAAAAAATCAATTATATTAGTAGGAAAAGTTCAAAAATATAAAATCAAACATTTAATTCATTTCGAACCATTAAGGACGTGTAATACCACACAATGTTCTTTTCTCTTCTTCAAAGTTAAGTGTTATCTCTCAAAAACTTCTGATTAAACTGATAAGATTAGAGATACCAAGATAACTCATTTAACAAACTATAAAATTTGTTTTCACAAAATGTTGAGTTTATCGACTAATTGATGGTGAAATGATCCGATATAAAAAAACTTTAAATAACTATGTAATAACGTTAAATTAGGTTGGAAAAGCAGTCTCGGTGTTGTCATTGGGTGGAGAACAACGTGGCTCAGTTGGAAGTAATAGAAAGAAGTAGAAATGGTTAGGGGGGTGAGTTAGCGGTAGAACTCGGGTTGGAGAGAGAAACGAGAGAGAGAGATTACGTGTGTGTGTGCGAGAGAGAAAGAGAACGGAGAAAAGGTTACGTAAATGTGAATCGACTGAAGAAGAAAGAAACAGCAATTATCTCTCTTTTTCTTCTCTCTCTCTATTTAGCTTCTCTAGCGGTGGCCTACGGCTACGAGATTCGCCCGTCCTCTACCTTTGGGGACTTCCACCCTCATCAAAGATCGGATTCATCCTCGTCCCAAACGCCGGAGAGTTATGGTGGACACCGACAACATGCCCGATTCCTCTCACAACCTGGAGGATGAAGTTGGGAGAGTGGTTGAGCAGGCCAAAGAGTTGCATGAATCTGCTGCATCTCTAATCTCCAGAACAGCCATCGACGAACAGTCTCTCCGCCAACGTGCTCTCTCTCTTGACTCTTCACTTCGCCGTCTTCGTTCTTTACTCAATTCGCTTCAATCCAAGAAGCTTGTGGACTCTAAGCTTGCTGAAAAGGTCTATATCTTTCTCAATTTTCTACGCATTTGATTTGGAATCTGTCGTTCTGAAATCCACGGATCGATTCATCTTTTTTCTTTTTTTAATTCTTTGTTTTGGTGAATCAGCTGGAAGATGACTTGCAAAGAGCTAAATGTATGATGACTGACGGAGAGGTTGCATCGTTTCTTCCTGGGAAGCCGCAAGGTTAGAGTTATTTCCTTTTGTATTTAGAGATCGTGAATTGATGTCATTTTTTCTTTTGAAGGACAATATTGTCAGGATTGGTGTTCTTATGCTTCTTGCTGCATTTAGTGTCTGAATATGTAATTTGATGGCAGGGAGGTTCTTGCGGATGTTTCTGGGACCTATAAATGTGCGTGCTTCAAGGAAAGATGTTCAGTTGAAAGTTAAAGAGGAATATAACAGTTACAGGGTATGAATTTCTATTACTTTTTGTACTGTACAATCTCTCATCTTTCCCCTTATTGCATGTGATACTTTGCAATTTGACGAAAATTTTCAATATTTAGGGCTAAGGCATACCTCGAACTCTCCGAAATTAGTGCTTTGTTATAAGAGTTATTTTCTCACTCACTTTTGTAGTTTACTCGAACACTTTTGTTAGATGATCTACCTCTATAGGGTCAGCAGCCACCAACTGCTGACTGAAACATTCTTTTTTTTATGCATTTGGATAATGAAGCTTCAGATGGGCCTGATTAGTTAATTTTACCCCCTGTCTAGATTTTGGGTTATTTACCGGTTTTTGTTAGTTAGAAACAAACTGTCATTCATAGGATGGAATTTACAGTATGATGAGCTTTCTTGAACAGGTTAGTCTCCGTAGGTTATACAATTATGGACTTGAGTTTTATAGAAAGGAATTTACAGTATGATAAGAATGCGTCCTCTAATCCTATGCCAGGGGAGTTATGAAGGTTTTATTACAAATGGAACAGATAAAAGCAAAAGTTTGATCAAGTTGTCTTTGGATCTCGACTTAACAACCTAGCTTGATAACTTTATTTGGACGCCTTCCCTTTTATGTGACTACCAGCTTAATAAAATTTACTGATTTCTGCGAAGCTATGCCATCTTGTCAGTAATTATTTGAATACTTATTCAGCTGACCTCTAATTTTTAGAGCACATCTTCTGTTGTTAACTGTCATAGAGTGAAAGGAAACTTTGTAAGTACTTGCCGAGAGTTTTTGCTTTCTACCTTTTACCTTTTTCTCTTAAATGTACAGTTAATATTCTGGTCAATTCCAATCTTGTCTTTGTAATAGGCTAAACTACAGTTGGAGACATAGTTGACTTAAAGATTTTAGAGGGGAAGTCAAAACAAGATCACTTATTGCATTGTTTTGTTGCCAAGAAATGTTGGAAGGTCTTATTTCAAGTTTTGTACCTACAAAATCATTATGAGTAATATTATCCAATTTCTATGTAGAATCAAGTCTAGACTTTAGAGGCAAAGCGAAACCGTTATGACAAATGAAATTATAACGATTAGAAACTAATAAATATTTTGGACAAATTTACCAAGTGGCGTGAGAGGTGGATGTAGCTAAATGTCTCAAGCAACTTATTGGTATTCGTAATCCTCTTTCTTTAGTAATTACTACATGATATTTTCTCAGTTTGGGGTGCTCTGGATATTCTTAGGTTAATGGTATTTGTCAAAATGGTTTTTTTTTTGGGTAAATTCTATGTAATTTTAGCTTGAGGTGCCCTCATGTTGATCTCTTTCAAGCAGGACAGGACTGCTCTTCTTTTTCTCCTTTTCCCCTCTCTGCTGCTTGTTCTAAGAGGCTGGGTTTGGGATGGATGCTTGCCTGCATTTCCAGTTCAACTGTACCAGGTATTTTTTTTTCCAAATCGGTTTTCTTTCTCTAATTGAATATTTTGTTGCATGCCGAATTCGTTTCTATACGAGTTTTCATGGCTCCTTCTTTGGTAGTAGGAACTGTGAAACAAATATGTTTTGATTCACCAGATAAATATAATTGTTTGTATCTACTTGGCATGCGTCTGAGTCCTTCACCACTGATAGTCATTCCTTTTGTAGTTTTTTTGGGGGTTGCTTCGACCTTTCCTTCTTAGGGTGTTGCTTTGTTCTTTTCTTTTAATATATCCTCATCTCTTATAAAAGGAAAAAAAAATATTTTTTTTCCGATAAAGAAACATTTCATTGAATAAATGAAATAGGGAAAACCCAACACCTATAGGCGATTACAAAAAGCCTCTCCAATTTTAAAGGGAAAAAAAAGAGAGAAGTATAAGAAGTAAAAGGAGACTCAAATGTACATCAATTATAAACATACAAACTGAAACTATAAATTTATCAAAAGTGGAGGCAGAGTCCCTGAATAAACGACCATTGCATTCACCCCAAAGAGCCCAAAAAAAACAAACACAGCAAGGCAAGCCAAATAGTCTGCTTGGTATCACCAAAAGGATGACCCACAAACAAAGATGGTAAGAGATCTAAAATAGAGTTAGGGAAGAAAATGACCAACCAAAGGCATCCATGATAGTAAGCCAGAAATACCGCGCAAAGGAGCAAACAGATGAACAGGGGATTGAGAGTTGTGGCAACATAAGATGCACCAAGAAGGAGAAGTAGACATATAAGACATATAAGGAACATGCTTCCCATTTTCAGTTTCTAATCATCCAATTTCAGGCTTCTCATTTGATGCAAAACTCGAACCAAATGTGCCTAGATGATCTAATTTCTTGTTATTTTGTGCTTTTTAATGGAGGATGTCTCATTTGTTCTCTTACATCTCTATTAATGATGCAATTTTTGAATTCTTGTTTTTTGGGCATTTATAGGTTTATCTTCATATGGTGAATTCAATGCCTTGAAAAACAACTTATATATTCATTTAAACTCAACACATCATTGTTCTTTCCAGGCATGGCTCTTGTTCCTATACACAGGATTGGCATTGCGTGAAAACATACTAAGAGTCAATGGCAGTGACATTCGCCCTTGGTATGTGTGCTGCAACTTTTGCTTTCGTTGCTATGCTGCTATTCATTGTTTTATTTTAAAATAGTCTTATGATAGCTTTGACTTTGAGTATTTAAGATTACGAGTTTTTTATACTTAAAAAGTATTTGTAATGAGAAATCAACTTTCATAGAGGATAATGAAAGCAGTACAAAAGAGAAGGCTACACACGTGAAACCAAACAAAAAATCATTATTTGGTTCTTGAGGGACTATGGACATTCTCACTGAGTCAGTCTTATTCCCATCTAGTTCTACCACAGTTAAGATGGTGGATGGTGGGTGAATGTAATTGGTCTAGTATTTATGGGCCTTCCAGTTGAAGGTAGAGAATTGATTTTTGGAGCGAGCTTTCTGATCTGCAAGGTTTGTGTACTTCTATACTTCTATGTGGCTTTTGGGAGGTGATCTTAATGTCTAATGAGCCCCGTGAAATTTCTTCTACTATGGGAGGCTATAATAGATTTATCAATTCCTCTAAGCTCATAGACCTTCCCCTTCCTAAATGCCTCCTTGGTTGAACTTAAAGGTCTCCATCTCATGTCATTTGGTTATCTCCAAAAGGCTTGATTCACACTATCTTCAATTGTCCCTTACTCTTATCAAATAAGGAACGTCAAATATCTGTGATTATGCCTGTGGGCACAATTTGGCTGTCCTATTTAAAAGCCCTCGAAATTACTTTTCTTATCACTTTATCACTCTTAAGAAAGGAAAAGCAATCATATTCTCTTTCCCGAGTGCTTTTGAAGCAAAAGTTGGGCATTAAAAAGGTCACCACTTACAATGAATGTGTTCTCTTGTCACTGCATATGTTATAATTTTTTGTTTATATTTCGTGCTCAATGCAATGTTGTCTATTACACCAGAGTTTTATATAATCTTATTCTGTCTTTTGATACGGTGTGTATAGGATTTGTACTTTATCAATGCTTTTGTAGAGTCATGGTATAACACAGACATTATGGCGAAGCTTTTTATTATGGCGGGTTGATAGATTATCACTATTATGCTCTATGATCCCTTAGTTATACAAATGTTATGTTGAGGTTCTCGAGTCATGATTTTACAGGTGGATCTATCATCACTATTGCGCTATGATTATGGCACTAGTTAGTCTTACGTGGGAGATCAAAGGACAGCCAAATTGTGCCCAAAAGCAGGTTTTACCAATTGTTTATTACCTACTAAATACATATCTACTCCAAGCATTAGATTAACAGTACAGTTTCAATTATTCTCCAGAGAGGTGTACAACTCTTTCTACAGTGGGCCATGATGCAAGGAGTTGCAATGCTTTTACAAAATAGATATCAGCGGCAGAGGCTTTATACTCGGATTGCTCTTGGAAAGGTGCCATTTGCTACTGCAATTTTTTTACATTCAACTTCGACATGGTACATTCTAATTTAAGTTGATTGTTGCATCACCTCCTATGACTGGAGCTCATTATCTCTACCCAAGGCACCCAAAATTTTAAGCATCTGATAATAAACATTTATGAATTTTGCATATGTTTTAATTGTTGGTCGGTTGTAGTTGTACAGTCATTTTATCCTATCTGTTGATTTCCCTGTTTATTCTTTTTATTACTAGGCTAAGAGAATGGATGTCGTTTGGGGAGAAACAGCTGGTGTAGATGGTCAACTATGGATACTGTGTCCTATACTCTTTATCTTACAGGTGACATAAGCCTCAACTTTTTCCATCTTCCAAAATTTTCATGGCAGTTGAACAAACTACAAACTGTGAAGACTTGATTTTTTGTGGCAATCAATGTTAATTTCTTACTGTTTTAAGCAACTTGTCATTCAGTTCAAACTAGCAGAACCGTTTTCCTATTTAACTACATTTCCTCTAATTAAAATTAAGTCAGAGGGCATCTTAATATACCCACCTTTTCTTTACGTAGTTCTCCTCATCTTATGAATTGGAGTCAAATTACGAAAACACCTCTTGACTCTCTATCATTTGTATTTAGTTAGGAAATTGATTATATGTGCCCAAAATTCTTTAACTACATCTTTTCTGATGGATATTAAAACTTGTCGAAATTTTCAATCTCAAACAAAAACTTTAGAAGGGCCAAAATCTCAATGTGTTAACTGAATTTTCCATTTTGAAGTTCAGTCTTTCTGGTTGGATTATAAAAACTACAAAGCCAGTCTTTTAATACGCTGTTGCTGTTTAGCTTCTCTGGAAATTTTGAGCATAATTGAAAATGGTATTCTTTTTACTGTTTCCAATTTTAAAATGGTGGCACAGTGAATTTATGATGGCCAGTCTGAACCATCTTGGCATCTCACATTATCTGTCAGGCCAATTACTACCTAATGGAACTCTAATATGAGGCATCGTAATATATTAATTTATTTTTCCTTGTGGAGTATTTAACAGGGCTTTGAGGCATACGTTGGCTTACTTCTCCTCAAGACTGCATTGGTGGGTGTGGTGCCTGAATGGCAGGTGATGAATTGTTTTCTGTTTCTATTGGTTCTAATTCAAAATAATATTTCAAACTTACCAAAAAGATTCTGAATATCCTTACATACAAACTGGTGGATAAATGTAATGTCCCGTGCAGGTACTATTTTGTGGATTCCTTTTGGTTCTAATGGCGGTCGGGAACTTCTCAAATACAGTTCAAACCTTAATGGTAAAATCAAGATTCAAGGCAAAGATGAAAAGAAGCAAGAGCAAGCAGGAATTGGCCCAGACCAATTAATACGTAGGATTACTTAAATCAACAACTTGTAGGATCTATTCTTTACCTTTTCAGGTCTTGAATATGTTTTGTCGAAGCTGATCTGTGAGAATTGTCCTTCCCCCCTTTTTTATATCATCATTTTGACTCAATACATTTTTATCATGTAAAGTTGGTCTTGCATAGGTTCTTCCCCGGAGAAGTTGATGGAAGTGCTTCTAAGCGCAGGACTCGTGTTCCAGTTACCATGTAACATTCTTCTCTTTTCAATTGCTTTTCATTGCAAGCTAGTGAGTGAGTTTTTGAATCCTATTGTAATTTCAGTTTATCGTATTAATTCTAATGGAAAACCAACAGTTTGGACGTTTTCAATATCAAAGTTTTTGTTCCTTGTCATTTTGGATAGTCTTAGGTTAGCAAAAAATGTAATCAAGAATTGAACGTTTGTCTTATTTTTCCTTTCTCTCCATGTTCGTCTTCCTTTGGGTAGATCTTTCAGCGTTGTCGTTATCGAAATTGGGGTAACATAAAACTTTGTGAGCTTACTGCATAGAAGTTTTGAGCCAAGTTAAACCCGAAACTAAAACCACCTTTCCGTTTAACTACTGTCTGCCGAGTATACTTGATTATGAAGGCTGAATGCAACTTTATGGGAAAAAAAAGAGTTTAGCTGTTCCATTATCGAGTTGAACAGAAATTGAACAGAAATTCTTGGGTTCAAAATTCATTGACTGATACCGTAGAATTATGACATCCTCAATAGGTTTTTTATTGTACTTGTAAATGGTCTTCCATAATTTTACATGATCTTTGTAAACCTTGAGAAACATTGTAATTAAATGCTTCGGATGAAATATGTAATATTTTATCTTTGCTTTGTGGAGGCAGGATTGTACTTGGTGACTTTTTCTAGCCATCATTTTATTAGATGGACATGCTATAAACTAAGATGTTGGTAGCAGTGAGTAATAGTCTGAAAATGTGGCTAAGGTATGAACTATGAGCACAGGACTCATAAGTATCAAGATAAATAATTCGTTAAGGCGAGCAAATTCGATATTATTTGGTGTTGAGAAAATTTGTAAAGTGATTTATGAAGTGCCACACAAGCTCTAATTTTGTCCAACCTAGGAGGTGAACACTTATACTTTCTCCTCAAGTTAGATCGTTCAAAATTAGACCTTTTTTGCGAGAACTCATAAGTATAAAATAAAAGAGAACAATAGAGTGTATCTTATTATAACTAAGTTACTTTTCATTTCATATCAACTTTGATCAACAAAAATCTATACTTAAATCATAACCTCAAATTTTAACTAAAATCAGATGGATATCCCTCTTGATTTCAACAGTACTCTTTGCTAGTTTTCTCAAAAGTTTCCATTGTGGCTTCACATGGCACAAATTTCTCGATCCTTTTGTTCACTATATGATATATATATATATATATGTATATATATATATATATATATATATATATATATATATATATATATGTATGTATGTGTATGGATCGTTCTTAAATGATGCAAGGTTGATAACCTAACCTAAATCTTATGTGGATAATGATATGGATAATCTCAAGAGGGTAGCATCGGCTTTTGGATTACTAATTTATCAACAATTGGCTATAAGAAATGAACTAATTTAAATCTAATTAGAGAAGATTGCAACACAGGTTTGAAATTCAGTGCAAAGTGGGAGAAGAAGAATATGAAAAAGAAGAGAGGAAGGTGAAAGAATGATGTGAATTTTCTAACCTTAGCTGAAAAGGGATGGAAGGAAGAATAATAGAGGATGATACCTCAAGTGAGCTGATCTGAGATATGGCCCTTTATTCTTCATCTCAGTTTCCTCTTTACTTAAATTTTGTATTTGGTATTTTTGGCATATGGCTTTTTTTCAACTGAACTTCATTGAAAGCACGAGCCAAAATCTAGTACAACTAACCTCTTCATTAAGAGCAAACGACCGAGAGTCAAAATGGGTTATATATGCATTGTTGGAATATTTGAGCTTCAAACTTTTGTCGGTGTATCATGTTTAGTTTGTTTCTTTCTTTGTTCCTAAGCTGTGGTTGAAAACTTTTGTTATTTCGTTGGCCAACTTTAGTAAGTTATAAGTTGATTTGAACCTAGAAAGATTTTGAGTTTTTTTTTTTTTTATAATTCTTTTTGTTAGTGAGAATGTCAGTGTATGCTACCAACAAAATTGAACTATACTGTCAGAATCACCATCGGTACACAGACAAATGAGTTTAATTATATTCATCAATCCTCTTATTACAAGATAGAATTATGTACGTAGATTCATTGTTTAAATTTTCTTGAAACCTCGAAGATAAAAACAATGAAAAAATGTTTCATCCCTTTGATTTGTTTAATCTATTCAGGGAAAAGGACAAATAGAAAGAAGAGTTATCACAAAATCCATAGAATATATTTACATGGAATCAAAACCCTGAGCAAGCTATTTTGGGTTATGTCTATGAAAAGAACTTTCAAAAAATAAAGAACAAAAAAGAAGAAGAGGGAGGACAGTAGATCATTCTAAAATTGAATAAAAAGTTGATAGATTTAGGAGGTGGGAATATGGTGGATAGATCAAAAAGTCAATTGACAAAAAAAAAAAGGGGAAACTTGATGTTGTTGGTTGGGATAATTTCACATGCAAAAAAGAAAAGCCAAGTAAAGAAGTACTTTTGGATGTAAAAGGAGAAGGAAATGGTATAAGTTTTGTCTTACCCCATATATTATTTATGTACTTCTTGTTGGCAGCTTAGCTTAGCTTAGTAAGTAAGATAGTACAACAAACAAATAAAAATTCCCTTTGTTTTTCTTTTTTTTCTTTGCTTACTTCTCATGTGGCCTAATAATTGGCAAAAGTGAGTAAAAAATGGTCAATAGGATAAAAAAAAACATTTCACTTCTATCTTAGAAGATCATACCAACTAATGTTTATTTAAACTCACTTCAAATAGTTTCTTAGAAAGGGAAATAGTGAGATGGACCATTAGGGGTACAAAAATATATCATTTCATCCTTATTTAAGGGATTCTAAATTGAATATTTGTATTTTCATTTGAAAACTTTTTTGAAGACTTTTTTTTTTATTATTATTAGAAGTAAATAAGAAACAAAGAAATTTAACCCCAAAATTTCAAACTAACAAATTCCTTAGCATTACCAAAACATGTGAAATTATTCTTTGTCCCCAATGTGTTGGAAGCAAAACTTTCATAGACTCTCCATTTTTATTGGTGTCATTTTCTTCATTGTAACTTCACTGAATGGATATTTATTGCTATTGTTTTGCCTTTTTCCTTAATCATCCTCTTCACCATCAATCATTTTTTTTTTCCTTTTGTTTACTTTGGTGCATTATATTGTCTTATATACTAAACAATTTCTAGCTTTCATATATTACCAATATTTTCCATATATACTTGAGATCTCAATATCTTTAGTATAAATTGATAAAAATCAAGTGAATACCAATCGAAATTAATAAAAATTAAAAGAAAATTGTTATGGATAACAAAATATTGAAATTATTTATAAAATATAGAAAAAATTTAATAAATTTTGCTATATTTTATAAATAATTTTAATTTTTTGCTATTTGTAAAAATACCCAAAATTAAAAGCAAAGTCAAATTTAGAAAAATGATGTTAATAAGAAAATAATTAAATATTTTGTCGATGAGAAATAATGTAATATTAATTTTTATATATATATATCAATAGAAAATTTGAAAGCAATATATAAATTTTATTGTATAAAAATGTTCCAAAATCTTACATAGTATATTTGTGAAAGATTAATGGAAGAGGTTAATTTATTAAAATATTTTCATAGAATTAGTAATAAAAATTGTGAGCAACCAACACAAAAATAGAAAATACTTTTAGGATGTGGGCCTCAAATTTATTTGGGCTTTTTGATTTTGGGTCATCTCATAGTCTAAGAGAGAGTTAGAGAAATTTCCATTAAAAAGGAGAAAAGATACCTAATCCCAATAAGCCATAAGTGTTGGATTAAGAAATTAAGGCAGTGAGAAGTTTAGGTGAAATTATAGTTTGATATAGGAAGGAAGTACTTACAAAGATGAAATAATTAATTATGTGGCCTTTTAGTGAATGATGTATGTATATGTGACCACATAACTCCTCTAGACTTCACCAATAATATCTATGCTTTTTATTTCATTAGGTACCAATATATTCATCCTATCATACCAAAAAGTTTGAACCTAAAGAGTATATATATATATATTAGAAAATACCATTTCATATTTTCGTTTATTTTACCATATTTAAAAATATTTAATAATTAATTTGTGCCAACTTAATTCGTTCAAAACTTGATTTATTTGAAACGAGAGAATTGATCAAGATTCCACATTGTTTCTTTCTTATTCTTTTTGTTTGTTTAAATTTAGTAAGTGAATTAACCAAAAATTGAATAGATGGTAAAAGTGGCAAATGAAGGCAGAATGTAAAAATAATAATAAAAGAAAATTCTCAAAATTATAGATTGATCTACATAAAAAGTAAACATAATTAACAATATGACTAGTGAAAGAAATTTCCAAAAATAATTAAAGAAAAATCAAGAACATTAGTATACTACCACTTCATTGTTTAAATGAATTAGATTGTGAATATATGTTTAGGAGGAGGAGGAGGAGGCTAGGTAGGTGTGTAGTTCTATAAACTTCCTTTACCCACCATGCATACTTGAAAATGTGAACTTAAAGTATGAAAAAACTTTATAGCAAAGTACAACACAATTATTGAATATAATAGGGATACTTCCAACTTAGTCTAAGTCTAAAGTCCATGTGCACTACTAATTTTATTGACCCTACATCATCCATGTGCCATTCAAAAAGTTTAGTAGGGTCATATTATTCAACTCTCTCTACATGCTCTCTCACAAATTTCTTTTATATATATATATATATGTATGTATGTATGTATGTATGTATTTAGATCAATCAACACTTCAAAAATGGGGTGAAAAATATTATGGAATAATATCCATGCTAAAAATCGGATAAAAAAAGAATTTGTGGAGGATAATATCTAAATTAGTAAATTAAAAGTTATTTAATTAATTTGCAAAAGCTAACGTTCAATTCACATATATTATATATGTGTGTGTTACACGACGACTAAGAGGTTCGTGATTCAACGGGATCCACACAAGTCCTATCATCATATCCTATTAGGATATACCCATGCTCCTAAGGCCTTTCATTATTTGTTCTTCATGGTGGAGGGAGAAAGCTCTTATAAAGATGTATATATTATTTCTCTCTATTCAAAAATCAACTCTTATATATTATTATATATTGTCAAGCTTTTAATTGTTCCATTATATTATATACTTTGAGAGGCTTCAATTTTACAATTTTCAATAAGATTTCCTAGCTATGGAGGTATAATTTGATCAAATTATTTGATTTAGGATATATTTGAAATGATTTCACGGATAAAAAAATGAAAATTTGCGGATTAATTGTTATTTTAGTGGTTTAACAAAATGTTAGAAGAAAAAATTATATACATACTATAAAACGACCATAATAATTTAGTTTCAAATGTTCATCGATATCAATTAAAAGTATTTTGAGTGTTTTTAGTATTTTGAGAGGATTATTTTTGTGCTCGGCAATAACATTTTGTTTTTTTTTAATTCATTTTTTTCTTATTTATATAACACTAAAAAATAATCCCACAAAAAACAGTATAAAAATTTGGGATTAAAATCACTTTTTTTAAAAAAAAAATGTTATAAATTTTTAAGTTCTTAAACTAATGATTATAACCATAGTAAATAATTCAAAGAAGGAGGAATTTATTTTGTTAGGTTTAGTTTTGAAAATGGGTTCTAAGAATAAATAAAAATAAAATGTTTAGCAAAAACACTTTTAAATCAAATTTATTCAAGAAGAAAAGAGTTTAAAGAAAAATGATTATATATATATATATATATATATATATATATATATATATATATATATAAACAAACAAAATTTTGATAGATATTTTAATTTAAAACATAAAAGAGAGAGAGGAGAAGGTTTGGCAATTGAATTGAAACTTTGTTTCACTTATTTTTGTTGTTGTTAATTTTGTAAGAATTAAAAAGGTATAAAGTTGTTAGACATCCTGTTTTGATGGGCTTAGTATTTTAATTTCATCTCTAACCATTCAACAATTCTAATCCTTCACGTAATGCTTTGCTTTTCATTTACATTCTAACCACGTTGTTAAAATTTTAATTAAAACCCATTACACTTTTTCTTCTCCATCACAATCAAATTTATAACTTTTTTTCTTCTTTTAAATATAATAAAATAAAACGATTTTATTATTTGTATGTATAAATATGCAAATTCATATCTCAAACATGGGTATGTGTGGTTGTTCTATTTTGTTCTAAATTATATTAAATAGTTTGTCTTTCCTTAAAAAAAAAATGATATGAACAATAGGGGGATCCACCACACACACACACACACACACACACACAAACACAGAGAATAAAAATAAAGAAATAATTTTTTAGGATGAAGCAATAAAAGCCAATTTCATGGAGTGCCACTACAAAAGGGAGAAATTTTCAAAAAGAAAAGTGTCTTAGGACTTTGAAAGGATGAGAAGACCTCAATTTAATATGAAAGTTAGAGCAAAAAAGAGACTTGGAAAATCAAGGCCATAGAAGAAAAGGAGTCTTTTCAAAATACCATTATAGGTTTCATAAAACAAAAAGAAACATATAACTATAGAAATGGAAAACTTTCTTTTAAGCTAACCATGCATAATTAATTATTAATTATTAATTTGGTTAATTCTCACTATTTGTTATTTTATGAAACCCTTAATCCTTTTTATTTTAGATTATAATTAATGATTGATTTTGTTTGAAAAGTACTTGATTATGAGTGGGATTTTTGGAACTAATTTTGAACTCTATTACTCATGTGTCTTAAACCAAATTATAATAAAGTCAAGAAAAACTATGTAATTATGAAATCATACATCCAATAATTCAAAGAATATGGTTCTATAACATTACTCTAATTAATATAATATGACAATCATGTATCACCAACACTATATTAATTAAGGGATGCTTGATTATTAATTGGGTGGTGTTTTCTTCTCTTTTTTTTTTTTTCATAATTAATATAACTATCCTATAGTAATTATATAGAAAATAATATAATACAATACATTTGACACAAACCATTGATCTACCATCATTCTATATATATAGTCAATGGGGTAGTTGAAGCTAAGTTTTGTAGTGCAAAAATACGATGTTAATTGTTATGTTATATAATACATGAGACTTAATTTACATTTGTGGAAGATTAATGTTATAACAATTACGTAATAATAAAATTTTAATTCGGATTTGAGTTTGGTATAATATGATTTTGAAATTTATTTTCTATTAAAAATAATTGAATATTTATTTCTGTTTTCTCCGAGCAACATAATAGAACACAAGTCATTCCAAGGTCTTATAATCTCTTAATCAAAACTTAAGAATATATATTTTTTATTGTCAAATTAACTATGTTCATGTTAGATCTTTATATTTTAATAATCATATTAATTATTTGATTAGGATTTAGACAAAGTTAAGACTACATAATAATATATATATATATATATATATATATATATATATACCCAAAGCTATGTAGCATTAAAAAGATTCATATGTGTCACATGGTGGTCGAAGATAGGTAGAATAGAGAATTCCAACCTCTAATATTTTGGTCGAAAATATATATTCTATAGTTCGTTTTTTCAAATTCTTTTAATAAATAAATAAATAAATAAAAGTATCAAAATTGAGAGAAAAATAGTTATATAAACACTTCTTTTTTTTCTTTTTTTAATTTTGTAACTTTTCGTTTTCTATAAAGAAAATATTGAACATTTTCATATGAGGTGGCCCTCTTTGTAAGTATCAAAATGAAGACTAATTAAAATAAATATATCAAGACAAAAACATTAAATTTCTATTATTACTAACAAAAATATATAAAATAATAATTATACATACATATATATATAATATATGTATGTATGTATGTATGTATGTATGTATTTTGCATTCTATGAACTTAAAAGAAAAAACATGAATTTTCATAATACACATTGGTTGCATGTAATCATTCACTACCCATACTAAATTTCCCAAATATATATCCAAAATTCATATCAACATTAATTTTCTTTAATGAAATTTTTTTTTCACGTCATCTTTAATTTTTTTTAAATAAATATTTATTATGTCATTTCATTAGATCAAAATTCTTAGTATAAGTAACAAAACTTCATAAACATAATGATGGATTAAATAGACAAAATTATCCAAAGTTAAAAAAAAAAAAATTGATTTATAATTTAATTAGGATTTATTAAAGCATTTTGATAGTACAAGTTCACCTACTATATGTAACATTATCCATCTAAATTCTACAAAAGATTAATTGAGATTTACAAACTACAATATATAAAACTTCATGATCATAGGGCAAGAAAATCATCATAAATAATTCAAAATAAATGAGAGAGTTCCCAACCTACCCTTTTCATATTTAACTAAATACATAAATCACATCCATTCTTAGGTTTGATTTTTAGTTTACTCCAAAGTTTTCTGTGTGTTGGGAGTAAAAGATCTCTTTAATTTTAAAAAAGTGTCAAAGAAAAATCTTTTAAACTTTTAATTTTATATATAGGATTTCTTGAATTTTAATAAAAATATCTCACTAGTTTTTCAACTCTCAATTTTGTGTAGAGAATAAGAAGTCTATGGCATATTCAAAATTTTAAACTAATTAAATTTGTTTATATATAAAATTATACTATTTTGATACCTAATAACACTTTGAACTTTACATAGTGTCCACTACTTTTTTAAAAATTGTTTCGTGAGTTCTAAAAACAAAATATATTTGTCATGAATTATAAGTAGATTTTGAACTTTAGGTTTCAAAATGGAGAATCATACATAAAATATAAAATCTTAAATGAAATAAAACTTCATGTTGCCAAAGCACTAGATTAATTATAAAGAAATTGTCAAAATTAGTAAAATAGACAAAATATTTATATTGTCTAATAATTGGAATTTTATTTTTTAGTGATTTTTTTCTATTGGGGTAAATGGTCTGTTTTTTTTTTTTAAATCCCTTAATGATATGATATTATAAAATAATAAGTACATAATATATATTAAACTTATTAGTTTAAATTAATTAATTAATTAATTAATTAATATTAGTATAGATCGATAAATATTGAAGGGAAATTGTGTAAATAACTATTTTATAGTCAAAATATATCAATACAACATGTAGAAGGAAAAATTGGAAGATTCAACCATACTTTAAAGAATATATTGAAACTCTATATTTACTCAATCCCTCATATTTTAAATATTTACTTTTTAGTTTGTCGGTTAAAAATTTGTCTTCGACATTATTAATAGTCTAAAGTTTAAAAATGTATTAAACACTTTTTAACCTTAATTAAGAAACTTAATTAAAATTAAAAGTCGATGTATTAACCTAATTTTGCATCCAATGAAAACATAACACATGGGTGAAAATATATATATATAATGAATCGAAGAAATAATGAGTAGTGTGCAACTAAAGTTTTTGCTGTGCTAAAATATATTTTGGGGAGACATTACAATGTGGATCCATTAGACATTACATGTGATTACAAAAGGAATTCTGTGTGTATATCACATGCCTCTCTGCCCACTTTCTCTTTCCTCCCTCCATTTTATAAGGAACACAAATTTATTTTCAAAAATATATTATGTAATTCTATATTTAAAAATAATAATAATGTGATGATATATATATATATATATATATATATATATATATATATATATATATATATATATGTTGGGATTTAAGCATCTTTGTTAAAGCTGCACACAACTTCCCTTTAACTCATCAGAAGCCTCATTATATTATCATAAAGATATGATTTATGTAACTTACAATAATAAACATATAATATAACACTACATATCACAAGCGTTATTATTCAGCCAAAAGAATGAAATAATACAAATCTTCAACATCACTATCTCAATGACATATCAAAGAATTTCCCTTTTCTTTTCTTTTTTTCCCATCTCATTCCTTCAAAAGAGTTTCTTTATTTTCCTCTCTCACAATTAATTAATACATCAATTGAGAAGAATAATATATGATAAATGAAGAAAAAAAAAACTGAAGAGTCATTGAGAAATTAAAAAGAAAAATGCATATGATCGATCAACACAAAGGAAAGGGAAGAGGAAAGTATAAGATGTGTCTGGGAAATGAATTTTTCTTTTCTTTTTTTTTTCTGGGGGGTAAAAAATAGAAGGAATGGTACCTTGAGGGACTGTAATGCGAAAGGGTTAAGAATTTGTTGTTTTGGTGTAAATGAAACAGAAGATTGAGCTGTGGGTGTATTGTGTTTTGAAGATGAAGGATACTATTGAACCACCGCCATTGATTGAAACTCACTTGCAACACCATTGGAGTTTCCTACATTGTTTCGTCTTTGAAACTCTATTTTATAATCGATGTTACTGTTTCTTTTTTCTTCTGGTAAATCGTCTTCGTCGTCTTCATCGTCATCACTGCAATAATCGTCGTTGTTTTCGTCATTGCCGTCGTCTTGATTGAGATGACGTCGATAGATGTCGTCCTCCTGCAGCTCCATCAACTCATTCACAATGTCTTCTGGCTTCAAATACAAAACAATAATCGGAATTTATAAAAAGAGTTGTAATTAGAATGATGATTTTATTTAATGGGTCAACGAGTTTTACCTTCGTGGATGTTGGTTGTTGTTGTTGTTCTTCAGTTCCTTCACCAAAAAGAGTAGCGGATAGACCTTGAGGAATGGAAGAAGAATGAGGTTGGGATTGAAGATGATGATCTGTTGTTGTAGTCGTTGTTGATGGAGGAATAATTTCCATATTTTGAATTGGGTTTTGTTCAAAAGAACCAGAATGATCGGAAGCAGTAGCAGTAGCAGCAGCAGTAGAAAGGATTTTTTTGCGATAAAGAGCATCAAGTTCATTGAAATAAGGGCAAGTTTTAGAATCCTCGCGGCGTTTTTTGTTGCTTTCTTTAACTTTCTTGAAGTACTTATTGATATTTTCCCATTTCTCTTTGCATCTTTTAGCACTTCTCTTGTAACCCATCTTTATCATTCCAGCTGAAATCTCTTCCCACAGAGGACCCTTTGGACCTGTTTCTTGATACTTTGATTCAAGCCCACCTCTCAGCTTTATTAGAGCTAAAACTTCTTGCTTTGGCCATCTTGATGAAATGGGTTCTGAAGATCCATCTCCCCCTTGAATAATTTCCTGAAGTTTTGGTTTTGGTTGTTCCAATGGGATTGTATTTGTAGGCGGCTGATTCTGAAGGTGTGGCAGAGTTTGTGGTTGCATTGGCTGATGAGAGGAGACAGGAGATAGTGGCGCTGGCACAGGCATAGGCATAGGTACAGACACAGCCATAGGTACAGGCACAGGCACTTGTGGGGCTGTTGCTGGGGCTGAAAATTGAATGGTTTGGCCAGTAAATTTCTGAAGAAAAGCAATAATGGCAGCATCTCTAGAAGCAGAAATTGTCCGTTCTTGAGCCATTCTTTCTTGTTCTTGACTCAACCTAAACATCTCTTCTTTTTTCCAATTCTCTTCTCTAACCATCCTATCTTGTTCCCTTTTCTCAATCGCTTCCAAAAACTTCTGTTGCATAACTTCTTGTTTCTCCATCACTTGTTTCATCAAACCCTCAAAAAACTCCATCATCATCTTATGATCACTACTACTACTACTACTTCTCCATTCATCATTATTCCCTTTAACCACCCCTCTCCGCCGTTTCCTACTACTTCCGGCTACATTCTCCGGCTCCCCTTCAAGGTCAACATCAAACCCCATCTCCTCATCTTCATCATCATCATCATCATCTTCAGTGGATGCAGATGAGGTGTTCGACGAAAAGCTAACACCCATAGGAGCAGCGACGGCGGGTGGTGGTCGGACAGTGAAATGATCTGATGGTGTAGAAAAGATTCCCATTGGGGTTTGTGAAGAAGATGATGAAATTTTGACGGATGAGATTGGAGTTGGGTTGCTAATCCCAAAGCCAACGGGGGTTGTGGTTGTTGCTGCTGCAGGAAGCGGCTGTGGCAGTGTGAAGGATGAATTAGAAGAAGAAGGCGCCACGTTTGCGTTGTGAAGAGCCTCAAGTTGCGTAAAGAATTTGTAAGTCTTCCCATCTTGACGCCCTCCTCTTCCTTCTTTTGTGCGTTTGTAATATTTCTGAACATTCTCGAATTTCTCTTTACATTTCTTCGCATTTCTCTTGTACCCCATTTCCTCCAGCTTCCTGCATTAAACCAAATCCAATTCCCTCGGGATTTTCATTTTTGAATTTCCTTGATTTCATAAACAGATTTTGAAAAATTCATGCAAACGGATCTGGAGATATATATATATATATATATATATATATATATATATATATATATATATATATATATATATATATATATATATATATATCATAAATAAAAAAAATCAAAAACTTAAAAAAGAAAATTACCTGGAGACTTCATCCCAAAGGGGACCTTTAAGTGTAGCATCACGAAATACCGAATCCATCTCCGACCTAATTTTAAGCAAAGCAAGTGTTTCCTGACGCGGCCACCGATTTCCACCACTTCCTCCACTTCCGCCGCCGCTACGGCCGTCAGCTTCATCGTCGTCGACCACCATATGACCAGCACCACCGCCGCCGCCGAGACGAATGAGCTCCTCGTAAGAAGATGGTACAGCAGGAGGTCGGCTACTAATGGGAGAAGCAGCTTCGACTTGTTGAGAATCACTTATAGTGGTATCAACAGTTAAAGACGGCGGTGGTGGTGGTGTGGAAACTACTCTAAATAATTGAGATGGATCAGGTAATCCAGATCCAGGAGCGGGTGGTTCCATATATGTGATGAAAGAAAACTCCGGCCTCCGACGAGGAATATAGGATATATATAGTAATTAATAATTATAATAAAACAAGGAAATTATGAAAATTGAGAGGATTGAAACTCCATGAAATTAAAGGGAGAAGAATGGAGAAATGGGGAGGAAGGAATTTAAAAGGAAGCCATAATTAAAAAGGAAGAGAGAGAGAGAGAGAAGGAGAAGACAGCTGGAAAAAAAATGGAAGTCAGAAAGTGAATTCCTACGAGTTAGTGCTATGGAGGATTTTGATGTGTGTTTTTTTATATAAAAAAATGGAAATTTAAGGGATAAAAAAAAAAGTTGAAGAAGGAGAAGTAGAAGTAGAAGAAGAAGAAGAAGAAGAAGAAGAAGGTATAATCATCCTCATCACAACAGCGCTGCAGAGCACTAACAGTGTTGTTGTTGTTTTTTCTTTTCTTTTCTTTTCTTTTTTCTGAAATTTGTTTTAAGAGAGAGAGAGAGAGAGAGAGAGAAGGGAAAAAATTAAGAGGAGAGAGAAAAGAGAAAGAGACATAAATGAATGGAGATGAGGATTATGAGGATGATGATATACTTCCTTTTTTTTTCCTTTTTCCTTTTCTTTTTTTTTTTTTGATTATGAGACAGAATTTTCAATATTACATTTTCTTTTTCTAAAATATATATCATGCCTCTTCTTCTTTTAAATTTCTTCACAACAAGAAATAAATTACTCACCTAGCTCGTTATTTTTTTTATGGATAAGATATTGTCAAAATCAACTTAACTTAGTTCTCGCGTTATTACTTTCAAAGTCCAAAGGTTCGATTCTCCGCTTGTACTAAATTGAACTCAATTAAATTGTCATTCTTTGACTAATAAATTAGTGTCTCCAGATTTTAAGTTATATTTGCATTATATTATATGTTTATAGTGTGTTATATATATATATATATATACATATATATAATCCATCTAATATTACTATTACACTACGATATGTATTGCCCAAATAACAATGATCTCTCATTTTACCCAACACACATTAGTAGTTAATCAAGCAAATTTATGTATCGATTTTACTTTTTGTCATCTTCACTTACTTTATTTGTTGATTCGTAACACGTTTATTTTGATTTTGCTTTCAAATTATTTTATTTTTAAAAAAATACAACAAATTAAGAATAAATATTTAAATGTAACAAATGTATCCATCTATATATATATATATACACATTTGATTGGTTTGCAAGAAGCCTTTTTAATTTGTTTGGTTTTAATTCACCTTAAATTGAATAATTCTAAATACAGAATATATATTTTCAAACTCTATTAGAGAAAGTAGATTTAGTTTTAAAAATTGAACCAAATGAAAAAAAAAAAAGTTACCAATAATATACACATATATATAATTATTAAAAGTAAATATAGACAGTTAAAAAAATGAAATTTAGAAAAGAAAATAAGAGAGAGAGAGAGAGAGAGAGAGAGAGAGAGAGAGAGAGAGAGAGAGAGAGAGAGAGAGAGAGAGAGGAATGTGGGTGTGAAATGAAATGAATGAATTGATACAACAGAAGAGATGCTGCGTTGCGTTGCGTTGACAGCAGCTTTGCTTTTCTCTAATTTATTTGTTTTCTCTCATAGTTTGAAACTCATAATTTTATATAAAATTAAAGAGAGAGAGAGAGAGAGAGAGAGAGTACATTACATTTATCGACAAACAGCCTTCACTCCAGTTCAGTACTTTCCTTTTACAATAATTAATTCTAACTCTAACCGGCAATCATCTTATCTTTCTTACACAAACACACACACACACATATATATATATATATTCAATTATGATATTATATTAAACGTCATTTTCATATTTAAACCCTTCTTTATTATCATTATTTCCATTTCCATTTTCTACTTAATTATCATTTTCCCACTTCAATCTTTTTTTTTTTTTAATCCATCTCTTTAAACTTATAAATTTCAAATAAGATTTTAAAAAAAAAGTCATATGTTAAGTAAGTACATCATTATTTATTACATCTGCTTTACTAATCATTTAGTTTTTTATTATTTATCTTTAGAATTTAAGTATTTCTTTTTCTTTTTCTTTTCTTATTGTAAGTCTACGAATAGTTGAATTTTACATAAATTCTTTATTAAAAAAAAAAAAAGCTGATTTTTCTTTTTTTATAATCTTAATTTTATAAAATTAAAATATATCCTATAATTTACAAAAATGTATCGATAATAAAACTATTGAAAATATTTTTAAATATAACAAAGTTTCTTAGTTTATTGATATAATATATATTGATTCTATTGATAAATTGTTAAATTGTGTTATGTCTCATAAGTATTTTCATTCATTTTGCTATATTTAAAAATAATTTATGTTTATTTATTGTTCTTGAAAATTTTTCAATAAATTTGTTAGATAATTTTTTTAACAAAACTTGAAAGACCTATTTGATGGTTTCTTAAGATTTGGAACTTAAAAGTATATATATGCTTATAATTATTATAATGCTTATAATTTAACTATTATTTTGTTTTGATAATAGTATTTTGAAAATATTTACTAAAGTCTATTTTAGGAAAAATAACGAAATTACACTTTCTTCGATCTTTTGATTGATTTAAGTGGTGGAATGCTCGAAACTCCAACTTTTTCAAAGGATAAGTTAAGTCTAATTCTCAAAGTTCTTGATTTCAAATTTTAGATTGATCATATGATATTTCCAATGTTCTCTTCTATATATCAATCGCGACCAAGTAACATCATTCTAACTTATCTTGAACTATTTCTAAAAGTAAAGATTATCCCTAAAATCTAACACTAGTTTTCTCAGTCACATCTCTCTCACATTCACTAGTTCTTTGAAAAAAACTATTAGAAAGTCATGCAACCTACAATCGATTTAAGCCAAACCCCTTTTATCAAGGTTCTTACGTACGATAACCGAAAAATATCACATCGTTAGTATATGTAGTAGTTACGTAAATCTTTTTAAGTTTTTCTCAACCATTTTTTTGAAAAAGATGTCTAGTAAATTGGTTAAGTGGATATCAATTGAGGTATTAGGTAAATGGGTGTTAAATGGTAAAGTAATTAAAGGATGAAAAAAAATGTATATAATTGGAAGATTTAAAATAGAGGAAAATAATCAGAGACATGGGGGTGTAAGATAAGAAAATAGGTTTGGGGAAAGGAAATGGTGATTTGACTCAACGGTTTGAGTGCCGGTGAAGGCGTGGCCTTACATTATTGGACTTTGCTTTAACTTTTCCCAAAAATTGACACCACCTAACCCTCCCCCCATTTTATTTTTTATTTTTTACGAACTCCCCAGATTCCCTCGTTCTCTTATATATAAATAATATATCACCTCATTATATTATATGTTCTCATTTCTTCAAATTTTACATTTTCTTTTTCACTATTATACTAAAATATTACTCAACATACACACATCCATCCATACCTATCCTCTTATCTATTTATACCTATTACCCTCAACAATCAAGATAAATGTTTATTGGTTTGCATTGTCGTGTACCATTCGTTGACAATATTGAAGGTTTGTTATATTTATCAATATTTTAGTTGATTTTGTTATATTTGAGAACATTCATTTTTAATTTTTATTGAAATTATCATGACTAATAAAATTTTAGGTGATATTTTGATTTGGTTTTTAATATGTTTTTAAAAATGTTAAGTAAATTTCAAACCTTTGGCTTTTTTTTTTTTTTTTTTTTTGAAAAAATATATAAAAGTTTATGTTTTCAAATTTGAAAATTAAATTATCTATTATAAATCGATTTGAATTTTAAGTTTAGTGTAAATTTAAAATTTTCATTTTGTTTTGTATAATAAATCTTCATTTTTTTTAAATATCAAATAAACATAAAATTACAAGATTTAGAGATATAAAATTGAAAATTCAATGGTATGTTAAAATGATTATCTTGAATTAACTATTTAATTTATTTAGAAAATGTTTTTAATTATAAATAAAAGAAAAGAAAAGAAAGAATATAGAGATGGAGATAGAGAGAGAGGATGCATTTAAAACCATGGAAAGCACAGAACAAACATTAAGAATAATATAAGGGAGAGAGCACATGTTGAGCACATTATTGTTAATTATATTTTCATTGAAACCAAAAATAAAAACCATACCAAAATAAAATGATAATACCTTTGGTAAACTTCTATATATATAGATCAGTATAGCTTGACAATAATTGACATGTACTCTTTTTATCTTAGAGTTAGAAATCTAAATTTCCACATTTCTATGTATTGTAATAATAAACACAAATATTTAAAATAGAAGACAACGAACCACTATAATAGATATAAATAATAGTTTATCTTGATATTTTGAATTATTATGTTGTATTTAAAGAATATGAGGAGATTGTGTAGTTTATGATCTTATCTGCAGAAAACATTGAACTAAATGGGAAGGAATTAGGTTATTGGCCAATAGTGGGTTACCCTTGGAGATTGTGGGGGGTCCGTTTGATAAACACCATATATGCAAATATACTAGCTGGGACAAATAGCTATCCCTACATCAAACTTTTTCTTCACTCTAATTTCTCCCTATTTAGACTCAAAACATCCATAAAAAAGAAAGAAAGAAGCGTGACCCCATCCAAATTGAATAATCTCATGTGGTTACGGGTGCCCGTCTTCTAAAATGCCTACTAATACAACTATAACATACATGATCATTATATTCAATTGAATCTTAGTAACCCAAACCAAACAATCCAACATCTTATTTTTGTTCTTAGGATATATGGATGAAAATATTGAAAAGGAGATGGGGGGTGGGGTGTAAAGAAAAGGAAGAAAGAAAGAAAGAAAGAAAGAGTAAAAAGATAGAGAGGGGAGGGGAGGGGAGGGGAGGGGAGGGGGCACATGGTGAATGAGTGTAGTTTTAACGAAGTTGTCGGAAGGATATTAAATAAGGAGCACGTGACAGAGAGGGAGGAGGGATATAATTGTAAATTTAGCATTTCCCCCCTCTCCAAAACCAAATGCCAAAATTCCACCACTATCCTTTTCTTCTTTACTATTATTTCATTTTCAATTATTTATTTATTTATTTATATAAATTAAAATAAATAAATCTAATTTGACAGCGCATAAATTCTGTACCCATATTTCCATTTCTTCTCTCTCCCTCTCTTTTAAATTATACAACTACGCCTCTATCTCAATAAACATATACTACTTTCACGTCCAACTTCGAGTTTTTCAAATTTCGAAAATAAAAGTTCTTACGCTTTAAATTATTTACTTGATAGTTTGACTCGAGAAAAATTATGTAATGTAGTTAATTAATTTAACCGGTTTGTGGTTGATTTGACTTTTTATGTATTCTCAATTTCTTTCTCTCTATCCCCTTCTTCAACTAACCTACACTTTGGTACCTATTATCAAAACCTATAGTTTGATTTTAACTATTGGGTTTCAAATAAATACTCAAAGATCGAATTAGAAATTTTCGAAATTTTTTATTTTATTTTTGTTAATTTTTTAATATAGCTCGATAACTAGAATAATCACATATTCAAAATCTTTCGATAGTGTTTTTCTTTATAAAACCAACTTGGATTACTTATAAGTTTGAAATAAATTGTTTATATTTAAAAAAACATAATAGATTAGTAATATATTGGACAAAAAAGTTATGCACT
This sequence comes from Cucumis melo, assembly GCF_025177605.1. Taxonomy (NCBI): domain Eukaryota; kingdom Viridiplantae; phylum Streptophyta; class Magnoliopsida; order Cucurbitales; family Cucurbitaceae; genus Cucumis; species Cucumis melo. The sequence continues at coordinate 24,544,667 of NC_066865.1, forward strand.
TTTTAAAAATATAGATATTTATTGGAAAGTTTATGGGAAATTCAAGAAACTATATATTAAATTTATTTTTTTAAAAAATGTTCATAGGCTCAAGATATGAATTTTTTAAGTTCTTTAAAAAGGACTTAGGAATTTTTTTTTTTTTTAAAAAATTAAATAGTGTTAAGTACATTTAAAATATGTTGGTGGGGGAGATCAAATATATATAGTGACATGAAATGAACAAAGTCATGAATAATTTAAACTAAGTTTGAAAATAATCATTCACAATTTATTTAATTAATATTTTAAATTTTGATTTTATAATATTTTAAGTTAAAAGTAGGGGTAAGAGTTTGAAGCTCCAACTTAGCTTTTACAAACAGAAGTATTCATTTCATATTAGGTCTCAACTTTTTAACCACTAAGTTATGTTTAGGTTGTGAATTGAATAATTAGTTAAATATGCATTATTTTATTTCAAAAGAATTTCATTACTATTTTATTGTCACATGTAATGTTTTTTAAAAGTCTAGATTTGGTTCTTAATTTTCAATTTTTTTTTCCCAATCATATCCCCTATTTAATAATAGTTTTTGTTTAGTATATGTATAGTAAATTGATGATGGGACTTTTCAGTTTTTTTTTTTTTTTCTTTCCCATTTAAATCTCACCATTTTGTTTTCAATCCCCAAACAAAAATAATAAAGAAAATGAAAATAAGATAATTCTGATGTTTTAAAGGGTAAAAATTACAACAATTGTTTAAGACTATGATTCAATTAAATAAAAATAATTAAAATTATAGGGTGGCATGTGACGATGTGAAAATTATAAACCTTAATTAATTAATATTATTATGTTTTTTTGCGTGTGAATTTGTTTAAGTAAATAGAAAAATAAGTTTTTGAATTTATTTAATCTGTCAAAGTGCTTCTAAGGAATCAACTGTTTTGCTTATACAATTCGTATACTGATTATTTATTTAATTAAGTTAAATGATTATTAGTCTAAGTTATCTCAATTTTGATTCCTCATATACTTTTTAATAACAAAGCAAACATCATTTATACTTTTTCTTTTCAACTAAATTCAAACAATATAAAATTCAACAAAATGAACAATATTTATCTTCATTTTTTATTTTACTCCAATGGGGTATAAAAAATTTATACTTCACACTTAAGTTTTGGGATGATGTAAAGTAGATTTGAGGACATAGTTTTAGATTATAAAAACATTTTTTTATTGTATTTCTATAAGTAGATATTATTAGTATTTTTCAAAAAGAAAAATACTTATTTTTCTTATAAAGAAACAAACATCGTAATTAATCGGACGATTAAGTAAATATTTGGTGCCTAGTATAAGTCGCAATCTTGATATATTTAGTTCGGTCACTTATCCACTTTATAAAAATATGTAAACATTTTGAATTTATAAATTAACTGCAAATTGAAATTAAAATTAATGTCATGGTGCAATTATTACATTACATTAACTAATTTTTAAAAGTTGGTAGTGACTAAAGCAAGATTGTGCAATATTTATTTATTATATGTTAAAAAGATCATTAAAAAATAATTAGAATTACAAAATTTTGCATATTCATATTGATTTTACTTACAAATCATTATGCCATGTAATTTTTAGTATCGCGAGGTAAGAAATTGAACCCCGAACTCTTATGTAAAAACATCATGTTAATACCACTTAATCAAACTTATTTTGATATCTATGAAAAGAAATTGTTTGAATAGATAAAATTAAATAAAATTTTATAAGTCAAACTTTTTTATTAGTTTACTTTTTTTTTTTTTTTCATGAATTGACATGTATCATATGTTATATGTTATCGTAATGATATAACTCATGTCGACATTTTTATCGATACTCATGTCGACATTTTTATCGATACTCATATATTTCTATGATCAACTTTCAACATTTTTACAAAGGATCAATTTCATTACATCATAACAAAATCATAAAACAAAAGAATGTAATAAAATAAGAAATATTTTAACTTATTTTAAAAGCATAAGATATTTATACCTTATTTTAAATTCTTTTTTAAAGTTGATATTTTTCAAAAACATCAATAAAAAAATCTTCAAATTAGTTATTAATTCGACGTTATCGTAAATTAAGATTTCAATATTTCTATCCATATCTACTCATACTAACGTTTTAAATTATGGGTTATTATTTATTATTAATTTTAGTATTAAACTTTCCTTATTTGATCTAACAACCATGTTTATATTATAACACAAAGTTTTTAATCTAAATCATACAAATGAATTCTTTTTCAAAGATCAAAGATTCAACTATATGATGTAACTAAAATAGAAATTAAAGTACATGAGTGTTTTCAATACATATAATTGATGTTTTTCTAATAATAAAAAAATAGAACCCAATATTTTAATTAATTAAGGTTAAGTGTAATTTAATTAATGAAAATGAAATTACTTGGCTGGCAAGGTTAAGCAATAGGTTTTTGATATTATTACTTATATCATTAGCATCAACATTAGACAATAATTGTGGCTGTAATATCCAATACCCTCAAAGATGCAATGAATCGTTTATAATAATAAATATTTTAATCCAAATATATTTATATATGCATTATTATCTACTCATTATTTAAGAAAATTATTAAATTAGAAATGAAAGTATGTGAGGATTAAATGTATTATATTATTTAAAATATATCGGTTTTCATTTTCAATATTATCTCTTAAATGATTTATTTTATTTATTTAATTTCTTAAAAATATATCTTTGAAATTGTAGGGGAAGGAAATTCACTTTTAAAGTTTCTTTTTTGTTACTTCGTAATATTGTATATTTATATATTGCAAATGTGAGAGAAACTTTGAATTAACCCCCAACCTTTCAAGAGAAATGCGTATAGAATTTAGCCACTTAATTATGTATCCCATTATAGCTCTTCTCAAATTTATTTCATTTTAATAAGTTGAAGATTTTAACTTATTATAAAATTGGAGAGTATTGATCAAAATCAAACTATACAGCAAACAATTTTTATAGAATGAGATGTATGTTAGGGAAGATCAGGAAGTTGGAGATATGTGTGATATGTCCATATAGTATGATATTGTGTAGTTTAAGATAGATGGTGATGGTTTTGGTGTGTAACGTATGAGTGGGGAAAGGTTAAATTAAGAGGAAGAGAGAGGGGGGAGATAGTGGAAAAGTAATGAAGAATGGGTTGACAAAAGAAATAAATAAAAAGAAGAAGAAGAAGAAGAAGAAGAAGAAGAAGAAGAGAGAGAGAGAGAGAGAGATGAGTAGTGAGTGAGTACAGGGTGTAAGGGTAAGGGAAAATCCCCCTAACTGCCTGGCAATCTCCATCTCTACAATATCATTCCCACATGCTTCTTCCCCCCTTTCTTTCTTTCTTTTAATCCCACTGTTTCCCACTTCCTTTCCATTTCCATCCACCTTTATCTCTCTCTCTCTCTCTCTCTCTCTCTCTTTTCCATTTATTATCCAACTCCTATCTCCCCTAATTAACCTCTATTAATTTTCATTCGGATTCCTTGTTGTAAAGTTTTATTTTGTTCAATCAAACTACGTGAAATTACATTTTTGGATATTAGTAACAACATCTAACTAACTAACTACTAAACCTTTACGTATGATTTTATTACTTCCATGTATTGAATTCCAAAATTTAGAACTTTTGTTTCAACTTTTAAATTTGAACAATCAACAGCGTGGGGTGGTGGCGCAGTTGGCTAGCGCGTAGGTCTCATAGCTTAGAGTGATCCTGAGGTCGAGAGTTCGAGCCTCTCTCACCCCACAAGCCATTTTTTCGCTTTTTTTTTTTTTTTTTTTTTTTTTTTTTTTTTTTTTAATTTTGTTTTAAGTCTCTAATCGACTCGTAATATCTTAATTAAATATGATAAAACTATTTACTAGTAACTTTTTTGTTCAATTATGATTTTTTTACTAATAAATTATTTCGAATTAAAAATATCTAAATCATAAATTAAATTTGCTGACAGATCATAATCATAATTCAACTGGTTAAGACATATATTTATTTTATCAAATTATATGTGTGTATTTCTATATATCGAAACGAACATTAGTAAAAACTTAAAGACTAATAGACAACTAAAATCAAAACTCGGGTGTAAAAATATAACATTATGAAACCTACAAACCAAATAAAAATTAAACTCAAAATTCATGGATAAAAGAATATTGTTTTCTAAATTCAATAATAACTAGAGACAAAGAGTATTGTTTTTGCCTTTTAAACTTTAATAGTAAAACAATGATTTAACATAGAATCAAAATCGTAAAGATGGTTAGGTTGAACTACTAATTTAACTTAGCATAGATGAATAATGATGTTTGGCTAAGATTTATGTCCCTACAAAATAAGGCTAAGCAAGAGATTTTATTGAACTAAGTCCAAAGTAAAAGGGTATCTTATTAAAGTTGGTCTTTCTTCAAATAATCTAATTTTGGACAAACCATTGGAGCCCAAAAAAACACCATAGAATATATAAAAGAATATGCAGTCCAAAGGGGTTGAAAAATTAAATTAAGCCTACAATAAAAATAATAATGGTCCCCCAAGTCCAAAGGGGGCACCAAAGTTTAGAGTTCAAAGATTAGATGACAACCCCAAGTCCATCAAATCAGTCTTCATAATAATGTTTCCTACTTAGTTTTGAAAAGTTGTTCAAAAGAGGAATTCTTTAAGGTCCTTATAAAAGTCAACGATCCGATATGGTTCAATTGAATTCCTTTTTTTTCCGATTAATTGTAGAATAAAAAAATAATTTAATCATGAATCTGTCTAGGTTAATTAAATTTTAGATATTTATATAATTATGCATGACTCAAAAATAATTGACATGTAATCTATCATTAGCCGATCAAACAACCTATTTTACCTCTATAGGGTTATGTTGATTTAGTAATTAATTATCCTTTTAAAATCTAAAATACATAAAAGAAGTTTAGATGTTTTGGGCCTTTAATGGGCTTTTCTAAACATGAGGAGAAAACCCAAAGAGGCCCATCCAAAGCTTTTGCCTCTTATTTATTATTATTTTGAAAAGTTCTTTACAAAACCTTAACATTATTATTATTATTATTATTATTATTATTATTATTATTATTATTATTATTATTATATATATAATATTTGATTTTTAGAATTTCGTAAATGTTTACTCTTTTTTTTTCCATCATTTTTTTGTTAGTATTATATTTGAATGAAGTTTTAGACACTTGGACTCTTATTATGTGGTGAAATAATATTCATATCGCACAAAACTCTAAAAAAATGTGAGAAGAATTTTAGTGAAAAGGACCATTGTTTAAAAAAAAATAATTAAAATGTCAATTTTCAAAATATAAGAAATAATGTTTCCTTTTTTAAAAAAAAAATAGAAAAGTATTACATTTTTTTTTTGTGTGTGTGTGTGGAATAAATATCATGTTTGAATTGTCTTTATTCTTTTGTATTTTTTGAATTGTATGCAGATTGTATTGGTGTACATATAATTATTTGAAAATATTTGGAGATGATTAGAAACTAAAATACATGTTTAGCCTTAAATTATTTATTTTCAAAGGTTTAGGGCTAAACATTATTAAAAAAAAAAAGGAAAGGAGAGAGAAGAAATGAGAATGCATATTTGGTCCAAATTAATTAAAAAAAGAGATGTAAAATAAATTATTGGTGCCATCATTATCACAAACATTGGTTCATTTAGTCAGAAACTGTCTCCTTCATTCAACTAATTCACAAGTACACAAAATCAAAAAAAAAAAAAAAAAAAACATAATTGTTTAAACAAATCGAAAATTCTAAAATTAACACAAACAAACCGACAACACAATAATTTCGAGACTTCCTAAAATATTTGTTACAATCTATAAAACAATATCCTCAAAATGTAGTAGTTTCACTTTATCCATTCAATTTTATATCATACATATACTTTTATATATATAAAAAAAAAAAGTTCTATCTTAATCTCTAATTAAGTTATTTATAAATTATTTTTGTTATATATTCATTTAGAAGGAAAAAAAAAAAGAAAAAAAAAGCATAAACTCATAACATAATTTAATATAAAGAGTTGTTTATTAGATGTTAATTCAAGATTTAAGGTATTAATCCAAAAATTCACATCTAAGTTAAATTTTGAAATTTTTTTTTTATAAGAATTTTGTATAGTTTCTTTTATTAATTAATTAAACCCATCATTTGAATATGTCATGTTTTTATTTATAAATATCAAACTAAAACAACAGTATATATTTATGTTTTTCTTTGTATGAAAAATTTCAACCTCGAGAAATAAACTTTAAAGCAAAGAAAAGAAAAAAAAAATGGAATGAATGATAGAGAAAGACATCAGCTATTAGCACATTTTTATTTTTTAAAAAAAAAAAAAAATTTAAAATGAAAAGGAAACAAAGGTAAACGGAGACGTCCACGTCGAGGGGCCACGTCAGCGAAAGTAGTTGTGGAATAGAAAGCGACAACAAATATATATAAATATTAGAGGAAGAAATAAACAAAATAAATAAATGATTATTTAAGACATGATTTTAGTGAGTAATTAATTAAATTAATTAATTGACCAATCAAATGAATGATTAAAGAATTAATTAGGAGATGGTGTTAATGGCGGAAGGCGGCATCCATTTGAATGCCGCGTGTTTGTTGAGACGTTCATTTTCAAAAAACAAAATGTGGTTCTCTTAATTTGAACCTCTCATCAAATATTTCCTTTCTTTTCTTTCATTTTCTATTTGGCTTTTTTTATATATATAAATTTAACTAATTAAAAGTGTTCTAAATTAGAATGAAATTAAAAGTATAGAGAATAAAATGCTAATTTAAACTTAAGTTTATTTATTATTAATTTTTACATTTTAGTGATACTAATATAAATGAAGATTCAAAATCGAGGGATTGTATTAAAAAAAACACATACACATTTTAAAACACAAGTGTGCAATAACAATCAAAGTTGAAATTGATTTTCTATTTTAAAAAATGCACCATGTTTTGTTTTTCATTTTCCTTTTTAACGTGTTCTTTAAGAGCAACCACTTGTTCGTAAGGGACATCTCTTGACAGCCTTTTTTCTTTTCCTCCGAATATTTCATTATTTTTAATTTTTGAATTGTCCTTTGTGTTATTTCCTAAGAAAATGTTAAGTTTATATTTAATAATTATTTTTACTTCATTATTTGACTTTTGATTCTTTTTTTTTTGTTAAATAATAAATTTAGTTTTTTAATGGTTTGAAGAAAGTACAAATTTAATTTCAGCTTCTAATTAGAGAATTTAATCTACATAGTTAAATAAATTCTTCATAATTAATCTCCATAATTTACGAGAATTTTATTAAATGTTGAAAACAAAATTCTTTTTTTTTTTTTTTTTACCATATATGAACAAAATAACTTTTGTTTTTGTTGTTATTTATCCTTTTAAGTGTGCTTGAAAATTAATAGTGTAACTAAATTAATGAATTAATTAAAAGAATTTTTTTAAAAAATAAAAAAAATCGACAAACTATTTACCCATTCCATAAAACAAAACAATTTATTACCCTTTATTGTAAGTATTTTATTAAATATTCTATTTTTTATTATTTTTCTAAGAAATGTAAATATGTTGTCAAATGTTTCATTTTTTTTATAATTTTCCTAAAAAATTAAAGTCATAAATTTATTTAAGTACGTAGATTAAATTGTCTAATTAGAAGCTAAATTAAGTAAAATTAATAATTTAACTAAATTAATAAACTAATTAAAACTAAACCAATAAATGTTATATTTTCTTCCCACCAAATCCTTTACAGAGTTATATATAGTTGTGGTGATGGTCGTAGTTTTTGTGGAAAATTTAAAGTATTTTACCAAAATCATATATATTTTTTCACTTATAAAATCTTAGTTTCTTATTCCCATTAATTAAATGATGTATTAATGGAGAAATAATGCCAGTTCAAATCTGAACAAAACTTTCTATTTCCAATGAAACCATATAGAGAAGAAATTGTTGTTTATGACTATTACTCTAACATCTAAAATGAGATTAAATAAAAACATCTTAAGATAAGGTACTAATCATATTAATTTTGAATTATCACTGTTACTCTACCATCTAAGATCCAACGTCCCATTGTACCTATTTCGACATATTTGCCTTCGTACATCATTTTTCTTTCGAGTACAACAAATTTAAAGTAATTAAGGTCATTATTTAGAATCTTGAATTTGAAAGTTAAAGTCTTACTACACATATTTTGCTCGAGAATTGACAATCAAAAGCTAATTGTTTTTTTTTTTTTTTTTTTTAATAATTTATGAAAAATATAGATATAATCAAAATTGGACTCTTAATTATGCCTTTTTCACCAAATTGTAATTGTGATTTTATTAATTATTCTATTGTTCTCTTCTCTTAATAAGTAAAAATGTAAAGTACTCTATTTTGAACAATAAACATAAAAAAAAGGAAGATAATTTATAGGGGTGTAAAATTAATGAAATAAAGTTAAAGTAGATTTTTATAAAAGTTAACATCAAGACAACACTTTCATTATTTTAAAAATGATAATTAAGAAAAAGTAGTTCGATAAATGGATACTGAAAGCATCAAAACCAAAGAAAATAGACAAAATTAATAAAATCAATCAAAACATATTAACAAAGTTGATTAAATTGGCTCAACCAACGAAATCGACATCACTAAAATTGATAATAGAAATGATAAAATTGACTAGAACCAAACAATTGGCAAATTGACCACCTCTCTCCTTCAATTATTTCATATTTATTGTGTGTGTATATATATATATACATAATTACAATTTAGTTCTAATTTCTGTGTTAATTAACAATCATAGTATATAATTCCAATTCGTACTTTTATTATAAAGTTAATATTTAATAATCCATTAGATCTTTTATAATTGGTAAAAATTATTATACGCGAAATCAAAATCCATATAATTATTAAACACAAACCCTAAGATACCAAGAGGTTATTGTTTAGTAAGTTGGTGTAAACAATCTTATTTGAATGATAAATACTATTAAAATTTGTACATTTATCGAGAAACACTCTCTCTAGATTTATCACATTTATCAAGTAACTTCATTTTGTTTTTATATTTATTGAGAAACTCAATCACACAACTTTACATTGTAAATGCAATATTACAACTTAGGAATTAGAAACTTAGTAATTGTAGACCATGGGTCAAACTACCTTTAAATGTTTACTTGCAGTAGTCAATATCATTGTTTATGGTACCACCGCAAGGGTAGAGGAGAACTTAAAGTTCCATATTAACAACACCCCAAATTCCCAACCTTAGGTACATGAATCTATTCATCATCTTATTATACTTATTGTCCTATTTACAAATATTATATTTATTTATTTGTTTATTTAATAATAATACTTTTTTAAAAAAACAAAAAACAAAAAACAAATCCAAATAGTGTCAGATAATGCCTCCTCACCATCTGATCTTCCCCAAAATACCCAAATCCAAAGGCTCAAAACAAAACAAAACAAAGCCCATAAGATATATAAATAAATTATAAAATCTCCCGCACGAGTGAATGGTCTGTAGGTGTTGCATTTGGCTGTTTCCTTAGTCAAAAATCTCTCTCTCTCTCTCTCTCTCTCTCTCTCTCTTTCTTTTTTCTTTTCCTCTTTCTCTCTTTTCTTCTTCGTAGCTTCTCAGCCAAACCCTATTCTTCCACCAACCATATCAATTTTTTCAATCATACCCATTCTCCAAAAAGAACAAGAAAAAAAAAAAAAAAAACACTTTTTTTTGGCTACCCACCGACCCTATGCCTTAATAATCCCATCTTCACTTCACAATCTTTCCTCAATTCATTTTTTCCTCACTTGGGTTTTGTTCAAATTTTGATTTTTCCAAATGGGTTTGCTCCGGTTCTTTAGAGTTAAGAGAAAATCCAAAGTTGCTGATAAAAAAACCATTCTCGATGCTCAAATTCAACACAGTTTCTTTGCTACTAGGTTTCGTTGGACCGATATCGAGACTTTCACTAAGAATTTCTCCACTCTTGTCGGCTCCGGCGGCTTCAGCACCGTTTATCTTGCTCGGACGGCGCCGGGGATGGCCGCTGCCGTTAAGATTTTAGGTGCTAGCGAGCGGCTTAACCGGATGTTCCGACAAGAATTGGACATTCTTCTCCAACTCCGTCATCGTAATATTGTCAATTTCGTTGGTTATTGTGATGAACGAGGTGAGAAACAGAGTGACTCTGTTCTTTTTCCTTTTTTTCTTCTTCATTATTCGTTCAGTTAAGAATGTAAATCAATGAGCTGTTTTTACTATTTTTGTTTGTTGATAATGATTAAGTTTGGATTAGTGCAAAAGAAAAAGGAAAAAAAAAGTGGTTTCAAATTCAGAGAGGAAACAAAGGAAAAGAATAAAGCAAAAAAGACAGTAAAGGATAATGCTTTCTTTCAAGAATAAAAGCAATTCAATTATTTCAATTTCATCTTCAATTAACCAATTACTTTAACTTAATAATCCGATAATTAAGGTTTAACTTATTAATTTATTTGAAAAATTGCAGATGAAGGAGCCTTGGTATTCGAATATGTTCCAAATGGCAACTTACAAGAGAAGCTCCACCGACGGCCAGCGTCGACCGTTCTTCCATGGAAAATCCGTCTAGTTATAGCTTTTCAGTTAGCACAAGCTATTGAATACCTTCATGAGAAATGCAGTTTACAAATCGTTCACGGCGATATAAAATCATCAAACATTTTACTAGACGAGCAATTCAATTGCAAACTATGCGATTTCGGGTCAGCAAAAATGGGATTTTCGTCCGCGGTGGGGAATCCATCATCATCATCATCGTCGTCGCCGTCGAGCCCATTCAGAGCAAAGCAATTGATGATGGGATCTCCAGGATATACAGATCCCCAATACTTAAGAACCGGAATCGCCTCAAAGAAAAACGATGTTTACAGTTTCGGCGTTGTTCTTTTAGAGCTAGTCACCGGAAAAGAAGCGTTCTGTTCGGAGAAGGGTCAAATTCTGACATCAATTTTACCTCCGACAGTTCGCGACGGCGGAGGAATTAAACCGTCAGAGGTGGCGGAATTAGTTGATCCGAAACTCCGGGGAGATTTCAACGGGGATGAAGCTGGGGCGTTGATAACAATAGCGGCAGCGTGCGTGAGACAGCCGCCAGCACCGAGGCCGACGATCGGAGGGGTGGTGGAGATGATAAGGGAAAAGATGGGGAATGTGGGGGAGGTGAAACGTGGGAGTAAGTTATTGGATGTGGGGAGATGGTAAAAAGTAAAAAGGAAAAATGTAGATATGATTATGAATGTAAATTGGTTTGTTTAATTTTTGGAAGGGAAGAATATTTGTTTGTTTGTTTTGTTTGTTTGTTTTTGAAGAAGGAAAATTGAAGTAAAATGTAGTTAAGAAAAGGGAAGTGAAACGTGGAGGATGGTGTACACGTTGCCATCACCGACGATGACTTGTTGTCCATAACATCAATTATTTTGGCGAACTGATTTGGAATTATGTGGCTCCCAATTGTAGGCCCCATTTTTTATACTTCTTATTATTCATTCATACTTTTCTTTTCTTTCTTTTATGTAACCCATAACCTTATCAATACTATTTTCATTCTCAACATTATTCATTTCTCATCTACAAATTTAAACATTGAATTTAGAAAAAAAAACACTCTCCAATTTAGGCCTCAATTCAAATTATAAATTTCAAATTAATATTTTGTTTGTGGTATATCAAGTCACTCCATTTGTTCGGTGTGCTAAGAAAAAAAAAAAAGGTTAAAAATTCATAAAACACTCTAGACATAGTTTTTGAGTTTAACTTTAGTTTGACGGTTTGAAATGTTAAATATTTAGTTCTTCAAAATTAAAAGATTATATGCATAACATTTTAAGACCTAAATATTAAATAGAAAAGAAACGTAAGATCTACACAATATTTTATTTTGAAAGAAAATGAAAGCTGTAATATATATAGATGGAAAGTATGTTGTATGCAACAGTAGTCAATGATCATCATTAATTGGGTTGGGTTGTTTAAATACTAAAGAACAACCTCTTCAATTAAGAGTGATTGACTTGTGGGGGCTTAGTTCCTTTTAAGTCCTTTAAGTTCTTATTTTTTTCTAAGTAAACATTATATCTTGTTTTATTTGCCAAGGCACATCGGTAAAATAAAGAAAACTTAAGTTAAACGAAGAAAGTTCATACATTTAATAATATAATGATATTAAATTACTTTCGATCGTCAATTAAGCTTTTTAATTAATCAATAAATTAATTTGACATGAAAGTAAAAGGTCGTGTACTCTGGACATTAAAACAGAAACATATAGCAACGACCACTATCATTATCACTGATGGAAACTCCTCTCCTCCGGCAGAACATCAATTCCATCATCTTTGTGCTTTACGGCGGTGTAGGTTCCGGCACCAACGATGGCCCCAAGTGTAGGAGCCACCAAGTATATCCACAGTTCTCTGTAATTTCCAGCAGCCACTGCAGGGCCTAAGGTCCTCACTGGGTTCATGGAACCACCAGTGGATGGCCTATTACATATCATTTCATACGTACAATCAATTTTAATACATTGTATTGTCTACTTTAATTTTGTTTTTTATTTCACTCCAAATATACATTAAGATATTTTAAATAGTGGTCGGTAGGGTTAATAAGTAATTATCAATATTAAATAAAGAGTAACTAATAACTCTCGAGGGTTATCCAAAAGAACAAGTAATTTATGTCACTTCTAGAAATAGTTGTGTGGCTGTAAAGTTTGATTGTTTTGAATTTCTATAGCTGTTTTTGATGTGTTGTATACTTTTATATTGGCTTTGAGTTTTTTTTTTCTTAAATATTCACTTACATTCATTAAATACTATAGATATATATAAATCAACAAGTACTTACTAAAGGTTTGTTTGAAAGACTTTTTTTTTTGTCTTTTGGTCTAGTGTTCTATGTTTAAACCATGGGAAGACCTCAAATTGTTAATTGATTTTATTACGTAACTTATTTGTGTTATCTAATAATTTATAAAAGACTATAAAAGGAAAATAAATATACCGAAAAAAAAAAATCGACTTGGTAGTAGTGAACTCAATGAGGTGTCATCCAAAATTGTTAGGAACAAATCATCTAATACTTCAAATTTGATTTAATGTTTGATTTTATACTTCTAATCTGATTTTTTTGTTATATCAAAACTAATTAAATTTGAAATGGACAAATAACTTTACTTTCAAAATCAATCCTCAAAATTAAAGAGAAGAAGGACGATAGAATTAGAAATATTGACCCTGCAATAAGAATGTTGAGCATCACTGTAGCTCCAACTGCAATTCCGGCCAACTCTCTAACCTGTGACGGTCAAATAATGTTGATTATTGTGGCATGAAAAACTTAAAATTAAAGAATGCTTTTTTTCTTCTTACAGCTCGAGTATCTGTAGCAACACTGGTGACGACAAACAAGAGATTGAAGGTGATGAGGAATTCAAGAGCAAAGGCTTGAGCGGTACCAATGGACGGGACCGTGACACCACCAGACATGAAAGGGTGAAAAACGCCCTTAAGAGCGAAGGAGGCACAGATGGAAGCAGAGACCTGGGCGGTGATGTAGGCGGGGACATGGGCCAAAGGGAAGTGGCGGAGGGTGGCCAAGGCGATGGTGAGTGACGGATTCAGGTGGGCACCAGAGATGTGTCCTATTGAGAAAATTACGATCATCACAGCTATGCCAGAACATGCGGCGTTTCCAATCAGTGACATGGGGGAGTTGTACTTTTGGTTGACGATGGGTGCAGCTGTTGCACCAAATATCAAGATGAACGTCCCCACAAATTCTGCTGCCACCTTTGTATATCACTCAAATACCCTCATATTAGCTAGAAGCTCTGTTCAAATAGTTTGCTATCTTTTAATGATAGAATCTTCAACTTTTGAAATCTTAATTTGTATCTAATTCAACTATTTTCGTGCAATACTTTTCATGCTTTAATATTAGAAGTAAATTTTTCATTTTAAGTAAATCGTTCTTCAATTATTACAAGTTAGAAAGTTTTCCTGTATAATCATGACCTAACACGTTCTTTTCATCAATTCATTTAAAACTGAATCTTTCTTAAAATACCATTGAAAGCAGGTAAAAGAGTTGAATTCTTAGCTAAAATTCAAAAATAAAACTTTTTGTTAAGTTTTTAATTTTAAAAATATTGATAAAAATTGATAACGAATCAAAATTTGTAGAACCTCAAAGAGAGTTTAAAGTTCTAATTTTCTATCTTTCAGCAATATGGTTTTTTTCTATTATAATTTTGCAAATTTGTTAAAACAACACTTAAAAAGTGATAGCAGTCTTTGGACAGGTAACTTTGATAAACTTGATTTCTTATCTTCCATTTCACCATAACTCATAAACATAGTCATTGGGCCATGTAGTTGGGCTAGACAAAAGCCTCATGAGGCCCAATCATAAGCTTAGGTAAAACCCCTACGAGGCCCAATCATACTTTATGTCTGATTCTGCAAGCCCATGTGTTAAACTTAATTAAGCTGTGTTGTTTGAAATACTTCTTTAAATATTTAAAAAAATAAATCAGTTTTAGAACACCCCTCGAACAAATTAAGTTTGATTTTTCTTGATTATTTTTAAATGTTGACATGGGCATTTAAATTAAAGATATTAATTAAAAAGTTTATCTTTTCTCACACCCTTTCTCTACCCTTATTATTATTTCTTTCCTATTTGATTATTTAAAGTTATCATATCAATAGTTAAAACGTAAAAACTTTTGGAACTAAATGCACCATTATCACTAAATAATTAGTCAACTAAAAGAATAATCCTTTACGGATAGAAATTTACCTTTCGAGTTAGAGAGACATCAAGAATTTGGCTGCGCTTGGGGGAGTCCACGCGTACAATCTCAAATTGTGCCATTGGCTTCTAATCGTACAATAATATAACAACTCTTTTTTTCTTTTCTTTTATCTTCTTCTCAAGTTTTAGGTTTTACTAATAAGAAACAAAACAAACTTTTAGATAAATTAAAATTATTAATTTAATCCATATAGTTTATAATTAGAATTAATTAACTTCTACAATTTGATAAAATTCTCCTAATTAAATAGTTTATACGGTAAGTACTATTCATGAAACATATGTACTTTATCAAACTATCCTAAAGTTTAAAGAAACCACAACCATTAAATTTTAACTTATAAAACTAGAGGACTAAGTTTAATTAACCTCTTGACCACAACCAAACTATTATTTTTCAAGTTTTTTAAAAAATATTTTAATTGTTTTTTTTTGTTGGTATTTTTGAGTTCTTCTTCAGGATGAATATTTCATATCTTCATCATGTAATAAATAAAAACAAAAATTAATAAGAAACTCGACAATAATTAACGACCAATACTTCAAGTAATTAGAAGTCTAGAGATTAAAAATGTAATTTAATTCATATTCTCACATTTATTGTACTTAAAAAACAATATTAAAGACTTCCAATGAAAATTGAAAAGAATAGAGAGATGAGCAATACCTGTATATTTTTAACATTAACTCAAACCATATAATATTAGTTGTTGGAGATTCATCATTTAATAGATCATTTGCCATCTATTTAAAGAAGAGAGAAGAGAGTGATCTGAACGTTACACTTCTTTTTCTTGTTTAATAATGGATCCATGAATAAATAAAAGTCTATGGGTACACAAGAGGTTTCAACTTGGCACCATCAAGAAGACTAAGTGGGAAATTCAAATAACCACAAGTTTTTTTTTTTTTATGATGAAGTTGCTTATGAAATCAATAAGTTAAAGTCTCGTTTGATAATCATTTTGTTTTTTCTCTCTCTCTCTTATAAAGAGCAAATTTTTACATACATGTTTTAGGTTTGAGAATTTGATTAAGAACTTAAGTGTTAAAATTTTAAAAATGAAAGAGAAAAAAAGCTTGTTATAAGTTTTAAAATATAAAATTAAAAATAAAATAGTTATCAAACGAACCAATAACACTAATTATTTTAGCCTAAGTAGCATTAAAATTCAACTCAAACTTAATTCTTAGCGATGGAGACGATTCTTCAATGTGTGTGTGGGGGACCTTACTTTTACCTTCCAATTTAGATGCCTTCATGAATTAAATGATGGTAACGTTTATTATAAAAAACCTTTGTATAATTGTAATGTTATTTTTCTTTAGTTCAACGAAAATTTCTCCTTGTTATTATTATATTTGGATGCATCCAAATCTGGAGAAGAATTTTGTCTGCTCCTAATCCTTTACTCTGAGAGGTTTCAACTCTCGTATCTAACGACTTAATTTGGTAGTTTACGTTTTAGCTTTCTTTTTTAGATAAAGAAAGTGAATGATTAAATTATCAACCTTTACGTAATGATAATTTTTCATAAGAAACTTCAAAATTTTTGTATTGATTGATATACGTTTTATGTATTGAGTTATAGGTTGAAGGTTTGCAAAGAGATGATGAATTAAAAAAAAGGTTAGGTCATTTCTTTTCCTCTTTTTTTTTTTTTTTTTTTTTTCCATTTTCTTTCTTATGAAAACAATTAATCAAACCAAAAAAAATTCTTTTGTTAAATTGTAAATTTAAGATGGCTAAAGTCAAGAATTTAGTTTCTGTGACTTAAATTTAAAAATTTAGTAATTATGATTATTTCATAAGATTTTCATAAATGGTTACCCACAAACAATGGACCATTTATGTACATTTAATTAGCTATATGTTTTCTTTCTTCAATTTATCCTAAAAAACAAGAAGGGCATCCTAAGGTAAATAGTTACACATAGCTTATTTGAAGAATTGTTTTCATTTTATTGTAATTCAATATTCTTTTCCCAAACAAAAGAAGAAAAGGGGTGGAGGGAATAGTAGTTTGGATGTGCAAAATGACAACGATTGTCTCAATTGGTCTTTAAATGTTTAGGCATAGGGCAGATCGCGTACGTTACTATATAGTTGTTCTCCTCTTATGATCAATTTGGAATTATATTATTGGTCCCTCCAATTAACGTTTAATTATAATTTATTTTATAACGGTATATCGTTTAAATTGTCTAATTTACTTCTTGAATATATTCTAATTTATTTTTTTAGAATTTTATATATCAAATATATTTTCCTCAAATTTTTACTGATTATGACCAAAACCATCATAAAATTAACATGTGACAGTAGATCGAAGCAATTTGTAGATAACACATCATAGTGTTGTCGACAAGTTCGATGGTTAAAACTTGATCATGTGACTACTTAATTGTAATATATTGTTCAGTTCAACAAAAGAAAGTGAAATAACAATACCAATATATATTGATTCTACTCTTATATAAAGTATAACGAGTAAACAATGTGCTAAAATGAACATACTCCAATCTACATAAAACTTTATCGATTTAGGTATTTGGTTTGCCCAACACACACATTATCGAAATGAAAAAAGAAACAGCCAACTAATGCAAACCATATACTAAACAAGCCCATACATTATATATATATCACAAAGACCAGATGTGTATTACACATTGATCACAAGCATAAAGAGAGCACAAAAGTATGTATGTTTTTACAAAAGAAACCCCGAAATTAAAGAACTGAATTCGAAGACGGCAAGTAGAAACAATATAGCAATCTGAATCAAGACGATATATAGTCTTCAAGTCTCATCAGTCACCAATCGCCTTTTCTTCTCAACTTTATTCTTCCACAAATCACACAACGGTACAGTACCTATTATTTTATACTATGCATAGCCAAATTATTCGCACCGCCTGAGTTTCAACGCCGGAAGCTCCTCACCTGTGATGGAGCTTCCACTTCGTCGTCTCTCAGCTTGACGGCGGTGTAAGTTCCGGCGCCGATTATTGCACCAAGCGTCGGCGCCACCAGATAAACCCACAATGCTCTGTAATTTCCAGCAGCTACGGCGGGTCCCAAAGTTCGAACAGGGTTCATCGAACCACCGCTTGAGGGCCTAACATTAATGCCACAAAAGTCTTCGTTAATTATGAATGGCAAAAACTTTGGTTAATGGCAAAAACGAATCCTTTTTTCTTTTTGGTTGTAAGTCAAAGGTTTGGGAGCACTCAAATTTTTAGTGGCCCATGGAAGCTACTTCATGATCTTTTAGACTTTCAATCAATTACTTCCATTATTAAATTTTTATCCATATTCATGAGGGATTCTAGTAGAAGTCTATTGGTATTCACCCTTAATAAGGTTTAAAAATTTTATTCTATTTTACAAATATTTTTAATGGTTTTGTTAATTATAAAATTAGTTTCTTTGACTAAAAATTCACACATTTTTTCAGTTATAATAAGAAAAATCAAAACTATAATATATTAATTATTTTTAATGTGAGTGATCGAGTGGAATGCACGAAACATGATATAAAATTTAATTATATAAATACCTTTAATGGTTATAAAATAAATGGCAATAACTAAATTAATGATTTGTATAATTATAGATAATGTCACATCCATCACACATCAATTCTCCTTTGTTTTAAAAGAAAAGTTATTTTTCCAAATTATTTCGAATTTCAAGGCTATTTTTCAACCAAAAAAAAAAGGTTCAAAATTTAACAAAAAGAAAAATCTTTTCAAAAGTTAGAAGTATTTGGCATATAATTGAACCAAACTTCATAAGAACAAAAAAAAGTTATTGCTTGAAAATAATGGGAAGAAAAGGACAAAGTGGAACTAAGAACACAATTTGTCGTCATTTATAAGTATACTATATATCATTGAAATTGAGATTCCTTTTCTCTTCTGTTTTGTTTATGAAGTTATTGAGAAAAATGGAGCATTATGAAAGTGGGAAAAATGTCAACTTTTTGATACCTAATTGTGTACCTTTTGTTTGGAAAAAAGAAAGAGTAAGAAAATGTTTATGTTTATGTTCAAAATTATTTGTTTTATGAATGATTGAGGTTTCTTTTCCTTTAGGAAAAAAAATTTAAAAGCATGAAAATACAAACAAACTCATACCCAACCATATCTTTAACGTTTAATTATATAATACACAGTTTACATATATATATATATATATATATATATATATATATATATATTTTTTTATCTTTTCTTAAAAGAATGTTTACTACTAGAATGAGATGTAAGATGAAAAAGGTTGGGATAAAATACTGACCCAGCGACAAGAATATTAAGCATCACTGTAGCTCCGACTGCAATTCCTGCTAATTCTCCTACCTACAAAAGAAAAGGAAAGACATTTGTCAAAGAATATAAATGATATGTATAGCATAAGTTAATTAGGGAAAAATACATACCGCACGAGTGTCAGTGGCAACCGCAGTGACAACAAAGAGGAGATTGAAAGTGATGATAAATTCAAGAGCAAAGGCTTGGCCAGTACTGACGGAGGGGACGGTGACACCACCAGACATGAAAGGGTGAAAAACCCCTTTGAGAGCGAAGGAGGCGCAAATGGAGGCAGAGACTTGGGCGGCAATGTAGGCAGGGACTTGAACCCAAGGAAAGTGGCGTAGGGCAGCAAAGGCAATGGTGAGTGATGGGTTCAGGTGTGCACCGGAAATGTGTCCCGTCGACAGAATTACAATCATCACCGCCAACCCTGCGCATGCAGCGTTTCCAATCAGAGTCTCCACGCCGTTGTACTTTTGGTTCACAATGGGCCCTGCCGTCGCAGCAAATATCAAGATGAATGTCCCCACAAATTCTGCTCCCAACTAGATATTAACGATGCAAATGGTCAGCTGGAAAATATTTTTACTCAAATAATTCCTTTTCAGAATCATATATAAACTTTAATCTACATTTAAGAAAATACGACCTACCCACTTGGAACATAATTAAACAAATAAGAGATTGATTAATATTGTCATTTTAGTGCATAATAAGTCTTTGATCTTTCATCTCTCTGATGCTTATTAAAATTCATGAGCCAATTGACAAAGAAAAATCAAAGTTGTAGGTTTGTTTAGTAACTATTTGACTTTTTAAAATTATATGTGTAAACATTATTTCTATCTATTTTTTTAAATAATTATCTTCATCTATTATTTTCTTTTTTGTTTTATTGTCTACCTTTAATTGTGTTTAAAAAATACGAGTCTTTTTTTTTTAAAAAAAAAAAAAAAAAAAAAGCTAAGAACCAGAAGATCAAGTAAGTTCAAAATTTTTACACAATAATGAATTAAATTGAAATAACGTCCCAAAAAAATAGTTATGGACTAAAACATATATTAAGCTAAAATAAAAATGTGCAGTAAGATATTTTTTTTCTTCAATATTATTTTGTCGTGATGTTATTATAAAATTAAGAACATCTAAATTTGTAATAAAGAAAATATGTAGAGGACAAAACTAATATAAGATTAATGAATTGAAATTATACAAAAGCAATGTCATTTTCTTTCTTAACTTAAAAAAAAAAAAAAAGGCTCGATTGTTTTATGGACAAAAATAGCCATCCACATAATAATTTTGATTATCTTCATCAATTATTGTTTAGGTGTCTTCTCCCCAGAGTTAATAAGTAAATAAAAGGACAAAGAGATGATGTTATATATATATATATAATTTCATTTTAATTTTTTTAATTCCAATAGTTTTGGAGAACAAGAAAAAAAGAGCTAATAGAATTATGTCTAAAAATATTTTAATATTTACACTATAAGTTTATTTTGTTATAATTTCATTTAAAATAAAAATAATAGTAAGGGTAGGATTGAAAAAATAGATGCTTAAATTTAAAAATATCACATGACTAAACTTAAATTAAAAATTAAGGAAAAGAACAATGAGGGGTCATTTTAGGCACATAAAATTTGAGATCAATAATTGAGAACATAACCTTTTAAAAATTATTTAAAAAGATACTTCTTCTGTTATGACTTAATAATTGAATGCTCTCAAGCAACAATCCAATCCAAGTCAGAGATGTCAGAAAAAACAAAATAAATAAGTATATATATATATATATATAAATAATTCTTCTAGCAAAATATAGCAAATTTAATCCAACTTCCTATATTTCAATAATTTATATTTCATGTTATTGTAACAATTTTCCAAAATGGGTGGATATTAAAAATTCTATTATGCTCCATTTCTTTTTTAAATAAAAATATAATATATATTCACTTGTACAATATTTTAGTTCTTTTAATAATAATTTTAAATTCTATGGGTAAAATCCCAACACAAATCCTATAGAGATGCACAACCAAAACTCATTAATTACTATGGAAACTTTGACCCAATAATAAGATCAAAATTGTAATTTGGTTGGATCAAAAGTCAAAAATTGAAATTTCTACCTTCTATTATTATCCTAAAATATATCTCAGTGTTTAGATTTTAAAAAACTATAAAATTTTAGTGAAAAAAAAAACTTAATTAAATGCTAATTTGATGTATGACCTCATCTTTAAGTGTTGTATTAAAAAATTAATATTATACAAAATATATTTAAAATAGGAAAATACAAAAGCATAAAAATTAAGCAATAGAAAAAAAAAAAAGAAGTAAAAATTATTATTAAGAATGAAAATGGTACCTTGCGAGTGAGAGAGACATCAGGAGCAGGGAAATCAGTGAAGCACGTGTGAGGTTGGCCCCACGTGGGAGCATTCACGGGCAAACACTTACACCTCGGCATTGACTTCCGATCGTACGATAGAGAATCCACTCGGAGCCCCGAAAACAGCGGCCCTCCCGGCGTCCCCGGCGTCGCCGGCGCCGATGCTACCGGCGTTCCACTTTCCGATTCCGGCATTTTCTTTTTTTCTTTTTTCTTTTTTTTCAGTAAACTAACTTCTGGGTATTAAAAAAAAATCAATTTTTTTTTTTTTTGGGTTTTTAGTTTGGAATGATGGAGATTTAAGAAAACAAAGTTACATGATTTGGAGATTTTTATAAAAGTTGTTCTAAGGCAGAATTGGAAGCTTAGCCAGGATATTAAACACTAGATTTTTAGTTTGGGATAAAAAAGAAATTCATCTAAGATTTAAAAAATGTTTTTTTTTTTTGGATTTTTTTTGAAGGGGGTGATTAAGAAAGATGCTAAAGTTACATGATTTGGAAGCTTTTATAAATGTGAAGTTAAGGAAGATTTGTTGAAGAGAAGGAAGCCACACTTAATTTAACTTAGAACCTAAGAAAGATGGGTTGAACGAGAAAATCCAGAGTGAAAAAGAAAACCAAAATGGAGTTATATGGAATTAAGATTAATTGAGAAAAGAGATAGGGAGAAAATGGGAACAATGAGAGAGAGAGAGAGAGAGAGAGAGAGAGAGAGAGAGAGAGAGAGGTTTAAAATGGAGCAAGAGAATGGAGAGAAGAGGGAAGGAGGAAGAGGGAAATATATACAGAGGAACAAAGTCCCATGAAATACTTTTTATTTTAATTATTAGTTTAATATAAATTGATGGGAAAATTGTAAATATAAAAACAAGTTGAAATTATTAATGAAGAAAAGTCAATGGGTATGGACTTATCTTTATACAGCTCTTTGCTTTGTGAGATAATGTTAGAGTCACCCACCTGCTTTTGGGTTTCTTTTCCTCACAGTCATTCATTTCGCCCTTTCTTCCTAAACCTTCTTTTTTTTTTTTTAATAATAAAAAAACAAGAAAAAGAAAATATCACCTCGTAAAGAGAGAAATTTTTTTAATACTATTTTGTATATAATATATATACACAATCACTTCCTATGCAATTCAAGGATTTGATTTGATTTGTGCCAAAGTGAGAAATTGTTTGTATATTTTCTTATTGGTGTATTTTTCTATTTATTTTTAATTTTGTTCGTTGAAGATTTCATGGTCTTCTTTGCTATTGTTAAACCAGAAAGAAATACTGAATTTTTGAAGTTAATATCCAAAATTTAAAATTTAATATCTAATAGTGTTTTAATTTCTAACCTTAAGACAAAAATTATAATGTCAAATACTCAATAATGTGTAATACTTTGTCAAAGTGAACTCTATACCAAGGTCAATCTTTTTTTGTTTTTTAATTAATGATAAAAATGTAAAAGTTCTCGTTATCAGTAAGATACCTATATATATATATATATATATATATGTGCTTTAACGATGTATTCGATAAGATATTTATATAATGTTATCAAGAATTTGACTTAACTAACGCCGGTATGTATTAAAGAGCAAGAGATCTCGGGTTTAAATTCTCATTTCTATTTATACTTTAAAAAAAATTGTAAGTAAATTTTACTGATGACTATCATACATTAATATTTATTTAAAACTAAATTAGAAACTCACTAATTAATTACATAATAAAAAATCACATTAAATTCAATAAAAAAAAAACAAAGTTGTTAAAATGATCTCAATAAAATTTGATTAGTTATAGTCATGTTCTGTTATTTCTTATAAATATTAAAAATCTTTCTCTGTTCTTTCGGCCAACTATACATATACATATAAAATTGTAGAAATGTCTCAATCATATATATCCATTCAAAAGTTTTAGAACTTAAACCACAAAACTAGGGGTTTAGGGAAAAGGGCTCCTAACCTAACACAAAAATACCTAAACCTCATTAAAAATCAACCAATAAACAATGTGGAAGTTATTGTTTTGATTCATGGTATAGAATTTGAATCTTAATCCTACTCAATTCACCTTAAAATATTAAAAAAAAAAAAAAGAAGAAAATTAAACCGAAGTTTACATCCATATTTATCCAAAATCAAAATCAAGAGTGAAACCAATATTATCGTTAACTTGCATTAATAAAAAGATCAAACATTAATTCTCAACAACAAATTTTAAGAACATAGGTAAAAAGTACCTCACATTGAAAATGGACGAATTAATTCATATATTGAAATGTCTTTCAATTTGCTATATATACCTTTTTACCTGACTAAATTTAGACTCTAAATCATACAAACAATATATGTTATTTATGATTTTGGTAGAATTTTAGAAGAATGTTACCTATAAACTCTTTAATTTTTATTGACATATTTCTTTACAAAATAAAACCATTGTCTCTCTTTGTTTAGTAGACGAAGTTTCACTCTTATATTTTCTTTTTGTTGTTGATCAGTTGATTCGATTTTGTTTATATGTCAAGAAAAAGATAACCAACATATTATATTTTTGTGGATGGGAAAGAATTTATGGAGAGAAGTAAAAAGGGTAAAATTGAAGGAAGTAAAGAATCAAAAGAGATAAAGAATAAAGAAGAATAACGTTAAGGCAAAGTATTGTTAGTCTAAGAATGCAAATACAAATAGGCCGCACATGCACACACATACACATATATATTGTAACGTTACCAATTACCCAATAAATAAATAACTCCCACCGCCCACGCTAACCACTCAATAATACTACTAAAAAAAAGTGTTCATTGTTTCATCACCAAACTAAGCATATTTTGGCCATTTCAACCAAAGCTTTCATCACTTCCTATCATCTTTATCTCTCTCTCTCTCCTATCTTACTTTATTTATTTTATTTTTCATTTTTGATCTATATATTTTTTAAATATTATTGATTTTTAGCCCCTTCGTATACTTTTAATATTGTTTTAGATTTTTTTCGAAATTAATAAATTATAGTTAGTATTTTAAAAAATAGACAACATATAAATATATATGCTTTTTGAAATGTATATAGGAAAAGACTATCTGTTTTTGTTCAGAGGGGAAGGACTCGTTAATACAAATTAAAGTTTTTTTAAAAAAAAAATTAGGTTGAAGAATTAAATTTCTTGACATTTTTATAATTTAGATATATGTTGATATTCATTGCTTTATGTAAATAATATTATTATAACATTACAAAATCATTGGAGTAAAGTGTCACAAAGATACATGTCTAGCTACCATGCATTCGAGTAAACTCGTAGTGATCAATACTCAATAAAAGAAATAATCATGGTACTATATATATGCACACTCGATGATAGAATAGATCTTCACTTTATCGAACTCTAAGGTGTATATATACGCACGTAAATATAACTTAATTAGTTAAAGTATTAGCAAAAACTTGTTCGGTGTTAAAAATTTCGAACTCCACTCTTACCAAATTCAAAAAGAAAAAAAAAAACATTATGGCCATGATGACTTTTATTTATGGCTTTGATTTGTTTTGTTTTATTCTGTGGTGTAAAATGCATTTTGTTAAACTTAATCAAATTATTTTATTTTTTTTTAGAAAAAGTTATTTTTAAAAAAATCACAATCTTTTGTGAAAAGATTTAGGGGATTCATGGGTTATGTTTGGAATGTGTGAATTAAATTAATTCAATCGTGCAAGAGCTAATTATTATTATTATTATTATTATCATTATATATTGATTCATCATTGTCATTGCTTTTCTCAAACCAACCTTCCTATCAATAATGGGAGTGAGAAAAACAAATAATAAATAATAAATACACACAAATTAGTTTATTTTGTTTTCTTTCTGTTTTTTTCTTTAATTTTTATTTTATCATTTTTCTAAAAGATTAGAAACCATTCAAACTCAATACTACAAATTTTATGATATATTTTGACAATTGATTTTACTTTTCTAACATGCATTATTCGTGGAACAACCAAAGAATTTAACTTTTGATTTGAAGGAAAAAAAAGTAATTATTAATTAACTTTTGATTTTAAAGAAAAAAAAGCAATATGTAATGTGTGGACAAAAGATGATGTTGAAACCACAACGGTTAGGTAAGATGGTTATCGAAAAAGTTGAGAAA
Organism: Cucumis melo; assembly: GCF_025177605.1. Lineage (NCBI taxonomy): Eukaryota > Viridiplantae > Streptophyta > Magnoliopsida > Cucurbitales > Cucurbitaceae > Cucumis > Cucumis melo. Next base: position 24,570,519 of record NC_066865.1, read on the forward strand.
AAAAATAGTAGGTTAGACCGTGAGGTTTATCAAATTAATTTATTTATGATTTGATTTCGCTCGTAGTTGTACAAGAAACTAATTTTTACGTTACAAAGTAATTTAATTAAATTCATGAATATTGCAATAGAAATAAATAAAAATAAAAAACATAGAACTTCATTTTTACCAAAGGAAAGTTTAGAGGCCAATAGTATTTCATACCAAAAAAAAGAAAAAGAAAAAATTGAATGATAAATATTTTATGTAATATATGATGTTGTAATTAAATATCATATATAATTGGGATTCAAGTTTTTATGTTATTGATTATAAACAATTGTACTAGCTAATTGGAATGAACTAATATTAGAATGAAGTAAGATATATAGTTACATTCAAAATGTTTTGTACATAAGGGCAAAAAGGGTAAAAATGCTATGCTAAATGAGCAATAATAATATGATATGATTAATTTGGAGGGTAAAGACATGTTGGACATATAGTACATGTCACATTTGGCCAACATGTATCATAGATTAGGAAAAAGACATTATTGCTAACTATATGACAAATTAGATAGTTGAAAAAGCTAAGAGTTCCACATAATTCATCATCGTTGCTATCTTATAATACAAAAATAATTGTGATGCATTATGAAGTCGAGAAATAGAAATTTCCGCCAATTAAATTACATATTAAAACCATATATATAAGTTTAGACTCTAATATTTGACTAAACTTGTTATAAAATGGATGTCATGTCTATTTTTAATATATAATTATTAGTTGATTTTTAATATAATTATAACAATCTGGCTGCTCAATATTGTAGGTTATAATATAAATAATAACAAATTATCTTTTACATAAATATTTGAATTATCTCAATTTTATAATATTCCATTTTTATTAAAAAAAAGAATAACTAATTAACTATGGATTTTAACAATAATAAATTAAACTTTTTTCTTTGTGTTTCCAAAAGACTAAATCTTGTGGAAAGAAAAATTCAACTATCATGAGAGTTACCAATTTGATGGAATTAATTTCATCCTTAATTGTTGCTAAGTCAATGTAATAAGATTGTTTTAAATGGTTCAAAATTTTAGGAATTTAGTTTCATACAAAAATAAAATGTGCAATAATAAAGAGATTTAATGTTAAAATTAAACCATATAGTACTGAAAGTCGTAAGACTATTTTCCAATAAAAAAGCAAGTAAAAATATAAATAAATATACAGTCTACATAATCTTTTGCTGTATTTATTTTGTGGTGGGACTATATCTATATTTATATATATAATTTGGCTTCATCTTCACATAATTAAAGTTGAACTAATGACCAATGATAAAGTTTATAATAATATTACAACTAACGAAGATAATTTTAAGAATAGTTTGTAAATAAAAAAGTGACACTTTCAAAATAATATTGGTTTCCCATAAATTTTATTTTCTATATTTATTTATTTTTATATTTATATTTTCAAGATATCATTTTAATTCACATATTTTCAACTTCGATTAATTTGTTTAATCATTTTAAATGTACAATAACTAAAATTGATTAAAATTGAAAAAAAAACAAAAAAGAAAAAAGAAAAAACAAAATAGATATCTTAAAAATGCATAAACCACAATAATAATTATTGAAAAAAGTATATTTGATTTTTTAATTTTGAAAAATTATACTTATCTTCTCATACCAATTTAATTATAAGTAAATAATTTACCTCAAAACATTTATGCTAAAAACCAATCCCAAACATGCTCTTAAAAGTCATCAAATTAAATCAATTTTTGTTTTATTGGTATATAATCATTTGTTAAAGTGTAAAACCAAACTTTAAAAATTCACTTTATCGTTAGTTAATAAATCAAACTTGTTAAATTAATATTTATAATAACAAGGAAAATGAGATGATCTAAGGCTTACAAGGGAAAATTCGACATATGTGTTACTTAAGGTGAATAAAATTTAAAATAATCTGAAAAGTAAATTTGGGGGTTAATTAGGGTTAGCAAATGAAACTAATTCAAACTTCAATAGCTAAAATAAAACTTTTAAAAGTGCTATTTAGTTTATAATAATTTAACATATAAAAAACAATAAAAATACTAAAATATACATAAAGTTGAAATAATATTATATTAAAAATAAAAAAAAAAGGAAAATAAAAAATGGGAAGAAAGAATAAAGAAGGAAGAATGGTGGAGGGATGTAGCGAAAGACAAGGCTAAAGTATTTATAGAGAACGCTTTTGCAATTAGTACTTTAATCACGTTCTTAACTTCTTTTAATTACTTCCCTTAGTCCCACTAATTTGGAATCTTTTATTTATTTATTATATTTTGTTATAATATAAAACAATAATAAAATGTTACCCCATGACATTGAATAAGAGTGTTATACATTTATAATATTATAATTGTATTTTACAATATAGTTTTTGTTTTAAATTATTGAGAAGGCCATGGCGATGTAGGCGGTAAGAGAACAAGCCAGCCCAATTTATTAAATTTCTAAAATAAATTATACTTATAAATTTTATCTAATGAAATTATTATAATTGTTATCGTTATTATTATCATTATTATTATTATTTTGAATGAACATAGTTTTTCCCCTTTATTTGACTCCGTACATTTAATTCGCTTTTGAAAAATATTATTTTAGGGTCTACATAATTTATAAATTTTTGTATCTTATTGATTTTTTCTTTTAGATAATGTATTTTATTGATTTTATAAAATTTTATTTTTGTATTTTATTGATTTACTATACTCACGTCCCATATGCATTCATTCTATTTCTACACACGTCTTTCCCCCTCTTTTTTATATTCTTTAGCCTAAATAAAAACTATTTTCAGGGTAAGATTATTTAACTAACGATTTTGATTGATATAATCATAAGATTATATTATTTTCTAAAATTGATTCACATTAAGCCATAACTTAATTTGACTGAGTATTAGAAAGTTTATAAGAATTTGAACAAAGTTTATAAGAATTTGACGAGTATTTGAACGAAGAAAATTGTACAAATTTTACAACGTAACAGCATGCATATAAAATCAATGAATAATAATTAAGATTCAACCATATAATTAGCAAAACAACTAAAATCCTTTTGTGTTTACATATTTTGAAAGAATAAAATTGACTGAATTAAGCTCAATCGAGAGGTATAATTTAGAATGATAGAGTTGGGGGACAGAACATAGTGGAAGAGTGTTTTAAAATGGCAAAGGTTGAATCATGATTCTAAGAATCCAATAATATATATGAAAAATTAAAAAGAAAAGAAAAGAAAAGGAATTTTCAGTTTTTGGAATTGTGACTTTCACAAATTTTAAATTTATGATTTGGTTTGGCAGAGCTTTGTGTCTTTATTATTATTAGTATTATTACTATTTATTTATTTTTTATTTCAATGGAATATATAATAATTACTACTAATTATTATTGCTTTCTTCCCCCCTCTTTAATTTTGGGCCACTCCTTACACCCCAATAAAAATCCACTTTTTATTTTTTCCAATTCTATTATCCTTGGCTTTTCTTGTTCTCTTGCCTAGTACAAATATTTTTATTAAATATATGACTTTGGAAAAAAAAATATATACTTTTGTTTGAAACACTTTTCAAACAAAACAAAAGGAAAACACTATTTAAATGTGTTTTATTAGAAGCACTTTTTTATGGTATAAATGTTAGGTAGGTTTTATATGATTATATATATATATAACAAATTGTTTTCAAATGGTTACTTGGAATAAATCTCTTATCTCGAATATTCACGTTAGAGTACCAATTATATATAAAGATTTTATGTATAAAATAAACCAAAACAAAAAGCACAAAAAAATACTTTTTAAAGAAACAAAAATTAGAAAGTGCTCTCGATTTAAAAACTTAACACTATTAAATTCCAATTTCTTTCCAAATTTTTCATATTTATAAATTCAACATGAACATAGAAGTTAAGGATAAAATAAAAAATTGATCCTCTTTTAGTTCATGTTTATGTAAGAACTTGTAAGAAAGCACATACTTAACTAGATGCGTTTTAACTTAAAAAAAAAAAGGTACTTAAAGAACGGAATTAAGAACTTAAAAAGTATATTAAGTTTGAGTTTTGTTACTTACAAGTGTTAACATACACTCATCCTCTCCTACCCCATATTATAATTTCAATTATTTAAAAGAAGTATTATTAATTTATTTAATTGTAAAAAGTGGTGTGAATGATACTCAAAATTTGGAAAGAGTTAAAAGGAAGAAAAGGGCCTTTTTTTGTGTGTGTGTGTGTGTGTGTGTGTGATGGAAGGCCATCTAGAGAGTAGAATGATTGCATATGGGAAAGGTACTCTACATAGAATTAAATAGGTTTGACTATATATATGAAATTAGGGTTTATGTTTGTATGAGGTTTTTTTTTTCTCTTTTTCTTTTTATTTTATTTATTTGTTTGGTAGTGGAAAATGTTGATGCTGACTGTTAAGTGAGATTATTGATCTTCATTCATCATGGTGCTCATCCTTTTTTGTTGCTTCTTTACTTATTATTATTATTTTCTTCTAATTTACTTTTTATTGCATTCTTTTTTGTTTGTGATCTTACAATTTAGTAATTTCCCTTTTCCCCTTTCTTTTCTCAAGGCTTTTGAAGTTGGCCACAAGCAACAATTGCTTAATGCAAGACATCATCATATGATCTGGACCATATCCCAAAATCAATAGTTAAGAATAATTTAGGGTTGTTAAGAAGTTTCCACACCCTAATCTCATAGTGTGAAAAAAGATTGTCACCTATGTACTTAATTATTGTCAACTATTTCCATTGTTTTGACATATTTTTTTCTTAAAGTTTGTTCTTGAACTTTCAATTTGTATACCATATATTTTTAAGCCCAAACCTTAGTAAGAACTCTAGACAATGACTATATTTGAAAATTTTTAGATTTAAATTGGTATATGTTTAGTGTCAAATTAAATTTTGTGTCTAATCAAACCTTAATTACTTCCAATTTTAGAGTCTAGTGGATCAATAGATAATATTTTTAAATTATCAAATATATCTATAACCTATTATTAGATACATATCAAAATCTCAAGAATGCAAATTTAAAGTTTATACATCACCTATATTACATGTTAATTATGATTATGATTAAGTGCTTAATGCTCATTTTTGTCATCTCCCACTTCTTTATTTTATATGTTTGTGTGCATTATTAATTGGTAATTAATCATAAATATGAAAACGTTCTGCTTAATGACTAAGAACATTCTCTTAAGGACATGATTATACCATTATTTTATTTTATGTATGAAAATATAGAAGTGTCAAATTTTAAAAGTAAGTTTTTTTTTTTAACAAATTGAAGTCTACATAATAACCATAACCTAATTGACATATATAGCGTAGTATATTTCTTTAATCTATATATCCTAAATCCTTTTCATTTGCATAGCTTTTACTAAAAATTCAATGTGGGCAATAATTTTTTTTTAATATAAATGATAATTTCATTTTAAATGTTGTTACAATTATCGTTCACGATTTTAAAAAAAAAAACATACACACATACATAGACGAAATTAATAAAATCCATTTATTAATGAATATATGTCAACATTTTAATATTTTATTTACAAATAATTCAAAAGTGATGAGCCAACATTTCTTTTGATGAAGCCTATATTTATTTATTTATTTTTATTTTATTATTATTATTATGAACTGTTAACATTTGACTATTTTTTCATTCAGACATGAAAGAAAAAAATATATTAACGTAGAAGTTTTTCATGAAGAGGGGATGAACTCAATATTGTACTCAACTTTATTCAAGTTATAATTCAACAAAGCTAAACAAAGTTGACAAATTCCACTATAAAATACATTCTCGTTCAAAGGTTAAAGAAACCTAGGAATATTTTATGCAATAATGAGAGCAAAATCAATAATGTATTATCTAAATATTGATTTAATATTATAATAGAAATTAGTTTATTATATTATCCTATAAATTATTAGTTAATTAAGTGGTCTTGTCTTCAAATATTTCGTATTTATTTTTTAATAAATTTTTTGACATCATTATTTCATTTTACCTAAATAGACACTTGATTCTCTTCAATCAAATTCCTAAAATAAAAAGCTATATTTTTTGCTTGGTTTTTTAAAAAACATTCTTGAAGACATAAATCAACATGTAAGAGAGTAATAATTATAAACTTAATTATATATATATATATATATATATATATATATATATATCAAATGGTTGAATCTAAAATATTGGTTAAATACAATAATTTGAAGTGTGTGCTCTGTTTGAATTTTATTTAAAATTATTGAAAATGGTAAAAGAAAAAAAAAGATGAAAAAAAAGAGGAGAGGAATGGAGAAAACTTCAATGCTAATCATAACTCTTGCATTATTATGATGCACTCAAAAGTTTTTTCAAAAAATAATAAGAAAAAAAAAAGTGGATGCATTCAACTCAATATAATTAGTTGACATTCTCTTTACTTTTCTCTATTAAGCCAATTAAAAATAAAAATAAAATAACAATAATAATAATAGGAAAAAAAAAAAAAAAAAAGCATGTGGGGTTTGGCCTCCACTTCTATACCACAATACACAAAAGTGCTTAAATTTTGTGGCCTTAAGATTTGAGAGTTTGAGTGGAAAACCAACAAATTTGTCAACCCCTACCTTTCCTTCTTCTTTGATATGTCATATTCTAAAACATTCTTTGGTTTGGGTCCAATGAAAATTATGAATGAGTTCCTGTTTAACTATAATCAATAACCACATATGGATTAATTTTCTTTATTACTTTTGTTGTTTTTTCAATTAATATTCTCCAAATTATAATGATGTTTTCTTTTGAATTTTTTCCACAAAACACTTGAAATTTCTTTTAGAAATTGTGGGCATTGGGAAATATAAAACTTGGACCTCATATATTCACTCATCATCATCATCTATCTATATAAGTGCATGCAAGACTAATTTGCTAGGAATAGATTTGACAATATATAAAGTAAAATTTGGTCATTGTGTCACAATAGTTGTTAACTATTTCATCAAGTTTTTGGAGGTCCATATTCTTTTGAATTCACTGATTAGGGTTAAGTGCTTAAGTAGTAATTAAAGATAAGCACTTGTGGGTAGAAACGTGACTTCAATTCAAATTATTATCTTTATGTTAGTGTGTATATAAAAGAAAGAGAGCGACTCCTTTTTGGTAGTATTTGGTCGGGATGCATTCATTCAAACGTCTTATTGATTCTTGTATATACATCGTCGGTTCAAATTTAGTTGGAGGTATGATCATTTATCTTTTGATTTGAAATGAAAATGTCTCTACTTGCTTTATGCTTGATTCCGTTAATATCTTTAAAATAATATCGTTTTCTAGTACAACAACGATGGAGGTAGGGAATTAAACTTCATATTCTACCAACAAAGTTCACTTCAAATAGGTGTAATCCAGCTAAGATCTAATTATTTTTTTTAAAAAATTATGCAATATAGAAAAAATAACAAAAAAAAAAAAAAAAAAAAAAAGAATGATATGAAATCAAAAGCTTTTCCCTTAAAAAGAGAAATACAATGTATTGTCATATTGAGAAGTGATTTTAATTTAGTTCCATTTATTTTGGCCTCAACATTTTTGTTTATTCCAAGTCAACTTATTGTCCAAATATATACATTTTAATTTTCTCAATGGGTCCCCTTTACTTCCTTGAAGAGACAACCACTTATATTCTCCCTCAATTGGAATATATTCACATGCTTTATCATTTATTTTGTAATTAAAACATATATTTTGAATTTTAGATTCTTTTTAATTCCATAAATTGGAGAATGAAAATTGAACCAAAAAATAAATAAATAAATAAATAAATAAATAAATAAAAAGAATGGTACTGAATATTTTATGCACTTATTCATATAGGAAATAAAATTTTGAGTGCCATATTAGTGAAAAATAAGAATGCATCCTAAACTTAAAGAAAAACAAATCTTGAATTTTGAATAAAACCTTATGAAATTGCAATAGTTTTCCAACGGTTTCTTAGACCTTACTCACCAATGCTATGATTAAGTTCATTTAAAAAGTTATGTTGGGCCAGGCCCAATAATCTAAAGTACGATTTAGGCCTTGATCCAACAATCGAACCTAAGAAAGCTAAGTATATCCCCAATTTATGGGCCTTAGCTTCATCAAATCCATGATTTTTTCTTGTTGTAATTTAGACTTTGATTAATTTTAGATATTTTACTTTTTAATAAATTTTGGATTTTTTTTTTATAATGCATTTTAAAAAATTAATGTCAAAAATAGGGTGGGAGGCAAAGTATTGACAAAAATAGAGTCATTTTGTGGAAGTCGTGTACCCCGTACACGACTTTGCTTCAATGCGTGGACCCCACTCCCTTCTTTTTTTAATTCAAAGATATTCAATATATATATATTTATTTATTTAGTATTTAATGCGTGGGTCCCATACGTATTAAATATATATTTATATATTTATTATTTAATACGTGGGCCCCACAAGTTATTTATTTTTAAATTTAAATATAATATATATTTATATATTTATATAACGTTTAATATATATATATAAACGTTATATAAATATATATATATATATATTATATTTTGGGTTTTTATAAATGCATTAAACTTCTTAAAACAAAATTAAACAAACTCAATCTTTTGGATTTCTATTCTACCAAATTTCGTTATTCGGACTAAGCTAAGCAGATAAAAGATGAAAAATAAGTAAAAACGAGCTTAAAAAATTAAGACAATAGTATTCTATATATACATCAAATTTATATAAATAAAATCCAACAAAATTTGGGAATATTTTTTTTAATAATACATCTATTTTTGTCAAAAGTTTGCCTCATACCCTATTTTTAATATTATTTTTTTAAAATGCATTATTAAAAAAATATTCCCAAATTTTTTTTACTTATTTTTCATCTTTTATCTGCTTAGCTTAGTCCGAATAACGAAATTTGGTAGAATAGAAATCCAAAAGATTGAGTTTGTTTAATTTTGTTTTAAGAAGTTTAATCCATTTATTAAAAATCCAAAATATAATATATATATATATATATATATATATATTAAATGTTACATAAATATATAAATATATAATATATTTAAATTTAAAAATAAATAACTTGTGGGGCCCACGTATTAAATAATAAATATATAAATATATATTTAATATGTGTGGGACCTACGTATTAAATACTAAATAAATAAATATATATATTGAATATCTTTGAATTAAAAAAGAAGGGAGTGGGGTCCACACACGATTTCCTAGCAAAGTCGAGTAGGGTACACGACTTCCACAAAATCACTCTATTTTTGTTAATACTTTGCCTCCCACCCTATGTTTGACATTACTTTTTTAAAATGCATTATTAAAAAAAAAATTCATAAATTTTAAATTTAGTTCTTACTTACCTACCACTGTTAGCTTCGACAATAATATTAGAATTTTTATGTTAAACTATATTCATTTTGGCAACAAATTGATCTTTTGTACTTACGAATTTTTTTTGTTATATTAAGTATGTAAATTATAGTTATTTTGAAAAACATTCGATTTAGATTTTCTTTTTGGAGGAAGGTTAGCCATTGTAGATTAGTACGGTAATTACATTCCAAATCCATCTATACAACATCTAATTAATTTCAAAATAATATTGACATGTTACAACCAAAATCATTACCATTGCTCTAATACTATTTGCAGAAGTAATGGTGAGCACAATAGTATATAAGTAAACATAATAATACTAACAAAATGTAAATGTAAGAGATTATGTATAACAAAGTACAATATTTTACACATCGACCACACTACAATACAACGTTTGACTTTATATAAAAGTTGTCATCGTATTTGAACTTTCTTTAGAAAATCACATTGATCTTTGCATTTCTTGTTGAACATCCTTGTGATGTAGAACTGATTATTTCTCCCAACCTTATTTCTGACGAATCTGTATTATAGAATTTCAATTAAGTAAGCGTAATTCAATCATGGGAAGGAAGTTCTTTCAAAAATGGTGAGGAGGGGGGAGCTTTTCAAGTTCTTTTTTTGGGTCATTCATGGAAGAATATGGAAAGAAAGAATTCGTACCGTTTGCCTGAATTCTCCGATTCCGCTTCGTCTCGACGGCTTGGAATCTCTCTGCTCATTTCCAATTCCTTTTCGCGCGTTCATCACTCTCTCAACCATTCTACTTCCAAGAATGTTCGTCGATTCAGTTCTTCTCTGATCATTGCTCAAGTTTCCTCCTCTGTTCTTTTCCTGTTTCGCCGCCTCCACTTTCCGCCCCCTCGTCACGCTCGGCGAGCACGATTGCCTTCTCGGGTTCGTCTCTGATTTCTCCACGTTTCCTGGTTGCCGCCCTCTCGTCACCGAGCTCGATCTGTCGGTCCTTAAATTTGGAGGTGTTTCGTTTGAGAACTCTGGAATTTGAGATGCTATTGTCGATCTCACAATTGGGGATGTAGTTCTACTTCTTGGATTTGGGTTTTGGTTTGGGTTTGGCTTTACACTGTTTGTTGATCCTTTCGAGAGGTTTGATGTTAGGTAATCTGTGTAACTTTCTTTAACGTTTGTGGGTTTCATGTTGTTGTTTCTTTTGATTGTGGAGTCTATTTGCGATGTCTGATCGATTCTCTGGCTTGGGTTTGGAGATGGGTTTGTGGTTCTTTTGGTGTTTTTGGGATCAATGGATGAATTGATGCGTGGTCGATGACTGGGAGTGGTGGACCTGGATGGTACTTTTGCTTTTATGATTGGAGATTTCTCAATTCCACTGCTTTTCTTTGTTGATTCTGAATTGCTTGAAGCCTGTCCAGAAAATTACAAAAGATTTGGTGATACTGAGAGATGAGATTAAATGGATAATTAAGTGATATATGTGGGTTGAGAGACACCATAGAAGAGAATCAAGAGCTAATTATGTGGTCGGTTGAGTCATAAGTCTCAGGGTGGCTAAATAATAAGGACCAGGGAGGACATCTCCAACGGTGTGGCTTTTTGGATAAAAACAGTGAGATTCTCATTTCTATGATTCTTTGTATGATGAAACTTTTGTAAAGAAAGAGCACCTGTGACTGTGGTTGTGAGAGAGGCTGGAGAAGTGGCGTCTCTTGATGAGCATTATGTGAAGGAGGAGCAGTGGCTTCCATTTCCAAAGATGGAAATAAAGGAGTTGCTGGTGGTGTTTTAAGCCTTCACTAAGCAATTCATGAAGATTAGATAAGAAAATTTACCAATTAAACAAACTCTGAATCAGAGGAAGATGAGTTTTAATACCAATCATAGTCGTTTTTGTTGCTTTCGAAAAGGTGTCCTAATCCAGATTCTTTCTTGATTGAATGAATTCTGTAGAATGGAGAATTCCCTGCAAAAATTTTTAATAAGCTTATCAAGAAAGTTAACAAAACACTGAATGGTTTGAATGATGAAGACCATGGAATTGGTAAGTACCACCATGGTTGTGTTCAAGGTCATCAACGGGAAGAAGGAGGAGGGAGGCGGTACGTTCCTTGTCGCGCTTATAAAGCTCTCGGAACAGATGGAGATCTTCATTGTCTCTTTCCTTTCGACCCTTTGAATGAAGACCCATCATCCATCTGTTTTTGCTGCCATTGCCATTGTTCATGGTGGAGTTTAATTTCTTCTTCTTCTTTTTTTTTTTTTTTTTTTTTTTTTATAGAAACTTGTTCTCTGGATATGGAATGAATGGTAATGGAGACTTGCTGGAGTGGTAGCGGATGTGTGGTGCTTTTAAGAACAAATAAGAGGACACTTTGTTAGAAGCGAAAATTCAGACAAATGGAAGAATCACTGCCGGCATCTTCGATGTCTTTGTTTTAGAATTTATGAAAGTGTTTAAAATGGGAGTGCGGCTCTAAGAATCATTGGATAACCATATTCCTCTATCTATACAACATATTTGTCTTCCCTCACTTAGAGACTTTTAAAATTATCAAATTTGGATGCAATTAATGTGTGAAAATGTTCATGTAAATTGATGTGCCAATTAGTTGAATATGTTTATCAAATTTAACCTACATTCCAAGTGAAATTTTTCATTTTTTAAATTTTAAGTTACAATTGAAATCGATATTTTATATAATTTTACCTAATATTTTTGATAAATTTTGAGAATATGAGAAATTTAACTCACCGTTAAACTTATTAAACTATAGATTCTTTAAATGAAATTCGAACATTTGGATCATTTCATATATCAATTTAGTTGTGTCAAGTGATTTGATATCTTTTTTATTCCTCGTTCTTTGCTAAATTACTTAAATAAAACAGTACAATTTCACTTAATAACCAATTGAAAAGGTCAAATTACAGCCAAAAAAAAAAAAAAAAAGGTTTCTATAGATCACAGTTTTATAATCAATCATTTGTGGCTTGAGCCAATGCCGTCCATTGAATGTAATGGCCTGCATATTATTAGCAAACATAAATGTTTAATAGTTTAACATATCCATCAATATTTTTATAGTTAAGTAATTGTTTCTTCGATTTTGATTGGATACATTAACTACTTTTGATGGAGATAAGTTGTTTCTTTTCGTATAGATTTATTGTTTATACTTCATCCTCTTAAAAACTAAACTAAGATGCAACGAAGTGGATCTTGTTCTCATCCTCTTAAAAACTAAATTAAGATGCAACGAAGTGGATCTTGTTCAAATGTTGTAGAATCAAGACGTATTTAGAAGTTCTATGGATGGAGTTGGATCACTTCCAATCAATTTAGATAAAATCATTGAACTCAAGTAAATAGATTTTTGTTTGGGGAAAATCAATTTGACCCTAAACATTCTATTTCAATCAATTGAATCATAGATGTAATAAACTCTTTTTAAACAATATTGGAGCAAGAACTTTTAAAGGGTGAAAATTAAAATTACATTTTTCTTTTTCCTAAATGGAATGTTGAGATATAAATTGAGGAAATGGAAAGTTAAAAGAGTCAAGATTGGTACATTTTACAAGTTCAACGGTGGTTTAGTTTTATACGTGGACTACCTCTTACCTTTCATAAATATTTCAAAGTTACGATTGGAGTTTAGAATTTGCTAGGATGATGGAAAAAAATTGAGATGTGAGACGATATGATAGTAACCATGATCCAATGTTTATTTCAAGTCATGATCGCATTGTTCAAAAAATCAATTCCCATCCAATATTCTAATGAATTTCCTCTACGATGAAAGTTTTGAAATATTTATATATTGCAACTTCCGTAAGGGAATAGATATTTTTCTAATACAAAGACAAAATTCATAGGGTCTTTTCTAAATTTTGTCCCAAAAATTTTCATCCCCAATTTACATTTTAACCTGGAGCCTTTTGTACAAATCAAAAACTACGAGTGAAATACAAGTTACGATATGTTTAATATATACTTAAGCAAGTGTGAACTTGAAACCCCATTTACGGAGCTCCATGTCTTGAACAACTTCACACTCTGCTGTTCTAATGGCCCTTTCATCATCCAACCCACTAGTAGTAGTAGTCTCGATGTGAGGTGAAGGAGCTGTGGGAGATGTGGGTTCAGGATGCCTGGAATCCAATTCGCAAGCACCATTCTTATCATTAAACACGTTCTTGCTCTACGTAATAAGAAAATTTTGTTACTTCACTTTCAAGCCAAAATAATTATGAAAACATGCCACCAGTAGACATACCTTACAATACGAGCGCAATAGAGAAGTAATGGTCTGCAAGTCCGACTTCATCTCCTTCAATGTGTCTTCAACTCTTGAGATACGACCATCTAAGCTTTTCAGATGGGAGAAGACGTTGTGCTTGTGCTCCTCACGTGATTTTCCTTCCCTTTTGCACCTCTTCATGCTCATTTCAGGCTCTGGTAGATGATCCTCCACATGATCCCTCATGAAACGAACGGAATTGTTATCAATGTCATGGTTATCGTGGGGATCGCAGTTGTCACTGCGCTCATGCTTAGCATGTGGACCCTGCAGATGCTTGTAATGAGGATTTGAAATATCCTCGTTGTGGAGATCATGGTCATCGAATTGACCCTGAGCATCTTTTGGGCCATCACTTTCCTCGGAGATGTCAATCACTGATGGAGCCCTCTCGGCTTGGTCCGCTACATACACTGGTCGTTCATCAACCTGGGTGTCTCTAAATTGCTTTTCCGCATCCGACATAACAAGTGCAGGAGAGATCACTATCTACATAAACCAAACATAAGCTAATAAGGTCGATTCCACAAAATCAAGTCTCCCCTATTTACATGCAAGACACGGGGTTTGTGTATACCCTCGTAGAGTTGAAAATGTCTCTCTGCAATAACTTGGAAGGAAGTGAATACGAGCATGACCATCTCAAGAAGCGAGGCACCGCATCATTGTTCAGTCGAGTAACAGCTCTACCAGCTGCCATTGATGATATGATTTCGTATGCCCACACCTACAAACAACATAAAACATCAGTCCAACATGTAAGAAACTTAATAAAAGATTATAAAACATGTAACACATGGAATAGATAATACCTGGAATGCATGAGGAAAACCAGGCAAGCTATACTTTACATTATAGTTCTTATTCAATTTGACCTTTTTCTTGTACATATCAACCTTGTTCTTTAGTGCATTTTGAAGGCCCCTCAATGTCCTCTCCCATAATATATGTCCCCAATCGAGACTATTGTAGTATTTCAAGTCCTCAACATCGTCCAATAGTGATTTGTTGATTATACTCTTTGTCCTGTCTTTCCCCATCATTGCCAACTCAGTGTAATAAACCAATGTAACCTTCACTGCGTCCAAGTCATCGTAGAAGTTCAAATTCTTGTATCTTTCCTCAAAGGTAATGGGGTTCATGTCCACCACCAACTCATTACCGAAATACTTTGTTCCTAGTGATTTAGACGCTTCAACCCTTCGAACTGATTTGGTAGGTGAGGGCCACAATCCCGTCACCAACAAGAACTCTTCTTTGGAGAAGGTGGCAATAATACCATTCAGATTGAAGCTCATAGCATCTGGCCTCTCGTCCTTCACCTCCCGTAATAAAATATGATGGACTAATGGGCTGCTGAAAACCAGATCCATATCCACAAACCGTCCAAATACAGTCCTTTTGAACAAGTCCAGTTGCTTGGGGGTAAGCTTCTCTTTGACAATCTTGTTCGCTGTCCCAATGTGCGACGACATGCTTGAAGCTTGACCAGGAAAGCGATTATTAGGAGAAATCTTCAAACCTCGAGTCATTCTAGTCCTACATGTAAAAACAAGTAAAATTGAACTCAAACAAAAATATATATTAAAAGCTTAGAAGGCAAGCTAAATTTTTTTAATTTTGTAAAATTATTGCTACCTGATACTCATTCTCCCTCATCAACTTTCACTCTAAACCCAACTTGATTCTCTCTATTTGTTACTCTATCAACTTCCCTTCTTAAACTCTTTTCTATTTCGCTTTAAAAAAATGACTAGTGAGAACGACAACAAAAACCTAAACTCTAAAACCATATTCAACAAAAACAAAAAATTATAAATCAATAGAGTATCAACAGTGATATCGTATTGGAGAAAGTCGAGAAAATCCAAACAGTTTTGTGCTCGAGGAGGATGACAAACACCAAACGACAACTCAAGAGAATTAGCAAAATCAACAAGTTCAAGTGTTTGATAAAGAGAAAGTGAAAATAAGAAAACAAGAAAGAAATGAAACGTTTATATATTTGAGTTGAAAATTTAAACGAGCGAGAAGCGAAAACAAGTATTGAGATTGAGAATGGCGAAAAAAAAAGGATAGAATCAACAAGAACAAGTATGAAGAAGAGCAAGATAAAGTAACAAGAGGAGTGAACGTCAAGAGCCAAGGGCCACCATGAGTGCTTTGATTGATTGTTTCCGTAATTTCACATAGAACGCAAGTAAAAGATCAAAAAACTCATGATTTTATACATGGTATCAAATTTCATCTGTGCCTCTAAAAGATGGGTCATAGAATCAAATAAATAAAGTATAAGAAAATTGTCAAAAATAGCAAAATAGAAAAAAAAAATATTTATATTTCATAGAAAAGGATGTGTAATGAATTTTTGCCTTTTTGTGATTTTTTTATGGAGCATAAATAGTTTATTCTTTAAAGCAATTTAATTTTTTTTTTAATTTAATGAAAAAAAAAAAAAGACTTTAACCTAATTGAAGATTGAAACCTTACCTTACCCCTCGGGGATGGAAATGGATAACAAAACCATACCATGCCTTCCTATCCCTATCATCAACCACATCCCAAATGATAAATTCTAACCCAAAAGAATAAGACAAACACAATCAAAACAACAGTCCCACAAATAAAGAAAATTACAGAGCGATAATGGCAATGGATTCAATTCAACACTTCATCAACTTCCAAAACTAGAAACAATAAACAATTCCTCAAGACAACGAAATAGATTCATATTCCTACAACAAAAGTCATGGCACACACCAGCACATCCATTGAACAACAATAAACAAACTTTTACCGATCATCATGTTCCGCGGTAAAAGCATGGGAGGTGGACCTGCCGGAAACATCATCAGAACCGCCGGTAGAGCCGTCGCCAGAGCCGCTAGTACCCCCGCAAACCGACCTTCCTCTCCGACTTCCACTTCCAGAGCCACACGACGCCCCAGCGGCTCCGCCAATTTCCACAGCCAGTCGTCGAGCACTTCCCTTAGCCAGTGCCCGATTTCCGCCACTAACGGAGTTCCCACCGGCTGGCATTTCTGTAATCCGCACTGTGATGAGTTCGAGTGGGTTACTGAAGACGGAATTGAGATTGAAAATGCCGCTAGGGTTTCTGAGGACTCAATCGAATGGTCCGTTCCGACGTTGGATGAGGTTCATGGCGCCGTCTCAGCGATTCACCAGTACGAATTCGAATTCTAGCTCCATTTTTTCCATAGAATTTTGTGTGTTTTTCTTGTGATTTTTCGAACTGAACTTCGCGGAGTATAGGGCTTTCGGACAGGAGGAGAACGATGAAGCGGGTGACGTGAGGAAGTATACGGGTTTGGTGAACCGGATTTCGCCGGTCGAGTCGGAGGTGGATTGG
This sequence comes from Cucumis melo, assembly GCF_025177605.1. NCBI lineage: Eukaryota > Viridiplantae > Streptophyta > Magnoliopsida > Cucurbitales > Cucurbitaceae > Cucumis > Cucumis melo. The sequence goes on from NC_066865.1 coordinate 24,587,681, forward strand.
GTTGAACCGTGTTTGGAGTTGCGGTTGGGTGGGTTTGGAGTTGAAAGGGTTTATGATGCTTTTCATTTATTGCAGACTGACCCTTCAGTTCAGGTGACCTTTGCTATTCGCTCCTTTATCTTTAACAATATCATAAAAATGGAATCCCCTATTTGAAAAGTGCAATTATGGATTAATTTCTACTATTTTACTAATTGGTTTTGATTTATTTATTTTTTCTATTTGGTTCAATAGATTACTGTTGGTTAAATATATTATTGTTTGTTAAATTACAAATTTAGTTTTTGATTTTGTATTTATTTAGTAACAAAATTTAAAAAATGCATTATAGTTGTTGAATTTTCATTTTTGTGACACTTAGGTGTTTGGACTTCAAAAATACTAATATATCCTTAATTTTTTTTTTTTTTATTTTGTTAAATTTTAAGTTTGTCATGTAATTAGTTGAATCGACTAACCATTATACGGAACACTCATCAATTAAATTTTGTATTTAATAAGTAATATTTAATTTAGTTTTTATATAGTAATTTTGAAGTAATTTGTTCTTCACTTTACTATTTCAAAATGAGTGTTTATTTATTATCTAACATTATATATACCTAAAGAGAGAAGAGTACATGTTCTTATTGTTGAGTTTGAGAGTCTGAGACTCATTCTAAGATCTGTTAAAAATCATCTTTGTTGTTTTTTAAATCGCAGAAAAAAAAAAGTGTTTAGTATTTCAAAATCCATTTTAATAAATGGAAATTGTGTTATAAAGGTGTTAAATTACTTATAAATAGATTTTGAGTTATTAAAGTCAAACTAAAATAAAATAGTAGAAAAATGATTTTAACAGTTTAACTTTTTTTTATCTCTCTTTTGTGCATTGTATACATAGAGAATGGTTATGTCGGTATCATCGGATAAAGCAGTTTGGGATGCAATAATGAACAATGAAGCAGTGCAACATCTTAGGAACTCGTTCTATGAAGGTTGGTTCTTTTCATGATCCGTTCTTTTTCTTTAGAGATTTTAACTTCTAATCTTTCTTGTCAAGGATATATACCTTAACCAATTAATATGAACGACTGTAAGTAACAAGATAATAATAAAGTCTAAAATGATTATCTCCTTTACGCCGAACAAAATTATCTCATAGCACAAATTGGACTTCATTCGTCTATTTCCTTTTCGTGCAGCACAAGACGAAGTTCCCCAAAAGTTGGAGGAAACCTCTCCCGACAAACCCTCAGAAAATGAGTCGACGAACATCGTTAGATGGATTTTCGACAACACAAAAACAAGAGTGATGGAAGTGATTGAGAGAATCGCAGAGCTGATGAACCACTTGTTTCAGAATGGAAATGAAAATGATGATAAGAAAAGGAGTGGAGAAGGAATGAATGTGTTGGAGGAAAAGCTAAGAACTTCCTTCTTAATCTCCATTGTTGTGCTGCTTGTTGTGATGGTGACTCGAGCCCATAAGGCATCTTCTTCTTAATCAATTTGACGACATCAAAACTTTGTTCAACTGATCCAATCTGTTCTTGATCTTTTTGCAGTTTTTTTTTTTTTTTTTTTTTTTTTTTTTTGAAGTTATGAAAGATTGGATTTTGATACTCTAAAGTTTCTTTAAATTAGTTATGCATATTTTTGTTCATGGTGTTCGTTTTTGTTTTGGTTTCCTGTTTTAGAAACTCTGTAATGGTTTCTAGTTTTGGTTTTCTAAAGGTCAATAATGTAAATTTTGGGACTACAAATGTTTGCATTTTAGAGCTCAACCAAATCCAGCTGTATGTCTTTTCTTTTATTAGAAATCTTTAAAATAGTACTTCGTTAAGTTCTTGGAACTATTATTTTTTTATTGAATTTGATAAAAGACATTTTGAATACCTTTCTAAAATTGATAAATGGATAAATGGATAAATGGAAGGTGTTTCTTTCTTTTAAAAAGTTAATAAAGTGTTGAGACTTTAGGTCTAAAAGTTTACATTAGGGATGTACACGAATTGTGTTGGGCTGGGTAGAGTTTTTTTCTTTGGACTAATAAGTCATTTCACATTAGTTATACTTACAACCTTGTCGGTTCTACAAAAAGCAATCCAACTCAAGTATTTTTAAACTGGGTTAGATTGGCCAATGGGTTAGGAGTCAAGAAAGCAATTGAGAGTAAGAGAGAATGTGAAATTTGAGGGAGAGGGAACAATTTGATTTGAGAGACAAGAGTGTGAGGTATGAGTTAAGATTTGAGACTGGGTAGTGTGATTGTGAGAGGCGAGATTGAGTGAAAGGTTTAAGATTGGTGAGGTCTAAGTTGAGAATGAGCAAAATGTCAAGTGAAGTCGAGAAAGGTCTCAAACTATCGAGGTTTGAGACTTTAAGCAGTGAACACGAGGTGAAACGTGAAAGTGAGGTGAGATGAGATTGAATGAAAGACAAAGGTCTAAGCAAACAAGGATGGAGCGAAAATGTTGAACCTGTGACCTGCCCAATTACTTCAAAATTTCATATTTTTTAGGTAGTCCAAGTTTAATTTGTTAGGTTACCATGTTTTCTTTACACCCCTAGTCAGCATAGGAACCTACGAGTCCCAAGAGGAAAAGTCAATCTCCTAGGTTATGGTTCAATCACGCGAACTAGTGGAGTTTCATAAGGAGAGACGACCAAGCAGAACTCACTGTGGTACCATGCAACTTAGAGGTAAGTAGGAAAAGCTAACTCTCTCTATACTAAGCTTAGCTAAATAATCCATATGCTAACTTATGATCGAACTGTAGTCGGTTTCACATCACACCAATGTAAATACTCTTACATAAGCCAACTTTAGAGATGAGTCTAAACTAGAGAAGTAGGTTGAAATACGTAACCCTCCAGTCTCTATCCAAAATTTCCACACCAACATAGACAAAAAGATTCACACAAACAATTTTATAAACATATGATATGATTTTAAATTTTATTAAAATGTAGACATTCAATTATGCGTCGCTATCTCGATATCAACAAAGTTATTCAAGTTTATAAACTTGTGTTGAGATCCCAATCGTCATCCAAAAGTTTAAGGTCTTATCTATCTTCCCACGCCATATATATTTTTAAATATATATATATATATAATATATGAGAGGGAAGAATTCAAACTTCTATGATCTCTACCTATATGATTCCATACGCATATAAAATCCAATGGTATACTCTCAATATAAATTATAGAAATTTTACACCTATCATCCAAATTCAAAAAAAAAAAAAAAAAAAAAGGAAAATGACGTAAGAAAATGTCCATTATTTAATTAATAATTAAGCAGCAAAATGCTCCCAAAACTCCGCACATTGCGCAACCGCCAGAAAAAGATCACCCGCCTTTCCGATCAAATTCACTCCGATGCAACAGATTTTCTGGAACCGGAAACCACCAGCCTTCCTCTATTCATATGCCTCGACGGTCCATGTCCACTCAACCAATCATCGCACCCGTCCAGAGTCGTCGTCAGCTGAAATGGCGGCGCGTCGGTCGCCAGCCACTGGTCCACGTAAAACGCCGTCTGTGAGCATGCTCTGTGCGGCCCCGCCGACGTAACCTCCACATAGTCGCAGTACCACCCGTGGTGGGATCCCGATCCGTCGGAGGTCAGGTTCAGTCGGCACACCGGTGATTCCAAGCACACGCCCCGTCCGCTGAATATGTCGATGTTGTCCCGTTCGAAATAGTCGTGTCCTTGTTTCATCAGCCCCCACGATTCTAGATCCGAAATCTCCACCGATTGGCCCCTTGAATCGCCGAGTTTCACGCTGATTTTCGAGTCCGTTCCGCCCTTCAGAATAGAACCTGTCTTCACGTACAATGTGTATACGCATTTCTCCTGCGCCGGAAAAACACTTTCATCACTTTTCATAGAACACAATTCCGTTCAGAAATTACGGCGATTTAGAACATTTAAAATTAACTTGGATCGTATCATTCATTCAGTTCTGTATCGTGTATCATCAACGTAGAAATCGGAGCATTGTTTCCCATTTTCTAAGCAATATTTCTCAGAACAACTGCCCTCTCGCAACTCATAATCAATCAGAAAAGTGAATCATTCGCTTAATTCATTATTCAATTAGTTAATCGGAACATCATCTTGCAATTTCCAAACAACATTTCTCCAAATAATTAGCCTCTCATAACTCTTAATCGATCTGAAATATGAACCAATCATTCAGTTTAATACAATCAACAAAATCACCAACGCAGAAATCAGATCATTGTCTAAACTACATTTCTACAATCAGTACCTGTCGTAAACTCACAACTCAAAATCAGTCTGAAATGTTGCCATAACTCGATTACTAAAGACAGAAACGAAAACCCAATGACGATGAGAAGCAAAAGCGAAGAAATATGTTAAAAGAGAAGAAGCTTACGGAAGATTTATCAGCCATTGCAGAGAAGAAGAGAGCGATGAAGATAATGGAGAAACAGAGAGAAGAAGACGCCATTTTTCTTACTTTTTCCGGTGGCAGTATAGAGATTTAATTAGGGCAGAAGGAGATAGCGATGATTGATTTATATACTGTTCCGATTGGGCGGAGAAGGTGGTTAGCCACTCTGTGTTTAGGACAGAGATTAACGCTTAGCTTTTGATTGACTTAGCAAATACAGCTCAACATGATCAAAATTAGTTTTTAATTACAACTTTTATTTCTTCATTTTTTTCATGGCTTTTTTTTTATATAGGTTAGAATAGAAGTATAATTCGAATTTCTCCGCTCAATAAAATGAATCTTGTACTGTAAATCGGCCAAAAATACTTACAAATGAACTATGGAGCAATGTGCATATGATCTGATGAAGAGATGCTAGGGTCTCTCCGGCCAAAATGTTAGGCTTATTGAACTTTTAACTTTAAAACAGAAAGAAATAGAAAACATTGATCTTCTAAAAGGTGAAATTTTTTATTGCATTTTTTCTCACAAAAAGGGACAAAAGCGCCAAATCAAACCAAACATTCAATCCAACAAAATCCAAATCCTTAATTCCTATGAACCAATCACCTAACTAAGACCTACTTGAAAAACCCTCTTCTTTGTTGCATAATTTCTACAAACATTTATGACGAACACAATGCTTCAACACTCCCCCAACCACCCTATTTCCCCTATCAAAGTTAAACTAATTCAAAGCAAATTTTCAGCTACGCCTTAAAAATTTTACTTTTCTCTTTTTGTGTTTGCCTCAGAGTTGCATCGTTCTTCAGTTTTTCCTGGGAAATGGGGATGAGCGTGTGGGATTGCTGTGTAGAAGAGGCGCTTGCTAAGCTTGGATTGCTCCAATTGCTCCGGTCTTTGAGACCCATTACACCATCCCTCGAGAAACTCAATCCCGAAGCCTCTATTGAAGCGAAGAAAGATGATGAATTGAAGGTGTTCGATGAAATGCAACCATGGGATAGGGCCTCTGTCGAGGTCGAAATTGCAGAGTCCACTGTCCAGAAATGGCTTCTTGACATTCCCAGTTCCGGTATGCTTCCTTGCTTTTGTTATGTGGGAATGAGATGGCATTACAGCTTCAACCCATTCTGAATTGATCATATTGTCTGTGCAATGTGAGTCAATATAATACAGATGCTTTGTGTGTGAATTGTGTAGTGGCTGTCTCTGTTTGTTATATCCCATGCATGTTTTAATTTAAAAACGTCCGACCATTTCAATTGTTATGTGCAAATGGTTCGACAGTATATAAATACTATTGCCATACCTAATTACTATAGGTGCTAAAATAAAATGATAGGGGAGTTGGAATTAAGAACTTAATCCTCTTTTTATTTTATCAACGAAAAGTTCCGTATCCTTCAAAAAATAAAAATAAAAGAACTTTTTGTGATCCACACAACAACTAAAGTGTCAAGGGAAATCAACATGCTCGAGGTTGGGATTCTCTGCACTGTTGAGCTTAATCAAATAGTTCAGTTTAGGTATAAGTTTCGTCCTTTCAATTTTTTACCAAATAGGCTCTTGAAGTTTAAAATTTACCTAACAGGTTCACCATTTTTATAGACTCATGGACCTTGAAGGAGCAAAGTCCTATACTTTTGTTTTTAATTGACCTGTGAATTTGAAACCCATCTAAATTTGGCCATAATCCAATCGATGGGAAAAGAGAGTGTTATTTCTAGTTTTGCTACCCTACCTCTGTACCTGCTATCAACTTCTACCTTAAACCTCTTACTTTCTATGGAAACAACACCTTCTGGTTGTTGCCTACTTATGATGATGCAAGCCTCTCTCTGTCACCCTTGTCGTCAAAATGTTGGTATGGAGATCTCTGGCTTGTAGAAAGTAAGTAGGCATCTTACGGGTTCTAACTGATTATATAGAAGTCAGTGAGAGATCTAAGCATTTAGTTGTAAGGTCTTTGAATCATCCTATGTTGGTATGTGATTAATTTTGTTGGAATAGTTGTGATTATATGACCAAAGAAGATCAAAAAAATATATCAAAACAATTTTCACTCATACTGTCTGACTCGAATGGCAAAGTCTGTTTGGCATTAAGTATCAGTGGTGCATCTTGTATTATATAATAGCTAGTTATGAGCAAATCTAGGCATTTTTTGGAGTCTCTCTCTCTCTTTTTTATATGCCTTTGTATATTCCCAAAGGCATATAAAAGAGAGAGAGAGACATTTAAACATGTCGTTCGACCCATAACAAACTCTTCCAACCCTCATTTACTTTATCTTGACTTTTATTGTGTGTCATATGGTGTTTCTACTTCGCATATTATTCTAATATTCGATGCCATGTTGTTGAAATTACTTTTTCCTGTGCAAAATAATTTAAATAAAAGGGAAAATTTTCATATCATCAATGAAACTATTTTATTCCTTAAAAAAGTGTCCTATATGTCCTATATTGCCATTGGGCTTAGTATTATTGGGACAGTGGGACCTTTATTTTTTATTCTTTCAACGTACCTGCTTGGTGTTTTTTCAGAGAATTAACTTTTCCTTTGTTTTATGTAAATTTGCTCTGTGTTCTTATAGGAGATGAGATTGTAACTGAAGGTGGTGCCATAAAATGTCTTGTGGAACATCCTCATCAATTCAAAAAGTTAGTTCTGTTTTCTGGAAATGATTATCTAGGATTAAGTTCCCATCCAACAATAGGAAGAGCGGCTGCAAAGGTGTGTTTAAGGATATTAACTCTTCAAAAGAAATTCTGCCTCTATTGTACATGTATTATTAATTCTTTTTGTAAAGTGCCTGAAACTCCATTCTAAACCAGGCAGCCCTAGAACATAGAATGGGCCCCAGGGGTTCTGCTCTGATATGTGGATATACCTTCCATCATAGGCTGCTAGAATCATCCTTGGCCAAATTAAAGAAGAAAGAGGTATGTATTGAATGTTATATAGTATTAATGCTTTAATCAGAAGTACTCTCATCTAGTGTATACACATTATGAACACAGATAAATCCAGGGCAATTACTGATTATTGATTTCAGTGTTTACAAAACACGACACAAGTGTAATTTGAAAGACCTCATAATTGTCAAAACTTAGAGATGTCAAATGTTGCTTGATGAAGCAAGTCACAATTAAATAAATAGAAGTTGCAATTTAGTGCGATATTTACAAATGGGAAATGAAAAACACTATGATACAAAACGAAACACATTTTAAGAGTTAAAAGCTTCAACATATGTTTCTGACAGATGATAAAATATTGAGGCTAGTTTGGTAAACTAAACACAAAAACAACCAGTTTTTACTCTGACACCCCGCTGTGACTATATGGCCATCATTGCAAATGCCTGCCTGAAGGTGCTCTAGCAAGAGTTTCTCCTGATGCCTCTCTTCTTGCCATAGGTGAGGGCCCAATATCTGTATAAAATACTGTTTCATTTAGTGAATATTTTGAAAACTCCAGCATTTTGATTTGTTGTCAAAATATTCATTGGGAAAGGTGAATGGCCATTTGCAATGTAAAATAAGAACAGTTAGGTGAATCAAAAGGTTGGAACTTTCTATATACATATGACCCGATCTAAGTAAATTCACATTATCAAAATGACTACATAAGTTTGACTGTATAACGTTGCAAATTTTACCAACCCAACCGAATATAAAAAATACTTCAGTATCATTACTACTACATTCTACATTCAACTGTGAAAACTGAACAGATAATTTATCATTGTTTAAGTAATATCTGTCTCCAGGTTCATTAGAGCATTGTCTCATTGAAGGTTTATAAATTCAAGGTAGACATATTTAGCATGAACATTTAACTTTTTTTTGGACCATATAGCATGAAGGAATATGATTGAAGCAATCAATTCGCACATTGGATCAATGTTCTGTTTGTGTAATTTGCATGTATCATGGATAATAGGAATCTCTTTCTGATTTTTTTAAGGTTCAACCCTTCTGTTGCTTATTCATATTTTATATGTGTGCTCAGCTGTGAAATAATTTTAATGTTTCTAGGATTGCCTTCTTTGCCCTACTGGATTTGCAGCCAATATGGCATTGATGGTAGCGATAGGAAATATTGGCTCGCTCTTAACTGAAGGCAAAGCTTCATTTGATGATCAGAAGATTGCCATATTTTCTGATTCATTGAATCATGCTTCTATTATTGATGGCATTCGTCTTGCGGAGCGACAAAGAAATGTGAAGCTGTTCATCTATACGCATTGTGATATGGCTCATCTTAACGACTTATTGTGTGTTTTTTCTTTTTACCTTTTTCTAACTTCATTCTCTATATGTTAATTTGATGTATTCAGATGCTTTGTTCCTGCTTCCAAATTATAACTGTTTTTTTTCTTTTGGGCAGATCAAGTTGCACACTTACAAAGAAAGTTGTCGTAACTGATAGGTTGGTCCTGCATACAAGTGGTTTTTTCTACTCTATCTTTTCTTTCTTTTCATTTTCTTGACTATATAACGGCCACCAACAAACTTAATGTGTGTCGTTCTTCTAAAATAGCAAACTTTTCATTGATATAGTGAACACAAAGCTTTAATATCCATAGGAACTCACACAGAACATACCCACTTAGAGTCAATCACTGTATTTGCTAATGGTCAGTGAACTTCATTCCTAATATGAAACAGCTCTCTGGGATGATGTTCTATTTGGTCAAATGAAAGCAGCCATTTCAGTAGCTTATTTGGTAGTCTACAACTTTGGTGATTGTGCTACTTAGTATAATCTTATATCTCTTGCAACATCTTCCATTAGCCTTTTACTGAATTTATTATGTCCAAACCTTTTTCCTTTTCCTAACTGCTAGTGTGAAATCGGTATTCGACATGTATCCTATTCATAATACAGCTTGTTTAGCATGGACGGAGACTTTGCACCCATGAAGGAGCTTGCAATGCTTCGCAAGAAGCATGGATTTTTGTTAGTTATTGATGATGTAAGTATTTTGAACTCAATGTTTTATTTAGAATTGTTTGAAGCTGTTTTAAGGCATTATGATCTTTTGGAAGTAGTTTGTTGCTATCAATTCCATTTATGGTGTAATGTATAATTTTTTTCATGTCTTCTGCACGTTTCGTTTAATTTTTTTAGTCAGAGCTTTCGTATCAGTTGTAATATGCATTGTTTGAGTCAAAAGCTAAATCTATATGTAAGAAGCATATATCTAAGTACTACTGTTCATGCAAATGTCAGGCTCATGGAACATTTGTTTGTGGCAAAAATGGTGGGGGTGTAGCCGAGATGTTCAATTGTGAAAGAGACGTTGACATATGTGTTGGCACCTTGAGCAAGGCAGCAGGGTGTTTTGGTGGGTTCATTGCATGCAGGTAATTGTTATTGCCATTCATTATATCACCTTTGTCTCACTTTAAAAATATCTAGAATTTAATTTCAGGTGCAATGATCGACATTAACAATCTCCTTATTGGCTATCAAAATGCCCAATGAGTCCATGACTGAACACTTGTTTCCATATGAAGGAATCATAGAAATTTTAGGGACTTGGAGAGAGCTTGGGAGGAGATGTGGTTTTTACCTAAGCTAGGTTTAATTCCTTTATGGTGTCGGGTCTCAAAGAATGTAATTACTCGTTTAGCTCAATTTTATATTAGTTAGTTGGTTGGCTCCTTTGGTTTGGGTGGGATGTTTTTTGTTAGGCCCTTGACCTTTTGTCTTATGCGTAGATGAATGCTTGGTTTTCTACAATACTATGTTTTTTTTCAATTAGAGAATGATAATTTCATTTAGCCTGCTTTCCATCCACCTGTTTATGTGATTGTGTTCTGTTCCCCCATGTATTAACAGGCAACACATTCTATGCTTCTTTTCCATAGTTTTGGAAAATTAATTTTGATTGGCTTTATGATTTTCTTCCTTCGACACGAGCAGCAAAAGATGGAAATTGCTCATCCAATCAAGGGGCCGGTCCTTTATATTTTCAACTGCTGCACCCATCCCTCTTATTGCTGCTGGCCATGGTAGAGTAGATTTGTTATCACTCCAATGACTTCAACATTAACTATATACTTTAATGCAAATCTCTGAAGAGACCATTAATGCACATTGCCTAGTCGTACCATTTATCCAATCTTGAAATTCCATGCTATTAATTAGACCATGTCTTAGCAGCTGCAGTTTTGGTGGCGAAGAAGGAAATGTGGCGAAGAAGGGAAATTTGGAATCGGGTGCAAGATTTTCGTGATTTGACTGGAATCCCAATCCAAAGTCCCATAATCTCTCTTATTGTAGGCAGTGAAGGGAAGGCATTGAAAGCCAGCAGGTGCTATGTCACCCCGACTCATTTAATTTATTATTTCAACCGTATGTGTCGCTTTATTGTTGTTATATACATTTTTTTTTTCTTTTGGAGAACAGGCATTTGCTGAAATCCGGTTTTCATGTGACTGCTATAAGGCCTCCCACAGTTCCAGCCAACTCATGCAGGTTTGCTTTATTTCTTGAGATTTTCCTTGATTTTTTACTTGACAATTTTCATCTGCCATATTCACTTTGCATTACTCTCTTAAACTTTTTCATGTGATTCTTAAACTTCAGTGTATGCGATTGTTCATTTGATCTTAGAGGGGATCTATTTCCTGTAGTTCCACTCTATTATAAAAAGAAAAAACATGACCAATTTTGATCCCTTGGGCCTTTGTATAATGAAAAACATTAAATGCACTCTTATTTCAAAATGGAGCTGATTTCTTTAAGAGTATGCACACTCTTCCAATCCTCGTACTTCATCTGCCAATGGTCCGTACCACTTATCACGTAGAAACCAATTAAATCTCCCTCAAGAAGTTTGAGATGGTGAATGTCAATGTTGAAATCAAAATTTCAAGGAAATACTGTATTATTATAAGCCAACGTGCTAGGCATTGATTTTGGACTAATCAATTGTACATTTAAGGATATAAAACCTTTACTTGTTAAATTGATCTAATCAAGTGTGTCGTCAACTCCTATCTCAGGCTTCGGGTGACCTTGAGTGCAACGCATACGACAGAAGACGTGAAGAAGCTGACCAGTGCACTCTTGCAGTGCATTAGGTTTCAAGATATCGCTATCAATGGTAATTCTAATAGGTTTGCAAGATTGTAGTGCATACTCTTAAGCTAAAATTTTGTATATCCTTATTAAGCTTATGAATTTATTATTTGAGCCGGTGGGAAAATTTTCAGTCCCTTTCTTGTTTGTGATTTAATCCCACCATTGGCATAGATAATTGCTTTCTGATTTTCATTCGTATATTAATAAATCTTTTACGTAAATTTTAGTTTTTTTTCCACTTATTTTCTTTCTCGTATATTTGTACTTGATTCTAGTAAAAAAAAATTTAACTGCCATACTTGAGTTTAAAATTGTGACCTTGCAATTCCATCTAGGAGATTTGCTCTAAAAGGCCTTTAAATTCAAGAAATTCAACTTGTATTTTTTTCTTTTTTTTAAAAAAAAAAGTTATAAATCGTCACAATACACCAATACTTTGATGAAAAAAAAATTCCCACCATTTGAGAAGTCTTAATTTGTCACAATTAATCCATTATTTAACATTTTCTACCCCCTAACAAAAAAATCTTCCTTCGATGTTCGAATTTCACATTTGTCGTATGTTATTTCTAGTATTCTTTAGTAGTATTGGGATTGACTAAGCAATTTTACAAATACCAATGCAATATACTAACACCATTATAATCACCATTTCCTCCAAATTCCTGTTTGTCAATTTAGGTTCTACAATAACACTAATTATACTTGTACCGTATACCGTCCCCCAACAAAAACACAGGTAATTAAATGAAGTTAGGCTGATATATAATAGAACTATTTATCTATATTTTAATCCCCAAACATACTTGATTAAAACTGACCAAAGTCAAATCACTCACCTTCTGAAAATAGATCTAGAGATGATTTAGAGGTTGCAAGATCCAACAACCATTTATCTCTCATCAGCAACCACGAAGGAGTGGAGGAAGGAGACCCTGAGCATTCCTTTCCTTCCACACCATCATTCTCTTGATTTCCACATACCAACTGCATACACATAAAAATGGTGTCAAAAAGAAAATTAATGAAATTTGCTTAAAAACTTCAAAATGGAAAAAAAAAAAAAAAAAAAAAAAAAAAAAAAAAAAAAAAAAACCCACCTTTTCATAACTTTCTAGTTTTTAAACTTGTATTTTTTTTTTTCATCTTTCTTGATTAAACATTAAAAAATTTAAAAACTATTTTTTAAAAAAATTACTTAAATTTGAAAACATTTGAAAAAAAATAGATAACAAAATAAAACTAATAGATAACATGTGGGTGGTAATAGTATTTTTGTTAATTTTCTTTATAAAAATATAACAAATAAAGGTGAATTTCAAAGAGTGATATAGAGGATGGCAGGGCAGAAAAAAGAATTAAAATATTTCAAAAAAGAAAGAAAAAAAAATAGACGCATGATAAATTAAGATCAAACAATTTAAGGATAAGGGTTAAAGAGTGAGAGACGCATACATTTGGCAAGTCATGGCAGGCGGTAGCATTGGAGTGTCTCCGTTGGTAGGTGAGTGTCCCACAGAAAGCAAGGTCGCAAGGTCCATGAGGAGGAACCTCATTAAGGTTGATGAGATTAGGGTTTGTTGTGATATTTGAGAAAGTGGCCGTGGTAGTGGTTGTAGTGAGTGGACGCATGGCCAATGGTTTAACAGGGGATGTGGGGTGGGGCCCAAGAGAGGAGGGTGAAGGTGAGAGTGAGATTAGGCGTGGTGCAGCGGTGGTTGAAGAAACTGAAGGTGGGGTTGGGACCACAAAATAAGGTTCATCGTCCTGCAGCTGAGGGGACATTCCCATATTTGGCCATAGAAACGTACCCTGTGGTTTGCAAATCCTGAACCCACTCTTTAGCCTTCGGATTTTTGCTGCCTTGTCCTCTGTTTTTCCGACCATATTACCCTCTTCTTCTCCCTCCTCCACTTTTGATTTTAGGTTCCTTGTCGTCTCCTGCATTATTAGACATTTGTAATTAATGCAATTGTTCATCGCATTAATGGTATATGCCTATCACCGATCTCAGTAGAATATAGATATCTAAGTTATGATCTACCATGTATGATTATTAGTCAAGTACTCAAATGATAATGTGTGATTACCGAATAGGTGGCCCTTCTTTTAAATTTAAACTTATTTCCCGGGGAAGCTAAGAGGAGTTATATTTTTCATCTTTATTTTTATTTTTTATTATAATAAAAAAAACTATTTTAAGTTGTGGCCTCATCGTACATATATAGTAATATGTGATTGCAATGCATCATTCAATAGCTATGTCAAAATAAATAAACTATTCCTTCTTCAAAAAAATAAGTACACAGTTCAATATTCATGAAATAATTTGGCCTGTCCAACCCCTGACACGTGTAAGTTCTAGCTACGTTATAATTTACATCGGTAGGCAAGTTCATTCTTTCTAAAAGTAAAAAAGTACGAGAAAAGTGCCATTTAATCGCTTTGTATTTCTCCGATGGGGTGTCTTAAAAGGTGGTAGTGTGAACTTGTGCATTTTTGTTGGTAACATTGACATCATAATTTATTCTATAAACCGCCCTGTCCTCATATCAGAAAAAAGAGAAACAAAACAAAAATAAGACTTTCCCCAATTATCCTGAACATAATTTGCAATATAATTTCTCTCCTAAGCACACGTGGTTCATACCTCCATTCCACGCAGTGATACAGAAATTTCATACCACGAGAATATCAGCGAATAATAAAAAAAAAAGCTGTGGGCTTCGTATTTGGTTACCTCCATTCCACGCAGTGATAGTGAAATCTCTATTAGCTGTTCCTCGATTTTGACTTTTTTATTCATCAATTCGTTGTAGATTTCCTGTCATTAAGCATGTATAAAATGAAATAATAAGTAAGAGTAATTGGGCCTTGGAAAGAACTAACTAGTCCTTTTCAAAATCATCACCTTTAATGCAGTCAAGGAATGTATTTCGTGGTCCAGACTCGTGGATGTAACATCGGAAATCGGTTTAGTCACGATATTTAAATCTTGTTGCTTTGCAGATGCCAGTTCTTGAATGGATCTGTACATTTTTACCCAATGAAACAGTGCAATATAGATCCAAGACCAACATTTCGGGAAAGTTAAACAGATATAGAAAAATTAGATCATAAAAAGATAAAGGATAAAGTAGGGTCAAGGACAATTTAAAATTGTATTTTGAACATGTATAAGGTGATTACTAGGGGCAGCCAAATGCAAAATTTAATTATTTTTCCTCAGACAGCAACTCTGATAAGAACTTGAGGAAAGAGATCGAGATTTCGAAGCAAGGAAAAAATGACCATCCACATGTATGAACAACGCCATAGAAAAGAAAGAAATAATTTACTTCTTAATATTGGCAATCTCAACGTGGAGCTCCTTGATATCCCTGACACAAATGGGATCCTGTGTAGGGTTATCACCCAGCTTCCAACCAGGTGGCGGTGTCCAATATGGATCCTGCACTCCAGCCTCCCTTCTGATATTTACCAAATCGGCACTCTCCAGCCAATATTCCATTGCACCATCGGCATTATGTCGGCGACGGAATCTGTCAGCTCCACCAGGTGCCACCTTTCCGGCCATGTGCTTCAGTAGATGGTCCAGCAAGCCCGTATCACCAATCAGCTTTCGAGCTTCAGCTCTCAGGGCTGGCCTTAGTATTGGGTTCCCAAAGACTGCTCCTTTGGTCTTCATAATCTTCAGCATGTTCTCCTCCGCTAATTTATATCTTCAATGGAATGATTAAAGCAACCCATTAAGAGACGACTAATCTAATTTGAAAGTTTCAAAGTTAAAACGAGTAAATATTCGATTGTGGTTAGGGTTTCTCACCTCTCAACCGACCATCTGTCAATGGATTTCTTCAGTTCTTTTTTCCTACCTGTATTACGGAGTTTTACCCCATTTTTCTTTTGAGGAGGTGCATTCTTGAGATTCTTCTGAACGTTTCTAGGGCTGTAGCGTTTCCTCTTGAGGTTGTTCCGTTTTCCATACGTGTCTTTCATGACCTTAAATATTTCTTCCTCGTCCTCTTGATCTGTTTTCTTGTCCACTTCTCCTAAACTCTCGTTTTTTGCTTCATCCAGCTGATCGACCGATTTTGACAAAACTACAATCTTTTTATCTTCGTGCCGACCTATGTATTGAACTTGCCGCCGGCTACCCCACTGGACCATCCCAGTAAACTTGAGTTCTGACCAACAAATCCCCTTCTTTGATACTGCATTGTTGACCTCCCCACCAGAACCCGAGCTTCGATCTCTCTCAGTGTTCTCCGACGGTCCGATCCAAAAGCTCCAGGAATTTCTTCTATTTTCAATCTCCGCGGTTTCTATTCTCCGGTAGAGTGCATCTCCAGCAATGTTTGAACTCATTATATACTTCTCATTTAGTCCAGGGAGCCCTTTTCCATTTGGATTGTTGCAGTTACGGAAATGTGTGCGAAGCGAATAAACACTTGGGTATCTCAAGGATACATTGACTTCATCCTTTTCACTCACCTGCATTATCAAATGAACAAAGAACGAATTAAAAGGATGAAATTTTATGCCTAATTAAGATCATAAATATATATGGGTTTGTGCGAATTTGGTAAAATACCATGACTACACGGATTGCCCTTAGCTGTTCTGGGGTAGAAAGTGAAAGCTTTGAGTGGTCTATTTCATAGAAAGAACCCACTTTTATTTGCTCCAGGTAACCCTCTGGTTCACAAAGGCCAAATGAGAAGATGAATCACAGTTATCCGAACGTTACCACAGTGGCATCATATGCATAAATTTAAACGAAGCAAAGGGTAAAATGGGGACAAGGTAGATGAAAATCTCGAAGCAGAAGGAGTGGAGGTTGCTGTCATTACCAGCGGTACAACTCGAGGTCGCCACAGCTGAAGATGGTGGCAGCGCATGTCTGGCTGATGCAGGGGTTTGTGCGGCGTCTACGGAGCTATGTTCCTGTCTATTCTTCAAGTACATTGCCAATTTCATATCCTGCTCAACCAAAAATACAAATTTAAAATACCCAATTTTCTTTCGTAGCAAAGTATAAAACCTATAAATATATATCGACTACTAATTTCATTACCACACACACAGACTCCCTTCAATGCAAATGACCGAGAAACAAACCCTTCTACAATATACTAGCCCAGACTATGCACCTAAAACGGTTTTTCATAGTAACAATTTACCCGGCTCCATGTGTGCGCGTGTGTGATCATGCACCAAATATATACAAAACAAAAATTTAGGAAGAGAAATTTGCATTATCCGTTGTTACGTGCATGTGGTTTTCTAATCTCATCATTAGCTATATTGTGCTTTTTAGCTGCGACACGTACACGATGCAGAAAAAGTAAATTTTCAGAAGTTAATATCCTTTTTGGGGACATAAAAGTATGTGCATTAATTATAGGCGTCCTTTTTTTAATCCCTTCTTTTTTTTTTTTTATCCTTCCTTTATATATTACTACCAAGTTAAAAATTATTTTGGTCTTCTAACTGTTCCATTTTTGTTCAAATATTTTTAATTGAACAATTTGAGTCGTTTGTACGCTTACGATAAATCTTGAATTTAATTTATAAAATTATTTTTTTCAAAATTAATTAAATAATAATAACAATTTTCATGCAAATAAAATGCAAAGAAGTGAAAGACAATTTTCACATTTGACAATTGACAGTAAAAGAAAATTCAATAGATAACAAAAATATTTTTTGAAAAAATAGGTACTAAATTTAAAATTTACTGATAATACATTGACTAAAATAAAAATAAAAAACTAAACTAAAATTGAATGAGCTTTGCTATAGCAACCAAAATGATATTTTATTATTTTGTATATATATTCTATATATGTTTATCACAAGTAACCGAAATAAATGGTTTATCCATAAAAAGAAAAGGGTAAGTGAAATAAAACAAGCCCTTGCTCGAGTAGATTAGATTATGGATGTACCTCTCTCTTTTTTCTTTAGGAAAAAAAAACAATTGAATATATTGTATGCAAGCAAGGAGACTTTAGTGAAAGTTAAATTTTATCATTGTAGTATAAAAAAACGACAGTGAACACATGACGAATATAAATGCGCGTGGGATTGCAAATTGGTAATATGAGAATATATTATAGTTGTAGGTGTGTGTATGTGATATACATAGAGAGAGAGAGATTGTGCTAACTTCAGCTGCATCATCAAGTACGCACGAGCTTGCCTCCATAATTCTGAAAACCTGAAAAACTGTCCTTGTAACAATTCGTTAACGGTGGAACCAATGAAATAAGAATGAAAATAAAAATAGTTAATCTGAAAAGAATGCAAAAACTGAAAAAAAAAAAAAAGATCGTTATGGGGACTTTGCATTTGGTTAATTTACAGATACGAATTAAATAAATACACATGCCCAAATTAAGACTACAGAGGCTTTTCCTCCAGATGAAAATTTGCGGTTCATGTTTTAAAGAAAAAGGAAATGAGGAATTCCTACGTGAGGATTCGTTCAATACAAAAGGCTTTATTGTTTTATTAACGGAAATGATTTTATTATTGCGGCTACGAAAGAAAAAGCTTACAAGCACTGAAATAGCAATATTTTCAGACCCTGAAATTCAGAAACGAAAAGAAAATTGCAGAGATACAGAAAACGAACAACAGTAGAGAACGGATTCATATACTATTATTAAAATTGATAAATAATTAATGCAATAGCAACCAAACAGACTCACAGAGTTGACCGGAAACGTTTTAAATAGTTGAAACACCTATCTAAAATGGAAAAAACAAAAAAGAAGTAGACGAACTAAAGGGAAATAGAAGTACACAGCAGCAAAATTAGGTCAAAAGATTTCTGATCCTTTTGCGGAAACCTTTCACTATTTCACTGTTTTTGCAACTCAAACATTGATCTAAAATAATTAAACAAAATCGATCTCAGTTTCAAATGCCTGCACTACGTAAGCCACAAATGATCAACACACTTAAAACAATCGATTCAAACTTAAATACACACTAAGAAACCTATCCAGCTCGATCAAGTTAGATCAAAAATTAACGAGGACCAACAAACCAATTCCATATCTAGTTCTTGAAACACCGTACAGATCAAATAAAGTAAGTGTCAGTATAGGAACATTCCAACAAATTAAAAAATGGAGGCAAAAGTCCAGGAAGTTCAACATTGGAAGAAAAGAGATTAGTATACTTACTTGGAATAAATTTCAAAAGTACGTACAATCAACAAAATGATGGTATATATATATTATTAGTTAAAGACATGGATGAACTAACATTCCAAACAAGAACCAAGAAAGAAAAACAATCAATAAACTACAACAAATTAAAATCATAAACTCGATTGAGAGATCAAGAAGAAACACAGTAATACGTAGAGATTGAATTCAAGACTCATATTGATTGATAATCATCAGAAAACAAAAACAAAAAAAAAAAAAATCAAAGGATTGAAGAACCTTTTTCAATTTTCCGATGGAAAGCTGCTGAGGTTTAAGGGAGAGAATTAAGAAAGAAATGGAGCGTAATCGATTTCAGTTTTGAGATCTCTGCATGAAACTGAGCGAAGAGGGGAGTGATATTTGAAGGAGGGAGAAGTAATGATTAGAATTTTTACCGGACGTGTTGCACCTCACGTGACCTTGGCCTTCCCTTCCATTCCATGTTCGTGGTCCCCTATCCTACCTTCAACAAACACCGTTAAATTAATTAATTAAAATAAAATATTACAATTTATAACTATTTTCATAATTACAGATTTACCCCCAAACAGAATTCTTCCTTTTTATTTCAATCCTTTTAATTTTTTTTAGTTTAGTTTCATTTAATCTATTCTTTTCAATTCCAAATTTTAATTTATACACTTTGCTAATAAATTTTCTCAAAATTTGTTATAGTGATGAACTTTTCTTTACAGTAAATTAGTGAGACCTTAATTCAATTATATATCATCAATGGAAAGTGATAGTTAGTTAAAATAAAAAGTGTCATAAATAAAATCTGCAATTTAACATTTTTAAAATCATATACTAATTTAGTAAAAAGAGAATCATATAAACTCTTTTATTTTTTTAATTATCAATATATATATTAGGAAGTGAGAACAATGACAACTTCATTTCTTGTCTTTTTAAACATTCCTTACATAATAATTATAATATATATCCAATGATTTAAAATTGCTATTTCTAACCCTTTTTTTTCTCTTTGACTTCTCAAAACTAACCTTTGTTTTCAAAATTAGTTCTTTTTTTCAATTTTTTTTGGGAAGGTCTCACGTTGTGATGTTACGAAAATACCCCTATGGAAATAAATAAACGTTTATGTTCCTTTCCTATAAGTAGAACCATATGAAAAGGCAAATAAATGTTTTTAGAGGGAAGAGATCGAAACAAAGATTTGTAAGTAGGTTTCAAAGGGAAGGAATATTTGATGAAATTCACTTTATTAATTAGGACTCGTATTCAAACGAGAATGTTTTTAATAAAAGAAACGAGATTTAACTTTATGGAGTTCAAAATTTTCTTTAAGAAGTCGATAATTTTATAAAATGAATATTTTTGTAAACTTTTCCATTGTTTTTTTAGTAGTAAATGATCACCAAAGCCTTATGAAAAAAAAAAGAGGAATACAATTAAATTTAATTTTCTAAAAGAAACCATAAATATCTTTATATATTTTTCTTATAAGAAAATCGATCGGACATTCAAACACAAGAAAACAAAAATATAAAGTTTTAGAAATAATTTCTTTTTGAAAGGGCAACATGCATACCCAACAAAAATATCTTATACGTTATATTTTAAATTCGTTTAATTAAGCTTTAAGAGTAATTTATAAACTCTTTTTTATTAGTATCGTTAAATCGATGAATTAAATTAAACCTTTGATCTCTAGAGATAGATATTATGTCAATTCTAAACTAAGTTTATTTTCGCTTCAAACTCCTCTTATTAAGTATGATATTTCTTTTACTTTTCCCAAAAAATGGAATGAGCCATGACAACGGCTCTTTATAATTAATTATTGTTATTTCTTAAACAATACGAGCGGATTCGGTGACCATATTATATTGTCGATAACACCCCTTTCATACACACTGGCTAATAATAACATGAAAGGGTACTTTCGTCAGATTGTTTTAACGGTCGAAATCTAAAATGGTCTCTTTCGCCCTATATAAGTCCCACATCAAAAAACTCCTTAACTATCCGCAATTCAACTCTCTCTCTCTCTCGCTCGCTCTTGCTCTTGAATTTCCTCACCGTGCTCTAAGTTTGATTCTTTGGTTGTTGTTTGATTTCATATACAGTTTCACGAATTTCTTTTATTCAAGTTTTTGCATGCAGGGGTTTCTTTGTGCTGCAGCACCGCATTGATCTGTTCGTTCATCTTTTTTTTTTTTTACTGTTTCTTTTTTGTGCATTATTGTTTTGTTTTTGGGAAATGAACGTTATGGATGCAGGATCTTTGAGTAGTTCTTCTTCTAAATCCAATAGCACTCGCTTTCCCCTTCAAGAAAAGCAACTTCAGAAAAAGCATTCCAAAGAAAATGTAAGTGTTTCTTTGTTTGTATTCATTATTTACCTTAAGATGAGCAGTTTGTTTTATAGATTTTTGAAGAAATTGTTGGATTTTCTCTGTTTCCATATTGAATTTTAATTGGGTTTTCTTTAGCCGAATCAGTCTTGATTTTTTTTTTTCTATATGTTTTTATTTTTCTCGATCAAAGAATTCTCTCTGTTTCGATACTGAACTTGAAATGGTTAATTTTTTGTTCGATTACAGTTGGATAGGTTCATTCCGAATCGATCGGCTATGGATTTTGATTATGCGCATTATATGGTTACTGAGGGGATGAAAGGTAAGGAAAATCCTTCTGTCAGTTCGCCGTCTAAAGAAGCTTATCAGAAGCGATTGGCTGAGACACTGAACATGAATCGAACTCGAATCCTTGCGTTCAAGAACAAACCTCCTGCACCAGTTGAGTTGATACCTAAGGAGTTCTTCTCCTCTGTTTCTTATGATAAACCCGTCAAGGCCCGTCGTCATATCCCTCAGGTGAGTTGCAGTTCAAATGTTTGATAATTTTCCTCAATCATAAGATGGTAGATTTGTGTGAAGAAATCATCAGTTGGGTATTTTTTGATGTTTGAATTTTGTTATGATAGACCTCTGAAAAGACATTGGATGCTCCTGATCTTGTTGATGATTACTACTTGAACTTATTGGATTGGGGCAGCACCAATGTGCTTGCTATAGCTCTTGGGAACTCTGTCTATTTGTGGAATGGACAAGATGGCTCTACTTCAGAACTTGTAACGGTTGATGACGAAGTTGGTCCTGTAACAAGTGTGAATTGGGCACCTGATGGAAGACACATTGCTGTTGGGTTGAACAATTCTGAAGTACAGCTTTGGGATTCACTATCGAATAGACAGGTTTCTTTCTTAGACTTCCATTTCTAAAATGCATTTCTTATACACATTCACCAAAACGCTTATTGATCTGAATTCTGAATTGTTTTGGGCGATGGCAGCTAAGAACTTTGAGGGGTGGCCATAGGATGCGAGTGGGCTCACTGGCATGGAACAATCACATTCTCACAACTGGAGGAATGGATGGGAAGATCATTAACAATGATGTGAGAATTAGAGATCACATAGTGGAAACTTATAGAGGACATGATCAAGAGGTTTGTGGGCTTAAATGGTCATTATCTGGACAACAATTAGCAAGTGGAGGGAATGACAATGTCCTCCATATCTGGGACAAATCAACAGCATCTTCAAACTCAGCTACCCAATGGCTTCACAGGATTGAGGATCATACTTCTGCAGTCAAGGCTCTTGCATGGTGTCCATTCCAAGGCAACTTGCTCGCATCTGGTGGAGGCAGTGGAGATCGTTCCATTAAGTTTTGGAACACCCACACTGGAGCATGTTTGAATTCTGTTGATACTGGCTCTCAAGTGTGTGCTCTACTATGGAATAAAAATGACAGAGAACTGCTTAGCTCCCATGGGTTCGCTCAGAACCAGCTCACTCTTTGGAAATACCCTTCAATGGTGAAGATGGGAGAGCTCACTGGTCATACATCAAGAGTTCTCTTCATGGCTCAGGTAATTTCATTGCTCACAAATCAGGAAAGAGTATGTTCTGATGAATTTGAACAATAGTAATAGTTTAAATCAATAAACTAAGCTTTGTGTTGGTGTGATGTTCCATGCAGAGTCCAGATGGCTGCACTGTGGCTTCAGCAGCAGCAGATGAAACATTGAGATTGTGGCAGGTTTTTGGGGCTCCTGAAGTAGCTAAACCTACTCCAAAATCTTATAATACAGAGCCTTTTGCTCATATCAATCGTATTCGATAAATTTTGTGTGTGTATGTACATACTTCCTCAATACAAATCATACGGAGGAAAACCTTGAAATTATGTTGATAAAGAAAGATTTATGTTATACAACATCTTTGTTGTATTTGTTATATATTAACGAGTTTTTTTTTTTTTTTTTCTTTTTTTGCGGGGGCAGGCATAAGAGAAATGCCTTTGTATGTACTTTGCAAATAAAGTTTACCAGAAGAATAATAATAATGTGATGTTTAATTTAATTTTTGTTGCGTACTTCCTTAATTCTGTGTTATCAGATTTATATATATATAATATTTCAAAAAACAGAAAAATCGACAAAAATAAAATATTTGACAAAATATATTATTCTTCGTAGAAAAATAAAGAATTATAAATTTTGTCTATTTAGTGATTTGTCAATTTGTTTCTACTGTAAATAGTTTGTCAATTTTTTCTATTTGTAAAAGCTTTATATATTATATGTAGATAGTTTTTCAAAAAGAAAATATAGTAAAAAGAACTTTTTTTTAAGGAAGATTACTGAACTTTTAAATCTTCAAATGCTAAAAAGTTTAATATAGATTTGATTTTTTTAGTAGGGTCAATTGGAGAAAAAAAAACACTTTCTAAACTCATTCCAACTTAAAAGTTTTTTTCTTAAAAGTTTTTTTTCAAACAAAAGCTTAGTTTAACTAGTACCTATACGTATTCGAAGACAAAAAAAAAAAAGATTCATTCAAGGTTCAAATCTTATGCTCCCGATTTGTAAAAATGTTGCCATAATATTTTCCTTCATATTAAGTTCTTTCTACCAAACCATTCCCTACTTTAGTTTCTTCTAAAGCTCTCGTATCAATTAAAATTATTGTCCCCTCATTTATATTTGATTGGTCGTCACTTTCTTTTCTAACCAACGTGAACTTTGTTTGTACTTCTAACCAATAACATATTAACGACAGAGACCCTATGTTTATTCTCCTATAAGTTCCAAATTGATTCTTTCAATTACATCATCGTAATCATCCAAATGTTAAAGAAAACTTACACATTAATTAAACACAGGATGTAAACTGAAAATCTCAACAGTTGGAGATGTTTGATTTACAAATTTATTCAAATTCACAGATGAATGAGGAGTGCATTATAGAAGCTTTTAAGGAATTTGTAAAGCACTAGATACCAACTTCTGGGTGAAATCCCACAGTCTCTTTGCCAATTCACTATCATTGGCTTGTGAACTTGCTTTGGCAATGTTACTGTCAGCAAAATACTGGGCACTGATCCCATTGACTTGTGGATGCAATGCAACATAGCATGTCGTCGCTGCTCCCTGAAAACGGAACAATAATCACAATTATTTCTTCACTGTTCATATAAATCGATCGTGTTTTTGACTTTCTAATTTTAAAGGCGACTTTCTAATTTTAAAGGATAGAATGTCCACGACTAGGATCGTCTAATTGAAAAGTTCAAATGGGAAACATAATTGTTCCCATACCAAAGGCAGGAGCAACTAGGGAGGCTATCAAATTTGTTAAATGAATGAATTTGATAGAAACCGGGCTTCACTTATAAAAATGATTCAACTTCTATTCTTGTTCATGAATTTTTCATTAGAAAAACTATTTTTAATTTTTAATAAACTATTTAACAAAAATTTAACACAAACATCTTTTTGTTTATTTATTTATTTATTAATTTCTTTCTTGAATAAGAATTTTTATTATTATTTTACCAAATTATATAAAAGTAATTTAAGACTAATTATGAGATTTGTTAAAAAAGCAGGACAATGAGTCCCAAAACACAACCAAATGGTTTTACTGAAATATTTTCTATACAAAATTTAGCAACTATTAACACAGCCTTTAAGGTTTAGAAATTAAGACCAAATAATTACAAAAAAGTTATAGAACATAATAGGATTAAAATCACCAATATAGCATAGTTCAATAGTAATTAGCATGTGCTATTTTTTTTTCTTTTTTATCAATTTGGAGATTCAGATCTCTGCGTAGGATTTTACTAAAATAGGTTAGGGTTCTGGAAACCCGAAAATCTATCGGTCAAAAGTAGCAAAACCCTTAACATAAGCCTAAATTTTGTAATCAAGTTGATTTATTAAACATGCAGAAGTGAAAGGCCTACAAATTTGTGCATATAGCTTTTTCTGAAATAGACCATTACCTGTTGTACATTCTTCATGACATGTTTACCCAGAACGCCAAGAAAACCTGCACAAAATTCGGGACAAAGACAGAGAAAATAATTTTTATAAAGACATGTGATGTAGCAGTAAGACAACACTGAAACAATAAATTAAAAAAAAAAAAGGTAATACTGCAACAAAGCATATTGAGAAACAGGTAAAAAGACCTTGGAGATGTGAAAAACATGTTATTAGTGTCAAGGAGCACAGTATTGCAAGTTGAAATCCAGAGCTTTATGAAAATGATTAGATAACGATACCAAAAATAGTACAATAAAAGATTTAGTACCGTCGATGAGGCTATGATAACGAAATAGGTTAGTAGGAATGGCTCCAGGATGTAGTGAATTTGCAGTGATCTTCACCCCTTCTTCCTGTTTAAAAAAGCAAACGATTGCCTGGTAATAGTGTCTGTTTGCCCTAAAAGGATAGAAAAGGCAAAAAATGGTAGAAACAACACCAAAGCCTGGTTTCAATGAAAACTGAAAAGTGTTAAACTACTCGATATATAAAACCCTTAAGAGTGCTTAACACTTCCCTTGTTTGTAGAGTTGAAACAAGAGAGACCCAACAAGTGGATTATCGATAATCATTTGAAGGCAACAATGTGCAACGAGAACTTGAACCTAAGACATCCTAATTTAAGATTATGTTAAATTACTGCTCAACCCAAACTTCCAAATGTTTTAAAACGTTCTTTGTCAGCCGAAAGGAAACTATGTATTCTCTAAATGATAATAATACAATCCGTTACATTTTTTGATTGCCTAAATTTATAAAAAGAGAAAATTTAACAAACATGTCACGAACCTTCAGCTGTCTTGCAAGTTCGGAAGCATGCAAAATATTAGCAAGCTTTGATTGACCATACGCAGATAGACCATTATAGCTGTATAGAATGAATCAGTAGAGATTATATGGCTCAAATTTGATACAGTATTCGCCACAACCATAGCATAGCAACGACATTATGCAGGAATTTGATTCTAAATTTCCTCAATTTGAAGTTATAAGCCAAGAAATAACAAGGAAATAATCCTCATATTTAATGTTGTGGACATCCCTCAGACTCTTCACAAACCTCTAAGCAGAACAAATATGTTCTGAAGGAACCGTGAATTTAGCTTATGCTGGGAGAAAAAGAACTATAGCAAAGGGTGATAGAAAGAGGACCCTGATTGATCGTTGATTTTGTCAAATCGGATGCCTTCACGATACGAAAATTGGTGCCGTCGTGACGAGACATTGACAATCCTTCCTTCTCTTTCACTATCTTTTGCTGTCTTTTTCAATGTCTCCAACAATAGATTTGTCAAAAGAAAATGTCCTGCAAAAAGAACTATCACGAATTAGGGCACCATAGAACAAGAATGACTAGACCATCAATTTCCTACCATCCACTACAAAAGAGAGCAGCAATCAGTCCTCTATTGATGATGTACTTACCCACATGGTTTGTTGCAAACTGCAATTCTATCTTGTCCTTCGAGAGCAAGAAGGGTGAAGCCATGACTCCTGCATTATTACTGAACGAACAAAAAAAAAAGGATAACTACGAATGGCGAAAATGTTCAGCTTTCTCCTCTTTATGCTAATAGCATATACGTACATATAAAAGCACTTAGGCAAGGACAGCTTATACATGAAGATCATTGGCTAGATGAAGAAATAAGAAGATCCATATATTCAGATCGCAAAAGTAGCAGAGAAATTCATGCAGTTCGCCATCTTACACAAGAATATTCAGTGGAAGACCTGAGGACTTGAAATTTGATGTAAAATTCCGAACAGATGCCATTGAGCTCAGGTCCAACTCCATGGTGTCAACTTTGGCAGTTGGGTTTTCCTTGACAATGACTTTTTGAACCTCCCTACCAGTTGCTACATTTCTAACCGCCATTATTACATGTACTCCGCGCAGTGCAAGAACACGAGCAGTTTCAGTGCCAATGCCACTTGAAGCACCTGTGTTAATGCAGAAGACCTTATAATGAGAAAATCCAAGCTCCTCAAAAACTGAAACTTTAATTTTCATCAAACACCAAAGGCAACCAAAACCCTCAGGATTATGCTCATTGTCTACACATTAATTTACCTTTTTGATCAGTGAATATATAATTTGGACAATCAACAAAGCAAAACATTGTATAATACATAGCTGTGAAACATTTTGGCCATTTGGGCATATCATATTTTCAATCAATGACACGTGCAAATACAGGTTCTCCCATTTAAAAGGAATGAAATCCAGTAACCCCTTAACCTCTGATAAGTAACAGAAACAAAATTCATAAGAAATAGGGCGATTTCTTTAATCAATTCAACAATAGAGAAATGAAGTAAGGTGGAAAGTGACCTGTAACAATGGCTGTGAGGCCATTTCCATTGATTCCTTGTGTAACTTCTTCAGCCGTGGAAGAAGCTGAGAACCCAGATGGCCCCTTCCTGTTAACAAACCACATTCCTCTCTTTCTATCCGATCAATCGTCACGGCCACTCGCCAAGTGCAAATTGCTTCGTTTAAGGATTTTTTTGGAGGGGACAGAAATTTTAAGAATTAAATCACACGGAAGGTTTGAATTGTGGATATCAATGAAAATACAGGTGTGAATTTTTAAATATGGAAATATTATGAAATGTTGATTTGGATTGATATTTTTCAATTTAAATTAGTAGATAAATATTTTGTGATTTTTAATATTACATATACAAATATTATATTTACTCTAATAATTAAACTATCGATTTATCAACAAAGATGTAAATATTATCAAATTATTAACAAAATCCATCTTAAATTTATTTTATGATTACAATACTGGCTAATTCAAAAATCGAGGTTAGGGTCATAAAATTTGAATATGTGTAAACTTTTATAATACATTCTTCGACAGGAAAATAAGATATAAATATAAATATTTTGTTATATTTAAAAATAGAAAGTGATAAATTTTACCAGACTCGAAAAATTCACCTCAAAGTTAATGAATCATTTTTTTAAGAAAAATCATGTCTAAAACTTTTTGGCCACATGTCAAAATAAAAGATAAAATAGAGACAAGAAGAAAAAGACATACACGAGAAAACTCAATAAAGATATATTTAACATCGGTCTTAACACTACACAATACCTTACAAACACCAATCTAGAAATCACATTAATAGTAGGTCCAAATCTACTAAATAAGGTAAGGCTTTAAAGACATATACAATACAACTTAACACAATCTAGTGAGATAGAAATATCACATCAACAATCTACAAACAAAAGAGAGAGATTGGCCAATGAGCATAATTTAGCTGTAATTGACATATACTCTCTTTTAAAACTAGAGTTTTAAATCACCATATTGTATCAGAAAATAACTTTTAAAAAAAGTTGGATTATTTGAGTAAATTGGTGGTAAACTCCCAAAGTTTCTTAGCCAAGTCCATATCCTGGCCATGTTGGGTTGCCTTGTGTAGGTTACTATTCATAAAATATTCACCACTCACTCCCTTTACTTGTGGATGCAATGCCACATAGCAGGTCGTTGCTGCACCCTGCAAATTCAGACGTGTGTTAACAAATAAAAGCCTACAAGGAGAGAAATATGGAGAAATTTGGGAGAGAGAATATGATGGAGAACAGCATCAAAAATGAGAACAAGAAAAAAAACGTACATGTGGCACAAACCTATTTGCAGATCAAGATAGGGAATCGTGGAGGAATTATAAACTAATTAGATGGTTTAACAACAAACAACATACCCCAAACGTATTGATCGTTTCAATATTAGTAAAGCCATGCACGTAGTTGAAGTTTCATTTAAAAGTATTTTGAAGAAGTAAATTTTGTCTAAAGTCTTCATTAATGAGGATGATATCTCAGTTTTTGAAAACCACCGTAAAGTAGAGGCGACAGAATGAAGCTTACCTGTTGAACACTTTTAAACATGATTTTGCCAACGGTGTTTACTATACCTGCAAGGAAAACAAACGCTGTGTTGGATAGAAGCTATTTCCTAATGTAGAAGATAGTTATCGTAGAACATAAACATTGGATTAGTAAAATTCTAGGAAAATATTTTCGACAGTGATGTCTACTAAACTGATCAACTACTGCATTTAAAAGTCATGTAGAAAGAAATTGTCAACAAAAAAGATGGTAAAAAGAAGCAAGAAAATCACAAGAACTTAACAAAAGAATCCATCTGAGAACAAAAAAAAAATAAGGCAGAGGAAATATCAGCAGAAGTTCATCTATGCAGTAGTAAGAACATCAATGTGGTATGAGATATCAAGTTCAGTTCAATTAAGAACGAGAATGATTTCTTCAAAATTTTGCTGGTTTCTTCGCAATTTCTTTACTGTGATATTAAAAACTATACATTGTTTGATAACAATTTGATGCTTAGTTTTTAAAAATTAAGCTTAAAAACTTGTATCTTTCCTCTGTTACAGTGGTTTCAAATTCAAGCCAAAGTTTCAAAACTAGAACTTAGATAAGGGGAAAAGAATTCTAATATTTACTTAGATAAGGGGAAAAGCATGGTAAAGAATTTGTGAAAATTAAAAACAAATACAGTTTATGAAAACCAAATAGTTAGGAAGTACAATTCTTTAGTTTCATAAACCTCACTTGAATTTGTAGCTATTTTTAGGACGTGGAAAACAAAAAAGACAAAATGTGTCGTTAAGGTTAGTTTTCAAAAACAAAAATCCAAAATCAAATGACTATAAAACAAAACCTAAGCTATTACCATTGCCATAATTGAAGTGGCGGAAAAGATTTGTGGTGATTATCCCCGGGTGGAGTGAGTTTGCGGTTAAGTTTAATCCTTCTTCCTGTACAAGAAGAAACCACCAAAATTAAATGGTTTGCCACAACCATCCTCGGTAAACATAAGGAGAAAAATGAACGAAATTGTAAACTAAGTCAACAAAAATGAGCTCCTGATCTCAATGAATTAGCACATAAATACCTCCCTACAAGAAGAACATCTCTAGCAGACATGCCAGTAAATACAATCCCAATTTTATCGGATGTTCTCGAAGCCCGTAAGGACGTTAGGGTAGAGAAGTAATAACAGAATTTACCAAGTTTCGGACAGTTAAGAAAAGTTTTAAATTTTGAAGACACTGATTGAACTCAAATTTATCATCTTGTGTCATTCAAGATTTGTTATTTCTTGACTCTCATTTTTGGTTTTTTATTTTCATCAACTAGAGAAGTACTCAAACCTTGAAACGTCTGGTAAGTTCATTGGCATGCAGAATATTAGATAACTTTGACTGGCCATAAGCCTGCATTTTGTTATACCTACAATAAGAGAATTTGAACAACCATCAAACTTTACATGAACAAATGATCTTTTACCAAACTTAAGTTGATAGGCAAACATTTGATCTATTATCAAATTTCTTAATAGAGGGTAGATTGAATATATTATACACACAAGTTATCCTCGACAATATTTATAGACGGTAGATTGAATATATCACACACACACGTTATCCTCAACAATATTTATAGATGGTAGATTGGATGTGTCAAAATGAGTAGAAAGTAATAACAAGGCTTAATACCGAGAAAACAGAAAGAGGGCAGAAATACCCAAATTGAGTTATTACTTTAAGTTTCTAGTCTTCAGACAAGACAATGCAAGGATTGCAAGTCATCCTCCTTTAGGTAGGAGATAAACAAAGAACCGCAAAGCACTTAATTCCCAATTCTCAAGCAATGCTTCCAAACAACAAAAACTCATCCCATGCTTACTTTTGTATGGTTAAAAAAATTTACCTTGATTCATCATTAATTCCATCGAATCGGATGCCTTCAGGATATGTGTAACGATGAGCTTCGGAGGAGACATTTACAATTCTTCCTTCTTTCTTACTTTCAGCGGCAGTTTTCTTCATATTTTCCAAAAGTAGATTTGTCAAAAGGAAATGGCCTGCATGGACTCAAAGTATTAAACAGAAATAACGATCGGCAGAAAACCAATAAGTTAAGTTCCATATAGTTGGTGTACACCAAGGAACTATCCATCAATTCTATTTTCAGAAAAAAGGAAATGCGATTTTGGTTGAAGGGAGTCTCAGTTGCTATAAACACGAGAGAAAGATACAGAGCAAGACAAATAACAAGACATATCTTTTTACATGAAAATCACGTAAGCTCAGGCAGAGAAGAAGAAACAAATCCAGTATAATGAAAGTTGGTATAATAGTTTCTCCGGGTAGCAGCCAATATATTGATGCAATAAACAGAAGTTCCTAAAGCTAAGCAAGGCCTAATGCCTAATCTCCCCATGGCCACAACCTCCAGCCTCATGCCCAGTCATAACAGGTTTGGCTCGTCCATATTTAACAGAAGTGAAATCATGTGTCATCACGATGCAAGTAGTTTGTTTTCCATATCCATTAACAAAACTCTAGATGTGTCAATGGTCTTGAGTGTATCATGTACATCTTCCCGCAAGTTCACAGAGATTACAAGTTTTCCTTATGCAAGAAATTATCTAAACGTAACTTACCTACGTGGTTTGTCGCAAATTGCAGCTCTATATTATCTTTTGAAAGTCCAAAAGGGGTTGCCATTATTCCTGCATTGTTACTTCCACACCAAAGGAAGAAAAGAGATGAAAAAGAATCACTACCTTGTCCTACATCTTCATCAATTGGATAAGCTACATATCATGGCAAGTAAATCCACAACTAGCAGGAGAGATAAATAAGCAGTGAATCAATACAGATACAAACTAGTGAACACAATTAATGCCTTTCAATTCTTACACGAGGATGTTAAGTGGAAACCCAGACGACTGGTAATCTGAGGCAAATTTTCTTACAGACGCCATGGAGCTAAGATCCAACTCCATGGCATCAATTTTTGCAGAGGGATTCTCCTTCACGATGGTTTCTCTGACATTTCTACCAGCTTCTAAATTCCTAACGCCCATAATGACATGGACTCCACGTAATGCGAGAACACGCGCAGTTTCAGAGCCAATACCGCTTGATGCTCCTGTAACATCAGCAAGAATAAAAGACTAGTATTTTGGAAAGAGCAACTAGCAAAGTTTGGTTCCAAAGCAAAAACAAAATAAAATTTAGGAAACTGCAGAAATGTAGTTAAAGCATTAATCCTGTGTTGAGTAATGAACATCCAGCCAAGAGAACGCTCGCTTAAATAGCAAAACTAATCACCAATCATACTTAGAAAAACACGTAGACGAGGATTAAGAATGCAGATTAAATATATAAATAAGTCATCAACCTTTCATTTCCAAAGAAAGTAGAAACCAAACAACTATGCTCGTAAGTCATATCACCTAACAACCTTTCGGTTGGAATTTCTTTCCTCGACCTCTTTCTTACAGCAATAGAAATCTGAAGACAAAAGCCGTATCGATATTTTCTTTTGTTAAAGCATATTCTTTTAGTCCCCATAGTTTCCTTATCATAATGTGTCGTCTTCAGATGTTCTTTTGATTTAGTGTTTGTAGTTAAAAAGTGTGAAAGTCGTCTGTCTTTACTATTAGAACTCTCACCCACATGCTTATAGTAAAACAAGCAGAACTACTACCGTCCAAAATAAATTATTATAAAAATATATAAAAGTACCAAAACTTTCCTAAATGGGGAAGCAATTGGACTGAAAATAAAGACTAGATTACAAACATAGCTCTCGAACTTTCCCCTGTACTTAAAAAATAGCTCTAGAAATCCGCTAGTATGTAGACAAGAATTGAAACTGAACAACTTCACACCGTTTCAAGGACATCACCGCCATGCCATACACTTTAGTTCCATTTTCATGGATTTCCACCTCTTTTTACAAGAATACGAGTATTCACGAAAGTAGAGCAGAGGTACTTCCTATATAATTTTGCTACAAAAAGAAAAAATGAAATCCCATCTCTCAGTACTGCAAGTCGAATCACACACCAGATTTGTCCTAGAAACACTTGAAGAAGACAAGCGCAAGTCCCACGAGTTTCGAATACATAAGAATGATTTATGAGCATAAACTGAAACAAATTCAAGAAACTCAGATGTATAATTGAAGGGTGTACAGTAATTAAGGGAAATTAGAATGAGACCCAATTCACAACTCACATAAAACCACAAAATGAAGCAGTGCTTTAAGTAAATTAGGACCTGTAACAATGGCGGTAAGACCAGTGCCATCGATTCCATCAGTAACTTCCTCGGCAGTGGAAGAAGACGAAAATCCAGATGGCCCTTTTCTTCTGAATAACCACATTGCCTCGATTAAAGAGAGATGAAATCTGAAAACCCAATCGGGATTTATCCAAATCTGCAAATTCGCCTGAAACTTTATGCTTCTAATAACCAACCACCGCCGGGCAAATCACTGCGTTAATAAGAACCATGCATTCTGCCACCTCTTTCCGCGCATGACACTCGTGTCCAAATTCACGTTCTATTGTAACAAACTATCAAGAAATGTCAATTGCCAGCAATAATTGCTCAATTTAACGTTGAATTACTTAAAAAAACGCCATTGATATCGATATTAAGAACCCATTACTAACACACCCATATCGCGATTCAGCTGCTCGATTACCAGCTTGATTCA
This sequence comes from Cucumis melo, assembly GCF_025177605.1. NCBI lineage: Eukaryota > Viridiplantae > Streptophyta > Magnoliopsida > Cucurbitales > Cucurbitaceae > Cucumis > Cucumis melo. Next base: position 24,621,352 of record NC_066865.1, read on the forward strand.
TTCTTGTGGAAAGATTTAAGCAACTTTTAAAACGTCGGCCAAAATATGAGGGGTTAATTTTCCAAGATCATCTATTACGTAATAGTATTCAAATTGGTATCATTTTCTTTTATTTGTATAGTTTGTATGTTACATTAAAATATCGATATACTTCTCGATATCAAACTAGAAAACATATCAATAGAGATATTACTCTATACAATAAGATATGATGAATTTGTATTTAAACGAAGTATTTTAAATCTAAATTGTAATACATGACATTTTCCATTAGTTTGCAATCTAATGTATTACTCATTTATTGATTGTGTCCAAGTTGTGGAAGCTGACAAGGATGTGATGAATTTTGTTGGCCTCAATTAATGCTATTTTAGGTATTTTATCTAGTTTGTTTTCTTTAATGAACTAATTCTAGAAGAATCTCAAGTCTCCAAGTAATGTCCATTATAAATTGCCTATTTTGAAAGTAAACAGCTAACTGTATGACCAATGACTAATACGCTAAAAACATATAATTGCAATGATCGAAAACAAACACACAAACATTCAAATGATATAAGAAAATACTATTAGAAATAACACTATTTTATCTTTTACCATTCACACAATTTTAGAACATTTATTAAAATGATATTTTTCGTTCCTTTCGATCGTCGATTTGTTTTTATTTAATTTTCAAGCTAAATAAGTCAATTTATGATTTGAATATTGTAGTTGACATCGAAAAAAATATTTTTTATATTTTTTTTAAAAGTGTGCTAATCATAAAATGTGAAAATTAAATAGAATTGTTTAGGTAATTTTTCTTTTAAACTAGATTGCAAGTGTATTTAATTTTGAACCTACCTATATCTCCCAAATTTATATGGGTGGTAATTTACAAAAACGAAACTTGTTATATTACAAGTTGATTTTGATTTAAAATTCATATTCATGTTAGGTGCTAGCATTGATTTGGGATGGGTAATTTAGTCTATTACTTCTTTAAGCAATAACTTCACGTTCGTTCCTCCATTCATCTTCTTAAGAAAAGAAAATAGTTGCATCGTGTACTCAATTGTAAAAAAAAGTCGTTCACTATAACCATACTATCAAACCTAAAAATCAAGCCTTCAAATTTACATAAATGCATAAGTAATACGAATGATGATCAAATTTTGCTACCCATAAGAATTGGGTGGTGGGTTTGGGCTAACAAAGAAAACAAGGAATAGACTCTTAACTCCGTCTTTGATGATCAATGTCTATCGTGGAGGGTGAAAGTTCTTTTTTTTTTTTTTTTTTGTTTGTACTATTTCATATGTTAGAGGTGTAACATGATTTATTTCTTCTAGAAAAAAAACGTTAAATTATAACGTTAACTTTTATAATTTGGAAGTTCAATTTCTTGGGAAATAATCCAATTTTAACATTGAAATTTAAGCAATTAGGGTAAAAGTTATTTTGCAATTTAGACCAACTAAAAATGAGAATTTATGAAAGTTGTCCCCATATTTTTCGGAGTGAGGAAGGCCCACGCAAAAACCCAACCCGGCCCAAAAGATTCCGGCGAAGTCAAGACTGATGGCGCTACTTCGTCTTCCACCCGAAACCCTAACTACCATCACGTGCGGCGGTCAGCTTCGTTGATAGAGCTCACGTGCCGAACACGAACCGCACACAAAATTGTTAAGCTGAAGCCTAAGAGAGAAAAATAAAATTTTTAAAAAATTAATAATAATTAAAAAAAAAAAAATTCTGAAAGTGCAGAATATCTACAGAGGCCTTGTCTGAAACCCTAGCTTCACTCCCCTCCTTCTTCCCCTCCAATCTTTCCTTTGTTATGCAACATTTCCATTTTCAAGGTACAAATTTATGTTTTTCGCCCTACTGTGTTTCATTTCCCTATGTTTCCAGCTCTTTCGTGTATTACCGTTTTTTAATTTGTCTTTTTAGCTCTTATTGGTTGGGATTCTGATTCATCTCATTAACTTCAAGAGGGGTTTTTTGATTATGAGCTTGGTTTTTAGGTACGAATTGCTTTTGGTAGTTTTTTTTTTTTTTTTTTTTTTGGTTTCATTGGTAATGAAGTCTGTTATTTTTTAATTTGTCGTGATAGGATACGATTTGTTATTCTAATTAATTAGATTTGTTTGTTTTTATGAAAAGAAAAAGAGGAAATGGGTGTTGAGTTTTCGCTTTTGGGTGGTTTTAGTTTGTTCGTTTGTTGGCATGTAGCTGCAGTGGGCACATTTTTCCGTTCTCTCTTAATTGGAATCTGGGCAACGGAAATTTTTGGATTTTCTCAACTTTTGCTGTATGTACTATGTTTTATGAAATATGCAGAAATATTGAGAATTTCTGGAACATATCCTGTGTTGTGGCTGAAGTGTGGTCAGAATTTAGAAATGGAGGTTCAGTAGCTACTATTATTGAAGTTGTTTCAAATATTTATGCAAGGTGCTCTTGTTGTAAGCCGGTGCACGAATATTTTGAAATTTATTTATTCTTTGCTTTTGACACTTGATTTTGAGAGTGAAGTTTTATCAGTTCTCTTTGAGATTAGCCTCTCGTGACTAGGTTTCAAATTTTGGATGGATAATTAGATTTAATTATAGAGTAATGCACTTAATGGGGCTAAAGTTGAAGGATGTTGTTGAGCTTGCATTTGTAGTTGACTGTTGACCATAGTAATTGAGTGTTTCCTGGAAGGCTGGAACTTGTAAGGTTCATCCTGTTAGTCAATCAAATCGAATTATTTTATCTTCTATCCCAAAATTTTAAAAATATTATTATTATTTTTTGAAATTACTACCTTTGTTGAGAAAGAATAAAAGAATACAGGGGCATAAAAAAAACCAAACCCACAAAACCCTCGCTAAAATAAAGGGGTTTCAGTTTCAACTAAGTAAAATGTTACTTGGGGAATAATTTCATAAAGTCTTTGAAAGTGAATCTCCAAAACAAACATGAAACCTCACGAAGGAACAAACGTCACTAGAGTCCCTCTCCACACTTGTGAACTCTTTGTTGTTCCTCTCCCTCGAAAAGACCCACATCAAAGCTCACACTCCTGCAAACCACAAGACATGACCTTTCTCTCTAAAGGCGGATTGAGGAGGAACTCCCCTAATCTTTTATTCACTCTAATATCCCTTCTCCACCGAGCTATCGCAAAATTATAAACAATTATTTTTGGCGTACCATTTTATGGGTTGGAAGTTTTGTCATATTCTCCACTCCAATCGCCTATGTATTACCTTAGAGTCCTGACATTGTCTCAAGTAGAAATTTTATAAAACAAATCAAATTTGATTATCTTATTTTATTTATAAGAAATTGATTGAACCAAAGTTTATTTATTTTATTTATCCAAGACATGGTGCTTTGCAGGGGTGATCATCGGTCGGTTGGAGTCGGTTTTATGGAAGAAAAAAAAAATTGACCATAGTCGGTTTAGTAAAGTGTCAAACCGACCTCGACATCGATGAGTAAGGGTCGGTCAGTTGGGTCGGTTTAACATTTAAAAATACTTTTTGGAAATTCTCGATTTGAAACTTTCTAAACCGACCCTGACCGACTTTAGTTTGGTCGGTTGGCTCGGTTTTTCGGTCTATCATGTTCACCCCTGATGCTTTGTTCTTATTCTTTTTATGAAATGGTGCTTTGTTCTTATAAACAAAAATTTTTCTGTAAGGTATGTCATGTTCTTTTATTTTGACATGTTACAAGTGTAATCTAGTATGTCTTTTCATGTGACGAGAGGTGGATATATAGTTTGTGTATCTTTCCAATAATGCTTGCTTTCATTTCTTTTGAACTCAGGTCTTTTGGCCATTTGCCAGTCCTTGGTTGCGAGCCCCTTCTGTGTTGTGCCGCTAGCTCTCTAAACTTCTAGCATTAATAAGAGACATGTTTGTATGGGTTCACCTTTTTATCCACTTTGGCAGTATTGGTAAAGAGTTGCAAATCTCAACAAGGTCAAGTTAGGACGTTGAAGAAGTAGAAGTTTTATTTCTATATGACTTCGTAATACCGTCAAGAGGTTCAAAGGGCTTATGCTATTATTCTTCAAAGAGAGTGATAATTGCTAACGTGACCTTCATTTGTGTGCGGCAACCGCAAAGTGCTACATCAAATGTCTGAAAGTGCTATGGCTGTAGTCAAACCTGAGGTACATTGCTTTATGAATGGCTTAAATACTATTTTTAACCCTTATACTTTCAGCTTTGATTCATTTTGGTCCTTGTTCTTTCAAAGTGTCTATTTTGGTACTTGTACTTTTAAAAAGTGTTCTGTTCTTTTTTTTTTTTTTTCCAATTGAAATTCTAGCATGCGGCTCCATTCCCTAAATTTCTTAAAATGTAGCCTTAAATTTGTATTATTATTATAGGGTTTCTATTGTGTGTAAAATTTTGTAGATAGGGATCAAAACGGTTACTTTTTAGAAGTACAAATTCCAAATTAGACATTTTGAAAGTATAAGACCAAAAATAACAAAAGTTAAAAAAGTTAAAACATGTTTGATAGTATGATATTCCATCTTAAAACTAATTGACAATGAGAGGAGTAGCTCATCTATCTTATAAGGAGTGTGAGTCCCCTTGGTTTTTCCAATGTGGGATTCTTAACATCTCAACATGGCCTCTTCGAGATGGTGCCTCTTTGGGTTCACCAATCTTGATCAAATCTCAATTTCATTTTATTGGACTAAATACCCATTTTGAGCTTATGGGCTTATATCATGTGAAAGTTAGAGCAAAACATGAGAGAACTCCCTTATTTCATTCTATACAATAGAGTTCAATATATACAAACCCTAAATAAAGATCAGGAAATTACAATAGAGGACAAAGGACAAATAGAACGAAAATCAAAGTACATGGACTAAAGTAGGATTTTAACCTTTATAAATTTACACCAAGTCCAAAAAACTGTCTTGGCTTAAGGCCAAGGCACAAGATTTTTCCTGGATTTTATTTTACCTCACGCAGACCCTTTGCATGATATATCTAATGGATTTAGAAGATCATTTTATGAGTTTTATGATTAGGATATAGTAGGCGATAGTTAAAGGAAAATTGACACTTATCTAAGTTGCTGCATCAACCACTTCATTATTTGTTGCTTGATTATCTTGTGGAATGTTGATTTTCCCAGATGAAGTCTTATATTTGGCTTCAAACTGCTGATGGCTCAATACAACAAGTTGAAGAAGAGGTTGCTATGTTTTGCCCTATGATTTGTCGGGAAATACTACAAACAGGGATGGGATCCTCCAAAAATTATGCAATATCTCTTCCACAGCGAGTGAATCCAGCTATATTAGGTTTAATTCTTGACTATTGCAGGTTTCATCAAGTACCAGGTCGCTCCAATAAGGTCAGTATATCTCTGAACCGTTCTGACCTTTAACCACTATCATCTGTTATGGAGCTATGTAGATTGAATGATGTTACTTATGGACAACTCAGTAGTTGTTTTACAAATGAATATGGGATATTCTTTACCTCAGGAGCGTAAAACATTTGATGAGAAATTCATTCGCATGGATACGAAAAAGCTATGTGAGTTGACGTCTGCTGCTGACAGCCTCCAATTGAAACCTTTGGTTGATCTAACTAGTCGAGCACTTGCACGAATTATTGAAGGAAAGACTCCAGAGGAAATAAGGGAGACATTTCATCTACCTGATGATCTCACAGAGGTGTGTCCTACACACACACAAACTCTCAGACCCCAACACAAACACACCCACATATTCAGTTCAAATGTCTCACTCAGATTTAATTCTACAGGAGGAAAAGCTGGAGCCCTTACGAAACATAACAGATGATCCACGCATTCGGCTCTTAAATAGATTATATGCACGGAAGAGGAAAGAATTAAGAGAAAGAGAGAAACTGAAGGTGCATTACCTTTTCTTTAATGGGAAGCAATACTGATGTGACAGGAGGCTTTTTCTTTGGAAAAAAAACAATAAAATACTGGAGAAAGAGGATTATGTAATCTCTAATAAAGAAAAAAAAACCACAAGATCAAAAGAGCCTATAATAATCCCAAAATCTATACGTTTTGCTACTTTGTTCACATCCTTGTTTTTAGCACTTTAAGGCTCTGAGTTGTATACTTGATCTGACCTTGGGTTGAGTTATTAATTTTAATCCCCCATTAGTTCTTTACCATGTCATTTCCACAACTTTCAGAATGTTGAGATCGAGGAGCGTGTGGATGATAGATCAGTCGATGACCTTTTGTCTTTTATAAATGGAGGAGATGGAGGTACTTGAGAATTATTCACTTGCTTTTGCTCTCTGTCTCATTTCATGGTCTCAACTTCTAACTGGGCTGTCTTTTTATTTTGATCCTATAGATTTCATATTGCACCTTGGATTTTATTCACTTGCTTTTGTCAAGTGTGGTTTTGCAATCTTTAAGATTTTGCAACAAAATACCTGTAAACAAGTTGCTACCGATCCTTGCCCTTTTGAGATTTTCAATGCTAGAAGTCTCTTATTTTATTCTTTGTATTTCAACAACCGTTCTTCCACATGCAGATTCAAAGGCAGTTAAAACAAACAAAAACAAAAAGAAAAATCGGAGGAGAAAAGATCAACAGAAGGATTCTTCTTCAACCACCAATGAAAATGGGAACCATGATAAAATAGAGGTTTGTATCTGTTCGTAGGTTTTTGTTTTTGGCCTGTCTAAATATGTGCCTTTTGTCTAATAAAAACTTCCTTTTTCCCCATTGGAAGTAGCTCTGATAATTGAACTCTGCTATCTTATATTGTTTAGGAGTTGGATGCTCTTCCTTCTTGTTGCCAGAATAATGAGTTTAACAAGATTTTGGGGGCATCTCCGAGTAGAACTGTGAAATCACAAGATTCAGCAGCTGCCATGTATTCATCAAAGATTGAGTTCGATGATGCTGATATTTACGATGATCTAGATCCTGCTATGAAAGAGGAACTTGATAGGTTAGATGTGCCAAATGTATTTTGTTCTGAACCCTTTTTTCAAAAAATTTCATTCAGTAGTCAACTGTTGTAACGATAACCTCAGTTGACAATATTTTTCTTTGTGAAAAATTTGTTATACTTCTTGTACTACTTACTAGTCTTCTGTCATACAGAAGTCAATCATATTTTCCAGTAGTGTGTAGTATAGCTGACAGGAGTCATCCTCGAAATGAACTTCTTTTGGTTACCATTTAAGTTGGTCATTCTCTTGGATGCAGGGAAGTAGAAGACTTTGCTAGAAGATTGAATTCAGATTGGCCGGAAAGAGTGCAAGAAATTTTATCTCTAGGCCAAGAAAGAAACTTGGTGACAGTATTAACTGGCAATGGTTCATCGCCCAGATTCACAAGTAAGTTTTGTGTTAATCATTTCATATCCTTAGAAGACATTGTCTTTAACGACGGTAATATCATATCTGAAGTACAAAAGGCTGGGTGCTGGTTGATTCAAATAGGCAATAATTAGTTGAGAATTAAATATCCCGCATTTTTTGTCTTCCAAATATTTTATTAAGTACAGGGTGATACTATCGAAATGGGTCGCCACAAAGATTTGAGGGGTGAAGCATTTCAGTTTTAGATAATCGCTAAACTAAACCGTGCAATTGAGAATTAGATAAAGTAGAGCTATTGGAGTGACTGGTGCATTTTATTTGATATGTCTAGAACAGGTGCTGATAGGAGGTAGTAGTCTTCCTGTCGGTGTTCAGAGGTAGTGCCAGTTAGAGAAGATCTCTGCTTTCCAGTACATGAATACAGTACCCCAGTCGATTCGAATGAAGCCAGATTCTGGGAGAAACCTACTGTTGGAAACTTGGAAGGAAGCAAGAGTTTGCAGGATTTCAGTGTAAATGGTCAATGGGAAGATCTATAAGCATTGTTACGTGAGGAAGATGCAAATTTTTGTTTTGTGAGATTTTGTATGGCAGAGAAATGAAAGAGAGTCACAAAAGGAATGGGAGCGAGCGAGGAGAGGAAAAACTGGCGCTGTATCGCTGAGAGCATAATTGGTTCATCCCTTTTTCTTGAGCCTTTTTCTTTTCTTTCCTTTTTTTCGGTTTTTTCCATTTTGTTTGTTTGTAACTTGAGCCAGCATTATTTTGGCTAAATGTATTGTTGTTGAAATTAATGTCCGTTGCATAAAAAATGGTAATCTTGATTCTTTCCATTTGTTTGTAACCCCCAATTTTGTTATTCAATAGTGAATCGGTTTTGGTGATAATGCAAGAGACGATGGTCATTTGATTCTTTATTCTTTTAGTAATCGTCACTTGCTTTTGTACGTATTGTCTTAGATATGAGCACTTCTCACTATCTTAGCAACTAAAACATATATTTCAACTTGTTTATAAATTTATAAAGTTGATTACTTCGAATGGGGGATTGAATTTCTATCCTCAAAATTATCATGTGTATTTTTACAACAACAATGTTAAACTATTTTTAATAATACTTGGTTAATGTAACAATCATAGCTCAGTTAAATGATCAGAAAGAGTCACTTTATCTGTTTAAAAAGACTTGGAATGAGTTTAATTATTCATAGCAGTCACTTACCTAAGATTGAATATCTTAAACGATTTTTCTATACCTAAATGTTGTAGGATTATGCAAATTATATTGCAAGAATAGTTGAGGTATGCCAAGTAGGTTTGAACATTCATCTATATTAAAAAAGAAAATTACTTAAGAAAATGACTTTTCGATCTAACATCAGTCAAGTCTTTGGATAAGTAAATGACTTTTCGATCTAACATCAGTCAAGTCTTTGGCACTAGTTTCACGATGCCACTCATTTACCATAATTCTAAATTTAAGTTCTTTATTTCAAATTTGTTTGATTTTTGAGTTTTAAATTTAATTATCAAATATAACAAAATAAACCAAATATTTTATAAAATATAATAAATATTATCGTCGATAAACCATGATAATTTACTATCTATGTCTATCATAGATAAATTATGATATTTTGAGATATTCGTAAATATATTTAACCTAAATTTTGTCATTTAAAATAAAATTTCATAAATTTTATACTAATCATCGTTAAAATCTAAAAGAATTGAAGCATAGATGGGAGGTTAAAATTTCGAAAGACTCCTAAACATGCACATGCACTTAAAAGCAACATTTTTTACTTTACAAGATTTAAACTACAAATTAGAACTTACATAAAAGATTAAGGACCATTCGTTATATTTAGCACTGTGTCTGTAATGTATTTCAATCAAACTCAATTACAATATATCTAAAACAATTAAATTAAGATACCATTTTAGTTTTCATATCTGTTGTATGATATGACATAAAGTTAACAACAAATTACCATAGAGAAATTATTCTATCGACTTTAAAGGTAAAAAGAAATGAATGATAACAAAATTGATATGGTAGTCTAAGAATTTAAATACGTAATTACACTTCATAAAACCAAAGCTTTAAAGAAGGGTAAATTTGTTCGATTACTAAATTTTTGTCACACGATACATTAAAGTCGGGCATTTACTATATAATCATAAAGTTGGCCAATTATCTGAACTAGCATAGTCGTTCTTGTCAATAATAATAAAAGTTCAATGGTCATTCTATCTTCACCTCCTGTATATATATATATATCCATGAATTAGAAGAGAGAAAGAGAAAAGGTCATTTCTTTCCATCAGTCATCCACTACAAAACATGGACATGATCATCACTCAGCTATGCAAAATTAGGAAACTTCCAACTACAATGCAGAAACCCAAACTATATTCAAACTCACGTTGCTACCTTAATTAAAAAAAAGAGATTAAAATGAGTGTCTTCCACAATGATTATTTTGAAGATCAACAACGTTGGGAATCGGCAATAATATATGTGAACCAACCAAAAGAAAAGAAAAAAAAAAAACCAAAGATTTCTCAATCTTTGGATTTGTAGAGAGAATAATATCTCTTGAAAGCTCTTGGCAAATACACTGGCAATAAGAACCCAAAGAGATTGAAGCTCCAAAGCGCCATGTTGGCCACGGCAAGGGCTCTTCCCACCATCAGCCGCCTCACCGACCCGCTGTACTCCTTGTCTTCTTTGGCGAACTCGTCTCGTAGCCACTCCGTCAGGGTGAAGATCCTTCTCGAGTTGTAGAAAACGGGCACAAACACACGGATTGGCGTCGAGAATCTGTCGTTCGCCGCCACGCCTTCCATGAAAACCTATAAAAACAACAGTTTTATACAATGATTCAACATGTATAGCATGGCGCATAGTCTTAATTATATATATTTGCATAACCACAGCCAACAACAAGAGCTTAGCTCATCTGGTGGCAACTGTACCAAAAAAAATTCTAAGTAACCATCCTTTACTTGTAAGATTGGTGATGCTCAGAATTGACCCAACTATTAAAAAAAGAACATATATATACAGTCAAATTTTTAAACAAAATCTATCCTATTCTGTGTCACTTCTGAAAAAAAAAAAAAACCTGGCTAGCGAGAAGAAAGACATGTGGAGAAGCAGCTTTAATGCCTTCTTTATCTTCTTCAAAAAACCCTTCAAGAATATAAGCTATGGGAAGAAACAGCCCAATCATGGCGGCGAATAACACATAAAGCCGGAGCACTCTATTCTCCGGGCCAAACACCGCCGCATCTCCGGCGCCTCCCATCCTCGGAAACGCCACTCTCGAAATGAAATACATATACATAATCGAAAACACCACAAACGCCAAATCTTCTGCGCAAACCATCCCACTTGCCGAAAATATAATCACCACCGCCAGCGCATTCAGTTGCCGAAGACTCAAAAACGCCGCCGCCTTCCTCCGCCCAACGCCGCCTTGCTTTGGGTCCCATGCTTCTTTGTGGATGCTCTCTTGCTCCTTTGGGAGGCTTATGTCACTGCACGTAGGTCCCACCCCACCAGACATTTTCTCTCTTTCTTTCCTTCTTTTTACTCTACTCAGGAGTGAGGAAGGAAATGGAAGATGGGAGTTTAAGGAGTGTGGCGGGGAAAGCGGGACATGTGGCAGGCTGCGAGGGATTTGCGGGTGAGAGTATGTACGTGCCGGGTTCTTGTTGGTTCTACGGACACGTACTGAAGGTTTTTACCACGGGAAAGTTGGATCTTAGCCATACGAAACTATTGTGGGGCCGGATTATTTGGGCCTCGCCTTCAATCCGAAATTCCATTTCTATCCTTTATATTAATTAAAAATATCAATCAAGCTTAAACTAATATTAATCGTATAAATTTGATTTTTTTTTTTTTTTTTGTGACATTTTTGTTGTATTTTGATTTTTTAATTCTAGAAACAAACTCTAAACCACATAACTTAAAAAAGAAGTAGATATTGGACAAAAATTTGATATCATATACAAAAGACAAAATTAGTAAACTGAAGTTCCAATATCAAGCAAGTCGTTGTAGTATAGTGGTAAGTATTCCCGCCTGTCACGCGGGTGACCCGGGTTCGATCCCCGGCAACGGCGTAAGATTTTTTGTGAGAAGTTTTCGAAACCGAAACGACGTCGTTAGGAACTTGGTTTTCTTCCAATTTTTTAAATTTACGATAAATTCCAATTCTCTTCCACGGCCACAGCATTTTTCGAAACTATACCTCTATTTTAAATTCCAATTATGCCCTTATTTTTAATCTTGAATTTTGTCGGTTTTGTTTCCAGCTATACCCCCTGTATAAGTAAGTCTTGTACTTGTATAAGTTTCAAACAAAATATATCAAAGCTATATAAATTAAAACAATATTTATTTATTTATCTAACACTATAAGTATATAATCTACTCTTTAAGCTAAAATTAAACCATCATATTTGATTACATTTATGCATGATTTTGTTTAGCTCACTCTAGACTCTAAATATTTACGCTAATTTTAAATTAATATAGAAGATGACTATATTGATGAATATTATGTGTATAAGTACTTTTCATATCTTCTTCCTAACACTTCGGTCTCAATGAAGGGGAGAAAACTTAAGATTAGGGGTATAAACGGGTTGGGTTGGGAGACATTTTCAACCCAACCCATACTTTCGGGTTTGATGGATTGTCAACCCGAATAACCCGAATTAAGTTTCCAACCCAACCCGTAAAATATGAGTTGGGTTGGGTTGTCGGGTTGTTTTTTTTTTTTAATGTTTGTAAATGGAAATCATCAACCGTAAATAGAATGTGTTTTGCATCAAGTTAAGTAAAAAAAAAAAAAAAAACTCTTGTAACTCAAGATTGTTTAACTTTTATTAAATAAATAAATAATAATGAAATATAATATATATTTATTTATTAATATTTATATTTATTATATTAATTTGGGTTGGTCGGGTTATTCTTACACCCCTACTTAATATGAACCTCATGAATTAGTCTTTCTCTCTAATTTTGTCTCTAAAGAGGGGATAAAACTTCTTGTGTTATTTCGAATTGGTTCTCCTCTACCTTTGTTGGGAAGGTTTGTGTCTCTTGTTAATTTTGATTAATGAATTATTCTTTTTAAAATAGACGTGTAGTTTTTTAGGTCAAGTTATTGTTAGCTTTTAATTTTCGATGTTTTCATAAATATATTTTATAAATTTCATAGAATTTGAGTAGGAAATGACGATTCAACAGTTGACATTGAAAAATTGTGACATGGAGAAGTGTTTAAGAACATCGAAGTGTTAACAGAGAGTTGCAACACGAATTCTCGAAAAGACAATGTCTCAACATTACATACAACTTAACCTCAAAAACTACATAACAAGCATCTCAATAACGATACTAGCACTATATGATTTAAACAAGTATATTTTTATCTAGAGCCATTGTTTCTCCAAAAGTTGGTCTTTGATTTGGCAAAGAGACAAACGATCCTCCATACAAATGTTAAATCGTAATAGAATCATTGTTGTATACCTATTTTTAGTTTAACATGTGTGACAACCAATTAAATCTATATAAATCAAAACAAATGTACGTAATATTTTTTATTAGTAAAAAGAACAATATATACCTCTAGTTTCTCCATACTTCTCTTTTAAATGCACGTATTAATATTTTTTAATTAAAAAAAAGTTAAAATCATTTTACTAATCCTTTTGAAGGGTATTAAGTAAAAAATGTTATTAGTGTTTTATAATTTGAATAACTTCCTCTGTCAAAATAGTCGTTGTAGTATAGTGGTAAGTATTCCCGCCTGTCACGCGGGTGACCCGGGTTCGATCCCCGGCAACGGCGCCATGTTTTTTAAACCTTTCTTCTAATGTATATATGAAACGACGTCGTCATGAACCCCAATTCGTTCGTTTTTCAATTATTATGCTTTTAAACTCTGTCTCTCCCATTTCGCAGAACTGTTCGTTTCGGTAAAAACCCTTCTAAATTCTCGTCGCTCATCACACCAGCGTTCATGCCGCATCTTCACATTTCCATAGACAACTCTGTCGCCGTCGCCGCCACTCGCCACCGTTGCTCGCCGTCGTTGCTAGTCGTTTCTCTGTCCTTTTCCGCCATTTAGATCTACTCGTGTTCGCTATAGTCTCCCCTACCTCACGAAAATCTTCTTCTCTCTCTCTCTCAAAATACTCAGCGTTGCGGCCCGCTCTCTGCTATCGTAGCCATCTTAGTTTCACAATGCTTTCTCGTTTACTTCCTAAACCTTCCCATATCAGATTACTCGCCTTGATTTCCACTAAACCACCAGCTCAAACTCCTAGTTTTCATCTCCTTCCCCGATTCTTCTCCACTAATAACAATGGAAGTAATAACAATAATAACAGTGGAAGCAGAGACCAACCGACGAGCAATATCTGGAAAATTTCACAGGAAAACGATGAAAATTTTGATAAATTGTTCACTCAGGAAGCTGACAACCTTGACGGCATTGCGGAGGAAGACTCTGCTCCAAGAAACGACGATTCATGGGTGACATCGAAGAGCGGGGATCGGGATGCGGAAGGGGATATTTTTGCGAGTTTGGAGAAGGAAGTTCAAGGAAATAAAGATGGAGATGGTTATGATGGATGGCCTATGGAGAAAAAATTCGACGTGTGGAGCCTGGTAGAGGATGAAAAGAGTGATGTCTTCAACATTGAGGAGGGTGGAGGCAAAATTGGTGAATTTAGAGATGAGCTTAAGGAAGTGGATACTGAGAGCATTGAGGATGCAAGGAAGCTCGAAAAGGAGAATGCAATGAAGCTCGAAAGGGAGGAGCAGGAACTCACTGCCATCCTAAAAGGCAAGTTTTTCTTCTCCCCCTAGATTTGGAAGACTGTATTTCAAGTTCAACAAATTAATGCATTTGAATGGGTTACTAATTCTGAGTATGTATGTATCGTTTGGGGATTTAGGTTCGTTAAGTGTTGGTGTCTTCCAGATTATTTGATTATTTGATGACTATCCTGATTGACAATTCATAATAATGGTCTGACTCATTGCTTTTGTGTTTAGCTCGAGAACGGCAAAGATGTAGGTTTGATGCCATTGAACTCTTTATTTTTTTTCATGTGTAGTGGTTTAAAGGGTTGTCATTCGTTAATTTTATTGGTTCGTCACTCTTCTGTGATGTATATTAGCTGATATGCCCCTCGCGCTCTTTAATATTTTAAACACAAGGTTTTCAAATTTCTAAATTTGTAGATGTGTATTGGGAAGTATTTTCAATCAAAATAAGTAATGGTGCATCTTTGAGACAAAAGGCTCTAGTGTGGTGGGTCCAAAAAGTGGGCGACTCTCGTATCTCCTTCTTTCACAAATCTTCTCTTTTAATGAATTGCAAGCTTGAGGAGACATAAGGCTGCCGTTACCTCCCTTGAGGCTGAGAATGGTCAGGTGGTTGCTGGGGTTGAAGTAGTTGGGGAGGACATCTTATGTTTTCTTAAGTTATGCTTAGGAGTGCTTTTGGTGTGGTTAAGAGCATGTTTCTCCCAAATTTGTTTTGTTTGTGAAAAGCGCACATTTTTGGTGCAAATGCTTGACCAAGAAATACTTTCAATAGTTGAAAACCAAACGGAAAAGTGATTTGTCATCAATAACTATTTTTAGAAGGTTTAGATTGACAATGCATTTTATTAGGTACTGATGCCTCTTTCTCTCTGGAGGAATTAGGAAGACGATCCTTAGTCTTGAGAGTGGTGATGCAGTAGACCTTCATGGTTTCACTATGACATTCTTTGAAGAGAATTGAGAGCTCATAAAGGAAGATATGGATGAAGTTTTAGGTGAGTTTCACAAGTGTGGAATCATTACGTCATCCTTGAACAAAAGCTTAATTTGCATTATCCCTAAAAAGGTGATTGCATATAGAGCTAATGATATTAGACTTGTTAGTCTTATCATCGGCTTTTATAAGGTAATTGCTGAGATATTTCTTGATAGATTTAGATGTCCTCCTTAACAATGTTTCTGCGAGTTTTATCATAGGTTGACTGATTTTCAATAAAATCCTTATTGTCAATGAGGTAGTTGATGAGTACGAGGCTTGTATGTAGGAAGGGGTTGTCTTCAAGATAGATTTTGAGAAACCTTGTGTTAGTAACTTGTATTATTGTCTATGCATCTATTTCTCTTAGATTATGAGTAAATTTGGGGCTCAACCTTCTAACTGGATTTCACTTCTTGGGCTAAATGTACTTGTAGACCCTTAAAGATATCTCCTTTAGTCTTAATTCATTTTTAAACTAATAGTTTGGACATTCTTTTCTGGAAGATGGTTGGTTCAGAAATTCCTGTTTTTTGCTATTTTCCCAGGTCACTTTTCCCTATCTTTAAAATCTACTCCTATAGTTCATGTCTTTCCTTCTTTGGAGATTTGGTTTTCTTTAACTTTGGTTTTGTATCCCCACTTCCATTTCTTCTTTTCATTTCCTTATTACTAGGGTTATGTTCCATCCTGGCTGTAGGAAGACTCTTTTGGAGCCCAACTTCAACCCTTCAGGTGGGTTTTTCTACTAGTTATTTATTTTTCCTCTCGTGTGGTTTTCCCATCCAAACCCTTTCTGTTTTTCTGATGGAGGTGAGGGCCCCAAAGGTGTTAGATTTTTTGCCTGAAAGCTCATGGAGTAGAGGACCCGAAGTTGTATATCCTTTCGTTTGTCTGTGAAATTATGGTTTCTTTAATTAAAAAAGAAAAGTAATTGAAAAAAAATCTGTGGAAGCATTCTTGGGTCAACTATCACCCTTTAACTCTCTGCTTTCCAAGAACTAAGAAAGCAATGCAAAAAAACATGCAAAGTCCTAGGAAGTATATGGTAGAAGAGGTTTAAAAGAGAAAGAACTAACTATTCTGGTATTTTGGAACTATTATGAAGATCTCGTTCTAGAAGTAAAATGGAAAGGTGCTCGAATTTGGAGTTACGGTTCTTTTTCAGTTAAGTCATTTAATGAGAATGTTGGAGTGACTTTCTTAGGAAATTCCTTTGTTTCAGCTTTATGCTGGTTAAATATTCCAACAAATTTAAATGTTGACTCTTGGTTTTTCTCGAGGTTCTGCTCCAAGCAACAGAATTCCAAGAAAATCTCCAAGAAATCCTAGTCTTTTTCCTCCTTGTTTTAATGCTGGAGATTGGAGAAGATCACCTACCCTTTTGTTATTGTTATTGCAAGAAATTACGGGACAGAAATTTCAGGGTTGAGTGTTATGGGTCAATATTGTTAAGTTTTTTATTTGAGAAGCACGTCCTGAAAGAATTAGGCTGGTTTTCACGTAGGAAAGCATTAATTTAGTGAAAGTTTATATGGCTTTCTAGAGTACTCTATCCATAGCGCTTCGTAGCTATTCATTGATTATTTATTCTTGGGATGCTTTCTTTTCTGTACTTTTTCAGTTTATAGCTTGCTTGGCTTTGGTTTTAGAGTTTTTTTTTATATATATATATATATATGTACAATTTTTTTATATGTTCTTTACCATTTCTAGTTTGTAACTTTTCATATATCCATCCAAATTTGGGTTGCCTATCCAAGAATAGGGAAAAGAAAAACAAAAAACAAAAATAAAAACAAAATGGTTATAGTTATGTTACTTGGCTGGCAGCCTGACACATCTGTGTGGATGAGTTTGCTCTCTGCTTCCATATTCTTACTGATTATTAAATATCAACTATCTCTATTTGCTAAGGATGAGTATTTTTAATATGGCGAAAATAGTGTTCTATTGACTTTTATCCCATTTGAGGTTATTGTGGAAATTGGGAGAATACTATTTTGGGAAAATAAGGGGTGTGAATGAGCGAAACAGTAACTTTAGCTCTAAGATTGTTGTTTATTTATGCTATTTCCATTTAAAAAGAGGTTTTTCATTGTCCATTGTTGCAATGGGATACTACCAATGTTTGACTTTGGGATTAGGAGTTGACTCTTCGATAAAGAGATGAGAAGCTTGATCAACCTTGTTGTTTTAACTAGAAACAAACTTTTCATTGATAAATAAAAAGGAAGAAAAATGTTCAAGGATACAAACTCCTAAAGGGAGAAAAAGAAGGAAAAGTAAAGAAACAAAATACTGGCTACAAGAGATAAGAACAGTGATAAAACATGAGCAATGAGAACTATAAACAAATTTGCTACACCCTTCTGGTTGCGAAAACTGCTCTAAGCTTAGAAATTTTTGAATGAAAGATAACATGAATTTGTATGAATCACCAAATCAAGGTGCACCAGTGCATCAAGAAAAGCTAAATGCATCGGTATATCACGTTCAGCAACTGAAACCATGAGCTTAAGAAAGGTGGTTCACATTATTCTTCACTGTCGGTTTGAGGCTAAAATGTGGTTTCTTTATGCAATATTTTAGAAGGGCTTGATGGAAAGGTTTTTGGTGGTAGGGGCGAAGATCTCCGGTCCTTTGGAGATATGCAATTTGCTCCCTTCTTTGGTGTCTTTAGAAGGAAAGAAATAGTAATGTTTTTAAAGATAAATGCTCCTTCTTTCATTCCTTTTGGCATTTGTGCAACACATTTCTTCTTGGTGTACACAAATCACTACAATTTTTTTTTGTAGTTGTATCCTTTTGATGATTATTAACGACAGAGATACTCTCTTTAACTAAGTGGAGGGGTTATCTCAACCCCTTTCCGTTAAATTGTTCTTTGTTTTGTTTTGTTTTTTAGTTGAATATATTTCTGTTTCTTATCAAAATAATAATAATAATGATAAAAGAACAATTATTTCTGCATCAGTCGGGTGAATTTGTCTCTTTTTAGAAAAAAAAACAAAAACTGAACTTTGTTGATGGTTTGGAATATGGATCCTGGGTGCGCTTCTGTAACATTTCACTTTTTTTAATCAATTATTTTATTCTTTGAATATGGCAACTGCAGGTCCTGATCGAGCATTCGGAGATCTTATTGCTGCATCAGGAATCACGGATGATATGATAGACAGTTTGATGGCTCTGAAAGATTTGGAAGGGATTGAGGGGTTGCCCCCTCTAAGTGAAATAGAGGATATGCGTTATGAGAAAAACACAAGAAAATCCTCAAGAGCTGAAATTGAACGCCAGAAACAAGAAGAGGTTGCAAAAGCAAGAGTGAGACAGGTAGATGACAAAGGAAGAGCATATGGCACAGGTAGAAGGAAATGCAGCATTGCTCGTGTATGGATTCAACCAGGAAATGGCAAGTTTATAGTGAATGATAAAGAATTTGATGTCTATTTTCCAATGCTTGATAGTCGGGCTGTTCTTCTTCAACCTTTCGCTGAGACCAAAACATTAGGCCTTTGGGATGTCTCATGTACTGTTAAAGGAGGTGGTACAACGGGTAAGCTTAAGCTCACATTTAACACTTCTCATTACGTCTTTAGATTTAGATATGTCTTTTTAAATTTTGTTTTCATGGTTTTTGTGTTCCGCTTGCTGTAGCCCATTTTCTTTTCACTATCCGGCATTGAGTGGGTTAACACTTCTTATCACCTTGTCTTATTTTGTGTAGTGTCATCACACGTGATTAAACCCGGCTATTAAAACATAGAATATGCATAAGTTAGTGATCATGTTATGATTGAGACAAAAATAAATGTTTATGTCTTCAGTCTGTGCTTAAGTTCGTTGCCTTGAAATGAGTGCTGAGTGCATAAACTTATTTGATCTTTTCTCCTACCATAAAGGTTCAAATAAATTTGAGCTTCATCATAGAGTTCCTGGACTTATGATGCCCCACCCCTCATTTCCAAACCCGAGTACCTCTGTTCACGGGAGAAATTTTCTTTTTTACTCCCATTCAATAAGTTCCTCATTGTTCACCCCGTTTGGGGACTTGGGATAATAAAGTTCCCCGTTGTTCGCATCACAGCTCTCTTACATTATATGACTTGGACATAAAAGTAGGTTGTTTATAACAATCTAAGTGCTGCCTCCTTTAACCTATTTTCATTAATACACACCTTTACTATTGGCGTTTGATCATCTGATCATCTTATCATATGTTCATTAAAACTGACAGATGTAGTATACTTCTTTTATCGTCATTATCATATAAGATCTATTGCTGCCAGCACCGCAGTCTAATGGTTGGATGGAAGCATTTATGCTTTTGACTATATTAGGAAGGATGAAATAGAGTTTCGACTTTGCTGTTTATATGTTTATGCTTCTTCTGGAGTTTTGTCCCGTCTCTAAGTCATAGAAAGTCAACTATTTTTGCATCCATCTGCTTCAAATACAAATTTCCTTCTCTCTACCCTCTTCGTATGTGTTTTCAAGTGACTGAATGTTCTAAATCTTCAGGTCAAGTTGGAGCTATTCAGCTGGGGATCAGCAGAGCCTTGCAGAATTGGGAACCCGATTTCCGTCCTCCATTGCGAGCATGTAAGATGAAACAATTACACTTTTTCTTGGTTATCTATGATGAAAATGATGCATCAGCATTTTATTTGTATTTTTACTGACCAAATTTTCTGGATTGGTAGGTGGTTTCTTGACCCGAGACTCACGTGTCGTAGAAAGAAAGAAGCCAGGTAAGGCGAAAGCAAGAAAGAGCTTCCAATGGGTGAAGCGTTAGGATATACATGTGTACTTGTATGGAACTTCTACTTTATTCTTCTTCAATAAATTGATTAAAGGTTTACAAACAGATTGGTTCTTGCATCGTTTTTGTAATGTATACACAATTTGTTTGTTCCAAAAACCCTCTTTGTTTTTAGCAGATTAGCACTAAGCTATTGAATTCACTCTTTCCCTCTTCTTTCTCCATGGGGATTTATTCTATTGCTCGATGGTTATTACTTTTGATATTATTTTTCTCATACTGGAATGTAACGAACATTTTATTATGTTACAACTCTCTTCCTCCAAGGACACATTCTAATTCTATAATTGTTTTCATTTTCTCATTGGAATTTAATGGGCCGGTTTCTTAAGTCACAACCTTAGTTTACAATTTGAGAGGACGTCGAGAACGGATAAGATGGCTGTATGTATTGTGTTGGGTATGAGATCAAGAAGTGGATTGATATTTTCGGTCCTGCTCTCGCTTCCACTCTCTTTTCGGCTTCATATCATGAAGACTTCTAACCTTTAGAAGTACACTAAGGAGGCACAACAACATCACAATAGATCTTGGAGTTTTTTAGTTAATATTAACATTTTCTCTTGATTTTCTAAAATTTGTATTGAAAATGGACCATTTTTTATCTAGATGTTGCTTATTTTTTTTAGATCTATCCCGATTGATAAATTCATTAATAGCTTTATTCATGATTTTCTTTTTTCAAAAAAAGAAAAAAGAAAAATCTGTCGGCAAGGATTTTTTCATAACGATATTTTCATATCTATGCATACTATACATTTTAAAAAAAATTATGCATACTGACTTTAATAATAAATAAATTAAATTAATGAGAGGGAAGAAAATAAAATGAAAATATTGTCAGAAGTGGGATTTGAACCCACGCCCTCTCTCGAAGACCAGAACTTGAGTCTGGCGCCTTAGACCACTCGGCCATCCTGACTTGATGTCTGATTAGGTTCATAACTAATTATATACACCGACTAATTATTTCTCTATGTATACCTTGCTAATTAATAGCAGGCAGTTAATTCTATTCTTGCACCCAGTTCAAGGAATCAATTTAACTCTTTAACTTACAATTTTGTCTAACACCTAGAATTTGAATAAGTTACTATTAAAATTTGTTCAAAAATTAAGTTTAAAACATCATCCATGGATTCTTATCCTTCTTGGATAATTTTGAAAATCACCACTTGATATTTTTGACTATGGTAGATAGATTGGCCAGTTGAAACTATGAACAAATAGAAAGAAAACAACTAACAAGGTGTCTATGTAAGCGAAGGGAAGAGCTTGGTTGCTGACTATAAGGATTTTTTTAATTATTTATAATTAAGTTATTTTAGACTGGCATGAAGAACTAAGGAGGAATAGAAATAATTTTGGAACCAAAAGAAAAAAAATAATCAAAGCTAAGTTAGAGCAGTTGGTCAAGATGTTTTACTGACTAGTGTACTTCATATGTAATCAGCTGCTGCAACGTCACTTTTCACCCCTTGTCCTCCCCATCTTTTCATCCGTTCTATCGACAGATTCACCTGCCAAATGTGGTTTCCTTAATTAATTTTAGCATGTTTGAAAGTGAACTTCAGAATCACTTTTGTTATGTAACAATTCAAATCAATTTTGATTGTATGGTATCACATTTGAGTACAATACAATTGTGAATATGAGAGATTGGACCTTTGATATGTGAAACAGAGTTGAACTGCTATAATGTGATGAGAGGGAGAGATTTAGGATGACTAGAGATTAAACTTACCTCATGGGTCCAATTTGTTTTATAGAGTGTGATTAGAAGCAAAATGGTTTGGAGAGAAAGTCCACAGATCATGCCTCCCCACAGTCCCTGTGATTATAAAGAATATATGTTACATTTGGTATGGCTGATCATGCATAATATATAAGATGTATTCTACATCTATGGTTGTTGAAAACTCCCCAAAAGACTCCCATATTCGTCATTTCAATTTAAGTTTTGATCGTTTTGTATTCATTTTGGTGAAAAGGGAAAGGAAATTTAATGACCTGAACTCCAAAATGTTTTGTATAACCAAGAAGATAACCAAGGGGAAGACCAAAAACATAATAAGAGCCAAGATTGATACATGCTACCAACGTTTGCCAACCAGCTCCAATAGCAACACCTGAAAAAACTCGAAAAAAGTTAAAAAAGAAAGTGAGAATCTTATTAACTTATTGATGACTTGTAAACACATGGTGGATTTGGTACCTGAAATTACTGGCTGGACACTATTGAGAACCATAGTGATTCCAAGAAGGTATGCTAGTTTAGAGACGGCAGCTTGCATTTCTTCGCTGCTGGTGTAAATGACAGCAAAATGATCCTTCGTGATTAAGATAATCACCATGGAAAGTAATCCGAGAAGGAGAGACTGAAATACTGTTACATAAACAGAATATTTGGTTGCCATTGGATGTCCTTGTCCAAGTTCATTGGAAACCCGCACGCTGGGAAGATGACACAATTGCAAATTCAATACATTAGTAATAGTTATTATCTACACAGATCGATCAATACATTTTGACACTACAAATAGTGGTATGTTATCAAATTGTTCTGTTTTTTCTTTACACCATAGTTTATTTAGAGAAAGAGATAAACTTTCAATTGAACTATATACTATTGAGTATATTTATGATTTAAGATCTCTGATATTAGAATTGTCAGATGCAAAAACAGGCCATCAGAGGGACAAGAAATTTAATGGATGAAAATCACATACCTAATGGCAGCATTTATACCTATGAATAACATTGCCTCGAATCCGTTGATGTTCATGCTGTAAAAAGTAGAAGTAACTGGATTAGTCAAAACTCGACATCCTTCATTAGATGTACCTACTTCAAAATTCAAGTTCGTAAGAAAGGTATCCATTATTTCTGTATGCTTTACAACTCACGAGGTTTTATTTCCTTGCCCTAACCGTATCTCACCCTGTAATCTCATTATTATGCCATGAACTTGCTATCCATTCTCAGCAATGCCTATAATCATATTATTCAGCATAAAACTTAATTTTTGTTGTCGAACTACAGAAGGGTGCAATTGATATTAGTAAAACATAATGTCATTCAATTAGCCAAACATAGAAAGTATGGCACTAAGTTCTGTTCTTACCAAATTGAAAGGGAACCAACAGCATACACCGCATTATCAAGATGGCCAGTAAGAATAATTATACTCATCATATACCAGAGTTCAAGACAAATCATTACTGCAGATGAAAAGGAAAGGCCAACAAAGGCCCATATATCATTGAAAGCCGCGCGAGACAAACCAGTCCATCCATCTTTACACCAGCCAACAACATAGATAACTTGTGCTATAGCAGTAACCCAACTGGAAATGTTGCTTGCAATAGCTGCACCAGTTAGGTTCGAGTTGAATACGAAAATAAAGAGCCAGAGCATTGCAGCATGTAATAATAAGGCCATTAACCCAATATAGGCAAGGACATTGACCTTGCTCTGGGCTTGAAGAAACTTTTGGGTGGGAAAAACAATCGCCATTGAGAAGAGTTCAGGAATTAGCAACCTTGTGAACCATCCTGCAACTTCAGCTATTTCATCTGCTTGTCCTAGAAGCTTCAGGACTGGTTCAGCATACCAGTAAATCGGTAGAATGAAGAAGCTGGAGACTGTGAGAATAATCCATGAACGTTGCATATAAACGCCAAGCAAGTAAACTTGTCCAGCGCCATAAGCTTGGCCACACAGCGTCTCCAGTGCACTTCCCATACCAAGCTACATTTTATAGAAAATCAACTTCAATGATAGTCAAGAATAGAAAAATCAGAAGAAGAGGTATACAGTTTAAAGATATTCGTCTTCTGCTTAAAGCAAAATTAGACAATTATCTCAGGAATAACTTCTCCGAGAAATCATTCAATCAGGTCACCACTGTGGCTGCTGCTTAAGGAGCCACATTTCAATTAATTTGAAATACTCGTATAAAATTCTCTCATACATCAAATCACCAGCCGCATCACTGTTCTAAGCCCCTTCCATTTTCATCTTAGCTAGATAAAAAAAAGCAGCATAGTAGAACACAGAAATTCTTACAGGATAGATACAAATGAACTAAGCGCATATCTAAAGACACAATTCGCATTATCAGCAAAAACTTTGCCAGATCCAGAACCTGGAGAACAATTTCTTTGTAATAAACATTTAGCTAAACGAGAAAGAAAGTCACTCTCCCGTCGTGATCTTACATGATAAAGAATCAATCTGGAAAGAGAAGACGGACATAATCAAAACAGCAACGATATAATACAATCAATCCTTCCTCATAAAGTAGTCCATAAACAAGCACTAAGAAATCATTGATTCTTATTATACATACAGAAAACTAAAAAAAAAAAAAAATCGAAAGAGAGAAGGAAACGGACCATGAAACCAAAGGCGAAGGTTCCAATGACGGAAACAGAGATAGAAACGGCGGAAAGCTCCACGTCGCCTATATGGCCAACGAAAATGCTAGTGAGTGAATTGATTCCGTATTGACAAATTATACCAAAAACAATCGGCGCC
The DNA here is from genome assembly GCF_025177605.1 of Cucumis melo. Lineage (NCBI taxonomy): Eukaryota > Viridiplantae > Streptophyta > Magnoliopsida > Cucurbitales > Cucurbitaceae > Cucumis > Cucumis melo. The sequence continues at coordinate 24,645,892 of NC_066865.1, forward strand.
GCAATCTTCCAGAGCTTCGTCGACTCAGCAAAGAAGACACGATTGAGGTCGCTGAAAGTTTTGAGTGGCGGATAGTCGGCTTCGGCGACGCCATTGAGCAAAGGAGCTTCCATATATTAATATTTCCTGTGTATTTGGGTGGATGTGTAGCAGTAGAAATGGAGGTTAGGAAGGATATTTTTGAGGTAGAAGCTACCATGGGAGTCTGAATCTGAAGGTCATGAAACTCGAACATGGCGCCTTTCCGAAAGCTACTCGTTGCTACTTATATTGGCCGTTAGGATCATGCAACTTCTTCTTCTTCCCTTTGTATTAGCTCCACCTCACCACCCCAAATATTACAATATCATTTGTCTTTTAATTGTCCTCTGTTGTATTTTCACTAAATGTTAAATTAAAATATCTTTCTACGTTTCTTCTCAATTTATTTAATTATTATTAAATATTTGCATAATTTACGATAATTTCAAGAATAATAATTAAGTATATAACAATATTTTAAAAAATTATAAATTATAGAAATATATATATATATATATATATATATATATATATATATATATAAGTGATTGATTTTTATTGTTGATAGACAAACATTATAAATCAATGTTTGTAATATGGCCTATCATCAATAGATTTTAACAGATTTTACTATATTTACAATTTTTTTTAAATGGTGTTATATACCCAATTATTTTGAATCTAATTGTTATATTTACGATAATTCCTCATTTTTATGACATGAAATCCAATATGGGAATATAATTTCCAAAGTTGATAATAAAAATTATAATATTTGATGATTTTTTCTAAAGAAATAAATAAACAATTATTTTATCGAATAATTTAGACTAAACAGAAATAGTTGTAATTTAAATCATATATATTTTCATACAATTATCTCACATCAAAGGATTGTTTTTCAAATATAGTAAAATAAGTTCATTTATTTACCATTACACTAAAATATCGCTACCACTAGTGATATACTATTATCATTTATCACCGATAAACATTAGTGTAGATGTTTATTTAGTGTGTCCATTAGTTTAGTATTAATTTAATAACACTATTTTAGTCAATTTTTTTAAAAGCCCACCAACAAAGAATAATTATTATTCAAACTACGGACTTTTATTAACCACGAACTTCTTGATTATTAATACAATCATATGTTGGTCGAACAAAGTTTGTTTCGCTGAAAATTTATTAGCCAATAATAATTTGGAAAACACATAGGTAATGAGATAATGGAAATTACAAACTTGTTATTAACGAGGGAAGGTATCGGAGTCGAAGACAATGATAGGACTCCTAACCTTGTGAACACCATCATCCCAAACCAAGGAAGCCGATGCAATGCTTCCATTGATTTTTCCTTCGATTGTGACCTCAAATTTTAGCTCTTCTTCCAAGGCTTTGAATGAAAGAGTGGAAGGATTGACAGTAATATTAAGCTCTGAAGGAGCAAAAATGGTGGCTTTATAGGTAGAATTTGTTGACCCAACATTAGTGACTCTTCTTTTGTAAACTTGACTAAATGGGGTTGAGATATATGTGAAAAGGGCAAACGAAGGATAGTTTAGGTCATAAACTAGGCCAGAATTGGTTGGAGAACATGTAGAATTATCTTTTGTGATTATTCGGAGCAAAGTGGTGTTGTAACCTTCACCACAAAGAAATCTTATGTAGTCGATTTCAGAAGCATTGTAGATTAATCCAGGATTTACTGCGCCTAGTGGATTTATATGGCCAGAACCATATGCAAATTCTGCCTCTGGGTAAAGGTCGCCTCTCATTGGAAATGCTGCATTACATACATTTAAATTGTGTTAATTAACTCTATTTTTTTTTTGACAATAATATGAAAAAGAGAATCCAATTAGAAGTTGAAACACTTTGATTCTATGAAACATTTTGGCCTTTGTTACTGTCATTTTAGAACAATAAAGTTAGACTAGGACCAAGACGTACAAGATTAACAATGATGGAGCTAAAGGTGAGGAACGTAACTAGGCCCGACTTCTCCTTGGCTTTGGAGTTCGAGGTCAAGGTCAACCCCGGACTCTTCGAGGCCAAGGAATCCAACTTTCACATGGTCGTACTCATTAGATTTTAAAGGTAAAAAGACAATACCCAGATCAATTTCCTCTGTATACAAATGCATATGCATCAGTATAACTTCATATGCAATAATCGAGATCCTACGGTTAGAGTCTCTACTTTTCACATTCTCTCACTCTCTGATTTTAACCCTTACAATGTGTGTGCAAACACCCATCTAGCATGCATATTTATTTTTTACAAACCATGCTTTTTTCACCTTCAAACGAATTCATTTTAGTGTATCACGTAAAGGTTAAATATGTTTTCTTTGTTTGAATTTTCACATCAGTAATTTTTCTTGGTTCATTTTAGTTTAAATCTACCTTCATCTGTGTAAGTTTTTTGGATCATAATCGATGATTTAACAAAAAGGAGAAAGTATTAATTTATTACCTGTCGTGATAAGTGCTGATTTAAGGGCAGCAGGAGACCAAGAAGGGTGAAATGATTTAACATAGGCAGCAACTGCTGTAGCATGTGGACAAGCCATTGAAGTTCCTGAGATTATATTAAAAAGAAGTTTTCTATTGTCGCCTTTAGCATCTGAAGGTGAACGTATAGGACTCCATGCTGCAAGAATTTCAACTCCTGGACCAATCACATCTGGCTGCACTTCCAAAATAAAATGTATCATATCACTAAAATAATCACTTACAAAATATTATATTTGTTATATACGAGATTTTTTGTTTAGAGCAGTCAGCATCGTTTAGACATGGCTATTCGAAGTACTCTAGATATGAATCTTCTTCAAATCGGACTTTGAGGACAAAGCATTGCTTTCATAAAGAAAGGTATTGTGTTATAATTTTGAGAGGCAAATTACTCAATCACAAAATTTTAGACACATTAGATCGAGTGAGTAAAAATATCTTTATGTGTACAAAGTTCTGTATTATTTTTTGATATTGTGTGATATAATTCATATAATAAAAAAAAATTCCTTAGGTTTTCATTTAGAATGAGATGGATATGTAAAGAACTCGATCTTAAGAATGCGTAAATTACTCCTTCATAACTAACTGATTTTGAAATGGAACATATATTATCTAAATAGTATTTTAGTATTATAAAAAAAAATTAGAAGTTAATTTACCTTGAGAATGTCGGGGGTTGTAGGATTCGGACCTCTCGAAGAGAAAGATGCAACCAAAGGAGCTGCTTCAAGCTTCAGTTCAGTGCTTTTTAATATAGTTGCCGTTGGAATCCTGAATCAAATCATTGAAAATAGTAAAAAATGGGTTAAACTATCCTTAGAATCTAAAAATCGATAGAAGCTATCATGGATAGAGGTTGGTAAGAAGTCTATGATCTTACCTAGTTAAATTGAGATAAGAGGAAATGAGAGGTCTTTGTTGTGTGCCAAGGTGAGAGGCAGGTAATGGAAAAGCAGCTGTTAGATCTTTTGGACTTCCGTCTTGCATTATAATTCCAAGTGCACTTTCTAAAGAACCCACATCTGATGGTAACACTATACTATCACAAACTGCAATTTTACCCTTCACCAATTCCCTGTCCACTGAGTTTCCTAAGCAAAATCTTTTTTCACCAAAAGAAAAAACACAGAATAATAATATTATTAAATCTTAAAAATTATTATAAACTAAAAGATTGTTGTACAAAATATAGCCATTTAAATATTGATCAGTGTTACCTTGAGATGGATCCATTAAAGCCACCAGTAACATTTGGTATATTTCCAGCATGCACCAATGGATATTGTGTTCCATTTAAATCAAATGTATTGATTGTTACCCCCTGTCATAATATGAAAATGAGCAAGATGAGAACGAGATAATACATGCATGTGGAAAAAATCTTGCTCTCGTTCTCATCTTTTTCTCACTCACAAATCACTACCGATCTCTCTCTTGCTCTTCTTTTTTTTTTTTTCTCACTGACAAATCACTAGCTCTCTTCATTTCCTCACTCACAAAATCACTCCTCTCTCTCGCTCTTGCTTATATCGATTGTTAGTCGCATCAGAGGCTGCTCGTGTGGACATGCACTTGCGGTGCTGGAGAAGGAGAAGATGTGTAGAGGAGAAGAAAAAGATAATGTGTGGAGGAAGAATAAAAGAGAGGGAGAAAGACAAGGCAACGCTAGAGAAGAAGAGGAAAAGAAAAAAAAATCAAAAAGGAAAGAGCAACACAGTAACTTCATATGGTCATGACATTAGCAAAGGATCATTTGACATTTTTTTTTTTCAAAAACTGGATCATTTGCTGTTTTTTTAAATCGTGCTGCACGTTCGTGTATTTTTCAAATTGAATTAGTTTTAACATTTGACTTACATTGAATTTTCTTCCATCTCCAAGTTGAACAGCAGTTAGAAATCTCCTATCGGTAGTACTGGCTGCCACCGATAAAGCCCAAGGTGAAAAATTTGTAAGAGTGAAAGGTCTTGGACCTTCATTGCCGGCGGACGATGATGTAAGGATCCCATTTCTCATTGCATGGAAAGTTCCAATAGCGATGGGGTCATTAAAGTAATTAGGTATCGGTCTTTTTGGTCCAACAGACAGAGAGATAATGTCAACTCCATCGGCAATAGCATCATCAAATGCTGCAAGAACGTCAGCACCAGAGCAAGTGTCTGACCAACATACTTTGTAAGCTGCGATACGTGCCGACGGGACTCCCCCTCTTGCCGTGCCGGTGCCGAGACCAAGCATACTTGCTTGTCTAACCAACCCGCCTGCTACTGTCGATGCTGCATGCGTCCCATGGCCATTTGAATCCCTTGGACCTTTGATATCGTCTATTGGATACCGACCATCGCTACGATATGACTGAGCTCCGATGATTTTACTACATATACAACATGTCCAAGATTATGTTAGTCTCCATTATGGCGTGTTTTCAGGAATAGTGATGGTTAACAAATTGTTTTCTAAACAAGTGATTTACATCTACTCATAATTTTAATATGTAATCATATATGTTTAGGTAATCAAACAAGGAGGAGAACTTAAAAATGAAGTGAAGGAGAAAACTTGATGGTAAATTAAGTGAATTTAAACAACGTACTTGTTACAAGAGAAATTAAGTGAGACTTCACAAGAACCCTTCCACTTTGGCGGCGGGGGGCCATATCCATGGTCAAGGAAACTAGGAGATTCCGGCCAAATTCCGGTGTCAAATACTCCCACAATAATATCACTTTCCACCGATGGTACTCGCTCAACTTGTTCACTAAATCCCATGAAATCCCATGATCTTGTTGTGTGAAGTTGTAGTTCTTCATTTGGAAATACCGAAATTACACCCTCCATTTCTAAAATTAAGAAACAAAAGGAGATACATTATGGACCATTAACATATGCAGAACATATCAACTGCATTAAATGTTTCATATATTTCATGAGTGGGAGACATTTTTGCAAAAATAGTAAGTCCAGGTTATGGACGGACCTTATACTTTTTAAAAACGTATTTTTGTCAAATTTTTTCGAAGCCGAAATATTAAATAATATAAATTATATGTAAGTACCTGAGACTTTCTTGGCTTCAGTTTCAGTAAGCTTTGCAACGAAGCCATTGAAACTTCTCTTGTAGCTATGGAGCAAACAGTGTGGAGCGAAGGTACTGAAAAACGAAGGTTTTTTTTTTTTTTTTTTTTTTCTCTTCATAGTTTAGTACATTTGACTATATTCGATCATACAAATAATGAAATAATTATTCAATATTGAAACATTTGTCAAAAACATGTTTTTGAGATTTTAAAGAGTCTAATAGATTCCTCGACTTTAAAAAATATATTGTCCAATAAATTTTCTTTTATCTTATCCTAGCAAGTCAACGTTAGTATAATAATAATTGAGTTTTAGACTTCAATTTCAATTTCAAATTCCACGTAGCTACTATATCATAAAACGACATTGAATATGACAAAAACTTATAGCTAATTAAAGAAGTTATGAAGACGACCATCTAACTTACATATACTTTTCAAAGAAGGTCTATATAGATATTAAAAAACAGGAACAAAAAATTCAAAGACTAGAGAGATGGATCAATAATTTTAGTCTAAACCCTATTGAATTAAAGTTCATATATCTATATATAGATTACATGACCATCACCTGCCAATGGCTTCTTGTAGCAGTCTCATATGATGATGAGATGATAATGGAGTTGAAGAAACTTGGTCTTTTGGATGACTTCCCATGTATACAATATATGTCTACAAATTTTTTTATATAGTAACAATAATCATATAAATATATATATATATATATATATATATAACAGATCCAAAATAAAAACAAAGATTAGAGTTTATATATATACCTTTCGATATTGGTCATCTTCTTCAGAAAGTGAGCTGAAAAACAGGAGAGAAAAGCAAAAGCAAAGGAAAAGAAGCCTTGAAAGAGATGACATATTGAATAATAGTTTAGTTTTGAGAAATATAATAATGTTTTTGTGGTGTGTTTATAAATTATATTGAAATGATATGAATTTGTATTATTTATATGCCAAAGTGTGATTGGAACTTTTGTGGAAAAATCAAAAGCTCACTTTGAAATGTCAACAATGAAAGTATTGTGGGGTTTTTATTTTAATTTCTTTGAAAGTAACGGTCACGACCTGTGTATAAAGCAACTACTTGGTCTTCGTATATAACGCGGTAGTAAATTAATCAAATACCACATTTGGAATAAATTGTGAGGATGTTTTTGAAAGCCACAATAAATATCAATTTATTACTCTAAAATTAAAGTTTAAATTATTTAGTTTATCAGTTTAATTGTTACACTTAAATTGATTCACTTTTCGAAGTTTACATCGATATAATTATTAGTTTCAAGGTTAATTTATATTAATCCTAAAATAAAATGGTATTGTTTGTATTCGTATGTTGATTGCTTTATCTATCATAGCTTGGAAGTGTGGTTCACATATATATACACATATGTATCATGTCTTAACGAGTCAAATCAATAGATATTATATATGTAAGTCGGTGTGCATGTAGGAATATTTTTACATATCGAGTTACTTCATTTTCAATTCTTATGCTAAAACCAGTATCAATTGGTAATTAATTTATCTTTTACTTTTCAAAATTAAGCTTTTAAACTTTACTTTTCTCATCGTTTATGAAAACGTATTTTCATTTTTATATTTTGACTAAATAATTCACATGTTTCTCAAAAGCAAGTAAAAATTATGATAAGAAAATTGAAGGAAAACAAAGCACAAATTTTTAAAACAAAAATATTGTAAATAAAATGGCTATTTAAAGCAAATGTCTATTTGTCAATTTCAATATAGTTAAATAGACAATAAATCTTAGTTTTTAAAACATGCCTTGATTTTAAGCAATAGTAATAAATAGAAGATTAGAAAGGAAAGAGGCGTCCGTAGACTTAATTTTCAAAAACTAAAAACAAGAAACCAAACGGTGAAAAATAATTGATCTCGACCAAAGTAAACCATCATTTACATTATGAAAGTGTCATTCTAGTGTGGTTGGTAGTTGAGTTATGAGTGCATATATATAAATATATATAGACAATAAATACTTCTAATTTTGATTGAAAACTTTCTTTACAATAAGATTAAATTGTTACAAATTTACGAGGTAGATTACTGTAAGAACTAAATTGTAAATATTATTCAATATCAGTGACTTTATTGTAAGAGAAAAGTTAAATGTGACTTGGTCATAAGGTTCATTGAATTAATTGGGGCAATAGAAAAAGATGACACTAACCAACACAATAAATTCCAAGTTGAAGGATCCATGAAACTGTCTGTTTTGGCTCCTTCTTTAGAATCATTTTCATACTTCAAGTTTCCAAAATTTTCATTTTAGATTTGAATTTGCAAAGATTATTCTATGTTAACGTGAGATCCTTTGTTTGTCACTTTCTAATTAACGTACGACTCCTTCTATCCATTATTCGTTACATATCAACATAGTTGTAGATGATTAAACTGGAAAGACAGAAAATTTTAAAATATACATTGAATGATAAATTAGAGAGTTTCTCTTCTTTGAAATCAATATCCTTGTGAAAGCTAAAATCAAAATTGAAGTGTTTGTATTCATACAATCATCCATGTTAAGTGCCTATATCCAGCCCATTTGGCAGCAGCATGAATTCCAATAGCTAAAGCTACACCCAAAAGAGGCAAGGGAACATCCCACCGATACACACCCTTTTCATCTTCATCCTCCTTCTTTCCTTGTGAAAGCTTCTTCCAATGGTGAGTAATGGCCAAAGCCAGAAATGAACCCATAGCCAAGATTCTTACCCATGGTTCTCCAATGGCAGCAAACACAACAGCAGCAGGTAACGCAGAAGTTACGTCATTTCTCTTTTTGACAAAGCTGGAGTAACCGTATACACACAACAGAATTGTCCAGAAGAAAGGCTCGGAAATGTAACCTCGCACAGCTAAGTAGCCAGCAAGGCCTGATAATGTTAGAAGATACGGTTGACTGCTGACGGAATCAGGGGCACTGGCTTCTGATATTGCAAGCATGGCTGAGGCTAGTACGATTATTGTGGTCAGTTCAGGAATCGGAGCATATGCAACTATGCTCGAGTAGAATGATCGAATCGTGTAGAAAGCTGTCTCAATGCCTCTTATCATAGAAGTGATAGGATCTCCAATAACATAGAGGATGAGGGCCAAGGCACCTTTCAATATTGATGCCACAAAGCTAAAGAGGCTAACAACAATCTTTCTCCAGTTACCAAGTTCAAACAAGACTGCTCTCCACGCATAGAGAAGAAATGGTAGAGCTGCATCATAAATAAAGGTAAAAGTAGTTATTTTAAAAGCAACTCATCTTCCAATTACGATATCGAAAGATAAAGAACTCAAATTTTTATATAATAAAGATCGAATTATTCTGATTAACAACAGAAGTGGAAGCAAAAAAAGAAGCTGCTAAAGCTGCTCATATTGTGAGGAGATGTGGTTCGGGACAAAAGAAAATACCATATTTGCACGAGGCTCAACGGGAACTATGAACAAGATTAAGCTTAATCCACAAGCTTTCCAATTCTTCTCGTCATATGGGAATTATCATGAACCAGATTCAAATACATGACAGAATCCAAATCCAGCATGTGAAAATGATTGAAGGAAACAAAACTCATAAACTTGCTAAATGGTTTAGGCTAATTACATATGGAATAGGGAAAGTGTCCAAGTTTCAAGCACGCTCACACGTCCATACCAAAATTTCTCCTTTTTATTCCGGTAAGAAACTGAGCTTTTATTGAGAGACAAATGAATAAGGACATACGAAAAAAAAATAACCAACAAAAAATGAGAGCGCAAGAACTAGCAACAAAAAAGATCCAAATCCAACAAAACCAAACTAAGATTGTAATAACAAAAAGGCCCAGAGATTGAGGTATTAAGTCTCTCAACCAGTCTAAAGATCCTTAGAACTTAGAACTCAAGGACATAGTTGTAAAACCTATGAAACAGATAATTTTCAAGTAAGGTCGTAACTTGTTTGAAGATCCAATTATAACGCTCAATCCAAATATCCTATAAGATAGCAAAGAAACTAGCATGCCACAGAACTTTGCAGTTTGCCCTTATCACGAAAAGGCGGTGGCAGATTATGGGGTACCATAACCTAAGCAGTGAAATTCAAAACTATAGAGCTTAGAAACTATTGCAGATACAGGTGTTCTTGTTAAAATGAAAAAAAAAAATCCAAAAGGATTTATCAACAATGTTAGGATCTTACCAAGTACCAACACTCTTAAATGAATTAGGCGGCATAGTAAAAGTATTTGTTCTTCGAAAACTACAACTTTGGCAAACTCTTCTACTCTAAATTTAACTATCGCAAGCTCACCAACAAGTTCTACTCTAAATTTAACTATCGCAAGCTCACCAACAAGTTTTTCAGATTAAACTGACATGAAGGGTTAAAATTCAACAAACCAAAAACAGAACAGATTCTGAATCATCTAAAACAACCAAGAAAAAAGAAAGCATAAAGAGTAGAAAAAATTACCCACGAAGAAAGGCCACCTCACAGGAGGATCAGGAGCTTCTTTGGTCAAGTACCTGAACCGTTCAGGCAGAGTACTCTCCTCTCTATCATCACTTTGAGCTTCAGAATCTGCAGCAAAGACGGTAAAAGATTCCAATTTCCTCGAAATCAAAAACCCACTTCGATTATGCGATAACACATTACAATTTCTTGTGGGATTGAGCCAGAGGGTCTGAATTTTGAAGGGGGAGTTAGAAAATGGAACGGTTTGGGTTTGGAGTCGAAAGGTTGAAGGGGAAGATGAAATTGCAGAGAGAATAGGAAGTTTTAGGTTTGAAGAAAGGGCAGCGATGAGTGAAGTGGCCATGGTTGGTAAAATTAATGAGCTAATGAGGGTATTTGGAGGGTTTTGGGAAGCCTTGACTGCGAAACCGCCGGAACCGAAAGAAGAGTGAAGAATGCTGAAGGGTGAAGATGGAGATGAGATAACTTTTTTAAATTAGTTTTTCTAATTTAAAATGTAATAAAAGAACAATGACTTCAAAAATCTACTAAACCTACTCCTTCAAACAATTACAAATGGATGGTTTTGGGTAAATTTTTTACCATTTCATTCAACATATACTTTTTTTTAATATAAGCAAAGAGAAAAGAAGGAATATAGAGTTGACAATCGAACGAGAATACTCTCATCGTACTCGATCGAAGGTTTATAGTACTCTGATTAATCAAATCGAAAATTTCTCGTCAATGAAATGGAGACTCACACCTCATGGAGATTTATGACAATCCTACCAATATCAATTTGGAGGAAAATAGTTGATGTTCTTTATACAATAATGGTTGAGGTAAATTTTAAATGAAAATGTAAATTTCTTAAAATATATACCTTTGAAATATGTAGTAATCCTAAAAATAAGTTTATAAGAACTTGGCCCATAAATGAATCCAAAGTGGGATCGTAGGACCGAGCCCAACGCCTAGGAAATGGGCCCAAATCTTGGTGGGCCTTCGTAGAGAAGCCCAATCGAGGTATATTTATTTTAAGCTTCTGTTCCAAATAATTCGAATTTGGCAAAGTTTAGAACTAAAAAGTAATTTATTTTCAATTTTACATATTAGAGGTTAAATAAAAAAAAAAAAAAAAACTAAGAACAATAGTTTAAACCTTTTCTTACAAATTTTCTATTCCTAATAAGTTTGAATCAAATTTTTTTTGTGCCCTTTTGCCTTTCTTCATTCTTTCTTTTTCCCATTTAATGTATCAATTAAGACAAAAATACTATATATATATATATATATATATATATAATTTTTTTATATAAAAAAAAAAAAAAAAGAGAGAGAAATCATATTTCGACATTAAATTAATGTCTACATTATTCCTAAAAAGAAAAGGAAGATAATTCCCCAACAAACCCCTTCCACACATAAATATTCCCTTAGAATCTCTATCTTTGTCACTACCCTTACAAAGGATTTTCTTCCCAACATATACTATTTCCCCTCCTCTTGCCCCTTTCCATTTTAAATTAATTTAAATTACTTTTCTCATCTTCAAACACAATTTTAGACATAGATATTACACTTTTAAATTCAAACATCATTTGAAAATCTTTTTCTAGATATCAAATATCGACATTATACTTCTTAACGCAACTCTTAACTAAACTAATTTCGACTCTAAACAAAATACATGTTAAACTAAACCAACTTGAACTTTCTAAAATATCCCCACTATGATATGAGTTCAAAGCATACAAATTAGGGGTTTTTTTTTCTTTTTCTTTTTTTCTTTTGTATATACCTAAAAATATTATAAATTTGTTTTAGGGAAATTCCCTAGTTTTTGGTGGTCAAGATGCTTGAACCACAACCAACACCCTTTTTTTCTTCTATAATATTATTATAAATGAAAAAAGATGATAGAGAATCTATTTCTTTGTTTGTGATTGTGAGTGATCCATGGGAGCACCAATTTGAGCCAATCTTAAATACCAAGAAAAAGGAATACAATGCATGGCATGTGACATGTTTGATATAATGTCTATGAGAGTGATTTGTGTTTCTTATATAGTTTTTATTTTTATTTACATTTCATTTTTTGCTATTTAACTTATTTATTTTTATTATTATTTTGCCTCTAAAAGGTGCATGGGTTTGATCTCTTTGAAACACCATTCTCCAAGGAAACTACTCAGTAGGAATTGTGATCACTAAAGCCAAATGTGTTGAGATGAAAAGAAAACAACAACAACAACAACAACACCCACATGTCCATTTCTAATTCTTCTTCTCAATTTAAAAGCCAAAATTAATTTAATGAATCAACATTCTCATTTATGTTAGTTAATATTACTTTAGTAGTGTGTAAAATGATAAAAAAAAAAAAAGTATAGATAAATACTTAATGATGTTATACAAAAGATTACTATAATTTTTTGTTTGAGATCTAGGAGAAAAAACATGTTCTTTGAGACAAAAATTATTCAACTATTGATAACCAAAATATAAAACCTTAATTAAATGTAAATAATTTTGTAAAATCAAATGTATTTCTTCGTTCATTAAGTTAGTTCTACTACTTTGTTATGACTTGAAGAAAATCATAGGTTAGTTTATTTTATTAAATTATAAACTTAACTTTATATATTATTATTGTTCTTTTTTTATATATATATATTAAAAAACACTTATTTAAATAATTTTAAATATACCTATAAACTTTAAACATTTTGTCTTTACAAATTTTCAAGGAATTAACGAAGTTATCTATTATATATATATAAATTTAAGTTTTATCGAAAACTTAGAGATGAATATTACTAAAAATTTTAGTTTAAACTATTTTCTTAAGTCTTTATATTATTTTATTGATTTTTTTGTTTTCTAATTTATTAATTAAGGTTAATAGTTAATTAAATCATTGTTCATTCAAAAGAGAAATCTTTAAACTATATTAGAATAAAAGCCATTCACAAAGGCACCAACAAAATAAAAACAAAAACCAAAGATAAAAATAGAGAGGGGAAAAAGGGAAAAATGAATAGGGTTATAAGTATATACATGCATATATTATCTTTTTGGGATAATCACATCAAACCCACCTAATTTAATTTTCTTTTTCTAAAAAAAAAAATAATTAGCAATTGAAAAATGAAAATTGATAGCTGTTTTTGTTAATGTGAAAAGGATTAATTGACCCAAAATAATTAATAAGTTCAAATTGAGCTTATTGGTATGGGCACAAAATCATATCTCATCATTTAATAGATACTGCACACACAAATAAATCAAATTTATTATAATTTATGCATTAAATTTTTAAATTCTCCTTCGAATCTAAACCCAATCTCACCCTTAATTTTATATATTATATACTGCATTTCTTTGAAACCATATAGTTTGAATAAAAATAATTTTGAGATCATAAACTTAATAGAGTTTACTCAACATGAAATTACAAAGTTACAATAAGAGAATTAAAGAGAGAAGAAAACGGACCAGAAGTTGACCAAAAATAGTACGAACGAACCAACCCTAAGCCAACCTCTACAACCAATAATTATTATTATTTTTGTTTAGAAGTAAAGTTTAATCATAATATAATTAAAAGATTGTTCTTTCCAAAAATTATATTAATTAATTAATTGATAAGATATGATAAAGATTATTGTTTATTAAATTTAGGACCACATGAAGAAAGTATCTTATTTGCTTTACTATTATCAGAAATAGTGATAAGATTGCTTCTTTATTTATTTCTATTATTATAATTTTCCTATACTTAAATTACTTATAAGATAAGCTTTTTATGTTTGTGTCTATTTAGTCTCCTTCTTAATTTTTCAGATTATTTATTTTGCCAACGAAAGGTTCTTCATGTAGTGTTAGAAGTGTGTAGCAAAGTCTTCAAATTTTTATCAAAAAAAATTTAAGTTTTAATATTATATCTAAAAGGTCGATTAACCTAATAGACACAAAATCACAAAACGGTTTGTTAAGTTAAATTTTAGGTCAAATCATTTGTTTTTAGTGCATTTCAATAGAATATATATACATATATAATCATTTGTTAATCGTAATTTATCCAACAAACTAAAATATTAGTGGTAAGCATGAGTTGATTTATTAATGGTATTGATTTAACCTTCGTTTATAGATATTAAAGGTTCGATCTCCGACATCGTAGTGTTGTAGTTATACAAACATCTTTCGATAGAGGAGTAAACTTGAAAATTGAAAATTTTGAATATGTACGGGTTTTTATGTAAACGTATATGGATATCAATTAAATTAAGTTAACCTAAATTAATGTTATTTGGCAAGCCTTAGCTTTTTCCAAACTATGAATGTAATACCTTTTTGGTACCAAAAGGTAAAAAGCCACAATAATAATTTGCTACTGATGTGTAAGATATATATATATATATATTATTTGTATTTGAAAGATGAAATTGGGTCAATAATTTAGTTCAAAACTGAATAGGTCCCTCCCAGTTCCAAAAAAATCCCAACATTTAATTACACTGTGTTGGATAATGCTTTCATTTTTAGTCTTTTTTTTTTCTTCTCTCTCTCTCTCTCTTAAATAAAACACTTGAATTTCTAGTGTATTTTTATATATAATTTTTTTAAAATGTTTTTGCCTTTTCTAACTAAATATGTAAATTCTTGATTAAATTTTAAAAATAAAAAAAAAAATTAAAAATTACAACACAACAAAGATAGATAGTAAAACAATAAATAAATAAATAAACAATAAATGAAAGTCACCTTCATTGTCACAATTTTCAAACATCCTAAAACAACAAATGACGAACAATTTTTTCGATAACTATTCGATAACTAAAAATTTAAGTTAAACTCAAATAATAATTATTATTATTATTATTATTATTATTTTAATTTTCAAATTTTGGTTTGACATTTTTATATAATTTAAAAAATAGATAATAAAACACAACAAAAAATATTTTTCAGAGACTTAACTTTAAAAAGAATATACATATACATACATACATATATATATATAGTCTATCTTATAGAAATAAATTAATGTTGTTTCATTATTTCTTTTGTGGAAAATTTATGTATAAAAAAAGTAAATTGAAACTAATTTATGATGATTAATCATAAGATTCATTAAATATAAATTAACTGACTTTGATTTGTTGAAAGTACAATAAGCAAATCTTAAATAAGGTAAAGAAAAATGCATAACTTTGAGAGATTAACGAATTTTTTCATACTATAATAGTCCTAAAATCTTTTTAAGATTTTTCTTTGATCTCTAAAGATGTCTTTTAGATAGTATTATGCTTCGAAGTTATAGATAATTGTTTGGTTTGTTAGTTAATTGTTAATCTATCGAAATTATATTTTAAGTTTAAAAATTAGCATTACCATTCACTAAATTTGTCACTTGTTTACTTTAGATGTCATATAATCTCAATATTTTTAACAAACAATATTTACTTTTAAGAATCGTATAAAAGAAAAATTGAAAAGTTTAGTGATGTAATTGATTATTTTAAAATTCATTCAATATATGAATGCGACCGTTAATTAATATGTTTATTAAATTTACGACATTACTTTTCAATACAACTTTCGAGATAGAATTGAACTAATCACTTTTCATATATATGAATCTCATCTAAACGGATCAATATCTAACTAACAATATTTTTTCACATGAAAGTTAGATTTAAAAACTCTTAGATGCGAAACCTAATACGTACTTGGTTAAAGATAGTTACTTTGATGTATTAATTATCACGAAGTAAATTAAAAAAATTTAATCCTATTTTTCTAAATGTTTTAATTTCCTTTTTTTTTTTTTTTAATTTTCAATTTAATTCATACTATGAAGTATGAATAAAGTTTTAAAAGGATATGATGTATGAATTTAAAATGGATATAGTTTAAATTATGAGGAGGTGATGGTGTAGGGTAGTATCATTCCTAATGGGCCCTTTATAAAATCAAGCAATTTGAGACTATTATTATTAGTTTGAATAAAAAGCATTCTTTTAGTTAATTAAAATCAACATATTTTTAATATAAATCAAGTGGTTAGGTATTACTAATAAGTTTTGAACTCAAAATTCTCTCTCTCATTTATAATGTAATAATGTAAAATAAATTTCCAAACCAATCCATATATTATATATATTTTTTATAGTCACAAATATCATCTCATTGATAAAGACTTTGTTTTAACAAAATGGGAATCAAAACTTTGAAAGAGAATTAAGAATGAATTTGAGAATTAAAATTTTATATAATTATTTTGTTTTGATCATATGCAAATTAAAAAAAAAAATTGTGTTGTTATTATTTGTAATACTATATAATTTAAAATACGTTAGTTAATATATATTTTAGTTTGTAACCCGACATATTTTAGCTCTATATGTTTTTTTTATTTTTATTTAATATAACTCAACGTTTTAAAATTCAAATTTTAAGATTTGGGTACAATAAAAACACGTAAATATTGTTTTTAGAATTTGCACTATTTTAGATTACAAAATAAACAAGGAGTTCTATGGAATCAAAATAATCTCCAAATCACAAATCTTAATCGGAAACTAAATGGTTTGAAGCAAATCTTATAGAGTAAGTTTTTATTAGAAAAATAGGAGGAAAAAAAAAACTCTCTAAAAGTAAGATTATATATGTGGATGTAATGTGTGAATAGGGTGAAGTACTTGTCAAAATATAAACTATAGTCATAGTTTAAATGAGAATAATATAATTGAATTAAATTATTGGTAAAGTAACTATCTTTTTTATTATGAGAATTGATCACATCCTTAAATTTATTGGGGGGGGGGGGGGGGGGGGGGGGGGGGCACCAATCTAATGATTCTCAAACCAAACCTACACCCAACTTGATACATTATTATAAAAATGTTCATATTGAATAATAATACCAACAATAATAATCATTTTTAAAAGACTCAACTAAGACTCTCTTAAGACCAAATAATAGTTCTTTTTTTTTTCTTTTTTAATTTGGTTAAATGAAAATTTTTAATCTCTATAAATTTAATATAACATTTTAATGTATGAATTTTAATTTTGTATTTGAGAGAATATATATATATGTGTGTGTGTGTGTGTGATGTGAATTTGGCTATTTGACTTAAATTGCAAAGCAAACAAAATTAAAATTAATAAAGAAAGAAATGTGATGTCAAAGGAATTGGTGGCGTTTGCGCGTCAACTTCGTCATTTGCGCGTGAGATTCTTTAAAGTCGGCACTGCGTGAAATGCTTCTCGTGACCGGTTTTTTCCAAGTTGCCGGTCATCCAGTTTCGGCAGGTCAAAGCGCCGCATTATGTTTCGTTAAAAAGACTATATTACCCCCCGCAATTTCTTTTTCCAACTTTACCTTTATTCCTTTTTATATATATATATATATATATACCTCTTAATTTTTGGATTTAGATTATTCTAACTTTTCTTTTTAAAAAAATTGCAAAAATGTACTTTTTGAAATATGGTAAGTTCAATTTTTTCTATCCAATTTAAATATTTATAAACTTTGACGGTCTATTTTTTACTATTAAAAGTTTTAAGGTATAATTACAATTATCTTCGTATTTTATGAGGAATGATTTTATTTTTTTTATTATTTTTGTGATGAATTAATTACATCATGTTGGCGGTCCTTCACCGACTCCTGAAAAATTTGCACCAAATAAAGATACAAAATGACGATATTGCCCATATGTCAAAAAGAGCTTTATAATTTGTCAATTTCATGCGAAGTATGAAAATGATACATATATATTAATATGACACGTGGCATTATTACTATTTTTATAAAGCTATGCCTTTTGCCAATTTGGATAATATAAAATTTTGCAATTTTTAAAAAATGGTCTCTCTCTCCCTCTTTCTCGCTTTGTTTTATATTGAGGAAAAGAGAATTCAGGGGATTTAATTATTCTTCTTAGTTGATTGGTTGGTGAATTTTATATCAATCTTTTCATTTTTTATTTTTTGAGTAAATAATATGATTTTCTCTATAGAATATATAAATATCTTATTGGTTAGAAAAGTTCAAAGAGGAGTATACATTCCAAAGATAATATATCATAAGCAAGTCTTTGACAAATGTTTTAACATAATTCTTCATACTTTCTCCGACTTACTTATTCAAAACTTATAGTATAATTGATGTGTTATAATTTAGTTTATCAATACAATGTAAAAATGTACCTAGAAACCACAATTTTTTTTAATTGAATATGACAATGGTAGAAATAATGCAAAGATAGTAGATGGTTTGGTTAATCTAAAAGTTTTTATTAAAATTGGACACGTTATGTTATTAAGATAAACTCGTCTTTAAGAACATTTAATTAAAAATTAATTTATTGGCTAAATCAAGATTTGTTTTTTTTTTTTTTTAATTTGTAACGTTAAGAGATGAATTCATTCTAAATTGGGAATAAATTTGAAACCAAACTCTTTCTTTTTTTCTTTTCCTCTCTCCAAACTAGTCTAGAAGGAAAAGAGTTATAGGCAAATTTGGAGTTCTAAAGGAATCTCTCTTTCTACCTTGGAAAATAAAGACAATAATAAATGGATTAGAGAGAGAGAGAGAGAGAGAGGAGAGAAAAAGTGATTTGGGTTGGAATTTTGAGTTAGGCATAAGGGGCCATGTGTGAGAAACTGACACGTGTCATTAAGTACGAGAGATTTCAAGGAAAAAGATGAAGATAAAAGTAAGTTAGTTGGTAACTAATTTCTCATTTTGATTTCCCCACACGCTATCACAAACAAAACCGAATCTTTTAATCCATCCATCCATACCTTATGTTAAAAAGTACTTAGGATTTCCTTAATTAAATCAACGATTCAACGGTTAGATTAAGATACACCAGTATACTGTTGTTCATACACACGCTAATACAATCGTTTAAGCGATTTTGTGTAGCAGTTAAAACCTCTAACAAAACCTTCCGCTTAATACGAATGATTTTATTTAGTTTGATTATCTATTTTGTCGCATTGGTATAATTGGAAAAACAAAATGCTTTGTTTTAAACGTTCAACATCAATTTTGTCCAAAATTTGATTACAACCAAAAACCCTTTTACCACCTTTGTTTTAAAATGTTCTAACTCTATCCTAACCCTATTTTTTTTTTAAACTTATTAATCTCAATAATTTCCTTCATAAATAAGTGTTTTAAATGTACCGCTCTTCTATCAACTTCATGTTATAATTTATATGTTTTTTTTTTCGTTATACAACTTTTTCTTTAACTAATCTAGTTAAAGTCACCTTTTAATATATTACATCAATTACTAATTTATATTTTAACACTATAACGTTCATTGAAAAATTATAGTTAGAAAGACACAGTTTATACATAATATCTTTCCAAAGTTGAGAGGATCAAATGTATACTTTATGTTAATTTATTATGTTATTATTATTTAGTTTAGCTTAGCCTTGAAACTTTGTATATTTATATTAATAATTAAAACTTGAGATAAAAGATTTACCCTTTGCAAAAGTCTCCTCCTATTAAAACATGCCTCTAATTAAATAAATAAATAATAAAAAAAAAAGATAATGACTTATAGAAATATATATTTTTCTTGAAATCTTCTAACAAAATTTGATGTAATATTCTGAAAAAGACAAATCCACGTTGATGAGTGATTTGCCAATATTGAAAATTACTTTTTTGTTTTGATTTAAAAAATTAATAAAAAGGAATATTATTCCTATCTATTATTTCTTGGGTTGCTCTTAAATTTTGAAAATTGATCAAATAATATAATTTTAATTAGAATGGAATTGGCACAAAATTACAAAGTGTATTAGGAAAATACAAAGTATATAGTTGGTCCCTTCATCGATATGAAAAATAAAATTAAAGTAATCGAAACGACAAAAGTATTATTAATGAAATTAAATTCACTTCAATGGAAACCGGCCTGCTGTTGTAATAAATGGAATGAATTTATTATCTAAAAACTGATTATCAAATTTATATATGAAAATTCAATGCACATAAAGTCCGTTTTTTTTTTTTTAATAATAAAACCGCTACAAATATCTCTTCAAAAGTTTATATATATAAATAAAGATTATAAGTATAATTAAGTATAATTAAACATTTTGTTTAGTTAGTTTATGTTTTTAATTATGCTAAAGAAAGTTTATAAAATTGACCCATTGTGTGTAAATATAGGTGTAAATTTAAAGTAGTTATTTTCCAAAAGAGTAATTACAAAATCATTATTGTAGTTTCTCTAATTTATAGAATATAGTCCTATATTTAAAAATTATCATATCCAACATTCTCTTTGCAATTTCAAGAAATTACTTACTTTTTTCTACAATCTCTCATTAATATTTTAAGAATATATACACATTGTTTATTTTAAATTTCTCCCATGTATTTAAAGAATCGTTTTGAAATAATTGTATGGGTTGAAAAAACAATATTTGTCAACAAAAAAAAAAAAAAACAAGTAAAATTATATAAATTATGACTTCTAAATTTAAATTAAAAATAATATCGAGTTTAACTATTTATTTTGTTAAAAGAATCCACCTAAGATTAGGTTTAAGTTAATATTTTTATTTTTGTGGAAGTATATGATTTTAAAAAAATTTAAATTTCTTCTATAAATTTAATGTTACTCGTTTTAGACTTTGGTAGGCTTTAATAAGTATGAACAATTGGTTAATCACATCAATATCACACTAGACACCATCACCATTACATCACACTTTCATTAATTTATTTAATTAATATCACCCACTATATGGAATTGATAAATTAGAGATTGAATTTCATTTTAATTTCAAAATTAAACCCTTAAAATAGTTTGATATGATGCATAAATGTGATTCGATTATCTTTTCACGTGTTTATTTTAAAAAAAAATAAGTATTTTTTTAAAAAGGAATTTATATAATAAATCGATTTATGATTTATCTAAAATCGACAAACCCCATGTTTAATTATTATTTAGTTTTAAAATTTTAGTTGTTTAAAATTAAACCTAAAAAAATACATTTGACCCTTTTTTAATATGATTTTAGAAAATACAAGTGAAATTTCGATAAACTAAAAAACAAATTTCAAAAATTGTACATAGAGAAAAAAGAAAGTAAAATATTTGGGATAGGGGGAAAAATAAAATGGGAAGTTGTGTGGATGGGGGTTGGCCAAGGCGTTGGAGGGAAGGGAAGGGAAACCGGGAAACCGACAGGTGACGGTAAGGGCTGTGAAAACCGAAAAGAGTCTCTCATTTTGGCAACTGCTTGAATGAAATGAATAAATGAATGAATGAAAAGGAATGAATAAGAAAATAAATAAAATGAAATAAAATAAAGTGAAGTTGGCTGTGACAAAGTACTGCTGAATGTTCCTCTCCCCTTTGTACACGTGTGAAACTATATTTCCACTTAATTTCATTTCTATGGGCTTTTCTGTCCCTTTATTAAAAAATTTAAAAATTTAAAAATCACCTGTCTGTCAGTTTATCACTCCCCAATTTTGCCTCTTCCTCCTCCACCTCCACGCCTCTTCCCTTCGCGCGTCACTCTCAAACTCCTTCCCTCCCATTCTCTCTTTTTTATATTAAAATATCATTTTTAGTCCTTTCACACTAAATGTAATAAAGATTATTGAAAATTAGGTTAAAAGTCGGTTATTTATCGACTTTTTTAGTTTTATAAAAAAAATATAGCATGTAAATGTATTTTTCAAATTTATAATGAAAATATTCAATAAAAGAAAATTCAATAATAAACAAAATGGTAAGTACTTATTTAAGATTGAGTTAAAGTACATCGATTGAAATTGGACAAATTCTAAAACATTAAGTTTTTTAATCCTTGCCTTTAATATGCATTTTCTTTATATTTAATAGGGACATTTACGCAAAAAAAATTATGATAATAATGTTTATGTCACTACCTTTTCTAAATTGTAAAAGTAGTAGATTTAATAGCAAATAACTCTTGATAACCATCCATAGCTCTATGGTAGTCATTTGATAGTTGTTTGATATATTTAATTACTTGTCATATTTAAAATACGTAAAAAGGAGGTGCCATCGGATACTTTTTTATAAAAATTTTACTAAAAAGAGCAATACATTTCAATTACTTTTTAGACCAAAAAAAAAAAAAAAAACTTTTTCAAGATAAATGTATATTCTTCTTAGTTGAAAGATTAAAATATTATTTTGAGGGATATTTAAAAAAGGGTAAGATATTAAAATATTTATAAAATATAACAAAATTTATTAAATTCTATAATTTATTTTTTTTTGGTTAAATTTTATAAATAGTTTTAGTAGAAATAAATAAAGTATCTGAATTTACATTAAAAAAGTTTGTATTTTGTGCATAATGGCCAACAAAAAATGCAGTATATTAATATATTGGGACTGAAAAATACAAAAAGTATTTATATCATAAGGAACAAATGGAATCAAATTGGCATATTTTAACAAAATTTCTTTATCAAAAACAATCCCACTACCTACGATGACTTATATTATAATATATTTTTCTTTTTCAAACTCCAACATAATAATATTTGTTTTCTCATAAGTACTTACACATTTTCAATTTTTAAAATCATAAAGTTCCAACCACATTATTATTTCATCCCCATCTCATAATAATTCCTTCATCACACACCAAAACTTATATCTTTCAAGGGGGAAACCCACAAAAATAAATTAAATCATTTTAAAACAATTTTTTCCCATTAGAAATTAAAGAGGCGAAAATTATATTTTAAATAGATTTTATCGATAACTATTCGATGAAAATGTGGAATCTTCCCCAATTCAATGTGACTTAACTAGAAAGGATCCAATATTTATTTTAGTGACGTATTTGTAACAACTATTTTTCTTTATTATTATTATTATTATTTTCAAGTTTATTACCATAATTTTAAATAAAATTAAAATTAGATTACTCATTTTGAATAGTGTAATTTTTGTTTTGGTTTTATTTGTTCCTATTACACATTCTAATTTGGTATGTATGTATGAATGATTAAATATTATCATTTGATCTCCTTGATTTTGCTTAAATGTTATTAATTATGTTCTTAGGCACTAATTTTTCTTTCTCTATTTACCTTTCTTTTTAAAAGTTTGGCCAACACAATGAGCAAAATAGAAAAAGAAAAAAAAAAAACATAGCCCCTATTTAATATAATAACAATAGAAGAAAATAGTAAAGTTTGACCAAATTTTATGTATCATAATAAAACTATACGAGACTATAAAATTAAATTATAATATCCAGTTTGGTAATTACCTAAAATCCAAACTTTTTTTTTTAAAATAAATTTGCTACGTACTTTTAATAAAATAAAACAAAAAAGTTTAAAACTAAAGAAAATAAAAATGGTAAGAATATTTGATATTTTGTTGTTGAAGATTATTTATTTGTAAAAATGGTAAAATTGAAATAGGAAGGGAAGAGGGACGCGCGTAAAGATGAGAGTAGGGAAAGAAGTGAAGAAGAAGAAGAAGAAGAAGAAGAAGAAGAAGAAGAAGAAGAAGAAGAAGAAGAAGAAGAAGCAAAAGTTTCGTGGAAAGTAAGGAGGGATGGGTTGGGTCTACCCCTCGTTTTATCACCACAAATTCTTCTTAACTGTCGCCACCCAACCCCATCTTCTCTACATCCAACGGCTCACCTTTTTTTCTACATTTTTCCTTTTCTTCTTCTTTTTTATTATATTTAAATTAAAATAAAATAAGAAAAAAAAAACATAGAGCTATTTGATACATTTCTTCAATATTTTGAAAAAGTTGAAATCTCTCTCTCTCTCTCTCTCTCTCTCTCTCTCTAATCTTCTTCCGTTATATTCTCAAGATTTATTTAACTGTTTCTTCTTCTTCTTCTTCTTCTTCCTTGATATATATATATATATATATACATTATATAATATATATTCTCTCTTTGATTTCCATTCCCATTTCATAATTTTTTTTTTCTAAAAATTGATTCTTTGTAATAATTTCGTGAGAGAAATACAGAGAGGGAAGGAATCGGTTTTTGTAACGATGCAATCAGGTTTCACCGGCGGTGGAGCTCCGGATTTCTATACCGCCGGCAGATCCATGTCTTCCAACCCTTCTCAACAAAATGCTTACAGATCCCAACTCTCCGGGGGTTCTTTCATAGATCCTGCGGCTACTCAGATCGCTCGTCAAATCCCTTCTTCCCTTCTTGGAAAACGGAATCTTGCCGATCTTCACTCTCACAATCAACATAATCATCACAATCTTCCTCTCAATAACTTGTTTCTTCGGTCTGTGAAACCCAGGGCCTTCAATCATCCCATTTCTCCACTTTCTAATTTGGATTTCTACTCCACTATGACTTTGCCGTCGCCGGATGTTCAGGCTCACCGTCTTTATGGGACGAGTTCAGGTGCGCTTCTTCAGCAGCTTCGTCAACAGCCCAACGGTGGGATTCCGGTGAGGGATTTGCAGAGTCTGGAGTCGGAGAAGAAGATGATGAACCACCGGCTTCAGGAGTTGGAGAAAGAGCTTCTTGAGGATAACGATGATGACGATGGGAGTGACGCTGTTTCTGTGATTACGAGCTCGAATAGCGCATGGTGCGAGACGATTTATAATCTGATCAGTCCGAATCCAAGTCCGACGGCCCAGAATCCGAGCCCGACTTCCTCTGCTTCTTCTTCCTGTTCTTCGTCTACCTCCTCCTCTGTTGCGTCTCCGGCGTCCGATTCCTGGAAACAGTCTGTAATCGAGGCCGCTACTGCGATTTCCGAGGGGAAATTAGAGGGACTTGATGAGATTCTTGCGCCGGTGGTTAAGATTTCGAATGCCAGAGGTAACTCTGTACAGAGATTGGCGGAGTATATGGTTTTGGCTCTCAAATCGCGGGTGAATCCTGTGGAATTTCCGCCCCCGGTGGTGGAGATTTACGGCGATGAGCACTCGGCCGCCACTCAGTTGCTGTATGATGTTTCTCCTTGCTTCAAGCTCGCTTTCATGGCGGCGAATCTCGCGATTCTTGAGGCGATTGGGGAAGAGGATCGGAAATTGCACGTTGTGGATTTCGATATAGGAAAAGGCGGTCAGTACATGAACCTAATCCATCTTCTCTCCGGTCGCCAGAAAGGGAAGGTCACCGTGAAGCTGACGGCGGTCGTGACGGAAAACGGCGGCGACGAGAGTTTGAAACTAGTCGGCGAGTCGCTGACTCAGCTCGCGAACGAACTCGGGGTTGGTTTCAATTTCAACATCGTGAGACACAAACTCTCTGAGTTGACACGCGAGTCACTCGGCTGCGAGTTAGACGAATCACTGGCAGTGAATTTCGCATTCAAGTTATATCGGATGCCAGACGAGAGCGTGTCGACGGAGAATCCCCGTGACGAGCTCCTCCGCCGTGTCAAGTCATTAGCACCCGCGGTGGTGACGGTAATGGAGCAAGAATTGAACATGAACACCGCACCGTTCGTAGCACGGGTGACCGAGTCGTGCACCTACTACAGTTCGCTCTTTGACTCCATCGACTCAACCGTGCATCGAAATCACTCCGACAGGGTCAAGGTCGAGGAAGGACTCGGTCGCAAGCTAGCCAATTCCCTAGCGTGTGAGGGGAGAGACCGAGTCGAAAGATGCGAGGTTTCGGGGAAGTGGCGTGCCAGGATGGGAATGGCTGGGTTCGAAGCGAGGGCGATGAGTCAAACGGTAGCGGAGTCGATGAAAACTCGGCTGAGTTCAGGGTACCGAGTGAACCCAGGGTTCACCGTGAAAGAAGAAAACGGAGGGATATGCTTCGGTTGGATGGGACGGACTCTTACCGTCACAACGGCGTGGCGTTAGTTAATAACCTCACTCATTGTTATTGCTATGTTTTTTTTTCTTTCTTTTTTTAATTTTTAATATTACCTTAATTTCCTAAAGTATTATCAATATCAATATTAATATTAACATTTTCCCGAGAAAATGGAAAGGAAAATGCTACCGAGAGAGAGAGAGGGTGGGGGGGGGGGGGTAGTGTTTGGATTCCAAGAAAATTCTTGTAATGTAAAATTATAAAAAAAAAAAAAAAAAAAAAAGGAAGAAAAGAGAGAAAAAAAATTGATAAATATTTTCCT
Source organism: Cucumis melo (assembly GCF_025177605.1). Lineage (NCBI taxonomy): Eukaryota > Viridiplantae > Streptophyta > Magnoliopsida > Cucurbitales > Cucurbitaceae > Cucumis > Cucumis melo. Next base: position 24,672,129 of record NC_066865.1, read on the forward strand.
AATTTTGGGGTGTGTGAAAGGGGAAGTTTGGTGTAGTGCCAACTTGTTGTAGTGTGGATTCCCCTCTCAAATTACCAAACTAAATGGCCCCCACTTTTTTATTTTTATTTTTATTTTTATTTTTCTTCCTAATTCTTATTTTTATTATATGGTATGATGATATAAAAAATATATTTGTGAAGGACGTGTCGTTTTGTGATTGGTGGTTGCTATGTTTTCGTTATTCTTTTTCACTTTTTTCTTTCTAATCATTAATAATAGTTTACCTAATTCAAAAGTCAAATTTAGTTTGGAATGTAATCGGATTTTGGCCTTTGGTTTGTAATGTGAAGCAAATTTAGTGTAGTTTTAATTGACTAAATTAGAAAAATAAATTTATTTAATGTAAGATTTCTTTTTATACGTTAATTATTGATGTTGTTATTCATTTCTTCGATTAAAATATTAGAATTAACCAAAGTTTTCTTTGGGTTTTAATAAAAAATAAGTTATTTTACCAAATATAGAAGAATTAATTTGGAAGGTTTCAGAAGCAATTCAAACAGATTGTGAATTTTGAAAGAAAAATTGATATTAACTAATGCAATTTATAGGCGTGAAAAATGCATAATTAAGTGTAATTTATTTATGATTTAGAGAATTAATGTTTCAAAAAAGTATGAGTGAAGTAAACAATAAATAATGGTGGGAATTGGTAACTTTTGTAATTTACTCGTGCATTAATTATTTTGCAATGTTTTACGATATAATGTTTCAATAACTTCGTTGAATTTTATTGTTACCTAAAAAATAAGATTGCTTTTGATTGAGTAAATTTCAATCTTTCTTGATCCTTTCTTTTCTATGTGAAATCTAAAATTTTATTACTTGAAATCTTATCATTTAATTCCTCAATTCTTTTCTATGTTTGAATTAGTCTTTAATTTGAATATCTAACTTCAAGATGAATAGGAATAAAATTAAAATTAAAAGGAAAAAGGAAAATTTTAAAAAAAAAAAAAAAAAGGTGAATATTTAAAAATGAAGTTTGGGGAAATGGAATTAATTGGATATTCATTCTCATTCATTTATTGAAAGAATGGGAGATGGGGTTACATTCATATATACATACATACATCAATAATGCAAAGGGATTATGGTGAGCCCCAATATGTTTGTCCACTCCAATCTAATTTCTTTTTCTTTTTCTTTAATATTCCAATTCTCCATTCTCTAATTTCTTCATTAAACAAACTTAATTAATCCCCAAAACCAAACATTTTAATCTTGCTTTTTCTATCTTTTCTTTACTTTTGCTTTATTATATAAGTTTAGTCATTAATCCAATGATCTAACCCCCCCCCCCCCCCCCTCTTTACTAATTAGTTAGGAATAAAAGAGTATTATGATTTATTTTTTTTAACCAAAGTTTGGATGAAATTAGAAGAAAGGGGTCAAAGTCAAAGGGTTTGGTTAAAAATGATTTTTTTTTAATAATTATGATTATTTATTATTAGTGGAGCCCAAAGAAGGGGTTTAAGGCTTTTAGTATATGAAATGACTTGACATGCAATGGAAGCACACAATTACTAATGCTTTCATTTTTTTTTTTTTTTAATTCACTTTATTTCTAAAAGTACTTTTTTTTTTTTATTATTATGCCTACTTCCTAACACTTCTTTCAATTTTTTTTTAAATATTAATATTAAAATATGGAACAAACAGTTTCAATATTCATTTTGATTTTTCTTTTGTTGGAATAATGTAATTTAGAACTATTACTTTAAAAGGTTGTGGATTTGTAACTCTTACCTCTTTTGTTCATGGTTGTTTCTCTAAAAAAGGAGAAGAAAAAAGAATAGTTTAATTTGTGAGGAGTAAATATAGAAACAAAAGGTTTGGATAAGTTTTTAGTTCAATAGTTTCAAAACCCTATTATGTTTGATGTAGATTATTAAAGGTTTTGTTCGATAAATATTTGATTTTTTTTCCTTATAAAATTAAGTTTATATACGCTATTTTTATTTACAAATTGTTATGTTTTTGTCATTTACTTATTGTTCTTGGTTTTTAAAAAGAAAAAAGAAAAAGAGAAATTGCATCCGACGATAAAAAATGTTTAGAAGAACGGTCCATAACACCTTCTTTTTGCATATTGCGAATATGATAAATATGATAAGTAATTAATGATATCAGACGGCTATCATACGTTATCTGCTTTTAAATTTGTTATTTTTGTAATCTAGAAAATGTAGTGATATGGACCTTATTATCTTTTTCTTTTTTTTGTTGCTATTTTTGCAAGTGTCCAAAGAAAATATGTTAAGTTTTGATTTAAAAAAAAAAAATTAGTTGTTACGTACTTCCAAATTCAAGTGTTTATTTAAAGGAATTGAAAACAATAATTGAAAAAAATGCGAGAAGACAATCACAGATTTCAAATAATAGAAAAATTGAAAACGAAATAGTTATCAAATCGGGCGTTGAGTTTTTGTTTTGGATTTTCTTAAAGGTGTGATCGATCGTTAAATGATTCCTCATCAAAATTATTAAACTAAAAATGTCGATTGATCATGGCCAAAATCCATGTCTTTAACAACCTAGTCGAAATCAAGTTTGAATCCGTAAGTGATTTCTCATTAAAATTTATAGGCGGATCGAGGAAGTCCACGAAGAAAAAAATGTACATCACCACTTATAACTAATAAGCGAAGTGATCAAGAAAGACCCTAAAGCCACAAGAAAAGTAATTGACATGAGAAGAGGAAGAGGAAGAAGACATTTGTGATAGAGATCAAAATTTTTGAAATTTAATATAATTTGATGTCACTTTTTAAAGGGAAAGAGAGAGAATGAAGGAAGAAATTAAAAGATGATTCCTTTGGAGAAATAAACTAAAAGGATAGTTGTAGTAAAGTAGTGAATGATTTTTCAAACAAATTAAACTAATAGAGAAACATACAAAAGATCATAGGGTAAATTATATAAATAATTTAGAAGATGAGATGATGATTATTAAATGATGCTATTAATTAGAAAAGCACTTCTAAAAGCTGTTTTTGACAATTCAAACTTGGAGAAGACAAACATGGTGGGAGACTTTCCACAACAAACAAAAAATCCATGAATTCGAAAAAACACTTTTTCAGCTCTAATATATATTTCTTCACACTTCCATTGCTTCAATACTTCCAAAGAACAAAAAAAGATCAAATCATTGTTTGGATAACTTTTAATTTACAACTTAGTCCTTCCATTTATTTATATTTATTTATTTGATCCCTATACTTTAGAAAATATCTAATAAATTTATTTCAACTTTAAAAAGGGTTTGATACGTTATTATCTATATTTTTAATTTCGTTGAGTAATAACTCCGTAAACTTTTATTTTTGTGTCTAATTGGTCAATTGATTCAACTTCATATCTACAATAGAAAAGTTTTGAATATAAATATCAATGATCTACATACTACACAGATAATTAAAAAATTGATATAATATTCTTCGAGTTCAAGAATCTATAAAATGTAAAAATTGAAAAAGTCGCAGTTGTTTGATGCCTTTTAGAACTCGGTGAATGTTTTAGAGATCAAACTCTATTTTTTTTTTCTTGTTAGAAAATGTAATTGGTATATTTTGTTCACAAAGCTACGTTTGAATCGACAAATAGAGACGTCAGCATTGGTGGAAAGAGACGATGAATGATATGTAGTATATAAAAGAAAGAGTTCACTTTCAATTTGCCTTTGGTTGAATAGTGAAATTAAACCTTTCGGTAAAAAACAAAGGGTGAAAAAAATTCACTGATTAGATCTACGTGTATTTCAAAATGTAACAAATACTTGAGTTAGTTTTTTAATCGGTAGTTGAAGTTTGTAATTCGATTTCAAAGAGGTTTTTTTTATATATTAGATTTACGTTGAATTAGTATTGAAGTCATGTTAAATTTTGCTTTTCTAAGACAATAGTTCAATAGGATACAATAACGATTGACATTTGTTTTTCTAACGTTAGATAATTTAAAGGTTTTTCTTATTTTGATCCAAAATTAAGAGTACTAATATTAGATTAGATTGCAATCCCATTTGCTGTAGTGTTGACTAAGAAAAGGATTTGCAAATCTCTCAAAGTGTAAGATTTTGTTGAGAAAAAGTCAATAATGTTTATCATTAATGATGTTTGCTGTCATGCAATAATAATCCTATGAACTCAAACATCTCATGTTTGCATTTTGCAACCTCATCCCATTCCAATTCATAGGAATTTATGGCCAAAATAATAACAATAACAACAACAACAATATTTTTGTTTCGAATTTGAAACTGATCATCGGTTTTTGTAATCTAAAAAGAGTGGTTTTTTTTTCTTTTCTTTTCAATGTAAACTATAAATTTTTAGCCTTTTCAATCTTACAATCATTTTCATGCCTTTGAATTGTTGGAATTACAAGAATATTATTATTATTATTATTATTATTATTATTATTATTATTCTTCTTCTTGAGCAAATGATTACATCTAGAAGCTTAAATTTCATCTTAGGGTATCAACTTTTAACTTTATTCCCTTTACATTTCCTTTTTTTTCTCTTCCTTTACTTTCAAGAAATCTGTTTTAGTTATTTGAATAATACAATTGTTTGATCCTTGTTGATCTTAAAGTTCTTTCTTTTAAAGAAATGGAGAAAAACGTTTTAGTCGTAGTTCAATTAATATTCACTTAACCAATTTATATGACCAAAATGCACGTTACTATCGATTAAATTTTTAAGTATCACATGGACTATATGAATTAAAATAATAATATGATCTAATGATATATCGAATAAATGTTTACCAAACGTTTAATTTTAGAAAATTATCCCATGACTATATTTTCATAGAAATTGTAATCTTTTAGAAGATGGCATCAGTTGCATATTTCAAGAAATAAATGCTTTAAATATAACATAGGAGAATTTAGAATGACCTTCCCCTTCCCCCACCACACATTAATTTCACTTGGAGTTTTATTATACCTCTGTTAATAAATATGTGTGTATATATATATATAAACTTATTTGTATGTATAAACTTATTTGTTATCTTTTATAAATTTACTGATCTAGTTCGTAAATTGTAATCGATAATAATTTAGTTACATGTATAAAAATTTAGTCTCTAAGAAAAGAGAAAGAAATCCTTGAAATATAAATTTTCATGGACCAATTTTATCGTGCGATGTTGTAATATGATTAGTTTATAAATCTCTAATCAAAAGCTTAGTTTAATTGACACAATAATTGAAATCAATTATCTTCGAAATAAAATATATATCAAACTATTTTTTTAAAATAACATAACAATAATTATCAATCAAAGTAAAATTTAAATTATGTTATAAAGTTTATAAGATAAAGAAAAAAAAATCAAACCACATCCAATGCATACCAAAATCTATTAATTTTATAATATATATTAAAAATTAAAGTTGATAAAATAAATAGATATTTTCAAATATTAAATATTTTAGAAATTTATCGATATAAATTTGAAATATCGTTATATTCGGAAAATATTTTTTAAAAATAAATGTAAAATTTGAAAGTGATTCATTGAAGGAACTTGAGTACAAAGACAGCAAGTACTTTGTTACCTCACCAAATCAGAATTTAAATCCCCTACTCACTACAAATAATAATAACAATAATAATTTTCTTCAAAAAAACAAAATTTAATAATAATAATAATAATAATTGATTGACCACGTGACAAGAATAGATTCTTTTCCAAATTCAAGATAAAACAACCCCACAAGTAACTTTACACTTTTATTTTACTTTCAAATAATGCATCATTATTATCTTAAGAAGAAGAAGAAGAAGAAGAAGAAGAAGAAGAAGAAGGGTAAAATTTTGAGCTTATTCCTTTAGGAAAAAATATATAAAATTTGGTGCTCTTTTATATGTTTCAATGTGAGTCAAAAGTTTCTGTACGTTTCTGTCTCCCTTGTAGGAGTTCTTTCTAGAAAACATCTCTATTTTGACCACTTTCTAAGAGCAAAACAAAACTAAATCAGCTTTGAGCCTTCTATGTCTAACAGTGTCCTTCAAAAGAATCATCATGAATTTTTTGATTATAGTCATGCCCTTTTTCTATAACACTGCTAAATCATACCTTTTGAACTTGCATAGATATAGATCGAGTGCCTGACGAGGCGTCTCTCTCGGTTGAATCCGATCTTTGTCTTTCTCTTCCCCAGTGACAAGAAAAGGTTTGATCCTTTCATCAGTAGATGCCATCTTTGATATGCATTTTTCCATCACCTGAAGCATTGAGAATAATGTTGTTTTGACCAATATAAATAAATTCCAAAGCAATAACAGATTTCCAGCTGCTTTTATAAATCATAGGACACGTCAATTCTTTACTACTTTTCCTTGCTCTTCCCATTTTTTTTATTCATCTATTTACTGTACGAAACCTTGTATTTAGATATTCATTGATTTGTATAGTTTAAGTCCATCCATAAATCAGATATTGCTTTGGGTCTAAAAAGATCATGTGTTAGATCAATAGGGCAAACTCCAGGCTCCTCCGTTGGGGCCAAAGGGAGCCGATGAGAAGATGTTTGTTCATGGAGATACAGATTGAATTGTGTGGAAAGGAATGTGAATAAACTTTTAATGTTTAAGAAAACTTACGTGTTTTTCTATATGTGCCTGAGGATCATCAACCCGAAACCAACACCTAGAAAAGTAGCAATTGCGATACCAAAAATGCCAGCAAGAATACTAGGAACCACCAAAGATCTCCAACCCTTGGCAGTTGCCATTCCACATGCTGTTGTTGGGCCCCCAATATTGGCATTTGAAGCCAAAAGCAACAGCTTTAAATCAATCCTGAACAGCTTTCCAAAACAAAGAATAATAGCAAGATGGACTGTAACTTGAACTAGAGCAAACATGAAAATGCTCGGTGTATTGTTGATGACATACCATACACTCCCACTAGCACCCACAACAGCAAAGAATACCTGTCCAAGTCAGATCAAATAAACAAGCCAACTGAACTTTCAGATGTTCCTCAGTTAACTTTATATCTCATGCCATGCTCTTGTTTTACCCAAATCTACAAGTTACTGAATTTATTATGGACAAAAATATTTAAAATGAGCTCAGAGTAAACCATAGTACCTAGATTTTTTTCCACTACTTTCCTGTTCTCAAATTTGCTCATTCATTAGTGGAAACAAAATAATGAAGTGTTATTGGAAGCCAAAGTTACAAGATCATGTGTAAATGAGATGCCATTAGGGGACAAACTCGGTCCCAACATGCATTCTTTTTTCACTGAGTTGTAATGGCAGACCGTGACTGTATTTTCTTTGTTTACTTCGGGTCCCAACATGTACTTTTTTCAACTAAGTCAAACTGTCAAACCAACATGCTTCCCCCACCCTCCTAGTATCCAACGGAGATGAATAGAGGTGAACCAAATCCATAGGCCAGGCAGAACAAATGTATTAAACTTTTGGGAAGAGGATTGAATTGCTCTCTACAGTAATATTACAAATTCTGTGTGGTGGTTATTATCATTAACAAGCAAGAATAGAAAATGATGCACAAGCTTCCGTAACAGATGCAACTAACTAAAGCTTCATATACCTGCATAAGAATCAAGGCAATGGTATCAGCTGCAGGTGCTAAATAATTGAACTGTTTTGGGAGAATGGTAGCTAGAATGACTACAACTGCAGTTATTCCAGGAAGATTAGCACCTTGAATTTTACACATATTAGTAATCCATGTGACAAACTTGCATATTGCAAAGGATGTAACAACAGCCGTAGCAGTCTGCAACACAGGGAGCTTTGTGCCGTGATCAAAGTCCTTATCGGTTGAAGCATCTGGTAAAACTTACAGGTTTCTGAATAAGAAGTCATGGATTTGGCGGTAGAAAACCAGGAATGGCACTATGCTTTTTTGCTTTCAAAAACTTCCAATTTTGAAAAGATATAAATAGCATGGGTTATACGTGGTTAATGGTGCAACTGCAAGATAGCTTATTATCAAACTTTGTGCAACACACGGATGCAAATTTTCTGAAAATGATTTGCATGAAATTGAAACTAGAAGAAACCATATACCGTCAGTTGATGTCAGAGGTTCAGGAGGCGTTCTAGAAGCCAATGCAAAGAGCGCCACAAAGTATAAAGCAGTGATGACATTGTCAGCAGCCACTCCTGCTGCTAAAACTGATGGAGAAACACCAAGAGCCTCTGAAATTGCAACATAATTAACAGCTACATTGATCAACCGCGAGGAAAGGCCAAAGAAAAAAAAGAGTAGTGTCACATTAACGAGATACTTCAGAACAGAAATATCAAATTGAGAAAATTGCATACAACATGAATAGGATGTATATAGGATGTATATGTTTCTTAGTTTTGGAAGAAAAAATCAGTTGCTACATGCAAAATAAGAGCCATATGTAATTTTGGCAAGGTAAAAGCAAAAGTTATCGGTATAGCCGCAAATTCTGGTTACTAAATATACATTGATACAATGAGTGAAGATAAAGAACCAACGACATGTGCTCCATAGACAATTGTGGTTTGCCATATCAACATTCAATAGGGGAATGGTTGAGTTCTTATATTCATTTCTTTTGAATATGAGAAATTCATTTCTTTCACATCCTGAACATAATTCATAATATTTTCCAACATAGTATCTAATGGAAGAGAGGAAATTACACCCACATTTCATTGCATTAATGCACAATGTGGACAGCTATATTTTAATCAAATTAATTTCCTGAAATCTGCAAGAGCAATTGTAACTTCACCAATATCCGTGAAGGGAATGCATTTCACTTGGATTAAATAATAAATATCTTCCCTTTTCCAATGCCACTGGGAAAATATTTTTAAAGATATGTCCAATTAAGAAAGAAATAGCAATGTAAAAGTGGTCCCAAAACGTCTCTGTAGCAATATAAAGGGCAGAGAGGTTGGATTTTCAACAAGAATCTTTGCCACTAATAGGAGGCTACTTGCCCATATGATGATGACAGGTTTTGATATCATTCAATGAAAAGAAATTGTTCCAAGTTAATTTCATCTAATCTCGTTCGAGTCATAAAGAAAGGCCTCACTTGAGAACCAGATACAGAAGTAACAGAGCCAAAACTTTCTGACAACTTACATCCACCGATATAACTACCCATGAGAGCAGCAGCTATTTTCCAATTGTCAGGACCAAGTGATCTCATAGGCACCATGAGAAATGCTACTACAGTTCCTATAATAGTCGCGACTGCCATTCAAAGAGAAGAAAGTAGTTAACAGGAAGCTTGCAATTTTAAAACAATATAAAGAATGCACCTGAACTTTCAATTCTAAAAATCAGGATGTCAAACGTTATTTTAATTGTAACAGACCTATTAATTTATGTTAGTTGTGTCCAGTTTTTAGCTTTCCACTAATGCACGAAATATCTGACCTGAAACTTTATTTTTTTTTTTCTAAATTTGTTTATTTATTTTTCCCCGCCCATTTGGCCTTCAAGAAATTTCCAAATTCAAACTTCTCAAAATTTATGCTAATTTGAAGTTACAATGAACTTTGAAATATACATGCGCGAAAATACATACATAAGAGAAAAATAGCAAGTTGATTAGTAAATAAAAGAAAAGAATCTAGAGACCTTTTATTACAAGTTTAGCACTCCTTTTTCAAACGCAGTATTAAAGAAAACAAAACCTATTCTGAACTTGGACCCGTATTAATGCAAGAAATTAGAAATTCAATAGACGATAAACTCACTGGACGTAAGACTAGCAGAGAAACTACAGAGACATGAAAAGATTTTGAACTTCAGAATCAGGATCGATTGCTAGTTGGAAGGGAAAAGTTAAGAAATGTGTAGCACCACTTTGCAATAGACAAAAGTTGTTATGTTTTTGTTTACGTAGACGTTTGAAATTTCTGCACCTTTAACATTTTCAGTTACGGTTACAGGTTTTTCTTCATTCTTTTATTTTAAAAAGAAAATAGAATGTATAGAAAGAGAGATATGGGGGGATCGTAAAAGCAAACATTGACCATTAAAAATAACAATTCTTTATTTACCATAACCAGCTAGCATAAGATTATAACTACCGGAAGAACTAAGAAATAGTAGACGTAGATTCACACTAATTTTGAAACATAAATCTCTAAATCATTGTGAACTCAATTGTCATGAAACATGTACTATTAACTTCGAGTTAGAGGTTCAATTCCCTACCCACATATTTTTTTTGAAAATGAACCTTTAAATTATTAATGTTTAAACATCAAACCATTTCTCCAGAGAAGAGGTTAAATTACCAAGTCAATGCTGCCATTAAACATAACTCTATCAAGAAACTGAAGAGAAATAAATTACCTGATCCAAGCAGGAAAACTCCAAGCAATGTTCCAGTTGTTCGGAGTATATGACGAATGTCTGCTCGAAACAGTAGCAATGGAACAGATAGTGGTAGCAGAAATTCCATGACAATTGAATAAGGCATAGCTTCATAAGGAATTATGCCAAAGTTACTAGCTGCCAAGCCAACCAAAGTGCTAACTAAAGCAGCACTCACTGTGCTACCAATCTTGGTCTTCTCAGACCTTTGAATCACAGCCTTTCCCATATTAGCTCATAAAAAAAAAAATCTTTAATACTCATTAATAGGCAACAACAACAAAAATATGCAAACAGTAAGCCTATCAATTCAATTTTATTGGTCATTTGAGAGATTTACTTAGTATAGACGAAGCAGAGTCTCAGAAAAATAAAAAAGATAATTTCCATGTTCAATTAATCAGAATGCTTACTTCTAAAAGTATGATTCACGAACGAAACTAAATTTCTTATCCATTTCGATTTCCCACTAGTCTCTAACTCGTGTTTACTTTGTAATAAAATAATCCTCAGCAAAACAAACACAAACCAACACCAGAAAATACATTCCACGCGTTCAAAAATTCCGTAGCTTTCATTAGCAATAAATGCGAGTCACAATCATTATCCATTTTGAACGAAGTAAATGAAGAATCGAGAGAAAGTACCAGATTCCCAAAGTGCCAATAGCAAACAAAGCAGTCCATGTGCCCCAATAATCATCTGCCGCAATAATTGGATGCCTCAGCTGCGACCTAACTTTCACATTCTGAGACGAGTTGCGGTAGCTCGAGGAAGACGAAGGTGAGAGAAGGTGTCTGTCACCATTTGCTCTCCGGAATGAGGACTTGGGTACGGAAACAGGAACGGGAGCAGAGAGGCGACCATGGAGAAGAGGGAGAAGCGAGTGATGGCAAAATGAAGGAAGTTGGAGCAATGGAAAATGAGGCGCGAACATGGCTGGGTTCGTTATCCTCGAGGACGCCATTAATGGTGAAGTCATCAGAGAATTTCCTCAGTCTGTTCTTTTCTTTTCTTCCAATTATTTTATAAAATAAATATGAATATGATTTTTTTAGTTTATTAAAAATGAAATATAAATTTCTTGTTTTTCTTTCTTTTTTTTTCTTTTCTCAATTTCCTTAAAATTCTTTACTATTTTTTTAGTAAAAGAATTCTAACCCTTAACCAAATTCAGAAAACAAAACAAAGTTTATGAAAGTATTCAAAATTAAACATAATTTTTTAAACCATTATTAAAAAATGAATAACTAAAGAAGAAATTAAGAAGTGAGCAATATATTTATAAACTTAATTTTAAAAACTAAAAATAATAAAAAAAAATAGTTGCATATTAAAATTTGAAAGTTACATCCATTTAAATATTTTTAGAGGAATAACTCTCTCAACTAAATAATAACGCTGAAATGAGACTAAAAATTAAAAAAAAATAATAAAAAAAAAAAAAGGTAAAATCGTCCCCGTGATGACTAATTAAAAGTTTAAAAATAAACATGAGTAACTAGACGCCACAGTAGAGTTATCTTTTAATAACTAGATGTATGTGATTAAAAGATCTATGTCATTGTCTTCGGAAAATCTGCATACAAATTTAAATATTTTTTGCAATTTCTCTTTTATTCGACTGCACGAGTTCAATTTCCCACCAGTTGTTGTCGCAGAATATCAGGCTATGTTATATGTCAGCATCATATTTAAACTTTAACACTATGCATCAGATTTGCCTATAGAGGTTTGATAATTGTAGAAGACATTTGGGTAAATACAAGCTACCAATCTCAGTTTTCTTCAACATCAAGATGTCTTGAGAAATGACTTATCAATATGATCCTTGAAACTGATATTATCTTGCTTCGGTTTTTTCACACTAGAGCTCTCCCCACCTCCTTCCAAAGCTCTCAATTTATTCTTTATGGCAGCAATCTTATCGCTGCGAGTCAACTGTCCATAACTGCTGCCACCGAGTCTTGATTTTCTTGACTCGCTTGCTGCTTTTGAAGTATCATTTGCTGTGTTCACCATGAGCTTTTCACTAGCGAGGCGGACGACCAACGGACGACCGCAAGCTAATTTCCCATGCATCTTCTCTTTAGCCAATTTAGCTTCCTGCATACTCACTTTACAAGCAAAAATAAGTAATTGCTTGACAGAGGCTATCAAGGGGTAAACACCAAGCAACTTACCTCCTTGGAGCTGTACTCGATGAAGGCAAATCCTCGTGGCTCTCCACGCTTCGGCCCACGGGTGTGCCACAAGAAATCCTCAGATATTATCTTCCCAAAAGGAGAGAAGAGTTTAATGAGGGCCGCTCTGAAACAAATTGATTCAAACTTTAGTATAGAAGCGGGAAAACTAGAAGACAAATACATTGCAAATGCTGGGACAGTAGTTTTCCTTACTCCGTAATTCTGAGGTCAAGATTGCCAATATAAAGTTTGCTTTCACACTTCTCATCAACAAAACCGTTTGAATCCTGAGGCGGTAATTCCATAAGATCAAAAGTAGCGTTACATCATCCCAACCAGAAGAAGGGAGAAAATGTCTACAGAAGCTCCACTTAAATTTAAGTACCATCACATGAGAAGCAAAACAGTTCTCAATTATATAGGCTTTAGACTTAAAGAATATACTCGAGAAATCCAGAATCTGCGTTGAGTGATTGAGTCGTTGCCACATTAAATTAGACTGATTTTTGAACCTTAACACTAATACAGAGTTCACAAGTGGAAACAAAATATGACTAGACTAAGCACACTAAGGATCAATAAATGAACGTAGAACTAAAAGGTTCTTACAAAATATTACCATTATGCTACGGTTGCAGCATAGAATAATGTGAGTGAGGTAGGGGAGATGCTGATGGAGCAGCCCACAAGATTTAGTGGTCAAAGAATCTAAAAATAAGAAAGCAGAAACAAATTACCAACCAGAAGACAGTTCTTCTTAGGATGGTTTCACTAACGTACTTGACCACCAGAGCAATGCTCTTTTTGGAATGAAGGGTAGGGATTCCGTTAATGCAAACGTTTGAGCGATTCTAGTCTAGGGAAAAATCTTGAGAAGAAACCACAAAATTATCTTTGATGATGTTCCAAGACTTCAGATTCAAAGGCATAAAAGTGCCCAGGACTTTGAAACTACAGGAGGAGGAGAAACTACTCATATCTCCCTCTATGAAGTTTTACTTAAAAGGAGATTCTAGCACTAGGTAAGAATTTTTCCCCACTCTCAAGTTATTGGAAAAGGTTGAAAAAGAATTCAAGATCTACCCCCTTACTTGGTGATTAAATCCCTCTCGTCAAAATTGAATACCTCAGTTTCTCCTTCTTTCTCTACCAAACTAACAGCCTTAACTTTGAAGGAACACCCAAAATTTTCATCTCCCTGTCTGAGAGCCATTATTGTTGGCATCTCTACAAAATCTTTCCCCCTTTATTGTCAAAACAAGAAGACTGTTATCATGTTGAATCTTAGTTAATTCTCCCCTCACCCAATTTACCACTTCCCTCTAGAGAATCCAGGGACACTAGTTTGTCTTTTAGTTCTTTCATTTCGACAAAAAATTGTCAAATATCCCATCTGTTCAAACATCCAACTTCTCCCTGAGGGCTTTCAACTTTAGCACGAATAAGTGATGTGGCCAGCCATGAGACACCAAAGTTTTCCACCAATCTCCAATGGGGGGAGAGGTTGTTATAAAAAAAAAATAATAAATAAGGAGAGTAAAAGAGTGGTGGTTCAAACAACATGTATGCTATAGAAAACAGGGTGAAGGGCCCCAATTTTAACTGAGTTTTTATCAGAATGAGGTAGTAAAGGCATAAAAAAGAAAAGGGTCAGGAATATACCATAACATAAGATAGAAAATTTGTAAGTTTCAGTTCCACAGAGTAGAAGAAATTTTCTGGACTCCACGCATATCTGCATAAATTTGTACATATTAAAATAACAAATTAGAAAGCATTACTTATTTGGAAACACCCAAATTCACACAAAAATACTTAACTACCGAACCAACAACAGATACAATACAAAACACCAGACACATATTCTAGAAATAAGTTGCAAAAACCCAAGCATAGATAAGACGAGTTGGGAGCAAACATTTAGTCTGAACTAAGTCACATAAATTTGGATCACACCTAACATTTCAAAACAATCAAGAATTTAACTAACACTTTGTACAGTCTAAACCTATAATCTCTTCCTCCAACTCAATCTACTTTTCGAAGTATGCGCACATTCTCAACTCTCGTCCATCAATATACAAAAGCCACGTTCTTTCAACATGTAATGGTATTAATTTAAAATAGTTGAAAATTTTCTGTTCACCTTCGCCACAGCTGAGAAAGATTCTAATAAATTTAATGATCCCAACAAATCAAAGCAAGAACTAAACAACGACTAACCGATCAAACGAGCTGACCTTGTGACACAACAACTAAAGATCAAGAACGATTCTTGATACGAAACAATGAATACGCCAAACATCTCGACTACCATGAAAAGGGGTGGCTAAAAACCCTAGAGGGTGGAGATTAGAGAAAGAAGAAAAATGGAATGGTGCGATGGCTGTGTACAGTGAAGAAGAAAATACTTACAAAGTTACAGATCAAAGAATAGAACGCAGATTGGGAAGATGGGTTTACGATTTGTACGAAGAAGAAGATCGCCGAGTTCAGTATCGACACTCGTAAGCGTCGTCGTCCCACCCAACAATATTGGAACTTTGACCGCCACTCCAACTCCAACCACTACTCATAACTATTGGCAAAAAAAAAAATGTCATCTTGGTTATCAATGGAATTGTTAGCTTGTCATTAACATCAAGCGCCTGTAGCTCAGTGGATAGAGCGTCTGTTTCCTAAGCAGAAAGTCGTAGGTTCGACCCCTACCTGGCGCGTTTTTTTTCTTTCTAAATTTAATTTTCCATTCTTATTATTATTTTTTCTTTTTTTGCCTTCAAAATATCCAATCTCTCGGTCTCATCATCTCTTTCAAACTGATCAAATTCCTTACTGTTGTTTTGCCCTAATTCTTACATTTGAAGGCAATGCGAAGCCTTCATCTTCTTCCCAATCCATTCTTCTGCAATTCCTTCCATTCCAAGACCCTAACATCCCCAATCCCTAACCCTAAATTCCTCCCCAAATCTCCTTCTTTCACCCCGATTAAATCCGTCCTTCAATGGAATCGGAAGCCCGAGCTTGCCGGTGACACTCCCCGCGTCGTCGTCATCACCTCCGGCAAAGGTGGCGTTGGAAAAACAACCACCACTGCTAATGTCGGCATTTCCTTGGCCCGTCTTGGGTTCTCTGTGGTAGCCATTGATGCGGATGTTGGCCTCCGAAATCTCGACCTTCTATTAGGGCTTGAGAATCGTGTTAATTACACGGTTGTTGAGGTTTTAAATGGGGATTGTCGGTTGGACCAGGCTTTAGTGAGGGATAAACGATGGTCAAACTTTGAATTGCTTTGTATTTCTAAACCTAGGTCGAAATTGCCGATTGGTTTTGGTGGGAAAGCCTTGGTTTGGCTTGTGGATGCGTTGAAAGCTAGGCAAGAAGGTTGTCCTGATTTCATTATTATCGATTGTCCTGCTGGAATTGACGCTGGTTTCATTACCGCCATTACACCAGCTAATGAGGCAATTCTTGTGACCACACCGGATATCACGAGCTTGAGAGACGCCGACAGGGTGACTGGTTTGCTCGAATGTGATGGCATTCGGGACATTAAGATGATGGTGAATCGCGTTCGGACTGATATGATCAAAGGGGAGGATATGATGTCTGTGCTAGACGTACAAGAGATGTTGGGATTGGCTTTATTGGGTGTAATCCCGGAGGATTCAGAGGTAATTCGTAGCACAAATAGAGGGTACCCTTTGGTTTTGAACAAGCCACCTACATTGGCGGGTTTGGCCTTTGAGCAGGCAGCTTGGAGGCTTGTTGAACAGGACAGTATGACGGCTGTGATGGTCGAGGAGGAGCCAAAGAAACGAGGTTTTTTCTCATTCTTCGGAGGCTAAGAGATCAAATTCTCTTAGGAGAAAAGGTTGTGTAGATCTGCTCTGATCTTAAGGGTGGCCATGTATAAATTGGAGTAGAAGGATTTTGGTAGTGTTAGAAAAGCAGCTGCAACTCTGCCATTATTTGTTCAAGAGGAGATGCTCCGGTGAGTAGTTTTGTATAGTTGGTTTGATTCTGATTCTCTTTAATTTCACTCGTAGATATCTAATATATTAGTTTTAGACTTGTGTTTATGGTGCTTATGTTTGTTAGTGAGAAAATTTTTCACCATCTGTTTTGAGGTTCTATTATGTTCTTGTGATAGCTCTGCTCTGATTGATTCCAAAGGCACTTCTTGATGGAATGAAATATCTTGTTTGGCTTTCAACTTTCTTGCACATTTATCACACTTGTTAGTTAATACTCGTACAAAGTCAATAAAGGTTCAATCTTTATTAGACATGTGTATTGAATACTTTATTCTAGACAATATAATAACATTGGACCAAAATAATTAATTTTGCAAGGAAAAGATATCAAACTCATTTTTAACCATATAATTGCATAATTGCATAAAAAACTTGACTTTGAATTTCCTTCCCATATGAAAATGATATATATTTTAATAGACTTGTCTGTTGTTTAGGTTGTGTCTAATCTATGAGTTAGCTTTATTAAATTGAAGAGTGTGGTTGAATCAAAATGATATGAAATTGTCTATGATTATAAGACTTTGTGGTTAGATTAGATGGTCAAGGACATCCTACTTTTTAGAATTGCAATAAAGTCCTTGACAACTACAAATGAGGGGAGCTTATGCAAATAAGGAAGTATGTTAGGTTCTAAGATCAAAGAAGAACATGTTTTGCTTAAGCAATAAAGTCCTCGGTAACTACAAACGAGGGGAGCTTATGCTTATGCAAATAAGGAAGTTTGTTAGGTTCTAAAATCAAAGAAGAACATGTTTTGCTTAATATTACTTGGCTCATACCTTGTTTTAATTCAGTATATTACTTCTTGGCTTGCTTATTCATTATGAATTTGTGACATAAAACAAGAAACGATAGGATTTTTAAGGTTCAATTTACATTTTTTTCTTTTGAATTGAGTAATGGTTCCATGTCATGAAAAAGAAAATCAATTAGTTGAACTAATTCTTTCTTAGAAGTTATTTGAGAGTGAGTCGAAGAAAATTAAAAGTCATATACATTAACAAGTTCAATTGATTGTGTGTTCATTTTGTCGTCCAAATTTTAAAATTAGCACATCGATGTTAGGAGTAAAATTTGAGGAGAGTAATTAACACTTAGGTATAATTACGACGAATAAACTACAAAAGTAGTTTGAATTTGTGTTTTTTTGAGACACAAAGGTTTTTTTAAAAATTTATATATACTGTTAATACGAGTAAATGTTGTATAGTCAAGCATGTTGTTTTATATATACATACATGTATGGTTACTACGAGGCAGTTACAATGGAATGGATGATAACATTTTCTCTCTCGTATGTTCAAGACAAGTTATACCCACCCCTCCATGACATGCAATCTCCACCAAACTCTTGCTTGATCAACAACATAATCTTACCTTACACTAAAGTAAACATAACCTAATAGCTTGTTTTGAAATTGGAGGTTTAATTTTCACACCCCACCTGTCATAGTTGAAATGCATATACAATAGCAACTTAAATCAGACCTAAAAAGCTGGTAACGTAATTTACAAATACAATTGACAAGGTTTTTTTTTTATGTTTTCAAAATCAATATATTAATGTGCTTCTATAATAATAATAATAATAAATAAATAAATAAATAAGACACATTGTTCATATATAAAGATATCTAGAAGTGACATGTCTGTTAAACAAAAAAACAATCCTCAAATAAGGTCTAATAAAATCCCACATGTGTAACATAGTTGTACATTGACTTAGAACACACTTCTAACAACCACCATAAGCTAAGATGAGATTGCAATGTAATGGCGGCTAACCAATAGCGATTTAAAAGTCACAAATTATGAGAGTCTTATCAAATCATGGAAGCTATTTATGAAAGTTTGTCGAATTTCTAAAGATTAAATTCTAAATCTCTCAATATCATATAGGTTAATCAAACTTACGACATGAATTGTTTCTACAACGTAATTTATTGGTAGCCACATAGTTCCATATTCGAACCAAATCAATCCATCCATGAAAATTTGATTTGGTTTTTCTAGTAAAGTGTTGGACATGTTAATTTGTTCGGTGTGAAAACTGATTTTTGTGTTCTAGTTCGACTACCATTGAAAAAAAACCGTAAAAAACCAATTCGAACGAACGTCTTAACATCGTCTTAGTTATGTGGAATGGGTAATTCAACTTTTACATGTCGAAGAAAATGATCGATTATTATTTCAAAGACAAAAAACAAAATAAAATTTGAATTCCAATTTAGAAAAAAAAAACGAGAATGTCAAATCCAAAACAGAAGTCAAATAAAAACGAGTTAAAGAAAATAAAAATAAATCTCCGCAACAACCCGAACTACTAGTTTTGTTATTTACTAGACATCGGTTTGATTTGGTTCTAACTCACCCCAAAACCAAAAAAAAGGAAAAGCTAAACAATCATCCCTTAGTGCTCGCAGTAACATACTTCAATTCAACGGTATCGTAGATTGCATACTACATTATACGTACGTAATGAACTAACAACACATCCATCAACCTAACTTATAATCAAAGCATGTTCATATATACATTGCAATGCAAGTAATTATATGGCCATGTGAAGAGATACATAGAATCAAAATATTTTCAGCAATAACATTATTGATCAAGAGACAATAGTCTAAAAACTGTCGAGACAAACATAGTATACGATCGCGTTATGTACTATAAAGTTTGTGATTTGAATTCCGATTATAGAAATTGAAAAATTACAACGTTTTAGCTTATAACAAAAGTTTTATAATGATGGATTCAAATTGGAAGCAGCTTATGACAAAGTTGTTCATAACTTGCACGATTCATGCAATAAATCTTATAGATTAAATGATGATGATAACAATTTGTTGATTTTAGCAATCCAAAACTAAGAAAGAAAGAAAAAACAATGATAAAAACAAATTAAAAAAACAAGATACTAAATTAAAATCCATTCCACTCTTTTTATCTTTCCTTATACGTTATATTTCCCTTAAACAGACCCATTTACTTCTATTCTATGCAAATCCATTGTTTCCAATTTTTCACCCTTTCGATTTATTTTCCATTTTCAGTTCCTAATTTCTCCTATAAAATCCTTCCTCTCTAATCCAAAACATATTCATCATATCAAATCTTTTTAATTTTCTTTCTCATCAATCCATGGATCTTCCTCAAAAACCCACAAAAACTCATGTAATGTTCTTTCTCTTTTTCATTTCTCTTTCATTTTGTTTCACTCGTTTCTCATTTTAATCATTGAACGTGTGATTAGTGGGTTTTTCTTCAATTTCCTCAAGAACAATTCTTTCTTTCTTTAGATCGTTCGAAAATGCATCCGATGGAAAGATGAAAAGGAACCCAAAAATCGTTTTTTTTTCTCTTCGTTCGATTATTTCGAGAAACAAACACATGTTGAATGATCAATTTTCTTTTTACGGCAGGATGCGGCGGCGAGAATTTCGGCCGTCATTCTACTGGCATTGGTGAGTTTAGCCACCGTAGAAGGTAAACGGCAATGCCCGACAAATTACTTACAAGTTCCGGCGATCAATTGCCGACAACACACGGCGGTACTTACGGACTTCGGCGGCGTCGGCGACGGAGTAACTTCAAATACTCAGGCGTTCCGGCGAGCGATTGAACATCTCAGCCCACTGGCAGCGAACGGTGGTGCTCAGTTGATTGTGCCGCCGGGAAAATGGCTGACCGGAAGCTTTAATCTGACCAGCCATTTCACACTCTTTGTCCATAAAGATGCAACAATCCTTGCTTCCCAGGTTTGACCTTCAAACAATATATATGGAAATGCATTTGTTTCATTTCTATATGTATATATGGAAATGTAATCTGTCACATGTGGGGTTTTCTTACTAAAAAAGAGTCGAAATGTTAATCATGGTTTTTGGATTAATTTGATATTAAATATATATGGATCTTAGTATATAGTTTGGATTCAAAAAGGTGATTTTGGAACAAACAGAAAGTGGAAAAAACATATAAGGAATTGTTTAACAAAGCAAAACTATATATTTATGTGTGTTTGCATAATCCAATGGTGTAGGATGAATCGGAATGGCCACAAGTCGCAATTCTGCCATCTTATGGGGTAGGAAGAGATGCTCCTGGTGGAAGATACAGCAGTCTCATCTATGGAACCAATCTCACTGACGTCGTCATCACCGGTAACAACGGTACGATTGACGGCCAAGGATCTTATTGGTGGGATAAGTTCCACAAAGGCGAGCTTAATTTGACACGGCCATACATGATTGAGATTCTGTATTCCGATCAAATTCAGATTTCTAATCTAACTTTGGTCAACTCTCCCTCGTGGTTTGTCCATCCCATCTACAGTAAGAATGTGATTATCCAAGGTCTCACCATTCTTGCTCCCATCGACTCTCCCAACACCGACGGAATCGACCCAGGTTTCCTATTTCAAATCCTTCAAATGGGTTAAGGCTTTTCTTCTTCGTCATTCCCTTCTCCCTAATTCTTCTTTGCATTATTTCACAGATTCCTGCTCCAACATTCGTATCGAAGACTGCTTCATTGTCTCCGGCGACGACTGCATCGCCGTCAAGAGCGGATGGGACCAGTACGGTATCAAATTCGGAATGCCAACTGAAGACCTCGTCATTCGCCGTCTCACCTGCATTTCCCCGGATTCCGCTGGCATCGCTCTCGGCAGTGAAATGTCCGGCGGTATCCGCAACGTCAGAATCGAAAACGTGACGGGAATCAATACACAATCTGCTGTGAGAATTAAAACCGCTCGTGGACGTGGGGGTTTTGTGAAGGATATTTTCGTCCGTGGAATGTATCTATCGACGATGAAATACGTGTTCTGGATGACCGGAAACTATAAATCGCATCCTGATGAGAAGTTCGATCCCGCGGCGTTGCCGGAGATTACGAACATTAATTACAGAGATGTGGTGGCGGAGAATGTTACTTACTCGGCGAGATTGGAAGGGATTTCGGGAGATCCGTTCACCAATATTTGTATTTCGAATGTTAAGATTGGACTGACGGCGAAGCCTAAGAAGTTGCAGTGGAACTGTACGGATGTTGAGGGAATCAGTAGCGATGTGGTGCCGCCGCCATGTGCTCCTCTGGCGAAGGCGGCGAAAAGCGGCGGATGTGACTTTCCTGCGGATCAACTTCCGATTGAGAAGGTTCAGTTGAAGACTTGCTTTGTTCAAAATCCCACCGTCGATTGAAGCCTTTGATTTTTTTTTTTTTTCTTTTTTCCTTCTATGGAATAAATAGTGCTTTGGATTTTATTGTCCATCCAAAAATGAAATGATAGATACAATATTATATACTAATTCCAAAAAGCTTTGTTTGAAATGTTTATGATTATTTAGTATCAATGTTAAACTTCTCTACAAAAGTTTACTGACCCAAAAGTCAAAATTCAAAATTTTTATCAATCCGTAATCATATTGGGATTACTAATGAATAGGTTGTAAAAGTTCTCAATTGCAAGTGCAGTTAGATTACAGAGATGAGGTAGTTTGCCAATCCAATTGAATGAACGGTATTGCAATAGTAATCCACCTTTGCCATTTTTGATTATAGACCTAGGAGTGAAACCCTCATATTTTAAGGTCCAAAAGTGAAAGGAAAAAGAATCCATGCCACGCTTGCTCATATAGAACAAAGAAGACCAAAGAAAAAAAAAACAAGTGGCTAAGCAAAAAAACGGAGTCTTTATAGAACTACTTCCTCCTTGATCAGATTGGATAATAATGACTGATGTTAAGAGTGATTTTACGGCCTAACTATTGATTATATGCCAATTCTTTGATGGGCCATAAAGCATCTAACAAAGCTTCAGTTTGGAATCTAGTTACTTGGACTGCTTTGATGATATCTGGGCAAGGACAGCCATGGAAGGGTTGAGATCCAAAGAGAATTCCACACATTATTGTCAAGAGCAAAAAATCTCAAAGAGAACCTGAGGAGATTTATAGACCATTGACAGAATCAATCTAATTTTGAAGGATGCATGTTATATTCATTGACCAAACTGAAGTTAGATGTAGAAACGTAAATTATAAAATTTGTTAAAAGTCCAATTTTTAAAGGTTTACGGTTGTGTCAAATTCCCAATATAACATGATTACTCTGAGATGCACATCATAGTGATCAAGCTCTTGCATAGACACAAGGCCATCCAGCACAAAAAAACTACAAAGTGAAACGTGAAGGAGACTGAAATTGTGGGAACATTCCATTTCTATGAATAAAAATTTATATCATTAATTGTCAGTGAAGATCAATCATATGCTACATAACGAGGCTTGGAAACAATGTACATTGTTAGGTTTCAACTCCCTAAACACAGCTTCCACAGTCGTAAGGTAAAGATCAATGGAGTCCGAATGGCAAAAGTTTTCACTTCCAAGAACACCTGCAAAAGAAAAAGAAAACAGAGAACAAAAACACGAAAGAGAAGCCTCAGATTATCGGATTTGACAGCAAGGCTTGAAAAGCCATTCAGCCCCGAAAGATGGTATTTTGTTAACCGATATCATCATCAGCAGATTTACTAAAAGATTAAGAATAAAATGTAGGTCTCATGGCCAGTCCCAAGAAGTAAAGGCAGCAACGCTGCTCCACAAGGCAATGGAATATGATACCAACAATCGACGGAGA
Organism: Cucumis melo; assembly: GCF_025177605.1. Classification (NCBI taxonomy): domain Eukaryota; kingdom Viridiplantae; phylum Streptophyta; class Magnoliopsida; order Cucurbitales; family Cucurbitaceae; genus Cucumis; species Cucumis melo. The sequence goes on from NC_066865.1 coordinate 24,695,412, forward strand.
TTCCAAAAAGGAGCCATCGACATCGACTATAATTACTTTGTGACGTTAACTCCGGTAATATACGAACATAACGCGTTCGCTCCATATCTAGTAAAGGATTGGATCTATAATCCCCCATCACATAAACACAATAAACAACACAAACATCACCAAAAATTTTGCAATTGATAAACTAAAATGTTTGTCTCATGGCCAGTCCAAGGTGGCAATTGCAGCGACGCTGCTCCACAAGGCGACGGAATATGAGACCACCCACAACGGAGAACATCCTTAAAAAGAACGTCCATCAACATCGTTAGGAATTTATGTGCAACGTTTACTCGGAACTTTGCAGATATAGGAATAGTCTGCTTCCTTTTAGTAAGAGACTTCCTCGCAGAAGTTTCCCGTCGCGTATGTACACCGAATTCAAGATTGAGAACAAAAAATATCAAAACAGATTACAGAAACCGAAGATTAAAAAAGAGAAGAAAAACCCTAAAACCATGAAGAAGAAGAATAGGTCGGAGGAGAATGAGGTTTGGGCCGTCTGAGTTGAATGTATAGGAAAGTTTGGAAATTGTGAACCGTTGGATCTTTTCTTTGTTTATAGAAAATCAATCTCGGCCTTAGAATTTGTCTAGGGCTACACGCTTCCATGAGGTGGGGTTAGAATCGTCAATCCGTCAAACATTTTTAATTATTTAAAATAAAATTTAGTTAGTAAAACCCTTTAGATAATTTCTTTTCCAAGAAAATAAGGAATTATCATATAGTTTTATTATCAATTGCCAATCAACATCCCAAGCATATGCTTCCTAATGAGTCATATAAACAATGTACTTTTTCTTTTTTCCAAAATCTTTATTCAAATCAAAATTTTAAATTAAGAGGTTCTCCGATCTTAACTATCAAAATTTTAAAAATAATTAAATTAGAGAATCTTATTAAATAAATATGTTTTAAATAGATCAGATTTCTTTTTTAAAAAGTATTCTAATAAAAGGAAAGATTGGTAGACTTGAAATCTCTTGTCCACGTGTGATATAATTGCAAGTTGAGCTGAGGTCATATTGGCAACTAAATTCAATTAACTTTTTTTTTTTTTTTTTTTTGCAAAATATCACATCTCTTTAGTTTTCTCGTCTAGATAAAAAATTTTGGAAACTAAAAATATTAATTAGAGACGAATATTTGGATTACAGTTTAATAGTATTTTTTAAGTTGATATAATTTTTTTTATAAGATATAACTTTTGACTCCTAAATTTAAAATTAGTGTCTATTTAACTTGAAGTTTTAAAATGAACCACTTTAATTAATTTCTAAAGTTTGTTCGTTAACTCATCGTTAATAAATAACATGGTATATTGACTGAACACATCTTAAATGAAGTGACCATTTTGTGTTTATTTTATAGATAAATTTCAATATTTACATCAAAACAAATCCTAAAGCCATCATTTCGAGGTGTAATCCTGACTTCTAGGTCGTGACTCGTGAGTTTAAGGAGATTTAAGAGAAATGGTACACGAAGGAATATGAAATGAAGATGTTTTAAGAACTTGTTTAAAGACTATCAATGGCAGCAGAAAACAAATATTTATGTTAATTTGTCTTTTTTGTCACGTTGGAAATTACACTATGTTTTAACATTTTTACCAATAAAAAATTTAATTAAATGGAGAGGAGAGAAAGAAAGAGAGACATAAATTGGTAGAGAAGCATATACGTTGTAATTTGCAATAAAATAAGAATATTTAGAATTCTAATTAACTAACTATATCAATTAAAAATGATGTCTACGTTGTAATTTTGTTTAAAGACGATGAATAATTATCAAAGTTATCAAACTCAACTAAGAAATTATATTTGACACACCATTTCGTAATATAAATTCTAACATTTTTGCAACAATAAAAGATATGTTCAAATAAATATAACATAACAAAGAGCACAATCATAAATCGAGCTTATTGAAAAATGTAAATTGTTTCACATAAACATAAGATAGGAACATCTAAAGAAAAACCCATCGTATGCAAAAACGACATGGGAAACTATCCAACCATAATAACTTGATCATACAGTCATCAAATAGGCAATGACCATTGGGTATATTCCTTCAACTCAAAAAGGGAAAAACAAAAAAAAAAAGCAAAGAAGAAAAGAAAAGCATTGCTTAGGTTTATACAAAACCGTTTACAAATAAACTGCCAAAACTTGAATACAGGGCTTCCCTACCTAACAAGGGCTATACAGCACTATTTCAAGGGCTCTCCATCTATACAAACAAAGGCCAGGACAGGATTTGGTGGTTATGTTATATACATAAGATGCATCATCAAAATAAACAGACCACATTAAAAAAATATTTATATATATTGCAAGCAACCCCACAATATTGCATCCATACTTGGGCAAGTTATCTGTCTGTTTTGGGTCGGTCTTGCTTATTATTAGCATCGGGGTCAGCATTTGTGTTGTGTTGTCTGAGGTGCACCCATGAATAGCAGCATACTGTCTTATCACCTCCTCCCGTGCCTACTAGTTGGATACCAAATTGGATTTATGATCATCAATATAGATGGGCTTATCCATATCGCCATGCCGAATTGGCCTCGAATCGATCTCATAGGATGAAAGCAACTTCTTCTGCAATGGGAAGAGCAAGTGAGAAGGTCAAGAATAACGATATAATTATCTTAAACGTTGATGAGAACTAAAGAAGGAAGAAGCCAATCACCACCCATCCCCTTTTTATATTTTATCATACAGGATTTGAGATGCAGAGATCGAATTTTCATGTAAAATGACAAAATATCTCAGTTTCAAAATGGAAGCAAATAATAACAGTAATTACATGCCTTAGTTTTGTGTGTTGTTCTCTTTACAACGTGAGTGTTTTGTAAAATAAATAAAAATTGACCTTAAAAAAAAATATATGAAGTTACAAAAAAAATGGAAGTTCAACGCTATGCATAATATAATAAATATAAATGTATAATGAAACCAAATTTGAAACCAAGCAATTATTTCATCAAATGACGTCTGAAGAATCAATATTAATAATGAAGTCTAAAGAGAGAGTGAATGCAAAGCAATAAGGTGATGTGGAGTACACGAAGGTCAGAGAACAAGAATAAGAATGATATTCTCCACATGAACGGCCAAAAAAATGTGTTTTAAATCTAGGAATAAACAACCTATAACCATCATGTTTAACATTAGATGGGAATGAAAACGAGAACTTTCCTGGGGGAAAATGATTTTGCTGTACTATTATAGTTCCTAGTAGTGTAAGTAAATAGATATCCCGATGCCTCCAACAGAATTTATCAACTAAATGAAAGGCAAGAAAATGAAAAAAAATGCTGAATCAAACCAAATTATTCAGAATGGTTCTTAAAGGACGGCCCCTAATCCCAAAACAACCATGAACTTTCTCCAACTACCCAATTAATTTTGATCCACAGGTCAACCAATCACAAAAGCCAGTCTTCAGAAACAGTCCCCAAACAGTCCTTAATATGGTATCAAACTGCTTCTCGTTTAAATACTTTTAGGAATAAGGCAAACCAAAGTGCATATGGCCTTAGATAACGGAAAGATTTGGCAGGAACAGGTAAAAAGTTTGTCCTTCAGTCCCCCGTATGAGAGAGAATGGTTTTCCTCTCTACACAGCTCCTAGGACACATGGTCCCAGAATCTTATAAAAAGAAATACTCTATGTTGTTGAACTAAACCGTAAAAGAGATACTCTGTGATCTGTAACTGTATTCGAGCAACTCATTGAAAGAAAGACGAAATGGTAACATGCTAATTCAAGTGCCTAACTAGAATGTCCACAGCTTGCACCCTAGATATGTCCCTCAAAACAACATAGATGAAAATAAATGGTGGGGGTGGGGGGAAGAAACTTGAAGGATCCGAGAATTTGTAATTGACATTCTTTGACTAATCGTTTCCACCTACCAAAGCATAAAACAACTGAAACTACAGAGTATAATTGGTACTCACATGATCCTCAAAATCAGGACTGATCAGATTGATGGATAAGTTTCTCATCAACAGCAGAACCTACATGAAAGAGATGAAATATCGTTTAGTCAAAACCATGCATATTAACATAATAATATATTTCTAAACTCCAGATGCTATGAAATTTTCTTACAAAAAAAAAACGAAATTCACACTAATAAAATTCACACAAAATCTGTATACAACTAAGCAACAGTGTTATATAATAGAGAGAAAAGAAGGTGTAAATCATACAGTTTCGACATCAATTGGGTCCATCCTCTTCAACTTTTGCAGATGACCTGAAGCATTTGGGTCAAATACACTGCCAATGAATCTGTAAACCTGTGAGAAATCTGGCAAAACTGCACAACAAAAGGGCATGTAAGTATCAAGAAAAACAAAAAAAATACAAAAAAATAAGGATTGAAGATTCAATGCAACCGTTAAAATTTTAGAGGACCCCATACCAATAGTTCAAAGCAATATCAAACTATTTGTAATAAAACAGAATTATTTGAATTACATCAAATAAATAAGAGAATTACCTCTAAGAGAATGATTGTTACTTCCTTGATCAATTGTTTCAACAAGAGGGCGTGCTTTTGAAGGGCTTTCAGTACTACTGCAACAATTATTTGCAGTTGTTGGCACTGCATGCACATATAAACCAAACAAAAAACGTTACCTAAATAAACACTTAATGGAGATATTTAACGGTAGACTCTAGAGACTCAAAGAACATTCTCACAACGCTTGATTCTAGACACGCTCATATGCTCTCCTTCCAAAATTTCCCATGCATGGTAGGTTTTTAAGGCATATAATTACATCCATCTCATCCAGAGTGATTAACTCATACTCTATGAAGTTAGGAAAAAAATTGTGTGCTTTCGATCCATATAATATTTAGCCTTTGATACCTTGAGATGAATTGAGTGGCTGGACAGAGTTCACTGTCCAGGAAGATGCAGCTCCAGCAGGTCCCGGACATGTAAGTATTGAAGATGAATCTGGCCTTATAGTGTATCCAGGTTCCACTGGAGGAGAAGTTGACTGCAATGACCCTGGCACTTGAGAAGGCATGGCAACTGACAAAAAGGTACAATTGAGATTTGTGAGCCACTGAAACAATATAACGTAGTGATACCAAGCACATTAAACATAGATAGGTGGGGGTGGGAAGTGTGGTGAACTAACCATTTTTTGATGCCTTCTGAGGATATGGATGAGAAGCCTTCCTCTTTGGTCGTGGAGGGGGCAAATGCTCACCACCTCCAGTTTTCTGAACTTTTAAGAAGTACTTTTGTGCATGACTACGTATCTGTAGGGGACATCACTCTTATCGTTTATCATTCATAAACTAAAATATAAACAGAAAATTGAACACACCACATTGAACTATAACGAATGTTAGGCACTCATGATATTTTAAATATAAAAATTGAACTCCCTAATTGACATAATTGAGAAAATTGACCCAGTAGGTAACCTATTAAAAGTTAATTGCTCAAAAGATTATAATTGGATTCTCCATCGTCTTATGCTTACTACGTTAACTATACAATTAGTTTTCACTGGTCATGTTGCAAGTATTTCTTTTTTTTTTTTTAAATAATATATAAGGTCTATTATGGAATATGATGTAAACAAATGTTGACAAAGAGGTTTCTCTTAAGGAATTTTCCCGATTGACAAGATTTTTAACTGAGACGACGAGAAATCCAGTTTTTCTAATTATAAAACTTTAAATTCGTCACTTTATTTCAGAAGAGTTCAATCAACACTCCTAAAGGGAGTAAGTTGCAAATAACAGGGGTTTGGCATCAATTACCTGTATAACAGTTTTTGATCCAACAAAAGCTTCAATTTTCTTCCAGTCACGATCAAAACTGAATGTACATTGAACAAAATAATAGAGAATCACAATTAAGGTACATGTCAATAAAAGATCAAAAAACAAGTAGTACCCACAATTCAGCTCACCATCCACCCAGATTCTCTTTTTCCAATTTTTAAATGGAGAAGCCACACATTATATTTTAGTCCATACATCAGAAGTAAGGTATTTAGAGTTACAAATTAATTTCTCCATTAACAACCCTCAACCCCAGTATCTCTTGCTTTTCCACATTTTCATGTGCCTAATAAAAACTCCAATTAACTACCCACAGCCTCAATATCCTCTTGCTTTTCAAGCTTTACTAATTGCCTAATATCGAGCAGGATCAATTATGAGTCCTACATGTTGGGAGCTTGAAACATAAAATTTCCTAATATAGCGACAGCAGTTAAACTTATCAAGAACAGTCATAAACCAAGTGGTGGATTCAAAAAACCCCTAATTAAATAATTTGTCAAACAAATTTCGAAAACCAGATGAACACCAAACCCCTTCGCCCCATCAAAACTCTACTCAAATCCCTCATCATTTCCGTTTCAATAGAAATTACAAATCACAGCTCCCAAACATTTTCCACCAATTAACCATACCTAATATCCCACACCTATCACTCCATCACAAACCCCCACAAATTCAATCACTAAATCCCAAAATTAGCCTCCAATTCCCCACATTTTCAACATTTCCTTCACCACCAAGCTCCAACTAACAAACAAAAACCGAAAACCGAAATCCAGCGAAGAGAAACAATTACGAAATTCAAAAACCCTAAAACGAGAAAGAACCCAATAGGAATTGAATGGAACAAATACGAAAAAAAACGTACAGCTGAAGGGCTTCAAGGAACTTGTCGTGCTCAGGTTCAGTCCAGCTCTCTCTAGACTTGGTAATTGTGTAAGGCTTACGAATCTTCTTAGACATATCCTCAGACGCCGCCATGGTGGTGGCAAACGGTCCTAGTCCCGGCAACGCCATTCCGGATGGATCTAAGTAGAATCCCTCAGAGGGATTGGGGTTGTTAGACACCATTGATGAAGAAGAAGAAGAAGAAACAGTAGAAGGGGAAGAGATTAAAGGTGTTTACGAAGAAGATGAAGAAGAAGAAATGAAAAATCAAAAGTGTGTCGATAGAACGATAGTGAGAAGAAAATAAAATGCGGCTATTCCATGGGCGGTTTCAGAATTTATAGATAAAACTCGAGTTCTCGTCCTCTACGATTACTCTAAGTTAGGTTCATTTAACTACCCAATCAATGCTCGAAACGTGGCATTTATTTATCATTTTTAATTCATAGATTATATGAATAATCATTTTGTTAAAAGATGGAAAAATAAAGCAAATATTGTTTAAATCATCCATAAATTAATCTAATAACTATCATTAGTCATTCTTTTGTACAATTTTTTTACTACAAATTTTAGCATATCTACATTTGGATCGACCATAATTTCCTTTGTCTAATTCATATAATCATGGCATAGTACATTATTTTATTACCGATGTTTCTTATTATAAAGGTTAAATTAATTACAAATTAGTCGGTATACTCTTACGAAATCTTAAAAGTTAATTTTGCTTTGTTTACTACAAACACAAAGAAAAAATTTATTCAAACCACAAATCCATCACTCAACAACATGTTGTATGTCATTTGAAATGTACATGTTTTTATCAATATTACGAATTAAATAAAAAATATCTTAAAATAAAATAATCTTCATATCAATCTAAATTTCGAGTTATCTTCACTCGTATTTTTTAATCTATATATCCCTTTTTACGAATAAAATCAAACAATGTTAAATAGATAATTTTTTTTTTTTTCAAGATATTTAGGCTAAAATCTCATTGGTGTTTTTGTGGTAGTGAAGAGTATTATGCAATTGTAGTGAATAATTACGTGGAAATAAAATAATAAAAGAGAAAAGTGGGAGGGTGTTGGGGGGGTTATGGTGGTCCGCGATGTAGGGAAGGGAAATGTGAAGAAGGAGAGAGAGAGCAGAAGAGAGGGGGGGAAAGTCGGTTATAACGTGAGAGGTTGAATTTGAAAGTAAGGAGGATGGGACACGTGTCACTTAATCACCCCTGCTTTTAATCTCCCTTTCTCTTTGCAATTTTATGTTACCAATACAAACCTAAATAAAATATCTCTCTTTCTTTCTTTTTCTTCCTCAATTGAAATATCTAACTTCACCAACTCAAAATTCGAATTAAATTTAATATATTAAATTAATATTTCGATTAATTTCATGAAACAATTATTTAAAGATGAGTATATTACTACACATATTTTGTGTAATCAATCAAAGTGTTATTTTTTTCTAAACAACACAGAACAACGAACCAATACAAATTTGAAATATCGAATATAAAGTCGTCGTCGTCGAGTAAGGTAGTGAACCACTTTATCACCATAACAATGAGAAAACTAGAATTTAAATAATTTATTATCTAAAATAATTTAGGTTAGTGATGTTTGTTTCATTTTTTTCACCTACCTTAACGTTGTTCGATCAACTTTAATATGATTCTTATAGTTTTTAAATTATTAAAAATATTTAAATTTACTGTCTACATAATACAATACATATTGTAAGTGAGCTAATGAAAATTTATGGAAATTACCGTTTTCTTTTAACGAATAGTTATAATACATATTTAAACACCAATGTCTAAGCAGTCAAAATGTACGTGTTCAACTGTTGGATATTTTATTTTTTAAACACTAAGTGACAGTAATAATAAGTTGAATCTTAACCTAACTCAAAATTTGAATTTTACCCTTTATATTTTGTTATAATATAAAGTTTTTTTTTAAAAAAAAAAACAATGTATGTTTTCTATATATATAAAACAATAGAATTTTGTGAAAAATCTTTTATTTTCAATCATTCCATTCAAACAACCCCAACATTTTTATCTCTTCGAAAGATAACAAAATTATTTCCATATTTCCCACATCACAAATTCTTCTTCTTCTTTTTTTCTTTTTCTAATTTTTTCTTTTGTAAGAGTACATAATTGAAGAAAAATATCAATTTAGATATGTTTTGAGGGAAAAAAAATATCCTTTGGTTAATAGATTTTTATTTTCTTTTACCTTTGTTGTAGATTGACATTTCTACCCTTGACCTTCCTTTGTGATCTTTTGACCGTTGTATTTTTCCTTCCGTATATCTCCTCTGCCCAAATATGTCACCTGCCCGCTGGGTCACTTCCTTATTTGATTTAGAAATTTTAATTTTCTTTCATCCCAACCATTTATTTTTACCATTTTTTCGTTGTTGATGACTTTAAAGTTTATTATTATTATTTTTTGAGTGTTGTTTGATAATTATTTTATTTTTATTATTTATTTTAAAAAATAAGAACACTTTCTTTCGAATCGATAAATTTAAATGTGATAGAAATCTTTTGAGTTAATTAAATATGATAGAAATTTAAATTGAATAATATAACAACAAGGACTTAGGTGGAGTAACACTTTTACATATTAAATGACTTCGATCTAAATTTCTTACGCGTGATTTGTAGTAAAAAAGAATATTATATATAACATGTGTGTATTTTCATAATCCCCTCTTTTTTTTTTAACCTTACTTTTTCTTAACCTTATTGTCAAAATAATAATGTATTTAATTTCAACAAATTTAAATTGGAGTTACGAGCGAAAGAAACTTCGTTTTTCACACTAATTATTGGACAAACGTCCTCATTACGTCTTCTTAATCTAATGTTTTTACCCTTTTAAGTTAAATGTTTCGTAACAATATTGGCAACTGCATCCAATCCATGAAAAGGAAATTATCCCACACCAATAGAAAAAAAAAAGTAGGAGCAAACATATTAGATAAAAAATTGAGCCGATTGATAAAAAACTAAAGACGGTCAGAGAAAGAAGGGACAGTCGGTGTCAGTTTAAAAGAAATTTTAAATCGATAAATCTCAATTTTTTTAAAGAGTTAAACTAATCTATCTTTACTCATCGATGACCAAAATCGATTTGAATACTAAATAAATGCTAACGGTAGGTGTGGAAGGTTATAATCAAACCACTTGTTTAACGCGGGGGAATAAAGTGTTTGAGTTCAAATTCAAAAGGTTTGGTGCTTTAAATGTTCTTTTCGATGTTTGAAAAATAAACGATATTCCTACTAAACCGTGTTATTTCTTTTTCAAATGTATTAGAATTTTTTTTTTTCGGCTAGAGATATTTAGACAAAGTTTGTTATATAATAAAGTGTAGAAAACAAAATCATTACACAATTCAAAGATAGAGTGACTCAATTTATAAAATAAAATTTCATGTAAGGTCCTAAAAGCTAAAAAAATAAATAAATTTGGAATGTCAATTTGAGCATAGCTTATTATTACATGTATAATTCTCCCCGTTGTGTTAGACAAACTTTTAAAAAGCATATATTGAGATTTGACTCTTTTTATTTGGTAAATTTTATAGCTATTTGATTAGAGTATTTTCATGATTAATTGGAGTGTTACCGTTCTTGTTTTCAGTACAATAAGAATTGTGAAATTTGATGCGTACAAATGTTAGTTTATCAATAATTTGCTATTTTCGTATTACTACGAAATGTTAGATGGTTATTTATAGGTTACTTTATGATAGTTTCTAATTTATTGTATTTATAATTAATTTTTTCAATAAAAGACCACCGACATCAACATTCTTTTCCTCAATATTTCTATAGAGACTTTCATAATCGAAACTCAGTTATTTATGATATCGACATTTTAAACTTGAATGACGAATAGGTATTGCATTATCATCTCCACCATTTTCCTCTCTCAATGTTGCTCTTTGGTTGCTAATGTCATGATCCATTCCACAGTTATAGTTATTATTTATTGTTATAATCGGAAGGCATTATTCTATCTCTTGATTATTTAACATTACATTTAATTCATTAACCTTTCTACCTATTTGATTCACGTAGTCTCAATTTAGCTGCGTTTCACGTGTACATGGACAAAAATATAAAATATGTATATATGACTAAGAAGTTTAGAGGTTCGAATAAGCTTTCACTATTAAATTAAGAGAAATAAGTAAAAATATTATTTTGGTCTTTATACTTTCTTTGAAATATGTTTAACTATTATCTACCTACTTTCAAGTTCAGTTTTAGTATATGTACTTTTAGTTAACATTAGTTTTAGTCATTTACCAAAAATGAAAAAAAAAATGTGAATTTCATAACGATGTTTGTTGAATAAGAAATTTCGATTAAATGGTTTGTCAGAGATAAACCAACATTTGTTAGATAGTCTATTAATGATAAACTCTTATCATTGATAGATTTTGACAGATTTTGCTATATTTGCAATTTTTTTTTAAAATGTTGCTATATACTTCCTTATTTTGAATATAATTACTATATTTGCAACTATCCCATTATAATATGCGACGACCGATCGAACTTAACTATTAATAATTTTGGCTACATCTCAAATTGGGCCTGAAATGATTAGTTGGATCATACCAAATCATTAATCATTTAGGCCCAAAGTATAACCCAATTCAAACCCATGGCTCATTTTGAACAAGGAAAAAAAACCCAACCAAAATTATAGTATAGAGATTTGAATATCTACATTTTGATCCTCAACATACACAAATGTCATTTAAATTAAAATTCTCAAACTCACTAATTAATCACAAAAATATGTAACAGAAGTTTTTAGTTAGAATGAATGTTCATTCCTCCCCACATTTACATTTACAATGGTGTTTTTAAATCAAAGTGGTTGACTTGATCACCATTTAGCAGTTGACTCGACATTTCCAAGACTTCTTTCACAAACTTTGCCGCCACTGTTGGCTAAGAAAAGCAAAAACCACTCGCATTTAATTCAACACACTCTTTGTTTATTATCAATGACGACTGATTATTCCAAGAAAATTCCTGTTTTTTGAACCCTTCTCTTTTTCTCTGCTTTGCTCATTTCCTTGACTCTTCATCGCACGACCTTTCGTCATGACTTCGTCGTCACTTTCCTCTATGTCTCTTTTCTTTTTCCCACTATAAATTTGGTTCATTCTTCAGTCTTTTCTTTTCAATTCCAAAACATTTCATCATTTTTTTTCTTTCCATTCTCTAAATTTTCTCAAACTTCCTCTTTGATTCTCGGTTTTAATCTCTCAAGCAATTATGAAGGTGCTTACGACATGTCGAGTTCTTTCTCTTTCGTGGATTTGATTGGTTCTTGTTGTTTTTCCCTTTCTGGGTTTTGTTTTTCTAATAATTTTGTTTGGTTTTTCTGCAGAAAGTTATCGTGAAATTGGATGTTTCTGATGAAAAATCTAAGCAAAAAGCTATGAGTGTTGTGTCTAGCCTATCAGGTATTCAATTTTATTCTTGTTTTGATTTCTTATCCTCTCTGTTTCGTTTGGCTTCTGAGAAAACAAAGGAATTGAAAATATATCATTTCAATTTTTTGGCCAAATAAAGTTTTTATGTGTTGATTCATTGAAAGAACTCAAACACTTTATGACTCGAAATACAAAATCAACCCCATCATCTCTGTCAATGGACTCTCTTTCTCCGTTCTGTTTTTCTCCAAATCAATAGAAATTTGTTCTTCTTCCTTTTCTTTTCATGGAAACTATAAAAAATCCATTATTTCACAAGCAAAACTAAAACCCATGTCTCAAAATCATCTATTTCACTCTATTTGTCTTCTGTTTGGCTTTTGAGAACCAAAAGAAAAGTTTTTTTCTTCAAACCAATTCCAGTTTTCTTTCTTCTTCTTCCTTTTTCATATAAAATAAAAAGAACCCATTACTTTACAAGATAAACAAAAACAAACCCATATCTCAAAATCACTAATCTTTCTCTCAGTGTGATGATCTGTTTGGCTAAGAAAATCTGTTCTTCATTGCAGGAGTGAACTCAATCTCAATGGACATGAAAGAGAAGAAGCTGACAGTAACAGGAGACGTAGATCCAGTAGTGATTGTAAGCAAATTAAGGAAAATTTGTCATACAACAATAGTTTCCGTTGGACCAGAGAAAGAAGAGAAGAAACCAGAACCAAAGAAAGATGAACCAAAGAAGGAAGATCCAAAAAAAGTAGCTGAGGAAAAGAAGAAAGAAGAACAAAGACTTGCAGAGTTCATCAAAGCTTGTCAAGCTTATAATCTCTATAACAATCCACCACCAGTTTTCTACCCTCCTAGAAGCATTAGCATTGAAGAAGATCCAAATGGTTGTGTTATTTGTTAAAATCTCCCTCACACTCTCTTCATAAAACAGTCCATTTCAAAAGGGTAATGATGAGTTTGGAGGAAGTTTCATTCCTTTGCAAAGTTCTAAACCTAAGTTGAAATTTCACCCTCTTTCCCTCTTTCATATTGTGTGATTTCATGTACCAATCCCTCCCCCCTCCCCCCCTTTTTTATGTATGGAAGATTGCAATTTGCTTCCTTCCAAACATGTAGCGAATAAAGGATACATATTCCCTCGATTTAAACCTTCATCGATGTGAATGATTTCACATATTTAAAGATTTCATATCGATATAAGAGAGAAGTGAAAACCAAACGAAAACAAGAAGTATTTGTTTACTAATTTCGAATTAAGATCACTTTAGTATTTTTCACTAATTTGGTAAGGTAACGATAAAAAGAGTACTTATTAACTGTTTTGTTTTAATGGAATAATACTAAAAATCAATCAATGCAATGAACATATAATAACTTATCTTTTAAGTCTTATATTGAGTTGACTTTGAACAAGTTCCTTGTAATGTGCCATACATTATATATATATATATATCAAAAGGTTAATCTTTAGAACGGACAAAACAAATTAATTTTTAAAAAAGAGACATTATAGTTAGTTTTAATTTTAAGAATTTATTAAAAAATCGAACACAAGTTCAATCGATATACAAATTAGATTATACTATATTTAGCCGGCATATAATCAAATTAAAACTAACTCTTTTATATATATATATATATATTATAGTTGTTTAGACGTCACTTTCCTTTTCTCGTCCTTTTTAGTACACCAAATAAATGAAATACTAAAAAAAATATGAACTTTCAATCTCGAAGAATAACTACGAGTTTTTATTAATAATAAGTGATATGAAACTAGAAAGAAAATTAATTTAGGTCAAAATTACCAATTTTGTCCCATAGTTTTTGCTTGAATCCCATTTTGCTTTTTGGTCCTCAAAATTGAGTATTTGTTTTTTCCCCCATAGTTTCTTATGGATTTTTGTGTTTTAAAATTTCAAATATTAGCATATAGTTTTTTTTTTTTTACATTAAAATTCCGAAAATGCCCTTAGTAATAATAGATCAAATTTCCTTAATTAATTAAAACTTTAATAGGTTTTGAATGTGATAGGGAGAGATAGAGGGAGAGAGAGAGCAATATTCAAAATAAAGTAGGAGTGATTGGTTTAGCTAATTTGTTTATTAGTAATTTTAGTAAAAAGAAATATACAAAGTTTGATATAAATTAATTGGTTCAAACCTAATTATATTTTACTTCAACAAACAAAAAACTATCAAAATAATTAACTTTGACCTAATTAAGAAATGAAACCCTAATTCAAGAGTATTTTTCATATAACACTTTTGGTAATTAAAAATGATTATGAAATGGAATAATTTTTGGGGTACAAAGACACATTGATATATGTAAGGAAGTGACATTAAATATAAGGCTAAACTTTAGATGATCTCATTTTCCATAATGAAATGGACATCAGATGTATCCAAAACATGCCGTCTTCAACTCACCAATTCTCTTTTTGTCCATATATATACATATATAATTGAAAATTTAGAATCTCATTAACCCTAAAAACAAATTTTTATATAAATAAATTTACATAATTCTTCTAAGAACTAATTATACACATTCAATCACTAAACTTTTCATCAAACTTATTTTTGGATACATTCTCTAATTCAACAAAGTAGAAGGAAAGGTCAACCTAAATTTAATAATTTAGATTTCAATGTTAATTAAACAAATTATAAGAATTTATTATTACTTAATTCGAACTCCGAACAATCTCAAACATGTTAAAATGGTTAATTTCGACAATTGTGTTATATATTTGCCCAATCACACCATTGTTCTAATTAAGAAAAGTAAATTACAAACTAATTTATTTTGAAAAAAAATGAATTTATATTAATTAATTCGACTACGGTGAACGAGGCGGAATATTTTGAATCTTTAATTTCTTAATAAGGGTATATAGTTTAGACAGTGGTTAAACTATTTTTTTTTGACAAACATGTATGCTTTAAATCAACTGGAATTTACCCATAAAGTGAGCAATCAAATATCCATTCTAAATAAGTAATTTTGCAATATTAATTTGATGAAGATGACATTTAGAAAAGGTTTGTTAACAATGATATTAATATATGGTATTGAGTGGTAGCCAGCCCATCCTTTCCATATATATATATATATATATATATATATATATATATATATATATATATATATATATATATCTTTTTATGCTTTAACTTAATCTTTTTGGTGGTATTATTATTATATAAGTATTACTCTATTGAATATCTTTTTTTTTTCTTTTTAAATAAATATTATTTCACAAATGAGAGGATAATTCAAAACCCAATATTTTGTTTTATAGTAATTTAAATAAAAGAAATAGTAAAACAAAGAAATGTATAAACATTTTGTTTGGTGGACTAAGCATATTTTTTTGGAATAGGTAGAAAAAAATATCTAATATTGCTATCATAATTAATTACGAGAAAAAAAAAATACTTGAAGACAAGAAGTTCTAAGTTGTTTTAAAAGAATCTTAAAAAAAAAGGTTTAAATTGGACACGTGGAAAATTTAAATGGAGAGAAAATAAATTAAGATTATTATCTTTTAAAAGAAGGGTTTACATTTTCTTTATATTTTTGATATGAAATAAATATCATTTGTTGAAAGAAAATTAGAAATGCTAATGTAATTATATATATAAAAAAAAAACCCTTCTCTTAACTCAACCTATGTATATATGATCGATATGAATAATTACCTCATTTTCAATTTGTTAACTATCTTTGGTGCAAGTGTGGATATGTGTGAAGCTATAGCTCGTACCATTTAAGGGAGCTTGAATCTCTCGAACGCAAACCCTAATGAACAATTATAAGTAAACTAAAATTAACATTTGTTAACCCTAATATGAACGCAAACCCTAATAAACAATCTCGTATCAAAATAAGATTAGAATTTGATTCAAAAGAGTAGTTGTCTATCATTTTGAGATTAAGTAAATTAATATATCTCTCAAGCATCAAACCTAATATACGTTTTCACTTAAAGCACGTATTATTTTTCGAATTGAAACTATGAACATACCTATATGGATTGTTTAGTAATTATTCATATAGAAAGAAGAATGAACAACTTTATTTTCTTTCTACTCTCAATTTTCATAACTTGAATAATGCCAATCGAGAAAACAAAATTTTTCGTCCATTACCAAAATATAAGAAACGCACATACTTACATAGATCTACATAGTTAATCCTTATAGAATGATACCACGACAAAAAATGTAAGCAAACTTCTTCCAAACGATTAGGGTTTAAACATCATCAAAGAAATTAAAAGGAAAAATAATGAAAACCTCGATCACCTCGTCGACCATAATTGAGCTATTAAAAAAAAAACAAAGATTTTCAATTTAAATTGACTTGAAATGACAAAGAGTTCTAAAATTTTCGTTCCTGAATTCTCCGACACTTGTTTCTTTTATTAATTTAGTCTTCTTTCTCTCGTCCAAAATACCAGAATGAGTACAACACACTTATCGAATCATACTCATTTTGAAATTTGAAATCCATATTCGATGATGGTTTAAATGATACAAAGATTGTCTAATTTGTACTAAGCTTAACTATAACTTCTATGCCTCGAAAAGTTTTACGTATGACACAAAATATACTTGGAGTCTTAAAATTAGTTTACAACTTTTAATTTTAGTTGTGGATCTTTTCTTCTCTTTTGAAAAATATTAATCTATATCCCAAAACTAAGCAGATCTTAAACTAATAACTATATCAATTAAAACTATAAGTTTTGAATTTGTGTCAATTAATCTCCAAACTAATAATTATCAATTTAAACCGTGTATTAATCAAAAGTCTAAATTGATACAATCATGTAAATTCGAGGTTTAATTGATATGTTTAAAAAAATTCAAGATCTAAATCGATACAAATACCATAATTTATATAATATAAATTGTTATACTGTATCTAATTAATTATTATCTTTCATTTGAAAGCATTGGTGATGAGAAGCACATCAATCACCACAAGAATTTACATGAACTGTGTTATAAGTAATGTTACATGTGGGTTTGATTCCTACTCAAACTTAAGTTATAGTAATGTTATGGGAAAAAGAAAAATAGCATATGGTTAGATATGATATGATATAACATTGTATAATATGAATTGGTTGGTTATGGTTTGAATGAAATTCATTTTGTTTTTCACATAATCCTCATCCCCTTTTTCTTCTTCTTCTTCTTCCCTCAATCTCTATCTCCTTCTCTGCCTAAGTTAAAAATGCAAAGAGTCTGACTCGCATCACAAGGAATTTGTCAAGCTTTCATGGCTTTTCAGATTGAACCTTCTAGTGAACCCCACGAACAAAACCCACTTAATTTCATTACCCATTTCTTCCATTCTTCTACCTCCAATTTCTCAACCCTTTTCGCCAATCCTCAATCCATTCCTCCATTTTCCCTCCAATCCTCTTCTTCTAAGCTATGTATTCCAGTCGCATTCCCGCCCTCCCCAAAACCCCCTTTTCTTTCCCATTCAGGCTTTCACTCAATTCATTATGACCTCGATTCCTCCAAATCCGCGGCTGTAAAGGGTTTGTCGTCGTCGCCCGACTTTGACTCTGGTTTTCCGACGACGCTCAGGATTTCAGGCCTTAATTCCGATGGAAAAGCTGGCGGCCCAGCGTTTGTTGGCCAGGTCTTCAGTATGTGCGACCTTTCTGGGGCTGGTCTAATGGCCGTCACGCCTAATAATAACATTCCTTTCGTTTCTAAGAGGTTCCCCTCCTATCTCTTGTATTTAAGATTGACTCTGTTATTATTATTAGCTTGATTGAAGAGGGTAACTACTGATTTTGCTAATGGGCAGCCAATCATGGCTGTCTAGACTGTAAATTATATAGATTATATTATACGAGAAGAGAAGTACTGCTCAGGGTTTTAGTTTATGAATATGTGATTGGGGGGGAATGTTTATGTGATTCATGTTTGAGTAGCTTAAGTATGGATGAAAAAACTTTACTTTGATTAAGTAACAATGAAAGAATACGCACTGGCATAAAAAAATGAAAATCCCACACAATGGAACCAAACTACAAGTAAGGGCCCGAATCAAGAGAAATAAGGTGAAATGGATAACAACGAAAGAGCTTAGCAACTGAGGTCAGGGAGATTTAAAGAATCTAATAAAGGATTAAACATTGCTATAAGAACTCTCACGCCCTCTAAAGGTTTTCCTTACCCGAAACTCTTACAAAATAACACATGCCTTAGTCTGCCACAAAAAAAACCCTTTATCACAAAGGGGGATGGAGAATAAGCTCCTCAATCGTCTCCCCACAACTCTGAGAGTTGACAAAACTAAAACGAAACATCTCAAAGTAATCGCGCCAGGTTGCATGAGCGAAATCACCGCTCACTTCATTGATCTATGCGTACTGCATCGTTATGGAGAACTGCAGCTTCCTTTTGGAGAAATGGTGTTAAAAGGAGCATCTTTTGAATGATGTAGTGAGGGTTAAGAGTTAATACCATACTACTATGTACTAGTTTTTACAAAAAGAATTTAACGTTCTATCATTTATGGATACCTTGAGAAGACTGGAGCTAAAAAATAAGACGTTTTCTCCTCCTTGCCGCCATAATCAGTTAAATAAACTTGAATTTTCATCTTCTTCTTTCATCCATTGGAGCTTGCATATTTGTTATCCGTAACCTTCTGTAATTTGTTATCTCAAAAGTTCACCTTTGAGATTTCTTACAAAGCAGCTACTTGTTTTTACCATATTTTGATTGCATAACTCCAAACTTTTTGAGAATGGAACGAGACCTACCCACCCATAACGGCAGTCTTGCTCCAGAAAATTATGACATAGAAGAATATGTGAAAGCCATGAACTGAAAAAACTAAATGTAGGACCCCATAAAAAGTTTCCAGACTCCAACAGAAGCTACGCTTTCTTTTTTCAACAAAATTATTACCCACAATTTGGGGGTCGTGTGGCATGCTGGTTCTGTTTGAGTGAAGCTGGCTTATTATGTGTTGCGCACAATTTATACCAACCCAATATCCAATATCACCGTGGCAGTATTTTCATTACCAGCTAGGCATGTTGTGATGTTGGTTTAATCTTTCGTTGGATTTCCACTTTCACTAAATTAATTTTAGTCGCTGAAATTGAAAGAAAGAATAGTTGCAGTCTTTCTTCTTTCTATTAAGTAGTAGTACTGTTCTGAGCGAAGTATCCTTTCAAAATTCCTTCTCTTTTAAAAATTCCTTCTCTTATTTGTGATTTCATTCTTTTAGAACTCAAGAGTGGCTTAAGAAGATGTTCTCAACCATTACTAAGAGTAAAAGAAATGGCCCCATATTCCGCTTCTTTACCGATTTAGGTGATGCAGGTATTGACTCCTTGCTTCTCTTTGTCTTCGTTCCTTTGGCCGTAATTATGTGATTTATGTACTTCTGGACTTTCAAATGCATTTGGAGCATAGCATCTTTATCAAGTTTGTCATTGTTTTTTACCTTTTAGTATCTTAATATTGACTTCTCAATTTTGCTTCTTAGTTACATATGTTAAGCGACTAAATATTCCAAGTGCTGTGGTGGGGGTATGTCGTCTTGATTTAGCGTACGAGCATTTCAAGGTACATCTAATATTGGTGGGCCAATTCTAATTGTTGGTAGTACTATATTTTCCAAAATCTTCTGAAGACTTGCACTTGCTTCCTTGTTTCTGGGCATTGTCTTCCATGTTCTAACTTCTAAAGTTACTTGTAACTTGCAGGAAAAACCTGATCTATTTCAGTTCATTCCGAATGAGAAACAAGTAGGATTTTTCTTGTCTGAAGCAATAAAATTTCATTAATACAAAAAATATTAAAAGATATTGTGAGCATCAAGCATGCTAATCAGCTAGAACATCATGATAGTCACTCATGCCATTGGCCCTTGAATGCTTTTCTAATATGTAGGTTCAAGCAGCAAACAAGCTTCTTAAAGGCCTACCTCAAAATGGTGGAAGCAAAAAGATTGATGGCGTTCCTGTGTTCAGTGCTCAGAACTTGGATATTGCAATAGCAACCACTGATGGGGTAAAGTGGTATGTCATCTTCTCTTTCTATTTTCTTTTAAATTTTTAGTTTTTACAGGAACCAGCTATTTCTCATGTTAGTTATCCAGTTTTTGCCACTTTGAGTAAGTACATTGTTGTTGTTGTGAAGTGCGATCCTTGACATATCAAATCATAAGTTCATAGTGTCTTCAAGAATCAAAAGGCATTCTTTTTATACTTGTGACTGTTAGAATGGCTATTCTTAGTTACTAATTTCTTTATCTATTAGCTCAGTAATTTTATGAACTTGTGATAATTTCGTTATTTTGAAGTTTTTCTCTGCATATTTTATCTTCAGTATTTTCATTTTGTTATTCAGGTACACTCCTTATTTTTTTGATAAAAACATGCTCGATAAGGTTCTTGAAGAATCTGTTGATCAGCATTTTCATGGTTTGATCCAAACTCGGCGTTTGCAGCGCCGGAGGGAGATAGTTGATGATAATGCAGCAGCAGAAGTTCTTGAAGAGATGGGCGATAGTTTGTTGGAGCCTCCAGAGGTATGATGGTTAGATAGTGTTCGTGTAGTTTCTTTCCCTATGTTTGTGATTATAGCCTCACACCTCCCATTGCAAGTTGGGATTGTTTTTTGTAACTCTTGGGGCCTACTTTTCCCTCATTTGATATCATACATCACTGAAACGTTGTATCATGTTTCTCACCGTTTCTCGGTGAGAAACGTCGTATACATGTTTCTCGGTGATTACAAAATAATTTAGGGTGGGGCGGAAGTGCAATCCACCAAGAAACTGTACGTATCTCACTAATATAAAAGGGACCAAAAGGTAATAACTTATCTTATAAAATATTTTAAAGGGAGGGGTTTTGGTAACTCGTTTGGCTTTTTAGCAGGATAGTGGCTTATTCTCCTACTTTTTGTTCACTCTGAGTTCTCTGAAAAACTATTATCCTGGGATTGACTATTGAGCAGAGTGCACCTACATATGTCGTCTCACATATTCTTTCTTAGTAGGTTCAAGAAGTGATGGATGAGATGGGCAATCCTGGAATACCCTTGAGTGTCATCTCCAAGGTTGCTGAAATGCAGCTCCTTTATACCGTTGATAAAGTAATTCTTGGAAATAGATGGTTGCGTAAAGCTGTTGGTATTCAACCCAAATTCCCTTACATGGTCGACTCATTTGAGAGAAGGTATGTGTTCGGGTTTTCCCAATTATTACATCTTCAATACTTGGTGTATCAACCAAACAATTTAACTAACAGCTTTGATGCAATTTACTTTCTTTGTTTCAGGAGTGCAGCTTCTCTCCTAAGAATCCAAGAGTCTGCTAGTGGTCTTACCAACTCTGAATCAGTGAAGGAAACCAAAGAACTTCAGTGTAATAGTTCATCACCTCTCAACACTCAAGATAATAATAGGGAAGCCAATCAAGAACCTAAGCAGCATTCCTTCAATCCTTTTAGAAACTGGTTCGGTCATCTATGGTCAAAACAACGCCAAAGGGATGACTTCTCTAAGGAACGTACAAAACAAAATGTGCAGCCAAGTCCTTTTCTCCCCAAAATAACAATGGTGGGCATATCTACTGGTGAGTCAGCGCACACAAGCAAAGCCAATTTAAAGAAGAAAATGGAAGATTTGACTAGAGAACTAGAACATATAGATCAGGCAAATGCTGCTAGTCATAACGAGTACGAGTTCAACAATGAAGAAAGGGATCCATTATTTGTTGCAAATGTCAGTCATTTCTCCTCGGGCTTGTCAAAGGCAGGATCGGCACGGTGGGTTCGAGGAAATGATTAAAGGACCTTTCTAATGTGATAAAGCCGAACTACTCTTTTTAACAACTCCAGTTTTCCCAGATGCTGAGAGCAGGGTATGAAGTTATGGCATATTTCCCTTACTGGGTGTAGTTTCTTTTTCAATTTGCCAAATGTAAAATCAACCTGACATTCATATGCCTGTGTATGGTAGTTGCTTAGATAGATTGAAAATGTGGTATATGTGTGCTGTATCAACAGAATGAAAAGCAAAAGAGGTAGAAGGAAAAAATCTCTCTTGTTATTCTTTTCAGACAATTTTGAACAATAATGAAATGGAGTTTTGGGTTTCAAAAGAGAGGAGCTTTAACTATTGCATTGCTTTTCATGATCTTCAATAAGTCATAGGATGAGTTGAGTCTCTGACAGATCAAATTGATTCTAGATATCAACAATCATCATAACAGAAGCAAGCAGAGAGAGAGAGAGACAGGCTGGGGCTGCTGCTTGTAAGTATAACAAATCTATTTTTTGTCTACACTTGCTTCTTTTTTCTCTTAACTTACATGGCTCTAGAATCGCAATGATTGTATGTTCAATTTCAGTGGTCTGTCTATTCATGTGGAATTGGAACTGTTATGTTATAGCTTCTTTCTTTAGATAATGGATTTGAAAGAATCTATACTAAAGATTAAGAGGGATATTGCTTCCTTTTTGTGGCCAAGCATTTACTGAAATTGCTATGTACATGAGTTATGATGGGTTTGTTCTAGTTTTGGTCAGAAATTGATGGTGTTGGATGCAGCAAAGAAACAAAAATTACCATATTCAAGGGGGAGAGCAAAAGGCAAAGCAATGATGGGTTAAAGAATGAGGTATGGTATTGATAGTGGGTTTGCTTTGTGGTTTTAATGCCTTTCATGCCTTTCTTCCATAGTGTTTTGCACTTCCTTCCACATTATGAAGTGTTAATATTGACACATTAGCCCCTCCTAGAAAAAGATATTGCCATCATTGTATTAGGATCTTATAGTGTCTTTTCTTTCTTTTTTTCTTTTTCTTTTTTAAATATAAATGGATTTATGTCATGAGTCAGATTAGAAGTACTTTTTGTTATGAACTTAAGAAAGTTCATGGGATAGGTTGAGTTGGACTAAGTGACCCAATTTTTGTAAATTTAATTTTTATTGAGTTAAGCTTTATCCAATACTATCTACATGAACATAGATTGATTCGAGTTATTTAAAAAAAAAAATGATAGAAAAAAATAATGGATTTATTAGTACCAACAAATTAATCTCCATGTTCGTAATTCGAGAAGTGAACCAAACCCATTCCATTAATAATGGTGTAATTTATTTTTTTTACATATTTTCAACCTTAAAGTGCCTTCTTACTTATTCCACCTAAGTAGAAAGTGGACATTTATTTTAAAAATGCCATTTTGGGATATTTATTACGTATATTTAAATCAACAAACTTTTGATGGGAACATTATGGTGAATTACTAAAAGAACAGTTTAAAAGAGTACATTAAGACATCAAAATAACATATTCATTAAGAGCTTATAGTTTCCTTTTTTCTTTCCTTTTTTGTTTGTTTGTCAATCTTGTGGGGTTGGAAATTGGTAATGGGTTGACTAATTCTTTCCTACCAAGGGCACTAGTTTGACTTATTTTAAACTCAAATAATAATAACTAAACTAAATGTGATTAGAAGTTTGACATAATTTTGAATGATACTTATGCAACACAACTCAGTCAAATATATATGCAAAAAAAAAGTGGATGATAGTGGAATTCCAATTCCTAAAGAATTTGGTACTCTCTAGATAATACATCACTTCCAATCCAATAATTATCGAAAATTCTAAAGATGATTTTGAAATGATTCATAGGTAGTTATACTAAATTAATCTTTCCTAAGCTCATACTATTACTAACTACATATCTATATAGTTGAGATTAGGTAGCACTAGTTAGGGTTTATGACTTCAATATCCAATTGCCATCTTAATTAATCCTCTCTTTTTAATTCTTACATTTAATTATAAACTTATTGAATGAAAATAATTAATTACTATATTTAATGTTGAATTAACTCTAAAATCTATTTATTATTTGTTTTTTTAATTAACTTCTTGTGTTAGTGCACACATTACTCTTTTAAAATGGAGTTAATATGAGTTGTTTGATGTACTAAATTTTGACTTAAAACGAAAATTTAAGGTTTGAAAGTCATTTCAAAATGTCTTTACTTTATTTTTTTTTTCTCTCGAATAGTCTTGGAAATGTATATATTTCAAAATTTAGATTATGAATGATGAATATATCTTATAAGAAAACAATAAGGTCATAAGTTCAATACTTAAACTAAAACTTAACCTAAAGTTTAATGGAATAATCTGTAGCTCTCTTTCATCTTTATTTTAATGGAAAAGTTGAAAATTTAAAATTCAAAAGGTGAAAAAGAAATGGAAAATTTGAAAATGGAAAGAAATTAAGTAAAACATAATTTATGAATAATAATAATAATAATAATAATAATATTGTAATTGTGTATATATCTCTGTGTAGAATTTAAAGAAATTGGAATCTCTTACAACAAACTCTTACAACATTGACCTCTAGAGGAGAAAATGACTCTACATTGCATTAATTGATAACAAGACAATGAAACATACCAAACACAAAACAATCCCAATAATATTAAATAAACAAATAAGAGGAAAAAAAATAAATAAATAATAATCAAAATGAAACATATTTGAATTCTGCCTTTTAATTCAAAAGTTTTTTCCATCGCCACAACAATTCTATATATATATTCTCACATTGTTTGAAATATCACACACACTGTTTTTGAAACCATAATATATATAACTTAGAATATTGAGTTTTCTTTCTAGCTAATAACTCTTTATTTATCGTTTATGAATGAGAGGAAAATGGTTCAAATATGGAACCATCAATGGTTAAACTCCCACCTTCCACCACGTAAACACAGACTAAAGACTATATCATAGCTTAAGCACATAGAGAACATCCATTATTGAGTCCATAAACCATCACCAATAAGCTAAGGGAATCAAAGGTTCAAATCCTATCATTGAACCAAACCCCACACAATTAGGTGTGCCTTACTAAAACATATGTGTATCGAGAAGACATCGTTTTTGGCATTTGAACACCGACTGACAAACTCCTCATTCAAAACTCAGCTTGTTCTATAGATGTATACTATCTTCAAAGTTCAAACCCTTAAAATCGAATTTGAGTATATACAAACTGCATTCATGAAACAAACATAACGTATGGGTATTCAGGTGAAATTTGAAATTAGGGGCAGCGTTAAAAGTGCAAAGCTTCCTCACATCAAACCCCCATTTATTCTTCTTCTTCTTCTTCTTCTTCTTCTTCTTCTTCTTTTTCTTCTTTTTCCTTTTTTATTTTTAGTACATTAAAAGAGCATCTTTTTCTTTAATTAAGAAGCCCATTTTTCACGGATCCAGATTCTCTTCCCTACCACACACACACATACACACATAGTAATTAATAACAACAACAACAACAACAATAATAATAATTTCCCTATCCTTTTCTTATTTCCTTTTTCTTTTTAAATATTACATCACTTGTGATATGAGAATTTTAACTAAATAGGCTTAGTTTTTTCTTAATAATCTACAATTAATTTAGAGAGGCATAATATTAGGAGAAGAAAATACGTTACCTTGTCGACAAAAGCAATTAGAAAGACGACGAAACATAAAATTCTCCTCAACAGTTCCCTTTTATGGAAATACAATGAACCAAACACTTCTTTGGATCTTTTTTTAAGGGATAATTACTAACTTTTTCCCCTTTTCTTTTTCTTCTTTCTTTTCAAATTTAATTTAATTCATTACTGAATTGCGAGGAAAAATAGTTAAATTATAGTTAACCAATCTTTACATTAATCATTAATTAGCTACCATTATTATGGGTAAATGAAAAGAAAAATACAGAACGAAGAAATACATTAATGGGTCCTTATCCATAATCCTAATTAAGGAAATAGAATCTAAATTACCCATAAAAGAATGTTAATATATATATTGACACGTGAAGTTACATCCAAGTTTTGCTCTTGATTTTTATATTCTAAGTTAAGAGATGATGTCACCAAACTTAATGGTTTAATTAGGGTTTGAATTATATCTTCAACTTACTTAATTAATAAAATGTTTCTTTAAATCTTTCGCAAATACTTTATAATATTTGATTAAAAGATTTAGAAATCCAAAATGTAATCATGTATAATAATAACTATATCTTTCCTAATAAACAGTCACATTAAAACTAAATTCATTTATTTTTTAGGTTTATATTTAATTATTTCATCATAGATTTTAGAATTTTAATAATAGATAAAAAAAAAATCTACAAGTTTTGGAAATTTTATACTATATGTATATGTATATATATATATATATATATTAAAACGTTTGAAATGATTTTTTTTCACTATTTAAAATATCACTTGAAAATTTTATTTCTTTAGCTCTTAAATTAGTCTACATATTTTGTGGAGGACATTAATTAATTTCTTCTATTAGTTTTGGATTTAGTAGAAAATAATGTTTCTACATGCAATGTTCATCCATTTATATGTGTGTATATGTGTGTGTATGTGTGTGTGTGTGTGTGTATAGACACACACATATATATACATGTAATTTACAAATTTTGTTTAATTGGATTACTTTTTATAAGTTATTAAACATCTATCTCTTTTAATTTACTTCCTACGTCACTATGAAGTTATAAGATTTTGTGAATTTATGACAGAAATCCACATGTTGAGTATCGCATGAGAAAGTGAATAGACTACTAAGTAGGGATGTTAATGTTATGACACTTTTTTCTTTTTTATCTTACAGATGCACTCAACAGATTTGGATTTATTCAACTGTGAGAAATTCCAATTTCAATAAACTTTTCTCACTTTTTAAAATTAAAAGTCAGTTGAGTATTCTGATTCACTGAATCAGATGAGTCATTTATTCATATAGATACACTTCAATCAATTTATGTAAAAAAGAAAAATATTGTTTTGTTTTTTGATTGTAATCTTTAAGTTTCAAAATGTTTGTTTCTATTTTCCTATAAATCTTGAATTTAGTTTCGATTCGGTTATAGGTTTCAAGATTTTACCCCTTTACTAGAATAAGATTGTATGAATTAACTTGAATAAAAAGAATCCAAACAAGATGAGAAATTGTAGTTAAAAAAAGCAAGATTGAAAAGAATTATTTGATTTGATGTGAGGATCAAAAGTTTTTTTATTCTTCATTTATATATGTAAATTGAATACATTTATATCACCACACATTCGAATAGATTATCAAAGTTAAACCATAGGGTTACTAACCAATTAATGTAAAAAGGATTAGGAGAACTAAAAGGTCTATTTTGGTATCCGGAATGCGACCAAAATTCCATATCGATTTATTGTTGGGGCCGTTGTCTTGTAAGATTTCACAATTGTTTGTTTATTGTGATTTTTACCCCTAAAATTTTAACAAAAAGCGACTCCTTAATCTTGGATTTTATTCCTCCTTAATACTTGAGATTTACATATTATATCTTACTTTAGTCATTGAATTAGTTAACAAAAAGATAACGAAATAATTGATCACATATAATTAAAGAGACTATTCGTTGACAACAAAAACGACAACTTTTCTTTAATATGACACACCTACCTTAATGTCAAACAACGACGTAACCAACATCACAACAATGATGATACAATGCTAACGTCAATAATTAATTCGATACACGTAAACAACCATTATAGCTAACTCAAAAACCATAGGAAAGAAAAAAAAAATCGAATTCTAACCTTAACCTTTCCTTAAAAACTCTAAAAAAAAATGTTTAGAACTAAATTGTGAAAGTTTAGAGACTAAATTTGTAAAATAAGAATTAAAAAAAGGAATAAGAGTTGTTGATTTAGGGGATTTTGTAAGAGTTAAATTAGGTTAACGCGTGAAGAACGATGGGATGATTTGTCAAAACAATCAAATAGAAAAAGGACACATAACCTTTCTTTAAAAAATAAAAAGAGTTTAGGAACTTAATTGTGGAAGTTTAGAGATTAGATTAGAATTAAAAAAAGGAATAAAAGTTGTTGGTTTAGGGGATTTTGTAAGAGTTAAATTAGGTTAACGCGTGAAGAACGACAGGATGATTTGTCAAATAATCAAATAGAAAAAAGACACATCACATTTTCTTTAAAAAGTAAAAAGAGTTTAGGAGGTTAATTGTGGAAGTTTAGAGAGTAGGTTTTGTAAAAGAAGGATTAAAAAACGGAATTAGAGAAGATAAATTAGAGAAAGTTATAAACCTAAAATTAGGGTAGCGCGTGAAGAACGACAGGGTGACCTGTCAAACATGCAATAGAAAAAGGACACATGTGTGGGAAAAGTGGAGTTCACGCGAAGAGGAAGCGGGTGGAGAGAAGAAAAGGGTATTTCTTCGGGTAATCCCTATAAACCTACGGACCAATCAAAACAAAGAGAATTGGAATCCGTTTTAGAGTCAAAAGTTTTACGTTCGTAACGCTCTCTCTCTCTCTCCCACAACAAAACAAAACAAACAAACACTCATTTCCCTCTCCCCTTTGCCACCTCCCCCTCCCTCCCTTTGTCCCCATTTGACATTTTTCATAAAGTCAAATTTTAAAAATACAAATTATTATTATTATTAATTCATTTTCCTCTCTTCTCTTTTTTTTCTTATGGAAATTATTGTTTTTATTTATTTTACTGAATTTGGTGAAAACTAAATACTAAATTCAAATGGGTTGTGGAGTGTTAGATGAAAAAATTAAAAATAAAAAAAAAAAAATAAGAAAGAGATTTTTAATACATATATTTTCTATTTTTCAAATAAGAGTAGTTTGTTTATATATAATTTTTAGGGTGGAGCCAAGAAGAATTTAATGAAATATATTTGCATGAATTAGGCTTTATCTCTTCACCACCATTTAAAATTTGACAATTATTTTCTTTTCAAACTGAAAAAACTTACTTCCCTTCTCTCTCTCTCTCTCTCTCTCTCTCTTTTTGAATATTCAGTGAGATTTTTTTTTTCTTTACATAAAATAATAGAGTTAGGGGAAGAGAAGGTTTGATTATAAATTCTATGTGATTTAGAAGACATTAAGTTCTGTGTTCTAAGGGCTTTGATTTGATTAGAACATCACGATAGAATAAGTGTGAGTCAACGTTGCATGTATTTATTTCTTTGAAATAGAAAGATATTTAAATGTGTTAACGACACGTTGTTGAAGTTAAGAAAAAGTTTAGAATTTTAGTTAGAAAATTTGAAACGTAACTTGTAAGTGTATATATGTTTTCAAATGACGAGAACGGTGTTTTTTTTTTCAATGATCGTTATTAATACTATTTTTGTTTTGGGTAATTTTTACTGCTTGTCGTATATATTAAAAGTTTAGATAAGAATCCAAAAAATAACTTTCGCTAGAAATAGCAACTAACAACAATTTGATTAATTAAAAAACAAAATGTTCATTAAATAAGTCATTAATTTTCTATCATTAGTATAGTATGGCACGTGATAATTACATCGAAGATTTTTAACTTTTGACAATTAAGTACCGACCTACCTTAGAACATAATAACACATACAAAAATTTCAACTCTAGAGTTAATTATAAAAATTAAAAATAATTAATTACCGAAAAATTACTCAAACAAATTATAGAGGAAATATACGAATTATAAATTATTAAGATTTAGATATATTTTCATAAACTAATTAACACTAATTCACTTTAATTTACTCTTTTCCCAATTTGCTGAACAAACCCTAGAGGATAAAGCAAAATGTCTAAGAGAAATAATACCAAATGTCAAAATTTTCAAAATTATAATTTTAATTTCTATTGAGGTAAAATTTTTTCTTTTTATTTTGTTTTTTTTATAATTTAAAATTTACGTATTTTTACATATATATATATATTTTTTAAAAAAAATTATGATTTTCTGTGTTTATAAATACATAATTAAGAATTAGTGAATTTCAAAAGTCAGTGCTCTTTCTCTTTCATTTCTTCTTCTCTCTCTCTAAACATTAAAAAGTCAGCGCCGTCCTTTCTGTCTCCAATTCTTCGCCCTCTTTTTTTACCAAATACCTAAAATTTTTGCTTTGGTTTTTTTTTTTTTTAATTTTTTTTTCATTTCGATTTGTGTATAAATTTCATCCATGGCTGCCGGAAACGACGATTGGGATCTTTCCGCCGTCGTCCGGAGTTGCAATTCAGCAGCTTCCGCTACAGACCCAACTTCCGCCGCCGCGGAATCCGCCTTGTCTTGTCTCGCTTCTTTAACATTCGACGACGATCCAGACGACGTTGCATTCTCCTTTTCCGACATCTTTCAACCCAAACAACCAAACGGCGGCTTCCATGAATTACACCAAGCCTTCGTCTCTTTTCTCCCTAACCCCTCCGCCACCGACACCACCACCACCACCACCACCACCGTCACCGCCGTACCCGTCTCCGAGCCCGAGATCCCTTACCCAACCCCCCCGAATCGCCATTTCCGTCAGGGAATCAAACCCATTCGCCCAAACCCACCTCCTGTGGCGCTGCAGCAGCACCCCCACCACCGGCAACCGCCGTTTTCGCCGGACCTCCCTAATTCGCCAATGACGCAATCTCTCATACCTAAATCGAGAAAAAGGCAAGTAATTATTTCATTAATTAAAATCTTCATTATTCTTAAATTTAAATGATTAAATTTCAATTTTATATTTACCCTCTTTATATCTTTCTAAATTTCAAAATTTTAAATAAATCTTTTGAAAGTTTGAAGACTAAATTAGTAATTTTAGATAGAATAAAATATTGGAAATAAAAATTGAAAGTTGTATTATATAATAAAATTATGTTTAAATTATAGAAAGAACCAACAAAAGAGAAGGGTATGCCATGTTACGGCAGATAACCTCTCAACGGACATGTGGGCTTGGCGTAAATATGGGCAAAAGCCCATTAAAGGATCTCCGTATCCAAGGTATCCCTTTTTGTTCTTCGTTTTCAGTAAGAAATTTGGCTTTGTTTATTTCTTAAAGTTTTCATTTTGTTTGTGATTTCTGTTTGTTTCTCGAGAAAATTCGCACTTACTCATCCCCCTCCATCATTTGAATTCATGTTACCATCACAGGAACTATTACCGTTGCAGCAGCTCAAAAGGGTGTGGAGCAAGAAAGCAAGTTGAACGCAGCAACGTCGATCCCGAAACTTTCATCATCACATACACCGGCGACCACTCTCATCCCCGTCCAACTCACCGTAATTCCCTCGCCGGAAGTTCCCGCAACAGGTCCTCCTCCTCCTCCTCCCGACACCCCACCCCGGGAGATTTCGATCCCTCGATGACCGCCTCCGCTCTCGTACCCTCTTCCTCTTCCCCTGCAGCTTCTCCCATCACACCGCTGAACGATTACGAGGGTCCAACCGGAGAGAAAGATGGAGAGATGTTTGAAGACATGCCGATTGATAGTGACGAGGAAGAGGACGATGAGGATATTCTGATTCCGAACTTGACGGTGAGAGATGAAATCTTTGTTGGGTTTGAGGAGGTTGGGAGGGGGAGGGGGAGGTCATCGTAACCCGATGGCGACCGCGACAGCGTCAAGGGTGTTGGAAGTGTAATAATACTTTTCTTCTTTGTTAGCGTTTTAGACATGTAATTAGTTTAAGTTCGGTCTTTTATAAATTTACAAGTGTTAATTAATTAGGCTTAGCTCTATTTTGAATGTTATAATTAAGTTAATCTCGTTTCAATATTAACTAAATCTAAACTAATTAGGAGGAACCAAACTATATATATACATAATTATAACATAAATAGTTCTATAATTTATTCCTTATTTAATTTAATTATAAGAAGTTAAATGTGGGATTTCCCAACCTAACATATACTTTATATATATATATATATCTATATATATAAAGTTTTTGTATGAGAAGAGACAAAAGAATCTTCTCTTTTGGCAATTTAGTATGTTGTGTAATTATAAATATTTACTTTTAAAAAAAAAAGAAAAAAGAAAAAACAAACTTTGAAATTTAAATATTATGAATTTGTGTCTCCAATTTTATCAATTTTTATATAAAAAAAGCATTATATTAATTAAACCGAACTAAACCAATTCATATATACTTTTACTTCATCCAAATTCAATATATATGCGAACTCTACGTTAAATGAAACTAATTGATTTCATCGTCCCTTAAAAATGTATATCTATTTCACATTCACTATAAATACATTAAAAAAAGAAAGTTAAAACTATAAATTATGCTTAATTTCTATTAACTCCCTTAGGTTAACACCTACCTAGTAAATGAACGCTAATTTGACATGTTTAATGAATATTACACACATAGGTAATTTGGACCTTAGTTTGAAATATGTTGAGTGAACTATAATAGCTGAATCGACACTTGGACCGTGTGTTAAGAAAATGGCAGTGAAAGTTCCTTTTAACATCTATTTTTAACACCTATATATTTTGCATGTTTTAAATGACTCCATCCATCAACAATCAACTCCAGCAAACGGTCAAAACTTCAAACTGTTTCTGAATGTCTCAAATATAGATTTTTCAACTTTACAAAACTCTTTTAGTTCATTTCTATTTTACACTTAAGACAGCTCCACAATATATGGATAATGATATTAATAACTCAATTATAGAAACCATTTGAGATAACTGAAAGTGGTTTGTGCAAAATAGAAATGAACTAAAAGGTTTTGTTTTGCAAATATGGAAAAATATAGGGAGAAGCAAAGTGGAAAGGAAATGTTGAGTGTGAGAGAGAGAGGATAGATGTCATTTAAAGAGAGTCTTAGAAACACAATCCAAAGATCCTCTTTTTTTTATGTTTGTTAACTAAAAGTCAAGTTTCTTTTTATAAATAATTTTCTCAATGTTTCTTCTTAATCTTGTTCTAATTTCCTAGATATTAGAGTTGGTCAAATATATAATATTTCAACTTGTATTAGATTAAAACATTGTCAGATTCAAGTTGTCAACTTGTATAATATCCATTTATAGATATATTAATTAGTGTTTAGTTGGGGAGTTTTATTTAAAGAGACAAAAAAAATTAATACAAAGTGATTTTAAAGTATATAGTAAAAAAGATTATTTGGAGAATGTAAGAGTAAATTTAATTACAATTTGCCGATAGAATTAATATGACATTCAAATTTAGATTTTTCCTATGTTGTAAAAGTTTAGTCTTTCACAACTTCACTTTATATCAATTAGTCTTTTTTACAACATGGAGATGGGAGGTTTAGACTCTAAGCAAGATTGAAAATCTGTTTTTAAGAACATTTCAAGGTTAGGAATGAGTTTTCATGTATCGTTCTTAATTTGATTTGAAGGATATTTTGTTTGGAGGTAAGTTAAGTATTGTAGTATTAAGTTTTAGTTTAAAATTTTTTACGTTTATTTATTCTCTCTCTTTTTGTTTTTTTTTTTTTCTTTTTTGTGAAATCTTTGACGAAGTTCTTTGTTAATCTTAAAAAATATATATATTTAGACTATGATATTGAGAACTTGGAAATTTGACTGTTTGATAACATTCATAATTTTGCTGTTTCTTTCTCTCTTTCTCTTAACATAAGAATTTGGTATGTGTTTTTGTTATTTTTTTTTTCTGAAACATTTGATGAATTGTCCATAAACTTTGAAAACCAATGAAATCATTTTGATTTTCTATTTTGAGTAATTCTAACCGAATGTGTTTTGAAATATACAGCTCAACAGATTCAAAAAATTGAGAGACAAAAATGATTCTTGAAAAGAAAGGTAGACTATCCAACAAATTCAAAAGTCTTATCTTAGTTGAAGAACTCTCTGTATATGTTCATTTTCATGATATGATATTATTCTTCAAGTTTATTTTTAGCTAAATAAAGGAAAAAGTATAATGAAAATATTTCATCAAAAAACATATGATATTCAAGCTCCCTGAACTCTTTTCTCTTAGTTTAGTCTTACTTTTTTAGCTAACTTACATAAGAGAGCTAATATTCCCTTTGGGAGTGTCAAATGACGATGCTGGACAATTTATATAATCATGTTTTTAGTGTCAAGGTAGGTTGTAGAGTGTAAAACCGAGCACGACTTAATTATTCACTTAGTAGGTTTGAAACACTAGCTTCACTCTTTCGATGTACAATCCCCTTTACTTAGATATGAACCAGGTCTTTGATCGTAAGATGAACCAAGTCAAACTAACATTTGTTGACATGGTCCCAAAGAAATGCCAATCCACCAACTCTTTATTTGTGTCTAGGAAACTGTATCGCTTGGAGCTTAAATACTTACCCGTCTCCATAACTCTTAACAAACATTTGCTACATTATGAATTTAGCTCCACCAAACTCAAATAAATAAAACGACACTCATGCTCGACGACTTACTGACCAAAACTGATCTAAAGGAAAGGAACCTTCAACCTCATGTCGATTAAAACAAAACTTAGTTTGTGAAGTGTTTATAACAAGCATAGTTTCTAAAACCAATTGAATGATTATGAATTTCGAATCATAACATGGCCATCAAAATCCCCAGGAAATTCAGATTTAAAACCACCTAATGTTTGCCTAACATAAAACATTCACATCAACAGAAGTTGAAGTTAATATTGGAGAAAAAATCATGGCCCAAATGAACAATAACTGCATCCAAAATCAACAATAACTTCACTATAAATTGAAAGATGAACAGCATTCTTAAATCTAAAGTGAGGAACAACATTAGGTCTTCTGGAAATCCCACAACAAACCAAACAATGAAAACTGGCATTTACTCCATCGACCATTACGATTGGTGTCCAACTAAATGCTTTACGATAAATTTTGTCCCTTCAAAAACCAGCTCTCATGATTTTGTCTACGAATTTGATATAAATATATAAAAAGAAACTATCACCGAACGCCAATGCATGGTTAAACAAAACTACTCTTTCATCACTCTTCTTCAACGACGGTTCCCTTTTCGCTAACATAAATACCATCAAGAAACTTCCTGATATCTTTGTTCTTCACATGGCATTTCTGTCACCCAGAAAAGAAACAAAAAGTGAGTATTAAACCAACTACACCTGTGCAGGCGCAAGCTTTGCAACAAAGAACCAATCAAAATGTAGCATGGGTGAAGAAAATACCTGGTTAATCAAGGCAGCAGATCGAGATACAAGCTCAATATCGTTACCATCCAAGACTAACTCATCCTTGACTTTCTCAGATCGAACAATAGATACTCCATCAAGCATATCTACTTTCCGCACCTATTGCACAAAGAAGATGGAAATATTGAATCCACAAATCATACAAATATAACAAAAACATATCAAACATGGAATTTTTCATAAACATTAATTGGAATGTATACCAGATATATTAAAATACTTGTTTTGAATAGAGGATGCCTGAACTATGGATAAAATAAACAAATGACTGTATTCAAAGCAATCAGTAAATTATGTCCTAAAACAATCAAACTCGATGTCATGTTTCTAAAGATCCTCTCTTTCACATACTCCTCAACCCTCTGACCTTTTTCCCTCTCACCAACTCCTCCCAATTGTTCTTAGAACTATCTCAACAACCTAGTACCCAAAAGTTGTTTCACCAAACAATGTTTACAATTGCCCATTATTTAGCATTTTCCATGTAGTCGCAAGTTGTAGTGACTGATTTTACGGCGTATAGCTTCCAATTCTGATTCCTAGTGGATAATTTTATGTTTCTATTGAACGTTATTGACTAGTTCAGTTATTTAAATCCAGCAAATGGTTTGTGGACTCTTCTTGTATTTAGTAGTTTGAGTTGTTGGCTTGCTGCAAACTGCTTCGTAACAGAACCTTATATCGTTCCATTTGGAAAACATTTTTCAAAAAAAAAAATGTACATACTGATGAATAATTCTGCATAATAAATTTGTTAATGACTGTTTTTTAATTGATTCTCAGTACCGAAGCTAAGCTACAACCCTCATGGAGAATCAGAGAATCAAGTGAAGACAATCCAACAGATAAACATTTTTCTACTTCTAAAAAAAAACATGCTCTTGATTTTAACTTAAATACTCAACAAATCATAAAAGCAGGAGGAGAGAAGATGAGACTTCACAGTGCTAGGAGTTCCTAAGTAAACAAGTTAAACACAGCAAGTAAAATCAAAGTTAACCCCAAAACCTTAAACATTTCGCATTCAATTAAGCTATACAAAAGCAGCAAGCATGAATCCAGTACCCAGAATCCAGAAAATGCAATTAATGATAAAAGGGCAAGAGAAAAAGAGTAATACCTTCTTCTCGCCAAGAAAGTTTCGGATCTCGATGGATTTGTTGGAGTTGGTAATGCTAGCATTGATGGGAAAGTGAGCATAAACAAATCGCATCTTGTACCGGTAGCCCTTGGTGACACCGGTGATGAGATTCTCAACATGGCTAAGAGCAGTGCGAATGGCAGCCGAAGTCTTCCTGGAGCCAAACCATGCATCAATCTTCAGCTTCTTCTTTCCGGTATCCTCGTCAGTGATCAACTGGAAATCGAGATTCAAATGCTTGAAATTGCGAACGAGCTTCCCTCTAGGCCCTTCGACCTCGATGATTTTGGCGTTCACTTTGATCTTCACCCCGTCGGGGATATCCATGGTTTCAGATGAGAGGATCGTCTTCATGTTTTACTATTGCAACTTACTCTCTCCCTCTCTCTGGGAACGATGAAGGGGACGGCCAAGAACGAACAAAAACCCTAATCAGGAAAATGGTGAAGATTTATAGTATTGGGAAAGAGAGGAAGAGAGGAAATTAGGGTTTTTTGCTTATTCTTTTGGAGGCCCATATTTATCACCACCCATCTTGGGCCTCCAATAACAACAAAATAGGCCCAATTTGATTTTTGCAATTTTGTGTATATTACCAAATGGTCCTTTAAATTATGTGAAATTAATTTTTTTTTGTTAATGTTTATAAATTTTAATATAATATTTATTTTTGATATAACAAAAATCAAATGTATTAATGCATATCGAAACAGTACTTTGGAGTTGGACTCCGAGAGATCGATTTGCTTACACCGTTCACAAACGACGTTCGTTCACTCTGTCCTTGTCGGAGGGGTCTCCGGTGCCGTAAGGCTCCGATCTGCTGACGTTGTTGTCGCCGGCAATCATTGCCTGACGAATCAAGAGCTTCGTCGTTGAATTGATCGCTTCCTTTACTTTGCAGTCTCTGCTCTTTGAGGTATCTTTCTGCTCTCCGTTGTTTGATTTTGATGCTTCTTCTTGAATCTGTCACCATCCAGCTCATTGGTGATTATCTCTCCATTTTCCCCTGCTCACAGTCTCTTATACGATGCATAAGTAAAATCCATTTTCCTTGGAATTATGTATGAATAGGACTCCCAATTTTACACTAGATTTGTTTCTAACTATATTGAGTGGTTCTGTAGAGAGGCCAAAGGGAAATGCATCTGGGTTATTTTTGATCGAGTCATACAGCTTCTTGCTTTAGTGATTCCTGATTTGGGTCGGGTTAGATTTTACCTGTTGACAATTCGCTATTTTATTTTTAACCTCAATGAATTATTAGGAATGATTGAATTATTAGTTGCTTTGCTAGGTTACTGATTGTAGAGTTGAGTGAAAATGTTGGGGTTTTGTTAGAATCTTAGATTCGTAGATCATTTTATATGACAATTGATTTGATTTAGTTTAGTTTATTCCAGAAACCATGCAGTTCTTTGGTGGGTCAGAAATTAGTCCCTCGCCTCCGGTACCGACAGCGACTGGAAACAATGTGCATATGATGTATATTTTCAATAGGAATGGAGTTTGCTTGTTCTACAGGGAGTGGAATCGGCCTCTCCGGACATTGAATCCCCAGCAAGACCATAAACTTATGTTTGGTTTGCTCTTCTCCCTTAAATCCTTTACTGCCAAGATGGACCCAACCAGGTTCATGTTTCTTCCTTCTCTGGGAAACTACTTTAGTTTATGCTGTGCCTAGTATAAGTAGTGATCCAACCAGATAGGAGATTATTGCAAACCATAGTCTTAATAACGTGACAAATGCATGGTTCGTGGCAATAACTATTAAGAAGTCTAATTTGATTGTAGATTTGATTTTGATCTTTCAAAGTATTAACTTACTGGAAAATGATGAGCTGCTTTTGGGAGTTGGGTTTTGAAGTGATAACTTTCTTTACTTTCTTTGATACAGTGTTGATAAAGGAAATCTTGGGGTGCCTCAATTACCTGGCCAAGGTTGTTCATTTCACAGCTTTCGTACTAATACCTACAAGCTCAGTTTTACTGAAACTCCATCAGGGATAAAGGTTTCCTTAACCCTCCTTCTTCCATTCTTGTTTATGTTTTCCATAGTAGCTTTATGTATGTCTACTTGAATTGTTAAAATACTGAACTTGATATATGACTGTGGCATAATCGGAGCGGACTACATATGAATTATTGAGATTTAATGAAAACAATATTTATTTTATGTCATGGACTTGTTTATTTATTGCTATTGTCATGGTTATTGCCAAGGTATATGGGAGTTTTAGAGGGTTCTTTCCTCTCTGAACTTGTTGTGTCACGTGGATAATTTAAGTTTTGATTTGTAGCCTTGCAAAAAATGTTCTTTCTTTTCTTTCTTCTTCTTAGACAATTCATTTTCCTTGGCGATGATTAGTAGTTTTGACAAATTTTTTTTCTTATTTGCTTCTTGTTTTACTCTTGAAGAATTAAAGTTGAACTTTTGGGAAAAGCCATGTGAAGCTGCTGTTTCAAAATTGTTTCTGTTTTGAAAAAGAAGTGACCAAACGATGAAAATTGGGATCCTTGCAACTATAGGGTAAATTAATTTGAAGTTCGTTGTTGTGTGCATTGATGGAGAGTTTCTTTGTTTTCAGATTATCCTGGTTACCCATCCTAGAACCGGTGATCTGAGGGACCCATTGAAGTACATCTACAACTTGTATGTTGAATATGTAGTGAAAAATCCACTCTACAGTCCAGGAACTCCAATCAGGTAAACTGTTAGCTTTGGTTGATGCATATGTCCTATATACCAAACGTAGTAATTTAACTCAAAGAAAGTGAGTTTGAAATCTTGCCGAATCAAGTCAATATCTTTGATGAATTTGAATTAGTAATGCATGCATTCATTGGTCTCAATTTACAAAAGATTAAATGGCGTCTGGGAAAAGGAAACTTATTATTGGTTCATGACCTTAATTATAACTTATTTAAGTCTGTCCCAGAGGCCTTTTCTGAGATATTTTAGGCTTTTCTAGATTCTCCCTTTAGACTAAATTACCACTTCAAATCCTGGGGTTGAGCTTGGTTTCAATATGATTCCTATGATCTCACGAACATCTATGTGTGGTCACCATATGTTAGTTATTTTCTTACTTCAAATGCTTCTTTATTTAACCTTTAGATGTAATTATATTGAATGGTAGCTCATCGTCCTTTTCCACTTACAAAGAAAAAGAGTAAGAAAACTATCACCCCGAAAATGGTAAGATTTATGGAGCGAAATTGAAACCAAACTCAAACCATGTGGACAATTCAATCCCTCTTTTATGTAGGAGAATTTTTGTTACATTCTCCTGTTTACTCTTTTTAACAAAAGATTTGAAATGTTTCAAAAACTTATTTACAGACTTAACCCAACCTCAAAAGTCAAACCATTCATGCTTTTGTTTGCTATGTTATTGTTCTTATGATGAAAATAAAGTTACTTTATGTTTGTCCTGGCAACACAATATCAACTCTCCCTTGATTTTGCTTTCTGCAGGTGTGAGCTATTCAATACAAGTCTTGACCAATATGTAAGAAGTATATTGTAGAAATCAGAGGTAGCGACTACTCTGCCGATTTAGTTTCATTCAATTTGTATGCTTTGTCTATCTTTTATCTATGAATGAATGTGATTCACTGGATAATGGTGCAGTTGCAGGCAATTAAAATGCCTACATGGGAGTTTCTATTTGTTTTCTATTGGTTTGACTGTAGACAGTGCACCGGTATGAATTATTCTAGCTAATCTTTTACCTTTCCCCCTTTCGTCTCCCAGCATTCTATGGATAGTAGTGGTGGAAGAAAAATGAAAAAGAAAAAAGGAAATTCTAGTGCAACTGTTTGCTGCTCATGTATAATTTGTAGTAATGCAACTACAGTTCTTGTTTCATTTACAAACGTACAAATTAGACTTTGTTTGTGTAAAAATGTGAAAGGTTTCAAATGTGAGATATTCCCTGTTTATTCAACCCTAGGATCCCACCCATCATAATATGGGAAGATTGTCCATCTTGAGGAATGGATCTTGGTGCTTTAAGGTTTATAGGCCTCAAACCATGTTACGATACATTTGTAGGGGAGCTAACCGAAGAATTTTTTGCAATGACGACTTATATCCGAACGAGATTAGACAAATTCTGTGCTTCCTTTGCTTTGATTCCTGATGTCTACCAATTAAAATTCTTGTTGCCTGGCATGTGCGATTGTGTGTTCAGCATATTCGCGTTGTTGTTTCTTCTCGAGCACGCTCAGAGTTTTTGTTATTTGCTATTAGCTTTATCGTTTTACTAAAATACTAATCGACATTTTCATAAATTTGAACCTCGAAGTTTTCATTAGCATTTTACATTCCATCGTTTTAGATAAGTGTAAATATCTTATTATTAATCTTACATTTGCATCGGTGGTATTTTGTTATTATATTTGTTATACTTTATCCGTTTTTTATAATATAACAAAAATGTCAATTTGCTTCTTATGCCAATGCTGAGCTCATAGACATAAAAACAAAACAAAATGTATTGTCGAAGTGAAAAAGACTACAAGTCAAGGTCTTTCAAGTCATACTACACCTATACAACACAACACATAAATATATATTTGCATATCTAAACTCGTTGGTTATTTGGAATGGCTGTCCAATTGGATTTCAAATCAAATCATGAATAGTTAAGTTAAGTTAATGAAGGAGACAAGACCATACAAGCCCATAATACATATAGGGAAATTTTGAGAATGAAACATTGAGAGTTGATAAGTAAACGCTAAAGACCAAGACTAGACAATGACAATGTGTCAAATTGGAGGCATTATGAATGTTGGAATTGAAAGGAAAGACTAATGACAAGTATGCAACTTTGAAAGAAAAGAGAGAAACTTTTTATTTACTTTTTTTGCGAGAAAAAAATACTCGACAAGCATAGTTCGACAATAATTGACATATAAATTTTTTACCAAAATCAAATTCATTTAAATTACTAGTGTTTTCAACTTTTAATTCATTTAAATTTGCATCTATGAATCCAACATCTCTATCATCACAAATTTGAATCATCTCAACTAATTAAAACATATATTATCTACCGATAAATCAAATAGTTAAAAAGAATGCAAACAAAGAATATCATGATAAGAAAAATGTAAGTGAAGATAAAACATCCTAAAACAACATAAGTCGATTTGGGAGAACAATCTTTACTCTTGGAAGAAGTTTGAGATAAGTAGGTAATATAATCAAATATTGATCTAATTTGAATGAAAGTTAGATTCGTTAGGTCATGAATCTTGATCTAAATCTTGGATCGGAGCTTTCCGATAATGTGTGAATATATGTAAAAGAATAGAAAGGGAAAAGATAGTGTTTTGGGAGGGGGTTGATGTAGTTGGGGGGTTTGGAAGAGACAAAATCCAACACAAAGGCAGATTTTCAGAATCAGATATCTTTTCAAATTCTTTGATAATAATTATGAGCCCTTTCCTCTTTACACATCCCATCCCAAACTCACTCGCACCCTAAAACCCTAAAAAACCCAATTTTTTTTTCTACTTCATCATCATTTTTCTTCTTCACCCAAAAATTTCCATTCCCTTTACAAACAACAAAACAAATTAACCATTTCTTTAATTCCACCCTTTCTTCATCATCCTCTTTAATTCCCTTCCTCCTTGCTTTCTTTGAAACTAAAATCTGCCAAAATCATCATAATCACATTTCATTAAGTTTTATTCAATACTAATTAAATCAATGAAGAATAATGGTAGACATAAATATATAAAATTACCTTTGCAAGATAGACTTCTTGGCCTTTCTTGTGAAGCTGTAGTTTCAGACCTTGATGACAAAGACAGAGGTTTCTCTGACCACCAAAATAAATAAATAAAAAACATTAATGTCTTTTGAACAATTAAACCATTTTCTTTCAAGTAATTTTTCTTTTTCTCTTTTTGGTTGAATTACAACTTTCTTCCCCTAAATAACTTAAACTTACAAAGTTATCAAAACCCACCTAACTTCCCTTGCTAAAATTTAGATTAAAAATGTCTAATGTGTATCTAAATGTTGTTTCATGACATAAATTGATTAAAGAAGTTGGACCAAGATGTTCAAGTGTTGATTTAGAAGTAAATAAACAAAATTGTGTGAAATATTTGACAAAATTAGAAGTTTTAAGTTCAAGCTTTGATTTTTCTTAGTTTTTCTTTTCCTTTTACCTGAGGAGGCGTTGAAGGATCTTTTGCAGTGTAAAATGGCGCTTTGAATCCCGTCGTGTTGTTGCAACAACGAATCATCCCTCCGGTTCGGCGGAGGAACCACCGCCGCTGCCAATCCTCCAGCCGCCGACGCTGATTTGCTCTTACCCAGATGTCGACACACCAAACGAATCCCCGCCGGAAGTCCATTCTCGTGCTTCTCCCTCACCGGCGAATCCACAGCCGCCGCCGACGACGACGATAAATCGCTGCCGCTGTCGGTGGGTTTTCTCAAAACCTTAGGCTTAATCAGTTTGAAATATTTCCGCACCGCCTCCTTCGAGAACCGCCTCGTCGGAGCCGGAACTGGAGGTTCACATGGGTCAGACGGAAAAATGCCTCCGAATCTTCTCGTGCTGTTGTCTCTAGTGAGCTTGGAGCTCGGAACTCCGCTTTGGTCTCCTTCTTGTCCGGTAGGTGCTTTGTTTTTGGCCATTGATCTCTGTTTCTTGAAGATGAAAACAGGGAACTTGGGTGCCGATTTGAGGAGCTGAATCGGAGATTGCGGCTTCGAAGTGGGCTCGATTGGAAGAATCTTTCTTTTGGAAATGGAATCGGAACAGAGGTTTATATGGTCTCCTAATTTGGTCGGAATTTGAGGTCTCTGTTCTGGGCTTTGAATCTTTCCAGCGGAAACAGAGAAAAACTCGATATCAAAGAACGAATCTTCTTCTTCTTCTTCTTCTTCTTCTTCCTCCTCCTCCTCCTGTTTCTGTAATTCGTCGGCGCCGGAATGTTTGAAGAACTTGAGAAAGGCGACGGAATCCATGGTTAAATGAGAGAGGAGAGGGAGAAAAATGGTGGGGGGTTTTGTTGGGTTTTATAGAGAGAGAGATAGAGAGATTAGTTTCTTTCAAATGGAACTGAAAATGGTGTTGGGGAAAAAAAGAAAGGGATGATGTCAGCCTTTTTTATTTATTTAAACTTTGGGGTTTTCTTTTTGGAATTTTTTTTTTTGAATTTGAGAATTGGAATTTGGTCTTTGTTGATGTTGGCCTCAT
Organism: Cucumis melo; assembly: GCF_025177605.1. Classification (NCBI taxonomy): domain Eukaryota; kingdom Viridiplantae; phylum Streptophyta; class Magnoliopsida; order Cucurbitales; family Cucurbitaceae; genus Cucumis; species Cucumis melo. The sequence goes on from NC_066865.1 coordinate 24,739,124, forward strand.
CAATCATTCTCATATTGACATAATTTCCAATGTTTTGTTACAACTTTTCAATTCCACATACATCATTTGTTTTAGTTAAAATCTAATAAATAAAAGTTGTAAACAAAAAATTTTGTTACAAGAAAACGAAATCTCTATATTAAAAATAATCAAAATTCCACACAAAATGAAAAATGATATGAAAATACATAAAACAAAACAAATAAAGACATAAAATATTGTGAAAGGCAATGATTTGATTTAGGTATAGTTCCAATTCTATTATAATTTATACAAAATGATAAAAACAATTACCAATATTATTTTTAAAATAATAAGAGTACCTAAATCAATAATTATAACAATCAGTCCACAATGACTTTATTATATATTGTTACTAATATTGACTATTCCATTTCCAACTATACATTCAAATTAGTATGTGGCTAAACCCATTTAATGTAATATAATCAAAATTTAAAACATTTTGGGAAAGTTTTTGAAGATTAAAAATATTCATATATAGAGAGAGAAAATATGGGAATAAGAGAGAGAGAGAGAGAGAGAGAGAGAGAGAGAGGGAAAGGTGAGTCCACAAAGCAAAGGGTGGAAGAGGTCAGAGTTAGGACTTTCAGAAAAACACACTGTTCCTCACCATACCATTTCAGACTTTATTCTTTTCAAATCTCTCTCTTCTTCTTTTTAATTAATTTTGCTTAAGTCTAAGCTTATTTTTCAGTAATCTGATTATCAAAGGTCTTGTAATCTGAAATTTTTTAATAATGTGTTCATGTAGTTTAACCTCCAAAAGATTTTATGGAAACTAATTGAGTGTACACTTTTATTATACAAACAATAGTTGGGCATACAATATAATTAAATCTTGATAAACTTTTTAAGAGTACTTTGTAGAGTTAAATTATAAAATAGTGTGTATATATATATTCTTAATGAAAAAAGTCATTTGTACAGATAACATAAATGTTTTCAATGTCAATTATATTTGATAAGATGACCTATTCTCAAGTCCTAATTACTCTTAATTATTTCCATCCAAGTTGCCATTTTTAGACCAATTTAGTTGTGGATACAGAATTAATAAATTGAAGTTGTAGAATTAGGTCTTGAATTATTTAATCATTGGGTTCGATTGAAATATGGTTTGAATTTTTAGTAGTATATATATATATATTTGAAATAGATTCATAATTGCATCTTGTAACTCATGTTTCTTATATCAACAATCAACTAATTTTTCATATAATTAATTTAACAAACTCAATATAACCTACGGGACATAAATGCTCATATTAATGTGATTCTAAAGCTATATATATATTTTAATGAATTAGGGTTACGACTTGAGAGAATATTCTTTCAACCATCTACAAATCTATGTATTAATTCTTATTAATTGAAAAAACTTGGTCTTTTTATTAAATCTACTTAATAATCTGTCATATTAATAGCAAACTAATCTTCAAAAATTGGATCAAATTATAAAGAAAAAGAAACTTTACTAATAGAAAAAAAAAATGTGAAAAGGAGAGTAAAGAAAGTAATTTTGAGCTAAAGGGGAGCTTAAAAGTGAGAAAAAAAGAAAGGAAAAGAAATTAAAAGAAGAGGGAATTAGGTTCCCTCTTTATAAATGAGAAAAAAAAAACAATTAAAATTAAAACTTATAAAAAAAGTGTTTGGTAAGAAAAAAAAAGGGGGAGAAGTTTAGGAGAAGATGACAAGAAACTTCCAAAAAGAGGAAGAAAATGAGCAAAGCCAAAGAAAAAAGATTCAACATAATAGTGAAAAGTCATCCCACAAGCAAACCTCATTAGAAAAATTTGAGTAATAATGATCCAAACTTTGGCTTCTCATGACATTATCCCTCAAACCCACGTTTTAAAGTATTATTGAATATCATTAAGCTTTAACTTATGAGTATCTCTGGATTAGACTTATGGATATCAATACTTCCAAAACCCTAACCATGGAGAAAATACTTAGAAGGGGGAAGAAAAGGGAAAACACACAAGGAAGAAAGGGTGTATAGTAGTAGGTAGGTTGTGTTAAAATTGCATGTAAAAATGTGCAAGTGAGAAAGAAATTTGGTTAAGGCTTTAGTTGAAAAGAAAAGGGGGAAAAAAAGAGAGGAAAAACTGCAAGTGTGCATGGAGTCAGAAAATTAGGGTTTTTATATTTATAGAGAAAGGGATGCCATTGATAGGTCACAGAGGAAAGTTAAGTTTTTACTGAGGAAAACTCTCTTTGTTTCAATAACTTTTGACACTTATCTCTCTCTCTCACTCTCTCTTTGCTTTGCTTTTCTTTCTCTTTTTTATTTTTGGCAAAGGAAAAGCAAATAAAGAATGGCAGGTGAAGGATATATATATATATATTATTCAACTTATTTTCCTTTTTTTTTTTCTAAAGGATATTTATGAGGAAAACAATGGCCTTTGCTATAAAAAGCTTTGACCTTACTATCGACAAATGAGTATAGCTCCACTCACCCATTTTTTTTTAAAGAATGATAAAAAAAATTCATAACCTCTTTAATCTTGGGGTTGTTTATCGTTTAATCTAACCTTTAATCTCGAGGTTCATATCGAGCTATATGAATATAACTTAATGATTGAGAAAAAAAAAAAAAAGACTCATTTTAGACTATAAATACAACGTTTGAGTCTATATTTTCCTATAATTTTCTATAATGGAAAGGTTTATATATTATCAATTTTTATATATTATTTGAGAGAATTTCAGAAACATTCTTTAAACAAAGAAAGAAAAATAGCTTATTATAGTGATCATAATAATTTGAATAAGTAGGGGGTGAAACTAAATGTCTTTTCAAAAGGTAAAGTAGAAAAATGTTCTAAGACATACCACAATAGATTATTGAATAATGAAAACATGATCTCATTGTAATGAAAATCATGAATTGCAATCTAGTACATTATCAAATTAAACCAATTTTGTTTACTAAAAAAAGAGAGAAAAAAGAAAAGCCAATTTTGTCAATGAAAATGTAAATGTGCAATAAATTGCATTCACATAATTATTTTGAATTTTCTTTTCCCCTCTTATCATCAATATAAATATTTTCTCATCGTTGATGCTTCCCCACCATACAAGTTTGGTTGCTTTGTCTATTTTATGTTGACTCTCTCATTCAAGTTAGCTCCATTACAAAATATTAGGGTTTTGACTTTAGACTATTGGAACATATATATATATATATCAATGTCTTTGAAACTTATTAATTAAACCTACACATTTTTCTTCATCAAAACCATTCATTTTAAACAAATACTTATCTTAATAGACATTTCCATGTGCTAGCATTAAACCTTTGGTGGAAAAGAAAGATAGGCTAATCTATACATACCAAATTCGTAACTTTTTTTTTCGTTGCTTATTCTTATTTTCGTGTGGATGAAAGAAAAGTTGAAATATGAAGAGATTCGACCTCTTAATTTATACGACTTAATTCATTTTTAGCATTATTATTCTAAAACTCTAATTTTAATTAGTGTTGCCAAAGAAGACTTAAATACGAAGAGTTTACTTCGATCTTTCTTTTTTTTCCAAAGTGGGGTTGGTTGTTAGGGGAATGAATGTCTCATTTTTTCCTTGTCTCATTTGAAAATGTTTTCACAAATTGATCATAGGCTTTTTAACACAATTTTTATCATTTCTTGGAAGAAACCTTTTTGTTTTTGGTGGGGTTTCTATGTTTTTAGTGATTAATTGTGTGCTTAACATTAAGTGATTACTTTTAAAGTGCTTATATATATATATATATTTAAACATTACCTTGGAAATTAGGGCCCTTTAATTTAGCTTTTATGTGTATGAAACCTTAGTCAAATTCCTTGATGATTAAAGTTTTTGTGTTTGCTAATACTTTTGCACTAAAGTTAAAAAATAAACCACCTTATACCCATCTTTATTATTTAGATTATTCTTCTTAGATTAATTATCACACATTAACATTTCTTTAATCAAATTAAAAGCAAAAGATCGATTGATGGGTTTTTAATTAGGAGTTTTGGATAAAATCTAAAAGCATGCTAAACTAATTGTCTCTTTTAAGGGATGTTTGTTTAATTTGGTGGGAATCTTAGGTGCCCATTAGATAAACACAATTCTTTTTTTTTTTTTCTTTTTTTTTTGTCTGGTTGATGGGAAATTAATATATATGACATAGATACATACATCAAATTATGAGCAATTAAAGCCATTTTAATTTCCTCTTCAATTTCCCCCCTTCTTAATTATATCCTCCTCAATCAATCTTAAAAGTTTCTTTGTGAACATTAATATATATCACTTTTTAAAACAAGTTTTGTCGATTAAAAGTGAATTAACAAGTGAATTTTGTATTTAAAAGGACATATCGATTGCTTTAATTTTAAGATCAAATTAACAGGGAAAATTGAAAAGCTTAGATAGGATAATTAATCATGCTTCAATATTCTTAACTTACAATTCAAGACGTGCAAAAAAAAAAAAAAAAAAAAAATCTCAAATGTTTCTTGACTAAATATGTGATAGAAAAAAAAAAAAAAAAAACTCAAGACTAAAGTTCATTAATCATAATATGTTTATATGAAAAAAAGAAGAAAGATATAGATTAGGTGACAGAAAAAAGTGTCAATATAGCAAAAAATTCTTTAGTGTTAATGATAAGGATCTAGTAATTAGGTAGCCTCTAATCTTATTTTTATCTTGTGTATTATTGGATATTAGGGTTATTAAATAACTCAAATAATAAGGTATAATAGTCTTATAAAAGAGAAATAATAATGATAAGTAATTAAATAAAGATTATCATGTATTATATGAAACAAATTAGTTAAAGTTTTTCAAAAAAATCATGATTAAGAGGTTAAACTAGAAAAGAATAATAATAATCCCTGATCCAAAGTTTGATACTTTTATTTAAAAAATTTTCCTAGATAATTAGTCAAAAATAATTTTCACCACAAAATAGTTGTTAGTAAGTAAATAAATTAATATTACATAATTTAAAAGGTAATTAACTAATAAAACACTCAAAATCAAAGCATAGATTTGTCTCAAAGATAACCACAAAATGATGAATGAAGAAGTAGGTAAAATGTAATTCATTCGTAACTCACAAATCACAACACAACAAGAATGCCTAAATCTTAATTAACTAAAATGATTCAAACACATCACTATATAAGAATTAATTTCATAAACAATAAAAAAAAAACATTTTCTTTAGCTCTTCATTAAAATTGACTAAATTGTTTATTTGTCGTTGACAAAATGCCTCACAAATTAAAGGCTCGTGTAAACACCATGAGATCATGGATGTCTATGTATAATTTCAAATTGAATTTTGAAAATATTTTCATGAAACTCGAGTGGAAGTAACGTTCGTTTCCTATCTTTTCTAACTAAAACAAAAACAAGTTTTCAAAAACTATATTTTTTCAAAATTTGAAAAACGTCTTTATTTTGAAAATACAGGAAATAAACCAATATGCAGAAACAGTGTTTATAGGCTTACTTTTATAAAATTTATATAAAATAAATCAAAGCTAAGTTGTTGTCAACTTTTGTTAGGATAGCTTTCAAAATTCATGCTAAGTTTTGGAAAGTGAAAGAATATTTTGGTTTTTAAACCCAAAAAATAGCATACATGTGTTTTATATGTGGAACGAAAAACCGAATATTTAATATGAAAATTAACATACATGTTTGTTCACCTTAATGCTGTGAAACTAAATTTCTCGTTCTTTACGGCTGACACCCAAAATATAATTGAACCCTAACTCATTGCTATTATTATTTTCTCGATAGATGACCTTGCCTCTAATCTTGTCGTTGTCTTTATAGTATTCATGTTGACATATCTCTTAGTTTGTTATGGTTCATGGCTTGCATTCCATTTACAAAATTAAAAAGATTTTTTAGGAGAGTATGGGATTCAAATGTGTACGTAAATAATGACGGAGACGAGACAACTAAGTCAAGATTTTTAAAAGTTTTGTCAACTTTATATTTATATAAATGTTTGGACTAAAAGTAATTCACCAATATTCAGATAAAATTATGATCAAGAATACTGGTTGATTTATAAAAGAAAAAAATTCTTCTAAATTTACAAGAATAAATTGTTTGTAATTTCTCAATTTGCTACAAGAAAATTCTCTACCGTCAAAAACAAAGTTTCCAAGCAGATTGCATTCAGTTTGATATTGTAATGAGCTTCGGGGCAGGGGGATATTAGAACTACGAGAACTTCTCATCCACTTGCCTTACGAAGAGAAAAGTCACCTGAGGTTTGTGGTAGTGTGTGCTTTGTTGTAAGATCTTTGGGAAGTGAAACAATATATAGTGTATCGAGGTGTGGAAAGGAATCCTAGTGATGTTCGGTCCTTCATGGGTTTCATGTTTTTATGAGCTTCAGTTTCAAAGACTTGTTAAAAAATTATTGCAGAGGTAACATTTTGCTTTGCTCAAACTCCTTTCTTTAGTAGAATTTTTGTACGCTCTCTCATTCATTCATTCTCAACGATATTGGTATAATATTTACGATCTAAGCTGCCAAGATAGATGAAGCAACTTCTTTACGGTTGTTAAAATATTACATTCTCGACAAAAAAACGAAATGAAAAGGTTAAAGATTCAAATCCACGCCTTAGGATCAGCTCATTCCCCTACTCCCTAAGTACTTTGGAAGAGCCCAAAACTCAGAAATCACGTCTTCATCTGAATCAGTTTCACTATCTGAAGAATAAATCAACTCAGACGATCCATTTAACACATATTCAACAACCTAAAAGAAGTAGACACGTCATCATTAGTTAGAAAGCAAAACCCAAAAATGTTTCAATTTGTTTGGTTACTTTATGGATTTTGGTCAGATGGTCCATTCTGTTGTTCAAAACACTGGGGATAAATTAAAAAAATTTAATGGGCCATTTCAGAACACTCTTAATTAGCCTTGCTTTTTCACAAGCATTTCAAAATCACCCTTTTTAGAATATGAACCGAAAAATAGGATTTGGAACAATATAACAATCCAAATTTCATTGTTGGCCACCTTCACATCATTCCCATCCTAACCAATTTTCATATAAAATTCTTGTGGATAAAATTCTTACAGATATACTTTGGTGTCATTCTTGAAATGTTCATGAAACATTGTGGGTAATATTGCAACTTTTAAACAAATAAGGGTATTTTTTTTATATAAAAAAGCAAAGTTCAAGAACATATTTTGGACAGTTTAACCAATCACACTGGTTTCGGCATCTAGTTTAAATTTTTCTTGAATTGATAGGCCAATTCAGAATCAGTTTTAGACAATGAAATGACTCCAATCAATCTTACTTAAAACCCTATACATAAAAAAGCATTCTTGAAAAACTTAAAAGGCTATAAAATCTTTATAGATACTTTCAAAAGAACATGGAAGTGTTTTTCCCCTCTAAAAGAATCAATAGCAAAAAAGCCAATACTACTACCATCAGCCTGAAAAGAAGTCAGTTTCATGAAAAGTGACCGTTCAAATGAGCAAAAGCAATTTCAATTCAGTGTGATGGAGAGAATATAAAAACTACACTTGTAGTCAGAGAGAAAGATTCATGTAACCAGAATAAGAAAGGAGAGGAGAGCGAAAGCTGACCAAAAAGACCCTGAAAATGAACTTAGGAAAAAGGGATAGAAAAAAGTACCTGGTTGATTGACAGAGGCTTGATTTGTTTGTTTTTATTTCTACCATGATCATTGGTACATCTCAAGGTACTAAAGGAAACTATTGTGTCACAGTGTTTGCAGTATCCCCTTCCACATGTGTTTCTCCCCAAAGAATTACCTATCATTCCAAACACCATAGTACAAATAATTATTATCAAATCCAAAACCATCTGATTCAATATTTTGTTTTATTAAGAAAAAAAAGTAACAAACCCCAAATAAGTAGAACAATACTGAAAGATAAAAAGATAAAGGAATACAATAACTCCCACCAACTTTATTTGTAATCAACTGCTACTAAAAAATTCATTGGCTATAGACTAATATGCCTTTGATACTCTAAAAGTATTTCAAACTACAAGCTATAGTATTTTTCTTAAATTTAAGTTGATCACTTAATGGCATATATATTATTGTTCAGAAATTAGAGACCGTGACAATTCTCACCTACATATGCTTTCTTGAATTCCTCTTTCCAATCAACATGGGGTGTGCTACTGCTAGCAAAGTCATCCTCACTGTCTTTATCATTAATGGGTTTACTGTTGTTGTCAGGACAACCAAAAAATGTTGTATACTGCAACTGCCACAGATATTCATCATCTGCTGCAACATTCCACGACCTTCACATTGATTACATAATGACCGTTATCTTAAATGGAAGCAATGGCGTTAGAAATGCTTGTGAACTTTGAAGGCTAGTAAACGAAGTTGAATAGTTGAATAGGAGAGTGTTAAGATCATAACTAACTTTCTTGATAGATAAGGAAATAAATAATTACCGGCATACTAGCCCAGCTGAACCTAAAGATTGAACATCTAGAAAGCGGAAGATGTGGAGGAGAACATCTTGAGGGAGTTGACAAGAACCTAAAGAATTTGTGAGTTAACAATCATATTGAGTTGCAAAACATGAAAGATATGTTCAATTTGATGTATAATAATAGAAAGAAGTTGAATCGTTCTTGCAACTAATTCACCTTTTTCTTCCTGATGTGCTTTACTACGCCTCTTATGAACAACCATTGCTTTCTTATATTCTACAATCACTGAATTTCTCTTTTGCTTAGGCAAAGCAGCTTCAACAGCCTGGGCAAGGAGACGTGCAGCGGAAGCAGCAGAGCTCGTCTGCATTCTTTTGTTAAATCAACCACACCTTAATCAGAAAATTTCATATTGGTTTTATATTAAACCTCCCATTTTCTAATAAGCATTGAGAAAATGTATACAAAAAAGGGAGAGGAAAGAGGAAAAAATTCAAAGAAAATACATATTAATATAGAAGTTATGAACAGATTCAATGCTACAAGATAGAATCGACGGTGTACATAATTACGAACGAAAAGTTAACTACAACTGCTTAGTCATCTTCGATCACCAACTATTCAATAGAACCCTTAAAAGGGAAGCTATTCCATAGATAGCGGGACAGATGCTCACTCTCCTCCACTAAAGAAACTGAAGACTATTCAAGAAGTAGCTAATAAGACAAGCTCAAGCAGAAGACAGCAAAATGACAGATATGACAAATGAATCAACCAAGTAAGGACAAAGGATTTAAAAACATTATTCTAATCAATGAAGTGAGCAGAACAATTCCCAAATGGCCAAAATCAAACATTCAAACAGTTCACAACATTTCCTAATTAGATTCAAATATGGAAAATTGAAACTAACAAACTACATGGGTACTCAGCACATAAATTCTAAATCACTGAATTTCTAACCATAACCAAAAGCAACCCAAATCTTCTCTAATCTTTTGATACCCAAAAAAAACAAAGAATCAAACGAATCTGTAATTTCTTGTAAAAATGAACAAAAAGAAAAGAAATTGAAGGAAGGGAACAAACAGAAGACTTACTCTGGAAGGAGATGAAAGGCGGTGATAATATGTTGGTAAATGAGAGATTGGAGATTCTTGGGAAGTTTAATGAAAGCGCCTCTGATTAAGAAGCTTAGCTCCTTACAAGCTAATGGGTAGCTGTAACTCTTCGCCAGAGAGTCTATTAGGGAAAGCTTGTGGTATCTCTCTAATGGATTTGACATTCGGAAACGATATGAGCAGCTGAGCTGAAACAATGGAATTAAAAACGGAAAATTGAAGAAGATGAAGCGCAGAGCAGCAGATCGTAGAAGAAATTTTGTTGGATAATTCCAAAGTCAGAATTTTTTCTCTTTAATTTTTTTAGCATTTAAATGGAAATCTAATGGATCAAAAAATTATTTATGAATGGGTTACAAAATTACCATTTTATCATATTGGATTGGGTAATACTCGTCGAAGGTTAAGGACAAAACTGTAATTTGCAATAATAGAAAAAGGAAAATGAAATCACAATGAGAGGTTGCCCTAATTTATGAGTTTTGATTTCATTCTCCTTCCTCTTTAATCCTTCACTTCACCTCCTCAGCTCTGATTCCTAATACCTCCACTGCACCGCCAGCCACTCTCCGGTACTAGATTTTCCGTCCTCACTGAGCGGCGACACTCCCTTTCAATTAGCGGACACCATATTGTGACGCTCCCGTTCTCCCCTCAACATCTCACCCGCCCTCGTCTCTCACCGTCGCAGGTTTCTACCTCTCGTCCTTTTGGGGTTTTATAATTTCGTTGATTTTCGATTCATACTGGGGATTATTGGTTTTGGGTTCATGATTTCTGCAAGTTTTCTTTTTCTGGGGTGCTCTGTTTTTCATTTAATAATCGTTGATTGCTTGATTGGAGTATTGTTGTTATCGTCTGCATTCCAGTTTGATTTGGTATGAAGGCGAATTCATGCCTTATGGGCTGAAAAAGAACGCGGGTAGACTTTTGTTTTTCCTCTTAAATTTGATCCGTCTCAATTTTTTGCTGTACTCTGTTCTATGACTTTCGTCCTGTTGATTTGCGACGTTTAGTTTGTTTTTGCTGAATAATTTGGCTCGAGTTTCCGCGCTTTTGAACGGATTTCTGGTGGATTGGGTAATTAGAAGAGCTAGCTTTTGAAGGGTTGTTTTTTTTAAGTCCCTTCTCAAATCGCAATTGAGTATTGTTTTTTGGGAGGAATACTATTCACCTCATCCTTTCTGCAAGTTGATAGTTTGGGGTGTTCCATTTTCATTTTACAATACATTTTGGTAGACTTCTATATTCTGAGGTTATACATGTGTGTACTACCTTATTATGAGACCTTTAAAAGGTCAAGGTATAATCTTCTCACTGGGGATTTTATTATAATTTTACTTTGCTTTTTCCTTTTTTTCTAGGAGGGTGGGGGTGGAGATTTATGCCTTCTATCGTCCAGCCTTTCGTGTTGATGGGTTTCTAATCCATCTTATCTTTCACTCGGATATTGCTCACATATTGATGTATAATGAGAGCTATTTGGTTGTTTGCAGGGTGGAACTCAGCGAAATTTCATAATGCAATCTACTGAAGTTCCCGTTTCCATGGAAGTGGAAACAGTTTCAAGTAAAACGGTAACTGAAGTTGGGACCATGCCACCAAAACCACAGTTTGAACCTCTAAAGCCTCATGAGATGAATGATGGCCGAGTTCAGTTCCGAAAGGTATCTGTTCCTCCACATCGATATTCTCCTCTCAAGAAAGCATGGATGGAGATCTACACCCCAATATATGATCAGATGAAAATTGACATCCGTATGAACCTCAAGGCTCGTAAAGTTGAACTAAAAACAAGAGCAGAAACACCCGACATTAGTAACTTGCAAAAGTGCGCAGATTTTGTTCACGCCTTCATGCTTGGTTTTGATGTAATCGATGCCATTGCACTCTTACGAGTGGATGAACTCTATGTAGAATCTTTTGAGATCAAAGATGTTAAGACGCTTCGAGGTGAGCACTTGTCCCGTGCCATTGGCAGATTGTCTGGTAAAGCTGGTAAAACGAAGTTTGCCATTGAAAATGCTACAAAGACAAGGATAGTTATTGCAGACACCAAGATTCACATATTAGGATCCTTTGCCAACATAAAAATTGCTAGAGATTCTCTTTGCAGCCTCATTTTAGGTTCTCCGGCTGGAAAAGTTTATTCAAAACTAAGAGCAGTTACGGCCAGATTGGCAGAAAGGTTTTGATCTTTTATGATTTTTGCGTATAAGTTATTTGAGGAATAGTGTAACTTTATTTAAATGCTTGTGCATTAAAGTTTTGTCCTAGATACCGATTATTAATCTATACACACGACACTAAATGAGTATAAGGTGATTGGTATTTAGATTGGTATGTTGCTTGAAGTTACCTGATATCTGTTCTGTTTTAGAGCCTTTTATAAAGTGTGTTTATTATTTTGCTTCAATTTATTAGCTTTGCTCGATAGCAAGTAGGTTTCCAGTTAGATTTTTCTTTAGGTGCGCTTTGTTGCTTGAAATTCAAAACTGCACATGCATGGGCAATGCCTCGGCTTGAAGGCTTCTGTACTTCTATTGCGTTGTCTTTTCACTTCTTTTTTTCTTCTTGTTTCATTACACCATAATTGGAAAATATTTTATGTTAATTAATGCTTGGCAGTCTTGAGTTATTCTGTTCATCCTTCACTATCAAAATCTCACATTAATGAAATATTTCTTCACTTGCACAAGTATGTGTGAGGTGGTGCTTAATTTCTTAGGATGTAGGATTCTTCCTAGCCAAAAAAACTATTAATTGCTTTATATTGTTTCTTTACCATACTTGCATATCCTCTATTGGATGTCACTACACACTTTTGTAAGTTCGGATCTTTCAGTATAAACTTTTTGGATCAAACAATATTAACAATTGCAAGTTTTGACGACTCCATGTTATCGCCTCAATTTCTAGTTTTTTATTATTAATGTGAGTAAATGGATTATTAAGGTGCCAAGCTATGAAATGAATCTAGGGCTTGACCACTGTTCTGCTTCAAGTTCAACAATGTAAGATATCTGTCAAATAATGCATAAAGAATATCTCTAAAGGAAAGCTCAAGTAATTTATGATACAAACTCTACAACCTTTATAGTTTGAATGCATAAAAATTACAGATAAATGATGTACAAATCCTATGGTATGTTTCCCATGGTCCGAAATATATCAAACAAATCTATCTGCTCCACATTTTCATAATACATCTCCTAGTGCCGGGTACTTGAAAACATCGCAACTAAAATCTTTCAATGATACGAGGCAAACGGTTTGAACGGTGCCTAAGAGTTCATTCATTACCCTTTCCTTAACCATTATGACTCGAAACAAATGACAGATACCATTGGAACGTTACTGCATAATAGGTGATGAACTTGTCCCACATGGGTTGACTCATTGCTAGAATAGATCTTTAATGCTAGAAGAGTTTCCCAAATCTCTTGATTTTGCACCTGAAAGGCATTTCATTTTTTCCACCGAAGTTCACATCTGCTTGCTTTTACGTTTTTAGATAGGATGCTTGGTTCTACTATAAGAAGTATGTAAGTTGTTGCTTTTTTCTTGAACCTCCCTCTCCATACAAATCATTCCATTGCTTCAACTCATTCATAACTGATCCCTCCGAAGCAAAACTTGCAGCAACCTGCAATACATCACAGATAAAGTTCAAAATTAGCAATTTTTTCTTTTGGTTTCGAAATTGATATTTACTCGAAGAAGCCGAAGAGATTCCAGGAAAGCTCTCCAATCGAAATGGACTACTTACATCTTCCCATCTAGATTGTTATTTATTTAACGCATACTTCATTCAAAAATGACATTTTCAACATAGAAGAAAGACATCCATGAAATACGGGTTAATCTTGGTGAGCAAAATATAAAAAAGAAACTACCTACATGACCCACGAAGAAGTCGGTGTAAATAAAGTCTACTTGCATGTCAAAATTAAGGGAAACATAGATATTAACCTGATTTTTGGCCTGCCTCATATCATCCATATTTAGATGCCTCAGAATGATCGCTTGTTTATCTTGTTCCGTCTCTTTTGTACCAGTAACTTCTTCCGAATTATTTTCCTTCTCCTTCTTCTCATTCTCGTTCCCGGTCTCATTCTTGGTCTCAGTCTCCTTCTCCTCCTTCTGCTTCTCCTTTTCCATCTCCTCCTCCTTCTCCTTCTCCTTTCTCTCTCTCTGCTTCTTTTCCTATAGCAGAGGAAATTACAGAAATTTATTTGGAGAATTTTGATTACATAACATTTCATCTTATACAAGTAATAATGAGACAAAGGAAAAGCTTTAATGAAGTTACCAAATCTTTCAATCTCTCTTGTTGCAAGAGCTCCCGAACAGGCCGATAAGCTGCAGTCACACACAAGTTCTGTTGCCAGAGGTAAAGGTCATGAGCTGATCAATGGAACTAGGCAAATAATTCATGGGGTATCATAAGACATATTAGAGGACACACCTTGAGATCACTTCCACTGTATCCTTCTGTCATAGTTGCAAGCTCCTTGAAATCAAGATCTTCAGCCTTCTCCTTTGATAGAAGAGTTCTTAATATCAATTCCCTGCTCTCCACTGAAGGAAGACCAACCATAATTCTGTTCAACAGAATATATTGAAGGATTAGCAAATGAGTTTCCTCTGAAGTATTTGTCAATAATTAATACTTCTCTAATTCCATTGTAGACGAGCTCACCAGGTTTTGGCAAAGATAATGTGTTACATTAACCCATGTCCTCACCAAATTTATACAACTCATCAAGAGATCTCTTATGATTATGATTATAAGCAAAGTAGATCATCATTCTAAGATGAGTAATAACCTTTCTCGAACAGTTTCTATTCTATAGGCTGTACAATAGTGTCCTTGAGTTCTAAGGAAAGGAAAGTAGAAATACTAAATGAGAATAAAACCAGGTTAAGGATAAATGTTATATTCTTACCGACGTTCAAATCGCCGAATGATTGCTTCGTCAAGGTCAAATGGCCTGTTGGTCGCAGCAAGAACTAGTATTCGCTCATCATTCCTAGTCAGGAGTCCATCCCAATGTGACATGAATTCATTTTTAATCTTTCGCATGGCCTCGTGCTCTCCCACTCTAGTCCTTTGGCCGAGCATGCTATCGACTTCATCGACAAAAATAATTGTAGGTGAGACTTTTGCTGCGAGCGTAAACAATGCACGGACATTCTTTTCATCTTCTCCAAACCATTTAGAAGTGATTGTGGACATTGAAACATTGATGAAACTTGCTCCAGCTTCGTTAGCAATGGCCTTTGCCAACATTGTTTTACCCGTTCCAGGAGGGCCGAAAAGCAGGATGCCTCTACAAGGTTTAAGAAGTCCACCCTTAAAGAGGTCTGGTCGTCGAAGAGGAAGCATGACTAACTCCTGTAAGGACTCTTTGATTTCATCCATAGCACCAATATCTGCAAATGTGACCCCAATTTCATTTGCAGGGATAACTTCAGGTCTTATACGCTTTTCAAATTCGTTGTCGGGAGGAATTTCCTGCAAAAGTAAAGGAAAAATATTAAAAGGATGAAAGAATGAGATGGAAAAGGGATAACAAAGTTGAAACCTCAATTCCAAACATTGAAACCAACAAGGAATGATGCTCATAAGATAAACATAATTCTTAACCAATGTAATACAAGTACCAAGAACTCGTAAAATTGGTTATCATTTTGAGACACGGTCTAAGGACCTATGATTTACAAAAAATTTAATTGTTGATAACAATAAAATAAAAATGCAATCCATTAGGTATAAAAGGAACTTTGTTTAATCACCAATTGACCCAAACGCTTGACCTAATGACAAACGTAAATCTACCTGTGGACTTGGAATATGTAGAAAGTCTAACAAGTAGAAATGATAACGTTGCGGAAGTTTGACATGCTTTGATATTTGGTAAATTATTGATTGACTCAATGATTTAAGCTAATTAGTCGATGTAAATTTAATTTTATATGAACATTCTAACCAATATAAGGCGTTCAAAGATTAGAAATCGAATCAAACATGGTCTAAGACTCCAACTTACAGGTGCTTTTTGTGGAGGCACATTTTCAACATCTTTTTTCACTATGGGAACAGATTTCTCTGCCTCTGCAGCTGGATTTTCAGATTTAGATTCAGTCTTTGCCCCAACGGCTTCGTCTCTTTGGGCTTCCTGCAAAAGTTGCATTTTTCAAAATCACATTGATAAAGATGTATAAAGACACGTGATTTTTGAAGCAAATTCTCGAAACATAAATCAAAACCTTTGATGATTCTGCATTTGTCTCAAGCTTTAGAGTGTCTTTTCCTTCACTATTGCCTTCCTGGAATATACTCAATCCATGGGATAAACTGCTCCAAAACCAAAATTTTATTAAAATATATTAGTAGAGGCTCATTCATGGGGGCTCTATTATTTTCTCTCTTCTTGCTTAGGGGGGGATTTGGTTGGGATAATAATCCTAACTAGGAATGTGGTGCATACCTCTTGGAAGATATCAGAAGTTTTCCATTTCGGTATTCTGGATCCCGGTTGTTCATCAAATGATAAGATATCGCCGACACAACAATTTCTTCAATATAATTACTGAGAACCATAGTGTCTGCATGGCAAATTGAACCAAGATCATCACATTCAAGATCATTTGCAGCAAGTACTTCGGCGATGTGGTTTTTATTATCTTGGAACTGAATCATCTTCATGTCCTCTTCCAATTGAGCTTTCCAGCTCACAAGATGGTTCTCATCTTCAGGGGGTCGAATTTCAACACTATACCGGAATAAATTGGTCAGTCTGTCGTCAACATCGCCACAATCATTTTCCACATCTACCATTCGAGAACCAAGAACTAAAACTGATCCTGAGAGCTTGTTCAGAAATCTATGGAACAGATTGTACATCCTCTGTGACTTAAGAAGAAGTCTCTCAACATCTCTCAGATACAAAATTATGGAACTAGTTTCTGATACCGACACCAGGACCTGTAAGAATCAAACCATTGGACAAATTTTCAGACCATTATAAGCTATACTAAACTAAGATTCGTATCAATACCAAACAAATCATAAGTGGATTACCTTATAAAGTGACTGAAGAAAAAGTTTCTCATCAAAGCACCAAGTATTTGTGCGCTTGGCGGAAGCTGAAAAAGATAATCAGAAGTTATGATTCAAGGCTTCTTTAACTATTATTCCATGTTCTAGTTTTCATCAATACAACAAAATAAGGCATAATTGGACTGAAACGAAAAGGAACGAAATATGTAGTGGTGAATTGGAAATACTGATTTTGTTTGCCAAAACTAAAGCAACAAAGTATTAATATATTAGCTTGAATATATGATTGAGCAACAAGGATTAGTTAAATAATTTAATTTCAAATTTATTTGGATTTTGGATTTAACCTGAGTTTGTTGAACCATAGTTTGATGAGATACTACTAATATCAGAAGCAGCAGAAGCATTTCTCCGAAGCTTTGGAAGATTAGACGAGCTATCCGTGCATCTGCAGATAAAAAAAAAGTCCACAGTTAGAAATTAAAGCATAGTGTGCAACTGATGCCTCCAATAAAGTTACAGCGCTACTCAATCATATCGCAACTAGTTAAAGATAAACTACCTCGATTGAATGTCGGTGGTACTGCTTTGCCTTCTGAGGTTTCCTGCAAGAGAAAATGGAATGAAAATATGAGGAAAAAAGAGATGATTTATAACTATGAATCTTTTTGTTGAACTTCGAAAGAACATCTATAAAGGGATATTCTGTTGTCCATCTTTATTGATATGTTTATCTTACCCCTAGTATTTCCACTTGTAGGAAGAATTGAAAAGGAACCCCAAACGCTAGACATTCGCTCCAATGTCACCTCAGAGATCGACCTCCTGAATGACTGCAGAAGAAATCCAATATATTAGGAATAACTCTTTTCCTAGGCCTCCTCAAACAACATGTCCATGTTTAAACACTCGCATCAGATTGTGGCTAAATACCTACCAACGTAGTTGAAGTTTTCAGAACTTGCATTCTAAAAACATGACAATTACCTATATTTTAGGAAAATAAAAACATTTCAATCCTCACTGATGGCAGTTGGAACTTACAGATTCTTTCTTGGGACAACCATATTTGCTCTGCATCTGTAGAAAATTTGACATTGCTGATGTAAGTCTCGTTATGTCACAAAATAAGACCAGAAAGATATTAACTTAAATGTGTAGTTAAAATACCTTTAAAGAAAAGTCAGAGACGTCTAACAACAGCAACTTTGACTCAAAGTGATGCGCCAGTGCCTTGGCAAGCATCTGCTGGTAAAGTTCTTTATGAAAGAAAAAATATACAACCAGACTCCATCATATGCTGTGCCCTGAAAAGTATTGTTTGCGACAAGGTACTTGAGGTAGAAGCATCGTAATTCATACCTGTTGGTCCTGAAAGCAAAATAGCCCGACTTGCTGGCGAAAGATTCCTGGTGTGCTTGGAGATGTCACAGTGCTTCAAATGAACATATGCAGCACTCATCAAAAGGACTCGAGTCCTTTCGCTGTGATTATTGTCAAAGAAAGATTAGTTCAAAGAACATGAAAATATAATGAGGTGTGTGAATTCAAGATATAAAACTATAGGTGTGATCTTGGAAGTGTCGAGGATGAAGGAACCACACAAAATTTTCACAAACTAGAATTTTCACAATGATGGCATGATTAAGTTCTAAACAGTGAAAAATAAAAAAAAAAAAAAACCAAGGATTTTTAAATCCCTGGGCACAAAAGCACTTTAAGGTACAAAGATTCTCTTTTCATATTTGGTACAAGGACTTAGCTAAAAGACTGCAAAACCGTGAGATCGTTGAAAAATATGGATAAAAAGGAGGAAGAAAAGAACAAGGAAGCTCGATAAAATCCAAAAGCATAGACTAAAAAGTAAAAATAAATTGACAACACAAGTAGACTTTTTCTTGTACTTCTAATGAACTACTTCATTGTATTGATGTACTTCTGTGATTTTTCTTATTGATTACTAAGGATGCAACAAACAGAAAACCAATTGAGGTTGACATAATAGTGTACGCACATGAAGCATTAAAATTCAAAAGAGTTTCAACAAAAGAAGCTCAACACAGACAAAAAGGAATGCTTCAAATTGAATCATGAAAACCCTTAATCAAAATGTTTTACAAATAGGCAAGGCATAGACATAATCTTCTCTAATCTCATCATCAGCTCCTCCATTAACCAAGTATACATGAATCCAATCCTCAGTAAACACCATCCAATAGCACGTTGCGTTTTACCACATAGGATCAAACGAAGTTTAGCCATAACCTCCAATTTCTTGGAACCCACAAGTAACAGAGATTCTATGCTTTGATGGATTATACAAACAGGTTGATATCTAGAAGGAGCCACAAACAACAACTATCTCAAGAATCAACTGTATAATCAATCTGGCTTAAACCAAAATCTATAAGCAGGAGAAACTTTCCAGCCATCCTGCTGACCAACAAAAAAGGAAAATATGTTTAAAAGATCAAAGAAGATAGAATCATATCATTACCTTAGATAATAAGGAAACTCAGCAAAAGTTACATTGCTGTTTTTGCCATCAAGCAGCTGCCTGATCAGCTCCTGTTCAATCTTTTGTCCTGTAATTTCATCAGAAGAGCCATTCCCTCCAACCCATTTCCCAACAGCTTGTCCAGAGCTCAATCCAAGGCCAACCCCAACTCCAACACCAACACCCAAAGCAGATAGAAAAATGTGCTTCTGTTCCATAACCACCTCCAAAAAATACAACACACACCCAAAACAAAAATTTCCTTTTTCTCCTTTTTCCAAACAGATTGAGAAAAACAAAATCTCACGCACAAATCCGATCTTGAATCACCTTCAAACCCAACAACAACAAACCCACCATGTACTTGCTACCTGATGATGATCCATTGGAAGAAACAGCAAAAGAAATTGGGCTGAATATCCCTGAAAAGATGGAAGAATCGTGGGGATTCAGAAGTGTATTTGCAGCAAGAGGGAAAAAGAGAGAGGGAATCAAGGGAATGTGTTGGTGGGATTTTTTTTTATTTTTTTTTTATTTTTAAATTTTGAGGGGAAAAACAGGAGAAAATGTTGGATTGTGAATCCGGAGACGACGTTGGTCGGAGGGTGTTGACAGGTTATGAGTTAAGAGAACTATATATAGCATGGGCTGTCCTGTAATGGTGGACGTTAAAAATTTTCCCTTTCCCAATTTACAAAAACCAAAATAAGCAAAAAAGGCTTACTTTGCTAAGCTTCTTTTGACTTCCTTATTGCATTTCATTGCCTTTAATCCCATCCCCTTCACCATCAAAACCCAACCCTGCAACTTTTTCCCCTCCTTTTCCATTTTCCCATTTCCTCAATCAAAATTTATTCATTTATATATATATATATATATATATATATATATATATATATATAAAAAGACTGTTCTTCTTGCTTCTTTTCTCTTTCTCATCGTGCCATTTTTTTCTGTGTGCATAATATATACATATAATATTTGCCTAGCCTAGCCACCAAGTCTTTGGAAAAAGCAAAACTACAAAGTCTATTGGGAAGTATACATTGTCCAAAAGATTTTACCTTTCTCCATTATTTTCCCCCTAAAAAGTTGAATCTTTTTTGAGCTGCACACACCACAAGTCTATCTTCTTTTTTTCACATTTGATCTTTTTTTTTTTAATCTTCATGGGTTAACTTACGTTATCATTGTCCTAAGAAAAAAAAACTACTATATGCTAATTCTCAACCTTGTACTTCCAAAATTCTTTTACTCTTCATGTTAATAACT
Organism: Cucumis melo; assembly: GCF_025177605.1. Taxonomy (NCBI): domain Eukaryota; kingdom Viridiplantae; phylum Streptophyta; class Magnoliopsida; order Cucurbitales; family Cucurbitaceae; genus Cucumis; species Cucumis melo. The sequence continues at coordinate 24,759,557 of NC_066865.1, forward strand.
TATACTATAGGTATAAATTTGATTTTATACGGTCAATTTAAACATCTTTTAGTACTAAATTAATACTTTCTTAAAATACAAGAACAAATATATTATTTTCATCTATAAACTTTTAAATTATTTTATGTTTTTAGTATAGAATAATAAGAAGAAGGTAAATATTAAATAAACATTGTAGTATACATCCCATAGCATAGGCCTACATCAATTACTCTAAATTCTACTTTCATTATTTAAAATAGAATACTATATTCTATACCATATTATCATTGAAAATAATAATAAATAATAAATAAAATCATGGAACTTTGTAAATTAGTCACGTGCCGATCTTAGCGTGGAACCTGCCGCATCTGATTTTTTATATTTCCCCTTAGGAAAAATGTTCTCTTTTGCTTTTTCTTTCTCTTTTTCTTTTTTTTCTCTTCAAATATTTTACAAAATTTCATATAATTTCTAAGAATAAATTACTTGATTTATTAATCCATATTAGTAATTTTTTTCTTTGATTTCCATTTTTTTTAATCTTATTCGTTAATTTCAACAATCATAGTCAATATATATAATCTAACACGACAATAATTTGGTTACTAAATCTAATTTGTAAATCCCAATGTACCGTAAAATCATGATTGATGTTTTTATTTGCTCCAACAAACATGGAGTAAAATTTTGAATTTTAACCTTTCATAAAATCTACAACACATTGACTTAAATATACATTAAATGCTCATGTCACTAATTTACTAAGGGAGGAAAATGGATGGATTGGACAAATATATTGATAGGTAAATTATTGAGATGAATTATTAAAAATGTATTTAAATGATCATTGAATGGTATTGAATAATGATTGAATAAAAAAAGATATGGAGCCAAATTTAATAATAATGATTGAAAAATAAAATTTATTCGATTTAATATATCAGCCTCTATATTGAATATAAATAACACTGACATTATATTATATACTTTCGGTGGCATTGTATAACACAGCACATGGGATTGCTCAAAAAGGTTTTTAATTTGTCCCAATTTCTTCGTCTCTTCTTCTCATAATTTTTCTATAATTATTTAATTCCCATCTCAAATTTATACATTAAATAAATTCCCTCTCAACAAGGCGGCTACAAAAAGAACTCAACCATCATAAAATTTGTATTATATCAACCTCGAAACCAAATTAATATAATTTAATCACTCCAAGTTATGTTTGATCCAAATTAATTAGATAATACAATAATATTTTGAATTGTATGGTAAAATGCTTTATATAGTTATCTATTGATGATGGATTTAAACCTAAAAAAACAAATTAGAATAATGAGTGGTGTAATTAAATTTATTTTATAATTTGAACAAGAATGGTAAATGAGATGCAATCCAATTATGTACATATATATATATATATATATGTATATATATATATGTATGTATTATTAGAAAAAAGTGATGTCCCACATGACAACCATATTGCTGAATTGGAATGCTTTAGCATAATTGTCTCATTATATACTATTTTGTAGTAAAATGTATTTTAAGTTTCTTTTTTAATAATAATGTTTTTTTTTTTTGTTTTTTTTTTTTTTTTTTGCTGTTCATGGGACCTTTCAAAAAGGACAAAAACAACACCAAATTCTCCATGCCAATGGATCTTGGTGTTGGTATGTGTGTCGTATATTTATATAATCACATAAAAAAATAATAACAATACCAAAAGTCACCTACATATAATAGTGATGTTTTTGTTTTTGGGGGTATTGAACTTTTTGGGCATGATCTAAAATAAATTTATGAGATTTAATTATCTCTTTAAGTCGAATTCATCCTCGAATTAATGATTAAATTATAACCTTTTAGATACGGTTATATTAAAGTTGACATTCTCACAATTTAGGTCAAAGTTTTAGACTTGTCAATGTGATTTGAACTTTTTATTTATATTACCAATGGTTTCGTCCATCTTAACATAGTTTTATTCTCGATTTTCTTTGGAGAAATGGTAACTCGTGATTTAGCTACCCCATGCATGAGCTATATAATATTGCTCAATATATATATATAGAATTACATCAAACCAAATATATGTTTTAACCTTGAAGTTTCTAATGTACATGTGTGTGTGTGTATAGACACTATGTGACTTGTAGAATTTGAATTATTGCCATGCATATATATATAACAGTGACCATAATTATAATAAAAACTTCACCACATTTTTAAAGGACAATAATAATACTTTAAAGACCTAATTAAATAACAATAATTAAAGGGGAAAGAATACTAATTTTATTATCTAATGCTCCAATGAATATATATATATATATATATATATATATATATATATATATATATAAATTAAACCCACTTTTTGAATTTTATTTTATTTTATGAAGCAAGTTGTTGAAGGTAATGACAAACTAAATTCTGTGCATATAGATTTGTAATGGACTACTACTACAAATTGACATTTCATCTAATCAATTACACAAATAAACTATTCATCAAACCACTCAAATAAATTTAGGATATTTTTAAATATACCATGTTATCTATAATGGACATTGATATCTATTATTGATAAAATCTTAATCCTCATATGATACTAAAACGATATTTTAAACCATACAACATGCGATTCACAAAGTCCAATAATAATGAATAGTTGTGTTTGGGAACACAATGGGTAGAGAATGGATTTTTTTTCTTTCTTTTTTTCTTTCTTGTTTTCATTCTCTTCACAATCCCTTTTGGTGGGCAAAAGGATTCCATGTTGGTCTTTTGCTTTCCTTTTCTCTCTACTCTATCTTTTTCTTTGTAATTCATATTTCATTTTCAATGCTTAGCTTTTTTAGGGGTTTGTATGTGTGTGATGGGTTAGTGGGGATCTATGCATTGCATTCTTAATTATAATGTGGGGACTAATTTAAATGTGAGCCACAAAAGCTAGCCTAGCAACTTTTTGGACTTCTTTTCTGTTTTATTTTTGGTTGAGAGACCCCTTAGCAAACTCTATATTATTCAAGAAATTTAAAAATATAAAAATCTAAGACAACAATAATTATGTTTTAGAATTTTTTAATCTCTTATTCGATGATAATTTCTTTATCTTTTAAAAGAAAATTGAATATAGATTTTGAATTTTCTTCTAATACTTAAAAAATCTTAAACCCTAAATTTTGATTCACTCGAAAATTCAATGTGCTATAGTATTAAGCAAAGTCAAGAAGTAGCACAAAATAATAATAAAAGAAAAAAAATGTCTATATATAGAAATAAACCTAAAACTAAATAGACCGACTTTATAATTAGCGTTGGAGTAACGATTCTATTGAATCAAAAATATATAAATTATGTAATATATTTTGTGCTTCCCCCACCATAACTAATTAATTAATTAGGCTTCCTTCACCATAATTAATCGTTCGTGCTTCAAAAACTTTGACCTTTCTACCTAGAAATAAGTATTAAATAATATACAATACACCAAAACACAACATTTCTTCTCTATCAACGATAACAAAATCATGCTAACATTAGTAACTAATAACGTCTAACCATTTCCCCAACTAGTTTTACAAAGGAGAGGGTAATTATTCTAACTTAAGTATCATTTAAAAAGGTTATTATAAGATCATTTCGTTATATATATATATATATATATATGTTTATGTAATGTGTTATGTGTTAGGTTAAATGAAAGAAGGGGTTTTCGATGTCAGGCTTTTGGTGAATCAGAGAACCCATCTTTGTTTGTCTTTAAAACGAGATGTCTTTTTCCAACTCAGCCTCACATGCTTTGGTTGTTCTTACTATCAAATATCTTTTTTTTTCTTCTTCTTTTTTGTGGGTTACACGTAATGGCCACCTACACATTTCAACTTATATTAATTAACTTCTTTATTTTCAGTCATATCAATCTATAATATTTAATAAACTCCCCACAATAAAAGGCTGCCTTAAAAGGACTGACTTTAGAGTGTATATATATATACACACACACATACACATAACTTTTAGGGAAATTTTTCATTTAAAAAAATTTGGCCAAAAGATCAATCTCAAATGGGTTTGTGTTAAAGAAGTCATAGTCGCACAATTGCCATTGTTATCAATCCACTTTCATACTCCTATATACCAAAACACGAACTTTTTTTTTCTTCTTAATTTTAACTTTTAAGGTTGTACATTTTGACATTGATCAACTAAACTATAAATTAATTTCATTTTTTATTGTGTTTTTAATCTCTAATGTGAAAGAATATAAAATAATTCTTTAAACAAAGTAGAAGTATTAAATAAATCTCTAAATTTTTAGTTTATTGTGTTTGACAAATCTCTATATTCTTTCAATTTTGTGTTTATTAGGCACAAAATTGAAAGTTTATCTTCATTATTTTGATTATAGTTTTCTATGATGTCACCGTGCTAGAAATCTATTAGACATAAAATTCAAATTGTTCATTTCTAATAACACTTTTTTTCCTAAAAGAAAACACTTGAATATTATTTAAGAGATCAATGGCTAATACTCAAATAATAATAATCTAATGATTTATTAAATGCTAAAAATCAAGAACCAATATGATAAAAACATCAAAGTTCACTCACTAAATTTGTTATTTAGAAAAAAAAACACTTTTAAAATCATTGTATTGAGAAACAACGACGTGTCCTACATGAAGTAAAGTTGAGTTAAAATTGAGAAAATCTCTCCAAGGCTTAAAGGAAATTAAATGTGTAATATTTATATGTGTGTGTGTGTGTGTTAGGGTTTTGGAGGGACTTTTGTTTGACATGCATGTTTAATTAAGATACCCTTTGTTTGAAGAGATACCCACTTCACTTTTATTAATTGATTTGATCCCAACAAAATGGGACAACATGAGCACACAAATGACTGTTTTTTTTCCTAAAGTTTCTTAACCAATAATATTGTAAATATGTGCTTATGTATGTCTTATTTGCACCCACTATGTTTGTGTCTTTGGGTGTTTCTTTCTTCTTCTTTCTTTCTTTCTTTCTTTCTTTCTTTCTTTCTTTCTTTCCCACCTTTACTGATTTGCTAAGTAACTACTTTGGTAGCCAACCAAAAAACACACACAAAAAAGAAAAATAATAATAACAAATATAAAATAAAGAAAAGGAAAAAGATAATTGTTATTTATTCATACAAACCCTATTTTCTTCTTCAACTTTTATGAGGGTTGAATAAAGAAACCCAAAAGACCTAATTTACCTTTATAGTTTAAGGACAAAGAAAGGTATCTTTGAAATGATTCAGACAAGTACCGAATATACTCCCACTAAATTCCTACATATATTTAGAACCGTTGAATCTTTAATCACTTTATGATAGTATTATATTAATTATTCACTTTGAACTAAGTCATCATAAAAATTGGTTTTAGATACTAATATAACCTACAAGTTTACGATGTTTCTCGACTTCTTAATTAGAATAAGACTATATGTTATTGATTGATTATATGATTACTATGTTGATTAAAAATTAAGTGACGATCGGTAAATTTTATAAATTAATGATTATGTTTGCATGTATTATATTATTTAACATATGATTATAAAAGATTAATATACGAGTTGATTCAAGTACTCAAATCGATCTCTACAATATCTGGTTGGTTCTCAACTAGGCAGATTGATTTTACTAACAAATTAAAGAAGCATATATGTTTTAAAAAGGTTTGGTAGGGTTGAATTTCAACTATGTAGTAGATGTGACCTTAAATATAACTTTGGTAGTGTCGGTTGGAAATTTGTTGCCCAAAAGGCAGTGATTATATACAAGAAGAGAGAACAAGTTGTTTCTTTGTATGTCTTTTTTTTTTCTCATTCTATTTGCTTTTTCTTTTTGATCTTCTCTTTGGTGTTGTGTGAGTGGCTAGGAACATAATATTTGGTGATCATCTACACGTTTTTTGTCATTGGCCTTGACTAAATTAAGTTGTTTTCCTTTTACACACAAGAGAGAGCTAGATTTGCAAATTGGTCTAAAGTACCCCAATGTTTCTATGTCGCGTTCTTTCGTGTGTATTCACTATTTATCATTCAACTAACAACGTTTAACTACATTACCTTCTTTGTAAGGTAATAGAAGAGTCACCATCCTATTTTTCAAGCTCCCCCTCTCCCCCATCTAAATGAATGAGATATATGAATTGTGTTTAGACACATGTCAAGTCATTACCCACTATTCTCTCCGAATCACGATAGATGAAGTTTGACAAAGACTTTATAATTTCTACTGTCAAAATGATCTTAACTCTATAAACTCAAATTTATCGTTAAAAAGATTAAAACGAGAGATTATAATTTGAAATATAGATATGTACTGAAGAGAATGTAAAGAAAAGATTAGAGACAATTATAAAAAAGATAGTCCCAAAGTCTCAAGTGGATATATAATCGAAATAATTTAAACTTTACACGTCAATCCACTTATAAGCAAATCATTTAAATGGAAAAATATATTCACAAAGGAAAACTTATAAAAGATAAAATTAGCAACTTGTGCACCAAGCAAAAATCAAACGTGGGTGCTAAGCAAACAAAAATTACCAACAAAACCAAGAAATTCAATTTTGTAAAGTTTATGAAAAGCAATTCTAATACATAATTAAAATACTTTTCTTTTTTTTTTTTGAAAAGTAATTATTATTATCTTTTAATATATAAAAAAGTGGAATAAAATAAATAAATTAAGTGAGTCACGTGTCCTTTTTAATTCCTACGTGGATCCGCTTCATTGTTCTTTAAAATTAAAAAGTTAACCAACTCTCTCTCTTATTATGAGAGAGAGAAAAGTCCAAGAAAATAGTTAGGCCACCGTGGATTTTATTTTATTTTATTTTATTTATTTTGGTTGAAAAGGGATGAAATGCAAACATTATAATAAAGCAACTTAATTAGGTCAAAAGATGATACACACCAACTTGACAACAATTATTTCCACTAATTCAACACACAATTCTTTTAAGTATGCATTAATTAATTAATGAAAAAAAAACACATTTAAAAGTGTTCGTTTCACTTAAACAGTTTGGAACATATATTACTTAAGCACCATACTCGTCCATAGCTATTTCCCCTCCTCTAATGAGTTTACGAGAGAAGAAATTCAGTCAACTTCGATGATATATAGAACGGAAAGCGCATTTACTTGATCAATCGTACACATTCGAAGTACTACACGAAAAATATCACGACACATATGAGCTACGTACTTCAGTTCTATTTGCCAAATGTTCCACCAGGTGGGTTCATGAGAGAATACAAATGCGAATGAGAAAGTACACCTAGACAACATGCGTTGCCTCGTATTCAAAACACTGGAAACTCATCGTAACAATTAACAGTTAAATATTGACCCTAATAATCATTACCTCACATTTGAATCAATTTTTTACTATTAAATTCAAACTCTCCAAATTTAATGATCGCACGCATGAGAGTGAACACAAATCTTTTTCAATAATGTTTTTTGCCTTTGTGTGTGTTCATCTCAATTATGGGTTGATTAGACTTCACTTATTAAATTGTCACAATTAATTCCTCTTAATTAACCCACTTTTCACTCACTCTCTTTATCATAATAATAATAATGGCTTATTGATTTATAAAAGTAAAATAGATTATTATAAAAAAAAAAAATTACTTTTACTACATCACACTTACAACAATCATACAGTTCTATATGTTTAAATTATTTTTTATTAACATTTAACATTTAATAAACAAAATTCATATTTATCATTGGAAATATTTTCACTTTGTTCATTGTTTTAATTTTCTTTAAGTAAACTAATTATAAGCACTAATTAATTAATGCAAGTAAATTGAATTTTACGTAATTAATAACTCAACTTAAAATAATATTTTCCAGAATAAATAATGATTTTATATTTAAAAAGAAGTTAAAAAAAAAAAAAAAGAAAAAAGAAGCACTATGTTTATATAAATACAATTAGTAATAATTAATTGTCTTCATGACCAAGAAAAGTAGGCATAAAAATTGAATTAAATAAGTTAATTTTATATTAATGAATTTGAACAACCTCATTTGGATTATACAAGTTAGTTACTTCCATTATTAGAAAAATGAAAAAGTGGGGGGGGGGGGGGAGAAATTCATACTTTAATTTGCATTAAACAAACCCATCATTACCTTAAACTTAATTATTCTTTCCTTTATTCATTTATTAATTTAATCCATCTTACTTACTATTATTAAAATCCATTTAACAAGTTTGTCCTTTTTCAAATAAAAAATAAAAAAAATATTCATTTAATTCTCCATCTCACCCAAAATTCTCTCATAATTAACCTTAATCTTATTTTCAATATCAAGAACACTGAATTAGTATTTACTTATTAGAAAAAGAGTATTTTGCTTAACTACACACCATCCTCAAAAGCTACTAAAAAGTGATGAACACACACACACACTATACATACATATATATATATATATATGATGGTTTGAACAATAAATAATGGAATAATATATTTGATTGGTTGGAATTGATTGTGGGTTAAAATTAAATCAGACTCCACTTTAAGAAAGATCTTGGAATCAATTTGGAGATTCTTTGGTCCTTAAAAAATGTGTTCAATTAATTACAAAAAGTTTATTAATTAAGACTAATATTGATTACAACTTTTGTGTATTGGAAATGGTAAGTTTACAAAGTCAGTCACATGACCCCTTTTTTTATTATTTTTAATCTTGTGTGTTGTTTATATATATATATATATATATATATATATATATATCTTTACTAAAGTATGTTCCATACATCTTTTATTTCTTTTATTTTTATTTCATATATAATATAAAAATTTAAACTTTTAATTTGTGTTCAATAAGTCAACCGCATTTTAAAATATTTTTAAAATAAATAATTATTAAATAATTAATAATCATTTTACGAATGCTTTTTTAAATAAATTTCGGCTTAAAATATCATTTTCTTCTTCTTGAATATTGTAGTCATATCAATCAAGAACATTCTACACAACAACGAAAATGGACTATTTTAGCCGACTCGAACATATTTAAATTGATATAAAATTCGTATTACTGATCTTAAAGTTAGACGTTTGATTCTCCGATCTTAAAAAAAAAGTAATCAAGAATGGCTTATCTGGCTGGACAAGGGCTTGTGCTTGGGCCCATGGGCTTCGAGGCTTGTATTGGGCCTTGCTCAAACTAAGAAAAGGTTCAAAATGCTAATTTTTGGAAAATTGCCCCTCATATAAAAGCTCATATCACACAAATAAATAAATAGAATATTATATACTTCCCGTCCCCCATGCAAAGTGTGACTGAAGTTTCATATTGATTAGGTAAGAAAACGATCGAACTATCTTTAACGATAGCAGACATTTCGGGTGGAAAGAAAATCACAAGAGTTTAGTTTAAAAAGTTAATAATAACATACCGTTATGGAGATACGTATAGAGTTCTCCAACATCATGTCGTCGTTATTGACAATCACTCTAATTTCATCGTCGACAACAATATATTTGTTGTTTTATTCACTGTGGTATATCTATAAACTTGAAATACTCGTAGTTTGTATCGAATAGGTTCAAATTTGTAGAACGTTTTTTATTGGTATAGGCATCAAGGTGCACACTTTCTACCATCTCATAATTGTTTTTTTTTTAATCGAGAGTATGATTTATGAAAAATAAATAAATAATTTAATAAAATTTGAATTAACAAATTAAAGCCTCTAAATTATTAAAAAAAAAAAAAAAAAGAGAAGTTGAACAAAAATATTATAGATAGACTTGAGAAAGAAAGAAAAAAACTATATATGTTATAGTCTATCCTAATTTTTATATTATCACCTTCACTAAATATTTCTCAAATGAGTTTTATTTTATAACAATAAAGCCTCAATCATTGACCAACAGAGGAAAATGTCCCCATGCATCTAAAATTAAAATCAAATATGGTATATACAATGAAGTCAAATTAATTTTTATTTAGGAAAATATATATATACACGCGCGTTTAGTATATAAATTGAGACAATTAGTTTATGGAATATAATTCCATGTCTATAGTATATTCCCTACATCTCTTTCACTTGGAAAGATCGTTATCATTTATTTTGAGCGGCTTCTAACGATGTTGACGATTTTCATGATGCTTTTATGATCGAACGACTAAAAATGAAAGTACATCTTATTAGTATAAAACCATAAAAACTTGTTTAAATGGGCTAGAAAAAAAAAACTAATTTTTTTAAAAAAAATTATTTTGATTAAATGATTGCTAAACGTTTCGATTTTTTTTTTTGTTCTTAGGGACAAAACCTAGAAGAATATAGACATAAAAAAAATGCTAATGAAATGTATTATAATCTATCCTAATTTTTATATTATCACTTCACTAATTATTAATCCAATGTGAATTATATTTTATGATAAAACCTCTATCATTGACCAACAAAGGAAAAATATCTCTACATTTAAAAATATAATAAAATTTGGCAAATACATGCATTTAAATTTAAATTAGGAAAAAAAGATACCCTTTGTATAAATAAATAGAACAAAAGAAAAGAAAATTAATTTTAGTACCAAACAATTGATTTTATTCTTTGTAAAGATTGTAATGATTCTTTATAAACAAAATTCAAAATTTTAAATTTAGATTGATGTAAAATTTATTTTTAAGGACAAAACATTCTTGTTTATTCTTTCCACTTTTATATATTCTTTTTTCTTTTATCGGGTCTTAAATCTTTGATGTTAACTTTAATTTTATCTTTAACAAAAATCATAATAAACTTTTTTTCTAAACCAAACATATTTTTGACATATTCTAATTGTCACTAATTTTTAACACATCACATAAATTGAGATATGATTGCTATGACGACGTAGCATCTTTATAGAGATTTTTATTAGGTTGAGATCTTAAAATATTTGTGAATATGTCAAGAAAAGTTCTTAAGAAATAAAAAAATCTATAGCTAAAATTTTATCTACCTCATAAATAAAAAAAAAAAAAAAAATTGTAGACATCAACCTAAAGACTTGTAGAAGTGAATATGATAGACCGAAAAATCGAGAATATGATAGATTGAAAAATCGAATTGATTGTCGTTATCAAACATTTGCGTTAATGAAAAAAGTCCAAAAATAATCGTAAGTATTTAATTGTAAAAAGACGATCAAATTTATTATTAAATGCTAAAATGAAAAAAAGGAATTAAAGGCTATGGTCCTTTCCCACTTTGAACAACACTGATTGGTAACAAACAACTTTACACAAAACCTAACCATTTGAATTTGAATGGTGATGAAAATTCTTAGCAACTTGGTGGCTCCATTACCCCTTTTGGCTATCAAACACAAATGAAGCTTCGCCTCATATTCATAAACCCACTTTTGAATTTTCCTTTCCTTCCTCAAACCCTTTTTAACCTTTTCTTGTTTTTTTTTTTTTATTTGAATGACCTAAAATATTGTGTTCAAATGGGGTTCGATCGTCTTTTTACTCACTTTTTCTAACCCTTTTCTATCGTCACTAAACCTTTTTCTTGCTCTTCTATTTTATCCTCTCGCTCTAGTTCCATCTCTCCCCCTTTCGCTCTCTAGATAGAATGTTGTGTGTATCATGTCAATAATGGATTAAGAGCTACGTTTGTAGATCTTATGCCTTTCAAGACTTGAATACATGGATGGTTAATGAAGATGTAAAAAACGTGTCTAGAAGGAGCGAGAGGGAGAGGAAAGGGAGAACGGAAAAAGGCAAAAAAAAAATTTTTAATTTTCTTGAAAAAGGTTAGAAAAACTTATTTTAAAAAAGCAGGTCGAATTTCATTTGGGCTCAAAAATTTAGGTCAGTTCATCCAATTAACCTAACTTCTACCACATTTCTTTTTATGTAAAAATCCAACCTTTACCGAATTACATATCTAAATATCGTACCTAATTTCTTAGCTGTATCTGTATGTATGTCATTGTATGTGGGTCTCTCTCTTTTGTATATAATAAGCTGTATGTGGGTCTCTCGAGGATTAAAAATTAAGAACGATCACCGTCAAGGATTTATAAATGTTGGATCTGACTTATGATTATAGTTTTATCATAATTTTGTTTTCTAATGTATAATTGTCTTACATCTGGACCTTGATTGACGGCCCAGAATTGGTTTTCCCATTTTATTACGATTCTGTTCTTCCGATTATCTAATCATTTGACTTCATTAGATGGTGACTTCTTCTGGGGTTTTCCCATTTTCTTATGCATTACTCTTTAATCTGTCTCTCTTTCATCCTATTTTTCAATTGGGTTTTTAGGAAACGTTTTGTTCTTCTAAATCGTTCTTGAAATAGCTGGCATCATTGAGATATACGTGTGATGATATTTAAATTGCAGAGCCTATGAAATCTGACCAAGTTTTGTCATTGTTTGGATTAGGACAAACTTTTTCTTTTTCTTTCTTTTATTTTCTAAATTAAGTTAATGGCTATCTTTTGACTTGGGTTTCTATTTTATTTCCAAAATTTGTTGTCTACTTTGTACCATGGCTTTAGAAGAAGACTGATTTCTAATAAACCCTTTAATCAATTTGACATTGAGTTAATACTTTCTTCAATTACTGGGATTTCTATTTTGGATTTTTGTGGTAAGTTGTTAAACTAACTTATTTGATAACTGTTTGGTCAGATTTAGTTCCTTCTCATTTTGATTTGTGTTCTTTGGCAACTACATTGTACAACACATGGTTTGTATAACTTTCTGTTAAGTCAAAGATTTCTATTGCTAGCAGCCAAATAGAAGGGGAAAAAAAAAGGAAACAGATGTTCAATGAAGATGATGACAAAATATTCAAGCTTGTGTTCACTTTAGACAAAAGCATTTATTCCCACTTTATAGCTGGAACAGTCTCATAAGTGTGCCTTGTCCTTTTCTTTTTGTTTTGAGTACAACAATTCCATGGTGGAATCGGATTATTGACCTTTAAAATGGTGATTGGTGCTTAGTTTACTGAACTATGTACGAATTGAGAGGTGTTTTTGTCTTCTTTTTTATAAGAATTAAAAACATTTAATAAGCAGCCGTAATTATCTTTATGAGTTCTATTTGGGGTAGATTTTGCAAGTCCACGGACTTTTCTTGTCTATAAATACGTGATGTTTTCTGATTTTTGAAAGACGTGTCTTAGTTGTTTTTCATTTGTTTCTCTTGAGCTATTCTTCATTCTTCTGGAATATATGCTTTGTGTCTCCGAGTTCCCAGACGAGGCTCGCCATTTCTGGAGGGAAAGAGAATTCTGTTTCTTAAAGATTTTTTTTTTTTTTATTAAAAGTCTGAGATTTTTCTTCTGCTTGAAGAGATAGTGACAGAACTTGCTTGATTGGAGGTTCATCAGATTGGATACATACTTCTTAACGTTCTTCTTCTCTGTCTGTCCTGACATTTTCCTCTTAGAGCAGTCTGCAGTTGTTTTGAAGGTACGTGTTCTTTTTTTTTTCCTTGGATGATTCTATGAATGTGGAGAGTAATTTTTTAAACAAAGCTAACCTGGTTTTGTATATGCATTCTTGATCTTGATGCAAATAAAACACTGATCTAGATGAGATCGTGAATAAAATAGCAAACAAAGTCGTGTTGGATCTCAAAACATTCCATGACACAGTCCCTATACTCAAAACTATGATTTGAACTCTATGATCCAAGTGTTTATAAGCATGTTGTCTTTTGTTGATTTCTTTTGTTTAAGATTGGAAGCTTTTTATTACACCATTGAGCAACGTACATCTTTTAGAATATTACATTGGTACATGCCAATTTGTGGGACATTGGAACCTGTGGTAGAAAGTATCTAAGTTGGATCTCATAAGAGACTGTTGTATTTATCGGTCCCATCTGATTTAATGATTTTCATCTTTCTATTTTGAGAACTATACTTGTTTTAGATACTCACAGAATTCACCAAATCTTAGAAATAAAGACAGTTTTCAAACCTACTCTTTATTGTTTTTGAAATTGTGCAACTGTGATACAATTTTGCTAGCAAGTACAAATTGTTTCATTCTGTTTAATTTGATAAAGAGTTTTTTCTTGGAATAATTAAATTTTCTGTTTAGTCTCCCTTTTCTTTTTTAACCAAAAAAAAAATCAAACTATGGTTTATGGTCTTCAATCTTCATATTTTTTTACAAGTTTTAATTCCTGAAATCGTAATGTCTATGCTTTCTAGGTGGTGGTACTTCATCATGGAAAATGGAAAGTATCAAGAATATACACCCAAGGAGTTTGATGAGGTTCCACCATTAATCAAACACATATCATCATCACTTGATGTGGCTGGCTTTGACAGTATTGAAGAGAGTGACCTTCCATATAATCAGTTTCATTCAAGTTGTTCTCATTCCCCCTCTTCTCTGCCTAATGTAAGTTCTGATGTAATTCATGTATATTTTACTGAAGGAACAATTGGTTGTGGAACAAATGATTTTTGAGATTGTATTTGTGTTCATCTTCTATGATTGACATAAGGGTGATGCTACTTCTGTTGATTATTAGATGACTTGAATTACTTAGAATGCAAAGAGAAAAGCTTGTAACACAGCGGTAAGGCTAATAGTGGACTTCTTTTTGCCATAAAAACAGGAAAATGTATCATCACCTGCCGTGCAAAGTGATATCGAACTTCAGTTCGTTAACCATCAAAGAAAACATTCTGTTTCTATCAGCATGCCACCATCCCCTGTGGCAGTTCAGTTGACCCCCAAAAGAGTTCTCTTCAGTGGTGAAACAATTATAAACTACGGAAACGGTCCTGCTGCTGTGAAAAAATCAAAGAAAGATGCAATGTTTCACTCTCAGCCAATTCCGAGGGGCTCTACATATGAGGATGCGATGAGGAACATGAATGCGAATGCGAATGCTGCACATCACCCTAGTAGAAGATTGAAGGACAGAAGATATGATTCTTTCAAAACATGGTCTGGAAAACTTGAAAGACAATTGACTCTACTTCGGGGAAAGTCGCCACGACAAACTAGTTCAGATGAAACTGAAGTTCAGGGATCTGGAATTGAAAACAACATATCCGTTGATCGTTACTTTGCTGCATTGGAGGGTCCAGAGTTGGAAACACTTAGGGTATGTTACCTTCCTCCTATTCTCAATAACATCTTAGATACTTCACTCATCTTATGCATTAATCTGAACTTTCTAATATTCCAATATCTTCATATCGGAACAATAGAAATTACTTGTAAATATATGGTGCTCTTGCATCTACTAAAATCTTGAAGTACTTTTCAAAATTCTTATGGTATTTGGTTACGCAGTGAAGAAAAGTAATTTTATATACTTAAAGAAACCTTCACGTCTTCCAAAAGTACTTCATCCAAATCCTGATTATAAAAAATTATTCCAAAGTCACTCTTAATATATTTTGTCTTTGGGAAAGCATTCCATGTTTTACAGGATGCCTTGAACAAATTTGAAAAGCACTTCACCCAAATTATGAATAATTGTTTCTTTGTTTTCCATTTCCATACAGGCTTCAGAGGAAATACTGCTCCCAGATGACAGGACATGGCCTTTTCTACTTCGATTTCCTATCTCATCGTTTGGTATCTGTCTAGGTGTTAGTAGCCAAGCAATCATGTGGAAAACGCTGGCCACTTCAGTTTCCACAAAGTTCCTTCATTTGAGCCTGAAAATAAACCTCGCTTTATGGATCATTTCCATTGCTCTTATAGTCACTGTCGCTTCCACTTACCTCCTGAAACTTATTCTCTACTTTGAAGCCGTTCGACGTGAGTACTACCATCCTATTCGTGTCAACTTCTTCTTTGCACCCTGGATAGCCCTCTTGTTCTTAGCAATTGGTGTTCCTCCATCAGTTGCCACCAACCTGCCTCCGGCAATTTGGTATTTTCTCATGACTCCATTTCTATGCCTTGAGCTTAAGATTTACGGGCAATGGATGTCAGGAGGCCAACGAAGGCTGTCGAAAGTGGCTAATCCTACAAATCATCTTTCCATCGTGGGAAACTTTGTGGGGGCTTTGTTGGGAGCTTCAATGGGATTAAAGGAAGGGCCCATATTCTTCTTCGCAATCGGAATAGCTCACTATTTAGTCCTTTTTGTAACACTCTATCAGAGACTACCAACCAATGAGACACTCCCAAAGGAGCTGCATCCAGTATTTTTTCTTTTCATAGCAGCACCAAGTGTTGCATCTATGGCATGGGGAAAAATTCAAGGCTCCTTTGACAATGCTTCACGAATGATGTACTTCATTGCTATGTTCCTCTATTTCTCACTGGTTAGTCTCTATGCAGCACTCATCCGGTCTGTTGCTCGCTTTGTGTTTTACTTTTGTTGTTTGTATGAATCTGACAAAACTTGCAATTCTCTCATGATTCTTCTTTGCAGGTTGTCAGAGTCAACTTTTTCCGGGGCTTCAAGTATGATACGACACCTGTCTTCTTGTTTTGAAACTTTTATCATTCCTTTTGAGTTAGTTATCTCACAAACATTTTGTTTTGAATCATTAGGTTCTCACTGGCCTGGTGGGCATATACTTTTCCAATGACTGGTGCTGCCATTGCAACTATAAGATACTCAACTGAAGTTACAAATACATTTACACAAATTTTGTCTGTTCTACTCTCTGTCACTGCTATAATCATAGTGGCATCTCTCCTTGTAACGACTATCATCCACGCCTTCGTGCTACGTGACCTCTTTCCTAATGACATTGCTATAGCCATTAGTGACAGGAAGCCAAAACCACATATGAACTGGTTTCAACAACTAAGACATGGAAGTTCAGAATCCCAAGATATCGAAAACTTCTTGAAGTTTTCAAGCTCAGATAGCAAGGATCTAGAAGCATCTCTTAGAACGAAAACCTCCGAAGGCGAAGGCGTGAACCTCCAACCGTCAAATGATCAACTCCATTGATCTCAAGCTCTCCATCTGTATAAAAATCGCAACTCAACATTGGAGGAACTTGATTTTGTAGTTTATTGAATGGTTCCAATGAACATGTTGGAGTTGGATATAGTTAAGTACAATCGAGATTTGTTAGAAATAGCTCTTTTTGTTAGAAATACCACGTTATGTATTAAGATTTGTGTATCAACATCTATAATCGGCTTGATATCTTGTGTTCCTGTGTGATATGAATAAAGTAACTATGTTTAAGTATCCCAAGTCGAGTTTTTGCTAATTTTCAGCTGTTTCTAACTTTCCAATATTATTTGTCGTTTTTTTTAATGATGTCTCAAGTAGGAAGAAACATATTCAACATGATGCTCCAATTGCAACTTATCTAATCAAACCATAAGGATATTCTAGATCTAAACAATTTAAGACAACACTATCTATTATAGGAACTTCTTAATAAAGATCTATTCATACTTATAAATAAGAAGAGTGTCTTCGCATGAACGAAAAGTACGAGAAACAAAGAAAGACCGAGTAAAAGTGTGTGAGTGAGCATTAAGAGACGAGTGTAAAAACATTATCTCATAAGTATCCGTATTTATACTTCCTAATAAAAGTTTCTTTCTTCTAATTAGTGACCGTCTCTCTTTTCTTTTACTGCCACTTTTCTTCGACAAAAACATATGAGGGTAATCCTATCACACTGAAACTGAGACCTCCAACTTGCATTTGGATGACAAAAGAACTGCAGCATCACTGATGTGCTTCGCTATGCATACAATGACGGGCAAAGTGATGTTAAGCAATGGAAATTTTGGTCCCCCACAGTAACGGAAATAATTTCTTGTGAAGCAGAAATTTTCAATGAAGAAGACAAAAAAGGGGGAAATGTAAAATAAAACAGATATACATATACATATATATTGATATCACACTTTGGGTTTTCCTCTTAACAAACTCTATATCCTTCTCACCTCATCCATTAGGGAAGAGTGAGAAGTTATAGTTGACTTTTATTTAAACCGCACAAGTTCGATAAAGGTTCTGTTTGATAAAGTTTTCTATAGCATAATAATCAACCCGTTCTCTCATTGGCAGCTGTGTTACAAGATTTTGTACAACACTGATAGCATGTGTATGTATATATATGTACAGATAAAATTATATAAGCAAATAGCGGGGATAGCTCAGTTGGGAGAGCGTCAGACTGAAGATCTGAAGGTCACGTGTTCGATCCACGTTCACCGCATTGTCTATAAATTTTTTTTTTCTTAGAAAAAGGAAATCAAACATTGAGGAAGTCTCTGATGATTTAGTATACTTTTTCTAAAAGAAAAAAATCATATCAAATAGTTAAATTACACATGTAAAAGTTTATAGTAAAATGAAGTGAGTAGTCGAATAAAATGGGAAAGGTATGATAATACATAGGCTGCTGTCATTTTAGCATTAAATGATGAATAATACATTTTTTTTTCCTTGAAGAGTGTCTTTTTCTTTTTTCATGTCTTTTCATTCCCTTTCACTTTCTCAACAAAAGGGAGAAATAGAAATTATATTATTCCATATTATTTTGTGGATAGGATTTAAACTATTATTTATTTATTACTTCTCTAGAAAATTTCCAAAAAAAAAAAAAAAAAGAATTCACCATTCTAATAAATTCTAGAAATTATTAATTAAGTGTACTTTGATCATATTGTTATTTAATCTATAATCATATCTTCTTCACTTTATTAATTAACGATAATACTTTACTTAAATCAAAACTATTTATTAAAAGGGGAGGAAGGACGATTCAAATCGATAGTTTAGAGATGTAATGTTTAGAATTTATACGTGAAATTTTATTTTTTTTCTTAAACATATTTATTTAAATAAAATTGAAATAGTGATATTACGTGTTGGAAGTGAATTGACACGACAAACAAAGAAAAATGTCTAAACTTTGATATGTGTTATTAGAGGAATTGTCCTTTTCCAGGTAGATCAATCTAATAAAATATGAATTCTTTTTTCACTATATCAAAGTTGCTAATAATAATAATAATAATAATAATATATAATACGTGTAACTAAGTGATCAATTATGTATGTAATTCAAATCCTTCGACTCTATATTGTACTAAAGAAAAGGAATAGAGAGAGAATTACTCGGTAGATGAATTTAATAACCAATTCGGATATGACTAATGGATAATGCATAAATTACTATTTCAAAAATTGATATATTAAAATTCACCATTTTTCATCACTACATTTGTTGAACTCAAATGCATTATATTAATTTGTTAAAATATTTTCTTTATTCTTATCAGAATCTATATACTTAACATGATCTCAAACGAGATTATAAATATTTTGAGAATAAATTTAGACACTTAATCATGTAACACGTATTTTTATTACAGATAATTTTAACAAAGTACTAAAGTGCAACGATATAATTGACATGACCTTCTTACATTGGCTAGATAAGAGATTGATTATGAATATATATATAAGTCATAGACAGCTGGATTCGGTAAGAGATATTTTAAATAAAAGTTGAAACCAAAAATAATTTCAAAGAGATTTGTATCTATAAATATCGATATATATCTAACTTAGTTTATATAGTTTATAAAAAAATCTAATTTTCGTCACTGTATGAACTAACTATTGTTAATTGTGTTGTTAATTCAGATACTATAAATATATATATATATATATATCAAACTAAAACTTTGAGAGATAGAGAGTTTCATTGAAATATGTTGGTGAAGTCCAAATCAGCATGATCAGACACATTGCTGTTTGATTGTGTAATTATGACAGAAAACTTTGAAATAGGAAAAAGTAGTGTGGGAGAAAAAAAAAAAGAAAGAAGAAGAAGAAGAAGAAGAAAGTGAGAGATTTAGTACTGTCTCTTTAAATTTAGTGGTTTGTGTTTCACAAGACATAAAGACAAATAAAAATTTAATATGATATGTATGTATATATATATGCCTTTTTCACCTTTCCATCAAAGGCCACAATTTTTCCACTCTCATAATCCAAAACAGATTCGTCTTTCTTTAATTTACTCTCACAATGACAAAAACACAAACAGTACCATTGCATTTTTTTCCATATATATCCCCACAAAATTACACAAACAGAAATTAAAAACAGACAAACAACAACTGTACTGTCGTCCCTATGTTCATCATCATCATCATCATCATCATCATCCTTTGCTCTCTTCTTCTCCCTCTTCATTTTCCTGAAAAAACATCAAACAATTTTCAAACCATGCATGTCAGTGTTGGTGTTTGAATAATCCTTCCACCGTTGTATATATATAAGATCATATGTATGGTGGAAGTGGTTTTGAAATAAACTAACTGATCTCAAACAACATATACCTTTAATAAATATTCAAAATAATCGGTAAGAAATGTTCGATTCTTACTTTTTTAAATGATTTTCAAGGTTGATATGTTTTGAATGGTTAAAAGTATGTTTCAAAAGTGATGTTTAACAGGAAAGAAGTAGTATATCAGCTTCAAATATCAAGTAATTTGATTCACTAGAACTTTTGTCGTAATATGTCTTAATTTAGATTTTTATAACACACACCCACCATGTAAATTATGATGGAGCTGCTACCACTTAATTATTAATTAGGACAAAATTACATTATCCTAACAACCATATGATTTTTCCTTTTGACAGTATTCGATTTTAATTATTATGTTTTTCGTAGCTCTGATTTTTATTTCACCTAAAAGAGGCCTCAGCTCATACGCTATCAAGACATCATCTTCTATGTAACAGTAAAGATTTTGACTTTGGTCTTACTCTCAACAATTTCATCCGACCCAACAGTAAGAAAGCCTAAAAATATATAGTTATGGTAAATGAGCAGATTAATGTCAACAACTTTTAATATATTTGGAGAAATATTGATGAGGAAAATGAAATTAAAATGAGAGAGAGAGAGAGAGACAGACAGACCTATGGAGTTTTTGCAGTGAAGAACGGCATCATAAATTGAGGTCTCAGAATCACATGAAGATCTTCTCCATTCATCAATACACTGATGATGAGCTTCCCTTGTAGTAGTAGTAGTAGTATATTTTCCACCATGGAACAACAATTTCTTCCCTCCTAACTTACCATTATTATTCCCATAATTTCCCACCCTTTGAATCCTTCTACAAAGTGGCCTTAAAAAGTTCAAATATTTCTCGAAAATCTGCCTTGATAATCTCCTGCACGTCTTCCTCAACGACTCTGATTTTCCTGGTGGCTCCGCCACGAGCTTAACCGCATCAGGTGAACCGATCATGACACCCGATACGCCCTCGTACACTTGCAACTATAATTTAGAATTAAGGAAAAGAATAAAAAAGTTTATATTAAGAGAAAATGTAAAAAAAAAAAAAAAAAAAAGGGTTAAGAGTTTCGATTCGAGAGAGAGAGAGAGTTATACGGGGACGAGGTAGCCGTTGGAGATGAGCTGGTCGGCGTGAACGAGAGGGAGAGAGGGAGAGGGGGAGAGAGGAGGGAATTTGAAGTCGTTAGAACGGGGAGAGGAATTAGTACTGAAGTAGAATCTCTTGGAAGGTGGCATTGTAGGATCCATTTCAATGAAGGAAGCTTCATCAAGAGAGGTTCTAAAGGAATTGGCACAACTAATTTCAAAGGATGATCTCATGTTCACTAACCAACTATATGAGAAGCTTTCTATGGATAGAGGTTGAGAAGAAGCTTCCATGGATGACAGTGATGAGCTTAATTTTGGGAATTTATGATATTATAATTTGAAGGAATTAAGATCAGGAAGAAGGAGAAGGAGAAGGAGAAGGAGAAGGAGAAGGCTGTTGGCCATCTGCTATGGGGGAAAAAGGATATCATGTAATTATAAAAGTTCATGTCTTGTGTGTATATATAAAAAAATATTAATTTAACTAATAGGTTTTTTATTTCTTTTTCTATCTTCTCTTTTTATTTTCTTCATAAGAATGGGTTTTTTCCCCTTATGGATGATTTTTGGGGAAGAGAATGAATAGTGGAATTTGAACAATGAAATTAAAGTGAAGGGGGAATATTTAAAATTTGTTTGGATATTTTGATTTAGGCTAAATATATATTTTTAGTTAGCCATTTTGTTTTTTTTTTTATAATGTTTTATATGCTATTTTTTGAATTTAGTTTTTAAGAAATGGAGTGTGTACCAAGAAAAAAAAATCATGCATGGATGTGGTCTATTCGACTTTGATAAGAGCAAACTCTCATAGATGGTGGATCGAAAGTGGTGGATGCATGATGAGAGACTAAAAACAATATACTTTGATCGAGAGGAGGATTGTTAATTAGGTTCAAACAAATTTAAGTTTGTCTCACATACGTTAGGAAAGAGAAATTTGTAAGTATATAAATGAGGACAAATCGTGAATGATTATGTTTAAAATTAATATTACCATACAATTGTGTGGAGATATGATCCGATTGTACTTTTTAATTGTAAACTCTAATCAAAAGATAAAAATGACAAAGTATACTTTTTAAGCTTGTAATAAATAAACTAAAGTTTTTTTAAAAAAATTATAGGTAGATATAAATATATATATATATTTATGTTAATATAAAACTTAATAAACAAATGGCGGGGATAGCTCAGTTGGGAGAGCGTCAGACTGAAGATCTGAAGGTCACGTGTTCGATCCACGTTCACCGCATAAAGTTTTTTTTTTATTTTTTTGGTTATTTAGCTAATTTGACAACTACTTCTTTCTTTTTGGAAAAATCTAGATTCTTATAAACTAAGTTTATTACATGTACAAAAGAAAAAAAAGGCTCGTCATGCTCTATTTAGCTTTGCTATGGACTTTGATAAGAGCAAGTTTTCGTAAGTGGACAAGAGTGGTGGGACAAATGAGGGAAGACTAAAGGTCCTACTTGTATCATGAAGGACCCATGAAGAATTTATGTAGAGGAGCCAACGACACAAAGGAGGACCATCAGATACATTTACACTAGGCCAAGTGATCATAGTGATTTGAATTCTTAACCAGTAATTCATGAAGGGCTTGATTAGAGTTAGTCGTTAAGGCATCAATTACTATATTGGGTAGTTAAGAGCCTAAATTTTTCATTCTTTAAAAACACGTGAAAAAACTCCTTGTATATAATATTAAACATCTCAACCATTTATTGACTTGAGTGCCAAAATATCGTTGGCTAACACAACCCCAAGTTCAAAATTTGTTGTTTTATAAGACATTTTTATCATTTTCTCCCAAAAATATAAACTCACTCATTAGTCCATTTTTTGACATCAACTATATCATCTATCAACCATGTCTGTACGAGCTAGCTTTTTTATGTAGAATACCAATGTAAACTCTTGACTTTTCTAGTTCAATATTTGTGGAGTAATAGATCAAACTTTGCTTTTTAGAATAATGAAATATGGCACATCACATTCTTGGGTACTGTTTTATTTCATTGCTATCATTTGTTATAAACTTGATTGAACTACACTAACTTACAAACTAAATTGGAACAGTTAATATAGTTTAGACATCAAATTATGTATTTATAGAAAAAGTGAATAATAATAATCTTTAGAATTTATGTTTTTTAAAAAATAAAAGATATTTCAGATTATATTTATTGTTACTGTAGACTGACTGATTAGTAGTATTGTAGTACAGAATGAAGAACAGAAGTTTCCAAAAAAGAAACAATATTTTAAAAGGTCCAAACATTGTTTGTTTCTTAAAAGTAAAATAAAGGCCTAAATCATTTGTAGTGTTCAACAACAAACATTTTGGTCTCTTCATCTTTCAGCATATACTTTGATTTATATATTCTAAACCCTTTTCTGTGGCCTTTGTCCTTTTCTGTTTTTCAAGATTCTCTCAGCTTTTTAGTGAAAAAAGAAAAGTAATATTTGGAACATTGTTGTGCTTCCTTTACAAGTGATTTCTTTTTAATAAAATCACTTTTTATCTGCATAAAACAATTTTTTTTTTTTTTTTTTTTTTTTTTTTTTTTTTTGTAATCACCCATTATCCTTCACTTTCTAATGTTCAAATTTCTAAATGTTTGTTAAGTATGGAACTATTTGGCGTTGAAAATACATCCAAGTTATCCCAACATTTTGTGTTCTAACAATGTTGAATAAGATTCTAGTGAAACCAAAATTCACAATAACCCATAGGAAATGGAAAACTTCAACTTACTCATATGCTACAACAAAACACATAATATAACTTTTAATGAAATCAAAATTTACAGTCTAAGGATCAACATTTATTTCATGAGATCTAAGAATACAAAGGCATTCCAAAGGCTATGCAACAACATAGATGGTAGAAGGTTCCTAGTCCTTGCATACACAGTACCCATCACCATCCCCAGCAGTATTAGAGGTAACATCCTCTGCATATTGAAATGTGCGAGAGCAAAGGCTATTGAACTCACCAAAATAGAGCACCATACTGGCATATATTTGGTCAACGACGGTAGGAGGAACCCTCGGAACACAATCTCCTCCCAAATGGGAGCGCAGACTGACACGACCACTGCATAGAGTGCCATTGCCACTGGGTCCCTAGCAACGATTGATTGTTCGACGCTTGAGACAGTAATTGGAGTTGAGGGAAGAACGGGCAACAAGTTTAGATTCACCTGTGAAAGACGGTTTACAAGTGGAAACATTAGGCAGCCTAAACCAACATCGAATTGCCATTTCCCTTCAAAGCTGAATTTAAACCAGCTAGGTGGAAGGGGGTGGAATCTTGAGAGGCAGCGATGCAGAATTGCCATTCCGGTAAGCCCTTCGGCTACATCTGTGAGAAGGCTGTATAAGGCTTGCCCTCTGTGCGTCATGAATTCCTTTCTGTATCCGGCTGTATGTGCTATTATTGGAATTATCCATGACCCTATAACCCAAAATGAAGCAACCCAGAGAAGCATAACCTACATCACCAGAAAACTTAACTTGTTAAATTCATTTTGTTTTTCTCAATTTCATAGGACTGCTACTCTATATGAACTTCCTACTGGGCTCAATTCGGCAAGTCTACTTGACATTATATGAACACAATCTTGATGTTCCATGTCAATGCCTAAAATGTATCATGATATAGCAAAAGGAAAACAGCCACATCAACATATATTAACTTTTGAAAGTTTTGGCTGCTCATCTAGATTGTACAAGATAAACAAAACAAGAAAAAGTAAACATAGCAGAAAACTAGGCATCACCTGAACAATGGTTTTCGCTGTCCATGGAACCACCCATGGCTTTGTAACAAATATTGATTCAACGGCCTGAGATTCACAAAATAAAAGTAAACCAGGCAGTCAGCTTCTTGATCACAGGATGGAAATCACTAAATTAAATAGATAAAAAAAAAATGTTGAATGAGGCACCACAAAGATTTAGTGCAGCATAAAGTGTAAATCCCAACGAGGACACCATGGTTTACATTCAATCAGAAACTTCACTCTTAGTAGTTTTAGGGAGGAGAAAAGCAGCAGGATTGGTCATTCAAGCTTCACAACAACAATAACTAAGAAGAAATACCTCTCCAACCTCAGTTCCAGCAGAGCAAGAATTAGGAACATTACTCTCTCGTGGCTCCTATGAAAAAAAAAAGAAGGGGCAGATAAAACAAATTTGGCTGTGGACTTTCTCAGTTCAAGGCCTTCAGGTAACCAGAAGGGATCTCTTAAAAGTAGGAGAGGGAATCGGGCAACAAGAATAAAATAAAAATTTTGCTTCGTAGTTTGATGTCACTCAAATGGGATAATCACAAGAAAAGTAACGAGCAAATTAGTTCGTACAAATCCCTTTGAAGAAGAAAAATGGATTCCAGTGAAATGAAATAAACAATAAAGGAGAAAATTCCCAAGCCAGCAAGCAAAGGTGGCAGTATAAAGATGTTATTTTTTATACTAGAGTAGTAAGGTTGTAATCATGAAAAAGATGCTGATATTTACGCCAGTATAAATCAATAAAAAGAGCCAAGTCTTAAAAGTTCATTGTTCCCTACTTTTCTGATGAGTGGCAGCAGCATATCAATGATAGTTTGGTAATAATGAACTCCTCAAGATCTAAGCAAATGAACGATAGTAACATATTAATCTAATATGTAATAGGTAGCACGATGTCATTTAACAAAATAAATGATAAGCGACATATTATTTCTTTGGTCATTATAATTCTGATATATTGTAAAATATCGATGATAGGCTTAGTAAATTGAAGGGTAAAAGAAAAAGAATAGAGGGTTCTTGAAATAACGAGGTGATTGCTTTGTTGTTTGATGCTTACTCGAGAGTGAAAATTACAAGAAAAGTGTAACGCAAATGAGGTTGTGCAAATGACTTTGGCCGTTGCTATTCTGACAGGTTGCAACAACACATATCAATGATAGTTGGTAATTTGAAAGGTGCAAAACAAAGTATAGAAAGAAAAGAGAGTTTGTCCACATGAGCACTAATGTGAATCGCTATTTTCCATTGAATTATCTTCACGAAGAAAACAGTTGACTTTTGCTAGAGGCATTTACCATATTGGCTCGGACTCGGAGAGTAGAATACCACAACTTAGGCATGTGCTATCACTTGGTGTTCACTTTATTAATTCTCCTTAGAGCTATAAATGCATTTAAAGGGACTATTTTCCTCTACACTTTTACAATGATGATGATGACAACAGTAATTTTTTGTTAACTTTAGGAAGCTACTTACAGGAGGGGCTAGCTAAGATATTACATTTTTCTAACAAAAAATGTCCCTACAATTAATCAATTTACGAGATGATGAAGAGCTGGTAATTCTACCATCAAGGGTAATTTAAAATATAAGTAAAAAATCTGCAAAAATACTAATCAAGTGGACTTGTCAAATGTATGAGACAATTGTTCAAGCAAACCTCCAGCTCCCACACCAACATAACCTTTTTTAACACTGAACTATAGATAACAAAATAGACAAGTTGCTCTCTTTAACACGATGCATAGTAAAAATAGAATATCTCACTAAACTGCCAAAGAAGATCTGGAATGACAAATGTTAACAAACTAAAATAGAGAGGGAAAAAACACTCAAAGGAGCTATATCCAAATTTCGACACCATATTAACCTGTTTCCTCAGACATGTTATTAAGTCAAAGGTGCTGATGATTGTGATTTTCCGGTTATTGTAAGTTTGATCAACCGTATTTGATATATATGATTGGAAGTTCCCATAGGAAGTAAAACAGTTAAGTATATATATTAGCGAACTTAGAACAAGTACACTTGATCCCTAGTTTAGTACTTTGGATGCCACGGTAGGCTTATTTACCTAGTCGAATTTTCTTTCATCAAGTTTTACATTCTCTACGACCTACTTCATTCGTGCTTGCATTAACACATATATTTCATTCAGGGATTTATCTAAACAGTATATGGGCATACAGAGCTATCGTTTAGGAGAACGTAGAAGTAGCTTTCCTTTACAATTGAAGAATATAAAGTCATTCAAATGTTGTGAACGTAAATTTACCTTGTATAAACTAGTCACCCATTCTTTTCTCGGGTCACTCGGTTGATTGATTTCAGGGGTTGTCACCAGGTCTTCTACCAATTTATCTTCCACAGACTTGGACTCAAAATTTTCTGACGAGGACTCTTCACGACGAAAGCAGAAAATCTCCCATTTCTTGAAGATAAAAACAATTCAACAGAGAAGAAGGCATAAGCCTCCAGTGAGAATTCAATGAAAACAAATGTCAACTGAAGAAATCCATGAACAGTTACAGTTCACTGGTAAAGAATCAGATTCAAACTCAATTTCCATCCGAATTCATAATACAGAGAGAAGTTCAGAAGAAAAAACTTCATTATAAAGAAAATTTAGAAGACAGCCAATAATCATACATCATTTCCTATCCGAAGCAACAGATAACACAAACTTTACACTAGAGCCAGTGAAAAAAAAACGAAAACCCCCTTTCAGAATTAATCATTTCTCAACATAACGGAAACAAACAATGCCCGTTTCTCTTGTGGATATGTATAAATATAGAGAAAGGGAAAGATAGAGAAAGAGCATACATTTCGGCGGCGGCGGGAGAGATTGGTGGCACAATGGATGCTTGAATTGAGAGGAAAACGAGGGAGGAGAGGCTTCAAATGAACCCTAATCGAAAAGCTAGAATTGGGAAGAGCAGGGCGGAAGGAAAGCGAGTGGCAACAAGGGTTTGTTGCAGTGGACATTGGAGAAGCGCCGGATCAATCAGAATCCGGAAATTGGAAGGAAATCGATTACGCATGGGATGGAACAGAACAATTCGATTAAAAACAAAACAAAACAAAACAAAACAAAAAAAGAAGAAACCCTAAGATTGTTCTAGTAGCTGCGTTGCCCTTGCTCCTTCAGCTCCTTCAGCTCCTTCAGCTCCCTCAGCACCTTCTTGTGTAGGAGAAAAGGCGATAACAAGTTGAGTGAGGAAAGAAGCTTCATCAATGCAACGTGGTTTTACGTGGTTCGATTGAAATCGTCGTCGAATCGACGACAATAAAACCCAAGGCTTGGCCTTAAAAGACAAATCTTCAATCCCTAATTCCCTCAATTCCTTTGTTGATTCATTTTACCTTAAAAAATAATTTTAATCTCCACTCCAATACTTCCAAATATAACAATTAAATTTAAAATACTAAACTTAGGCATATTTTTTAAAATATTATAAATATATAATCAAATAATCATTATAAATCAATAAATAAATAACCTAAGAATGATTTTAATAGATTTTTACTATATTTATAATTTTTTAAAATCTTTATATATATGTTAATATTTTTAATTAATATAATTGTTATATTTATAGCTACCACTGTTGTATATTTTAGACTAAATTTAAAGAAAATTAATGTTAAAAGTTTAATTTTTCTATCGATAATCTCTTCGATTAATTGTGTCTTAACCCTTAATTCTTAGCATTCCCAATTAAAATTTTTCCACTTCTTCCTCCATGGTTGTGCCTAAATAACAACACAAGCATTGAAAATCATAAGCCAATGCCCCATATAGAAACTCTTGGTAGGAAAGAGAAATTTCATAAAGAGTTTTATTCTTTTATCTTCCATTCAAGACAATCCAGAATAAAAGACACACAAGAAAAATCCAACAATAAAATTGATAATAATAAAATAAATCTTTCATCATGGATTCATCTATTATTATTTTTTTTCATCTCATCAATCGATGATTTAACATTCCATTCATCTTTTAGTAAGTAGTATGTACTTTTAATAATATATATAATGTGTACTAATTATACGAATACTAAGTTAGTGAAGAGAAGAGAATAAGAAAACCAAAGGAAGAAAAATCTAAGCTTGATTTTTTATATTTTAAATTTATATTTTAAACAATTTATTATATAATAAATAATATATATTTTAATAACAATTTGAATTTAAATTTTAGAATTGTAATTATGCCTCAATAACATTTTTGCCATTATTTGAATCTTCTAGGTTTTATTTGAGAAAAGAAAAGAAGGAGATTGAGAGAGAAGGTGTAGTGATGCAAGACAAACACGATGAGAGGGAGAAAGTTTTTTCTTGCAAACAAGAGAGGAGAAAAGTGCGGCTGATGGAGAGGAAGACATAAAGGTTTTGACGTAGGGCTTTTCCGAGCAGCGTTTGACGGCCTCTAACGTTGGTCTTGAGTTTGCGCGAAATGTATGAAAACTTTGAATTGAAGGAGATTATCAAACCGTTCAATTTGGTTCTTATTGGGGTTTGCAGTGGGTTGTTCGACACATGAGTCTTCGGTCGGAAGAGCCAACAAGAAAAAAATTCTTTGATTTGCGCTAAATGTATAAAGACTTTAAAGAGTTTGAAGGAGACGAAGTTGAAAGCTAGCTCTAATCGATTTAAAGAAAACATGAAACACGTAGAAATAATGTGAAACTTTGATGGTGATAGGTGTTAATTGTGTGGTGAGAGTTTGGTTTTAATTATAAGGTATTTAGAGTTATTGAACAATTGTATTTAGGAATCAAGTTTGTGACTTAAGTAGAGACATTTAATTAGCCAGGAATATTTAAGACATTGCTCCAGCAATTTTTTTTCTTTAGATTTATCTATTTTGCTATTTTGTCAATTTAAAAATAAATTTATCGTTTATCCAAAATAAACATTTTATTTCGCGGATTCTTCTGAGGAAAAAAAAGAGAGAAAAATAAATTCGGCCCGGCCTTATTAGAAAAGAGAGGAAAAAAAAAGTTAGTAAATGTGAAAAAATGAAGTGAGGCTGAATGAACGAGGGATGAAGATAACAAAAAGGAGTCCAAACGTCTTTGTCAATTATGGTTTATCATTTAGATTCGAATTCAAATCTAAAGTGGTTAGATTAACGACGTAAGGAAAAGAGGAGGAAGATCCTTTACATTTTGGATATCTAAACGCCGTAAGAAAGAGAAAGAAAGGAAGATCGAGAAATATAATCGCCATACTTCTGATGAGCCGTACTTCTGATGTCATCACTAAGAGCCGTACTTCTGATGTCAGCACTAAGTGTCTTTGAAAGTCTTGAAAGGAAAGTGTCTTTGAAAGTCTTGAAAGGAAAAGGTATATAATGCTTGCTTTTGCCATCCCTGTCTTCGTGGATCAATCAATATTCCTCATTACATCGGCATATCTTTTCCTAGATATCAGTTTGTAATTGGGTTCCATGGCCATGGAGTTAGGAGAGCTGAAGAGGAATTTTGATGGGCTGAAACTTCTTGCTGAAAAGCAAGAGCGGAGAGTTCGTTACTATGAGACTAGAGCCCAAAACGTAGCCATTGCCTGCCTTATATGGGACCGCCTGTTCGTCGTTGGTATGTATCACACTTCTTCCTCCCTCTCCCTCCTCAATTGCACTCCTCACTTGTGGATGGTTTTAGGTTTTAGCCTTGCCTCTACTTCTCTCTACCTTTTATTTTTCCTTGAGGCTGTTTTCATGTTGTATCGGGCTCAAAATCAATTGGATATTATTTCCAAAAAACAGATTGAAATCTCCCTACAGATTTTGAATACTGGAAGCCCAAATGATGATGAGGCTGGAGATACATTTTCAAGTGATAATGGGGGGTTGGAGTTGAGTTTCCAGGTTCAGTTACTTCAGTACCATCCACTTACAGTTGTCCAGAGAAAAATTTATATTGCTTCCACTATTTCTACTCTGCTTGCTGTTTCTGCTTTTGAAGTATACACCTGTAAGCTCTTGTTATGCAATTCAAACTGAACATTCATCTGGTGACCTACTGCTAAGCTTACAATTTGTTTCAAGTATTGTGTTGTGGTTATAAAATCTCCATATTAGAGATTATTGTCGTAGAAATAAAGAATTTGAGGTAATCGAGTTCCATAGGGAAATGTTATGTTTATGTTATATTAATTTAAGGATGTTGGGTTGGGTTTTCTACTTTGTATGGTTGTAAAAGTAGAGCTACACATTAATTATAAACGGTCCTATATTTGTTTTATGCTTTGTTGACGGAAATAATATGATACACATACATCCACTGAGCTTTCCCTTTTCCTTCTCAACATCTGACTTAGTAAATTCAGTCCATATAATCATTGCTCTTTCAATTTTACTTGAAATGCACAGCAATGTCAATTAAACAAATAAAATTGTGCTTCTATTCATGTTTTCAGCAAGATCGAAAACAAGCTCAATAATTAATTTTATTTGTGAATATCTTCGATAACTAAGAGGTCATAGGTTTAATCCATGGTGGCCACTACCTAAAAATTAATTTTTTTACAAGTTTCTTTAACACCCAAAATATTGTAGAGTCAGGCGAGTCGTCCTACGGTATTAGTCGAGGTGCACGTAAGTTTGTCTAGACACTCAAGGATATAGAAAACAATTGTGAATATCCTCAGGTAGCCAATCTTCTCCATTACTTGGACAATAGCAAAATATTAAACAGCCGTCTATCAATTGAGTTGGGTTCAACTATTGGAACTTTTCAAACTTTGTCTCAAACAGCTTCCAGAAAGAAACCTGGTCTAAAGTCAGAACCCACTCTTTTTCCAGCGTTACTTCAAGTACAACCTGGATTTTAACTTGCCATTGTGATAATTGTTATGGGTAATCTAGGTAGGTTACTTAATATCTTACTGTTGTTGACAGAGTAGAAACCTAAGTAAAATTTTGGAATGCAATTCTTTCACACAAATTATAGCTATCACACAACACATCCTAGCAATCACAGAGACAAGAGTAAATTAACAGATGTAGAAACAACAATAAAACATAGGAAGTTGGTAAACCAGTTTGGTGATACACTTACGTCTGGAAGGCAATGTGCATAGGAAAAATGATCCGTTAATATAATTAAGTTAAGCGATTACAATGGTGTACTTATCTGTAGCTAATGAAGATTACAATGACAGAGCTTAACTCATCTAGACCCCTCCTAGACGTGAGACTCCCTCTTGAACTTAAACTCCTCCCAAGTATGTGGATATTAGTGGTGTAGAATTTAGGTTTCCCTAAGTGTGTGAGACTCTCTATCACTTGAAGATACTTTACTTCTTTTACACGTGAACTCCTTTCACTTGAGAAACTCAGGCAATTTTCTTGGTTATTAGCATATTTCAGGATCTAGCTCCTATTTTCTCTACTGTATTGTTTCGTTGCCTTTGCTGCGAACTTTTGTTCTTTTTTTTTGTTCAATATCTTTTTCAGCTCAACTTGTCTGCTTTGCTGACTGATTTTCTTCATGTTTTTCCACGTTATCTTAGCTATGCTGTTTTGAGTACTACGCTTATTTGAAAACGAGGTTTGGTTTATAATTTTATTGTTTGATTCAATGCACTCATTCCTGGTTTTTTATGCTATAGGAATGGATGTTACACTTGTTGAATTGGATGCCGGTAAATATGCTCAGATGAGTTAATCCATAGCCATACCGATTCCTGACCTCCAAGGCGATAGTAAAGTTAAAGAGATAACATCAGAGGCCAAAGCGTTTCTTACTTTGGGATTGGTGAGGCTTTTTCACTTCGACAACATGTCATATTATAGCCGTGTGATAGCATTGGTACAAAATTTAGTCTTAGATTCTATTTCCTTTTTTATCCCTTATTCTTAGATGCATGATTAGTGGGTGCTGGTAGAGTGTTTTGGGGATTCTGTAAATCCTATGATTCAATTTTTTCTTGAATGTCCTCTCGCATGTCAAACGTTGTTTCTTCCCATTGGAAATATGGTCATGATACGAAAAGGATACGAGGTAAAACAAAATTAATTAAGAGTTAAAGTTCCTATATCCTTCTTTCGATTCAAGATTTCCCATGTAAACCAGTATGTGACTTCAATACATAATACAGCAAGTCAGCAAGTATTCTTTTTGAATTACAATTGTATCTGTCCATCTTCCCTCAAGAAGTACTCGTTATCTGTACCACTAATTATCCTTTTTCAGTTTTTTGGATTACCTTGTGAAGGTAGTGCTAGATGAAAGAATGGAAGAATTTCCTTGATCCATTTTCTGTCTTTGGTCATGCTTATTGATTTTCCTCTCTTTATATATGATAAGTTGTATGATAGAAAATGTGATCTGTTCAGAGCAAAAGTTTCTAAAATTTCAGGTTTGAAGATCAGCAAAGAAAATTATAAAACTTATTATATGGAAACTAACTTTTTCTTGCTTTTTTCGGCCAAAATACATTCTTTTATGACAGTTCTTCACATTTGAATTCATAAAAGATTAAATGCTCCTTTGTAGTGTGTATTCATAAAAACCACGTGTATCTTCATGGATATTGTATTGTGATCTACATTGCAGGCTGAGCCTTCGACAAAAAAGAAATGTGAAGAACACGCTGAATGGACGGACAAGACATGGTATACAACTAAAAGAATTTGAATCCACACAATACAAACATTGTGACATGGAGCAGGAAGATGATTATGATGGTGATGGAACACATGGCTCTTGTCTAGATTTTGAGAATATGGAAGAAACATACAACTACGAACAAGATTATGGTTATGATGAATACGGTAGAGACCAATCTCTCTTGACTATTCATATTTAGCCATTTGAAATTGCAAGCTAATGTTGGTTGTCCATAGTTATAGTTATTCTTCATGTTGCTACCCCTGTGTTCAGTTAGATGAACATTAGCATGGAGTTTGTATGATCTTTGATTTTCTTGTATCATTTCTATAAATCACATGTGAGCTTTCAGTGTTCATTTGTCATAAATTTTTGGAAGGAAAATAGATAAGTTAACACAACATCCATTTGCTGGATTTCTTCCCCTTAAAATGCAACATAAGGTTAACTCATATATCCTGGTGGAAAATTTACTTTTATTTATTTTGCCAAAAAACACAAAATTATTAACTAAGTTTGATCAGTGCAAAAAATAGGCCGTTAAATATCTTTATCAAAACATACCAATTTTAATTGACATTCAAGATTTTAATCACTTTTATCTTGAATTCTATCCATTTTAACTAGTGTCAGTGTTTTCCCTTCTTCTTTTGAAGTCAAAGATCCAAGCAGATCTTCATATCCTGTTTTAGACATTCTTTCCTAATAGTGCACTTCCCTTTTCTCTTACTTGAATACCCAATTCATGTCCATTGTCATGGGGCTTGAAGAGTTGAAGAGAAGGTTTAAGAAGTTGAAAGATGTAAACAAGAAGCAAGAAACAGAAGGGTGTTACCATAAAACCAAAGTTCAGAACATTGTTTTTAGCTATCTCATTTGGGGCCTTTTGTTCTTCTTTGGTATTTCTGGCTTCTTTGTCCTTTAAGTGCAATAATTGGCGGGTCATTTGGCTTTTAAGTGTTTTATTTACTTATCATCTTTTTACTTTTCCTAGATGCTGTGACTATGTTATATAGAACCCAGTACCAGCTAGACATAATCTGCAAGCAACTAATTGAAATTTGCCAACAAATTTCGATTTTGATTGCCTAGAACAGAGATGGTTTGGATCTAATGGAGGCTGGAGAATTTTGTTATGGACTTGAATTCGGTTTCTACGAGAATATGCTCATGCTTGATCATTCTAGCATTGTTGGGAGGAAAGTTTATATCTATTTCACTGTCTGTTTCACTGTATGCTTATAAGTGCTTGTTGTGCAACTACAAAAGAAAACAGACAACTAATAACTTAACTCCGTGCCCCATACATAAGACCACTTCCCAGGAAAAAGAAAAAGAAAACAGGGGGTTTCCAAACGTTCTCCTTAGCTATCCTCAAATTTAATGTCAATGATTAAAGAGCTTGGTGGAAAAGAGTCTTAATTAAAAGCCGTAACCAAAATTACAATCGAGATTATGTCATTTTGCGACTTTGCTTGGTCTCTCTTTCGTTGGGTTGACATGCCCTTGTACATTCTTTCATTTCTCTCGATATCTTGAAAGTCATTATTTTGAAACATTGTTTTGTTACTCGTCACTAAGGAAAAACGGTCATTTTGAGATATTTACGTCCTTAAAAATCTAAGATTTCTGTATGCTTACATATGGTCCCTCTTTTCATATTCATAGTTGAATTATGGTAGTAGTGACTTAAAAGTTATTGATTTGGTTTGGGAGATATCAATACAATCATTTTCCAAAGGAAGACATTTCTAGTTCTTTGTTTGTTTGTTGTCGACCAATTCCTTAATGGTTGCCATCAAAACATGGGTTACTAAAATCATTAAAAATCAAATCAACATTTTAAAAATGATTAGAACTAGACTGAAAATTGACCCAAAATATACAACCCAAGATCCTAACTAATTTGAAACTAAGTTCTACACCATATGAGCCAATTTGATCAAAATTGAGGAGCCCTAGAATTCGGGGTAGAAATAAAAGCGAAAGGCACGGAGAGCTTCATCCATGGCGTTTGTTTTGGGTCGTTTCTCGAACACCGGTAATGTTTGAAAACTTCATTAGTATTATAATATTCATATCTTCTTTCCTTCAATATATTTTACAGCATTTGCCTCTGTCCTGTCTTCTCATTCTCCATTTTTGTTCCACCAAAGAATTGGGTATATGAGTGATGATGTGAGAGAGGGAGATTAGCCGCGAATTTTGGGAGATCACGCGAGGGTTCTAAGCTCCCAACGGGCGATACAAATTCAGATTATTATATAATGACCGCTGTGGAATTTGTGGGTTCACATTAGGGGATAATTTTGATTTAATAATGCATCTAATCCTCGACAGAGTTTGGTTTCATTCGTCATTTCCCATTTCTCTAACCTTTCCTCTCTTTCTTTAGTTTAGGGTTTGTACAAATTTCGTTGTAAATTTCGTTTCTGCTTTCCCTAATTCTTGAGTAACTCAAAGTAAAGATAGTTATGAGTTAATGATGTGGAGAAGATATGATGTGGACATAATTTGAAAGCGTTGAAATTTTGGTTTCTGTTTTCCCTAATCATCGATGGTTTAGGTTTTATTTTCATTTCATCCATCAATTTTCATATCCCTTTCGCCTTTTCCTTCCGATTTCACTAATTCTCACTTTGGCATTAACGTTCTATAGATTAATCTAAATTAGATATGATGTGGACATTTTAATTGATTGTGAAAGGTGGAAAAAGATTGTGGAAACTAATTTATTATTTCAAAATTAATTAATTTAAAACTAACCATTATTTTAAAAAAAAAATAGAACAAAACACGAAAATATTTATAATTTTGAAAATAAAAAATAGTCACAATATGAAATACAAAACACTCTACGGTTAATGGGTCGCACACATGCATGAAAGACTTGGTATAAGAGATTCTTTAAATTTTGGTAAACGATCGTGTACCAAGTCTAAATGATCTTAGTACATGATATTGTACCAATTCTAAATGATATTGATTGTGAACTAAGATCATTTATATTTAGTACAAGCTCGTGTACTAACATTTAAACAATCGTATATGAATATCTAAACAATTTTTGTTCAAGATTGTTATATTTGGTACACTATCTTGAACAAAAATCGTTTAGATTTATAACATTTAAAAAATCGTTTGGATCTGGAAGTGAAAATATACGAGAGATGACGTGGACAATGAAGACATCAGAAGACATCACGAATAAGGAACAAGTGGAAAAATATGAAGAAGAACTGAGGAAGTGAAAAATCGTCCACAATATCAGACGAATATTTGATATTTATGAGAATATTTTACGGACTTTTTAACTTTTTTATTTTTTATTTTATTACACGGATCGTAAATATTTGTAAATATTACTATGTTTTGTTATATTTACTAGAATTAACTATTAAACGAAGAGACTAAGTTAGGAGTAAAAATGTAAAAGGGCTATTGTTGTATTGTTATCACTAAAAAAGTTTATCTCCTTTGTCGGATATTATTTTCTACAGTCAAAGCTCAAAGCTGGTGCCATGCCTGTAGGAAGCTTCGTACCACCTAATCTAAGTCCCTTTGGTGCCGCTATTTATGCCTTCTCAACCATTACCTCACGAGCGAATCACATGTTTAAACTTCTCTATAAAGCTCACTTCAGCTTGGATATTCATTTCCAAGTCATTCCTTTCAGAAACATACAATCCAATTAATCCCCCTTTCTTTTCAATCCTTCTCCTAAACTCCAATTTGGATCCATTGCCATGGCTCAGCTTGGAGATTTGAGGAGGAATTTTGTTTTGCTGAAAGATATCAATGACAACCAAGAAACAAGCCTTCGTTACTGTGAAACCAAACTTCAAAACGTTGTTCTTGGTTACCTTTCATGGGGACGCCTCTTCTTCTTTGGTGTTTCTTTCTCCTTCAAGTGTAAGGATTGGTGGGTCATTTTGGCTTTAACTCTGTTCTATACCTTCTTCTACTTTTTGCTTTTCATGGATGCTGTCATTATGTTATCTCGAACACATGATCAACTCGACATAATTCGGAAGGAACTCGCTGAAATTTGCCAACAAATTTTGGTAGCTCAAAACCATCTATCTATGGAGGCTGGAGAAGATTCTGATGGATTTGAATTGAGTTTCCATGAGAGGATGTTTATGCTTGATCAGTTTCGAGTTGTTGAGACTGGGAGGAAAGTTTATATTTATTTCATTGTATGTCCCTTGCTTGCTATTACTGCTATTGAGTTATATGCTTGCAAGTGCTTATTGTGCAACTAAAATGAATATCGTTTGGGATAGAGTTTTGCTTTTCAAGTGTTGTTGGGTGTAAAATCTGTTTGCTAGAAATTAGTGTCGAAAGAAAGTAAAAGTATTATAGAGGGCGAAATGTGATGGAAGTTTTATGTTTAAATTATAGTCAAAGAATATTGTGGAACCTTGTTCTCAGCTCCTTTTCTCTCCTTCCTGTGTTGCCCATTTGTATTCTTTTATTACTTGTGTTAATGAAAAAGAGTTCTTACATTTGTTTCTAGCATATGGAATTGGAAAACATTTATATTCCAGTGTAGAAAGACAGAAACCGGCAGCGGCGGATCTAGAAATTTTAATGATTAGTAAAAGTAAAGTAAGAAGTTAAACTTCAACCTACGTCAAAAGAGGTTGGCAAACAGTTTTACCACCGAACTATTATCTTGTGTGATTTTTTACGACTTCAGTTTTGGCAACCCCGACAAGATGAAAATTACTATCTCATGTATTTTAACCGATAAAACGTTAATTTTGTGCTATGAACTCTTCGAATTTTTAGTAATCCTAATTACATTTCGGCTCTCTAAACCACACCTATATATATAAATTTTAAAAAAAAAGTTAGTAAAAATTAGAAATAAAAAGTGGGAAACATGGAACTTTACCTAATTTATATATAAACCATTTGTGTACAATTTTCTACAAGGGTACAGGGCGAATGTGCCTTGTACTCTTGTTGCTTTTATGAGATTGTGTAAAACAGATTAGAATAGTTTATCTACTCTATTATATAAATATGATTGACAGGGTTTTGGAACCCTACTTTAATTTGATCTTCTGTGATCAAATAGCAGAAGGGTTTGTCATATCTCTCTTTCTCTTTATATGTTCCACTCTTTTTCTTTCTTCTTCTTTCTTGTTTTCTTTTCCACTTTGGGTTTTTTAACATCTATGAATCTTTTAATATATATATTTTCTTTTCTCACAAGTCATTCCTCTTAATTCTCTGTCATCCTTTATTGATCCTTGTCTGAAGGATGTTAGTTTGACTTATTTATTGGGATTAGAGCAACACTTAAGTCTGGTTTTTTTTTTCCTTTAAAACAACTTAGGGTACTAAAACCTCGAGTTAATTATCCTTTATGACAAAGTAATAAATTTTTATCATAGAAGGACTTGTGGTTGGGTTATAGATTATAGCTTTATTTCAACCTCCACAACTGGTGGATTTGTCTCCTCTCATTATTGTGGAGTTATTAAGTAATACCATCACTTTTGTTCCCTCTAAATTTGATTCTTCCCTTTGGCTAATCCCTAAAAAGAAGGTCCAAAGAAAGTGACATCGATCCCAACAAGAGAATAAAAAAGAAAAGAAGAAGAAGAAGAAAAGAGATTTTGAGTTCTAACTCCTTTCTTCTTTATCACGGTCAAAAGAATATATAATATAGGACTAAGCTTTTTATATTGTCTTTTTGTGTTTTGAGGTTCACATTAACTCATCTAATACATGGTTTTTTTTATTAGAAAAAAATTCATATGAAATACAAATGAATCAACTAATTAGCTTTAAAATAGAAAATTGATTTGCTTACCAAATGCATATCAAAAAAAGAAATGCTACAATACATATATCAAAAAAAAGAAATGCTACAATACATACTTTATTTATTTTTATTTTTTTTTTATGGTTTGATAGAATTTGAAATGAGTAATAAACAATATTTATCAAAATTTAAATATTTGTAACAATTATTTAACTTTTTTCCAAGTCCAAAGTTCAAACTCATTACCTCTCAAATTTTTTGAATCAACCATAAACCTATAATCATAAATATAACAAACCCCATAATCATAAATGT
This sequence comes from Cucumis melo, assembly GCF_025177605.1. Classification (NCBI taxonomy): domain Eukaryota; kingdom Viridiplantae; phylum Streptophyta; class Magnoliopsida; order Cucurbitales; family Cucurbitaceae; genus Cucumis; species Cucumis melo. The sequence continues at coordinate 24,799,490 of NC_066865.1, forward strand.
TTAAATATTGACTTTTAAGTAAACAATCCTAATTCATCGGTGAAGAGTTACAAATGAAGTAAAAATTAAACAATTGCTTCTCTCTGCCAAAAAAAAGAAAAAACACATCCAGCGAGTAAAAGAAAAAGAAAAATAACTTAATAAATAGAGAGATATTCAAATGTTTGTAAGTAAATTATATATATATATATAGTTGAAGAAGATAAAAGGTTAGAGATAGAAGTCTAAGTAAATCCTCTCTAACAGAAAGTAAGTGTTTCCGACAAAAGATTAAAAGAAAAAAGGTCGGAAAATGTAATGTCTCTATTTATTGTTTTTTGTGCCATCCCTTTTCTTGGATCAATCAATATATATTCTTCATTACATCTGCGTATCTTCTCATAGATATCAGTTTGTAAGTGGGTTTCCATGGCCATGAGGTTCCAAGAGCTGAAGAGGAAATTTGATAGGCTGAAACCTCTTGCTGAAAAGCAAGAGCAGAGAGTTCGTTACTATGAGACTAGAGCCCAAAACGTGACTATTGCTTGCCTTATATGGTACCGCCTGTTCGTCGGTGTATCACATTTCTTCCTCCCTCTCCCTCCTCAATTGCACTCATCATTTGTGGATGGTTTTAGGCTTCAGCCTTGCCTCTACTTCTCTCTACCTTTTGTTTTTCCTTGAGGCTGCTTTCATGTTGTATCGGGCTCAAAATCAATTGGATATTATTTGCAAGCAACAGAATGAAATCTCCCAACAGATTTTGAATACTGGAAACCCAGATGATTATGAGGGTGGAGATTCAATTTCAAGTGATAATGGGTGGTTGGAGTTGAGTTTCGAGGTGCAGTTACTTCATGAGTACCACCGGCCATTATTTACACTTGTCCAGAGAAAATTTTATATTGCTTCCACTATATCTACTCTACTTGCTGTTGCTGCTTTTGAAGTATACACCTGTAAGCTCTTGTTGTGCAATTCAAACTGAACACTATTCATCTGGTGAGACCCTATACTGCTAATTAAACTTACAATTTGTTTCAAGTTTTGTGTTGTACTGGTTATAAAATCTCCATGTATAGAGATTGTTGTCGTAGAAATAAAAGAATTTGAGGTAATCAAGCAAGCCCCAGTGTAAGGTGATCACTTTATGTTTTCATTACAAAGGGTCTTGGAAAAGAATTTGAGGTAATCGAGTTCCATAGGGAGATGTTATGTTTATGTTATATTAATTTAAGGATGTTGGGTTGGGTTTTCTACTCTGTATGGTTTTAAAAGTAGAGGTACACATTAATTATAAACGGTACGTCTTAGATTTGTTTTATGCTTTGTTGATGGAAATAATATATCTACACATATACTTAATTCCCTTTTCCTTCTCAACATCTGACTTGGGAATAAATTCGGTCCATATAATCATTGCTCTTTCAATTTCATCACTTGAAGTACACAGCAATGTTACTATTAAACGAATAAAGTTGTGCTTCTATTCATGTTTTCAATACCCTCCTTTTACATATGATTTCCAACAATAGCATATATGTGTGTGTGTGTGTGAGAGAGAGAGAGAGAGAGATACCCTCCTTTTACTTATGATTTCCGACATTATTTCCGACATGATTTCCAACAATAGCGTGTGTCTGATAGAGACGGAGGAGAGAGAGAGAGAGAGAGTATTTCACTAGAGAGAGATTATCCACTAGAGAGAGAGAGAGAGAGAGAGAGAGAGAGAGAGAGAGAGAGACTATATATATAGAGAGAGAGAGGGAGAGAGAGAGTCCAAGAGAGAGAGAGAGAGAGAGTCAGTCTACACCTGTCTTATCCACTAAATCTCCAAATTCGGTTTGGGAAAAAGGAAATAAAGGGAAGTTTCCCAATCAGAATGAGAGGAAAACAAAAAAAGAAAAAAAGCAAATATAATAATATTCAAGTTGGTTTTTTTAGAAAAAAGTATTATAGTCTTTCCACACATGACATAAATGAATGGAAAACAATTGGAGTGCCACAAAACAACAAAATTTAAAAAAACTAACTTTACTTTAAAAAACATTTAAAAATCTCTTAACCTTCATGACACATTAGTAGAATTTTTGTTTTGTTTGTATGTTTGTATAAGAAAAAACTATGTATTTGGAAGATAATATTTAGTTTATGGAAAAAGTAGTAGTATGATATTTTTATCATTAAAATTAGAGTAAAATTTACTATTAATCTACCATGCTTAACAAGAGAAGAGTTAATAAGGAGAGAGAATGACATGTGACTGCATCGAAAATACTGTTAAAAGAGAAATAGGAATATATGTGTGAAGAAAAATTTTAACAAGAGAATTATTATAACAAAAGTCATCCACTATAATTAAAGTGAATATATTCTTTGCACATGTTCTTTGTTGGCCTTGAAAAGGTGCCCTCTCTCTCTCTTCTGGGTCCAAAATATTTATACAGAAGTAAAAACTCTCAATCCCTTTCTTTGGACTGTCATGACATGACCTTTTTTTCTCTCTTTTACTTGGTCACTTCATCTTCTTTAACCCCCTTCATTTGTTAGTTATCTCTCGTCGTCTGACCTCACACGAAAGTATGTGCTGATCTGGTGAATACAAAATAAATGAGTTAGAGGGAGAGTTTGTACAGTGAACTTACCTTTTGCTCATAATCTTAAACATCAATTTGTTAGGGATGACGAGCAAAAAAAACTTCAAATATCTTTGTAACAGTATGATGTTGTCCACTTTCTGGTGATGTCGAAGATTGTTATCATACCTTATAAATCTATGACCATCCCCTTATTTATTTGATAATGTGAAACTTTAATTGCATTCTCATCTTACGAACTTTAGTAAAAAGATAAATGAACTATATGAGTATTTTACGATTCATTTTGAAAGTTTAAGAATATTTTAAAACTTCAAGTCTGAAAGATTGGTATTTTGAACCACCTCAGGTTAGTGGCAGCTGCAGCTATAAATGGAAAGATGAGGTTTAATTTATTCATCGGTTTCTGAAATCATGAATATTTCGTAGAAGAGGATTGAGGGTTTGAAAGGTTTTTCAAAAAGGAAAATACCCTCCTAAAAATAAATTTATATGATAATCTTGTCGACATAGTTATAGAACAAAGTATTTTCAAATTTTACTGATAAAAAAATAAAAACGTGAGATTAACAAATTCTCAAATCTTAACAATATTTTTTATTACTAAAAATATCAAATTTTAAATTTTGCTCGAGATGAATCGAGATTATTAAGTTTTTAGGCTTTCCTCTTCTTTTAAGATGTCTCCTTTTATGTGTTGTCCATATGTATTCTTATTTTTTGTTTATTTAAGTGAAAAAAGTTCTTATATATTGGTTTCTGCTATATGAATTTGGAAAACATATATAATTATTTTTGCACATCCAAAATTGGTTTGAAGAAAGGAAAATAAAGGGAAGTAAGGATACGAAAGAAGAGAATATTTTGTTTGACAAAAGTTCTTATATATTGGTTTAATGGTTTCAACATATATAATTATTTTTGCACATCCAAAGTTGGTTTGGAAAAAAGGAAATAAAAAGGGAAGTAAAGATACGAAAGAAGAGAGAATACTTTGTTTGACAAAAGTTATTATATATTGATTTAATGGTTTGAACATATATAATTACTTTTGCACATCCAAAGTTGGTTTGGAAAAAGGGAAATAAAGGGAAGTTTCCCAATGAGATGAAAGGATACAAAAGAAGATAATATTTTGTTTATCTGAGTGCCAAAGTAGTTCTTATGTGTTATTGTGCATCAAAAGTTGGTTTGGAAATTATTAGAACACATAAGATTGTTTAGCTTTTATTAAATAATAAAATAATATATATTAATTCGAATTTTTCAACAATCAACCCGAAAAAAATCAAAACTTTCAATCCAATCCATATTTTAAACTAACCTAATTCAACCCACATAGGATAGTTCAAGTTATAGAGTTAATCGAATTATTCTAACACCCTAATCCGAGGTTTCAAAATGGATACTTTAAAGAAAAAACATGGGTCAATAATTCAATCTAAAAACAATCCAATGGTTGCACGATAATTTAAACTTCTATAAATGAAATTATACAAAAAAAAAAAAAAAACTATTCATATAAAAATATATATACAAAAAAAAAATAGAAAATAATATAAGAAAAGGATTTGATTTATTTATTTTTTTGCTTCATCACTATGATTTCTGTTGTGATTTAAAAAGGGGGTGAAGAAAATACAGAGAAAAGATCTCCCTTTTGACTTGGGGGTGATGTGGAGACACTTCGAAATCTATATAAAGCCTATATTCTTTATGGGGAAAGCTGCAATTTTCCATATTTTGGCCAAGGTACACTTTCTCTCTCAATTCTAATCTTAAAAACCCAAAAATTGGTTCCTTGTAATGGCGTCTGGGGACTTGAGGAGCTTTGAGGAAGTGACAGTTATTTACAAGGAGCAAGAAGAAAAGGTGTGTTACCATGAAAACAAAGTCCAGAATTTGGTTATTGGGTACCTCGTTTTTGGACGATTGCTCATCTTTGGTTTTACTCAAACTTCCCTGCCCTTTAAGTGCAAGGATTGGTGGGTCATTTTGGCTTTAACTCTTTCCTGTACTCTTGTCTACTTTTCGCTTTTACTGGATGCTGTCACTATGTTATGTCGGACTGAATATGAACTAGATATAATCCGGAAGGAACTAATCGAAATTTGCCAACGAATTTTGGTTAGCCAAAACCAAAGGGATCTTGTGGATCTAACTCAACTCACGATGGAGGCTGAAGAATCTAGTGATGGATTTGATTTTGGTTTTGGTTTTCATCAGAAGATGCTCATGCTTGATCATTTTAGAACTGTCCGGAGGAAAGTTCATATCTACTTCACTGTTTCTGCTTTGCTTGTTGTAGTTGTTATTGAACTATATGTTTCTAAATACTTGTTGTGCCACTGAAATGGATATCGTTTTGGCCCCTTGTTTGTGCCGGCGGGTTTGCCGTGCGTCTGCATCTGAGCATGCCGGAGGCGGAGGGTTTGTCGTGCCGTTTGTGTCTTGAGCGTTTTGGAGGGTCTGAGTTGAGTGCCGTTTGAAATTTCAAGAACCAAGCGTTACCCTCTACCCCAAGTTATATATATATATATATATATATTAAATAAATCGGTTCGATTTTACGATCGATTTAGATTTAATAAATCGAATTCGGTTTAATGTGTTATATGTATATTATACGATGGCTGAAAAAGGTCACTGTCAAAAAAAAAAAAAAAAAAAAGAGGGTTATCCAATCGTTTTCAAATGATTATTCTCAAATATGATGTCAATGGCTAAGGAGCATGATGGGACAGAATCGTAGTTATAAGTGCTATCCTGAATTGTAATTGAGATTATGCCATGTTGCAAGTAACAAAACTTAAGTTTGGTTCACCGCTCTCTAGTTAAATCAATATTATGGTCATCTAGAAATATGGATTGGACCTTGATCAAATTAGCCCTTTATGTTGTCATATCCTTCAGAAAGATTTGGCCACCTAGTTGTTGATGTTATTGGAAGTTGTTTCTTGCTCACTTTGTTGCTTGAAATCAAGGATCGATGACTTTGTTAAAGATTTGTATCTGTTCAGACAATATGATTTTACACTGTGAACTCAAGATCATCTTTTGGCCTTGAGAGAGATCTATAAATCTACCCCACCGCCACAAAGGCACAATCTCAAGAGATTAAAAGTTCTCCCTTGCTTGATCCTCAAGACATCATTTGTAAAGGAAAACCAACAAAAAAAAAATGTAACACTTATTTTTATAAATATTTTGTCAATTTTGTTATTTTTAACAATTTTCCTTCGTGATTATATTTGCAGTAATTAGCCATGATTTAGAAAGTATTTTAAAAAAAAGGTAGTCGAAACTTTTTAAGGAAAAAATGTAGGCATAGATTCATTAACTAATCATAATATTTACAACATGTGGCATAAGCTTTAACCTATTGTTTCGACTCTGACAAGTGAAGCAACAAAAAAATTAACCTAAAGACAATACACATCCCAGCAAAACAATAACTTCACATTCTTATCTCTACCATCTCCAAGCACGCCTGCTCTATACAAGAAGTATAACAATAATATACATAAACCAAGCTGTACAAAACGATCTCCAACTATCGGGTTGTGCTCTATACAATTCCATAGTTACGTAAGATGCTTCAGAAGAGAACAGCTTGTAATTAGCGGCGTCCTCCTCTCCAGCGTTTGGTCAACTACACTTTGCTAGATGGTTGTAGCAATGCAATGTTGATATCCTGTCATGTCAAGTCATAATGAATGAATTCATCAAGTTGTAATGTTGAATCTAACCAGACTTAACAAGTGTTCACAGTCAAAGAATCATCATCTTCTTCATGCTACCTACACACAAGTCTTGTTTTTGATGAATTGTGTGCAAAGTTTGCTTAATTGAGAACTTTGAAATCCAAAGTTTTGTAGGCAAAAGAATTTGTGTCGGTAGAAATTGGCAACTAAAAAATTCCTTGGTACTCGATTTAAATGAAAAAGGTTTTGAAATTTGTATCAATGTCTAAGGTCCAATTTTATGAAAGACGATGAGTTACGTTCGAGGTAAAAATAGATATGTTTTTCCCTTAGACAGAGCATATATGGAAGAATTAAAAATGTAACTAAAGATTATATGATATATAAATTCCCTTTGAAGGAAAAAAGATACAAAGATAGAACAAACCTGGCCATTCCCATCTCATTCTTCATCCTCAAGATCAACAATCCTAAACTTTCTTCCCGTTGTACGATACACACTGGGAGACACTTCATTGTCTGAATCAGCAAACTCATCTTCCATGGCCTTTTGCATCAAATCATCCATACTGACACGGCCAGCTTCAGCATCCTTACCTTGATTTTCCGTAAAGTCATTCAAGTCAACATCATCTGAAGGCGGTCCACCAACCCCCATAGTGTCCAAGCTTCTGGCTTGGTTTCTATCTTCCCTGAAAAGAGAACGTTTGTGTTAGCGATGTTCATATTAATTAATGGTATGAACGGAGTGAAAGAATTTACAAGGTCTTTTCCTTAGAGACCAATTAAAAAAGGAAGATGCACAAGAACACCAGAAGGATAAACAAAAAAGTACCAACTCAGCATGCTCAGACGCTTAGGATCTGGAAATAGTGAAATGGTTATATGGTTGCTAGTTTGATATAAGAAATGAGTGTTGGATTCGAGACAATTATTGCGGAGAAAATCTTACATTTGCATGGACCTTCCAACAGCTACACCTTCAGATTCCTCATCAATTAGTATGCTCTGTGTTGAGATGGAACTGGGCGTTTCAGTTGACTTTGGAAGATGCTTCCCTTTTTTCCTATACTCAAAAGATGTAATGGATAAATTGAAAGGAGTACATTGGAGAAGAGTCATATGAGTTGATAACTTCAATTTTACAAGTATTATCCCATATTAGCTTCAAAAATGAGTAGACATCCATCCTAGATAATATTATGGCTAGGATACCATAATAATGAAAACGAAAAGAGCTGGAGAAATTTTTTTAAAAAAATGATGAGAGAGGAAGAGAGTAAACTTGGAAGATGGTGATGTCACTATTGTGAAATGATGCCTGAATTTCTCTCTAACAGTCTAATAGAAGTTAATTAGTTGAAACTTGTTGACTCCCGACTAAGGACATATTACATATTATATTGGATTATCATTCAAGATATGAGAACATCTGAACAGTAGATGGTCAAGCAAGCGTGTATATTCACCTATTTATTAATGAGAGCAATGTCTCATCATCACTTTCAGATTCCTTATCAATAGCAGATTCATTACGATCCTCATCACTTGACCTTCTCTTACGAGAAATATACAAACCCAACTGCTTGAGTTTTCGGGAAATTTGGGCAGGAGTGAATTTGTTATCAGCATCCAGCGCATTTGCAATCATAGAACTACATCTCTTATGGTCTTTAAACCTGTTAAAACAAGCACGTTAGTTAAGGATATATGAAAACTAAAAAACATTAGACTGAAATTATAGCAAGCAAAGAATCCAATAAAATAACTTACTGCTCATATAAAGCTCTAATCTTCTCTTCGTGTTCTTTATCAAAAGCAAGAATTCTTTTTCTAGTGAGCCTGCGCCATGAAAAAAGACTAAGGAAAACCGACCAGTTGTGACATATCGAACCTAAAGTTTAAAGTTGTACAGAAAATCTTTTTCCGAAATGCTGGCAAGAAATAAATTAGAGCACACAATGTTCTGATGAAATGGTATAAACATTCATGGGCACAAGCAATCATGCTAGCAAAGGAAGGTCAAATACGTACGAAGGTTGATTCAATGAACTTTTCCCGAAAACATTTGAGTTACGTAGTTCTTCTCCGTTGCTTTCTCCTTCAAGGTTTTCAGAAATAGCAGAAAAGCCTTCATCAGCATACTGCCTCTTCTTTCTTTGAAAAACTTTCAAACCCATCTGTCTAAGCTTATTGGAAACCTGGGCAGGCGAAACTTTGACATCATTATCAAGATTCTCCGCAATAAGTTTGCTACAGTTCCTGTCCTCCTTGAATCTGACACGTTTTTTAAAAAATAATGTTTAAAATAACAATTCACTTCCATGAGAATGAAGCGATACAGTAAATTTTAGCAATGGGATAATCCAAAACAATTTTGCTATGTGCAAACAATTACCAAGGTCACTGGACAATAAAAATCAAAGGGCGAAGGCATAAAATAACAGTGCACAATAAGAAAACGAGTGAAATCAATGCTTACTTCTCATAAAGATCTTTAATTTCAGTCTCCAGTGCCGCATCAAGAACAAGTCTTTTTCTTTTAGGAAGCCTTTTGGGCTTATCATCCATAGACAGCTCACTGCAATTAATCACCAGAAAAACTGAGAGGCAAATAAAAAATGTAAAAGAAGAAGAAGAAGAAGAAGAAGAAGAAGAAAAACGTACTTTTCATTGTGTTCTTTCCCGTTCATCTCATCATCCAAGTTGGTAGATTCAAGACCTTTCTTGACTTCGTCGGACTTTGCTTCACTGTCAAGTTTGAAAAAAGGTGATCTTTTCCATCACATAACATTTTTTAGTAAAGAAACAAACGTTCAGTAAGACATTTGTTATCCTAGGATTCTTTTGCAGTATTACCATTCAATAAAAATCTTCCATCATTAATAAATTATGAAACTCTAGTAAACTGAAAATATCACAAATTTTCAATCTTTATACTGATGGTATCAGATTCTACTTTATTTTGCCTTATCATCACTTTTATTCCAGAGAACGATCGTTAGAAAGTAAGTAGATAAAATGTTTTCATTAAGATCCAAGTCTTACCTATGAGATCCAAACTCGTTATTGGTGAGCACAACATCAGCTTCATCTTCACCAAGTGCATCCGCTATGCTTCTGGGAGTCCAATGCTGGCCTGTCAATGAGCCATTTTCATCACCGCCTGTAAAGTTTTCCTCCCTACTTCCTTTCTTCCAGCAGCCAAGCTCATGCACTAAGTACTCAGCGTCAATATAATGGCATTCTTTTCGGGTCTTCCAAAACAGAATTTCAACAAAAAGGAGTGGCTGATTCTTTATCTTCCGTAGCATCTTTCTCACCAGACTCGTCAGGAAATCAACTACGGTAGCATGTTCCTTGCATGGACTTGACTTCTGTTCAGATAGAATATCATAAAACGTGGGAAGGACGGATAACTGCAAAATAAAAATGAGATTAGGTATGCATGCATAAGATCTTTTAAATAGTGGTTAGACAAAAGCAATAAATCAAATCTTAACCTGGTACAGCATTGGGGAAAGCTCTAAATCCTCAGTGATCTTCCGCAAAATGCATATTATGTAATGGTTTGTACTAGTAGCATTGCTCTTGTAAAACTTAAGCAACCAGCATATCTTCTGAATAATGTTGTTGTTGGCAAAAGTAGACACTAGACTTGATACTTTAAGATCAACCTCCACAATTCTATTTTTCTGTTCATCACTAGAAGAGTCGGCTGTGCTGTAACCATCATTCAAATTTTTGTCCTCTCTCTGTGGCATACTGCCTTCAAAACCTCCCGAGTTTAAGTCTAAAGGTTCAGGTTCGTCAGCATTAGCAGTAACAGATATCTCTTCTTTACCATTAGGACTCGTTTTTAAGTTACTATTTTCACAAACATCAACATCTGTTGATTGCTCATTATGGGTTATGGCCGTTTTATTCTCTGCTCCCTGATCTTCTGACTGTTTGTTGTCCCCATTATTTGCTGACTTTGCCTTTCTTCCCCTCCTTGATTTTTTGGAAACCTTAATACAAGAATTTCCTTTAGCAAGAGCACAAATAAATAATTTTACATCTAGGAATTTGACTGAGTAGATACAAAGACAAAACGCTAAGGAAGAGACCAATAAATTTTGTGAATCAAGCTTAGGCCATCGAAGTTTTGGCAATTAATATTTAATAAAAAAGAAAAATGTGCCTATGCCACAACAATCACAGTATTTAATATTACAACATGACTGTCAAAAACACGAAGATGGTCTCACCAATACCACAGTAAAGAAAGCTTCATTTTTTACTATTAACCTACTTTATTGGCAACTTTGTATCACAAAAAACCTGTGAGTAAATACCAAATTCCGATGACTTATTGCTTGAATTGAAGAATGCTTACTCAATGGCATTATATTAATCATTTTCAAACAACAATAATTACCAGAAGTATGCATTTGACCGATTACCCAAGCATGTACATACATTGGCAGTATGTCTTAAGAGAAAAGAGCAGGATGTTTTTTCATTGAGACGAGGCTAATTTAAATAACAGGACACCAGAGAAGATTTGTCATTGCTGACACCAGGAGAACCAAAATGATGAAAACGGGTTTCAAAATACTGTAAAAGAAACCAAACCAAGTTGGAGGTTGTCCAACAATTTAAGAAACATAGAGCATTACCCGAAGTGTTCCACGTGCTTGGAGGTTCTCCATAAGTTGTACGACCTTGTAGACCATCTCAACTAAATCTGCAAGATCACTGACCGGGGAAACCCATTGGTCATAAATATGAAACAGAAAACACGTCCAACTAATATCTTCAACCCTCCCTTTTAGGACTTTGCACCTACTTTAAATTAATCTCAAAGCATGTGTGATAACAAATAGATGAGAAGTGAATACCAAGAGACAATAAAATTTGGCTAAATCAAAACTTCTTCACAAAATCTGCTTCTATCACGAATAATCTAAGATACTTTCCAAACATAAATTCTATATAATCTCTGTCATCCCATTTAGCCATAGAACCATAGCGCTTTTTCCAAGCTTATGTTCAGATCCTCTTTAGCAAAATTATTAAAAGCAAAGAACAAATTCCAAAATTTCTTGATGTGCTGAAGTGTCAGTCCCCCCAATGAATCTTTCATAGACCAAAGGTTTCGTCCAATATCCTTCCATGGAGACTGCTTTGTAGATAAAGTAAAGATAAAGCTCATTGCCATGTCTATAGTTGAGATCATACATTGGACTTCCCAGAGAAATATTTTGCATTTTCTATAAGCAAATTCCTTTCGACGTGACTCAAAACTGAAAGAATGTAAGAATGCATTCGCATATGCATAGAACTGAAAACAACATCTAGGACACATGTCAAGGAAAATACCTTTTGGGTTGTTTGTGAGTGTTGAATGACTTGAGCAAATTTAAGAGGAATTGAGTCATCCCTTGATCTGTCTGATCATAAAATAGTTTGTAAAGTAGAATACGAGCTGTTTGAGGTTCCTTTGAATCTTCTGGCAATAATTTTAGTACCAAATCTAGCATGCAAATCTGTACAAGGAGAAACTCTTCATTATGCTCGTGTGACATGACATCCTAATTCCAAAATATATGTTTTCTTCAATTGTTTTTATATCCATGAGTGTTCAAGCCAGCTTAAGCACATTGACTAATCTCACAAGACAACCTGTCTAACCCTACAACATTTGAATGCCAAGAAAACTCGTAGAAAATTAATTTTTTGGTAAGTGACCACCATAGATTATATGTTTTCTTTAATTTGAAAATCTTATTAAAAAGTTAGTCTACTATACGTAAATATATCTTTAAAGGTAGTCAGATCTTCTAAATGCAAGCAAGCAATTTTTTCTTTTAAAAGAAATCTTAAACGACTAAAACCTCTGGATCGGAAAATTTATGACTTTACCACCGCCCAATAGTAGAAATATTTGTACCTTTTTCACGATTCCAAATGTAAAGTTTCTGAGATATATTTGTTTTTATTTTTGGGGGGAGGGGAGCCAAATTTATAAGAATTTCACCTTCCTTTAGACATTCAAAAGTACACTCTAGGCTCCATGTTATCAAATATTACCAACACATGCCTGCCTACAATGTCTACGTACATCCATCATCCCAATACATTCTAGTAACTGGCATTGGTCAAAAGCAGTATTGAGGCCAAATGGTAAAGGGTTAAGCTATAATTCCAATTTTCAAATCAAGTGGACCTATATAGTTGAAAAATAACTACATGTATGACTCTTTTTCTTTACAGCATTGCTTACGCATGAGTAGGAAAATATTGGAAACAAAGATAGAATCACAAATAGATCAAACTGATAAGCTTAACTTCTTAACTGTTCACGAATAGTGAAACAGACAAATAAACTTATAGAATAGTGACAGGAAGCAATCACCATATTTTTCATCAGAGAGCCAGCAGCAGACAGAAACTTAAAGTCATTAGTTTCCTTTAAGCCTTCAAATGCATAACGCCATTTGGAAACAACTAATTGAAACATTGCCTCGTTCATTGTTGCTGCTATTGGGCCGCACATGTTACCTTGGAAAAATGTGGAATCAGCATGTTCCGTTTGAGCCTCATCAGTCTCATCTTCAATTATCTGTACCCAAGAAAAACAAAAGGGACTGAGAAGCTCGTCCAAGACTAATTAAGTTGAAATGTGGTTATAAACTCCAACCCCTAAGAAGAATAAATCAAGTAGGTAAAAGAAAATTGATGAACTACAAAAAGCAATATGAAATCTATTGAACATATGCTATCCATAGGCATCCAAAACAATTAAATATGTGATTGCAAATATTTTAAATTTGATTCTTACCTTTGAAGTTGAAAACTTGTGATATTGGAAAGAAATAGCAAACTGTGCAACCTGAAAAAAAACCACCACATCGTTGTTCTGGATGGAATGATGTTCCTTTTCAATATCTTCATGCACCAACTGCATCAGCGCTGAAACCAATTGGAGTAATTAGGATTTTTCATCTTGGTGAAATCGTATGTCAACAAGATAACTTAAAGAAGAAAATAACAGAAATTCTTGAGACAGACCATTGTAGCCGCCCGAAAGAAACTGGTTGATAAAATCATGAAGTAACTGCAGAAGTTTGCTGTTTTTCGATGTTAATCGTCCAAGATCCCATGCAATTTTTTTAATTGGACCTCGACAAACTTTAGGTGGTTTAAGGCTGGTAGAAGTACTCAAAGATGGTTTTCCTTTGAGTACTAACTTTGAACCATCCTGCCAGGAAAAGACTCCATATTTAGTCAGGACCTAAGATAAAAGTTTTCACAACCGAGCATTAGCAGAAAGAACGGTTTGTACCAAGGTTTGCCGAGTAAAAGTTCCACTAAACTGAGAATGGCGGTTCAAATTTTGTAATCTAGAAAACTTTCTTCTATCTTCCTCCATCATAGATTTCAGACTATTGACAGAAGATACTGTTTCTACATTTTCCTGAGATTTTACGAAAATTCTAGTTAGAACAACAGAGTACGGGTATTAAACCATAAATTTTAAAATGCCGGCTATTACCTATATTTCACTTTTTACATGGAAATCATAATAATTAGGCCAATGTAACTTGATTGATATATTAGCATGTAGGTAAGAAGTAGCTTATCTTACTGCAAAGTCTAGTTTTACTTTCTTGACTAGCTTGCTGCAATTTCTTCTCGCAAACGTGATCTTTTTCTTTTTTCTATTATTTTCGTTTATTGTTGTAATTATTGTTATTATTACTATTTTAGATAAGAAGAGATGAAGAGAAGTAAATTGACCTCGCTGCTGTTTTGAGGCACTTTCGCAATTAACTCAGGCTCTTGGCCCATAAATATGTAATAAAATATTTCCAAAAAGACTAATTTGTCTTGACGGAGATGGCTGCAAGACCCATCAATGTGCTGCGTCATCACCAATATTATGTCCATAACATTCTCCCGGAATAAAACTTCCAAAAATTTGTCTCTCAGCAATATTAACTGACAAGCTGATCCATCAGCCTTTTGCTGCAATGAGATTTCTTGAATAGCCAAAACATTTCGGAAGAGTGTTATAACCAACTGCAACAATTTCCAGTCATCTTCTGAGAACGTTCCACTGTTTGTAGAAGACAATTCATTATCTCAATCAAAGGGATGCAATAGTCAAACAGAACAAAGTAAAGAAAAAATAAAAGTTATGGTCAAAATTCGCCACGACGATGATAGCCACTAAGGGATATAAATGCACAATAACAAAAAAGATGTGATTAAACACCGAGAATTTTAAACCCCGCTCACCAATCCAGATTTTCCAGTGGACTCTCCAGAAGTGAAACAATATTGGCAACAACATTACTGCAAGTGATTAAAGACTTCAATCCCCATAAATACTCGATCTGTTGTGCAATGTCACTTGACGTGGGTTCGATAGGCATTGTGAGGAACACCAAAATCTTCACTGAAGGATCAAAGAACAACAAAAAAAAAAAAAAATGAAACTTTTCCGCCAGATAATTGGCAAGACGATCCCTTTAAAACAAAATCACTACCTGCATTTAAGACTGCATTACGATCATCTTGACAGTACTCAATAATGGGTATCAAATCTTTACCCACAATGTTCCATTTACAAACGTGCTTAAAAACATCGCGAGTCTGCGGGTCATCTCTCCTCAAGAACCTAAGCAAATCCTTCAAATTATCTGAATAATAACGACAATAACATTAATCAACAACCAGCCGTGTAATTTACCAATTTGGGGAAACTAGAGCTTCATCCCCTCGTAATATCTTCAGACACAGACGGAAAAAAATTAGAGATGTGAATTGACATACCCAAACAGAACTCGCTTTTGGAGTAACCAATCCGATTGCCGTAGTCATCCTCCTCGACGATTCCAATACCAGCGCAAATAACACATAGCCCATCTATCTCCATCTCTCAAGGAACAGTTCACTGAATAAGGATTTCAAGCATAAGAGCTTTGCAATGAAAGAGACAATTGGACCCAATGGAAATATCAAGTTCGAGCTTGATTGGGAAAGTGATAACGCGAAGTTTTAGGGTTTCTTTCGCGCCAAATCTAGCTTGCGAATTTTCCCGCGCAATTAAATTGCCTTTGTGTCGGGTGCACGAAATTATGCTGCAACCTACCCAGGTGGCATAACAGGATTGGTTAGACTTTCCAATTAAATTTGTTAAAGTCAAACACAAAATAAGTTCAAGATCTAATTCTTACAAAAAGATTTAGCAATATAAAATCGTCCTCAAATTACATATTTATCATTATTATCACGTTCATATGCATTTTTTTCTCAAAATTTATCATCAAGCCATATAAAAATTGATTTTGGACGAATAATGTGGTGAAAGATGTCAATTACATTTTCGAATTGAAGTGAATAATAATATTACTTAATTATCTTTAAAAAAAATATATTCTTAATTGCGTTTATGATTTTGATTAATAGAAAGTTAAATTATTTGAAGGTATGATTGATATTTTTCCTTAAAATTATATTCAATAATCTACTTATTTATTTATCAAATATAAAATAATACAAATAGAGTAAGGTAATAAATAAGTGACATAGAGAGTAATAGTTTCTTTCAAATTTATGTTATGTCCTAAAACCTTGGATTAATATGAGCTTTAAGAGGCTTTTTCATAACAACGGTGAATTCCATTTTCTCTGATAAATCAACTTCTTCTCCTTCCACAGCTTTCCACTCAAATCTCCAAATCAAATTTGCTACAAAATATTCCAAATGAAGCATTGCCAAGGAAGCCGCTGGGCACATCCTCCTCCCTGCTCCAAATGGCATCATCTTAATCTCCTTGTTTCCCGTGATATCAAACGTCGTCGAATACCCCGCCTCCCGGCCTCCGTCGTCACTCATGAACCGCTCCGGCTTAAACGCCATCGGATCTTCCCATACTTGTGGATCCCACCCCATTCCCACTGCAAAGATACTCACGATGCCATTCTTAGGTATGAAATAATTCTCAAAAATTGTATCTTCTTTCACTGCATGTGGTAGAATGAAATGCCCTGGTGGATGCCTTCTTAATCCTTCTAGAATCACAGCTTTCAAATATGGAAGTTTCCCTAAATCCTCTTCCTTCACCTCCTCCTCCCTATATCATACATAAATATATATATAAAACGATTAGACGAATGGAGAGATTGTTCTTCTCAGTTGTAAATATTGATATTCAAAGATTAATAAATATACCGTAATCCTCCATTTTTTTTTTGTACTAGATTCCTTTACTCCTTTGATCTCTTGGAATAGTTTTTCTTGAATTTTTGGGTACTTCACTAAGTTCGCCATGATCCATTGCATTGACGTGGCGGTAGTGTCCGTTCCGGCATTGAGAAACTCCGAACATAAACTCACTATTTCTTCGTTCTTAAGCTTTCTTTTCTCGTCGATGAGTTGTAAATCGAGTAGCGTATCAACATACGATACCACAAATTCTTCTTTTTCTTCTCCTTCCCTTTTTGCTCTTTCTTCTTTTACCTTCTCTCGTGCCTTGATAAATGGGACTAGAACCTAATTTAGGATCGAGAAATTAAAAATGATTAAATGTGATGAACAATAACCAATATCTATTTAAGTTTTTGGGTAATTGATAACATAAAGTTTCATCTTGAATTGAAGTAAAAGGAGAGTTGACCTTTTTCTGTCTATTCTTGATTTGTAAATATTCCTTCCAGCGATTTCTAAGCAAAATCTTCATCAACTTAGGCCATAAATTAAGTAGAACAAAACGTTGAAGATTCACAAGAATATCACGCTGCACTTCTTGAATTTCCAAGATTTGTGTCTCATTCAACTTGTCTCCAAAACACATCAAAACCAACAAACAAAACATAGCAAAATGAAAATGATCAACAGCAACTGCGCCACCTTCGCATCCAGATTGAGCTGAAAGGCGAGCGATGAGGATGTCCAGAACCCACTTGCGAGCCCGAGAATAAGCCCTGACACGTGAAGGGTGGAGCATCTCCATCGCCAAGTTGCGGCGGAGAAGGCGCCAAGTGGGGCCATAAGGAGCAGAAGTGATGTTGTCAAAGTTGGTAGAAGCAGCGACCCTGCTGATGGAGACGGCCCGAGGGCGGTCGGCGAAAATGGCACCGTTTTGAATGAGAGCCTTGTGGGCGATGGAGCGGTCGGAGATGATGATCATGGCGGGAGAAGGGTCGAAGTGGAGGGTGAGGAAGGGGCCGTATTTGGCGATGAATGAACGTAATGTAGATTCAAGATCAAGAGGGGACTGGCGGAGCCATAGGAAGTTATAAATGATAATAGGAAGTATGAAAGGGCCTGGTGGGAGCTTGTAAGGGCCATGTCTAGAAGGGAAAACAAATAACTTCACAAGAAAGGAAATGAAGAGAGAAACAATTGTGAAAAGAATCCACTTCATTTTTCCTCTCTATGTTAAAACTTGAAACCTAACATGTGTGTATATATATATATATATATACACAAAACATTATTGTGTGTCATTTTCTCTTCCCCATTTGTTGGATGCATGTAGCTATAAAGTACATTTTTTTTTTGGGATAATATATTTTTTATTAATGTTGAATTATTTATCATTGATCTTGAGATGTGTGTTTGTCTTTTGTTTAGTTGAAAACCAACCTGAGAAGATCCTAAACATACATATTTAAAGTGAAAAAAATGATTATTAGAAATTTATTAACGATTGGTTTATAATGTGTTTTTTTTCGATCTTTTTCAATTGAGATCGACCCATAAATCCAAACTATTGATATCTTTTTATTACTAGATGGAGTCTTTAGTCATCATAACAAAAATCGAAATAATTATATATATTAAAGTAAAATTATATTGCATTCTTGGATTGATCTATTTATCTACGAGCTTAAATTCTTATAAATAACTAGAATTTTTGGAGAAATTGAAGATTACATGGAGGGGGTTTTTAAATGGTAGAGAAGCTTAATGTTTTAAAAATCTAGAATCCCATAAATTATGGATCTAGAATGTTTGTGTACTAATTAAGTTGAATTATGAGTAGGAAATTTGGAGAAGAATATGAAAGATTAAGTAAGATTTGGAAAAGTGATTATTTGGCATTCTTTTTATTCAAGTTTTGAGTTCGATCTCGGTCGGAAATTAGGATGTAAGAACTCTTACCGAGAGTAAAACATATACAAGTATTTAGAGGCTATTTCTTCCAATTTTCAATTTTAGAAGTCATCTAGTGCAAAAAAAGGAAAACTAAAAGATGAGGGTCAAATTGGTTGTATATCATAAAGTGGCAAGTCAGTGAAAAATATTTTTTAGTACAACAATTGTGTGATGATGAAAGATACAAATTCTTCATCTATAAAATTGAAGATTATGTCAATTATTGTTGAGTTAAATTCACTAGTTTTGATGTAGGGATAATTTTATGTAAATTATGAAGAGGGATAATAGTCCAAAAAAAATATTTGGAAATAAATAAATAAATATATATATAAGAAAATGAAATGTTTTAAGATTTTAAATATGAAAAGTCAAATATAATGAAGGGTATATTGAGAATTTTAAAAAATACATGAGGGGAATAATGAAGTGTATAAATTATACTCAAAGATCTCTTCTTATAATATAGTAAAGATGACAGACAAGTTTAAATCCAAGGAATATCTACACAAATATATCAAATAAATGAAAATGTTTTTGGCATGTTCATTTCTTTAAGATATTCAAACCTTATAATCACATTATTTTAGTTCTTAATCATAGATTGGTTGTTGTCATATTTTAACTAACCTTTATAGTTTAGGATGTGTCCAAAATTAATCACAAACAATAGTTTGGGATTAAACTAATTAAGTTGGATTTGGCAAAAGAAAAAAAAATTAAATTAACATGTAAAAACCAATATCAACTGAAAAATAAATGTCATATTAATAGAAGTTTAAACATGAACATGTGGTTTCCTAAGTTACCAAGTTTTTATGTCCATTAATAATTTAGCATGATAAATCATTGTAGATTTAATATAGTGATAAAGAAGAAACATAAATTTATTGAGTTCATGTTACTAATGAAAACACTCGATCGAAGAAAAAAAACAAACATTTTAAGAGTTAAGAGACAAAATTCATCCCTTTTTAAAAAACATAAAACTAAAACAAACATTTTAAAAGTACAATAATTAAAATAAACAAAATTGACCACGTATGAATATCTAAAATGAACACTTTAGAAGTATAGACATAAAATTGTTCAACTAACATAAACTTAGTATTGTCAACTTTATAGTCGAGGTTTGATTTCACACAGTTACATATTGTCATATATATATATATGAAACATATTTTGTCACTATTATAAGATGTTTTGTGGGCTAAAAATGAATGCAAGTGGAACATAACAAAATCGTAGTTGGCCCATTACATTACATGTTGAGAGATATTCGATGTGAAGTTAAATATTCAACCCCTCTAATTATTATAGATTCCTTGACTAATTCTGATCTTTTTATTTTATATTACATCATCCCTCAACAAACTAATCATTGGATTATATATGAAATTTCAATAATTATATGTGTGGAGTGGAATAATTATCACCTCATTGATCCAAATAAAATTTAAATTAAACTTATGAACACCAACCAACCTATGAACCGTACACAATTCAAACCATTAAATCACTCATTATTTAATCACAAATTAATGTTTAGAGAGCTAGCTAAGCATGTGTTTGGATTCACAAGAATAACATTCTTTTTTAAATTTTTTTTTTAAAAAAAGTATTTGTTTGCTTGTTTTTAAAAGTGTTTTTATATACAACTTTATTTGATTTGTTATATATACATCAAACATACATATGTGTATTAATTAATGTCAAATTACTTTCGAGGCAGCTCTAAATAACAACATGAACTAATTAATAATTGGAAATAATATAGTGGAAGTGGCCGTTGTGGGTGTGGTGTCTAGAGTTAGTCCCATAGGTGTGGTTTGGTGGTCGAGGTAGAGCCATAGGCAATGGGTAGACAAACGTTGGTCGTTAGAGTTGGTCTTTGAGGTGATCATCGATTGTGGGCTGTTTGGAATTGGTTCGTCGGTGATGATTATATTATATATTGTCCAAAGTTTCACCAAAGTATAGGTTGCCAAAGGTGACCCGAAATGGTGGGTGTTAGTAGCCACGATAACACGGTGGAAATGAAGTAGATGACCAAAGAGAACATTTTGGTAAATTTGATAATTATATAAATTAGAAATACGATAGATTAACCATCGAACAATTAAAATTCATGTTTCTCCTCTAAACTCGTATACAAAGTCTTAAAATTTCAAAATAATTAAAATCACTAAAAAAAAAAAGAAAGGAAAAAGCTATTGATATAGTACACATACTACACATTGAGACTACATTGTACGTTTAAATAAATGCTTTTGTGCCAATAACTCAACTTGTCGAAGTTTAGTCTCTTGAATCGTAATAAAATCATATAATTTAACTATTTGAAATTAATTAAAAAAATTATTCAAATATCCTTCTATTTATCTTTTGCTTAGTAAAAGTAATTTTGTCTTTTTCTTTCAAAGTTTAATATTATATTCACAATAGTTTCTAAACGAGAGCTCTATTTCTAGTAAGTATTACCAGATTAATTTTAGAAAATAATTTCACATGCTTTTGTAATTAAGAAATAGACTATATTATAATTTGTGTAATTAACCCTCAGACCATATTGCATTTTTTATAGACAACATAAACATAAAGTTAGGTTAGTGAATAAGTCATAAGATTATCTCTAAAAACTAAGTATAAATTAATGAGTAACCTAATATGCACGTTTGTTGAAGAGAAAAATAAAATTACTGTACTGTGTTTGTAAACTTTTCCACATATAAATGCAGCTATTTGTGAAAATGATGTTAACGTGTGGAATAATTTGCTTTTGGTAGAAGTTGGAGTTTGAAATTTCTAACTTAACAAAAAAAATTCATGAGTTTACACTCGTTTTAACTGTACATAGTCACCGTGTATTTTCTTTCACACAACTTTTTCAATGTACTCTTTTCTTTTGCGTAAGTAATGTAACATAATCGCTACAAAAAATAGGCTTCGCTCATTACACAATACTGTCGAAGAGATCTAAAAACACGTCGGTAGATTTATCTCTCTGTTAGTGGACAAAAACCTGTCGAGAGATAAACTCGTCGAAAGTTGATCTTCCAACAACAAAACGAGGTTGTCCACTGTTAGAAAAAATTGTTGACAGTTTAAGTACGTTGTTTGCAGTAGTGATCTCCCGACGCTTACATTACATTACGTCCCAACGCACCCCTTGACTCGTCGACAATTATATCCATAAAACACACACCAACGTTATTCTAGTTAAATATCTCCCGACGTTACATGTAAGAAATGTGTTTGACACAAAAATATGAAAATAAAGATTGAATAGTATGATCTTAAATCAAATTCAAAGACGATATATATAGTCATATAAATTCTTACACCTCAGGGCTAACTTGAACAAAGTAAAACTAGTCAACTAAGTTGATATGCTTACCATTTTCTTATCATCGAACGTTTAGAATAAATAAACAAATCACTATGATTGTTATACCTTAAACTAATTGGGAGTTTAAAGAGTTTCTCATGTCTTCAAAGGATGGGTAGGAAATTTTTGACCTAATTAAGTCAGCAAATATCTCATCGATCGTCTCTCGGTTAAATTACAAAATTAGTACGAAAATTTTCATATTCAAAACTAGTCTTTTGGTTTTTCCATCTTTTTGTACCATAATCCTCAAACTTTATAAAGTCTCGAATATTCTCAAACTTTCAATTTTATATTTTAATAGATTCTTGTGATATACTAAATAAATCATAACTCAACTAATATAATACCTAATATTCCCTTCTTTCGCTTCTTGTACTAATCGTTTTTATTATATAAATGAAGTGGGAATGAAGTATCCTTTTTCAAAAAAAAAAATATAATGCCTAATATTTAATGTTTGATTTTCCATCTCAAGGTTTACGTTCAGTGACGCAATTACAATAATAACATCAATTAAAAATTTACAAATCTACACAAAAAAAAACAACAACAAAATTGAAATTCCGAAGTCCCACCATATCCAAACCTCAATTTTACTTATAAAACATTAATTAAAATTTTAAATACTCAATCCAACCATATACTACATATTAGATACGATATTAAAAACTTATAGACTTATTAGGCACATGCTACTAAACGTACTACAAATTTAATTTGTTGAATAACATAAGTACAAATTTTTTTTAAAAAAAAATATTAGAGAATAAACTTATAATTTAATTACAATATTTTAATCATCACATAGCTTATAATTATAAACTTATAATCACAAAACTCTCCTACTTATATATAAATATAATTAGTTAGAGATGTGACTTTGACCTTGACTCCACATAATCGTATTCCCATGGAAATTCAAATCAACCATTTTTTTTTTTTCTCTTCAATTAGAACACGCCAATTCATTAAATAATTTGTAACATTTTTTCCAAATCCAAATGATACGCCCAAAATTATATTATATACTTTTTATTTCCTTTGATTTGATCAACAACCCTACGTGATTGCAATTGCCTTTTTCCCTTCCCTATAAATTCACTTCACATTTTCCATTGTTTAAACACACAAACTCCAAGCAAAGCTCTTTAAGAAATATAATGGCTGCCCACAAAATAGCTACGACCCTTTCCATCTTCTTCCTCCTCTCCTCTATTTTCCGGTCTTCCGAGGCAGCTGGAATCGCCATCTATTGGGGCCAAAACGGAAACGAAGGCTCTCTTGCATCCACCTGCGCCACTGGAAACTACGAGTTCGTCAACATAGCATTTCTCTCATCCTTCGGCAGCGGTCAAACTCCGGTCCTCAACCTTGCCGGTCATTGCAACCCTGACAACAACGGTTGCGCCTTTTTGAGCGACGAAATAAACTCTTGCCAAAGTCAAAATGTCAAAGTCCTCCTCTCTATCGGCGGCGGTGCGGGGAGTTATTCACTCTCCTCCGCCGACGATGCGAGACAAGTCGCGAACTTCCTTTGGAACAGCTACCTCGGCGGGCAGTCAGATTCCAGGCCACTCGGTGCTGCTGTTTTGAATGGTATTGATTTCGATATCGAGTCTGGCTCGGGCCAGTTCTGGGATGTACTAGCTCAGGAGCTAAAGAGTTTTGGACAAGTCATTTTATCTGCCGCGCCGCAGTGTCCGATCCCAGACGCACACCTAGACGCCGCGGTCAAAACTGGACTGTTCGATTCCGTTTGGGTTCAATTCTACAACAACCCGCCATGCATGTTTGCAGATAACGCGGACAATCTCCTGAGTTCATGGAATCAGTGGACCGCGTTTCCGATATCGAAGCTTTACATGGGATTGCCAGCGGCACCGGAGGCAGCGCCGAGCGGGGGATTTATTCCGGCGGATGTGCTTATTTCTCAAGTTCTTCCAACCATTAAAACGTCTTCCAACTATGGAGGAGTGATGTTATGGAGTAAGGCGTTTGACAATGGCTACAGCGATGCCATTAAAGGCAGCATCGGCTGAATTAAGCTCCTAAGCTTAAATTTAATTAAAGCCTATGAATAAACTCCAAAGTACTATAATAATTAAAAAGTGAGACTTCATCTTCTCCATTTAGTCTCATATTATATAAAATTTGTGTGATGCAATGATTAAAATCCTTTTTTTTTTATATTAATTACAATACGATCAATGTTTTTAGAATTAAAAGTTGTTGTCAATAAAAGTATTATTCCAAGTTTCAATTTTGTGTAAAATGTTTGAAGTTTAAATACAGTAATGATCTCATTAACGTAAATTAGAGAGAATCAAATTATAAATAGTATTATACTTTAGCCAACTTTTAAGTTGATATTATATCTAATAATAATTCACGTTCTTGGTTAATGTTGAACTCATAGAAAATGTCAATATATATCTTCCATCAATATAAAAATTGAAAATTTTAAGAATACATACAAAGAGGACATTAAACTAAATAGTCATTAGAAGTTTTAATTTTACCCTAATTTTTAATTTGATTATTAAAAAACAATCTTATCACATCGCTCAATAGTAAATAAAACTCTCCAGAATGTAATTAATTATGTTTTTAAGTCAAATAGTGATATTGACATATAACACCAAAACAAGAACTGATCATATTTTCTGATTTTTTGTTCTTATCAATGTTAACTTCTACACTTTTTTTAAGTATAAAATGTTTATGTTTGATATGATATTATTGACCCATTATACCCATAAGATATATGTTTTCCAACAAAAAAAAAAAAAAAACTTAGATTAAATTATTGACTTAGACGTTACTGTCATTATTTTAATTTTACAAATATATTGTCCGACAACTATTTTCCTTCTAAGATAATTAAACTTGTTTAACTCTCAGGAAACGGGAAAGAAAAGTACTAAGAAAACTATTTTAATTCAATCTTTAAATTGGGTTTTATTTTCCAACTAGATTATTCATCCTATTATTTGTATTTTGCAGTCATATTAAGATTAACATATGATTTTTATAAAAGATATTAAAGATATCGATTCATGTTTGAATCTTTATATGATTTATAGATATATTTGGATAGAGATTCAAATTATTATCTATCAAGGGTGCAAACGAAGAATTTTTTGAGATTTCTCGAGTGCTCATCATATACTTAGAATCCATTTTTTTTATGAACATACAAAGTAAATTGAGGTAAATATCAGATTGTCACTATATCCATTACATGTTCAAGATGGCACACCATTGTGCTACATGTTTTTTTTTCACTAAGGAGCAACATTGTAGATATATATCTTTACAAAGGTGTGTTAGGGCAACAACCATTTCTTTTATCTTCTTCACAAATTAATTGGGTATATAATTGGTAGGGAGGGTATATATTAAAAAATATGTTTTCTTTTCATGTATGTGATTTGTATATATTTCCAATTTATTTATGTTCATATGTATTTTGCATGAAAAGTTATACTCTAATAAGAAGTGATTTTATTGCATCATAGTGATGATATAAATATATAAATGGGCCAACAAATCCCATTTTCTTTTCCATTTCTTATATTTTAATTATTCATGGCCTAATAAGTTTATTGATGATCAAGAGAAGAAGCTCAAAGACTTCCTTTAATGTCGTTACTGTAGCCATTATCAAATGCCTTACTCCACAGCATAATTCCTCCATACTTGGCAGAACTTTTAATCCTTGGAAGAACCTGAGACTTAAGCACGTTGGCCGGGATAAAACCGCCGCTCGGTGCAGCTGCAGATGCCGCCGGTAGTCCCATGTACAGCTTCCCAACCGGAAACCCCGTCCACCGGTTCCAAGAATTCAGGAGATTGTTGACGTTTCCATTTGCATACATACATGGCGGATTGTTATAGAATTGAACCCAAACGAAATCAAACAAACCTGTCTTAATGGCAGCGTCTAAGTGCGCGTCGGGGATCGGACACTGGGGTGCGGCAGAAAGAGTGACTCCGCCTTTGTTCTTCAGTTCTCGAGCCAATACATCCCAAAACTGGCCAGAGCCAGCTTCGATATCGAAATCGACACCGTTCAAAACAGCGTTGCCGAGCGGTCGTGAGTTTGACTGACCACCGAGGTAGTTGTTCCAGATGTGATTAGCAACTTGTCTTGCATCATTGGCGGAGGAGAGTGAATAACTCCCTGCGCCTCCGCCAATGGAGAGAAGGACTTTGATGCCTCGACTTTGGCAAGATTGGATTTGGCTACTCAAGAAGGTACAACCATTGTTGTTATTAGGGTTACAATGACCCGCGAGGTTGAGGACCGGAGTTCGGCCGCTACCGAAGGAGGAAAGAAATGCTATGTTGACGATCTGGTAGTTTCCAGTAGCGCAAGTGGAGGCAAGAGAGCCCTCGTTGCCGTTTTGTCCCCAATAGATGGCGATACCGGCAGCATCGGAAGATCGGAATATGGAGGCAAGGAGGAAGGAGATGATGGATAGGATTGTGATGATTTTTTGGGCAGCCATTGTTTCTTCTAGTGAGCTTTTCTTTCTCTTTCTCCTTTGTGATTTTGTTGTGTGTTTCAATGAAGAATATGAAGTCAATTTATAGGGAAAGGAATGAGAAGGACATCACATGGATTGACCAAGTCAATGGGAAGAAAATTAAAAGTAGAGATCATATAATACAATAATTTTGGCCATTAGCATATTTAATATATACAATTTTCATCACTTTTTTCTTAAAGTTGTGATGTTTGACTATGATGAAAAAGTGATTTTGGTCTTAGTTTTTGGTGGTATATGATCAAAATTTTTAAAATAATGGAAGAAAACATTAGATATTTTCAAAATTTTAATGACTAAATATGCTTTTAGATTTAAAAAGCTTTAGATATAAAACTTACAATGCCTAACATTTATTCAATTAAATTAAAGCATGCATCATAGAGAGCTCCAAAACTTGACTAATTTAATTGTTAAATTATTTGATTAAATACATGTGTAATCACTCCACAAGTTCCAATTAGTCTAAAGTTAATTTGATTTCTTGTCGTGCCATACTTTTCTATCAAATTTTCAAGTTAATTATTGTATTGGTTCATTTTTTTTTCTACCACAAAATTTCTTCTCTTGCACTCTTATATTATATTAATTATGTCGAAGTTGTGAATGTGGAAAAAAGGGATGGGAATGTTTGACAAAAAATGAATACTATACTATGGTTGTTTTATTACAATGTATTTGTGACTTTTTTGGTATTATTATGATTTGAAGTGGGGGTGCCAAATAAGTGAAAGTCATGGAGTCAAATGTGAAGACTTTGAAAGTGTGGGATACGTGGAGAATGGTATGTTGGAACTAAATAATTTATGATTGATTGTGTTACAAAACTAAAATATTAAATATTCACTCTCCTAAAATTCCAATTAATATCATATGATGACCCATCTCGATGAAACTTTATAAGTAAAGTACTAATTATCATTTGAAAAAAAAAAAAAAAAAAAAAAGAATTCGATTGCTCGATCTCTCGGACATCGTTATGTGACAATTCAAACTTTGCTTCTATAGAAGATTGAAAGAGCAACTTGATAATGTATAAAATTAATTAAAGTAGAAGTAATTGGAGTGCACTAAGACTTTGAAAAATAGAAGTAATTGCAAATAAAAGACTAAGGAAGTCAAGTTGAAGAAATTGCAAACCAGTGCCCAAATTATTCAAAAGAGTGCTCTTGAGTGTCCATATCAAATAAGATTATGATCTTTTATTTGCCTTTTTTTAAGGATAAAATTCATTAAATACGGCAATATGCAACCTATAATTGACTTGAAACTTCTTTTGGTACAAATAGCTTTAGTATTTAAATTGTAATTTAATAAAGAAGAAATTCTATTTTAATGAAGTTATTTGGTTTGAATTTTCTAAGAACGAGTTTTTAGGATTTTTTTGAAATTTATTTATTTATTTTTTAATTTATTGGGATTAAACCTCCGAACACTTAAAATGAAAATCTAGGGTTTGTTCAAAACTTAGAACACATTAGGTGTATAAATAAAAAACTTTTATAATTTTTAATTAAAACTTTAATTTTCACTTCTTTTAGATTCTAAAGACGAGCCATTGATTGAGAAGCCTAAAGAAATTGTTGTGTTATTTAGTTGAGATTTGACCTACTAACATTTATTTGGACAAGTTTTAGAAAACAGAAACCCACCCATGACTTTTTTACCCATTCGTTCGACGATTCTACACAAATCATCATGATTACTTTACTTTCAAGTCAATAGATAAATTTACCACCGAAAATCATCTTAAGGAGTTTCGGAAATTGCTTAAAAAAAGGAGAGACATGACGTTTTAAGTAGTTGTTTGAGATACGTTTTAAGTAGTTGTTTGAGATACTTAATGTTCCTAACAAGTGAAATGAATTTTACCTTCAAACTTCATGATGATTTACAATGGTCATCATCGAATATGGTTATCAAAGTTTATTTATCGAGGGTGGTCACTAAAGCATATTGTTGGCTAAGACGTTGGAGTTGACTGCTTGAATTCAACTTAATTGTTAAACGTTAAAATTTGAAACTATATTGTTCAATTTTGAAAATACAGAACTTCAAATAATGACCCAAAAGGCAGACGTGCGATCAAAGTTTTTCCAGCAGTGGACATGTTCTAAAGATCCTACACGTTGTTCTTTTCTCTTTTTCTGCAAAGACAGGTGGATGTTACACATTTACAGCATCACAAGTAACTTAAAATACATGGACAAAATTTGCTCATTCATTAATGATTTGCATTGAAGTTAGAACATTCACATTCGCCTGAAACTATATCAAAATTTGAAGCAAAAAGAATCAAAACTCTGCCAAATTATAGATATAAATAATAGACTCATTTTCTTTTCATCTTCTTTGACGTTTTACCATTCTTGGACATTTTCCCACCCTTTCCGGTCTTGCGCAGATACTTTTCAACATCATTATTGTCGTTGTCATCTTCGTCATCCCCACCTCGCCTCCTCTTTTTACCACCAGTTTCTTTGATTTTCTGCACATCAACCAAATTGGGAAGAGATGAGAGAAGGGAAAAAAAAAAAAAGGCAATGGTGAAGATAACTATGTAATCCATCAAGCACATAGTTTGGAAATAATCTAGTTATGTTTGGGCTCTACATTTTCCATTTCATTTCTAAATAGCGTCCCTGTTCGATTGCATTTCTTTTAAGCTCTATACAAAATTAAAAAGTCAGAAACTTATTAGAAACAATTGCTAGGAAGAGTCGGTTTGAAAGGAATAAAGGGTTCGTGTTAGTTGTGTTGGGTTGTTGTTTAGGGTGCTTACATTTGTACACTTGTATATTGGGAAGAATCAGAGAATTATGTTTTCTTTTTTCTTTTGACAAAAGTCATTAGTGAGTTGCTGGTAACTTTCACTGATTATCAATACTAGGAATAGAGAGGTTTCTACTAACACACTTGAACTTCAAGTACCTATCAGACACAATAGAGTTTAACCTAGAAGAAATTGTAATCGTAATACAATACCATGAGAGATATTCTCTTTGCCTCTGTCACACGCTCTAACAGCATCAAAACTTCCTCTTCTTGGGCGGAAAACTGCGGTAGTTTTTTCCCTGACATATTAATAGAAGTCAGTTATATAAAAATAAAAAACCATTTCTCATAAGTCATGTTCTGTAATAAATAAATAATCCATCCATTGGTTACCTATGAGCTTCTCTATCTGTATATACCACTCTAACTCATACTGATTAACCAACGAAATGGCAACCCCAGAACGACCTGCACGAGCAGTTCTTCCAACTCTATGTATGTAATCCTGCAGACAAAGTCATCTCAGAAGAGCATTGAAAGAGATCGAGACCTAATCCTTTTAAGACCACTACATGCTTTAATAGTTTTTTGTACCATAAGAAGGTTGAAGTATTTTAAACTTTGATATAGAAAAAACAACTCATACATAAGAAAATATCAAACATGTAGACGTTAAATTGGAATACAAGGAAAAAAAAAGAAGATACGCCAATGCATAAACTAATGCAAACAGCAGAAGGCACAGAAACCAGGATGCATATAAGATAAATAGAATCGCAGAAGGAGAACCTTGGAATTTGAAGGAATATCATAATTTATGACCATATCCACAGATGGAATATCAAGTCCTCTGCTAGCCACATCAGTGCAAATGAGAATATTGCACTCTCCAGCCTTGAACTTATTTAAGGCTCCCAGTCGCTTCGCCTATCAAAGACATGAACCATGCACAATGTTCAATTGACTAGTTCCACTAAATGATGAAGCTCTTAAACAGTGCTTAGAGTTATTAATATGAAATTAACTTTTCATTTTCCAACTTAATGTTTTTTTATTAGTTTGTTATTTTTATTTCTTTGCCTCTGTTTTTCAGTCAATATAGACAGCGGTACCTTTGCTCTGATTGACACAATAATAGAATTCTCACCAATTCCTTTTCATTCTCTCTCTCTTCTCTTAGGGTTTATACCCGTTTAACAAGAGGTTTTCCCAACTTCCAATTTTTTAAGACCCAATTAAGTTGATTAATGATGTATACAACCACACTTCCAATTGTAAACAGCTGAGTTATCTCACAACAATACCTGGGTCATCTGACCACTTATGGGTATGGCTCTTAATCCAAGATTTCGAAGAATCAATGACAGAAGGCGAGTGGCATCACAAGTGCGAGTGAAGACCATTGAGGTTGAACCAGACATCTCAGTCAAGATATAGACAAGATAACACTCCTGTACAAAATGACATGTAATGAAGTTAGTTCAACAGTAAAATAAATGTGTTTCCATCCCGAAGTTGAAACGCCAATCCCTACCACCCTCCCCAATCACTAAAAACGTTGCATGTATCAACTCCCAAGTGTTTGTAGAAGACTGGAAACAACTTCTTTCATTGAAAAAAAATGAATGAATAGAAGAGCATACAAAAACGAACCCACAAAAAAAACCCACTACGTAAAGGGGTTCCAACTAAGAGTGTGTTACTGATGGTAACTTAGTTTGTGGTAGGTACTACTACTTTGCTATTCTTTCATTTTTCATCTGTATCAATGAAAGTTTGACTCGTTATTTATTAAAAAGAGAAAAGAAAACAAATAATCATACTCATGGGAATGCCTGAAGCCTCATTCTCACTCAATTATCTACGTTGCTTCAAACTAATCAAATGTTCATTCTAATCATCCGAGCACACAAGAAAAAAGATATCACAGGGTACGAGGACTCAGAGGAGGAAAATCGGAGATAAACCAAGGGAAAAAAGTATGGAAACCTTATATTTCGCAGGGATAAAACAATATTGCTGCTTCAATGTGTCGACTGTGGAATATTTGGTTGCTGCTTCAATCTGAAAGAATTCAAAACAGAATTTAATATTTAAATATATTCAGGAAATGAAAAACAAGATCGTAGATAGTCACAATCATACCTTAACAGGGTTCCTTAAGCATGCTCTTTGAAGTTTCCGAACCTGTAGGATTATCTCAACTCGGTCAGCAATTTAAACCATTACAAACCTCAAAAATAAATCTACCAGCGTTCAGAAAATACTTATTCAGATAAGATAAAGACACCCCACGTCTATGGATCCAGAATAAACAATTTGTAAAGGATATGAATTGAGAGAACTCAGAGAAGCACAAGAGAAAAATAAAGATTAAAATAGATATGTTCATATACCTTTTTGGTCATAGTAGCAGAAAATAGATATGTTCTCCTCTCACGAGGAATTTCATTCAAAATTTCATCTATTGACTTTTCGAAGTCTTCATTCAATAACCTATCTGCCTCATCAAGGACCTGCTCGACATGCAAAACAGGCTAGTCAGTACAAGCTTATTGTCTCTCTATACCAGAAAAGGTTACATAATTGTTTACAAAACTCACTAGATACTTCAATGTGCGCAGGGAAAACCCCTTTGTATTGGTTAGATGGTCCACAAGGCGTCCAGGTGTCCCAACCTAAAACAAAATAAACAGCTAGATAAATTAGCCACGGCAACATTCAATAAGGAGATAACGTATAGAAAAATGATGTAAACAAAAATACTTTAGTGAGAATCACATGATTGTAGAGGCTTTATGATGAGTGGTAGTTTTAAGTTAAACTACTCACCACAGAAGTTACCAAATACAAATAGCAGCTGCAATAACTTTATTCAATTTGGACATCTATTTTAACTAATTGTATTGCCTATTTGCTAGTAGATTTTTCATATAAATATGGATATAATGTTGCATGAGGATTGGGGAGACAAAAATATAATTTTTTTTCTTTGGGGGTAAATCACTTTCTCATATATTCCACAAAAACAAAAGAATAATTTCCAAAATAGGACATAAATTTTCACTCAGATCATTGCATTCAAGTTCAGAAAATGTCAGAGACTTACAACAATATGTGGCCGTTTTGCCAGGTTAATGGCTTGCTGCACCATGTCTACCCCTCCGACGAGCTACAGAAGATCAAAATAAAGTACTCATCACCAAGAAGGCTCCATATTTGATAATTATGAAAGCACAGAAAACGTAAGAGGAAAATAATCACAAAAAAAGAGAAAAATATGAGCCCTCAAATCCTCAAGATGGTTTTTTGTAAGCCTTATTTTTTTTGGGGGGGGGGGGGGGGGGGGGGGGGGGGGGGGGGGGGGGGAAGAAGGAGAAAACATAATGCAATCTCTGATAGGAGGCACAATCCATCTGTAGAGCTCAATCAGTTCAACCTGACCTCTACGACATCCAATCTCTCCTTCTGCCTTTAACTCACAATTATAAGCCACAAATGCAACCTAAACACCTGGAATCAAGCGTCCTATAAACACACTGCCATACACTAATTCATTCTTTAACAAACCACCTCCCCTTAGATAGCATAGTAATCATCCCCAAGGGCTGAGGTTGTAAGCTGTACCTAACTAGTCTTGATTCTTGCTCATGAACTGGATGATCATGTGCACAAATTACCTAGAGTTTTCGTTATTTAACGTTTAAGACATGACACATATATAAAGACCTTTTTTCTTAACATATAATATAATATCATCATGATTTGTAACCGGCTATGATTATCAGTATACTTTGTTAGGTGAAAGCCTACCACTGCACACTTAATACCAATGCCAGAACCTAAAGCTTCAAACTGCTCAGCTATCTGAATTGCAAGCTCCCTGAAGAATATCAAAAGAGAAAAATATTAGAATATTAGTAGTTTATAGACATGATAAAATCTTTTAAAAACATCAGTAATCTCCTTTCAAGGATAAAAAATGTCTGTGTACATAAAATCTACAACAATTCAGTATTCAACCTTGTGGGAGAGAGCACACAGGCAAAAAATGCTTGGGGAGCTTCCAATAGGGCTTGCAAAATGGGCAGAGCAAAAGCTCCAGTTTTCCCAGAACCAGTTTGTGCAAGTCCAATTAAATCCTTTCCTGCATATAACGGTCATAAGTTTGAACACTATTGATACCACAAAAATAAGTTGAAGAATGAGCAGTAAAAACAAAGCATGAGAAAGGGGGAGAAGAACCACCATGGATAAAAATATGAGAACAACATTCAAATTTTGCATACTAGCGCTTCACATTTAACCATGGATTTGATCAATTTACCTAGTTTGCAGTCAAAAGCCATTGTCTCTACTGGAGAAAGCCAAGAAGTTTAATATGCTACATAATTAACAAATGCAACTACAACAAAAATACTAGCCACTAGAGGCATTATTGATCCTTAAATAGTGAGAACTGAGACACAACATTTAGATGATTGAACTGTCTCCTGATCTAAAAACAATAAGGTGCAGTGAGAATGGCAGCAGTTCGCCAAAATATTCTATCTTGCAAAGATAACCAAAGATATCCAAAATAACCAACCCTAATATTTATATTGAAAGATGTGAAACTTTCATGCAACTCCAAGACTAAATGCAGTTCAAAAAAAATTTAACGATGGCATTGGTTGAATTATAAGAAGAATGAACTAAGCTAAATGCAAAAGATAAAGAAAAAACCTTCTAGGGCATGAGGAATCGCCTCCGCCTGAATCTTTGATGGATTTTTCCAGCCTAAACTGTCACATGCCTCCACCAATTGCTCACATATCCCTAAGCTCTGAAACGTCTTCACCTCTTCTTCATTGTCTTGCTCCATTGCCACTGCTCAATCTGGAAAGTAAAACAAAACAAAAACTTGGCTTATAGACCTTGATTTGAGACTCGGAGTGTAACAGAGGTGAAGTTATAAACACAAGAAGGTAAAGAATCAGTATTGTGAAACTCGGTACGGAAAAAAAAAAAAGCAAGTAAATTCAAGGATAAATGCTCGTTGCCAGAACGCCTATACCAATAATAAAGGTTTTTTCATCAAAGGGCAATGAAATTTTCTGGCAGCATAAAATTACAATAGAAGTGTACATTAATTAGACCATCACTATGCAATATCTTTTTTGCTAAAGTAGCTGTCAAAAAAACCCAGCTCAAATATGACCAATACCGAACACAATTTTACAGCAACGATACATAGTGATTCAACAACAACAAAGCTACCTCAAAGCTAGAACAGCGTGAGCTTCAAACGAATACGCCCCGTGAAAATCACCTCACGAGCTAAACCACTAGTGATTAATCAAAAACCCACCGTGAAACACAGCTACAACCGCCGTATGATGCTACCGGAAAAACCAAGACACACGGAGATTCCAGCCCTGGGTTTCAGTCACCGGCGGCAGCAAGTTTCCCTCTCTATCGGTCCCCGCGGGCTTTTCCTCTAGTAGATATTATTATGAAAGAGCAGCCCTAAATGATGAAGGTGAATGCTTAAATTACAATTATACCCATTTGTTGAAATTACTTCATTATTCTCACTTAAACCAATAACCTTTTTTCTTTTGTTCTTTTGATTTAATCAATTGCTATTTTATGTGAAAAAAATTACTATTAATTATCAATATTTTAATTCATTTACAGTTTTTCTATCAATTTTTTTTTTATGTATTTTTATTTTAAAGAATTGAAAATAATAATTATTGTTGTTGAGTTAAACTTAATTTTGTTTAGTTTTATTTTTGGATAGTTTGAAGTGGTTAATTTGGTAGTGTTTTTTGTTTTTCCGTTTTAAACCATTAGTGGTGTATTTTGTTGTCACATACCAAATTTGATGATTAATTTTTTGAATTTATAATTTCAATCTGTTCATCTCCATCGCTGAAATGGACTGATAATTTGTTTCCACCAACCGCCAAATCTATCTTTCTCCGATTTCTCATTCAGTCTCTCACTCTCGTTCACTTCTCGGTTCTCCGTTCCCAAATCCATTTGTTTCCTTTCTGCCGATCAATTTCAGCCCCCACTTGGATTTGGTGATCTACAAGATCTGTTAAATGTATCAGGTTTGATCGCTTCTTTTGGTTTTTTGAAGGTTGAAGACGAAGAAGCCCATTAGTTGCTGAGAAGATGCGAAGTAAGGGATCGAATGCTCGCCTTTCGGGCATGCCTATTCGATCCCGAATTCCCACCCTTTTGCTCTCCATGTTCGCCACCTTCGCTTCAATCTACGTCGCTGGCCGGTTTGTTCTATTTCATTCCTTCGTTTCCACTATTTCTTCTTAACTGGGTGTTTGGTTCTGGATCGTTTTTTTAATTCTGGATGATTTGTAGGTTATGGCAGGATGCGGAGAACAGGGTTTACTTGATTAAGGAGCTGGATAGGCTAACTGGTCAGGTGGGTAATCCTCTTTGGCCATTAATGCTGCTTAATAATCTGTGGAATTTAGCGACAATTGAACAATTGAGCATCTGCATTTCTTATTATACTTGTACTGAGCTTAAGCTGAACTTCAGGTACTATTTTCTGTTCAATTATTACATTGATTGAAAGTTCTTTTTTTAATAATAATAATAATAATTAAGTGGAATAAATATCCTTTAACGGCATCGTAGACTGTAATATGCATAGGGAAGAAGCGGTGGTTGATAGTTCCATGGAGGTCCTTGAAATATAATACTTTACGTGTTTTTTTACTTCAAGATTTCCCCTCTCTTGAAGGAACATTAATGCATGGAGAAACTCAGAATGGGTTTGTTGATTTATTATATTTTATATAACTAGCATTTTGTTACAGCTTTTTTGGTAATTGGATCCTAATACTGAACTATTTAAATCAACCAAAATTTGGTTATTTATATTTAATTATCACTGTGAGATGGGATAGGATGATTTAAATGGAGCATATATGCATGTTATTTGCAATGACCACTGAGTTTATGGCTTAACAAAAACTTGCAGTAGTGTTTATCAGTCCTTGGCTTGAATTTTTTATTTTTACACCCCATCTCTTAGCTGCAGATACCGTTGCATTGCAATTTATGTTGATTTCCTATCCACTTAATTACTTTGGTCTTCTCTGGATTATTCAAATTGATCCCTGGTACCTGTGCAGGGACAATCTGCCATTTCAGTGGACGATACATTAAAAATCATAGCCTGCAGGTGTTAATTATTTTTATTTGGTTGTATTGAAACTATAGTTTACACCTCCAATCTCTTGTAATATCTTTACTTCTTTATAGGGAACAACAGAAGAAGTTGTTGGCGCTTGAGATGGACTTGGCTGCTGCTAGGCAGGAAGGTTTTACGGTGAAGCATTCAAGAGAGACTAATGAAACAAAGATCCCCTTGGTTGTAATTGGAGTCATCACCAGATTTGGCCGCAAAAACAACAGAGATGCAATTCGTAAAGCATGGATGGGAACTGGTAATGCATGATTCTTCCTTGTAGTCAAAGTTTTCCACATACCCAATTACTAGGGTTTAGGTTTTGAATGCCTCATCATACTTTCTCATGGTGGAAGCAAAGTCTTCCCTCCTTTATTATTTGCTACGTTTAGTGATATAGTTTGTGTTTATGTATATTACGATCCATTTTTAACGTTGTTTTTATTGAATGTTTAGACTTAAAGACTTCATTTGCAGGTGTTTCTTTGAGAAAAATGGAGAGCCAGAAGGGAATAATTGCTAGATTTGTCATTGGAAGAAGGTTTTGTTTATATTCATTTACCAACTCTATGTTCAATATTCTGATTTTCATTTAAACGTCTTCCGTCTTCCTTAACATCTAGTTTTATGTACTTTCTTGCAGTCCAAACCGTGGGGACAGTTTAGACAGGGCCATTGACGATGAAAATGGACAATATAATGATTTCATTATACATGTATGTTTTCTTGATTGTTATGGATGATTGGCTTCAGCATTGAAATCATTCATTTCTAGGGGAAGCAATTTTGGAGAATGATACACGATCCTTGTTACTTGAGTAATGTTTAGTTGATTGACTATAGCCTACATCTTTACAGAATGATCATGTGGAGGCACCTGAGGAGCTTTCAAAGAAGGCCAAGCTTTTTTTTGCTTATGCTGTTGATAAATGGAATGCTGAATTTTATGCCAAAGTCAACGACGATGTTTATATAAATATTGGTTAGTACAACTAGTGAGTGAATAGTTATCCCTCAACACATTTTGCTTTGCATGTAAAAATCCTCCTTCAGAAAGTAAGAAACAATCCAATATGTCAATGAAACTTCATGCCTCATGCTAAAACAATCATTTTCTTGATTTGCCAGTGCCATAAATGTTTCTTTGTATTGAAAGTGAGATAGTTAATGGAATTCAACTTGAGTTGAGACTGCTGCACCATAATGGAAGGTGTTCCATCATCTGTTTGAAGTCAAGGAGGACTCTTGAGGAGACTTTCCTTTGCTTTTTTTTGGAACATTGGGTTAGGAATGAAAGTTTGAAGTTTAGTCCCCATGTTCGCACCTTGTTTTGGGTCTTTGTAGTTATCCAGTCATTAACAAGGATTCTCTTCTAATTTTTCTTTTCTTAGGTTTCTTTTACTTGGGTTTGGCCTTTTTTCCTAGATAAATTTTCCTTTGTGCTTTTTCTTGTGAAGCACAACTATGACTATACCTTCGACGTTATTTTTCACATTGAAGTGAAGCTATTTCTTAACTTCTTTCCGGTTTCTGCTACTGCTTATGGCACTTGTGAGTGAATAATTATACATTTGCTAATCATTTCTGTAAATTGTTTTTGTTCTATACAGATGCCCTAGGGAGCACACTTGCCTCTTACTTGGACAAACCTCGTGTCTATGTTGGGTGCATGAAATCTGGTGAAGTATTCTCAGAACCGTGAGTACGGTGTACATCAGCACATACATTTAATGTAAGTAGTGGACATTTGACCATGAAATTATCTCTCTCATTGTCCTCCATTTGAACCTTTTCAGGAGCCATAAATGGTACGAACCAGATTGGTGGAAATTTGGTGATAAAAAAACGTGAGTTACATTGCATTTGTATATGCCTTACTGCGAACAATAATGTTACTAATTCATCCTGCTAATATCTTTCCATCCCCGAACATGCTAAGACTCTGTTTCGTTCTTCCACTTTTGCGATGGTCAAGATCTCATTCCACTCAATGTTATTAAGTTTATCAATGTTTTAGCCTTGTAATAAAAGATACCATCTTTGGCATACACAAACAGATACTTCCGTCATGCTTCTGGCGAAATGTATGTCATATCTAAAGCCCTGGCCAAGTTTATTTCAATAAACAGGCAAGTATATGTACTGTTCATCTATTGTCTTGTTTGCATTTTACATGGCTGAACATGAATGCTTACGATGAATTTATCCTATCTGCAGATCTCTTCTCCGTTCTTACGCTCATGACGATGTCACGGCTGGTTCCTGGTTTATCGGGCTTGATGTCACATACATTGACGAGGGAAAGTTTTGTTGCTCTTCTTGGTCTGCAGGTTTGTCTTCCCGTCTCTAAATAGAACAGACTAGAATCAGAAGTCTCAAACCCAAAATTTTAAATTAACACTAAAATATCAAGCTTGAAAGAAATTAAATTTTCTTTCGCCCTTTTTTAGGAGCCATTTGCGCTGGTGTCTGATTGATTTGCTTGAAGATCCTTGATGGGAAAAGCGGAAATACCAGCTTGAAGAGAACACATAACTAATTTATCTCTTTTTGATGTCCTTGTGTGTGGCTAGACGAAAGGCAAGAAAGCTTGGCATACTTTTGGTTTCTTACTTAACGCTGAGTTCTGGAGAGACTGGCTTGAGGTTCAACAGTTTGTAAGATGTGCAACACAGAAAGATCAACAATTGAAGGGGAAACTTAACTTCATTCTTTGGACTTCACTTCATCTTACTGACGTTCTTATATGTGATTTTGTTGTTCATTTAGCTCCGGATGTATGTTAATTCTTTCAGGCGAGTTGGACCTTCGAGAAATATGTAGATTTAAAGGCACAGTTTTATGAAGCACCTATTATCGACGATAACTCTCTTATAAAAAAGTAAACCCTCCCGGCTGTTTTTCATTGCCCATCATGTTAACGAAGATCAAAAGTTTCAAAACATCGTGGAACTTGAAGTTTTTAAAAATTGAAGAGTCATTGGAAGTTGACATGATAATGTCTAAAATGCTCTTGTAATATACCGAATAAATTTAGGTTTTTTTTTTAATGTGTTTGTTTTCTTACGAGACCTTTGACCATGTTTTTAACTAAACACTTGAATATATTCAAATCAAGAAGAGATTTCAGTAGTTTTGCATTTATTTTGGACATCAATCAAATAGAAAATTGAAGTATTGACGTATTTTGGACACCTCCAAGAAACCAATCACATACTTCATAATTTTCATTCTCTTCGTCCTCTTGAGCTTAGTAAGACAATTCTTGGCTCCTTTGGACATGTAGATAACAATCAAATCCCTTTCTTCACTTGGGCGGAAAATAAAAGACTAGCCACTTCTATTCTGTTCGACACTTCGAATTTCTTTCCTTCCAAGCTTATATTAAATTTTCTTGATTGCTCATCAACCAAGCCATCTAACAAACAAAAAGTGTGTATATATATATATACATATATTCTCCTTTTGCTTATGTGCAATTCTTCTAAGCTGAATTTATCGCCTATACCATGTTTGAAAGCTGCTTCAAAGATCTAGCAAAAGAAGGTGAGCTTAAGAAGATGACTTTAAGAAGTCGATACAAAAACAAAATTCCATAGTCTACTAAAAAGCTGGTATCTTGGCATACCTTGTAGATCATTTGTGAAAAGGCCTCAAGAAAAATATGATGCAGAACATGGTTAGAATGTAACGGTTATTAAGATCCCATTTGATAACAATTTGATTAATGGTTGACTAGTGAAAATAAAACTTATAAACACTACTTTTGAGTGAAAACAAACACAATTTTCAAAAACTAAAAACAAAAAATCAAATGGTCATCAAGGCATTGAATTTGCAATCAACATATCAGTTAATTCTGCAGCAGAATTCAATCCAAAGACATGAAAAATATAAAATGTAATCATCATCAGCTATCGTAAGAGGGTCTGCAAGTGTTGGTGAAACACCGATAGGTAAACGACTAAAATACACTAAAAATGCCTATGCCTATATTATTTATAACATTTACAATCCCAAGAGGCCTCTATAGTCATATTACATATACAAAGATGTCATAGTTGAAGTACAACAGAATTCTTGACACAATCATTTTCATAAGTCTTAATTAAGACGTACCACCCAGAAAATGAGCTACAGCCTTATCGGTGTCATTGTCATACATGAGTAATGCCTCGACCACCTTGATAGAAGAAAATCCCATTTCTCGTAGGAGTGTGTAGCCTTTTACAAATTCTTGAACCTACAAAGTTACTCAGAGAATGTCAGCAAAGCCAAACAACAAACAATAAACATGAAGGACTAGAATGAAGTGCTTTACAAGATGGAATTAGAGGGACTAAGACTGAAAGTTATTAGAACTCACTAAATAGGACGTTTTGAACTTAATAACCAGATTAAGAAACAAAAGTAGACTTTAGAGAACAAAACTACATTTTACTCTTAGAAGGTGAAGTAGAATTGAATCAAATAGCGCAAATGATAAGATAAATCAAAAGAGCTGTGAATGGATCCTCCATCTGTGCATTGCAAGCAAGCAACTTAATTATATTTATAGTAAAGTGAGAAGTAGAGATAATCCAGCAAGTTGTTTACACACGTTATCTAATATGTAATAAATCATATCAAGCACACATATTTTTGTCCTGGCCATTATAACACGTGTCCCAAGGTGAAAGTGCATGATAACTCAACAACTCTATGACAATGATTATTGTCGTCCAGACCTTCCTCAGACTTAACAGATATAATACCTGACCTTCCTCCTACTAATCACTGATAATACTTGACCTTCCTTCGACTTATCATTGCTAATACCTTATACCACTAGGTGACAACAATCATGCACCACTATGTCCACATTCCCAAAGGCACCCTCTCTTTCAAGAGGACCACTTCACCATGTATAAATAGGCTATATATACATGTCTCAATTTTTCTCATGGGAATATCATCTAACTCTCTATATTTCGATGGCAATAAAACTCATAATAAGATTAAATCCTAAGTAGATGACCACCATGGTTAAATCCAACTCCTCCTTTAAGCACTTCACTGTTTACATTGCATCTTATTGATCATTGGGCCAATCATGGAGGTTTATCAACTATCAAGTATATATATCAAATGCCACAAATACTATATATTACAACGAGATCATATCCCATTTCCCTTGGGTGTCACTGCACCAATAATTCACAATTACCTTGGTTGGGTTGTCTCCATAGTTAGCAACTGCAAATGAAACAGCTTCCCGATTCAAGCCAGATGCAACATACTTGCTCACAGTTGGATCTCCAATTGAACCCTACAAGGAAACATGTGTGTACACATATGTCATAACGAAAAATGTAGATAGGAGACATGAATACTCATAACAACAAATGATGACTGTGTAACATTGACTATGAGAGATACCATATAGTACCATTTTGATAAGAGAAAAAGGTGGAATCAAATAGAATCAAATGGTTTCTTTGTTTTTCAAGAGACAGTCAACACAAAATGAATGAATAAATAAATAACAAGAAACAAAGACCTTTGGTTTGCAGATCATAAACAATAAAATCTCTTATACAATATAAATGTGATTAATGATGTCAACGATGAGGAATTAACCTACTACAGATTAAAAATTACAAATATGTTTACAGAGAGAATCTTTCATAGATAAAG
The DNA here is from genome assembly GCF_025177605.1 of Cucumis melo. Classification (NCBI taxonomy): domain Eukaryota; kingdom Viridiplantae; phylum Streptophyta; class Magnoliopsida; order Cucurbitales; family Cucurbitaceae; genus Cucumis; species Cucumis melo. Next base: position 24,841,523 of record NC_066865.1, read on the forward strand.
TCTTAGTTAAGAAGCTCGCTGATGAAGAAAAAAAGAGCATACAAATTTAAAAAAAAAAAAAAAAAAAAGAGTTACCATTGAAGATGTGGACTCCACTGGTTTAGGAGGAAGTTGTTCCAACCCAAACCGATTCCAATTTGGAGCTTCTTTCTCTGCTTCAGCTAAAACCTTTTTCTCAAACTCAAAATCAAAATGGAAATTGCTCCGAGGAATATCTCCAACTTGTGGAGATAATTGAGGCTATAAGAAAACGTCAAGCCATTAAAACCCAAAGCAACCATTTTCATAACCAAACAAAAGAACCAAACAGAAAATCACCAATATCAAGATCCATTCACATTCATAACAGAATCCACAATCTAGAGCAACAAAATCAAAACTCACCGGAGGAGTAATTCGATATTCCGGTTTAATGGTAACCCTGATGCCCAAACCTGCTGTACAATAAAAAAAAAATCCATCAATTTCACGGGAAAATCAAATGATTCAAGAAAACCCTAAAACCATTTCTGAAATTCACATAAACTACGAAACAAAGCGATTGGTCAAAACCCCATTACAACATAAGATGAAAACCGATGAATTTACACGAAGAAGAAGGCGATGAGGATGGAGAAGAAGAATGATGATGGGATGAGAGACGGGCCACCGGAGGGGTTGATGAAGGAGCTTGTTGACCGATTCTGGGGTACATTGACTGTGAATACATGGGATGGGGAGAAGGAGATGGGGTAGAAGAAGCGGTTGAGGCGTACATCGGATGAGAATCGTAGTGGCCGGAATTGTTTCTGAAATCGTACGCCATTGGAGAACAGAGGAAAAAGCTGAAGGGAAAGACGGTGGACGATTGTCAAACCAATATGTCTTAAAAAGTTTTAACGCCAAATATTAATCTAATAATTACCATTTTATATTTTCAAATTTTGGATTCCATTTCCAACAAATTTCTCCAATTAAGATTTGTTTTTTAAGATTGATTTTGGGTAATGTGATTTTTATTTTTATTACTTTTTTTATTTTTTGTTAAAATTCTAAATAAAAAATTATATATTAAAAATTAAATTTTGATTATCAATCATTACAATTTTGATAAATAAATCTTAGTTATAGCAGTTTTGAAATTGTTTAATTATCTCATTAAAACAATATTTAAGTTTCCATTAAGAATAAGCTTTCTTATTTGTTTATTTACTTTTGAAAACATCGGATCAAGAATAAGTTAAAATTAAAGAGAACTAATTTATTTTCTAGTTTCTCTCGACTTATTTTCTCGTTCAATTCTCAACTCAATAAAAATCCCAATGGTTGGGCTCGGGATGCATTCAATTGAACTAGAAATTGAATAAACGAAGGCTTAACCTTGAAGTTTTGTTTCTATTTTATATACAGAAAGTAAGGAGCAAGTTCATGCTACAATACAACAAAAGGAAGAGAAAAAGAGATGAAGCCTCTAATCAGAGAATACATACAAGGCCTAATAAGAAGTGGAGAGGATTACAAACAAACAATTTGATGTTGCAAGTTAAGATGTTTCTCACAAATTAAATATGTGGTCACTTGCACCAAACATGGCAGCATTGAACTGTCTTGTATTCAAGTCGCCCCCATCCAAGGAAGAACCAAATCTGTCGAGCCATTGCGTCGGGCTTTGGTTTTCACTCTCCTCTACCCACTCTGACGTCATATCAATGTCGTCGAACTGGATAGGATCAGATTCCAGTGGTTTTGTTCTCATCTGTCTAGCCAACTTGAGATTGTAGTTTATGTAGACGAGGTCGTTCAATGTCTCCTTATCGATTTTATTACGCTTTTCAGAGTGAATTTGCTGAAACATGCTCCAATGCCGCTCGAAGGAGAAAGTACTGCAAACTTGACTGAGAATTCGTATTGCAACTCGTTGTAACACGGGGGCAGAGTCACCAAACTGTTCCCACCAAAGCCCTACATTATATCAAATCATTGGTGATACTAGCAAACCAAATGAATGTTTAGCATTAATAGGCTTAGTAAAGCATCAAGTCTGTTAGTCCCACATAATATGACAAAGGATATTTGTTACCATACGTAGGGTAAACAATTGAAACCTCCAACCCCTTGGTTGAGAGGGCATATGTCTTAACTAGTTAGGCTATGTTTAAGTTGGCCATTAGGAGAAGCTAATACATTAAAGTTAATAATTAGATCATCCACGCAACTAAAATTAGTATTTTTAAATTCATCACAGCATCTTTTTATTTGGTCAGTCAAACATCAAATTATTGTCTAGACCATTTAAATTGTCCTAAATTTTAGGAGGTGTTTAGGATATTGAGTTAAGTTTGTGTTTGGGGTGCAGAATTGTAGGATGAAATTCTTAGATAAATGATCAAAATAGAGAGGAAAATGGAGTTTTTCGACAAATGTGCAAACTTATAAAGTTGGTGGACCAAATACCCCTAAAGTACTAAAATGTCAGGAACCAAAGCCTCATAATAGAAGTCCTCAACCAAAAGTGTGACTTGCACTTGCCCCCAAAACAGTTAACGTATACCTTCCTAATATAGAGCTCCCAAACTGACAAATCATTTAGGGTAAAAAAGCAACTATAAGAAGAAACTAAAGAAACCAAAGCATTCGACAATTTATTGGCCACAGTGAAGAGAAAGAAACAGAACACGAGATAGAGCTCTATCTCAGTAAATACACTTGTTAACTATATTCAGGACAACTAAAACAAATATAATGAAAACATGAATAGTTGTAGTAAAAACTAAACCTAGTTTTCTCATTATATTCGGATATGAAACTAAGAAGAGGAGTTTTCGCCAACGAGCTCACCTCAACTAGCACCTATATGTACTTGAGGACAAGAATTTTCCGATTCAAATTCCCCTATTCCAAGTTGTACTAAAAAAACAGAAAAAATAAGAGGAGTTTCCAATTTTAATATTTCAAAATTCGACATTGCAGATTCTAACACAATCTTTGGGTAGTTGCTAAATCAAGTCCGAAATGCCAAAATTCACTGTTTTAATGAAATTGTGTATAGATATTTGTTTAAATGACAATGGAAGGAGAACTTACAAGGTGAAACTGTATCTCTTGCTTCCATTGCTAAGCTGCATCCAAACATCCCATTCGCCTTTGTGAAAGTAAATATTTGGTTTGTAATATCCCGTCTCATCTCTGGCAAGGGGAGTAATTTCTCCAAAACATTAAAGAAATCTTCTTTAATGGAAGTAAGGAACTTTATCTCTGGATTATACTGAATACTTGGGTTCAAAAATGCAGCTGCTGCATGAAGCGGGGAATGAAGTTGGTCTCGCCACTTCCTGTCAACAATATCAAGAAATGTCTTGCACTTGATCTCATCCATTATATAGTATGTTCTTATTGATTCTTTTGCTCTAGTCATTAACTCATATATACATCCCACAGCAGGTTTACCCCCACACACTTCTCTCAAGACTCTCAGGAAAGGCTCTGATATTGCTACACATTCTTCTACTGCCCTCCAGAAATCATTATCTTCTATTATGGCAATACAAGAAATGCTCTGTGGTTTATTTGCGTAAGAATTTGTGGTGTAATCAGGGCTGTTGAACATATGCTTCAGTCTTGACCTTTGCTTCAGAATAGATTGTGCAGACAGGAAGCTCGATACAGGTTTCGATATCCCAGTCCGAATGAGTTCTTGACCGCCAGTGAACCTTCGCATCAAGTCAAGCAGTGAGGAACTATTATATAAAAATTTTGATATAGTTTGTGCTTGCAGGATACATCTGTTTACCCAATCTACCTTTGAAAATTCCTCCAAAATTGAATTCAGACACTGCGAAGCACAGGGAGACACAAATATAGTTCCGTAGGTCTGAAGGATATGATTTGCAATACCTGAATAATTCAAACTACTGTCCATGATTATCTGCACTACATTTTCATGGCCGAAATCCTGAATGACAGAATCAAATAAATCAGCAAGGCACTTTGTGTTCTTGAAATACGTAGATGCATCGACGGATTTGTGAAAAAATGTCCGGGATGGGGATGAAACCAAAAAGTTAATCAAAGCCCTTGATTTATTGTCAGTCCATGTGTCTACAATGATCGTGCAGCCGGTGGTAGTCCACTCTTTCTCAATATCTTTTGACTGAAGGCTCACTTCAGTTTTGATCCTCTCCAACCAAGTAGTCTTCAGCGTTTCGGCAGAAGGGCCTGTAAATCCAGGGCCACATTTCCCTATTGCGTCAATCATAAGCTGATAGGATGAAGATCTAGCTATACTAAAGTCTAGCTTGTTCTCGAAAAAGAATAAAGCAATGCTTTTCTCAGCATTTTCATGATTGTGTAATGATGGGGGAGCCATGGGAGTAACGGTTGGAAAAACTTTGGCAATTGGCGACGGGGTCTCCATTGAAACAACAGATTTACACATTGATATTGATGGTACATTTTCAACAGTTTTGACTTCAGCTAGCTTCTGCTTTTTCCCACTAGATGCTTCCTTGATTTCCTCTCTAGTTGCTAGTATGGCTCTCACTCTATCAGAAACATCGTCCCTCACTTTACTACATGGATTTACACCTCTACTCGGTAGTCGAGATAAATGATGCTTCAATCTACTGATCCCACCATTCAAAACTCTAAGACAAAATTTGCACTTTACCTTGTTACCATCTAATTTCTCGGCATATTCCCAACAAATATCTTTCTCACGGACCACTGAAAAAAGTAAGAAAAATCAAGCAGCTAAATTGGCGAAAAGCAAAATTGAACAAATGAATGTATAAGGTAAAGCCAAGAATCTAGTTTGGCGACAAACATTGCGTAACCAAAAAGTTTCAACTCACTCAGGATGTGTATGTGTTCTGATGTTCCGGCAAGTCAACCTACTTAGGATGAAACCAAAATGACAGTAAGCAGCTGAGAGGCCAAGATGAATTATTCACGATAGGTATTAGAAAATGGTCAACGATCAGACCAGAGAATAAGATTCAAGAAACAACAAGAGATATGATTACAATGTAACAGTAAGATAGTCTCATGAAAGCTCTTAAAAGAAGATAGATGAATTAAACTACAACCAAAGAAGGGACAAGGAAGAAACATATAACAAGAAAACAAGGACCTCAAATGTGGCAACATGTCTAATTGCTTTTAAAATTGAGAAATACAGAACATGCTTAATTTGAAAAACATATCCATTCATTGGTGAATTTACAGATGATATTAGTAAAGCACTCCCTGCATTGGCTAACTGACTGATGTTAAGATTAAATCATTTTCTCCCTCATTTTGATGGATTGAAACTCCTCAGGAAAAGGGATCTTCCAAAATGCCTCTCTCAGCAATGTTCAAAACTAACTTACGTGATACCATGAACTTAAAGCCACACCATTCGTCTTTGAGAAAGAAACATCAAAAAGCAAAATCAACTCTTCTGAAACTAATAACAAGAGTGTCATATGAAATTCTTTTTTGCTCTGCAGAAGGCTTTTTTTCTTCAAAAAGCCCCTCGTTCTCTTCCTTATAACATTTTCCCAAACCTTTAAAATCACCCCATTTCCCTCCACCAATTTTCTCAGAAGCCAAACAAGGCCGAAACCCATTAACCTCCTCATCAAAAAGCAGAGACATTACACTACACTCGCAAACTCCCACCCAGAACAAGCTAAATTTCAATCAAATTCAATTAACAAAAAATTCCCAATACGAATCTTCCACTAACTCAAACAACCCCACAAGAAGCTAAGCGATTGTTTACACAACCAAACTTCCCTCCCTCACTTTCCCATTGAACAAACAAGTCGTAGAACCAAATTCCCACAAACCCATTAGAAAAATCCCAACACCCGTTGTCCCCAATTATCTCTCGACAGGCAAAGAAGCAGCAAAATCGAACTGTAAAAGCAACTTGCAACCAATGAACTAAAAATAGAGCTTATAAGAAAAAACGGGAAAGAGGGAATGAAAACGAAAGGAAAATTAACGAGAAATTTAAGGATACCTTACAGACTAGAGAAAGAGAGAGAGAGAGAGAGAGAGAGATTGGGTATTTGGGTGTTGTTGTTCTCGACGGAGAGATGAGCGGAGGGTTCGCAGTAGATGAAAAAAATGATCGATTTATCGCGAGATTTTGAGAAAGCTCTAAAGCTCTGTTCTTACCTTAGGGTTCCTTTCCAATTTTGTTCAATCAAATTTTATTTCTTTTTCTCGTTTTCGAATATTTTCATAATTTTTCCCCTTTTTTTTTTCTTTTTTTAATTTTCCTCACGATATATCGCGGGCCGTCCGATCCAACAACTAAATGATAACTAGTTTCTTCATTCCGAACCGACAAGTCGATGACGTGAATCGATATGTCGACAACTATAAAAACGACGCCGCATTTTCGCGTAAAGCCGAAGTGAAAAATTAATCAGAAATTGGAAGCCTTTCTCTATCAGAGCCAGGTTTCGATCCTGGGACCTGTGGGTTATGGGCCCACCACGCTTCCGCTGCGCCACTCTGATTCGTTGAAATCTATTTTTATTCATATTTATTTATTCGCATTCTTACGTTAATTACTATAATTTTGTTTGAGTATTCTATTTATTTGAAACTTAGACTTAATATAATTTGGCAAATTATTTTATTTTATTTGTTCTTTTTAAGTTTATAGTTTAAATTTAAGGAACCGTAATGTAATCATTTTGTTGTTTTTTGTTTTTTTGTAAATTAAGTCGATTTTCATGTGTTACAAAGTTTGTTAGTCTGTTGACTATCAAAAGTCAACTGTGAGTTTAAGTAGCTAATATATATTTATTCTCTCAATGTTGAATGTTTGATTACCGTTTTTGTAATTATTATATTGGAATAATCAAACGTACGAAGGTATTTACTTTTAAGAAATCAACAAAATTTAACCAAACGACGAAAATATAAAATCCCATTGAAACAAAATAAAACAAAAGGGGATAAAGAATTTTGGTGGATTGAGAAATGTCATATACACATAGGAGTGGTTAATTGTTGACTTATTAATAGAAAATATGTTGAAAGCCAAAACCCAATAATTAGTTTACCAAACAAACCAAACTTTTATCCAATCATTTTGATTTCCGTTTCTTTAAACAAATCTAAGCCTTTCAATTTTTTTCTCACTTATGTCTCCTCTTATTTCCACCTTTCAATCATTTCAACTATTAATAATTAACGTAAAGTTGTACCATATAATATCAAATTATAAAACTTACCAAAGTATTTAAGACATATTATTACTAAACTGTATATACAAATCTCACGTTTTCAAGTATCAGTGAAGCTGAGCTCTAATTTACCATTTACATCAATTTGACAATATCACATGAGTAAAAAGTTCCATCCAAATTTCAACCATAATACTAAAAACAATATTTTATTCGGTAAGAGACACAAACTCTTATCTTTTAAATTATGAGATGCTTTGGATTCCAAACAGATAATAATTTATTTCCACTTATAAAATGGAGTGAGAGAAAAAACCTAATCTGAGTTAGATATTACCAAATCTAAGAGATCATAATTTTGGGAGTGAGTTCTTGAAAGTTAAATTAAAAAGACCCATTTTGCTTTTTAAATAATAATAATTACCAAAAGTGCAATCTCCTTCTTTTTGTCAATATGTTTCCACAATGCCACAAAAAATGGGCCTCAAAGCAACAGCATCATCAGCCATCAATGGCGGCAATTCCATCATTAAAATAGTAATTGAAGAAACCCCATTCATATCACATGGACCCTCCTCCTGTTCCTCTGGCGTTTTTGACCATTTTCTGATGTGGGTTTTGATCTCTTTCTCCTTCCATTTTTTCTTTTTCCTCTCTGTATGTGATGTTAACTGCTCTCTTTTCACTAGTAAAACAAAAATCTTTTGCAGCTGAGTTTTCATTTTCGTTCCTCTTTTGTCAGTTTCATCAATCAATGCAATGCAATCGACTGGGAATGCAATTTTTTTTCTCTTTGTTTCGAGTTGTGTTGATGGAGATTGCTATTTTTGGATCTTGAGAAAGCTTCTGGGAAGTTTGAAGTAAGAAGTAATTCTATAGCTAGGTTTATTCTGTTCATATCCTTGCTTGTTTGACTTCTGAGAAAATGAAGAATATAATCTTGATTTCAAGCCATTGAACTTTTGAGGTTCTTCTTCTCGTTCTGACTACAAAATGATATTGATTCACTTCAGTTTTCTTAATGCTTTGCTTCATTTGTGCATCTTGAGCATGCTTTGCTGAACTCTTGTTTGTTGTTACTCCTTCTATTTCAACTTCTTTTTCTTATTTTTTCTGTTTTTAAACTTGTTTGGCCACTGATGAAATGGGAAGTAAAATTATGACTGTTTGTTTTCTCACCATTTCTTTGCTTCATTCTTGCATCTTCAGCAAGTTTTGTTGAAGTCTGGGAGGATGTTTGTGAGAAGTAAATCCTCTGCTACTCATTTGGTTTCAGCTCCATTTTTCTCACAGCTGTTTTTGAACTTGTTTGGCTACTGAGAAAATGAGAAGTAAAATCTTAATTTGCACTCATTTAGGCCCATTTGATTACCACTTAGTTTGTGAAAGTAAGACTACAAACATCAGTTCTACTTATTAGTTTCTTTTTTTTTTCCTGGTGTTGTCTACTTTTCAAGAGTTTTCAAAATATAAGCTCAGTTATGAAAACTAAAAATGGTAGTTTTTTAGTTTTGAGAATCGTATTAAGAATTAAAATATTTACTCAAAAGAAAGATGTAAACTATGCTTAAAGTTATGGAAAAAATAAGAACAATTATAAACAATATAAAACCAAAAAGGGCTTAACATTTTTGGGAATCAAGTAGACTTGTAGCTAGAGTAATAAATTCACAACTTTGCTATTTCAACATGTTCTTTATTTTCCCTATCCTTGGTGTTTCTTTGTTTTGTTGTGTACTTTCTTAGTTTAATTGTTTCTATACAAAAGCTAAAAACATACAAAATAATTTATGGTAAAGCCAACATAAATTGGAAAAATGGAAAATTAAAATGAAATTGTCATTGAATGAGACATTTTTTGTTCTTCTGACTGATTGAACCAATGATATGGGTTCACTTGGGTTTTATTTTGCTTTGAGTCTGTAGATTTAGATGACCACTATTTTTGCATCTTAAGCATGATTGTCTCAGGCCTGGAAGACTAGCAGTTAATGTAATAGTAAATTCATTGCTAATCTTTCTTTCTTCTCTCCTCCCATCAGTTTCTGGTCCTTTTGGCTATTGATAAAATGGGAAGTAAACCTCAATTCATTTCAGTATTTTATGTCACCACGTATTGGTTTTGATTCGTTCTCTTCTTGCTATTTTCTCTGATCATGAAGATGCAACTAGCAATTGAAGCAAAGAGAACTGTCAAATCATTCTCTTGGTGCTAACTCATTCTTGCTTAAAAAGCCTCGAGTTTCGGTTGAAAATGGGCTTCAAAAGGGACCTGGAGCATGTCGTCTTCATTTTCTCTGCAGTTTTCTGGTTTGCAGCAACTTTTTCTCCGGTCATGTCAGAGCCGATCAAAGACAAGGAAGCTTTGCTTGATTTTATTAACAAGATGGATCACTCACACGCGATCAATTGGAAAAAGAGCACTGCTTTGTGCAAAGAGTGGATTGGAGTTCAATGCAACAATGCCGAATCTCAAGTTGTAGGTTTGCGATTGGCTGAAGTTGGCTTACATGGTTCGATCCCAGTGAACACTCTTGGTCGACTATCGGGACTTGAAACTCTGAGCCTAGTATCAAATTACATATCAGGGTCTTTCCCTTTTGACTTCCAAAAACTGAGAAATCTCAACTCACTTTACTTGGAGAACAACAGGTTTTCTGGTCCATTGCCATTGGATTTCTCAGTATGGAAGAATCTCAGCATCATTGATTTGTCCAACAATGCATTCAATGGGAGCATCCCTCCCTCAATATCAAACATGACGCATCTAACAACATTAAACCTCGCCAATAACTCACTCTCTGGTGAGATTCCAGACCTCCACCTTCCTAGTTTGCAGGACTTGGATCTTTCGAACAACTTCCTCACAGGGAATGTCCCTGATTCCCTTCAAAGATTTCCAAGTCGGGCATTCTCCGGTAACAACCTTGTCCCCAAGATTAAGAATGCCGTTCCTCCAGTTCGTCCTGGACAGTCGCCCAATGCAAAGCCATCAAAGAAAGGTACAACAACAATTGGTGAAGCAGCAATTTTAGGCATTATAATTGGAGGTTCTGCAATGGGGTTAGCTATAGCAGTCATTTTGGTGGTTATGTGCTGCTCAAACAGAAAAGTGAAAAACAATGCCTCATCGAAGCTGGACAAACAAGATTTGTTTGTAAAGAAAAAGGGATCTGAGACACAAAGCAACAATCTCAAGTTTTTTCAAAGTCAGAGCCTTGAGTTTGACTTGGAGGACTTGTTGAGGGCGTCTTCCGAGGTGCTCGGGAAGGGGACGTCTGGGACGACATATAAGGCAACATTAGAAGACGGGAATGCTGTGGCAGTGAAGAGGTTGAAGGAAGTGAGTGTTTCAAAGAAAGAATTTGAGCAGCAGATGGAAGTGGTAGGGAGCATTGAACATGAGAATGTGTGTGGTTTAAGGGCATATTATTATTCAAAGGATGAGAAACTCATGGTCTTCGACTTTTACCAACGTGGAAGTGTCTCTGCAATGTTGCATGGTATGTTCTCATCTCTCCCCTTTGAAGTTTTATCATTTCAAAATCTTGTTTTTGTTTGTAATATTTTACTAAGAATTCAACCTTTTTTACTTAAATTGTAATAATGATTAGCTAGTTTTCAAATTTTGGCTTAAAGGGTAAAGAAACAAATCCAAATGATTACTAAAACTGAAAATTCCATTGTTGAAGATGGAGGGTTGATTTGTGAAAATGGGATTTTGCAGTTGCAAGAGAGAAAGGGCAGTCTCCACTTGACTGGGAAACACGACTCCGTATCGCCATTGGCGCCGCCAGAGGAGTCGCTCGCATCCATTCACAAAACTGCGGCAAACTTCTTGTCCATGGAAACATCAAGGCATCAAACGTATTTCTAAACTCCCACGGCTACGGTTGCGTCTCCGACGCCGGTGTCGCTGCTCTCATGAACCTCATGACCCCACCAGCCACCAGATCCGCCGGATACCGTGCTCCCGAACTCAAGGACTCTCGCAAAGCATCTCAAGCCTCTGATACTTACAGCTTCGGCGTCGTGCTTCTCGAGCTCCTCACCGGAAAATTTCCACTGCATACGAAGGGAGGTAACGGTGGAGATCAGATAATCCACCTGGTGCGGTGGGTGAACGCGGTTGTCCGAGAGGAGTGGACGGCGGAGGTGTTCGATGTGGAGCTTTTGAGGTATCCGAACATAGAGGAGGAGATGTTAGAGACGTTGCAAATTGCGCTATCTTGTGTAGGAAGAGTTCCGGATGATCGGCCGGCAATGGCGGATGTTGCGGCTCGTTTGGAGGGAGTTCGCCGGGTGAGCGTAGGAAGTTTACCACCGGTGCTGCCGCCGGCGTTGGAACGCGGAGCGGAGGAGTTGATCCAAATTCAGGTGAACGTGGGTGAGGGTGAGGGTGAGGGTGGAGTTCCGTCGAGATCGAATTGAGGAATCCGGTTTTGGTTGAAAGATCATTGGAATTTGTAATTGAGCTGTTGGAAACAGCTCTTCAAAATTGGCTCATTTAATTTGTAATTGGTTCGTTCGGGTTTTGGTTTTGTTCTTGCTTCCTCCTTTTTGTTTATAATAATAATAAATCAGTAGTACCTTTAATTCAAAATTTCACTATTAAAGATGGGATTGAATTTTGTTTCCATATCATTTGATACTTAGTAGTTCTTGATAATTACAATAGATGATTTGATTTTTATCCCTCACTTGTTTGAGTAACTGTTTAAAATGTCTTTGAACTCTAAAGTATTTAATTGGTTTTCTAACACAGTTGAGAAGTCATAGAGCTTTCTTTCGTTATGGGTCACTCACTGTTTTGTCGAAGGTTCATTTATGCATGAAAATATATAGGTCGTTAACATAGAAAAAAATCGTTCATTGTTCATTCTAGACTTAGTTAGAACTAACTCAAACAAATATTTAGATACAAAAACACAAAAATAAAAGCTTCGTAAAATTAAACAATAATATAGTGAAAAAGAGGATCATTCTAGACTTGCCAAACCAACTCAAAAAGAAAAACTTTGACGATTGAATCTAGTCGTGTTTGAAAATTATGTCCAACCTACTAATGTTATTGTTAGAGATATTGTAACACTATGAAAACTATGAGTTTGTACCTGTAATATTTATTATTATCGTTATCATCACCGATAACAATTACAATAAACGTGATGCATTCATAATTCTAAACAAATATGACCAAAAACAATCTAATTATGTTTGCAAATTGAGATTCATTGGTTAATATAATTCATCTATCAATGAAATCCCATTGTTGAATTGTGAATGTGGCCTTATTTCGATACAACTTTCAATCCATTTCCACAACGATTTCTGATTCATATACAGATTCAAACAGTTCAAGAATCTACAAATTCAGAATCCAAAGATCACGAGTCTAGTTTTGTACAATGAACAAATACAATAATCAATACTTAAAGACAACTACAAATATATTCTAAAACTTTGCATTTAGATATAGGGACACAACTCTTCAATTTGATCAGATGCAAAATGACCAAGCAGAGTACCCACTAGCAAATCTTTAACTTCTAAAAGAAAAGAAATATCCGAACTGCCATCAGAAACTGACCAATAAAACAATCATAACTCACTCCTGCTTCCTCAAAATTCTTGTTTTCACACCACCTGTATATTATGGAACAAAGCAAGGAACTTAAGAATCCGATTGAAAGAGAATTTACATTCATACTCAAAAGGAGACTATTCATACCTTCGACTTCCTCAAACAGAATTTCTTTTATCAGTTCACCTCCGGCATTGTATGCAAACCTAAAGAAAGAGGTGCCACAAATTTAGAAAAAGCACAAATATCCCTCTGCCATAAAACATCAGGTTACAACTCAACAAGAAGAAATAAAAAGATTTGTGAATAAAGAACAATCATGGGTATCTAAACTGCTAACTTAATCAGTTCAGTGAATGATGAACTCTACAACCAGAACTAGAACTCTCCTAGTTAAAGATGAAATGAAAAATTTTACAATTATGTGGAAAATTTAACATTCTATAACCGATCTCATTCAGTCATTTTCATGCAGCCTCTTTTCATCACCATCTGTTCAAAGCTCAAATGGTGATCCAGTATGGGAGGAAGATAATGAGAATTACCTGTTGGAGAATACAACCTCAAGTTCATAATCAGATGAACTCTTAAAGGCTTCAACCAAAACTGTAACAATCTCCGTTTTCCGAGTACTTGCCATCAGTATGTCATATTCGGTTGGAATCACAATTGTAAAGAAGTTATCACTTAGTTCGCTTAAACATATCTTATCTACAGCAGCCAGGGCTATCCTCCTTTTAAGGGTATCAGTTTCTGGGTCAATGATATAGATGGCGAACTCTGTTATTAAAAGAATCCGCCTTTTCATCTTCCCAGAAGCAGTGAACTTCAAGACTTTATCTGCAAAAAGCACACTCTGTTCACCTGCAGCGATGATAAAGAACATAGTAGAACTTGGTTATGCACCAATGCGATATGCCTGCTATGGTCGCAATCGCAACACAAATCATGTTATTCTCCAAGAATAAGGGCCTCAAAAGAAACATTAACACACTTAAAAGTTTGTATGATAACTATTTGGTTTTTAGTTTTTAGTTTTCATAAACACCATTTTCATCTATGAGTTTATTTGTTTTGTTAAACTACTTTATAACATCGTTTTCAAAATCCATTCTAAGTTTTTAAAAGGTTAAATTTTTTTATAAACATGAGTTCCAAAAGCAGAAAAGAAAAAACAAAATTGTAATCAAACGAACCCTTATTTGATCAAATATGGAGTTCGTATACAACAAAGTAAATCCAACAAAATACAACCCAAGAAAAGCTCTCGTATTTCACCCCACTAAACACTCATCCAAAATACCTAATAGCCAACGCTTAAATGAATTCTATTTATTCTGTAATTAAAAAAGAAAACCATAAAATACAAAATAATACATAAATCTAAGGAACAAGAGAACGAAGAGTTACCATCCAATAAGAAAGTAATAGATTCGCTAATCTGGAAATGAAAAACTAACATCAACATACAAACGATTTCACAAAGAATGATGAACAAATTAGAATCAATCAACCATACTTTACAAATATCAGAAATGAAATAGACACGGAAGCCAATTACAAAAGCAAACAAAATTCAACGCTGTAGGTACAAAAATCTAACCTTGTTTTTGCAGGATTTTCATCAAGAATTGATTCGAGGGCACGTCGATGTAATCCCCCTTGTAATCACGATGAAGAGAGGCTTTTCGACGGACCTTGATGCCCATGAAGGGCTCCTGATCTTCAGTCACATTCCCATCGGAGGGTCGGAATTTCAATCCTTGCACATCGTCGTTGGGTCCGGCAACATCCGGTCGTTCCACAGCTCCGGAAGCTGGGGATCGGTCGTCGATGAGGACCCGCCTCCGGGATCTGGAGTCCATCGTTATCGTCGAAGTTGGGACTAAGCGAGAAAGAAGGAGTTCCCCTCTCGAACCCCTCGACTTCTAAACGAGAAATTGCCGTCACTGCCCCTTTGGTGAAACGAAGCCATTTTTGTCAATATCAACTCTTTTTTCTTCTTCTGTGGTCGAATTGTCACAAAATTATTTATTTTAAGAAATCTTAAGTAATTTTAGGATTAAATTTCATGGAGATCAAGTCAAAATTCTACTAATCTTTTTGAATATTAGTAACGTTTGTTGATCTATTTTTTCACTTAAAATTCCTAAACTTTCAATTTAATTTACCAATTAGCTATCTAATTATATTTTTCTAGTTGGATGTTGAAAAAGATTGATTTGGAAAATATGTAAAATTTTGTTATTGATGTTGCTAGAGATTTCAAGAACTACAAATACTTTATTCGATAACAATTTAGTACTAAATCATTTATTGACAAATAACTATCTTTTTAGAAGTTAATTAAAAACTAAAACATACCCTTCAAAATAAAAACTTGTCATTATAGATTTCCAAATATAAAACTAAGTTGTCAGTCTAAGTATATAAATTAAATTGTTATTTACTTTTCTTTTATGGTTAATTTATTAAAAATTTATAAAACGCTAATCAGCTGTTTGGGACAAATAGGATTTAGGAATACAATAACCATCTCTTGTTATTTAAATTTCCCGGATTATCGTTTGTTACGGTTTTTACTATTTGACATTCATCGTTTTTTTTTTTTTTTTGCTACACCGTATTTTCTATTTTATTTTATCAAACTAAGATAGTTTACACATTAAACGTACTATTATAATTTAAACTAAAATAATCAATATAAAAAACACAAACTATTTTAATTAAACTATAATAAACTACGACTATAATAACACACGTTAAGAAATTGGATAATTGCAAATATAGCAAAATCTGTTAAGAACTATCAATGATAGGAGTCTATCACTCATAGATTATGTGGCAAATGTTGATAGACCATAAGAGTCTATCAACCATAAAAGCCTATCAGACATAGATTTTGCTATATTTACAAGTTTTTTAAGATATTGCTATACACTTAATAATTATTTTAAAAATTGTTATCTATTGTAATTAAAAAAAAAAAAGGATTTGATTCGATCCAAACACAAGAAGCATAATGAAATCATTTAATTTAAGTTTTAAAATGAAAGAAAGAATCAATCAAATTATAATATAAAGAAACAATAATATAATATAATGGAATGGAATCATCAAATTTATTAATTAATTAAAGGAAAGAAAAAGGGGAAAATATCCGTGGAAAAAACGCTAAGGGAGGGCCCACAACAGTCGCTAGAATAAGAAACTGTACCAATCAGAAAGCCCCGAGATTTCGGGGGTCCCACACTGAACGGTCTTCATAAATACTCTTTTTTTTTTTTTCCCTTTTCTTTTTCTTTTCCTTTTCTTTCTTTTCTTTCTTTTCTTTTTTGCCCTTTCCCCAATTTTTACATTTATTTTATTTCATATTTAAAAACTTTCGCAATTCTTCTCTCTTCCCTCACGAGCCCTCATTACTGTGAGGGATTTTCCTCCATCCTTGCTCATCAGGTTGGTACTCTTCTTCCTTTCTCTATGTTTCCGCCATCCCATCATTTTTTTCTCTCTTCCATCTCCCATCTATTGATCTCTTCATTAGGTTTTTTTTCTCATGGCGTCCAAGCGGATCTTGAAGGAACTCAAGGATCTGCAGAGGGATCCTCCTACGTCTTGCAGTGCTGGTATTGTATTTTGTTTCTCTTCTTATCCATCCTTCTTCTTTGTTTGGGTTGGGATCGGATGATTTTAGTTTTGATATTGTTGAGAATATTTTGCTTGGTTTGTGTAGAAAATGTGCTCGCAATTGCATGATTGGTTGAATTAGGATGTTCGTTGTTTTTTTTTTTAAAAAAAAAAATAGTTTTTTGGAGTCTTTCTTTGTGCTATGGTTGGGATTTAATACTATTAATGGGTTCTTATGAATTCTGTTGAAACAAACACATTTCCTTTGAAATGAAATGACATAGACAATTAATAGTTACAGCGTGTAGCTTCTTGGAAAGTCTTACTGGAATTTTGTTTCTGAAACGTCATAGTGTTTTCAGTGAATGTCCATGTAAGTTGGTGTTGTTCTTCGCCCGTCCTGTTTTTTGTTTATGGTTCATTTTGTCGGGGTGTGTTTTTTTTTTCAATTTAGTTTATATGGGTTAAAATCTTTTCTGTTGGCGAAATGTTGACCGATGGGTAAAATCTTTCTTTCTTTGGGTGGGGAGTGAAGGTTGATAAAAGAGGAAAGTTTCTAATTCATCCTCTAAATTTGGAAGAAGTATGTAGATATTATTAACCAATTTTGACAGTCACTAATGGGAGAGTATAAATAAAAATTTTAAAACATAAGAGACTAAGTTGAAGTTTTTTAAATAATTGGGGCTAAGTTGTGCAAACGTTCTAACATTATCGACAAAAACATATACTTACCGTTTCAATTATATATTTTTCACGAATGTAAAAGTTTACAAAGATGTAATTTTTTTTTTTACGGGAGTTGCTAGTTTTCCTTTCTTGATATGTTCTGCAATCGTCCCAGGTCCTGTAGCTGAAGACATGTTTCACTGGCAAGCAACCATAATGGGACCACCAGACAGTCCCTATGCTGGTGGTGTCTTCCTTGTCACCATTCACTTCCCTCCAGACTACCCATTTAAGCCTCCCAAGGTATTCAATTCTTCTGGCTACCATCAATAGGATTCACGAATATATTTAGTTTTGTTTTTACCGTCGGCCCTTTAGATTTTCCCATTTATGGCAAGCACAGACCAGTAGTACTTATCTTTTTATTTTACAATATGTGGGGTTGGTGAATAGTTGCTTGAAAATACAAGCATTTTATCCGCTGAGCTATATTCATTTTGGTCTGAGTACCGGCACTTATCTCACAGACACTTCAACAAAAAATTTGTATAGGCAACTAGTGTCTATGGATGAATAAATGTTAGGCCGTATACCTATTTGCATTCTGAAATCTGGTTGGGGGACTTCAGGCAATGTTACTGAGATCTTCAGACATGGTCGATGATCATTACGGAAAATAGCTCCTTCTCATTCTGGTTCAACACCTTCCTAGGTACTTCAGGTAACACAATGACTTAATCTTTCATCTCATTGAATTTATTGATTTTCAGGTAGCGTTCAGAACAAAGGTATTCCACCCAAATATAAACAGCAATGGAAGCATTTGCCTGGACATATTGAAAGAGCAATGGAGCCCTGCCCTAACCATTTCTAAGGTTTGGTTCCCTGGAACCATGAATTTCATTGCAGATAGTAAATTACCATGTCACACATCTAACTCATTTCATGCCTTTGCATTCGCAATATTCATTTTTCAGACTATGTAACCCTATGGTCCAACCAATTTTTTCCCACCAATCTATGGTAGCCACCTATCTAGAAATTAATTTACTACGAGTTTTTTTTGACACCCAAATACGAGCTGGCTCGGACACTCACGATTATAATAAAAAGTTAGGGTGATTAATTATTATCTCATTGTCATGGTCATTCAAATCAGATATGCAATTGTAGTTTACTTGAATCCCTTAGGCTGAGTTGTATGTTGGTATATTGAAGAGTACACTATATTGTTCATCTCAAGCATGTTCTTTTGATAAATTTTTATATTTTCTCTATCTATCAATTGTTGCATCCACTGCATTGGATTTCTCACGAGCATGATGGAGATTCCTGCCTCAGATTTAGTCAAAATCTGATATAAATAGGCTTGTTGCATCGTTCTTAATTTTGATTGGTGAACGTTTGGCCTTGAGTTTGTGTTGAACGGATAGATTATTCCTTTGTCAAGGTGTTGCTTTCAATCTGTTCTTTGTTAACGGATCCTAATCCTGACGATCCATTGGTGCCGGAGATTGCTCACATGTACAAGACAGACAGGAACAAGTATGAAACTACCGCAAGGAGCTGGACCCAGAAGTACGCCATGGGGTAAATGGTATCCCAAATCTTTAGCTTGTAAGTTGAGAGTCCTATTGTGATTTTAAATATATGTCTCTGGCAATTTGTATGCAATTTTAATTCTGTTTCAATCCCCGCTGAAAAAGAAATGCACCAAATAGTCGGTGGTGCAACAATAGCTTTGTGAAAGAAGGTAAAAGCATGTTTTTCCCTTGTTTGTTCTCCATGGATAATGCGAGCTCTGTCTAGGGTTTTTGTATGGAATGTAATCGTGCTGAATTCCTTGGACATCTCTCTTACTTGGAGTTCCTCTGCAGCAATGATAATTGGCTATGTTTCCAAAATACGTTCTTGAAAATTCTTGAGCTACGAGGATTGAACCTTTGACTTCAAGAAAGATAATCGGTAATTGGTGTAAATAAGTATGATTCGACTATGAGTTATTTGTTTTCTTTTCACTAAGGGAGGGGTAGGCAGATTGAATAATGCATTCTTCACAAGTCTTAACATCCTTGAATAGTTTGCTGATGTGTTTTCTATTTTCTAAATTCGTCGGATTCTACCTACCCTTGTCTTTCTCATTCTCACTGTTTTATGTTTAATGTTTTCTAGAAAAATGAAATTTGTGTTTCTTGATTTGGGTTTTTCTTCTTCTTCTTCTTCTTCTTCTTCTTCTTCTTCTTCTTCTTCTTCTTCTTCTTCTTCTTTTTTTTTTTTTGTCATTTTTTTAATTTGATATAATTTTAATCTGAAAAGAAAAATTGGTTGATTTATTTTTATTATTTTACTACAAAAGTTTCAAAATGGTAATCTTTATTTCAAATAATTTTATCTTTTATTATAATGCATCCCAAGAATCAATTTATAAAAATTATATACTTTTTATTTTGTACTGAAAAAAAGGTCACGAAACCTATACTAACGTAAACGAAGGATTGAATCTTTCCAAATATTTTTTTTTTCTTTTTAGTACAATAAAAATAAAAGTAAGTAATTCAGAGTTTCCTAATATCCATTTAGCAGTTTTATATCAAAATAGTTAACATTTAAAAATTTTGAAAATTGAAAAGCCTTATTGAAAAGAAACGAAATGCCATTTGTAAACTCTCGTTATTTTTGTTTAATGAAAATACTTCAATTAAAAAGAAGAAGAAGAAGAAGAAAAATGAAGTGTGGGGGCAATGGCAATTGAAAGCAGCTGTGCAATGCGAATTCCAAGGAATGTTCATCAGAGTATTTAATGAGGAACACACTTAATGGATAAATGGGAAATAATTTGTTGGATAAAAGCGAATTTCTATATATTTTGA
Organism: Cucumis melo; assembly: GCF_025177605.1. Lineage (NCBI taxonomy): Eukaryota > Viridiplantae > Streptophyta > Magnoliopsida > Cucurbitales > Cucurbitaceae > Cucumis > Cucumis melo. The sequence goes on from NC_066865.1 coordinate 24,861,439, forward strand.
AATTTCTATCGACATTGAAATTGGATTAATTAAAAGTGGAGTTGTGAAGAGTATAAGATGGAATCTTTCTTAAAAACAGAACCAAGAAAAAGTAAAATTGTGGAGGAGAAAGAGAAAAAGGGACATGAAAAGATGAATGAATAAAAAAGGATAGGGGTCGTGTTGGGTGTTGTGTAATGCTATAACTTCGGTAAAAGGAATAATTTATGTATTCATTATTCAAACAAACCATAGGAGGGATGTACGGTCCTATCTCTCTTCAATCTTTGTCTCCAATTTCTGGATTCTTCCTTTCTAATTTTCTTTCTTTTAGAATTTAAATTGAATTACCAAACTCATAGCTTTATCAATTACAAAAGATAAAAAAAAAAATTATGTAATTGTATTACAATTTTTGTACCAATTCAAGTTTGATGATTTAGCTTAAAGAAAATTATGCATATTTTGATTTATGAATTTTAAAAATAGACCTACATAGTCTTTAGTCTTTAAAAAAAGTCCTAATTTAAAACTTTGGTTTAGATATAAAAATCAAAATTTAAAAATAAATCTATCTTTTTAAGATTGTTGTTTTGGTTAAGGAAGATCCCCAAATTTGATGGAGGAATTGACAGCACATTTCACATCATAATAGCACCTGTGTTCCCTCTTAGTATCACCCTTTGTTTTTCGCTCTACACGTTTTCTTCTCTTAATAAAATATTCTATAATCACACCTTTAACCCCATTCTTTCCTACTTTTCTATATATATAAATATTTAACTGAGGTTTTAAAATATATTTTTTTTAAAAGTAATATATTACCCTACGTTTTAATTTTTGTCCAAGTAATGATATAATATCTTAATCAATGTTATTTTTATAAAAACTAAGTGAAAATTAAAGAGTTATATAAAAATTAAAATTAAACAAGTACTAAAAAGAAATAGACCGACTAAAAAGAATAATATAATGTTAGTTTTAAATTATAGTGATGATCATAATACCATATCAGATATTAGAGTTTTAATGAACAATATGAGCACAAAAAATTCCATCTTTCAAAATCCAACCTTTCACTTCAAGTTCTGACCTTTTCTTCTCCAATGTCTTCTCTCACTCACTTTCCCTCTCTATTGTAATTTTTTTTTTAAATTTCCATGGCATAACCTTTTTCTTTCCATTCTCATACATTTCATTTCTTCTTCTTATCTTTTTAGCCACTTTTGATTTCATTTTCCCACCGTTTTTCTCTCTCATTCTCTTTTTATCAGTCTGTTTCTCTCCCTACAACGCAAATTTAGATATTCCGCCGATAAATCCTTATCCTTGACATTACCATGGAAGTTTCGACCATTCTTCGCCGGAAACCCATATCGGAACCGCCGGGAAACTTCCACGGCCGGAGCTCCACCGGTTCAAGAATTGTTCGGATTTCAATGACTGACCCGGATGCTACGGACTCGTCTTCTAGTGACGAAGATACCTTGAATTACCCCCGCCGCCGTGTGAAGCGTTATGAAATTGAGTTGTCCGTCGGGACGGCGGGGGACGGCGGCGGTTGTGGTGCCCGGAAGAGGAAGAGGAAGAGGAAGGCGGTGGGTAATGTGAGTAAATTTCGCGGTGTCCGGCGGCGACCGTGGGGGAAATGGGCGGCGGAGATACGTGACACCGGCCGTCGTGTACGACTGTGGTTGGGGACTTACGATACGGCGGAGGAGGCTGCAATGGTGTACGACAGCGCCGCCTTGAAGCTCCGAGGACCGGCGGCTTTGACCAACTTTCCCACTCATACTCCGCCGCCATCTACCGGCGATGAGCCGTCGTCTCCGACGAACATTTCTTCTCCGACATCGGTCCTCTACAGAACCCAGTTCACCGAATGTTCGTCGTCTTACCGGGCCGTTAACGATTCGCCGGTGGTGGATTGCCCCTTCTCCGACGACATATTCAAATCGAGTGTTTTGGAATCGCCTCTTTTTCCAGAGTACCAATCAACTCTTATAACAGAAGCACCATGGATCGATGCGGACGGCGGCGCTAGGTCCAGCGACTTGGTGGCGGCGGCGGGGTCCGTCGAAATAGTAGAAGATCATGATTATTTTGAAGAAATTTTGATGGGGTCGGATCCTTTGGTGGTCCTATGAGGCATTTCGGTGAGTGACCCTTCAGAGTCCTCGGAAAATGTGCCGCCGCCGGCCTGCTTACTTTCTGGCAGACTTTTTTCCGGCCGCCGCAATGGAATCTATCTTTGATTTTTTTTTTTTTTTTTTTTTTTTTTTATAAAGAAGTTTTCAATTTTTGATAATATATATATTTTTCTTCTTCTTTTAGTTAAAATTTTGAAGGAAGAGAGTAAGAAAGGACTAGGTAGGCCTATTAATTTTTTAGGTATCAATAAAAATGTGTATTAACGTGTTTCTTATCATCACACTCTATATGTTGTTATTTGATCGAACTTCTTTAATTTACTTTCATATCTTATGAACATAACAAGGGCCAAAAGAAAAAAAAAAAAGGGTGATGACCAGATGTGAAAACAAGGTACAAATCCTCGTGAGATTCGTGTATTATTGCTAGAGTATAGCTCTTCCTCTTTCTCTCCATTTGAATGGACTTTGTTTTGAGAGACTTAAAGTTACTCGTTGTTGTTGGGTCTTACCCCACGAACGGGATGGAAAATCTCTATGAAACTAACATCTCAATTATCAAACATATGGCCAAGGGTTGAGGTCAGGGACTCTATACATAGTTTCGAGTAAATATCATGTAATTTTTATTAATTTTTAATTTACGGAGAGAATATAAACAAAAAAGGTACTCATTTGATTGAATGCAAGTTGCAAGAAGATTGATTTTCTCCCCCTCTTTTTTGCTTTGCTCAATAACACCTTTGTGTACTGTTCTAAGCTTTTTTGGTCCCCCTTGTGTCATCTTATGTTGCTCTTCTCTACACCTTCCAATGCCTTCTGTCATTCCTTTCCAAATTTATTAAATGCCTTTTGGTAAGTTTTGATGAAAACTTCTTCCCCCAATAGAATTTATTATTTATTATGTGATATGAATTTCACTCCATTTTAATTGCTATTGCTACTTTGTTGAGTAATATAAAATAGATTTCATGCTAAATTTTTCTTACAAACTTGACTTCGACGTAATAACCTAGTATCGCATAAACTAGCATATTTCCAATGCTATAGTGCTACATAATCACTGATTAATACAATAATCATGTTTACACGAGTATAGATTATAAATCAATCAATTACAAATTTGGGACCTAAGTTTTTTTATTTTTTCATTATTTTATTACTATTTTTTCTTATTAAGGTTTGACAATATAAAAATAAATAAATAAAAGTAGAGGACCTCTTTAAAACGGTCAGTGCTCCTCTACGTGTCACGTGCGTAGCGCCTGATCATAAATCTAAACAGAGTGTCCACAATAAAAGCTCCCTCCCTTTGCCACGTGCCCTCTATATTATTTGAATAATTATAAACAATCTTAAAAAATAATTGTATAATATTTTATTGATTTGTTATATTTTTTCAAAAGATTTATATCATAATCTTTACAATATTATTTTAGATCAACTAAGACTCTAAATTTTAAAAGGGAAGGATGTTTGATATATTTTTGAATTTTGTTTAATAAATTCATAAAATTATCTTATTTATAAAACTTATTCATTTTTTAATCTAATTGTTTATTAGACAGTTTTTTTTTTCTATTCTCACTAACTATTAACAAAAAAAAAAAATTAGGTCTTTCATTATCAATTACTTTGTAAAAATGAATACATTAATAGGATAACAATATGAAAGTTAAGATATTTACTATACACAAGTTCACAGATACATGAGATATTTTGAAAATTTTAATAATTTCTATGCCAAATTATTTGGGTTAAATTGTAGGTGGGAAAATTTTAAAACCTATGAATTAAATAGTTTATTATAATATAATATTATAAAAACTGTCAAAGATACTAAAATAAATAATATATTTATACTTCATACAAAGATCAAAATCAAATGTAGTTTTTTTCAAGAAATATAAATAATTTGTTTTTTATATGATGTTTTATAAAAACTTCTTTAAATTAGATTATAGACTAAATTATAATAAATGTCTTTTAAAAAAAATAAAATAAAAGATGGTTTATTAGAAGAAAGTCACATGGGCATTAGTAATACATCCATCCCTAGGAAGTTAGATTCAAAATACATGTACAACATTTTACTTCCCAAACCTCACTCATTTTATTTTTGGCTCTTTTATTAACAACCATATTGCATTCTCGATACCAAAAACTAAAGAAAAACGGAAGTTCTTTATCAACGCTCTAATTTATTTGATCTAACAATTAGATTCATAAGACTCTCTCATCTTCCTCAACTTAATTACTTGCAGGTAATTAAATTCAGGATTTTACAAGTAAATCGAAGTTAAAGAACTGCATTTTCAAAGGCAATTTCACTGGAATTTTTAACTTTGAGGCATTCTTCATGACTTAATGTAAGTCGTCATGCCCGCGACAAACGTCGGCCGAAATCTAGGCGCTACGGTGAGAGGGTTCTAGAAAGCGTGAGGGGCGGGGGCGGGGGTTTGTAGTCTTGAGCACGCGGAATCTTTGAAGGCCCTTTCTTTCTTTCGTTTTTCCACCTCTTTCTTCACAATTGCGCCCCGCCCCAAAATAACACATTCACACATTCTTTTTCTTTCTCAAATCTATGAGTAAATAACACTCTCCCCATCACCCATCATCTATTTATTTATTTATTTATTTATTTATTTATTTTGCCTTTTCGAAAAAAGAAATAGAAAGAAAAAAGAATAGCTTTATATTTGAAAATACAGAAACTAAAAATATATTTGAATGGAAAGATTGATATTTTAATCGTTGACTTATTAAAATATTTTATATCGAAGAGAAAAATTGTAGAGAAATATCATAAATTAAAATAAAAAAAAATATATATATATATATATAAAAGAAAATATGTGGAATAGAATTTGCTATTAAGGTAGAACGTAGAATAATTAGGTATTTACTAAGAAATTAGGAGGTCACCATTAAAGCCAAGGTAACAACAAAATGTGGCCCTAGCCGCACTCTTCTTCGTCTCTTTCTCTTCTCTTCTCTTCTCTTCTCTTCTCCCGCTTTCTTCTGGTGAAGACACACCTTCATTTTTTTCACGTCCTCCAAGCAATTTGGAGAACTCGTTTCTTTTCATCTTTTCTTTTTCTGAATGCGTATTTCCATCCCCATTCCATCATTCAATTAATAACGCAATCAGGTTTTGTCTGTTATGGCTGTTAGTAAGAATTTGTGATTTTTTCCATTTTTTTTTCTTTTAATTTGATAAACGACTGTTTGATTGTTGCAGAATGAACTCGTTGGGGGAGAGGATGTTGAAATCGGCTCGTGGGCATGATTCTTGGATTGGTTCGGACGAGGAAGCTCGGAGAATTGAGAGAGTTGGACGTGATTCTTCGATGTTGGTTGTGGTGGGTGATGAGTTGCGGTTTTCTGCTTCTCCGTCTCAGCCTTCGAATGATACTGCTTCTAATGAAAAATTGGGGCTTGGAGAACGTGCTTTCTCTGCTGCTGGTGCTGCTTTTCTTTCTGCTGTCATTGTGAATCCTCTTGATGTTGCAAAGGTACTGTTGAGTCTATGTTCTCTTTGTTGTTTATGTGTTGGATACTTGAATAGTCTGGGAATAATTGGAAATATGTAGCGTGGGGTTCGATTGAATAGTTTTCTAAGTACCTTCGGGGACAAGTTATGGGTTCTACACCATGGGGATGCCTGTTATAGGCCTTTGATTAGATGACCAGTGAATTACCTGTTATTTGATTTTATGATAGAAGATTATTTAAAAAATATTTTCTTCTTTCAAGTCTTGGAGATGATATGATAGTTGTTCAACTTGTTAAGTTTTTCTTGATGTTTGATACTGTGGAGAAATAAGGAAAGAAAAAGTTGTTAAATTTTATAATAATTTACAAATTTTGTCTTGGACTTTAAAAATTCTCAATTACATTACTCTTTTTTGAATTTGATAATCTTTACTTAAGTATTTGTCGCATGAGACAAGTCGAAGTGCTTGTAAGTTGGTCAGATACTCGACGGATATAAAAGAATGTTGATGTGATATGTTGATTGGGTTAGCAAGTGATATTTTGGAATGATAATATAACAACAGGGAATAGGTGACCTAGGTGAAGTAAGAGTGAGCAAGCCAAAAAAATTGGTTTAAAATGTATTGGGCATGGGTACGATCATATCTGGACTAATGCAGTGTAACATCTGAACTTCACAGTTAAGTTTGTTTAGGCGTGAGTAGAATTAAGCTAGGTTACCAGTTGAGAAGTCCTTGTATTGCATCTCTTTTAAAATTTTTATTTTGGTACCCGTGAATATTTAAAAACGAAATGTACTGTGCCTACTATCTTATTGAACTTTTGGTTTGGCCTGCCTGTGTTTTATCTAGCGAGCTTCGCACATTCCAAATTATCACTTCAGTCAAGGTGTTATGGTAATATATAAGTATTGGTATTCATGTTAAGTACATCTTAGAGTCAAAGTAGTCGAGGACATAAGTAATTTTTTTTTTAAAGTTCAAAGACTAAATTTATAAATTAACCTTAATTTTGCAGTTTTTGACAACTCCTTAAAAAGCACGAACACTCTGAGATGTTCTTAAAATTTTCTATATATTATTTGGGACCTTGAATGGTATATGTATATACATGGGGCTGCTCCTTATTTCTTTGCTCTGTTCTGCAACCGTAATTATTTATAAATGGCCTCCCCAGCATATTGTGCAATCTAAAAATTCTCTGTTTTTTGAATTATTAGACAAGGTTGCAAGCTCAAGCTGCAGGAGTTCCTTATTCACATCCACTTAGTGATTGGACCAGTCGCATGGCCTTTTTTGGACCAAACACGGTTGGTTCCATTACCTATAAGTCTGACTGATTTTTTCCCTATCTTTGATGTAGCTCCTTTAGAATCTTATTGTGTTTCTGATTATCATTTTGTTTTTGGTGCATGATAAATGATGTTACAGTGTATTTGTATTTGATGCCTGGCTATTACTTTAGTTTTGAGGACATTCATTCCCTTGCCATGATTTTTAGTTTTTTTATCCTTTAATGCGTATAATTTTCATGGTATGTCAAATGTAGTTAACATGATGTTTTTGTTACATTCGTTTGGCTCTGTCTAGAATTTCCGAACTTCTCCTGCTAAGGTAGAATTTGAATTTTTTATCAAAGAAGAAAAAGGTATATTTGGGTTTAATTGATTTGAAGTAGTTACTTGCTTCAAATAGTGAAACTTTAGTGACCGTGTTTATTCTTCTAGGCTAGGAACAAATACCTAACTTTATTTGTGTCAGAGATGATTGAGTTTCACTTCAAAAGCTATTCATTCTAAATCCCATCATAAAACCTACTTTTGAGGTTAGCTTCGTAACTATGGATTGATTGAGAAGAAGTACTTTGAGTCCTGCCATTTTGCTGGCGTGCTTTCTCTAATGCCTTAATGGAGCTATCGCCTACCAGCATAATATCAAATCTTAATTTAGTGTTTTGCTTCATTTTGAAATTTGTTTTTTTGGATATTTTTATGCTTCTACCTTTTTTTTTTGGATTTGATTTCTATCTTTGATCTTAAATTAATCTTTGATTTCTATATACTATGCCAGATGTTTGCAGATTTAAGGTGTTCTCCCTCATGTGCCCGTGCGGGAGTTCATGGTACAGTAGCAATATGTCCTCCTGATTGTTTTCAGTACAAAGGGACGTTGGACGTCTTCTACAAAATCATTCGACAGGTTGGTCTGTTTTCTCTTGTTAATCTTGATCAACACACTTGTGATTCATATCTTTTGTTTTTCTTGATGATTACTTTAGCTTCAGGGACCGAATGATGTAACACAATTGGCTTGTAAAATAGATATTCAGTATAAGTTAGGATGTGAATTTCTAAAGTAGGTTATGAACTATGTATTTATTTTAATGCTTGTTAATGAACTATGTATTTGTTTTAATGTTCATTATACTCAATGAAATTCCCAGGAAGGGTTTGCGAGGTTGTGGAGAGGTACAAATGCTGGCTTAGCTCTTGCTGTTCCCACGGTATGACTTCATATTAATCCAAGGCCAATCTTCCCATTTTGTAAAAGTTTTGCTCGAATACTTGTATGGTCGTGTTATTGTTATCCGAGGAATCATTAACGTCAAAAGAACAGGTGGGAATCTACTTACCTTGCTACGACATATTCCGTAACTGGTTAGAAGAGACCACTTCGAAGAATCTTCCTGGTGCTACTCCTTATGTCCCGTTAGTTGCTGGGGCATTAGCGCGTTCTTTGGCTTGTGCAACTTGTTATCCAATTGAGCTTGCTAGAACTCGCATGCAGGTATTAATACTTTTGTTATACATTGTTATGAAATATAACTTCAGCTATTAATACTTCAAGATGTTTGCATGTTTGTGTTAGCTTTTTATTATAATTTTGTTTTATTTATTTGTGTTAGCATATTTTCTTCGTTTTGAGTCTCACATGTTTTTTATTTATTTTGAGTACTGGGTTTCACATGGTTGATTAGTTATTAGTTGGAAGTTCCTTGCGTTGTGACATTCAGTTAAATGAATGGTATGCTTCATTTGCTTCTGTATAGGCATTTAAGGAGATGCGAATTGGCAAGAAGCCGCCTGGAGTCTGGCAGACTTTACTAGGGGTTGTCTCCAATGTTAAGAGCACAGCTAATGGTGAAATTTCCTGTAAGTTAATATGTAACGAGTACAAATTTCTTTTAAAACCTGATTTACTCCTGTTCAAATTAAGGTGTAATTTCTTACTTCGGTTAATGAATTTTTAGCAGCGAAAAATTACCGTGCCCTATGGACTGGAATGGGGGCACAGCTTGCACGTGATGTTCCATTCTCAGCAATTTGCTGGTCGACTCTTGAACCGGTGAAAATTTAACTATCCAGCTGTAGTTAGGCTTTTTTATTCTGCAATCCACTGAACTTTATGTCTAAATGGGCTTTTTTCTTCTTTGTAGGCCAGAAGGAAACTACTTGGATTGGTAGGTGACAACGCTAATGCAGCCAGTGTGTTTGGGGCCAACTTTTCTGCTGGGTTTCTTGCTGGAAGTCTTGCTGCTGCCGCTACATGTCCCCTTGATGTTGCGAAAACCCGACGACAGATAGAGGTTTTTTCCTTTCTAATTTACTGTTGTCCTTTTCTTAGGGGTTAAGAACTTTCGCTATTGTTTAGAAAGTAAACATTCATTATCTGCTACTCCACCCTCACAATTTTGAGTGTAGTAATTAGGTCTGTTGTCCACATTTGAAAATGTAACAGATCTATGTAAGGATTTTTTTTAATTTTCTTTTTGCAACTTTCAGAAGGATCCGGTGAGAGCACTGACAATGACAACGAGGCAGACACTGATGGAGGTTTGGAGGTATTTCACTACTTCGGACTAGTAAATTGTAATAGGTTGTCGTAAAGATGCTTTTATCCTTAAATTAGTTTCACTAGGAAGACATGAAGCATGAAAATTTTGTAAGGGCTTCATTATTTCTTCTCTAATGCGCTATCACATCAATCTTGGTAATCTGGATATGATCTCAGCTTTAGTTTTTAGCTTTAATTAATAAAGTCCATTAATTGGTTTGTGCTGTATTTGAGTAAAATTAAATTGAACTTTGAAACCAGGGATGGTGGGATGAAAGGACTATTTGCTGGAGTTGGACCTCGTGTTGGCCGTGCAGGCCCATCAGTTGGGATTGTGGTATCATTTTATGAAGTTGTGAAATATGTTCTTCATCGCCAGTATCCAACTTCAGCTTCATGACAGGGTAAGAGCTGCTTCTTACCCTCCTCTGGTGTAAGCTGTGCATAGGAGGAACTCACCAACCAGAGTTCTTTTTGACCAACTGTGGATTCCATAACCTGCGGACTAAATACATTGGGTACAGTCTCAGTTTTGTAGAGTTTGTCTAGGTCAATAGGTGCAGGTAGCATAAATAATAGCATCCTCACCCTACAAAAAAAAAAAAAAAGACTATAGAAGGGGTGAACAAATTTTTGGAGGCGTAAACTAATTTTGATTTGCTCAGATGGTTGAAAAGTTTTGTGACATTTTCATTTATTCCTAAAAGTAATAGTATTTTTGTCTCTTTTTCTCTCTCTTACCCCTTGTTTACCCCTCCAGTTGGGAAAATCTTTTTTCTTCATTTTGGTCAATCTAATTCTTAACAACACCTTTATCCGTGTTTAAGATATCCTTACATCATAGTACACTCTCTCTTCTATTGCCTTTATTCAACCATTTGTACCGAGATATTCCGTAGATTCAAGTAAAAGATCCTTTATGTCTTTATCTGTGTGCTTAAGATATTCATAGGTCGAAGTAAATCTTCCCTTCTCATATCTTTTATTAAAACTTTTTATACACAGATATTCCATAAACTCGAATTAAATATATCCCTCTTACGCATTATTTCAATAAAATATATTCAAATAAAATATATCCATAGATTCAATTAAATTCTCCCTCATGTCTTTATTAAAGTAGGTTTGTTTCAGAATTGGCATTTCATTGCATTCCTTTTCTGTTTCTCGGGAAAGATATACTTTTATTGAGCTGAACTTTTGGGCGTGTCTGCTGTCAGCCATCTTTTGTGCATCTGAAAAGGCTAATGATTGGAGATTTTAATTGTTTGTGGTTTGAGATTAGAATTGAATAGCAACTCTGTACCTTAAAAAGGGAACTGCTGACCAAATCATCAAACAATCTTCTTAATGCTAACTAAATTAAGGTATTTGGAATCAAGCGGATCTTATTTATTCCCCATGAATTCAACTGTTCATACAATTCTTTTAGAACAGTAGAATAAGAATTATTTTGTCTTGATCTTTTGGTAATCTTTACTGTATTTCTTCTTTTCAATTTGTTTGAGAAACAGAAAAGTCACCCTCGCATGTTATACTCGAACATGTAAAAATTACGGTCTTACACACACACACACACACACACAAGAACTGAATAGTTTTTGCTCTTTGCTTTAGTTTTTGATTTGGAATCATAAATTATACTGTGTTATTTGATTGATAAAAGATAGCTCAGTTCCATACCATGTGTTCTTAGAAAGGGTACTTGTAATACACTAAAGCTATTAGGGAGAGGGTTATCTTCAGGGAGACCACAAAAGAGGAAGTAGAGAACCAATCAGAAGTCTTTGAGGACTTATTGACTGAACCCCCACTGCCTGTATCTCTCTGTCTCTCTCATCCTCTTCTTCTTTTTCCAAACCCTTCAAGGTGAGTCATTATCCAATACCTCTCTATTTCTTCTGGTTTTCGCCCCGGAATTCTGCCTGCTATGAGATCCCACCTGAAATGAAAGACCATTTTCTTGGAAACTCAGATGCTTGAGGTAATTGGAAAGCAATAAAGGGGAGGGAACAGAATCTGTCTTCATCATTGTTTAGATAAGGGGGAGAATTCTGTAAACCTGGGTTGTTTTGAACCCAACTTACCTATCTCCAATCAGCTTATGCATTCTATGGATAAGATCTTCCTCTTGTGCTGTCATAGTTATAAACTGCCACCTAGTGCTGCTGACCTCTGTTAGATAATAAGCCACAAATTCACAAAACGGAAGTAGGACTTAAAATATCATCAAAAAGTGAGAAAATCATGACGAAGAGACCGACACTAGGATGAGTAAGGTAGAAAATCGAGGTAATGAATGATGAAATGGACCTTCGGAATCTAGTGGTGAGATTTTGGCCTGTTTCTGGTGACGATGATTGTCCATGTTTCTTCAAAGATTAGAGGCAGCACAAAGACAGTAAGCTAAAGAACTGGGAATGAAAGAATTTTTAGGAAAAACTGTGATAGACAGATTTGAAACATCCAGGGGCAAATTTAAGTTCATGTGCATGCCTGTAGTTTCTTCTTCCCACCAAACTTTAGGAAGTAAGTTTGTTGGTTGACTTGTTGGGTTGGTAGACTTGTAGTTGACAACTTACAGGGATAAAAGACAAGATTAAAATATTGAAATCTTTGAGAGAGAGAGAGAGAGAGAGAGAGAGAGAGAGAGAGAGAGAGAGAAAGAGAGAGAGAGAGAGAGAGAGAGAAAGAGAGAGAGCAGTTCTAAGGGAAGGTCTTGTTAGTAGTCTCATTCCTTTAGGACTAAGAGAGATGTCACAAAAAACCAACTAGGATTTTTCCATAATCAAAAGGTGTGGATATAAGCTCAGCACCCACCAACTAAAAACAGATAAGCAGACAGATAAACATGGACAGTAGTTTAATTCAGCTGCGAGAAGGCGCCAACTAAACTTGAAATGGGTGCCTAAAACTCTTTGATATGTCTCACCTTCTTTCTCCACTCTGATTGTTTTAGGCAGTGCAGAGCCTTGTAATCTCACCCATAAATATTATATTCAACTGGTAGTTGGGAAACCTGGGGAAATGGTCTATTGCCTGTATTCAATTCAGCTAACCTTCTTCTCAACTGCACCCACACACACCCACACACACATTCATTCAGATATGACACATCTTATCCTGAACTTGTGCTCAGTATTCCAATTGCAACAGACCCCTCTCCTCAAGCAAGGACATGCAAATGAATACAAAATTATTTTGTCTGTTCAGAACTCCCCTTCTACATCACTTTCTTCACATGCTTCCTTAGATTTGTTCGCTCACAAAGAGAAAAGAAAGAGAGATAGGTAATAGGAAGGGGGCAATGATACAGTAAACTAGTTTCACCTCTAGAGAGAGAGAGGGAGAGAGAGAGAGAGAGAGAGAGAGAGAGAGGGAATTACGGTATTAGGGTATTAGGGTATTAGGGTATTAGGGAGCTGAAGCATTGATTGACAGGAAACAGTGCCATCTTCAAGAAATCCAAGCAAAATGGAACATTACCATACAGTGGGAAGAAAAGGTGAAGGCAGGCAGAATTATGTCAAAATCAATGGGGTGGTACCAACACAAGCTTCAAAACAAAAAGATGACAAGTTTTGTAGGCCTTTTCACCACTTAAACTTACTGTTTTTCTCTCTCTAGTTGTCAGTTGCATACTATAGCCTCCTCAATTATTATTCATCCCCATTCTAATTTTTCTTACTACATATTATCTTCTCGATTAACTCTCCATTTCTTTTAAGTATTTGGTGGATTTTGATATATTCTTATCATTATGCAATTACTCCATTGGGTAATGCTCAATTATTTGCTCCACTAATATGCAGGTCCAAAAATAATAAGCCTTTCAAGATGGACATTATATTTTTTTAAATTGAAAAACAAATTCTCTCAAAGTTCATTTTACAAATCTAAGTTATTTAATGCTCAACATGCCCACCTTTGTACATTCTGTGATGCCACCCCACATTTTCATATCATCTAAATCAATTTTTCTAAAACCATGAGTTAATTAGATTTTTTTTTTCATAAACTATGAGAATATTAGTACATATTTTTTATATACTTTGACCAAGAAATCAAAGCTTGATTTCCCTCCTTGTTAAAGTTTAGAAAGAATATTAATCTATTACTTTATTCGTGACTTGTAATCAATTTGTCAATCTATTGGATTAGGTTTGCTTTAAGATTTTCTTTTTGAACTTCTTTTTCATTTGGTTGTGGAATATTTTTTGGGTGATTGTTCTATTTCTAATGGTTTGATTATATATATAATTTGTCCGGTTTCCATTTTTCTTAAACCAATAGGATCAATATAAAGTCCATTGTGGATAAACAAAAACAATAGAAACAAAATTGACCTACTTGTCCCTTGGGCGTCAATTTGACTATTAGAGTAGAGACAATGTCCTTTGAATTTTATATATATATATATATATATATATATATATATATATATATAAAAGCTTCATTAATGGAAAAGATAATCATCAGAGCATTACAAACAGTACTTATTGGCTAGAGATAACACTGCTCTTGACTTGAGCAGTTGACCCTAAATTATACATATAGTTTATGAGAATTCATGATTATTTTTAATTTTTATTGCACATTGCTAATGATAGGAATACACATTAGTTGGGCAAAGTTTGATTGGTTTTTCAACATGATTATTGAACTCTATTTCAAGAGAGTAATTCCATGGGTTGACAACTAATTAGGCACTGGACTTGAAGAGATCCAACTGGTGAGGAATTGATAATGTATGAAGAGGCAACAATGACAACTCAGGGTTGATGATAATCAATTTATCATCCTTTAACACTTGAGAATGAATCATTCGATTGATTCTTGAAAAAAAAACAGCAACCACCCAACCCAGGTTGAGGAGCTGTCTAACCCCATCATCTAGGAGTGTTCAAGTCTTAATTTTAAGTGACTTGACAAATGAGTTATTATAGCTCACTTCATGTTTTGGAGCACAATCAATCGCAACATTTTGCATATATTTTTTGTTTTCTTATTTAGTATTTTCTGTTCAAATTAAAATAATATCTATCCTAAACATGAATAATTATAATTTAATCTAAAACCATTTACACCCGAAACAATATTATAATAGCCAGCTTCAATAATTAAAGAGTGTTTCAAGCACTTAGTTTTGATTATGCACGTGGTTTGTTGAGACGCTTGGAAATATAGGTTATGATATAAGCATGTAATTCTTTATTTTAGCTTTTTGGTTCTTGAAAATTGTATTTCATTCACTTTCTTCCTAACGTCTTTAAGATAATTTTTATTTATTTCTAAAAGAAAACACTTGAATTTCTAGTTAGATTATACAGCGATGACAATGTAATCAAGAAATCTATAAGTGTAAATTATGAAATCTATAAGTGTAAATGATGTATATAAACTTAGGGACAACGTTCATCCTATGATCCAACTCTTTGACTAGAAAGTATAAGGTGAAATTAAAAATTGGAATTGGGTTAGGTATTGATTTAGATTACATATTTAAATTCCTTAATTAATGTTTAGGATGGAAGTGAAGTATATGAATACCAAAGAAACAAGAGGCTTGAAATGCTTCTATATATTGTTTTATTGAGTAATAGTGAATTTTTTTAGAAATTGACCTTTTTGGCATTGCCTTTAGAAATTGACATTAATTATGAATTTTTTTATTAAGAAAAAACACTTTTCAATTAATTAATTTAATTTGCAAACTCTTCATCAACTTTTTAAAAATGGTTTCCTACAAATCAAGCATTTATGCTAAAAACCTTTTAACTAATTCTCATTTTTATATTGTTTCATATGGATATGTTATTTGGATTATATTCTTAAACATATATATGTTTTTCTTTAAAAAAAAATAAACCATTTTATATTTATTTTAAATGTTCAATTTGCAGTTCATATACATACATTATAATTATAATTGTGCCAATACAACATTTAATTTATAAAATTTATGAGAATGTTAAAAGCTTATTGGATGCAAAATTGTTGTTTTATGAATACATTAGACAAAAAGATCGAAAACACAAATATGTTAGATAATTTTAAAGTTTAGAAAATTTGTATATAGATACAAATATAAAGACTAAGCTTCTAATCTGTATAAATTTTATGCTTCGATCCTATCGCGGAGTTCTGGATAAACTTTGTTATTTGAATTATGAAAATTGCTTAGAAGGCAAATGAGAGTTGTGTAAGAAGAATTAGTAATTACGATTAGATATTTTGCCACCATTATCATGTGATTTTAAAAAATTAAATTCGTTCACATAAAGAAAATTTGAATTGTGGAAGAAGAAGTAAATGCCATTAATGGATACAACAAGTTAGCAATTATCTTTTAGTGAAAGACTTGATTTTTCACGATTATAAAAGAAAATTGAGATTCTCTGATCTTAGAGAATCTGTATTTGGTAGTTTATTTAAGTTTTGTTTTCAAAAACTGTTTTTTGAAGTCTGTGATCCAAACCGTACAAATTCTAAAAACAGGTATACTTTTTGTGTTTTCTAATATATTACATATTGGTTAGCATAGGAATTGGAATTCCATTTAACACACCATCTTCTCTTCTTTCAAAATCACAACAATGTATGTCTCCAAAGCAAGAATTAGATTTGGATTCCACACAACATATTCTTCCCCCATTCACTTCTTCTCTCACAAACAAGAAGAAAAAGAAAATCTCTCTCTCGATAATATATAGAATATAAATATTCACATCCATTAATACTCAACTATTTAAATATATTGTCAAGTCGAAGTAGACTAGTTTAGATATAATATATACGTCATCTACCAATAAATAAAAAGTTCGAATCTTTCCAATTCAACGTGTTGTTAAACTCAAAAGAGAAAAAGGAAAACTTTGTTTCAATAATGTTGATGTCAGCGGACAATATTAGCATAACTCATATGATAAGATAAGAGGTAGGTTTAATTATAACCTCTTTCAAAATACAGTTGTTAATTAAGCTTAAACACACTTAAAACCAAATAACACTTTTTTATCATCGAGTTCGACTCTAATCTTAAAAATGAAAATAAGGTTGAAGTTTAATTTCATAAATTAGTTAACGTGAAAGCTCAAATCTCTTGACCAATTAGTATCTTATCAATAATACACATATCTCAACATCAACATGAACATAGTATAGACCGTTGTGATGTGATAGTCTATACGAATTAAGATACTTCAACCATTTGCAAATATACTATACCTCCATATTATTCTTCTTAATTATATATTGGAATACATATATAAATTAAATAAAAAAAAACCATCCATTTGAACAACTTTTAAAAGTAATCATGTGTTTAATTACGAGCTAATTACTTTAACTACTAACTCTAACTACAAACAAAGTATACCACGAGAGAGGTTAATTATTTAACTACTTTTTGTTTATTATATTTTCATATTCATAATGATATGACAATATATACTCTCTACGTGACAATGAAAAATCATCCATATTCATTTTTTAGATAAAGAATCTATTTAATTTCTTAACAAAGATGTGAGACTATATTTGCATCGTACGACAAAGAATAACAATAATAATGGGAGCATATAATTTTACTTGGTTGTTTGCTCATCATCAAAACAAAGATGTCCAATACACTAATGAATTGATCTCTCTCAAAAGGCAAGTGGTACCTCACAAAAATAGTTAACTCATCAAGGAAGGGAATGATTTTGAGATCATATGAAAATGACTATATATCTATATGTATACATTAAACAAAATTAAAGCAATTAGAAAAGCTATTGATCAATGTGTGATGGTTCATTTATTATTTTTCTTTTCTCTGATCCATGCATGAAATGATGTAATATTCTCCATCATGTTGGATTATTAAATATCACTTTCATCAATTTTACTTCCTATCATTTTTAATAAATCTTGAAATTTATCATTGTCATTAATCAAATGTTAAACAACATTTTAAATAATAAAAAATATAATAAGATTTATTATTAACGAACTTTTACAAGTGATAGAATTTATCGTTTTAACTTTTTGTTACCATCGTGCTATATATATGTGTGTGTTAATACTTTTACCTTAATGGTTATATTTGCAACGTTTTTTCAAGTGAATTTTTTTTTAAAAAAAATACTTTAACCTAAATAATTTAATATGAGAGACTAGGTGATATTTCCTCTCTCTCTATATATAGAATATTCCAAACTTTAATGTAAGTATAGTTGGAAACATATGGTGGGGATAAATTATATATGCCACAACCAAGTGACATGTTCCACACTAAAATTAAAGAAAAATTAAACAAATCTAATGTATGATATATAGTATTATACAACTTAACAACATTTCTCATCCACATACATTAAAGTTTTGTAGTGTATTTATTTATTTTTTAAATATCCCATTATATTCTTTCTTAATTTTTTTTTAAAGAAAAGATTACATTCTCTTTATTAAAACTTTACTTCAACTTTCTCCCCTATTTAAAGTCTCCTTTGCAAAACAAGTATTGTATTACAAAAGGATTTGAATTTTGCAAGAAATTAGCTCTCTCTTTCTTTCTTTCTTTCTTTCTTTCTTTGTCTTGTTCAAAAGAGAATAAAGATAAAAATAAAAAAAAATTATGAGATCTCTCTACACCATTCGCATGGCTGTTGGAATCATTGGTATTTTTTTTTTTTTCATGTTAGAATTATTAATATGAAGAGTTTTATAAAAAAAAAAAAAGAATGGGATTTTTTGTTACTATTTTGGGTGTTTTTCTATGCAGGAAATGGTGCTTCTTTGCTGCTTTATACTGTTCCCATGTAATCAATTTTGCCAACTTTGTTTTGTTCTTATTCATTCACCATTTATATCCATTTAAAGTTTTGAGGGTTATTGTTTTGTTTTGGCTGCAATTTGGAACAAAAATTTTATATAACCTATAAACTTTCTTTTAGATTACTATTGTCTTTAATTTTACTTAACTTAATTTATATATATATATATATATATATATATATATATATATAACCTATAATGGCAGATTGACGTTTTGGAGGGTTATAAAGAAGAAGAGCACAGAGGAATTTTCATGTGTTCCATACATTGTTGCCCTAATGAATTGTCTTCTTTACACTTGGTATGGTTTACCGATTGTTAGCAAAGGATGGGAAAATTTCCCTGTTGTCACCATTAATGGCCTTGGAATCCTTCTTGAGTTATCCTTCATTTCCATCTACTTCTGCTTCTCTTCATCTCAAGCAAAGGTCAGTTAAACTTTTATATGATGAGCTATACACATTTTAGTGTCTATCTTAGTTTCTTATTTATCATCATTCCTTGCTAGTAAATGTTAAAATCACTTTGTTAGAGGTTGGAATCAAAATCTATTGAATTTGGCAGAGATTTCAAACCTCTAGCTTTTGAATATCTTTTCTCTCATCTCTAATAATTTTTTCTTTATAACATGACGAGTTTATCATTGGTCAGTTTACTAGCTTTCTAAACAAGATAAATCTTATTAAATAATATAGAAGAAATTGAAAAAAATATTCAAACATTTTAATATACACAAATGTCTTTTTTTTTTCTTTTTTCTTTTTTTTTTTTAATTTCCTTTAATAAGGGATATATTAGAACATTAGAACCTTTTAATTGGTTGTTAATTACTTAAACCCACTAATAAGTATAATTCATTTTCTACTAAGATTCTATTTGTGAAATTAGCTTTTTAAAATGATCGGTTCTTTTTCACGTTTATATCACATCTTGTCTCAAATCACAATCAAATTCAAAAGTTTTATGTTCTTTAATTTACAGACCTAACTTGAATGGAATAATCAATATGTTAAGTTACAAAAATATTTTAAAAACAAATGACAAAATGATGTAGTAATCAAGTAATTTAATGAAAGAGAAAATTTTAGATCGGTACATCATTTAATTTTGTGTCATAGTTACGTAGTTGTAAATAAGTCTTGAATTTTGTTCAAATTTTGTAAGGATTTCTATTTCAACTTAGTTTTAAAATGTTTATTACAACTTTTAAATATCTCGCTAAATCACTGATTATCAACTGTTACAACAGTTTGTTTTTTCTTTTTCCTAATCAATGATTTTGATATAACTGAAAACTTCTATGTGTGTATATTGAAACTGATATATATATATATATATATATATATATATATATATATATATAATAATGTTGTGCAGAAGAAGGTGATTTTGAAAATGGTGGGAGTTGTTGCAGTATTCTTGTGTGTGGGAATGATCTCTACTTTTGTTTTGAAAACTCATCATCTTCGTAAGTTTTTTGTGGGATGCATTGGCCTTGTTGCTTCTATTGCTATGTATGCCTCTCCATTGGTAGCCATGGTAACCTCTCCTTCCATAAAATCGTTTCGTAACGACGACGTTAAATTGTTTTAGTTTGGTCGACCCTTTTTCTATCTCATGCAGAAGCAAGTGATAAAGACAAAGAGTGTTGAGTTCATGCCATTTTATTTGTCGTTCTTCTCATTCTCCGCAAGTTCCTTATGGTTGGCTTATGGTCTTCTTAGCCATGATCTCTTCCTTGCGGTTTGTATTTACTAAGAATCTTCTTCGATAACTGTATAGTTCTTAAAATTTTGTTATTCATTCTGTATCAATGTGTTTTAAAAGATTGATAAACTGAAGTAAATAGAAACAAAAACATTGTTTTAAAGCAACAAATTTTCAATTAACATGTGAAAATTTGAATGAATTTATTTGCAGTCTCCAAATCTAGTGGGAAGCCCATTGGGATTGCTTCAACTTGTGTTGTATTGCATCTATAGGAACAAGGAACATGAACAAGAAGTTTTGAAGAAGGAAAAAAGAGGTGGTGTTATGATGGAGACTCAGCCAAATTGGGACTTGGAAAAGAATAATAATAATGAAAATCACATTCCACATCAAAATAACTCCTAGATTTAGTTTTCTACAAACAATTTAGTCTCTCCCTCTCTACATGATCAGTGCTTCCCTCTATTAACCAAAGGTGCTTCAAATGGCCCTCAATACATTTAAAGCTACACATTACGAGTTTAAATATTATTTACTTTGAGTGTAATATTGTGTACCATAATAAAAATTATATCAGTCTCTTGAAGGATGTTGCATCTTTGAATTGGATGTCAAATAACGCATTGCAAATTTAGGCACATATTCTCGAACGCCAGCATCCTCCAACTTGGCTAAAAACCATTACTTTTTATTCATTTGTCAGTTGATGTCACTTTTGAAATCAAACCAACGATGGAAAATTGGCAATTGGAGATCATCAGTTTTGGAAGATTTTGGATGCCAACCGACCGACCAGACTAGTTCTCGATCGGTTTTGGCTGAAACCAATGAGCATTCTAGTAAACTACCAAAAGAACAAAGAAAAACGTAAAAGAAAAGAGAAAGGAAAGATTATACAAAAGATTACTGCCTTTGATATTGGATATAACCACAGAGAAAAAAAAAGATGAGGAAGATGAAAAGAGAAATGCCACAGATGAATTTAAAAAAAGAAAAGAAAAAAAAAAACTTTTGAGTAAGACAAAGCATCAACAGATAAAGAATTAGCCCAAAGCAAACTGCAAAAGCCGATGTAAAATGCTTAAAAATGAAAAGCAGGTCAATTAGAAACTTCATAATAATAGAAAAAGCAAAAAAAGGTTATGGAATGCATCTTGGAATTACCGGTAACTTTCCGAAAACAAGCAAAAACTTGAAACAACAATAATTCAGATTGGGGAAACAAAAAAACATAATGACATCAAAAAGTGCACAACATGAGAACAATCTAGATTTTGTTTTTCACCAGCAAGAAACAAAATTAGACTACTTAAGAACATTTCAACCAACAGAAGTTCCCACAACAGAATGCATAAGAAATTTTAAATCTACTTGGTTTTTACAAATCCTATTTCCACATTCATTTGAGAGAAGTAAATGCAAATTAGATTAAAAAAAATAGATACGAGGGAACTCGTTATACTCATGTCATGACCAAGATTGTTGGAATGTCTTCAACAACATTGGTGTTACAAACAACGAAGTACAGAGGTTTCGCTTTGATTAGAGACATGCAATATATAAACTCTCTAACCAGTGGAGCCTTCGTACTCTAAAAACATTCTCTCTAATAATATTGTTCTCCCTCGCTTGGTGTGGCTAACACATTGTTAGTAAATCACACATATCTCTGTGTCAATCTCTTTACGTTTTTTTGTAATCCTTATTTGTTGACGTCGTAAAAAAGATGTTTTAAAGACTTGGTTTGCTGCTCGGAGATTATCTCCTTTAATCCCTTGGGCTGCACCAAAACACATAAAACGGGCGACCAAAAGGAAAAGGAAACCCATTAAAAGAAACTGAAAAACATACAAGTTTATGAGGCAAAGGAAAGGAAGGAGAGGGACCAAATGTAAGCTGTCACCACTGTCTCATAATGTCTGAGAGTTTAATGTTGACAAGCTTTTAATAGATATGTTAAATGCAATCAGCCAACTCACCATATTATCCACAGTAGCTGCCCAGAGGAAGAGAATAGTTGAATAAGACAGTTGAAGTAGACAAGACTCAGAGAAGGAAGGCAAGGTGGTTTTGGAATGTTAGTTGAAAGACCAAGTTGTGGCCAACATCCAAACACTTTCCAATCGATATTATACATATATATACACATACATAGTACAAAAATTACTCCCACTGGTAGAATCCCAAAATTGGCTTAGCCAGATTACATGACAGTGGTAAGGACGGACTGTGCTGGATCTTTAATTTCTTGAAGGAAAACAGTTTTTACATTCAAGTAATAGACGAAAAACTGCAGCTTTTCTAAACACCATCGAGAATCAAGTTGCAACTGTTATTTCCAGCATTGGAGCCTTCTTGCTAAGACCAGTGAATAATTATATGACGGAAAACATAGACCAATTGAACTGTGTTAGTTTTGAATTGATGGAGCACTCCAAAAGACGGGGTAACTTTTGGAGGTGAATGAACAGGGTTGGTATGCTCATACACGAAGGAAAAAAAATATAGAGAGAGACAGTCAAAGGGAGTATATTGAATTTGAAAAAAAGAAACCTTTATACCGGATTTGGCAACACAGTTAAATTGAGCTATGGAGTTACATTTGCTAATAGATGCTCTAAAGTTGAATAAATTGCATTACAGTTAGGATGAGACCTATCTCCTGCAGAGAAAACGTAAGTTTTATTATTTACATCGATCCAGCTACAACCACGAATCTTTTTCACTTTTAAGCTCACCAATTGCCTCCTCACATTGATCTTCTCTACCCACTTCCCTAATTTAGCATATATATTAGACAGAATAATATAAGCAGATATTTCTTTGGGGTCCAAACTAAGCACCTTCTTAGCCACCCTCTCACCCAATTTCAAATCCATCCAAAACCAACAAGCACTCAGCAGAGCTCCCCAAATAACTCTATCAGCTTCAATTGGCATGCATCTAATAAATGCTTCAGCTTCATACAGACGTCCCGAACGACCAAGAAGATCCACCACACACGCATAGTGTTCTTGGGTTGGAATCACACCATAACATTTCTCCATTGAATGGAAAACTGTCATTCCTTCCTTCACCATACCAGCACAACTACATGCAGAAAGAATCCCCAAAAGAGTAGCTCCATTTGGCGGAACTTTTTGTTTTAACATCTCGTCAAAGACTGAGAATGCTTCAATCCCAAGTCCATGATGCACATATCCATTAATTAGAGCGGTAAAAGCTGCCACATTAGGGAAACAAACACTGGCAAACGAAGTTTGAGCATCATGGATGCTCCCACATTTTGCGTACATATCTATGAGAGATGTTCCGACATAAACATTCGAGTCAAAGGCTTCCCTGATTGCATGCACATGGAGTGCTCGACCCAATTGAATAGATTCTAAGCATGCGCATGCTTGAAACAGAACAGAGAATGTTGATCTAGAGCGTTCAACTGATGCTCTGCACATGGTTATATAGAGTTTCAACGCCCCTTCATGCTGATGATTTTGAATACAACCTGATATCATTGAGTTCCATGTCACAGGATCTCCTTCACTCTTCACTGACTCAAATAATTTGAAAGCTTTATCAATTTCACCATTCCTGGAATACACAGATATCATAGTGTTCAATGAACTGGTAGTTTTATGAGTCATTCTTTCAAATAATCTCTTTGATCCTTCAATTCTACCACTCATTGCATACCCTTTAAGCATCAAATTATATGAAGCCGGATTTTTTTCTCTTAACTTACAAAAAATTTCTTCAGCATCATTAATTCTTCCTGCTAATATTAACCCCTCTAGAAGAGAATTTGAAGCCTTTAGACACGGTCTTTCCATACTATCATAAACTGCCTTGGCACTGTCAATAGCTTCACACTGACAATAAAATAAAATCAGTGCACTACAAACAGAATGATCAAAGTGGAAGCCGTATTTAGTCAAAATCCCATGAACAACCTTCCCCCAACTCAAATCTCTCATTCTCCCACAAGCTCTTACAACAGAATCAAAAGTGAACTCATTAGGTTCAACCCCACCATTCATCCGCATGGAGCAGAATAATTCCAATCCCCTCTTACAGTTATGCTCACTTCTTGCATACCCTGATATCATAGTAGTCCATGACACCACATCCCAAGTCGGAATTTTCGTAAATAGATCAAAAGCATCATCCATTAAGTTACATTTCACATACCCTACAAGCATCAAGTCCCATAATAAATCATTCTTATCATGCAACTCATCAAAGACTTGCTTGGCTCCACTAATGTCATTGATATTTGCATACAAGTACAATAATGCACTTCCAACACGCTCAAATATCTGCAACCCAGATTTCAAAACCAAACAATGAAATTGTTTTCCCTCAGATGAACACCCTGAATGTGCACAAATACTCAACAAACTAGAAAAGGTCGTCTCATTTAATTTTACGTTGTTGCAGTGCATCCCTGAAGCCAGATTGAGAGCTTCACTATACTTTCCAAATTTGGAGTACCCAGAAATCATGATATTCCATGAGACAACACTTCTTACTGGCATTTCATTGAACAGAGTTCGAGCAAGATCAAGATGACCATTTCTTACATGACGACTTATATAAGTATTGGTAGAAATAATATTGGAGTTTTCAGTGTGTAAACCTTCACATAGAGTCGAGAATAGTTCCAAGCAAGCTTTCCACCGATTGTGCTTCCATGTTCCCAAAGATGATGACGCCCTCAACATTTCAAAATGCGGTAGAAAGAACACTTGTAATCAGAGACAAAGGAACCAATACTAAAGTAATCAAAACATGAAATTTATAGCCAGGGTCTCAATCTATAGGACTTCTAAGGCTTCTCCGTTATTGTTTCAGTTACGAGTGGATGATTGTGTGTTAATTACAAGAAAGCTGACCACTTCCACCCAGTCTGAACCCTGTGCTTCCCTATGTCAATGGCGGGCATGAAAACAAGAACTGTGGGTAGAAAAACTAAGTGGGTTTTGTAAATTTACAGAGTATAGATAAAAACGATGTGGAAGAGATTTATGCCTGGAAATCTTACTCATTTGTTGATGCACACGAAAGCTTCGGAGAGATGAAACCGGCACTGATTTTGGGTTTCGCGGGGGCGATTTAGCCGAGTAAAAGAAAGGTATGAATGGTGGTTAAGCCGACTTTGGCTACAATCAAGTGTTCGATGTGTTTGTACTGCCATAGCACTGCAGATGAAGTAAGGAGGGTTTTTCTTGTGGTTTTAGGAAAAGTTCTGGGATTTCTTCCCACAATATATATGTTTTTAAAAATAATGTTTTTTTAATAATATGAAAATAAATTTTAGAAATAGGTATAACCCCAAACTATTTTTTTTAAGAAAATTATACCTCTCATTAAATAAATTTGTTAATAAAAAAAATAATTACATTGAAATTGGATTTGATCGGAAACATATTTTTAAAATTAAAAATTGAAATATTTAATATATATTACAAAATAATAAGAAAGTTTGTTAATTAGGAAATAATCAAATTAAAATTGGAAAGGTAAATTTAATAAGAAAAACTAAAATTATTAAATTAACATAAAATTTCTAATTTTAATTTGATTATTTCCTTATTAACAAATTTATTTATGTTTTTATTTTTCTTTTCTTCATGCATATATTAAATATTCCAATCTCCTATTTTTAATTTCGTCTATTTTCTCTCCTATCTTATTTTTCACATTATTTTTTTTAAATTAACATTATTTTAAAAAAATAGTAATTCCCTTTTATATTTATTTTATACAATAGGTAATAGTGGTGGTGTGTACAATCAAAATAACTTATCCTTTTTATAATACAAACACTATTCTAAGTGGGTATGTATTTTAGCAACGGCTTTCTTCTAATTAATTATTGATATTTCATAAAAGAAATGACTTGAAATCTAATGATAAGAGAAAAAAATCAAATTCAATCCTCTTTTTCATAATTTCTTATACACTCCTTAATTTGTTCAACCATAAATGGTTATACCTTTAACTTATTTATTCGAAGTGAAAGGTATTAGAAACTAATGTATACTAGTATATCGAGTATTGTTCATAATGAGATGCACGACTTAGTTTAAGAGTTAAATTATTGATTTATATAGATACACGTCGTAACAATTTTTTAATGATGTATTTATATAATTGAAATTTTGATATTTAAACATTGATATTATGGGTAGATTTACCACGATAACGTAGAGTCTATCATATGCCTAACGAATAGGACGTACGAGGATAAAGCTAAGAGAGCTAAAAGATGAGTTTGTGTCTCGAATAGTCCACAAAAAAAGTCTAGAAGAGCTCGAAGAGGGATTGATTGAGTCTCGTAAAACTTATAAAGATAGCTTAAAGAAAAGTCTAGTGACGTAGGTCTAATACGAGTGCATGGGAGAGACCATTGAAATTTAAAACAACCCATGTAAATGTAAATTTACTTTAAAATAACAAAATATCGATCTAAATTATAAAATAAAATATCTATAAACTTTGTATTTGGTATAAAAAATAAGTTAAACGTTTTAAAAAATACTCTAAAAATTTAAAAAAGAACTAAAAAGTTTTGTATGGTTAAAAGTTTTGTCAAAAATATAGTGAAGTTTGAAAGTTAAAAAAATATCCATGACTAAAAAAAGTTGAAATTTGTAAATATTGTAACAGTGTGACATCCACATTTTGTATAAAGTCATATGTTCAATATCATTTAATAAATATTATATTATTGTTGACATAAGGAAAAAATAGAGGCGACGTGTCAGAGTTGATTGCTCAACTTTGAAGGATTCTGTTTCCTTGAACACCTCCATGCATGCAGCCACGTAACGTAACACATCATCAACAACAATCCCTTTCTCTCTCCCACATCTCACCCTCTCTCTCTAAACTCATACACCGATAATCTCATTTTCCCCAAAAGCTGCCAGTGATTTTCCATTTTCCATTACCAAATCCAATCCCAGAATCGGAGTTGCCATGGTCAAGCTAGTCTCCGCTAGAGATTTCAGGGTCTACGGCCCTCGGCCGCTCCGGAACCGGGCGGAGTACATCAATGCCGGCCTCTATTTGTTCGCCACTATCCTCCTTCTCGGTGGCTTTGTTGCTCAGCTTTCCCGAGAACCCAAATCTGGATTGGCCCTAATTCTTCTCGCCACTTCCCTAATTGCCATCGTTAATTTGCACGATCTCTTCGCCCATCTCGCCGGAATTGATCATCGGTTGCCACTGCTTGTTCAGTACGATGCCCAGCTTTTTTTTGTGGAATTTGCTGTTCCGTTTCTTCAGGCGATTGGGTCGCTGCTCTTGTCTTTGGCTGCACTGTTTCTTCTAATTCAGGTTCCCATTCATCGTTTGCTTGCTTTACTCTGCTTAATTTAGTTTTCTAGGTTAATAGTATACCATTTTTGCTTTGGAATTTCTAACAAAATTGCACTTGTCGATCTTGATGAGAAATTGTTTTGAGGGGCTGGTCAATCGGTTTTCTGAGATGTTCTGTGTGCTAACTCTTGTTATCCTCTGTCATAAGTCTTGGATTTTAGAATCAAAATCAGCAACCCTTTTAGAACCATCCACTTATTTGGATGGTTTCAAGTTTCAGTCAATGATTTCAGTGCCATTTTCCCTGCCATTGGTTGTGATAATTTTGAGCAATGAGTGACTGAGTGAGTTATGTGAGGCCTGTTGGCAACATTTCTGCTACTCATTTCTTCAATTTTTCTTTCAAGAAATAAAAGCAAAACTGTGTTTGGAAATTGTTTCTGTTTCCTACTGAAATTTGAAAGAACAAAAAAGCATAAGATGGGTAATTTTGGAGGGCATTATTGTGTAGTTTTTTCAGCAATACTCCCAAATTTCAAAATTTCAATTATAAACAAAAGAACAAGATGCAGTCGTTTCAGTAATGTTTAATTGTTCCAATAGTGTTGTTGTAAGTACTTGACAATGTTTTGGACTCACCTGACTTTGTTACATGCTATCACTGGAGGCCCTCCTCACACTCGGGACACAGAATTAAAAAACCCCGTGTCAAAGATCAAAAGCTATGGCGAAATCTAGAAAATGCTATCCTCGGTTTCAATGATTGCACATTGTAGGAAAACTGTTTGATCAACTTCATTCCGTTCCTGATGTTAACTCTTTACAGCATTCATGTTTGTTGTGTTGTCCTCCTTTTGCATTTTACAAGAGCTGCCATCCAATTTGCTGCTGCAGGAAAAGAAGGGACACGATTATGACAAACTAGAAAAGCATGCTTCAAATATGCTTATTGCGGGTCCTGCCTTATGGATGCTTGGATCGATCCACAACTCATGCCAAATCTATGAAAGGGCCGATGGACATGTTCAAATCTTGCAGCAGAGTGTCCATATTCCATTTTTAATAGGAAGCTTACTGTTTTTTGTTGCAGCAGTTCTCAATAGCTACGAGCAAGTTGGGTTAGCCCATCATGGTCTCAAACTTCTGGTACGTGACATTGAATATATACATTTTACTGTCAATAGCGAACAATTGATTCTGACTTGCCTTTCAAAATACTTAGTCAAGAAACGAAAAAGTTGTCACAATGATTATGGTTCCACGCTCAAGAATAATAGAATGTCAATGACGTCAGGTACAGAAATCAAGATACATTGGTGATCGTGAAACTCTAAAGCTTAAGAACACCAAGTTAGAACTATAACCACAGTTCATATTGTTGTTTTGGTATGAATTCAAATTTTAAACAGTTTGATGAATATTTTAGTTAAAAGCAACAAACAAAAGTTTGATATTCATCTAACAAAATGGTTGCATAATATTTGCTTCATGATGAATGGCATTTTAATGAAGTATCAAGTGTTGACGAGGGTGTGAATGCAGGGCAAAAACTGGATTTGGTTAGGTATCTTTGGGAGCTTATCACTCTTGTTGGGCGGATTGGCGAACGTGCTTAAAGTGTTCAAGATGCAGCAGTTCGAGGGACTACGACTTGAGAAGCTTCGAGGAGGGGCAAACGAGCGGCTTCTTGGGGAAAGAGAAGGCAGGATTCCTCTGATTCTAGAGGATCAGGGTAGGAGAAAACGACACTCGGATGAAGAAAGAGGAAGGGAAGCCAGACCGACGCCTTATAAAGATGTACTCGTAGGCCAATCACCCTGAAGTTCTCTTTCCCTCTTCCACTTCCATTACTGACCCCTGCAACTGAGCTTGATTAATCTCTGGAGAGTATCTTTTGTTACAGAATATTGTGTGCATTTACATATAGAATTAATGTGATTATGATTATGATCATGATTGATGAGCAAGTTCGTAGAAGTCCGTAGAAGTAATAGAATACTGTTGATATGAATTTGATATCTGATCTTGTTTGGTTGTTTCTGTTTGGACATTCAACTTATCTGTTGATATCAGAAGAATGGGTTTAAGTTTAACTGACTTTTGAAATAGTTTGGTGTATGTTCTCATTTTCTTCCTCTCTCTTTCCTCCTTTAAAATATTGTCTTTTAATATTTCATTTTTTCTTTAATTTTGATTCTTCATTATCTTTCGATGCTGAATTTGTTTTCTCTTTCAATATCAATATTATTCTCTTTTTAAATAGTTATCTTGATTTCTCATTTGAATTATTAGATAATTCCCTTTTGAATTGTGATTTTTCATTAATTTATCTTTCGGAATCTATATACATACCTATAGGATAGGTCTTGCCAAGAGCATCTCAGTATCAAGTATAGAGATAAGTAGGTTGAAATTGATTAAGGCAAGAAAATGATTTCTTAGTTATAATTAAGGGGTATTTTCAACCATTTCTGCATTTTCTATATCAAGATATAAATTAATAGTTGCACCTAATAATATACTCTAAAAAAATTTAAAATATATATATATATATAAAGATAATTGCAGAATCCAACTTTTCTCACAATCCCAAGTAAAAAGCTAAGGACTTTTCTTAGGAAAAAAACGAATGATTGTATTTTTAGGTTGGGCCTTTTTAGCCCTATCTAATTTTACCACAAACTTTTTTAAATGTGTCCTAATTATAAATTTAAACTTAAAAATAATTATTACAATTTAAGCTTTTTTACGAAAATCTTCATGTGCATTATTTTTTTTAAAAGAAAATATACGTTTGAATTATTAAATATATGATACAAAATTGAAAAAATTATGTGAAAAACAAGGTTAGTACTTAAAAATTTGGTGCATTCCACTTAAGAAGCATAAAAAAAAAAAGAAAAAAGAATCCAATATAATTATTTATTATTACTATTTGAATAAAATGTTCGATATAATCTTTAAAGAGAAATATTTTTGTAAATAAATTTAAAAGATAAAACTCCACCTCATCATATTCAAACATGGTAGGACGATTTTACCCCTCATATAAAAGGAAGCCATTTATCCGGTGGAAAGCCCAGAAGAAAATAATAATAATAATAATAATAATAATAATAATAATAATAATAAAAGAAAAAACATATATTTCAATCGTTTTAGATTATGCTTACAGAAAAGCCCATCGAAATCTTCTCCCTTTCCAGCTCTCCGTGAAACCCTAACTTCCATATCCTCACCAATTCCTTGCTTTCCTCAGGGTTTATCTTTAATAATCTCAGGTATTTTACTTTGCAATTTCGATCTCCTTGTGTACCGCTATTTTTTGCTCCCAATTTTTAGGTATTTCGACCTCGGATACTGTCTATTTCCGTCTGGATTTGCGCTTTGGGGTTTTCGATCTGCATGTCTGTTTCTTCACAGATTGTTTTGGGTCTTTTGGCTTTTTTCCATTTTTTTTTAGTGTAATCAATTGTTTCTTATGTGATTTTGCATCTAAGTATTTTTGTTGTAATTACGTGGACGATGAATGGCATTGCAATGTTGTGTGAATTGTTGGATTGATTTCTATGATGAGTACTCGATAATGGATTGTGAACTGCTCTAGTTATTTGTACGTGTTGATATTTATTGGTGATGTTGCTTTTACTCTTTATGTTTGGTGGCTCGATTTGTGCTTCGAAATTGCCTTTGATTGGACATGTGGTGATTAAATTTTTTGGTCCGTTTGTTTCTGTTTTCAATATTAAGTGCTTTTTCTGTTTTCAATATTAAGTGCTTCCTCTGAAAGTTAGGGAGAAGAGAAAAAGTAGAAGAGGAAGAAGCCAGAGAAAGAGAGTGCAGATTAAAGTCAAACAACTATCCATTACTAATTAAGAAACCCCCTTTTTTTACTGCCTTGTCTTTTTTTATGTACGAAAATTTATACCGCTGTTGTAATGTAATGCACACCTTCTTTTTTTTAAAAAAATTGCACGCCTTTTTGTTCTTAAATTGAACTTGCTATAATGGTTCAATTTTATGCCATGGGCTAAAGCCGAAGACAGTTATCTTAATAGAAAAAGAAACTTATTCATTAATGATTGTGATTGTATTTTATTCATCTCCAGATTCTTCTCTTGCACGAAAAGTAACGACAATGAAATATTGTTCACATCAATGTAGAATTAGGGATTCCATGGTAAAATTGTCTATGTGATAGGGAATTATAAGTTCATGAGTGTGAAGTTCTGTGTTAACTTTGTGGACTAAGTTTGAAGTTTAAATTGAATTAAGGCTTCCCATGATTTTCCAGTGTTCTCCTGTAAGTTGGGCGAAATGGCATCAGTTTCTAGTCAGCCACAATTCCGTTACACCCAACCACCGTCAAAGGTTCTCCACTTGAGGAATTTACCTTGGGAATGTACCGAGGAGGAACTCATTGAACTGGGAAAGCCATTTGGAAAAGTCGTGAATACAAAATGTAATGTTGGAGCAAACAGAAATCAAGCTTTTATTGAGTTTGTAAGTGCATTATTTTTGCATCTATTGCTTTCCATCAACAATGGACCTCACTAGCTATTCATTATTGATAAATATTTGACCAAGTTTAATACTGCAGGCAGACATAAATCAAGCTATTGCAATGATATCATATTATGCATCTTCCTCTGAGCCTGCTCAAGTTAGAGGAAAAACTGTCTATCTGCAGTATTCTAACCGGCAAGAAATTGTGAACAATAAAACAACAGCTGATGTTCCTGGAAATGTGCTTTTAGTAACAATTGAGGGCACTGATGCACGCCTTGTCAGCATTGATGTTTTGCACTTGGTAAGCAGATTGTAGTACATTCTTGTTGCAGTTAAAGGTGAACCTCTGTGGCACTGAGATTAAATTATGGAGATTAGGTTATAGTTTGTCATGTTTCAAAAGCTTTTGTTTGACGTGAATGTAAATGAATCAGCAGGCCCTTGTCAAGGCAATATCTTTGATGGCAGCTTAGTGCATCGGGAGAAAGTGCACATGTGTGTTTGTCTCCTTTCTCCTTTCCTTAACACTACCTCTCTCTTCCCTTCTCTTCTTCCTCAACTTCCTCCTACCTTTCACAGTTTAGGATATTATCATTTCTGCTCTCTTGTGCATCCTTCTCCCTATCATCTCTGCATGTTATGTCAGTGATACTGCTGTCTACATCCAGTCATTAGAATCAGAGAGTAGGAATTTTTTTTTCTTAATTTTTCGATTATCTGTTCACTATTTACGTATTATGCCCTAAAAGACTAACATTTTAAAAAATTAGACAGAAGATTAATCAGATGATATTCCTTTTGGCTTAGCATCTGAATTTTTGGGGTGACTTTGCTTTCTCTTATTAAAATTATAGGACGAATGTTAAATTTGTAGGGGCATTCAACTATTAGTTTACAGCTTATTTTGTTGATGAGTATTTAAGGATAGAGTATACTTATGGCTGGTTATTGATTTCAAACCAGTAGCTGCTCGTTTTCAAGTGAGAGAGGCAGGTGTTACGGACTTGTTTTGAATTTGTGTTTTTTGCTATATCATATCTTCCCTCTCAGAGGAGTTGAAACGTACTTCTTGACCTTTGATTGCCATATGTCATGATGTGTTCTAATCTTCTGTTTTATTTGATGTCTAAGTTCTATGTTATTCTTGAAATTTTTTTTTTGTATCTTCCGTCATATGTTGTCTTTTTACTCTTGTTCCTGGCAGTATCATTGCTATCACAAGAATAAAGTTCTATTTGCTTAATTTTTAGTTTCTTATAGTGGAGTTTGCATTTAAATGTCCAATGTTAATTAGTTGTAGCTATCCATTTAGACATCCTACTTGATCTATATTTGGAGATTTAGGTAGGTTCGTCATGGTTATGATTGTAAATAATTCACATGATAGTAGTCATTTGATAGGTGTTGGGATGTACTGAAATTGTGATGAATGGTGTGATATCATTTTGTTTAATTTCAATCTGAAGTTTATTCAATAATATGCCAGGTTTTTTCTGCCTTTGGATTTGTGCATAAGATTACTACCTTCGAGAAAACAGCTGGATTTCAGGTCCGTGAATATCTATAATACTTGTAGTAATTACACTATTATTATTTCTGAGCTTGGAGAAAATCTTATTCCTATATCGATGTGGACATTTTAGGCGTTGGTGCAATTTTCGGATGCGGAGACTGCCTCATCTGCTAAGAATGCCTTGGATGGGAGAAGCATCCCTAGGTGACAATTGTATTGAATGTTACACATGGTTTTTTGCCCCTGTTTTATGGAGTGTATAGCAGTAGAAGAGGTGCACATGCACGAGCTTGGTGTCTGTCGATTATTTTTGTTCTTAGTAGTCAATGCATTTTATTTGACTGAAAGATTTTCATTCCATTGCCTGCAGTATTCAACCTGATTCTTCTATGTTATTCTATTTTATGTATCAACAATTTTTTTTTTGTTTGCAGGTATTTGCTTCCGGATCATGTTGGACCATGTTCCCTTAGAATCACTTACTCTGCCCATACTGATTTGACTGTGAAATTTCAGAGCCATCGAAGCAGGTCTTGCCAACTTTCTGCTTCTATTCTTTTATGAATGTGTTTATTTCAACTTAGTGTAACATTTCACAATATCTCACAGATAATTTTCCATGTTACTCGTCTGTTTTATCAGTATCCCTTTCTCTCTCTACTTTCTGATAGTATGTTGATTCAGGGACTACACTAATCCTTATCTTCCTGTTGCTCCATCGGCCATAGATGGAAGTGGTCAGGTAAGGAATGTATTAGGTAGCATGTTGTTTAGTTGTGCCTATGAATTCTCCTTTCTGTACGTGTTACTCATCTGATAAGAAAATGCTTCAAATGTTGTCAAATAAATAAAGAAAGATAAAGCTTCAAATGATGTACTTCTGACAAAAGTGCTAGCTTATCAGTATAAATCTTGACATTTCTTCTTATTGCCTGGTTTTTTATGTTATTTTTCTAAATCCTTTTCATCCTTTGATTGAATTTTTCGTCAGTCACCTTTGCAGTTCACCGTGGGTTTGGATGGAAAGAAACTCGAACCAGAGAGTAATGTTCTTCTTGCCTCCATTGAGAATATGCAATATGCAGTCACCTTGGAGGTTTTGCACATGGTATTGCATGACGTGGCAATTTTATAATGAGTTTGTCTGTTGACTATTTATTCATATAGTATAGTTCTTTGCAAATTATTTTATTATGCTAACCAATTATTTCTTTGTCGGTAGGTTTTTTCTGCATTTGGACCTGTCCAGAAGATTGCCATGTTTGATAAGAATGGGGGAGTCCAGGCCTTGATTCAATATCCAGGTATTTCGCTTTAACTAAACTCTTCCTGACATCAATCTCACTTTTGGGTGCAAATGGTAGCATATTTTCTACCGGTTATAACATGATAGAAACCACATTCTTTATGAGTTCAAAATAGGGTTTTTTTTTTTGTTATTTCAAATCTGTGAACGAGTTAAATTAACCTTAAAGAACTAGAAGCTTAATCTTAAATAGCTAGAATTTGAGATTTGTAGTGCAATATGAGTTTAAGAAGACAAACACAGCAACGTATTAATATGGTTCAAATTTCAATCTTCATCCATAGTATTTCAATAGAAATATGTAGCATAGAAATCATCATCAGTAATATTCCACTTGTGAGCAGATGTTCAGACTGCGGTAGTTGCCAAGGAAGCCCTCGAGGGACACTGTATTTATGACGGAGGGTTTTGCAAGCTTCACATCTCATATTCTCGCCATACTGATTTGAGTATCAAGGTATTAAAAACTTCTCTTTTGGTGAGCTGTCCAAGAGCAATATATGTCTCTTTACACAGGAGTTCTTACTTCAATGAAGGTAGTACATGTACTACCGTAGCATTAAGCACTAGACATTTTCCTGGTCCTTGGTGGCCTCATCATCATCAACAAATATTTATTGAAATGAAGATATTATTATAAAAACTATTTAAATTAAAACTCGAAGTTTTTATTTCCTAATTAAGAGCATGTTTTCAATGAACTTTTCTAGTGCTTTGATAAATGCTCTGAAAACAAAAGAAGTTGTTTTTAAGCCCTAAAGTTTTTGCTAGCCGACCCAAGTTATAAATCTTGTTATTATAAGTATCCATATTTTGTAAAATATATGGGAGATATCAAATAATCCTGAATATTGGTTGGGCCCTCCGGTTCATTTCAACCCTTTGACTATACAGAAGATGAATGATCCTAAATGTGTAGTTTGATGTGATTGTAGGTGAATAACGACCGAAGTCGAGACTATACAATTCCAAATAATCCTCCCATGGTGAATTCCCAACCGCCTGTTGTGGGGCAGCAACAACCACATCAAATGATGGGTCCTTCCACTCATCAATACAATGGAAATCAGTATGGTCCTTCCGGAGAGCAGCAGCCTGGGGTGCAGCCTCCACAATCTTCAGGTTGGGGATCGGGCGGTCCTGCTGCGCCCTACTCCTCCATGCCCATGCACAATCCTGGTTACATGCCATCGGGGACAATGCCGCCACAGCATGGTATGATGCCAAGCCCCAGTGGTTTACACCAGACACCACCACCACCGTATCGCCCCGATCACAGGCAATAGCACGCATTGTCTTCTGTTTTATAGTTGAATGTTCATTCAAGAAAACCAACTAAGCTTTTTAAAGCACTAGAAATGCATTTTGGCAGAGGAAACAAATGTGCATTAAAATTCGATGGTTCCGCGAACTACTCTCACTGTTCAGAACAAATTAGGTCGGTTCATTTCCCTTTTATTTTAAGGGATGTGAATGAATGAATGTAAGATCCCAAGTGTGAAGAACCGAGCACCTTCCTTTTGCTGTTTATTGATGATCACTGTTTTATAAGTCTTTCTCTTCCTTTTGCTCATTCTTATCACTTCTTGAACTTAATCCTCATTTATGCAATGTACTTTGTTTCAACTGTGGCTAAACTGAGTTGTCTCTCCCCCAGGCTGATGAAACATTGTATTGACGGCACTTTATCTACATCTAAAATTGTGTTTTTTCTTTGTTATGTATTAACGTTAGGGATCTTTTGAAAAATTTCACTTCATATAGCTTATCATTGCTTTCAGTAGCTTAATTGATTTATATGAATAACCCATTGATGCTTCAAGAATCCTTGCAAAGTAAAGCAAATTTTCAAATACTCAACTCTTAAAATCAAATAATTTGATTTTAGCCCTAAGGGACTGAATCGGATTTATGGATTATGATAAAATAATCGCAAGATTTTTTGGCTTAAGTTTCAAAAGGAACTCGTCGTTATTGGCATATATCACATCTTTATCCAAATAATTTCACAAGGGAAAGGATTGTTTTAGAATTTTTGCTGTCCATATTTAGATACTTCTTGCTTAGTCTTATTAACAATGACCTAAAATCTGCCCAAAATTATTTTTTATCAACTTCTTTTGGTTGTCAAGAAAAAAGTATTACTTCCTCCATAAGGATTAAAGGCAGTAAAGAATTCTCTACAGCATGGATAAAGAATCAAATTAATTTGAAACAAAGAATATATTCTCTTTTCTTTTTCGAATGAATGTTACTGCGGAAATAAATATGCCATAATTTAACTTTACCACATCTAAGAAATAACTATCACATTGTTACATGGACATTTGAACATTCATTCGAATTTATTTTTAAAATAAAGTTAATTGAACTATAAATTTTCCTTAAAAAATAAATTGACTAATAACAAAAAAAATTCCAACTTTTACCAAATAAACTTTAGTTTCATGTAAGTGAAAATTAATTGTCCACCTCGTGATTGAAGAAAATGCTAAGCTTTTTTACTTTTTGTTAAGCTTTTTATTTAAAGAGATCATTCTAGAGTAATCTTTTTTTTCTTAGAGCATAGTTATCTCAAAGATGTATAGATAAACTATGGAACCACATATTTGTTTGTCCGTTGAATGTTTTAATGGATTCATCAAGTTTAGCAAATATGCGTTTAAAAAATGATTTAAATTTTGTTTATGAAAATTATATTCATATTTTGTATCTAAATCGTACAAATTTTGAAAACAATTTAAATTTTATATTTTAAATAGTAAAATTATATTAAATATATATAAAAACATTTAGAAATACTAACATGTTAAGTATAAACTCAGCTTTATTGTTTTTAAATAACACTCAATTCATTTTTTTAATAAGAATATGTACTATGCAATGTATTAAATTGCATAATAATACAAAATAGTAATTATAAAAATTTTCAGGTTAAATTATGAAATTGGTTCGTATGGATTTAAAAGGATTAAATCTAGTCTACGTGGTTCATAATTAGTTCTTTTAGCTTGATAAAATCATAGAAAATAGTTTCAAGTAGTTTGTTTTAACTGTTCTTTCTACTCTTTAAGTTCTTTAAGTAGTCATCGTGGTTGAGGAAGCGCGGGGGCTCGTCCCAAGGGAGAAATGCATAAACCTTTGCATAGAGATTTTACAAAAATGCTTTGTGCTTACAAACCTAGCAAGTTGATACCTTATTTAACCAAAAAGAAAACCTAAAATCAGTGAAATTTAATGATTTAATTAATCCCTTTAGGATAATTCAACTCGATATCCACCAAAAAATTGCGACCATTCTCACATAGCACCCTTACATCTAGCTGATTCTATAATAGTTTTTGGTTCAAAAGCTTTCACTAATACTCCTTCCTAAATGAAGCAGCAATCTCCAAGAATTAAAAGACATCGAGCAAGATGCATAAGGTGATAAGTAATTTCTACTTGGACCTTACAAAAAGGGTGGGATAAGTCAACCGTGGTGCATAAGGTGCATATTACAAAGATGATTTTATCCATTAACCACAGGTCCGTAATTGTAATTTTAACCATGAATCGAACACAAAACCTAAATTGAAAGCTTTTTGAAGAGGAAAGAAGAAAGAAAGATTGTGTGATTATGGAAATGTTATGAAGAGCCACAAAAGTTTCTCACAAAGTCCGCGTAAAAAAGCCGGCGCCAAGTAGAGGTTTTTGCAAATCCAAAATATTTGTTTGTTATTTTTGAGGATAAGGCTTTTCTCTCTTGGTTCTTCCTCGCCCTCTCCTTTTCCTCCTTTGCTATTTTTTTCACTCTGTATCTATTTTCTCTTCTCAACTTCCCCTACCCATTTTGGATTTCGGGAGTTTCAACCGTAATGGTCAATCTTCAAGCTTCTTTGTTTTGTAATCCTTCACTTTCTTCTTTGCCGCCTCTGCTTTCTTCTTCATCTTCAACCAAAATCTTTCATTTTTCTTTTTCCCTTCCTCCTCGTTCTATTTCTTACAACCCCTTTTGGCTTTCTGGGTTTCGATTTAATCATTGTTCTAAATCTTCAATCCATTGTACATTGCACCCTGACTATGGGAATTTCAATCCAGAATCGATTTCTTCTCCCGGTGGCAACATGGGTTCTGGTCCACAAGATTTCAATCTTGGTGGGTTTGGCGATCAAGGTGCGGATTTTGATGGGAGTAGGGTGGAGGGTAGTGATAGTTCGGAGATATTGATGAACATTGAGGCTGGGGTTATGGCTACTGATGAAATTCCTGAGCCAGTCTTGGATACTCCCGGAAATGTGGAATTTGAGAGTGGAATTCAGTCTGAGAAAGAGGGTAAGTGGAGAAAGTTGCCGTTTGTGGTATTCTTGATGGGATTCTGGGCAGCAACGAGAAGGAGATTTCAGAAGGTGATTGAAATTCTAATGGATTGGTATAGTTGGTGGCCCTTTTGGCGGCAGGAGAAGCGTTTGGAGCGTTTAACTGCCGAGGCTGATGCAAATCCGAAGGATGCGGCGAAGCAGAGTGCTTTATTAGCCGAGTTGAATAAGCAGAGGTAAGTTCTGAAACCTTTCTTTTTTCTTGATTGCAAACTGGTTCTTCCGAGACAAGACGATTTAATGGAAATTGTTTTGAAGTTTGTA
The DNA here is from genome assembly GCF_025177605.1 of Cucumis melo. Taxonomy (NCBI): domain Eukaryota; kingdom Viridiplantae; phylum Streptophyta; class Magnoliopsida; order Cucurbitales; family Cucurbitaceae; genus Cucumis; species Cucumis melo. The sequence goes on from NC_066865.1 coordinate 24,900,702, forward strand.
TTTTGAACTGTTAAGAATCAAGATAATCAAGATAACCATGTAGTTTTCCTCTTGCTTCTGCTTGAGCTGGTGAATAATTGATTGGTAAATCAGGCTCTTCATTCGCTGAGGTTAAAAGAATTAATTGTTGCAATGGTTTCTTCAAGTAGTGTTTGATTTGAAAAATCATGTGGCCACCCACTTCGGATTATAAATTATCTATTAATTTCTTTGCCAGTCGAATGTAGTAGGATTTGATGCTTGTCCTGTGATATAATTCAAAGGTGTGCACAAGCTGGCCAGACACTCACAAATTTCATTTTGTAGCAAAACAGCAGTGCTTGATTCCACTTCATTAACTAGACAATATTTTTCAGTCTTGTCGAAAGCTAAATCTGTGTAAAAGTTGTAGCTCTTATCTAGTTCTTACAAATGACCTAGTTCTGGAAGAAAGACTGTCCTCTCTAAAGTTTTGGTTTTGTGAATGGTGATTTCATTTCAATTGAATTTTTTGGACTGTCTATTGTTTTGATTGTAGCAATTGCGATGGAGTTTTTTTGGTTTTGAATCACCCCCCCCCCCCCCCCCCCCCCCCCCCGCTTGTCATTTGCTGAGATTGAATAGCTAATTCGGAAAATGTCTTCTTCAAGTAGTGTTATCGTTTGTGATTATGATTTCATATGTCATTAACTAGACGATACCTACTGCTTCACATTCTCTGTAATGTGTGGATTTGTTTTCCAGTCCCGAGTCTGTCATTAGGCGTTTTGAGCAAAGGGAGCATGCTGTAGACAGTAGAGGAGTAGTGGAGTATCTTCGAGCACTTGTTGCCACCAATGCTATTGCTGAATATCTTCCTGATTCTGAAAGTGGAAAGCCATCAACTCTTCCTTCATTGGTACTTAAGTTTGATCAATTACTCTTCCTTTCACAAAATTCAAATTTTGTATGAACACACTCGGATTAATTGCTGTTTGGTCTGTTCTTGACTCTTGTTTATAATTTTGATTATTGTTGTGGTTGTTCTAATTGCAAAAAATGCACAGCTACAAGAGTTGAAGCAGCGTGCTTCAGGAAATGTTGATGAGTCCTTTGTGAACCCTGGCATTTCTGAGAAACAGCCATTGCATGTAGTAATGGTAAGTATCTTATAATTTATCGCGATAAGGTGTTTCTTGGACTTCCCCACAACATTAATATTAATTTTGTTTCTTATGTGAATGGTTATTTTCCCTCCTAATTTTTAATTCACAAGGTGAATATCTTTTGAAGGTTGACCCTAAAGTACCCAACAAGTCTCGTTTCATGCAAGAACTTATCTCAACTATACTTTTCACTGTTGCTGTTGGATTAGTATGGTATTAGCCTTTACTTCATGATCTCTACCATTGTTCTTCCCTCTCCTCCTACAGAATGCTGTGTGGTTCTGTGTTTTTTTTTAGTTAACTGTATTAAATGAGAGTCCTCTTGCAGGTTTATGGGTGCTACTGCACTTCAAAAATACATAGGGAGTTTGGGGGGCATAGGAACCTCAGGTGTTGGATCAAGTTCTTCATATGCTCCAAAGGAGTTAAATAAAGAAGTTATTCCAGAAAAGGTAGATACGGAGTATTCCATGTGGATTCTTTGTGCGAGTGTATGTGAAATAAGTATTGTAGATGTGAAAAGCTAGGGGTTGTTTGGAATATGTTTCCAATATAGTTCTTTTCTTTTTAGGTTACAAATAATGTAAAGATTTTTTTACCTCCTCTTTCTTATGTTTTAATAAACGATCCACTTTGTCTGAAGAAATAATGTCGCTTTCATTATCGTTGATTTTTCCTTCATCTGTAGAGGCATTGGTAGAATAAGGTTATTACCGCTCTCATTTTTATTAGCTTGGACAGAAATGTATGATCTATAAGAGTGAGTTAAGGCGAATTGGTATAGGAACAGAAGCTATCTTTTCCATTTGTAATTTTTCTTGTATAGATGGTCAAAATTTTAATAAGCTCTTATTTTGTGCCGGTAGTTAATAGGAATTTAGTTTCCTTTTGATTCAAAGCACGTTTTTCAAGGTTTTCTGCTTCATGTCCTCTTATGCACTTCTCTTCTGGCGTGGTTTGGTTCTTATTTTGCGGCAACTGTTTCCCTGTAGAATGTCAAGACATTTAAAGATGTTAAAGGTTGTGATGATGCAAAGCAAGAGCTGGAAGAAGTGGTGGAGTATTTGAAAAATCCTTCCAAGTTTACCCGGCTGGGTGGAAAGTTGCCAAAGGTTTGTTTTGTCACTGTCTTGATTTTCATTTGTAGTTGTCTGATTTCTGCTTACTTTGTTATCCCTTTTTCTTACCTGGAAGCTCCCTAGCAGGCTGCTTGTCTTGTCCCTCGCTTTTTATGACAACTTCATTTATTTCTGGGATTTATTGAAAAAATTGTAGGAACAAGTAACAACAGCATTCAACAATATTCATTCTTGGTTATTTGGTAACAACAGAAGAATTATTGAAGCTAAATTTATGCTGATGGATGACTTGTTCGGCCTAATTATTGCTAAATTCAACAATTATTGAAAACACGGTAGAAATAGCTATATCAATGTTAAGCTCATCACTACCTTGTTTGTAGAAGTAATTAGTAGTTATTGTTTAAGTAGTTCAAGTGATCATTGCACTTCTTTAGAAAGACGAGCTTTATACTTAATTATAGTAAGTTGAAAAATGAGATAATTATAATTCTTCCTCTTTTTTTTTTTATTAACGCCAATTGAGAGAATCTTCTGAGACTACCTCGTCATTTGGATTGATTTTTCATCAGCCGTTTATATTTTATTTTGTTGTTAATATATATATGTCCCTTGATAAAAAGTGGTTGGAAATGAGATAGATAAATCGAAACACCAAAATGGGAGGATGACAAACTAGTTAACTAAAAAGGGTCGTTGTAGAAATGAAAGTAATAGAAAGAGTGTTTATCTTTACACCACAAGAAAGTAATAGAAAGAACGATCAAAAGAAGAGGAAGCATTTATGAAATGTGGCCATTTTGTTCACCCCAAAGATGCCAGAAAAATGCGAAGATAATAGCCAACCATAAAGTCTTCCTCAAACCACAAAAGGGGTAGCCCACCAGCATGCAGATCATAAATCTTTTGTTTCTCTAGGTCCTATTTTGCACAATTGGTTCCCTTTCCTTTTGGTAAGCCCTTGTATTCATTCTTTCTCGATGAAAGCCATTTCACAAAAAAAAAGAAAGAAATAACAATAACAACAACAATAATATATTATTGGAGGTAATCTCTCTATTTTCATCCCTTCATCTTTTTTTTGTTTCTTTTTTATTCTTTCAACAATCTTCATTTATTCATTTTCATATGGTACCTGCCTAAAAGATTTATTTACAGGGAATTCTTTTAACAGGAGCCCCAGGAACTGGAAAAACTTTACTTGCTAAGGTAAAAACTTCACTCAGTTTCCCTATACGTTATGTTCTTCAATATAATTGCAATCATCTATGCTACGGTTTTTTTTCATGGCTTTGTTGGCATTCATATTGTTGATCTTCTGGTAGACACTATGTTTATTACTATGGCTAACAGCTGACTGGTAATTTGCACGTTTGCCCCCATAATAAAGAGCACAGTAGTCGTAGATGCGCTTTAGAAGGTGTCGAAATGATGCTTGTTCTTTTTGGTTGGAGAAAATATTTCTTGTTTGTAAATTTTGTACGACGGATGCAAAAGTATCGAACCACCTACCTGCATAACATAAATGCTCATTTCAAAACCCAAAAGGTAGATGATTCCTATAACATGCCAAGCGAAGATATTTGTTGTTATGATCTTACATGGTTGTTTCCTTCATAGGGGGTGTTTGTTATCTTCCGAAAACAATAAATCCCATTTTCTTATAAGAGAAATTCCAAGTCTTGATATCAAACTGAAACCCAATGTGAAGTGAGCAAATGGTCCATGGTTTCCCTACTCTTGAATCGGTTGAAGCAAGCGTGAGAAGTAGAGGGTTTTTTTCTGCTTTATGGCTTGAGTTTTCAGGTTTTTATGATATAAGGATCCCTTTCCAACCCTCCAAATACTCTACTATTCCAATCCTCTTAAGGTTCTATATAACAACCCACACCCCAACAAGCCACAAGAAACAACCCTACTCAGATTCTTCAGTAACCACCATTTGTTTTCATGGTTTAAATCATTCTTTACTTAAACCAGATTCTAGGTTCTACATTACGTGGAGTGTAGGTATTAAGAATATGACTGCAAATCTATTGATGTATGGATCTTTACTTGCCATGTGTAATTTTGAATCGGAACCTAATGATATGTTTATATTGTTTTCTTATTTCTTTGGTAGTTTCATAATATCATATTGTCAAATTCCATCTAAATTTTTTTTGTGATAGACATGATTTATTTAATCGTTCAATCTGAAATGTCTAATTATTTTTCTATGATGACTTGATATAATTGTTGTCGTCAAGGCTATTGCTGGTGAAGCTGGAGTACCGTTTTTCTATAAAGCTGGATCTGAGTTTGAAGAAATGTAAGCCTCCTTTTTTTGCATATTGGTGATCTTGGATTAGGATTATGTCTCTTTTTCCTCTCCAGAGATTTGAATGTTATGTGAACGTTATCATGCAATTATAATCTACTTAAGTAAATAAAGAAAATCAATGAGTATTGCCTTATGTCGGACTTGGACGATAATTCATCTCTATGGATGTCAATATGATAGGAAAAGGATAATAATTATTTACCATATTTGCTTCAACATATATATCGAATTTTGTATAAAGGGCTTTGGTGTTGATGTTGTTTCATTTTCACATGTCTTTAGTGTAGAGCGGGGACTACCAACTTTAGGATTTTGGGACTTTTTGAGTTTCTTTTTTTTTTGGTGAAAAAATAAAGGATACGAAACTTCTCATCAAGGAATTGATAAGGGACTAGTGCTCTGAGATACAAGAGGATACTACAAAAACATAGCATAAACAACTAACACAAGGAACTGAAAAGAAAAGGCGTAAGACTTGAGTAATAAAATAAAGCATAACATAATGAGAACTTTAAAAACAAGGGAGTTTCCAAGTATTACTTCAACACTACTGATGCTGAGTCGCATTGTGATTTTAATTGGCAGGTTTGTCGGTGTTGGTGCTCGGCGTGTAAGGTCATTATTTCAAGCAGCCAAGAAAAAGGTTTGCTCACTTTTAGTCTGCATTTGCATAACTTTAGTCGGGGCATGAAAATGTTTGTGAAAATTAATAAATAAATAAATTACCCTATAGACAAATTTAGAGCGTGAAGGCATCCAAGTTCTGTTATAGTATTTATTTTGTCCCAATCCTTCACAGGCTCCTTGCATCATATTTATCGACGAAATAGATGCAGTCGGGTCCACTAGAAAACAGTGGGAAGGCCACACAAAGAAAACATTGCATCAACTGCTTGTTGAAATGGATGGCTTTGAGCAGAATGAGGTACATCACAATTATTGGTGCGCACATAGATTTCTTATCCATTGAGGAGTAGAATTTAATTTCATTTTTTTGCAGGGTATCATATTGATGGCTGCTACAAACTTGCCTGACATTCTTGATCCAGCCTTGACAAGGCCCGGTAGATTTGACAGGCATGTAAGTTCCTTTGAAGCTGTGTAAGTTTTTCTTCTTCTTTTCTTAGGAAAGATGGAAAGAAAAGATGCAATATAACCAATAAGAGCTTAGCTCAACTGACATCAATGTATGTCGAAGATGTTGAATCACCTCGTTCATCAATGGATGGATCTTAAGCCAATATTTACATTTTATCCATTATAACCGTTTTTTCTTCTGTCCTATGGTTAGTCTCCTTGACTACTTAAAAACTAACCAACATTCATTTGTAGATTGTTGTCCCAAATCCCGATGTACGGGGTCGCCAAGAGATTCTAGAGCTCTACTTACAAGACAAACCATTGGATGATGATGTAGATGTTAAAGCAATCGCTCGAGGCACACCAGGATTTAATGGGGCAGGTAAGTCTTAGACTTAGATAGAGATACCTTTACCATCACTACTTAATCTTTATGATTTTAGATCTTTATCAACCAACACTTTGTTTTCTTGTCAGATCTTGCAAATTTGGTTAACATTGCAGCCATTAAAGCTGCTGTTGATGGTGCCGAGAAGTTAAACTCTTCGCAGTTGGAGTTCGCAAAAGATAGAATAGTTATGGGTACAGAGAGGAAAACAATGTTTTTATCAGAAGAGTCAAAGAAGGTACTAATTTATGAAGAGGTTATTTTGTTATCAATGCTTTTAGCTATTTCGATTATTGTGTGGATGCTTGCTGATCTCTCTCTCTCTCTGTAGCTCACCGCATATCACGAGAGTGGTCACGCAATTGTTGCATTTAACACTGAGGGTGCGCACCCGATTCATAAGGCGACGATCATGCCTCGTGGATCTGCTTTAGGAATGGTCACACAACTTCCTTCAAGCGACGAGACATCTATTAGCAAGAAGCAATTATTAGCACGACTTGACGTTTGCATGGGTGGAAGAGTTGCCGAGGAGATCATATTCGGGGAAGACCATATCACTACAGGAGCAAGTAGTGATCTCAACACAGCAACGGAGCTTGCCCAATATATGGTACTTCTCTACATTAGATTGCTTTTTTGGTTATTCATTTTTTGAATAAGCTTTCTCATTCTCAATTGCTGTTTTTGAAGGTATCGAGTTGTGGTATGAGTGATGCAATTGGACCAGTTCATATCAAAGAACGTCCGAGTTCAGAACTGCAGTCCCGAATTGATGCAGAAGTATGTTATTGACACCTTCAGCCCTTCAAACGATCTGCCCTAGCTAATTTTTTCCAAACCTTAAAAGTTTGTAATTTGTTATGCAGGTGGTTAAACTCCTAAGAGATGCATATGATCGCGTGAAAGCCCTCTTGAAAAAGGTTAGTTTCACGTTTGATTCCGCCTCCACCCTATTTCCTGTTTCTAAGAAATCAAAACAAGTTCGAGGGAACTCAATCAGAAGAGTACAACGATCTCCACACCATTCATTTCAAGTTCGACTCTAACGTTTGACGTTTTTTGTTTCAGCACGAGAAGGCTTTACATGCACTGTCGAATGCTCTTTTAGAATATGAAACACTCAGTGCAGAAGAAATAAAGAGGATTCTACTTCCTTATAGAGAAGGACAGTTGCCAGACCAACAAGATGAAGTAGAACAACAAGAAGGGGATCTTGTGTTGGCTTGAAGTTCTATGACACTCCATTGCCATCAATGTAAAGTACCTGAAAACAACCGTGAAAGGAAAAGGTGATATTATTTCATATTGATTCTGATACATAATGGTGGGTTATAGACAGTAAATGTAGGAAGCTAGAATCTTCTTCAGGCAGATTGTGTATTATTATGCCACTTTCCACAAGTGGGGTGAATTTTGGAACACAACAATCAGTCCCTTTACACTATTTTTGTTTTTTAAGGAATTATTCATAATTGTGCCCTTGGAAGAACGCATTATTTATGTTCAATGTTACTGTTAGTGTATAAAAAACTATTCTTAATATTGATGACTATCAAATCTCCAATTAAACAGTAGGTTCGTTATTGAAAAGACCTGAATGTAGATAGATGGATTATTAAGACTGTTGAACTTTACCTTATTTTCTCTCACTATTTGGGGATTTTCAAGCTGAGCTTCACTCGTTATTTTCTAAGAGAAAAAACTGGCTCATCTCTTGAATCAAGAAGAAAATTGAAATGAATATTTAATCGTGAACTCATGCTTCCCCTTGATGCTTCAAATATTCTAAATCTCTCTCTTAGAGGGAGGAGGGGTAAATTATATGAACGCACGATGAAAAGGCAAATTCTCTGTTAAAAGTTCATTTATGTATGAATACTATGCTGGTTGATGGGGCTTCTTTCTCAAAATTCCATGGACTCTAGATCTTTTTTAGGGCGTTGGGACCTTAATACAAGACGGCCTTGGCATATCATTAATGATCCCGACAGCAAGTAACTCATTCAACAGGTATCATTCTCATAAAAAGAAATCTAAAGACATTTTTCTTTTCATTAATTCATGCGTGCTGTGCATCTGATGATGACGTATTCCTAGATTCATCCTCTAGAATAACTGTTGAGGACAGTCTGAGAGAGAGAGAGAGAGAGAGAGAGAGGACACACTCACAGTTTGCAGGCAATGCAGCTGAGTGTCAAAACATTTCCCTTCTCAGTTGTAATGTGAAAATGGGCTGCAGTGACAAAGTGGTAGATTCAGCCCCCCAGAAACCTGACATCCGTTGTCATGGTGAAGGTAAAGGCTCCAGTGATGTCACAGAATCCATAGTGCTTCACCTGCATGAATAGGTTCAGGTCAACTGAAATTTAATTTGGTTAGAGAGAGAGAGAGAGGTCATCTGATGCACCTTGGACCTACACAAGTATCTACTAAGACACGAAAAGTCCAATCCATCAGCCTGATATTTTGCATGAATCAAAACCGCAGCACATTTGTCCATTCTCACCAGATAAATAATTCCATCATAGTTTGCATAATTTCTAATTTATTTCCGTTGCCACTTCTAACAATTAAAACCTCAAATATTTTCATTGCCATCAACATTTAACATTTATATGTATGCATGAGTTTCTGACACTGATGTTCACCCTAATGGAATATCAGTGTGTACAATACAAGTAACATAGAAATGCAAGAAGCTGACATTATGAAGATAGGGACATTGGCAGATAAATGGGCAATAAGAAGAGACAGTAATGCATGTATGTCAGCTCAGATGGAACTTTTTGATGTCAATCAGATACCCTGTGATGAAGACGGCAGAGAAACCTCTAACACAACGCCACCAAGAAAGAGCATTACATTTACCCAAGTAATCATAGCATCTTATCAGACATTGATTAACTGTAGTTTGTAAAACTGAAACAGAGAGGACGCCAATATACAGAAACCATTCATTGTTATCACAGATATATACATCAATAAGCATACACCACCATGGACAAAACCCTGTAAATTAGATGAAGGAATTTGGACTTCCCTCTCTCTTTCTCTCTCTCTCTCTCTAAATAACTAAATTCTTAAAGAGTTTCTCAAATCTTACAAGACCTTTGTGCTTCCAGTTACTAGATATGACTTGCTGCACTTAAATAAAAAGGAAGACAATATCAACCCATAAAAGATGATGCTAATTTGTGTATAATATACCCTCCTGCCAGTCCATCTCCAAAGCCTCCAAAGATATGAGAGCCTTGGAGGCTTCATTCATGGCATGCTCTTGCATACATCACACATTACCAATCCCAATTTTTAGATCCTATCAAGGGGCTCAGTGCGATCTTGCACTGCAAGCCGCTCTGAAACATCAGCAAGTGACTTGAGATTGCATTTAATCAAGGCTTCCACAAAGTAGCAAGTCTCATCCTTCGTGTTTCCTTCAGGCACATCCACCACAAATGATTCAATTACCAAAGTTCCTGGTCTTCCATCAATGATTTCTGGATGCAGGGAGATGATTGAAGAGTAATTCTGAAAGAAAGTTGCCGATAATTTAGATTTATTGCAGATTTAGGCATTCAAAAATTGAGAGCGGAATGAAGCATCTAACTGGGTATCCCCAAACGAGAAACAAGAAAGTGAGAACCATACATCTATAATATCTATTACAGTCCCATTAAAATATTGTCGTAGAAACAAAACAGAATTTCCAGTTTAATTCGTTATTCTCAAAGTTAGTGTCATGATAAAGATTTGATTCATGCTAAATCCTTTAGTCAGACAGTCACATGATACTAACAATAAGATGTTCATTTTTCTCTGTTCCAAAGCACATGCCGCAAAAGTAAATAGTTGAAATTACATGGATGATAAAAATTCAAGTCAACTTGAGTTGTTTATCTGTGGGCACAAAAGACTCCAAAAGCTCATTTTGAAACAAAATCATAGCAAAAATTCTATAAAATGATCATAACTATCCGGAGTTTAAATATTTTCAAAAAGAAATGTTCTCAGTGGTTCCTTTTCTTGAGCGAGTATGAAACTTTGGATCAACTTAGGTTTCAAACTTTCAAGGATGAATATCAGCATAAAAAGCTTGGAAAGTTATGAATACTACAATACGTTCTCATGCCTACTTTCTTTGAGAACGCACAGAACAGTTATTTTCACCTTACAAGAGAAAAAAAATTGCATACGTTTCAGCCAATATCAGGAAGGGGCATGAAGTTCTCAAACAAAATAGTACAGATAAAATACCCCGTACCTTTAGTCTGTGATCTCCACCAACAATCCTCATGCTAAGGATGTGGTTATCATCATCAAGGAGTTCCAATCTCTCTGTACTCGTAGTGGCAGGAAGCCCTGATTTCACATCAACTTCTCTGAGAGTCCCGATTTCAAGGTTTCCCTTCAAAACACATCTGCTAACAAAAGGTTTGTATCTTTGTGGTTGATCAAACCTCCTAACCAGAGACCATACCTGGAGATGAAATATTCCAATTCAGCACAGAATGAAGGAAATAATTCAATAACCCAAATTATAACAATATACCACTATCCCCATAATTCTTATTACGAACTTGCACCTTTGTTGTTCAAATAGGATCAAAAGACCTTCTATAATGGTTCACTTTCCAATAACTCCGAAAACTTCCATATGATTTCAGACATAGAACAAATGAAAACATAAAGCAACCACAGTTCACTAGTTCCTAGTGATGCAATGAATACACACTTTTTACTTGAAGTTGACTAATACTATACCTTCCACTTTCTTGTGGAAAAACTACCTGCAGAAACCAAACTCCAACATTCATGAAAAGAACCTCTTGTTAGCAGCTGACTCATTTAGAATTGCTATTATACTCTGCTTCCGAGTTCTCCAAATGCTGTTTCTTAAATCATCCCCAGAAGACAATGTCACCTTTGACCAAAAAAGGTAAGGAAGCAACCGTGTTGATGATTAAATTTATAATGCATGGACATTCAGATTTCCATATAAATATAAGAGGATGTAAAAACCAATAGAACACAATTAAGCCAATAAACTAAAATATAAATTATCATAATACATACAGTACCTACTGACGCCAAACGGATCGGTTAGATCCTCCAAATATGGAAATCTCTTAGACAATTAGTGTTGAGAAGTAAACCAAGATTTAAAAACGATAAATAACGCACAAAAAAAAAACCAAAAGAAATGAAGAAATGCATCTTTAGCAACAGAAATTTAAAATGAAAAGAGAGAGTGAAGAAGATTTACAAGAGGAACAGGAGCTTTAATGCGTTTAACTAGCCGAGAGGTGCACTGATTCTCAGCAGGCTCGTTCCTGTGGTACCTCCGAATAAGCTCCCATTCCGCGTTACTGAATCCTCCTACATTCCCATTCCCATTCCCAGTACTGTTTCCATTCATTTTCGCTTCTGATTCTCGTTCTCCACACAACAAAATCAAACTCCACCGCTAAATCAAACCAGTTTTCTCCTTCCTCCCTCCTCGTTAGTTAAACAAAACAAAAGGAAACCGAAAAATTCAACTCTCTGACTCTCTCTGTATAACCAAAAAAACAAAAAAAAAACGAAACAGAGGTCAAATCATCACATCAATCTATACAATCCAAGTCCTCGCTCAATCGCCGGCAACCGGAAGATCCAATCGCCGGCTTAAAAACTCAATAAACACAAAATCTCCGTCGGAAACACATCCGAGATTTTGTTTCTCTGGAAAAACGACCACCGGAGACTCACCACCGATCAAACTTCGTCTCAAAGCTTTTTCTTCCTTCGTCTCTTCCTTCGTCTCCTCTCCCTTTACCGCTTCATATAAAATTTCCCTCTTAATTAATTAATTAATTTAATTAACTATCCCTTTTTTCCCCCTTAATGTATTAATATATTAATGATCTCTTGTTAATGACAACAAATTTTCCCATCCCGACACTACCCCTACTCTTCTCGTATAATTACGTCTTATACCCAACGCCTTTTTAATTTTTATTACCGACTTTTCTCGTCGTTATCTTTAACCGTTGGGTAAAAATAGAACGTTGAATTTTATTTTTAACTGAAAAATGAAAAAAAAAAAAAAAAGAGAGAGAGAAATTAAATTACGTTTTCTTGTCGGCGGTTATTTGTCTTTCAAACCGTTGCCCAAACGTCGCCGTTTGCTACCGTTAACGGTAGTTGATATTTTTGTTTGAGTTGAGATATTTATTGGTCCCTTTTGATTAAGAAATTAATAAACACTTTTTTTATTTCTTTCTTAATAAAAATTTTCCTAATCTTTGTAAAATTGATTTGTTTGGTCAACTTTTGTCCCTTTTAGGAATGTTTACTATTTTTTTTCATAAAACAAAACAATAAGTTCCCAAAGGGTAATGTTCTTATTCATAATTCATATATCTTAGTCAAGCTTTTGAAAGATATTTATTAATTTTGGATTCTTTTAGTGTATATACACACACAATTTATAGTTTTTTAAATGAGAAACTATAAAAAAAATTGAATATTTGATAAAATATTTACGCTTTATAGAAGAATCAAATATAATAAATTTTGTCTTTTAGTAGTTTTGTTTTACGATGATAAATAGTTGCCACTTTTTTTTTATTTTTGAAAAAGACCGTTTTTAAATTATGATTAGCATTTTTAAGTAGGAAAAATAAATAGACTGTTATTAATAAAATAGTTATGTTTTAAGAACAGAAAAAAAAAAGTTATTATGGCCCTTTCGTTTTTTGTTTTTAAAATTTCTTACCTAAATGGTTGTATCAAACTGTCAATATGACAAGATACTACTAGCTTTCAAACGGTTGCATTGAACATCGTTATACGATGGATTGTTTGTGCATGGCTTGACTGACTGACACTAACGTCGATATAGAACTAATCAACATGAAAATAATTCTACCAGTTTAAAAAAATATGTGGTTATGGATCAAAATAGTGTAAAGATTTCAAATATCCTACTTGGAAAAAAATGTAGACATGTGATGTTAGTCTTTATTCCTAATTTGTCAAGTTGGTTGAATTATGAGCTTTGAACACTTTAATTGCCTTCCTTTAATAGCTAAAGTCACACTCATACATGGAAGGGGTTTTCAATTTCTTACCTAGATGGGAAAATGAATTTTAAGTTTCATTCATATATAAATTTAGGATTTCACTTTTATAATAAGAAAAAAGACGAGTAATCATTCATTTAAGTCGATCAATACAACGAATCAAATTTAATTAAATCTAAATGAATTGATAGATCAACAATATATTAATATTATTGTGATAGTTGATTGAAAAATGTGAAGAAGATAGCCCAATAATTCCCAATTTTGAGATAGATCCCACAATGGTTATTGCAAACATTGACATTTGAAATCAACCACATACGAATTCAAAGACACTGTAGAAGAGAAAATCGTATTCCTTAATTAAGTTATCAAAGGTTTGGTCCATTATGATGAATAGTCGAACAACAAACTCCAACTTGAATGTGAAAACTAATGTTTAGTGATTTTGGACTGAACAGTAGAATCAAAGTAAAATAGAGACTAATGTTCTGAGAGTGAGTATTAGCTTGCGTAAAGCCCAAATTAATATATCAGTTTTGGCAAAGTTGATGTCGAGACTAATGAAATAGCTAATGCACCACGTGCCACGCATGGCTCGCACAAATATGATCCAATATCACAATTATTCCGTACTACAAAAATTATTTATTAGGCCAAGAATCTTATGAAAACCTGAGTGTAATCTACACAATTATTTTTATAAAATAAACATCTTTATCAACCTTTAATATACACATTCGTCATGTGGATGCCAACACTTTAACCTTTTTCCTCTGCTCACTTCATTTCCTATTAAAACCAATAACTTTGTATCTTTAGTTCTTGATTTGTATTGCATTGATCACACATATAAGGAATAGAATTGAGACAACAAAAAAGAACTAGCCAATCAAAGACTTTGAATCAATATAATAATTTAGACTTTATATGTTAAGATATGATTTTTCGAACTTTATGAAAGCAACAATTTAGTTCATCAACTAAAGGTTTTTAGACCTAAATAAAATGTAAAATTAAAAGTACTTGGAAAATATTCCACCAATAAAATTTCCAAGATTGTATACTATCAAATGTTTGAATTAGTCAATAATGTACCTTTTAAATATACATTAGCAAAAATTGACGTAGTCGATGACTAAGATCTATTGAACTCTATTTTAAAAATTTAAATACTTATTTGAAAATTTTATTTAAATGGAGAGATTCACACCACATATAAAATATTAATTAACATTTCTGCAGTATATCAAACATTTAATTAACATTTCTGCAGTATATCAAACATATCAATGTCAATCTTTAATCATACCCATGAATATCCAAGTAAATATATACACACTAACATCGACAAATTCCCACAAGCAAGATGCCCTTTCAAACCTTGAAGTAGGTCCCAGCTTAGTAAGTGCAACAACCAATGAAAATGGAAGTTGCCAAAAATATCAAAGTGACTTTGGATAAATGAATAAGAAATTCAAAGGCAGGGCTGAAAAGAAAAAAAAAACCAAAACCTACTTTGGATGGTCATACGAAAGTTACCAAGAAATTGAAGTAATGGTTCCTCAGACAGAAAGTGAGACTGAATATATCCTCACTCTTCTTCTACAACCAAAAGCATCACTCTCCAGCTAAAGATGGAGCATTTTTCACTAATAAAAGAAACAAAAAGCCAAACCCTCTCATTATTGTACTTGAAATTCCTCATGTCAGACACCTGTCAATCTCTAATTTCCAGAAGGGATAGTGCAGCAACTCCCACTGTGACAAGTATAAAGAAAAAAAAAAGTAATATGCAAAAGAAAGAGAAGCATTATAATTATACACATGCAAGAATGCAAAAAACAATGATCCAAGTGCAATTTATTTAGAAACAACATTCCCAAAGATACAAGTGTAAATGATTTAGCTTTGTTCTTTTCTAATCAAAGATTCAGAAAAGGGAAAAAAATCTCACAATATTAAACAGCTGATTTAAATGGTATTTGTGGAACTAAAATGAAGAAGTAAAGCAGCGTAAATGAATAATTGCATATTTGGAGCAATTATTTAGGAGTAAGAAAGAGCTCCCACAGAACCACCATGTATAACAAATGCATAAAGATCTAAACTGAATAACGTATTAAATTAATAGCACAGATGGAAACGAACCACTATTGAATAAAGCAAATAAAATGCTATTGACACAGTGGCCAATACATGGATATACAACCCAAAGAAAGAGAGTGCTGATTCGCTCAAAAGAAATCCTAACACTAAATTTAAATTTGCTATTTGTCTCTGAAATCTAATAGAAAATGTCAAGCAAAAAAAAATCTTCAATGCATCCTATGATTCCCAAGCCTCTACTTAATTGGACAATCACTAAAACGCACAAAGATTAAGTATCAATTCTCCAATTCGCAGCACCAATCAGTTATAAACTAGTGAGATCAGTACTAATTTTTATAGACTATGCAAATCTTCATCCGTGAGATTATTGGTGTAAAGTGCCCAACAAAGATTAATTACGTGTCATAACAACAAAGAAAGATTTTGATATTTAACTAATATAAAAAAATAGGCAGTACAGCACATGCAGTCACAACCATTAAGATATTTTGCCATGGAGCCATTATGAAATTCCTCCACTGCTATTTGCTGAAGATAGTTTATTATAAAGGTTGGCTGTTGGCTAACCTTTACGATGTTCGCTCTTCCCCTCCGTACGTTCACCAAGAAGCCAATTTAACTGATGCATACCTGCAAAACTCAAATTTTCCAACTACGTCTGGATGTACACATACTGGAAACATATGTGTAAATTTTATGTATCACATGTATGAATGGTGTATATTCATGGTTGTATCATTGCACATAGTATGTGCAATGACGCATCAACAAATTTGCATATAAAATGACTTTTATGGTATGTGCAATGAATCATTAAATATTGCCATATGATTGCCGATCTTTTCCGGTAGCAATACCAGTAGCTATGATCCTGAAGAGATAACAGTACATATAGCTACGTCAATATGAAAGTTTGTTGAGCTTTTTTTTGGGTAACTTTACAATGTATCCAATACATATATATAATAGTTCCGAACCTAATTCTTGTTTGATGATTTTACTTGTACCTAACCACCTATTTTCTGGTACGTTCAAGCGAGGAAAAAGGGAAAAGGAAATTAACCAACAAAGACTGAAATATACTGATGGAGCTCTCATTCTGCAGTTTGTCTAAAAGATACTTCAATAAGGAAGAGAGAAAAACATATTTTAAAGGATCCTTACAAAAGGAATATGAACCAAAAGTATAAACGTGGGCCTTAAATGAAGCATTTAAGAACTGGGTCTAGTCAATTAAGTGCTTAGAAGCCACATATGACTATACCCTCAAAAATTTCAGGTAAGTAGAGAAAAGCTGGATCTCATTTTTGTCCCAAGTATGGCGGTCATCATCGATGAATTCCTCGATAAGACTAAAGAGATTCCACTGTCCCAAGTACAAAGCCACAAAACCAATAAACAATTGGAGCAACCATGGATCCAGTCCAAACAAAAGCAAGAAATTCTCTACAATTTTGGTCAGACAGAATTCAAAAAATGCACCTATTGTATACCTCCAGCAATCTCCCCATTTAGTTGATTCACTTTTGTTGGCATCATCTGCCATATCAGCTCCCTTAGCTACTCTGGAAGGCAACATCACCAGACATCTTAGTTTGTTCATCTTCCTGGGTTATCTACCTTCTAGCTTCCAAAGTGTCTTCCACCTCATAAACTACATTTTCCTCGTTAATACGAGATATTGCTTCTTCAGTTTTTACCTGAGTCTCCTTTGTCGTTGCCTGATTTGATTCTGCATCAATCTGGAGGAGCTCCAAAGGTGTTGCTGCTGGATCCAATTCCCGACAACCCTTTGGAGCATTTTGAGCTTCTTCTCCCGTAAGTAAGTAATTGGGGACCTGATGGGAGAAGCGAAACATCTCCTCTTTAGGGATCTTCCTCACTTCTTTTGGGTCCATGTTTGTACGGAACACTGTCCTGAAACCAATAACCTTGACAAGAGGAGCAACAGACACACCTTGTTCTTCATTAAAATCATCAAGCACTTCTACCATATCGTACTTGTGTACCATTTCTTCTGAAGTATCTTTATTCCAATCTACAGACCAGTTTCTATAAAGAGCCCAAACTTCGCCCTTCTGAGGAAATATCCGAATCACACCTCGTAAACCTTTTACCCAGCATACCTTATGCGAGAAAGAGTTCAATGATCTTGTGACTTCATGTCTTCCAATTCTGAAATCCCCACAGGTTTTTGTGAACCCTGAACCTATCCAGTCCATCGGGCCAATCTCAGTGTTGCTTCTTGAATTGAGCCAACTGATACGCATTCTGAATGGTTTTAGGGAAATCACCTTGTGAATTCGAGCATAGAAACGAGGCATTCCATCATCATCATCATAACATGCCCAGACTTGATCATCCCCAAATGAACTTTCGGCTCGGTCCAAGTCAAAATTATGAAAATCAGGATCTGGAACATTAATTGTGATAGGATCATTCGCACTGCCTGTATTTTTACCGGCTAAAGAGTCTGACTCAGGCTTCCTCCCATGCCATCCTTTACCATTTGCAGAAGATTTACCATTAATTTTTATATCAGGAGTTCCATCATTCAATACACTCTTTTGCTTCTTTGACTGTTTATTTAAAGTTGCCTTTTCAGCCATTGACCTCCATTCTTTAAGTTTCCTACGTATCTCAGCTCGAGCCTTGTCCATTAGCATGTTTCGAATTTCAAAGATTGACAACTCTCTCTGGCTATTGTTATTGTTAAATGCACCATAAAAACTATGAAACTTTTGAGTATCAGAATAACTCTTCCTTGTTTCAGGTAAACCATCACCAGCCGATCCATCACCTCTGGCCATTTGATTTGCCACATGGACCCCATAGTTGTTAATTCCATCAGTTCTTTTCTTCTTTGAAGAGGTCAAATGACTCCTCTCCACTTCAAGCGAAGGCTGTGTTTCATCACGATCTCTCTTCACTTTCTCACTTGCTTGTTGAACCAAATTTGCAGCTTGAGCGGAAGCTGATGAAAAGTTGCTACCAGTACCGGTTGGCCTGGAGGAAGGACTCCAATGGAAGTTTGTATTATCAACTGAATTAACACCCACAGAATGCCCAGTATCAGGATTTTTAGCGTTTCTTCCAGTACCGTAGGTATTGCCACTAACAGAATGCTGTCTAGAATTTTGATGCTGCTGCTGCTGAGAAGACCAACTAGGTGACTTGAATACATTTGGGGGTGGAGCCTTCTCTACAGCTAAAAAAGCTTCATGACAATTAGGACAAAGGAGAGTGTGATTTAGATAGACTCTAAGGTACTCGTAATGTGTCTTGCATCGATTACAAAGAGTCCAAAAGGTCTCTGGCTTTCTAAGAGAAGGCTGAAATGGAGTAGTAGGCCCTACCTGGACCTTAGTTTGAACGTTCCTTGCATTTGGAGCAGCATTCTTAAAATTTTGAAAGCCATTTGCACTTGGTGGCGCTGAAGTACTATGAGAGTGAGTAGGAGTTTTCTGTCGACCTCCTTTCAGGTCCCTCTTCTGATTATAAGCCAATCGCTTTGCCTTATCAGATAACAAACTCCAAGCCTCTGAAACCAATTTAAATGCACCCTCCGCACCAAGTGACTTGTTTTTATCAGGATGAAGAACAAGAGCCAGCTTTCTATATTGTTTCCTAATTGTCTCATCATCAGCCAAGTGGTTCACACCGAGTATCCCATACCAATCTGTTTCTCCATTTATCTTATTCTCTGCAGAGATATACACTTCGAGAGTCGTCATCATTTGAGAGAGACCATCAAGCCCAGGGTACAAATTTTGAGCCTTCAAAACAAACTTCTTTGCAGCAGAATAATTTCTCTCTGTAAATTTTCTCTCAGCAATTTCTTTTGCTCTGGCTGCCTCATCTTTGTTGCACTCCATAATTCCCCAAGAATTTGACTCTTAAGAACCACACGAAACTAAAAAACTTCAATTCAATCAATAATATCAGGTTCTACAGCTCAAGAAACTTTTGCTCTCGATAGGAAGTTGTATAGAAGTTAAGATACCTGATACAAAATCAAATTAAAAGTTATAAGTACACCTGCCTGCAAGAGTAAGCAGTACAATGGATCTTTTTTGGAGGGTTAGGTTGAGAAGGGGGAATTGCTAAAGAAACTTAGATAGATCAATTACAATTGTTCGCTAGTGTATATATCAACATTAATCATGATTTTTTTTTTTTTTGATAAAAATAGCTCTCTGAATGAAATAATACATGGACATACAAAAGCCAAGTCCACAAAAAGGAGGAGTCCCTCTGCAAGAAAGGACTCTAAGCATACAAAATCATGTTCATAGGATAACTACAAAAAAGTCTTCAGAATCAAAGTCCAATGAAAAACATGAAGACAAGCAAAAGACTATAAACCTCCACTCCCCTTTTCAAACTCCCTAAACACCCTACCGTTCCTCTCGTTCCATAACACCCACAAATAGGAAAGACACTAGCATGCGTAAGAAAGTGGCCTTTCTCCCCAAACATTAATCATGACACACGTACTGAATAAAATACAAATTAGATTTCATGCAAATTCCAATTCATCTTTGTATTCATCATTTAGTGACTTAATTTCTTTCCTCCAGGCTATAAACCAACCAATCTAGTATAACATAATTTAACTATTAAGGGATAGGGTAGAGTGTAAAAGTTCTATAATAGAAGCTGTTCTAATTTAACTATTCGTGCATGCAAGCTAGCCTAGACACACGTGAATATCAAAATAATGATAATTATTAATATTATTATCGCTATTCAAATATTAAAGAAAATCTTCTACTTTAAACCCCTTATCAACATTGACTATTTCTCCCCCAACAGTAAATTTCTCAATAAATGAAAATAAATCCTGATATTAATTAGTAGTATGCAGTATATCTTTAGGCACGTCTATAATTTTTACTATATGTCACTTAAAATTTTAAAGGAAATGAAATTACATCCATGTATTCAACGAAGTCCAAAGGAGGTCGCTCCTGATTTTCTCATAAGAAAAAAATTAAAACCAATTAATTGTAAAATTTTATAATTTATAAACACAGCTCTTTCCTTATTATCAACCAACTCTTGGCCCTTATAACCGTACTGCCTCCTAGTAGAAAGTAGAAACTAGATATTAGAACCTGAAAACAAATTGCAGTCAGAAATACAAGCAATACTTCACCATCCTCCCTCTTACTTAAATCCTCATAAACAAGCCCAAACTGAGAAACAAGAAACTGATGCAACGTTTTCACCATCCTCCAAATCAGCATCTCCCACGCCCAACTCAGTAAGAAATCCAACCACAAGACTCACATCAATAAGATGATCTGCATGTGCATCACTACCATCCAAATGGCTCCATCAAGATAAGTTTGCATTTTGAATCCTTCGATTCTTTATCATCAATTTCGAATCTTAATTTTTTGTTTTTTAAGATCACATAACTAATAGTCTAATAATATTTCCTTTGCAGTTTCACTACAAAATGAGTGCTCAATCCCAAAAGGGCACGCACCATATCCTCCATGAGTGTTGCAATACCAAATAAAAAGATAATAGTGAACAACCAAGAGCCCAAGGCCATCTAACACTCTAATTAAATTTCAACCAGAGTAGAAAATTAATGCTTCCAACAAGCCAACAATCAAATGCTAGTTTTCTCCACCTACCATCTAAAACCAGAACATAAATTAGTGTAAAACTAATTCTTGAACACAATCTAAGAGAATTCTAGAAGAACTTTTTTATTTCCCCTAGTACTAATGCCTCTTACAACATAGGACCTCAACCAGCCTTTGAGAGTTTTAAAAAGAATAGCTAAAAACAACTAAGTAACTAAAAAACTTAAAAAGTAACCTGCTGCAAAAACAGAGTTACTAAAAAACAGAGGAAAAAAACAAATTATTACTACTTTGTTTAACACCTGAGAGAAAACTGAACTAAAAGAAAACTTAATTCTCAGCTTATTACAACATAAAAGATTAGAAAATCTCAATAATATACTCACATGATCTCCAAAGCAAATATTCTTACTACATCCACACACAATTTTACTAGATTACCAAGTTCAAGGACTTGTTTTTGTCGTGTTGTTGGTTTAATTTTAACTTGGATACCGTTTCTAATTGTCCCTTGTAATATTGTAATATAGTTATTAATTTTTTGGTAGTTCTTTTAAACACCACCAGATTTCAAAGCACAGTCCGAAACTGCGACACTATTTAGCTCAAGTATGGCACTTGAGACCACCATTAGAGATCCTCAAGCAGTCAAATAACATAGATCAGGGTTCCTAAAATCACATTATCAATATATTATCCAATTTATTTTCCTATTACGCACAACAAAAGGCCATAATATATTGTTCAATTCACTTTTCTCAAATTCGGGGATAGGAATTTTGAACTTCCGATCTTGCAGGAAGAAAAAGATGCCTTAACTGGTGAATTATGCTCTTGTTGGTGAAAAAAGGGACAACAAATTTGGTAATTTATCATACTCATTTTATCCTGAAGACAGATAATACGCTCTTATTAACCTCGAGCTATTTCTTTGTAGAGCTAATAAATAGACTCTGCAGCATTTTTTTTATTAGTGTCCCTTTAGTCTGAAATGCTTGAGTAGATTATTTTACGTAGTTTTAGTAAGAAGATTTTTTCCATCCACAGCTGAAAACTTAAATAAGCAAATGATTTGCAGGCCAAGAGTGTTAAAACCAAAGAATAGATCCATGGGATATGTGGTCAAAGCGGAACAAGGGGATCTTCAAAGACACAGTACAAACTGGGAAGAGACTTGAACGAACTGTAGCTCATTTTTTCGTGCACAGCTGAAAACTTAAATGAGCAAAAGATTGGCAGGCAGAGTGTTAAAACCCAAAACTAGATCCATAGGATATGTGGTCAAAGAGGAACGAGGGGATCTTCAAAGACACTGTAGAAACTAGGAAGAGACTTGTAGCATGGCCGAACTCCTCGTACCTTCCATTTCAGGCAACCTATCCAACTCTTCTTTAAATCACAGCTCCTTCTTAACAACATCAATTGGAGAAATTTTTTACAAGGTCTTGGGATGTTTGGACCATTTCCTCTATCTCACATATTCAATGTCTAAATCTTTAAATAAATTGCATCCCATAAAACATTGTATTGGCTAATCAGACTGCCTATTGCAATTTACGAACATGCAACCAATATCAGACTCTCAGCGCATGTGGATAAACGCATAAAATTATTCGTAAGATTAACTTATTTTCCGAGTCCCCTTGTTCTGAAACAACTTTGACGTTTGAACTCTTCAAACTAAAACAACCCATCGAGCCCGTCACACATTACATC
Source organism: Cucumis melo (assembly GCF_025177605.1). Lineage (NCBI taxonomy): Eukaryota > Viridiplantae > Streptophyta > Magnoliopsida > Cucurbitales > Cucurbitaceae > Cucumis > Cucumis melo. Next base: position 24,923,191 of record NC_066865.1, read on the forward strand.
AATAGTCATAAATGCTCAATTAACAATAGATTTTACAAATTTAAACCCGCATTCACCTCAAAATTCCATCGAAAAACCAGACACGAAATGATCACGATTCCGTACCGACAGCCACTAAACAGTAAGCGATACTTCTTTAAAACAAAAAAAAATAATAATAATAACAAACAAACAAACAAACAAACAATCGGAACAAGAAGCAGCTAAAGACTGATCCAACAACAAGGGGGATTAGGAAGTGAAGGTTAACGGTCAAATTTGAGTAGGAGCATTTGAATTGAAGCAAGCAATCCAGTAGTGAAGACATGAAACCCTAGAACAACCGAAAAATTGAAGTAACAAATTTATAAAGAAAACGAAGGTTCATCCAAATCTAGAAATTTGAATATGGTAGAAGAAAATATTACCTAATACGAAGGAAAAAAAAAAAGAATAGAAGAGCTCCGAATTTGAAGTGATTTTGAATCTGAGAAGACCATCACCATGTACAGTGACCCATTTGTCAAAACCCCCTGAGAGCTTGAGAGATTTTCCAAATGCCCCAAAAAAAAAAAAAAAAAAAAACTGAAATTTTGGGGGAGACAAAAAATTAGCAAGTATGGGTTTGGTTAATATTTAACCTCTCTCTCTCTCTCTCTCTCTCTCTCTCTCTCTCTCTCTCTCTCTCTCTCTCTCTATATATATATATATATATATATATATATATATATATATATTAGATTTAACCATGATGCACTTTTTTTTATGGGAGAACAAAAAAAACCTTAACTAGAGTTAAATTCTAACTCTAGTATATGGTTTGTAATATGCTAAATAAGGTTAATCATTTATAATGTATTTTCTTCCATATAAAAGTGAGAGGAAGAAAAGGTAAAATCAAATTTAATTTATCAAATTTTAATTAAACAAGAAAATTATTCTTTTTTTTTTCTTTATCATTTAATAAGAGAATCATTAAACAATTTTTTTTTTACAAGTATAATGCTAAATCCTATGTCTAATATTTGCTTTTGTTGTTTTTGTTTTCCTTTTCCTTTTTTAACTTTTACCTTTACTTTTTAACTTTTAAGATTAAAACATGAATGCCATTATGTTGTTAACATGTATGCATGTAAAAAGCATACATATACACTTAGTCCCCTGTAAAAAGAAATCCTACTTCTGTTTCATGTTTGAGGTAAACTTGTTGAGTGGAGAAATGAAGATTTGGAATTTAGATCATTTTATCTACTTTAGAAAGTAAATTAACAAAAACAAGAAAACCATCCCTATTCAATTTTACAGATGAAATGTTGTGTATATGTAATATTGTTTCGAGACATGATCTATATGACTTTGCTTTTGGTGAGTGTACTCACTTATCTATCCATAATGCTTTTTAAGAAAGTGTGACGCACTACAACGTCTTTTGTCTTTTATAGATTTAACGTATATGCCTGTACTTTTTTCTTAATCTTGTCGGATTGTGATCTTAACTGTACTTAATAAATCTCTCAACTCAATATGTCAAATGGCTAACGAGAGAATTACGTCATTTTGTAACGTATGCCACTTCGATGGGATAAATAGTTTATAGCACACAATAGTTAATAATATAAAAATGGATTTTTAATTATATATTTATTTGATTGTCACTCCATTTATGGCACACGTTTGTGTCATTAAGAAAAGTACATGTAACGTTTGAATTCTACCACATTTAATGTTGAATTAGGAGAGCATTAAACGAAGCACATGATGGTTTGGTTGAAACCATTATAATGCATACAAAATTAAAACCAAATATAGAAAGGTATAAGGAAGGGAAAAGAATAAGCATATACATCATACTTCATTCCGACTTGAAAACTTATCTGTTCTCGCTTAATTAAACAATAAAGCTTCCAAATTATAGAATTACAAAAGCTTCAAAGTCATTTATCCATAAAGAGAACTCAAACCATTTGTTTGATAACACTTTCAGATCATAATGAATAAATAAAGTACGTCAAACAAGTTGTCTCGTTGTATAAGGAGAATTCTTGTTTAGACAATTACATTTAGTAGGAAATATATCTCATAAATATAAAAAAGAAAATTGGAAGTTGATGAGGATAAGTAATTGTCTATATGTTGTCAATGTTGCCTTGGAAGAAAGTAACTTGGTTTTGCTTCCAAGCAGCTTCTTCCAACTGCACAAAATAAAATGTTGTCAACAGCCACATGAAAGTCAAAAGGACCAAAAAAATCTCAATGGAAGAAAGCAACCTTCTGATTTTGCCTGCTTCAGCCTTGTCCTTTGGTTACTTCACAAAAAGAACAGCACCTAAATAGTACTTTATGTAATACAATGAGCTTTTGGCCAAAAAGAAAGAACCTTCTTACATATGCTTGTTTTCACATAGCTTTCCAAATATCAGACAAAATCAACTTCCTTTGTTTTTCGTTTTTTTAATGTGACTAAAGTAGAGAGAGAATATGACATATTTGGGCACCACTGCTCTGCTTCTTGGTACGTAGATATTGATATATCTTGTGCTAGACTGAACACAAAAAGGAAAAATGAGTGGATGTTTGGATTTGAAATCCAGATTCGTAACTTAACCCTTATATTTCCGCGTCTATTATGACCTGGCTAGGTCATTATTGGACACGAACAAGTTTCAAGAATAAAAGTTTTCTTCATGCACCAACATAGGTTCTCTCATTCGGAGATTTCTCTCCAATATCATTTGTAACACTTTCGAACCTAGGATTAAAATCTGTATTCAAACTCCATATTCTAACTAGTTCAAGGGCATTGTATATAGTATTAAAGAGGAATAAATTTCAAATCACATTCCAAATCTTGGATTTGGGCGTGTTGCATACATCTTACACTTGGCTAACAGGTTAGAGATGATGAGAATTGTGCAAAGTAATTGACAATTATCTGGTGTATATTTGTTTGTGCATTTGTGAAGTGTAAAAATTTGTGAATCAACCCGGAGATTATACAGTTCATAGTATTTACCAATTCATAATATATGATAAATAAGCCCACATATGGTATGTAGGCTCCTCCCCACTGTCAAATCCACCCTGTAACCCGAACACCCTCTCTTAACGTCTATCTTAGTAATTCAACATGCTGTCAAGAAATGTAAGTTACACGAGATCCCACGGCTATCAATCACACAGGCAGCTCAACATGCAGCATGCACCAACTATTACAATGATCAATTTTCTTACCATAACAAGCATGTTACAAATCCTACATTGTATACCACTTACAGCCAATGAAGCCCATCGCAAAAAATAATCCAATACCACTCCTTTTTCTTCCTTTATGCAGCTGTTAGTCATAAAAGACAAAATAGAAGAAGCCAGATTGAGATAGATAAAAATCTAAGGCAAGTGACAGAAAGTGGAAGGAATGAGGTAATTGCAGTAGCTGAAGGCCCGTTTCTGTAGGTGTAGGGTAAAGGAAAGGAAGGTATCATAGGTGGAGCCAATTGCGATCCCCCACTTTGAATCCTTGTGCAATCCATTTTCTTTTTGCCATATATTGATACTTCACATATCACCAAAGTACGCAGCTAAGCAAAGTTTTGAGGAATCGAGATGCATGGCCAACAGCAATGAGAAAGAGGTGAATAAGGACTATATTTGCCTTTTTTTTTTTTCTTTTTTTGGTTCCCTAAGACCAGGCCAGACAACTGTTAGTTCTCTTAGCATAGATGCATCAAGATGCCTCAGCTGATATCCAATAAAATGAAAAATATCCTAGGATAGAACTATAACTTGGACCTCATACAGTAAAAAACATGATAACCAAAAATACCGAAGAATGCACAGGGACAAAGAAAATCCTAAAGAATTGTTCATTTCAAAATAAACACATAAGAGAACCAATGGTCTTGTCAATGGCATTAAATAACTATTCAATATTTCTATAAAAACAGAATTTTCCTTTTCAAAATGGAGGAGCCAATTCAATAAACGAAACTTCTAAAGTAATTTTCGGATGATTTATATAATCATAACAGCCCAAAGAACCTTCACTTATTCTTAAAAGACGCCTTTCCAGTCCAAAGGGAATGAGCGGCTTATTTAAATCCAAACAACAGTTCATGTTCCCAATTGGCAGACAATATGAATTAAAATCAGGAAAAAAAAGATGTCAAAGTTAAATCAACAACAGAAGTACTCATAGAATAATATTGCCACGTACTGCTTTGTCTAGTTGGGAAAAGAAAACTACAGCAAAAAGCAAGTAAACGATGCTCCACTCCACTTTTCCAGTCACACCTTAACACTTTCCTGCAAGCTTCTATAATGGCCTGACATGGAAAACCTATGCCTTGATATGGAAGAAAATCAGGAAAAAAAAATTAACCCATATGAGCACATTGCCATCCTAATCACATCACAAGAAGACAACGAAGTAAATTTCCAAATGAATCAATAGAACCAGGCGACCAATCAAAGCTAAAATCGCCGAATTTCTTCTTCAAAAATGTGTGAAAGTCGATTAACGGGACAGGAGAAAGCTCGCATACATTTTTTTCACCCACCACAAGAGCAGTCAACCGAGTCCAATCAAATTCACCTTCTCGTCCATACAAAACTTATCCAGAAACGGGTAAATTGAATGAAATTATGGAAGAAATGACGAATATTTTCGATTGTGAGGCATTGAACAGAGAGAGAAAATACCTTGCCGCCGAAAAAGATCGAAGAAATGTACGCCGATTGGAGGGTGCTGCCTGTTCGTCGTCGTACCAATGGCGTTAGAGTATTTGATTGGCCCTTACTTACTTCCACAGTGTCACTCTCCAAAAGTTGTTAATTGAACTATTTTTCTAAACAAAACTGTTCTCATCATACAAATTAATTATATTAATTATTTGAAAAACCCTATCTTAAAATCAAAGATTAAATTAGTTTTAAATTATTAAAAAAATATTTGAGAGTGATTTAGTGCTTTGAGGCTTTGACAGTGATATCACTTTTCATTTGTTTGCCATAATATGCCTATCAAATTCAACAAAAATTTGGCTAAATGTTTGATTAGGCCTATAAATTTGATTGAAATGAGTAATCAAAGGTCACTTAGGTCAAAGCTTAACCAAATTGACTTTGAAAGGTTAAAACTTTAAATCCTAAATATTTAAATAGCACGATTCTCCTGAAATTTTGAATATAAAATGATTAAAGCTATAAAGAGTGTCTGAACAGTACTAACTCTTTTGAAAATCTAAAAAACAGAGCTCCAAAACTTTAAAGGCAGAATTGGTAATAGTTTGCCAAACGATATGTATCCAGAGAGGTCCTTAGTAATAACATGTTCTCTAGTAGTTTATTGATACATGAAGGATCTTGGAGTTGGATTGTATTTTTTCTTCTTACATATAGTAGAAATGACATTAGACCATGTCCTCCTTTAATACCATGAAATCAAATAGATATTGAAAATTAAGAAAAGAATGTAAACTCGTAACTAACTTACACACTGATTTGCGTAGTTCACTAATCGTTGTCGATATGATAGTTATGTTAATGAAACATAAGGAGGACAATTTTATCAGTAAGAATAATCCATAATATAAAATAGAGACGTTTTAGTGTCAGACAATTTATGTAATATATTTCTCTAAACTATAAAGTCAAATAAGAGATTAAAGGTATTTCAACATATAAGTATCCAAATATTTTTGTAGTACTACAACTTCAGAAGCGAGAGTTAAAACCTTCAATTTTTAGAGAAAGGAGCTATATATACGTATATATACATATACATGTATGTATACATTAAGGATTAAAATACATATGAATATGTCGATATATCAAAAAGTTCAAAAGTTTGATATTGATATTAAATATTTAAGGATATATACAACGACGATATATGATCCGTTTGTTCTAATTGTTATATGTAGAGATACGCAATGAACAACTAAAAAAAAAAAAAGTTTGAATAAGGTGAGAAAGAAAGGGGAGTGGTGGCCTAGAAAATGGTCAACCGTGGCGTTAGGTAAACTGTAGAATAAATTACAACAATTCAACATTATAATAAACCCTTGTTGTGATTTTCTTATTAAAGAACAAATTAAGAAACACTTTATTGATGGATTCAATAATATTATAACTAAGTTGAGAACATTCTTAATTAGGATTTAAGACAAACTTTTTGTTTCGGAAGCTGCAAACGCCAAGGTTGGATTTATATAATTATTTTTATTATGCCCTACTTATTTATTCCCTTAAACATTTTTATACCTCAATAAGTTAATCCACAAACTTTTTAAATTTGACATATTGATTTTAAATTTAGTTTATAGGGTGAATATAGATTTAATTTAATTTTAAAATTAAGAAATTAAGTGAAATATTAATTTCAGAAATTTTGACAAAATGTGATGAATTTTTAATATTGGGGAGTCAAATGGAATGGGAAGGGGTTGTGAAGTGAGAACCCATTGCTCACGGGCCCTTCAGCTTTCCTTAATCTTCAACTTCAACTACCAATCATCTTTTCACACGTGGTGCCCGTTTTCCACATACACTTTTCCCACATTAATAATATCCTTTCCATTTTCCCATTTCAATTCGATTGGAACTTCAACCAATTGAATGTTAATAATAAATAAATATTGAATATTTCCAAATTTATTGAAACCAACTCTCTTTTAAAAATTTAAGTCCAATCATGTGATTGAAATCTCGTTTTGGTCAACCAAATTTTTAGTATATCTTATTTCTTTTTCTATGCAAAAAATCAATTTTAATTTTTAAATTTTCCAAAATGACATTTTTCTAATACAAAATATAGTATATATATATATATATATATGAGCATACATAATACTAATACCTTGTTATATCACTTGAGGTTGGTGTTATTTTGACACACTTGTAAAAAAAAAAAGAATACGAGGATTACATTTTAACATTGTACAAATTATAAGATCAAAATTGTAATTTAACAATTAAAAAAAAAGAGAGAGAACGTTTTAACTTCGATGTTTTAGGAAAATAATTAAAGCAAGATTTCGGTTTTTTTTTTTCCTTCTCTTTATCCATTTTTTTTGGGTCTTTGTCGTCGTCGCCGTCACTGTCTTGTTGGGCACCCAACTGCACCAATTTGGACTCTATCTCCCATTTCTCTCCCGATATGAGAAAAAAAAAATTTAAACTAACCAAAAAATTTAAAAGAAAAAAGACTTTTTTTTGTTATTTTTTTGTGAATTATTTACAAATATGAACAGATATTGAGAAAATACCAAGAAGAAGTCTCCAGGAAGTTTCGTAGTATAAAGTGGAAGAAGTCTCATTTTTCTTGCTGGATTCAATCAATTTCTCTCTGCCAATAACCTTTTTTGTTTATTTGATTTAATACCCAATTATCAATCCTCCCACTTTCTTCTTCTTCTTCTTCTTCTTCGCCCCTCTTCTCAGTTCGGTATGTTTTCTTCTCCTTTTCCTTCAAACCCCATTGTTTGTGTTTTTTTTTTCTTTTTCCTTCAGTTACTTTTGATTTTACAGTTGTACTCTGTGGGTCTCTTCGCTTCGTTTTGGTTTTTGGGTTTTTCCTGCTTGGCTCTACTGATCTTTTTTTTCTTTTTTTTGGTATTTCAGCTGTATTATTTGTTTCTCTCTGAATTATCTGTGAGAAATGAGAAGTGAACTTGGATGTTGAAGTTTCTTTGTTTTTCGATTGTATTTCTCCGTTTTAAGTTGGTTTTCATGGCTTTTATTTGCATATGGGATACCCGGTTCAGAACCTTTGAAGGGGTGTCACAGGGATTTTGACATTTTGATGATTGAGTATCTTGTTTGAATTTTTGAAAACCCCATTTCATTGTTGATCGATTTTATGGCCAATTAAGCAAAATTATATTGTTGTCCTTTGGAATCCATGGTCAGTCATACCCTTTCCTTTATAACTTTAGAAAGGTTGTGTTGAATATTACTAGACAGTGGAGGCTCTTACTTGAAGTTCTCTAACCGTCTTTCCCTTTTTCAGGAGTTGCCTCAAGAAACTTGTGTCAACTTCAGAATTTGGACTGTATGAGTTTGCAAAGTTGATTTTCCATCTGATATTGCAATTCAGATAATTATCATGACTTATTTGCAGGAGAAGATTGTGAGGTTAGTTTTATTAACTTTTTCCTAATTATCATTCAAGTTACAATGCAATGATAGTGATCGAAATCGATTTATTGTAAATTATTGTATCTGTTGAATTTTTATTCTGTAGAAATGTCCTTTTGTGTCTTAAATGGGTTCTATAAATTCATTGCAGTCAAATGTGATGATCATGAAATTTTAAAGCATCGGCCTTTCTGCTCCAATTAAAATGCTCTATTATCATCTTTGATGCATTTTCTGTTGGTGAAATTAATTGAGGGATAGAGTTATAAAACAATGGCTTCTGACAATGCCCTTTGGAATTTGGTATCACTCATTCATATCTGTTCACCACTTTTATGCATTTTCTTCCAGGTTTCAGGACTGGGGTTCAGATAAAACTTCAAGGGGTTTATATTCTGCAGATAACACTTTAAATGCTGGAAAGATTGGGACAAGAACTGACTTAGTTTCAGAGAAGCCTCACAAAGAATTGGAAACTGGTTCATACAGGATTAATAGAATTAAGAAATCCTTGAAGTCATCTTCGTTCAATAAATTTATGTCCAAAGGTTTTGGAACTGGTAAAAAGGTGCTTGACCCACAGGGACCCTTTCTCCAGAAGTGGAATAAGATATTTGTGTTGTCATGTGTGATTGCAGTCTCGTTGGATCCTTTGTTCTTTTATGTTCCTGTGATTGATGACGATAAGAAATGTCTTGGATTGGATAAGAAGATGGAGATTACGGCTAGTGTGTTACGTTCATTCACCGACATATTCTATATATTACATATTGTTTTTCAATTTCGTACGGGATTTATTGCCCCTTCTTCTCGGGTATTTGGAAGAGGTGTTCTAGTTGAAGATGCTTGGGAAATAGCAAAGAGATATCTTTCATCATACTTTTTAATTGACATTCTTGCAGTCCTCCCACTTCCACAAGTATGTCATACTTTCTCTCAGGGTCGTTAATTTGAGTGTTGTCACGAACATTGCCTTTTGTCCTTCTATTGTTGACCTTGAAGCTTAGTGAGGTCCATAATACAAAGATATTCATTTGTGAATTTAACTTGCTGCTTGAATATTGTTGCAACATTTGGTTGTTTGTTATTGTAATTTTCTACTAATACTTTGATAAAAGCAATAATGTAATTTAACATCAGCTAAAAGTATTTCTTTTTTAAGATGGAAAATGACAATATCTCAAGCACCTCGAGGGGGCTGGAGTGTCCCACAAACTATTTTTGGAAACTACCTACCCAAACTCTCTAACTTCCTCTGTTTATACTCGCCAAGTAATTAATATAAATCTGTCAACACTAATTTTTTTAATAATATATCTCACTATTTCTTTTCTTATACTAACATAATCTCATAATCAAGAGGGTTGAAATATATACACATATATATACGATATTTATTAATTAATTACTTAATTTCACTGCTTATGGGCTTAAGAATTTGTTAATATAGAATGTGATGGAGGCCATGGATTTCTTCTGTTATGCCCCTTTTAAATATTGCAACTTATTCCACATATAATCTATTTAAGCAACTTGTTTCTAGACCATTTGTTCTCCAATTGGATTTCTTATTGATTTTGCAAATCAACTTATGGAGCTTTGGCAGGTAGTGATTCTGATAATTATTCCAAACATGAAAGGCTCAAGGTCGTTGAATACCAAGAACTTGCTGAAATTTGTTGTTTTCTTCCAGTATGTGCCACGGTTTATTAGAATCTATCCTTTATATAAAGAAGTTACAAGAACATCTGTGCTCACTGAAACTGCATGGGCTGGAGCTGCATTTAATCTCTTTCTCTACATGTTGGCAAGTCATGTGAGTTCGGTTTGTGATCTTTTGTTTATATATGCTGTAAAGTATATTTGAGGGAGAAAATGCCTTTGTGTATTTTAATTTATTGATTTTGATTTATTATATACGGGTTGGATTTTAGCATGTCTATATTGTGGGCAGATTGCAAATGATCATATTCCCCATATTTCTTATGTCTCTCCATTATTCTACAATGACCACCATTTATTCTGGAAGAAATAGGAAACATTTTGTGGTTGGTGCATTCTCTTTACGTGAGAATTTAATATATCTCTTAGTTGAATGATGTAGTAGTTAACTAACAAAATATACACACCCATGATAAATTTAATGCTGTATTGTTTCTTCCTCTGTTTGACCTCTATATTTCTGAACCTTCAAAATCAAGCAAGAAATACATTTTTCTAGATATAATGAATCAGAGAGGGTGTGTCTTTGTCTTTGTTTTTTTGAATGCACAAATGTATGTCTATCAAGATTTGCGAAAAGTTTGATTCGTCTCATTTTGTGGACATCATCTTTGAAGAATATCTTTTGAGGTTTATGGTGCTTACATATGAAACTTATGCATGCAAGTCTGTCCACGTTTGACACTCTACAGGGTATATTGGTCAAACAAGTTCCTACAGTAACCAAAGATGGGCACTATGAGATATTTTCTTATCTTGTTACTCCAATTTCCTCTTTTCTTCCTAATCTTTTGAAATTCTCACTTCGTTCAAAATCTAAAAAACTGATGTTATTTGTTTATCAGGTCTTTGGAGCATTCTGGTACTTGTTTTCTATAGAACGAGAAACTACATGCTGGCAGAAGGCTTGCCGTAAGACTGGTTGTGTTTCTAATTCACTATATTGTGATGGTGATGCCAGTCTAAGAGACAACAGATTTTTAAATGTTTCATGCTCTCTAGTTGAAGACAATCCTCCTTTTGATTTTGGAATATTTCTTGATGCTCTTAAATCTGGTGTCGTGGGGTCGATGAATTTTCCACAGAAGTTCTTTTACTGTTTCTGGTGGGGTCTAAGAAACCTAAGGTACGTCCACTGCTTATATTAACTTTCTTTTAGCTAGAAATTTGTTGCATGTGTTGAAAATTTTAGTTGATATATTGTGTGATCATGTGATCAAAATGCGAAAGGAAAAAGAAAATAGAGTAATAGAGAATTAAGAAGGGAACAATCCAAATTGTTTGCAACTTGATAATTATCTATTGTTTAGATTTTTGGTTGGCCAAACGTTATTCTCTTTGCTTCTCGGTTGGACAAAAGAATAAATGTGCTGTTGGAAATATTGTTGCATGTGAATATTTTATGATTTTATAGATTCAAGGGGGTTGTTTGTGATGGATAGTGTAAGAAAATTTTGTGCCTTCTATATGAAAGATCATCTCTTTGTTCTTTAATTTAAGTTGCTAAGTTTCTGTGAGATATGCTTGTATTAATGGGGATAAAATCGAGAGGGGAAGACTAGGTGTAGCCAAAAGCATTATCCAGGAGCTCTCAGAAAACTCTCCAATTACTCAATATGAGAAAAGGGTAAACTAGAAAATTCCTTTGTGAGAGTACCAACCGTACACACTAAGTAAACTCAATCCTATGTTCTACTTTCTATGTCTTCTCCGAAAATGATTTCTCCTTTTCCCCATATCTATACACTGAGTTGGAATTGATAACACGATCTGGATCCTCAACTAAAACTTGGAATTAAGCCTGTGTTGTTGAGATCATTCACTTTGAAAGGAAAATCCCATTGGATCATGCAGTGGGCAAATGCACAATGAGCAAAAAGATGATCAATATCTTCCAAATTCTTGCATGAACACACCTTCGTGGTATAAGGCATATTTTAAATGCATTTTGTGGATTCTATCTTTGTAGTAACTTTTATACAACCAAGATACTAGATGGGGCTTGGTTTTACTTACGAATTCGGTTTTCCAAAAATTCTTTGATGACTGAAAGATAGAATCTGTTTTGACCGAGAAAAACTCAGTTGGGCAGATCCCGAAGGTTCAGGATTTCAGGATTTATAATGTAACTTTGAAGGATCTATTCTTCAATTATGAATTAATATAAAAGAAACTATGACCTTACTTGAACAGATTTTGTTCTATAGGTTGTACAACAAAGTCCTTGAGTTTTTGTTTTTTTAAAAAATAAAATAAAGAAACCATTAAAAGATATTGCTTCTATTAAAACACCTTCTGAAATGCAAAGACAACTCTGGTTTCAATCTTTGGACTTGGATGCTTCTCTCTGCATGTGACAATCATCAAGAACCTTACGTCTAGGAAAAACATTAGCTAAGTGGCAATGATTTACCCACATACATTTCTAGAACTTCACACTCTCATTGAACGCATTTTTAATAAAAGCAAACCACTGTCTTCTCTGAGCAAGGACGTTGTTGGTGCATTTTGTTGTATACTGTACTGTTGGAATTCGCCTGATTAGAAGCATATTTCAATTGGCATCTATTACAAGCTTTTTTAAGTACTTTTTAACTGAAATTATATGTTTCTGTACTTATTTTGATGCAGTTCCCTGGGTCAAAATCTCCAAACAAGCACATACGTGTGGGAAATTTGCTTTGCGGTTTTCATCTCTATTTCTGGCTTGGTTCTGTTTTCATTTCTCATCGGGAACATGCAGGTTTGAAGTTTTCTCCTTTGACATAGATGACCTCCTGGTTTTGCGTTATCAAATTTGAACTGAGTCTTTGATGTTAGCTTTTGATTTTAGTAAGATTGGTAGCATGTATGTTCTGTTTTCATTTAAGTGTTTTTTCAAATTTCATTGCTTAAGCTGGCCTAGATACTCGGTAGCATTCTTCAAAGGCATTGCATACCCTTTCTATGACTTCTATGTTGAGCACTGTATAGGTTACTAAGAAAGCTAGAAACTTATACATTCCTAATTTTTACCTGCTTGGAACAGACATATTTGCAATCCACCACTACAAGGTTGGAAGAAATGAGGGTTAGAAGGAGAGATGCAGAACAATGGATGTCCCACCGTTTGCTCCCTGAAAGTCTCCGAGAGCGAATCAGGAGGTATGAGCAATATAAGTGGCAGGAAACCAGAGGTGTTGATGAAGAGAATCTGGTTCGAAATCTTCCAAAAGACCTTAGAAGGGATATTAAACGCCATCTCTGCTTGTCTTTGCTAATGAGGGTGAGTAATCTCTTTTTTTTTTTTTCTATGTTTTTATTCATCATCTGATGTACTAATTTTTAATAATGTGAGCTCATACTTGCATTTGAAAGTTCAAAAGTTTGTTTGAGGACATTTTTTTCGTTAGTGCTGTCATGTACCCTTACCATTCTGAATTAACCTAAAATATTTTATCAGTGATCAATATATGGTGAAATATACCATAAAGTAGACAATGTTGAAAGAGGCGTGAGGATTACTTCTATTTTTCCCTTTCCAATGTTTCAGGTACCCATATTTGAAAAAATGGATGAACAATTGTTGGATGCGATGTGTGACCGTCTCAAGCCAGTACTATATACAGAGGAAAGCTACATCGTTAGGGAAGGAGATCCAGTAGACGAGATGATTTTCATTATGCGAGGCAAGCTATTGTCTGTAACTACGAATGGGGGCAGAACTGGTTTCTTTAATTCTGAACATCTTAAGGCGGGTGATTTCTGTGGTGAAGAGTTACTGACATGGGCTCTGGATCCACACTCCTCATCTAACCTGCCAATTTCAACGAGAACTGTTCGAACACTTTCAGAAGTCGAAGCATTTGCTTTGAAGGCTGATGACTTGAAGTTTGTAGCCTCACAGTTCCGAAGACTTCACAGCAAGCAGCTGCGACACACTTTCAGACTTTATTCGCAGCAATGGAGGACATGGGCAGCATGTTTTATACAAGCAGCATGGCGCCGATACCGCAGGAAGAAGCATGAACAGACTCTCTTGGAAGAAGAAAACAGGTTAAAAGATGCATTGGCCAAGACAGGTGGGAGTTCTCCTAGTTTAGGTGCCACCATCTATGCATCTAGATTTGCAGCTAACATCCTTAGAACGATTCGACGGACAAGCTCACGGAAGGCCAGGATTCCAGAGAGAATACCACCAATGTTGCTTCAGAAACCAGCAGAACCAGATTTTACCTCTGAAGAGAATAGTTGATAGAGCAAAGGAATTCCTTGTATACAAAAAACTGTATGTCTATTCTATGCATCGGTTCTTATTTCATAATATTGGAACGAGAGAATCTTACTGCCATGGTGTTTTGCTTAAACACCATTGTATCATTAATAGCTTTGATTGATGGCAAAAGATTTCAACCAGAGATCACTTAAGCAGGATCCAGGAAACGGTCATTGCCTAAACAATAAGTTTATCTGGATCACTGATGGATGCCTATTTGCCGATCTCGTGCCATTGAGTTCGTTATGCATTCAAGATCAAGATTTGTGAATATTTATAAGTGTAAAAGGGTCGATATCTTGTAGGTCATTGTTATTAGTATGAAGTATTTTTCCTTTAGAAAATCATTAGTAGGGTTTTGAGTTTCAGTTAGATTTTGTTCAATTGTTTGTCTTCATTTCACACTGTAAATGTCCTGCAATTTTTGTTCTTGGTCTGCAGAATTTGTTTGATAATCAATTAGATTAATTTCAATCCTCCAAGAAGTTGAACATCTTGTAACTGAAGTTACACCAACAGTTTCAAGGATTATGAACTTAAGCCACATGATCTCAGACACAAAATGATTTCCGTACAGTGGAGAAAGTTGAGTGGTTTTCTTTTAAAAAAAATTAATAAAAGAAAAAGAAGGGTAGCAGAAAAAGAATTTTGAAATAATGTTGTCGATAAACTATCCAAAATGAACAAGTTTTCAAACTCTTGAATATCGATTTCAGCAGTACATTTCATGATTAAGGTTGGAGGTTTAAATTTTTGTTGAAGAAAAAGTCAAAGGAGTATAACAAAACTTCCTCTGTTAACTTTTTAGAAAGAAATAATCACATCACACTAAAAAGTTTAAGGAATACACTCAAAAAGGAAGGCTTTAGAAATATAATTGATGTTATCAAACTTTTTTTGATTTTTCATCCTTATACATCATAACCGTCAAAATATTTCATCGAAAAAAAATACATTTTTTTAGCATTACAACTGAGTGTTGGAGTAAAAGGCATTTACTGCAAAATACATTTTCTTTTAGTAATACACCAACAGTCAAACCTCTCTCTTAATTAAGTTTATTTTGGCAATTAAAGAAAAGGCATTCGCTTGCACAGTTTACCTGTACATTCTTCTTCAGTCATTTGGCAACAGACGAACTGTCCAACCACCACCATCACAATTTAGAGTAAATTTGCAGCAAATAAATAAGGTATTTTTTCAAGTTCTTTCTCATCATAGTCTCAAAAGAGTTGGGGATGACAATTGATTCAATTAAACCGTTATAGGCCAAGAACGATGTTTGACTCAAAATCTTGCTTCAATAATCCATCCATGATATTGACCGTATTAATGATTAATCAATATCTTTGGCTTGTTACTTGTAATTTGTTAAAGTTCTCAAGTTCATCGGCCTGGCAAAATGAAAGCAGACGACATGCAGAATAATAATGCAGAGAGAAAGATTAGACACAAATTCATGTTATAGCTTGGAATCTCAGTTGGAGAGTTCCACAACATCATCCACGCACCGAAGAATGATAAGAACAAAGACCGCAATTCTATTCAGAAAGGATTGCTTCAAATCAGTCATCTACATAAAGAAACTCAGCAATGGAATGTCATCAAGTTTCATCCTCACAGGAGATACAGCTACTACCATGATAAGTTATGAAAATGCCAGAAAAATTGGGCTTATGGCTTCCTCTACACTCCAAAATACAAAATAAAGATTATCTGGATCCACTCCATCAAATTAGATCATCTTCACTACCTGTGAAAACCAAACAGGAAAATGGCTGGACCTGGGCGTTGCCTCATATGGGGGAATCAGTTTTGTGATGGGTTCGGAGAATCAACAAGTGCCTTCACCTCCTTCCTCAGAAATGATGGCAAGGCAAAAGCAGCCGAGTGCATCTGTCAAACAAAAAGTTTTTGTTATCCACAAACAAATTGGATGTGAATGGATGCAGCCTGTATGTAACGACATAAAGCCCAAGGGATATTGTCTAGTGCTTAAATGGATCTGTTTCACTTTGAAAAAAAAATAAAAAAAAACTTTTCCATCTAAAACATTGCCTCCTTTTTTTCTTTTACGGGGTGTAAAAAACCACTTTTTTGGAATTTTTGTAGACCCTTGTATTCTAAGCTTAGATGTGAATTTGATTTCTAGAGCTTGAATTTATCCACATGTTCTATGCTACAAGTGACAGTATAAAGTAACTGATCTTTTTTTTAAAAAAAAAATAACGAAAAACATAAATGTACCTCTGAATTGTAGAACTTGAGATCTTTTTTATGCTTCACTCCACCTTCTAACTTCTCAATGGGATTAATAGGATTTTTAAAGTCAACAGGTTTCCCTTCGGTTGAGCATAGCAAAAAACCTATCACACCACTGAAGAAAACAAAATCCAAAGTTGAGAAAGAACAATAATTGTCTGAAAATGGAAAAATAAAAATGAATCCTTTGAAGTCGGTCATAAACTCTTAGCTTTCACGTACATCTCAACTTCACAGAGCAAAATAATAATAACCCATCAGGAAAATTATTTATGACTAAAGAAACGAAAAGAAAAGAAAGGCAGCTAGTAACTGACCTTGGATAAGTTGGAACACTCGCCCATGCATAATGAATGGATCCTTTGAAAACTTCACGGCATATAGAGATCATATCATCAATAAGATGTGTATGTAGCCACATACTTTCTGCCATGTTACAGAGGACACCACCAGGCTTCAATGCTTTTGCTAGCGTCTCAAAGAATGGCTTCTCAACTAGCTCCTGAGCAGGCCCTAAAGTAGAAAGTAACTTCGTGATGGATGAATTGGCATAAACAAGAGCACATGGATTTATCTAGAGTTCTACAAGTAATTGAAAACTGAAAATTAGATAAAGATGTGGTTACTCCCTACTAAGCCCATATCCATCCATTTCATAGATAAATATTGTTTTAAGATCACTCCGTACTATATAATCTCTGCAGTTTGTCTATAATTTTCATATTAAATAATATACTGAAATATCTTGTAATAAATGAGTTGTACAAATTCCATATCAAATGAAGTACAAACATACCAACAGGGTCTGAGGAATCAAC
The DNA here is from genome assembly GCF_025177605.1 of Cucumis melo. Taxonomy (NCBI): domain Eukaryota; kingdom Viridiplantae; phylum Streptophyta; class Magnoliopsida; order Cucurbitales; family Cucurbitaceae; genus Cucumis; species Cucumis melo. The sequence continues at coordinate 24,940,363 of NC_066865.1, forward strand.
AATGATTGCATCATATTTCCCACTTGGTGCACGCCGTAGAAATTCAACAGCTGCAAAAATCACAATACTAAGAGATAACAAAGGGCATATACCACACTGGTTTTCAATGTCAATCCAATTAATTGGTATTGATAAAATAGAAAAATAAATAAGTAGAACAAAAGATTAAAAAAAAAATTAAGACATACCATCACCGACGTGAAGGTGGACGCGAGGATCCTCAAATCCTCTAGCTAAATCAGGAAAAAACTTCTTAGATACCTGTAGATGAATAAACCAGTGCAACAAGGTTGTCAACTTTTGAGAAAAAGTGCTGTAATTGTCACAAAAGCGATAGTTATATATCATACATCTATGACCATCTGATCTATCTCACATATGTCTATATGCTCTACAGAGTTGTGGCGAGAGATTTCACTCAGAACTCCACCATCACCACCACCAACCACAAGAACCTGCAACATTTTCTCATTAGTTTATATTTCCCTTTACTTTCTATTAGACAAAAATGAATCGCTAAAACTAGTACCAACTTTGCTCTTTTCGTATTATATAGAAGATCGATTAGAAAATTTGTCAATGGGCAGAGTGATTTACTTATCAAATCAAAACTCTTGAAAACAAATAATCCATTCCATTGTTCCTCATACTGGCATGAGAAAATGAAAGTACCAAAACTATAGAGATAAAAGCATCATGGGTTGGTTATATTAAGTCACCGTTTTGGGAGATGGAATTGAACAGAGGGGCAGATGAGTAATCATCTCCTGATAGGCACACTCATCTTTCTCAGTTAACTGGACAATACCATCAAGAACAAGCACTTTCCCATATGTAGTGGACTGTCAATACAAAATCACGGCATTAGTTACCTCTATTGTATTCTTCCTTTAGGGAACCACAAGATGATAAGATAGGGGACAGTAAGCAAAATAAAATATACCTCAAAAACGACCACTTCTTGGAACTCTGACTTCCCTTTAAATAATATAGACTCTACTTGGAGGGAGTGTGCTTCTCCTGAAAAGGAACACGAATTGAGGGGTTATAATTGAGGTAGGAATGCATAACTCATTTTAACTGTCAGAATATTCTAGCAAGCATTAATATAACATATACCAACAATCCTATTTTGATTCCTGAATTTTCAAACTCATTTGGTTAAATTGTCTTTGTTGCTATATATTCATTAATTATCTTACAGAAACTGACTCATTTATAGCCTGAAACTTGGCTTGCCACGTGCATGTTCAAACATTCTCACCAGCTACATCTTATCATATACATGAAAAGGGGACATATGAGACAGTTTCCATGCAAAGATCATGGGCCAAAGTAGAACATCAAAATATTTAAGAAGCCAAACAGAACAAGTATAATTTATATGTATGAACCATCATAAAGCAGCAACAGTTTAGTTCCCTTCGGGAGAATGGGAGAAATATCAATATTATGTAGTTTTCCTCAAGACTCAAACATCACTACACTGACTACTCGTCATAATAATATTTCTAAAAAGATAAAAATATATCCATATACCATAGCAATTTTGAGCACCTCAGAAAATATTTAATACCGCCCCCTCTCCCCACCACCACCAAAAGAAAAAACAAAGAAAAAAGAAAAGTAGAGAAGGTTACCTGGCCACATCGGATTGTTGAAATAGACCCTTTTCTTTCCGTCATCTGAATTTGGGAGATATTGACACAAAAATAAGTCAATGAAGGATCTAGTAGAGCACATGAACGACTAAACCAAAATTAAATTAAGCAAGACACAAGGATAGATAACGACCATAAGCAAACTGAGGTTCTGAAAACCACCCAGAAATAACAGTGGAATGACACTTGGCCTCAAGCTCAGGGACTGAAGCCCTAGCCTTTAAGCAACACGAAGGAATCTCCTTCTTTGTAAGAATCCCATTACTCGCCCTCCCATCCATAGTCTTCTGGCATCCCAAACCTCTTCCTGCGTCGGCTTCCATAGATGATCCTTTTCTTCTCGAGCTCCAGCCTCTATAGATTCAAACTTATCCATGAGAAAGAAACCAGTAAGTTCAAGCAGTCATCTTCATCACATAGTTAAAAGTTTCTAAAAAGCACTATATTAGAACAACCAAAATAAGAAGTTACAACAAAGTGAAAAAATCTTGAACAGAAGTAGTCCCAGAGCACGAGGAAATATACCAGCTGATAATAAACCAAAACCAAAACCAAAACGAGAGCTAAAAAGTCTGGTTTAACATTTTATATAAATCAACCTATTGCTTGAAAAGGAAACTTAGAAGAATCTTCTCTCAAAGGAAAACAATAACTTCCAGATCACAACATTGATTCGATTTTTTTTTTTTTTTTTTTTTTTGCCAAGAGATTGATTCGATTTAAATGCATCATATCAAAGAAATTTGATTCTAAATAAACCCTTCTTCCTTTTGATTTAACGTCAGAAATAACCACATAAGGCAAGTAATTAGACCCAGAATATTAAGACACCGTAAGGAATATGACACCCTTCGCTCACCATTTAACAATTCATAGGGACCCAAACTTTGAAAAAAAATTACATTTAATGTGATAAATAAATTTTCCAACGCTTAAATAAAAACAGAACAATGTTAACCAACAATCTCTTCAACAACATGGGTGAACGATTAAACATGAAAATAAACTAAAAAAGATCGTAACTCCAAAACGTTGGATGTGAATTTCTGTTGAAGCCCTGTAGGACTGAGTCCAGCTACTCGTAGACGAGAGGAACAAGAAGAAGTACCGTAATGAAAGACGTACAAAAATGCAAGGACAATAAGAGAGAATAATAATATAGTATACGAACAAACAAACGCAATAGCTGAAAGCGGCGAGAACCCAGATGGTGGAAAGAGGAGAAAATGCATAAAAGCAACAAAAATCAAAGCAAAGCAAAAGCAAACAGAGAGAAGGAGAGGAATGAAGGATTACAGAGCAAGAACAATCAAAGCAGAGTAGAAGATTACCAGGCGTTAATTAGTGAAAATGGGAACTTTTTCAAGTTCTGGGAAAGAGACGAACAAGCGGGAAGAGAGGCAAAGAGAAGAATCTTGCAACGCAAACACGATCAGTCTCGTTCTTGGTCTCTCACTCTTTGTGGGTTTCTCCGGTTTTCTTGATTATTGTTGAAACTTGAAAGTACGGGAGAAATGGGGATTTGAAGAATATATATAAATATATACATAATGTCGAAGCATCGAATTGATAGTCGGCAATTTCTTTATGATATTCCGCGTGACAAATGAGTTACGAAATCGAATTTCATGGCCCCATCTCACCGTGATTCTCAACCAAATTTCTCCATTTTAACTATTTCATGTACCATAGTGATCTCAACTTGGAGATTTAATTCAATGTCACCGCTAACTATACTAAAAAAACATATAAACGGTGTTAGAAATTTCATGATTGGATTATAGATTTTGGATCCGATTTGTTAATATCATTAATCCCGATTACATTTCAAAAGTTTGTCGTATATCTACTTAATTTGTTTTGACACAAAAAAACTTACTACATCCGTACATAAAAATGATTGAAATATCAAAACTTTTTAACAATCTTACTTGAACACTATATGTTCAAACGATTCCTTTGAGTTTTAAGAAATATTATGAGTTTTTCTCCTTAATTCTTTAGGTTATCATGTGTGTTTAATTTAATTTTAGGTTAATTTCATTCAAGAACTAGACTTAAACGTGCCAACTATGTAAAAATAAATTGACTTCTTAAATAGATTATGCACTCATACTAAGGAAGTTTGAATTAATAACAAGTTTATATTATCTTTAGATGTCGAGGACCCCACACACGCTATATCTATTTATTCGACGATTCTAAACCCTTGGTCGATAAGTCATTGTTGATCTATCTTCGACAATTTTTTATTAAGTATTAGTCATTTGTCTGCTTTGATTACATTACATTACATTATGTTTTTTTTTTTTTGTGTATTGTATGCTAATGATCTTATATCAAATATAAATTAAAAATGAAAAAATGTTTACGTTCTTCTTTAATTCTTAAAAAAAAGCTATAAATTTCATTTTTAAATTATCGACAAATTATAGTTAAACAATTGAATATGATATACAAAGGTAGATGTAGTCACGATGCACTCAAGTATTTCTCTTTCATTTTGGTCTAGTGCATATTAAAATTATATTAATCACTATCACTCAAGCATTGAAGACCTCTAACCTAAGTCTTTATGCTTCACTAACTATTTTAGGCTTAAACTATGGTTTAAATATATATAAAAAAATCGAGGATGAAAATTTAACAATCGATTATTAAAATCATAACTAGCATTTTATCCATTTAGCTAGGCTTTAGTTGCTTTCCAAAATAATTATTCTTAATTTTTCTCAATTACCTTTTCTTTTTTTATTAAATTAATGTTTTCCAACATAAAATTTATGTTTCTAAAGTGTAAAGCATTAGTGGTGAGGTTTCAAAGAATCTATGCCACTCAACTTACAAATCAATTGTTTTTTTCCCCTTAAATGATAATGGCTTGTTGTGTTGGTGACTTTATATTTAGTTTTTTTCTTAATAAAAAATCATCGTAAATGTCACAGTAACTTTCATAACAAGTTATTGTTTTTAGTATTTAACTAAGGATTTGATTTTTTTATAAGAGAAATGAAATCACACCCAAGAAAATGTGAGAAAACCAAAAATAACCCAATGTTTATATATATATATATATATATATATGTATGTATGTATAAAAAAAAGGATCTTAACTGAGATGATTCATGTCGGCATCTAGTTAGGAATTTCATCTCGTGTTTAATTAATGATGCTATTTGCCAAAGTGAGTTTATCATCTCTTGAGGTTGGATCAAATTATACAGTAAAAAAAAACAGAATAATATCTTAAAAATCAAAGATACATATTCTCTCTAAAGTAAACATTCTGATTTGCACTTCCACCCTATGGCTTGTGGAACATTGAGCTACAAGGTAAAGTACTTAACGTCACTTTTAACATGAGTTGACACAGAAACAAAGTGAATAGTGACTTTTTAAAGTCAATTGCGAACTTGAGGATGGATGAACTAGATAAGACATATGCCATCATCTAAAAGATTGGAGACTTAAGGTGAACCATATTCGACTTTTGGTTTCGTTTGTGAATATATCGAAACCTTTGCCTCATTAGAGGTCATGCCAAGAATAATTGTTTGTTAGAAGTGATCTGAGTGGCGTACTAAACACAACCACAAACTAAACATATACTTTAAGGTGGGGAATGGGAGAATATGGAATCAGGAAAAGGTTTCCCCCTTCTTTCTTGGTGAGGAGATATGGAAAAGATTGTAACCATTCTTTTGGGGTAAAAAGGAATAACGTCAGAATTCTTAGAAGTTTAATAAAATTCCATATCAAAGGTCGACATAATCATCAATGGAGGATTCTAGGCTCTGTTCTATTAGTCAAAAGGACATATGCCTTCGCATCAAAATAACATCATATATCAATCGTCCAACCATGTCAGAAGTTCAAATGCAATCCAACCATCGTAGTTCTATCTTACTTTCAATTTACAACTCCTCCTGCCTCAAAACCAAGGAACCAACTAAGCAGACACTTCTCAGAACTCAAGAACACAATTGTACAACCTAGTCCTAAAGAACACAATTGTAAAACCTATAGAACAAACCCTGTTTAAGTAACGCCATAGACAATTCTCGTTCTACAATGCATTTCACAGCTATTTCTCGACCTGCTGCAATCCATTCTCAATTCATTAGCCATCATTCATCAACTTATTAGGCAGTTCATTCTGCTTACAATACCCATCTTATAGAAACCTTCCTGCAACTCTCATTTTCTCATAATACATATTCTTAAATATGAGAAAATTTATGTGTTATATCGCACCTCTGTTCATCAGGCAAAATTCTCACTCCCCTTTCAAATTGAACTTTAAACTTATAATAGTTTGTGTTGGTAGATTTTTTGAGAATGTGTGGCAAGGTTTGACGGTTCTTGTATTTCAATAAGGTTGTTGATTTGATTAATTTGTTGTTGGGTTCGATGTTCTTATAGTTGCCTGATGAATTGAGTGCTCTCAAAGGCAAATTTGAAGACTTTTAAGACTTGTTTTCGATGTTTTATTTGATATATATATACATATGTATGTATGTATATGTATATATTATCATTTATTGATTTCGAGCAGGATCTGTGCTATCCAGTTGGTCTTTGGGGTGAGAGGAACAATAGAACCTTTGGAGGGTTGGAGCAAACTCCCTAGAATGTTTGAACCTTTAGAGTGTTGGAGCAAACTCCCGATAACGTTTGATCCCTTGCTAGATTTCGTGCTTCCTAAGAGTTCGAGTATCTGTTAGGAGGCCTTTGTTTTAGTTAGGGCCTTGTTTTTGTGGGGTTGTATCTCTTTGTATTCTCTCCAGCAAAAGCTTGGTAGATTAGTTAAAAAGAACACAATTCCCCTCAAGCTAAAATTTTAAAGTTGATTTGATAAGAACAATTGAAATAGATTTCAAAGATCACTGCTTCTGTAACCTATATCAAAATATTTTATGTAGATAATTTGATAAGAAAAGTTAAAGCAGATTTGAACCATCCTAATAAACTAATCTCCTTCCTCTAATTTCTCGGAAATTTTGTTCAACAAGCTATACAAATTCAAAGTTCAGACAGAACTTGATACATCCTGACTAAACAAAAGCGTAATGCAAGAAGATAACCAGAATCGAGTACTATTGAAACGATGAATACTATTATTCTAATTTCCTTTCGATCTCGAAGAAACGCATACAGTACTGGAAATGAATTTACAGAAAAACGAAATAATAACTCTGATTAAAGAAAACAAAGCTCACGAAATTGAGTTACAGAAATCATATCATCCTAAGATCTTGTTCACAATCTAACCTCGAAATGTTAAAAATCGTAGCACCGACCATTTCGTTCCCAATCGCCGTAGCGTGTGGGCTCGTGGCCTTTTGGTCCACCGATCTCGGGGGCCATTTTTTCCGTATCAACTCCTTGATCTTGACTACCTCGGTCATCTCCGGCAGCCTCGTGTTGATTCGGCGAACTTCCTTTCTCGGCCTCTCGTTGTTCCTCGCTAGACACACCTTGCTCCGATCGAGAAGGCTGTTGATTGGACGAGGAACTAACGAATCGGCTCAACGAGTTGGAAGTTAGGCGACCCACCGTCGGCAGGGCTGACAGAGTCGGCGGCGACGAGAACAGGCGGCTGAGATGGCTCGACATACTTTGTTTACTCAATCGGATCCGCGAACACCCGGCGGTTGGCAGGTGACGAAAATTAATATTTATATTGCCGCGATACGACGTCGTATTGAGCAAAAAAAAGAAAAACCACCGACCACGTGTCACTGAATGCTGTTCTTCAGATTACCCCTATTTGTTTTATTTGTTGCTTCTTAACTAATAAGTTTTTAATGATTTTATGTGAAATCAATATAATAAATTAATAAAATCATTTAAATTAATTAATAGAGCTAAGTATTCAACTCTAACATAAAATTATAATATTGAAATCCAATAAGTTGGAGATTATAAAAAATATCAAAGTTTATGGACTATTTATAAATTATAACAAAATTCTATATTTCTATTTGTCATGTCAATTAAAATAATAAAAATTTTATTTTTTTATTATTGATAAAATTTAAAATTTTACTGCATGTAATAAATATTTTAGTTTATTTTATTATAATTGAAAATGTGTCTACGTTAAAATTAAATTCAAAATTTATGAACAGAGAAGGTAATGTTTTGGATCTAATAGAAAATAGACCAAAATTTAAGGATAAAATTGTATTTTTTGAAAAGAAAGAAATAGAGAACATGGGGGCTACTTTTGGAACAAAGGCCAAATTTAGGGTATGTTGTTTAAAGAAAATAGTTTAAAAAACACAAATAAATAAAAGTTTGAGGGTAATTTGTGTAATTTGGGCAAAAATAAACAAATAGGATTGGTGAAACCTGAGATGGAAGCATTAGAAATTTAGAAAGAAAAGTGAAATTGAAGAGAGTTGGAGGAAAGAGTAAAGCAGAGGAGGAAGAAGAAGAAGAAGAAGAAGAAGAAGAAGAAAATGGGAGTAGAAGGGCATGTTTTGAAGCGAATTCCACGCATTAAGTTCCCTGATAGACACCCGAAATCATCCTTACCTTCAGGTTCCTTTCTTTTTCATTTACTCATTACGTTTTTCCTTTTACTGGTTTATCTGTTGCAATTTTTACAAACATGAATCTTGTGGATGAGATTTTGTTTCCTGTGGCATATAGATTGCTTCTTTGTTTGCTTGCCTGCTCACAATTTCACTGAGTTTAGAAATTGAAGCTAATTTTTGTTTTCTTCCTGTCTGTTAGGTTGTGTAGAAATTAGAATTCAATTGGTTTTGAGCTGACTTAAATAGAAACTCACCAGGTTACATACTGGGTCATTTTTTGGGTTTCTGTGGAAGTGGAAGACATACACACACACATACATACATGTAGGATTTGTTTGGTTGTGTAATAAACATAAACTCATTGGGTATTTGGGTTAGAAACTGAGTCAATTGCTTGTGAATTGAAGATTTTTTTTGTCTGGTTAGTTAGTGCAAGTAAAACTGACTGATTTAGAACTGGGTCAATTGTTTGTTGTAGAAGATGTTTTGTTACTTTGTTTGCATAGAATCTGAAACTCCATGGATTAGAGAATGGGTGAATTTTCTTGTTATTTTGGAAAATTCTTTTATCCGTTTGTTGTCTAGAAGTAGAACAGAAATTCACTGCATTTAGAAACCGAGTAATTTTGTTGTTGTATTTATACGGACACAGAAACTCACTGGTTGTAGAAGCTGTGCCAGCTTTTTTGTTCTTGTGGAAGATTTTTTATTTTTTTCTGTTATGTGGTACAGAGATACTAAGAAGCACGGTTATTTTAGTTTGGAGTTTCAAATACTTCGGTGCTCCTAGGCTTATTCGGGTTGTGTTTTATACTTGTTAGCACAATAAACCTGCGTCAAACACCAGTGGTACAAAACTAATACGAGTCCAAAACTTGTGAATCACATATCTAGCTCTTCCTAAGCATAATAAACTGACGTAGATAATATTTTAGGACAAAATTAATACATTCTGAGAACATAATGTGTCAAACTCGTTTTTTAAGCATGTGAATGGTATTGTACGGTTTCAGGGAGCTGAAGAAGAGGCTATATGAAATAGTTAGGGTTAGAGGCAAGTGCCCAACTGAGATTGGCTAAATGGAAACAGTACAATAAATCTAAAAAAGGTCAATAGTGCTAAAGCAAAGAATTAGACACAGCACATAATATTTATATAAATATGTATTACAACTATTGACTTCGAATCCATTCTAGTATAAGAATGATATATATTTAAAAGTTTATACTTTAATAAACATGTATTTGCCGTTTGTCGTGTCCTATTTTCTTAAAGGGATTTGTCATTTTGTCTTGTTGTATACTTTTTCCAATATGCATATCCATGTTTGTGCTTCTTATACAAAAGCTCAACTTGTTATAAAATTTAGGTGAGATTCAGTTTGCTTGAGGGAAGTAATTCTTTGGTTTTTAAGATATAAAAGCATCTGGCTTAGGTTACTCTGCAATCTTTCATCCCATAGCTGCGGAAAGGTTTGAAGTTAATTTGAATGGCCGAGGTACCATTTGATAAAAAATTTGTTTTCGAATACTGTTTTTGATAATGAGCTTGTTTTCTTATTTTTATTTTATTTTTTACTATGGATTTCACCTTCCTTACTGAAACAATCTAAACACTCAAAACTACCTTTTTCTTAGTTTTCAAATTTTGGTTTGGATTTTGAAAATATGGAGTAGATAACAATAGGTGAAAGTTGTGTTTATAAGCTTAATTTTCGGAAACCAACTATACTAAAACAAATGGTCATCAAATGGGGATACAGGAGTAAAATTCATGTGAATTTTCTGCTAAGACAATGTACTTCTCCCTATCTTTCTCATCTAAATCTACATGGTTTCGATTTGGATATCTGCCAAATGGTACGATTCTCATTACCTCTTTTAAAAAAATTTCAGCCTTAATATCAACTGAACATTTTAAATTCTTATTAATAATACTCGGAACTGGTAAGGCTGTTTATCTGGCATAAATTGCTGTATTGAATTTTTTGCACTTGTGCTTGCATTTGAATTAGTTTCAATCAGATTCGCTTGCATTTAACTCCATTTATGATGTTTGCTCATGATTTTTCTAGATTCTTCAACTTGCTATCATTTCCACAAATTTGAAACAAGATCATTTGTAATCTTTTTCAAATGCTTTCTCATTCTAAGTTGTATCTTATTTTGCTTGTCGGATAAATCTTACAATTTCATTCTTTAGGTTCTGCTCTCCAGTCTCAGCACAACTCCGACAAGGACATTGGCTACTATGCACTTTCAGGTTCCAATGTGCCAGCACCACCCCAAAACACGGCTGTGGGTGGTAAAGCATCGCTCCTGCCGAAGCGTACGCCTGTCTCGGACAGAGAGATTGAGGCTATACTGGTAAGCAAAATAGTCTCTCTTTCCGGATACTGTGTTAACAGTTACAGATGGGGTGAGGGGAGAGTAGAGAACATTTTGAAAAACAGTAGATATCATTTAAATAAGGTTATAAAATTAAAACGAATTTTTTTTATCTTAAATTCACTTTTAGGTATTGATTTTGCAATAATAATAAAATAATACTTTTACTTTTTGTTTTGGAAAACAAATGAAAATAAAAACATGATTCAAGAAACTTGGTTTTGTTGTTTACAGAACTTCTACCTAACTTTGAAAACGTTTCTGAAAAATGAGAAACAAGAAGAAAAAAAAAGTTACCAAATGCTTCTATTTCTCAAAAATAGGAATCCAAAAACAGTAATTTGCCATTGAAAGTACTGATTTAGGACTGCCATTTGTTCTGATAGGTTGATCCTAGCTTCAGTCCATAAACACACACAAAGAATTTGAGCTTTTCAAACCCCATGATTTGTCTATTTTCTTTTGTTTTTGTAACAACGCAGTTGGGTGGATGCTTTTGATGTTTCCCATCCGATGTCATGGAAGGATAGCATAGCGATTATTCAGTATCGGGTTCGTTATCCTTGTTATCCAATAACATTGTTCTAAAACATTTGTTGCAAACTTCTGCATTCACCTGAAAAGATATCAGAATCATCTTGATTTCGATTCCTTCTTGTATGAGACTGTTAAACCCTTGCACTGGGTCGAAACCCAAGCAGAGACACCTTCTGCTTTCTTTCTTGTCTCCTCTTTAGATTGTATCCATCAACGACCCCCTACAAGGAATATGAAATGAAAAAAATGGAATGTTCTTAAAAACATATAAGAACTTGGCCATTGTGATTGTTTATATCGGGAGTGTTCCTTTTCTTCCCTTCCTAAGGTCGTGACGAATTTTCTCGACAAAATTTTGTCTTGGCATCTCAAAATTGAAAATTTTGTGGGAATTAAGAATATTCCATGGTATTTATTCATGCATTATTGTTTGAGTTCCAATTTTGTGTTTGACGAGAGAAAACAACCAACAAATATGGTTCGTCGGATCAAAAGCAATAGACGTGATTCACTAGATTTTGTGTTTTGTTTTAAAGTGTGACTCGCTAAATTTTTTGTGTCTGATGTCGCAACTAGAACGTATTACGAGTTAATGATTTATGTGTTCAAGAAAATAAAATCCAACTTTTTGATACAGTTATTCAACTTTTTGATACAGTTATTTAAGTAGCTAAAATACTTATAATTACTTTTGAGGTTGTTAAAAAGAAATGAGCATTTGTGGATTCATTTGACAAAGAAATAAACTGATGAAGTGATTGTTTGTTCAATTACAATTGTATTGATATACTTGTTTGTATGCCCAATTGATGAATCTATTCTTAATGATTGAGAAAATCAACTAAGGCAACATATTTATTTCATGACCATTCAAGTTTAATCCAATCAAATTGTGACTATAATCAGTCTAACCAAACATGTCATATTTGTATAATGACATAAGTTAATCCAATCAAACTACGCTGGATCTATTGACACGAATTAGTTTAGTTAAACTATACCATTACTATTTGATATATGAGTCAATTCGATCAAATTGTGTCGTAAATATTTAGTGACATTCTTTTATACAATTAGATGGTATCATGTGATGATGGGCTTGGACTCATGATTAGATCAACCTAATTCTATATAATCTCTTGTGAATAGAGGTCACTCATCATGTTTTACATAAGATTTCAAAAGATCGACAACTTTTTAAAACTCCTCGAAGAAGTAAATCTTTTATGAAAAAAATATACACCTTGGAGTAATTAAATTTTGAAAAAAGCAACAAAGTTGTTGAAAAAAATATGATATCAAAGATATTCAAAACTTATAGAATCAGGCAAATGAAAAATAATTGTAGATTAAAGACTTCGCATATTGATCAAAGTAAATGACATGAAATGAATTTGAAGACTCAAATAGGCAATATAATTGTCAAAATCAAAAAATCCAACCCTCTTACAAGCAAAAAAAAAAAAAAGATCGAAAAAACGAATAGCCTTTTTGATACTCAAAGACAACAATTTCTTTCAAGATCTCAAACACTTTTATAAGGATAGGAAATAATTGTTGAAACAAAAAGTAATAACCACAATTCTTATAGTTTACTTTACACATGGTTATTAGCATTTTTCGACTATATTGTTCCCGAAAATATATAATTCTAGCTTAAGATGCACAACTATATATTACTATTACACATGAACATTGGATAATTAGATATTTGATAGGGCATTCATGATGTGGTTAGATGTGCTTTTTGTACTTTTTTAGGAAGTTCATAACCAGAAATTAGTAGTATTAAAAGAGTTAGTTTAAAGAAAACTATTAATGTCTTTGCTAATTGAATTTAGAGTGTTGGGGAGACATTGATATATCATAATCAAAACATAAACAACAATGTTAAAACTTTTGAAAGAAGATAAGTTGGCTTAATTAATTTGTGGATTATATAGTTTGAATTTTTCTACAATTTGACCTTATGGTTTTAAACTTTTTCAAATTTAAATATGATTTAGAATAATTTAAGTTATTTTTGATATATTATTTTAAATTTAGTTATTGAGATATAAATCTCACAAATAGTTCAACTTTATGCTTTTTTCGCCACGAGAGTGATAAATTTTGGAGTCATTAATAGTAATTTTAAGGATGAATCTTTGATTTTAAAGTAAAAAGTTATAAAGTTTGTTGGTACTATTGAGATGTTAATGCTAACACTTCGGTGAATGAAATTATTATAGTGCAAAAGGAATATTTGTGACAAATTATGAAATATGATATAAATTTGAAAGAGAGAAACGAAGATTTATAAATGAATTAAAAATAAATGTGGATGGACATATTTATAAATTAAATGATCCTACTTTTATTTAAAGAAAAGTGAGGTTAAATTAAAGTTGGGAAATATGGGGAAAAAAGAAAGAAAGAAAAAAAGAGAGAGAGAGAGAGTTTGGGAATAAATATTTTGAAGAGAAGTGAAGTTATAAAAATAAGTGGATTGAAGATTAATAATATTAATGGCGTGTAATGAGTTGCTTGGCTTAGTGTATTGGCGAGGGGGATTGAATTAGATGAGAGAAGAAAAATGATCGACGGCTGAGAATCCATGAGATCAACGGTGCTTCGGTGACCGGCGATGGGTTTTTAACCGGCGAAGTGGGCAGTGGCAGCAGCGTAATTTCGTATCACGTGGACCAAATTATCCGCAAACCGCTGGTCCTCTCCGGGTCTCGTCTCTCTCTCTCTCTCTCTCTCTCTCTCTTTCTCTCGGACATAACCCCAAATCCAGACTCCTCAACTCCCAAGAAACCGTTTTCCTCTCTTCTCCGCCGCCGTCGCCCTATCTCCGGCCGGCGCATCTGCTTTCCGGCGATCTCTTTATCTCACTCGCTTTAGGGTTTTCTTTTTCCTTTTTGCATTTCGTGTTTCGCGTGAGGCCGGTGCTATTTCAGTGTGAATCTTTGATTCTTGTGTTCTTTCCTTTGTGGGGGAATGGCGTTGCTGTTAGGGTTTTGATTCTGCCCATTCGAGCTGTGGGATACTGCTGGAAGATTTGAAATTTAGGGTTATTTTTTTTCTTTCTTTTTTCTTTTTAATTTACTTAAGGGGTTTGTCTTGAAATTAGGGTTTTCAGTGTGATTCAGTATGCCGAGGGGTTCGAGGCACAAATCTACTAGACATGGGTTGAAGGATGCTAGGGAATCCTCGGACTCGGAAAATGATTCTACTATAAGGGATCGGAAGGGCAAAGAGAGTGGGAGTAGGGTATTGAAGGACTCTGCTTCTAGTGAGAAGCGTAGATTTGATTCCAAGGACACAAAAGAGTTCTACGGCTCAGAGAATTTGGAGACGGAAGAGCATGGACATTCGAAGAGGCGCAAGGAGAGGTATGATGAGGGAACGACTGATAGGTGGAATGGGGGAAGCGACGATGAGCTTGGTGTTCCTTCCAAAAAGTCAAAACCGTCAGTGGATTCAAAGAGCAAAAGAAGGGACGAAAGTGTGGGATTGCAGGGGGATGGCGAAGAACTCAAGAAGAGTAGTGGGAAGGGTGAGGGAAGGCACCGTGAGTCAAGCCGAAAGGAGGGTAGGAATGGTGGAGGGGAAAGGGAAAGGGAAAGGGAAAGGGAAAGGGAAAGAGATAGAGATAGGGATAGGGATAGGGATAGGGACAGAGATAGGGATAGGGATAGGGATAGGGATAGGGAAAGGGAGAGGGAGAGGGAGAGGGAACGGGAAAGAGAAAGAGAACGAGAAAGAGAACGAGAGAGGGAGAAGGAGAAAGATAGGAAAGGTAGAGAAGGAAGAAGTGACAGAGGGATTGCAAGTGAGGAACTCCGTGTTGAAAAGCAAGTGGAAAAGAACACAGGTCAGGCATTGAGTTACAGTTAGTTTTATCATCACTGGGCAACTCGTGTATCCATTTCTCTGCACTACTTAAGAATATTGATACGCTTATCTATTGAACGTGCTCTTTATCTTTACTGATTAGTGTCCACATTTTCCTTAGACTCGTTTTAAGGTGTAACGGGTTGATTTTGTTGTGTTTGCTGTTTGGAGATCTGGTTACATCATTTACTTATATGTTGGTCCATTTTTCCTGTATCATTTGCTGTATTATAATCTTGTCATATATTATTCTCTTGAGCTTCATTGCAAATGACGTAGGAAGTCCAGTGTGCTGGAAAATGCAAAAATAACATAATTTGCCTCCCAAAAAGATTTTAGAGTATCATTGGACTTTATTCATGCTGAAAATGCAAACTTTTCAACTATCATTTCTGTCCTGATTGATAGTCATTTTCTGCTTTAAGTTGCTCTTTGTGAAATGATGTGGTTTAGCTGTAATTAATGAGGATACTGTTATTTGTATTTATAGGCTGCCATATTTCAGGCTATACGTGATCTTTTCTTTGTTTTTTTTGGGTACTAAAGGATGTGATGGTGGCGACTTCCTTGGTTCTCTTCAGGATTATCTTACACTCCACCCCTTAGAAGGGTTTTGTCTTTTCATAATGTCTTATGATTTTTTTTCCTGGAAAAATTGGTGATACTTATTAGTTATTTCCTTTCTTTGTTATTGTCGTTATCATTATTATTTGTGTATAGCTGTTTGTGGAATTAAAAGCATAATAGGATGACAAAATATCCTTTCATTTTGCTGATTTGGTGAAGTATGAATGTAAAAAATTTGCCCAAGTGTGTGATTTGGTTAGATTCTGCCTTGAAGACTATTACTCCATTCTCTTTACTTTAAGGAAGAATTAACCAAGGAGGAGAACCAAACCCTCTCGTTTTGTCTGCGTTCCGCAAGAAAGTTCTTTGGTTGGTTTTCTCTTGCATCAAACTTCATGTTAAAAGCTTACGAACGTGCAAAGATTGTCTAGTGGTCACAGTCATTCTGCTACCTCATCTCTCTTCCTACCGAGGTCCACAAACTCTGGTTAAGATCACCCCTTCAAACTTTGAGGCAAGGAAGGCACACTAATTAAAGAGCAAAGCTTCTTTTACCCTTTAGGTCTTCGCCTGCTGATATGATAAGAATTTACGTCTTTCTTCTTCCTTCATGGGGAGGGTTTCCTTGTTACAACATCTACTCCTCTAAGACCTTTCTGAACCCAAAGAATGTCATCTTTCTGTCTCAGTATCATGAGGAAGCCAAGGTTTTAGGAGTGAGAAGTAGGTCAGCAAAACAATCTACCACCCACAATGCAGGCACTTGATTAATGGGAATTTGGATCTGTCTTTATTCACTCCTGTCCTCTACGTTGATTTTTCTGCCCCCTCCTTGCACAACTACTTTAAGACCAAAGATTTTCTGTTGATTCCTGCCCAAAAAAGGAGTTACACTACCCTCCCTTTCACAAGTCACTATCAACACTTCTCTTAATACATAGTTTTTCTGGCCCTAATCATGCAGTTGGCAGTGGCTAGGATCTTAAATATCAAATTTTGACATACCTTATGAGTTATGCCAGCAAATGATTTACAGTGATTTTTAAGTTAATTTTAGTCAGGATAGGATAAGTTTCTAGATTTTGTTCTATTTCTCCTTTCTCTCAATTTGCCAACTTATTGTACATTTTGATATGTAATCGTTAAAATTCTATTTCTCATTTTAACTATATTTCCATTTCTGGTTTGTTTGTTTGTATGTTTGCTTTTCATTTTCAGTATTTTGATGGGGCTGTAGAATTTTTATTTTATTTGATCTATGGGTAGTGTTGTCATTTACAAGTCTTAGTCTACGTTCATTAGATTTGAGTTGTATGTATGCATTGTTTGCTAAATTGGTTTGTCTTAGGAATTGAATTATACTTGCTTTTGGAGAAGCATTTTTTTTGGTCTATTTTCAACGTGTACTAATTGTATTTTAATTTTGTCCAAAATTTGGATCTGAATCTTTGATTGAATTTTCTTCTGTAATTTGGTTTGCTTTCCATGTCATGATAACTAATTATTATCTTCTCTTCCTCTCTCACACTCTCTCTCTCAGATGCCCATGCTCATGCTCTCACATTTTGGTGAACAATTTTTCTTTATTGAGTCTAATGTTAGCCAGAGCTGATTGTGCATGTTGGTATTGTTTTCTTATAGTATAGATGGATGCGTTTTGAAAATATTTCATTTGATTATTTTAATATTTTGATATGTCGCCTTATATTTAATTATTTTTTACAATAAAATTAGTTGCAATATCACTCTTATAGGTCATCTTCTTGACATTTTGTAGAGTGTATTACACTTTTTAATGTACTATTTTTCATACTGGTTTATGTACTAAGGAACAGATTATGTATATATATGTATATATGTATGTACCTATTTTTTTATATGTTTTTACCTATGGTCTCATCATTAGATGAATTGTGATCCCATTGAACAAAATAGATGGTTTAGATTTTTCCTATTACCATTGTCTTGTTGACTGAGTATTAGTTTACATCTGATTTTTTATACGTTCTACTTGAATGCAGAGAATGTGTTGCATAGCCCTGGATTAGAGAATCACCTGGAGGCACGAGGTAGGAAGGGAGCTGGTTCTTTTGATGGAGATAAACATAAAGATGATGCAGGAGATGTTGAAAATAGACAGCTATCATCAAAGAATGATACTGTGAAGGATGGAAGACGAAAGAGTGAGAAGTACAAGGATGAGAGAAATAGGGAGAAGTACCGAGAAGATGTTGACAGGGATGGCAAGGAAAGAGACGAGCAACTTGTTAAAGAACACATCAGCAGGTCAAATGACAGAGATTTGAGAGATGAGAAGGACGCAATGGATATGCATCATAAGAGAAACAAGCCTCAAGATAGTGATATTGATAGAGAGATAACTAAGGCCAAACGTGATGGTGATCTAGATGTTATGCGCGACCAGGATCATGATCGCCATCATGGGTACGAGCGTGATCATGATCAAGAGAGTAGGCGCAGACGCGATCGTGGTCGTGACCGTGACCGTGAACATGATCGGGATGGGAGGCGAAATCGTAGTCGAAGTCGTGCTCGTGACCGTTACTCTGATTATGAATGTGATGTTGACCGTGATGGATCACATCTTGAAGATCAATACTCAAAATATGTTGATAGTAGGGGAAGGAAAAGGTCTCCAAATGATCACGATGATTCTGTTGATGCTAGATCTAAAAGTTTGAAGAATAGTCATCATGCAAATGATGAAAAGAAATCTTTGAGCAATGATAAAGTAGACTCAGATGCTGAGAGAGGAATATCTCAATCACGGTCCCGTCATGGAGATGTTAATTTAAGCAGTCATAGACGGAAGAGTTCACCTAGTTCTCTGTCACGTGTTGGCACAGATGAATACAGGTTGCAGCTTTTTTTCTTTACTGTCGAAGTTATTGTGTGTTTGAAGTCCTTGTTTCATAGAGAAATAATTTGGCAATGATGTTCTCTTTTAATTGGTTGGTATGGCCGTTCTTCAATTTTTGAAATTTATCTGCTCTATTTTTAGCTTCTATACTGCTATGTATTGCATTTTCTCTATTGAATTGCATAAACAGGTTAAGCAACTATTTATTGGTAGCTCTAGTTTTATTGCTTTTAAAGTATAATTATCTTTGGTTAAAATACCATTTTGCACCTACATATCGGTAGCTCATCTTTCATGCTTTTAAAATATGATTATGTACTCAGCATCTTTGTTTAAGGTTTTGGTTTTTGTTTGTTTACGTCTCATTCTATTTTTGTTCTTATTGTTAGTTTGAAGTTTAATTTGATTAAACTTGGTAAAATAACAATAGTTTCCATTCAGGAAAGGACACTGTGAATTTGTTTTCGAAATTTATAGAAGGAAAGGCTTATAGAACCTTTGTCTGCGTGGGAATTCTATTATGATTATGTGTGGTGATTTCTTTTCTTCAGGAAAAAAACGGAGAGCTTTAAGACATAAAATGCATGTCAATCACACGAACATTAAGACAAACTTCTGTTTTGTTTTTTCCCCCTTCCTATTTTGCCTTGTGAATGGCAATGGCATGATGGCATATAGTTGCATCTGATAGGGTTCAGGCAATGGAGCCCCACTGTCCATTCAATCCCACGGTCTTAATTCTTGTGTAGTGATATTTTTTCCTTCTCTCTTTTTTTGGAAGGATTGCTTCTTGATAGGAAATGATGCAACGACTGGCGATGGTTTTTGTGATATTGGTTCCTATTAGAACTACGTTTTTTGTCAAGAGGGTTTATTATATTCAATGGATTTAATTGGTTTGATACAAATGAACACTTCACGTATTGCAAGAGTTATCAGAGCAATGGGATGCTCATTTATTAATCATCTTTTTCTATTCTAGGCATCAAGATCAGGAAGATTTGAGAGACCGATACCCGAAAAAGGAAGAAAGGTCCAAATCAATTTCTACTAGGGATAAAGGTGTTCTTTCAGGAGTACAAGAAAAGGGTTCAAAGTACAGTTATTCAGAGAAACCCAGTGAAACAGAGGGTGGCAATGCTACTGAGCTGTTACGAGACAGGTCTTTAAATTCTAAGGTATCTATCAGCATTGAGCTTGTCAAAGAAATCTCTTTCTGTTATGACTTTGGACCTAACAGTTCTTATGTTTTGCAGAATGTTGACATTGAAGAAAGTGGACGAAGGCACAATACTTCTATTGATGCCAAAGACCTCTCTTCTAATAAGGATAGGCATAGCTGGGATATACAAGGGGAAAAGCCTCTGATGGACGATTCATCTCAGGCAGAGTCCTACTATAGCAAAGGTAGTCAGAGCAATCCATCACCATTCCATTCACGCCCTGCTTTTAGGGGTGGAGTTGACATTCCTTTTGATGGTTCACTAGATGATGATGGCAGACTTAATTCTAATAGCCGTTTTCGAAGGGGTAATGATCCAAATTTGGGTAGAGTACATGGCAACTCTTGGAGAGGTGTTCCAAACTGGTCAGCACCACTACCAAATGGCTTTATCCCTTTTCAGCATGGACCTCCTCCTCATGGAAGTTTCCAATCAATTATGCCACAGTTTCCAGCACCACCTTTGTTTGGTATCAGACCTCCACTCGAAATCAATCACTCTGGAATTCATTATCGGATGCCTGATGCTGAAAGATTTTCCAGTCACATGCATTCACTAGGGTGGCAGAATATGTTGGATGGTTCAAGCCCTTCTCACTTACATGGATGGGATGGAAATAACGGTATCTTTAGGGATGAATCTCACATTTATAGTGGAGCTGAATGGGATGAAAACAGGCAGATGGTGAATGGTCGAGGATGGGAGTCTAAACCTGAAATGTGGAAGAGACAGAGTGGTTCCCTGAAAAGGGAATTACCTTCCCAATTCCAGAAGGATGAGCGTTCAGTGCAAGATCTCGTTGACGATGTATCAAGTAGAGAGGCATGTGATGAGAGCACTGAGACTGTTTTGACAAAAACTGCTGAAATAAGGCCTAATATCCCTTCTGCAAAAGAAAGCCCCAACACTCCTGAGCTCTTCTCTGAAACACCAGCTCCTCTTAGACGGTCAATGGATGATAATTCTAAGCTTAGTTGTTCTTACCTTTCTAAGCTTAAGATTTCCACAGAACTTGCACATCCGGATCTGTACCATCAGTGTCTTAGATTAATGGATATTGAGCACTGTGCGACTGCAGATGAGGAAACTGCTACTTACATAGTTCTTGAGGTAGACTTCTGGATTAAGTTTCATCTTGCCACCTATGACGTTTATGCCTTTCTCTTAATTATTTGAATTTAATTATTATTCATGATTGATCATCATCTTCTTTACAGGGTGGTATGAGAGCTGTGTCAATCTCTTCAAGTAGTGCACGTCAATCTCTTTTCCATCCAGACAAGAACTCAGTTTTCCAGGTATAATAAGTGATTGCATCAAGTGTAGGAGATAGAAGTTGTCTGTGGTGCTTAGTATTCACATTAGGTTTAATATGTTTGATGGTCTTGAGACCTGGCAAGATGGCAAAATTTTGGAGTATCCATTTTTTCATGTATTTTTATATCAAAGCACTGCGAAACTGTCGTGTAATTTGTCACTTATAGTTTATAATATTTATTCATTGATGCCTTGGCATTTCCACAGTGGATTTCAATTCCTCTGTCTTTCTGTCTTGACAAAATATGGGGGAAAACCTGTGACGTACTATGCTATATGCTATTTGAATGTTAGTAAAACTTAATCTTTGTAGATTATTGGCAAAGAATGATGCTCAGAAGTTAATAGCTTGATATAATTGTGGTGTTCATGTTTTGCAGCATGCAATGGACTTGTACAAAAAGCAGAGAATGGAAATGAAGGAGATGCAAGTTGTTTCTGAGGGAATCACGTCCTCTGAGAGGAGGCTTGAAGAGAAGGGGATGCAAGTTGTTTCTGGGGAAATGGCTGCCTCTGAGATGAAACTTGAAGGGACGGCCTTCGATTTCAATAATGGAGAAGTTAAGACTCCTGATTCAACTGCCGATGTGGAAATGGAACAGACACCGATCAAAACCGTTGGTGTTGATGAGGAAGTTGAGACAACTGAAGCGTTGGGGAAATTGGAGGCTATGGCTTCAACTGGCAGCCAGGAGGAGGTTAAGTGTCTTGAAAACTCAGAGGAGTCATTGCCGAATAGCAATTTGATCGAAGTGGATATGATCGATTCGGAACAGCAGGTGGTGAACCTAGATGCTGAAAAGGATACCGTTTTCATGGCGAAGGACAACACAGCAGTGAATGACAGTGATAAATTCAGTAACAATGACATTAAAGGGATTGCCAAGGGCAATGATTCTAGTCGATGTGGAGTTGGCAATTCTTGTTTTGACAATGCAGTGAGTGGTCCTTTGTCATTTCCAGAGGAAATACCCGAGACTTGTGAGGGTTTAATGCCTGTGTCAATTGGGTCTGAATCTTTAATTTTGAGTCAGATACATCATTCTCCTGAAAGTACACATTGAAACAATTTTAATATCGCTGATTTTGTTATTTTCTTAGTTAAGTTATTGATTTTTCTATTCTTGTTGCTTCATCTTCCTGCAAGGAATAAAATTTCCTACTGTTCTGCACTTTGGTGCATGTTCTTGAGGTTTTCTGTTTTTTGGTCAGTTTATAGTTTTTCGCATAATTTCCAAAATTGGAAACTTCCTTTTTTTTTTTTTTTTTTGTTTCTCTCTTTTGATGATTATAGTTCATTATTCTCTTCAAGGAAGCTGTCCCTTTTCAGGAGCCAAGCAAACCTGCAGAGTTGGGAAAACTTCGACCTGAAAGGAGGTAATATCTAAATTCAGTTTTGCTTTACATCATATATATATATCTTTTAATTGGTCTCATCATTTTGGTTTAAAAGTTCAATTAACAGGGTTTTTAAATTTCATCGGTTCCAACTTTTGTTTTGCCTTATTCTATTAAGAACATATTAAACAGGACAAAATCTTTGTTAAAAAGTTTTTCTGAATTACATTTTGAATGATGGTCCTCTTCCCTCCAGGAACCTTTTTCTTTTTTAGTTTTAAGGACTTCATTTTTCACCTCTTGTTCTCTCTTCCTCTAAAATACTTTTGACCTTTAAAATGTCTATTTTGTCCAAAAATAAAAAGTCTATTTTGTCCAAAAATCTGTCATAAATTAGAAGTTAGAATCTAATGGAGTGCTGGTTAAAAGACTTCTCTTAGCCAAGAAAATCTAGACTTGTAATTTACGTTTTAAATTTAATTCAATGTTGGACATGAACATTTTAAATTTTAGCTATTTTACTATCTTGTCATTATTATAGATGACATGGATATGATTGATTAAGATAAAAAAAAAAAAAAAAAAAAAAGCTAAAATAGTTTATTTTATAGAAAGAAAAAAGATTAGGAATAAAGTAGACATTTCCTAAGAACAAAAAACCCAAAGAAAGTAGAGATTTCTTTTTAAAGTTTGTTGATCTTTTTTATGTAAAACGTACGGTGGTGAAGCACATCAACAATTGCTTTCATATCAGCAAAAGAAGGAATGAAGAGAATGAAGATAGAAAGATAATGAATGAGTGATTAGGTATAAAATGCTTGAGAATAAAGCACTCGATTTCCCTTTTTAAGTTTAAAAGGAAAGTAGGGGTTTCTTAATTATTTCAAGCAATTCATATTTTGTAAACTTAATTCTTCACAACTATAATTAATCATGAACCCCATAAACAGTATTAGACTTCTTGATATATAACACATAAGTTTAAGTTAATTTCCTTTTGATTCGAAAATTGTGTGATGAAAAAAAGGAAAAATCAATCGTATTTTCAAAGTCTTCGAATCATAAACTCCATCTTTATCTAATTCCAATCATCTAAGTAATATGAATCATTCAAGGCACTGAATTATGTAATTTTAGTATTCTCTATTATCTTTTTCTTTATTTCTGTGATATGTAAAGTGGAAACAATTTTGTCATTTTAGAATAAGGTTTCTATTGGAACACTATCTAAAGTTTTGCCTTCGTGATAATAGAATTTTAGTTTCGAGTCTTTTCTTTCTAATTTAGTTGAGAGATCTTAAATTTTGCAATTCATGCTTTAAACATTCATGAGATTGATCAATTTTATAGATGTCTGAATCTTGGGACAAAGAATGTAAGCGTGTATCGTTTCTTCGTGTCTAATCCAATCATTAGGATTGAAATCAAATTGATTTTGAGGATTTAGGGGTTGTTTCGGCCAACGAATTGGAAGTGTCGAAGTTAAAAAGTATGAAGGTTTTGTTTTGCTCAACAAGTTCGTATATTTCACGATAAAGAAAAAATATCAATTTTATGTCTTATTAATTTCTCATGTTGTGAGCCTAAATAGATCCTGAAAATTCTCATATTCGAGGAATTCTTATATTCAATTTTCTAACATTTTCGATTATCACATTCAGGTAAATTTTGACACGGTAGAATAAAGTAAAAGAAAAAACAAATTTTTATCTAAGATAAAATGATATTTGATTCTAGCTTGTTAAAGATTAGGAAATTCATATTCTATTAAGATTAAGATAAATTCGAGATCAAATTTCTTATAAATACACTCTTATAATTCCATTCGAATTATCCAAGTATTTTTTACTTCTTCTCTATTTTATTATTCTCCTTGTTTTTTATGTTCCATTTTTATTAAATTACAAATTTACCATTGAAGTAAAGATTATATGCATTTTTCTTTTGTCAAAATTTGGCATCAACCATCACGAGATGACAATATAAAACTATTATAGTCAAAGTTAATATGATAAAAGTTAATACAAAGACAATACTACGAGCAAAGTTGTACTCGTAACAGGTGGTGTCAGCCATAATTTTATTTCAAAAGACTATCAATATCTTTTGAAATAGTCTTTTGAAATAAAATTATATAAAGGATTTCCATCCTCTACTTTATTTATATAAACTAACAAACAAAGATGAGAGTTTAAATATCAAAACATACATCTTAAAAAATAAGGGACAAAATAGAACACAAATTCAGACCAACATTATATTAGGTAGGGATATATGTGTATGTGTAAACATGCAGGTAGAACTCAAATATCTATCAAAATGTTAACAAAATTCAAATATCCACAATAAGAGAAGAAACATAAACAAACTAAAGGGATCTTAGTTTAAGCAATGTAGAGCCCAAAGTTTTCAAATAGAAAAAAATAGTATATATTAATTATTGCTATGCTATGCTCATCTTTTCTAACACTTCAAAAACTTTTGGTATTGGACATTTCTTTAAATTTGGTTTCTTAGACCAGTTAATCCCTAACTCATTCTTGTTGCAAAAGTGAATAATTCTCTCGTTCCATGTTTAGCATGAAGTTTATGGATTAACTCCACATAGTTTGTGTTCATATCATAACCTTGAAATAAGATGAACTTAAACATTGTTTGAAGACAATGATTTTAGGAGCCATAATTAGAACTGTAATTGATACAGATCATAGAACTTGAATTAGAAAGTAGAAACTAGAAACTAGAAAGTACAAACATCAATATTACAAAGCAGCACTACTATGAACAAACACTTCTGCTTCTTTTTCTTTTTGTTTTTATTAAGCAAACACTATTTACAAATCTATCTTCTACATGTTTCACTTCAGCCCTTCTAAAGAACTAATCGTAGATCGTTCTTCTAACCACATGTTTTCCTCATGATATCATTGCCTGATCCTTATCTCAGATTCTTCAGTCTTGGCAAACCTTCCTCTGATTCTTGGTTGACTGTCAGCCAAAGCCTTTCTGCAAGCATACTGCCAACCAAAAAACAGGCTCTTTTTATCCTTCATCTTATGATCTCAAAGAAACATCCTTAAAACTTTTTAAAGCTTTAACAATGTTAGTGAATGTATAGATTGTTTTTTGGAAAAGTGATGGCCATTTGGACGTTAACTCGTCCAATATGCTTACTGAACATTGACTGCCATGTAAATTAATTACCTTGATCTTTCTGCCAAAGTTCCTTTTTGTTCTCTTGTTTCGGTATCTTGATAGCTTTTCTTTGCGTTCTTCAGCGGTGCAATTGTTGATTAGCAGCGGCCGCTCGAGAGAAGAATGGAACTGGCTCCCAGCACCATTACTAAGAGTCTGCAGCAGATGTTTAGAAATTAGAATCAATCAATGACAACACCCCAATTAACTTGTGGAAATGATTGAAGACACTAAATAAATATTTCAACATAGTTTAACAATTAGAGTGTTCTTCACTCCTCAGATAGCACCTATTTCTAGCTTTTATAACTTTGAGATTTCACCCTTTCAACAGTGTATCATTCTGACTACTGGTAATTGTACTCAAATCTTGAACATTACGATTCTTCTTCATGTCAGTTTCTGTATCGAATTTGTGAATGCTCCAGTTTGAAAACATTAAATAGCTTAACAACATATAAGGAAGTTTTCACTATAAAGTTGGAAATCAAGTCTGACCTTGATATCACCTTCACTAAATGCCCGTCGCATCCCATAGACCTCATTGATATCCATTCCACTAAAATCTAAGATACTGGACTTCATTGCAGGGCCTTGCATCCATTCCATTGATCTTAAGCATCCTGAGCTAACACTCTTTTGAAGTGTTGCATCAGGAACTGATTTGTTTTCTGGAATTTGGTGTTCATCCGTATTTGAAGTCTGACTCTTAAGATCGAAAACTTCAGATAGTGGTGTTTGTATTGCTGCTTTCTCTAAAAGATCCTTCTCACATTCATAGTAAACCTCACTCAAAAGCTGATCACTTTGAAGCGATTCAAAATCTGAATCTTTAAGTCCCTCTAAGGAGATGTTGGGATTGCCAAAGGACATCATTGAAATTGCAGCCATCATAGGATTGAGACCTGAAAACGATTCCTCGATAATTGGTTCTGGAGCTTTGAATAAGTCGCCTTCACCCCCCATGTTGTATTCACATACAGTTGATGTCTGAACCATGTTGCTCTGCATTAGAAGAAAGAAGGTGAATGATGAAAATTAAAGAAACTAATATGGGGGTGATAAAGATACAAGAGGCTCTTTTCCAGCTGACTTTAATTCAATAAAAAATTAAACTAATGCTTAATGCTATCTAACAGATGCAAAATACAATTGTTTTGTTTTAAACAAAAATTCATAGTTCCAAGGGAAAAAGAGCAGCTAATTTGAGGAGAAAACAGGTGAACATATTCTTTGATGAAAAGATAAGGAATAAAAGTTATTTGAATGAAAAAGGTGGATGTAAGTTGCAAGGATCCTGTAAAATTCAGCCAAGTTAACAGAAATCATTGGAGAAAAGTGAAGTAGTTCAAAGAATATTGCTACTAAGGCTAACTATTTATAGTGAAAAAAAGTAGTGGAAAAGCTGTGATGAGAGCTTCCTTTTGGCATTATAAAACTGAAAATTTGCAGATATCTTAGGTTAAAACAGCTCTCATAAGCAAACATTACCAAATACAACATACAATATTCCATCCCTAAAATATCTTTAAGTAAAAGCAGCTGAGCAGTATCAGCTTTTTCTGGCCATTTTCCTCTCTTCCTTCACAACATATGATTATAACAGAAGAAATTGGTGTGAGAGAGAGCTTCCTTAAAAACACTTTTCCATGAAGGTTAAGGAAAAGAATAGTGGGAAATGAGTTGAACAAAAAAGATGAATGAAAAAAAAAAGGAAGAATGATCGAAGTAGGGAACTCAAAAGAAACTGTTCTCTCTTTCACTCTCCTTTTATTTGCCTTTTTCACCCATCCTTTTCCAGATCCAACATGTAAAGCAGACTCAAACTACTTCCCTATGCACTTTGAGGCAATTAAGACACACAATGGAAAGGAAACAGAGCTTAAAGTTTTCTTTTTCCCATTTTCTCAGGAACAAAACAGTAGATATCATAATCAAGTTAAATACAAACAACAACAAAACCACAGAGCTAAGTCCAAAAACTAAAGTTATAACAAGTTTAAGCTCAAACCCAGTTCATAATCATCTAAAAAAATGCTGCTTAAAAGCAAGAAATGAGAAAAAAAAGATTGAGTTAAGAGATGGAAAGTATACCAATGGAGAATCAAGCTTGTGGGTTTTGCAGAAATCCTTTGCTAGTTGAAACTCATCGGAGAAATTCTGGAAATAAGGAAGCAAATGCTCAGTTTCAGCATACATTTCCAAAGCTTTGGAGAGCAAAAGAAAGTCCTTTAATGGTTGGTAGAGAAAAAACCCCTCCTCCAGAGTCCCAGGAAAATAGGTCATAAACTGATAGCAGCCCTCAAAAATTATTTATGGGCTTTGTTTGTATTTAAGCTTTTGGATTTGGGAACTGAAAAGAAAAAAAAAAAAAAAAAAAAGCAAGCAAATTTATACACTTTGATACAATATTAAATAAAATTCATCAAAGATTAGAAAGAAAAAAAAAGTGGAAATATTGTCTTTTTAATGATGATGCTGATGCAATAATAATAAATAAAAAATAAAAAAAACATGTATGAAGACAAAGGAAAGAAAAGACATTAATGAATATTTTATAAACTGAAAATGTCTCTCAAGTTGATTTCTTTTAGTTATAATGTAAATGAATTAAAGAATTGCAAATTGCAAATTGCAAAGGGTGATGAGTGATGAGTGATGAGCACCAAAGGCAAAAAATAATGGTATAGGGAAAAGTTTGTGGAATGGTCAGTGCAAAAGAACAAGAGGCAGAGGCAGAGGCAGAGGCAGGTCCCATAACAACACTTCATCCCACCCGCCCTTTTGAAGCGCGTCCCTTCACTCACACCTTCCAACTTGCAAATTTATGTTCTTCTCTTTTACTTTTACATTTTTGTTGTTTGTTGTTTATGTTGTTTATGTTGTTTATGTTGTTTATGTTGTTGTGTGTCATCCATCACTTCCAATCTCCTTCCCTCTCCTTTCTCACTTCTTGTTTTCTTCTCATTTCATTTGTACTAACTAACTCATATTTGAGTTAGAGATATAACCTCACTTGGTTATTTTATAATATAGAAAAGAATTTGACATGCAAAATAAAGCAACATGTTAAGATTAGATTTAGATGAAATAGAGAATGACCTTAGACTTATATGGGTCTAGGTTCATCTTCATGTTGGAACTATACCCTTACCTTAGTCTTTCCCCATCCTCTACTCATTTCACTAACTTCAATTTTATCCATTGCTTTGGACCCTTTTTTTTTTGTGTGTGTTCTTGACTAATGTTTGAATTATAATGATATAATTTGCCTTTTTCTTTTTCTTTTTTTACTAGTAGCCATAAGAAGTTGATCTTAAGCTTAGGTTCTAGTCTAATCTCAAATGGATAAATTTTAGTTTACTTTTAATAATTTAATAATAGTATAAGAGCTTGGTTGTGTCAAATATAATGTCGTTCGACCTACCAAATCTTATGAAACATATAAAGATTTTGTTCTTAACAACTTATTTTTAATTAGCCTAACTTACCTGAGTTAGATAGATTTTATATTATTGTTTCCTTGCAAAAAATGAAATATATATATATATATATATATATATATATAATAAATGTTTAAAAATATTGAATATTTAATGACATATTAAACACAAAATGAAATTACATAAATCTACTATACATATTTTAAAGTCGAAAAGATTAAAAATGAAATCGATGTTATAAATAAGATTGAAATCTTTGTTTGTTAAATTAGTTAGATGATAAATTAGTGAAGGTTGGAAATAACTTTTAAAGTGGTTAAAAATATGATTAGAAAATATATTCTTAATCATTTGAAATTGATTTAATAAATTTAATATTACACTTTTAAAGATAACTTTCATATTCAAAATTAGTTTAGAAGGATTATTATATCACATTAACTAATAATTAAACTTGTCAATACATATAATATACTTTCAACCACTAGGTTAGATGTTACATACATATACATGTGTGTGTTTAATTTCATAAACCAGTGTTAATATATAGTGTCACATTTAATTTAATTTAAGTTTAGATATAAAGATTGACCTGAAATGATTGAGTTTACCTTTAGGCATAAGCTTTTCTTTCTTTACCATTTCTTTTCACATTACAAACTCCCTTTTTTTAAATATATATATATATATATATATATATATATATTATTGAGAGATTCCTCCTAATGGAAATTTATGAATTTCAACACTTGGAGAATATTAAAATAATATAATATAATATTATCTGTAAGCAAGTAGATCAAATCAAATCAAAATCATGTCTAAAATAAACCTATACAAACAGAAAAAGCTCAGGGTGGCACAGCTACTTCTTACAATATCCAATAATTAATTCTAAAACCTATATATATACACACACACATATTTTAAATTAATTAGTGTATGACACCTCACTTCAAACCTTACTTTATTATTATTTATTAAAAATATAATATTTAGGTGTATTTCAAACAAAAACATCATAATTTGTCGTGGGTTTCTTATTTCTTCTATGTAATGTTTAAAATTTCTTTTTCGATATGGGCAATGAAAGGAAATGCAGAAAGACGAGTGCATCTCAATGTTACCTTTTTTAAAATATTTTATATAAATTTCAATTTTGTATACTCTTACACTTTGAAATGTTTGTTCTTACGCTTAAACTTTAACTTTGAAAATATTTGTCCATAATTGGTTTTTAAAATTTATCCAAGACATCTCAAGTTAAAATAAAAATATAATCTATGTGGTAATCAAGAGTAAGAGTAAAAAAATGTACATAATATTACTTATAATTATTGTAATTATTAGAGGGTGATTTTGGATCCAGAGTAAAATTGTAAAATGTCAAGTTTTGCCAAATGACTAATATGCATGGCATGCCCGACCCAAGAGATTATTTTAGGCCCACAATGAGGCTTAAGAGAGATGCTCGATCTCAACCTAAACGTAAAAATGGGCACAACCCTCAATTCGATATGTTATCTTATTATCCTGAGGCGACTTTGAAACTTATGAAAAAATTTAGGTCAAAGTTTCTCTATAAGTTCATTATCATGATTTCATATGAAGTAAACTAGACTTCTAATTTCTAAACTATTCTAAATTGTTTTCTATCTTTAACTTTGTCTTCACAGTCATTTTTCTTTATTATTGTTATCAAATGAAAGTGAAAGTTAGACATTTTTTATTTTCTAAGTTCTTTCTTCTATTAATTAAATTTTGATAAATGATGGACATAATTGAAAATTTATTCTAAAGTTTGAAGGGTATTTTATATTAACTTTGCCTTAAATTGCATGGGTTGGGCAGTATATTCTAAAAGAATATTTATGATATAAAAGAATATACTTTAGACCAAAATGTTAAAGAATATATTCATATTTTTATAGATATAGATTTTCAGTTGTCCATGTGAGACTTGACCTTCAACAAACAAAAAAAAAAAGGCCTCCAATTTATTCCAATACTAAAATAGGCTAAAGGAAATAAAAGAGATGATGTCATCATATCAACCTTTTATGCATTAAAAATGTATACATATTTAGAGTTTTTTTTTTCTTTTTTGAAAAAATATTTATGAATGTGTGTACGTATTCATATATAGTGAAGATTAATCGATTAATCAATCAATCTTTTGTAAACACACAAAACATAACATAGTGTTATCTATTAATCTCACAATAAAAATAACTATAGATATAAGATGTATAACTTAGTTAAAGAATATATATGAACGTACAACTCAATGTATAAGTCTCTTTATATACACATAAATATTCGTCAAATATGAATACTTTACAAAGATACCAATGTTCAAAGAGAATATAGACTACTTTTTAGAAAAATTTGAGTGTCTCTACCCAAATATCAAAACACCCCTACCTAAACCAAAGAGTCCCCTTTTCTTTTTCTGGTCTTTTTAAATAAAAAATTGTTTTTAAAATATGTTCGTTCTAGGTCCAAAATGTCAAATGATATAAATTTTTAGAAAAATGTCAGCTCTTTAATGATGTCATCATTGCATGAAATTACAGCATTACCCAACTTCTTTTATTAATCTAGGGTTTTTTCCTTCTTCCTCTCAACCACATGTTTTTTCTCGTCTCTCCAGACTCCTCTTCTTCTTCGACACGTTTCTCTGACTTCTTCTCCAACATTGAGCAACACCAACTCAAAGAAGGAGGAGAACGAGACCGGCCATTCGACCAAGCAAGATTGAACAAGAGTGATACCAACCATACAAGACCATGAGAGATTAAACGAAACGGCTTTTTTGCATACACGTGAATGTATAAGTATACTCGAATTTGACATCAACGGAGAGTTATTCAACATTATTTTTTTAAAAAAAACTAATCATTAAACATTTTTTCTCTAATTTTTAGATCATTCATCCAGAGACTCGTAAAAGACATGGTTTATCTAGTTGAGCCTAGCATGAAAAAAAAAAAAAAAAAGAGAGAAAAGAGAAAAGAGAAAAGAAGATATTTTGGAGAGAAGTTTTGAGAGAAACAGGGTTTTAATGTAATTAAGCCACTTGAATGAGTGAGGCCATTGATGCAAAGAACCTTCACTATACAAATATAAATGCAAAACCCACTTCACACCACAAGAGATATAGCAGCAACAAGAACAGTTTAATTAATCAGAGAGAGAGAGAGAGAGAGAGAGAGAGAGAGAGAGAGAGAGAGATTCTTTGTTATTTGGGCAAATAAATTATTCATATTCTGCCATCAATGTGGAGAGTCCTATTCCTCCACATTACATTACATTACATTACATTACACTTTTTTTAAAAAAAAAATTGAGTTATAAAAAGTTCCACCCAACTTTCTTGTCTTTTTGTGAACCTCAAAGCATAACTTCAAGCAATATCATGTCTTTCCCTTAAATGCACTCACATCAAACCCAACCAAAAAAAGACACCAACCTTACCTCAATCTCTATACTTACACTAAATAACAATTATTATTTCTCAAAATCTCTCACATCAATGATCAAACTGCATCATTTCGACATGGTTCAATTCATATATGAACTACTGATAACTACGTTAATTCAACAAACTCATCATTAGTTCTCTTACATCATTAATCAATAAAAAAAAAGCTTAAATTAATAAGTTAAAAAATATCCAACAAATAGAAATTAAATACAAGTTTCAAAGAAGAGTTTTCCGATTCTAATGTCATGTTAAATTTCCATCCATCAACTAAAAACATAAGTTGATTACCTACGAAAGATGATAAATTTGTTTCTATCGTTACTAATTGAATTGACGGGTTACAAAACACAAATACGTGTGGATTTTTTTTCTTTGCCATATGTCATTTAGAGGGAAAATATGGTTATGAGTATAATTACTACAAAGACTTTTTGGAATCCAATAAGAAACAAATTCCAGAACTTCCATATTGGCAAAAACGAATCGGAATGAAACAGATAAATAATAAAAAACCCAAACAGTGAAAACCCACTTGAGGATTTTAGTCTTGAAGTTGGTTTAATAATTGGGTTTTTACAATTAAGTCAAATAGTTTCAAGTTTTTAAAAAACTATGAGTTGTGTAATAGATTTTATGCTCTAAATGCATAACTAAAACAAAGGCAATTTGCTGACGAGAATTGCTCTCTCTCTCTCTCTCTCTCTTTCTCTTTTTCTTTGGTTTCTTCTGTGAAGCACACTTACGATTGATTGGTTTATTATAAATAACATGGAACCAAAAATAAAAAAAGACCTTAAAATTGTCATAAAATGGGAAAGGGCAACAAATGCGAGCTGTAGTAAAGAATAATATACACAAAATCACATGGATGATAGAGGAGTAGAGGTTGAGCCAATCACTTGTTGAAATTTGTCACATTTTAGTTGGTACAAGTGGGTTTGGATTTCCTAAGTAAAACCCAAAGAATCGGTTTGTGGGTTTTGTCTACTTCTATTAAAGATCATCAGGTCTTTGTGGACCAACATTCCTCTATCATGTGTTAGAAATAGAATGGTGAAAATTACTCCCCATTCCAATTGTTAAATGTGAATATCTCCCTGATTAGAAAGAAAAAGAAGAAAAAAAGACCCAACATGACAATGCCTTCATATGACTTCGTCTTTAGTTTCTCTTATGATTAACATGTTAAGTAATCCACCAAAACGTGCTTTGCCCGATTGTAATAGTTCTTGTACAAGCAACATAGAGATCACAAACAACATAGAAATAAAAAAGTTCTAACTTTTACACACTACACATATTGCCGACAGGTATACTTCCTATACATTGACTTTCAATGGTACGAGATAACATGAATTTATAACTATTAAGCTTTTTTCTTTTTATCTACTTTGAGTGACGTTTCTAATAAAAGTTATTTGGACCTAACTGCAACATGAGTTCCAACTTGTATTATCTCTTTTTTTTTTTTTTTTTTTTAGTTTTTTCTTTATTTTTGAATGAAGAAATGGGAAAAACAAAAACAAAAAAAAGTAAAAATTGCACAAAAGTAGCTGTCGGTGGAAAAAATGAATGAAAGAAATTAAAGAGTGGTTCAGTTGCTATGTGGAAGATATTGAATGCATTTGGTCTTTTTCTCTTCCTGTCTCTGCTTCCCAATCTAAATAACATCTAATAAGTTTCTCCACTATCTTTCTATTGGCAAATATTCTTTTTTTGTTCTTTCTTTTTGTCCAAAACAAAGGGGGAAAAAATGAAAAAAAAAAGACCACTCTTTCTTTAACTAGTAACTACTTTGTTTAAATGCACAAAATAGATAGCTACAATCAAAGACATTGTACACAACTAAAGCCAACATATGTATTGATAAAAAAGTTTTAAATAGAATTTGAGGCAAAGATACACATAAGTCTGAGTCTCAAGCGGATATCATACCCTTGTAGAAGCGTAAAGAGATTCGTTTTCTACATAGGTTAAAGAGGCATTCGATTACCATAAAGAGATGTAACATGTCAAGAATTAAATGGTTACTTAAAATGGAACATAGATAGGTTTCACTAATAAAATAAAGGCTCAGGTAAAGTTTAGTATCCTAAGAGTTTCGAGAAGACTGTAAATGGAAATTAGTGAAAGAAAGGGTGGGGTTGAAATAATGCAAAGGAATAATGAAAGGCATTGGTGGGACTAAAATGGAAGAGCTGTGGAAGACCAAAAACAAAGTAATTAAAGAGGGAAAGAAATGGCCTAAAGAAGAAGAAACACAGCTGGAGTGGGGATTTGTCCCATAGTGCAAAATTTGTCTGTTTTTGAAAAATTATAAGGCAGGGACCCACTTTTTGTTTTACATGGCTCAAACTTTGGGTTGCCTTTTTGGATTCTTCTTTGGAATGTAAACTTGAATTGCTGACATGGACAAATATGAATGAAGTGGCAATCATTGTCCATGGCATGCAGACTTGTATTTGGTGAGTGAATGATATGAAGCTTAACAATTTGGTTTTGAACTGACTCTTTCTAGTGCATTTAATTAAACACCATAGAAAGACAAACCAATAGATTAATTTTTTCTTTAGAAAAAAAAAACAAAAAAAAAAAAAAGAAGAAAAGGAAAAAGAAGAAAAAGAAGAAGAGAGGAACCCTGAGATTTTCAGGTTAAAAACTTCTATATGGTCAAAATTTCCAATCATGAGATGATTTATCACTTTTTTTCACCTTTTTACTTTGTGTAAAATAACTAATTTAATGAGTTCTCTTGTGGGTTTCAGAATGGATCTCTTACGGTAAGTAATAATTATATCTCTCGTTTCTTTCTGTCTAATTCCAAGAAAAAGGTCCAAAATTTTGTGAAATTGAGCTTTTTGTTGTTTTGTTCAATTTCCTTTTTACATCATGAATATGAATCAATTCTTGGTAATGGTTCTGTCCATCCTTCCTTGGTGGATGACAAAACCACACCAATCAAACATAATAATACTATGAAACACTGTCTAAGAAGAAACTTCTAGCATATGTGAGCTAAAGAGAAAATAATTTAAATGAATAAGAATTTATGTCGGGACATCTCAACAAACTTACGTAATGGAATGATGTTTAGTTCTGCTTGGATATGTTTTTATATTGACACCAAGCAATTTCCTAGTGGATAAATGAGCATTCCAATTTTCCAAAAAATGAAGGGTGAAATAGGTCTTCTACCTAAGAAAAAAGATGCAAACCATTTTTTTTTCTGAGGAGGGTACTTAGTAACTGAACTTTCCATTGGGATATAATGATTTTGGGTAGATATTTAGCTGCGAAGTGTCTTAATAAAATGGGAATTTTAGTTAATAGAGTTGTCTAAACAGAGTGGCTTATGTGCAGTACAAGGTTAGTACAAAAATGACGTTCACAACTTTGAAAAGAACAATAAGGAATCAAACACTGAGAAACGGTTCTTCGGGCAATAAAATTTGGGAGGAAATCTCCAATGCCATCGCTTTAGATAAGGACCCGTTCATTATCTTGGTAGAGAACCTATTAATATTGAACCAGAAAATAAAGTAGAAAATTCCAATGACAAGTAGCATGCCACATCATTGTCATGTGGATGACTGAATTTGGACAAGAAGAAAAGTAGTGAAGAAATTACCCATTTTCCAAAAGCTGTGGAAAGAAATGAACAAGGAGAAATCTGAGCTCTGCTTTTACAAGTATTATGAGGGAACTGTTTCTTTTTCGGGTCAAAATTTGGGAGAAGATGAGGTGGATTCATCAAAGAATATGTCATTGTCAGTCATCTTGGATTTTTTTTTTCAGTTTCTTTCTCCTTTGATAAGAAACAACTGGCTCACTTTCACTGACAGGAAAATGCTCAGGGATTTCTTATGTCTAGAAGCTGAATCTTCAAATCTTTTTTTTTTTTTTTTTTTTTTTTTTCCTTTTGGTTCGGTTTCATGAAAGAATGGTTAATCAATATTACCAAACAAGAAAGTGGGAACATTTCAATCTAGATATAAAAGATCCTCAAGATTTTTTAACCTAGACTTTGTAAAGTTTCCTGACTCGTAGCATCCCTATTACTCTACCAGAGAGGTTTTAAAATGTAGTAATAGGTACAACAAAAACTGTAATGGAAGTTTTTAGGTCTGGACATTTAGAAAGATGCTTTTTTTATTATTATTATTATTAATGTAACTAAACAGGTATTCAATTTTCGTCCACAAAAGATATTTTCATCTATTAAAAATTGAGACTTTAATATTTCCATAGACATTGAGATTTTCTAACCCTTCCTAATTACCAAGGTGGAAGGCAAAGAGATTGGGATCATTGGGAAGCATGTGGGGAGAGAGAATTAAAGGTATCCCATTATGTTGTGTTTCAATTTGGTTTATATTGCTCACAACAGCAAAAGCAGGCATGTATAGTACAAAGTCAATAGAGGGGGAAGAGTACAAAACCAAGCCCCTCAGACATGGGAGGAGAGATTAAAGGTCCCCCCAGGGTACAGGTTTCTCAAGGTGAAGTCCTTTTTAACTAGTCAGAGAGAAAGAGAATCATTTCATCGATAGGGCTTGTGGGGCTATCACACAATAATGGCCAAGGGTTGTAGGCCCTTCTACCTTTTCTTGGAAAAGGAAATTAAGAAGAGCCCAAATAGCTTGGGAAAGGCACTCGTCGACATCTGTCGACAACAAAACAACCTGATTGATAATTTTACACCGTTGAATGCATGAAAGATTAAAAATGTAAATTCAATTATTAGAAAGGAGCACCACGTACCTGGTTCAGAAGTCCCTCTCGCGGTCTAATTGAAGTAGTTTTGTTCTTTCTTCGCCCACCTAGAAGGAAAAAACTTGTAGAAACAAAGGAAATCCCAGTTGAGAAAGTACTATTCCTACAGTATTTTGTTTCATAGAACTAAGCATGTAATAGAATATTTATTTATTGGATTGAAGTTACCGAAGTCTCCAAACAATTAACCAAATCATGCATGTTCTTCTATCTTCTAAATGCCATTGACAAAGATCAAACTTGGATTGAAATAAATATAGTTATCTGTTCGTTATCACAAAAAGATTGTTCCTTGAATTGGAATGAACCCGTGAGCCCATGGACCTTTCACTCGGATCCAACATGCAGTCTTAGCCCAAAATCGGAGAAAAGCCCATCTAAATTATCATGAAAAATAAAATGGTAAAACTCAATTCCATACACACACCATACCAAAATCCCGTTTCATAAATAATGAGAATATGTTCACTGCCATTCTCATAAATAACGAGAACTCAAACCTCCCTAAAAAAACACAACTTTCCAGCCCTGAACAAAAACTACAAATATTTTGGTTTTTTTTCCTTCTTTAGGTTCTCTTATCTATGCGCCAAAGAATCTGGCAGTTCCATTTACGATATCTTTGCCCTTGAAAAGTCCATCTCCGGATGCTGCATAGGACCAATTCCAGAGGTTCAATAAAAGAACCAGTAAGATATTATAAACCAAAAACAAACACACGCACACAGTTATAAACAATCACCTCAGACATGAACTTCTTCAGAATCTCTTGCTTCTGCATCTCATCACTTGTCGGGAGTCCCATAGATTTCTGCCTTTGATCGAACTGTAAAAGATTTCCAAATCAATCAAGGAATATGGATTGATCATCAATTTATTGTAAATTAATAACATATAGCAACAGTTGTGAACGCACGCATCAATCAATGGCCAATGCACAAGGATATGCCACCAAAAAACAAACTTAAAGAACTCATTGAACAACAAGAAATTAGATAGCATAATCATGTATGAGTCTAGATTTATTGAGAATTGCAAATGCCAAGACCAAGAACACATCAACTCTGAGAGGTGTCTCTGATGATAATGCATATAGTTCATAGATCAATAATAAAATATAATTTGCCTTCCAAACATGATTTGACGAGGGAGATTTAATTCCAACGTTAATATGGAGCATAGTTAAAACTTATTATATCTCAAGAGTGAGGAGGTTCTAAGTGCCTCAAATAACGTTGTAGTTCACTAGTAATATGATAATACCACTATTTTATATGTTTCAATATATTTGGTTTCTATCACAAAGCCACTTGAGATCTGTGACTCTTAGCCATATCATACTTGAGATTTCACATTCGTTCAGGACAGGGAAGAGAGAGACTGAGATTTAAAAAGCCAGTGAGGCATAATGTGCAACGGGTCAAATGATATTAAGGCACATAGGCAAGCATATGACAATTGGTATGAAGTAACTAGAGAATTGTGGAGGAAATTGTGTGTATTGGGAGGAGACTAAAATTTTCTTTTCTTTTCTTTTCTTTTTTCTTTCTTTCTTTGTGGCTTAACTATTGATGGGATTTGGACTGTAGACTTCTTGGTTGTTTTATGAGAACCAACGGAAGTGAACAAATAATGCCGGTAACCTTCCATTTATCCAGAAAAATTGCTTCATGAAATATCCCCTCCCAACGTTACACTTAATTGTATTTTTTTTTCTTTTTGCATGTTAGTGCACATGTCAGCAAAACTTGTTATGCAGAAGAATAATAAATATGCATCGAAGAGGAAAAACCATAATATAACAAAACCATAAGTGCAGTGCAATAGATAGAAAATAGACGACCAAAACACATACCATCATCTTTTCAACTGTTTGTCGTGTTTCTGGATCTAAATCAGATAGTTTGCTGTTCTCAGGCTCAACCTTCTGAGTATCAATCTCAGGATCCCCTTTAACTAAATATTTCCACCACTCCATTTGGTTGTGCTTAGTCAAAAGAATAGAAATGATGCTCTCATCCTCTGCAGCAAGTATCAACATAAACATGATCAAATAATAAACACAAAAACTTCAATACCCAAGTGAACACGAAAAAACTGCTTTCTTATTTATGCTATCAAATCCCAAGAACTTGAGCAGCATAAAAATAAACCATATTTAAAAGAGAATTTAACATTGTTCACACTTCTTTTTTAACAGAACTTCAAGTACCTATGCTCCAATAACAGTCATCTGGCTTGACAGTATGACAAAGCTCTCCCTGCGAGCATGTGATAATAATTTAGAACTGAAAATAAAAAATAACACCCTGTGCAAACAAGATTATGTGGAAAAAACGTACATCTATCACTGGCGGTTGACCCTTTAGTCCAACTTTGAGACGATTCTTCTTGATCTCACAAACCACGAACCTGGACTTAGTTCCTTTTGGTACAGGTACATTAACATTGACTTCTTGGAGAGACTGTGTCCAAGAGTAGTTGTCCATATCAAGACCATTACCTTTGTTGGGGACTGCAAAAGCCATTAGAAGTAAGAAACAACGTTGATATGACATTCAGTTTAGAAACAAAAGATAGGTCAGTCAGTGGAACTCACAGCACAAAAGATTTATTTCACAAATTTGATACGATAAGATAAGCCTCACACTGAATTCCAAGTTCCAGAGGAATTCTAGACATCTTGTGCAGATGCATATGCATTATGAAAAGAAAAGACAGAAACTATGAAACTGCATGAAGAGATTATCATGCTCGATCCAAAATGGTAAATTCATATAAGTTTACTCAACTGAAGAATGGTTTCCAATATCCAAGCACATACACATACTCCAAATAAATCAACTTAAACCATTTACTTGAACTCGCTAGGAAGAGTTTGGGCCACCTGTGGAGTGGGCTATAATAGCCCCCCGTTTAGGGCTCCAATTATAGTAGTTGGAGTTCCCAATTATTATGATCTACCATTACCAGTATTACCATTTCACGTCCCTCAAGACTAAGACTAAAATCGTCTTCAACCCAATCACAAACTATTTAAACTCATAGACTATAATAATTAACTGCGCCCTCCAAATGCCCCTTAAAAATTGATGTGACTTCAAACTCGTGATATGACTAGAATAGAATAGTATTTCAAATATTTCACTTCTAAACTTAAAATTCAATCAAGACGTGTGAACTCGAAGCCACATTGAACAACCGAAAAGGTCAAACATTGAATTCAAAGGAGAGAGTCTCGGAGAACATATGGATAAATACTTATTATGATTAACCTACACCCCACAATCAAGTAAACAACTGGCTAATTACAAACTAAAACCATTGACGACTCAAACTAAGAATTATAGAACTGCTGTCCGTAATGCTACATCACCAATGCAAATTTCTTCACTACCATTTCTACACCATGCCTGTTGAAAGCACAATTAACAATTAAATCTAGCCACACTTGACAGACTGGGATTTAAGAACGAACAATCATTTTAATTAATGTATGTTTACCCTCACTTTACCTCTTCCAGATAGTATGAAATCAACAAAGTCAATCCAACACAAATAACAATTTGACATAAAAGAGAACAAATAAGTAGAGGAAGAGGGAATGCTCACCTCTTGGCCCGTTGTCCTCTTTCTTCTCCTCGGTAACTTCCTCCAACTTCTCACCCACTTTCTCTTCCGGCGGCGATGCAACAGCCTTCGCCGGCGCAGCTTCCTGCTTAACACTCTTCACCTCCTCCTTAATCCTCTTTTCAGCCTTACCTTTAAGCTCAAGTGACTCCTCATGCTTCTTTCTCTTCTCCACAGCTCTGCGCACAACCGTCTCAATGTCCTTCTCGACTCTATCGTTGGAGAGAAAATCGGTCTCATTGGCAAGAAAATCGAACACCTTCTCCAAAAACCCTAGAGGGTTTGAAGGGTCAAAGTTGGCATTGAATTGAGAAGGCTTAGCTGATGAAGAAGAAGATGGAGAGGAGGAAGATGAAGGCCTCTTTGGCTTTGGGATTTCTTCCTTCTCTTCGTAGTCGGAGATAATCGCCATGGCGCACAAAAGGAAGGGAACTGCTAAAATGGCTCGAAAAGATCGGCCCAGTTGAATGAGGGTTTAAGAATTTAGTCTCTAATGCGTATTTATAAGGAAGATAAATACTAGAGAATACGCTAGAAGCTCTAGAAGCTCGAACGAACCTCGACATTTATTTTTATTTGAGAAAAAAGATCCACTGATTAAAAATATTCTTCTTTCCGGAAATAACATTAGCATTTAGAGAAATTAATAATGATTGTGGTTTAAATAATAAATAAATAAAACGACGAATCATTATGGATAATCTAAAAAGATAAAACTATTAAATGAATTTTATTATATCTTATAAATGCTCTTAATATGTTCGACATATTCCTTAAATAATTGAGATCGAATAGCATTAGACTATCTATTTTTTGACTTGCTTAATCTTGAGTATATAGTTTTACAGAATAACCACTAAAATAATTATAAATATTAATAATTAAGTAGTTTTCTTTATATATATTATATAAAAACAATAAAGTTGAGGGGCTCTGGACATATGCTAAATTCCCCGGTGATTAGAGTTATCTTGCACATACCATGTATTTGTAAGCCAATAGAGTTATTGTTTATTGTTGCAAAAACCGTGTAAACTCTATATTATTGATTTGAAGGTCTAAGGTTTGAATTCTTGACTGGGTGAAATATAAAATATATAAAAAAATCATATTCCCTCCGTGTATATATATAGACTGACACGTATACTAATATTATATATATATATATATATTTTATACTATTGCATTTTAAATTGAGAATAGCTAGCCAAAATGAGACATTAAATTTTTATTATCTATTTCTTGTGAGCAGTGAGGTTCAATCTCCCAACCCTACATATTGTCAAAAGAAATGTTAAGAATATCGATGAATTTCTAGGGAGGAAAATAACAACAAAGACAGTTGATCATATTTTCACTTCCCACAACATATTTAAATATTACGTTAACTTTTGGGTTGAACAATTTATACTAATCTTATAAAATTAATTTGATATTAAACTTATTGCAAAGGACTTTCTTTTTAAATTTTGATGGGACATTAATTTGATTCCTTAATTATACGATAAAATCGAATTGTTGGGTTTAATATAATAAACATATCTTTGTTTAGCTCCATACATAGGAAAATGGAAAGGACTAAACTATAGATTGAGAAGGGTTGGGTCAAGCCTTGAAGCCCACTTATGAGGTAGATGGGCCAGCCCTTCAAAAGTTGAAGCCATAAGTGCCATACTATTTTCTTTTTTATTTAATAATTTTAATAATAACAACCTCCAATAAATAAACAAATAAATAATAATGACTTTCCATGAAATTGGCTAAATAAGTATTTAACGCAAATTTTCATTTACATAGAAGGCTTCTTTAATTTCAGTATTTTTTCTTTAAAGAAAAAACCCTCTTAGGACGAGAATATTATATTTTGTTAAATTTATGTTTGAAAAATCATCGACTTAAAATATATATAAATATAACAAAATATCACAATAACGATATAAATCGACATACATGGATAACAAATTATAAATATCTTTTTTCTAAAATACAGATAAAATTTGAAAAGATTATTTAAAACACAAAAAATAAAAAGGCAGTAGAAGTTTGTTTAAAGTATAGATAGAAATTAAAACATACATATGTGTGTGTGTGTGTGTGAGAGAGAGAGAGAGAGAGAGAATGGAGAATTATTTGTTGGGTCCCAACAAGCATTAATGTAACTAATTAGTAGGTAATTTAATTTTGTATATATGTAATATGTAGGTAACTTAATATGGAATCCTTTCATTTAATTATAATAAATGTGATTTATCTCAACCTCTGCATGCCAAGATGAATATGAATTTATACATTATTTATCATAAAGGTTGGATTTATTTGGAGATAAGGTTGAGAAGATGGAGTATTTATTTTAATTAAGATTAAAATTTTCATAAACTAAAACTATGTGTTATGGACAAGGACAAGGTAGTATATAATTATAGAACCATAATTTGACAAAATATTCCAAAAGAGGACCAAACTTCATCTGCCACTTTTTAAGATAAAAGATTGTAATATGAGGATAGTTTATTTTAATACAAAAAAAAAAAAAAAAGTGTATCTTTTTAATTCATTCAAACCTACATGTTTCACCATTTAAGATTTTTATCACCATGAACCCTAACTTTTCCCTTATATACACTCTTTCATAGTTAATAACAAAAGTATTGTTTTCAATTTTGGCCATCTTTGTTTCTTTAATTAAATCTGTGGTTCGTGAATGATAATTTCAAAAGTGAGTTCAATTTGATGACTTTTTTTTTTTCCTGTGTGTTATGTAATCATAATGAAATGTGAAGGTCTACGATTAAAATTGTAATGATCAACAGATACAATAATTGATTGTGCGGTTGAGAATGATTGATTCGATTGCGCTTTTTTACGTGCGACTCACTAACTTTTTTTTAAATATTTTTGAACGATGTTTGCTTGCATAATTTGTTATTGTTATCGTTGTTGTTACAAATATATTG
The DNA here is from genome assembly GCF_025177605.1 of Cucumis melo. Classification (NCBI taxonomy): domain Eukaryota; kingdom Viridiplantae; phylum Streptophyta; class Magnoliopsida; order Cucurbitales; family Cucurbitaceae; genus Cucumis; species Cucumis melo. Next base: position 24,984,178 of record NC_066865.1, read on the forward strand.
TTAGCTAGCATTACAATAGGAGCGTTATGAATCTTTCACAATTACTACTATTGCTGTAAATATTGTTATCAATTGACTCTAAACGGTAACATTAATAGTAAAGGTAAAAAGACAATAATACCATACAATAAAAAAGTTAACAACCTCAATCATAATTAAATCATGTTTGCAAAATATCTTAATTATAAGAAATGTAATAAAATAAAAACAAACCAATTTCTTTTCTAATTGAGATTTATTACTATTCGTATATCAATAGACACCTATACCTATACAACGATTACACCGATATGAATAAAAAAGCTTTATAATATAGCTCGAGTTTTGCCTCACACATCATTAACAAAGTCAATAGGGCTATGGTATAGACTAGCTAGGGATAGTGGGAGATGAGATTTTATTTGTATTTCGAAATATATATATATATATATATATATATATATATATATATATATATATATATATATATATATATATATATATAAAAGAAGATCTTAATTAAACATTTTTCTATGGTTAATTCTATGTATATATAAAAAGGTACAAGCTATAGAACAAAATTTTCCCCATTCTAAGAATTCTTGATGTCTCTCTCCATTTAATTAAGCTCTACGTTGATCTATTTTTAAGCCTACTATGTGAACCCTTTTAGCCCTTTGGTGTAATAAAATAATTAATGTTAACGTCAAATTCATTCATACTTTATTTTCATTAAACTTAAATTTACGACCATTTATTATCAACAAATATATATTTTTCAAAGTTGTGACAAGACACCTATATTGATCATGCCATGCATCTCATTGGGCATAAAATTTTGTTAGTTAAAATATTTCCATCATATAATATCATTGCTAAGTTCTTGTTTATATTGCTCTAATCAATCATCATTCAATTGACTTTAACCATGTCGTTTGGTATAACTATAAATTTTCCATATATTCAATTATCACTATGTGATAATGATAAAAAGAAAAAAAAAAGAATTAATAATATAATAATATGTCAACTTAGGGTGTTTGATCCAAAATTTTGAAAGATAAAAAAATTGCAAAAGTTTCTTTTTAATATCTTTGGTTAATTGTCTTGTTTGGTTTGATTACATGATTGAAATTGAACATATTTTTAAAATTGTTATCACACCTAACCTAAAGTATTTGATAAATCACTGTTTTTTTTCCTTCCTTCCTTTAATTTCTTTTTAAATAATTTGGAAGATGAATATAAGCAGTTGGGGTTGTGTTTCTTGTGTAGCTCTAAAGTTATCATAAAATTGCAATCATGAGTGGTTGGAAAGATTATTAGAAAGCAAGGTGGGGATAGTTTCATTTTAAATAAAATTATCCAATCACCCTACACTAAATATTAATTTGTTAATATGTAACGTCTTAGTTTTATTTGGTCGTCGAATATAAAATACTTTTAACTATGGAGTTATCTAATTATACATTTTGTTAATATAGATAGTAAAAACTATATCAATTATATTATATCTTTTTTAATCACATACTTAATTTCACTATTGAATTAAAAAGTGAGTTTTTTTTTTATATGAATTGGACACAAGAAATTACCTAAGTTGATTCTAATTATGTATAAAATCATACAAAATTAAACTTAATACCATACTATTATTGTTGAGAGGTAGACAAAGATTAGGTTTATTGTTGTAATTAATGAATGGTATATATATCAATTAGGGCAGAGTTCAAACCACCCTATTAGTTTACAAAAAACAAACAAATCCTATCAGTTTAGATATAAGTAAAAAAGAAAAAAAAAATCACCCTATTTAGTTAGAAAAACAAACTTAATATATATTACTTCAAAAGTTGAACTTAATAATCATCATTAATAGATAACTAATTGAAGACTAAAAATTGGTATAACCAACGACCATATCCAAACACCTTTTTCATCTTTAAGTTTCTAGGAATAGTTTTATTAGAAGAAGTGGCAGCTTCAAACTTAAGTTTTTGGAAAATTGTGTTCCAAAAAAAGAAAAATTAGTTCTTTATTAGTTATATCTTATGGTGACAAAATTGTCTAAAACTTTTCTAAGATTAATTTTCAATGTTACCAAATCCAGATGATTATAGGTCAATTTTTACTTCATCTAACCAAAATTTCATAATTAATTAATGTAATTAGTGTAACTAAATAAGTGATTGTTTGACCCAAATACATTATTTCGTGAAAGAGATTATATATATCTTTAGTTTTTACTATTTGGATTGTGTTCTTTCTTCTTCTGGTGTTTACACTCAACGAATGGGACAACACACCATCTTGCTCCTGTGGTGGCCGTGTCGCAGGGTAACTTTTGGTGTGTTTTTTTCTTCTACCTTCCTCCCCATGAAGAAGATGAAAGGAATTCTTTTGTTGTGTCGGTTAGATTTTCCTCATTCTTATTTTGAGGGATTTTTTGTTCTTGTTTTATATATTTATTTTAAGCAATCATTTAAATTCCACTTGATTGAAGTTGAAAAATTAACGAACACAAAGCTTCATATTAGAGCTAGCTAATTTCTTTTTTCTTTTTTTTTTTTCAGAAAAAGGAAAGAAATATAATTGTCAAAAATTGTAAAAGAAACTTTAGAGTAGTTGAATTTTGTTCCTATTTGTTGGTGAATTAATTTTTGTGCTTAAAAATTAGTTGAGAATTGACATTAAAGGAAAAGTATATATGAATGAGGGACAAATTGAAATGATTCATAGGGTCTGCTACCCACCAAGTGGATTATCTAAAGCTTCTCTATAATAATAATCTTTCTAACTATGTGTGCTTTTGTGTACCCAAATACCTTTACTTTTCCACTCTTATGTACTTGTCACCCCCAAAATAAATTGATTTAGAAAAAAGTAAATAGATTTTTAATTTATGTCTATTTAGATTTACAAACTTCCAAATTTGTATCTATTTAACCTATTAATTAACTTAAAGTAATAGATAATTGAAAAAAAAAAAGATAGTCTAAATTAAAAAAAAAAAAAAAACATATCTTCGTCTTAAACCTTCGATATATTGAACATATTTAATTAATTAAATGGGCTAAAGTGCACTTTATGTCTTCATTTTACCATACAAAATGAATTATTATTAAAAAAGACTAAAATATCTATTTTTTTTTTAAATTTAATTATCATGGGAACTTTCTATAAATATGTGTAACTCTGTATTATGAGTTTTTGGATATTTTTATGAAATAAATTAGATGTGAATATTGTTAGGAATTTACTCATCAGTGATATCTAAGCGTTACATCATATCATATATGACCACATATTAATATCAATAGAGCCGTCAAGACTTTAACACTTTTGTGATGAGGTCAAAATGAGGGGTACTATAACCTAATTCCAAAAGATATATGACCCAAACCCAAATGTCCTTTTTTGTGGCAGTGGAGGGTTTTGGGTCCAAAAGCTTCGGATGAAAAATAAAAGTTTGAATAGGGACTTCCAATAAGCACGTCTAACCTTATCTAAACCTATACGTTACATTTTTAACTTTTTTGGACACATAAAAAACGCAACAATTATTACATTCTATTCCAGCTTGCTTCGTTTGAATATTCTCATATTTGTCATATAGTTATTTCGAATGTAGCTTTCAATAAATTAAAAAAATATTAGAGAATTGTTTTGAATGTTAGTTTGACGAGATATAATTTTGTTTGGAGTTTATATGTATGGAGAATTCATATGTATGTAATTTAGAGTGTAAGGTTATTCTATTCGAGTTCGTATGTTTTGTGTTTTGGATGTAAAGTTAAATTTATATATTACGGTAGTTTTATTAATTCTAAAAATTTGTTTTTATGATAACCCTTTTTGTTTTTAAACTTTTTATTTTATAATTTTTCAAGTCTTTTTAACTCAACTTCTTAGCCAAACACCAGTCGATAATTTTTAGTGTGATGTAAAATTTTGTAATAAGTATTTTTAACATCTTAGTTTGGAACACTAATTTGTTGTTTTAAAACTTGTGGAAAATTAATAATATCTTGTGTTTTTTTTTCTAAATTTTCAAATTCTACTTAGTTAAATTATAAATGGGAGGAAAGATTTGAACCACGAACTTTTTGGTCTTCAATACACACCAATATACTAATCGTGTGAAGTATATCTGATCAATTAATGCTCCATAAAATGTAGGGATGAAAAATCGAACTAATTATATTTTTGTTCGGGAGGAAACTTTCATCTAAAACCTTGTAACGTCTTATAAAAAGGTATATCCCTAAAAAAAATTTCTGAAGAATGAAAATCATTATCTAAAGTCTAGTGAATTTCATAAGTAGCAATTAATGGGTAAGTATGTATTATAGGGTTTTATATTATCAATTTCTTAGGATTTACAACATGTTTTTGAGTTCTCAATAGAAGAAAAAAAAATGAGAATGAATATATTTGAATCATTAAATATGGTAGAAAAGTATATAATATAACTTAATGAAGAAATGAGGTATTGATCATTATTAAATATTTAATTTCATAATTAGAGACAATAGTAAGCTTTTCTCTCTCTCTCTCTCTCTCTCTCTCTCTCTCTCTCTCTCTCTCACTCACTCACTCAAAGCTCAAATTAGTTAAGAATTAGAAAAAGGAAATCCACTTTTATTTTAGATGTTGATATAGGAAGGTGGGAGGATGTTTCCCATTGCTATATAGCCTTTTTCTTTACTACAATGATTTGACCAACATTGACTAATGAATATTATTAAAGCACTTAGCCTGTGGATACAACTCATTATTATATTTAAACATATGAGTTTTACAATAATATACATAAACCAAATAAAACAACAATTATTGAGTGATATATATATTGTAATTCAATTCTATTTTATCAACTTGATCAGTGTGTACTATTAGTTCAATGATACTCCAATTAAAAAGTAGATATATTTTTGAATCACTTAGTTGGTTGTCAATTTAATGATAATGGGTCTTTGGTCCATATTAAACAAACTTTAATTTATACGAATTTTAATTATTTATTTTATGTTTATATGAGGTTGACTATTAATTAATCATGTTCTTTGTAACGAGTTTGTATTTATCAAATCATATACCGTCAACTTTAAATGAGTTGTAAAATCAATTTATACAAATAGTTCATATTATATTCTATAAATAACGAACTTTTTGTTTAATGACATAAACCCTACTTTTTACGACAAAATCTTTTTGCTTAATTTGTTATCAGCCAAGGTTGTTTATATGTAGCATTAAGTTGTATTTTCTCATATATATGTATACTAATGGAAATTAGAAAATTAGAGGGGATGAATTAATTACGTGGAGTCAATAATTAGCATAGAATAATCAAGTTTTTGTTGAGCTAAAATATGAATGAGATAAGCATGAATAAAAATTATGAAATTAAAATTAAAATGGTGGGTTATAGAGTTTTCATTAGATGGTCATATTGGGAGGGTTATGTTAATTGATGTGATAGAAATGGTTTCATTTTGGTTTTTGTTCCCTACCATCATGAACCATTCACATGCTTATTAATTTCTACATTGATTTGGCTATTCCACTTGTAAACATCTTTTAAGTCTCTTTCTTTCTGTTCATAATCCTTTTTAGTGCCTCTCAATATGATCAATAGTTTTTATAATATCAAAGTTTTGAAATTTCATTTTAGATTTAAAAATGTCTCAATTTTATTTTTAAGAGGCGAGTTTTGTTTCAATTTTGAGATTTAGACTTTTAATCTATAATTTTTTTTTTATATTAAATACTTTATTTTAGCTTCGGTGTTAATTGCATATTAATTACTTTAAAAAATTATGATCAATTAAGTTTTGCTATTTTTTCATCACTACTAAATTTTATTTCATGATTAATTAAATTAATTATTAATGTTCATTTTAAATTTTCATTTATAGCTATTTTAAAGAAAAATTTGAGATTAAAACTATCAAACTTGAAAAGTTTAAGATTAAATTAGAACAAAAACACAAAATTTAAAGATAAAACTATAAAATCTATAAATTAAATTAAAATCAAACTAAAAACATAAATATTAAAATTGCCATTTTAAAGCTTAAAAAAGAAGAGCTTTTTCCGCAATAAATTATCTCAATCTTGTATATATGTAACTGTAGATAAGTTTGTATATATTAACCTTCCAATTTTCAGACATTAGCAAACCACATTAATTTTATAATTTATTTTTATAGAAATACAGATTATGTATATTTTGCAAGGTTGAAAGATACATAAAAATAAAACAAACTGTTTTAATTAAATCCAGGCTCGATCTCTATGTTTTAGTATAAGGAACATAAATTGAAATTAATGGGAGAGGGGAGAAGGTAGCAAGACATCCCCACAAAACACACACGTATTCATACACATAATAAAGTAAAATATTTTTCTTTGTTTTCTTTTCTTCTCTTTTTCAAACAATGAGTAGAAAGTTTTAGAAGCAAAATAAAGGGCCCAACCCCACTTTATTATTACAAACATATAGTGGAATAATAATCATCCTTGCAAGTATATATGAACCCCTTTTCTTATTTAAACTCACTTCCACCATTATTCCCTCCCCATGCACACAAATAACCGACCATGAATAACAATAACAACTACAAGCAGCTCCACACCTCCCACTCTGCCAACACCACTCCGGCCACCTCCTTCCGCCTCTCCGGCAATGATCCCCCTCCGCCCTCCTCCTCCCTCCGTCGTCGCTCTCGTATCCTAATCATCTCTTTCATGTCCGTCCTCCTCATCGCTGCTTCAGTCGTTTCCGCAGCTATCCTTGTTCGATCACGTATCGCGTCGAGCCAACCCCATTTCCCTCACAACAAGCCCTCCCAAGCCATCTCCCGCGCGTGTAGCCACACGCTCTACCCATCTCTTTGCCTCTCCTCTCTTCTATCCTTCCCCGGCGCACAATCGGCCGATGTTCATGACCTTGTTCATATCTCTCTCAACTTAACTCTTCAGCATCTCACCAAAGCTCTTTATTCCACTTCTCAAATCCCTATCTTACAAATCTCCAAGGACCCTTTGGCCCATTCCGCTTATGAAGATTGTATGGAGCTTTTAAACGACGCCATTGATGCTTTTTCTCTCTCTCTTTTCTCTACGGGAGCTTCCAATCATGACATCATGACGTGGCTTAGTGCTGCATTGACTTACCATGACACGTGTACGGATGGATTTCAGGATGTGACTGACTTGGGTGTTAAGAATGAGGTGGAGGCCAAGTTGAGTGATTTGTCGGAGATGATTAGTAATTCTTTGGCTATATTTTCTGGGTTTGGAGGTGGGGATTTGCCGGTGGAGAATAGAAAGCGGCGGCGGTTGATGGAGAGTGGTACGCCGTCGTCGTGGGCGGCGGAGAATGGTGGTGATCATGAAGGGTTTCCTGAGTGGTTGAGTGGGAAGGATCGGCGGCTTTTGGCTGCTCCTATATCGGCGATTCAGGCGGATATTGTGGTAGCTAAGGATGGTTCTGGGAAATTCAAGACGGTGGCAGAGGCCATTGAGGCCGCTCCGTCGTCGAGTGGCCGCCGGATCATCATCTACATTAAGGCTGGAAAGTAAGAACTATACCTTTTTTAAATTCCGCTAGGAAATCAACTCTCAGCTCAGTTCTTGTTTACTTTGGCATAACTATACTTTTTCTCTAAAATATTCTCACATATATATTTTTACTAATTAAATTATCTGTGCAGTCTAAACTATAATCATTTTTTTTAAAAAAAAATAAAGTATATAATTTCATAAAAAATAACAATTTAACACGTACCCATTTATGAGTGGACATAACTAGTCGCTTTAATTTAGTCAGAGATACCCATAGTGTTATTTTTCTAAAACTATAGTGTTTTAACATTTACAAGAGACTATATATATATATAATGCCCTTTGATTAATACATTTTGAAAGAAATAATGTAATGGGCCGGTGGTTTTCAAAACTTTATTTTGAAGAAGATAGAAATCTAGGGGTATAGTTAGTTGGATTCTTAGAGAGTAGTGGATTGTCATGATTTTCTTTTTAATTAATTGTCAATTTTCTTCTTCTTTTTTACCTTTCAAAATTTCAATGATTATTAGTTAATTAACTTCTTTCTCTTGGGAAAGTGGAGAAAGAAAATGGTTGTGATTAAGCCATAATTAATTAACCAACATTAGGTCTCATTATAAAAAGGAATTAGGGAAAACAAGGAAAAAGAAAAGTTTTTCTTTTACAAAACTTGTATCGTGATGTGTTTAATTTATTGACTTCAGTGTCATAATCATGCAAAGCTATTACTTTACCAATTCCTAAAGTCCGTAGAGTTTTTTCATGATAATAATTATACAATCAAAAACAATATTTTATATGTCCCCTCACAATAATCAATCAATTTTAAGTCCTTTTCAATTGAGTTGCTTTCATAATAATAACTCTTAATAACAACCAAAAATTAAAATGAATAAAATTCAACACATGAATAGATATATTCAAATCAATCCCTAGTATAAGATTTTTTTTTTTTTTTTTTTTTTTTAAAAAACGAAATACATGAGAAATATGAAAATAGTTTAGAAAATGAAAGCAGAGATAGGTTGGGAAATTAAAAATGATCCATCACTAGAATTAATAGTATAGATTTAAAGGCCAACATTTTTAGGAGAATAATTGAAAAATGGTGTGTGTGACAGTGTGTGTTGTGTTAGGAGTGGGATGAGAGTAATAGAAGGGAGATAAATGTAATTTTGTAGGTACGAAGAGGAGATTTTGAAGGTGGGAAGGAAGAAAACAAACTTGATGTTCGTGGGAGATGGGAAGGGCATAACCGTCATTTCAGGTGGAAAAAGTGTTTATGACAAAGTTACCACTTTTCGCACCGCCACCTTTGGTATATACTCTCTCACTCTCTTCTCCCTTTTTCTTTTCCCTTTCAATTTTATTCCAAAACCCCCTTTTTTCCCTTTTTTTTTTTACTAAAAATTCTCTTCATATAAATATATATATAATTAATTAATTAATTAAAATAGCATTTTGACCCCTTCCCTAGTTTACACACTAGGGTTTGTTTAATATACTTTTAAATGTGTTAAAAAAATCTTAAATTGTTTTTTTTTTTTAAATTGAAAAAAATTAATAATAAACTAGTAGTATATATTAAATTTAAGATTCATTAAATATAGGTTAAAACAATTTTTTTATAAAAAAAAAAATAGACACAAATTTTATTTATTAATTTAATTTTTGAGTACAAATGAAGGCTTTTAGTTTTGGCACCGGATATCTAGGGTTTAGAATTATGGTCGTCTGATCTTATTAGTACCAAAAGTGGCCATACTAAACTTTTCTTTCTTCTTTTTCTACTTCAACTTTCTTTTTCCTATTGAATTTTCAAAGTTATATCATCCCCAAATCATGTTAAATCTCTCAATTTTTAATAGAAAAAATAACAATTGAATTCATAACATAATTTTAAAAACTATTTTTTTATATTTAAAAGAATTTGTAATAAGTAGATTTAAAAATTTTCATAAAAAAAATATATGAATATCAATGGACCCATATGCATGTAGATGTGTTGGAATATTGGATATTTGGTGACAGGATTTTAAGTATTTAATATGAACAATAATAGTGAGTTTAAATCCTAATATTTATTCTAAACATGGTAGATTTGGAAGTTTAGAGACCAAAATAATATTAAGTTTTTTACAAAATAATTGTTACACATTTTAAAAGAAAAAACAATGAATTCCTATAGTATTATTATCATCATCAATATCATTTTTGTTTTAAAAAAAAGGGTTATATTTCAAGATGGTGACAAATTAAGCTACTTTTGTAGCATTTAATGGGCTACAAAAATAATTGTTTGATTTTATACCCAAATAATCATATGAGAAATAGTAGATTCCAGCTGTGTTGGGTCAAGTAGTCTTCATCATTCATTATTTTTGTAGGAAAAAAAACACCCACCATTCATATTTTATAATTATATGCTATGCTAGAGTGTATACGTTTACTAGTAAAGTCAGGCTTACAAATTGAATATTTGACGTAACATTTTCACATGACATATTCTTAAAATATATATCATAAAGGTTTTCTTACTAGTAAGGATATTATAAAACAAAACTTTGATCATCTTTAATTTTAAAATAACGATAATAATAAAGTACCATAAGATATGTAGTCGTAATATATTAAGCAAGTTGTATTAATTGGTTATTATTTGTAATAAATTTTATATTTCGTATTATAAGAAGATTCCTAGTAGGGTTTTAGAAATCTTTTTGTTATCTCTATAAAAAAAGATGGATGTCTTTAATTATTATATAATATATTGTGCCTATCATTATTAATTTGTAAAGTATGCCACTCTAATAAATTATTATAATAATAATTTTTGGAAGAAGAAGAAGAAGATGAGAATAATAATAATAAAAAAAAAAGGAATGGAATATCTCAATTATTCATGATGATTTAGAAAAGTCATAGTAGTATTATTCCCATGTGTTCTAGCATCATGCTTACTTCCACAAGTTGGTAAAAAAAGTTTTGTTTTCTTTCTTCTTTCTTCTTCTTTTTTTTTTTCCTTCAAATGAGAATCTAATATGGTCCAAATGGAGATGCCAAAAGCTTACTCTCCATGGAGTTAAAGGGTAGAAAAATTAGAAAATAATTATTGAATTTTATTTCAAAAGTATTTCTCTATCTCTCATCACATAATCTATGGTCCTCACCAATATAATAAACTTATACAAGTAATTGAAATTTTATTTTTGTTTGTAAATTATAAACTTAGCTTCTATATGGTAAATGATTGTGTTCATGAGCACTTATTTAAACATTAAATATTATCAAGAAAAAGTTTAAAGTTAAAAATTTAAATTTTAAACATTAAATTGTATGTGTCAGTGTCTAATAGATTAGAAACTTTTTGTACACAGCTGGTTCAGGGACAGGAATAATTCTACGAGACATGTCGTTCGAGAACACGGCAGGACCAAGCAAGCATCAAGCAGTAGCATTACGTCTGAGCGCGGACCACGCGGTGGTATACCGTTGCAACATCATTGGTTATCAAGACACTCTCTACGTGCACTCCAATCGTCAATTCTTTCGGGAGTGCGACATCTACGGAACAATCGACTTCATCTTCGGCAACGCTGTGGTGGTTTTCCAAAGCTGCAACATCTACGCCCGAAAGCCAATGGCAGGACAAAAAAACACGATAACAGCTCAAGACCGAAAGGACCCGAACCAAAACACAGGAATCTCAATCCACGCTTGCAAGATCGTAGCCACCGGCGACCTCGAAGCGTCCAAGGGCTCTTTCCCCACATTTCTGGGTCGACCTTGGAAGTTATACTCGAGAGTGGTGTACATGGTGTCTTCCATGGGGGACCATATTCATCCACGAGGGTGGCTCGAGTGGCAAGGCTCTTTTGCCCTTGACACTCTTTATTACGGCGAGTATATGAATTCTGGGCCGGGGGCCGCCGTGGGGCAGCGGGTCAAGTGGCCGGGTTACCGGGTCATAACTTCGACGGTGGAAGCCTCCAAGTTTACCGTCGGGCAATTTATTTACGGTTCTTCTTGGTTGCCTTCTACCGGAGTCTCCTTTTCTGCTGGATTATCTACTAACTAAAAATGCATATATTATATTATATGTATTTAAATAATTTCTTCAAAAGTTTTTTTTTTCTTTTTGGAGGTTTTGTTATTTTGTATAGTCTCATTCCTTTGATTATGCTCTTCCAAAATAATATGGGCCATACATCAAACCTTATGACAAATATTTGGATAGGATGGTCATTTATATATATATATATATATATATATTTTATATATATACACATACACATAAACATCTATATGGTTATAATTGTGATTGTCTTTGTTGTATCAACTTTATATATTTTCATAATAAAATTTGTTTTCTCTTTTCCTCTTTATTATTCTCATGAATGTGACATTGGAAATATTCATTCATAACGAAATTAAGATAGTGGTGCGTTTTAGGTGTTGGTCAATTTACGTAAAGAAATAAATATAGGTGTCTTTGTTGTTACCTAATTAAATATATATTCTTTCTTCCTTTACAAGAGACGGTCACAATGACAATTTTTTATTTGACAATTGCATGTGAAACCCATGCCACGTCTAAGTATTATCTATTTTCATAACATAGATGATAGTATTGGTCATGTTTGTCATTGTCAATTTATAAAGTTTGGTGATTAATTCTTATAAGATAGTTTATCATATAATTATTGATAAAATTGACATATTTTGCTTGTGTTGTATGTCGGCTGGAATTCATGATCACCGACAATAAATTTAGTTGTTACTGACAATCATTGTTAATATAGAATTATATATTAATAATATATTCGATGTAGATAGAAATGATTGGACGCGTGTATTTGTAACGTGAAAATACTTTATTAGTTGATTAAGTGAACGTTGATCGATTAAATGACGAATTCTTATTAAGGTAGAATTTTTTTAAAATTAATTAAGTTGTGAGTGATTTGAAAAAAAAAAAGAAAAAGAAAAAGATGATGAAAGATTTTTTTTTTTATTTTTTTTTAAATTTAATTAAAGATGAAAGAGAATTGATGAAAGGTTAGATTGATTGATTGTCAATTTCATAAATTGGAAATTGAGCTTATCTTTTGATGTTGGGTTGGTAGGTACACATAGTGGTTGATAATGATAAGTGAAAATATATATAGCAAATGGAATAATATTACATTAACCCTTTTCTTTCTTTTCTTCTTCTTCTTCTTCATCTTAATTCTTTTTTGAAAATTATACCATTTTCTTTCTATTTCCATTATCGTCGGCAAGAGACCAATAATAATAATAATAATAATAATAATAATAATAAAAACATATGATAATCTCAATGTCCTCATCACAACCCCCAACCTAATATCTCTTCTCTCCCAACTCTATTTTTCTAAAAAATAAATAGACAATTAAATACATAAATTTCAATAATACTTTAATTTTCTTTTTAGATTGGGATCACCAATGCATTTTAATAATAATCTTTATAAGATAAAGACATCAAGCACACTCTTTTTTTCTTTTCTTTTCTTTTCTTATTGTCATTAGTTTATTTGAAATGAAATTCTATGCTTATGGAATATGATATAAAAACCTTAAAGCTCAAACAATTTTGAGGAGGATGTTAAAAGGATGAGATGAATAACTAAAAACAAATTCAAACAAAATAAAAATTAAATCTAAACATTTTAAATTGAATTTAAATTAATTTTGAGTGAGTGAAATTAAAAATGTAAAAGTGATTTTGAAAGGGAAAAATAATTTTAGTTTTAGGGTTAGATGTAATGGAAAGATGGTTGCATTTAGTGGGAGATAAAAAAAAAAAAAAAAAAAAAAAACACCATGAATAATAAATCCAATTACTTACCATAATTTCCTTTTCCCAAAAGTACAAACCACAAATGAAATTTGACATCTTCTCATTCTTGACAACATATATAGATGAAAAGGAAAGTTGTAATTTTCTCTTTCTGCTTTTGATGAATAAGCTTTCACTTTGATTTTTTTCATACCAATTTTCTTTTTTTTAAAGGTAAACAAAAATTGCAATGACATGAACAACTTTATTAATTATTCGTTCGATGAATGTATAAAAAATGAACAATGTTAACAACATTTTCAACTAAAATAATATATGCCTTCGTGAGAACACTCCAATTATATCCGTTAACAAAAGAGTCCTCCATATTCGGGAACTTATTAAATGACTTCCACCGCATGTTTTCTTTATCCATAGTTGACAAATGTTATACCCTTCTTCCCTTTTATTTTGTTTGAATGTGTTTTTAAGACCTACTGCTAGGAATGGGTAAAAAGCATAGGTTGGATCAAAAGTACTTTCTCCTTCTCCTCTTTCTATAGATAGGAGTTTTCATTTCTCATCTCACTTGCCTTTTCTTTTGGGTTATCCAATACATTTGTAAAATTAATAATGATCATATCCCTTTTTTCATGTTATTGATTCATCCATCATTCAATTGTTTCATTCATTCATACATCATATCAAGTATGGTGGTTGTTCTATATAAAATAAGTTGACAGTTCATAATGGTTTTACTGCGATTTTGTTAATGACCCAAGATGTTAATTAGTGGAAGTTAAAACTAATTCTCCATAGTATATGTTGAAATACATTCCAAATGATTGGAGACTTGGTATATGTTGAAATACATTCCAATTGGAGACTTGTTCGTTGGAGTGATGGTGGCTAAGCATCACATCGGTACGAGTTTTTCTTTTATTGTGCAGGCAATGGTTCAATTCCTTTCCAAAATTACAAATTAACATGAAAAAATATGTATACATTTGTTTGATTTTATTTCTTATACCACTAATAACAAAAATAAATAAATAAAATCAATTTGCATTATGATGGTAGAATGACTTATTCTACTAGAAATATATTTTCTAAAAATAAAGTATTGCTTCAACATGTACAGATTTAATCCCTAATGTTGGAATCTCATTATTGTATTTTAGTCCTTTATTCTTTATAAATTTCAATGAAACCCTTCCAATCACAAATGGTTCAAAAGGATTGAAAAGAAACGATAGGTGAAAATTATACCCTTAAAATTATATTAAATTGACCAATTATTTATAACAAGTCAGGTGAGTCATATTATGCCTATTTAAACAAATAAAATATAAAATTTATCTTTTAATAAAGTGCAAATAGAAAACTACATAATTCTAACGAGATATTAAAAAAATTTGTTGGAGAAAACCAAATCCATAATAATTATATAAAAGATCAAGACCAAAAGGAAAAAGAAAAAAAAAAAAAAAGTAATAGAAAATAGAGGCTAAATCTAAGAAATAAACTAAACTATTATAAAACATTTGACAAAGGAAGAAACTGTGGGGGTTCCATGGGATTAAACATCATTTATTCCAAAACCACTAATAAATAACAAAGATTATGAACAAAAATAACCAACCCTACCTCACAAGTTCCTCTGAATGAATTCCCAGATTCTCTCTTCCATGTAGATCCGATCTCGATGCTGTCGAGGCATGTGTCGTTCGTCCGGGAATATCAGTAGCTCATACTTCTTTCCAGCCGATATGAGTGCATTCACAAGCCTTGCTGTATGCCTGAAGTGTACGTTCTCATCAATCATCCCATGAACAATCAGCAGACTCCCAGTCATCTTCTCTATATGATAAATCACTGAGCTTCGCTCATAAACTTCTGGATCCCGTGTTGGTAATCCCATGTACTTTTCTGTATAGAAAGTGTCGTAGCCATCCCAAGAAGTGACGGGGGCACCTGATACTGCACATCGGAAGATATCTGGATACCGGGCTAAGCTCATTGCTGACAGAAAGCCACCATAGCTCCATCCATATAAACCAATCTCTCCAGCTCTTGCTAGACCCTGTCTGATCAGCCATTTTGCTCCAACCAATTGATCGTCTGCATCAATATAGCCGATATTGTATTTCAGAGCAGCTTCAAACTTCAGTCCGCGTCGAGCGGTTCCTCGGTTGTCTAACTACAACCAGCAAACCATTCAAAATGACATTAGACAAAATTGTTCACAGCATATTTGGAACAGTTTGGAGTATTAAACTCTCAACAAACTATCTCACTGAATTTTCAAGGAAAGAAAGCTAATGATCCAAAACAGAATTTGTCTACACAAAAAACAATACGATTTCGGTGTGGACATGGAAGCAATGATGATTAAGGAAAAATAAGACTACAGTTAACAATTTTGGTGAAACATGACATCAGACATGTCAGAATATCGACGTTTATAGAAAGAAAAGTTGGCAAAGGAAAGAGCTGCACTAAGTACAAACCTTCCACACTAAGATTCCTCTGCTACGCAGATACTGAGCTCTCATGTCGACCGTATTGATCCATGAATCAGAGACTAGTTGTACACTTGGACCACCATACACAATGATCATAGTTTTGTATGGCGGGGGTCCAAATATCGTCTCACTAGGCTTGTATAAAGCTCCATAAAGCAATGTCCCATCACAGGCCTGTACCTCAACCATCTCTGGAGGCTCAAGATGAAGCCTTTCAATCCTTGGAATCGCAAGTGTTTGCTCATAAATGGGCAAAATGACACTTCCATCTTTCAAGGAACAGAGCAACACCCTCGGGGGCGAATCAAGTGAATCATGAATGTCGACAAAACTTCCCATGCGATGATCGAGTACAACGACATGTTTTCCCTTGCCATTAGTCAGTCTAATTGGTGGATCCAAGGGTGTGTTCCCGGCAGTAGTTAGTTTGGCACAGTAAAGATGAGATTCAAGAGGCCCATCAAGAGTTCCAGTAAAATAAACTAGCCCAGTTGCCTCGTTTACACCAGCAATTTGTTCGACCATCCAGTCGCCTTCAGTGATTGCCCCCAAGCACGTCCCATGGCCATCATGCAGATAAAGATGTCTAAATCCAGTTTTTTCACTTGCCCATATAAATCCCCCAGAATATTTGCTGATACTTTTGTCAAGTGGTGTGAAACAATCATGTAAGTTAATCCATGAGTCTTCTTCTTCTACCAGCAAAACTTTTCTCTCCCCCGTCTTAATATCAAACCTGAGTATTTTCAGCTTGGTATGTAACCTATTCAGAATCTGAGCAATGAGAATATTTTCGTGCATCCAACAGACTCGGGCCAGATATTCCTCTTCATCTGTTTCTCCACAGAGAAGATCCATCCAAGTAATCGGGCCTCCAGAAACAGAGACAACACCGAGACGAACTACAGCATTGGAAGTTCCTGCAAATGAATAAGCATGGTCTTCCTGTGCATCGGAACCAACCGAGCTTTTACCTTGATGCATGATTCTAAATGGAGGGATCTTTGAAGTATCAACTTGTGTAAATGCAATATACTTGCTGTCTAGCGACCACCAGTACCCATTTTTCCGATCCATTTCCTCCTGAAAGAAGAAAATATTCATAAAATTGTGAAAATGTCCAACTACAGTTTAAAATAAAACAAAAAGAAGGCATCATTGAAGATTGCAAATTATTTTTAATCTCTTCCAATAGTAAGAATTCCACTTCCTTCAGCTTCCAAGCAGGAATGATTTCAGATGCTGGTATTCTCACCTCAGCTATATATTCTGCAAGTCCATGCTGCAATTTGGAAAAAAGTAAGTGTCAAATTCTAGGGGGAAAATGAAGAGTGAAAATATTAAACATTTTATATCATACGTGATACATTTAACAGTAATCTAGATGAACATTGAAGTTAAAATGTAAACTTCTTCAACCAAGAAGCCAACTGAAAACCTAACCAAACACCTTTTCCCCCAATAGCACATAAAATCCAGAAAGTTCATACAACTCTTGACAGGAAAAGACATCATACACGATGTTCTGAGCCAACAAATTGCTAATTGATAAACTATAAATACTAAAAAGGGTAAAAGTGTACAGACAAAAGAAGAAAGGGGAGCCGAGCTCTAGGATTCTACTTTCTAAACTCTAACTCACTTTGTTCTACAATCAGTCACCATCCGAAAGCATAAAACAAAATTAAATTCATAGAAGGTTAGAGTTCATGAAAAAGTAAGTGTAGGTTTACCGAAATCTTCGTGTTAGCACCAACAGTCAACTGTCGCACTTCATTATATGATAGATTCATTACATGTAACTCCCCATCTTTAACAAATGCAAGCATGGAACCATCTGGTGAGAGATGTGCATCCATGATTGGTGAAGTGGGTTTACTGGAAAGCTTAAGCTCTGAGGTTGAGCCAAAAAAGTCCTGAATATAAATCTGCATAGAAGAAGGATGTCAAGTAGAAAGATATTTAATGAGATAAAGAATATCCATTTCAAATAATATTTCACAAGAAGTAATCATAGTACAATAACTTTAACGAGATAAAAGAGCTAACCCCAGCAGGCAGAGGCACCATAATTGCTTTCCTTTTGGTGCTTGTTTTCACCCATTCATACCGAGTTACTCCTAAACCGCGTTCCCTCAATCTTTCTCTCCTCAATTTTTCTTCTGGAGAAATATTACACTCATCCAGCCCACCATCAGGGGGACTAAAAATCAACTCCTGTTTGCGAGTTTTGATATCGAAAGCAAAAACCTTCTTATTCAAAGAACAATCAGGACTAAATAAGTAAGTGACAAAACTATCATCCGGACTGAAAGTTATTGAAGTGGGCGCAACATATCCTGGCAATGGATATTGTACAATCTCTTCAACTGGGAAAAGGAAAGAGTCATCCAAACTCTGAGCAACACTAGAGTTTGTGACGGTCATGTTGTTTGAAAGTGGCCTTGAACGCTTCAAATTTTTTTGCCTACTGTCCTCGTCAACTGATTGCATTACACCGAACATACTGGATTACAACCAACCTTACCAGAAGAAGAAACAAATAATTTAATAAATGCCAAATGAACTGGAGTACATATGCTTCCCTTTTAATTTATTTGGTCAGTGAAAATAATATATGAAAAAGTGAGAGAGAGAGACAATGTGGGAGGGAGACAGATAAAAAGAATGACTGATTGAGATGAATAAAGGGAAGTAAGAGCAGGTTGCACTGGATTTTCAGATAAAAAAGCTTTGGATGGTAATGTCAAATATAAGGTCTCTAAATGGGATTAAAACATAATTGACTCAAAATCAGATACAGGACAATTCAATCATTTCGAACTGCAAATTTTTAGACCTAAAGATCACAATAGAATTGATAGTTACCATAGAAACAGGACCATTTAATCATTTCAAATTGCAGTTTCCTAGAGCTAATAACCATTCTAGTCATAGAATTGCTTGATATTATCATCAAGGCAGAACTTTAAAAAGTAAAAGCAGTAGAAGGAATCAGATAATTTCAAAATGGACAAACCTTTAATTGTTCTTTACCAACAAATGGAGCAAAGATCACATGATTTTTCAAACCTATTAGCCAAAATTTTACAGAAGTCTCAAGGTAAGATAGATACCTTAACAAAATTCAGTTTCAGATGGAACATGATTCTCCACAACCTACAATGAATGAAAGCAAACGATGGCATGGATTAAAGAATTGTAGTTCCAGAATTTCAGAGAATTTCAACAGCCAAACAAAGAGAAGGAAAGGTTAATGAAATTAAGGACTATAGTTCATCAAATTAGTACATTTTAAGAAGCTTGGATAATTAAAAGGGTAATCAATCACCCACGGGATCCAATTAAATACAATGAGAGTACACTCAAAACACTTTTTCACTCGACCAAAATCCACCACGAATAAGAATCTTTGGAATGAATGATAAAATCAGAAACTTGACATCAAAAGTTTGAAGCAACTTTTTGTCAAGGCCTGGATTCGAACAAATCAGACCTGAGAAGCCGATGAAAACGATCAACCACTAAAGGGATGAGAATTCAGATTCCAGAGTTAAGAATCAGAACTAGATTCCACGAAACCAGCAAATTCCCAAGGAAAAAGAGAGAGAGAGAGAGAGAGAGAGATCGAAAACTGGGATATTTTGGGCTAAACGTTTGACCTTCAAAATTCAGAACCTACAATTCGAGGAACAACAAGAAACCCATGATTCGAAACAGTGTAAAGTTTCAAAGTCTTACTGATCAAACACAAAGCACAAACATCCACAGAAGAACTCGTAATCGCATGCGTTAAAGTGAAAATGACCCACTTGACTTTAAGAACAGATTGAAGAATACTTTCTTCTAGTTAATGAAAAACAATAAGAAAAAGCAGTATGCCAGCTCCAAATAGAATTGTGGGAAATAGGCTTTTGCCGTTCTAGTTCGAAAATAAAAAACAAAAAGAATCGTCAATGATGATTATCCATGGCGAAAAAACGAAACCCATCATCAATCAACAAATTCAATTCTGAAATGTGGATATTGAAAATAAAGCTAAAAAATCAACTCACCTCTCGTTTCTATCTCTTTCTCTAAGCCCATTATCACTCAATCCATCTTAATGATCACAATATATAAAGAGAGAAAAAAAAACTTCCCTTTCCTCTATAATATAAAATAGAAAGAGAATCCTCCAATAGGGGAGAATTTTTCAATAAGTTGTACTTTAAACAGAAACAATACAAGCAAAAGAGAGGAGAGGACAAGAGCAACTTCAAAGACTCAATCTTTTTTCTTTTTCTTTTCCCTTATATATATCTAAATTAAATTGATTTTCATGGAAATGTTGAATATATATATATATATATATATATATATATATATATATTGAGAAATAATGATTTTGGTTGGAGATTTAGAAACTATATCTCATAACAGAAAACTAATATTAAACAAATCATATATCTTCTCAAGATTTAACAGCTTCACCCATTTAGTGAATATTGTTTAGTTGATTTGCTTTTGTAAATATGTTTCTACATTTTGTTCTCTCCTTTTAAATTTGTGATATTTAAATAAAACACTGAACTACTTTTCATTTTAGAAAGGTTCCAGATTTGGTCCTATGGTCCACATAAAGCTAAATTTTAGTCTATGAAATTCACTTAATTCAAATTAATTTTTATTGTAGACTAAATTCTATTTTTCTCTAATCACAAATATCAAATTTGAAATTGAATCTAGCACTACTAAAAATAAATGATTTTAAACCTTAGAATTTTATTTTATATAAAAAAAATTGAATTCATAGTTAAAAGTCAAAAAAAAAATCCTATTCACTTTTGAAAACACCATGAGTTTGCAACGTATTTCAATGGGACACGAAAAGCCTAAATCTGCACTATTACATATTATCTTTCCATTTAAAATTGAAAGAAAATGGTATTGATATTTTGTTTTTTTTAAAGAAATAAAAAAGAAGAAAAAGGCAAAATTCTTAAAATGACATTACAAGAAGTTGAAAATAATGAGCAGGTGACATATAATACATAGTGTATAATTAGCTCTATAAATCATTGTTAATGTGATGAGACGTTTTGAAAATGCATGTTGATTGAAAGTCCAACAGCCACAACACGTGGGTTAAAACCTAGCCATGCCTTTTTTTTTTTATTATTTTTTTTTATTTCACTTTCTTCGTATGGATTATATTCCAACCAAATCTATACAAATTTCATAATTTTATCATTTATTTACTACAACAATTTTAGAATAATTAAAACTCAAATATTCGTCTCTAATTACTAAGTTAAGCTTTTTTTCTTCTTTTTTTTTTTTTTATATAAATTTTACAATAAATTTGATTGTATTATTGACCCAAAATTAGAGCCTGGATTTACGATCCACATAATAGATAAAAAGAATTTTATATTTTCCTTCTTTTTTTTAAAAAAAAATAAAGATAATTCATTTTTTTTAAAAAAAGAATTAAGGTAAAATTTAAAACAATTTGTCTAAAATTTATTTGTTTATTGGAAGGGTTGGAGAAAAAAAAATTGATATCTAGAAGTAGGGACAAGATGTGGGTGGACATAAAGTTTTGAAAATGAAATTATGACGTATGCAAGGTCAGGTGAGCTCAAAGAATAATTTCATACAATATTCCTTTTCTACTTTGTGCATTTCCATGAAAATGATAAACTTTGAAATAGTGGAAAGAAGAAACATCAATCATTTTTCAACTATAGATTTTTCAAAAATAAACTTAACATTCTTAGTATGTTTAGACAATTTCATCACAATAATTTTATTTTAAAAACAAGTACTCATCGAAGTTCAAAAAATACTTCTAACAAATAATATTTAAATAAGACTCAAAATAAAAGTTGATTAATATTTAAATAAGACTAAACATGTAAAATGACACGAGTGGTAAATTTTCAAAAGTTGGGGGCTCTTCCATCCAAGTTTAAAAATCGTCACCTTTCCATATTGATTCTATTGCTCGTTGATCTTAAGCGAATTTAAATTTATCTACTACCGTGTATCAACGAGCACCGTGTAAACACATTGAATATCAAAGTAACATTATTTAAAAACGTTGAATCTCTTAAATATATTGTTTACCACCACGAGCACCATCTAACATCACCTCAAAGACACATTATTCAGAAACATTATTTTAAACCATAATTAAAAAAGAAAAAAACAAGTAAAATTAGAACGTTCCTAACTAATTTTTTCAAAATGAAAAAAGGAAAGTATGCAAAAACAACTGCCAAAGTAGAAAATTGAACCCTAAAACTTATAAAATATTCAAATTAGACTCCCGAACTTATCTAACAACAAAAGTGGTAACAATTAAATTTGAAGACTCAACATTTACTAGAGTAAAAGAGTAAGTTTAAGGAATATAATTACAACTTTCGACATATTTTAGGGTAGTTTTTGTAATATGCAAAAGAAGTAGATAAGAGATGGACAGAGCATATTTTAAAACCTTTTTTTTTTTTTTTAATTACTGAGATAAGACGAAGTGATCGATACAAACCGCCATCCCTTCTAGATTACTGCAAGGCAAGAGAGAACCATAGTCTCCACTATCAAGAACACAAGTGTCAATAAATTTAGATAGCAAGCACTGGAAGAAAAAAAATGCCTATTCCAGAGAGGAACTACAGATGCCATGTCATTCCACTGCCTATTCCATACCATTCCCCTGAGAACTTTCAGCTAAAACATAAGATATTTACCTCAAAAATGCAATAAGAAGCTTATACATTTTTGCAGAGTTAAATATTGCAGCTGACTGCTCTCACAGTAGTTCCTCCCCCAAGTTGTTCACTGGAAGACTAGGTTCTCTATTCCAAACTTCATCGTGGTGTCAACCTCTCTGGCTTGGCTGAGAGTTGTTGCTGTAATATTACACCATCAAAATAACATTCAGAGTATCATCAGTGTCGAACAAAGTTTGAAACTATGATCAGATTTCAAACATGCAGCCACACCATCCTGATATCTTAGATCTCCTAAAGCTTTGGATTTAATAACAGTAAATTTGACAGGTACATTCCCACATGTGAGCTCCAGTTAAAAGAGAATGGGGTACGAATCTATAGGCACCAAAGTTGATCTTTGGAAATGTCAGGTTATAAGATTGAATTTCCAGATCAAAATACAAATTTTCCGGCACAAAGGAATCACAATCGTTCAATCATAGAGATTTCAATGGCCACGAATGATTATACAAAGGAAACTGAATTGTGAATTGGCAGAACTGAAGGTCAAGTACATGAATTATTAGTAATAGGAAAAAAGAAATAGAATTCAATTCCGTGAACTATAAAATCCTAAGTCTAATGGTCTTCTTATGGATACCCTACCCCCTAGTCTAAATAAATTAATTCCAAAGGACTTTTAGTATACCCACTAATTCTAAGACCTCGTTTACAGGTATTGACGTTGCAAATCAAGAGATCATCAAGTAGGCAACTTTTCTTGGCTGAAACCTAGAGTAGTCCATGTCTATCCCTTACCTCTGGTCTTCCCTTGGAGGGAACCCAATATGCATTTTGGGATTGTCTAGGTATACTTGGACATTGTCAAGGCTAGAAAGGCAAAGTAGAATTTTCCTAGCTCAGCTTGGCTCATCAAATCTCCATATGAGCTTGTTTACAATTTTAGAAGTTTTTATCGTCAATATCTTTGGATATGTTTTTGTAAGCTCTTATGGGGCAAGGGATTCCCCTTCCACTGCCCTTTTTCTTAATGAAATTTAGAAGTAAAAAGAATATAAATGACATTAGATAAATGATTGAGTTCACAACTTCAATAAACTGCTACCTTTACTAAACAGAAAGGGTAGAAAGAGGGAGAAGAAGCAGAAGTGCTCTTACCTGAGCTGCATATGATGAGCTCTCAGTCAGAAACTTTAGAAACTCCGCCTTTTTCCTGTCAAAATTGACCTTCGTATTGTCCAGTAACGCTTGTTCTCTCCTTATATCTTCAATCATCTTTTCCTTTTTCCACTTGAGTTCTTTAATCTGCCTCTCAGATTCAATGTAATTTTCAGGCAGGCTTGATTTCATTGAGGCCTTTGGGAATCTCAACTGAACATCTTCCCTGTCATCAAACATGCAGAAAAAGTTGAGATTAGCACTAGGTGGATTCAAACCTCCCACCGCAAGATAGAAGATAATGTCAATTACCGCTGGACTAAGCTTGAGCACCATATAATATCTATTTTTTAATTGAACAAAAAAAAGTCCACAAGCCATAACAAATATCAAACTTTTGCTCCTGAAAACTGAAGGGCAACCCTAGCACATTGTTTCACAGGAGGTACTACTTTGGGAAAGGATGGACAACATTTCATGTTGGTTATTACCAATAGCATTTAAAAATGGAATTGTAATGTATTCCATAATTTACGAACAGGAGTAAGTCCATGGACCAACAAATATAAAGGCATCCAATTAGGTCAACTGACAAAAGGCAATTAACAAATAAAACGAAATTCATCTCTAAAGCACGATCAACTAAATAATTCAGACAAACTTGAAATAGAATATCGAAAGAGAGATTCATACTGATTGCCCAAGCAAAAAACACCAGTAGCCTTGATCATTCCTCCATCTAAAGATACTGCACCATCGCTAATGCAAGGGAGAGCTTGCAGCATGTCTGCTCTGGTTTTATATACTTGAAGACGAGAAAATAGAGAATAGAACAGGGTTTCCCTGAGACCATATCCATTGGCTGCGAGGCAAAACAAGTGTGTGCTATCAATATTGATCATGTTAACAGCAAAGCCTAGAAAGCCAGGTGGACACTCCCCATTAGGTAATCTTGGCTTTAGAAGGTCAAGCCTCCTTTGTGGATCATTGGCAATAAAGTCGCCAGCATATGGTCTGCCAAAAAAAAAATGTTAGAATTCTCATGGACTAAACCAAAGATCAATGAGACCTCCAAAGAAGATTTACAAGCTTAAAACTCCAGAATTTCAATCAGAGACAGCATATAAGATTAATGCCTCAAGTGTTCAAGACAAATTACGAGAAACCGGCCATCCAAGTTCCTTCCAATTGAAGCACCAAGACCATGAAGGCCAAGACTTTTGTTTATGCAACCTTCCTTGTCATATGTTTCTAGCACCTTCACTCCCTCATATGTTCTACAAACAATTGCCAGCATAGTTTCCATTCCCAAGTACTCAGAGAGCAATCTGCAATTGTTTTTTTAACAAATAGTGTACGTTTAGAATTATATACATCGTTTGTTTGATGATGTAAAAGGACTCTCTGATGATAAACAAGCAATTCATAACCAGAAGAACGAAATCACATGCTAAAACACTTTACCTCAATTCTGCTTTCATTAGAAAGAAAATTAAATGGTATAATACCCATATCCACTTTTAACTTCATTAGAACTCAATGAAAATTAAATGAATTGACTCACAACAAATTCCATATTCCCAAGTAGATGGAGGAAATAAAATAAAATAAAATTAAAAGTCAGTTGGACCTGCTAAGATTATCATCGTCAACTTTTCCAAGCCGAGCAACAATACCCAATACGTCCTTTGTCAACATGAGGTTGTAAGCCTGAAGACCATGATGTGTGCTCAATTTACATATAATGCTAGCAGCAGATTTCTCCTGCCGCATAATCTGTTCCATTGTTTCCTCATCATTTTGAGAATGGGAATGAACCTCGTTTTCCCCCACAGGTGTGCCAGAAGAATGATACTTGCCTAGAATAACTGAAAGGAAATTATAAGTGGATAAGAGATACTAAATGAAATAGGTAAAAGTCCAGACACAAATAGTCGAGAAAAACTTTACATGTCTAAAAATCTAATGTGAAAGAAAAATCACATGCATGCAAGAAATTTAAATGTATAATACATTTTGGTGGGTAACATAATATCAATATTAGATACAATGGGATTTCACCTCAAAACTAATTGACAGCGAGAGGAGTAGTACCCCATCCATCTTATGAAGGCGAGGTCCCTTGATTTTCCAATGCAGGATGCTCAATAATGAACCCCACAAACTTCAAACCATACATAAAAATATAACCAAAACTAATATATCTTTTTCTTCAAACCATAGATAAAAATATCACCAAAACTAATATATGTTTTTTTATGCAATGGTTGCCAAGACCAATCAAATTGATGGTAAATAACAAAGGATCGCAAGCACGCTAAATTGCCCACGTCTCTCAACTTTAGAATAAATTCAATTCCCAACAATTATAGATAAAATACCTTGCAAGTCGAGAATTGATTCATCTAATTTGTTTTTCTGAGTCTTAAGAAATTTAATGTTGTCTTCGTGCTGCTTTATTTTCATTCCAAACATGTGTAGATCCTCTTCAAGTTTCTGCAGGAACCAACCCAATTATACATGAGACTCGTAATACACTAGATAAGCATACACGAGGAAGCCACAGTCAACCAAGAGTCTAATACATTATTTATCTCTATACGACCGATATCTACTAAAACAAGCAAGACAAGAAATTGAAGGAGAAAAAGAAACCCAAATGAGTATGATGAAACCTTGGAATAGTTGAAGATGTATTCGGCATGTGGGTAGCTCCCATTTTTGTCACTTTGATCGACTTGAATATTCTGTGGAGAATCTTGGGCAGGCGATGACGGTATCCGAATAGCCAGCTGCCAGAAAGAGTAAAATTAGAAGGAAATGACGAAGAGAAATTCAGAAACAATCAAACCCAACAAGCTATCAACTCCAATTCACACGAGCAGCGCCGTTAATGAAAATGCAGGGGAAGGGGAAAAATCGACAAGACAGCAAGAAATTCTAGGTTTACGAGTAGAAAAGAAATTTTCATAAGAGATAATCAGAAAGCAAACAGATAAAAGAAAGGGAGAGAGAGATGCCTGCATATTGTTTTGGTGAAACATGGCCGGGGAGGTGAGATGAGAGGAGAATTGAAGAATGGAAGAATATGGCGGTGAGAATTAAGAGAAAGAAGTGTTGTTCGAGTGTGTTTTTCCTCCACCCACCGGCGACCGGCTTCCGGCAGCCAGTCTCCACCTGGTAGCTCCGGTCTGGTTGTGTCGCAGTCGAAGGTCAAAACGCCCAATTCGATTTGATGCCAATTCCTTTCTCACTCTCTTTCCCTCTTTGCTATTCTTTTCCTTTTCCCTTTGTCTTTTTTCTTTCCTTTACAAATTTTTAGTTCATATTTTTTTGTTCCAACTCAATCTCATAAAATAATTTCTTGTTTAAAAAGTTTTAAAAAGTCCTCGTATTTGGGCTTAGGCCCAAAAGTTGGGCTAAGTCCAGCCCAAACGCAAACCAAAATCACTAATTATAACAACCTTTCTATTTTTCACATTAATACTCTAATTAGCTCTTTTTTCAAAAATGTTTCTTCCAATTTACTTTTCAACTCTTCTTATCATTTAATTTTATATAATAAAATTTTAAATTAAATCAAGAATGGGCCAAGTAGTTTCAAATATATATATATATATATATATATATATTTATTTGATATATATTGCACTATATATTTGAATTTTTAGTAACTAAATCAAGATATATTTTTATAAAGATATCAAACAAAGACAATTTGTACAATATATCTCGTATATATTTAAAATATATGTAATGTATATTTCTACTTTTAATAGATTTGTAAATACACAACAAAAAAAAAATCTTACAGATTTAATTGCAATCGAAAGTAGTTGAGATATATTGTTTGTTAGTTAGGTAGCTAAACTCCAAATGCAACCATCCTCCACATTATCATTATTTCACCAATAAAATATTTTAATCAACAACTAATTATAAATCTTCGTTGGATGTAAAATAAAATTACTCATGTGATAAGTTTATCTCTCGTCAACAAAAATTTAGCTCAACTAACATTTAGGTGTATTAGTAGCACGAAGTTCGTGATTCGAATCTTCTTGTTCCCGATTGTTGTACTCAAATAAATATATAGATATAGATATTTTGAAGCAAACATGACTTAAACCACCTTTAAATCAATTTTGGGTTTGTAATTATTAAACTAATTGATAATGTGTTGGTAACTATTTTTTGTGGATAATAAAGAATGAGATGGGACCAATGAAAGATAGACCAACTCACAATTATATCATACATTGCTTTTGTGACCTAATTAGGTAGTGTTTGTGTCTTAAGCAAATGAATTATGAACATTTGAATTGCATTCTTTTGGGTGGGTATGCTATGGTTGGCTTTCGTGTTAATTTGGATTTTTAATTAATCTTAATATCATATTTGTATGTCTTCTAAACCCTTCTTAAAAAATAGGTCATTTCATGCGTGGAGAGAAAAAAAAAAAGACTAAGTCGTTGATTTTCATATAAAACATGTAAACCACCAATCATCACTGCCTCCATTAAATGTTTAAATTTCATCCCATGTTATTAAACTTAATAAAAACAAAGTAAAGTATGATAAGAAAAAGATCATCAAATACCTACCTAAGATGAACAAAGTTGAAGAGATTATATAACACATACATACACATAGAGATCAGATTGATGAAATGTTGAAATGTTTGTGATACCCATTAACCTAAACTAAAAAAGAATTCATTTATATTATTAGTTTTGTGAAAAAGAAGAAGAAAAAGAAAAGTGGGTGAGTTGATAGAGAAAGGGGAAGTGGGGGAAAGTGATTTTTCTTTTTATTGTAATTAGTTTGATTAAAGAAACCGCTCCCACTTGTGAAGACCATAAATAGAGAGAGTGTTATTGATTTTGGTAAATGGCATTGCCTTGCCGTTGCCGCTCACTCCATTAATTACTACTACTACTACTACTACTACTACTCCTCTTCTTCACATCACACAATATTCTCATCCTTTTCATCTCTTTATTTCCTTCCCCCACACAATAAATTAAAAAAAAAGAAAAGAAAGGAAAAGAAAAGAAAAGTAGTATTGTTATTAATTTATTGCTATTATTATTATTCCTAATCCCTAATCCCTAATCCCCAATGGGGAAGAAAGGAGGAGGCAGTTGGTTCTTTGCTGTGAGGAAGGCCTTCAAACCTTCTCCACCTCCCACCCTAATTCCTCCTCAATCTGCTAAGGTATATTTCTATTTCTTTCTCTTCTCCTCAATTTCAATTTATTTACTTCACACATACAAACAACACTGTAAAACTTCTTCTTCCTCCCCCTCCTACTTTCATCTCCGTTCCTTCTTCCATGACTTGAGCTTAGTAGCGTTTCTTTTTGTAATTTCAATAACCATAAAGACGTTTCATTTATTCTTTGTTTCAATCCGTTCGAAAAAATAAATACGAACAAGTGTATGTCCATTATGGTTAAGTTATGTTCCCTTTGTCATGTTTTCTTCTTTTATTTCATTGGACACATTTAGTTTAGTTTTAAGGAGTTTTTTCAATATGGTGGTGACTTATTAATAAAGTTTGAAATCAATTTTTAAATTTGGAGAGTGAACTAAAATTATTAGGAATTTTTGTAGGAGTTGGATAATAAAATTAGTCATTTAAACTAAGAAAAATAGCATTGTGCAGAAATGTGAAGAAGATGGTCCTGAAGTTGTGTCATTTAAGCATTTTTCAGCAGTCAAAAGCTCTTCTGAGAGCACCAATTCTACACCGTTAACAAATACTGATAGATCCAACCATGCCGTTGAGGTTGCTGCCGCCACTGCTGCAGCAGCCGAGGCTGCAGTGGTAGCAGCTCAAGCTGCAGCAAAGGTTGTTCGTTTGGCTGGATATAGCTCCTTATACTCCAAGGAAGAAAGAGCTGCAACTATTATTCAATCTTGGTATAGAGGTCACTTGGTAAATCATAATTAACTCTTTCATTAATTTCTTAGAATAGTTTCTTCCATTCTAAGAAATTAATCTCTCAACATCATTACCAACCAATTATTTAACTCATAAAACCTTTTACTTTGCTCCTTACCAAAGCATTTAAGTTGTGTTTTCTTATAGAAGATTCAAAATAACTTTCATCTTCCACCCGAAGTATATACGAGTATGAGTAACTTCTTTTCTCGTAATAATTAATTGTTACTTTTTAATCTCTTTTTCACCGACCAATTGAATCTTCATTTAATTTATATATCATTTTTTCTTTTTTGTAATTATGAATAATTTTCTTTTTAGGTGATCGGAAAATTTTAGAAATTATATCAAATTCATTGTTTGATAATTACTTTATACAAATAAATGAAAGTCATGAACCATACATTTTAATTAGCAATTTTCTTATGTAGGCTCGATGTGCCTTGCGTGCATTAAAAGGTTTGGTAAGGCTACAAGCATTGGTACGAGGCTACAACGTACGCAAACAAGCACAAATGACAATGCGATGCATGCAAGCTTTAGTTCGTGTCCAAACTCGAGTCCGAGCACGGAGGCTTCAACTGACACACGACAAGTTTCAAAGAAAAGTCGAGGAGTTGGAAGAAGAAGAAGATCGAGAAGAACAATTGAAACAGAAATATGAAAAATTGATGGTTTCCCAAAGAAGAAGTGAAATGGTAACACAAAATAGAGAGAGAAATAGAAAACATTCTTCAAAGAGAAACGAACCGGGTCAGTTTTATGAAGGCGGAAACCGGCGTACAACACAATGGGGTTGGAGTTCGCTGGACCGCTGGATGCCATCTCAACCTTCCCATGCTCACGACGACATGTCGGAGAAGACCGTGGAAATGAACTTGGACTCGGGCCAAGGCCGGGGCCAGGGCCAGGGCCATGTTCCGAGCTATATGGCCCAAACTAAATCGGCAAAGGCCAAGGCCCGGAATTCGAGTGCAGTTAAACAACTGAGCCCACTATTAAGCCCATCAACGAGGAAAAGTTGGGCTCCAGAGTCATCGAGTTCGACTGTTAACCAGGCCCAATATGGCCCAATAATCAAAAGTAATGGGAGAAATACCCAATTACATGGTAGTTGTATTACATGCCGCGGCCCAGATTACTATGGTGGTGAAGAGTGGACCTTCCCTCTTGGAGCCCATGGTTGGAGTTGAATTGGTAAAAGTAGGCCCATTAATAGGCCTATTCATATTTGTTTGCTCAATGTTTTTATTTATTTGGAGTGATTTCATAAAAATGTAACATAAAAATATAACACAGTGTTTTCTTGCACATCCTTACATGTTTGAGGTTGATAACATATTAATTAACTATCATCCTAAAATTACATAAATCTGTATCGCATCTCTGTAATAGCTAAACTCAAATTAATGATTTTTATGATGTGTATGAAATAAATTATTGTATAATCATCCATGGGTATGTTAAGTAACACTGAGAGATTCAGTTTATATAGCTTCTAGATTTGTTCATAGGACGTGTACAACATACCTATGGTCCAATAAACTCATGGAATATCTAATTAGTTTATCAAACAATTGGATTCCTAGAGAAGATGTATGGCTCAAACACTACTGTAAATATACTGTTATAATTATAGAAGGGAACTTGAGTATTGATCTCAAACTTTATGTATTCTTTCACTCTCGACCTTAAATATCAAAATAAGTGTAAAAAAGATTATTGTTTTTTTTTACTTTCCAAACCAATTTACTTATTGTGTCGGTAAGAGTTAAAAGTACATTTTTATTGTTTATATTTTGGTATATTGACAATATAGGTTGATATTTTAAGTAGTCAAAGTTTAATTAAAGAGGATATTTTTTTTAGAAGAGATTAAAATTAATTTTCTTAGGTAGAAATGAGTGTGTGTTTGGTTTGGGTTAGGCCATTTAGGTATCGGCAGCAAAAAGTGGAGAATGGAGAAGCTTTAGAATTGGAGAGGGTGTGATATTTCAAAAGAAGAAAAAGATGGACCCATAAATCTTCATTGAATTTAGGAAAAGATTTGTATTTTAGACAACCATCCATGAATTTCAAATTAATCCTTTTTCTTTTCAAGGGAAAAAGTTTTCAACTCAACCATTTATGAAAAGAATGAACAAAATAGTAAATAGATAAATGGGTAGGGGTAGGCCTTCCCTTTATTATTCTCCTCTACTCGGTGGTTGGTTGCCTTCTTTCATCACATTTTTTCAATGCCTCATTCTCATTTTTTTCAAAACAAAATATTTAAAAATCAATTAACTTTATTGTTACCTAACTAATAACGGTCACAAAATAACTTTGTTTTTCTTTTTACTTTTTTCTAAAAAAAAAGTTAAACTATTGTTTTTATTTTCGTGTACAACTAGCTAGTTGCAAAAACATAAAATGAGCATAAGATTTAATAATCGTAGAAGATTTGAAAAGATAAGAATTGATATACGATTCGAAAAAAGATTAGATTTTGTTATTAGATTGAAAATGTTGTTGTTCATTTTAGTTATATTCTACTAAGAAAAAAAGGACAGTAAGTCTTGTTTGAATGTTGATGTGAATTTAAGTTGAGAAAGAGAGGGAGAAAAGATAAAAAAATTTAATATATTTTTGTTTATATGGGGGGAGAGAATGAATGTATTGGGAATGACATATTTCTCACTCTCAAAATGTAATAAAGTCTCTCAACTAACTCCACCAAACATATAATATATATCTCTCACTCACTACGCCCTCACATCTATTTACTCATAATTACTACCAACCAAATCTTCCTTATTTTTCTCCCCACCCCCATGTGCTCGGAGCCGCCGCATACGACCCATCATCCCACCTCCACTCCCACGCTACCCCTGTCTTGGCTTCCAGTACTGGACTCCCCATGGATGCCAACGCCCCCGCGTTTAACTCTGGTCTCTGTCCCCTTTTTGTGGGAAGAGGCGCCCGGGAAGCCGAGGCCATCAACTGCATCAAAAGTCCTGTGGCAGGTTCCCGTAGTGGCCGGGAAGCTGCCTCCCCCACCACGGCTGTTGAAGAACGAGGTGAAACAAAGCAATAATCTACCGTCGCCAACGACGGTTCTAGACGGAGATGAAAGAGGTGGGATGGTGGGATCAAAGAGATGGGGTTCTTTTAGGATGTGTGAGAACAACGGCGGTGGAAGCGGGAGGTTTAGAAGGGGAAGATCAGCTTCATCTTTGTCACTTTCATCATATGCAACATCATCGCACTTCTTGGTAACTCCAAATCTCTCTCTCTTTTTTTTTTTTTTTTTTTTTTTTTTTTTTTTTTTTACTTACTATTATTATTATAATTATCACTTTTTAAGATGTGTGAATAAAAATGTTAAATATTATGGTTTTGGTTTTGCTGAATAATCTATCACAATATAGTTTCAATTTTTTAAAAGGTAATTTGTAGTTTAATTCTTGGTTTTTCGAAATCTGTAATTTCATTTTTGTTGCTTATATATATCTTGATTTATATATATATATATATATATATATATATATAATATGTCACTCAAATGCCATCAAATATTTGAGGAATTAGTAATCAAATTAACAAAATTTATTAGCCAACTTTAATCATAACTCAACTAGAATCTAATTTAAGAGTTTCAAATCTCTCCTCCTATGTGTCATTGAATGACAATAATAACCCACAACAACAAACAAAATTTATCTATCCCAAATTAGATATATATCTATAATTCTACACACATCTCTAAATACATTAATAAAATGATACTCCAAAGATACATCAAATTTCTATAAAATGAACCCTTAATTACAAATCTCTAAAATACATTTGTGGTGAATTTAAGAAATAAATAGAAAGAGGGTTAAGTTTAAATTTAGTTCAAAGATTAATATATTTTGGTGAATGACATCCATGTTATTTATTGTTTAACATTTTCTTTAACTCTCTCATTTTAATATTTAAACTTTATATAAAATATAATCATAGTTTTCATAGTTGAAAGACAGAAAATTTTTGTGGAGATTTTATATGTGGAAAAGAGTCGAAACCACAAAATATAAAGTCAAAATAACTATAGATATATAGTAATTTGTGTATAATGAGATGATGTTGGTTGATGGAGAGTTAATTATAGGATCAATTATTTTAAGGCACTAGTTTACATATTATAAAGAGACTTAGATTTAATTTATGCTAAAGACAAAAGTAAAATAATATAATAAGTAGCTAGAAATTTGTTTATGACGACCCACCCACCACTAAACTTTTGACAATGAGAGAATGATATATACACACAATATTTTCTTTAAAGTAAAAGATGTGTTAAAAAAATTTATTTAATTAGGTCACAATGTGGTGAATAAAATAATTGAACCAAACTGATATATTGTGTTTGGTATGGAGAAACATGTGTTAGAAATTACTAGTAGCATAATCATATAGTTAGTTATAGAATTATACTTTGTTTATCTCTAGGCCTTTTTTTTTTTTTTTTTTTTGTTTATAGTTTCAACCCATTTTTTGTGTCTACACCAATATATATTATTGCAGGTGAATATCTATGAAAGCTTTAAACAGGTCCTCCCATGGAGAAGAAGAACAAGAACAAGATAGTTAGTAATTGACCAAAAGAAAGAAACCAAAAAAAGCCTTCAATTTGCATATGCTTTTAAGTCTATATAAATTAGAGAACTGATCACTCCCAAGTTCAAGAATTGTATATATTATATATAAGAAAGATATTTGAGGCATTTGATTTAATATATATATATATATATATATATATAACTATAAAGACATATTATTTTACCTTTGTATTTTGAAAAATTGAATGTAAGTCTCTATGGATTTATGAAGGAAGGATCTTCTAAATCAACGATCACTTATTTAAATTGATAGAAGAAGGTAAGATATGAGAGATATGAGAGTTGAGTGAGAAAGAAAGAGAGCAATGTATTAAGAAAACACACCTATAATTAAGAGTTTAAACACAGTGGTAATTGGAAATAAAAGGTTAATATCAATTCATATGTATGGAAGTTAAATAGGAATCATATAATATATAATATTGAGTGAGAAAGAAAGAGAGGGATGTAATTTGTTTGAGTCATGGAGGTGAGTGATTGAAAATTTTAATTAAAAGGAAAAGAAAAGAAAAAGCATATATGATGAGTCATATGTGTGGTTGTATTGGTAAAGGCATATTGGGATATTCCAAAAGCATATAATACAATAAATTTATGAATTGATATATCTTTAAAAAGAGCCTATGCTGGTTTGGTTTGTTGTATTGTATTCTTCTTTAACCTTTTTAGTTTCCTTTCTTATGAAGAAAAGAGGCAGCTTATGAACACCAATTTCCAGGCACCTATCCCCTCTCTCTCTCTCTCTCTCTCTCTCTCTCCTTTTCCTTTTTGATTTTTGTGTTTACCAATTTCTTAAATGGATTTTGCTGCTTATTTCCTTTTTCTTGTCTTGTTTTCTTGATCACTTCTCTTCCCAGTTTTGTTTTTTTTCTTTCCTTTTCTTGCATAAACTATGGTTCATTACAATCCTTGCTTTGAAACACAATAATAGTGTTCTTAATAAGCGCACACACACACACATATAGATATTGTGCAAAAATTGTAATTCATTTAGCTATTATATATATAAGTTTAGGTTTGTTTGGTAACTCTTTATACATTTTTTTCTTGTTATATGTGGCTAAATATGTTTCCAAAATCCAAACAAAGTTTTTAAAAACTAATTTTGTGGTTTCTCAAATTTAATAAGACTTTTACGCTTCTTTGAGAAATAACATAAGAAATGAGATCCTAATGCTTAGTTTTTAATGTTCAGCAGCAAATTTGTTGAATTACTAATGGATCTTCCAACACTCTCTTTTTATCCGTATGTTTTATTGTTATTTTTAAGAAACAGGGTGAGTCAATACAATATGAGAAAAATAATATTGTGTGGTAGTTTCAATCTGATTTGATATTTAGTGTAATGTAATTTGTTGTTTAGACACGAAAGTAATGTTTAAATCGTTTCCGTAAGATAAGTATATTCTTGAGAAGTGCTTGTGCATATATGAATTCTGTTTTGTGCATTTTTTTTCTTTAGAAAGTCTTCATCCTTCTATAAGTTATTGTAGAATTAATGATAAAAAGATATACTACTTTTTTTATTTGTATTTAACCAAAAAAAAAAAAAAGAAAAAAAAAGAAAGAAATAATGACATAGATGGTGAATTTTCAATAATATAATTTTTTAAAAAAGCATAATACAATTCATAATATAAAACTTAAGTCAAGAATGATAAGTAGTTAAGTACATAATATAAACATCTTTTATATAGATTATAAAGAAAGGGTATATATAATTAACAGTTCCAATGTGTTATATTACAATTTACTCAATAGGGAAGTATCAGCTTTTAACAATTGGCCTTACGCTGATTTCCCTCTCTTTTGTTGAACTTAGAAGTTCTCAACATTAGAAGAGAACTCATTCCCCAACTTCACTTTGACGATTGGACCATTACTCATCACATAGCAAAATTGAAAGACTCTGCAACAAAGTTGAAGCAAAAACCAACTTTTAAACTTCTCTCTTTTAGTTTGAGTTCAATGAAAGTAGAGGATATTCAGATAACTCACCTGTAAAAATTTGGGGTCTTTGGAATGTTTGTTCATGTAAGGGAGGCTCCAACTCGGGTTGGTTTCAAACTTTTGATGGTGTTTCGGAGATACCCGAAAACCAAAAGAATCAGACCAAAGAAATACAAGAAGAAAAGATGGAGTTTCTCTAACAAGAAAGGTTGGGAGGAGATACTGCTTCCTCCTTCAGTCTTCATTGTTACAAAAGCCATTCTCTCCTCCATCCACCCTGTTAGGAAGAAAGTATTTTTCAGCATTTCCAAAGAACCAAAGAGAAACAGAGGAGTATTGAGAGAAAAACGCTTACATGAGCTTTTCTTTGGCAAGTTTGTCCAATCATGTGGACTCATCTTTGTTTCTGAGGCTCTGATTAAGTCAAGAAGAGCTTGATTTACCTAAATTTTCGTAGAAAACAAACTTATCTTATCAGTTTCTGTTGTCAACTCGACATAGTGAAAAACAATATCTAGATTGATTGTGGTGGAAAAAAAAATACACCTCTTCGGTTCTCTCTCGACTGACTAGATGACCTCCATGGAGATCTACCATTCTAGCAACAGGATACAGCTTTTCGGCAAGTCTTCTAGCATAGTACATCTGAGCAATAACATCGTGCCTGGCCGTTGTAAACAAATCAGTCATCAATCAACGACAAAGTAAAAGTATCTTTATGTGATATATGGTAGGTGAAACAAATTTGTTTATTTGCAGATTTGGATGCCAGTCATCATTTCATACTATTACCAGGAGTGATTTGTTACCTGCCATGAATGACTGATACCAGAAATCCAGCAGACTGAAGGCATTCAATGTCTTTTCTTGTCACTTTATGCGTCCAGCATGCATTGACTTGACCCGCAAAACCATCATTAGATTGCATTCCCGTTGCTGATATACCTTCAACATATTCCTGCAAATAATTGCTTCAAGTTGAATATGACACAATCTAAAGTATTTATTTATCTGTGTGCATATGTTATGCTATAAACTAGAGAAAAAGTTAACTGCTCAACGGTTGGACCCCACCCCTCTTCTTCGAGATCAAAGGTTCAAATATCCACCCGAATCTGATTAGTGAAGGATTTTGGGAAAAACTAAAATTCTAATGATAGAGATACATTAGAATTTGATAGAGATACAGTGAACAATCAACAAATGGATGGTAGCGTAGACAACTCTAGACAACGGTAACCACTTGGTTTATGGTTTTTAGTTTTTGAAAATTAAATATATAAATTTCTTGCTTTGTTGTCTACTTTACCAATGTTTTCCATGTTAAATTTCGAAAACTAAAAAAGTAGTTTTTGTTTTTGAAATTCTGGTAAGACTTCAATAAACTCTTATATTTAAAAAAAAGAGGCAAACCATTGTAAGAAAATGAGAGGAAACGAGCTTACTTTCCAAAAATCAAGTAGTTACCAGAGAGGGCCTAAGATGTCTCTCAATATGAGTGCATGGTTTCAACAAAACTCATTCATTACGGCAGAAACCTATCTCCACATACTTATGTTTACACATACTAATTTAAATGCCATTTAATGACTTTGGAAAATCTCAAAAACTATTAACTAGCTATATGGGACAGGATTATTTATACTCAGAGTTGAGTCTCAAGAGCATAACTACCAATGCAGTGCCAAATAACTTGAATTACGAGAAGAAGGTGGATCTTTCTCAAACAGGTTTCGTTACAACTGACATCAGTTTTTGGTTTAACTTGTTACTTTTCGTTAAAGCTATTTTCATAAGGAAGTGCAAAAGAAGTTTGTTTTGGGAGCGATCAGGATGCTTACTCCTTTTCCTTCATGGTTAGCTTCCATAAGCAGCGGCCATTGCTCAAAACATTTGGCTCTTTGTTAGTTAATAACTTAATATCATGGTTTACTTTCAAGTAAGACTAAAATCTTCAAAACAGTTGTATAAGCCTTTGTATTTCTATGTACGTAGTTATAGATCTGAATA
The DNA here is from genome assembly GCF_025177605.1 of Cucumis melo. Classification (NCBI taxonomy): domain Eukaryota; kingdom Viridiplantae; phylum Streptophyta; class Magnoliopsida; order Cucurbitales; family Cucurbitaceae; genus Cucumis; species Cucumis melo. Next base: position 25,022,492 of record NC_066865.1, read on the forward strand.
GTTGAAAAGTATGTTTATCTTTGAGATGGGATGTTGTACAATTCCAAGCAATCTTAAAGACTTGAATTTAAAGCAACTAGTGATGGTAGAATTAACTGGTTGACAGAGAAAAATACAACTCAACATGTTAGTGTAGCTACATTTCAGACCAGTTTAAGCTCCATTAGTAAGCTTCTGAAGCCATAGAAATGACTAACTTATTGTTTCTATTTTCATTTTTTGGGAGGTCTCGGGAGGAGAGGGTGGTTTGAAAAGAGGGAGAAGTAATGGGGTAGTTTAATGAAAAGATAGGAGAGCCAGAATCCAACTGAGTCTACGAAAGCCAGTTAAGGATCCATCCATCATACATACCCGATATAATAATGTTCTTCTTTTTTCAAATCCAACATACTCTTCAAGATATTCCTGCACCATAAGATACAATAACATTTCTCATGAGAATATTCAGTGTACGTGTTTCAATTCACAGGGTGTCGAAGATAACATAAGATAGCGTCAAGACTCAAGATTAACTTTACCTTTGAATAGTGGGTATCTAAATCAACACTGGCCCTTTGTTCAGGAGTCTTCGCCTTCATGAATCTGACTGCAATATCAAACGTTTGCCTATCAAGCTACAAGAATGAGTGAGAAGAAAGGCATCAGCATTATACCTTAAGAAACAGCTCAACCACGACTGAGTTCAACCAATGACCTTTTATATTAATTCGTGGTCTAAGCCTCATCTTCACCAACTTAGAACTAGTAGTAATTTATTATCTTTTTTATGTTCAATAAAATAGATAGACCCTAAAACGAATGAAAAACATGCTAGCAGCAATACGATATTTCTCTGAAGATGATATAACATTTAAACAGCTCAGAGTGCCAGCACTAAATATATTTTTTTAATAGAAACAACTGCTTTCATTAAGAAAAAAAATGAAAGAATACAAGCACTAAATATTTTATTCAGATACCTTGGGGCAACATTGAAAACCTCCACCAGTTACATTAAGCATGGCCAGTGACTTGACTCTTTCAGGCGCCATAGCTGCTAATTTGCAAGCTATCATACCTCCTATTTGATAACCAGACGCCATGTGAGAATAAAGAACTGATTACTACAAGAAGGTAATGCTTTTACTGATTCTTGTTCAGAAGTCCTTTAGCAGAGTTAAGAACTCACTCACCCATGGAATGACCAAAAATATGAGCCTTTTCCCACCCCAAATGATCCAATAAGGCAATGGCATCCTTGGCCATTATATTTGTTCTGCACAACCAAGATAGGAAAAACAGATTACAAACTAATTTATAAGAGATATAGAGAAAAGTGATTTACAAACAAATGAATGTGGGTGGAACTCACGTATATTCAGATTTTTTGGTGGGGACGGAGCTCCTACCCATTCCCCGATTATCAAATGCACAAACCTCAATCCCACCACCATCCTGGAAGGTGGGTTCTGCGCTGACATGGGAAGCATTCCGATCGTCGTCGTCATTGGAAATATCGGTCCCCGTGAGCCCTTTGATTTGGGGGCCCCATGAATCGTGGGTTCCGGCCAATCCTACCCATCATCGAGTCATCCATATAAGAACCATCAGAATCGAATACCAAAAAAGGAAAAGTGAAAAGGGAAAACACAGAAAACCTTGAAGAGACCTATGATAAGGAGGACCTTGGTGGAGCCGCGTCCGAAAGTTCTGTAGAAAATTTTGATTGCTGAGTTGATTTTGACGTCCTCCGCAGCGGTGGAGCTGGTATTAACCTCGATGAAGGGCATGTTTTCAAGCTGAAGAAGACGAAGGAGATTTTAATGGGTATTCGTGAATTGGGGATTTTGGGAATTGGATTTTGATAGAGAAAAAGGGTATTGAGTGGTTGGCGCCAACACGAGGCAGATACATATTGAACAACATTGTCGGTAATCAAACAAAAGTCAAACCCAGATTGCCGCACCTTTAATTCCACTTATTATTATTTTTTTATTATTACTAAACATGTTTCAAATATAGCAAAAATAAAAACTAAATCTCTATAATTAAAAATACTACAAAAGCTATCAAATTTTTAGTCTTTTTTTTTTTTTTTTCTTTTTGCCATCTACCACCATCTTTCATTATTATTTGCTTAAAAATAATATTTTGCTCTCCATCTTTTAAATCTGTGTAATTTGTTCAATAGAGTAATGTATTCTTCTGAGTATAAATGAGAGAATTTGAATATAAAATCTTTTGGTTTTCATCACATACGTGTTAATTGAGGTTAATTTTAGAGATTTAAATGTCCAGCCTATTTATCAAAACTTAAATTTGACATTTTAAAATTAAATTTTATCAAAATTGATTAAATGAAAATAATAATCATTTTCATGAAAAAACATAATATTGTAATATATTTTTAAAATTTAGGGTGAAACAGCTAATGAAAAAAAGGCATATTTAGAATGTGTTTTTTTTCTCTTCTAAAAAAATGTATCTAATCCCTTGGTCACAACTGAACAAGGTAGGAAAGATATCTCACTTAGTAAATGCCAAATGGAGAAAAGAAAAGCAGTTAGAAAGAAGACTAAACAGCTGAAATAAGTATGTTACTGCCTCCTGATTACAAGATGCACAAATTCTATCCATTGAGCAAGATGGGTCATATTCAACTTTTCAGACACAAGAGAGTTTGAAGGAGACAATAACTCTGAGGCAAAACCTGTCTAAACACCATTTTGGAACATAACTTTTACATGTATTTTGTATACAAATCATAGTTTTACCAAGAGTTGGTGAAGTATAAACACATACAAAGGCTCTACATATTTACAAGAGTTTGATTTTGTGAAGTGAAAAGATGATGTTATCCTTGCCTTGGCCCCTTGACCAGGGAATCCAAAGTGAAACACAGAATGAACCTGCTAGTTTGAGATGTTCACCAACTCAAAACATAGGAACCAACCAACCTGTAGTCCATCCGAGGAGCAAACTGGCACCGGCAAGACTCAGTCCCACGGCAAAAGCAATGTTTGTAAATTTAAGATGGTCTTGGTCCCTTTTCTTCCTTCTGTTTCTAGGTTTATTGAACTGATTGTCTTTACAAGGGTCCCAAGGCAAGGCATCTGAGAACAGACCAGTGATTGGTTGATCTTTGTTCCTAAGTTGAAGGCAAATGTTCTGTAATTGCAGTAACTGTAACCACTGCTTATAAGCAAAAAGTTGGGTGGCTTGTCTGAGAAAGAGTGCGACAATGTGCTTCTTCTCTGTATCTGCTTCTTGTGCCGCTTTCTCAGCCTCCCTTGCTCGAGTTTGTGAATGGCATAGTGCTTCCAACAATTGTGCTTTGCTAGAATTCAGATTTGAAATAATACTCGAGTTGTTTTCTTCATTATCAGTTCTGCTAATGCTGTTATTACAGAATACAGATAGATATCTTTTTATGGCTTATAATCAACCAAACTTATCAAACAACACGACTGATAAACAAAGAGAATAGGAAGTAGGAGAATAGGAGAGCAACCACATTCGTAAAGAGAAAAAGGATAATGGAGATACTGCAAGGAGAAACAGACAAATTGACCTTACAGCTTAAGGGAGCGTGTTCCATATAACTAATGACTTAGAATACTCGCAGACAGAATATTTCATGGTTTTGATTTTCCTCTATGTTAATCTATATGAATTTTTGAGATCTCAATTGTTACACTCTCTCTTGGCTTTGCAGTAGTGGATACCCTAGCATATCAACACAAAGTTGCATCGTTTGACACATGATTTTTACTGTTCTTTCTTTCACACGGTTCATATCCAAATAATAATCACCACCACGTTATCCAACCACAACTATTGATTCATTCCATCTAAACTTCAAAATCTTAGATTCCATTTTCAAAGAAATAGAAGGCTAAAAAGGATGGTAGAAAGCTTTCCAATGGTAAAACAGAATTCTTAAAATCATACGATTAAATAGACAATTTAAATATGCAGAATTTGTACTCGAACAATACCTGAAATGATCTTGATGACGCAGCGAGTGACCTATAGTACCAACAATGAACTGTCTCTCACCCATGCCACCTGAGGGACGTATGTCTCTGTTAGATCCATCCAAACTAGAGAATTGCATCTCAGTAAACGGTGAATTGAGAAAGCAATCTTGATCAAAACACTCAAAACAGGTTGATTCATTTTTGCTTTGGTGTTTGGTTCGTGGTTGAGGAAGATCACAATTTTCCACGTTTTCAAGTGATTTCCTAGCAACCAAGGAAGCTAACTCATCTTTACTAGCAGAACGCCACCATGGCTTAGTCTTCTCAATTCCAATCCAATGCGACTCCAAATCAAGAGAAACCTTCTCTCCCCGCCCAGAGATCTGATTGTCTAAATTGTGCAAGTCTGTAAAATGATCCTCTATGTAATGGAACTCATCAATGCAGTCTGTTTTCTTAGTCATGTTTACAGATTCATTGTTACTCACAGCCTCAGTGGAAACATAACTCTTGCAAACTTGATGTTCAAGTTCTTCTATGTTTTGATGCCCCTCATCAGATACAGTTGCTTTACTTGCAATCCGGACACTTGAATTATCCACTCCAGCCTGCAAAGTTTTTGCCCATCCTACTGCAAAACCCTCTTGGTGCTGAAAATCGGGTTGCTTATATGACTTCAACTCACTGTCAACTGTGTGATAAGATGTTGGGATATGAGCAGGTTTGGATGGAGAATTATACCCATGTGGTCTACGATCAGATGCAGCATTACGTTCTGAATTTAAGGAAAACAATGGAGTTGAAAATAATTTTGAATCTCTGTAGCCATCATCTCGGGCAGTGAAGTGGTTTTCCAAATGCTTTCGTGGATTTGCTTCTGCTGTAGCCATTACTCAAACATCCAGGACTGGTATTGTACAGATGAAAGACAACTAGTAGTTAGACATTAAATTCAATACCCCTGCAAAAGCAATAATCATGTATTAATCAGATGGCCAAAACTAGGCTTTCTAGCTCATGTAATGAAATGTCCCCACCCAGAACTCCATAGCAAGCACTTGAACAAAAAGATGGGAAAACTCTAAATGGTTTTGAACTGATTCTTTTTACCCCTTTCAAGAATTTAAGACCATCCTTTTGCACAACATTTTTCTCATGTCCGTAGTGTAATAGTTCCGAAAGCAAATTCTAGCTAAAGAGAACCTTATCAACAGATGACAAGAATATGATCACAGTGTCTAAGCAGTAAGCAGCTAACTTATCGGACGAGTGTGCTGTGGTGAAAAAACAATTTCAGTTCATTCCTGGCACTGTTTGGAATATTTGAAAGAAATGCACAACTAAAAAATCAAACCTCAGTGGTCCAAAATACGGTCTTTCACTTCATGAACCTCGAAAAGGGCTAAGACCAAGGAAACTGATTTGCTTTATAGCTTTAACCGCATGTTTATATGAATTGGAAGAAAAAAATGAGTATGATTAATCCGAGCAAAAGGATATCAATCAAGAAACAGATGATTCTGAAAATGGGTATCCAATACCACTACGAAACGATCAGAACAACAACACGAAGGGAATTCGAAATAACTTGATCTGATTGTAAACAACCCCAAATAACAAGAAGAGAGAATCAAAAAAAAAAAAAAAAAAAAAAGAAGGCAAAATTCAGACGTATTCCCAGATGAGGAGCAACACCCAGTTTTCAAATTTAAACCTAAAAATCGAAAGTCTACCCAGAAGATGAAGTGAGCAAGTAAATAAACTTCGCCCAGCAAAGGCGATCAAAAGATTCTAAATAGAAAGTTTAGATGCAAAATCAAGAAGAAAAAGTACATAAGAGGGAGAAGATTACCGTGGAAAAGAAGAAAAACGTTTGAGAGGGAGAAAATGGCGGAGACGTGAAAGGAAAACTGAGAGGAAAATGAATTTTATTGTTGGAATCGTAGGGATTACATTAGAATTTAGAAGAACTACTAACATGCCATTACAGCTATGTCAACTGTGAAGGTTATATTCAGAATTTCAAAAGTATACTTCTTTAAAAGCAAATTCTAATGAAAAAAATGATAAACAACAAATGAGGAAGAAAGCCAAACCCCACACTTAGTAAAACATTATAGGTAACATAAAGAAATATAGATTTTTAATTTTGGTTGTGTCTGCAAATGGATTGCTTGTGAAAACAGAGTATTGTATTTTCTTTTGAAACACCTTTACGTAAAAATTGTTTAAATGGAAATTCCTAAAAAAGATCAAAATATCAATTATTAAACACCATAAATTAATAGTTTCAAATTTTCCTTTAATACATCTCTATATTAGACGATGATTACGCTGAATTTGTAACTTAAAAAAAAAAAAAAAAACATAGAATAATGCACCATATAAAAATATTAAATTTTAAAGGGTTATTTGATACAAATTTGAAAGGTATGTTACCTTAAATACTCTTTTGAGATAAGAAAAATAAAAAATTTAATGCACCTAAATAATACAAAATAAAAAAAAAAATTGATGGCTAAACTTAGTAATTTAAACTAAAAAGTTTAAAAGTTGTGAAATAAAGAAATAGTTGAAATTTATTGACAAGTTAATGTATTGTATCGTTATCTTTTTGTTCTTGGAAATATTTTGTTTTACAATTTAATTCGTCAATGAATTGCTTGTTGTTACGTTCGAGTGTATTTGGCAGAAAGTTCGCAAGTTTCAATGAATTAATGTTTTAAACTAATACCTTGCAAAGACTTGAAAGAAATAAGAATTTGGTAACATAACACTAACTTTTCTTAATATGAGAAATATAATATTTGAAAGTAACAGATTAAAAATATAATTGATGTGACAAAATTATATATTTATGAAAGAGTGGCAATCTTTGGTAGGCGTTGAATATGGAGTATTTTGTCACCCTAAGATTCTTAGGCAACCAAACAAAGGTATATTCTTCGTTACTCTTTGAAGTTTTCATATTTTTCTTTTTTTAATTTCAGCAAGTAATAAATTCACGAATATATCGCTTTTGGTCAAAATATAAAGTTTTTATCTGATCCCTAAAATTTCCAAATATTGAGAATTTGATCCCCAACTTTTGAAAATTTCCAGAAAGTAGTTGTAAGTTGTTGACTATGGACGAATCAGACTCTTTTTGTGGCACAATTCACCTATTTAAAGTTCAAGAACTCGGTTGATTGTTAACTCTTGTTATCGCCGCGAAGCTCTGCTGGTTGAAGGCTTCCTTAAACTGTGACCAAGTCACAATGCCTTCGCTAGTGACAATCAACCTCTCGACAGACTCCTACCATATATAGGCATTGTCCAATTCCATCAACACGATGACGACACTGCAATTTCTTACACTCTTAAGACATTTCATATAACCAAATATTTGTTGATAATTCTATCAACGACAACTAGTGACTCATCAAAAGTTCAAGTTGTACTTCCTAAAATCCCACAACTGTCGCTTCCTCTCACATGTTTTGTTGACTTCTATTCAACTAGACCATTTAGTTGGTTATTGTAGTCCGGAACAATGATTGTATTCTCTCCATCATGACGGCAGTAAAAGTTTAGGTGCCAAATTCAATCAGGTTACCGAGTAGAGTCAATGGTGGTTGGACCACTGGTGGGAACCCTTGCCTGGCCATTTGCTCGGCTCTTGAGTTGTTGTTCCAATGACCCTAGTACTGGCTAGCCTCTAGCGGGCCTACCTCATCTAGTTTGAGTTGAACTGATTTTGCGTGGCGCCATAGCCTACCAACCAACAAATAACTATTTTTCATCAAGTCAATGAACAAGCAATAATAAAGCTACTGGTCCATCAAGGTAAACAAATACTGTTATGCACAATGTTCTACCAAAACATTTTACGGATAAGACATACCTAGCCACGACAAAGTATTAGTTGAGGTTTTATATTGGAAATGCCGTGTATGATGTAATGAATTGACTCCCGCTATAGGTTTTAAAACGTTGGTTCGTTACATTTCCTTTTTGGTAATTGTAGGGAAGGAGAGGAATGATGAGAAAGAGAAGAAAGGGAAAAATAAAAAGAGAGAGAGAGAGAGATGGGGCAGCAGCCACAATGGCCGCAGGGGGAGGGGGAGGCAAAATAAGAGAAAAATATTACTTTAAAAAATTAAAGAAAAATATAGTTTTTAAAAAATATAACATTGTCATTCAATTGTTATTTTAAGCAAGGTATCAAATATATTTCTCACATAGAATCATCATTTACCTCTTTAAAGTTCAGGAACATTATATAAATCTGTCTAAACAATTAATCCAGAAGCTGTATCATTAACTCAGGAAAAGGAAAATATAGATCACAAGATTAAGAAAGATGAATGATAAATACCTTTAGTATTGCATCTGGTTCTTGAATTTCATACGCAGCATGGATAGTCGTTTTTGAAGTAGAAATTTCTCATCTTTCATTCCCAGTTTTTCCATGCAGAAGGCTATTTTCTTGAGGGTGTCGATGACCTCTTCACCATCGTCCCCGAACTCTCTCTCCTGGATTCTAAGAATTCTCTTCAGCAGCTTCAGTAGCTCACTTTCATCCTTCCCTAGCCTGCTCTGAATTGAAACCAAACAATCTAGAGCCTCACCTGCGTGCAGTTCAGCAGAAAGAGGAGCTCATGTGAAGATGACAAAACAAGTGATATAAACGTCATTATCTATTAAGTACAAATATATGCAATTCACAATTCTCACCAACAGGAAGTGAATCTTTTCCAAAAGCATTTTCCCTTATTCGCAAGACTTCAAGAGCAAGTTGCTCGGCCTCATCATCCTGTTTTAGATTGTAAAGAGTGACAGCAAGATCCAACATTGGGACTGTAATTGATTGATCATCAGATCCGACTGCCTTTATCATAATGTCCAATCCAATTCGCAACAAACGCTCAGCCTCCACATAATTCTTTGACCGTGAATAAGAAGCGGCAAGGTTTACAAGGTGCTTCACTGAGCTGGGATGCTCTTTTCCTTTCAACCTTTCATTGATCAACAAACACTCTTCTAGAAGTTCTCTGCCTTCATTCCCTCTGCATTAAACCAAATTCTAGGAGCTCATAAATACTGGTGGTAAAAGAAAAGAGCTAGGAATGCTCTTGGGAGGTTAAGAACATTATTGGAATAATAAGAGAGTGTTAATTATTAACCCAGGAATTAATATAGAAGGAGTGGGTTGAGAGGAAGGCAGGCAATTGGTTTAAGGAGGGTCAAGTACCTTCATTACTTGGGAATTTTTATAGTTTTTCTATTTTATATCTTTCAATACATTCCAGTAACTTGGGCTCTATCAATAGTGAGAAGCTTCAAACACCAACAGTTTTTTTAATAGAAAAAACCAACATAAGTATGTGTATGACAATACCTTCCTAGAACATGCAATAGTTCTGCCAAATCAATCCTCATCTTCTCAGTAGTGCTGTCATCTACAGCCATATCATTTGAATCCTTAATAATCTCCAAAGCTCTTCTATATAAGGTAACAGCTTCGTCTGCTTCCCCTATGAACAAGTGGAAAAATATTTTGCAAATGAAAATTTTAGCTAGTGTATAAAAATAAAAAGATGACACAAGCGACCAAAGTTACCTCTTGCATATTTTGCATTAGCCAGAGAATACATAGCCATTCCGACTTTTCCATTTTTCTCTCCATATAACTTTTTATATATGTTCACAATCCTAAATAGGGCCATGAAAGTAAGTGAATAGTCCAGAGCAAGAGAGAGAGCGAGAGAGAGAGAGAGAGAGAGAGAGAGAGAGACCTTGCAAAACATGTTTCTGCATCCTTGCCTTTTCCTTCTTTGAGCATAAGATTGCCCAGACTAAACAAAGGTATAACCAAATCCTCGTTCTCAAAGCCTCTTCTTGATTCCAGAAGTGAAATTGCACGATTGTAGCACTCTACTGCCTTTCCAGCTCTTCCAATGGTACCAAGAACTTTAGCCATCCCTAAAATTGGAGTGATAAGAAAGCTACTGTCTTCTCCTGCAAGGGTTTCATTGTAAGACGGTTTCGAGAGGAATAGAAAAACAAATTATAGCTCCCCTACCAAATTTTTTCTCCATGATATCAATAGCCCTCTTGTACGCAGATACTGATTTCTCAAACTTTTTTAAGGTTGAGTACATGCTCCCCATATGCAGAAGCACTGAATCCAGAAAGGGTTCACCGTCCGTCAGACTGTCAACAACTTTGTTCAACTGCATGAAGGAAAATCCATTAGAAGAAGGAAATGATCCTCACTTAAACCGAAGTGAGTTTAGAAGATAAACCAACTGAAAATTTGGCTGTATAAGCATGGGATACTTTTGGAGCATAAGACTAACGCTCAGACATGCTCGTATACTTTTTAAGCTATAAAAAATGTGACTAGATTACTTCATTATTACTCCAAAATCGCTTAAAAAATGTGACTAGATTGTTAGATGACCATCTCCACTTGTCTGTAAGCAAGAATAAGGCCCTGACATGCTCGTATAATGTCCATGGTCCTGACTCCTGACCTAGTCTACATACCGGCTATCATAGAGTCAACCCAGCATGGGAACTCCAAATAACTAATGCCAGTTTCTAGGTAATTGAACTAATATTTTACCACATGAAGGCTAGATAATAACCTAAACAGAAAAATAAAATCCTCGAGTCATGGAAGTACAACCGTTGTTGCACGAAACTGAGGAGCACTAAAGTTTCCAAATCAATTATTGTACGGACGATAAGGGAAAAAGAAGTTACTATATCCAATACAGAAGCAACAAACTTCAAGTCTCCAACGGTTAAATACCCCAAAGCCACGATGTCAAGAAGAGCAGCTTGTTCAATGCCAACGGCGCCTGATTCCATTTGTTCTTTTACAACTTCATAATTAGCTTGAAGTAGCTCTACAGCATCATTCTTCCTCCCGCTCATGGTCATCATTCTGACTTCATTGAGTAATTCTTCCAACTGAACTTCTAATTCAGCCACTGTGTCCGAATCAGTACGGTAGTGCATGTGATCAGACCTAGTAAAGAGTAAACAACCGTGGTTCAATTTTTAATCTGGATATCATAGACGGACAATTCTTGACACTGACAGCAAGAGATTTACAAAATTTGGTCCCAACCTTTGATATCCAATTGGAGCAGTGAACGCAGAAAAAACGTGCTTCCTTTGAGCCCCAAAAGCAGCTCTACTAGAAGCTGAAGGTGTTGATGCAGAGAGACAAGAAAAAGCTCCAAAAGGTCCCGCATAAAGCTTGATATTACATAGTGGTTTCTGAAGGCAAACTGAGGAGCATGTGATTGATGGCCTTTTGCAAATGCAATGACTGCACGGAAAAACAGATTTCACTCATCCTAAGATGTTCGAGAAAGATATATTAGAATAATTGGTCTCCTAAAACTGACAGTAGCTACCCTGTAAACCAAACTCCTAAGGATTGCTATTTTACACAACTAACAGCATCCCAATTTCGACAAATTAACTAATAAAAGCAACATACATAACTGATAAACTGCACTAATTCAATTCAGAAGTCAGAGTTCCCATAATCAAAAAATGAACTAGTAAACAAAGACAACCAGGAAATATGAATTCTGAAATATAACAGAAAAACACAGGTAAGAAAAGAAGTAAAAGAAGAGATGAAAGTTGCAAAATGAAGAAAAAACCTGTAACAGGTGTAAGATGGAGAAGAGAGAAGAAGGGAAGTGGCCATTGTAGGAGAGTTGAGCAGCTGCAGTTACAAGAGCTCTTCTCAGCTCGTGGTGAACGATATAGCTCGATGAAGCGGAGGAGGATGTAACTATCGGTGAAGCGCGGTTTGACCTGGCGAGTTACCCATAACCATTATTTGGGCTTTTTCGTCCATGAGGCCCAAGCCCATACCTCGCAAGTTCTACCCCATTAGGGAAACTCCAAGAACACTAATTTAAGGACACAAAAATAGAATTATATCAACTAATTTAAGCATTGTTTACTAATATCTCATTACAATGGATGGTTATGTATTTCACTTACCTATCAACTTTCACTGAAATAGAGTATTCTCCCGATGTTCAAGTCTAAATTTTTGCATAAAATTTTAACCAATTTTACTTCGATTCCTGTAGTTTTGAAATGTTTATTGAAATGTTTATGAAATGTCAAGAATAACCTTATGAAGTTCCTTTTACATGTATAAACAAAAAAGTAAAGTTTAAATATATTTTATTTGTGATTTAGCATGTTTTTCATATTTTAGTCAAAGAGTAGCCGTACAATGTTATTTATTTTGTTATGATTTATTAGTTACATTATGTATGTTTGAAAAATACACAATTTGTCAAAAAAATATATATATATAATAAAGTAAGATTTCTGGAAAATTCTTTGAACTTATCCATAAAGCTTTTGCCTTTATTTCTATGGAAGATTTCGTTAACTTATTATGTCATCCATCCAAAATTCTATAATATGATTCAAGTAGACTAAAAATTTGAAGTACGAGGCAACTTATTGAGTTAAGGATGACAAAAGTTTTTTTATTTAATGTTATAATGTAATATAGTCTGTTGTTATATAGATTAAGTCTATATGGTTTTGTTTATGAGACTCTACTCAATGACTTTGGTCACATGCATCAATGAAAATTTGTTTTTTATCCCTTGACTTGTAATCAACGTAAAATTACATCTATATATAGTTTTTGGTAAAGTTAGTATTTAAAGATAATGGACCCATAGAGAATGTAAACATAGTGAGGTGAATAGTATGGTATGTTAATTAATGGTGATAAATTATGATATCAGCTATATATAGTTTTAGCTTCCCTTAAATAAAATATATATATATATATATATATATATATATATATATATATATATAATGTTAGGTGTGTGATGATATAGAAGCATAAGAGGAAGTGGTATTAATCTTTTGTATGATGTGACAACCACAAACACATTTCAACACAAAAACAATGGTTACAATTTAGTTTCCAATATCTATTATTCTTCTTTCATATCCCACCCATCAAGTTAACATCAGAGGCTAACTAAGTAGAGACTAGAGAGTAAATTAAAATATATATATATATATAGAGAGAGAGAGAGAGAGATTTTTAAAAATTGTGTTAAGTTCTGTATATATATTTTATTTTTTAATTGAAAATGAAAATATTTTTAAAATTTTTAAATTTGGTTTTGAAAAATACGTCCAACAAATATAATACTTAGAGGTGGACTGAAGGTAGAAAATGTGTGTGAAAACTTTTGTAATAAACCATCCATGGACTCAATAGCAGAAACCGCTTTGGGTGATTGCACCAAATTTGTAGCAATGTCACTAAAAAGAATGAACAGTATTAAATTATGCTTTGTTGGCTATGTATAACTTTTCTTTCAAATATTATTAAACACATCCTATGCTCTCCAATAATTATTTATCTTTTCAAGAATACCCACTTTGGTATAAACCAAACCAAAGTTAATTATGTAATTTGATATAATGATGATTTGTATTCCAAATCTTATAGCTTCAACTTTTATTCCAATGTTTAGATATGAAAAGAAATTGCTCTTAAATTATGAAACCACTTTCATATAGTTTAATTTTCAGACAGGATACAAAAAGATAATAATTTATAAATAATAATAATAATAAAGTTTGTAATTATTAGCATTAAGAAAAATAGAGATTTATATTAAGTTAAATATAAGTCAATCACTATCTTATAAACATCATGATTGATTTAGGTTTGTGTGTTTTTGTGTAAATTAGTGATTAAAAGAATATAGAAACTTTATGTCTACAGAGTTTAATGTGTTGAGTTGTCTCCTTCTCTTGCCTTGCATTTGCATTTGCCTTCCCCCACCCTCCTCTCCTTTTAGTGCTTCCATTAGTGGGAAACCTAATTACACTATTTCCAAACTTCAAATTTCTTATATAATATATATATATATATATATATATATATATATATATATATATATATATATATATGTATATGTATATTATTAGTTAGTTTAAGAACGCTATGTTCATCCTATAAACTTCAATGGTTGGTCGTAGGGTAGAAATTTTTCTCATACGTTTGTCTTAATAAGCGAGTAGGAATGGATACACTTGAAATTGTTTTATTAATGCTTTTAAAATTGAATTTGCTAAATTTCTCGAGCTTCTTCTTCTTTTCTTCTCTCCGGTTTTCAAACCTATGTTTTTTTAACTTTTTTTTCTTTCGACTCAAATCCTCCTTTGATGATTGCATGTTAGAGATAGATGTTGTGTTAACTCTATGAAACAACAAATTTACAGTGGTTTAGTACCAAGATTTCATTATATTTTACTTTCAAAACAGCAATTATTTTTCTATGATACACTGGCAACAATTTACATTTAGCTTTCACCTATTTAGACCCAAGTAAAAAGGTAAAATAACTAACATAATTTCTAGATTTTTATTTTTTATTTTTTATTTTTTTATTTTTGATGATGTAGCCTACTTTCTTGTTGGCCTATTACATCTATTTGACTTAGAAAGTGATAGCCAAATTATGAGGACCAATTGGCTCTCTTTTGTTAAAGTGGGTGGGTATTCAGTACAACATAAATGGAGTCCCAAAAAAGGGATGTTGGAATTCTACCTAATTTGGCTCAAACCAAACACACATAAGTATTAATACTCTAGGAAGTTTCTAAAACTACCCATTTAGCCATTTGAAATTGTGAAGTTTTTTGTGTTAGAAAACCCCACTTGCAAAAATGCAACCCAAATTACACTCTCCAAATTGAAGGGTGCTTTTTCTTTCTTTTTTTAATAAAAATCTTCACATACTTTACAATAACAAATCAAGTGAAAGTTTAGAGCATTCAGATATATTAGGTGAAATAAAAACACTAAACATGGACAGCACTGAATTTGGCAAGAGCTGAGGCCATGCAAGGGGATTGGTTGCTTACATTGTAGGCATGCACATTATAATCACTTCTTTTAATTTTAATTTCTTTTTTAAAATATTCCTTTTAAATTTAAATCTCAAAAATATGTAGAGTTGACTTTGATAGGTTTGTGGGCAAAAGTTAATGCACTAAATCATCATTATGTAGCTATTGGGGGGAAGCACCATGAAAATAGCTTCTCAATTTCTCACTCATTTCCTTCATGGAATTAAGGATAAAAAGCCTAACTTCCCCATGCCACATTCCCCCAACCCTTTGCTTCTTACAAACTAGCCTCTCTTTCTCTCAAGGTTCTTCAATACAACACAATGTCCCTAAAAGTACTTAAATTCTTTTTTCTCTTTCTTCTCTTTCTCTCAATCTTCGTTCCTTTCTCATCAGGTAACGTTCGTTTAGTCTCATGATCTTATCCCCTTAATGAATAGTGCTAATATATATGTACTCTTTTCGTTTTAGAAATGGTGGTTGAATCACTTCAAGACGGCAATATTGCAGATAAGCCAGCTTTCAAGGTACTACAATGTTCTTTGAAAAGAGAAAAAGTAAACAAAGAAAATACCATAGCAAAATTATATCCAATAGATTCTGAGATAGTTCTTATCTAGTTTCAAAAAACTAAATGATGTATCCTTCTTTTTCTTCTATAACGTGAAAAGATTGGTGGCGTCCAAATGAATGGAAGGAAGCTTATGACACTTGATGTGCAAGACTATGATGAGACGAAAGCAAATAATAGGCACGATCCGAAGAAACCAGGAAATGGAAAACCTTGAATTAGCCTCTCTTTGGCTTGTTGTTTAAATAACATAAAAGCACTTCCTTACTTTACCAAGATAATGAAAGTGGTATGGTTGTGGATCGAGAATGTATATTGGCCTTCTAAGATGAGAATGAATCCCTTTGGATATAGTAAGGCCTTTGATTCTTTTTTTTTTTTTTTTTTTTTTTTATCAATTTCAATTTCACTTCTTAGGCGTCTAATGCTACTGCCTTTCAATATCAAGGCGAAGTCTGAGATTTGTGGTTATGTTTGAGCAGTTCTATAGGTGTCAAATATCAATTATGAGCTTAAGTTTAAGTTCAAATGCTTCATGGTTGCGTGGTTGGAACTTGCTAATGGGTAAGATTAGTCACCAATTGACAAGACAGATGTAGTAAATAAGATAGACGGAACATAATTCAAGAAATCAAAATGGATTAGACTGGATAGAAGCAGAATTGGAGAGATCAAAGGCATAAATCAAGATGGATAAAAACGGAATAAGAGCTCAGAGAAAGGGGGAAAAATGAGTTTGCGAATATTGATTTTGAAACCAACAAATGATAGTTTAAAGGCTGTCAAAAGTACCTAGAATAATAGGGGTTCTAATCAGTCCCAAGTGGAGATTCCCACCAATCAGACATAAAGGTTGGTAATATCTGCCTTGATCAATTAAGCTAAGCTCAAAATAACAAAGGATAAGATTAATCCCTAAATCACTTAAGCAGATGATTACAAAATCACATTTTGACAATCAAAGAAAATAACAGGCATCATTGGAAACACAAATTGCTTGCCTCCTGAAAAACTAGGAATGTTGTTTTAAAATGAATGGAAAAGAACAGATTAAGATGAAATCAAACTGATTACCACCAAATTCAAATGAAAAGATGCGGCAGCACCACTAAGGAAAGCTACGACTTCATTGAATCAAAGTCAAATCATACAATATATTACTGTTCCTCCTGTATGTAAGGCAAAGACAATTGCACATGTAGAAGAGATTAATTTAATGATCTCATTCTCACTGTCTTCTAAAGAATGAAAAGCTGGCCACAATGACAATATAATTCTTATCCAAAAGGTCCAACAGACAAATATGGTATGGAAAGCATCCAGAAAAGGCTGTAGTGACAGAATGGCAACAAATATATCTTTAGCACCCTCAATTTCCAATCATCAAAACTTTCCTTGTACAAAAAATATATACAAGCCAACAAAATTCTCAACTTCTAAGCAGACGTCTCACCCAACCCAACAACTGAATCCAAAAAAACACCACAACTTTTGTGATGTTTCCGATACATATACGTCATGTGCAAAATAATAAGATATCGGATGTAAAAGAAATAAATAAAGGAAAAAGAAAGCAGACTCTGAAATGACAGACTGTACTCCAAAATTGACGAGGGATATAATGATTTCATGAATTCACCGTATTGATCGTGTATGTTGAACTACAAATCGAGACCAAATGAAATGCAAATACAGGAAATGAAATATGATGACGACCCTTCATGATGTGTATTGCTATGAAACTGAACCAATCGAGGTGTACAAATATGAGGTGAATTTCACAGGAAAGACCAAAATACAACCAGACATGAAAATTCACTACGACTGATGCAAAAAAAAATAAATAAACAAACGGGTAACAAGTCCTTAACTAGAACCACTAGAGTAGAAGTTTAGAGAAAAAAGAACTAGGGTGTCTAAGCAGGGGGCAGAAGAAGTGAATGAACACTCCCCGTACTTTATCCATTTTCACAACCCAAAATCTTATGATGGCAAACCCCACTAGGTTGGACACACTATCTCAAGTCAGAGATACAATTGGAACTGACCAAGCCAAACGAACTGGGGGCGCTAATGGACGCTCCCTCTTCCCACTTCTACCATGACATACAAGATCCCGACTTGATGCTGCTAATGCAATAGTTAGCAATGCTTTCATGATGACGATGATGCAAGAGTTAGTGACAACTAGAAGTGAACAGCTTCCCGTTGTCCTGAGAGTGAAGACTTGTAAGATGCAATCCGGACCCCAACTCAACACACCCATATGCATGCAAGGACTTCAAATGTGAAAAAAAGAATTTGCCAACCAGCAGAAGCCTAAATTGAAATGGCACGGCTGATGGCCAACTTAGCCCATTCAGCAGACTCTTTAATCAAATGGTCATCAGAGGACAAGCATTCACTCAAAAAGTCTTTGCTTGAGACAGATTGCTGAATCAAGGAACCAGCATTGCTCCCCAGTGTATCAGCCAAATCTCCAAGGACTCCAATGGCAGTTTTCATAACAACTTCATCCCTACAGGGAGTATAAGAATGAAAAGATAAGACAAATATTTCCAATTTAAGAACATATACACACCAACAGAGAGAGAGAGAGAGAGAGAGAGAGAGAGAGAGAGAGAGAGCAAAGAACTTACATGTCTTTTCTCATGTAAATACTATCCAAGAACTGAAGTATATGTGGGGCATAAGGAACTAAAAGCTGAGTTTTTGGAGAGCTCTTGAAACCTTGGAAGATTCCCGAATATGCCTCCAAAATCCCGTTTCTCAAAGAATTTGTATATTCAGTCATTTCGTCATCAATACCTGCTGTGTGTGCAGATAACTCTGCTGCCCTTTGAAGCATGGGCATCGCATACATCAAGTACTTCTCAAAATTCTCTCCAATAGCCAGTGCTATATCACCAAAGCATGAGAAAATAGGGGGCTTAACAGAACGATGTAATTGATCACTGGATAAATTCTTGAGCAACTGAGTCATGATTCCATCACAATAGGGTAAAATCTTATCCTCCAATGCCCTGCATATGTCCCCTACCACACCCACAGTCACAGCACAAACTTGGTACTCCTCAAAATTCTGAAGTCCCATTTCTATATATTTATAGAACTCAGTCATGTATTTACCAAAATCTGGGCCTGTTGAATAGGCAAGAGCTCCAATCGCCAGCATTGCTTCCTCGTGTACAGTGGCATTTCTGCAAGCAAATACCCTAAGGAAAAGTCCCATTATTTGGTCCGCATACTGCATAAAGGCATACTTATTTGGCTCTGATGATCCTAGCTTCTGAATAAGAACTTGTAAGCACCCACAGAGAAGGCCTTGTAGTTCCCCCTGTCTCTCCCTTTCATCAGATGAAAGTTTTTGCCCCTCAAGCGTATTGTGCAATTCCATCATAATGACAGGAACCAGTTGCAGCACCATTGGTGCTGTTTCATCAGTTGAACACCTCACAACTTCATTCAATGTTTCATATGCAGCAGTCCTCAACCGCGATTCCCCAGCATCTTCTCTGTGAGTAACAGTCAATAGGGACTGAACAATTTCTTGAAAAAATGGAGTTAGAGGAGATGATGGGCCAACATCTTCATAACCCTGAGCAAGAAAATAGAGAGCACCACAGGCTTTCTCTGCCACATTTGGAACATCCTTCATACTCTGGAGCAGAACCGTTATTATCTGTTGACAATTAGCCTGATTAATTATCGGTGTATCTAGAGTTGAACCATGAAGGAATTCAAATATCCGTCCAAGGGTCCACGCAGTTGTGTCCTTCACATGGTTATTTGGATCCTGAGTCAAGGCAGACAGCATGAACCCTAAGGCCACGTTCACAATAGGCATCAACTTTTCTGGAGCAGGCCCCTCTAAAATTGAACCAAAAGCATAAGTGGCTGCCTCCCTCTGCCTCCAATCTGATTTTGTTATGTTCTCTTCAATGAATGGCATAACAAGCGGAACTATATCGTCACCCACTGTTCGTGCAACTAGTCCAAGACATGTACCCCCAGCCATGGCAATGTTCCAAGCCCCTTCATCTTGATCCTGATCCTCTTCTTGCTTAAGAAGTGTCTCAAGTAACATCGGCACAAGCGCAGGTAGTGCCTGCTTGATGAAATAAAAGCATGGTATATCAGAATCCCCAGTAAAATCTTCTCCATACTCTTCCAAAATATCTATCTCCTCATCGCAAATAGAACTCCAGAATTCAATGGCCTGAAGAGCAACAGGTTCTTCGTCCTCCTTAACAGCCTTTGCTGTAATGGCAAAAATATCCTGGATGTAGTGAGCCAATTTGTCATAGTATGTCGATGCAATTGAAACCAAACATTCAAAAGCTGCCTGGCGTATCCTCACTTCAGGGGATAGTGTGGACTCGCAAACAACTCTCATGATATAATCACGCTCCATATCATTGCTGAAGTTTGCTTGAGCAAACCCAAGAGCATTGTACAAAGATCGAGTGGCAGCAAGTCGTACATCATTGTTTCCTTCGGATGCATTCATTCCCTGTACAACAGCTGTCAATATCCTGTTCACCTGATCTTGATCTATGACGTCTGGAGAAACTTCCTCACACAAATAACCAAGGGTCTCCAAGGTGGCTTGTTTGACATGGGACGATTGTTGGTGAACATTTAACAATAGTGAACCTATCAATTCAGGCCATTGCTTATGAGGCAACTCAATACCCGCAATCTTTGCAATGACCTGGGATGCTGTGGACCTCGCATCAGCTACTGCTGAAGACAGTGTATTCAACAAGCATGCCTTTATCTGGGTCTTCACATTGCTATCCAGCGATAGCCATCTCTGAACGAGCTCAAATTTTCTATGTTGTTCCTTGGCATCCAGTGCATTCTTCAATATCAGACCTGCCAATTTACGACTGTCGACCGGCTTTTCCTCACTTCCTAATTCACTAGAGAGAGACAGCAAAAAGCTGGGAAGGTTTTGCTCCTGAAATTGCCTTAGACTGTCTTCTGCCTGCTTCCTCACAGTTGCATCGATAGACTGTGCATTGAGAAGAACTTGCGTAACCTCCAATGCCATGTTTCACCTGAAAATCAACAATTTGGTAATTGAGGAAATTGGTGACTTGCACCACTGCTTAGATTTTCCAAATCCATTTACTAGACAAGTATTCATCGAATCCCAAAACCTCAGTAAGAAATTTTAAGGGAAAGACAAGAACTACAATAGCAGTTACAAAACCCAAGAACGAAGAGCCAAAACCCAGATCTCAACAGCACAGCCAAAACTAATAATAAAACTAACTGAACTGAAGGTGATCTATCGAGAATCCAGCTCTCAAAGTCACGTGGACCAATCATCTATGTTGGTATTAAAGCGTTCCGGCACAAAGCATAAGAAATATGAACGACAACAGATGTTTGGAGGATCGAAATGAGGTAAATGTGATGGTACACAGACCAGAATCAGAAAGTCGTCACAGTTAAAAAGAAGAAGAAAAACGCAATAAAAACACAGATAGTGAAAAGAGAATACAAAAGAAATGAAGAAGTGAATCGTGTTGAAGACGGAGAAACGGAAAATGGATAAATCGGAGAAAAACGAATAAAAAATGGACAGATCAAAAGGAAGAAAGACGGGAAGGAAAAAGAAAGCGAATGAAGAAAAAGAGAAAGAGGGTAGAGAAAACAATACCTGAAATGGGAAAATTGAGAGGATTGAAAGAAAGAAGAAGAGCGTAGAAGAGCAAAAAGACGGCAGTTGGAGGAACCCTAGAAGAAGGGGGAAAGAGCGAGGGGAAGAAGAGAATGGAAGGGCGCAAAGCAAAGGCTGGACTTGAAATTCTAAAAACTAAATTTCTTTTTCTTTTTTTCTTTTTTATTATTATTATTATTATTATTAAGAATTTATTTTTGCGCCCAAAACGAAAAGCAATAATTAAAGAGAGTATTTTCCGGATGCATTTGAATTCATTGTTAGGGTTTGAAGTCTGATCTGTACACCCAATCACAGCCTTCTTGTGTGTTTGCTTTGCTGCTCTCTACCTCACAAATTAGTCTATCATTAAAAACCTCTAAGAAAAAGTCATATGAAATACTAACTTCTATTTTTAAATGGTTTATTGATAATTATTGATTTTATTAAAGTATAATAAATAAAACTACGTTTATTGATATGTGTTCGAATGAGTTGGAATTTAGTAGATAAATATGAGTATTTCTTTCTTGTGGTTATTGGATGTTAATGGATTATATAACCCAACAATAAGAGGTGTAGGGTTGGTTTGAGTTTGATTTTGTGATATTTTGAAGACAGTTCTATCATTCATGGTCATGGATCTTTGGGTCACTTCCATTCATTTGATCTTTAATCTTTTTGCTGTGTAATTTCCAGCTATGCCTTTAACTATGAGTTTGTTGGTTTATTGAAGTAAAAAAAAATAATAATAATAATTCAAATAACTAATTAACTCGAACATATATGACTTGGGTTGAGCTAAAACAAATTTAGTTTAAAAACAGTAGAGGTGTCATGTGACAGTAAATTTTAGATTAACGATGAAAATAAATAATATATTCATATATGTAATAGGTTGCGTTAATTCTACTTGTTAAGCCAAAGTACCTAACCAAGCCAAAATATATGTATCGGTTGTTTTTATGTTGGCCTCTTTTAACACCAAGTTAAACCAATAATTGATTTGAAGTGAAGAGTTGAACAACCTACTGTGAATAAGTTGGTGATGTTTTTTTTTATAGAATAAACAACCTAATAAACAACATGCCAAACAAATCATAAAAATACGTTTTTAGCTAAAAATAGTGTGAACCACTCAGATAAAAAGTATGAAAGGATTACAAACTCTCGCCCCTGTTGTACTAGTGGCGTAGCATAGCTATGCACGAGTCATAAATTTAGACATTGATATATTTTGTTTTAGTTGAAGACATTGTATGATCTTTTGGGTGAAGAGTTATTAACGGAAAACACATCTTGGAGTTTCATCTTATAATATTAAGAGCTAAAGTGCAAAATTATCTTAAATATAGGGATAAAAGTTTTAACGCAAGAATATACATTTCATATGATAAAAGTTTAATTTGAAAGCTTGCAAAAATTAGGATTCAACATTTTAATTCTCTCCATTTGTAGTTACATGAGAATTTGTATTTGGTTTAGTACAGGTACCCATATTAGGTTTTAGGGTTAAGTTAGAATATATGTGAAAACAAATAAAATACTTTTAAATGGATAAAAGATAAGTAAGAGATAAGTTGTAAAAGTTAACAAACCAACAGGCAATTGCATAGATTAAAAAAATGAAACATTTAGAATTCAAACGAATTGAAACAAGAAAATGGTGAATGCAACATGAAGTATTCAACAAAGTTGATTTAATAGAGTAAGTAAACACATGCCCAAATTTGCAAAGGTAAACAGAGAGATATATGGATAATAAAAAGCAGTTATTAATATATGTTTTTAATATTGAATTGGGGAAATGTAGTAAGAGATGTATGGTTAAAAGGAATAGGAGGAGGGAGGAGCATGCTATGAAAGTAGCAGCTCAAATATCCAGGTGAGAAAGATAGATAATCTTAATATTGTCACTCCCAATTCCCCACCCACCAATCCAACTTCAATTTTTTTTCTATATAAAAACAAACTTTTCTTTCTTTCTTTCTTTTGTCTAAAATTTACAGTTTTAAATGAATGTAAGTACTTTTGAAGGGTTGATCATTTAGAATAAAAATTGTCACTTCAAAATTCATCGAAAACTTGTTAAAACGGCTTTCACCTCCGAGGAAGATAGGAGCATTCATTTCATACAATTAAACCACGTTTTTAAAAAGAAAACATTCCATTGAAAATATTGTGTTAAATTTAAGTTAATTTTATTCTACGATTTTGAATTAAAATATTTGACCCAGAGGGACTAATTATGAGAACTATAAAGTCTATATCCAAATCCAATCGAAAAAAATTATCAAACAAGGGACTAAATTCTAATTTTTAAAATATTCAAGACTGATTAAGTGAGTTTTTCTTTTCTTTTCCTTTTTTCTTTTTTTTGTTTGCCAATATGTAAGTAAGAGAATGTGACTATAAACTGTTGATAATATGGAGATGAAAGAATCAAACCTTAATCACATCTTTGTACGAATTCAATTGAACTAACTTTCTACAAGATTCAAGAAAGATGGATTAAAATCAAAATCAGTACTATCCCCTAGTGATCATAGCCCATAAAGGCAATAGTAATTAATAGAATAACCAGCATGGTACATCTGCACCCCAATAACTTACTTCCCACATTCTTCCTAAAAATAAATTTAAAAAAAAAACAAAAAAAAAAACAAAAACAAAAACAAAAACAAAATAACCTCTCTATCATGAGGAATAGAAATCCAATATAGTCAAAAGTAGTAAATAGCAACAGGGCACTGGGGGACAACAAATAAGTCAAGGACCATTTTCCACATCAGAAACAGAGAGCGCATTCATTTCTAAGCAATGGACGTCAAGTCCTATTCATGTGATATTGATCTATCACAAGTACGATAAACAAAATTCCATCAACATGTTATTCTTATTAGATGTTATTATAGAAAGCCTACGAGATTAAATACTAGGAAATCTCCCATGACATAAGTATCAAGTATGATATTTACTATCTATCTATTTTACCCTAAAATAATAATAATATTCAGCATCTGGATTGTGAAACAGGCAAAACGTGATAAATACTCCAAATCTATTTATAATGAGAAGTTGTTGCTGTTAGGAAAGGCCATGCATGGGAGTATTTACATTCAAAAGGAACATGTGAAATAATCAATTAGAGAAGATAGAAGGAGAAAGGCACACCGAACATGATAAAATCATCTGCCAATTTCTACTTCTTTGCAGAGACCATGAAAGGCCAGTTAGACTCGCAAATATCACAAGGTGACTTTCCATCGTTGTCTCTTTCACTAACGCTAGCATTGTTCTTCACAAGATATTCGGCAATCCCTTCTCGGTCGCATACCACAGCATAATGTAATGGAGTTTGGCCATCAACGTCCTACATCAGAGAGTGCACAAAATTTCAATCAAGTAGTAAACATAGGGTTAGATCCAGTAGGCCACTATTACTTCAGTAATTTTGTATACAGCTTTCAAAAACAAATCTACTATCTACTTTTTAACAAAATAAGTAAAATGATAATTTGCAGATCTCTGAAATATGGCCTTAACTAAGGTGGCCATAGTCATATCTCTCTAACATTACTAGTGGCTAGTACATTTTTATTAAGAAACGTGGCACAGGCAAAAGATGTCACCGAGTAGAGTTTTGGATCAGTGGTTGCAGGCAGTTCTGATCAGTAAATATAGTGTTAAATACATTCTAGGTACCTTAACATCAATATCAGCATTCCTGCTAACAAGCAGCTCCACAACATTAGAATGGCCACGATCGACTGCCCAGTGCAATGGGGTCCTGCCTTCACTGTCTGCAATCGTTCAAAATAATTGTTCAGGAGATATTGCTCAACGTCATCCTCTAGAGGAAAGAAAAATGTACTCATTCCAGCATGTTGATTGAATTATGATAAAGAAACAAACAAATAAAAATAACTTTAGTGGAAGGACTGCATACCATATGATATTTTCAAACGTTATTTTTTTCATATAAAAACAAGTCACACCTTCATGAAGTATTTTGAAATTTAGACTCAGAATATAAAGTTGCAGCTAGACTCTTCTCTCGTGAGGGGATGTCATGCGACTTTCCCATACTAGGTGGAGATTTCGACCTCAGAAAGTTTCAAGTTAACTCTTGGGAAAGAAAGATGTAAATGTTATCTCATCAGAGGGTTCAGGAATGGCTCTTTACTTGGGAAAAAAAAATTTACCCAGAAGAGATCATCTAGGAAGTCATGATATTGGACCAATTGAAGAAAATTGGTTAACTACCTGACTGTTTAGAATAGGCTTGGTTGGTCAAACTTCCTGTCCTGGTATCGATATCAAAAAGTCAATAGTGCATCTACAAGCTAATAGAATTGGATGTGGTAAAGGAAGTCAGGCACCTAAATGTTTGTCCTGGGTATTTCCATAATCATTAAAGATCAATGGGGGGTAGAGTCATGTTATGTTGCTGCAATGGAAAAACAGGATGGTTGATTTCCAAGGGTAGTGCGGTCTGTGTTGGGCAATACTTCTCACAACCTCTCTCTTTATTAAAAATGGAGGATAAAATACTCGAAGAAAGTTAAAATCCTTATCTATGTCTAGGACAGCAGCAATACCCAAAAACTGCAGGCACGTTTCAAACTCTCATGATCACAACAATTATCCACTGTCAATTTCCTACTATTTTTTGTAGCCAACTCTTAGCCTTGTTTGATTGGGATCCTGCCTGTCAACAAAACAATTACTTCCAACCTTCACTCCTTTTGGCTTAAGCATTCATTCAAGAAAAAGACTAAAATATTTGGTCGAATATCGTCGCAAAACTGCTGTGGAATACTTGAACAAAAAGGAACTTCAGAACTTCTATTTTTTGGTGGTCAGGAATGAAATTGCCCCTCCCCTCCCTTCCCTTTGTATACCAACATTATGTTGATAGAATTGTGTCTCCTTTCAAAGAGGAAAAATGAAGAAAGAAAATGAGGGATGGGATAGCACAAGGAAAAAGTTGGGAACCTACAGAGTTAAGTAGCGTGTGGCTAAAGCTATTTTGTGGTTAATTTGGAAGGAAAGGAATGAGTCTTTAGACATAGGTTCAATTCTTTTTCTAAAAAAGAAATTTTTGTTACTTTGTGCAGTTCACATCTTCCAATTCTATCACTTTTTTTTTTTTTTTGTAATTATTCCACTTTCACCACTAGCCTAGGATTGGAAGGTGTTTTCATAACCTCATCTCGTCAGGGAAAGGACTTCTTGTCCCTTTGCTTGTTAGGTTGATTTGTTATCTATTTTTTTAAGTGAGGTGAGTTAAATGAGTTGGTTTCTCAATTCTTTTTAGCATATATATCGGTTCATACAAGAAATTAAAAAAATGACTTGCAACTCACTACTTTTCTTTAAACAATGACTTTCATTGTGATAAAAATAAAAGAATACAAGGGCATACAAAAATGAGAAAACCATGCCCCACAAAAGAAAGGATTCTTCCTAAAACAAGAGACTCAACTATAGAAAATAGAACCTGTAGAGCAGTGAGAGAATGATGTAGAAACCATGATACTATCATTACTAGTAAATTGAAGTGCGATGATGAAATATGAATCTAGACACAAGAAAACCACAATGATGCAGTCATATTATCACAAGAAAACCGCAAAGGAGCATATAGTCATATGCCTAACTGGATTGTTCAGTAGATTGTGGGACTCTGAACCGCATAATGAGTGAAACCCCAGAATCATCTGTTGATTTTTATGAAGGTTATCTAAATAAAAAACACACAATCCCACTGTCCCACAACCACAGAAGGTACGCTGTTCATTTAGAAATCATACATGATTGTTACAAACCAGGATTTCTTTTGTGGCTCAGTATAAAGGTTGAACATGCTAAACAATGCTTCCCTGATAGAACTGATCTAAGGCATCAAGCTCATCATTGAGTCACTTAAAACCTTTTTTTTTTTTTTTTTTTTTTTTTTTTTTTTTTTTTTTGCAACAAGCTTGGAAGCAGATTTAAATAAGATAAGCCTGATTTGCGTGATTTGCTTAGTTTTTAGATCCATAATATCACAACGCTTATTACTTGATTCTTAAAGTCCTATAAAGGCAAACTAACTTAATCAAGTCTACATGCCTACTTCGAAGATCATCACAAATCAATTCATTTACCAACCTCCATGACTCATTAGACCTATCTCATTTTTAGAAATCAAATAATAAGTAAACAACTTAAAAAAAATAATTTTCTAGGAGGTTACTGATTTTGTAACTCATATTCAAATACATTAAGCATTAAGCAAACTTATGAATTGTTATCGTTAAGAACTAAAACAAAGATGGCTTGAGAAACTAACCCTTGATATTCACTGAAACACCATTTTCTATACACTTGAGCAAATTATCCAATTCTCCTTCTCTAGCAAAGCCATGAATATCTTCCAGCTCCCTGAAAGTTGAAATCAAATCTTCAGTAGTGGGATTCCTAGTGTGGGCTTGAAAAGCTTCAGATTGTCAGAAAAGAAGCAAAAGAGGAAAGTCAAAATGGAATGGGGAATGAATACGTCAAATCTCAAAATAAAATCAAGAAATAAAAAAGAAAGAGATCAAGAGAAGTTAAAAAGGGATTCAGATAGAAAATGTTGGCATTGCTTCTGAACTATGAAGAAAACAGTAAATTAGAATCTGTTCTTTCCATACTACTCTGTGTTGTGCTCTTTGTCCCAACAAAGGTAGAGGTAAGAGTAAGTGGCTAGATTCATGCCCTTGTTTGGGCATCTCACCAAGTCTTTATATGATCTTGGTTTGGGCATTTATCACTAAATCTTTGTATGATCCTGCTTTCATTTTATTGGAATGGAGTCCCTTTCTGCACCTTGTATTGGGCTTCCTCTTTTTGTTGGGTTTGTCTTTTGTCCATTGTAGTTCATTCATTTTTTATATCAATGAAATTCCACTTTCTTACCGAGAAAAACAAAAAGAAACCATCACTGGACTAAACTCATACGGCCATTTAAATTAACCATTTATCATTAATAGACAATTTCTTTTCATGTTGAGACTGGCACTCTATTGGAATCATAGTAAACTAAGAAAACCACCTATCAATATCGTCAGTTCTTGTAGGCTGTACTGGTGATGGAGTGCATGGTGCTTATTAACCATTTTCTAATTTAAGCAAAGGTATTATGAACTGTTTTCACTCGAACAAAGCCATAAAAGTAAAGTACAGACCAGGCAAAAAAGGGAGCCATAAAAAACGAGAGACAACAAGGAGGAACACTGGAACCAAGGGAAAATAAGAAAACAGAAAAATATCGTCCATGAGAAAAAAAGGAGTAAACAGCTTAGAAAAAAGCTGATAGAACTCAACATTTGTTCTTTATGTTCAAGAAGAAATACGAGGACCAAGAGAGAAATAGAGAGACCTCCAATCTCTCACAAAACCATTTACACAAAGTATTCTTCTAACAACTTCCTGACAAACTGGGCCCCACTCCCCTAACCTTGGCTCACCCCCACTCTCTACTGACCCATCATTCTTCCATAGATCTTAACCATTGGAGGCCAATTATATGCACTTTTCAACTATATGCCAATTATATGTAATTATACACTTCTCGACTTTTCAATTATATGCCAATTATGCATCTTAATCATCTTCTCTCCCTTTTCAACTATATGCACTTTCCCCCTATTTATTAATCTAGCAAACCAAAAAAGAAAAAGAAAAAAGAAAAAATTGGTGAAGCACCAGAAGACCATCCTTGTTGCTCAAGGGATGGATGAACATTAATGAGACATGAACGAGACAAAAGGGAGACAGGCTCGCCATCTCGTCAAATAAGAGAACAACCTAGAATCCCAAGCTCCTGCGCCAAACATTGCTCTAGGAGCAACTGTGAGAATATGATATGAAGAAGAAAGAAAACATTTACAATAAAGGCCTTGTTATGGAATTGCGGTTGGAAATGAAACAATAGGTTGTTTAATGACTAAGGAAACAGCTAGAGAAGCCTTTGACATAGTAGAACTTCAGTGTTCCTATGCACAAGAAAAAAGAAATTTTTGTTCCTAATATCAACTAGAGTAGCAATTAAAAGGGGGAACAACATGAAAGTTGGGGTTATAATCAATTGCATTCAACATTAATAGGAACCTTACAACTCATTCCCGGTTTCCTCATATACAAAAGTGCTGAAGACGGGCCCCATTGGTCCTCTAGAATCTTTACTTCTAGCATCAGCATTTCCATCTTTGCTCTTCTGGTCCTCACAAGCATTCAAAACTAATTATGAAGTGAACAAATAAAAACAAACAAACAAACAACTAACAAGAAGCAAATAGGGACGGTAGAGATGGTGAAAGAAACAGATTAAGTTCTCACCCCACTTGCACCAGCCACCCAAGATGGAAACAACTCAGTAACTATATCAATGTACTTTTGCATCGCTTCTTCAGGAGGCATAGCACCCAATTTCTGCCACGCTTGCCTAGTAAAAACAATTACCTATAAGTATAAATAGAACACTCGACCCAAAATAAACTGTAATGTTGTTACCTCGACAGTCGATCTCATGCATCTTCACTTATTCTAATTCATGTTTTTGTGACTATAACATAACAATGTGATAACACACACAGGAGTGTAAAGCATCTTACAGGGACAAAATAACATTTTATCATTAATAGACAAAACAACCGGAATAACATTTTTTACCAATTTTGTTTTGGAGTGTAGAACCAGCATAATGTTCATATTTAATTTAATTGTGAGTGTAGACCCAACAAAACGTTCGGCTAGTCTTATCACGCATCCACCTAAACCTATAATACTTCTTTGTCAAAAAATTAGGACTTCAATATTCCATGCAGGTGGAGTTTGAACTCCATGACCTTTTTGAACAATGGTAGTAATCTCAGCGACATGAGTAGTTGTTATATAGTGACTATTTTTCTACTCTAACTACTAGAATAAAATTCCATAAACGTAGTTCATCACATACTCATAACTACATTGACCGTTCCTGATATAATCATAATTCAAGTTTCATCCCGTGCCCACCAGTGAAAACCTGATCAAAAACGGCCGATGGAGCAAGGCTTTTATAACCATATCCATACCCTTGTTAAAAGGAACCTTCATCTCAACTCTTAAGAAATTCATTTCAAACGCATAATATTTTGAGCAATATACTCAGAATAATTTCTCCCTAATGTAACTGCCCCTGCAATAATTAAACCAGTCTTTCACCGAGTTGTGACTTAGGAACTAGGTGGCGAATGTTCATAATGAATAGGTAAGGGAGGAAAAGCCATTAACGTAGAGAAACACCAATACCACTTAGCTCGAGCGGTCATTTTCAAGGCAGACGGCTGAGGCGTGCTGCAAGGCCCCTCGGTAGCGATTTTGTAGTATCCGTAAAGCTGCAACTGTACTTCATTGGATACCTTGGGTGAAAGCCGGTCAGCTGCAGAGGCGGCAACAAAAGCAGTGGCCGCGCTGAACAATTCGTCCAATTCGGTGCTCTCCACCCCTTCCCAATCATCATCATCAGTATCACTCCCACCAATACTGTCATTCCTAACACTACCATGCTCGGCGACGACAGAGTCAACCTCGTGCGCGAACCCAAAATCTCCAGAACCCGACCCGACATCGGTTTCAATTGGCTTGGTCTTGGAAACTTCGTCGTTGGATTGGGGAATGGGAGTAGAGGTAGCACGAGAGATAGAGAGATTATCTTCCTTAAAAGAGACGACTATGGAGATCAACTTAGCAACAAGATAAGAGAATATGAGACCTATGAAAAGGGTTTGAAGAAAATCTTGCCACTCAGCCATGGCGAGGCCGAATTGGAGAAAGTGAAGAAAAACAAGTGAAGGCCAATCTGAGAGGGAATTTGAGAAGAAGAATGAATGAAGAGATGGGAAAACCCTGGAATCGGAACGGAATCTACGAAGAAGAAGAAGAAGAAGACGGAGAAGGGAAATTGAAAGAAAAATGGAAGATGGCGCTGGCGGAGGGCATAAATACCTATGCAACAAACGCAGTGTCTATTGAAAGCGGCGGCGTACGCAATATCGGGAAATCCCCACGTAATTTTTTCTAATGTATACACGTGGCATCATCTTGGATGCTTTCGCATTGGCACTCACTGTGTAATGCGTAGCAGCTGATTCATAAGTATTATTTTTCTTCTTTACAGCTCAACAAGTACTTCATCTTTGATCTTTCCATTCAAAATTAAATTTAAAGATGTTTCGAATAAATAATTGCATATATATACAAGGAAATTTAAACAAAAGTGAATCTCCGACTTGTTGATAACTATAAAAATTATCAAATTAGTGTTTTTGATAATTCAATTGCAATCTATGAATTTGTTGAATTGAATTTATTAATGAAGGTGTACGTTATCCTGGTTTACCAGCCAATGATTACTGATTAGTTATCAACATATTAGCATTATGTTTCAAAACAAATACATAATTATCATAATATGCATTTAAGCTTCTTCATGGGGAAATTACATTGTTTTGTTAATCAGTATCTATTTATTTTAATATGCTATCGTTACATTGTCAATCAATTACAAACCCTGATTTTAGGCCCAATTAAAAATCAAACGAGAAGCGAATTTCAGCATTAAGTACATATTTTAAACAAGAACTTAGCCACTAAGGTCGGATACATACCATCAATTGGCCAGGGACGAAAGTTGTTCAATCAATCAATCAAATATGTGCAGTTGGTTCTTCAAAAGAGAGAAAAAAAATGGAGCAAATTTTCAAAGATCGAGAGCAAGAAAAGATAAAAGAAAGAAGAGATTTTAAGATGAAAACAAACCCAATTCCTGTAGCATTAGCTAAATGAAATGAGGTTTGGTTGGTTCAAAAAAATAGCGGGAAAACGGATTTTACCACTTCTACACGTGATGTCAAGGAAGCTTCCCTCTTTTGCTTTACCTTTATTTCAAACAAACAAATATATATACACTTTCCAATACCAAGACAGACACAGGACAATAACCTAGCTCACCAATTTATTCACACAAACAAGGTACTGGATTCATAAACAATCTCATAAACTCCTTTCATGATCATCCTTTCCCATCACAATTTCCTTTCATGCTTCTTATTATAAGAACATGCATATCATACAGAATGTCACGACAACTTTTAAGAATCACCATACTAACTAATTACTAACATGTGTACTGTACAAACATAAACGAATGACACCCTTCTTAAGGGTAAGTGTATATTGGTATGAGAGTGTGTGTCTATTCTCAAAGAAGGTGTACAATTTGAAGTGGAGAGAAAAAAGAGGAGGTGAAGACTAACTGGATACAACGAGACCTTGAAATTCATAAGACTGATGCACAAAAATTTGAACAAAAATATGAATGGATAATATCCTTTAAATAGAACCGCGCTAAACGAAGTAGAAGTTCAGAGAAAGTAGCACAAGGGTGCCTAAGCGGAGCATAACAAGGAGGGAAAACAACTCCCTGTGTGTACTCTCATTCATCCTTTTTCAACATCCCATACCCACATAAAGGTGTAAAGCCTCTTCTAGGCTGGGTATTTATCTCAAATCAGAGATACATTCGAACCAACCCCCCACCCCACCCCGACCCAGCTGTATAAATGACAGTACTTGATGGATGAATCCTCCCGCTTCCACCATGACAAGAGAAGATGAACCGACTTCACGTTGCTAATGCAATAGATGATGATGCAAGAGTTAGTGACAACTGGGAGTGTACAGCTTCCGTTGTCTATTAGTGATGACGACTTGTGAGATGCAATTCTGGACCCCGACTCAATACACCCAAATGCATGCAAGGACTCTGAATATGAAAAAAGAATATGCCAACCACCAAAAGCCTCAAATGGAAATGGCACGGCTGATGGCCAATTTGGCCCACTCGGCAGATTCTTTAATCAAATGATCATCTGATGACAAACATTCACTTAAAAAGTCTTTGCTTGAGACCGATTGCTGAATCAAAGAACCAGCATTGCTTCCTAGCGTGTCTGCAAGATCTCCAAGGACCCCAATGGCAGTTTTCATCACGACCTCATCCCTACAGAAAAACAAGCAAAAATATAAACAAAAATCCAATTCACATAGAAAAAGAAAGAGACAGAGAGAGATCAGCAAAGAACTCACATGTCTTTCCCCATGTATATACTATCCAAGAACTGAAGTATATGAGGAGCATAAGGGATCAAGAGCTGAGTTTTTGGAGAGCTCTTGAAACCTTGGAAGATCCCTGAATATGCCTCCAAAATACCATTTCTCAAGGAGTTCGTATACTCGGTCATTTCATCATCAGCACCTGCAGTGTGTGCAGATAGTTCTGCTGCCCGCTGGAGCATTGGCATGCCATACATCAAGTACTTCTCAAAATTCTCCCCTATAGCCAGTGCTATATCACCAAAGCACGAGAAAATAGGGGGTTTAACAGAGCGATGCAATTGATCACTAGACAAATTCTTAAGCAGCTGAGTCATAATGCCATCACAGTAAGGCAAAATCTTATCTTCCAATGCCCGGCATACATCCCCTACAACACCAACAGTGACAGCACAAACTTGATACTCTTCAAAATTCTGAAGCCCCATTTCTATATATTTATAGAACTCAGACATGTACTTGGCAAATTCGGGGCCAGTTGCATAAGCAAGAGCACCAATGGCCAGCATTGCCTCCTCATGAACCGTAGCATTTCTACAAGCAAAGACCCTCAGGAAAAGACCCATCATATTGTCTGCATACTGCATGAACATATACTTTGTAGCCTCTGATGAGCCTAGCCTCTGAATAAGAACCTGTAGACATCCACAAAGCAAGCCCTGCAATTCACCTTGTCTCTCCCTTTCATCAGATGAGAGCTTTTGACCCTCGAGGGTATTGTGCAACTCCATCATGATGACAGGTACAAGTTGCAGCACCATTGAGGCCGTTTCCTCAGTTGAACACCTCACAACTTCATTTAATGTTTCATATGCAGCAGTCCTCAACCGCGATTCCCCAGCATCTTCTCTGTGAGTAACAGTCAATAGGGACTGAACAATTTCTTGAAAAAATGGAGTTAGAGGAGATGATGAGCCAACATCTTCATAACCCTGAGCAAGAAAATAGAGAGCACCACAGGCTTTCTCTGCCACATTTGGAACATCCTTCATGCTCTGGAGCAGAACTGTTATTATCTGTTGACAATTAGCCTGATTAATTATTGGTGTATCTAGAGTTGAACCATGGAGGAATTCAAATATCCGTCCAAGGGTCCATGCAGTTGTGTCCTTCACATGGTTATTTGGATCCTGAGTCAAGGCAGTCAGCATGAACGCTAAAGCCACGTTTACAATTGGCATCAATTTTTCTGGAGCAGGCCCCTCTAAAATTGAACCAAAAGCATAAGTGGCTGCCTCCCTCTGCCTCCAATCTGATTTTGTTATATTTTCTTCAATGAATGGCATAACAAGCGGAACAATATCATCACCCACTGTTCGTGCAACTAGCCCAAGACATGTACCCCCAGCCATGGCAATGTTCCAAGCCCCTTCGTCTTGATCCTGATCCTCTTCTTGCTTAAGAAGTGTCTCAAGTAACATGGGCACAAGCGCAGGTAGTGCCTGCTTGATGAAATAAAAGCACGGTATATCAGAATCCCCAGTAAAATCTTCTCCATACTCTTCCAAAATATCTATCTCCTCATCACAAATAGAACTCCAGAATTCAATGGCCTGAAGAGCAACAGATTCTTCATCCTCCTTAACAGCCTTTGCAGTAATGCCAAAAATATCCTGGATGTACCGAGCCAATTTGTCATAGTATGTCGACGCAATTGAAACCAAACATTCAAAAGCTGCCTGGCGTATCCTCACTTCAGGGGATAGCGTGGCCTCACAAACAATTCTCATGATATAATCACGCTCCATATCATTGCTAAAGTTCGCTTGAGCAAACCCAAGAGCATTGTACAAAGATCGAGTGGCAGCAAGTCGTACATCATTGTTTCCTTCGGATGCATTCATTCCCTGGACAACAGCTGTCAATATCCTGTTCACCTGATCTTGATCTATGACGTCTGGAGAAACTTCCTCACACAAATAACCAAGGGTCTCCAAGGTGGCTTGTTTGACATGGGACGATTGTTGATGAACATTTAACAATAGTGAACCTATCAATTCAGGCCATTGCTTATGAGGCAACTCAATACCCGCAATCTTTGCAATGACCTGGGATGCTGTGGACCTCGCATCAGCTACTGCTGAAGACAGTGTATTCAACAAGCATGCCTTTATCTGGGTCTTCACATTGCTATCCAGCGATAGCCATCTCTGAACGAGCTCAAATTTTCTATGTTGTTCCTTGGCATCCAGTGCATTCTTCAATATCAGACCTGCCAATTTACGACTGTCGACCGGCTTTTCCTCACTTCCTAATTCACTAGAGAGAGACAGCAAAAAGCTGGGAAGGTTTTGCTCCTGAAATTGCCTTAAACTGTCTTCTGCCTGCTTCCTCACAGTTGCATCGATAGACTGTGCATTGAGAAGAACTTGCGTAACCTCCAATGCCATGTTTCACCTGAAAATCAACAATTTGTTAATTGAGGAAATTGGTGACTTGCACCACTGCTTAGATTTTCCAAATCCATTTACTAGACAAGTATTCATCGAATCCCAAAACCTCAGTAAGAAATTTTAAGGGAAAGACAAGAACTACAATAGCAGTTACAAAACCCAAGAACGAAGAGCCAAAACCCAGATCTCAACAGCACAGCCAAAACTAATAATAAAACTAACTGAACTGAAGGTGATCTATCGAGAATCCAGCTCTCAAAGTCACGTGGACCAATCATCTATGTTGGTATTAAAGCGTTCCGGCACAAAGCATAAGAAATATGAACGACAACAGATGTTTGGAGGATCGAAATGAGGTAAATGTGATGGTACACAGACCAGAATCAGAAAGTCGTCACAGTTAAAAAGAAGAAGAAAAACGCAATAAAAACACAGATAGTGAAAAGAGAATACAAAAGAAATGAAGAAGTGAATCGTGTTGAAGACGGAGAAACGGAAAATGGATAAATCGGAGAAAAACGAATAAAAAATGGACAGATCAAAAGGAAGAAAGACGGGAAGGAAAAAGAAAGCGAATGAAGAAAAAGAGAAAGAGGGTAGAGAAAACAATACCTGAAATGGGAAAATTGAGAGGATTGAAAGAAAGAAGAAGAGCGTAGAAGAGCAAAAAGACGGCAGTTGGAGGAACCCTAGAAGAAGGGGGAAAGAGCGAGGGGAAGAAGAGAATGGAAGGGCGCAAAGCAAAGACTGGACTTGAAATTCTAAAAATTAAATTTCTTTTTTCTTTTTTCTTTTTTTTCTTTTTTTTCTTTTTTTCTTTTTTTTTTTTTTTTAATGTTTCCGCCCAAAAACGAAAAGCAATAATTAAAGAGAGTATTTTGGGGATGCATTTGAATCCATTTTTAGGGTTTTAAGTCTGACATGTACACCCAATCACAACCTTCTTGATGTTGCCTTCCTGTACTATACCTCACTTATTAATCTATCCTTCAAATGTTTTTTATAATTTCCATAAAATATCGGATTTCATAGTTTACTGTAATGATTATTTTTCAGTACGTCAATTATGATAATGAAAGATTACTGATTATGGTTGATTTCATAAAGTAATTAAATAAAACTACATTGTTAATAAGTTTTCACGATGTTGGTTTTTTCTCTTCCTGTATTATGTTTATAATTAGTTGGATTTTAGTGTGGTTTGTATATGAATAGATTGAGTATTTTATTTCTGGTGGCTATTGGGTAGTGGTGGATGATCATATAACCCTACAACAAGAGATTTAGGGTTGGTATGAGTTGGATTTTGTGATATTTTGAAGTCAATCCTATGGTCGTTGGTTTCTATTAACTAATTGACTCTTGTTTGCTTATGAACCAATCCATTCTTTTGTTTTATTTATTTGTATTCTTTTTTCTTTTAAACCTTTAATCATAAATTTGTTTATTTAGTGAAGCTTAAGTTTGAAGCTTACAACCGAAAAATTGATTTAATGAAGTCATACCGATAATGATAATTGATTATCTTATAATGATGATGTCATTCTTTGGTTCCTTGTGGATATTTCGAAGAATGATTCTCAAATTCGATGGAATCCAAGATATGAATAATTGGTTTACGTTAGGGAGTGATTCGATTGATGATAAAGAAAGAGAATTCTTGATTCAGTTCTCCACCTTAACGACAGAAAAAAGGATTGATCAAATTCTATTGGATTTTTAACTTAGACCTTCGTCTTCATACTTTAAATCAAATATCTTAAAAACTGCCTCATAAGTTTTAGAAGACATAAGATATTCTCGGTAGAAAAAAAGTTAACATGTAATTCGAAGTCTATTTAGTCACTTGAGTTGTTTACTATATTTTGTAAATATCTATCTACCTCTCTCTCTGTATATATATTTGTTATCCACAACAAATTTTCTTTAAAATTTATAACGATGATTTAGACATGCTTAAGGACCAAATGTATATCTATGAACCCCAAGAATTAAATCATTGTAAATTTAAAGAAGCGAAGATAAAGTTATCACGTATTAGAGTAATTCACAATTCATATTTATGTTAAAGTCAAATGTCAAACTTAAAGTACGTTGTTCTTAGAGATTATGGTTATACATCCTTTCATACAACCTTATCAAACACACTTGAACTTAATTAAAATGTAAGATGGTTTGTATGATATATTTCACTTTTGTTTAAGTAATTAGGATCGGTTTAATCCAAGATGTCTTCATATTAATAAAAACATCATCTCTCACTTGTCATGGTAAGAAAAGGTTTAACGCTATCACATTGAATTAGGCAAAATACTCAAAAGCAACAAAGGGGGAATGGTGCAACACAAGTTTTGTAAGAATACGAATGTGACTTTGTTGGGTTTATTTTCAAAGAAACGACAATTGTTGTTTTTGGGAGGGATATTCAACTCAATAATTTTTTTTATATCAGTGAGTGTCTATGATAGTTTACATGCACCCTGACTAATCTTATGGACAACTCGTCAATAAATTAATTTATAGGTAGGTGGACACCATGTATTGAATCAATGACCTCAACGACCAGGGCAACCATGATGGTTCCCCAATAGAAAAATATTTGAATGAAAGAAAGAGAGTTAAATATGAGTTGGGCCTAAGTTTTAGTTTTAATTTCAAGCGATAATTTGACAACTATTCGTTGAAGATATTGTTTAACGATTTAACACGATAAGAGAAACAAACTCAACTCATCTCATCTCATGTTATTTTGTAAAATATTCCTTGAATTATATTTGTTTGATTCTGAGTAAGAAACATCCTTTGTTGTTTTATGATGTAATCACTCATTGCAACCATTTGTTGTGATGGGAAGATGAAAATAATGTTTTATCCTACTTCTCAAATTTGCTCCCTTTCTCTCTCAAATTATATAGAAGCATTAAATTTAAAGTGAGATTAGTCAAGAGTTAAAACAAAACATCAATTTTGTATTAGAGAAGAAACTAATCCCAAGCTTTTATATAATTTTATTTGATCCAAATAGTATTGTTATCCGAAGTCCAAACTCTTTCTCTTAGACCGACTTGTTGTAAAGTCCAGATTTTGGCAGACCCATCCTGATCCTTCCTTTGTTCTTCTCGTTGGAGCAAAGGGAAAAGAGAGCTTCTTTTTTCACAAAGCACGCCCCAATCAATCTTATCTTATTTTTGGCATTTGGAATCTCAATCCCATTTTGTTCTTCTTCTTCTTCTTCTTCTTCTTCTTCTTCTTCTTCTTCTTCCACCACCAGTTATGGGGAGCGGCTCGTCGGAGACGAGGTTCGTACAGGAATTGCTTCTCTACGCAGCCAGCGCCGCCTTGAGCTGCTTGGTTCTCTTCGCTGGTCTACGCCACCTCGACCCCAACCGCGAGGCCTCCAAGAAGGCTCTCGAGCACAAGAAGGAGATTGCCA
Organism: Cucumis melo; assembly: GCF_025177605.1. Classification (NCBI taxonomy): domain Eukaryota; kingdom Viridiplantae; phylum Streptophyta; class Magnoliopsida; order Cucurbitales; family Cucurbitaceae; genus Cucumis; species Cucumis melo. The sequence goes on from NC_066865.1 coordinate 25,061,625, forward strand.
AACGTTTGGGCCGCCCTCTCATCCAAACCAACCCTTACGAGGTAATCCCCCCACCCCCCTCACTTTCTTTCACAATCCTTCATTCTCTTATAGTAATATGAATTTTGTTATGTGGGTTTTCAATTTGAGTTATCTGTGAGTTGAATTAATTGGGTTTTTGTTTCTCGAGGCAACAATACGTTTTTGTTTCACTCCTGACTTGCTTACATTTTAACCAGGACGTGATTGCCTGTGATGTTATAAACCCCGATCACATTGATGTGGAGTTTAACTCCATTGGAGGCCTGGAGAGTATCAAGCAAGCTTTGATTGAATTGGTGATACTTCCGCTAAAGAGGCCCGAGTTATTTTCGCATGGGAAGCTTCTTGGTCCGCAGAAAGGAGTTTTGTTGTATGGGCCTCCTGGTACTGGGAAAACAATGCTGGCAAAAGCCATTGCAAAGGAGTCTGGAGCTGTTTTCATCAATGTCAGGATTTCAAATCTGATGAGCAAGTGGTTTGGAGATGCACAAAAGCTAGGTTAGTTTAGGGATTCGTTGATGCTTTTCTTGGATATGAATGATATATACGTTCCTGTTCTATGTCTTGATACGATTGATATTAATGATATATTTATTCATTGGATTTGTTGATGCTTTATTAACTATTTATGCCTGATTGGTTGTTGCCTGGCATGACTTTTCAGTGGCTGCTGTGTTTAGTTTGGCCTATAAGCTCCAGCCTGCTATTATATTCATTGATGAGGTCGATAGTTTTTTGGGTCAGCGACGAACTACAGATCACGAAGCAATGACAAACATGAAGACTGAGTTCATGGCCTTATGGGATGGATTTACCACAGATCGTGAGTCATAGTTTAACCTATTTTGTCCTTATTTTCTGTCAGAAGGAAGATTTTGTCGATTGTGATTCTGCAACTTTATTCATTATAGCTGCTCTTCAGTTCTGATGTGTCATATCCATTCTTATAGAGAATGCCCGTGTGATGGTCCTTGCTGCTACTAATCGCCCATCTGAACTAGATGAAGCTATACTTCGGCGTCTTTCACAAGCCTTTGAGATTGGGATACCTGACCGGAGGGAGAGAGCAGAGATATTAAAGGTGATTTTGAAGGGTGAGCGGGTTGAAAACAATATAGACTATGATCGTGTGGCAAGCTTGTGTGAGGGGTACACGGGTTCAGATATTCTTGAACTGTGCAAGAAAGCTGCTTATTTTCCAATCAGGGACCTCCTTGATGAAGAGAAGAAGGGGAAACAATCTTCTGTGAGTACATTCATTACCCTTTTTTCTTCCTTTCCATCTGTTTAGGTTTCATTTGATAACTGTTTAGTTTTTCAAATGAAGCGGATGCACATTACTTCCATGCTAGTTTCACCCATCGATTTTTTCGTTATGTTACATACCTGTTAGGGAATCTTTTTATAAACCAATCTAAGTTTTGAAAATTGAAAAGACTGATTATTAAAAACTTGCTCTTGTTGTTGGAATTTGACTAAGAATTCACCTGTTTAGTTAGGAATGATAAAAACCATGGCAAAAGAAGTTGGAAGTAAACAAACACGATTTTCCAAAACCAAAAACTATAAACAAAATGGTTATGACACGTGTTCATAGTTACTTGCTTCTCCCTGCTGGGGTTTAGGTATTTAAGTTGATAACCAAATATTTACATACCTGTTACATTCTTTGCCACTTAGGCTGCTTTCAAGATGAGATTTATATCCCTTTTTATGGGTTTCATATCTATGCTACTGGTGCTCCCTAGAGGACAATGAGTTTTGGATGCCGATCATTTATGTTTTCATCTTTCAAGAACTTACGAGATAGTTATATTGTTTTATGACTTGTCCATCTACTGGCTAATATTGTCCAGTAGAGATAATGGATGCGGAAAAGGAAAATGACCTATGAGAATATTTCTCCTACGAGGACTGACGATGTGTAGGCTACTAGACAATTTGATTTTGAAAATGAAGATGTTTTATGGAAGCTCTTTGTTATTTTTGTTATTGCTATTAATTTTTCGTTTACTTGGGGGTTTATATTATGTATTGGTGATGAAATTTTGAGTCTCCATATTGCTATTGACATTGAGTATGAGTTTGTTTGCTATTTATGATGGGGCCCTGAATGTTACTGACTTTCGCATGATATGTGGGTTCTTAGGAGCCGAGACCACTGTCACAGTCAGATTTGGAAAAGGTTCTTGCTACATCCACAAAGACAAAGGTTGCTGCAAGCGAATACACTGGATTGAGCTCTAACTCATCTGGGTGGACAGGGCACAGGGAAGCCGGTGATTATGAGGTTCAAGCAGCAATAAGTGAACTCTCCAAGCTAGTGGTCTCCCAAATCTTGAATATCCAATCTGATACCCGAGATTCGTGAAAACCCCAAGGGGCATAGTGACTCGTTTTAGTACTAAATAGCACATATTTACCGTTGGATGCATCCTTGGTTCGATGGGTTTGTCTCCAATCTGAAATTTTGAAGTTCTGAATGGTTTCTGGTAGTTGTTGCATATTCCAACTTTACCCTATGAAATAGGGATCATATTTATAAACCAAAAAACGGTGGATTAACCCTGTTACTAAATCTTTTCTATGAATCCGGGTCATCCTCGGACAGTTTTCTATTGTTCCATTGTTGGTTTAATTTTTTGTATGCTTTTATCAAAGTTGGCCATGTCGAAATCCTCTCTAGTTCAAGAAGTTGTTGCTGCAATGATTTAGTAATATAGTGGAAATTGAAGCTGAGTAGTTATACGATTGAGTGAGTTAAAATCTGTAAATATTTAAGATTATAATATCATATATGAAATGGAAGTTTGGTGATTCTATTGTTTGTTGCTTGGCCTGCCTCTGTCGTCATAGGTTATGCCATTTTTTCTTGTCCCCCTTGTCAAATTCTAGGAACCAAGAATGTGAATAATTCACATAACATTAAAGACTTAAATGAAATTCTCATCACTTTATTCATATTTATATATGTATATGCACGTATATATAGAGAGTGAAAAAAAAAAAAGGTTCACCTATGTGAGTTTAGACATCTTTGATATATCCGCATTCATATAGAACAATTTGTTTTAAATATCAAGTTTAGGTTTGAAGAATTAACTAAGTTTTGTAAAAAATGGTTGATGCGAGTAAATAAACGTGATTTTTAATTGACCAATTTGTTTAGAATTGTGTGTGTAATAATATTATTATATTATAGAAGCGTGTGGAAAATATTGTTTATCCAACAAATATATAATCGAAATGCATATTCTTTGTTTCTTTCTAGTTTTGGCTGAACAATTCAAGCAAAACCCATCTCTCTGTTTCCAATCAAACCTCCAGACATGTCTCTTGCAAATACAATTAAATCAACTTCTGTATTTATAATTAGTAAACAAATCATCTTCCCATCTGAAATTTTCAATTCAACTCTTCTTCCCGGTCATCATAGCCAACCCCAATGGCACCGTTTTCCTTTACCCAACTCTCAATTTCATTTGACCTTCATTAAAATAATACCTTCGTTCCTATCTTCAAATGCCCAATTCCCATTTATTTCCTCTCCATACGCTCTCTTTCTCCTTCTTCAACCACTGGGTTGGGGGTTGGAGGTTGGAGGTTGGAGGTTGGAGTTCATCCCTCCATTCTAGACAGACCATAGTTTTCTCCTTTTCTTGTTCTTCATCATGGGGTTTCTCACCACAGCAGTAGCTTCTTCCTTGTTCTTCGCTCTTGTTTTGGTTTTGGTTTTTCGTTTTATAACCAAAACCTCTCTGGTGTACATGCTGGTCAAGGGTTTTCAAGCAATTACAGACTGCTTCCATGTCTATCAATTCTACAGAATTCCCCAATTCGATGAGAATCTACAGCACAATCAACTCTACCTCCGCGTACATACCTACCTTCATTCCTTACCTTCCCTCGAGGATTCCGATTTTGCCAACATATTTTGCGGTGCAAAACCCGGCGATATTTTCCTCCGCCTTGACACCAATCAAACCGTCCACGATTCCTTCCTCGGGGCAAAACTCCGCTGGAAAATCGAGATGCATACTGATCATCATCGGCAGAACAACCATTTTTCGCTCCTTCTCAAGTTGAGGAAGGATGATAAGCGCAGAATATTCCGCCAGTACTTCCAACACATCCTTTCCATTACCGACGAGATTGAACAACAGAAGAGAGAAATCAAGATGCACATCAACGTGGACGGCGGTGCAAGACGGTGGAAAGCGGTCCCCTTTACACACCCGGCAACATTCGGTACAGTGGTGATGGACGCCGATTTGAAGAACAAGGTAAAATCCGATCTCGAACAGTTCCTGAAGTCAAAGCAATACTATCACAAACTAGGCCGCGCGTGGAAACGAAGCTTCCTACTCTACGGTCAGCCAGGGACGGGGAAGTCAAGCTTCGTGGCGGCCATGGCGAAGTTCCTGCAGTACGATATCTACAGCATCGACATCTCAAAAATCTCAAGCGATTCCGATATGACGATCCTGCTGCTTCAAACGACGCCGAAGTCGCTGATTCTCGTAGAGGATCTTGATCGTCATCTAATGAAAATATCGACGGCGACGAGCGTGTCGGGTGTACTGAACTTCATGGACGGCATCGCATCGTACTGCGGCGAAGAACGTGTGGTGGTGTTCACGATGAGCGATAAGAGTGGGATTGATGAAGCGGCACTGAGGCCAGGACGGGTGGATGTTCATCTTCAATTTCCGGCGTGTGATTTCTCGACGTTCAAGGGTTTAGCAATGAGCTATTTGGGGGTGAAGGATCACAAGCTGTTCTCTCAGGTGGAGGAGATTTTTCAGAGTGGAGCCACCATGAGCCCGGCGGAGATTGGTGAGATCATGATAGCCAATCGAAGCTCGCCATCGAGAGCCTTGAAATCCATCATAACAGCTCTGCAAATGGACGGGAGCGATAGCGAGGGCCGGAGTGGATTCAAACGGACATGGGGTGGGCGGGAGATTGATGGTGAGGACATGATTGGATCGAGACGATTTGTTTTCAGAGACAATTTAAGTATGAAACTGTATGGGCTTTTGAGATTGGGACTCAGAAAAAATGATGAATGTACTTCCGATTCTCACTCTTCCGGAAAATATAGACTATAGAAAGAAAGCATTGATATGTATTTTAGGAATTAACACACAAATGTAATCATCGTTGGGATAAAATATTATTTTGTTTTCCTCCTCCTTTTTTTTTTTTTCATTTTTAGAAATATCTCATTACAAAATGACTCCACAAATATACAACTCTCTCTCAAACATCCCATCTTTGCATATTTGATTAGATGTCAAACTTTTGAGTTAAAGATATATAGACACATTCATTGGCAAATATTTGATTAAACCCTAAAATGAAATTTAAATTAAAAAATAGTCACCTTCCTCTCTTTCAATGTCTAATCCAACTCATGTCCGTGGTAGAAAAGTGGGCCGAAAAAGGTTGAGCCTAAACCAATTTTGGCCCAACCTCAAGTTCAAATAATGGGCCAAAAGAAACTAGGCTATGCTCATGCAAATTTCTTCATAGAGTTCTATAATTAGGAAGCCTTACCTTTCATTTTAGGCTATTCTAACTTCAAATGTGATATTGTTAGTTAAGAAAAAAAAAAAAAAAAAAAAAAACTCAAGACGCTATAGCTAAGATGGAGTTAGGGAGAGGGGAGATGTGAGAGAGATTTGAATGAGTAAAAAGGCTTGAAAATTAAAAGTTATAGAATAAAAACCAATTTTAGGAATACAACGAGTAACATGTTTTCGATTCTTTTATAATATTTTAATGTAATTACTTAAAACTAAATTTAATCTAAAAAAAACCATCTTTTTCATATATATGATTCCTATCTGTGAATTGTACAAAGTAGTTACAAAAGAGTCAGAAGAAGATTGAATATAAAATTTGGTGTGTATACAAACTTTTATACATTATAGAACATGTGCTAATAGTGGGTTTGTGGGTGTCCATCATTTTGAACGAACCAAGAAGTGAGGCGGAATGGGAAGTTATTAATTACGATATTGTTTCGATCAACTTTGGCACTCCTTATTAGACCATAAATGAAATAACATGGGGATGTAGCCTATGGGTTTTTCATTTTTCTTTGGGTTGGATGTAGCCTACACTTAAAAGGACTTTTTATTTTCACTTTCTTTTTACTAATAAAGAAAACAGTGCAATCATTATCAATACAATACACACAAAGATGAAGAGAGGTTTCCATTATTTAGCAAAACAAAAAGGAAGAAATAAAATGAAATGGAAAGGGAAGCAGAAGGTGTAGTGTGGAGTTAATTGGTTTGTAATGCATATTGGAAAATTTAGATTACTTCTTCCACATCCCCATATTATTATAATTTTAATTTAAGAGAAGAGTTGGTTTAAATTATGTAATTGGCGCGTGTCATCCAACCAAAGAGTTTTGCGACTCCGCCTTTCTCCCTACCTACGCGGGAAAGAATGTAATAACCACCGACAAGTTCATCCGACGCCCGGTATTCAGCCACGTGTCCCCCACATCCACACCACGTCCCAAAACCGCGTCCTTGGGTTTTATTTGTCTACTACATCATACACCCTCACTCCCATACACCGCCATCTTGTTTTCGATTTAAGACGAAAGTCAAACGTACAATTAAAAGATTCGTAAGCGTCGTGGGAATTAAATAGAAAAGAAAAGGCTTTTATAAACTATTTAATTATTAATTATTAATTATTATTAGGGGGAGAAAATTAAATTAAATAATTAATTTAACACACACTACCTGGTTTGCTATTGCAGCTGAGTATATAACAAACGCTTTCATCTTCTTTCTCTCTTACCATTTCAGTCTCACTTTCTAACAGAGGGACGCCCGTTGGAGCTTCTCTCTCTCTCTCTCTCTCTCTCTCTCTCTCTCTCTCTCTCTCTCATTGTTCTTCAATGGAGATTTTCTACTTCTTGGTGTTTGGAGCATTGTCTCTGGTTGTTGTAGCTCTCGAGCTCACCAAAACCAACAAGGACCGGATCAACACTCCCTCCGCTTTCAATGCCTTCAAGAACAATTACCTTCTTGTTTACTCTCTCATGATGGGTGCGTATTCCGTTTTTTCTTGTTTTCTCCCAGATCTGCTCTCATTCCCCCCTTCCATCTCCTTTAATTCATTTTAATTATTGTCACTATCGCCACCACTGTTTCCTTTCCTCTTTGTTGAATCTCTGTATGTGTGTGTCTACACTTGATGCCGTTGGATATGATCTGAATTTTTTCGTTTCTTGACTGTTGTGCTGTTCGATCTGTTTTTTTTTTTAAATGTGATTCTTGATGTTTTAATTGAGACTATTGCGCATTTTGTTGGTTATTATCTCACGTTGACAAGCGATGGAACTAAGATAGGATAGAGCGTTAATTATAATAGTTAAGAGACGCAATTGGTTGCTGATTCATCGAGTGGAAGTGTTTTGGGCGAGATGCCGATTAATTTCTCTTCCCTCTCTTCGGTTGAGCATTGGATCTGGATCCACCGACAATTCATGATAGGAAATCATCGCTATGTTCTCGTTCCTTCTAAGTGTATGAATGCCACTGCTCTTTCAATTTAGCTCTTGATAGTAATTTTTGTAGCTACGATCTTGATTCTTCTGGCATGGTTGATGTTGTTTTCCCTTAAGAGCTAGAGCTACATATCTTCTACATTTTTTTTACCTTCAAAGTTTGTATATGTTTATTGTTTTGACTATCAATATTATGCGTGATAATTCATCTAATGCGTTATTGTTCATGTGGCAACAGCTGGGGACTGGTTGCAGGGCCCATACGTGTATTACCTTTACAGTCAGTATGGCTTTGGTAAAGGAGAGATCGGTCAGCTTTTCATTGCTGGTTTTGGGTCCTCCATGTTGTTTGGTACAATTGTTGGTTCTCTTGCTGACAAACAGTGAGTCTTTTTTTTACCTCCAAAATTGGTTGACGTCACCAAATTTATCGAGAGAAACCTGTTTTTAATAATTGATGCATTCATGTTTTTGAATTCAGAGGACGAAAGAGGGCTTGCATTACTTATTGTATTACATACATTCTGAGTTGCATCACCAAGCATTCTCCTGAATACAAGGTTCTAATGGTGGGCCGTGTTTTGGGAGGTATTGCCACTTCGCTCCTCTTTTCAGCATTTGAGTCATGGCTTGTTGCAGAGCACAATAAGGCAAGGATTCCACGTCACTGTCTTTAAATTTTGTTTAGCTTGCTTATATGATGTTTTCCGACTGGTCACGTTAAGAAATAAAACTTACTGTCACCTATCAGCTAAGACTTTTAGATTCATTGTTTTGAATGACCAGTAAGTGATGATTGGAATCACAATCACCTTATACAGAGCAATAAGCTCTAATGCTTGGCATTGTCTCTTTCAAATAGAGTCAGTTCAGTGGGATGTTGTGACTTATGGTAAAAAGTGCCCGTCGATGCAACCGTGGTTTCTTATTCCAGTTCACTCTAGTGTTCCTTCACTAGTTAAAACTATTCTTTGGAGTTTTCTTCTTTCAGTTGGTTTGATTCACGAACGTGATGTATTGCTGGATAACTTTTGTCTGCTTGAATTCTTGTCACCTTAATGCAGTAACTGATTCTATGTATAGGATGGACACGCATTTTCACTAATATGCAGTGTAATAATCTTTTTGGAAATTTTGGGCTCAAATTTTTGGTTCCCTAATTCATTAGCATAATGCTTGTAATTTTGTCCCGGTGATGAACATTTCACTGATTGTACCTAATTAGTTGATAATTTTAAATATAATAACATGTTTCTTGCTCCATTCTCTTTCTTTTCTGCAGAGGGGCTTTGAACAGCAATGGTTGTCTATTACATTCTCAAAGGCTATATTTCTTGGCAATGGTCTTGTTGCAATTCTTGCTGGGTTGTTTGGGAATGTACTAGTCGATAGTCTGTCTCTTGGACCAGTGGCACCTTTTGATGCCGCTGCATGCTTTCTTGCAATTGGTATGGCCATTATTATGTCATCATGGACTGAGAACTATGGGGATCCATCAGAGAATAAGGATTTGCTCACCCAGTTCAGGGGGGCTGCTGTTGCCATTGCATCTGGTATTCTCTCAAATTTTCATGCTTATATTTTTTTTCAGTTGATTGCATTTCCCGAAAGCCCAACGTCTTAGCAAGAGTTATAGTTTCCCCCACCACAAATACTTCAATAAAGAAATCTTATAAATTTGCCATGGCCAATTCACTCTAGTATAAGCATTATTCCGTCAACTGATTTCCCCCCTTTCTTCTTTTTTCCTTGAAAAGAGAAAGATCTGAACTTTGATTGATAGTCTTTAAGATATGCCAACTCATTTTAAATTTTCTCTGGGTCAGATGAGAAGATCGCGCTGCTGGGTGCCATCCAGTCTCTATTTGAAGGTTCAATGTACACCTTTGTGTTCCTCTGGACACCTGCTCTTAGCCCAAATAATGAAGATATTCCCCATGGCTTTATTTTTGCGACATTCATGTTAGCTTCAATGCTTGGAAGTTCCCTTGCATCTAGGTTGATGGCTCGAAACACACCAAAAGTTGAGAGCTACATGCAGATTGTTTTTGTTGTCTCATCTGCCTCTCTTGTACTTCCAATAGTGACCAGTGTATGTGGAAGAATTTTTTTTTCTCCACCAAGTAGTTAGTTCTGGTTTACATTAATGTTTGTTTCCTTTTTCTCTGACTTTTTCTCGTTGTGGCAGTTCTTGGTACCTCCATCAGATGTGAAAGGTGGAAGCATCTCCTTCTCAGGCTGCATTCAGTTGCTTGGCTTCTGTGCTTTTGAGGCCTGTGTTGGTATATTTTGGCCTTCCATAATGAAGATGAGATCCCAGTACATTCCTGAGGAGGCTAGAAGTACTATCATGAACTTCTTCCGCATTCCTCTCAACATCTTCGTGTGTGTGGTGCTTTATAATGTATGTCACTGAATAACCTTCTATATATTGCCTTCTGTTTTTAAGCAGTTTTATGTTACCCTATTCCTATCCGAACATATGTGACAAATCTAATCCAATTGCTGGATCCATGGCATAAAAAACTCTCACCTTCTTTACCTTTTTCTTCCTCGTCTTTGAAGGTGGATGCTTTCCCTATCACTGTGATGTTTGGCATGTGCGCCATTTTCCTTTTTGTGGCGTCGATTCTACAAAGGCGGCTTCAAGCAATCGCTGAGAAACCAAGTACGTAATATTGTTCAAATGCTAAGATTTTGACATTTCTAACGACTTGCTAGATTCAGTTTCTGTGAGTGCCGAGAAGCTCGTAATGATAAATGCTTCTTACTCCCACCGTAAAGTTGCATTTGGAGAGCCATTTTCAAGGATGATTTAGGAAAATTTATTGAAAACACTTCATAGAAAGTGTTGTATAACTAATCATTTTAATATGTAAAAGTATTTTTAAGCATATCCTTAACCAGGCAACTTAAACAATTCTGTTGGACCGTGTTACAGAGAGTGGTGGAGACTGGGGATTGAGCGAAAAGAATACCGAGGCAGATCCGTTAAACATCTAGAAGGACGGAGCACAGGTACTTTTATTGGGAGGTTAGAACATGAACCCTTGATTCATCTTGTATACAGCAGCAGCTTCATGGAGTAGCTGGTATAATATTTTGAAGAATGAAACTGTACACGTATAGTGGTCTGCCTCATCCAAGGAAAGAAGATGAGACCAAAAAAAAAAAAAAAAAAAAGAAGAAGAAAAAGAAAGAAAAAAAAGAGAGTAAAGGCTTAGTTGACAAATTATGTTTTCATCAATTTTTGGGCTTCTTCACAAGTGTCATTAAAGTAGAGCTTGTTTAGAGATCTCTCCAGCAATTGTTGTTGGGAATTTTCTGAGTTCAACACTGGATTTGTCTGAACTTGTTAATCATTTTCATTCTTTGCTAAATTGCGATTTTCATTTTCATTCCCATTATTGTTATTATTATTATCTTTTTGTCCCTGAGGCCTAAATATTGATAGTGATTTGTTTGTGGTTGACTGTCGGTGGTGTGGTTGTTTCTGCTTGTGAAAACAGTTTAGTCGGTTTCATCCCTTTTGTCCAACCGGTTACAATCAGGTTTGGCTTGATTCTTTTTATCTCTAGTACCGGGGGTTGTGGATTCGAATCTCCCACCTCGATTCCTTCAACCTTCAACCCCCCCAGTTCTTTTCAAGGGACTAAAATCCATACTTTATATATAAAAGATATGATTTTTGGATTAAATACTTGTTAGAACTTAAAACTATGTTTTGCTGCTAACCTTATCTACTGTAGAGAGTCATAAAAGATGACCTACTACTCTTTTGATTACTACATTATGTGGAAAGAAAAGCAAAAATGGAGAGTAAATAAATCAAAGCATAATTAACAATTATCCATAGAGGAATAGAAAAGGAAACCCGAAGGTTTCTCCGGCAGCAACACGGGCAAAGACGGTGGGCATCCGATGCTTGCTTATAACAAACAAAAGGAAAGGGGGAAGACGAGCCTGGAGAGACTTCATTATTACCACACCAACGAGAGTTCCTCCGGAGTTACAAAACCACCCTTCCAACACCACCATTCTCTTTTGAATATCACTATTAAATCATTCCAAGAGGCATCTGAGTTAATCTTTCTAGAAATTCACAGGGGAGGGGATCGGGACTGTTGACTCGAGTGATTCTCTCGCAGTAGCCACAAATGGTCACATTAAACTAAGCCATACTACGGTCGATGCACTGCGAAAGAGCGCCAAACGAGGAGCTATAGAGTCAAACAAGACTATTTCTATAAGACAAAATCTCAATTTCAATTATAGAAATATATACTACTTTTTTTATTACCACATTATGTGGAAAGAAAGGGGGAAAGCCCTATATAGATCTATCTTGAGTTAGGATCCCCTGCATCTAAAAATAATTCAAAACTGAAAGTAGAACCAAAGTTGAAGGTACCTAAATAAAATCAATATTGTGAAAGTATTATGAATAAAAGATAAATCAAATGTGAAAATATAATTTAATTGGTGAGGAGATTATTGTTGATGTCAAAAGTAATAATAAAAAAGAGGTTTTGGAAAGTATGAGGCTCCTCCCCTAAGATAAAAAGGCATCTTGAAATGAAGGTAGGAAGGTTGATTGGTTTATTCTCCTAACTTTTTGATCACTCTTCTTTTAAGTATTGAAGTCTTATCCCACCCACCATTGTCAACATCACTCCCTTTGTTTCAGTCTTACACTCCATTTATCTTAAAGTCAACAAATTGGATTTCATAATGTTATTCAGCTCTCCCCTTTCTTTCTTCTTAAAATCACCTTTCGTCTAATTTCTTGGTTTATCTGTGTTTAGAAGCAATTGAGGTTCCATTCCCATGGCAGAGTATTCGAATCCTACATATAGCTGTAGAAATTGTCGCAATCCCCTCGCTTCCGGAGCCCATCTCCTCTCTAAATCCTTCTTGGTAAACCCTTTGTTTCCTAATAATCACTGTTGTGTTATGCTATAGAAATTTATACTCAACTCTTGACTTACTGGATTTATTGCTTAGCCAACCTCATATGTGGATTTGTTATCATCTATTTCCTACTCTTTATCCCTATTGTGACTTTAACTAATTGAGCTATGTTTAATTCATCACTGCTGATGCATGATTCTGACTCAATGGGCACGTATTCAGCTGTCACTTTAATTAGAACTTGCATACCATGATGACCGGGTGCTATGTCAAGGACACTGTCTCTTCGGATCAATATTGGATCCAAGTAGTAACAGATAGAGTAGGGGTAATATAATGATTGAGTGTGAGTAATTTGATTCATTAAGCACGACCTAAGTATATATACTCTCGATTTGATTCACGCATCAACAAAATGAGTAGATAGTTTTTAAAATGAGATGAAATTAGAATTGGAGGGGTTTGTATGTAACGATTATATTATTTATATTGAAGGCAAAATCAGGGAAAGCATTCCTATTCTCAGAAGCAAAGAACATAGTGGAAGGACCAAAAGAGCAGAAGCAGTTGATAACAGGAATTTTCAAAACTACAGAAATACATTGCAATATATGTGGACAAGTTTTGGGTTGGAAGTATCTCAAAGCTTATGACCTCTCACAGAAATACAAGGAAGGAAAGTTCATCATTGAAACCGCTAAAATTTCCAAGGAATACAATTGAACTGAACTAGTTTTCATAATAACAAATATAAAACCATAGTATCTAGTGTGTTTGACATGTATATATTAATAAATGGTTCCATCTTACACTACATCTATGTGTATTAGGGTGAGAGCCCCTACTACTACACTATCATTTGGAGTTTACAAGGTCCAGTTTATAACTTGTTTGTATCTTTTGGAGTTTGGTTTTCCTTAATTTCTTAATGACCCCTCTATGAGTTATAACTCAAAACTGATCTAGTTTAGTTATCTTTTATATTACATACTTTTTTTTATATAATTTATACATTTTTTTAGTCTTTTCGCACGTTTAGCAAAGTAACATTTAAAAATTAGATTCAAACCTCAAACTTATTATTTAATGACTAATAAAAATTGTACACTTGAGTTACTAGTATCCATTAGATATAGCTAGCTGATAGACACTTAGATAAAATATTGATACAGGGTCGAAATTACTAGTACTTAACTCGTGATAATTTTGTTATTAAATAAAGCTTCTTTAATTAGGACTTTGTAAAGCGTGGGAGAGGTTGCCGAATAGAGAGGAAAGAGAAAATCTTTGAGAGGCCACATTTGTTCAACGAGAAGGTGAGGAGGAATCTATCGTGTAGATGAAAAGTTATCATATTTGCAAATAGAAAAAATATTCGAACTTTACATATCATATTTATAAGTTGTCACCACACTGTAATTTTCTTTTTAAACAGAGATAATGTAAACATGACACTTAATTCAGTCAATAAGTCAATTGGAACATGACATTTTTATTGTTGATTTAGCTTGACAGAAGTTGAATTGTACTTTCTCCTTAGCCGTTATTATAGTAGAAAGAAAATCATTTTTTGTAATGAAGTCTTGGGATGAAACTAAACCAAGTTGATTATATAAAAAGTACTTTGAAAGATCAATAGGAAAAAATTTAAATCAGAAGTTTAATCATAATCTATGAATGAGAAGTAAATGGAAAAATAAATACATAAATAAATGAATAAAGTAAAAAAGTAAATGGGTGGATATTGAAATATAATAGATAAAAATATGAAAAAGAAGTATACATAATTTGTGCTAAATAAATAAGATTAGTAGAGAGTATTAAACATGAACTCTATCGATTCGATCATAACCGTGGCTGCATGGTGTGTAGGCGTAGGGTTTGGCGCGTGGCTCGCTCAACTAAGTCATCAAATCAAATCATTTCATCTTCAAACCAAAACCCTCTCTCTCTCTCTCTCTCTCTCTCTAAAACTGTGTAGACAGCTTCAGAGCGGCACATCCATGGAGACACACTCTCCCTCGACTCATCCTTCCTTCCCTTAAATTTCTCACTTCACTTTCTAAACCCTATTTTCCTTTTCTTAATTAAATTCCCAATTCCTTTTCACAGTCGCCAAGCTAAGAATGACTTCTCTTCCAGTTTTCTTAACCTCCCACTCTTTCTCTCTCTCCATCTCTTCAATTTTTATTTAACTTTCCTCAGGTTCATCCTTTTTTGTTTTTTATTTCCCCTTTCATTGATTCAATGAATGAATTTTCCGCATTTTTCCTTTTGGGTATTCTATTATGAATGATCCTTCTCACACTATTATTATTATTTATTGGTCTTCCTCTTCTTTATCCCTCCTAATCCTGTCCTTATCCCTCTATTTTTTTTACCCTTTTCTTTTTGGTCTTACTTGTTGAATTCTTCACCCTTCCTGTGATCCATTGTGTTATTATTGTTTATTTATTTGCACGCTAACCCTTTCTTTTTTTCTTATCTTTTGCTGCAGATTTCTGGGTCACCATTGATTTCATTGTAGGTAAACATTTTTTCCTACCCTTCTTTAGCTTTTGATCATATCCATCTTTTATGGTTTCTTGATGGAAAGCCTTGATTCTCTTCTATTGGTGTCTGGGTTTTGTTTTTGTTAACTTGGGTTGGGCTTGACGATTCTTTAGGAGGGGAGGTGTCTGGAGCTCTTTCTGCTTGATGATCAATGGCTGAACTGTTGGGGCCTCGTTTGTACAGCTGCTGTAATTGTAGAAACCATGTTGCCTTTCACGATGATATCATTTCTAAAGCTTTTCAGGTGATGAGAATCAAATCTAAGCCTTTTGTTTTATTTTTTATCTCACTGCGACTGATCATCAATTCAAAAAGTGTCGCTAATCGCCCAGAAGAGAGCCCAATTAAAAAAGGGTTACTCGATGTTTGTATTGTTTTTAATCTTATTGTGATTCGTGTTGTTAACATAATCTTGCTGAAACTTCGGATTAAACTTGAAGATTGGAATGCCTTTCTGAAACTTTGACCTTCGTACATAGTCCAATACTGTTTTTGTGTTAAATTTTCTCAATAGGGAAGGCATGGGCGTGCTTTTCTCTTCTCTCATGCTATGAACATCACAGTGGGACCAAAAGAAGACCGACATCTCATGACGGGTCTCCACACTGTTGCTGATGTGCATTGTGTTGACTGCCGTGAGGTGCTCGGGTGGAAATATGAGAGGGCATATGAGGCATCTCAGAAGTACAAAGAAGGGAAGTTCATTCTTGAAAAATCAAAAATCGTCAGGGACAACTGGTAGCATCCTCTGGTCGTATTTTAATGCATTGATTTTTATCTTGATGTAAGTTTATTGATTCTTCGTGATGTTATCTTGTATATAAAGCTCTCATCTATCTCGTCATTGTTTTCTGTTCCTCGTGTATATAGTATATTTCTTTAAGTTGTGAACTCAATTGGATATCATTGTATTTTGAGTCCTCACCATATGTGTTAATGAAATTGTGGTGCTTAAATTAAATCATTCACTGGATTACTTTGATACTATTGTCTCGTCTTTGATTATACGGAGATAAAAAAAGTCTTATTAGTATCTTCAGTCCTATTTCTCTGGGATTGGTGTTCCGTAAGTGTTCTCCACTTTTTGTTTGCATGCTTCGAGCTGTACTGGCTAAAAAAGAGTGGCATTCAGTTGGCGAGAACTTAGCAATTTCAACTAAATTGGATGATCATTTTGCCCTAAGTTTCAACCAATTATGCTGACTAGCAAACTCACTGCTCCGCCATTCACAGTTCTCCTTTTCTCTGTTTGCATTGCTCTCTATTTTTTCTTTTGGTAAAAAAAGCTCTTCCCTCTCACCAGAAGAACGAGGTGAGCCACTCTGTTCTAGGTGCTATCTCTTTCTTGTCGGGAATAATGTTATGATGAAACATAGAGAGAAGATAAAGAAGAGAAAGGTGAGGCAGGACAAAGTTGGTTTCCTTTCCATGGATTGGATGGTGGCCTCGCTTAAAGTTTATGGCGGTGCATATTAAGATACCCCATTTTCAAAACCTTTTAACTTGTCTCGTCTCTGCAAAGTTTCAAGCATGGTGAGATAAAAGGTTTTATGGTTTACCTTGCCTCCAATACTAGGAAAGGTTTTCTCCTATGTTTTACTGGATTGCTTCTCATTTTTCACCATGTCTGATTCTCTAATTAGTGAGAAGTCAATCTAGCGAATTGCATACTGTAGCTTTCAATGGGGCTGTCTCCATATTCTTCAGTGAAGATAAGAGTTGAGAAGTACATGGGCTGGAAATTAGTTCCACGTTTAGGGCTCAAAGCCTCAATTTCTTGTGATCCTGCTACACCCTTTGCCTCTTGAATCCCTTAACTACTAGTAAGTAGTGATGATATTTCTTATGTTTGTTCTGGACAGCACCGCTTCTTTTCTTCTACTTCTAGCTTTACGGACAGTGTTTAATTCTTAAATAAGGTGGCCAGAATCCGTCATCTGGTCATTCAATCAGCCTGCCTGTACTTTGGAAACTAGATGGCCGTAGTTATTAAGCTGTTGCCTTATGTGATGTTCTATTTTTCTCCACTGTTTGTCAGCCTCCAAGATTTTATAAATGGTGAGAAGTAGATTATTTTGAATGACATGCAACTCTGCTCGAAAGCAGAAAAGGGAGTACCACAACACAAAAGCTAGTGTTCGAGGTCATCTTCAACTCCGTCTTCAATAGCTAATGAACTGCGTTGCAGCTTTTGGCATCTGTGGCAAGCAAAATTTCAACTCTTGTTATGAAAACTGCAACAGTGCATCCACATCTGAATTCAGTCTCTAGCACATGCACTTGGATAAAACCACATTTGAATCAATTAGATGCTCTGTGCCTCTGAAGGTGCTTACAGTGCCATCTTTTCCAACTCGAGGTTTGAACTTAGAATGTGGAAGCAGTTATCATATCTGCAAATTTCAAAGGTGTTATGTTCTACAAACCAATATTGGGGAGGTTATGCTTTAGCAGAAATATAGATATAGTCAAAGAAGTTAAATTGTCACTTGAAAGTTCGAAAGTGGATGCTCAATCATGGGCATGGACTGAAGGGTTCAAGTTCAAACCTCAAGTTGGAATTAAATATAGGAAAAGAGGACTCGTTTTAATTAACTAATTAACAAGTTTTTTATTAGTAAAGTACTAAAAAATAATAATAAGGAATCGAACCTTGATTCTATATCATCTTTTTCTGTATCGTAGGAATTGAAATAATAAATCTTCTTAGGATTCTTGTTGTTTCTATTTTTTTTTTTTCAAAAACATTTTCAAATCAAATAAATAATTTGATCTACGATTTATTAGAACAAAAAAAGCCCGGCTAGGTACAGGCAGGCCGTGGAACTAAAAATAAAAAGAAAAGGGCTTTTCGGATGAAATAAACTAAAAAAGGTACTTTCTTTTTATTTATAAATATTTTTATGAATCTTTTAATATATTGATATTATTTATATATTAGGATTGAAGATATCTCTTCTTTTGAGTCCTTATCTAATGAAATCTAATTTATCTAAATGGAATTCCTAATAAAAAAAAGTTTTTATCGATTTGATAGATATCCAATAATTATCTATATCAATATAATGAAATTATATATCTACAAAGGGGTAAATAAAGATAATAAAGAGAGATAAAGAAGGGCCTTTTTCAAGCCTTTATTTTCTATTTTTTATACAATGTCTCATAGTAATTATCCTTTTTCAATTTGGGGAGAGATGGCTGAGTTATAATCCAAATGATATTAACGAATTAATACTTAATTTAAAAGCTTTATTTGATAAGTTGGAATCTTTTGTCTCATTTGATTAAACAAAAGGCATGGATGGGAGACTGCCACCCAATGGTTCTTTAGATTAACATTGCCCCAATTCAAATCTTGTGAGATAAATACAAGGAAGTGAGGATTAACTCATTAATTACGGAAATTATCGTTAACTTGTCTTTAATATTGGGAGATAATTCATTATTGCATCTCAAAAACAAAACACAATTTCTTGTATTTGACATTTTTATTATTTTTAGATTAAGGAGATTTCTCTCAAGGGTCAGTGCATTCGAATCCAAGAGATTGATTACTTTGGGTTCTATATTTTATAACTCTAATTACCCATCAGCTGCTCCAAAAGAACATAGTACTTATATATTTATACCAATTTTGAATTGAAATACTAAAAACTAACTGATAAGATTTGTAATTTAGTTTGAATTAAAAAAAAAAATTAACGTATTAACTTGAATTTTATAATTAGTTCGATTTAAAAATATTTGTGGATATTCAAATACTTACTGTAAATTTAAGATATACAACGTGGTAAATCAATACTTGACCGAAGTATTAATATCATTAACATCAGCTAAATTTAGATTAATCCGATAACTTTGTTTTCCAACTATCAACTGATCCTAAATTCCATATTGCTATAACAAATTTTACCCTAAACTTCTCATTATACTAAATTGTTTTTTATTTATTTGACAAATTTAATCAAATTCAGGGAAGTGTTTACTTGGTTACAGGTTTTCAATTAAAATGTGGACATCAGTTTTGTTCTTAATTTTCTTTTACTAAGAATGTATATATATATATATATATAGATCCTTTTTTAACAAATTGCAGTGGCGTCATTTCTTTTCCGATCCCCTTCGAAGAACAAACATCCATTCACCAATCTTCTTTCTGCGACGCCGGACCCTTCCATCGCACACTAATCGGAGATGTACCTCAAGAAGGCATTGTGGACCGACGGACTCACGCCCAATCCCTCAGCTGAATCTTCGCCCGACGACCAATCGACGTCTGCAACCTCTTCCGCCGTCGGGGAGTTGGTCAATTCTTTGAACTGTCAGAGGCTCTTTCGCGAGGTTACTTTTGCTCTCCGAACAGGCCTCAGAGACGCCAGCGCTGAGTTTAGCTTTCTCCGAGTCTGTGGTCTTCGTAGCCTCCTCAAGTCCCTTCGCTCCATTGCTGAATCCAATTCTACGATTGAGCTTTTCTGCCAGACTCAGTCCGTGCCCGAGCTTCAAGGTCTGAAACTCCCCGATCGTTCCTTGCGTTAACTTTTTTTTGCTTTTGCTGTTGAGTAAAACTGTGACCCAACGGAGAAGATTAAATCAGCTGTATTTTTGTTTCTAGCGTGATTTTGTTTTGCTGCAAGATATTGCACACTGAATTTACAAACTTTGGAAATTGTACTGAGTTTTAGAAAATTACCAATCTCTTTAGTCTTTTTGGGTGTGAAGCCAAGCTCCAGATTTCTGTTGTGCTTCCCCAGAAGCTCGATTGCTGCATTTTTTTCTCGTGCGCCCAATAAAATGATGTTCTTCCCTCTCCGTTTTGGCCATGTGACAGTGGTTCCAGTTCTATTTCAACAGTCGTTAAAAGAATCAGAGGATGATCCTGTGGTAAATTTGGACCATATCTTTGGAGTGGAACCTTTGAAGATCGCTAGTCCTTCAACCGATGCCGAAGTTGCCCTTGCACTACGAGTATTGGAAGGTTGTTGTCTTCTTCACAGAGAGAGCACTGCTTTAGCTCATCAGCACAAGGCAATTCCGGTATATCCTCTTGATTTTTCAAGCTCTTGCGCCATTCCTTTATTATCTTGTCTCTTTAAAATTGTTTAGCCTACTGCCGATAGTTACATGAACAGGCATGATGTTAAGACATGGGCTTCAAACTACTCTTATCTGCTTAAATTATAGAGTCAACTTCGGTTAATTTATATACGGTTTGGATAAGACGGTGTTTTGACATTAGAAGAAGCATACTCTTGTAATTGAGCTGTGCAACTTCCAACATTTCTCGAGGATTTACAAAGAAACTTTGCATTGCTAGTATACCTTTACGCAAATCACCAATCGTCTCTTATACTTCACTGGAAAACATGTTTGTATTGCTCTTACTTTCCTTAGCGTGTGTTTGAATTAACATTCTAAGTGTTTATAAGCGCAAAAAAAAGTGTTTATAAACACCAAAGTCAATCCAAACGGGTCCTCGGTAATTTGGTAGGAGCTTGGTTGGCACCTTATCTCCCTTCCCTCTTTTGTGTATCTTTGTCTTAGAATTAATGTGTCCTTTCCGTTTCATGTGCACAACAGTATAGATATTGTTACAGATGAATGAATGGATCAAAATTTCAAGTCTATGCAGTACCGTTAGTAAACTTGTCTTTATTGACAGGATTATGAATTGAGGAATTCTTAGTATTCACCTTTCGTTATGAGTATTTGTTCATACATATCTTTGTTTTCTGATGGTTGAGGATGTCATGTTTCCCCAAGTTCTGGTTGCAGAAGGTTGTAGGATGGTAGTGCATATAGCCAGAAACTACATAATGCCTAAAATTTACCTGCTTCTAGCTTTCCGTTGGCCGAGACTATGCAATCTGAATATCCAATTTATTTCTTCAGGTTTTGATGAATATATTGTCAATTCGTGGAGTACTTGAACAAGGTGCATGTTTAGATGCTTTAATTTCAGTAATGTTGGATTCGTCGGCCAATCAAATGGTAATGCTGTCATTTAGACATACTTTACGATGCCTTTGTTCTTGTACACCACTCTCCTGTTTGTATTGCATTCTTCACTCAATAATTTGGTGTTGACATTTCATGAATTTTCCTGATGGACGCTATTGAAAACACTATTACAACTCCTGTTTTCATGGCTGCATTTCTGAAATATCAAGTTTAATCCTTTACTCATTGCAAGTATTGCTCGTACTGACTGTTTAGTTTGATGAAAGACCAAGGACAAGGAGTCTCATGTTTTTTATTTTCAGGATTTTGAGGTTTGTAACGGTATTGAGGAAGTTGCAGTGCTCATAAGGGACAAACAGATTGATGAAAACCTCAGGTCCTTCCCATCCCCACCTATCAATCTGTATATGGCGCTTCCATTATTATCTTCACATCGACCATTCAGTATATGATATCCAGTTGGTGGAGAGATGTAGCCCTCTTAAAAGGCTACCAATACGATGTATTTCCCTTAATTTCTGATCTAATTATTGTTCCCCATTAATCTGTCTTGTGATTAGGTTGAAATGCGGTGAGTTTTTATTGCTTCTTATTGGACATGTAAATGGGAGGGGAAGGCCTCCTCTAGCAACCATACATGAAGACATAAGGCAGCTTCTAGGAGAGAAATCAGCCTCCTTGATATGGGCAGCCAGTCAATTTGGCTCCACTCTTGATCCAGAGCAGAGATTAACAGCACTACACATCCAAGCTCGTCGGGTTCTCGAGTCGCTGGACCTGTATTAAATATAAATATGGTAATGTTTCTTTAGATTCTGTCATTGCATCAATAAACTCTTCCTGATGTCTGTCTGGAATGGGGCAGATCCAGAGTAGTAATATCTCATGATGTCGGGTTTGGAGTAACGGTGATGAATTTTTAGGGTGGAATGTTAAGGGAAAGGGGATGAAGTTGGAAAATCACGCACTTGGTCAAGTGTGAAGAGAAAAACAGGAACAACATATCTTTGGCTTGATTTTTGAAGGAAACGTCCCTGTCTGAGGGAATATTGTTTGGTTGGGTACGAGAAAATTGTGTTGTAGTGAGAATAGCCCATGCTTGATTTTGGTCTTCACATGAAAGTTCAACCAATCCACATTACTAAATCAGGCATGTTCTGTTAAACTTTTTTGATAAAAATCATCATTACTTCAAACTAAATTGTTTCATGATAGATAGTCCACGACTTGCCTGTCTGGTTGTTTATCAGTATAATAAGTCTTTTATAAATTGTCTAATTATTAGAATAGGAAAAAAAAAAGACCAAGTCTTAATCCTTTCGGGTGATTTCATAATTGATCTATATTTTCATTATCATCAATAGAGTTAGTCTCTTTCAAAATTACGATTCAAGGGTGATTAGCATTAAAGGGTATTATAAAATAAAAGTAGTAGTTAGTTTTACAAACACTTCTTCAAGCAAAGTCTTAATCAAACAGACTTTCACATATTCACATGTTTTATAATTTCTTTTTTTCAAATAGGCTATAAACAAAAGACTTAAAAGATTAACATAGAGTTTTCCAACCACTAAAACAGTGGACCACCCATGACTTATGAGTTCTGACCTTTCGTTGCCCCTTTATTTTCAATGCTATCCCACTTCAATCTTAAAGGACTCTCGATTGATCTTCATTTCAAAGCCTCTCGAGTATTCTTTATTCACAAGAAACCACCCAAGTATTCTTCTCTAGTTGCCAACTCGATACAAAACCTTTTTTAATTAAATAACAGCACTTTTTTGTTTTAAAATTCTACCATTAAGTTATTTATAAATGATAATCGGTGTCATCTTTCAATAGAAGTGCCTTCTTACTCTTTTAAAATATCTTATGATTTTTATTGGGCATTCCTAGATGAGTAAGATAACTATGAATCCTCTAATTCTTCTGGGATATGATATAATGACTCTAACACTCTTTCCACCCTTTAAAGAAAGTTTAAAGAAGAAAGTTAATTACTCTCTCATTGCAAGTTGGTCGAACTCAAAACTACGTCTAACTTAAATGAATATGGACTCTATATCAAATTAGTCAAATAAAAGCTATTGAGTTTGAAATACCTCAATTGGATAAGCTGAGATAAGGAATTATTGTTACCAATTAGTTTGCAATTCTGTGGAAGCCTCTAATATGTCACCTACATAGCAAAATAAAGTAAGCTTTTGAAATAGAAATTGAGCGTTGATTTTAGATTCGTAGGTCAGAAGAGCCATAGATAGATGATGTTCACTCTATTTCTTTGTCTATTACTTCATAATAATTCTTTTTTATAGCAAAGTAGAGCAGGTGGTATGGTACCACCAAGCATTTTGTGCAACCATATTATGATATCACTCTCGGTCTCGATTCTTGCCCCCAATAGTTGTTGGTACTCTCTCCCTGTTTTTCTCACTCAACTCCTATATTTTCACAAGGTTGTGCCTCTTATTTTCTCTCAATTTTTTTTTCATTCTTATTTTCTCTCTAGTTTGGGGAAAAAACAATTTTCTTTCCCCCTCAAAAACCTTCACCAAAGGAAATGCCTAACATATAATATATAAAAAAAAAAAAAAAAAAAAAAAAAGTATTTTGGTATATCTCAATCTACACTTGTATGCAGTCTATTCAAATAATATATTAATTAATTTAATAAATCCACGCAGTTCTTAATTTTTACCTTTGTAGCAACTACATGGAAAATTTTCAAACTACGAAAATTATCCTCTACCAAACTGCTGCTCTTTTTGGTTTCTGTTGCTTTGAAATGGAAACTCCAAAATTCCCTTCAAGATTTTTCTGGCGCACTTATCCAAGGGAATGTTTGGTGGGGCCTTACCACCAAACAAACCCCAATTTCCCCCCACCATTTTTCTTTCTCTCTCTCTCTCTCTCTCTCTCTCTCTTTAAATACACACACAAAGTTGTAGGGCATAGTCTTTTATCATATTATTCTATAATTGGAGCTCAATCTCGTGCATCTCCCTTCCATCTTGACTCTTTTCCATAAGGTAACCGCATTTATGCATTCCCTATATAATTATTTGCAATGACACATATACCGAATGTTGACTCAGCTTCATGAAGGAAGCATATTGCACATCATTCATTGTTGGCATCCTTGAAGTCAACAAGTAGGGTAGATAGTTATTAAAAAGGACAAAAAGAGAAAGACCCTCCAATGGGACCTTTATGTTCTCTAATATTTCTATGCAAGTAAAAGACTATAGAGTAATTGATGATATACAATGGTTTGATTATTCCGCTTTTCCTTGTTGGGAATGTAGCTAAGGCTAAAGCTAACATGAAATGAAGAGAGGAGAGGGGTTCTAATTTATTGGGATTCCCGTAGGGCTCAGCTTTTTAATGGATGGAAGTGGAAGAATCATAAAGAATTACTTCAGATGGGGTTTTGCTGAAAAGACACTGACATTTGTGAGCTGTTGGGCAATTGGCATTTGCATTTTGGCAACCAAACACACACTAACTTTTGCTGTTAAAAGGGATTGGCAGCCACCTCAGTCTCTCACTCCTCTTCGACCAAATAAATTATGTTCAATTAATTAAAGCCTTAAACACAAATCTCAGTTTTTCTCAATTTAAAATATTAATAAATAAAGGTAGTTGTTGACGTTGTAGTGTGTATTAGTAGTGTTTGTAGCTTTAGCCAAGCAAGCTGCAAGTTGCAGGCTGTTCATCATAACTCCATCCTAATCCCTAAACCATACTTCGATATAACATTATGCATCAAGAATACAAATGGAAAAACAAGTCAACAATATAAATTTTTCATCAGATACAAAGAAGATAATAATCATGAAATATTAAGCTCTACAATAGGAATTAATGGGCTCTCTCTGATCTTTGTTTTGTAACACAACAACGTACAACATATATATGTGTGTGTGATATATTTCCACTGAATTTCAAATGTCAATTCATTTGAAGCTGACCTGAAAACAAAGCTTCAAAACCATCCAAATCCTCTATATAATAAAAAGATTACACACACACACACTCTCACACACAAAAAGGAACCATAAGAGAGGAAAAACAAAAACCCTATTGTTAGTTTTTCTTTCCATCAAAACCCCACAAAACAAAATCACCCCACCCAACACCAAACTATGAAGTAAAGAAAAGAAAAAAGCACACACCATTTTTCTTCATCTTTCTTTTTCTAGCAAAGTGAACATCTGTTTTCAAAAGTGAAAAATAAAAATATTACCACGATCCACCTCCCAACATTCCATTCCAAAATCCAGTACTCCCACCTGAATTATTATTACTATTAGTATTATTATTATTATCCCCTCCAAGTCCTCCCCTATTGTCCTCGTGATCATTACTTTGCTTCATATCTTCAATTGGAAACATGACAGCCGTCTGATCTTGATGATGATGATGATGAAGATCCCCATACCCTCTTACACCATTCTGATCAAACCCTTCCAGTGAAAAACTTAAGCTTGCAGGTGGCTTCAACTCGTTCAATCCAAACCCACCACTGCTATTGAACATTCCGGTTGCCGGTGCCGTCATGAAAGAAGCCAAAAGATGAGAAGAAGAAGATGAAGTAGAGATAGAAGTATTGTTGTTGTTGTTGTTGTTGTTTGGAGGGAAGATTGCAAGATTGAGATCTTGATGATTGATGATTTGATGAGATGCGTTGATTTTCTTATTATGATCAGAAGAAGTGGAAGAAGAAGAAAGTGAAGATCTTTTGTTCTTCCTTGAGCCGCCACCTACTGGAACATTCCTTAAAGAACCACCTTCAGTCCAATACCTCCGACAAGCCTTACAAAAATACCTTGGTTGCGACAGGCTGTAATTGTTGTAATAACAGAATTTTGTGTTACTCGAATTACATCTCGGACACTTTAAAGCTTGCTCCTTTTCACCTCTTACTTTTCTTTCCAACAAATTATTTCCATTTCCATTTCCACTATTAGGCTTTGAACAAGAACTTGATGATCCTCCTCCTCCTTCCATTTGTTTAACAACCACTCCACCACCACCTGCAAACTGATAACCAAATTCACAAATTCGTCAGATTCCATTTTAAGACGACCCACAAGAAGAAGAAGAAAAAAAAAAGCTTTTTTTCGATGACCCTTTTGAGAATCAGTGAAAAAAAAATTGTGAACAGATGAAAGATAAAGGAAAGTAGAGAGGTATGAAGGTAAGTTATATGTAAAAATTAAATTTTCAAAAAACAAATTTAATTAACAAGAACCCATAAAAGAAAAGAAAAGGAAAAGGGAAGGGAAGGGAAGGGAGAGCTAATTAAAATTTAAAAGTGATAAAATAAGAGAGAGAGACAGAGATTAGAAAGACCTGCGGCCAATGAGCAGTGTCCATTGGGGGATTAAGAAGAAGAGAGAAAGGGAAAGGGAAAGGGAAAGGGAAAAAGGGGAAAGAAAGAAAGAAAGAACAACAAAACTGATCAAAGAGAATGGCACTTTTTTTTTTTTTTTTCTTTTTTGCTTTAAGCTTTGTGTTTCACTCTGAAAAAATGAGTGTAAAAGCAAAAAAAACATGGGATTAGGATCCCCCCATTCATATCTATCACTCTTATTTGTCTGTCCCCCCCCCCCCCCCCCCCCCCCCCCCCCCCCTCCCAACTCCTACTCTCTTTCCGTCAGGGTCTTTTCGTCCTTTCACTTTTTCCCTCTCTTTTAAATTAACCCTAATTAATCAAATCCCATGTTTAATTCTTTTTGTTCAAGTCTTTTTCACAGTGCTCATCACGCTTTACCTATCCTATCTTCTCAATTTTGTTCACTAATCCCATCATCCTCAACAACTTCCACCAATGTTTCCACCACCACCTCTATTCAATTATATTTCTAACTATAACTGTGTTTCATGAAACCTTAACTTAGTTTAGTATTAGCATTGGGCCAATAGAATACTACTCCCATTTATCACCTTTCTAAATATTACAACTTCCTTCCTTCACTCCATAATATTGTTACACCCAAATAAAGTGTAACTTTTTCTTTATTATTTTCAAATGATTAAAACTACTTTTGTA
Organism: Cucumis melo; assembly: GCF_025177605.1. Lineage (NCBI taxonomy): Eukaryota > Viridiplantae > Streptophyta > Magnoliopsida > Cucurbitales > Cucurbitaceae > Cucumis > Cucumis melo. The sequence continues at coordinate 25,088,663 of NC_066865.1, forward strand.
ATATTAAAAACTACCCTCAACCAAAATCCACATTTAAAAAATCCAAACATTGAATTGATTTTAATTCAAACAAATATATTCTCATGATCGTAAATATAATGTGCAATTGTAACCATTTCAAAATTATTCTATATTTTGAAAATGAAAATGAATAGGTTGAGAATTAGGGTTTTCTAGAAGAAAAAGATATGAATAGAATAAATTAATCTCAATTTGATTTTTTTTTAATCAAAACCACATAAAGAGGTGATATATATATGGTTGAATGTGATGTTGTTTCACTAGTCTGTCTTGAGGTCATCTTCTGAATTTCCACTTTTGAAAGGACCTTTAATTTTTATTCAATTTCCATGGTTCGGAGAGACATAGAGGAAAGAAATTTGGTAGAAGGTAGCTCTGTTTTAAAATTAACAAGGACATTTAGCTACGTTGTGTGTGTGCAGTGGCCAATATAATATACATTAATTAATATACCGATATGCTGACTTTAATTTACTAGCTTTTCTTAATTACTAATTAACTTATGATTTTAATCTATCCAAAGAAAAGAAAACAAAACAAAAAAGTTCTTTTTCTTTACTTTCTCATGCAATAATAACAGTAACATAACATTCTTTAGGGGAAGATTTGATGGATTTGATATTTTTGACTCTTTCTGCTCTTCTTTGTCATATATAATATTATTGGTTTTGGAGCTTTTCAAATTTCTTCCTCCTTTCCTTTAAAGACACAAAGTAAATTTACAACTAATAAGTCCATTTTAATTAATTGCCTGTATACTAAAATCAAAAGTAGATTACAAATAATTAATGAGTATCATTTAAATCCTTGGAGGAGATCATTATCACCCCTATATGTCTTGAAGTTGCTAACAATCGATAATAATTACGCATCGACTTCATTACAAAAAATTGTATTGAACTTATTTTATATATGTGTTATATAATACTTCGTCGTAATTAATAAAACTCATGCTTAATATACTTTTTTCTTTTTTGTCGATGGATATAACATAATTCTATCTTTTTTTTATATTTTCTTAAACATTCTATGTTGTGTTACGAGGAGAGGGTTTTTTTTTTCTTTTTGATTATTCGCTATCACTGTTCATTTGTTTTCTCTTTGTATTGAACTAATTTAATTTAAGAATAGTTTATAACTCATTAGGTAAATTTTTGTGTTCGTATTTGTATCACCCAATGTAATTTTTCTTAGTTCACTGATGGAAAGGAGGTGGGAAGAGTGGTCTTATATTATTCTACATATAGTCTTATCAAGTTCAATTCTTCAAAAAGTCTACTGAAAATTATATATATACCCTTTTAATCAATTGATTTTTAGTACTTTTTTTCTTAATGGATCGATAAGAATGCGGCTAATTAGAGTTCCAAGTTGTGGAACAGTGTATATAAATGAAGGATATAACATGTTTGGATGGCTACTATTTTAGTTGTTTTGAATGAAACTATATATAAATATATATATATATATAAGAAAAAAAAGCAAAACTGTTGTTATTTTATAATAATACATACATACATAAATACATGAAATTCAAAATTAGTAATGCAACCTCTTGAATTCTCAATCAAATGATCATCACCACCTCTGCACACCCTTCATGTTTCTCATGTGCGGCCTTTCCTACATCTTAATTTTCTCTTCTTCCTTTGCAGGTGGAGACCTGTAATACTTTAAATTTAATAAATGTGTGTTTACTTGTTTTGATATATCATTTGAACAATTAGTTATGTTTAATTTGATTATTTCACTGTCAAGGGGTATTCATACCTCGTGTAAAGGTTGAGGTATGGTATGAAAATAGAGGGTGCGAAAGAGAGAGGAATAATAGGGGAAAAGAAAAGGATAAGGTGAGAAATGGGGCGGCGAAGGCGGCGGTGTTGTATATCATGTGGGAATGGGACACGTGTAGACGAGGGAATGGGTAGTGATGGAATTAGATACATGCAAGGGGAGAGCGTAACGTGTAATTGACGCGATGTGGGGAATAATTAGGTGTGTCAACTTAAGGTGGGTCCTCTCCAATCACATCCATCCATCCATCCATCCATCCATCCATCCATCCATCCATCACCCTTCCCCTTCATTCAATTTTCCTTCTCACCTGCTTCTTACTTCCCTCACGTGCACAGCACCCACATTTTCTTCACCTTAATCCCTCCTCTCTCTGCTTCATTTTCAACCGAAATATTATCGTTTTTTCTTTCTTTCTTCTTTGTTATTCTATTTTCAATAAATATATCCATTTATTTGAACTTTTCTTCCACTATAATAAATTTACACAGACCAATAATTAATATCTTAGGTGAGGCAAGTTTCTGTGTTTAAATGGAATATTGGTTAAATTTATAATCAAAGTTCAACCAAAAATTATACTATGATTGTTTAGATCTTTAAACTCAATAGATTGAAAGGTGTCGTAAGGTTACATACATTAAGAATAATCCAAAATAAGCTTGACTTTGTGACATCTTGTGGGCTAACATGATCCCTCTAACATTGTCAAAATTACACATAACTACAGTCACAAAATGACATTTGAAATAATGGACTATACATAGTTTTATTTGATAGATAACTTCTAAGGAAGAAAAAAAAACATATATTCCAGAGAAGGAACTCCAAATCTTATGTTTTGTTTACGTATCTGAACTATACACTTTACATGCTAACTTAAATATCAAAATCTCATTGGCTTAATACTACAATGATGTAAGTACTCTTCACTTTGGTCAACTAAAAAAATATCACCATGTTGAGTAACCAAATCGATTGATACCCCTTTGTATTGATGATATAAGTACGTGCAATCTCGTGGTAGCAATTCCTAAACTTTAAGGTGGTGTGAACTAAAATTTTAAGCCATTAATCCTATCGAGTTAAATTTCTACTATTTTTTTGCCAATAATCAATTTGAGCCCTATATCAAAATTTTCATATTCAAATCAAGCATTAGTTAATTAGCTTTCACATGAATATAATATTTATAAATGCAAGGACGAATATGATTTTGAAACATATTATAAGAAAATAAAAAATGGCGGTGGTGGGTTTTTCATTAAAATTCAAGTGATTCTTTTTTTTTATATTTTTTTTCTATTTTCTCTAATAAACTATTTTCAATGAATCAATTGTGTTGTCGCAAATCACTAACAAATAATTTTAATTGTTTTATTTTTTATTTTTCTTTATATATATTTTGAATGAAAGTTAGAGTATAAATTGAAGTTCAACAATATGATATATATATATATATATATCATATTGTTGAACTTATTTTTCTCCAAATTTTTATTTTTATTTTCTAAAACAGAATTGGATGTAATTTGATTACGATAGAATGGAGTCAAAATTCAGTTTAGTATCAATTGTGAGCAAACTATCATTTTTTAATTTTTTGTTATATTCAATCTTCATTGGATTATGGAGTTGATTAAGAAAAGGGAATGGGTTTGAATGGTATATATCCTATAGTATTATTTCCCAAGGAAGATAAACCAAATTCAACCTTATATAAAAGGATAATAATATACTTGTAGCCCCACATCCACTAACAATTTAAATACAAATTAAGAAAAGAAAAGGAAAACTTATGTTATTGGCTGTCTATTTTAGCATTGAGGATGAAGCTTCTTCCTACATGAGGCAACAAAGCACTTATGTGGCCTTCGTTTTTTCTTTTCTTTTCTTTTTTTCTTTTTAAATGTCATATTTAATAATTAAAACATAATTAAATTTAACATCTTCCATAGAATCATTCTTCTGCCTAACAGCTCACCTTCATTTTAAATTAACCACCATCTAACCAATACCATTCAACCTTAGTGCTTTGATGACCCAACTTTCTAAACTATATATATATATATATATGGCATCCAAGCTGGGATATAAATAATATTATGCTCATTATTATTATTATTATTATTTCGTGAGTGCTTTTGGTTTTGATCACCATTATTCAACCAAACTCCATCTACTCCTCTGCTGCTTATTTTTAATTATGAATTGTTAGGGGCAGCATAAAAGGGTAAACTATGTTAATTGTGAGCAAATAAAGCCATTAAGTGAGGTTGTTTTGTCCCCTAATTTGGACATGTGAAATCAATTATACTTTTTTAAGCTAAGCATCCATCTATCTTAAGTGCTTTATAAAGAAATTAAAAAAAGAAAGTTTTTTAATATAGCAATTGCTCGTCATTTTCATAAAGGTATTTTTTTGTAACCTTTAATCTTTTTTAGCAAAAAAAAATTACTATTAGATCGAAAGACTCGAGAATCACTGTATCTTTTTAAGAAATGGTTTTATATTAACTAATGTTTAGTTTGGTATATTAGACTAAATTATATATGCAACTAAATTTTACTTTTTGTTATTGATTGTTTATAAAAAGGACATTATATGAGTTTGGACATAGAATATAGGACAATGATTACTTTTATAGAAGCAAAATATTAAAATAAAAATTAAAGTGTGAAAAGAAGAACGTTAATCTAAGGGTAGAATTTGGTCTTAAAGATGATTCTAGTTTCAAAAGTTAGTGATTTAAAAAAAGGAATGAAAGTGATAGAGGATATTTGAATCGAATACAATCTTCAGATTAAATTTAAAAACTTTGACTCGTAGAATTTTAATTATAAATAAACTAAAGATAGGAAAGAAAGTTTCATATGAGCACCCTCTTAAAAAACATGTTCATTCCATTGTGTTATTATCCGGGTATAGACAACACATAGAGTTGGTTGGGACTTGCTGGTATTTAAATTAAATATACATACTTACATAGACTATATTTTGTTTGTCGACCCTAGTGATGGGAAGTTTTCGAAAACTTTATTATAAAAAATTATATTCGCCTTTTGACATTTATTGATTAAAAGTTTCATATGTGTTAATTCCAACTTAAAAAAAATAAATTGTCGAATTCAAATCAAACATGTTAATACTTCTTTTTGAATGTAACATTTATTTCTACAAAGGAAGCCATTCCTTTCGTGCGCGCGCACAAAAAAAAAAAAAAAGCCCATCTTTGAAATCACTCACTACATCTACATCATCTGTTTATGTAAAAATTTAAATATTTGGAGATTTATAAAATTAAATTTGGTAAATAGCCTATTTGAGCTAAATATTCATTAATTAAAGAAAATCAGGGCCAATGTTATCCAATTGGGTATCAGGCCCATTTTGGAGCTGAGGAAGCCCAATAATAATTTTTTGTAGCCCAAGCCCAACACTTATGATCGGACGAATATGAAGGAAAGAGAGAGAAGAGAGGTGTAGGGTTGGTAATTGGATTATGATTTGGCGCCTAGTTTTGCCGGGAAAACCAAAAAGAGCGCCAGATGCCCTAATTCCTTCTTCAAATACCCATTTCTTACATCTTTCTAACATTCATCGCGCCAAATTTTCCCATTCCCTTTCCCATTCCCAATCCCAATCCCATTCCATTCCCCCCAATTATGATCCACAAGCGGAGAACTCTTGCTCCCAAACCCTCTTCCCCCCATCATTTTCTACCAGATCACGACGACTACGACGACATTTTTTGTCAGAAATGCGGCTCCGGTGACTCTCCGGCCGACCTTCTTCTCTGCGACAAATGTGATCGAGGCTATCATCTCTTTTGTCTTACCCCCATTCTCCCTTCCGTCCCCAAGGGATCCTGGTTCTGCTCCACTTGCTCCAATCACAAGAAACTCAAATGTACCGTCTCCCTTTCCTTCCTTTCATTTTAACTTATTTTATTTCATCTGGGCTCTCCAATACATCTCATTTCTTCGATTTATTTGCATGCATTGTGAGATGGAAGTTGCATTTCGCATCGTGTCTTTTTCTTAAGTTTTATTTGGTGTTATATGTTCGAGATGAAGCGATTAATTTGTTACCCAACAGCGGAAGAACTTCATTGATTTTCTTAACTTTATAGTGCTGCATGTTTAATCAAGTTCGTTTTTTATTCTGAGTAATATTCTGGTGGGTTACTGATTTTTCCGTAGACTATTTTCTATACATTTATTTTATTTCCAGTCACCAACTTAAATCAAGTTCCTTGAGTGATTTTCATTTTTTTCGATGATTTTTCCTCTTACTGGTTTCTTACTTTGCAGCTTTCCCTCTTGTGCAAACTAAAATTGTTGACTTTTTCCGCATCCAAAGACCTGCGGACTCTAAAAAAGACTCAAGCCTAGGTAGAAATCTCATACTTCTGGAAATTCGAGTTTGGTACCATCCTTCTATTGGGCAAATGTTTATATGGGTCGTAACTGTAATCGTTTTCTTTGTATTGTTTTCTTTTTCAGAAAACCGAAAGAAACGAAGACGGGCTGGTAGCTTAGTACTTAGTAAAAAGAGAAGGAAGCTCTTACCTTTTAATCCGACAGCAGATCCTGCGAGGCGCTTGGAACAAATGGCATCACTGGCAACAGCATTGACAGCTACTGGTACAGATTTCAGCAACGAGCTCACATATATGCGTGGGATGGCACCAAGGTCCGCGAACTGTGCATCTCTCGAGCACGGAGGAATGCAGGTAAAGTTGAAACCCCCATTTGTTCTCTTAAAAGGAAACGAGAGAACTGAATGTGAGTTATCAATCTTGCCCATTTGTTCTATCATAATTTTTGTTTAGTGAATTTTTTTTTTGGTTATGCATTTGTTGTTATTGGATCAATGAAGTTCCAAATTATAGAAATGCACAGACCAAATACTACTGTCAATTAACAATGAATCGATGGATGTCTTTATTCTTTAAACTAGTTAAGGATAATTTTCCACATTTTCGCTTGGTGAGACAGTGGTAAGATGGATAAATGTGCATTTACAAAATACTTTTCTGCCTAACTTAGGATTTAGGATTTTTGTTTTTCAATGTCGAAGTTTATCAAGTCACTGGGTGTCTGGAGGCCCTTTGCGTGATATCTTCTGTGATGCTGAAGTTTTTTTATTATCTGCATTCCAGGTTCTTCCCAAAGAGGACGTTGAAACCTTAAACTTGTGCAGAAGTATGATGGAGAGAGGGGAATGGCCCCCCCTTATGGTTGTTTTTGATCCTCGAGAAGGGTATGTGAATCTCCATAGTCCTATATTTGTTTTCTTTCTTTTGATAGGAACACAACCCAACCTATTCATACATGGTCACAGGTTCACTGTGGAAGCAGATAGGTTTATAAAGGACTTGACCATAATTACAGAATATACTGGGGATGTTGATTACTTGAAGAACCGTGAACATGATGATGGGGATAGTATGATGACTTTATTGTCTGCTACCAACCCCTCTAAAAGCCTTGTCATCTGTCCTGACAAACGTAGTAACATTGCCCGTTTTATAAATGGAATCAACAACCATACACCGTAAGCTCAAGACTTTCTTTATTTCTTGTCATACTTTGGTGTTTGAGAAGCCTGAGAAGGACTAGATTTCTCATTTTACAAGTTTCTTTTCCTTGTTTTCTCTCTTTTGATATGAGGCTATGTCTCTTCGATGCAGGGATGGCAGGAAAAAGCAAAACCTTAAGTGCGTAAGGTTCAATGTAAATGGTGAATGTAGAGTTCTACTTATTGCAAACAGAGATATATCTAAGGGAGAGAGGCTGTATTATGACTACAATGGATATGAGCATGAATACCCCACTGAACATTTCGTGTAACCTTTTTACTTTGTAAAGCCTACACAATGTCTAGAAATTATAGACTGAGCTGATCGATTAATGCCTAATTAATAGTTTGGTTAGTTCTGTAAGCTCAGAATTCCACAAGCATGTGCCCATTTGAGGAAATAAGAAAGGAGGACAAAATTTGAATTGCCTCCCATACTAACGGTTCATAATTCGAGAACTCATTTGTTAGTGCGAATGTAATTGTCCTAATATGTTAATTATTTCCTTTTTGATTCAAAACTCTTCTATCGTTCTATGGGCTCCCCAATTCTGCAGGTTAGTATCTCAAATACGGTTGTCTGGTTTTGTGGTCTTTTGAATAATTGCAGTTAATAACTAAATAGACTGCCCTATGTTCGAACAACTATTGCTGGTGAAGGTCCATATTTTTGGGCCGAGGGCTGCAGATAGTTCACAAAGGCCTTTGTAATTTCGTCCTCTCTAGCCTTGTCTAAATGTACTGTGAAACCAGAACTTGCAGTCTTGCACTATGGGGATAAGGGACTTTGTCTTGGGCTGGAATTCATCGAAGAAAACCAAAATGGTACCTCCTGGTCCAGATTGAATGGATCTTTTTTAGTTAGGTCTACTAATTCCTGCTTATCAGCTGCGTTTCGTGATTAGAGTGTTCATCCCTGTCATACAGGGGAATGCGACTGAATGTACCATTCAAAGAATTATTTGGCTAAATAAACTCAACCTCTAATTGACATCTACATTGAAATGGCATCTACAATGAGATTATGGATAGTGCAGGATCTGCCGGTTATCATTCCTCTTTAAGTTGCAAAGATTGCAAGGAGCAACAAAGCTAAAAAGCAAATCCAATCGAAAGGGATAGCTCTGACTGAACCTGGATCTTACTTGCCCATATATGTCAAGTATTTTCTGTTGCATCCAAAAGTCTTCTAAGGGCTACCTAATTTTGAAAGATACCATATCTCTCTGATATGGCTTTCAAGTTCTCTTGTCACTTGAATGATTGCAATTTCTAACAGGCTGTACCGAGTTTAGACAACAATTTGCTGATGGTGAAATTGCCAGGACCAACAGAGATCCAATTTTTCTAAAGCCTCAATAATTTTGTTAACTCTGGCCTGTCTAAATGATTTGGAATCTAGGAGATGCCTGATGGAGGAGAAGAGTCTTTGTCTTGGGTTGGGTTGGAATTCATTGAAGAAAACTATAACATTGTTTCTTGGTTCATATGGCAGCCTCAGGAATTGAGCTATACAATTTACACCTTTAAAAAACTAGACACGATCACCATTGCTATGAACTGTTCTTCATTCTTTTGTAATATGAGAGCAATGAATGTACCAACAAAATTCAAACTCCACTCTAATTGAAATTCTGGATAATGCAGGTCAACAGGTCCATTCCTCTTTGAATTCAAAGATCTCAAGGAGCAAGAAACCTGAAAAACAAATCCAACCAGAAGGGATATCATTGGTTGAAGCTGGATGTGATCCTTCGAGTGTGTACACGCACACACGTATATATTTAAATATGCAGGAGATTGAAAAAACGAGGAAGAAAAGGAAAGCATGAAGTGTTGTGTTGTGAGTTGTGAGAAATCTTGTAAGATATGTTGTACGAATGTGGATTACAGCGGAGGTTTGTACTGTCCACACCATTCTTTCCTTTTCCAATCTTATGATTGTCATCATATTTAGGACCACTCTACACCATACTATACTAGCAGTTGGAAAGAAACCACTCGGGTGGTCCTTATTTAGGCTGCCTACTTCTTTATCATTTATCATATTTACTCATAAAAAACCCTCTCTAGTTTAGCAGAAGTAATTCAATACATATTGATATTGATACCAATTGCACACACTAACCCACTCTCATTTTCCCGTCAGCCGTCAGATATGGATGATCAGATGTCACTTCCACAACCATTGTCCCACATCCACCCTTTGTTCATTTTGATGCATTCCTACCATTAATTAGAATAGTGGTCCTTTTTCCTGAGTATGAGAAATCATAATGATAGTAATGGTATTGTTTTGTTTATAGGGTACTTTGTTTTGTTTGGGTTTTGCAAGGTCCATCCTTTCTTTTCTTCTGGCACTTGCTTTCTCTTTGCTTGTATCTGTGTTTTTTTTCCAGAGATCTTTTCCATCAGAACTCAGATCCCTATGAAACTGCTTTTTCTTTTCCATCTTTTCCTGCCCCTGCATTCATTGTTTGATTGTGACAAAAACTGATCTCTCTAAATTCAATTAAAAGCTCTTCTTTCTATCCAATTTCATTTCCTTCTTAAATATATGTCAACCCATATCCAAAAGAACCCTCATCTTCAAGTTTCTCACATTAATGCCTCACATCTGGCCTCCTTCATTCCAAAAAGATTATTCAAGTATGGAAATTTCTTGTCTTTTGAATTTTGAGGTCCCAAAGAAAACATGTCATTCATCAAACTCGAAATCATTAATTATGCCGTGGACGAAGAAACAACTTCAAACTCTCTATCTTGGTATGAGAAGATAATTTAATAGCTATAAACTTTGAGGGTCCTAGCAAAAATGGCATATACATCATGAGACATTAGAGTGGAAAATTCAAGATGATGATATTATATCCACACAAGTGATGAGAATTAAAAATCGATGGAAGATATTTGGGGAAGATATATTGGTAGGGAAAAGAGTGGTTAAAAGGGAAAGGAAAAGAGGAATGGTTAAAAGGACAAAGTGGATGAATAGTGGTGAGGAGTGAAATAATAAAGAGAAATGCAGGGAAATGCAGCTATCAAAGACCCCAAAGGCAGCCACCAGCTTTGTTTGGTGGGAAGTTGTCTGCACCCATTAACCTCATCCACACCACACCACACCACACCACACCACACCCATGTTTTCCATTTATTCTCTAATTCTCTTTAACTAAGCCGTGGTACTATATGCATGCTTTCCTCATTGGTCCACATCTCCATTAACACACTCCCCTTTATCACTAATTCCTCTCTTTTCATTCCCCTCTCGAAACTCCTACCCTTTGTTGAATTTTATCAAACTTGCTGCCTACTTAAATTACTTTAAACTCACTTTGGACGATAGAACCATCAATCGCGACTATTATATTTGTTGAGGCGATAGTTCAAGTGCCCTTCCAAGTAAAAAAAAATGAACATTGATGTGATGTCAAGCTTCACACACTTCGACATCTCAAGTCAAGTTTGGGTTTGTGAATAATTTGATAGCAAAAAAGAGTAGATTAGGATTTTAGGCATATGACCTTCAAATAATGACTTTGGTCATTTATATAAGATAACAAATGACTAATGCTTGAACTTATAACTGCCTCTTTAAATTTTTGAATTGTCCCTTACGCTATCACCACTTAGGTTGTAACTAGTGTATGTTTAAGTATTACCTACGAGTAATTTTTCAACAGTTTCTTTTTGGATTGTTCATTGAGAATCACGACAGTTTCAAACTTAACTACTCTAAAGACCTCCATAGATATGCCAAAGTCCCCATGTGACTCTGAAGTCCTCCATGGGTCTTGCAAAGGCCTTGCAAGTGACTCATAAGTCCCGTAAAGTTCTTTGCCATGGATCCTCCAAAGTCCTCTATGCGACTTATAGGTCTTCCATGGCTATAGTTGTGCTACTTCTGAGCTCTCTATCTCATGGGTCCTATGAGCTACAACTAAGTTCTTTCATGGATTGCTTTGAGCTCACTCTAGGCTCTTTAACGAGTCTTTTAAACTCTCTTATGGGTAAAATGAGTTTTTCTAGGCTCTCCTATAGGTTCTTTGAACTATCTTTTAAGTTCTCCATGAATGTTCTTTGAGCTACCACAAGACTCTCTCATTAAATTTCTCTATTTGTAGGCTTCTTTATCTCTCTAGATTGTTGTGTGGGTGGATGCGTGCGCAAATGCGTGTGTGATTTGAAATACGATGTGATTTGAAAAATTGATGAATTATGTATATGTTGAAAGGCAAAAAAAAAGTGGTTTATGAACCATCATGGGTTGGCTACTGGTAAAAGAGTGCAGTATGTAACTAAGAGGTCATCTTAAGTGGTACATGTATTTATAAGTAGACCTTTCAAACAATACATAGACAGCTAAATGACAATATGTCATATTAAATGAGATTAGTCAATATAATTAGCATGGGGGTTCAATTTAGTAAAGTTAGTAGTGTAAAGAGTTTTTGAAAGAAAATTGATATGATTAGGTAACACAATTTGACCTTTTAAACACACTTTGATCAATACAAAACAAAACATCTCCCCAACATTCTGTCTATTTAACCCAACCTCTTTTGGCTTTCATCATTTCACTTTACCGACCAACCTAAGGATTATTATTATTATTATTATTATTTGAGTACTCCAATCCTTAATTCAATCCAAATTATATATATCAAACCCGAACATAATTTTAGCATATATAGTCGGTTAATCACCTACTCTGACTATTGTTATGGTAAAAACAGAACTTAATAGTTTTGGTTCATAACTAAACTCGTAACATAATATGTACTAAGTTGTGTTTATCACTTGAAGATTCGGGTATAGAATTATAAGTATAAAAAGAAGAAAAGAAAAGAAAATTGTAGCGTAAACAAAAAGAATATGAAAATGGTAGAGACGTAACACTAATTTATTTGAATAAAAAAGAGTGGATCATGTTGAAGCCACGAAGGGAAAGCCCAACACATCATCCTATTTTCTCTTTCATTAATTGCTGTCGGCCGTCAATTTCCAACATTATTATTATTATTATTATTATTATTATTATTATTATTATTATTATTATTATTATTATTATTATTATTATTATTATTATTTTATTTAAAAGAGAGAAAAAAAAAAAGAAAAAAAAAAGAAAAGAAAAAAGGCAAAATCAATTACACAATTCATTTACATGCGACTTTACAAACCAAACGTGTGGCCTCTATTTTCAAATTCATATACTTTCTATACCAAACAAATTTAACCACTTTTAATATATTTAATTTAACCTTCTTTTTTTTTTTTCTTTTCGTAATCCAACCAAAGCCAAATTGGATATGCTCTTCGTCTATTGGTCTGCGAATTTTAGATTAAATTAAAGAGAGAGAGAGAGAGAGAAGGAACATTGGGTGTCTAAAAAATCTCAAAAATTGTGTAATTTAATTAAGAAATTGAGGGTATCCAAATCCATGCATGCAACTCTACATTTGTGTATTTCAACTGTAAATACAATTTGGTTAATGTGTTTTATTTGCAAATTAAGCAAAGAGAAGATGTCTCACTCTCTCTTTCTCTCTTTCATTCAATTCCATGAACTATCATTTGTTTACTAACCCTAAAATCTTGGTTTAGATTTTTGTGTCTTTTAAGACATATCATCTTATATTCTCACCATCTTGATTCTTTCTTTCACATGTGCTATAATATTCTCATTAAAATGTTTAATTAATTTTATGTCTATTAGATTTTTTATTTTTCAAATTTATGTTTAATAACTATAAATCCTTGACATTCAAACATTTTATAAAAATATGAAATCTATCCTATACAAAAAGAAAGTTAATGACATAAATAGGTTTAGGAATTCATTATTAGACATTTTGTAGATGATAATTAGGTAGAGGACTTATATTTGGCACAAACCTAGCTAAGATTGAAAATTGAATCGGTAGAGTTTACCCTATAAATTTACAAGCTTTAAAATTACATTTTTGGATAATGTCATAATTAAAGCTTAAAATCACCCTATAATTGAGAAATTAAAGTTTAATATTTTAAATAATATATTGTTTATATTTAAGGAACACATTAATTGACGGTGCTCCAATCTTCATCTACACATCCTTTTTAATTAAAACATCATTCATAATTATTCTCAATAATAAACTACATTATATTATTGCTGCTAATTAGTTGTATGCAAATAATTTTCTTTTTGTAAATAAAAAAGGTTATTATATATAGTTGGCTATTGTAAGTTGTATCTAAATTATAATTTTTTTTTTCGGTTTAATAGGATTAATTAATTAAACCCATCTATATATCATGGAAAATGCAAAACCATGTGCTTAGGCATCTATATGCAATGGTTGATAGATTGGCCTTTTTGGGTTAACCAAAAAACATAAACCCTAATATATATATATATATATATATATATATATATATATATATATAAAAGAGAGAGAAGGAAATTAAGTGAAACCACATGGCAATGATGAGGTTGGATGGCATTATCATTTATTTTTGCTAACACTTTAAACTACAACATTTCCCTTTTGCACCACATCATATGCCTTTCTTCTTAAGCCCACTTTTCTTTCCCTACTTTAATTCTCATTTTTCTTTCTTTTTCCTCATCTAATTTTAAATTGAATATACCTATGTATTCACACATATACATACATGTATACATACTTTCTAATTATAATTCCAATATGTTAACAAAGTCTCAAAAACAAAAGGGAGAAATTGGCAACCTTAAAAAAGAAATCAATATTTTTTTTAAATCCATCCTTTCTAACAAATGAGCTATTTAAACACTATTTAAAAAAAATGGTGAATATATAATTTAGTCTCTAGAGTCATTTATTTTAATTTGGTTACTTTTTTTTTTTAATAATACTATTGATTTGATGTATTTATGAATGGATCTTTTTCCATAAAATTAAACTTCTATCATATAGCTATTGGAAAAATAATGACACGTGAGATTCAGAATATATTTATCCAATCGAGTTAGAAAAATACCTTATAATATTTAATATATATGATAAATTAAGAAACATATGTCCGTTTGCAATTGAAAAACTTACCCCAACCATTTTAGTTTCACATGTGTTTATCTTCTTTCAAGGATGATAATAATTTAATTCAATGACATAACTAAAAATTTAACAGACACCTAACATAAAAAACGACACAAAGATTATAATGGAAAGAAATTCAAGCTCAAATATAGAATTTATATTTGAAGCATATTGTTAAAACTTTAAAAATAATTATTTTCAATTAAAGAGGAAAAGGAGGGTGGATAAAATCAATTAGAAGTAAAGTAGATGAAGATGTAAATCAATTATTTTATGAGTGAAAATTGTAAACATCACTGATGGATCCCTTAATTAGTGGGTAAAGTAATTAATAAAAGATCATTTAATGTATTATTATAATATATGAAAGGATTGAGCCATGGAGGAGGAGGAGGAGGAGGTGGAGGTGGAGATGGAGGTGGAGGTGGAGGTGGAGGGGTTGAATCTCAATGAAAATTTGAAAAAAGTTCGTCTCTTTATTGTTGGGTCTTGAATATGACTTGTGCAATTCTCCATCAAACATGTGTGCCTCCTTTAACAAAATATCACTTCTAAACCCATTATCTAATTTCCATTTTCTTAAATGGTTGGACTCTTTTTTGTTTTTTTTTACCTAATTTCTTACTCTACTTAAGAAATTGATATAAAATGTCTGCTAATACATGTTTTTTTCACTTAATTAATTAATTGTTTGTTCAATTGGTAATTCTGTTTATTTGCCCTCTTGATTACTAGCTAATATCCTCCCATTTGCCTTTTTTCCAAATGTCAATTGGTATTAGACACCAATTTTTGTCTCATATTAGCCGAACTTTTTAGCTAATTTGCACAAGAAAGATGATGGCAACATTTTGAAATGATGATCCAAAGGCCAAAAAGAGGGAGTTTTTCTTTTAAATCAAGTGTTTTGTAAATTGTTTGGTTAATTGGGAACAAGAGTAGGTTTAACTTTTAGACTTTTGGGGAGATTGTATGGCTTTCTAGGGAACACACACTAACCTATTGGGCTAATAAAAGGTTCTACTACTAAATATTCTTCTTCTGATCATGAAAATTTTATTACCTAAAGCTCTAGTATTTCATTTTATTCAAAATAAACAAAACCCACCTTTACTTAGTAGTAGTATTTCATCTATTATCTTCTTTGGTGAAAATCTCATACATAGCTTAAGAAATAAAGTTGCAAGGGTTTATCAATTACATGGACAATATTCTACCATTATGCTGATAAGAAGAAGTTTGGTTACTTTTATTCTTTAGTATATAATAGTTATAATCTAAACCTAATTTCATTGATATCTTTAAAGCTTCAAAACAAAGTAGTTAACATTACAAATGAACCTTTAGATCAAACAAAAAGTGCTTGAGACGGCATTACATTAGATGTGTATATTTAAATATATGTATGGATTTTAGTAACTATTAAACATAAAATTTCTAAAAGAATTATAACGTCTTCCATAATTTTTTTTCTTGTTTAGGAAGTATTGCTTCAAACAAATAATTTGACAAGAACAGTCTATAAAAAGAAAACCACATTATTCATTCTAAAACTTTATTATTGAAAAAAAGAAAAGGAAAGGTAAGAATCTTTTTGAAAATCCCTAAGATTTAGGGTTCTTAAGACCATTATTGATTCCCACGAACTAATTATAATGCATGGTTTTTTTTTTTTCTTATTTTACAACTAAATTTCTTGGTATTTGCAATGTTAAGAAAGAGCATTTTTTTTTGGTTGGTATTAAATTGATTATTTCAAAAGACTTTTTCTGTATGGTAATTTAGAACTCAATATAAAACAAAAAGACAAAATATATGGGAAAGTCAACTATTATACAATGATGAAGTAGGTAGTAGTATCACACATATTTCTCTCTTTAAACTAAGAAAACACAACAATTGGAACTAGAAAAGTAGTTTTAAAATGGCATATCACTTATTAAATTAATGTGCAAATTTATTATTATTTTATAATAAAAAATAAAAAATGAAGAAAATGAAAATGAAAATGAAAATGAAAATGAAAATGATTGAGGTAAATGAAATTGATGGGCAGAGAGAGAGAGAGATGGATAAGAAACATATCCCACAAAGGGTACTGACAGCTTTGACTTGACAGTGCGTATTTGTGACGGTATACTTGCAAAATCACAAGGGTAATTTCGTCATTTTTCGAACCCTTTTTCAAAACCAAAACACAAGGGTGAACCGTCAATTTTGTAATCGTTGACCAGTCCTAATCGGTCGCTCATCCTCCACCGCCACTTTTTTATTCCCCCAAAATCAAAATATACATTCAATTTTTAAAATGATACGTTCAATTACAACTTACCTATTTTCTTTTCTTTTTGTTTTACTTCTTCTCATTTTTATTTCATTTGTTCAATTAAAGTTTATGTTTAATTTAAGCCTTTCTAAAATATTATAAAAAGTCTACACACAAAGTATTCAATATATCACTTTTGTCTGATCAATTATTAATTAATTTTTCAATTTCATTTTTATATGTCATAATTTAATTTATTTTATAATTTTGATTGATTCACCCGTTATTAAATTTAATTTGATTTTTATTTTTGATGTAACAATTTAAATTGAGAAAGTTAAAGATATGTAAAGGAGATATTTTAAAATATAGCATAACATTAAATTTTTTATAAAATATAGTAAATTTTATCAAAAATTTTTGATTATATTTTTGTAAATTTCATTTTTCTTTCTTGTCATCTACCTACTATAAAATTGAATTTTTGAAGTTTTTTTTTGGTATACTTTTTTGTCTTCTATCTAATATAATTTTTTTTTGGTATATTTTGTTAACTAATTTGGTTTAAATAATTAATTTCATTCTTTTTTTAAAAATAAATTTCTATTTACACTTTAAATACATTTCTTTTGTTACAAAAGAAAAAGAGGTAAGAAGTTTAAAATTAAAAACAAAGTTAATAGTTTATTTAAAAACGACGAAATTAATAATAATTTAAAACCAATTGCAAATAATTGAATATTTAACTTCATATGTAACTTGGTTTTCACTCAATCAAAAATTAAATAGGTACCAAAATAAAAGTTGCGAGTTAGATAAATACTAAAATTGGACTAAATTAAAAGAAAAGAAGAACAATGGTCCACACACACATATATTGCTATTATTATTATTGAGTTTGGGTTCAAATTAACATCAAGCATTGGTCAAACTTGATGAGCATAGTGTATTATAAAATGAAAGGGAAAAGAAGAGAGATTTATTTGGATGAATATATTCATAATTCTATTTTTATTTTAATGGAATTCAAAGGTCAAAAGTCTTAGGTGTTGACTTTAATCATCAAATGGGAAGCAACAATTTTGGCAACCTACTACCACTTTGCAATTTTGAGACACACAAGCAACCAAAAATCTTTCCCATTTTTCTTAATCGAATCCAACAACATTTTGTAATGCCTTTTTATGATACTAATTTAAATGTTTTTTATTTGAATTTTTTTGGGGATTTAACTTTACCCTCCTTTGCATTTATTCAAATCTTACCCATTAAATGGAGACATTCAATAACTATTTCCATTATATTCATTATTCAAGTAATTCAATTTTACATGCAACAAAACAATTATTTATTAAATTCAAATATATCATCAAATTCAAGGTAGAAATATAATACACCAAGAGATTTGTTTTTTTTTTTTAAATAATAAAAAAAAACTTTTTCCTTATTTAGAATAAATTTTCAAACATTGACATAAGAGATTTATTTTTCCATACAGTGAATATTCAAATTATTTTGATTTTAAGAAATGAAATCTAACAGATTCCTACCATATTGTTATCCAAACAGTATACAAAAGTTTTTCTTGTTAGCTATAATTTAAAATGTAAATATCAAAGCAATTTAATTAAGATGTACCTTAGGATCATGAAAGTGATCATGTCATTAATTATTTTGATTAGGGAATATCTCCCCAAAATATGAATGAGTTAAATTTCCAAGGAGTACATTGCAAAGTAATTCATTAATGAAAAGAAATTATTTATTTATTTAATTTTTATAAGTAAGTATTGAGGAATCATTAAAGTGAATAATGGGAATACTGTGATGTGGGTCGTGAAATTTGATAATAGAAAAAACTATATTCCACAAGTTAATCCATAATAATAATAACAACAATATATATATATATATATATATATATATGTATTATATAGATAGAGAGAGAAGAGAGAGCACAAACATACCAAGTCTTGGAATCTCGTTTCGCGGTCCATCAAACCACGAATAACGAGGAACTAATTTTTTCTTTCCTGTTTTAACCCTTCTTCTCCTCCTCCTCCTCCTTCTTCTTCTTAGTTCTTCCTATTTTCTTTATAATAACAACAATAATAATAATAAAAAAAGGTTTTTATTTTTTAAATATTGTTGTTGTTTTGTTTGTGATTTGTGATGGGTTTTGTTCTTAATTTAATTCAATATAATTTCCCTATTTTATAATTAGTGTTCCTTTCTTGTACTGCTCCTTCTCTGCTATAGAGAGATATAGAAAGAGAGAGTCCAAAAAGAGCTCCAAATTTCCATGGATGCTTCGATCTCCTCCCTCCTCAGTTTCAAACAGATCTCATTTTCATAGAAAACCCAATTCCCCATTCTCCCAATCCTCATCCCCATGTAAGAAAACTTTTCCCCTTTTCCCCTAATTTAATTATTTAATTTCATTTTCTCTATTAATCCTTTTTTCTTCTTCTTCTTCTTCTTTCTCCATTCTCATTTCCTTCACCTCTTTTCCTCTGATCTTTGATTTTTGGTTTATGGGTATTCCAGTTACTGTGCTAATTGACTCATTCATGCCCGCTATATCTTTCTCTACTTCACAATTCCATTGCTTTCTCGTTTTCCTTTAACATTTTCTTATCATTTCTTTTTGTTTGCTGTTTGCTAGACCAGGTTCAATGGGTTTCGCTTGGGATCCACCCCTTTTGTTTTTTCGGTTTACTGCAATCATTGTCATTCTTTATATAATTTATTAATTTTTTTTTTCTCTTAGACTGATCTGCGTTTTCCTTTGTTTTTTTTTTTTTGGATTCTTGTGTAGTGGGTGTTCGTTTTTTTTCCTCACATTTTCTTCCCGCATATAATGCCGCGTTCTTGAGGCGTTTTCATGGGTTGAACTGTGAGGAATAATGGGTAGCGTTAGCGGAGATGAGGAATGCCCATTTTTTGATGCCCAAGAGATCAATGCTCCTTCGATATCTGAACCCGATTGCGATGGTATTACAGCCTTTGATTCTCATCCCAGATTCAACAATTGGGTCGATGGGAGTTTGGTTTATGATGTATGGAATCGGAGCCCCAAGAGTGTTAATGAACGTCGGAGGAAGTTTTTGACATGGATGGGGATGGGATTAGATCGAACTCCTCCTCCTTGTCACGGGAATTCTCTGTCTCTGGGCTGTGATTGGAGAGAAGGGGATGTAGGAAGATTGAGGGACAATTCTGGGGTTGAATCCTCTGATTTCGAAGATGTGTTTTGCTCAGGAAGATCTTCGATTTCATGTTGGTCTAATGATGATATTGAACTTGCAGAGATGGCTTCAACCAATACCGTTCTGTATAGAGATGATGTGATTAAGGGGGAATGCGGCAGGAAAAATGGGGATCTAAAACCCTCTGTTCGGTTTTCAATGGCTGAAGAGCTTGAGGAAACTTCTAGTTCCTCGCCATCTTTCCAACAAATGATGGAGATGGAGGCTCAGAGAGTAAACATCCCACTGCGTTCAGCACGAAGAGTCAACAAACGTTGGCTTAAGAAATTGCGATCAGCAGCCTGCATTTTTGATAAGCATGGTAAATCAACAAGATTGGTAGTCGATGATGATTCTGCTGCAGGGTCGAGAGTTCGGAGGGTGAAAGTTCGCCATTGCAAGAAGCATTTGAAGGAACTATCTGCCCTGTATATGGGACAAGATATCAAGGCACATGAAGGTGCTATTTTGACGATGAAATTTAGTCCTAATGGACAGTATCTTGCTACTGGTGGTGATGATGGGATTGTTAAATTGTGGCAAGTTATTGAAGATGAAAGATCTAATGAATCTGATATTCCCGAAATTGATCCATCCTGCATTTACTTCACAGTGAATCGTCTTTCAGAGTTGAAACCCCTGCTTGTGGAGAAAGAGAAGTTGGCTAACTCAATGACTTTGAGGAAAACATCGGAATCAGCTTGTATAATTTTTCCACCTAAGATCTTCAGAATATTGGAGAGACCATTGCACGAGTTCCATGGACATTCTGGTGATATTTTGGATCTCTCTTGGTCAAAAAACAATGTAAGTAGTGATGCTGTGAATTTCCTAGAAACTAAATCATGCTTATGAATTGGTCATCATGTTAAACTTGTATTGTTCTCTCATATGCAGTATCTTCTGTCATCATCAATTGATAAAACTGTCAGACTTTGGCGATTAGGATCTGATGATTGTCTCGGAGTTTTTTCACATAGTAATTATGGTGAGTTTGTAATTCCTTTTTGTTAATAGAGTGAACAAAATTGTTTACAAACTATTAACGTGTAGCTCTCACTATTCCTCTTTTTTTATTATTTACTTTTTTCCATGTTGGCTGCAGTTACTTGTGTTCATTTTAATCCCATGGATGAAAATTACTTTATCAGTGGTTCAATAGATGGAAAGATCCGCATTTGGGGAATTCCTTCTTGTCAAGTTGTTGACTGGATTGACATTAGGGAAATTGTCACTGCAGTGTCTTATCATCCTGATGGACGGGTGTGTGCTTGTCTGATTCTTTCATCGTTTAGAGGTTGAAACTAGGAAATTTGCTTAGCCGTTAATGGTATTTTCATGTTCATAATGTAGGGAGGAATTGTTGGCTCCATAAATGGTACTTGCCGCTTCTTTAAAGTAATAGGTACGTCAGTTGTATTAATTTGAATTCCCATTCCAGGCTTATCTTCTGTCCTTGGTTTTGCTCCCAATCTATTGTGATAATGAACTATTGGTCTGTTTGCCTGCTGTCTTTATGTGTGTATATGATCATGAATGATGTTGAATGATATGAGCTGTATATGTTAGCTTCTGTGAAATTTGTGCTACCGTCCATTCACTATGCTGCTTATTAAATAATTTTGATGTAGAACTGATATTGTGATATCTATGAAAAGAAAATCTTTTCACACTAAAGTTTTTGTAGTTATATGATGGGAATTCTTTTTAGGCATCAATATACCATTATCTGAAAATTTGCATGGAAATAAACGAATATTCCCATACATCTGCTTCAATGTGTAGCTTGGGTATGAAGTTGCTATTACCTTGAAAGAGTAATTAGTAAAGATTTTGTAGATAAAAGTGACTTGCAAGAGGAGAATATTCTTCATAAAAGTGACAACAACCTGGGTTTTGCTTTGATACAAATGGATTCTAGAGTGCGATTGGATTTATCTTATCACCGAAATGAACTATAAAGCTGTGAAGTTATATTGATCTTGGAGTAAGATTCTCTAAACTGATCGCATGATTTGTTTTGGTTAGGTGATAATAACTTGGAATTAGATGGCGAAATATGTTTGTCCAGTAAAAAGAAGTCGCCCAGTAAGAAAATAACGGGGTTTCAGGTAATTCTTTCAACTAATCTTCTTATTCACGTTTAGGTGTTATGTTTATGTTTTAGTTTCTTGGTCTGATTGTTCAGGATGCTAATGTTTTGTATGCGTTCTTATTTTCTTTTTCCTTTGGCCACAAGTATTCTGCAGAAGATTCAAGCAGAATAATGGTGAGCTCTGCTGACTCTCGAATCCGGATTATTCAAGGGCTTAATGTGATTCAGAAGTACAAGGGTATGCACCTGTCTATCCTTGTTTGTTGTTGATATCTTCATTATATCAAGTATCAACAGCATGGTTAAATCCGGTTGGGAGGTTTTACTGCATTGTATATGATCAGTGTGATTTGATTTGATGTGGTTACAGTCAGCTTGATTGGTTGTTTGGTTTCGATTATGAAGATTTTGCTTTTAAACCAAATGGTGTCGTTCGTCGTATCCTGTCTTCCATGTGCCCTCATAAGCAAGTTTCGTCCTTTCTGTTCAGGGCCTTGTAATACCGGAAACCAGATGTCTGCATCATTTACCTCAGATGGGAAACATATCATCTCGGCAAGTGGGGATTCTAATGTATATGTATGGAACTGCAGTTATAAAAACGAGGCGGTTCTTTCCCCTGTGAAAAAGATTAAGTCGTATGAATATTTCTCCTCCAATGCTTCCATTGCAGTACCATGGTGCGGTTTGAGATGTAACACAGAGGCTGGTGAAAGACATTTTCCTGGCATGCAAAGGAACTCGTCGGAAACTTTCCCGCTTCCATCACCTGCGTTTTTCTCTTTGAGCCAAGAGTTATTAGAATCCTTCCCCAAGGGATCCGCAACTTGGCCTGAGGAGAAGCTCCCAACCTCAAGCCTACTATCGAGACCCTCTTTGATGCATAAATCTCGGTATAAATTTCTGAAGTTGTCTTGCCAAAATACATCAAGTTCTCATGCGTGGGGTCTGGTTATTGTGACAGCAGGATGGGATGGACGAATCAGGTCGTTTCACAATTACGGTTTGCCTGTACCTGTCTGAAATTTCAGGATTTTCCAAGTACATGAAGTGATTTCTTCATATTGTGGTGCCTCACTTGTTAGTGCCTCCTGGCTGAGTAATAGCTATGATGGAAGCCTGATCTCATTTTAGATGATCAACCAACCAATGTTATCACCAGCTGCAATAAAACACAATTATATCTGCTGATAATCGATACGTTACCGTTTTCGGAATTTCCTCGAGCATATCTATAGATTTTCTGGTACTATAGGGTCAGTTTATGGAAATGACAATTGATGGAAGAAGCTTCTCTGTTGAGGAAGCGGCTTCAAATCACCTAGTGGCCAAGGTTAGCTTACCTGGATTCTCTTGTCAATCATCCTCTAGGCAGTTTAATCATAGACTTTATGATGTTGTGATTTGAGTATTTTCTGCTGGCCAGTAACAAACATGTGAAGTCATTCATGTATTGGGGGAAATAACATTGATACGAGAAGTTGTCTCAACGATGCAGGTTACTACAGGGCTTGGAGGACCTCTTACCTCTTGCTTTTTTCTGCTCTAACATGGTCAAGGAAATCAAGATCGGTGGTCTGAGTTCATTGAAGAAGAATGGGTTATATGCCATTATATCTCGTGGGCCATTTTTGATTGATTTGATATTTTGACCATTTCTACTTCTGCTTCGTATCAAGACGACGAGAGACATGAGGATTTGAGCGTGGGGCAAACTTAGTCAGTCGTTTTCATTTGATGAGACTTTACCTGCCAGGCTGGTCTTTGAATTTGAAAGAGAAGAAAAAAGTTTTTTTGTTTGCTTTCTTGCTGTATCGTTACACACTAACACAAGTCTGCAGCAACCCTTTTGCTAACAGAGATTATATAGGTGTATTATTCTCACTTATTTCATTCAACAACATCATCTTTAGGTCAGGTGTTATGAGCTTAAGCTAAGCTATTTAGCATCCTTCGAGTTTCCATCTGTTGTAAATACAAAAGCTTTCTGTGCAGGAGGCTTATGCCTTTTTTTTTTCTCCCCTTCTCTTGTAAAAGATGTTCTATAGAAGCCACCATAGAATTGAAAGTTCAAACAGATTGAGAAGATTTGAAGTTCTTATGAACTCATCTCTCTTCCCCATCTTGTAATGGTAGTGAAGCAAATATAATGCCAACAAATTCTGAGAATTTACTATTTGGAACTTGTTAAGAAATAAGGGAGATAGGAAAGGAATTTGATGTTGATGATTACATTGTGACTTAAAGGGATTTGATCAATATTCAAATGGTTTATACATTTACTTTTAAGAAACAGAGGATTACAAGATATATATATATATATATATATATATATATATATATATATATATATATATAAAGATCAGTTCTTGGCTTGTCGATGAGTAAATACAATCTAAATATTCTTTACAATGTATGTGATATTTAAAATAGTGAACTAGAGAGGGGTTTATTTGCAGTTTGTTTCCTTGTTCCCCCTCTTTTCTTCTGCCATTTCTATTAAAGCTCTCTGCTACCACAAAGCTATGTGGCCATGTTCCTGCACTGAATCAGAAGCCAAATGATTAGAATCAATTAGCTGTACTGACAAAAAGAAAAAAAAAAAAAAAAAGAAGAATTAAGCGACTTTGAGATCTAAATTCCAAATCCCAAGAAGCAGACAAAGAAACATGTAACGTCTTCCATTCTTCTCACTTTTGTTTTTTAAATTTTAAAGAACAAACTTCATTCATACTTGTTTAAATATTGATACACATATATATTGTTTATTCTGCTTTGGAGTTTGGAGAAGATCACTATCTCTCTCTTCTGTTTGATCAAATATTATATTACAATGCCTTGTGTTTTCGGACATAAAATAACAATGGATGAGGTGTTTTGTGTCTGAGATCCATGAAAACGAATGACAAAACAGTACGAAAGTTGTCTTTCCAACTGCTTCTAATCATATTTCAGAATATGTTAGCCAATTCCTAGACATCCCATATCATTAACTGCATTATGAATCATGAACATCCAAGAACAAGAAAAAAAAAAGGCAGAAACAAAGCTCGGAAATGAGTAATCAGAAGTTCAACTGCATGCTTTCAAAAAAAAAAAAAAAAGAAAAAAGAAAAAAGAAAAACAGAAATGGCAGAAAGAAAGAAAGCTCAGATCTGCATCTGCACAATTTCAATAGAAAAAGGGCAATATTCCCACCACCAAGCAGAAACTCGGGTGACTTTTGGAACCATCCAATGGTCAGATTAAGCTTTAGTAACACCATATCCCATCTTAATCCCAACTCAATTTGGGTCATTGGTTTAAGAATTTTTCATCAGGATTCATGAACAAAGGACGATAGAAAATCATGCAGTTCAATAGTCAATCTCAAATAACGATGAGATACTACCAACAAGGATAAGAGACACAATTTGTTTCCGGTTAATTATTATTATAACATTCAATTTGTAATTCACAGAAAAGAAGGATAGATATCAACAAACGAAGAAAAACAGATCGAACACGAAATCCTCAATCCCAAAGCAAGGAAAGGGGATAGGAAAAAAGAACAGCATCGAACAAAGAAAAGAAAATAAAAGCAACCCGATCCCGCAAAAAATCTGAAGAAAACCTAATTTGAAAAGGACCTCAGATCCAGAGAGAGAGAGAGAGAGAGGCGGTCAAACGGGGAGATTGGCGACATCATTGACCGGAGGAGGAAGGGGCTCGAAGCTGCGAATGACGACGGAGGAAGAAGTGGAGGTGCAGTACATGAGAGGGCGATCATGAGCCTCTTCGGGATCTTCGTGGTCGTCGGAGGTGGAGAGATTGATGCAAGAACATCGCTCAAGAGAGGCGAAAAAGGCGGAGGCGACGCTGGTACCGACCCAAGTGGCCATTCCGTTGAGCTTCTCATAGGACAAACAGGTGCTCTGATTCTCCATGGGTATGACGGATTTCTTTTTCTTCTTCTTCTTGCCTGCCTTGGATCTTCTGTGGAAACACACACAAAATCAGCCAACACAATGGAAGAAGGGTCAAACAGGAACACGATTTCTTCTTCTTCTTTTTTTTTTTTTTAATTCCTCGTTTTTCAATTTCTATTATTAGATTATGATGACCAATTCAAAACTTTAAAAGAAAAAAGAAAAAATCTTCATCTCACAAAATTAATCCTTTTCTTTTCTTTCTAATTAAAGGAAAGTGGGTAAACCAAACATTTTCTCATTCTTCATATCATCCAAATCCTCTCTATTTTCCTTTTTCATCTTCTCTGTTTTAATTTTATGTTTTTTGATAATGGCTATATTTTCCCAAACTTTTAACTTTGATTCCAAGTCTCTTCTTCCTTAAACTTTGTTTGTTTACCTATTTTACAACACCTTTTTTTTTTCTTAAATATAAATTATCCTCTTCTAGTTGATAAGGGAAAGGGATGTGATTCGTGGAATGTTAGTAATTGTAAACAAATCTTTCTAAACTATACTTCGAACTGTATATCAATTTGTTACCCACTATTAGCTTAAATCTTGAGGTGCATGACCTAATACTTTTCCATATTTTTCTCTCTCATCGACACGGCTCAATTTAGTGAGGGTGTTGTTTTGAAACCAAAATATAGGTAAGATTATTGGACAACTATGAGAGACACTAAAATAAGTAGAGAATCGCTACGAGATACATAAATGAATCGTGAAGATCAAAACAGTAGAAAAAAGGATTAAATGAAACAAGAATGAAATCGTGAAACTTTAAAACAGTGAGAAAGAAGATTAATGGAACTTGTAAGAAGAGAATGACCGAAAAATTAAAATCTACCACAATCTTAATCCAATTCATCCTTCAAACAACTTCTAAAGTTTGTCAAATTGGTCGAGTAGTATATTATCTAGCAACCTAGTTCTTACCGAACACCAATAAAGGTCGTAATCAAAAGAATGACTGAGTGAGCTATTTTGGTGACAAAAACAATGGGTGCAATTTGATCCCTTCACCCTCATCTCTCTCTCTATATATATATAATTCTTTCAAAAAGAACTTTTAATAGTGCTACTCTGCTACATATATCTTAATATTCTAACTTTCTAATTTATGGTATACATCTTAAAACTTAGATTGACATTTCATAAAAATGACGACCTATTATTATTAATAAATCAATTAATGAACCAACTGGGCAGCAATTGGTTGCTAGGTTCCTTCTCCACAATGACAAGAAAAGGTTATTGTTTCCTTTGCTTGGAGAAAAAGGCAAGTTTAATTATACTCGGGGAGATATTTTGTATAAAAACATCAATTCTTAGATAACCACCCCAATATTTTAAAATACCCTCTTACTGATTAATAAACCTTTGATATTTTAAAATCTTATTATGTTATATTATATTTATAATTAGGTCATATGTATGGATAAAGGATACATACTAACCCCTTCGTCTCCCATTGGCTGCTCCTATCACTGTCATGCCCAGCATGTTATTTCTATAAACAGATTAAAAAACAATTAATTAATCTAAAAAGTGAAAAAAAAAAAAGTAATTAAGAAGAAGAAGAAGCTTGAAGTGCATTACCAAGAACATTAAGCTTCTCCCAATCCCAAAGCAAAGCATCTGATCTGAATATGTGTTACTTCTTCAACAATGGCCAATGCCACACCCAAATTCACCCTCTTCTTCCAAAATCCATCTTCATCACCTCCATCCCATGGCTTCCCCTCCTTTCACTCCCTCACATCACCTTCTTCTACCTTACTTTTCCACTTTACCCACTTTTCTCCTTCTAATTCTCCCAACACTCATCCAAATTCAAGGTAAATCAATTACATCATACTCTACTCTTATCTCCTTTTCTTTCTTTTCACTATCATTTTTTTTTCTTTTCATAAAAAAAGTTTAGCTTTCTTCAGGAGTTAATGGTGGATCAATCGGAGTCAATTACGGCACGGTGGCTGACAACCTCCCTCCGCCCTCTAAAGTTGCAGCCTTTCTTTTGGATAACACAATTATCGATCGCGTCAGACTCTTCGATGCGGATCCCGACATCTTACGAGCTTTCGCTCATACCGGCATTTCAGTATCCATTACAATCCCTAACGATCAAATCCCCCGCTTAGTGAAGCCAAATTTCGCTGAAGAATGGATCAAATTCAACATTCAACCCTACATCCCTGCCACAAACATCATTCGCGTTCTAGTTGGCAATGAAGTGTTATCCACCGCCAATAAATTGCTCATCGCCAACCTCGTTCCAGCAATGCAGAGCCTTCACACAGCTCTCGTTGAAGCCTCCCTGGACCGAAGGATTCAAATCTCAACGCCCCACTCTCTGGGCATTTTGTCGAACTCAACCCCGCCGTCGACTGGAAGGTTCAGGCAAGGCTACGATACACACGTAATTAAACCAATGCTGAGCTTCCTCAGAGAAACAAACTCGCCATTAATGGTGAATCCATATCCATTCTTCGCCTGCACTGCTGAAAATCTAGATTATGCGCTTTTCCGACCGAACCCCGGCGTGTTCGACTCGGATTTAGGAATTTTATACACCAACATGTTGGATGCTCAATTGGACGCTGTTTATTCCGCGATGAAAAGCATGAACTTTGAGGATCTTGATATTGTGATAGCCGAAACGGGCTGGCCTTCAAAGGGTGACCCGTCCCAAGTTGGAGTCGGCCCAAAAGAAGCTGCTTATTACAATGGAAATCTCATGCGACATGTCGTGTCAGGCAAAGGGACGCCTTTGATGCCGAACCGGACTTTCGAGACATACATTTTCGCTTTATTCAATGAAAATCTCAAACCCGGTCCAGTTGGCGAAAGGAACTTTGGGCTATTCGAACCAGATCTGACCCCGGTTTATGAGATTGGAATTCTTCGGCCCACGGTAGCTGCCACAGCTCGAACCCACCCTAAAACGTTTTTGATAATCATGATCGTTACATGTTGGTTGATAGGTTTGTTGTCGACTTGGATCTAACAGGCTCAATCCGCTACTCCGAGAGCCCATCAGGGTCCAGTTGAAGGCCCAATATCTACACCGAGAAGCCCAAGCCGAAGCACAGTGAGTGAAAGTAAAAGGTGGTGCGTGCCCAAAACTGAGGCCAGCGTGGAGGCCTTGCAGAGAAACATAGATTACGTTTGTGGGTTGGGCTTGGATTGTGGGCCGATCCAAGAAAATGGGCCGTGTTATGCTCCAAATACGGTGCGAGGGCATGCTGCTTACGTCATGAACGCCTACTTTCAAGCCACGGAGGGGAAGGAGTTTGATTGCGATTTTGACCAAACGGGCGCTCTAACCACGGTGGATCCAAGTAAGTCTCACTGTCATTGCCATTGTTATTGTTTTTTTTCCCCCTTTCTTTTTTTTCTTTTTTTTTTTTTAATATTCAAATTATAATTAATCAAAATTCATTGACTAATTCTGTAATTTAATTATTCCTAAAAGATATTTTCTTTAGCAATTTGTTTTGGTTTCAATTTTTCAGGTTATGGGAAGTGCAGATATTGGTAAAATGGGAGATATGGAGGGAGGCCAATCACCCATATTTCCATTCTCTTCTTACTTATTTTTGTTTGTTCTCTTTGTGTTATTTAGTTTAGCAAAAATAATGTTATTTAGTTAAGCAGTTGAAGAGGTGGAGATGGTGCCAAGTTTAGGGATAGATCAATCTTAGCTCATTTTGCCATCCAAAAGTTTGTTTGTGTTTTTTTTTTTTTTTTTGGGTATTCTCTCTGGTTCATAATTTGGGTTTAGGGTACTTTTTGGATATCTCTTCAACCTATATGTTCGTTGTGTTTTCGTTTTTTGTGGGTATTCGTCTTCAACTTAGATCTATAATGACTTTGATTTGAAAGTGTTTTCTTCAATTCCAACTGATTGCTTCGGAAACTCAAGTTGTTTCTATTGGTATCGAGTTTGAGGGAAAGTGTTAAAATTAATTAGAGTTTATTCTCACTATTATTTTTCTATACAATTTTCCTATCTGTTGTTTTATTTTTATGTGTTGATGAAATCTATTTATTTTGTAGTTCATTGTATCCTAATTCAATTTAATTATTTAATAATATTATACAAATTTGATTTAACAAGGAATAATTTGAGAGTATTAAAAGAAAAGTATATGATTACCAAAACCAATACTCGGACATCCTACATCTTATTCTTACATTTTCCCAACATCTCTCTTGTTTCTCATTGTTCTTTAATTTCCCTCTTGAAACGTAAAAGATATGCCTTAAAAGAAAAGGACGGAAGAAACTTAGCACAAAAGAAAAATAAACAAAAATTTGAAAAATAAAAAAATAAGAAAAAAAAAAAAAAGCCATCTTCTATCTCCAAAGAGTTACAATCATATTATTATAGATTATGAAACACAAGACTAAAGCAAGAGTTAGAAGAAAATGGTATCCAACTTGGAGAATGGTATCCAACTTGAACATTTTTTCTTTTCTTTTTAAATGTTTGGTAGGAGGACTTAGGAGAGAGAGAGGGAGAGAAACAGAAAAATTTCCATTGTAATGTGAAACCCATATAGTGTTTTGATGTTTTATTAGAGATTTTTCAATTAGGAAATTCCCCATGTAAATTACCAGTAAAACGCTCCTCTACTTCTTAAAATATATATTGACTTCTCTGCCCTCTCTTATTACACAACCTTTTCACCTTTTTGCCGCCCTTTATATACCTTAATAAGAATTAATAATAAATAATAATAAAATAAGAAAAATCATTTCTTGCCATATCGATAACTAAGATCAAGAACCCATCTGCGTTCTGTAATCGCTCGGGCTTTGCCGCAAACAGGGATCCGAACAACACGTTCCCTCTCAGCCATTTTTCCTCTGTAAGTTACCTTCTTTCTTGCCGACCCATTTCAATTTCTTTTGTTTTTTTCCTGCTCTGTCGCTCTCTTTCTTTTCAATGCCTCTACACTTGGTTTTGGATCCCTTTTCTTTGTGGGATTTCATAATTTTGGTTGTTGCAGTGATAAATGGCTTCGGATCCGAAGGTTCGTCTATTCGAAGAAGTGGCAAAGCACAACAAAACCAAAGATTGCTGGCTTGTTATCTCTGGGAAGGTTGGATCTCTCTTAGTTGATTCTTCTTATTAATTTTTTAACACACTAGATCGGTTCTGGTTTAATTGTTTCATTTCTTATTTGGTTGGCAAGAAAAGCATATGTCCTATGTTTTTGGAGAAGGAAAACGAAATCTCTTGCTATAGAAAAACATATGGCTGTGGCTAAGGGTTTTAACTCTTTGCTAATTCTGGACTCTCTTCAAATATCCGCCAAAAGAGTTCGATATAGATGCAGTAGCTTTGGGGGTTTCATTGTTTTGCGTGCACGTTCTCATATTTCTGTTTACAGATTCTCAAATTCGATTGTCTTCTTCCTTTTTCTTCTTTGTTTTGATTCATATACTAGAATTTTTTCTTCTGCATACCCTTAATACAAAAGATAATTTAGTCTCATTTCCTTCTGTTCTGTTTGTATTATCCTGATTTATTTGGTATGACTGAATCATACGTCGCTTATATATGTAGTGTACGAAAAAAGGTCTGACATTTACTAAAGAGTCTTAGAGATTTTTTTTCTTCTCCCCATAAGACATCCTAACTTCCATTGAATTGCTTGTTATATTATGCTTAGAAGTAGTATACCCATCCCAAGGGTTGGCATGCTGTCGAAGACTTGGGGTCAATCAAAGTGGTAACGGGTTTAAATCCCTTTTTTGGCTACCTTGTAAAGATATTGAATTTGTCACATTCTTGGTGAATGCCGAGAGCTTTGGGTACCAAACTGAGTTTAAAATGGTGATAATTAGAGATGAGGTAATTTAGAAATTCTTTACCATCTCTCGTTAAATATTTTGAGCCCCAACCACCAGGGTTTGGGGTTGACTCAATAATAGAAAAACCACCTAAATTTTCCAGAACTAAATGCCTTGGGGTCCATGTGTTCTAAATGACGTGATACTAAGCTGGCTTGAGGGCATCGTCAGTAGTTTATTTTCAGTGGAAGTAGTGAGATTTTTTTTCTCATGTTTGATTGCTTATGACCTTTTCTTTAGGTTTATGATGTAACTCCTTTCATGGAGGATCACCCCGGAGGTGATGAAGTATTATTGTCAGCAACTGGTAATCCTCGGAGTTCCTTATAATAACAAACAGTTGATTCTCTTTCTTTCAGGTGGGCAAATGATGATTAGGATGGATATGATAACATTTACTAACTGTGTTTTGTAGGAAAAGATGCCACAAACGATTTCGAAGATGTTGGGCACAGTGATTCAGCAAGAGAAATGATGGACAAATATTACATCGGAGAAATTGATCCTTCAACGGTACCTTTGAAGAAGATTTACATTCCATCACAACAAACACAGCACAACCCAGACAAGACACCTGAGTTTGTGATCAAGATCTTGCAGTTTTTGGTTCCCATGTTGATTTTGGGTTTGGCATTTGCTGTTCGACACTACACCAAGAATGAATAAATATCGATTATGTTCGGTAGAAAAAACGTTCTCTTTAATTTTTCTGTTTTAGCTTCTTGTCTTGTGATTTCATGTGGGGGTTGGTCGTAGACTAGAGTTCTCTGGATTGGCTTTTGTATTCTACTTTTAATAATAAGTAAAGCTAAGTGCTGTCCTTTTTTCTTTTCCAACTTTTTTCCCCTTCCTTTATTACTCTGCCCGTCTCTTTAGGTTAACTTTGATCCCATTTTATTTCTTTAGAACTCAAGGACACAGATGTACAGCCTATAGAACATATTTTGTTTAAGTAAGGTTGTGATCCCGTTTCATTTGCTAACCACCTTCTTTTTTGTTTTTGTTTTTATTTTACTTTTTGTTTTTTTTAATTAAGCATATTTTCTCTCCATGATTTGTATCCTCTGAATTGTTTGTCAAATTTCAAAAAGAACTTTTTTTTGTTTTCAAATTTTGGTTTAGTTTTGTAAACCATTGTAAAAGTACTATAGACTTATATTAAAAAAAGACAAGGAGCCAATGTAGTTTGTTTTTGCGTTTTTGTGTTTTTGATAGAACTTCGAAGTGAATTTTATTCATTATCTATTTGTTGGTATTATTCCTTGCCAAACTATGTATGTTTGTTTTCAACCTAGAAACTATCACCATGAATCCTGCTTCAAAGACTCAGCTAATTGCTCGATCAATGGATCTACTCTGTTCTAATCACCTGCATTCTTTGTCTATCTAGGATAGTGTTAGAAATAATATGTAATGTTGTGGAGAGTAGGTAGGTTAATTCTTATGCCTGCCTTAAAAAAATTATTGAATTAAACTTAAGTTATAAGATGTCACACAAACAGAGGGTTTGTAGCCGTCCAAATGATACATTTATGAATGGTGAATTAGTCAGAAGTTCATATAACTTATACCACAGAGCGAAGCTGGCATAACTTGTTTGTGAAATGTTTGTACGCCAGTACAGGAATGGCGAGTTGATAAGTTTGTTTTGATATGAAAACAAGTGTTTACAAGAATCATTTGATTCACGGCTCTATTCTAATCATACCATCCCACACAAATTTCACTGATTTATCTTCTCAATTGAATGAATCTAACACAAAAGACAACAGGTTTTCTTCATCATTCGAATAAATCCCTGCTGCTATCATGTCATAACTTGTGAGGTTTTATGATATGCTCCAAACAGCAATTCTAACTTCGGAGCTTTTCATTGTAAGCTGCACTTACCCGGCAGCATAATGAAATGGCCTAAGTTCCCAACCTTTTTCAGGACCTCAACAGCCAAGAGTACCACACCCACAAGTTAATAAAAACTGGAATGGAAATGAACCCGTCACTCACTAGAAGGACGTCTCTATCTTATCGTGTAAGGTAACCACCAAATCATGTGCACCGTCGAGAAGCTTCCACACATCAAGATGCCCAGCCATGCTATTACATTCCCTCAGAATTTCATCCATGCTATTATACTTCTCTATGATAAGTTTTCTTCTCTGTAGTACTGAAGCAGCAATCGCATAGAGCAGTAAATCATCTGTTGGTGGAGCTCGTTGCCTAATCCGACTCCATGCAGACTTCCCTATTCCCGCTCTTATGGCTGCCTGGTCAGCCCATATCACTTCCCACAGACACAACGTTTGTTCAAATGTCAACTCCCTTCTGAATAGCACAACAACCATCCGGTAAACGAAAAAGCAATCCTCGGCCTCAAGTTTCTCCAGGTGCTTGTAAAGGTGTGAGTCCTTGCACCTAATGATCTTAGACACTATGTTTAATTGCCTTCTAATTCCAACCTCATCGAGCCTAAAGTTGTGGCGAGCCTTGCGCATGAAACCAACAAAACACCAGAATGCCTCGTGATCCTCTGAAATCACAGTAATGATAGGAGAAAGTAGATCACTCATGCCTTGACAATAACCAATTTCAGGGTCATAGAGGGCATATGCTTCAAGAATTGCCACAAGCCTTGCGGCATGGAAAATCATACAAGGTTCTAGGTGGTCGTAATCAACTAAACCAACAGCTTCAGCACATCGCCTAGCTCTGCCATCTGAAACCGTTGCTTGAGATGACAGGTATGGTACCCATTCCGAGTTAGAACGAAGTGCATCAAGTCGAATAATCCGCTGCCATGTTGCAAAATCTTCACTATTATGGAGCTTTGATGAGACCTCTGTCCTAGAGGGAGAAGAATTTTCCTTGGGCGTCATATCAAGATAGGGCTCTTCCATTCCACCAGTGGAGGGAAAGGTTTGGCTAAGATCCAAATCATCTGAGGAGTCTGAGTCAGAGGAGTCCGAATTCAGTACCAATGAACTATCAGCTGTGATCCGTCTTGAACTCCCCTCCCCTTCCAACAAAGAGCAGAAGGCTTCATCTAAAAACTCAACATTGGAGCACCTTTCTTCGCTTGAAAGGGATTCTCTAGCACTAACCACGTCTTCGGAACTAGGAGAATCTATGTCTTGGACAAGGAAGCCATCTTCCCCGACATCAATCATGTCCCTAAATTCATTCCACTTAGAGCTTTCATTTCTACGTTTTATTAACCGCCTGCACTGTTTACGGAGTTTTTCATATTCCTTTCTGCACCGAAAACGTTAAAATTTTAAAATAAAACCCTTATAGATGGATGTCAATATAGACAGATATATCTCTTCTAACATTCTAAAATAGTGCATAAAATATCCAGCGTAAATACTGAATAAAAACTTTTAAAAAATATATAGCAATTACCTTTTTTGAGTCTTTATAATATCCCTTTCCTTCTTAGAACTCTTGAGGTCATAGCTGTTAGAAATCATAGAGTCGGTCAAATCAAATCTATGCCCCACCAAAAAATTATTGTCGCTGTCTCGTACGCAATACCCAGTAATATACAACAATCACACGGCAGAATTAAGGAATTCAAATGAAACAATACACTGAAGTTGATGCTAAAAGACAATGAACCAGTGAAGGACTATCTACTTCCTGTCACATATTCCAATCCATATACATCCAAGCGCAAGTGTAGATCAACGAATTAATCAGACATTTTGAAGCAAACTGAAAAGCTCAACCTTTCTTTTTCTTTGTGTGTATGTGTTTCGTGAGACAAGGAAAACGTACTGCCTCGTGGTATGATATAAGACAAGTCAACAAAGTCACCCCAACCATTATTAATAAATGGCTCATCTAAGAATGACATAATACAAGGTGCGTAAGAATGACATAAATGACTCATCCCACCAAAAAGTTAGGAAATGAGCAGGACACAATGACACACCATTTTAAAATATTCATATATTTTGATAATGACTTCAAACAATAAAATTGTCAAGGCAACAGGCTAAGACCTTTAGGTTTATGGCTTCTTTGAATCATAATAGGCTCTATAACAGGCTAACACTCCCAATGAGAAAAGGCCGTGTTTAATGCTATTATAGAAGAGGCTGGCACTTTCAGTGAGAACACACAAAAGGACTGAATTCTTTAAGCCTCGTGTAAGGTTGGAGAATAGTTTTAAGTTCTCCTACTCTTCAAAAATATAGAAGTTTGCCAAAATGTCTAATGCTGTTATAGCAGCACTGGTAACTTGGACCATTGTTACTTATAGTTATAGCACAAAGGTTTCTTTCCTTATATATAAGAAACAATTTCAGTGATGATTGAAATATCCAAAGATACAAAAGGGCTCATCAAAGGGTATACAAAAGTTTATTACTTATAGGCTTAAAGCACAATGGGATGCCTTATTCCGTCATCCTTGCCCCTTGGGTTCTTTGATCTGGCTGATCCTTTAGAACGGAAGTCTATTTTGTTTCTTGTAATATATATGCACATCGTGCTTATATATATAAATTACAAGGAGTATCCTGAGCAAGATGCTTATCGGAGAAATTTAGTAACAATATTTTCAAGATTGAAAATGAGCATGACACATCAATCTCACTTGGAATGAGTTAAATACTCGTTTTTGCTTGACCAGGTCATCTAAAATCCACCCATGGTAATGGCTTGAGTTGTATAAGATACTAGAGTGTAAGATGCATTCTATTGCTCAGAAACAGAGCAAACTGATACATTTAAAAGCAAGTCGCTAATAAATAAATAAATACTATTGACAGTATTTTTAAGATAATGTCGACAAAATCAATAACTCTAGAACATGCTATCTCGTGCACAGGGAATGCAACAGTCCAAGAAGGAATGGACAGAAGCTGTAAGGGTGAGTAGCACTTACACTCCAAGAAGGAAGGGCCAAACCTCTGCTCGAATACTTGGATCAACACCCTAAATCATAAATTGCATGAATTGAGACAACGAACCACCACTAGATCTTAGAAAAAGCAGTAAACTGTAGAAGATAGCTTTGACTTACTCCACTGCGAACTTTTTTTAGAAACTTAATTCCACCATCGCGGAGTTTCCCATCTGGACTAAACACAGTTTTCCACTGTCGAGGTGAAAGTGCATGCTTTCTTTTTCTACGAGACCATGGTGATTTGAGACGACTCCTGAAATTGAAAGCAAAACCATTAAGAAGAAAATTCTAGGAGTCCTTTGTTTCAAAAAAATCCAACTTTGCCACAAGAATCAACGATGGAAAATTCAGTTTTCTAGAAGTTTTAAATTATCAATGCTGGAAAATTTAGCATGTTGAAATCATCAGCAGTTATCAAGAAATAGGACAATACATGGAGCAACAACCAACGGAACAAATTAAAACAAAATGAAACAAGCAAAGATAACTTGAGTAGTCCCTCCCCAACTCAATTATTTATTTCTGTGATGACCGTAACTGATTTGATAATATTTGCAACATAAATTTTAAAACAAGACATCTATCCTCCTTCTGAGTTATGACTTATGAGGTTGAGAAATTCCACTTTCCTCAACTTTGCAACAAAATGTTTAAACAAGAATACAGAATGATAATTTCAAATTTCCAATTAGATGCATGACATCAGGATCATAATAACTTACTGACTCCTCAAGCAGGGTTTCCTAACCACGTTTACACGGTAAAGGCGATCCAGTCCCTAACATGCTTATATCCATCCCATTCCGAAGGTTTCGAAAGAAAAAGTAAAAAACTTGAATTCTTGTCAAAGCTGAATCTAAAGAGGGGTGGAAAAGAAGAAGAAAATACCCTTCAATTTCGTAAAGGAAAATGTAATCAACTTGATTCATACAAAGGCGGTACGAACCTAATCAAAATAATCAGACAGATTTTGTGGCTGATCAAGACCCTCAAAGAAAAGGTTTGTAACAAGAAGTTAAAAATAGCCTAAATCCACCACAAACGCAATGTAAAAAATCGTCGGCACACCCATCAAATTCAACCGCCAACGATTAGCTAAAATAAAATTGAAAATAGAACCAAAGCAGGGAAGGGAATAAATAGCACAGGGATCTTCAAGATAGCTTGATCAGACTGAAATTGACCATAAAAAGCAGGAGACAGGCAGTTAAAGATCGAGATCTAAATCGTGAAATGAAATTATAAGCCTAATTAAAGGATAGCTAAAATAGTTGGTTACTTACCGATCAGAGGAAGAACATGACGATGGGGAGGAGGAGCTAACAACCACTAAAACGGAACGCAAGTGAACCCAAGAAGAGGAAGGAGAAGAAGAGTTGGAGTTGGAGTTGGAGTTTGGATTGGAATTGGACGAGGAAGAAGTTTGAGTTCTCCGGAGAGCTTTCATTGAGTATGGTATACAGCAGTGAGAGGAATGAGGGTGGGTAATATTTGGTAAATCCTTTAAGCCTAACTAACACTAACTAGGGTTTTAAATATATGGATTTGTGAGATGAAAAGTTTGTCATGGCATTGATGAAGAGTTAAAAGGGGCCAGAAAAAGGAAGAGGTCGGGCAAGGGAGGGATGGGGAGGGGAGTAGCTGAGAAAAGGAAAGACATTTGCCGGAATCCAAATCCGGCGCGGGTACCGGAGGAGGGAGAGGGAATGATGAAGAACATGTAGTGGAAATTGGAGAGTGGGGTTATCCCTTTGACAAAAGAGTGCCCATTCTCCTTGATCACAGCCAACAGAAACCCAACTGCTTTGATTCCTTTGCTTTTTAAAACCAAAGTTGCTCTCTCTCTCTCTCTCTCTCTCACCAGTGACCTGTGAAGAAGAGAGAGAGAGTGGAAGAAGAAGAAGAAGAAGAAGAAGAAGAAGAAAGAAAGAAAGAAAGAAAGAAAGAAAGAAGACTCTACGAAACTACTCTTTTACAAATTTAATATTTTTTAAAGTCACTAATTTATGAAATTTATTACAAATTTGTCCGAAATGGATGTGACTCGCTAAACGACGTAGTTTACAATAGAAATCATTTCGGAAGGGGCATTAATTATTGCAATATTAAAATGTGGGAGTGATTTGATTCATTAGGTTCAATATATTTTAGTTTTTATTAATAATAATGCTCAAGATTTAGATTTGTTTGTTGGGTTTTTATGCTCATCATTTCTTCCCCTAAAAAAAAGTATAAATTTAATCCATGAATGTAAAAATTAAAAATTAGGGTTTTTTTTTCCCCATTACTTTTGCTTTTTTGTCTTCCTTGGGCCTTTTGACCAACTTTTAATTATTATGCTTTTGGACTAATATCCCTTTTGGTTGTTTCTTGAAAATCAAGATTTTAAGCGTAAATGACTATAATTTTACCATCCTAATATAAATAAGGGTTATATGTCTGGTTTTCGTTTAAATTAAAAACAAGGTCAAAGGGTGGTAAAAAGCAATGATTTAGATTAGAAGGGAAGGAGATTATCAGATGAAGAAGGCAGAAAAGGGGGGGGGGGGGGGGGGATGTGTTGGATCATACAAAAGGGGGAAGAATTGAATAGACAAAGTTATTGAATAGGGAGTTAATTGATTTCTTTTACAAGGAGTTTGCAATTCCAAAGATGGATGTGCCTTAGAAGCTCTCAATTGGAAACAAAGATTGGATTGGAATAACAGTTTTCAATTTTTTATTTACTCTCTTTTTTTTGAAAAAAAAGAAGAGTCAACAAAGTGGGGCGCTTTGGTTTTAAAAAGGATGGAAAATAAATAATAGAAAAGAAAAAGCTGTTCCCTTTTGTACAAAATGTACATTCACACAAGAAGGCTATCAAAGTTTTAGAAGACACGATTCATGGTTCCCCGTTCAATTGATAACATATCAGAATCGATTTTCAATTATTATTTCTTACTCCTTTGCTAGAGTTTTCATTAGATTTCATCCCATTAATTCACAATTTCATGTTGAATCCTCTCTTTTAGTTCAACAGAGTTTTAAGATCGAAGAAGTATCTTAAAAAGTTGAAGTTGACAAGTTAGATCGTATCAATTTAGATATATTCAAGTTGACATGTTAAGTCAATCTAACACTTTAGAGAAAAAAACATAGTTTTTTTCTTGACAAAATAGAATCAACTGAAAATTATAATGGCAATCTGTATAAGCGTTCCTGGGTATCATTTTCTGTGGCTTGACAAGTTGCATGATTCCACTTTTTTGGATAAAGATTTTCAATTAGATATGTCTCACTTGTTAGTTTTGCAAGAGAGAGAAAGGAAAAAATAAATGAGCCCTTCCCTAGTTTTATTCTCACAAAGGAGAAAAAGAAACATAGAGAGGGAGAGGAAATGGGTCCAAAGCAAT
This sequence comes from Cucumis melo, assembly GCF_025177605.1. NCBI lineage: Eukaryota > Viridiplantae > Streptophyta > Magnoliopsida > Cucurbitales > Cucurbitaceae > Cucumis > Cucumis melo. The sequence goes on from NC_066865.1 coordinate 25,128,851, forward strand.
AGTTAGAAAAACAGAACATGATTTTGAAGATGAGATTTTTGGTAGGACATGGAAGGAGATGATCTTTTTGTAGGGACATGGAAATGGAAGCTTTTGCAAAATTAATGGCCAAAAGGGATTTTGGGGAATAATTTAGGACCAAAGTTAACCCTATATTCCATTGAGATAGTGACAACACACTTTGGCAGTGTCTTGTAAATCAAGGCCTCTCCTTCCTAAAGCAAAAGCATCAATCTGCCCCCTGTCTTCTTCAATTATTATGTCAAACCAATAACCAATTATAGAATTCTTTCCTTTTTAAGTTTCCCATCTCTGCCTGTCTTTCCCACTTCTCCAACTCACACTTACCTTACCAATTTTAGTGCTGTAAATATTTCCAACCACCTGTCTTCCATAGTCTTACATTGAAGGATTAAGATTCATTGCAGGGTTCTGATGCTCTCATCATACAAAAATATGGCACTGTTCGTACCTCCCTGATGGCCCTACATTCAAGGACCAAAGATCTCAAAGGCATTTGTTGAGAATTCATCAAGTAATTTAGTCCAAAAACTCGAGTGTTTTGAGTTCAAGACAACTTCAAACAAGAACCATGGGTGACAGAGGAGAGATGAATAAACTCTTCCAGAAGTCCTACCTAAGAGAAGAGGGATCCAATCCACCATCCTGCATCACCCAAGACCAGACCGTCTAGGATGTTTTTGAAGCTTGCCTCGTTTCAGATGATACCATGCATCAAGATCAAACATCACTTATTAACTCTAGCCTAGAGACGAACATACAAACTCTCTTATTCAAATGCATTGCACAAGCCTAACACCCTCGTTGTGAGGAATAACTTACATTCGATCAGACCCTATCAAGGTATATCTTTTACGTTACAGTTTGGAAGCAGCATCCTTATCCAAGAACCAAGTCAATACCCCTTCAGGAGCAACCCTCTGAACAGGTAATGTTTCAGCATTCTGAGAACTTCCTCCTCCTAGTGCAGTATACACAGCATCTGCTTTGCTAGCACCGGGCGCCACAAGTGCGATATACGCCGATGAGTTGATAACCGGAAAGGTGAAAGTGATTCTCTCTGGGGGTGGTTTGGGGGAATCCTTGACGAAGGTGACCCATTTCTGATTCTCATTGAGAAGGGGGTGACCTGGAAATAAAGAAGCCACGTGCCCATCTGGGCCCATACCGAGAAGCATAAGATCAAATTTTGGGAACCCGCTTGCTGCTGAGACATCAACCACTTTGGTATTTACCAAATGCTTCAGGCAGGTTTCATAATCTTCAGCTGCACCCTCAGCAGATAGTGCATCATTAATAGCATAAACGTGACCAGGGAGAATTGGCACCTATATATCACAATTACAAAAAATACATTAGCACGATTGAATAATTCAATTCCCCATTACTAAATAGTAAAAGATCTCCAATAACAAATATGCCCAGCTGGGTACCCTCAAGGGATTTATCTTTAGAATACCCATGGGTATCAAGGACCACTTATCCACACCATATCACACAATAGTAATTGACATGATCTTGTTACGACTGACATATCTGATAGCTTATAATTGTAGCTTTCATGATTTGTACCCATTATCTAGAAGACATGGAATTCAAGCTGGTCTGTTCAATTGTGATAACCACATGGTGGTTGATTGTACCTGTAGATATTAATTGTGTAAAAGTGGTTTATATATGTGTGTGTGTGTGTGTTCTCATTGATATGATGAAATCCCCTGTCCAGTGAATTGCAAAGAACGTCTCCAAATTTCTTTACAATGATTTTTAAGGAAAGATATGAATTCCTAGCCAAATTCCAAAAGCAAAAACAAATAAGTAAATTGGGAACTTTTTTCTTTTAGTTTTTAAAACTAGACTTGGACTTTATTTGAAAATACTTGTAAAAAAGTAAATAACAACTCAAAAGAACTCATGGGTAGAAGTAGCATTTATAAGTTTAATTTCAAGAAACCAAAAACTAGAAACAAATAGTTAACCAAGGGGACCGAATCTTTCACAGCCCATAATAGCACCAGGCTGCAATATCAATCATATGGTACAATACAAATATGAAACGTCAACATGTACTACAATTCAATACTCTTCCAATTCAAATTCTTATAGATAAATTTCAAAACCATATGGCTTGGGAACACTTTCAGATTAGCCTTTCGGCTTATACTCCAATAGATGTAGTTTCACAATTATATGTAGTTAAGGTTACTGCGTACTCAGTTGTTCTAACAATAGATCATACTTGAGAACAAACGAATAGGAAATCAGAAGAAAGAAACGCATCATAAAAATAATTCCATAACAAAATTTCAACAAATTTCTATTTTAAAAAGCGAAGGAAAAAAGTTAATTCCTAAACAGTTCTCGAACTATCCCATGATTTTTTATGGGAAGGCATAAATGAACTCTAAAGAACATTAATTAAAATGTCATGCCATCATTTTGTGTGTACATGATATATAACATCTAAAGGTAAGTATGACCTGAGAAAGAAATCCATCATAAGCGAGTTTGTAGTTGCTGTCAACGTGATCTTTGGGTACAACTCTCTCATCAACCCAAAACACGTGCCATTTCGACCAGTCTATTGAATCAACATACGGTGGCTCCACCAATTTCCTGAAATTGGATATATCTACGCGTTAGAAAAGAAAAGGAGGTCCTTCCTATCTCATAAACAATGAAAGTTCTTCCAACTATTTCCCGTTGCATGTCTTTACAAAGTTCTAAAATAGTGAAGGGATGGGTTAAATATGAATGCGACATCCCTGAAACCCAAGTAACTTGTTTTTCCATGTTTCTGGCCTATTAGAAATAAAAAATGGAGCACCTCAATAAGCCACATGTTTGAGCACATAACTCCTGCAAAGAGTCAACTCCTAACAAATTGCCCTGTTTTGCCTAATCCAGTTCTTCGATGAAACCAAAGACAGCCCCGAAATTGAAATTGAGACACCCAATTTCCGATTTCAGAAACCGAATCTAACCGTAGAGGAATAACATGAAAAACCAAATAAGGTATAGAGTAACCTGAGGCATTTGATGAGAGATCCACCAGAGAGAACAACAGTGAAAGCGCCCCTCTTGTTAGCAAAGTGATCCGACAAATCGGCGGTGTATTTGGCTAGAGAAACAGCCAAGTCGTCACCTGAATCAAAAACCCTTTTGTCCGATGCCATGTCAGTTAGGGAGGCAAGAGGTCGGTGATTCTTGGGGGAATGTAACCGGGAAAGCCCAGGGAAAATCGGGGGAAAACTGAGTGAAAAAGCAGGGGGATTGAACTTAACCGACAGGGAATGAAGGGGAAACGAAAGCTTAGGAGGAGAAGTTGGGAGAGAAGAAGAGAGTTTAGAGAGCGTGGAAAAAAGTGATAAAGAAGCGGAAGCCATAGTAATAATGAGAAGAAGAAAAGGAAAGAAATGGGAAAATGGGATCTTTCACTTTTCACTCTCAACGGGGCGGCGCGCTTGCTTTGACAAATATTCACAATATATGTCTTTTTTTTCTCTTTTAGTTTCGCTAACCATTCGACTATTGTAATTTTTTTAAAAATATAAAATCTAAAAGCAAAATGTTTACTGAACAACACTCTTTTAATTATTGATACTTAAACTGTGTACTTAGAAAAGTGTAAAAAAATGTATAAGTGCACAACAAAATATCTATATGAACATCACAATCTAAACACATAAAAAATTATAAAGTCAATCTAAACATGCCCTTAACCTTTGCATTTAGAAAATATTCATATCTAATATAGGTCCTAATATATGGATCTAAGTGCATATGTAATTTTTATTCGTCAGTATGAAACAAAATGGAATTATTTAATGGATAATTATACATATAAAATTATACTTAATTAGAAGATTAGTAACCAATTAATATATGAGGTGTAACCTTCCTTAGTTGCTCCTAGAGACAAAAGATAAGAAAAGATAAAACTAATTAGGTTCGTTTTCTTTTCACTATACAAAAGCTCGTAATTATATTCCATCCTTCTATTTTGATTCATTTTTCTCACACTTTTGTTTCTTTTACTTTATTTGAAAATTAAATGAGAATTATTTAGATAGTCAGTCAACTTCGATCTACGCAAAGTTATTGAAGACATAGACTAGATCCATAAACATATCAATGATTATGTCAAACCAAAAACAACTATAAATTTAATTTGCTCATCTAATTAATCATCTAATATTTTGTCTTTGTCACACCAACTCATTCCATCATTTCAACACTGAACATTTCCATCCACCTCTCCTCTATGTTAAAAAAAAAACGAAGAAGAAGAAGATGAAGGATTATGAACTTGTTTGAAATGGGCATTTCAAGTGCTAAAATAGTAGTACTCATAACTTTTTTTTTTCACTTAGAATATCATTCCGAATAAGCCTCCCGATACTCTTTTCTTTGGACTTGAAAAGACATTCTAAAGAAGATGTGATCGTGATAGAAAACTTCTATCATGCACTACTTTTTATTTTGAGATGATGTCCTACATCAAACTACCTTCATTTTTCAACTCATAAGTGAACATAATCTGATACAGACATTCTTATTCAAATGCATAGGTTAAGAACAACTCGCCATGGATGCGGGAGAAAACTAAGATTAGTTCAAATTAAATTTGATGAAAGGTGATGGACATATCTCTTTTTCCATTAAAGCTTGGAAGCAGCATCCTTGTCCAAGAACCAAGTCAGAAGGCCTTCAGGAGCAACCCTTTGAACGGGTAAAGTTTCTTCGGCAGTGGGATGATTTCCTCCTCCTAATGCAATAGACACAGCATCTGCTTGAGCATCACCAGGCACCACAAGAGCAATGTAGTCCGATGAGTTGATAACTGGAAAGGTTAAAGTGATTCTCTCTGGAGGTGGTTTCGGAGAATCCTTGATGAAGGTAACCCATTTCTTGTTCTCTTTCAGAAGGAGATGTCCTGGGAATAAAGAAGCCACATGCCCGTCCGGTCCCATTCCAAGAAGATTCAGGTCAAATTTCGGGAACCCGCTTTTCGCTGAGATATCAATCACCTTGCTATCTACCAGATGCTTCAGACGTGCTTCATATTCTTCGGCTGCACCCTCAGCTGATAGAGTATCATCAATGGCATACACGTTACCGGGGGGAATTGGAACCTGTGGAACACGTTAAACAAACAACTCAACATGAATGAATCAGACAATACCCTACTGGCAAAGACCCTCGAGACACCCATCTCTGTCTAATAGTAAATATACACTCACTTCTGTACACAAGTTGTTCAAACTTGCTTCCTAATTCATCTTAGCAACATGTAATTAAGCGTCCTAGGTTTTTGCAGAGGAGATTATTTTGCATCCATGTGCTTCAACTCTATACACACTCTCCCATCTCAAGTACCTGGACAATGAACCGTCTGCTATCGTGCTCCAAAATACTTTTAAGAATGGCGGTCAAGTTATTTGTAATGGCTAAGGTTACTTTGCAATTTAAATCATCATTGCTACCCTATGATGTTAAACAAAGGAAGACAGCTAGTTAGTTTTTTTTTAATGCAACAACTGTAGGTGGGGAATTGATCCACCTCCGATCTCTAAGCATGTCACTAAGCCAATCTCACTTTCTCCCAAAACGAATTTGATCAAACGTGAAAACAAACTAAAAGAAACTAACGACAAAGTTGTTGAAGAGATAAAAGAAGTATGGAGAACATGAATTAAAATCCAATGCCAATCCACAAAGAGGGGGAAAGAAACATGAAAAGAGTATAGTATAAACTTACCTTAGAGAGAAAACCATCATAAGCGAGTTTGTAGTTGCTGTCAACATGAGTTTTGGGTACAACTCTCTCATCGAGCCAAAATATGTGCCATATGGACCAGTCAATGGAATCAACATAGGGTGGTTCCACCAATTTCCTGACATATTTTACATAAATGGAAGCGGGAAGGCGTAAAAAGATCAAAGAATTGTTTTACGGGTTATCCAGTTCTTGAATGACCGAAAAAGAAGCGAAAACAGAATCAATTTTCAACAACATTCCTACTACTAACAGGGTTATACATAGTTGATAGTGATAAATAAAAGGCAGAGAGATGAGAAGGAAACCTGAGGCATTCAATGAGTGATCCACCAGAGAGAACCACAGTGAAAAGACCCTTTTTCTTGGCAAATTGATCAGATAAATGGTCTATGTATTTGGCGAGAGAAACAGCCAAATCTTCCTCGGAATCAAACACCCTCTTCTCCGTTTTTGCCATCGCTATTGAACAACTCTCAAACCAACCAAGCTGCGTTTTATAACATCCCAAGAAGGGGGTGGACAAGAAAAAAGTGGTGACAGAGGAGGAAGAAGGGGAATCTCGAAACCATCAACCAAAGTTGAGTAATTGCATTAAGAACCTCAAATATTGTAAAATGAAAATAATTTATTAGCCAAGTCAGAGAATATTTTGGTACTTGGGTCACCAAACACATTTCTCTATTTCCACTCTTTCTTTTTTCCATCTCTTCCTCGCCTTCTTGTTCACTGCTTAACCTTTTTCTTATCTAAATAAACCCTTTCGATTAAGGCTATATAGAAACTCTCCCAATTAAAGTAACAAAAAGAAATAGAATAATAAAACCATCAAAAGAAATTAGAACTCCTTTTTAGTACAATAATCCACATAAAAAGAGAGATTGCCTATATAATTTGTTTTAATTTTTTTTCTAGATCACTATGTCAATTGAATGAGCATTTTTAAGTATTCAGAGTACTGATACAACCTTAACCTTAACTTTTGAAAATTGAAGATATTTTTAAAACAAGGAATTAATGATTTACGTTTTCAGGTATTGTTAGAGCTTTTGAAAGTTCACTTTGGCGCATACTTTATTTTAAAGCATTTTTAGAATTTACTTACGGAATTCTCGACCGCATAAAACCAATGAATCAAATCCCAATTTTTTTTTTCTCCATCTCCTTCCTTTCGCTTCCAACTACCGTTCTCGAGCTCCAGATCGATGGCACAAATGGCTTCCTTCGCACTCAGCCCCTCCTGCTTCGGATCCTTCACCGCGGCCGCATCCAACAAGGCTTCCTCTTCTTCTTCTCCGGCGGCTTTCAAGCCACTCAAACTTCCTCTCTTTTGGCCATGGCAGAAGGTTTGTTTTCATCCGACATTTCTATTCATTATCCAAATTGAACCGCTTCCAAATTCAATTCAATGGCGCTCCTAGGTAAAAATGGGCCCTCTGAGTGTTTCCCCTATGGGATTTGGAACTTGGGCGTGGGGGAACCAACTCTTGTGGGGCTACCAGGAATCTATGGACTCTGAGCTTCAACACATTTTCAATTTGGCTGTGGATAATGGAATTAATCTCTTCGACACTGCGGATTCTTACGGCACTGGAAGATTGAATGGCCAAAGCGAAAAGCTACTTGGAAAATTTATCCGACAATCTCAAGGTCCACTTTGCTCTTTAATTCCCATTACCATTTCTTTTACCGCTACGGGGAATTAAGTTCGTCCTCATCCTAATTCTCCAGTTAAAAATGAGATTGTGATAGCCACCAAGTTTGCAGCATATCCATGGCGCCTAACACCTGCACAGTTTGTCAAAGCTTGCCAGTATGCCTTTACATCAAACTCCACTCTAATTTTATTAATATTTTCTCATTGTCTGCCACACATGTTAGATGACAATGAGCTTTATTCAGGGGGTCTTTGGAGCGAATGCAGATGGAGAAAATCGGTATAGGACAATTACATTGGTCAACAGCAAATTATGCTCCCTTACAGGAGATGGCTCTTTGGGATGGACTAGTGGCAATGTATGATAAGGTTGTCATCATTTCTGCTCAAATGGGTTAAACTTTCTCAAATTTACTTATGCTTTTGATGCTATACTCATAAAGTTGTAAGTGATTCATAGGGATTAGTTCAAGCAGTTGGAGTAAGCAACTATGGACCGAAGCAACTAGTAAGGATATATGACTACCTAAAAGACCGAGGAGTTCCCTTATGCACTGCTCAGGTATTTAGTAAACACAAGCATTTACCAACCACCATGCACTGCACCAATGATTAAACCCAGAACATATTTCAAGGATACGACTTCAAACTGGAGGACGTTGCCTATCTATAATAAATCTCTTACGAGTTCTTTTGAGTTAGCTTTACTAGTTCAAAGGATTATAGTCTGACCTGCAATATGTTGTAAAGAGATCCATAGAATTTTAATATTTCCCGGAGATACCCACTATAGAATTTGAACTCATTTTCGAAGTCTGTTCACTTTTGTCTCATAACTGAGCAAACCGAAGATGGATTTTATGCTTTTGATGAGAATGGTGACAGTGAAACGATTGTATGGGAAACATTGAACGGTAGTTGAGATTTCGTTTGTGCTAAGTCTTTCATTTTAGGTGCAATTTTCTTTACTGAGCATAGGCGATGATCAGTTGGAGGTTAAGAAGATATGTGATTCTTTGGGCATTCGCCTAATAGCTTACAGTCCTTTGGGATTGGGAATGCTTACAGGAAAATACTCACCTTCCAAACTTCCATCTGGACCTCGGTAAATCAATTGATTTTCTTTTTAATAACAAAAATATGATAACAATGGTCTTTACTTATGATATTTGATTTGGCATTTCCTTATGATGTTTGATTTGGCATTTCTAGAGGTTTGCTATTCAGGCAAATTCTACCAGGATTGGAACCACTACTGACTACACTTGGAGACATCGCAGAGAAGAGACGCAAAACAATACCACAAGTAATAAATTTACTTCTGTTTAACCAATTTCGAAGGCATCGTGATTTTTTACTTTTCCAGATAATGTGGTTCTTTCCTTTACTCTTTCGACAAATTCATCTAATCTGAGTGGGTTAGTAACAGGTTGCCATAAACTGGTGCATATCCAAAGGGACCATACCCATACCTGGAGCTAAGACATTAAAACAAGCTCAGGAAAATTTGGGTGCTCTAGGCTGGAACCTTACACAAGAGGAATTGAACCTGTTGGACAATGGAGCTCAAGAGTCCCCTCGGAAAATGATACAGAATATTTTCCAGACAAGGTGGTTTAAGTTTAACTTCAATCTTACAACAGTTTAAAACTTCATTCTCACATGCACGTTTTCCTTTATTAACACTTTGTTCAAAATCAGGTAAACTTAGCTGCACCAAGAGGTGCCCGAGGAGAAGCTGGTGCATATAGCTCACAAGGGCTGTAGATGAGTTCAAATTGGATATTGATGTGAGAATAATAAATTAACACGTTTCATCAATAAAATAGATTCAAAAAGAAAATAAGACCATCTCATAATCAATGTAAACCAATAAAAATTCTCAAGTTCGAAATACAAAAATAGAATTCTTAACAAATGAGCACATAATCTAAGAGTCTACGGGGCGCATTGAAGTGATATATAAGGAACCACAACATTTCATCCTTAAAATCAGCCGTCTACTTGATTTTCTTCTTTGGCCTCAGCTGCAATTCAACGAGTCACATTCAATCCCACAGTAAACCAAAATAAAATTGCAAAACTGGCAGGCACATAATGCACACAATTTTAGTGAAGAATGAAATCAAACGAGTTATTGATGTTGATATCCTTTTACCTGATTGCTGTGACCACATTTCTTCTTACGGCAGTTGACAGCGCGGGGATGCAGGCGCGCATAACATCTGTGTGCCGAAGAAAGAAGAAAAAACCTTTAGAAAAACATTCTGTTCTGGACAGGAAGTTAAGCCATATCACACCCAAAAAAATTCAATTTCCAAGGTGAACAGACCAGTCAGGTTGAAATCTTAGTTGTATCAGTTCATATAAGGTAAGATATATCATCAGTCCTTCTAGAATGAGAAAGTACCACGAACAAAAAATAACTCACTTGCGGCAGATCATCTTGTCCTGGTTATATTTCCTGGCCAATGCCATCAAAGATGGTTCAATAATCCCACCACGAAGCCTTAGAACCAAATGTAGTGTTGACTCTGAACAAACATAAACGATATCATACATTTAATCTAATAGTGAGAACGCAAAATAGAACTATAGTTCATTCAAAAAGTCTTTCTGTGGATTTATAGGCAAAAGTGCAAGGATGTTCTTGAATTTCTAATCGGCCAACTCTAAAAGCCACATGTTTCTATGACATTCCACTTGATACTACAAATTTCGTATAAAAGGCAGCCATTGAAAACAACCAGACACCAACAGAAATTTCTAAGCAACCACCCAATCTCTAAGAGTGTCATTCATTCATCATTCACGCCTCTAAATTTTTAAGATGAAGACCAGTATGGTCTTTAACGTCTCTAAATTTGATGACTAACTCATCAAAACTCATGGTCCGGAGTCGTATTCCAGTAACGTTCAAAGACTAAGGGTATAGGAAAACGAACAACGCCACCATGCGAGTCTATAGAATTGATTTCAGCTAAATTCACCTCGTCTTCTTCGTAAGCTACCTAAAATGTAAGTAAAATCTACCTTTCTGGATGTTGTAGTCGGCAAGAGTGCGCCCATCCTCGAGCTGCTTTCCGGCAAAGATAAGCCGTTGCTGATCGGGGGGAATACCTGAAGAGTTTGCAGCATAAATCAAAATAAACAATAGAGAGAGTAAAAAATGAAAAATATGAAGGAAAAAAGACGTACCCTCCTTATCCTGGATCTTGGCCTTGACATTGTCAATTGTGTCGCTGGACTCAACTTCCAGCGTAATGGTCTTCCCCGTTAGGGTTTTGACGAAGATCTGCATTTTCTTAATCGTCTCTTTTTCCTCGCCGTCTCCGTGATGAGTTAGGGTTTTACGTTTCCGACTTTTGTCCCCCCTCTATCTATATATAGAGAGAGAGATTTGCATCAAAATATATAAACTTTCAAAGTTTTGTAAGATGTCGTTAAACTTTCAAAATAATCTACTCATTGGTTTATATCAAAACCATTAAAATTTTGTTTCGAAAATATCGCAAACAATGTGAACATTTCGTATATATTTTTAAACTTAAAAATGTTAAAAAATATTTTAATTAATCTAATTTTTAATATTCAAAATAAGAACTAAAATTTTAAATTAAAATCATAGTTTTAAATTTTCATCCATACGACGAATCAATATATTTTACATTTTCATTGATTCAATATTCATAGAAAGGATGAATCAATAATTTCATTACAACGTAGAAAAATTCACGAATCATAAAAGAATAAACATCAAAATGACACTAATATAAATAAAACACATGTTTAACTATTTAAAAATAAAACAAAACTTATTTATTATTTAAAAAATAAAACAAAACTTATTTATTATTTAATTTATTTTTTGAAGTTTTTGTTTTTATAACTTTTTTTTGAAATATTTATCAAAATTTCAAATTAAAACTTCCATTTATCTATCTACGTCCATATTTTAAACCTCGGTTAAAACGTAAAATTTCACAAATTTTCAAGAAGTTAAAAAAAATCTCTTAAAACATACTAAAACAATATTAGCAAATAAAAAAATATTACACTAATAGATCTATCAGACTATCACTATGTTAATATGCAAATGAATTTAAAACTATGGTTTTAACTTAAATTTTTTATTTTGATTTTGTTTGGTGAGAAAATTAGTGTAAATTTTGGATAAACGAGAATATTTTTAACTTTTTTAAGATCGATGAAATTTATGAAACGTTTTAGTAGTTCAATGGTATTTTTGAAATAAAACTTTGATAGTTTCCATCTAAAACTAATCGTATGTGTATTTTTGAACAAATTTAAAGGCATTTTTCTATTACAAAAATTTAAAGGCATTTTTCTAGTACAAAAATTTAAAGGCATTTTTCTAGTACAAACTAATCGTAAGTTGAGAGACATTTTGTTGTAATTTAATCGATACAAACTTTTGAATGAGTTTCTTTGCTCCCATTCATGTTCATAGCTTTTGTGAATCCACATGACTTTTGTATGAAGAAAGAAAAATAAAGGCAGAGGCCACAACAGAAGCAAAGCATATGCGCAAATCTCCAATGGAGCGTTCCTGGACCTCACTCGATTCTACAACTCCCCTCATCCATATCTCCAACTTTCCACACGATCATGATATGCTTCTAAACATAGAAGATAACATTTTTAATTCTTAATTTCAACCATACATGTTTCTTTTATTTTATTGCGATCGTTTTATTTTTGTTATTTTTTTCTTTTTAATGAATATCTTACAAACAAATACTAGATGCCAACACTTCTCTTCCTCACCATCCTCTGTAATCATGTAGTAAGAAAAAAGGTTTAAACATCATTTAAAAAACAAAGACAAATGTAAGTTTTTTTTGGTAAATTGGTGATTTAAAATGGTAGCTGAGTTCACCAGCTTAAGCTACGAATGTGGACCAAAACTTCAAACAAAAAACGAGTAGTCGAACTTAGATTGACTAAATCCTATTAACAACAATGTATGAAATTTTTTATCAAACTATTGTCGAGACGCTCACTTAAGTCCATAGACAGATTTTTTAAGCTTGCATATTAAACACTCCTCATGTTTTCCAACCACATTATGTTTGTACCACAACGACAAATTCCATATATACTTCTTCATCGGGGTTTTTGTGTAAGAAATAATTATTGACATCTAGTTGTACAATAGGCCAATTCATACTAGTTGCCAAAGTAAGCTTCACAGTGACACATTTGAAGACAGGAGATAAAGTCTCAATGTAATCCAAATCTTCTTGTTGAGTATAACTCATTGCTCAGCCGTACCATCACCCATATACTTCACTTTGTACACCCATTTACAACTAGTGGAACAATGTCCTCTAGGCAATGGAACAACATACCATGTTTTGTTATCTTCCACAGCTTACCACTTCACCTTTCATAGCGTCACCCCAACACTCAAGAAAAAACTTGACTAAAAGTAAAAACAAAAACTTAACTAGATCATCTTTTTCTTTTTCAAGCCATTCAAATAGTGCAAATGGCCAATGAGCTTTTTAATTTTTTCACCTTTATTGCATTGAAAATAAAAACAAAAAATTGGACCCAGCTTACAAATTCCACCTTGTTTGTACTAAAAGTAAATGCTTTGTTTTCTTTTAAAAACAAAACTTAACTATAACATCTAACTTTTCAAACCATCCACCAGTGCAAGTGTACTAGAATCTATTTCTTTATTTATTTAAATATTCATACTAAATTATTAATTTTAAAATTTTAAAGACAAATAAATAAAAACTCAAAACTATATTGCGTTACTTATAGGTATATATCATTCCTGTTTTGCATATATGGGACATTATATAATGTTTTGTTAATTATGATAAAGAGTACATAGAAATGCATGGTAAAGATACTTCTAATTTGCTTTGAATTTGGAGGGAGTGCAATTTTTTATTTTCTTTTCTTTTCTTTTTTTGCCAAATAAAAGTGATAATAATAATTGATGTTTGACTCGTAATATGACTCCCATTTTTATAATCATATCATTCAATTTACAAACTCCACGAAAAATAAATAAATAAACGAATAACTATTCACAATTACATGCAAACAACTAACAAACTAATGCTATCTTCTCCTCATCTAAAACTCTACTCTCATATTCTAAAGTCAATAAAATGAATTAGGTTTCACCGTGCGTATCCATCATTTCACTTTTTTCTTTTTTGAAAGAATATTAGTCCTCCTTAAACTTATCTTTGATTAACTCATACCTTCATAAAAAATAGCAAGAGATGGAGAGTTCACACGATTATGATTTCATACATTTGTTCAATTCAAAAGAAAAAGAAATATGATAAAAGATGTCTCAAGTATTGGACTCAATATTGGAATGACAATTTTTTCCATATTCACTTCTCACTTTTTCGTTCTTTGTCTTTTTTTTTTCTTTCTAAAAGAAGATAAATAAAAAAAAAAAAAGAGAGAAAAGCTAAATAAAGCCAAGGTCTTCTAACAAAATATTGATAATAATCTATTTTAAAAAGATCGAAATCGAAAGAAAAAAGAACTCTTTTCCACTTGAGTGAGGAAGACGAGGTGTTTTTTAATTACATGCTCAATATTTATTATTAGTTTTCTTTTTTATTTCAAAAATTGAAAAGTGCCATTCCATATTTTAGGAAAGAATAGATTGTAATTATTTATGAGGAGATGAAAATGTAAATGAGTTGAATATTTTAGAATTGAATACCAAAATGGTAAAAAGGGAATATTATTAAAATGGAGAAAGGAAACACGTAATAAAATAAAAAAAGGAGTAGGAATGGTGTCCGTGTAATATTAGATGTTTGACCATCTAGAAGGAGCGAATAACCTAATCTCTTAAAATGAAAATAGATTCTACTTCTCATCCATTCTTAAATTCCTTTCCATTAACTAAATAACAAACCCAATTTCCAAGTAATAAAAATAATTATAATTAAGTATAGTCCACGGCTACCCATTTATTAATTTATTTTTTTATATGTTTCATAGTTTCTCTCTAATTTTTAATTATTATTCTCGTGATAAAAATTGAGGTACTTAATAATTATAAAATTCGACTCATAAATAAATTTTTTTGAAGATCCTCAAACGTGAATGTTATTTTTTACGAGGTAAATTTAATGACTCAATTTTAAATCTTTAACCTATATGTTAGTGTAATCAAAACCATGAGCATGAAATGCAAACTTAATTATGAACAATTGAATTACATAGACAATTGACAATATGAATGATAAGGACTCAACTCTTAATATGAAACTCAACCAACACTTGAATCTCATTTAGGCTTAATTAGAAGATTCAAAGGATAAAAGAATATGTTAGGTTATTTTATTTATTTATTTATTATTATGGTTATATTTTAGCCTAGCCACTTTTCAATGCACAGTTAAGAAAATGTAGTATTCTCTTTATCAGCTTTAATGGTTAGATTAAGTGCATATATTATGTATTGATCGGTAAATATGGTAGCTTGACTTTTTTGGTAAGTTCATATTAAGGTTCCTTAAATCTAGGCTAATATCACTCTATGATGAATGTTCACTTGTCAATGATATTCATGTTAAAAAAATAATAAATAATCTTTTTTCACCTTCATCTGTACAAAAGAAAAAAGAAGAAGAAGAAGAAGAAGAAGAATTTGTCATACCAACTGATTCAAACTAGATTAATTTTAAGATTTTGATTAAACTTATACACAGGATATGAACTAGCAGGTGTAGAATGGTTGTTAGTAAAAGTAAAAATGAGAGGTTTAAAAGGTTGAAGACTTAAACAGAGAAAAGCAAGAAGAAAAGAGAAAAATCAATATATCAAAGAGGGAAAGTTAAAATTAAATTGAAAAGAATAAATACCCCATAAAAAAGAAAAAGAAAAAAAGAATATAATAAATAAGTAAATAAACACATAAATAAAGGAAGATTTGATGTCATTTATTTGGTAAAAAAGAAAAGTTAAAAAAAAAGAAGAAGAGTAGAATTAGAAGAATGAAGGGGCAGCAAGGGAACCGACCTTGTTGGAGTGGAAGCTAAGGAAACTCAAAGCGAGGGCGTGCCTGAGGCTGAGGCCGAGGCTGACCCTTTTTCACACGGACTTGGAATTAAAATTCAATTCGGTTTAGTTTTTTTTTTTAGACTATAAATACCACGCGTCCGGCTTTCCTAAGTTCTCCGTTCCTCTTTGTTTGTAATATCAATCGTATATGTTGATTAGGGTGAAGACGAAGCTTCAATGACCAATATCCCTTCCTCCTTCACTCATTCCTCTTTCACTCTCTTCACCCTCGCAATCTCTTCTTACCATCCTTGGCCTTTTTCTCTTTAACATCTACCTTAACTTTCTGCCTTTTCCGATGGGTTTCGGCGGCGACAAGCATCATCAGCACCTCCTGCATCTGAATTTCCATTTCCACATTCATTTTCCTCATTTTCACCACCATCGGAACAAGGTGGAGACTCCCAAAGGATGTTTGGCCATTCTTGTTGGCCAAGAGCAACAGCGGTTCGTCATTCCTGTCATTTATGTCAACCATCCTTTATTTGTTCAGCTCTTGAAGGAGGCCGAGGACGAGTATGGCTTCGATCAGAAAGGACCAATCTCTATTCCTTGCCCTGTCGACGACTTTCGCACCCTTCAGGGCATTATTCACCATGATCACCATCACCACCATCTTCCTGTCTCCTGTTTCAGGGATTCTTCTCATTCCCATTGCTGATATTGATGAAAAAACTACGTTAGATTTTAGTTTTAGCTTTTCTTTCTTTCATTATTGGTTTTCTGATACACATAACCCATTACCAATTCATGCGTTTCCATTGATTTCTGAATTTGGATTTTCTCCTGTTAATATATTGTCACGGTCAAGTCAACATTGAATGCGGTATCATATATGCTATATGAGCCTTTTTCAGCCATGTTCTTTCTTATAATTAAAATGATGTAATCAGAACTATCTGGAATGAATATTTGTTTGTTTAAATTGGAAGTTTTAAAATGATGATGACATCTATGTGAAGGGAAAAGGGGTGGATGAATGGAGATTGCTTTGCTTGCAAGGGTGTAATAGCTTTTTAATTTATTCTTTCTGGCAATGGCGAGCTTTGGTGCACGCGTCTTTCTCTGTAAATTAAACCGCATTTGAATAACGTAAAGTCAAATTCTCTTTTAAAAAGATTATTATGCTTCTTCCACTTACAATATTGCATTGCAGATGCCATCGTTGACTTCTTCCAACCTTGTCCATCCATCCACACCCCACATGGTATAAATTATAAACACACCATTATTCTTACTTTTCTACTTTCCTTAGAGTTTACTTTTTATTGTTCATATATTTTCCTGAACTAATCCCTCTGGTTCCGTATGAACTTTTCCATCTTTCACGCCGTTATATACGCGCGTGTGTATATATGACCCACTTTTTGGAGACTAAATCAACACATTTACATTTACCAAAAAAAAATGAATACCCTAAAATGTTGAAATCATCTTCAAATATGATTTTAATTCGGTTGAAAATTTGAGTCTTAGATGTCGGACAATTTTTGGCATGTAATTTATTCTCCTTATGTAGAATTGAAGTGGGGGGGGGGGGGGGGGGGGGGGTCGTACGAAAGAACACCACGGGACATGTCAGTACAATCTGTATTATACTTTCTATATTGTTTTTACACGTTGGAAGATCACAATAAACGGGTTGAACGATGGGCATGTATTACACCCATTTGTCTTTCTGTGTATATCTAGTAATCGCATAGCCTTCTTTTATTATGTGTTTTGAAGCTGCTTTAAATCAAATCGAGGATACAAAGGGAGGGAAAAAAATCAGTTTTGAAGTATTTTTAGTGTCTTGTATTAGAGTTGCGGACTGTTACTCCATGCAAAAATCTTGTAAATCCGAAAAAACTGAGTTTCCCATCAGAGCTTCTTGTCCAATTCTGTAGAAAAGAATAAGCTGCAGGACCCAGATTCATTTCCTGTACACATTTTGAACTTGCACTTCAATTCACAGTTATTGGTTATGTATTTCCAAGCGTCAAACTGTTTCTTACCTGCACTAACTCATGAACTGAAATGACTCGATTTCCTTCCTGCTCAAAATACTCGAAAGCTCGAGTGGCAATGCTTTCCCATCCTGCAACAGCCTCCAGTTGATGTACACTGATTGCAGCTGCGCAGAACTCCTCGAAGTCCATTCTCTCACGAGCGAGTGGTTCCATCTTAACACAAGTTGGAAATGTTAGTGAAAAAGAACATCCCAGGCCGGGGCAGGGGAAGCATTATGCCAAAGTTGCAGAGAATGTAACTTGATCTCGGTGTATGCAGACAGGGCCCTATTCTCACTGGCAACCATATTATAGATATAAAACTAAAAGTGAACTCACCATTTTTAGAATGTCAGCAACATGGGACTCTCTCATTGCATCAGTTGCGTTTCTCGCAAGAGCCTGTACAAGGTCATAATGTGTATTGCATCAAACACAATTACAGATAAATGTCAAAGCAAAAATAATGGCAAAAGGCTGACCGCTTTGAAGTTATCAAGGGTCACAAATCTATTTTGCGGTTCTAAGAGCTTAAATTGGGTCCTGAGGTAGAAAAGTTCATCTTCTGTCAAAGCTTTTGCAAGTGCCTGCGATAATGAAACAGTAAGTAGACCTGTCCAGTAAAAGTTGATGATGCATTATTGTGCACGAAACAATGTACAGAAACTACATAGCAAGAGCGTCTATATCAAAGATAGGCGATAGATCACCAGTGCTTGGATACAGAATTACGCACAGAAACTTCTAAGATTGATGCAAGGGGGAACTGCTGGAGTTCAACTTTTGTACAGTTCAGTTTAGCAATTACCTTCAATGCTGCACGCTTGAAAGGAGTTGCACGGATATATGCTTTAACTGACTTGTATATGAAGTTATCCAAAGGCACAGCAATGTTTTCATCTCGTAACCACTGGTGGGCTGTGAATCAAAAGGTCCAACATTGTTAGTTTATCATTAAGTATACTTCCATAACATACTATTGGTACTTGAAAAGAGGAGGAACCTAAGAACGAATAGCCAGAAGAATTTACTTAAAGCTTGTGCTGCCGTCATTCTTTTTCTGTGGTCTTTATTCAGAAGCCGTTTCACGAAATCTTTAGCTTCTGCAGAGATGTTAGGCCAAGGGGAATCATCGAAGTTAGGATCGGCTCTTAGCACGGAACGAAAGATTCCTGATTCAGTTCTTGCCCAGAAAGGTCTGCCTCCACACAGTAGTATGTATGCTACGACACCAATGCTCCAGATATCTGCTTCAAAACTATAAGATCTGTAAAGAACTTCCGGTGCAACATAGTATGCACTGCCAACGACATCGTTCAGACGTTCATCTACAAAAGAACTATAGGTGTTATGAAAACAGTCTCACCCCCAATGAGATGGCAAAGCGAAAATCAAAGTAAGAATTGAAAGCACCGTCTGCTCGAGTACAACCTAGAAGCTAGGTTGTAGCATAATGAACCCTGTCTCCACCTCTTTCACAAATATTTAATTCACTGAACAAAGACAAAAGCATATATCAAGGACAACAAGTTTTTACCTGGCTTGACGAAATCAGATAGACCAAAATCAATGACTTTCAGACCGGTGTTCTCGTTCTTTTTCAAAAAGAGAAAATTCTGCCATGCACGGTGAATTTTGTCAACGATAAGTTACAAAAAGTAAAAAGGAAGTTTATTTAGAGCGAAAGCAGAAGATGTGTTACCTCTGGCTTTAAGTCACGGTGAACTACCCCTTGTAGATGACAGAAGGCAACAACACTGAGGATCTGCACAATAATAGCCTTGGATTCTTGTTCTGGGTATTTTCCTCCTCTGCAAACGTACAGTATGAACTTGGAATTAAGTTAGTTTACGTTTTCTCAGAGTAAATGAAGTGAAGTAATGCAACATTTTTACCTTGACGCTATTCTTTCTAGCAGTTCTCCACCTTCACACAATCTGATAACAAAGTTGAAATATAGGGATATTAAACAAAAAAAGGGTTGTGGAGTGATTAGCTTGATCGAGTATGTGAGAATAAGCAGGCAATTACATACTCCATAACCATGTAAATGTTATTGGCATCTTCAAATGCATCATGGAAGTGAACCAGATTATCGTGGCCAGACAATGCTTTCAATATCTTAACCTCCCTGCGAACATCTTCAATTCCAACAGCTGATGTCATCTGCCAAAGCCAATTCTTTTGTTCCCACTTTTTATATTTGGATTTGAAATGAATCAAATGATTGAGACTAGACGTAAATTAAAGAAACCTTAGATTTAGAGATGATTTTGACGGCGACAGGGATTCCTTTGAGATCCCCCTTCTTCCCCTTGGCCCAAAAAGTGTGTCCAAAATGTCCCCTCCCAACCTCCATCCCGAGCTCGAACTTTGCTGCAAAGTTGTTGGAGTAACCGAAGCTTTTATCCAACTGAACCTCTCCCAATTCTTCCCCCCCACTTTTGCCATCCTCTGGTATAGAAGGCTTGCGGGATTTCCGGCGTAGAATGGCCATGATGGGTTTGGCTGGAGAAGGAGGAGGGAGAGGCCATCGGAATTTCCTCCCCGGAGTAGTGGCCGGAGAGGGTGGTATACCAGGAGGGAGAGGGCTGGAAAATGGACTGGGCGTAGTATGTTGAGGTATGCCGGAATTCGAAGGGTGGTTAGAGACATCAGAAACACCTTTACTACAGTAGTGTCCCATTGAAGAAGAGTTAAGGTGGAAGTTGGAAGAGGTTGATCGGAGAATACGGAAGCATCAGAACTCAAAGAAGGTATGGCATGGCGTTGAAAGAAACAAGGCAATAGGAAGGAAGGAATTAGAAAGATAGAGACGGTGTTATGTTTGATTTTAATGATGGGGAAGGACTGATCATTGGCCGTCCAATCACAAGTCCAAGGAGGTATAAGATGTTGACACGTGGGCATACGATTCCGTCAATTTAGGTGACCAACAATTAAAATCATAAAAAAATATATATATACAAAGAAAATAAAATATATATATTGGACAGAAGAAGGAAGTCAAAGGGTAGCATAGCAGAGGTTAATGTTAATTGGAGAAAGAAAGTCCGTTCGGCGGCAATAAACGTGGAAAGTTACTTCCCATTTAGGACTCTGCTAACTTCTTCACTTCTTCAATTATATATTTAGATTAGTTATATGATCAACCAACACTTTTGAATTTTATTTTTATATTCTATAACCAAAACAACTTCTTTTAATTTTCAATGTTTCACATTGTTATCTCTTTCTCCTTCTTGTCAACCATATACTATAGCTCATCTCTCCATGAATATACTTACAACTTAGAGACCAAAAGCAAATTATATTCCACTCAAAATTTAACATATAATTGAAGTTGTTTCTCCTTATAGTTAAATTATAGATATTGTGTGATATGGATGTATCTCTACGGTTAGGGGGTTAGGGTATTCATTCCTAATTTATCTACTATCCACATTTGTTGCACAACTTTTTTTTGTAACGTTTGACTATTCATTTATATTTATTTGATAGTATGATTATACATTTATATTTATTTGATAGTATGAGATTTTATCTCAAAAGAGTCGATTGATAATAAGAAAAGTAGTTAATTTATCTTATAATAAATGTGAGTTGTCTTGATTTTTTTAATATAGAATTCTCAACGTCTCACAATATTATACTAAAATTTTAAAAATAGGTTTTAAAGGTTTCTTAAAAATTTATTAAATTCAAACCTAATACTTGGGTAGATGGAGATGTGGCAAGATGAACGGGAGAAAAAAACAATATTTTAAATGATCTCCTATCGGTTTCATAGTACTTGAAGTTGTGAGTTTCTCTCTCTTCTTGCAAGCTTTGGCTCCTTTATTAATATAAGCAATTTTATATATATCGTTGTTGGATCACTGGATGATGGTTAGAGCTCTTTGTTGGTTCTTCATTTGTTGGTTGGTAGTTGGTAGTGACACTTCTTATCGCAAAAATCCTGACGTCAAAATTCGAACTATAGAGTTAAATGTTATACGATTGGATAGAAACGATTGGTGAGTATCCAGGAACTGATCATGTTAGGAACTATATCAAATGCTATCAATATCATCAAATGGATTATGATCATAAACGACTCTTGATTTCTCATTCAATTTAACATTGAATTTTTGTTTTGATCTTGCCACTCTAAAACATGGGGATATTTTTCATTCAGCTAAAATTTGCCTTTTAAGTTATATTTGTATATAAATAAATAATATATACATAAAATGCATATGATCTTCACACTTAATATTATGTTTCCTATGTCATACGTATTCTTGTGAGCAAGTGTTGATTCCACATCTCGGTAGTATGTGTTTTATATCTAACAATAGAAAATTAATTGAAAGCTAGCTACCGCATTTTGCACATATAAATTAAAAGTTGGCCTCAAATAAATTTCAATTATCACTTCTTTCTTAATTAAAACCCATGTATAGACAAATACACCTAAGTCTTCTCTACCCTTACCTAACTCTAAATGCCGCATAAGTCCCCTAACTAAGTATTCAAAATAAAACAAGTCGGAATATATACAAGACGTAGCTTCTCTAAACAAAATCAATGTACATAAATATTGATCACATTCTTTTTGTATAGATTATGTCGTCAAAATCGGTTGTATACCTAGCGCTTAATGTTGTATATATGTTTGAGAGAGGGTGTTTTGATACATCTTTTACTCTTACAAGCCACCAAATCATATTTTTAATAACTTACTAAAGGATACAATACTATATATGTTCATCTTATGGCATCGTGTTAAAGTTGTTTGGAATGACTTACCGATGATTTATGATTGTTGGTGTCATCCTTCTAAGTGATATATATAATTCTCTCGTTAACTAGCTCCTCTAATAGGTCATCATTCATAGCAAGAGAAGAAGCTCACCGAAAGAATTTAGCTTTTGCTTATTTATTTATATGGTCGATCTATTAAATAAAAGGGTATCTAGCATACAATACATCGATTCAATAAACATTAGTAATAAATACATAAGACAAAAAAGTAAAAACATAATTCAAAGTTTGGTAACCTAATTTAGTGAAGTACCTTGGAGGTAGTGTGCCCATGTGATAGAACTTGAGTGACTGATAAGAAAATCTAAACTCTCCCTAAACACGAGAGAACCTCGCAAATATTAGCGAATGATCACTTAGGCCACTCTACCTAATGAGACTCTCCCTCTCACCAAGACATTTATCTTTCCCACTTCGTCAAATGAATATTGAACCAATCCCACTTTTGATGAACTTAGGCTTTTCAAATTATCAAAACAATTTTTAGTGATCTTGAGATCTACAACAACACAAATTCTTCAACTTAAAATTGACAGACACTTATGATTCTTTTGAATAACAATTAAGGCTAATTGCTTAATACATTCTTTGAACTAACCATAGAATGAAAATCATATCTCCTGAAATATGCACAACCAACAAAAAAGGAGATAACCCTAAAAATATATTATATATGCAACATTAAAAAAAAAGACAATAAAATTATAGAATAAATATTTTTTAGATAAGAAAATAATATTACTAAAAATCATCCAACCCACTTGCTAACTCATCTAGTTGCTTATATATTTATTTTTTCCAAACTCATCCGATTGTTAGCAATAATTTAATAGCGAAAGACTATTTTTTAGTTTTATTGAAAGTACCGAAGCTAGAATTAAGCAATATTAAGATTACAAATATTAAAATAGTATTAAATATAAATGGTTATCCATCATTATATTTTTTGTCCACGTCTAAATACATTCGATACATATTTATACTGATTTTGAAATGATTGATTTTTTTTTTTTAAATTAAAAAACATAGCCTCTAATTACAACAATATTTAATTTACATTTTTATATGCAATCCTTACTAATTTTAATCATTAGGAAAAAAAAAAACGCTTCCAACGTACAAATAGACCTAGAGACGGTCGGTCTAAAACTCAAATCTCCTACAATGCTCTAGATTTTATTTCAGAAAAAAAAAAAAAACCCCTTTAAAATTCATTTATTAAAAAAAATGTGTAGAAAAGCTTGATTTTTTTTTAAAAAAAAGTATTAGGGTTATTGTTGAAATAGGAAAAAAAAAAAGAATAAATGATATTATATATATATATATATATATATATATATATATATATATATATATATATATATATATATATTTGTTATCCATCCAGTGCTTTGTTAGATCCGGCTCCAAGGTTCAGCTTTCTTGCGAAACTAACGGTTGCCGGACGGTCGATAGAGGAGAAGGAAGAGGAACCAAGAAGAGATAAAGGGTCCATCCAGTTCACTTGAGTTATCATAGATGGAGCAGGGGAAACAAGGAGTGGTAGTTAAATTGACTCCTCCGCAGAACCCCTTGGAGCAGATTCAGGCTCGTTTCAAGGAACTAGAAAATGGGTTCAGGACCTGGTTGGCCAAGCAATCTCTCCCAGTTGAGGCCGCTGTTGTCACCGCCACCAGCGCTGCGCAGGGCGCTGCTATTGGTGGCTTTATGGGCACTCTCACCAACGACGTTTCTTCTTCTCTCCCCACTCCTCAAGCCGGCCTTAACCCTCAAGCCATGGCTTCTTTCAAGCAGGCTCAGGTGCGAATCTGCTCCTTCAGTTATCCATTGAACAAACCTTTTTTATGGAATTTGGGGTACCTAATTCTTCTGCTTTATTTTTTTCATCATCATCATCATCATTATTTTAATTGTAGGCTCTTGCTGGAGGTCCCCTAGTACAAGCTCGCAACTTTGCCGTCATGACAGGTGTTAATGCTGGCATATCTTCTGTTATGAAGAGACTAAGAGGCAAGGAGGATGTCCAGTCAAGGTAAGATTTTACGGCTGCTCCGCCGTTTCTTTTTCCAGGTTAATTATTTGTTCTATCATCAGGCGTTGCATTCCCTGGCTTTCTATCTTACTTATTTAATGCAAAATTAATTTTGCTGAAGAAATGGAATTATGTAAGAGGGATAAAAAAAGCCAAGCTACTGCTTTTGTATCTGCCTTTGTAACTTTTCTGTTTAAGGAAGAAAGAATAAAACTTCTCCAAGTGGCACAAAGAATACTAAGGTTGCAGTTAAAAACGGTGTGATTAAGTTTGCATCAAGGCCACAAAGATGAGAAAATCCAAGAGTTTCCATTGCTCGTTCAAGGATTAAATGCCAAAAGAAGGCTCTTACATGCTGCAACCAAAGGAGGATCCTTATGTTTTTAGAAGTCAAGGACACAGTTGTGCAGCTTAAGGAAAAAATCGTATTCAAGTATGGTTGTCCAAAGAATGTTCCTTTTAGAGATAAAATCTTGTCGTTTGAGAAGATCACTCATATCAAGAAAATTGAACTGTTTTTCAATTCACCTGTGGTAGCCCCCTTTTTCTTTGTTCCTCCTCATCAGTCTTTGTAGGGAGAGTAAAGAGAGTATCCCTAAGTGCAAACTCTTTATGTCTCCTGCAACTAGTATTAGGGCAGACCCTTTGAGGAGTAGGTGTAGGAACCGATACCACATGTATTAAAGAAGAAGAAGAAGAAGAAGAAAGAAAAAAAGAATGGATTGTAAATAGAAAAGATTTGAAAAAATGACTAGATAAGGTAATTATGTCCTTCAGTGTTCTAGCATGCTTTTTTAGTTTGGGATTGCGTTTTAGATGTTTAGTGTCTGTCTGGCGATTCAGAGTATAGCCCTATTCTGAAGGAGTTCCTTCCTCATTCACCAAGTTTTGTGTTGTTTTATGGAGCATTTGGATCGAGAGTTCTTGGACGTTTAGTCATGGTTAGGTTTCATGTTTCTCCTTGGACTTGGTTATATAAAGATTTTTGTAATTACCCTTTAGGTCTTAATTTTTTAAATTCCTCTTGAATCACGAAATTCAAAAGCTTAAGCTAGTGGGTGTAAGCAAATTTATTATTATATCACTCAACACTTCCCTTCACTTCTAGTTCGAAATATGAGGAAGACCCAACAGGTGGAAATCAATTTAATTGGGGAAAAAATAACATAGTAGGGGCTTGAACACATAACCTCCCTCAACCACCTGCTCTATATCATCTTAAATCACCAATTGACCTAAAAGTTTAAGCTAATGGGTAAAGGTATTATATCACTCAACAAGAAATAACATTATAGGGGCTTGAAAACAAACCTGCTCTGATATTATCTTAAATTACCAGTTGACCCAAAAGCACTTATGGATGAAGGTAAATTTAGTTATATATCATCTAACAATTCTCCTTTTGTTTTAGTTTAGCTCTTTTTTGCTAGATGTTTGTATTCCCCTTCTATTCTTTTCTTTCTTCTCAATGAAAGCATTTTTCCGTTGGTCAACAAACTATAACTTAATCCATAGACAATTTATGCTTGACAACAAAAATGTATGCTTTCAAACTTTAGGAACCACGTAAACATCAAACCTCATGAACAAAAAATGTATTTTTTTCTTATTTATCATTACTCATCATTTTAAGCTATTGGGTTCTATAAAGTTTTAAGTGGTGTCCGAGCACAAGAGTTTATGTTCGAACTTCTGATTCTTGGCTTCTCCTTTCAAGGATAACAGTATGCTTTGGGACATCATTGTAAGAGCCTTTTAAGTCCTTATGGCAATAAAGTAACCAAGAGGTTTTCAAAATGGAGCATTAGAGCACACGTATAGCACCACTTTTGAGAATCTAAGTTCACCATTTGTCCCGATGTTATTGAATTCCTATGTTTAGTAATTACCCTCTTTCCTCTTTTTGTTTCAATCAGAAGAGGTTTTCTTTAATCCTTATTTGGTAGGTTGAGTAATTTCTCTCTACCGTTTTCATTGAATATCTTCTTACCTCTCAACAAGGAAAAATTTTAAAAAGAAAAAGAAAAGATTACTACATCGCTAAGTTATTTAAGTCTTAGGATAGGTTTACAAAATTGTTGCCAAGGTTCTGGCCAATAGTTAAGGTTCTTCCAATAAACATCTCTGAATCTCCTTTCCCTTTTCTCTTCTTTTTGGTGGTGGATGTCTTTAGCTGATTGATCCAAGGGTGGTTGATAAGGATGCGATCTTGGTTTTTGGGTTGGTGTTAACTGCTACCAGGCTAAATTGTGTAGATGGGCTTTACTAGTAGGTTGTTAGTTTGTGGTCTACCCTTGTCCTACACGGGCCTCTCTCTTGCGCATAATCCTAGGTGCTTGGTGTTTTGGAACCCTTTCTTTGAGAAAATCCAAGAACGTCTTTCCTCTCGCCTAATTACTAGAGAAAGGTTACAACCTATTTCATTTCGACATCCAAGATTCAAGTCCTAGTCAGTAAGAAGCTGGAGAGTTATTATTAGGGATTGAAGTTTATTTTGTATCACTGTGGATTGATTTTTGTATGCATGTGGACATTTTGTTCTGTATTTCATTTCTTCACTATGAAAGCTTGGTTTCTCAAAATAAGATATTAATATGGCTAAACAAATAAACCATCATGGGTTGACCTTGTGGTAAAAAAAGAGACATAATCTCAATAACCAACTAAGAGGTCATGAGTTCAATCTATGGTGGCCACCTACCTAGGAATTAATTTCTTGTGAGTCTCCTTGTCACTAAATGTTGTAGGAGGATTAGGTGGATTGTCCTGTGAGATTATTCGAGGTGCGTGTAAGCTAGTTTGAACACTCCTGGATATAAAAAGATGTGGTTGAACAAATTGTATAGAGGCCCATAAGAAATGTCAAAGGGCTTTATGATATTCGGCTGTTATGTTTTAACATTGCATGGAGAGAATAATTAGATCTGACAACAATCTAGAATCCAGTTATCATATAGTCATGGGAAAAGAGTGAAAATTCCTATGCGGATAATCTTGTACACAGTTCCAGTCCTTTGATGTGCGTAGATGAAATACAGTTTCAGTCTTTTTTATGTTACTTGTAACCAACGAATTTTAATCTGGTTCCATGTTCTGTGTAGTGACTTGTCCTTGGAATATATTTCTAGTTCTAGATGTTGTCTTCTATTTCATGGTGCACCTTCTAGTTTGTTTAAGCTTTTCCTGAACAGTTTTAGTTATTATTACAGTATGGTGGCTGCTTTTGGGTCTGGGGCGATGTTTTCTTTGGTGAGTGGAATGGGAGGTCCAAATCAGGCGGCAAATGCAGTTACATCTGGTCTTTTTTTTGCACTCGTTCAAGGTGGACTGTTCAAGGTGTGCATCAATGGGGAACTATATTATTGCAAAACTTGCTGAGAATAGTCCTTTTATTATTGCTAAAGCTTTGGCAACAAGAAAGGGGAATTGTAGTGGTTTTACGGTTTTATCCTGGGGGGTTGCCTAGAGTTAATATGCTGTTTTGCAGTTAGGGGAAAAGTTTTCTCAACCACCTGTGGAAGATGTGTACTATGCTAAAACAAGAAGCATGTTGAATAACCTTGGACTACAAAGCTATGAGAAGAATTTCAAGAAAGGCTTATTGACCGATACCACTTTGCCTCTGCTCACTGATAGGCATGTAAATTGATTTAAAACTTTTGTGCTTAAGATTATAATCAATGGATATGATGTATTGACTCAGTATACCCCTGCTCTGACGTGTGGCAGTGCGCTTAGAGATGTCAAAATTCCCCCAGGACCAAGGCTACTCATTCTGGATCACATTCAGAGGTCTCAATTAAGTTCTCTAAACAAAATTGTCGTTGCTTCCATTACAAGTATTCTCTCATTTATAGCTTAACTTTTAATTTCAGGAACCCAGAGCTAAGAGACAGATGAAGCTGATTTGAGGGGAAGATCTTGCCCTGTTCTTTTGCGACCCAAGTGTCAGTACTCTTTCTAGTTGAACTTGAGTTGGTAAGGGAATAGTATTAGGTCAACTTAATTAGGAAGAATGTGTAATAAATAGGCCTGTTGTACTTGTGAGAAGTTGATTTGTCATTTGAATTCGCACTAAGTTCGATTTTGAATGCACCTTTTCGTTTATATTGGATGACAGAACCATGCTACTGTAGGGTTGGTGGAAGTTTTTTTTCCTTTTGTTTTTTCTTTTCTTCTCTTTTTGAGATAATGTATCTTGAATGGTTAATCTTCAAATTTGCTGAACTTTTTCTATAAATGCATGTGTGGAGAAGACCTTAATACGATTTTCTGGTAAATGGGGTTGTGTCTTCCATTGGGTTACCGTGGGTTTAAAAATTTGGAAAATCTTCATAATTCTTAAGATGATAAAAAGACGATTTGTTGTGTAAGACTTAAAATTATCGTAGAATTGGAGCAAATGCCTCTTTAGTCTGAAAATTATCAAAATTCCATCTTCAAATGTTTTTCATTTTTTTACAACTAGTGTTCTTTTAAAGAACTTGTTAAAAAGTTTTTCTCAGACCCTTTTCCAGTTGAGATCGTCCCATGATTCCTATAAAAATGACTTTTCATCACAAATCTAAAACATTGATTGCTACGGGTTTTCTTAGTAAAATCTTGACTAGGATGAAGACCAAGTAGAATTTTAGTACTTCCAAAATATTGATGGTCATCGGGAGAATTCAATTGGGAGATGGGAGATCGTTTGAGCCCTATTTAGATCCGCACTTTTCATCTCATTCAGCCGAAAATTTCACGCAAATTTGTAATACTCAGATTTTGGGTCCATTCATGGCGCCGAAGCCGATATATGTAATAAAAATTCCCATTTTATTCTTGTTAATTATTTATTTTTGTTCGTTTGAAGAACAAATTGTCGAATAGGTGGTTAAAAATCGTTGAACGGAATTAAAAAAAAAAAAAAAAAGAAAGAAAGAAAGAATAGAAGAGCTGAAGTTTAGACTTCAAATTACCGGAACAAAAAACTCAATACATTTTATCATTGAATTTTGTTTGCCTGAATCAATCAAAAGTTTTAAGCAGCGGAAAAGTGATACAACTATTGGATTTGGTAGTAAGAGATTGAATTACATCGACTCGATGAAGTACTGAAGGAGGGGAAAAAGGGCCTCCAACATATCGGGTTAAGTTTGTGTTCTAAGTAAAGGAGGCGATGGAGGCAGCTTGCAGCAGTTTATGAGCGTGGGAGAGCTGGTTCATCAACGATGTGATTTGTTGGTGGTAATCACGTGCCTGGGTTAGAGCTTCTGCCTCGAGCTCCCCAAGCTGTAACGAAAGCCTCTCCTCCGCCTCCTCTGCCACCTTTAGCCTTTCACAAACCCTTCTGAGCTCCTCCCTCATAACCAGCTCTCTTTCCTGGCTCGCCTCCAATTCCTTCTCCAGCTCCTCATTCCTCCTCCCCAGGCTTACCGACTCAACACCACCCGATTTCAGTACTCCCATTTTCTCCAACTTCAGATTTCAGAATGCCCTCTCTCCCTTTTCTTCTTCTCCTTAAAACCCACCATTTGCCTGTCTAGGTTCAATGTATCTTCTTTTCCTTTTGGATTGTCCCATTTATCTCCTCATAGTTCTCATATTATATGATCCTGCTTGTCCCTATCCAACTTTTCTAGATTCCGCATATTCCCTTTGTAAGACGGTTAATACATCAGAAAACCAACCACGCCATTACCTCTCCTCCACTTATATTCTACAAATATCACATTCACCCCACCCTTTCTATTCATAATTAGAAAAAAAATGATAAAAGAAATTTTTACATAAAGACTTTAAAAAAAATATTCACACATGCAATTTTATCTTATGAGTTTAGAAAAAATATTTAAATGAAAATGCATTTTCAAAGAACATATTTTTCTGAAGTCATTTTAAACAACCCAACAATACAACCTATTCTAATTCATTTCACTTATTTTTTCTTGCTAACCCAAGAATATTGCTCAACTATTATCTTTCCTTTTTTAACTCTTTTATGGTCTGCACATCAAAGAAAGACTCGATTGTTTTTTTGGTTAAAAAACTCAATGGTATGTAAGTTCAAGTTTTTAAAGGTCAGCCATCTAAATTTTCATTGCTCTAATCGTTTTTTGGATCCTTCAAGAAGTCGATTACAAAAAAAAGTTCGCTAGGTTGCTAAGTTTGAAGAGAGTTGGGCTCGTCTTGAGGATTGCAAAAAAGTTGTTAAAATGAGCATTGGGGTGGCTCTAGAAGAGATGGTGTTATTTTCTAGGATAGGATAAAATTTTGTTAAAAGTGGCTTTCTTGCTGAAACAAGGAAAGGGTTATCATCTCTCCAAGATTCCAAGAAACAAAAAGAAAGGGTTAACAACTCTCTCAAAAATCCTATCAAGAGAAAAGAGGCTGAGGTTTGTGCTCGTATGAGAGTCCCTTGAGGAGGTATTGGGGTCCTGAACTTTTAACGGCTGAAAAAGAGCTTGAGGTGCTACTAGATTAGGAAGAACTTTAATGGAGAAACATAGCTAACTTATATATACAAATCATAAAACGACTTTACGACCAATGCAGTTAGAAATTAGTAGCAACCTACAATGCTCAAGATAAACCAAAACAAAACATCACTGTTACAGATTACCATCAGCTGATTAATAAATGGAAGAAAATCCTCAGCAGTAAAAAGATTGAGATGAGTGTCCCTGCTATCAGAAAAGATCGAAGAACTTTTTCCTTGTTCCTCGGGCTCAATGAGGTGAGTTGGAAAATAAGTATCTCCAGGATAGATTCACCATCTAAACAATATACCTATAAAAATACACAATGAGTAATAATCTTTAAAATAAATAACTTGATTCATGCTTTGAAAAAGCAGTCAGTGCTATAGATACTTTCAAAGTCAAAACAGTCATTCCATTTTCTTTGAAGAATCCCGGAAGACAAAGATCTACTATTTTAAAACATATATTGATGAATTTTTTTAGTATAAATTGTTGGGGGTGGGGTTCAAACCATGGAATTGTTGGTCCTCGGCATATATAAAGATGTTAGTTGAGCTAAACTCTGGTTCATATATAACTTCGTAGTGAGTGAATTTAGGTGAATGCATGTAATCAAAATAAGAGCTAAGCTCTCATATTGTTGATATTATTCTCACATGTAATAATGAAAGAAGGTTTTGATGATCTCGAGAACAATTTTGCAAGCAAGTTTCAGATAAAAAATGTGAGAAACTTAAAGTACATTTTTAGGGATGAAGCTTATGAGATTTAAGAAGAGTATTTTAGTTGTTATTGATCTACTTCAATAAGCATGTTTACTCGATTGACAGACATTAGAAACTCCTAGTAAACCAAATATAAGTTACTATTTGCAAAAGCTAAAGTAAATGACAAAGGCAAATAGCAAAGATTTGGATAGACAAACTTATTCATCTAACAAACGTCCAAATACAACATTTGCTGTAAGTATGGTTAGACTAGTCATATGCATTCACCTGGACCCACTCATTATGAAGTTGTGTATAGAATCTTGGATTCTTTTACAGGGAAACTTCAGGTATCTATTTTTTCTGAACATGATCATATTCAAGTTGAAGTGTATATCGAAATGGAAGGGGCTAGAAGTACACTACTATGAAAAATCAACCTCTGGTTTTCTTTTCTTTACCTTTTTTTTATGATTAAAAAATCAAAATAAAATACAAAAGAAAACAAAACGATTTTGAAAAATCTACTTTTTGTTGGACGAAATTTAGCGATGGCGAAGTAGAAAATAAAATAAAAATATTTTTTAGTACGGAACTTGAGGTAGGAGAATTTGAATCACAAACCCCATGATTACTAGTACACTTGGATGCCAGTTGAGTTAAGCTCTTGTTGAATCATAATTTAAAAGTACATGAAATTTGTGGAAGTACAAGTACTAAAAGATATTTTTAGGAGTGATCATCGTTCAATTGGCAGGTTTGTTGTAGTAGAAAGATAAAGGCTTCCCAATATGTGTTTGTTGCCTTCAGTGAACCCCCTTTGCTTGAAAAAGGGTGAGCTCCTAATTCACTTATTCATTTTCTGTCCCTTCTCATCTAATCGTTGGTTTAGCATATTTTCTATGCTCAAGACAACTTGGGTCTTTGATGGTTCGCTAAGTACCAATGTGTTCCAATTATTGAGGGGCCCTATTTATTAAAAAAAAGGAATTTTTCTAATTTGGGTTAATTTGATAAAAGCGCTTCTATAAAAGGGATTGGGTTGACATCGTAGACAATTCTAAAAAAACACTACAGTTTGGTGTTTTCAAATGCAAAATTCAAAGATTGCTCCATACAGGATATCTGCCTCAATTAGACTGCCTTCATCTGAAGAGATCCAATGCAGTTTCCCCCAATTCCTAGTTCAGAATTAGTGCTTTTGTAGTTTTGACGGGCTTTAATATATATTTCTATCGTTAAAATTTTACTTTTCAGCTTTGCTTCTATCTACTGTAGGTAGCTTATATTGTTATTTTGGACGTTACTTCGGTCTTTTCATGATCTTGCTATTGTTCTTGTATTTTGGATATGGTGAGGGTGCTATGGGGGTGTCAACCGATGTCCAGGTGCACCTATTGATCCTTCCCCATTTCTAGGCTTCTTTATTATTCTCAATGTATAACTCTCTTGTACTTTGAGTTTATTAATAATAAAGAAGCTCGTCTCGTTTTCAAAAGAAAAAAGACAGAGGGAAATGAGGAAGAAGACATAAAAAACTGTTGCTCCATGACTCCATGGAGTTGGACAACAATGTTGTTCAGGAGAAATCCAAAGAAGAGAAAAATTATCAGAAGAAGAGAGAAGATGGAATGGAGGAAGAGAGAAAAATGAAGATGAACTTGGGAAGGAAAAAAAATGAAGAGAGGACAAAAAGGAAGATGAAACATTGGAGGGAGAGAAAGTGACGAAAGAATTGGGAAAATATTAAAAGTAAATAAGCAATGATTACCTACTAGAAGTAGCCTGCGGTTTCAAACTAGCTGGTGTGCACCTTTTTACATGTATATATAGATTGGTCAACCAGCTGTTGAGTCCTTTTTGGGCTCACCGACCGACCAACTGTCGTTTTTTCAAAATAGAAAACCAACAAATGAAACTGACTGACCAAAGTTGGTTTGATTGATTTTTGATCGGTTGGCAACTTGGCACAGTTTTTGGGTTAAAATTGTTCCAAAAGACACCTGCACAGATCAATTGTGACAACAAGGTTTTCGCAGCTATCATAATCTATTTCTACATGATAGGAGAAGGTATAAGTTACAAGCAGTTCACAAATCACAATGGAGATCGATGTTGCGTGATAGGGGTGTAATCAGTTTGGTTTGGCTCAGTTTGAGTGTTGAACCGACAGTGAACTGTTAAGAAAAATAAGAAAAAGGGAAAACCCAACGATGCCCAAAATGCATAATTGAACTCCCTGAAATAACTATCCGAAAATGGTTAAATGGCCTAATTATGCCATTAGGCCACTGTCCAGCCTATATATAAAGTTGTAACAATGGCCAGTTAGGCTGATTTTGAAGTTGAAAGAAAATTGGAGGTTTCACATGACCTATTGTTTGGGGAAACTAGTATAGGAGCAAGAGGAAACTTTGGCATCCAGGAGAAGTGCCAAAGTGAAATTTCATACTATGGTTTAGCGGAAATGGAAAATATTAACTAAAAAGGATCTCCTATGAATTCAGATTCCTAAAGAAATCTTATTGCGCCAATCAAGTCGCTATCAATATTGAAAAGATTGTGTTCATCACAACACAGAATGCAGAGATTGATAGAAACTTCATCCAAGTAAAGATAAAAGGGGAAGCTATTGCTTCATCAACAATATTTACAAAATTCCAAAACTCCAAACTGCAGATATATCCACAAAAATTCTGCAAAGCACGTCATTTGAAGAATAGACTAAATCCTAAACCTCATTTGACATTATCCCCATGAAATAAATATGAAAACAGCTTATAAAATGGTGAATTAGAACTTACCGGCAAACTGTTGAGAAGGGCTAGTGCAAGAGAGGTATGAAATAAGCACGATAAAATCTTTTCAAGTACATCCGGAAGATATGTAGCAAAATGAAAATCAAATCGTGGTCGGTACATGGTCAGCTGAATAGAGCGCGCCATTGAGACCACATCACCAACAAAAATAAAAGTTCCACTACAATTTGAACTTGGGAGTGGATATTCTCTGGAATAGAAACAATCTGAGGAATAGGGGTTTAGATATGTAATCTCAACCCATACTAAACCAGGCATTTGAACTGGACTTAAGCAAGTTTCATCCTGCGAATTAGAGTTTTAAAAAAATGGTGACAAGATAAAGCCAACAAAGAGAACTTGCAAAAGTGCATAATGCTCACCAAAGGTCAAGTGCTTACCCGTGAACACATACAGGAGCTAGTGTTATCATTGATTACTGCTTTATCCCAACTAGAGCACTTATTAAGCTTCATAACATCATTGACATTCAAGCAATATATCCCTTCTTTGCGGTTAGAATTGTTATCTTCTGTATAACCATCAATTAAACCAGTAGAACTAACACAAGGAATAGATGTAAAAGAAGTAAAGTCGCCAAAACAAGTTGCTTGATCATGTGTGAACTGAACTTTATTGCTTTCCTTCAACATAAAATTTGGAAAACAATATCCTCTTCTGCCATTGGCCATTAGGTTGTTTTCACCAAGCCTGGAATGAGTTTCATTTTGAAATGTTAATTCACTTATTTCAGCCGATAGATTGATCCAATCATCCACACTGTGAACGTGCATGCCATCCAATGACAGAATTACATGACCATGGGACAAATAACTAGACAATGGCGAAGTATAAGGAACGTCCAGAACCTATCACAATTTATAGGATTCAGTCAAGAGAGGAAAATGAAAAGTAAAATTCTTCATTTGACTTTATGAAATAATTTGATGCATACAAAATGTTGACGTACCATGGGACTTTGGCCATGTATGTAAAGAGGAAACAGAATCAGTGGCAGGAAGAATAATATCAATCCAGAAGCTGCAGAAAGCTAGAGAGACAATGCACAATTAGACATATCTTTTCTAAGATAGAAAACTACTGAAGCAATCACAGTCAGACCCATGTCCTGAACTAGAATGGAGATTAAGCAAAAGGAAACAGCCAGCCAATAACACAATTTGAGCTTACAGCTGTGTTGTGCCAAATACCAGCACAGTAGATACGAAGAGCACTGAAGCATGATGAATCCTGCAGTGCATCATGATTGAAAGCCACCAAAGCACCAGGGAAAAGGAGTGCAATAAAAACAGCAACATACTCCAATTTCACGCCCTCACTGCCATCCACGTAAAGTTTCCAGAGTGAGGAATGATAATCTAGTCCACTACATTGTGAGATCTAAAATAAAGATCATCTGATTTTCCAGGTATTACATCTGATACAAATTAGTTAAATTAACGCACACTGTTAAATAAATGTCAATTGAAAAGAAACAAAAATCAGAATTGATGATGTAGAAAAGGAACACACCTTGCAGCAGCAGCAGCATGACCAAATTCATGAAAAGCTACAGATATTAAGGTGGAGATAATTATGTATCCAGCACCAGCAGGGAAAAAACTACAGCTGGAAATCTAGCGTAGAAGAAAAAATGTAATGAGAACCAGGTACGGCACATTAGCACAGAGAAATTGAAAAATGAGATGTAATTCTAGTGATAATGGAACAAAATTTTGAAAGATATTGTATATGAACCAACGAAGGAAGACCAAATAACGAGGAACAGGAAATAGGAAGTCCACGAATCACATTGCTATTGACAAAAATATGCATGATGATTTTAGTTTCCCGAAAGAGAACCTGGAAAAATAAAGAATTAAGTTAGTTACGAACATAAACTAGTACAAGAAAAGAAAATTACTTGCCCAGACAAACAGCAAATAGCACACTTAATAATAAAAGTTATTGCAGTAATTGCTTTCTCTTAGCTTGCTAGCACAGTCAGGTGTTAGTCGTCTTTCTTTTCCTGTCTTTTTTTCTTTTTTTCTTTTTTTCTTTTTTTCTTTTTTTTCTTTTTTTTGGGGTTTTTAACGACAAAAGTAACTTCTCTAAAAATAAATTAATGCTCAAAAGATACAAACTCTAACTCTAAAAGGGAAATAAAAAAAGAATAGAACACAGACAAATTACATAGGAAATGAGCAAAACAAACCCATCTGGGAGTTTAGTTTTTTCATAGGAAACCTATTTCAAACACAATCGTCCATAGAAATAGAGATCAGAGTGAACTGTAAGAATCAATTTGGAGCTTGATTGAGTTAAAAAATGCTCTTGGTGAACTTGGAAGGATAATGACAACATAAATGTCTATCCTACTGCCCCTTCTCTAATATTGATGAGTATGATCCCTCTCTTGACATTCTCATTAATGAGAAAAGGTACCAGGTCTTATACTAAACATCCCATTTGCAACTATATTTCCTATGATAATCTCTCTCCACAGTTTAGAGCTTTTACAGCAAGTCATGACTCTCCCATAATACTGAAAAATATCTGCACTGTTTTGAAGTGTCCTGAATGAAAGAATGTTGTCATAGTTCAATACAAGGTTAGAAGGGTCAGATCCCTACCTAGTTGGAGAGAATGGAAGAATCAGACTTCCAGAACTCAGTTTCCTCAAACAAGAGTACACGAAAGGGTTGATGAAATGGAGGACTTTTGTTACGAAAGGAGGGAACCAACAAGAGAGATGAAGGCTCTTGAAAAGAATAAAACTTGGGAGATTTGTGCTCTACCCAAGGGACACAAAACAATGTGATGCAAAGTGTTCTCCCTCAAATACAAAGTTGATGGAACTCTTGACAGACACAAGGCAAGGTTAGTTGCACAGGGATGTACTCAAACTTATGGTATTGATTATTTAGAAACCTTTTCTTTTGTTGCTAAGTTGAATACTCTTAGAATCCTGCTATCTGTTGCCGTGAACAAAGATTGACCTCTATACCAACTGGAAATTAAGAATGCATTACTAAATGGAGACCTAGTGGAGGAAGTCTACATGAGTCCCCCGCCTGAATTTGAAGCTCAATTTGGTCAGCATGTTTGTAAACTCCAGAAATCCCTATAAGGTTTGAAATAGTTATCCAGAGAATGGATTGACAGATTCACTACCTTTGTCAAGTCCCAATGATATAGTCAGGGACACTCTGATCATACTTTATTTACAAAAGTTTCCAAGACAGAGAAGATTGCAGTTCTGATAGTTTATGTGGATGACATTATTTTGTCTAGAGATGATCAGGCAGAGATCAATCAACTCAAGCAGAGAATTGGTGATAAATTTGAAATCAAGGATTTGGGAAATCTGAAATATTTCCTTGAAATGGAAGTGGCTAGATTTAAAGAAGGCATCTTCATGCTCAGAGAAAATACACCATTGATTTGCTAACCGTGACAGGTATATTGGGATGTTGTCTTGTTGACACTCCTATTGAATTCAACTGTAAACAAGAAAACTCTGATGATCAAGTTTCAGTTGAAAAAGAATAATATCAGCGCCTCATGGGTAAATTGATTTACTTATCCCATACTTGTTCGGATATTTCCTTTGTTGTGAGTGTTGTCAGCCAATTTATGCAGGCTCCCTATGAGGAGCATATGGAAGTTGTCAAAAGAAATTCTGAGATACTTGAACACGACACTTGGTAAAGGGTTGATCTTTAAAAAGACAGACAAAAAGACCATTGAGGCATACTCAGACTAGGCAAGATCTGTTGTTGACAAAAAGTCTACCTCTTTGTACCTTTTTTTAAAGGAGATAAGCTTCTTTACTATTAATAAACTCAAAGTACAGGAGAGTTATACATTGAGAATGATAGAGAAGCGTAGAAATGAGAGAGAGAAAGGGGATCAGTAGGTGCACCTGAACATCTCAACTAGATTGACATCCCCATGGCACACTCATGATATCCAAAATACAAGAACAATACTAAGGTCATGAAAAGAGCAAAGTCAACACCCAAAATAACAATATAAGCTACCTACGGTAGACAGAAGCAAGGCTGAAAAGTAAAAACTTAATTGTAGAAATACATATTAAAACCCGTCAAAACTACAAAAGCACAAATTCTGAACTAGCAATCAGGGGGGAACTACATTGAATCTCTTCATATGAAGGCAGTCCAATTGAGGCAGATATCCTATATGGAGTGTTCTTTGAATTCTGCATTTGAAGAATACCAAGCTGTTGCATTTCTTTTAGAATTGTCTACAATGTCAACCTAATCCCTTTTTCTATCATGGAAGATGCTTTGGTTATGTTCAAACAAAATCTCAGTTAGAAGCGTTTTTATCAAATCAACCCAAATTAGAAAAGGTTTTTCTGATAAATTAGGCCCCGCAATGAAAATATGCTAAACAAACAATTAGATGAGAAGGGACAGAAAATGAATAAGTGTATTAGGAGCTCATTGTTTTCCAAGCAAAGGGGGCACATTGAAGGTAGTAAATGCATATTGGAAGCTTCCTTTGCATAGTCTCAGAACAATTTAGAGAACCCACTGCCATAATCCAAACCAGGACATTTATTCTCCTTGGACCGTTGGTTTTCCAAAGTGCTTTAAAGTATTCTTTTTCCAAAGGTGAAGAATGAGAGTGGCGCTTCGAAAGGGACTTAATTGAAAAATGGCCCGAGGATTCTAATGACCAAACTCTCCTATCATCCAAGTCTGTTAGACCTTTCTAGGATATGAGTGTTAAAAGCCTTTGGAAATCTTGAATTTCTTTACCTTTTAGCAATCTTCGAAATACTAATGGCTAAGAATTAGTGACATAATCGCAGTGGGCAGCAACTGAATCATTAGGCTGCTGAGCTAATCTGAATAGATGTGGAAACTAATATTTAAGAGCATGAATCTGTCCAGAAAGCTACTCTCCTTCCGTTCCCTGTTTTGAAAGTTACCAACTCAACCACCTTTTCCCATTCTCTAGGGATACTAATCCACGAACTTCTAAAGTTGTTCCTGATTTTTTTAGAGTATGTCAATCAAATTTTTTGAACACTTTTTCAATAAGAGAAGTGTTGTGGCCAAGAGCAGCGCTGAGGCCGAATACAGAGCTATGAGTTTGGGAATATGTGAGAAAATTTGGTTCCAGAAAGTCCTGTCTAATCTTCATCAAGAATGTAAGACTACATTGAAGCTCTTTTGTGATAATAAAGCCGCTATTAGTATTGATAACAACCCAGTTCAACATGATAGAACTAAAAATGCTGAGATTGATCGGCATTTCATTGATAGTGGGAGCATATGCATTCCGTACATCCCTTCGAGCCAACAAGTTGCTGATGTTCTCACCAAGGGGCTTCTCAAACCAGACTTTAACTTTTGTGTTAGCAAGTTGGGTCTCATTGATATTTACGTCCCAACTTGAAGGGGAGTGTTAGAATTTGTTGGCTTGGCCCTTAGGGTGTTTATGGAAAAAATTATTTATGAAAAGTTTATCATAAATCCTTTTTTCCTTTTGTCTTATGCTCTATTTAATCTCCCTTATTGTACCTTTGTAAATCATCAAAAAATAATAAAAAATAAAAATATCGTGGTTTTTCTACTGATTCTCAGGTTTCCACGTAAGCCTCGTGTTGGTGTTAATTGCTTTCAATAATAACAATAAAGAGAAATCTGCAGCAGTAGCGGAGGATGGTAACCGGCAGCGGAATGTGGCTAGACATGGAAGATGTGGCTCAGACTTGACCGACCGGCAGAAAGAAGCAAAACCTTAAAAGACCCGCAAAAAAAAAGAGCTAAGCCCAAGCAGCGATTCCGATAGAGAAGCGGTGGCCGACAAGCTCTGAAGAACCAGCGATGACGATGGAGATCAGAGGCAGCAATGGCAGCACAAACTAGGGTTTTTTAGCTTTTGAGAAAATTAGGGTTTTTAGGGTTTCAATGCAATTTCTTCTCTGATACCATGTTTAAAAAGGTGTTTTTATCTTATTTCTCTTAGAAAGAAAAGGGTATTCTTAAATAGAAGAAATACCCGATACAAATTAGGAAATACAGATAAGGAGAAAGTAAACACACAAATATATCATAAATACAATGAAAATATTAATGATAAAGGAAATAATCAACAGGAAATTTCCTCCTTGTCTATCCTTGTTGCGTTTTACTGATTGCAGGGAGATTGCTGCTTTAGAGTTAATTTGGCTATCTTTTGCTTAAAGAACATATTTCTCATTCCAAGTCGCCCATAGTATGGTATGATAACTTGATAGTGGTTCATCTTAGTGTCAATCCTATATTGTCTTCTCAGACTTAACATATAGGATTGGTCATTAATTTCATAAACTCATTGTTCATCATCTCCCAGCAACAGATCAAGCCACAAGTAGCTGATATATTTACCAAGCCACTGTCAGATCGACCTTTTCTAACTCTCCTTGAGAAACTTCGTGTTTGAGAAGATTCAGACATTGGCTTTCAGGGGATATTAAGGCATCCAGCTGATGGGCTTCCATTTTGTTGTAATATAACTAATTTGGAGTAAATTGTCCCGCTTCAGCTGTAGCCATTGCCACCTATATATGTAGGCTGATTCTTGAACACTTTTTCAATAAGAAAAGTGTTGCTTCTTGTGATCATTTCCGTGTGACTGCCTCGTTTATTTCTCCTATTATGACCCAGCTATCTCTATTTTTTTTTGGACATGTCGAGTTAGATTGTTGTTTGAAAAATGGAAAAGAAAGCATAGGATAACAAGATAGTTTTTAAAACTATATATAGAATAAACAACAAAAAGAAAGCGTCGGCATAAACCGTGGCAACAACAGCAAGAGCGGCAAGAGAGAAACCAATCCCAATCGAGAACCATGTTCTCAGAGCCCTGCAATGTATTACGCAAATGTAAAACAAATAAGCAAACAATTCGGCATCGGATGAGTCTAATAGAAAAAAGATAACGATACTGCTGAACAAACAGTAAAAAATAATAATAACAGATTGCTCGACGAACAAAAACATCAAAAAAGGCGTGGGAAATTGAAAGAGAAACCTGGCATGCCTTCGTCCAAATTGGAAAATAAGTTCGTTGAACGAGGTGATCTTGTAATCGCAGTACCAGCAGGAAATGGCATTTGAAATACCTTTGCGAGATGTGGTAAGCGGAAGTAGGGAAGGAATATGAGCGTGAACGTCGACCTGAGCCATGGATCTCTTACTTCGCCTCCATCTTCCTGGCATTGGGCCGCCACGTCCCCCTTCCGTCAGTCGTGTTATTTCAATAGACTTGACGGTTTAAATATCTTCCAGCTGTAGGACGGTTTTATTTTGTAGCCTAAATTATAAAATATGTCGTAAATTTGAAGGTTTGCGTAAATTTAAAAGATGTCCTACATTTTCTAAATTTTAAAAGATGCCTAAATACCTTTAAATTTAAAAAAATAAAAAATAATGTTCTTATTAATCTAATTTTAATTAATATGTTCACATTTTCGTAGATGTAGTTGAATCAATATTTCCATTACATTTTTTAAAAATGGTATGAACCACAAAAAATAAACCTAAAATGACACTAACATAAAAATATATATATTTACTTATTTGAAATTTGAAATTTATTTTTTAAATTTTTTATAATTTTTCTAAAGATATCCAGAATAGGAATTTTGTAAATTAAGATTCTATGTATCCATTAATATCGATATTTTAAACATAGATTACAACATAAAATTATACAATAAAAATTTATCTTTAAAACGTACTAAAACGATGATTAGTCAAATCAAATACATTTTTTATTTGACAATTAACTTTACGTTAATTACAACATTAACTATAGAGATTAGTTGTGTTCATGATCTACCATTATGTGTTAGTAATCAAGTAAAATTAAGACTAAGACTAAGGTTTTAACTTAAGATTCATGTTTTTATTTTGGTTGATAAGGAAATTGGTGTAAAATTTGAATCAATAGAGTTTTTTTTTATTTTTTTTTACCTCTTCTTAAGTTCAATGGTATTTATGATTTTTTAAGTATTGCATTAGTAAGAGTTTTTTTTGACACAAACTACATAGTTTATAGACATGTTTTATAATTTAACCTATGTTTAAGGGGCCTTTTTAAGAATTCAAATGTAAACAAAATTATTTGAAATTAAATAAGAGTTGGAAAGCATGAGTAGTTAACGACAAAATGGAATAAGATCATAAAACAAAAGAAAAAAAACTGAAGTTTGTTGGAACAATTTGTGTATTGCTATGGTGTGAAGATCATCCAATCAGAGTCTGTTTATCTCAGTTTAAACCTTTAAAATTTTAGAAAATGTTGGTTTGAAATTTTTTCCAACACCGGAATCTCTCCTTATCTTCGACCAACCACCTCGGTTCGATCGATTCTTGTAAGTCAACTTGATTTGTTTGTTCTGTCATGCTCAACCCTAGTTTTGTATTACATATTGAAACATTAAAACCTAAACAATGTAAATAGCATAAAGTAAAATTATTAATACTAAATATTCTAACAAAGACATGCACATTGTTTTGTTTCTCAAAAGAAAAAATTGCACAATTGCCTTAAGTGCACTCTTAAATTTGTAACAATAAAAATTTCATTATAATTTGCATGATCATCCACTCTAGGAGAGGTTCAACACAAATATCCACAATTTTGTAATACTAAACAAATTGAACCATCAAAGAAAATTGAACCATCAAATTTTTATATATATAACGGTTAAAATTGGACCCCAAAACCAATGTATGAACTGTAAACAACAACTTACCAAAAGTAAGGGAAATCATTGTGTTTCATATTTTTATCTAGTTCTGTAGAAAAAGAAAATTTTTATACAAACAAAAATTTTAGATGGAAAAAACCCATTTTAACAATAAGTTAAGTAATTCAAAGTTTTGAGACCAAAACTCCATAGATAGCATTGCTCGTGAAGTTTTAGTCAAAGACAAGACTTTTTATGGAAGCCATTTTGTTATGACATAAGTTATCACAACACCACTTTCAGATGACAATACATTAAAATAACTACAATCTCTAAGTTGATAAAAGAGACGATAGAAAGTAATTGAGAATCAAGAACAAGTTCCTGTAACCAGTCTTAGTTGACACTATGTATATCAAGCAGCACTTGCCATAGACTCGATTAATATTTTGTAACCTTCAGGTACGGCTGTCTGGGTCTGAACACACTCAGCCAGTGCAGGAACGTCAGAGCTCACGTCTAACACCCTAGATAGTAACAGCAGCAAATGAAAATCGGAAATTCGCTTCACAAACGGAAGCCCTTTTGAACGGTCTAGGTGATTCTTCAATGCCTTCATGGTCACTGGAACATTTCGGTTTTCAATAGGAAATGTCGTCGAAAGTGGACCCTGCAGTACAAAGTTCTCATCAACATCAGTTTTAAGCGGCCAACTTTAAAATTTTCTACCTTTTTTGTATTGAAGTATCAAGTTAGAAAAATAAAGAATACTCGACTTGTCTGCAGTTCTTTTTTCCTCTTTTCATATTATTCATCAAGCACAATTGTATATTTAAATTTGGGCCAATTCTCGCTAGGAAAGCACATTACCCTTCACATCTACTAGAAATGTTACAATTGTTGGCCGATTCACATCCAACTTCATAATCACATCAAACAGGCATTAAACCCTCAAACACATAGCAGGATACTTGGCACACACACTGAAAGAAACATGAAAGATCAAACCAATACACTAGCAGCATGAGAGGGATGCTACCAGAATAGAATTAGGAGTGCTATTGGGATATTAAGGGTATAACAGTTTTTTATTTTCTATTTCTTAAGAAACAGAAAACTAATGAGCAAGGTGAGCCGGTGGAGTAATTAGAAAACAACTGTTTTTTTTCCGTTCTGAAGACCAACTTTTAATGAAAAAATTGAAAGAATACAAAGGCATAAAACAATGGAAAGAAAAGCCAGCCCACAAAAAGGGAACACCCTAGAGAAAAGGACTCCAATCTAATAAAATATGACCTAGACCTAGCATATTAATCAAAAAAGGGACCGTCACCAACATCCAAAGAGAAACATTAAAATTCATAAGAGTCTCCAATTACCAAAAAAAAAAAAATTGTATTTGGCTACTCCAATTGGAAGCCGTGAACTGTAGAAAGTCACAAAAAATAATTAAAGAAATTGTATGTGTCTACAAAATTCCAACATTTCTTTCCTTCTATATTAGCCACAAAACAGCCTTTGTGGTCTAAACAAAGAAGATAAATTT
The DNA here is from genome assembly GCF_025177605.1 of Cucumis melo. Lineage (NCBI taxonomy): Eukaryota > Viridiplantae > Streptophyta > Magnoliopsida > Cucurbitales > Cucurbitaceae > Cucumis > Cucumis melo. The sequence goes on from NC_066865.1 coordinate 25,173,441, forward strand.
ACTCAATGATCCTTTCAAGATGAAGAGGGGATACTAGTTATACAAAGAAGGTGGGTGAGCCCTCCAGTAAAAACAGATAAGCCTCCTAAATAAAAGAACAAAAGCTGGAACGAAAAATAAACTGCAAAAACAGAGTACAGTAAGTAAAGGAACCAAAACATATTACATTACTTTGTTGTCCACAACACTAAAACTCCACCAGCCCTTGATCTAACACCGGTGGGTAACACCATTTAAGACCAAATAAGTTACCAAAGTAGTTACAGACTTTTTTGCCGAAGCTGAAGTGAAGTTAAACGTGAGGAACTGATCCCTCACTCCTGCAGTCGGCACAAGTAATAGGATCACAGGAAAAATGTTAAGGTGGAGTTATCTTCTTTGCACCTGATTAACCGTCCAAAGGAAGAATTTAACCTTTTTAAGTACTTGTTTTCACAAGAATTTTCATACAGAAAAAATGAAGGAAAACGGACACCTCCCTAAATCTAAGAATCAATCACTTTTTTCCAAAAGTTCTCTATTTTCTTACATGGCCAAATAGACATCCTTGATTAATCTTATTTTTAACGTGCTTTTTGGTGTAAACACCAACAGCCCCTTAAAGATCATAGCCTAAATTATATTGTTGCAAACTGGGACCAACTTTTGTAAGGTGCCAGATTAACATGCCAGTCTTCCTAAAATATGGTCATTATCACCTAGTTAAAACTAACGTTTTTCCAAAAGAAATCTGAGTTTTTAGCTATCACCTTCCAAGGACTAAACAAACCTCTCAAATTTGTCTTGTTTTTCACGTCTTTTGGAGAATCAACCCCATATTTTCTCTTTACCGCCCTTCCCCAAAGAGCTGTTAATATTCTTTCTAGAAGTGCTACCATTTGAGAAAAACAAAGTTTTTCCTTTTCCTTCAAGCTTGCACTCCCCATCCCACCAAGAAAACGAGAGGTCAAAAGAGTATATTGATAATCAGGTGAGAAGATGGTAGAGTGTGTTATAAATAGAGGGGATTAGAAAAAATGAGGGCATGAACAAATTAAGTTGGCTAAGCTTTAAGTGAGTATGGTTAAATGAAGGAGGTCCAAATACCTTGAATTACTTGGTTATCTTACAACTTTGTTACCTTTTATACTTTTTTAGCATATTTGGATTCAATTAATTGATATAGTGTAATTTATTTCTGATCATGGAGTCGGATATAGAGTTAGAGGCTAATTTACGTTAAGAGATATTGAAGATTTATAAAAAGAAATGGATCAATTGAAGAATCAACTAGAGTAAATGTATTTGATATTTCAATCTGTGTGAGACACAACGGTGCAAAGTTTTGGAGAAATAAAGGTGAAGAATACACAATTAAAAAGAGAGAGGGAGAGAGATTAGGTTGGCAAAGACAAAGAGGCAGAAGTCCATAACAAAATCAAGTGTGCCATATGGCAAGAAAGACAATACCAGGAAGGTTGATGATCAGGATGGTGCAACGACAGCAAGAAAGGAAGAATCCCATATAAGAGACAAGATAGAAAGATTATAAAGCGGCCCAAGGTTGAGTTTGTTCACAGTACGCGTAGAAAAGAAATTGAAAAGTACAAAGGCCAGCAAAAAATATCAGCACAGAAAATTTGGTTTGTGAGTGAGGGGAGAATTTCTTGTAATCTGCCTGCGTTCAAAGACAAGCAGTGTAAATGAGCTAAAGATATCTGGCACATCAAAGGTTGGATCCTCAAAGTAGGATCATCGGTCATTAGGAGGAAACTTTTTAGTAGCTGCAAATATGAAAGGAAAGAAAAGAAAAGCTAATGGAAGCTGTTACCAGCAACACCAGTTTGTGTCTATGGATCTGAAGCCTCAGGGAAGGTATGTTTGAAGACGGAGAACTGAACTGATGAGAAACTGGAATAAATTATTTCGAAAGTCATAGGAAGGGGGGCAACTGATGGAACATTGAACGCCAAGAAGCCAAAGCATATGGACAATGGGAGAACAAAAGACTTTGGAATTCATTGTCAGCACAACATAAAACACATACTCCTTGCATCAGAATAGAACATGGAAGCTTCTTTCATATCTGCTGATTTAAGTTACCATTAAGCAAAAGCCTGATTAACCCATTCACGCTCTCTCAGAAAACCAAAATTATCCAAACAGAACACCATGCCAGAAGCAGGAAAAAGAAAATCTTGAGAAAACAAAACTTCGTCTTCTTAGAGCTTCGAGTCCTTTTGGAACTTGAGTCCACAAAATATCTTTGGGCTTAATAGGAAACCAATAACGATTTTTATAACAAGTATATAACAAAAAAGACCTATTAAGAGTCGAAGAAATAAGCCCTCTAATCATCATTATTGAGATGGAATTAATTGGAGGAGATACAAGCCTCTTTGATGTATTTAGCAAGACCCTCATCCATGAGGCTAACATTGCTTTCCCCTCTACAGAAGGGATGGCCAAAGTTTCCATATTTTCACCATCATATGACATTTTATTTTCCCTATAGAGATTAAGGAGCTCGACATGAAACAATTGGTTAGCCAATGCATTATTTAACAATATAGACATTGAGAGACAAGACTGATATAATAACTAGTAAACAACACCTTAGTGCCATCGGTAATAAGAACATCACCGTGAACAATTAATGCAACAAAATTTACTTAGTAGACAAGGAAAGAAAAGAAAAGCAACAGGGAAGTACTCCAGCTCCTCCTTGCTGGTAACCCTAATATGAACTTTTTGAACATACACAATCAAGCAGCTCCTAAGAAGACAAAAAAGGTGAAGAAACATAAAACACAAATGTACAGTTAATTTTTGTACGAAAAAGAAGCCTGAAAAACACAATAGATCCCAAGAGATAACATGTTATACTAGAAAGAATTAAGAAGCTTTTTCCCATTGTAAATACCATCATTATGGAGCTCAGGAATTCAATTTCAAGGGTGAGCGAGAATGGAAAAGAAAAAGGAGAGCTAGGCAGCAACTAGTGAATTTTAAAAATGTAATTTTCATTCTTGACCAATCTAGATGTGGACAAAAGCGTAGAAGGGAGTCTAAGCCTTGGTAACTTGAGCTGGAAACAACATTGAAGGTCCAACTTGGCCCATGGTTCACAAGAACGAAGAACTTAGAGAGAAAATAGAAGCAACATTTATATCTTACTTGATCCGAGTTATCTATTAAACCTGTTATTGTAGAATAAATAGCAAATATGTAATAAACGAGTTACAAAATTGATATTTCCAAAAATTGTTACCCAATATTCTGACCCTAAGAAGATGGAAAATACACAACACCTAAACCTCCAACTCTTACGCTCCGGCCAATAGCCACATTCACAAAGCAAGTAGACTATTCACTTTCAATCATGATATCCCGGTTACGTCAAATGTGTAAAAGAAGCAATATACAAAGAAGATTTACAAAAATCCGAGAATTCAGTGGAAACAATTTCAATGAATGCAATTATGAGTCATTATTTGAAGAGAAAACACACACAGTTCGACACAATAAAGGGTCCACGAACCTGATGGTCGAAAATCTTAACGACGACCAGGAAAAAATCATTGTCAACATCTCTAGTGTCTTTGACACCAACAACAACGTCCTTCTTCATCTTGGAGAGCTTGGGATCAAAATCCTCTCCAATATCCGTCTCAAACCAACCTTCCTTAAACAATCTAATACACATGTCACTCATTTGAAAAGCCTCAAAATGAACATCAGCACCCCCATCCTCGTTCACCTCCAACTTCACAACTGCTGTCACCCACTCCTTCAACTCACTCTCCGAGTGAAACTGAGCCGCCTGGAGTACTTCCCTATTGGATAAGGTGTAGTCCTTTTTGTCCTGACTTATCGTCTGCGTGAATATAAACCCAACTTTCCTCATTCCCAACCCAACTGCGATTGCTTCCACCAATCTTTCCTCATCGTGATCTCGGAAAAACAGTAAATTATCCTCAGTCCCTTGCTGTGGCGGCTCATATATGAAATCTACCTCGACCTTGCCTTCTGGTGACACGGTTCCGTACATCATCCCCCCACGTTTGACAGCGAAGGCTAGCGTTTCATTAACATAATGCTGGAAAGCATTGGCGCAATCCCGGTCGAAAGAAACCAATTCACAGTGCGGGTTTTCTTGACGAGTGATCCGCATCTGCTTAGCAATTAGATCATCCATAGTCATTTTACGGCCAAAAGATCCGGCGGGATGGACAGTAGGCCCAGCAACAGTGCGCTCGCCCTCGTAGGCGAGAAAGACAATAGACCCATGGGACAAATTAAGCGAGGAGAGGTAGGTATTAGGATTAGACATGTCAGTGAATTTGGAAAGATCATCCTGAGTCTTTGCCAATAGAATATTTTGGTTAGCGGAAAGGGTTTGGTTGTGGATTGGGATTTTGAGCTGGGATTGAATTATTGCTTTGAGTTGAGCGATTGTGATGTGTGGGTTCTCCACAGCGACTCGCTCCAGACCATCTCTACTGCGAATTCTGAGCATCATATTGGTGCCGGCAGGAGTTGTAATGTGAATTTGTATGAGGAAGAGGAGATTGATCGTTATTTAGAGACAGATTTGAGGGACAAACAGCTACTGCCAGTCGACGTTGGGATTCAGAAAATGCTGCCGGAAATTTAGAGAGAAATTTGAAGGGTATGTATGATCTTCTGCGAATTTCTTGTTTAGGGAGTGGACGCAAGGGATTGTATTTATATCAAATCGGAAGTATACCGCGGTAGCTTGGGAATCAGGAAATAGACAATCTCCGTTTACACGGAGGAATTGGATGACCAAATAACCTCCCCTCCCAGTTTGCTAGACGATTTCTATTTTTTTTTTTTTTTTGGGGGGGGGGGGGGGGGGAAATTACCTTTTTTGTTGGGAAGAAAGTGTGTTTTAACAGTTTTAGAACTTTACAAATTCATAAGAATAGACTTATTGAGTCTTTTGATAGGCTTATTTAATATTTAGTATGTGAGGTTCAAAATCTATTCTCTGTTTTTCTAAAAGATGTCTCAAATAATTAATTATTTTTTCTAATTTAAAGCGTAATACACTTATATTTCAAAAAATCAAATAAAAAATACTAGTAAAATCTTTTAAACCGATTTCGAAAATTCATTAATCAAATGGCTCCATGTTTATAAATTTGGGAATGAAAAATATATATTTTTAAAACTCAAACCCAAACAAACATATTAATCAAAATTTGGAGACTAAAAAAGAAATTATTTTTCCTTTTTTCTATATTTTTAGTTGATTTTATGAAAATTTCATTGAAAATATTTGTCAATTTTGATGGATGTCTTTGGTAAAAAAAATAATGATAAATAAATATTTAGAATGATCGCAAATATAGAAATTTGTCATAATACACATTTTAAAGATTGCAAATATATAAAAATTCATTGATTAATATTGGACTATCACTAATGAACTATGATAAATTTGTTATATTTACAATTTTTTAAAATATCATTATATGCTTCATTGTTATTCATAAAATTACAGTTCATTATAATTGGCCCAAACATTTTATAATTTTTAAACATGTTTATTATTTATTTGATATTTACATCGTTTTCATTTTTAGTAGACTTTTGTACGATTACATTGACACATCTCTTATCTTGATATCAAACACGTAGAAACAGAAAAATATATATATAAAAATATTGACATGTGAGTAGAAGACTTATACCATGGTTAAGAAGTGGGTGAACTGCAAAGTCATAGTTTATTTGAAATTTATGATTGAGTTAAAAGCTTCCTGGATCTTTTATTCTTTCTTTAGATTTTTTATTTAGAATATGTTTATAATAATGTATCTAGTTTGATCAATTAACTTAGGAAGAGTTTGAAACAAATTCTTCATTCTTTCTTATGTTTGATTCATTTAAAGTCAAATAAGTATTGCTCATCAAAGGTTTACATTGGTTGTGGGGTTATCTGAATGGAGGGATTTCTCAAACTCATTTGAGATGGTTTCCCCTCTCACCTAGAGTTTGTGATATAATATAATTTTCAATTTCATTACTCAATCTAACATTTTAGATTAGAAAATATTTATCCAACTATACAACTCTCCAACTAACTATTTGCATATGTACTATGTGACCCAACTTCATTTTGTATTGGTTTAAAGATATTTATCACAACTCAATTCAGTTCCAAGGATTAATTAGCGTTGAAATGTTTGTTGCAATTAAGGAACTTATTTGTATTGATTTAGGTTGTGTTTGGGAGTGATAGTTGGATAATAATTTTAGAAAAGGAAATTTAGGTGCAATAAAATTAATTTTTAAATGATTAAATGATTAAATTTATCTTTAGTACCAAAGTCCTATAATTTTTATATATTTAGAATTGTTTCAATTAATGTCTTTAGTTTCAGGAGTTAATTTAGAGTTACTCATTTAGTAATTGTATTTTTTCATTTGATAAATAATTATTTAATCAAATAGTTATAGGAATGATCTAGTCATTATTTCTATTTATTTTATTGTTAAATATTAAAATATGTGAAGAATTCCCAATGACCCAAAACTATATAGAGATCTTCATTTGGTTATTTGATATTATAAGAAAACTTATCTCCCATACTTCTGAGTGTTTTCATTGACAGCATGTGCAAGAGTGGCCGTTCGCTTTTTGTCCAGAATGTATATAATCATCACACCTTCACTCAAGAGTTAAAAGATATTAAGATGTTATTGTCCATTGTTGCTTATATCTTATAGCTTTCTTTTTGCAAACATTTAAACTCAAGCATCCTTTCATATGTTTGTGAAAACTTTTTCCTAAAAAAGCTGTTTTCTAAAACATTTTTTTGAAGAATGGGGTTGAAGATTGCCAAAGTGGCAAATTGTGCCACTGGCTATCTGAATTTATTTTGAGTTGAGGACAAGTGTTTAGCTTCCGACGACTAGGTCCAGACGTCCAAATCTTAAGCAACGAGTTATTGGCCGTGTTCTTTTGGAGTCCAATTTTTACATTTACTTGTGCAACCTTTGCTACAAGGCGTTGAGTTCAACACATCTTGCAAGCATCAACCAGGTTAAAAGATATCTTAACTTCTAGAATAATGAAGTCAAACAACATTTTTTGTCTCATCCTAGTTGGAATTCGAAATATATATAGGAAAAAAAAATGTGATGGTTTGGTAGAAACGAAGGTTGACAAAAGTTTGATGAATTAGAATTACTCTTCTTTTGGTAATATAGAGGTAGAAGTTGTTGGATTTAGGGTCATTTTGGTCAGTTACGCTTGGGCTCTTCACTCTTGAACAAGAAGTTCGCTATATTGCGAATCTGCGATTGTCCAACCAAACTCTCTCCCTCTTATGCCCGCGTTTCTTCTGGTGCATTGTGGTATGGACGTGGGCATCGAATTCAAAGCTGGGGCCTTGTTTCTATTTCTACATCGCCGCCTTCAAAGTGGACATGATCGTTGATATGCCATGCCACCAGCCCCACCTCCACCTCCACCTCCAATTCCACCCCCACAACCGCAGCCCATCTCCAATCTTACTCACCTCAACAAATCTACGGCAGCTCTTCCTGACTTTTTCCTCGCGGCTCTATCACTTTTCGCTTTCTTCTCCTCTTCTTCCCCCTCCAAATCCTTCAAATTTCCTGCTTTCTCTATTCAATTAAACCCTCGCCGTTTTCTCAAGATACCTTCCAATTCCATGGAATTCCCCAACTCCAACTCCAAATCCTTGACCTTCACCTCTCCTCAATCCCTCTCCGAGTGGCTTCAACCTCGCCTCCCTTCCCATTCTTTTGCTTCTTGGGGCGTTATCCCTGGCACCAAGAACCTCCATAACCTCTGGCTCGAGATCTCCCAAGGAGAAACTTCCCTTGCCGATTCCAACCCTCCCATCCGCATCCTTCATGTCCTTTCTCTTCGAATTATTGATAATCATCACCGACTTCTCCTTGAATCCCACCAGCAGCTCTCTGATGGCACCCTGCGGAATCGAAATCGACCCCTGTCCGAGAAAATGAAGCCCAATGAGACTCCTGAATCTGCCGTCTACCGGGCTGTCCAAGAAGAGCTCGGTTCCATTCTTGCCGATTCCGATTGTTCTCCACTTGTCAGGATTGTTCCAGATTCCTACAAATTGAAGATTGAGGAGCGCGACTCGGTTTCCTACCCTGGTTTGCCGGCTTGTTACGTTTTGCATTCCATGGATATTCGGGTGGAAGGTTTACCCGATGGAGACTTCTGCACCGTAGAGAAGGAGGAATACGTAAATTCTGAGGAGACAAACATTGCGGATCAGGCTGTGTCCGTCAAGAAGCATTTTTGGAAATGGGTTAGTCCTGAATCTGTGGATTTATGAGTTCACTAAACCACAGCTTTACTACTTCCTGTCATACATGGAAAGATGATTATATATATATATATATATATATATATATATATATATATATATATATATATATATGTATGTATATATTCTGTTTATCTAATTCCATGAGCTGCAATTTGTTCTATTTCGTCCGTTTGTTAATAATGGATCTAACTTGGTGAAAGGCTAGTTTCACATGAATCCCAATGAAGCTTATGTTTCGTAAACAAACACAGTCAGCACCAGAAGGTAATGGGGAATAAAGGTTTCTAGCCTGTTTCAACCATAGTTTGGCATTGGAGTAGATACTCTTCTCATATTAGTTAGGTCTTAAAGGCAATAAGCTTTGGATAAAAAATGTATCAGTACATATAGTAGTCTATACTCAGGCACCCATGGATATTACAGAAGCAGAGGAAACATTAGGAAACTTGGATTATTCACTTGATATATATTCATCAACAGTCTAGGCCTTCTCTTTCTGCTATAGATAAAACGATGTTTCCTGGCAGACTTCCTTACTTGAACAAAAAGGTTGTACAAATGTGTCCTTGAGTTCTAAGAGATCAGGTAGACGTTGCGGTATGTTCCCAGCTGATATTTAGTAAGGTTGTTTTGGAACTTGAAGGACTCCAATGGAACATTTTTTACCTTTGCTTGCTCCTCTATGTTACGTTTGTGGAAGTCAATTTAAGGCCTATCAAGGACATAGAGCCATGAGCCAAAGTGGCTTCTTGGTTCAAAGAGAAGAAGCGCTTGGACAAGAGGAAACAAAGTGAGACTTCGACAAATAATCTTAGACTAATTAGTAAGTAATCGGTCGGATAACATTCTAGGAATGATGGACGACTTCACTTGCTAATTAGCAATCTTCTCTAATTATAATATATGAGCTTGAGAATTAACACCATCCCATATATTTAGCATGTAAGTTTGATATTTCCAGAAATATTTAGAGATTTTCACATTGTTCATATATGTGTAGTTGATGTTTGTAAATTTTTTGTATTTTCTAAAATATTTTGAATATAATTAGAAGCTACCAATAAGAATATATAGTAATATTTCTTGATTTTATTTCTTTACTAATAAAGTTATCAACGACAATAATGTCCTCTATAAATTCTGATCAATGCATCAGAATCCACCTCAAGTGACGGACTTGTCCCAAATGTATCACTCACGCATGACCGCAGGAAGTCCTTCCCAAATTGCTTTGAGCTCTAGCATACTAATGCATCCACCTTAGCATAGGCTTAAAGGATGTCGAGTCCTCCTCAATTTTATACTTTTTGTATTAGATATATATAAAAAATTGAAACATTTTCAATTCCAGAAGTTGAGTCTGTCTCTAAGCCCCTTTTAGACCCAAATTCAAGTCTCACTAACTACGTATCTTTTCAAAACAATCCTTGTAACACTCTAAAATGATCACAAACAATTGAGCTTGCTTGATTCTCCTTTGACCAAATTGCATCAACATTCAACTTCCAATAGTCCACCTTCGATAGGGACCAACATGACACTTAATGTCATTAATTCGTGTTGGGTTGGGTTGAACCAAAATTTTCAACCCTCAACCCGAGGCTCAATCCAATCCGAAAAAACCAAAATTTTGAACCCAAGCCAACCCACAATTTACACAACTCAACCTTTATAGTATGGGTTGGGTAGTCTAGGTTGTCGGGTTATTCGAGTTATTTTACACCCCTAATTGATGCTAAAGATGTCCATTTAACATGCGTGGTCGGGGCTCGTGGGGACTCGCCCTAAACGAGATGGGGAATTCTGAATACACGGGGAATGAGGGAGGAAGTGGGGGTTATTTTCTCCCGTCGAGGAAGAGGAATGCATTCTCGACCCCCACCCTACCCCGCCTGAAAGAAAAAAAAATATTCTTATTTATATTTATTTATTAAAAACAAAAATCAAAAGTGGAGAATATTTTGCCATAGGGAATCTTACCTTGTTCCGCAAATTCGTGGGGATGAGGAATGGGATAGGGACAGGGATGGGGAGTGGCATCCCCATCTAGCCCATGGAGATCTCTAGTTGACGCGGCCTAAAAGCTGTATCCTCACCTATAAGATCTCGACAATGGATTTCGATCAAGCTCGTTAAGACACTAAGATCAGGCATCCCTTTCCCATAGAAAAAAGTCATTTTGCAGCTTCCACACGCTCCAAAAGGAAATGTTAAAGCACAAATTAAGGCTTCACTCTATAGCTTTAGGCAACCCCAATAGTTTGAGGGAGACCAAAAGTTATTGAAAACACCAAACATTCCAATATAAGCCGGGAGGAAAAGATTGCAGATTTTCTTGGTAGACTTCGTAACTTTCATTTCCACCGTAAGATGTAATAATTTTTCATTTTTTGCCAATCAGAATACTTTGGTTGGTCCATAATTTTTCTCTAATCCGATCCAACCAGACCCTATCTACATACTACATTTCCATGTGAAATGACTAGTCCAAGTGAACGTTGTCAAAAAAAACCACGAAAGGTTTATCATGTTCTCAATGTGACAATTTCTTATTTCTTGATACATGAAATTAGAAAGTATAGTAATATTTGGACACAACTATTTTTCCCTGCAGCTAGCAAAGAATAGAAGGAAGCCATTATTTTTTAATTTGCAAGTCTAGAACTTGAAATTTAAAATAAAAAATGCAAGATTCATCTATTACGACATGTTCACACTCAACCTCACCTCATTTTCTTATTCCAAATTTCACACAAACCCATCCATTCATATATCATCAATTTTGTTCAAACCCATCCATTCGTATATCATCAATTTTGTTTATGGTGCATTTTGCAATTGCAAAGATGATTATGAGGTGTGGCTTTTGTGAAGTTTGGGTTACAGGAGGTGTTTAGGGCTAACCACAAACTTAGAAATGAAGTAAATTTATTGAGGAGTTGGGATTAATTATGGAGGTAACCACTATGAAAGGACAATATTAAAGATAACATATTTTACCTTTGTTTAAAACGAACCCATTTGATTTTTTTTTTGAAGCTTGATTATGGTAATAATTGTGATTTTATATACTTTTTACTTTCATTTACATGTGGATAATGTTATTTGACATAATAACTAGCCATGTGTTTATAATTGTGTCTCTTATTTTTAAAAATAACAGAATAACTACCCATATTTAATTCTTTACGACAATTGGTAGCATTTCCATTATTGTTTGAGGTTTTTTTTATAAGAAAACTAAATTTATTTTGGTAATATCAAAGCTTTTGTTTCTCCGATATCGAAGGTTTGTGTTTATTTGTACGTGTTCAAATCCATTTGATCAGATCCATTTTGAAATGTGAGAAAGGAGGTTGTGGTACTTTTGAAATGTAGGGATGAAAACCCATTTCCTTTTTCAAATCCCACATGCATGCGATGGCCGAACAGACTTCGTACTTTTCCTATAAGGAAAATACCTATTTCAGATTAAACAAATCTTTTTTGTGCATTCTACCTCTACGGAATTATTTCATTATAATTTGTGAATATTAGTATTTTTTTTTTAAGTGTAATGAAAATAGAGTACATAACAATCAATTCACTAAATTGGTGCTTGCTCAAACTTATTGTAGATAGAGAGATGAGTGGATAATTATTTCAATCCAAACAACTATATATATTGGTACTATTGGGGTATATGTATTTGTATGACTGCTAATTATAGTTATGTAGTGATTAATGCACAGAGGATGGAGAAGAGAGAAGACGTGTAAAATATATTTATGTACGGAATGCAAAGAAGGGAGGGGAGGGAATTGGAATTGGAATTTAGGAAACTTTTAAAGAGTTGTAGAGCAGCGAGTTGGTTGGTTTAGGGTGAGTGGAGGCGTGGGGAGCGTAGGCCCAAACGGCATCACCGCAACACAATTCACATTAAACCGATAGCCTCCAGAAACCCAACTCCCCACCTTCCATCGGAGCCTTCCCATGGCTTTGAGATTGAGCACGAACCGCCCCGCCGATTGATCCCGTCCTACTTCATATCCAAAGGAAGGAGCCACCGGTACGCGGCTGCCCGCCAAGAAAGCGGTGAGCAAATTAGCTTCTTGATAGCCCTGGTAGAAAGGAGGTAGGGAGGTAGGAAGAGTTATCTGTTGCCCCTTATAAACGGCGTACACTTGAAGGTTGTCGTAGTATATTCCCAACCTGTGATTAGGGTTTTTTGAGGACAGAGTAAGTTGGATGGATGAGTTGAGAAGGTGAAGGTCGTCTATGAGGTTCAGCTGATACACATCTGCCTGTTTCACCCTGAATTCTGGCTTCGAGGGACGCAGGATGAGCCAGAGAAGCAGTATGAGCAAGGAAATGGTGGATAAAATTGCCGATACTCCAAGGAACAGCTTCTTGTAGCGCTTTTGAACCTTCACTTCTTGCTTATTGGCACAGTGTTTGGGGGATTTCACGTGTGCTAGAGACATTTAATTTTAATTTGATCGGAAATGGGAAATAGCAAATGGCAAATGGGAATGGGAAGGGCATGTATATGTGTATGAATTTGTGGGATGAGAAGATGAGGGGTAAAATAATAAAAGGGGGGTGTGGTAGCGGCCGGGGGGGGGCCACACATATCACAATTACGCACACAAAGAGGAAAAAAAAGTAGCAATAATTAATAAAAGGACTGGGCTTCATCATCTACTGGTAGTGGGAGTTGGGGTGGCGGGCACGCACACGCATACACTTCTAAAACTTCTCCAACCCAACTAACTTTTTAACTCCAATAATTACATGACCGAATGCCCCTATCTTTCTTGCCCCACTGGACACACCAAATTTCTAAAAACTAATTCAACATGTTTCCAATTCCCTTCTTTATTGGGGACGATTACTTTGATGTTAGAAGAAACCAAGAAAAAGTTAACAGTATCTTGGGGCCCACTCCCCTTAATCATCTACAAAAGTAATTGAAACTATCAACTTAATTCATTACATTACTGCACTAGCTTGGCCCTAGATTTTACAAAAGATAACAGTATATAGCTTTCAAATTCATTTTTTAATTTGTCTTAACTTTAATTTAGACTTCTCCAAATGTAGCCACTCCTTTTAAACTCTCACCACCATTGAGAACAAAGAGTGCTAAATGATTCAGATACAAACGAGAGAAGAGCCAAAAAAAAAAGTATTTGATGCTTAATAGTAGCTTTCCATACAATGGTACAAGGGGAAACAAACGGCAAGCACCCATAAATTTGTTTTGTAGGCTCTACTCATACTCTTCTTTTAATGCAATCTCAGAGATATATTCATGGATAGAAGCAATCTTATTATCTTTACAAGATAAATGAATATTTACTCATCTTATTATTATTATTATTTTATTTAATAAAAGCTCCCCATCGAGTTATACATTGTCAAATTGTTGAATTATTAAAGCGCAACACTTCGACAACTTTAATTTGCAGGCAAAATTGGAGAAGTCCCGTCCCCATCTCTCACCAACTTTAATTTGAAATCAGGATGTCGCTGAATTAGCGGAGTATTTTGCCGAGGAAAAGCGAGTTTAGAGTCTAAGTTCCACACTGGTCAAATCATGGGGATTAAAGGCCTTTTTTATTCAATTTGTTTATTCTTCAAATAATTAAAGGAGAAAAGAAGACATTGGAAGGCCCCAACTGGGCAAGGCCAAGGCGATCCAACTCCAAATCCATGTATTGGTCCGGATTTAGGTTGATTTAAGGAAATGACGTCTCAGAATGTATGCATCGCAGCCGAGTCACCTTGTTGATCCAAATCCCACGCCGATGAACCGACCCGAAAATCAACGAATGCTTGTGCTTGATTAAAATGAAATATGTGGGTCAGTGCAGAATATTTCAGGGTTGATTTTCAAATTCATGTGGGCCATGGACAGTGTAATGACTTCAAATTTGTTGGTTAACTTTATTTGTTGTGGTAGTGTAGCTTTTTGCCTTTTCTTCTTCAATCAAAAACAAACCAACCAAGTAAAGCGTCCTTTTAGTGATTTCTTATCTTTCTTTCGGATAACCTTTTTTTCTTTTCTTTCTTTTTAACATAGAAGAAAAATTATATTTAGAATAAAGTCCTCTTAGTTGTATTTTTTTTGTTGGAACAAAAGAGTAAGCTTTATTTATTTACGAGTGTGTGGTCAATTTGTCTGAAATTTCTTTTGTTTAGTTAGAAGTTAGAACACAAAGTGTGCATAACTGAAGGAAACAAACGAGGAAAGAAAAGATGCATTATAATGCACTTAATTAATGATGAAATGGTGTTAAAGAAAGGAAGGCATGTGAAAAGGGGGATCCGAAAGATATGAAGTCCAAGCGCAATTTGGTGGCATCACATCACGCCTTAGCCGCGTAAGGTGTCCAAAGTTGAAACCAAAGGCCATGCATATTTAAAGCCTCCACATTTTTCTTTTTTCACCATTTTTTTACCAAATGAATATAAGCTCAACTCTGAGTGTTTTTAAATATAATTTCAAAATTATTTTAAATGGTAAAACTATTTGAAAATATCTATAAATATAGTAAAATATTACTTGTTACCAATGATAGATTGTAACAGATCAATTTATCACTCATAGAAAGTAAAAATTTACTACGTTTGTAAATAAATCGCCTTATTTTGACTATATTTGTAGAAAAAAATTGTTCATTTAACTATATTTAAAAATGTTTCATAATTTCTTAGCATTTTAGTTTCAATCGGTTTCAAAGAATAATAGCATTCAAAATTATTATTCTTAAGCTAAAAATATTGAAATTTTTTTATTTAGCTACACTATATTTATCAACCCCTAAGTTTAAATTTCACAACAATACCTGGATTTCTGAGTTAATTTTGTTAGAAATGAACTTTAGGCCCATGTACATAGCGAAAAGAAAGAGTGGAAAAGGAAGAGGCATGGGAAAAAAGGTTTTCAAATTATAGTTGTGATGAAAGTAGGACCTTAGCTACATGCCGTCGTTCAATTAGGTGAACGGAAAAATTGTACTCTTGTCTAAAAAAAACTATGCACTGTCTTCCATTTGGCAGTAGTACAATGACGAAACAAAAATATAAGTAACCTTTTCTTTTCTATTTCAAGAACTAGAATAATTTTGAAAGCTTACATGTAGTAGATTTGTTATAAATAAAGCGAAAAATGATAAAATTAGCAAGCCCATTAATATTTGAACTGTTATTCTCTTGTCATTTATAATTGTACTTTCAAATAACTTGTTCTGACGGGGTGAACCTTGTCTAATGTTCACCTTGATTGTTGTCACCAAAATTTCTGATCTTACATATCGAGTAGGCTTTCAAACAAGAAGCGAATGATTCAAATTTAAGATCAATACGAGTTTCTTTTTTTTTACTGCTAAGGTCACAATTCAGTTGAATTACATTAGATCAGAAAAATCCAGTTCAACTCCAAGACAAAGTACATCCTAATAGACAAAAGGAAGAAAAAAACAAAATTAATATACATATGTTGGAGATGTGTATCTACATGTTAAATATAAAGAATGTCCCTCACGAAATTTCTAGAAATTACAAAAGATAGAGAATTCTGGGAAGTAAGCAAATAAAATGAATATGGAAGGGAGAAGAAGGCAGCTTATGCTTCTTGTTCCTGTAGTTTCCCAAGCCAACACTCTCGTTTTATCAGTTTCTATAAGTATTATTAAGTGAAGGGCGAAAGGCAGCAATATGGCTTTAACGCTTATTCAAGGGCTTTACAGGCGCTCCTATTTCCAACTGCTAACCGTTGGATGTATTGTCATTGGTTTCTGCAGGTAATGGATCAGTCGATACTCTCCGGACAAACTGTCCCTTCACTCTCGGACGCTGCTCTGCCAGCTTTTTTCTACTCTCGTAACGGACCTGAGATGAAATGGAATACCTCCATAAGAAACACAACAATGTAAAACCAAATAAAGCAGCGCCAGATTAGAGTAGCAATGCGGTAAAAACTCCACCTTTTTCTCATAACATCTATCTTTTCTTTTCAGTCGGAACTTTGTTAGAGCTGCTTCTCTTTGACTGGACCGATAAGAATCTCCTCCTTGAGAAAATAAAGCTTCTTCATTTCTACTCTCAGATGTAACCCTTGCAATACCAACTCGATCTACACTGCTGTTGCTTCCGCAGGTGCTAGGATATCCCAGGCTTCCAACTTGAGTCGTATTACCACGACATACATTACTGTTTGCACTGTGATCAGTGGTAGGTGATATATGACCTTGATTTTCCGCAGACTGCCCAGAATTCTCTATCTTTCTGCTTGCTGGACTGCTTACGCTGCGATGCTGGTTCAGAAATTGCTCCAAATTATGATTCTCAAGGTTTAAGGGATAAACCGTCTGTTTTCCAAAGATGAGTTCTGGATGGGTGACTGAAGTTCGGCATGGAGATGATGGGCTACCCCGTTGTGCGTAGAAGTTGTGAGAAGGTAAAGAGCCATGGCCTGAGCCTGAGCGTTGATTATTAGACATCAAATCTGTCCCTGAAACTTGAAGAGGGATTGCCGTCTCTGAAGTACTTGATTTAGCAACTTCTGACTGTGTAGATTGACTCGCGATCATAGGCATAGAAGTATTACTCTTTTGAAGATTTGGCGTGGGATTAATGGTATCAGAGGTAGAAGTAGCACCGATACTTCCAATATGCTCAGGGTTGCTTCCAATTTCCTTTTGCTCATCACAGATGCTGCTTGATTTTGCTTGAAGTGATTGCAACGGCCTGAAGGTGTATCTGCGCAATCACCACACAACGTTGCAGAACTTCATCAATTGATAATATAGGGCACTATATTTCTGGAACAATGTATGTACTCAAATTACGAACACACGAGGAAAGTATAACAAGAAAAAGAAAAAGTAGCTTCTCAAACACAAAGTGATAATCAATTATAATCAATTCCAGGAGGCAGTTACGAAAGTGATATCCAAAGAGTAAAATGAGGGAGGGGAAGGATTCGATTAATAAGTTTTAGCCTCTTATCCACTTGAAGGGTGCATTCTAATTTTGAAGGCTTTTTGTTTCTCTAGCAAGCAGTTAGGAAGGCATTCATTTCCATATGAATGCCTAGAGTTCAGATTGATGCCTTCAGTCTCCTAAAAATCCATAGGCACGAGCGCACACATAAATGAAAGGTCAAGAATCAGAACTAAGAAGAAATCACACCTTGTAAAAGCTGAAGCACTAGAATGTTTGAGGGTAGCCTGTCCTGCAGCACGCTCCTCAAAATCATTAGGTTGACATCTTCTCAGGGAAAGATCCAAATGAAGAGCAGAGCTGAAATTGTTTGCAGCAAAATTGTTGGAAGGAGAACTTTTTTGGTAGTTATCGGGATACTTGATACAGGCATGATTCGAGGCAGTTGCATCTCTGGATGGGTTGGCAAGCAGATCCCTATCATCACCTGCTTCACTAGCAATATTAGGACTTCTCCCATCATTGATTGGCTCGAGACCCATGCTTAGTGTGATTGGTAAATCAGTATTGACATAGCAACTCATTGCCAATCCTAGTACAGTGCGAAGATTTATAAAAATTAGATTCTGCAAAATGAAAAAGAAACGACCAGATGATCAACCAGCAACTGAGTAAATAAATAAGAGCTACCTCCAGTTTCATTTTCATGCATAAACAATCTCTGACTCAAATTGATGTGACGTTCATCTTTTTGTGGCTTGAAGTCGTTGGGAGAGGCTTTTCCCTGCCTACACTGTGAATTTTCCTGCATCTTATTTCCAGCTTCGAAATCTACCTTTGTACAAGAGCTCTGCAAGGGACACTAAGACATTAGCCTTTGGCTAGAATAAAAAGTGGAAGATGCCTTGGAAGCATGGTTAGATTTATATGTACATGTAAGTACATCAATTATGAAATTAAAAGATTTGAATTTTCCACGTACTTTCACACAGATTTCACTACTAATAAGAATTCGGGGACACCTATTTTGTAAGGAAGACAAAGATCCTAGTTCTGGTTTTTTTTTAAGAACGGAAAAGTTTTGGTTTTCTTTATAACAAAAAAGTTCCGGTATTGTATGTGATGACATTAATCAATCAAATGACTATTTGCACAAATAAGATTGCTGCTAACAGCATGGATAGTTAATTTAAGACCCATACTGCATTTTCCTTGACAACCTTGACAAAATAAAAGCAGTAAAGTAAAATCCTACATTTAGTCCACCATAAATAAGTCCACTCTAACCTGAGTATCACTTCCTTTCTCAATGTTTTTGTCATTCCTCTGAACTCCAGCAACATAACCAGTTGAGTGATTGCTTGCAGTCTCATTTTCTGAAGTGACTTCAACCTTTTCTTGAACGTCAGTTCTCGCATTGGATGACTGAAATCAACGTCGATCATAAGTACATTAGAAATTGGTATTTCATGGTTGGCGTAAAAATAATTATATACATATATATATATACACACACACTAAAGTAACATACTGCTTGTCTTCTCCAAACATGTTGCCACAGGTTTCTCAGCTCATTTCTCCTTAAGGGCTTGACAAGATAGTCTGCTGCACCTTTCATCATGCATTTGTAAACAGTGCTAATAGAATCTTCGGAGGACATCACTGCACAAAGTAAAATGCCTAGTGGTTAAATTTACCTATTGCACAATTAACAGAAAGAAAATCTCAGATAGGCACATTTCAGAAACATACTTATAACAGGAATATTTTTGCAAGTCTCGTGCTCCATGATCAGAGTTAGGAGAGCAAATCCGGAGATTGACGGCAACTCAACTTCTGCCAATATAAGATCTACATTACGGGGCCTTTCTTTGAGAATTTCCCATGCTTTCAAGCCATCAGGAACAGCAGCAACTGTTTAAACAAGAAAAACAAAAATATCTTCTGTTGAAAAAGGTTAAACTTAACTTCTAGTACTCCTCAAGGGAAGATCCTAACATTTTAAATACACACACACAGACAGAATCAGGTGGCTGCAGTCGAATAGCATTTTAGTCCTAATTCAACATTGATATGAAGTGAAGTTTAAAGCTAATATTAATTTCTTAAGACAAAAGGCAAATTAAGCCACCAATTATTTTAGATGTATATCAATGAGAGGCCTCTATTTTTTTGGTCTATCACCAAAACCATAGAAAAGGAAAACCTATCAAATAACGATTTATGATAGTCTCAAGTATTAAAGGAAAAGAAAAGGCAGAAGCAAATGGTTAGTTAGTCTAAAAGTAACAAAAGATGATGGATTATATAAAGTTGTAAAAGTAGAAAAATAGAAGAAAATGGGTCAATTTTTGTCCATCAATTGGGAGGTGCTGGAATAGAGAATATATGAACAGAAAATTGGAGTCAGTAATATAGAAATGATCAATTTAAGAAAGAGAATATAGAATCTAAAGTTAGATGATAGGAGAGGCAGAAGAGCAGAAGAAAGAGGATTTGGGTGTTGTTTAACAGTTATATTAGCATTAAAAATTCCAATCATTTTCATTTTCAGAGTGCAGTAATAGAAGTAGAAGAGGAATTAAAGGGGAAAGTGAGAAAGAGAAACTGACCGTTAGAAAAAATAAATTTAGTATGAATTGAAAAATCGAAAGAGGGAATTGAGAGAAAAGAAGGAGAAATAAACCTCGGTAGCAGCACTTGCGGAGGAGGGCTGTGATAATCTGTCTGGTGGAATCATCGGCTTCAACGAGCAAAACCCTGAGCATCATCTTGGGCAAGAAGCGCTCCCACTTAATCCCAATCCCAAATCCACTTGAACTGCCGTCTCTGTTAGGTCTGTGAGTGCCCATACTCTCTGCATCTGCCATATCGTCGTTGTGGAGCCTGACATAATCAACATCCACATCCACATCCTCAGAGCTCACGACCACGGCCTCGCCCATTTCACAGTCCGAAACGAAACCAAATCAGAAACGAAGAAGAAGGAGAAAAGGGAGAATGGTGTGAATGAAGAAGAAGAAGAAGAGGAAGAAGAAAACGGTGGCTGAAAATCTCATCCTTTTGCTTCCTCTGCAAAGGAAACGAAGAAAAAAATATCTAAAAAAATATCAGCTGCAAATTGAGTGGGGATCCAAGGGCAGAGAGGAGGAGTGGGGATTTAACCGCCACAAATCGGAGGGCTGAGAAGAAAGGAAGGAGAAAAATATCTGACAGAGAGTCCAATAAGGCCCACTCGTGACACGTCAGCGGCTTAGTCGGAGGAGATTGTTGGATAGCAAGGCAAAGAGACAAAAGTCCGATTGGTTATGTTTTTGTGGCGATGGTTTGTTGGGTGTAGCGGGTGGGGGCGGATTAATTCTCCTTTTTTTCTCCTTTTGGATTTCGGCAAATAAAGAAATCGAGATACTTTTGAGGCGGGTCCCACTTCGAAGATATTTTCAAATAGGGTTCACATGGTGGTGTATGATTGGTGGAAAAAAATCGACGCCTTAAGAAATCGAAACGTGGCACTGTGGAGGGGAGGAAACAGCGGTAGATCTTTTTTATCTAGATTTTAGGTATAATAAAATAATGAAGAATATCTGTAAACCAAATTGGTGGCTGTGGTGGAGAAGAGTCTTTGAATTCTTTTTTTTTTTTTTCTCTTTTTCTTTTTCTAAATGCAAATGCATAAAATCGTACACAGTAGTTTCTCGGGATTGGGTTGTATCTTGTCAGCCACTCGTTCCTTTAAAGCGTGTCTCTATCTGCTACTCTACTTTATTTAAATGTCACTCCGAGACTCGGTTTTTTTTTAGTACATAAAATATCAATAATTATGTCATGTTGACCTATAATATCACATTTCCAAATTTATGGATAAACTTTTCTAATGTCAAAATTCCGTTATAATTTCATTTCATTTCCTTTTTTTATATAATAATTTTTTTAATTAGTTTTTTTATTATACTATTATGATTATTATTATTAAAGAGGAAGAAGTTTCCATGCATTCAGAAATTCATCTCCAAATTAGATACAGCATCGTAGTACCGGTAATTAAATGTAGTTTTAAGAACAAGAAGAAGCTAATTAGCCAAAGCTAATAAAAGAAGATAAAAAGAAGGGAAAGTAATTATTATAAATCTCTAATCAAACAAGCGAAAACCATGTCATCCTCGATCTCTTCCATGACCTCTACCTGCACATGATACAGATGCAATTCAACCATATATAACCACCAATAATTCTAAAATTAATGAATCAATATATATATGTTCCAGCTCAATTGCTAACTGCAGCGTTTAAATCACATATACTTACATATTTATATATGAATAACTGCGAAATTAGTAGGAAAAAACTGGCCTATACCTTCTTTTCGACGGGAGCAGGAGCGGCAACAGCGGCATTACCGGCAGAAGATGCGATGGAGAGTGGATGAGCAGCCGCAGCGGTGGAAGCAGCAGCAGATCCGAGGTTGAGAATGAGATCATCGGTGTTCCTATTGACGGCCAACTTGGCAAAAAGAGAGGGCTAGTGTGATTCGACGGTAATGCCGGCAGCGTTCAACAATGCGGAAACCTTCTGGGCCTAAAATTGAAAGAAAGAAAGAAAGAAGAAATGAGATGAGTTAGAATAAGAAAATCAAATCAAGAGAGGGAAAAATGAAAATCGTTTAAAATTAGGGTACAGTGATGAAGATGGCGTCGTCATGAAGAATCAAGGCGGCGTAGGTGCAACGATTTTCACTAGTTGACATTATTGCAGTGCATAGGTATACGGGCCCCGAGGAGAGCTGAGAAGAGAGTTATCAGTAATGAGAAAATTAGGGCAAAAGAGAGGCGCAGATCGAATATTGATAGGAGATGGATGAAGAAGATAGATCCTTTCGCATTGGGAGAATCCTTAGATTTCACAACGGATTTAGGCAATCGCGAATATCCCATGCGCTCTCTGATCTCTCCCCTATTTCCAATATATATATATATAGTAATCACTTCTTCAATTATTTCCATTATTCAAATAATCTAACCTTAATTCTTCTTTCATAAAATATCTCTCCTCCCAAATAAGCCATCCTACTTCCAATGTTCTTCTTACTATTTTCTCCCGTTGTCAGAATGGTCACTGTCAAAACACTCCTTGCCGTAGTTGTCAAAATGATCACTGTCAAGCAGTAAATATGGACATTGGATATGCCATTAAGTACAAGCCTTGTTTTTTCTATTAAGAGGGAGAAAATGGTGTGCAAAGCTTCATAAGTCAATTTATGGACTTAATTAAGCAAGCATCTCAACAATGGTTTGGCAATTTTTCTTCATTCATCATCTCTTTGGGCCGCTTTAGTCAATCTAAACGGATTATTCTCTCTTTGTCAAGGGAAAAGATGAATCCTTATTTGCTCTCCTTATTTATATCAATTATATTATTATAACAGAAGCAAATAAGTTTTATATTGACCATCTTAAGATTGTGTAGAATAAGCAATTTTGTCCTATGGACTTAGGCTCCTTGAAATTCTTTCTTGAACTGAAGTTGGTAAGATCATCTTTTGGATCTAATTTTATCCCAGAGACATTATGCTTCGCAGTTAGTTGAAGATGCAGGATTATTTCTTGCTAAACCAATTATTATATTGATGAATTCTTCAGCAAAGCTTTCCTCTTCAAAATATGCATGATGCTTCGAATTATAGACGAATGATCGGTTGTTTGTTATATTTGACGCTCTCACGACCATATATGACTTTTGTAGTGCATATAAACTCGATCAATTTATGTCCAAACCAACCAAGACCCATATGAATGTTGTAAACTATTTGATTCATTACATCAAAGGATCTTCTGGCAAAGTAACTTTCATACATATGGTTTCAAACTTTTCAATCATAGCCGTTGTTGATGCTGATTTGGGGTTTGAGTGTTGATACTAGAAGGTATGGCTTGAGAAATTAAAAGAAAAATAAAAAATAAATGAATTGTGTCTTTGACTTGGGTTGTGTTTTTTCATTCGTGCAAATATAATCCATATTTACATGTCAAACTTGAATTTGCTCCACTGAGAAATTGACAAATGTTATTTTTTACCAATGGCTTGACATGATATGTTGAGTGGTTTTTTTTTTTAATTGTTTTATTATTTATTATTTTTTACAGTAATGGAGCAAAAAATATCTTATAGATAAAGACAAGTGAGAGAAGTGTGTAAAATTCATGGTCTTCAAGCCACAACTCATGAGTCTATTAGTGATAGAGGGTAAAATTTTGTTGTAATTGTAGAAATTTTTCCATATTTAAAAACCATATATGAAATATATGTATAGTCACTAATATATTCTTTTTAGTTAAAAGAAACAATAGCTCAATATGCAATCATAGACCAAAGAGCGAACTACAAAACTTGTCCGATTTTGACTAGAGAGCAAGAGTTAGGATGAGAGAGAAAAGACATAAGTAAAATCAAGCATGATCAAAATTAAGATAGAAAATGATTCAAGAGCATTGATTGAAATCAAGATAGGAAGTAAGGGAATGAGCAAAAGGGAAATTAAGGGTCATGCACATGAGCAAAGGGGGTTAATTGACAAAATGAGTAGTTCTGGAAAAAAAAATTGATAAAAATTGTGGATTTATACTCTCTTTTTTTAGTGAAGTTTGTCATTGAAAGTTGAAATATGAGACTCACATTTGATTTTCTTTTATTTCCTTTGTAAAAACATATTCTTAGATCTACATAAATAAGGGTAACCTATCAACATTATTCCCAATGTCTCTGATCTCAAAAGTAAAACTGGGTGGATGGCTGGAGACAACATAGGGTGGATAGCTTGCTCGAACTCATGTGTAATAGATAAAAAATTGGAGCCACAACCACTGCACCCTATTGACCTATATTATTTAATTTTATATTACACATCTTAAAAGTACCATTCTTACCTAAATTCTTTTTAAAACTACATTAATCTTCTAATTGAACCGATGATATCACATGATTGTACGTGATAAAAGAAAATTGACTGAACTCAATTTTAATCCACATTAGAGATTTATGTAAACAACCCCTAGGTGGGCCCACCTTGCTAAATTATGTTACGAGCGTCGTTAAAAGCAGTCTTAGTGGCATTTTAAACCCTGCAACATTTTTTATGCTTACTCCGTCTTCTTCCTCTTCCCTGCTCCCCCCACAACTCCATCATCTAAGCTCCAAATCCCTCCAACAGCCGCTCACCGCTCCTCACTATCAACTTTTGTCGTCCTTTCCTTGTCTTCTTCCTCTTCTATATTTGTTCGTTTTTCTTTCATTTTCTTAGTTGTTCGCTTTTCTTTGGTGCATCTCACCTAAAATCATAGAAAACCATAGATATGATATGTGCCTGTAAATACCAAAGCAAAGCCACATTTAACCTCCGGAGGTTCACATCATCTAGGATTATCGCACACCTAAGGTCGGAAAGTGGGTTCCTCCCGCTGCAAGTTCGGATCAACGTGCATGTTCACATTGGGAGTACATCGTTCATTCCTCATGGGTCTCTTCAACCTGTGTCCCTCATGCTGACAACAGAAGGGAAGAAGAAAAGAAACAAAAAGAGAAGAATATCCAAGGTCTAAAATTTATAATTACAAGGTCTAAAATCCCATTTAATAACAATTTCATTTTCAACTTTCAAACAAAATCTGAGTAGTTATCAGCAGGGAAACCAGTCTGCAAGTATCTTGAGAATGCAGATACCTAAAAATGTCTCCAAACAAAGTGTAGGAAGCATTCAAAAGAAAATCCATACAACTCATGCCATTTTCCATCTAACTCAACCCCTCATATAACCAGTCTGCACTGCATAGGTCCTAAACTAAAATGAATTCCAAGGCAATGTCACATCCTGAATATTATAACAACCACGCATATAATAATAGCTTTGCATCACCCGCTTTCTTCTCGTGCCTGAAAAAGAAATTTCCATCAATTTTACTTATTCAAAGCATTTAGTGCAATAGATGTGTTTAGACATTAGTTGTACAAAGTCAAAATAAGACCAAAATGTATTAGATTTTTTTTCATAGAAACAACTTTCATCGAAAAAAGAAATGAAAGAATACAAGAGCATATAAAAAAAGCTCAATAAAAAAAAAGTCCCACCAAAGGAGCAGGATCCAACTAAAATTAATGTTTACTAGCAAATAGTTACAAAAAGGCTCTCAATCTTAAGCCAAAAGGGACACATGAAATCTCACTAAAGTCTATCATTCCCTATAAAAACTTTACCATTTCTCTTCGCCCAAGTATCCCACATTAGTGCACACACCCCAGCAAGCATAAAAAGCGTCCTTTTTTAAAGGTGAATGGAAGAGGAACTCCTCAATCATCGCACGCACATCTCTCTAACCAGCAATGCTGACATCGAACTTCTGCAAGGATAAGCTTCATACAGATCTCACATACTGGCAGCCCCACAAGAGATGATTCAGATCTTCCTCCGCCTTACCACACAAAATGCAATAGAAAGGCCCCATAAGTGAAGTTTTCCTTCTAGCAAGTCTATCAAAAGTGTTAACACGACCAAGCAATACTTGCCGGATAAAAAACCTTTCTTAGGAATCTTAATCCTTCAAATGGTATCAAAAACAGACTTCCCAATGAGAAAGGGATCTAAAAGCAATCTGAAGAAGGATTGACAAGAAAACCCCTTCCTAGGATTTGGACACCAAAGATGAACACCCTTCTCTCTTTCCTAAAAGAGCACCCCTCTCCAGTGAAGAAAGCAGAAAGGCAACCTCCATTGTTCTCCTATTGGATTGGACAGATTACGATAAAACCCAAACGAAAAAGGACACAGACCAAATCGAGAAGCCAGAAATCGAGCAATTTTGAAGGGAAGAAAGGTGATAAATACGAGGAAAGACAGAAGAAAGAGTGCCCTCCCCCACCCACTGATCCTCCCAAAAAAATGTCCTTTCCAATCCCACACTTCACAAAATCAGAAAAGGTAGAAAGTTCAAACGAGATATCTTTCTAAGGATTCCGATCTGAGCATTTAACCCCAGGCTTTGGGTTCAAACGAGATATCATAAGGGCGATTGTCATGCAATTGTCATGCTTGCACACAATAACAAGTCTCCCAACCACCAGGCTTTGGGTTCAAGATAGCTCTGTTGTGAGACCTTAAATTGCCAATCTCCAACTCTCCCTTACTAATAGGTCTCCCAACCATCTACCAATTGACCAAATGAAAGCCCTTCCCCTCCTCCACCCGCTCCCAAAGAAAGTCCTCATGGATTTTTCAAGACACTTACAAACTGAACTAGGGACACGAAAAAGGGGAAAGTAATGAATTGAGATGCCACTAAGAACCGATCTAATCAAAGTTAACTAGCCTGCCTAGGAAAAGAAACTTTTCTTCCAATTGGGAAGAGCCTTTCCTGAATCTTCGAATTACCACCCAAAGACGATGTAACTTTCGAATTACCACCCAAAGGGAAATCAAGGTAGAAAGAGGGAGAAAATCCAATCTCACATCCAAACAAGTCCGCCCTTCTTCCAACCTTCCTTTGGTCACAGTTAATCCCTAGATTTTGACATTTACTCCTATTGATTTCAAGACCAGACATATCCTCAAAAAACTCCACCATATGATTTAAGATCATAAAATACTCCTCTTTACTCTAACAAAACAGGATAGTGTCATCAGCAAACGAGAGATACGATAAGCCACCTCATTTGAGCCAATCCTAAGGGGCTCAATAATGTTTCCATCTACTCCCTTAAGAATGAGATGACTTAGGACATCAAGAGGCTTGGATTGAGTACTGCACATTCTAGAGGCTTAGATCGAACCTTTAGGAGTTCCATTGACAAGGATAGATTACTGAACATTCCTAACACATCCTCCATCTAAAGCCAAAGCCTTTTCTTCATCATCACCTTACCAAAAAATCCCAATCAACATGATCATAGGTCTTTTCAAAATCAAGCTGAAGTACGACTCCCTCCTTTTTCCTCTGACGAACATCCTCAATTGCCTCATTGGCTATCAGGACTTGATCTAAGATCTGTCTACCCGCTAAAAAAGCTCCTTGCACCTTGAAAATTGTAGAAGGCATCACTTTCCTTAACCGATTGGCAAGGACCTTTGCCAAAATCTTATAAATACTGGTGATCAGACTAAAAGGCCTAAAATCCTCGACTCTATTGGCATTTTCCTTCTTCAGGATTATACACACATAAGTCTCAACCAGGGATCGATTTAAGATACCTCTTTTGAAAAACTCTTTAAACGCAACTTCCAAATCCCCCTTAACAATATTCCAATTGTTAAGCCTATAAACAATCAACATGCTTATTGCATGTACTAATTAGACATATATGATAAAAGTAAAATTTGAATCCAAAATACAACAAACTAGTTTTTTAAGCATATAAATCCATAAACCAATCGTCTTTAAATGTCTTTCTTGTATAAAAATATTATGTGTTTCCAATAAGGGTACGTTTTAATGAATGATTCCATGTCATGTTTTGTCCTAGATTTCTAAAAATGGCATGTCATAATTATCGAATACATATCCATGCTTCTCAGCTTCTGATCACTTCCATTGGCAACAAGACACTCATGCTACCAAAAACAAAATGGTGACCACATGATAATCATCGTACCCATTCCCTCCCCCATAAAAAAACACCCTCTTCTCCAGAGGTTCTTTTTAAACATCACTACCAATTTTCGCAGGTCATGCAATCAGATAATGTTATTTACCATGAACGTAAATAGATGCTATAAAGTTTACAGTTTTTGAAGCATTAAAACCAGAAGTTGCATACCTGACGTGGTGATCCAGATCTTGATTTTGACCGTGGCCTGCATATTTTTGCAGAAAATTGTTTGTCAAGCAAATCTAAACTAATGAGAAAAAGCACGCACAGGCCGAAGTACCTTGAAGATTTAACAGGAGATGGAGATCTCGATCTTGAAACTGATCTAGAGACAGATCGTCGTTCTGCTGATTTGCTGCAGCATACAAAAAAATGTTACAACAACGCAAAAGAGGCCATGAGGGCAATAAAGACAACAGTAAAAGCATGGAACCTCCTATTTCGTCTAGCAGTCCGGCTTCGGCTACGGCTTCTGCTCCGGCTCCGGCTCCGGCTCCGGCTCCTGCTCCTGCTCCTAGTGGGACTTCCATCATACTTCTTCACCTGCAACCATATATGATATGTCATCCACAAACAAGGGGCACAGACAACTGAATCCAGTTTCTTGTAGAGCTCAAGAAAGAGGTTGTGCTGATAATGAAAAATATCACAACATTAGGCTATTTCGAACTAACCAAAATGGCAAGCGAATAAAGGTTAAGGTACCCGAATGTATGCTCTCGCCCAAGGATTTCTGAATTCAGTATCATCAAGTTTTCGTATCTAAATAATAGAAAAACATCAATTGTCAAAATAAAATAATGCAGAACTTCTGACAAAATGTGCTTTTAGAAAAACTTACAGCATATTTCATGTCATCGTAGTTAGTATAATCAACGATCCCAAACGTCCCTGGACATGTTGACTACAAATAGTAAATATTTATCTAATTACCAATTCAATTCAAAGTAATTTCAGTTTCTAAGCTTGATGGAATTTTTAAAAAGAGAATAAAATCGACAACTCCTAGTTGTTAGTGTAAATGAATTTCATGTGTTATGACATGTGTCAGAGAAACATTATAAAAGTAAATTTTATTCATAATACACCCCTGGATTATAAACTAATAAAAAAGACTGCCTCTTCAAATATCAAAAAAGCCAACATAACACAATGTTAACACCAAAATACCAACATCATACAACAAAATATAAAGATGATATGAAGTTGCAAGAGAATGTGTTGTGGTTTTTTTTCGGAAGAAAATGGTATATATTCAAATTGAACGGAAAGAAGTAACCTAAGGGCAGGGAATTGACAAGACTCCTTCCGAAGGAGCTAATGGAGGACCACCTTTCAATTGAACCATCGAAAGGCTGTAATTACAAAATGGTGTAATTTGTGCACCATCAAGATGTAAGCTAAAAAAAGCCCAAAAATAATTAATAAAAAAAAATACTCATCTTCGACTAACAAACTATTTTCTTCTCTCCACAGACACAAGAGAAGGTAGTGAGTACCACATCCCCACTAGATTTTATCACTGCTAGTGAACCATAACCAATAAAAGCCCTTCAAGCAGCCAATCACAACCTTCTTAGGCATATAGCTCACCCCCAAAAATATTGAATAAGTTGGACCAACCTCTGATAGAAAAATTACAATGAGTAAAAAAATGGTCTGGAGCTTATCGTGAGTATTTAAGCTCGAAAGCAACAGAACCAACCTAGGAAAAGATTTCTTCAAGGCCCCCTTAGTTACACTTAAGAAGGTGGTAGACTTAGTTGAGATGCCTGTGTATCCCTCTGGATTCCTAGTTCTAGCCTTAGTGGCTTTTATGCTTTTTCTTTCATTGTACTTTGAGCAATAGCTCTTTTCATTATATTAACGAAATGTTTGTTTCTGTTTAATTAGAAAAAAAGTAAACTTAGTTGGGACACCACTAGAGGGATCAAGACATCAATAACATAAAACAAGCCTAAGACCTCTCCTCCCCAGGAAAGTTGGACATATCAACACATGATTCATCCAATCCACACATCTATTGTGTGCCGACTAGAAAAAGTTGGGCCTTAAAGTCAACCAGTAGTGAACCCCCAATTCCTACGATATACAAAATTAAATCCTTGGGAAGGTATTGCTACAAAAGCTTCCTTTTCTCTTTTAGTCCATTGTTTCAAAGGGGATGGGAGTTTTTTTCTTTTTTGGAAAATTGCACAAACCATCCCTTACTATGGAGTTGGTTACAATCACACCCATTAATTTTCAATTTGCTCAATTTGTACCCTTATAATTTTTAAATGGAAGCAATCAATCCCTTTTTAAATTAAATATTGTTAATTAATTCAACTCACACATGAAGAGAGGGAGGGGTAAATTTGTAATAAAAAATGAAACTTGGAGAAGTTGAAGAAGCACACTTGCAGCATCTCCCCCTCTTCCTTCGATAAGGAACACCTCAAAACTCGCCACCTCTGTCCCTGCCACCTCCCTCGACCGTTGCCTCCACCCTAGTCGCGCCGCAATCCACTGTCGTGGACCGTCGGTGAGATGTTTTCTTTTGGGGAGTTTTTTGCTCTCTCCAACCGATTCTGGATGTCAATTCCAGCTACCACCACGCAATCTTCTGACACCTTTGCCGCCATACCTTGAGATCGCTATTGCCAGCATCATCATTTTCAAAATCTTAATTTTGGGCAAGCTTTTGGGTTTTTATTTTAAGTTCTTGAATACCCATTAAGTTTTGGTGTAACTTATGTTAAATTGATTTTTAACATTTTTCAAAGCATATTCAAGATATTTTAGTAAGTTTTTTCGGTTGGAATCTTTGTACTGAACTATGGGATTTTGAAGGATTTGTGGTTGAAAGTGTCGTTTTTCATCTTTGAGGATGAAAGTGGTGTTCTTCATCTTCCTTCTTCTTCTGTACTCTCTCCCAAGTTTATTTTTTATTACAAATTTGCCTATACACTCTTGTGCGAGGTAAATTAATAAATAACGTTATTTAAAGAGGGGTTGATTCCAATCATTTAAAAACTATAAGGGTACAAATTGAGTAAATTAAAAATTAATACGTGATAGTAACCAACCCCATAGTTTAGGAGTGGTTTGTGCAACTTTTCCTTTTTTCTTTTTTCTTTTTTTCTTTTTTTCTTTTGAAAAAAACAGCTCTCATTCAGAAAAAAATAAAATATAAAAGAACACATGGGTATCCAAAAAACAAAACCACCTCACTAAAAGAAGGGCTCCCAACTAAATAAAACATTGCCTAGGGAATAATTACAAAAACACCTTTGAAACCCAAGCCAAAAACAAAACATGGAAACTAACAAGGCCCATTTTTTTTGGATGTGGTATCACTCAGTTGCTTACCATTCCGTTTCATCCTACGACCTCTCCTACCCCTCTTGTGGGTTTCTAGCCATCTTTTGTCTTTTTTTTTTTCTTAAGCAAAGAAACAGATTGAATAAATGAAATAATGAGGAGACCGCAAGCACTTAAAGATCATTGCAAAAATACAAGAAAAGAAAAGAAAATAATCCAATTGGAATGGAAACTAAATAAGAAAATTTCAAGTGCTTAAAAGGATGCTTTGATTTGCACCAATACAAAGCAGTAGAAAGAACAAAATCCATAAAATGATCAAAACAAGAAGGGTATAAAAAAACGATTATTGCTCTCGGCTCATAACATCCAGAAATAAGCTCACAAAAAGTCAGCCAAACGGCTGTTGTCTTTTGTCTGAAAGGAAACAAATATATTTTCGATCTTTTTCATTTGCTTGGGGAGTTTTGTTGTACCCTAAAAAGAAGGGGTGTTCAAATTTAGATTCCACGTTTGTCAAGTTTTCATGTCAATCATTTTTTCTCTATTTGGTCAAACCTTTCTCGCTCTGGTCTCTAACTTTACCTCGATGAAGAAGGTGAAAATTGGTGTAAGAAGAATAGGGTTAACTGGACAATAGGGTTAAATAGTATAGTTAACCCCCTTACCCCAGACTAACGTGTATCAACTCTACAAATAAGAGTCTTCCGAACAAAATGAATAATACATTTCCTTCAAGAATTCTCCAAAACTCTTAATCTACATCAAATTGATATCAGAGCCTTCATGAACAGGCCTGATGGTAAATTGATGATCAAGAACACCAACAATCTTCCTGAAATCCAATCTCATGACGCAGAAGCATCCCTCTCTACTTCCTCTCAGACCTTGAATCAGCAGATTGGCAATTTAAAAACTTTAGTGGCTGGTTTATGGGGCAAACCCCAATGGTCATGCTCCAACAAGCTATTGAGAAGTTAACATTGGAAGTGAAAAAGATGGCCAACAATCAACCAAGAACCAACCAAGAAAATTCAAGGATGCAAGAAATTGTAATAAATCCATCCTAGGACAATTTTCAGAATTTCAACCAGCAATCAATTATCAAATTCATTGGATTTGTGCTATATAGCTTATGTAGTTTTGAATCCAATTTTTGAGCAGTTTGACGTTCACTAGGTTAGACAAGGGCTACAGGGAATGATCAAGGAATACCTTGTCCATCCCCTTCTGCAAGAAAGAAATTTTTTGTGGCAAGCCAAAGTGCTACTTTTTGGAGTCTTTAGGAAGAGGAACAATAGAATTTTTAAAGGGCTAGGGCACTCTTAAACCAATCTTTGATCTCTTGTCACATTCATGTTTCTTTGTGAGCTTAGGTGGGAAAACCTTTTTGTAACTACCCATTAGAACTTATTTTTCTGGGAATCTGGATTAGAGGCCCTTTTTGCGGTTAGCCTCCACTTTTGGTGGAAACACAAGGGGAACTTTCAAGAAAAGTTCAGCTATCCAAATGCCTTGCATTTCTCTAACAGAGATATGCCATACTTTCATAAGCTTCATTCATAGACCCCAAATAGAAAGTAAACCACTTTTTAGAGATAAAAACAACTATAAAGACCCCTCCATCACATTATGTTCTGAAGCTAGGCAAGGAACATATGCTTAATTAAATATGTGCAGTAAGAATTATGGATGATGCACAAGCTTACATTCCAACTCATATCAGTTATCACATGAGTTGAATTTGTAAAACAAGACAAATAGGTAACATCTGCTTGAGAAATCATTCCTACACGGCAAAACTGTTGGGCACAAACTAAAAAAAAACAATAGCAGTTTTTTATGGGGTGAAGAAGGTGTAGTTAACCTTCGCTATCACGTGAAACTTCAGCAAAACACACATCCCCCGCCTTACGCATATGATCCTGAAAGCATTATTCCAGTAAAGCCATCATATCAACATAATCCAATAAAAGAAAACCTTGATCTTTCATTGAACAATAAAGATTTTAACACCTTCAAATCCTGCCAAGAAGCAGAAGACGGAAGACCACGTACAATAACTGTGAGAAAAATTAAACATCCATTAGCGCATTGAATTAATATGGACCTAATGAAATACCATGCATGGGAAAATTTTCCAGCATCGTGGTTCCTTATAGCAGCACTGAACATATTCTCACACCTCGATATTCTGATCGTTTTGAAACACCAAAACGTCCTCCCCCCTCCTCCTCCTCCTCCTCCCCCTCCTCCTCCTCCTCCTCCCCCTCCTCCTCCTCCTCCTCCTCCTCCTCCACCACCACCACCATAACTACTACGACGATCACTAGATGAAGGGCCTCTACCACCATGTGCAAGCTCAACCTATTTGAAAAACTGAAAATATGAATATAACAAAAATAACAGGAATCAGGAAATGAAGGCAAGAGAAAACTTAGTTGGTACCCTTAGACGACAACCATCAAAGTTATATCCATCACGAGCTCTGATTGCATCTTCTGCATCCCTAACACTCTCAAACTAACAACAGAAAGCACATAATATCATGAACTTTGACGATACAGCTAAAAGTAGGTAAAAACTAAGATAAGAAAACGATACCTCCACAAAACAATAACATGGAGGGCGTGGTGGAATCTTCAATTCAATATCCAAAATTCGGCCATACTGCCAAGAAAATATCGATCATGTAGACACAAAATTGTAAGTTCAAACAAATTAAACCTTAAATCTGCTGAAGCCAGGAAATACATGTAGTATATTTTTTCAGACCTAAACTAAAATAAATTTGAACTACTGTAGATCACCAATGTAAGGAGCTTTCACATTTAAAATATGAACAGAGAAAATAACAATTTGCACAGACACGGTGAAAAGAATTAGCTAAGACCAAGGACATCTACCTTGTAGAACAAATCTTCAATTTCATACTCTTTTATGTCTGAAGGCAAGTTTCCAACATATATTGTGCGAGAAAAACGACTACTCATCTTCAAGGCAACAAATTACTCCAAGGAAGTTTGAATATTATTCCTGCACACATATGTCATAACATCATGCATCTGTTTAACAAATCATCAAAAGGAAAGAAACACCATCTTCCACCGTAACCAACTGCCATCGGCATCGTCAATTTTACTCTCCAAATAAGGCAGAACAATAAACAATGAAGCAAACCAAGAGAGCAATCCTCGATGTGAGCCGTGCTCCACAATTCCATTGCTCATTTGCTCCCAGATGCTCCAAAGGTATAATAATATTGAAATAAATTTTGTATCTCCTCATCCTCTCCAGAAATTTAGCAGTGCATAGCTCTTCTGAGAGTGAGCAAGTAGCTCCATTTATAAAAATAATACCCATAACTCCACAATGATCCTCCCATTCCCTCTCTATATCCCTATGTATGATTGCAATGCTCATATTTGTCGAAGCGCTTGTCATCTATCATAAAGAAAGCATCTGTGTCATGAGATGAGGTAAGTGACATACATGATTAAGTTTACCTTACTCAGCTCTCTTAACAGCATTGAGAAAACAATCCTGAAAAAATATGTAGGATGTCCTCTGTTGATTAACTTTAGATGATCGGTGAAATCCTCAATTATGTTGCATTTGATTCCAAAGAGGAATGGAGCAAATGTTTTCTTCTATTCATATCAACATATTTAAGGACATTGTCATACAAAACATTGGTGTTATATTATAAGTAGCTAATACTCTTGGTCCAGCTTATCCAAGTCGTCAGTGGAAAAACTACATAAAATTTTTGATACAGAAATACAACAATGCACTATCAATTAAGAAAATGGAAACAAAATTCAAGAAGGTGGATCTCTAAGTCACGATCTTTAGTCCATAAATCCCAACTAATAGGACATAAATTGAAGAAATTCTTTGGGCCAATTCGGTACACGGGATGCACAAAAGCATAATTAAGAAAATAAAACTCAAACGTTGGCATGGTACCAAGTTGTTGATTCCTTCTAGTGCTGGCTCTTACAGCCCAAGTACGAAGATAACAATCGAATACAAATTTAAGATTTCCAAGGTACAAGAAAGTGGAATGAAATAAATAAATAAATAGTTGGAGGAAGCAAAAAGTTGAGGAATGTTGTTATCGGCAAATGCATTTCACCTTAAACCAACAAAATGCCCCACCCTATTCCAGAAAACGAGGGAGCTGACAGAGCAAAATTTAAATCCAATATTTCCAACGTCCGACCCACCATGAAACACTCGAAAACGAGCAGTCTGAGTAATAAAATTCCTCATCAGGAATATGAAGCTAATTTTATTATCACACTGACACGGTGAATAGATACAAGTATAAGCAACGCCTAACGAGAGCAACATACCAAAGAGTGAGAAACTGACGAAGTAAACTGCACCGAGAAAGTGAAAAGCGACAGTGACGGCTCTGCGGCTCGGCAAGGGCTGAAAGAAGAGTTGATGACCTGGGGATCCTTCTCGGCTTTCTTCGCAGCGACCGGACGTGATGACGAAGGGCTTAGGGTTAGGTCGCAACAGAAGATAATATACCACAGCCACAGACGCGGGAATAAGGTTAAGGGACCTAATTTCCAAATATGTGATTATCGAGTCCTCCCAAATTAAAAAAACAAAAACAAAATAAAAAAAAATAGTAAAAAACTATTTACGAAATATAGTAAATTCCATCCAAATTTATAATTTTTTTTTTTTACCATTCCTCTATTTTATATTCAAACGATATGAAAGACAAACAGATAAGTGATCCAATCTCAACGAAGTAAGATTGTCAGACTTATTATGTCTATTTTTGATGTCTTTGTTTGTGTTATTTGTAATGTTATTTCTACTTATACCTCTCGTGTAATTATTATTAATTAGACATTGCTATCAACTTCGTCAAATAGACTATAATATTATATGTTTAATGATTAAAAATATAAGTTTCGTGTGTCTTCCATAAATGTCTATAACACGATGAGTTACTTTTGAAACTGAATAGATTTTGAGTTAGAAGTATTGTTGGTTGGAATGATCTATTTAATTCACTTTTTAGTCAAATTTAATTTGTTGCTCTTGATTAGAATCCACTTAAACATTATATGGCTTACTAGCTTTTCGATTGATTTCATCGAGTAAATTACAATTTACCAAGGTTTAATGTATTATTTTCTTCATCAAAGTAAACATTATTCATCCATAATTGCATGCATTACCTCACTTAAGGTACTGAAAAAATTGTATCATAATCTCCAAATGGTAAAACTAGACTTACATTTCTAATGGCACATGGTTTCGCCCGAAGAATTCATTTTATATATTTGGAACCATGCATCCTGTTAACGCGATGACCAATCTTCTATAACTTTAAAATTTCAAATCATAACTATTGAATATTCTTAGTATACTACATGTCTATTACACAAATATCGACAAAAAAATTATCATCAAATATTACTAATGAGATATACCACTTATTTAGTTTATTTTCAAATATACCAAAATATATTAAAATATTTATAAAATGAAGCATAATGTAATGATCTATCAAATATTTGATTGGCATTAATAAAAATTATGACGTTTTGCTATATTTAAAATTAGGTTAAATAGTTTTACAATTTATTAGGGAAACTTACGTAAATATAACAAAACATCAAAACGGTCGTGTAACAAACTCATAAAGTTTGCCATTATCTTCTTCGTGATTTCTCTACGATTTCTTTCATTGTTTTTCTTATTTTTCTCTTTTTTTTCTATGATTTTTTTCCATCATCTTTCTTATTTTTCAATTATTTTGTTATGTCGTTGAATTTTTCCATCATATTTCTTCTTTTCATTAAGATTTATTTTCACCGTATTTATTCTTTTCTGATTTTGTGATTTCTTTCGACCGCCTTTATTAGTTTTTTATTATTTTTACATCGTTTAATATTTACATATTATTTTTTCTAATTATTATGACAAAAAAATATTGGAAAAAAAATCATTTAAATTGAAGTAGCCAAATGTAAAAAAAAATAAAAATAAAAGATTGTGTATAAAAAATCTTGAAAAATAAAACATTTAGATTGAAGTAGCCAAATATAATCGTGTAAAAAAAATAAAAGATTGTGTATAAAAAATATTGAAAAAGATAAATTGTAGCAATATCTAAACGATCGCAGGTAAATTACAACCATATGTAAACGATCATTTTGTAGTCATATCTAAACGATCACTTTATAGTCATATCTAAACGATCCTGTATAAATTATAGTCATATCTAAACGATCGCGTATATATCGAAACATGTTTAAATGATCACGTATATATTGAACTACATCTAAACGATCACAAATATATTATAGCACGTTATTGACGGTGCGGTTGACAGAGCATTTTTTGTATTTTACACGATGAATCTCTATGCTTTTTCCATTTTTTAAATTATTCTATACAAGTGTAAATACTTTGTCGTTTTTTTATATTTTTTAAAAGACCACTTGAAACAATTTTCACTTATTTATGTACTATCATTGTCATCAAATATTGATGACAAGATTTACCACAACTATGGGAAAGAGACAATGTCAAGATTGACAAACACGTATTACAACAAAACAAATCCCTGACACAGCTTATTTTTTGCAAAAATAACAATTTTGGTCGGTTGCGACCAATTTAAACGAGGCATTGGAACTAAAATATAAAAACACCTTTACTCATTTATTTAGTGAATGTGGTCATTGTGCTTCATTCTCATTCTCGTATGACTACCTTTTAATATCTTCCAATTTTCTTTGATTCCACAGTTATGTTTGTTATCATTATAATAATTATTTGATTACGATCTAATTGACATGTGACGATAGTTATTTAACTACTTGCTAATGTTAAAATTTACATTATTACGTATTTATATATTACAATGATTTAAATTTGAATTCGAGACCTTCTATAGAGGGACATCGTCATTTAAGTTTATTATACTAATATATAAAAATATACGAACGAAGCATAACAAAATCAACGTTAAAAATAAAACAAGATCAAAACATATAAACTCCAAACTTCACGGGAGGAAGGGAAGAGGCACTCATTTTGATTTTAATGTTTAGTTAACCCCAACCACATATCGAGCAACTTCCGCTTTTAGTGTCCCCTTCACTCCATCCTTCAGGAAGGACGACTCTACTTCTTCTCGGGTTGATCCTACGGCGAGTTTGGTCACCACCATCTTCATCGCAGGCGGTTTTGTTTGATATTCGACGAGAGGATTGACCCACGTTTGGTACACCAACACCCGTCAATCGTCATCAATTGACGGTTCAGACTACTCCATCTGCCTCAGCGAGGTAGTTTCAAGACGAATTGCCCAAATGCAGCCAGGCCTTCCAGGTTACTGCATCGACACGATTGTGAACCGATCACGAACCAGTCACCGCCCATTAAAGACACCAAAATGGAAACGTATTCAAAAAATAACTGAAATCCATCGTCGTCCCAAATTCCACGAAGAAAATCAAAGGCCAGAATTCTAACAAATCTTCAACCAAAGTCCATGAAAATAAAACAGACATCTTAAAACATAGTTAAAAAAATCTAATCATCAACTAAACCCCAGACACAGAATGTTGCCCTAACCTTTGATGTTCGCGCTAATCAAGAAGAGAACGTCAGAAGGGAAGAAAAATATTGTGAAAAAATGGAGATCGAGTAGATCGTGCATGCAAAAAAAAAAAAAAAGACCGCGAAAATAAATCTTGCGTAGGAAAAGAGATGAGATCAAGCTCGTGCAAGAGAAGAAGAAAATGAAGAGAAAAGATAGGAATTCCATCGTAAGTTCGTTAAGAGGATAAAATGGATATATGGGAAGAATGATAGCGATAAGTGTTTTCTTTTTCTTTTCTATATTTGCCATATTAAAAACCTTAAAGACACATTTGCAAAATATCTAAATTTGTTTTGCTACACATAGAAGATGTTAAGAATATATATCAAAATTTATTTTCTCATTTTCATCAATGTGTTGGATAAAAAAATTTAACTTCTTCGTACTCATTCGAAAAATCAATTAAAGTCATCAAAATGAGACTTCACTTTGAGTCAAGAAAGATTAACTCACCACTAAGTTATTTGATGATATAATATCAATTATATATGTATATATAGAGAACGACTCGAATCTGCAATTCAGTATTATATTAAAAAATGTATCAGTG
Source organism: Cucumis melo (assembly GCF_025177605.1). Lineage (NCBI taxonomy): Eukaryota > Viridiplantae > Streptophyta > Magnoliopsida > Cucurbitales > Cucurbitaceae > Cucumis > Cucumis melo. The sequence continues at coordinate 25,212,835 of NC_066865.1, forward strand.
AATAAAAATTTGGAAATTGATGGTCTGCCAAAGATGCTTTTTAAGCAAGGAAGTCGAGAGGAGAATGGAGATGAGATAAATTAGAAGACAAGGAAGAAAATTCCTTTTTAATATAAGATCATTATCCAGACAATTGAGCTTATTATGCACATGAAAGAACCTGATAGATGAATGATGACCACCAGCACAATATCCAACAAAACAAAAACGTCTTGTGGCCAATCAAATTTTGAGTATTTGTTTGTTAGTTTCTTTTCGTGGGTTAGCAAAACAAATCTAATGCATATAATTCATACTTCCACTCCACAAACCAAACTTTGTCGTTAAGCATTGCATTTAACGATTTCTTTTAGCTTCCTTTTTCTCTTTTTTATGGCACCAAATTTTAAGCTAACCTCTCCTCTTCCCCCTAACTCAACCATAACCTTCATTTTTTTTTATTATTCTCAACTCATTAGCTTTGTTTCCGCTCTATGAGTTGAGTGCCCACCAAGTGTTCCGACTTTATTCCATAGGCCACAGACCCCAAGTACAGAATGAAGCCAAGTCAGATATGGACAACAGTAGGCACCTAGTTGTTGAGAGTTGGAGCAGGAACAGAAAGGCGAAGCCGCCCCCACCATACCTTTTCCTTTCTGCACGCTTGTTGACCATTTCTAGCTCTCCTGTCTGTATGTATATAGCACCGGCCACTTTGGTTTTCCAAAAGTAGGCACTAAATTTGCCTCTTTCATCTTCTTCTTCATGGGTTCATGCATAAGCATGAGGATGAGAATGAAATTTTCCATACGGCTCCTCCCCGATGTATAAAACATTTGCCTAAAACTGCCTCTCCCTTGATTTGAGTCTTGAAGGAATCAAAATGGGGAACTCCTGCTGTGTTTCCTACACAATCAAATTCCCTTGTTGTCTTAAAGTTGATGCAGCGCACAAGCAGAATCATGGGGAAGCTTTGAAGATTGTTAAGTCAGACGGGAAGGTGTTGCAGTTCACCACGCCAACTCTAGTTAAAGATGTGTTGGTCAATTTCACTGGCTTCGTGATTGGATCCTCACAGGATGTCTCTGACCATCACCATCTGTCTCCCGACTTTGAGTTGAAGATGGGTCAAGTTTATTACATGCTTCCTTCTCCCCAAGCCGCGGCCCCTCCTCCACCTCATACCTTCATCCAAGATTTACACAAAAGCAGCAGCACAAGGAGAGTCAGAATCGTTTTAACAAAGAAAGAACTGCAACAGTTACTGGCCAAAAAAGTGGCAATGAAAGACCTAATTATGCATCAGCTTCAGCACACCACGTTGTATAGTAATCTTGAATCTTCTTCAACTTGGAAACCAGCACTGGCAGCCATTCCCGAAGGAAATGAAGCTTAGAGTAACTGAAACATCCAATGAATGTGTATAATTGTAAAAGTCAACTTTTCTTTCCACTAAACGTCCTTGTGATGTTGGATTTGTAGAACAAATTCAGCAACAGTCAGAGCAGTTAAGAGAGACATAATTTTCTATTATTGAATAATATATGTATATATACACATCAGATCGAAGAGAGCTAAAAGTAGGAATACCACAAACAAAACCAAAAACTAGCGGTGGGATTTTGAATTTCAAACAGTTAGTTACTGGATCTCTATATCCATGACCTTGCGTTGGACTTTGATTTTGGGAAGTGTAATGTAAAGAACGCCATTGGTGAGCTGAGCCTTGATGCTGTCTTTGTCAACGCCATCAGGAAGTTGGAGGCGGGTGTGGTAGGCAGAGGCATTCCTTGCGGACCAGCCGTCATCATTGCTGCTGGTGTTGGAGGTCTCAGCCTCATGGCCGCCTTTTATAATCAAAAAGTTGTCTTCAACAGAAACCTTGACATATTCCTTGGAGAGGCCAGGCATGTCAAAACGCATCCTGATTTCGTTTTCGTGCTCTTCAATGTCCCAAGGAGCTCGGACCCCACCCCTGTTCCATCTCAATCCTGGCGACATCATTACTGCGTCATCGAATAACCTGTCCACTGTCTCCAGCATTTGCCTCATCGTCCTCATTGGAGACAGAGGGTCTAGAATTCCTGCAAAACGGTAATTGAATCTCACTTCACCTAACATTCTCATAAATGGGAATGACTTATGAGGCTAGCAACATTTTTAAGAAAAGGGTAAATATAGCAAAACAAACCTATGACTCCTGTTAGCGATCTAGTGTTGTATCTGAAGTTTGCTGAACTCGCAATTTTTTTTTTTTTGACATTGTACTAAATCTATTAATACTTTAATCGTTATGTTCAGAACTGTTCCTCGATATTAAGATTAAAAGAACTTACCATAAGGTGAAATGTCCAGGGCTAGCCGCTTGGGCCCCGGCCGTCTCTCCACGGACGTTCCCTGGCCCTGGCCACTTGGATTGACATGAACCTCCAAAGATGTATCTTTGCTGTTGTCGCCGCTGGCTCCAGCCTCAGCCCTCACCCTCAAAGGCAGGACCGTGACTCGTGGCAGAGGGATTTTCTTGAGGGGTCTGGGTTTGAAGGACAACAGAGGTGAAGGAGAATAGGAAAGAGTTGAAGCCATGGCTATTGTCAGAGACTCAGATTTGTAATTAGCTTTTGGTTCTTTGGTATGGTGTTATGGAGAAGATGAAGAAGACATTTATAGAGAAATGAGAAGTGAAGAAGAATGGAGATGGGTCTCGAGAGTTTTGGAAGTTCATTCTGGATCCTACACTTGTCACTTGTTATACTCCAGACTATCACCGGCAGAACTTCTAAGTGATTCTTGAAAGGTCTATGGAAATGACAGAAAAAAGAAGCTTGATTCAAACCAATTTATCAAGGATTGGGTGGGACACGAGCAAGGACACCAAGATTTTTCTATCGTCGATTGTTTTTTAAATTTTGGTTTTGTTTGATTAATTGGGATGTACACACTCAATTATTGCTCTCCTTTTAAGCATCTATACGATCCGAATTTGTTGGAATTAAATATGATTCTAATCTACTACCGTTCACAAACAAAAACATCTTAAATTGTTGTTATTATTACTTGGTAAATATTAAAAGTTGAAATACAAGGTTAATTGCAACAGTTCTCTAGTTCACGAACTTATTGGTAACAGTTTTTATACTTCAAAAGAAGGGTGTATATATCACAATATTTAAGAACTTCGTCCTACGAATTAATTGTTCGAACTCAAATTTTATCAGTGATTTATCACAACCCCTCAAGCTCAAGAGTGGTCTTTGCTATTTTTCCTAAAATTTAAGAATCAAACTAAGAAAACGAAAACCAAAGTACTAAAATTGAGAGTTACTAAAACTTTTGGCAGCTAAAAATGAAAATTGAATGTACCTTGTGGATATTTAGCAACAGAAAGTTTTTAAGTAGAATGCCTAAGCAAATACAAAAACCGAAACTTGAAAAATTATTAAACTTCCCACAATTTTCATTCGGAAAACTCATCGAACTCATTAACAAGTCTTACAATACAGTCCAACCTTGACAAAATGAAATGAGAAAAGTATGAAGGATTGTGTTCCCCAAGCGGAGGGAAAGACCCCAGGGTTCGGCCACATCAACTTTAGCGAATTTCTATGAGCATGGTAACATCATTACAACTAGATAGCTTCGTAAACTGAAAATAACGTCATAGACTAAATAAACAAAAAATTCCAAGTAAAAGCTAAACATCTTGATGCGCATACAAAGCAGACCAATTTTTCTGCAGTTATTTTTCTTCGTAAGTTCTTTATACTTCCAGCAAGGCCCTTCCGACTGTCTTGGCTTGGTTTCCCAGGGTCTACTCTGCTGCTTGAACATGTTGGGAACCATCATTCTGATTCAGCTTTTCCAGTGCCGAAATTCTACTTCCCATAGAATCATGCAGCCCTCCCATCTGAATAACCATTAGGAAGAAAGAGTTATCATGAACTATCCTCCATTCCCTCCCTCAGCAAACAACCAAGAAGGGCGATAGAAACATGGGACAAAGATCTTATATATTTTTAATTTTCAACACTGTCAACATTCAACAATCAGTTTCGGACTGAAAATCAGAAGAAATGAAGACAAAAGATGGTAATGATGTATTCTAATTACAAGCAGGTGTTCTGGGTTATGTATATTGTATGCAAATTGCCAATGTACTTAATACTTATAGATGCCCTTTGGAAAAAAACTTCCTTCCACTTCCAGACTTGATGCTAAGTTTTCCAAGGCTAATAATTCAGCAATGCAGAATAATAAAATCTAACCAATGTTTATCTTGTACTCAATAAATACAAGGCTCTTAAGGCTCATCGCCATTAAGCATGTAAAATGCAGAGATGAATTCATTGTATGCGCGATTCTCAATGGAAAAAAGCAGTCATTCTCTAGTGAATAGTTTGATTCAGCTATAACATAGAATTAGTTGCCCTTCATAGAGCTGAAATTTGACTTAAAAACTTCACTGAAACTTGCATTTCAAAAAATTAACGGCAGTTCCAATCTGATGATGAAAGGGACTCCTTTTCTTTTTCTTATTCCCTTGCAGACTCCATGCCAAGGACTCTTGAACTTGTAAATGTGAATGTCCTCAGTGAACTCTTAAATAAAAAAAATGACCACATGGGTCTCAAAGTAACAGTTGGCAGTTGCTAATAACTAGATCAATTCTAACCACCTCTAAGCCAGTGCCAATGTTTTTTTGCCTTCTCACGTTACAGCTTAAACGATCTTTTTATGAGATGGAGGGTCTTCTTTAATCTTCCATACCTGGGTCGTGGGTTGACAAAGAGGTGCAAGCTGCAAGATTATGGTTTTTAGGTTGGCTGTTCTGAAGGTGAGTGGCTACTTCTTTATTTAGGTATGTTGCTCAGAGAGATCTCCCAAGAAGCCTGGAATCCAAAGATAGATGCTAGATTTGTTATCTCTTCTATCCACTTCCTATCCTTTTTCAAAATCCCTGTAAGTATGCTAAAGTGGTTAGGAATAAAGATGAGAAACTAGGTCGGAGAGATTTAGCAAGAGAAGATCCTTTCTAGTGGCAGATGAGGATTTGGGGTACACGATCATATTGCAAGTAACAGGTTTAGTATTTAAATGGCAAGGAGCTTCAATCAGAAAGAAGGGTTCAATTTAGCACCAAATTGTTGGTAAAATTACAAGGAAAAGAGAGGAGGTTAGTTTACTCTTAAAGGTCAAGGGGTTAATGGCATTTTCAACTAGTCATCAGACTGCATTGTAACACCTTTTTGAAGTTGTCAAAATTTTTTAGAGGGCTTCTGGTTTAAAGAGTAACCTCTCTCTTTTTTTCCTTTTATGAGGAAACTTAAAAGATAACTTTCTAAGACTGAGCTTTTAAGGATTCACATTGATGATTCTGAGATAGATGAAACGTGACACCTTTGGTTGCAAAAAGGGACGTGAGCCATCTACCTACCTTGGGCTTCTCTTGGGAGGTAATTCTAAATCAGTCTCTTTTTGGCAACTTGTCAATGGAAAGATGCAAAACAAACTTCATATTGGAAGTATGCTTTAGATTCTTTTCATTCCAATAATGAAAAGTTTTATTTCCTTATTCAGAAAATAATTAAAAGTATGCTTTCATTTTGAAAGGTGGTAGACATGTACTTATCCATGCCACATTTGCTAGCATGCCGACTTATTATATATTAAAGATAATGGCAGTCACAAGATTATCAGTGATTTCTTATGGGAAGGTTCTCGAGAGATAGAGGTATGCATAATGGGAATTGGGAGACTAATCAGCTTCCTTAATTGATGGGTGGTCATAGCATTGGAAATTTTTAACATCAAATTTTGGCTTTATTGGCCAAATGGATTTGATGTTTCCATAATGAAAGTAATGCTTGGTAAAAATTTATTCAAGCTAAATACTATATGGTTGCAATTGGGAACAGGTGGCCTCAATCCACAAAGCCTGGATCTTTCAAGTCCGATTACAAACATTGGACTTGTTGCTAGTGGTGCAAAACATTGTCGTAGAAACAGTTGAATGGGCTAATCCTTCACATTTCTCGGGTTAATCCCCAATGGGACTTAAAAGATCCAGGTCATTATTGCCTCTTTCCTAATCAGATCCACATACTTGACCTTCAAAGAGACTCACTCATCCGTGCCTCGCTCAAAGGAAGCCTATCAAGAAACTTTACCCTCTATAAGATCTCCTAAGCTTTTAATTTTGAATTTCAAGTTCATTAAGATATTGACCTTCTAATTTTTGGTTTCACTGGCCAATAGACGTAAAAAATATTCACTAGTTCAAGGACCCTATTACACATAAAATTGAAATTCAAGTATACATTAGACACAGCCTAAGAGTTCAGAAATATATTGGACATTGTTTTAAGTTCCAAAACCTACTAACCAAAAGTCCATAATGCCCTCTCAAAAATGCCTCCACAATGTCCTTGTATAAAGGTCTAACATCCGACCTAAAAGGTTTTGTACGTAAGTGTTAGATATAATATTAAATTTACCTACACCCATCAACTTAAGCTTTTGGGTAGACTAGTGATTTATTAAGAAAAACTGATACTTCTAAGATGGCCAAATGTCGGTGTCCGACACACGTCCGACATGCCAGCTGGCATATCAATTATTTTATTATTATTTTGTAGTTCTGGACACGCCCAGACGCGGCTGGGATACTTCTAGGACATGGAACCTGCAGATTTGGGAAGAAAAAATTTACTAAAATTAACATTTTAAAAGCCTAAATGCCCCACCCAAAGACAGACCATCAACTCCACATTTTAGGCTTATTATTTTAAAAGCCCAGGCCACAGCCACGACATCCCTCATTTCTCCAAGCCCAAAACTTCATGCCAAAACCTCCACGTCCAAACTGTCACACCCCAACATTCACGTCCAAACCTTCATGCATAAATTCATAAATTCTATGGTGTTTGACTTGTTATTTTGATGTTTTCAAACGGAATATTTCAAAATATGTTTATATGCACGGCATATATTTACTTTTTTTAATAAAAAATAACGTGTCCCCAACGTGCCGTGTCCTACTTTTTTTTAAAATTGGTGTGTCGTGTGTTGGAGTTTGTGCTTCCTAGCTGATCTAAGATGGTATCAAAGCATGTTGGTTCCTCAAGTCATGTGTTCAAACCCCTGCGTTATTTCCTCCCAAAATATTTATTTCTACTTGTTGGATCTTTCATATATTTCAAGCCCACAATTGCTGGGGAGTATTAGATATTATATTTGCCTTCACCCACAAGCCTAAGCGTTTAGGTCAATTAGTGATTTAAGTGTTAGAATAATGTTTCATCATGTTGCCTAAACGCTTAGATGTTAAATTTTAACAAAGAACCACTCACCTTTCCAACTTCATATTCTAATCCAAGGGTCCGAACAAAATTTCTTGCCCTACCAATGAAGTTTTTTAGAACTTCAAACTATTAAATGTGCTATTGACTAGGAAAAGAATAATTGTTTCCAAATTAAGGATCCTAAATGTCGATAAGCCAACTTCAAAAGACGAGTAGATGTAGCCTAAGTAACCTCAAGAAGAACTCCTCCAAGAACCTAGATTGTGAATCTCTTATTAGACTGAATAATGTGTTTCATACAAGAGGAGAAGATTCCTATTTATAGAGTTCTATTACAAGTAGGGTAAAAAGGTAATTAACCTAGAATATTAACTAGTTACCCAATTAACCGTTAGTCTTCTTGCATCATTCTACCCATCCAAAATGAAAACTTGTCTCGAGTTTTGAAAAGAAGAAAGTTATGAAGCTAAAAATGAATGAAATAAACTTGTTCAACAGAGTATGACCAAACCAACCTCCTATATTTTGAACAAAAATACTATGATCAAAGGGATAAATTTGAGACAAAAAACCAAATATGGCCACTAAAAGATGAACCTCTCCATCGGCCGTAAACCCCAAAAATATGTTTCCTTCAAGCTCACTCAAAACAGTATTCAAAGGATCAATTTCAAAAGAATTAGCTTCCGAAGAGAATTCTTCAAGAACCACATTTTTCTTTATCGTTTGCTTCAAGTTCTTCGACAGTTAGATGATTTATTGCCACTGCAACTAATGTGTTGTTGTTCTTGTTCAATTTTTGTTATGTGTTCGATACTTCTTTTTCATCTTCTTTGTTGGATTTTTCTTCACTTGTGACTATTTCCAAATCAACATTTTCAAATTCTTGTTCTTCTTCAATTTTATCTTCAAAAATTTCTATTTGAAAATTTTCCAACTGTGATTCCTTTGTTCTTTCTTTCGTATATGAAACCAACCCAATCTTGAACTCTTGGAAATGAATTGGTAGCTAATCTATATGTTGAGTCATTTCCCCACTGAATGTTGAATTTCTTTTGTTGCTTTCTTTATTTCCTCCAATGCTACGTGATCAAATCAGTCATTCTGTTGGATTCTTGAATATGTTTCAATCTCATAGCGGGTATAAGACTCATCCATTGATTTTCTTGAATCAATCTTTCCTGATCATGTTTCATAAGCAAAAGAGTAATTTTGAGTCTTGAACGCTCTTCTTGGATGGTAAAAACCCATTCTTGACAATCTTTACATTGATTTCTTGAAAAATGGGTTTGATTGGATCGTTGGGCTATTTTTTGATATTGTCGCCTTCTTATTCCGTACCAAACTGCCTTAGAAACATCATTAGTCACTAAAATCACTAGAATCAACTTTTCAATGTAGATAATAATAGGTTCTTTGAGAAAACCGAGCATGGCCAAGATTAGAATGTTGAAATTCTTCTTCCAAATCACTTGAATCGGAATTCCAACATTGTTTATGGAAGTAAACTTGATTTTCTTGTCTATACCAACTGTTGGTTTTTTTCTTGGACATCTTTGATCAATAGAAGTCCATTCTTGAAAAATCTTAATAAATCTTTGGTGTCTTCTTTCTTTCTTGGAATTTCAAGGGTTCCCCCTAATTAGATGTGGGCTGTTTGGCAACTAGCACAACACTCAAAGCTCCCTCTTGTGATTGACATCAACAAGAGTTTCCCGGTCTTCCACCGGCGGTAGTCAATGTTGGCTTAGACGGTTGCTTTGATACCAAATTGATGTAGCCTGAGTAACTTCAAGGAATAATCCTCCAAGAACCAAGATTGTAATCTTTTATTAGAACGAATAATATGTTTCGTACAAGAGGAGAAGATTCCTATTTATAGAGTTTTATTATAAGTAGGGGTAAAAAGGTAATTAACTTAGAATATTAACTAATTACATAATTAACCCTTAGTCTTCTTACATCATGAGTATTTAAAACTTCGGAAGTATTAATATATAAAAAAAGACCAAAATTAAATAGCATATAAAACATCTCAAAGTTCAAAGTGCAACAAAAGATTAAAGGATGCCAAACTTGATAGAAATATTAATTACTTAATGACTTGGATTGATAGTTGTTCTTTCCCAACCAAAAGAGTCCAAAGAAAAGCTAAAGTATAGTTCATCTAGGGCTAGGACTTGTATTTGCAAGGGTAATTATCAAAAAAATAAACAAGAAGGATAGTAACATTCATTTAAAAACACTATGGGGCTGTTTGGGGCACCAACTAGAAGTTGGCGAAGTGGGTTATTATAGTTCACCCCACATTTTGAGCAGCGACTATCATAGTGGGGTGTGCCTATTTATAACCAATACCTTAAACACAAACTAATATAACCTAAATAAAAATAATCTGCACCCCGGCAAGGCAAACCCCTCTATTGGTTGTTTAAAATACATATAAGGAGGGATTAAATTGTTACATACTTAAATTTCAAATTCTTGATTGTTACTTTCATTAGAATTCAAGGACCAAAAGAGGTCTTTTTTTCTTACCATAAAATTTATAATGATTAAGAATGTGCCAATTAGGTAAGTCAAAGAGGAAATCTAGAAATGGAAAGCCAAGAACAAAATCTCAAAAGAGGAACTTAAGTTTCATTGGTGTTTTTTCGCGAAGAAAGCAAATTTAGGGACAAGGAACTCCTAATGTTCTATCTTCGGATTGTATCGTGAGTGTTGTTGAATGTTGATATTCAAGAGAAGCTCTCCGAAGAACATCGACGGAAACTGCAGCAGTGACCAGTTTCCATTAATATAAGGCATAGTGACCATGACTGTAACTATCCACAAAGCAGAAACATGCGACAATATGACATTAAGAACCGGGCATTTATGCACCGATAATGAAATCCCTAATTCTATTTCTCGTCCCCCAAGTTTTCGCACAGAGATGAGTTTTAAAACCAGCGTCGAATACAAATTTGAATCTCCACGTCTGCCGGAGAATTCAATAACTTCACAAACAAACAAGTTCAATTTGGAATAGTAATTGAGGCGAAAATAAATCAAACTGAGATGGAGAAGAAGCGAGGGGGCAACGAAGAAATGAGAATACCTTATGCGAAATGGAGTCGTAAGCAATCTTGTAATCTCTCTGAAGAAGGTAAAGCCCCAGAGAGGATGCAACCGCTGCTCCGGCGAAGAAGGAAGCCATTCTCACTCTCAGTACGTAACCCATCTCTTCCACCCCACGCCCTTCCGTTTTGCTTCGCAAAATGAACAAAAATTCTATTCACAAATCATATTTACCAAAAGAAAAACATCTTTTTGTTTAATTGAACATTTAGGGTAAAATACAGCTATGTTTCTGCAAAATATTTATTCAAATTCGACTCACCAAAAAGCAGAAAATTAAATAATTGTCTAATAATTTTAAAATTCTTAATTTTTGGGTCAATTATTTAGTAGTGTAAATGGGCTCGATCGAGGACATTTTCAACCCAATTCATATTTTCGAGTTGGTTGAGTTATATTATTTACTATACGTTATAAATACTCACATCAAAAAATTCAAACATCTATAAATTTCACCATTCTAAATATTATCCATAAATAATAAAATATTTATAAATACTCACGTCAAAAAATTCAAACATTTATAAATTCAAGTTTCAAAAATCAACATTCCAAACATTATCCATAAATACTAAATAAATAATAAAATACCTATAATAATAAATACAAAATATCTATAATATAATATAACTATTATTAATTTGGGTTGGATTGACTCGAATTTTTCAACTCCAACCAGAGACCCAACTCCCAAAAAAAATAAAAAATTTTAACCAAATCCAACCTATATTTTAAACTAACCCAACCCATATAATATGGGTTAAATAATCTGAATTGTCAGATTATTTTTAATTTTATGTACGTTTAACCTTTTTCTTTTTTAAATTGATCGACTTTTTAAATATAAATTTCATTTTATCTTTTTCCTTTGATCCACCGTGAATTTGATTTAGTTAGATTTCGAGGTGAAAATGCAAGCTGAAACCAAAATTCCCAACGATTTAGTGAAGCTACCATCTAGAACTGTACCTCAAGGCTTGAAGTCCAATCGAAAATACTCACGATGGCAACCTCAATAATAATCCTCTTTTTTATATTTGAACATCCTAAATGATGAAAATTAGAGGTGTTCAAATAACTCAAACAATTACTACCCAACATAGATTGTAAGGGGTGCATGGGTTGAATTTCTTGTGTTTTTTTTCGGATTAGGTTCAGGTTACATTTTTAAAAATTCGATTTAATCGAACCCAATTCGAATTTATAATATTACTAAAATATATATTAACACTTATAAATATTATAATTCAGACCTATTATTATGAAGATTTTCTTAAGTTTGTAATAGATAGGTTGGATTTAAATATTTAACATTTGAGTTTCGAGACAAATTTAAGTATTTTAAGTTAATAAATAATATACATAAAAAATAAATAAATAACCCGACAACCTAATCCACCCTATCCGAATATTAAGAGGGTTGGGTTGGTTTGAAATCCTATTTAGGTTATTTAGGCCGTTAATTTAACCAACCAAAAAACTTTGGCTGATCCAAAATATCTGCCTGTTAGAAACTTCTCATTTTTTAAAAGGTATTATTTTATTTTTTTTTATTTTGTTAACTAAATAACTAATTAACATAGTAATAAATTTAATTGATCTCTAACATATAATTAAGTATTTCTTTACTTTTTTTTTTAATTTTTTTACGGATTATTAAATTGAACTCCAACCATCAATTATTCTATACATCCAAGCACATACATTCAAATTTTAGATACTAATATCTATATTCACAACAATATCTCCGATTGAAAATGACGCTTTGAGGTTATCAAATGAGCCTACTCTCTATTGTGCCTCTTAAGACTTCTCAATATTCATTTATTTATTCGTGAATCAAGATTCCTCAAACGGGACTAACAAGATAGATGGAGAGTAGCCACACATACTTCTAAATTTTTAGGCAAACACACAACTTTCAAGTTCTCATGCCAATAATATAAAGGCCAACCTAATCCTCGAGGAAAAGTGACATCGAAGTAGAGGTCGAGGTTGATTTCTTTGACAAAACCACCACCGAACCGACCATAATCGATTTATTCAAACTGATCTCGACATCAAGGAGTAACGATCGATCAGTTGGATCTAGTCAATTTAACACTTATAAATACTTTATAAAAATTCTCAATTTAAAATCTTCCCCTCTCGTTTCCCGCCAAACCGATTTAGTTTGGTTGATCGGCTCGATTTTTCGATCTATCATGCTCACCCCTATATCGAAAACATTAAACACTAGTTAAGAGCAAATTCAATGGACAAAACAAAGTGAAATGAACCCGTAGGAATCTGATGAATGCCGGTTTATAGAGCACGCCTTAAAAATGAAAGCCAGCAGAGATCGAGTATGAACCATCAGATTCACAGTTATGATCATCATTCGTTTGAATAAAAAATCAGAATGAGACATCTGATGAGTCTATCATTAAAAGCATGCCCTAAAAATAACTCCCCCGCCCCCTCCCCCGGCCTCCCCCCCCCCCCCAAAAAAAAAAAAAAAATACAACACAAACTAAAAGGAGAAAAAAAATCAGCTGGCAAGTCCGATTGGAGAAATTACAGATAACTGATCAATCAAATCTGGACAATTTTCTGGTTCAACGTCTCAGTATTGTCCAATCCCTTCCTCCTGGGCCCCCACTGAGCCATAAGATTAGCACTTTTCATATAATCTCTGGAAAATCCACAGAAAATACTCCATGAATATCAACTAAGAAAATACCGCTAAGGCATGAATAGTTACTATTGCCCAAGAGAGGATGCGTTAGTGGATGTTCATTCAGAACAGTCTTATCAAAACACGCAACAATGTGCATTCTTATAGACACTAACCACTTCTTGATTCAAACAGCTGAGCTTCTCAACCAACTTGAGAAAATCACTACCAGAAAGATAATAATAATAATTCAAATCGCTTGCCCCTTATCAATTTGCATCTCAACATGAACAAAAACAGGTATAAATGCAGATTGCATACAAAAGAAAGCTTAGACCTTAGGGAACCCCACTCAAATTCCGATCAAACAAGAGTACTTACTATCTTCTTGAAGGCAACGAAGCAGCAGCCATCCTGTCACCGCACATACAAATTAAGCTCATTAAACTTATGTTTCAATCATTCACGATCAAGAGGCATTGAGCAAAAGAACATTGACAGTGAATCCACATGCTAGATGGTTTAGAATGATACCTCCCCTGATGTTTCCCAGAAAAATTGGCACTAGACCTCCCATCAGTCGACGGTAAGCTTTGACTGCTCCTACTTGATGTTCTATCAAGAGCGGCCCCATTTTCAAGCCCTAAAAACACGGATGATTCACAAGGCTTGGCTTCTGAGACATTCAGTTCACGACCATCCTTTGATCTTGTGAAAAGTTTCACATTCAATAGGCCTCCACCAGCAGCCGAATGAAAACCATTTTTAGGTTGATTCTTCATTTGTGTGCCCTGAGGAGAATCCTTAGTCATATTTGGAGTAAAAACAGAAGTCTTCTCGGCTTTCATGTTTTTTGAATCAGCAGATGAAATCCTCTTTGACCGATTAGTATGAGCCATTGGGGTCATAGCAACAGAAGGCAAATGTGACGAATAATGAGATGAAGCCGCAGCTGCGGCGGCAACCTTAGCAAAAGCTGCAGTAGCTGCTATTGTTTTCTGTGCTCCTTCACGAAGCTGAATATAATCGTCCTCAATCACAAATAACTGAGCACAAATTAAATTTAATTAATTTTTGTTTAAGATATTGCCCCTTTTGCAGCCATACACACTGCTATAAATAAAAAACCATTTAATATGCATCAAAGTTCTGGAGAATCTCACTTCTGGATGACCAGCTACGAAGTCTTCGAGCTTACCATACTTCTTCTCATAATCACGCCAATGTAAAGGTGCAAGCATCTTGCACAGCCTATTTGGCAGCTGCATTTGAAAGATCAAATAGCAGTAAGAAAACGCCCAGCAAAACATTATTTTCTCGAAGTACAATCCACTTTGATAAAAGTGTCCAAAATAAAACTCACTGTTGAACTTATTTGAATTCTACCACCAGCTGGAATAGTGCGAACAATGCAAGCCAATAATGCTCTTTCATCAAGGAGGGCAGTTTCTGATGTCTTTCCCACCATCATTGGGATTTTCAGCGCAGAAGAAACAAAAACTTCAGGTACAACCACCCCAGATCCGGAAGCATTGTTGATAGCCATTTCACTGACACTTACATTGTGAACGGAGGAAGAATCAAAGGTTAACGTACTGACAGCAGGACTTAATTTTCCCCCACTTAACCCTTGCTCCTCAAGGACTTGATCACCTGCACCCAAATCATTTTGATCCTGGGCCAAACGAAGAATAGCTTAAGTTAAATAAATCTTGAACGAAATAAGCAATCACCAAGTAATGAAGGAAAGAAGGAACGAAGGGTTCACCTTTTCATTCTTGTGCTGAATAGAAGTGGAACCAATCCTTAAAGCATCATGAAATTGAGAGGTAACATGTTGCAAGCTTGTATCAGGTTGTGGGGGTACTTGGTATCCTCTATCCACCGATTCAAGCTAAAAAGGATGTACATATTTTTAAGATTTCAAAAACTAAGAAAACCAGTAATTAATTAATCATTTGAAGTTTAAAATATATAGAAAACCTGTGTTTCTCCAGTAGATAAGGAAAGCCCTGAATCAGGTTCTCTTCTTTTGCTGGTATGAACATCCAGATAATCAGGTTCCAGAGCTTGCCCATTATCAGCCATTTCGTATGGGTAATTAGCATTTGATGTCATCATGCTTTGAACATTTTGAGTTGACTGAAGTTCATTCTGAACAGATACGGTGGAACCTTCTGAAACAATCTTGAGAAGATGCATAACATTTAATTTGCTTCCTACCATATGCAAAGGAAAATATATGTGTCAATTGCCACTTACCTGATCAGTCTGCCATGGTTGGATGGATGATAAAGTTGGTAATGATGAAAAATGCCCCATGTGAGATTGGGGAACTTGGGATGGTACAGAATGAGGAACTCCTGGTTGATGCATCAAAAAAGGATGCAAAGCTGCCATCTGCCCAGGTGGGAGGTAGGGTGGCATCCCAGGAAGAGATGATGGAGCCATTGGAACTCCAGATACATGATCGGTCTAACAACAAAGAAAGATCAGCCATATTATTAGAGAAGTCATCAATGTTTTTTCAGGTGTGTGTATCATAACTGCAACGAGACGGTGATTGTTGGTCAAAATTATTTGTTCTTCGTTTATTATTGATCCATGAACTGACTTTTAATATCAATAGTTGGACAAGGGAAGGACGCAAAATTCCACCTGGATAGATGAATTGCCAGTCAAATTAAAAGATGGAACATTTTCTGGATTCCCATTTGGCAGTGCCCCATTATTTCCAGTTGAAGCTGCTCCACCTAATTGGTTACCAGGAGTTTGTCCATATTGTGGTACATCTTTAGAATTTGCCTGAGATATATTTGACTCGTCATTGTAAGTCCCACTTCTTTCCCTTGCATCAGCCAACTCAAGTTGGAGTTGTTGCAAGGCATGCACGTGAAGCCTCTCCATCTCAGCAAACTAATATTTAAAAAGAAAATAAGAGCGACACAACTAGAATATTAACCATAATATATTTAAAAAGAAGAAATACTGCTCTAGGCATAATTAAACAAATAGCCTTGGTGTGCTAGAGTGGATCCTGAATGAGAATTAAAATATTGTAAAAAATGAAATCTGTCATTGTAGAGGTCATTAATAACGAGTTCAGAAAGGGGAAATCTGAAAATACAGCAGAACTCATAGATTTGATGACAAAATAAAATGATTTTGATGATCCAATGAAAGAAATTGAAAATTGAATATAATCATAGTGGTAATTATGTGAGCTATAATAAGTAATCACACAGAAAAAGAGAACCAACCTGGCGCTGGCAACCAAGCCATAGCTGGTTATACTGCTCTGTACGTTCACGTAATTCGGCCTGTAAGGAATGGTTAGTAGTTGATTGCAAAGCGTCCATTTCCTGGACACGAGCAATCCAAGCATGGGCTTCCCTCAATTGTTCATCTTTGTACAAAATGGTTTCTTGAGCAATCCTATGCTGAATATTAGCAAACTATAAGATATTTATGAAGTTATGTAGTTGTTTTGTAATATAACCATACACAACCAATACCAGGGGGAAATTGATTGCAACAAATAAAATTCTCTTTTCTATGAAAACAATCACTTTCATTGAGGGAAAAAATGAAAGAACACACAGGCGCGCGCACACACACAAAAAAAAAAGAAAAAAGCCCACAAATAAGGGAAAAGACTCCCGTTACAAGAAAGGACTCCAACTATATAAAACCGTGCCTAAAGCTTTGAGAAAATCAAAAGAATTCCCTCCTCAATCACTCTATTGTCACTTCACTCGTTCTCACCCTGCTGTCAAGTAACAGAGATCCAATATGATTATTATTCTTTCTACTACTAACCACTCTGTGGAAGAAACTAATATTGCAGTCCCCTTCCTTGGCCCATTTAACTTAAGCCTTTCGACTCCAATTGACATTTTCCTTTCTAATCAACTCTTCAAAATCCCTTTTCAAGTCATCCCTCACACTCAGACTTCTGTCTACAAGACCACCCAACTTGAGACTGTCAATTTCCTCAATTTTGCCTAAAATCTCCTTCTTCTTTGTACGGATATCTTCAAAAACTTCTCTATTCCACACTTTAAGGTTTCCTTTAAGCATCCTCAGCTTTCCCATCAGACGGTAACCTCCAACTTCCCTTGGACTGTCATGCTCCACCAATTTGAAATATTAGCCTTAAAATTCAAATGATCCAACCACATATTCTCAAAACTAAAGGAGCATGAGCTCCATTTAAGTGGTCTTGAGTTCAGGATAATAGGCCAATGATCCATGTAACTCTAGGCCCTTTAATATGTCTGAGATAACCATACCTTTCAATCCAAGCCTCTGACAAAAGAAATCTATGTCACAGTTAAAAAACATACGATTCACGATATCGAAACTGAGGCAAAACGATTCATCACGTATTTTTGAATAGCAAATCTCATATATCAAACGATTCAAGTTTCCGAATCGTATGAATCGTGCTAAATTAGAACATTCCAGTTCACTTTTCTAAAAAAGCACCATTTTCGAGTTACAACGCATGGGAGAAGATGGGTTTTCACGGAAGTACCATGTTCTCCTTCTATTCAAATTTCTAGATGGGAGAAGGTGGAATCGTGCTTGCCGGACTGGAGTCTACCTAATCTCCTTCTCTTCGAGTTGTGCACGCCAGACAAGAAAAGGAAAAGAGGTCTGGTTTTTGGACTTGATTAAGAAATGTGAAAATGAAGAGATAGAAAGGAAACAAGGGAGACGTAGTAGGAATATGATATAATGGTAAAATCCTCAATCTATTAGGATTGGGATTAGGATTAGTTTCTTTTATTTATTAGGATTAAGGGTTAGTTTTCTTATTAATTAGGATTAAAGATTAGTTTCTTTTCTTAACTAGGATTAGGCTTAGTTTGCTATAAACAAAGTACTCGTCTTCTTGTATTCGGAACTCTTAAATATTAATAAAATTCTCTCACTTGAGTTGCATCAATAAATCTATAGGCCAAAAGAAGAAATTTTAAATTCAACATCCTCCCAATAAAAATATTCAAATTGTCCATGCCAAGTTTAAGCTTGAACCCACTGAACCCCATCCTTGTAAAGCACCAATGTTTACAGGATTCAAGAAATAAAGTGCACCATTTAAAAGCAGCAAATTTCTAGCTTGCCCAGAGATGAGAGGCAGAAACTACTCCATAGCATTAAGAACCATTATTTATTGTACCTGGCTACCGGCATTATTACAAGTTTTCTCTCCAGCACATGGAGTCCTTTTTTACTTATTTCTTATGACCTCTCTAGCACATGTACTCACTTTTGTTAGTTTCTTCGAAAACATTTTAGTATTGAATTAAACAAATTCAATCCTGTTCAACAACTCAGATGTTTTCAAGTTTCTGCAGTATCAATACTCCTTGGGAGCATAATATAAGTTCATAAACCAGAACACCCAACTTAATCCTACATTCTGATGTGTTTTCTTAATCTACATCATTCTCAAAGAAATGAATTGAAAAAACTCTAAAAGTTTCTTCATCAAACAATACCGTGCAACAATGTTTAAAGAGGATAGTAAAAAGGCAGAAAAATGGTATAAAGAAATTTATTTTCAACTTAATCAGGAAGAACAATTCAACAAAAAATAAATTAATAAAATAAAAAGACACTTGGGAAAGCAACAAACCTGCTCCTGTAACTCAAGAAGCTGCCGCTCTTTCTCATGAATGTGCTCTTGAAGTTCATGCAATTGTTTTATTTGCTGAGCTCTTTCAGCTTCAGAATGATCACGTTCTCTCCTACAAAGGATATGTTTCTAATTTTCATAACTCTATGACTTATTATGGCAGTGTTGTATAATACAAATCCCTAATAGAAGAAACACCATTTATAGCAGAGCCAACAAAAATGAAGATTGTATATAATGTACGGCAATAAAATTAAAATACTAAAGATGTGTTAGGCTGTTAGCGTAAGCAAAAAGTAAAATCAATTGCAAAAGAAAGGAAAAATTGAAGGAATTCTACAAAAAATGTAACCTGTAAGTTGCTATTTCTTTATCTTGTTCCCGCAGAAGATCATCCTTGGCCCAAGCCTGTGAAGAAATTAAAGAATAAAAGAGTTGGTAAACAAAAAAAAACAAATCGTTTCAAAACATCCTTGTGCAAGCAATTCAAGCATGAGGAAAAAACATCAGACCGCTTCGTTGTCTAATTTAATTGATTGCAATTCCCTATCTTTATCTTCTATTTTCCTTTCCAATTCGCGAATAGCCTGGTCTCTTTCACATAGTTGTTCCTGTACAGCCACAAAATGTCTCATTTAAGTATCAAGTAGTCCGCATCTAATCACGATATCAGTAATCAATTAAACACAATCTTGTGTCATGCACAAATCTTTAGTGGGACGAGTAGATATATAATGTCACAAAGCTCATTGGCCAAAACAATAACTTCTAATGAATTTCTGAATTTCAGAACCATAAATAAGAAGATTTAAAAATAAAATAAAATAAAACCAGCTAAAGATCTATTATAATAAAAGCTTCATCGACGAGTTGTCCAGTTACAAAAAGTAAAAACCTGCATCTTGATGGCAGCATTATTGTGTTCTTTCATTTGACCATCAAAACTCTTTTGCATTTCTAATATTTCTGATCTTGCAATAACTTGTGCTCTAAGTTCAATCTCCATCTGTTGAAGATCCTCCCTTTGTCTGGTGACATCATTGAGCCGCCGCTGCAAAATATCATTATCTGGATTCCCATCAATTGAAATTGAACAGAAGTCAACATCAAGGGGTTCCCTTCCCTGCTGCACCTTGACATAGAGCAAATCATCTTCACTACAATGATTCATGAGGTTCTATAAAGATAATTCCAATACCAGAACCTTCTTACCTCATATATAGTCCTTTCATCCGATTGTGTCAACTTTGCTCTTTCCATTTCCTGCACATCAAATAAGCTTCAACTTCAACCAAACTCATAAAGGTTACAATTCCCACGTGATGCTCCACAACATAATTGAACGGAAGTTTAGAAACTGGGACAGGATATGAGCTAACTTCAGTATGGTCGGGGCGATGTTCAATTGAATCTGAAAGAAGACCATCTGCTTTCTACCACTCTACTAAAAGAACACAATTCTATCAACATGAAGATACCCATTGAAATCAAACGGAGTAGAGTACTCTCTTTGGGCCACTTTATGTCGTCGTTGATCACAATAACTATACGCTGTACTCTCATTTACCAAAGAGGAAGCAAGAGCAGACGCACAACTAGTGTACTACTTCCAGACCAGACAATAAGGCAAACTTAAAACACGAAACAAAAACAATGATGATATGGGATACAACAAAAAAGAATATTATATATTGTGAGTAAAAATAATTAACAAAACGAGTAGACAGATAAGGTATTAAGATAAACAAGAGGTGCGTTCCTCTCGTTGTATAATTCGTCATGTGAAATATAAGCCCAACTACCCAAAGCAAGTAATAGAAAAAGAAAAGTCAGCAGCTGCTATACGTACGTTGCTGTCCATGTTTCCTGATTTGTGAAAAAAAAAAAGCAATGCGAGAAAGAAACCCTTAATGCGAGGAAGCCCTACCTCATCGGCGGTATCTCGGGCGGAGTGATTGTCAGCAACGGCTCGCCATTCTTGGCGGGAGAGCTGGGGAGAATGCATGGTGAGAGAAGCACCACGCGCTGCGGCCGTGGCTTCCATAAAAGGATAAAAGCGTGCGTCAATGCTCCAAATCGGTGTGTCTGAACCTCTGGGAATGTCCAGAAACCCTAGCTCCGAGGAGGGTCGAAGAAGACCCAGGAACTGAGGAGATGTGCGATGGGGCGCGGCGCAGAGAAGAAAGATTGGAATCAGGCAGTGGCAGATTTGGAGGGCTGGGAGCACAATACACCGAGTAAGAAGAGAGCGAAGGCCACGAGAGAAAGGAAAGAGGAGAAGGAAAAGAGGAGAAAGGAAGACGGACGATGACAGGAGGGGCCAATTTATTTTGGGGAAAGAGGTTTTTTAGGAATTTCGTATTTTTTGAGGGACAAACTGTGATTTTTACAAAAACCACGTTATTAGGTATTTGTAATGTAATGCCTCTTCTTTCTTTTCTATTACACGGAGGGTGTTCAAAAAACTCATAGCACCAATCTGATTGAGTTAGTTGAAAAATTTAAATATATACATTTCAAGTCAGATCTCATAGAATTTAGCACTCGATCAGACCCAATTATTATCATTGTTATTTTTACTATTTTTACTATATGATAATTTTGTATTTTAAATGAAACAAATATAAATATACACACTGTTATTGTATACATAATACGTTACTTTTGAATGTTTTTTGTTCCTATTCTGGATGAATATAAACGTAGACTTAGATTTTACACAGACTCAAGATAAACACTTAATTTAGATAGGTTTTAGGTTTTAAAATTTAGATGTTTAATACATTAACCACTCAAATAGCATTAACCACTCAAGTCCATTACAAACTCTCAACTCAAAGTCAACTGAAAACCTACTTGAATCTATGACTATAAAATAGTTTCAAATTTTCACGACTGAATAAACATTTAATACAAATAAAATATCTTTTAAACACGTCCTCCCTTTTCTGTGCATACATGTGTTTCATCTCATGATAAGATGTCTCCTAGTTTTTTATTTAATCACGACCATTTGTTCAGTTAAATTTTTTATTTGTGTTTTTATAAATATAACTTAGTTAATTTTTCTAGCTTTAATTTAAAATTAACTTAGATTTACATTTATACAGCATGTTCAATTGAATTAACAATTAGCATGATTCTGATGATCAGAACCACCATTTTGGATGCGAAGATTTTGAACAACTCGCCTTTAGGAAATTCACTACGAAGAGTGCCTACCCATTGAGGTAGGAAGCCTCTTCGTCTGACTCCAATATGTATGTGCAGTGGGCTCAGGGATGGGGCTCGGAGTTTAATTCGAGTTAAGGGTTTGGGGTTTTTAGGGGTTCTAGGGTTTTTTAGAGGTATATACATAGTGATCTTCAGTGGTTGATTGTTTATTATCTTTTTCCTAAAAAGCATATATCATTTGATCTCACCACCTTATGTTCGGAATTGTAAGTATTTTACTTTTGGTCTTCTTAAGTTTTTAAACACTGCCTCTATGTATACTTTTCCAGTTGGTTGACCAAACATTCTAAAAATGATTTGAAAAACCAAGTCAAATTTTGACAAATAAAATATCTAGGCCTATTTGGTAACCATTTGGTTTTTGATTTTTTGTCTCTACGAATTAAGCCTATACATATTCCTTTCCACCTCTAATCTTATTTTTTTTCTATCTACAGTTTACCAATGTTTTAAAAGTTCAAGTCGAACAAGACTCTATTTTTCTTCTTAAAACCTTTAGTTTATTATTGGAAATTAGCTTAGATAATGCGAGGGTTTAGGGTTTCGGGTTTTTGGGTTTCGAGTTTTTTGTTTCTACGAATTAAGCCTATACATATTCCTTTCCACCTCTAATCTTATTTTTTTTCTATCTACAGTTTACCAATGTTTTAAAAGTTCAAGTCGAACAAGACTCTATTTTTCTTCTTAAAACCTTTAGTTTATTATTGGAAATTAGCTTAGATAATGCGAGGGTTTAGGGTTTCGGGTTTTTGGGTTTCGAGTTTTTTGTTTCTACGAATTAAACCTATACATATTCCTTTCCACCTCTAATCTTATTTTTTTTCTATCTACAGTTTACCAATGTTTTAAAAGTTCAAGTCGAACAAGACTCTATTTTTCTTCTTAAAACCTTTAGTTTATTATTGGAAATTAGCTTAGATAATGCGAGGGTTTAGGGTTCCGGGTTTTTGGGTTTCGAGTTTTTTGTTTCTACGAATTAAACCTATACATATTCCTTTCCACCTCTAATCTTATTTTTTTTCTATCTACAGTTTACCAATGTTTTAAAAGTTCAAGTCGAACAAGACTCTATTTTTCTTCTTAAAACCTTTAGTTTATTATTGGAAATTAGCTTAGATAATGCGAGGGTTTAGGGTTCCGGGT